>NC_136688.1:41729626-46729626 GCF_903797595.1 Erithacus rubecula
GAAAGAAAAGAAAGAAAGAAAGAAAAGAAAAGAAAGAAAGAAAGAAAGAAAGAAAGAAAGAAAGAAAGAAAGAAAGAAAGAAAGAAAGAAAGAAAGAAAGAAAGAAAGAAAGAAAGAAAGAAAGAAAGAAAGAAAGAGGAAAAGAAAGAAAGAAAGTTTCCTTGTAGAAAGTGTTGGAGAATTTACATCTGTGTGTATATAGATGTATAGATGTCAATCTAAAGATGGGATGCTAGGAATTGTGCTGGATGTGTCTCACAGAAAAAAGGGGAAAATATTCCATGAAGATCGATGATCAGGATTGTGAAAACAAAGGCAAGTTCAAATAGGTTAAGAGGGAGATGTAAAAATAAATTATATGGCAGTTGAGCACATTTTGAATATAGTAGTAGGATATATAGCTGGTCAAAATTTTATAATACCTCTTTTCAATATAACTGTTGATTTATGCAAGCAAGATTTTATGGGGCCAAAGACTGGTATCAGAGGCACTTTAACTCATAGGTTATTTTAGAAGGGTTTTCAAAACTAGTTTCACTCTTACTTCACTTTTGTTTCTGTTTAAAATTACTTTTTTTAAGGAAGGAAACTTTGTATCTTTTAAAATTGTTGTGATTAAAATTGTGCATTTGGAGATAGTCCTGGAGTAAGCTTTCTTCGATGCCCCAAAATATCTGAAAGTACTTCTTTTCAGTCTCGAACATTTTTGAAATTGCTAGTATTCATCCTACTAAGAGATGAAAATATTTTGAAACATTTGTGTGTCACTGAAACATATTTCATGTGAAACTAGAGGACAATAATTCTCCCTCTGCAATACATGCATCTGCCATTCTCATTGAAAACTTCATTAAGAGGAATCCAGTGGCATATCCAAACAAGCTCTCTGTGACTTTAAAGTGACAGCAAGGGACTTAAATCACAAAGCTCATTCTGGGTCTACAGATTCTGTGCAATGCTCGCTGGGCTCAGACCACAGAAATGCTGTTACTGTGGGGCATGCCAGTCACAGGATACAAGGCAGCCAGGGCACTTCCTCATCTGCTACATTCCATATCTTCAGAGTCTGCTTATGGAATTATTACTTCTGTTGTTTCCACCATCAGAATTATGGAGAGTAGTTTTTTACATTTGAATTGGGACTCGGGCAAGTGCTGAGTCCTGAGGGAAGAGCTGCAATTGCACTGTGGCTGTTGGCTGATATGTTTTCTGTGATGCTGCTCACAGCACTATTTGAAAAATATTTTAATTATGAAAAGTAATCATAAAATGTTATTCCAGTATTTTTAATTTGTGAAATCTTAGTTAAAAAAAAATAAAAAAATTCCTGGGTGTTTTTCAAGGAAACATTGCAGCCTGAACTGATTAAAATAAAGTGTGGTCTGTGTAGGATCCCTGTAAGTGAATTCTGTATCACTGCGCCTGACTGTTGCTCTCATGTTAGCTTGAGAAATGCCTTTTCCATCTATTAGCCTGAAAACTCTTTCAGCCAGGGAAGGGACAGAATTCCATAAAATAAATTTATTATTTTTCAGGGTTTGCTGCTAAATTTTACCTTATTTTGCAGGGAGAAAATAGGAATAGATTCAACAGGAATATAAAAGCTATTAGAGAGGAGACCAGGTTGAAGTGTATTTCATTTTCATTAGTGCAAACTCTTTCCATCTCCTTTAACCTGAACTCTCACCATATGCACAATGAAAAACAAAGGGTCCAATTTACTCTACAGCACTGGTAGAACTGAACTAATTGATTAACAGCAATTTCCCCCATCAAATAAATGGAGCGATGTGATTTCTGACATAGACAGAAACAAAGCTCAGAAGCTGCTAAGGATACTGGTTTTGAATACAAACAGGCAGGAACCAAGGGCAGGAGTCCCATCACAAATGAAGCTCCTGGGCAAACTATTACTATGAGTTTGCAGGGCCTTCTTTTAGCTCTTAAACAGCTCCTTCTTCATGACAGTCTGAACTGAGTTTAAGCAGCTGTCCAGGCAACTGAGCTAGCCTTGAGCACAGGCAGCAGGGCACTTAGGTGAAGAAAATGATCTCTGGCCCTGAAACTCACTTGCCAGAAAGCAAGCTACTTCTGCACTTCTTTCATTTGCAGCGGAGACTTGGTCCTGGATGCCAGTACACTACATTTTGTTCTTTTATTGAGATTCTATCCCTTCAGTAATGCAGAGCACATGGGCCTTGAGCTGTTTCCCTCCTTACCCATCCTTCTTTCAGTGATCCTCAGTAAAAACACACTACTGAAGAGTGCTTTAAATTTTTCATGATTTTTTTGTTTTTTATTTTGCAGCAAGACCTTGCTTTCTTCCTTGGATTCTCCTTTGCCACTTTCTGTAATGTATTTGTATCCTGCAGTAAATATGACTATGGAAGAATATGACTATCAGCTATGCAAATTATCTTGGAAGAAGCATAGTGTTGGGTACTATGCTAACAAAGAAGTCAGTAATGTCCCTTAAGATAAAATAAATAAACTTCAGTCATATTTTTAGGCCAAAGGAGACAGAAGAAGAATATAAAAATGAGGGGTGTCTGGTCCACAAGACATTGCTAAGTTGATTGTTTGCATTGTTGAGTCATCTAATAGTGCTCTTGGGCATTTTCTTTGACTTTGTAAATTCAGATCTTAGGCAGTGCTATGTGGAGGTCTCTCTCTCCTTTGACTACAGAACCAGCCTAAGATGATTTTAAAATGACTTCTCTGCTCTTTTAGAGGCCTAATATTTGCCAGTAGTATTCCTCTGGATCTCTCTTGTTCCCCACCCCCCTCCCCACCAGATTTTCACATAAGGTTACCAGCAATTACCTGATTGCCTGCAAGAGCATTTAAAATAGTTGCCATAATCATATGGAAAAATCTTCCAATATATAAAAAAGTAATAAATTAAAGAAATCCCTGGCCAAAGATGCAAGCCTTGTGTTGCTTTGGTATAGAATCATCACCTACATTTAAAAGATTAGGAAATAAGTAAGAAAATGATACTAAAAGAAGTAAAAGAAAAATCTATGGTTTGTGAAAACATTAAAAATTGTGGCAAGGAATAGAAGCTGGCAGAAAAATAGAGGGCTGAAAGTGCAAAGAAAAGCAAGGGAACATGTAAATTAAGGTAGATATTAAGAAGCAAGACACAGAAGGTTTAAATGATGGTAGCTCAACAAAAATGTTTAAATACTTTCTCATAAGAATACTACAGATGAATAGAGGTATGTATGGATAGATTATTGAAAGTAGTCCTTCAGGCAAAAATCCAAACTTTTGAAAGCTATTTTGTTGGTATTGCTTGTAAATGGTCTTTTAGGAGAAGGAGAAGAATCTCTCAAGACCCAGCTTTAGTAGAAATATCAAAACATTGGTCCTTTGCTTTTGACTCTTGAGTTAGCAGAATTTCAGTATTGCTGTATTTGTGTGGAATGATTTCCAAATTATTTCCCTGAGGCTAGTGTAGTTGAGATGGTTTACCAATGCAGGAAGAGATTTTGCACCTGTATGTTCTCTCCCATGCTCCATTTCATTTATGCTCTCAAAGCTTCCTGGTGTTTGCCTAAAGTTAATTCATCCCTTCCCACCTCATAGGCAAGAGCTTTTCCAATTGCACTTTAATTGCCTCAGTGTTAATCCCTGTTTAATAGTGTTAAATTTTGCAGCAAATTAAAACCTAATTTCTGGGTTTGAACTGTATCATGTTGTGAGTGTTACATCTTGACATTACTATGTGGCCAGCTGCCCATATGATACTTCATGTCCTGAGGAGAGTTTCATGGCTGTTTTAGCACAACAAAGCACTGGTGCTAATCCTCAGCAATTTCCAAACCAGAAACTGTGAAGAGCAAAAGCGGAATTGTTTCCACAAAAGTTTGTGTGAATATAATTGAGCTGAAAATTACTGCATGGTGGTAGAGACTGAAATTCTCATAGAGGCTGACAGAGATGCTGTTGGAGAGCAAATTTTCCTCACATTGCCCACTTGTTATAGGATAAATCTACCTGTTGTTTGCCTCCCTGCAGAGCCCATAAACAAAGATTGGAAGTAGGAAGGGAAGGGGTGAGGAAAGGAACTTGTGTTCATGCTGAGCCAGAAGGTTGAAAGCCCTTACTGTTTTCAAGTATTTGGTAAAAAAATTCTGGGAACTAAAAGAACTTGAAAAAATGTTCACATTTCAGGCATATATTAGACCATGAAATGTGTAGGCTCTCCCTTGCTGTTTTTGTTTTTGACTACAAAACCAGTCCAAAGGATATGCAGAATGAGCAAAAATACAGTAAAGGACTTTAATGAAAGGGCTCTACCTAGGGCAGAGAGCAATGGAGCTGACAAAGACATCTTCATGCTGTGTTCTGATTGATATGTGTAATTAATTGAGTGCCACATCATGTACATGTTGTGTGTGTTCTGAGGCACACAATAAGAATTTACCACTATCAAGTGACAGCTCAGAGCATAAATAAAGCATTTCATTGATTGTGGAATGACTGTGGGTGAACTTGTGGCAGATCATGTGCAAGCCACTGAAAACATAACAGTAGTACCAAACCATTTCTCTGCCATTCACAGCTCCCTTCAGAACTATTTTACCACTCATACACTTTATAAGATGAAATGGAGAAATTGTGGGCTGTTACTGCAGGCTAAAGATAGGCCTCCTTCCCTCAGTTTATGTACTGACAGTGAACTCTTTCTCTCTCTCTCTCTCCTTTTTTTTTTTTTTTTTTTTTTTTTTTTTCTTTTGGAACAGAAAAAGGATGCAATTGACACTGCTACATTGACTGTTCTGTTTGGAGGGCTGTCTCCTGAGAGAACTTTTTTCCTGGGTTCTGCTGCATCTTAAAGTATTATCAGATGTGATTGGGTGAATGTAGAATTCCATGTACTCTGACACCTGCCTCTAGAGGAACCTTGTATAGTGACACTAAGCATGGCTTGTGCTGTCCTCTCTGTGGTCCACAATCTACTGATGTATAATCATTAAAAAAAAACCCACCTTTTTTGTTGTTGTTTTATTGTGTTTTTTTTTTTTTTGGTTTTTTTTTTTGTTTGTTTGTTTTGGTTTTTTTTTTTTGTTTTGTTTTAATTTGCTTATTTTTGTTTGGTTTTTAGTAGGATAACATTACAATGAGACAGACCATGTCTCACTAGGAAAAAGTGAGGCTTCACTTGGGACCTCTCCCCCAACCAAACTCCTCTCCCTTTCAGCTGGACTGGCAAAGAAAACCAGGATGTCATGCCTTCCATTGCAGACCATTGCTTAGTTCCCTGCAAGCAAACTGAGTACAGAATATTTTTTGCCCTGCACTCTGAATTAATGCAAAGTGTCCAAGTGCCCGTCTACTAGTTTGCATTTTCTTAGACAATCCACATCTCTCTTCAAAGAGGTATTGTAAAGTGGATTTGGAACATGCTGATCCAGGAGAAAGGTCACTGATAGTATAATGATGGTTCAATAGAAGCAACTAGACTCAATTTCATGGTAAATTTTGCAAGAGGAAAGGTGATGGACTGGAGTTTGTATTCATGTAGTACAATTCCTTCTGGCCATGCTGAGCACTCCCATAAATGAAAGCCCTTTAAGCAATGTTGGCAATACATAAAGACTTAAAACTAGCTAGTCACAAAGTGAAATAATACTAATAATTCAAAAAGTCAATTAGCAAAGACTGTAGAGGTCAATTAAGAAAACTACTTTCATATTGGATGGAAATCTTGACCACTGGCCAAACAGCAATTTCTTTAGCTTGCAGGGATCAGCTGTAAAGGTAGAGATTTTAAGCAGCTTACTTAGGGTTTGATTCTAATGTCTCTAAAGTTAGTGGATACCTTTACACTGACTTCAGGGAGCTTTGCATCAGATGCTTAATTTCAGTTAAATCAGTACCTATGAAGTATTTGAAAAGTCATAGATGGGTAAATGGAAGAAAGAAAGAGAGAGACTGGAACTATCATTTTACCAATTACCTTGAAATTCAATTAAGTAGTGATTTAAAGAAGTGGGAAGCAGTGGAGTTAAATCATTTTATTTCCCTCAGTTAACAATAACATATTAGGTTGTTAAGATGAAAATCATTTAAGAATCTAATATTCTTTTCATTATGTGTGCTCTTTGCTTGTGCATGTTAACTTCAGCAGGGAAACCTGAGTAGTCAATTTTCTTTTACTCACATGAAGCTTGCAGATTTGTGTATTTCAATACATTGGAGAGATTATTTCTTAAATGATATTTTATATTTATATGCATATATACACACACATAATTACATATATATATATACATGTATTTGTATACTCTTAAAAAGCTTTTTTTTATAAATTTATAAGAGAATTGCAAAATCATGTTTTGTAAACAAAACAAAAAATTTAATTTATAATCCTACATAATATGTTAATTATCCTAGCTCAAATAGGCCTCTATCTAGTTTTAACTTAGCTTGAAGATTCAATCTATTTCTTGTATTGCTTCTGATTAAGCCCTAACACTAGCAAGCACAACTTTGTCACACAATTTGCACCTTGACCTCACAATTTGTGTGCTGCTGTGTTTCATTATTTATGAGATATTCAAACTTTAAAAACTATGGTTTAATAAAAGCATGTGCATCTTCCTGTGGGATTTCCACAAAATTATGGTTGCCATATTCTCTTTACTATTGTAGGATATATTAAATATAACCATCCTGAGACAGTGCTGCTTAGAAGGTCCAGAGTTAGTAGAACCAATAAGTGCATTACAGTTTCTGACTCATTTTTAGTCTCTTCCTATTAATGCTGAGAGCATGCAGAGATTATGTACTTAAAATCTTTTTGCATTTCCAGGAAGATTATTGTTTAATATCTTCACAGAAGTGCAAAATGTTAGTATGTAGGCATTACTCTCAGCTTTATAATTTCAAATGTATTGTTTTTGGTTTTGATTATTTAAAAAAAATTAAACCAAAACATACTAATTGAAAATATGCAAACAGTATTAAGATACTTAAAATATTGCATATTATTTACTGCAATGGAATTATTGAGACTTTTCTTGAATTTCCCAAGAGCAGAATGGATGATTTGGTGGTTCTTTTGTAGAAGATAATGATATCATAAGTAAAAAGACAGGAGAACAAAAACCATAGAACTCTAGATGTGAAAAATTTCCACTGTCATATATTACAGCAGGTGAATCTTGAATTCAGGGCTTAAGTCATTTGAAGAATATGTAAACAGTTTACTAAAATATCAGCTTTGCTCTTACAGGAGACCAGATTATGAAGATGTATCACTGTATGGCTGGGACACACATAATTCATCCACAACCTTGCCTCACTCCTCAGCCAGTGGAACTGATATGCTTTATACAGCCACAGGTCTCACCTACATCATGGGTTCATGTGTATGGCCATATGGACTTTATATCTACTGTATCCATGGATTTGCATTGTATTGGCTACTGTTCATATCCTCCTTAATTCATGCCTTGATCCCTATGGAACAGGATTCTCCACAGTCTTTTACACCATGCAACACCAGACCAGATGCAGTGTATATAGTATGACATGCAGTCAAACAAGGCAACTTGGGTTTTACCAGTCAAACAATGAAATAATGGGTGCCAGCCCACTCTAAAAGGAATGATAGCAGGGAAAGGAAGCACTGGCAGACAGATTGCAGGACACTCTATGAATATACTTCAAGAACAGTGAAAATTGTATCCTGTTACCCTGGGAAACCCATAGCTGAAATAAAGCTTAAGGTATTTATTTAAAAGTAAAAGGATATAGGTGAGGAACCTAGACATCAAACTATGCATTCTGTAGGCTTCATGATCAGTTTTATGAAGGCTTCAGGAGTAATATGACCGTTCTTATATTTGAAGGTCTTAAGTGTTAAAGGTAAAATATTGTAGAGGCAATAATGGAGAATCCACTGATTAAAAATTATCTGAATTATCTGAAGCACTGAGTACTCTCAGCTCTTAGAAATTAATCTAATATTCCACATGTTCAAGGCACTATGAGAGTATAGTATCTATGATGGTTCAAGACTCTGGAAAATACATGGTTTTCAGGCAGAGGCAACCTAGAATCTGTATTTGAAAGTTTGCATTGTGATACCCAAGCACGTGCATGAGCTAGGAATATGCACCCTAAAACATGCATATTAGCTAAGTGTCTTTCTTGTATTGAGGATCTTTTCTTCCTTTCCCTTCTGACTTATATAATGTCAAATGTTCTAATTAAATTGCAAGAAAATATAAAAAAAATTCCATAACAGGACACACGATGTACACATTTATTACAGTAGTGTAAATTTGGTGTATTTCTGTCTTGAATAAAGGAAAGGCATTCACAAAATATTAGTGTTGCAGAGACAGGTCAGACTTGCACAATACATGTGATATACACACAAATTTTGTCAAGGTAAAAAGGAGACTAATATTTTTTGTTGTTGTTCCTTTAGTAGATTCTAGATTGTAGTTGGCTCTTGCTCTTTGGTATTGTTTAAATCGAGTTGCAATTAAATAAGAATGTGATTTCCAAAACACTTCATAGAAGTATCATATGCCCTTTTGCTCAGCCAAGTGTGTACTTGAGAAGAAGAAAACTGAGAAGTGCCTTCAGCCCAAGGACATGGAAAGTGTAACCCTTCAAACTGACTATCAATAATTAAGGTCTTTGATGCTTTGAATCATTTAGATGATAAGATTGCTTTGAAGTAAATAAATAACAAATTAGAATTTGTGGTAGTCACAGGTGTTTGGCAGGACTGCTTGTAATCAAAAGCAAAATGAATGCATTTTACTCTGTGTAATTAGAAAAATAAATGAAGTTTATATGCAAATTGTAAAGCACTTTACTAAGAGATAACCGGTCAGACGGCTTTTTGTAATTTAAACTTTCATTTATGGGGAGAATTTGCAAAGTATCCATTTTCAATGCAATTTCAGTGCAGCTGCTTAAACTATCTTAGTCTTCCTAAGAGAGAAATTCAAACATCTCTGGTACCATGCCAATCTTGTTACAGCACAATAAGGACAACATATGCAGCTTTAAACTTGTCTTTCTTTCCCCACCCATGAAATGATAGCAAAAAAAAAATCCCTGAAGGTTAGGTGAAATTACTTGATGTCAGTAAATAAGTAAATAAATAGAGAAACAATGGGAGATGAAGAAAAAGTCTGCTAAAATGTTTGAAGCATTTTTTGAGATTGAAAGTTAATATTGAAGAACAATGAGGGCTTTTCACCAATCTTCTACAGTCAAAGGAATATTTCCCCATTGCCTGGCATTGCTGAAGCATCTCAAAAATTTCCATTTTGGAATACTGATGTCACCTTCAAAATTCATGACTGACAGGGAATGCATGAGGTAGAAATTGCTTGAGTAGGTATGCCAAGAAGAAGATGGATGCGTCTTAATAATGAAATGGGATTTGTTGTGAAGGGACATGAGAAAACAGATAAGAGATTAGTTCAAGGAAATATGAGATAGTGGGATAAACAGGAAGAGTCTAGAAGCACCTAGCAAAATGCAGATTCAGACACAGAAACTGACAGGAGGATTCAGAATAGGCATGTGGGGAATGGAAGTCTAAGGTAGAGGAAAAAAGAGGAGGCAATGCATGAAGCCATGTTGCAATTGTTTTTTCAAGGTTTACTCTTAAAAATGAGGTCTGTAAACTTCAAGTTATTGTGACTAAGAAACAGCTGACATAGCTGGCAGAATTAGCTGATAAAACTAAGGTTTCATTTTTTAAATCTTGAACCATTGCCTAACCAATATTGAAGATATTTTATTTTCCCAGTGTTCAAATATACTAAGTTATCTTTGTAACCTATCTGAAAGAGAAAGATGGAAGAAATGAGTTTTCCTACAGCATTTCTTCTATCCTCTGAATAGTTGGACAGCAATGGCTGCAAATCTGTGATTTGGAGTATTAAATCACACTCAAAATTCTCTTTGGGTCTCCCTTCTTGCCCTAAATTGTTAATATTGTCCTAGCTGTTGACAGAACTTCTTGTCTTCTGAAGGAAAAAAAAAAGACCCAAATTCTGACTAATTGTAGTGATACCAATTATAATTTTTGTAAATACTTTCAGGAACCTCTTACTTGAAAGGTAATGTACAGCTGAAATGTTTTAAATGCTCACCTCCTATATCCTGGTTCAAACCCAAAGAGCAGCCAAGTCCCAGGCAGCCACTCACTCACTCCCCTAGCAGAGACATTGGGGAAATAACTGGAAAGGGAGAAGTTAGAAAATCAATGAGCTGGGATAGAAGCAGTTTAATAGGGAAAGCAAAAACACACACAAGCAAAGCAAAACAAGGTATTAATTCACTGCTTCCTGTGCCTGGCAGGTGTTCAACCATCTCCCCATCACTTGGAAAGACAAGTCAAGAAAATACTTCAAATGTTCCCCACTTCCTTCTTCTTCCCCTCACTTTCTACACAGAGAATTGCTTCAAATGATCTGGAATATCCCTTTGGTCAATTTGGCTCACCTGTCCTGGCTCTGTCTACTCCCAGCCCCAGGCAACCCCAGCTTCCTTCCAGCATGGCAGTATGAAAAGCAGAAAAGGCCTTGGCTCAGTCTAAGCCCTGCTCATCCATAACAAACACATCTCTTCTATCAACCCTGTGCTCAGCTCAAATCCTAAACACAATCCCATACCAGCCACTGTGAAGGGAAAGTGGCAGGACAGGCACCCATCCCTTCTCTGTGGTGACCAGTGACAGGACGTGAGGGAATGACATGAAGCAGTGACAGGGGAGATCTAAATTACATGTTAGGACATGATTCTTCACCCAGAGGGGGGTTGGACATGGGAACAGGCTTCCCAAAAAGTGGTTATATCACCAAAACTGACAGAGTTTGAGAAGCATTTGCACAAAGGTTTCAGGCACATCAATCTTCCCTTGTGAGCCTGTTCCAACTTAGGATATTCTATGATTCTATGATGCAGTCTTTTTCTCTACATTTCATAGTAACTGACCTTTTGCTTTTATAAGGCATCTATTTTCTTGATTAATATTACAATGCATCACCTTTATGAGTAGTTATGCCACCTCTCTTTCATCAGGCTTTTGTTGGAAGTGACTTTTATGACTATTAATTATCTCCCATAGAATTCAGCCCCAGCTAGTAAGAAAAAAAAAATTGCATCTGTAAGCTTTTGTATAATTAACCTGCATATATTTCTTAGGGAGAATAACTATAAGATTATTTATATCACAGTAGGAAAAATTATTCTGAAAGGCCTTCTTACAAGGATTCTTCTTACAAAACTTTTTTTTTTTTTTAATATTCATTATAGTTTAAGATCTTCTTTGTGGAAGTCGAATTTTTCATAATTTATACTAGTTGTGAAGTATTCTTTTTAATACCCTTGTTATTGACCAATTCTTTGACTGCAGAAAATTCTTGATGTGTAGCATTAAGTGTCAACTGTTGTTGTATTATTTTGGTGATTAGAGGAAATACTAAAGCCACAAGTGCAGAGATGCCAGCTGTAGTGAGCTGGCCAGATTTCAGTAGAGATAGCTACAGAGTTATTTATTCAAGTGTGTTTGCTGTGCCAGTTCCTTGCAGCTCTTCTCTTTTTCATTGTTTTAATCTAGAGGTCCTGTCAAGCAGGTTCCACGCTCCAACCTAGTAGTGATTTCATTAGTGACAGATAAAATGATCAAGAAACACCATCTTTGCCTTCCCCCTCTTCAGCAGGTGTTTAGACCTTCATGGCTGGTAGTGAGCAATCAGATCCTCTTTTCCTAGAACTACAGAACTACTGTTGGTAGACATTTCTAGTAGAGAATTGTTTCAATTGCATTGTGCTCTGTTCATCTGTTTCCTCCTTACTAGATATACTTTTCTAAAGGATTTAAGGGAAGGCTTATAATTCTATTTATACTTTGTTAACAGAAAGGGGGTCCTGGTCATATCTGGAGATGGCAGCCATTATCACAATAAAATAAACATTAAAAAGCCATGGTAAATAATAAGCACATCTCATTCCATCTAAAATAAAGGAGTGGAGCACAAACTTAAGATGACTATTTTATGATGCTCTGTAATGTAGTCTTCTTAAATTCAGTGGCTTAGCACAGAAAACCTTCCCCAAAATCTCTACACACTGGGAAATGAGTTTTACAGCTATGAAAATCAGGCGTGAGACATCTTGAAAAGAATGTAATTTAAAACAACATATTTATTTTTGATAATTATTGTTTCCAGATATTGTTTCTTTTACAAGTTTTTTTTCAGTAAAAGACAAGCATGACAAAAATAATAGCAGCTATGACTCACATGTAGAGATGAATATGGCCACAAATATCTGCTTTTGGAAGCTGCATGACATTTCATACCTTATACAATGTCAGACCCCACACCATCAACTGGTGCCATCAAATTCTCACTCATGTTTATGCAATTATTCAAGATGTTTGCTCAAAGGAGATAAGGGAAAACTTCTAAGAGTGAATCTTTATTCACACAGTGATTATAGCACAATATTAGCATGATTTGGATGCCCAGGCTCCAAAGCCTAGAAGAGGGAAATACCCAGACATTCCAGCCTACAAAGTGCTGCACACTCCTTTCTCCCTTTGTCTCCAGCTGTAGATGAGGACATTCATTATTTCCATGTGTCAAGCGTAGAAATTGATTGCAAATTAGAGGCACATGCTTTTACTAAAGAGAGGAACTGAATTATGATTAGACTGTAGTTCCAAATTACACCAGTATATGAAAATATATAAGCTGCAGGGGAATACAGCTCAAGATGAATTTGTCCTTTTTATCTCACAAATGAAAGCTATGCTTTATCCAACAAAAAAACCCCCTAGAAATAGAAAGTATTCAAAAAATAAAAAAGTTGATGCAACACTTCATCTTGTTCTTTGTCACTAAAAATGTCATTTAAACATTTTTATTTTATCTTTTCTCGTTCATCTAGATAGTCTCTTTTTCTCCTCTATTTTTTTACTAATGGGATCTTTCTAAGTATAGAAAAAGTCTAAGAAAAAAAAAACCCCAACAACAAAAAAAACACAAAGAAACCCCCAAACAATCACACAAAAAGGGGAGAGGGGGGAGAGACAGAGAGAAAGAGAGAGAGAGAGGAGAGAGAAGCGAAGAGAGAGAGAGGAGAGAGAAGCGAAGAGAGAGAGAGAACATTCAGTTTCAGTGCCTCATTCAATTTAAAAATCTCCATTTCTTTTATCAAGAGAAGCTCATATTTTCAAAATTCTGTGGTGAATTGTGTGCAGATTTCTTTTTATCTTTTTATTTCAGCTTGTGAGTTACATGTACTTTTGAAAGAACTTCCAGGTTCTCTAGTTGAAAGAGGCAATCATATGCCTGAGGTCATATATAATAGGAAATTTTACTTCTTATTTGTTGAAGAAAAAATAGTAACTATGACACCAACTTGGAAATAAGAAAAGACTTTCTTTAACTGGCAGAATTCTGCAAACACCTTGTTGGAAAGAAACTAGTCTAGCACAATTCTGTTTTAGTAGTAAAAAGCCCATTATATCTACACTCAGAGGAGTCTGAACTTCCTTCCTATTTAACAGTGAGGAATTTTGTTTGAGATCCAGTACTCATTTTATTTTCTGTTCCAGAATTATAATCACTAGCTGAGTCTACCAGGACTGGTTCACAGGAAACACAGATTTTCTCCTAATCTTGGACACAGACTTTTCTATGAGATCTTAGTTACTTTTTTATATTACAATCTCCAAAAAAATCCCAATACAAACAAACAACCACAAACCCACCCCACAAACATGGTACTTATCAAATTATTATATTACTTTGAGATTCTTGGAAGAATGTTAAAAGCAGGTAAGTAAACTAGGAAATATTTTTAATGAAATCAAAATTTGATACAGGAAAACACTATTAGTAAAGAACACAATAACTTAGCTGAACAATGAAAAACGTCTTCTAAAACTGTACAATCTTTTGCTGACATTACAAATAGCAATATTTTGTTTGGCAATTGTCAGTATGAAATATGCATCACTTTGTATTCCATCCAAATTCTCCCTATTTAGACTTTCATTTGACTGGAACAGGAAATGTCTCTGAAACCTTTTTTTTTTTTTTTTTTTTTTTTTTTTTTTCCAGAAATTAAGATCTGTCTTTTTAATGGCTTTAAAATTTTATTTTAAAATTATTACTAGGGACAGCTTCTCAGAGTGAAAGAGAAACCTGAGAAAGTTTCACTCTGGGCTAAAGAGAGATCAGTCTGTCAGTTCCATGCTTTGCCTATCTGGTGCAGGCTGGTATCAATTATTTGGTTTAACAAGAAATTATTCTCCTGGTCTCTGTTGGCAGGTAGGGATGGCAGAGACACATCCAGCACAATTCCTAGTATCCCATATTTAGATTGATACAGACATCCCATATACACACAGATGTAAATTCTTCATCACTTTCTAAAAGGAAACTTTCTTTCTTTCTTTCTTTCTTTCTTTCTTTCTTTCTTTCTTTCTTTCTTTCTTTCTTTCTTTCTTTCTTTCTTTCTTTCTTTCTTTCTTTCTTTCTTTCTTTCTTTCTTTCTTTCTTTCTTTCTTTCTTTCTTTCTTTCTTTCTTTCTTTCTTTCTTTCTTTCTTTCTTTCTTTCTTTCTTTCTTATGTGCATATGTGCAGGGATGGGTGAATTTTGCTAGCAGATGGAAGGTCACAGGTGGTTTTGCATCGAAACATAATTAAACTGCATTGATTAAATTAAATGTCTGACAAATGTATGGCCTACTCATCCCACCATGAATGGGGCAGATAAAATTCAGCTCCACATCCAGCAGCAACTATTTGCTTTTGGAAAGGGAAATTAATCTGGAGTGAACTCACTTGATACTTCCTGACTCTGAATCCTTCATCAAAATTATTCCTCCATCAGCTTGGGATGAGAAAGCAAGTCATTCACAATTAGCAGGCTTGCTTTTATTTTATTTCATTTTATTAGCATTTGCACCAGTCATAGAGTTGCTGATGCTAGAGAACACCTTTTTCATATCAAACAAAATTGCCTCATACATGCCTGGGAAGATCATGCTGATCAAAAATAATTAAGAAGGAAGGAGAGTTATTAAAGCTGAAGGCACCTATCTAATTGCAAACGCTGAGTAGCATAACCTTTACCACAATATGAGGGAACACACTGTAGCTCAATTTACACAAAGCAAAAACCTAAGTATAGTCTGAATGATTTGGGGACAGGGACTTTGGTGTCCATCACCAATGTTTGCAGAGAAGACAGTTTGCCATTTACATTTCAAATTGTAGGTAGTGAAAATTGAATCAGTAATAAGTACCAGTAAAGGTATAATACAGCAAGGTTTTGAACATCTATAACACTTCATGGTTTCAAAGTATTGTCTCTGTTTATTTATGTATTTAGGAAATACTCAGAGTTCAATTTAAGGAGTTGCCCAACTTCTATTGATAATTTTGAATCATTTGGACCAGCAATGTAGAATCAGATTTTTGTAGGACTGGGACCTGTTTAATTAACTGATGTCCAATGAGAACCTCAAACAGAAATCAGTATAAAAATTCTCTTAGTGCTTCATTTATGTTACATGGGCCAGTATAAAACCTTTCTTCAAAAATGATAGAACTATGCTATAACTACTCAAGTATCTTCAGTAAACTGACTTGGGTTAGAAACCACTTAAGAAGACATATGTTATGGAATACTTTTTTCTTTCTTTCCAGATGGAAAAATGAAAGAATGTTTCCATTTTTCCTGAGAATTTCATTTCTTCATTCTTGCTTGTTCAGTAGAACCTCACATTTTAATACAAAGGTTATAGAATTAAGTTTGATTTCAATATTTTTTGTGTTCTTTGGCACTTCCTTGGCAGAGGTAAACATGAGGGGAAAAAAAAGGCAGATTACAAGAAACTCGTGTAATTATATAGCTATTTAAGGCCTTAATCTGCAGGGCTATGAATTCTGCATGTTTATTTCAGCTACTTTCTCTTACTTGTACTTCAGTGAAGAAAAGATACAATTAGAGAGGACATCACAAAATAGATTTTGTGTACTCTTAGTGTGTTTGGTTTAAGTGCATGAGTCAAAAAGTCTGTCCTTAGTGCCTCTTAAATGTTCACATGCAAGGTTAGTGCTCATCCTGATATGGTGAATAAATATTAAAGCTTAACTATGAAGTAATTTTGTAAGAGTCCTGCTTGAAACAGTAAGTTCTGCACAAAACCAACATGGGATCCTAGTGTGGAGTTTTTTTGTCATCAATAAAGAGCATTAGAGTTGCCTGTGTGAAAGATTTTTTTGGGGGTGGTAAGTATGTTAAACATAATTTGGGGTCTTGTTTTGTGTAAACAATAGCAAATTTTGTTAAAAGCAAAGTGTAAATTATTTGAGTTGTTCTTCCTTGGACTCATATATATGTAAGGGTTTGTGAGCATACCAGATTTTTCTAGGATAGTCTACTGATGTTTGTAATGTGACCTATATTACATTTTATTTATAGGCAATTGTAGTCATTCAGAATCCCTTGGCAAACACTTACTTAAGAGAAGAAGGCTTCCATGTTTTACTGGAAGACAATATGACATTTCCCATCCTGTAGCTGGAAGAATTCCTTCTCTTTTCCCAGGAGAAGAAACACACTCTTCAGAATAATCTCCCACTTGGAAAAGCCACAAACACTGAAAGCTATCTCATGATATGCCACACAAAGCTACTCAGTTTATTAAAAATCTCATGGGTTGAAAACAACTTGCTCTCAATGCTCCCTCCAAGAATTTATCTACACAGGCAGCTTATTCAGATTCTGAGATAGTGTTAGCAGCCAAGAAATCTGGCGCTCACATGTTTTCAAATCTACTTGAATCAAAATAAAACACATTTAGGCAGTATATAGCAATAGGCAAGAGTTCACATCATGAAACTGAACTTGTTTTTTAAGATATATGAATGCAAAGGGACAGGACCAAGGCTTCAGCTTTTGGCCAGGCCTGAGGAACCATCCCTCTTGAGGTAGCTCTCAGCTGTGTGAACATTCCCAGTATGGTTCAGGGCAAAGCCAAAATGGCAGAGCTGGTAATAACTTGCAGTTGTGACAGACAGGAAGTGCTCTTCAAGCCATTTACAGCTGAGAGAGAGTTCAGCAGATCTGCATCCACCTTTACAGTTATTATATACTGACTTCTAATTCTGGCTCTATAGCTAGGCATTAATATTTAGTTGGTAATGCTAGTGCTAAATGCACTGGTATCCCTGGTGAGGTGAGTGTCTGAGGAGATATTTTTCTTTGTGAACTCATCAGTTCCAGCAAATCAGAAATGAAGGATGATAGACAAGGAATATTTACATAGACAGATACTGATTTCTCCTCTGTCATGACAAGCACCATCCTCAGCTGTAGGGGAGCAGACTGCAGCAATCAATTCTCCTCAAGCCAGTAACCATAATATTTGTATGTGGCACTAGCTTCTATAGAAGTAACCAATCAGTTACTACCTAATAAAAGCCTGCCTGAGCCTCACATTGTCTCCACATCAGATAATTTCAAGCCTGAAAATTCAGCTACATATGCAAGTGGTCACAGTGTACTGAGTCCTCAGAAAGCTTTTATGCCAATGGCAAGTCATGCAGGAATCTTCTGAGAAAGCCAGGGGCACAGACATGGACACAGCTATTTTCTTTACCAACAAATTTCTCCAGGGTAGAAAACTAATTTCAGTTTTCAATCCCTTTGTTCTCGCAGAAAGTCCCAGATGCACGTCAAACAGCATAGAAACCTTGTGCAGTCCACTGCCCTCCATCAGCAGCTAAGCTCAGACTAACATCTGAACAAGGTCTGTGAGTTGGAACCCCACAGAGGCTTTCAAATCAGAAGACAGAGGCTTTAACTTTGACACATTCCCGCTCATTTTGCTTGGAATTATCTTCAAAGTTAAAATAACTAGAGGATTCTGACATGATAATACAGGAAAGAGAATGAGTTGTTTCTGTGAGTGTTGCAACTGCAGAACTGTGTTCAGGAAACTTTCCTGTCTGACCATCCACAAGCCCCTCTGTCAGTCACACTTGCACAGTCAGAGATTGAAGGCCCTTTGCAGTGTGTGGCCCCAGGGACATGACAGGTGCCCCACTTGAATTCCTACACACCCCACACTCACACAGTCAGGGTTTCCTCACCAGCTCAACTCTGTTTCTCATAACTGAGTACCAGACCTCTGGATCCTTAAAATAATCTAATCTTGGTGTGACACCAGGATAGCAGCTCGAGCCAGGTGTCTCAGAAAGGACCCCAAACAGAGGAATCCCTGTGCTTTTGTGCTCTCACAGTTTCAGCCCGCAGGAGTCTGTGGTCACTGGCTCCTGCTGTGCCTCTGAGTGTGCCCCTCACCTGCCTGTGCCACGGGTCCCCTTGGTTATCAAAGGGTCAGCAGCTCCTGGCCCCTTGCCCTGGGCTCCTGCTGCTCAGAGCTCACCCTGCAGCTGCAAACCCACCCTGCACTGAATGCATTCCTCAGCCGTTAACATGAAAATTCCAGATACTGCTGATACTACATCTTGCCATTGAAGGATTTCCTTCACAGATTTCACAGCAGATGTTCTGAAACTTGAGTTTATTTTCAGATGGGCAGAGTGGGAGGGAGGGGTGCAAAGCTCTCAAACACAGTCCCCTCAAACCAGTTTTCCAGTCTGAACTGCTATTCAAGTCACCTGTACTCACAACGGCTTTCTGATGAAGATTAGAAATATTAATCCAGTGGCTATTTGTTCATTCTGGTGTGTGGAAAGTAACGATTCCATGTTCAGCAATAAACACAAATGTTTATTATGTGCCATTTTATTACTTTAATCATGTAATAGAGGGATAAGAATAAATCCATGTCATAGGTGTACATACCCACTTTATACAAAGCATAGGTATTGTTAAAGGTTAATTGAACATAAGCATGTTGAAATTAAAACATTTTTGGCAGTGATATGGTGAATTGTACCATCTGTCATTTTATTAAATATGTTTACACAGATGAAATGAAAAATCAAAGCTGCTGACTACATGGATCACATTGTTAAATCAGTTGGAACTCCTTCTGGATCACACTTTACTGTCTGATGTGTTTCTAAACATCATAAAGTGCTGTACACAAAAATTGAGAGGTAGAGTGAGTACTATTTAATTTACAATCAGAGAGGATGCTCCAGAGCAGGGCATCAGGGAGGCTTCTGATTGACATCCAGTTGTCCGTGGTTTGGGGCCCCAAACGAAAGAATCCATGGTGAGGAATATGTTTAGCTATTGTGGCAGCAGTAACTCGGGCAGGGATTAAGTTTTAGAGCTTCTGCCTGAAATCAGCTCCCATGGGTCAGCCCTTGCAAGGCTTCCACTGGAGCTGCAGGGAGCCTCTCCCACTGTGCCAAAGCTGGCTCTGAGCTCAGGCAGACAAAACCCCACCATGAGAGAGGATTTGCTCAGGGTCCTTCTAGCACAGTTGTTTACATGCAAACATGCTACTATTGTGAAGGATTCAGCACTTCAGCAGATCATTTTATCCATCTGCTTCCAGCCCACTGCAAATGTGAAGTAAATTACTTGGCAATTGCAGAAGAGTAGGGGGTGTGTGAGGAATCAATTAAGAAGAGTCAGCTGAGAAAAGGTAATTTGTTATGGCATGGTAAATTGGTTGTTTATAATTGTTGGTAGCTTTCATAAAGATTTTTTACTTTCAGAGGGTTAACCACCTTTCAGTGTCTCATTGTCTTCTAATGGGGAAGAACTGATGAATGGGGGAGCATTTAACTTTCCAGATTTGCTGCCTAGTTTTCTGCATATTGTGTAATTCAGCTCAATTGCCCAAGACAAAGAAATGTCAACAGATTGCTTTTATTTCATTAAAATCTGCTATTGCAAACAAACTCTGAAGACATACATCTTTATTGGAAAACATTCCAAAATTAGCTGGATGTATTTTATATTTTTCCAATTCTTCACACATTGGCTATTATGACTTAATGCTACTCATTGGATAGAAATCAGTCTAGTGGTCTGATCTGATGTGGGAGCATGCTTCATCTAAAACAGGGGAAAAAAAGAGTGGAAGACAAATGAACAAAATAAATGGATTTATTTTAAATGCCCTTAATCCTGAGAAAAAAACCCAATGAAATTATTTCATGAAATGATTTCTCAAAAATGTGCCTCAAACCAGTATTGCATGAGTGGTTTTCAGAATTACTACTTACATTTTCACTTTTATCCAAAAGAAATGTCACAAAATTTCCAACTCCATTATTGTGCTGAGCTCTCAGTAATAATGGCATGGTTTAGACTATGACACAAGTTGACATTTATAAGTTGCTTACTGCTTTGGTTTTTCCCTTTTGATTAATTTTAGTAGCTATTTTGGTAAGTGCTATGTATTAGTAGTATAGTGATCCCAGAAGTCAGAGGTCTCTGGTTTTTGCCATTTCTGTCACTACTTGTTTTGAGATTGAAGTCCCCAGTGTTTCAATGCCTTCCATTTGGCTCTTCTAAAATAGAACTGAATTATTTTAAATCTATAGTGATGGAATAATGAATGCTTGTGCAGAGATTTGAGAATAAAGTGCTCTATAAATACCAAGCTTTATTATTACCAGTCTATAATGGAAGAATGCAATCCTGGATGGAGACCAACAATGAATTCAAAGCTGAGGGATTAAAACTAATGATTTCAGAGGAAAGAGAAAATTTAGCCTGACATGTGTATGTTGTATAGACACATTTTTAGAGACCTCACACTACCTTCAAATGCTGCCCTGGCACACAGATCCCAACAAAAGTACAACAATTTTATGCTTTAAAAATAAGCAACAGAAAGGTCTCAAAGCATTTTCAGATCACAAATACACTATAACCTTAATCTGGTTGCTGGGAAATGTTATTGGATATCTAGTTAGAGTTTGGCCAAGGATGTCTTGGGTATTTACCACAATAGGGCTTGCTGCACTAACTTCACAGTTAGCACTGCCTAATACAGCCCACAATTCCACAATTCCATGGACAGTGGAATAACAGCTCCCTCCCCAGTATCTTCTATGTCACAGGGTGTGTATACCCTGGTACAGTATGTTAATCCATACTTGACCTGTGCTATTTCTGGTATTTAACAACACTGTGATCATGGCCAAGCAATCAGGAGATTAGAGTCTGCTTTGCTGTATGGCTTTATGCATATCTACCTCTTTCTCTGTGCTCTTTTCTTCCACAGATCCTGTTTTATTTTTTCCTCAAAAGAGCACTATAGTGGAGCAGGTAATGCCATTATTTCATGTATTTTTCTTTTTCATACAGAAGGTGTTCAGTTTCAGTCTACTGTGACCTCCACAATAATTGAATACAAGAATAATATTGTGTTCAAATTATATTTTATTTTAATAACTTTATTTTTATTGAGGTTAGCCTGAGACACAGAGTTTGAGAACTTAAATACAACAGAGTTGCTGATAGTTTAGCAACAATATCTAGAGTTGTGATCCAGCTTCTCTACTTATTTGTCACCAAAGTCAGGAACCATAAACTTATCAAACACTATCTAAAGTGTTATGAACTTGGAATTCTATTGCTGTGGAAGTCCAAAACTGATCTACCTTAAGTAGCTCTGAATAGAGTAGGCCTGTATTTATTATCTTCAGGACATAGTATTGGGGGAAGGAGTTGCTTCCATAATTATCAAGCTCCTGTGCAAGTTAAATTATTGTAATGATTTCTCCAATTTTGAATTACCTGCTAGAAAGCTTACAAAAAAGCCAGGCAGAAGTCTTGGGTTTACAGCAGTGCACTGAGCAAATGAAGTATCTGTGCATACACTCCAGCAGGGAGTGTTGTGTATGGGGTTTCTGAGGCAGCTGGATTTTATCCAGCAGCTGGGAGAGGTAAAATATGTGAGTATAGGCACACAGCAAACCTCCTTTGTCATAACATATTATTACACTTATTTTTATTTAGCTGTGGGAAGAAAATCCAGTTCTAGGGTGTCAGAGGTTGTAATCTGGAGAATTAATTTCAGATTAGGAACAAGTGCACAGGTTCTAAGTCAGGAAAAGAGGACAGCTCAGGAGAGAGTTGTGGAGTACCTTGTCTGGAAGTTTGAAAATAGGCAAATGCCACAGACTGATGGCATCCTGTGAGTAGCAATCATGGTGTGGTGGTTTAGTGGATTAAGATACCTGAAACCTTTCTTCTCTTGCTCATCATTTACTCAAGCATTCTCCATGGAGTGGATACATCAATGTTGAGAGGGAAAGCATTTTCATATTTATTGTAGAAACCTAGTTCAATTGAGGAAGGTTATGATTTATATCTCACAGTCCTTAAAACCTTCTAGAGAAGTAGGATTTGACACACATTTGAGTATTTCCTTCTGACTAATCTGGAATTGTTTCCATGATGCTCTCCTTGACTGGATTTTATCATGATGCATCTGTATACGGCCTAAGTGAGCATAAAGACTTGTGCTGTATAAACAATAATAACATGAGAGAAAAAGAGCTTTTGAACAACATGTGATGTCCACATTATAAGCAATGTAGACAAGGTTTTATTAAAAAAAAACAACAATGTATGCTTTTTAATGTTACATCATAGCATTATAATATAGGAAGCAGAAATAATAAACTAGATGAAAACCAGTTGGAAATTTCCAGAGAGTACTGAAAAGTTTTCACTTCACATTGAATAATTAAGTTTCATCTGACACAAAGTCTTGAACCATAATTCTTGGTATTATAATCACTAGGATATATAGGCAATTTTGCACCCTTCTTTTCTTACTCTCTTGGGCTCAATTAATTAATATTCATGTAAAACATAGCTACTCTAGCAGAAAGAATTGAAAAGAAACTATTGCATAATAACAAATGTATTTGAAGGTAATTTATTCAGCTTCTTTGTGTAGAAACGAGGATCAAATCCTGCTCAACACGAGGCAAAAGAGAGCTAGGATTTGCTAACTAAATTGTACAATCACTAAAAGCAATTCTGCAGCATGACTTCCTCAGTTAAGACTTTTTTCTTAGGAAACCATTTTTTAACCTTAAAAGTGACAGATTAAAGTCCACCTGAATAATGTGTCATCTGGCCTCCTGTAACCACTGGAAAATCAGCATAAAATCCCGTGATCCTGTATGATTTAAAAGCAATGCACTTGTCAACATACACCTGATCCAGGCACATCATATTTGCCCAGGTGAGTAGTGCGACAAAACACAGGTTGAATATTTAGTTATCACAGATATACAAGATATCTTGAAACTTTGAAATCCCAAAAATGCCCATGGAATGGTAAAAGGACCAGCCATCCATCCTCAGATTGTGCTGAAATGTTGAGACCCTCAAGACAACTGAAGACTGTCCTTATATTGCCAGTCATCCCTAGGGTATCTACCAGGTAAGTGACAATTCCTACTGTTCTCTTTCTGCAATATAATCCTTCATATTCCCCATGATAAAGTACTAATGATACAGGATCCTTTTTACAAGAGATGCATTTAAAATTGGTTTACTTACGTTGTACCAGCAGAGTTGGTGAGCATGTTACCATCAATAATGCCTTTTTTAAAGGTTGTCTCAAGCTTAAACCTACATCTTGTCTGTCAATGAGACAGAAAATGAAATATCTATTTTCCTAAGAATATTATCTCAGCAATGGGTACTGCTTGCCAAAGATCACTTGAGCATCATCAGTGGACATATATTTTATATATATAATGGACAGCTGCATCTACAGCAATATGGTATGTGCTTTTGAATATATCATGTAAAAAAGAGTATATCTGAGGAAACCTATAATGCCCAGAAGTAATTTGTTTCATCTCTCATCTGTCTTCCTAAAATACGTCTTAAATATCCTTATATGTGGTTTAAAACTGAAATTGTGCAGAAATTTTTGCTGCAGCAAACAGGTCAAAAATCCAGTACACCAAGTAATCAATAGAAAGTAAAATTAAGTTTTTATTTACTAAGTGGGGCATTGTCAAGCCTCATCCTGAATTGTCACCTTTGTCAGATCTGCAGATAGTGTAAGAAAAAGCTGCAAACTGAACTGAAGGAAGACTTTTATACACAGTTCCACTCTGTTCCAGGAAGTAAGAAGCCTTAAAAGGACTGTTGAATCAAACTCAGAGTCTTCATGAGGAAAGAAAAAAGTCATTAAAGATCAAATATGTTTCATATTAAGAACCTAAGCTAGCTACTGCTACTCTGGAATACAGTGTTCCTGAGAGTGGCAGCTGCAGTACCACCTAGAAAAACAAAATTGCACTTTTTGTGCAGCTAAATAATTTCAAAGAAAGAAAATTAGTTCCTCCACTAATCTTCCACCCCAGAAACATTTTTGAAATGTTATATATGATGTCAGTAATCTCCTAAACCAGCAGGAATTGATGGTTGAATATCTGTGACCTTTAGCTTTGAATCTTTTAATTATGCTTTTACCTCTAGCTATTTATCAGATTTGCATATACCCCGATGTAGACTAAGATTCCTGGAGGTTTGCTGGGCCACTTAGAGTGAAGTACATTTTGTGACTGAGGTCTATCTGTCTTGTTTTATTTTGCAGGCCTATCCCACAGTAAGTCCTCTTGCTGGCTCAGCAATTTGAACAATAAGCACAGAGGTACCTCTAAGCTTTAGAAAGGATGAATCATATTGTGCCTTCTATATAAAAACCTCCAAAACTGTGCAACACTAAAGGAACATTGAGACCAGAAAGTTGGTGGCATTTCTCTCAAGTAGGTTGAATTTGAAGCCTTGCATTAGACCAAAGACAGTTTCCTGACTCTTCTCCTGATGGAATGGTGGGGGTGAAAAAAAGACACTAGTGTAGGACTTATTAGCTCAGAATGTGTAATTTTCTCTGTGCAACAATGTCTTGACATAGACTACAGCATGCAGATGATTACTGGCATATGTTTTACTGTGTGTAACTCTCCAATGCCAATTCTCCACTCATGACAGCATGGCTCACAGAAGCAGTTTTTCTTTTGGTTCTTAACACCCTCGGGTAGGTCTCCACAGCTGTGTGTGTGAAGAGCAAAGCAGCACTTTTCTGCTTTTCTGCTATTCTCTGTCCCTGCTCCTGTTCCAGAACCAGACTGCTATTCCTGATTGTATCTTCATTCTGTCAGATGCTGGCCCATTAATGGCAATGTTAATCTGTGCCTTTCCTCTTTCTATCCCTACTGTTTATTTCTCCTGTGAATGTATGTATGTTGGAGGGTGTTTTCTTGCTTCCTCCCTCCCTGCTGTCCTTCACCTGTGATCTTGCAGTTCCTACTCTATCTATGCAATGAGAAGCACTATGCATGTAAATTGAGGAGCCACTGCTTTCCCCTCCATGTCAAGGAAAGAGATGTTCACATTAACTTTGCTGATTAATTTTGTTCCAAATTTCTGATCTTCAATTTTCCATATTCCAATGATGACAAGTGGATTATCACCAAGATCAAGAGCTCTGTGCAGTTCTCTTGCACTCCTGCATCCAAATGCATGGGCAGTTTGGATGACCCTTGCTTTATTTCATTACTATTGATTTCTACTGTTTGGAAGCTCACTTCAGCTACTTGGAAAATGTTATGATTGAGCTGGAAAATAAATAGAAATGGAAGTGAGTTGTGGGGGTATAAAGATGTGGGGTACTCTCTCATATTGTTCCTTGCCACCCACCCCCTCTGCTAATGGTTTATGTGTTCCTGACTTATTTGACCTGGTACAAAAAACAAGACTAACCCTCACACTGAGCCCTGGGGAGCCCTCCTGTGACACCACCAGCTGGATGTAACTCCATTCACCACCACTCTCTGGACCTGACCATCCAGACACTTTTTAACCCAGTGAAGAGTGCACCTGTCCAAGCCATAGTCTGCCAACTTCTCCAGGGCTATGCTATGGTAGGCAGTGTCAAAGGCTTTGCTGGAGTCCAGGTGGAAACATCCACAGTCTTTCCTTCATCCACTAGTCAGGTTACCTGCTCATAAAATGAAATCAGTTTGGTCAAGCATCTGCCATAACCTTCCCTGGTACCTAGGGCATGCTGTCAGGACTGTAACTTTCCACATCCTCCTTCCAACTCTTCTTGTAGATATGCATCACACTGGCTGACCTCCAGATGTCTTGGACCTCTCTGGTTAACCAAGACTGATGAGAAATCATAGAATTATAGAATATACTGAGTTGGAAGGGTCTCTTAAGAATCATTGAATCCAACTCCTGGCCCTGCATGGGATACTGCAAGAATCACACCATGTGCTGCAGAGCATTGTCCAAACACTTCTTGAACTCTGTCAGGCTTGATGCTGTGACCACTTCACTGGGCAGCCTGTTTCTGTGCTCAACAACCTTCTGGATGAAAAACCTTTTTTCGATATTCAACCAAAACCTCCTCCAGCTCAGCTTCATGCTGTTTGCTCAAGTCCTGTCACTGGCCATGAGAATGACAAGATCAGTACCTGTGAGGATGGAGAGTGGCTTGGTGAACTCTTCCACCAGCATCTTCAGCAGCACTTGGGTGAATCCTATCTGGCCCCAAAGACTTACAAGTGTCTAAGGAGCAGGGTAGCTGCTGTGGTGAGGAAAGCTAGAAGACTGAGGAAATTTTTCCCAGAAATGTTTTATAGTCCTGACTTTGGAGATGTTTAAGATTTGGTGGAAAAGGCCTTGATTTTCTAGATCTGTTATGGGCACAAACTTGGACTAGGTGATCTCCAGAGGCCCCTTCCAAGCTAAATTATTCTGTGTTTCTGTGCAGAAAGATATATTCATTTTCTAAATCATTCCACACTGGTGATGAAAGGTATCGTGGG
Source organism: Erithacus rubecula (assembly GCF_903797595.1). Taxonomy (NCBI): domain Eukaryota; kingdom Metazoa; phylum Chordata; class Aves; order Passeriformes; family Muscicapidae; genus Erithacus; species Erithacus rubecula. Next base: position 41,756,446 of record NC_136688.1, read on the forward strand.
AACTTTCCATATGAAAGTGGTAAGAGAAATTTAATGAATTATTATTATTATTATTATTGTTGTTGTTGTTGTTGTTATTATTGCTGCTATTAATCTTGTATGAGAGGAAACTTCTGGTAAGTATAGAGAAAGAAGATCAGGGAATCCATTTGCAATGCAGCAACTTTGTGTAAATGCAAGCCTGTGTGTAGAAGCATTAAAAAAAATATTATCACAAAAATAACAATCTGACAGTAACATGCTGCTGCCAAGCTGCCATTTCTCTCTATGAACTAATCTTTTATTTCTTCTCTGGATTTACTGTAGGTGTTGTATTGGGAATACCCTTATGATTGAATTGAGATCCTTTTAGTCTCATTCCTCATAGTACAGCATAATAAACACTTTTATTGCCCAAATTTCCTTAGTGTGTATATTATTAGGAATCATAGAATTTGTCTTATACCAGACTGCAGGAAATCAGAAAGAAGAAATACCTTTTAAAAGTAAATGGTCTGGGAGGATTTTCAGACAACCAACCAATGAATATATATTAAGTGCTGTCATAGTAAATAAATACCACTCTGTATTTTGAAAGAATACAAAGCATTTTCCTAGTATTTTGCCCATTAAATATGGGGTGTTTTGAAAAGCAGAATCAGATCTGTGTACTCTTCAAGTTTTTCTAGAAGGTGTTAAAATTTTACTCCATGAGTGGGAGACTGTAGTAGCTGGATTTCTCCATTTTCTTCAATATTAAATTTATTAGTATTTTATTTTTTCATGATATTATATTAGACTTCTAAAATTTTGGACTATTTTTGTTTGTCCTACTTGCCATGCTTACTAAATGTATAACAGCTCTTTCCATTTACTAATCAAAATGGATGTTCCTTTCCTTTGTTCCCCTACCCTCTGCCCCACAGAATTCTTTTTGGCATGTTTTGAACAGTTTGGAAAAGAGATTGTGACTTACATATTTAGTAATCTTAATGAAATAATAATTTTAAAGAATCATGAAGATTAAATGCTTTCTTTATTATTATTATTAGCTTGAGTGTTGCCAGGAATTCAAGCACTTAAAAATGATGAGAAAGTACTCTAAAAAGAAGTCTGTGTCTGAAAGGAAGAGGGAAATGAGAGACACTCTTCTTTTTTGTCCCTATGGCTTGTGAATTTTATCTGACTGGCTGAGATTTCCAGTAAAATTTATTAATGGAAAGAAGCTGTGACACAGCTTCAGCAGGTGAAATTACATATAGGATGACATTAAGCCTAAGACTGAACTCATTCTTTGTAAAAGAATAACACCAGAAACTGTAAAACTCTGCTGTCCCTAGAACATTTATTTACTGTCCCAGCATTGCTTTCTTGATGTACATGTCTGCCCCTGCAGAAACGTGGTGCTGCATTGTAGGAGAAAATCTTGTGAATGGACCCTAACCAGCTGCAGTAGTGTTTATCTTGAATGATAACAGGCCTGTGGGGCTGGGGCAGAGTAAGGAGTGCTCCCACCAGCTGTTCATCTGAAATGCCTCGAGAGACAAGGTCGGTGAAGAAGGGAGGGGAGGAGATGCTTCAGCTGCCTGAGCAGGGATTTCTCTTCAGCCTGTGGTGAAGACCATGATGAGGCAGCTGTGCCCCTGCAGCCCATGGAGATCCATAGTGGAGCTGGCAGGTGTGTCCAAGGGAAGCTGTGACTCTGTGGGAAGCCCACAGTGGAGCAGATTTTCTAGCAGTTACCCCTTGGGGAATCCAAGGGAAATATGGGGAAAACTGGGGAAATATGTTCCTGAAGGACTGCATGCTACAGAAGGGGCCCATAGTGTAGCAGTTCATTAAGAACTATAGCCCATGAGAAGGACTAATGTTGAAGAAGTTAATAGAAACCTGTTTCCCATGGGAAGGACCCCATGTTGGAGCTGAGAAAGCAGTTCTCCTCTTGAGAAGGAAGCAGGGGCAGAAAAAATGTTCAATGACCAGAAACTCCATTCCCCGTACCCCTAACATTGCTGATGGGAAGAAGACAGACAAACAGGAGTAAAGTTTGAGTCTGAGAAGGAGAGGGGTGAGAGAAAAGTATTTTTAAGATTTGGATTTATTTCTCATTATTCTACTCAGATTTAGTTGGAAATAAATATCATTTATTTCAAGAAGTCCAATCTGTTTAGCCTGTTACAGTAATTGGTGAGCAATCTCTCCCTGCCTTTATCTCAACCCATGAGCCTTTTATTTGATGGTTTGTCTACCTCATCCTCCTGAGCAGGTTAGTGCCAGAATGGCTTTAGTGGACACCGAGCATCCAGCTGAGGTCAAATGATTGCATCAGATATCTGTTAATTTCTGTCACAGACTTTAGTTCTATTTCCTTTTTTAAAATCTGAGTTTTCTAAAACTTTTAGCAAAATTCACTTTTCAAGGTGAATTTCTCATTATTTTATAACAAAATATATAACTAAATTAATTTCTACTTTGGTGTGAATACCAAGATTAAGTTTTTTTTCTTATTCGGCAACAAAAATCTCCCTAGTAGACCTTAATCTCTCTCTAGTAGACCTTGAATGTGGATTATTTTCCTGTGAGCACAGCTACTATGATATTCTCACTCAGTTTTTTGATTGGAAGAGCTCCATGGTAAATGCAAAGACATGCATACCACAGCATAGATAACACCATGTGATAGACAGCTCAAATCTATTAATTTCATACACATATTGCCTCTTACTAAATTTCTCCTTCAGAAAAAGACATACACAGGAGTTCCCCACACTGAAATAAACCTTCTAATTGAAACCATTTGCAAATGGAATCCAATGCTAGCATCTCTAAAGGCTTCTCAGTAAAATAAATATTGTTCTGAAGGGCACCTTATTTAGATAGCTTGGAGGCTGGGGAGAGAAAAAAGCAAAGTAAAGAATTAAATTGTGAGTGAACAGAGAGCAGCAAAAGAAAGGCTGTTTAAATGCATGCTACAGACCGATTTCTTCCTCTTCAGTAATGTGAATGGTTTGTCATATGTGCCTGGGGAATATTTCTCACTTTCTCTACTGTTAATTACTGCATTAATACACTTAAAATGTTTAGAGGGGAAGATGGTAAACCTGCTTGAAATTGTTTTCAAGAGGTCTTTTAATTCAGATGCTCCGTTCTCTTCTAAGTTCTGACTTTCCTTCTCATGCTTCCTCTCCTCAATGTGTGCTTTTGCTGAGCATGCAAAAGGCAGAGAAGCTGTAGATTTATAGCACACTTAATTCTCAAGCAATGGGATCGATATTCAGGACACAAGGTCTGCCCTACCCTGATAACTGTAAACCTTCCATCTATCACTGGACACCTCAGGGAAACTCACAAATCACAAAGCACAAATCCCCTCCTGGATTCTTCTTGATTCCTTGTTTAAGCTTAGCTGACTACTCTAGGTGACTCTTTCGTTGCTATTCTACTTCATAGGACTTAATGAGAAACCAGGAGAAACAAAGGACAAAGGAGATTTTGTCTTCCTTCAGTGAGTCTGGCAACATTTCAGCAGGCTTGAGAAGGCCCAGTGGTTGGTTTGCTTCTTGTCTGTACCCCTCTGCAGAAAGCCAGCATGCTCTAATCATCCAGGAAGTGGATTAATGTGTCCAAACTATCCTTTTGTCCCAATGGTGAATTACTGAAACCTCAGGCTGCAGCTGCCCACCTGAGGGCAATCTTGGGAGACCAAAGGAATGCTGCCTGCTCTAAATGGAATGGTGCTGCAAAGGATCTTTCACAGGAGGGAATGAGATCCATGAAGAATGCCACAAAAAGTGTTTGAAAACATTAATTGGGGACCTGTCCTTGGCCTTGGGATAAACCTCAAAACATTAATGGACCTGCACTGAGCAGTAGATAATTAAATTAAAGGCAGACAGAAGCCAAATGTGATAACAAGGGGGACAGCAACACTGCTAGCTGGGGCCCACACCCACAATACAGCAATGGGCAAGGATGCAACACCCATCTTGGCCTGGAAGCCAGTGTATAAACAGTGCAGTAAAATCCCAGCAAGTCCTTAGTGAAGAGGCACATTAGAAGTCAAGCAGAAACCCTAGCTTGTAGGTTTCTCTCAGCACCTTTCCAGTTCTACTTCACCTGAAGCCCTATATTAGTCTTAAATCAAATCTGAGTGATTTCCTAGAGATGTAAGATGCTAGTGGAAAAAAAAAATATATATATATACATATATATATATATATATATATATATAAAACATCTGGAATTCTAGTATTTTCCCCACTCCTAACCTTCAAACCTTACCTCAAATTTAGATCTGGACTAAAATTTAATCATAAAATAAACTGTGACCCAGAAGAAGTGTTAGGGAAAATTCCTGATGCAATCTATGGAAGTCGGGCATCAGGAATCTATGAAAATTCCTGATGCCTGACTTTGGCTTGCAATCTCACTGCATCTATACCTTCAGTCTTTATATCACTACTGATGCTAAAGCTAACCCAAAGGCTTCAGGTGAGCTGAAGTTTAATCCAAAACCTGCTCCCATAAACTAGAGGAATAAGTCAGAGAGAATTCTTAGTAGAACTCATCCTTCTTCTGGCATCCTTTTCCCAGTCTCGCTTAGCTGGAGCTCCAGGCTTTGTCTCTCTCTGATCCATAGAAATGACCCTAAAGCTAATCCTCTCCTTAAAGTGTAGGATGAAAATAGCCATACCCTCGAGGAAGCTGCTGTGAGGAAAGAATTATGGGGGTAGCCCACTTTCTTTTTCTGATGCTTTGTAGCCCAACCTCCTCTTGGAGCAGTAGGCTTTGTCTCCCAGCTCACTGCTCCCTAGACAATATTTATGAAATTTTATAAACTAGTCTCAGTCATCCTTTCTGACTATTCTGACTATATTTTAGTCCAACAGACTTCTTTGTTCCTCAGGTAGGTGTCAGGTGTGTCAGAGAGCAACTGTAACCTAAGAACCCACATCTGTTCTTCAGTCTTTCTCCTTGCTGTAGTTGTCCATCTGTTCTCTCTCTTGTATCATATGTGCTCCTGATAGATAGATTCATCAATGACGCATTTATTTAATGCAGTATCTTTGTCTTTTTATCAAGTGAATGTGCAAATTGTGGCTATGAACATCACTTTGGTTAAAGAGACACTGTGTCAGTGAACTTAATATACCTGCACAAGTATTTGTACATCTGTAGACTCTCAATAGACAGAGATCAGTATTTGATCCAAGGCAAGTTAAGCCTTGATCTTAAATATGAGTTCTCATGCAGATATGACCTCATTATGATGCTCAATCTAGACTCTTAAAGCCTTATTGCTTAGATTCAGGTGCTAAGTAACTGACCTTCAATTTTAACAAGGTTTATTTCTTTAATTTTTATGATTAAAAGCTTGAAATTTAAGTCATGCTAACAGAAAATACATTAAGTATATCTTCTTTATTTTATTCTGTAGAACCTAATAATTAGTAAATTATTCTCTTAATTGCAAATTCAGAGGTAGCAATATTGGAAGAATCCATCAAAATAAAAAGCTTATCATGAACATATCTTTAATTCTTTGGGCGATAAACCTCCTAATGGAGTTTTTATATGCTTTTGCCTTAATTACAAAAGTTCAGAGATAGTTTTCCTTTTGTCCTCTGGTACAAGGATGTCTGTTGGTGGTGAGGGTTTTCCTAATACTTGCAGCTGCCATTATGGGGTGAATTCACTGCCCTTCTAATACTCACTTTGGTAATGAGACACTAAATTATGAAGCTTTTATCTCTCTGAAAATAAAACACTATTATATTTAATTCTGGTACTTTCTCTCTCTCCTGGCAAGCCTCTATCTAGTCCGTCTCTGTGCATGCCTGCTGTTCACATTTTGAGGTCTCACCTGTCCAAATGCTTGGGAAACAAAATGAGCTTTTATTTTAATTTCCCATTGTAAGCCACATAATTAATATGATCAAAGAGATCACTAGTTCCAGTTAGATTCAGTTATTCTTGAGGTTTTTCACCTTTTTAAAATGTTTTTTTTTCTTTGAAAAATCAATTTGAATTGATTCAGCTCTGTTTATTAGGTTTCTGGAAATGACAATATTTGCATTTCATTTCTTCAGTACATTTAATCAGCTTTAAGAAAGTTCTCAAACTTTTCTCTTTGATGCCTATCTAATTGAGTCAAACACGAGGTCATGTTGTCCTGGATTTTCTACATAATTTCTACCTAATTAGTTTCCTCTGAAAAAAAAAAAAAAAAGATTTCTTAGAAGGACTATTGCTTGTTAACCTTCATGCCAATAACTAGAAAAATGGAAACATTTTTTTCAGAAGGAAGAAAAGATGGGTATTATCCAAATACCCATAATCTTTCTGCCAGAAAAGATGGCAGATGAGATCAACTAGATGAGATCAACTGGTTTTAAACTGGGAGAAGAGCAGAAGGAAGATTTTTGCTGAGTTTCCAAGACTTGTAATAACCATACAAACAACTAGTAAATGCAGAATATGTACCAGGGTTAAAATTCACCCCATGTCCAGCTAAGATTTACAATGAATGGGAGAAGCCAGGAGGACCTTTTTTCTCAACACCTCTATCAGTGACCTGTGTGATGACACAGACTGTTCTGCAGCAAGTGGCAGAGCTTCAGATCAAAGAGATCTTGCAAAAGCAGAGATCCATAGGCCAGCAGAAGACCCATAAATCTCCAGAGAGAAAGTGAACACTTCTATACAAGAAGCAGAAAACTCCCAAATGCATTGAGGATAGCAGCTGGGATGCAAGTTACTGAAGAGCAGACAGGACCCAGGTGTTAAAGTGAAAAACAAGCTGAATATAAACCAACAGTGTGAAAGGCAACCACAGCTGTGGAAATGTTAGTAGAAATGTGGTTAGCAGAACAAAGAACTATATTGCATCATTCTGCTTAGAGATAGAGACATTTAGAACAACTTAGCCAATATTTGGTTTGCTAGTTCAAGAAAATTATTGAGAAACCGGACAGGATTCAGCAGAAAGCTACTAAAACAATCAAGAATTACAGGAATATGACAAATCAGGAGGTGAATTGTTTAATCTGGCAGACAGAAGTCTACAGGGTCTATAAGTATCTGAATGTGCATTAAAAACTGGAAGGAGCCAAACTACTTTTTTAGAGTCAAAGTAGTGCAGTACTGGCAGGTTCCTGAAAGAGCATTGTGGAGCCTTTGTCCTTAAAACTTTTCTACACCCAGATACACATAGCCATGTCTGATCTGTTCTAGTGTTAGACATGTTCATGTTTAAGGAAAAGGTTGGATGAGAGGTTTGCAGAGGTCCCTTCCAGTCAGTATTTGTAGTATTCTGTGTTTGGTCAGATAACTTTGATTGTGAGAAATGTGCATTTTAAATTAATAACATGCAAAGTATTATTTCTAAAACTGCAAGTCAGTTCATTTATATTTACCTTAATTAAGATTCTTCACAAAAAAAGGTATAAAATATCAATTAACTTATTTGCATTTTGCTGGACTTACTAGAAATTATTTAATAATTTCAAAATCGAGCCTGAGAGTTAAAAGAGAAAGCATACATTTTGCACACAATATATACTGCAGGAGTAGTACTACCAAGGTTTAAGCATATTGATATGGAAGAAAAATTATCTGCATGATGAGAAAATGGAGATGGATTGCATGGTGTAGTTTGTCTATTTTAAGATTACAGGATGGACATTCAAAGGTAACTACTCTCTATGGACTATCCATGAAACTGAAGTGTCTAAATGCTACTCTTGCCTTTGAAATTCTAGCATGGATTTCAGCTCCAGAATCCCTGAGTTCAACACACTTGTAAGGAAAAAAGTTACCTTAAATTTATTCTCCTTTGAAAAGTAATTGTCACAAACTATTAAAGAACATTGGAACTATGCTAAGTCAGGAGAAAAATTTCTGAAGAGCTGTTCTTCCAACACCTCCCAAACAGACTAAAGAAGATATTGAATCATAGAAAACAAACTGATGTTCAATCTGCTACCCTCAAAATAGAGGAAAAAAAAGATTTATTTCATACTAAACTAGTGAGAGATTCTTGCAAGCCTCTGGGAATAGAAGTAAAGATTTTTTAGTTTAATGTGTCCTCATCTTCTTAAATTCTTGGAACTAAAACTCTATTTTTTCCCCCTCCTCTGAAATTTGAGAAAGATACATACAATGCACGTTTGTTCTTTCCAAAATTAATTGCTTGTTCATTCGCTTTCTGGAAATGATGGAAATGAGTCCAAAGTATTTCAATCCTTTTTTCTTTCTCCTTCACTGTCGTTAAAACATCTTTAATTTCATCTGCTTCTGTAACCTCAATGCAACTACAGTGCAAAGTTTGCATTTTAGCAGGTCCTGCTGTGATATAAGGGGTAATGGTTTTAAACTAAAAGAGGATAGATTCAGCCTAGACATAAGCAAGAAATTTGTTACCATGAGGGTGGTGAAACACTGGAACAGGTTGTTCAGAGAGCTGGTGGTTGCCCCATTCCTGGCCATATTTAAGGTCAGGTTGGATGGTGCTGCGAGCAACTTGGTCTAGTGAAATATGTCTCTGTTCATGCTAGGGGAGTTGGAATAGATGACCTTTAAAGGTTTTTCCAACCCATGCTATCCCATGATCCTATGATCTTAAATGCCAAGAAAAAGAACCCTCACAAAAGCGTTGATTCATAAGACTAAGTACAGAGTACTGGGTCAAAACCCTTGACTGAAAGTAGTGAATATTAAACCTTCATTTGTGGAAATAAAATTATGATAGTTGTCTTTAGTTCTGAATTCCAGTTTCCCAGACATCTGCTTTCCTGTTATTACTTTTCTAAATACTCTTTCATATTAGGGTCAGAAAAAGGAATGCAAAAACTGGATTCATTCATTCATAGAGGCAGTATCTAATAGGTTAAAAACTTATATAATTTCAATACCTTATGTTAGTAGCTTATGTTTAAATATCTGGTTCTACCAGGCTGTGTGCAAATCCAAGTACTGTCCTCACCTCCATTATTTTAAATACATTCCATGTTCAATAGTTATCCTTAATAACTTTTTGTAGAATGCAGAATGTATTTTTGATGGTGTAACTTTGCTAGTAAAGAAAATAAGCCTTATTCCATGTGGTTTTTGCAGACACTGAGCTGTGTGAATAGGAAAGATGAAGAGAGAGGGGTTAGGTAAATAATTAACCTTTGAAAATAACTCTTGCTCTTGGAGTGTGCATATCAATATGATATAATTACCACATTTTATTCACTGTTGGCTGAAGATCACCATAGGTAATTTAAACAGCAAGCTCACATTTTCATAATGTACAAGCAGCAGGTTCTTTTAAATCCTTGCTGAGAAGAGGCCAACTTATTTGTCTATCTACTTGAGATGCAACAATCCTGTTTAATTCTCCTGATTCTAGGGATATTTTTTCCTCATTAATACATTCTTACATATTTTTAAAAATGTATTACCAATACTTTGACCTGGACTGAACTGACCTCTGGTCAAATCTAGTCAGAACTAGAAGAAAATGCTATCTATCTTTGTGGTAGAATCTACGTGAAGTTTTCCAAAACCTTAGTTTGTTTGTATTATTGTTCAGCCTGGATCTGATTTTCTAGTCAGCTGTCCAGGCCAGTTTTTTAGGTAAATTCCTTTTGAATGAACCCAGATAAAATCTTGTGTATATGGGGCACAGCTCAGCAATTTAAGGGTGGAAGTTTGAAGACAACCACAAGACAGTTTCAAATACAAATAGATGGAAATGTTCTGAAAAGAGTTTATTTTCCCCTTCAGTTCAATTGCAAAGGCAGTTGATTAAGAAACATTTTTGTCATTAAGAAGCTGATATCTGAGGAATTGGAACTCCTCTACAGTATGTCAGGGCCTGTCAGAGTAGTAACTGGAACAGGGTTTTTTTCTCCTTTTTTTCACAAGAGGAATTGATCCACTTCAGGTTAATAATGAGAAAGAATAGGAAAATACTTTTCAGGATATAGAAATCTATATCTATTCCCAAGTAATTTTGTCACAGACTGTAAGTCTATAAGCCAATGGTATAATTTTCACTTTGGATTTTAACTACACTCAAGTTTCTTTAGAAGCACCTCCAAGTGAATTAGAATTTTAAAAAATCATCTTCATGCTGAGCCTTAACAAAAGAAATTGAATTTATCTCACAGCCTTCCTCAGCATTGTCAGACTCTTGGGCCTGTGAGCTGGGCAGTAATATGTGAGAAATGATCCAACAGTAGAATACTTTGGGTTTTATTGCTTACCAGTGTGCTTTGGCATCATTCATTTGATTGGCTAATAGTAACATCCCTTTCTCCATAAAAGCAGCAGTTTTTCTGTATTTATTTAGGTTTCAAACAAATACTCCAGTTTCATAATGTGTTAATGATTGCTTGTAAGTGGTAAAGTGAATTTTGTGCATTTACTCTGACAAGAAGAAAACCATTAATATGGACAGGACTAATTTTATTTGTCCTGAATATCATGTAAAACACAATGTTCTGCTGCTTTTAAAAACATAAAAATCACCTTTAAGTTATATTATTAAATATAACTTAAAAATATGATAACTGGTCTCCAACAAAGTCCCATTCATTTGCCCTGCACAGATTCTTTTTGGCAGCTGATGCTCCTTGCAGCTGCGTTTTGTTTATTGCCAATAGGTCTTCATTCTGTCGTCAAATATTAAAATGTTACTTTTTGTTAAATTTGGTGGCCAGCAAGGAAGATTAAAGATCTTTTCCATCTCAAAAGTAGCATGGTTATCTGGTCATTATCCTGTGTTAAGCTGTCTTATTTGGAACTTCCTGCACAGTAGGGTCAAAAGCCTGTACTATCTATAGGATATGGAGTGGATTTTTAGGTGTACTTTTGGCTGCGGTAATTTTCTTCACAGAGGCTGGTTTGGGGCTGTGTTTTGGACGTGAACTGGAAACAGTGTAGATAATATGGAGGGGTTTCTTAATTGCTGAACAGGTCTTACAGACCTATTCTTTCTTTTGCTTTTTGTACTGTCATGATGGTGAGGATAAGAGACTGGGAGGAAACAAGTCTGGGACAGGTGATCCAAGGGAGTGGGGTGCTGCCCCAACATTTCTCTGCTCACATCTCTCCTTGGTGCCAGCCTCACCCCCATGTGCCTTTTCCTGCTCTGCCCAGGGTTAGGGTTACCAAATGGTTACCAAAGGGATATTTCATACTAAATAAAATTGTGCTGGGGAAGGAAGAAAGAAGGATGGGGTGTTTGGAGCATTTGTCTTCCCACATCACTGTTACACAGAATCAGGTCCTGCTGTCCTGGAAATGGCTGAACACCTACCTGCCCCTGGGGAGCAGTGAATTAATTTCTTTTTTTGCTTTGCTTGTATGTGCATTATTTGCTTTCCCTATTATTCTGTCTTTAGCTCAACCCATGAGACCTAGTTATACTTAACTTGTAAAATTATTTTTCAATAAATAATTCACTTAAATATAAAAAGCTGTACTTTTCTACAGTTTTAAAAATTCAGAATTGACTTGATAATAAAATAAAATATTCTTTGAATGCATGATAAATCTTACTCTGGGTGGTGAAGAAAAAATCCTAGAAATATAAAACTTAATTTATAAGTAATTGTCATCTCTGGATAAGCATATTTGAAAATATTTAGATCATTATTGGAACAAGATTTAGTTCCTATTGGAATGTGGGAACCCCTTGATAATGGCATCCGTGCTTTGCTAACAGGGCATTGTCCTTGGCCCTGATGGGCAAGCTGTCTGGATTGCTCCATTCATTGTCTCTATACCATGCACATTATGGGGATGAGATGTTCTGGGACAATTTGGAACAACCATACAAATAGACTCAACCTCACTGATCATCCATTCCAAAATCAAATACTGGACATACGTAAACTCACATGGCGAACTGAAGACCCTGTGTGGGTTGACCAGTGGCTCCTATGAAAGGAATGGCTACTAAATTTAAAGCAGCTTGTGGAAGAACCATTGTCCTTAGGCTATATCTGTCCATCATCTAGCTGCTGGAACACCCCTATACTCTGCATACCTAAGCAACGTGGTGATTAATACAGAATCTAAGGGAAATAAATGCAATTATTGAACCTATGGGGGCTCTGCAGCCTGGGCTTCCATCACCCAAAATGATTCCCCTCAACTGGCCCTTAGTAATTTTAGACCTAAAAGACTCTGTTTTCACCATGCTCCTACATCCTGATGATATACCTTGGTTTGCCTTTTCTGTGCCTACCTTGAATCATTGGACCATGATTCCACAAGGCACGTGTAAGAGCCCAACTGTATGTCAAAGGCCAGACTGTCTGTTGTAAATTACTTGCTGCAACCATATATAATTATATGGCTGACATTCTACCCACAGCTCATGATCCATCCATCTTATGTTCTATTCAGGTAGATGGCATGAAGGCAATTCAAAATGTAGGGCTCGTTGTGGCACCTGAAAAGGTGCAATGTGAGTCCCCATGGAATTATCTGGGATGGAGAATTACTCAGCAGATCATCCCCTCTCAGCCTTTAAGGCTTTGTGTTAAAGACACTCTAATTTAAATTAATTACAGAAGCTGCTAGGTTCCTTGAATTGGTTGCATCCTTTTCTGGGTCTACCTACAGAACATTTACATCCTTTATTTGACTTAGAGGAAACCCCTACCTGCTTTGACAGCTGACCCCAGAAGATAAAACTGCCCTTGCATGCTGTGCTCAAGCATTAGAAAACCAAGAAAATTGGAGATGGGATCCTGATAAATCTGTGTACCTTGATATAATTGCTAGCAACTTTTAACCTTTTGCTGTTCTGTTTCAGTGGTTTATTGATGATAAAAACCCTTTGCATGGAATGGTTGTGCTCATCTCACACAGAAACAATGGCTGAGTGGACTGTTAATGATATGTTTTTGTGTTTAGTTAAGTAAGGCAGAGAGTGAATACAAACTCTCAATGGCCAAGATCCACAAAACATTTACACACCTGCAAGTAATTACAATTTGGTTGCCATCAGAAGACAGCAACTTTCAAATTGTGCTTGCAGCTTTTCCTGGAAATTATCTATCCATTGTTCCTCACATCATTTATGGACAGCAATGGGTAACCTCCCTCTGTATGCAAAGTGTTGCTGCAGCATGACCCCTGTCAATGGACCGACTGTTTTTACAGATGCATCCAGAAAAACCGACAAAGCTGCAGTGATTTGGTGTGGAGGTGACTCTGTCCAGTGTCTTATTCTTAGGGTTACTTAGGAAAGAAGAAAGGACTGAAAACCTTTAAGTCATTCTGGAAAAGATTTTTTTTCACAATCACATTTGTTAAAGTAAAGCAAAATGTTGCCACAAAAGAAAAAAAAGATTAAAAAATCCTATAATTTCTAATACATGAGTGAACATGCTCATTCTGCATGTCACACTTGCTTTTGGATTCTCTAATGATCATTACATTTTGGATTTTTTATTCAAAACAAAACAAAAAATACAATAAACAAAACCTCACAGCAATTCAGGAAAGACGCCATTCTTACTCTAATTACTTGATTTTTAAAAATGGAGTGCTAGGGCTGCAAACCAGGCTTAATATGATTTGAGTGCTTAGCTAGTGATTCCAGTTCAGATGTCCTTGCAGTTTTCTAGTTTCATAGTGGACACTGTAGGAGTTATTTTTATTAGCAAAACATCAGGAATTTCAAAACGAGATTTCAATGTTAATGTGTTTAGTTCAGCAAAACCAAAAGGTAGTGAAAAACCTGTACTACAGAGAACTTGGTCTCAAATGGAAAAGAAATATGAAGAGATAACCTTAAAACTTCTCTTTTTTTTTTGTGTTTTTTTGTGGTTTTTTTTGGTTAAAGTGAAGGAGTCTTCCAGCTGAATGAATACCACTGCAGGAAGTAATGACATGGATTATAAATGAAAGCCTTTCACATGCAAGTGAAAACCCATAATTTATTTTCCAATTTAAAATGTCTCTGCTTAGAATTTTTAATCTGAAAAATACTTAATTTTGAAAAAAAGTTAAAATAGCCCCTTAAAAGCCTTTTGGCCAAAACAAAAATAATTGTAAGTGAGCACTCTTATCACATCTTCTGGGAGGGAAAAAAAAAAAAACCAACAAAAAAACCACCCTCATATGCTGACTAGCTTTACTTATTAAGAAGTAGTAAAGATAAAATAGCTTTGCCAGTCAACATAGAGAGTCACTGGTAGAGATGGGTCGTAAACAAGTCTCCTTAAAAATCATTGTGTATAAAAATAAAGAGACAAAAATTGTTCTGGGTAATCTTTCCAAGATTTTCCTGCTACTAGAGACAGTGCTTACTCAGTTATCTTCCTCCCAGAAGAAGCTTCCTCAGCACTTTGAGGAAAAGTCAGGCATTTTTCAAAGTTAGTCTTAGTAGTCCTGATAATTTGTGGATAATTAAGGAATATTTGGCCAAGATTATGACTCTCAATATATTTTACATGTACGAAGTTAGTGCTGCAGGGACAAGGTCTATACTGTTAAAATGAACAATAAAAATACTCTATTCTTCTGCATATAATAGTTTGTCATTTTTTTTTTATTGTTGTTGCATAAGGTACAATGGTCTGAAGGGTTAAGAATTTAGAGTCTGCTCACATGGGCTGGTCTTCTTCAGTTTAACTGTCCCATGGATGAATGTCACTGGAATGAAAAGCTTTGTGATAAACCAAGTTAACCCTGTGGACACTGTGAGAAATATGATGCCTTTATTTAATCATTAATCAACCAAACATTTTTACAAATTTTGCTGTGCAAATATATGTTGGCAGAGAGAGGATGACTTTTCTTTATTTGTCTAAGGTAGAAGTGTTTTTCTGTGGTGATATCTAGAGCTTTGAGAAGGAAATAAAAATGTATTTCAAAAAAGGCCAAGCTAAGGATTATTCTATGCTTTACAATGTATTCCAAAGAGAGAGGCATGGAGACACTGATTGTTGTGTATAACACACCACATAAATGTCAAAGTGCTATCAAAAACTTTGTAATAATTGTGACTAAGAAGATGTGACTTATAGATTGTGACATCATGTCCTTTCCTTTTTTTCTTCTTGAAAGAAGTAACAGGTAAAACTCAGAAAGCAGTATGTGCATTCACTCTACAAAAGCCTGTGTGTTCAGATGTGCCTGCCTGTATGCTGCAGATCTGTTGCTCAAGGCTTAGAGAAAAAGAAGTGATGAGAGAATATGGTGAAAAAAGAGCAAGAAATACAAAATAAGACATTTTGCACACACTTATGCCATTGAACCTGAAGAGGGGGAAGAAGAAATTTTATTAAAAAACATGCCATTTGACTTGGACTGAAGAATGGCCTTTGAAACTAACTTTAGCTAGAGCTGTGTGTTGACAAAGAGGACTAAAAGACTAATTATACCTGCTTGTGTCCTCTTCAACTGGCTGATTTCTTTGGGATTTGGAACACCATTGTTCCTTTCTATTTCAGCAGACAGATGTACAATCAAAGGAAAGCAAGGAGTACTTTGCACTTTGACTTCAGTGTGACCCTCTCAAAGGTAGACTGGAGGATCAAAAGGATGAAGATCATCCAGCAATCCAAGAAACGAAATATTGTCTATTGACTTGAGCATATGGAAAAGTCTTTCACTTCCAGAGTAAGGGAAGATCATGCAGGAAAACTTCAATTTTTAATGATGTAGTATTTTATCTGATTTCTTTACAGGTTGCACAAAAGCAAAAAGCAATTTTAAGATTTTGGTCAAATCACATGAAATTTTATATATGTAAATTCTAATACTTCTAGTCATTTTAGTACTTTTTTTTATTTCTAATTCTATTCCATACTTTTTAAAGGTGACACAACCAGGGGGCCTGTTATCCAAGAGATTTGATAACACTTTTTTCCTCTGGTTTCCTGCCTCTCTTATTTCATTATTTGTTTAGTTTTTCACTTCTTCACTTTCAGCAGATATGTCCACTGTTATTCACAACAACTCCCTTCTTCTTTACAGTTTTCCCAAGTGTAAAGCACATCAGCATAAGCTCATACTTGTCACTGACAGATCATCTAAATGCAGCAAATTATATCAAAGATACAGAAAACATAAGAAGCATGATATTTTTTTCATGCTTTGCATCTTCAGTAAAGAACAAAAGAAGTTCAAAGTACAAAAATGTACTTTAAAAAGAACTGATTTCTTATTTCCCAGTAAGAATATAGAAAAGACTCATTACCTGCCATTTCTGTTTATTTTGGACTCACCCAATTTTTTTCTGCATGCTGTCTTATTGCATTTATGGTGCTTTATAGAGTGACATTCAAACAGAAGAACTAGGCTTTATGAATTCTCTTCAGTTAAGAGGGAACAGACAATACAGTAATGCTTCTTAATAATCTGAGATTGTCCAACATGCATTAGCTGAGTTTATTTTAATGGATTTAACTCTTTTTTCATTTTCTCACCTCCTGAGACCTCAACAGCTTATTTGAGCTGAATATGAAAGAGGAAAATGTGAATGAAACTTCTTTGCTCATAGCAGCAAATGAGGTTTTTAATTTAAAGTACTTTACACTAGTAAGAATCTGAGGACATAATGTTTGTCAGTAATCTGTCACTATTTAAATCAGGCATACTGCCTTAACCTGAGACTAGGTATTTCAGAGGAAGGTGAATGACTTCCCTGTAAGAAAAAGAATGTCCTTTATTTTGGAAAAGGTTCTGTTTTAAGCAATTTTTCTATTTTTTCCAGCTAAAACTAGTCCTGAATCAAAAGCTTTTTACCTGCATATTGAGCTCTTACCAGGCTCACATTCATGCCAGTCCATATGTTTTGTTGAAATTGATCCTTATTTGCACTGGCTCATTATACTTTTTCTTTCTTTCTTTCTTTTTCTTTTTTTTTTTTTTTTAAATAAAGCCATTATGAGGTTTGCCAATTTTGTTGCTTGCTACTTACCTCTTACATTGCCAAGCAAGAAAGCAATTCTATCAATCTTGAAGGACTTTTTCAGTACTAAACAGGAAACACCTATATAAAAGAAAGCAATTTTTTGCTGGTTTCATGATTATCCTCTCCTAAACATGAAATGATCTCTTTCTCTTTTGGAGGTCCAGGGTTAAAAGAGGATGACAGAACAGGTTCACCAATGCCCTTCACAAGGATTCCATATGCTCTCACAACAGCTCAATAAACTCTATTATTTCTAATAGGATTATCCTGGTCTCAATGGCAGCAAAGCAGGGACTTACCTAATTAGATAATATAACACTCAAGACTTCACAAAAGCTGTTTTTCTGCCATATATACATGGAAGAGAGAGGAATAATCCAATATATGAGCACGCTGGGCCTCTACCTCAGACTTTTCTGCCTGGGTAATGAACTGGTTCAGTGCTCTTTGGCGTGACATGTTGCTTTTCTTTATCATGTTTCCCATCTTATGGCATTAGAACTCTTTTTTTTTATTTGCTCTGAAAAGCACAGGTCAAAATTGACTACTGAGAGCGATATTGAGTGAATAATTGTAACAATGCCAAAATTTTAGGAAATTAAAGTTTATAATTCAGGGATTACAGAGAATTAACTTCATTGAATAGTGCTGTTTAGATTAGGGATTGCTGCATAATCACTTAATTTAGGTTTTTGGGGAAGTGGTCAGGAATTCTGTAAGTTTTTTGCTTGTTAGATGAAACAAGGAATTCCAACTTTCACAGAAGTTTTTGCTGTACTTGGAAAGAAAATTTAACCAGCAAAAGAAAATATATTCTAAAAGGTCATGAAAATGAGGTCTGCAGTTGTGTAATATGCAAATTATCTTAGCTTCAAGTGTTATGAGAATTGATATTGTATTTAAGGCCTGTTCCTAAAGGTCTCAAGCTGAATTTCACAAGATCTGTAGAAACTCAACAATTGTGAAGGTCATGTTGCTTTTGAAAACTTTAAAATTGAGGTTCACAAATTATGATGAATAGATGAAGACATCATTGTCTTCTGACTCAGGCTAGGTTTTAAGCAGTTATTTAAGAGTAAAAAAAAGCCCCAGGTCATCAGTTGTAGATTAATATAGTACCCTGAAATGGCCATTTAAAGTTTTGGCACAAGTCACTCTACCTGTGGCCTTTCACAGTGCTGATTAACTATGTATGATCTCTGCATGTGCATAGGACTGCAGTGTTGATGAGTGTCAATGTTGCAGGAATGCAGTTAAATAAAAAACAATATGGAAAACCCCTACAACAAAACCGATGAGCTTCCTTTTTCTTTGTCATTTCTCTATAGCCAACTGAAATATAAACAAAATATGCAATCTGATAGCTCTTTGTAGGCTCTTCAGTATGAGATTGAAGACTAAAATTCTAAAGAGATGAATGACCTAATTCTACCATGGGGAAAAACCCAAACATAGAAACAAAAAACCTCAGAATGCAGTAACAACAAAAAATATCCCTGGGCAAGTAGTCTCTGGGAACTGTGTTTAAAGTCAAAGTTTATTGCTCTCATACTATCCAATTCAGTGTAACCCCCATGCACTTTAGAAGAGAGATAATTTTACCCATTGTAAGGATGTGGCATAGTGCTTATTTGAAATAGTGCTGTCTTTTGGGATCATAACCAGGCAAAATATGAAGTTTTACGACCACAATGGATGTCATTAGTTCCACACAGCAGATATTGAACATCTAATGCATTAGTTTTGCTTGCTGTGGGACAGGAGAAGTTGCTACAGGATCTTTAAACCTTATAATAAATTTGCTGTCTCAGAGTTATTTAGCTGTCAGATTTGGTTAGTCATGATAACAAAGGCCCATTGACTTTAAGAAGAATTTATGGATTTTGTCTTTGGTAAACCCAGGAGATGTAGTGCTTGTCTTGAACAAAAAAAAAAAGTTTTCTTCTTTATGGTCTCTCCAAAATAACAAATCCAGCCCTTTCACTCCTCTGCTGATAACATATATTTTCTATAATTTTCTATATGAAGCTTCCAATGCAGTTATGTATGTCTCTGCCTTTGTGGTTTTTTTTTTTAATTGATAGAAAGACCATCTCTAAAGTTCTTGTAATTTATTTATATTTGAACTAAAATTGAATAGATTTTATTTGAGTTATCCAGCATAAATACCTATCTTACCTACATTTATTGAGATGTAGGAAAGGCAATGAAAAACATGAACATTGTTCAACAAAAGTAATTTTATATAAGTTAATCTAAACTACTGTATTTGCTTTCCTTCCCTGATTTTGCTGAACATTTTTAGAATGTTTTAGTTCTGTTAAGATATAAGCCAGTAGATTCTGGAAATTAAATTCCTCAATTTAATATTAGAAGGTACCATGTAAATTTATGTTGAATCACATCTTTTAACTCACTGCCTGTTTCTTCTATCCAGAAACAGGCTGTTTTAATGTAAGTCACAAAATCGACTTTGCAGATCATGAGATCTTGAACATTTATTTTATGATGTTAAAGAAATTCTATTTTTGTCCATGATAAAGAAATGTAAACTCTGATGGCTTATTGGGTTTAGTCCTGATGGCTTTTTAGGCTCAGTCCTAAATTTTCAGTGGTCTGGGTTGGAACTGGATGATCCCTAATGTTCCTTCCAACCCAAGATAAACTACCAAGATGAACAAACTTAGGATGCAGAGAACAAGACAAATATTAATATAATATTTATCTCATTGGAGAGCAATTGCCATAATAAAAAAAAAAGTTTTTTATGCCTGCCATGAATGCAGAAGAAAACACAGTCAGACTACAGTGCATTGATTTCAATTTCTGATTTAAAGATAGTGTAAAAGAAAACCAGATTTCACTAAGAATTCTCTCACATATCATCTGACAATTTATTACAACACAAATTATTAACTAAAATGCAAGAATAAAGGATTGTTCTCTACATCATCAGATTAAAATGGAAGCTGACTAAGATGCAATCATCTAATAGAGCTGTGCCACTTTACACCACAATCTTCCTCATGATCTTTACTGTGCATTGGGAATTATACATATTCATCTCCTGGCAAATATTTACCAAACCCATGCAACACACCTTCATAAACATTTATATTTTTTTTTCCATTGGAAAAGCAAGCCTTTGCATACAGTAATAGCATCTCATGCATTAATCCTCCATAATAAAAATTATTTATAATTATACAAAACTGAAATTATGCCAAGCTGTCTGCACATTTTCTCATTGGTGAAGAGTGGCTCAGGGGGTTTGCTAGAGTGGAACTCCCTGTACCACTGTCATACCCTAATTGGATTCCTGAAAAGTTCAGGGAAATCATTCTGCATGCCAGCATTCATCTGCCAAGTAACAAGTGTGTGTCCCAGCAGGGAGCAAAAATGCTACCAAACACAGTATATACACTAACACATGCATACACAGCAGTAGGATAAAAATCACAAGGATGAAAATAATAAAAAATATGCTAACTAATAAACCAAGAAAACCACTTTAAGGAAATACTGACCTAAGAAAAAATGCAGTCAGAAATCTCAATGGACCTACAGCAACTGGCTATTAGATACTGTGACTTTTGTATCCTGCACCACAGGACCAATTATTTGAGTAGAATAATTTCAGTACAAAAGGGTGGGTAGTAATTTTGAGTCCTCAAATCTCAATGGATGGCTGAAACTTCCATCAAGTTCAATGAGTTGAATCAGGCTGCTAAGTGCAAGAGCAAAGGCTTTGCTTTTCAACCTAAGATGAGAATTTATTTTCTATAAAGTCAGATATCTCATTTTCTATCTGTGCTAGAGCTATGTATTTGTCTTTGAGTGACTTCTTTCACACATGCCTAAATGGAGTGCCCCCACAAATATATTTTTTGTATTGAAAGGTAACTTTATTTCAGCATGTTTTTCTGTTACTCTCATCAGTCTTTCACTGTCCTGGCACTGCTTCCCTAATTCGCACTGACTCCTGTAAAAGTACTTCATACTGTAAAGTTCTGAAAAGTACTTCATATTGAAACTGCCATCAAAGCACTTGAGCAGATGCACAAGCATAAGCTCCAGAGTTGTCCCATCCTCTCCTGCTGGGCAGCCCATCAGAAGGCAGAGGCTTTGTTGCCATCACTTGTACTGATTGGCCTATCCAAATAGTTACAGCTGGAACCAGAAGGATACAAATGACCATTATCACCTAAATATCACCTAAATATCAAAAGCAACTTCTTTCAGAAGCATTTATTTATATTAATATCCTCTAATGGCTTGTCTATTACTTCATTTTTGAGATATGAAGGAACAGTAAAGCAACTATTCATGCTTTGGTGTATTTTGCTGAGTGAGGAGCATATTACTAGAAACACAGAGATCGCTAAAAGCAACAGTGAGGCAGGCGAGGCTCTGCTTGGTCTATTCTTCTCTGTTTACTGTCAACAGTTTTGCCTGGCATGAGCACTAAAATATCAGGTCCCTTTGTTCATGAACGTTTCCTTTACCAACCTTCTCCTTTTCCTCCCCTAATTCCTTGCTAAGGAAAATAGAAAAGTTTTAATCTGTAGGATCTTTATGTATCAAAGGCCATAGCTAGCCCTTGAGTTAAATTATCCTGCACTTTGATTTTTTTTTCAATGAAAGGCTAAATCCTAAAAGCAGATATAACTACAGTGAAACTGGGGGATTGGGCCAGGGTAAAATTTGCACAATATGTTGCAAATAAAAAAACAACAAAAAAATATAATTGCTAAATATTAATTGCTGCTTTGTAAAGTTTTTTTTTTTTATTTATTTTTTAAAGGACTTCATTTTATGTCCAGAACAATGCTGTTTTAATTTGCTTATCAAAGTAATTTATTCCAAATGCAGGATAATTTTTTCCTGAATACCTGAGGCTAAGTTGATATCTGCTATTAATTGTCTGACCAGGTCATCACGTTGGACAGGTTCCAGTGACAAATGTACAGCCATTCCTTTAACTACCTCAGCTCATCCATTGACAGCAGATATGTCAATGTGAAATGACATTTAAGTTTTATGCTGAATTTAATTTTTTTTTCTACTATCACTTGACATTAGAATTAGGACAGCTAAATGAACTTTTGAATACAGGAAACACAAAATAAAATGCCTCTTCAAAAATTCTTTTTCCCTAGGGACATAATTGTTGGTCCTCTACATCCTCTTCTTCACTCTAGCTTTCTTTCTTAAAAAAAAAAGTTTTGCAACAAAATAAATTGATAAAATTAGTGGACAAAATGATGATTTAATACCATTGCTTTTCTTTTTTTGCTGCTACACCAAAAAAATCATGAATAAACAAGCAAAACAGTCACTAATATTGATGCTTAACATTTATATATTACTTTAGACCCTTTATTTGTATGGCAAATTTTAATTAAGTCTTAATTACTTGTTGTATTAAGATCTTCCATAATTAATGGAAGTCCATAAGTAAGTACACTTCCAAGTTTGCTGCAGGAGAAGATATAAGAACTTTGTACCTCTTAAGCCTTTCTTAATTTCTGTGCCAGGCTGCAAAGCATTGACAGAAACAACCATGGGCAGACTATTTCCACATGCACTTTGTCAATAAATTGGTAGAGGCACCTGGTCAATAAATTGGTAGAGGTACAATTGGGTTTCCTGCAATGTTTCATTTACTCTGGAAAGTCACATCTGTCTGCTGTTTTACTCCACAGGTTGAGGTTAAATACGGTCATGAAGCACCTAAAAAATTCAGTGGAGGAAAGATATCAAAAGATTTATTGAAATTAAATCATCTAATTGGTAATCAAGAAGTAATTCCTCTTCTTGCATGTCTCTCATACTAGATACAGAGTGACTTCTCATATTATTGTCACAGCTCCTCTGGGGCACTGAGTGGCTGAGTTGTTTGATTTGTCTGATTTTTTTTCCTACTGCCTCTAGGCTTCAAGCCCTGTTATTTGTGATTTTCCAGACAGTTGTCAATGTTGTACTGGTGTCATCTTTAATATCAAGGAGTATTGCATTGGTTCTGTCCCTGATTTTCTTGCTGCTGGAAGGCTTGTCTGAAAAATCTCCTGGAGTAAAGTGTTTCTTTCCTTTGAGGCTAGTAGAAAACCATTTCCTTCTGATGTTAGAACCTGATTATAGCAAATGCTGTTCTTAGTGGCTCATCACTAATAGTCAAGTAAAAACAGACCAGCTAAAAGCCTGCCCCAAGGAAGTGTAGTCATTTTCTCTTGAAAATTCCATGTATTTTAAAAACCTTGCATTTGTCAAGAAGGCACATTAGTAAATGCAGGTCTCACAAAGTAATGTGATGTGTGCTTCAAACACCATCAAACTGTTAAAATGTATGTCTTAAGCCAAGATAGAATCTTTATTTATTTTCTTTCTCTATAAATTTATTTATCTATGTGATTTTTCAAAATTCTCACCCATATCATGTTGCCTTTTTCCTCAAGGCCTTCAGCTTCACTTCAGACTTTTTCTCAGATGCACTGCAGGGCAAAAGGCAGCATAAGAGAAAAAATAAGAGAATCAAGTCAAACCCATGCTTGCCATTTATTTTGATAAATGAAGTTCAACACAATTACACAAAACAAGTGGTATATAGGAATCACTTAGCACTTCAGGGAGCAATTATGTGAACTAAGACATGTCTTTGTTCCTTGATTTTGTTAATGGTTTACTTGGAAGAACAAAAATGGTTGATCATTATTTGCCCGAGTGCAACAGTCTTGGATTGACAATATACCAACATTGAATGGAAATCTTTAAATCTTTGCTGGAAACCTTATTTTCCAGGCATGGGTGTCAGGACAGCAGAATACTGCTTATCCCTGCTGAGAGAATACATTGTCAGCACTCTGTAAGCACACACATGTGTAAGAACCTGTCAGAACAGATGGGCCTACACCTTTCTTGTCTCATTTCTATGTACTCTGACAACCTCTCTATATTAATTGCAAATGGTCTGACCCTGTTTCCATCTCCTGTGCATTTCCTGCTTATGCTTGGGTAATGACAGGAGCTCCTTGTTCATCCATGTGGGTTTCTTGCCCCCTTTGCCCAGTTTCTTGCACATTGTAATTAATTATTCTCTTTTCTTCACAGGAGAGGTGCTTCATTCCTCCATGAGTTTGAGTTCACTAGTTCATGGTCATTTTCCTCTTTTTGGATGCATAATTATGTGAATGTTGGAACATTTTCTGCAGTAAGGTCCTATTTATCTCTCACATATGCTGTAATATCTAGTTCCAACTTCATTTGTAGTGGAGCTTTGACATTTCTGGCTAACTGCAAGACCAAGGCCTTAAGAAACCAAGCTTCATGGTGGGGTAATACACTGTATACAGATACAAGAATTAGACATCTTTCACTGTATGCATATGTTGGACCTTACTCAAGCCCAGTCAACTGTAATGATCTAATTGTTAATAATATTGTAGTTACTGTCTGATTACTAACAAATGTCATGGCAATAAATGAGTTTGCTTGGGCTGTTATTATTTTTTCATGCTCTAAACTTGATGTTGTATCATGTCTGTGTAGATATAAAACATACAAAATATATTTTAAAGATATAATGGACTGTCAGAAAAGAAAGAGTGATTACTTATTTTCATGCAGTTTGGTCAAATAAAAAGTTAAAATACATATGAAAAAATATTAATGCTAGAATCTAGGAACAGGATTATTAGAATATCTGCGTGAAATATTTGTTGCTGGACAATTTTCAGTAACAAAATATTTTGTAAGTTAATTGTAGCTTTTCTAAGTTCCTTCTTCCAGAAAATAAAAAGAAAACAATTTTAAAATTTAATTTGTTGCTTGAAACATTTTTAGTTTACTTGAAATTCAAACTAATTTTTTTAAAATGTCCTTTAATTCTCTTAGAACAAACTTGAGCAAGGCTGTGTATAAAACAAACTCTTGTCCCCACGCATATTTCTTTTTTAAATTTCCCAGAATTGCGGATTAACTAAAAATCAGTCCAAAAGTCTGTGGGATTAATTCAGCAAGACATGACTGACAGAAGAAAAATGTAGGAGGAACTGGGACTTACCAGTTCTGGGTTTTGCCTTCATTTTGGATTTATCTTAGTCAGTAGTTGTTGTACCGAGCCACACTCAGACTTTAACAGACTGTAATGTCTTGAAATAATATAGATACCATCTATAATGCATTCTTTTGGTAGATTGTTACAGTCTGGTCACTTTTTTAATTTTTGGATTTGCTTTTGTCCTTTTAAAATAAACTATTACATATCCTCGTGATTTTGCTGGAGACTTGAGACTTTAACTCGGTAGAGCCTTTAATCAACTCTGTTGGTTCCAGCATAAAGCTAGAGAATGACTGAGCAAGTCAGTGACCTTATCCAGGCTCCATAGGTGAAATTCTTGGAAAAAAAATATCCCATTTATGTTGATGTCTTTCTGACTTATTCTACTGAATCAGTTGTAATAGAAGTGTGTTGTCACAGATTTTCATTACTCACAGTTAAGGGCTTGAACAGCTTCATAGAGAGGGTGCTTCCTTCCTTCTTCCTGCGTGTGATTAACTCTTAACTCTTGCAGAGATAGTGCCATTGGACAGAAGACCCAGAAGGGGTTTGAAGGTTAATTTCCAGTTGTAGCTAACTTTTGTTAAGAGGAAGAACAAAATTTGAAAACTGCAGTTTAGAAAAAAACAACCTCTGTATTAATTATGTCCAAGTGTTTGCATTCTGCACCGTTTTGACTGAAACAGAAGTTTAACTTGCATTCTGTCAATTCCTTGAACTCATAAAGACACACGGTAGTGCTGGGAGAAGCATCTGATGTATTATGAAAACCTGTTTCAGGTCAAGAGTAGATGGTCTAAGCTTTTTACATCCCTGCTGATGACTGCTTACTGTGGCTATGGAGAGAATTAAAATAGTAAACATGTAATGTTGGCAGTGAATTTAGTGTCTGGTCATTTCCTTCATCTGTCAGGAAAGAGTGTGGCAACTGAGATAATTTAAGACTGTGAGTCCTATGAAATGCATTAAAGATGACCTGAGTTGTCATATGTTAAACAAAAAAATGCTTTCTGAGTTGGGAATATGAAAAGGTCATACAAATGGAAACCTCTTAATGCTTCTGATGGCTTGACACAGTCACACAGTAAAGCTGTGTAAATATTTCCTAGATGAAATCTTAAATATTCTCTAGTAATTTTCAAGTATCACTTATGAGCACAATGGTTAATGAAAAGGTAGTTTGAATTTGCTGAAACAGAACAGAAAATCATCTCTATATAATTTTAAACATAGTATCTTCTCATTTTAATGACCTGTCAAAGGTGCTGGTTCTTTCTGAAAACGAAAGACAAGCCACCTAAAACATGATATGTACTTGAATGACATCACAAATAGGAAATAGGAGCAAAACTTATAAAGTATTTCTGTATGTTTTACTTAATTTTGTTTTTGATCTAAGTGCTCCATATTTTCCTTCCATGGTTCTATGTTTCCTCTACATTTTTCTCTGCAGCATTGTCTTACATATTTTGAGAAATAATAAAATGACCCAGTGTTTTATCTACAGTAATAGGTTAAGTCCTTTATTCTTTATTCATTATTCTTTAAGTAGCTGAACTTTACCTCCCCAATTTTTTCTTATGTTTCAATTATACATTATATTCTTCACTCACCCTTTGGATATTAAAATGTCTGTAAGGCAAGCCTTTAATACTTAAAGAATTGCAACATGAATGCTTTAAGAACAGCACTTAACTTTCTGCTTTTCAAGTGTTTATCATAAAAAAATACTATACCAAAAGCAGGAGCACAGCAGATGCTGAACATTACAGGTTGGGAAAGGGAAGGAGCAGGTGCAGGTCTACAGTCTGGTGTTCAGTACATGGAAAACATCTACGGAGCTGAGGCTGTAGGTGCCTCTGAACTCTGCAACCCTTTTTGCCATTCCTTGTATGTTATGTATAGAAACCCAAGTCCCTAAATCAGTGTTCTACCTGGCTGTCTGTAGTGTTTTTGAGGGGTTATTACTGACAACTCTGAACTACAGTTTATAACCATTCCTTTCTTAATGTAACAAAAAGCACTGTAACAGCTAAAATAGAGCATATGGAAGAAGTGTTGGGGGAGGTAACTATATTCTTTGCTCAAGTCAAAAGTCTATCTCAGTCAAGAAAAGGTAATTACTATTTTTATTCATTGCTTTTGAGGTGCTGCTTTTCTTTACAAAGCTCTTAGAAGAATTAGTTACAACTACACTGCTGAACTGTGTAAGTGCCAGTTTGATGCCAGAAATGGATTTTCCCCCTATTTATTTCTTTTTTAAAATCACAGAGTCATGAATATTCTGAATTGGAAGGGACCCACAAAGATCACCAAGTCCAGCTCTTAAGTGAATGGACCATACATGGGTCAAATCCATGACTCTGGCATTGTCAGCACCATGCTTTAATTGACTTAACAGTTTGTGCTAGAATGACAAATTATGCCTAAATTGCTTCTCCTTAAAGTCTGGAAACCTGCTTCCAATGTAATTAGTTTAAAAAAATCCTGTTTTGTTTTCTCAGATCTCCTTACATATTTAGGGCACAGTTGGTCTGTGGCTGGGTCCCTCAGTTTTGGTGACACTGAGACAGGAGATTGCCAAGAGCCTCCCCCAGTAGCAGAGGACTCTCCTGCCTCAACTCTCCTACTACTATGAAGGTTGCTTAGATGAAAAGTATTCATATTCAGGATTTTTTTTTTTTTTTTGTGGCTCATTATGAAGTGTCTGGGAGTCCAAATAAAGATTTAAAGCTGAACAGTCAGAAATACACCCCTAAATCAGTAGTACTTGTCACATACTAAGTGTCACATACTGCTGTGCACACCAAAAAAATGAGGTTCAAAGGGGTTTGGGTGCTTGCTGGTACACTTTTTAACCTTGATCTTGAGCCTTTGTCAGTAAAGTTTAAATAATGGTTAAATTCACACTGTAATTGAGTGTGAACCATTTGGATGACCCCTAACTCATTTCTGTTCAAATTCAGGGACCCCAAATATTAGGCTAGACAAACCTTTGGGTTTGTCTTGTCAAGTAGGATATTTTGGAATATAAACTGCAGGTAGGTCTGCTGAATTTTATAATTTGAAGAGGTAATTATTTAAAACACAGCTGAAAGACAGTCTAAGAGGTCTGATTCTGAGCCCCCACCTGCAGAATGCAGCAGAAGGGAGAGAAAAAATAAATATTTTTTCCTTGCTATGAAGATTTCTTTCCCTAGCTCTCATTTCAGAACTCTGTTTAGTTGATGTAGGATCTGGGAACAGAGAGAAGAAGAGTCATAACCAAACTGAGGCAATCATCAGATAGTGTACATATTTTTACCAAGGAATCATTATACTGGCCAGGCCAAGATCAGAATACAAGTCTAGGCTTTATGTAGAGTATAAACCTACACAAAATCTTCCAGAGTTGCAGGAGATCAGCTAAAAAAAAAAAAAAAAATGTTTCTAGAGAGCACTAGGAAGAAAACCATGAAGAAAATAAAAATTCTGTCATCAAAGTAAGGTGCTAATAGCAGACTGGAAAGAGAACACTGTTAATGGCACACTGTAAATAGAATTCAGGTCTTTTTGCAGACTGATGAAGTATATTTAGGAATAATGGCTTTGATTTATGCATTGAGAGAGGCAAGGTTAGTAAAAGAAGAAACAATGTGAACCTTTGCAATAAGTTTGGTATGGGCAAAACAGAAAAAAGAATAGTGTAAATTGCTTTAATTTGGGGATTATATTGGAGGTATATAACGATTATAACACTGCTTGATTTTATTCTCTTTGACCAAGTTTAACACTGACACTGATATATTTGGAAAGAGCAGAACTGCAGTTTGCTTTTGAGTGCTTGAATTGTATTCATGAGGATATTTATTTTGATTTTATTAAGAGAGCAGGTAACAGAATTAGCACTTCAGTTCCCCTGTAAGGAGATAAAACTATTTCATAATTTTAAATTTAATTTTACCTGTTGGAAGGAGACAACATAGATAGTGCCCAGTGTGTAGAGTATGAGATGCTATTGCTCTAGCACGGTAGTACTCTTTTGCTTTTTTTCATTTATTAATAATTCACAAAGAAATATTTGTTATGCATTTTTAATTCCTGAATATTTATTGTGATATTGCATTGACTGTTATTCATTAAATACATACCTCACATAGTCACTTTACAAGATGTATAATTTCTCACTTAAATTATGTGGAATGTACTTTTGCTTTCTTGCAAGATTAAATATTTTAATACCCGAGAAACAAATTCTACTAAAGAATAATATTTGATGTTCCAAATTATTTTTATTTACCTGAATACTATTCAAGGGGCATGTAAAAAACATTATGAAGCTCCAGATCCATAAAGCTAATCTCAACTCAAATATAATAAATGTAGCTTAAAAAAACCCCTGAAAATTAAGACATGAAAATCATTGTCACTCTTCTTAATACAAGATCAAAAAAGACCTGGGATTTTTTCTTCTACTTAAACAAAAGGTGTGCATGGAGATGCAAAACCAGTTTGATTTCCATATTGTGAACCATGTATTTAGGTATTGTTTATTGACTTATCCTACCTTTGTAAGAGAGTATACATAATTTTTCATATACATTTCATGGATGGGACAGTAAAGACACTGTCTCAGAAAAGAGTACAGGAAATTTACAAAACTTTTATCTCAGCCTGGTTGATACTGTGAATGATGCATACAGACCTGAGTAGGTGCTTTCCAGTTACTACATAGGTTTTCTACACAGGAGACAAAAAAAATGAAGCTGGGAAAGACATTGATTTATTAATGACAGTAACCCAATGCTCACATAGACATTTACAGCAATTAAAAAAACATTGACATACATAATTGTTTCTCAATGGCTGCTGATCATTTAAGTTATCCCTTAGCTGCAAGGGTCCATACATACTTGTCAGGTATAAGATAAAACAAGCCATCTGGTCATCTATATATTGACTTTCTGTCAAATGGGAGAATGTATTAATATGTAATGTTGGCAATTTTGCTTTATCACTGAGGTTTCAACAGTAAAATGTGGGAAAATGTCATATGGCTGTACATTTACAGCAAGATTTGATCGGATGCCATTGGTCTTCTTGGCCACCTGGGCACATTGGCTCATATTGAGCTAGCTGTAAAACAACCAACCCTCAAATCCCATTCTGCCAAGCAATTCTCAAGCCACTTCCCCAGTCTGTAACGCTGCCTGAGGTTACTGTGACCCAATACTACTTGAATAAAAGCTGCATAAGCAAGTTCAGTGACAGCCTGTGACATCTGTCAGGACTGTTCAGAAATATTCATTATGGAATATGTTATCAAATATATAGATAAATGTGATTGGATATGAAGGTAATGATTGCAAATGAAGGTAAGTTTTACTCCATATTAGCATTGCACACTGAATCCTTATGATCTCAATTACTTCTACAGTCTCCATTAAGGAGAGAGATTTATATCTCCTACGGCACCACAGAATGCATGATGGAACAGAAAAACTGCATTGGAAGACTATGAGGATTAGATAAAATGTGTGACTTTGACCTTTAAAATTCTTCTCCACTTGAATGACAGAGTGCCTTTAATGAAAGATTTGACCTGATGCTCTCTCAAAGGAGGGAGAACACCTCAGATGAGCTGGGGCACTGACAGAATTGTTTCCTCTGCTTGTTACACTGCATTTAATTCTAGACAGCAGCACAGAAGTTCACTTTGTCAAGTGTGAAACTTCCTTGCTTCAAAATTCTTCCTCTGAAAGCAATTGTCACGCACCAGAGCCACGTGCTAATGAATAATAATAATAATAATGAGCAGTTTAGTTCTGTGGTGGAATAATTGGAAGTGAAATCAGAATCAGAAAGATACAGAAGATTCAGCTCTCACTCTCCTCCACCCTTGCTTATGACTTTTTTTTTCAGTCCAAGTGCATAATCCAAAGCCACTGTGGTGGTTTATTGTTTCACAAACCATCAAACGTTTCACCAAATATGACAATAACTAAACACGTTCTGTGATGTTCAAATGGTTTGAGCATACTACTCAGTTGTACTTTGAGCTGTGGTTTTATTTCAAGTTTTAGATAATTTTCTGCATAATTCATGATTAACCTTCAATCCCTTCCAAAAATCCTTTGCTTTTAGTGGAATACCTCACCTGAAGTAGCAACAAAGAAAAGTTTTGTCCTCTCATTTGCTGACTTGTTCATAGTGCTCCCACAATGTAGACTTCTGGCAGTTACAGACAAAACAAGTATTTGTAATGCAGAGCTCTAGAGTGGAAAATATATCTAAACACACAAAAACTCTCATCTGCAACCAGAGATCCACATCTTTGCTATCTACATTTTGTGTTTGTTTTTCACAAACCTGAGTACAAGGCTGAGGGAGACAGTTTTTGTTAGCTAACATTTGGCTGTTAAACGTGGCTGTTAAATGATACTTTTCCCATAAGAGTGTGTGGAACTATTTGTAAAAGGCTTATAGTATAATATTTTTATATGTACTATAAATTTTTGGAAAATTTTAGTGGTTTTATTCTTAGCATCTACATCCTAGTAGATATTAATGACTCAAACTTCTTTATGATTTTACAATAAAACCTCTTTTTTATTTATATGACAGATGAAAAGACTGAAAAAGAAAACTTCTTGGAGCTAAGCTGACAAAGTAATGACTATATGACTTTAGGATGGAGTAGTAGTGAAATAGTAACTATTGTAACTGGTTACTGTGCTTTAATTTCCCCCAGAAAGCTCCAGATAGTTCTTAGTTGTCAATTAAGATGCACATTTGCATGAACAGAAGCAGAGAATACCCCTAAAAGTTGCCATCCTGGACACTTAAGTCTGTAATTTAGATCCTCAAAACTTGCCTGGTTTTGGATGTGATTAAAATCTCATCATGCTAATCTTTTCACTGTTAAAATGCACTTTTAGCTCCCAAATGTCACTTCTGACCATACCTAGAGTTGGCCAAGCCTCTGCAGAGTCTGCATACATGCCCAGAGCAGCATTTCTTCTCAACTACTATCTTTGTAAGGCAGTAAAGCTCAATGATGGCATTTATACCTGGTGATACTTAATTATGAGTATAACTCTTCTGCATTACATTAATATTTATACTGCAGGTCCCCTTAAACTCCTTTTCCCCATGCAGTGAGCTCTTGACTTTCTTTGTTTGACCATATACTTTTATGTCTTTCTAAATGCAATAAAAATGAAAACAGAGAAGAAGCAGCAGAAGAGTAATTTCTAGCTCAATATAATTTGCTTCCATATTTTCAAGTCAGAGTTAATCCCTGTACTGGCAATAATGGCTGTGGTAACTTTTTGTAGTTCAGAGCCCTTGCACATGCTCCTGTTGCTATAGACATCCTTAATGGAATAGTTTGCTGTGTTTAACCTGGGGGGGCTACAATACCAGCAGTGATTTTAGATTAATCACAAGTGTGATCATTATTCAGATACCATCAGGCCAGGCCTACAATACTGAAAATGAGAAAGGCTTTTTACTTCTGGAATGTGTAGATCTGATCCAATAGCAATTAGAAGGAACTGAACATTGAAGTGTACAAGTTAACACTTTTAATAATATGCATGCACTGAATGCATCTGCATTTTTAGTAGGTTTCTTTGTACTTTTGAAGTTGTAGATCTTGGTAATCATGTAAGATATTTATATTTCTTATACTACCACATTATCTGAATGTCTCAGTGTATTTATATATTAATGTGTTAATCTTCCTTACACTCCTAGGAAAGAAGTCAATAGCTCTCTGCTGTTCTGGGGGATGAAAACAAGACCAAAATATTAAATATTTTCCTAAAAATTAAAGAGAAAATCAGGCTATTCGCTTCCTCTACCAGGTTTATAGAATCACAGAATCACAGAATTGTTTGTGTCAGAAGAGACCTCTAAAGGTCATCTAGTCCAACCCCCTTGTAATGAGCAGGGACATTTTAAATTTGATCAAGTTTCTCATAGACACATTAAACCTGACCTTGAATACTTCCAGGGATGTGTCATGTACCACTTCTCTGGGAAACCTGTTCCAGTATTTTTTTCACCATCTTCATTGAAAAAGACCTTTTCCTTATATCTAATCTAAATCTATCCTCCCTAAATTTAAAAACATCCCTCAATATCCTGTCAATATGTCCCCTATTAATAGTCAGATGGTTATTCCACCCTTCTTTAATTCACATTTATCATGTTAAAAATTAAAAGAGAAGGGTTTAATTTTGAATCACAGTCAAGAAGGCTTTTGTTTCTTTATATATTTACATGGTGAGGAGCACCTGGACTGTTCAGGGTAGCCCCATTTAAAGGTATTTTTAGTTATTATAAAAATAGATATAATAACCTTTTGATCTTTTTAGCTTCAAAAGAAGTAATACCATGTTCATTAATCAATTGAATTTAGCAGCACTTTATCTGTGGGAGGAAGGCTGCCTTTGAGAAAATTCCTCTGAGTATTTAGTTTTAAATAATCCATGCATCTTGCCCATAGTAAGTGTGAATGAAAAAAGCAATAAATTCAGTAAAAACTGTCTTGTTATCAATAAGTCATTAAATAGAACTCAAGCTTAAAAAAGCCCCAAAAAACAACAAACCAAACCAAAAAAACCCAACAGAAAAACTCTCCTCAAAACCCAGCTTTATAAAAAAATAAGGCAAACAAACAAAGCTACCAAAAAAAAAAAAAAAAAAAAAAAGAAAAAAAAATCAAAACAAAACAAAACAAACCCCAAAAAACCTAACCTTTCTGAATTGAGTGTTCCCATCACAATAGCTTTTTAATAGCAATCATTTGTTGAATACTGGGCAGATTGCTAACTTTCTTCTTGAAATTGGTTGAAATAACATTGAAGCTAATCAGCAATCAGATTTCTCATCCTCTATTCAAGACTTTCTTTTGGCTATGTCAAGAGGACTGTACCAGAGTGACCCTGAAACAGTCCCCTACAAATTGCATGCCTTTAGAAACTGGTTGTGCTCTGAATGGAGTAGATTGAATTGCTGGAAGTAGCCCACATCATCTAGTCAGCTTCAGAAAGTCAATATTCTTGGTGCTCCTGGAAAACCTTGACTTGCCTATAACCCATCAGATTTCTGGATTAACCCTTAAAATGCACTTTTACAGCAGCATTTCTAAATAAAGCACAGCTTTTTAAGGACTGGGGTGGGATTTTTTTTTCCTGAAGAGAACTCTGGAGGTATTATATCCTGAGGAACATCTGTAAAATGTACAATTGCCCATAGATCTCATAGGCAAAGACACCTGCAATGCATTATTTAGGACTGTAGACAGGGGAAAACCTTCAGGCAAAAGCTTTTCTCAGTGAGAAATGCATCTGCCCAAAACAATTCATAAATTAATTTTGGATTTTTCATAAAGTTTAAGCTAGAAAAAATGGATGGAAAAAGAGAAAAATGTTAGGTGATTCCATTTATAATTTAAAAATTATGTTTCAATTCCAACTCTACTTCAGTTTAATAGTTTAATAAGAAAAACAAAGTATATATTTGTAAAGGAAATAAAGAAAAAGCTCGTGCTAAACAATTATTTATCCACTTAAGAAAACCCACATTTCCTTTCAGCATTTTGCTTCAAGAACTTTCCTTTCTTTCTTGAAAATGTGAAGCTAAATTGTTTGACAGCAAACTGAAATAATTTAATTTTTTTTTTTAAAATTTGAAATGTAATTGCTCGACCAACTGTATTTAGGCCTGTGTTTAAAGACACAGACTAAATGGAATATAAACTTTTCTAGTCACACCATAAGGGTCATTGTAACACACTTCTTGAGGTGAAAAATATTTAACTCCCAAAGCTAGTACAAAACTCTTGATTAAAAAGTCTATTTCTGACCTTTCCCATTACTTTCAGAACTTGCATGTGATGCTCTGAATTGCTACTAAGTCAGATCTGCCAACTGCACAGTTGCTAGTTATTTACAATAAAATCAGTCCCATTAATTTGCTAATGAATTGATATTGACTTTACATTTTGTGAGCTGGCAATGTTTCAAAAGTCATTGTTATCTCATTTCCAAAATGAGCATCAATGACTTTCCCTTACTGCATAAAATTCAAAAATCAATTAAAAAAATCTAATTGGTTTAATACCACCTGGTTTTAAAGTATGCTGATGGCGCCAGATCAAAAATTCCAATTAGTAATTAGAGTTGGAAAGGGAATGATTAACATTACTTACTAATATGTTGTGAATTGAATAATGGTAAATAAAAATCTAGGAACAGATTACAAGAAAACAATAATTTAAATAAATGAGTAAAGGATCTCATGAACTGTAAATGAGCAATAGTTCTTATGGGTATTATACCTTCTCTGACAAGAACACTTTTTGTAAACTAAGATTAAGGGGCCTGGTTGGAAGAAAACAAGGTTTCTGTAATGTACAAGTTACCAAATAAAAAAATATAAGGTGAATATGTCTTTTTTGGTGAATATATTCAGAGGAAACTTTATCAACACTTCTGTGCAGCTATTTTTTTCTATCTGAGAGGAAAAATGTATTTAGTGGAAGTTTTTATGATAATCATACCACATCAGACGGCTGTCTAATTTCAACTGTCTCTGAAATCTTCCAGAATCCCAAATTCTTCTTTTGACCAGCCCTGAACAATGATCCTTCTGAATCTTGACCGTTAGCACAAGCTGACTATGATGTATCTTCCAGATGATGACCAGCAGTTTGCTCTCTGAAGGAATTCTGAAGTGTTTAATCATATTTTAGAAAGGAAATTAAAAGAATGATGGCAAAATGCAGTGTATGCTTTTGTCTACACCTGTGGGCCATGGAACCTGGAAAAATGAAATGGAGGCATAAACTTTCTTAGAATAAGCTCTTGAAAAGTCTAGAGTGTTGTGGTTTCTAGGCTTGCCTCATCCATTCTTACTTTAGTCCTTTAGCTGGAGAAGTTAGAGTGTGGGTAGTCTGTTAACTCCCTGTATTGTTAGCAGAGTGAGGCACCCGAGCAGGTGGACCTGCTTCTCCAAAATGTAACTCCCTCTCTTAAAACACTGATCTTTCTCCACTGATTAGAGAGAAAGCATAAAGCACCTGGGCTGTATGAGGATAATTTTTTTCCTGCCACACAGGCAAACAGAAAACAGTATACAAGCTATCTTTTTAAAGAATTTACTCAAAGTCAGTGCATTCAGTGAAGTATTTAGATTCATTGAATGTCCTAAATAAGTATCCTAGGAAAGAACAATTTCTGCTCTTCACACATGACCAGGAGCAAAAATGTTGATTCTTCATATTTATAAGCAGACGAAATCTTTGAAATCTTTGTGTACACAGTCTCCTGTGTACACATCTGCCACATTCTTACCTGGCTTCTGAGTCTATTGGAGAATTTCAGCTGTGAGATAGTCAACTAAAACTTGAGTTTGGAAAGTAGCAGTCAAATTTCCGCTGTATTATTCAACAGTTATGAAACCACACAGATGCACTCTGCCGAGTCCGAGTCATGATAATTCTAAACTCTCATAACAGGAGGACAGAACCACCCTGCAGATCCTGAATGATGGGTAGGAATAATCTTAACAACTTGCACAACCCCAGCACCTCTTTTCAGAAGGCATTTTAGTTCTCATGAAATTTAAGCTCAGGATACATGTACAGACTGTCCTCTCTAAATTGGTAATCTCTTTTTCTTGTTGCCTGAATTTAGAGAAAACCCCCTAATTGAAAGGACTAAGTGTTCCTATAATAATAATAATAATAGTAGTAGTAATAATATGTAATTAAAATTCTAGTTACTCCGAACAATCCTTTATATCCTAGTAATTTTTAAGTGTTTCTTCTGAATAAGATTTGTGTATTTCAGTTTCATTGATTTTACTGTTTTTCACTTTGACCTAGAAAACATAACTGGAAGAGTTATTCACAAAAATAATCTTAATTAGTACATTTAATCCTTGATTGTTTAGAATGTGTTTTAAGGGACTGTTCTGCCCTCAATTACATTGGCTCTAATTTGGATGAAATCCACACATCAGTTGGCAAATAACAAATGATCTATTGTTCAGATTTATATATTTCCAGATGGAAGTGGAATTTGGCTTACTTTGTAAAACTCAAATAATAATTTCTATAATTTCTCTGACATTGAGATGATCTTAGAATCTAGGGGAAATATGGCAAAGTACACAAAATGTTTTCAACCTGAAGGAACCATTAACAGGTTAACAGGAATCAACATTGGTGTAATTACAACACAGAGGAAAGAAGGGTGTTAATTTGCTAAATTTTTTTTGTCTCAGAAGGTTTAGTAGAAGAAGTAGTGGAAATAGTGAATGTTTCAAACAGCAATTGGGTTGTCATTTTTATTTGAGCAAACCTGGCAGTGGGAAAATATACAAGAAATATCAGGTGAAATTTTATAAATTGGAATGCGTATTTGTGTTGAATGCTTTCAAGAGGGAAGTAATGAAAGAGCCATTCAGTCACTAAGGACTGAAATCTGGCTGAGAAAGAAGCAGAAAACAAGAACACAATCAGCATGCTAACTAGCAGCATGTTGCCACGGTGGAGTTTTGTTTATCTGAGTTTAGAAATACTTGCAAAATTGAACAAATTCTGGAATACATTCAGAAGAATATGGTAATTTTCTTTGTTCTTAAAAATACTACTGAGATTAATATTTTTTTATTAATATGGCCTATTTGTTTTATATGTGTGGTGCTTTGTCTTAATAGTATCATAAATCCTGTATTCTTGCTTTTGGTTGACAAATAGGTGCAAGACATTTTATGTGCTAAGACCATTGGAAACCACAACCATTTAATCTGCTGTTCCTCAGTGGTACTCAGTATTAACTACTAGATAAGTAAAAGGATGACTTCAACAGTCCACCTCCTGGAAACTCTGAAGAGTAGCCCAGTGCATTTCTGTGGGTGGGAGAGCACTATCTTCCCAGGAGCAGACCAGAAAACATAATGAAAGCATCCTGTGATGGTCTAAAATAAAATGTCATAATAAATTTAAAAATTTGGAACATGTAGACTTTGCATGTTTTCACTATACCACTTTAATTTTTCTAGTCATCTTTTAACTAAAATCTTGAATAGATCTGGAAATCCTGCACATGATATTGAACATCTCTGGCAGGAAATATTGTCCAATTAGATCATATGAGAATATATCAGAAGAAAATGCCTGGGACTAATCGAGAATTTTCACCCAACTTATCCTCCTTCGGTTCCTTGTCTCCAGTTGGATCTCCTGTTCTTCCCATCCAAGTGTCTCTATCTCTCTCATTGTAATGCAGGCATTATATAATATGTTCTTCAAAGCAGATCTAAGAGAGCCATCAACACTCTTCATTTTAGGGTATCTTTAAAAATCTCACCACTCTCCTTTTATCCTAGTGTCTGGGAGACAAGAAAGGCGGGGAGAGGGGGGAGAGCAGCTCTTCTTATCCTCACAGCCATTTTTATGCATCCTTATGATTAAGATAATGAAGAAGTGTTATAAACTCACTTGACAAACTATTTTGACATTTTCTGCTTGCAGCTGGCTTTTTAAAGTGACTCTTAAGCTCCCATACATAACTTTTTACATTCTTGCATTTTATGTGTGGTAGTTAGTTAAAGGCTGACAGAACTTCTGGGTTTAATTCCTCTGTACTAGCATCATCAGTTCACAGATTTATCAGGGTGTGCCATAGGCATGGTGAACATTTCATTTGTAAATAGTCAGCTTAAATCTTAAAAATAATTTAGAGACGTGAAGGGGAGACATAGACAAATTAGCACCAAAATTTTCCAGAAGCTATTCGTGTCTGGTTTGTCTTTTTATTTATGAAGTTCTGGTAGTTAATGGAAAAAAAGAAGGAGAAGGGGAAGGTAATTCTAATTTCATCCTGGCCATCATAAAAGGATCAGAAGGGAAATGGAGCTAGTGCTACTTATCACACCTATTGTATCCAGGAATACTCAAGGCTGTACTCTATTTTAAATGTGTGCTGAATTGTTAAAAATGCTGACATTTATGAAGTATGTAAATGGATATCTAATTAACTTGCTACAGCTATCTTGTTAAATACCAATTAAATATATTAACATTTATCACAATTTTAATGTATCAATAAGAATTTAACTGTACCTTTATTGTCATTGTAATTCCAAATTAACTACATGGCTAGATGATTTATCTTTTGCCTAATTATTCAGCCTTAGTCTATGTTCTCTAAAACAATCCAACTGTTATAGTATGGATTCTCTACAGCATCTGATCTCTTTCTGTACAATTCTTTATTGAGTCATCTGCTATTGAGACACTAAAATCAAATGTAGAAGAGAAGGAGAGGCTTTTGCTATCTGAGCTTATGTGCACTGGTATGAAAATACCAATTTCCCAAGGATTAAACATAATTCTGTAATGTTGATTATTTCTTTTAAATGGTCTAAATTTTTTTTGAAGGAATATACATAATAGTCAGCTTTAAATGACTGGTGGAGGTTCTTTTTATGGTAAAAAAATAATTCAATTTCCATACCGTCATACAATAATTCGCATCTTATTCTTTTCATATTCCTCACGTTCATATAAATTAGATCTAAGACCACTGAAATTAGGAGTGTCACTTTAACAGAAAAAGCAAAATAAAACTAGTTTCTGATAATTTTAATACAGTATTTTTTGCCAAACTCAACTGGATGCTTAATTCTCAAATAAAACCTTAGGCTGGCTTTATTTAGAGCATTTAATAGGTAAATAGCCACTATGGGACTGATAAGTACACATAAAGAAAATACATATGGATCATTGTTAATAAAAATATCAGAGCAAGAGCTGAATAAAGCATACACAAACAGCATGTGAACTGTCTGGACTGTTTTCTTAATAAGATCCATGCTATGAACAACATTCAGTAAGAATTACAAATGTAAACATTATGAAGCAAAGTTCTTGGGCTCAATAGAATATTCAAGGTTTAACTTGGGCAGATGCTTAATGCTGCACTGCATCAGATGATGAGAAAGTGAGCTCATCAGAGAAAATATTTGACTGAAGTGAAATACAGTACAGGGAGTAAAGTAATCTTTAAATTCTGTAAATAATGTATGTCTCAGAAGATTTGAAACAGTATTGAAATCTTAAGGAGTGGAAAACACCTGTGCTTATACAGATGTCAAGAGCTCCATGTTTGAGAGTAAGGTCATCATTCTAGCCTCCCTTCATAGAAAGTTAAGAAAGAAAGAGGGAACTCTAGGGAATAAGGCATTACTTCTCTATTAGTTATTCTAAGTGTTTATTTCTCTAGACCAACTTTGACTTAGATGAAACCCCCTATGATATTTGAAAATAATTTCTTTTGCTTTTGGCAAAGAGTACTTGCTTTATTCATGAATACTAACTGCAGGATAAGTATGTTTATAGGTTTAGGATTCAACACCTATTTTTCAATGTCTAAAGTGGTAGGAATTTAATCCTAAGTAATTTATTTTGGGAAATGCAGGGCAAAACTCCATACTATTTTATATTAGATTTTTAAAAAACCAAACCAATCTTTTTCTTAAATGAAACATTAACTTTGAAAATTAAATAATGATCTTTAATAACCTGAAATTAATCAATTTCCATTTTATCAAAACCCTTTTCTATAATACTTGTAAGTTCATGCTGATTTTTTTTTTAAAATTGCTTTCCCAGGTTTACTGGCAAGGAT
This sequence comes from Erithacus rubecula, assembly GCF_903797595.1. Taxonomy (NCBI): domain Eukaryota; kingdom Metazoa; phylum Chordata; class Aves; order Passeriformes; family Muscicapidae; genus Erithacus; species Erithacus rubecula. Next base: position 41,797,094 of record NC_136688.1, read on the forward strand.
TGAGCAGTCATATTGAGACTGCATGGATCATTTCACCTGTAACAGAATTACCATCTATCCCTGGAGTGGGACATTGCCAGCCACACAGCAGGGTTGCAGTCCTCATGGAGTTGCAGTTGTCAGAGCTATCTTCTGAGCTGTGATGAGCCTGAGGAGGAGCTTTGCCTACTGGAGATGGTGCTTCCTAATCGTGCCCCCTTCAAGCACACCCTCAATCTGTGCTCTACCTGCAGGCATGCAATGCACCAAAGCATGTAAAAATGTAAGAAGCTGTTCCATGATAACTAATTATGCTGCTTTATGAGCACCTGAAATTCAGCTTTTCCCTGCAAGGTAAGGAAACAAGGTAAGGAAAATAACTCTACATTTGTGCTTTCACTTACCTGGAGTTTCGAATGTATTAATGACTATAGAATTCAGAATGAATAAACTGGATAGAAAAATCATTGTGTGAAGTCCATTTTCTGAATATTGGATTGGATTCTAAGCACTGCAGTAAATTATCCTTAATTTTCAACTTGAGAGTATCTCTGCAAATAGCAGAAATATGGGACATCATCTTTTCTCTTCATATTATTAAGTGATGTGATGATGGTAGCTGACCTTATTGAATTTGACATTAGAAGTTGATTCACCTTTTTAGATGCATTTTTACATATTGAATTTTGGCCTCTGAGGAATGGAAAACAATCAAAAATAAATTGGGAAAATTGAAAAAAAGAAACCAAATCAGAAAACTGAGAGAGACACATGAATACATGAATAGCCTCCTTCATACACCCAGCACTTTTTAATGAAAAATATATGCAGAAAAAAATAAATGGATTTGAATTTTAACGTATGTCTGCAGCAACCAATTTACCAGAGCTATGAACTAAGGAGTGTGAGTCTTTTAGAAATTGGTAAGAATGTTAGTTCTTTGCCTGCAGGTGGAGTGTGTTGTCACTCCAGGATGATCCTGCTTTGTGTGCTGTATGGGTGCAGGCTCTCTGGGGCTGCTCTGCATGCTGCTTGACTGCACCATTTTACTGTGTATTCATGCAAATGAGTAAAACAGTTTTTCATTTTCTGGTTGAGCAACACTTGGATGGGTAAATGTTAGATATAACTAGGTAGAATGGGAATAATCTAGACTACAAGCAGTGCTGCATCACATAACAAATTGCCCACTGCTGCATTAGGCACTGATCATGACTTAGGCCACAGCTTTAGTCCCAGTGAAAATCTGCATTAATTGTATGTATGACTGGGCTGTTTAATGGTGCACATACTACCTTTTTATTTTCAATTTCAGTGTGATGTAAGTGTCTGGAACGTGTCTAGGGATGGAGACAGCTGGATGTGCACTTGTCTGTGGGAAGACAGTTTGTAAGGATAGTGCAGAAGGCAATTTTCCTAAATGAATTACAGGTGTACTGATTGCTGAGAAGGGGAGACAGCCTTGCCTGCCCAATGAGGATGGGTGTTATAAAAGAATGGGTTAGGTGGTTGAGAGTGCATTGGAGCTGGAGCACTAGAGTCTGCTCTAGTTTGGGATGGAGTCTGCTGGTTGTGCTGTGAGGAGCTAAGGGACATATGGTGATGCAAGGGACAGACAAAATAAGATGTTGTGTGAGGGACAGACAGGGTTAGGTGGCCAGGTAATGGTCAGGCTGGGGGTTAACCAGTCATGGAGAAGGAAGAAGGAAACTTGCAGAAAGAGAGAGGGAGGGAAAGAGTCAGTGCTGTGTGGAGCTGCCTGACAGAAGTCCAGTGAGAGAAGGCATGAAAAGTTTCTAATAAGAGACTGGTGATAATACCAGTCCAGTCTGTCATTGCAACTGCAACACTTGTCATGTTTGTTGTTACTTACATGCATACCTATATATGAATCTTTACAAGAGTTTCCAAAGTCATGTTGAAAATGAAACCACAGGAGTAAAGGAAATGTGATGTGATTCCGTTACTTAGAATAGCAGAGACAGCAGCTGAATGGATATCAGGCATGTGTATTGTGACACAGAGATGATTTTCATGTTTGGAGGTTGGCCAGAGTGAATTCTGGTGTAAAACATCACAAGGCAGAGTCTCCAAAGAAGATAATTTTGGCTGTTTCCTAAGAGAGAACGCTCCAAGACACTAAAAAGGAAATAAACAGGGTGAAAAACCAAGTACCATAGATTATTTCCAAAGTATGAAAACACAAGCATGTATACAAATACTCAACACACTCATACTGTTGGCATTAACAGACATGTATGGCTATATACAGAAAGTCATAAAAAAAAAATCTAGAAATATTTACAAAACTGTACCTGTACACCCAGCAGAACAATTCTGTCTGCATTTCTCACTGTCAAGCACTTTAGAAAATGGGGTCTCAGTGGTACAGGCAAAGTGAATTTTTGGGGATAGTAAGAAGAATTTTGTCTGCAATTAGGTTCTATTAATCCCAGAACCATACATGCAAACTGTTCTATCAGTAATCAAGAGAAGCATTTATTTTGCCTCCTGCCCTATAACTGACAATTCTTTCCCTCCTGGTGTTGCAACTGGTTCTCCTGTTTCCTTCTGAGTGAGGTTACTCTCGTTAAAGGAAGAACCTTCTTCCTCATCCTGAATCAAAAGTCATTGACAATGTAAGTTCCCCAGCTTTGTTATGTTCTTCTATGACTAGTTGATTGATATACATCAAATAAATGAACAAGGAATATTTATAAAATAAAGAAGTTCTAAAAAAAGTATTGAGAATTAGGGAAATAAAAAGATAATTAATGAGACAACATAAAGGAAAATCAACAGATTTGTGCAGAACTATGATAATATGTAAATCCTCAATGGATGAATTTTATAATTAATATAATTTTATAATTTAATGTGAAACTTGACAATTATTAAAGGCATATTTATTATCTGTGTATGAAATATATAATCATATGCTATCAACACTGAAGAGCAAATTCTGGATAAATCTGTCCCAGAGAAGAAGAAAGATAATTTACAGAGACATAATAACTGCTGAGAACTTGACAGAATGACTGTACTACAACATATGCCTTTGGCATCAGAAAAGCCAGTAGAGTTCTTTTGAGAAACAGAGCAGAAAATAGCTTGAGCAATGTCAAATGTATATCACAAACTTCAGATCTCTTGCCTCTAAAGAGGGGTGTTTGGTCCCCTCAATGTAATCTCAGTGTCTAACCATGGAGATGAGAATTTTTTCTGTTTCTTTGCTTTGACCATAGCCACATGCATATAGTACTTTTTGTCTGTGAAACTTTCATTATTATATAATATCTATATCTATGCTATATCCCTGTGCTAACAATCTAATTCCAAAGTTTTGTAGCAGCCTCAATGGATTAGTCACAGCCATATCTTTTAGGAAAAAATATTTTAATACAATAGTGGGTTGGACATGGGCAAGAAATTTATCCATAATATGAAAAGATAAAAAATTCCACATAAATAAGCGAAAGAAAACTGACAGTAAGAAAGGAAGCAGAGTAATATAGATACCAGTACACTGACTGGCTACATTTGATTCTTATCTATCTCAGCCCAGATTTCCCTGTTGTAAATTTTTGATTTTTGCCAAACTGGGTTGAGTTTTCTGTTTTTGGTTTTGCTTTTGTTTGGTTTTGTTTGTTTTTACAAAAGACATTTGTAAAATAAGACTACTAGCAAAAAAAGAGAGGAAGTAACCCAAAGACACAGTAGATGGTTGATAAGAAGGTTGTGAGGTAATGAGACTCAGTGAGGTCTGGAACACTGACCATGTGGCAGGGAGGGCATAGAACACTAACTATTTCAGCCCTTATCTACATCCTCAGATTTTCTAGGAAGTCTTTTTTCTATATGTTAATAAATTTTGTGCTGGGATCTGGACAGGCTTCCCTAGGAACTTTATAGCCACACCTGCACTTTAGACAGATGAAGACAATCAACAAAAACAACAACAGAAGCAGAAGGTAATCTGTGTAATAGCACTGAATACCTAAAAACAAGGTCTTTTGGCTTCAAACTATTGAGCAGATTGCATTGTGTACCTCAGGTACAATTGATATTTTCATGCTAAAACAATAAAAGTACATTATCTCCTCAGGAACATATGATTTTTAATGGCCATAGTCATGTGACTGGAGAAAAGGGATTTTTACCGCCAGAAGGGCACATAAAATTCAAAATAAAGAGAGAGAAAATGTTTTCTTTTTTAAAAAAGAACAGAAAATTCTGTCTGTGAATCGAAGGATGAAATATTTAATTATAGGATGGGGAGAGAAGATGAGAGTAGAATTGGGGTGAGAATAAACCCTGGGTGTTGAAGAGCAGTGGAAGGCATAATTGAAGAGGTTTGAAAAGCAATGTTTTGTTTTTATGTGAAATTCTAAGTTGCTGACAAACAATACAAGCTTTTCTGGCTCTAGCATGACAGCCTTGAATGTTTCACATTTTTGAATGCATTCCATTTAAACGAAAGTCACCCTTCCTCCAGACCCTAGTTTCCAACTTCCCCAGACAATACTGGTTGCATATATATATTTGGGTTCTTTTTTTGAATTTTCTGGTTTTTTTGTTTGTTTGTTTGCTATATTATTGTGGGTTTGTTTTGTTTTTTGTTGCCTGCAAAACAAAAGGTTTGAGGTGGACAGCAAATTTTCCAAGAGCCAGCAGTGTGGCATCCTTGTGGCCAAGAAGGCCAGTGGAATCTTGGGGTACATGAGAAAAAGCACTGCCAGCAGGTGAAGGGAGGTGATCCTGCCCCTCTACTCAGCCCTGGTAGGGAGGTAGGACTAAACATTCTATTTTTTTTTGCTTCTTTGTTGTATAAAACCAGGTCTTTAAAGGGCAATAAAATGAAAAATAATATCTTACTGAAAAAATCCCCACAAAAACATTATGTTTTTCAGGGAACAGACTCTCACTGAGTCCCAGTGAGTCTCTTAAAAAGCTAAATCACCTCAGTTTACAAAAAAGTGAATTTAAAATGAGAGTAGTTGCACCTAAAACATATACTGTCACAAAAGACTGAACTGAAAATATTACTAAAGTAATTTCAGCTTCTAGAACCCTTTTCAACTTGTTCTTTATTTTGCTTCATTAACGAAGTATAAAGTCTTGACAAGACTTGACAGTTTACCATGCAAACACTCAAAATGTTAATGGATTGTGCATTCCTAATCTAGGAGACAATTTATAAGCACATGCAAAGCAAAAACAATGTGATTAAAAAAAGTTCCTCTGGCTCTATATTTAGACTGAATTTTAGCTATCATCCTTTGTAAAGAATTTCTGACTACTCAGTCTTTTTGTTCTACAGAAGTGAAGAATAGTTCTACAATGGACTTAATAATTCTCCCCTGATGAAGCTGCTACTACTTGTGGGGAATAATTACACAATAAGTATTTTGAGGTGTAATTTTGGGGTGTAATGTATCCACCACAGAATGCAGAAAGATTTTATAAAAAAGGCACAGCATTAATCATAGTTTTGTTTAGTTTTTTTGTTTGTTTGCTGCTCTTAAGGTAAAAGGACAAGGAAATTTTTTTGGTGACAATGTGTTATCTAGATTTAAATTCCTAATGCAAGGAAAAAGTAACACAAAACTTAAGGACCAAGTTGGTATCTAATTTAAGCTTAAAGCAGATTCTTTAGAGTGACTTGTGAATTACATAGGAAATAGATTAAAAAAAACCTTATCAGTAGCATTCAAAATAATGTATTCAGCATGAAAAGTCTCCCAAGGAGAGCATGCCCAAAACACTGAAAGACTCCTGGAGAGATTGACTCAATTATCAGCTGTAATAGCACCAGGTGACACACTTTAGTAAGCCAAGTGTTGCATAGTGAGAAAACTCGACTAGCAAGCACCAATTTACACCTCTGAATTGATGTGAATATATGTTAATATTTCCTGTTTGCTTTGTAGCCATTAAGTGATTAATCCTAAGGAGAGGCAAATACACAGTATGGGGTGAGCAGGTGTTACCCACTCCCTTTTGGCAGGTGAAAGGGAAGCCAAGAAGAGACAGTGATGACTTGAGACCAGGCTGCTCATCATGTGGAAACATTCCTGCAAGAGACTGCATACTCTGGCAGCTGACACCTGGAACCCCTGTAGCAGTGGTGGTGACATGCTTGTCCTACTGTAAGATGATGTTCACTGTCCCTTAACTCTGTTTTCATAATCCATGCACTTATGCAGTGTTGTTAAAGTAGTTAGAAAGATCTTGGCTATGTTGAACATTGTAGAAAAAGGGTAGTTCTCTGCCTCTAGGACTTTTCTAGCTCTAATTCAGTTTGGTAGTATCTGTCTCCAAACACTGAGTTGTCTTGGGTCTGAGGTACCAAAATAAGCTGTCCCATGTTCTTTTTCCCTATTAGCTTCTCACTTCCCTCCAAAGACACAGAGTTTCCTTCAGTAGCAGAACATGTTTATAGAATTGTTACTACATGTAAGGCAGGATAATTTTACTCAGATGAAAAAGTGAGTAGGAATGATTGCCATTGTACAGGAGGTATGTGACACTGCATTAGAAAATCTGCTTAAAATACCGAAGAATCAGTACCTTGCAATACACAGAATTAAACCAAGGAACTTCTACAATTTTCCATGTGCATCATCTCACAGCTAAGTTTTCCCCACTGCTTTTTTCTTCTTCCTTTAAAACATTGAAAAATTCTGTTTCTGTGAAACAGTCTTGCAAATGTGACAGCCTCTCTTGCAGAAATTCCCTGAAGTATTTTGCTGCCTCTTATGCCTAGATCCACAGTTAGGGCAATAGACTGACCCATTATTTTGCATGAGTTACCCGTAATAGAGAGCAGTGATAAGATGAACTGGACGTGTCTTCACTGTTATTGCAAACATTACCAGCTGTCCTTAACCAAGTGCTTTTTCTAAAGTAAAAATTAATACATTGGAATTAATAAAGATTTCTGCATAATAAACAGCTCTCTGCAGTATCACAAGGTTTGCTCTTGTGTGCTTACTGCCATGAAATCAAGCAAAGACAGACAAATCAAAATTTTGCAAAAAAATTAACAATTCTTTCCAAAGAAAGCTGGCCTGAGATTAGATGTTATCCAGCACAAAAAATGGATCCACCGTGGGTTTTTTGTCCTATTTATGATTGTTTTTATGCTATTCTTTCTTTTCTCTTTGCTGAGTGTCTCTTTGGGATTCTTATCTCATATGTCCATTCTGAGCAGGCATTTTTATCACCCCAACCACAGCTTCAGTAGCCACAATCACCCCCATCATAAATAAATTCTTATTAATAGCCATGAAATAATTCTCAGGGTCTGTTAAACCTTTTTATTTACATTTCAATAATTAAGAGTTCTATGTTCTCAAATATAATATTTTAAGTTATAAAATTTCATTGTGTATTCATGAATCTTTAGCAGTAAATGAAGCTGCAGATGCTGAAGCTCAAAACTCAGAAACTAGATTACAGGTTCTCCTGATCCCTTGGGTATGCTTTACTTTGGGCAAGACACACTCTTGTCAAGGAGTGATTTCTGATTCAGTTTGTCCCACTGAATAATGGAAATAAGTACATGCATCAGAAATTGGAAGAGGTTTGTGAGGTTCTTTGTTAATAATATATAAAATATTATTTCTAGGCAGTATGGGAGTTATTATCTTGGTATCCAAACCTTTTGAAAAAGTTGGAGGAGAATGCTATTGAAAGTATAATTTCTTATGTACTTTTTGCCAGTCCAGAAGTAAAGAATCATACTTTCAAGTACAAGTGGCAGTTGGGCAAAAAAATGATTTTGTTACTTGAATAATTCTCGTGTCTCTCAGCAGAGGAATTGCCCTAAGGTTCAGTTCAGCAGGTTCAGTTGCTCTAAGGTCATAATCAAAAGTATTTTGAGGTGTATTTAGTCAAGTTTCTCACTCTAAGAAAGAAAACACCAAATAAAATGCATTTTTGCATAGAGGGCAAAAATCCACATATTATTAGATCAGTATTATGCCAAATACAGAACTACCTAGAAATCTTGCAATAGCTAATTTGCTGAATGCCATATCCATTTGAATAGATAGAGAGCAGCAGCAGATCTACCAACCTAATGCTTACTCCTTCAAAAGCCTAGGATGTATACATTAAGGTAGAAAGCATGATTGCACAGTCTGTATCAGTTTGAATTATTATTTTTGGACATGGTGAATCAATACAGCATGTCATAATCCAGATGAGGGTTTCCTCTGCATCTTGCATTTTCTGGAAATTTGGGTGAAACTTCTATTGTTATCTTCTCTAGAATGGATGAAAACAGCCAATAGCCATACTGGCATTTTTCCTGTTCTAAACTTCATGTTTCTAAGTGTACATATAGCCTGTATTGCTATTCCTATGGGTGAGTGTACAGTAAATTTTCCAGATAAAATATGTTTTGACCAACCAGTTCCCCATGCAGGCAAGGACTCAGCTGTGTCTGTATCCAGCTCTGTAAATATACCTCTTTATTCTAGTAGACCCTGTTGCTCTGGGTTCAGTAAGGGAATTTATGACAATGGGGCCTAATTGTGAGAATAACTCGTGGGATCCAGTGCACTATAATAATACACATATATGCCTTTTTCTGTCTTTCTGAGAAGTGGAAAGAAATCTGGCAGTGGAAGCCAGAGATCTGGGAAACCTATGACACTGAAATAATAGATGTCCACTTACTGCATGCACAAGGTTTCAATTCTCTCCCTAGGACTTGTTTGATGACAATTCTCCGTTCAGAAATGGCTATGATCAGCTCTGAGAGTGAATTACAACTGTGTACAGACCCTAGAGGTGACTGCTGCCAGTTGTTATCCTGACTAAGAAGGGTATTTTTTTCCCATACATTGCAACAGCAGAACATTTTTGTACTTTAAGGTATTTTGTATCAGCATCGTGCCAGCAGACTTAGCTAAACAGAATGAAATGGTTACTGTCTTTGTCTGCTGCAAACCAGCCCTAGCTTACCAACCCCTTTGGAATGCCAAATAAATGTTATTTATAAATACTTCTAAAAGACATGGATCTGGAGGATTTTTAACAATGTCAATATCTGGCATCCTAAAGTGTTTGCTTAACGATTCAGTAGGCCCTCCTACAGTGCTAGGAAATGTTAGCAAAAAGGCTGGGACAGCAACAGAGGGCTGTCGCCACCCCTGCCACTCTGTTATGACCTGCCTGCAGGTATGAGCCACTCCCATGACAGAAAAAGGAGAGAGGTAATAGCTTAAAGTTTTTTTTAGGCACAGGAACTAGATATTTTTAAACTGCTATCTTGTTTCATTACCTGGAAAAATACTTAAGGATATTCTGAAAACAGAAGGGCAGATGTTTTTCAATGTTTCAGCCTTCTGAAGCAAATCAAACAAGATGCAATTCTCAAAGGAAAGAGCACTCTACCACCATTTCCTTTAAATGCAGCACCAATTTATCCCACTATAATCCCACCCTGGCTATCTTTGCCTACCTCCCTGTCATTGCTTTCATTATGTCTAGAAGCTGCACTACAGAAGTTGGACTACAGAACTCACTGGGATGAGAAAAACTTCCCGACACTAAAGGAAATCTCAGTAACAATGATGTGTAATAACAGTGCAAGGCTTTCTTCACAATGTTTCTTCACAAAACCGTCTAAAGTTTATCTTCCCCTTTTGCATTCCCAATGGTGACAAAAATTTTAAGGAAACATGAAAACTCACGTCTTTGCTAGAATTTTCCTTGAACAAATAGTTTGCAAGTAGAGCAAACAACAGCAAAACCAATCAAACCAACCGAACAAAAATCGAAAAACCGAACAAAATCCAAAACAAACAAAACCAACAACAATCAAGCAACATTCAGTTTTTTGAAGGGAACCACCCTACCATGCTAAAATGAAACCTAGGAAAGAGGAGCTTATCTGTGAGGAGCTTATCTGTGTGAGAAAGAGAAACTCTGGATCTGGCAGCCTGTTCTTTAAAGAGTATGTGGGTGTTAAGTGTTGAGAGTGCCCCTGTGAAAGACTTCTAAATTTCTAAACAGACATGAAACAGGGATGTTCACTCATCACTGAAATGCTCTTAGGGCAGGACTTACCATGGGAATGGAAGTTCTGCCATCTCAAGCATGCTGATGCATGTAGTTTGCTGTTAAATAATAATAACAGTAATAAAAAATGAAATTCACATTAACAGAACACTTTTTACAATTGCTAATGAAGAAGATTGCTAATCTCCTGTTGGTAGGAGTAGAGTTCTTTGTCTTTGCTGCCAGCAACTAATATAACTTATAATTATTTAAGAAGCATGCAGGATGGGCTGGCAACAGACATTATAAGTAATGCAATAATAAGATATAAAGGCTTTGTCAGTGGAAAGGTGACAGAACATACTGTAAGATACGGCCAGAAATAATCATTAGATGATGATTACATATAGATAAGCATGGCAAGTTTTCTAACCAGTGTGGAGCAGTATCACCTGATTTCATCAGTATTGACTACCAAATGTGTATGTGTTCTCTTCCCACATCCTCAAATCTTCTTTTCTCCCAGAGGCAATTTCCTGATGGAGAAAATGGAGACTAGTGGTTACAACAGATGACTTAGAATAAGCTATTTTGAGCTGCACCACTAAATCATTTCCTGACCTTGGCAAAGTCAATCACAGGAGCTATGCATCATTTTCCAGCTGTAATATGGGAACGATCACAATTACCTCCTAAAAGTGTGGCTAATGTTTCAGGAGTAAAGGTTTATAAAGCATGTATTATTCACAAAAAGAAAACTCTTTGGTGGTTATGTACTTTTATGACTGCACCCTTGGAAACAGACGTGTGGAAATCCAGAAGTAACACTTATCCTAACTGTTTTCTGGAAGTATTTGTGTTTTGTTATTGCCTGTAGTCAGAAGCAATTGCAAAACTAGCACACATAAAATTAACCTGCATTTCTGATGGCTTGAAAATGTGTTTCCCTTGGTAACAGAGAGGAGGGCAGGGCTTGGTGCTGTGTGGGTGTGACCAATGTTCTATACCACGGACAGCATCACTGCTTTTGGCAAGAAAAGCTGTGGCACCGACCCAGAGGTGCTTTGTCTGGTCATGCTTACTCCAGTGATGACTGTCAGCATTGGAATTGTGGACTGTACCCCCCTGTCCCACTCCCCTTTCCTCCAGAACATTTTTGCAGGACATGGTGCTGAGGAGAGGCAGCAGTGCCACTCCCAGGTGTGGTGCTGAAGGGACATCTGAGGTGCAGCTGAGTTAAACTGAGCTCAGTGAAGGGGCTGCACAAGCCTTGCTCGTGTGAACTAGCTTCCAGGGGTTTGTCTGTCCTTGCTTTTCATTGCTTTTGAGCTGGGCAGGGGGAAACAATGGCCTTGGGAACTGCCCCACCATATTGCCTTGGCAAATGTGGGCAGGAACGGTCACCACATTTCCTTTGGGGAAACCACTCAGATGTGTCCTACAGGGAGCAACTGCCATCCTGATTTTGTTCCTAGTGGTGAATATCTTTTTATGGTTAAACACCTTCTCTTTTTTTGTATACTTTTGTTATTAATATTACTGCTCTTATGTGCATGTCTTATTCCACTGCTTTGAGGTTTTAGTGAATTGTTGACTCACTCCGTTGTGGTTTTTTTTTGGGTTTTTTTTTGTTTTGTTTTGTTTTTTGTTTGGTTTTTTTTTTTTTTTCCTTGCCTCACTCTGAGGGAAGAGGAGCAGCTTGTCTGGTTCCCAGTTTTCTGCTGGTGTTAAAATCAGCACAGTGCTTCATCATCCTGTTTTCACTGTGGGGCTAGGAGTCTGTGGTGCATATTGGTAATTTTTCCACCCAAAGTGACTGCTTCTGAGCTCAGAGAGGGAGTAAAGGCAATTTTGGGAGAGATGTGAAATGTTCTGCTAAGCTTAGTCCAGTGCTTCATTAAAAATAGATCCATCACTGCACTCTATCCAACTTAATTTCCAGATGCCACCTGTGCTTGGCTAACTGAACAGACAGGGAGACACGTTCCTTCTTAGCTGGAGTAATATTTCAGAAATGGATGGAGCCTGTTATAGATCACCACAGGTCCATTGGTGCATTCTGGTCTGCACATGACACTTTCTGGAATGCTGGTCTGATCTGTAATTAGGAACAAGGTTGTTCTTATTTAAAATTGTATGGCTGTCTTATTTTAAATACCGTCTCACTGCTGTCTTCTCAGACATTTTGAATTCCATCTCTGTGTCCTTTGAAAATCATGTTGTTTCTTATGTCTTTAAAAAGGTTCCAGACTCATTGCACATACTTTAGTCATTCTTGGCTGACTGGAAGCATGACACATCTTATGTGTTTGAGAGATTCCACCTGTTTTCATCAAACCATTGTGAAAGTGGTGGGTCCTACTGTTGAAAAGCAATTCTAGCTTCTAATATCCTGCCATACAGCAAAATAAAAGCAGATACTGGAAGTCACCTCTCTTGTTAAAAATCTGGAGGTGTTAAAGAATTTTTCACCTGCTTATGATTTGAGTATTCATAAATATTTAAATTCATGTCACTATGCAAACATTATTATTATTTTTTAACTATTCCATATTTAGAGGTGTCTTTTTTTCTCCCAATGGAAATTTGTAAATGCCCTGTGAATAAATCTGTACTTATATAGGCACAAAATACGTCTTTTGTAAAGGTCAAGAAACAATTATTAGCAAACAAAAGCACACTTCTGCTTCCCAAATACTAGAAGATTCTTCAAGTAAATGATACTGATAATACTATTGAATTACATGTTTATTTTAACAAGAAGGTGAAAACGGACATGTACTGGAACAATGCAGCTATTAAACATTAATTTCACTCGGGATTAATCAATGATGAGGAAATAAGCAAGACTCTTTTCTTTTTAACCAGAGAGAAACTGCTGCTACCGTGATCTATAGCTCAGTCAATAGAATGAAATTGTGCATAACTGTGGAACGTGTTGAGAGTTAACCTTTTGATCTCAACTTGAATGCAATAATTGTAAGAAAACCCTGGACCTAAAATTATTATCGATACCACCCCTTGTATATGGTGATTAGGTTTGATTGCATTACTTTTATAAAGAACAAAAACCCAGTGTGCTGTATTCAGATTACAAATGATCCATTCAGAAAAATTAAATTATATAGAACATTATAATGTGTTTAGTAGAGAGGTATTAAGAATGTGGATGAATCACTCTGTAATTGTTTATTGCAAATTTTATAAAGAATTTTATAAAACACTGAGTAATGACACTTTTATTTCTAAATTGCACAGTACCTCTGAACTAACCAGTGCTATCAACAAACTGTTTGCCTGCTGTGTTTATAACTGCCCTGGTTGGCTATTCAGTGAAGCCCAAACCTGTTTTTGCATGTAAATATCTCAGTGTTTGTTGTGGACTAAAATCTTTCAGAATCAGAAGAGCATTTTCTCTTTCATCCCTGCAAAGAGGAAGCAACTCTCTGTTAGCAGTTATTGGAATGATGTGTGTGTGTCAAGGGACTTGCATGCCGGTATCTTCATTTAGTGATTTACTGTAATATGTATCTATAACCTTATCATGGAAATTATAGATGAGGAGGTAATTTTGTTATTTTTAATCCTCTTGCTGTTTTGAAATGCTCTATAAAGTAGATTGCATTTATTTAGATTTTTGAAATATAGCAGGGTGTTAGGGAATGTTAAGTCCAATATTCTGGAATGCAAAGGCAACCTGGTATATAATATCATCTACATTATTTTATTCACTCTAAGGGCTGAATAAATTGCAGTTGCACCACTGGATTTTTAGTACACATCTCTATTATCCCTATTTGTCTTTTTACAGGTCTGGCAGCTGTGACCAAACTAATTTTCAGTCAGATTTCTAAAGATTTGCTGCATCCAGTCAAGGTATAGGCAAAGCAGCTGGTTTACAGCCAGAAAAAGAAACTAGAATCAAAACAAAGCTTTCCTGTAGCAGACACAGAATATAATTCTCTCAGAATTAAATCACTGAGCTGCTTTGACCTTGTAAATAAATATTGCCTGAGCTGCAGAAGCAGTTCTCTAAGCAAAATCTATAAAATTCCTTCACACATTTCATCATATTCTGACTTTTTTCCTATGCATAGGCACAATATTTGATTTATGTATAAAAAGTGCTATACATAGAGAATTCTGATGGGGAACATTAAAAAAAAGGTGATAGGGCAAAAGGATAAAATTCGTTTTGTTACATATATATATATATATAAAATTACTGTTTGATAGGAAGGGATTGGAATATATTTGGGAGGAGAATTGGGAATTTTGAGTAAAATAATGGCTTTACATTTCAACTTGCTACTATAGCAAAAAGACAAAGGTTGTAAAAATTTTGTAATAATAAGTAGAGTTTAGTAGATATCCCTGTTTAGCAATCTTAAAATGCCTACTTAAACTATTAATTCTGGAAAAGCTCCACTAAAAATTCCTGTAAATATGTGCAACATGAGAAACACAGGTTTAGAGCCACCCAGTTCAAGTTGCAAGTAGGGAGAATAAATCTCACTCTCAGGTAAAAACATTAATTGTAGTTATGTTTATATAAAATGAGATATTATTAGTACTGGTTTAAAACCCCTCTTTCATTGATAAGAACCCTGCCAAACACCCTTATGCCTTATGCAAATGTTCAACGTTTTTTATTTGGTTTTTGTTTGTTTGTTTGTTTGTTTGGTTTTTTTAAATTTTAAGCTGTAAGAAACTTAAAGGTAAGAATATTTGACTTCCAAGCCCTAAATAGTTTGAATGTACATTTATTAAGGAGCTTATTAGCTCCTTAGAATGGGACATGAAATGGAATCTGTAAAGATCCCCAACTCTAAGCACTTCTGAAACATACAGACATAGCAGCTTTGTTTCTTCTTCAGTAGCCACACTGGATTACTTGTGCAGATAATAGTTTCTGTTTTTACTTGATTCCAGTCTCACGTTGTCCAGACACTCCTCTGCCTGATAGAAGCAACAGCCTCTCAGTCTTTCCTGCTGTTTCTTCAGATTGCTTTTCCAGGGAGCTTGTTGCATTGCTTTAGTAGAAGGGAAAGTGCAAGTGTAACTGTGTAAAACCAGCCCTGTTTCTAGCCTTATTCCGAGGCAGAAATTGAGATATCTTTGGGAATTTTAACATTACATTGAGTCCTGGCTGAGGACTTTGAGAATATGAGTTTTGGGTTTAAACAGCAGCATAATTTGTGGTTCTGCCTTAGGAGACTTGCCAAAGGTCAGATGGAGCTCAAATGGTGAAATGGGGAACAAAAGCCAGGTTTCTGAAGAGCACACTCTCTCCTGGACACACTTGGTTCCAGAATTTCTTTGTACTCTGGCAATAAATTGCCTCATGTGCTGTATTACATAACCTGCAAAGAAGCAGATTACATATTCAAAAGTCCTTGCAACCTGAGATCCTCTTGAAACCAAAATCCTGAAACAATAGCTCTGTAATTTATAATTATGGTAGCATTAGAAACATTGTTTACTCTGTATTTTCAGTCTTTTAAAAGGCAAAACTGTGCAGCATAGTTACCTGCTATTTTGTTGTTGTGAACAATTCTGAGGTCTTTTTTACTCTTTCCCGTCATCCTGATGGGAAGTGTGCTGGCAAAGGACCAGTCAAGCTATTTCACAATGTCATTTTCATAGCTCTGAACAAATTTTCCCAACAAATGCAGATACATTCTCATCTAACTTATTATATTAACCTCCCCAAAAGGATCAATAAAAAGAAATACAAGACTATAATCAGAATTTATGAAATTTATAATCCTTTTAACTGCAATAATAATCTTTTAGAAACCACATCTATTCAGGACTGCAGAGATAACAGGGCAGGCTTGGGTGCATACATGTATATGATGGCTTCAGTATGTTTTCCAGGAGACTCTCCAGTACACTGAAAAAAATATACTGGCAGTTTTATGCAGCTGGGTAATGTGTGGATGGCAAAACCTATTTATCCTTTGAATATTTATCCTTACACTTTCAGTCTTCCAGACAGTTGTCATTGCAATATCCTTTGAAATGAAATCATATATATTTTAAAAAGATGTAAAGAAATGGCTGAGTTAACTTACCTAGCTGCCCAAATCCAAAGTTTAGATGCTTCAAATCTTGCTTGTCCCTAGTAATTGACGATATAAGTCCTATAAATACAGAATTTTAAAAAACAATATATATTATTATATATTATATAATAAGTGTCTGTTTTCTGGTAAGTACCACAATTTTGGTGTGTTGATATATCTAAAGCATACAGATAAGCCCTGTCAATCTGATGCATACTTGTCTCTAGGGTATTTTCCAGAAACCTGGTTTCTCTTGTTGATTTTCCCTGTACCAGCTCTCCACTGAAGAGTTTTGAGTGGGCGATCAGCTGATCTGACTTTGCCTAAAATAAAGATTGAATCATTCCTTATGAACTGAATTTTATCCAACTCCCCTTCCATATGTTATTTTCCACTTCACATTTAGGAGACTGTGGACTGAAGGACCCTGATACTTAGATTAAAAAAATAGCAAAAATATAATAAACTAAAATCAAAATGAGGATTAAGACTTTTTACTCAACATAGTTGACCAGTGATGCTAGATAAAAGCATGCTAATAAATGATAGCTAAGGAACAGAAATGAACAAGGGTCTGAGGCTGAACAAGTTCAGAGACTGGACTTTGATACAGTCCTGATCTTCCACAGTTCCATATCACAGGACACTTTTAACACATGAACTGCTTTCTTGGTTTACTACATTCATTGTAAGTTTATCTGTATGGACTACTCCCTTTTTTCCCAACACATATAATTTCAATTAAGAAATGTATTTGAATTTATATGTCTTAGATAAAAATTAAAGTTCTCGAAAATGTAAGGAAAAAATTCAACAGATTGTGCAATTTTAAAAATAATTTCCTATACTGATTTTTTACTCTTGTACAAGGATTATTTTCAAAAATAGTTGGATCCTTTTTAATACAGTAAAGTAAATATCACCTGCAGATACAAAGAGACAGCCTGGACAGGGTGTTGGTAAATTATTTGGTATATACTAACTCCAGGCAGACCTCTATATCTTGAGAATCCACCTCAGGGTGCTGCTAAACTACAGGAGAGAAAAAAACAACCAAACAAGAAACCCCAAACAAACAAAAAAACCACCAACCCACACCTTATTTCTGTCTGTGAGTCCCAGAAACTGGACCAGCCCTCACAAAGCAAGTCAAGGGGTGAACAAGGTGTGAACAATGGGTGAATAAAGTGATTGGAAAAATTTTAGACATTGTGCTATGTCTTTATTGTGTTTCTGTCCTTGAAAGCAGATCATATAGATAAAAGCTCCTTTTTAAGAAGTTCCTTCAAATCAGATGGCAGCTAGACTCAAATGCTTTTCTGACATATTGTTCTCATAAAAGAAACAGACAACTCCAAAACCAACAATAAAATAATTTTCACCATCTAAATCTCTGCACCTTCAGGTGAATGGAGTGTTTGTGTTTGCTCACAATAATGCTGTCTGCTAATACTTTTTCAATCATATGTATTCACAAAGGAAAAAATAAAAGTTTTTCTTGATCCTTATTGTTACAGCTAAGTATCACTGTTCCTTAGGCAGGTATTTTAGACATTACTCCTTTCATGAAATGTCTAAAATGGATTGCCAAGTATTAATAACAAATGCTTCTAGGCTCTATCTCATTGCAGCTAATATCAGTAATATAATAATGGTAAATATGTTTTAGTTTCTCATGAAAACTTTAGATTCCCTTAGATTTGTAAGTATTTATTGATTGAACAGATTAACTTGCATTGATATGTTAATATATTTTCTTCTGCTCCAAATGTCATCTTTAAGTGTAAATTGCACTGTGAGACAATAATTTAGATTTCTTTTATTGTTGTATACCTAATGACCTGTTCTGCTTTAAGTTTTTCTGTTGCCATAGCTGGACTGATGATGATTGACATGTATTGTCCATCTGTTCAAAGTACAAAACAAATGACAAATCCTTTGTTTCTGCTCAGATGACTTCATATTTCACCCTAAAGCTTATAAAAGGGGCCTTGCCATTAGATATTAGACAATATTAGCACCAAATATTTTCATTTGTTCTTATCTGATAGCAGCTACCCACTCAACTGATGCATTTTAAAAATGAAAAATAGCAATACAGGTCCACATTTTTCCCATAAGATCTATTTCAAATGTCTTTCAACTTGCTATAACAGCAACAACAAAAAAGTGATCTATACAATTGGGTTTTTTTAACTTAGCAGTGAGGAGTCACTCAAATAATCATTAATATTATTCATTAATGGTAAAGTAGTTTTTGTGCAAATGAAATTGTATAACTGAATCTTGTGAAAAACAATTAATTGATACGGGAATGTTATGTTTGTAAAATTGGATTTAAAATTATTTTAATATATCAGAAACATAAGAAATATTCACAATATTTTGAATATTGACCTGTCCATCTTGAATACAAAGATAATTGAGACAGTGTCTTTCTGTCTCTTGAAAGTTATTATGAATTTATTGCTAAATATAGCACAAAATCAGTCATAAAATAAGAGATTAAATACTTATTATAAACTTATTATAACTCATTATAAAAAATCCTAAGAATTTATTTTTATCACTGATATAAATTTCAACAAAATACTCAGAAATTGGAGACATTGCAAAGCCAAGGAAAAAATTCTGTACTTTTGCAGTATTAAAAGCATCAAAGGACATGACTAGACTCATAGCTTAATTTGCTTGAAATTCAAGCAGGGCTGCTAATTGGCTACTGATACTTGCTGTAAGTCTGATAGCTGGAATTGAGCTCCATCTATTTTCTTCCAGAAGAAATATCAAACATTTGTTTTAAAAAGTGTTCAGCACAAGAAAATTCCCTACAATCCTTTCAATTTGTGTAGGTGACTCAGTTTTCTTCCTACATGTGAAAATAATGTCTCATCTGCATTTGTCTGTTTATAGCTTGCACCTTTTGGATCTTTTTACATTTGTCTATTAGGTTGGAAAACCTGTTATTTTCAACATCAAGTTACCAACTATTCACTTTGAATTTCAGAAAAAAAAATCTCTAGCATTGCCTTACATGCTGAGTTTCATCTTTTTTTATCTCCTGGATTCTTATGGGAAACATCTCTAATTTTTTTATTTAGTCTGGAAGGGAAGGTATCACAATTCCTCAAAACATCTAGCTTTTTGCATGTAATCTGTATTTTGCATGTAATCTGTCACCTTCAAATTACTTTTTGGTCTTGAATTGTTTTCTCATCACTTCATTCACCTTTTGTAACAAGTGGTCTGAAGTATGTTTAAGTTGCACATTCAGTAAAATACTTATTTTGTTAGGCAAATCTGTTTTAAATCTTCAGAGCAGTAAATTGCTTCATCTGTTTCCTCCCTTGTGACAAGAGAGGTAAAAATTCAGCATTTCTTAGTGGAAAATTACAAAATATTTTACAGTGTAGGCCTGTGAATTTTCATGCTGAGTAGACAGGTAATAACAAACCTGATACTGTCAGGTTGAGTGCTTATGCTGGTACTGTGTAGTTGATGCTTGTTCATTGCCAGGTTCATGTCATTCAACTTATTTTTTCTACTATTTCATATTTCTCAAAATCTTTACTGTAAGATTTTGACTTCACATGACAAAGAGAGTTTTGTTATGTCACTGAAATAAAAGACGGCAAATAAATGAGCATATTTGTGTTGAGTATTCTATAAATACACAAGTAATTATTTATAGTATTTTAAAAGGCCAAACTGATTTAAAAAAACCTGACAGCCTTAAAATGGACTTTAATGACAACTGATTATGCATATACATAAAACACTTAATAGCCAAACAATTTTTTCTGACGAAGCAAACTGTGGTGAATGTGATCTCATCCCTACACCAGAATATCCCTTGTGGGTAGAAAATAACAGTAGCAAGTAGGAATCAGTAATAAGCCATAAATCAGAGTAAAATTAATGGAAATATTGTATATATTGATATTGAAAATAAAATTTTTTTGAAAAAATTGAAATCTGACCAAGTAGATGGAAAGTAACATCCTTGCTCTAAAATGAAAGAAAAAAAAAAAAAAAAAAAAAAAAGAAGAAGTTCTCAGTAATTTTAATGTTATGGAGAAAGTAATAATAACTTAGGTCTACAGACCCAGATCACTGAGTCTTTTCAGGCAAGACAGCTCACAATGATGGTATATTTGTATCATGTACTAATTTCATTTGTCTTAGACTTCAGTAGTTAGACACTGACTTTTTTTCTTATTGGCTGGTGTCCGCAGGGTTTGTAGATTTTTCATCTCTCCTTTTTTCTCATAATTGCCATTTCGTCAAAATACTGGTTCAGTTCCAGAGGGCAAATTGCTTGCAACAATTATCCCCAACCCTCTGAACAATTATCTGTGCTAGCTATTTCCATCATCTCCCTCACAAACCCTACAGGCCAATTTCTCACCTCTTTAAAATTTGTTGACAAAATACATCCTGGAGCTTCTTTTTGTACATATATTTCTATTTCATGAGTGAATCCTTCATGTGTACAATCACGACACTTTTGCAACAATACTTTGATTATCGCTGTCAATATGAATCAATGTTTTTCTTGAATTTTTTGTTCCCTTTCAGGATTCAGATAACAAGCACAATAGTTCAAGCACTTGAAGTTACTGAATCATACAGAAAACAAAATTTTCTTCAGTGACTTTATTATCTCTTCTTTAGTATTTTGGCCTTTCTAGAATTTATTTTTAATTATAGGATTTGTGCACAATTAAAGATTTTAACCTGATTACTAACTACTGACTATAATTACTACTGACTGTGTCTACCTCATTTTGTAATTCAGCTAAAAATTTTAAAAGAAAGGTCCATTCCATCTACTCCCCAATAATACATGTGGAAAATTACATTGTGAATATTAATGATGGTTTTAACAAAATAAAAGTATTTTATCTCTCTCCTATAAGCCCTATGTAAAACAAAATTAATTGGGCCAATTTTTCTATGAGAAAGAGAAATTACCTGAAATGTCACAGTTTAAAGAACAAAGTACCTTTCAAACTGTGTTAGAGGACAATATATTTTTCAACAGGATGTTCTGTTATTAAATTGCATATGTTTTAATTTGTATATGTTTTTAAATTGCTTATTTGTAACTATTAAAGACTGCTGCATTCATAGAGCACTAATGCATGTGCAGAGATAGAAAACAATATGAAATTTCTGGAACACCCAGAGAAATCCTGGTTCTTGCATTGAAGCACTAGTAGATCCTTCAAGCAAAACAAGGAAGAAAAGTTTGAAGGAATGACAGATGGTAAAATAAATTGTCCAGAAATTTTGATTATGAATAGAATCTTTTGTATGTCTCTTGACAGAGTGAAGTGTGTGAAAGATGCAGAATTTTGAAGACTGAAAAAGGACGTGTAGAAGACATTCTTTTATCAAAATTTTTGGGTTTTTTAAATTGCTGCTCCCACTTCAGGTATAGAAAAGTTTGTACTCTCTTTATGATACCTGTCAGAGAGCAAGGAGTTGACATTTTTATTTCTGTGAAACCAGAAAGATTCTGTATAGTTTTGTTTTTCGTATATGAGTTTTCCTAAAACCAACAAGCAGGTAGTAGCTACTGGCAACAGGGAATTTATTTGTTCCCCTTCAGGGTTGTGTAATCATTGCTAAAAATAGATGTAGCCTTGGGCATCTGAGAATGTCCTACCTCTTTATTATATCCTCCTGGAGCTCATTCTGTGGCACTGATCTCAGCATTGTCTAACAACTGCTGTCTTATGGCATAACTTGTTCAGCACAGTTTTTTTTTTTTGTTTTTGTTTTTGTTTTTTTTTTGCCTGAGAAACAGCGCAGAGGCATCACTCAGGTCCTTCAGCTCACTCACAGGTCAGTGTGACAGAGGAGCATGGCTGTAGGGGACATGCTGAGCCACTTGCCCCAGAAGAGCTTTGTAGCTGAGTGCAGCTCCTGCTCACACTAAAGTCTGTTTGATGTAGGATCTTCCTGCAAAGTGAATTTACCTGGAGAAATGTAGTAAGAGTTCTGATGACCACTGTCTGTGAAATTGACATTGGAAAGATTAACAGGATAATTCTTAGACATCATTAGTGACAGGAGCACAGTATTAGGCAAATTATGGTGAAGTCCCTGGCGTTTAAAGTTCCAGGAAGCACACATGTACAAGGAGGATTTCTTGCACTGGGGCAGCTTAAATTTCTCAATTATGCTTGGGTTTCTTTTAAAGCAGCTCTCTAACAAATGTAATTCTCAGAGAGCTGCCCACACTTAGGAGGACATCTTTATCTTGGCAGCCAGTTAGAAATGTCCATTTTGACAAATTGAATAGAGATAAATTTCAAATGGGATGCAATATTCCACATTAAAAAAATAGCCCCTCTCTCTTGAGAGGTTTGATGTGACTTTTTAAACTAGTCTTGAGAATCAGAGAGAGAAAAATGCAAAAAGCTTCTTATTTTTCATGGTTTCAAACCTGTTGCAAGTATTTAGCCAATTTGGGAACATTTTTTTGGTTGTTTCATGAAATGCCCAGTGAATAGCAAGTGCACAGTTAGCCACAAAAGTGAATAATGGGATTTTTGTCATTCCCTTTCAACAGGCATTTAATTCTCAATAGCTTTGCTTTTTCTCAATTAGCCAAAACATCTACCAACTTCTACTGAGTCTTCTTTTCACTTGTTTTCCCAGCTTCAGTTTTAAATTCAAGTCAAAATAGGAGAGCTGGGAGAAGTGCATAATGCCCTCAACACACATGGATATATGCCTGACTCTTTTCATGCCTCACTCTCACCTCAAACCCAACATACATTCATGCAACTCTTCATTTTGCAGCTATCAGAAATCCATGTGTGAATCTTTGGGATTTACAAATGATGGTTATCCACTGTAATGTAGGTTAGATCGTAACTACAAAATCCCTTGACAACCTCAGTGTCTTCAGAAGTTCTTTTATTTTTGTGTCTCTTTCTCAAGACACTAGATTATCAACAAATTTTATTACCTTAATTTCTTAATTACTCTTATCTTTAGTGGTTACTATGGTGGGAAAATTTGCAAGGAAGTGAATTTTTAAGTGGGTGAATTGGTTGGCACTATGTATGAATCAGATGCAAGGTCCATGACAGAAGGCAAATATTCAGTGCAATTCGACTATTGCTATAAAATGACTATTTTTGGGTTTTCTGCTGCTAACTTTTTCATTGATACATGTCTTTTGAAGTCAGAACAAAAGAGACAGCAGTCTGAAAGGCAGCAGCCTCATTAGGTAGTCATGATTAATTAGATATTAGTCAAGATAATTAGAATAGGATCATTATGGACCTACAGAAAAGTGGGGGGTGGTATATCAAGACAGAATAATGGCTTCTACTTCTATTAATGCTTAATAGCATTAAGCATCCCACTACTGGGTCATGAAGTGGGTGATGTGGGTTGTAGATTGACAGAGCCAGAGGTAGAGACATGGCAGCTAAAAACAGTCATTGTAAGTGTAAGAATGCTTACAGGTTATCAGCACCAGTTCTTGGCATAAAATCTGTTGGCTGGCATAGAGTACTTAAATTAAGTAATGAATACACAATACCAAAATTTTGTTAAAATTTGGAATTAGCTCCATGTGTGAATTTTGACAAATCCATTCTTGACCATCCTTAATTGTTATATATTTAGATGGATTTCTTATAAGTATTTCCAACAAGGTAAGCACAACTAGTGGCTGTTGTTAACTCTGACCTAAAAAAAATTAGAAGAAATACATTAGTATTGCATTCAAATAAAGTGTTCCAGAAGGAAGTGAATTATATATATATATTTAAGATAAACTAGTCCTGTGAGCTGTCTCCATTCCATTTTTTCATAAGATATTTTCAACTTAGTAAATAAACTTTGACTATGTGTCCACGTTAATAAAATTAATGACAAATCAAATCAAATCTGAGAAGATAAATAACCTTACAAATATGGTACCTTTTCAGCAAAAACTGCTTCTGTTTTTTCAAAATTATGTCAAAATCCAAGTTTTGCAAATTTTCTATTATGTGTTTACATATATAAATTATTTCAGTTTGATTTTAAAATTTATGTACTTCAAAACAGACCTTGGTGGAAGCCAGTTTTCCTATTTCTGTGGAAATATGGAAAGGAGAGGAGGAGAGGGGAGGGGACAGCAGAAGAGGGAAGTGGAGGAGATGGAAGGAGAGAGAAGGCAAGGGCAAGGGGGGCAGGAACACTGGTATTTCCTTTAAAACAAAAGTATTTTTAAAACTAGATAATTCAAATATTTTCTTTCAGTAAAACAGAAGTTGAATAAATGTTGATGTTGATGTTTAGAAATTAACATAACATGTTAATAATAACATAACAATCTGGAAAACAGTCAAATCAGTGTGGATATTAGAAAATTATTTTTCTAAAATATCAACTAGGAATTTTTAAAGATGATTTTTAGTATGATATATTTGCAATGTCATATATCTTCTCCCTCATTGAAATTATTAAAAATTGACTCACTTCTGTAAACTTTCTTGTATGAGTGACCTTTTTCATAAGCTTTTGATCTATTTCTACCGCAAAGACATTTTGCTACAGTATTTTACAGAGATTAAAAAGCCAAATTGCTTCCCCCTCCCACAAAAACAATGCCAAGCATTTCCATCATGCAGCATTTTATTTTTAGTGATTCATATGAATAGCCTGATTTGCACAAGTGCTGCACACTCAGCGTTATCTATCTGTGGGAATTGGATACTTGATGCTTTTTAGAGATGACAAGAGGATCCATTGAAAATAGTACTTAAGAGGAAAAAACCCAGGATATTTCTATATGAACATTATGCCCTTGTGATGAGCTTATCTGCAAATTTTCAAGCTTATCTGCTGTGCTACATAACACTTTCCTCCATTTGCCATGCAGAAAAGATTCAATTAAGGGCACATGAATTAGTTTAAATAGTGATAATTTGAACATCTGAATCTAAAAGAAAGAACATTCTTTTCCTTTAGAAATTGTTAGTTGAAATAGTGCTGTATTATGCTATTCTGTTGGAAAGCGAGGACTATGTCATAACAGTATGAATTTGAAATATAAGCTAAAACCTCCACATTTTGATATTCAGAACAAACTGTTTTCTTAATATAATAAATCTCTCCAGAGTTAGAAGAAGAAATTGCTCTATCGTTCAGGTATTCTTTTCTTAGATCATCCTTTACAGGTAGATGAAATAACTATCTTGGCTTTGTTAAATGGCACTGCTGCTGAAGTGCTGTAGCTCACCATCTTGCCATGGCTGGGTGGAAAAGGCTCACAGTTAAAAGACATCTGGATATGAAACCTCAGTGAAAAGCTGATGGCAGTGCTGTGTAGAGAGATGCATGGGAAGACTGAGGACAGTGTGAAACTCAAGAGTTTATTTCCCAGTACTGTGTTCTTTTAGTACAGATATGTGAAGGGTGCTGAGTCTGTTGTATAGATGCTGGAGTAGCTGTTGAAATTGTTTATCATAGAGCCAGATAAAAAATATCAAGGATCAGGGACTAAGTTCTGACCCAGTGTTCAAAAACATGAATTCAGAAGAAGTCCAGGGCAGTCAATGGATTTCTATCAGATTTATAGCAGTGTAAGAGAAAAAACTTCGTTCAAGGTCTTTCAGTGCACTGTGACAGAATGCAAAGTTCAGCTGCTTTCTGCAAGGATTAATTTTCTTTCAGACTGTCCCTTCATCCAATGGCATTTGCATTGCTGATGCCTACCCTGCTCCTCAGAGGACATGAAAATATGTAGCTGCTCATCTCCCTGTTCAGTTTTTATAGATTACTTTGATGTTCAAAATAAATCTCATTATGCTGCAGATCAAAGAGGGCAATTCCTTTCACCAAAGCAGTACAATAAGCCAATTAACATTTAAAATTTTTTTTAACAGTTTAATGCAGAGAAATTCACCACAATATATCTGCTGTGAATAGGTAGGTCTGCAGGTTTCCTTCTTTCTTAAGTTAAACTGACCTAAAATAAGTCTTAAATGCAATTTCATAGTTAATAATTGTGCATTTATGGTTTGAATGTTTTGAAAGTAAGTATAATGGAGTTTGAAATTTTTGTTTGAGTACAGGTTTGAAAATTTTAAGAAATTAACCTAGATTCTGCAGTCATTCTGTATATTTTGATTGATGTTGTGTTTAGTTATGATTACTTTTGATTGAACATTGATGTTAATTTTCTGATGCAGGTGATGGAAAGCCAAATGAGGAAAAGTGAGCTGTTGGACCCTATAATAACTAACAACTAACAGGTGAAAATTTCATCTGAGAATAAAAACTCTAGGTTATTGCATTTAAGAAGCCTAATCCTGATGCTTAAAAGGAGGTGCAAGATGCAATTCTTTCTATTACCAACAAATCATGGCTTGATGTGTTTGGCTTTTTTAAACCTGAATGTCCTGGATCATCTCACCTACAACTGAGTAATAATCCAAGTCTTTTGAATATATTTGTATTGCTAAATAGATTTTCTTTTAGATGCATTCCTATAATTTTAGTATGGGATGATTAGTAATCCTTATCTTAGTACTTGATTTTTCGTTTACTAATGGACATTTCAGTGAATAAACTTAGCAGTAGGAATTTCTACAGATGCAAAAATATTAATTTGTTACTAGACAATTTTAAAGAAAATGGAAAAATAAAATTACATGTCATTAGAATTTTCTGAGCCTGAAACCTGAAAGCTACAAACAATTAATCCCAACATTACACTATAGAAATAAATATATCAGTCAAACTCTGGTTCAAAACACTGCTGTTTTCAGCCAAAACTTGATATTATTAGATATGAGATGTTTGCAGGGGATTGCATGTGAACAATCCATGTACTGATAATTACTGATAGAAATTATATGGTGATTCATCTCTCTATAAAAATTCCATTTTAACCAACAGCAACCTATTTGCAGCCAGTTTTTCAACAGCATGAGGAGTAATACAATAGTTTTATTAGTATTAAGTTCTCCATGCTAGCCTAAAATCTGAATAGAATTATTAGACTTGCTTAATGAAGCTGTATGCAGAAATAAAAATAAAATTTTACAATTTTCTCAGATACTAGAATGTGCAAAATAAAAAATGAAAATTCTGCAAAATGAAATTTAAAAATATGTGATTTCAGATCCATCTCAGGGAAAAGTAAAAAAAAAGATGTTTCAAATTGTAAAGTAATTTTTTTTAAGGTATTTTGGTATGTTTTGTATTCTAAAATATGGCATTGTTATATCAAGATTTTGCAGTACAGGTAGACTCTGGCAGTTGGTTTTTACGTATAAGGGTGGCTGTTTGTCTATTTCTTCCCATTAATTTAGAGAAATTATATTTTTCAATGTTACCTAGAACATGAAATATGCAGGGTCCTATCTATTTTCATTTTAAAAATGTGTTTAGAAAAAATACAGTGTACATATTAAAGTAATATATTATATGCAAGCCATCTTTTGTGGTGACAGGTCTGGTCATATGGGTATCTTTCCCCAGTATATACATGTTAACAGATCAAAATGACCAATACAGGCTTAGAAGCTTTGATTTGTACTTACATTACAGTGCTATATCATGCTTCCTGTTCTCAAGAATGTTCATTTTTCTGTTACATGTCATTTTGGGATTCTTTGATACATTAAACCTGGAATAGACCCTTCCAAACCAAATGTTCAGACCCCTTTCTGTGATGTGCTAATCTTGACTCACTCTTTCACTTCTGAGTTGACTTTAAATAGTTGCTGTCAACTCAGAGGAGAGCTTTGAGGTGCAGCCATAAAACCCATTTTTCTGACTGTGATAACCTAGTCAGCATTCCTCCCATCTGTACACTCCTGAGTAAATGAGTGGTCCTCTTACAGCTGTGCAGGAATGCTGCTTGTTGAACTATGATTTATGAATAATTGATTGGTGAACAATATTGACAAGGCACGTGAACCCTGCAATATCTCTTCAAGAGTGAGGAGACTTTTTGTGGAGATAAAAGCTATGAACTTTGAAAAATTTATAATGCAAAGGTTGAATAGAGTAGTTGGTACAAGTCTCGAGTTTGGGCTAGCTGTCTTCAGATTCTGAAATTTATGTGGGTAAATATGCAGAGTAGGATCTGGTTGCCCTTCTAGCAGTGAAGGTGTGTGCAATCCCTGTGATGTGCTACTGGACCATCTGCAGTGGAGATCTGACTTGACATTGCTGTGTAGCCAACATGAATTCATGATGTCAGCAGAAGCAGAGGGGGCTTTGAGAGATGCTTTGACAAATTGAAATGACTCACGTGGAATAATTTTTTATGAATGACAAGAAATAAACTTGGCATTTTGTCTGCGTAGTGCTTTCTTCCAAGACCATGTTCTTTGGGAATGTTCAGGCCTCTCTTCTTGCTGTTCATGTCTGGTTTTCTGTCACAGCCACAAGGCCAGTTTGTTGCTTAAGTGACAGAAATAAAAGAGGAATTAAAATACAGAAATACATTCAGAAGCAACCCTGACCTGTGTTGATATATATGGAGTGATTAAGTTTTGAGGAGTCTCTGGAGACCATTTATCCTCTTAAAGACAGTGGCCAAACCTGTACTCATACCTATATCAAGACAAAAATTTTTGGAGAAGCCTGTTAGTGAATATAGAGTCTCCTGCTAGAAATTACTGCAACTTTTAAAAGAGTTTAAAGTTGGTAGAGAATTTAATATCTCTTGACATGAATATACTACTGGTCATATGTATGTACGTATGCATAGATCATATTTCTGAAAATGTTTACATTAAGATAATGTCATGGGATACTTTCAATATATGTTCACTTTCCATTTGAAATGGCACAATCTGCTTTCATTTTTCACAACAGAAAAGGTAATTTGTTACTTGACATATTTTGTATGAAGCTTCTCTAAATGTGTACTAGCAATTATCTTGTTTACTTTCTCTAGCTCTATTTACATCTAGTCATCCAAATATAGTGGATGATGATAGATGTTGTGCCCTGATATAAATCCATTGGGAAAAGGTCAGAATAAATTCTGGAAGCAAAATATGTTATTCATTATTACAAATTATCTTGGGCCATTACATTATTTTTGTATACAGTACCTTCTCTTAGCAGTACTTTGGTAGATCAAATACCTTTTCTTTCCATATTTGATGAAAACACAAGCAGAAGAAAAGAATGTTATGAATGCAACAATCTCATACTTGCATGAATGCATAATGAATTATACACTGATTTTTAGAATACAATCATTACCTAGAACATAGAATGACCATGAACTTGCATGTAAGCAAGACAAAATGAAAAATAAGTTCATACTGCTTTGGATTTGCTTCACAATATAGTATTTTTGAAAAGAGAATATAAAATAATTGGTTTTAGAAAGGTTACTTCAAAAATCATAAAGATGTGTACAGTTTTCATGTTGAAAAGAATCTGATGGCTAGATCTGGGTTATGTAGAACATTCTATAAATATACAAATAAGCTCAATTTGATTCTAGCATATTTGTAGTAAAGCTAAATTGTCTTGACTCACATAATTAGAAATCTAATCTGGAAAATCTGGTAACAGCTTGCTGTGATGCACTTTTGAAGTTGTCAGTGTAACACCTTTAAAGGCATTTTTATTTTAATATACTCTGCCTTAATAGCTCTTTTTATCAATTTCCTTTTGTCAACCTGCTGCACACACATTACCCTTGATCACATCATCTTCCTTGAATGTCAAAATAATTTATTTAAATATTTGTAATGATTACTTGCCTTTATACTGGCAGATTCTGAAGTTTTATCTGTGTATATGCAAAATCTAGTTTCGTAACTGAAAAAAGCATTATCAGCCTAACTTCAGATGATCCATATTATGCAGAGATTTTAAAAGAATTCCTACCAAATTCTCCAACCAGTTTAATTTGTTGTATGTCAATTCTTTTCTGGCCCCTTTTTTATTTTTTTTTTTTTTTACCGTTTGGTCCTTTAAAGTATTGCAATGCCTTAACCTTTGCCCCTCAAAAAAAACCTAAAGAAAAGCCAGGATACACTTTACACAGGTACTGATTTTCACAGCAGCTTCCACTCTCTGTGGTGTAAGGCTCCTGTGTGAAGTTTGTTCTTCCAGCTGCATTGTCAGATTTCTAGATTCTGGACTTAATTTTCTACCTGATTATTGTCCTAGATAGAAAAGGTGCAGGCTTAAAATGGTAGAGCCAAACTTTATATGGAAGTAATTCCCCCTCTGATGAGTGGTCAGACATCTCTGACCAAGACAGATGAGAGATCCTACAAATTTAGTGTGTTCATTTTACAATTTCCTGTAATAGAGGTTTTTAGGGGCAAATTTCTAATTTTAAATTTTGAACATTCCTTTCACTGCTTTAAATCTTATTTCAACTAGCAAAATGCACCATAAATTTAGAAATCTCTAAATATAATCAAACCCACTTATTTCACTGGTGTGAGTTATCTTTCCATCCTCCTTCACACCTCCAAAAATTAACTTGCACACAGAAGAATCACCTGTTTTATGGCTAGAGCACTAAACAGATTTGAAGAAGCATTTTCTTTAGCACTTTAATCGCCAAACAGAATTCAGGATCAGAGAAATCTCATGAGTTTAAAGTTGGGAATCAGCTAACCATATATTAAAACTGAATCCAAGTTTAGGGGTAAATTTGAGTGTGTAACTTCTGACAGTGACTGAAAACTAAATGATCTGCTGTTGTCAGCAAAAAATGTTTCCTTGCTTTTTAAAAGTTTGAAGAGAAGATGTTTTTTAAAATTTTTGTCAGATTAAAAAGCCATAGTTGTTTCAGAAAAGTGAATGCACCTTTTATATTTCAATCTAGATGTTTAAATATGGTTTTAGCTGCTTTGATTAATTTCAAAGAGAAATGTGTTTTATTAAGGTTGCTGCTTTAACCTATTTTAACCTTCCATAAGAAAAAAAATGTACCCTTCAGATATCTATTACTCCTTATTGAATAGAACACCGTCCTGGAAAGGAAATAAGAAGTAGATGTCCACATTTAGAGATGTCCAGAGTACTATAGAATCATCCCAATCAGATTACCTGAGAGAAATTTGAGTTGCATTTCCATTCATTTCAGGCATCAGGACACATTGTCATTCTGACAGGTTTTTTGAATCACTTCAGAGTAACCTCAGAAACCCTTAGAGGCTGACTATCACCATTTTCCAAAAGGTGCAAAATGATGCAAAGTAATATTTAAGTCATTATGTCAAGGATCAGAAATTTTGTTTTTCTTTTGTTCCCCAGCCCTGTCGTTAGAAATTAATCTAATTATCTGTTTTAGTGAACAACTGATAGTATATGAATAATTCTTTTGTTTGGTATCAAGAACTCGTTTATTGATTACTATCTTCCTCAATTTTATTTTACAATAGCTGTTATTTAAAAAGCTATGTAATTAGACACTGATTAGTTTTAGCAGGCTTACATCAATTTTTTTGTTGTTGTACTCTTCCTACTTTTAGTAATTTTGAACAGGTTGTTCAATTACTTTATTATTTCCTGCATTTCTGTGCAGATTTAACATATTACAGATTATTTAAAAAACAGCAATCGACTTTATCAGACACTGTATATGTGTGAGACATATCTGAAATGAAAGAGTCCAATCCATTTTTTTTTTCCTGCTATTGTAAAAAGAAGTGAAATATGTTATTTGGACTGGTTTGGAGGTCATAGCAGCTGGATACATAACTGCTAGGTATTTCTCCACAACTTAAGGCTTTTGTTTTTTTTTTTTTTTTTTTTTTTTTTTTTTTTTATTTTTTTATTTTTTTTTTCCTAGCAACTTTCACTTTAAGGTAGAGGTGAATGAGTAAAGTGGGAAATTGAGCCAAATTTCCCTTGTCACAATGGTTTTGACTAGGCTGAACTGCATTCTTGAGATTCCCAGACCATGGGTACTCTCAAACCTCAAGAGCACTTGTTCTCCAACTCTGCTCAATGCTTTGCCATCCACCTGCACTTTTAGAGAGTCTGTAAGAATATGGAAGGACAGAAATACTTGAGGTATATTTCTCTGAAATGTTGCCTTTTTTTTTTTTTTTTTTTAACAGAGTATACCAGAAAAACACCAGCAGCAGTTAAAATCCCTAAAGATATGCTTTGTTAGAATTAGAATGATTCTCCTCAGTTAGAGAAAACAAAGTTATAATTAAATCTGGCTCTTAAATATTTTATTCTATTACATTTAAAGATATTTGAAATATTCATCCACTCCCATTAATCTAGATTTTGCCTCAAATGAATGGTAAAACTGCTTCAATATTTCCATAGGAACAGACACCACTTTTCATCTACCATTTAGGCTTCTACCTCTATTAGGGAACACTAACTGGGTTTTGTCAGAGGAAGTTAATTTCTTTAATGCTTCCATCGACTTTCCATTTATTTACAGTTCATACCCTACAGAAAACTAGAAATACAAAAACAAAGCTTAGAGCTGACCACAATTAGTTGAAACAGCTTTCTATAAGTTCTGTGAGATAGGAGTTTTTTTGTGTATGCATCTTTTGCAACAATATGAAAAGAAACTCCTACTTCATTCAGTACAATTAACTGTTTTCTCTTACTATAATGAACAATTTTTGGAAGACCTGTTGCCACAGGCATGGAGATGCCTTGCCAAAATAAATGCTAGAAACAGATCAGTTATTCTTTTAAAGGCTTGTAATTCAATTGATAGATTTGCTGTGCCCCAGAGGAAATTCATGGGAGTTCTGATGTGCTGAAGTTCATCTGCATCCGTAGCAGCAGCCTGATCACAAGAGTTTGTAAATTCAAGATGGATTAACTGAATAGATTATTTTCTTCATTATGTCATAGGAAAAAGAAACCAGTGTTATATTGGCAACCTGCTGATTAAGCAAAAGAACTGACCAGAACATCATAAGCTGTTTACAGAGGCAGTAATTAAAATTAATGAAATGTTGAATGGACATGACAGAATAAAGCAACCAGAATGGAGATTTCACTTCTTTTGGCACTCTGGTATAATGGGATTCAAAGAAAACCCATTCCCATTAGAGCTAAGAACAGTGACTATTTTGAAGTGGATTCAGGTTTAATTCATGTTTGTTTAGTTTCATAATGCTACAGTTTTTGCCTCATTCAAGTGAATGTAGATGAGATGCCAGCAACATCAGTATATCTGTTTCTGGAAACACTGAAAAAATGCACTGACTAGGTTGACTTTGGAAAATAACCAAAGTGGTTTTCATTGTCCTCTAATCCTTTATGTAGTTAGTTTTCTAGCACATGCAGAATTGCATGTAGGTTACAGCAGAAAAACAGTCTTTAAGTGTTTCTATTTTCCAGCACCAAGTCTTTCAAGAACAATAGAAATAATAAATTATAAAAAGAAATTATAAATGGCTTGATAACAAGAAACAAATTCACCTCACCATCTACAAGTATTCTTTGTAATAACATAAATTTTGTCAAATTGCTTACAATCAGCTATTTTCATTGTATGGTAGATAGAAAGCACAACTTAAAAGCAAGTCTGCAATAAAATCTGGACGTAAGAAAAAAGAATACTTTTGTGTTTTCTTTTAATTAAGGAAACTGATGTCACTTCATGTTCCAAGTTGTCTGACACATTTTATAGAGAAAAGGGTGGGGAAATTGACAGAACAATTTTTTTGTGTCCAGGTTCTTGCTGGTCTGGTGCTGAATAGTCACTGAAGTCAAAAGGAGCTGAAGGTAATCATCATTTTATAAGATCTACTTTTTATCTTCTTCTCAGCTATGTGCAGCAGAAATGTTCTTTTATCCTGTCTATCTTCCTGAATAGCTGCCACAACAGGATTAGGTGCATCTTAGGTTTATATGCCCAATAAATATTCAGCAACTGCTGAGTTGAGGTTACATTGATACATACACAAAGTTTATGTCTTTTCTCCTTGCATTTGATCTTTATAATGGAAGCAGGCTAATATTATACAATTAATCTTATGCAACATACTCAGCACACAGAAGGCTTAGTTTTAATTTACTAGGTCATAAGTAGCTGTAGTCTCTGCTATGTGTAGCATTTTGCAGCCATAAATTATTTGATAGTAATTATCTCTTAAAATGTAATGAATGCTTGTTTTCAGTGACATGAATTCAGAGCAATTGCAAAGCTGAGAACAAAGGTGCTTGAATAGTTTAGTGCCATGTAGGTCTTTTCTCGTAGGGAAATTACATTTCAGCATTTTGATTAAATAATCTCAACAATAAATATATATTTAATGTATGAAAGTGGTCTGGCTAAAATATATAAAAGCTGCATATTTTTCCTCCCTAGGCTGTCCACAGATCCTGGTGAAATTTATTTAAATAGACTAGAAGATTAGGATTGATATTGTTATTATTATGGTTATTAATAGTGATGCTATTATTTTAAATTGTGGGCTCGAATGATTCCAAATAAGACAGCAATGGTGAAAAATGAACCAGGCAATGACTTCTCTTTTGAAAACAGGATACCTGGCATGAAAATACATTGAGAAAACAGATTTGGGAATGAAAGCATTCATGTTTTGGATATAATTTGCTTTTCATAGTTTTTACCACTTTTGATATATCTCTGAGACACTAAAAAAAAAGCTGAATTATCCTGCTTGAGAAAAGAATTTTTCAGAACATGACTATCACAAATGAATCCCAGATAATAGTTTATCATATTCCTTGTAATTTCGGGCTGAATGGACATACTTCAGCTTTAAAATGTCTCAAAAATCCAAACAAGGACCTGCCCAGAATGTACAATAGTTCTTTCCTGACCCTTAGGTCATGTCTCCACCACTCAGCAGATGGAGCATAGAATATATGGGGGTGTCATTTTGTCAGAGAATTAGAAAGTTCAAAGGCACATATATGATTCCTAAAGAGTGGAAGAGCTCTCAAATCCTGTTGCATAGACAAAATCAGAAGTAACTCCTTGGGTATTAAATACACTGCTTGAGCATGCATAGCTACAAAAAATAGTGTCTTAATAATTGGGATGTTTCTATACTTAGAGAGTACAGATAAATATTACTTGAGAATTCTGGACACAAACCTGAAACAGTCATTATCAGATTTGCACACTACAATTCATATTATGGTCTGCCATTCCAGAAACAATTACGGATCATTAGTTTTAATAAGGAAAAATTAGCTGGCACTGTGCACAAATGGCATCACCTACACAAATGGCTTTGGGGAGCTGGAAAGCATTCTTTTTTTACATCTGTGTTTAGAGTAAAAACCTGGTCCTCCCTGAAATTAATTGTAGTATGCAATTTTCTTCACTTGGGCTAGGATTTCATGCTTGATTTCCTATACTTTGCATTTCCAGTGTTTTCTGTTGCCTTGCAGGTATCCATGCACTAGCTCCATGATTTTTCAATCTTCGATTTGCATATGTTGCTTTAGGTGTACCTCAATAACTCACATCATTTATAGCATTTGGGTATATTCATACCTTTTGGGTATACCTTGGAACACATTTGACAGCAATGTTGATAATGTGTATTTATTACTAATTATTCACAAAACACAATTTCTCAGCATGAGCTATTCAAGGCACATTTAACAGCAACATACCAAGGCAAATACCTTTCCTATAGAGAGAAGACTTAGACATAATTAGAGGACACTAAGAATGAAAACTGTGCATAAAGCTGTGAATTTAGAGAAGAATTTCTGCCCACAAAAATCATGCATGACAGCAGAGAATAAAGGTAATTTGCAACTTATGTTTCTTGGCAATGTTTATTTATTTATTTTTAAAGCTTTCAAAACAATGAATACAATTATTTTTTAATTAAAATGGATATAAAAATGATTAAAATTGATTTAAAATGGATTTTAAAGTGGCTGCAAATTTTTTTCAGGGAATGCGCTATACTTCAAATTTAAGTGACACAAAGGAGAAGATTATGTGCCATGACACATCAACATGTAGCAAACTCAGTGTTACAGAATTTACAACTTTGTGCCTATCATCAGGACTAATTTTTTGACACTTTGAGTGAGAAACTCATGCAAGTAATCAAACCAGGTGGAAAACTCAGAGCAAAGACTGCTAAAGTAGAATTCAGAGTCTGAATATCAGATAAGACATACGGGCACTTCCTCTAATAAGGACTAAGAAATTATGTACTGAAAGCAGATTACACATGGTATACTGAGCTCAAGAATTGGATCCAAGGTTCTAAATCATGCTGCTGAGTAGAATCATGTTTTCCCACTTTTGCTTCCCTACTTATAGTATGAAAGTAAAAACCTGTGGTAGAAAAAAAAAAAAAAAAAAAAAAAAAAAAAAAAAAAAAAAAAAAAAAAAGCTTATTACAATTAACATAAACACTGATTTTATTTATATAACAATTCATATTTCTCTTCCAGTATGCCTAAGGGCTTCCTAAGGAATATTAACCACAGTCAGAATAAAAGAGAAATTTAAAAAGGCCATTTCCATAATCACTGAAGATCAGTAAACTTCAAAAACTGAACCTGAGTACTTAAATTTTACCTAGGGCATATCAACATCTACTGAAACAAAAACAAACAAACAAACAAACAAAAAAAACCCCCAACTAACCAAACAAGAAACCAAGGAAAAAAAGAATAAGATGGGCTTACTTTAGATTTCTAACATCTCCCATACAGGTCAGGCTGGATAGTATATGAAAGTAAGTATAGAGAAATCTACTTTTTTGGTGTCTATTAGCACTTGTCATTATAATCCAACCCAAAATTTCCAGGGCAGAAGCAGAAATTAAAAATAAAAGGCAAAAACTATACAAGAAGAAAAAACCTGGCAATAATAACTGACATGTTTTTTGATGTCTACCCAAAGGCATTTGGTGGAGAAATTAGAATCTGTATCCATTTCCAAGGGGAACAAAATCTCAGTCCTGGGCTTTGGAAATGCCCTCTCATAGTTACATTTAAGCTATTCTAGGCAGCTATTTTTGTTAAAAGCCTCAAATGATGGAGATTTTTAGCCTCTTCCCTGGTATTTCTTACTCCATCCAAAGTGAACAAGAAAAATTTTGTTTACTTTTACAGCAAACTTTTAACTTTTTAACCCTTCTGCTGTATCTTACTTCAGTATTTTAGTTCTTTCTTTCTCATTCAGTTTGATCACTCTTTCTTCCTATGTCCTGTGTATTTTGTAATGAGAGGGAAAAGATCCAGTTGGTGTGATTTCATTTTTTTTCTAATTTCATAGACCCAAACTGACTTAGTATATTAGCTAAGCTCTTTAACAGAGTTGAATGCCAAAAGGTACAGAACAGTAGAGGTATTAATGTACTTCATGTGCAATAGTGCTGTGTACAGTCTGAGTGGGTTGGCTTTCTATCCTTTTCTATTTTTTATTACTTAAGTGTGATCTCATTGACCCGTGTTTAGTGTTTGATAAGCATAGTCCTCAGAAAACTTTTCTGTATAATTGCTTCCTTGCCATTTGTTTCCACCTTACACTGTGAAATAAACCATACCTAGTGAAAATGGAACTGCAGGTCATCTTAAACACATCCTTTTTTTTTTCTTCCCAGATAATTTTACAAGGTTGATTTGAATTCCAAATCACATTCTAGTGTGTACTTTCAAACACTCACAGCTACATATCCTCTGGAAGTTTAATAAATGCATGCTCAAATCTCAATCCAGTTATTAATAGAAATATCGAGGAGCTGTGGACCTGCTATATCTTGAAGACTGTGACCTTCAAAATCAAGATTTAAAGTCTGTTGGCATCTGTCCTATTTCCTTAGTGAGTTTCAACTCCTGATTTAAAAGTCTTTCGACACAATGGGATTATAGAGTGTGGTAGAGATGTATGCAATGCATGAGAGGATACATGTACATGATACATTGAATAGTCCTCATATAGAAAGTATGAGGTAATTCTTTCACATTTCCCTATTATATCACTGCATACAAACTAATCATTATGTTTTACAGCAAGCCTAAATCAGGATAATCAGAATTGCAGTTTCTGGGTCTGGGCTTAATATATAAGCATAGAATTTCCGGTGATTCCATTACATGATGAAGCATATCCTAAATTGTCTCAAGAAATAAAGAAAGAAACAAAAAACAAACAAACAAACAGGAGTGAATTCTAGGTTCCAGATTAAAGGAAGTAAATAAGAACATTACTTGATCTTGATTCAGTGAGTTGCTAGCAGCCTTCTCTGAAATAAGCCTTAGACAATTGAACAAGTAATGCTATTGAAAACCACTGGAAGCACAAAACACAGAATACTCTAAGTCTCAAACTATTACTTTTCTGAGATAATGAACCTCTGATAATACAAACAAATTCTAGATGGCAAATAATTCCCTTTCATGTTAATGATGTTTTAAAGAAATCAAATAATGTAACCATAAAACAGTCAGCAGCCTTAAGTTGCAGGATTCCAGGTGTGAATTATAGGCAAAATTGCAGGATGCACAATACATGTGGGCTTGGGGAAGTGTATTAAGTCA
The DNA here is from genome assembly GCF_903797595.1 of Erithacus rubecula. NCBI lineage: Eukaryota > Metazoa > Chordata > Aves > Passeriformes > Muscicapidae > Erithacus > Erithacus rubecula. Next base: position 41,835,637 of record NC_136688.1, read on the forward strand.
CACGGTTTTCAAGTTTTTAAAAAAATAAATCTGTGGGCTACTGCCATTTACATCCTACTCAGCCTGGGAATTAGATCTTGATGATGTATGGTAGCTATTAAATTGTGGAAAGTAGGGTTATGCTCTGATCCCTACAGAGCCACTAATTGAGTTGTTCCTATATTAATGGATAAATGTTGCATATAGCTATGGAGTCTAAAGATCTACAGGTCTATGTATGATGGCATAAGCACAGACTCAGAGCAAATTCAGCATTCATTCAGTCTCCTACGGTCCCCATCCTCAGCTAAAATTTCAGCTACTTTAGTAAATAATGACAAATGCTTGAAGCCAAGATATGTGAAGAATGAAATTATTTCTTCAAAGTTAATTCCTCCAAAGAATCATCACCTTAAAGGTTGCTGTCAAAAGCAGCTGGATTGAATTTTACTGCATACTGAGGAAGTAGGAGAGATGTGTGTGAGAGAAATACAGGATATATTTGCAAAGAGATTTTTCTTAATTTTTGGTTTGACATATTTGGAGCAGACAGTTTCTTGTTTTTCTAAGTAGGACTATGACTATAGTAACTTTAATTGTCTTTGCTACCATTGTTACATTGTTCTTACATATGCAATTGTTTTATGTTTATGTTTTAAGGATCGGGATTCAAATTAATTGTTACAGAATTATGGAAAATAATATGTTGGGAGTAAAATTTAAGAGTTCATCTAATTAAACTTCCTGCTCAAATTCTCTGATTAGAACGCAAACACTCAAACCAAACTGAAAAATTCTGTAACAGCAAAATCACCAAAGAAGAAGAAAAATCCAAACCCAAACCATTCTGCTTCCTAGGAAATGTTTCAAAACAAGAAGAAAGGAAGCTTTCCTTTCATGCCAATAGCCAATACAGCAACATTGTGCGGACACACTTGCTACATTTTCATGAAAGAAAGTAAATTAGGAATATCAACTTTAAGAATGAGATCTTGACAAACTGTTCTGAGAATGATAAAAATTAATTTTTTGTATAATCTTTTTGTTAATTTGTTTCCAGACATGATTAAGAGTCTAGAGATTGCTAAGAAAAAATGTTAAAACTTATTTTTAGATAATCTGTTACTAATTTTTGTTATTCATCTAAATTGAGCATCCCATCATATTCTTGATTTCATTATCTTCAGAAAGATAATATTATTTTATCTACTCTACAAAAAAAAAATTTCTATCAGTTCAGAATCTCCTGATGGAAATCCATGATCTTCCGGTGTGAGAGGGTTTGCTTTGGAATCAAGGCAAAATATTTAAACTCCAAATCTATCCCTTTATTTGGATACCTTTGTGAAAAGCAAAAGACTTAAAAGGAGCAACTCGGCTTTTAGAACAACTAACAAGTGTGCTAATAGAATTTATTCCTTCCTCTCTTTTGTATTTCTTCTGCAGAAAGAAAAGCTGATGTTACATACTGCTTCTTATCAGAAATACTTTGCAGATATGTGTCTTCCAAGACAGTTTAAAGTTATATCTACAGACCCACCATCAATTCTAGTCCTGGAGTGATTCTACAGATGTAATTACCCCAATGCTACTTTTTAGATCTACTGATGAACAAATCTCTAAAGGGCTCTGAAAGTGAAAAGGCAGATAATTCTAGAACATCTACAACTTAGCACCTTTAACATGAGGAAAACACTGATGAAGTTCCTGGCTTTAGCTAGTGACAAAATAATTAGCTGTCACATTTCAAACTTTAGAAAAATCTGAAAATTTTAAAAACTTCCAATAACAGATAGAAAATAACACAGCTGTCTACTCAAGATATTTCAGTTCTGACTCAGTGAAATAGATTGGAAAAATTAAAGCAAAATTACTGACAAAAAAGCTTCTGGATGAGAATTAACAATGTTATAACCTTCAGTCTTATTGCACATATTCCAGCACTACCATTTCCAACCCTATGGGTTTGGACAATGACTCAGGATCAGGCATCTGTGTGCAAAGAAGTGTAGATAGCCAGAAAGCCCAGTGCTAGTATTCATGCACAGTCATTTGTAAGTCTAGAACACATTAAACTCCTGTGGACACAACATAGAGACGTTTCAGCTTCTCTGACAGATAGATCACATTGCATCTGCCACCACTCTGACATGTGCTAGACAGATACAGTTCAACTTTGCTTTCACAAGTTTATGAAGCAGACCAGACAGGTACAAAGAGAGAGAAGGGTTGCACAAATCGATTCCTTCGGTCCACTTTCCCCATTTCTAAATCAATTCTTCCAAAGCAATTGTCTCCCTGCTGTGGTCAGTTCTTTTCAAGAGGTGATGTGGTTCAGAATTAGCCTCTCTGTATGGAAATGGCAGGTTAACATTCTTAGATCAGAGAGGCCAGGCTGCTCATTCCATGCAACAGAAGTCAAATCACTAAAAAGTATTAGCAATTCTAGGATTCCAATGGTTGTTAAAGGCCTGTTTCTGTTACAGGTATGCTTTCAGAATTTAAATTAAGCCTGAATCTATAGACAAGAAAACTTTTTTTCTCTCTCTTTGTACTTATTATCAAAATGGGATTAATTGAGATTCCCATTTGATACTTGTTCTCTGACAGAATTTGTCCAAGAAGTGCCAATCCATACAGGCTGTGGGAATTGTGAGATAGAAATGGGTCCTCTTTTGGACTGCTAGGAGAAGTGGGTCAAAGTGTGTTAAGGAACATTGATAGTATCCTGGGCTTCATTAGAAGAAGCATTGCCAGCAGGTTGAGGTAAGTGATGCCTCTTTGCTCTATACTGGTGGCTGTATCTAGTTTCACACCTGGAACTTTGTGTATAGTTCTGGGTTTCCAAGTACAAGAGAGACATGAAACTACTGAAAAGGGTCCAGTTCAGGGCCACTAAATTGCTGAAGGCACTTGAGCACCTCTTCCATGAGGAAAGACTGTGACAGATGGGAGTGTTTGGCCTGGAAAAGAGAAGGCTCAGGTTTGGGACCTTATCAATGTGTACAATTATTACTTGAAAGGAAGATTCAAATAAGTGGGAGCCAGTCTCTTTTCAGTGGTGCCCAGTGACAGAAAAAGAGGCAATGCACTCTAGCTGGAACAGTGGAGGTTTCTCTAAATACTGGAAAATGGTTTTTTACTCTGAAGGTAATAGGACATGGGCAAGTTTCCCAGAGATGTTGTAAAGTCTCCATGCAGACATGATCCTGAGCAACCTGGTCTAGGTGGCCCTGCATGAACAGGAATTGTCGGGCCAGATGACATCCAGAGGCCCCTTCCAACCTAAATTATTCTTAGGTTCTGTGACATGAGACTGTAAGAAAGCTGTCAATTCAGATCAAATTTATACCATATTTTTCACTATTCATATGAAGATGAAACACTCAAATATTCCCCATGATTCAAACATAACTTTTGCATTGAACTTTCAGAGAGACTTTCAGACTTTCAGTCTTGGTCAATACTATTATTAAAGATAAATTTTGATTTGTTTGCTTTTTACTATGTTAGATCAATGCAAAATTGCGCATTCATTTAAACTGAAAAAAATCCAGCCAAAGCAAAAATTTCAGGATAGGTTCCAACACACTGAGTTAAGATCTGCAGCATGGAATATCACCAATAAGCACATTGTCTGGAGTTACTCAGTAAATTGCAAATAATCTAGCCTAGCCTTGCCAAATGTTTATACCAGATAATGGAGCTTTCAAATTCAGAGAGTAGGTACTTTCACCAGCACTCATTTGTATTTGCAATATTTCTTTGATATTTTGGAGACAAAACATCTGAGCTAAAGAAATTGTAAACTCCATATAGCTGTTGGAAAACCTAGGAGCTTTTTGATCCCCTTTCCTAGAGATCCCCTTCTAAATCATGTTTCTTTGAGAGTGCATGTGGAGAACTAAAGTTTCTCCTGTATGTCTGGCATTATGAACAACCAGCATTATCTCATCTCTTACCTTCTGCAAGTGTCTCTGCTTTACCTGCTTTGCTTTCATCCATGAGATTTGGCTGGACACTGAAGATATGTAACATAGAATAAAGAAGCATTAGTTTAAATTGCCAATTTAAAAGTGTTCATAGATAAGCAGTCTTGAGATATTATCAAAATTATTGCAGTCAATGACACACTTTAAAAAGGGTCCTGAAAATGCTTCTTTATTCAACTAGATAAGAGTGAAACAGTAATTGCAGGAATTTCACAGTGAATCTAATATTTCAACCAAGTGCTAGCCACAGGAAAAAAAATTATATGCTTATGTAAGTCATGAAAATTTCAAAAGAAAATGGTTTATAAAGAGCAGAAAGCATCGTGGGTAACAATTCAAATTATGATGTTGGTAACCCTAATTAAATGTAGCTGAACTTACTGAATGGGATAGTGGCTAAGGGAAAAAAAAATTAATATGTTTTGCACATCTCTTACAAAGTGTGTCACATTCATGTTTTTCCCTTTTCTTGGATTGATTATTGGAGATCTGAAGGTGCCTTCCATGCTAAAGGGAAATCAAAACTGAGTAAAGCCATAGAATTACAGATTTGCAGACAAAATGCCTAAATTAGCACTGAGTTTTTTCAGTTCTATGATCTCAGAATGGAAGTCTCAAAACTACTGTGTTAATTCAACATCTTTCTCTTTTTATATGTGAGTCCAGGGACAGGATTACTAATCTGTCCTTAGCTTTCTAAGGGGGATAAGAAGAATGAAAAATTGTAATATGATTGGACCGTGTGTTGACCAAAAAAAAAGTAAAAAATAAATATAATTCTAATGGATTAGGAGTTTTCATTTGTATTTTATCTCCTGGATGTATCAGATCAGGGACTCAATGCAGTATTTTCATGCATCTGGTATGGAACAAGTACATTATTAGGTAAGATAGGTTGAGGGTTTTTGTTTTTTTTTTTTTACGTGATGTCCAAAAATCTTTTTTAATTTCTTCTAGGTAAAGCTGAAAAAATGCAAAAAATTAAAAATCTTAAAACTCAGCCTCTGAAAAATAAACAAACCAATAAAGCCCCAAAACCAAAAGAATTTCCCCAAGCCCTCCCCAAAAAACCCCAAACCCCCAACCCTCCCCCAAGGATTCTAGAATAACAAAGGATCAGGAGTAATGAGTACAACAACCCACAGTACTCCAGAGTAAGAGAAAAATTTGAATTCGTATTCTACAATCTCCAAAGAAGGGATTTAATCTGTATTTTCTCCAGCAGTATTCTTAAACCAGGTTTAGGAAAGGTGTGCCATGGAAGCTGTTCTACTTCTTAAAGAGATTAAGCATTCACCAGGCCAAACTGTCTTTAACTGCTAAAGACTGTCACCTCATGTGACTGTTACCTATAATTAGGTAACTAATTATTAGTTCCTAGTAAAAATCAGGTAACAGAGATGCTTGAACTTGTGGTCATGTGAGACAATTGATTCAAAATAGACTGTTCTCTGTCAACCACAGAGAGAATCATTCCATGTCACATCTGAAGCCCCTTTCTGATAATTTTAAAACCAGTTTTCTGCTTGCAGAATGTTTCAGTTTCAAGGAATCAGCATTTTCCTATGGAGAAAAAGAGAATGTCCTATGAAACATTTTCCAATCACATTTATTTTGATGTATTTCAAGTTGATGAAAAGTATAGTACATCTCTGGGAATTGCTTAAATGGAAGAAAAAAAAATCTAGTGAAACTTATTATAAAGGATAGATATTAATTCATTCTCATGGCCCAGCACTCCCTTCTGGGGAAATAAATTCTAATATTAACACAGTGGTGAGCATATTGTTCAGCACATTTTTATTTGTTACTGACCAAATAATATCCAGGCACTATTTCATAGTGTCATTGGATCTAAATTATGAGACTCTATTGTGAATGATGGAGGATATACAGAAAACTTGTTGTAACTTTCTGGAAAATGTCCACATTTTCTCCATTATAAACGAATTGTAAGGTGGCAATGAACTGGAAAATACTGATTGCAATTAAAGGAGACCTAATCAGCTGAAAAACTGAATGGATTCAATAGCAGGATCTTCCATGGTCTGTACTTACTCAAATGTGCTTCTGTTACTGTATCACTATATCACTTTCTGAAGTATGTTTCTCAGCATCCATCTCCCAGATGAATTCCTCTATTCATATTTGACTGCCCAATCAGTCCTTTACAAATTATAGTGGTACAACTATCCCACTTCAGGTAAAGAGAACTCTGCACAGGCCTTGGCAACTAACCCAGGCACAAAGCGACAGAGCACACACAGTCGAGCTGTGTGTGGAATTGAAACATCTATTCTTTTGCTCTCCAAAGGTAGAATTTGACAGTGTAAGTTTGCTGCTGAAATGTGTAATTTGTTTATAAAGGTTGGGCCACTTCACTCTCCTGAAATGGGAGTTTTTGTTGTGAAGTCCTTGCAATAGGAAAATGTTAACTTTCTCCTTAGGCTACTTTCCAGAAATGGCATTAAAAAGACCTAACATGGACAACTTCTACTTTTATTAATGACACCTTGAAAAGGAATGGAAAGCTTGTAGAAAGGTCAGTGATGAAAGAAAAATGTGAAATATAATTACAACAGAAAAATTTCTCTTAACCAAATGTGGCCATCCATCATCAGCTCTTACTTTTATGCATTCAAACACGCTGTTTTCTGCACTCTTAATACTATTCTACATATGTAAAATTTCTTCCAGGCACCATATGACCATAAAAAGAACAGTTTTTAATTTCTAAGATTATATAATGAAAAATTTATATTGGCTCAAGATCTTCCAGAGCCCTGGCCAGTCAGATTATGTGTTGCAGATGTTTTTGGTGAGCAATGTCTCTCCACTCATAAGTTAAGAGTTAAAAGATTTAAAAATAATATTATTGAGGAAATACAGTAAAACACCAACTTTATAAACTGAATAAATATCAGTAGGAGGCACAATTAGTGCAGCCAATGTAGTTTGCCAAAATTCCCAGACCTGGTCATTCAGGTGATCTACTTGTGAGGCTGATGGGATGCTAAGTCCTGCCTTTCTCCACTGTTTTTGGTCGGTTCTGTTTTGATTTTTTCTTTCTTCACTGTGCAGTCAAGTTTATCAGCAGCTTGCAGGCATGTTTGGGGAGGAGCTAGTCTACTGTGGTAGCTAGTTATACAATTATAACAGCTATGCTAGTTAGAAATAGTGTCTTGACAGAGTGAAGCTGCATGGCAGGGTGACATTCAGGCCTCCATTTTTGTCATCTTTACCCCAAGAATCAGCCCCCAAACTCAATCACATACATGCCTCAGTTTACAGTTCCCTCCAAGCTCTGCTAATTTTCTTCAGGGAGACTTGTCTTCATATCATTTCCAGAGATAAATTGGCATAATTCACAAATCGGAATCTCAGTATGGAACTCCATTGAATGTGGCCATGGTTCCTTTCTACACTGCCCTGACCTGCACTAAACTCCAGAGGGCTGATAAACTTCAGGACACGTTACCTATGGCACAAGCTGTACCAGATGCTGGCCTCTCACCATACCAGACATGAAAAACAGCAGCCTCCAAACCACTGAACTCCTGTGACCTGAGAAATGATGGATTCACCAGCTTCTCCACTGTGTGAAGAGACAGTTGACCCCTGCTGACCTGTCTGAGCACAGCTAAGCTAATAGTGTGTGAACTGTCTGTAGAGATTCTGGCTATGCTTATGTCACAGTTATTTTGGCCATTCTTCACAGGGCGTGCACTATCCACATAGTCAAATACCTGCTCCAACACTGGAACTTAAAAGTGTTTTAACAAGTTGTCATATTTTGGTAAAGATCTGCCCCACACAGAAATGCATTAACCCATAGATTCTTGAGATACCTTGTCTTCAGCGGGGATACTATCTCAGAAAATTAGGTAACTCGTCCTACTAAGCAGTGCTGAGATAATCTATTCACTGTGCTAAATTGTGAAAGTACTGATTGAAATTCAGCAAAGCCCAGTGCAAGGTCCTGAGCCTGGGTGGTAGTAATCCCAAGCACAAGTATATGCCAGACAGAGAGTGGCTGGCAGAAGCCTTGGGAAGAAAGCCTTGGGAGTGTGGGTTGATGCTCATTGTGACCTGGCAATGTGCACTCAGGGCCCAGAAAGCCAAACATGTCCTGGGCTGCAGCCAGAGCAGTGAGGGCAGCAGGCAGAGGGAGAGGATTCTGCCTCGCTGCTCTGACCTGGTGAAACCCACCTGGAGTGCTGCATCCACCCCTGGGGTCCCCAACATCATACAGACATTTTCCTGTTTGAACAGCTCCAGAGGAGAGTCACTAATTTGATTACAGAGCAGGAATACCTCTCCTAGTTGGAGCTTTCCAGCCTGGAGAAGACTGCAGGGACCCACTGTGGCACCCTTCCAGTGCATGAAGGGAGACTACAAGAAAAGTAGAGTTGAGCTTTTTACAAGGATGAATAGTGACTGGACTATGGGGAATGGCTTCTAACTGGAATAGAGCAGCTTTAGATTGGATATTAGGGGCCCATAAACGACAATTTAGTAAAGAAACACTTCATTGCAGTCCTTTCTGTAGCTCCCAGCACTACAGCAGTAGTCTTTATTTTGTCTGGTATTTTCTTTTTCAACAATTTTATTTTTTCTGGTATTATCAGTTTCAACACACCCTGCTTCTATTGTGGTAGTTCATGATCCCAGAAAGACTCACAATATGAAGAGATTTATGTTTTCCCTGTGGTGATAGGAAAGATGTTGCAAATTCCTGCCATGTGGCTGATCTCTGAGTCCTAGTCTCCTAGTGAAATATTTTTCATGTTTGTTACTGTGTAATATGTTTGTGCTTACAAAGCTATACTTAACAACTTTTTTTTAATGGCAAACAGCCCCAAATGAAAAATTATTTGAAAAATAACAATTTGTGATACTCTGAGCAATTTAATTCTTTCACCTTTCACCTGGTTATTTTCTTGCTTTTCTCTGCTTTACAAAGCTCTTATTTTTTTTTTTCTTATACTTGATGAAGTGATAAGAAGACAGCTTAGCTCTTACATATAACAGAAAACACATACCAGAATAATTTTTATAATTGAAGCTACATTAAAGCTGGAATTACTGTGGTACCATTGGTCTGTACGCTCTACAAAACCTTATAATGTCCAGAAGAAACCAGCCAAACCACTGTGAAAGTTATTAACTCAAGTACTCTTGACTAGTGTTTTAAGCTCAGTGTTTTCTAGGCTTATCTGTTCATTAGTTCTGGATAAACTCCCTTCTTAAAAGTGTTCTTTTATCTTTGGCTAAACAAAATGGGATCACAGAGAGAAATAGCATTTATAGCAAAATTATTATGCTAATTTTAGCTCTTGATGTTCCTTAAATTTTTATGTCACTATATTGCTGGCCTTAAAAATTCAGACATTTGTAAACAGATAAATTAACAAAAATAGAAGCAAACAAAAAATATCATCTGTTTACAGAGTTGTCTGAAAAATGTTTAGAAAAATGCAAATAAAATGCAACCGTACCTAAAGAAGGGTGATTTTCAAGCAGACCCAGTAAGGTTCTTTTCTATTACCCCACAATTCACAAAAGGATCCTTTTTTTCAAAAGTATGTACAGTGGGAATAGAGGCAATCATCTAGTAAAAGTCAGAGAACAAATCATGTTCCATTATATTTACAAAATGGATGGTGTGATGGTTTTTAATCATTTCTACAGAACCATGATATCCTATTTTTCTACAGCAGCAACAGTGATTTTTAGTAATACTGAACTCTTCAAACTAACATGGATAAAATCTGAAAGGGGCAAGAGGCAAATATTTCAGTAAAGAATTTCTCCACTTTTATCCAGAATTGATTGCTCTTTACCAGATCATCTAAAGCACAAGTTCTCTAAGTAGTGCAGCTGTGATACTGACTTGGCAAAAGCAGAATGTAAGTACACTGTTCCTATAGGTCTTTCATGTATATATTTTCATTCCATAGACTAAATAAAATTATAAGTCAGTGGAAATTCTGAAGGTTATTTTTCATTCTTACTGAACTTCTGCACAGTTCCTCATCCACTGCTTTTAAATTACGTTCCAAGCATGAAAGTCATCTCCACCTTTTGCAGAAGAAGATGCTAGTGCACAGAGAGGAACAATTAATCCCAAACTCTCCCAAAGGATCATCAGGACAGACCTTGTACAGCTTCCCCATGGGGGGATGTGGTCAGGTTCTGGTCTCTTCTCTCTGGTGATCAGTGACAGGATCTGAGAGAACAGCATGGAGCTGCATCAGAATAGGCTTAGACTGAACACTAGGAGAAGATTCTTCACCCAAAGGCTGGATGGGCACTGGAACAGCACCAAGCCTGTCAGAGTTCAAGTGTTTGGACAATGATCTCAGGCATGTGATGCAATTTGGGGGTTCAGTGCTTGAGGATCCTTGGGAGTCCTTTTCTATTCAGGAGATTCTATGAATTTATGGTTCTAGATGCCAGTGATGTTGCTGTTTGAAAAAAGATGGATAAACTCAGCTTTAAGGACAATTTATTTTTCATTGATACTTAAACTACACACACAAAATATGGAAGCTTACCTGAGTAAACTGACTTGCATGTCCAAAATTATCATCATTATCTTTAAGCACCTGTTAAGATACTCAATTCCACATACAATATTTTGAAAAGATAATTAGGAATGTAATGGTGAGCAATAAATGTTTCATGTGTCAGCATGAAAAAAATTATGAACCATGTTTACAAGTCTGAGAGGTAGGACACACACTGGTTATAAGTGTGGATATATTACTATTGCTAAACAGGTATTGCTCAGACATCTATTTCTTATACATGGTATTCTTCTAAACTATTGCCACAGAAATCACTTTTCATATGAGAAACAGACATATGCAATGTTCACTTTATGGCTGCATCATCAATCAAAACATCTCATTCCATATATAACTACCTTTGGAAATCACTATTATGCTTCATAGTTGGTCTAAATTGATAACCTTTAATTTCCCCGTATGGCTCAGGATACTCTTATTAATTTATACCATTCTTTGTTAGTGTTTTTCATAAATGCCTTGGAATTGCTTGATTAATGGAAAATGTAAGCCTTGAAATGTGACTTGAATAAGTTTCTTTTCTCTCTAGGTGTAGGTCGCTCACCTTTTGTTATTTTTTTCTCAATTGCATAAACACATGGGTGAACTTGGAAACAGTTAATACACTAGAAAAATTAATGCAAAATATTACTAGGCCTTCCCGTTACCCTCAAAATTGCATTTAGATTACATATAAATCAGCCAAAATTTGGATTTGCTATGACAGCCTCCTTCAAGGCTTTTTAAAATTTCAGATATTCAAGTCTGTAAGTTGCTCTAATGTTTTTGGAATGCAAATGAATTCTAATTTAAGGACAATGGTAGATTCAAATGTAAGAAAATGTCCACATATTTTTGATGATAGCTTACATTACATATCAGACTGCCAAAGATTTGAAGCCCTATGTTCCAGGGAGAAGAAAAACAAACAAAAAAAACAACAACAACAACAACAAAATGCAAACCAAAAATCACAACAAAAACATCCCCTCAGATATTGGCAGATTTTTGTAAGAAGGAAGAACAGAGGGTTCTAGGAAGGTGAGTGTTAAAAAAGCAAAAATGCTCTTTGATTGAGCCACTTTGCACTAACTGAAAGGATGTTGATGACCACGGATAGTGAAGGGCAATGAAACAATTGAACACTTCTATTTAAATAATTCATTTGCATTCTGAAAAATGATCAGTCATCAACTTTGCAAGCTGCATCTCAATCACTTCTGACACTGCTGCACTGTATTTTTCCATTTTCCCTTTTAGCTCAAGATGAAAGTCATGAGACAATTGTGATTTTATTCTGTGCTTTGCAAAATACTTTAGTGGTTACTGACGTGAGTACTGGGAGCTTTGTGTGGAGAGAGAGAGAAAAAAAAGATAAGTGATAGGAAAGAAGAGAAGTTCTGCCCAGGGAAGGGGAATAGAAGTAGTGCATTTTTTTCTGTGAGAGTAAATAGTTCTTTCTTTTTCAGGACAGAAGGAGAAGGATTAATTATTCAGTCAAAAATCAAGAATATCTGCTGGTTCACTATTTTGGAAACATCTAGCTACACTGAAAATTTTAATGGTTGGGTTTGGAGGTGTTTTCAAAGCTATTGCAATTACCAATAAATAAAGAGATAGGTAAAGCATATGGTTTGGAAATATTTATTACAGAACTTCCAAATCCTTGACCCTGATCTGAAAAGCACCAATGTGAAAAACAAATGGGGATACCCTTTACCCTCTGTGAGGAAAATGAGGTGTAGGAGTGAAGTGTGACATGCTTCAACAAGCACCCTCCAACCTAATGGCTCCTAGGAAAAGGAGTACATTAGGATAGAAACAGGGACCAAGTGGAGACCAGGAAATGGAAGGGGATTATAAAAACAGCTTAGACATAGTCTGAATCTGGATCATACAAAACTGTTGTCTTCTGCTTTTTTTTTTTTTTTTTTTTTTGCCTGTCTTTTGTTGCTATTTAAAGGGGGGTACTCCATGCACTGGCAAGTAGCTAAAATTCTAGGCTTACATAATCTGGGTTTCTTTTATTTACAGCTTGATGTGTCTGAATATTTGATAGTCCTGATCCTTTGGATCCTCAGCACAGCCACAGATCAGCTGGTGACTGATGACTGTGGCTGTAACTTCGGTAATTCTGAGAGGTCCGAAAAAAACTTATTGGGACATACATACAACTCCTTGTTCTTGCACTGCTGTTTGCTATTTTTACATAGGATAAATCAAGGATTAAATTGTATATTTTAGGGCATGCCAGCATAGTGTATTGATTGGGTTAATTATTCTTTATGTTCAACAAACTGAACCGATTGCATTTTTTTTATTTGATTTTTTCTCTGTAGTGAAATGTACAAGGGTAGCTTGTGAGTTTTTCCTATTTTTATTATTCAGGAGGATAATTGGTTTAAGCACCTGGAATGAACTACAATGAGTTCTTTGGAAACAGTGTTTTCTTGAACCATAGCAAATTTGAGGCAGTGGAAATGTAAGGACTTCATTCAAAAAAATCTGAACATTATCTTCTGACAGAAAATCCTGATGAAACTCAAAGAAGTTGCAGAAGGTCACCCTTTCCCAAAGTTGGAGTCTCTTGACGTAATCTCTTGACGTAATGCAGGAATGAGACTCCTGAAAATATTTAGAGGAAAACAATAGTTTACTTATTTACTTAGGATTTTATTTATTTTACTTTTTCTTTAATAGTTTTCAGTTTTCTCTTGAATCAGTCACTTATTAAGCAGGTGTAGATGTTGTGTAGAAGAATGATGAAACATGGCAGAATATTATGGTGCATGAAAAAAGGACATAAAACAGTTAAATATCGGTGAAGCCAGAAATACAATGCTGCAAATGATCTTGGGAAAAGGTGAACAAAGGAAAACTTCATAAGCTTGTATCAGACACAGTGCTAGCTAAAGAGTTTAACCTCTATTTTGGATCAGAGGTGTAAATAAAATAAGATGATGAAGGGACTGGAGCATCTCTCTCATGAGGAAAGGCTGAGGGACCTGAGCCTGTTAAGCCTTGAGAAGAGACAACTGAGAGGGGACTTCATCAATGTCTGTCAGTATCTGAAGGGAGAGTGCCAGAGGATAGATCCAGTCTCTTCACAGTGGTGCCAAGTAGTAAGACAAGAGACAGAAATTGATGTGCAGGAACTTCCATCTGAACTTCTTAATAGGTTGCCCAGAGAGGGTGTGAAGTCCCCTTCACTGGAGATTGTTGAGAACTGTCTGGATGCGCTCTGTGCAAGTGCTCTAGGATGATGCTGATTTGGGAGGTTGGACAGATGACCCCATTATGGTCCCTTCCAACCTTACCCATTCTGTGATTCTGTCTAATCTAATGCATTTTCTTAAATTTCCAAATTTTTCATATATGTAACCAGGAGCAGATATTTGGATCTACGTCACTTTTCTTTGACTACACTGATTACAATGATGGAAATGTGATAGCATTTACTCATATAGCTACTTCTGCTTTGGTTATTCTCTACAAACAGTATTACTATGAAGAGTAGCAAAATCCATATTTACTACTACACAGGGTGTTTTGTTTGTTCGTTCATTTGCTTGTTTTTTGTTGGTATCCTTTGAATGTTATTCAAGGTCTGAATATTTTTGTCTCTAAGTTACCTCAGAAAAGATATAAGTACACATGACTTTGGATACATTATTTCCAAAGTTCTGTCATATTTTATCATATACTTACTTTATTAGTGCTTTCTGAATTAGAGAGAATCTTGAATCATGAGTGTGAACATTCTGAAATATGATGGTCTGGAATTTGGCCAAATTTCTGCCCATTGCTTAATGCCAAGAGTCGATCTGTTTTTAATTTGCTGTGCTGAAATTTCTGGTCACAAAATCTTTCCCTGTTTGTCTGTCTAGAGTCTTCCCAGCATAATCTGAGTTCTGCAGAGGGATACAAGTGAAGGAAACAAACACAGGCCAACTAGGTCCAAAGAAGTTTTCTATTGCACTTAAAAATTAAGGCACTTAAATTGGGCTTTAATTTACATGTTAGATTTAATATCATGCTCATTGCATATTAATTAAATAGCAGTGGATCATTACCAGTCCATTTAATGGGGTGTAACAATGGCTGCATATGAAATATGCAGACACTACTATTACACTGTCCTTAAACCTCAGTAAATATGCTTGAATAATTGCTGGTGCTTCAGCAATACCCATTGCAAATGCACCTCTATATCAATTCATTGGCATAATTGATGAAAACAGGTACCAAGCAGCTCCAAGAGCCTGTGTTCCTGTCCTACATAACCATTGAAAGCATTATAAGGTTGCTTCTCTTACTATGTTTAAGTCTCTTTAAATAGCATGAACACTGGAAAATTACTAGGTTGTATTATTTCATGACTAGAGGTACCAGTCAAATGACTTCTCCCTTCCTTTGATTTCAACCAACTTATGTCTGGGCAGATGACTGACACACAGAAAATGACTTGTTGATTGCTGGCTGTTTCTCTCTGTTAGGCCAAGTGAATTTCATGTGGCAGTACTGGAAATGCTACTTCTGCCAAGTGAAGTTTGGTTTTAAATAGTCAGTCTTTTAACTGATGTTTTTGGCTTGATTTTGGGAGCTCTTACCTTGACACCATTTAGCAGGTTGAAATCTCGCTTACATAAACCTCCATCTACCATTACTGTTCCTGGTGATGCAGTATTTAAGCAATATCACCTTAGCCAAGTTACTTTTAGTCAAGAAACTCTAGTCAAGACTTTTCTTCATATATAGGCTGGAGCTCTAGAGATAAAGTAAGATGGAATGGATTTAAATAATAAATTGACCTTTCTTTTGTGAGTTTAGGTGCTGATATTTTTTTCTGCTCTTTTCAAATTGAACTAATTTATTTCTAGTAAATGGACATCTTTGCCTGCCTTACCTAGCTGGATGTGCTCCAGCTCATAATCTTTTTATTATTCAATGTTTCTAATACTTATGATCTTAATTATTTGTAAATTATTTCTTAATAATTCGAAAGAGGAAGCAATTTTCCTACCTCTGTTCTTACTTTGTGTGATCCCAAATAAAACCCCCCAAAAAAACCCCGAATAAAAAAAACAAAAACAAAAACAAAACAACAAACCAAAAAAAAACCAAACCCTCACATTTAGTTGGAAAGAAAATAAAACCAAAAAACCCTCACATTTACTTGGAAAGAAAATACAACTTGCCCCTATATCAGAAGCTTTGGAATGTTTTAACATTATTGATATTTAAGTATAATCCTTCTCTTTAATAGAGAAAGATATTTTTTGTATTTTGTAGAAGAGAAATGGGGAGTGGAGTGAAAAATTTTGGGGGAGGTTTGATGTGTTACAAAAGTCAATCAGTTACTTATGGCCAAACTTCTAAATATTTATTTGTATGTTACTTATTTTCATGCTCATAGTTGTATATCTGAATATAGTTTTCTGTGCAATACAATTACTATCAACCCAGTTGACTAAAACTTTGAGGCAAAATAAAAGAAGGGATTTCCTGCCAGGAACAAACCAAGGAAAAAAATGGCCAGGAGGCCAAATCCTTGCCTAATTTATATCCTGCACAACATCACAGAGTTCAGTGTTGCTGTATGATTAATGATTTCTATAGTTAATGGGGCTGTACTAGTGTAATGAAGAGAAAAAATATGGTTCATTGACTTTCATGGAGTGACACTGACCATATATTAGTGCAAGTCTGCAGCCTTATCTTGAGCAAACTGATCAGGGTTTTCAAGACTATTTGTTGATTTGTTATATTTCAGTATGAAATATGTCAAAACAAAGCTATATAAACCAATGTCTTACCTTCAATAGTAGCTAGTGCTAGACTTCCAGATAAAGAAGCAAAACAGAAAAACTAGCAAACTGTTCCAAACTATTACAGGTGAGAATGGTATTTCCCTCTAGTCTCAATTTTTATTCCCACATCTACATCTAAGTCCATGTCTCACACATTTTTAGCCAATCTAATGTAGCAGTTTTCACTCATACTGTTCCTCAGAGATTAATTACATGCTAGGTTGTTTTTTTTTTTTTTCACTGAGTCAAAACAAGATCTTCACATTGAAACGCATAAATGCTGAATAATTTGGAAGTAACAAGGAATTTTTATTAAGGATGGCTGACCTTCTCTCAGTCCTTGTGCCTCACCAGAAACGACCTTTCAGTTTACAACTTTCTGTTGGCCTTTTCAGTTTGACAAGATCTGCTCTCTCTCAGCTTCTCATGTAAACACTGTTTATATAAATTGTCTGTGGGAAGGTGGTATTTTGTCATTTTCTGATGGACTTTGACTCCCTAACCATGACATGGCATAGAAAACAGGCTGGTCAACACAAAATTACAGTCCCAAAGCCAAGTCTTAGTATGATAACATTGGAGGTCGCCTCTCAGTTATGTCCAAAAATCTGATAGCTGTTAGGCTGCAGGTAAATTTTAAGAGTTGCTGAGGAGGCTGATCAGCCTGGACTCACCTTTGAACTCTGTTGCCTGCCCAGACTTCTTACTTGTTTTGTAGGTTAATGGAAAACACTTGAGAGCAGGGACTGTCTAGATGCAGTATGCAGAATGATGGGTTTTAGCTCATGAGATGTACTCCCTAACCATATAAAAATGGAATATATTATTTATATATATTCATGTGTGGCTGACAGGGGTTTTGATGAAAAAAAATCCCCAAAAACATCAATCAGCCAAGCCAATCTAAGAGGGACTTTATTATTTAAAAGTTTTCCCAACTTTTTAAGGCTAACTTTTGAATCTTAACCTTGGGTCAGATGGTTGTAGAACAACTCCATTCAAAACATCCAGAGATCCATTCTCAGAGGAACTTGGTCATGAACTGAGTTTTAATCCCAACAGCAGCCTTTGGCTATTCTTGATTGCTCTTGGACAGTAGAACCATTACATATATGCAGGATAACTGAAAATATTAAATAAAACTGTATGAAGGAAATTTCCTGATTTTTAATTTACAGCAGCAAGTTTTTATTTTGCATTTTGATACTAAAGTTTGGGTAGTTTGCTGAGTCTCTATTGTATAGTTTCCAGGAGTATTATGTTTCATTCATTTTGTATAGGTAAGGAATGATTTGTGGTAATATTGTGTTGATGACTGTCATATATTGACATTTATAATTTAACATAATCTAATATAAATATGATCAAAATATAACCTAACATATATACGATGTGAATATGAGCTAATAATCTATATTCATACACACTTCAATAGTATATGAATCAGGATTTTCTCCAGCATTGTGATGGAAGAGATTCCATGTCCTGTTATCAGAATTGTTCTCCATTGAAGGAGGTGACTGGAACTTGAGTCATTACAACCCGAAATACAACAAGGTCTTGTATCATTCTGTGTTATCTCTTCAAAATATACTAACATCAGGTGTACTCTCAAAGTTTAAAAAAAATAATGGTAACTTTAAGTAATTGAACATGACCTGAAGATAAACTCAGTAAAGCCTGAGGGCTTTACTTTGTCTTCAATGTTTGGAGAAGAGTGAATGCCCTACATACTGTCTGTCCTGTGGAATATGAAAGTGATAGAAATATGAAGTAAAATTAGGGCTGGAACTTCCTTGGTACACAAAGGAGATGCTGTAAACGATGGCTCAGAATAAGTGCTTTTGTTAAAAATAGAGTCTAAAGTATATTTGCATAATCAAAGCAACAATAATTATTTTTGCACAACTATTTTGAAACTCCTTAGCTTCCAACATTTTCACATTGAGTCATAAGATGTATAGACTGGGCATAATGACACCTTACATTTACATGTAAATTTTCAAGATCTAGTATTGAAATTTTCAGGACATTCTCATGTTAAAGATGAGTGTTCTTTAAGCTGGTAGTTTTGTGTTCTAAAATGACTTGCTAAAAGGGAAGACACTTCTTGCATGCCAGCAATTCACCTGGTCTGCTACGAGGGCTCAGTTGTCAAGCATCAGCTGGGAAGGAGCAGGGCTGTCAGTGCATAAAATAGGTGTTGTACTGTATCTGGTAACCAGTTTTGTTGTATTCATGAAAAGTAACACTGTCTGGGGTCAGTCATTAACTGGGGAAAGGAGCTATTCCGGTCCCCCAAATTTTCTTTTGTGTTCCTATGCATCCTGAATTTTATCCTTTCATCTTTAAGGCATAGTTGTCACTGACTGTTGACATTTTTAATGATTATCTACCTCCAAAGCCTTGTGTTTTCCTGAATCTTAATACCTATTGTTTCTCTTCTTTTACTTGCATTTTCCCAATTATCTCTTTAGAACACAAAAACAAGAATTGCTTCAATTTTCTTTAAAAAATGAACCTGATCATATGAGTATTTGCATAGCTGAACAACCCAACACTTAAAAAAATTTAACGTACCACTTAAATAAACAAGGCAGCTCAAACTTAGACTTAAGCACATATTGAAATATATTGATAGAAAATTTTCAAATGTATACTGCAAGCCCCCTCATTCTTCTCTCATTTTGAATGTATATAATACTATTTGTAAAGAAAGAGGATAATTTTCAGGCAATATTTTCCAAATTCAATCAAATGCACTTGGACTTAAATAATACTGAAATTGCACCAAAATAAAAATTTCTACATATAATTGATCGAAGTTTTATTATTTTTTTAAATGAATGTTGGTAATTTGGAAGATATTACTTTTATTATTTTAGCTATGAAAAATTTTTTCTTATAAGTTCCTGGGTTTTCTTTCTTTTTTTTTTTTTTAACAGCTGTGACATCTGTATTCAACATATGCTTTAATGATGTGTATATCATAAAAGTTCAAATACACAATGAGTTAATTGGGACAGCTTTGACTTTTCCATATCCATATGTATGTGTAGAAATTTTATACATATTTCATAGTGGGAGAAACGTTTAAGTATTGTGATATGGGTACAGGAATCTCCAAAGGGTTTTTTTTTTTTTTTTTTTAAATAGATGTTGATTTGTCAGCATGAGTTTTTAAGTACAGGTGAATGAATAAAGGCAACTTTGTATACATGCATAAAGAAATGAGAAAAACCTGAAAAAGCCTCTTGCTTTCTTTATGCTCTTAAATGTGCTCTTGCAGCTAGCGGTGGCTGTGCAGGTGCTGAAAAAAATGAAATTGGTAGAAAATAAGAGAAGCAGAGGGAGGGAGAATGCAACTGAGAAAAGATTTCATAACAGAAATTCAGAAAATGGATGAAGTGTTAGTGAGGTAAGGAAACAGAGGAATGTAACTCCAGATGTTAGAAGTAGGAAGAGAGATGGTTCTTTCAATGACGGCAACCAGATCATGTCAGAGTTATGAGTGATGGAAGTCAGATTTGCTCTGGGGAAGAGCATACTAAACATAATTACTAAAATTTTTGCAAACTTGTTTCTTCTTTTTATGCAGTATCTGCATTACTTTGTCTGGAGGAGAACAGTACTGATGCAGTACTGGGGACATCAATTTGCAGAAGACTTCTAGATGCCTTTTTTTTACCTAATAAAATAGTGGTTGGATGCTTCACAGCTTAAACTCCTGTGATCTAGCCTTTCTGGGGGAATCTTGAATTATTCCTTAAGCCTAGATTCAATGGAAACTCTTTATAAGCTTTGAAGCCTAACTACAGAACTAGAATTTTCAAAACTCCTGGTCAGAGACTGTCTAACTGCAGTGCCACACAAGATTTGCACACTCATTGTCTGCTCCTGATGTAAAGAGTATGCACACTGGGTTTTCCTGTGATTTACAATGCAGAAGGAATGGAGGAAACTGGGTGGGTTTTCAGGTACTGAGAATTAGGTGATATTTTCTCAATTTCCATTAGACTTCTGCATCTTCACATATTTAATTTGCTGTTGTGACTCTCAGAGTGAGATTTTAAACTCTGGTTATTTATGCAGTTCTCATGCTGTTTAATGCACTCTACAAATGTCTATCATTCTATGGTGATGATTAAGCACCCAGATATTTCTGTGGATCTGGGTATTTGGCTTCCTGTGTCTCACTGCCAGTCTGTAGAATGGAGACAATTTTTTTACACTAGAAATAAATTAATTTCTGAAATAAATCAGATATTTTCCTAAAAGTATATTTATTCTTTTCTTGAGCTATTCAGACAATTGTAGAAAATTATTTTCTTTTCATTCTTAGATAATATGAAAGTATAAAATAATCAAGAAAATCAAACTTGGCAGACAAATAACCTGTGGAGTGCTACAGGCTGTCTTTTTTTACAATTATCACCACCACACTAAATAACTACTAGTATAAGTTTCAGCTGATGGATAAGTGGATTCCACTGGGGTATACTTATACAGAATAATAGGAATGATCAGAGGTGCTCTGGAAGGTCAATAGGGAATATCCACATTAGCAGAGAAACCTTTTTATTTAGGTTTTGAGACCATAATTGGAGTGGCATGCCTGAATTACTGTGGGACCCACTGCATTTGTTCTCTGTTTAAGCACAGTTCAACTTTCAGGCCTGGAAATTGGCAGGCTTTGCCAAAGTAAATGAGTTGATTAAGATCAAGGACATATAGTTATATATTTCAAAATAATTTCTCACTCTCTCTCTTGGTGTTCAGGGCCCTACAGTATGATTTACTGGGGGAGACAAGACCAGATGAATTAATACTAATGTCTCACAATGTTGTTCAGTTAGTTGTAAATTGAATCTGTGGCATTAAAACTGATGACAGTAAGCATGGCAAAAATTAATAGTAGTGCTAATTGCATTTCAATAAATTAACTTTATAGTCTTTCAAACAGCCTTTTACCAAGGCAAGTGAGCATCAGTCCCATTACCTGTTGGACAAGACCATTATAAATCAGAAAAGCAAAATGCCACATAGAAAGAAAGCTAGGGAGATTTCTCTAATGGTCTTTTCTCAAAACATATCATGACTCTAGATGAAGCTGCATTGGGTAGTCTTTAGTATCAGCAATGAGTGGGAGCACAAGAAATAAATTAGCCATAGATACAGACTGCCCATGGAAAACATAAAAATTACCTGCTGTTTTCAAAACTTTGCTTATCGTGCATCACAAATGCGCTGCTGGAACATTGAAGGAATGTTGTAAATATGTCAGGGGTTTTTATGTAAACTGTGCTGTGAGGATGACACAGTAAAAAGAGAAATGAGTAAGGATAGAATTCATAAAATATTGAGGTCATCTCTGATGCAAGCATGGACTGTAATTTTTAAGTTGGCCATATGCATTTCACCTTCAGTGAATTTTGGTCAACAGGATGTTTCTCAGGGGTGTAAACTTTATACATTTATTTCACAAACTTTTGGAAAGACTGAAATTCATAGCCTATGATTTGAATACAGCATATTAGCTGGAGTGTAACTTTATGCAATTAGACTGTAACTTTATTTAATTCATAAAAGTAACTTATGCCTCACTTATTCAGTCTAAGAATTATACAAAGACTGAAGCTTGTATATCAAAACAACAATGGACTGCATGACACAAAAGACACTTGAGAGGTAAAATACTAAGTAATCAGGAAAGCCATGAGTGCATCAATTGCCCTTAGTGCAATCAGTGCAATAGGAACAGTACAGGCCAGTCAATGTACCTCCACAAGCATCTAGATAAAGTGCCCACTGGCTGCATGAATATTTTACTCCATTGTGATTCCCCATCCCTTGCTAATTTACTACAAACAACTAAGCTGCTTGACACAGAGTTGTATTATTTTCCCTGCCTTTGTATTTCAAAATATCTTTAACATACGTGTTCCTGCTGGATTGAGCTGTAGGGTTCATATGAAGAACAGACAATTAAAGACCTTTTCACTTCCCCTTTATTGTATCATATGTATTTTGAGTTCAGCATATATTTAACCCTATTTATATTTGTTAAGGTAAGTACTTAGAGTTATTTTTCTTCATTTATCAAAATCTGTCAGCTGCTACACAGGCTGGAGTATTGATAAAATATGATGAGAGGAATATTTTCTAGTCTGTCTAGACTTTCTGATTCTAATACAACAGCCAAGTATAGGTGTGGGTAGCTTATTCCCTATTCTATTTTCAGTGTGCAGCCTTGAAAAAGTTTTCTATGCTGTTGAACAGATTTGCTGAAGCTGCAAGATCTGGTCAGAAAAGAGCATGCCGTGACTAAATCTCTGATTGCACTTTTGATGGGAGTCTGCAGACAGAACCCTAAGCAGACTCTCCTCACCAACCTGACTGCTTTCCTGCCTCGTATACTCTAATGTGCTATTTTGTAAAATTGCATAGTGACTCCTGCTTTCAACACACAACATAGAGAGATTTGATACGTGGTATCAAATGGTAAGGAGGGAATTCAGAAAGGATGAAGTTACTTTACTAGTCATCCTGGAATATTCTCCAGAGTAAATGGAGTCAATATTGTCCATAGCCAGCTATGTATGTAAGTTCAGGGGTGTTATAGACTTGATGATGCTAATGAGCTAAAAGAGACTTAAGTAACAAACATTGAATACTGAGACAATAGTACAATTTAAATAGGACTCCAGCTAATGTAACTCCAATATATAAACTGCATAAAAATAAGATTCAATGAAAACTAGATTATATTACATTCTTTCTAGAATAGGCTCTCTACATTTTCCAGATACATTTTAGTTCAAAAATTTATCTTAGTTGCCAACAGCACAAATAATGAATAATTGCACTAAAATGTACTTAGGAATCAGATACAGAAAAGAGATTGCATATATAAATATCATATAAATGCCAATATAAATATAAATAATAATTTATTTCCAAAAAGCTTAATTAAACAAACAGTATAATTTAAAATTACTGAATTATATATCTAAAAAGATAATTTGTGGATGTATACAATCATTGTTAATGTTGTCTTTGCTTGACAAAATAGCTTTATTTAAAATAAAACTGAAATAAGCCAGAGACGCAGGATTGCAAGGTTTCAGACACAAGTGGACAAGCAGAAGGGGAATTTTCCTGACTTTACTAATCTGAATTATTCATTCTGAGCTCTAGATTTCCTTTTCATTTAAATTCAAAATTTCCTTAACATAGTTCATTTTGATGTCTCATTTTTGATGACCTATTGATCTCTGGTGGAAGAAGTCCCTTTTTGTCTGTCAGCCTTTTTCATCCATTTGATCAGAGTAATTGTCACCCTCGCCAAGGTCAAGGGCCTGCTGCTAGATAAAATCAGCATTTATATAGAATCCTTGGGAGGTCAACCATCTTCATCTCCCAGCAAAGAGGAAATAAGTGGCAGAATTTATTTATAGTCCTTTTCTTTTTTCTTTTGTTAAACACTAAATGGGCCAGATTCTTTAAAGAATTTGGTAATGAAAAAGTAGAGCAGATGTCAAACACATGGTCTTGTAAGAGTTTGCAGATTTGCTATGCTGTTTCAGATTACCACAAAGATAGGAGCTGCTCATAGGAAAGGATTAGATGAGTTGTTTCTGTACAGTACTAAGGCTTTGGTGGGTTTGACAGATTTTAGCATCTGACATTCTCTTTGGTATATAAGGCATAATTGGGTAATCTGGACCTGGAAATGAATTTTTGCTTTGGATTTAGCCTAGCATTAGCACAGCAATTTTAAGGTTCTTAAGTGAAAAATGCTCTATAACTGTGAATTGCCTTATTTTAGCTCAGAAACATTTCTGCCTTATCTAGTGCATCTGTTCACCTTTGCTGCACAGAAGGAAGAAAAATTTAAATAACTCTGTATCAGCCTTGCTACAGGCCTATCTAGTCTTAGCCTTCAGTGTCTTGGATAGCCTTGTATTAGTGGAGACAAAAATAAAACTGAAAAGTTGCGCTAGGCTGGCAGCAAAGTGCTGACTGATATGTTCTTGGGAAGGTTCCTCAAACTCTGAGCAAATTGCTAGTTGGGCAGACATTTCACTTTCTTGGCATACCCCCTCTGATCTGCAGCACTGAACTTCTGTGTATTTAGGGAACAATTCCGTCTAAAGCAGGTATAGGTTACAGAAGGAGAAGATAGTTTTTATCTCAGTGAATTGCTGAACTATACAGAGATCCACTGATGAAATTTTTATCTGTTTATGTTCCAGGTAGTTTTCCAACATTTTTCCAGAGAGACAGCAGAACAGAGACAGAGCATATAATTAAATACTATTTGTTAAGTTCCAAACACACAACCCAGATTTCAAAAGTGGGGATTGAATATTTAAGAGGGTAAAGACAGTATCAATTTTTTATTTCCACTTAACATCGTCACATTAGTTTCACGTGTATGCCCATGTGTTTACAGACAGGTAGAGTATTCGATTAATCTTTTTATTAAAGATCTACAGTGAAATCTCACACAGTGTGAAGCTATTACATTAATTCTGATATATTTTTTTTCCCCCACAATAGATCTCCCCCTCTTGAGAATGACAACCTGCCTCCTTTTCCCTCTTAATAAAGTCTCTGCCTATATTTAGACAAATATTGCTAATTTTTGACTGTTTAAACATTCATACATTTGAGATAATCTAAAAGTCTTGGACAATCAAAAAACCTTAAAGAATTTTTTTTAAGTGCAACAATGCATGAAAGTACATGTAATTTGCATCAGTAGAACTAGGCTTTAAACATTGGATTACATTCAAGATACTCTATATCACTCAGAATAGTCCATATTTACAGTAGATTTTATCAGTCATGTCTTAGGTAACACACTTAAACATTAACTGTCATTGGTTAAAGACTTATCAGCAAGGGTCCTTTGTTACATTATAAAATATTTATTGGTTAAGAAAATGCAGTATTTTCAAGGTTTCACATTAACCCATTGCTGACATTAAAAAGCAAATTTGGACACTAATTTTGCATATAATATATATTTGTACAGCTACAATTAGGAAGAAGGAGTTTAGCTTATACTAGCTAGCAAGGGAGATATTTCAGTCACTGCAGATTTTGGAGCAGCAAAAGAAGTGGCAGATGTAATGAAAAATATCAATCAGAAAATTATTTTGAAGTATCCATTGGTGACTTCTCAGATGTTATTTATTTATTTCTGAGCATCTCTGTCCAGTAAATTTCATTTACCACTTTTTACGTTTTCACTTCTCTCTAATGATAACTGCCTGCTATTGATAATTAATCCAGATAACGACACTCCTGGATATGATGCCACATCACTGGACACTGAAGTGTGTCCAATAGGCCATTAAAATCCCATTAAATCTTTATTCACCAGTCCCAAATTAAAAATAAACACTGATGGTACATTGGAGAGAATACTGGTTTCACTGACCTTGCAATGCACCTTCCAAAAACTGTAGCAGAAAGGACTTTCATGTCACAAACTGAGATAATATTTTATTTATTTCTGTTCCAGTGCAAATAGGAGTTCTCTTTTAGTTATTGGACCTTGAGAGTCCAGTTTCTAATCTGCTGCCCAACAAAAGCTCAACATACTCTCATGCAGCATGGGGGACATCTGTTTTCCCGTGGAATTTTTTACATACTCCTTTGCATTTGTCCAGAAAACCAGTCCCTCCTTAGTGATCAGACTTCAATCTTCATAATTACAGTTTGCCTACATATATCTTAGTTCAGAATCAGCTCATTTATTTCTTTCCATTATTTGTTATTACAATGTTTTCTGCTTTTCCTTTCCCCAATATTTCATTTTCTTAAATTTTTCCTTTGTTTCAACCTTGCTGTTCCAGACAATTGCTTTGAAGATACACCTGGTTTCTCTTGGTTTATTCTTGTAAGTAAAGTTTTCCATTAAACAGGACCAACCCCTGTCCCTTTATTTGTCTTTTCCTGTCCCAATTCGTTTTCCCACTCTCCAGTTTGTTCATTTTTTTAATGATTTCTGGTATCATGTCACCATCTAACCATCTGTAAACCTAATATTTGACCTTTAGCATTTCTCATCTCTTAGAAGCTGCAAGGATTGGAGTGTTGCTTTATCTCAAGAGTTTGCTAAAGGAACATCCTGTAGCTAGAGAAACCTTTAACTAAGTACAAGTGTACATTCCTAATTAGCAGGTGTCATGTAGAGTTGTTTTAAAATGTGCTTGCAAATTTTGAGTGAAGGAGCCTGGTCTATTTGTGCTGATCTCACAGCACAAATGAAACACATTTATTTGTGCTGTGAAACTTGTCAGAGATTTTGCTTCAGTGAGAGAAAAAGTACTGAATAGCAAAGAATTATTCACAAGGATGATTATGTGTAAACAAACACATAATGCAGTGATAATCTTCCAGGGACACCAAGGAATCTCAGAGAGAAATATTTGAAGTAATGATTAGAGAACACACTAACTTTCTTTTTAGGTTCCTTTGCTAAATACATCTGTGAGCAAAAGTAGGGTACTAGCTAAAATTTTTTAATCTCCATGTTTTCCATTGTATGATTCAATTCACATATTGTGAAACATGGTTTACCTTTAAGTTCATATTAGCTTGAGTTGTCAAGCTATCAATTGTTCAAAGGTACAGTCTTTAATTCATGTAGTATTTTTATTTGGATGACAGGTACTTCAGATGTAGATGTGAAAATAAAATAGAAGGAGGGAGGGGATACTGGTCAGATTTTACTCAATGACTTTTTATTTTGTGGTTGGAATAACAACACTGCCCTGACCATGACTTGATGGAGCACTGTGGTCAAGATACACTTCTGTCATGAAGTTCCCCTCCTGCTTCCTCCTTACTATAAAATTTATGACTATACAATCTTTCTCATTCCAGCAGATAAGGACATTTAGCCAAAACTCTTCCCCTTCTTCAATTTAATGCACTTGTTTCAATTTGGAAGGTTCTGGGACTATAAAACTTGAAGATGGCAAGGAAACTGGAGGAAAAAAATGTTAATGAGTAATTTTTTTTGTATGAATACATAATCTTTATCAAAATGTAGGCTGTTAATTTCATGTTATGCACTTTGCAAGGATTGGGTTTTTTAAAGCATAATAAAGGAAAATTTTAATATTACTGAAAGGTAGAAAAGCAATTCTAATTTTTAGCAGGGAAAAGAAAGGAGAGCTGTAGGAGAGGAGAGCTGTACAACTGTAACTGTAAACTCAGAAATGTGTTCCTAGCTGCCTGTCTGGGTTGTAGACACTGTTTCTGTAGGTTTCAGGAGACTAAACAGAGTATCTTTACAAACTTCTTCCAAGGAGTTCCTATTGTACTGGTATACTTGTTGGTTTAAGAAAATCCACACATGTAAATGGCCTGATGTCATGGTGATTATTCTAAATGAAATAAACAACTTCATGAGTTTAGGTTAACTCATTTTAACTGCAGCTTCTTCTTGTACCTCAGAGCAGGAATACTGATCAAGAAACTAGTATCAGATCATAACTTTCTGGGGTTTTTTTAAGAGATATTTGATATCTTGCTTCAAAGTGTAAATAAAAGAGAAATGTCTTTGGTCTTGAAATATCTGGTAGAAAATGCTGTTGAGGAATGAATCAGTGCAGGTAGCTCTGTTTTCTGCTGCAGTGCAAGTTGCAGATTGAGCTCTGTATGGGGGGAGCCCAAGGCAAGAGGCTGTGAACTGGTTCTGACCCTTTGTTTAACAAAAGGCACAGGGTGACCAGCCAGGTGACCAGACACTCAGAGACATGGCAGGAGCCAGTGACCACAGCCTTTCATGTGCTAGACTGTGAGGGGATAATAGCCCAGGCAGCCCTTTGTTCAGGGTCCATCCTCAGAGCTAGCTCAAGCTGTTATTCTGTAGTTGCACCATGATTAAATAATTTAAGGATCCAGAGGTCTGAAGCTCTGCTGTGGAAACCTGGGGTTGAGGTGGCACAGAACTTTGTCTGTTTGAGTGGGGGGTGTGTAGGGGGTCAAGCAGAGCACCTGTTGGTCACTGGAGCCACACACTGAAGTGAATTTGGTCCCAGCAGTGAATAGTGCAGCAGGAAACAACATTCACAGTACAGATTTGAAGACTTTGGTGAAAAATACACCTTTTTATAGGCGAGCAAAAAGGTAATTTTTTGTAGATTGGGTTACACTACTGGGCTTTTCCCATACCCTGCTGGGGTGCAGGACACTACAGTTTGGATCAGGAGAGTCATGAGCAAAACTAGGAAGAACTAGATGTTTAGGAAACACACTACACAGGAAATGGAAGGAACCAGACTAGTCTGACCTAAGAATGAAAGATACAGGGGAAGATGGAAAAGTATTTGGACTAAGAATGGATGCCAGAGAAAAATAAATAAGAGGGTCTTTAAAATGACAATGATTAAGAAAATAAATTCCAGATAATACGATTGAAGTTCTGGAACATGTTATCTGTGGAGGATGTGGAACCTCCCTTGGAGACTTCTAAAAGGAGTTTGGGCAAATGACTCAGAAACAACTATGGTACAGTTGGCTTTGAATTTGTAATAGAAATTCATGACATTTTCTGAGTAAAAAAACCCCATAAAATCAAGCACCCCAAACACTACTGAAAACCCACAACTGTGTTTTTACTTACTGGGGAATGCAAGCCAGCCTAAACTTTGCAAGGCTTTTCTTCAAATTTGAGGGCAGTTTGCATAGTATGCTTTATCCAAATTGACACCTATAATGTCATGGTTAATTATCTTGAGTTTCAGATGCACTGCTGTCCTAGAATTAACAGTATATTGACTGAATATGTGAGAAAAACAAACTAATGCAATTCTTTTACCCAGTGTCAAGCCTATCCACCCTTATTCTTGGTAATTAATTTCTGCAATTTATTTTTACTGAGCACTTTTGCATTGGCATACCACAACTGGAGTAACAGCCTAGTGACATCCTTTCTTCCTCCATCTTTGCTTTTGAAGTTCATTGGAAGTCAGGCTGATGAAAAAATATGACAACAGCAACAATAATAATTTTAAAAGATGATGATAATAATAGTAATTTAAAAATCTCACAGAGTCAAACTCCAGGAGGGAACAATGTTTTAGACCATCTTTTCTGTGGACAGTAACTATCCTTCTGACTGTGATTTGCTATAAATTACCCTGTTGTTTTGCATTTAAAAGTGAATTTCCCTGCCCCTTACAGGTAAGTGAGAATTCGTTTATGTTAATGACTCAGATAACTATATTTCAAAGAAGGCAGTTTCAATAGGACTATTTCTACAGATGAGATTGTGAGCAATAGAAACTCTTTGGAATGAGAAAAGAAGCTATTAGAGAAAAAATAAGTTATTAAAGAAAAAAATGAAAAAGAAAAATGTGGTAGTACTCTTGCCAGTGGTCTTTTAAAAATAGCTTACTGTTTGTTCCTATTCATATATGCAACCTTTCGTCTTCTGCAGGTTGCCAGAATTATTTGAAATGAAAATCCTTTCAGATTCCTTACCTTCTCCTTGTCTTGTGCATTGCCCACAAAAATAATCAGAGGACCATGTATTCAATCATTCAAGTTATTGAAGATAAAATGTAGTTGCACAAAACTCAGAACAGAGGTGTCTGGGGCTCTAACTAATACCTCTTCTAATTTGATATTTCTTAACAACTGGTAGCTACCAGGTGACTGTGGTTTTGCAGCACATGTGGGATCTACCTGACACCTTCATATTGGTCTCTTGGCACACTTTTGGAAATACTGTCAGCAGCAATGACAGAGGGTTGTTGAAACTCAAGTTTAAAGCAACTAATATTTCTTTATTTACGATGGATTATGTAAGGAATTTTGATTGGTTTGCCACAATCTCTTCCTGATAAGCCCACACCAACTGCTACTAATCTCCTTTCCTTTTTAAGCTTACTAGAAATAATACGATGAATCTGTTCCAGTATTTTGAGAAAACTACTGGTCTGTACCACTTAAGCTCCTAATTTTCAACTTTTTCTCTGTTTTGTTTTTTTATTGATTGTTTTTAAATACAGTTACTATGGTTAGGAATCATACTAAACAGCTTTAAACCACTTACATCACATGGGAGTGTAGTTGCCATAAGTTAGAATAATACTGCATCTGTTTTAACCTGAATTTCTATTTGTCACTACCCTGGGTTATGTTAACAATTTCATTGCTGCTGGTATTCTTAGTGAAGGCTAATTCTAGGAGACATTAAACTCCTGGGATTTGTACTGTCTTTTACAAAATACCTTTCTGCAGAAGCTTCTCACCAGTGCAGAAAAGTCCTTTTCTCTCTCTTGAATGGAGGAAACACTTACACTTGGTGCTTGGTGCTTGGTGCTTGAAAAATGCATTCATATTTATTTTTATGACACTTAGAAGTCTTTTTACTTGTTTTAGAGGAAGAGCTAGGGTGACAAAGTACATGGAGGTGCTAATTATTTTGCCAGAACCTGTTTATTTCTTGTGCTCTGTCAGGTAAGGAGGTTCCCCTGCTCCTCAGTCTCCCAGATTTTGCTGTGTCCCTGTGGAGCTGAATGGTAACCTTGAGGAAATTTTATGTTTCTGGGGAACTTGAAGGAACCTGGGGAACACCTCTTCTTTAGGCAAGTGGACCAATTTTTTTTCCTGTTAAATAATCTTTGAAATATTCTCTGCTTTGCTGATGTGTGGAAAGAAAAAGTGCAAAGAGAGAAACAAAAAAGGAAAAAGAAAAAGCACTGCTGGTCTTTATAAGGTCAATCTAATAATACAACATTTTTAAGTGGCAGGGGTATGCTGTCAGGGATGTATGATACCACTATGATATTTCTACATACATTAACTGTCAGGTTCCTAGAATGATAGAAATAGAATGAAAGAAAATGTCAAACTCAAATCTTTTTCTGCAGGACCCATAATCTCTTTTGTTTTGCCATCATTCTTGCAAAATTGGAATAATTAGATGTCAATGACTGTGTAGGAGCTTTACAGATTAAATAATATACTTAAGAAGATAAATTTGTCTAAGAGCAAAACTGGGAATGGACTCTTCCACAGAGGAAAAAAAGTATATAATAAACAAAGCCTACAGAGGAATTTCCTGCCTGCCTTGCTCCAGTGCAAATCATAAACAACCTGACAGACATTGACTGATTTTTTTTTCAGGGCTTTTTGTCTTCTGTATATCCACAGGGGCTGGGCTGTAAACACCTAGGATTAGATCAGGATCTCTTTTTCAGCTAGTACAATGCCATATGTCTCATCCTGATGTTTATGTGGACCTCACTGTCCCTGAGCAGTTCTTTGGAAGTATTAATTTGTTTATGCCTACGCTTTCTATTTACTGTCTTAGAATCATACCAGCACTTAAAAAATCCAGTGGATGTACCACATATATTTTTTCGTAGTGTTATCTTATGTGCATAATTTTTGCATTCTCACTTTTTTATCTTTTCATTAAGCAGGATTCAACCAGGAACTTATTTTGCAGCATGAGTTCAACCATGAATTTCAGTAATCTTTAATGAGACATGGGTATTTATTCAACAGGATAAAGAGTAAATCCTTTTTTAAGGTCAACCTCGTATGAAGCACTTTTGATTTTGGCCTGGCTAGGTCAGTTGCTTAAAAGAAAATATTAATAAAAACCATTTTTAAGCTACTTTTCCGTAGCATGCTTTAGCAAAGTATGTTTGGATGCCAATGAAAGGCACGTTTGCAAATTCAGTTAGCCAAGAATCCATTTCTAGAGAAAAAAAAATATCAGTGGGCATCGTGGTAGAGTAAAAGTGTTGTGGAGGGAAACACTATGATTCAAAGTTTTTTGTTTATTTTTTTTTTCATTATTATCATTGTTATGCCAATATTTTACTTTTATGAGAAGAAACACAAAGTGTAATGGTTTCAGGAAAAGAAAACTAATACATGTCATAAAGGCCTCTGAACGTCTCATAGATAAAGCTTGTAAATCTGGGTTATGGTCCATGAATACCCTAGGATGAAATTAAACAGGGAATGAAAACATAGTTAGGGAAAAAAGTCAAGGAACAGCAAAGGAAACTTGATGTTCCTTTTAAAATTACTCCAGAACATGAAAGGTCTAGCTTACTCACAGGAAGTCCTTGTCTTTTCTGGATAAGGTTGCCAGAAGTCTAATTTAAGTAACAAAGTTAATTGCTTCAATTAGATGTGTGGCTTCACCTTGAATATTGTGAGCAGTTTTGGTCACTGCAATATGAGAAGGATATTGAGCTATTAGAGTGGCCAAAGGAGGGCAAAATGGCTGAGGTCACTTTGTTCAGCCTGGAGAAGGGGAGACTGAGGGGAGACCTCATTGCAGTTACATCTTTCTCAAGAGGGGAGGAGGAGGATCAGGCGCTGATCTCTTCTCTTTGGTGACTGAGGAAATGGCCTGAAGTTGTGTCAGGGAAGGTTTAGGCTGGATATGATGAAAAGGTTTTTCACCCAGAGGGTGGTTGGGCACTGGAACAGGCTCCTCAGGGAAGTGGTCACAGCACCAAACCTGTCACAATTCAAGAAACATTTGGATAATGCTCTTGTGTCATTGGTGATTCTTGGAGATGGTGCTGGGAGTTGGGCTTGTTGATCCTTGTTGGTCCCTTCCAACTCAACTTACTCTATGACTTCTCAAATTTAGTAGGCAGAACACAGTCTGTAAAATAGAGGATCTGGTGGAATATTTATTGTTAGCATTTTGATTCACAATAAAAAAGCAGTATTTCAAGTCTTTTCCCTAGTTTGGGATGGATGGGAAAGCAACCTGATCATTTTGAAGATTAGTAGACAAAAATTAGAAGCAATAAATACACACACAAGAAACCTTGAGGCAAACAAGCCAACAATAACTCTCCCCTGCCAAAACCCCCCAAACAATTAACCAACCCAAAAATGAGTAACCCTCGAGACCTTGGCTGTTAATGGATTCATGATGATCAGTCACAGAAGACTTCAAACCATTCAGGTTGTTCTGAAGAAAAAATTCGTGATTTCAGATTATTGAGCTATGACTTTTCAATTTTAATTGGCTTCTTTGAGAATTTTTCATCCAGTTTTCTAGTGTTGCTGAATTTCCACTTCAATGGTGTAAGCTCCCTCTGCTTAAAAGGAATTTATAGAGCTACAAGGTGTGAATGCTCTGAGTCTGAAAGACTGAAATAATTTTCCAGAAAAAAGATCAAGACAGGATTTTTACAGTGATCATGCAATGCACTGGCCTTTGAGGCAGAGAGGAAAAACAGTTGCATAAGATAATGAGAGCAGTATCTATGTCTTGAATCAGTGATATCTTTTCTGCTACTTGTGTGTGTCATGGTTTAACTCCAGCCAGAAATTGAGCTCCACAGAACCATTCACTCCTTTCTCTCTGCCCCCACCCTGCCTTGGGATGGAGGAGTGAATCGGAAAAGTGAAAAAACTCAGGTGTTGAGATAAAGACAGTTTGAAAAGTAAATCAAAGGCCACACATTCAAGCAAAGCAAACCAAGGAATTAATTCACCACTTCCCATAGCTGGGCAGGTGTTCAGCCATCCCCACCAAGGCAGGGCCTCATCCTGCTCACTGATGACTTGGGAAGATACACACCTTCATTCCAAATGTCCCCCACTTCTTGGTTCTTCTCTCAGCTTTATACACTACACATGATGTTATAAGATTTGGAATATCTCTTTGGTCAGTTGGGGTCAGTTGTCCTGGCTGTGTCCCCTCCCAACTCCTTGTGCACCCCCAGCCTACTCAATGGTGGGATGGTGCAGGGAGTAGAAAATGCCTTGACTCTCTGTAAGTGCTGCTCAGTGATGGTTAAAACACCCCTGAATTTTCAACACTGTTTCCAGCACAACTCCAAAGCATAACCTCATACCAACCACTATGAAGAATATTAACTCTACCCCAGTCAAAATCAACAACATGTTATACAGAATGAGAAGGTGAAACCATGTAAATGACATGTGAAACTAAGCATCTCTGTAACACAAAAAAGCAGTCAAGGCCATTTTCCAATCATGTTGTCTCTTTATTTTTACCCAGTTTTCCTGAGGTGGTAGAGGCAGGCTTAAGAATAAAACCCTAAAATATGAAGAACAAATCTGGTGGCAATCTAGTGTGATTAGAGTCTGGTCTTGTGAGCATGACATTGTAAGCCCAAAGAATGAGAGAAATTTTAAAACAAGTAGTTATATATCTGTCAATGTAAGGAAGTCGTTCTGTGGTAACAAACAGAAAGTTCTATCACATACCGCTCATTTGGGGTTTTAAATAAAAAGACTTTGCCTGTCCCATATTGGCTTGATGACAATTTTATGCCTTGTGGAAAGGTTTGTGGATTAAAAACCAAAGGCAGCAGTGGCTATGGAAGGCAGGACAATGCTAAGATTTTTATTTCTGGCTTGTTGCTAAGGTTGTTTTAAAGCTGTGAACGGGAAAATGGATAAAAATCTCCATTATCTCTCATGATCCATTAACAGCTGTATGCCAACATATCTTCAAGTATCAAGTTAAAAATTGACTATTTCTATCCTGTAATTATGATGAGCTATAACTATGCTAACCTTGTCATCACTATTTAAAAATTTCTGGGATATGAGTCCAGAAAAAAACCATGAAGCATTAGGAACAAGAGTGTCAGAATCCTGACAAATTAAATTGGTGAGGTAGGAACTGTTGTTACCACAGGAACAGCTTCATACAAAACAATGAAGTAAACCCAGGCACATCTGTATCTTACATTTACATGGAGATGTAAGAAAAAATGTAATTGTCAAAAGTTGTCCTTAATAAAGATTGCTATACAAATACAGAGGTAAGATTATCAGCATGGCACAGTGTAACACCATAATCATACTCTGACATTATAAAAGTGGTATATAATTCTTTTATTGACTTTGGTAATGGCAAACTGCACATCATGCTGGACACAGGCCAGGAATGTATTTACTTGATGAGCTCCTTCAGCAGTTGTACCTTCACTAATGTTACAAGGATAGTAGACACATTCCCATTTACACAATGCAACTATAGACATGTATCTTCATAGTATCCCATTTATTTCCCTCTGCTATTTAAATCTTGGTTCTATCCAGGTGTTTGGTGTTCTGAAAGTGTTTTTGCTTGCAGAGATGCAACTCCCATAGTCAAGTACATTTAAGAGTTGCATGAGAGAATAGCATCTGAAAAATTATGTGATTTTATAGTGATTACTGTGTAACTTTGGCTGTGAAAGCAGAAGCTATGATATTCTGACAAGGAGGGGTGCTACAATTTTACCCCATGTTCTCTGTAGAGATCTGAAAAATTGTTGATGATATCTGGCCCATCTTCTGGGATTCACCAAAAGAAGCATGACAAGCAGATCTAAGGAGATGATTCTGTCCCTTTATCCACACTCATGAAGCCCTATCTGTAGCTGCATCCAGCTCTGGAGGCTCCCAGCATAAAAAAGGACATGGACCTCCTTGCTGAAGCAAGTCAAGAGGAGGACCATGAAGATGATCAAAGCATGAACAAAGCATGTTTCCTATGAAGATGGGCTGAGAGAGTTGAGGTTGTTCAGGCTGAGAAAGAGAGGGAAGGCTCCAGGGACACCTTACAGCAACCTTCCAGTGCCTACACTGGCCTACAAAAAAGATGGGAAGAGACACTTCACAAGGGCATAGAGCAATAGGACAGGGCTTGAAACTGAAAGGAAGTAGATTTAAATCAAATATTAGAAGTTCTTTAGTGTTAGGGTAGTGTGGCACTGGAACAAGTTGCCCAGAAAAATTGTTGATGCCTCATTACTGGAAGTGTTCAAAGTCCAGTTTGGATTGGATTTTGAGAAGCCTGGTCTAGTAAAAAGTCCTCCTGTCAATGGCATGAGGGTAACTAGGTGATCTTTGAGGGCCCTTCCAACCCAAATCATTCTAGGATTCCACAGAACATATGGAACAACTATTGAAACCCCTGTGCCATAGGCAAGGAATTTTCCATGTGACCAGGTTACTCAGAGCCCTATCCAGTCTTATCTAGAGGGATGGGAATTCCCTGCATTTTGAGGGATGGAGAGCCCACAGCTTCTCTGGGCAAAGGTGGAGAAGAGAATTAATTTTCTTGTCTGTGATTGTGGACCAGAACATAAAAACTTCTAAATGTGTTATGCTTTTAAGGATTATGTGGAGAAGAGCTGGTGAAATAAGTTCCTCAAAACTTTCAAATGCAAAAGCATTGTCTATACTGTAGTATCCAAAATTTAACAGTAGTACATTTTTCAGGTGACAGCTGTAAAAAGGGATTCCTAAAATATTCTTTACTGTAACCTGGTGATTCTTTTTTCTTAAATATTTGATAAAATGTTTGTTTTACTAGGACTCTTATTACAGGCAGAAATGGGTTTTCTATGATAATTTATGTGAAACCAAGGAAATTTCTACTTAATTTACTTCTTCTAAATATATTTAATATGTCCCTAAGTTTATTCATAAAGCCACAAATGGTTGTTCTGAAACTTAGAGATTGTTCCTGGCTAAACACTTAAGTAACCAGGTATTATTGGAATACATAGCTGCTAAAATGTTTGCCTCTATAATGCTTTATAATAGATTTCATCTTGGTATGTGAATTCTTTGTCCACTTTAACTATTGTGCAGGTTCCTGTGTTCTTGTGTATGTTGATCTTTCTATATGTGGGGGAGGCAGTTGAGTTTTAAAAGTAAGTGTATACAGACCAATGACATTGTACTAAAGACTTTACTTTGCCCTCATATAGTAAAGAATACAGGTATCCTCTAATTTATACATGCTTCATTTCAGGTGGTTTTGAAGGACTGAATTTTTTAGGTTCTGGATTCTTTGGAATCATGCTTATTTAGTTTTGTAAAGACATGGACTGTATTTCTGCCAGCAACACGAATCAAATTGTTTCTCAGATTTGCCAGAAGGATTTGGTGAAGGCAAGTTATTTCAAACAAACTGTATATAATTTTTCTGTCAACATTAAATGCAGCAAACCATCAAATGATACTAAAGGTTTGATTTTAGTAATTTATAGCATTAAGTTTTTAAAAAAGGGCGTCATGCAGTCATATGTGCACTAGAGGGCAATGCAAGAATTACAGTTTTGATCGAATATTCGATATTTCTTTCCCTCTGTGCTCCCTTACAATTTTTTAGTAAACTTTTCTAGGACACTGAAAGCATGCATTAATTCACAATATGCCTGAGTGGGATTGTGTTAAAAGTACTTGGAATGTACCTCTTTGTTAATAGATACGAACTGCTGGCAGCTCAGATCCTGCTTCACAGCATAACTTGTGTAATGAATTTTGCAGATCAAAAAATACAAACAACACGCACTAAACTCTTTGATTTGCTTCGATACCTTAGGGAGGAAGGATAAATAATTCAGAGTCATTGTGAATAATCTGGTAGATAAGCATTATAGATATATCATTATTCATTCAAACGATAACACCTAATGTGCAAGAAATAAAGATTATTTCAAACTGTTGCAGATACCTACTCTAAAATGCCAAGTACAAGTTAGTATTTATGTTAATTAAGGTAAATAAGTTGTCTGGCCCTTTTGTTGGTGTTCACTTTTACAGTGCTCTCAGCACTTAGGAACCTGGAATTCTCAGCACAATGACTTGCAGGCTAGTTTATGGTTGGCACATGAGCCCTTTAGGATATGTATGACATCCTGCCCTGAAGGGCAGCTGGTCCCTTTTGACCTTAGGCAATCTACTAGGGAGATCAAGAGAACCTGGAGAAGCATCAGAATGTGATAACCTCCCCTGAGCACCCTAACCCCACAAATCTGCTTTCAAAACTTAATAAATTCATAAACATAAGGCACCAGAAATAAAAACATCCTTTCATTCTTTTTTTTTTTTTTTTCTGCAGTGACAAGAGATATATATTCTAGATTGTAGACAGACCTGCCTTGGAGATAAATTGTCTGATTTCAGCATCTCAGCAGTAGATAATAGATTCCCTTAGAACCACATAATTAAAAAATGACATTTCTGCTACTGTGTGCCAACTTGCCACTGCCATTGCCCTAGGATTCTGGGGATGTGGAAGCCTGTAAGGCACAACAAAACCAGTCTCATGTTCTTCAGGGGGACAATGTAAGTTGTATTAACAAAGATAAAGATCCTGAAGGGGGCAAAGGATATTTTTTCTACACTTCTTTCTTTCAAATGGGAAATGTCTGAGGGAAACCTGTTTATTATATAGTTCACCAGATGAGAGAAAACATATGCAGAGTGGCAGTAAAAATTAATGTCTTAATTTCCATTATAGTTAAGAGAACAAGGATCTGGCATGAATCAGAAATGTTCAAAAGTGAGGGACTCATGACTAGGGCCTTTTCTCAGTATGATGGTCTTTTGTTTGTGAATGACCTTTATCTCTCAACATAGCAAAACTTTTCTTGTAGCTAAGATTAATAGTTTTTAAGACTTATGGTGAGCAAAGCTCCCCATGTGCAGATTAATTGTGTGTTTATTTGTGCTGCCTGAAAAAAGCCAGTCTAGCAGCCTATTCTGGTAAGAGCAAGAGGGTGGGATCTGGTGTTTCAGGATATCTGGTGTCTGACTTCTCCAAATTCACACAGCTCATGTGCTTTTCAGGGGTTAAAAATCCACAATATGTTACCCTAACTTGGACAAGATGTTTAATCAGGAGATCCCCATGAACAATGAAAGCCTTTCTGTAGAGCAGGGCACACCCAGTGAGAGCTCCCAGAGAGTGAATGTCCCTTGTGCACAGTGTGCTGGGGATCTGGCTTGGGACCCTGAAGTGATAAACTGCAGAGTCATAAGGAACTGTATTGACTTCAGTGCTTGCTTGAGTAAGGTTAGAAATGACAAGCAAAATATCCTAAGAGAGCCACAGTTCTTTATACCTGCTTTGTATTCTTTAAAATATTTATTCTCCAACAAAACCCTTTTTTCATCTCTTGAATGGCATTTTTAATTTAAAGAAACAGAGAACAAGGCAATATCCTTTGGGACTTTGTCATTGTTAATTTAAATGCTGGTAATAATTGTCATTCACTACTTGAGCATACTTCTAGCATGACTAGCTAAATTGGCAACATAACTTTTATTTTTAATTCTGACATATGTCTAGAACATCTCACCTTGACAAATTACACTTGGTACATCTACTCCATTTCCTACCAAAAGTTCTGACTGCTCTCCCTTCTGTGTCCTAAGGACACCTCTTTTGAGAGTAGTTCCTCTGGGATTCTGTCTTGAATAAAGACAGCAGAAAGGAGACAATTGCAATCTAACAGTTTTATAACCTGTGGACTGAAAGCAACAATTCATTTCCCTATGAATTGTAGTCTCTGCTGAGTCTGAAATTAACCAGCACTGAGGAAAATACAGCAGCAATAAAATATTCCAGATTTTCTGTAGTGTTTTAAGTGAATAGCTATTTTATACTGGTTGATAAGGCCACTGTTCAGAACAATGGGTGGGGATTTCCTTTATCCACTGGAAATTCAAATGAATAATTTTCAGTAGTTGAGGAATAATTGCTCCAATTTGAGCAGAAGCCAGATCCTCTGTCATTATGACATTTAGAAATTGAAATTTTCAGTGGTAGAACACAGAAATGCTAGCTTGATTATGCAATGAAAACAGTAACTTTTTGGTGATACCTTGGGTAACTGGAATTGTATCACACCATTGCATTGACTCATGGCAGACCTGCAAACACTGTAATTGCAGAAATCAAAGGGAGCTGGTGAAAAGAAGACAATGAAGAGATGAAAATAAGTACTAAAATGTGTTTTCAATTCTAGTATAAATAACAGAACTTTATTGGGGTCCTAAGGACTAGATTGGTGAAGAAAGGAGGTGGAAAATAAGGCATAGAAAGCAAGTGTTTTAAAAGGCAAGGAGTTTAACACAGGTACAGAAAACCTTAAAAGTTCATAGAGGAAATTCTTTACTTCCACACCTGCCACTGGCAGTTTCGAACAGAGATAAGGGAAAAAAGTCTTTGCATGGAAGAAAGAAACAATTGTGAAAGAAAGTCACAACTAATGCCAGGGAGATATAGGAACATTAAAGCAACCTGGGAACCCTCTCAGCCAGAGAGCATCAGAAAAGAACTTCTATCCAGAGAACAATGAAAGAAAGCTTAGTGAAGACCTGTGAGCTGGATCATACTAAATCATAACTAGTGACATCTGGGAAGAATGTAGAAAAGTCTGCTGCAGATCATCTGTCTTGTGGATCAACATACATTAGAAATATAACAGTGCCAGACGACCACTTGTGTGTCCCATTGCCATTTTTAGACTCAATGAGGGATCCAAAACACCATTCAAAAACAAAATTAATTCATCAGTGAAATTTGGTGAGCCCTCCTATGAGCCTTTCTGTGAGTCTCTTTCCTCCCAGCACAATTCCTTACTCATACAGATGAAGGCTCTCTAATAACTGAACCTTGTGTGCTATTTTTGGAGGATGTAATCTAGGATGAAACCTATGGTTGTTTTGACAGATTCAGCAGGTATTCACTAAGAACTTCCCCAGTCTAAACAAACTTGGTATGTCAGGGGATGGAGAAACTGGTTCAGTGATATTTTAAGTGACAAATACTGAAAAAGAACACAATCCTATTTATTTATTTATTTATTTATTTATTTATTTATTTATTTATTTTCTGAAGAGTTGTTCCAGAGTTATCACTGTGTTATTCTTTTAAATTTTTAGGAGAAATTTTCAGAGGTAAGACATGAGTTTCACTGTCAAACAAATACAAGAGCTGTGCCATTGTGAATAGTTACTTGAGTTAGTCAAAGCAGCCATTCATGTATTTTAGGTATATTCACATGTAAATATAATATTGTAGGAGCTACTCTTGGACACAGCAGACCTTGTAATGGCAGCACTGATTTCAATTTACCTGTGTTATTGGACAACAAGTCAAACTTCTGAAAATTTTCTGGACAGTCTTTTAACCTCTTTCAGTTATACCAAAGCTGACTTGCAAAAATCCGTTTTGAAATCCGAAATTGTTTGGTGTTGAGAAAATTCAGATTGATCTTTGCTTATCTGCTATATATTTCTAACTTTATTTTGTTTAAAACAGTATCTATAGCTATCAGCTAAGAGGCATTTACCAATCACTAAATTCCACTGTCTCTTCGGCAATAAAGGAAAACAATAATAGCACAATCTGCCAAAAAGTAGTAATCCCACTTATAAAAAGTGGCCATGGCTACTGACTTCCAGTATTCGTAGAGAGAAGCATCGGTATTCCCTAAACCACAATTTTATTTGAGATTGAGCAATATTTCTCTAAATAAATCACTGTCAACTGTGAATACCTGCTAAATTAACAGTCACTTTCCTACTCACCTTCATTGCACAATCAAATACTAACCATGATGTCAAATCAAATTCCTTTCTGTCTCATTTATATGGACAGCTTCTCCTCTGATGACAACAAAATTTGAAGTCTCTAGCATATTATGCCTGCTCTACGCTTGGCTGAGCCTTGCTAAAAACCCTTCTGTCTTTTCATAAAACTGCAGGGCCACAGTTCTTGTTTTCCTTATAGTCTCTGTCACAGAAAAAAACACCTAATCACAGTCCATAACCATAGCTCACTTCAATTATATCAGTGATGGTAACACCTGCATTTTCAGATGAGAAACTATCTAGTAATTGCAGATGTTCTGCCAAGAGCACATGGTGCACTTGATGACATATAAACAGATGATCAGGAACAAGGAATAGCAACAGTACGTGTGAGACTGATAAAAGCTGTATCACAAGGCATATAAATTTAGCAGGGAAAAACATAAACCAGAAAATAAAAAGTAGTCCAAGATAAAGCTGAAAGAGAGATTAAAAAATTCTTCCCACATGCATGGTCCCAAGGGAGGAAAAAAAAGAAAATTGGGGAAAAGGAAAGGAGAAAGCAGGTAGAAATTTAGTGAAATGGATAATAAAATTTTAAAGCAAGTTCCATTAAAAGGGTAAAAAGAGTGACAAATTTGAATGTCAAACAAGAAGGTAGTGAAGTAACCTAGATTTCTCACACAGCATGATATACTGAATAGACAAGAAACTGGTCTGTGCTTCTTTCTGCATATTTCTGTTTGAGATCAAGCATCTTAACTGTACAACATTGTACAGGTAAAAAGGATTTTCTTTCATGTACTCCTAGGTGTTCTTATGACTGCTGTCACTATGCTTGCAGCACAAAATTCCTGTTACTTATTCAAATTACAAGGTGATTAATTCTCTAAACCACCTTGTACATACCTGTCCTACGGTCCCCTGCATTACCTAAAGCTATGTGAACCTCAGTGGGTAGGAGACAACATGTTTATGGAGATGACATTGAATCTACTTGATATTTGGCATTGTTGGATTATAATTTCCCATCACTGAGTGAATAGAAAATGTTTCAGAATATCACCATATATTAGGATGCTAGGGAATAGAATATTAAAGACA
Organism: Erithacus rubecula; assembly: GCF_903797595.1. Classification (NCBI taxonomy): domain Eukaryota; kingdom Metazoa; phylum Chordata; class Aves; order Passeriformes; family Muscicapidae; genus Erithacus; species Erithacus rubecula. The sequence continues at coordinate 41,878,459 of NC_136688.1, forward strand.
TGCAAGTAGTCTCAAACACTCAGCCCTGGACAAGGCCTGTATTTTCCTTTAAAAACCAAAAACACAAACAAAAAAATTAAAGACCCTAGTGAGTTCATTTGTGGTGAGAAAAGAAAAATACCTGAAGCCCTAAGGCTAATTGCTAGTTGTAAAGTGCAGTCTGCTTCCCTCACCATATTGAGAGTGCTTCAAATTTATTACTTGTTGTGTTGCTTTAGGGGCAGATTTGTGAAAGGGGCAAGAGCTTGAAATAATTCACTTAATGGACCCTCAGTGATTTAACCAGCTATTTCAGATGGAAACAGTTCTCTGATTAAAGGGAAGCTGCTGATACAATGAATGACTGCCATGAAAGTCAAATGGAAATGGCTTGAGGAGGGAGGGAAAGGGTAGAAGAGGAAAGATGAAGGTAGGAAGAAAGATCACTGCAGTGCAGACTAGCAAATGTGACAGACCAATCTATCATGGTCTGCAGAGGTACAGGGACTTTCCAAAGACAATGAAGAAGTATGACGTGGCTAACAAGACTGTAACCATTCACACATTCATTGATTGAGCTATATCCACAGGTAACATTACTGAGAACTCTCTCAAAAAATGATGTTTTCTGCATCAAAAACAAGTGCTGTATTTCTTTTCATGGACTACAGAGGTACTTTTCTCATAAATTTGAAATATTCACACACATTTGGAATACAAATCCAAAACATGAGAAAGCACCAGCTTTCTTGTTTTGTAGTCTCATCTTTCCCCTCTTTTTCTGGTATGATTTGCAAAGGTCAACGAGAAGTCAGGGAAAGGGCACCTGAGTGAAGTTCAGTGAAGTGTGGGTGGTTCTGAGTCTCTAATCCTGTTCCTCAGATTGCCACAGTTATTTGGAATCACATGCAGCAAAGAAGGTAGGACTGACACCTTTCTGCTGCAGAAGCCTACCTGACCACTGGGATCATCTGTGCTGTCAGAACTGGGACTCAAGAAGAATTTAGGCTTTCATTTATCCAGGAACAGCAACACACAGTTGCAAGCCCCCTTCCTCTACTCTTCTTCCTTCCTGACAAATACACATACCTAAATACTTTTGTATGTTTGGTTATTTCCACATATGCACAGATTTTTATATATATGTCTCCTGTGTGTGTTCATTTAATCAAGAGATTTATATGTGACTACTTTTCAAATATTTAAGACAGATTATAAAGGTGCACCATGTCTTTGCTATTATAATTTTGGCTCTTTATGTGTTTCACTGAGCATACGCAATAAAATTTATCACCAACATTTCTCTTGTTACTGATTCAGTAACATTTGAGTTTTCAATTTTGTCTTGTAGTCTGTCAGAGTTAAAACTACTAGCACTTGTTTCATTTAGTTTTAATAAATACTTGTTTTTCTTTGGGAGTCTTAATATGCCTTCAGAAATAAAAGGAATGAAGCAGAATTTGGACCTATGGAAGCTATTTTTTCCTAAAATAAAAACCTTTTTGAGTTCCAAGCAGGGTGACCTTTGGAAAAAAAAAGTCATTCAGGCAAATAACATAATTTAAAAAATGTGATATTTCTCTGCCTTATGATTTTGTTTGGTTTACATTTTTAGTGAGTATAAAAACTGAAAATTTGATTTTTTTGTGAACTGAATCCATTTGAAGAGTCTGACTTACAACTTGATCAGTCCTATATTCACTCTTACTAACAGAAAACAGGGGGAGAAGACAGCTCATTTGTGAGCATCCTGCCTGCATAATTTTCTTGATATTACATAACATGCATGTACTTTTTACAGTATTCTCTATATAATCTTGGAAATTTATCATTAACTAAAGTGAGCTTCTGTGTTTAACTCTGTCAGGTCACAAATCTCCTCCATTCAGTTTATTTAGTAATTTAGCACAGACAGAGCACAAGTATGTCTCAGTGTTTGTATCTTGAGGGTGAGTTACTGAGAGGTGTAAATTTCTGCTGTAGTCAAGCTTAGAGTAAAATCCCACCACTAAATAAAATAACCATGAGCTTTTAATATCATAAAATCATAGAATATTCTGAGTGAAGGACAATATTCACTAGACCAGGTTGCTCCAAATCCCATCCAACCCAGCCTCAAACACTTCCATGGATGGGCCATTGACAGCTTCTCTGGAAAACATGTTCCAATGCTTCATCACCCTCACAATAAAGATTTTTTCCTAATATCTAATCTAAATGTACTGTCTTTCAATTTTAAACCAGTCCTTCTTGACCTATTACTATATAAAAAAGATCATTAAAAAAATCTCTTAATCTTTTTTTCGTAGGCTTCCTTCAGGTACTGGAAGGCCACAGCTAGGTCACCCTGGATTCTTCTCTTTTCCAGGCTGAAAAATCCCAATTCTCATCATTCTGGTTATTGTTTCTATATTTAATTATGTGAGGCATGGAAATCAATCTTTCTGAAGGAAAAAAAAAAACAAAACAAAACACAACCCCAAATAAGTTATGTAGAATCTAGACAGAAGGGATTGTTTCAGATTTTGTCACACTGGTGGCAAGTTAAATCCATCTCTGGGTTTTTAGATTTTGTGCTGTAACCCTCTGCTAACTGCATTCTCAATGGGAGGTGATAGAGTGGCTCCCATTCACTTACACACTTCTGTCATTCATCCACATTCCAGCTGCGTTTAGACTCAGTTGAATTTAATAAGCAACTCTATTTAATCATCTTCTTCACCTATTTTTACTGCAGTAAGTGATTTAACAGTTTAGGGCCTTTCTTCTCTAGGCACCTGGATGCTACTTCAAATATACTTGAATGGATCACAGAGGGCTGTTAAGAACTTGATAAGGTTGCCATTCTTAATGCAAATGAGCCTTTTTCTATTACTGATATGCTATTTTTCATCTGTATTTGCAGAAAAAATGTTTAAGATATTGAGATGACAAGGTTACAAATGAGGAGTCCACACACACACACACACACACACACATACACACACAGAGCCCACCCTGTCCAAAAAAAATGGCTTGGTGGAATAGCAATTTTATCTTTCCTGCCCACAAGGATATCTCTGTTAGCTAGGGATGATATGTTATTTTAGCTATCTTTTGATACATCACCCCAAAGGCAATGTGGGGATATCAGTTATGTGAATGGAAATGGGGAGAAAATTAATTGAACTTGGCAGTTGCACACACACTGTAAAATCTGCCAAAATGAGAATAGAATGAGGGAGTAAGGATTCATTGTGATTTTGCTATAACCCTACAGATTTCACTGGGGACTCATGGCTTATCCCAACATTAATAAGAGGAGGACTAGACTCTAGATATATCAAACAGATTTGGAGAGATATGTCTCATAGGTAAAAATGGGCATTCACAAAGCTGATCCTTTTCATTTGCTGGATGAGTAAATGTTGCTGTTTGTCTCTCTGATTTACTGGGTAAGAATGCAGAGGTCCTGACATTGACTTGGATGCAAAGCAAACTGTCACTAGTAAGTCTGTGTTCAGATGCACTGAGACTTATAAAGGCCAAGTTGTGAAGTTAGATAATTAAGACAATCTTCCAGTCATCATTACAAGTATCTCTGTTTATGTCATGATTAAATATAAAATATACTTAATACAGTTGTAAGTCATTCTAACGATTGTGCTGCAAAATCATTAGTACACAGAACATATAAAATGCTAAGAATGCTTATTTTTACACAAATGAAAAGCAATATGTGATAAAAGATGCACCATAAATCCTGCAACTGTAATATATTAAAAATGGAACACTGATGAGTTTAAGGGTGTATATGTCCTTGTGCCCTGGTGTCAACTAAATGTCTCTTCATACAGCAGTTTCTCTTGATAGATTCTGAGGGTATCAAATTTCAGAATGAGTGTTGGCTAACCCATCTATAAAAGGTGACAAGTGAAAAAAAGATATCAGAAACTGTTGGCATCTGGCAGCAGTGTTGTGTGACTCTCATTGAAGTGGTCTGAAATAGAAGCTGGACCAGCCACTGGTCCCCTTCCTTACAACAGGGCTGCAAGGTGGTTCCAGTTCACTGTCCATCCCTGCTGAGTCAGGTACTGCTGGTATTGGTCTATTAGCACTGAAAAAACTAATTTTGTTCCGTTATCAACTATAAAATATATTTAAATCAATCAGAATATGGAAAAAAAAAAACCCTGAAAAACAATGAAATACAAAGATTTAATACACCAGGGCTCTCAAAATAGGTTAAGAGCACAGCTATAGAGAAAAAAGCAAGCTGGCACCTTTTACGTTTTCTGGGTCGCTTCACAGAACAGACAGTTGCAAAAAGATTGGCATGCCCAGGAGAGATGTTTCTTTTTAGGTTGTAGAGAACCTGGGTTATTGTTTACACAATGAGAGGCTAGATTGCTATGGCATCAAAGGTAAAAACCAGCATACAATAGCTACAGATGAGTCATTTTCCTGAGGAGGTTTTAAGGTGTTTAAGCAAGGTAACTTTACTGCTGCTGTTCTTACCAATTCAAAATAATGGCTTGTTGCACCAGAGGAGTAAGAGAACTCCACTGAGGTTCTAGTGTGCCCAGTGTTTTACAAAATCACAGCACAGATATAGCTCCTCTCCTGGGATCTTGCAGCAGAAATGGTCAACTACATTCACACACATATATGCACACACAAAGAATGCAAAACCCCAAAACCACTCAAATAGGTGTGTTGGGTACAAAAGCAGAAAAGCAAAGAACATCCACAAACTGCTCCAGCAAGACTGTGGGCAACTTTGAGCTGAACTTCTGTGTGCACTTTGTGATGGGAGGTAATGCTTCCTGACCTTTGCTAACAGATGTTGAACTTGCTGTGCACAAAGGTAGACACTGTCATTTCTGTCTTGCCTAGTATAAATGGAGACTCTTCTTTTGGCTGCAGACGTCTCTTCCAGTTTGAAAGGCAGATAACCCTCTGCCCTGGTCAAGGGCCAATCGATTGACAAAAAATACAGCACTCTGACATGAAAATGTTCCCTGCTGAGCAGATTTCATACTAGACTATTGAGATAATAGAGTAGTGGAAAGGACAAACTTTTCTTTAGGACAAAAAAAAAATCATTTCAGCTCATGCTAGTTTCAAGATGTTTCATAGCCACATGAAATGCTGTTATTTCTCATTTTCCTCTCATTTACCTCAATGTTTATGTTTTGTCTTGAATGAAGACTATGTCACATTAGATTCTTTACTCTTCAATTGATACAGCACATCATTTTTCCTTTTCTCTCTCTGCTGAGATTTTAACACAATATTAAAAAAGAGTCAACATATTTGAGAGAGTAAAACTATTTCAAGGAAGGTATATTGAAGCACTAAATCAGGAGAAAACAGTGGATGAAAAGACTTTCTATAAAATGTTGAAAGATGTAGAGAAGAAAGCATTTGTGGAATTAACCTGTCATGCTATGGGTGATCCCAGACTCTACAGCTTTTCACACTCTGGTATGTGTCTATTCCACAATTAGGGTGGGAAGGAGAAAGATTGCTCCTTATGAACAATTAAAATAAAAGCAATTATTAAGCTGTGCATATTTTCTTCTCATTATGAATTAAATGAGCAAACACCAGTTTATTTCCAGCTCATTTTTATTCTCTTCTCTTGCTAAAAGGCATTAAAAATCTTTTATACTACGTGGAGAGATTGGAAGCTTAATTACAGTGCTTCTAAAGGGCTTTGAGATCCTGAAATGAAAGATGTTATTGTACCATGAAAAAAAAAAAAAAAAAAGATCTTTTTCCTTCTTTTTATGCTAACTACTTTACAAAGCCTCTTTTGTGTTTGTGACTTCGTTTCATCACCTGCCTGAACAGAGGGTGGGCTTCCTATCATACTAGCCCCTGAAGTAGGATATAACTTACTGCAGAAGACTATCACAAGACATAGCTTTGTAACATATAGCCAGAATAAGACCTTTGTTCCTCAGTGTTTAATAATGCCACACTGTACATAATCTTCTCAATATAAAATTCTGACACTTCTGGAACTCTGATAACCTGAATTTTTTTTTTTTTTTTTTTTTTTTTTTTGGGGGGGGGGGGGGGGATGGGCATTTGAAATATCCACAGATATGGGATACTCACTCTGATCAAAACATTTGCTCTATATGATGTCTTCTGGTATATTCCACCAGTTCTAGACAGGAAAACTATGAGAAATAAAGCCAAGTCTTTGTATCTTAATGTGATCCTTCACCTCTGAAATAAGTATTCAAAGATTTTTTGTGAACAAGCACAAGGAAGGTCAGTGTCATCAGCTAAGCAGAAAGTTTAGTTTCTCTTCACAAAACCACAGTACGCAGTTTTGTATACCTATTGACCTTCAAGAGAACTTTTCCTGTTTAGAGCACAGGTGGTTCAGAGCTCTGATACAATTTTTTTTTCACTTATAAGCGGCGCAAATGGAGCCCAAGTCTTTACTGTTATTTCTGTCTCTTCAAAACGGGGTAAATAATTTTCCCAAAGTATGTGAAATTCCTGTACCCAAACATCCCCACATCATACATGTTTGAATGTTTATAGAATAATCTTTCCTTTTCTCTTCAAAATGAAAGATGCTTCCCTAGCTAGTTAGACAGGACAGATGTAGAGTTCTTGTAATAAGTTTTTTTCCGTATCTGTCATGTTGGGGAACCTATTATTGACCTTGGATTTTTAAAGAGAAATGCATGAACTTTTCCAGCTGAAAGAAAACTGTGTACTGTTAAAACGCTTCTGACCTCCCATCCCATCTACAAACCTGTAACACATCTGTACTGGGTGTTGTACCATCCTTCAAAATGGACAGGGAGAGAATAAAGCAACTGCCATATGATCTTAGACCAGTCTATCACTAGTGGAAAATGTGTATTCATCATGCATTTGCAATAAGCCCAGCTGCCTCCAAGTGTGAGCAGTATGTAGTTGGCTCCTACAATACTTCTCTTCCTTTACACAGCTCCCTTCTATCTTGTTAAGTCATCCTTGACTTCTTCACAGTCCCTCAACACATGACAGTCCAGCTGTGATTAGGGCTCTTTGGTGCATCATCCTTAGTCATTCTTGTAGGTTTCAACAGCTCTTAAGTTGAAGACACAGGTGAACCCTGCAGTTGGCCAGAATATGAGTAATAGGTTGCATGTTAGCACAGAAATGATTGCAACAAAGCATATCCATCTGTATGGAGAAGATAAAGGAGACTGGCAAAGTGGGACAGCTTGGTTCTTTCACATGTTTGCATACACAGAGACACAGCCAGCACCACAGTCCTGTGTGCTGAACATCTCAACCAAGGATGAGTTTTTAGTCCAAAATAAACAGTGAACGTAAGAATAAATTTTCTTTATCCTCTTCGGCACTTTTAATTTCTTTGCCATTCCCCAAAGAGCAGATGCACTTTGTCATAATCCTGTATTGACTTAAGAGTTCTTGAGAAAAAAAGAACCATTGTGCTATGCAGTGTTACAGCCCTACTCCAGACTCCTTCCAGTGCAGGACCAGGACAAGTCAGTGACACATCCTTTACAGGGAATAGTGTCCATCTGCTCACCACCTAGGTAGCACATTTTGATTACAAGTGAGCATATGCAATGTATATTGTATATATGTAATGTATGACTTGGCTTGGCCAGAACATATGAAAACTACAGGATGATTTTTGGAAATAGTAGAGTTTTCCAGAAAATATGCGAACTTAAAAGTCTTTAAGAGAAGTTTTAAATCAACAAAAAGAAAATAAATTGCATTTTTTTCATGGGCTGAATGCATTTTAAAAGTTATTCAGACTCATTCTCTAACTAACATTCTACTACAGCCTTTGAGTCCTTTTCACACGTGATATTTTAACATGGAATGTTTGTCCTTTTGTATTTTAAGAGATACAGAACAAAGATCTTACATGAGAAGATTCATGTCTTCATGAGAACAGCCAAAACTCAATTTGTTCATACAAATAAATAAATTTCACCTGGTTTCCTAGAATCCTTTTTTGTTTCCCCCTTTCACAGGGCAGTTGTGTTTCTGACCTTCATGAAGAGAACCAGAATAGATGCTATGTCTGTTTTTAAGCAAAGTGCCCTGAACCTGTGCTGCTTTTAGGCCCTGAAGGACATATTGGCAGCCTGCAAACAAGTTGCTGACAGAAATTATGTGTACAATTGGCATTTAGTAAAGCAGCCTTTTCAGGATCATAGCAGAATTTAAATTGCCTGAAAGATTATGAGACCAGAACAGCAGACTTCCTGCAACAACACTGCAGAATGCTTGAAGTATTTTTGATATCAAGGGAAATTATTTTCTTTTGGGCACCTGTCGTGGTTTAGTCACCCTAGGACAGTACCCTTTGTGAATCACATTATACTAATTCCAGTTTCAATCCTAAGTAGCAATAATGCAGGGTCAAGAGTCATATTTAAAATACAGAGAAGGTAGCAAAAGAAAGTGTAATGGCATCCAAATGTATGTGACAATCATGTCTCATTTCTGCATTTCTGTTTTAAAAAGGATGCTGCCTGTGAGCCATTCTACCATCACTTCTTTCTCTTCTCTTTGAAAGAAAAGACAGTAAATATTAACTCATTAAATAATGCAAATTTGATTGGGATTTACAACAGGAGGAACAGTGAGCTACAGTCAAGAAAAAGATCCTTATAAATCCAGAGTTATCACAAAGTGATTTTAAAGAAGTGGGATTTATTTATTTTGCAAGCAGAGAAGTCTTTGATGTCATTTGCAGAACTGGCATCCTATTAGTTGGGAACCTGTCCTAATTTACTCTTGTCAAAATCCTAGACAATGGTTTGATTTGCTTTAAATAAGATACAGATGGTTGTAGAATCAGGTTTGAATTTAATAAATATTAGCTGCTGTTTTTCCATTTCTTTCACTGATACATTTACAGTACTACAGTTATTACCCCACCATTCTTGATATGTCTGCTATGAGTTTGGTCTGTGTGAAGAAATTCATGGCAAAAGAGTAACTGACATGTAAAATTGGGGGTTATTTTATTGTAATGTACTTTAAAGACTGAAAACTGATTTGGAAATAACTGATTTCAAAATTAATTGCTTATTATATTTGAGGCTTTTGGCTGATTATTTTTAAACATAATTTGGTGCAGAACACATTCTCTCACATTGTGTTTATATCTTTCTGATTTAATATTTCAAAGAGGTTTGGAAGTAATTTTTGTCAACAGTAAAGGTAAAAGCAGGCAAGACCTGGAGTGGTATAAAAAATATCTTGTAACAAGAGTGGAAAATTAAAGAATGTTTAGTCTCTCAAACTGCAATTTGATTAATACACAAAGACAGCCTTCAGACTCTTCATACACACAGACAGTAAAATGACAATATCTCTAATGTCAGTGATGACTCATATGTCAATAGCACTACTGAGAAAAGTATATTGAAATGCACTGATGTTTTTAAAACAGATGAGATTTTCAAAACTAAAATTAATTTTCCTTTGAAACTGATGCACATATTCGTGTGTTTGTATCTTCTGAAAAGTCACTAGTATTCAAATTCATTTAAATAATTCATATTGCATGCATCAGAAGAGAATTGCTAAACCAGTGAGTTTGTTTCCATATAGTTCAAAGACAATGTGGAAATAGATCAGATATGCACAACTGATCAAATAAAAAGTGTAAGCATACCTGTTTTTATAAATTTTTAATACCTAGAAGGCAGTAATAAATTAAATCCATATAGCAATAATTAATAATATTTTAGGGGACTTTGCTTAAAATAAAAGAATAATTGTAGACAAATCATAATTTATCTATATGCATTTCTAGAAAAAAAGGAATGAGACAGAGGTGAAAACATAATTTATCAGCACTTATTTTCACAGTTCCTTCTAGAACATTTGTACAGTCTTCCCTTACTCAGAATTACCAAACAACACTTCCTTTTGACAGCCCAATATTAGAACTGTCTTGTTCCTTCTCTATTGACTGCCGATTTTCTCATAATTATCACTTGTCTACTTCTGCTGGTTTTGACTGGGATAGAGTTAATTTTTTTCCATAATTGCTAATAGGAGCTATGTTTTCACTTTGTGCTGGAAACAGTATTGAAAATCCAGGGACATTTTGTAACAGTAAGTTGTCTGTGAGGCAGCAGTGTGCCCTGGGGGCCAGGAAGGTCAGTGGTGTCCTGGGGGGCATCAGGAAGAGCATTGCCAGCAGGTCCAGGGAGATGATCCTGCCCCTCTGGAGAGGCCACAGCTGGAGTGCTGTGTCCAGTTCTGGGCTCCTCAGGACAAGAGGGATGTGGAACTCCTGGAGTGGGTCCAGTGAGGGCAGCAAAGATGACTGAGGGACTAGAGCATCTCTCTCATGAGGAAAGGCTGGGGGAGGGAACGGGGACTGCTCAGCCTTGAGAGGAGACAGCTGAGAGGGAACATTATCAATGTCTGTCAGTATGTGACAGGAGGGTGCCAGAGGAAGGTTCCAGGTTCTTCTCAGTGGTGCTCAGCAATAGGATGAAAGGCAGCAGGCAGAAACACAGGAAATTGCCCCTAGACATGAAGAAGATCATCTTCTCTTCTTTGTGGGTGACTGCCCAGGGAGGCTGTGGAATCCTTTACTGTGGAAACACTCAAGAGCTGTCTGGATGCAATCCTGTGCAATGTGCTCCAGGGTGACACTGTGTAAATGAGCAGGTTGCACCCCATAATCCCTTCCAATGTTACCCATTTTGTGATTCTGTTATCACCAAGCAGTGCTTATGAAGAGCCAAGGCCTTTTCTGCTCCTCACACACCCCACCAGTGAGTGGGTGTGAGAGGCTGGGAGGAGACAGATCCAGGACAGCTGACACGAGCTGACCAGAGGGATGTTCCATATCATATGGTATCACAGTCTGCATATAGAGCTGGGAGAAGAAGGAGGAGGCAGGTGAACATTGAGAGTAAATATATTTGTCTTCCCAAGTAATCATTGTGATGGACCCTAGTTTTCCTGGGGATGGCTGAACACCAGCCTCAGGATGAGAAGCAGGGAGTGAATTCTTCATTTGGCTTTGCTTGTGATCATGGCTTTTGCATTTGCCTCAACCCACAAATTTTCTCACTTTTACCCTTCAGACTATCCCCATCATGCCACCTAGGAGGGGGAGTAAGTAAGCAGCTCTGTGTTCCTTAGTAGCCAGCTGGTGTAAAACCAGTAAAATACACCAAAATATCAGACATGGATATATTCACCTGCATAATTTTTATTGCAGACTAAGGAAAAATATTAAATGCACTATAAATATAACCAACAATGACTCTTCATGGGCAAATGAAAACAGGCAGCCAATTTCTCAGTAACATTTGACATGTTGCACGAATCTTAACACAGACAGTGGAGCTTCTGATATTATGCAATATCTGTGCAAACTTTCTGTGTGAAGAGAGGATGAAAAATATATTTTTTTCAGGTATGGATGCAGTTACTGGTACCATCTTACACCACAGAGAAAGCATAATAAGTTGTGAAGCTCTGAAATCTAATGAGCATAGTCCAGGATGTTTTATTCAAAGGCACAGCAAGAGCTACCACAAGCCAAGGTGGCTCCTCTGTACTGTAGAAAGTGCTACTTCTCTTCCATGAACTAAATAGGACCAAAAGTTTCATTTAGAAGTACATCTGAAAGTTTTATTCTTAAGAACAGGAGATGTGTTCTGGCTTTATATCTCATATGATATTAACATCTCACTGACTTTGTCCAGGAATGTGTGGATGTTTCTAGCAGCCTTGAGTAGATACCTTTTTATCCTAAGGGCTGGGTTAGACCAAGGAATCTGGTAAATCATGTAGTATCAGCACATTTATCATGTCAAGCTCTGCACTGGGTCTGTATGCTCCACATCAGGGATTAGACTTTTTTTTCTGCAACAGTAATTTTGTTTCTGATTGAAACCTGCATCTTCAGGGAATCTTCTTCACCTTTAAGTTTTAAATAACACCAGGGTTTTAATTTCTCTTCCTCACCCTAATCTTGGATTAGGAAGGAAGTTCAGTAAATGTGAGAGTGTCTGGTGCTTTCACAGAAAGAACACTATGTAAAAAAGTATACAGAAATGTCAGGAAGCAGAACAGCTTATTTGCATCCTCTTTGTAACTATTAGCATGTGATTAAATGAAGACTTAAAGAGCCAGAGTTTCACTACATATTTGCTAGATTGCCTTTGGTGTGGCATGATGCTTCCACCTCACCTTAGCCTGACATCAGCTGAAATCAAGTCTAAGATGTTGCTCAGAAACTTAAGTGTTAGTAGTTCAGCTATACAAAATGTAGGATATAGCAGTCCCAGATAATAAATAAAATAGAAAGAACAGATGGTTCTTAGATTGTGCATGGTTCTGTACACAGTCCTGGCTGGGCTTTATTGGCATAGAACCAGAGATGGGATTGATAATTTCTGATTTCCTGTGTAGTATATGTATGAAAGAATAAGCAATATTGATTAAGTTTATTGGAATTATGGGAAATATTTTTACCCAAGTAGAGGAGATAATTATTTACCCCTATCATAGAAAAGGAGCACTTAGATTTCAACACAGGGAATTAGTGCTCTCAGTCAGAAGGAGTATTTTCTTCATGGAGATCCAGGCAGATCTGAAACAGTTTAGTTTAGTGAATATTAGGAATGAGAAGGATCTTGGTTTGGTACAGGTGGCTGTGTATGGTAATACCAAAGGGAGCTACTTAAAGCTCTGCAAGGTGTTTTCATAGAGTCTTCTACAAGGGCTTTCATCTCAGCAATTTGAAGTCTTAGATTTACATATTTGCAGGTGAAATGGTTGATTCTCCAAGAAAATCTGACCTAATGCAAGCAAATTAGGTGCAAACTGATATATATAAATGGTTTTATTTTTCTTGTTTTTCTTACAATTAGAATATTTCTAAATAAAACTATATTTAAATATAACAATTCTTGAGATCTTTTAAGGTCTTTTTTGACTTTAGCTGATCCTTATTCTGTGATAGTAGCACTCTCATTATTGTGTGACCATAGTCAGTCACATTCACAAATTGAATAGTAAAATATGAAGACAATTAATGTGAACATAAGGTTCAATAGCAAGTCTGAAGCCTTTTTAGAAATTTTCATATGGATGAGTGTCTCCTTAGGAAGAAAACAAAACCTATCCATTAATGGATGAAGCAGTTCCATTGGCATTCTGCTGCACCCAGCTGTTAGAAAAGCTTTCTTCTTACTGAGCAAATGCTTTCTTTTACTTTCAGCTCCCAACAGTTGCTTTCAGAGCTTTGGGCTTTCATTAACGTGCCTAAGAGGGACTGAAATGTTTAAACTATATGCTTGACATTAACAAAGAACTTCTCCAGTTCAGTTTTCTAGTGTGTTCCCAGCAGCTGGAATGAAGCAATGACTGTATTCTGAGGTACCCTTCTCCATCAAAAGTGAACTGGAAGAGAAACTAAATCAGTGGTGGTAACTGAGTTCAGCTCTAGTTCCTATCCAATTGAACTTCATCATAAATATCTCAGCACAGAAAGGCTTATAACATAAGTGTAAAGGCTACAAAAGAGGTAAAGAAGAATGTGTGGAAAAACATTTTTAAATTGGCCTGGGGAAACCCAAATTGTGACTGTAGCTAACCTTTGGAAAAAATTCCTAAAAATTTTAGAGAATTCAAAACTAAGTATTTTAATGATAAAACAGGCAATGAGCTAATAAATAGTTTAATGAAAAAGCATGTAAAAATGTAGAGCTAAAAGCTGGTATGAAATCACTCTTTCAATAAATGTATAGAAGAATTAGTGACAACTTTATATTATGAAGCCAGTAGTTAGGCTGAAATACACAATCCTATAGTCAGTGTGGATGGTATTTTTGCTATATTCAGGCATGAAAACTAGTACTGTGCTACTGTAAGTCTGATATTTAATTCATTTATCAATATTTTATTTTGCCCATGATTTTCTTGTCCAAGCCTTAGACTCCCAATGGTGATTACTTCATGCACCTATAAAAAAGATTGGACTTTTAGCTTGTTTTCTTGTTTAAGTTTGTACATAGAAGTATAGAATAAAATAACAAATCCATAGATGAAGTCTATGTGCATCCATAAGGATGATTTAGTCAGTAATTCAATGACTATCTTCAGGAGAACACTGTTCTTGCTCTGGCTCCATTGACTATATTGAGTAGGTATCCATTGACAATAGTGGTCCAAGATAGCTACATTGCATGAAAAAATAGGCATTTGATTATGTAGATGTTTAGTTTAGCCTTTAACTTCATCCTAACACAGATGAGTAAACGACAGTAGATGCAAACTGAAACTACCAGTTCAGTTTGTGGAAGTATCAGACAGATTTACCTTTCTATTGACATGGTAGGAAGAAGATAACTTTATCTGCCAAACTCCTCCTGAGAGTTCAATCCTCAGTTGTTTTATCAGATCCCTACAGTATATTAAGGTCAATAAATGAGAGGCCTGCAGTCAGCTCCTGTGAGGTGATGGGGTAATTGATTTTACAGATAGATTTCAAGACCAAAAGGTGCCTTGAATAGATATTTCGCACAAAGGAGTGTAATATAGAGTTTATGAATTAAAGATATACCTAAGAGGTTTGACCTATCATTTATTCTGACTGCCTTTTTGAGTGTAATGTCTTTTCTTGTAATCACTGAATTTAATCATTGCTGGGTTTTATAAGACAGATAATATCCCTTCTGTAAACTTTTGAATAGGACTGAATATAGCACATGTTTAATTTATTACAGCTACAGTAGTGAAAAAGCAGAATGTTGGTCTTGGTTAAACTGTAAGTCAAAGCATATCTGAGATATGCATCCATAAATAGAAATACAGTTACACCTGCCATGACCTCTTCCATTGCTGTTAAACAGGGGAAAAACTGAGAGTTTCAGGAGTTGAGTTAACCTGCAACTACAATGAATCACTGCAGAGCATATCAATAGCATAGCATATTATAGCATATTGCTATCTAATATCAGAAAAAATTCCACCTGAGAGAAACTGTTGAAGACATCTGACACAAACCTGGCCTTGCAAATATAATTGACTTTTTTAG
Organism: Erithacus rubecula; assembly: GCF_903797595.1. Taxonomy (NCBI): domain Eukaryota; kingdom Metazoa; phylum Chordata; class Aves; order Passeriformes; family Muscicapidae; genus Erithacus; species Erithacus rubecula. The sequence continues at coordinate 41,893,496 of NC_136688.1, forward strand.
GAAGTTCATCTAACTGGAATTTGCAAATCCTTTTTTGATGTTAAATATTGTTATCAATAACCATGTTGCTTTAATCAACTACACTGCTAATGCATAGAGAGTAGCATTGTCTCAGGTTCATCAGGAAACAGACTAAACAGGAAATATTTGGATGACTTAAGGAGCTCTTTGGGAGAAAATATAAATATACATCTTATTTATCTTTTTATCTTTGACTCGTCCTGCTTCTGATTTCTCCTAATACAAAGATACAGGATTCTGTAGTGCTTAATAAGGAAAAAAAAAGTCATCTCTGAAAAGAATTAAGTTTTCAATTAGAGGTAGTCTGTAGCTTGTTGTTATTCAAAGTTCAAATTTCCTCACCTCTTTTTGTCACATAGAGAATGACGTTTGGACTAGTTCATGGTAGCTGAGCTTTTGTTGACTCCTGGAAGAGGAAACATACAGAAAACAAAGATGGTCTCTCAGCTTTCAAAGAATTCTGACATCTCCTGGGGCTCAAGCCTCAGAGCAAACTTGACCAAACACCAGATTTAATCAATGTGCTTGAATAATTTTCCCCTTATTTCATAAAATGTGTTAATTTGATGTTTCTGAAGTAGGAAATTGGTGACAGTAGCAAGGAGCCACCTCTGCTCAATTTTGTTTTCATTTTTCATAGATGCTTTTCCTGTGATGGAGACTGCACACATATCTCTTGGTGCTGCATATGATACCTCTGGCTGTACCACTTACCCCACCAGCAAAGCCAGTCTGCAGCAACAGCTCTTTCAAAGCCTTCTCTCCAGACTCTCCATTGGAATTCCCAGGCAATCTTCATGCAAAGAATTGGTTATCTATTGGTTCTGTCTGCAGATGGTGAGATATAAGTAACTGTATGCTGGAGGGTGGAGTGAAAGTCATAGTCAGCCATAAGGTAGAGAGAGAAAAACCCAGTGTAGTGGGTCTGTAACCAGTAAACATTGAAGCTCCATGATTTTTCTTTGAATAGATAAGATTTAGGACTTTCTGCATGCTACAGTAACATAAATTTAGCATTTGTACACTACAGTCTTTAACTGTCTTGTGCTTTGTAATCAGTAACTGTTTATTTACCAGATTTATGCAATTTGGGGACTTAAAAATACACATCCATGCTCACACATATGTCTCTCTACTTTTCTGTATACTTTGCTTCTCATTTCTAATGTTGATTTCCTACAATGAAAATATTGCTAGAGAAAGACATGGTAGAACATTACTAAATTTTCTTCTAGAGGAAGAAGCACAAGTTCTAGAGTGTAAATATTGTGTTATTTAATTGGATTTCCACACAGGAAACTGTCTTAAAATCTCTTTTTCAAGAAAAGCCAAAAAACCTCCACCCAACCCTATGGAACCCTTACCTTGGGCTCTACTCTCCTTCTTGTGCTCAAAATATAATCTTTTCAGTTACTTTTTCAAGTGTTTTTTCCTCACACGTAACCACTCAGAAAGTCTTGGCTATATGTAACCCCATTATTCAGGAAAAGAAGATAAAGAAAGGAATGAGGGGGACACAATCCAATGGAGTGAAATAATGTTCATATTTTCGTACCATAAAAAGCAGGCAAAATGCAGATGCTGGCCATCTCTTAAAACCAATCACAAAATATCTGTCTTCCCCAGGTATCATGTCTTAGTTGCAAAAAATAATTTTCTAAAGATCATGCAAACTGGACCACATCAGTTTGACAACAAGGAATCTGTGGAATTTTGGTTTTTGCTGCTCTGAACCAGTAAGACCTGTTATACCAGGACTGACTTTGCAGCTAAACCTGCAAATACCTCTCTGTTGATATGAGCAATTCAGTTAGGCTCAATATGAATTCCTCTCTCATTGGATCATCCTGTGCCAAGTTCTGGCACTTCAGGGGGAAAGTCAGACCAAAACATGCCATTAGTTAGTACCCATGCTCCTGACAACAGAGCTGCTGCTTAGGGCACAGAGGTATTCCACCTGTCTTGGTGGATTTGGGCTTGACAGCCAAACAGGAATTCACACCTGACCAAAAAGATACCTTTACTGCACAACAGGTTTCAAGGCTTTCCTGCTTAGTTCATCCATGGCCATTTATCAGTCACATGGGGAGGTCATGCACAAACCCCTGCTGAAGAGAACTGCTGGGCATGGAATTGCAGCTGGACAAAGTCTCACAAACAAGAATAAATAGAGCTGACTTCTTCCCCCAGAAGGCAGGAGAGGACTGCATTCCCTTTATATCTTTTAACAGTAGCCCATTCATAGACCTAGTTAATTTTGCATCTTCTGTTACTTGGCCAATTACTGTTGAGTATGCTTCTTACTGGGGGAATCTGCCATTTTATTATCAAGGCCCTTTTCTTAGGCCATCTGACATTCTTTCAAGAAAAAATGAAATTTCACATAAATTCTTAAATTTCTGTATTTTTGGCTCATTGTTATGAGAAAACAAAGCAAACATTCCATTTTTGTTTAATTATTTTTTCCTCCATTTCTGCCTTAAAGTCACAGGATGAGTCATCGGAGCAAGGAGGAACCAAGTTAACTTTTTCTTCATATGTTGTCAGCACTAAAATTTCATTATGCAAACACAACACCCGACTTCAGAAATTCTATTTACCAAATATTTGTCATTTTATATTCATTACTAGAACTTACATTTAGCAAGAAATTAATTTTTTCTGGTGGATAAATGAGTATACAATTAGTCAGGTTAGGAAAAAAATACAAGACCTCTCAGAAGGACTATTGCGGCTCCAAATGTTCCTGACTTGTTTTTCTTATTTAAGGCCCTGATGATTTCAACCTTGTTCTAGTGGATGGTACAATTAGGATGGTAAATAAAGTGGTAGTTCAAAGGACCACATATTTTAAGAGCAGAAACTTCAATGTTGTTAAATAGTTGGCCATATGAATTTTTAGTTGAGTTAATTTGGTGACTTGCTCAGCAGTATTTAGGTATAGTTATTTACCTACTAATGTATTTGAAGCTTGAGATTGTAGATATTTGCCTCCTGAACTTCCTATATAACATTCCTGGTTTCTTGAGTAAAATCCACTGGACCAATTAATGCACGTTGGAAAAAACAAGATTTGAGGTAGAGGAAGAATGACTGATTTTAGGCTGCTTTCAAATGTTCATGGATGGTTGAAGCATAATCTCTGTTTAAGCACCATTTTCTGTCTCTCCTCAGTTGCGAAATTCACATGCATTTCCATTAAAGACTATAAATATTTTAGATTTATACTATTTTTTTTTTTTTCAGTTCCAGGAGTTACATACTCCTGTTTGGTCTTTCATGCAACCCATTTTTTCTTTTGTTCAGTATAAAATATTTCACATAGCTACATTTTGTGTGGACAATTGCACATTTTTGCGAAATCAAAAAATATATAATCATCTGATATCACATTATATTAATGACATTGAAATTGCTGGAGTCACCATACACCAAAAATAAATACAGAAAAGTCTGTGTTCAAAGACAAAAATATGTTTGGGGACCATTTGACATTTCAGAAATAAGATGTAAGTCTTCATTTGAGCCAGATATATCCTAAACTTCTAGAAAGAATAATAACAAAAGAAAAACTGTTTACTATGAATATAATTCAAGATGGTAGGAAAAATATATTTTTAATCCTGGATTTGGCTGTACTGTTGTCTAAAAGGGTATTTAGAATTGGTTCTTGCACCCTATAATCAATGATGAATGTATGTATTACAGAATCAAGAAATACTTAAAGGGATATTTATATGTTTTGGATTTTTTTTTCCTCCCTCTTTAGTTTTCCCAGTTGTGAGTGTGCACTTCAGTGACATATCGAATCTTCCATCTTCTTGTGTCAAGTAAAAAAACAGAATATCTTTTCTGTAAAACCTTTCAATATACATTGTCTATCCAACACATTTGTCTAGTGTAGAAAATCCACCAGAATCTTGTGGTTGGTACTTTAGGTGCCTCTGTCTTATAGATGAAATCACAAGAATTTGTGGGGTATTCTGAAAACTGACTTACAAGAAACCTGAATTCTTAACTAGAATTCTTAAGAAGTTTTGTCCTTGGTTTGGATTAGTGTTGCAGACATCACTGTACAGTGCTAACAATCCTTAAATTTAGACAGTCCTAGGATTATATTTAGTCCCCAGTTGCATCATCATGTATAAACTGAAGGCCCAGTAATGACTGCATGCAGTTAATAAGTCTGTAATTATATGGACATCATAAATGATATTGATGCTTCATGCAGTGAAGTAATGTAATTAAAACTTTTGAATTTCTGCTTTCTGAATTGGAAGCTAGGATAATTAATGAAGCTTTGTTTGGGGGTCAGATCTCTCCAATCAATAAGATCATCTGGATTTAATTTTTCATCTTGCTCACTTGACCAGCCAGTATTCAAATTAAATTGATAGGAAAAAATTGTGGTGACTAAAAAAAAATTATTTCTATGTTAAATATGTAATGAATGACCACTCGGGTGACAGTGGGAAGCATTGCTTTAAGACTCTGTTAAATACAATTTGAGAGATGGATTTAATTATGAGCATTGCTAATGGTTGATGTAGAAATCACGCTGCACATAACTCATTTTAGAAAGCTCAAACTGGGGATCCAAAGAATGAAAAAAAGAATGAATTACATAGGAAACACTTGAGTTTCTGGGGGAATGAGAGGAATGTGTGACCCCTCCCAAGGCAAAGTGATGTAGATTTCCAAGTGATGTTTAGAATAACACACAAAGAGCTCCCTAATCAGTGCATTTTGAATGTGTTTGTTCCTATGCCAGATAAGTGTGTGCTGAAAACTGGAAAAAAATTTGATTAGCTAGAAATCTACAGCAGATTTGCCATTTGAGTCCATGTTCCTTAAGTCTTCTTCTGTCTTTTCCTTCAACTGCTGGCAATACTCTTCCTAATACACCCCAGGATTCCATTGCCCTTCTAGCCCCTGGGGCACACTGCTGGCTCATGGAAAGTTTGTCGTCCACCAGGAGCCAACCCCAGGTCCTTCTCCACAGAGCTGCTTCCTAGCAGGTCAACCCCCAGCTGGCATTGGGCAGGGGGTTATTCTTCCCTCACGTGCAGGACCCTGCATTTGCATTTGTGGAATTTCAGACAGTTCTGTGGTGTGAAAAACCACAGAAGATGGAGGAAGCCTGAGAGAAAATGGCATAAAGTTGTTAGGGGGAAAATCAGGATGTCTGTGAAGGTAGAAAAATGAGAGATTTAGCAGAGACTGAAAAGATTTATCAAGCAGAATGAACATATATAAGACAATCAATTAAAAATAACCAAAAAAATTGTAAATGAGGTAATGCCTGTGCTACATAATGCCTGTTAGGATACTGCAGCATTTGAGTCATTATGCTGCCAAAGCCACAAACACAGAGTGCATGCCTGGTTTTTCTGAAGTATTAATATCTTCTCAGGTCCAGTGGATCTTTATTGCAAACATTTTGAACAGCTCTGATTGCAGATAATTAGAGCTGGGTTTTTTTGGGTTACAAATAATCAAAATAATCATGTTAGAAAGACAATTCTCTGAAGTAGCAGTGCCTGACCTGGTTTTCTTTGCTGCTTTTTTGTAAGCAAAAGAATGACATTTATTCTTCTGCAATAAAACTTTCCATTTTAGAAATGTTACTGGCTTGACCACTTATGAATAAAAATAGTCTTGATAGAAATTATCACAAGACCATATATGCAGCACTGAAAACCACAATTAAAGACATTTTCATTTATATGGCATAACATTTTCACTGATATGAGGTTTTGATTGTGCTCAGTATAATGGGCCCTGATTTTAATTGAGTTCTGGGCAATATCAAAACATGAATACATAATGAAAATAATGACATAACTTCTATGCTATTTTTCTTTTTGAATGCTCCTAAAAAGAATGTCTCATAAAGTACTTCTTAGGTCAGACCTCTTCAACAGGCATTGCATTATCCTAGTCAAAATCATATCTTCCCTATGTTTAAAATTTGGGAGAGATCATATCTGCACTTCTTAAGGACTTTAAAGGTAAATTAATATAAAAGTATATACAGAGAATCTAGGTTTTTCTACATGGTTTCAGGGCAGGGTTTTCATGGACTGAGGCTGTTGTCAAGACTAGATTCAGAGGCTTCAGCAAACATTGAATAGGGCTCTGGAAGGAGCAAAGTGGATGTGCTAACAGATCTTTGTGCACAAGTCTAGGCAGAAAATCCAACATCTTTAGTTTCCTCCCTAAGATGGTCTTCAAATTATTGTTACCACTCCATGCTTTGAGAAAAAGCATTGTCAATCTAACCATCTCTATTAATTTGGTTTATTTAGGGCAATTTCACACTGCTAATAAAGAACATTATCCTGTTGAAACATTTCTTTTCAGCATGCATACAACTCAAGACACACTATTGTTCAAAGGCTGCCATGTACTCTAGGCCTGTGTTGGTGCACACACATTCCACTGGATGCAAATAATTATCTTAAATTTGCAAGTTTCTTAGTATGTATGCATCCACCCATATCAAAAATAAGCAAAAAATATAGTACACCTTTTATGCAAAGTCAACAACTCCTCATATTAATTAAAATCCTAACAATCTAATTAAAATCAAGAAACAGCTATTACCAACGTAGATGCGGTCATAGTACAAATTAATACAGAAAAATCTTCCTTGATAGTAGTGTTTTAAAAACAATTGTGAAAAGAACCTTACTAATAACTACATCTTTTCTAAAATCTGTCTGGATTCTAGGCTGACAATACCAGTGTTCCTGGAGTGCAGCCGAGGTGGGATACCACACTGAGTTGTCCATATCTTGGCTGAACTTCAGGGCTATTGTTCATCATGCAGTGCCTACATACATTTGCAAAAGCTAAAAAGCTAAAACGTCAAGGCAAGCTCAGACAAATCATAAGACCTTACACCATCAGCAGATAAGAGCAAGGCCTACAGCCTTTATTAGAATGTGCAAAAGACATGTTTGATAAGCTGCACTAATGCACAGCAAACATATAACTTCTATCCCAGTGTGTCCAACAAGCTTTTAGGTATAATGACTTTTATAAATATGTCACCAAATGATTGTTCTGAAAAGTAACGAGCACATTTACAATTGGATAGCAGACTGATAAACACGTTAGTTAAAGGCATGAAATTCCCTGAATTGTATCTCAAGAACTAACTGAAATTGTGCAGTGAATGCTCTTTTAACCTGGAAAAGTTATAAGGATGTAAGTTTATGGTTCCCCCATATTCTCATTGTTTTGACAGAGATTCCAGAAGTATATATTTACAAATCTTTGCTTAATGCAGTGCATATTGCAATTTAGAGTGGTTTATCTGTCATAATGAATTTATTTTATTAGAAAACAATATAAGATATTGTGTCCTGGGCATTCTTGCTTATTATTTGTGATGAACCGAACATCTTTTGCAAGATTTCCAAGACAAGACTGGAGATACATTATCCAAAGCCACAAAGGGAAATGGAGGAAGTCGACATTGCAACTGCTTGGAGGAGGTATTGTTCTTTTTGTAACATCAGGGATTTTCCTTAATCATTTGCAATATTGGAAGTTCTAAAAACACAGCAGACAGTCACCAAGATCAATACAAGTAGCTCAGTGCTGACAGAAAGTGAACAATGAGGTATTTTCCACCTTCTGAAAAAGAAGTCCATGCACTTCAGCACTTATTTTCTCTTACATGCTTTCTATGCACTCAACGTGATATCATTTTACTGCTAATCCTGAATCTTGTAGTCTTATGTTCGTACCAATTGATAAGAAAACTCAGACTCTAAATACTGCTGGAATTATTTTAAAATTACTTATTTGCTATTCTTAGAGTATCCAGGTTGATGAACAGGATAAGAACAAAATACTTTTATATTAAAAAAAATAATAATGTCATGGAAAAAATATTTCATCCTGATTATGTAATGAATTTCCCCCAAAGTACAGGCTACTGCAACACTTCTTATGCTGAAGGATATTAGTATTTTCTTGAGTATTTTCTTTTCTGAAGCCTTTAGAGTTTTCATTTGGGCTTATTCAGTTGAAAATTCCAAATGTTACTATGAGTTGAAAAAAATGCCATGTCAGTGCTTACCAGGACTTGATATTGGTATACCTAGAAGAAGGCTTGGATGCATAAAATCTCTCTTTGTGAATGCCAACCTGAAATCTGAAGAGTTATGTTAAGATTGGGAGTACTATCCCTTCAAAGCCAACTATTTTCTGTTAAAATAGTGGCTACATAAAATATCAGTTTTGTCTCTGTCAGTGTGATCTTGCAATATGCTGTCTAGCTTTGAGAGGTGGTTCCAAAAGAATTCAAAAGCTGGACATCTGTCAAAGTCCCAAGTTAATCAAAACGTGTAATTTTCTTCTACTTACTTCATGGAGACCAGGTTACTACAAATAATTATTACTTGTTATTATAGTCTTCTGTTTGCACCACCAGAAAAGTCTTTAAAGAAGTTCTTGAAGAGGTGCATTAGGAAAGACACTCCTTTTATTTCTTTGCTGATTACATTGACTCTAGTAAATTTCTGCTAGTATTGTAAATTTCTTAGCAAGAAATGTGATGGCATTTGGGCTAAACTTGATATTTCTCCTTGAAATGTCTTCCCAGAATATGTTATCATAAGAATCCATTCCTTATCTGGTACAATCAGCACTAAAATAAATAAATACAGAACATACTATAAACAACATATCATATACAATTAAATATACACAACAAAAACAATAAAATGTGACATTTTCTACCATCATAGAGGAAATACAGCTTTATATTGAGCTTTCATAAGAATCATGCAAGAAACAAAAAGCAGCAAAGAGCAGAAAGTACTTTCTGAATGTACAGAATCACTTGTTTAGCTGAACAGAAACACTCTTAAAGTTTGAATTTTACTAGAGCAAGTACATTTCTTAGAATTCCATAAATAAATTAAAGGTGAGGAATCACTGTATAATGAAAGTAATTTCATTAACAAGTCTCACTAGAAAAATGGGACATCATCTTACATTCATGTATTTTTAGTATGGCTAGATAACAGATGCAATGAAAGAAACAAGTGAAAAACCAAACATACAGAGGAAATCAGAACCCTGCTAATGAATTTTTCATGATAAAGAAGTGAGTTAGCTATTAAGGTTCTAGACCCCACTTCTGAGATTAATAAACATGAAAAAGAGTGGATTATAATATGTATTCTATTAATATTTTTGAAAGATATATCTATGAGTAGTGGCACACATAAAAATGAGGAAAAGGAATAGGCTGGACAACACCTTGAACTTTCTTCTGGATTTGCTTTGCAGCAAAATGAATGCCAATTGAGATTTGACTAGGATATAAGAAAAAAGTCTAAAGAAAATTTAAAGTTCCTGAGATATTTGCAGGGAACAGTCATACTGTTCTTTTGACTTTATTCAAGTGAAAGAGCTGGTACTGATTTACTGGATCTGAATTTTGCTAAATAGTCATAGAACCATAGAATCATTTAGGATGGAAGGGATGTTAAAGATCATCTATTTCCAATCTTGTCATGGACAGAGACACCTTCCACTAGACTAGGTTCCTCAAAGTTCTGTCCAATGTGGCCCTGAACACTTCCAGGGATGGAGCAGCCACAGCTTCTCTGGGAAACCTGTTCCAGTGCCTAACCACCCTCACAGTAAAGAATTTCCTCCTAATATCCAATTTAAACCTACTCTCTTTTAGTTTAAAGCGTTGCTCTTTATCCCATCACTCCATGCCTTTATAAAATGTCTGCCTCTAGTTCTCTAGTAATCCACTTTAGGTCTTTTTCTAAGGTTTCCCCAAAGCCTTCTCTTCTTCAGTCTGTACAACCCCAACTTGTACAACCTTTCCTTAAAATGGAGGTGCTCCAGCCCTTTGATCTTCTTCATGTCCTTCACTCCAGCAGGTCCATATTCTTCCTGTGTCTGAGACTCAGGATCTGGACACTCCAGGTGGCATAGCAGTGGAGTAGAGTAGGGGTGGGGGAAGACAGCAATCCCTATAATTTCTTTTTCTTAAAAAACAGGTAGTGGCTTTCAACCTTCTCACATTGCTACTTCATTGTAATGAGAATGCAGACCCAAATGCAATTCCAGACAAATTGGGATGTTGATGGGGTTAAAAAGGATGTGCTCGCATTCTGCTGTCATCAGGTGTTAGGGAAACAGTGAACACTCTTTGCAAGTGCAGCTAGTAATGTAGATAAATAATGGATACTGCTAGTGGCCTGAATACATTTAGAGAATCCCAGCTGCTCCACTCAGTGTTTAATAGTCTGGAGGTGCAATTTCTTGCTACATAAATATTCAGGATATTCCTACAGCCTTGCCACATAGGTGTAAACAACAATCAGCATAAAGAGGGACATAAATGTTTATTATAGGCTTCATTTTAGCTAACAGATGCTCAGTAAAAAGGCTGAAAGTTAAGGTAAAAAAAAAGTGACTCGGGAAAACTTATCAATGACAAAAAAATTGCTGTGAAAGAAACTTCATATATACAAGGACTTTATTTGCAGGAGATTTGTTCCAGTTATTTAAAGAAGGAGCTAGTTAGCAGTATCCTTACATCAAGGCAAGTGTCTTGTGAGGGGTAGAATTTTAAAGCTTGGGGTGATATAGCTTTGATTCTCTACACTTACAGTTGGCCTTTTTTTCTGTAATTTTCCAAAACTCTTCTTTGGTATGCAGTTTTGCAAGAACCTTTGTTTATGCTTATCTATGTAGGATGTAATAAGAATATTTCCACAAATCATAAATTTAGTGTAATGTCAAATTTGCCTTAAGAAGCACACATTCAAGCAAAGCAGACTGAGCAATCACTTTTGTTCCTGTTCAGCAGTTCCCAGTTCAGTTAAAGCACTAGGAGAATGAAATACAACTTAGCTGTATATTCTCTCTCTTGATAGCTGCCTACTAAGGGTGACCTTTATTAATTTTATTAGAAGTAGAGATAGACAAGTGCAGCCTATGTTAACTCTTTGATAACTGTCTTTGTTTTTATCTATCAGCAAAATCTCTTAAAGTGTCCAGCGACACAACTAATTTGCTTGCTTTCTGCTATAAGGAAACACTTTACAACTTCACTACTCAAACTTGTGTTGATACGGCAGATTCAGAATTGATGTTGGGGAATATTCTCCCATCAAAGAGAAATTAATTTTTCAGAAATAGTAGGTAAATTTTGATGGTCATCTTTTAGAATAAATAAATAATTTTTGCAGAATAATGCATAAATAATTTTAAATAATTTTAATAGATTATTTTAAATATTATGGAGCAAATAACAAAGCTCCACTTTCTATTAACAACTCTTTGGCTCAATTTGAATGTTTTGTTTATTTCTTCCTTTTTCTTCCATAGCACTTTTATTCCAATTCCATTATTCCTTACACTAAGTGTTGGCATCTTGTTACTTCAATGCATAGCATTAGTATGTGTAGCAACACCCACGCTCACTATGGAAAACTTGGTTATGCTAATCCTAGAGAGAACAGACCTAAATACTTCTAATTTCAACTGCTGAGTAGAAGGGCTGTGTCTAGAAGAACTGTGTCAAGAAGTTTGGTACGCAGTAGTGGCCAGGCACTGTCAGGAGCAGCACTGACAGGCTGTAGTCCCCCTAAAGAAGGGCAGTGATACCTGGGTTTATGTGTGCACATTGGCCCTATCCAGTCTAGGGTTGATCAGCACTGATCACAACTTCATGCTGATCTGCCCTGGTTTCCTCCTTTGGCAGTTTCCTTTCATGCTCTGTCCTGCCTTATTAGTATGTATACAACTCTTCCTATGATATATAGCAATACCAGGTCACCTAGCCATTCTTCAATCTTGTTTCCCAATATACTCCATTCCTTCACAAAGAATGGCATAAAAAGTTTAATTCTTATTGAAGAGAATTCAGCTCAAAAAGCTGGAATTTTGTATATAGAGCTATAAACCAATTTTAGAAATTTATACTGCTGGAGTTTCTGAATTCCTTAAAATTACTGTCAAGAAACAAGGTTGAAATATGGCAGCCATGGTGTGCCACAGCAACACTAAACCTTAGATCTTTAAACATGGAAAATGTAAAAGCTTTTCTTCCATTTAAATATCATTCCATATAAATTATACCTTAGATGAAGTTTTTCTTGGCATATATGTTTCTCATATTTTTTCTTAGGATAACCCTTAAAAATTAGAGAGTAGGTCAAGATAATGGAGACACAATTCCAATATAGAATTCCCCAAAGGTTTCAAAATATTCAGATTATGCCTTTGTTTGAAGTTGCTACAGAGATTCTTTTAAGCCAAGGAGCCTGGTCTGTGTCTGAGTTTTCATTAGGCCAGCCTGTACAGCACCTTGCTTTATTTTGGAGTCAGATCTATCCAAAATCCAAATAAGTTTAAAACATACCTTAAAGCTCTACTTCAAGAATTGGAAGGATTTGGAGGGCGGTTGTTGTAGCATCTTCAGAATTTTATTGAGTATAAAAGGCTTCTGAGAAGAAAAGGTTATTGCTTATTTTTTTGAAATCAAAATACATTTTTACTTACTTTACTAAGATCTGAGAAAATTTTTTGCCAATTTCCCAAACCAGGGAGAATAATATTTTAGAGGTAATTCACTTATTTACTATGATGTAATTTCTAAAAACATGCACATCTTGTTTAAATAATAAAGAATAGTCTGTTTAGTTGTGATTTTGCCGGATAAATAAATTCTTGTGTATCAAACATGAGATCAGCTTCAGTGCAGAGAGCTGATACAGCCAGTAATAATTGTTTGGTTGGTGTAGCATTACCCAGTGTATATAGCTGTAATAAATCATATGCATTATCATTACCTCCTCATGTCATCTTCAGCTAATGTTAATACATAATCAATTATACAAGGCATCAATCTACTCCCCCAATTCTTTGTAAAAACAGAATAAGTGATTCTGAGGAATCCTGATACAAATGTTCATTTTTTCAGTCCCAGAAATATATTGATGTTCCTACACTTTGATGTGGTGTTACATTTATTTTGTAGCAAGCATTTTCTAATCAATACATATAAAGTCTCATGTTTTTACAGCTAACTTTTTTGTTTTCTTTTGTCTTCCAGTTAGCTTAATGGTAATTGTTCATTCTGTACAACATTGCCAATCTGAATAAGGTCTGTGAGTGCTAATGGATTTTAAAAGCATTAAGTGCAAACATGGTCGAATAACAGCCAAGCATTTTGTGTTGAGTAGATACTTAATTTCACTGCAAAGTGAGTGGTGATATGTTGAATGCAACTGAGAGATCTCATTCTCAAGATTCAATAACTCAACAAGTTGAATAAGAATTTATCAGTAATTTTTCATGTATGGAAACTCTGTCTGTATTACAAGTATTTCTGATCATTACAGGTTTTCCTGCATTAAAATTCAGATACATTAATTAAAATTTTATTACGCATAAAACATGTTTATACAAGAGAATTTACTGAGTAAATTCATGTGATAGTGTGACTTTTAATATGTAATGATTGAGAAGAAAAGCATATCAATCCTTTACACAGACACAACTATTTTAACAGGAACTGTTATAATTAACTTGCAATATGGCATGGATAAGGACATACCAGCAGTGTCGCTATTCCAAGAAAAAACCTGATTGCATTTAGATGGAGTTACTTCTCACCTTTCATTCCATAAGCTTACTTTTTTACTCTTCTAAAACTAAAACTAAAACAAAGCAAGCAATAATTAGTTTTCAAATTTGGTAAAAAAATCAAGTCACATGCTGTTAATAGCAACTGTTTTTTCAGTTCTTGATGCAAATACCAAGATAGCTGTAAAAATTCTGACCATGTTGCTCACACAGTGGACAAATTTATGAGATTTTACTATAACTCTGTTGCCCACAGGAGTACCTACAGGCAGAGATGTGCTGTTTGTCTGATAGTTTGGGACCAGAGACCAGGGAGCAGGCATTAGTGCCTCTCATAACCCTGTAGACAGTCTCTGTGCACATCTCAGGGACCAGAGGGAAATTCTGAGGTGGCTCCTTCCCTCTGTCACACTTCATCCTCAGTCTTGCATGGAGAAGGCCTCAGCTCTGCAGTCTCCTGGAGAAACAGTGACAAGGTATTGTTCAATAAGCAAACTAGGCAGTTATTCCTTATTGTAGATATCTTTGGGTGACCAAATACTGCATAAAGGCAGAGTAACTTACTTTATGTATGCAAATGCTTTTGCAATAGATCCAAGTTATAGTTTTTCCTTTGTAGTTTTTCCTTTCCCTGGATCTCTTGCATCCAGTATTTAAAATCCAAGAGTGGTTGGCTCCAGTGACATGACTGAGTGCTTATTCTTCTGGATTTGATTATAATTAGACTTATTTGGATCTGACTACCTCAGGAACAACCTGGAAAACAATGATGCTAAGGAATGAACAACCAGTATGAATAGTATTTTACTATTTTGATCTAAAAAATCAGTAGAATGTCCTGGATTGAGCAGACATTAAGACTATATGTCCCTAAATTGTTTTATGTTAAAACCTTGAAGGAATGGGTCCAGAAATGTCAAACCTTTACCCTCCCTCTCTTTCTATGTGTCTTTGGGTTTTTTTTCTCCTATATACAGTCCTATTTATGGCCTAATTTAAATATGGCAAAAATCAGCTGTATCTGATTTTTATATGTAGATAAATAGATATAAAAATATATAGATCTTTGGCCATTAAGCTGGATCCACATCCACTACTTAATCTACCTCCCATAAAATTAGAAGAGAAAAACAAAAATATTTCTCTATCATCCTCTCTTTCTGTAATATCAGACAACTGTAAAGATTGGTGTTTGATGGATTTATATTTTTTTCTTCTAATGGAACATCCACAAAACAAAATGCATTAGTATATGCATTGTGGCACAGTCTATTCTATATTTCAAGTAAAAAAAAAATTTGTATGATACAGTTTTCCAATCTTCATCGTATTGCTGCAAAAGACTAAATATCCTTTTCAAAATTCCTCATTCATCCCTGGCCCCAGAAGTGAGCATGGCAATGTGTTACTGACACAGCACCTGCTCTGTTCCTCAACCCAGTTTTCCTGTGCTGACTATGGTAGATGCACTCTGCGATACAAGTTGACAGCAATGCCCAAAGTAACCTCACTATCTATTAGAGTACTTCTAAAACATGCTGTAATCGGGCACAGAAAGTGTATTCTGTAGCACTCAATAGATCCACTAAGGCTTAAGTGCTTCTGCTTCAAAGTGTAGCCTTTTTACAGCAAGAAAAAAAAAAAAAACCCTCTTTACAACTGAAAAGCCACTGTAAACACTCCAGTGGTTAATGTGTTTCACACTTTAAACTGCGTGCTGGTTTTCTCTGGGATAGAATTATTTTCCATCCTGGTGCTTAGTATGGGCAATGTTTTGTATTTGTGCTGAAAACAGTGTTGCTAACACAGGGATGTTTTCATTATTGCTGAGCAGAGCTCACAGAGAATCAAGGTCTTTTGTGTGTTCCACACTACCATGAGAAGCTGCAATTAAATTAAATTCATCTTTGAATTCATATAAAGGATAGGAATGGTATATTATGGATTCAGTTATTTAAATATAATGGCAAAGACAGATGAAATAGAAGTCCTAAACCCATACTACATGATTACATAAAGGAAATTTAAGATGTATTGAGCTTGGCCACTATTATGGGATCAGAAGGGTGGCAAATTAATTAATGGAATGGTGATAGCAATAGAACTGGTATTCTAAAAAATACTTATTGGGAGTTTCTGGTTTTATCAGTGTCCTTACTTGTGGGAGTACAATTGTCTAGAATAGACCAAAACTCAGCCCAGGTTCCCTACACAGAGGGCATAAATCTGAGACCTTGGAAAGCAGGCTGTTGGGAAGAAAGGCCTTAGACATAAGGTCAGGCCCCTGCCTTTAAGATGTGGAGGCTTTGGCTCCAATCTGTGGGACTTGTGGGGACGTGTGAGGATGTGCCCAGATGTGCTCCTAGTTCTAGCTCATGAGTGGAGCTTTGCCCTCAGGTATCCTGATGTATTGTTAACCCAACACCTCCCCGGTCTTTGGAGGCTGCCTCTCAGACCGTGTGGTCTTGCATGGATTAAAGGATTTATCAGGCACACCATTGTACCCATCCTGCTCATTTCAGCCACTCTGACCCAGCCAGCCACACAAAATACTGCCAAGGGGAACAAACCCCCCTACTGTGACACATACTATGGTGAAATACATAAGAAAAATTGAGGAGAATACTGCATACACATAGTTGTGTGTTTCAAACTTAATACAAATATGCCTTCAAATTATTGGTGAGAGAGTATTTTCAGGTGTGCTAAGTTAGGTTGACTTAAAATGTAGCTTTATGCTCAGAGAGATAGCTGTCAGGCCTAAATCTTCCTAACCAACAGGCTGATTTGGAATAGCATATAGATGTGCACACAGAAATGTAAATAATTTTGAACCAAGAAGAAGATGCCCAGTTTTTTCTTGAACAAGTCTCCATCAGCCTGGGCAGCCTGTTCCAATGCTTAAGAATCCCTTCCATAAAGAAATTCTTCCTGATGTTCAACTTGAACCTCCCCTGGTGCAGCGTGATGCTGTTTTCTCTCATCCTGTCATTAGTTGCCTGGGAGAAAAGGCAACACCCACCTTGCTACATCCTATTTTTTTTTTTTTCTCTGCAGAAGAAATGACATTCTAAAACCCTAATTTTTCTTATATAAAAATAATTCTAGTATTTTTATAAAAAATGTTTTTGTCTCATTTTGACAATGGAACTGTTTATAAATCTGTTTGTGTTTATTAATAATTTAGGTAACTAAATCGTGCAAATCTGGACTGCAGACAAGAAATATTTAACACTTCAATCTCATTGATTTCAGCTGATGTTTGGAACCTTTCTGTGTTTGTGGATCTAAATACCAGTATTTTCTTCTATCTATAATAAAGCCAGATTTCCATTTAAGATCAGCCACTCACAACTTTAACAGAACAAAATAGGGACCTAAAAGAGGCACTAACAGTACTTCTCAGAAAATATCATCTATATTTGTCCTATTCTATTCATTTAAATGAAGAGTGTTTGTTCAGCTTCTTGACATTGACAGCAAGTGGCAGATCAAGAACAGGTATTAAAACTGTTTAGTGTTTTTTGTTTTCTTTCTCTCAGTCTCACTGAAATCATTGAACAAAATCCATTTGCTGAGTGAATTGCAGATGACATAGAGTCAGCTGTGTTATAATTATTTTATTGCAAATGGAGGCATGTAACACTGAGTCAAATTTTAAACTGCATCATTGAATTAACTATATTCCTAAAAACTCCTCAGCATATTAGTTTTATGCTATTACTTATTAGAGCTTTGGTCAGGGATTTCCCCAGCTTTTTATCCAAACAGCAGGACTAAGGGGGAACTTGGAGCTCTTTTATTCTTTTAACTTAGAAGATATTAATCTTCTGAAAATACAGTGCCTCAGATATGGTAGCAATTCCAGACCAAGGATACAATCACATTATTGTAACTAATAAGGAAAAAGTTATTTGCATCCAAGGTTTCTGGAGAAGTATATTTACATAGCCTTTAATATGAAAGCTGGCTTGACATTTTTCAACAAAATGAATTACCTGTTAACACAGCTCTACAACAGAAATTACTCATACTACCAAGCAGCCTGATATAAAGTGAGGTGTAACTACCCCCAATCAAATATTTTCTATTTTTGCAATCTGCTGGGCAGGACTTCAATGCAAGTTTTCTGAAAAGTTTCCTCCCACTAGGAGACTTCAACCAGTTTTCAAAATGTCACAGTACATGATGGAGGAAACTGAATGTGTAGTGCTCTGGATATTCTGACTTGTATGGAGATATAGAGCTAGAAGAGCAATTTACAGGTGGATTTGAGGAGAACCAAACTCTTAAACCACCCATTTGCACAAGGAGGCTTTCTTTGCCTGCTGAGTGTCGTTCAATTCTTAAGTAGTATTTTCTGCAACACACACAAAAAAAAAAAAAAAAAAAAAAAAAAAAAAAAAAAAAAAAGTTGAAGGTTTTAAAGCAAAAATGGACTTGTGATGGAAAAACAATGAATGGATTTAAAATCTCTCTCTAAAAATTATCCAGGTTAGGAAATAAAGGAATTACTCTTGTCCAAATGAAATGCATTTAACCTGAAGTACAGAGAAACTTTGAGAAAATGTGAGTTGGAATTTTTCATTTTTTTTCCACCTCATTGCTTTCACTCTTAAAATCTGTGGTGAAGACTATTGTTAGTTCTGTGGGTAACACTTCATAGTATTGTAAAAAACTTGGAAAGGCAAGTGCAGAAATTTAATATGTGATTTTTACATGTCTGAGACTAATTTTTCACTGTTTTTTTATCCCTAAGATATGTGCAATCTATTTAATTGCATCTGATAGGAGGGATTTGAAAGAGAAAAGAACATTCTGTGTCAAGGCATGTGTTTCAGGTTTAAGAAGAAGAATGGCAGAAAGCTTAGATACAGGAATAAGAGAAAGAAGTGATAATGGCTTTAGCAAACAGGCTTTCCACTAGCCAGACATGATTCCTGTTATATGTCAAATACACCCCACTCACAAACACTCTCCCTCCTCTGCTTGCGTTTTGCTTGGCCTGAAATACAACTGCATCAACGAGTCTAAATGGATATTTGCATCTCCTTTGTTCTGGGCCAGCTTTAGTCCTTTTAGACTCACTGCACACTTTTTAAAGGCTGTGCCAGTGCGGCATAACACGTTCAACCCAGCTTGATATTTGTAATATGAACTCCTCAAACTGTAAAATTGTAGGACTAGCTTCTATTTCTAGGTTGAAAACAAATTTTCTGAGTTGATCCTTCTTAATTCCAGGACAGCTTAGGACAAATTCTACCTGAGCATATTGTGGAAGTTGCTATTAACTACTGTTTTTCCCCCTCACTAAATCCTGGGATTTGCAAGTAGAGAAAGATCAACTCCACATGCCCATGCAGCTCCTCTCACCATTCTGAGAAACATTTGTTCAAATTCTGCTGGTATGCCCAAACTGAAATTCAAACACTGTTTTTGTCTCAAACATGGAGTTTTGACCGACTTCAATTCAGTTTCTCCTGAAAGAAAAACTGTGCTCTTGTCTCTATACTCAAAGCATTGGGTAACTTCTCCAACAGTGCATCTGATGCACTATATTTCTTTGTATTTTTTCAGAGCAATTGCTCTATTTAATTGCTTCATCAATTCCTGACTTTTCTCGTTTTAGTCAACTGTACTTCATTAGAATAGCAGCTAAGGTGATTCTGATCTAGCCAAACTTAATTTTGTGTCACTCTTCTACTAATTGTTTAGGAAACTGTACATAATACAAAACAGATCTCATGATTTTTGTATGATTTTCCATCAGTACAGGCGGTGAATGTGTAAAGTCTTCTAGAGCTGTGCTCCATCTTCTCCATGTCTTATAACAATCATTTAAGGTAATCATGACAAATAACTGATTGCACACTCTTAGTGGAAACTGGGTCCTTTGTTCAGACTGTGAGCCATTCCATTATTTCCAGGTTAAAACCTTTAAGAAAAAACATAAAGAAAAAATGTTTTTTTATGTATTTGAAAAAAGCTCTTGCTGATTTCAATAAGCATTAGTATGATATACATTCAAGTTGAGACATGAGATAGATAATGACAGCATATAATTTAAACTCAATATTTTAAAATAAAATGTTTGGTAAGCTATATCTTCATGAATTTAGGTTGTGCATACACTGTACATATCTACATTTTAAGTATGTATCTACATTTTACATAAATAGCTGGAGCTTATACATATGCATATATATGTACACATATATATATATGTATATATCTCATGCAGTTTTTGGAAAATCAGGACAGTTCTGTCATGCCTTGGGAGATAGGACTGACCTACAAGAATATGTGTCTTAGTGGAAAGGTGTTAGGTGTTCTCCTGACTGAGTGAAATGTTCCCTTCCTCTTTCTTAAACTTGCCCTGGTTCTACCTGTCTTAAATTCCAGTCAACAGAAGTTCCAGACAGTACATTAGTCTGTGATTTAGAATCTAGTTTCTAGATTTATCATGAGAAATTACATAGAATTTGAATTTGTATTGTGAATAAGGAAGTTGTTGTTGCAAATTTTAATGTTCATAGAGCATTATGTGGGTATTATGTAAAGGGAGACGGCATCTTCAAAGAGAAAAGAATTTTTTTTCATTTTGATTCTAATCAAAATAGAGACATTTGCATGAACAACTCAGTGATTCTTCTGTCTAAAAAAATAATATTCCTTTTCCTGTTCAAGTGGTAGAGTTTCAGATAATGATAATACAACAATTCAAAATTCTCTGCAATGCATGATATGAGTGTTCTTAGCTGGCATACATTTGTAGCTCCTGAGCTAAAAAATAGCATTCTTTTAGTTTTGTAGGGGAATAAAACTTGACATGGAATTAAATCATCTCAATTACACAGAGACACTAAAATTACGAAAAACTGTGGCAGACTAGTAAAAACACTCTTGGCAAATTCCAGAATGAAGTCAGCACCAACCTGCTCCACAGTTTCTAAGCTTTCTTTCCCTGAAGGTTTCCCTTTAGGGGAGGACCACAAGGCATTGTTCTTTATTTGTGTTTCGGTCTCTTTAATCAAGTTTCTGTGGCAGCATGAAATTACTTTCTTAAAGCAGTCAAGTCTGGTCACAGTGGAAGGATTTACATACGAATCAGCAACAAGCTTGGATGGTTTCTACTCTGTATTGGGGCAGCATGTTAATTCTTCATCCATCCACTTATTTGTATAACTTTCCAAATATCACATTTTGATTCTCCTTTGCCATTTCTCCTGCTCTCTGAATACTTTTCATGTGTCTAAATTTTCACTCCAGGTTCATCTTGCACAGGAATATTTTTCTCAAATCTATTTGTATAAAGAAAGCAATAGGTAAAGCTAATGCCAAAATTTATCTTCTAACTCTTATGTTGGAAAAATTTGAAAAGCTAAACTAATTTAAAATTGTAGAATTAATAATATATATATGAACAAAATTTGATAGTTGCCTGGATTCAATTGGGTGTTTTATTTGGTGACTCATAATCAAGTATCTTCAGTCCTACTGAAAACAGATGATTCCACTATGGAGAAGGACACTTAATAACCTGGGACTGATGAATCTTGATGATAATATATAAATTTCAGGGAAATGAGATAGAGCCTTAGATTGGAAATTAGGTTGTTATCAGCAGAGGTATGGGTTGAAGAGTTTTCATTTGTCATTAGGACAATTCAGGATATAAATTATTAGTTTTATGAGCGACCCATGATTGTTCTTAGTCTTCTGTAGGAGCAAAATTGTACTTGTAATTACATTTACTTTTGTAATGGAATTTTATTTCATTAATCTAATTGTATTTTCTGAAAACAAATATCACTATTATTAGGAAAAGAAAAAATAGTCCTTGAGCCACTTAAAAATAAAAGCAATTCTAAAAATCACTTTGACAGAATTAGCCCAAAAACTTCATGTACTTGATTGCTGTTCAGAGTAATTTTTTTTTTTTCCCTGTGGCACTTTCATACCTCATTTTGTTGAGGAACTGTGAAAAGCATGGAAATTTTATCTATGTCCTATGCAATCTGAAGATGACTGAGTTCTCCCCAGGTCTTACCCTGGTTGTGTAGATTAAAAAATTGAGCTTGTATACACCTTTTTTGCTCTACATGCTTTCTTTTCTTTTCAAGTGTTGACCTTTTTGTCCATCTTTCAGCAGTCCACATTAACACTTTTCTTTGTCCCTCACACCACCCCACAAGTTTAAGGTGTTCTTTGAGTCAAAGGATCTACCTTATCTCTTTATCTTCAAATCAATATTTGAACAAAAACTTCCCCAAACTTGGAACATAAAATGTGAATTTGAGTAAGTCAAATTGAGAGGTATCAGTTTTAGATTATCATATTTTGGCAATTGCTGAGGAAGTTTTGATCTTTTTTAAAAAATATGATAAATGAACTTTTGAACAAGAGTGTTATGCTTTTTTCAATTTCATATTACATTTTATGACATTGAGTACACTAATACTCTTTTCCTCTCTTTTTGCTTAAATGTTATGTCTAGCTGAAGAATTAGCAGAAGAAATTGCCATGAATCCAGTTTTCAGTTCTGTTATTTCATCTCTAAGAGGAATATAAAAACTCATATACTTGAGACTTTCTGTTCAAATGTGTCAATTTCTTTTGTAGTGGTTTTTATTTTTAGCTTAGTGCATTTATAACTGTCACTCAGAACCTGATTCAGAAAACACTTTTACATGTGAGAAACAGTTAATAGCAATTTTATTATGGTTATTTCTGTCTACAGCAAAGAAATTTTCTGCCCATCTTTTGAACTTCTCTTGACCAGTTTGTCAGTCACATTGATATCTGTAGTTCATTCTCCCTAAGAATCACTAAAATATTCTGTTTCATCCCAGTGAGTTGCTTTTGACTTGTATTCACTTTTCTTCAAGAACCTAAAGGGAAGCTGCAGTTAAACTATCTTCCTTCTTAATTGCACAGAGACCATCACTCTGATCTTCATATTTTTTCACAGAATTCCTTTCCCCAGAATGTGAAACACAAGCTTTAAAGGTCTCTTTGTGCCTTCCAGCATCATCCACCACCCTTTCTTCATGTCTTTCTCCCGTTTTAGTATCTTCCTCATAGAATTAACATGCCACACTTGGACACCATCCTCTTACCACAGAATGAGCTAGGTTGGAAGGGACCTTCTGAGGTTGTCAAGTCCAACCTATCACCTACCAGCTTCTCCTCATCAACTAAACCATGACACTGAGTGCCATGTCCAGTCCTTTTTTAAACATGTCCAGGGATGGTAAGAGTAACTCCACCACCTCCATAGGCAGACAATTTCATTGCCCAATCTCTCTCCCAGTGAAGAATTTTTTCCTAATGTCTAGTCAAAGCTTCTTCTGGTGCAGCTTAAGACTTTGTCCTCTCCTTCTGGCAGTAGTTGCCTGTGAGAAGAGACTGACCCCCACCTGACTACACCCACCCAGGTAGCTGTAGAGAGTGATAAGGTCTCTCCTGAGCCTTCTTTTTTCCAGTCTAAACAACCCAAGCTCCCTCAGCCATTCTTCATAATAGGCTCATGTTCAAAGCCCTTTTCCAGCCTGCCCTCCTACCCTCCAACAGATGGACACATGGTCCCAGCTTGCTGTCACCTGCAAATTTACTGATTGTAGATTCAATCCTCTCATCCAAATCATCAATGCATATACCAAACAGGACTGGCCCCAGCCATTCCTGCAGCCTGGATGCAGCACTGCTCACCACCACTCTCTGGGCCAGGCCATCCAGCCAGTTCCTAACCCAGCAAAGAGTGCTCCTGTCCAACTTTTCCAAGAGTTTACTATGAGACACAGTGTCAAAGGCTTTGCTGAAGTCTAGATAGAAAACATCACCAGCTTTTCTTGCTTTCACCAGGTGGGTAACCTTAGGAATCTTATGGAAAGATATCTGTGAACCATCAGTTTTTCATACTCCCAAAACCATATACTAATTTTGCTTTCATTTAAAATTCTCCCTATTTCAGTGAGCTGAAAGAGTTTCCTAAGTGCAGAATTTGAAGTATTTATCAGACGTGACTGGTCTTGGAATTATCCTACTGGATGTTTAGCAGAAGGCTTGTCCTGTTCCGTGTTTATTGTGTTTAAATTGTAAATTGTGTTTATTTAAAATTGGGGGGAAATGCATCTATTAATAAACTGGAAAAAAAACCCCTGTTGTTTACATGAATTTATGAAAGACATACTTGCAGAATTAACATGAAAGGTCAAAGATATATAAAGAATAATTTGCAAAGGCTTATTCTTTGTTTTCACAGATAAATGATCACTACTGGAGCGGGGTGTAAGTCTGGGGTTTGCTGAGAATAAGGGAGAAATTACTGGCAAAAGAAAAAAAGGAAAGAAAAGTGAAAAGAAAAAGTTCATGTTCAGTAATAGAAGACAGAAACAGCTGGTCTTTCTAATGAAACAGGTTATATAATTATTCTTGTTTTTACATCAAAGTAATGACACAAGTTTGGCAACATTGTCATCTTACACCAACATATTGGTCTACCAGAAAATGAAAATATTCTAATGCTACTGGAAGCTCTTTTCACACTGTAATCATCTGGCTTGGCAGCATGTGCAATATAAAGCCTGTTCATGTGGAGATTTTAAAGTTCTGAGGATTTTGGATGTGTGCAAAATTCTACATATTTCTGTGAAAAACCTTCTTAGCCAGTTCTTGCTTTCACTAGCACTTAATATTTCCTTATGGCACCAGGTTTCCTTGAAATAAAACTAAGAAAGTTCATGCAACTTTGTTTCTGTCTTTATAGAGAAGTTGTAAAAGGTTTTGTTTCTGAATGTCTTCTTAAGGGTTTAATAATAATATTTGATAATTCAAAATATATTAAACAGAAGTTACGTGAGCCCAGCTGTAAAGAATAAGCCAGAACAACTGAGTTTGGAATTCAAGATACTGAGCTTTTCAGCATATGTTTCAACATTTCATAACTTATTACTTACAGAACATTCACTTCACTCTGTTCCCATCATAAAGAGGGTTATAAAATGAAAATATATAAATCATTTATCTTTCAAGTTGTCACAGAGTTAAACCTTCAAACATCTGTGCGTTTTTGGTTTGACTAGCAGTTTCAAAGCAAATCTCTTCATGAAACTCACTCAGCATTGGAGTTCTTTTATTCTCATGTGCACAAGTAAATATAAAGTTTTTGCAAAATTTCTTTTTTTTTTTTTGCAATAAACTATTCTTCTCTAAGCAGAGCTGCAATGGTGCTTTCCATTGATTGTCTAAATCATGAACCAGAAAAAAAAAAAGAGATATCTAAATAAGGAATATAATCCTACCCATTACTCAGCAAGCACATTGACTCGTTAAGTTTGACTTTTTAGCACACATATCTTCCCTATTTTCATAACTGACAATACTTTTGACAGCACACCAAAAAATAAAGACAATACCCAGCAGTAATAGCTATTGGAGAAAAACTGCTGGAAGCAATTTGCAAAGAAATGTGAAGTAGCTCAAAGGAAAAAATGGAGTCTTGAGTATTTGCATTCTATTAGGGAAAAGAAGAGTATATCTGTAACTGCAAGCAGCGTGACTTAAATTTTACTTGCTCTCATGAGATACTTGAGAAAATGTTTAAAGTTGAAATTGCCTGTAGAAATTATTCTGTATATCCTTTAAAGAATGCAAGTTTAATAATAGTACTATGTAAAATCTTTTTTAGTCTTCATTTTGGAAATTCTTCAGATTTTTTTCTCTTATGCCACTAGTAAGACAATCCTAAATCTCTTGTATAATACTGAAACAATGAAGATAAAAAACAGAAAAGAATCATCACTGAATTTTTCAGCTTTTACTAAATATTTATTTTGGACTTCTGTGTAACAGAGGGGATGAAAATGATACACCTTAAAAAATCATAATAAATATGTATTTTATAACAAAAAAGGAAGCTATAAAATTTCTGAGCATTTCTACTGAATTTTCAGATAACAGTGTAACCACAAACAACTCAGGAAATAAGATGGTCACTCTACTATTGGATACTTTCCCTATTTTGAAATATTTATTATATGTTTCCTTTTCTCTTTTATACATTCACTTCTCTTAACATTTGCCCATTCTTGGGGTGTTCCAAAATTTAATCACTTTTCAGGTGGTCAGCCTTTTTAACTCTGAGCCACCTGTGGTCAAAGATAACAGTAAAGAGGAAAGAATATGGAAATTGGGATTTCTGCTCTTTTGAAAGTCAGGCAGAATCTGTGCTCACACATTCTAAAAATCTTACTGTCACTCAGTAAGTGACATGCTCCTGGATTGCTGATGCTTGTGATTGTCTGGAGTACATTTCTCATGTTCTCCTGTCCAAGCCCATACTGTTTTTCCTTGAGGCAGCCTATACCTCTATATAGAAAACATGGTGAAGTGTTCCTTGAGCTACCTTTCTGATAATATTTCTTTCTATTTTAATCTCAGATAAACTATGTAGGATATATGTAGATATTAGCATATTAGCCCATGACATATTGATCTAGCACATTAACTCCTCAAAAGCACCATCAGCAAAGGTGACTCCCATATCACCTAGAACCAGGCATTTCTCTTTGAAGCTGTTATGTTGAAGGGTATCTCTGCTGCACATCATGCAAGTCTCATATCCATATAATAGTATTGCGAGCTCATGTATTTAATGCATTTAGAAAGGTGTATAAATAAAGGTGACATTCATCATTAGCCTTATTCTTGGCTCCTAAACTGGAAAAAAACCCCTATCTTTACTTGCACTTATAATATTCTTTATTATAAAATCCCACATCACCTAGCTCATTATTTCTCTGATTCATGTTAGAGTAGTTGAATGCAAAGCAAATCACTGCTTGAAATACTCCATCTGTTTTGTGGTCTAAGATTGTGCACCAATCTCTTCATTCTGGTGATATAATATCTTTTTTTTTTTGGTGGTGGATAAAAACTAACATAGTAATAAAGACAATATATTATCATTATTACATAATTTGTAATGAGGAAATCTATACTCTCTTCCAATTGAATGTGTCCTTGCTTTATGGAGGTGAATGACTCTAGTCTTTGTATTTGTAGCAAAAAGTTCAATTTTGTCTTTGATAGAACACTGTCATATATATTGTACAGCTTACACAAGTAGGTCATTAACTTAATGCGCAGCAAATTTTTGCTGGCAGCTATTGATTTTTAAAGCACACTATTGAAGCTTATACCAGCAAAAGATAATTTTGGGCTGATAATAATCTGAGAGTGATGAACTTCCAGTGCATACTGAAGTTTCACATTGGTGATAGCTGGGAAGCAGAAATGAAGATGAGATTTTTTTGTAACAAAAAAAAAGGACAGTTGTTTATATTTCCATTTCTTACAGCAACTTTATCTGAAGTGCAAAAATTGTGATTCTTTGAATTTGCAGTGAATATCTAATGTGAAGTTTTTCTTGCATAATTGGTTGGGGTTTGTCAGTAGATTTTTTTCTCAATTTCTAGCAAAATTATGTGATGCTTTAATATCTTACTTTTTTCTTTTGTCATAGACTGGATTTCTCCAAAGAGTATGCTTCCTAAAAATTTGTATAATCCAACTTTAAATCATGCAAACAAGAGGACATTTTAACAATTTTCAAGTAAGGAATGTTTCCTAATGTTCCTCCAAATCTTGCCATTGATCTTAAGCCATATGAATAATATATATTGTGTGAGCTCATAGTTTTATTAAGTTTATCTTTTCAATGTTCAGGCAAAAATATATTTAGTATTAATTTTTTTCCTTAAGAATTCACTTTGTATCAAGCCCAATGTTAATATCACCAAAGATTCTGGTAATGGGTAGATATCCAAACTTTTGCTAGCAAAGATTCAAATTTAAAAACTTGCTTTGTCATAACTCTCATAGGTTGTCATGTTAAAAATCACTGGAACTAAAGTGAGCTAAAGTCAGTTTCCAAAAGGGATGAAGCTGCCTCCAATGACTGCGAGGTAGACCGACTTCAATTATAGTGTCTGTTGAAGGATAAATATTTAATTCCAGTAACTGTGTCAGATAGGAGTTCGTATAAGGTCTCTGAACTTAACTGGAAGGATTTATGACTCAAACCCCCAAACAAACATAAAACCCTGAACAGGCAAACAACCTAAGAAGACCACTTTGACTTCCAGTTATTTTTCTTCAGTTATGTAATTCAGTCTCAAGCAGGTCACACAGGAAGTTACGTTTTCCAAAGGCTTACTTCTATCTTTGTCATTTGGATGTCCTCACTTGTTAAAATTAAGAGAACTAAGGAATTCTGCTTGTTTCAGAATGCTTTGTCTATTCACGAGTCATACAGCCTCACAGTTGTTATTTAAAACTTTTAAGACCAAAGAAATAAATTGGACTACAAGACAAAAAGTTGCAAAATCTATCAATGAGTAAACAATGCAAGAGTGGTATTATTAGTACAGCTTGTTCTGCCTCAGCTGTAGGCATTTGTAACAGCTGCACTTTTGCAAAAGAAGGAAATGTTTTGACAATTAGGGTAAACAAATTGCAAAAGGAAATATGGTACCAAGTTACCAACGCAGTCTCTAAATAAAACATGCCATTTCTAATGCAGTCCTAATGCTGTTCAGCCTTCCATTAGCAGAGATCTCTGGATAGCCATAGGCAAGCATCAAATATACAGTAGTTTATAATGGTAATTCATACAGTGATAAAGCAAAAACAAAACTGTGCACCGAAAAAAGACACAAACTGAAATTTGCCTCTAGGCAAATCCTTGTTTTCCATAAACAAATTAACGCCAACTTTACTTCATTGACGTATGGAGCATTTAGTTACATATTTCTTCTTTTCTTGCCTTTTCTATATGATTTAGAATCAGATACTGATCTATCTTGAGCAAATAGTCAGGAATGTGAGTAATGGACTTTAATATATGCTGAAGTATTAATGACTTTTGCAGTGCAAGAAATGTTTCTCATGTTCAGAAGGAAAACAAACGGATGTGAGTATACCAAATACACTGCAGGATCCTGGTAATAATGGCCTATGTAAGCTATACAACATTTAAAGATGTTCCCTTGCACTAAAGGAAACTAGTTTAAATGCATGTTTTTATTTCTGGTTTTCTTGTTATTTGGGTGAGTGGGGTTTATTGGTTCATAGGTCGATTTATTTATTTATTTTTTTAATAGTTTATGACCAAACTAGTCAAAAGGGTTTGGAGATTCTGGTTGTTTTTTGAATAACTCCTAGAGTAGCTATTTGTTAATTTCTAAATAAAGACATTCAAGTTTTGTCCTGGATTTCCCAGTTCACTATCTGTGATGCCAATATTTGTCATAGGCTTTAAAAATACGAGCCTGTTATACAGTGTCTTATGAATAACCCTCCAACATGAATAAGCAGTTTAAAAGAGAAGACTGTTAGTCTGCTGACAATTAAATTTCAGACCATTCTCTGAGATTGCAAACTGCCTTACAATTGTAAGGGGGGAAGTAAACAAAACTTGTCTGAAATAAGTTCTAGGCCTATGAGTCACCAAATAGCTACATTACAACTGATACCATATTGTGGAAATTTTGCAACCATGGTATGAAACATCAATAGTACAACAGTCTTTTAAGTTAATCAGTTACAAAGTTACAAAACTTAAGGTTTTAAAGCCTTCAGAACCTGAATGAAAAGTTCTGTACTCATAGTTAACCTATTCATCTCATATTTAACATTTCACAAAATTTAATTATTTTTATTCTAGGAATACACTTGTCACAATATACACCTGTTTTAAAAAAAGATAAATCATACTCTGTCAATCTGAACATTTTTCCATTCTTTGCCTCAGCAGTAAGTGCCTACAGTCTTGTGAATGAACAGCTTTTTGTGACACTCTCGAATTATTGGCATGTTTTCTTGATCAGTATGTCAAAGTTTCAAGTGGTGGGACACATCTTTTATGGAAAGGCTAACCATGTTTTTTTCTGAAGATATGCTTTATATGTACAGTGTAAAAATACCTCGTTCAGCTTCTCAATCACAGAAGAGCAACTTTATATTATCACAATGAATTTGAGAGGCTTGTAGAGGACCAATAAATAAAAGGAGTCAAACCCGAGAAATGCTTTAAAATTAAAAAATACATCATCAGCAATCAGGGAATAGCACTTTCCAGTTGACTTCATTTACAGAAGTCTTCAACTGATGAATAAGCATGCATACATCTAATTTTTTTGGTAAGCTTGTTGTTAGTCAACTTTCTATGAATTTTATTCAGGTTTATGGCTGAATTTTCTATCAAAGTGATGAATTAAATCTGGGAATTTATTTTGTAGAACTGAGTCTTCCATGGGTAGAGATCAAAGAAAGGAAGGTTGCAGCTGGCAGAAAGAAAAGATGCACTGACAAATGCATTAAAGCTGCTTGCTCTGAGATGAATGAGAATGCATGATGAGTGCTCTTTGATATAGTTGTGGCTATGCTAGTCAATGACTTTTAACTTCCTATCCTGCTCTGCACCACTCCTTAAACTGAAATTTCTGCCATGGACAATCTCACCTCTCTGATCACACCTTTCTGTTGGGGCAGTTGTAGTGCTCATTATCTTGAAACTTGTAAGATTACTACAGAGACAAAATGATTATAATTTCATGTCTATTTCCTGCTCACACCAACAATGATTGAATTCTAGGGGCTAGAAAAGATACAGGATGGATGTGCATAAGATATATTGAATTAAGTGGTAAAAACTATTGAGTTTTTATGATTTAAGATTACTTGAATCTGAATATTTTATGGGCAAATTATACTTGGCAGAAGGTAGTACAACTATAGGACTCATAGATATTGAATCTTTGGGAAAGAAAACATGTCACAAAAAATTATATTTTTAAAAACTTTTGTATTTATCAAATAACAGGAATAGGAAGGACTTCCTGATTTGGAATTGCTCTATGGATCACAGCTGGGAATTTCAGCTGAGCTTGAATAAACCCTTTTTCAGCAACAAGAGTCTGAATACTAGAAATAAAAGCTTGCATTTCCAGAGAGCTGTTTTGTCAATCACACTGGAAAAGTAATTGACAAACATAAGGAAGAAAATTGTGCTAATAACAGAACTTTGAAAAAAGCCTCATGCTACAAACATATTACAAAAATATGCTTTGTTGGGCCATTTGTATGAACAGAGAGTGATTAATAGCTTCAATGGAACTGCAATGAAACTACTTGAAGTATTGAATCCTTCTCCTGTAAAGAGCTTTCTTCTTGCTTTCTGAGCAGTTTCTGGGCAGCATTCATCTGAGATCAGCATTTCAATGCTCTTTGATGCATTATCTTCTATTTCCTCTAGTACAATCTAGTTCGGCAGCATTTACTGATTATTATCTAGTTACCTATTTAATTGTAAATGAATCAGTATTTTTACCTCAACATTTACCTGGACATAAATTTATTAAATGCAGTTAATGAATATGAGATATGTTTCTACCTGCATGATGTCTAGGGCTCTCTGTTCTTCAGGAGTACTGTTTGTGACCTTAACATACTCCCAAGTAAGAATTATCAGGTATTATGGACTAAAGAAGTCAGCAGGTTTTTTAAATCCCCATGTATCATGACATTTGGGTAGTATCAAAGTCTCCCTAGAAAATTATGATCCAGATTAATCAATGAAAATATGTTAATAATTATAGCTGTATTTTGTTTATTTTTAAAATAAGATATTAAGATAGGGTATGGAATTACATATTTTTCTAATGACTTGAGATCTCAACTTGAATCTTCATGTGGAATTCATCAAACAGGCTTTAGCAGCACTTACACATTTCCCCTTTTAGTAACTGTTTCATATTAAGCCGAGGATGATTTTTCCTGTAATTTATGATATTTGTGTCTATTTGCAACAGTTGTAAAAATACTGTATAAACAGAAACATCATAAAACACTCCTTTAAAAAGTCTTCTAAAGCCAGAAAAAGAACAGATTTCCCATGGCTGTAAATGATACCAACATGAATTTCCCCCCAGATATGATGGCATTCAGCTTTGTTGCCTTTTTAATACCATTTTATAAAGTATTTATGATATCAAAATAAAAAGAAAATAAAAGAAGGAAAATTGATGTCATAATATTTCCCGGTTATGGGGAAGAGAGGTTTAAAATTAAAGGAGCTAATCTGTGATGGAGGCTATGCAAACTCCTTTAGAAGGGATGATTTCACCACCCATGCTACTTCTCACAACTGAGGAGTGATTCTGTTACAAGCAGACAGTAACCTTCTAAAAAAAAGCAGATACTGTTTCCAAGGAATCTCTGAAAAACCATTTATCAAAACTATTTATAAAAAAATATTTATCAATAGTTCTTTTTCCATAGGTCTAAGTATTTTGCTGTTAATTTTTTCTTCACTGTTGAAAAACTTCACTGAGTCCTAGGTTTTATTTATTTCTTTTCTTTCTTCCACTGCCATAGTCAAAAACTTCCATTTATAAACTAGAACAGGCTATTAGGAAGTAATAGTCTGAGAATTAAGCTTTATCTATTTGTACTCTTTTTAAAGGATGACCTTTTTGTATTCTACCAGAAGGACAAGAGCAGAGTTTAATTCAACAAGGACTAATAAAATGTAACCAAATTATCTGACTAGAAAAAGAGTAAGAGCAAAGGAGCAAAAAAGAAGAAAAAAAGAAAAAAAAAAACCCTGCCTAAGATATTGCAGATGATAAAAAAGAACATGATGGAACAGGTAGGAGAGACTGAGAAATAAACACCCCTTGATTTAAATGAAAAATAAGAGTTTTTGGAAACTCCAGGAAGTGTACAATGAGTCACCTACTGAGCTAGTTACAAACATATTTTTGGGTTTCTTGAATTACTCTGAATATTTGGTGTCTTATTTGCATCCAAGTGAATGTTAAGGTTATTTCTATTTGTTTACTTAGCCATTCTTGGAATCTTTATTTTATTGAAAAACTCCTTCTCTTCCTATGTGAAACTGCAGATCAGAGCCCCTGATAAAATCAAATCTCTGGATTGACCTGATGATGGTTTCTCAACAAAGGGACCTGAACAAGGTTTTGGAGAAGCTCCAGTATAAAGATGTTGAAAACAGAAATTACTGTTTTCTTCACCTAAACAGTAAGGTTTCTAAACCTTACTGTTTATAAATGAGTTTTATTCCATTATTCAGCTTTGGCAGATGTACTATAGCTATGTTGACAGAGTTCAGGTTTGTATGTTCAGACATATTTCTATTTTCTAAGTAATTTTGGTCACTGCTGACCTATTCAACCCCTGTACTCATGTACAAGTTGGACTTCCATCACATGAATGTATGTTATTTTTCTGTGTTTGAGTTGTTCTCATTGTAATGTTGGTTGTCTCCTGCCATCTCCTTTCTCTTGTTCTATTAGAATGAATGTCATATTTTTGTTGAATGACCTTTTCTTAATTTATTCCTACATCACTGGTGAAATTTAACATTCAGTGACTATTTTGTGTTTGAAGGATAGACTTGAAATTTACGCTAAGATGCTAAGGAGAAATTTTTTTTTTTCCTTTTTCTTAAGCAACATTCCAAATAAAGCTGCCCTGTACATAGAGGACAGAATAAAATATATAAAGTAGTTGTATAGTTCTTATTTTTTCAATAAAGAGACATATTTCAATGAAGTAAAGTGTATTTTTAGAAAATACTGTAGCAAGTTGAGAAAAAAAGTGTCATTTTATAAGTGACAATACCTATACCAGAGCCAATCTGTAGTTTTTGCAGATAGTTATAACCTTTATTTTTTAATATCCATTTGAATCACTGAAATTACTTATGTTGTTTAGAATCAGTGTTTCGTGGTCTTGCAAAATGCAAGATAATTTAAAGTTCCAGAGTTAGAATCAGGGTTTGAAAGACCTGGAATTAGTTTCCATATTTCTAAAGGCAGAATGTTTCAAGAGTTTAGAACATTGGATCATTACAGTGAAGGAAAAAATAGATTTGCATGAGCTTTGTCAGAGCAGAATAGCTTTCCTTCATTAATGTTACATTATTCAAATGTCAAATTTCCTTGTTTTATCTTTAAATATTAGACATGGAAACACAGATTACTTGAAGACCTTTCACACAGATGTGCCTGAGAATTGCTCAGAAAAAAGCCATTCCTTTCCAGTACTTCTATATAACCAAAGTTGAAAAAGTCTTATGACCCTCTTTCAAACTCCTACAAAACATGCACAAGACACAGGAATTTTCAGGCTACCAAACTGAAAAGAAATTTAGTGTAGACATCAAAAAAATAATTCAGCAGCCTCTGTCATAACCAGAAATTTTCTCTGGTTGCACATTTGTTGCTGTTGAACATTGGTACCATATTTGTAAGTCTGCTAGACTGCTTTTTTTTAATACTGTGTCAATGCTTACAAGCCTGTCACCCTTTGAGGTGTAAATTTATAAGACTAAATCTCAAGAGAAGTATAACAAAAGTATTTCACACCAGAAATGTATCTAGCTGGAGTCTCTACCAGTTCTCTACTCTCTCTCATCTGAAAAAAAACATTCCAAAACCCTCAGAGTGAGCAATTTTAGACACGTCCTTCTAACACCTATTAAATAGCATTTGAATGATGAACAGAACTGTCAGTATACTTTTTTCCCTTTTTTTTACATTATGCAATTATGCTATTTTTCTGTAATGGTTTTCATTATCCCATGCAATATCTAAACCTTCTTAGAATCCTAGTTATTTAAAGAATTATTTTCTGACCTTTTGACTTCATTCTGTGCTACTTATGAACATACATTCACAGAAAACATTTACATATACAATATTTTATTTTTTAATTATGCAAATTATAAAGATAAACTTGGTAGGATTTAATCAAAATTAGTTTTCAAGGCTTGTACTTAAAAATGATAAAAATAATTATAAATTTTATTCATCTGCAGAAAGGGATAGGAACTTTTCAGGGAGAGTGAGAAACTTGAATTAGAAAAAAGAAAATATATACATATGAAATATATTTATATATTATATATTTTATATATACATGCAAGAAATTATTCTGGACTTACTCATCAAAACAAAACCAAGTAATTGGAAAGCACGCTGGATTTGGTCCAGATTCTCATTTGCAGTCATGATTTCTTTGTTCAGACATCAGTTGTGCTGAGTATTTACATTGTACAATATAAACTAATTTATGGCACTTACATCATTACCTAACATGCTGTTAATCATGTTGCATGCTGTGAAGTGTTCTAATGCATAACAGCCTTCCCCTGCTTTGAAATATCATTGATTCATTGCTTACACTTTTCCTTTAAGAAATTGAGATAGATGCTCACAGGATTCTGTCCATACATCTATAACATCCCTTATAATGGGACTCTAACTCACAGAAGAACCCAAACATACTGTACACAGATGCTTCACACTCTTTTTTGCATTGACTTCGCTTTTGGGTCATTTTATTTTTCTTTGTAAAATAATTGCTATAACAAATTGAGGGGAACTTTTTTTTCGCACTGATTATAAATGCAATGAAGACAACATGAAATTTGTTGGTTGAATGGTGCAAAAAACATTGTTTCAGGAAATAACACAGCGAAAATCTTCTCAGCTATATTAAATGGTATAAATAATAGCTGGAAGCAAAGATTTCTGTCCTGTGATATTTTATTAGCTATGAGTGTTGTTTATGCTGATTTTCCCTGAAAACCTATTCAGCCTTCATTGTTCCTTCTAATATGCAGTTTTTGGAGAAATTACCAGAGAATCATTTAGTGGTTTGAGTTGGGTTTATAAAAGATCTAGTTGCAATACCTCTGTCATGGACAAGGCCACCAATGGACCAGGTTGCTCAGAGCCCCATCTAACCTGTTCTTGAACAGCTCCAGGGATGAGGTATTGGGGCATCCACAGCTTCTCTGGGACCTGCTCCAGTGCCTCACCACCCTCACCTCAAAGAATTTATTTCTAGTATCTAAAACTGCCCTCTTTCAGTTTGAAGCCATTTCTGCTTCACCTGCCAGTCCATAAAGCTCTTCTTCACTTTTCATGTTGCCCTATTCAGGTACAAGGTCTTCCTGGAGCATCCTATTCTCTGAAGAACTCCAGATTTCTCTGCCTGTCTTTAAAGCAGAGGTGGCCTCTGATTATTTTTGTGGCCTTTCTCTGGACTTGCTCCAACAGGTCCTTATCTCATCCTTAAGTTGAGCACCCTAGAGTTGGGCACAGCACTCTAGGTGGGGTCTCAGAAGACCAGAACCACATCCATCCATCTGCTGGCCAGCTGCTTTGGATGCAGTCCAGGGTGTGGCTAGCTTTAGGTGAGATGACTGGAGTCTTGAACTGTGAAGTATGATTAGATTCAGTGGCTTAGTCAATGATATTTGTGCTCTTTTTGCTTTCACTATAGTTGCATGCACGTCTTTTCTTGATTTTTTATACTTCTGCACAGATTTCAAACTTCTGATTCAGGGGCACTAGATAGATAATAGCACAAAATCATTTTAAAAAATGGAATAAATATTTTTAATATTAAAGATAATTTGCTTATTTATTGGAATTAAAATTATAATATTAATAGTTTAAACAAGGATATGTCTTTGTGTATATTAATATATTCATCTGACCCACCTTACAACACTGATGCCAATGCAATCTTCCTCTAAATTTATTGTTAATCTTATGAATTACCAAAATTTCAGGTTTAAAAAGTAAAAACCTATGATTGTATAAAAATTTCACCTAGTGGTAAAACTATTTCTGGAAAGCTAAAATTTTGAGATCCTATAATGAAAAATGCAATATTCGGCTACAGGGAAGAGATGAAGCAGAGAATAGCAGTAGGAAGTAAGGAAACAGTGCAGAAAGGTACAACAACCACTGCATGCACAGCAAACAAGCAAGGAAAGCCAGATGCTGCTTTTTGATTCAGACATAGCTAACAGTATTTATGGATCAATAAATATCACAAGTCAATTTCTGAGAGTGTGGTATGCTCGTAGGACTTTCCCTTCATTTCAGTTTATGATAAGTTGCTCTGGTTATGTTAATTTTCCTATTTCTCATCTAGAAACTGCATTAAAGTGATAGTTCTGCCATATGCCATACAATGTATCCAAAAATTTGATGAATTTCATTAATAAATTAAGTAATTATCTAATTTAATAATAATTTATAGGCTTCTACCATCCCCTTAAAAATCTCATCTGGGACTTTTAGTTATCAAAGAATAATGAATTAACATCTCAGATGCCATAAGTCATACACAGTTGCATTGATTGAAATTAAGTCCTTACTGAGTGAAATGAAAAGTATTTTCACACTAACTAGCTCGGTTTAGTTGTCTCAATAGAGGGATGGAGTGTCTCTCCTATGAGGAAAGGCTAACAGAATTGGGTTTATTCAGCTTGGAGAAGGCTGACCTAATTGTGTCCTTCCAGTACTCAAAGAAAGCCAGCCAAAAGGAATTAGCTGAGTTGGATGGGACCCACAAGGATCATTGTGTCTAGCTCCTGGCCCTGCACCATCCCCAAGTGCATTGTCCAGGTATTTCTGGAACTCTGGAAGATTTGGTGCTGTGACTTCCCTGGTGAGCCTATTCCAGTGTGCAACCACCTTCTGGGTGAAAAACCTTTTTCTAATGTCCAACCCAAACCTTTCCTGACTCAGGCTGATGCCATTCTCTTGGGTCATGCCACTAATCACCAGAGATCAGTTCCTGTCCCTCCTCCTCCACTGGTGAGGCCATTAAAGGTGTCAGTGAGGTCTCCCTCAGGCTCCTCTTCCCCAGGCTGAACAGATCAACTGACCTCAGCCACTCCTTGTACGGCTTCCCCTCAAGGCCCTTCACCATCTTTGTTGCCTTTCTCCAGATGTTCTCTAACAGCTTTGCATCTTTCTCAAATTGCAGTGACCAAAACTGCACAAACATTCAAGGTGAGTCTGCAACATCGTAGACAGAGAGAGACATTTTACAGCATATAGTGATAGAACAGGGTGAATGTTCCAAACTGAAAAAGAGAAGGTTTAGATTAAATATTAGAAAGGAATTATATATGATGAGGGTGGTGCAGCACAGGATCAGGTTCCCCAGTGTGGTTGTCAGTGCCCCATCCCTGGAAGAGTTCAAGGCCAGGCTGGATGGGGCTCCGAGCAACCTGGTCTAGTGAAAACTGCACTTGGCAATGGGGATGGAACCAGATGATCTTTAAGGTCCTTTCTAACCCAGGCCATTCTGTGATTCAAAGTTTTAAAAGACACAAAAGAGATAATTTTATCTGAGAACAATAATTTTTATATGTATAAGCATTTGACACGTGGTTTTTTTGACAAAGATAATTACTGTCTTTCAGGTGTGTTAAGCTACATATCTTAGAACTAACAAAAATGCATTTCTGTTTTTAATTTGAAGCAACCTGACACTATTCTTTTTTTTTTTTCTTTTCTCTTGAGAAGAGTATATGATCTTGCTCTTATTAATTACAAGGAATGAGAAGAGGGTGGCAAATGTCAAAATAATTATATTCAGAAAGTAGGAAGTTCTAATCTTCAAAATTTAATAGTTTTTTTCTTAAAAAGCAAAAAAAAAAAAGTCTTTTTAGAAGTGGACTACGGTTAGTAAACTTAATTAAACACCTTTGGACACCTATTTACTTAGTCAATCTGCTTGCTGCCTGTCAAGGCAAATATAGGAGCTAGTGAACTCAGAGCTTAATGGCCTCAGAAAAAAAAAAAAAAAAGAAAGGAAGTAATGTAATATGAAATATTTTAAATAACAATTATGATGTCACTTCAGATTTACATTTGCTCTTCTAAATATTAAATACCATTAGACCTAGGCAGTTTCCCAGTAACTGGAGCCATCATTCTTAGAAATACATTTTAAAAAATAAATACCTTGAACAAGCACCAACATCCTCCTCAAAATACAGGTCATGCTAACGAACTTCATTTAGCTTCTGTACAAAAAGAAAAATCAGCCCTTTCTGAAACAATTCTATGAAGCCATAGATATAACCATGTTAACAATAATTGAGGATTAATAACTTCAAGAATAAACAAAGACTTTAGTAATTGTGTCCATTACATATTGTGGGGTGGTAAATGGAGAAAATGAAGTGGAGGAAGAAAACAAAAACAACACTGGAAACACGCCTCATAATCTCTATTATTCTCAGATATATCTAAGCCTACTCTAGTAATTCTTCTGCCATAAAACTTAATAGTATTTTAAAGCATAATGAATGAAAAATACTTCCTTTATTACTTATGATTGCTGCTGACAAATCACTGGGTACCCATGCACTATTAGCAAAGCAAAATCTTTGTAAGGAATTATTTTAACAGAATGCATCTTTCATGATCACTGCATTTGGGTCAAAGTCTTATTTACAATAAACACAGAAGGTCTATTCTTTTTGTTTTGCCTTGAAACTATAGTTTTGTTGTCTTTATAGAGCTCTAGTAATAGCACATCTATTATGCCTTACATTAAATGCATACATTATTTAGATATTCCTTTGGTCTTCTTACTGGATTTATTTACTAGATGCTTACATTCTAAATTTATACCCATTTTTAAGGGTTTGAATAACACACATAGACTTTAACTATGTTAGAACTCTCTTTTCTGTTTCAACTTGCAGAGAGTTTCCTTACACTTTCTTTTCATTTCATTTTCTTTGCTCTTCTAGACACCACTCAAGGCAAAAATTACTAAAGTTCCACTTGAAAACCTCACTTATAATTTTTGTTTCTGAAGCTAAACAGTAGTTCTGTCTATAATAACCTAAAATAAACTGTAGGCAATTCTGAAGTTACAGTCATATAAAATCATTAAAATTTTGGTAATTTTTGTGGCCCTACACAAATCTGAAAGATATTCAAATCTCTTAGATTTTGTATCAAATTCATGAAGCAAAAGGGAAAAAAAAGGAGGACTATGAAGAAACTCAAAAGAATATGCACCCTCCCACATGTTCAAAGATGGTTTAGGATTGCCTAAGGTAGGTACTTATCAACAAGCACTTGAAACCATAAAGGAAATTCTTCAACTCTCCTTGGTTCATTTCCATTCTTTGCCCTTTTAGGCAAGAGGTTTTGTTGTATCTTAAATTTTATCTAAAAAATAAAAACTAAAAAAAAATCTTATCTACTTGGGCAGAGAGTACAGGGAATTATTATTTTTCTACAACAGCTTCTAAAGGTTTAAAAATTGTTTTTATGTTTTTCTTCATGTTTTATGCTTGTAGCGTAACAATATTTGGGGAGTTTCATATTTGATTTCCAGGCATTCCTAATGGCAAAAATTAAAGGAAAGAATCAGCAAGTATACTAATTATTCATGCACAGTGGAATTCAAAAAAGATAATCTATCTGGAAAGAGAGAAAGAGCTTATTTTGCAAACCCTATATGATTTCTGTGTGTTCATGAGGAAATATCTTAGAATAGTCTCTGCCATACATGGCTGCAATACCCTGACAGAGGTCTTCACACTACTGAGTAGAACAGGACAATTTCTCTCCTTATTCTTTATCCTTCTAAAACATTCCAAAAAAGATTATTTTCCTATTACACTGCTGTTTTCTGCTTGGCCCTTCTCCACTGAAATATACATATTTTTGACTCTTTCTCCAAGTATTCTGTTTTGTATTTATTAATCTGATTCTCCTGGGTGTAGTTCAATATATTTCTATTTATTGAAGTTCTTTTGGTTCATTTTTGTTCACTTCCCCAATTATCAGAATCCATTTGAGTTCTAATCCCATTGCTCAGCATGTTTGCAAAAGTTTTTTGCAATAATTTAAAAACCACGTAGATTAATTTTCAGTTTCACATTCCAAGTTGTTGCAATAACTCTATTAATATTAATTAGTTAAATACATTAATCAAAACTTAATGTATCATATCTTAGCTTATGTGCTTTTATCTCTTAAAAAAAAGCTATATGAATTTCTAAATAAAAACTGGATAGCTCAGAATGCTACATGTAAATGAAAAGAAGGAAAAAAAGTCCCTTTCTTACAAAGAAATGTTAGTTTTTTTAGCACTTAGTACTTATTTCATAGTTTTCAGCTATATCTTGAATTTTGGAGTATACTTTTAACTCTACTGTAATTTTACTTTTTCATTTTTTATAAGTCCCAATAAACATAATTGTGACCACTGACATGCAAACACAGCACCTATTCATAGATATGAATCCACCACCTTGTCTATTACCTGCAACAGAAACATTTGAAAAACTATGATTTTTCAATCATAATGATTATTTTAAGAAATCTCCAATCAGTGCAGAATGTTATGCTTTATTTTCAGGTTATTCTCATATGGAAAAATGCATACAATTCATTTAATATAAAGCTAATATTTTTTTTCTATTTCTTTATGCATTGTGCTTATCAACCTAAATCTCAAATCTTTTGACTGTTGACACAGCTGCCTCTGAAAATTGATGTATGAGCAAGCCATAAATCATTGCAGAGGAATATTTAGTAAATACCTTTCAAGGCCTTTATTGCATCTTCGTCCTAAGAATTGCACAAGTAAATTGCTATGAGAGTTTAAGTGTGAGAAAAATCCTCATGAAGTATTTAGAAATACACAAACAGTTTTTCACCCAAGCAAACATTTCCACTGGAGGGACTGACTTTTAAAGAAACATCCACTGCTCTCTTACAACCTGTATACCACATATATTTGCTATTTTCTACATCATTTTTATTTCAGCTATGAAACCATAAAAAATTCCTAACCTGGTACCTCTTGGTACCTTGGGATATTTTGAGATATATCAAGGTAGCTGTTTGAATAAGTCACTGCACTGTGTACCCAGTAAAAGAGACTGAAGGCCTTAAGAAACACCAGTAAGTTCATCAGTTCCCTTACATCCACAAGGCAGTCTCAGAGCTCTTGAACCTTTACATTATTAGTAGTAGCAGTATTTTAGGAAAAGTATGGCCAAAATATTAGATTCGGTGACCATTTCTTCTGTAGATACCATTGTTCTAGAACACACATAAGAAGAAAGAAATCTATTGCTTCTCTATATATTTCTCCACATAAACCTTGGGTACCAAAGTGAATGGAATCTGTAGAAGAGAAAACAATGGTCATGAAAGAGGGATTGAGGAAAACCGAACAGTCTAATAGGAATGCCAGTAATCCAGCTAGAAATCCCACTAAACAAAAAAAAAAAAAACAAAAAAACAAAAAAGCAAAACAAAACAAAACAAAAAATCCAATTTCACAGTTCCTCTTTGATTTTTCAACTCAGTTAGTCCACACAAATTAAGATCTTAAAAAGTTTGTGTAGGAGATCCTTAGTTCTCAATTACTAAGATTGGCTGTGCTGTCTTACAAGCCTTACCATTAAAATGCAGGGTAGTTTAGCACGGATGCAAATTAGAAGTCAAGTCCTTGATACAAGGGGGAATTGGACACCTGGAAGTAGGAGCTGTTTGATGATAAGACATAGATGCATTTTAGCATCCTGGACTGTAGGGTGTCACAGGTGTGCTGAATATATTCTGCAACTGTTAGCTAAGTGGAGACACCCACAGTTTGGGTGGGTAGTGACAGCAGAACAGACATGATGAATGCTACAGAGACATTTTATCCTAAAAGAGATTTAGACACCTACATTATTAAAAAAAAAAAAAAAAAAAAAAAAAAAAAAAGAAACCAAAAAAACCCCAAAACAAAACAACAAACCTGTCTTTTTCTTTCTTTACTGCAATGAGCTTGTCTTTTCACATTTTCGCTGCATTTCCATTAACAGTCCAGCACATCTATTTTCTGTGAGAAGGTTCTGTAAAATTTAAGGTAGACATCTTCTGCACACAATTTGAAGAACTAAAGAAAAAAAGTGCTGCTCTCAATTTTGTAAATAGTATGTAAGTTTCATGATCTTCCTATGGACAGTTTCTTTAAGATACATAATTCTTACAAGAGATTTGGTTCTGTGCTTTGTCTACATTCTTGTGGTGGATGATTACTATTTAGCAAGCCAAATGTTCTTGCTTTTTTTTATGTGCATTTGGAATACAGAAGAAATACAGAGTCATGGCAAAGATTTTGAAAAAGATTAATAACATGCAAAGTATGTCAGATTTCATACAAGGAGTGAATAGTAGTGAGTAGGGCTAATAAAGTAAACAGTTGGGGAAAAGTATTATTTAGCAATTATTCTATGTCTCTCTCAACAATCATGAATCCTAGTATCTCTGTACCTATATATAGCAAATAGATACATAAAAATTGAAAGTATAGGGTAAAGTTTTGATTGTTTAACAAGGAACTCAGGTGTTCTGGCAATTGTAATAAATGCTAACTCTGAACAGTGATTAAGTGCCTTGCTGGGCATTGCTTCAGATTTTATTTTTCTCTTAAAATTTTAACTTAATGCCTTTTTTTCTTTAAAAAATTAATTTAGTGCCTTTTTATGACCCCAAAATTCAATCTGTAAATGCTCTTCCCCCTAAAATTTGTTTCTGCCACATAAAATGTTGAAACAAATTACTCTAAATTCTTTCAGGGGTTGTCAGAGAAAATTGCTAGTGCTTTAGTGGAGGGATTGTTTTTGGACTGCATTTCTACAGCACCAAGGAGATCTTTGAAAGATTTAGTTTAAATGAAACACCAGAAATTAACATGATACTGCTTTCTATTCTAAGTTTTGGGGGTTTACATAATTTTCTTTCAAGGCAAAATATGATATGTTAATTGACGTGTGAAAAATATCTTTATGTTTCTGTAGAGGGGGGTCCCCTAAACTGGAGTATGGTGGGGATACTGCCAGAAAGACCTTGGAATCAAATGGAGGTAATGGATATTATATATACAAATGCCTACAGGAAAGGCCACAGCAAGATTCCTGCAGCTAGATTTATTCTACAGTTATCAACA
Source organism: Erithacus rubecula (assembly GCF_903797595.1). Lineage (NCBI taxonomy): Eukaryota > Metazoa > Chordata > Aves > Passeriformes > Muscicapidae > Erithacus > Erithacus rubecula. The sequence goes on from NC_136688.1 coordinate 41,937,026, forward strand.
ACAAAACTATTATAAGAGTATTGGTTTGACAGATTTTTTTTTAAGTAATTAGATCAATTATGCAAATGAATGTCTTACTAACCATAGAGCATAACTGGATTTGGGAATACAAAAAAATGCAAATATGGAACTAAATCTTATCACATGGTTTAAAGGGAAGGTTTGGCCAAGACATAAAGCTCCAAGGTACAAAAAGAGAGCCAGGTCATGGTCAGATTTCCATATGGAGTTCTATTTAATCTGGACAGACAGAGCCCTTGGAAGTGAAAACAATATATGAGCATGAAAGAGGAAATAGGGTAATTCAAGAAGCAAAACACTTTAATTTTCATATAACTTCAAAAGACAGTATCTGAGTCAAAAGCTGTCTTTGTGAATATTTATAGGATGGCCTAAGGATATTTCCACTTAGTTTCTGCAAGAAATGAAAAACTCAAACACATCATAACACTTTGAGATTATAGCTGTTTACAGCATATCATTATTTGCTGTATTTTACCTAATTTCCTAATGCTCCTCCATTCACTTCTGTGCCCCTTGTATATATGTTTATTTCCATTCTCTCTTGTACTGTAGGCTGTGAGGTTCTAGCCTCCTGTCTTTGATTGTAAAAGACATTTGTGATCTACTTCAAACAATTACCTGTGCTTTTCTTTCACATCCTTTCTGATGTTCTACATTTTCAGTCTGCCTACTTCTCTCACCACATTATTAACTCTCCAGTAACTACTTTCTCTAGCACTGTTGTCTAGTCTCTAGAGTTTGGAGTAGGGATTTCAGTTAATGCTTTGTAAAGCCCTGATTGCACTATTGTGGATGTACAGCTGAACTACAGAGATTTATACCAGCCCAGAGAGCAGTCATTGTGTATCTGAAATAACTGAGGTTTATTGAATTAAACCTATTTATAAAGGAAAGCATTACTCCAATCCTGGTTTGAAACCTGCAAATCTTTGTAGAATCACTTGACATGAATTATAGATGTATTTGAAAGTTCATGCCTGTGGATCACAGTACAGCGTTCAAACGACACATCAAATTTTAAGTATTGTAGAAGTAAGAATTTTAAAATAAAGAGTAATAGAGTAAGAAGCCTTTTTCAGAGAGAAAAAAGAGCATTTTTTCTTCTCAACCTATGCACGTCTCTTCATATCTTTAGGCAATGATCCCCATTGCAATTTATGATCCAAATTAAATTTTTTTATAAAATTTGACTAGCTGACTCCAGTCAGGTTTTTCAGTTGTTAAACATTATCTCTTATTAATAGATCATGATCTTGATTAAAAGATAAAATAAATAATTTCATACCTAATCAGCAAAAAAGATATAATTTTGTTTGTCCAGTACATGAACAGAGAGATTCACAAATACCTAAATTGCTGATAAGACATTTATATTAAATATGTTTATTATTTAAGAATTCTTTCTTTACTTCTGTTTACTTTTTTCTTAACATTTCCTTGGTACAGGAATAAATATTTTTTTCTGTTTTAGTGCTCTTTAACAGATGTAAAACCAGCTATTACAATATAAGACTATTTTTTCAAATTAGAAAGATAAATACACAGCATCTATCAATCTCAGGGTATGACATTTTCAGAGCACAATGGCAGCATTCATGGAAAAGTATAGCATAGTGTTCCCAAAGCTTGCTCTTCCCATGTGTGGTTTATACAGCTGCAGATTACAGATATCTAGAGAAGTATTCACATAGTAGGGTGAGATCAAGATGAAAAGAGGCAGCTGTTAGAGAAAGACACAAAACTTCTATCAGATCTCCAGTGGACAGGATCATGGTGACACAGTTTAATCAAGTGCTCACCTCCAGTCTACCTGTGGTGTCTAGTAACTGCTTACCAGACATGGAGAAACTTGGACACCTGTGCAACTAAACCAGTTTCTGGTAACTATGAAAATTAGCATGGAAATCCATTGGAAGGGGACATGAGATAGATCTAATCACTGGCAGCTCTTGGACTCCCAGTTTTTTTTTATGTGATTTGCACAGGTAGGCTGGTATATCTGTAACATCATTAGCTTTTTGTAAGCATTCTCAAGGACAAGGAGAAAGGATGAAATTAAGCAGCTTTATCTATACTGTAACTGTACAATCCTCACTGAGAGCTATAGTACAGAATCCACAATGCTTTATGAGTGGCAGTCTTTTCACCACAGGTGACAATAAGTAATATTTTTTTAAAATTTCATTTAAGACATTTTTGGGAAAAAATAAAAATTGAAATGGAAGAGAAAAAGTCCTGAAGAAAAATTGTGACAGAGTGGAAGAAGTTTTAGTTCTCATGGCTGGAGTTGTCAAGTAAAGATGCAATGACAAAAATAGGTTTAAGGCTTTTATGTTTTTTACACTGATAAACTACTAACCTAGTTGAATATTTTAAAACCCCCAAACATGCAATCATTTGCAGATCCACATAAGCAATGTTTCCACATGTATTCATTTAAATATTATGCAGCCATAATTTTTAAAACCTGTTTACATTGTAGCTTATCTCTCCACTGACAATAGGATAGGTGCAGAAATTCTCAGGTATAATAAGCAAAACTTCAAAGTAGAGAATTCAGACAGAGAACAGACCCCTTACCTTTGTTACTGCTCTCTACTTTTAAAAGTACTTCTACATCCTTATAATTCAAGAAAGGCAAATATATCAGAGAGAAGTCTGCAGAAGAATCACTCTTTCATTTAAAAACTATCTCATTTTTTAATATAATTATTAATTTAAAAAAATTATCAGGGTAGAAACGGCCCTAGTACTTAGCAGGTGTGCAGCCTGTTTCCCTGTACAGGAAATAGAAAAAAAAAATTGTTGTTTCCAACAGGGTAAAACTGCCCCTTGAAAGAGAAAGATTCTATTTAAACAATAAAGCATCATTAGCAACATATTAAACTTAAGCTTTTTTTCAGATTATATATCTGCTTTTAAAATTTTCTTTCCATGTAATCCTACTAGAATTTTTGAAACCAAGTAGAATTTGGAAAGAAAGCATCTTTTCTGATTGATTCTTGTAGTCATTTGTAAAAAGCTAGTGACCTATAGTTAAACAATTGATAAAATGAATATTATTATAATTTTAGGAATATATTTACCTGAAGCAGTCAGAGACACAGTAAATAATAAATAATAAACAGCATGCAAATCAAAAGCCACCAGTAATTTCTGGCTGTCGTGGCATATGTGTATGGAGAGCTTACATGCAAGAGGGGAGAGAGTTGAAAGCATACTCTTTTTTCTGATCTTCACACCTTACTCAAGTAACTAATGTCACCCTCAGCTTAATCTAGTCTTCTGTGAATATAAGACCTGATATTATCTCTCTGCGTATAGAATTTATATCCTTACTTTCCTGTCTGATATTGCAGCCAGTAATAAAGATGTTCCTTTAATAAGCAGAGTAAAAGGTCGTGAGTTCATTCCTCTTGAGCGTCGTGATGCCTGTAAAGAGGTTATTACATGCCTAACAAAATTGCCTAGCTCTTCTTGTTCCCACATATTTTTTCACTTTGGTGTTAAACTGGGGATGAGGGAAGAGAGATGGAAAGGTACCCTCAATTATGCTTAAAGTGTTTAACAGTGGGATTCAAAATAGCATAATTAGACCAAGAATAAAATAAAAGAAGTTATTGTAACAACTATTTGGATGATTGATAGAAAGTCGGTGGGGGATTAGCAAATGAAAATTTTTATAATTTTACATAAAGAAAAATGTTCATTGCTTGTAGTGTGGGAGGCGTCGTGCAAAATCCTCTCTTGTCAAAATGGCACCAAACAATACCTATTTGTCAGTTTCACCAGGTTATTGTGGGCATTTCCTTACACATTGCACTTTGTGCCAATCCATGTGCACAGATATGTATCAGGAATGACAGTAAAAATGTCTGGATCATAAATAAACATAATAGTCCTAAGTAAGGATCCCTAATTTTTTGCAGCCTGCTCTATTTACTCGAGCTCTACCACTGAGCTGAGAAATGGAGAAGATGAGGGCCCAGTTTAACAGAGAATACTGCAAGATGTTGTTTTAGAGGTGTCACAAGAGATTGTAGAAGGCATCTGGAACCAATACTGACCATATGTATAAAAAAATGAAGTTTTATTCAGTATGAGTTTTATTTAGTCTGGCATGGTTATGACTTAGAAATGCCCAGACTTCTGTTGATTTCTAAATCCCAAGGTCTTCAGCTGTTTTGCCAATTGAATTTCTTACTTCTGAGAGCATCTGAAAAGGGACGAAAGTGTTACCAGCAATTAATTTAGAAAGCAAAGGAATCCCAGTGACACAGATTGTTCCTCTGGATGCAGCAAAATCAACATGTCAGAGAACTACAGACACTGACTTGTATAAGAAAGAGTGGTAGACACTGGTGCAGGATGCACATGGTACCACATATAGGGGGAAGCAGCAGGAGATGTGAGAGAAGACACAGGAAGATACAAGAGCAGGACATGTGAGAAGTGTGAAGAGGCAGAAATGAAATGGAAGAAGAATGTGTAAGGAGACCTTGATGGAGACCTGCTGTAAATGCACTCTTGAAAGGAGTTGTGGTTGTGAATTTGGAGAATTTTTGGTAAATCTTTTGTAATATCTGGGAAAACACCATTTTATACTTTGATTAAACATATAGAAAGATTCTTCTAAGAAAGAGTACTGTGTTCAATGCTGTTGTTTTTGTAAGGCAAGTTTGAGGAAAGCAGGACATCTGCCCCTCTGGAACAGCATGTTTTGCATTTATCCCAAAGTGCCTGCTCTGAAAGTGTTTAGTAAAAGAATTGGCATTATAATAAAAACAGTTTTCAGAAAAAAGGAACAAAGTTACACTCCTATTCATTTCTATTGTAGTACATGAACTTCAAGGCATATTTTCCTGTGCATGAAGAGAGTGTAGAATTTTGGGAAATTATTGTCAGTGGTTAAACTATATTTATGTGAACCATGTAACTTTTTTTTTTTAATACTGCCTAAAGAAGGTATTATTTCTTATTCAAGAACATAAATAAGCACCAGAGGTTACTGAAACATAGTTAAAAATAATAAAGATTAAAAAAAATATTCTTCAAGCAGACTGATTTAAGATTTTGGCATGGCTTTATAAGTGGAAAGTCAAAGACTTTCATAGACTCTTTTCCAGGATAGCATGGGTAAACCCATGGAAAAGTTTATCAGCAACCAGTGATTGCAGAGGTTATATTATCACAGTCAGAATAAGTATCTCACTCCAAGATAATAAAAAATGAAATAAAGTGAAACCCACTTTCACTTGCTGCATTTTCTAAAGCCCAAAAGAAACTTGGAATTTCCTCCACTGTTGCTCAAAGTGCAACTTGCTTGCAAAAGAAAACAAGGAATGAGAAACTGTTTACACTTGCTCGACAAGTTTTACTGAAAGTCTGCAAAACTTCATCTGCATTACAAAATCCTGAATACCTCATTGACTGAAAGGCTAGGTTTGCCTGAATAGTAGCTTTTAGAGTTGAAGTGTGAGTTGAAGAGCCTATTATCTAAAGTCTCATATCAGATTAAGTATTCTTATCTTTATGGAATGTCATATTATTGTGCCATACTTGGAGAATTAACATCCCGTTTAAAGGCAGCAAACGATTTTTCTCCAATAAAAACCAAATACTTTTTTTTTTTTTTGTATTAAATTTTGATAGCTTGGTTTTTAAACAGTACGGAATAGAAGTAGAAACCATCATTATACTATTGTCCATATGGAATCTAAAAGGTTCACTCCACACTATGAGAATGACAATTATAAAACCTTGTAGGATGGTGGATTTGGCCATGATGTTCATTCAGGTTCTTCACATGGCTGCTATTTCATTACGTCACTCATAAATATATTATCTGAGACAGTATTAAAACTGCCTACTGTCCTTTGATCCACATAATTTCTACACAAAAGAAAGACAAACAGAATAGAAATAAATATCTTTATGCAGAAATCCCAAAGTGACTAAAAATTACTGAAAATACATCTTTGGAGGCATTGAAATCTTATAATCTACGAGTAACAGAAGCTGATATGTAATATTCCTGATTGGTAAATGGCTCTGATTTATCAGTGCTATGAAGTCATATAAAGGAATGAGTATCTTCAGCCTGTGCTACCCATCACCAGCTTTGATATCTCTGGAAACATCTTCATATGGAGCTGATATTACCCTGTATTAACTAAATCTTCTTTCTGTTGACAATTAAAAAAAAAAAAAAATTAATTCATGAAGGAAACTCTCTTTTCTTCCCATGGTTTACTGTGGAAAAATTCTTCCTTTCCTAAAGGAAGGGAATGTAAATGTACTATTAAAAATATAACCTCTAGCAAATTAACAGAGGAAAATTACAATAGAAAGATACAGGTGGAAAGATAATCATGAACTTTAAACATTTTTGTCTGACTATCCACTAACAAACTCATTGCAGAGAATCTCAGCTTGGTCAGATACAGTGAAACTTTCTAGAATAGTATTTGGCAGATACAGTGAGAAAATACATAAAAATTAATTGTTTTTTCCCTGTTGCATGTAATACAATTGTTTGGCAAAGTAAAAATTATGATGCATAATATGGCAAGATTGTTAAATCACCTTTATGAACTGTCTGGAGGATAAGAATTAATAATGCATGTCACTTTAAGATGAGTAAACTGAAGTACCTATGTATTTCTTACACAGCACACTACAGCAGACCTACTCATGTTATTAAAACTCTCAGTACTAATTTTATCACCGAGATGTTCTCCCCATTTATCTATGAAATTCCCAGAAGGACATTGCATTGTAACCTTTTATGGACTTCAAAAAGTGCTAACAGTATCTTTATATATTTATGTACTGCTTCAGTATAAGTGATCTCAAACATATATTTGTCACTCTAAATATCTTCAGATAGTTATCTCAATGATTGTGAGGTACATATTTTGTCTGGAGATCTAGAATCAGCAATTTCATTAAGACAGTTGACATCAAAGATATATTTATATGATCTTGAAAAGGGTATTTTGTTTTGCTTTGCATTTTGTTGCTTTTTGTTTTGTCTTTCATCACTTTTTTGTAACCTTTTTTTTTGTTTTGTTTTTTTTGTTTGTTTTGAGTGTGTGTGGATTGTAGGATTCTGGTTGGTTGGTTGGTTCAATTTGTGTGAATTCAACATGTGTGAATTCAGCTTAATTTGGCTATGTCAAACTTACACATGTAGTCATTATTCCCATGACCTAAGTGATTTTAATAATTTTACAGTTGATGCAACTTTTCAGATTTTATTTAGAGTTCTCTTTTAAAACATACTTTAGGCAAATTGCAAACGGTTTACCCCCTGGTTATCCCACCTCAAAGAAGCCTGATTTAACAAATTAGTTTCTCAAACTATTAGTTTGAGAAGTATAGTTTCAAAACTATAAGTTTATATATACACAATAGCCAAAATGAAATATTTTGTAAAAAAAGAACAGGTGGATTAAGAGTTAGACGTGGAAAATAATTCAGTTGCATGGCAGTTTGCTTTAAACTCGAAAAATATATTTTTTACCTATTTACATTCAAATATTTAAAAGCACATACATCTTCTAAACCATTTTATATTTGAAATATTTGGATTTTAATAGCATTTTATTGGATATGTTGATGAGATTTTAGATTCAAATACTTTCATTACTTGGAGCCTAAATAAAATACTAAATCATGAGATACAATTAAAGATCCTGGCAAAAATAAGCAAAAAGCAAAAGCTCCCAGAGTTGAAGTTAAAATTCCAGCCTTTTCATTTTAGTTTTACTGAGACAAGTCTCACTTGGTGGGAATTCTTTTGAAGTCTCTCAGCATTGCATTTAAAACCCTTACAATATACTTTCTTTAGAGATGTAAAATCTTTCTTATGGTCTTCGAATCTCACTCATGTAAATAATTAGAGTTGGAGATCCCTGAGGGCATCTGAAGCATTGCAGCACCTTTGTCTGGGAAAAACTCTGGAAGGGATAAAAATGACTTAAATGTAAACAATGTTTTCCTAGCAGAAAGATCTCCAAGTGACAGAACAGCACAGCAAAGCTGCACAGCCTTTCAGAACAGAAACTGAAGAAAGAATTTGCTTAGTTCAGTAAAAAGCTTCTGAACTCACCCCTCTCATACGTTCAATCCAGATTCTAATATGTCTGCCTGTGGGCATTTCTGTACTGCAAAAGGCAGAATAGACAGAATAGACACCATTCAAATAGCTTGGAAGGAGCTGTAGTTCTTGCTAGTGTAGCATCAGTTAAAATTACAATAGATGTATGTGGGTGATTTAGGCAGCACTAATTAGTGCCATGCTGAGAGTGCTCTATAACTCTTAATTCAGGCATTAGCTAATTTGGCTTTGAGAAGCTTTTTACTATGCTGCTTGGCTTATTCTGGAATGGCTAATATGTTTCCAAATGAGATGAATACTAAAAAACCCCTTGATATTTGAAACAGATAAAACTCCATTGGGAATAGCTATTCCAGCATCTCATTCTAGACTGTTTTGTGAAATGATTTATATTTTGCTGAAGGCAGGCAGAAAAGAGTATATCACTGTATATCACTGTACCAATACCTCAAGTGCACAGAGAGCACAAAGTCAGATCTAATGTAATAAGTTTCTTAGAAAGAAATATCTGTTAAAAAAAAAAAAAAAAAGTGGATAATGGGAAAAGGATTCTTCTTACCTAGCATTAACCATTGAAAGTAAAACATCTCATCTAAGTTACTTTGCTTATTTGCTTTCCTCTGTAATCACAGGAAAGACATAAACACATAAGTCATGACCTAAGCTGTTATCTGCCCATACCTCTGTTATTAGGGAGTTTAGGAAACTGCTTCAAGCAAAATGCCTGAGTAATGTTAGTGTGAAACAAGGTCCAGCTGTTACACATTTTGGCTGATATTTTAATGATAACTGGCTGGTTTATCTGGAACTTTGTAATGCTAAAAGTATTAAAATAAGGGGTTTTGTTTCTCCTTGGCTGTTTGAACTAATTGGCTTGTGACTGGTTTAAGTTTTAGTTTGAGTAATTTACGGCATTTTCAGTAATTTCATGTTCTTTAAAATGAAATTTTTCCTGTAAAAGAACTGATTTGGTATATTCATGAAACAGACCCAGTGATGTTTCTTGACTGTCATGTAAACTGTTAGCCACACATATAAAGTGGGCTTGATTCTGTGACTAAAGTTTTGTACAAGTCCACATAGAAAGAACAGAACAATACCTATAAAAATGAGAATTGAAAAGATAGACCAAATTATGGTAGTTTGAGGTACACTAAAATACAGACAGGAGAGTTAACATAAATATTTTTCAAAACTCACAAAAAACCCCTTGAAGTGAAAAAGAAAAGTGTAGTGGAAAATATAAATACAATACTTGCAATACTTGTAGGTTTGGGTATGGAAGTGTAGCATATCGAGTGAAGAGGGTTCTGGGTTATTTCAAACTTGGCATTTAAAAAAAGTAATAATTTCACTGGACTCCACTGTTTTGCACATTAGAAACATAGCTGGGAATCACAAACATTTGGAAACCAGCAGAACAGCTTGAAGATAACTAATAGCAGCATCCAGGACTTTAAGTAGCTATTTGGCACAAAGAGAAGAATTCACAGTAAGCCTTTTGAGCCCTATGCAATTAATTATATTCATTTCAGCCTGTTTTTTTACTGTCCATTTTTATGTGAGCTTTGCCATAAGTATCAGCATGTTACTGCGAAGGTTTCATTTTAATTATCACTGGCTGGTCCTTTGTGTACAGGTACAAGCTCTTTAAGCAACTCTTTCTGACAGAATCACAATCAAGTGAGAGAAGTTTAGGTATTTAGAAGATTTACAATATTGCTGATAAATGAAGCTCTACAGTGATTCTTAAATCCAAATTTTCACACAAAAAGATAACACAATATGATTTTTTTGAGATTCCAGTTCAACACTTTAGGGAATTCATTGTTGCAAGAGCTTCACTACAGCAAAAAAAAAGACAATTTCTTTATTTTGAACAATAAAAAGTATTGAACGGGTATGTTTATGCCATTTGGCACACATTGGATTGAAACAGTAAATAAAAAAATATCTGCTGAAAATAATTTCTAGGAACATGGAGGGAAAATCAATTACCTTGCCTCTGCTAATTGGTTTTTGCTGAAAAAACACCATAAAGAAGAAAGAAAACCACCATTATTTAAAACCACCAATCATTTAAAGAGTATTCAAATAGTGGGATGTTGCTTGTTTCCACGTGACCCAGAAAACTGAACTCTTACTCTGAAGCACAATGGATAATATCAGGCAGTTTTAGCAGATATCAACATTCATAACATGTTTTGAAGTGTTTGGGTCTGTGTTACACTTATTGTTACTTCACACGAGTAACTTCCTCTACTCTATTTTAGACATTACATTTCTAAATGATGCATCAAGAAAGCTTGCAGTTTTAGAGCTAGAAGGGTTTCCCATTCAGGCTCATTGAGAATTTCCTCTCTGAAGCCATCATGGACTTCATTCTTTATGGAGAAAATTCTAGTCTTTTAGGATAAACTAGAAGACATTAAAGCATCTTTCTTGTTCTTCATTCCTTCAAAAATAGACTACATTCTACAATAGAGAGAAAGGCAAAGCAGAAAATATAAAAACACATAATTTTTTCTTAATAACTTGAACTGCATAAAATTTATTCCTTAATGTCTTTCTGATATTCTCATTTACTAAATTAAAAACATTCCTAAATAACAACAGAACTGTAATTCTGGAATCATTAATGTGGTTTCTTCTGGGTTTAGCAGCAGAAAACTCTAATACTTCAAAATAATTTTCCTCTTCTTATTTTCCCCATTTTAGATTTAGGTGGGAAGGTGTTGGTACTCAGGAAGGAAAATTTTTGTTTTACCTGATTTGGGAGACCCTGAAGCATATGTTTTGAGATAGAATTGTAATATAAAAAATAATGATATAAATCCATAATTCAACTCTTTCTTCATTATGCCCTCAAAATTAAGAAAAGTCAATCACCCATTACACCCCGAATATTGTATCTGCAGTATCACTTTTGCATTGACAAATAATCCATTTCATAAATTTTGGGGAACAAACTTTAAAAGTTTTAGCTTCTTGTCCTATCCCTTACATAGAAAACTATTATGGACTTGAGTGTTACAGCTTGAAATATTTTCCCAGTTTGCTCCTTAATATTATTCCTGAGCCATTTGCATCTCTTTTGTCATACATCAATATTAACAAAAAAAATCAAGGAAGAAACTAAAATTGAGTACTGGACATCCTCTTGCCTTTTTTCTCTTTCTTGGGAAGGAGGGCAGGGTGACATGGGGAGAAGATAGTGAGCATTCAGAAATGTTAACCATTTACCAGTCCCAAGCACTTAACCCTGAAACAGGTTAAACTCAGAATTTTGTAATGAGCAAAGAGAGAATATCTTTAACATTTTAACCTTTTTGTGCAGATTGGAGCCATGGGAGCTGATTATGGAGGTGTAATGTAATGCAAGTAAACAGTCAATCATTAATGGGGAAACAATGCAAAAAAAGACAAAGCAAGCATTAAATTAAAAAAAAAAGATACAGAAAAGAAAAAGTAAATTCAAATACACAAAAAGGTTAATGCACATAGAAGCAAACCCTGCAAGCTGTGGGAACTGCTTCTTTGTCCAAACACAGGGAGTTCAGCTGTGATAACTCCTGTGCTGGGGAAAGGCACACAGGACTCACAGGAGCCTGAAGGTGCTCATCTCTGCTGATGGGTCATCACAGACCATGATGGGTTCAACTGCACTGACTTATCAGGCAGCTGTAATGACTTAGAGAGTGCCAATGAATCTCTAAATGAATTTCAACCATTTTTTGTTTTGTTTTGTTTTGTTTTGTTTTGTTGTGGTATTTTTTTTTTTTTTTTGGTTTGTTTTTTTTTTTTTAAATATAGGTGAAACAATAATTTGACAAAATTTATGTAGGAATTTCAGATGCCTGAAAATAACTTTTCAGTTGAACTCTGGCTATGCAACTTGTCAATACTTTCCAGGTTTTCCTTTTTTGTATGCCTGGCACAGGCATATTTTTGGAGTATTCAACAGTCACTTACTGTGAATCAGTGTTTTTCCTTAATTCTTGAAATAGAATTAGAGGAGAGCTCTACAACCTTTCAAAATTAAGCTGATCATAGTTAATTCACTTGGACACTACTGTTTTCTGACTCTACTTCAGAGGATGAATCAGAAAGATAAAGTCATCAATAATTTAGCTGTATTGGATTAACAGAGAAAAGTTAGTTAAAAAAAAAAAAAGAAACAAAAGCTTTAGACAAAATCACTTCAAATAAAGTGGAAGTAAACATCACAAAAGAATAAGAAATAAAGTTTCTCTCTTGCTGGACATGCCCTAAATGTGGAAGAAAGTGCACTCCTACTGGAGGGCATATAATGAATGATGTATCATTATACATCTCCTGTACCAGGTATAGAAAATGAAAGAGATCCTCAGGCTGCAGGCAGTAAAGCTTGTGTTGGTACCCAGGAATCATAAGGGGTATCAGAGCAGTTCTCCATGAAATGAACACTTCTTTGCGTCCTCTATGTAAGATTTCAACTGAAAAAAACCCAAAAAACTCACCTGTAACACTCGTGTTCACCTGTATGTAGCTAATCTTTTTAATCTGCGATTAGTTATAGTGATAAAACAGCAAGAAAAATGTATTAATATGGAAAATTTCTACTTTAAATTATCTGTCAAAAATATCTTGAAGGAAATATCCATATCAACCTTAGCTGGAACTGCAATCAGGCTGTTTTGCAGAAAGAGCATTTGACAAAGTTAGCAAAAATTAAAATATCTTGAAAGCATCTCTAAAATACAGCTAATTGGCCCTTCATTTGGAACTATACTGAGAGGCCATTTGTGTTTTATTTGCAAAAAATCAACCTCAAAGATATTTTGTAAGATTGTATCCCCACCTCTATGGGAAGCATTATTATATTTAGAGGCACACAAGCAGTGTTCTGATTGCACTTTTGCATATTCATTCATGGTATGAAAATAAACTTTGAGTTGATTTTTTTTTCAAATGAATATCTGTCATTTCTGTAAGCAACCAAGTCACTAATAAAGAAACTGATATTACTTTTAAAACGCTGGTATGCTTATTATTTTTTAACTTTTAATTTAATTTATTTCGGTATTATGGAGCATGGGAGAAACATTCTAGATTATAGTCCATATACGTTTGGACTGATAAAACTAAGGTACACAACTGCAGATATTAATCAGCTGCTTGACAGAGTGGGTAAGAAGGCAGGTGTTCATAATTTTTTTGCATTATAATTCTGTATACATCTATGATGGTCCAGTGCACTGAGTGATAAATGAATTTGCTAGTGGAAAAGAAAAAAGAAAAAAGGAGAAAAAAAGAAAAATGAGGAAAAAGAAAAAAAAAAAGAAGAAAAAAATAAGAAAAGAAGAAAAAAGAAAAAAGAACAAAAGAAAAAAGAAAAAAAAGAAAAAATAAAGCTAGCAACATAGCTTCACATATTAGGCATGAATTTGTAAACTCAAGGTCCGTAAGAAGGAAATGGTAAGAAATATGGAAACTAATTTTTTAGTCTATTTAGTTTGCAAAAATCATTACAAGTTAAGAATAGCAATCCATGTTCCTCTCCATAGTAATTTCTACTTTGGAAATTTCTACTTTTTTCTAATTTTCTACCTTGGAGAAAATGGATCCCCCAAGAATTAATGAAGTTACTCATGAACTGAGACCATCCTGTGAGCCTCTAGTGCCTCCCTAAGCCCTCGATGTGGTCAGGAGTTAAAACTGTTACATATCTAAGTATTTTTATGAACAATTGAATCTAACAGGGGTCAACTAAAATAGAGTCTTTCATACATATGGAATTTTGTCTACAACTCAGTAGCTCATAAATACTTCTATTTTTAATTTCTGGTTGCATTAAGCTTTACTAAGTTTTCTTTTTTCCTTTGTTTCTTCCTCAGTAGGGATGACAGCTGCTCAGTACATGAGCTCTGTAGTTGCACCTGCAGTGTGTAGCATTGCAGAGAAACACTCTTGAGACAAACTCTTATACAGATCCTTTTTTTTTCTGAAAGGATTCTTCACTGCTCTGCTGGTTTGGTTAAGGCTTATCAGGACCTCAGAGATCATTGAGCAGGCCTGAGGAGGGGGAGGAGGCAGAAAATTCCTTGAGTAGTCTGCTCTCACTGGAAAAGTTTCTTTCAGGCACACACAGTCAGGCAGAGTGGCTGTCTCATGATCTCTCAGCTCCTTTTCTTGTGCTAATTACAATGCAAGTGGTTGATCTTGTATACAGAGATAAAGTTTGCACAGACAATTTTATCAATCAGTGTAAGCGTGCCATTACAAAGACTATGCTAAAATCACCAAATTGCTTTACTAGTGTTGCTGCAAAACCTCTTTTCTGCATTTTCATTCTAGCTTTGTGCTTATAGCCTTGAAAAAAGAAAGTACTACTCTCATAGAGAAGAAAGCAGTGGTAATGAACTAAAAAGAAACACTCCAAAGTGAGAATCATCTTCTCTGGGATTCAGATTTGACATATTTCAACTATTACCTGGAACAAACTATTTATCTAACAGAATTCTAGTGCAAAATATCTCCAGGCACACTGTTAACTTCAGCCTTAATTAAAATCCATGGACTAAAAAGGATTTTCAAAAGTATTCATATAAGTATCCATAGAGAACTTGCTTAATTTATTCTTTTTAAGACTGTGAACTCATGGCCTCAAAATATAAGGAATTTTAAAATTTTTAAAATTTTTAATTAATTTTGGGATATATGTTTATCTTCTGTTTTTCAACTGTTAGTGACAATTACATTTGCTTGAAATATGAACCAGTTTTTTCCTTTGGCTGCTCTTTATTGCTGTCATGTTCAGGTTTACTGCTATGGATCAAGAGTAACAGGACCCTAGTAAATCTAGTGTCCAATAACATATCAAATAGGAAAAAATCAGCAGTGGTATTAGTATTCAATTTGAACATTAAAAACTCCAAATCAAATAAAACCAATCAACCAAACCCATACATTTAAAACATAAATATTTATAATAGTTCTCACAATCATGTTTCATTTAAAATCCTTTTATGCCTCTAACAGAAACTGAAGTGAGAATAAGGTAGCAGTCAGTTCCTGTCAAAATGCACACAATATTAAAGGTCTTTTTGAAACTAACAATTCATTTATAAGGCAGGCAGTTTTATTAGCTCTGATATTTGTAACGGGACTCCTTCAGCTATTCTTCTTTGAAGTGAAAATTAAGCTTTAGAGGAATCATGTAATTATAGAATCACAGAATATCCTGAGCTGGAAGGGACCCAAAAAGATCATTGAGTCCAGCTCCTGGCTCTGCACAGCATCAAGCACCCCATGTGCCTGAGAGCATTGTCCAAATGCTTCCTGAGCTGTGTCAGGCTGGTGCTGTGACCATTTCCCTGGGGACTCTTTTCCAGTGCCCAAACACCCTCTGCGTTAAGAAGTTCATATGGTTGGTGGTTGCCCAGACCTCTAATTTATCAAGAATCATACACTGGACTAGTCTAAGGCAAATAAAAGAGGAGCAAAGAAACCAGTTAACTCAGGGAAGAGTACTTGAGTCCCAAAATGCAGCATGTGGCATTTCTTTGGAAGTTAAAACTGAGTAAGCCTAGGAGGCATTGCTAACCTTGCTTCACAATGTCCTCAAGAAGTTTGGTTGTTTGTTTTTCCTAGATTATTTCCAGGTCCACTGGAATTTTTTGTCTAGTGAAATACTTTACCCTCACCCACTTTAGTGAAACTTGCATTCCATTATATATTTCTGTTATTCTAATCAGGATATAAGCACTTTCAGCATAATTTCAAGTTTCCATGATTTATTAATTTTTGTTACAAAAATGATTTTGTAACATAATTTTGTATAATAATATAACACATCATTATTATAAAATATTATATAACTATATGTAAATAATATGCATTTTATGCATATTGTGTATATATATTGCAATAATATGCACATTATGCACACATATATGTAATTATTAAACAATTAAAATAATACATTTTATATATTATTATAATTTTATGATGCAATTATATTTTAGCTATAGTAACTTGTAAATGTATTTTATTTAATTTGTTTTTTTTTTTTATTTTTTTAAATTTATTTTAATATTGTCAGTAAAACTTCAGGGACACATTTCACTTCATTTATTTTTGAGCAGTTGCAGTCTAGGGAGAGATATCCCCATGGGCTTGACAGAATAAAAGACTTGTCTGTGTTTCCTGTGTGTCTGGATCAATCTTTTATTATTGCACTGAATTTTCATTTGCTATAGACATTCCCAATATATGGAACTAGTTCTAGCACAATAAACCAACTAGTGGGCAGACATATCTCCTATTGCAATGAATCAGAACCCATTTTCACTGTCCTTTCCTTCTTTCAAGGATAATACTTCTGGAATATTTTTTCAGGATCAAGGATGTCTTGTTATCAATGTTTCACTCACATACATTAGCTCGTTTTTTCAACATTCTCTCTGTGAACATTTTAGCACACTTCGATTACTGAGTTTACCCTCTGCATCACTGAAAATTTTGACTTTATTTCCTCTACTGCATGACAAAAATAATGTAGACAATTGAGTGTCAAGAGTTTTCCTTCAGCTGACCTTTGAGAACTGTATGCCCAGTGAGAAAACTTTTGCCATACTTCATTTTTAGAGTGTCACAAGATTTCAGTGTTTCAAATCTATCAAATCTAAATCCCCCTCAGAGTTAAAACATTTATTGTTTTCATTCTTTTCACCAGCCCTCAAAGCACATCATTCTTCTGTATCCTCAAGAGGAGCATTTAACTTGGATTTCTGTTCTTTTTCCTTGACTCCAGGAAAGTTGTCTGATTTTATTTGGTCTCTTGAGCCTGAGTCCATATTTTGGGAGTGGCTGGGGAGGTCCTCACTTTGCTTCTTCCACTATGTTAGGAAAAATTTGGGGATGACAAGCCAGTATGCCTCTGGAAAAGCAGAGCTGTAGCAAAACACCCAAAGAAAAATAATTGCTTTTTTTACTATGCATAGCTTTTCATAATCTGCAACCTAACTTTTAGGAAGAAATTTACCCTCCAAACACTCCCAATTCCAGTTCTTTGTGTATTGACTGAGATTAGTCCTTAAGAATTGGTAGTTCAGAAGAGCTGTAATGTTAATTTGACAGTGATGTTACGAAACTGTAGCAATCAAAGAATAACTCTACATCTTATTGCCAACTGTTCCTGACATTTAGGAAGCCAAACCAAATAGCAGATTGTAAAACCTGTCATATTTTCCTTGAGTTACTAACCTTCAATCTAACAAAACACACATTCAGTTGATTGAAATTTTAGACATGTTTTCTCTAAGGAAGATCATTCTAACTGATCAAGTTATCAGCTGATTAATTTGTTAATCTAGTGATCCAGTTCTATCCTCATCAATTTTAAAATGCAGAAGTTTCAGATAAATAAAAATATTATTATGTTCTGAGATTCACTTAATACTTTGAAATGTGTTTTAACTGTGCATTTGGAAGAAAACCCATTATAAAGACAGTGATTACCACATATTGATTTATTAATTTGCAAAGTTATTTAATGATGAACAAGGTGCTTTGGTATTACTTAAAACTTAATTTCAAAAGAGAATTTTTTGAGAGAAAAGAACCAGAACAGCACTGCAAAGGCAAATATAATATTGTAGAAATTAACTTGGCAAAATTGGGCATCAAATTGCCAATAATAATTTGTGATACATTATTAGTCAGCTACTCATCCAAGTGAAATACAGAAAGGTAATAAAGTACCTCTTTGGGTTTTTTTCCTGAATATGCCAATCTTATTGTAAAATAAATAATATTGTACTGTCTCCTATGTTGGCAGCATTTGCTGCAGCAGGCAGCATCTATTCCTACAAAAAGGACAAATCACTATGCTTAACAATCTCTTAGAAAGAGGGGTAGCTTGTTGTCTTAGTGTCTGGCTGCCAATGAAACAAAGAATATGAATTGGTTATGAAAATGCTGCACTGTGGGAAGCATGCATGCTAAATTGGTAATTTGTTCTGCATGCTTCTCCTTCAGCATCAAAAAGACAACTGTGAAAAAACTTTCTGGAGTTTTGGGGTAAGCAGATTCGTCTGACTTTTTATTGTCCCAAAGAATCTGCTGACCAAATTACCTCTTCATTTTGTGTAGATGCATAGAAAAGGGAAGTAAATTACATACAAACCACTTCCAAGTGAAAAAATTTTTTAACTATCAGAAATATGAGATTTTGAAGCAGTCTTCTAACAGGGAAACCAGCTTAAATATGTATCTTGATGAGTTTGCAAAAAGGATACCATAGTATGTGCTCCTTAAAGAAGGGCAAAGAACATTGTAACAAAGGAATTTATCTCCTGGCTTCCTAAGTTAAAACTGTATTTCTGTATTATCTGTTATAAAACACTGCATTTGAATTCCTGCTGGTTCTGCAGATATTTTGAGGTAGATTATGATTTAAACACTGCCATTAAAGTTTACATTTAAGTAGGATACCAAATTTGTTTAAAAACATTTTTATCATTAACAAGTTGTATCCATCCCTATGATTCAACAGGGGTCCAAATTTTATTACAGAATGTTTTCCCCTTAAAAATAACTAAGCACTGTATAAAATGAAGATAAAAATTAGCAGAAATTGAATAAATATGTTTATGAAAAAAGAATAAATTTGATGTTCTGTATGGAGAAGTTTTGGATGTCTGCTAATCTTTGATCAATTGGTTGATCTGTAGATCTGGAGTTTAAATACCTTATAGAAAAGTTGAGAGTTTTTCTCCTCTCTTCTGATGTCTGGAATTGATCACGTTTGCTTAAAATTGCCTTTTGGAGGCAATAATTTCTATCCCAATGTACAATGTCCAGGTAACTCATTTGCATATCTGAATGCATCATGCTATTTTAAATTGCATTATGTATTTTTCCGAGATGGACTAAACTTAAAAGCAGTGTTTCAAGAGCTGATTAATGGCCTTATAAACTGTGAGGAAAGAAAGAGCTTTAGCACATAAAGAAAATCTTTACAGTGAGTCACGATCGACATGTTCTCATAATTATTAAAATGTCACAATTTTTTAGGATAAAATGAAACATTGTCTGTTCTGCCTCAAGTTTAACTTCTGAATAAAAAAAACCCAAACCCCCACAAAATTACTTTCATTTAAATCTATTCCTCTTGAGTTTTCCAGAGATTTCAAATAAGTACATTTTTTCTTGGTTGTTTTTCCCTTTTACCTAAAATTAATTAAAGAATTATCCATTTTATTGCATGAATAGTTAGTTTTGGTTAACCTGTAAAGAGCCATAAAATTAATCTAAAATCAGACCTTGCAAAAGCCTTGCATTGTGATGAGCTTCAGATCCAAATCTGAAATTTTTGTTAAAGAGCTATAACAAACAATAAAGTGTATTGTATGCAGTAAATTTCTAGAGTTTTTTTAATTATTTTCCGAAAATGCATTGGTGATTGACACCATTCTCTCCACACAGCCTCAGAAATATCTGTAGTCTAATTTTGAACTGATATACCTACAATATGTGCCTATAATGGATTTTTCAGATTTATTGTGAAAAATGGAGATATTCTTGCATAAAGATTACTATGGTAATGATCCATTCCTAAAACTATTTGGACAATGGTCAGGTGTGCTGTGTCATAGAATAATCATAATCAGCAACCACATGAGCTCTAATTGGATCTAGCTATAATGTGATTCATCTTAAAAAAGATATCTCACATAGTATTTATTGAATTAATCCTGAAAAGCTTTATTCACTCCATTAAATTTAATAGAAAACAAGATAAACTAAACTCGATGTTGGAATTTGCATTCCAGGCATGTTAAATTTATATTAAGTTATACTCATTTTCTATGTCTAAAATATAAATGACCTATGTGATTTTTTTTCAGCCCTTGTATTAATTTTTCTTCAAATAATATTATGTTGTTATCGTCCAGCTGAATCTTTGGGCTTTGTTCTGTATTTCTGTAAAAACTTTCATGTATTCTCATATGAGGGAAGGGCAGCAAAGTCTGTGAAGGTTTTTGATTTCTCCTCGTGTCTTGTGAGAAAAAATCAAATGAATTTGGGTTGTTTAGCTGTGGAAAAGGATGCTCAAATGGGACCACTCTGGTCTGAACAGTTACCAGAAATAATAGCAATTTATTTTCCATATTATGTACTCATTTCTATACTTTGAAAGAGGAGTTGAACTTTAATATTTATTAAAAAGTCATCAGATATCAGTTTAGCTTTGTTGTTTGTTTGAATTTTTTTTAATTTTTCCTTTCAAGATCTTCTCCATCACATGCCATTCCATACGATCCCAATATCTGGCCTTCCAGATATGAATGAAAAAAACTATATGAAAGAGAATTAGATTAGTCTGGATATATGTTTGAATCTTAGGGAGCTTAATGAGAATTTATTTAGATCAGAACAGTTTGTTTCATCACTTATAATTGATCTGTCCTGGCTTTCAGTTTTTCCTAATTCTTAGAAAATTTTCTGTTGGAATTATATATTATCATGTTCTACTTTATAACTAATGCACTGATCAATTTGGTCCAAGGAAGCAAAAATGATATATGAGATAGCAGTTAAATTCAAATTTGGAACAATCAGAAATTCTATCTGATCCTTTTAAAACTATCACAGATTTTGGCTTCAGCTATGAGATTTCCCAGGACAGAAATACCTGAAATTTGCCTTCTTACTTTATTGTAAATTTTACTGTATTGTGATTTTTCTTTTCCAGAAATGCAAAAAAATGAACCCCTCAGGAATCAAAATAACTTTAACTATGCTAATTTCATGGAAACTTTGTAATTGGATTTACACCTTCAGGATATTGTCTTTCTCAAAAGCACTTTGATGAATGCTGTGAAATTTTAATTTTTCAGTAAACCTGCAAGCCTTTTATGAAGACAAAACTTGATGATTGAAAGACATTTTGGCAATGGTTTATAACATAAATGGTATTTTAATTCTGAAATGTCTGGTAATGATTTACTTTCTGAAAGCACAAGTAGTAACCATAAAACAAGGAAAGATTGATGTGCTATGCACGAAAAGAAAATTCTTGGATATATTGTCTTTTTTTCTCACATATGAGACAATACTCCTGAACACAAAAGTCATCCCTATAAACATAGAATTTAGAGGAAAAAGCATTAGAGCTTTAATATTGTAAGGGAGGGAGACAGCTGCAACTGAATTAATAATAGGAGGTAAAAAAAAAAATCCTTTAGAAATCATTTTAGCATGTTATTAGACAACTCATCAAATACAGGCTTCCTTTGAGTAATTAATTCTTCCCCAAAATTCTAAAAATTTAGATAGGGGCTTGAATGTCTATTATTTGCAATAGTTAGAAATCTATTTCAGTTTTTGGTTTTTGGGTTTTTTTTTGGTTGGGTTTTTTTTTTTGGCCTTGGCCTTTTAGATGTTTTAAAAATATCTTCCTATTGAAATTTCTTGCTTTTTTGTCTTCTGACACTTCTAGCTTCCAAATAACTCTATTCACAAGCACAGCAGCTGGTGCCTGCACAAAATTAGGATAAATAATATAAACAAGGTTGCATTTTGTTTATAATGCATTCTTTTTGCAAACTCTTATAAAACTCATGCTAGTGAGAAGTAAGTGCCATCCAAAGTGAGTTACAGGATTTTGCAGATTATCAAAAGACTTGTAAGAAAAAAAAAAAAAAGAAAGGAAGGATGACTAGCTAAAATGAATAAATGACAATAGCAGTGGTGTTGATAATACTGTGATAATAGATATGGAAAAGTGAATCAGTGTCACAATAAGCAAAAAAAAAAAAAAAGAAAAGAAAAAGAAATGGAAAAATTTTAAGGGGAATGGAAATATGAGAATAGTATTAAAGGAATTATGAGATGTAGTGTGACAGGAAAGAATCCAGGGATTTTGAAATTTTTATGTGGGAAGAAATCATGCAAGTGACAGAAGAGACTCTATTGCTGAACAGGTGCTCAGTAAGCAAAAACTAACCTTTTTGTGAAGGACCACAAAATGATAAAAAGGGACAATAAAGTTTATTCAAAAATATGATTAGGTGTCTCAAAAGCAATTCAGACACTATCAAAAAAAGCCCAAAGGAAATAGAATAAAAACATAATGTGGTATTGTGTGTTGTATCAAGAAAAAACTTCAGGGCTTTGGAAAAACAGTTATTAAAAAAATCTGAGGCCCTAAACTGGGAATAAAGGTGAAGGTAGAAATGGTAGAAATGGTCATACAAGCTGATGGATTTAATGCACAGCATTTCAGACTTCAGAAGAAATAAAAGTCCTTCCAACTTTTATCTAAAGATAGCGCCAATTATTTTTTTTTTTGAAAAATCATTATGGTGTCAAAATTATGTGACCTAAGAAGTTCAAGGTCAGAATCATACCAGACTTCTTTGAAACACATTGTGTTTAAAAAACAGGGGTGTTGTTCAATAGTGTGAATTTAGGTGACAGCAGGCACCCATCCTGGTTTGTGTGAGCAGCACAGCAGGACCAGGGCAGGGGCACTGCAGAGGACTCACTCTGAATGCTGTGCTCAGCTCTGGGCCCCTCACTGCCAGGACACTGAGGTGCTGTGATGTGTCCAGAGAGGGCAAGGAAGCTGCTGGAGGGTCTGGGGCACGAGTCTGGTTATGAACAGCTGAGGGAGCTGGGGAAATTTGCAGAAAAGGAGGCTCAGGGGAGACCTTGTCACTCTCTACAACTACCTGAAAGGAGGCTGGCAGATCTCTTTATCCAAGGAACAATACACAGGAAAAGAGGAATTGGGCTCAAGTTGCACCAAGGGAGGTTTAGATTGAATATTAGGAAAATTTTCTTCACTGAAAGGGGCGTAAGGCATTGCTACATGCTGCCCAGGGAAGTGATTGAGTCACAATCCATGCAGGTATTTAAAAGACAAATAGATGTGGTGCTTAGACACATGGTTGGGTGGTGGGCTTGGCAGTGTTAAGTGTATGTTTGGACACAATGAGCTTGGAGGTCTTTTCCAACATAAATAATTTTATGTTTCTAAATTCTTGGTGGAGCCAGAAATGTCTGTATCATGTTTTGCCTATGAAAACAATAAGGGTGTAGAAAGAACATGCAATATTAACATAATCATGTAAATGTGCAGCAAGAGGTAGTCTACAGACCATCACAGTCCAATGCCAAATTCAGGCAGAATCCAGACATTTAGAAGATTACATTATTCTAGAGCTTTATGCAAATTGTAGGCTTCAGGAATTTTTTAATTTTTTTTTTATTTCATATTTTTTTATATTCATTAAATGTATAGGGCGATTATAGAAGAACTGCTATAATAATGAGAAAATAACATTGTTACATCTTTCCATCCTTTCTTTCTCTACTGATCAAAAATAGCTCTCTCATTTAAAAATCTGGAACTTGAGTTTTGTTTTCTCTGAAGGTGTTTGGAGACCTTCTTTCTGTGGAGGAATAGAGAAGGCAACAATCCCAAATTTCTTAGCTACACTGACTTTGGGAAATTTGCTGGCATGGACGGTCACTTTTCTTACATCGAGTTTGCTTAGCCCTCAGAATGGCTATAGAGCTGTCCAGTTTGATTTTATTCAGACGTAAGTTGTTGTTGTGAAAAGAGACTTTGAAACAAAAAGATCTATTCCAGATCAATGCCACATCAAAGAAAAGAAAAGAATAAAGGAAGGATGGAAGGAAGGAAAAAAGAGAAGGAGGGAGTATAACTAAATAAAATAATTAATAAGCCAGTATTCAAGCTGCAACTCTCAGATAAACTTTCATTTTAAATAACTTAAACATTTGAGTCCTTTAAGGCTTTCAAGTTCTTTCATTTTCTTCCACCCTCTCCCCTCTGTTGAGTGGTGCCATGCAGATGCTTCACTGTGTTTGTTCAGTTAAATGTATTTCTCCCACTCCAACTCTTCAGTTTTCCTTCATTGTAGCCTGAAAGGTTTCTTTTGAGTATTTTTAAGCCACATTTTTTCATTCTTACTAGGTCTTGAGATGTACCTTATTATGTTTTCCTGGGTTATTCCATGCACTATTGAAAATCAGCTTTTATATTTGGACTTCTGTTTAATGTTCCTATTGAATGACTTCCACACAGAAGAAAGGTTGAAATTACTATTATTGTTATTTAATATTTCAGAGGCCATTAAAAAGGAATAACATCTACAGGTATTCATGAGGGATTTTCAAGGGTTTGTTTGTGTTTATAAGGCCAGGAAGTACTATGAATAAATAGTTCAAAATAAATAGAATTTCAGGTTTCCATTTGTACTATAGTTTTAAAGTAAGAAAAAACAATTTGATGGAAAGCCCTGATAAGATTTATGATGTTTTATTTTGCCCATAAAATAAATTTTGGATTTCAAATTTCCACTTATATTTTGTCTTTTTCTTTTGTTTGTGTCTCAAGAGATATTTCCAGTGTTTTGAAATGGTTGTAAATAATCTGTTTATTAGTAAGTATTTATTTTTTGTGTGTTTATTACTTTTTTTCAGGCCATTTAATGAAAACTATACAGTTCATTTCTCTAGCAGTCTTGGAATAAATTACAATGTCATTAAAACTAGAGTGGCAGAATGCACAATTAATGACTTGCAAAAGTATGCCAATAAACCATGCTGGAAACATTGAGAAATTAATAAAGCTGTAATGCAATTAGAGTCGAGATTTGTATTCTGGGAGAAAATCTATGTCAAACTTAGTGGTTGTGCTGAGCTAATGTATTTCAAGTTGCTTTTAAGGGATACCACACTTCCTACACAGAAGGACTTCTTATTACGGGAAAACATTCCAATCTAGAGTGAAAAATGTCAACTCTGTAACCTCCTAAAACCATTTTACACTATTCATGTAGTAGGCCAGGTTACCAGCCACTGTATATTAGCACACATGACACAACAAAATTTTACACCAGTGAAATAACTGGCAAAAGAGATGAAAAAAACCTTTGTGTTTATTCAGTATGTTATTGGCAAAGAAGTGCTTGAACCTGAATGATAAGCCTTCCTGCTCTCCCCTCTCAAATTTGGAATATATAAAAACACCAAGTATTTTGGCCATATTGAATCTGTGTCTGGAGCACTGACACAGAAACAAACTTTGCTGAGCATTAGTAGAAACAACACATGGTGTAATTATCTCTGTGCAGAGACAGGGACTAGGTGGTGCTGAAATGCTCAGTCACAAATTATGGGGGGTGGTGTCATTATCACTGTACATTTTATTGATAATGCAGGAAGAGTTGAAGAAACAGCAAAATGGAGGATTACTCTAAAAAATTTTTGGAAATTTAATAGTTAGTCTAAGGCCATTCTATATTCAGTGAAAAAAAATAGACACTTTAAAAGATGTTTTTTGCTATCCAGATCGTGAGGATAGATGAATGAGTCATCCTGTAGAGAAGCTTATCAATTTCTGTGGAATATAAAATAATGTTGAACAATTCAACTAGTTCTGGAACCTAACTTTCAGTGGTTTCAATGACAAGGAAGGAAATTACACCTGTAATTTTATAGATTTTTTATAACTCAGCTGAAACTCTAGCAGTGATTCCCTACTACTTTTACCTCAAAAAAATCAACAGCCTTTACATTCAAATTAAATATATGAACACTCATTTGAAGCATGTAGTTATTGGCTATAAATAGTGACTAAGATTTCACTGTATCATGTACTCTACAGTATGGTACATAAGTAAAAGAGGATTATTTCAGAAACAGTTTCAGACAAGAATAATTTTTAGTTACACTTCTAGAGCACACGAGTTTTTTGTCCAGCAGATAAACAGACCTGTCTCTGACTAATCCCTTTAAAATATCCCAAATTCTTTAGATTTTAGGGAAGGGTGGATATTTCTTCCCAACTGATAATAACAAACATGGTGGTAGGAAAACAAGGTAACAGCAAGGAGAGAGAAGAGAGAAAGAGAGAGAGAAAGAGAGAGAGAGAGAGAGAGGGAGGGAGGAAGGGAGGGAGGGAGGGAGGGAGGGAGGGAGGGAGGGAGGGAGGGAGGGAGGGAGGGAGGGAGGGAGGGAGGGAGGGAGGGAGGGAGGGAGGAAGGAAGGAAGGAAGGAAGGAAGGAAGGAAGGAAGGAAGGAAGGAAGGAAGGAAGGAAGGAAGGAAGGAAGGAAGGAAGGAAGGAAGGAAGGAGGAAGGAAGGAAGGAAGGAAGGAAGGAAGGAAGGAAGGAAGGAAGGAAGGAAGGAAGGAAGGAAGGAAGGAAGGAGGAAGGAGGAAGGAAGGAAGGAAGGAAGGAAGGAAGGGAAGGAAGGAATGAGAAGGAAGGAAGGAAGGAAGGAAGGAAGGAGAAGGAAGGAAGGAAGGAAGGAAGGAAGGAAGGAAGGAAGGAAGGAAGGAAGGAAGGAAGGAAGGAAGGAAGGAAGGAAGGAAGGAAAGGAAGGAAGGAAGGAAGGAAGGAAGGAAGGAAAGGAAGGAAGGAAGGAAGGAAGAGGAAAGGAAGGAAGGAAGGAAGGAAGGAAGGAAGGAAGGAAGAGGAAGGAAGGAAGGAGGAAAGGAATGAAGGAAGGAAGGAAGGAAGGAAGGAAGGAAGGAAGGAAGGGAAGGAAGGAAGGAAAGGAAGGAAGGAAGGAAGGAAGGAAGGAAGGAAGGAAGGAAGGAAGGAAGGAAGAAGGAAGGAAGGGAAGGAAGGAAGGAAGGAAGGAAGGAAGGAAGAGAAGGAAGGAAGAAGGAAGGAAGGAAGGAAGGAAGGAAGGGAAAGGAAGGAAAGAAGGAAGGAAGGAAGGAAGGAAGGAAGGGAAGGAAGGAAGGAAGGAAGGAAGGAAGGAAGGAAGGAAGGAAGGAAGGAAGGAAGGAAGGACGGAAGGAAGGAAGAAGGAAGAAGAAATGAAAGAGGACATTTGAGAAAACGATTAGTCATTGAATAAATTTTTTCTTTTTTCCTCTTTGTACTAAAAAATCATGCTAGAAATGGAATAATCAGTGTTAATATTTTGCATAGTAGAGCTACAGATGACACAGGATAAATAAAAGTTTCATGCCAGCTATACTTTAGTTTGAGCTGAATGATTGAAATGCCAAAGAGCTTTTTACCTTGATCCAAGAATAAGCATAAATTCTTTAGGTGGCTGTTAGCAGCACACATTTATCAATTATGACAAATCATTAGCTTTCACGGAAAATAACAGCAGAATGAAAATGGTCCTTGTCTATAGCTGGGAATAAGAAATAGCCCAAAGCTATCCTGAGCTTTTCATATATTGACATTAGATTGAAATTATCTTTTATTGTGAGACATTATTTGGATCTATCATTCAGATTTTCATAACATCAGATATAGTTATTATTGTTCATAATGCTGTGGGAAAATAATGTGCTCACCTGGATCTTGATTACAGTTTTGGATGATGATATTGGAAAGATGGTCATGGTTATCTGGAGTAGGTAGGAATGCAACACCTATGCAAATACTGCTTTTTCATCAAAAACAGTAAATAAAAGCAACAAAGACAGTCCATGCCCTGCAGCTACTGCACTTGCAGCCATTCTTAAGTATGCCTGTATTTTCTGTCAAAAAGACTGAGTTTGGTTTTGTTTGCCCAGATTTACTGTGTGATGAACTCCTAGGTAACAGAGCCACAAGCCACTTGGAAAAGCACTAAACAAAGCACAAGAAAGAAGTGAAAAACTAGCTACCAGACTAAGGTTTTTCAAGTGTTCCAACTGTGGCCTCACATCCTGCATTGGAAGAAAGATTACAAGTAGGAACTGAACTAAAAATCAGTCTGTACCAGCTTGTAAGAATCATTCTTCAAGAAAGTTAGACCCACAAACTTGTAATGTAAAGGAGGAAGAGTAGGTAGGAATGGAAGAAGAAAATGTGTGTGATTTATAAGCCCTTCACTGTTCTATACAATTTGATTTCAGGGAGGAAAGAAAAAAGTCTGCTGGCTAAGAGAAGAAAAAAGAAAGCTTGGGTCAATAAAAAGGAAAGTATTCTGGACCAGAAAATTTCAATTTTCCATAACAGTTTATTTTCTGGTTTCAAATCTTGCCATGCTTTAAAGTATACTGTCCTTTAATGAGTCATGTACTTTGGCTCTTTAGTGTCATGCCAGTCATTTAAAGGAGTGCTAAATTTACAGATACTCTAGCTCAGAAGTTTACACAGTGTTGTACCCTGCTCCTTGCACAACAAGATATATCTAACTTTCATGATATCTGGAAGTGAGAAAAGTCTTTGCTGGGATGTCACCAGCCTTTAACAGGCTTTCCAAACCTCTAGGCAATGAAGTCATCCATATTTCACCTAAAATAGTAGAATGTTTGCAGTCACTTTAGTCACTTAGAAATTGTATGGTATATTTCATAGTTTATTATTTGTATTTTATTTTGAAGGTTCCGGAATTTTTTTCCTTATTCTCTGTTTCTCCTGAAAAAAGATCTTACTCTGTGAGAATGGATGCAATTCCAGGCTCATCAGAAAATGAACTGGAATATCTTCAAAACGATATTTCCTTGACATTGAGAGTAAGATTTTTGTTTTCATATTTTATAGACAAGTAACCTATTAATAAAACAGAAAAAAATACTATTTATGTTATATATGAACAACTATTTGAACAAAACATTATCCCTTAAGTAATGAAAATTCAATGAATTTACATAAAACATAAATTTAAGAACATTATTTTTTCATTTTTTAAGAAAAAACTGAGGACCTGATAAGTGAGGACCTAACAATTGACCAAATAGCTGTGGTGCTTAAATAGCAAAAGAGGATTGTGAAATTCTGGAAAATATTAAACAATGTTTTAAGCAGAGCCAGGTTAATACTAATTTCATTTTACAAGACACTGATTAAGACCTTGTTCAGAATGCAACATACAATTCTGGTCACCTATTTTCAAGAAAGATTAACATAATAAAGGAGCATGTAGAAAAGAGCTATTATAGTAATTAGGAGAATGCAATATTTATCTGAGCAAGAGAGGTTTAGAACTTGGCTTGCACAGCCTCAGCTAGAAAAAAAAAATATAATGAATTTGGAGTTGACTAATTCGTTCAGATGTGGAGGAGTAGATGTGAAGGAAGGATTAGTGCTACTTAAACCTAAAGGTCAGTACAGATACCTGACCAAAGCAAAGTACATGAGTGGCTCAGGTATAAAGTTAGAATTGGAAATTAGAAGATCTCTGACCAAGTGGAACTGTAAAGGTCTTTCAAACTTGACAGCGGATAAAACATGTTTTAAGATTCAAGTGATGCAGGAGTAAATTTTGAAATTGATTTTTTGTTCATTATCTCTGAATAGGTGATATTAGTAGCTACATCAGCTGTTATGGAGGTTCATGTTTAAGACAAAAGGACTGGATCAATGTTTGTGATTTGCCCTGTATTAATCTAATCCAAATGAGGGGGGAGGGGGGCAGCTGTTCTGGTTTAGCAAATTTTCAGCTACTACGGACATGGGAATGATGACCTTGAAAAATTTTGCAGTCTTTCTGTGGGGCAGCATAACTATCACAATTGGTGTTTTACAGTGTTTTCATTTGTAAGATTTACTTTAGTAAGCTTACTGAAAAATGTTGATTATGAGTCCTATGAGGATGCAGATATTCTCGGACAACCTATAACTACTCAAAGGCTGGCTGCAATTATGGGGAGACTGGAAAAAAAACCAATTGAACCTATCCAATACTATTTCCTATCATCATTCCCACTTCTAACCTTCATAGGAGAAATTGATGCTCTGTCTTACAGTCCCCAAGTAGTAATTTATTAAATTTTCACATCTTGGCCAATAGTTGATTCAACAATACAACAACGCCATTAAAAATATTAAACAAATTTTATATCAAGTGATTTGCTACACAAATGGGGATTTTCCTGTGATATTTTCTGCTACTTGATTGTTTGCACAAAGTCAGTTTACTTGTAGTACATTTTACATTCATAGTAATTTGAAACAACAGTTTCAAAACTATTGTATTAAGCACTGCTTTATTATGTGATGCTTTTTTGATATTGGTAGACTTGATGTTGAAAAATTTTGTAGATATATTTTTTATGCATGCAAATATTAGAATTTAGTTGCCCCATTAATTTTCATAAAATTTGTGATTGAACTCTGCAATTTGAATAAATGGTTTCCTAATATTGGGGTGTTTTTCTGAAAGGGTGGTGGCAGAAAGGTTTTCTCTATATTCAGACAGAGTAACATTTGAATGCCTGAGGAACACATTTGATTTCATTATTTCACTGTTTAGCAATTGTGTTGAAAATATGTATTTTTAAAGCTGATAATGTGGTTATCAGGTGGTGATACTGTGGCATTTTAAATGATAAATATAAATACTTTAATTAAAAGTTAATGTCACAGAACTTCTCACAGATTTAGAAGTATCATTCTGAAACAAGGTCTTAAAATGTAGATTTTATGATTCATAAAAAATAATTGTAACTATGAAAAAACTTAGATATTTAAGACACTCATGGTTTAACCCCATTCTGCAACTGAGAACCACACAGATGCTTCCTCACTTAATCCAAGGAATTCCACACTCCTTGGCATGTGGCGGGACCCTCGCCACCAAAGAGAACAGATGGAGGGGACAACGAGGCATTGCTGGGACCCTCAGATGGGTGATGTGCTTCCACCTACCCCCTGTCACCCACTCCCTGTCCCCGACCCCGTCTC
The DNA here is from genome assembly GCF_903797595.1 of Erithacus rubecula. Lineage (NCBI taxonomy): Eukaryota > Metazoa > Chordata > Aves > Passeriformes > Muscicapidae > Erithacus > Erithacus rubecula. Next base: position 41,967,832 of record NC_136688.1, read on the forward strand.
ACACCTTTTTCTATCTTTCTCTCCTTTTTCTTTCTGCCTTTATAACTATTAAATACAACAATTTTTTGGCACCAACATCTAACCTTGTTTGGTTTTAATCTCATTTTTGGGTATATTCTAAACCTTCAAAGCTCTTTCTGGTTTATACACAGAGATTTGGCTTTCTTTTCTTTCTGTGTTTAAATCAGATGGTAACAATGTGGAAGACATGCAGAAGAGTAAAAGTGGGAAAAGTCATGGGTTAAGATAAGGATGGTTTAATAGATAAAGGAAAAGTCATGCATGCAAACAAAGCAATACAAGGATTTCATTCACTACTTCCCAAATTCTGCCCTAATAAGAGAAATGAACTGAACAAATGTGTCTCTGAGCTATTTTACTGCTTGGCACTTAAAGCTGGCTCTATAAAGCTGTTTGTTCAGACCTTATTATCATTTTGGTAACTGTTCCAGATTCTTATGCCATCCTCAGATTCTTTTTTTTTGTTTATTTTTATTTTTTTCTTTTCACCTCTGTGGTTCTTAGCAATTACTGAAACTGAACTATTCACCTTGTCTGGAAGGAGATGTAAGAAAGAAGAACAAAAGATGAAGTTGTGCTTGTTGGATGCTCTCCTCTAGTATTGGATTTGCCAAGAGTAGCTTCCTCACAAGACACAAACCATGGGTGTTTTTCTCTACTAGGTTTTTCATTTCTAAGATGTCCTCACTTGCCACTGAATAGCAGTGATGAGATTGTTATATCAAAACCTATATTGAAACCATTATGAATGAACACTGAAGAAAAGCTGTTCAATGCTTTTAGCTTCTCATACCTTCATTGAAGTCTTGTACAAAGAAGTTTTTGCATCCCCAGAGGAGCCAGGGAAGTACCCTGGACTCCCACATTGATATTTTGAAATTTATCTTCTTAATATTACTTTCATATGAAATACTTAAGCTGATTTTAGCGAGGAATATAATGTAAAAGACTGTTGTATGTTTCCTAGGAGAAAAAAGAGCCAGGCTTGTTTTTCTGTAGTGAGATAGAACATTTGAATCTTTCCACACGTGCAGAATATTGTCCTGTTTATCTGTCTGCATCATACTGTTGTTATTGATCCTAGAAATCTATTTGGCTCTGGATAAGCAGATTTTCATCAAGCTATATTAAATTTTTGGGCTGGGAGAGAAATACAAATGTTAAGCTTAATTAGCAAAACATGTTACTAATGCACCTGTAATAACTGCAGCAGTCCTGAGCCATTACGTATTAATTTCTTATATTAAGTTCAGCCACAGAAAAAAATCTGTAATGTTCCCTACATTGTCACTACTTGAAGTGTATTTTCTTAAATTTAAAAATAACCATCCTTGATACAGCATCCATTCAGTTCTTTACCTTTTGCTTTTAAACCTACATCTAAAACCCTAAGTAGACAAAAGTGCTTATTAGGGGGTTTTTGACCCTGCAGTGTCATAACTTTTTTTTTAGAATTATGAAGCAGGAGTGTTTTGTTTGAAATTTTGACAGTTAATGATAGAGACAACAGTTTGATCAGTAATTTTCAAACTATATTTAAACAAACTCTTTTCAATACTGATTGCATTGTGACTGTGGGAGTACAGAACGCTGGGCTGCTAAAACCATACAGGTCCTTGTGAAAATAATTAAACAACTGGTTTGTGATGAATTCTTTGTTTCAGTGGCTTTAAGAATAGCAGCTTCTTAGCCACCAGTTTAAATCACTTACCTTCAAAAGTGTGCAGTGAAATACTGGCTGGCAGAGGCCAGCAGTTTTGGTTTTGGAAACAAAATCAATAGCTAGCTAAACAGTTTCACAGGCCAGCCTGATACCATAAAGTTATGAAGAAAATACAATATGGTGTAATTTTTCTGAGATGAATGTCAGCAAGCAGTTGTGATTGCCAATTATAACCATTTGTCAAAATTATGAAACACAGCCATACAGAGAAAGTAATACAAATTAATTCCTCTGTTTGGAAGAGGTACCACACCTGGTGCTCTCCTCTGTGTCTCTGGAGGTACCAGACATCATAACAAATTACAGACATCTGTGTGCACGTGAGGTGTCATAAGCAGTGGTATGACACAAAGCAGAGGATCCCTCAATAAGGGTTGATTAATGCTGTGGCTTCAGAAAGGGATAGGGGACATGGGGGCACATTTCCCTTGGTTACATGGCAGTGCTTCTTTCTTCTTTCTACACACTTAGTTTATGCCAGCTGAAGATTCAGAGATGCCTTTTTAGCCACTCTGATAACTGCTTTAAATTTTCCCTTTCTAAAAGGGAAAATGATGCTGAAAAGAGAGTAATATCCTTCAGCAACAGATCTGACAGACAGTCAATATTCAAAAGTCGAAATGTTATTCAGCTAGTAACCCATTAATCTTGATCCATATCCCATAGTGCAAACTGAAGTTGCAACTACCTTCAGTGTCTGGCACCTAGGTAATAAAATTAAAGGTTTTCCTGGGGGAACCCTGAGTTAAGAGTATTTGTTCTGGCAAAAGAATGATAGTTCATAAAGTTATGTAAAATTAGCAAATGGGAAGAATATCCTAAGAAAAAATTATCCCAGTCTTACCCAGGAATGTGAAATACCTAGATCTGCCCATTAAAATAAAACACATCAGTCATAGTAATAGATCATTGAAAATAGGCATTTAAAAATAAGTTCAATAAATAAATAGATAAAATAGCAAACCCCCAACCGTGCATGGTGCATTTCATAGACTATGCTAGACTGCAGGTCTGGAGGGGAATAGATGTTTCAGAGTATCCATTAGAGGACATCTACACCTTTTGTCTCTATTTTTTTTTTTTTTCTATTGCAGATGTTGTTCACCTGCTTCCTTTCTCCTAGTCATTTTGATTCCTCTATCTCATTTGTACTCCTGGTGGTCTAATCTCTAAGGCAGAGCTCCATTCCTCTAGCTGGTGTTAGCAGCATCAGGTCACGTGCAGCAATTCCAATTACTTTAGAGTTATCTCCAGGGAGGAAAGGACTATTACACTGCACTCTGTAAAATTCAAAGTGCACATGTCACCAATAGTATGAAAAGTTCAGAAGGAGAAGTTACAAACCCTCAGCCCAGACAATTTCAGTTACAATTTGCAATCTTGAATCACAGGCTGCTATTGGATTTATTATCAGAGCGAGAAGAAATGAATGGATGTTATCCCTTGGAACAAGTTTCTTTCTGATATATATTGCTTTAGAAAGAGAAAAGTATCATGAAAATGTAAAAGGATAAATGTTTTTTTTTTTCCTTTCTATTTTCTTTTTAATATTTAAATTGTTTCAAATAAACTAGTCAATAATTTAAATTTATGAAATATTCAATTTTCTAGTTCACTCAGCTGTACAACTAAATGTGCAGAACACCACAATTAGTCTCATATTAAGATAATTTTTTAAAATTTCCATAGTATAAATCTTCCAGTAAGAAAATTTTACTTTTTATATATGGTTTTATTCCTCCCTCTCTCCCTTTCTTATTGCCTTCCCTACCCAGTCCCTTACTCTTTCTCCTTCCCTCTCTCATGAAGAAAGCATCTGAGGAAGTTGTGACTCAGAACCTTTTTAGAAATCCAATTTTTGACTCTGTTAAAGGTCCCTATTGTTGTTGTTGAACTCCTTAATTGCCTGGCTGCTTATGAAATCATTGACTGTGCTTTTGTGAATAATGCATATATAACTGAATTCCTTAAAGCTTTACTTTCTTGGTGATTAAGCCTTTTTCTCCCCATGAATGTCACTGCAAGGGAGTAAACTTTCAAGTGAGAACATGGGGTTTTTTCTTTTCTTAAATGTACCTTCAGAATAAAATAAAGATTAACTTTTTTTAGCTGACATCACAAAAATTAAATCTATTCATTTCATAAATCCCAACTTCATGATCAAAATTAAGGCAAGTCAGTCCTCCCTTAGGTACACATTACTATTTCACTCATCTCTTTTCTGCTATTATTAATCATAATTAATTTTTCTTGTAAGTCTCAGGGCTGCTACACATGCTGTAAGTAATAACAAAAGCATTTTGAAAGTGTAATATCAAAAGAACTGAAAGAGATGTTTGTGTTTGACATGTGTGGGGGAGCAGGAAGAAGAGTAGGCAGCCACCTTGGCAGACAATTATTTTGAAATATATTAAGTTCCCCATTCTTTGGATACCTGGCCTGAGGAATGACAGATATGAATGCTTTAGAATTCAACATATTTTCCTTTTTTGTCTCCTAATATAGCTGAGACCAGCCTGAAGTTTTTTATTTTTTCTCTGTCCACTGGATTTCATTATTGCTCCATTTGCCACTTCATGAAATCAATCTCATCAGGAGAATCTAGGTAAGGGGCTAACTTAAATTTTAGGACCAGAAGGAGATGGAAACCAGGAAACATGGCAACTAAACCAATAAAATAACATTTCCATGGTATGTGCAAAAAGAAGCAGATTCTTTCTGTGCTGGACAATATGGGAAATATGAGATAACAGGATTACCATAGTACTCACAAAAATAGAGGATGTGGGATGAAAACATGCAAAAACTGTGGAGACACACACAGTCACAAGGTGCAGAATGAAATGGTTTTTTTGGCTGAAAATATCCCAGATAGGTCATGGTTTATTGATGTCATGTTTCCAGCTTGCTTTCTTGTTTTTCAGGCTAATTTTTTCCACCAGGAACTACTCATCTGTGGTGTGTATAAGTTCACTGTAGAGTATACTGAGCTAACTTAAAGAATGTGTTGCACTTAAAATCGACCTGAGCTGACCTGTATGATATGGAAGGACTGAGAGCTGTCCAGATCCATCTCATATGGGCATGGTCACTGAGGGCATTGTGTGTCTACAGAGTTACATTTACAGGACAAAACCCACAAATTTCAGGGATTTAACATCAGATTCTGCAATAAATTACTCTCATTTAAAACTTATGAAATGTCAAAGCTCTTGGTAGTTATGATTGGTAAATGGAAACAGCATGGAAGAAACATGAAGAATGAAAAATAAACCTGCTTTAAATGCACAGTAAAAGTAAATCTGCCACTAAATTTTTGTCAATAGCATACTATATGTTCTTTACTGCTATTTGAGGTTAGCTATTTTCTTAATTTCTTTTGCTTTTAACAAGTAAAATTGCCTAACATTAGCACTAGAAAATAATTTAATAATGCAGCTAGGAATCTTTGCACAAAACATGATTAATTTCATTCATGTCTTGAAAAATTAGGAGAGTCCTCAATGAAGCTTTGACCTTGGAGTAAAATATGTCTAAATATGAAGTGGTCAAGTGCCTCTGTCTGTACCTGTTCTCATCTTGGCAAAGAGGAGCCAGAATGCTGGTGCTACATTACACAACTGGAACAAAGCATGAGAAGCAGCTCAGAACAGGAGTGCTGACCCTACCAGGCTTCCACAAACACTGACAGCAGCATCCTTCTTGATCCATTTATACCCTCTCTTCTCCTGAAATAGCAGCTTCTCTGATGGGGCTGCTGATGTGGAGTGGGAAGGCTGTAGATCCATGAATGGACTCTGCTGTCAAAGGCATCACAGTTTCACTGTGCCTGTTCCTCTAAGTGTATGGGAATGCTAAAATTAGAATTTAGTTACTCTCAGCTCTGCTGCATGAGGAGTGTGAAATGATCTCAATTTTAGAGCTCCATTACTCATGGAAAATATTTCTGTAGCTAGAGATGACCAGTTATGTATTTATGCTGTTTTACTGAAGACATTTTCTGATGAAGTTTGGAGGTAAAAAAGATAAACAAGCAGGTTGAGCAAGGCACTATGGTTTTATTTGTTCCTACAAAGTAAATTACTGGTTACCCTTTCAACAAGTTATACTAGCACATAATGGAGAAAATGCATATATTATAGAAACATAGGGATAACATTTAAGTAAAAAGGATGGAAATGCTGCAGGAAAATCAAGTTGCAGTGACCACTTTTTAGCAACATGAATGAGGTAGATCCTGAAAGACCCTTTCTCAAACACAAATAGAATGTGAAATGGTTAATATAATATAGTTTAATTTACAGGCAGTATTGGAGCTTTTGTGAAAAGTGTTTCACTTTCTGTGTTGTTCTGTTAAGAAACCAATGTTACCAAAAGCTTCTGCAATTGTTAAAGGATAATAAAATAGTAGAAGAGCAGATAGTGATATCAGGTTCTAGTGCTCCATGTTTTACAGTATTTCCCCAACTGTGAGTCCACTGCCATGAATAATGGAGTATTCCCAGTGGTTCATTACCTCTGTGATCTGAGTCAGATTTCCATAGCCCTTAGCATCCTAATGCAAATGGTTAATTCTTTAAGCTTTGTAGTTCAATTCATTCCTGTGTTATTTTTTGAAACAACCGGTTTGTCATCTGTTTATACAATGTGGAAATGAATTTTAATTGCCTCACATAAATTCATGACAGAGTACTTTATCTTCTTTTTTTTTTTTTTTTTTTTTTTTTTTTAAGCCTTAACAGCAGTGCTCAAGCTTACATTGCAAAGATTTTCATTAGAAAATCTTTTAGACTAGAGTGTATTTGGCTGACTGGCTCCCCTCCAGTAACTAGAAAGAGAAAAAAAGGAAAAGGCTCCTTGTCAGTGCTTGATGGGCCTCATCTATTGATTGTTTTTGTTTAATCCAGGGTAGTGTTACTTTAATAGTACAGTACAATAGGCTGATCTTTACAACTTTCTGATAAAAATGAAAGTATGAAAACCATGATAATTTTGTTCTGACTCGCAGTCTATGGGAAAGCTGAAGTGGGGGCAAGTTTAGACCAGAAAGACCTTTTTGTCTTTTTTTTCTGTCTTTTTTTGTTCTGTCTCATGCCTTCAATATGGCAGTGGAAATCGAATGCAGGAAATTATTCACAGTCTCAGAAGATGTAGGACAAGGATCTGAGGCTAAGGAAGGAAATGTTTAGGCTAGACATTAAGAGGAGATTTTGAACTGTATGTGCCAAATGGTTAAACTCCTGAGGGAGGCTGTGCAAGCTGCATCAGTGCTGCTATCAGAGGTCAGATAGGACACTAGTGGGTAGCAGGAGGTTGGACAAAATGAAAACAAAGTTTTTTCATAAATTGGTCTCCCCTGTTTTCAAACATAGTTGTACTGGTTTTTGACTCTTATATACAGGCTGGCAGGCACAGATGTCTACTTTTTGTTTTTTCAGGTCTGACTGGCCACTCAATCAACTCACTTTCTCACGCAAAGCTGACCCCAGCTACAATATACGAAAAAGAATTGCTTCAGCATGAATCTTCTAGACAAATTGAATTGTACATTTCACTCTTAAAGCACATTTTGGCAATCACAATTCATATGTGAGATTAATGCATATTTTTCTTTGTGTGAAACTAGATTTGAAGACAGCAAAATTCTGGAGTGATAATGAAGCTACAAATACGACTTGCTTTCTCACTCAAGCCTATCTTTGGTGCTGGAATGATAAGTGCTGCACGCTTAGAATACCAACTGGTTTAGCTAGTTTTTGAAGGCTTCATGAATAATCAGAAAAAAAGTTTGCTCAGGAGGACAAATCAGCAATAACCTTAATTTGGAGCACCATAAAAACTCATCTGAAAGCTTTCAGATTGATCCTGGTATGTGATGTCACTATCATGAGCTATTACAATAACTGTTTAAATATTTTGTGGTTTTAATACTTTGAAGATTCATATTTTGTTCTATGAATATAAAGTTTTTGCAACTATAGAACTCTGGAATCATATAATGGTTTAAGTTGGAAGGAATATTTAAAGGCATCTAGTTCAACTAATCTACCATGGCCAGGGATACCTTCCACTAGACCAGATTGCTCAGAGCCCCATCCAGCCTGGCCTATCTGAACATAACTTTGAGAACAATATTAAAGAAAGCACAGGGCTTTGACACTTCAGATTTTTTCTCTATATTAGAAGAGATATTTCTAAAAATTACCAGATATTCTGTTAATGGAATCCTCCCAGCTGTTCTTTTTTTGTTTTGTTTTGTTTTTTGTTTTGTTTTTGGGTTTTTTTGTTTGTTTGTTTTTGTTGGGTTTTTTTTTGTTTTTTTTTTTTTTTTAACTTGGATTTCTTCAAAAAGAATGGTCTATCTGCCCTTATTTTTCCAATATATGTTGTCCACAAATTTATGAAATTTGCTCCAGAGTAAGGACTGGAAACTGGCATTATGTGGCATGCAGCATATAGATTTAACTTGCTTTCCTCATGCTTCCTTGACTTTCAAGCACACCTGCTACAAATTTCATTTGTGGAATGAAATACATCAATAAATCAGAATCTTTGCACCAGACTTTGCGGATCATCTGCCATATGGAGAAATGTTAAATGAAGAGTTTAAGGCAGAAACATTTGTATAACTTTCATGTATTTCATAACTAAATCAACTCTCATACTGTGAGGTTGATATATTAATCATCCAGTTCTGTGTCTGCTGAAGAAACACTCTGAACCAAGTAAACTTCAGAGGAGAGAATAGATTTTGCATGAACTGAATTTTAATTGATATAGTATTAGTTCTTGGTATTGTAGTTCTACCTATTTAAAGAAATATCTGATTGCATGCCACAAGAATATTTCGTTACAAACTGCTTTAGAATGCTATTTCAGTCTCATGCCCGCTGATTTTGTTTGTGGTAGGGAGAAAGTGACACAATATATCAGAATATTGTTAAGGTGTGGTATTGAAACAAAATATATCAATGAACCAGGACTAAACATTTGGACTTTCGTATTTAGAAAGATGAGTTGCAGAATCAAGACATAGGCTGGCTTACTAAAGCTGGTTCTTTTTCTAAATATCCCGTCTCCAATTGTTTCTTTTGAATATAAAAAGCCAAAAAACAAATCAAACAAACTTTTGAAAGCTTTTGAGGAACAACATAAAGACCTGAAATGTGTCCAGTAGCTGAATTCAAATATGTATAAGTTAATCAGTTGAATCTTACTGAATAATGTGGACAAGATAAGAAAAGCTGAAACAGTAAAACTTGAGCATATTATAAAGAGAAAGGAGAGAGGAAAAAAAAAAAGCTAACATAATGGAAAGGGTCCATCAAAAATTCTCCCATCTGAAGCAATTACCATGTTGCCAACGTAGAACAAACTAGAAAATCAAGTAAGGATAGGTGCCCCAGTAAGCCAACATGAATTGAATCTTGTAGGTAGTTCTGAATTCTGACAGTCCTTTTTCAGTCACACAGGAAGTTAAAAGATAACTGATTCTGACTTGTAGTTAAATAATTTGTTTAAACAAAGATCGTGAGGTTTGATGTAAATGAAAAGATGTTGAAAATGTTGTGCATGCTGCATTATGGACAATTCACAGGTTGACAAAGTTGATGAACAGTTCAGGTTTGAAGGGAGCTCAGCATCTCTCCATCTCACCTTCCTGCTCTAAGCAGGGCCAGCTGTGTTGGCAAACCACCTTGCTCAGAGTTTTGTCCAATCAGGTCTTGAAAACCTTCTAAGATCAGAACTGCTTCACCTCTCTGAGCAACCTGCTCCACTGCTTGGTCCTCCTCACAGTGAAACCATTCCAAATAACCCTTCAGTGTATAAACATAAAAACCAGCTTAAGCACAGGGCAAGCTGCAGCTAAATAAAATGAGATTTGATTTTATGAGAGCATATTATTTAACTTTTATTGTCCCATAAACTCATAAAAAGCATGTTTTCCTTATCATTTATTTATTCAGTACAAGACTCTGCCTTGAAAGATCTAAGTGATGAAAGGATCCATGTCCTGCATTTGTGAATACTTTATTCTCCATAAAAGCTTAACTTATTACACAGGGGGAAACAATATCAGAATTCTCTGTTTGTCATGGGTTTTTTTGCGGTAGGCAGGCACTAGCAACAGATGGAAGATACATTTATTACCTTGTATTTCCTCACCAGTGAAGTGATCAAAGACCCTGCTTTGGGAAAAAAAGTCAGTTTAAACACATTGCTTTGGAAAAGATTCAAGAGCGTCACACAGGCATCTTTCACTTCTAAATTATAAACCTTCACAGTTTCACCACTAAACACCTGGAAGTTTAAAACTGTTGATCAACAAATCTTGAACCAAGAATGTGATTCAAGATGAAGTTGTTACAATTTCATTCATGTTTATCTTTTATTCCAGGAGTTAAAAAACATTGTTTGAAATGCACTGCAAAAAGTGGAAATAGACACCAAGACATCTTACAAATTTAGAAATATCAGTAAAATGGTGCAAGTAGCAGCACAAAAGGGGGGGATTTTACAAATGAGCTTATTATTCAAAAGGAAGAATAAGGTTTTACAGATATATAAGTGACATCAATTTTTAAATTATTATTTTGAGTTTTAACTTCTTAAAAAAATTATTTTAACGGTTTTAACTCCAAAATACCTGGTTACCTGTTTGTAGATATTATTTTCCATCCAACTTAGATTAAAAAGCCAGTGACTTACTGTTAATCAGTATTAACAACTTTCTAAAAGGCAGTCTGGGATAATAGGTTAGGAAGAACTCTGTCTGCTAATAGTATAATTTTGTGATTTCATACTAGGCAGAATAGGATGCTGATAACTTTTCTGGACTATTGCTGGACAGAAGAATTGTTCACCTGTATGTGGGAGGGCTGCTGAAGACTGGACTGTGGTGAGTTTGCAGTGCAATAGTTTTGTTATGTGGCTGTTTGTGCTCCAGACTAAACCAATGATCACATCAGTGCAGCACTGAAAGACACGTGGAATTATTGTTGCTGATGCCTGTGGGAGCCTACCTGGAACAGAGGCTACAATGGTGTCCTTGGTTCTCGGGTTGGAAAGGGATTGTTTTGTCAAACTACATTGTGAGGAGAACTTGGTAACATTTTATATGTAGAGTCACACACTAAGGCAGTACAGAATCTAAAAAGATACGAAAGCTAAAACTTAAGGCATCATTATGAGTGGACAAAACACTACACTTGAACCTTTCCATACTACCAGTCGGTGCTAAATATAGAAAAATGTCATGGTGAGACTTAGTAGATTGAAGAGCAGATATACATGAAAAACAAGAAGTTCTACTACTTGAAAAAAAAATTGAAAACTGAACAAAACTGAAGACCGAACAAAATGTCAGGAAACTTATCCTAAGAGTTGGCACTTCATTCTCAATAGCTGCTCTTTCTTACATCTCACTCTGTGACTGACTTTGGTGTACCATGGTAATAATGCTGTTTGTGGTACTGTTGCTCTGGTTTGATATAATTGAAGTTGCAGAGCAGCAACAATCAGAATCACCCTTTCAGTGCTCAGCAACACTGCCAGTTTTGGAGAGTGAGCAGTGCTGCCCTTTTATATTTATTTCAACAACTAGGAAATAAAAGTTAAAGTGAGAGATAAGAGTTAAGGTATGTCTTCAGTGATTCCCACACTTACATCAGAAGTCATCAAAATAATTACTTTTAAAGAAGTCTGTCCTCAAGGGCTATGCATCCTGCTCTTTTCTCTCAGGAGTTTGTTTTCTGTGTTTTTAAAAACTGGAACCACTGAGTATTTTTTCACATTCAAATTCATGGACAATACTATGACATCACTTTTTTCAAGTGATGGCTGCAGTGAAAATCCAAATTGGGTGCTTCTGTGTTTTCAAATCCTTAATTCTTTTCCAAAACCTTGGAGTCAGAATGTCCCCTAGGGAAAAGTGGAGACACCTGAATCCAAGCCAGTCATCACTGATTTATGTCAGGTAAAGTTTTGGTCTCTTCATGGGTTTAGTATTAAAGGCAAACCAATAATGTCAAATCAATTCATAATTTTACTTTTTTTGATCTGTGATATTCTCCAGACATTGTGTGTTACATTCTCAGTGACCTGATATTTTCTTTCCTTTTTCCTGTAATTTCTGTGTCTTCTTCAGCTTTTATTCACTGTCTTATGCATTGCCTGAGGAAGAATGTTTTCCCTTCCTCCACAACTCTCTCACATTTGGTATTCTTTATCCTTTCACATCTATATTTTTTTAGTTTATTAGTGCAACCCTTGAGCATTATGTTCTATCTCAACCATTTTCAGACCTCTTAAATTCACTGGAGGGGACTGTGATCTGATCTAAGTAAATGACAAAACATATGGAAAGGCATTTATGATTTCTTTTTTATTTTCTAATGCCATAGCTTGTTTCTGTGTTCTCTGCAATTCAGCCTGCTGGTTCTCTGGTTTCATTTGAAGCATCTGACTTCTTTCATAGCTGAATTCAGCACCAAATGCTCTCCATCTCTTAATGACTGTAATGATGCAGTACATCTTGATTAAAAATACATTAGTGGAAAGAAAAAAAAAAAAGAAATTATTTTCTTACAATGTAGAAGATTTCCCTTGGTCCATTTAAAAAAATTTTAATGTGAATTTATCCTTATTTTTCTTTCCTTTAATGGGATAGTCTTATCCCTTCAATGGGATAGTCCTATCCTTTCACATATTCCTTGAAAACAATTAGGCCATAGAGACATAGTCAATACAGGTCTTTAAAGTCTGTAAGAGAAGCCACTGAAAGTCATATAATATTACAATAATTGTTCACTATATGCTAGTGTACCAGCATAATCTGTTAACTGTTATATCTACTTTTATGACCAAATGATTGTATTATTATATTCTCCATTTCCATTATTTACTCTCCAGCAGTTTTGCAGATTCTTGAGCTTGATATGGCTTCTGAAATCTGATATATCTTTGGAGTTCTGTGGATATAATTATATTTGTGAAAATTTCAATCTGCCATATCACTACAGGTATCTCTAAACTTCTCAAATTATTCTCTACACACTGAAATTTTGAAGAGGGATAATAATTTAGATGTATTAATCTAAAACATTGTCAAATGATAAATGAAGTGGGTAAGAAATTATTTATCTTGATATTTTAATTGCAATATATCTCATAGTCTCATTTTCTAACTAAATGTAAAACACAGTTTGACTAATGCTATAAAAATGGGTAAAGATTCAGAGACTGGGATTAAAGAGACACTGGGACATCTAAAACTCCTGAGATTGAGACTGGTTGGGAAATCTCAGAGGATCTCCCTTTTCATGAGCTTTCACATACACTTAATTCCTTCCTTATCTGATTATTTTGATTTATTCATTACATAGCCTAAGGAAGCTCCATAGTGCTACTGTACACAAGAAAAGAAAGTACAGCTTTAATAAACTCTTTATTCTTTGTGACATACTATTAGTTTATTCAGCTGTCACTTGTTGGATATGAGTGGTAGAAACAGCTGGAGGAAGCTGGGAATTCAAAATTATACTGAATGATTTGTTTGGAGCAGATTGAATAAGGAAATGTGTAAAAAAAAATAATGCTGACATTGAATGTTTTTATTAATAGTGGAATTCACAATAATTAATGATTATTCCATTGAGAAATGTGTGATAAATTAAATTTTCATCAAAATAAAGTGCTTGCTAGGACAGATTGAGACCCAGAATTTCACTTGCAAAAATTACTTCAACAGGATTGCCTCTGAATTTCTGTTATATCAGGTCTGCTAGAAGGACTGGTGAAGACTGTTAATCCTTCCATGACTACAAAGCAAATTTTTTCTCTTAACATCTCAAAAAAATATGTGTAATGATTATAACCTTATTAGAAGAGAATTATAAAGTGAAAAACTCTATTTGATAGAAAGCATTCAATATTTTCTCAGTAAAAATTTATTTTACAGACTTATTTTTATTTTATTGGTGACATTATACATCATATCTTAAATTAAAAAATGGAACAATTGAATAAAGACATTATAAGACTTAGTTGATAAAAGAAACATTTATGCAAAATGTGTTTAAGCTGGCAGAACTTCCCTTGATTTTGAAATCAAGTAAAGAATCAGATTTGTTCATCACCTAACACTTTTGATTTCAGTAGCTGCACTATGCATCCTGGACTTCCTTTTCAGCCAGAGGACAGAAATAAGTAAGTACTCAGAAGTTAAGATTTTTTTTTTAATCTTCATTAGACACAACATGTTTTCTTAATTTATTATAATGGAATAGCTTTTTATTTAATTCTTAATCAATAATTTTGCCCTGGATAGCTGTGTAAAAATACCTGTAGTATGTTTCTAGGGGAGAAAAGACTTACAATATGATTGTCTCCCTAAAATTTATAATCAAAGACTTAGTACTCCTAAAACTAGTGGTATTTGTTAATGTTTTTCCCATTAGACTGTTCTCCAGACATCAATATTTGTGTTTAAATAGTCACATAGTAAATAAAATAGAAATAGAGAAGAATCATGTGTATAGAAAATTTTCAGAAATTTTAGTTAGAAAGTGATGTAAATAGTTTTTAGCCTCCAGCCTGTGTCATTTTGCTTGTCATTCTACTGGTTATTTTTCCCTGAATGATTAAATCACTAACCTCACTTGCTTAATGTTCAATCAAATATTTGTCTTACAAAGACACAATTTACTAGTTCAAACAGAAATAAAAATCAGGTACTTCAGATAGCTGTTTACACACTTGCTTTCATTCTCTCTGGGATACTTATATAATCTAGATTCTTCCTCCCCTGCTTATAATCAGATAGTTAATAATTAGTAATTTAGAATTTCCTTTCTGAAGACTTTCTAATGTTAATTTGAATGTATGAAGACAGATGAGTTTATATATATATATTTATAAGATAAAATATAACAAAAAGGAGGAAGCCATAGATAAAACATAAGCTCTATCTGAACTTCAGTGCACTTTATGGCTGAAATCAGATGCTTAACTACTTTGGAACACAACATTTCAAAGTTTAATGTACACTAGCTCTTGAAGCAATTTAAAAGAGCTCCTGTGGTTGTCTCACATAGACTGAAAACTTAAGGCCTCAGACAGTCTTTCAAGAGAAAACAGTGGTTTTGAACTCTCCAAACAAAGTCTGTGATTTTCTGAAGTGCATTGTTCAAATAAAACTCCGTTCTGCTGACCAAGACTGTCACAGACAGTTCTGGCTGTGAAACCAGGAATGCTGAAGCTTGTTTTCTCTACCTGTAGAGAATGATATTGCTCTCTGGGTGAGATGTTGTCCTACAAAATTTGAGAAGCTGGCTATGGTCCAAATCAAACATGCTCTGCAGGCTCTCTTTTTGGCATCTGCACTCTACTTTACAAAAATTCAAGAGTGAGACAGAAAACATTAAGGAAGTCATGATGCTTTAAAGATCTGACAAAGCTTGATAAAACCCATGACCTACTGTTTTTCTGCCTGGAATGTCAGCAGAAAGCCCAACTGTGGAGAAGTCTGAAGCATTGCTCCCAAAGGTGAGTGAACCTGGCTGGTTTCCCGAGTCTACATTGGAAATAACTGCACAGCAAAAGCCTGTTTAAGGTTTTTCTTACTGGCATTTATATGATTATATATTTAGAACTCTATTAACACAGACACTAATTCACTGGGAATGAACTAATCCCATTTCACACTTTGAATTTATGGTTGGTGCCAAAGATTGTAAGCTTAGTTACAGGATTTTATGGAGCAGTCTGTCATTCATACATTTATTTCTGGTGGTGCTGGTGGGGATTTCTAGAACACTTGTAAGAAAGTTAGTCCTATATATTTAGCAATAAACCAGGTTGTACTAATTTCTTAGAGGTTCTTGCTTGATTTCTCTTTACTCTTTCATTATCTGAATGCCATCAGATCTGCAAGGACTGTCCTTTGAAGAAAAGATACTATAAAGGAAAAGAAAAGATTGAGGAAATAGCATTCTGGGGAAGATATAGAAATTATAAAAGAATGCAAAGAATCGATGGGAGATGGTTTCTTTGTTTAACCTTTGTTTTGTCCTCCAGGAGTAGAACTCTTGGTTTGCTGCAGAAATAGCCTTTGTAAAACATTACAAAGGCATTCAGCAAATTTAATGAACAGTACTGAATTCTAGGAATAACTGCTCAGGCCAATATAGAAGATATTGTAATTTTCTATGCAAAATGAATAAGGCCTTCATGACATGCAGAACTCCTTCACATAGTAACTCATTATCATTAGAGGATACACTATCATTGTGAAAAGGACCAGTGAGGAAATGAAATAAAGGTTATTTAACAGACCAACAAAGGGGTTTAGTGCTCTTAAATCCATATATATTTTGTGTATATTATTTTCATACTGTTTATATGGTTATTGTATCTGTTTCTGTGAATTCTTGAGTTTCCAGATACACATCTCCCTGCTTCAAGACTATTTGGTAGTATTCTCAGAGACAAAGCACATTAATTACATGTTTAATTTTCCTTAGTTCCTAGAACTGAGCTTTATGCTTTACAAATAATGTTTTGTGGAATTAACTTGCTATTTGAAATTTCTGCTTTCTCATCTCCACCTCTCAGTCCTCCCCCTCTTAGCTGATAAACTACACAGACATTTATTAGAATCAACAATTCACTAGGTCCTTAACAACACCTTGTTAAGTGATGACCACGGTCAAGTACCCTTATATTAGCACAATGTCAAGAAGGAAAAGCCTAGTTCTTTCACCAAAGTAAACTGCAAAAGTGGGGAGGCATGCTTTTACTAGACTTCTAGCAGTTTACTTTCTATTTTAAAATTACTTAATGACATCTCTTCCTAGACCAGTAAAATGCTGCCATAACATAAACTTCACATGATCACTTCTGTGTTCTCATTTGATGAAACTTGGGAAAGAGAAAACATAGTTCATAAGATCTGAGCACCTAACTTTTATTGTATGAGCACTACTTTAAATATAATTAAACATAAGAATACTATTACAGAATTGGAAGAAGAGTATTATACTTTCCCCACCCCCCCATTTGTCCTAAACAGCTGACCTTAATTTCAGGATATACTGTGTTGTGGTTTGTCCTTTACAGCTTAGTTAGGAATCTGGGACATTGCATTTTTCTTTAGCATTGCCCAGAATGAGAGTCTGTGAAAACAAAGAAAACTTGTATGAGTAAGTGCAGAGAATGGCTGTAAGGAATTTGAAAAGGAATCTAAACATCAAAGTCATGGATGGAGAGTGAAATACTCTCCCAGTTTTAAACTGATGGTGCTTAAAATCAGAGAATTAAAATTTAATTTTCAGGTCATCTTAGATTAACCATTTTAGGAATTACTGTTTCTGGGGTGTCATTTTCCTCCTGTTACAAGCAGCAGTCTTTTTAGTAGCCAGATTATCTGGATGAGAAAAAAAAGAGGGGCAAGCAAATCCTAGATTTGAAAACAAAGCATACAGCTACACTCTGACATACACTCTGACCACTGAGAATTAAATATTGTTATGTAATCTAACTATGTTCATATTTATAAAACATTCTGTGCTCATGAAATTTTATGAGCCACAGGTATAAAGATTGTAGATTATTCCATAGTGTGGTACATATTTTCTCAGATAGAAAATTCACAGTTATTTCTGTATCTTGTGTGTTCCAGTCATCCTGTTGAGCCCAACAGCAGAGATAAAGTTCATGTTTAGCTAAAAAGCTGCTTAAAGTGGCTAAGACAAGCTAAAACATTATAGTGTGGAACTAACCAGGTTTGTAATATACAGTTTTATCCAGCATGAGGTGGTATTAAAAGTTGACATTAACACTGCTTTACAGTGTTATGTGTAAAGCTAATAATAAAAGGTAACATGATATTTTATAAGGAGAAAGCTTATTGGTAAACATTCATGAGGTATACACATAAAGTTGATCTAAAATAGACACTTGCCTGTGTTTTGCATGAAAATACCCTCTTGTATAGTTGATAGAATATCCCATCAAATTCAGAAAGGATTTTGCAAAATGTTCCAAAAATCTTATCTCAACTTTATAACAAATAAGCAAACTAAGCCAGAAAACAACAAAAGATTCTTGCTGATTCTGTTTCCAGAGGGCTCACAATTCCAGTGACACGATTACCATAACAATTTCCTAGCCCAAATGCAAGTGCATAGACTCGTCTGGAAGTTGGAATTCTCCATTTTCAGCTGATGTAAAGCTCCTCTGAACACCTTAATAGAATTAAGAACACAGTACCATGAATA
The DNA here is from genome assembly GCF_903797595.1 of Erithacus rubecula. Lineage (NCBI taxonomy): Eukaryota > Metazoa > Chordata > Aves > Passeriformes > Muscicapidae > Erithacus > Erithacus rubecula. The sequence goes on from NC_136688.1 coordinate 41,985,853, forward strand.
GGTGGGAATTTTATCTGGAGCCACAGCAAAAAAAAAAAAAAAAAAACAAAAAAACAAATTGAAGAATATTTTTTCACTCAAAGCAAAGCCAAGACAAAATGTGTTGAATCATATCATTTACAGCCTTATCATTCCACCATCTAACAAACAATGTTCAGTCTGCTTGGTCCTGCATTTTATTGCATATATTTACTTTTTTAAACTTAAATGTTATTTTGGCAAATTTCTAAATATTTTCTTTGCATACTGAAATCATCATTAGTTTAATTCATATAAAAATTCAGAAATTATAGGCTTTATACATATGAATCCACAACTGTTATCCAGAAGCAGTGATAAACTATGAATCCTTAAAACTGTCTTTAATGTAAAAGAGAAACTTTTTTGCCATAAGTTTTGGGTTAGAATAATTCTGGGAAGAAAGGACATGACATGTTGCTTTAGAAAAGAAAATTTGAATGCATTTGAAGTTGCTTATGGCTTGTAATGTCAAAAAGAGTCCTATGCAAGACAGATTGGTGAGCTGATCAGGGGATATGGTCACAAGAGCAGGGTAAATACAATTTATCATTTGACTCCATATTTTATCACAGTCCTGCCTGCCTATATATCTCTGGTCCTGATCCTGCAAAATTGCATTCCAAAGAACATTTTTTCTTTGATGTAAATAGAAGCAGGAACATATTTAATCTGCCTGTTACAGTACTATACCCTGTATACAATATAAGATCTACTTCACTCTTTCTTCCCTGCCTTTATCCATTCCAGATTTCCTCTTTACAATAATGGTATTTTTAATCCCCAAGATAGTTGAGGAGGAGGAGTTTTTTGGGGGGTAATTTCTTAGAGGTTTTTTAACTTGTTGTGTGTTCAGATATAGGTGTAAAATCCTGAAAAATCCTGACTTCTGTTCTGAAATGATTAAACAAAAGGAGTCGGAATAGAGAGTGTGATAAAAAATATGAGGTCGTTAGAAGTGTTGGAAAATATTTTTAAAGAAAATGCCAATACCGGTGAGTACAGGCAAAAGATTTTTAAAATTGTAGTTATATCTGAAAATTATATATGCATAATTTAACATCGTTTAGCTCAAGTGAATGTCACATGAATTTTTACAATGCAAGTCAGCTTGTCACTGATGATGGGAAAGCAACAAAGTAAAGACACATAAAATGTTAAATTGGAAGGTCAGCAATGTAGAGAACTGATTTTAATCTCCTCAGGAAAATCTAAAAAATTGACATACACAAAATTGTGAAATACACAAAAAGTTGTGTAAACAATTCCTAATACTGTGCCTTTTAAGACACGATGACACAAAGTGCATCAGTTTGTTGCAATCAACAATTAGTTTGAGTCATATCAACCCACAGAGTTGAAGTCCAAAGGATTACTTATATGAGGTAAAACAGAAAAAGTAAAATAAAAGAGTGCAAGAAAGATGTGGAGGGGAAAAGAAGAAAACCAAAAGAATATTTTTACATTGTAAGAAAACATGATTGGACACCTCTCTTATTGATCATAGGGAAAGAGCTACTCCCCAACAGCAGTTTTGGAGTTCCACTTTGCTTGACTTTTTTTTCCCCTCTTTCAGCAGGTGTTGGGAAGAAAGATTTGATTTAGCTATGATTAGCATTCTCCCACAGGAAATTTTTAAAGTATTAATAAATACATATTGAATTACACTCTCAGAAAAATGTGCAAGAAAATTGCCTTGATGTATGTGATGAAAATCACATTTTACCTATGAACAGGAAAGAGGAATTGTTCCACTTCCAGCTTTGTGTGAGATTGTGTGCGTTAGCTTTTAGAGAGATGGCAAAAAAGCACTCAATAATTACTGTGCCGATGAGTCAGTTTAGACACAAACAGAAATTTGACAGAGGTATCTGGTTCTTAGCAGAATTTCATTAATCAGGCTCAGGCAAATTATTCAAAGAGTAAAGCAACCAGTCCAAAGTTCCTATCATAAACTTTCCAAAAATCTTAATTTCTGTATCATATTGTTAAGTGCTTGAGTAGTGCCGAAAATGTAAAAAACACAAAGGGAAGGCTTTCTGAGACCATGAATAGAAACTGATAGTTGAAGTCCATGAGTTTCTTGGGGATTATTGCTTACTTTAAGTGTCAGTTTATTTATCTGAACAACAGAGATAATTAAATTCATCAATATTAAGCTTTTAAAAAGCTGCAGGTTGCAAGCACTTGCCATAATCATATCATATGGCAAATAAGTCACCATTGGTCACTTAGAAGTGATTGTGTAACTTGCTTATTGTTGTATTTGTCTGTCCATGGTAATTCCCATGAAACAAAGTTAAGTTAAAGCTTCATACCTCTAGCCTTTGATGCTGTGAGCTGGGTTGAGAATCTACATATTCTAATTATCAATCTAATCATACTCTATGCCTTAATGTAAGATTGTTTTTTCTTGTCTTATGTGAATATTATTAATGGTTGTAACATTAACTTGATTGCTATGCTTCTAATCTAGACAGAGAATTTGATTGTTGGGTGAATTGCTGAGCTTTCCAACCTGTTTTTTATGGGGGGAGGGAGTTCTATTGTTTTTGATTGGTTTTTTTGTTTTTTTTTTTTTGGTTTTTTTTTTTTTTTTTTTTCTCCCTATACTCTCATTGAACTGTTAAAAAATTCAGGAGGGGAGAGAAGCCAGAAAGGAAAAGCAACTTGGTTCAGAGGAGCCCATTACAAAAATAATAAAATACCTTGGTGGGATAAAAGTCTGTGTGCTAAAGACAGCTCTGAGGAGACCTTTGTCTGAGGCCCTGGAGTCTCCTTCTGTATCACTTAATTGAAATCAGAATTAGCAACAGGAATGTTTGCATATTATCAGCATGATCAGGACAAAACCTGTGGTGCTGTAGGCAGACTCACAATAGAAGGGATTGTGGTGTGGTGTGGGAAGATAATGCAGAAATGATACAAAGGCCCACAGGGACAAAGGCAAAATGATTTAGGTTTAAAATACTTGTCGCATACATTTTATAACAGGCAGCTGGATTGCAAACCTGCATAGATTTTTCTTATTAAAAGGAATGATTCCTATTTGATTTTGATGGTGGCATGAGGATTTTCTGACAAGAAAACTTGGACAAACAGCACCACCACAAAACCTTAGGAACAATAGCTCTGTTGTACAGGGGGAAATTATTTCCTGAAATGTAGTATACTCAATCTTTTTATTCAATCTGATTTTAAATAGTTTCCCCACATAGCTCTTCTTTTCAAGCGTTCAAAGGAAGTGAGAAACCTTCATAAAAACTTTAATACTATTTTGTTATTAGGCATATATTTTCTCAGCTAACTGTACCACAGTTGAAAGCTGCCAGATTAGCACCCTTTGACACCAAAACTCTTTATTTATTCACCTAATAAGTGAAGCATAATCAGTATTTCAGTGTGCTCCATTCCACAGGCTAAAAGGCCAGGCTGTTGCTCTGGAGGCGTTGGCCATAGAAAAGAAAAAGAGGGAACATCTATCTCTGAAGTGTAAACAACACTTGATTTTAAAAACACATGAGAATCTGAGTCAGACCACACAACTCAGGGGCATGAGAGTGCTTTTTCTTAAATGGGCTTGCTGTTGTGTAAGTATTTTAAATGAGATAGAATGACTTCTTCATCAGCTGTGTCTTATTAGTATGATTTTCTCAACAGCAATAAAGTTACAAATTATTTGATTATTTCTCAGGCCCCTTTTCAGAAGTTATGGGAATTGCTTTCAAACAAGCTGCTGTTCACCGATGGAAATACCCTCCTTTAAATGCCTCAATGCATTTCAGGGTGGAGTCCAGTGGAAATCAGATGGAAAAATACAAGGAAATGAGACTATTAGTTACACATTGATAAGGAAAAGAGAGCACAGAAAAAACCCCTAAAATAAGGAAAATCATCAGCAGTAATGTAGATTCTGGGTTTTGTTGTAAGTATGGTAAGATATGGTAAGATTGAAGGACCAAGAACAGTATATGACAGGGAGAGGCAGGAACTACTTGGCCTGACAGGCAGAGTGAGTATAGAGCAAAGAAATAAACTCTTGCCATTCTTGGCATCACAAGGAAAGCTTAAAGAGGTGAAGAAAGATAGTCTTCTGAAAGACTTTTGTTTGCACAAAAGAAGAAAATCTGTTCCAGATTAAGGCATTTCTTTCTAGCTGTCTAGAGGGGATTTAAGTGTCTAGGCTCCTGTCACAGCCCATATATTCAATGGAGCTGGGGTGCTGTTCAGTTAGCCAGTATTAGAGAGCTGGTTTAGAATAAGCCAAGACACTTTGTTGCTACTGAATGTGTTGTTTAGATATTCTCAGATCATAAATGGTCCTGAGATACCTTGCTCACATGTGGACACCTGTATTGAATATCACCCAAACTGTCACACTTCTGAAAACATAACACTAAGTTGAAATCTGATTCTTCTCTGGAAGTTAAGTGAATGGTACAGTTTTATAGTTTACTTATTAACTTTATTCCTAAATTATTAAATGACTGTCTATCTGCTCCATTATATATAAGATGATATATCTTCACAGACATTGCCATTTATTATCCAGAGGAATACAATTTTATTTTAAGTGCTTTTATTTTACAAGTTTTTTATACGTTGCTTTGCACTATTTTCATATAAATAAGATACATGTACTTGTATGAGCTTTTCTTTTCTTAGGAAATTAGGTATACTAGTGTTGCCAAATGGTGCTTTTTGCAACATAATTTGGCATTTTAAATTCATTAAACCTGTTTGAATAAAGATCTTTGCACCAGGACAAAATACACACTTGAAGGAGTAGAACTGTGGTAAGCAGTATTAATATGTGAGCTTAGGAGTTGTGTTTGTTTGGACAGTAGTTTCATAGAAATGATTCAGCTGGCTTTGGTATTACTTACAATTAGGGGGTGACTTAAATCAGGAATCTTGCAGTGAGGTAAACCTGGGTTAAATATATCATTACCTGGAGTACTTACAGCTGTCTGTGGTATATCAAACAGAAAATGGAATCTAAGTAAGCCAAAATTACTGACCTAAAGATGATACACAAGATAATGAACAGAAACAGACACAGTCCTATTAGATTATAAATTAGCTGTGGGAGGATAAAGAGCTGTATTTTAGTGATTCCATAAATAAAGAAGTTCATGACTTGACTGCTGTGCTGTAACATTCCAGCCTTATGATCAGTTTTAGAAGGATCTACTATTTAACCTTAGAAGTATTTTTCATAGCATCTGAAAAGATGTCCAGTTTCTCAGGTCAGGTGGCTTCAAATTCCTATAGAATTTGAATTATATAGAATACAATAGAATTAATGAAAAATCTAGAATCCTCTCAACATGTCCACAAACTACTCTCTCTAAAGTGACAAAGTGTCAAGTAGTGGTAATTAAGCAAGTAATCCAAGGTAATAATAAGCTTATATACTAAACTGGCACGGATCTGAAGCACATCTGTAAATGAGGCTGTTGCCAATTTCCAATTCCATATATGGCTTCTGTATATGTCTGAATAAATAGAACCTGTATAGGTTAACTTGAATCATCTAGAAGAGCACCATTAAAAAATAGTGGTTTTTTCACCAGTCACAACCCTGAAAGCAAATTGTAAAGTAAAAATGAACTTAGAAAATTATTAGCACAGTATGGTGACAAAATATCATCATGCAGTGAACCAGGCTGTTTTGTCCCTTTTTGCCAGAACCTCCTGCCAGGCATTTAACTATAATATCACTAGCCTTCATTGTATCTGCACAGGGCAAACAAGGTCCTGTAATGAGGATGTGTTATCACAATATTTAACTCAAATCTAAGTCAAACACAGTGGCTAGCAAAATAAGTCATATTGTCCATGGGGTATACCTGAGCCCTTCCTTCACAGTCTTCTCCCTGTTTTTTGTTTTTGCATAGACAAATAATAAACCCCTTTTTTTTTCACCCTGGGAAATTGTCTTTCATATCTACATAAATTATTTCCAGCTGCTCATCATGAAGCAAACATACTATAGATACCACCTCCATCATACAAATCCTCAGCCTACCCTATAGAGCTCAAACTTTCTAGCAGTAAATCAAACACTTAGTTTCCAAGATTGCCTGACATGGCCTGCAATCATATAGTACATTAACCTGTAATCCTGGTTTTATCACATATCAATATTTTCGACCTTAGATGTCATTCATCTCTATTAGCCACAAAATATAAGGTCTATTAATTAATTTGTCTTAAGGGTGTTTAAAATCCTGACCCAAGAAGAAACCTGACCCCAAAATAAGCCTGCAAGAATGACTGCAACCTTTAACAGTAACAAATATATGTTATTCTAAACTACTTTATTATAGATTACTTTTTACAGAGGTATTTTAAGTGCAATATTCCTTTCCTTTTCAAACAATCTATTTACATAATATTTTTTTTCACAGGTGCTTTGATCGATTTACTGCAAAATATAAACTCATACTGGAGATAAATAAGGTTCATGGTGTAAAAGAGACTGTTGTTTATCAGTTTAATAAGTCATTCAATACAAAAGTTAAAAACTGAGAAAAATCAGCATCCACTTAACACCTCTAATCTGAGCAATTGAATAGAATCCTGGAAAAAGGTATTTTATTTCTTTGATTGGAATGGATAGTTGAAATGGAACCTTTCCTTGGTGTTTAATCTCAGTCAGGTTCCTCATTTCTTGAGGACTTGGTGGTCTGATTTGCTGAAGTGACAAGCTGGTAGAGCCACAAATTAAAAACACTGTTCTCTGAACACTTTGTATATTGTAAGTATACATGAATATATTCTTACAAATATTGTAAGTACAAAGGAAAGGAATATCTAAACACCTTTACCTAGAAAATTTTGACTATGATCTCTCTGTACACCAAAGTCTTTCTCAGAAAAAAAAAAATCTCTATTTTTTCACATGGATATAAAATGCATAAGCTGAAAGAGACATTGAGAAAATATAGAGTTCTATGAAAGAAACCACAACCTCATAGAGAACTTGATAAGGAAAGCAGGAGAGATGTAAGGGGTAAAGGGTTGAATAGTGTGCAGTGCATAAGTCATAAAGCCTATACTAAAATACTGGTGGTAAAAATATTTAAAGTATCTTAGAATCAGGTAAAGATTTTGTATATCATGAAGGAAGGAAATCTTAGGCATTTTGAATCAGTAATTGCATTGTACTGTATACTCACAAGAGAAGACAAATAAGATGCTTTAGTCATTCTTAATTATTGCTTTCCTGTTCTGGAGTACCTGAAATATTCCTGCCTCTTTGTCACACAGACTATTTGCAGTTCCAAAGTAATCTATAGCTTTCAATTCACTGTGTGCAATTCCTGTCACAAATACAAGAACCTAAGCCTACATCAGCCTACATCAAGGTCTTAATTCAGAAAGAAAAGTAATAAAAAAACCACTTTGATGCAGAAAAGAGTACCCACTGATTTGCAATCAAAGCTGTTAAGTCTAAGCACGTCAGTATTTATGTTAAATGGCATAAGGGAGTGACACCTGGGAACAGCAGTATTTAGTCACTAGCTATAAGTGCTACACTTTTGTCTAAAGACCACACCAATTTTTTTCAGAACTCAAAATCCTTATGGATGCTTCTACTCATGTTTGTGTGATACATTTAAATGAGTATAGAGTAAGCAGTATGTAATTGTTTGTTGCCCAGTCCTAAAACTGTAACTATCTAAATTGCCAGTGCTAGAGTGGTGACCTTCATTTTTGGTCTCCTTGCCCTCAGTTATTATAGAAATAACAGGAGCATATTATCACAGATTTTATTCATTTCAGCTTTTAATGGATACCACATTTGTCACTTCTCAAGAGCAGGGACCCATGGCTAACACTCAAATGATAATATTATAGAATAAATGTCATGTACAACTAAGACATGATTCAGTTTGTTTGGATCATTTTGTATTTCTCATCAGCATGCAAGAGGGACACATAATTCAGACACTAATGTGATAAATCTCAAACAAAATGAAAATTACAGGGTTTATTCCTTATGCAATCTCCTGTAACAGTAGGAATAATTATAAATTTTAGGAAAGAAAAAAAGTTATTTAATATGTTGGGGGTAGAGAAAAATAACATACGACATGGACAGAAGCAAGAGTCCATTTGATTTAAAACTTGGATGAATGATGTTTTATAAAGAGTTTTTATTAAGACCAGGAAAGGTTTTAAACAGTTGAAAGTTTGTAGGGATGAGAAGGTATCCATTTGTCTGCAGTTAAGAAGCCATAAAACATATCTGATTACTATCACTTTCTAAAAAGAAAACAGAATTCATAATTAAATTGTTTGCAGATTGAAATTTCCAGGAATTAAATAGTGCACATTTGGATTAGTGGCACTTCAAGTTTATGTAAGGTTAGTTCTTGACGTGACTGGTTTATGCATTTTAACTACACCTGTGGCTGTGGAGACCAAATTTGTCATTATGTGTTTCCTTTTTTAGATCAAGTAAGAGAAAAGGATTTTCCTGTGCTCAAAACAAAATCTTTTAATTTCTGATAAATTAGATGCTCCACAACTCTTGATAATATGGATTTATGAAACAATTTTAAAACAATAATTCTGTTTAGAAAAGGTCAGATAGTTAGCTATGTCCAAACAAGTACATTATAATATTTCTAAGGACAACACTAACTGAGCTAAGAATCTTGGATTCTCATTGTGAATTCTCAAGTAATATTTGTTTATTTTTTTAGAGTGCTGGAAAAATCCCTCTAAATGCTGAAATAATTAGTTTTGTTTTAATATATATAAAGGTTAGTTGATTTTCTCAAATGTGAAATTAAAATGGGAAAAAGTCTTATGTCTGAAAAATTCCTGTATCTCCCTCCCTGCATCTCCCTCACCCCTTGTGTGAGAGACAAAAGGCAGAGATCCCAAAGTGAAATGAGAACAATTTACTGGAAATAGCAATGGGATAAGAAAAGGAACAGAAACAGCCACACTAATAAGAAGAAAATTATATAAAAAGAGAGGGATTTACATGAAAAATATGCTCCCAAAGAACAAAATTGTAGACCCTCTGTGTGCCACGGTTTTTTTCCTAATCTTAAACCATGCCACCTTCCTTCTCAGAAGAGAGAGTAAGGGATATATCAAGGCCAGTTGGATGGCATACATTTAATTTTAGTTGTGTAGACTCTGTCCAGATAAGAAGCAGGTGCAGACCTCCAGCACTTTCTGATCTCTTCTGTTTTAACCTTGGTGATGTGTGTGAAGTCTTTCTGAATCTCTTCTGGCTTACAAGCAAATTTTTATTCTTGTAAAAAAAAAAGTCTCAATGGAGTGGAGCATGATGAGAGAAGTCAAATGCAAACTTAGCACCACTGAGCTTGTCCTGCTTATTCAAAGTTAATTTTTCATTAATCTGGGTGATTTTTACAGTAGTCTTTAATATGGCAATCAAAACTTAATCAGTTCAGGTCCCCAAATGTGTAGTGGCAGAGACAAGTGCCACAAGGTACCCAGTGCTGTGATGGGCATATAGTCCCTCTAGAAGTGATAATATACTAATGATAATACATAAAAGTGTTATATAGCAATCAGTGTTGTGCAATTTAATTCATTGACTGCCCTCACCCACAATCAAACCTCTTTGAGGCATCCATTCTACTTCCACATCCTCCCAAATTACCCACCAAGTGCATACAGGTGCTTGAGCCAAAGAAATCACACAAATGGATTTGTCTTTGCCTGAATCAGGAATAACCCAGACTGTTCTCCCCAGCATATTTTTTATATACTCTACTGGAAGTTTGCTCCCTCCCATGTGTATATAAAGGGTTTGATTGGCCAGGGTTGGCCCTACTGGCACATCCTCTAGTGATGACTACCTTGCTTTTGCTTACCCTCAAGTTTGAAAGTCCCACCACCCTCTGCCCCACGTGTAATCTTTTCAGTGTATTGTATTGTTTAGATTTTCCACAAGCTGGTGAATCATAGTGCGTCCATATATATCCACAAATAAGACAAGAATATTTTTATGTTCTTTCACTTTGGGGTAGAAGAGAGTTGAGCCTTGTACCCTTACAGGCACACTGAAATCATAGCAACTAAAAAGTTATCTCAAAAGGTATTTAAGTATTTATTTCTGATTTTGTATGAACATACAAAAGTGTTTGCTCTCAACAGAGCACTCTGACAGCAGGAATAAACTTTTTGTCTCTTTTGGAGATTTGTACAAGAACAGGGAATACTAGGATGATAGAAACAGCGTGTATTAAATATGTGTCATTTCTCTAGAAAAAGTTTTTCTTTTGGAATTGTGGCTATGATTAAGTTTAGATAAGAATGTACATGCTGAGTTTCACATTGACATGAAACAAAAACAAAAAATAAAAGTCTGCTTGTCGTGTTCTGTTGGAGCCTAGTCTAGTTTGAAAAGCTTCTAGCCTTTTCAACATAGCTAATAGTTCTATCCTTTATAAAGCTACTCTAAATCATGCTTTATTTGAGCTGAAAGAAAACAGAAACACTTGAATGGCCAAATGGGAAAATAGTTTATTTAAAATATGGTTATATTACTAGCAGTAGTAGTAGTATTAGATACTATGATCAATTAATACCACGTGTCAAAATATATTTTCAGACTGTATAAATGTGTAAATCAACAAGAGGCCAGATTCAAAAGACCTTGTTCAAATGGAATTATCTAAATTAAAGTTGTTGCATTCTAGGAGGCCACAGAGCTCCTCATAAATAACTCAAATTAGAGAGTTGGAATGTCTGAATGTTTTATGCAAAGTTATTCATGCCTACCTTGCTTCTTGACACCAAAAAAATGTTTATTTTAGCATAGTAGTATTGGGCATATGTGAAATATTTTTGCCCTAGACTAAGGACCAGCAGTACCTGTATTTTTTTGTCCACATTCTGTGCCTCATGTGTACATTTCCCTACTAACACATTCTGTATTTATAAAGGCTTATTCTGTGGCTTTGAGGCTATGATAGCAAATTTACTTTCAAAGTGTTATTTACAATGTTTGAAAGTCAAATATATTATACAGATTTTAAAATTTTAAATTCAAATAATAATTTAAAATTATAATAAAAATATCTACTTACAATCATTAGAAATATTTAATTTTGCATGTAATGATTTCTTAAAAGTAACAATAAAAGTAGAAAAATTCCCACTCTTTCATAAACCAGTTAAAAGACAACAAAATCAGAAATAACACAATTTTAGTAGAAAGTTGAGAATATTTAAAAAGTTTTGATATATTTATGCATGAGATGACAAGGGAGTTACAAAAAGAGATTTTAATGTTTTCACTGCTAAAAACAGAGCTTATGATTGACAGTGTCAGAGTATTTCTCTGTGTGCTTTCTGATTTTAATTTTATACCTTGTGTGGAAAGAGATTATGCCTGAAAACAGGTTTTTAATTTCTCATTTAATAGCCTTAGGAAGGAGACCACATTAAAAAAATCTCTAACACATTACATCTTGAAACAATTTCTAATAGCCATTTGTTTATATATTGCTGCTTTGCCACATTTAGTTATCACCAGTTGTGTTACTTTTTGGTACTGGGCATTTTAAATTTATCTCTCTATTAAACCCTCTTTAATTTAGCCTTTTCTATTTCAAACTCCTTCTCCCCTTCCTTCCCCCCACCATGCACTCTCCTCCTGATCATCTCCCCATTTCCTTGTTGCAATGATAACGAATGTGTGCTTCCATCTGTTCAGAAAGAACAGAGGCCAGGCCAGATGTGACCTGGGATTTACCAAATGGGACGCAAACACAAGGAATGTTTCTGCCATCTGTTGATGCAGAAACCAGTAGAGCTGGACTAGTATTTCAGCAGAGCTCTCCCACTGAGAAACTGCAAAGCAAATTCATCTGTTTCATTTTTTCTCCTCCTCTGACCTGACAGTTCCTCTGCATGAAGTGTCTTGCAATGAAGCTGTAAGAGTTTACATCTAAATGGCTGTACTCTAGGGAAAATTCAAGAAGGCTTTCACAGCTTATACTTCATATTTCTACCAGAAACAGAAGTACAAAGATGATACTTCTCCCAGCAGCAAAATGATACGTGAAGCTGCTGTCTGAAATGGAGAGAGGAAACAGAGACCCTGGTTTTGTTCCTTGTCCTCTCCCCTTCTTTTAGTGCACATGAAAGGGTCCTGAGACTGCTGAAGGAAATGAAGCAGGTGTTAGTAACAGTTACCAAAAAAGATCCTTGTCTCCACCTCATTCTACTTCCAAATTACCCCACCAAGGAACATCTGGTTTCTGTTCCAAAAGAGGAAATGCACAATATAGGGTGTAATACTTATGTGTGATCTGTGCTATATTCTTATGTACTGATGCAATTTTTAATGTACGAGTTGAAAACTCAAGGATGGCTTGAAATGATAGTTCAAGGTCCAAAAATTCAAAACTTGGCTGATGGCAAATTGGGAGTCAGGGCTGTTCATATGTGGGAACATTTTCAAATTTAACATACTCATGATTCTCATTGAATAGAATCTGAAAATATTATAAAGGCTAGGGACACTTTCAGTGCTTTTCTATGTTTTATGTAAACTGAAGCACTATAAAGACAGCAGAGATTTCTATCCACTTATTTTCCCATAGCTCCAGCAGAAATAGCTTGAGCAGAAGAGCAATAGAATGAGTAATTCACTTTCAGGCACCAGTTTTCCATCTCCAAGGATGCAGTTTTATTATACTAGTATGGATTAAAAAAAAGATATTCTTTGTCCAGACTGCTACCTGAAATTTTTGGGTTAGCATTTATAGTTTTGAGTGTTGCAGCTAGAGGAAACTTAGGCTTTTAGATCCTTGAAGACAACTTTGCAGTCCTGTGTGCAGACTGTGTCTAGCATTCCACCCTGACATGGCTATTCCTTTATCAGTAAATTACAGCTCTATAGACAGCAACTCCTAAAAATTGTATTTTTTTGAAATTAGAAGAAAGGCTATAATCAGAAAAGACAGGAAGGTCCAAGAATCTTGGTAAATATGTTCACAGCTTGTGTTGTTGCTGTTGTTGTTGTTATTGTCTCGGATGTTCCTCAAATTTCCCTAAATGATTAGGAGGTCTAGAGCAAGTTCAGGTTTCATACTCAATTTTTCATCCACCCTGTTCAGGAGACATACATCAAAATGATTGACTTCCTCTTTGTGCACTGTAGAAGGGAAAGTGTCAGGCAGGTGTGAAGGGAAAGTTAAACAGCTTTCCTAAAGCAGCATGTGTATTTTAAACTTCTCACCTGCACAATCTTCTGGGTTCTGACTTGTCACTTATTTACTTATTTTGAATGTCTTTGGTTTCTCTGGAGTTTATTCTTTTTTTTTTGTTTTTGTTTTTGTTTTTGGTAGTGTTGTTTGTGTTTTGGGTTGTTTGTTTACTTTTTAATTATTTTTTCCTTTATGATACAAAAAATGCTGCATCAGAGAGAAATACTTTTGTCAAAAGATAAGAATACTTGCTTCTGCTTTACTTCTTTGTTGATAGGCAGTGATAATTCATTAGCAAGCAGACTGTCAAAGCAACTTTAGCAAAGACAAAATCCTTTCCAAATGAGAATTAATGGGGAAAAGAAAATGATCTTTTCATATTCTCAGCTCTCATAATGTATGGCAATTTATCTCAGGAAAGGCTGGGAATCAATTAAGCATGAATGATGTATAGGAAGGTGGAATGTGACCTTAACAAGTTGTCTTGTCTCTTGTCTAGATGCTTCCATCTGTTTCGCACAAAAAATGATCTGATAATGTGGTAAGGGGGTAGATATGATTTCTGAGGGAACAGTCATTATGGGCCACTATCTTCCCAGACCTGATAAGTTTAATCCAAGTTGCCTGGGAGGTAAGAAGTCATAAAATATTTTATCTGAGACAAGTGCAAAAATACTCATAAACTCAAAGGTTAATCACTGCACCAAAAGAACAGATGAAGGAGACAGGGCAGTTTTATGTGTCTCTGTGTGATGTCCTTATTAATCACAGTGCCCCATTTGCTTTAAGTATGCCTCATGTATTTTCTTTTGAAAGCCAAATGAATAGACAGAGAAAGAAATAGAAGATTATTGCTATAACATGTAAAACAGTTCTGCCTTTCTTGTATCACTTATTTAAGGGACTGCATTACAGGAAAGTTTTATACTAATTCATTCAGTGACTGACCAAATATTCCCTTCAGATAAAAACCTAAACTTCCTCCTCTGTGAGTCGTTATGGATAAGAAATGAAATTTGAAGGACTGCAGATTAAAAAACTGTGGAAAGATGGTTGGGGACTGTGTGGAAAAATGGCTGGGGGATAAAATTAGAGGAAACTAAGAGGTTACATTCACATCCTAACAGAATTTATAGAGTAAAATTATAGAGTAAAATGCAGCTGCTACTTCCTGGATGGAATGCAGTTGGCATGTTCAAAAACTATTCCCTAAAATTGTTTTTCCCCACAGCAACAATCTGCAACCGTAGAACCTGCTAAGTGTAATGGAACAGAGGATGGAGCAGAGTGGAAACTCCTCAGCCAGGTTCTGTTCAAATCCTTGCAGGAAGGGGAACAGGGAACTCAATGGCACTTTGCAGCTGAGAAACTGCATAACACCTGTCAGCCAAAGGAGACAGGAGATTCTGCTGCTGAGCCAACAGCTGTGGCAAACTCATTCTCCTTGGATGAACTTGGTTCATTATAGCCTAATTATAACTTTAACTGACACCTCTGCCTCAAATTTACCAACCCCCAGGGTACTCCCACCCCTCACTGGGCACGAGCTTTGTATTTTTTGACTGTATCTTTAAAAGTTAAATGAAAGAATTTATTTCTATCAGTGACAAGGTGTTTATGACTATACTCCACTTAAGCATAGAGAAATAATATATAAATATGTAGAGAATAAGGAGAAGATAGGGACAGCTCTATTGCAATTGCTGGCATCAGTCAGCAGGCTGAAACTGTCTTCCAAAAATGGACACCTGCTGGAGATAAACCACACTTCAGACACTATCACTGACAATCCTGTAACCTAATCTGCCACAGTGGTATTCTGTAAACTGTTGGAGTGAATCTTTCATAAGTGCTGGCAGTGACTGGCAGTGGGTAACATCATCATATAAAGTAAAAGAGACACTGGGGGGTGTCCCTTACACTGTTGGTGTATGTCCCTGACTAAGTGGGAACACCCCCTGACCCAGCAGGACTGCTCTGTAAGAGGACTCTGACAGACTGGTCAGCACAAGAATGCTTTCCTGGGATTGACAAAAATCAAACACTGGGGATTGAGGAAATCTCCCCACACTAAGAACAGGCAAAATCTACCTTTTCCATGAGACAGAGACACAGGAGTGCTCACAGTAGAGATATGATCTGTGTGGTTGGATTATCAGCTGGGAGAAGGAAATGTCTGTATGATTCAGCTAATGGTAGAGGTTAAGGGTTCAAATTTGGACAGGTATTCAGTAATGAGGATATTTCTCTTGGGGACTATGGTGACATCAATACTATTTCAAATCATCATTAGCAACTTGGCCAGTAGGATAGACTGCATCCTCAGCAGTTTCATGGGTGACATTAAGATGAGCTCACACAGCTCAGCAAAAACGAATGCATTGTCTCACCAGAGGCAGAGTTACTCCATGCAACACTGCATGCTTGGGGCTGACCGGCAGGAAAGTAGTTTTGCATAAAGGACATAGTAGTCTCAGTAGACAAAACTTGTGCATAGATCAGCAATGTACTCTTGTACCAGTGAAGGCTAACCTCAACAGTGTAGTCAGTAGGTCAAAAGGGGTGTTTATTTCTTCTTCTTTGACACACAGAGACCAAATTTAGAACATTATATAAAATTTTAGGGCTGTCACTAAAAGTAAGACATTGACAGACTAGAAAAAAACAGTGGAAGGCCATCAAGATGGTTAAGGGGTCAGAGAACCTGATATATAAATAGAATTTTTTCAGGCTAAAGAACAGATTAAGTGGAGATCTAATGTCTGCTTTCATTTGACTAACTGGAGGATAAAGAAAAGAATTTATTTGGTGGCCTACATCAAAAACATAAAAAGCAATGACCACATAATGCAATGAAGGAAATTCAGTTTACATAAGAGAAAACCAGAATATTTCTTCCTCATAAATGTGGTCACAGACTGGTACAGGTTGTTCAGAGAGTTTGGGAAGTGTCCATGTTTGGAGATCTTCACAACTTTACTGGAAAGACCCAGTGCAAGCTGATCTATTTTAATTTGTTTGACTTAGCAGAGAGTCCTCCTCTGACACAGTGGACTGGATGGTTTCCAAAGGTCTGGTCTGGACCAATATTCCATTATTTAAGGACTCCTTTCCATTCCCATTCTCCCTGTAAAATTATTTTCACAGCAGATACCTACATATCTCTCCAACTGAATTATAAGACAACTTTTATTTTTCTGGACTGTAATGGTGATTTTATGGAAACCATCATTTTAAGATATCAATCCAATAGTAAGACTGTGCAGTGTCAAAGATTTTCTGTAAATCTAAGGTGAACATAGATAAAATTCAGGGGGAAAAAATGATTTTATCTTGCAGTGCAAATGCACTGAGAGGCAGATCATATTTTGAATAAAAATTAAAACAAGAACTACTGTATTAAATATCTTTCTTAGTTGAACTCTAAATGCCAAGAGGATTTATGAATTTGCAACCTCTTCTTATTCTTCAAATGCTTTTGCTTGGATGTCGTATAAGAATAAAATCAAAATAAAATGCTATGTCATGATTTTGAATTTCTACTTTTTAAAGACCTTGTCAAAAACAAGGTCTAACTTACTTCTTTTTTGCTTTTCTGCATCTCACTATAAACCCTTCTGAACAAAGTTTGGTATCTACATTCTGTAGCATTCATGATTTATCTAACCTAAATTCAGAGTATTTTCTCCAAGAGAGCACAATTTTCACTTTCATATCATGTAGTTACTGTAAACAGCCATAGGCTGTTTGAGAGGAAAGACATTCAGGATGATTTTGTATTTTAATATAACCATTACAAATAGCTCAATACTTTTTCTCTTTATTTTTTCTTTTGAACTTAGTAATATTTTGCCCATGTGATAGAAAACAATGTTATTTATGTTCCCAAATATGAGGTAAACATGAGACTAGGTCTCATTTTCAGCACTGGCCTGGAACAGGATTTGAGTTACAGCAGTTCATAAATGACTTCATTTATATTTTATGCTGCTACACCGAATGGATCCAGCAACCTCTTTGGGGAAAGACTAGAAAATAATCTCAAATGCATTAACTAGCTTATTACATTTTGGGCTTTGTGGTTTAATGACATAATAAGAAATTGAAAATACCCAATCAGAATGCTTTAGTTGGATTTATTTTTTGACAAATAACCCACATTGTAGATTTTAAGAGTCAAAAAAATTATTTTTGGAGTTAAGAATGGATAAGTTGTTCTCATAGAAACAGAAATTAGGAAATGAGTTTATTGAAATGGAATTTGAGAGGTTTACTAAATATAACCGTCTGTTCCCACAACCTGTGGATTAAAAAGAAAATATTTTTTTGGGTTTTTTAATGTCAAGTCTGTGCAGTTCTGATAGTATTAGAAATTATGGATCTCCTTTTGTTATTTACAATAAATATCAGAAAGCATATCTAAGTAATTTCATTTTTCTTTCTTTACAAAACATTATAAAATTTCATTTTAATCGAGGGATCAAAAACATAGAGAAATAGGCGCATCATTCAGCTTTTAATTAAAACTGAGGAAAAAAAGGAGAAATTTTATAGAAATTCTTCTTTGGGAGAAAAACAAAGCAAGAATAACTAAGCCAATATAAGAGGGCAAATATACTTAATAGTGCATTCCAGATCGATTATTTGCAACAATAACTGAAATACAGTTGAACAGTTTAGCAGTGAATTCTTCTCAGAAACTGGCTAAAAGTGGATTTATAAAAGAAATCTTCAAATATGCTTCTGTTCTAAACTAAGCACATCAAATCCCTTTCTAGAAAATGGAAAGTGCTTCCAAGAGGCAATTGCTCTGGTCTTTGTTGGGAGTCCATTCCAGATAACCTAACCCATCCTTTAGGCTTCAGTGAATTTCCCTTTTGAGATCCATTTCCGGTTTTCTCTCCATCTGTTATAAAAGAAGCCTGGGTGCCTATGAGACTAGACACACTAAATTATGTGGGTGGAAACATATCTCAAGTGCTGTTTAATCTGTTTTTCATTTGCTTGTATTTCTATTCAAAGTTCTCAGGTGATTTAAACATAATTTTGAGCTATATGTCCTATTCCATATGCTGGGAAAATATGAATATTTAACGTGTATTAATGGTGCTATCAACAAATTTTGAATTGTTTTGAAGCCCTTAAGAGGAAGAAGTTCTTAGTTTGAAACTGAACTCAAATGCGAACTGACTGTAAATTGTCACCTATGCAATATTTTGTTTGTATGATCTTAAAATATATATTCAATTCTAGGATATAATCTTTGAGACAGGAATATTACTCATAAAATTTCAGCTCAAAGTTCAATAGCATATGAAGCAAAGATTTTATGAGGATCCAGACCCTATGAACCCAATGTCCTTGACTCTGATGTAGGGAGAATCTTCTTGGTTTTAACAGAATACAAATAATAAAATCATTATAAAATAAAAAATACAAATATTTCAAAAAATAATGTTTTTAATAGAAAACTATGACCTCTTAAAATGAACAGATAAGTGAATGTAACTATTTAATAACTAATGTTGACTGTAAAGAGGTTATTTCACAATTAATAATCATATTAATAGTTAAAGGCAAATTTCTCAGTCAGAAAGGCTTTTTAGATTTTTCTCTTCCCAAAAATATTTACCTTTTTACCAGAATGTCACTTTGTGCTCATTATCCTCAGACAAAGAAACATGAAGTTGGAAGCTACTGTCTCAAAAATTTGCCCTGCAAATGTCAAAAATGTTTATCCACAGACTGAAAAGCCTATCGTGTAATTATATTTTGTTTAGTCCCCAACACATAGATCATCAGTGCAGCTTTGCAGTTAATGTTCAGTTTGGTAAAATGTTTTCTTTAAGTAACAACATTTTTTGTTATTTTTTTCAATTAATTGGTCCTCAGTTTCCCTTTTTTTTTTTTTTTTTAATCTCTTGTGGTATACTTTCTGTTACTGCAAACTTCCACTTAATCTTTTTCTGCTATCTAGTCAAAAAGATTATTGAAATACTGCTGTGCTGTCTGTCACAGATAACTTGTTGCTTGCATGCCATGAATTCTGTATAAACCACCCCCTAAGATTCCTCTTTGAGAAGTAAAAAAGAGAGAGAAACCCTGGTCCTACAAAGACAGTGTGGGGTACCACTGCCTTCACTGCTTTTGACTTTTATTTAATATTAACTTTTAAATTACAGGTTAAATCACAGAATCATGAATAGTTTAGGTTGACAGTGACATATAATATATGTATATTATCACCCCATCTCCCCTCTTTTCAATACTCACTATTCCTATTCTTTCTTTCATAGCTGCTTCATTTGCACCCTTCACACAGCTTGGATGATTGTTAAGTTAATTTCCATAAAACTCTAGCTTTTCTGTCACTTTAGAATCTCCAGAACACTGAGCTGCTCAATGAAATATCCAGCTCTCAAGTGGATTTTTTGGCAGTTTGTGTTGTCTTACTTCACTTCTGTTTTGTTTATTTTTTTGTGTGTGTGTGAGTTGATAATGAAATCTACAATATTAAAGCCTTTAAAGTGAGACCCATTGCTTCTGTTCAATAGGAATATTGAGTTGTTAATAATGGAACAGAATTTAACTGCTGGCTACTATGCAATCTCAAATTATAGGCATCAGAATTCATAATTGTGATTTAGAAGATTTTTTCTTGTTCCCATTTGAGCTGTAAAATAAGCAATGGATATATTAAGCATTCAACTGTCTCTGAAATTCTTTCAAAGCATAATTTCTAATACTTGGGACATAAAATTCATAACTTAAATATGTTTGATTTAGAAATACAACATAGGCTTCAAAGATAAAATATTTCAAATTTCAGCTGAATTAGTAAGTTTCACTTTTAGTAATGAGAAACAACATAAAAGTTGTCATTCAGATTTTGAAACCAATTTGTAGTAATGTACACATAACACCTGGACTTAATTCTCAAATACTGGGATGCTGAGTGATGTTTCCTACATCTTTCAGGCTCTGGTCATACCATTTCCCACATCCCAACACCTTGTTACCACATTTCTCCTAATATAGAATTGATCAACATTTGAGATGTTAAACAGACATTCTTTTTGACCTCTGACCAGAAATACAGAACTACCTAAAAGGAGTTAGCGAAATTAATTTCACCACAGCAGATTATCCAAGGTTTTCCAGGATTAAGATATTTACAAGGATTTTCAGTTATAAAACCACCCCCAGTGCTGTATCTCATTTAATAAGAAATATTATTTCCATAATGTCTGCCAGCTGACTATTTAAATTCTCACTCTCATGCATTAGGTGGGAAATTCTTTTAGTATATTTTATTGCCCTGGTCTTGAAAGTGCATTTTCCTGGTGGTAAAGAACTTGCTAAGCAACAAAGGTGTTAACTATGACCATGACTGTAAATAATGCCAAGCACTACAGCTATTGTTTTTCAATGACTTAAATCCGTCATCTTTTATGAACCCACTCCATAATTTTCAACCAGGTCAAGTAAAGGCAGATAATGAAGAAATACAGATTTAATGGCTATCTATATCTTACTTTCTAAGTGTTTTTGTACCTACTGCCATGAAAAGAAGTGATTTGTCAGTAAAGCACCTATGACAATTTGGATCTTCCATTCTCACTTGCCCTTGACCATTTATACTTATACCTACAGTTTATAAGATTGAAGTATATGTAACAACTACATAGTGTTCTTCATGTACTTTCTTGTACTTGTGAATTCATTTAGAAGGATTTCTTACATTTCATGTTTTTAAAGTACTCTTCCTTCTCCATTTCCTCAATATTTTTTCCTGTTTAATTTTCCATATAGGTAGTATTGTCTTGTTTCTGTTTTTGACCTGAAGCTGTCAGCAGTGAGCTGAAGAAAGGTAATTTGGTTGCTGGGATAGATAGTCAAGTCCTTCTTCTCACTGCATGGGAGATGTTGCTGCAGAGTGCAATCCAAACAGAGCACAGCTTGCTTGGGAGTATGAGATATCTGGTCAGTGGTTTGGTCTAAAGACATGGAATAATTCTTATTTGGTATCTGTCTTTGTTTTCCTTTCTCAGTGCAGTTGAATGTGCAAGCATTAGTGTTATACTAGATATCAAATAAGGAATGCAATTTTCCTACCCTGCTCAAGATAAAACCAGAAATATCTTTCATGTTTCTAAACTCACTAGTTTACACTTTATAACATTTCGATACACCTTGCACAAGTCCTGACATTGTTTTCATACTTCAATTTTCTAAGTAATATATCTTAAAAATTACATGAAAGATAATATACATATATGGACACATACTAACACATAATAGATTAATTTTCATGTGTATATTTCTTGCTTTATAAGATATATTTTTTCTTAGAATTGATTGATGCTCGTTATATGGAATGGCAATATCCAGTCTACCACCATTTGTTATTAATAAATATTTCTGATTAAAGTTTGGAATTTTTTTAAGGCAACATTATTTTGTCAAAACAAAATGTAGGCAAAATCAGGACTTCTGCTCTAAATTTAGGCTTTTGTCTTCCAGAGAAGAAAACATATAAATCATTGAAATACAGACACCTCTGTAACACCCTTCACAAGTGCTTTTCTCTCCCGTGTGCTGAGAATATTTTCTTGCACATGAAACAAAATATAGTAGTTTCCTAAAAATCTTGCATGGGGAATCACAGGGTAAGCCCCTTGATGGACAGAAAGGAGGACAGTAACAAAAAGGACAAAAGGACTCAGGATTTTTTTGCTTCAGTATTCACACATCAGGCCGACAATCAATAATCTACAATAGTAGGGCAATAAATTCCAACATGAAGACCCAGTTTCAGCAGTCTGAAGCAGCTGAATAAAGCTAAAAAATAAACTGCCTGTGAAACAGTAAAATGTTATACAGTATAGAGTTCTTATAAAGGAAGATCCTTGTGAAAAGAAAAATATATAGTAGGAATAAGTATATATAATATATAGTGTGTATATATATATATGCATAGGAATTGCCTGCACAAATCCACATTTCTATTATTTAGCTGTCATGATCTCTTTTGAGCTTTCAAAACTTTTCATTAAAAGGAATCACCAATTATCTGCAACTTTCAAATCTAATTATTAATTCAACATCACCACTTATAATTTGGGAGCCAATTATTTTCTTTCTGCTACCTATAAGACAGATCTACAGACTAATGACAAAAATAATGGCAGCATAAATATTCAAAAGTTTTAGTTTACACCATCACTATACTCATAAGGGACAGCAAAGTGTTCCATGGAAACAGGTTCTGGGAGTCCCTCCAGAGAGCAGAGTGTGGCAATTCACAGAACTAAATACGTTCAAGATCTATCCTTGCCTAGGGCTGGAGATAGATATTTTAATACACTTTTCCCTTTTCAGTCAAATTACTCAGAATTTTTCTAGCCCAACTGGTAGATTTTTAGTAGGCTTATTTCTGTATTTACTTCAGCACAGTCTGACTGTGAAACAATTTTCATTTTACTTCATCTAAGGAAAGTTACTGATTACATTCACATCTCTTTCCCCCTCATTTGTTTGCCTTGAAAATACAAATATTGACTCGCAGAAATATTTTTCCTATTTTTTCTATTTCAGAATAATACTTTTCTTTCCCATAGTGAGCCTCTTATCAAAAGAGAATGTAAAGTTCTCTTTTAATGCTCACTATTTGCACTGGTTTTCTAGAGAATTTTATAACAAATATTGATGAAGGTTTTTGATGTTTTACAGTGTTCATAGCTAGTTTGGGGTTTGGGATTTGAAAGCTTCAGCTTTATCATGAAGTGCTACAAAGTCAAAAATCTCCAGTTTTTCTGAGATCAAGGGATTGCTCCCTTTTCTATTAAGATTTCATTATTAGAACAATTTTATGTAAGTGCCTAGCATGAAGTCCTAAAATGACTTTGTAGACATCATATATATCTATTTAGAAAGAAGAAGAATATTTATTTTCTTTGCCTAAATGACTCAAACTCTGTTTACTCATGATATATATATTTTAAGAGAGTGGAAAAGCAGTTAAATTGTATTATTAAAGCATTCTGAAATGCTACAGGGTTACACATGTTAAGTATTTTTGTACATCATTCAAATGGTAAACTAGCCATGTGTAGATCATTGTGTAGGTTGCCCTGTTTCTTCCAGTCTGTAAAATTACAGAGAAAAATTATGCCAGCCAAGGTTCTGGGGCAAAACAACATTGAACAGAACAGTAAGAATTGCAGTCAGCCTTAGAGGTATCAGTGCAGCTTGTTTGGCAATACTCTGACTGCTAAAACTAGAATGTTTAACCTAAAAACTTGTTCAAGAAGGAAATGTTTTAAGCTACTCAATAGCCATGTAGTGAAAAAGTATCTGTTTTCCTTCTGCTTAAAAGAAAACTCACAAATGCTCAGTATTTGCAATATTAACACAGAGTCCTTCCATTCCCTCTTCTAAGCCAACATCAAGGCACTAATGGACAGATACCTGTTGCATTAAGATTTTTTTTTCATTTGTAAGCAGGATCAACTTCCTGTGTATTTATAGACAGAGATGTAGTTACCTCTTTTCATGCTAGAATATATCTACAAAGATCTTATAGATAGCCATTGTGGTGTTTTCATAGTTCCTGGCATCATCTATTGTGTCAATCTTGGCTAGTTTGACTGTAAGTTTCTCACTTGGGAGCTGTTGAAGCAGCAGCAGAACCAAGCTTTAGTCTCAGTTCAATGTCTCAAGTCTTGAGAAAAGGATTGAGGTATGTTTTTTTTCTGAGTGCCAGCTTTTCTTGTTTCATTTGCTTATTGACAAAATACTGGTTATACTGATCTTGTTCTATTCCTTATCTGGCAAAAGGTCAATAAATACTGCACATCTTACAGGAAAGAATAATGAGCTTCCACACAGGAAATTAATAGAAAGAATTTAAAGTTTATTTTATTCAAAACTGAGTTTGAATTTTGCCTCCTAGCAGTGGAAGTCCAGTATACATAATTGAGAACGAGCAACAGATGCCTATAATCATTGAGAAGAAGCTTGGCTTCAAAAATATTGGACATAGAAACTGAGACAAATGTAGCCTGCCAGTTTTGATTTATTAGCACTTAGCACTAGCATCTACAAAATGTTGTTCAGTCTTCTAATTTATTTTTAAGGGATGACTGGACTCAGCTTAGCTTGTGTAGAAACCTTGATCAAAGGGAGAATTTTATTTAGTAACATTTTTAGACTAGTGAAACTAGTGTTCTACACCAATGCTTTGTTCTTTCTGCTTTCTTATTTGATTCATTGTCACTTGATTATTTCAGGAGCAAATTATACTAACTATCAGATACAATAGCCTTTACTTATAAAATGTGATTATTTTCTACAAATTTGAAGATTGGGAAATGTTTGACTTAGTTGGCTGTTGTAATCACATAGTTAAAAGCAGAAAACCTTGCCTTTTCTTAAAAATACATGGCTATAACTTGAACACGGAAGACTTTCACTGTCACAATAAGAGGCCTGTTACAGTTTGTGTGATGCTTTGTCTTGTACTACACTCACTGTAGATAAGGAGAAACTTACTATTCAAAGGAGTAAAAATTCTAATTACTGTTGGATTTCATTTCTTTATAACTTTCAGGCAGATTTTCTTCGATTTTTTTTTCTTCAATTAAGTATTACAGCACAGTTAGAAATGCTACTAGATCAATATTTTACTGTTTCATGATACAGCTTGTATTGTGTGGGTTCAAACTGAGCAACCTATGCTGTTGTTCAGCTCTCTTAAATCACCTTTTCAGACTAAACTATTTAAATCTCACTAATCCTAGCTCAGCTAAATGATTGCAAATAATTCCCATTAAAATTGACAGTCTTTCCAAGAAATAAAAATTGAAAACAATTGGCTCAAGAAGTATACAAAGCATATGTTTACAGTATTTTTGCCCATTTATTGAAATTGAGGGAACAAACGGGCACAGAAGGTTGAAACTGAACAAAAATTGTTTTAGCTATGCATGGTTAGAAAATGAGTGCCAGTTCATCAACTCAGTGGATCATGTAAAATTCATTTCAATTATACCTTTAATGCCAGGAGAAGTCTGTATCACTTTTGGCTTTTGTTCCATTTGCTGCTCCAATGGTTTTGTTAATCTGTCGTTTATAAAAGAAGTTTATTGTAATAAATAATAAATAAATTTGTGCAGATTCTTGAATATGTATTTTAAAGGTAAAGAAAATTTTGGCATAATGGAGATGACAATTACTTTTGTAACAAATATAAATTTTTCTTTCCCAGCCTACTCTCACTGGCTTTGGTGGGCTCTTAGAGCCTCCTCAGTCTGGGAAGCTGCCCCAGTTCTGTGCCCTCAGGTCCATCCAGTAGCAGTGTTGGGATGCTGCTTCATGCATGCTGGTTCAATCACATATACACACACTCATACAGAGTACTTATGAACAGCCACAAGGACCCACCCAGATGGAGATCAAGGCCTGATCCACATGGGCACAAACAGCACTGACACAAGCATGCACAACACAGATGACTCAGTCTAGCTCTTTATATCTTACTAGACAGAATTATGATTAAATGAAGTGGAATATGCACACATAAAGAACATTGGTGTTTTCTGTAGCTGGATCCCTAGTCCTTGGTGTCCTCCAGCTGCTGCTCCACAGACCCATGGAGCATCCCAATAATTGTCCCACTTTAACTGCTGGCATGCAGACCACTTGTTGCACAAGGGATATTGAGACAAATTTATATTCACTGAGATTTACTAGAACAATCTGTATAGCTGCTGGCACACCTCAACTCTAATAGTGAAATTTTCATTTGTGGAAGAACAGTATAAAGATGATTATAACAGAGAGAGACAAAGAGAGAAGGAAAGAGAGAAAGAGAAAATTGTCCAATAGCTAGACAGGGGTCCCAGAAGTGTCTTCCTCTGGGAGTGGTTATCAACAGTGTTTCAGGTGGTGATGGCAGTGAAGATGATGATCATCACTTTCCATGATTTTTAGTAGTACTATATAGTTTTATTTGGAAACTGAGAAAATTCTCTACTGATTCATCCAGCTTCTGGCACTCTTTGCAACAAGTTAATTGGTGCTCACATTGGAAGTTAAGTCTGCACATAGGTACTGTTGTATTCTATTTATCAATCATTTAAGTCACTACAATCTACTCTGTTATACACTGATTTTCTCCACTGTAAAGCTATATTTGACAAGCTAAGATATAAAGAAAAGTTGGAAAGACGTGATTCTGATGCCAATGCTACCATTACACTTTTGAGAACCTACCATAGCCAGAGTTTCAGGGTTTGGCAGGTGCAAGAGCACAAACTAGCCCAAAATTATTTAGCGGATCATTAAACCCACACTTATGTGGAGCAAAGAGAACATTCATGTGGAAAACTCTCCACCCTGCCATTAGCTCTTCCCTAAATACCCTAAAATTTTTATATAATCCTAAAATCCTCTTCTTACAGGATCTCATAATAAATCTTATTCATATTTAGGCAATAATCTCTCTCTAGTTTGTGTGGCCTTCTGACTCCAGTTTATCTCATTGATGCATATTGGTGGATTTTACACTAGGAACAATTGGTTTCCTTTGGTACTGTTTGAGTAGCTAGTTTGGTTTGCTCTGTTTCACTAATTCCTGCTCCAATCAATACTTTTTTTCTGATTCACACCAGGTTCTGCAAGTTTAATGTTGCTACCTTTCAATTAGATAACCTATCAATGTCCAAGAAAGATTTGATCAAAAGTTAGTTACAGAAGTCCATACAGGAGAAAATATACTGTGTGGAAAGTCTAAAATCTGTGGAATAAAAACAAAACAAAACAACACCAACCCCCCCCCCCTCCCCCCACCCCCATAAAATATATCAATAAACAAAACAAACAAATAAATGATAAAACCAAAATCAAGCAAAAAATGAAAGATATATTTGGAGACCACAGAGTTTATAGAAGTGCTAGTACTTATATACTCCTTATATTCACAAGCAGTCTTACTGCAAAAACTTGCTTGCCACACAAATTAGTGTTCTACCAGATGTGTCACAATCCACCTTGGTAAAACTATTGTTGAAAACTTGAGAATTAAGGCAGAGTTGAAAGGGCCCAGCTCTTTGTTTACTAGACTGGATGTTTCCTTGCATGGCATCTGTTCACTCTTTCACATGTCATACATTCCATAGTGGAATGAAAATAACACAGAATCCAACTTAAAAGTTCATCCTGTGCATCATTTGTGTCACTGCCAGTGACAGCTTGTTTAATGCACTGCTGCAGTCTCATCACTTTCCTATATTGTTTTTCCAATAACATTGTAAAAGTATCAACAGAATAGCCCAAATGTCTTAAAAATTGACAGGTTTATGTATGTGCAGAACTAAAATGTAGAAAAGCTTGTGTGGGCTTCAGTAAGCACTAAACTTGATAACTGCTATGGCAAATATAAATTCAAAATATTAAAAGTGACAATATTATTTTAAAGTAATAAGATTCTAGAGCAGAATTCGATTTTACTTTTCTTTTCCCATAAATTAACAATAAAATTTTCAGCTTTTTTTTTCCCTGAAAACATTTTTCTTTTGACAAAAAATGAATCAGGAAAAAAAGATGAAATATGAGCTTTTCACATAGTAATCTGAGACTTCAGTTTCAGTGTTAGAACAGATATTACTGCATTTCCAATTGACTCATGCAGATTGGAAATGTAATGGAGAAAAGCTTAAATATTTAATGCATTTCCTTTGTCACACAGTTGGATTCACAGACACTATTGAAATAGGTAGGAAACAAAAAACACTGGTTTTGTATTTGTAAATTAGATCTCAAATCTACAAGGTGGATGCATCTAATACTGAAAAAGTTGTAAGTCTCATTTCAGGCTTACTCTTTGAACAGGTTAGATGCTCATTTTTTATCATTTGGTAATCTGGGACTGCTGATTTTTAGCACTTTGGGTTTTTATTAGGTTAGTCACAAATTATGTCTTTTCCTGGCTTAATTGATACATTGATATTCATATATTTCCATACCAAAACCAAATGAACTTGCAAATGTGCCACATTACCCAGAGGTGAAGAAAAGGATTCAAAGATTTTCAGGGGATTTGTATAAATCAGATATTGGCAAACGTTCATTCATTTGGAAGATTTATTTCCTTAGTTATTCCCTTAGATTGGATTCAGCTTTAACTTCCTTGGTGTCTTGTTTAAGGAAATCTGGTTGGTGACATGAAGCACACACAGAGCAGTGACAGCTCAGGCTGTAGGGAGCAGGGCTCCCACAGGACTTGGCACCAAAAAATGGGAATTACAGAAAGTCACAGCACTTCAGTGCTTTTCCACATGGTTAACCATAGTTGGTCAATGAACCTTTAGGGAAGTGTCTGATAGTCTTACAGCACATGTTAGTGGCTCTTAAATGTCCCAGAAAATGTTACCTTTTGAATCCCAGCAGACCGTCTCTGCTGCTGAACTCTGTCGAGTCTCAAGATTTCCAAGACTGTGCACACATGAATGTTGTTCAAAACAGGAGAGGAGGGGGAAGGGAGAAAAGGTGTCAAATATCTTTGTGAATCTGTGAAGTACTAGCTCTAGGGATTTGGTTTGTTTTTCTGTTTCTGACACTCACACATACAAAGCTCTTCTGCTTTGGTAAAACTGCCGTACCATTGCATTGAGATTTAATATTAGGTGGAACCAAAGTATTGTCTCAAGATGATGTCCCACACACAGTAAAACTGAAAATCTTCATTACATGACCCCCTCTATTCAGCATTGCTGAGTCCACACCTCAAGTACTATGTCAAGGTCTGGGCCCCTCACTGCAAGAAATGCATTGAGGTGCTGGGGCATGTTCAGAGGACAGCAAAGATTTGAGAGGTCTGGAGCACAAGTCCTGTGGAGAGTGGCTGAGAGAGCTGGGATTCCCTATCCTGGAGAAAAGGAGGCTCAGGAGGGGCCTCAATTATCTCTACAATAACCTGAAAGGAAGCTGCAGCCAGGTGAGGGTTGGGTTCTTCTGCCAGGCAGCCAGCAACAGGGCAAGAGCAAATGGTCTCAAGCTGCACCTGGGGAGGTTCAGGCTGGATTTCAGAATGAATTACTTCACTGGACAGGGGATTAAATATTGGAACAGGCTGTCCAGGGGAGTGTTTGACTCACCATCCCTGAAAGTATTCAAGAAATGACTGGATGGGGCATTTAGTGTTCAGTCAAACGCATTGCTAAGTCAAAGATTGGACTCAATAATTTTGGAAGTCTTTTCCAACTTTAATCATTCTGTCTTTCTTCATTTGTGAGTGTCACAGTAAAAAAAACCGGCAGCACTGATCACTGGCAAGATAACTGCAGCTAATTATAGAAATCTTGTTTTTTTAAGGATAGCATTTATGTTTTGATATTAAATACTTAGTGGCAACACATTTGTATTTGTCACTTGTACCTTATAGTGTTGAGTTTACCAGATGTCTCAGATTATACCAAGTTTCAGATTTTACTGCAGAGCAAACAATATGGACAATGCTGGTAGCAACAGCAGTGACCAAAATCTAGAATTTAAATTTCTGGTCTGTAGGAAAATCTACAGTTCTAAATTCCTTTCATAAAAAGTGAGAGAAAAAATATTAGAAGTTTAGTCTGAAAGCAAACTTTTGAGTTCCAAAATGTTTTGAAAATACACCATGGACAAGATGAGAATGAATTAACATTATAAGAGCTAAAGCCACAACACTAGGAAACTTGTCTCTCAAAACATGTTTTGGCAATCCACATTTGGATTTGCTAAATCCTGGGTTTGCTAAAGGGATATTTTCAGAAAATCATAGTTTTATCACTCCTGTTTTTTACTCCAACATCTGTCTTAGTTTGTGTTCAGGACCAAATTCTTACGATGATTTCCATGCCACTCCACTAATTTATGTTTTAAAAACCTTGGATGAGTTGTGTTATTGAAGAAATGTGATTTTTGACATTAGAGTTACATAAACTATCAATGCATACATAAAATATCATGCATACATGAGCCTTTCTGGAGTGTCTCTTTATGTAACAAAACCTAAAACATGATTTAGTGAGTAAAGAAGTAATGTTACATTATATTCAACCAGTCATTCACTGTGTTATGCTTACCACAAAAAACAATGTACATGAAAATAAGGATGACACATTAATTCATGATTGCAATGGGACTGGCAGGCCCTGAGTGCACACTTCAGTGCAGTTACTTTTGTATCTGTCCTAGCTTTCTGTATATGGTACTTTGAAACCTCTCAATAATCTGCACAAATTAGAATTGTTGCCTCATTTTGTGCAGTTTTATGAAGTTGCTATTTTTGTTCGCTGAATGGTTGGTAACTTTTATGACCTAAAACCATTGAGACTGGATGTATCTCATATATATACTTGGAAGGAAAACATGAAATCTATGTCATGTAATTCCTTTATACAGAATATGTGGAAACGTGCATGACCAACACACAAGTGCAAATAAATCCTGCTCTGACTGGTCTTCAAAATAGAGAACTTTCTTGCAGATCATAACTACAACCTTGAAATTGTGCTGAATAGTAATCTCTCTAGAAAATCTTCAAAAACTGTGATGGATAAGTTTGACAACACAGGCCAAATTGAGTCACTATCAAAGTGTCTAAAATTAGAAAATATGCTGAATATATTAAGAATTTCTTTTAAAAACAGTTTAAAAATTATTAAAATGCACTTGAAATTCTTATAGTACTGTGAACTATGAATGTTTTGGTACTTCCAATTAATGATGGAAAATATTTTTATTTTATGTTTTCTATTCTTAACACAATTGCATAAAACTAATATCATGTACAGTTACTTTGAAATTCTGAGAGTTTTGGATGTGGCTTGTTTGTTTTAGGAGGCATTTTACTAAAATTTTCTATTGAAAATGGATCAGGTACTTTGGGCTCCATTGCACCTCTCTAGCAACAGATTGAGAGAAAAAAGAATTCTTGTAAGGTATTTTCTGTTTATTCATCTGGTTGTTGAACAATAATTTAATGTCCAGCTGTATCCAGTAAAGAAATCGTATTAAAAAAAGAGAGGATAATATACAGCACCTACATTTTAAAGAGCATTCAATTACTTTAAAAATTGTGGTATTAAAGTACTGGAATAACTCAAATTGGTACAGTTCACAGAAGTGGAGAACAACATTGCACACAGCTGTGGTGATTTGTGTACTGACATTCACCATCTGTAGAATGATCCTTCACATTCAAAATCATTTTTTATGGCAACGCAAATAAAATTTGCTTTTATGCTTGTATTATGCTGTACTGATAAATGTTATTTCTTTTTTGTATTTAAATGGAAAAAAAAAAAAAAGAAAAAGAAAAAAAGAAGAAAATCCAAAATGAATTCTGAGGTATTTTTAATTCAAGATCTAGTAATGGAGTTAACAGTAAGATAATAGTCATATGTTGACAAGCACAAGACTAAATGAGTTAGGCAGGAGTGAACTAACTGTATTATATATTGTGGTATAAAATGAAGAGCTATTGAACTCAGAATAACTACTGATGGGATAGACATATTTGCACAATCAGAGAGAGATATATCTGCCCAGTCTTCTGAAAAATATTATCAGATGCAAAGATGCTTGTTGGTTTAAAACTTTTGCATGTGCATTATACTTGGTGAAATGTTGCTGGTCTCTTTTCTTCAAGTATGACAATTTTTAAAACAGGTTTTGATCCTGATGCCTAATTGTGAAATGAAGTCTTCTGAGATTAACATGTATTTGAAAAACTGGCTCCAAAGGCACAATTTAATATGTAATCACTTATATCATATCTGTTTTAAATTAGTATGATTTGCCAATTCCACAGCTAATATTTTAGCTCTTCTGGCAGTTGTGTGAAACTGCATGTTTCAATGTTCAAAAACCTCAATCAGTGTCAATGGGTTAGTTAAAGCCACACCATCACAGATACAGCACATCTATTGTACAAAAAGATATTGAAACTCAACATTTTTTTTAATAAAACTTTTATTTAAATGCTTCACTGAATTCAATGAAAGCTGTTTTATGTTCATACATGAGGACAACTTGAGCTTCTGAAAGAAAAAAAACTGCCTCACAATTGACTTGAGGCAACTGGAAGCTAAGTATCTCAGTGTTCATCAGAAATTGCTCTGTTTTTCTAAACTTCCTGACTGAATCATTTTCCTTTAGGAGAAGATACTGGTTTTGAAGGAGTTATATCATGTTTGCATTTGAATGAACAGCTGTCTGGGGAATAGCTTATAACCAGTTGTGATGGAATGAAGCATGCTGCTAAATCTTATGACTTCCAGAGTAAATACCAAATTTTATGATGATCTTGTTTACTAAATTAGCCTACCCTCTAGTCAGAGTCTAAAAGTTTCAGTGTTGAAATTTTGAAAAAATAAAATATTCAGTGTATAAATTAAAATAAAAATCTACCAACTGCAAAGAAGCAATTTGTATCAGACAAGAAATTCAGGAACAAAATTATATTTGGTTATGAATTCACACAGATGCTTTCAGATACTATAGGCTATATATGCTGTCACTTTCTTATTATTATGTCCCATATTATTTCTGTTCAAGTGCTGTGTTAAAAGAAACAGCTTTTCAGCATGCTTAATACATTTTCTTCTGAGGTCCTAAATTCAAAGGTGATGGCTTTTAGACTTCTATGCAGTTTGTCAATACCCATCTTTCCTGACACAAAAAAGATGCTGACCTGTGGGAAAGGCTCCAGAGGAGAGCCACAAACTTGATCAAAAAGCTGGAACCCTTTATCTTCTAGTGATTATAGAGAAGATAGGACAGAGGGAATTGACTGAGTAAATGAATATTAATTTTATTCTAAGCAACTGCATGATTAAATCCATCTAATTTAAAAAAAATCTCTGTTGGTTATACTCACCTGAATCTATGTGAAAAATGAAATTACAGTGGAATGCTAGTGGAATAGACCAGGAGCATAGAAACATCTTACTTCTGGTAAACTAAAGTAAAAATGAACCAGATTGGTATTGATTTGATGTTGTTTTTTTTGTTTTGTTTTGTTTTGTTTTTTTTAATTCTGCTATACCTGAATATCTCAGGAAAAATTTTTGGTCATTTAGAGGAATTATTTAGAAAGAGGAATCATCTGAATATTTTTGGTTAACAGTGGGCAGGAGGCAGATAAAAATGCTGTCCTGCATTTAACAATATCTTGCATACAGCTGTGAATAATTGTACCCATGCCAAGCAGGCTGTGGATTGCCATTAGATGAGGAAAATATTAGCCAGCATATATTTAGTATCATAAATCTTGAAAACAGCAACAGGAACAATGCAAAAGGCTTTTACATGACAGACTTGATCTTTCTGCTTTAAGGATCATGGTCCCAGAAACTGGAAAAAAAATTACAAAAGGAATAGTGCATTTTCTCTCTCTCCAAAAAAAAAAAAAAAAAGAATGTTTTTCCTAATACATTAATTCTCTTCCATTACATTAACTCTCTTCCATCCTTACACCATCTGTCTTAATTGACACAATGCAGTCAGTGAGTATTTGCATGAGACTGAATCTGTCCTCTGTTGTTGAGGGTAGAATACCTATTATTCATGCTGAATGCAAATTTGTCATCAACTGGAAATTTTATGTCTTCAATTCACACAGAAAATATAACCATTTTCATTTCACTTTAGGTGTTCCGTCAGCCATTCACATATGTACATATGTATACAGGTGATGTGCAGAACTTGTATAAATTTTCTTTTTGCAGTAAAATATTACTATTTATTCATGCAGAACCAGTCACTCACCCACCTGTCTGAAGGACCCCTAATATACTACTTCTACTATCACAAAACCTGTTAATTTACTTTTTCTGGTGGTTTGGCAGACATGACTCTGTTTTTCTAGACCAGTATTTATACACAAAGCAGCTACTTTTTCCAGAAGTTGTTAGTTTGGGAAGAATACCAAACCCTCCTAGCAGAAATACTGCAACATACTGTTCAACGACCTCCATTTCAATTAGTGATGATTTTTTTTTTTTTTAATTGTATGTTATCATTTTGTATCAATACAAAAACATTAGAAATTATAGGGAAACATAGAAGTAACTTCAAAAAATAAGAACACCTCAGAAGCTTGAAAAAAACAATTGTTAAGGCTTGAGTTCTTGTTCCTGAAAACAGACTGCTGATAAATAAAGTTATTACATAAAAAAGTTAAAATAAAGCTAAAATTCCTTAGTATGAAAAAAGACCTTTTTGTTGATGCAAGAGAAGATAGTCTTTAAGTCAGTTCAACTTAATGGATCCATGGCAAAAATATAATAAAAATGTTCACCAAATGCCCTTGAACACTATGTTACTGAATAGCAGTTTTTGTTTTTTCTCAGGATTCCCAACACAAACATATCCATTGTTAAGATATACATCATGCTGATGTTTCTAGCTAGAGAGTCTCAGGAAAGGTCAACACAGATTTGAAAAACAAAAAATTACAAACCTAATTAGAGTTGGGTGAGTTGCTTCTGACTTCACTTGTAAGCAGTCTCTGCTTAAGTATTTGGCATCTTCTTTCTTTATTAAAAAGGAAAAAGGGAAAGGATCATAATCCTACCTGTAGTTCAAAACTAAATTTCAGAATTCTGCTTTGGACAACAACTGAGATATCTTATTTCCCAGGGGTAGACAGTGCCTTTTATTAAATTGATTAAGAAAGAAAAATTATTTAATTTAGTTTTTATGTGTTTTTCTAACTGTTCTAACTGCTCATTATGTTGGATGACTGATGACTTCATCATATCTTGTGGGGTTTTTCCTAAGGCAAGCAGTTCTTTTCAACTGTAAGACTTGTCATTATTGCTTATGTATAGAGAAGCTTTAGTTACTAGGTTACTATTCATTTTCCATAAAAAGTTTTGAGGAGTTTGCAGGGTTTCTTACACTGTTCTCACTAAATATGTTCATTTAATTCTGAAGCTTTGATTCCACAAAAGTATTAACACATTCTTGTAACTATGCATTTGCTAATTATTATATTAATTATTGTCTATGTAGTGTTGTATCAAAAATGTAAAGTCTGTGATGTATTTCACCTACAGGGAGATTCATCCTCAGTGTCTGCAGGATCATAGGGTCATAGCCTCATACAATAGGTTGGATTGTAAGGCACCTTAAAGAGTATCTATTTTCAATCTCCCTGCTCTGAGGCAGAGACACCTTCCTCTGGACCAGTTTGCTCAAAGCCTCATTCAACCTCTCCTTGAGCACTGCCAGGGATGGGGCAACCACAGCTTCTCTGAGCCACCTGTTCCAGTGCCTCACCACCCTTACAGTAAAGGATTTCTTCCATATATCTAATCTGAAACTACTCTCCTTCAGTTTGAAGTCATTTCCTCTTGTCCTGTCACTGCAAGCTCCTGTAAAAAGTTTCCATCTTTGCTGTTGGCTCCTTTCAGGTACCAGAAGGTCACAACTGGGGAACTCCAAAGCCTTATCTTTTCCAATTCTCTCAGCCTTTCCTCATAGGAGAGATGTTCCAATCTTCTGATCAACTTGATGGCCCTCCTCTGGACTTGTTCCAAGAGGTGCTCATCCTTCTTATGCTGAGGACCCCATAGCTTGATGCAGCACTCCAGGTGGGGTCTCACCAGAAGAGAGAGAGGAAGAGCCTCTGTTTCCTGGTCAGGCTACTTTTGATGCAGGCCAGGTTTGGCTTTGATGATGAACTTTGGCTTTTAGAGCTGTGAGTGCACGTTGTGGGTTGTATTCAGACTCTCATCTGCCAGCATCCACAAACCCTTCTCAGCAGGGCTGCTCTTGATCTGTTCATCCCCAGCCTGGGTGAGCAGATACTGGTGTATCTGATCCAGATGCAGCACCTTGCACTTGGTCTTTTTAAATCTCATGAGGTTCCCACAGGCTGATAGCACAAGCTTGTCCAGGTGCCTCTGGATGGCATCCTGTCCTTCAGGTGTGTCACCACATCACTCAGTTTGGTGTCATCTGCAAATCTGCAGAGAGTGCACTCAATTCCTTAATCTATGTCATTGTCAATGAAAATATTAAATATTAAACTGACAATACAGATCCCTGAGGGACACCACCTGTCAACATTGGGACTCTGAGCTGTTAACCACTGTGCTCTGAATGGGACCATCTAACCAAAATCTTATCCGTTTATCAGTCCACAGGGATCTACAGCTAAAACTGAGCGTGTTACCCAAGGTTCTCTTTATAATCATTGTGGGGACATTTCAAACTCAATGTAGCAGCCAACAGGTTTTTTTGATGCACATTGATGAAATACAAGAGTATTTCATGCTGTAAAAGAGCCAGTGCTTGATTCTGGGAGCTGCTTGTAAGGGAGTTGTGTTGAATATTTGAAAAGATGGTGATAGAGAATCATTCGGATATCCCGTCATTCTTCTTGTGTCTCCATCTGTGGTAACTTGGAGGAATTTTGGCAGGAAAGCCTAGAGTACTGAGTATAGGAGAGGAAAAATAATTCAGGATCTGGAAGTTCAGCATCAAAGCTCATATAAAATAAATCAAATGATCACCATTATAGTGGATACAAGCTAATATACCATCTGTATGCAGAAATTTGCAGCTCTACACCATTGCTTATTCATTCAAACAGAGATAATGAGATTGTTTAACGATGATCTTCATGCCACAGAGACATTAATCTGCAAGGCACAAAAAATGAAACAAAACCCGAAAAACACATCCCCTCTCATTGCTTAAGGGAGAATGGATGATTTTTCTCAAATATGACAAAATGAATATTTGCAACCCAAATACAGTTCTAATTTGCAGCCTTAACACACCTATTAAATATATCACAGAGTGTATTGACCACCACCTTATGAAGAGTTTAAGCTTCATATTTTTATTGGAAGATGTCAAAATCTTTGTTTTATAAAATATGAAATAATCTAATTTGCATGGACCATCCATAAAACAGGTTTTTACTATATTACTTAACTTATAAGGACGTAGCTGAATTGGTCAGTTCTAGAGAGAATTGACCATCTCAGATGGAATTTGCCAGGCCTGTAAAGTCATTATAAACACCTGGAGAGACACAATTTGGAATGTGAAGTATCTGAGACTTAAACACATCAATAACATAAAAGGTCTAGTCCTCTTATTCAGCAGTTTGAAGTCTAAAACATTCAGAAGCCCCTTTTTTATCACATTTGATTAAATTTCATAAAGAAAAGACCTAAAAATAAATTGGCCTAAATAAATATAAATCTATGTGGATTTTTATTTGAACACCTTTATATAATGAGGACTTAGCAAAAAATTAAGACAATTTGATTTGACTCAGTTGATCTTTCATTCAGACCTTGGGAAGATAATTCTCTGATCTATCTTTTTAGTTGCTATTCATTATTTCTTTTTCCATTCAAAATAGCAGTCCAGGAAATCATGAAAATTTCACAAAATTGCTTGGAAATCCAAAAAAAAAAGTCATGTGCAGCAAGCAGCAGGTCTGCCATGTGCATTCCAGAACCTGGAAATTCTGAACAACCCTGTTGAGTGTGAGCAGATTAACAGCATGCTATATGTAGAGAATGTGCTGTCCTGGAAGCAGTGATTAATGAAGCTGTGCTGCATAGTTGCCATGTGCCTGCACAATATGCCTGACAGCTGGGGAAGTATCAGGTATATCTTTGTGCACGTGTGACTCCCTGGTATATCACACACCTGAAAAATTTGGTGTGTTTTGAAGGCTGTTTTTAGCACAGGCACAGACCAGCTGTGCGTGTGTACGGTCTGTCCTGCGCTTTCAGGCGTCACAAACTTGCTGCACATGAGTAACTCTGTACAATCATCTTAGTTTTTAGGAAATCCCAGACAGCCCTCATTCCTTCTCACAAGGACTGTCTGTAAGGAAGTTAATGTTGACACCATCTGTGTTTGACTCATCCAGAACAGTGTTGACAAAAACATCCATTTCAAATTGGTCATTTGTGAAAAGATTTCAGCATCTGGCTGGCACATATCACTGCTTGTCATACATAAGTTAGAAACCTAGATAGTGCCATCTTCACAGGCCTGTCTTCCCATTTTACCCTTCAAATGACTTCTGAAAATTAAGAGGAGCTTTTTTCTAAATTTTAATTTTGTGCTGAAAATAATTTCTCTAACACTGATGTCTCTTGAAGTTTCTTTTTCCTTTAAGTCAAGACTGATGGCAAAGATAAAGGTCACTTATTGTTATTGTCAATAACTCTTAATGTCAATAACTAATCTGTCTTGAATGGATATTTATTTTTTTTTCTCAGTAATGAGTGAGAAAATAATTCATTAACTCTACAGCTTTGACACTTTTCACATGAAGAAAGGTAATTTAACTACCTTTGAAGCAATTAGTTACTTACCATTGCTGAATACAGAGGGACAATCACTGCTGCTCTGGTCCTGCTGGCCACACTATTGCTGTGATGCCCTTTGCCTTCTTGGCCACCTGTTCAGTTGCTTATTGACCACCACCCCCAGGTCCCTTTCTGCCTGACCCTGTCCAGCCACTCCATCCCCAGCCCGGAGCTCTGCAGGTGATGCTGTGCCCAAAGTGCAGGACATGGCACTTGACCTTGTTAAACCTCATATTGCTGGATTCAGCCCACCTATCCAGTCTGTCTGGGTCCCTCTACAGAGCTGAGAAGTTTTATGGGTTTATAGTATAAATTAAGAAGTCGCTTGGCTAAAGAAATATTCACTTCAAAATTGGAGTTGGACAGCGTAGTTTTAATTTTTCATGTGTCATGTAAGCTTTCAAATTTCTTAATGTGCTGTCTACTTTGCATTTTAGTTTGATATGTTCTGTAACCCTTTCAACATTGTTAATATTTTTTACTTACCTTTCATATTCTTCACTTTCAGTTTGATATATAAATGTCTCCTCTCCTGTTCTCTTGCTTTCTGTGGAATTTCTACTTCTGGAAGAGATATTGACCAGATGAAAAGAAAGCAATTTTCTATAAACAATTCTAACCCCAAAAAATTCTATCCAAACTGTGTTCCCCATCTAGTGCATGAAGCTACAGACTGTCCATTTACTTTTTTAACAGGCAGGGAAAGCAAATGGTAAAGTTTGAAGTTTGATAATGGACTTTGCCTTACAGCTTTGGGAATCATTGGCCTAGAAGCTGGTATTTCTGTGGTTCTAGAGAACACAGCACTTACAGAAAGGGTAGTCAGATTAAAAATAGATAGTTCTTTGGGCAGATCTATGTTAGTCCCCAGGCTGGTCTGATAATTGAGGAGTAAATTAAATTGGATTAGCTTTGATTTTGTCTTGACATGCCATGATGATCAAGCAAAGGCAGGGGAGAATGAAGTGGTCAATCACACTTTAAGTGAAAACAGAATATACACATTTGATATATGTTATATCTATTTCTTAAATGCATTTAATCTCTTGTGGTTACAACCAAGGCAGGAATGAAATACTTTTTCTTTAAGCTGGACACTAAAAATTATAGCCTACAGCATCAGAGCAGCAAGATAGATTCAGCCAAAAATTATTCTCCTTACTTTTTTATTTTTTTTCTCTATTCAATAGCAAAGTGATTCTCTTTGAGCAATTAAACTGAATATTCAATAGAAAAACTGAAATAGAATAATCACTGAATAATTTGACTAGGAATCGTGCCATGAGAAGAACAGCTATTGTGATATCCCAGGAACTAAATGTACTGGAAAATTCATTTTTCTTTTATTCTGGAACATTTCCTTGGGCCTACTGAGTTTATGTGTGCCCTCCTTACTGTTTGAACTTAATTTAAAATGAAGGTGCTCAATATTATCTCTCATGTGGTGCTTCATTTTGTATGGTGCCAAAGCTTTGAATGGAAAGAATGTCCTTGCCCAATGTAGTGATATTTTTATAAAATAAATTTGGAGCATCTTTAAAAACATCTTTCATTTTGGAAGTCTGGAGCCTGAAGAAAATGATAGTCTTCATTCAGTTAATTATGAATGGCTAAAAATTACATATGTAATCCTGAAGACTGGAGAGCTGTTCTAAGAAAACTAACTTATGTAGGACATTACACTCATTTCATTCTAGGCAAAATTTTTTCCAACACTTTGACCGTGTTTTACAATTGAGAAGCTGTACATATCTTGAGACCTTAGACAGCTTTTCTTCAGTCTGTACATATCTTCTGTATTTGCTGATAATAGCTTTTTGTC
Source organism: Erithacus rubecula (assembly GCF_903797595.1). Taxonomy (NCBI): domain Eukaryota; kingdom Metazoa; phylum Chordata; class Aves; order Passeriformes; family Muscicapidae; genus Erithacus; species Erithacus rubecula. The sequence goes on from NC_136688.1 coordinate 42,026,298, forward strand.
TGATTATTACTTACCTGAAGATTGCTTCTGCATTGCACCATCTTGATTGTGCTGCATGTTTTCTGTGAACTAGGTTTAAAAATTACAGTAAAATAATATCATGTGAACTTTTGAAAATAAATATAAAACTCTTCAATGTCTTTTTAGCCTGAACTTGACTCTGAACACTCTGAACTGAACACTGTTATGGCACAGACAATAGGTGCCAAAGTAGCAATTCCTTAGAATTAACATTCTTCAAACTATAATTGTATTAACTGTCTGTACTAAACTAAAAATGGAATTAAATATTTCTGGCAAGTAGTTTGGATGACTCAAGACTAGAATGGCATGCAAGGAGGTAGCTGTGGTTCTGCTCCCTCTAAGGTGGAAAATAGTAACAAATCTAAGAAGTGATGATGGAGCAGGATGAAATTCTACCTGAAATATATTTCAGTAATTCAGAAGTTACCATTCATTCTTAGCTAGATGGCTGTGAAGTTTGCATGGAAATATTTAAAACATTTTTTTTAATGTTTTGTTTATGTGCAAGTAGTTCCAAGTGGCTTATGCAGATACTTTACTCAAGTTGTTGGGATTTGGTAAAAGTAAAGGTATTAAAAATAAAGATTCTAAAGTCATCCCTCTGAAAACACAGTTCAGATAATGTATACTACTACAACATAATCCCATTTCAAACGCCAGCCTCATAAATATCCCAAAGGAAATTACCACTCTATTATATTAAAAAATTCATTTTTAAAACTTTTCTCTCTCGATTTTGGAAATTTCATATGTGTCTCATGAAGGGTTTACACTCCACTTTATTAGGAACTTGGATAGTCATCACTTAGATTTTCTAAATGTCTTTTTATTCTATGAAGTTTATTTCATAACAGGGAAGACATACAGCCAGACAACATAAGCACTCACTACACTGGTTGCTAGTAAAAAAAAAAAAAAAAAAAAAAAAAAAAAAAAAAAAAAAAAAAAAAAAAAAAAAAAAAAAAATTGGAATTTCAGAATTTCTTCAACTTTTTAAAAAAGATTGTGCTTTTTTTACTTTTTTGTCTTCAATATAAGTAAATTGGTTCCCAATGCTTTCACAGGCTTTAGCAAAAAAGAACAGCTATATCTTTTAAGAACTACATCTTTTGAAATATCACATATAGAGGATTAAAATTGTTGTTCTATAGTAGAAGATTAGAAGAAAAATAAACACAATGATACAACCAGAGAAAAATTGCAACAAACCATAATACTGAACAACACTCTCTCTGATGCCAAAGCACAAATGATGAAATGGCAACCTCAAAAGAAAGCATTTTTTTCAGGAAAGTACATACTTAGTATACTTCTCATTATCTGGGCATTCAAAGTGAGTCAGGATGAGATGCTTCTTTCTCATGAAAGTAGTGTGACAAACATGAAAGATTATCTGTCACTATACAGCATTTTCTCCTGTATTTCCTAATCTCCAGTGGTTTCAGTGGAGAATAAAGTAATTATTATAGTTAACGTGAATCTTTTGTGGGGTTCCCTGACAGGACAATGCTATTGAATCAACCATTCCACTATGGGATTTGTATTTAAGATATATTCATTGTCTTGGTTTTCAATAGGACATCTGAAGGTCGTGGTGAACTGCTTAATTGCTGTGTATTTCAGTTTCTCACATGGTGAAGTTGAGATGAACCTGAATATGACAATCTAGAATAGATTCTATATTTACAAACCTTTTTATCAATGTTAAAATTAGAAATGTACATATGCTTCACAGGAAGAAGAAATACCAATCACATTAGGTTGAAGTCTTTAAGATAAAGAAAAAAGATTCTTCTATGTAGTCAAGATACTGCAGCTTTTAAAGAAGGAATAACTCATAGTTCATATATTTTAGGCTGAGCCTGGGAAGATCTTGTGGCATTATACCGAGATAGTAAAAACAATGAGTTTTACCCTAACTTTAACATCAGATACTTATTTCTAGGAACATTTGATTGTGTATATTTTTGGCTCAATACTAATTTATGTCATAACTAAACTGCTTAGTCACTGAGTCAGTTTTACTCGATTTTTGGAGTACCCTGTTCTCTTGATGTAAATGGATCCTAATGCTTAAAACAAGCAATGATAGCTATGTGGTTTTGATATCTTTATATTGCCTTGTCTTTTTTTTTAACTTGGTGGCAGAAGACATTATAGAAAGAGCATAGTTACTCTATCAGGAAGGACTCCCCTTTTATGCTGTTTTGTATAATCAGTGATAAAAGTGGAAGAGCAAGAGAAAGACAAAAGAATTTGAAACATTCTCATGAACTTTGGCTAGGATATCTGGCCACAGTTGATGCTTTGTGTGGATCATGACAATGTAATGCTCATACCAATATAGCAAGTCCTTGCTTTTCAGAGAGTTATGTTTCTAGCAAAAATCAATGACAACTTCAAAAGTTGGTGGCCTTCTAACCAAACCACATCTGTTTGTCCTGTCCAAAGTCTAATGTAGCTGGATGGAAGAGACACAAAAGTTTTCCCATGCCATGATGTTATATATATTATATATTAATAGTTATAAAAATTAATTTTGTTTTTTAACATCTAAAATATCTATCATATTGGACTTGTTGAGCCTCACACTGTTTGTCCTCAGTCCATTGATCCAGCCTCTCCAGATCCCTCCTTCCTGCCCTCCAGCAGATCAACATTCCTGCTCAACTTGCTATCATCTGCAAACTGATTAAGGGTAAACTAGATCTCTTTCTCCAGATGATCAATAAAGAGATTAAACACAATGGGCTCTGGTACTGAGCCCTGGGCAACACTTATGACAGGATATAATGGATATAATTCCATTTAACACTACTCTTTGGGCTCAGCATTTCATCCAGTTTTTAACCCAATGGAGAATGCACCTGTCCAAGCCATGAGCAGCCCGTTTCTCTAGGAGAATTATATGGGAAGCAGTGTCAAAGACTTTTCTGACATTCAGGTAGACAGCATAAATAACTTTATCTCACACACAAAAAGTGGGTCAAAATCACTTCAGAGTTCATATTTACTTAAGCTTTTTCTTTCAAAATGTGCTGCCCTTTATAAATCATGCATATTCAAAATATACAATTTAGAATACTCTTTCCTTTTGGAAATGGGATATTTTTCTTCTTCTAAATGGGTTTTCTTTTCTTATTTATTATAATAAGATGGTAGAAAAAATACAGTCCAGTATCTATCAGATCATCAGTTTCATAATTTTAGCAATTTATTTTTCAAATTTGTGTTTAATATTAAATCCCTAGCTTCATAATGGAGGAAATCAGAAGACATCAAATGTACTGGATAGGATGGCAGAATTAACTCAATGCCTGAAGTATGTACTGCTTGAGAAACTTGTCTCACTGCCAGCATCTGGTACAGCAGAATAAAGCAAATCATGCCCTTTCCCTGGCAGTGTTCAAGGCCAGGTTGGATGGAGCTTTGAGCAACCTGGTGCAGTAAAAGTTGTGCCTGCCCATAGTGGGGAGATGTCGGAATCAGGCGATCTTTAAAGTCCCTTCCAATGTGAACCATTCTATGATTCTATGATTTTATGATACTGCTAAAAAAAAATCAATGTGGACTGACTGTTGGGAAGAAAGGATTAAAACTGTGAGCTTCAGTAAGGAGGAGGGGATAATTTTGCTCAAAGTGACCTTGCAGGTGAGACTGCCAAATTTGTCGGTGTGTGCAAGGTACGTTTTTTATGCCTTGTTCATCCTCTGCCTGTTTTGAGAAGTAGAACTCCTGTGGAGAGATAACACACTTTCACAGACATGCCCAAAGCCTTTTGTTACAGGGAGGCTGGCAGTGAGCCCCTGATCCCCCTCCCTGGCTAGGATGAGCTGGGCTGAATCGAACCATGATCCCTGTGTATCTCTGCCCCCTGATGTTCATGAAGTAATGAAATAAACCCACTCTTTGCATTTCAGCTGGGGCTTGATGGCTGCCCGTAGTTACCTGTATGTGTTAATTCCCACACTGACTGAAAATATGTTCATTAATAGCAATTTTTATATTTAATGTTCACAGCAGGTGGTCATCTAGGGTAGTTCTAAATACTAATATATTGCTGAAACTCTGAGGTATCTTGAAAAGGTTTAGAGTAAAACATCCTGGGCAAAATTTTAAAAAAATGTAAGAAAACAAAAGAAAATTCCTGTTACGTTTCAAAATTTTTCTCTATTGCATCTGATTTTTTAAAGCTGAATACTGTGAAAAGTTAAAAAGGATTAAAGAGAATTTAACAACTCAAAAAAGAATGAAATTAAATTAATAATTCCTTTTAAATTACTTTTTGGGGACCTAACTCTACATTTTTACCATTAGGAGTGTATGTCTCAATAAGGCTGTTTACTAATGAAAAAGATTTATGATGATTACCTAATAGTTGCATTCACCTCATGATGCAAAACCTGAATACTGAAATGGCTCTGGCCAAACTGTTTTGTCATATTACAAACAATTATTTCAGAGGTGAGGGAGAGGAGAAGGTGTGAATATTTGTTGCAGAGATAACTGCCTCATATTTAACTCCTAAAATTGTTAGTGGGTATCTTATATTTTTTATTATTCATGGAAGACCAATTATAGGATAAATACTGGAACACAACCATGCAAAATTATGGTCAGAATAATGACTTAAAATGAATTTATATGAAATTTTAACCCTTGTGGTCCATCTCTCAAAAAAAATTTTGTTTGAACTGTGAAGTGGACCAAAGACGTGTCCCCTGAAATATCCCACACCAGCAGTGCTCATTTGCCTGGTTGATTGGCCTGTCTATCACTCCTGTTCATGAGTATTTTATTTTATAGGAATAGGAAAGAAGTTATTTTATTCTCTATTACCCAAGAGTATTTCAGCCATATGTGCAAGTAGGCAGGTGGGCTGCGATGTTCAATCCCAACCCATTTCTTCAATTAATATGCTTTATTAAACAGCTGAAAGGTTTGGAATCTCTCATTTCATTGTAAAATCCATTCATCTGCATGAACAATTCACTATAAATTAAATACAGCCTTCAGACCCTGTAATATAATTCCTCTTGTTCTCTAAAATTAACTCTTTCTATTTAAAGAGCAAGGACTGACATTACGCACAAGGAGCTGCCCATCAAAAGTCACAATGAATGGATCCTTGAGTTGTGTTTTTTCACAAATGATAGACAATGCTGGCACTGTAACATTAAAATCACAAATATACAAAAATTTACAAAGATCAAGAACCTTTCAGAAGAAGCTAGACTAAATTCTTAAGAAGTAACATATTTCACAACTGTTAAGTGCTTTAACGGCTGATTAGATTGAGAACTGAGAAAGTGGTTTAAAATGCTGGAGTGATCTGACTCCAGAACTGTATTATTACTCTGTATTTGTTACAATTTCTCACTCATTGTATATCTCTTAAGCTCTGCTTGAAGACAGACTAATGCAGATCTTCTCTATTTTGATTTACAGCCTGTGACACAGAAGTGAAGACAGAAGAGAAGGCAACAAAATTTCATCTAATTGGTTGTGGCAAGAATGTGTGGCTAGGGAAACCTCAGATGTGGTGGATAAAAAGAAGGCTACTCAGTGAATATGAAAGGGTTAAAAATGCATAAAGCAGAGAACAGACACAATGTAAAGCTAACTAATATTATTTTATCACTTACCATAATATTTCATTTTCATCAGTTAATAGTCTATGATGAAGTATACGTGAAATTTGTCAAATCCTATGAGGGCATGATGATCTACTATGCAGAACAAATTTCCCAACTAGACTTGATACAGTTTTTTCTGATCATAAATTAACCCATTTTAAGGTTAAGAACTACTACAGGAAAGAATTTGCTATTTATTGTTCCCCACCCCAATCAAAATGAAAAGTGTCTGGAATATACATATCTCTGCTTTTCACTTCTTTTCCATATTTCCATGCTGTTACTTCTTATAGTTATAAAACCAGATAATTGTAGTTGCAGCTATTGGGAGATAAAACTAAAATATTTAAGAAATTGGAATGTGAAATTGGGCCAAAAAGAAAAAATAAAAGAAAGGACTGACCAAGATAAAAGCTCAGTATTCTTGTCTTTATTATGCTGATTAATTAAAAGAAGAGCTATTTGCTAAGTAGCCTTTTTGATGTTTATCATACTGTTTTGACCAAAGTCCTGGTTTTTTGCAATGAAATCTGGGGCAAAAGTAACAGAGTGATTATCCAAAATATAAAGATAAAATGTTAGGCTGGCACTTCTGCTTTAAAATTTTGCTGCTAAGATTCACAATGACATCACATAATAGACTAACATGAGTCTCAAGACACAACCTCTTTTTTTCCAGGAGGAAAGTATATGTTTGAAACTACTTTTGCCATGTACATATAGAAATTTTGGCTCTATTGTTTTGAAAATCATCTCCCGTCAAAAGAGTCAAAACCAGTCAAAAGTATGAGAAATGAAATAAATTAGACTCTTATCTAGTTCTGCTTAGAGGGATGTGATTTACCTCAGTCACAATTTTTTAATCTACCCAGAAATGTTAGTTAATAAGGATGGATAAATTCCAGATGATAGGAAAAGATTTATATAATAAATGAGCTGGGGACATAATGGTGCTGTAAATAATGGACTCTATTTATACATAATTGACTTGAGCCTCAAAGATCCTGGCTCCCTAATTCATCCAAGATTAATGAGAGACATTAATAACCACTCAGATTACAAAACTCTTGAAAGAGTGACAGGAACAAGATAAAAATATTTTTTCAAGTTTTTCTAGCAAAAAAAATATCCCCAGGTGCAAGTTAGTCAAACTGTCATTTAAAAAGCTGATTTATTTGTTTTCAGAATTGCTTTCTGAATTTTTATGAATTTAAACATGCTGAATTAATTCTCCCATGTTAAAAAAAATACAAAAGGAGAAAAAGTTAATAATAAGAATGGTTAATCAATTCTGCTCCGAAGCAGTGAGAAAAAATCACAAAGTAGTCTTCTTTGCACAGAACAGGTAATAAATAACTCATCACCTGTTTCAGAAAGCTGAAGAATCCTGAAATATATATATAAATATCTGTCTGGGATAAGACAGATACAAATATTTACATTTGTGTTCACAATTGAGCTTAGCTTATTTAGACATACAGCCGAGATTTATGACTGAAGTAACTTAGAATGGGAGATGTTTTTGAGCAATATATCACATTTCAGTGAAGTAGAAATCAAATAACACAAGGCTTTTAATTTTTTTCCTCATATTTTTATCCTAGTGTTTCATACCTGGAAGGTTTGCTGATTAGCATTTCCTTTCAGAAGTGATTCCAAATATTTTTTTTTCTGATTGTCTTGTTATTTCTACTGTTTCTTGGTGGACTTTCATGGAATTTCTGTTAGAATTCATTATACCCATACTAAGATACCACTTTAAGTTTTATTGCATTCACCTATATAGGTAAACTGATTTGAACACACAGCTGAGATTAACAAAAGGTGCAAAACTGCACACAAGGAGCATGGTTTGGGTCAGCTGGTCAAACTACTGTCTTGCTTTGTCTTTTCCTTGGCCTCTGTTAATTATAGCTAATATACAATTGGATTAACAATTTTTGTTTACTTGAAGACAAAGCCAGGAATATTCCATCAATGGGTGTCCTATGTAAATTTAGAATATTTTGCTGATTAATTTGATTATTTTGTGTCAACATTTTCAATTTCATGGTGTAGTATGTGCCTTTGAGCTATTTGAAAGAGCAGCCTCCCTTTCCCCTGGACTTACAACTCATCATATCTGATGTGCCACTGACTGGAGGTCAAATTTGCAAAGCCTGCACCTGTACACAATGATTATGCTTGTTGGATTCATCACATCTGCTTTAGTTTTTCTAATGAATTGCCAAATAACTGCATACATTTTGTGGTCATGCAACTCCTTGATGTTAATGACATTCAACTACACATTTACTTACTGAAATTCAAGCATGGCATGAGAACATGTAGGTACCCATATTTCCTTCTTTTTTCTTTTTTTATGTGGCATTATAATATGCATAGAACATGAGTGGTATTTTTATAATCCACTTACAGACACTATTTAGTAATACTGGTTGAATTAATTTTTTAAAAAGGCATATGATTTAAGACGTTTAATAGGAGAGAGAAATATTGGTATAGCTTTCTAGCAGCCTACAGAAATCCTGAGGATTAAGCACTAACTTGCCAAATGGTTGTGCCTTAGTGTTCACAGTGGAAGTTTTTATTTCCCACTTTTTGTGAAATAAATGGCTGCTGGAAAGCCATGAGCCCCACATCCACCTGTGACTAAAGAGACCATTACAGTTCACCAATGGGCTGGAAAACTGACACTGGGCAGTGATGACTTGGACTCACCACCAGCCAAAGTGAAATTTGAGCCAGGTGACCTGAAAGTCCCCATGTTTGTCAGTTTTCTGAGTCATGGTATTAGAATCTGAAGTGTGATTTTACAAATTTATTGGATATTAGTGAGGTTTTTCTTGCTTTGTTTCTTACTTGATTCTCTGTAAATTATAACGATAGATACATAGTGTTTCATCCTTTACCCAAAGAGCAGGCAGAGCATATTTTCCTTGCTAAATTTAATCTTATAATGTTGCATTGTATGTTAAAACAATTGACTTGCACAAACAATTGACTTATGACAGTGCATAAGTGCATTAAGCAAATGTGGTGAACCATTTATTACATTTAACCAAGTTTGAAGGAGATCCAAAATTCTCTCACATCTAAATAAGTGAGCTACCACTTTTTGCCCACAAATGGAATAAAAATAAGGAAAAAGAAGAAGGAAGCTGGATACTATATGACCAAAGATACTGACTTGGAAAATATCACATTTTTGCCTTGACTGTCACAAGGAGTTCAATAAGAGTCCACAGAAGATGTCAGTTTCTTTGCTGCTTGTTTTCTCCTGTTCTTTCATCCATATGAAATCTTTTGCCTTGCACTCTCAAGAAATTAATCTACAGATATTTTGAATTTTCATTTTAGAAATAGTATGAACAAATAAGCTAATATTAAATTATGGCTTTGTCCTGAGCACCTGGAAGTGTATCTTCTGTGTCTGTATCGGAACCTGAGAATCTCTATTGTCTGTGTCCCCCAGCACTGCAAACCTAATTCACATTATATTTCAATTCCACTAAAACCTTGTTTTGGGGGAAAAAAAAGAGAAAGAAAAATATTTAGCAGAGGTTTTTTGGTTCTCTCTAACTGGAAGACCTAGGATATAGACAGATCTTCAGCTGCACTTACGCTATGTCATTTTGTATGGACAAAAGGGCATTTCATTATAAGGCAAGATACTCCATTAGATCTCCATGACTTTGTTTCTCTGGTTAGAGATTCTATCAATCATCATGCAGAAGCTGTTTTTTTTAATATCCTTTAGTTCTAGAATCTGCTATATGAATCCAAAATAGTCTATGTATACAATACATTGGCATTATTTTATTAACATTCAACCAGATTCTATGCAATATAAATCCTTGGTATGTTTGTTTTGCTTGAATATCAAAGTTAAAGAAGTTCAAATCATGAAGACAATTTTAAAGTCTTGAGCAAATGCATATAAATGGAATGTAGATGGGGAGTGTGAACGGGAAATCATCTTACTTGAGAGTATTTAAATTGTGGGCAAATCTTCTTGATAAAATAGCAACCAGAATACTCTGTACATGTCCTACAGGTCAGGAGAGGATGCTTTCCTGCTGTTACTGCCATCAGAAAAATGCTTATTTCAGTATTAATTCTAGAAGCTGTTTTATATCTGAGAGAAACTGAAATCTATTATTATACTGTCTATACAATTCCTCTCTTTTCATAAATTATTTGTGGTCTATTATTCTAGCATTTTCCCCTCATAGCTGCTATTCCTTCTGCAATATTCTCTATCAGGGATAAAATCAAAGAATACTTGATTTTGGCAGCACTGGAACATAAATGTAAGCATTGTTGTAAACTAAAGACCTATACGTTTTATTTCCTTCAATTATTGAACATAAATATTCATCTTTTATGTGTTTCATTTAGCCTAAATATCAAGAAAAAAGATGCAAAACCAATATCTTATATATGAGATAATGATGAATAGTGAAGGGAATAAGATATAGATTTTAAGACAGGTGTTTTCAGACCAGCTGGACAAACAAAGATGACAGAGGCAAGTTCAAGCTGGGAAAACAGGGTGATCCCCCTGTTTTTGTGTGCCTTCACTGAATTTGGACAAATAATTCTTTCAGAGTGTATAACCTATACCAACTCACTGAAGGGATGTACGAGCCCACTTGCTGGGGATTTTCAGCAAGGATTTGATTTCTTTATGACTAATATTGCCAAATTGTCAGGAGATATTGACAGTCAGGTTCCACACACATAAACTGGATAGATTCAGCAAAACACAAAGTTTTCATTTTCTTTGGGCAACAGAAAGACTGACAATAACACAGATTTTTTTTTTACTATCCTTTACAAGTAGGCTTGTATGCTAGCAAAAATGTTTGATTCATTTTTAATCTTATACATACAAAATTGATAGGTAAAAGTGGGTTTATGCATGAGAAAAAATGGATAGGATGTGGAAATATCACTTCAATTTGTTACATAATTAAACCTTTTTAAAATGGTCTTGTGTTTTCAGATTGGAGTATTGCAGATAGTTTTTTAACCTGAAAAAAATTCCATGTAGAGGGAAACTAAAAATGTATATAGTTTGAGTTTAAAATATTTGCACTTTTTAAAATTTAAATGTTTATAAAAAATGTATTACAACTATAAGAATGTGACAGAATAGCACTTTCCTTGTGAAAAATACAGAACCTCTCATTTTATCTTTCACCTTCTGTTATATCTTAAAAATATATATAGTAGTCAGGACTTTGATATTAAGTCCTAATAGCTTGAAACCAACCAGATGTCATCATACTGAAAATAAAATTGCCAATGAGAATAAACAACAATATTTATTTATCCAAATTAAAATCTAACATTCCAAAGAGCTTAGATTTGTTACGACCTTGCACCACCTTTAATAGCCTCTGCTTTGCCTGCAAATTAGAGGCATTAAATACTTTGGTGTCCTGCATATGCTTAGAGCAGAGCCAGACACACTTTGCTGGTTCAGTTCAGGGAGGTTATTATAGGCCAGTGCCAATATTCTGCGAGCTCAGATGCAGGAGTAGACTTTCTATAGATTCCCAGACTATTTCTACACAAATACAAAAGTTTTAATACACATCATAAGTAAAGAGATCAACCTTTTAAATTTTACTGGGCATGTTTTGACTCATTTTGTTTTCTGCTAGAAGATGAGTTTAAAATTATTATAACTATGAATAAATTTTGCTTATGATCCTTTTAGGCTTATGTGAAAAACTCTTTAGCTCTATATTCTTTACCCATTTCATGCACAGAGAGCATATGACTGGCAGGTTATGATGGATTCTAAAATTGTTGACATACAGAGTAATTTATCCATAAATGCAGATTGTTTATCTTTTTCACTTCACTGTACTTGCTTCACTGTACTTGGGGTTATAAATCCGAATAACTTTATCCTATAAGCACAGACAACTAATTTCATAAACACAAGGAGAATTTGGGGCAGACTAATACAGTGGATGCAATGTCAGAGAATCACTTAGAAATATTCTGACCACACAGAAACAGTAAGAATAAGACATTGAGCTGCAAATTTAAGAACGAAGAAAACTGCAAAGAAAAAAATATTAAATATAATGTATTCTCAGTTCTTTAGAAACAAGGAGACAGGACTGAAGATAATTTTTTTTTTTTTTTTTTTTTTTTTTTTTTTTTTTTTTTTTTGGTGGAGAAGATGATAAAATCACATGTGCTTCTTACCTCAGTACTTGCCCATCAATATTTTACATATTTGAGCAACATGTTTCTTAGGTAAGGATAGAAATGCTAACAGATGACACAGTGTAAACCTGCCTCTGTTGGGTCTTATTTAATTTTTCTGTAAGATGGCTCTACATAATATTTCATGAAGACATTTAGTGCTCTTGTTCAGCTGGAGATGTCAACTCAGTTCTCTAATTCAGCTTGCCCACAGACTGTCCAACTTTACCTTAAAGGTGGCACAATTTTACTGTGATGGATTTTCCAGTCATGCATTTTGGCAAGACATTGAATTCTTATTTCATTTTCACAGCATGCCATTTGCTGATCACTTTCACTACAGGTAGCAGAGATGTGATTTGTTTCTACTTATTCCTTGGAGGTGACTGAACCCATAACATGTAAGTGCTCATGTCATCAACATTATGCAATTGGTATGGACTTAAGGATGGGTTTATCTGAGATGACTGTATATTTCTTTATAAACCTGTTCCCATTTACAAATTCAGTGTATCTCAAATTCTTATACTGCAATAATCAGAGCTGGTGATATAATCCTTTACTAGCATGACATAAACCCAAAGTGAGATTTGGTTTTATAAAATATTAAAACCTAATCTTCTGCTTGTGACAGAACACAGAAATAGACCATTTGAGTGTCTGATTACTTATAACTTCTACTGCCTACCAGAAAGTTGAGAAAAGTTGAGAAGTTAACAAAAAAAAAAACCAAACAAAAAAAACCAAAAAAAAAAAACCTATGCTTTTAGCAATGATTCAAGTCTCTAGATGACAGCTTTAAAACAAAACATTTGGCTAATTGTCTTAAGGAATTCTAAGTCATTCTTTGGATCCTGGCCTCTCTACTCCCACTCATTATTTTGTGACTTTTAATGTCCTTAATGAATACAAAAACAAAATATTTGGAGGAGGGGACAATAAATGCCACATCATCATTCGCATTAGAATATTTTTAGGAAAGCTGCTTGTTTATGAGCTTGTTTTATCCTCCTCTGTGCAGCTCAAATTGCTTTTAATTTTTGAATCTTGTATACCATAATTAGTAATTGATTTCAGTTTTGTAATATCCTGGCTGATGTGATCATCATGCATACACTAAATAAATTTTACACAGCAGTCTTTCATAGTAGATGACACTTCCTCTAGCTAACATAACATTCTATGCCTTTTGTAGTCATCTATTGAAATGATTTGTAGATGTATTGAGTTCATTTCAGTAATCATTTGCCACAGAATTAAAAGAAATGCAGTTTAAGAGGAATGTTCATCATCAGGGACTAAATATGCAGTGGATGGATTGATACTAAAATACAGAAGCCAGATGCTTTTGCTATAAGAAAGAGTCCATTTCATTATAGATGATGTAGTGGCATGCCTATTTATGAGGTCTGATTATGCATCTCCACTTGTTAGAAGGTGACTATAGAATAAGCATTGAAGTAGGACTTGATTGCACAAAAGTGCTAGGAGGAATATCAAAATGTCTCCTCTTTATCCAGCACTCAGAAATAGAGTTGAAGAGGATACTTAGGAAATGCCTTTCATCCCCAGAAACTGTCACATTTTGTAGAAACAGAGAGCATTTCTGATTCCCCTTTGAATGCAGAGCCCTTTTTCTGGCAACACTGCATACCAGAATGCTTCACACATGTGAACCACAGGAGGTTTTGAAAGATGGAAGATAATACTGAATATGATAGTAACTCTGGCCACCTGAGCTAACCCTTCAAGCCCCCAGAATTTCAGCCTTGTGGGTGGAGATATTGAATCCTTTCCTATTCAGCCAGTAGCTAAAAGTTTAGCCCTTATGTGTCGTAAGATGTAAGAGCCAGTGTCATTCCAGCACTGGGGCCTAATGACAAATGAGGACATTAATTTGCCTGTGATTCAGATTTAATATATTTGCAATGACTACTTAGAGTACTTGTTTGTTTTCCCTGGGTATAATCAGCCTATATAGGATATGGATAGGGTCTAGTTTTTTTTGTGAAATCCAAAGGGAAGCAAGTCTAAAAGGCAGCATCTTGTAATGACTTTTAAATGTTGTCTTTACTGATTGCTGTGAGAAAGAATTATTGTGTTCAATGACTGCAGAGAGATGGAATAGTGAGCACCAAAGACACTCTGCATGCCTTGATCACTATGCTAAACTTTTCAGGATATCTTTAATGGTTAAACATGTATTAGACCTTGTTAAAGCCCAGACATTCTGAACAGCTGAGACTTCCACTGGTTTTAATAAGAAATTTGTAACTAAATCCATAGGATCACCACATGTGAAAAAATACTTGGTACTAAAATTTCCAATATTTTGTATTCTTTTGGGTCTGGAGGGGAACAGAGTAAATTTTAGTCAAAAAAGATAGCTTACTTTAACAAATGATGAAGAGCACATAAAGAGGACTAATTTATTAGTACATTTATTTAGTACATGAAACTGGCCTATTACAGTAAGAAACAGCTATACATGCACAGTAAGCTGCAGATGTACACACAGATCAACAGTGCAGATTATGTTCTGACTTGATTTATTTTGTCAGAACTTGGGGCTGTCTTCATATAACAGAGGAGGACTTAGAGTCCTTATTAACAATGATGGCAATATGTTTTATATTATGAAAACCACTCTAGTTACTCACTAAAAATCAACAGCAAAGAAACTTCAAAGCCGGAAAGTGATTTTATAATAATCATAACCAACTGCATTTGAAGCAAGGAATCTTTTTCAGGACTGGTTATTTTTCTATATTTTATACTGGGGATGTGGTGGGTTAGGATAGAAGGGTTTGTTTACCAGGAGTAGGGCAACCTAAAATGAAGGATGTTACAGAAAACCTTCCAGAATCTCTGGCTGTCAATTTGTATCTTTTCAGTTTTGTTCTAGCAGTGCCTCTAGTTTGATCAAGGCACAAAGGTATGACTGGGATTCCCACCCCCACCACTTTAAACATCAGTTTTATTCAGTGGTTAAACATTTGTCTATCTTAGAACACAGAGTGTCAAGGTAAATGGAATTTATTTCTTTGTCTCTTGAAAGCATTTGAGGTTTAATTTAGTCATGTATATATTATGAAATATTTAGAAGTTTTATGTAAATGTGAAGCACTGTAATGATCAGTAATTTAGTTCTGTTGTTAGTCTACTTATCTTGCCAAGTTTTAGGAATTACTTTAAAAAAGTCACACTTTTAGTAATAGTCTTGCAAGGGTAGTTTTGTTCTAATTTCTTGACACGAACAATTTATGCAGTGTGACTCTCTTCATGTGGTAAGTTACTGGGCCTGTATCAGAAATAAGAGTTCTATATTAATATGAAATTCTGTAACTGGGATGGGAAGGAATAATAGGGTAATTAGGAATAGTTGCGAAAACTATAATGATATTTCAAATGAATTTGTAAACTTAATGTATAATTCACTGTAAATAATTTATATGACTGTTCTATCAGTCATGCAATTCTAATACAGTTGGATTCAATCATTAGCTGAACAGAATAGGTTAAAATATTTAGTTTGTATTTTCTTATTCTACCTGATATTTACAGTTACTGTGGCAAAAAAATCCATACATGATTAGGTTTTCCCAAAGACCAGATCCCTAATGAAAGTCCTCTGAGAAGAACATTTTGCTTTAAATAATTAAAGCATGCATCATGACTTAAATTACGGTGCTAGTGATTAAATTAAATCAAGCTTCTCCCATGTTGCAGTGTTTCTAAAGATAATTACTATCCTCTCCTAAAGTAGTTTGTCAATTTGAACAGTGATTTGGCAAAGAAACTTGCACCTGGACTGCTGTCATGTCTTCTAAGATTTGAGATGTTTGCTGTTTATGAGAACTGGGAAGCTGCAGGTAGGCATTGGCAAAAACCTTGCTGTATAGGCAATGTTTTCTGGTCTTCTTTTTTTTTTGAATTAGTTTGCTTGAGGCATTTTTCAAGCAAAATAGAACTCATTAGAACTCCAGGTATCTCAATTTTGCCTGTTATATGTAGTATGTGTTATATAACTTCAGATTATCAATGAAACCACATAATGATTCTTGATTGTTTTAACACAAACTATAGTTTGTAACTGACAAGAAAAAATCTGAAGATATTTTGTCACTGAAAAGATATTGCATGTGTTGTTACAGAGGTGTGACTTAAAGGAAATTACACATTAAGGATATGTTTTCAGAGAACAAGAACTGAAAGGAGCTCAAAGCCTTAATTCAGCCTGTAATCATAATCACCTACATGGTATGAAATTATAAGTTTTTGCAACATAAATAGCAACACCTCATGAAAAAGGGTAAAAATTTAGCATACTCTCAATCATCTCAAAGTGTCTGTGGAAGGTGATAGAGTTTCAAAGGATTGCTTTGGGCTTAAAGATCTGCAGAGAACCATGTAGTGAGCATAATGGTCACCAGGAAGATGTGATATCCATCTCCTCACCTATTCTTTGCATCATTTAAGTACAGTTTAAAGAAAAATTTCTGAATTAAATACAAATCTAAATACTGGTCTGATGCAATACCCTTAGGTCACTTTCAACTCCTACAGGCATAGCTGTTTGGAGAAAACTCTTCTTTTGTCCTTTCTTAATCACTTTCTAATGAATCCAGTGAAAGTTCAACTACATATTTAAAATATAAGATTCCCATTAGGGTAGCATAAGACCTTGCATTTTTGATGCTCAATGCTTTATCACAATGAGATAACAGGTACTCCAGAGAGGTGAGAAGTGAGTGTGAAGTTGCTCCCTCAGGAGAATAAACTGATACAATACCAAAACCTGAGGGCAGACTGTCACCCTTGATATAGTGTGTGATGGCAGAATATCCATCAGTTTTCTGAACTGAGTCCTCCCTGGCTTCTTTTCTGAGAACAGAGGGAAGGACAGCTGTAGGCAGAATTCAACTTAAATTTGCAAGTAGTGAGAAATAATAAAATATCCTTATGTGTTTTTCTTCTATCACTCAAAATCAATACGTCTTCCTATTACCTTAAAGTCTTCTGCATACATTACAAATTAAATTTGTCCAGTTTCTCTGTGAAATAGATAAATATTGATATTCCTATATTAATACTGTTCTATAAGAAACATAAAAATATTGTGGCAGATAAAAAAAGAGAATCTAAAAGGGAGAAACAGAATCTACCCATCCTGTACCTGTATGACTTTTTCCTGCTGTTAACATATACAGAAATTAAGTACACTTTGGCTACTGAGCTAAGAATCTAGGTATAGATGATATCATCAGTGCTTGTATTTGATGGTTAGTTATGATTAGTATTGCAGGCTGAGCTGATGTTTTCACCAAATAGTGGTGATATTGTGTGAATTTGGTTTGTTGGGGTTCTTTTTAAATACTCTTTTTAAAATATTTTTTTAAATCACTGAAGTTAGCATACAACTTCAAATTCCTGTGAATAATGCTTAGTACCAAAATATTTTGTCCAATTACATTTCTTTCTCAAATATCCTAGCATATTAGAATTTGTTCTAAGACTAAGTGCAGTGCTGGAATTCCAGAGTACGAGCTGTATTTGCAGGTGTGCCACTGAATTACTGAATAATGGGAAATGAGCAAATTTTCCTTCTACCACTTCATCAGAAATTGATAAGAATAGCTAGTTCAAATCTTCAGGAAAATTGTATGGAAACACACAGGATCACAGTGAAAGCTTCTGGCTTATATTTTATTACTTCCATATTTTTACTACTTTGGAAAAGTACTTTAGGTTCTCTGTATTTGACTAAGTAATTTCTATTGTTTGTAATAGAAAATGTGATACAGAAATTCCACAATCTCACCTAGTATCATTATCTGACACATTCATAGTTCTAATTTTGTATTCCTTGGAACTGTTTGCAATAATGAATTGTCCAGATTTTTGACTGGTATCACATGATCAGTTAGATGGGGGAGAAAAAAAAAAAGATGGCCAGAAAGGGTTGATGAGATATTTTGAAGGATGGCTCGTGTGCATGCCTGCTGCTCAAGATACTGATGTTGGTGAATGGAAAATGGCTGCTGAACTGAATTATACCAAGGAATTTCCAGAGCTTAACCTGCTCAAAATCAAACCGACATTTAGGAGAATTTTAAGAGATCATGACTGTAAGCACAGGAATAGCCAGCAGTCACCTTCTCTATTTCATTATTTGAGTGTGATTAACATTCCATTAAGGAATAGTTAACTGACAAAAGTCCAGAAACAGCTTTCTCTGCATTTAGCTCACAAGGTGGAGAGATGGTTTGCACCCTTGTTCTTCACAGCTAGATACAGCTGTGGAACAGTTAAAGACTGTGGATTACAAAACTGCTGATCAGTGTGGAGTAGCAAACTAAAATCCTTTCACTACTTCCAATTTGCAGAATACTGATAGTGATTTTTAAAACCTGTGAGGGACACAATTTTTTATTTGGAATTGTGTACATTAATTAAGTAATTGTATTTGCAAATGGCTAATTGTCATTAGCAAATTCAATTACCCAATCAGCATATATAATCATTGTAATTATGCACTCAGATGGAGTACATACTCACGAAATTGTTTAAATGTTATATATGGAAAGGTTGAAGATATACTTAAGGTTATACCTTCCTGTAATTCTTACTGCACATCTCATCTTCTCTTTGTAATAATTGTTTAGAACATGCTTCATTCTTTACCGCACAAGATAGAGAGAGAATTCTCCTACGAGCCTTTTTTCTAATTTCAAAAGTTTTTTTAGTGCTTTTTTTTTTTTTTTTTTTTTTTTTTTTTTTTTTTTTTTTTTTCTTATGGAAATGTGGATGTTATCACTGGCCTGGCATCCCAGCATAACATGCTAGTTCCTTTTGATCTGGGCTGTCAAGATGAACAGTGGAAGATTTCCCTAAACACGAACTATGATTGGTGTGATGGAAATATAAAAATCACATATTTGGATTTGTTCTCCTTTTGCATTAAGCTGGTGATTTAGCCTTCACTCTCCCTTATGTCTCCATCAAGCATTTTTATAATAGTGACTGTTCCCCAATGCAGACCCAAGGAATTTCATCCCATTCGTTCCAGTTCATTTATCTTTCGAATATTTCTGAAAGTGATAGGTATTCTGAACATAATAGAAATAAACATTGAACATACCTGTGTATCTGAGTTTATACTAATGGGCAAATTAATGCTGGAATTTAATCCCTCAGGCAAAAATTATTTCTGAACAATTTGGTCCTAACAATGTGTGAGGTGAGGGGTGGAGAAGCGAGTTCTTCAGTCCTGGTGTGTTTATAAAGCCAACACTCAGCATGCATTTATCTGGAATGCAGTGATTTCTGTGAAATATCTTACTTCCTATTTTGTACACAATAATGGAAATTCAATACATAGTCTTCAAAGTATCCACGAGAAAACATTCCATTCTCTTTACCCAAAATGCATCTTTCTGGTGAAGAGTTCCATCATGCAAAATAACAATTCTGTTGGTCTCAGTCTTGTTCCCATGATTGCAGAAAATCTTTCCAGTATTCTGGATTCAAGCCAGAAATTTGAATATCTTATGAAAAACCTGTGTGGAGCATGGAAAGTGAGGTTTATTTATAGCATGGATTGCTGAGATGCACACAATGCTTAAACAACTTAAGAATTCTGTAATTCTTGATATTTTGTAACTAGTAAAGTCAAGATGTAGAGATTTATTAATATTGCAGTTAAAATTTCATAAATAAATGGGATGAAATAATTGCATGTATAAACAAGCACTGTGGTCAACTGAGTAATTTTGAAGCTGGCTGTGTGTCCCTAGCTCTATATTTTATAAGGAATTTTTCTGTTTACTGGAGATGGAATATATCTCAGATAGAGATGTCTGTTAATTATCACTGATTTTTGAACCATGTGTACTACTATGAGTAAATGTTCCCAATAAATCAATCACAAGTTGACTAAAAACTTATTACTGAGCTTTGAGCAGTACTGCACCGAAAGTAAGGACAAAAATGTACATTTTATTAAAAACTGCTTGAAGGGCAAAAAGAAACTGGTGTTTCTAAGAATGAAGAGCAGTCCTTGACATTTTGAAGCTGTGATTGTAGACTAGATCATGACGATCTTGTTCACTACATCTACTTCAAAAGAAAGCATAGTAACTAACTATACAATTGCATAAGAAAATATAGAACTTTATTTTCTGTAATTCAACTCCAGTACTGGCTTTACCCGTGTCAGGTTCCCTTTGTATCCACAAGGTACAACAGACAGGGCTTTGAGGAAGCACATCTGCAGATGAAAAGGCTGTCAAGAGACACACAATAGAGCTGAGAGAAAAGGTCTGTCTCACAGATCATCCTCCAAATAGTGTCTATTTTAGGCTAGCATTAGAAGGGGAGCAGGATAGACTTAGAAAAAATTTCATTGATCTACGGTCACAATAAAGTCAGCTACTTGTAGAAAGTAAATGAAATGAAGTCTTTATCTTTTGAAGTAAAAAAGAAAGTGACACAAGAGAAATTTAAGTATGGAAAACCAAAACACTTTAAGCAATCTTTAAGGAGAGATGTTTTGGTCAAGATTCTCAATGTTCTTGCTTAACTGAGTCACTTTTTAAAATAAAATATCCCATTCATATTCAAAATTCATTTGAAAGATACTCTTTCTTCCACCCATATTTTGTTTTTCTTGACTTTCAGATATCTCACAGGAAAATACAAGGAAGTTATGTCACCACAGAAAGTTCTTGGTTCATGTTTGCAATTTGATCAGATAAAACACACTGGCATGACTCAAGTTTGAAGAAATGAAAAAAACACAAGCTGGAAAATAATCAAATAAATTACATGTGAAATGATTTACACATCTGAAAAAAAACAATATGTGAGATGGATAGTTCAGTTGTAATCAAGTTATGACCACCACCGATGAATCCATACAATTAGCAGCAAATACAGAGGATTTTTTGTAATTGAGAATGGTTCTGAGAAAATAAATCTATTTCCCAAAAACCTGTGATCCATGAGATTATATGAGACACACTCTTGCAAGGATATTTCATGGGTATGGTTCAAATATTAACAATAAATCTGAAAAAATGGTGTCATAAAAGTGTGATGAGAGTCATGAGAGTCTAGTGAGGACAAAGCTCTGTTTCCAGAGTCTTCCCATGATCATACAAATATGGGCAAAATAAACAGACTTAGTAAAGTCAAATACCTGTATTTTGGTGTATGAGAGAAGAAGTCACTCCCCCTGACAGCACAGACTATGTCTAAGATAAATTAAATGCTCTTGCTTTATTTCTGTAATGGGTTAGCCTTAAAAAATTTTAAATCCTAAGTTATCATATAAATTTGTATACATTTACTTTTTAGTGCTGGTGCATTTGACAGAGAAGGAAATACATGGAACTGGACTTGTTCTCTCACGAGTTGTCTGTGAGAGTTTCTAACTCTCTGGTGTTGAGGAGCCAATATTGAGACTCAGGCTGTGTGTCAGTCAGACTCTGGTGTTGCTGCCTCTGTGTTGGTCACTGCCTGAGGAGTCTCTTTATGCCTGAGATCCCTCTCAGCAGGACATTTGGTGGTTTAGAGTCTGTGTTCTTCGCAAGCCAAAGAAAAGGCAGAAGCTGTTTTCTGAGGTTTCCAAGGTTGTTTATTCTTTCTTATCTAAAGAATTATTTTTCTGACTAGCAGAGTGCAACTAGCTAGTCGATCCAAGGCACACTGACTGCCCCTGGGGCAGGACTTATCTTTTATACTATAAATTACATACCTAATGTTTACAATTGCTTTCCAATACATGACACCTTTATTACACTGTCCCACTTTCTCCCAAACCAATTCAGTGGTATCATCCTGGCCCAAAGATGGATGGCATGAAGAAGAAAGAAAAGACATACCACGCCCAAAATCCTCCATCTTAGCTTCAAACCCCCTAATATAAACATTTCTAAAAATCTACTTTTCTACCTCCTAACAATCTAATTGATACTATACTTATTTTTTGTGACTTGTAATTCTTCCTACAATGATGGTAACTTTTCCCAGGGGCTTAAATCCAGCCCACAGGGGTCCTGGGTACTGTGCCAAGGTCTCTGAGACCCCTGCCCAGGGGGTCTCGAGGCATCCAGGGAAGCCAGAGGAACACCCTGGACTCCCACATATGTTGAACACAAAAATCCCCTAAAGAAAAAGGGAAAGGAGATTGGTGAAACCTGTTATCAGCAGTGAATATGGTGTCTTCATACATGAATTTGTATGATGCTGTTGGTACTATTAATATTCAGGTTTAATATTGGAATAGATGTAACTGTAAGATCATGGAAGCTAGTGAAAATCTTGCTATTCATACTAGTTTTTGATGTAAGCTATTAAGACTTGTGTTGTTCAGCCTGAAGAGATGATGGTACCATTTCTGACATTTCCCCTGCTTGTTTTATTTACAGAATAATTTCATCTGATATCTGTGGTGTGTGGCTTTATTACATAAGTACCAATGGCTATGGGGACAGCTTCAGTGCTTTTAACACAGAAGTGTGACTTCAAGGGAAGAATAAATAGCAAGAACAGATGAAGTGCTAAGCAGCCAGCTGCTGAGACCACTTTTTTTGAATAGCTGTAGCCATTAAAAAAAAGTGCAGTGAATAAAAATAGTAAAATAATAGAAGTACTTCTCATTAGAATGAGTTTCAAAGATTTCTGTAAAACGAAATTAACTGTCTTCTTGCAAAAAGATATCAAATACACTGCATCAAGAATAAGATCCTCTCCACAGCAATGTACACATCACTTTGATAGATTCTGGGGAGCAATGCTTTGAAGAATCTGGAGTTCAAAAATTAAAAAAAACCCTTCCATATGGTGATATATAGAATTTTTATGACATTTAATAAGCTTTGCTTTGAGACATTTTTTATTTTTTTTTTAAAAATAAGAAGTAGCATTTAATAATGGAAATAAAGGGGGGAAAAAAAAGTAAAATCAGGAGCAGCATGCTTACCTGTGGAATTCTTAACTGCAAAGTATAACTTTCCTCTTCAGCTCAGAATCTGTCAACTTAATGATCAAAGATTTTACATTTCATATAGGGCAAAATTGTTTCAGCTTTCTAAGCCTTAAGATTTCACCAGCAGTCAAGGGTCTGGAGTACGTGTCCTATGAGGAGCCCATGAGGGAGCTGCTTACTTAACCTGGAGAAGTGGAGGCTCAGAAGGGACCTTGTTACTCTCTGCAAACACCTGAAGGGAGATTGTAGCCAGGTGGGGGCTGCTCTTTTCTTCAGTGACAGGACAAGAGGACATAGCAGGGAAGGTTTGGGTTGGCCGTTAGAAAGCAGCTCTTCACAAAAAGAGTGAATATATTATTGGAACAGGCTGCCCAGGGAGGTGGTGGTGGTGAACCATCCCTGGGGGTGTTTAAGGCAAGGCTGGATGTGGCACTCAGTGCCATGCCCTAATTGAAATCATAGTGTTTGCTCACAAGAGGTCTTTTCCAGCTTAATTGATTCTGTGATTTTTTTGTGAAGCTAGCAATATTTACTTTGAAATGCACTTCTTGCAGTATTTCCCAACTCCCCATTTTTAAAAGCTACAGTGCAGTAATCTACTGGGTTTGCTGTATATTTTTAACAAGATGCAGTAAATATGGTGTCAATTCATCAATATTGCCAGTATGAAGACATACTGGTAAAACAACTTTGTCTTGCTTTTGCCCTGTCCTGTGGATAGGAGCTATTTCTGAAAAGGGAAAAATAAAAATGCAATTTTCACATTATTGATGGAAAGGACAATATGAAACAAACAGCAGGGCTGGCCTTTGCCACTCTTTATCATTTAGAGAATTCTACCACATCCTACTTTTTAATGGTGAGAGCAATTTGGGTAACCAGCCCTGGGTGTGCCAGGGACAAAGAACAGAAAACTTACAATATCAGTACTATGATTATGAGGACATCATTCTGCCCTCCACCTTTCTTGAAACAAAACAGTCAAATAAAAAACCAGAAGTTATTGTGAAAATTTATCATAGACAGACTGAGCAATACTACAGATTTTTCTAAATGCCAGAAGCACATTCTATAGGGAAGCAAGTCAGTGTCAACATAAGATTAATTTCCTTTGAATGCTCTCTTTTCCCTTGAGAAAATAAAACAATGTGATTGATATTGATTCAAAAGCATGTTCTTTTTGAATCACATTTTAAAGTTAGAGCTACAAAGGCATGTGTAATTAATCAGAAGAATAAAGTGAAATTTTGAATGTAAGACCTTCATGCAGCTGGGAAGAAACAGAAAAAGAATTTTTTCATATAGAACAATGTGTCTTATAAAAGCCTTGGTTTAATAAACAGATCTGAGGAAGTGATTCACAGCATTTAATTTATTTGACAAGTTCATTTTCTTTTCTTTCTCATAATGAATCAAAACAGAGGTGCCTTTTTCTTAAGAGGTATTAATTTCTTTTTAATTATTATTTAATTTTTTAATTGTACCAATGATTAAAAGTTTTCAGGGAATGCAAAAACTGTGTTTTATACTCTGATATGTCCCTATTTAGTTATGTTTATATCTTATAAATTACATCAGCTTCCTCCTGTTCTGTGACTTTTTTAAGAGATCTCTGAGATGTCTGCAGCCCTTTGTTTTGAGCAACATCCCATGTTGACTTAATACAGTTAATTTCAATGCAACTGCTCCCATGTGCAAGTGTTTTACACTGTAATCTTGCACATCAAAAGTTAAACTTCCAGTGTGGGGATAGATCCTCATCCAATGGAAAACTGTGGGAGTTTTTCCATTGATTTCAGTGGCAGTGGATCATTGTTCCTGTGAGCATCTTGAGCAAATCCTGAGTGCATAAATGTACATGGGTCATAGTGACAGACAGGCTGTGAAGAGAGTTGAACAAACACTTAACAGAATTTTTATTAGGAGTCAGAATGATTAACTGCCTAGAGTGACCTGAAGTTTCATTTGATTAAGATTTTTTTTTTTCTTAAGTCCTTCATATACTTGATGCTTGCTATTCTATGCTATCACTCTGATTAATTTTGCTTCAGAAGTGATGAAACTGTGAAATAGGAAAATCTCCTTCAACATGTGACCAGGACAGTCCTGATTTCAGGCAATTTGTCAGTCTCTCTTATCACACAGTACAGTTAAGTGTCGGGGTATGAGGGTACTTGGAATGGAAGAATGTTTTTTCACAGAGAATGATATCTGTCCATATTTTATAATGCCACTGGAAAGAAGCAATCCAATCATAAGCTTTTTGGGAGGCCTTGCTCTTCCAATTTCACTGGGAGATGCTGCTACTGTTTATTTAAATTTATTTTTTGGGGCTTAGACAATGATCAGGGGTAATGTCTTAGCCCAGAGTACTGTACACTAGCTGGATAGATAGCTGAGAATTGGCTTCCAGGATGGTTTGACAAATTATACCAGGAGATCTCTTTATGTGTGATTTTAATATACATTCAAATCTTCAGAAAACTGTGAAATTCTGGATTAATTTTTTTACATAGATTTTAAAAAGAAAAGCAAGATACAAGATTAAATACTAGTAAATATTACTTATCATGTAATATCTTTTTTAGTATGATTTTGTCACTTTCATTTGCAGAGATTTAAGTATAACTGTCTGATGGTTTGTGACACTTGAAGCCTTCAGTGACACATACCTGAAACATCAATGGCCAGAATTGAAGTGAACACCATGAAATAACTTCCATTGCACCTTTCTGCTTTATACCTAACAAGCCATTGTTTTTCTGTAAATGTCATAGACATTTGAGCTTCTTACAAAGCTTAAAAGAATAAAAAATGTGGCTTAATCATTATAAACTAATGGGATTATGCAAATACCACAGTTCTAATTATGCAGCTTGAATGTGAGCAGAAATTTTAACACAATTTGACTTAGAAAATAAGATTTCTTGCTGAGTTTTTCAGAGAATTTCACTGAAGAGGACTCTGTGTGAGGGACACATCATGGTCCAGGAGACTTAGTTTACTGATATTTGCACATATTCTTTAGATAAATCAAAAGAGGTTGCTCTAAAACCTGCTATGGACACACATTCATTTACTCTCCTTTTTTCAAGAAAGGCACATATCTGCTGCACGATGTAGGTCAGCTGGACTTTCGCCAATTTCACTTCATTCTTGTCTTAGCGATGAAGTTCTAAAGAGTCTTGCTGGAAAACATAAAGTGTTACAGTAGAGACCAATCTCAGAATCTGGGAGAGGAATATTTCCTTTTGCTTCCATTCCACTTTATGCCTCAGACTATTACCATGACCTGCAATTTAAAGCACTTTTTTTTTTTGGGGGGGGGGGGGTGGAGTCAAAATATGAGTTATAGGTTGCATTGATTTACCTGAATAAACTATCAGGAAAAAGCATTTTATCTAAATACTCTTATGATGGCAAGAGGGTTACCACTAGACCACAAAATGAAATAAAAAGAACCTGAAGACATAATTTTATCAACTCTTTCAAAGAGAAAAGGATTTTAAAATGCTTTAATCATCCTTGGAAACTGTTTACTTGAATCTAATAAAAAACCTGATATATAATGAGATTAGCTCACTTGATTACAGCAAGGTCCTAAAAAGAGCAAGGTTTTGGGTTAGATCCCTGTATGGGCCATTCACTTAAGAGCTAGACTCAACAGTCCTTGGGGATTCCTTTCACTGGAGAATATTCTGTGATCTACGACTTTTTTTCTAAGTAACTGTTTGTGGAACTTCTCTCTCCTCAAAATTAAAAGTACATTCCTAATAGCTTTTCCAATGTTTTCAGATGTTTTCAGATGCAGCTAACTGGATTATTCTTTGTATGATCAACAGAGATTTCAGGCTGAGAAATCAGTCCCTACTATCTCAAATATTATGGATACTCTCATCATGATACTTGAGTGCTAACAGATCCAGCTCTAACATTATCAGAGGTTGTCCCTGTCTCTTCAATAGCAGAAGAACTTTGGTCCAGGCATAACCTGAAACCCTCATCTTTTTTCCGTGTAAATCCAAACCTCATTATTACCTTCACTCCTAAGAAGCTCATCCTGTATAACTGGCTGCATGTGTAGTCAACTGTGAATGTTTTCCATTGGATTTGCAGTTCAAACTGCTGCTGCAATTTTCATTCCCACTTCAGTAACAGAAACGGGATCTGTATTTGAAATACAAATATGCTTAATCTAATTGCAAAGTACAAACAATTTTTATTATTGCATAATCTCTCTTGATCATACATATTAACAGTTGGCATCTTCAGTTTACGAGACCAGTGTTATAATCTCTTTCTGGCCTGTTTTCAGACAGTAGCTTTTCATTGTATCCTTGTAAGACAGAAATTCACAATAATGGCATCTTTTTGTTGTTTTTCTGCCACTAACAGAAGACTAAGGACTTACAGAAAATAAACAAAAATACTGCAATTATTTTTATCTGACCAAAATAATATCAAGAATTCCTATTTCACTTCCTATTTTGCAGAAGTTGTATTTCCAGCTCGTATTATAAACTGTGTGTCTTCAGCAAAAAAGATATTTATTATTGATTATGCTATGGTATGCATGGTCATAGCATTCTTTAAAATTAAGATTATTTAAACTGACCTATGTAAGATGTGTACTACGGTTTAGCTTTAATGGAATTTAATGTGGTAACTTTTGAGCTGCCTTCACTGGGGTAAAATTGCCCTGAAAATTTTAAAATTAAGTTATTTCAGGTTTAAGTAATTTTAATAAGAAATCTGCCTGCTAGTTACAACAGGGAATTGTAACTCAGCAGTGTTCTTAAATTTTGTTATCAGTGGCAAGTGCTCTTTCCCTTTTATGTCTCAGTTGTTGTTTCTGTGTGAAATCAGTATAACAAAAACCTGCCACAGTCTTAAGTGCATCATGAGAATTAATGCTTGAAAAGGAGAAATTCTCCATTGTCTGATCAATGTATGTCTATTCACTCAGCAGCAAACACACAGCTAATAAAAGAGAAACTCTGCTGAGTTCCTGAGGGGATGCTGTCCTGGAGCTGGAGAGGGAGCAGGAGCCCTGCCATTGGCATCCACATGTTGAGCAGATCAGACTCTGGCAGCAGGAATGCCCCTGTGACAGCTCGAAGGAAAATTCTGCATCTTTGCTGAATGCCATGATGAAAATCAGCATAGTCTTAAAGACTTGCTTATGGTGTTTCTTTTGCTTCAGATATAGAAAATACCAAGAACAATCTATTTTGATCAAGCTGTCAAAAATTTATGCTGTAGTATTTGACCATGAGATCTATGTGCAGAAAACCTGAGGAGATGTATCTCTTCTTAAAATGCTGTTGGCAAATTTCTTATTTCAAATAACTGACAGGGTACTTCACAATCATTTGTTTTTATCTGCTTATAAATTTCATCTCTCTCTTTTAGTTTTAGGTGCCAAAAGAACCAGCTTGACTGATTAGATGAAAAGTTTAAAATATATAGCTTGAATGCTTTTCATCAAAATTATTTGGTATCTTTTCCTGTGACTTTCTTCACAAGGAAAGCTTTAGCCAAAAACAGGTCAAACTTCTTTATGTTC
The DNA here is from genome assembly GCF_903797595.1 of Erithacus rubecula. Taxonomy (NCBI): domain Eukaryota; kingdom Metazoa; phylum Chordata; class Aves; order Passeriformes; family Muscicapidae; genus Erithacus; species Erithacus rubecula. The sequence continues at coordinate 42,054,742 of NC_136688.1, forward strand.
CAGTTTGAATGGCTGGTCACATTCTTTCTTTGTAAAGGTTTATTTTAGCACTCTCCTTCCTTCTTCCTTTCCAAAATTACTGTGCCATACTGTTGAAGCACCTGCCATGTTGATTTCATTTCAGTGTTGGGTGAAAATAGTTCTAGTTCTGTGAAATGATTCATACGTGCACACAGTTTTTCAAGCACAAAAGATTTCTTAGAAACGAAAGGTTTTATATAACTGTAATCTCTCATTGCAACAAAATGTTACTCTTCCAGGAAGAAAACAAACTTGTCTTTCTCTTTCTGAAATTTTTCTCAGAGTTCACATTACTGGTACAACTGTACTTAAAGATAAGCAACCCACAGGCTGAGCCCAAATTATTATTTGAAATCAAGTAATGAGATCCTTTCATAGCATATGCAGCACATCCAAACAAATGCCTGGGAAGTTTGCAGTGCTAATAATTTTGTTAGTGTTTGCATGAATATTTTAATATAAAACAAACAACAAAAATTTAAAACATCTGTTCTAAGAAAAGTATGGTTTGGGATTTTTTTGTAGGTCTTTTAGTTGTTGTGGTTTGGATTTCTTGTTTGCTTGTTTTGTTTCATTTTGTTTTGTTTCTTTTTCATCCTTCAGTATTATTGTGTCTGGAGAAAATTTATGTTTTATGTAAAGTGAACCTCAGTGTTCATTGCAGATGTTTTAAGAAAAAATGTAACTACTGATTCTACTGACCTTGAACAAAAACTGATTTATACCTATCTCCTACCTAGTAATTTAAGCAGGTCCCAGGTTTGGAGCACAATTCCTCTTCAAATCTAATCCTACATGTCCAAGTTGCTATCTTGAAATCAGGCTAAGCTAAGACATGTATTTCCTCCTAGTGAGTTTCTTCAAGACTGTAATTTCATATATGTCTGTATGTTCTGCTTGAAATAACATTCACATCATAAAGGAATTTATTTTTAAAAAGCCTCTAAGTCACAGTGGGGACTGATTTGCTGTGTTGTAGGGCACAGCAGTTTGTAACAGCAAGACAAAACAAGGAATTGTTTTCTTGCCTAGGCGTTTGTTCCTAAGAGACCTATATTTTCATTGATTATCTTGTATTAGAGTTCTGAGGCAGACTGTGAAGTGACAGAGCTGGCAGAATAGAGCCAGAGGCACCAGGAACACCTTCTATAACTAAGGCCACTTGAAAGTTAACATCACTCTACAAATAAACTTAGTGAGATGATGTGCCTAAGGAATCAGGGATTTTTAAATCCTTGATTGACACTTCCTTGAAAGTAATTTATTTTATAGATATCAGCCAACTGCAAGTTTTCACTTTTTAGTTTCTCTTAGATTTAAGATTACTGAAAACCACCATTAGAACACTTATATCCAAATGCAGTTGGCTGATTTAAAAATGTTTTAATAAATCAAGGTTTATACAGTACAGCTGTTTGACTTATAACTGTTTTAAACATATTCAAATAGAACAAATAATTGCTTTCAAGTAAAGACATACACTGAAATTTTGAGAAATCCAGATTTGCACAAGGAATAACTTTGAGAAGCCTGAAAACCAAAAAGTTTTGATTACAGTTTCAAGGTAATACCTTTCTAAATACTTGTCTTAATAAAGGATACCTAGAGTTATTCAGTACCAACACTTTCATTTTATGTAGGATTTGCTCTATATGCAGAATAGTTGAGGAGAATATGAGAAATAATTTTATCTGCTTTTGAGAGGAGGCGGGAAGGAGAATATTTTCTCCTTCCAGGTGGTGTCAGAAAACACCCAGAGAATACACACAGCACGGTTCTCTTGTTTATTCCTGAATTATAGCAAATTTACTGTGCCTACACATGCAGTAATGGAGTGTACATAGATTGTAACTTTTGCCAGACATCCATAAGAGCAGGAGTCCTGAATGTCCAATATCTGGGTAGAAGGTTCCTGTCTGCAAATGTTCATAGAGAAACCATATTTCACCTGAAAAAACAGGATGGCCTGGGAAAAGTGGATGTTTGTTTAATGCCTGTGAGAGCCAAGTCACATAGAAAGCATGACTGAAATCAGAATGGTCAGCACAAACATAAACCATGACTACTATGTTTGAAAAGAGAAACCCGCCAGTTTAAATTTAAAGCTGATCCTGTATGTAAAGGTGACCATTGAAAAATAAAGGAAAATGAAAATATTTCCTTAAAATTGGGAAAGGAAAAGAATGTGTAGCTGAGTGAGATGCTGTGACTAATACTGCCTGAAACTAAGAATACTGCCTGAAACACTGGAACAGCAGATAAAGATGCCTGAGGATTATGACCTACTAATGAATGAAACTGGAATATGATAACATGTTTTTACATCCTAAACCAATATTAACATTATGCAGCTGAAAACTTTGGCATCCACACACAGCACTGGAATCATACTTACTAACTAGAGACAGCCTTATTTGTGGGACATGTGATTAAACCTGCAAGGTGGATTGTAAAGAAACAGATCTAACTCCACAGAAATGTCTTTAAACAGCAAATATAGCTGAGACGTGCAGAGAAATGCTCAAAGCAGTACTCAGAGAAAGTGCACATAATTAAAATAAGAAAGTCCAGACAAAAGACATAACAGATGAAAAAAAAAAAAATAGAACACTTGCCAGTTTCAATTTATGATATACAATGTCAGGGAACTATGGGAAAGGTAAAATTAAGTGCACTTAGTTCACAGGAAATTTTATAAATTATATGGAGAATATAATGAATTCCTACTTTCAAGAGGGCAAATGAAAACAAACTTCAATATACAGGGTCTTAGGACCCAGACACTTCTAACTAAGAAAAGGGTGATTAGAAATAATGCTGAAAACTCTTATAAAGAGGAAAAATATTTTAGTAAAGCTGAATTGCTTCAAAAGGCAGTTCTGCAAAGTGAGCTGCCAATCATACAATGCCATAATGCAGCTATTACCTCAATAGTTAATTTAATTCCAGCTGGATGATGAAGCCCGTTGCAATGCAATCCAGACACAGCTACAAAGAGCAAAGCTTGCCTGGAGTAATCTGACCAGGTGCTGTGGATGTGTGACAAAGTTGTTCTGAGACTCCTGAGTGAAAACCTATTGTTGATAAGAAACCTTTAGAAAGCAAAATACCATGATTAAGAGATCTTATTAGGCAAAGCAGAGGCAAACCACAGAAACAGATGTTTCAGTATGGTGCTAAACCAGAATGTGCATAGTAGTTAGTTCAGTTTAACTTTCTGAAACAATATGTAGGGTATATTTCAAGGAGCTGAAAACACAGAGGCTGAACCAGAACTAAAAAATTCCATAAGTTTATTAGTGAAAGGAGGAGAAGCAGTTTTAACCTCCCTTTCATTGTTAGAATCCTTCTACTACATCCTACCTTATAGTGAGGAATTTCACCTTCTTTCCTCAAGAGACACAAGGGCTCATTGTTCTCCCGAGCTGTAAGCTCATGGGAGGATCAAAGGCAGCCCCTCGGCAAGACCCAGCTGGGAGCGAAAGAATTCAGGCTTGTTTCTTCTTTTGTTCTTTTCGAAATGTCTTCTGCCCCCAACAAAATTCCTCTGTTTGTGTTTGTAGCTGTGTACAATTAACATATCTATATGCTATTAAGACACACAAACCTGAGCTACAATGAAGACTTTAAAATGGTAGTTATACTTCTTCCTCCAGATGCCTGAAGTTGCACCTGTTGTAACAGATTCCATACATTTATTTTAAACACACAGTCAAAATATTTCAGTCTCTTATGCTGGATAACAGTAAAGTATTGCAAAACTCTTTGACATAACTCAGCAGCTGCTATTACTTTATATCTTTTAATACCTCTTTTCTAGGTGGTATCTGTTTTCAGAGTCATTAGACACATATCTACATACCTTTGGAAAACATAGCATTCACAAATATGTAATATGGCTGAATTTATTTATTTGGGGAGGAAAGCTAAAGACTTGATGTTCTTACAAAGGTTTTACTTAAACTACTTGGTATCAGCTTTCCAACTTTCTGATTTAATTTGTTTCTGTACATTCCTATTGGCATACGTGTTATTCTGGGTCTGAGAATACACTTGTTTCCTATATTTGGATTTTTTTTCCTAATTTAACATTTTAATTCAGAACTGTGAAATTTTATTAGATTCCTCCTTTGTTTTCATACTTCCATCCTCTTGAGTAGACTGTTGGGTACTATTTTTATCCTTTTTTATCTGACCTCTTATTTTGGTCTCTATTGTCAGAAAAATCTGATGTTAGTTTATTGTTGTTAATAAGCCATATGGTGCCTATAATGTAGTTATAGCTAAATCAACAATAAAGAAGCAGGAGTAAAAAGTTATTTCATTCCAGAGTGGTTATGTACAGAATGTTACAAGGTCAGCACTGAGTCTAGATCAATTCACTATTTTCAATGAAGAATTAAATGATAAGTTAGAGGATAGTCTTATTGTCTTTGCAGATAAAAAACTGTGAATAAATGTAAGAGCAACAAAGAGTGGAATTAGAATCCAATCTATATATACTGAAACAGTTTGAAAATGGTTGAAAACCCAATTAAGTTTAGAGACAATTGTTTACAAGGAATAGGAAACTAAAAACAAGAAATAAGTGAAAATTTTAAGTTAGTTATATTATGAACTAGTTTATGAGTTGAAAAAGAATCAGAAAGTCCATGCTCTTGTGAAGCAGGTAAACTTCACTGAGGGAAGGGGATGGAGAGGGGAGAGGATAAAAAAGAAACAAACAAACCCTTGCAGAACAAGAGAAGGAGAAATGTTTATTCTTATGGTTTCCACTTTTGGGCCCTGCATTACAAGAAAGATATGCATTGGTCTGAGCTAATATAGAGAAAAACAATAAAAATTGAGAAACTTAGCAAACATGACACTCGTTGAAATATTGAAAATATTTTTTTTGCTTGTTTCAAGAACAGTTAAGGATAAAAAAAAATCTTCGAGGACACAAAATTTTAGAGAAAAATGAATGGTACATTTTCTACTGGTGGCACAAAGCAGTAAAATAAATAAGGAATTATAATAAATAATTTTTTAATAGGATAATACCAAAGGTGTTTAAGAAAAAGTAATTTAGTGTCTGTAATGTTCATTGTTGATAGAGTTTAATCCCATCATGCCCAATAAGGAGGAAAAGAACATTTTTTTCCATGGCACTTGCACAGACCTCCTCCATATTTGAGCAAAGGATGGGGCTGACAGAGGTGGGGTTTTTTCAACTGTCTCATGTGTAGCCAAGAGAGATGGAGTGGAAAAATATCAGAGTTTACTCTATTGATTGAAAGTCTGAAACAAGAGGAAGTTACGTTGTGAACAGAGCTCTGAAAGTGAAGACAAGAAACTTGGACTTCATATAAAATGAAGAGTAAGCTTAGAACAGAATACAAATCTGTGTCATGGTCTATGTCCTTTGTAATTCTAATTTGTTTGCTAGTATATCCTTTAGCTAATGTAAATTCACCACTTAGAATCTTGTCTCATTGATAAAGTGTTTTACTATGTTTTCACAGCAGCTGTTTCTGGTTTTTATTATGTTACTCACATATTCCCTCTTGTGTCTTGTCATGCAGCTTTCTACCTCTTTTTTTGTCCCATGTTTTAGACAGATTTATTGCTCCTTCTCCTGTTGGGGTTTACCTTGGCTTTCTTAGCACAGTTCTATATATTTTCATTTATCCAAATTTTATGTTTATATGGCTACAAAGTGGCAAGTTTTCTTGCCAGGAGATGTTAACATTTAGTACTGATAGCAGCTTTCAGATGGTGCAGCACTTAGAAAGTGTTCCAATCTCTTATTCTCAAATGCTGACTGGCCTATTCAGTTTTGTTGTTTATCTTCTGAGGAGAAGATATCAGTTTTCATCCATTTTGTTTTTATTGTGCTTTACATACTTTTCACTAGTTTGGTACCACCTTTTACTTAGATGCCAAGTTCAGTATTATAGACCATAATATCAGTCATCACATGGAAAAATTCAAGATTTTTTATCTTTATAGGGAAATAAATTCCATTAATTATGAAAACATATTTGTACAATTTTCACTATTTCTTTTGGCAATGAAAGACGTGGTGGAGAATTGACAGGAAAGTTTTGTGGTGCTATGCAGACATGCTTCTAGACATTGCCAAAATCATTGGTAAGTGAACAAAACAGATATATGTTATGTGCAGACACAGCTTTTCTATTTGAAATCTCTGAAAATCCATTGTGGCTTTTAATATATTGACTGTTTTTTCTGCTTTTTAGAACTCATTGCTATTCTTCCCAAGGGGCAGTTACATGACCTGAGGGAATTAGAACAATATTATTTTCAGTAATACTGAACTTCTTCTAAAGAATTCCTGACTAGAAACAATTAAGAGTTGTAAGAGAACTGACACACACATGCCTGTTGACAGACACACCTACAGTTTGAAAGCCTCTATGTAATTTAGTGAATTAGAGACTTAAGTGCACAATTTTTTTTCAGAAATTAGGATATAAGAACCTTCTTATCATGTAGGTTTGTATAAGAATATTGTTATTTTCCACAGACTATTTATTATGATGTCTACCTTCCTGTGTTTGTTTAATTTTACTGTAAGAAATTAATAAAGGTTTTGGTTTCTGTTTTTCATCTGGTTCTTCTCCTTTGGTCCTGCTTGATTAGCATAAAAAGCAGCTAAACTTATTCCATGTAAAGTGTTTAAAAAAAAAAACCCAGCAAAACCAGTGAATATTAAATGAAACAGAAATCAGGAAACTTTAAAATTACTATTCTAATAACTACTAGAATGAATGTAAAATACATGAGGAATGAGTTTGTAACAAAGTTATTTCAAAACCCAGAGATTGTTAAATGAGCTTTTTTAAAGTTATGAATGAACAAAAACATAAAATGTCCTTGTAACTCTCTCCACTTCCATCTGGCTCTTTCATGCCATTAATGCAATCCTCGGTTGTGCCTGCAAGTGTGAAGTCATCAAAAATCCTGAGAGCAGCTACATGTTACTATATCTGCAAAAGAAGAATAGGACTGAGTCTTGTCCACACTGCCCCAAGAGGTGTAAGCTTAGATACAAGGTCAGTATTATCACTGATAAAGCAGGCAGGAACACAGAGTGGCAAAATTACAGGGAAGGCAAATCTCTACCTCAGAGATAAAATGGGCTGGAATCCCCTCCAGACACTGATGAAATTTCTGTCTGACTCAGAAACAGTGCCAGAGAAGTGGATTTCTTCTTCCAGAAACAAATTACTTCAGCTACTTCAGCTGAATTTTAGGGACTGAGACTTCATTAGATCCTTGCACCCAGTTATCTCCTCCTCACCTCTGCTTACCTCTCCATTGCTTTTACTGTGGCTTGAGAGACCCCTTGCAGTCAGCCTGCTGCTGCAGTACAGTGTACACATCCCATGTAGTGCTTCTTCAATAAAGCCCCGCTGTGACAGGAGGGTTCTGTCTTCAATCAAGAATATTGATTATGGCACTGATTTATTTTTTCTGTCCAGAATTCCTTGGAAAAACAGATAAAGTTCTTCTCGCTATCAAAGTCTCAGTAACATGACATCTCACCTTCTGTTTAAATTCTAAAATCATAGGGAAAAGCTATACATATAAACTGCACAAAGATCTGCTCAGGGCAGACAGATGCATTACCATCGTTTCAAATGGGGATGGGGCAGGGAGTAAATATTAGTCAAAAGAGCATAATCCAGACTCAGTTTACAGGTATTTAGAAGGAAAATTAACTCAGTATAGTTCTGTCAATTATTAGTGCAAGAATTCAGAGGTAAAATGGAAAAAATATTTCACCTGTACGCAACTTTCTCATTGAAAGGTTATCAGCTGAAATGATATGTTCACAGACACTATTCTTTTGTCCCTCAAGTGCTTTCACACATTTTTGAAAACATGGTGGAGTCACAATAACAATGCAACTCATATTGAACAAAACAGTAATTAGATGCTTAAAAGGTGAAGAAATAAAGGGAAGAAGGGACTTGAAAACATGCTAGACAGAATAATGATTTTCATTGTGTTATTTCTTTCTGAGATACAGCAATAAAATTATAAATTATTTATTTTCTTTACTTAAAAAATAAAAGAAATATCAGTAAGAATACAGAGGAGACAACAGATCCATCCTTTCTGTTTTCTCTCAGATTTTGAATAAACAATCCTAACAATTTTTTCTTTTTTCTTTTTTCTTTTTTCTTTTTTCTTTTTTTTCTTTTTTCTTTTTCCTTTTTCTTTTTCATTTTTCCTCTTCCTCTTCCTTCTTCTGTTCAATGGCAGTTTTTACATTTCCAAACTAAGGAAGGTGAAAATAAAGTTGCATGACTATTCTGAAATGCATCTGTGAAGCAGAACAATAGCAAAGTTTGTCCCTTGAGTAACTCTTTAGATTTGTTTTGAGTAAGTCTTGAGGGTTATGTTGTATTTTTGATTTCAGTGGCTCTTGTTTTATCTTAGTAGCTAGTTTTGCCCATCCTTAGTCAAATCTATTTATTCTTAGCACATCTGACCACAGGATCAATTACTAAAATTCACTGAAGTTTTAATGGTTGCCAGTCCATTGGATCCTTTTTCTTTTCCCAGCTCAAATAACGAGTTCCAAGAACAGATCTCTGTACATTTGAGGGGATGGTATATTGTGCTGGTTTTGGCTGGAGTTTAGTTGATTTTCTTTACAGCAGCTGGTATGGGGCTGTGTTTAGGATTTGTGCTGAACATGGGATTGATAATAGAGAGGTGTTTTTGTTATTGCTGAGCAGAGCTTAGGCAGAGCCAAGGCTTTTTCTGCTTTCCATACTGCTAAGCTGGTGAGGAAGTTGGGGATTCAGGGGGTATTAGGAGACACAGGCAGGACAGGTGACCCAAACTGACCAAAGGGATATCCCAGACCATGTGGCATCATGCTCACTATAGGCAGTCGGGGGAAGAAGGAGGCAGGGTGGGGGGAGAGCACCACTGGAGTGGAGTGAAACCATTTCTCCTCCCAAATCACCATTATGTGAGGCGGGGCTCTGTTCTCCTGGAGGCAGCTGAACACCAGGGAAGAAGGGCTTTTTTTTTGCTTGTCTGTGCAGCATTTGTTACCCTGTGAAGATTTTGTTTTCCCTATTAAATGGTCTTTATCTCACTCCATGAGTGTTCCAGCTTTTATCCTTCCAATTCTTTCCAATTCCACTTGTGAGGGAGTGAGCAAGCAGCTGCGTGGGGCTCGTCTGCCAGCTGATGCTAAACCATGACATTTGCAGTTATGTTTCTATGATTTCTCATTACTGTGATGCTGTGAACCTCAAACTGGAAACACAGGCAAGACAGGTGTTCATCATATCTACAACCGTATAGTTTTGCAGCTTCTCTTTTTTTTTCAGAGTTATTGACTAACATAATTAAAAATTGAGAGAGGAAAGCTTGCATTGACAAGTAACTATTGAATTGAATGATGTTAACCAAAAAGAAATAAAGTAATCCAAATGACTAAGCCTTTCATTAATATTACATTGACTACACTGAGTATAGAGATTAACAAAAGAGATTTATACCTCTGGTAAATATAGTCCTACTTAAGTAAGAGCACAAACCATTCTTGTGAGCAAACACATCAAAAATTATGAACATTTTTTATCTATTCTGAACTCTTACAGTGCATCTCAGAATCTTGAACACTGACACTTCTGCCAAGAAGCACCAGAGGCCCAGGATGGTCATTGCCCTAACTGAGAAGCAGCAGAAAAAGCAAACAGATTCTTATAGAAACTGACACATGAGTTTGTCTGACTGTCATTCACAGGTTCAAGTGAAACTACAGGAAAGTAGTTGTCATCTTTACTGCACCTTGCAATAAGGGTTCTGTGGCAACTTCTACCTGTATAGACTTTTAATAACTTCAATGTCTCTTTTGTCATCTGTGATTAATTTAATTTCATGTAAAAAATATTACATTTAGTTTAATAATATTTTTTGCAATGTAGATTTCAATCTTACAAGATAAAAAATATTTTGTCTTGGATAAAGACATATTGAAAGCTGAGTTAATACAGTTTGAAATAATAATTATGATACTAAATCTGGCATATGCTTTCTCTTTGACACTTCAACATATTTATCATTAGATTAAAGAGAAGCATTGCCAACTTCTAAACATAAAGTTATCAGCCATAGTCACCTAGAGAATTCTTTGCATGTTTGGCTATTAGTCATACCCTTGAGACTCATGAATTCATGAAACAAGAATAACTCAAAAGATGTGACGTTTCCCAACGTTGTTTATCATATTGCTACCTTCAAAGTGGAATATGAATGCATATGAATATATAGAAATTTGCTTGAAAAACTGGATAAGTGATCAAATGAAACCCATTTGCTTTGATGCCTCAAAGAATTTCTGTTTTAACCCTGGATGCCCTTCCAAGTTTGATGTAAGAATATTTATTTTTAAGACACAGATGAAGAGGCAACTTTCACTTACTTTTAATGCTTAATTAATAGTGTTGGCTTTTCTCAGCTGACATAATTATTTTTTAGTTTATTATTAGAATGTTATAATAAAATATATATTTAGATACTGAAAGACAAAGTGACTATAATTTGAGGTTGTGGGGAGTTACTCCTCAAGGCCCCTAGATTAATATATGGTTATTTATTTCAGAGTAAATTGGAATGAGAAAATATAAACAAAATCTGTCTATATTACACATGAGTTAGTTTTCTCTATACTGATAAATTTAGAATAAATCTTCATGTGTAGAAAAGTTTCATTTTTAAAAAATATTCCTAGGACCTTGGTTTGCCACAATTTACTTTTAACTGTCCAAGTTAAAACATATTATAATTTCAGGAGGTCATTCATCTTTCCTGCTGGAAAATTCTTCTTTGGACTGCAAGACAAAGCCTGGAACAGAACTGGAAGAGAACAAACAAAATTCAGAATTTATGCATACAAAATATTAACTTTGAAAAAAGTCTTCAGGCTATGAATTTACAAAACAATACAGTCCTCTTAGTTTAGGGCATTTATTACTGGATAAGTAGTGATTTTTCCATGTAAGACAATATTAACTGGTACAAACTGGCTTTATTGATTGTATTTCAAACATTTTTTAAAGAGATTTTCACTTACAGTCTGTATGAGATTAAGTATTGTATGTCCTCTCCTGGCTGTTAGAAAACTGGCATAAAATCAGAAATCTGGCATAAGCTCTGTTCAACTTGCTCTTGGTAATTTGTTAGAAACGCCCTGATGATCTGGACCAAATTTGTATCACATAGGCTGTGTCTATGGTGGCAGATTAAATGTTCCAGGTCACTTTATGTCACTTCTAGAAAGGGCATGTCACAGACAGCAGCCTCCTGGACACACTTGGCTGCTCAGTACTTTCTGTGAAAACAGTTCTTGGTGTTCAGGCATTTCCCAGGGTTGTCCAAATTCGCATGACACATAACCATGCAGAAGAACATGTGGAGAAACAGCAGGACATGGCAATGTCTGACCCTTGGCTCACTGGATTCACAGAGCAGAGACCTTGAGATCATCCCTCAGCACTGAGATCTTCACCTCATGAGTACAGAAACATACTCTCATTTCAGGATGAAAATTCTGGTCTGAGACCAGGTCCAGACTACATGTGACACACATCTGGGACATGAAATTTCATGTTCCTCTTTCAGCCAATTTGTAGTACTGCCTGGGTGATGTCACCATCAGCAGTGGGTGACTGGAGATTAATATTTTCCTCACAATAATTCAATACAGGCTACTTCAGTTGACATTGTTGGAATGAAAATCTTGTCAGGCTGAATATGTACACTCTAAGAATTTTACATATTTCTATGTACAGTTCTAAATTTCAGATACATTAATGTTTAAGAGAACCCTAAAAGCAAGTGTTAATGTTTAGTATACATTACTTTACATTTTGAGATATCAGGGATTTGCAATGAAATTTGAAGCTATGAGAAACTACATTGATTTTGGATTTCAATACAAGATTTAAAATAAACTAATTCTCAGAAATTACAATAAATTTGACAATTAATATACAGATAATATACAGGTTTTTCTGCTGCAAAGGGTTTTTTGTTGTTTGTTTTGATGTTTGGTTTGTTTGGGAGTTTAACTATTCTTTTTCAATTCCATGAAATAAAGCTCTTTAGACTGTACATTATGAAATAAGAGTAAAAGAGAAGCTGCATGCACATTTTAGCAAACAATTATGTAAAATTAAGGTCAGTGGATTTGTGTTAATTTTTATCATCTCTAATAATAAAAACAATTAATACTATGGATATTGAAAGTTATCTAATATAGTATTAAAAGTTTTAAAAGTCAGATTTTTTACAAATGTAATTAATTATTTTCCTGTTTAGAAGAAATGTAATATGGAACAAGAGCAATAAAAAAATCAATTGTACTTTTAATAAAATGAGAGTTTTCCCTTGGTATATTTCACCAAATTAGAATTAGTTGCTGAGGTATTTAAAAATAAATATAGAAAAAAAAATGTTATATCTCTATGATGTAATCATTACTCTTATAAAGAGATGTTTCTAAAGCTACAGTTCAGAAAAATTTTTCTTCTTAACTAACTTTTAGTATATATTGGTGAGCTCTACGTATGACAAGAGTGATAAATGTAATACAGAGAAATTTAAAGTGATTCTATAAAATCCAATTTTAATGCTTCAAGGTGATGCAAAATTGAGGCTGGATGCTCACATATTCCTGTTTAAAACTTTCCATCCTCATCTGTTTCAATCAGTTGTTATTACTATTTATTTAATTTAATAACCAGCTTTATTTTACAGTGTGGAGATAAATTCTTTGCAAGCACTTGGAAAGACAAAAATTTTTTAAGAGAATGTTGTGCCAAGGGTGAAAGAGAAGACATGTTTAGGTATCTTGTTGCAATTATACAAAATATGAAAGAAATATACAAGTTTCAGAGAACCTACTGTTCTTACAAATAAAACACAGTTGTCTATCCATGCTTTCTTCTCAAAACATCTTTTCTTGCCTAATTTTTAAAGACCCACAATTTCTTTATTGGACCCTGAAGCACCTATAAGTGATACAATGCTGCTGTATTTCCTCCTCACTCTATTTCTCTTAGCAGGTGTGGGTTGTAAATTCCTCTGTCTAATAGGGAATTGGAAGAGAAGGGAGGCACAGATTACAGCCAATATTTCTTAGAACACTTTTTATGCATTAAACTGTTATCAATAATAGAATCAAGCAGGTTCTTTTAACAGACAATAGCACAGCACAGTTATGTATTCACAGTTCACTGTCATCTTCTCAGGGTCCCTCCCAGCTGCCAGAATGAAGGAACAGCAGGAATGGCAGCCCCAATAGGTGCTTTTGGGTGCTGCCCTGAAGCAGTGGGGCTGATGAGATGTGCCAGGACCTTCTAGGAGCTGCTAGGAGAGGCCTGTGGTACAGAATCTCTCCCGCAGTCTTTATTTGTGCCCAGCAGCCAGTGGCCATGTGGCACAGAGCCACAGTGGGTGCCAATTTGTGCTCGTGATTTTCCACAGAGGCATCATGTTCTTCTTGTCCTGACTTTATCAGTTTACTGGGTCCAGCACAGTTTTATCACTGCTGGTATGAAGGGAAGCTCTTATATGGTATCTTCCCAAAACACACTTTTCCTCTCTTTGGCTTGTTGTTACTGAGCTCTATTTCTCCTTGCTCACCTATGGAACTCATTCTTATCCACTGGCACTGATGGGGATTTTGTAATGTGTGCATTTAGAGAAAAAAACATTATTAGATTACTATTAGAGAGATATTTTTATATTATGATTAGAAAGATATTTTTCTCTTGAATAACTCTTTTTGAATTTTTGTCTTCTCATTTTTTTTCTTTTCCTGCAAGCTACACAATGCAAAATATGAAATATTTACTAAATATTACTTGGATGTCTTTTCTATCAAATTCTTTGACTTTACAAAATAGATTGTTTACAACTGTGCTGCCCTTCTGCTTAATGGGCACCCTGGGGGAATTTTGTTGGCTTTGAGACTCAGCTACATATTTTCAATAAACAACTCCTGAAACCAGTGAATGCCGAGAGCTGTGAACATTAATCAGTGATCTATCTGAATGGAATACTTGCCTGTTCTCCCTTTGGGGGTTGGAAAAAAAAAAGGACATAGATCATGATGCAGTATTCACAGTCACACACAGTTGAATAAGCCCAACTAAATATTTTAACATTCTCTTTTATTGCAGGTTTTTTCGTTGACTTGAAATTGTGATAGCAAAGCTGACTGCCTTATCAACACATTTTGCCAACTAGAAAAAGAAAAAAGCTTCCCCAGGATAAGGAGCAGCTTTCAACTATTAAAAGGTTTTAGACTGCTGGTAGATTATATTTGGAGCTATTGCATTTGCCATATCCTTTTGTCCTTGAGTCACATTGCTAAGATGATATCTCTCTGCCTTGGAGGGAAAGCTGCCTGCTGAAGTATTCCCTGAATGGCACTGCATCTGGCAGGCTGATTTACATGTGGCTGCTGGCATCTTCCTTAGAGGAAACCCCTACTCTTGTTTTTAAAACACAGGTCGGGTCAAATATTGGCAATTGCAGGGCTTGTGCTACTGGACTAGAGACAGACAGGAGAGTTAAAAAGAAAGAATCAACCTGAGAAAATACACAATTGTTTATTAAATTAAAGTCAGCCATTTCATTATTCAAAGTAGATAAAATACAGCGATGCCAGATATGCAGTGGAATCTTATCTTAGTTTTTTGACAGAAAGCTGAAAATTCTAAATGACCATAGTCCAGGTGGACATGTCTAAAGCACAAACCTCTATAATGAAATAGCAATATTGTCTAATGTATCTTAGCACTTTCAGTCATTAGAAATTTACAGGCCAAGTGCTACCACTGATTTTCAACTTTTCAAGAACTGAGATTTTAACTGAAACTCTATTGTATGTAAATCAAATTTCTACTTTTCTTTTCCTGCTGTGAATGTTTGGTAATGTTGTTTGTGGCCTTGCTTCCCATTCATTTGAAAAATCTCTTTAACAGCATGGTGTAAAGAAATCTCTTTGGTCCTGGGTGTCAAAATTTCTACTGAAGTTGGTGTCAAAGAATAAAATTATATGCTTAACTGCATTGAATTTCAAATCTAGGGAAATTCCCCATGTCACTGGAAGAGGAAAAAAAATGTAGTCCCTTTCTCCAAGTCAATATTTCTGGTACAGGAGGCTGAATGAAAGGCTGCTGCTGCAATGTCTTCCCATGCTATGAAGAGAGACCAGAATAAAACTAAGAAATAAAAATTAAAGATTGTGAACCCACTAGGTTTTTAAGGACTGAACAATTCCATAGAGTAAGTATAATGCAGAGCATGACATCAGAAGCTCATGAAAGTAAACATTTGTAGCACTTGTAGTTATTTCTATATATTGTTCAAAGATCTACTGAGCTAACACTTTCCTGATGTACAGGTGAGGTACACTCCTAAAACAAGCCTGCCATATAAACCCTTTCACCTTTAGAAGGCAGTCTCAGTCTGTTCTAGATGGGTAACTGAAACATTCAGAAATTGGGATTCTAAGATTAGACTTCAAGTTCATTTAAAAGTAATAAAAGAACAAAGGAAAGGAAGTAGAGCAGTAGTTATTAATATTGAAAGGACCAGAATGATTATTTTGGCTGACCTTCTGCATAAACTAAGTAATGAAGATATCTAACCCATCCACAGGGTTGTAGTTTCTAGGTAATTCCTCTGTGATTTCACTCAGGATGATTGCTTTACTTCCATCTGTAAGGCAAATCCAAGTCACTCCATTTTGAAGTCAAATTTGCAAAAAAAATGAAATCAAAGTTGATTTTCAGGAAAGAATTTAGATATTTTGTGGAACCTGATATATTAGGAAATGCTGAAAATCTTGAAAGAAAAGTGGTTATGAAGTCTTTAGTTTGTTGGGTTCCTGTTTGGACTGGCAGTTTCTGACAAGGGTAAAGATGTGCTATTATAATACAAAGACTCCCAGAACATAAACTTGACTGCTTATTGAATTGAATATTTGAGTAAATTCTCCAGAAGAGCTGCAGATGTATTTTACTTATAATTTGCTCCTCCTTTTAACTGCCTAAAAATCAGAAAAAGTTAATCCTTTCAATTTTGTCCTCTCTCTTTTGCTGACTGTAGTTTTCCTTTCATATTTCAGTGCTACAAAGCATAAAGTCTAATGTTTTGCTGCAGTAAGTGTGTACAAATGCTGGAATCCTTCAAATTTCTGTAGGTGTTTATGAAATCTGATACTATGTACTTTGATAACTTTGATAACCTGATGTTCAGTATTTTCAGTGCTCCCTTTCTTCACTTTCTCTTTCCCTTGGTGATTTGCACATTGACTTTAAAGATTTAATATCCAGTACTGCAGTAGTGTGAGTTCTCCTTCTGAAAGGTGTACAAATTATAAACAAAGCAGTCTCAGTCTATTTAAAATTTTGTTTGCTTTTGAACTTTTGTTGTAGCTTTTGCTATTAATAGCATTGACTCCTTCCTGACAGTCTGCCAAATGAACAAGAATAATACAAACCTCATAATGACTGAAGTCTCAAAGTTGATGAATAAAGGAAAGAAAAAATTTGGATTATTTTTTCTCTAGCCAGGAAATAGTTTCATACAGTGTGACAAGCTTTTTGCAATGTCTGTTACTAGGGCATTGCAAACTAGTATTTATTTACAGAATTCTTTAATATTTTCTGTTTCTCAGCCTCAGAGAAACATGCTCATTAGTTGTAATTGATAACTGTATTTTTTTTTTTTTCTTGGAGGAGAGGAGGTTGCATATATTTATAAAAATAAATAAATTTAAATATGGATTTTGTCCTAGGGGATGCCTGAGAAAATTACATGTTAGTAAAGAGATTGGCATTGTATTTTTACAGTTGAAATCTTTAATTGGCATCACTTTTTAAAGACTCTATCTATAGATACTCTTGAAAGAACATTTTAAACTCTTGAAATTTCAACATCATTTGCATTAAAGGGTAAATAATTGGTCTTTTAAATCTGCTTTGATAAATTTTCATTAAATAGAATGGTAAGACTAAATGATCTCTAGAAGTGCTTCCAAACTCAAATATTCTGCTATTCTGTAAAAACAAGGGATCATATGTCAGTTTTTAATTTGCTGAAAAACAAGCTTAGATGAAAGATCCCACTAACCTCTTTAGTCACTTCATTCAAATAGTGCATAATTTGATGCAACTTCTTTTAAGATCAGTGGGAATGCTTGTGTTGATTCAACAGGTGGATCAAGTCTTGAATAAGAGCTAAGTTGTTTTTTCAGGAAAATGCTTACAAACTGTAATCCTTAAACTATAATAAAATATGACATAATCATATTGAGAAAAAACCCCAAATTAATATATTTGAAAACTCTCTAATGACACTAGATTTTCAAAGTGAATGTTCAGTTTTCTTTGAAAGCTTACTGCCCAATAAATAAAATTATCCTTCAGTTTTTCTGTTTCTATCATATCTCTTTGGATGATATTAACTCATGCTGTCCTTAATTTTCTTTGTTCTATTACATTAAAATACATTGCAATCAACAGTATTGTATAGCATAGTAGATATAACACATAATTTTCTCTGGAATCTCAAAGGTTAAAGTTGTGAGAATAAGCTAAAATTCAGCATAAATTCCTGGCAATGTCAAAGTCCATGGGACAGACTGGTGGCCCTGGCATGAAAAATTCTAATTCTGCGTCATTAATATTTTTTGTCATCTTGTCCAAAACAATGAGCTGGGTGAGGCTTTTCCTGACATCAGTGGCACAGCAGCTGTTTGGGATTCATGAAACAATGCAAAACAGGAAATGTGTGTGGCAGACTTCTGACATTCACCATCGTTGGGCCAGAGTTCAGCTGCCTGTTCAGCCGTCTGAGTAGTATAACAGATTCCCTTTGCCTTCCTGTTCAGGCTGTTTTCCTGAGGTGCTGGATCTTCATCATTACTGTACCTTTCCCTTTTTATTTTTTAATTTTTTTTTTAATTTAATTTAATTTTTTTTTTATTTTGTTTTAGTAGAGGTCTTTATTTTCAGATGCAATAAACTGAAGAGCAGCTGTGGTGAATCACTTCTGCAGATCTCCCAGACTTTCAGGTTATGATCTGATTGTCTTCTGAAATATAGCTAGTGTAACATAGCTAGTGAAATACTTTTAAAAATACTTTGAACTTGCTAACACCTTCTTGCCTCTGCCTCAGGATTTTTCCCATTTCACTTTTATTACTGTCATCTGCTTGGAATCAAGATCTTTTGCAGACATCATTTACTACCTTCCCCTAAACTACAGTTTTTCTGTTTTTTATATTCTGAAATTATGTCTTTTTAAAACAGTGCTTAAATCTGTTTTCATCCTGGGTTAGCAGAAGCAGGGGATAAAGAATTAGGAAAGAAATTATATTTCCCTAAAAGAAACTTTACTGCCTTAGCTATTTTTTACCCTACTTTAAGCCAGCATGTCTTTGGTAAAGATATACTCTAAAGACCTTTTTCCTAGTTTTAAATTTACAGGTAAGCATTGTTATTATTTAACCATTATAGGCAGAATTATCAACATAACTCAGTTTTTCTGGCATTTTTCTTTTATTGATCATAGTTACCCTTGTGTCTAATTGTAATAAGTTTTGTTCATTGGAGATGCAAACAGATATTAAACTCCTGATAGTACAGAGGCAGTGGAATGAAAGAAATGTCATATCTTAGAACTGGCTGCACTAAACTAGGAGTGTCCTCCTAGATACTCTGATTCAGTCTGCTCTTCAGGTTTTTTTCCCTCATTTATTTTTATTGTTATAAATTAGGAATGAATTTTATATATTTTTAAACTTTTTTGCAATAAATTCTCTAAAGTTACTGACAAGCTCTCCTTTATGTTTCTTTACCCTGATAATGCCAAGTTCACACATCAATTGGGAAAGTCAATGCATTTTACTATATATCTTATTCTTGTGAGTAATGTGAAACTGTGGCTCAGTATCAGCATAAAAAATTAATTTATGCCACAAGCCACTGGGTTGAACAATGTCCCCACCCTCTCAATGCCTGCATGCCTGTATACCCACAACTCATCTGTGCATTTGTGAGACCTGAGGGTGCATCTATGTGCTATGGTTTCCTTTGAAAGGCATGTCAAAGTGTGTATGGACCATGATCTATCTCTAAGGCAAATCTACTTCCCAGTTGTTCCTGCTTTAAAAAAGACCTTGGATCACAGGTACAGCAAGACATTTATTATATATATTACTATTATATATATTACTATATATTAATTTTATATATATTATTATCAACATCATTCTGTGAGGCACTCCAAGAAATTCAGTGTCCAGTCAGCTCAGTGAGGATTGCATGAAAAACCCTTGAGCCACAGCTGAGCCATCACTCCAAGCACCTAGACAAAATGCATCCAGAGGAAGCACCTTGCTATGAGGGGAGCATTTATGGGAGCTTTCTATGTTTCCAAACACTGTGAACAGTATCAGAGAAGTGCCTACTGTACTCTTCTACAAAGTGAAGACCAAAATAATAAACATTCCCTAAAACTTTCAAGGAATTTTGACCATTTGATATATTCAGAAATTATTTCCTACCTGCACTAATGTAGAAAAAACTTAGGGTAAGACAAGCCAAAGAAATTGTTAATTTGGAAGATAAGTGGCCACTGATGCTCCAAGCATAAACAAAGTGTAAAACTTAATTAAAAATATCTTTCTTTCACTTTCTTGAGCCATAATATATTTCTAATGCAAATTTAACTTCTAACACATCTATACACTATGAGTTATGCTGAAGTGGCCAGAATGATTTCCAAAGTAGATGATTATGATTCAGTAGTCATTACCTTGACTCACTTCACTACATCAACCAAGATAGGCATGGTCTATAATTACACAAACATGGTCATTTAGAGTCATTATGAGTGCACACTTACAGATTTCCTATGAAATCCTATTAATTCAAAGAATGATGATCAAACTAAATATTCTGTGAATTCAAATAAATATATAAAAGAGAGAACACTTGGTGGTTTATTTAATACCTTCTCAAATTTAGCTTGCAGAATTTAGCTTAGATTATATACCTTGTTGGATAATTTAAAACAGTCCTACCAAGTTTTCTTGAACTGCAGATAAGTAGTTTCCTTGACCATTCTTTCTATCTTTTTGCATTTAAAATAATTCAAAAACTTGAATCATACCCTTGACTATTAGTTACAAATCAATGACACTGAAATATTTTAATGCAGAAGTAATGCATGAAGAAGTGATGAAATTTCTTTGAAAATTAATTATACACACAAAGCCTTGAAAAGTACAGATGCCCTTTTATGATACTGATGCTTCCATTGATATGAGTCAAATATTTCCTTGATTTAAAGAAGAAATATGCCTATTAGAGACCTTTGTAAAATAAACAGCTCCTTGATCCCTGCCCTCATATATGATTCATCTTCTTCAGCTTTAATTTTGTTGCACTTACTGAACAAGTGGCACTTAATGAAACAATTTGCTGTGCAGATAGAGGATGTCAAAAGGAAAGCACATGCAGTTTCTACGTGACACAGATAATCCTGGCACATAGCTGCAAAGGCAAGCATGTTCTTTGCAAAACTAAAACCAACAAAACCCAACCCAAACTATAACAAAAAGAAAAAAAAACCCCAAAAGGTAATGCACAGTAACTATGGAGAGTAAATGCTTCAAAGAGCTTTTTTATGAACCCATTAATCTTTACACACAGACAAAGGTATTTAGGGAGACTTCTCAGTTTTACAGATGGAGAATCTAAGAAACAAAGTAATTTAGTGGTGACTGCACATCAAGAGAATACAAATAATGAAAGAAATGATGACATTTCTCTTCAGGACACCTTCATATTTCTCCTGTTTCCTGTAGGGTCTGCTGCTTGACCACAGGAGACATGTGACTGAAAACCCTGAATTTCATCTAAATATCTGAAGATTCAGATGCAACTTCACATGATTCCTACCAAAACTTAGTGAATTGATATTCATCTTCATCCTTACTAGGAAAAAGGAAAAGATTACAGATCATATATCTGTAAAAAAACTTCTAGATTAAATCTGCAGTCACTGGCTATTTAGACTGAAAAAGACAAAAAAAAAAAAAAAAAAACCTCAAACAAACCAACTAAGCAAACAACAAAACAAAACTCCAACCCCCCCAAAAACTTATATTAGGAAAAAATCAGGCAAACTATCATAAAATTCAATTAAATATTCTTGTTGAGTTCAGGCAGTGTTGAAATCTTTTAGTATAGAATTATAATCCAACACTGCCATAGTAATGCCATCATTTTCCCTGATTCCACCATTTGTTGCACTTCCTCACTTGAAACATTTGGATTTTGAATCTGATTAAATTTGCAGTACATGATGGTATGACAATCAAATTGGACTCACCAGAAGGGAAGGAATAGGAATGTGGTTGAAGAAGACAAAAGAAATCAGATGGGCTTTTCAGCCTAGACTGACAGTTCATGAAGTCTGTAGAAATTATTTTAGACAACTAATCCATTAGAGATGCAATATACAAGCCCTGGCATTCCCTAGGAAATTGTGGAAGATGGCACTCTTGGTGGAAAGGCTTATACAGAGTCCTCCTGGCACAGTGCTGTGTTATACAGCCCACAGCCTTCTCTGCAGAGCCAGACCACATTCCTGTCTCTGGGGTGTACCTAGACATGGTCCATGGGCTCTTTAACCCAGGCACTGCTTGGCTTTCACCAGCTGCATGGCAAGAAGGGAATTTGGCCTTCAACATACCTGTCAAATTCCTTAAACCTCAAATTCCCGAGATTACTGGAAGATAACCAAGGGTTTATCCAACATCAGTAGAAAGCCAAGTACTAAACACTCACTCACAAAGCCTTTTATCTCTCAGAAAGTTAGCAGCAATACTCCACGAACATCCCCTTTATGATCTGTCTGTCATACAGCCAAAAATATTGGTTAGAGAAAAATATTGTCTTTAAAGGATCACTTGGTTAATTTCCCTAAAATGTCAACCCAGATAAGATGAGTCAATATGACTATTATGATGATCCCAAGAGGTAGAATTTCTCAAAGGTACTATATCTCCATTTCTTCACATACAGTAATCTCTGGAGGCATTTTTATTGCATATTCAGTATTTCTAAAATCTCTTTTTTGGTATAATTTTTTGCCTTATGTTCTGATAATATATTTTAGAAGAAGTTGACACTTGTGCTGTCTCATCCTCACTTTTTTGTGATCAATCACTCTGGTTTCCAAGCCAACACACATAGTACTTTTAAACTTGTTTTGTATTTGATTTTTTTCTTCAAAACAAAATATTATAATCGCTATATCTCAGATTTCTCCTGAAGTCGCAGGTTTCTCCATCTGAGGAGCAAAGGTCAGAATTACTGTTTGAGAACATCTGAATCTCTTTTTCTTCTGTATAGTTATGTAACAATTCCTAAAATTTAGTGATTACTACCCTACAGGTTTCTTTATTGCATATTGGATACGTCCTTCCTGTTCTGTTCCTTTACTGTTACCTTGTAGTGGAAGCTTTAATAGATTAACAATAGGTATTCTTAATATAATCAAATAGAATTTGTCACTGATTTCCTAATCATTATACTTTTAGAAAGCTAATACAGCATAAAAATGAAGAAAAGTAAGAAGGTCCACTTACTTGTACATCCTTCTTAAAAAAGTTAGGGAGTTGGATTTTCTTAGTATTGTGTTTTCCTCCTAGAGCTGAATATTTATATACCAATTCTGAAATAAAGAGGAGAAAGCCTAACTTCAAATTAAATTACAGGAAGCATATTCATACATTTTATGGAATAAAATTGTGTCTGAGATAAATTTCACAGAAGCAGCTCACTTCATCTCAGCTTGCAGCAACTGTTTTATAATCACACCTGACTCATTCTCCTGCCTAAATAGAGAGGGCCAGGACTGCTAGGAGTATTCAGACATATTCTACTTATAATCATGATGGTGTGACTTTTATTTAGTTATTTTGTTTTACAATAATGTGATTTTTGGTTTTTTTGGTTTTTTTTTTTTTTTTTCATTTCTTTGTATAAGATCCCAGCAGTAAAAGCACTGGTCCCTGACATAGAGATTGAGAAAAATCTGTGTACCTGTTCATTCCTTGCTTCAAAGTGTGCATGGCAAGCAAACATGATTATAACTTGAGCTAGATAATTTGGACTAAATTACTACCACTTCAGTTTTAAAATATGCAGCTTTTTTTCTCCAGTGATAAATGTATATTCCTATTCTAACAATAGAAAACTCAATTTTCTTGAGTAAATTCAGATATGAATTGCAAGAGATTCAAACATGTTGAACATGGACAAAGTTTTTGGCATCTCTCCTGTAAATGTACTGAGTTAAATCAATGGAGCATTCTTATTTCTTAATAATAAACTATGCCCCACTAGTCATTCTAGAACAATTGTTGCATGTCAAATTATCAGAGGAATTACAGAATACCTTTTCTAGGTGAGAATGTCTTTGTAACAATGTCTGCAGCTCTTAATCTAAAAACCAAAATGGTTATGGAATCTTCCTCAGTGCTGAGACTACAGATTTGTACTGACAATGGTTTCCTTTCACTAAGAGGGTCCCAGCACTCAGCTGGAGTAATTTGGCATGGCTCTGGTAAAGTCACTGGAGCAATACAATATTGTATGAACTGGGGTTATGGTTCCTGAGAACAATAGGGAAAGCCCAGCTGTATTGTCAACAGACTCTTGAATACAGTTAAGAATAAAATCCTTCACACGTGCATAAAAATTATAGCCACCCACTGTAAAAACACATTTTCAAGACTGAATTGATTTTTTGAATGCCATGTGTTACCAGTCATAATAATTACATATGTTAGGTAAACTCAGATAATTTTTTTTTTCATTGACAAAAAATTCCTTCTACAAAGCACTTTCTTGTTGCTCACAATTTTATTCTTCATAGTTTTCTTTAATTTCCAGTATTTCCTGTTTGTTTTCTTCCAGGTGGAAAAAAGGGACATTTGTTTACCATAAAACAACAGAGAGAGTAAGAGGCAAATAAAAGATTAAATAAACATCATAAAGCCTTCCATTTTTAATACTACTCACAATTCATTTTGGGGGAATAAACAAAAAATTTACTGTAGATTATACTCCTGATCAAGACTTGAAGACCTTCTCTAAATTATTTTTTCCATTATAATGATATGCTTTGAAATAACCAGACTGGAAAATTTGTTTAAGGGCAAAATATTATTTTTCTTCCTGTACATGAAAAGGTTTGTTCATATCTGTTACATTTCAAATGATGGCAGTATAAAAGATTGATTTCCGTTCTACTCAAACATTATATTACAACTATGGCCCGAGGTTTAACACAATATTTTTAGTGATCATCATCAGCTCAACAAATTCTAATTTATAGGTGTCCAGACCTCAGAGACTCTTGACATCTTAGCAGAATTAAGAAAATATGAAGTTTCCATAAAAAAAAAAACCCAAGCGGTTTTAAACAAGATCCCTAATCCCATATAGTCACAAACCATATCTATAAAATATTAAAGTACCAAATAAATAAAATTTAAGTGCATAGAAAAGATTATTGGGATTTTGACCTAAAGAGTATACAGAAATGGCTCAAGATGTGATTTCTTTTTCATCCAAAAACCTGCTTTCACCGTGACTTTGTTGTTTTGTTTGGTTTTTTCTTATTCACTTTAATAATTGATTCTTGTATGGTATGTGAGTCTGAGCAAGGAACTCAAGAGATAATATTTAAGGAGATTTGTAAATTGAGCTCTGGTTGGAACCAAATGTCTATATAATTTTCTAATATAATTTCAAATAACCAATGGCTGAAAGATTACTGAGTGTGAAACATCATACTCTGAGAAGTCCTCCATGTTCCTCCATATCACACACAGAATTAAAAGACTTTTTTTCTGTTTGTGTCACATTTGATGGACAGGGTAGGTGGGAACACTGTAAAGCAACAGACACCACATGTGATTTTATTAGCAGCATAGGGATTGTAGTGGAAGTGCTGTAGCTCAAGTTAGACACCCCCTTCTATGAAAAGCATGACTGTCTGTAAAAACTAGTCATCAGTGTCAGGCTGCACTTGCTCACTGTTAAAGCTTAAGCCCTGGCTCTGTTTGTGCATGACTCTGTCAATCTTTTTGGAGAGCAAAATCTGAAGTAATTTCAAGTCCAAACCCCAACGTATAACACATTCCAAAGTCTCTCTGTTTTTTAATCTACAATATTATGTAGCTATTTTTGGTAATTGTTTCAAAGTTTTTAGTAGGTGACATAAAATTAGAATGTGGGAGGGAATAATGTAAGCTGGAAGAGGCTGAGAATCACATAGTGTAGGTTAGACCAGAGAGAAAAATACTGTCATAATAATGTCATTATAAAGATTGAAGAAAATAAATTAGAATTTTAGATATAAACAAAATGTAGCAGCTTGTAGTAGTAGATAGAGTCAATTTCCATATGTTTAATCTCACCATGCTTCTAAGCCACTGTATGCCTGTACCCATGAACAATAATTGAGTGTGAGTTTTTATTAATTTTCTTGTGAAACAAGAGTCATTTTAGAAAAATGTGTTGAATTGAGAAAACTTTTATAAGTAACACATATTTTGATATGAACTATCTGCCCTACAATTTACAAAATATACTATACTACCTATTCAAAGACAAAAACAGAAATAATACAAAATACCAAAGCTGATGGAAAAAATAATTCTTCCTCTCCTGAAGAATCAGTTCAGCTTTGATTCTGTTTTGCTTATCTAAGCACAAAAAGCAAGGAAAAAAAGGAAGAAAATCATGCACAGTTTAGGTATCCACTGACCAGTGAACAACAGGAAAAACATTATGGTAAGTCTTGGAATATCAATTAATTTGCTTTTGGCATTCTTAGACTAGTGCATTCACCCAAGTGGAGATGGCTTTGTGCAAATCTCCTATGAAATAATTCTGTAACAGAGAAATGAAACCTTGCATTAAAATGTGAGCATCTGTGTACCAAAATAAAACTGATCCTTACAGCACCAGAGGTTTTTTAGACTCCCAGCCAGTTCTATGAACTCTTTAACTTCTCAGACTGTCTCACTTGAAGGTATTTAGTCATTAAACTGTATGTTGACAATGCAGAGATGATTCCCAGGGAAGGTTCAGGCTGACCATTAGGAAGAAGTTCTTCACAAAGAAAGGAGTTCTTCACAGAAAGGGTGAGTAGATATTGGAACAGGCTGCCCAGGGAGGTAGGTGGTGGTGTACCATCCCTGGGGGTGAGGATTGGCCTCTTCTCAAATAACAAGAGGAAATTATCTCAAGAGGCACAAGGAGAGGTTTAAATTCAATGTTAGGTGAAGGTGCTTCAGAAAAGTGGGGGGATCATGCACTGGAACAGGCTTCCCAGGGAAGTGGAATCACCATCCCTGAAGATAATTAACAGACATGTAGATATGGCACTTGGGGACATAGTTTAGGGACTTGGAGTTTCTGAGTGAACAGCTGGATGAGAGAATGTTAAAAGCCTTTTCCAAGATGAACAGTTCTATGTTTCTCTGAAATTATTTTTCCCTGGAGACATTTTCTGCAATAAGTTTCTAGCATGTAATGCTTTATTGCATTATTGGAATT
Organism: Erithacus rubecula; assembly: GCF_903797595.1. Taxonomy (NCBI): domain Eukaryota; kingdom Metazoa; phylum Chordata; class Aves; order Passeriformes; family Muscicapidae; genus Erithacus; species Erithacus rubecula. Next base: position 42,081,459 of record NC_136688.1, read on the forward strand.
ATTGAATTCTGAAAGGTGTTCTATTTTCCATCTCTTAACAACCATAACTTCCAAATAACGAGAGTGTGGACTTATTAACTCAGTGATCCCTGAAGCTACTGACTGCAATGTCCTTTGAGCTGCAGATCTCACTTTGAAGAGAGACACTGTCTTTGAGAATTGATGGAGATAATATATTAGATTAATATGATGTTTAAATAACAGTTAATAGCAATAAGACATCTTTAAGCTCATTACAGTCTAGCAAACAACACTCTTTGACCTCCTTCAGCCTACTGACTATCAGTCTTTCTTATGTCTGCAGAAGTCTCCTGTGATCACTCATTTCTCAATGAAAAGAATTTCTGAAAATGCCATCAGGCAATTAGGGAAAACAAATACATCTGACTGACCAGAGCCTGCCAGGATTGTGAGGGTGGTAGTAGGAAATTAAGCAATGGTTGTTCCTGCCAGACAGAACATGCTGTGAACATGTGGCTGCTTTGGATTGCTAACAATGGGGATAAACAAATGTGAAAGTGTGAGCTTTTACAGAAATTCATACATTATATATTTCTTTTATTGGAAAATGAAACCTTATAAAAGAGAGGGAAAAAGAAAGTAGTAGAACCAGCTGGCATAGAAGTACAAGAGCATTAGTGGAAAAGAAAAATAAATAAGAGGCTGAAGTATTTCATGTACAAATGAAAGGAGGAAAAACACTGAAATTTGCCAACTGAACCTGCTGTTAATAATTAGACTGAGGTTGCTAAGAAAATGAAACACTATTTTTTTACTTCAAATTTTAATTCATAAAACAGGCACTAATCTTGTTCATTAGACCTGCAGGCTGGAGCCACGTGCCTGGCTGTTGGTGAGAGTGCTGTGCTGTCTGCGTTGTGTCTGGGGACTTTTAAAAGTGTCTTCTGGTTTCTGTTCTTAACAGAGGTGGAACTTGGTCTCAAATCACAGGCCAAGGTCTCTAACTTTAAAAAAACTATGGGTATGGTTCCTGTTCCAGGTATTGTAATTAGGTCTACTCCTTTGGCTAGAAATTTTTGTTTATTTGCCTGGCTTTTAGTTCTTTCGTTTGTTTGTAATGGTATGATGGCTTTAAAGAAAAATTACAAGAACATCAGAGAATCCCACAGAGTTTGGCTTTATCAAAGCAGTGGTACAACTCATCCATGGGTTTATTTATGGATTTTATTTCTATCTCTGAATACAAATCAATGGAGTTCAGGAGTTCAGGCTACTCATCTGGCAGATTGAAAACCATTGAGATACATCCTAGGCCCTGTTTCAGATAGAATTCTGTTTCTAGTTGCCAAATTTGCTACCACATATTGCTGGCAAGGCAGTGAAGGGTAGGAATAACTGGCTAGGTTCTCTTTGTAGTGCACTGTCAATGCTGTGGTAGTTTATGGCTGCAATAATAGAATCAAGGTTCTAGCTTGGAGAAATAAGTAATTTACATTTTAACAGAATAAAGAGCTAGATGATCAGTTAACCTCAAAGTAATAGAGTTTTGCATTGGGACATTTCTTTCTGCATAGAAATATGTTGCCAACAAAAATCATAACATTTCAACCCCTTATTGCTGTCTGAAGCACTGATTTGACATTTAAATCAAGATTATGTATTTGAATCTTAATTTTGTTCAATATATTTTCTGGACTCTTTACAAAGAAGACATTTGGGTATATCAAAAGACTTCAGATTGGGTACATCCAGAAAATTACAGCTTGCCCTAAAATATTTGTTTAATTTGAGAAACATTCACACAGAAGGAAATGAAGGTCAAACTAACCTTCTGTTTAACCTTAAGTGTGAGTAGAACAGACACTCCTGGTGCACACTCCTTTGTCTTGCAATATATACAATTTACAATGTATGCAATATGGGAGGAGAGAGAGAGAGCCCAGAAAGGTGGTAAATGCTCCATCTCCAGAACCTTTTCAGGTAAATTTGGACAGGGCTCTGAGAAAATATTCTATAATCCTATAATTCTGTAATAATCCTATAATGCTGTAGCAATTCTATAATTCTATAAATGCAAAATCAACTTCTACTCTAAGTTTTTGTCTCGTGTTCCATTTTAGGGCACAAAATCTTTACTCTTGACTTGACTGATATTTACTGAGGAGTTATGAACAGTCAGTAGGAGTGAGAGTAATCGTTCCTAAATTTAGCCATCTAAAGGTGTAAGCTATTTATCAAGACTCCATTTATAGTCACTGAATAAATTTAGACACCCCCAGATCCTTTCTCTCTTTCTTAAGGTCTTGACTAATTAATCACCTTCTTCAGGAGCCTGTCTCTCTTTTCCAGAGTAGAGACCCAGTGCAGGCAGTTTACAACTGAAGCTTAAAGCATAGGTAATTACAGGTAAGTAAGAAGATTTGCATTTTACAGTCCAAAAGGTGTTTTTGTGGATATCTATATTAGGTCTCTTATATATTAGAGATTTGTAATTACAAAGGTGGTATTAAATCCAAATCAATACTATGATAGCTAAGTAAAGATATAGATAGTTAACAGTATACAGTAAGTGTGGAAAATGTCTGTAATTTAGTAGCATCATGGGCTGGTGGGTGATTCAAGTGGGTGAATTGTAGATTAGATGTTCCACATCAACCTGTTCACCCCAGGAATTTGGCGTTTAGTATTGCAAATGTCTGGCAGGGGCTGAGACGGCGGAGACTAGAGATATTTTCTAATATCACTTAATGAAGGGTAAAAAATCCACTCCATTCAGTGACCTTGCTTCTCACATCATAAGTTGGAAAACACTTAGATGCTCAGTGTCCTGTGATTTTTGCATCCATAGAACAAAGAACAGTTTTTTGAGGACTTGTTTTCTAATAAAATCAATAAAATCCATCATCATTAATCACCCTGTGCTTTTGGTTTTCTGCTTTCCAGAGAACACCTTTGGCTATTATACATTGGTGACAGTTTCAGATATTGTTTTAATATACAACACATATGCATGTGTTTGTACAAGCCTACACCTATCTAAATATGAATTTCACAATGTGTTGACTGGATCATGAATGAATAATATTCCTAAAGGTGTAGACCATGATAACAGCTGCTGAATGATTAAGTTTTTCAATGTTAAGGTTATGTATAAATTTGATGATATTGCACTTAAAGCTCTAAGGCCAAAGACTGGAGTTGTTTAACATAAATTCATTGTTAAAGACATCTCATTTTTCAAAGGACAACAAAATTTAATTTCCAAAGATAAGTAATCCATTCTGTTTCCATAATATCAAGGAAGAGAAGGACTGTCTTCTCCAAGTACCTGTGTCTCTCCACTGACTGTAGAGGGAAATCAAACAGCATCCTGAAGTTAGTTTAACTGATATTGTACTTGATTCTTAACTAGCAACTAGCAACACTAAGTCTTTGTTGTGATTTTTGTTTTGAGCTGTCTTCTTCTGACTCCTCTGTTTGCTTACTCAGAATGGAAGCATGGGCATGTACTTTAATAAAATGGGATCCAACGTTTGTGAGTGCTATTGGAATTTCAGGAAAACAGCAACAATGGTAAATCTGGATCAAAAATCCTTGGCCCTGCAGTCAACAGTTGGTCACAGAGTAATTTTGCTGCAGGCTGGTTTTGAAATTCTGGGGCAATGTTCACTGTTGACTCAAAGGGAGTAGTGAGACCTACAGGATGACTAACACCTGGTGTTTTGGTTGGGAACCTGCCATTTAGGTATTTGAGCACAAGCCAAACCTTATTCTGATTAGCTCCTCTGCACTACAGTGACTCCATAGGCAAAAACAATCCCTTTGTCAACTATAACTTGAACACATATACTGCTAGGTAAAGTCTTCCAGTGCTGATAACAAAGCTCTATTGCTTGACCCAAAGTAGATGCTCAGTGGTAGTAGGTCTGTCAGACTAGTCAGTCATTAGAAAACAATCTAGTTGTATGCAGACAGAATAATTGTTCTGGATAGGGTTTCAAACAGGTCTCAGGAAGTGAGTCACTCAGCCCCCTTGAAAAGTGAATGGTAGCTGGAGACCTGTTTCCTGAGACACCTTTGAAATCTTAGCTTATGTTACAGTATGGCTGTTATCCAACCTTACCTTGGGACATTGAAAGGGTTTTCTTTCTCTTTTCTTTCCTTTTTTATGCCAAATTAAAAGTATGAGGGCCTAAAGTGCATTTACTCCTAAGCAACTTTCCACTGACTTAGCCATATAAAGAAGCCTTGTAGTAGGTATAAATATGATTTATACTCACTTTAACACTCATTTCCACCACCTGAGTGGTGTGAAGCATCCCTTGTTGAAATCAGATTCAGGTTTACACATTCCAGAAAGCAGCCAGATTATATTGCTTAGACCTGCTGCTGCAGAAGCAGAAAGTGTTCTGCTCCAGTTGGCGACAGAGCAACAGGGTTGCCTCACTATCCAAACAAATTGTTCAGACTCTCAGTGTCTTTCCAGTGTTTGTTCTACTTGAGAAAATTACACCACTGTCCAGGAAGACCTTTTCAGTCTTTGAGAGACTTCTTTTGATTTTCCAGAATAGAAAGACAGAGATAGGAAAGAGAGAGCAGATTGGATACTGCTTCTTAAGAAGTCATATAGATGGTGGGGAAATATAACTCAGCTAACAGTTTCTTAATTTTCTAACAGAGGATTTACAATTGGGAGTAGATCTCTTTAGAAAAATATCCTTAATTCCCATAATGTAATTTTTTTTAAGAATGTAAAGTGTCTTAGGAAGCATAAAAGATCCAGGCTGGATCCAAGTTACCTCTTCTGAAGGAATACCATCTGGGTTAAGGGACCAAAATAAAGTTTTAGTTTTGTTTTAAAAGGGAAATTACTTTATGTTATGACTCATCAGAACAAGTTAATTTTCCTATTAGCATGTTTTACCTTAAAGCTATAATTTTATTTTCAAATCCATAACAATACATCTGGATTGCATTTTGGAAATGAAGTTGATCTGTAAATATGACCTGAAGCTTTTAAAAAAACAACACAAAAAATATTGCTTTCCCTCATATTTGAAAGTTAATGAACATCAATGAAGTGCTTTGGCGTGCATTATTATTACTGAGTGCCTATGAGCAATTTCAATAACATTATCTAATTAATCTTCCTGAATTTCCGAGATGTGGTAGAGTTATTTATTTAACTTCTTTTGCAATTGAATGACAATTAGAAACAGCTTGAATAACTTTCCCGAAATGTTGCCAAGCATCATTTGCAGAAGCCGACTTAAAAAAACCAAAACTTTCTCAGGTTCTATTATAATCATAAATTCCTCTTGTCACTCTGATAATTATGAAGGAGTATGTCCTTTCAACTGACCTTCTTTTACACATGAAAATAAGCTCTGCTATGTTCTCATGTCTCTGTATTGTGTAGCTCTTGAAAGTTCTATGATGATTGTTGTATCTCCTCAAAATTTTTACAAGATGTCTGTCATGAGGGTGCTTGACCTTTGCCAGTAACCCAGGTACTCAATGCATAACCTCACTGCCTTCCCGACATGCATATAAAACTGTGTGACTTTATATTTCCTTTTCCAATTACTCACAATCTAATTTAAGCTGTGTTTTGCAAGCACTTTTTTATTTTCCCCAATGACAAGTGTATTAGCTAAGTCTGTCAGCCTAGCTGCCAGCTCCCCCAAGCAAGCCCAGCACGCTGTGACCTCATGCATGCAGCATGCAGGACTGACTAGGGGCTCCTAGGAAATAGATGTGAAGCCTGAGCCCTGTCTCAGCTGCCTTGGTAAGCATGTTTTATGATAAACTTTATCTCATTATGGGAGGGAAGGGGGAAATTTTGGTCAAAGTCCAACTCTAGAGCGTATGTTGAGGCTGAACTTTTCTGCTCTCCAAGTCTGCCATATCAAATTAGGTAGAATAAAACCGGCTGCTTGCCCGATTATTTATAACATCACAGGAAACTTGGAATGACTTATTAAGGATGGAAATAGTTCTCTTTCCTCAGAAACGGATCTTGCTTTGCCAAGATACACAGTGACTGACTGTGTGTAAGAGTGGTACACAAATACCTTCCACGTTGAAGGTTATTAAAATATACCTGGCCTCGTTTATCAGCACTTACATGATATGCATTTATCCACACAAAATACTTTTAAAAGGGCTCCAGGGAGCCCTGCTCAATGTCTTTAGGGACAGAAACAGATCTAACAGTAAAAATAATCCAACAATCCAAACCCACAAATCAGTAAGCTTTTTGTGTCTTTGACTGTGTCAATGAGTCTTTAGTATGGACTTTTATAAATATTTTTGTACAAGTTAATACCTACTGACCACCTTGGCTTTTCATTAAAAAAAAAGTTTTTAAGTCTGTCCCCTTGAATATTAAAATAATAGATCTTGGAAATGCAGGACGGCTTTAGCAGAAAAGTTTAGTCTGAGGGTCATCAAAGGAAATTTTGTGTTGGGTTTAACTTCTAACTCAGTGACCATATGGTCCAGCACCCTTAACACAAGGCAACAAAAATGACATACAGGAACTGTGAACCAAGCTTTATTAAGAGTTTTGATTCATAAAATGTGAATATCTTATTTATGAAGATGATTTAAAATGGGAAAATAGCACATAGTATTTTGAAAGGGAGTGCGTAGGATGAGTGGTATAGACTAGAACAAAAAGTCTTCATAGCTCAGTAATTCTGGCTTGGAACTTATTGATAGATAATTCACAGGGAAAATCTGAGAGAGAAGGTTGAGAGAATCTAAATCTCATGGCTGACATTAAATTAATCCAGCCCATTCAAAAAATGTCACCACAGTGTAACTGCCTGCATTTCAAGAACAATATTCCAAAGAACACAGATTTGGACATCTGCATGACAGTCCTAGTTAGACTACAATAAAAATTTCAAGGGTTAGAGCTGTAAAAAAATAAAATAAATAAAAAAAATAGGGTTTTAACGAAGTGAGAGAAAGCTGACTTAAATACCAGAAAAATTATTTTAACTACATATTTCATTTTTTCTTGTTATATGCAACTGTTACTTCCTGAACTATCTGTACAAATAAAATGGCTGTTGGTTTGTCTTATCACTTCATCCTTTACTTCATTTGCTAGTAGCTTTGCAAAAGGGTAATCTTTCTCAGAGATGTCAAGCTCATTGTCATCTTTGTGAATAAAATGAACAAAACAGACTATTTGTGCTTTGACTTTTCTGTTCCTGATGAAGCTGATAGAAGAAGAGAACTCTCACAGAGTTTAGAGTAGAAGAGAAGATCTTTTATTTCTTCATTTCATTTGCTAAAGAGAGCTCTTTCTAGGACTACTGATATCCTTTAATTTCTGACTGGGAGTTCTTTGAAAAAACTGTGGCTTTGGGTTTTTACAGACTTCAACACTGTGGAAAAGCAGTTTCTACATTTTTCAAATTATTTGGTGACCTTTTGACATCACTATGATCTAACTTCCTTTTTTTTGGGTATTCAGAAGAGAAAGGCACCATACACACCCTGATCCATAGGGTAAGGTTCAGTACACTTTATCATAACCTTTCAAAAATATGGTTAAAGGTTCAAATCTTAAGAAAAGTACTGGAGGGCTGCTCACTGATTCAGTACCCCAAAATTAGATGTGAGCCTGAGGAGTGAAATTCATAATGCAACAAGGGACAGCTAAACTTTCCTGTACAATCCTCAAATATAATTAATATCAGCCAATACATTTGATGTTGGAAGTCTAATCTACACATTTGAAAATGTCGAGGAGGGAAGCATCTAAAATTTTGTTTCTTCTGAATTTAGGCACTTATCCATAGTCCAAATTAGGTTGTGTGGAACTAGGATTTGCAAATGCTTTCCTACAGTTCTGTATGTAAGTCATATGAAGTGTCAGCAGACAGCTCTCTCCCGCTTCTCTTTCAGAAGATAGCCAGCGAGAAGAGGGAGGAGGAGGAGGTGATATCACTGAAGAGTTTTTGCATAACAGTCTTGCTATGCAAGTACTTTCCGCCTTCTCCTGGGCTATTTTTGAGTGGAAGTGGCTGTGGGAGCTGTGCAATGTGCTGCACTGCTGCTGCCATTGTGCAAGGCGAGCTCGGAGCGCACCCACGGCGCTGGGCACTTGGCAAAGGCAGCACCACGCACGGCTCTGCACCCCAGATGGACTAGGTGAGGAGGATGTGCACTGCACTCAGCTGAGAAGGTGGCATGTTTTGATGTGTGCAGAGACACACCAAGTTAGAAAACTTAGATGCCTTAGACACGTAAGTGAGGACACAGAGTTTTTTAGATCACCCTTCTAGATGTGTTTAAAGTTCAGTTTGATTGTATGGTAGGAGCTTAAGTGCTGGTTTTGGATTTTTCCTTGGATTGTTTGGACATTACCTCTGCATAATGGTTGGTTTTGGTAATTTTACTTTTTGAGCATCTAACTAGCATTGTGTAACAATGTGATGTAGCAGAGAAGCAAAAAAAAAAAAAAAAAAAAGTCAGAATTGAGAAAATTATTTTTACTCTGTCTTCTGGAACATGATAAAAATCAGCTTAGATTTTACCCCAAATAGCAAGATATACTTACTATATGAGCAAATATAGCTTGCTATACAAGCTATAAAGAAAATTTAAGGATAAACCCCATAATTTTTTAGTCCCTGAGCTCTAAAAGTTCCACCTGTTCAATTTTGAGATGTTTCTGTACAATTTACTTGTGAGTTTCTTGTTTCCTACTTTTTATATCTGTGGCTTGTTTTTTTGTTGTTTGTTTTTCTTGCAGTCGTTGTACATCATTCTCTTAAAGTTTGTCACTGTCTAAATGGGTAAATGGTATAATTCTGTTTTTCTGAGCTATGTCACAAGAAGAAAGCTTATATGAGAGAAAAGAATGTATGGAAAAAGTATAGAATTTTTTCTGTCTTTCCCCATGGCTTAAGAATGGTCTTACAAAGGTTCTTATGAATATCTTTATAACTTTTTAAAAGGCTATAAGTACAAAGGGCAAATCCTTAAAGGCTAACTAGATGGATACTAAGGTAGTAAAAAGATGCAGATTTATTATATCAAAGGAAACAACTTATTCTCTCCACTGCCTCACTCTAATTGCTTCCCAGAAAATGGAACCTCCTCATTCAACACATCAAATATCAGCCATTTTTTCTTTTTTTGGTTTTTTTTTTTTTTTTTCCTTTACACACTTTTTAAGACTAAGCTGAAGACATGTGATTTCACTAAATGCAATAAGAGTGACTTGAGTGGTTTGTCTTGCAGAACTCTCAAGTATGCAGATCTCAAAGACCCCAATCCTCTCAGGTCCCTCAGCCCATACGCATGGTGTCCAGCAGACAGAATACAGCAGATGTTGAGACAAATAAGGGCAAGAATATGTGATTGCAAGTAATTGAGTTATCACTGTTAAATGAGTTCTCACAATCAGTAATTGTGATTTTCTGCCTCCGCCATAATTGTCTTGAATACTAACTATGAAGATACATAAGAAAATAAAAGGCTGATGACTGTCAGATCTGTCCTCCTTGTTCCTTGTTTTAGAAACATCATAAACTCAAGAATCAACCCTTACCTCATTTCTGGTGACATTCTTTTTCATGCCTCTACTGATGTCTGGTCAAATTTGTAGCTTGTGGACAATAATCTATTAATCTACAGAGATGGTAGTGTAGATGGACTCCTTTTGATGAAACACGAACTTGTTTAAATTATCTCAGTCTTGAAGTGAAGCTAGTCCCAAATTTTCTTGGCATTTTTAAGAAAGTTTTTAACTGTTAAAAATTATATATAGAGAGGAATTTATATGCATGTGAATAAATACATATTCATACTCACTTTTATTTTTGCATTTTTGAGTTCCAACTGGCCTTTTTCTTGGTACATCTTATCCAAACAGAAGAAGGAAGTTTCAGAAAGTTTTCAGAAAAGCCAGCTGTCTCTGCATTTCCTGAGCATCTCCACTGTGATCTTCTGGGTCCCTGGAATACTGCTTGGGTCACAGGGGGATATTCCATACAGGGCACTGCACTTTCTGCACAGGCTATCAGCAATCTTTATATTGAATCTTGCTTAGAGATATTTTTAGATATTCATAAAATTAGAAGATGGAAGTGAACCATATTTTGTTTTCTCTTATACTACATATATCCATTTCTATAGTTTGAAGCTAAGAAACTGTAGCTGAGTAAAACTGAAGCAGCAGTCTAAATTTTGATGTCATGGGATAGGGTGACTCTTCTAAGAGGATTTTAGATTTAGTCTTGTTCCCATATTTTTTTAAAAATTAGTATGTATATGATTTTTTTTGTCCTCAAAATATTCATTGCCAAGAAAAGTATACCTTTAAATATTAATTAAATCACTCCACCCAATTTTTTCCCAGTTTTTCCATCTTCTGTTGCAGTAATCACTCTTAGGTTATGTCTAGAGAAAGAAAAAGATAAACAAGAGGAGCTGGAGATCTGTTGATGTTATATGATGACACATTCACACTCATATAAGTGTCACAGAACTTCTTTCTTACTGTGACATTTTTCTTAATAAAGCAGTGGTTTTGTTGGAAACTTACACCAGGATGCTTACACCAGGGCTAAATTTGATTCCAATTATCTGGCACAATTGCCATAGCAGAGCATGCTGTGCATACCAGCACTACATAGATAGGGAGTTGGTGAGAAGAGACATACTCTGGATTTAGAGTGTGAAAAACCAGATGAGGAGTTCACCACAAGGCAGGGGTGTGAAAATTTTACTTAGAAGTTGTATTTTTTCCCACTGTGTCCTCCCTGCAGCTGATGGAGTAATAGAGTTGTAATGGTTTGCTTACAGGCAGTCAATTAGGCACCTACGGTTACTCCACAGGGTGTAGATTTTACATGAGTGGCTTATTCATAAAAAAAAAGAATTACTGCACATTTTGCTCTAGTATTCTCCGTTTCTAAACATCAATATATTATTTATTTCAAATCTTGTCACATTCTTATGCAGGGCCTTTGTTTCCTTTTCTGTCCTTTTTACTATCAGGGTAGATTGACACAGACTGATTTGTATTATCCCACTCTAAGACATAGCACATTATTTTCCTGCATTAGTTGTACTAGAATTCACAGTTTAAAGGGACTGTTTGAATTGAGCAACTTATAAGAAGACTGAATCTGAAAGAATTAGTAATATTGAATTCGTATCATGGATGTTGCAGCTGATATTGCATTGGAGGGACAGTTCTGCTGGAGATGCTTTTAAAAAGAGACCAGTCTAAGATTCTATCAGCTCTTGTAAACTGAAAGTCAAATATTATATTACATTTTTTTCCATATGAACAAGGAGTGAAATGTATAGAGCATATGTAGAAATTATTGAAAGCAATGAATGATGGTTATTCTTCTTACTTTTCCCACGCATTTGAACACAATTCATAGAATTAGAAGTACATTCATACATGGTCTATTCTAGAAGCAATTTAAACTCTTTTCTGCTCTATCTAAATATAGACACATACATGTCTTTATATACAAAGAGACAGTAACAGAGATAAAGAATAGATAATAATTTATAATATTTTAATAATGAAATATAAAATAATGTAGGCAATCATAGATAAAACCAGAATTGCCCCATATATTATGTCTTAACTCCTCTTAAACAGTTTCTCCTGTCCCCCACACCCAATTTATACATTCCAGGCATTGTAATCTCTAATCAGCACTTTTCCCTCTTATCCCCACCCCCATGTCCTTCCTCTTCTTTCTCTTGTCCTTCTCCCACTGTGGTCTTTAGAGTGGAATGTGGGTGGGATTCAGTTCCGGCAGCCGGCAGGCAGCCGGCAGGAAGGGCTGTATATACAAATGTGTCCCTGGTGTCCTAACATGTCCTTGCCACACAAATGGTCACACTTGCTGTTGACAGGGTGACAAACTTCAGCCCAGAATCAGTGCCTGTAATAAGACAATGATGTCACTGGCTCTAAGGACTATTGTGAAAGAGGGAGTGCAGCTATGATGTGAATACAAACAGCTACAAGTATTTTATTTTATAGGAAGATCATTTAACGTAAGAGATACTTTCTGTCTTTTCAGTCTCTTTTTTAATATTTAATAGATGTGCATGTTACTATTGATTAATTTACAAATAACATAATTTGCATCTATAACACAAAGTAAATAAACATATATAAATACAATACAACTGTTAATAGTCACTGAGGGGTCTTTTTGAAGAGTCATAATTATCTCCAGTTTATAAAAGATTTAATGTCTGGCCAAATAACTTTGGATGTTGACATATGGATGTTGGCACATCTATTGTTATTACACCTATGTTTGCCAGGTTCCATGAAACACTGCCAGTCTCTACACACTTGCCATGCATTCAAGTCTCTCTCAAAGGAGAGGTGGAATTTCATAGCATATATTACACAGCAAGGAACACATCTGAGAAATTTGATAAACAGATATATAAATATATGTATGTCTATGCACATACAAAATATATCTTCTGGTCATTCATTCATTTTTAAAAAGACTTTGCAAGAGAGCAATATAAAAATACATCTCTTAGACTACTCACTTTGGGGTTCATTATGTAACAGGTTTGTTTCAGAATGGAGTGTATCTACAGAAGTATAACTGTTATTTAACTTGAATATTAGACCATAAAATGAATATTTTTTTTTAAAGATGCTCACTCATTAACTGGTTTCCTGTGAATGCTGCAACAAGAGAATTCAGAAGAAAGGTGTAAAGGGGAGAAAGATGATAGTACCACACTCCAGTCAAGAAGAGATATACTGGATATAGGAGTTTCCATGTGCTACACAAGGCTGCTTTAGTCTATGTTCAAAGCAGGAGCTGCATTATACAGGATACAGAGCACAAACCTCTAATGCACATCTATGAAATGGTGCCTTGGACAGAATCCCCACACCATGGCTGTATGGAATAGTAGGATTGCATTTCCACAGATTTATCTGTCAAAAACCATTCTCATTTTCTTACAAATGCACTTTAAGGCTTTGATTTCTAGGGCAGATCTCCATACTCTGACCCTTGTATAGCGCCTCCAGTCACAGGGACACTGGATTCAGGCCTGCCTAAAGATGGAATTTCTGCAGCACTTTTAAGCCTTTTCGAGGGGAAAATCTTGATGGGTGTGCTGGTATTTTAGGAATGACATTTGAATAAATGCAGACACAGCTAGAACCTAGCAGAAAGAGGGAAATATATAGAAAAATGCTTCACGTGTCTATAGCCCAGCAGAATGTAGAGCTGCCAGAGCTTTGGGTTTAGAGCTGCTGTATACATCTTTAAGGTCAGAGGTGAAGATGGTGATTGCAATATGCTGGAAGTATCTTTGTAGCAAAAGTAAAAAATAGGGAAAAACCCCCCAACAGTATTTTTTATTCTTCCTAGCAGTGTATGCTCTCTAAATTCCTAACATATATAGCTTGAATATGTAATAATTTTATTTTACAGCATAGTTAAGAATCTGTCCTTGAAGATTACTTTGCATCTCAACAGCCTTCAGAGTAACCCAGTCCAGCTTGCACAATCCACAAGAATAGATGCAGTAACGTTAGAAGGCTAAAGTCCTTCTGGTGTGTTTTAAATTATCTGCCAGAATTATCTCAGTGTATGAAACTGTTCTGAGAAATGTTTGCATTTTCTACAGAATATATTTTATCCAGTTCAAAGAGAATATTTGGAACCAAATATTCAAAACTCCCAAGATTTCATCTAAAAGCAGCAATGCCAGCTCAAATTTTGTGTTTTGGATATGAGAACAGAGTTTACTAAAGTGTTTTGATTTTAAGTTTTTAACTGAAAGTGGAAGATATATTTGGAAAGCACCACCTAGACCACCTCTTTCTTCCAGAGAAATTCTACATTGTAATCCACTGAAGAAATTATAAGGTGACATACACCTGAAAACTCTGGTCCAAAGTTTTTACACACTCATAACCTTCTCTATTCATGTATAAGAGTTGCACAGCTGTGAAATTTACATTGAAACACCCAATTACTCTGACTTTCCACAAACTATTTTCTACTCTATTGTGTTCTGATAGAGAGAATCAAACCAGATATCCTTTTTGGACAAAAGCCCAACCAGAACCAGATTGGCTGATAATTCACAGGTTTCCAGTGTACACTGAGTCTCCTACTCACCAGTTTCACTAACAACTTGGCATGTGTTCAGTGGTGGCATCATTTGAAGGGACAGAGACTCATAGGAAAATTTTTAGATTCTGTTTCCTGAAACTGCTTTGCTTAAGGGATCAGTACACAGGCTTCCTTTAGTTTCCTTTAATTGTTTGTGGAGATGTGTGTCACAGCTATTGAACAAAACCACTGTGAAATAGATAACTTTAGTGGGCTTTGATTTATTTTGACATTTTATTTTATCATTTATATGTGTAGCTGACCAGTTATATTTAACTCTCTGGTGACTAGTCTGTGTGTAGTTGGCTTCCTACACCAAATGTGTCACCAGAAAACTACCAATCAAAGTTCTTTGGCAGATTAGTCAGTAGCAGTTGAATTATGATGCTATGATTGTAGGCATTATATCTACATTGAAGTCATGGGTGAGTTCTGTTCTGTGCATAGTTTGAAGGTAAATTTATTGAGCTGTCAATGTTGTAATCTAAATGCACAATATTAAGGTCAGCCCTAGTAGGTGGGATTGGTACTTAAAAAGAGCTATAATTTTTGGGAAAGCCTAATTTGCACAGTCAATATGCCATCAGAATGTCTAGAAAACAGCACTACAGGAGATGTTACTACTGTATCCTTCTTCAATGTGTTTGGAAATCAGTTTGCAGAAATCGTACCTAGCAATATAGTAGAAGTGAAATAAAGGAGGCAGATTTGGATTCAGCCAGATGTAGGGACAGATACAATACAAAGATTTATCTAATACCCACATATCTCCTCAGCTGACCATTTCATTATTCCTTTGCCGAGACTTTAAGCTGCTGACATACAGCTGGATATTTTATTTATTGAAATATCTAAATGTTTGAGATTATGTTTTAAACTGCAGCTTTGCAATCTTTTTTGCAGCATTTTTCAGCTGGCTTGCACTTGCAATATTGGTGCAATAAGTATGTCACCCACCTTTAAAATTGCTCAAGAAGAAAAGATTAAAAAACAACACAAAAAGGTAAAGGTATCACCTCTTCAAAGAGCAGATTATTTCTGACTCATAACATCATATCCCACTAATAGTACTTCAATTGTTTGGAGAGGGCTTGGCCAAATTTCTAAACAATGATAACCTGCCTATTCTAGAATTGGATAGGCCAGATGTGAATTGAAGTACCCACTAGACACTACTGCCCTAATCTTTTTTCCCCTAGGATGTTCTGCAGTTAAAGTGCTTAAGAATGGCTCTTGTCACCATAACTCACTGGCTTACTCTCAAGGACCTGTCATAATCCCAGAGTTTACAGCCAACTTTTCTCTTGAAAGAGAAAAATAGACGGAAATACTTGATTGAAGTTCAAGTTCAGTCTGAAAGAGATGGCATAACTATAATTTTGTTTTGTTTTAAGAATCCCCTACTTAAAGAAAATATGTCTCATACTTTGAAGCTCTTGTGAATGCGAAAAAAAATTATGTTCAAAGCAAAATATGGTTAACATGGTCCTGTGTGTACTACATATAAAGAAAAGGTTATAATTTACTTTAATGTCACAGGATTAAGTTTTATTTGACATTGACCACCACTGATTTAAAGATAAATTCTGCCAACTTGACTAACAAGGAAAGCACCCCTATGAAAATTCAAACAAGTTTTATGTAAACTGCTAAGATGGAGCAGGTAGGTAACTATAAACTCAATCTTGCTGTTCATTGCAACATCCAAAGAAGCTCTTTTTGTTCCTATCATCAGACAATTCCTGCTTGGATAATTATTCCTATGCAACATAATAGACCATGCTGCAAAGATTCCTGAAGTAATGTCACCCTGATCATATGTACATGATTAGAGACACATTTCTGCTAGTAATTTATGTCTGTCTCTAAGCAAGTATTTTTTCAACAATCTCTCAACAAGAATACACTTTCTGGGATTCTTTTATATTTATACAGAGAGGTGTAAAGGTTATCATATCTGTAAGTTTGGATTAGTTCTCTAACATATTATATGACTGATTTATAAAAACCACCTGTGCCTGATTAAAGAATGTGAGAAATGGTGAATATCATCCTGGCAAAAACAAAACATAGAGGACTAAATATATCAAATATATGCATATTTATTCAGATGAGAAATGGACAGAGAAATCAAGATAGTAGATATAAAAATGAAAATATTTAAACAAAAATAGCAGCTATTCAAAAGCAGTTGCATAAATTGCTTGCAGACAAACTGTTATGGTCATAATTTAATATTAAAATGTTTAAGTAGGAAATATATTTTTGTATGCTATTAGCTAATTTATAAACAGAAAAAAGATGATAAATTTAAAATATTTAGCAAAATTGGCTTATTACTCTGTTATGATTTTGCTAATGTTTTTGCAAGCTTATTTTCAGTTCTACTTTGTGATAGGGAGAAATCTTGTTCTGAGAGGCTCAAATATAAAATGATCACGACTTTACTTCATTATTATTGATGGTATTCAGTGCATTATATTGTACCTATTAATGAGGACTTACTATTGTATTTATTTCTAGGTTCATGGTGTCATTACAGTGCAATTGCTGAAGAGGAAGAAAGTTAAAATTTGCAGAGAAAAAATGTTTCTTTAATTGTGGGTTTTTTTGGTGGATAAAATAATAAAGGTTGAAAAAAGTGGACAAGCTTTAATGATCAGTATCTTGCTGAAAGCATATTTAATCAGAAATACTGTTCATTCTCCAGCCTTTCTAAAGAGTTCTCACATTTCCAAACAATTTTGCAAAGTGTTGAGTCCTGAAGTGGTCATCTTCAGTTCATCTGTTCAGTGACAGCATTTTGATGCTTCACCTTTGATATTTCATGGCAAGTTTGTATATATATGTATGTGTGTATGTATCATAAAGGCTTATTATACTCTACCACAGATCCTGATATGAAAGTCTTTTGAGCAAGAGCTGAAGAACACAGGAGTTTCCAGTAGCAACAAGAGCAATTCCCTCTGTGTGAAGACTCATCTTTTCAGTAGAACTGAATGTATCTTCTTCAAGGACATCCAAAAAAGTCCAAATTTGCATCACTAGAAAAAAGTGTGAAGCTGAAATTAAGTTGAAGTAGTCTTTTGAGAACAAAAGGAAACAAGATAATTTTTCATTTGTGATATTCAGTTAGTCTATATTTCTACTTTTTCTGTATTATTTCGAATTGGCTTCCTTGAACATAAGGCATCAGGGTTGCCATGTAGCCATAATAATTGTTAAAAGGATGCTGATCTTTATGTCTAATTTCTCAGTTATGTCATTTGAGACTTTGACACTGCTGATACTATTCATCACTGGTATTGAAAGTGATTAATGTATTTCCAAGGAAGCCTTGAGAACCAAATGCCAAATCTTGAGGGCAGGGGAGAGTTATTTGCAAATTGCAGGGATGCAACATCAAGCTAACAAGCAAGGGACTGACCATTTTAGTGTGCAGCACACCAGAGAGGTAAGAAGTACAGGAGAGAGCAAAAGTCATTGCATGTTAAGTACTGAACTAATGAAAGTTGTCATATCATAATTTCTGAGAAGAATGGGGCTGGCTTCTACTTTGTATCTGGCATATAGTTAAATCTATGTGCTATTGTTCCTTACCCATGCAAATCTAAGAGGAAATAAACAAATAGAATTCTAAATTCTTTGTAAAACTCATTTCACAGAGTTCTTTTTTCCTAAGCTAAAGAAGTCATATATTCCATTTATCTCCTGTCATTACTGATTACTTCAGAACTCTGGATAACATTTAAAACCAGACAGTTTATAAAATAGAAGTGGCATTACCTCTTATACGGGGATGAAAAAAACCTCACCTATAATTTAAAAAAAAGGTAAACAAGTAAACAATGCAGATGCAATTATTTTAACCCAAGAAAAATCAACCAAATAGAAAGAAATAATTTCTTAAAAGTTATTCATATATAAATTGATGTATGCTAGGTATTCAGGTATTCTCTACAATCCTGAATCACACTTTCTATTAGTTTTTGTGTTAGTGCAGACCCCAGAAAAACCTATTTCAATTTTCCATGCTATATTCAAGTTTCACATTGAAAACAAATGTAAACCCTCTTTAGAATAATAACCTTATGTTACTTTTTCCATAAGCATTTTTTTCCTTTCCCTTTTTAAGTCTATAATTCTTTCTGTCTGATTTTATTAAGTGTGTGAAAAGGTAGGCAGGCTGCCCAGGTCTTGGAAATTAAACTTTCCTAAGTAGCTCAGGTGGTTGCATGAAATTTGGAAATGTGACAGCTGAGAAAGAAACAACATATGACAAAATGATCCCACTTATAGAAAGAAATTGAGGATATCCCCATCTACTGTTATCTCTGCACACTGGATTGTGAAGTTTGTTTATCATGATGGTAAAACGAGGGAAAAGCATCTTAAAAGCTGGGCATTCTGTTTTGCATGTTTGGAGAATGGAAAAGTCACACAATCCCTTCTTTGGTAGTCAAACTCAGATCCTCAGCCTTTTTAGTGCAGTGCAAATTGTTGAAAGGCAAGTCTCTTGTCTTATTTTATTTTACTATTATTCTTTGCCTTGTTATTTGTCTTAAATGGTTCATACAATTCGAACAATGTTCACAGAAGTGAGAAATTTAAAAAGTGTATTTTTTTTTTAAAAAACAAAACCGCCAATATGCAATAGTTCAATAAATAAATAAAGTCAAAAAACATGTTCAAAAAATGAGCAGGTTTCAAAAAAAAAAAATTTTAATATGTTTCTCTCTGACTTATAAAAGTATCATTAGATCTTTGACTCCATGTGTTTCACCACTTCTAGCCAGTATATATTTCCATTTTCAGATTTAGTCATCCTGGCCTGAGACTGCCTCATTTGAATACAGCCTTCTGTAGAGACTTATTTACTTTTTTCACCATTAGGTTTGATAAATGAAAGTGATTCAAATAATTCAGTTTCAAGTAATGTAAAACTTAGTCTGATGATTTAGTTGAACTCACAGTGTCCTCTAAAGTGCCACATGTCATTTGTTTCCAGTTATTGCACTTGAATGTACATACAAGAACATAAGATTGATTCAAAATCACCAAATACAGCAAAGAGATAGAAGTGCATTTTAGATGGCCAATGATCAGGGCCACAGACTTGTTTGTGCTAGGATTCCACAAAATCTCATGTGATTATATGGATTAATCTCTTTTTCATTTAATTGGAAATGCATACTGATGCACCATGATTTATGACACCAAGTTCACAGCATGATCTGGACTGTAGACAACAAATTTCTAAAGTATGAATTCCGACTTAGCATTTGTGTATATTTGTGTATATATGTATGTGTGTGATGTGTGTGGTATGTGTGTGTGTGTGTGTGCATATACATAGATATATACATACACATTTTTGTAAAGAAACTCTCTATAAATACGGAACTAAATTCACTTAGTGATAGCAGTAGAGGCATAATAATGAAAAGCTACCCCTTTCTCAATGCAAATTTCTGTGTTACTCTGGTTATTTCTATCTGTTTTCTCTGCTTTAGTGGCTGGGTAATTTACATGTCCATCCCTAGTTTACCATCTCAAACGTCTCATACTGTGCATTTCATTGTCATTAGCTTTTGAATATTAAATTTTAATATTTTATGGGCTCCATCACTGAATTGCAGAGTTGTCACACATTTTATTATCATTTCTTTCACGTATTCAACTAATGAAACTTATGAATGGTATTGAAAATTAAGATAATAGTAAAATAAAATAGTAATGCAACTATTTCATATGCCATTGTTCATCCCAGTAGAGCTTAAATATTTGAGATATTTCTTGTTCAAAGAAACTGAAGTGAATTAGAAGAGTATTGACTACTTCCCCCTCAAAATCTCTTTTTTCAATGAAAAAGCACCATCAGCTAACTTTTTTTTTTTTTTTTTAATATATCTAGGTGGACACGTTTTGTGGAATAGAGCACATCATCTTCATGTAATCTTAATTTACAGTGTATGACAGTGAAGATATGTTAGATTCCTAGAATTACAGGAAATTGTTCTTGTAACAACAAGTGATTAATCCCTTGATTTCCATTACAGTCTCTTACAGAAACAGAAATTAAGTTTTATGCATAATCATAAGAACAGCTGCAGAATTGCCCCAAAGCTTCTCTGAAGTGCCATTATAAAATATTCCCTGCAAAGTACTGTCTGATTCCAATATGAAAGAAACATCACCAAAACTTTAATGATATGGTTTAAAGACTAGTTTTCTACAGTAAGGAGTGAATGGAACTCAATGTGTTTGTTCTTATGCATTATGTATTGTTCCATAAGGTTTATGCATAATGCATATAGACATACCTATTCATATAGATACATACTAGTTTAAGTCAAGTGAAAAACAATAGAACTGTAAACACAGATGTTTTTCAAAAAATTTATCCAGATGCATTAACAAAAATTGTTTTGAACAACAGTAGAGAATAAACATTTTTGTGATAAATACATCACAAGACTTAGGCAGTCCACAGATCATGAATTTTTGAGGCACTTAACAAAAGGAAAGTTTTATGTCTAGATGTTTAGGAATCAAATGAAAGTTTAATTAAGTAATGATGAGACTAAAAACAATCATAAAATCAGTTTCTATGTGATGAGGGACTTCATTAAGATTTCTAAAGAGAATTTTATAAAAGCTGCTAAAAGCATAAAAGCCACAGGTGGAACTGAGCAACCCACCTCTGGCAGGATAGTTACAATTTTGCTTGAATTTGTAATTAGTTTTGTCTGAATCCAAATATTTATGTAAGAGAAGTGTAAAACCAGTTCATTTTCATGCACAAAAATCTGTATTGGCATTCTTGAGACATTATGTTTTTAAAGTCTTGTCAAGACAGACAGGAAAAAGCAAAATAAATATTCACATACCAGCTGAATGAACGAGCCCTTTTCCTGCCTGAAAATCCATTCAAGACATGAAGGGGGCAGGCTCAAATCTCCCCTTTGTTCCAGAGCTCAATTTCCCTTTATTAAGATGATCTTTGATTTGGGATTAAATATTCCAGAACTGAGAGTTGACAACATATTGTGATATTATTTTATTTTTTGTTTTTTTTTCAGGGAAGTCACAACATTTTTTGGGAGAGAAAGAGTCAAAAGCTTCATGGCATAATAGCTGACATCTTTACTTTGATGTCCATTTACTTTGTTTTACATTTGTTAGATTGCAATAATTTTCTTTTATGTATTTTTTTTCCAATGGCATATAGAGATCTTAAGAAGTTAAGAGATTTGTGCAGTCAGACACAAAGCTAGTGATAAACTCTCAGCTAATAACAATCAATCTCATTCCTAAACATTAGGTAGTGTCCATGGTTTGACCTGTTTGGAGTGGCCTGATAACAGTTATATTCCAGCTGGGCTAGAAAGGCAGATATATTTATGCACAACACTGATGGCTGGGAAATGAAATACTATTACAGAATCTCGGATAAATACCAAAATTTTTAAGAGTTTGAGTTTACCAGAATTATTTGCAGAATCATGGAACTCCAGAGTGATGTTCTCTGTAATTTTCAAGTATTTCATTCACGGAAATTAAATTTACACAAGATCCATGTATGTAATCAGACTGTAAATGCTCTTAATTTTGTTTTTGAAGTTAAATGTGAACTTGCATTTCCTTTCACAATGCAGAAGCTTCAAAGTTCAGTTATAAGAACAGCCAAATTGCTTAGACAAATACTAAATAAAAGTCTCATGCACATTAGCCCAAAGCACTTATTAGAGAAAGATACAAAACAAAATTATTGTTTTCCCTTTAGAAAAATGAGTATCCTATTGACAATAGAGAAGACTTACAGTCAGGCTTTAAAAATATTTGATGTTTGCCATTATGTCCTGCAGCAGTTAAAAAAACTAAGAATCATACCAGCTCAGAACAAAAATTTGTTACTGTTAGACCTTAAGTCTGAGATTTACTAAGATGAACCACTGCCACTTAAAGGTTTTTAATTGGGTCGATGATTGGCAACTTTAAAATCAGTGAGGAAACATCCAGTCAATATTAAAGTGACTATTATCACTCACATATCTCTATCATAACATTCTCTATATGGACTTGGAAGTTCCATTAAATAACTGTTGTATAAAGTAAACATTAAAAAAAACCAATTACTGATCCATTAAATTTGCTTGCCAAAGTGTGCTACTAAGGTGATTATTGGCACAAATGATTAGCACCAGTCTTGCTGACAGACCACTGCCTTAGCACACCAACTGCTGGTGAAATTCCCTGGAGGGACTCAAAAATAATGAGGTGGCTTGATATCTTTTTACAATATTCTCTCATCTATAAAGGAACATCAAGAACAAAAGTCCAAAAATATAGGATGAAAATCTTTACTCCATAGTGATGCTTGAATCCTAATAGAAACACACAGAGGCAAACAATCTGAATGAGAGATAATACAGAGGTTGAGAACTGAGGAAAAGGACAAATAATATGTGTTTGGTCTGCTTGCAAAATACTGCCAAGATAGAGAGAAAAGAAGGTATGATCATTAAAACAAGAAGGATAACTCTCTTTTCCTCAGCCTTTGGATAGAATAGTTATCAATTTAAAAGACTGTTATATTAATCAAAGCTCATGTTTTTTTACTAAAATGCAGATTGATGTGCACTGAAGAACTAGATACCATGCACATGCAGCATGATTGCCCAATAAAGGTCAATATAGTTTCCTCCACTTTCAGTGACAGAACACTTTTCCTTCTGAACTTCTTCAGATTTTTAACAGCTGCAAATTGAATTTAATCTCTTCTTCATATGGAAAATTTACTTCCAAAAAACTATGTGGAAGTGTTTGGAGAAGAACTGGCAAAACATGCTATACATGCTAAGTTTCAGTATCCATTTTCATTAGTAGCTGATGCATTTCAGCTACTATATTCAGCTGTATTTCCAACAGTATAGTTGGGAAACAGGTTAGAGTTACAAAATGGTGAAATTACATTCCTTCTAAGTCTGGAGTATTCAAACCTATGCAGTGTGAGGCATTATGGAAAATGATAGTGAAGTTCAGACATAAGATTTTGTCTAAAGTTAAATCCCCACCCTATATCTAGTTCCTTTGCTTGGGATTAAGTTAGGCAGCAATTTCCATTTCAGTATCAACAATGAAGTTAACACATGATCAATTTATGCCATAATAATATAAATTCACTTCTCCAAAGAAAAACTCTAAGCTTAATATTTTTAGTTTTATAGAGGAAAACCTTGCATGGATTTTCACATACTGCTTTTGAGTTTATTTAAAAAGGAAAGATTGAAGACAAATTCTGAGGAAAAAAATAATATATGAATTAAAGCAAAAGGGAATTTCCATTCTGATAATAGTGGCTTTGGTGGAGCTATACCTATATGGTCACTTTTTTTTTCCATTTGTACCATGAACTGACAGTAGATATAAAGGTATAGAAGTGTGACAGCACAAATAATTTTGAATAAAAAAAATTTAAAAGGTAGATCTTGTTGAAAGATTTTTGATAGTATTTTACCACATCAGCACCAATAACAAGACTATTCTATAACAAATTTACCATATCTGTAAATCTCATTTTAACTTAAGGAAAGTAAAAATAGAAGATTAGTACAAAGAGATAGCTTACTTTATTTGATGAAAATAATAAAAAATCTTTCTCTTTATAAGAAGAATCCTCCATTATGAGCATATTTTTGTTGTCACTGTCACAATAAAGACATATGGATGGATAATCAAAAGAAACCCTGCCAAAACTAAACACAGAAAAATAAGCAAAAGTCACACTTGTATGCAGCAAATCTCATGAATGTGACTGTTTAGTAGGTGAAGACTCAGGTCTTCAATAAAAAAATCTTACAGAGCTCATTAATAACATAAGAGAGAAAACAGCTGATGGGTTCCCTTGAAACCTTATTAGAACTAGTCATCTCACTGTCCTGAAAAAGTCAAGAAACTGGTCACCAGCAGAGTAAAGCTGAAGGCTGACACAATGATGGATGGTCAGATGGTTTTACCACAAAGTGAATAACTTGTCTTCAAACAGTAGAACTAAGTTCTCAAGCCTGAAAGAGACAAAGGAGAATAAGCCAGTTTAAATTGAAGGCCCTCACAATTGCTTTTATTTCATGTATTCTTAGTGATTCTCTCCACTGAGGAATAGGGAATGTGAATAAAAATGAGATCCATGCAGGTTCTTTTGTAAATGGTATTTT
Source organism: Erithacus rubecula (assembly GCF_903797595.1). Taxonomy (NCBI): domain Eukaryota; kingdom Metazoa; phylum Chordata; class Aves; order Passeriformes; family Muscicapidae; genus Erithacus; species Erithacus rubecula. Next base: position 42,105,796 of record NC_136688.1, read on the forward strand.
CTTTCCCACCAAAAAAGCATTAATGACTATCATCATATTTTTTATAATTTTTTCTTAAATGCAAAGTTTTCATAACAAGCCATGTTCAAATATCCATCAGCTTTTGAAAGAGTTTTGTTCCAAATGTAGTTTTGAAGTCCATGTGTTTATTCTCTCAGGAATACAATCATCTTGTAGAAAAAACATTTTCATTAAAATGATAGAGTTAATATTATTTAGCATACAACTCCAGTTGTGGGGAAGAGATAACTTGAAAGTGATTATTTTGGTAGTTCCAGAGTGTTTTTCTATCTGTGACTCCCACATTAATAAGTTTTGAAACTTTTACTCAGTCGTCAACAAAAGGGCTCCAGTGTCATTTTTATTCTGTGCCTTTTCATACAAAAATATTAAGAGGGATACAGAAGATGAACTCTATTATTTGAGGAAAATGTAGTTTAAATTCTCAAGTTCTCCTTAGAAGTTTGGATCACCAAAAGCAGCAACAGAATGCCCTACCTCTTTCCCAGATGAGGATCTGATGATACAGAAGGTAACTTTGGGATTTGCAGGCAGGATTAATGGAGCTGTGATGGAAAGAATTAGAGAAATTACTGTAGAACAGTTAAAGGCAAGAAAAAAAGTCAAGTCGACTGTTAAAGTTATGTTGAGAGACACAGATGCCTAGAAAATAAGATTTAATTTATTCCTCTGCTCATAGCACATTTTGCTCTTCATTTTATTTTTAAAACTAAAAAAAGATAAGCTACAAAATTTCTTACAATCCTTTATGTCATCTTTCTGAGAATTAGATTGACTCTGAAACAAATTCAAGATTTTGAAACCAAAAATTGAAATAAATTTGTAGCTAAAAAAAGTGAACCTTATGTTTTTCCCTTGCCTTCTTCTTTTTCTTATCAAAATTCTTTTCCAAATCTATCTGATTCTAGATATTTGGACAGAATGCAGTCTGACCTTACATGGATGGGACTCTTACTTTACCAATATAAAACACTGGAGGGTGTCACCTTTAAAGAAAAAAAACTACTAAAAAGAGTAAAAATTGGTCTTAAGTGTTAAATACATGCATATGTTGGTATGGCATAAGCATGTATCCAACTGACAGATTAATGCTTTAGGGAAAATTAATAGAATAATTTTTCATGGTTATATAACCATGTTTATGTCATGGGGAAATTTGAACCTCTCTTTTATTATCTGGAGTATATCTGTCACTGGAAGTTTTTCAGGACTTGTGATGAAAGTTTAACAGAATCCTCCCACTTGTTTTATTGTATAAGATCAAAACATCTTTTTTCTTTCAGGCTCCTTAAGCTCCTGATCCCTTTCTTCCCTCAGTCAACTACCATTCCTTGTTACTTACTGATAGTTTTCACCAACAGATTCCATTCACTTTCTTCCCAATACTTCTTACCTGCTTGACTTCATCTTGCTAGCAGCCTTTTTGACACACTGAGGAGAAATAGAAACTGTAGCTCACCTTCATCTCAAAGGCTTCACTTAGAGCCATCATCAATATATATTCACAGAACAATTCAAATGAAGTGAATCAGGGACTGCTGAATGTCTGAGAAGAGAAACTGGCAGTCAGAAAAGGGAATAAAGATACTGGAATAAATTGGGTTTTGGGGGTTCTGTTTGTTTGCTTTCATTGTTTTTGTCCTCTAAAAAAATCCCTCTGGCAGCCCTGAATGAGATAAATGTTCATTAATTAGCATAGATGATGATTGCTTGCTTTAGTAAAGGGAAATCCTAAGCCACTAAAATAGGCTTTTGATTTTCCCTCCCTAAAGCTGCAGCACGGAATTTGGATTCATCAGTTTAACATGTGATGAAATGAAGAGGAGCCTAATTTAAATGTTATAAAAGTATAAAGTGAAAAAGCTTTGTGGTACTTTCGAAATCTGCTGAATATGTGTATTTTTAATTTTATTTTATGGGACACAAGGGGAGAGAGTAATTATGATTATAAGTATATGGCAGCTTATCTGCAACAACAGCTTAGCCACAGATTTATAGGTGGTTCTCAGATCATCCAGAGGCCCAGAATAGCTCTTTGTCTGGTTAGGACCTTGAGATGTTGAAGGTTAATTCTCCAAAGTGAAGTAAAACTTATGGAAAAAAAAAAAAAAAAAAAAAAAAAAAAAAAAAAAAAAAAAAAAACCAACAAAACAAAACCAAAAAAAACCCCCACCCCCAAAACCCCAAACCTACCCAAAAAAAAAAAAAACAAAACCCCACGTATTTTTTCCTTGTTAAAAGTACTTTAAAAAACAACCTCTAAACAACATTCAAATATACTAGCCTGAACAACATTGAGTTTTCTCAAAATATTTTCTGAAATGTACTTAATATATAGACATACTCGACTGAGCTCAGCATGTAGTGTGGATATCAATTACATCAACCTGAAGCTACTGCTTATACTATGCACAAAATTTTATTTTTGTCTTTTTTGTCTTCATTCCTGAACACAATTTGGCTGAAAATCTTTCTTAGAATTATCTTCACATGTCTTAAATTGCTGTGGAGGAGTTGAATGCACTCAGCAAGATGTAGAACTCCTATCCATTGCCCGTGTTTTTAGTATGATACATATAATGAATCACATTAGTTTAGAGCCAGAAGATATCTCTGATAGGTTTCTGCTAATGCAAGCTTGATTCCATGCCTATGTTTTTCTCTAGTGAAGCAGTGAGCCACTGAACTTTGCTTGAACTCAGATTCTCAGAACAGTGCAGTGCATATTTGATGCAATCCATCCTATTCATATTCAATTTCTTTTTTTATTCATTAAAAAAAAAAAATCACTAACTATCCAGCTAAGCAAGAAATACTGTGAAGACTGTAATTGGTTCTGTTATTTGCTCAAGAATCTGAACTCTATTAAGATATATTCCAGGAAAAGCTATTTCACAAGATTCTACTCCACCTCTTAAAACTTTTCCCCAAACTCTGACAACCAAGAAGACAAAGGGCTCTGAAATAGAAATTTTATATTATGATCAATAATCATGTTATTTCAATAGCAAGATTCGTGACATTGGAAAGTACTAAAAAAAAGCATATTATTTTCTCAGATGTATTAAATTTGATCACAACTTCTTTATTTTAAAAATAGAATGTATTTCTTTAGGATTTTTTTCCTCCAAAAAATCTGGCTTTTGTTCTGCAGAAGTTTAAAAAAAAAAAAAAAAAAAAAAGGAGAGAGTTGTTCTAAGCAACCTCTTTACTCTGGGATTAACCAGTGAACTCATGTTCTTGTAGACTGGGCTGGTGATGGACACAACAGGCTTCTTATGCATGTTTTGATACCATTACCTTCTTTCAAGTATTAGAAGTAGTCCAGCTCATTGAAAACAGGCTAAATATATTTTCCAGCTTTAATTAATGTAATTTCTTTCTTCAGGAGCTCATCTGCTTGAGTTGTACAGGATTTTCATATGCCTGTTGTGTTTAGTTTTGGTGTTCATTTCAGTGACATGGTCTCTTGAATAGCTTTCTACTCAAACACATAAAATAATGTAGTCAAATGGCATCCAGGTTCACCTCAGAAAAAGAAGATGAGAGCACTTGGGAATTGGTCATCCCTTTTGATGTTTACTTAAAAACATGATTTCTTAGAAATCCAAAGTTCAAAATCAAATACAGTCTAGGGTCTCCTAGATGCTTTAAATTATGTGAGTGCACAATAAAATAATCTGATTTAAAGAGGTATATCCATGGAGGAATGAGGACACTAAAAAAAAATGTCCTTAGTGAACTGACACTCAAGGAAAGGTGTTATCATGGTTAACAGGATAAGAAACCAGGTTTTGTCCTCATGAGACAGAAGATTTTAGCAGAAAAACACTAGGTAGAAAATTTCTTTCTACGAGACTGAATAGGCTTTCATGGGCTGGTTGTAGTGGTTCTAAGGTCTTCTGATGAATCTAAAAATTAATCTGTATTAATATCTATTTTTATGGCTTTAAAAGTCAAATCTGAACAGAAAATGAAATAATTCTTTTTCTTCCTCCCTTATTTGCAGGCCTCTTAATTGCATCTGAAAATGCATTAAAATAAAACACCTTCAGTTTTCATATTCTTTTCAGTGTACTTGTAGATGAATTATGTTGTTTTATTTCTTTTTATTTGAGATATATGTCTTATTCTGACTAATAGGAACTGCTAAGCTTTTTTGTTAGCAAACTGATCAACAGTAGAGTGCAATAAAAATAATTAGCTGCTTAATATCAGTAATATAATCTTAGTTCAAATAAATTAATTTTGCCATTATTTTAATTCAAACAATCCCTTAGAATGCTTTTTTTTTAAATATTTGTTCCAATCTACTGTGAAAAATGCAAATATTCTAAGTAATACATGAAACGTATGCAAACCTTCAGTAAATACTTTTAGATTTTGAGTAGAAAATTTTATTTCTATTTTTAGGTGTTTTTCTCTTTTCTTTTTTCCTGATTCAATATGGTTTAGAATATTTTCTAGAAGCCTTTTAAACACTGTTAATTTTGGACTTGATATTAGTTGTTATGCTGATCAAATAGGAAGAGATTTGACCTAAAGGCAAGATGTGACAAAAATGCACCATTTCATTGTAGTGGAGAAGACAACTCCTGTAGCTGCTATAGCATTTTTACCTAAAGAAATGTCATGTACAACTACTGCTAATGGAAAAAAAATTCTAGCTGTGTTTGGAGAAAAAAAAAAAAACAAACATAAAACTTCAGTGACATTTAGTAGAGTCAGATATTTCCATAAATTTTTGGATTGCTGACTTTTGTACATAATAATAATGATAATGTTGTGACATAATAAATGTTGCCTCAGTATTGGAGGTAGTAGTTGTTACCATATGAAGCACATGGCAATTCCTTTTTAAAGAAAATAGAAAGATGGTATTTTCTTTTATTAGTTTGATCCTGTCCTTCTGATAAACATTTTGGGTTTGATTTTTGTATTTCACCTACAGGTAAGCTGTTTTCAGCAGCTATTGTTGGTGGACAGCTTTAAGGCCTCTTCCTTCAGTTGCTCCATAATTCTTTTGCAAGGAATTGTGAAAGAACATATCTGGTTATATAAAGTTGATTTGGAAGACTCTGGAGAACTGGTAGTTTGTCTTCACCCAGAGCTGATAAGCAGCTTAAGGTGTGTTAGCAATTTTGACCAGAAGAATCACAAGTCTTTGGTGAGGCTTTCACATGTGCAGACCAATATGCATTGGCAAGGTAGGTTCAAGAAATGGAATTAAATTGAAGTGAAGCCACATCATCATTGTAAACCTTGGAATCATTTGACTTCTCTTTCTAGATTCCAAAAATCACATTTTAGCAAGAGAAAAGAAAATGTGAAATTTGAATAGAAGAAATTTTGGATTTATCCTTGCATACAACCTCTTCTCCAGATGTATCCTCTCAGGAATTAATTACCTTACAAGCAGTCAACAACTTGTATTGATTACTCAGACCCACTTTGCTCACAGAAACAAATTGTCCCAAAATTAATGTGAAACTTATTGGACACAAGAAAATGGCAAAGAACACTGTTGAAGTAGGAATTGGTCCTTCCATTAAAACAGAACATACTATATTTCAGCTGAAAGAAGTACAGCATTTCTCAAAAAATTAATTTGCTGTTTTGAGCATAAAAATAAGGTATGTCTTGACCACTGGGTGCCACTATTTTTGCATTTCATACTTTTATTTTGTGCAACTATTTCTAGCAAATTACACTCTTTTGGAACACAGCAGACAGTTTGAGTTGGAAAAAGAAACCATGAAAATAAACACAATCTGGCCATTGTCTCTGATATTTCCTTTGCTATTTCACAGAAATTGGGAGATGTTAAGTATTTTCAGAGGCTTGAAATAATACAACAATCAGGTCTTCACGCTTTATTGATTAGCTTTAAAGTATTGTCACAGAAATGAAAATAATTCCTTTCACCCAACTTTTAGGCAAACTACTTAATTCAGCTTTTCTTTGTTATTATTCTAACCTGATGAGAACCTATGAAATAGAGTCTCACATTCATCATTTTTGCCATGCCTTATGTGCTGTAAAATCAATGAAAAATATATACTTGTATTCATTGCTTATGACTTTTAAATCCAGTGTAAAACAATCCAGTCAAAGATGGCAAAACTCATTAAAATCATAATGAGTCTGAGAGGATGGAAAAAAAGTTGGATACTTTAAAAAGTATAAGTGAAATCAGTATTTGCCTCCTACCCTGTCTTTAAGAGGGAGGAAAGAAAGTTTCTTATATTTCCAAACAGGTTTTCAAATATTTTGTCTATATATAGAAATCTAGACAGGTCTTTACAGCTTAATACACAGATCCATAGATTTTAAGGTCAAAATGAACTACCATGATTATCTTATCTGACCCACAAAATAACTTAAGCTATTAAATTTCACCTTTCATTCCTGCAATGGGGTAATTATTCTTTCCTGCTATGTAAGCGAATGTTATTGAACCAAATGTGAATTGCTTGCTTTGTCCTTGGAAAGACCCTCCAGAAGAGGCTCTACTATCCTGCTATAAAAGTTCAATTTATTAAATTCATCTGAGTTGCTTGCTTCCTCACAGTGAGATTGCTTCAGTCCTTTAGGTTTCTGCCACAGAATATGAGCAAAAGGATTGCCTATATCCCCGAGGAGAAAGAAAGCCCATGCAAAGCTGGAAGTTATCTGATTCCATCTATCCTATTTCCTTCAGACTATCTGCTCAGCACAGCAGAACTCTGAATCCAACCTGCAATGTTAGAATTTGTCTACATCCATGTCTTGCCACGGTTCAGTGATGTTGGTTTATAAAAAGTACATTTTCTATTACCAGGTTGCTACTTCCAGAATTTTTTAGAACTCTGCAATTCCATACATACATTATACACGTTTTCAGTCAAATATATGCAGTTAGGTTTACGTTGCCCAAATGTTTTGTCATTGTTTTTAAATATTTTAAAAGCCCTAAAATTTAAATATACAAAAGAGGGGATAGGAAGCCCTTGTTACATTTTATCCTTCTGTTTTAAGATGACTAGTTAGGAAATTTTCCATGAGCTTGACATTTTTCTAACAAAATCATTACTCTCAGCCTGCCAGATCACAGTGTTTATGAAGGTTGTTGATCTGACATAGTGGACTTGGTAATTACTATGGTTTTAATTTTTTCCTAAAATTTTCCTAAGACTCCTAAGATTTTAAATTTGACTTTTCTGGGATTACCTTCGAATGAAAAAATTTAATTTCTAGTGCCATCTCTTAGTAAAAATGACAAATAACAAACCAGTGAATAACCTGCTGCACAACCAAAAGACTGCTATTTCTTTCACTAATTTTGAATACCCATAGTGAAAAAACCACTTTTCTTCATCTGGCAAATAAACTCTTTCACCCTGAATGACAAGAAAAATCCAGGTATACCAATACCAAATAATTTGGAATTAAAACTATTGGCTGAGGAAAATCAAGGTCTCAGATTATTGTAATTTCTCCACTAACAGTTTATCACAGCTGGAGAAGCAGTAAACTAATGATCTTGTCACCAGTGTATCAACTTTGCCTTTAGCAGAAGTGCAAATGAAATTATGCCAGCAAATACCTTGATTATAGTGAAAGATCAGGGCAGTAAGACCATTTCTAAAATCAGAAGTATTTCTCTCAAGAAATAGTAATACCATTGACAGTTTTTTTGCATTATGTGATTCATACTGTTTAATGTTGCTAAAATATTATGGAAAAAAAACAGATATTTAAAAAATAAAACAATGCAGATGGGCAATTTGACCACAGCTTTCTATTTATGAATAAAATCCAGTTACAAAATTTCCTTATATACTGCTTGTACTCAGTTATGAAAATTATCTATTGCAATACAAATATTGGATTGAATAGCATAAAAATAAAAAATAAAAGAAGATTTAATAATCTCCAAAGTTAAACCTACTTCTTCAAGAGTACTGAAAGTGAGGATGACTCTTGCTCTTCAAAAAATCTTCAGTATAATGTTTTGGTTTTTATTTTTAATTTTCCCACTTTGCTTGCATATTTGTCAGGAACAGTAATCAAAATTGCCCAAAATAGAACAAGATATCTTGTTGCATTTCTTGTTAATAAACACTGAGTGATATTAAGAAACATTTTTTAATTTGAAGGTACAGGCTGAAGTCTAAACAGAATTTTTAGTGTTAGGGGTGAGTAGGGTGCTTATCTTTACTTTCTACTACTGGATGTAGCTCACTCCTAGTTGTGAAACCCTGTGAGCTGGAGAACACACTGCTGTAACTTTGCTTGTTCAAGTAGTCATAATGGACATTACTGATCTTCTAATCTGCCTTTCAAGGGCTTCTGATAAGCTCACAAGAGCCTGAATCACAGACAATTGTCTGCAGTTTGAGCTATTACTGCAAATTTTTGCTGAATCTTTTTGAAGCAAAACCCTTAAAAATACTGAAAAATTGAAAGGAAATTTTTCCTCCATTTGGGAACAAACCCTGAGGCTGGTTAAGCATGCATCTATTTTTAGAGAGTGTGTTCTCCAGAAACACTGGTAGGAAATTTTAGTAACAATTTAGCTGAATAAAATAAATAAAAGTAAAGAAATATTACAACACTTGACATCTTAACAATCTGAAAATTTTTCTTTGCTCTTGCAGTTAGGTAAAGCTATATGGGCTGTAGAATTTGACCGGGTGCAAGTTATAGAGAATTATTTTTACTGTTTTATCTGGCAATATATTTTATTTTAAAGAGAAGATGACTTTCCACTGTAATTAATTTGATTTTTATTAATTTGTTCTTTAACATAAACTTCCTTTTTAACTATAAGAAAGGGGTTGGATTTCTTTGAGAATGATTTCTTTCCCTACAAATGAGCATAATAAAATTTATTTTCCTTATTTTACTTTACTTTTCCTTTTAAACTAGAAAATATTTTGAACAGAGGAGCTTGTCAAGTTTATGAAAAGAGACATATTTTTCCCTTTGAGCCTCTATTTTCAGAAAGAACAGAAATAATCATCATCACCATCCAAGATCTATTATCTTGATCAGGAGTCAAACAAGAAAAACTTTTTAATCAGATTGACTGTCTCCATATGGATTTTTTCCCAAAATTATTTTACTAAAATGATATTAATTTTTTTTTTCCCCAAGATTTTTCTTGAGGGATTTTTCACCCTTATGAAAAGTAATCTGTTCAACATATTCTGCCTCTATTTTCTTATGTTTTATTAAAAAACACAGTGGCTTCAGCATCCAGAGTCCCCTATGACTGCAGAGGAAAGATTATTCAGCTTTTAGGATATGCATAGATTACTTGAGCAAACAATCATTCAACTTTGATGTTTTCCACTATAGTAAGCAATTCTTGCTTACCGTAAACACCTTCATGTGAACTTTTTTTTTTTTTTTTAATTGATTAAGTACTTTACATGAGGCCACTGTGCTTAAGGGGGAGGAGGCATCTTGCAGGGGAGGTGGGGGCATTTAAGAGCCAGGCACTGCAGGTGTCCCCTCCATGAAGAAGAGTTTGACTCCAGGAAGGGTGTGAGGGTGGGAAGGATGCACCTCCTGGAGAGCAGGAAAGTGTCCCAGTGCTCATGGATGGTGAGTGGGATGGAGCCTCCTTCTGCAGGGTGGTGGGTCTGCTTACAGACAGGGCTCTTTGGAGTGCTGGAGCCTCCAGGGCCAAGGAAATCATGGCAGATTTTCATAATTTTTATAATGCTTGCTTGTGTGTTCAATATTCACATCTGATGCTTGCTCATACAAGTGCTCACATTATCTGCTGCATGTAATGGAATGGGGTGATAAATACAAGGGACAAGTTTTTTCACTTCCACATAGCACACAATGTTGTGCTGTATTTTGCTTGGTGTACCACATTTTTCTTACTTGTAAGCTGTTTTTCTGGTCTGCTGACTGTTCATGCCTGCATCAATCTGTAGTAATTCCTGAAGTGAGGTTCTGGGGGGGGGTACATTTACAAAGGATGAAATATATTTAAACTTCAGCACAGCATTTCTTCTCCTATCAGAGTCAGTAAAGTCCTCTAGGATAAAAAGAAAAAAAAGAAAAGAAATCACAATTATTGTGTAGCACTTTATTTCTTTACTATATATACTATATATACTATATATACTCTGTTGTGTCAGCGAGGCTATGGAGTAAGAACAGTGATACACTTCTAAGGAAGTATATTACTTCTTTTTTATTATTATTGTTATTTTTCTTTCCTGCTTGCTAGTTGTGCTAAAGTGAGCCATGCCTTAGCTTCTCTCTCAGATGCTCCTTCTGCTGCCACAATTTGGGTGTATTCCTGGTCTGTTGATGACAGTTTGCAGGGGCTTACTGCTGCTTAGCCAATGGAAGAGATTTGTTAACAGAGCTGTGTCTCAGAGAAATGCTGAGGATGATTTGCAACCCATGAAATATACTCTGAACAGTCACATAATGCAAGAGGATTGTGGTTTTTGACAGATCTGATGCAGAGCCATTGGGGTAATTGGAAATTTTTCTGATGGAAGAGAGAAAGACTTTCTTATGTGAAACAGAGAATTCATGATATAAATATTCTCAGAATATCACATTTATCACCTTTAGTATATTTGTATCACTGTAAAGCAGCATTCTCATTGCCATTATTTAATTCTTAAATAACACTTTTCTGAGGAAAAGTACTCTTTTAAAAACACTTTTTTGGGTCTAATTCATAATATACAGAAGGGACACGCTAATGGGTTCTGAACATTTATACTAAATTTATCAGTAAGAATAACTAATGTAGTACTTATTAAAATAGACTGCAATTTATAGCTGTATTAGCATTGTTTATATATCAAACAAAATTTATCCTGATACCATAGTGTATGGATTAACAGAGAGTTGGCTTTATTTACATAATGTAGGTATCTACCTACTTCTATGAATATCAGCCTTTGCATGCTTACAATATAGCTTTTTTCATTAAAAAAAACACAAACTAAACCCTACCTTTTCAAAACAGCAGATTTTGAAAACTGTATATCTGAATGTGGCACTTTGAGAAATAAGAGGGGGAAAATTTTCATTTCAGTTATTGTTTCTACTGAATGAAATTGACTTGCTACTGTGGTATGTCTTTTAGCCTGGGGCTCTTTCTTTTCCTCTCAAAGACCAATAAAATAAACATTAAAGGACCATTTGTATAGCTAAAATTTAAGCCACAGGGGGTCATGCAAAAATTGAGTTAGTGCCGCTGTTAACAAATCCTTGCAACAGAAACTTTACTCTAGTGCAATTAAAGGCATTAATTAGAGAACTATGTGTAGACAACTGTTTCCAAGGGAGAGATGCATCTTATAGTGTGCTTCTCTCCCTCTGCATCATACAGTGCAAGAATTTCAGATACCATTACTTGCTTATTAGTTTGGAAGCTGATGAGACCTTAAAACTATTTTACTTGTGTTCTGTTGTAAGAAATACAGGGGGAAGAATGGTTTAGTGTACTTGTACAATAACTGGAAGCAAAGAGAGGCTGAAAAAACAAGCTTCCCTGCAGATATGAACCATTCACATTTCTTACTACTTTGAGTAAAATCTTTTACCCTTTCCATGTAAAAGGATTAAAGATTTTTCCTGGGTGACTTACAGGGGCATGATGCAGTTTTCCTAAAGGATAGCCTAACAGAGCATGCGTTAGCAAGCAGTGGAATTAATGGGAAGTAATTAAAGAAACTAGATTTTCACGAAAAATTGGATACTCTTTCTCTTTAAGATAAAGGTCATTGTCAAGATGAAGAGGAAAGACCTTGGCAAAACAGGAAGACGTTCTTGCAAAAAGTTACATTTTTTTATCACTTTGTTTTGTGATATCAGTCATCTGATTATGTATCCTTTGGCATGCAGTACCCTGAAAGGAAAAGAAGAGGTGATTCTTCTATGGACAGCTCTAACTCAGTTTGGGAGTTAGGCATGTGTTCCCTTCACCACTTGCTTCTGTGTTGTGTGCTGCCAAATTCATATGAGGTTTCCTGTCTTCAGATCAAGAAATTAAGATGACTGGGTTTGTGCATAAACACAGGGACATATGTTTGTTGACTATTAAATATTTGGTTTCTATAGAACAAGTAAAAAACAGAACTCAAAGAGAGGAAACAGATAATCAAAAGTGAAATCCGAATTTCTAATACCCATCTATTGCATGCAGTACTGGAATGTCCTGGTTCCCAGCTGCAAGAGATGAACATTAATGGAAGGAGCTCATAGGACAGTGTGTAAATGTATTTCCTAAAGTGGACTCTTCAATTCAAAAACTAGAAAACTATTTCAGGTACACAAAGGTCATTCTTTTATTTCAGCTGTATTACTGAAGACAGAATTTATATTTATTTTAATGAAGACATTTGTGGCTAGTAACTTAATAGTCAATAGAGAAAAAGAAACCTCTTCAGATGGCAGGGATCACTGCATTTATGATACAATTTGATGAAAAACTGTGAATATAACAAAATCAAGCTTTGAAATGTAGTGAAAGGGGTGGGTGTGTATGTGTGGGAGACACAGGTTAACAGAGCTTCCTTTCACCCAGGAATTTACATAGAAATAAAATCAGAAAAAGAACAATGAGAACTTAAAGCAAGAAATGTTCTGAATATAATGACATTTTTTTATTAAAGGAGCAAAATGAAAGGCTAAGAGTAATGCCAGTTATTGAAGAAAAGGATTAGATTCAGGGTTTAGAATATTTTAAATGTCACCTAATTCTGTTGAAGAACAAAAAAAAGTCTTCCATTTGTTCAAAGTTTAATTTACTGCTTCTTTCAAACATCAAGGCTCTTGCTTTCTTTTTTGCAATATTTATGTAAAATATATACAATCCTGGCTGCAAAGCTGTAAAAATCTGAAAACATAATATGAAACATTCCTCAGTCGACTGTATCAGCAAGACACAATATAGATGCACACATATAGCTTGTAATCTTCTGAAGCCAGATTAGTTCTTTGGCACTAGAGGCATGAGTAAGTGCTGTTGAAAATGACTAAGGGCTTCTCCTGTGTATCCAGAATGACTGCACCATACACATTCAGTAAAGTTCAAGGGAGATAAGCTTTGTCAAGTGTTTAGTGCTGGAGAGAATGTGTTTCATCCATGTGACTGGGAGTAAGACACCACTCTGTTATTGTGTAGAAATAGGAAAACTAATAATTTATGTTAATCTGTTTACAATGGGGGGGAATGAACTCAGCTGAGAGAAAAACAAGACCATGGCAACAGAGCTGTTGTTACAGTACTCAGTAAAAGATATGAAGGAAATGCAGTAGCTGAAGATTAATGCTGAGTTATGGTTCAGGGTTCTGGGACTTTTTGCCTTTGTCATTTTCTTGAAAATTTTCAGTGGCAAACTAAAAAACAAATTGATTTTTCTGTAAAAGCCTATTATCAGTAATACACTGCATGAAGTAAAAAGTCAATTTTAAAATCTTATCATTTGGTAAACAGGTAGAATCACAGTAAAAAAAAAAAAAAGATTAAATAAGTGAAAACCAGTATGTGAGTATCATACTAATTTTCCCCCCAAAATTCAAGTTAGATGCAATAAGAATTTATGCCAAGTTGAATGTTTTATTTTAAATCTTCTCTGAATTTAATTTGATGGTTCTTGATAAGCCAAGCAGCACCTACTTGAATCAGATGATCACAGGTTAAACAGTCTCTGCAAACCCAAGGGTTAGTCCAGGTATGCCAGTCCAGGGGATCCTATCTGGACCTTAACCAAGCCTGTCAGATCTCCCTATGACTTCTGTCCACAGCCCTAACCCAATGGCATACATATTTCAATGATTTTGTTCTGTAACCATCTTTACCTGGTCTATTCTTCAAAGCCCCATGCAGTTATCTCACAATTTATTCTGAAAAGAATCCTAATGCTGCCAAATTCATTGAAAGTAGCCCTGTATTTTCTTCCAGACAAGGAAAATCTTCAGAGCTGAAGCATTATCTATAACTCAATCATTTTTTACTGTTCTTTCCGGAGTCATTTGAATCACATTTTCAATCCAGCTTCATATTTCCTCTTACATAATATTTCCTTCCTGTCCTGTGTTTGCACTTTACCAAATAGTTACTGTGAATATAAAACCTAAGCACAGGCAGCTTTGCAGGAACTTGCTTCAGCATTAAATCACCAGTTATCCCCAACAATTATTCCAACCCTAAATATACCAATTTCTGCTAATTCCAGACAAAACTTAATGAAGTAAAAAACTGTGAATCTAAATGTAGAATTATCCTTCCATGAGAAAAGGGGCAGGGTTATGACTTGACTTTGATTTCATAAGCCACTGGCTGTAGGAGTGTTAAAAAAGTAAAAAAAAAAGTGTGTTATTGTTTCTTGCTTACTTACCCTGTCATTTCCTCAACTGGTTATGCTATATTCTTATAGCTGATCTTTATTCTTTATTTCTCAAAATTTACATATTTCCTTTCCCTACTGAATAATTGTTTATTTTATGCTGTGGGAAGCTCAGAGTACATAAAGGCCATATTCTATGCCAATTTTGAGAGTGAGAAAGATCAAAAATTAATTCCTCCTGGTTATTTTATCATTAGTTCCATTCTAGTGTAAACACTTCACCCTCATTTTTATGCAGATTTTTTTAGTCTTTATCTTATTTAGGTATCAGAAAACTCTGCCAACAGTTTGAGAATTTACATAGTGCAAGACTACTTTGCATCAAATGTCATGCAGAATCCTGAATTAATGCTGCTTGCATGGTTCAAAACTAACTAGAAACATTTTCCATATGAGAAAACTGTCCTGTAGTGCTGCTATGTGTTCCGTTCTCTGACACATTGTAAAAAAAATATAGGAGTAAATAACAAGCAACTCCCCCGCAACCTCCCCCTCCGAGAACCAAGCAAAACAAATTCATACCATTCTCCAAAATACGCCAAACAAAATTAAAAAAAAAAAAAAAGCCCCAACAATAAAAACATAAACTTCCTGTCAAATTTTTGCTTCATATTTAAATGACGAGACTTCTACACCAAACTGACAATTCCCTCTTTCAATTAAGCAGCTGGAAGTCCCTGGAAACCCCAGAAAGATCCCATGAGATGTGAACTTCTATTATTAATGTAAAAATAGAAAATAATATAAATATACAGAGAAAAGAATATAGAAATAATAATAGAAAAGTAAATAGGGTGAATAAGACATGGCTAGTAGATGGTCAGCCTAGGGTTAGGTTTATAGATAGGGTTAGGGTTTTGATAACCACAAAACCCACAGGTCAAGGACTCTTCAGCTTCAAAAGGCATGCTCAGGGGAATACAGGAGTGGTATAACAATTGCTCCCTCCCACGTTTCTGCTTGGCTCCAACCACACCACCCTTCAAGTTTTACAGCTTTGCCTAGGGTTAGGGTTAAGCCTAGGGCTAGAGGTCAGAAAACCACAAAGCTCAGAGCTCCAGGGATTCTGCAGCTACAAGAGGCAAGCCAAGGGGAACACAAGACTGCCAAAACATGTTCCTTTTACACCCTTCTGCTTGGCTCCATTTGCACTCCCATACATGTTTAAGGTCTCAGCCCAGGGTTAGGGTCATGGCTAGGATTTGGGTTCAGATAACTACAAAGATCACTGCTGCAGGGATGCTGCAGCTGCAAAAGAATTGTCATAACTTGGCTGCCTCCACACCTTACTGAATGGCTTCAGCTTCACCCCAATAGAGACTTTTGGAGCTCCTGCTTCCTAGAATATATGATGGTAGGCAGCAAAGGGTACCTCAATTAGATGTTCTCAGAAATAGTATGGTTAGTAATGAGATGCTGGAGATCTGGCAATATGCTCTTAAAAGGGATGCTTGAAGCTTTTGGCATCTTCACAGTAAAAAATGGCTTTGAAAAGGATGTTATTTACTTGGACCATAGACAAATACACTCAAGCCTACAGAGGGGATGTGTGTATGTATATGAAAATAAAAATATCATTAATCCAAAAAAGAACCCTCTGGCTCCATCTTGCAAATTTTTTCTGTGTTTTACTAGTCTGATAAGGCCATCTTCCCATAGTAATTCTCATTATTAAGATCATTACTTAAAAACTGTACATACATTTTAATGCTTCAGACACTTCCTACACCTGAATAACCTTGGTCTGATTATTATTAAACATCAGCTCCAGATGCTGGAATCTAGACTTGGCTCTTTGTTTCCTACTTGAAGGGGCAATAGGAAAGAAAGTCTGAGACAGAGAAAGAACAGGAAGGAAGTTTATCATAAATTGAAAAGACTGGCAAACTTCTGAGAGAATTGATTCCCTTGCATTACAAACTTAAGCTAATTGCATTATCAATTTTAATGACAGTTTGATTAGGGTCACTAGATTTTGTTAAATTTTTTATTTAGGGTTCCTTGTTTTGCATGTTCTGGTAAAAAAACGAAGAAATTATCATGTCTGAGGGTTTCTGGTGGAATATTAACTTCCGCTTTTTGAAAAGCACACTGCTGAAACAGCACATGCTCAAGCTTAAACTGTAGAAATTACTAATCAAAGTTGTTGTGCTTCACTTTTGAGTGAAACAGCAGTAGTGGCAATGGAATAGTTAGAATTATATGAGAGCAGTGAAACAGAATCCAGATCTGGAAAGGATAGTTAGTTATCTTGTAGAGATGATCTGAACACCAAGTAAGCCATTTAGTGATCTTGGAGGAGCTACTTACCTGCTGAGACTAAAGATAAAGCAGAACAAGAGTGTTCAACGTTTCTAATGGAAAGTTTGACGATTTGATCTAGCTCCAAATCACTGTCTACCACTCACTCTCAATACTGCCTCTCCCAGCAAAAGTCAACAGCAGCATTGCTTCCAAACATGACATCATTTTCTCTATTCAGAAATCCTATTTTTAGTTATTTATTTGATGTCAATGGAGATAACAGGAATTGTCTTTGCCTAGTAGATATCTTTACAAAAAAATCCCCTGAATCCCACAATAAAGAAAAACATCAAATTAGGAAGATAAGTTAAATATATCTCCAAAATGTTGCTCCACCCCATTGTCATCCTGCATGTGTTTATTCTTTCCTCATTGTTCCTTAAGTATCAGTTTTCTAGCTCCTTATAAAAGGTTTCCTTGGGAAGTAAAAAATACCCTTCGAGGAAAGTATAATTTTTTTGTTTATATTTAAAATTTATAAATATCTATGTACAAAAATGTGTCTGTCAAAGTAAAAAAAAATAAAAGTTCTCAGATTACTATTTTTGTACTTTATTTGTATTGTCCTACATCAGTACATTAGTATTTTATGTATATAACTACATATACATATATATTGATATGTATAAAACTAGAATGATTTTCTAGGTGTTTTGATTCTGAAGCAGATTCTTTGCTTCAGTATTGCCTCCTGCACAATCTTCCCCACTTCTAAGGTAATTAACAATTTAATTTGTTATTTGTCAAGTTCATCTTGGAGGCTGGTGTAGTTCTTAAATATTTTTACTTTTTGTATTATTCTTTAGTAAGTTTGAAGGTTGTTTTTGTACTCTCTGGGAGTGTTCCCCAGATCAAAATGAAATACCTAGCTGTCACTTAACTAGGTCTCCTGAGGGCTGCATAGTTTGTCCAGTAGCAGAGGCCAGATGTGAGAAGATGCTGGAAAGAAACTAGCAGGTGGTGGTGTTCCCAGAGCACTCTTAAAGCAAGATCCCACAGACTGGCAGATTTGGAATAATTCAAAAAAGGTTCATGTCATTTTACCCTAGTACCTTTCTCCCCCTTCTCCTAGGCACATTGAACTTTCCATCCACCGCTTCAAAACAACTCATGGTGGAGTCAGTTAAACTATGAAAGCCTATCTCACTAAAGCAATTCCTCAACATTGCAAGATTCTCAGCTATCCCATCTGTACACTGCTGTCTGATTTTTGCTGGAAACTATTTCAAATTTTGAAGAGAAAAAAAAAAAACTAAACAAACCTTTAGTCAATATTTAGCTTGCATCTATTGTAAAGACTACATAAGAAGTACAGTTTGCCAGTTAGATGATATAATATTATCTCCCCACTGTGAACCTCATGAAACCTCACTCTGTTGCTCAAACACAGAACTAAACCCTTAATCAGTCCTACCAAGATTAGACATTTTCTTAATCAATATATTAATTAAGTAGAGCACTTTCCCTTGATCAGAAAGGGAAGGCTAAACTTCTTTTTCTCCATGAGCGTAACAGCAATTAGAGATCCTCCTGATTTTCTGAATCTTATTTTCTTATTACAAGGAAATGTAATGGGAAAGTAAGATCCATTCTTCATCTATTGCTTACTTAAAGGTTTCCATGCTTTGAAACCCTTATCTCAGAATATAAGCAGGACATACTTGGAGATGGAGAGGACAGAGAGCCTTCAATCTATGGTGACAACAAAACAAAAGAACATCTTCCAGACTGCTTCAAAGGAATGCAGGAAACACTCTTCATGCTCTTTGCATTTCTCCTGGATGATACAATGCAATAAAACAGGAACAGCAGGTCCTGTTAAAGATGTGTTTGCAGAGGCTTTTAATGGAAACATTTCATTCTATCCACATAGTGTTAAGTGAGAACTTTCATGAAAAGGTAATGGGAGCTAAAGCTGTAGTCAGCTATAGGTCAGGGATCAGCCTCTGATAAATGAGTCTCTGTAGGCTTTCACAAGCACTAGAAGACTAAAGCTCATGTATGTATTGGGATCAGGCAACTTTTATAGACAGATAACTTGTTAAGGATGCAAAGGTGCACTGAATTGAAGTATAATTTTAAGGATGAATTCACTGGACTATGATATGTTTTGAAAGTCTTGCACCTAAGCTCCAAATTGCATGTTTCCAGGTTTCAGCCACTACTGAATATTCATCTACAATCTAAATATTTAGGGATTGATCTACTTTTGTTTGCAATTGAAGAATAAAAATATTGCAGGGGTCAGGGGTGGATGTGGGTTAAAGAACAGTATGTGAAGCTCCTTATGAAAAAAAAAAATAAAATTGTTGCTTTTGTGCCTTAGTTTCTGTTTCTCAAATGTGCTCTGTCTCAAAGTGATTGTCTTTCTTTGATCCATAGAAATCATCCTGTATGAGTCACCACTGTTCTGACTTGAACAGGTTTAAAGTGCAGTATTTGGACAGGAATGCTATAGCAAAAACAAGACCCTACAGTGTGGGAGACACGTGGAGTTGCCAAACCTGTCTCCTTGCCCTGACTTTAGAAGGATGTCATGAACTTCAAATAGATGAGATGTTTCTGCAGCCTTTTTTTAGGAAGAACACTGACTTCATATGCCCCCCAAGGGCAGATATGAATTGTATCTCTGTAAAACTCAGGTGACTGTTCTGAAATATGTGGATTCCCAGAACTACACACAGAAAACAAATCATATCCTGGTATGTGTATGTGTGGAATGTAAGCAGAAATGTGTACAGTTTGCTGCTTGACTTACATTCCTCAGGCAGAATAAATATACAGATACTGTGGATTTTGCAGCCTTCATGAGGGACAGAAAGGAGCAGTCAAAAGTACTGTTCTTTCATCCACACTGAAATGACTATAATTTATTTATTTGCATTAGGTAAAGGAAGGGGTTTGATTTCTAAAGTGCTAACTTCATCTCACAAATTAGCAGACTGTTTAGTCCCCCTCTACTTGGCAAAGAATATGTATGCACATGTAAAGTTCTGCCTTGCTGACTGTCTTACAATGACCAAAAGGATATGGTGTCAGATTCATATAAAATGTAAGAAATTTAAATTTTTTTTAAAAGAGTCTTTTTCAAGCATGAGGAAATCACAGAAAGGGACAGACAGAGAATAATGGCAGATTAATAAATATTTGTGTTTAAAAGAACAAAGTCACAATTTTAATATTAAATATGCTTTTTTTTTTTTCTATATATGCTACATCACATTGTTCTTGTAAAGTAAATAATAAAGGATAGTTCATTTTAGGATTTTCAACTTGGATGTAATTTGAAAGGGTTTTTTTTTAGTATTTTGTAATTCATGCCAGTTGAACTTGACTGCACAGATACGTACTGAAAACTGTAACAAAAGAAAGACAAATACTTAAGTGAATAATTTATATGCTGAAATATTTGTAGCATAATCTTTTTATTGTCACCTCCTTTAACTGATTTTTATGCATATCTAAAGCACCTCTAAAGATGTGGAAAGTATTTTGTTAAATCCATCTGGGTTTGAATCAGGGTTTTAGATCTTATCCTGCAAGCCTGCAAGTAATTTTCTTCTTAATTTGGAACACTGAAGTATTTTTTAAAAATTTATTTGGATGTCTGTATATGTTTTTAACAAACACTCTACTAAAAGTCTATATACAGGAGCAGGCTGATTTCCTGTCTTTCAGATTCAGCCCCCAAACTGTCAGTGTCACTAGTGAAATCACTGCTCAACAGCTGTTGGCAGGAAGTTCTGAATACCAACTTTAATTAAAAACTTTATAAATAAACAGTCTCAAGGTTATGCACTTAGTGAAAAATTCTCTGACATCTGGATAAAAAAGTAGTGAATCTATTTATCTTTTTATATTGAAGTCTTAAGCAAAAGAACATTTTTCACCCAATCAGCAATGCTAGTACTTTCCAAACTAGTAAATTCCACCAAGACTTCAATTTACAACAATGACCAATACTTTGAGGAAGTACTTATGGAAGTAATATCCAAGAATGCTATGAAATGCATTTCTGTCTATTAGTAAGGATCTAGAATGAAAAGGCTCAGAGGACTGAGGCTTAGCAAGAGAAAGAATCTATTGAAAGGACTAGAAAGTTCTGGGACTTGCATCACTGCAAGCAGCTGATTTTTTTCCCCCATGTGATTCATTCACCAGATGCATTGCAATCAATGGCTGTGCAAACAGCATGGGGACCCCTGAGGCTCAGTGCAAAGCTACCTGAAGTGAGAGAACACCACCTGAGGAACCAAGAGCAATGGAAACTTTTGAAACTCTTCCCACTGCATTTGACATACATGCACCTTCAGGTGGAGGCCTTGCAGTAAAATAATTCTCATAGTCCCATTATTCCTTTTCTGTGGTAAGAAGTTTTGCAACTGAAATTACTGTCTCAGACTTTGTCTCCAGGTTTGAATCTAAGACAGCAATTAGTAATTATAAGGTAAAAACCAGAAATTCTGGCTGACATAGGCACATATGGCTCAGAAGAGCCAAACTGATTTAAAACCAGCCAACCATACAATACTGTGTAAACTATACAAAGGTTAGCTTTATCACAGATTGGTGCTGGTCTGTGGAAACCTGGATGACCTGTAAGTTCACAGATCTCTATTTGTGTCCAATTCCTCATTTAAATTATTGCAGGGAACAGAAAAGCAAGATATATGAATATTTGAAAAACTGTTTTGTTTTAGTTTCTTTTTTTTTTTCTTTTCTTTTTTCTTTTTTTTTTTTTCTGTAGTGATGTGAGAAACTAGACTACAAGAGAACATAGCAACAGATTTGAAAATATTGGGTAATCAGCAATTTTGTGCATGATACTATTAATTTCTCAATGATCTGATCGGAGAACCAATGCCAATGTCTTTACTAACACAAAGAAGGAAGGTATCTGTCTGTATCAAATAACCCTTGTAAGTCAGTGGGAATCCTAAAAATGAAACAAAAAAGAAATCCATCAATAATTAGATCTCAGATTTCAAAACAGGAATACTTTGTGATTATTGTATTTTTCTGGAAATTCAGTAGAAGAATGGGGCTTGGATATAAAAACCTATGAAGCTGATGTGGCTGGGCTGATAGAATTGTGTGATTCCCACAGAAAGAGGCAGTCTCATCTGTCTTCACTCTGCTTTGCCCACTGTCTTTTCTAAACCTTAGATGAGCAGTCATTTTGGCATGCATCTGATCTCTGTCAGGCAATTCAACTCTCAGAAAATACTGACTTTTTCATGTTTTTATGTTTCTCTGCCACATTATGGAGTAGTGTCTGCATAGTAAGAAGCCAGAGGAGTGCTTTAGCTGGTGGGAATTGATGGTCAGGAGCTGGGATTGAGAAATCTTGCAGTTGAGAGACTTTTCTGACAGCAGTTGGACATTAGGTCAGCACATCAATGCTGTTTAAACACACCTGCAGGTGTAAACTTAGCCATGCTGGTTCTTTCTGCACAGTCTGTCTTTACTGAAACCTGATTTACTTTGATGAATTTTTCTATCTTTTTGTTGGTAGCTTGAGATTTATTTATTATTTTCTATCACCCACACCAGGAGTTCTCAGGCTCTTTGAGGTTGTACCAGATCTCTGGCATGCACCAATTCACTGCTTGGTATTGCAGGGAATTATATCAAACCTAAATAAAGAATTATATAAAGCCTGAATGTTAGCCAGTATCAAGGAGTGCATAGTTTTTAATGGTTTTAAGTGGTGCAGTCTTTCTTGCTTTGCTGTAAAGGCATTAATGAAGTATCAGAAATCTCTACTCTCCAGTAGGACTAAGGCCTCAGTAAAAACACCAGCTGGAAATATATTGTTGCTTTGTGACTTCAGGACTGAGCCTGAGAGAAGTATAAATCAGCATTGTCTGCTTAGTAACAGCTGTAGAAGGTCGAGAATTATGTTCTTCCCTAGGCCATAATCCTTCCAGGACTATGAATAAAAATGGCCTTTGGTGCCAGTTTATGCCAGCAAATTAGCTCATCACCACGTTGTTTTCACTCTCTAAGGGCCAATTCTGGGGCCCAGAGTCCAAAGCAGTTTTGCCCCCAGCACAGAAACCATCACAAGTGACTCTTCAATGGAGCAGTGAGCAGGATCCTACTGCACCTCACACATCTGCTGCAGATACACTTGCCCCTCCTCACATCCCATCAGTCTACTTTGGTTAACACCTAATAAATCCTAGAGAAACCTTCCTTTGCACATTTTTTTTATAGTGTAATGCCCATGTCTTTGATAGTAATCTTCAGCCAAACATCTGTATTGTAAGTGTCAGACAATGAATTGCTTTTCTCACATTTGTGAACATTTTTCCTCTAGGTTAATATTGCATAAACACCATTTCTTTTTTGGTTACCTGACAAGACTTTTTACTCAACAGTGATCTTCATATATATTTTTAACTTCTATTAAAACTAAATTCTATTCACTTGTCAACAGATGTCATATTCATGTTTTAATTGCATTTCACTTCGCTATAAATAATCTCATAACAGTTTTCAGATGCTGGCTTTTGCATACTTTTCTTTCCCTCCTTTTTGTCAAAACATGAAAAAAGTATTCTGAATCTGTAGCTTCAACTGTACTACTTTCCATATATTCTTCTGTCTGCTGAAAACATTATTGTCTCTTGGTATTCATCACCCCGAGAGTAGTTTTATACACAGATGTTCAATTTCTAAACCACACACACATATACACACAAAATCTGTGAAAGAAGGAAACTACGATATTTCTTTGTATAAGAAGTAGAAGTACTTCTCATGCAGCTAGTTTGGATGAGCAAGATGTGACTCTGGAACACAGTGGCAAGCATCTAGAAAATATATTTGTTATACATAAACTGTCTTTTTCAATCTTTTCAAAGACCACAGATAGAGCATAAGTCTGTTTTAAATATTCCTAAGAAAATATATTTTTTCTGTGTCCAAACTTCCTTTATCTTAACTAAAATACATGAAAAAAAAAATCAGATAAAGATCTGTTTCACCAATGTTTTCAGTAGATTTTGTTTCTTTAATTCTTCATGGACCTTATAGTCACTAGAGACTGAGGTATGATATTAGGCTGACAAAAGTTAGGCATTCCTGCTAATATCCAGATATACAACTGATTTTGAGGCAAGCAACTTTTATAAACCTGTGACAGACTTTTCAAGGCTTGACTATTTCAGTTGAAAGATCACTAGGAGCTCTGCTGTTTGACTGTGAACCTCTGCTCTTGAGGGTGAAAATGAGAGTTATCACAGTAAATCAGATGTATGCTGAATCAGTAGTATTGAGGCTTTTATATGTTTTTAAACTTTGGCAGGTTCTCAAGGAGTCTATTGATTTGTGACATTAAGGTGTCATACACTCCCCTCTTCTTGTCCATTGTAAAATGTCAGCATTCTGATCATATGTGTGAAAGGAAACACAAGGATGAAAAAGCTGTAAGGTGGGTTTGGACTTTCTTGGCACTAACTTCATCTGTATACTTCACAAGCAAAACTCTGAATCTCACATTACCAGTCTTCAGAGACATAATGACATATCTTGTCCTCTCACATTAGTTCTTGTCATATTGCAGTCAAGATCAGTGGGAATTTTGCTGAAGACCCCAAGTAAGGTGCAGCCACAGTCCTCACAGAGAAGAGTCCATGTAGTGACTTCACTATGTGATATGGGATGGAATGCACATCTCAGAGTGTGTTACATGGGCAGCAGGAATGTTGCATCTCTCTTCCCTTCTCCACACGCTTCTCCAAATTCATTCTTACAGTCCATTGCAAAAGTCCCAGTACAAACACTTAGGCAAATTATTTGTGAGAACAATGTGGCAGTGCTGTTCTGAGCTGGAACTGAAAGTTTTTACACAAAACACAAAGTGGAGAGAGAATACAAGAAGAAGGAAAAGGAAGAAAATTCAGGGGAAAATATGAACAGTTTTTTGCTTGACTTTGGAAAGAATTTTTGTGCCTGAGTTTTTGTGAACATTTCCTGTTCTAACCTTTGCCATTCATGTCAAGAAATAATATATTATAATATGTTATAATACATATGAACTTAAACTTTTGTAAGAGTAATTTAACTTTGTTTGACCTTTTTTAAATGATGTAGCTGAAATGAGAAACAACTTTTTCTCATTTTCTTTTACAGTAATTACACCAGGTCTATCTTTAGCAAAAAATTATAATACACGCCCTCAAAAACACCACAGGAATTTTTAAAATTAATTCAAGCAGCTGGTGTGTTGGTAATCAGAAATATTATAGTCTAATAAGCATTCATAATTTGAATGTCTCACAAATTAATTTGTATATCAACTCACGCTTTATTTATAAGACTTATATAAATTTGGAATTAATTTCATTACATGAACTATTGGCTTCCTGTAGTCATTACTGAACGGTTCTGAAGGTCACAAATAATTTTGTAGGAAGTAAAAAAAAAAAATCTTAATTATCAAATTTGTCATCTGCTTGATAAAATTTACAAAACTAAATAGGAGAATAAAAATGTGTTTATTCCCCTTATTCAAAATTGTATCATGCCACTTAAACCCATTTAGTGGATAAACTGGGTAGTGGCAACAGAGTAAACCAAATCTGTGTATATGAGGTTACTATCTAAGTATTTTAAAAGAGAGTGAAAAAGAGGGAGCACATACGTGCAAAAAATAATTTTTTAATAAAAACGGGGAATTCAGTAAAAGATAATCTCATCTATACTTTATTCAAATTACTGTAATAGTTTTTACTGGTACCTGCTCATTCTTGAGATAGCAGGGAACCTGAACCTGGCTGTCTGCTTTGTATTCTGGATGGAAACATGAGACTTTCCCCACCTTGATTAATAGCTAGGATAGACTACTAGATGACCTTGTCTTCATGAGCTATGAAAACACCTATCTAGAATTTATATTTTTACCCTTCTTCAAAGAATTGATTTTTAGGGAGATAGGTTTTTAGGCTTCAAAACAGAAAGATACCTGTAAGCTAATATGTACATTGAATTTTTTTCCTAATGTTGAAGATACCAGCTTTTTCCTTGCTATGTCTTCACTGAAAAGTTGTTAGAAACCACTAGTACAAATTAAATTCTGCTTTTCTTAAAATACGCCTCAAATTCCATAAAAATACTTTGTGTTACATCTGATCAGGTGAGCAGGAATTTAACATTCAGATGAAGATGTTACTTCATTTTTCCAGTTTATAGGAAAGGTGCATTTTTTCAGACTTCCACAGCTTTCTCACAAGTTTCAGCTAATTTTTAAAGGGTAGACATGGTCACTCACAGATTTGCTAGCTAAAAATATTAACATTACAACAAAGAAGTTTTGAAAGTACTCTTATCTTCTATCCAAGTTACAATTTGTACCTCCACTATGGTTAAGACTAATTTAATTACAGTTTTGCAGAGTACATTTTGCTACCTAGAATTACCCAGATGCTTAAACTCAGATATTTATTTCCATATTTTTATCTACATTCAGCTGGAGACAGAGAGTTTGTCCATTTTCTGAGACAATATCCATTGTGCCTCCACTACTTGAATAGTATGTTATTTTAGAATAGAAATATGATCTTTCCTGAAATTTCAGTAGTACCACACTGTATTTTCCACAATCTTTTCCTTGTTATTAAAGTCGGTTAGCTGCAGTATTATTGGGTTTACTTAAGCTAAACTTATCATGTGGAACATATGGCAAAGAAGAAGATGCCATGTAAGGTCTTGGGAAGCTTCTGTTCAAAATTCAGCTCTGCTTTCCATTCCAGTCTTGATTTCTCCACTTCTTTCTTATTCTGTGGAAGTTTCTAAAACAACTCAGATATTAAAAAAGCAATGATGTTTAAAAAAAAAAAAAAAAAAAATTGACAAGGTCTAAGGCCCAAGACAGGAAAAGAAGAGTGAAAAAATAGAAAAAGCTTAATGGTAGCAGGAGGAATGCAACTATAATAGAAGGAGTGAAACACAGCATTAGTCATGCTTTCCTGTTGTCTATTTTGTGTATGAACAGATGCCCTTGCTCTTCGCAGCAGTTTCAAATATAAATCCTATCAGTTTGGATGGATTCTATCTGGACTTGCAAATTATTTTACTGGAGATCAGTCTTCTATTTTCCTTGGTTTCACTTTGCTGTTTGCTTTCTGAAAGATGCATAGAGACTCCCATGTGCAATCTTCCAGATAAAATCGAAGACAGCCCAAAAGATGCAATAAAGCTTTGCTGAGCAATTCCTGTTCTTGCAGTTACAGTGCATTTTCATTAAATGCATCTCCTGAGACAACTTCTCCAGGTGCAAGATTGCTGAAGGTTTGTGACTCTCAAAGGTGCTGAAATTCTACACCACTCTGTTATCCTCCATGTCACACTATTTCATACAGCTCTTCTGTCTCACACATTCCAACAAAACCTGACCAAGTGAGAAGCTGCCACTTTAGCAAGAATGCCAGCCACACACAGGAAAATGTACGGCTTACAGTTCTAAGAAACTGAAATGTTATTATTATGAAAGTTCCAATGCAAAAATACTATCCTTACATCTAGTATATACAACAAATTAGAAAGTTTTACTGATTTCTGAAAAAACAACAACAACAACAAAACTAAACAAAATGAAAACCCAAACCTTTTCTGAAAATACAGAATTTGGCATAAACCATTAGGAGTAATATTAAAAGGTTTGCTTTATAAACAGTTTTAGGATATGTGCAGAGTTTAACAATACCTATTTAAGAGCAAGAACGTTAAGAAGTTGTAGACAAGAATAATGTGTGTATTGCATTTCAGAGAAGAAAAATATTTTCTTATTAATGAACAGAGGAGCAGTTCAAAACTGAGTATGAATGATGCTCATATTTCATAACATTACTGTTAGACAATACAAGAGATATTAGACTCTAATGGCATCCTAGGATATTCAGTACTGGGCAAACATTTTTCTACACTGTTGAAAAGGACCTCTATTTCTTTTGGAGTTGAAAGATTCAGATTTTCTTTCAGAACCTGTCTTAGGCATCACCTAGAACATGTAATTGTGATTTTTTGTTAGTTTTATAATCATGAGTCTTATTTATCTTTTGGGTACATTCATATTTCCCTATTAGGCTCAGTGTTTTTGTGACAGCTCACCAAATATTTGATTTTCTTGTGTTGGCTTTATCTTGTGTCCTTTACAGAACTTTACATTCTCCCAAAATGCACTATGCATTTTTTTGCACTGTGTTTCTTGTGGAGGTTAAGTTAAGCTTCTTTGTTAATGCACTATTGAACAGCTATGTATGTTTGTGGGTTTTGTATATTATCTATTTATTTTATTGGCTTTATTTTTATCCCAAAAAAAGAGCATCAGAATTATTCTTCAACAAATATTGGCTATTAATAATATTAGTATGATTAACATAATTAATCTGAATAATATAGATAATACTTATTTATATAAATGTTACTTTTATGTATGCAAAAGATTAAATAAGGCTTGAAGTAAATTTATTTAGAATTTTAGACCTCCAAGCTCTTGCAGTGTTTCTTCAAAATAAAAAAAAAAAAAAAAAATTGCAGTTGTCTAATCTCACTATGAGATAGTAATGTAAACTTACCACTGTTTTTTCAGACAGAAGCTTTTTAATTAGATAGCTTCTTTTGAAATGTGTTTAATGTGAATTATTTTCATAATTACTCTTTGCATAAACCATTGTATTAATTTTCCAGACTTTTATACTCACTTATCAGTAACCACAAATATATGTAGGAGAAAGGGATCTAACTAATTCTTTTCCTTTTTTCATTCTTAGACTGACTTTACGTATTGCATCTTACACCTCAATACAAATGTTTGGAGATTGTGCCATGCCTATAAAGAAGGTTCTAATTTCTTGTGTGCTTTTGTCTGGATTGAGCACCAAGCCATCACAGACCTACCAAATGCACGACAAAATTAGATTTAGCTTCTTTTTAAAGAGGTTTGTGCCTCTCAAAATCTGAAAAAATCTGTGATCCTGGAGCTAGCCAGATGCTGTGTATAAGTAGAGATAAGGTAAACAATTTTCTTTTGAAGTATCCAATAAAAAAAAAAAATAATAATTAGAAAAGAGAAAATAATTAAAAATTGAAGATATGCTTAGAACATCTACCGCAATTGTAATCTCACTTCGGGTAAGTTTATGATCCTGGCTTAGTGCAGTGAAATGTAGGTTAATCAAGGATGATTCTCTATGAATTATCCTGGTTTAAAGAGATACATTCAAAGAACAACACAGAAGCACATTATCTGTTCATCAGTATTTGTAGACAGGACATTAGGAGGTCTCTATCAATGACAGTAACAGTCTGCTAGTAGATACAGTGCTAACAAACAACTCATCCACCTTTAGTGCCTATGATATGATGGGTGAATATGAGGATATGGGAGATGTCTGCCTGTGTCTGTTAAAGAGGGCTGGTTTTGGCCAGGGCATCAATGAGCTGACCTGTGTTTATGACAAAAGCACAGTATGTCCAAATTAGCATGACTGCTGTCAGGAAATGAAGCATCCAGTACAAAGGTATAATATCAGCAATGAAATTTCTTTTGGACAATCTTAAATAGGTTCAAAATCTTAAATTAAAAGAACACAGCACCTTTTGACAGCCTGTAATGCCCTAAGGGCTGTACCATCTCCTTACAAATGCCCTAGTGAGAATAAGGCTTCCTAAAGGAGCAAATAAACCATCAGGAAGAAAGATCTTGTTATATCAGTTACCTGTTGCATGATACAAGAGAGAAAACAGGAAGAGATAGTTTGCAGATTGCCTGTCAGACACACAATGAACTCTGCCCAGTTCCAAACAGACACAGCTTTGAAAAGAGCAGCCTTGGAAGAAGGTGAAGAATCTGTCTACATAAGGACACAGGGGGAAATTAATTGAATGGTCTAAAAACGTGGATTTAAATTGCATTAATTAAACTGGATATACAATTATGTGAATACCCTTCCTAAACATTAAAGGGACCTAAAGCTGATTTAACATAATCTGCTTCCAAGACAAAGTAAGGTAAAATGAACTAAGACTATTTTAATTCTGAAATGAGGCATTTGCACAGCCGTATAATGAGGTAAATGCAATCTAATGTTTTAGGATTAATTTTCTGAAATACATTGATGCAAAAGTATAATAATATAGTTATTTGAAAACTGAGGTAGAAAATAGAGTGGGAAAGGCACATTAGGTTCCAGAACAGTCACAAAATGAAAAACTGATATTTATGATAAAGAGTTGACAAAGGATTTGACCAGCTAAATATTGTCAGTTCTTCTTAGGCAGTTAGTTTTTCCCAAATAATGTATGGGCATGAACCTCAAGGAACTTGTTCTACAGTGATCAATATAAATAGATACTTTCCATTCATCTTAGAAGCAGCTACATGCACAACTGCAGGAGAGAGCAAATCCCTTAATCTTGTCCTGGTATTAATACCCTATTAAGATCACATTACAAAAGCCTAGCTGTTATCAATGTCTCTTTATAATGAATTATTTTAAAACATTACAATACAAATTTGGACCAAAAAGTTGTGAATTTTATAAATTAAGAGAACTTATCCTGATCTCTTCTAAACATTCCTCTATTCCTAAATATTGTATTATATCAATGAGACTAGGAGTCTCATGTTATTTTTTAAGTTGAGCTTGTGAGATTAGTGATATATGTTAATATTATTCCTTCTCAAGGCAGTCCATTATTTCCTATTAATTTTAATTAAGCCAGCAAATGGCCTTTTATCTCTGTACTTTCAGTAGCTGCTCCATGTTAACATTTATTTGAGTTTACATTTAATAAATATCTTAACTCTTCAGCAGCAGTTTGAGCTGGAGTGCTGGTAATGAAGATGTATGGAAATAAGGACAGGAGAAAAGCATTAGAATGAAATGCATTAAGTTGGCTGAGGAGTCAGAAATGGTCACATAACAAATGATGCTACAAGAATGTCAGGGCTGAATAAATACCAAATTGATTTAACTGAGTTACTTCTTCAAGGTCACACCTAAGAGATTATATTTGTGGCTTTTTGCCACACAAATTTTAATTGGATTAGTGAAGAGTAAAGCAGTGCCCTGGAGAAAAAGAAAATATACTGTTAATTTTCATACAATGGCAGCAGTTCTCTTGGATAAGATGCAATTTGTATATTTTCCAAATATAAGAGATTTTTGTAATCTCATATTAAGTGACTAACTTATAATACTGCACAGAAATTATGTATTACCTGCCATCTGTCTCCCATTTAGCCAACTGGAAAGAAGCTATTAAATAAAGTCTGGCCACTGATGATAGACTGTGCACTGTCTAGTACCCTCATTAGTTCCTAGAACCTGCATAGTGACCTGAAAGGAGAAAGAGTTTAATAATAGAAAGACTACTGAGATAACTTTCTTAGTTTTGGTTGAAATTTTACATTTCCTGAAGTCAGGATTCTAATTCAAGGAAAGCCAATGCAGCCAATTTATACAGTCTTGGGTTATTGGATACTGAAAAAATATAATGCTCAGCAGTATATAATTGCTTCTTAAGGAATTTGCATCTGATAAGAATTTTTTTTAATTACCAAAATTATTTTTATAATATGAACTCTTGTAATTTTAAAGAAGCATTAAAAAGCATGATGTCATTTTGAGTTATATATAGTTGACTTTGATACTTAAAACATGAATAAATCCCGAATATTTGAAGTTTTATGCATTATTTTGGGTTGACTTTTATCTTCTATTTTTACTCTCTTTTTGCAGAATGTGTTATTCACAATTGGACAAAGGTGTTATGAAGCCCTGGGATTGACTGGGAGGCAGAAATTTTAAATCCCTTATCCTTTACCTTCAGACCATGCAGTTTCTCATAATGAATGGGGTAAGTAAACAGTATCTTCCTGATGGCGTGCGTTATTTTTGAAAGGGATTGATTTTTGGTAACAAATGCACAATTTAATCATAAATCCAAGGTGTTGTTTATGTATGATACAATACCTTTTTTTTGCTTTCATGTTACAGAAACCAGTCACAAGTTCTCACTCTTGAACTTTAGAAGATACTAAAGAGACCTCACCCATTGATCTGTTATGATAGATCTTAAAAGTAAAAGCAGATGATACTGCAACTGAGCCCATTCATTGCCATCAGCTAAACTACAATCCCCAGTAAAATTTCCTGTTTTCCTTCATCACTTGCAACATTTATGAAAGTCCTTTGACTTCACGGATTGAAGTTCTAAACTGGGGTTAAGTTTCAGAAATCTTCTCCATAATGTTTAATTTGTATTTTTTGAAAGTTCTGTTGCAAAAATTCTTGCAGATGTTCTGTGGAACTGCTGTAATGTTTCAATTTCTTCCTTAACTTGTCCTTTAAAATACACCTCTGCCAATGTGAGTACAAAATATGGGGTTTAGGGGAAATTACTGAACTTCTGAACAACCACTGTTTCCATATGTTCCATGTTACCATAGAGAAAAAAATATACCTGAAAATTAAACCTGCAAAGGCAGATGATCCTCTCTGTGAGTCTAGAAGGCAAACTTTATTTTTTGATTGAATTAATGGAATATTGCCACCTTGCTTGTACTCTGGAAACGAAAAAAAAAAAAAATACCCAAAACCTCTTCACAAGCCTGCAAGGGTTTCTGAACTGCATTTGTTACAGTGCTAAAACAGTTTGCCTGTAATTTTGCATTGAAAATGTTTCTTTATTTAACTATGTGCCAGTTATAATTAATAATTAGTGTTGGTTGTACCCTAAAGTCTTTATACCTCTTAAGCCCTTTATGAAAGGATTTAATAAGTAAAATAGACTTTGTTGTGTCTAATTTGAAGCAGATAGGCTTTAGGGTTTCAGTGGTCAAAAATTTAATTTCCTCAATAGTTTTTTTCATTTCATTCATGCAGTTTATTGTATGATACAATTCTCTTAGGAATACTGTAAGAACAAGTATATAATTATATTATTTTGCAAAGTACTTTGGATTGTGACTGGAATTTTTACTTCCTTCATTTCTACTGGGCTTCTTTAGCATCAGCTGGAGTTTTGAGTTTATCCTGGGTCATAGAATGCTTTCATAAATAAATAATAAAATTTGGTTCTACTGTTTTCCATTTACAGTGCAGCCGGACTGGACAAGTTTGAGTCCATTATGTTGAAGTTAATTTCTCAAATTGATTGTGTATGCCAAAAAAAAAAAATACTGTGTACAGAAAATAAATTATCCCTTTCACAACAGAAAAATATAGAGACTTCAATGAGAAACTCTGTAGATTGGGCACTGATACTGCTGATGACTTCAGGCATTTTGAACGCCATCTCCCAGGCTACTAGTTTGGATTAAACCTCAAGTTTTTAAAATATCTATAGAAGATACATGTTTTTAAAAAACTTACCCCAAAATTCCTAGAGGAATATATATGTTGTAATTGCATCTCTCTTAAAACTCCTTTACTCTTGTCAAAGCAGTGAAGTAAAATATAAACAGGATTCATTTCCCTTGTGTACCCAAAACTTTCTTTCTTTATTTGTGTATTCTTTCAACTTGCTATTTTTCTTTTGTTTTAACAGTTACAGCAGGAAAAAGTAGATCTTTTAATGGTCTATACAGGGTCTAAACTAGACAAAATGTTTCAGAGTTATGTGATCACAGCAACATTGTGCCACTTTAAAGTAGTTTATACTGATTTTGTGATATTCTGTACTTTTTGAGCCATGAAGGGGGGAAAAAAAACAAAGGCGCAGTGAGGGCATGGAAAGCATTTGGTGTCTTTTTTAACAAAAAATGCATCAGGAAGAAACCTGACTAGCCAAAATTAAATAATATTTGCACCAAATTCTTTGATCTGAATTTCTATACTTCAATGTTTGAGTGACCACAAGTTGTTTGTATGACCAGGCTGCAGCTAAACTTCATCAAAATAAGGAAGAAAAAAAAATTGTTCTCCCTTTGCCAATGAGCATCTTTAGTTAACCCTATAATGTATAGATACTTCATAGAATCATAGAACAGCTCAAGTTGGAAGGGACCCATAATGATTATCAAGTCCAACTCCCAAGTCCAACTCCTTTGCTCCAACTTTTAAAGAAATTTTGATACCAGAACAGAAAAAAAAATCAAAGGAGTCTTGACTTTGAATAGACTTTTCAAATATTTTAAAATTTTCTGTTATAAAATATTTTCCTTCACAGTTTGTGGACAGCTACCTAAAGCAGCTGATTCTCTTAATATTACAGAGCAGTGCCTTCTGAATGGTTAATTCAGAAGCTGCAGCCTTAAAACTGTTGTTGAATGTCATCACTGAAGGCAGGCCCACACACTTAAGTGGTAGCCAAGGTCAAGTGGGCAATGACACTGGAAGTGCCTATGACAGCCCATGGCAATTCAAATGACACTGGTCTCTGCAACTGCTCTCTGCTCTTTGCACAAATAGTGCCAGCTTGGCTTTCTCTCAGACAGCAGACAGGTGACAGAAACCTCAGTGGCCACACAGTGATGTTGTCTCTGCCAGCCTCAGAGACTGAAAAAAAACCTGAAGGCCAGCCCCCATTTGTAACCCACTGAATGTTCTTCTGCCATGGAAAGAAACAGTCAGAGCACTGTTTTGTGTTATCACAAAAATCCCTTAGTTCAGAACAAAACACTGCCAATGCTACTGCATATTCTGAAGCCAATGCCCAGGCCTTGTTAGAAGAATAGATAATCCCACATGTAAAACCATTTTAGGTCATCATGATCGTTATCACCCTGCATTGAATACCAGAGGAGTAAGTAATGACCAGGCACTTCTTGCAAAGTGTTAGGGAGTCATGTCTTTAATATTTTATATGCAATAAAACATGTGACTGGAATGCAAGACAACATTGGTTTGATTCCTTGCACCTGGAGTTTGGGAGTTGTTTGCATCTTTCTCCTTTTAATGTCAAATGTGGGTGTCCTCATTCAGTTTCTTAATATTAACAATGTGTGTCTTTTCACTTTTTATTTAGCTATTTCATAGGTGAAGGCATTTGAAGTAATATCTCATTCCCTTTGTGCTTTATTTACATGCATGACACACTCACACCATAGATGTAATTGTCTGGAGAATAATGATTCAGTGCATGAAAACTCTCAGTGTATGACATTTGTTTTCATTCTATATGGGATCTAAACCAAAACAATCCCAAAACTTAAAAAAATAAAAAAAAAAATTAAAAAAAAAAAAAAAAAAAGGAGAAGAAGAAAGAAAGAATTTGGAAATGTGTCAAAACAGATGTTTTAAGAAGAGGAAAAAATCCCAGAGTTTTTAGCTTTTCTCTTTCTGTCTGTCTCAGTGTCAGCAAAAGTAATCAGTTGAATATGTATCTCACAGGTTGCCTTGCATAAAAGAACAGTGAAAGTAAAGTGCTTCTAGTAAAATATCCCAGTTTTTGAAATGAATAGACAAAGAAGTCAATCAAAACATGTTATCTCAATGTCATTATTAAGTATGTCTATAAACACTTCATAAGACACTCTTATACTTTCCTTCATAACAGATATAATGCATGTATCTCTTTCAGAAGAAACACAATAAAGTGTTCACAGAAACAAGAATATATTTGTGAATACAAGACAGTCATTTGCACTTTGCTGATGAATTTCTTTACATGTTATATGTTTGCTAAATTTGGACATATAGCACATTTCCTTTCTCCTGACAGACTTGTTCTTTGCCCTGATTGCTTAGGAATCAGTTAAAGGATATACGGCAGAACAACAGCAACAGGAAAGTTCACCAAACCCTGATGTTAAGACCAACAAAATGTATCCTGGTTACTTAATCTTATCAACATCACAAGTCAAAATCATATTAATATATGTGCATAGATCTATTATTCAAATAAATGATAGACATTAAAGGAAGCAATTTCCTCATTACTACCCTATCTCCAGATCATGTCTTTATAAAACAATATTCATAGAAATTCTCCAAAAATGCTTCACTCTTGTTTCTCCATCTAAGCAGTGTTTTTTTCTCCCTGGGAGAAGCAAGAGGGAAGGATCCACTTCATAGGTCTTCTACAATGTTTTTGAGGACTACAAAAGCACCAACCTACTGTACTAATGGCAGTAAAGAGAATAAAAATCATATCCTGTTTTGCTAACTTGGAAGAATTATCAATGTTCTTCTTTTACACACAGCTAAGCTATAGAAATAGAAATCTGAGCAGTAAAAAAAATTAAAATATTCTAGCAAACTGTTTACTGTGTATTGAGTTCTGGTCAGAACAGAAATAAAATACTGCATTTTTTATTAAATGTTGCTTTCTTTCTGTGTGAAAACTGTTGCTGTTGGAAGCTGAAATCTGGTCTGAACATAGTTTTTTTAGCTGGTAAAATGCTGTTGGCTTGGTTATTTTTTTTCCTTTATACTGAGATATATGCAATTATGCACTTATATCAGTTCTAATTCTTGAAGAAGAAATAAACTGCTAGTGAACACAATTTCATATCAGAAAGCCAGTAATCAAAACCACACTTAAGAAATTGCACTACATAAATCTTTTGATATAGTCATAACAGTACAAGTCTTGTGTATGAACCTTTTGGAACACAGCAAGTATCCTGCTGCTCTCTCTTCATTACTGGGATTATTGGCACACTCTGACAGAGCCTCCACAATATTCACAGTGTTTTTTTACTTCCCATTAGAAAAGTTGCAAAGAAGACAGCATTAAAAATAGTTAAATTAATTATTTACTAAGTTTATCAAAACTCATAAAATGTTGATTTACCTTTTGATG
This sequence comes from Erithacus rubecula, assembly GCF_903797595.1. Lineage (NCBI taxonomy): Eukaryota > Metazoa > Chordata > Aves > Passeriformes > Muscicapidae > Erithacus > Erithacus rubecula. Next base: position 42,142,257 of record NC_136688.1, read on the forward strand.
AAGCTTTCTGAGTATGGAGGGTTTGGTAGCATAAAGAAGGAAGTACATTTTAGACTTATCTGAACCACTTTGCACATTCCTTTGCAAGCAGAGGAAGCCCTTCCTTTGCCATATTACTTCCCATAGATGCTCCTCTATTTAATTAATCTCTTTCTCAGTACTATACAATTTATTTTCTTTGGTGGGGAAGAAAATACATTATTTTCTTTCTGATTAACTGAGCGGAAATTCAAATCGAGCTTCAACACATAAAAAAATTAAAACTTTTATGATTCACACTTTACAGGCCATATTTGACAATCTGATAACTTTCTAAACAGGCTATTGCTTATAATGAACAGTACAGCCTGCATAAAATTTAATTATGACAGAAACACCTTACACTCCTTGATTTTTCCATCTATGTTTTGACTTCTCCCCTTTAAGCAATGGTAAAGACATCCAATTCAATATTGCTTATAACATTTGGGTCATTTTATCAATCATTTTAGGATAAAAATGGTACATTTGTAAAAAATATCAGGCTATTGATAAGGTTAACCAGTACAACCTAAACCCTGTGATCTGTTTTACCAGTTAATGATGCTGTACTCTTGGCCTGCTTTTGCTCTGAAGCTGGTAAATTGACAAGTTGCCTCTGACAATTTTTTCCCTGTGTTAAAATACAGGATCTTTGTTAAGAAGAATTATCCTTTCATTTCAAATTAGATATCTGTTTTGTCAAGACAGGTTTTGAACTCTCATGCTGATTTAAGCCTCTCATTAAAAGCTGACAAAGACACAAGTCCTCTTGACAATGCAAGAAGCAAGGAAAATGAATACACAACAAAAAGTGAGGTGTTATAACACCTTAAACATCTTCATAGGCTTCACTTCTGGTGAAGGGTAGTTACAAATAAATAAAATCTATGATTTTTGAATGTGTGTTCAACAGATAATATCTGCCAAGGTTGGTTTTTTTTTTAATCCCACCAAAGAAATGAAAAATTATATAGACTGCTGAGAATGAACTTTCCTGTTTGAAAGTTTCTGTTCTGAAAGAACTCTTTTCAGGTTTTCATTACAAGGTATACTTATAGGTCTTTGTGAATAAAACAAATCCAGTCACTCAGTTTGAGAAAAAATACAACTTGCTCTTTGCTGACTTTTAAGATGATTAAATTACATTTGGGATTTAAAAACTCTCAAGAAGCTAGGAGTTTTTAGGTGGAAAGTTCAAGGAAGTTTTGTTCCATATAGAGACAACAGTAAAGACAAAATGAAATTCTTTCCTTGGACATGAAAATAGGAAGAAGTAGTTTCCTCTCATCTACTATAAAAATAAGAAAACTGATTTTTTCCAGTTATCACAAAGTAGAAAATTCCCTTGAGAAACCAACTCATTTGGTTTGGGTGAAATCGCAGAAGTTTCATCACTTACTTATTAGAAACAAGATTCAAGTCTAGTAAGAAAAAGTAACTTTCCTATAGAAGTACTTATAAAAATTTTTATATTTTTAGATCTGTATTAAATTAAATTAATGAAAACTGAACCAGTACAAGACTTTCTATCAGCAAAAGAATATTTAGTGGAGTATTTTTAGAATTGTTTGCAATTTTTGTTAGATTCAGTATTTATTTTTCCTCTGAAACACGAATCCATATTTTGATGTACTGGCATAATGATTTAGAAATATATATACATAACAAAACTCAAGAAATTTCTATAGGTACATTCATAACTATGTGTTTCAGAAAGGCAACCAAACTTTCCTGCATTTGGAAGAAGCACTTCTGGTTTTTCCCAAATTGCACATCAAGAAGAGTCTAATTTACTTAAATGGGTTATTCTATCTCTACAAAATAATGTGAACACAAATTTTTCTCAGCATAACACATTTCTCCTTGTGCATGATGTAAGTAATGGAAGAGTCTTGGTGAATTTAAATGCCTTGCTGTCCACACAGGCATGATTCTGTGCAGGTCTCTTGATGCTGAACAACTCAGAGGAGGCTGTTGTAACTTACAGTACCTTTCAACAGCCTAGATTTAAGCCCATGGCTCAAAGACTTGAAGCTATTTAAGCCATCTTTATCCTATTATCAATGTCTGATCTTAAGATCAGACATTTTTTTTTTTTTGTCCCAGTATTATACACAGGCACTGTATACTTACACTGATGTAACATCTAATATAAACTGCATTCTGCTGATTTTGAAGTTCCTTGCAATGTCCTCAGATGAGGAAATTGTACACCAGGTTGTGTTTTACTGCAACAGGATTGCTGATTTTTTTTTATAAAAATGCACAGGCAGAAGTCATGGTATTAATTTAGCACAATTTTTAATCTATCTGAGCTCTGACAAAAAAAAAGTCAGAAAATTGCATTTTGAATACTTTTTTCACATTCTTCTAGTAATATGTTGAAGAACCCATGGGAAATAATTTTCAAGGAGAATGCAGTTACTCTATGTTTTACGAAGAAAAAAAAGAAAAAATGGCAAGAGAAGTAATTTTCATATTACTTCCCTAAGTATTACCATAGAAACATTTGTTTGTATCATTCAGATTGGAAAAGACCTTTGAGAACATTAAGTCCAATTGTAAATTTCATTCATTAGGAGACATAATTTTCGATAGGATAAAACAGGGTTTTTCTTTTCAACATTACTCAGCTAAATTAACAGAAGCATGATGCATATTATGGTGCAAAATCTTAACATTAAAAAGTAAAAATTTAATTCAATTTTAACTCTCATTCCTTTTTATTTTTATTAAAAAGCTCTGCTTAGAATATGTCTGCACAAAGATTAATATATCTGTCAGTTCAACCAATACAGCGGTAACAAGCATAAGAAATTCAAGGTGGATTTATTGGGACAGTCAGAAAGTGAGAACCATCTTAAAATACTTTAAGAATGACAGTTATATGAGTTAAAGGATGGGGGGTGAGAGTAAAAAAAGGATTGAAATTGGCCCCGGGTAAAGACAGGAAAATGGAATCATAAATCATAAAAGACAGCTGTGTTCTTTTATCCATGGATCCAGATGTTCCCACTAAATGTGTAACAACTCCAGAATTATTTTACAAGGAGGAAAGGAACTGTGAATATTCGATTTCTCTCTTTCTTAGCTGGGAATGTTTGATGCCAAGTAGAAACTTTGACCTGTGCTTGCAGGAGAGCAGTCTCTGAACAGAGCTCTTAAACACAGCTCCTAACCAATGTGGACTATGATATGATTTAAACAGCCAGTTCTAAAAGGTTAAAGCTATACTGGGATCATTTTGAAAACAATGACTAGAAACAAATCTATGGTTGAAGTATCTGGGTAATATGAGGCTAGATACCCTCACTGACTAGGAATTTCTAAATGCTAGCCAGTATCATGGGATGATGGAGTCCTGCTAGAATTATAATCAGTTTCACACTGCAATTGGAAGAAGATGAATGTTAGATGGTGAGAAAATGAAATTATAAGTCACTTCAGATATGTTTTGAAATAGCATCTCGGGACAGACCATGACAAAGCTATTTAAATATCTTCCAAATGGAAATTGATTTTCCTCTCTCCTCTCTGCCTCATCCTTAAAATGCAATAGTTGATCATAAACCAGCTTATATTTTCAAGTAAAATAGAGAAGAAAAAGTTTCTTCACGCTTCTAAATGTTTCTTTATCATACAAGAGTAAAATGGAATACCTTTTTCTTTTTGTTAGTTTCCTTCACCAACAGAGTTTTGAAACTTTAAGGGTAATACCAATAGCTATTCCATAGTTATCTAAGAAGATACCTTATGCTGATAACAAAAACCAGCACACTATTAGGTTATCATTATATTATTAGGTTATTTCTGCAATTACACCTTTGTGACTGAAGACCACTATTGGGTGATTATCACAGCATTGTTTTCAGAAGAGGGGAGAGGAGGATGAGTTTCCATTAAATAATACGTAAGGATACGAATGTTCTGAAAGTACATATGTAATACTTTCTTTTTAGTTTGATCTATAGGGACCTGCACCACTATTTTCAATTTAGCTCAATGCAAGGAACACAGAGAAAAAGAAAAGGCAAATATATCTACTTCTGGATTTAGATGGTGCTGTTGAGAACATGGAGATAAATATGTACATCCACATTTGAAGCACCATGAATTTATTTGGATTGAAGAAATTAGGGCTCTTGGTTAAAAATTACATGCCATTTCCAGTGCTGCATTCCACATAAACCTCAGTCCCTGTAAACTTGTGAGTACTTCTCTTCAGTTTGTTTTCTGTAGTTCTGAGCACCATAATATTGAGAGTGATATTTTGTCTCTGTGAAGGCTTTCTGCATCTTTGCATAAGAGAAGCCATTTCAAGGCAGAAATCTTTGCAAGATGTATTATGGATTGAGACATGCATATTTGAAAAAATGCTAGATGATACTGTGTCCTTCATGTGGTTCTTTAGTTTTGTTTTTCTATTTTTTTAGTAAAAATAATAGTTTCTCAGTTTGACAGGTCTGTTATAAAGCATACTGAATTTTGTGTTGCTATGTAAATGTGGTTACAAAGATTTTTTTTTTTCAACAACGTTATTTTTTCTCTTTTGTATGTTTTCCCTCAAAATTTTTAATAGGGAAATGAGCTGGAAAAAAATTGTGACTACCTTTTTAAGATAAATTATGAATAAAAGTCCTTAAAGTCCCACAGGCCTCCTGAAGTATTTGAAAAGCCTTCCTTTCTGACAGACTTATTTAGATATACATCAGCTTTGAGAGATCAGTGGAACAAGTGCTCTTAGATTTTTCCAAAAGGCTGAGACAAACATGGTTGTTTTTTGTTTTGGACTATGATGACATCAAGAACATGAGAAACTTATAAATTTTAAAAAATTAATTAGATCTAAGTCTACTTCTTTTTCTTTTTCTTTTATATGCCTATTGTTAAGAAAACACTGGCTAGAGGGAGCTGCTGTAACAGTTTAAAATGAGTCCATATTTTATCCTTTGGTTTAGGTGGTGAGTACTTTTTACTTCTCATATGTTATTAAAATTGCACAAATTTAAAAATTCCCCATCAGTTTTTTATACTGTATCCCATTATTGTATGCAAAGGACAGAAAATCAATAATTTTCAATCTTTACTCACTTTGTTATATTTTCAAATTATGTTAAAATTCTCAGTGGTTCCTTGATGTCTCTTACAAGACTTTGGATCACTCTTTGAGCAGAAAGCCAAGTACATTAGAATGTACAATTAGAAATGTTTGTGAGTTCACTTCCAAAGGCTGAGGAAACCTGTTTACAGTTTTAATGGAGTAGGGGTGTGACAAATACTTTTCTTAAAAATGGAAAATGCACAATATAAAGTACAAGAACAATATACTGTGGGAGTAGTGAATCAGATGTATGAGGAATTTCTAAATAGTTTTATCAATCTGTTCAATAAAGAAAAGGTTTCTTTAACTTTAAAAGGGCTATAGAGAAAATCTAAGACAGATTTTAAATCTTGTGAATGGTGACTTGGACATCAAATTTTGTAGTAGAGAAAAATATAGGTTAACCTAAAATAGTATAGCAATCCCAATATAACTATAAACACAGAAGGAAAAAAGAAAAATCAAACTGGAATATTGTTATGTGTAAGTTCTCTTTAATCTGGACATATGAAAATAACATTAAAAATAAGATGAAACAAAAAGTGTCTCAAAGCACTATATTGGGTGAAGAAGTTACTTGTGCCATTGCGTCTCATTAGTTATGCAATTGAAGAAAACATCCCAACACATATTCAACCAGATATGGAAGAAGCAGGTTGACCCACAGAATTACAGAATCATTAAGGCTGGAAACAAAGATCATAAATTCCAACTGTCCACCTAGCATCACCATTATGTTCTCCACTACACCATCTTTTTTTTTTTTTTTTTTTTTTTTTTTAATTTTAATTTGGTTATTTTTAGCAGGCTTAGATGTTATTGTTCTGAGTTTCATTCTGAATATTTTCTTTATACCTTGAACATGAAGTGACCTTAAGGACCTTCCTAACCATCACAAATTTCACTACAGATCCTGGACATTAGCTTTACACTCTGAAGGATTCAATATGAACATGGTTAAAATCTTCAGAAAATCTAGAATCAAATTTTTGTTCCATCTCTTACACATGGCTTTGAGTTTGTGAGACATAGGGTAAATTTTCTCTTTTTCAACACTTTAATGGCTTATATTACTGATAAACAAAAGGAAAAATGATTTTTTTTGTCTTTAGGTGATGTATTTTTTTTCCTGATAGAAGCTGACAATGAACTAAATAGTTATGTTTGCTATTCTACAGAATATCAGAATTGTGACTGGCCACTCCATAGAAAAATGTCAGTGTTTTAAAAGCAACAAATGACTATTTTATCTCTCCTAACATCATAAAAATTAGTGAAACCTGGTTGACAAGAGCTGAGAAAGATCTTGGATGAAAAAATGAATATACTGAGAATACTTAAGAACTCGATTAATCCCTTTATAAAGGAATCTAAAAGATCTGGTTTTGCTCCAGAATTTCTGATAGACTCTTACCAACTTTTTGGCAATGAAAAGTGCCAATCCTAATAGGGCAAAAAGGCTTGGTTAGAATCAAATAATCTTCTTTGGCAAATAAGCCATCATTTTTTTCCTGTTCAGAATGCACCCTGTAATGGACTTCGAAAATGGAATATGTCAGGCTGTATTGATGCCTCCAAAGAATTGGAAAAAGTAATTATAATTCTTTATTTCCATAAGTGTCTTACCTGTTCTTAGGAGGATCAAGGCACTCCAGATTCCTGAGACTTCCAGCCTAATTCTATTGCAGCATCCTCAGTTTTATTAAGAAAGAAAAATAGTTGGCAAAAAATGAGAATACAAAGCACTAATGCCTTTTTCCTACCCTTGGATTTCATTCAATAAATTTATTTTCCTCAAGCAAGGACCAGGTGTTGAGACCCATTTTATTAGCCCTTTCATGCAAATGCAGGGAGTTTCTGACCCTGCTGTATATAATTGGAAAGCTGAGTAATTACATGTTATATAATTATATGCTTAGTTCTTTGGAAATGGACCCAGGCAATAGCTTTCAGCCAGAAAAAAAAAATCCAAAAAATTAAAAAAACAAAAACAGAAAACCAAGCCCCCCCAAAAAACCTGAAACCAAAACAAACAGAAACCAAAACACACACACAAAACTCCAATAATATTCTGGTTTTTTGCTTACATTTTATAAATATATTTTTTTATCTACTATACATGAATCCCTTATCTACTTTTTTTCTGCTTTCTCTATTTCTTACAAATGTTTCATAGTATGGTTTTAAAAGATAAAACATAAGAAACAAAATTATTTTCTGTTGAGTACTAGAGCAACATTTTTTTCCAATCTCTTCTCCCCCTCCAGCCCTTACCTGATTATTGTGTTACTAACCTATTCCAACTTTTTGCGTGCTTTAGAGCTATCTGTTAAAATATAGGAAAATAATTTTAAATTAAAGTCTTGGACGAACATGAAATGACGTTCTTAGGGAAGACAGCATTATCTGAAGAAAAATATAGAAGAAATATGGAGACAAAAGATGTAGGCAAATTGAGCAATGTTGTCATACAGCTATGCAAAAATAAGACAATTTTTGAAATTAAATATATGGGAAGATTTGGTTTTGGGGGGGTTTTCTTTTTTTTGTGTGTGTGGAGGGGGGGGTGGCAGGGTTTGTTTGCTTCAGTTTTGTTTTTTGTGGCTTTTTTCATTTTTTTGGTCCCTAACGGAAATTATTTCAGCAGTGGAACTATTAGATTTATTTCAGGGTTTTCTAGCAGTTTAGGAAATTTAGAAAATTTCATTTACATGGAATAGTTCTCCCTTCTATCTGAACATCTCCAGTCATGATATGCAAAGAAGAAAAAATGAATCGTTGATTTCCTTGTGCCATGAAATCTTAGACTCTCCATCAGGGAAGAGCAAGAATTGTGTGCCACAACACCAACTAATAGTGTGCACTCAGGAAGTGAGAAGACAGAGACAGTCAGATCAGTTCTAAGTATAATGGTGTGCAAAGAGAATTTAAATAATTTTTTCTCTGCAAGCACATAGAACACTCCTCTTTTCCACACAGAAGTGGGCATTGTGTGAATATGTGGGACCAATAGCATTGCATGAGCACTCGGTGGACATCCTTCTTCACATTTATCACATGCCAGAACTGATGTTTTGAAATCTCACTGTACTGCTTAATGTGAAATGTTGAGCAGAGCATACTATCAAGTAGTAGGTGACTATGTAAGGACCATATTTCTTTCATAGTTACAGTGGAAATTTTAGAGCTATTGTAAAAAGATTTCCAACAATTTACTAGGTGATCTTACTATAGCACTTTATCTTTTCCTGTACTGTTACTTCACTGACCCGAGGCAAGTTTTCAGAATTACCATGCTGGGAAAAGGTTAATTGTCTGTTTAGATACTGAATGGAAAAAGAATGTTTAATTCTACAGTTGCATCATTCATGATAAATATTCTAAATCAGGGAGTTCTGGGATTTCATTTGTCTGGGGCTTAGTACAATAGTTCCCGTGATTGTGCTCTTGAAGTATTATGAATTGATGAATAAATGAATAAATATCAATGTTTCAGGCAAAGGCATGAAATTCTTTTTATACACCTAAATGTGCTATATAGTATTTTATATAGAGAGAATTTTTTTCCTAATGGCAGGTAACAATAGTTTCAAAATAGGGAGATTCATAATTTTTATGGACTTTATCCTATTGTGTAATTGCAAATACCACCGAAATATAACATCAATACATCATTCTTGTATTAAAATAAATTTAATAAATTCTTATTAATCGTGTCTCATCAACAATTGTTTCTTTGGTTGATTGAGTAGAGGAAAAAATAAAATAATGAAAAAGAAACAATTCAGCAAAAGCAGACAAAACAAATTGGAATAATTTGTGAGATGATGAAAGTGAGAGAAATAATGATTAGTGTATATAATGAGTCCCTGTGTTTTTTCTCACTTATGACAATATGTTTAAAGTGTTTCCTATTCCTGTGGTGTATTTACTAAATTAGACCTACTTGAGAATCCAGAACCACCTGCAAATGAAGCCTGCTGATGTTGCAGTTTTCAAATGTACTTTTGAATACTCTCACAGCTGCACTGCACAGCACCAAAGCAGCGGATGTTATTCCTTTGGCAACGGGAGCTGGTAGAGCATAGGAAATTTGGGATGATTTTCTGTAGCTGTTCCAAACTTTCTGGTTCACATTCTCAGCCTTCCTTTGACTGCTTAGGGCCATTCTGGCAGTCAGAAGCTGTTGTAAAGTCAAACCTTCCATCTTGTTTGTCAGAGACTGAATGTCAGCTCATTGATGGAGATAGTGACTCTGGTATGGGCTGGGGTAGAAGAATATATTCACAGAGAGATCAGTCTTTGAACCTCCAAGGTGCAGACCACAGTCCCAGGGCTGTCAGCTGCCAGGCTAGCACAGACCCTCACACCAAAGGCTGGGGGGATGGAAGGTTTTTGGGTGTGTAGTGAAGAAGTCTCTGGTTTGAGGCAGGGAACATCCATCCTCTGCTGTGCAGAGGAGCCCAGCAGTGGAGCCCCTCCACTGGGAAAAGCTGCATTTGTGTGAAGGGCAGCAGAGTCATGGCCCATCAAAGACCTCCCACAAAGGGGTCCCCAGACCCTTCACCAGAGCATCAAAGTTGATGTAACAGGTCCACAGTGCTGCAAGGGACAGTGTTGAACTGAACCCCTGCAAGGGAGGCACCTGGGTGCCCCAAACATGTATTAATCCATGGGGTTCTATATCTTTTGAAGCAGCAGAGGCAGGAGGCAGTGGGAGACCCTCACCACCCAGAAGACCAGATGGAGGGGAAAAACAAGATGTTGTTGGGATCCCTGGAAGGGTGATATGTTTATACATAACCCCTGTCACTCTCCCTCTGTGTCCCCACCCCGTCGCCCACCCCACCACAAAGAACTCTTTCTCTCTCTTTATTTCTTGCCAATAACTCTTAGAGACCAAAATTGTTCCCAATTTTCTTGAAGCTAGGTAGGTATCTAGGTGGGGATAAACATAGACTTGAGTCACAGTTTCTAATTCTCATATCTTGATTTCTAGTGTGCCTAGAGTGACCACTGAAGAAAGCATTTCTTTACAGTTTTTCTTGTTCCCCAGCTATTTGTCATACTCAGACTGGGGTTTCCAAACTTTTGAAGGAAGAAAGGAATAAATCCTTTCTCTCTCACAGTCTTAATTCACAGGCTGCAAGCTGAGTACCTCTAGTTCAGAACATTAGTAGAATAATGAGTTCTTCCTATCTCATTCATTTAATCCTATAAGAAGCATATTCTGTTAAAAAGAAAGTCAGGAGGTGATTGGGTAGAGATTCTAAATGTGCAATGTACCAGACTGAGGTGCAGCAAACAGCAGCAGAAAGACCCATAGTCCCTGGATGGACCTTTTTACAAACCTTGTATGTCCCCTATTTTATGTATTTATTGTTTTTTAACTTTCCCTTGAGACTTATATTTAAGTTAGTTGTTTTTTTGCCATATTGCTGTTTAATCCTGTGAGGGATGGAAAGGAAAACAGCTTGTAAGGTTTGTAATGACCTTGAAAACAGAAACAGCTGCCAAGGTCATGTTCAGCCTGTTGACTGAGTTCAGCAGGGATTTTTCTGGTTGACCAGTTTTGCCCCTGCTAAAGGTATCAATCAGTGGAAATCCCAAAAAGAAAATGGGTTAGACTTTTCTCCCTTCAAAGATAAAGAAATGTTTGTACATGCATATTTTTAAATCTATATGTAATTTGCATCACAAGGAATATCTGATAAGAAGTTATGCCTACTAAGGCATAAAGCTTGCACTTACATTACTTAAAGTTCCATTAAAAGTTAACTTTTAATTCAGCTTTGATCATAGAAGTTTTGTGGTAGAGCAGTAAGGTTATTTTACTAATCCAGAGACTGACAGCACAAAAGAATCTGGAAAAATGCTTTATAAAATGGTCCTGTGGGGATTCTTTCTGTCTCAGCAATCAAATTTGCTCATGGTTTTTAGAGGCAAATCATGACTGTTCCACACTCCCACACCCACCTCTTTCACACTGTGAGCCTTGAAATTTAATTGAGGTTTTGAAAATAGTCAGTGTTCTTTCTGATTGGTCATGAATAATAAAACACTTGCAATTAAAATGCAAATTATTATTCTGTTGATGATGAAAGAACCAAGGTAGAATCCAGTTTATCCTTGTTTTATTTGGACTGTAGTAAAAAAAAAAAAAAAAAAAAAAAAAAAAAAAAAAAAATTTTAAAGAAAAAGGAAGATGAAGTATCTATAAGAAAATTCTTTTTTAAAAAGTCAAGGAAATTTCTTTTCTAGATATATTTTGTATTCATGAATAATTCCAAGCTATATTTTTCAATCTTCTCTACATAGTTCAGCTGTGGACTATAAGGGAAGTAAAAATGAAATATGCATGTTTCTGGAAAGGGTTTACAAATTTCTTGTTTAGAGAAGGAAATCAATCCAGGCAACACTCTTTATTTAGTGCCTCACAATGATTGTGAACAAAAGGACGAGTGTATACAGTGAAAAAAGCAGCAGAAAAAGTCTATTTTCAGCCTTTTCACTTTTGTGGCTCTTGGATCATTTGCATCTTGGGGATCTCTGTGATCATGTCACTTCTTCACCCCAATGGCTAGGTCATGACCTAACTCCAGGTTTAGAACTTTGATTTAATAGTGTTCAAACACAGATGAGATTTTTTTTTTTTTTCTCCAGAAAGAAATTTCTTTCAACAATTTCAAGAAAAGTCATGGAAATAAAAACTACCTGCTACTCTGATTAATTGCTTGGTCCTTGCAATTAGTTGCTATGGCTTGAGCATAATTAAGCAGATTTAAGGAAGAAGTGTCTTTGAAGGTTTAAAACTGCTGCTGTTAGCCTTGTCAGAGCTCTGGCAGGTGAACTATAAAAGTAATAGCTATATGCTATGGTTGTGTTTCCTTTAAGTATTTTTCTTACATTATATTGGGGTTTGCATTCAGCTTCATGCAGCTAAACTAACTCTTTCATTCTTTACAAAATAAAAGTAATATTTTTATATCTCTTTTATAACATGAAACTAAAAAAATATCATATCAATTGAAATTTTAATATTTATTTAATAAAATATACATTACAAAAAATAAACTATTTTGATATCACTCTGATCAATACATCCCAGCCCCTTACCTTTCTTATCTGCTCCTTTATACTTTCAAGTTACTCCACATATCCTAGGCCTTTACAGATTTTAGCAGCTAAAATTCCATGAGACATATAAATGTAGTTTGGTCCAATGGGAACAACAACATACATTCTTCATTGTATTGATTTCAAATCCACATTGTAGTTGAAGGCTAATACAAGAATATTGACTTAAATATTTCAAATTTTGTTAATACAGAATTTATCAGCTGCACACTTTTTTTTCTGGACATTCTTTTCTTTTTCCTTTCATCTACTGTACAGCTCATAGTTGGACAGCTTTTCTCCATTAAATACTTTGACAAAGTTCAGAACACCTTTGGTGAAGGAAGCATTAATCTTGGATTTCAGCAATCCTGCTCAAAGTCTGTGTGAACTTGGGAAGCCAATTAGTTTCTCGACTGGTTCTACATCTATAACATACAGATGTTAACTTTAGTTCTATTGTTTGTAAATGTAGACAAGTACCTTCAAGACTAATGTTTCTACCTAAAAGAATAAGGATAAACAACCATTTAAGTAATGGAGACAGACACTATGAATTAATAAGGCCTTCTCATGAAGTTAAACAAACCACACAAAATTGCCCCTACCTACCTGAAAGCAGTTTAGATGCTCAACAAAGATTTAGCCTTCCATTAAGCACTCTATTTAAGAATATTTATAGTATAAAAGACATTGAAAACTAATGAAGACTAAGCAGCAATAACATAAGTAAATATTCTTTATTATTTTCATGCTTGACCTTGAGATTTTCCTCTTTAGGAAATTAAATAATTTAAAATTTCTCAAATAAAACAATTCCCTTTTACAAAAATGTTGTGGCTTGTATTTTGCTTAGAAAAAAAAAAAAAAAAGATAGAAAAAAAGATTAAAACTGTACCCATTTTAAGTGTGCCCAAAACTAAAAGATGAGGGGAGATATTTATATTCACTGTTGAGTTGTGAACAACTTTATGTATTTTTATGCAAGGTAAAACATATGTTAATAACATACAAGCTGTTAATTAAAGAGTGAATTGAATTTTAATTTTCAGGAGTGGTTCATATGTTTTGAAGCAGGATGATGTGTTTTGTCTGTATGACTTACGGAACAGCAACTTTTAGAAACTGAGTGTTATGTTCTTTGACAACACATATGTGTTCTGCTCAGAAATCCAGGTACTTAAGGCAGTAAATATTTCTTTTGATAGTAAAACATTCAAGTCCTGCTGATAACTTGGGCATCACTGAGACCACAACAAATCCTGCCATTTCTAACAAAACTATATTGGTTCCTCTATATTGCACTCTCCAACCATTTGGATAGGTGAATATCTGATTTAACAAGCACACCTCCCTCAATTAAATTACCAGAATGGACTCCTCATTGTGTTAGAGCTGTCATGTGTATTTTGTCCATGCAATAACATTTGTAGGGTGGAAGAGAATTCAGGTTTCAAGAAAAATGCAAACTGGGGGAAAAGAGCACCAAAATTAAAGGTCAGAAAACAACTTTTCCCACTTGGTATTTGCTCCAGGTTTACTATGTCACTTGGAGCTGGCAATGGTTGAAAGTGTTATGCTGTTGGACAAGATCCAACTTCCATGTCCAAGCATGATGACAAAGTGGTTCAATCACAGCCTTATCTCCATCTGGGCACTCAAGCCAAGTTACAACTGTTCTGACTGTCCCTAATGCATTGGCCCAGATAGGAACCTCAATCCTGCAACAATCCTCAGTAGAATCAATCATTTAGCAGACCTGGTGAGTGTAGTATGCCTAGAGAGTTATTCTTAACCATTGTGTGCCATGAACAGAATTTTCTCAAGAAGACTAGGAAAATAAACACATATGCTGAATAGCTTTGAAAAATGTAATCCAAAAAATTGATGACTTGTGCTCATCTCACTGAAAGTTCAAACTAAATCCACCACTTTCCTGACTTGTATCCCAGTAAAACCAAATGCTATATACACTATTGGTATATGCATACTTATTTCATATATAATTTCTGTCATTAGCATAAATCTTTGGGGAGGGCTTTTTTTTTTGGCTAGGCAAAATTATAATAGTGTTATTGAAATGCTGCAGTAGTATGGGAGGTATTAGTAATTTGTATTTTAATGAGAGGGAAAAATTAAAATTATTGTGTTCACATAGACTTGTTTTATTTTAGAATAGTTCATGTACTCTTATTTTCATTTTCCAAAATTACTTTACAAAGCAATATCTTTTGAGGTTGTTAGCAATGCAAACTGATTAAACTGATAATATTATTATGAAAGATTTAAAGAGTAGTCTATTGTGATATAGAATAATTAATAATACTGCATCTATTGCAAACGTGTTTAAAGATAATTTCAATAAATGAATATTTACAGTATTTAAGAATTTCTTTTTTGCTATTTTTATGGATGCAAGCTGTCTTACAGCTGAATTGTCTGCCTTAACAGGAGTGTTTTTCAATATTTGGAAGCACACCACAGAATAGTTTGTTACAAATTTACTAGATATATCCAACTTTGAGTAGTTGAATACCTTCATGTTCAAAGCATTCACAGAAGCAGTGCTCTTCCTGAGTCAAAATGAGACTAGAATAATATTTTGCAGCTTTATGAAGAAGAACAGAAATTTTAAGACAGCTTAAATGAACTTTATGAAGGTTTCAGCAATATTTTGAAGAGGATTTCTAAATGCTAGAATGAGTTATTTTCTCTGTGGCCAGGAGATTACATTGGCAACAAAAGTTAGAGATAATATAGCTATACTTTCCCACATAGAACACCACAGCAGTCAGTGCAGAGGCGAGGCAAAAAGCATTAATTACAGTTCATGGTTCCTCACCTCTGGACTCATCAGAGGTCAAATTCTGTAAACTAGAATATCTTAAGTGTCACAGTCACAATTGTTTATTTTTTTTTCACAAAATCTTGTGCCAGTTATAAATTAAGGAACAGCACATTTTCCATATTTTACATCTCTTGCATCAATAAAGGATTATGCAAGTAAATTACACTTGCAGTCTTTCAAAAATTTCCTTTCTTCCTTTCTCCATGTATGTTGGGAGGACCAGCTGCATGTTGACTACAACTGTAATTTGTTTTTAGTGGGATAACAAAACATTAGCTCTTTCCAAGACACAGATTTGCAAATAACTAGATTTGCAAGTATTCAATGCTCACCAGGATCATCTCTCAGAAGAGAAGTTGTTCTTATTGCTTTAATCCAGTCTCTTCCACTTCACTACTAATAGCAGAGAACTCTTAGCCCACATTTCTTCTTTCTCTCCCCTTTTCTCCCCTTTCAGTCTTGACATTTTTGAATTACACTATAAGTACATGTGATATAGTTATTTAAAAGATAAATTTTGATAGAAGCTCATGCAGTTTTCCAGTGTAGTACAATTAATAACAGATTATAATTATGTTTTCTTATAAAATACTACTAAAGATTGTAGAGTCCTTGTTTAGTGGAGTTTCATAAATCAAATTTTAGCAAAGGTGAGATAAGACAAAATATACTTTTAGGAAATAAAAGGTCTCCCTTTGGAATCTCCTCTAGCAATGCACCTTTTGAGGCAGAGACTTCTCTGTGTTAGGATCTCTATTTTTATTGGGAATTTCTTCTAGAAATATAATAGGCAGACTGCTCTTCACGTTTTCAATGTGGCCTATTTGACCAATTTTTAAAATTAAAATTTGTTGATAATCCAGATGCATAGGACAGCCTTGATTTACAGCAGTCTCTCAAACAAAGTAGATACTCAGGTCTGTTCTTTGCAAGTCACAAATAAAGGCTTTGGAAATGAGGTTTTGAGAAACTCACATGACTTTTTACTGACTATTTACTGTTAAATGACAAAGAAGTCCAAGGGAGCATTTGAACATGCTAGCTTCTGGAAATTGACTGGTCAAATGCCTTGATTTGCTAAGACAGCATTTAAATGCGATATCCTAATTAATTAAAAAAATGTGAAAAGGACATTAAAAAAAAGCGATAAAGAAACCAGTCAAGCCCAAATACAAATGAATCTTGTACCTGTACAGTGACAACAGTTTGTATCTGTGTTTGAGATGGAAATAGTGTCTAGTCTGACAGGATAATGTTCAGAAATGATGCAATCACTCATGGAAAGGCTGCTTATGTTTTCATATTCTTAAAAATATCCTGTGTGTTTGTCTAGTTGATCAATGCTCTTCTTTCTATATCTGCCTTCATTTCCTCCCTCTCTAACTTAGACACTGGTCAAATGGCACCTCAGCTTCATCTGTTGATATTTTAAATCAGTTGGATTCAATGAAGACTTACACTTTTTTAAATTTGTGTATGTTGGTCCATACACACTCATAATATAGAAAAATGGAACAGAATATATGATGGCTTTTCTCATTGGTGAAAAAAACCACCTATCCATTTTGCATGAGAAACACAAACCAAATAAACACTTCAATTCTTTCATTCATCAATCCTTCTTTGCAATAAAAATGACACAGTGATCTTTACATTTCTCTTCATTGTATAATTCTACGTATTTATCTTGGTGGTTTATAAAATTTCTCTTCTCTTGCAGCATTCCCTCTACATTTGGTACTGGATTTTAGTGCTCTGTTGGGTGAAAAAAACTCTTGTAGTTAAGGCACAGAACTGAGAACCAACTTTAAGCAAACTTATTGCTTGAGCATGGTCAATTTGTCTCAATTTCCAGTTACAATAAAAAACAACTGCATTTTTCTTAGTTATGGAGAGCTTTGAAGTGCAACAAAGAAACAGCTCAGGTGTCTGTTAGGAAAAAATAAAAATTTTTGTAGGCCAGATTTGGACTTCAGCCAGACTGACCATCCCAAAATATCCAAATGCTGTAAAGCAGCACAGATTTAGAAGCCACAATGCCAACATTCAGCTCCACATTGCAGAAGAAAATAAAGTTTTTAAATAAAGTTGCCTTTTAAGAGCCTTCACCAATAAAGTCTAGTCAGGTCATCAAAGAAACTTACACAGTTTTATTTGTTTCAAACTAATCTACAATTCTGTCTGCCTTCTTACTATAGGAAATAACTATTCTTACACCTAGGAGATCCTTCTTTGTTACTTAGAAAAACTTCAGTTAGGGAACTTCACTATAATAGACTAGACATAGCCCATGCAAGAAATTGTACTTAAAGCCAACATGACTTCAGAATATATCACTGTGAAGTGCTCAACAGCCTAACTAAGTCTTGTGAAATGCAATCCATCCTTAACCACTTTTGAGAAAAAAAATTCAATGATCATTCATTCATTCATTCATTTTTAACAAGCCACAATCAGTGATACCAGGAAACCAAAGCCACTTGCATCCACTAGGGGAGTTCATTGAATTTTAGGAAAAAGATTAGTCAAGACTGACTATTACTTGTCATACATGTCCCTAAAAATGTGGTTTTAAATTTTGCTTTATGTTCCACCTCCTTCCTAAAGATTATTTTTTTTGGTTTTTTGGCTGCTTGAACAGCATAATATCATTATACAATTGGAATGTTTAAAATCCTAATTAAAATTACTTGTTATTGTCTCATTCCACTGCAAAAATATCCATGTTACCATTTACTTGTCTTTGTTTGTGTCAAATATGAATGTTGACATCTGTGACATTCTCATTTTGCCAAAAGTAAATGAAAGATCGACAAGACTAAACATGAAGAGAGCAGTGCTGTGTTGAGGTTTCCAAGTTTACATGTTTACAAGTTCCTTCCCCAGAGTTTCTTTTTTCACTATTAAAACCTTCATCCTTCAATACTTCAAGGTTACTTCCTTAAATACATTTCATTCTCCTGCAGTCTCTTTTGCAATACTCTTGATATTTTAACAGTCTGTATACTTGATTGGCAAATAAATTAACATCTTGAATTAGTAAACAAATCTAGATCTAGCTATATCCAATTAAAAGTATCATTGGCACACAATGGACATATTTCCCCTACAAACACTCTCTACTTCTGAAACATTTTGTCAGTTAAAAATGCCATTCCTTTGTTATCCCAAATACACATATTTTACATATTTTAAACATAAAATCCACTTTCTTTATTTTTCCTCTCCTTTCTCTTTTTTTGTTTTGTTCCTGGGAGCAAGAATTACAAGTAAAACAATAAGCAGTGTTGTATTTCAATTCCTTCCTAAATCCATGTTTTTGACATTCCAAAGGCACAGTCCTTGATGCCCACAAATATAATTGCTGACATAGTTGTAGACTGCTACAACACTTTTGCTTATCCTCTGCTCAAACTAATGGCAAAACAGCAGTTGACTACAATGGCAAACTTGATATCCTGAACACAGTGGAAACATTTATTTAGGAGTAAAGCCTTGGGGGACAATACTTATAGATATATTTGGTTCAGAAAAAGTTCTCCTTTTGCTATTGGTAAATTAAGGATGTAGTTAACAGTACACCAAAATATTGAAGTCCAACATATCAGTGAAATCACAATCAGTGAAATGGTGTTATATTTCAGCAGCTGAAACCTGATGCCAGAAAAAATATGTTGAACATTTAAAACCAATACTTTTTGCATTCCTTTTTGTAAATGGATCCAGCCAAAATGTAATTTTTTGTATGTTTTTGATTCCCTTTGTCTAAATATTTGTTTAGTGCTGACATGTACTGCTAAACAGCTGCCACATTTGATTTTGGACATAGTTCTGTTTCAGTGATGAGTGAAAAGGTTCCTGGATGTATATTTTTCAATCATTATTATTAATAAAGACCTTGGTACTGAGTGTCTGCCTGAGCATTGGAAACTCCTAGTTTGTATTTAATAGGGTTCTTGCTCTGAAATGTAAAATTTGATAGTGATTTTAAAGCAGGCACTACAATAAACAGCGTTCATTTTTAATGTTTTCCATAGTTTTAACACACTTACAGCAGTTACTTCTCCCAAGAACAGTTGTTTTTAAGTTATCTATTATCTTTTAGCCTCAAAGGTCAGCTCCAGACCTAGGAGACATCTGGTAGTTAGCGCATTGTTGTGGAGAGAAATGGTATTCTCCTGTGCAATGCTTGTGTTTGACAATAATGTCATGTATTTGCCTTGTTCATATATAGAAAATACCATTCTTATAACTTATGGAGTAGCCCTGCATAACAGACCTAATAGTATGCACACAGGAAATTACCTATCAAAGTACATGTGAAAATGTGTACTGTCTGTAAGTAAATAAAGCATATTTGTCACAGGTGCACTAATACTCCAACATAAAGTGATTGGATACTTAACTATTCAGCCCTTGTTCCGTTTTAGATTACTTTGTTATTGGGAGTCTTGCTAAGAAATAGGATACTAAAGGAGATGTTTAAGTCAAAACATATCTGAAATAGCTTGTAAAAGTATATGGGTGACCAGTTCTAAAAGGCACTAAGCTACATCATACCTGTTTGCTTGGGTTTTTTTAAAACTATGTGATCTCTTTCTAACCACTTTTATACTTCTCTGCTAGTGTGATATTGTATATTTATATAGGAGATTATTAATAGCACAACTGCAATGTAATCAAATGCAGGATTCAATAAAAGCATTGAAGTTAAAATACCATATGAATATAAAATTCCCTTTCAATCCTGCTCAACCTAATTGAGACCTTCCCTCTGCTTTCTTTTTCTTACTTTGTTTTAAATAATATACTTTTTCAGTTACCACTATGGCAAGGAAAGTGAGGAAGGAGAGGAACAGCAGAGCAGGTTTATTTTGGTAACATTCTTGTTCATGTGGAAGAAGATTGCATTACATGCAGTTTGATCCCCAGATAAAAATGTTCAAAGAAACAGAATCAGAGGCCAATTATGAGCCTCCAGCCTTCAATCTAGAGTGAAGGATTGTGACAGTTTATTTAAGATGAGAGCTTTTTAGTAAGTGAGCTGTGTTAGAGGAGTGATGCCCAATTAACTAATTGATCTGATAGAAAGCTGATGCCTCTCATAAAAGGAAAAAAGCAAAAGCGATTACTTTGGAAAATCTTGCCATTTCCTCTTGTGATCATCCTAATTAGCTTCTGATGAAAATTATAAGAAGTGGGAAGTAGAAAGGAAGGATGTGAGAAATTAAGAAGCAAGCGATCACTTGGAACGTGTCAAATACTTTAACCCAAGGTGTAACTGCTTTTTTTCATCTAAGTGTAATGAAGTTTAATGGAACAAATTTGTTCCTTTACAATGAGTTCCTTTACAACAACTGAAGCCTTGGTGACAGATTTTTATAAACAATTATTTAAAACTATTTTATAGAAGCTTATTTTGTCATTCATTGTATTTATCCCCAAGCTAACTATTAAGGAAAAAAAAATACTAGAATTTTTAGATGGCTTAATTATTAATTTTAATTGTTTGGGCATTTGAAAATATCCATTGTAAATGTGTTAAGTTCCACATGAATTGTGAAATCTTTCAGAATTCTTTGGCCAAAGCAAAGTGTACACATACACACCAGTATCATCAGCCTAGAAACATGACTGGCGATTTTTTGACAGCCAAATAAATGAAAATAAAAAACAAAAAGCCAAAAAATTGTTCAGAAAGGAATATAGCAGAAAAGAATGAAGCTTCCTGAGAGGAAGCAAGACAATTAAGGTGCTGAGTGTTGGGTGCTTTGGCTGTTGAAGTTTACAAGTGCTAGTGGGCTAAATGCACCAATGGAAACACAAGACTATGATTGCAGAACTCTGGTGGTTGCATTTTACACCAATAGCATCACTGTTCATACTGTACTTGATGAAATACTGGAGTTCTTTCCTAGGAGTTGAGAGCTGAGAAAAAAGGGTAGATTATGAAAAAAATACATGCAAGTCAATCAGCTTGTCATGCTCAGTATATTTGCTCCAATGTACCTTCATAAACTTTAATGCATTTAAAAAACCATTCCCCTTTTAAAGCTTATCAGTGGCTTAAAGTGCTACAGAAAAAACCAAAATTGACTTAAAGTCCTACCTTTTGTATGTGCTAAGTAATTTCAGAGTTCAGCCACATTCTGCATTTTAGTTCAAGTGAATCACAATTAAACAAGTGGGGTCAGCAAGATGTAATTTAAATACCAGTAGGCAACTTGCAACATTAAGATGATTTTTCTCTGCATCTTCAGTTGAGAAATTCCTTGTAATTAAAGACTGATCCATAATTTTACACGAGTATGAAAAATTAGTTTCCCTTATATTGAGGCTTAGTTTTAATGTATGTGGCAGCTTTGCTTTGGCAGAACCCCTATAACTGCAACATTTGCTTTCAGAATTTGTTCTTCAGTTTAAAACAGAAATTTTTTCTGTCAGCTTATCAAGGAACAGTTGTTTTCCTTTATAATTTTCTTTAATGCATCTGGAAAACTATTTTATACTGCTGTATTTTCAAAGCTTATCCTCTTGTATAAATGTTTAGAGTACACATTTATGAACATCCTGAGAATGGTGGTAATTATCACAAACCATATTCTCTTCCTCCTTTTCTCACTCTATAAAACACTTTCCTCCAAAGAGAGCTGCTGCACAATATTTTGTGGAGCTGCCACAGAATAAGCAGCTACTCACTGAAAGCAAGGGATCAGATCTACTTCTTAAAGTATGTTGTGTAAAAAGTACACTAGTATATGTTTGCTTTTTGAATTAGAGGTGTACAGAGAGTCATGCTATGGAAAGCCAGTGTCTATAAAGGAGACAGAGGAGTCCTGCAATTTTATTTGAGTAAAGGGAATGAGCTCATCAGAGATGATAGAGATACTGAACTTCAATATCAATCATTTGCTTTGGTCTGGAGTTGAAGAAGCTTTCAGTATAATGACTTACTGATTTGAGTGTTGCCTTACACCAAATCCTGAAGGTCTCTGTTTATATTCTAGCCTCTTAGTCTTATCCTTCCACCCAGCTTTGGAAAGCCAACATGGCGTGCTTAACAGCTAATTAGGGGTCCTGGCCTGAAATAAGAAAAGAAGGGTTTGGGATCAAGAAGGTGATTAGAAAGAGCTGAAAGACACAGTATACTTTTCTCTTATGTGCCATCACCACCCCCACTGCATTCTCTGAATGGAAGAAGAATGA
The DNA here is from genome assembly GCF_903797595.1 of Erithacus rubecula. Lineage (NCBI taxonomy): Eukaryota > Metazoa > Chordata > Aves > Passeriformes > Muscicapidae > Erithacus > Erithacus rubecula. The sequence continues at coordinate 42,164,549 of NC_136688.1, forward strand.
CCAGTTTTTGGGATTTTTCCAGTATCATGAGCTCCATCACATACTGACTCCATCATCTTCTTTTATCCTTAGTCCATTTGTTTGCTTCCAGATAAATTTGCAAAGGAAAGAAGTACCATTTTATTCAGATTTATTAAATGTATGTGAGAACTGACAAAAATTTCTTACTATTTATAAGTAAGTATTAATTATAAATATTTATTAAAAGTATAAGTATTTATTAAAAGATCCTTACTACTTATAAATCCATAAATCCTGTAAGACTGTACAAACAACATAAGTCATAACTGTCTTGCTTTTTCATGAATTAATTGATATTGCTATTGCAAATGTAAATCATAAAATGAGAGCACAAGGAATTTTGGATACTAGTTTAGATCTCTTGTATAAATGCTTTGTAAAAAAAGTAATTTTTAGAGCTATAAAAAACTCTCTCAGCTGTTCCTTTCAAACTAGATGTCCACAATTTTTATCTAATATTTGCATAAATAAGCTGAACGTTTCCTAAACTTTTGAGTTATGGGTATGAGTACAGATAGTTTCTCAATGCAGATTTTTGTAGCAAAGCCACAGAGCACTTGATTACCAGTCTGTCCTAACTCCAGCTAGAAATATGTATTTTTCAGGATTTGAATGAAAAATGTCCTAGGTTTACTTTCATCCTTTGCCCTACAACTCTTTTATAGGCTTGAGTTTTCATTATTGCAAAGCTTCCCTAGAATGGAATTGCATAAATTTTAAAATTTTTACAGCGGAATTAAATTATTAAAAAAAAAAAAAAAAATCATCTGAAACACTATGCTTCTTTTGCCCACTCTAATCAGTGTTAAAATTATTAATCTGTGTAAAGGGAAAAGACTGTAGTCTTGTAAATAAGAAAGAATTGGATATATTTTACTTAAGAACAAGAAGGATTTGAAGAGGTCTTAATAAAGACCAAGTATAAGATCTGTTTTCCAGAAAACTGAGTGCTTTCAAAGTAGGAATTTCATTACAGTATTTGCAGGTCCTTAGAGTGTGTGGGAAACCTGTACTGATTCTTTAAGGCACAGACAAGGGGACACAGGTCTATCTGGATCAGTTTTTCCATGCTGAAAAATAATAGAATTATGTAGAATTTTTGTTTGTTCCTTTGGGTTTTTTTTTTGTTTGTTTGGTTTTTTTGTTTGTTTTTTTTGTTTTGTTTTGTTTTTTGGTTTTTTTTTTTTTGTTGTTGTTGTTGGTTTTGTTTTTGTTTAATGAGAGATATTAGGCACACAAGAGCTATTAATATAACTGATGTGGAATAGTCAATGCCACATTAAATGCTAAGCACAAGCACTTAAACCCTTCTGTACCTTTAAATACATTTCTAATTAGTACTACTCATGACTAATGGTCTTGCTTATTCATTTCCCCAAAATGTCTTGTAAATTCATGTTTTTAATATCTTAACTGATGCAACCCTAAGTTGAATGTCAGAGATGTTCCCACATCTCTGAAATAAAACACTATCTTGCAAAAGAATATGCACTAGAGAAACAAGTTTAGATACAAGAGTCGTGGAGTAAAATATTTCATTGTTGGCAATGATAAATAAAAGTACATTTTTTGTGTGATCTGAAATTTTCCATTGAAGTAAAGCTGGACCACAGAAAAGAACACAAATCTCCAAGACAGCCTAATTCTTCTAACTTCTAATGAATTTCATGCTTAACTTCACACTTCAAATGTTCAAAAAACTATGTGGGTGTAACTTAGCACTATCTTTATACATATGAAAATAAAGCTAATACAATACACTTTGCACTGCATATAAATTCTTCTTCATGGGCTGTCAGTACATACTTAAAGATGCATTCAGTAGGTTGGTTCTTTCCTCTGAATCTGGAAAGTAAGTGCTTTGGAAAGTTTCTATATTCCTTTCAGGAATATAAATTACTCAGAATATATAAAAATGGTATTTTGAGTGTAAAACAAAACATGGATAAAACAAAGAACAATTTTCAGTGATTCCACAGTGAAAAACAGTCTTTCATGCAGGAGTTTGAAACTGAACTAGAGCAAAGAATGGAGACCCATTCTTTGGAGAGAATGGAGAAATGGAGACCCAGACAAAATATGTAATTTTAGATGGAAAGGGATAAACTAGTAAACTACTTTGTTTCTAAAATGTAATTGGTTATTTTAAATTCTAGGTTCAGTTGTATATCTTTATCATTTTTGTTCACTTTCAAATGCTGTTGCTAATAAAACAATTGTCTGAGTCTACAGTTCAGCTACATTGAAATATTGAAAAAATAAGAGTAAGCTGTTCATTTTTTCATACAGTGGAAAATAATTATTTGTGAGTAAGAATAATTATATTTGGATTATATGTGAAGCTGTAGACTGACAGTCTGTTAACTTTTGTTAAAAAATCTAGTAATGAAATTTTTACTAAGATATTGCAATATGTATTTGTGAATAAAATAACAGTTGACAAAGTTGGTACTCAGGGGCAGTTAGCATGTATACAATGCCCCAAAAAATGAGTACAGACCAATGTTTCTGGTTACCAATATCCTCTTCCTCAAGATTATTCCAAGACTGATGTAACAGTCAAGTGTTAAACCCTTACTAGTTTTTATTTTTAAATGGCAAATGAAGCCTAACTGAAAATTTTATTGTTTTCATGTCCGCTTCCTACATGCATTAGCTCAGGAAGTGATAAAGCTGGAGCAATTACCTATGGCCTTGTCAGTGACTTATGCCAAGAGATTTCCTGAGTAGTTATAGACAATGGATCAGGAAATAAGCCTCGTGACCAGGAAACTTTAATTATTTTTACAGTTTTTTCTTAAAGCTAAGAGGCCTTAAACAATGGATGCAATAAAGGACTGTTCAGTTCATGACTGCAATGCCTATAAGTAGTGATGGACAAACAGATAAATGTCTGAAGTATCCATTTTGAGTCCAACTCCCTCATCTGATATTGGTACACCTGGTCTCAATTATTTTTCATCACTGTCACTTGCACAAAAACGACAAGTACACCAATAGGTTTGAATTCCATACAAAATTCACCACATAGTAAATATACAGAGTAATAAACATAAACTTCTATATGCCCCACACCACCAATTTGCACAACCAAATAGAATTTTTCTAGCAAAACTTTTTGTTGGTGTTATTGTTGTCATTCTTGAAGTCAAGCAATTATTTTTCTCCTTAATTTGACCTTCAAAATTATGAATAATATTCACATCAAAATTATCTAGTTTCTTCAATGGGGTTTGATGTCAGTGAGACTACAATATCAGCACCTGTCTCTTACACTTCAAATGATATTTTAGATACTTCTGTTTGTAACAGAAGTGAGGAAAATGGACCTGTGAGAGAGTTTTAAAAACATTTAAAGTGTTGTGATGCACATATCACATTAAGTAGTTAGAATTTACTTTTTTTGTAATTTTAAAGAAGGAGAAAAAGCCTTATAAATACATAAGATCTAACCTTTCATTTAAGCTAATAAAAACAATCTGTTGAGTAGAATGCCAAGAGGAATCCAGTGTAACATTTTTGTGAAAATGTAAGTTATAAGAAGAAGTAGTAAAATTTCAAATCTGACTCCCACAGGACTTAAAGAATAAATTATAACTAGGAGCAGACAGCAAAAGAACCATGCAGTAAAATGAATTAACAGAAAGCAACTCTATTTCCCCTACATGAAATAAAAGAATGATTAATGCAAAATTGTCAAACTCCCTTGCCTCAGTTTCCCTAGGGAAGGTTTTAAAGGCAGGGTGAGTTTCATCTTGTTGTTCTAAAAATACTTTGAAGTATTTTCCTTGGTTGATTCTGTAGAAGTACAAGTTGGTGTAAAATTTGGACAGATGCGTTATTTGCACAACCACATTGATAATTATTTTTCTGGAGCAGACTAATCTAGGAGTTTATTTGTTTATGTAATATTGTGCTCAATCTAACTCATTGTTGCTGCTACCTGACTCACTGGTGTCTGATGGAGTTTTTGAAGATGTGATGGAGTGGGAAATGGCAGAAAAGAGAATGTATAATCACCTTGACTATTCTTGTAACTCCCCCTCCCTGCCAAACAAAAAGAAAAAATATGATATCATCAGTACAGAAGTTGTGTTTTATCTAGTGTTTGGCCTTGGAACATCAAAAAGGAAGAAAAAAGGCCATTTTCTTCACAGTGAACTTGGTCGTCAGATCAAGATCTGTTTTCTTTGTTTTCTTTACTTTCAGTAAACAGATATCTAACTTTACAACCTTTGAACTGTTACTTTTAAAACTTACTTAACACATGGGATTTCTGTAAAATTTTAAAAAATCAATTTTCTTAGAGAAAATGTATCTTTCTATGTATGACAGATATGCATATAATATTATAGATAGGCACACAATATTATATTTATTGAAACTATAATATATATAGTTGCATATATTATAGTTTGAAGACAAATAGCCTTGTAAAGAACTAATTTTAGATCATTAAAATTTAAGAAAAAGCTCATGCATTAAATTTACAATCCTTCTTGAATATTTGTTCTATATATTAATATTTTTTATTTGCTGAGAGCCTTGCAGGCTTGAGAATTTATTAACAGAAAGGGGATGGACATGTCTGAAAATTTTCAGTCTGAAATAAAGATTAAAAAAACTGAAAGCTCAAGAAAGGATCAACTGTTCCAAAAGGTATTGTTCCAGCTCTTGACCACAAAGAAATGATGGAAACATTTGAAAAAGCAGTGTATGTCTACATTTTTTCATGGATATCATGATAATTAAATATGTTTTAAGAGAAAGACAGGGAAAGGGATGGCTCAAGAAAACTGTGATAAAAACTGTGGGGACTAGGATACAATCAGGACTTTATAGAGAAGTAAGACTATACAGCAATGGAAGAGACTATTTCATTTCACCTTCCCTGTAGTGCACAAGGAGTTTAAATTAAAATGAATATGAAATAATGGAATTTCTTACCTGTGTAGTAACCAGAAATATAACAAATACCATAAACAGTAGAATCATTGAAGTCTGGTGTCTTGTATTTGGTTTGTATTGGACCTGGTACAGCACAAGATCCACTTAATGCCTATTCCATGCTTCCACCAACATTTCAGATGATGTTTCCCAGTTTAAACTCTGTACTACTTCATTAAAATTGAGCTATATTACAAAGCAATTTTTTTTTTTCATTTTGACAGTAATTTCTGTGAAATAAATATGTGAAGGACCTCTGTCAAATACTCCATTTGGCCAATAGACTTAAACTCTGTCATACCTGAATGAGAGTTGACAGACAGATACAGAGAAAGAGAAGGGAACTATGATCTAATTTCCTTCAGGGAACTGACCATAAATGACAAAAGCTTTTATAAACACTATCTCAACTTGCCTAAACCTAAAGAAATATTCAGATAAAAATCTAGGCAAAGCTCATGGCTGGATTGTATTTATTTTGAATTACTCCACTCATTTTCAATATTGTTTTGAAACAAAAATTACTATAAGAGACCCCATGCAGTAATTCCCAGGATATGCTTCCCAGGGGTTAAAGTTTCCACAATCTTGAGCAAAACATTTATATGTTCAGTACTGCTGTCAGCACAATACATCAATTAAAGGTCCGAGCAGTATCAGTTGCTCTTGTTTATTTCATGTATTATATTTATCTTTTCCTGGATTTCAAGTACCTTTTGATCAGCTTTCTTATCCTTTGAAAACATCTGTACATAATAGTTTCAAATGAACAGAAACTTACTGCAATATCTATTCAGTTGTCAGACAATCAAGGTCATACAAGGTGCAAAAATGCTTATCTATATGAGAACAGGCTGAAATCACCCCTTACATAACCCCAGTGACTCCAATTACAACTTTGTTTTCAGTGGGGAAAATACTTGGAACATGTAGTGGATTTTTCAAAGTCATCTTTTCCAAGACCCTTGGCTATTGTGCAGACAGGAATGCATGATTTAGAAGAGGCCACAGGAGAGCTGTGATTTCTCAGCTTGGAGGTATTGCATTTTTCAGGAGGTTTGGTACTTCCTTATGGTCCAAGGACTGAATCCAGTTATCTATCAGCTATACTGTAAATTCTATAATCAGTTCTGGGATCTCAAATCAGAACAAGAGACTCGACCCTTTTATTCCCTCCCCTTCTCCCCCTCCTCTCCCAAAGACTCACAAAATAACTCACAGTTCTGTTCAAATCTACAGGATATACCATACCATGTATAGTATAAACATTGCAGTATTTGATGGTTTTTAGCTTACTCACAGCACTTAGCTCACAAATGTATTTTAGCATCTAAAGTAATTTGCTGTGATTTAAAATTGTGCTTGAAGCAATATTTCTGTTTTCTTTCCATTTTAATAATATAAAAGAATTATAAACCAATAAAAATCAATATACATGCTAGGCAAAAGGTAAATACATATTATTTATTTACAAGAATTCTGAAGTGCCTTTGCAATTCTAAATCCTCACCTCAAACCACTGCAAGAGAGTTCTGCAACTCTCTCCAGAGCTCATTGAGAATTTTCTTCTAGAGCAATGCAGACACACAGGAGAATGTGTATCCAATTTAGGATGTACTCAGGACCTGAACAGGGCATGAACTTGAGACCTGGAGCTGGTGTTTGTCACGTTAACTTTAAAAACCTTGGTATAGATTCAGTTGACTGACTAAAACAACTGGAAAATTCCTCTGTAACAAAAAATTAGATATTAAACTGTTTGGAATCAAGACCCATAAGCAGAAAGGTAAAAGGCATGTAAAGCTATGGAAATTACTTCAGATCACACTAGGTCATGTTTTGAAGGTGTTTGAAATGAAAGTATTAGCTAAAGTTTTTAACATATTTTTGCATCTTAGCTAGTATGGAAATTTGAAGTTTACTTATTACATGTGGGATATCTTTCTGCAATAAAAAAGCAATACTATCGCTAAATTTATTTGAATTAATATTTTCAGGTTATGTGTCCACATCTATAGTCCTTTCAGCATGCATAAGTACATGTGAAAAAAACTGTACAGAGAAACCTAGCAAAAACAGAGGAGGAAGTAGAGTTAAGAAAGCTCTTAACATAATGTGATAGAACTCAAATTGTGAATTGCTAAGCCATACAAATGAAGAGGGCAAATTATTAATTTTTAATTTACTTCTGCTTTTCTGGTGACCTCTTCTATCATTTAAAATATTGATTGATTTATTTATAGGACAGGAATAGAAAATTTCAGATATGATTAGAAGATAATAGACTTATTCCAGCCAGAAAAGTACTTAAAAAAATTCTGAAACCAAAACAGTGACAAAATCTAACCACAAGAAGAAAACATCCATGAAAAATAGCATGAAATCTTAATTCTGTTTAGACCTTCCAACTGATTGCATGGCCTTATGCCACTGAAAAATAAAATACATCTTACGTACCAAAACAATAACCAGACTCTTTTTTCTAGTACCTTGAAGTGAGAGAGATTAGAAACTCATGCATGGATTAAAAGAAGTTGTCTTGGAACAATTTGGAAGAAGCTTTTTCTGTCCTGGGAATCCTTCCAAGTCTCTTTACCCTCGTAAGTTAAGACCCCTGTTATCCAATTTTTCACACAAAATTCTTGTTCTCAGACATGGAACCTATTTTTTATATGACTTCCTGGTCATTTACATAGTTTTACAATTGCAGATCTAATCCAGTCCTCAGAAATATTCCCATTGATCTTACTTTTTTAACTACTCAGCTCTTTGCCAGCTCCCATACTTTATTGCTTTACTTATACACAGTTATTGCAGCTTCTTAGAGTCACTCAACACTATTAACACAAGGGCCTAACTCTCTGCAAGCTGCATCATTCTGGATTTTGTTTATCTTGCCACTTTTTCAAAAAATGGCACCAAAACCAGCAGCAAAATCAAAAGGAGATTCATCCACCGATAGAATAAATTGTGCAAGATCTCTCTTACTTCCCTTCTTAATTATGCAGGGCCTTGCATTCATCTAGCCAATTTTCAAGACATTCACTCCTTCTGTTTTTCTTTTCCAAATTAAACATCCCTTTAGTAGATTTATTAAAATACCCTTTAGATATTTTAATAAGTAGCATTGAGGTAATTATAGAAGACAATGCAATCACATCTCAGTGTCCTTTTAGTTAAGAATGAAATCCTTAAGTCTCTCACTCCCAATAATTTTTTACAGGTCGCAGAGAATGTAGCTCCTTTAGACAATCTTTAGATTACAGTCCCAAATAAGTCAAAATATCCGTGACAGTTTCCCTTTTTTCTAATAAAAATCAGAATTGTGATGAAAGTGCACAATTAGGCTTCATCTGCTCAGATGGGATTTTCATTACAGAAGAATCACCTTGTTCAAGTCATAATTATTGCAGAAACTCCAAATGACATGGCAGCTTGAGAAAATGTGTATTCCTGCCCTGTACCTTGCCCATACTCCTCATCTTGTCTGCATGAGATAGGGTATAACACACTGAAAAGTTTATCTCCCTCTTCTAGGCAGTTTTATCACCACAGCTTCTTTACTTTACACACTTTTCCTCCTAACATCTTCAGATACTCAGTCTCATTTAAGGCCTTCTGCTCTTCCAGAGGAAGAAACATCTCTAAGTTCAGCATGCATCAAATCCCAACTGCTTGGCTTGAATTCATACAGAACTTAAAGGCTCATTAGAGCTGACAGAAATAGATCTAGATATATTGAGGAAAGGGATAAAGGGAGAAGTTATAAAAAGAAGTGTTGTTCTTAGTTACGTTTTTATACATTTGGTATTCATAGTAATCCAGTACAGTAAAATATGTGACTATGATCTGTTGCTGTACTTCGCATGACAATTTAGCAATACAATTGGAAAAGTGCACAGGATAAAAAACTTGTTAAAACTTCAAACTTGCCTGAATCACTTTGAGAGATTTATTATTTTACAGCAAAAGTTGTAGCTCTGCATGACTTCCTAATACAGGATAGCAGCACAGTGAAAAGGAAAACAGCTACCAGAATTAGGCAGCAGTGTCTGGAACACCACCAGCTCTTCCATGGTCATAAGGAAAGTCCCATCATTTAAAGGAGCTCGAAACCTAACTGGTCTATTTTAAATCTACAGGCTCTGCCCTTTCTGCCCTTACCCACAGATAGCTGGTAGCAGATATTTGTGCATAGGAATCATGGACAGAAATGGGAGTGTTTCTTTTATTTTAGATCTGAGAAGAATTACTGAGAAAGTCATTTTGCTGAAGAAAGGACAACTATGTGGGTGTTTGCACTTTGATCAGAAAAAGAGATGTGATGAAAGACATGGGAATTTATATGAAAGCTTGTGCAGGAGAAATGTCTAAAATGACGCTGTAAGGTAGTTAAATCTCTTATTAAATTTACCAAAGATTAAAAAGAAAAATATATGGTTGAACTGAATAACAGAATGCAAGATAAATAAGTCACAGTTTCATATGTTTCCATTGTGTTCTGGTTTTCACCCCTTTGTACTTTCTGCATGCAAGCAGAGTTTCTTCTCATGGTTGTCCAATTATGCACACTGAAAATAAATTCTAAAAAAAGAAAGGCATGTAAAGAAACCATTTATAAATAATTCTGGTGTATGCAGACATTAAATAGGCAACTGTGTGGCTTCCCTCTGTTAAGCAGTATCTTAAATTAGTTAGGGAAACATATGGTGTGCCCTCCTATGGAGGCTATATTTTGACTATAGCTTTCTGATCTAAGTTTTGGCATGAAATATCTGCCCAAGGACATACAAGGTCTTTACATGAAATACAACTTGTATTATGCTATCAATAATGATTTACAGCTGTGAATGATTAGATATCAGGTTTATCAGGATAGGGGGTTTTTTATAATTTGGAGAAATATTTTTCTTATGTAAAACTCAAAGTAGAATAACATCTGTTTTGGGGGAAGGACACATTTTCTGAGTCAGTGTTGGTGGGAGATGAAGTACATAGGTGAGGTAAGTGGAAGTGGAGAGAACCCAAGGAGTTCTAAAAAATATTCACACCTCATATATTACACTCCTTCATGTGAGCATGTTTACTTGTCTTTTCATAACTTGGTTCATTCCTAAGTTGGTGGAAATGGCTTTCTCTAAAGAAACTACTGCAATTGGAGAAACATAGGTGCAGGCACTTAAGTAAAAATGTTCATTAATATTTAATTTCTTACAAAAAAGCCAATACTATATTTCCAGTTTGCAATGTTATATAGTCCAGCCATTTCTTTTTTTAAATAAAATCCCAATGCCTGTACATCTTTTTTGCTATTCCACAGCAATCAAATATTCTAAGTTATTTTTTATTTTTATTTTTTCCTAGTTGATGTGGTGGTAATCAGTCAAAGGTTAGACTCAATGGTCTTAGATGTCTTTTCCAGCCTGGATGATTCTTTGATTCTGTGATATGCAGCTTGCTCCACCCATTCTTTATGAAGGTGCATGAGGCATCAAACATAATTTTCTGCTCAATTTCCAATTAGCCAGAGTGAGAACATAACTCCTGCTGATTTCTACGAACTGGAACACGTGCCAGAGTCAGTACTGCTTGCTTCTATGTTGATTTGTCAATGCCTCATGAAGCAGGTTAATTAAAACCTCCACATTTTCAATACATCTATCCGAAGAGGGTATGGCTAAATATGCACATTCCACAATGGGGTTCAACATTTTGTACACCAATATTAATCATAACAAAATCTTTACAGTGGAATTAATGCAAATGCTAAAAGGCACTATTAGGTGCTCCTGGATTTATTGTGCAACAACTTTTCATCATGCTAGAGACTGCATCTGTAGCCAGACCATTCTTTCAGCAGTGCTTTAAAAGCAGCCACTGCAAAAGCATTTGAAAAACTGGAGAAAGAGGAAGCAAGAGCTCTAGGTTTCACTTGAAAATACTAACTGGACATTTTAATTACTTTCTTGACACGAGAAGGAGCAAAACTTGCCTTTTCTAGAAAGACAGAGAACAAAGTCTCAACTGCTTGTAGCAGTCAAATATTCTGAGCTAAGAAACAGCTTTAGCTATGAAAAGAGGAGATAACATCTGCTGACATGAACACTAGGATGCTCCTGTTTAATGCTTCAGTGCTATCTTAGTTTGTCAGCACTTGTGTATTGTGCCCATTAACCCCTGTCAGAAGAAGCAAACAGCATTGCCAGCTAACTGAATTAAAAAGGAAATTTTTATCTTCTGCTGCTTGGATGATATATAAGCATATAATTATACACACATGCACACCTACAAATCTACATTGCATTTTTACTGTTAACATTTTTTTGCCATTTTCCTTTACTTAAATTTGTGTGAAGTTTACTATAGTTTACTTTGAGATAACAGTCTGTTGAGACATCTCATGTACTGAAATTGCAATTTGGTTTATATGCTTTGCAGTTTTGTAATGCTACCCTTAAATTTTTTCAGCATTCCACCTCGGGGCTTAATCCAGTTGAGTTGCATGAAGAGCACTAATTGACATTGCCTGACCCCAGTCAAATATGTTACAATTGCAATTGCAGCAAACAACATAAATTTGCTGTATAAACATAATCTGCATTGGTGTCACAAAGATTGGCTGCTGCCTTTTAGAGATTTTTAAGACAATAGTGGTAGATATTTTTGTTCAGTAACTGTTTTTCACTGACCATCCTCCAGTGGTATAAAAACACTTTGTCCCACTTGATTTTGTTTTCTTCGATGTACTGTAACTAATGATGTTTCTACACTCATTTAGCATATGCAAAGGGAAATGCATGTCTGAAAATGTTTGCAGTGAACGCTGCTATGAGGGTAATTTCTGCACATAGTTGATATGTCTAATGTACACCCATGTAAGTCATATCAGAGTTGCTTAGCAGCAGGCACTGAACAGGATTCTTTCACATGGTAGTTTCTTAAACAATAGCTTTAAGTACTGTGGTTTAAATAGAGTAAATTGAAAGTTTGAAAAAGGCAGTTTGAAGTAATTTAATCCAATTAATGCCAAGGCATTTTCTTTAGGTTTAGGAGTAGAAATCAAGCCGTGATGATGAGTCCCTCTCTTTGTGAGACTTTTCTCAACAGATGAAAAGGACCATGAAACAGATCCATGTTTAGTTTGAAAATCTACTGAACTGTATTTCATAGCTGGCTTCTCCTGGCATGAGTTTTTTAGTATTTTGACTTTAAATTTAGTAGCAAATATATTTCAGAGCTTCCCAAAAATGTAAATTCTAAAAGTGTTTGTACAGTGTTACTTTATTACACACTTCATTAATAATTCATTATCCAACTAATTGTCCTGATCCTAATAATAAATATTAAAGAGCATTTCAATAGAAACGTCTGCTCTACATCAGAAATGTTTTAGTCTTGTAAAAATATCCTGGTTTACAATTGTCTTTTCTGTCCATAATAAAGTCAAGTATATGCCCTATAGATGATTTAAGAAATCCTGCTGTCAGTTAGTTTATTTTGGCAAAATGTACTACTAAATAATAGAATGTACATTCTACAGATAAGTTTGCCTGTTTTCATATAAGTTTTCCATTGAGCAAATGAAGATCTGCAGTACTACACTGTTGCAGTTCTTGCAAGATATATCAGGCATACCTTGTAATGGGCTTGGACATAAGTAGTAGTACAATAAATGCATGTTTACTTAGATTACCATTTCAAATTACTGGTGAAATCAGTGCTCCCCTGTCCTTGGGCAGGTACAATGCTGGCAGCCTGTCTCTACCCCATCAAACTCAGTATTGTAGAGCATGTGCAGCAGAAAGAGCAGTTAGATCCCAATCTAGCTCTGAAGTAATGAAACATTTCAGCAGCTTTTTTCTTGTTTCATGCAATGTTTAACTCTTCCTGATCAGGAATTTAGAAGTCTGAAGAGACTGGAACACAACTAACCAGATTTTACTAGATAAACTCATGCCGATGCAATGCTGTATTTTCCATCAAGACTGTATCAAGTAAAAGTTTGCATAATGGTCAAGTAAAATTGCATAATGATCTAAGTTTCCAGTCTAGAGCATCTGCCTTATAAGAATAAGGCAGAAGAGTTATAAGAAGACTTATAGAAGAGTTATAAGAAGAGTTTCCCCTTTCAGATATTTAGCCCATCAGCATTATTACAAAGGATGAAATAACTTCCTCTCCATAGTAAAGCTACAATCACTTGCAGAATATCTCCTCATCATGGCATAACATGCTAGAAAATGTTTCTGGGTGCTAATGCTTTTAGGGAAATCACTGATAGATACATACTATGGAGCACTATAGAAATAGTTTATCTGATTACAATAGCAGTTAGATAAAAAGGAAAAATAAACAAGTTTTACTGTAACAGGGAGGAGTACAGAACAGGTGGGTGGCAGATGAAGTGCAGCTATAATCCCCTCTCTCAGTCTGCTTCCTTCAGTCCCCCTTTCTTCCCTCAAAACACATCACTCCTAGGCTCTTTCTTCCACTGACTTCAGTAGCATTTTACAGAAGAATGAGTATTATTGGCTTAACACTTGAATCTGCCCCAATGTGCACACATTCATGGATAAAGAATGTTTGACTTCTGTTGGATAATTAAACTTGGGCAAAGATACAACATATGAGGTAGTGCACAGACTTGCTGAAATCTACAGATGAGATAAGAGGTACTGGCTAGGGACACCTGATCAGAATGATTTAAGCACTAAGTTATGTTGATATAGGTTGAAATTAAGGAGTAAAATTGGCTTTATAAGGGCATGAAATTTGCCATAGAAGAGAAGACAAATAAAGATTCAGACCCTTCTTGTCAATACCAAATATATGACATGCACACTTACCATTAAAAAAAAGCCTTTTTTCACCACATATATTTTAATTTCACTTTGAAACATACCTTATTTCCTATTATTAAGAGTTGAATTGGGGTTTTGGGAGAGGGTTGTGTTGGGGTCTTTTCTTTGTTTCTTTATGTTTTGTTTTGTTTAATTTTGTTGATATAGTTTTTAATAGAAATCTTGGACAAACCATACAGTAGAGAGCTGAGTATTTTTGAAAGGCACAAGTGAAGCCAAATCGTTTTCTATGTGGATCTTACCTAAGAACTGGGATTCTAAAACGTATAACTGGTTTCCATATCTTATATTTACAAGGTTGCAGATACTGTTTGCAAGATGATACATGGCAAGATTACACTTATTTGCCCTAGGTTCTTGCCACAGATGATTTATAAACTAAAACCAAGCATACTCAGCCACAAGACAGAGTTTGACAGAAGGGAGAAAAGTACAAACAAGATTCAGCCATATCTTGCTGGTTCTCATGGATGACAAACTGACCTCTGTGACTTTGGAGTGTTAAGTTAGCTAAGCAGCTGTTATCTATCCCCTTTGTTCTAGACTCCAGGATTTTAATTTTAAATCAAGTTTCACACCTCATCTTTCTGCCACTGACCCATTAACAAGATAAGTTTGGTCAGGGGTATTGCACTACTGTCAATGCACCTCTATTTATCATTCAAGAAAAAAACAGGAACAACAGACAGGCAGTCAGACAGTGCATCAACAGATTTGGAGCTGCTTTTGCTTTCCAAGAATAAACCTATCCTGTTTTTCATCTGAGGCACTCAACTGCTGTTCAGCTTCATGGCTTATGTTTCAGTCAGTAAATGCACCTTAGAGCAAGTTGCACTTCAGTATTCGCTTGGAAAGCATAATTCATTAATAATAGAATTAAGACAGCTACAGACGTATTTTTTTGCCTCTTCTGGAAAACAGTGCAATATGTTTCCTATTCTTTTAACAGTACAGTTTGTACCTTAGGATAGTTATAAGTTGCCTTACAATCTTCCACAATCTCTCAAAGGGAAAGTAATCCTCCTAAAGCAAAGGAAGTAATGTTTTCTGGGTTTTTTTTAGGTTTTGAGGGATTTTTTGTTGGTTTAGGTTTGATTTGGTTTGGTTTTTTATGTGTTTTTCTTTTTTTTTTTTTTTTTGTGTGTGTGTGTTTTTTTGCTTATTAATGTAATTCGAAATAGAAATGCTTGCACATAATAAAACAAAAGAAGTATGACAAACATGATTCGCAGTTTACTTCAGTGCAGCTCAATTTAATACAGAAAGTACACATCAAAGTGGAATTAAAATTCCTGTGGTGAAAAAACACTTTTTAAAATTTTAATTTTTTTTTTTTGACAAAACTTTTTTTTTTTTTTGAAACACCAGAATAAACTTATGTTTGTATATGTAAGGAGTTTTTGAGTGTAGCTTACAACTT
This sequence comes from Erithacus rubecula, assembly GCF_903797595.1. Taxonomy (NCBI): domain Eukaryota; kingdom Metazoa; phylum Chordata; class Aves; order Passeriformes; family Muscicapidae; genus Erithacus; species Erithacus rubecula. The sequence goes on from NC_136688.1 coordinate 42,179,798, forward strand.
TGCTGCTCTGGAAGGGGCCTGTTTTAACTGTAAAGCATCATGGCAAAGCATCAGAAGTGGTAGAGTAGATTGTTCTTCAAGAGAAGGCAGCCCAGGTATTAATAACAACAGAAAAGTGCAGCCAGTCCTTGAGCACAGCCACAGCACCAGGCAGAGAGGCAAAACAGAGCACAGCCACAACACAGCTCAGGGAAAACCCTGAACTGAAATGCAGCTTTTGGGTCAATAGACAAATTATGTGTGAGTGGGGACCGAGGATGGGGCCAGGCAGGGCAGCTGGGGCCTGGCTGTGTGTGAAACATCTTGTCAAATACAGGAATAAGAGATGTAAATTAGGAAATATGTCTAAAGAACAATTGTGTGATTGACCCTGCCCCACCCTTTTTGAACAGAAGAATGTAAAGGAAAACAGATATAAGTTTATGTATCTGTAATCTATTAGATAAACAGTCAATCCACATACATAGTTACTATGTAGGGTTTTCAGTAAAGAGAATTCACAATGCCATACACATCAAAGAATTTTACAGGTCATTAGCAACACAAGTTTAGTAAGTTACATTTGTGTTTAGAAATACACCTTATAAAATAAATTATTGCCCAAATACAGATATGCTTCAATCCAATTTCTTAAATGTCAAAATTGTGACTCATATGTCCACAAAGAATATATTTGCCAAATATTGCTCTACCAATATTCCTTGTGTACATTTATTCATCCCATAAAACACTTGTCTACTACTGAAGCAAATACCCAAAGCCCAAACAAATCAATAAACTTTATGCAATTAAAAAAAAAAAAATGTATGTAGGCACATACATATAACTCAGTAAAGTTATCTTACAGGATTCTTTTTTATTTCTTTTTTTTTAATACTGTGTTCAGCAGTATAATATTTGCAGAATTTATGTTAATTATTATGGGGATTTTATTGATGTAGTTTGTAAAACCTTGTTAATTCAGTGTTTCACACTTAGTAACTACCAGCTAAAGCCTGGCTGATGTCACCCTGCACTGACCAAAATATCTATTAATTTTTGTGAGAATCTGGTAGTGGAATTGTGCAGGAGTCTTAGATTCACTGTGTTGCTCTAGCTTTTTAATCTTTTGTGACTTTAAAAATCTGCCCCATTTTCTTATTGGTAGCACTTTCATCTTCCAAACAGAACTTGTATAATAATGTATGATGTTTAGGCCAGAAGGTGCTGGTACATAAGGTACATCTGGGTGTAGCTGTTGGGTTAAGTTATTAGTGAGTTTAATTATTTCATAAAATCAGAATGCACCCTCTCACTCTATGAAAACAAAGTAACCCAAACTACACAACCAATATGACCTGTGACCTCTAATTGTCAATTCATTTGACTAGCTTTGGAACAGCCAAGGATCAAGCATGTGATGCAAAACAAATGTATGACAAGAAAATAAAATAATCCATCCACCTGAAGAATAATGATTATTGCCTAGTACTGCATATAGGATATTTTCCTACTTAAGCACTGTGGCATTGCTGAGTTTGTATAGTTGTCAATTCAAAATTTTCTCTCAGGTAAATTCATTAATCATAATGTATGAAGAACCTCTCTGATATGAAACCTCAATTTTTCCCCCCATTCTAGCATACATGTGCATTTTTAGGAAAAAAAAATCTGCAAAGATTAGCACTAACCTTGAAAATTATAGATTTTGTTATTATTATATAACTATATATTTCAATTTTTTGTTTTATTCACTTCTATGTGTAGTTTACTGCTAATATCTTTGTTTCATCAATGCTAATTGAGAGCAGTAAGGCTGGTTTTGCTGCTCCTGTAACAAGTCTTTGTAATTCCTCCTCACAAGATAAACTCAGCTTGGACAGGTGTATTTGGTACTCCCTGGTGGTTGTCAGACTAATAAATTCTTCAGGTTTCAGATGCTACCTTCTTTTTGGTCTGTTTACAGAACTAGTCAACCATAAAAAGTGACATCAACCTTTATTTTAATTTCCCTTTGATGGTAAGGCATGAAGCTTTGAGGAATCTACTGACAAGACCTGGAGTTGGTGTAACAGTGCTCTGAGCTGATTTAATATCAGCAACAGGATGACAGATGTGGTCAGCCACTAGTAACAAGAAGCAAAGTTGAATGGAATTATTTCTAGTCCACATTTCACAATGCTAATGAAATTTTATAATTTATGATAATGTTTGACTCTTAATTGTTTACATGTAGTTAGGGTTATTTCCTCACTAGACAGCTATCCTCTGGAGAGGCAGGCACAGCACCAAAAATGCTATCCAGAAATATTAGTTCACTCCTTGCACATTATAGCTATTTTAGCATATAACCATACTGTCTGAAAGCTGAAAGGCCTGAAATCCTTTAGTTAATTCAGCCTTCACTTTACCCTGACACTTGATAAATATATATTTCAGACTTTTACTGTTTTTCAATAGGCAGATTTTTGACAACACAAATAACAGAATTATGGTAAATACGGAAACTGCAGGGCTGTGTGGAGGGAACGTTACAAGACAAGGGTCTGTCACCAGAAATTACTCTGCACTTCAGAATTCTACCTTACTATCCCCCTTCCACTTTATCTGGACTGCTGTATTTTTTGTAGTTATCAAAGATTTGGAGCCTTGGACCTGACACTTGCACTATGCAAGCAAAACTCCATGGTTTATACTAAGATTTCTTTTTAAAAACTGTACAGAAATGCTAAAAGCATGGTAGAACATAGTTTGAATTTGTTGATTTGAATTTGTCACAATCAAGTATTAAGCCAAATTATGTACAAAAATATCAGTATGTGATGTTGAAAGAAAGGTTTTTGCAAAATGTGAACAAATACAAGAAATAGTTATGATGACAGTGGTAAAATTATAACTGAAATTTATGTATTTATGGAGTTAGAAATAGGTACTCTCAAATGTTTTCTTTGGAATCATTGTCACTTTTGAAAGTGACAACATATAACCATATAAACAAAAAGGAATGAAACAAAAAAATTATAGCAATAGCATCTAAGCCTAAATGTACCAATGCTTTATTCTGAGTTTCACGCTTTAGCTCATTTTCTTTCTTTCTGCTTCTGTGTTTAGGCTGTCCAGTACTTTTTCTACTTTTCTGCTTTTCCTACAGATATCGGCAACAATGCTACATGGATTTAATAGGATTTCAATAAACATTTCCAAAGATACCTAAATCCTCAAATATCCATTGCTCCTAACCTTTTTAATGAAATCTTTCTAACTTTCCAGAACCCAGCTTGAAGTTATATAACAAAGTTTTCTGGGACAGTAGGAAATGAACATATCCACATATGCTTTATACTTAGAAAAAGATTAAGCTCCTTATCTTTTCAATTAATCTCTTACTCCCCTTCCTATCCTCAAATCAAAGTTAACTAGTTTGAAAGTTGTGTTGTGGTATTCCTGTGTAGAATATCATTTGAGATGTGAGTTACTCACAATGGCTTTGCAAGTCTTAATCAGGTGTTAGTACATTAACATAATAAAAATTATTCTTCCCAGAGCTCTCTGAATAGAACTTGCTGTTTGGTTTTTTTTCTGGCAAATCATAAGTAATTCCTTCAGAAAACGATATCACAGCCAATCAAATTAAATGTGCTTACTACCAACAACTTCCAAATGGAGAATTAAGTTGATCACGCCTGTTGTAACACCATTCTTGAAAGGGTGGCTGTGGGAGCAGCTGAGCTGGTGTGTTTACAGTTGTGCACAACTCTTAACTACATGGGCTGGTTTAGGCAGTCTGCACACTGATTGCAGAAACAGTGGCAGGTGGTTTGCCTGATCAGGCTGAGAGGTGTCATAGCCTTCACAAAGACTGCACTGGGAACAGAAATACCTTCAGAGCTGAGATTAGCACAGGTTACACATCTTGTGCTATCAGAACTGAAGTTCATGTTTACCACAAAGCATTATATTTGAAAAGTAACATTGTGATCATCTGGAGGATTACACTGCTGTAATGCAGTTATTTAGAGAAAGTGACCATGTTTGTGATTAAACCTTCTTTTAGTGTGTTCCTTCTTAGAAACTGAAATCATGATCCATCTAAGTTACAGAGCTGTCTTAGATGACCATTAGCTAACCTGATGCTGCCTTCCAGAGGAATTTAATGTGTACTTTGATCTTGTTACCTAATTCCAAAAGAGTTTGTTGTTAATGAATTTAGAAGTCTTGACATTTTATATTGAATTTATTGTTGATATGTTTTCTTTGAAAAAACATACAACTTCTGAAAACACATCCAGTGGTTGGAAGTAGTAATTGATAAGGAAATAAGTTATCTTTCATTAAGGTGAGAAAGGAAAAGAAAAAAATTAAATTAAACTACTCCAGACTACACAAAACTTTTGAGTATAGATAAACGTGCTCTTCTTTAGTGCATTTGCACTAATGGTATTTGCTACCTATTTTTTAATTTCAAAAAAGCTAATTAATTATTAAAATATGCTAAATCTCAAAGATCTAAATAAGTTAGATATAATTTATAAAGACTTTTATAAAATCTGGGTCAACTTTGAGTTAAACAGTTGCTTAGAAGATGCTGTTGCATATACTTGTTTCCCTTGAAATGAAGACTGTGCTTCCACGATGAATAAATTTCACATTTCACATTTCACATTTCACATTTCACATTTCCTCATTGCTTCTATTTTGTTGTTAATAGTTTCTTAAAGAGAATTTGAGGTTTATATTTTAATTCCCCTTCACTGTTAAACTTTAATATGTTATTCTTAGGTTGAGTAGTTGATACATTCCATTAATCAAAAATATGTAATGTTACCAGATTGCCAAACCAGATAAGCAAGAACTAAATAAAATAAAGTAATTTGGAATTGTTTAAGTAGTTAATCTTTTGTCAGAGCATGTGTGTGAACAAGATCCAGTAGCTAATTGTGTACTTCTGGTTTTGCTATCCAACCCCTAACACATCTCTTTCCTTGTTGGTTAAATTTTTTTTTCCAGTTTAATGATGGAGTTTGACACAATAGAAAGTGTTTAAATCTCCCTAAATTTCCTAAAAAACTGTAGCAACTCACCACTTTAATTTTTTATGTGCCAAGTTTTTGTAAGCCAAAATGAATAGGAATACATGATCCTTGGCAGTGGACAGAAAGGTTTGAGGTTTCTGTGAGGTCAAACTGTGTAACAATACATTGTAGAATCAAGTTAAATCAATCTGTGCATTTGGATTGCAATGTGACCATGAGCAGTATTTATGGATAAATTTTCAAGGCTCTGTGTTACATACTGTGTGGTTTCATCCTTCAAGTTTAGTTTATATAGCATGAAGGTAAAGCAGAGGTGAAAGGAGAATAGTTGTTTTTTCTCTTCTAGCATGTAAAGTGGGAAGCATCAAAAAACAAGCTTAAAACAAAATGTTGTGTAACTTCTTTCATCAGGCTGGATTTTTACTAAAAAGTTAAAATAAATTAATAAAACATTGATAAACTCAGAAGCAAAATCTCATATAGTATTTTTAAATACAGTGGTATGATTCCTGTTATAGGACAGCACAGTGGGAAGTAAATATTAAAAGAATAGTAAATACTCTACTGTAAATATTCTCAAATTGGTCCACAGTACTCAGGGTCAGTACTTTTGGTATGGTCACATCAGGTGTTTGCAGGACAAGACCAGGTATGTATTTTAAAATGCATGTTTCTTCTTTATAAGTAAAAGACCACCATTTGAAAACCATGTTTATTTTGTTATCAGTTATAATAAATATGAGAAACATTACAACAACTACTCTAGCAGAAAGCTTGATATTTGGACCTATTGGTAGTAGATGTGACTCTGTATTATTTTTGGCTATCTTTTCCAGGGACAATACATAAAGATTAAAAAGTAATTGTTTCATTATCTGTGAGATTTGAATAATTTTGAGATTGCTTTTGTATATATATATATTGCATATCTGCTTGGTTACATGATATGAAATATTGATATTTATGTGTCAAAAAAATTTCAATATTGAAAATAAAGAAAAATAGAAACATCTCATGAATGTGCTTCCTGTTTCTGCTAAAAAACTATCTGATGTGGCAGTCTGGACAGACACTTGCTGATCTTCCCAGTGAAAGAAAAAAAGACCCAGAAACACAGAGTTCCACCCCCCACCCCACAAAATTATGTTTAGATTGATCTCCTGGTACAAGAGGAAAATTGCATACTGAGGGCCTGAATGGTCTAGATTAGGAGTGTGCATGAAAAAAACCAAAAAACAACAAAAAACCCATAGTGGCTTTGCTCTGGGGTTCATTTTGCTTTGTTTTGGGTTGGGTTTTTTTTCCCATTTTTTTTCCCCCTGAGGTCATAACCAGATGAATTCTACATGTCTAACATGTAGCTTCAAAAGTATAAAGCATTCTCCTGTCCACTGATTTGATTTCAGGCAAGCTTATTTATTTATTGTTTTAACAGCTGCTTCAGAAACTCTTAGAAAACCTGAGACAGTGGTTTAAACTCTGTTTTGTAAATCTGGGCAAAACATCCCAAAGCAGACAACATATGTTCCCAATATTCCGGATGTTCTGTGTTACTGTCTGCTTTGCTTATATACACAGATCACTGGAAAAAAATTATGACAAGTTGATCATATGAAGGTTTTGCAGGCTAGCAAAGTAACACAGACCAAATCAATTCTGTGTACTTATATAATTAGAAAATTAAATCTATTTATAAAGGTGTTCCTGTCATGACATTTTTCCCCATTACTCTATGCTAATAAAATTCCATTACAAATTCTTGTTCTATACTTGGATAGGTATCTTGATGATTGAAAGGCTGCTGTTTGGCTGTATTGCACACTCTGTTTGCTATTTATATTGGACTCCATTCTCACTACAGTCTATTACGAAGGTTTTTCTTTGTTGCTTTGATGGCTCTTACCAAAAACAGGGTAACATTTTAGAAGGAACATCCAATTCACAGTGCAGACTGCATGAACACCTGGATGGATTAAGAAGGGAATGGGAAGCCCCATAGTGCAGGTGAGTAGCATGCAAGTGAGTAGCATTCGTTTTAGCCTTTGCTGTCTTGAAATCTTTATTTTAGCTAAATGGGAATTGGGAGTTCATAAATATGCAGGTTGAAATCTGACAGTGATTAGACATACCATCTAGGCTTACTTTTTCAAATATACATCTGGTGTCCTGGAAATCGATGTTGCTGCTTTCAAAAACATCACAATTTAGAACTCACTAAACAGTCCATTTTTTTTTTTTTCTATTTTTTTTTCTCTACACATTAGGGAAATAAGCTTCTTCTGTTTTATAATGCATAAACGCAACTAAAAGTTCATCCAGAGTACTTGGTCTCATTTAATTCTTCACATTTGTCTCTTCATCTGTAGAACTTCAGACTTAAGGGGAGGACACAAGTGAAAGATGTACAGCAGTGCTAAAGGTACCATTTACAAAATGTATCAGGCAGCAGAAAAGAGATAGATTTTTAATGCCTGGTTTGTCTGCATTATTTACATATCCTAACAATGTGCAGGACAGCTGGGGGCAACAGGAAACAGGGGTTTGAGAGTGCACTGCTCACATTGCTTCCTTCAGCACATTCCACTTGGGAAGAACAATGAAAGCCTTTTGGAAGATTTAGTAACTGACTTGTCAAAGAAAAATATCAAAACATGATAGAGGTATGAGAAGACAGCCCTTGAAGGGGAAAGAGCAAAAACTCCTTTTATGTATTGTCTTGCTGGACAGTGAAGGCTCAGCACTCTCTCAAGTTCATGGAGGGACCTGGTATTTCTCTTAGTAGATCAAAAGATTCAGATAGCTGCAAAATCTTTCATATCCAGCTTGATGCAAATTGCTCCCTTGACAGGTCCAGTTGTAGTTTATGTAATGCATTCAAATATATGGAATGAGTTCTTTAATTTAAAAGTTTTAAATAAAGAAGGGAGGAGAATATTCATTTTAAATGTTCTATGATAGTTAGAGAGGGAAGCATGTAAAAGATAAATGAACAAGGCATTAAAATTTTGCAATATAGAATATCTTTGGTTTCAATTAGGTCTCACTGATTTTTAAACTTTTTTTTTTTTTTGCAATTGTATCAGTAATTTTGATTTACACATCCAGCACAGTTGCAGTGATCACATCTTTTTCCTTCTCTTGCAGCATTCAAATGAAAACCTGGAATCTTAAGGCTGACTGAAGGAAGTTAAATATTATGTTCTGGACCTGACTGGAGGCATATACTCTGAGTCTTAGATTAGATTTGTTTCCTTGATGAATGAAGTCAACAAGACAAAGTAAAAACAAAACCCAAATGATCTTCCTCTTCTACCTTTTCTTACTTGATACTCTCACTGTGGCTGCCTTTATATTTTTAATTTATAGATTTTTGTAAATTAGATAATTTCCTGTCTTTGTTTTTCCTCTTTACAGGTGTAGCCAAGCAAATTTATCAACATATAAAATGCATAGCTCAAAAATCACATATTTTGTCTGTATTTTATTCATTAGCTTTCATGTAAATATGTAATAGATTATTCTTCTAAATGCTAAAGAATTTAAATGCAACATAATACTTTGCATAAAATATTTTTAGGAATATTTTTTCTTACTAAGATTCTGTAGAAGTCTATATAATCAACAAGAGAATTATAATCAAACCTGACCTTGCTTAATCAAGTGGGAAGCAGTTTTGAGAGATCTAACCCTTTATTGATCATCAGATTTTATTTATCATAATGAATATGTCTGAATTCTTCCCTTGAGCTTTGCTATAATATGCTGTTTCTACAGTTAGACTAGATAGACCACACAAGATGTCCTTGGGAAATATTTTTTGCATGTTAAATTGGCCAACTGTTCCACAATTCATAAACAAAGGGGAATATGGAACTGATATATCAATGAAAATAGATTCTGGAAAATGTTTCTAAACTTAAAAAAAAATGAGATTTTTGACATTGAGATACATTTTCTAATTTCAGATGCCTCAAGTTCATCAATCCCACAAAAATACTATTTTAGTGTGACATTTGATTAATTTTCCCCAATATAAAGATAATGCTTCCTTCATTTTAGTACCAGCTTTCCTGGTACTCTCTGCTATATATATAGTTATGCTATTACTTAATGTAGCAAATAGTTTATCTCTCAATTACACCAGGGTCATTCAAAACCAGGGAGACTATCAACTAAATCTCTTTGTGCCTTCTTGGTTATTTCAGGCTTGTTCATCTGTGGTTTACTTGAGTTTCTACTGTAACCTATCTAATGATGCATATGAATGGTTCATTTCATTTGGTGGAAAAAAAGTTTCCTTTGAAGAATGTCTTTATTCTTCCAGTTTACAGCACAGTGGATATGTACAAGATTATTTGCACTCTACAGTAAAGTCTCAAATTGTGCCATATTAGAAAATCAGACTGGCACATCTGCAATTGGGCACTGTGAACAATTATACATTCATAGCTGGTTGCTTCTAGCTGCCAGACCAAGGAGTTTGGACCTAGACTTCTGTTTCCCTTTGCCCTGTTTTGAAAACACTTTCCATTGAAAAATACTTAAATTGATGTTGGTTTAGGGGTAGGGTAAAGCTGTGTAAAATGTTCAGCTCAGCAGCTCTAATCTTTTTGCTCAGTTTCATACTTTTGTCCTGAGTGTAGCTGAATAACCAGTTCTAAGCCTCAAAAGAAAACTCTATTGTAATCAATACATTCCATAAAATAGATTAGCTAAACCATGCTAAACATTCTTAATTTTAGCATGAAAACATGGAATTTAATGCCTTTGAAACTGGTGCTTGTTTCCTTTTAATGAAGTTAGACTGCCCTTGACTTAAAACAGCAAACCATAAGGAAAAAATGTAATTTCTTTTAGAAGGAATAGCTATATTCAATTTGGGTTTGACTGTTCAGGCTTTTAGCTGGTAAGAGTTCAAACAAACTCGGACACAATTTTCATTTCTTGCAAAGGTGTGATTCCCATTTGGAACAAAACCTTTCCTCCTCCAGCATTTATTTGGTTTCTATGTTGAAGAAGCCATGGCAAAGTCTTACTGATGCTCACTTAATTTCATTTGATTCTCATCATTAAGATGTTTTTACTCCCTCTCTCACTCTCTTCTTTTTCTTTCAGCAAGCCACCTGCATCCAGCCAGTCAGATTCCTATAGTACCCTGCTTGCTAGAGATCATACAGAGACAGATATGCAATGCAGGATAAGTATTGTTATTTTTAAACAGGTGAACCAGTCATATGAACTCCCTATTAAAGTGAGTGGTCTTTCTACATTCTCAAAATTACTCAATGTTTTTCTTTAATCTCATCACACTTGCTCATGAAAATTATAATAGTTAACAAATAGCCCACTATTATTTAGGACAGAAAAAAAAAAGAATTCTGTGTAAATAAGCTCCTAACCTTTCCAAATAACTTCAAATCAATATACCTGGAGATGTGCAGAAAACTGAAAGTCAGAGAAATTAACTGCATTTTTTCACAGCTTTTACTAAAGAGAAATTTATAATCTTGCACTGTTTAAATAGCCTAAATGAGTATCACACAACCACAGAATATTCTGAATTGCATGGGACCCATAAGGATCATCCAGTCCAACTCCAACATCCAGCCAGTGTGTGGCCCATATAGGGCTCAAACCTGCAGCTTTGATATTATCAGCATCATGGTCTAACCAACCAAGCTAATGTCAGGATTGTTTCTCTACAAGTTCATGCTTGTCAGTTGCTGAGCTTTGTGATGAGGAGATTAAGTCATGACTCAAAGCAGTCATGCTTAACTTGTAGTCAGAATCAGTAAATTGAAGATAAAATGCTTTTTTTGTATAGAGAGATAAAAAAAAAAATCTTCATGTATTATAGCACCCTCATCTTTGCAAAGGATGCTTTTAAAAAAGATATTTCAAATTAATATCAAGATTTTGCTTTTGAACACCCTACTCACCCTACTGTGTAATTTGGATTTTGAATACTGCATTTCCTCACTATACAGAGGGGATAGACAGAGTAAAGGGAGTATATCAAAAGCAATCTGTGTCTCTTGGATATTAAATAAAATTGTGTGCCTCTGTGTTCATAACATAGAGCATCTTTTTGTTGAATTTCCTTTAATACATTTGCACTAATTGGTGACAAATGAGAATCGTGATTCAGTTTCAACAATGCTTTAAAGTACTTTTTCTTTCAAAAAAGCAGGTATATAATTCTTATGGAGTGTGAGATTCCCATGTCTTCTGCAAAGCCACAATACTTGCTTTATTTTTTCTTCTAAAATTTTTTACTGTTACTTTTATGCTTATATTTATAGTACATTGTACAGTTTTTTCTAAAGGAAGAACTCTTCCTAAATCATGGCTAAGATTTCCAATCAGCCATCGATGATGACTTCTAAATAATTAAAATAAAATCAAGACTAAACTGGGATATATTTCACACTTTATATACGTTAAGATATGTATAATGAATACTCTATGTAAGAATATAAAAGTTTCAAAAGACAACATTTGTCTTCTACATTTTTGCTGCTATATATTGCAGTACAAGCTGTGATTTCCAAACAGCTGGAAAGTTGAGGTCTACCACATTTAAGTTATTCATCCTATTCTTTTTTATCTTGATATAGGTACATGCTGTATACAGAGAGTAGATGTAGAAGTTAAGAAGACATGAGCATATTTGAACAGATATTGTTAATACAAAGTGCAAAGCAGCTACATGACTTCATTTTTAAATGTGTCAAACAATTCATATGACTTAAAAGACTCAAAAGGTGTGACATTTAAAAGATTTTATTTAACCATCAGCTAAAGGCTTTGACTATACAGTTGCTAAGATATTTTATATGCATGATGTACCAAGGATCTGTAACATGCACGAAAATGGGACATTTAAAAATACTTTTATACCATTTGCTCCTGAATAACTGGGTGCCATTCTTTAATAGTATAGGGAAAATAATGAAATCAGACTCAAAGCATTAAAAGCTTTTAATTATGTACCTATTATTCTTCACTTTGGACAAATTTGTCATGCTTGTGAATGCCTGGTATGTCAATGAATACTCAGCAAGTGCTTTCCATTGTGTTTAGTCCTTAAAAATGTCTTTGTTTTAAATTTTTCATTTGTCTGTGATAAAAAAAGATCTAAGGTATACCATAGAAAAAGCTTACCTTTGAGAAAAAATTACACTTTTGCCAAATCCTTAGCAAAATGTTTCTTAATTTATTCAATGTCATCTCACCTTTTGAGATCAGCAACTTATAGCTATCACAATGACCCTCGTTCAGAAAAACAAGGATAGCCAAATTAAACAACTTAGAGAACGAATATTTCTTCTTCCTTTTGACAACTTTAGGGCTTGTAAAATTATTTTATACTGTTGACTATGCTAAGCTTTTAGGGTAAAATGAGAATGGATCATGAGAACAACTTCAGCAATATTGAAACTGACTTCAAGTCTTTACAGAGTTATGCTTTTGCAAAGATTCAGTCAATTAACCATAGTATCTATCCAGAGAAAAACATAGCAATTGGGAAGGACAATCCTTTTGTATTATACAAGTGATAGTGTGAACTGGAATTCACTGTGAAATATATAATAATCCAAAGAGTGTAGTTTCTGCTTCTTAATATACTGTGCAACTTAGACCTAAGAATTGCTTTTCCATTGTTCCCCTTGTTTGCCATTTACATTCAAAATAGATAGAAGTTTGTGATATGTTACTGGTAAGATGTTACTGATTTAAATAAGTGACATAGTTGCTAATAAGTACATGGAGTGCAAACAAAGATGTGAATTGTTCTGCAAAGCCAGAATAGAGCACTGCTGTTTAGTTGGTTTTTGTTTTTATACCATACTATCCATATCATTCTACTGAGATTAATTATTTTAATAAACCATGAAGAAGATGCATGTATATTAAAATCAGTGATGGCATTCTATATGTCAGTTAGCTTCATGACAGTTAATAAGAAAAAAACAAACAAACAAACAAAAAAAACCATCAAAAAAAGAAACCACACACACACACAAAAAAAAAACCAACTAAACAAAACAAACCAAACAAACAAACAAACAAAAAAAAAACCAAACCAAAACAAAACCACAGAAGACCCCACTAAACCCAAACCAATCAACAAAATATTTTGGTGATGTTTTCATCATAGGTGACTTTGTGCACAGTACTTTTCTCAAAACAGAAAACTATTCTCAAATTATGGAAATTTATCCCAGTACAGTTAAACTAACTGGATGCAGACAACAGGAAGATTCTTCATTTTCCCACATTCACTTTGAAGACTTCAGTGTTGAAAAACATACACAGCTTTGTAAACACAAACCCACTGGTTCTTGGGTATCTTGAGATAACTGGTCTAACTCTTCAGCCTAATTAAGATGTCATCCTTGTAAAAAACTTTGTGTCTGCCTTTTCCCAGCCTTCAGCCTACTGTATTAAAATAAAAAGGAAAGAAAAAAAAAATAGAAAGAAAATCAAGGATGAAAATTCAACTGTTAATGCCACTTGGGCCAAAGAGCACTCTTGGCAAAATGTTCTTGACATCAAAACAAGCTTGGAACTTTCTTCCAGACAAATAGATCCACACTTATTTAGCTATTCAGTGACATTTGCCTTAGCTCCTCTCACCTGTATCACCCTCTGCTTCAGAGGGGATACATGTCGACTCAGTAATGAAAATAAAGCAAACTACAGAGAGTTCAAACTCTTCCTTTTTGCATTGCCTTCTGTAGTGAGAGTTCTTGAGAGTTCTGTTCAAATCTTCCAGCTGACCCCCAGAATTCTGCTGCTAAAGACCTGGACCACCTGAGTTCTAAATGAGCCATTTTAACACAAAAGTTTTTTCAACCATTCCTATGGCCATACCTATCCATGGCACAGGTGACAGCTTGCTTCTTCCCAATTTTCAACTCAGAAAACATCTCTTAATTTTAGGAAGTGAATTTTATGCAAATTGAGAATCCATTCTTTTATCATCAACATCCTTTAAATGTGATATATAAAAAATTCTTGTTGTAAACTGGATGTTTGTAGATTCTGATACTAAAAATTCCATAGTCTGTATAGTATCACATGGAAATAAATTCCACAAGTTCTTTGCTCATTAAATGAAAATTAGTTTCAAAGTAAATTAAAAGACTATTTATATTCTTTGGGCTCTTCATAGATTTTTGCCTCTTTATCTCCCTTAATTAAATCCCCTTTTGAGTAAACAAAATATAACATTTGTGTGGATCATTGAAAAGTTATGTTTCAAATTATTTTCCTAACACAATATCAAAAATCTACCTGCTTGTTTCTTTCATTTTATCGCATGACAAAAATTAAATACATTCCAATTTGATGTAATGATCTTCCATATGCTTCTATAACTGAATTAAAACACAAAAACAATCAAAGCTTTCATGATCGTTACCTAATCCTTAACATTTTGGTCCTTGCTTACAGTGTTGTGTGCTGAGCACTATTTTATTGAACTTTCACCCTGAATCCGATTTTTTTTTTTCCTGGGTTGTCACAATAACAAGAGATGTTCACTGTTTTCAATCTATACCTGAAGATCAGTAAAAAAAACACCTAAAAGCATGATGAATATTTAAATGTTATGTGTGACAGGCTGAAATTAATAACAAGAGTTCTTTTTTTTTTTTTTTTTTTTGCTTTGACAAACATTTTCCTGGGGGCTGATACTCCTAAGATAGTTGTGCAGTTCATCAACCTCAGAAACAAATGCTATATCAAAACTGAGATGAGTTAACTAAGATCTGGCCCATTAATATTTCAAAGTACTGAACATTTAAAAGTGGACATTGAAAGTTCAAAATTTAATAGCAGTGATATAAAGAAACTTGGAGAAAAATTGCTTTTTTTCCCCAATTAAAAGAAGAAGGGGGATTTTTTTTCCAAATATCTTTTTTTCATCGGGTTTTGTATAGTAACAGCATAATTATTTCAGAGCTGCAGGTATTATGTCTGTGGCAAAGTTTGCAAGCAGAAAGCCAATAAACAGGTTCAAAATAGAGCCATTATTTTGCCTTCTTTACTAGACTGTTTCTCTTAATGATTGTGCTCTCTGCTCAGCAATACCTATCACCAGTTTTATCTTATTTATAGTAGAGGTAGTTAGCTTGGGTCATGCTATAAACTACACCTCTTAAAGGAAAGACAATATAAAATCTGTTATGGTAAACAAGATGTCTGAGAATTAAGGAGAGGGAGGGAGGAAGAATTAGAGGGACTTCAAGCTTGTTTTTTTTGAGATGATACATGGTAATACATTTTCAGCTTGAAGACAGTTCATTAGTTTTTCACTTATTGTTAACTTCCAGACCTGAATTAGAACAAAAATAAGAACAAATGCCTGAAACTAGACATCTCCAACAGTCAAAACTAAAGAAAACCTCTGCTGGACATTGATGCAAGTTTTGATCTTGTGAAGCTTCAAAAGTCTGTCCTGAAATAATTGATGAATAGTCTTCTATCTTGTAACTTATTCTTAGGTTCTTAATATTTTCTTATTGTGTTAATCTTTGTTCCAATGATGCCAAATAGATGCTGTACATCTCGTTCTCTGAAATCTGCAAAAGTATTAAAATTATGCCATCACTGCAGACTTCATTAATGCACAAGCCAGAGACAGTAAGATAAAACAAAGTTATAAAAATCTAGTTCAGACTTTTGGATTCTTTGTCCAAATATGCCAATAAATCACTGTAAAAGTTACCAAAGTTATTTAGGTTGCAATCTTTCTTGACAATTTAAAAGTAATTAATATTCAGGAATTAAACTTCTACTCCAAGCTCATCTAGACTTTCCTTATAGACAGTAGGGATATATGGGCATATCCTAAAGACAATTCATTAAGCTTCTTTGAAATATATTTATTATTATGTACTAAGAAATTCTCACAGTAGTTTCCTGGTTTTCTGCCTTAACTGTAGAATGAACTGATACAACCAAAAGATATACAACACTAATTCTATCCATACACATAGAGAGCCTCTATTTTCACTCACTTAAAAGGAGGCAAAATTATGCAGAAGCAATCTTTTTATTCACTGCAGAAATATTTGGATGTGTAAAATAAAAAAGTGCACTATGAATTCCAAAGCCTTCAGCCTTTCTGTGTTAAAGGAATCCACCCTATGCCCTTACCTCCTCTTTATATCTGTACTTCAGATGTATAAGTACTTCAGAATCTACTTACAAAAACTTCTAATAAAAAAAGCCTGTGGCACCCATAGATGACAAATTTACTGCTGTATCCAGATGCTGTTTGGAAACCCTGTATCTTTGCATTTGCTTAAGTTTATCTGTTGCTAAAACATGCTATTGTACATTTTCAGCCCTTCTCTCCTCTTGAGCAGAACAGAGCACACTGTATTCTGAAGGTAATTGTAGTTTAAAGGCACAAGCAGTATATTATTTCCTTTAAGTGCTGGGACTTATGTCCACATCTGTAACCAAAATCAATACTCATGCTTATCTATTCCTCTTTCCAAAGACCTCTTTATTTATAGGTGATAAAATTCGGCACTAGGTTTAAAAGGCTCTGAATCTGAAACTTAATTAAAGCACCTGTTTATCACCAAACATATAAAGTCATAAATTATATAGATGTTTCAGTTTATTTTGCACTACAAACATGTCACTTTGATCGATATGGATTTGGCTTCTCTTGTGTACAGGAGCAATCTTGAAAGTGACAGCTCACTTTTTTTTTCAGCACAACAGTAGGAAAACTTGATGAATAATTGTCAAACATGATTGACTGGGGGGAGATTTTCAAAGGCACAGGTGCCTGCTGCCTATTAACTATCAGTGGAATGTAGGTGCCTGGCTCCTGTTTGTCTTTGAAAGTCTCCTTCCTAGATATATCAAAAGCCTTAGACAAAGTTATTTATCTGAATTGGAAATGACCTTCCATATACTCAAAAGGGGCTGAAATTTATGGAAAATTAAAAGGGACTGTGTAGTAGCTTTATCAGTTAAAAAAGCTAGAAATTATTCTAGAGATGTGGAAAATCTTGTTGCAGGGAATTCCTACTGAAATTCAAAAAAGGGTAAAATACACAAAACTGGAAGATATGATTTACAAGGAAAAGATTTAGGTTCTAAATCAGTATTGAGAAAAACTAATTAAAGTAGTTGATTCACTTTTGCTAACCTGGAAACAGACCTTAAGAAAACTGAATAAGCAACATAAAAATAAACCATAACCATACCTTGCAAAGGAGAGCAGTATATTTCAGTTGCTTCAGATAATTTTAATATATTTTTAATGTGGGGAAAAAAGGATATTATTCTGGAATAATATAACTTTCTCTTCTGTGAGTGTTGAGTAAATAGATTTCACTTTAAAAATTGAAGGAATTAATAGCATTTGCCTATAGAGTGAGAGTAAAACACCTTTCCTAAACTATTAAAGTGCAAGTGGAATTACAGTGCAAGGCCTGGAATGCCCAGTTTAACATCCTAATTGCTCACTTATCTCTTTTATTTACCATCTTATGACTGCAAAAATGAAGAGCCTTGGTTTTGTGTAGATGGGCTATTTTAAGAGGTGTCATTTAATGCCTTTGCATGACTGATAGTAGCATTCATCCTACTGTAGTATTTCAGTACATCTAAAAGGTTTTGAGGCTTCCTATTTGGTAAGTGCTCCCTATTAGAGGCCCATTGGAAATCTCAGCAAACTAAGTGTGAATCTGACAGACATGAATCTGGACCTGATGATGAGGAGGAAATGTAGAAACACTTCATAAATCTGGTTGATTGAATGCAGTGAGAACAGCCCTCATTCAAATTCCAGGAAGTTTGGTGTTTTCTCTTCATCTCTGTTTATCTTTCATCAGTCAATCTTTCTGGACATAACATCTAAATTGATTTTTCTTCATAGAATATATTGAAAAGTGATTAACCAAGTGATAGTAGGTATTGCTTTTTTAAACTAAATTTTTCTCTAAATTTAGCCAATCAACAAGAATAAAAACAGTCCTATGCAATTTAGCTCCCCATCCATTCTCTGTGAGTAGAACAGACTGCAGTGCAGAAATAATCCATTTAATAACAATTATTTGAAAGTTGTTAAATTTAAATTATTTATGAATATTAAGATTAAAGACATTTATTTACAGAATTTTGGCCATATTCTTAAATAAGAAACAAATAGGGAAACATAGTACTTAACTGACTGATTCACTTTGTTAATTATGACTCCTATGCTAGTTTTGAGCTTTGTGGGTTGATAGAGAGAGAAGGTTTAGATGAGATACTATGACAAGAATTCCTATATTTTGAGGATTATTTCAGTAATTTCTAAATTTGTACTTTTTTCCTACTTAGAAAAGACCTTGTAAGGCTTCTTACATCAGATATTATTAAAAGTGACACATAAGGAATAAGAGTGAAAGTGTGCAATATATTTCAATGAATTGTGTAAATTTACTACCTAAATATTTTTCAACATAATAACATTCAGATGCTTAGGGTGCTTGCACCGATATATTTAAATACAGACTACTTATACTAAAATAAGATCCAAAAAAATATTGCATGTAGTGCTGGGAACAGTAATTCTGCTTGAAAGCTTTTAAAATTCTCACTGCTGCAATTTTGGGTGAATTTGTCTTTCTCCTTAATGGGACCATTAAATATTTCTTCCTTTCTAGTTCATCTGGATTTTGAACTAACAGAAATTAACAAAGACATGGAGTTGTTTTGCATGTTTTTGAGCGTGATCAGTGTCAGATAGAGGTTGTTAGGAAGCTGGATATATGATCTGATGTTGAGTTGAGAAAACTGTTTTCTATGACATCAGAGTTCAAAAGATGCCAAAAGTTATTTTGAGAACTGTTTGTACAATAGATAGCTTTATTCTTTTTACAATGACAAACTATGTAATAAACATTTTAATTTTTTTCAATATTAACTCAAGCATTTCAATTAACTAAGTGATCCACAAGTTGCTTTTCAGCAGCATAATTTTCTTAGCTTTATTTTTTCATGAAAACATCATATCAAGGCTCTGAGTTTTGAACACCATCATAGTAGCTCCTATATATGCATAAAATCCTGACAATTTTTATCATATTGGTCTTACAGTGCAATATAGGGAAGCATAGTATAGAACTTTGAAGAGACAAATGAGAAAGCAAAACATGGAATCAGTCTATTCTAAGCACCACAGCATTGTCTTCACTGCTAAGCCACACAGTCTCTCTTGTTTCTCAGACAAAACATTGACTCAAAATTGAAACCATATTTATTTAGAATTTCTTTGACATGCTGCCATTTCTAAATTAATTTTTCAAATATTATAAACTTAGCCACATGGAGTTGAGAAGGTAGAGTGAGTGAGAAATGAAAAACAAAACAAGAACAAGCATCTGCTAGGCTCTAACACACCTGGGCCAAACAATGGTGATGGTGTGTGAAACAGCAGATATCCTGATGAGTTTCACACTGTCTTTTTGTCCAACTACTTAAAGTGTCTTAAGTGCATGACCTCAGGACCTTATGTTAAGAAACTAGCAGCTATAACACTTAATTTTTGTTGTTAAACAGTAGGCAATCACTTGGTGTAAGCAATTGTCTGAGGCTTACAAAAGATAAGGGCTTGTTAGGGTAGATGTGCAAATTGTGCAGATCTTTCTTTTATGCAGCTAATCAAACTTTGTCTTTAAATTGTGTGTTTGTTATAGTTTTGCTGAGGCTGATTTACTTAGTAAAAATTCTTGTGTTTATAAGATAACACAGCTGCTAGGCAAAAGGCAAAGATTTAAAAGTGTTGTTGAGCTGAAATGGGGAAATTAGTTCATAAAACAATAGTTTCTCATACTCACTCCACTGTGAAGTGTAATCCAAATATTAAGTTAAACCTTTTAGAGGCAGAGAGGACTTCTATTATCTCAAGAATATAATCTCATTTCTGTAAGTCTGAAATATGAGGTAAAGCTCTAGAAAAGGTTTCTTTTCAACTAAGCACAACCAGATTATCTTGAAATTATTAATCTATATGAGCATAACAAGGATTTCTTACTAAAGTACTGGAGTTTAGCAGAGGAGTAGGACTCATACCAAGAAGGAAGTTATTTTCTCACAGGGACATAAATCTGACAGATAAGCCAAACTACCCATGGCCTTTTGAATATTTCATTCCTCTATACCCACATAAAGACCTGAATAATGGTTGTGCCTCATTTGACCTTTCTTCTCACCCTCATTCATATTATACTCTGTCTCCAAGTTTTTAGTAGAATCTAACACTTTTTATTTTCATTTCTGTATTCTTTGCTTAGTAAACATCTGTGGGTTTTGTTTTTTTTTTTTTTATTTTTCTCTGCCCTTTGTTACTGATGGATGATCCCTTACAACACAAGGCTGTTAGAGGAGATGGCCATGGACAATGTAACTATGAAATTTGGGAAGAATGTGCAGAGTTTGAAGGATGTTGAGTTCATTGCAAAGGAGACCAGAGGGGAGTCTTTGCTCTCTATGAATGGCTATATCAGATGTTTGCTGTTAATCCCTTCATTAATCAATAATATGAAGAAAAAAAACATGGCATAGAGAATTTTAAAAGAAACAGACAAAAGACCTGTAAGGAGAGAGAAAGTCTTGATCTGGTTTCAACCCATGTATCCTTTGGAGTGCTGAGGGTGTCTAGTGTCTTGATGAGGAGTTCAGGAAATTTTACTTTTATTGTAATCAAATGAATGCTAGAATTTATTCAATCTGCTAAGCACCATTTGTACTTGCACTCTGATTCAAATCAATTTCTCATCTCTCTGTTAAATCAAAATCTCATGTGACTTAAAATAATTTTAAAAAAGTAAATTCTGTATCAAACATTAATGCCTCATGTGAGGAGTATCTAAAAGAAACTAGTCAGAGGCCTGCACTCTGGAACCACGAACAGTGCAGAACATCCTTCCTGACCTCCAGATTCCCAACACATCTATTCTTGTCAATCCCTGCACTTATCAGAAAACACTGAATTCCCTCGTGGTCCTATGGGAAGAAATAGTGCAGTGCTTTTCATGGGAAGTTCCTCACAAAACACACTTTTGTTGTGTTATCTCAGATGACTTCACAAAAAACGTGGTAGGTTTCATGAGCTAAGGAAAAAAAGCTCAGCTTTGCCAGCAGATTGTTGTTACATGAAGTGTATGAGAAATCTTTCAGGCTCTCTTCATTTTCCATGGCCCAAAATGATGAGTTTTAAGTCAGCCTCTTATCCACAGCTACAAAAAAAAGGAAAGGTGCTGACCAAGTTTAATATCTGGGTCTTGATGCTTTCATGCAGTGTTTGCATAGTGAGAAAGAAAAAATCTTTTAGAAATAATAGGGTTGAATTATAAACTGGCCAAACTTTAATTGAAATAATTGCTAGCACTGCCATTGAATGACAATGAGCAGCATACAATAGTAGCACAAGCTCTGAGGGCCTTTCCAGAACTTACCTCCTTTGACATTCTGAAGAAGATAAGCATTCATTTGAATACTCAAGAGGTTTTGGCTTTGGGTGATAAATCTGCTCTTTGCTCTGATCACATGTGTTTCCTAGATCCTTCTCAGGATCTAGGGGGATTTTACTTTGTGTAACATATGGCTAAAAGTGAAGCATTCAGCCTTAGGGGGTTATGGGGGAAAAGTTCATAGAGGTTCTAAACCTCATTGGTTAAAGTGGTAGAATTCAAGGGAGAGCAACTGAATTAAAGATGCAACCACACCTGGCTCTGAGATTCCTTTAACCACAGACTGCTGCCATGTGGTGTAGCCCTGCAGGAAGCACTGGTAAACCCTATTCCTGTTTTTCCAGATTTATAAAAACATCTTCTATTGTCTGTTTTAAGAGAAAAATCTCAAATTATCTTTTCCCTGAATGGTTGACTCATTCATCTGCTCTAATGTTTTTTTTGAGGCACAGAAAAAAAATACTCTTACCTATTGCAAAGATGTCACCTTTGACATATATTAGTGGAGGGGTGGGGGGGTCAGGCAAACTGCCTGAACTTACAGGATGAAACCTGCAGAGTCAGCAGGCTTTTATTCCTTCCCTTCTCCTCTGTTTCCTCCATATCTACTAATAAGAGTATAAAAAAGTCGTCAAACAACACTGCATAACACTGATTTATCTGCCTTGTGGTCAGGGGAGATGTGTACATAATTCCTAGAAATCTATGGATGGCCTGCTACCATTAAAATGAGGCCATGGAGAAGTGGGAAAGTAGATGGCAAAGACTTGCCTCCAATCACTTTTTCACCCAGTTCTTCTAAATGTTTTGACTTTGCAAAAGAATATTTGATTATAAATCTGTGCTATTTATATGCAGAAACTAAACATGCCAGTAACAAATAGCTGTCTGTGAAAACAGTAGATGACCCCTTAATACAAATGCCATGTGAAGGGTACTTAGTTTTATAGATGATTTGTTAGGTGAGAGGATAAAAGCACTGCATGAAATTCCTCAGTGATTTGAATTTGCAACACTATGTAGAAAGCCATATGGAAGTTATTGTAGGGGGAGGTGGAAGAGTTGGTATTCTTTTGAATTCCTAACAGCTCTTAGCATAAACTAGCTCTGGGTCTACTGAAATAATACATTTACCAATATGTGACCCAAAAGTTGATTATTGCATTTTACTTGGTTTTTGTGTGATCTGTATTATCACTTCTTCCACCACCATAATCACTACTAAGCGGTTCACTGAAAAAAAAAGAAATAAAAAAATTATGATATATTTTCCAGCTCCTGAATAATTTATCCAGGTGTAAAATTCTTTAATAATTATTTAGGGATATGCTGGCTTAGAATGTATACTGATTCAGAAAACTCATTCTCTGCATTTTCTTGGTGTCCTTAGCTGTTTAATGGTTCTCAGACTGTCACTGCAGAGAGAAAAACTAGAACTATTGAATGTTGAGATTGAGACAATAATGGTGCCAACTATACATCAGAGAAAATATGTTTTCTGGATTTTCCTAACATCTAGAATGCAGTTTACAACTACTTGAACACAACAATTCAATTTTTAGACAAAATAAGGCACTTATTTGAAAGTCTGATGTTAGTAGAGATTTTTAAAAATTACCAGTGATGACTCCAAAATTGATTGTACATCCAAAGTGGATACTAATATTGGGAAAAATTCCAGTATGAGATTAGTGCAGGGAAGATAGATAAAGATTAAAATGAATAGTTCCACTTTCAAATGCTATTTAAGATTCAGTATGTCCCTTTAAAATTTCAGTCCTGGTGAACACTCTGTTGACAAAAAGTTATAAAGTTCTTCTTCAAGATGTTTTCTTCATGTATGGAGCACAATACATTGAAGTCTCTTAGTGCATGTGAGCATTCTACTTGATAAACAAAAAGCTTAGTATGTATGATGTTACATATTTTCATACAACATTTAGTATTTTATATTGTGAAGAATTTTAAATTAATTCCTAAGGAAAATAAGCCAAATTCAAGTGCATTTGAAAATTGCTATGAAAGAATTAGCAAAGTGAATGACAACAAGCAATTGCACAGCAACATTCCAGACTGGGAGAGACTACACTAATTAAGATGAACAAGAAAATTATACACCCTCACAAAAGGAAAAGCAGGGAGCACAAACTGATGTTACTTGACAGCAAATGAAAAGTAAAACAAAGGAAGGTGGGGTCTTTTTATATATATATATACATACATACATACATACATAGCTGTAGAACTTATTGAGAAAATATTGTGGATTTCCTCTATTTAAAAAAACCAATAACTAAAATTTAGATAAAATAATTAAAAACAGATCCAGCCTTGGCTGTACTAAGTAGAATGGTCCAGTTGAAACTTTCCTATACAGCAGCTCTCTATTAGCAAAATATCTGCAGTGTGAGATTTTATGCCATGGAATTATTACTTTATTCTTGCCTTATTTTAATGTTTTTCCTGGGCCCACATGCCTAGTTCTGGTGGACAGCAGTGTTCTGGACTGAATTATCTTTGAGGTGATCAATCTTCTGTTCTGGTCTTCTGTTCTAAAGGCAACAATTTTAATCCTAGCTCTTCAGGAGAACCTGCAGGAGGATAGATGTACATGCAATGTAGTTTATATTTTAATTTCAGAGGGCACAGTGTGTCAGGTTGTATTTGGATTCAACTTGTCTGAGAGACACATTTTTTTAAAAAAATGGTGCGAATTTAGGTCTTTGAGATTTTAAAACATAGTCCTCAATATCTTCAAGTTAGAGAGAAAAAAAAGGGGAAGCTGTTGATTTAATAGGTGGTAGATATCTAGGAACACCAAGTTCAAGATTCATATCCCTCTCAAGTGACTAAATCGAAGAATAAGGATTTTGACTTTTCTTTTGGCTTTGGTGTTCTAAGGTAACCATAAAGTAGCAGACAAAATAGTTCAAGAATAACAGTAATAGCTTAATAAATTTGTATCCATGGGATGGGGAAACAGTAAAACTCCACAGCCGTTACAATTTTATCACTTAAAAATCGTATTTTGTTGGGTATATTTAGTTGCTATAACTTCTCTTCTAGTCCATGTATTGATCATCTACCTATAAGTGACTTAAAAGAATGAGGAAGCTATTTTTACCAATATTAGGTGGAAATCTTGAATTAAAAAAAAAAAAAAATTAAGTGGTTCAGTTGTGCAGTAACAGTAAATTCTTGTTATAGCAGTTATAGGTAAATCTACTTCGCTACAAGAAAATAAACCAATAGCTTTACATTAAAGAGTTTGACTGTCACACAAATCAGGGAAAGAACTCAACAAATTTTGTCAGATTCACCTCACTGATGAAATATTAATAAATAACAAAAACATTCAGGATTAAATATGTGCAGTTCTTTGTGAATCCTGGATATCTTAATTTCTCAGGCTAAGTTTACAACTGTTAACATCTGATTTTCAGGAATGTTTTGTGCTTCAAAGTCCTCTAAGATAAAAGTTGCACTGATGGATTTCCAGGCTCCCAAAGAGCTCCATCAGTTGTGTGCAGAGGTTGAAGTGTGTCTGTCTGGAATTCTTTTGGACACAAAATATTTTTAAAATATTTTGTCTGCTTGCAAAAGTTGTCAGGGCCAAAATACACAAGGGAAAAGTCAAACTTGGGGAGAACCTATACCTATAAAGATGGGAACCCCACCATGGAGATGGGCTCTGATAGTCTCAAAGTTTGCACAAAATGCTTGTAACTCATGGTTAATGCTTTTTGTTTAGCAGTCAAATGCTGCCACTGGTTGATCTTGATTAATCAGTTCATAAAAAGGATATTCCTTCTAATGCACAGGGTATGATGGGTCTGACACTGTTAAGCATTCATTATTTACACAGAAACACCTAAAATATTTTCTTGAGAGGGGAGACACCCAGCACTGCTTGTCCAGTAAAACAGGCTAATCAGGGGCAGATTTCATGTCTGTCTGCCAAGTTAGAAACAGAGCCAGTGAGTATACCACATACCTCTGATGCATTCAAGTGTGCACCTGGTGTTAGTTAATTGGATGAAGACTTTTTTGCCTGGGGGTCTAAAGGATTTAGTGACTGAAGGATTTTCTATTCTCCCACTACCCCTACCCACAATGAGAAAGAGAACATGATTGACTGGCTTGTTTTGCAAGACTGTCTGGTTCAGCACTGGGGAATGTTCAAGGTTAAAAGGAGAGTTATTTGACTTACAAAAAATAAATAAGCAGGTTTTAGGATACATAAGGCAAATAGAATTCTTCTCTCAAGTAAACCTTAAATTCTCACTGACATGGAAATGGAGAGTGGAGTAAGAAGATTCATTACAGTGATTTTATTGCTGATTCCTCCAGCAAGGTGTTTGGAAGTGGGTAAAACACAGCTGGTTTCTTTTTCCACTGCCTGTGTCTACACAGAGCATAAGGGCATGGCTACTGGAAAACAGCACACTGGTTTCTGACAAGGATAATAAATAAATGACAGTGTAAAAACTTTCCCAGAGCTGAGACATGCTAGAAATATTTAACAAAATCAGATTCACTGCAAGCATTTATTTTGGTTCTCTTTTGCAAGAGAGGGAATGGAACCACAGAGCTTTGAGAGCCAGATGCTGCACACTGCTCTGTGTTACAGAAGACCCTGTGGAGTGCAGAGGTTATAAAGTTCTGTCCACTGAACAGTCTTCACAGGGAAGTACTGGAGAATTCAAGAAGCATCTGAACAAAAATCTTAATCATGTGGTTTAGTTTTAGGTACAACTAAAAGAGCAGAGGGCTGGACTTGATACTTATGAGTCTCTCTCAATCTTAGATATTATAGGATTCCATGATTTCTGAAGGTGTGGAGCAAATTTCAATAATTTTAGCTGGTTGCTTAAGAGATTCTAATTGGCCCATGTTAAACTTTTTTTTTTTTTTTTTTTTTTTTTTTTAAGAAGCCTATGTTAGGCCCTACTGAAGGCAGCCCTATATGAAAAAACCCCCCTACATTAATTTATAGAAGTAGTCACATAGATCAAGTGCTAATTGAACAAAATAAGAAATTAAATTTCCTTTGAAAGTGATATGTGTTTCTCCACTGTGAGAATTTGCTGTAGCTCATAGTCTTGTACAAGTGAAGTTTGTAATATTTCTATTTTTTAATTTTTCAGTTTCCTTTTTTCAGCTTCAGGTTTTTTTACTAGGAATTCTAAAAGGTATTAAACTTAAAAAAAAATAAAAAAACCTGTCAGGTTCTTATCAGTAGGTTAAGGTGTGAAGCTTGTAACCATACATGCTGTGATTTTAGGCTGTGGCTTAGGAAGGCAGTTAAAGAGCAACCTAAGTGAGCATCTGAGTCATCTCTTTGGAGTGACACATTTGAAGAACTGTCTCCTACTTAATGTGTCCTTGTCACTGTACATGTTATGCATCATCTAAAATGAATCAACTTAAATTGTTCCCCTCCTTAACCATTTGTTCTTCAGCCTAAGAGAGAACTGGAATTTGTGTTGGCTAACTTAAATATTTATTTTACTAGTATGAAAAATAATAATTATTATATAATATATATTATTATATATATAATCTACTAGTAGTGAAAAATAACTATTATTATCAGAAGAAATTGTATGAAATTCAATGCAAGGAGTTTAGTTTCAGGACCATTAAAATAGCTACTAAAGGGTGAAACACAGTAAAGCCTACATATTTATTTATAAATTTGTCTGAGCATCACAGCTCTCTGCAGATTTCCATAACCTTCAAAAGGGTAGGTGTAGGAGAACACAAAAAAATGTCACACTGTTCTGGTCACTCCCACCCGTTTAGCATTTTCTCTCCCCAAAGTGCCAGGCTGTAGGGACTCAGATTTAAACTTGAAAGAGGGAGCCTTTTTACTCAACTGCTTAGGTCTGGTTCTGCTTGCTCATTCTGCTCCACATCTCCCTATTTAAAGATTTGATCAGTTAAAGGAATGAAGTTTAACTTACTGTCCCTTCCGAAATAGTTGGGAATATCCTTTTCCTGAGGAGAATCAAATGATTAGGAAAGTCATATATGTCCATGTTAGCAGCATCCAGCAACAGGAAAAAATGCCAGGAATTAAGGTATTAGAGCAATTGTTGGGAGATTTTGAGGTGAATTTCCAATCAGATGTGTTTTCAGTCCTTTCAGGTTGAGAATCAGATGAAGAAATCTACACTCCTACAACTGAGCCTGATGTGATCCCAGAGGATCTCTGCAATGTGTGCAGCACTGGCAGCTCTCAGAATCTTACTGCAAATTCCTAATTTCTCTCTGATCTTTCAGAAGTGACTGGGATAGTGAGAAGTTTCAGGAGTGAAATAAAGACGCTGAAAACACTTGTAGAAAAACACAAAAGAAAGAAAAACAATTTTTGAGGGAAGAGAAGACAAGCCATGTTCCACACTTAAGGATGAAGTTTAGATAATGGGGTCTGCACTTTTTACATTGCAAGAATGAAGACAGAAAGGCAGCTATCTCAGTATTCAGATTCCACTGAAGTTGCATCTACTTTGCACTTATTCATTCACTGCAACAAAAAAAATCTAGCCCAGGAAAGATAAATTCTATAAAATATTTTAATCTAATTAAAAATTTAAAAAAAAAAAAGAAAACAAAAACAAACAAACAAAAACACCAAAACAAACCAAGCCAAACCAAACAAACAAAAAAACCCCCAAAAAACAAAAACAAATGAAAACCAAGAAAACCTGATTGACCAAGGAATCCAAAAATAGGCCATGAAGTTTTGAGGGCAAGTTGCAGTGCTGAGATACTGAAATAAAACTATTACAATCTGAAAGGAGGATTACAAGACACATATGTCCTTAAGTGATGGATGTATTTGTGAAAATGGACAATCTGCAAATGGGAAGGGAGAATAGATATTGAAAATGTATCTTCTGGTGTCAGTGACTCACCTTTTCTATTAGATAAACTTTTAAAGTAAAAAATCCAAGGTTGGATTGGTTTTGCAGTGGTTTTTTGCATGAAAAATGTGTTGTTTCTGTAGCAAGTTGTGGTCTTTGTTCATGCACAACCCTAAAGTCTTCTTGTAAAGTTTGTTTAAGTGCAGTCCAGCAGAAGACTTGGCTGAAAATTCAGTGACATCTAGTGTATGAGAACACATACTTGTATCACATGATAAAATAAGAAATATTAAAAATTTCCTAAATTAGAAATATGAATTAGCTTTAGGCATTTTATAATTCATATATAAAAATTATTACAAATTAGTATGACTAGCCAAAAAGGTCCATTAGACACAGTTTTGTCATATCTAGTAAATACATAATCAATTTTCTACTTTAGATCAAAATGAGAAAGAGCAATAACATGAGAATAGAAATAATATTATCTTTCCATTTTAAGCAGGTTAAGAACTATTTTTAATACCAGACATACTGAGGGAAGACTTGTTATTTTTGAACTTTCAAGTCATTCATTCTGTTTTAATCTGTGATCTGATATTTTTATGAGGCATTGTTGAGCTTGGGGGAGGAGGGTTTCCTGTCAAACTGCAGCTAGCAACCTTTTCTTCAGCTTTCAAAATGAGAGGTCCAGCTACAGTCATGCAAAAACTGTTATAATAAAAATGCAATGGAAACCAGGAACTTGGAATTCTGCAAGAGCGTGACCTTTTTAACCTTCCAAATCTTGCTTTTGCTTCATTTCTTTAATTTGTTGGATGCAAGTTCCTGTTGATCATCATCAACCAGCATTTTGTCCCACAAACTTTTTGAACTAGCTCTTAGCATTAGTCTGTTTTGGGAAACAGACATTTTTTGGGGAAAAAAAGGTACAGCAATTGGGGTACAGAAACAAGCCCAATATTTATACTTGATATCCCTGGTATTAAACCCTGACATTTATCTTAACTCTGGTTTTGACACACTGATTCCAAACCATAAAGCATTGTACCTCATCTTTGTTAAGTACTAATTGCATAATCAGCACCTCTCTCTCTGCTGTTTCCTGTGGATTCCTTCCTGGCATTCAGCAGAGTCATCAACTCCTTTGGTCCTGAAATTATCAGCACTTGTAGCAATAACAAGTGGAAATTTAGGGATTGAAATGTTGGATCATATCTTTCTTCTGTGTTGCTAAAACCCTGAACCACCCTAGAAACTAGGATATGCAATCACAGATTTTCTTTACATCATTTATGACTCAGTTGCTTAAGGAGACAGTATGGTACCCTACAGAAAACATCTGTCACATATATTCCCAGTTATTTGCAAAGGATCCAGAAGGGTGCTAGGGAAGAAAAAAGCAAAAGCAATGTACAAGTATTTAGAGAAATAAGAAACATCATGAAATATTGGTGAAAGAGTTGAAATGCCACCAGTGAGTAGATGAGCTAAATCCCAAGGGTAGTAATTCCTTTTATGATGCACAAAGTTAACACTTTTCAATGTATTCATCTTTGAGTGCAGGTGGGAAATGAAGCAGTTAAATAATTGGAACAAGTGGTTAGTTTGGGATTTCAGAGCTGTTCTTGAGTTCACGTTCATTCATAAGTCAGTCTAAAAGAAAGTCTTTCCACTTACAGTGGACTTAAGAGGCCCTGCTACTGGATGTGTGGCATGATTAAAGTTCCAGAAGGAAAGATGTTGTAAGATTGTAAAGTAGTTTTAGTTATGAGCTCAAGAACATCACTTTGCTCTTAACAGTTCAAGCTGTAATGCCAAAAATCATAAAATACTCTTCTCATCTCCCTTGTTTCTTATAAAACTCTATTTTCTATGGCTAACGGTTACTTCTCAGGATGTT
This sequence comes from Erithacus rubecula, assembly GCF_903797595.1. NCBI lineage: Eukaryota > Metazoa > Chordata > Aves > Passeriformes > Muscicapidae > Erithacus > Erithacus rubecula. Next base: position 42,210,072 of record NC_136688.1, read on the forward strand.
ATCCTCTATATAACACTGTGCATTCAACTTACTGAGGAGAAAAAAAAAGAAGGGGGGGGGAGAAAGGAGAGAAAAAGAAAAAATTGTATGCATTTCTCTTTTCTCTGTCTTTACAAATAGCACAGTAGCCAAGATAAGATGTATCTTGACAAGGCTTATGAAAAACCATTAAGGAATAAAAGAAAGTAAATAAAAGAACATTAAGTAAATCATGCAATAACTTCCACTGGTTATCATCTAAGTCATAAGAGCTACTAATTTTGTAAACTTTTAAAAGTGCTGGATAAGATTTGCACTTAGGCTTTTCTGAAGAAGTGTGAGATTTAGCATGACTGAGTTTCTGAATTCCTTCCCCTCTGTTCAGTATAGCTTTTAGATGCAAAAAGGACAATTAATGCAGCATTGCGGGAGAGAACAGATCATCCTTTTGGCTCTATAACTGTCAGATTTTCTCAGACAAACACATAGATATTTGCAGTTAAGTCCAGATATCAACTGATATATGAAGGCAAAAAGTACTATGAAATTAGTTCTTCTCACCTTGAGTGAGTAACTTGATTTTTGTAGATATAGCCACCTGAAATTTCATATTTGTCATCATATGGTCTGAAAATTGTGATTAAGGGATTGTTAGGAGTGGGTTACTCCAAGTTTAGCAGGAATGAAAAAAACCTGTGTTTTGTTGAATAGAAATAGAACAAGCTAAAAAGTTCTCTATCAGAAATCCAATTTATTTTGAATAGTATTTATCACACATTATATATGGATTGATTTGTCTCATGCAAATATAAAGGAAAACAAGCTGAGGTAACTCATTAGTTCTTTTAAATATAAAAAAAAAAAACAAACCTCTTAGTGATGTTAATATAAGATACTGCACTGATGATCTAGACACTGAGTTAGTGATGTTGATTTTACTGTGGTCTGTTTAACTACAGACCATTTTATCCTTCCTGGTCAGTTTTATCTCATTTTCTTCAACATTTTTTCAAATCATCGCCTAAAAATGTGGGTTTATGGTGGACAGTGGGTTTTTATCTCCATGATTTGTTATACATTTGACCTTTGTAGAAGATTCATTGGGGTTTAATTCTGCTGAGGGTGTTTACTTACCAGGAACTCAGAGTGAGATACATACAACCAAGTTTACATAAGCTAAATGGTCATTAGGGGATAATGACTTTCAGTCAGTACTCTTTGAGACTGAATTTGGAGCAGCATCTTTAGGGTCAAAGGCTTTGACTCATATATCCTTTTCCTCTCCTTAACAATTTACCAGACTTTTATCTTGTTATCAGCAGCTGTTCAAACAAGGATATATGTATTTATTCCCTTGAAAGAATGAACAAGAAGCATTGTGAGATGGTGCTTCCTTAAGATGGGTTTGAAAAGCTGCATTTCCTTGAGATGGGTTTGCAAAAGCTGTTTGAAAAGCAAAAATAATATTTTGCAGGGTTTTTTTATTGACTTGAACTTAATAGTGATTAAAATAATGATGAATTCCTGAATATAGAGTTCTTGTATTTAATGAGCATGAAGGGTGTTAAATCAACTGTGAGAGCCAAGTCCCTTCCATATATTAATGAACAGCAGCAAAAAAAGAATTATCTGATACTGCTCCATAAATGCAACTTAGTTTTATCACCAATTTCCTATGGAGTTAGAAAAAGACTATGAATCCCTGAAGTCTTCCTGACAACACAAGCAAAAGGTTATCATATTTCTTTAGAATTTGGTACTTTTTTTAGTCTTACTTTAGTGTAAATGGAAAACTATTGAAATATTTTTTGCTTTGCTGAAATAAAGCAGGGGGAAAAAAACCATTATTTCTGAAACTAAAGTGTGTTCTGTTTGTAATTGTTGTCTTGTTCTATTTTTAATTTATAAGCCAAGGGTTCAATTAGCCAGTGAGCAGGCATATCAGCAATATCTCATGAACTGGAACTGCTTTTCTTGAAAGGAATAGTGATAATATCATTGCCTGCAACAAGATTCATATTTTTCTCTGTAATATGAAAGGATTTTAAAGAAATGTTGAAAATTTAAAGAGATATAGCTTTACAGGGAGAACAAAAAGAAAACACTACAGAATGTCAGGCATGGCCCTGCTTATCTAGTGCACAGATCCTGGTAAACCACTCTAAGTTCATGAAGATAGGACCTAATTTACAAAAGCTTATGCTGTAAGGATGTGAACTAAACCATTGCAGACCAAGCCTAGTATAGACTGAACCTACCATTTAAATTTTTAATACAAATTATTGTTTGTACTAGAAAATGTTCATGTGCTTTCATTTCAATGCTATCAGAAGCATTGTTTCGAAAGTGGAAATTCGACAAATAATTTTATTAGATGATTCCACTTACAGAAAGATCTCTAAGTTGCAGCACACAGGTGCCTCCTTACCTTCTAAAACTCTGAAGACCATACTCTTCTGTATTTCCCTTACTTATTCCCTTACTATCCATCCCATTTGCTTGCATAATCCTTGCTTTCCTTGTACCATTGAACACCCACAGCTGGCAGTGTGGGGTCCAGCATCAGCTCTTTTACCTGTCTTTGACATGTGTTCTAGGTTCCCTTAAGTAGCTTTCCTCCAGAAAGTTAAAACAAACTGATAGACTATTCAGATGTTTCAAAGAATGTATGCTTTTATTGAAAGTAGTTCTTTCTAGAAACTAAGAATAAATCAAACTTTCAGTGACATACCCTTGCAATATAATGTTGCAAATGACACGTGCCTGTTTTTGAAAGCTCAGTGCAAGTCACTCCTGTTTCTCTCTTCCTCAAAGCCCTGACATTCCATAAAGCTCTTTTCATTGGTTGTTTTTTCTCACTTAAAAAAAAAAAAAAAAAAAAAAAAAAAAAAATTGGCTGGTTGGCATCTGTCCTTATTTTTCAGGAAAAGTTGGAGTCCTGTAATAATTCTCCAAGACACCCTCTCACTAAGCCCCCAGGTATTCTAGTTACTGCAGCAGAATGAGGTTTCCAGAATGTGTCATGCTAGAGAATTTCTGGTGAAGGTCCAGCCTTTTATTATAGAGAAAGTCCCTTTGTTTCCTTACCATCCCTTTTCCCCTACAATTCCTTGTAGTTTTTGAACAGTAAGCATCCTCCTCAGGCTCACATTCAGAAGGCAATAATTTTGCTTACCGATTGATTGGTCAATTTTGGATTCATTTTAGCAGAGACTCCATTAGCAGAAGTTATTTGATGTGTTTCTAAGTCCTAGAACATGGGAGAAGAGTCTTTTCAAACCTGGCATGTAAATTGCAGTGTAGAGAAATGACTACTGACTGCATTTATTACCCACATTATTGGCCAATTTGTCAGCTGCTGTTGAAACCACTTGCTTGCTCTGCCAGAGAAAAAAAAAAAAGCATTCCACATCAAGAGTAGAGATGAAGTGTGCTCTGAAAAAATCAGTTTGTGATGTACCTCTACAGCACAAAGTGATGAGACAAGGAATGGACAGGAAGATAGTAATATCAAAGCATTAATGTATTAACAATTTATTTATCTTTCATTCTTCCATTTCCTGTATGTGCATGTGTGCTCTTTTAGGGTGCAGGAGCCAAATACAACTGGAGGTGCAACTACTCTTCTCCCACTGTCTGAAAAAGAAAACATCTCATACTAACAGGGCTTGTTTCTATGAAGAAGGCTGTTCACTTGCTTGGTGTTTTCTCTGGCACTTTTCCATGCACAAAAAATCAATCTCCAATTCCTTTTAATGTTTAGCACTAAATCCAGAAAGCAAAACAAAGCATATGAGTCTTGCATTTATTATAGCAGCCTCCTGTGTTTGGCTTCAGGGCAGCCTTCTAATCAAGGGAATGAATAAACAGTCATTGACTCACTTTCAGGGAATATGGGAGACAGCTCAATCTTCCTGAAGGCCAGCACAGAGAAGGGGCCTCCAAATCATACATCAAAACACTATCACCCTGTTAATTTGTCCTGGCAATTATTAAGATGTTAAAGCATTTGTACTAATATCTTTATTGATGGAGGCTGAGGGACAAATTCAAACTTGCTTTTAATCTCTACCTTCATTGAAAAAGGAAGTATCTTATAACCAGTATAACATTTTAAAAGACAGTTTTTGTGGCTTTTTTTTTAAAGTTTTCTTATTGGTCTGTCTTCATCTAAAAGCTGTAGAAGTATGAACTTGTCCATGAGCATATGTGAGTGTTTCTGCATGCAAATAGTAATAAACAGGCATAAAATATGCTTTGTAAGACAATGACATTTCATATCCACTTTTTTTTTTTTTTTGTTTGTTTGTTTGTTTGTTTGTGTGGAGCTGATTCCCCGGTTACAGGATTTATTTGCTCTCATTCTTACTTTGACTGTAAGAACTTTAACTATTGTGATCATTTCAAAATAAAGAGTAGATTTCCTACAGTTTCCTTTGATTAGTCCAAGGAAATGTGTGTATGATCACAAAAGATCCTGACCATTAGTCCAGGATATGAAAACTGATGAATGTCATATTCAAGTGTTCTTTTGGCAAGTATTTGCTAATTGACAAATGGGAGTTCCAGGTATACACAAAGTGTTAGTTTATATTATTCATGGTTTCAGGATCTTCTGAAGGGTCTAGTTGATGAGAAAAAAAGGAAGCATTTTAATCTCTTTACTACTGTTTAACATCACAATTTTCAAAATCTGCTTTAGGTGTTTTTGATGTTTGAAATTTTTGTGTTTAGGATTTTTTTAGTGTTTGAGGTTATGAATGAGCTTAAAATGAAAAGAACACTTATTTTTAGTCCTCATATCTTGAAATTTTCTAAAACATTAAATGATGATTTTTTTAAATTTCACCTGACATTTTATTTTTTAAAAAACCCTTTTACCATGTGATCTGCAATAACACAGATAATGATCTGCTCCAAACAAAAGCAGTGTAGTTTCTTCACAGTTGTGCCAATTTTGATTGGTGCAGTAACACAGCAGACAACTGCTGCTACAAATACATCTGAAATACTGTAGTTGATCGAAAAACTTGCATTACCTTCTTTTTACTAGCTGAAAATTTAGGTTTCAGTCCATACAGAAAATTAAAAGATGGAAACCTAAATGTTACAGAGAAGAGTAGAAGTTCAGCAATCCCAGCTGGCTCATCAGCAAAGCAGAAAATGAAGCACATGGTTTCAGGCAACAGCAACTTTTGATTTACCCATCTAAAGGAGGAAGACAATATTTCAAAATCTTTCCAGCTTATGGATTTTTATATATTTTTAGTGTTTAGCTGCCTGAATTTGGTAGTTTTGAAAAATTAAAACAATTTTTACAGTTGTAGAGGATACTTAGAACCCAACAAAATGCACATTCATCAAGCCATTCAGCCTCATTGGAAATCCTAATTTCTTGTAGTGCCATAGAATTGTTGTTTGCATCATTAATTTTGCAGTGTTCTATACAGCTTTGTCATATAGTTTTGTGCATAATTTATTTTATTTCTTGCTTTCTTGTTTGCTTTCCTTTTTTCTTGGCTTTTTTTTTTAAGTTTTTATTTACTTTCTTTAATTTCTTTTCATTCCCTTCCTTACATCCTTCCTTCCTCCTCCTGTCTCTTACTCTTTTTCTCCTTCTTTCTCTGTTTTTTTCTCCTCTCATTTTCTTTCCCTCAATTTTAAAACTTAGAATAAAACTGAATCCTAGCTGAAACTTTTCAAATACATCTTAAGATGAAAATATTCTGGCCTTTTCACTGTCTATCCTATTTTTTAGTAAAAATATAAAATAAGTAAATGAAGCAACTAGTATTTCAAATATGTCTTATAATTGCAGTTGTCCAAAAATATATTCTTTTATTTTAAATTCCACAAGCTATAATCAAAGCTAGTTTCCCCAATTTATGGAATTTTCATGTATTTTCAATGATATGGAAAACAGGAATCAAAGCAAGATCATTAAAAAGGGAGAAAAAAAAAAGAAGGAAAAGAAAGATGGAATACACCTGCTTAGCAGAATTTATAGTTCAACTCTCTTGGCTGTACCAATCACTTAGAACATTAATTTGTCTTTTAAAGGATTAATGTGTTTAATTAAGTTTATGAAGCAATTCCTTAAAGGCTAAGTCTGTATCTGGCAGAATAATAAATTCTTTGGAAAGGAAAAACCCTACAACATAGCTTCACCCTAAACCAGTTTTTGTGTCCTTTTTCACACAATAAAACATTCTGAGTAAGTTTCAGAATAACAGATGGTTCCCTCCATTATATTTGCTCTTTATTCTATATTCAGATTATGTGTCTGAAGAAAATACTCAAGTTTTAATAATGTTGTCTTTTATATGCAGAGTCCTTACTAACTGTTGAAATCAGAATAAATATAGTAACTGTAAATGATGAAAATGTATCTATCATCTATTGTTGCATCTGTCAGTGGCTTACTTGACAGTCATTTTCTTTGTTCAAGTATGAAAACAATTCTTTCATTTATATTGGTTATGGAGCTTTCTGAGATATTTTCAACCTCTTAACTTGTACAAAATAATTGTGAGGAAATGCTGTCATTGATGCCTCCAAATGCTGAAATCAGATTGACTCTTAGATATTTTGACTGTTTCTATTTTCAGCTTGACCTAATGTTATAAAATTGCAATATGCAACAATCTACTAAGCACAAACACCTTGATTGACTTCAGGCCTAGAAGACCTTCTGACAGTCACACACCTTTTCTGTGACTTTTTAAAAGCTGTACTTAGGCAATTAAATTCACTGGCAATTGTCCCACTATTTTCCTGCTTATTCCCAGAGAACTAACTTCACAAAATGTCAGAGAAACATCTTTTCTGGTAACACATATTATGTTTTTCAGCTACTAAGTCACAGTATAGACAGGGAAAATGTAGCTTACCAAGCATGTTATCTGTAGGTGATATTAAAATTATATAAATTTTCTGTAAGTGAAAATAGTTGAAAGGAATTGAATTACTATTCAATTGAATGTGTTATTAAATTAATATTATTTTTAATAATAAGTAACAATCACTTACTCACCCTCTCCCAGAGCTGGCAAACAAAACCATACTCATAAATAAAAATTATAATTAAGACTTTTACATGTCAGATTTTTACAAGACTAATACAGAAATGGAATTTATTCCCATAAATGCTTTTGTTTGCATAATTAGATTATGGAGAATTTTATTTGAAGTTTGACAAGGTGGACTCAAGTAATTTAGATAAGAATTGTATTGAACTTTGTACCAATGTCTGTTACAGTTTTCACCACTTCTCTATTGTCATTTAAAAAGAAAATATTACATCTAAAGATACTTTTTCATAGCTATGCTTAGTCCAGTTAGGTAAGTCTATATTAAATGTATGTAAAGTAAAACATGCATCTGGTAAGATTGCATTTTTAACTACAGTGACTTGGAAAATTGTACACTGTGGAAGCTAAAATAAGGATAGTGGATATGTTTTGTGAAATTTGAATTAACATGAATTCCAGTCAAGGGCTCGTGAAAGCCTGTGATGTCAAGAAGTGATTCTGTAAACATTTGAATATACATTCAATGTACATTCAATATACCTTGAATAAACATGTCTGTCTGCTTGGCATGGTGTGCCCGAGATGAAGTTTTGGAGGTGTCATTGGCATCCTGCACACTCTGAAATGACAGCCCTTGCACCCAGAGGTATCTGAAATGGCATCAAATTGTTGAATTTACTGAAGTAATGTGATAAAGTTGCAATTATATTAGTATCCTAGAATATATTTCTCATAGATGAAATTTTTAAACTTGGAAAAATTAAACTTGAAAAGAAAGACATAGACTTTCTTAATTTTTGGAAATAGAATTTGCACTCCTTGGATGTTAAAGTTAAATGCTGTAATTTAAATCATGCAGAAACTTTTGTAACATTCCTTTCTAATGAATGGAACAGAATAGACTAGGAAATTCCCTTTTGGTCACCTCAAAAATAGGTATGTTGTCACCTTCAGAAGTAAAGAGTGTAAACAGTGGATTAATATATAAGATTTTTTAGGTAGGATATTAAATTTATTATTGTTACTATAAGATTAAACAATCATTTCTGATTTTTAGAAAGTCGTATGTAAAATTGGAAGATAATATATGAATATGTTCCAAAGGCAATTTGCATTTCCAAAAGCCTGTTTGGTAGCAAACAATTTCAATATTCAGAAGCATAAAACATAGGATTCCTGTACTAATTTTGGTAGAATATTGTCCTCTGTTCATTCTTTTGCATAAGAAAATCACTTATGATCTTAATTTAGTATCAGGAATACGAGAAGGGCTCTGAATGTTTATAAACACTGCATTTTAGGGAAAGGATTCCATATCTTCTCTATCTAAATTATCTCCACAACAAAAGGACATATACTTCATCCAGCATATGACATTAACTAGAGTTACATTATTGCAGTTTCATACTCTGAGTATTTGGGAATAACAGATGGTCAGGTAGCTGACACATCTAATTTAGCTATCAATATAGCAAATAGAAAGAAGGCCATTACAGTTCAGTGAAGCATTGAAAGTATTTATGACAGTATTTTCTCTGACTACTTTCCTTTCTGGAAAAGACTTCCAGAGGCTTCTGTATGCCTGTAAGTATTTGGAATAACTAAGCATTTTTTATTCCCAGACAAGGGAATATCCATTGATTTCTGATGATTTCTGTTACAAGGTGTGATCAGCCACTGCTCTTCCTCTGGAAATGTTAGGTTAATGTGGAGTTCAGCTGAGTGATAGAATGTGACTACTAAGAACTGACTGGAAAAAAATTGTATGTGAATTTTTTGATTCTAGTTTTTTGGGAAGGTTGGAAAGATGAGGCACATATTAGAATATGAAATTCTAACATTACTTGAGATTAGCTCCTGAAGTTCACAGCCCCAGTTAAGGTGGCAGAGTTCCTCTTGTCTCTTTTATTTGATGTGTCAGTGTCACATCGGTGAAGAGTGAGATAAACCTATGTTACAAAAGAGAGACAAAGCTGAAATACAAAAGCTCTCAGTCACGATTTTTTACTGAAGTATAGAAAAAAAAAATTAAGAAAAACTGTGCTCCAAGCCGTAAAATGAAATTATCTGAAAGTGGGGTCTGTGGCCTGAACTCTGATTGTTCTGGCTCTGGTGAGTGTTTGGCATTCAGATCATCCTCATCCCAGCAGTGTTGGGATCAGTGCTTGCATATGTACTACTGCCTGTTTGTGTTCTGCCTACTTTGTCTTTTCACAGTGAGACACTCCAACATTTCTTTTCTTGAATGTTTGTCCTTAGTTGTATTTATCTCTTAGGCTGACTTCTCTTGCTGTTAACTTCATAAACAGCTTGCTCAAGATTTCTGAAAGCAATTTCCAGACTTTTTGAAGAACATATTTGATTCAAGATAATCCCCCATATTCAGTGCATTGTGCTAATCATAGCTGACATTTTTGCAGGAAAAAGTGTCCCAGTCACAGTGATCTAGCTAATATTCCAGTTTTGTTAATTATGTCAAGGCGTAAGTAGCATAATTCTTTTATGAGCAATTGAATATTATGCTCTCTATTGCTAATTTGAAACATGACTTATAACTCATCCCAGATACTTCAAGGCTATGTCCAATCATTCCTTTCTATAGCTTACTCTATGAAAATGGGATTGTTAATCTTTATTGAAAAAGATACTATTTATACTAATTCTCTACTGTCTTTTCTAATATATAGCCTTGTGTTTCATTTAAAAGCATGAAAAATAACCTGCAGTTGAAGATTGGACTAAATGGTACTCCAGCTTTCCACTCTAGATGAGTAAAAATTCTGTAGTAGATTTAAAAAATGTATTTGAGTCTCCAGCCCTGTCAATGACTATTGTTTTAGTATTGATATCAGATAGCTCAGTGCCAACATTCAGAATGCAAATATAAAGAGGTGCTTGGATCTTAAAGTTTACCTGAATAGTGGGAGCTATCTGACAATTTCTCAAGACAGTCTATGGACCATGAAAAAGGAAATATCCACCTGTTGTTTTAGGATTTCAGTTCCTGTCAATGAAGGCAAAAAAACAGCAAAAAGTCAGTGAATAGTCACACTGTATTTGCCCACATTTTCTTCAGTCTGAATAAACAATCTCCCTCTGTAACACTATCAGTTTCCATCTCTAAGGTCACTCATTACAGGAAACAAACATCAGAAAGACATTAAGACACTTGGGTTGATGTCACTAAAACACACAATCAGTTCAAAGCTGGACATTCTCTTCCTCACTGTCTTTGTATTTTTTCAAAATCTACCAGTCCTCTCACCTCATAAAAACTTGCTAATAGAGACCCTTGTTCTGCCTAAACATTAAAAAAAGTAGTTTCCTTCACTCACATGTGCAAATCTTTATCTCCATCTGTTTCTTATTCTGTGTTTCAAGCCCATCTGTCTTCTTTATGATCTAGATGCTCTTTCTCATAACACTATCAATGTGGTAACTATGTTCATTTTTTTAATGATCTGGGAAATGTTTTTTGCTTGAGTTTCTCTTTTTTTATATTTTCCTCTCTACCTCAAAGACTGAGTTAAAAAACTTGTAAAGGTCTTTTAGCTCTTAGAAAGTCTGTTTCATCTTAATTCTTCCAGAAAAGATTGCCTAGGTTAAAAAAAAATAAAAAAATCCTCTCAACAGTCTTTAGTGGTACTATCAGAAGGGGAATGGAACATAAGTTCCAACATAATGTTCCATAACACTGTCCAATGTTCATTAATCTCTGGATTGTTAACAGAGACGTAATATCAAGTGAAATGTTTCCAAATTTTGCAGTACTGCCTGATATCCTGTCCCCCACATCTGATCCTTACCAATGCCTCAACTTTGCAGAATCTCTGGAGTTAATTTTACATCAGTTAAGCAAACAAAAAAACAAACAAAAAGAAAAAATACTCCCTTTATAGTGTTACAAAATAGAGGGGAATTTGAATTGTATAGAATAAGAAGGGAATGTGAAAATGTATAGAACAAATAGAAGAGAATGTTAATATGTATAGAATAAAACCAATTTTTTAATGGATTCAAAATTTTTAGACCACAGATAGCAATTTCTGAGGGATTATGTTATATTAATCCATACATTAGTTGAAAGAGGAATAGGATTTTCCATTAAAAATAGGGGGAAAACACCAAGCAATGGGAAATGGACCTCCTCCTCCTTCACTGATTTCATTGACTTCACCTCTAGAAAACATACATGTGATGCAAAAGATAATTATTGAACAGAAGCCTAGGAAAAAAAAAAGTATTATATTTCATGATTACTTCCCCTAACTCATCATAGAATTTAGCACCACTGGGTTCCCTAGAACAAATATATGCAATGCTTTTTTCACTTGCTTGGGTCATTAAATGCTCAACTTCCAACAGAGTCTGAAGTAAGTTTGCATTTAAGAGCGTGTATATGGATTGTATTTGTAATTCAATTTGTACCTAACCCGAACCCAATCCTAACCCTAATCCTAACCCCCAAACCGTAACCTCTGAATCCTAAAACCCTAACCCTGACCCTAACCCCAACCCCAACCCCAACCCCAACCCCCTCAACCCTGGTTGTGCCTCTCCTGTTAACCCTAGCCTGTCTGGTGGTTGGGTCTGGGGTTAGGGGGGAGTGTGGGGTGGGTGCTTGTGTTCTGGGAGGGGGTCTAGGGTTAGGGAGGGCTGAGGGCTCGGGTTGGGGGTGTGTAGAGCTGGGTGTGTTAGGGTCATGAGCAGGGTTAGGGGTGGGTCTGATGGTGGGGGCTGGGGTTAGGGGATGGGTGTTAGGGTGGGGTCCGAGTCTCGGGGGCCATTGTGTGTGTGTAAGTGTAAGTGTGAGGGAAAGAGAAAGAAAGAAATAGGGTCAGAGAAAGAGAGGGAGAAAGAAATAGAGGGAAATAGAGGAATAGAGGGAGAGCGAAAGAAAGAGAGGGAAACAGAGTTAGAGAGAAACAGGGAAATAGAAACAGAAGGAGAAAGACAAAGGGAGACAAACAATATAGAGGGAGATGGAAATAGAGAGTTAGAGAAAAAAGAAACAGAGAGAGAGAGTTAGAAACAGGGTAAGAGAGAGAAAGCAAAAGGCTTAGGGGTTAAAGGAAAAAAGTAAAATACAGTTAGAGAAACACAGAAAAAAAAAACAGACTTACCAGGAAAGAGTGGTAGAAGGAAATAAGGATATAGTGATAGACTTAGAGAACCAGAGAGACAGAGTTAGTAATAGAAAAGCAAAGTCAGAACTAGACTGATAGGTAATGAGAGAAGCAAAGCAAGAAAGACAGTGAAGAAAATGGATAAATCACACCACATGAAGACAGGAGCTGGGGTTGGGGAGGGTGGGGAGAAAGGTATCTTTACTCAATTCAATTTTATTGAATGGATTTTTTTATTTGCACTTCATCAAAACACAACCAAACAATGTATACAAAGGCAAGTACAGATGTTAAACTTACTGATTCTCTAATGAGGTTGATATAAGTGATGGAACAGCGGAAAGAAGAAACAAAAATTCCTATAGTTAGAGGCTATTTTTTGTCCTATTACTGGAACACTACATTATTGATAAGGAAGAAGAAAAAAATCTCAGTAAAAGCTTGCATATACTGATCCATGTAGGATGGATAGCCCTGTTATTATGGCATTTGCTAAAATGAGGAGATCCATATTTTTAAAAGACAGTTTATTTAATTGGAAACAGATAATTGAATCTGTCTTCCTGTGAATGCATGGAAAACATGGTTAAGATACCATCTGACTTTCTAATAAAAATAGTAAATAGATTTTCCTTTCTCTGGCAAAAACACGAGGTTTTGTGTCAAAACATCGCTCTGTAAACTTTTTATGATTTTGTGGTGGTTTTAAGGGAACAAAGTTTTCTTATGTTGAATTCCATGCTAAAGTCACAGAAATGTCACAGCTAAACTGAAGTTAGTCATGACTAACTTCCCAGGCTGTGGTGTTGTGTTTGTGTTGTGTTTGTGTTGGTTACTTGGTTTTCTGTTATGGATTGCTGAGATATACTGAGATATTGCAGTAACCAATTTCTTAAATCAGCTCTGAGATGAAAGGAACACTGCACATACATAAGTCTATGCTGTCACACTTAAAATCCTTCAGATCATATGTTAGCTCTTTCTTACCTCTGTAGGAACCAACACATCACACCATGATTTAGGCTACTAAAAAATTCTAGTGTTAAGGATGTAGAATCTTAGTTTGCTTTATGCTCAAATTATTGCTTAGAATGATGTTTTAATATTGATAGTTATCTATTTTTATTTATTTATTTGTTTTCTCTAGATTGACCTATGAATTCATAAAACATAATTTATAAGTTATCCAAAAAGTTTACCTCACATACTAAAGTGCTTGAGTAAATATCTGTTCTAATATATGCAACGCATCAGAAAACAAGTTTTTATTTTTTTTTTTATTTTCTGTCTTTACCATTTTCCTGTGTCTTACTGCTTTTAGGGTTTCTGAAGTAACATTTAAAGTCACTGTTTTGAGGAAGCTGTTGGCACAGCCTGTTTTCCTCCAAGAGCTCAAATTTGGAAAAACCTCTTTGTATAAACAACATTCCACATCTACTTTGTTCTAATGATACCTCAATATTTGCTAAACATAGACACAAAAGTTTATTGGTCTAATTGGCTAAACCTGACTCTTGTGGTAAACCATGTTCTATTTCATAATGAAGACAAGGGCAAACCATGTTATTTTACCATGTGTGAACAGCCACATAAAACTAGAGTTCAACTGTCACTGTTTTCCCTAAAATGTCCTTCCTGACAAGAAGCTGAAATCATCTGGATGTAATTCACAATCTGGAGACCTGTTGTGTGAAGTCTTTTCTAATCAAAAAACCAAAAAGCAAAAAAGTAAGTATCCTTCTTTACTTTTTGACCAACTTTGTAAACACTGTCTTTAGAAAATAATTTTCTGTGCTTCAGAAATCATGATTCCTTTAAAGACAGCGTAGGTTCTTCAATACAAATTGAGAATTCCTCTTCTTATTTGTCCCTCTGTGCTTTGTGCAGAAAATAGCAAGGAAAGATATTAGAGTCATATTGAAGAGGTGTCTCAATAAATGTTCAAAGCTGGAGCCAATATGAGTTGCAATACCTTATGTACAGATCAGTTGTAGAAATAGGTATTTGATTTTGCCTCTACCTATAGCATTCTGAGCATACAGCTATGAATCCTTTAGATACTCTCTGTTTAAGATTGCAAGTGTATTAGTTTTTAAAATAACACTTTAAAGGAGAAGTGTTTGGGCAGACATAAAAAGGAACAATCAGAATTTCACTGATTCTGAAGTAAACATTTTCCATTATACTTTTAAGCCTTTTTTCTTTTTGTTCCAGATAGTTTATGCTCATGAAATTCAACAATCATTAAAATCCAGCGGAGTTTTATCACCGACTTCAAAGTAGACAAGATTTTATCCTGGGATTCTAGTGGGATTAATTTCAGCATAAGGAACTATTCAGCTCAAATAGCAGCAAACAAATTTAGTCACATAATAAACTAAACTCTTGGGTTTTAGTTTCCTTTTGCCATTATAAAGCTTTCTTGTACTGTAAAGGTAATAGTAGAATTTGTCCAAGACCACATGGCACTTTAAAACACAGCCAGATAAAGGGTGCCTTCAACAGGTACAGTGTGAGTTACACGGGATAACACACATCTTAATTCAAATTTGAAGGAATTAAAACCCACATTGCATTCATACAGTGAGTAGTTCAAAGTTTTCATTTTCTTGGCAAACTGCCTCTCCTTCTCCTTAACATCATTACATTTGTGTTTATTTAAAATATTCCCGTCTTTCACAATTTAGAAAGAAACCTCTCATTTATTTATCTAAACTAAGGCAGCAAAATTGATATACTCTATAGGGGTCTTTATTTTAAACTTAATTTTCTCTGATATAAGGCTACTGTGCCTTAGCTTGCAATTTCTGCATCCTGTAAAAGTTTACAGTCATTCTTTTCATCATCTCCTAGAAGTGTTCCTCTCCTTTTCCAATCTAAATGCAATAACTGTGAAAGGCACTAGACTTGTAATTGAGATTATCATGCAGTGGAAAAGATGAAAGAAAAATAAGAGTACAGAAAAGTTTTCCTTGATATTTGGAACCAATGACAATGTGTTTCAGACAATACCTAGGTGGTACAGAACAAGTTCAAGTTATCATTATTCTTAATTGTCTTTGCTTGATAGCATTAGCATTATCAGCTATTCCAAATATGAAACAAAATTCCATTTGTGATGTTGATTTTGAAAACAATGCATGAGAAAGGCTTTCTAGGAATTAAAAAATAGGGAAAAAAAAGCTTTTTCTCCGAGAAGATATTTTAAAATTATATCTTTGCTTTCTGTTTTGGGGTACCAGTAATTAAAAAGTAATTAAGCATCATTCAGTGTAAAGACATCTGGCTTAGTTGTCTCAGAATTAAATCAGCTTGGTTGGGTATGCAAAGCAGCAGAGCTGCTGCAGCATCACACAAGTCCACTGGGACTGATTTAACTCTCATTTTGTAATATATTGATTATGGATCTATAAAGTAAGCATATGCTCATGAAACACAAAAGTAATTAAAATAGGAGAAAAAATTGAACCTTTGTCAAATAAAACTGAAAGCAATACAGTCTGTATGGAAGGTTTTCAGAAGTATTTCATAATGACATTGTGAAAAGGAAGGAAAAATTGGATTAATCTCATACTATGCATTACCATTAATAAGCCTACAAAAATTTTCATGGCACATTGATCAACTCAATATAAGGTTTTCATCAATATGTTTTACAGAATCAAAGAGCCATGTTTTACAAACATATTTGGTTAGCAAAAAATAAATAACATATATCACAGGATAAAACCATGAAAACGGACAGCACTTTAAAAATTCTTAAAGTATATATTTATTCTATAACATATAAAAGATATATATTTATACTTGTATTTATGTATACACTTTTGTGCATATTGGTGCCAACCTGGCATTAACTATGGTCATTAGGTTGTACTGTTTATACTCACAAGTAACACTTGGATTAATCAAATAATTGAATTCCAAAGTATAACTTAGTTCTCCAAATTATTATAAATTAGTATAAATAAGTTCTTCAATGATTCATTCTGAATGAATGATAATTTACATATATGTATATTAATTGCTGCTGTCCTACCCAAAAGCAAGATCCTCAAACAATAGTTTTCTCTTCCTGGTTAAATATGACCTAATAAAATTTAGAGAATATGCAAAATTGTGAGCTGCAGAACAAGTACATAGTGTATAGATAAAAGAACAAAAATGGAGTCCAGCCCTCTCCTTTATATTTATGAGTCAGCATAGTTTGAATTCTCCTGTGTACATTGTGAAATAAGCAATCATTGGCATTCAGGAATTTGCTTATGAATGCAATCTAACAACCACAGGTTAAAAAGTTGGGACTCATAATGTAAACTCAAGATGAACAATTTTAAATCCATGGGATTGAAATTATTAATTTGCATTAATTTACAAATATATCTAGATTACCTGGTATTTCTAAAACAGTTGGAATTAGCTGTTTCATCAATTATACTCCTACAAATTAAAAATAGGTAACTGGTACAGAAATAGCAATAAATATCTGTTAGAAAGTAACAAATTTTTAATTTTAGCATGTTTTGAAAAAAACTATCGAATAGTTGTGATATTTTCACATTTTAAAATGTACCTAATGTTAATAAAATTTTATGTGTGAAAGTTCCATAAAGTTTTGCTTGTGCTTATTTTCTGTGATTCAGCATGGCAATCTATTGAATCTGCCAGAAGGGCTGAATATACTCTGATGGACAGACAGTGATCTTGAGGAGCAGAGAGGGTGCTGTAATATACAACAGATACAAAGTAGCATAAAAAATTAAATGTACCAGGCTTAATTTCAAATAATTTAGTAGAACAATGCTTATATAAAAATCAGTCCCCTTTTCACACATCTTCCCATATCTTTAAACAGTAAAACACTCAGAAGGAATCTAAGGATAATTTTTTTCCCCCAAAGATGGAATACATCAATCAGAATATGTCTTAAAGCTGAGCAGATGAAATTAGTGATTTTAAACTTTTTTCATCTTCCATCCAAGCCAAATGGTTTCTTTCCATTTAAACATAAAATTAAGTCCAAAAGTTCATCATTTCCCTAGTGCTCATATGAGAATATTTACTAATTACTTTCAATTTTTTTTTCCACTAAAAATAGTCAACAAATCCATGTGATTTAGTTTGCTATACTTGGTTTCTTCTGGTTCTGCAGAAGTTAATGAACTCTGACCTGCTGATGATGGATGCTTTGTTAAGTAGTAATTTAACCAACTCATTTTGTCTCATTTTTGTTGATATGGTTTTTGCTTGTTAATAATTTGGTGCCATTAAAAAACCTCCCCTTTTGTTGGAATGAATTAATTATTTTTTTATTTCCTAGTTAGCAAATGATGAAATAGTAGCTACAGGCATTTAATATTAACACTACTATAATATCATAGTAAGATTTATGATATTATATCTTTGCCTATGTAATAAGTGAATAAAACTACTGGAATCAGGTTGTTGATTAATACTTGTGTTGAAGATGATTGAAAATAATCCAAATTTGTTTTCATAAATTACTTTGCAGTATTCATTGCAAAAATATTTTTTAAAAATATTTCAGGCAACAGACACTTTTTCTGGATTATTCCTAAGCAAAGGAAATTAGAAAAGGAACTTGTTTAAGTGTGTATATATATATATATATATATATGTATGTATGTATATATATATATATATATATATATGAGGGATATTTTTCAAATCAGTTTCTCTTCCATAATTAAGAATCAACATTTGTATCAATCCTTTGTCTAATTTCCTGAATCTTATCTAAAACTCAAGTAATAAGATGGTAAATGATCCAGTACCTTCCTGTGATTTGCAAATCTTTATTGAAGGCACTTCTAATGTACCTTGAGAAGCTGAGTATCAAAGAAAGTGGCTACTATGCTTATACATGTGTGGTGGCTTTTCAGAGGTGCCCATAATCTTAGGACTTTTCTTTCTTACATGAAATTTCCTGTTCTTTAATAGAATATTTCCCTTTTTCAACACAGCAGGTGAAGTTTTTTGGGATGAACTTCAAAGAAATCTGCATCTTTTTGTATTTAGTACACCATTAGAACAACATGATTAAAAATACCAGATTTGTACATCCTTTATAGGATTATTAATAGCAGCCATTTACCAAGGTTATTTGCAAATATTTTTCTTGTTATTATAAATGTTCATATATCTAGTGGAATAACTAGTATTTCCCGGTATACATCAGGAAACAAACAGCAAGTGGGGGGGAGGTTATAATTTTTTTGGAGTGACTAACCACAATAAAATTTTAATGAGATTAGTGCATGCCTGGAGTCCATTAACAATTTTTAAAAGGAATTTTAGAAATCGGTTAAAAACAGGTTAGTTCAGGTATTTCCTACCTCAGTCTATCTGAGTGAAGTTGCCAAAGTAATCTGTCCTTTATGTACACTGAAATATAGTTTTGAGATTTACAATCAGTTCAAAATTCTGATTTAGATTAATTTATTACATATTTTAAAGAATTTTCACGTTGAATATAAGTAGCTACAATATATTTTAGATCCCTACAGGAACAGAGAACATCACATTGAGTAGAAAGTATATGGGAAGGTTTGGCACATTAAAATGGCATCTTAATCTCGATGACAAGCAAGAAGTCATTACCAAATCTGAGAGTAGAGTGAAGGAGATGCATATTTGAAACATTGTTTCAGTGAGAAGATTAAGTTTGAAGGAACATCCTATTTGAGACTCAGAATTCATCTCTAAATGTAAAAACTTAGTTTCATTTTAAAAAGATTAAGTAAATAAAGGATGAAGCATGAATATGCAGGATTTCATCATGGTAAATTGTTATGAGCTTGTAGTCTCTCCATTTCCCTTATTAGTTCCTCCTCATGTAGAAATTGCATCAGCTCAGGCTAAAGAAAGCAGAGACTTTTGAACTTTGGGGAATTTCTTGAAACATCTCAAACTAATTCATTAGAATGTGTGCACCAGTGGTCAGCACAGTCACTTTTTAAGGGAAGATATCAGATACTGATGTTACTTTGTGGATATTCTGGTACATAAATGTATGCTGAGATCCACTGTGTTACAGACTCTCCACCTGATTTCTCTACCTTGATCAGGCTAAGTCATTATTTAAGTGAAATTTGCTCAGATTGACAAATCAGAGGCTTTGCTTCCACAAGCAGTGAACACCTTGGGAATTTAAAATACTAAGCCATGGCATTGAACCACCTTCCAAGAGTAAATATGTACCAAACAGAGCATTTTGTCAAGGTCATATTTTTCAAGGTGAGTAAATAAACTTCAGCATCCTGCTTAAGTTCTTTGGATGCCAGTCCTGGTAAATAAGCAGGGCTGCAAAGGAATGTTCTCTATTATGAGTTCCCAGTTCCCAGCATGCTTGTCCTGTAAGTCAAAGAACCAAACTTCATGAAGCACCCTGTCTTGGCCTCTAGTGATTTATGGGCAGAATTTCTGAAGAAGGCCAGTGCAGGTTTTTTTTTATACCAGTTGTATGTAGTGTATTTGATGTAATTGGAGAATAAAGAGAGAAGTGCTGGGATTAACATAGCAATTTCCTGCACTGAACTGAAACCTTGCTAATCAATTTTAAGTAACCAGCTAATGCATTTATATAATAAACTAATCAATCTCAAATGCACATTTTACCATTTGGATTGAATTTAACAACCCAGCATGCAATTAAGTGACATTATTGACAATGGTTTGAGCATGTAATTGGTGATTTGATATTACAATTGGTGTTCTGTGGTGTTCTGAAAACAATTTTCTAGTAAATTCACTACCTTTAATTTATTCCTTCATATTATTCTGCAGGACATATAAAATACTAACTAACTTGGAAAGCATGAATATCTAGGGTTTTAACCTCCGAATTCCTGACCTAGGTTCTGTTTCTAAATATTTTGTAAAAACCCAACCCAACAGGACATTTTAAACAAATGCTATCAGCATATATTTTTCTATAAATAAAAAGACTAGTAATATTTTTCAGTATGTTTAACTGATATGAAATTTGGGCTGAGTCTCTGCATGTTTGATGCATTTTTTGTAATGTTTAATGACTACAGAACTATGTACTTAATTCTTGTAAAGTTTCACAACTAGCATAATACTAGCATTGCTGCAGTAGAGATAATGTCTAGCAATGGTAAAGATACAAATGTATATCAAAATGAAGAAGGTATTGATATTTAGAGAAAACTCAGAAGTTTGGGCAACTGAACCTTTAACTAGCTGACTTATTCATTTATTCATGTCCCAAACTTTTTTTATGAGAAATTTGATATGTTTCAAAACCTCCTGGGCAGAAGAGATCTGCTTCACCAAGAGAGGGACAATATTTCAGCTGCACAATCTGTCTGACACCCAGATCCATCTACATCATGGCAAAACTAGGTGTTGTTATCAATAATCTCTCTTTTCTATCTGGTTAACTGTTCTAGTCATTAGTAATTCCCATTATGGCATTACAAAACTTTATTTGACAGCTTATTCCACTGCCTTGTTTAACTCTTCTTTCAGCAATAAATCTTTTGTCCTAATATTTAACCTACATTTTTCCCACCGAAGCTCCAGGCAATTATTTCTTTTTCTGTCTTCCTTGACAATGAAATAAAATTAATCTCTTTCTTCTTTATAGCATCCTTTTATGTTTCTACAGTCTTCACCAAAGTACTGTTATATAATTCATTAATATTATTTATTTCTTTCTCAAAACAGAGGTAGTAAATAAAACATGAATGACTGAGAACATAAGAGATTCAGAAAGAAGGTGTGTGTGTGTGTGCATTTGGACATTCATATATTTTTTAAAATGTCCCAAAACGAATCAATATTACCTAGAGCACAACTTTCTGTGAAATTCACAGGGCTGTTCAAAGCCAATGACACACTGTGACCTGCTTGCAGGCTAATTATTTCCCTTCCTAAGTACAATCCTTTAGCACATAAAGATGGAATAACATTATCAAGAGGAAATAAAGTACATAAACATAGTTGCCAGTAGTTTAAAGAAGAAGGACAAAGTACATAGATCCCTTTAATTTTTTAAAATATTTTTATGTCTGGAATTCCAATTAACTATCAGAAAACTCTTTATCCACATGCAATGCTTGTAAATTGTACCTGATTTCCAGTCAGTACATTGATATTGTTATAGTCTGTATTTTGTGTAGCTAAATAAAACAAGCCTAATTTGATTTATAAACATAGGGAAAACATTTTTATTGCACACTTTAAGCACTCATTACACCCAAAACAATTTTCTTTGAATATCTTCAATATTGAATGCTTTATACTAAAACTACAGTAAAATTGACAGTTTTGCCTAGTATTGCATGATGATGTAGCATACTGAGTATCTTATATACACATAAAATACATCATGTCTTAGGATATGAGCATTTTTTAGACATAGTGTCAACGTTATTCGTATGTAATTTGACTACTGAGTGTTTAAATGCATCTCTTGCAAGTCATATTCTCTGTGCTATCAGTCTCTCTCACTGAAACTCACTTGGTTTCAAGAACCCACCTGATTTCAGCAGTGACAAAGATAACTTCCATATGAAATATCTTGTACTCCAATAGGCAACCAACTCATCCAAGTCAGGGGTTGCAGAGTTTGAATAGTCTTCATCACTGTGAGGGGGAAAGTTCTTGTGACCACTGCAAACTGGTATGTCCTTCTTATGACAGATAACAATAACAAGCGCATGAATCTCTACATATTGACAGAATTATTGGGTCATTCTGGTATGAGACACAGTTAAACAGTGCATAACCTGAAAGACATCAGTGCAGAAGTAAACAGCTTTGTCAGTGAAATCGTCTATTTCTCTTACACACAGATATTTTGAAGGCTTTTTAAGTCCCTGATGATGATCAAAGCATTTCTGGTTTCCTTAGGGTACTACATGATGTTCACATATACATGTCCTGCAAAGCACCAGGTGAGTGTTAAAAGGTCTTGCTGTGCAGGTAGTACACTCACAAAATTCAGCCATGATCTGTCTTTTTTTACTTTTTTCCATATTACACAAATTTGACACATATTCTAACAACTTGGTCTCTATCTGGGAAAGAATTTGACTTCCTGCACTAGGATATGATCTGATAAATGTCAACGTTGTTTGGTACCTCTTTAAATGCAGTAAAAATGGCAATGACAGCATGAATGTGTGCTTAGGAAGAATAAAGTTTTCTCTCACTTAATGTTTCATCTGTAGCACATGAACACTACATTTTTTCTGGTCCCAAGACAGATTTTATTAATTCATTCAAGGTATGATCTGGTCAAGGCAAATGGAAGGATGATGGGATGCACAAGATTCTGTGTATGGAGTTAAAGGGGGGAAAAAAAGTAAAGCAGATGGAAGCCTGTCCTCAAAGTTGGATCATTACTTTTAATTATTATAAAAATAAAAATATTACAAATCTTTCTAAAGACATGCATATCTCTTTGCACTTGGGGCTTTCAAAATGTTTTATAAAGATTTCAACACAATAGTGTACTTGTTGGAATTAGGGAGAGCGATGCTGAACAGAACATCTGGTGGAATCACCTGATGCACCTCCTTCCCAGAAAGTGAGAGCCCCTTCCTTCCACCCCCAGTGGTGAGTGAGGGGGTATGGAATAAAAACCTGAACATGGCTCCAGTCTTCACCCCTCTAGTGTGAAAAAATCCCGTTCTGGCCAGAAGCAAGACAAGGGTCACAATGAAAAAGTATATCTTCATTATATAGTTTATTTATGGAAAACAAACAAAGTACTCAAGAAAATGCTTTAAATGTAGGATGTTTATGCATGGAAAACTTAAATTTCTGCAAGCTGGAGAAACATCTGGAGGTCTTTTAAAAAGACGCTAAAAGAGAGAAACATAATTTGTGAAGACTCACAAAAAAAGTGTTATTATTTACTTGATTTAATAGATATTACTGTGATTCAATATACTTCCTTACATGTTGAGGATCGACGGCATCTTATAATCAAAATTGTAGTACCCACACCATGGTGAAGTTACACGGGTTTCAAGTAAAATACCCTGAATTACTTTCTGACCTTGAATCCCATCTGACCCTTCAATGTGAAAAGCACCCAGAGCAATAGAAAACAAGCTAAATTATTGATTGAAATTATCCATTTAGAACATTTGAGGTAAATAAATTATTACTGAGTTACAACAGACTGTGCTGTCCAGCTAATAGCACAGAACAGCATGAAGAGGTTAAAAAGCATAAGGTGTGAATATAGGCTAACTAGGTTCTAGGCATGTACTTCTCTTTTCCCTGTCAATATTGAACACATTAGTTTAGACCTTAGTTTAAAAATTAGTCTTTCCATGCTGAGATAAATCTATTTATATTTGATCTAATAAAAATTAAAACACTGAGTTTGAAAGACTGAATGTTTTCATAGGGAAAGAGAAGAGTTTGGGAGTGGTGAGGAAGTGAATCATCATCATCATTATGGACTGCTGATGAGGATCTTCTCTGCAGATATTCCTAAGAAAACTGGAAACAGCTTTATAACTTTATTCTGGGTAGAATGATTAGTGATTAATCATCCTCCATAACAGATAAATATTCATATTCATTATTCCTCTACATAAGCAAGACAGCCTTACATAAGTAGCTTGAGAAACACAGATGGGATCATCACCCAAGTGAAGGATACATAATCTACTTTAAATTCATTTCCTGTAGTGAAAAGAAATGAGAAAGTTGTGGGGGTTTTGTTTGTCTAGTTGGTTGGAGTTGCAGATTTTTTGTTTGTTTGTATATTTGTTTCTTTCTTTAAACTTTTATTGAGAGGCTTTTTGAATTAAGCAGTATGCTTGAAACCCATCATGCATGTCCCTAAACGAGACAGGAAAGAAGTCACCCATGCTTGTTCTTCCATTTTCTCGACCCTGCTTAGACAGCCCCTGGCTAGAGCATAAGCCAGATCGAAAGAAAACCCTTTGTGCTGATGTGACTGAAGACAAACATAAAAAGATGTAGGGATAAAGAGCATTAAAACAAGGACAGAAAAGCACTCTCAGCTGATTCTTCTCTCCAGACAGGAGCAATGCTGTCAGTCTCAGCTGCTGTTTGTGCTGGTGTGAGTGGCCTTGCTCCCCAGGGACAGCTCGCTCTCCCCAGTTCCCTTGTGCTGCCTCAGTTTCTGAGGCAAAGGTTCCTGCCACGTACATAAGGTCTTGTATATCATTTAGAGAAACAGATGCAGCTCTCTGATGACAGGCAGAGAAGAATTTCTGTCTCCTGAGGTGGTGAACTTAGCTGTGATGGCAGCTGGCCTAGTGCCCCCCTTGGCCTTTCAGCAGAGTGCTGTCAGATGTTCCAGCCATCACACCCCCAGGCATCTCGCCACTGCCTTGGGGCTGAATTCACACAGAGCTTTTCTGTCTCAGGGTTTCTTGACACATATCTCAGTTCAGACCCTCTGCATAGCACCCACCAACAGGGTTTGACTGTTTCTTTCCAGGCTAATTCTGACTTCTCAGATTCCTTCTGGAGCCTCAATATGCAATGGCTTAAAAGGCAATAGTGGGTTTTCATTAATCCCTTGCCTTTGAGCTCATATAATTAATGTTATTTCACCGCTCAGGCTTCCCTTTTTCTTTTGCACCCCTCTAGGGTTTGTCTTTTAACTTTATTTTAAAAGGAATAACCCCCCCTTTTTTTCCTGTTTTCTTGTTTACAATATAGAATACCAAAATTAGGCAAGGCTTTTTGCAGGATAGTCTGGAAATACATGTGTGAGCACATATACCTACAGTCACTTTATTAGAATCCTAGATCAGCCTGATTTGTTGTAAATGTCAGGCAAATCACATATTTGATATAGGTGTAATAAAATACTGTTCTAGGTTCTCTATTCTCTGCATCTGGAATGCATATGTGAGGTGTTTTTTACAGCAGCAAGGTTATAAACAACCCACCTTGATATATTTAGAGATTCTGTACCAAATTTTTCTTTTTTCATATAAAATTTATGTATATCGCTCAAATTACAACAGTCTCTTTCCTTCCCCTCCCCTTTTTAAAATTTCTTTTAAAAATTTCATTTCAAGTTAATGGGAAGGAGAAGCAAGGCTGTATCTGATAGCAAGGGTCCTACAGTAAGTACAGTGCAAAATTCCTTAAAGAATTCAGTAGTCAAATTCAGCAGTGAAACGAAAAGATTGTTTTTGGTAGATGAAAATGATTTCATTATGAATTTTGTTTTCAAAATAGATTCTTTATTTTCCAGTTATGTGATATGATTAATTCTGTTGCTTTCTATGTCTAAATATGCTTGATTTTTCAATAAAGTTTAGGGGAAATACATACTTGACTAATGGATCCTGTATGCTTTTTTCTGTTCCTTCTTGGTCAGCAAAGTAACAATACTTGATATTTATGTTATTCTTTGATAATTAGGTGCAGAACTACTTTCCAAATATTTCTAAACAAAACTTTTGCAACTTAGGTAAGCCATGTTCACTTATAGTCACAAATGGCAGACAATCAAAGTCTACAGAGCTTGTTAATTTTTAAAAGTCACCCCACTCATAAACAGATTTTCAAATTAACATTATACATGGTTCCATGTAGCCTGTTTCTTATAGTAGCTGCTGAGAGCTTTCTACTTTTGAAACCATAGCTACTACTATATAAATAAGTAGAAATTTTTATCTTTGAAGTCAGCTGTGGCTCTTGAACACACTTGAATACATGGCTCAGGACTCCCTTTAAAATATGTGTTGAGGGAAATCACAAAGACCTTATTCCAATCCAGAAGTACATTTTCTTCAGAAATCACTTCAGAAGTTAGGCCAGTAATACCTACCTCTGTTATACAGGCAGACATAATTAGTACAAATGAGCTACTGACATGAAAACAGAAGTTTTTTCTTACCCTCTGTGCATCACTTATAATTGCTTTTATGTTAAATTGTACTGCTTAAAATGCTCTGCACTCTGCTCTGTCAACAGATTTCTGGGATCAAATGCAATGTGTCAATTTGACTAAAAATTGCAATATGGAAAGAAAAGAATCCAACAAAACAGCTAAACGCATTCTGCCCTTATGAAAATACAATTTTTCTTTTTAAAAATTGAGTGTACTAGATAACAAAAACCTACTTTATTTCTAATGCAATTTTAGGTATTTTGTTTGTATTTTAGTTGTAGGTATGATTGTTTTTGTTTATGTTTTTAGGTTTGTTTGTTTGTTTGTTTGTTTTTATGACACATTCCTGGACAAACTACAAAATGCCAGAGACAGGTCAGAGTTTGTTAGTCTGGGAGACAAGATGTTTGAGTCTCCAGAGTCATATGTGTACGCCTGTGTGCATATATATTCTCTGCTAGCCTTCAAACATAGAATTCTTATTGGAGTTTGTCTTGAAACATTTACCTTGGGTACTTTAACCCAATACAAGGGAAATTGAAGATAGTGGAAAATCATATGGAATAATTTATGGCGAAGGAATCAGTTAAGTTTGAAATAGCTACTAAAGCAATCCTTATCAAGAAAAAAAAGTCCAAAAATAAATGAGATTTAGTTTTGAAACTCAATTACCATACTATCTCTATATATCCAGAACAAATGCTTGTATAGTCTCCAAAACATTAATCATTATTATGATACTGTGATTTTTGATCAGAAGTTGGTTTGTTTATTTAATTTTGTTTAATTTTTGTTCTGCTTTCCATTGTTTTAGTTCAAGATGTTTCTACATGGTTTTGCTGGGAAGAACTATTTTATTTTGGACAAAGAAGTCTGAGACAACATTCGACTGAAAGCAAAAAAATCATTACACCTGCTAACATGAGTTTGCGATATTTCCAACCCTTTCACTTGTCTCACCTTTCCTCCTCTCCTCTTTTTGTCTCGCAAGTTGGTCCTTGTAATAGTCAGTGCTTTCTAGTACTAAATATTTAATAAATATTCTGCAAAGTACTTCTTATGTTTTAGTATTAGAAGTGTTGGAAAAAAAAAATTGAAAGCAGAAGCCACTCAAAGCCAATATATTCCACATGAAAATGAGTGTTGATTTGAAGATAGTTACAGTACTTTTTCACCAGATGCATATAATAGTATAATATTTCTTAGTATTTCAATACTTCTAAGATATTGTTTTCAGATTTACATGGATAAAACTCTGAAGTTCTTACTGATTCTCTCTCAAAAAAAAAAACCACTAGAGTTTTAAATTGAGAATTTCAGGTATGGTTTGCATACTCCCTAAAAGAATTTCTACTTAAAAATTAAGGTAGGAATTCCTAGACTTGACTTTACAATAGCCTTTCGTTTTTCTTGGAGAGATACAGTTTAATAACTTCTAATTTCTCCTGACCTCATAACTGTTATTCATATTTGTTTCACTATTTTATGTTTTCTTGTTATAAATAGCAGGATATTTACATTTTGTTGCTTTAGTAGTAGGTAGAGTTCTCCCAAAGGCAATAAATGAAAAACCAGTACTAATACTAATAATGAGTGACAGTTTTTGTAATCAGCTGTGAAAATTAATCACAATTTTCAAGTGCAAAAATGCAGTGGTAATTTCCAAAGAGGTGTTGGTGTATGGCACAATCCATGGACTCTTACAATGTTTTGTATCATTCTCCATTCCTTTTCAGAGACCAAACTGTTCTAACTGTGTGTGGAGAGACTTTCATTTCTCACTTCTTGGAGACAAGAAAAAAGAAGCAAGAGATTGTCACTCCTCTCTCACTTAGGAAAAGATTTGCAAACGTAAAAAATAGATCTGTGTTCCACTGCTGCTGTAAACAAACCAGCAAAGGGGGGAAAAGAGAGACTCTCTGAGGAAGCACAGAAGAAAATTATTCCTTGTCTGCATTAGGCTACAGTTCAAGCAAGTGACAGAGTTTGGAAGAGATGTGGAATGACACCCCTGTCTAGCTGCAGCTGGCAGTGGGAATGTCCTCATCTGTTTACAATTCACTCTCCCTGTTAGGGTTGCTGTAAATTTGCTGTAAGAATGTGGTTAGCTATCTCCCCTTGACATATTTGCCATGGCACATATCTCTATGTATGTTTACTTCTTTCCTACTCACTAAGGCCACACAAAAAATTCTTCTTAGCTGTTTAGCCAATATTTTCCTTCTTGCTATATCCTTATGAAACTGATATATATATAAAACTGTAGTATGCAATTTAATTCATTCAGTGTAAGAGAGAAATGCCTTCCCTTATCTTGTCCTTTGGTGTTTGAGTCAGATAAACAAGGAATGCACTAATCCTTAAGATATAATTATATTCCCAAGAAGGATACACAGGCACGTCTAAACAAAAAGAAATTTTCTTCTCAGTGGAAATAATCACAATTTTTACTTCCATATCAAGAAAAATAACAAAATAATTAGAGATTATTTTTATATATAATTTAAAAAAATTTAGCAGTACAGGAAAATTAAAAAAAAATGCCCAGTTCTAAAATGCAACATCTCCTCCTCCAAAACAATCCCCAATTTTCCAAAAGTTGTCCATTTTCTACTGCCTTCAGTTGTAAATTGAAGACTAAATGCTTTGGCTTCAGATTTAGTCTGTGTTTATTTTAAAACCTTTAAAATTGCAATTATGATTAGTTATGTATGAGGAACTTTATTTATATGAACATAAAATTATTACTGTAATAAAAGAGGTCTGAGAAGGCTGCAGTGACAGCATTATTAAATGTAAGTTATACATGTCTACTTATTTCCTACTGAGACTTTGGAATCAAGCCTAGGACAACTATGGATACTTCAACTAGACCCCTCAAAGGAAAATGTCCATTTTACTACTAGCACAATCAACACTACAGATTTCCCTTAGGTGCTCATGAATTTGAAGCTGGACAGTTAGAAAAAGTGTTTAAAGGCTAGAAAGATACCTGAATGCCATTGTTCAAACAAGTACAAGAAAATTAACTCCAGTATTTTGATACCTTAAACCAAGGAAATTTATAAAAACGTGACACAAAAAAAAGTAATTTTTCGCAGCTTATGTGATTCCAGAAGGCCAACTAATTAAAGAAATAGTAAATATTTGATGCAAAAATACTGAATTTGCCATTTGCTATCTTCTCAATTATTTTTTAACCTCTCTTGTGCTATCTGGCTTTGGTTTTTTTGTTTGTTTCCCCTAAGCATGAATGCATCAGGTTTTCAATAGGATAGGACACATTGTAGGTTTAATGTGGGAAATAAATTTATGAAAAAAACCCTCACAAATTGCTTCAGAGACATTTTTTGATCAGGAAACTCTGTGGAAGAGTGAAAACAAAAAAAATGTACTTATGTTTAAAATAATGAGATTTTTAAGACCTCACATCTTGAATACTGAATGAAGAAATAATATTGTGCATTACCCAGTAGAATAAGTAATAATTTCATGGTAAGAACACATGCAAGATCACAAATCTTAGTATCATATATATGAAGCAATACAAGCAAAAATGCTATAATTTGCTTTGAGTTTCCCACTCCTGGCCAATATAGTGTCCAGGTCTGAGACACTTATTTACATATATTCTTTAAAATATAAGGAATAGTGGAAGAAATTAATAAATTTCGGCATTAAAAAGGAAAAAAAAAAACCAAACCAAAACAAAAACCAACCAAACAAACAAACAAAACAAAACAAAACAAAAAAACAGAACCAGAAAACAATCTGTATTGTCATGATATGCAATAGTTACTTCAATGGAACATGAAGACTAACGTAAAATAGGAGAGAAAAATTAAAGAATGGGTGAGAATATTGTGAGAATTTATAAAAAATCCTCATTCGATGCAAGAATCATGGTACAATAAAAAAAACCTGGAAGAACAAGTCAACATTTGAGTAATACTAAACAAAACCACACTTTTTTTATACTAATATATGCTCCTATACAATAATTACTTGCATTATACTCCTTCCTATACTGAAATTTTTCAAAGGACCTTAAGGTTCTTTGCCTTCTAAGTGGTGATCAGGATGACAGGGCCACTGTGGCTATGAACTCTCAGAAAAGTTTGGTGGAATTTCTTTGAGTCTTAGTTAAGATACTCCTTAATTTCACTAAACTCTAAACTAAATTGTTTACTTTTTCATTTAGAGATCTGTTTGTCTTTCTCCCTTTCTCCCTCAAAAAAAGTAATTTCAGGCTAAACTTTCTTGTATTAGAAAAAGATAAGGCTAATTTGGAAGTTATTCTAATGAGTCAGTGGCATTGTGTTAAAGCAAAGCCCTAGAGTTAGTTTAGAATCAGGCAGACTGAAACAAGTAAATGCAGTATGTCAGTCTGCAGCCCAGAAGTAAAGTAATTTTCTTCCTCCTGTGTACCTCTGGCCACTATCTATATTTGCTGCTCTCCCATCAGCAACAGCAAATGTAACCACTTAAACTTGATCCTTCTGTCCTGATCAGTTATATGGAGAAAAGGCAGTAGGGATCTGTCTTAATCCATGTGGGATGCCCTTAATGCTTACCCTAGAGTGGACATGGTTTTTTTCTTACTAGAATTATCTGCTTTCTGTTTCTTACACTAGCTATTTATCTGCTTCCATATCTCATAAGGGATACTTGAAAGCTTCTATCTAAACCAGGTCTCAGTTATGTAGAATTAGGAACAGGCTGTGGAAAATTTACAGAACATGTGCTGTCACTTTCAACACCACTGAATTTGAGAGGATGTGAAATAGTCAGGGGTTTTCATCTGTACTCAGTACATTGAATATTTCTTAGTAAAACATAGAAGTCAAGTTATCTTCAAAGTACAAAACCTATTTTTCAGAGATGAAATCTGTATGGGAATGGTGAAAGTCCTCTTTGGGTAAAACCCTGCAGACATATATCGGCAAAATCTGTGTTCTTACACAGTAGCTCAAATTCAGAGTGCAGTATTTTTTGTGTCATCTTGATGAATGAAAACTAAGTAAAAAATTTGCACGTGAGTCTCACAGTGGGAAAATCTGACATTCTGAAAAGTGACACAGGATATGGATACACCTCAGTTATTCCAGATATTATTAATTTTGTGTAATTGGAGGTGTGATATCTCACACAAAACAAAAAAAGTAGGATCATCTTTCTGCTCAAGCTTTCTGAAAAATCGTGCATGCACTGCTATGCTTTTATTTGGGATAATGTATTTATTTTATTAGATGCTTTAGGTCTCCTATAGGATGCTGTCATATGCCCACTTGTCTTTCAGCAGAAGAGAAAACCACAAGAGTACCTGATGTATGTTTGCCTTTGCATGGGGATGATTTGGCTCATCTTGTTGTCTATTTATTGTCATTACCCATCAGAAGCTGAAATAACTATAACTGTTCTTTTCCTATCTATCCTCATAAGGAGTTTAGGCTCATGTAAATTTAGACCACACTTCCTACACATGAAGAACAAGTGAAGATGGAAATTACAAAAAGCCAACTTTTGGCAAAGGAATTGTTTTCATTCCATTTTTACTAAGAAATATTGTAATATGTATGAATCTTACACAAATATGAAAAGTAGTTACTATCTTTGTAATGAAATATTGTTTATCATGTTTATCTATTTATGAATTACTGCAGATTTACTAGAATCAACAGATCTGTTTTTGAGTGAGAAACTAATATTAAAACTACTTGCCCTCAATTGCCTAGAAACTTGGCAGGAGCTGTAGGAAGAAAAGGTAAATGCTTTTGAATCCTTTTCTAGTTCACAAGGAGAGATTATTTTTCCCCTTCTTCCTTCAAAATACCATTAAACTGAAATCACCAAAAAATGACCAAATGTGTCTGTTCATACTTTGGTCACCAGTTTAACTTTGCAGTTGAACTTTTTCACAGTAATTTCATCATCCTCTCAGTTGGTAGCATTGGCAAATAATAGCTATTAGAATAGAGAGCACTGGATATCCAGAAGCAAACTCCATGGCATATATCAAAGTATTCATCTTGCACCATATCTTGAAAATTCAATTATTATAAAAGCAAAATCATTACAGAGACACAAATGTTCTGAGGACACAGCTGTGAGGGGAGCACATGGGGGTTGTTTTCAATTGAACATAAAAGAGTTTTAAATCAATTTCAATGTTCAATACTCTTCAAGGGCAGGTATTGAGGAAGGTACATGCAACAACTCTGTTTTGCTTGAGAATATTTTGTTAGGTTGCTGTGTTACCTGGGAGATTTTACCCTTGCTTTTTCTGGATGGGTAAATAAGGGAACATCAATATGAGAGGGTCAAAACACATTAAAATTAATTCTGTATTCTGACAACCTTTGCACAGTTGAATCCACAGCTGTGACTTAAATTTTCACGTGATAAACTTTGTCCATATGGTCAGTGAACAATACCTCTTTAAATTAACAAATTAGCCAAAAAGGGCAGGGAACATGCTGAACTATAGAGATAAAGGAGTTACTTTCTGTTAATTGAACTCTAACCAAGTAGTTCTTTAGTTCACAGACGAACTTGGATGAGTTTTTGTCCCAGTTTTCTCAAAACTGGCAAAATAGGTAATGTAAGCTGGTGGAGAATTAGAGTTTAAACTAAATTAATTCACCTTAATTCATGCAAAATGTTTTGAGATGGAAAAAAAGAAAAATGGACATTCATATCAACATATTTTGAAGACAGTCTTCTACTTGAAAGCTCAAAAGCACTCTCAATAAAGACACTATATAGTGAAATAAAGTGGTCCAGGCAACATAAAGAGTATAAAGTATCACACAAATATCACTATCATGCATAAGACAGAAGTTAGAAAGTGGACTATATATGCTCTCTTTTCAGTATATTGAAGTGAATGAGAAATTATCTTTACTTAATATGCGTGGTGTTCTCTATGTCATGGTTTAAGATAACAAGGCAGCTAAACACGACACAGACTCTTGTTCACAACTCTTCCTGTAGTGGGTCGAGGAGGAAATTGAAAAAAAAAAGAAAAGGGGAGAACTTGTGACATAAAGACAGTTTAATAGGACAGAAATGGAAGAAAAAAATCATGTTGAAAGTAATAATAATGATGCAAAATTTAGACTGTACAAAGAAAGTGATGTACTTTCAGAAGCTCACCGCCTGCTGACTGATGCTCATCTATCCCTTAGCCAGCTTTCCCTCAGCTTTATATGCTGAGTGTGACACCACATGGAATGGAATATCCCTTTGGCCTGTTTGGATCAGCTGTTTTCTTCATGTCCCCTCCCAAATTCTTGTGTTCCTCTACACCTACTCACTTGTGGGGTAGTTTTAGAAGCTGTGTAGACACTGATCATCAACAACTAAAATATCAGTATGTTTTGAACATTATTCTCATCCAAATGCAAAACAACTCTGTACCATCTACTTGAAACAAAATTAGCTCTATCTCAGATGAAATCTGTGGATTCAGTGGGCCAAAACAATAATTCTATTAGGAATTTTAATGTTAAATCCCTTTGGTTAAAAATGTTGGTAATGCTAAAAATCTAATGAAAAGGTATTTAGTGGCACTTTGCTTCTAAAGATATCCCTCAGATAACTCATACATAACTTTTTTTCTGTGTGTTAAATAATGTGCCAGTACTTACTTAACATAGAATTGCCTTATTTAAATATGAATTAAATACATATCAAAGATACTTAGTCTGCAGTGTTACTGTCACTGTCAAACTTCTTCATGCTTTTCACTGGCTGTGTGGAAAGCGTGATTGTTATATTTTAAAAATATTTCTGTTCAGCTTAATTTATTAGAATTCAACCTTAGGATTCTTTGCCTCCTAAGTGGTGATCAGGGCTATCACTATGAGTTAAGAACTCTCAGACAAGTTTGGTGAAACTCCTTGTGAAAACCACTATCCCTGGAAGTGTTCAAGGCCTGGTTGGATGTGGCTTTGAATAGCCTGGACTAATGCCCCTGTCAGGGGTGGTAGAACTAAATGATCTTTAGGTGCCTCCCATTATTTCATTAATACCTGTGGGATATTAATGTGTCATCTTGGGAGTGTGTCTACAAAGAGATGGTGAAGCTGAGTGCTCTAGCAGATGTATTAAAAAACAAAAAGACTAATTTATAGCTTGAGTAGTAAAATCTATCTTGAAGGCAAGTATTCTTTCTCATGGTATGAATAAGATATTGATTGCATGTATCCTTTAGACATTAAGTATAACTTTGTCATGCTTTCACAGTACTTTGTTGCCTTTAAAGTTGTGCTTCAAATTTCAGGGTAAAAAGAAAAAGGGATTTATGCTCACACTATTAATTGAAATCCTCTTCTCCCTAGATTTAGTGTCATTTTGATGAATTCTGGAACAAGTCAGTACGATGCAGAAGAGAAATTTTGTGTTTTCATCAAATTAAGAAGCATTTGAGATTTAATTTTTTATTTTAAATCTCTTAAAAGAAAGAACACATCTCTTTATACAGCATCAATATATGTCAAATACAAACTTTACAGCCAATACAGTTAAACATCTGAGTAATGCTTAGGCATTTTTAAAGTTATTATTTATTCTTAAATGCCATTTATTTTCAAATTTCTGATCTTATGAAATTGCTCTTTTTCTGTATATATAAATCTTTTACTTATTTATAAAATTCTTTTGAAATTGAAAGTTTTCAAGAGTTGATTCACAGCTGATCTAAATTCTGATGAGACTAATGCTGGCTTTAACAGAATTAAAAAAAATATCCCTTGGCTTAAACAGAAACTTGTCTGAATAAAAACTGGCTAAAAGTGAGGGAGCTGTAATTTGGCCTGAAATCAAAGAAACTTTCAGACATTTATTTTAATCAGCCATCAGTCTTGGTGTTTTTTTCCTCTGAAATACTGTGATAAATGTGAGTTAGTATAAGAATCCTAAATTAACATTCAGCAGGAAACAGTAGTAGAATATTGGAAAACTCTTCTGGAAAGAATTAAATTGCAACTCTTCAGCAGTCCAAGGAGAATATTATATCTTAGTTCTGGAGAATTCTGTGGACTACTTTTCTTTGAAGCATAAACAGAAAAGGAAGGTTGTGGTTTTATGACAGGCTCACTTAAAAGTGTGACCAAAAAATTGAATTTAATGGCCACCATTGATATTTTTTATACCTAAAAGAAGCACAATATCCACTAATTTTTCACATATTTGAGGCATAGATATGTACACAAACTACATACATATACAAATATATACACTTATACACACACACATGCAGATAAATACATCTTTCACATATGGCTATGCACTGAGGAATGAAATAAAGAATTCATGTTCATGAGAACTACCTCTGGGGTTTTCTTCAAAAATGGAACATTTTCAGAAACCTGACATTGTCAGGCTGGGGGGAGAGGGTTGAGCAAACGGTATGGAGAGAGAAGTGCTTGCTGACAGGTTGACAAAAGTACATGTAGCCTTTCCTCCTAGAGGGGAGAGGTTAGGCACTCCACCACCACAGCAGAACCTTGGGGTATTGCACTGCTATCCGTTTGCAGGTTTCACAGTGATGAATGAGGTCTCAGCAGATGCCTTGCAGAGAACTGGCAGGACAGAGAAGCAGAAAGGATGAGATTACTCATATGTCTGCCCTTTTCCCCTCTCAGCTTGGGTGAGGCAGGTGATTAAAAGATAAAGTCTTGGGTGATCTAATGAAAGCCATCTGCTCCCACTCTAGTCAAGTAAGAAAAATTCTCAGAAGCTCAAGGAACATGAAGAGTTGGTTTAATCAGAACTTAAACAGAAATATTATTGTAAAAGCGCTCAGGGGCTCTGAGGACAATCCTTCTATTCATTGAGGAGCTCCAGATAGATGGATATAACTTTCTTAACAGGTTCTCAGACTTCAAAATACCCGCAGTTACATTAAGCAAAATTAAGGATTCAATAAAATCTGATGGATTTGAGCATGAGGGGGAAAAAAAGCCTAAACCTGTCACCAGATACTTACCTTAAGGGGAATGAGGCTTCTTGCAATTTCTTTTAAAGCACCAAATATTGGCTGAAAACATATGGAACATATCCATTTCTGTCTGGTGATGACAAGACTCATTCAGAAGATTATTAACAATGAAATTAATAAATGCAGCCTTAATTTGATTTTTTTTCCTAATCTTTAGTAGTAAGCAGGAGAAAAATTCCTAACAGAATATTCTGGCATCAACAGCCTTTGTGATAACCAGGATGAAATTTTCACAAAATTGACTGCTCCTTTTCAAGGGAAAAAAAGTAATTAATAAATACCCCATAGCCCAAGGAAACTAAGAACTTTACTCTGTGTACAGATCTGCTCCACAAAAATGTAAAGTTGTAATTTCATTAAGTTGTAAAAGGGAAATGATGACCAGCTTTTTCAGTTGAAATTCCTGTTATAGTCTGCTTGGGTTCGTGCAAGTATGATAGTCAAGAGAGACATGGGAATTTCTGGTAACACTAGAAAAATGCCTGGTATTGCAGCAGAGGTTTGACTGCCTTGCACCTATTTTTATAATATTGTATTTTCAAAGTATTGTTAGTATGTCAGCCACGGTCCTTCAGTGAAATTCAGAAATATTTTGAGATGCACAAAATTTTCATCATTGCATCTATTTATGGAGAGAGCATATATTCATTCACCCTAATATACCTCTAATTCTCTATGCAAACACTGCCAGGCTCACTCAAGGCCACTGGATTTAGTTACTCACTTGACTGAAAAGCATGTCAATGCAAATTCAGGATGATAAACCAGCACACAAATCTCCAGGGCTTCAGTAAGTTATAATTTAACCACAGTATTAACAAAACAAGATAGCAATTATGCAAGGAATCAGCTGAAAGGTTATTTTTAATTTTAAATTTCTGCCTCTGTGCAGCTGGGTGTTGGAAGTAAAAAGCAAGATGAGGCACGTGTCCCCATTAGGCAGGCCTTTGGAAACCAAGCAGCATACTGTACTAAGCATTATGCTGAGGATGTTTCACAGTAAATTTATCAGCACTAGCCCTGAAACCAAATGCTTTTCTGGTGTGGTGGAATGTTCTTTTTAATATTAGTATATCAAATATTTTTGGCTCTGACAGTGACAGCAAATTAGTGCTGACTTCATAAAGGCAGAGTTTTGTGCAAGCCTGGGGACATTACAAGGACTCTACTGACTGCCACAAGTCCTCACCTCCAGGACTGTCTTGTCCTGAATTCAAGCTTTGCCATGAAGTCAGATCAGCAGAATTCTTGATTTTCCCATTCTTCACCATTTAATCACTCCTGTAATATCCTTGTAGAGGCCCTCTAACATACCTATTTACACTAAATATTTAATTTTATGTACTCCTATTTTTTCTTGGTAAACTTACTGCTCCTTCTTATTCATTAGCTGATTGGCAATGTCCCCTTACCTAGAGCTGGTACAGTTCCTGTGGAGTCACAGCCCCTATAGGAGGCTGTTCTGGAGCCTCTGTAAGTCTGTGAAAATGATGAGGCTGCTCTCTCTCTCCTGATAGTCCTGTGTGCCCCTGCCTGACCTCTTTTGTAGGTTCTGCATCCTGTCAACAGCCTAGGACTCAATTCCAGCTCCCAGGAGCCTCAGCCCTTGGCCAGCAGCAGCATGGCAGGGCTGGTCTGCAGCTCTCCCAGCCCATCCTGTCCCTGGCCCATTTCCACCCCATGGAGGTGCCCAGTGGCTGGGGCTGGGCTGTTCCTGCTGTCTCACTGCTCTGCCCCTGGCTGGGACCATGGGCTGTCAGCCCTGCCCTGTTCCCCTGGAAAGCATCCCTGTGAAGGCCCAGATCCCTGTGAGAGCTGTGATATTTGTAGTGCTCTGAGCACTATAACATCTCTGTGAGACAAATGAGAGCAAACTCAAACACTGGAAATCAGTTAATTGTACACATGAATGTATGTCCAAGTTTTGGTTGCTCCAAGGCAGCTAGTACTGTTCCAAACATCCTAGTCTGGATGTTAGCCATTCCCAGCAGATAGTCAGGGTGTTTCTACCATTTTTGAGGTAGGAGAGGACATATTAAAATTGATACTAACTCAACATGGTCACTCTGTACTTCAGGTCAGAGAGAAGTCCACGTCACACTTAAGTTAATAGAATAAAGGCAGCCAAGATAAACTCTCCATTCATGTTACAGGCTTGATTCAGTTTCCTGAACACTCAATTACTGGGGTTTATTGGAAATAAATTGAGGATTATCCAGCCTGAACTCCAGCAGCCACAAGGGAAAGCCTTGGGTAAACAGTAGGTTTCCCTCACATCAGTCAGTTCACATGAATATCTCACAGATCCTGAGGCATCTGAGATGTCACTTGTATGATAACAAATTGCAATTGAGTCAAGGCCTTTGTGCTTACACAAGCACAGCAACCCTGTAATAGACAGGTTTCTGCAATATAGAAACTTTTGGAAAATGTGACAGGTGATTTTAGTTTGGAAAGGTGCATTACACAGCTATAATTTTCATTGACTTACTTTTTAAAGTTCTGAAGTCCTGGGACACAGTTTTGTAAATCATCACTTCTGTTTGGCACAAAGGAAGATAATGATCACTAGAAATGTTTCATATCAGAAAGAGCATTAAATTAAGAGGCTTTGATAATGCATACTGCAACTATTTCTCTGTTCTCCTGCTGATCTGATTCAGCCTAGCTTATTTACAATACATAAAAGTAGATTCTGCATGTGTAGAATACAATTCAAAGCCTTTTAAAATCAGTTGGACACTTTTCTTGATTTCCCAGGAGAATCAGATGTGTAATTTGGCATTGAACACCTCAGATATTCAGATGGGAGGTTTCAGTACACAGAAATAGTCAGTTTTGTTTTAACTGGACAGCTCTGACTGTCTCTGTATTTTGTGTGAACTACCATTTTCATGACTGCACATTTTAATTACTTTAAAAATGTCTGAAGTCAGAAGCAGACACTTCAAACTGCATAAAAATGAATGAATGCATAGCAGTAGTGATGCTCATTT
Organism: Erithacus rubecula; assembly: GCF_903797595.1. NCBI lineage: Eukaryota > Metazoa > Chordata > Aves > Passeriformes > Muscicapidae > Erithacus > Erithacus rubecula. Next base: position 42,249,095 of record NC_136688.1, read on the forward strand.
CTTCTGATGGATACACAGACTGGCCCACTCAATATAATCTGAATGTTTGTATAGTACACATCAAACCCTTAAGAAGTATGAAAATTATCTTTCAAATTACAAAGTCTGGGTCCAAAATGTTTTCATGAGTTTGACATGGCTGTTGAGTATGAGCAAGAGGAGCAAAATAAGACATGAGATATGAAAGACAGTTAGCAGACCTGGAGTTACTCTCACCACATCTTCCCATATTAGGTTGGACATTATAATAGTATTCTCAGCTTTAATACAGCTCTTTCTTTGAGCTGTTTAGGTACTCTAGTAACAGGTGCTTTCACTATTTTCTTCATCTTCTTACAGATGTACTGACAGGATTTGAAGCTACACTTCAATTGCACCATTCCTGTAAGCTTAGCATTGGTCTTTTCTCCAGCTACTTCTGTGATTTTGCTTTCCATCTGGTTGCCATGTAAGTTTCTGAGTATTCAGAGCCAGAAGACAAAAAAGAAAAGGAAAAACACCCCTTTTGAGAACATGCTGCCCAACTGATCACAGATTAAAATATTCTGTAGTAAAGGCATTGCTTATTTCTACTACTCCTTCTTCTTCCTCCACTCCAGCACTTTTCATGATCCCATTACTGAGAAGTTCATGGCATTACATTTGTGAGAGCCATAAAATTTTATTGAAACATTCATATTCTCTTTTATTCTTTTGAAGAGCAAAATAATAAAGTTATATCCCTCTTGTTTTTTGATTTGGTTTGTTTTGTTTCCAAAGAGCAAATAAATATGTCCCTTTCCTGTGTGTCTGGCCAGCTTGCTAAAACCTTCATTTCACTTCTGAAAATTCCTTCTGGCAATTTCGAACAGAAATCCTGCAGCCTAAAGACAATTGCCATTGGGTCACAAGTGCAAGCATGAGACTTCTTCCCTTTTCTCTTTGTTCATTCAATCTTTTTCTTTCTGTTTCCACAAAAATATTTTGCATTTTTTCCATCTCACAAAAATAAATCATAAAATCCAAAATCTAAACCAACATGAGAGAACGAGAACAGAGAATTAACAGGTTTCTCTTCATTTGCCTGATCAGACTATTCAGTTGTGAGAGTAGCACTGAAAAAGAATAGGGTAAGGAAATGGAGAATGTTTGTACTTAAGTTAAGCCACACACCTAAAGGTTGTCACACTTGAAAATTCCAGAGGCAAGGTTCATAAAATGTAAAAGTATTCTTGCACTGTTAGAACTTGGCAGGGCTATGAGAAAATAGTGCAATCTTGTTTTCCATTTATTCTGGCTAGCTGACATATTTGCTTCCGTCTGGCATGCAGTAATCATTCAGAGAGCCTGAAATTTCACAAAATTTGGTAAATGAATGATGACTTTGGGGACATTTTCCCCCACCTTTTTTTTTTTTTCCTGGCATATAAAGCTAATATCAAACTTGAGTAAGAAATTTCGTTTGCATACACACACCTACACAAGACATTTTTTTGTCCTGTAATTACTGTAGCTACTTTAAGTGCACACTGTGCACATGTATATACGGATTTTTTCAGGCACAGTTATGACATAGCACATGTGTTTATTACAGCTAGAACAAGATTATGAGCTTTTACACACGGACTTGCAGGACAATGGGAGGTAGAACTTGCCCTAACTTAAGTGTAGGAGCTATCCATTTTGTAGGACAGAAAAACAGAGCCCTTTGGTTAGGTTACCCAGGAGAGTAGTGAGTATGTATGTGAGGGACACCTAAAAGTCAGACCACTGAAAGGAACCTGCCTTTAACTGTCTTAACATCAGCTTCCTGAAAGGACTGAGAAATCTAGACAGAATTTGAGTGCTTATGCTCCAACAGCATAAATCCTGGACTTAGCAGGATTCTGGAATCCCTATCCTATATTCACCATCTAACTCTAAAACTACAGATGTTTCATTTTTGCCAGAAATTTTCCAGTTGTCTAAAGCACTATTTCTGTTTTTATGAATAAGTACCTCTTTTGTAACAGGACTAGGCTGCTCCCCAACTCAGACCTCAGTACAGGCAAAGTAGGTGTTTTACCATTTAAAGCTAGAGCAAGGCTGACTAATTCACAGCACATCAATTTCTACAGGGTTATTGTATCTACCAGTGCTGGGAAAAAAATAATATTTTCTCTTTCCTTCTCTTATTGCTTTGGTACATTAGTACAGGGGTTACAGCTACTATATAAAAATTCACAGAAGGAGAAAATGACTGAGATTGGAAGAGATCTCTACTGTTGGAGATTGCCTACTCAACTAAGCTTACTCAAAGTAGGGTCAACTACAGAACATTTTTCAGGGACGTGCCAAGTTGAATTTTGAATATTTTCAAGAACATAATCTCTAAGATTTACTTGTACCAGCGTTTGAGCCTTGCAGACACAAACAAAAAGGTTCAAATTGCTAAAATTTTTTTCTAAGTATGAACAATCCCAGCTCTTCAGCCTTGCCTCATGTTTTGTTGTTTCAGGTTCTCAGTCATCTTCACGGCCCTTGGCTGAATTCTCAAATATTCTAGATGTAGAGTCTAACATAAAAGATATAGAGATTTACAGGATCAAACTATTCCTTTTTTGTCACACATTTATTTTATTTTAAATAATTTCAGACTTGTGCAGCTAAACTTCTGTTTTTTGCTGTGTGAATTACAGTGTATTTCAGGATTTGACCCCTCTGATTTTTTTTTTTTAAACCAGAGAGCAAATAAAAGAGTTTTCTGTGGTTGGAACTTCTCCTTTTGCCATGTCACCATGCAACTTGTGATAAGAAGTGCATTCCTCCCAAGTTTGAAAAGAAAGAGCTGTTTCTCTATAGAAGCCTGGATTTAATTGTGCTGACAGGGATTTTTGTATCAAATGTTGTACACAAGTGCTTTCAAATGACAAAAACTGCTGCAGGTTCTTCATGGACAAAATTTTACCTTTCTTACATATTGCTTGGAAAACTGCCCCTAAAATTACTATAACATTAAACAATATTATGGAAGATAATGCACAAATAAAGGCTGAATTAATTTTTAAGAATTGCAATGCCTTGTTGAGTGTTTCAGACAAAATCTGTACATAAGAATGGATATTTACTTTTGAGTGCTGAGGGTGCAAAAGTATACAGCATTTTGCTTCTGCCTACTAATTACTTTTCACCCTGACAAAATAGGTATAATCTGGGTGCCCGATTGTTCAGGTGGACAAACATTTCTGTTCTAAAATTTGACTGATGATCTCCCATCCCTGGCCTTCCCTCTTCTCAAACAATAGAATGAAATCACTTACTAAGAAAAAATAAATTTCCAGAAGTTATTTTTAAACTAAATTAAATGAAGTGAGAAATTTGATATAAAGACATCTTGAGAATTCTGGAGATTAAAGTCATCACTGAATAAAATCATTATAGTGTCACCTCACTCAAGATTCTTCACCTGTTTGATTCAGCTCTAATCTGGAAGACAGATTCTTCTACAACTTCTTTCTCCCTGCTCCACCTAGGAGAGGAGAAACAGATAAACAATTAAGCCCATTGTTGAGATAAGAACAGTTTAATAAATGAAATGTAATAAAACTACTAATACTACTAGTAATAGTAGTAATGAAAAGGGGGATCAATAACAAAAAGAGAGAAGAAAATTCAAGGAAAAAAAAAGTGATGAACATTGCTTACCAGCACTACACATCAACAATTTAAATGTCAGGATTATCAACATCATTCTTATACTGAATCCAAAACAGAGCACTGTGCTAGATACCAGGATGAAAATTAGCTCTATCCCAGCTGAAACCAGGAAAATGTGTCAAATTATTTCCTTAGATTCTCAGGTAAGACTAGTCAAAGTGGTACTAGATTACATCAAAGTGTTCATTCATATATTTGGCAACAGGAAAATGCAGTGAACTTATCAACTTATTTTATAGAGATCATAAAACAGCTCTCATGAGGTAACAGTCTGAGGTCATCTACGCTGGACTGAAAAGTGAAACAGTGACCCATGATATGTAATAAAATGCTTCATATTCCATTATTATTAGGGTGAGTTCCTTTCATCTTCATTCCAGAACTCTTTTTTTGGCTGCCACCAAACTTCTAAAATTTAAGGCATGGATCCTTAAAGTCTGGGTTACTGCTAGATTAACACCTACTTGTATTAAGAGTAAAGATAAAAAAGATAGACTTTATACTGAAAGAAAATTAGAAATTTAACTGATATATTGGATGTGCATTGTCTTTCTGTGTCCAGGATGTGACACGGATGATTGGTTGACACAAATGTTTTTTACCAGGTTACTTTTAGGGGGACAGTTATGTATTATCTATTTCAAAATCTAGAGGAAGTATTCAAGGCAGGCAGAATAAAGCCTATGGAAGAAGGACTTTATAAACTTTTGGCAAAAGTTTTAGATTATAGAAAGAAACCATGTTTATTGAACAAATACCCTTTATACATATAAAGCAATTCTTCCTTTCATTTGGTATCCAGAGACATTTTTCATATGACATAGAATTGCTCCCCCAGATCTGGATTCAGACTCCTCACCATGAACTCTCGTGTCTTCCTTGTACTGCAGATTTGCTGTTTGGGAAAACGGTTTTGGGAAACAGTTTTTTGTTCCTTAAAATTATGACATTTGGGGGGGAAAGGAAAAGGTTCTAGGGGGAAGGGGAGTGACAACATGACTCAAAATCCAAAAAAGACATAGGAGAATGACCCTAAAATTAAATTACCTTAAAATTAAAATGTTAGGTTTTTTTGGTTTTTTGTTTTTTTGTTTTTTTTTTAACCTGCCGGAAATGGAAACTATGTTATGTGAACATGGGATGAGAAAAACTGTAAGAAAGCTGTAATCTGTCACTTGGCTCTGAATTACCTTGTTACTTAACAGCTACTAATATTGCTTAGGGTGAAATACTGATTAGCTTGAATGAGGGTGGGAGAATCTGGGGCCATTTTCAGGGGAACACTTAGCCTTCTCAGCATCCCAGCTATCCAAAATAGAATTGAAAAGTAGAAGAAAGTAGATTGAAAACGTTGAGAATCTTGAATGGGATTTGCATGAGTAGGTCACTGTGCATATTCATGTTCTTTTTGACACATCTGAAAGATGATTTTTTATTTTTTCCCACAGAACAAACAAGAACCCTTTATTGTTTTAATCTGTTTTTTTTTTTCATAATTTTCTACTTAATATTACCTTTAAAATTGAGTTTTGAAGCAATGAATGGTTTGAAGTAAAGTTGTTTCATAAAACTATGTACCATAATGATTGGAAAAGAAAATGTGCTGTTGACTGTAAGAAGTAGGAAGTTGGAAAAATAATTTTTTGATGTTTCCAGAAGAATATTTCCCACATTTCATCATTTGGGAATTGAGGACACTGCTAAGAAAAGATTGTAAATATGGACTTCAAAGGAATGATTAAAAAAAAAGAATTGCCTATTGAAAAGATACATAGCCATTGTTCTCATTCTAGATATTCTTAAAAGTCATGGGTTTATAATAATCTATTTATGTTTGCCATGCTGTGTATAATATCTCTTAGTCACGGATATTTCTCTGACTCACTGCATTGAAGGTCACTCTGAGAATTCAATGCCTCAGGAAACTTTTAGTTTTGTTGAGATGACAATCTTTTTCTTCATCCACTTAGAACCTCAACTACTTTCATTCCTTTTATGTGCTTGTAGTAGAGCTCTTCTTCAACTTTGAAATTCTACTTAATTCTACATATAGATAGAAGTCCAGAGTGTCAATATGTAGAGGAGGCAATAGGAAGATTGAATAAACAGTAGGGTTTTAGAAACATTAGGAACTGTAGAACTTTATGGAGAGAGGAACTCGAGTAGAAAGAAACCATCTGTGGCATATTCATAATAGTAATGTTACCCCAAAACCAAAATGCTGTAAGGATTATTTAAATATAGAAGTTAATAGAAAGCCAGTTGTGGCAAAAGTGTATTTCAGGCTGACACAATCTGCAGATATCAAAACTAATGCTAAGTGTGTCTCTCAAAAGAGAGGAATGAAATTCACAGTGGAAGAATGCATAATGCTTTATGCACAGAAAATGCAACATTAGTCAGTGAAATAGAGAAAAACTCAGTAGTGTTTCCTTAATTATGCTGGGAGGTTGGAAAATAACATAGGGAATTATTACAATTCTTGGAATCTAAACAATTACCCTGACATAATTCAGGTAATTCAGAGACTTGGTGGAAAGAGGATAAGACATGGAATGTTGTGTTGCCAGGCTTCCAGCTTCATAGAGGTTCTAGACTAGGACATAACAGAGGAAGAATGAATGTATGAAACCTAGGGAACATTAAATTATTATGATCATAATTTAAAAGCATTAGTCATTTTGGATGGACTAGCATGGAACAATGCCTGCCCTTATCAGAAAAATATGAAATGCTGAGTGGGATGGAAAAATTTCCAAGTTTGGGAGAAGTATTAAGTGTGAGAGATTCTGATTGTCTATCTAGAAATCTGATAGGATTGAATGGAATGAGGAATAAACTTCCTGGTTTTTTTCTATGATGGATGTTTTATTTCTAGAAAAAAAAACAAAACAAAACAAAACAAAAAAAACCCAACAAAGACTTAGAACTCACAGGAAAAGATTCTGTTAAGTCAGGTCTTGAGACATGCAGGAGGAACAATTCCAAGAGATATTAATGGGAGATTTGTTATGTGATAGTGAACATGCCAGAAGAAGGTTTAAAAGCAGGAAACAGGTCAAAAGAATCAGAATATGACTATTCATTTTTCAGAGAGGAAGAATGATTTACAAAACGAATGGGAGAGGAAACCCTGGGAAAAAAAACAATAAACAAAAAACAAAACAAAACTAAACAAAACAAACAAACAAACAAAAAAACCAAAAAAACAACCAACCAACCAAGCAAAATGTAATAAGAAAACTCCAAACAAACTCCTAAAACACTCTCTTCATTTTGAATTCTACCTAAAAAATATTATGGTGGAAGTCCAAGTAAAAAGAATGTGAAATTAAAAAAAAATGAAAATAGAGCTCAGAATCTTGTGTTTGGTCAGTAGCTCAGAATCCAGGCAAAAAATGATAACATAGATAAAAACTTAGCATTGAAGAAATTAAAAATGCACTAAATATGGATAACAAATGGACCATAAAATATGCAGAACATATATGAACAAGAAATTTAATAAAAACACTTAAAAAAACCCTGAATACCAACTGCAAAAATGTGCTTAGACTTATAGTAAATCTGTTGCTAAGCACATTAAAACAATTCTGATAGGGGATCGGTGAGACAATACTGTGACAAAATTCTGAAAGAAAACTCAGGTGTGACAAGGCTATAGTAGATAGCCTATAGTGAATTTTTTAAATTATTCTACAGTGTTGAAGACATTGAATAGATTCCTACATCTAAAGCCCTTTTGCAGCATATAGTTCAAAGGAATTCAATCACTTCTAAAAATATATAGGATATATTAGACAAAATAGATAAATTAATTGTCCATAAGTCAGCAGTATCAGGTGATATTTCACCCATGATGTGTAACATATCATGGTGAGGCCATCACATATATAGAAGAGGAAGGCTGTCAAGATTGTCTGTCTGTGATAAGACACCCAGGTAGAATTGTGGGAATTATAGGAACAATGATTCTGAATCTGAAATAGAAAAATAAGGTCTTTTTCATAGCAGTAAACAGAGATTTTTGGGAAATAGTCAGCATATTTTCTGTAAAGAGCAATCCTCTTCACTGACCTGCTGCAGTTCTGGAAGGATGACTGTAAACATGACTATCAACAAGAGATAGTTGAACCAATGTATTTAGATTTTTTAAATGTTCACCAAACGCTACTAGAGAAGATAAACTTCTTTTAAGCACTGAAAGTTGGCTAAATGATAGAAGGGATAGAGTAGGATGGCACAGCATAACATAGAATAGCACAGGATTGGATTTAACAGTTGTTTTCTAGGATGGGGAAGAATATGCAATGCAGTTCCATGGGGTAGATTCTGGGACCAGATCTTTTCATGATTTTAGAGACCTGGAGCAGAAAGGAACAAAGAATCTGCAAATCTGTGACTGCTGCTAATCTCCTTTGTGGTGAAGAGCACTGAATTTGGATATTATTAATCCTCAAAATGAATAAGAAACTGTTGTGAAACAAACTGCAATATTAGAAATAAAGGTTCTTCAAACTAGAAGGATGTTCTTTTCAAGCAGATAAAACACAGTCTTTCTTAAAACAGCAAGTAGAAAATTTACAGAACTTATTTTACTACAATATTGTAGATGGAGGCATGCAGAAAGCTGAAAAATAATTAGATGTTCATTTACTAAAATTTCTAAATAACAGTGTACGATTAAACAACAGCCCGTGGCCATTGACAGAATTTGGACTGCAAAAAGCAACTAGATTTCTTTTCCCTCTCTAAACACCTCCTGCTGCCTGTGTGGACGGTTGGGATCTGGGCAGCATAAGCTGCTGGTTTGGCATCATATATTCTTATGTTTTTAGTTAATGCATGTGGCCCTTTTCTTATAATCTAAAAATTCTTCTGTGAATTCCTGCAACACCTGCCTAAGTTTCTGCCTTGTGGTCTCTACATAGGACCCAAAAGGACAGTCATAACTCTGATATCTCCTCACTATTTAGCATTTCTAAGATACTTTATGAGTATGCTTTGCCTTGTGCCTGAAAGTAAGACTGACATTTCCAGAAAATGTGGGTTTAACATATATTTATTGAGGAAATGATACCCCTTGTCCAGGCTTTCAGAATCCTGACAACCCACTGAAAAGTAGCTTTAATTGGGATAACAATAGTCCAGGAATGACAGAAAGATGAAAAATCCTTCCGTTTCATCTGAAATAAATTTATGGATGAAAGTAGATTCAATGAGGCCTGGACATACACTTGCAGCAATCATTACTGGTTGATCGTTGTAGTAGAACCAGGGTAAGAACATGTACTGTTCAGTTTGCATACAAGATACAGCTTAAACTTACAGATGCTAGACATTTTTAATAATAAAGGCAGCTGTCAAATTACCAAAGATGTCAGAGCAGATAAAATCCTGCAGACGTACTGAGCTCTAAAAAGGTTTTCTTTGACTAGTATGTCACTGCCTCCTTCACTATCATAGCAGGTAAAACTTGAAAGACATCAATAGTTTTTACATGAATGATGCTGTCTGTCTTCTTTTTAATAATAATTTTTTATTTTTTTTAGGTATAACATTCAAATAGCACAATAAAGCACATTCTCTACATTTTTTTAATTTAAAGCTCTATTATAGCAACTAAAGGGTTTGAAATGTGACCACCTTCAACACTCCACTGGAAATTTTATATATGGGCTCTACAGGCTTCTTGTATTAGCAAAAATCAACTTTCCATTCCTTTAACTAAACTACACACACTTCTTGATTCACTTTTGTCCAAAGGAGAGCAATAAAATAATGATAACTGTGATTTCCTAGCCCACATGAAGAGGTCAAAATGCTTAAAAGAAAAGCCAGGAAAAGCTGAAGAGGAATAAATATGGAGGTTTAAAAATAGAAGTTTAAATAGTGAAAACAGTTGGCAAAATGTACTTAAGGCATTGCTCAAAAACAATCCAGGTAATTTACAATGCCAGGTGAAGCCCAGCCTCACACTGAAACTTCACTGCAGCCATTCCCAAGTATTGATTAAGGTTCTTGTACCAAAAAAATAAAATAGACAGAAAAAAAGACATCAGTTTCCTAATTTTCATCCTGGTGGTTTGAAGACAGCAAAAACATAAGTAAAGAATCCACTGTAATTTTAGAGAAAATAGGATCAAGAAGAAACCTTTTATATCATGACCTGTTATACTTTCTGTAATGGTGGACTACGGCTGGGAGAACTTCACTGCTTTGTCAGTTCTAAATAAAAGAGGCTCCAAGCACTTCTTCTTAGGAGAATACCTTGTTTACAAAGAAATATTTCTGTCTCAAACAGGTGTGTTTGGAGTTTTTTTACTGATGAAGTTTGGGGTGTTTGTTTTTTAAAGTTACCTTTCAGTGCAAATACCAATTTTTCAAATTTTTAACTTAGTCCCAGCTATCTATCTTAACACAAATGTAAAATGACACACATAGGAAATGCAAGAAAAATAATTTGCAAAAAATATTAACATTTCTGGAAATATTAATATTTGATTGAAATGCCAACATATAAACTACAGGGACTAAAATACAAAATCCACTTAATCCAGTGACATATAATTAAATCTTAGGGGAATAGAATTATATTATCTGAGCAATCTTCTGTCTAAGACAGAAAAGTTCATTTCTATGGATGCTAGCAGAACTTGGAGGAAAAGTTCCTTCCTTCACCTCTCACTGTTTCCGTCACCCTCAAATCAAGTCACATTGCAGTCTATACTTTTTTGGGGTACATATGACTGTGAATATAAGAATAACTAAGATAATTGATACATAATTTGCAGGTAACTACCAACACGAATTTACTGACTTGTATTTGGGAAATTAAAGTTAGTTCTTGAGGGTTAGAAGGACTAATAATTGAATAACTGATTAACACTTGAATAATTGAATAGCTCTGACTATTGCTTACCATTGAATTGCAATCTGAATGTATGGTCAGCATTACATGATTACACAAGAAGGAAAAGTCCCTGCTTAAAGCTCCAGGCTGTTTGTACAGTCCAGCAGGGAGGACACTGCTGTAGTGAGGCATTTTGATCCACCTGACAACATCATTTTGATTTCTGTCATGAGAAGAAGCACAAAGTGGAAAGACAGATGCAAACACCACAGCAAAAAGGAGGAAAGCACAGCCCATTTTGTGGAGTTTCTCTTGTGTGCATACTGGAAGTAGAGAGAGTTCATGCACTCACCATCATACAGAACACGAAATAAAATGACTCCTGCACAAAAGCCCTTCTTGAGAGAGCATCACTGCTCTTTGGGCTTTTGGCACTTTTAAAGGCCATTATTAACACCTCCTCTGCCATCTGCTCCTCTGCATCACATAAGTGTCAGGGAATCAGATCAAGTAAAATTCCCACTAAAGTAAATTAAAGTCATGCCTGCCTAAGGGACAAATGTAAGCTCAAGAAGGATCTTTGGTCTGGCCTCAGGAGCTCAGGAGATGCCTCAAAGAGAAAGGATATGCCCAGTAAATGTTGCTCTAGGTCAGATAATTTTCTGGTCTATTAGGTTAAGTTCTTGAGAAGCCACAATATAATAGAACTTTGTTCTGTTAAATATTAATGTAGACAGATGATAAACTTATGATAATTATACCTTAGAGACTTAAAAAGATACACTTAAGCATGCATCTGTCTGTAGCTATGAGAAAGTGCTATTTCAATTCTGATTTCCACTTAAAAATTTGGACAATTACATATTTTCTCCTTATTTAATGGAGAGAATGTATTTTATTGTTTTCAGGGATATGCCATGCCAAAAAAATTGCTTGAGCCTCATTTAGGTTGAATTTTGAGGGAATGAGAAACATACAAATTAAATAGCATATTACTATATTCTCTCTTTAATTTCATGTCACAAAATAACCAAATACATCAACTCAGGCAAAGCTAAGGCTTCCTGACTGAGGATCAAGTTTCCCTGAATTGCAGGAAATTCTCTTGTAGAGTCAGTTAATGAATTTATGATTTTCTTATTAATAGTATTGTTGTTTCAATGATTTTGAATTTGTTAATCAGACCAATTCTTCTGGCATACTTTGGTTATCCTTCTTTCATCTTATGAATAACACAGACATTTCTCCTTCTCTATCTCAAAGTTTATAAAAAAATAAATAAATAAATAGGTTGTTGTATTAGTTCCTAAATTGTGAGGAAAGGTTTTACAGGGTCTGTTTTCAGAAATATAAGTAGCAACTCCCAGATACATATGCATTTTGTAAACATCACTCTTCATGTTCTTTAATATGTTTATGGAATATTTCTTCATAATAAAGTAAAGCAGGCCATATAAGGAAGAAAATGTTCCCTTCCCTACCCCACCCCCTTTTTTTTCTTGTGAATTGCTACTGAGACTGCTGATATCTGATGCCTTCCTGCATTTGTCATAAAATTCCATTTTGCTTAGATGAAACATTTCTGAACCAGGAGCATTTTCAAACAGGGATGAGGGTCCAGGTGATTGAACAGCTTTTTTGCATAAAATAGCCAAAGTATTGAATTTTTTTCTGTTGTATTTTAAAACACTTATGAGATTACACATGAATAATTACATAGGATGTATCTCAAAATAAACTCACAAAATATTTTCAAAAACATAAATGACCACTTTGAATATTTTGGTTAATTTTTCAGGACCAAAAGATGCTTACAAACATGTTAACAGTTCATGAAATTTCTCTAGAGAAAAGATTAATTCATACTTAAATATAAATCTCGTTTGTGTCCAAGGGTTAAAATAGAGATTTCAAACAATTTCCCACCCACAAATTAGGAAACATTTCCCAAATTCTGAGTATGGTACTGTAGTACATTGAGCTAAGCTGTGTCTTATCTCAGGTTCCATTGCATGTAATTGTCTCTTGTAAAACTTATAGTTAATATGAAAGTTAAAATATTAACAGAATTTAATCCATGATTCTCACATGCCTCTACAATTTCCTGAAGACAAATCCCTTACATTAGAAAAAACCCAAAAAACCCAACACAATGGGGTTTTTTTGGTGCAAGCTGCCCAAACAACATCTGGAGTAATTTACTGTTTAGTTCTGTGGGGTTTGGTTTATTTTGGTTTTTTGTTTTTTTCTTTGTTTATTTTCTGTTTGTTTATGGACAACAAAGAAGAAGAAATGTCAACAGACACTGAAGACTTTTCAAAACTTGTGAAAAAAGAAAAGTTCACCTTAAATCCCATGCCAAATTTCAGCCTAGAGAAAATTACTGTGCTGCAGCCTTGATGGCATGGATACACATAGACAGGCCTTTCACCATACCCCTGCTGTAGTCAGACAAGTAAAGAATCAATTGAATTAATGGAGGCTGACAGTTCCCAAGCCTTTCTGCTGAGAAAGTTTCATAGCAGCATATATGTGCATCTCAACAGATTTCTACAAAATCCACCATTAGGAAAGAACAGACCTTTAGACAGTTTTGGAAATTCAGCATCAGATGAATCTCTGAAGCCACAATGAAAATTTCCAGTGGACCTACTACTGGCAAAGAGACATTTCATGGATTTTTTCACTATCTTCACAAATTGAAGGGGATGCTTATAACTTTACTTTCAGAATTGCAAGGCTCTGAAAACTTATGTTTTTTATTGTTTTGTTTTGTTTTGTTTTTCCCAGTTCTACCTTGGTTTAAAATATGACCACAATAAACTCTCATTAGCAACATATCATTTGTTTGAATTGTAAATAAAATGTTGCCTGATGAGCACCTGTAAATTATTTGGCACCAGTTTGAAACTTTCTTAAAATGTTAGTCTGAAAACAAACAGCATCTTGACAAAAAGTTATACTTATCTTGTTCAGAATTTAGAATTTAAAACATTGGTTTGATTTTTATAGTAAAACAAATGTTTTATGCCCTTTTCATGCACTCTTGTTTGATTTTTTCCACTGAGAAGTTTTATTATGTGTATTAGCCTTTGGTCTGCATTGGGATATTAAGGAAATAAGTAATCTCATGTTTTGACTTTTTCAGGCACACTGCATATGCAAGGTATGACAACACCTTGAACCTATTATCCATTGATTTTGAGGAATATGTGCTAAGTACATACAATATTTTTTTCCTTCTCCATTTCTCAGCATACATTTCAGGAAACAAGATGAAGAATAGGAAAGGATTTAGTCTACAGGAAACTGTAGAATGAAAAGAATTACAGCAATAAGCACATTAAATAAAATAACATATGAAAGATATTCTCTTTAACCCAGAGCTATACCAAAATGTTATAATTGAATTCTAAGGGTCCAAAGACACATGAGTACATATCCTGTGTACTTTTAATACTGAGACTAAAATCACTGAAATTCATGCTTTTCACAATTTTTATTTTAGTACTGAGGAATGAAATGGTGAAGCTGATTGCCTCATTCTCTGCAGTCACCATTGTTTACATATGCAGCTTTGAGAATTATTTAAGAATTATTTTTCTCTCAGGGATGATGAGAAAACATCTATCCACAAACTTATGCATCCCCACAAATGCTGTTTTCTGTGTCATTAAGCACCTTGATAAGTTTAAAATGTTCAGTACATTCAGCAATAGGGAAGTGGTAGGGCAGGATACAAGGAACTTTGATCATGGGCCTCTTCCCCCACACGATTCAGAAAAAGACAGTTTTCCTAAATGAGTGACCATGACCATAGAGTCATAGTGAAATTACCCATATTCTTCTGCAATACTAGAGGCTACATTGCAGGACAAAATAAAGGTGTTTTCTTTGTAGGTAATCATTTAGATATTATTATAATTTCAATTGTCAGCTTTAGTTTCCAGAGAATCTTTAATCGGGAATCTTCATTTTCTTATCTTTTTACAGATTCAGACAGCAACTGGGAGGTTCTATTACAGTCCCCTAATTATATCTCCTTGCATCTTTATCCTATTTATTTGCTTAGCCCAGAAACATGTGGATGATTCATTTAGAAAAAATTTCTTAATTTAAATGTGAATATTATCTTAGAGCTTCTATAGGCATTAGACTAATGGCTATGCAATTATTATTTCCAGATGTCATTCCTTTCTATCTACACCCAGGTACGGCTCAGCTGTGTTTGAAGTCAAGGAATCTATCTACACACACAAAAGACAAAAAGAAAAAAAAATCCACACTGAAAAATGTTCCATACAGCTGAACTGTAGACTCATAAATTCCTCACTCTAATGTTTACATACTTCTGAATGGCTCCAATTGCTACCAGCCAGGGGCCTGGGTGTTCTGCTTGCCACAAAGAAATCTGAAACCTGGAAAAATTTCATAAACAATTGTCCTTAACCAAGAACATATGCTCACATGGCCACTATGTAAGGAATTAAATATCCAGGGAATATAGAGGAGGGAGAAAGGGGAAGAAGAAGAAAGAGAAGAACACTGAATGCTTTGTTATGTGAAGTAGGATTGTCAGTTAAATATCATTGTTGTTCTATTTTAGGAGATTTTGCACCTTCAGTGTTTTACCTCATATACACTTTTTTTTTTTTTTTTTTAATTTGGTCTCTTTGCAGCTATCTCCTATGAAACATTTATGCTAAATAAATGCACTGTTAATATCTAAATTTACCTTTACTGCTGTTTACCTAGTTGAATCCCCTTCTGCATGCTGAATTTTCAAGCTTATATGTTAATTTGTCACAGCAGTAGGACACAGAATTTCTCCCCCTTACTACACATAAGCTAGAGTCAAGAAAAAATGTTTAAACTGATTTTCCAGCCTTCTTAAACAGTGAAAGTTTCTTTCCCCACAGTTTAAACTATCACCAGCTATTAGGATTCCACAATTTCCTTTCAGAAACTATTCCACAATCTAACAGAGTCTACCATGGGGAAATTCTTCTTTTATAATTGAGCCCACATTTGCTTAATATGTATTCTTTAGCTTGAAAAATTAATAGATTTGGTTGTTAGTTATGGGAGGTTAATCCTGTGACTGTGTCATTCTTTCACATTGCAAGTTCAGCTCAAAAAGTGGAAAAATGATCATAAAGGATAACATCATTTGGGTTTTTTTTTATTTTTTTTTTTTTTTTTGGAAATACGATGCAATACTGTGAACTTTGATGGTTTCTTTTGTTATTATGTAAAAACTCTGTATGTTTCTCACTTTGGGAAGAAGTCTCCATAGAATCTATGCAGCTTTGAGCATATTTAAATGGGAAATATAAAAGCTGGACTCTGAATATTGCTTGTTTGAGAGCATAGATAGTTTAGCAGTAAGATATCAGACTAGCTAATATGGCATTCTAAAGACAGACTTGAGATCACTACCCACTATCTCCCATTTTACCCCATTTTGTGTTTCAGCTGTGCTTTTAAAATTGATGATGCAAAAACTCCTAAACAACTTGTATTCAGGGTCTGAAGTATAACTACAAAAATCAAATGTAAGAATCATTCTTACCTAAGAGGTACATACATCTACACAGACACACATTTTCAAAAGTGAATTCTAAGAACCAACATACTGAAATCAGTTTCAGCTGTTCTGTTCAGCAAGAGTAAAATTCCTAGGGAAAACAAAAGCAGAAAAAGTGTGTAGCCATATTTTCTTCCTGTTGCTTTTTTAGGATGTGATCAGTCTTGTTCTTCTATCAGTTTTGCCACTTGGACTCTGTCTTAATCAACAAAACCATACTCTTCTGCTAAGCTGAGGCTTGCTCTGCCCTGCTATGATTGCACTACAAGTTTCAGATATACCTTTAGGACCTCTAACACTTGATGGATCTTATTGAACAAGCCTTGGCAAATACTTAGTGAAGGCTATTTCAAGAAGAGCTAAGAAAAAAAGAAAAGTGCATTCAAGAGTAGGGTGACAGAGCATTTACAGAAATAAGAGAAATTGTAGTCTCATCTTCTTCAAGGTATTGTCTTCAAAGAAACATCTGGAAAGAAAATTTGCTGAAAATACTACTGACAGACAGCATGCAAAGAAACCTACTCACTCAAGTTAAGCTGTAGCAAAATGCTCCATGCAGTCTTCTGAACTCCAAGAGCAACAAAAATGTGACTGTTTTCATTCCTCCATGGTTTCTTAATTTGAATGCTGCCACATACTGATACTGCCATATGCCACTCTTGGAAACACTTCACTGAGGTACATTACATTAGTACAGGCTTATCTGTACTAAGTAATGTCAGTACTTACACTGCAAACCCTTGGTGACATTTTGGTCCATCCACACCTCTGGTGATCTGCATTCCATTACTGCTACAATAGAAGAATAGAGGAATATAGCACAAAATGAAAATGAAGAAGAATAACTTTGACTCATTGAAATGAATGTGGGGAACAGATGAATTAGCTAAACCCAAGCATGGATCACATCAGAAATATAATTCTCTATAGTATTACCAAGGTCAACTTGTCCTCTTTCCCATGTTGGAATAATGGCTTAATACAGAACAGGCTTTATGATATATTTCATATGACATTATATATCACATGCAAAGGAAAACAAACAAACAAAAAAATCCTCCCACATTATCTAGAACTGTTCTATGAATTTCAGATAGATTAAAAAAAATCAAACCCCATGAATATATTGTGACGACATTATGGAGAAGAAACCATCTTTTACCACTTATTAACTAACATTATAAATGTCATCCCTAAATTCCAACACAGGCAATTTATACTGGGAAATTTCTACATGATCTCTATATATGAAAGCTAAAGAAGAAAGTGTTGTAAAACATTGTAAATACCCTTTCTCTGTCCCCTTTGTGAAAAGGTACAATCTTAAAGTACATTCCTGAATCGTCCAGTCTATATGGCATGTACATTGTTTGGTCTCTGACAGGTCTTTTAATATCTGTACAATTCAGCATTCTATAACATACATGAAAGATAATTCTATTCATTCTATTGTAAGAAATTGTAAGGAAGGAAAATATTTTTGTAAGGAAAATATTGTAAGGAAAATATTCACTGAACAGAGACTATATAAGATCCTACAGTTCATCTGAATTTGCCATGTGCTGCTGCGATACTGAATAATTTAACTGATTTTTTTTTTTTTGCATGTTAAATTTTCAATATGATTTATACATTTATATATATATATATATGCACACACACATACAGTTTATTTAATGTGATCACTCAAGTTTATGTTGAAAGGAAATGAAAACTAGGCCTATAGTGCAATTGCAGATGACTTTATCATGTTTTAATTTATCTACCATCAACATTTATGCTGTTGAACATATTTAAGGAAAGGAAAACTTCAAAATGCTCAGAAATATCATAATTATGCTCTTTGATCAAACCTTGAAGGAGCGAGTATAAACTGATTGATGCCACTTTAAAGGCTGACTGAACAGTCAAAAACTAATATTATGTAGTACTTCTTGACAGCATAAAAAACAACAAAGGTTCAGATTTTTGTCTGAAAAAGATACTACAGACTACAGATTATTTTGTGTGTCTGGTTTTTGTTTGATTTTTTAAAATTATTATCTCATTTTGTAAAGTGACAAGAAAGCTATACAATGGTTTTAGGAACAGTCTATGATAGGGCAAGATAAAGGGGCATGTTCCTACTCTTTCTGCAATTGTCAGCAATTTTCTTTGTTTATGCAAAGCAGCTTGGTATAATTTGCTTGAAATCCTGCTAACAGTTAAAATAACTCAAATGTTCCCACTTCAGACTGCCAAATAAAATCACTGATGTCTTGCAGTTGTCACATATGAACTTGTCAAGCTTTTGTCTTTCTTGTTATAGGGCCAGGAGTTGGTGTCCCAAGGGAAGGAATACTCATTTCTATGCCTTAAATACACAGCTTTGCTGAGGTTTGCAGTTTTGCAGTCCAGGTAACCCTGAGACTCTGTGTTCAAGACAGCCTGAATTCCTGCTGTTAACAATAATGCATTTAGTCATATAGACTGTGTAACTTCCTAAAAAGAATGCTCTAACTAATTAAACTTTGAAATTACATTTTTGTTTACACTGATCTGATTTTTCCTTCTCTAATCTGCTTTCCTATTTTTCTTACTTGTTTCAAATTAGGGTTTTATTTGTCTAAATAAGTAGTAGTATTATCTTTAGATTTAATCAGTCTAGTCCCATAGCAACTAGTAGAACAATAAAATTGGAATAAATGATTGCCCTGTAGCTTATCATTATATGCATATGTTCATGATAAGACTATTATTAGAAATTGCAGAGCCAGACGAGACCATTTTTTTAATGTTGTTATTGTTTTATGGGTGAGTGTCAGATCTAAGTTTCAATGCATTGTAATTGAAAATGTTGTATATTTTACTATGTAATATAACTTTTATCTATCTGAACTCTTATTATGGTTTTACAAACTTTTGGTTTGCCAAAGACCTGACTTCAAAAATCACTTTTTTTTGTGGAAACATTTGCAACACTTTCTTGTACTTTATGAAATCAAAAGTTTTGCCATCAGCTATAAAAATATGTATTCTTGAGTTGTTTAGTTTGAAATAAAATCCCAGTGCAGACTAAAGAGATTATAGTTTTCACTACATGTAATCAGTTCAAGAAAACATGCAGTCAGGTCAAGAAAAATTGAAAGCTTCCCTGTAGTCTTTAACTGAGCATATGAATCTTGTAAGAATTACATTTTTCTTGGTCTTTAGTAAAATTTTATATTGTGTATAACTCATGTTGAGAATACACTTTTGCCTCTCTTACAACACAGAAAACACAGCTGGATAGATTTAGGTAAGATAAACTTATCAAATTAGGGGGAAGCCCATTTCACACTTTGTGTCATTGTGCAAATTATGAACTGCAGTAATTTGATGATGCTGTTCAAATTTTTTTGCTAGTTGTTACTAATGTAAAGCAAATCTAGAGGGCAATTTGTTGTGATCAAAAGAGTGTAATGAAAATGGAAGGTGATAAAATGGAATGTTTGAGGTCAGGATTAAGGAGTGTTGACAAAGACCCTAGAAGCTTGAGATATGGAACAACAGATCTTGCCACATCACCTAATGACTTAATCTCAGTGTTGGCTTTGTGTGCAATCCCAAATAGAAAGAAATATGCCCAGATCTCATGACAGTCATATTTCAAGAGTTCTCATAAGGGTAGTCAGTGTTTGAGACTTATTTTGGCTGTTTTCTTCTGCTTTATTGAAAAAGGGCCATAATATTTTTCTTTACTTTTTTAAATCAAGAGGCTCTTTTATGACAGAACCTGATGTCTTTTACTCATGTTATACCAATGGTTTGAAGCAGATTGGCTTTTTTTTTTTATGATGATCCATCCATTTGACAAAGATCATATACCAAATTATTCCAAGTAAATTTTCAGATTCACTGGAATTGTTTCCATCTTAGTTATTTTCTTTTAAATTTAAGTAAATTTACTGTACTAGCAACAGGTACTGTAATAGCAACATGTAAGGCTTTGAACTTAATAGGGGCTTGTTTTACTTTTAAAGCTATTTTTCAAAGGTGAATTTTTTCAATCTAAGGAATGAAATTAACTTCTCAGATCTGCAGTAACACAATATGCATGAAGATAATTAGATAATTAGATTTTTATTTTCCAAAACATTCCAGGATTTCAAATTCTTTCTATTGTATTATTATGCTGTGGGGTTGTAATGGTTTCGGTTTGCCAATTTGAGATTTCCTGGCCAATGCACCAATTATTGGGTTTCCTTCCATTATTTTTCATTATTATTTGGCAATATTTTTTCTTTCTCCATAGGATTTGTATCAATTTATTTTCTCTGTGGCAAAGGCAGTTTGACATACACTAGTTTACTCTGAGGCTTTTTTTTTTTAATCTAGTCAATTAATAGAATTTTATGGCTTTTTATTTAAAGGGAAAATAGAAAAACACCTGTATCCCCCATGATACAGGATAGAAAATCTATTAACAAATATTTGATATTTCAAACTCAATGAAGGTTCATGTGCACACAGAGTGTATGGCTTACTAAATGTTTTAGCATATCAGAATATAAGTTTTGGAACACTAAAGTATTCTCTATTAAAAAGACAAAACTACAAGAAAAAATTCAAAACCCTGTTTCAAGGATGCTTCAAGTGACTGAGAGTGAGAATATGAAAGTCTTTAGATTACAGCTTCACCGATGTATATTTTTGCCTTTTTTAATGATGTGTAAACTGGACCTCTATTTAGCAAGGTGAGGGATAAGAAGAACTTTACAGTTCTTTTGCTTGCCTTTTTCTTCTTTCACACTTTCTCTTGCTGGTAAAAACACTAACTTATATCTTTATGCTGATAAAATCATTCTGAAAAGAAAAAGTTTTAAAATATATATCCCTATTTGCTTTCTTTCTAAAGTCCAAGAATGAATTTGATTGTAACAAAAAGGATTTAATGAAGAATTGAGAGGATGACATTTTGGTAATTATTCTTAAATATGTCACCAGTCACATTACTAAAAAAAAAATTGCAATTAGCTTATACATAGTTTGGAAGCTACATGTCTGCATTTTTCTACCTTAATTATAAAATCTCTAGCAGATTATATGTAGTTTATACAATCCTATTTTGTTTCACATGATGGAGAGTTAAGCAGTCCAGCTAGACATGAGCAAGAAGATGGATCCCCCCCCCCGCGCCAAAAAAAAAACCAACACCTTCTTTGTATTATAATCAAAAGGTAATTAAAGTTCATGGCTGACATGTCTGGTCCTTTTCTCAGTGTCCCAGTGATAGTTATAGTGAAAAAGAAATGTTTTAATAAGGAGGTGTGGAGGACAGTAGGCTTTAGGAAGAAGTTTAGCTAAGATTTACAGCTGAACCAGAAGTAAAACAATCAAACATATTTCAGGAAAGAAAAACCAAACAAAACAAACCAACCAACCAGAAATAAACCCACAAAAAACTATAACCAAACAAACCTGTGCTACTAAGTAATATTACATATATTCAGATTTTTTTTATTATTTCTATTTTTTTTTTTTTTACTTCTCAAAGATTTCAAAACATTATTTTTAATAAAAAATTGGACTATTAGTGTATCAATAATTATTGCTACTGTGCAAGTATAGAGTTTTAAGCGGGTTGTAGCCCATATAGTTTATGTATGGCTAATGCCTGCTATGATCCAGTGACACTGAGAAACTTAAACCAGGAGCCCTGATGTCCTGACCTCTCCTCTCTTCTTTTCACAGTAATTCCTTTTGACCTGTCCAGAATTAATTACCATCTGTCTAATGCTATCTTCCTAGCTGAAGGTGAGCTAATAGTAACAACATGGAGGCTGCAATAATGCCTACCAGCAGATTTCACTGGATTTTTGCCAAATTGACAGGATCCCATCTGCTTTGTGAGGACATGTTGCAACAAACTCAGGTGCTCTCTTAATGACCTGACATAACTATTTAAAGAGATGTTTATGATTATAATGTATTGCCCTCTTAATTACAGCAGCAGGAATTAGCTCTCTCTATGCTTTTATGCTGTTTGATTTTCTTACTGCAATCTTTTTACTAACTGCTTCACCATATAAATTATATCACATCTGATTCCCTTAAATCAATCCAAATTCAGATATGGTGCTTAAAAGAGTTTAAGTTTTCATTTCTTGCATGAGTACACACCAGAATGCCAGTGGTCCTTTTCTCCACCTAATAAATTATGTGAAAAACTTTACTGTCCTAAACTCAGTGGGGATGCTATTGAATGCATGGAGATTAAGGGAAATATGTATTTGAAACTATGAACAAGTTGTTTTCTTCAGCTTCCTTGTTCTATCTGAGCTGGTGACCCATTTTCAAATTTGAATCACTGAAAAAACAACTAAGCTTGTTTAGTATTCTCAGATGACACATGAAGGAAGAAAATATGAATTGTAGAATTGCAGAAAACAGAAAATATGATGTTTGAGGGAAACATCAAAACAACCCATATAATCCATGGTGGGATTTTGCACTTTTGGAATGTTATTCTTATGGTATAGGTATTCCCTAATTTGTACCCTCATCCCCATATTTTCTGCAGTTATAAAGGGAGGCAGGGTGACTGGATATCTACAATGAGCTACAGGTCTACCAGCTCCATAATACCTTTCCTTCTTTCATTAAATCCATGCAGCTTGAATTTATTGAAGATTCAATATTCCACTGTCAGTCTTGATGAGCTAAAATATAATATGCTTGCATGTAATTTAGTAAATGACAAGTAGGAGGCAGCATATTGGAAGAATTTCCCTCACTTTGGTAAAGCTTTCTGCTTCTAATATTTTTTTTTTTTTTTTTTTAGCAGCGTCAGCATATTCTATCCTCTCAGACAGAGTGAGCTGAAAAAGACATAGCAAAACAGCTGAGAACCAATCACCAACTTAGAAAATACATGTCATAGAAACTTTTAAGGCACATTCCTTTAATTCCTTTGTCAATTCTGTCAATTGGCAGTGCTGGTACCTCTTTGAAACCTCTTCCATACTCACTTGTTTCTAATACAGTTATACCATTGGAGTCAGAAAGTGTCCCAGAATTGCTATCCATTAGTATTTTTTTAATGATAGACACTGAATGACTTTAAACTCAGAGTTCTTTTACACTGCAGAAGTACAAGCATGGCTTCTGATAAAGTTGGAATATAGATAAAGGCTATTCCTTAGAACCTGTGGAACCCCACACCTGAGATTTACAACATCTTTCTGAATTGGCAGACACACTTGAACAGGCCATCCACAGGATACTTGTGAGATAGACATGTTGATGTAATATGGGAAAGAAAAAGAGTGTCTCCAGTTAATGTTTGCTATGGAATTACTCTTTCAGTGTAGTATAAACTTTATCTCTAAGTCTAAACAAATGAAATTGAGCCAAATATGGAAAAGTTGTAGTTCTGAGAAAGAGAATTAATATTTTTGTCTCTCTTCTAATAGCATAATAGGGTAATTTAAGGATCACTGATTGGAAAAGAGGTTTTCAGTCACTCAATCCAAAAAAAAGTTCAAACAATGAAAATATGTCACATCATGCAACATTTCATTTATATTTCATAATTTTTATCTCTTGAGTCTTCATCTGACTATCAGACACTGATAGAGTGTCTCTTGTATAATAAATTCAGACCTAAATCTACTTAGTGTAAATGAATTAATTTAATAGGAGAAATTGTCTCATTAGATAGCCATCATCTGTTTTCAAGGAATCATCTCTAACTACAATCTCTGTAGGGGATGGAAGGGAGAAGCAAAGAATCAAAAGTGTAAAACTATTTATTAGGCCTCAAAGCTTCAACAGACTTTTTTGTGTGCTTGTGATTAACTTGTCTGTCTGACATTTCAACTGAGTCAAGGTCTAAAGTCCTCTAACCCTTTTATATATTGTCTCTGTAATCTTTTCTTAGTTGTCAATTAAAAAATTGTTCTCATCATGGACAGAGGAAAAGAGAGAAATGAAAGGGATGAAACAAGCATGAATGTAACTTTCTTATAATCCTATAATCAGAGAGACAAATTAGCCTCAAGAGGAGACAAAGTGAGAAAGAACATTTGTACGATGCAGAAATATAAAGACACAGTTATTTCATTAGTTTCTTAGCTGCAAGGAAATGGAGTGTGAGAAAAAAGCCCAGCTTTGTTGAAAAGAGGAAGTCAGTCATTTATTATTCTAGGTCTTACAGTCTCAAAAAGTTTGCAATCTTAGATTCACCTTTCCCACCCAATTCAGCCTTAAAAACCTTGTTAAAAATGTAAATTCACTGCTGCTTTGCATATAAGGCTTTACCCAGCCTCTGAACCTGATACTGTCTCAGAGAAAGAAGAAAAGTTTTCATTTATTTGCCAATATGAGAAATATTTCTCCCCAACAAGACTATTCTCCCTCTATCCCATTCCCTTTGATCAGAATGAGTTTATGAGGCTTTCCCCTCAACTCCCATAGGAGCAAGATATAATTTCTTTTCTGATCCCTGATATGATTCATCAGTATGTTACTGATCTTCACCAGACATCAAACTTGCTGTGAGTCAGGTGAACCTGGGGGAGCACTGGCTGAATACAGGATTCCTTATTACAAAGGTGCCAAATGATCAGCTCAAATTCCCTCAAGCCATTTTTATTGTAAATTTTATCTTAGCTGTAATAATTAGGCTCCCCAATTTCAGCTGGAACACCTTTTAGTACTGGATCAAATTATTCCCCAGATGGCACAAAGTTGATCTCATACATTTAGGCTGGCACCCCTTAGGAGGGGAAATCCAGGATAAATTCTACTGTCATTCCTGAGAATGACACCATCAAACTATATTTGTTTTTTGGGTTTTTTTTTGTTGAAGAGGAAGAAAAGTCTCTATGAAGTGTCCCTCACAGGTGAGGTTTTGCCTAAAAAGTGAAAGAAAGAAATGGTCATTAAAAACCTCAAATTTCTGCAACTCATAGACAAAATATTTGGAAAGTGCCTATATGGCAAATTTATGTTATGTTTCTATGACAAAAAAATTATACATTTTGATTACTAGATATTTTTTAAACTTTTGTCTAAACATTGACATCTATTGATAGGGTTCTTTTGTATGTCACAATGCAATTTTATTAATATCTCATGCACTTTACACTTAGGAGTTTTATATATTTTTTATTCTAAAGTGCTCCTAGACTCACAGGACACTTTGTACTTTTACTGTGTCAAAATGTCGAAGTCCTAACATCACACCTTACAGAGCTTTTTCACGGACTTCAAAATTTAACTTATGGTGCTAGAATGGGGTGGGAGGGAGTGTATACTAATACACGAAGGGATTTGATAGCAAAGTCTTCTTAGCCAGTCTTTCAAAAATCTATGGACACTCAAAATTATCAATTGCCATTATGGATGATTCCAATAAGCAGCTTGCAATAACTATATGAATTTCCTTGACTTAGATGTTTTAATGAAATATGTGTATTAATTAATATATTAAATTGCTATGGAAAACAATTTTCAAAGTAGGAAGTGCTTCGTGTTGAGACATGATAATTGAATTACCAAGATGGAAAAGGCAAGATTCATTATGATTTATTTATTAATCAATCAAATAAAGCAGGTGAGACTTTGTTAAATTATCATCCTCATGCTAAGCCATGGCATAGCTGAGTTGGACACATTTTGGCAGTTTGAGATATGCCCTCCCTTTTTTTATAAATTAACAGGTACAAGATCTTTAGTCTTATTAGAATTGAATGCTGATACCACATGGATCAAGAAAACTGCTTTTAGGCATAGAAAGGCAACCAAAGAGCTTTAGCATTCAGGAAGAGGTTGGGGTACATGGTTAAACCTCACCAGTGTTAATGTGTGCATCCTCATGGACTTGTTTATCAGTGGTAAGGAAGATTGACCACACATGAAGGAATTTGATATCCTGCATAAGATTAAGAGCTATGGAAGAATGACTTTTACAGCAGCACTGATTAATCCCTTCCACAGAGAACTTTTCTTTTTTTCAGACAAACCTTTCCTTTGATCAATTCCAGTAGACTTCTCTCAGCTGCATGATCTATCTTGCCTATAACAAATAATGAAACATGCTTATTCAGTAAGGTGTTACCTCCTGTAGATAATTATGTCACAAGTGACATAAACCTATTCAATCTTTTGGTAGGAAAATTAAATTAAATAAGTAAGAGATGTTTGAGATTTTCTTAGGATATGGCTTCTTGTAACTACTTGCAGTATGGAGAGATCAATGAATATTTAAATATCCCAAAAACCTGATATTTTTGTTAGATATATTAGTAATTCCAGTCCCAAATATTTTCTGTTGTCTCCACAGATGCCAGAAGCTTGTGAAGCTAGACAAGGGTCCTTTTCAAATTTCCTATCATCTTTAGCTTTTCATGCACCAGCTGTGAAAATCAATTAGCCTTGGTGAAACTAAGCTGCTGCATGTTCTCAATAATGAAAAATACCAACTGTGCTATGGTGATATTCTCTGTCCGTAGAAAGTAGGATGGTGCTTCTGAATTTCTTTCTCTCATTTTTCCTACATAGAGTTGCCTTTTTACTTCTGCTTTTGAAATTTACCAGATGTGCCAGACAGGTTAACACAGGACACTGTTTAAAAAGGCAAGAAAACTATCCTGTAGCCCAGTTTTGACATTTGTGATTCCCTAAGGCTTGTGTGAAGCCAGCTCTCAAAGTAAAAAGCATCTGACTGAGAGCCAAAGTTGACTCACACTAATTCCTTGATAATATAATGATGCCCTGCAATTGCTTGGGAATTTACAAGCTGTTCCTCTTACAAATGTCTTCTGCTTCTTTCTATGCTTAGGAGAACAAGACAGCATCTTTGAACTTGAGAAACTTGAAGACAATGTTTGAAGAAGAGGATAAGAACCTGCCAGCACTAATTACAACTTTATAGACAAAGAGAGGTGCATCCATCCAGTATCTGGCATTACCAATTTCAACATAAATAAGAACAGGAATGAAAAATCCACTTTTAAGACATCAGTGCTTATTATCTCTGTCATTTTGGGTTTGAATTTGTGAATTTATCTTCTCTTCCCTTACTCTTTCCCTCCCAAGAGTCTCAAGTTTCTTTGGTTCCTTCTACTGCTTTCAGTAGGTTACACAAATCTAGGAACGAATTTAGGAATAGATCTGATGTAGATACAGAGAGTTGGAATAACTCTGTGTAAGAGTCACTCCTTGAAGAACTTTATGTACCTATTAAGCATTTACTGACTTGCTGAGAAGCATCTAAGTTCACTGTGTCAGAGGGCAGAGTGCTTGTCTTCAGCAGACAAATTAAATTTTGAGTTAAATCCTCAAATGGGCCTGTTAGTTCACAGTATTATATCCTGGCATTTTTCTGAGATTTTATTCACATTTCAGTGATATCAGTTACCTGTCACACCAAGGACTGAAATACCACTGGCCCAGTCCATTGCTTCAAACAAATAACACACAGAAGAGGTATTTTCTGTACTTTATTTTTTTTGAATGATAATAGCATAATTTTAGTCCTCAATTCAAACACAAACATATCCAAATACAATGGTCCCACCTCTCCCTAAAATCAGAATCACAGAAACACAGATCTTATTTGGCCAAGGAACGAGTACTGGGAAAATATTGAAAGTAAATGTATAAAACCTGCAATCTTGGCAGAAGCATTGTAAGTATACTTTGAGTTATTTTATGGCTGTCTTCTGCTATGAAGCAATTGTATGTCTCCAAGTTATGCCTGGATTTTATGCTTGGACATGGAAGGAAAGATAACAAAATATAAAGAGGCTTGTCACAAGCTCTGACTTTGGATAAATAACAGATATTGCAATGGGATTTTTGTCCTCATGGCTGCAGTATATATATCTATATATCAGTAGAAAATTCTGAACTGAACTGAAAATAACAATACAATCAATTCTGTTGTAATTTCACTCCTTTATTAAAATAAGAAATTAGAGTGGTATAAAAAAGTGATGATTTGGTTACTTTTATGTAAGTCCTGCTTGTTCTTGTACCTCCTAGGTGTGTTTTGCTTCTATAAAACCTTCATAAAATAAATTAAAGCT
Source organism: Erithacus rubecula (assembly GCF_903797595.1). NCBI lineage: Eukaryota > Metazoa > Chordata > Aves > Passeriformes > Muscicapidae > Erithacus > Erithacus rubecula. Next base: position 42,277,263 of record NC_136688.1, read on the forward strand.
GAATATACTATCTGTGAAGCATATTAAAAAATTGCGTTGTTTATAGTGCTGACTGGAAAAAAAAAGTACTTACAGATTGCATCATAGATCACCTACAAATGAGTGAATAAGGCTTCTAATATTTTGTTTGTTATTTGGTAGTGCAAGGAAATATATTTGAAATAGAAAAAGTCAGGGTTAGTTAGACATGTAAAATATATTTCATTCATATTACTCCAGTATGTTTAAGGGAGACTATAAAGAAAAACCAGAAGAGATGTTTCAAATATGTAAATCTTCTCTTTCATCTCACATTTCTTGAAACTTGCTCTCAGTGATGATTTCCTTAGTTCCTACATATGAGAAATAGATAGTCTGTATGAAGAGTGATTTTACTTTATATGGTTATCAATTATTCTTTTTTTTTTTTGCAGAGGCAAGCTGTAGTGTATATCAGAATAGGAATTGACCTCCAGAATTCTGCATCATTAAAATCAACAAAAATATAAAAGATATGAGGTACTGCCTTAGTAACTAGCTGGAATATTTTTTGCTGCTTTTAATGTACTGATAAAGATTAAAACACCTTTTTTTAAATTATATAGAAATATTCTTTACACACTGCAATTACTGCAATTATCTGTTCTTTCAATAAACAATGATTTTCTGTTAGAAATTCGAAGTTAGAATTTCAGAAAATTCTACCAACAAAGACAAAACCCCCCCAAACAAACAAACAAACAAACAAAAAAACCCAACCAAAATAAACTAGGGAAATGTACCTTTAATTTGACCAAGAAGAAGGGATTTTAATTAATTTTGGGCTAAATGAGCTTAATGGTGTCTGATGTTTTTCATCCCAACAAATTGTAATATATCAGCTGCTTCTTTCTCATTTTTAATTTCCGTGTTAAAAAAGTTCTGGAAACACTCATATAACATATAATATTATGGAAAAACATGTATGGATTATTCAAAATGCCACTAAATAGAGAAGAGATAATGTCTTTAGGCAAAGTTACCCAAGATCAGCCTCTCTGTGGTCGTGTCAATGCCATCAGATTGAGTGGCAAATGTTTCCTGACTACCCCACCGCAGTTCCAGCATCTGCTGACATCCCACTCCAGCTCGTACATCCATCCAACATCAACCTGTCCTTCCTAGACCAAGTGACAAGGAATGTGACACAACATTTCACTGTAAAACTAGGGCAGTGTACCAGGAACCTCAAACAGGCATGTGTCCAAGTGCCATGAGCTTCAAAGAAGCAGCCATCTCCTTTCAGCCTTTAATAATCCTTGTCATCACCACAACTTCAAACTTTCAGCCTGATGAAAAAAGGTATAGAAAAGCTAGCACTGTTGTGGGAGTCACAAAGGTAGAGTTCAGCAATAGAATAATTCCATATATCAACAAGAGCAAAACCAAATTTATGGGCCAAACTCAACCAGCATAACTTTCTCAAAAGACTCCCTGGTTAAACATTATTATTAATATTTCTTATTTAGCTGGTCCTGCAGTCATCCAGAACCATTCCTGAGGTAGACTGTAGAAGTTAAGGACAGCTTTATATGCTATTCTTTTGCCAACTTGATTCTCTATAAACTAGTAATTTAAAATTTCCCAAACCACTCTTATCAATTATTGTTTTGGGAAATTAATACCAAAGATGAGCCAGAGAAATTAATGGTAAATACTTTTTCTTGTTCCATTGGATATCTTGTCACATTGACATAGTTTGTAATAATTCCACTGTTTGCCTAAAGTCCAAAGAACAACTCCTTTAAAAAACCTGATTCCTGTCCCCTTCATATCAGCCTTATTTTTCCAAGGCACACAGGATTTTTTTCTTTGAGATAAAAGCTTTGATCCATCTTTGCAACTCAAGCTGAAAGACTTTTGTCCATAATAATGCAATTTTACCTTTTCAGTTGCTGTTCCTCCGCTCCAGCTGATGATCACATTCCAACCTTCACCTGAAAATGAAAAGTTCTACCAGCTTCACTGAAATCAACAGACATTCCAGTGATTCAGGTTTTTACATCACACTACCAGTTCAAAGTGCCCAGGGAGAGAAACAAAATGGAAAAAATGGGCACTTGTCAATGTGGATCCGAAAAGAAAGCAATAGGCTTTTTAGAATAAACCCCATATTTACTGAATAACAATAAATTTTTACTGCTTACTGTAAGTGTTTACTGTTTTTTACCTCAATTGTTTTTACCTCAATTATTTTTACCTCAATTTTTATGGCAATAAAATTGCAATAACTTGTTTTAATAAATTGATAATTTTACTCCAAGGTGAATTTATAAGCCTTTAGGATGAGGAAAGAAAATAACTTTCAAAGGTAATGATATCCTCAGATCAATTTGGAATGTGTGGTCTGCTTACCTAGAAATGATATCTCCTGAAAGTTCTTGTGTCTTAATTAAGATCACACATTTCCAATAAAACACTCTAAAGCTAGCAAATGAAGGAAACTAATTAACAGAAACCAGTAATTCTGAATCTTAATGTCATGGACCTAAATATTCATTTTATTCCTAAACTTTCATTTAAATGCCCTTATCTTATTAATTATTACTTTGAAACAAGATGCAGAGTAGTTTTGAAGTACCTAATTTTGCAAAATATCTTCAAACAGTAAATGTATTTTCTTTTTGTCTTTAAAAAAATCTTTTTGTCTTTAAAAAAATCTTTTAGGATTTTCTTTCTCTCTTTTTTTTTTTTTTTCAGTTTATTTGTCTATAGGACAGTAAATGTTAGTTTCTAAACTTCCAAATTTCCCATTAGATTAACTTTTTAAAAAAGATTGGAAATTTTCAATAAGCAATAAGGAACACATATTTAAAGGTATATCTTCAAATCAATAAGTGAAATATAGAGCTATTCAGAGAGAAGAAAAAATAATTTGGAATATGCTATGCATGTTTGTCTTCCTACAAGATAGTGTTATCATTTTTTATAGCTTCTGTACTCTTTTTCTGATAATCTCTATATATTAGAAAATATAATCCCAGTATCTGCTACCTTCCACACTTCCAGAGAAGTCTTCTATGCCTTGAGTATGTTAAGTTTATGATTTTCCTTTTGAACAAAAAATTGATGTGTTTTATAGTAATTCCCAACCAGAGGGCATTGACTGAGATCCTCTCTGTGTATGCTACATATGTTTTTAATACTGTGTTTCATGAACTCTGGATTTTGGGGCTTCATTTCCTTTTCTCACCACCTTTCTTGGCTCAAGGGGGAAATTCAAGGCATCAGAGAACATCAAATTCATCACTTGAAATGCAATGAGACCTCAAGACAGATTTATTGCTTTACAAATGAATTTAAATAAAAGTAATTAGTTAGTGTTCTTTACTAAAAAAATAAAGATAATTTACCTCTACAGAGAAATCCTTCTTGAGATTCAAGACTTACTGGAATTATCCCTGAGGGTGATTCAATAGCATAAGAGTAAATGCACTATTAGCAAATTACACATAATGACTCTAAGACATATCAGTTGTGATGTCATTCAGGTGATTTATTAGATTTACTTCTAAGAGTCTAATTCCAATCTGTATTTATTAAACATTATATGTATGCAGTACAAAATATGCAGTTTTAAATATTGCACCATGATACAAAAATTTTAATGCTTTCTTTCTAAAGACAGGAAAAAAAGAGAACCTTGAGGACAGTCTGTATTGCATAAAAATGATGTCAAAGATTTCCTGAATTATCCCAGACTTTATGAGTTTAAGGCCTGATGTGCTTATGGGATTACTTTAAATGAATCCTCAATTTGATTTCACTTTTAGTATTACCTAACAGAAGAAACACAAATGAAGATATATTTTAGTGCTAGTAATTAGATAGGAAGAGAAAGGAGAATGGACTTGAAGGATTGCCTGATCATGTCCTGGAGCTAAATAAAAATATATTGTTTTTATCTTGAATCTAAAATATTAGAAGATTTTTTTTGTTTTTGTTTTTACTCAAAACCTCAGAAGTGGAAAAAGAAATATTTTTATGAAAAAGGTAAAATCTACAGTGTCATAAATGAGTATTTCCTCTCTCACTCATCACTATATCGATATATACAGAAATCTCTAATGTTGGCTGGGTGGTCAGAGACCTCCCTAGTCCTGAAGTAATGACAGGCATTTTCTGACCAGGGCTTGGAGGTGCTTCCTAGAAACTCTTCCTTTTCATCTACAACCTGTTTGTTTCTTCTCCTTTTTCTATTTATCTATTTCCTATTTTCTATTTTCTCTATTTCCTTTTTATCTGTTACACACCTACAATGCCGCTCTTTACCTTCTCTCCTTTCTTTGTAGATTTCAGCTTTCATTAACAAGTGCTTGTTAGAAAAAATAGTAAAAAAAAAATTAAAAATTGGGAGATTCCTTTATTCTTTCTGCCATTTTTCACCTAGGTGATATTAACAATGTCCCACAATATTAGCAATGTTCCCACGTGCACTTAATGTTAATTTGTGATCAATAGTCTATGAAAGGAAATTATCTTCCATTGCTCAGCATAATCAAAAATTGGCCTCTAGGTGCTGTGCTAATAAAAACTAGCAATAGTAAGACCATAAAAAACCCATGCTCTTATCTTTGCTGTACAGCTGTGAATTACTACAAATTATAGGTATTTCTGTAATTAAGGGTTGCTTTTGTTTTTAGTATAAATCTCAGAAAAAAAAAACCACATTTGTTTGGTTGTTTGTTTATTTATTTTATTTTGATGATGGTGTGCTTCTAATTGTGTAATGGGTTAAACAAGTTCCTCATAAGTTAGTGTGGACCTCATTTCTTTGGCATAAATCCAATAATTCATTTAAACCTGAAGGACACTACAACACTGAAGTATTTAATCAGAGTTCCCTGATTAAATGAACCATTGTTAATAATTAGTGCTTTTCTCCGATCCCCAACAGAAAAGGTAAAACAAGGAGAAATTCCTCATTGCTGAGAACTCATCACCAAGACATTAGTTCAATCAAAAACTATGAGATTGCCCTCAGTCTCATATGATTCATCTACAGGGCTATCACAACTAAAGAAAAATCTACCAAAAACCATATTCCATTATCAAATATATATTAAAAACTGAAATGTCTGTCATTTTTTTCAACAAAAATTCATGTTATTTTTAAAAATACATGCATTAAAATATCTCAGAAGTTTGGCCTATTTATGATTTTTCTTCACAATTTATTTATTAAAGTTGAACTTCAAATGAGAGAAAATTCTATTTTCAATTGTGCACTACAGCGATACAATGTAACACTGGAAGGAACAAAATATTCCTTTGTTATCTGTTATGCTCATGCGCCCAACAAATACATTGTCAAAACTGTGCTCGGTTCAAGAACTAAAAGTTAATGTCAATTCTTTGGTTTATATAAACAACATTGCTTGGTGTTTCACTGCTAATTTGCACCAGCAGAGAAGATGTGAAGTGAAGTATCTACAGTGACACATATAATTTGAAGGGACAATGGAAACACAAAGAATTTGCCAAATCTGAGCCACAGAGAGCATAGGAGTTTAATGCAATATAGTTTCTTTTTTGTAGGTCTGGCTCAAAATCTTTGCAATAGAAAGTCCTGATATCAATTAAGAATACATTAAAAAAATGTATTTTGCTTTGTTTCGTTTTCAACTTTGCCATATGTCTGTGCATCACAAACCTGCAGATACATTTGTTGCAGGATTAATCTTGGTGTGTTTAAGGATGCAAAACCAAAGTAATGCAAACAGATTGTACAATGAAAGGGTGTGATTGTCTGACTCTGATATTATTAGGTTGCCTATTTTTGAAGAAAATACTTAATTTTTCCTAGAATGTAGCAAGCACTAACTTGATATTTCAAATATGATTTCATGCTTACATTGAAGTATAACTAGAGTACTTTTGGGGCAGTGGAATTTTTCATTAAAATTAATTCAAAGAAATGTGTGAATATGTGTGACATGAAGATTCTGGGGCATTTTTTTTTTTTTTTTTATATATTAGAGAGAAACTGGACTGTATTTAGGTCAGATAAAAGATTTGAAAGTCATGAGATAATGAATTGCTCCCTGATTAATGTGATATCATTAATGTTTTCTACTTCAAAGTAATGTAGATGTCTTCAAATTAATTTAATTCTCAGAAAAAAAGACTCAAGTCTAGATCTTTCCAGAAATGGGATATCTGTATTACTCCATGCAGATAGAGTAATTTAAACTAAAAATATTAAATCAAGTCTCCCAATACGAGAAAGATCATCTTGCATTTAAAAATACTGAATTGAAATTTGATGTATTTGTATTCATTTTTTACCTTTCATTGTGATTGAGTTTCTATGACACAAAGAAATCACCATGGATAAGAAAAGCTTTCCTTAGATAAAATGGAACAGTTCTAAAATTTAATCTTTATGATCTGCAGCTTCCTTCTCCTACACTAAGATTTTGACCCTTTCTGTTTGTAAAAAAAAAAAAAAAAAAAAAAAAAAAAGGAATATAGATTAAGGTGAAATCTATAATCCATTGGAACAATGAAAATTCCATCATAAAAATAGTTCTGTATAACCACATGGACAGACATAACTGTCTAATTTGTTGTCTTTTGTGTTGCAACAGTTGTGAAAAAAACTTCAACCGGACCCAGTAAAGGTCATTGTGCATTTGATTACTAAACTAGTAAAGACACAACCCTAAACCTTATGAGGGTTGTAGATAGTGACAAGGTCCCCACAAGGGAGGAAGCATTTTGATCAGTTTTGGATGCAGCTTTTGCAGAATCTTCAAACTTGGAATGTGTTCCAAATTATTGTTTTTCATGGATTTCTAATTCTATTTGCAAACTGAGCTGCAATCTTAAAAAAACCCTGAAATGCATCATTTTAAAATAACCAACAGCTCCAAGATAGTTTTCAATCATGTTTGGTTTAGTTTAAAACAAGAGCTGAGGTTGAGCAAAGTGACTGGATGGTTCTCATTGTATCTTTATTAGATCATCCATTATCTCCTTCATTCATGGAGACTCAGAACCTAAAGCAGATGAAAAATGCCAAATTTTGATCAACTGCTAATGAAATTCTGCTCATATGATTTGAGATACTGCTGAGAGAAGACAAAGAAGCATCTGTGTCATCAGTATTTTAAAGAGCCCACAGGATAATATTTCTGTTTCCACACAGCAAAAAGCAGGATTCTATGTCTTTGCATACATGGGAGATAACAAAGAGGCGTTATTATAACATTATTTTTATTTGCTTTTTAAACTGCATATTTACTGTTCTTTTCCTTAGCAACTTTACAACAATCAGAACTGAAATCTCACAGAGTTGCATCTTATCCTTATTGGGATTGTTATTTCTGAAAACTCAAAGTACAAAGAGTGATGGACACCCAACATGATAAAAAATAGAATATTGTTATATATTTGGTTTAAATTTTTTATCCCTTATTATGCAAATGCATAGCTTTGTCAATTGTGTAATGGTGGTCTTGAACAAACAGACCTCATCTACAAGAAAATAGTGAGGTTTCACATTTTATTTCCCTGTAAATTAATTAAGGATGGCAAATAAAGTCTTAGAATTTGAATTTATCTGTAAAAATACCTTTTCATGATCCACACAGCTCCGTAGAAGTTTTGGTTTTTGCTTTCCACACCATGATTTCTAGAAGGGTGATTTTACATGGGTTCTGCTGGTAGTTTGGAAAAAAAAGGAAAATAAATTTCCGTACACTTCAAAATATGTTAATATAAGCTAATATGTCCAAAATATATTAATATAAATATATTAATTATGGTAAACACTTTATTACTAATCATTAAATTGTGTAATGATAATCTATCTTCTACACTGGAACTCTGCAGTCAGAGTGATTCCACAAATAAAGAAATAAATAACACTGTAAAGTGAGAGACGTTTTGTATACATATACACCATTTCTTCTTCATGAGTTTAATAACTCAGTGGTGCTGGGGCACAAATTCTAATGTAAGTTGTCTCACTGGAGTCACCACTTAGTTTTGTCCTGGGCTGGTAAGGTCTGTGTTCCTGTGACTGTATTCATCTACTTTCATTGATTAGGGAAGAAATTTGAGTAAAAAATGCAGGCTAATAAATTCATATTTATAGGGAATGGCAGACTAGTTAGAAGAGATTAAGTGTCGTGCATAAAATGAAGAGACTTGTATAGCCCTTAAGTACTTGAATTTGCCTAAAAATTTTAAGATCTCTTGTCTTTATTACAAAGAATATACCTTTGATTCCACAGCTCAGTTTGCGCAAATCTAGTAGACACCAAGAGAAAAACCTCAAATATTTCACATATTTAATCTTTAAATAAACATAGATTTCAAACAATGTCTTTGAGGTTGTATTTAGTTTTTCTGTATTTGAGGTTGTATTTAGTTTTTCGTAGGCTTATTTTAGTGTACCAGGTATTCAAAGCTGAAAGATGAACTAGTATTCTAATAGACCATATTTTTCATTTATAAGCAATTGATAAAGCCTAGAAACTGCTGGGATTTATAGTTCTGTCTTCAATGCAAGATGAATGATTCACTCCAAGAACCATGTACCCTGTAAAGAGCATCAAAGACAGCTCTAGATCAAGAGGCAAACAAGGCCTCGTAGTCCAAAGCCCTTGGGGAGAATCAGATTATTTTGCAGGTCCAATAAGATCATACAGAGAAATCTGAAATAAACCTTTAGGTTTTTGTAGACCCTAATTTAAACCTGATTGTATTAAAAAATAAGAGCGCATGCCTACATCACTTTGCAGTCTCTTAATGTCTTGATATCAAACATCGATAACTTTACTGAAATAAATCTCATTATAAAATCCATGCAACCCAAAGTAATTCAGTATTGAGCATGTTCCACTTACTGATTTATTCTATAAAATGGGAAATGCAAATAGATATAACTGAAGAATATGAGATCCTTGGAAGGTGAATTTTCAGTTCCTAATTTTTAAGATACCGAAATCAAAGCTTTGCCTTCAATGCTACCTACACATTAATGGAGAATCAAAAGCATTGTTTTCTGTTCTCTTACTAAAGAAGTGGTACTAGACAGGCATTGTCATAATTCTTATGTTACAAAATTGGCAAATTTAGGTGCAATGAACCTGTGTTGTAATAACAATAAACAGTTAAGAATTATTCATTCTGTAAGATATGTAGGATGAAAAAATTTAATAATCTTTTAAAATAAAATTCACCTTCATTAGCTATGGTATATGGAGTTATTTCAAATCCACACTGAATTAATATGAATAAGCAATACATTAACTCTTCTAGTAACCCAGAAATAAACAGAAGTTTATTTTATTAACTCACTCACCTTTCTCACCATTTCCACCAAATTTACTCCAGTTCAGCAGAAAAGAGAAAGAAAGATATTAAAGTATCTCTTGCTATCTTTACCGGAGAATCCTTGGGAAAATAAATATGACAGTTTCTCACTCTGTATTGGTCTATCAAGAGCTCCAGAGGGAAAAGGCATTAAGGTTAATAATTCATAATATAAGTCCTATATAGCTCCAGAAGACAGATAAATAAGGGAATAACTACAAGTAGAAAGTTAAAAAGCTAGATTTCTTCAGTAAAGATGTTATGTGGAAAAGGAAAAAATGAGAAGCAGTTTAAGGAAAACACAGTTCATATCCACTGCAATTTGGAGATGCATGGCATCCAAACTGGGTATGTAAACCGAGTCTAGGCTTGGTGCTGTAAGTGAATTCAACCAGGCACAAGCCAGACTGCACCCTTGACTCCTGTGTCAGCAGATTGCCTGAGCTGACAACAGCAGCCTCCAGGCTGTGTGTGCCCTTGGGGAAGCAACCTGCCATGTTGTGGCAGATACAACCATTTCAAACCTCAGGGGAAGACGTTTGATTGCTGCAGGAGTGTGTGATCTTCAAATAGAAACTTCTTGTCTTCCCCAGGGATAATGCAGAGGGTTACTACAGCATTTGTAACTGCCACCACCTTGTCAGCAGCATGTAATTATGTAAAAGAAAAAACATTTACAGGAATTTCCCAGTAGACAAAGAAAAGTTATAGTGTCAAATCTCTTATAGCTGCAAGATGCTGGTTTCCCCTCTTTAAAGTCTTGAATTCTATAATACATTGGAAAGATGCCAGATTCTGTGACTATGCTATTAAAGATTTTGTGGCATTTTGAGTGGTATAAAATTTGAGTAGAAGGAAAGACATGCCTCCAAAAATTATTCTTACAGACTCTATCTTGAAATTCAAAAAGATGACACTCCACGCTGGGCTCAGGTTTTGCAGATTAAGTGTCAAAGGGAGAAGGAAGGGAAAGGGAAAGGGAAAAGGAAAGGGAAAGGAAAAGGGAAAGGGAAAGGGAAAGGGAAAGGGAAAGGGAAAGGGAAAGGGAAAGGGAAAGGGAAAGGGAAAGGGAAAGGGAAAGGGAAAGGGAAAGGGAAAGAAGGGAAAGGGAAAGGGAAAGGGAAAGAAGGGAAAGGGAAAGGGAAAGGGAAAGGGAAAGGGAAAGGGAAAGGGAAAGGGAAAGAAGGGAAAGGGAAAGGGAAAGGGAAAGGGAAAGGGAAAGGGAAAGGGAAAGGGAAAGGGAAAAAAACATCCAAAAACCCCTGGATAGAAGTTTTTCCTGAACAGATAAGTTCTGTAGAAAATTCTGACAGCTCAAGAATATGCAGAATCCTAATACAACTGTAGTAGAAATGAAAGAAGAGATTTAGTCTTAATGTGGTTTTATTCACTGCAAAGTATGTGTGAGTTCTTTAGATATTGTGTGCTGTGTTGTTTGAAATTATAAAATTTACAGTTCATTTAGGTAATACCTCTTTTATACTGCCTCTACATAAAGACATACCAATTGCAGCATGTAAATATTTTAAGTGCTAAATTGATATAATATTATGTTTATTATATATTTTCTAATAAATCCAGTAATTTGTGACATTGATAATATTTTTATCATCTAGAAGATTCTTCTGAGAGTTTCAAAAAATTAAAAAAAAAAAAAAAAAGGAGAAAAGATAAAAACCCCAAAGATTTCCATGGTTAATTGATTATTGAGGAAAATCCTTTGCTGTCAGGACAGCTCAAGTCCTGCCAAAATGTCAGTCACTAAGTGGGCCTGGAAAGCTACATGATAGACTGCAGCTTTTCAAGAAATAACTTATTCAGACTCATTAGATTCAGAACATCCTGAACTTCAGCAGCTGCAGGGATTTATTTTTCACAGTGTTCTTTAAAAGATTTTGTTGTTTGCACATTCAAACTCTTTTCTGAACCTCAGAAACCTTTGAAAATACTTCACTTAAGAAAACAGAGAAAGGGCATGTCTGTAGGTAAAAGAGTGTTTTTCTAACTCAGCTTCACTAACCCAAGTAAATAAAATGAGTCTAATGCAGCAGTCAGACAAGTTATCTCAGTCTTTGGTTGGGTTAAGCCCTTGAAACTTTCCAACACCTGCAGTGACTGTAAAACAAATGACAGTATACAATGTGATAGATGGCTGCAAAGCAGCTAATTTGCTCCACCAGTTTTGGTTCAAAGAGAGCCCATAGCTCAGTTGGAGCAATTAAAATTGCTGTCTTTACTGGTGTATTAACTTTAAATGATCTGAGGCAAGCTTGTTTATGTTAAGAACACACTTTTTCAGGGTGGAGAAATTTTGTCCATCTCTAGAGTGAACATGTTTTGGAGTATGATCAGGAGATCCAGCTAAAGAAATGGAAATCAAGGGCACACACCAGTCCTTAGTGTAATAATGACACATACATCTATGAGAGCCCTCTTAGGATAACAGACAGTCATCATCAGCCTACAGCTCTCAAGGTTAAGGGGGTCTTACCAGCTTTAAAGACATTATGTGCTGTCACCTCAAAGTGTTCTTCTGTAAATAAAGGTCCTGAATTCTGAGAAGGCTGACCAGGATCTGAAATGAAATTAAAGAATAGATATCAATCTCCTCTGGAGCAAACATAATCATGGTTGTTTTTTTTTTATTTTTCCTTTATCAGGTTGCATTACATCAAACATGAGGATATCAAAATATGGGTTGTCCTCTCAATGAATTCTGAATACAGTGACTCTTGTTTATTAGCTGTCATTCAAGACTTTCTCCTGAGTCTGTCAAATATTTATGTTATATACCTAACAGCAATCAAATAAAAAAATAGCTCTTATATTATTTCAGTCTGGCTTGAAGGGTGTTAATAAATTATAAGCACCAATTTTCATAAAATAAAAAATTAAAATTTAGCATGAGAATAAGTAAAAAGTATTATTCTGTTTAAAAGCATACTTTATTTTTTTTTAATAGATTTGTTTTTAAAGTTATCTTAATTCTCTGAGGTGATTCCAGTAAAGGAAGAGAAACAAATGTGATACTCAGAAGTAAAATTTTGAGAAGTGTTTGTGTAATCAACTTGATATCTTCAAATTAGTTAAAAACAAGTCTTATGGTCTGTAAAAACCAGTTTTAGCTATACCACAATTGGCTGCACAGGCAGTAGAAATAATTTTGTATCACACTCTTATCCAAGAAAGATATTTAATTTTTTTTTTCTCTTTGTGATATATAGTAAGCTCTAAAGAGAATAAAGCAATACATTTTTTTTTTTTTTCTGAAAGAATAAAAGCTAGAGAAAACTTTAACATCTGTGAGAAATGATGACTTATGATATGGGGTAAAAAGCATGTTTCTCTGTTTTCCAATTAAATCCAGTATATTTCATCCACTATATATTGAGTGTCCTCTGAAAGTAAATAAATAGTGTTTTTACCTAGGAAAGCAATTACACTGTAAAAAAATCACACCACTTTCAACCTAAGTGGTGTTAAAATAATAAAATAAATGCATTGGTGTGATTCTCTCTTTTCTCAACATACTTTGACTTACCTAAATAAAGACTGCAAGATATAAACTTGAAGTTGTCATCACTCTTGAATTAGTGTCAATATAACCAAGAGTGTCTATCTTTCCCGTGGTATAATACTTGAGGCACAATGTTTTTTGTTGCTACTACTGCTTAGTAATGACAACTTGAGCATTTAAAGTCAGTCAGGCAAAAACCACAAATATGTAAACACTCCACAGTGTTATCGAAATGCAGTTTAAAAGTGTGAAACATCAATTTCATTTCCTTTGGAAATTAGCTGGTTCTTGCTTCTGAATCTCAAGGATTTAGACTGATATCTATGCAAATTCCTGAAATGCACATTTCCTAGAGTTATGAAGATACTTTCAACTTGAGATTTATCCTCTTATAATTCAAAACTGCACCAGGCACTTTTTTCTCCTTTTTATTTTTTTTTCTCTATTTTTTTTCAAGGTGCTCAAGATTGTATTTCTCACACATCTCCTGGTGAAGTGATATTTTTTCTCTACAATACTGAAGATGTTTTCCAAAATAGATATGGGTCATCTGGCCATGATGCAATTTTCCCTGGACAATTTTCTTTGCAGAAAAACTAAAGCAGTAGTAGACAGAACAAATGGATAAAAAGTCTCTGTGTTCTATGTACTTCCCTTTGGACTGTCATGTAAGTAGGTCTACTTTAGGTTTGGAGAAATGCTGAAAAAAAGAGGATAAGAAAACCATAACTTTCAGCTATATTACATATCTGAATATGTTTAATGGAATTTGTCAAGGAAATAGGTGAAGAAACAGATAGATAAGAAACTGATGACCTCTGAAGTGCTGGGGACCATACATGCTCTACAGTAAAAAATAACTATTTGTTACCAAAGTACTGCCAAAATATATTATTACTACTACTACTACTATACTACTGTTATTATAATTATGCTTTAATTTAATTCTATTATTATTATTAATAATAATAATCATTTCATAATCAGCTTAATCATTGTTATATTTTAGAGTTTTGTAATTTTTCAACTCAGGTAATTACATTTGTTTTTGGTGAGCTCAATCCATGAATCTGCCTCTCTTCTGTCACTTGCATCAATACAGTGCTCAGTAAGTTGAGCTGTATATGTGAGTCCTGGAGTTATTTATTTACTGACATACACAGATTTCTTTGTTAGATGTAGCTGTTTTGCATATTTTTCTTTTGTAGTTTGCCTTCTAGTCACTCAGCAGCCAAAAACACTGCCTGGGATTCTAGACCATACTTCACACTTGCATTTCATGGAATCATGTGTAGCCTAATAACTTTGAAAACACATTCTTAGATTACATCAGTCCAAGGTAAAATGAGTGATATCCCAGTATTTATCTCTGATTTGTCAAAAAAACCGTGAAGGTATGGAGTTTTGAGATGTGTTTCTGCAATCACCTTTGCAAACCTTAGTTTGAAATGTTTATTGCAGTGATTAAAATCAAACCAGATGCAGAGAAAACAATAGCTTATCTCAGACATTTATTGCAAAATTATTAAAATGAGATATTTTAATGATTTGAGAACATTTTTTAAACTATTTTCATAATAAATATTATGCCACAATCAACTTCCACAAAAATACTTGTGAAGTTCCAGAAGGATATCCAGTTCTGCAACACACAAAGGAATAAAACTTTAGTATAACAAAAAAATTAAATATATGTGATTTTTTTTCCTGTGTTAAAAGAAAAAATAAATATTAGAAAATCTAGCACATCTGAATTTGATAGATAGCAAAAGACAAGAAATTTGCCATTATGAAATCTGATATTAAACTGAGGTTATACTTTTAAAGAAATCTTAATTTTCAGACAAAAAAAAGAAAAATAGTGTTTCAATGTATAAATGCACATATGTAAAAGATACAGAAATATTACTACATTTGTTGAAAGCGATTAGAAAAAAAAGAGATTTATTTGTTTGTTTTTCTTAGCACAGAATTCTTTTTTACCCCATTAAATGTCTCTGGTTTCTTGTCTATTCACCATACATTGCATAATTGGTCCCTGTTGGATATGCATTAGTACTTTGTCCAGTCTAAACATCTTGAGCAATGGAATGTCCATTGGGAGACCTATTTTCCACAGACTAATACATCTCACTGTCAGAAAATTGTTTCTGATATTCAGCCTAATTTTTTCCTCCCTTAATTTCCTCCCATTGCTCCTAATTACATCTCCTTATGCCACCCTAAATCATTTGTCCCCCTGCTTAGTGTTTATGGCCTTCAAATACTTGCACAATGTTATCATATCCTTATGAGTTGTCATTTAGCCAAATTCTGTGTAGAAATTTATGTAAATTGGCTCTGCTATATATTGATTTATGCTGTTTGTACCACCTGAGCATAAAAAGCATGGCATTTGATTCTCATGGGAGGGTATTTTATACCAGTTTGTGTCATGACTCACACCTGCCTAGAGAAGAGAGAAGAAAATTGTGCTTCAAATATTATGCATTTCACCTAGTCCCCATGGCCTGCTGCTGCTGCTTTAGTCTGCAAAATTGTGATTGGATTCAAATACATATATTTTTATACATGTGTGTGTCTGTGTGTGTGAAATAATACCCAAAAATATTGTAAAAAATCTCTGATGGCAGCTTTTTTTAACATATTTGAAAAGAGATGGCCACAATAGGGGAAGGCCTTAGGCTTTTTCTACATGCAATGGATATATTTTACTTCTGGACTGGTAATCTTTGAAGGAGCATCATTAACTCACTCAAGGTTACATTACAATCCCTATGTCCCAACCAGAAAACTCTCCTGTAGAAAGCAATTAGTCCTTGGAGAACAGAAAGAAGATAGCTTCTTCTGAACAGTCTTTATGCTCTTACCATCACCTGTTCTGATCAGACAGAGCATGGTATTTGATGACAATTCTGAAAACACTACTAATTGCTGGAATAAATCATGTTTCTTGGTAAATTAGTGATTGTTTTTTGGCAAGCTCCAGTTCTGTACATTTTCAACAAGTTCTAGTTCAGCTAACAAAAGCTTTCAGTGATCTCTGTATCTGTAATTATCTAGACACATGTGTACTTCAGGCAGTGGTACAAGACAGATTGGGTTATCACAGGAGAAATTTGTATGATTTTCATACCATTCAGATTGTAAGAAAGCTGATAACCTGAGAAATATCTTCCCAGGCCTATGAAATTTATCACCCTCATTCATTCTGCAAACTCTTCTTAGAGGACAGCACTGAATTCAGCATAGATGTAATCTTCTGAGCACAGCTGCAGTTTCATCTAAAGAAACACATCCTTGAAGCAGAACAGCAGACAGATAACAAAGATTCCTTGCTTGCCTCTTCAAACCAGCGTGGGTCTGTACCAGGCACATGACAAGGCAGGTTGATTTCAAATAAAGAGCATCTCAAAGGGTGTCTCTGACAAGCACACTTCCCACACATTGCTTCTCAGTGTCAAAACTCTCACAGCTGGAGCATTAGGAAACTGCCATGTGACCTAGGAATGAAGTGTAAGATATAAAATGTGGATGTTAGATATCAGAAAAGGTGCTCTTTTATCACAATAATCACCAAATTACTCAGAAAAGAGATTATATTTGTGTATGTAATCTTCACACTGTTTTACCAGTCCTTGTAATGCCAATGTTAAGTCTATTCATTTAAAAAATGAAATGAGTCCTTAACAGTGAGGAATATTACTTCTAGGCATTACCCTCAGGCGTGATGAGAAAGTTTTAGTGATGCAGATTAAAAACTGCCCTTAAGAAAAAGCCTCTAATGCAGTTGACAGTGAACTAAACAGACTTTGGAAGGGTGTAAGTGCTGCTGATCAGACACTTTCTGAAGCAAGCAGGATGGCCTGTGCCCCTTGCTGCAGCCTGCACCACCATCTGCATCTCTGGAGATGCACCTGAGGATATGGTCATGACAGAAAGACACATGGACACATAACAGTGCCTGTTGTTCACACAGGTCTGTTCCTCTGTCAGCAGACACTCAGAAAAACAAAAAAGGGGGAAGAAATTCTATGCTGCAGTGAAGAAATAAACACCCATCATCAGTCAGCCCTAATGGGCAAAAAAATGATGATACTGCAGAAAGATCCCCTGGCACACATAACTTTTCCTCTGTTAGAGAAGCCTTGAGTAGGCCAAGAAAATTAACAACAGCAAAAAAAAATTGACCAAAGTAAATAAGTAAATAGATAAATTTTCTTTTCTACTGGAATATCAATGAAGGCACTTTTTCAGCTTAAAAAACACCACTCCACATGGGATTCACTAAAGATTAGTTTTTTTTTCAAGAGGACTAATTATGCTGAAAAATAAAATACCTTAAAAAATCCTGCAGTCAGTTCTTTCAGATTTTTCAATTTTCAAAGCTGCACACCGTATCAGTGTAGATGTAGTAACAAAGGGGCTGGGATTAATCCCACTTCTGACAAAGGTAAATCACAGTTACCTGGCAAAAGCTGTCATCTTCACTCTCTGTCCTGTTTTCCTAAGTACCTTCTTCTTGAATTGCATTACTAAAATTGCAAAGCTTTTTTCTAATGATGTTTGGTGTTGTAAACTTTCAACTCAATCTAATTTCTCTGTTTCACCACGACTCTACCAAGTTTACATGTTTCTGGAGTTTTTATAAAAGCATTTCAAATTGTTCCTTTTTACTTGATTTGTACCTTATCTCTTTGATGGAACTCCAGTCTGTTTGTGTGTGTGCATGAGCATGTTTCTGCATGTGTGTGGTGGTGTTTTTCTCTTTTGAATATTTCTAGGCTGAAGTACATACTAAAGATAAATAAATAGTTGCTGGGGCCAAAAAGGGCCTGTGATTTGCTTCCAAATTAATAATTTCTTATCAGTGCTGTCAAATTGGCCCTTCCTAGCAAACTGTGCCTTTCTTTTTGGGAATAAATACCACAGCAGTCTGGACTTTATTATTAATGAAGTTATATTACCGTTATAAGCAAATCTAAGTCAGAAAACTTGCACAAAATATTTGATGCGGGAATCAGGTAGGAAAAAGGGGGAAAAGGGATAGAGTGATCAGGTTTCAACCCAAGATGTGCTCCTGTTGCACTTTTGGTGAGTATCCACACATAATCCAGTTTAGGTGTGGCTATCTGGCAGCAAGTGCCAGAGTTTTTTTAAGAGGTCTGAGTTTCCCAGCCTCAGGGGAGTGACACAGAAACGCCCAAGTTGTGAATACAAATGCTTGAACCAACTTTCAAAGGCAATTGACTACTGAGCTCAATGAAAAATAATTTCAGGGATGTGTGTGTGTAGAATTATAATAACAGAGAAGGCTTTCTAGTCTAAGGTCATTCAGATACTTGATTCAGGATCTTCCCATTTGATCATGTAGGTACTCTGATACAGTGAACAAAGTTAAAGGATATTTTCTTTCTGAACATAAATTTTAAAAGCATATAGAACATGTGAGTTTTGATTTTCTTAATGGTTTTTAAAGTTAATTTCTGGAGAGGAAATATGACTTTGTTGAAGGCAATTTGGGCCTTAGCTTCAGATTTCCAATGCAACATCCTGACAAAATGGCTAAAAGAGTATTTGGCCATTTAGGAAGGTCAGGTGTAGCTGTGAGATGCTAACTCATTTATTTTTCAACAGAAACAGAGAGGCTATTTCACAAGAGGCTTTACAATATGAACTCTGATATTCAGAATATTCCTCAAAGCACTGGACATTTTTCCCTATAGCAAACGTAGCAGACACCTCCTAAGACCAGGTTTTTCAGGCTAAAGTGACTTCTGGATATCCACTATTTCCTCTTTCTAGCCCAATTTTTAAAATTAATTTTCCCAAATTTCAGCAATATTTATAAAGACAAAGAAATATATTGCTATTTCACTGCATAAGAAATTTAAGATAAGGTTCCTCCAACCATACACGTACAAAGTGAGAAAGAGATGATGGTCTATAACATGTTGTAATTTATAGAATTTACTGGAAGGTTCTTGGGCACTCATGACTACTCTGATGGTGTCTCCCAGCATGAGTAAATCATGTGCTTGTGTCCCATATGCAGTGCTTTGCAGGTTGAAAATTGAGACACATGTAGCATAAATTTGAACTATGCAAAACAACAGCAGAAAAACAATTTTCCTTTTGTCTAATTTATTCAGCTTTAGAGACATATAGAAATATTGCACTTATATTATTATAACAATATCCTTTAGCAAGTCAGTATAATTAAACCTGGACAGAGTATTTTCAGCAATGGTAAAACAGAGGCAGATTGATCAAAGTCGGTTGTTTTACCCAAATCAACAGAAGTCATTAAAACCGACAGTTTTCTCTTAAGTTTTCAACTGGAAAATATATTAAATTTGTATTATCACTTTGAATTTAATTGTTTCTAAATTAATGTAATTTTAAAAAGAAAAAAGGAAAATTTAAAGTGCAAAGCTGTTGGTGTTTTACGTTATAAAATATTAACTTCCTGATTATAGCATTTTTGATAATAGGTCTAAAGGTACTAAATTAGAAAAAAATGAGTGCTAAAAACTTGCCATGAAATTAAATACGTAGTTGCAAATGCATCAAAATTTGCATCAATTTATATTTATTTATATAAAAATAAGAGTTTTAATTGTTTGCTTGAATATATTGAATTTAGTGTTTAAAATTTAACACATTTTAGACCTCAAATAGTTTGCCACTGAAGTCAATTATTAACTTTCTCTTGGCCACAGCTGATTTTGGATCAGAGATCTATATTTGTGACAGGGAAATCTGTGAGTACCTCTTTTTCATGTCAGTGAATGATCTGATAATACCCCTGATGCATTTCACAGCAAAGAACCAAGGAAAGAAAATTACAGCCTTTGGCAGTCTCTATTTCATTCTTGCTTGACTTGCAGGTGTTCCCTTGCTTTCAAATACTTGTGGTCTGGCCATATTTTCCAGTGTAGATGAAATTAGGGCTTTCCTGCTATTGAAGGGAAAAAAAATTAACATTCCTTCTTTATCGTGCGATGGATAGCAAAGAGAATATGTTATTGCTAGGATTTTCCCCTTTTTTAGAAATGTCAATTTTTATATCTATTTTAAAACTACATGTAGAATAATTTTGTTCTTCCTTAGCAGTGTTAAGCAATATTCTTTTTATTTTCTTCACATTTTTAAATATTGCAAGTAAATGAGGTTTGTTTCTCTTTGATGAAGATTTTCTCACATTCTTGTCTTTTAAGATTTAACATCATTCTTTTTCAAAAGCAAAAGCCAGACTGTCTGTGTTCCTTTAGGATAAATGCAAAAAAAAAATCAATTTTTTTTTGTCTACATTCCTCACATGTTTGTGCATGGTACTGGAAGGCATGTATATGCAATGTTGCCTCTGGAGTATTGGTATCTGTTCTTCACTATGCTGTCAAGAATTTATGCCAGTACCTCTGACTTTAATTTGAAAAGGTCATGCTGTTAAATATATAGAAATAATATAGCTCTTCTTTTGCTCTATCTGAGAACAGATGGTAAATCATCCTTAGAAGAAGAAAGAATTTAGAGTCATTCTTGAACGTTTCTTCAAGGCAGATTGGAAGAAAGTGAAATGGTGGCATTCACCACCAGGTGAATAAGGTGGTACTCACAGGACATGAGAAGGTATTTTCTTCTTGTTAAATGCCATTAGAGCAGTTACAATGATCTAAGACTAGTCTGGGAAAAGAAAAATGTAAATAATCTATTAATCCATTTGCCATCTTCTTTTCTGCATGCATATTGTTTCAGAACAAGTTGCTCTCCAAAAGCTGATTGCAAATCATTCCATAAATGGTTTTTTTCAAAATTGACATTCAAAGTAAGAAGTCTATAAATGTATAAACATGTCACAAAACATGTTTATGCAATCTGTTAGCATAGGTTGTAAATGAATATTTACTGCTACTATATGTGTATGTATTTTCCTATAGTTTTAATTTTCTTTAAGAGTTGCATTCCTAGTCCATATGTCTTTTTAAGATTTGATTAAAAAATTGATGTCCACTTTGAGATACCAAAGGAGAAAGATTTTTGGCTTATATATATCAATCTTTTGAAAATTTCTGTTCACTTACCATCATTAATACAACATAAAAATCAGAACAACAGGAGCGATACAAAGTGTCAATTTAAAAACTCTTTACTATTTATAAATAATTGGCTTTCTTTCACTTATCCTATATGCCTACAGAAAATTCTGAGTGTGTGCTCTCAAAGTTTGGGGTCCTTGAGTGCTGAGTAGAAAGCCACTACAACTGTTTACACATATGTGGCAATTTTTAACTCGAGGGATGGAAATTCTTTGCACAGGTCTTGTCCCAATATTGCAGATGATAAATAATGCTACTTTTCACTTATGTAGCAAATTTGCACCCATTAGATGTGCAAATTAAGGTAAAGAAAACAAATGGCAATGCCACACAAATTATGCTGGGCATGCAATGTGCACCAACTTTGACCCTCATGCACAGCATGACATTTGATAGTAACACTGAGTGAACACAGTTATTAAATATCAAAGAAATAAAAAAAAAATGGTAGTGTCAAACTTTCTTAAAACTGTACTCACGTGGGGAGGGGTTGAAAGGTATTATCTATTGTTTGATAAGCAAATGACAAGGATGCACTGCAATGACAGATAGGGAAGGCATCACTGTCTTATTCCAACCTTTTTACTGAAGCTGATTTTACTTTGTTTTTCTGTGACTCTTCTCAGTTTTCCATATTTGCTATCTCTGTAATTTCCAGAAATGATAAGGAGGATTGATTGTGCAGTTTAGTGCAGTTATGATTGGTCTGAAGCACAAAACCTAAACTGTCAAGATACAAGGATTATCAAGTACAAGGATGGAAAAGGCAGTAACTGGGAAAGAGGAAGAAGTGTTTATAAAGCAATATATATTATAAAATCTTTGCAACAAACTGGGTTATAAGGAATTTTATTCTTTAGTAATTTTTCCATTTTTCTAACAGTGTAAAGAAAGGATGATTCTGTAGGTGGATCAACAAGGTTGTAGGAAACTGTTAGAAATCCAAGTCCATCTATAATTAATGCAAATGCACCTTTTAGGTCAAGAGGATTTGGGAATGACAGCTACTATTTTAGACATTTATATGTACAAAATAAAGCCCCCTACAGTTGTGTCATAAAAGACAGTTGATTTTGGGAGACTTAGGAATGCAAATTTCCTGGCTATGAGAATAATTAACAAATACAGGAAAAATAATGTCCTAGACTGTTGTAGAAACAATCTAGAAAATGGTCCTTCTGCTATTTCTTCTGTCTCTGTGTTCCAAGACATACTTGAACTGTTTTAGAAGGAAACTGTTTAGGGCAAACAGGAATGGGAGACATACCTATCCCAAGACTTCTCTCATATTTCCTATTTACTGGTTTTGATTTCTTGGCTTTTAGCACCCAGACGTCTAAATTTTTCAACATTTTCCTGTCTGTTCAATATACAGTTAGCCCAATCAGTGGATTATATTCACATATGGGTATAAAAAAGACTGTAACTGATACATCACACCTTGAGTACCTAAATCCTTTGTAGTCCATACACATCCTGCCCCTTTGCCTCTTTCTTTTAAAATGTGCACAATAGCACTTTCTTACCTGGTTAGGGCAATGCAAAGAAGAAAACATCAAGTACAAGGGATACAGCTAAATCACTGTAAAAAAAATTGCTCTCAAGTATCAACTCAGACATAGCAAACATTACACCAGACTTCAGGCTGCCAAAGACTATCTTTTTCAGTGATCCTCCATAATTTTTAATGTTTTTCCAAAGAAAAGTTATGATACAAAATGAAAGCACACTTTGGTTCTTTAATATCCCTAGCATAAATATAGAATTTCCACTGTGTATTTCATCTCCTTTTACCTGCCAGATGTCAATATCAGTGTTGCAGAGTGTTGGTGAAAAAGTTTGAATGGTATAATAGTGAGAGAGATGTTTTGGAAAAGGTTCATATATTTCCTTGCAAATAAAGATGTAATGTTCAAAGAAAATTATCAAAATGATGATGCAACATGGTTGAACTCTCATTTAGATGGTAACAGTAAATATCCCTCTTAGATGTGTTCAGCATTTCAAATTGGAGACAGGATTTCAGAATTCCTATGCAAGTTACTGTAAAATACTTGGGTTCATAGAATGATAAAGAAATATCAAAACTGATATGTAATAATATTAAATAAGTATTGCAATTGACATGGTAGCACTGCAGTAATACCAAAGAAGGTGAACCAAATCACCCCAAAAAATAGCTACATAACACTGTATGACAATGTGTGGGAAGCCTGCATAAAGAATTGAGACCTTTTGAACTGGCATATCCTGTCCAAATATACATTAATTATCTTCACTTCTCTGCTGTATGTTTTACATGCTGAACAATGATTCAGTCTCTAAGATTCTCCTATAAGATTATCCTTTGGAAATGGGATAAGAGCAAAGCAGAGAGAAGAGAGAGGCTTATATGGAATTTTGTCATAAACTCGGAAATATAGACACTGCTTGTTAAAATCAATGCCAGCACATTCTCCTGAGAACTGAGTAGAACAGCCATAAACACTTAAAACCTTATTCTTGGAATGCATTGCAAACTACTACCTAAAAAGTCACTAACCACCACAACCCCCAGCAAAAAAAAAACCCAAAAACCAGCAAAAACACCTCATCACCCCACCTTGCAAATCTCCCAGTATGGATTTTGCTGGGTTAAAGTTTTTAAAAATTTAAGTATTTAAGAATATAATGGGGAATATTTCAGATCCAAATGCTGAATGACTTTGGATTGAAAGAAACAGCTGGATCAGAAAGAAATTAAAGTAATATAGCTTGGAAACTAATGGGAACACAGTAAAGTGATTGTGTGTCAGATACTTTGTAGAAGAGAATAGGGATAAAGAAATTACATGAACTATGTAAACTCAAAGAGGATTTTCTTTTTAGTCTATGCAGTGAAAGAAACAGACCCAAAGTATTTCTCTGACAATGAAAGGAATATGCACATATATATATATGCATGTGCATGTGTATTTCCACTTTTAAATTAATTTAAAAAAATAAACAGATCAATGTTTTTCCTATCTACAGTCTCTTTACCATAATCCCATTAGATTCCAAACCATGATGCTGTGATTTGTTTTCTTTTCATGCTAGTCATCAGAGTTTGATTGCCACCTTCCCTCTCAGTTATCCCTCATATTTCTCTCTTTCAGTAAGTGCAACATCTGCCTGCATAGGTCGATTTCAAGAGGTAGTGTGTCTATTATCAGTGTTCTCAGGAGTGCACTTTCAAAGCAAGACTCTCAGTTCTCTTCTCGTGTCTTTGTTTCATGCAGTAGAATGGTCCAGACTCAAAGAACAGCATTCTGTGTGACCTAGGGGATACATGCATTTCATTCCTACTACAAATGGGCATTAAGATTTTGGTAACAAACAAGAAAAAATGCAAAGGAGTCTAAATTTTTGGCTATTGCAGTAATTAGACCTTTCAAATATATAACCTCTTGAGCCTTCACATTCTTCAAGGAGCAGCATGAAGAATAAAAATTACTAAGAAACCTGTTTCACTTCTGCTCATAGGATGTGCACATTTTAAAAGTGTGTGGCAAAGATTTCTCGAAATAAGATACCTTAGCAAAAAAAGTTTCTGCTTTTCTTCTGTCCATAGATTATAAATCTGTGAACACCAAGAAGTTTTAGCTGCAGAACAGTTCATAGACAATTTTGAGAAGCCCAGTTTTGCTAATCATCATTATTCCATAAAAATGTCAGCGTCTCTTCCAAATCCAATCCCATATGCTCTTGATCACAATCTTCTGCCTTTCATCAGCTGTGGCACTAAATGACCTCTCTTCAGTCCTTTCACCCCAGAGCAGTTCACCCAAGTTCAGTGATAAACTGTAAAAGACAAAAGAAGGAAATCTGCACTCTATCTGTACCTTTCCTAAACTTAAAAATCTTTCCTGCCCCATGAGTTAAAAATTGTTCAAAAATTTATAATCTTTTTGTGTTAGACACTGTAAAGAAATGTAAGTCCTTGATGTTGTACTCAAGTTTCCTTCTAACTATTCACTTTCAAGAAAGCAACAGTTTCATTTTAATTTTACTCTGATATTTTTTTCAATTATAATTTCTAGAATAGTACTAGGGAAATATAAATTTGATTGAATCAAAACCTCAAAACATCAGAGATCTGGTTACTGAGTTATTAAAAGCAGCTCAAAGTTGGTGTGGGCAAGAATCTAAATTAAATATTATGATTAGTGAGAAATTATATTTGTAGAACTACATCTATTCTGAAACTTCAAAGAAACTCAGGTATGGGTCTTACCATCCTTGATCTTCTTACATAGAGTTTATTTTGAAAGGAGCCTTTTAAAAATCATCCAGCTCAACCCCACTGTTGCTTCATTAGACCAGGTAATGTCAACGGCTGCACATAACTTGAGACAATGTACTCTTATCTCTACCTCCTTAAAAAATCTTTCTTACTTCACCAGTTTTACTTGTTTACAGCTCTCATTACCTAAGGCATGCTGTATTTAAGTTTTATAAAATTCCAAACAAGAAAGTGAATTTTTGAGTTGCACTTATATTTTGGTGTTCCTTAGGAAACCTAAAAGTAATATTGATCCATCTCCTCTAATGGCATAAATCATCACAGCAACACTGAAATATAGCAACTGAAGCTATCTTACAGTAATTCCATTCTCTCTCTCTGTTATATACTGTCTGTATGTCTTCTGCATTGCTGAGTTCGTTTAACCAACATCTATGGGGACTTTCCATTTTTTCAATTAAGAGAGAGGTCATTAAGGGTAGAGTTTTGAGAAAATACAGAAAGCAGTGTAGGAAAAGGTCTTAAGCTCATAAATGTTCTTAATTATACGTTGTGTCCTTAGTGTAAAGAATTACCTTCAGGTCAT
This sequence comes from Erithacus rubecula, assembly GCF_903797595.1. Lineage (NCBI taxonomy): Eukaryota > Metazoa > Chordata > Aves > Passeriformes > Muscicapidae > Erithacus > Erithacus rubecula. The sequence goes on from NC_136688.1 coordinate 42,303,071, forward strand.
TCTGTCTCTTTTATCAGAATAAATCACCATCATCATCTATTCACTAGTGCATTCAATTCATGACATAATAGTGTCAGAGGTGGCACAGAGTATACACATATATACTCAAATTCCAACACAGTGACCCAAATTGTGTCTACAGCTGCCAAGCAGAGTGCCATAGACATTTAGCAGAAAGGGATTGTTTTAAAGAAAAATTTTTCCTACGAAAGGAAGTAAATGGAACAATATCTTAGCAAAGCAGCCCTAGAAATTAGATTCAAAATACATTTATCTCTTAACTGAAGGTGTTTGAATACCGCATGCTAATGTTCATATTAGAAAAATACCAGTGTGTATGTCCTAAATGGCAATTTTTACTTCAAATGGAAGGGGCACTGGAAAAGAATAGTGAACTTTATTTCAGAACTGACATCCTTTAGCAGAGTCGCACTAGTACAGATCATGGCAGAATACAAGTACAAAAATTAAAAGCTTAAGTTTACCCTGTATTTTAGCAAGTTGGAAGAAAAAAATTAATCTCCATACAGAAATATTTAATCTTAAATTTTAAGTGTACACACACTATTCCTCAGGAAACTCATATCCTTGGCCATATCAAGTCCAATGATTATGGACAGTAAAAATAGTCAAAACTTTTAAGTTCAATAAGTGGATTTTCTGAAGAATTTTCTGAAGAATTCCTATGTAATGACATATCTGTGTCATATTTGCAAAACAGGAGAATTTTACATTTGCACAGAGCAGCTTTACAAGCCTACTGGGGACTGCAAAGACTTAGGCAGAACAGCTCTTGTATATCTGATTTCCCAGTGCATATAGCATAAAGTCACTCTACAAGAGCAGAATATCTTTCAGGTGTTGGACTTGCTGTGTACCTGCAGATCAGCTGCATAATATATGTACATCCAGCACACTTGTGTTGTGACTGAGCTCACCTGTCACTGCCAGACACAACCTGAAAAAAATGCAAAGTGTTCTTGGGAAAATTTATCTCCTACCATATAGATGACAATCTGACATTGATCTTTGACCCCACATTTTGGGTATGTGATACAACACCTCCAGTCACAGAACTTAGGAAATATAGACCATGAAACATATCCATAAAAAACTCCTCTTCAGCCAAACGTCTTAATACAGCAGGTATTTTTACTCCAACAATATATTTTTAAAAAATATCTAATTTTTTTTTTTTTTCAAATTGATTTTATTTCTAACAATGAATTCTTGATAATAGAAACATAAAGAATTATAAGGTATTCTAGCTCTTTTTTGACATTCTACTGAACATTTTGCAGGACTTGTTCTTTGATAAATTGGGAGTCAGTCTTGGGCACTGGAGAAAGGAAAGCTTCTTTTATTACATGTTATATGCAGAGAAAGAACAGCATGGGGACATATTGTCCCTTGCTTCTCAAAGCATTTTACTGATGCATGTTGAACATGCAGAAAGCTATGATGGTTAAGTACTTTGAATTCCCAAGGTAGTAACATACCATGGATTGGCATACTTTGGCTAACACACTTGAATCTGGACCAAAACCATCCTTCAGATCCTACCTTAACCAAAACTCTTGTTTGTGTCAGTAGCAGGGTGTTCCATGATGCATTTTTCTAAAATCAGAACATCTCCCTTACAATGCCTCTGTTCCCTAAATATTGAAAATATTTCTGTGCTTAGGAAACTATCATCAGACCTGTACATGCCAGATATTATCTGTAACTTGACATAAAACATGCTGAGATTGTCTCTGAGTGAATAAAATAATCATTCTTCTAAAAAAAAAAAATAAGACGTAATGTGAGCTGAGCTGGGGAAAGTGTGCTAATTGCTGTAAAATATTCTTTGTGGAAAGAAGAAAAATCCCACATACACTGTTAAGCATACTGCCAACTTACAATCTAATTCAAAGTAACAAGGACAAACTGATGCCCCATCAAATGATGTTTTTAATGGCCAGGAATGTAAGTAGGGTAAGACTATGTAGGATGGATTAGTCATACAGCAAGGCTGTTTTTAATTCTTTGGTACTTCTAGGAAACCTACCACTATGTAACTCCTGGAAACATTATCTGATATTATTTTCATTTTTGACAGTGGTCTCTAGAGCTAGTACATCAGAAAACAGCAGATAAAATATTATTACAGAGGTTTGCTATGCTGTGGAGAGTTTATGTTGTCCTAGAGCTCTTGAGAGTGACAATGTCATGTATCAATTTTGTGTTGACATCAAATATTCAGAGAACTCAACAACTCACCTCAAGAAGTCTGATTGACAAGCAAAAAAAGGAACCAAACTTCATCTCTGAGGTTTTCTGACTCATGTACTCTCCTTGTAGTAAACTCACTGATTCAAGTACAATATTCAAAAATTGTTGAGACTTTTCAGTCCAATCCACTTCAATAGCCAAGCCTTTTCCACTAATCATACCAGCCATACACTGAGAATCCCTGCAGGAATGCAAGAGAATCCCAACTGTGCAACTATATCAAAACAAAGCATCCATCAATCTTTTTCTGAAGGATAATAAGCTACAAGACTACTTTTAATAGTTAAGGGACAATTAAGTAAATGTAAATCATAATCCAGTGCTGATCTTAGCATGTCCATCTTTGTTGCCAGCATGCAGGGAGGGAGAACCCTTTTGTTTCTCTTTTATTAAGAATTTCCTTCACTAGGAATATTTCTTATGGTCATTGATCTGGCCCTTGTGCTGGAAATATACCTATCAGTCACAGAGAGAGACAGGAAACCTATCAAAAAAAGAGAAATTCAGGCTACTTTTTTGTCCATCCAAGTAACCCCAGTGGAAGGCATTGGTCTTTCATAGTGCAGTGCACCAAGAGCATGCAAGTGTGATGGACTACAAGCAGCAGCACAACTTTGATCTCTGAGGAGGCTTTTGGAGTTACATAATATTCCATTCCTTTTAGGAACCTTCTTTTAGTCTAGAGATTTGTTTAATTTTTGAAAAGATAGCTACTTTTCCAGTCTGACAAAGTACTTAGATATCCCACCATGTTGTGACTGCTGCATTTAGTTGACAGTTTGAAAGAGAGGGGACAAGTAAGTCATAAATTCTGAAGTGAAACCCTAATCCCTTTGAAATTAAGGAGACTTTTCTTTGTTCTGTTTTGTTTTTCAATAATGACAATGGAGCAAAGAATGTATCCTTGACTATGTTACCAATGGACTGTGAAGACTTGGGCAAGCAACAGCTCTGTTGTACTGTTTGTCCATTCACAAAGTAGTTTGTACATTATCAAGTAAAATAATAAAATGCAGACCCTTTTCTAGACTTAACAAAGCTAGTGATGTTAATGGTCTGCCAGATTTCTGGAGAAGATGCTTTTGCATTTATTTGCTTATTATTATATCACTGTAACACCCTATGTGTGCTCCATATGTAACATAATGACAGAAACTGTCAGAGAAATCTTAGGTAGATAAACATGATAAAGTTTAAAAAGCAGAGTCACAGCAGTGAAGTATTGCTGAGAATGGTTAGTGAGTATTATAACATAAAGGAGGATGGAGGTGGAGAGAGGGTTTAAAAGTGTCATATTGATTCCCACCACCTTTGGCATTATATTTTTAAATACTGAAAAGTTTCTAAAACAAAGACAAAACACAAGGTAGGTTTACGTTAAAGTAGATAGTGACAAAATTTGCCTTCATGTCACAAATCAGAATAATTTTTAGTATAAAAACTACTGTCTTCTACAGAGTTTATGCCAGATGTGAGATTGGTCGTGGATGTTCAAAGCCATGGCAATACAAGATGAAAAAGTCTTTCTAAGAGATAACAATTTTATTTGCATGCAGAAGGATGGATAATAGACATCTGGACTAGCAGAGTGAGCAACAGCAGTGGCAGCATGAGCAGCAAATTTTGTTATTATTAGCAATTCAAATGCAGGTATCAGATTGGTTTTGTGTTTGAATCATTCATCAGGGTTTGCTCCAAGGCTGACACTTGCTTTCTGGAATTTCCATAAAATTTCATTCAAAACATTTATTTTCTCCATAGAATGAAATAGAAGGAAAAAGAACAGAGAAGAACACATCAAAAGAGTTATTCTAAGAATATTAAGATTTTTTGATTTTTGAGACATAATTGAAGAATCATTTTCAATCTAAAAATTCAGTGCAGACCCAATTCTATAGAAAAATCTGCAATTGGTTTCTCTTGGATTGTTCTCTGACTTCTATACATGTGTGAAACTTTTTGTGATTTGCATGCTTGGAAGAATCACCAGCTTTTCGTCTTTGTTATTAACACTCCAGCAACTGTCTTGTTAAAAACCCTTATTCTGTTATTACAATGTGTAGACTTCCTGAAAATGGCTCTTTCTGCTTATGTAATCATCTTTCAATACTGCCTCCTACTAAGGCAGTCAATTACTAGCCATTCTGCCCTGTCAGAGCAATGAAGCATTTATGTACTTGAGATATTCATGTCTGGAGCTTTAGTTTTAAATCTAAGAGCTCCCATCACCTTCTGAAATTCTTTGCTTTACCAAGTGATTTTGTTATATAAAGCCATTACTGAAGGAAAGACTGTTTCATTATTCATCACTTGCTATCACCAGAAGTCTTGAAAGTATAATAGAAAACAGTCTCTGTTTCAGCATTCATCAAGGTAGATAAACCATTATCTCTCTACATTAGGAGAGACACAGACAGAGTACATCACATTTTTAGCATCCCTGAATGCTTGAATAGTGTCATGAAAATCTAGGGCTAGATATGGAGAGATAACCAGATACTTCTGGATATTTCTGGAGACATGTTATGTGGGAGACATGGAAAATGTTTGTACCACACTTCCAAAGCACCAGTCACTAAAATTTAGAGAACACAAAAAAAAAAGTCATTTGACAGTGTGAATCAGTCTGGGGACTTGACCTGGCTGGTTACAGACCAAAATCACTCCATCACTGCATCACTCAGCTGGAAGGGGAGAGAAAATTTTATGAAAGTCTCTTGGATTGAGATGGTGACAGGGAAAGAGCACTCATCATCAGAGGCAAAACACACTTGACTTGGAGAAATTAATTTAAATTATTACCAATCAAATCAGTGTAGGGTAGTGAGAAATAAAAATGCGTCTTGAAACACCTTCTCTTCTGCCCATTCCTTCTTCCCAGGCTCAGTTTATATGAGGTTTTCTCTACATTCTCCCCCCAGTTAGTGCAGGGGGAATGGGGAATGAAGGTTGAAGTCAGTTCATCACAAATTGTCCCTGCCTTTCCTTCCCATTCAAGTGGGGACATCTGTGGAAAACCAGAGGTTATTACCATAAATTGAATAAATATGAAAGAAAAAAAAAAATTGGTCCTCATTTTAAGATTTTCAACTATTTTTATTTTTTTTCAAAGCTAAAAATAAATGCCATGATGTTATTAGAGGTGTAAATAATCAGTTTATGTTTGATTCACATTCATGGTTTTAAGATGTTCACTGTACTGAAGAAAGAAGGCTTGAACATGCAGAAGCAAAAAAATACAAGAAGAACTTTCATCCTAGGGAAAAAAAAGCTGAAATTTTAAAATAATCTATGGTTATTTTAAAATTTTTAGGCAATTTTAAGCATCTCTTGTGTAGGCTTTGACCTTAACATAGAAATGAAATAGTATTTGAGTTGTTTACATATTGACAGTTATATCTGTTCCCCATCTAAGCAAAAATATTCTTGAATTAATTCAGCTTCCTGCATCTCAGATAGTTTTGCTTTGTACTCCACCTCCAGAAACCAGCACTTATTACAAGGCTTTCCACAAGTCAGCTCCTTCATGCATATCATAGCATTACAACAAACAACAAATATTTGCCTTCTAGTCACTGTGTATTTACTGTGTGTGGGCTTTGCAATACACTTCCACTGTGGCATATTTTACCAAATTGCTGAATCCCATTTGTCTCCAGAAAAAGCTTGAATAACTCACACAGTGTGATCCTCTTGCTGCTGTAATGCATTAATATGTGGTATTCTTGGGAAAATATCCAGACATATTTTACACAGCTGTGTTTTGGTCGAGATTTCAAAAAAAAAAAAATATACTTCAAGAAATTATTTATAGCAATCTTGTCTTTGGAATTATATTTTCAGTCAAGAAAAAAAATTGATTTGGGTCTCGACCACACTGCCTACCTCTAGTCTATCTCAAGAAAAAGCTGTATAAATGTGAATGAAAGTGTCTACCCCAAATAGGGTAGGAAAACTGAAATAATACTGGGGAATTGCAGCTCAGGAATGAGGTAAATTGGCAGCTAATAAATGGATTTGTATTGCTACATATCTTAGCCTACAGTCAAAAAATGAATGTGGTCACTTTTTTCTGTAGTGCAATAAATTGAGGATGAAGATAAGCAGAAAATCTACCTGGTATTTGTAGCTCTTCACTTGCTTATTCAGCATATCAACTGCTATTGCCTTTTGTTTATTGATTTTCATTTTTATTTTATTTTTAAATAGAAGAAATCAAAGTGTTCTTTTGATTTATCTGCCTTCCAACAGCAGCTTTAGCTTCATTTCTAAGCTTCTGACACTCATTTTTCTTAAGCTGCAGTTTTCTATTTGTACTCTATATGCTGTGTACAATAAATACCTGTATGGAATGGGCTCTGGGAATTTTGCCATAACCAAGTAAGTGAGGACAGAACTGCTATCTCATCCTTCCAGTCACCATACTCAATTTCTTCTTTGAAATGTGTTACAAATACCTCATACTGCATTAAAAAAATCAATTCTAGCAAGTGGAGTAGGTTGATTTAAAGTGTCCAAACAGAAAAGTTAAAAATAAGGGAATAAAACCACTGTATTTTCTCTAAGCAGGAGCTTCCAAACAGCCTCTTTCATGGCATTCCACAATATTGCTGTTGGACATTTACTAATTAGATTAATCACCGTGTCATTTTCCCATCTCCTGTCAAAAACTCACCTCCCAAAACAAATTTTTTACAAAAAAGCTCAAGTTAAAAGCAGAAGGATCAAAATTATTGATTAACTAAACCAGTGACTGTGGAATTCTCATCTTAGGATTCAGTTTGATGGGGAAAAATTGATGTCAATAAGGGCTTTTAACAAGAACAAAGAGATGTCAGTGTCACTACACTGCAATTAGAAAAAACACAAGTATTAAAATGCCAGAATCCACATAGATCTTGTGGCAGGAAGTTCAGCCCAGTCTGAAAATGTTGTGTATGTTAAACCTTTTTTTTAACAGATTTCCACTCTGTGTTTAGCAGCAGTGAGTCAGGTTGAAGCTCACTCTGCTGCTCTGACAGGGTTGCTGCTGCAACTCTGCAGTGTGCAGCTCTGGGATGCCCTGTGAGACAGAAAATCTCCCCAGGGACCTCCCTGCTGTACCTGGGCTTACATTGCCAGTCCCATGCCAGGAAAAGGGAGCACAGGCATAAATGTTTAGTCAGAATGGAACTATATTTGCCATGTGGCTTTTATTTTAGAGAGTGTGTCAATAAACAATGGGATGTTGAATTCACTATGCACACACTTTGCCTTAATGCATCTTATATTTAAAAAAACAAAAAGATAAAACATCCTTGCCAATTTATCCCACAAGAATGGTACCTGTCTTCAGCAACAATAATGAAGTTTTGCCACTGTTTCTGAAACAAGCCCCAATTTTTTCTTTTGATAACTAAAAAAAAAAAAAAAAAAAAAAAAAAGGTCTATTTTGAAGGTTTCCTTTTCAGTGTAGCTCTGAAAACTTACCCCTAGTCACAACACAACTTTGAGAGTGCTGTCTCTAAATTATCAGAGAAAGAGAGGAAACACAAAATGAAAAGCTTAAGTTTTTTCAATCCCTTTAAAATTCAGAAGCAGTAACAACTATGAGCTTTTACATTGCAAGAATTGTGTTTGATAACTAGGAGCACAGCAATCATGGTTATAGTCAGAGACCTTAATGAAGGACTTCTATATTGGAAAAAAAAAAAAAAAAAAAAAGAGGAAGATAAAAAAAGTGAAATATTACTCAGTTGGAATCTGCTAAGATTTTAACAGTTGGGTGAATTCCCCACCCCTTTCAATAGAATGCATGGGATAGAAAAATTGCACATTTTCTGTGTCCTTCAGTCTGACAAGCACAAGAAGTGTTGCTTTTAGATGACTGCTTGGACAATTTGCATGATGGAGATTGTAACTGCCTCTCTGAAATACAGCAAAGTACTTAGGAAATTGCTTTAGGAGTAGGCACAAGAGAAAACAGAAGGTTAAAAAAAAGAGAGAGCATAAAATGTTTCAAGCTCTTTTTTGATTTTTTCTCTGCTCAAAAATTTGTTCTTTCTATATCAAAGACATAACATTTCTGACTCACAACATTGCACAAATATAGCCAAACAAATAAGTATTTTACACAGTCTTGCAAAAACTGCCTTCAACAAACAATAGTAATCTAAAGGGCAGGAGGAAATCTGTGACATTTTCCTAGGGTAAATACTACTTAATTGAAAACATTTTCACCTTAAAAACTATAAAGACTGTCACTCACATCTCCTGCTATGCCTTTTTGATTACAGTAAGAAGAAGTTCAGATCAGATTCAGTTAAATTGACTTAACCAGATGGAATGAAGCCAAATTTTACTAAATGACTAGGGAATAATAACGTTTGCAGGACATGCTTTTTAGGCAGAAGAGACACAACCACTACAGTGTTTACTGCTAGTAATTTCTGAACAATTTCAAAGTGATGCTGATGCTGAGATGCAACAGAGGTGTCAGAAATAGGAACAGCGCCAGTTTGAAATCTGGCTTGTGTGCTGTTAGGCACTAGGGATGTCCTTAGGCAAAGCAAGAAGTTTCCTGGGGCAACAGCATGATGAGATTTTGATGGCAAAAGCTGCAGAAGTGGCAGAGCAGCTTCTGCAGACAGCAGCCTCCCAAGAATTGCAATGTTCTGCCTCAGCAGTCCCTGGCTACGGCCCCTGGTTTTGCACATCCAACCTTATCCCTTTATCATCCCTAAAGCACTCCTGCTAAGGAAAAAAATCCATTTAAATATAAGTTTATCCTAGCAGAGGGATTACAGTATGGTCCTGTACCCCCCTATCTACCTCCCTAAAACCAGAGATGCTGTTATTTCTCAGCAAAGCACAAAATCTGAGGACACAGGCACGTGTTAATTTCAGGTGCTGTTGTGCTTTGTCTGTCTCAGTACACTGATTTTTTTTGGAGGAAAATTCTTCCTAAAGCACTTTTTGTAATTTGGAAAAGAAAACCAGTAAGAAGAGAGAAAATGTGTTGAGCACAGGGTAGGAACCTTGATCTTGAGAAACTGGGGGCATGAAAAATTAGCCTACATCAGCAAAGACAATGTCCAGTGCTATCACTAAGTCAGCATATTATTATTGTAATCTCTCCTCACAGGCTAAAAACCAGGCAACACTTTTTTTCTGTATCTGTTAAAAACATAGGAAAGTCTTCTAAGGAAGAAGATATATACAAATTCTGGATAATTTCTACCTAAATGGATCTGTTTCAATAATATGATGTATTTCTCAGTGTTTGATTTTTTTTATTCTGAAACAGAACATTAATACATTGTTTTAATTGACCAACCATTGCTTATGGTGACTGGTTTCAAAGCTGACATTTCTGCTTTATAAAACACTTACATTGTATAAAAGAGTTATCTCTCAGAAAATCAGGCATAAAAATGAAAATAGAGCAACTAAAAGGCAATGTTGGTGATTTTTTTTTTTTCACAATTCATTTGCTGTGAATTCTGTATTATTTCCTGATGACAATAATTAATAACCCTGGACTGGATATTTATACTGTCAAAAACATGAACCTAGGGAGCATCTTCAGAATGGTTTGTTAGGGGTGAAGGCCTGTTACCAAGGAAGCACTTAGGCATGTGAGAATTAGGTCCCTAATTCTTGAGTGTCCTGAGCTGAGTTATTTTGTCATCATACACCTCATAGGCATCAGCTACTGCACTTCTAACCTATGCTGGTGCCCAATATTGTTGTTACTGGCTTTGACATTGAATACACTCTTGGTCAAAGCACTTGCCCAGGGCAGGGAAGACCTGGTTCTTTCTTAATATATTTTATTGTAAAAATAGAATATAATCTCAATTTAGAAAAATAGACAAGAATGCGTCGAAACATACCCAAATCTCCCACTGAAGATATTCTTCCACAGTTAGTGTCTTGCAAGTGATTCCAGTAATACTCTACTTCCTTTTTAATCCTCTCTGCTGGTAGGTTGCCATAACTAAAGCATTGAATTATTTAATGTTATGCAAATGATAAAGGTTTGTAGTTCCAAACTACTCCAAATAGATGGCAGTAGGAATTTGTGGATACTCGATTTTTGGCACTTAGACTTTTATCATTAATTTTGATGTTTTGTCAAAATTTTTCTGATAGGTGTACAAATATGTGCATTTCCAAGTAAATGAAAGGGTAGTTAATTTTTTCTGATTTTAACAACAAAATGGGGATGAATAAAAACCCTACCAAAATTTTGAAGCACTTTTAGGAAAGAATAACCAGTTTCTTGCCAGAAAAGAACGCAGAAGTATATCTGAGCTTTGTCTGGTCTCACATTTTGGACATTTTATTTCTTAAGCAAGTCTCTGTAGGAGATGTATAAAGCACTGAATTTTACATAGGCTAATATCAAAGAATATTATTTGTTAGTAATTACTGATCTAGAATATTAAAATTCATGTTTGTGTAGACTTCATATTCTGTATTGCAATAAAAAAATGTATACAAGAATGAATCTATATAAAATATATATTATGTTTAAAAAGTGTTTGTGAATCTAGGTGTCAGCCTTTAAAGAACTGAACTATTTCCTGCCCAATGTTACTTAAATAGAATGAGTTGTGGGCCTCTATGTTGTCCACATTTGGTTTTATGTGACAATATGCTGCTCTCCATTGTCTTTCTGTTTACAAAGGAAAGCAATCTTTTCCCATGAGGGGGAGTGTTTCTGGTAACTAGAGGACACATTTGCCATCTAATTAGGTGCAGATTTGTCTTTGTGTTCTCTCTTTCCACAACTGGGGTTATTTTGACTAGTAATTATTGCTGTCTAAAGCGTCAGGGTCTATAAAATCAGCACCTTGTGAGACCCTTGTGAATCTGTGAGTTATATTTCTATTAGACAATTACTATTTACAGTAAATCTTAATATTTTCTGTGTTAAAGAAAAGAGTCTTAACATGGTCTACAGCAGTCTTTACAATCCAATATTTTCCAAGTCTAATTTTCACACAGCATCCAAATTTGAAAAAGAATTTGTGGATAGGTGTAGTTGAAATTAGTTTAATAGCAGTTTTAATCTTCACATGTGTGCAGCAGTTGGGGTCTTAGGTCAGCATTTTGGAGTACAACAGGAAGTTTAGATGGAGCTACTTTCTAACATTAACAATGTAAAAAATTACCTTGTGTTCATAAATCTTTCATTTCAGTATTTGTTTGCTGTGAAGTTCCAGTTTTCAATTCCATCAATACTTTTATGTGTGACAGCTGGTGTTTGAGTATACAATTAGGAAGTGCTGTGCTGGAAAGTTGGCAAATTGTGGACAAGGGGAGAGAAATTAACTTTTAAGATTTTGTTGCCAGGTTTTTATATTGATTGCAGATTTTATGTATAGATAGTAGACAATGCAATCCAAGCCATTTAAAGATAGTGAAAATTAAACAACCTCAGCTTGAAGCATGTTTTCCAGCATTTTTTAAGTTTGAAATTCAAAAGCCCATTTCTGTTAAGATATAGGTACAAATTTAAGTTACTAATGAAACTCAGGGTGCAATATTGTGAGATTCAGCCCTCTCTGTAATAGCCAATTTCTATAGCCAAACCAGAGAAAGTAGCTCACTACTGTCCTATTAGGTGTGTTCTGCTGTGCAAGCATGAAGAATCTGAAATACTTTAATATAAAAAAATTTATCAGAGTGATGTTTACTTGTGATTTTTATCTTCGTTTGAGTAATCATAATGTGATTTTATATTATTAATATAACATTTAATCACGGATATTATAAAACCTTGAATTAAGTATTTGAAAATCACATCATTTAAAGATCACAACTTTTCTTTTATAATGTTTCCAGTTATTTGCTTTGTGAAACAATGAAAGATAGGAAAAATATTTTATAATTAAGGTGCATCTTATTGGATATAAATGTAACCACTTTGTAGTCATCAGAATCTTTACACTGATGATTCTCCAAGAGAATAATGTAGGAATATAGCTTGTATTTTCTGTTTTCAATGAGATTAGGAAAGTATATTTTTTTGATTCTTGCCAAAAGCAGTAATTCCAGTATTTTCACAAATTTTAAGCTTACTTGGGAGAGGGAAGTGAAACTTGTTCAACCACCTGCCTGCCACATTTACATTCCTCTGGAAGACAAGAACTGCTTCAGGAAAACTCTGCTGTACTTTATTCTTAATCCTCCATTACTTATTCCCCCTCAGTTCCTCCTCCTGAAAAGGTGGGAGGATCTTGCAACTTCACTCCCCAGGCATCAAGAAAATGCTGAAGCATACCAGAAGAATCAGGGGGCCAGAATATAAAGGTAAAATTAAACGAGGGGGAGGATCTGTTTTGCCACTTTCATGTGAGAGTTGGGACAGAACTGATGCACCATCTGACAGTATATGATTTATTTGAAATTTGGGTGGGTAGAGATACTCTCTGAACAAGAAATGAGTATTTGCATGAGTAAGGCCTAGAGACAGAGTTATCTTAATTTAAAAATCTGGGGAAAACAGCAACATCAGTTTTCAGAGCAGCACATTGAATACAGCTCAGGAATATACAAAACCCCAAAAATAGAATCTCTGCAGGGGAAAAAAATTCCAAACAAAAAATCCAGCAACCAAATGGGTTTAAATTATTCAGGAGTCTTTACTTTTGGGGGTATAACAATAGAAAATTTATATGCATCTTCATTGACGCCAGCATTTCTGGAAACAGTTATTTTAATAAAGAAACAGGTTGATTCTACATATGTGAGCACTTTAACATGATAATCTGGTATGTAGTCCTGAAATCAGTGATTATATAATGAAGTCTATAAAACTTCTATAAAATACATGATGGGAAAACTGGCAATTTACTTTTTCACACATATTTTTAGTTGTTGTGCTTCAAAATGTGAACTAAAGTTTCAGGAAAAAGATTAAATAAATGTAAAGCTATAGTACCAACCTCTGTAATCCATTCAGCTGCCTGATTGGTTTTCTTACACACAAATTCTTTTTGTACTTTCCTCCACAGAAGCAATGAAGAGACTGATGACCTGTAAAATCTGATGTCCATTTTATATAAAGGAGGTGATAACAAAAAGAAAGGTCAGTAACAATAAAAAAGAACAACAGTTTTTAAAGCTTTAATAATTTAGTTTTTCGTCAGTCAATAATTCCCCTAAAGAATTGTAAGAACATTTTCTGAGATAAGAAAATCAGTATTATTTAGACCAAATGATTATTTTTTTAAAGATTTTAAATCTGAAAATGTATACATATTTTTTAATAACAAGAAAGATTCTTACAGCTAAAATAATTTCTCTCCTAAATAAACCAATCTATTTACCCAAGTAGATTTATAAGTTAGATCTCACACTGCCAGTAACTGATCATAAAAATACAGAAATTATATTTTACCAGTCAGCAATGAAATGAAAAATGAATGATTCTATGGCATATATATAAAGGATGAGTCATAGGATGAGTTGCACAGAGGAATTAAATCTATGGGGAGAATAACACATACATCCCAATATCATATTATCTCATTACCTTATATATTTACAATTGTGTCCCTCTTGATTTTTCCATATACACCCATGTATTTTTCCCAATTTATCGTGCAAAAATAGGAGTAAGGGAATAAATCATAAAATTATTAAAGTAAAGAACTATGCTTAATTCTGTTATGTGTCTGTATCTTGATCTTGTTTGTGATCTTACCAGAGGACAGCAATCTTGAATACCTTGCTGACCTTCTCATGGTGCAGTCACCAAAAACTTTAAGCCTCTGTAGAATATGTCAATGAATGAGACATATTTATGAAACCAGAAGATAAATGATGCATTGATATCCTGTTTTCTACAGACTGATAAAGCACATAGGCCACCTGAAGGGTCAGGGAGGAATGGTTATATAATGTATGCTGTGAATGTGTCATTATCCAGAAAAACATTAAAAGAGCATTACAGCTGTTTCAGGAAATTCACAGTTCAGGGTGAAATGTACCATATGTCCATCAATACCTAGGCACAACAGGGGGCATTAAGAAAACTATTTAGGTGGCTCCCCATTGTGCCAAGGCTTTTGAAGACATATGGTGCTTTTCACCCTTGACTAACATTTCCTTTCATTCAATGTTTTCTGTAGCCACCTTGAACATTCTTTGAGTGTCAGTTATATGTGTCTGTATGAATGAACATGTGTATGAGAGAGAGAGGAAGAGGCAGTTACTTAGAAGACTTCCTCAGAAGTCTTCCTTCTCTCTTTTCTTAGAGACTGAAAGATAGTATGCCAAATCTGGCAATTCTCATTATTTCACAGACTGGGAACAAGTGAATTTCTGACATTGTACACAAGATAGAAAGAAAAAAGAGTCTTAGCTATAAACCCAAAGACGAAAACAGGGTGATAAAATTCATGTTCATGACAGGAAGGAGAGATAATAGAAATTCCAATAATAGTAGCAGAAATAGTACCAAGTGCCAATACCAATACCAGTACTAATAGTACTAGAACAGTGTTAGGAGCATAAGAAGCAACACTAGCAATAAGAGTAGCATCATATAAGACATGGATATTTTTACTGATTGACTGTAACTAACTACCTAAATCCATTTATAATGAAACATAATTCTCTCTTTAGAAAGTGCATGTCTGTTGGATTATTTATTGACTTGTTTGAAGAATTGCTGATGTCTACTGTCCCATGTTGGGGAACCCACCTCTCTAGTTTGTGTTCCTTGTTAATTTTCTGAAAACTGATAAACTGAGCATGTGCTAGATGGCTTTTCAATGTATAAGCAAGCAAGTTCCCTGTCCAAGGTTCCAAAGTTCTCTTCTATCTTAATGTAGTCCTAAGTAGATTTGATACAAGATATTTATATGTACTCCAGCAGGGTAGATGACGATATCTTACAGATGTTTTTCCTTAAAAGTAAGGAAGAACTAATTTGTCTAAATGAATTCACTGAGAATTTGAGAAGTACATTCTGAAAAGAATACGATGTTTCATTATTGTAGCACCCAGTTTCTTAAATTCCCATCATCTATGTTCTGTGTTCCTAACTGAGATGCTTCCTCCTTAGCTTCTTTGCTAGAATGGATTAAGCATATAGGAGATGGAGACAGGAAAGCCGGTATAATAACTCAGTAGGATTCCAATAAAAGTTAAAGGAGTAATGTCAGAAAAAGATGCATTAAACTCAACTGGTAGCTTTTCATCACACTAAGAATGTTCTTATTCCCCAAATGCAATACAGAGACATCTGCCTGTTCACAGGGTGAGTGCCAAAGACAACGGAAATGTGATGTCCAATATCATTATTTCATTTATTTTTTGCCTCAAGGGGTGAAAATTCCTTTAGTACAAGAAGATTTGACTTCATTTCCATGGGAAAATATTAAATGTGATATAATTTCATAAAATAGGCAATTTTCATTTTCCCCTGATGTATTTTATTCTGTTTTCATGCAATTACCAAGTATTTAGGCTAGAGAAGAAAAGAATATACATGAATTATTCATTAAATGGATACAGTCACCCAGGGGAAAGACTGAAGTTCAAGCTCTTGCTACCAGAACAATACTAAAAAAAAAACACTTAAAGATTTAATGCCAGTCTGAGAGTGGTACCAACATAAACCTATTATTTGTGGAGATCTCTTCAATCTAGTTTCTGCTATCTGGCTTCTGTCATTAATTTTTCCTCTTCCCAAATATCAGCACATTATGTCTAAGAAACTTCTTATTAGAAAAAGTGGAAGAAAACATAACATTTATCACTCAGACTATTTTACTAACTGAATTGGCTTATTTTGGAAGATCAAAGAGAGAAATCATAAAATCAGGACTGGAGAAAAGGGTTATTTTGATTTGACAATATAAAGGACTATCAATTAATTGTTTACTAGGGAAAGTGATGACATAAATTTTAAAAAGACAGCCAGAAAAATTAAATAATCCAGAACAAAATATTAAATATTTTGTAACTGGATCTGAAAAGCATGCCGTGATGAATGACAAATGGCTATATTTTGAATTCTACATAATTAAAATCCCAGACACACACAAAAAAATTATAGAGAAAAATAATATTTATTGAACATCTTTTCAGACAAACTGCACCAGCAAAATTTGCAGATCTACATCAGCTGCATACACACGCATACTGTTCTTAGTTGGCCAGCTACATATTTAAAAAAAAAATTACTAGATACTACAATATTTTCTCCAAGCTGATTTAGCAAATTATAGCTAAAACTGGAACAGAAGACAGCTGGGGCCAGTATCTTTTATATCCTTTGCTCCTGACAGAAGCTGAGCAGTGTCTAAAAGCACATTAGGAAGAATGCAGTGTATCTAAACACTATTTTGATACACTAGGGATCATATAGGAGTCAAAGTAGGTGCACACTTTTAAGGAATGAGTCATTATTGAGCCATACCTGACATACAGGAAACCAAATCTCTCCTACATATTAGTGATTAAATCACTTATCAAAAATAGTATTAAAGAGCTAAAAAAGTGACACTGTCAAAGAACCAGATACAGTGACATAGGATAGCTCATGTAAAATTCATATCCCTCAAGGAAACTTTTCTCAGACTTTGAAAAGTCAAGCATCTTGGACAAAGAACTGAACATGCTCACAGTTTCTCTGTGTTCTCAAAGACCTATCTTTCCCAAATGCACTCACTCTATCTCTGTACTAATCTGTTTGACAGACCCTGTACACCATGAAATTCTGTCTTAAAGGGGTTTGGAAGTTATGAACTTCACAAAACCCCATTGGTAGTTTCATGAAAGGGGTTTTATCTGAGGTGAGGGTAAGGGCAAACTACAGGAAAGATGTACAGAATATCTTACTATGCTGACAATGGAATCTGAGCCTATAAGGAAATGTGAAGTGGTGGAGTCTATATTTCACTTCAAAACCAAAGTAGAAACAGGCTTTTTTGTTTATCTTTATTCTTTCTCACAATCAAAGCTTTTTTCTCAGGTTTGAAGGAGGAAGGAAGATATTAAGATTTTTTTTTTTCCTTTGACCTCATATGCCTGTCCTCTCCTTCTGTCCCCTCCAGGAGAACAATTTTCATGGAGATATTTTTAAATCCCTCTAATTCATTTGTCTTCAAATTATTGATGCTGCATATTGGTACCAACAGTAATGTGCTTAAATTAATATTCCTTTATTTAGAACTTTTTATTCTTGAGCTGTAGTAAGTATGCTACTTGGTAAAAAAAATGAAAATAAAACCTTCGATTCCTTTCAATTTCCCTGTTTTCATTTTCTCCTTTCATCTTCTCTTTTCCTTTTGTCTTCCCTTTCTACTTTCCCCTTCCCTTTTCCTTTCCCTTTTTCCTACTCTTTTGCTTTCCCTTTTCCCTTTCTTTTTCCTTTCCCTTTTCTTGGAAAATCTCAGCACATTGAGGTGTAAAGAGTTTTTCACCCAGGATTAAATTTTCCAACACTTAAATCATTGGGCAGGATGTAATTTTTCCAAGATTCAAGTAACTGGAACAGACAAAAAACTGTGTTTATCTAAGATTCTCCATCATGAAATGACATCCATCTTCAAGGTCCTGAATTTTTAGGAAAATGAGGCACTGAGATCTAGGTATCAACCACTAAAATGTTCCAACTGTCTTAATATTCTGAAGGGTAGAAAAAGATATACACCAAAGGTCATATTGGGTCTGATAAATCTTTTCCCAAGAAATATTGCATTGGAACTTTGTCTTTCAGTAAATAAACTACATCTTTTTGAAAAAGAAAGAAAAAATATAAAGAAAGGATAAAGTTAAGTTCTAATTCTAAACATCTGTATTAATTCAGACTCTTAGGATTTACATCAGATAAATCAGGTGTTTCCACCATCTTCATCAAGAAGTTAGAAATAAAATTAAAAAACCCCAACATAAATATAAATAATTTTTTAAAAAACTGAAACCCACCCCCTTTGAGTTCTTGCTCAAATTAATCATCAGATATATTGGTTCCCTGTCCTAACTTCAGACAACCTGGTACTATTTGTTAGGATTTGCATTTTTGATTCAAAGACTAGTTAAAAGATCAGATTTTTTTAAGCATCTGAGGCTTCATGGAACACAGAGAACATATATTTTTTTGCTCCATTAGTACCTTTCCCTCAAGTACCTTTAATAAGAAAAAAATTATACACCACCTATCACGTGCACATATGTTTCCATCAGTATTTTCAAATGAAAAAGTCATTTGACATGGATGTGCATATAGAATTAATCACCCAGAGACAGAAGACTTTGCATTCCTATTAAACACAAACACTTTCAAAAAGTCAGATATGTGTATACAAAGGAAGGTGGGAGACATCCTCAGAATTTCTCCTGTTGTGTATTGGCAGGACACAAAGTATCACAAGCTTTAAAAATTAAGAAAATGGAGTAAAATGATGGCTGTAGACATCGTGGTCACTCAGAGGAAAAGAATCTTAAAGCAACCTGAAAAGTCAATTTGACCAATTTAGGCCAGATAATAAATTTTAAAAATACATCAATACATACACAAATTAACTTAATCCAAACTGTCAATAAAATCATCATTCCCTTGTCTCCATGATCTGTTTCTGTTTAAGAAATTATTTTTTGAAAATAAATCACACCAAATAAGGAATAGTCATTGCAAATTAACAAAGCATGAATCTTCCTTTCAAAATTTTTTGGTAAACTCTTTTAGATTTAACAATGCATCTAACTCAATATTGCCAGGCATTAACAACTGCAATGTGTACAGTGGATAAGTATGTAATTTATTTTGTATTTAAATATTTTTGATAATGCAGTACTAAAAATATTTTTTAAAATTTCTCCCCATCTTATAATAATTGCCTTTTTTTTTTGCATAAATCTAATGGGGAAGGTTCTATAATCTAATAAAAAAAAGAAAAAAAAAATCAGCAGACACGTGACATAAAGTAACAAAGTGTGAATAAGTGAATCCCTGGAGCCATTCCAAATTCTCCTACTCTTCTATGTGAAGATTGTCAAAAGATGCTGATGTTGTTGACACAAAATTATGTTAAAATCATTGAGGTATTTTTAGGCTTCTTGAAAAGCTCCAAAATTTTCGCATTACTATCAAGCTACAAGGTGAATTAAAGAAACTTACATTTCAGTGCTTAGACCTTGCATTTGAACAGAATGTTACCTCTTTCTTCTGAGTGAAAATTCCCAGTAGAAATGCTTTATTGTAAAAAAAAAGGGTGTCTCCTTTTCATTTTAATGATAATCAAAATAGAACCACATAAATTGCCAGAACCTGCAGAAAATAAACAACTCTTTCCCATAACATGATCCCATGTTATACCTTGGCTTGCAAGAGTGATTCCTGTAGTGGCCATGTTTCTTGCTTTTTATTATAATTTTGTAATACTTGTCACAATAAACCTGTTTTTTTTTCCATCTCTGATTTTTATTAATTTCATTTTCTAGTTTCCTCTTCCCTTTGTCTTTGTGGTTAGGTCTTTGGAGCCATTACTCAAGCAATACTATATAAAATCAATCAGAGGGCAGGCTGCCTTTTAGCTGTATCCTTGTCTGTTTAATGGTGCAAATTCACATCATCTCTCTTGCCTTGGCTTTCCTCTTCCTTGAGAGGGTAACAGTTTTTGAGGATTAACTCTGCCTGGCCTGTTGAAAGTTGAATTAGACTGCTGGTGGCTTTGGCTGTGCTTTCTTCACTTACAGGAAAGCCTCTGGAACTAAACCACAGCCTCACTTGACAAAAACAACATGTTCCAAAACACCTGGTGATTTGAGGGAAACAGTGGGATTTGGGTGGTAAGTGCTCTGCTTGTTTTCTATATGTGGACTTGAGTTATTCCTTCCTGCAAGAATAGGGGTAGAGCAATAAAGAGCAAAGCTTGGACAAGACAATGAAGGACATCAATAAATTTCTGCTAACAGCTTTGCCCTTTGTCTTTATTGACTTTTGCCTTTTTAACCTGCAGTTAAGCTACATTTGATTGCCCATCTTTTGAGCTAGTCCCAGTACTGGAGGGTAACACAAAATGTTTCTAGTAATGTTGGGAAATACAGCCCAGTAGTTTTCAAGAATACATTTGTAGATATAATTACTGTCCTTTATGCAAATACTTTATTTGATAACAAAAATGGAATTATTGATCTTGGGTTTATATATTATCAGCTGATCCAGATATGCCTTCCAGATTTCTTGCAGCTTCACTAAGAAGCCTGAGATTATTTGGAGGGAAATATATATACACCTGACAGCAGTCATTTTGCACCAGTCCTTCATGCAATAGCTCTTTGGATTCCTAACTACAGGCTGGTAGACTTCTACCCCAGGATTTAACTTCAGACTGAACAGTGCCAGTGAGGCTGAATATAACTTACAGACATTGTCAGTATGATATCAGAGCTTTGGTAAATCAGCATAACTCCTTTGCATGAGTTTATTTGAGTAGTAGTGTTACTGTCCTGTTTGTTTGCTGAACTGGATTATCTCTGTCAAGGATGTCAATAGAAAACTACTCTTTATTTTATTTGAAAGGGTTATGTTTGGGACATAGAATGCATTGTGTAGAAAGAAAATAGGTGGTGCTAATGACATACAGACCTGAATAGAATGAATTTTCAAAACCAGAAAAGCCCTATGTTCTCTATATTTTCTTAAATCTAAGAATTAAGACTGTATGGCTGAATTGATAATTTTTCTTTTTCCCTAAATAATTTCTTTTGTTCAGAAGTTTTTTACAAGAATAAAAAGAAAAAAGCATTAAAGAATCTGGTATTTCTTCAATGCATTAGTGTTTGCTTACAAAGAATGCATGGGGAATTTTCTGTGAGGAAAACAAACTGGTTTTTTTGTTTCTTTGTTCTCTTTCACTCATCATGCAAAATTTTTCTCATCTGTTTATCTTTCAGTCGTTGTTAAAGATTTTATGGTTGAGCTTGGTGGATTTTGGATTTTATTTTTGTATTTCTGTTAGCTTTTACTTATTTTTAAAATGTATTTCATTTATTTATGTGTACAGCACAAGTGCTTTGCATGAAGTTTCATGGAATGTCTCCAAACATACAGTGCAAATACTACCTAAGATTTGTCACACATCTGGGTATCATTGAAGAACTTGGTAATTTCTTACAGTCACCTCAAACTGAAGGCATTCTCTATGGAGGTTAAGATTAACAGGCTTTTTTTTTTCTTTTCACATATAATTTATTAGGACCAAAGCAGAATAAATTACAAGGGCTGGAGCTATGCAGTCTGCATTATATAGTGCATTAAAACATAGGAATTTAGTCACCTCTTGGCCATAAAATCTATAGATTGCAAAGAATACCTCTCACAAAGGGCTGCTAAAACTCCTCCCTTTTCCATCCCACATCTCATTATCTGATACTGAAAAAATGTCCTAAAAGGACGACATAGTTGAAATAAAATTAACATGTTATATCCTAAGTATTGAAATCCTAAGTATTTCTGAAAGTTTAAGACTAATACATTGGGTGCAGTTGGCAAGGTTTTGGTAGCAGAGAGGCAGAGGCAGGAGAGGATGGGCCAGGTCAGTGGAGACTGTGCTGGACACAGCCTGCTCCATCTGTCTCCTACCACAGGAGGCACATGGTGCCATCTCTGGGAAACTTATCTCAGAAAAGAGAGATGAAGAGGATACAAAGAGTGTGACAAGCAATAAACAAAATACTGAGTTCAGAGAAGGAGAATGAGAAACTTTATAGGAGAGCACCCATCTACTGCAGCTTGGGGAGGATTCATGCTGGAGCAGCTGGATATTCATGAAGGAGCAATGTCTGATGGAAAGACAATGCAAAAGCAGTGGAGCAGGCTGATGAGGAAGGAGAAGCAGAAGGAAAATGCTAGGTACTGACTGTAACACACACACCAAACCCAGAGCCTCACTACACTGCTCAGGGTGGGGAGGTCAGTGTGAAGAGAAGGGCCAGGGAAGAGTTGGGAAAAGGTGTTAATTTAACATTTATCTAGTGTTTCTCACTACCCAAGTTGGCAATATGTTAAATTATTGTTTTACTAGTAACTATGTTTCACCTGTGACAGTGAATTGCATCAGTCTCCTGGTCTTTATCTTGACCCAACATCTTTCTGATCCTGTTTTCTCCCCATGTCCTGTTGAGGAGGAAGGGTGTATGAGCTGTTGTGTACACACTTGGTTGTTAGCTAAGCCTAACTGGCAACATCTATGAATGGCACACAAAATACTGATAAAAAAAGCCTTTCAGATCCTAGCCTATCAGAGGATTTAATCCATATCAGAGAAAACAGACCATTTAAGTAATTAGAGAAAAGGTAATTGAATAACAGTCACTAAAAGGTATTGATGAGTGAGACAAGATTACTAAATGGACTTTCAAGGATCATACTGGTTTGTGACTAACACTTGTAGAGTATTACAGTGTACAAATGAGAATATAAAGAGGATGAAATTAAACAATACAAAATAAAGGTTCACCTGAGAAAAACAGGACCTCAAAAAACACTCTGGATACTTCCAAGTAGAAGTTCCAAACTCCAAGTCACTCAGCATCACAATTATAAGGGCCAGGGAGCTTCTTGTCTGTGACAAAAAAGTAAGTTTATATGATGTAGATTTCACCATAAAAACAAAAACAAGAAGAAGAAATCCCAACTAATCCTTTTTGAGGGTAATTTTTTTAGACTTATATGACGAGAAGAGAATTGAGTTCTAGAGTGACTGCAAAAACCTGTGCATTGGTATGAGCTCACACTACACTGTTCAACAATCACAGTACAGGCATGGCAAGCTGAAACCTGTTATGCACAAAGATGCAGACATGCATGGGCATACACATGGGCATACACAGATAATCACACACTGTCATGCACAGAATCAGATGGGTCATTTCAGACCATATTCTGAATTTCAAAATTGCTTCAGGTCACTCTTCTATCCTGCTGTAATATGTTGTGCATAAATCTGATATCAACAGTAGAGAAAACAGCATGGGTCAAATATTTAATGATATAGCTATTTAAAAAAATAATTCCTAGCTATAAAAGTGAAATCCATAATGAATGAACATGTAGGTAACTTTAGGAGATAGCTGGGAAGAATTAAAATTATATGATTCCAATGATGTCTCTATTCATTTTCCCAGCAGCATTTGCCAATTTGTTTTCCTTACAAAGGGCTCAAGTAATGATTTTATTATTGTGTTAAAATCAGATTTTTTTTCTCTTAAAATGTGTTAAGCTTCATGAATATTTGTGAGCACACAGAATGCATGAATAAGGCAGACAGGACTAGAATCCTGCATCTACATTTGCTAAAGCAGAGTCAACACTCTCCTTTAGCTGTGTGGCTGGTGGACCAACTCTCCAGGACTCAGAAAACCCTTCCCTCTGTAAGCTGGCTGTACTTACCCAACAGCTACAGCATGAGCACACACAGGATGATCCAGCTCCTTTTTCCTTCTCAAATTAATAAATTCCTACATTTTCATTTATTTATTTATTTTAAATATTGGTAAGAAATTTTGTCATCCTTGTTTTGGTACAGGAATGTCTATCCTGTTTTAATCTACTGCAACCACTGTAACTATTTGTATGCACTTTTTATGCTCTTCATATGCTGTCTTTTTGACTATATACTAGTTAAATCTCTTAGAGTGTCAACATTCCTTCCCTTAACTGCCTAGGGAACAGCCAGTTTTCATGTAAACTTGTTTATGGCAATACCTATGAAGGTATAATTTTCTGAATTGCTTTGATTCAGTAATCAGTCCAAGATGGGAATAGAAATTATATTTTCTACAGACTTCATGTAATTTCTCCATGCTGAAAGCATTGTATATTATAGGAGAACATTTTTCTCACAGTATTCACATGAATATTGTTTTATACTCAGCCAAGTGGGGTTAGAGCAAAAATAACTGAGAATTTGTTGGTACATTTTTCTCTACCTTATATATTTACTCCATCTAAAAAACTACAGATACACACATGCAATTTTTATTAAAGAATCCCATATATTTCTAGAAAAATTGAATCAATTTTAGATCATAAATCCCTTTTATTTTACTTGGACATTGTTCTCCTGCATTCTGTCCAATAAATTCAGCTGGATCCTATTTAATAAGATTCCAAGCTTGCCATAATTTTTCTGTCATCATTTTATCATTAAAATATACCCACCCACAACAGACTGCTATTTTGTTTTTGTTTTACTCTCCCTCCACCCTTACAAGTGGATGACATAAGTAGAACTCAAAACTGCTTTTTTTCCTATTACACCCTTGTACAGTGAAAATTTTAAGGTTAATTAATTAGTAAAAACTCTAAACGAAAATATATAAGAAAATAGAGTGCTCTAGAAATATAATGGTGAATGGCTTTTACTTATATTCCATGCTTCTTGCCAAAGAAACCAATTCAATAATTATTTTGAACATTTCAGTGGTATATCTGATAAACTGTTGAAATATTTTAAAAACTGAAGATTAAATTTTCTGTCTTTTGTAACCAACAAACAAGCATGGATATATGTGTGTAGACAAGTAAATGTGTACATGTATATATCATAATGTGCATATGTAGCCTGATTTACAAACATTCACACATATTTACAGAGATTATATTGTCAAGATGGATCCATGTGGGCAAATATGACACTAAAGGCCCTCTTATTTGAGAAATAAACCTTTCCACACAGAGATAGAATCTGAGCAAAACTAAATTTTTCTGAGTTTTATCCCAGGATTCCTAAATGTTTATATCAGTATTCCTATGTAGAAAAGAATGAATGATGCTAATATAATTTAGAGTATAATGTGAAGGTTTTTCAAATTTTATTTTTTTATTTTGTGTATCTTAAGAACAAAGTCTGACAGCTTAGATACTGTGTTAGACATATTTTTCATGTATATAGATTTATTTATCTGATCAGATCAGGCCATGGTTTCATGTTTTTAAGAAAGACTGCCAAGTCTTCCAGCTATTCTATCTCACTGACTATAGGAGAATCAGTAAATAAATGAAAGTGTCAGTCTTGGTAGTCTGGTCATATTAATATTAAATGTTTTGGATCCTGCATTATGCAGAAATCTGGATGGTGTTTAGTGTTCTGAAGTCAAAGTAGATAATGATTTACAAGTTCATTCATCATAGATCTGTACAGACTAAGATTAATGTACTTGTTCTGAATACACTTGTTCTGAGTATTTGTTTAGTTCTGTTCCCCCTAATTTGGGTTCAAGTTTCTGAGAATAACACTGCAAATATTTATTTATATTGAGCACTGTCTGAAAATGACACTACATTGTCCCAAAACAATTTATTATACCAAGTATACAAATACTTTCAAGTCTTTTTCTTTCTACAATTGGCATGATGCCTTGCAGAGGAGTCTGCAGTGGTTGTTGTGCTGGCAATCTCTATTTAAGCTTTCTGCATTTAATCTGTTTTTATTGAGAAAACCTTAATTTGGAATTTATATGTGAAAGTTCCAGGCTTTTTTTTTTTTTTTTGGTTAATCTTTGCTATTTACACAATATTATTTTTCAAGCTTGCACAAAAACAACTTTATGATGTGCCATAAACACGCACTAAAGACTTCAGTTTTATAGGTTTCTCAAAGAAAATAATTTTTAATTGTACTATCTGTCTTACTGTGGAGCTAAACTGCCCTTGAGAAAGTGATTTGAATGTATGCTACTGAGTCCAAAGTAAATGTGTGTGAAGGAAAAATATGAAACATATAAACTGTGGCTAAATGGTAAGAGATTTAATGTTATCATTCAGTAATAACATTCTAAAATATTTTACAAATATTACTGACCTACCAATATTTTCACACACCCACAGGATTGTATGGTACCTTTTTGACAGTTGCTGTAAAATTCAGAAGGAGGACAGAAGTTTTGAAAGAAATAAAATATTTCCCAGCCTCTATAATTTGAAGCTCTGATAGACTTCTTATCATCTTCTCTTAGAGCAATTATTTCTCTTTACAACAAGGTGAAAAGAATGCACACAGTGGTTCCTTAGTCACAAAAACACTTGACTGCACTTTTAGGTCCAAGCCATAAAAAAACCGCTAAATCAGAACACGTTGGAATTTCTGCAGACAGAAATTGGAAGGGCAAAAATAAACTTTTATATTAATTTCAGTGTCTTGAACCATTTAATTCATGGACTAATTCTCTTATTTTCTCTTTGAAATGTCTATTTATCTCTAGTAGAGGCACAAGTTTATTGTTATCCCTTTTATTGATTCTTTTGCCTGCATCTCAAGTGAGATATCACTGTGAAAAAGCAAAGGGTGTGGAAGAAAGAAGAGAAAAACCCACATTCTTGCAGGACAAAGCTGACATATCCACCTACTGTGATCCATTACACATCAAAACTTCTAAAATTTACTGTCCAGTATGTAGAAGCTGATTTAATATAGTGAATTATTAGCCAATATTTGTCAAGCCCACTCAATACACGTAGAGTCATTGGAGCTGTGATAGACAGATATAGGGAGAATGTGTGTGTATATGTAGATATATATCAGCTGGTAACTGTCTTGAGTTTTTTCCTGTTATCTATTTATAAGTAGCTAATCATGGCACTTCATGTGTACAAATAGATTGAGAAATACTTTGCAGTAAAAAAATTAATAATAAATGAAAAATTCTGACTTGAAGATCAAAACTTAGAGCAGATGCACAGATTTTAGAGCTCTAACTTTTTCCCACTTTGTCCTTTTCCTGCCTTTTAGTGCAAGCATCATGACTAAGGTATTTGCTTCTCAGGACTTCCTGGACCATAGGTTTGGTTGGATTGACAAGGCTAGAAAGTAGCAACAACATTTTCACTGTTTTTTGCTGAGAAGCTCCTCAAACTGTTGTCTCTCTAGAATGGACTAGAATTTTTTATTTTTTTTTTTTTTAACTTTTGAAAAAAAAGTTAATAAAATAAATATATTATAAGTTGATCACAGTAAAAGAGAGAAAAATATGCTATGTATTAACACAGGAAAGTGATATGGTATGAAAATTAATGAATTAATACTATTTTACCAGTGCTTTTCAGAACACATTTTTGTTTCATTTATTTTGGCATCTAAACAAGTAAGAAGGCTGGGGTACAAGCAGGCTTATGACAGATGGCAGGAGAAAGCATCTGTTTTCAGAAATATAATTTCAACCACATTACAAAAGGATATTTTCTGCATATATGTGAGGCCTCCAAATTGCAAAGTAATTATAGAGCTTAATGTTAATTTGTACCTTTTTCATGACGTTGATTGTGGCTTTGTGGTTTCCTTGATTCTTTTGGACAGATATAATTTTACATTTAAAAACTTCTTATCTGATATTTATACATTTCAGATTCATTCTGTGCTGTGTTGCCTATAAAAAGATAGAAGACAATCATTAACGAATTTTAAATTATTAGTTGACTAAAATGAGCAGTCAGTAAAAATGATTATCTGACATGAAACTGTTACCTAGACTTGTAAAATGCTTATTCAGCTGCTGAGATGGTGGATAATATGCACAGATCAGAGAAATACTATGAATACAGACAATCACAACAAAACAGAATGGGAGTTCAAAGAGCTGACCCAAGTGAAAAGTCTAGTTTAGTTTTAGAAAGTGACTGATTAGATGATTGTACTAACAGTGATAGAGTCAGAAAAAATGAAAAAACACCTGAAATTATCTGTGAAGTTTCTACTGTAGTACCACATTAAATCACATATAAAATTTCTTTTATCATGCTAAGGATTTTCTGCTCTGTGAACTGCTTTAAGGCAGATCATTGAGACAATTTCTCACCACCACAGGCAAGATGCATGTCTTAACACATATTTTGTGCTCCTTCTAAAGCCAGTCACTGACCATGCATGGAAATTCTTGAGTGAGGCATTACTTTTTCCAGCATGTGCTTGGAATAAGCACAGTAACATCCCATAGCAATCAGTTAGGGTTACACCCACCCTGTATTTGTTATATGCAACAGCAGCCAAGACTACATAGCCTATGTCTACACTTAAGGCAGGTGAAGTTCCTAAAAAAGTCTTTCCCTTTGTTAATATTCCAGTTCTGATGCAGAGCTGAGCTGCAGTATCACTGAAGCTCCATTTTTGATCTCCTTTTTAATTATTCCTTCTATCTGAAGACTTTTCACATACTCATCCTGCTGACTGACCCAAAAACACGGCAGGCAGTTGATCACTTTGCCAGATTTCAGCTTATAGACACCTTTTTTGTCTTGAGCAAGAGTTCCTGAGGAGCATTTTCCATATCACCAGGTGTTGTACTAGAAATGTCTTGGCAAAGAGAAGGTAATTTTTTGTTCTGTTGACTTACACATGGATGACTTCAGTTTCTTTGCTTTGGAAACCCATTCTTATGTTGACAGTGTATTTTTCTCATTCATAAGCTTTGGGAACAGTTTACAAAGCACATATGCTATAAATATAACAAATAAAATATAAATATGTAAAATTGGAATTCATCCATTCACCCACTTGTTCTGATTACTAGTTATATTTCTTTGCAGTACCTGTATTTGTCTCTCTTTTTTAGTTAAAAATCTGATATATTTAGGCATCAGAAAAGAAGCATTTTGCTTTTCAAATAGAAAATATGGTTCTCTGGAGCTATAACTATTAATTTGGGTAATTTCTAAGAGTGTCAATGGATACTTATGAGTTGAAGTCTGAAATTTAGGTCATGTGAAACAAAGATTTTTTTTTTAAGTACAATAAAAATAGAAATAACTTTCTATGATATGTAACTAGCATTTTTGCAGATAATCCCAACATGTTTGTATTGAATTGAATTTGGGATGCACTTTAAAAACAGTGTCAGAGGAAACTTTATATTTGCTTGATGACTTCCCACAAATGATGTGGCTACTGTGGTGTTTCCTTGGAGTTTTCACACATAAATGACTTTGTAGCCTATGAATATCTTCTGAGTTCTATGTCTGTTTCTGTAAAAACACAAACAAACAAAAAAAAAATCGAAAATCTGATTGGTGTGTTACATAGGATATCCTAAAGCCTTTCTAAAAATCCTGTCCTGTAAGGCAAACTTAGAAGCAGAATCATGCAGGCATTATTTTGTCTTAAAATGGACAGCACAGTGGAACATTATTGAGTTGATCCAAGTTCTCTTATGTTTTTCTAAATGTTGTCTGACTACATTTATGGATTTATTTTTTTCAAGACTGATGAACAGAGCCAAAATCCAATTTCCATCCATGTTTTAAAGAAAGCCTAATCAGAAGTGGTTATTGGTGATGTAATTTCCATGTTCAAAGCATGCAATACTTACCAAATTGTGTAGAGTATTTTAGGTTCTGTCTCAGAGCCATTATAATGTTATCTTAAATGGTTAGGCTCTTAATCACTGGTTGCAATAAACGGAGTTCAAATTTCTTGATGTATTTTCAGTACTAGGACACAGCTTTCCTTTTGTTATTTTGTCTGCAAAGTAACATCACTGAGAAAGGAACATTTTACAGTTCCTTTAAGCTTACTGGAGTCTTGCAGAAGTAGAGAAATGCATAACTCAAAGAGAACCTTCTGTGCTTTCCAGAGAATGGTTCCTAAGGACACAATGTCTTGTATAAGCACTTGGAGTCGAGCCTGGGGTTTTTTTGGGTGTTGAGTTCTGCTGATTTTGGATAAAGTAGTGCTAAGTTTCCTCATAGTAGCTAGAATGGACCTATATTTTGGATTTGTGATGAAAACAATGTTGATAATATAAGAATTATTTGGTTACTGCTGGGTAGAGCTCAGAAAAGGCTCAAGGCCTTTTCTGCTCCTCACCCTGCCAGCAAGGAGGTTTTAGGTGCACAAGATGTTGAAAGGAGACACAGCAAGGACAGCTGACCCCAAATGGACAATGGGATATTCCAGACCATTAGTCATGTTCACTAATAAAGCTGAGGGAAAGGCTTCTCATGGAGCTGCTGCTCATGAATGCCTGGGCATAAACCAGATAGTGATTTATTGAGGAATTGCTTTCATTTGCATAGCTGGCTTTTCTTTGGTTTTATTTATTTCTTTGCATTGCGATTTATTCTTATCAATATTACTATTGTGTTGTGGATGATGATTTTTTGAAATTTGAAATTTTAAACAGTTCTTATCTCAGTAATTTTCTCATATTTACCTTTCCAGTTCTCTTGCCCCCATTGAACTGTGAGAAGAGTGCATGAATAGCTGTGTGGCACTTATTTGCTGGATGGAGTTGAACCTCAACCTGGGTACTTATTTATTTGCTTTTCAGCTGTTTACTAACACTGACGACACTGAGAGTTGTTGATGCTCAGCATTTCTGAAAACCAGGTCAGGCATATTCAAATCCTTAAATGTGGCTTTACTTGTCTAATGCTGACTGTTAGCTGAGCCTTACAAAAATATATTTACTTCTGAATATCCTGCCAGATTGTTGTAAAGCTCCAAACTCTTAAGAGGGAAAATATAAAAAATTTTGGTAGCTCAGTAAAGGACATGGGAAGGTTGCCATCAACACATAACCTTGTCAAGAGCTTGTTAATACATATTTTTTTCTTCCTTGACACCACAGATGTTAGACCTAACCTTTTCTGTATTTTCCAGCAGTGCTCTAACTTCATCACACACAACCAATCACTAGATGCCTGATATTTGAGACCTTCACAGGAATTTATAACTTCAGTCTTTATCTCGGGCAAATGCCTGTTGATGTCTTAATTAAAATAAATGGAAAAGTTTCCGTTGGCTTCACTGGAAAAGGGGTAGGTCCTTTAACACTTTGTCACCAGCCTTCTATGTTGAGAAACACCTTTTAGTTTGCTACATCCTTAGAGAATAATTGTGCTAAGTTCATGAGCAAATCCATATTAATTCAGACGAAGGAAATGGGGAATGAATGTTTCATCTGTGATCTCATTGATTGAGAATGGAAGAGCCAGCTGGTAATTGATTGGAGCACTGTCAGTGTAGAATTTGCTATGTGGGTCAGTGGAGACAGGAGTGTTATCCCTCATTTTGTTTGCTTA
This sequence comes from Erithacus rubecula, assembly GCF_903797595.1. Classification (NCBI taxonomy): domain Eukaryota; kingdom Metazoa; phylum Chordata; class Aves; order Passeriformes; family Muscicapidae; genus Erithacus; species Erithacus rubecula. The sequence continues at coordinate 42,334,365 of NC_136688.1, forward strand.
GGCATAATGCGCCCTCTAAGTGGCATTGAATAGTAGAAAATGTTTGTAGCACTCAAACCCATTTATAGAGTCTATTCTTGTCCAGTAGACAACAGTTACTCCAGTCACCAACTTGCCCAGACCTCCAACTACTCATTAATATTTCTGGCTTTGCTACTGGCTAATTAGTCTTCCCATGCCTGTTGTTATTAAATGCAAACCCCCAGTATCTGACAGTCCTTTTGAGGATAGGCTTTTATGTTCAGCATATGCACTGCATCATTGCTACTTGGCCTTGTTTAAAGAAAATGAGAACATGAAAGTTAGTTCATCAGGTAACATAAAATGTGGTGTTGATGATGACTCTGTTAAGACATTAAGGCTCACTGTGCCATCGGTTGAAATTTTTCACTCCAGATTTTGGAACCAGATTGGTAACTCTCAACTAAAGAACAGTCCTTGAATTACTAGAAGATATACAATGTCACCTAGGGTTTTATCAATTTTTTTTTTTTTCCATACATCAAGGAGAATGTATTGCAAACTACAGGAAAGCTCTCTCCACTCTATCTTACAGTTTGGCCCTTAAAAGCATGGGTTCATTTTCCTGCCAGCTTTAAAGACATCTAGTATAGATCAGGTCCTACTATGTTGTTATCTTGAAGAGCAAAAAATAAAGTCCCTTCCTTTTCTTTCAGTACTCTTTACGCAAATATTTCTGTTTCCCTATTAAAGATTTGTGATTGTGAAGTACTGACATTTTTTCCTATCGGTTGCATATTAAAATTATGTTTCCATATTTACCTGAGTTTAGAATTACTCCTATGGTCCACTGTCTTCTAGATCAAGTAGGAACTCAGGCTTACTTAGTTAGATAAATTTTCCTGATGCTATCACAGTTTGTGCCACATACTTTGTGTATCCCTTTGCTGTTCCTGCAGTACCTCATTTCATGCCAGTTTTGTTAAATTTTTTCAATGCAGAGATTTTATATCAGTCAGTAGAGTATGAGGAAGGTAGGGGATGGACACTGATCTTCAATTTATTCTCACAGTTCTTCACCCAGAAAGTGTTTTATGTTGCCCATCTCCTCTTGCAAGTTTACTCTGGATTTGTGGAATATATGTTTATAGTGAAATCAGTTATTTTTATCTCAATTTGAGTCATTCAAATCTGTAACATCAAACAAAGACATATCTGAACTGTAAGTTTAAGAACACAAGCAAGAAGAACTAAACTCTTGGGTAGGTTATTGCAGTCAATCCTTATGACAGAACGGAATACAATCTTGCTTTTTAAACCATGCAAGAGGTTTAGATTTTATGCATGTTTTCCCTTGATTTGTTTTCTGATTGAACTCCCACTCAGAGGGCTGACTATGTGAAATTGAGGCCAGCTACTGGCTCTCCAGTCACATGGAATGCATATCTAATTCAAATACAGACTCTCTTCTAGTCCTACATACCTGGGTGTGGGAGTAAACAAAATTGCTAATGACAGGCTTGGGCAGCTTTTCTGAAATTTAGCCAAAAGCAAGCCCTGGAGTCTCCAAATCCCTGCAGAACAGCCATCTTCCATTTCTTCTGTAGTGCAACACTCCACTCAGGTCTCCCCAAGGAGGGCAAAATGTGTCCCTCGATTATGTGGCAGTCTTGATATGCAAGTACCAAAGTGAGGGGAAACAACTTTGCTGCAGAGAGATTTTCTATCTGCTTCATTTTGTTAATGTGTTTAAGTGGAGCAGATCAGTACACTTAGTGTTTGTATGAAATCATTGCATTACAGTCTTCTTTTGCCCTGATAATGTTCTATTCTATAGGTAGCCCTATCTTAGCAGGAAAACACCAGTAAACACTTTAGATCGTGCCTAAGATAACTTTGTCCTTTTGTTTTTATCTAGAGAGCTATTACCTCTGTATTCTCTCCCCTTTTCCTCTCTCCTCTCTTCTCTCTCATTTCTTCCCCACCCTGCCACACAAGTAATGAGTTTGTCTTTCTGCAAGTAAACAAATCTTTGAAGAGTCAAAGTATTATTAATTCATGCTTTTGATCTTAGCCAATGTATGATCCCTGAGAGTCACTCCTTGTATTCCACAGATATGCTCCACCCATTCCAAGAGAATCTTCATTATTTCAAATGAGGAACCTGTTTATGGGCAGTGCTTGAAATTATGGCCTGTATACACAGAGGCAGCTCACTAGTACAGTGAAATAATGTAAAAGGATTGAGTAATAGCCCAGTTTGTCAGATGGGTAAACTATTGTAAATTGCAGCTCTCGCACAGTGTTCACCCTGCATAAAATATTCCAAGATCATTATATAGACATGACAGCCAGAGACCTCATTGGCACCAACTCCTGTCTCCTGTTAGAAAAGAAAACAATTTTACACAATCCTTTCAGTACAGCTCACATAAAAAGATGCTTTACAGATCAGCACAATAAAGGTAATCTGTGGAAGAAACAAGTAAAATCCCATATGTAGTTCACTATTATATTAAAGCATTCACTTACACAGCAGTGTATAGAGACTAGAGAAAGGAGACTGCAGAGATTATATATTAAAAAGCAACAAACTAGGTATTTTACAATTGTGCATTACAGAATTTCAAATGAAATAGTGATATATTCCCTTGGGGAGAAAGTCAGAAATGAAGTTTAAAAGTGCATAAGTACTGCTGAATTTGATGTGAGTGGACATATGATCCATAAAGTTTGGAAAATACACCTGCTTAAAATAAGTATAGGTGCTTCTGTTATCTGCTCTTTTGTTTATCTTAATCTTCACATCATACATGCTCATAAAGACTAGTTCTCCTTGTTTTAAGGAAAATATGTCTTTTTTCATAATTCATAAGAATTATAGTTCTTTAATTTTTTATTTCATTATGATCTTACTTTTTTAGCTTGATCATCACTATGTATATCAAATAATTATAAAAACAAAAAGGGACTTATGAAGAAAGTGAGCAAACCTATTTCTATTGTTATAACTTCCTTTCTAGTACAAGCACCAACTACCAGTATCCTGAAATTGCACTACCTACAGCTTATTTTCTTGTCTCAAGTATGTGCTACACCAGGAACAAAAAAACTGAGTAAAGGGTCAGAAAGGTCATGGAAAACATCAGCATAATAACTTTAGAATGACAGAAATAAATTCACCTGAATTAAAAAAAACAAAAACAAAAACCAAAAAAAAAACCAAAACAAACAAAAAAAAATTATAAGGAGATCCTACTTTTATGCACTGCAAATAAAAGTATTCCTAATTAGGAACTTTAGGAGTAATTTTCATTAAAAATATAGCTACTTTCAACAATTTTACCTCTGCTTTTAGATAGCTCAGGGAGTAGAGAACAAAAACCTGTTCTTTTTCATAAACCCCCACACTATAAACATTTAAAGCTGGGTAATACAATTTCCATTACTAGTTTTGTGATCATAGTCTTCTTCACCTTATTTTTTTCTTGTTATAAAATGCTGTAAATTACTGTTCAGACTCACACAGTATGTACTTCAACTTGTCTGAACATCTGAACATATTGGGGGTGCCAGAAGTGAAAGGTGGAAACCACATATCCAATGACTCAATACATGAGGCTGAATAAATGGAAGGGTCTGTGTTTCTCTCTTCCTCTATGCATTGCAGAGAATTCACATTTGTTCTTTCACAGAAAAAACAAGCAAAACATTGACAATTTACAATCTGATCAAACAGGTACAGCTGTTTTTAACTGATTTCCCATCATTCAGGCTGTCCATCCAATTGTAAAGCTCAGGACAATGCTGTAGCACATTGTAGAAAGAAAGCCTATGCCCTGGATTATTGAACTTTAGAAAACTGTTATTGGCAAAGTGACACCCTAATCATTTGATGTAAGTGTCAAACTACTAAGAATGCTCTTTCCAATACTTCTATTTAGGAGGATACTGCATAGTAACTGGTAAGCCTAGAAGACACTTGTGGAGGTCAAAAAGAAAAAAGTTTCCTTTTTTTGAACTTACTGAAGTTGCTTGTTGTTTTTTTTATCTAGTCAGTACTACAGTGAAAAAATATATTAATATTTCTTATTTAAACTACCATGATTTTCTTCTTAAAACCTAATTTACACATCAAATATTCTCATTTTTATTATCAATGATATGCAATGTAATTCAAATGTCTTCTGTCTTTTCTACTTTCATCTTGTAAATTTTTCCTCATTCCCATGTGTTGTACTCAAGGTCTGTGGTTGGCACTGGAGTAGTGTCTACATCTGGTAGGAAGTGTGACAGATTGAATGCAGACTAGGATTGGATTATCCTGAAGTGTAGCTCCAGGTTTATGCTGCAGTTCTAGAGTTGCATAAAGAAAAATCAAAACTTTTTCCAACTGAGCCTAATTTTGTGTATTTTTTATTATATATATAGCTATGGTATTTGGAAAGTCTAGTCATAAGCCATGTATTGGAACTGCATTTGTAAAAAAGGCCAGAGAATAAATTTGACTAAACCTGATGAGAAATGATATGAAGATACAAATACTCATTCTCAGTAGAGAGAAACTATAAAAGTGTGGGAATTTTCCTACTCGCATATTCATCTGCCTAAAAACTGTCACAAAGCAAAACAATGACTTCAACAGCCCTATTGTTTATTACCACATGCTTTTAATTCAAAACAAGTATAGCTAGAAGACTGGTCTCTATGAAAACTTAGTCATTTTTTTAAATCCACACTCAACAGCTTAAAGTAAGTGGTCTGGAAAGAGACTGGCCTGGGTGTCTGATATGTCCTTAGTAATTAGTACAGTGTAAAATATTCAATTCTAGGAGAAGAATTTTAATTTTCTTTGAACCACTGTTTTCAGGGGTAACATGTCAAAGCTTAGCACTTTACTCTGCATTCAGTTCAATTGGCCCACATCCACCTGAATTTCCACTTTCTAATCAGTTGTGATCTAATACATGAGAATGAGCCATTTTGTTCAAGAAAAAATAAATTCTATAAACTTACTACTGGTAAGAATTTTCACATAGTCAATACATTGAAATACATTTTTTACCCTGAAAAAATATGTAAGCAAAGAAATAGCCTAGGTTTCCTAGTTAATAAAATGCAAGATATATTGTTTCAGACACTATTTATCCATACATGAAATTCTATGATATTTTTCTGTAAAATTCAGCTAATACCTTTTTCAAAAAATTTAAAATTATTTCCTTTAGATGATTTTTTCATGCTTCATGACTTGTAAATGTGTAAAGACTACTCACTGAAGTCACAGAAAAATAACACACTAATATATACATACATATATATATATATATATATTCATATTTGAAAAGTTTGCAAGAGATTATATAAATGCATAGAAATGTCATGGACTCTTCATTTTGTGGAGAATTAGAATATAAATAAATCTATGAAAAAATAGAATCAAGTTAAAAACAAGATGTAAGTTCATGAAGACGATTATAAGAGCTCTTACTGGAAATCAGACACTAATTGCTTCATTTTCTTCATCTCAGTCTATTTTAAAGTGATGAAGCCAGCATCTTCATAAGTAGTCTTTAAAGATAACTCCATTATTACTGGAAAGTATTTAAACAATGTGATAAACAGTTATTCACAACACCTTTTCATTGAAAAACATTGTCTAGAAGACAGAAGAAATAGGAGAAACAAGAAAAGTGGAACAAAAAAATATACTTGCTTTTTCTACCATAGCAACAAGGACTAATTCTGGTTAGTTAAGAGAGAAATCTAAGGGGATTTCCTTCAAAGATGTAGAGACTCCTCTTAGCTGTAGGACTAATAGTCAAAAGGACTAGGCAAGCCAGTATCCCTCAATTAATTACCTTGTCCTTTCTTTTTGCTTTAAAACAAAAAAGATCCCCATATCCAAACTGAATAGCCCAAATTCAAGACACAATGCTTCAGACTTTAATTCCATACATGACATAAATGTGGTAAACACTTTATTACAATACTCTCTGTTAAAATTTATCTGCAGTTTTCCTAGGATCCTAGGTTTTGGCATCTGGACAGCACCTCTAGACAGGCCACCTGTTGCCATAAAGCCAAGAAAAGACGTATATCAAAACAGAAGTGAATGTCCAAGGACTTATTTGGTCTATACTTGGTCTGAGATTTGAAAACCTTAATAAATCTGAAGACTTTAATACATCTGCACAACCTCTTGGAATGTTATCTGAAGGGTTATAAAACTCCTCAACTTAAAACTGAGGAGCAAGATTTTAAAGGAGGCACAGTGATAGGCAAGATACATATTGGAACAAGAATATACTGGGCATTAATCACTCTGCTTTCTGTTCACATCAGAAAAATGGTCATTTTCATTCTCAAACAAAGGAAATAGGCAGTGTCTTTTCTTTAAAAATCATAGTAATTTTCATTCTGTTCAACATCTTGAAATTTCATACAGAAATGTTTTCTCTTAGGCTTGGTATTTCGGAATTATTTTCTTGAAGAGATGTGAGGGAATTGATTCAGATTTTTGCATTAAAGTATATTATTATTTTCTAATATGTTATACATACACATGCTTAAAAGTTAAAGTTTCATTCAGCTTAAAAAAAAAATAGTTAATTTAGGGTTGTTCTTAAACACATTATTTCAAATATATCCAAAATTCTTTTTCAAAGGTAAAACACCATCCAACAGTGAAACTATGTTCATTTATTCATTTTTAAGTTACTGGGAAAACTGTAAAAAATTAGATATCAGGCTGATTAAAAAATATATTATTTTTATTTATTTATTTTGCTAATGAAATAAAATTTATTTTGCTAATGAAATAAAACCTCTATTCTTTTTTTCTTTTCTTTAATGAGAGCACAACACAGAAGTCATTTTTCAGTCCATCAGTAGTAGAAATCTAGGGTACAGTACTATTGTGAGCACTGTTAGATATCTGTGTAGCAGTCCATCCTTTTCTACTGTTTTTCAATATTTCCAAAGGTGTCAAAGACCCTGTTTGCATCCATACCAGCTCTATTGTTAAAGCACAGTCTATCTGGTGTGTGTGGCATACTCAGTGGTCCAGAATTCCTGGGTGTGTAGAATTTGCCAATCATAAATTCTGCTGCATCCAGGATCTCAGGTGGGCTATCAGAGCCCTGTAATCACAGAGAACACCAACAGAGCCTGTTCATTTCACTGTCAAACATGCCTTACAAACAACTTACCCCAGCAGCACAAAAGAGTGGGAACATACCAAGAACTTTTAAGAAAGGAGTTAAATAGTTCACTTCTATCTAAGACATTAGCATTTAGAGTGGTAAGACAGAACAAAGGTCGATAGAGTTAAAACCATTTGGTTTTCTAAAGAAGTCTCTTATTGCTACAGACTTGGTAGTGATTGTGCTGATCCAAACTATTTTGCATGCAAGCTACAGTACTTTCTACCACCATCCTGTTGCCTGAACGCTTCAAAATTTCTCTCAACCAAACTTCTCATGCAATTTCAAGCTTAATTTAACACATCTTACAAACAGACTTAATAAAAGAATGTCATATCTCACAGCAGAGTTGAGCTTATGTTGTGTGATTGTCTGTTTATCTAAGTAAATTTACTGTGGCTCTCTTGTCCCTACTTTAGAGATAAACTATTAAGGACAGTTGTAATCAGGTCATGTTTTAAATCTTTCTTTTCCTTCTCAAGCCTGATAAAGCAACAACAGCTCTAACCACTAGACCTTGCCTTTCTACACTACAGCTAACTAATCTACTTTCATTTCAATATTTAATGTTTATTTGCTTCTGATGCTCTCTTCTCTCAGTATTTACCTACAGGTTTTCCCAGAAACAATATCTTTATTAATTTAAGAACCTTCCACATCTCTAAGCTTCCCAAGTAAGAAACACTAAGTAATTTCTAAACAGCCAAATCTTCAATAAGTCTCAGAAACAAAGGTTCAGAAAAGGGCAGTAAAATAGCAAGAACAAATGTTCAATTATGTTCAAAGAACTAATTGAACAAACAATGGTCTTTTTGCAATATATATTGAGTATTGGAAGACTGTTGCAAGTCTTTGAAACTTAAAAATTTGTCCTGTTGGTGGGTAGGTATTTTTGCAATGAATATAGGAAATGTTCCCTGAGGTTGGCCTTAGAGATGCACAACTCAGATACTCAGATTTCTAGTTGCTGGTTTGTGCCTTTTCAGACAATATAAGAAAATAAGAAATATAAGAAAAATCTGTGTTTTCAATCTGCAGATTTACATTTTGTTCTTTGATTTATATTTGTTCATTTAATCTTGTTTTCTTTTTTCCAAAGAAATGTATCAGGAGGAAAAAACATGAAAGAAGGGATAAATGATGTTGGGAAACACCTGACTCTGTAAATTAAAACTAATTGTGTAAATAAAGTGCATTAACTAAATATTTCTGCTCCAATAAGCTGCTGAAATGGAATGTCAAGTTTTTAACAACCACCTATTGGATCACCTTTCCCTTCAGAAATACAAGGTTTATTTCAGGACAGATATAAATACTCTGATCTAGTTCTACCTCTGACTCTGAAGCTTTCCAGAATCTTAAAGTAATTAATACATAAAGGTCATCATGATGGGAATTTTATTTATTTATTAATATCTTAAAATTATATTTCTAAGGAAAGGTATGGATATAGGTCATAAGTCTTGACTTTACCAGGCAAAGCTAAGAAATAAACAGAAGAACAGGAATGATAGAAAACATCGAAATTGAAAAGTCAGGTATATAGTTGTCAGGAAAAGAAAGTCAATATAAGTATTACATACATGATTTAAAATTCTCAGCATATTTTAATTTAATTTCAAATTTAGAAGGAAAGGCTTACATGATCTGTGATATTTTCATATTCAAAGCATTTACAAAAAAAAAAAAAAGATAACTTTCAAGTTAACTTTTAAAATTTCAACATCTTCTTTGAAGATTTTAGAACTAAAAAAAAAATCTCTACAGAAATCCCAAGCAAAACTGCCAGCTATAGGCCTCCCAGAGGAACAAAATTAAATTACAGGATATAGTATATATCTTTGGAAATTATCTGTGATCTTGATATAATTCTTGAAATTCTGTGTATTCTGAACCCCTAAGAAAAAAACAAATGATTGAGACACGGAAATTGTTTTAACAAGAAACTTATTTTCATTTTGCTTTAAAAGTCTGTTTCTTTACAAAAGATTTTCTTCACTTTTGTAAGTGTTCTTTTTATAAAGAGCTCCTTGTGTTATCTTGATATAAAAATATAACATAGCAATATAGAGATTACACAATCAGGCATGAAGCTTCACAAGGGAACCCAGACTGAACTCAGTCACTGCCTCTGTGATTCCTTATGAATGGAATGCCTTGCCTGTATCCTGCCCTAAGGTTTGATATTTAAATTTATGCTACATACTTATGTACTAGCATTGATTCCCACGGCCTTCTCTTAAAACTCAAAAGTGTTCATAGGACATAAATGTTGTCAAAACAACAGGAAATAAGACCATTTAGGATGATTTTTTTTTTTTTTTTTTGTAAGACCAGACACTTGAATGAATAATTCAAAATCTTAACATATTTTCTCAGTATGGATCCTAAAAAAACCCCACAAATGTCAGTGCAGCATCTTGTGGACCTTCTCTAATGGCAATAGCTCTCTACCACAGAAAAAGATTTTATGAATAAGATTCCTGAATCAGATGGAGGAAATGAAAAACAGGAGGGGAAAGAAATAGCAGTGGTAGAAAAAAAATACAATCTTCCTCAGAGAGAAAAACTTGTAATTAAATATATTTCCAACATAATGAATCTGAATTACAAAGAATCAAATAATATCTGTATGAAACAGTATATAGAAAAAAAAATTCATACTTAGGATTTGCAGGTCAGGATGATGCAATTTATAGTACTGCCTCACAGAGAGAGTGGCAGAGGCAAAGACTGAGGAATAGAGTCAGGTGTCATTAAACTGTTCATGCTCCAGAGCTGTTAAGCAGTTCACTGAAATGGTCACTGGTAACTAGTTCAAATATATGACACTTTGAAAATTGAAGAGGGAGAAATTCCTCATAAGCCCATAAAGTAGTGATGAGCACACTGGATATTGGAATTATCTTACATGTTAGAAGGAAATTCTGAACTACTTATGAAAAGTTATTATAATCCTAGTAAGCCATCAGGAGGCAAGTTGAGGCAAGGGGTAGACAAGCAAGAGCCAGAAGAAAAATAAACTAGACAAGTCTTCTAGGTAGGCATCTGGATAATTCTGAACCAAAAGAAGCCACTTTGGTGCCCTTTTTGGAACATCTACCTGCTTTCAAATTTATTAGCAGAGGGAAATTTAGCCAGATGAACATCTTAAAGCAGGCTCTTTGCAAGTAATTATTGATTATAATAACATAACCCAAAGCTCACATATTTCTCATTAAAAAGAAAAGATATAAGTTGAAAATCAGAAAAAGTCATCTCTCTCTAACAGGATACATGTTTATATCCGAGTTCTCCTGTTGATTTATCAAAACAGAGAAAAAGAGCACATTTGTATCTATAGCAAACAGCTTAGCTACTAAAAGAACAGCTAGTTATTTTAATTACTAGAATTCCAGCTCCATCTATATAAAGACTCTGTTCTCTGGTGCTTGTGATTAATTAAATGTATGCAGAATGATTAATTGATTAATCAATCTTTTGGTTATTGCAAAATTTCTCCAGACATTTATTTTTATACTTATCTCTATGGAATAATCACTTAATTTTAAATTTTAATCCATTAATTAATGAGGAAAATTATTTTAATTTTTTGGAGTATTTTTACTTTATCTTTCTACCATGAGTTTACTGAGACGTTTTCAGATGTATTTATAAGTTAAAAGGATGACTTATCGTAGTTTAAAAAAAAAGTGATAGAAAATATACCTATGTTTTTCAATATAAAAGAGGCACAAAAAGATTCAGCCATTTGCTTCAGCACCAGCACTAGTGTGCACAACTGGACGTGCAGATGACAAAAAAGGTCCTCAACGAGATGGCAGCATCTTCTGGCTTCTCAGAGAGTTACACAGATAAAAGCTCACTCACTGATAAATTGGACTCTGCCTGAAGAATTGCTTTCAGAATGTGGTTTCACACCTTCTCACCCCTATTTCATTCTTACCATTCTCTGAATGGTAAACAGCATCTGGGCCAGAGCTACCTGTAATGTGTTTGTATCCCAGATCTACCCACATCATCATTGAGAAAATGAAAGTGTATACAAGTTTAGCATTGAGAGAATTAATTAATTGCCTTAATTTATTAAGGAATTCATAGAGATGACTCAGGCTGGTGTAGAATCTAGATTTGGGAACAGGACTTACTTTTCTGTATAAAAAATTGCATGTAAAAGTATAAAAATATACTTTTTTGGAAGAGAGAAATCTGCTGAATATCCAGCTAATAAAGAAAAGTTGTTTTACCAGAATTAGGAGTTACTCCTCACTGATTAATAACAGAAAGGAGAGTCTTTGCCACAACTTTCTATCTGCTGCGTGTATTTAAATAGGACTTGAGCCTGTATAAAGTGCTCTAAGATTTGAACCAGAAGTAGGTATCAAATCTTTAACATGAGTACTATATATAGATATATTTTTAAAAGCTCTAGAATTTTCAGTTATTACTGAACTTTTCATCAAGGATGCAAGAGTCAGTGTGAGAAAAATCAGGATGATACTCTAATGAAATTTTTAAAAATCTTAACAAACAAAAAAACTGAATGTACTGAATATTCCCAGAGACCTTAATAGAGGGGGGAAAAATAAAAGTTTGACCAAGCAATTCTCTATTTTTGCATTCTAAAACCAAAAGAAAAAAAAAAACAAAACAAAAAAACACCTATAATTTTTCTTTCTGGTATATATCCACAGGAATGAGCAGTAGAAAGTCAAATTTAGAAAGAAGCAATTTCCAGCAGGATTTCTCATCAGAGCACATTTAAAATAAGATGTTTTCTGGCACTCTTTCCCCTTTCTCTTCATCTCTCAAATCAGAAAATCTGAATGAATGGTTCAAGTACTGTAGGAGTACTTGATCACTCAGGTTTATCACATGGTCACTCAGCTATGGTAGGAACTTAAATTATAATGATCTCTTTGTATTTTTATGAAAAAAAAAATTCCCAAAAGCTCACCAAAAAAAAAAAAAAAAATTAAAAAAAAAAGCAAGACAACAAATATTTACCCCATTTTCCCCAGTTCTTACAGGCTTGTGTGTATTACATTGACATGTTTAGAACTATGAAGAAGGCACTCTGCAGAACTGCTAATTGGCATTATTTCCCCAGTATGACCCTGCAGCAAAGGGGCTTTTGACAGTAGTGCAAAAGAACAACAAACCACTAATTTGTTTTAGATCCTAGTTCTTCAGCAGTTCACATTGCTCCCTAGCTAACAGCTGAGCTTTGCCACAGGCTAAGCATTTGTTTGTATGACTCTTGCTTTATTTGAAAGGAGTGTCAACATAAAACCATCAAGTGCTATAATGGCACATTGTGAAACACTGAGATATTGAAAAATATGAGAGCAGCAAGACTATAGCAATGCATGGAAGTCTAGGAAAATGGAATAAAATCAAGAAATTACTGTGTCACTTGCTCTGTTTATTGTCTAGCAACAAAAAGTTATCTGAAGAAAACTAGTCAATGGCAAAAGTCTCCTCAATAGTCAGAAGTTGCAATGTGATCTAATGCTGTTTGTGCTTGCTTACTGCTGATCATTTACTGATCCACAAACATTTTATCAATCTGTTTTTCTTATAAATGCAAAGCTGCAATGGTTATAAACAGTAGAAAAAAAATAAACTATAAAACTGAAGGACAGGGCTGGGATTTCTTAGGCAAAATAATGGTACAATAGTAGCAAAAATAAAATAATACACTGATAATTTTTTTATTTTTTTTTAGAAAGTAGCTAACCCTAGCATTTAGTGGGAGAATGGGGGTGAGGGGAGAGGGTTTGTGGATTGGTTTCCCTGATGCCATTGGATTACTGACAAAACTGTCAGACTTGAGCAGAAACTGCATTACACTAATTCTGAGGCCTTTTGAAAATTCCATCCATATACAATACAGGAACAGGACTAAATTGCCAAGAAATACAAAAGATTATAATTTATATTATTAAAAAAACAAAGAAAGAAGAATAAGAAAAATTGCAAGGTTCCCTCACATGATATTTGTGCTGAATTTTAAACCATAGGTATACAGGTAGTGAAGCCAGTGGGAATTTTACTGACTGCAAAATGAATTTGAACAATCCTGGTTTTAACACAGGCTGGCTGATTCTAATCAAACTGGGTGATTTTTTTGTTATTTACATTCCTAGCAGGAACTGTTCCATAAAAGAAAATAATTGCATTCAACATTATGTCAAAGAGGTAAATGTATTTCAGAGGCAGCATTTTCTAGTGGTCCAAAGAAAGGAAGGGAGGAGAAAGCTATTTAATCTTATCTACTTTATATGTTATTCAGTGGAGTCCCTTGCTGAGAAAGATGTGAACAAAGCCAGAGTTACCCCTTTGTTTCTTATCACTTAATTTTTAGAATAGGTATATCTATATTTCTGTATCTATATAGAGATACAATCCTCACTTCATGTAAAAATTATCCACTTATACAATTGGCATGTTTTATATGAAATATTTTTTTAAAAAAATAATGATTCATCCACAGTTTAACTATTAGAACATTTTGATGTTCCAATATGGAAAACTAATCAAAATTTTGGAGTTTTCTCCTAGGAAATTACCATAATTGATGTGAAGGAGGTTATCTGGAATAAATTCTATTCAGTATGAGACAGCATGGATTCAAATATCATAAAATGGTTTGAGGCTTTTTTGATGAGTACATGATAATGAAAACCCTTATGTGCTTTCCAGCAAAACCAAAGTTATCACTGTCTATGACGTCCACAAAATCTAGAAAAAAAAAACAGTGTTAATGAATTGTTCATAAATAACCTAACAGACTATTTTAGGCTGTTGCAGGGATTTGGCCTCAGCTGGATGCCAGGTGCCCACAAACATCTCTATTACTCCCTAGCTGGACAGGGGAGAGAAAATAAGATGGAAAACAGCTAGTAGGCTAAAATAAAGCAGTTTACTACAGCAAAAGAAGCAAAAGTTCTTACACACATAAGCAAGGGGAGAAAAAAAATCTCAATCTCTACTTCCCATCAGCAAGCAATATTCACCCACCTCATGGGAGGTGGCACTTCAGGATGGGCCAGAACTGCTCCAGAAGGCAAACATTACTCCAAAAAATACATTCCATCCCTCCTGTCTGCTTTAGCTTTGAGCTGACGTCACCTGGATGGAATATTCCTGTGGTTAATTTGGGCCAGCTGGCCTGGTTGTGTCCCCTCCCAGGATCTTGCCCACTCCCAGCACCTTGGTGGGGGTGGGAGTGTTAGAGAGAGAACCCTGATGCTGTGCAAGCACTGCTCATCTGCAGCCAAAACACATTTTTCTAGCTACCAATGCAAAGCACAGCACTGTGAGGGCTGTATGGGAAGATGAACAGCTCAGCCAGACCAATACAGCTGTGGTAATCAAAATAATCTGTTAAGATTTTTTTACATATTAATTCTCAAGAGAAAATAAATAGCCCAGAAAACCAAATAGAAATGCAACATAAATAATATTACAATTCCATACTTCTGCAGAATTACTTTACCCATTATAAGGAGCTGACAAAGAGGAGTTAACAACTCTGATTTTTCTTGTGAGATTCAGAAACAGAAACATGCTAAAGCCAGTTGCAGACTAAATCCTTCCCATTTCCACAGTGACTGTCCAGAAGTATGCACCTGACCATAGGTATTAGTTTTACTTTGACCTTTAAAACAGAGGTAGAATCAGGGCAGGAAAAAACTGTCCTGAAAGATAAATCTGTAGCTTTATTATATTTTGAATAAAGCTTTCCTAAACTATTTTTTGTCATCAGCAAGTTCTGAAAACTAGCAAATTCTCTTCTTACTCTCATGCCAAGGTAAAACAAGATCTATCATGAATAGAAGGAATTTATTGCTGCAAAAGGTATTGGCTTTTCTGCCATAAGAACATTCCAATATATGTCTAAGACCCACATTATGACAAAAGAAAATGTAATTTGTCTAATTTTTTTTTTATTTTAAGGTAATTGGACTATGTCCAAGGAACCTCTCTGAGGAACAAATAATAAACAAACTTTTAAAAAATCAAGAAAACGTGTGTTAGAATTCCTGTAACACAAACTACTTTATTCTTGATTGAATAAATAAGAACATGTGTCAGAAACCTGAGCAAGGTGTGTGTTTATAGGTATCCAATGGATAAAATTCCAAGTTCCTGAGGAAAAATGAGAAAATGCTCAGTCAGTTTTGAATCTATTTTCTCTTTCTAACAAGAGGACAGAAAATGAACACAGATGCATAGACACAGTTTTTATTCCAAGTTTTTTTCTGCCTTGTTATTTTTTTTTTCTTTTCGATTTTTCTCACTAATATTCTTTTCTTATTGATAGCACTTAAGCCCTATGCTTGTTGGGGGTTTTATTCTCTCTATGCCTCTGTCTATTCAACTATATAAAAGTCACAAAGGGATTTGCCATAGTAAGAAGTAACAACAATTTATTGCCAATTATATAGTAGATAGTCCTGAGGTGAGAGGAGAAATACATCAAGCAGTGTGGCAGTTTGCTGGACTCCTCCTTTTCTAGAAGATGGTGCTCTTTTATATTGCCCCTGGAAAGAATGGAAGCAGTGAATCTCTAGACAAGAAAAGATATTTTATGTTGTTGACAACTATCTTCCTCATTTGGAAATAAGTTTCCAGGGCAGCCTTTCTTAAGTGTTTCTGTTATGTACCAGGGACAGAAAGGAAAGCTTTTAACCAGATCACCAATAAATTGTAGCACTTAGTGCTTATCAAAAGATGCAAATTTGATTTCCAGTGCTCCTGAGTTGTTTATTTTACTAATTGAAAAGCCCAGGAATAGATGAATCTCTTATACTTGTTAGGTGTTCAGAAATAAAGCAGTTCAGAGAAAATTCAGTGTCACTCCAAATACCTTTGCAGAAGGTTTGCTTTCCCTGATTCTCCTCAGATTGGTAACTATGCCTAGCAACACACTCAAGGCTCACATGGCCAGCCTGACCTCCTCAGTCTTTTCAGCTGGATTCTTCCACCAAATTAATTTCAACTGTTTCAGCAGTGTGGAGGAAGTGAAGATCCATCAGGATTTGCAGGGTGGGGCGTGACCGAACAAATACAGATGTTGTTATGCACATTTTGGCACACTGATTTTTTCCTAATGCAGTGATATCTAGATAGGTTTTGTTCTTTTCTGACTTGACAGGCAGGAATGAGGCCTGGGCTGAAATTAAATGTCACCACAAAAAGTCCTGGCTCAGAGCTCTGACAAAATTCTCAGAATTTTGTGCAATGATATTAAAATTCAGGCTCCCATCGAATTAATTTTCCTCTTTGTCAGGAGGATCCAAGCAGTTTGTTAAACAATATTGATTTAACTGGTAGAGAAAAGCACTAATTAGAAAGCTAATAGCAAAGAACACCTAATTTCAACAGTGGAGCTAACCCCATTTATAATCTCCATCTCCAGAAAGCCCTTGCAGTGCTAAATGGTTCCTTTACTCCTCTCACAATAACCTTCCTCCACTCATATTTTTGTCTTGTTGGTGCTGAGGTCTGAATTGAGTTGGTGTGATAGGGCACTATAAATTGCTTTTTCAACTTCTCCTCAGTCCACGCACCTGTTCCTCTTGCCATGCCTGCCACCAAAAGTCAGTGAAAATAACTCCCACACATCTGCCCACAGATTTTGTTATTTCAGCTCCTGCAAAAGGGTGTATCACATGCTGAAGTGAAAGGTTTCTCAGCTCACCAGAGTTCCAATTGCTTCTTAAGTTCCTGATTATAGGACACTCTTGCAATAGATTTCTTATTTCTGATTTTGGGTTTGACCTATTAAACATAACACTAAAAGCCATTGGTTTTGGTTAATATACTCACCCTAGAAACATTTAGGCAGATCCTGCCTAAATTTCTATATGTGTTGAAAACTATAGCTTTATTCAAAGGTATAGTTTACTCTTTAATGTCAGTCTCTCCTAAACATGCACAACATATGCAATTGTGCTCCAAGAATGCCCTTCTGTGCTACCAAATATATTTCCCCTCTAACTGCATTACTTTTGCCTTAAGTGTCAGGTACCATGGTTGCAAGCTGCTTTTTTTGAACACCAAGTCTAAGTATTTTCATGCATGCAAGTGTATGACAGATATGTTATCAAAAAACTACAAACACATCATAAAATTTCTATTATTCTCATTTTACTGTGGTTTTGAAGGATTAAGTGGCTTGCCAAGAGATCAGGGAGAAACTCTGAGGGACACCAGTTCACTGTTGAATTCCAGTTTATACTGCAGTGGAAAATCACTACATCTCAGATAATCTTTGTTCACATCTTAAGGTAAGGCAAGGCAATTCCCAATTGTTTTTAAAGGAAGTAACAAATCAATATAAAATAGATGAAGATATAAGTATTATATAATTTACTTCAGGAAAAAAAATATTTCTGAACCATCTATTATTTGGCATACCGGAGTGGAAAACTTCATTCTTGTTGACTCATTGTTGTCACATTGATTACAGAGTTGTTCATTTTTGGATCTAGGCATGAGTTCATTAGTCACAGGGTTTACTTGAGTTTTGCACATTTCTCTGTAGTGAAGCAATCCAGAAGCTATTCTGCTCAGTGATCTGTAGCACCTGAGCATTTTCACTCCTACTATTTCTGATTACTTGAATAGTGGTACTTTAGATGTTAATATAGATTCTTGATCACTTTCTAGGTTCCATTGCTAGCTCAGGCTCATTTCTGTATGGGGCACAGAATCCCTGTAACAAATGAGTATTATATGCATTTGCAGAATGCTTCACTTTGATACTCTAATGTTTCTGCACTAAAGGATTGTTCTTGCTTTTACTGAGTGGTACCAACAGTTAAATTATCTCTCCTTAATCTTTCAACCCAGTGGATCATCACTATTTTTCAATCTCCCTTTGTTTTTGTTGAATGTACGTGTTGAATGCACAATTTTTATTTTTTTTTTCCTATAGAAACTGAAGGCTGTGGAGCCTTCTAAGGTCCTCATCTAGAAGTTCAGCTCTCATTCTTCAAGATGAAGAGACAAAAATGTAATCCACCTGTCAAGACAGATTTTTTTCTCACAAAGCATGTGTAACACCAGAGCAGTTAATAACTAAACTGTCTGCTTGATCACATCTTGAATCAATGGTTGCCTAGGTCTGATCCTCACAGCAGGTGACCAGGAGCTAAGTCTCATTTTGCAGGCTCCTTTCTCCATCACTTCAGCTGAATATGGATATTGCTTTTTTTTTCTTCTTTCAGCTGTCCATTATCTTGGAATTTGACGTTGTTTTGCTATTAATTCATCGCCTCTCTATTTTATACATATAATTTTCTGTAGTTCTTTTGAACATCAGTGTCTCAAAAGCTCAACATTTCTGCTATTTTTCTATTTCTTGCATGCCACATCAGTTACTCAGAGTAGGCCAAAGGAGCTCTCTCTATTCTTTTAATCTGAATAACCTGATTCCTTTTCTCTCTTTTTTATATTTTTTTTTTATTATTTTTAAATCCAACCTGAAAAAGTTATGGTCAAGATGAAACACTTGCTTCACATAGGTAAAAAAAGAATGAGAGTTCAATAATTATTATTTTGATTATTATTGTTATTGTGTATATTCAAACAAATAGTCCTTAAAGCCTGTACCAAGATATTGATAATCTTGATGCCAATTGTTCCTATCTAGTTTTGAATACAAATGCCTCTTTTTTTTACTGTGAGGGTGGTGAGACACTGGAACAGGTTGTAAGAAAAGTTCTGGATCCCCCACCCCTGGAAGTGTTCAAGACCAGGTTGGATGGAATTTTGGGTAACCTGATATTATTCCAAATGCCAATGATTGCTTTTATTATCACTGGAAAATTTCTTCTGATGAAGAATTAATAGAATGTGAATATACACATATGAGTGTTATAACACACATATAATATACAAATAAGGTTGTTTAGTAACGATTTTAATTTGCTATTTTATGACAGTAATATATAGATGCCACTATCTGAAAGAATCAGAAGAGACCTGAAGTCATGTTCAGAGCTGTCTGCAAGGAGATGTTCAAGTCCACAGAAGTCTGCACATCACTGAATACTGCGTTTTAGAATCCTGAACACTTACTTGCTCTCCTCAATTTGAAAAGGATAATGACAAGCAGAGGTATTACTTTAAATCCTATTCCATTTTATGAAAATTATCTTTTTTACAGTCTTCTGTAGAATCGATGTCATGTCTGTCTATGTTCCACCAACTAACCATATCACCACTACTTAATTTCAAACTACACTCACACCCCAATGTCATTTACTGTGTAATAACAGAGTTATAACAAATGAATCTTTGTGCCTCTCTGTATCTGCTCTCGGACATTATCATTTTAGTCAGACATCCCATAGTGCAGAAACATTTGAAAATTATTAGGACTTCAATTTCTCTTTTTATTAATTGATATAATTAATTATAATCGTAATGCAGCCAATTTTTTTCCCCACAATTTTCCTCTAAAATAGAAAGCTTTAGCAGACTGCTGGACAAGAAGGCAAAGACAATATGGTACAAATACCCCTCTTAGCTCAAATCTTTAAAAAATCCAAGTCTGTAGGAGTTTACAAAGCAGTTCTGGTGACATATGGAGGTGGAAAGGAGCTGTTTGAGATTATACACAAAACAATGAAGAACAGAGTGAGCGAGTTTTGTGTACCTGAATATAGATTTTATCACTTAATCACAGATTTCATGAAAGTGGTAAGACAATTGTTTTCTAAACCAGATACAGGATTCATCTATTGCTGCATTTTAGTCCTCTGTTTCTCCAAGCACAAAGATGGACAGATGGTCACCAGCAGATCAAACCCTAAAGTCAAAGTTGACACTCATGTCATATTACTGTTAGTGTATACACCATTAATTCTTTTCAAAATCTATTACCATTCCAGTTTCAAAACAATAAGAGAAGAAATGAACCAATATCATAATGAAGCTGATGTTTGTTGGGTTTTTTGGACACATTTTTTTCTACTTTTCTATATGGATAAATATTATAATGGTGATATTAAAAAAAAACTAAATAAAAGGGTGTTTTAGTAATACATGACCTTTGCTTGTTTTGAAATTACTTATAAATTATTCAGAGTTGCATGGAAATCAAGTTAATTACAGAAATTATTTGAGAGTTGTAGAAGGACAATATTCACGAATAATAATTTTTCCACGGGCTCTGACAAGTACACTATTTGTATACACTTGCATCTGTACAAATACACTATATATATATATATATATATACATAACAATATTTTAGTTGGAAAATATGTTTAAAGTCGATTTAATGTAGGTTTTCTACTGACTTGTTCAGGTCCTTTCACACAACTATAGCTCATGCTTACTATTAATTATATTCAGTTTAATTGTGGTTTAGGTTTTCTTTATGATCTAGTCTGCTACATCTTTATGCATGGCCAGGAACATTGCACAGCTTAAGAAAAAATATTTGATTTAATAGTTATGTACATGTTATGTACATAATGCAGCATTACAAGTAGAAAAGGTATCTGGACTGGCAATAAAATATTGCTGTAGAGAATATAGTACCTTAAATATCAGTCCTGAGGAGAAATAATGTCCCCTGTTTTGATGCTGTCTGTGGTAGCATATTTTTACTTCATGGCTGGGGTTGCTACAATATTATAGAATAGCTATTGTTTTACTTTACAGCATTACAGTATGCTGGAACTTTGTTTCCTAACACTAAATAGACTCTTCCTATGATTTAGGATATGCTAAAAAATGAATCAGAGTTTATTTAAGAAGATGAATGGCCAAGTTATTTCTTCAAATATTTGAGAAAGATACATCTTTTCATGGATCTATTCAATAAACATACTGTTATGAACTTGCCTTTTACGTGACATAGGGTTGGGGTTTTTTTCTCATCTTTTATTTAAGCTTTCATCCCAAATTAAGCAAAATAGTCACAAAGAAATGTTGATTAAGTATCTGATGGAGGAAATTCCTAAATTGAAGACATTCAGATAAATAATGTTGTAAGGAATGCAATTGCCTGTTACCTTGGATGAGGGTATCAAACTGATTTTTTAGTGTTTTAACATAATGAACATACTGTTTGATTTCATAAAATGCAGTGACAGTTTCCAAACTTGTGTTATTTAAAATATAAATGAAAGCTCCAAAACTCTGAGGTTTTTCTAGATTTAGTTGCTGATGACATTGAATGAGCAACAATCATTTGTGCTTGAAGAGTAGAAACAAGTGTTAGTCAGGCTTTCCCCATGAAGTGTTAACCATTAATGACTGGGTTTGAAACAGCATAGCTGGTCATGGTTAGGATTATAGATGTTTGCTGCATTACTCAGCAACCTCACCTCTGCATTACCAGGCTTTTTGCTGTAGCTCTGGGTTGATCAGAACAGTCTGGTGACATTGTCACTTCATACTATCACAGAATCACAGAATATTCAGATTTGGAAGTGGCCCACTGGGATCACTGAGTCCAGCTCTTTACTGAATGGCCTCTATGGAGATCTAATTTCCCCAATACCCACTAAGAAAGTGAAAAGTACATACAGCAGTTTGAAGCAGGGAATTTTTTTCCACCACAGGTACTAAAGACAATACAAATGGAACTTTTTGAACACTTAATTGAAGTATAATGAAATTCCTTGCAAAGCAGACAGCAAGTTTGGCAATCATTGAAGTATTATTTTGAATTATTGCATTGATCAACTAGTACACAGTGAGCTGCAGTCTTATTTGTTTGCATACAGATTTTTTGACAGTGTTACAAATCATTTTCCAGGCCATGTGGAATTTCCCACGGATTTTGAAACAATGCAGGCATTTGCTGAACTGAAGTCCTGATTCCAGCACTTGAGAGGGCTGATTTTGGTGAAATGCCAGATTGGTTCAGAGTTTTCAGCAGCAAGTAGGAAGGTGAGGTTAAAAGGGAGCACTTGACAGCAAAATCTAAAGTCAGCTCTTTGAGAGAATTTCTTCCTTTCAGTGACCACTTGATCATTTATATTAAACCCATTTAATATCCAGTGCTATTGTTTAGCTGGCTGCTGATTAATATTTTGGATGATTAAGTAATCAGCATTGTAAATTATCAATTAATCACAAAAGGACAAATAATAAATTACATACTCAACCTACATTTTATTACAGCTAGGAGACCAAGCCAGCTCTCACAGTTCCCATAACAGAAATGAAGTGACTATTAGCTATAAATCAATACCATTAACCATTTAACACTTGACCTTTAAAGAGAGAGATTTTCCTTAAAAAAAATGAAGATATATTCTTGAAACTCTAATAGACAATGGGTGTATTTTCAAATGAGTGTTTTTTCAAATACAAGATTATTTTCATTAAACAAAATTATACTTTTAATTGTCCTGATGTTTGTGCAAGTCCCCAGAAAAAAGAATGAAAACAAATAATATGTAATATCTAAACACGCACACATGCCAGTATGTGTTTAGAATCAGGAAGAGAGATAAAGAGTTATCATGGGTAATATATATGGAAGTACATATTAATAAAGTGATAAATACAATCTCAGTTTATACATATAGATAGGCACACACATATGTATCTATATATGTATATATACAAGTGCTAAAATCAATCATAAACAATTACAGTGAGCTGAAGCAGCTTCAGGATTACTTTTGGATATATGAGGGATTAAAGGCAAACAAAAAGGTAAGGGTTTTATCTTTTGATTTGGGCTCAGGTATATTTCTGCTGCTTGAGTCACTGGTGTAAGCATATTGTGCTTTAACCATGAATTTATGCTCAAATATGTACAGGGGCATTTGGGGAATATCATGTGGCCAGTGGTAAGGAGGCAGGATATCCCTGTTTTTATGGCAACAAAGGTAGATGGAATTTCTAGGCAGACCATACTCAGGTTCCTGCTATACTCCTGGCATGTATGCCATAGGATCTGAAAATTCAAGACCTGGGGATGATTTTCTGCACCTTATCTAATTGAGAGGAGACAATGAATTCAAACAGTATAACTGTTCTGGTTTTTGGATCTTTGAAAATAATCCTAGAAAAAGCATGAGACAGATTCTACTACTAATTCAACTTTGCTGAAATTCTCCAACATTTTACATTTGTACTTGAGATCAGATTATTACTAACCATATTTCCAGTCTTCAAATTATTCTGCAAACATTTCTGCTTGCATCTCTTAAGAATTAATTCAGTATCATGTGTCAGAATTAATTCAGTATCATGGTGTCACAACATGAAACCAAAGAAATGTTAAAAATACCTTTAACTGTAGGAATTTTGTCCTGACATCAATATAATATTCTTATATTTCCAGTGATTTGTTTTGTCCAGTAATTTTGATGGCTGAACAGATTTCAGATTTAAAATATCTGTGGTGGCAATATCTTTTGTCAAGATCCAAATTAAAGGAAAATATTAAACAAACATGGACACACATGTCTGAGCACTCTCTCACTATGCAGAGTTCTCTTCAGCAGTTGTGCTTTACCACAGAGAAAGTTATTTTTTTAATCATTAGACAATGACTAACCCCACTCAAGGGCAGTTTTAATTGGAAAGAAAAGTGGTAGCTATTGGGATTTTAGATTTGTATCTCTAGCAATGCATATCCACTTTTTTTGCCTAAGTACAGAGACCTTCAAATTCATACTGAACTGTGCATATCATCTGATTCCTTCTGTATTGGACACACCTTCTGTTAGTGGAAGAAGCATGCAAAACTCTCCTTGGCTGTCAGCATTTAACCATTCCTTACTTGAATTTAAGGAACAAGCTGAAAGCCTCTTTGGTAATATAGTATAAACCTGAGACATAGAAGCTCACTCAGCTCTTTGATCTCCTCCTAAGTTAATTTCACTTTTTCCCTTTGGTTTTGGGACAAAAGGCTGTGATGTCACCTATTACTTTGGCACCTTTTATGGCTTTGGATCTGATTTTTGTAACCAGTGTGGGAACTCATGAACAATTTCATGTTGAACAGAAACAACATACTTGTTCAGTAGTAGGGGAGCTAATTTAGACCATTTCTCTCTCCTGTTTTTTCTCCTTAATGGCCATTTCTTGAAGGATATTTAGCAAAATTTTTTGCCTCAAAGAGAGCAGTTGTGAAAGCTGGAAACAGAAAATGAAAACTAAGGGCAAGCCATCATAACTCATATCTGATTGGAGACAGAAATGCCCATTAAAAAAAAATTTAAATCTTCAACAAAATTTGAAAAATAATTTCTTCTGGTTGAAAGTTCTTCTCACAGATAAATTTTCCATATTAAATTTAAAAAATAAAAAAAAACAAAAAACGCTGACAGAAAAGATGCTAAGAAACACAAAAATACGGAAATACAATGAAAAATAGAAAACAAAGCAAATTAAATCTGTCCTCTTAAGTCCCAGTACCTGGGACAATCTGGGACAATGGGAATTTATTTTTAGCTTCTGTGCTGTTCTCCGGTGTCCCAGCAATATGATTCATTTACATGTAAATATATAGCTATATAAGGAAAAAACACTCCATGGATGAAATCACAAGAAGCAATCTTCAGTGTGAAATCCTCCCTCTTCAATAAAAAGCCTTTGCAGTCATATAGAACTGCCTGGCAAGGTGAAATGAGATGAGATTGTGTGGGCATACAGAGTGAGTAGACTTCAAAGAATGCCGTCCAGAAGAAAAATCTGGAACTACAGATACTTGCAGATGGCAACAAAATAAGGTGAAAAATAAACACCTACAATAAATACTAATAAAAGTAAAATAATTTGGACCAAATATGGACTTGATGCAGTGATGCATAAGAAGTTCAGAAGTCATCACTCATTTAGAATTTGTCCCAAATTACATTAACTATGATTTCGTCTCAAAGGGGCAAATCACCATCTTGAAAAACTTGGCTGGATTAGCAAATGGTTTGGCCCACTCTCATTTGTTAATAGTATTTTTAATTAAAGGGAAATGTTGTGAATCAATTGTGTGGATCACTAAGAATGTGGTTTCCTTTTTTCACTTTTTTACCACAGCCTTTTTCATAGTATCTCCTAGCTGATATTCACCTTTCTTGTTGTCTTTTGTTTACAATTAAGGTCAAGTTGCAATTTTATTTGGCTATACTGCTATATACAATTTATTACATTTTCTAATAGGATGTTTATTCACATATTCCAATTATGTACATGGGGAGAGGTCACCGTGGTTTTCTGCAGATCTATTTCATTCTATCACTAAAATCTTCCTTTTGAAATTTCTTTTCATTCCAGTGGTTTTGAAATAAAATTAAAAAACAAACCTAAAAGGGTAACATTTCAGTTACTGATATGCTATGGTATCTGTCTTCCATTTCTGCTGCTCAGAACCATATCACATCATATACTTCCCTGTATCTTGCTCTTCATTTACACACAAAAATCTGTTTGTTTCCTGGACTGTGAAATGAATGGGGCACAGATAGATTTTTGCTCAGTATATTGCAAAGGATATATCAGAATGTAAGAGAAAAACAGATTCTGTAGAAAAATGTCAGTATCAGTGTACATGTGCTCTGTGCCATTGATTGAATAGGTGGCCACTGGAGTATAAGGATAAAGGTGATGGAGCTATGAATATGACTTATCTTTTTTTAGCTATTTAAAATCATGACTGTAATAAATATTTCAATCATTTTTTATCACTTTGGCACTGTTTATACTATAAGAGCATTTTCTACAAGTCTTCATATTGTATCTTGATATGCCTTCATGATCAAAATTGGGATAGCAACATAGACATTAAAATGGAATGAGCTACAGCAATATATCTCTGAGTAGTTATGGAGGAGAGGACTAAGGAACATTCATGATTTAAGGTGGTAGAAGCATGGCCATCCACTTCTGATACTTTTCTCAGAAATCATCTCAAAATCATTACAATCTCCTTACTTCTCCTGCCACTGCAATATTTTCAAATCAAGTATTTTACTATACTGCATATCAGCATCTAGTAAAGATTTCTTTTTTATTTTGGATTTCATTTGAACATTTTCTCTCTTTACTTCTCCATTGTCCTCCACCTACAGAGCCATCTGCTCTGTTGGCAGATACAGGCAAATTCTGTAATTGTTGTCATTCTTAGCATAGTACAAACTATCCACAATTCAAAGGACAAGGCATGCTTTATTTGTGAGTTGGCCAAAAGTGTGTTGTTGTCAAAATTGCTTAACAAAACATTAACAGGAACAATATTTGATTTTCTGAGTATTTAGGATATGCATCTTTGTTGCCAGGATTAGAAAATTGGATTATTTTTTTTAACTGCTAAGTGCTGTGTTCCTTTCTCATATATTTCTCTACTGTTTATAATGTGAGATTAGTTGCTTTTGTCTTTTGCAATCTTAGGGTTATAATCTTTTCTGAAAGATGCATTGGCAACAGCTAAAGGTGACCGACTGCTCATAAGGCTGATCTCTTATGCAAAATTCATCCTTTTATTAATATCCATATCCTCAGGCTGAGTTGGGAAGGAGAAAAAGGAAGCCTAGCTCTTGAATGCAATGAAAAAAAAAAAGAAAAGCATGTAAGTTACCCTAAAAAGAAGGGCAGGGAAATTACAGTGACAAGACTGTATCCTTTCTCTTCATATTTCTACTTCCATATAAAGCTAAAACTGGAGGTGGTAGTAAAATAAAGGTTCACACAGAGTAGAGTTCTGACAATAAATCATTAGACTTTGAGGATTCCCTTATTAACAACACCATCTTTTGATACAAAAATATCTCACATCTTTTCTGTATCTTTTTCTTTATATTTTAAAAATGTAAGAAATTCTATAAAGTGGCAGGTTTTTCTAAAATGAAGATTTTAGTTCACTTTGTTGGGAAATTGATCCAGATTCCTGATGCTTCTGAAAGCTTCTCACAACAGTTCACTGCAATATATGAGAAAACTAAAATGAGCATACCTTTCCTTCTGGAATACAGACAAAAATTACATAATATGCATTATATTTGGCAAATCTCAGTTACATGGTGGAGCTTTCTAAGCTATAAGAAGCAGTGTGCTGTACATTTTTCCTTTATGTTCTTTTCCTGATATATCTTTATTTTAAATTTTATAACATTTTAATGAAGGAAATTAAAATACAGGAAGTTGAAGGAAAGATGTGAACAATATGTATCATTTTTATCACTGAAATTAGTATGTATAGATTTAAGAAGTACTTTGTAATTTAGATATTTAATGAGGTCATGATGTTGCTGCTAAATTGAGGGAGCTTTTCAAAGCCTTCTTCAAAATCCAATACATTATTGGAAAAACTCTTGATGATTTCAACAGATTTTGTTTCAGTTCCTTGGTGTATATGTTTACTTTCATATGAGACCCTTGGAGATCCAAAAGTTGGACCATTTCAAGTATCTTTATTTCCATATGCTCATTTATTAATTATCTTTATTTTCCAGAATATTTTTGATCCCCTACCCTAGCATCAAAAACATCACCCTTCTCATCAGATGGGAAAACTACCAGGAAAAAAAAATTTCTGTAGTCTTATAGAAGGCTCTTTGTTGGGATTTTGTTGTAGTTTGGTGGGGTTTATGTTTGTTTGTTTGTTTTTCCAGGGTTTAATTATTTAAATGCTGAATGTTACAAACAGAAAATTTTCTTCAAGTCTTCCAGTTTCACCCACCATCTGCAAAATGAATGAAGAAATATACATCATATCTAGGGCTGAAGACAATAAAATATTCCTAACAAAGACTGCTAGGACATGTTATCCTGGGATAAACAAATTTGAAGTTCCTACAAAGTGTGGAAATTTTTAACTCTTCAGTGATTTTAATTCTATCCAGTGTTAACCTTCAGATGTAATGTTGTACTTATGCATATTAAATAGGAAAGAAGATAGTAAAGGATGTGTGGTAGAAGGACCTCTCCAGAAGCTGCACTCTTTTCTTTCAAGTTTTTTGCTGTTCACACTCCTGGTAACCCTGAGACAATGCAACATGTTATAATAGTTGTAGGACAGCAAGAGCCCAGCAACTATTCAAAGACAGCTCAATCATTCTCCTTCCTTCTCTCCTTTCTCTAGCAGTAACAGAATTTGAAAATGTATGAGCACCTTTGAGCAAGGGTACTGAAGTCATCAAATAAGAATAGGCATCACTGGTGGTGGAATATAATAAAAGAGGAAAAGACAGACAGTAAATCACTGTCTTTAGGAATCTATTCAGCAAGGCTTTCAGAGAACTGCATTGTAAATGAACTCAGCTGTTGCTGCGAACATCAATCTCTGTGAAAGCCTTGTACACGAACACTAACATCCACCTGGTGACTCCCTGCTGGTTAAACAAACAGAGCATGTAGAAAAAAAAAGCACAAAAATCTAGCAGTGCTTGTTTAACTTCCATTTCTTTCTCTGATTGACACGATGCCTCTGTACAGCCTACTGGGCTTTTTGCAGACAGATTACAGCCATTGTCCCTGAATCCAGGTCAGCGTGTGCCAATTTACCTGAGTACCTCATTTTGTGAAGAAGAACATTTTTGAAAGTTTCTGGGTTAGGAACAGAAAATGTCTCATATTAAAAGTTTTGTTTTTCTCAAAGATTATTGTTAAGTATCTTCATGAATTTTACTTGACCACACATAGCTTGTTCCCTGAAGCTGCTGGGAGTTGTTTCTTCTGTGTATACATCTCCCAATAGGTGTCAGACAGCTTATAATATCTCCTCCACTACAAAGGCAAAGTTGAAGATAAAAATAAGCTTATTAGGCCAGGAGAGATCAATCCCTCTGTTCTTGTCATTGCCTGATGATATACAGCCCACATTAGAATCAGAGTGGCCGGAGGAAAAATGTTTTCTGATATGAATATATTGCAGATTGGTCACCTGGGAACTGGTGATAAGTGGACCTGTAAAATTTCAGAGAGATCAGCAGTGATTCTGACTGAGTAAATCTGTATGATAATAAAGTTCCTATGAACTTGAGGGTACACAGAAACTTTAGTTGGTTTTCTTTTTTTTAACACCTTTCCAGTTAGCCATAAATTAAAAGAAGAAACAGAGTCAAATAGGTGAACTCTTCTCTTAAGCTTTTCAGATGTATATTTCTTAAATCCTCCTCAGATTTGCATATTGGGAAATTCTGGAAGACTAAGCTTCCCCGCTTAAATTTCTGATAATAACAGAAAAAAGTATTTTCCTTTTAAGTAAGGTTTAAAATTTTTCTTTTTTTGCATAATATTATCTACCAAAATACTTTCAAATTGTAATTATGAGATGACTAACTGGATTCCCAAAATTCTTTGAAGCCAACAAACAAAGCAAACAATAAACCACATTACACTGTTCTAGAACATTTGTTTGAAAGAGAATCAGATGCATTCACCCATGTTTTTTGTCTTATACAGCATTATAAGACACTGTTGCTAACTCACTAATGACAGAAATAAACAAAGGAAATTTCTTAATGGTGTATATTAGTAGAGAAGCAAACCAACACACTTATATCAACAAACTGTAAAATTTTAAATGTAAGGGGTCATTTAAAGCAATTTATCTATGCATTTTGTCAAGCACAATTTAATTTTCATTACTAACACTCACAGCACAAAAGAGCGATAAAGCTTATTTAAAAAAAAATTAAGAATATACCAAACCCATTCCTGTCTTGAAAATTCTTTGTAAAGAAAATATTTTTTATGTGTCCAAATTTCAAAATGCAGAGATTAGTCAAATATAAAATTTAGTCAAATATAAAATTATTATTATTCTTCTGCATATGCTTTTAAGAATGTTCCTCTCTTATCCTTAAAACGAACCAATAATGTATATGCATTAATCACAAAAGAAAGTTCAATAATGTGTTAACAAGCTATGTAATGGTGATTGTGACATCAAAGTACATTAGGAGAAACATTACTGTCATGGAAGAAGGTATTAAGATAACCAGTGCCCTTTCTTATATAAAATTATTCTTTGATTCATTACAAACTATAAGGTAAAGACTTTAACTATCAGCAATACAGAATGGAATGTGAAGAATTTGAGTTATATTTGCTACTAATGAGCCTAAAATCTCTCTTAAAACAGAATCAAGAGACCTCTAGCCACAGTTCATGGCCTTGTTGGATGAATATACAAACATGACAAACCCTAAGATGAGGGTGAGTTTTCCCATCATTCACTGAGATGAAAAATGTCAGTCTGCCTGAAGGGCTATGGTTGCACTGTCATTGGCAGAGACTGTGCAGGCAGTAATACACCATGTGGGCTTTCAGCTCTGCAGGGCTTAGTATGACACTGGTTTATGTCAAGAAGAGAACCTCGTGGCTTTAATTACTCGCCAGGTGTTCACAGCACTACTGCATACTGTTGTGCAGTTCCATTAAAGGAAAGTTTTAAAGCATCTGCAGAGCCATGAAAAGAAAAGTGCACAGCACCTGCCCACACTTGTTCTTTTCAGAGTGACAGAAAACCTACACTGAACTCATGAAAAGCTATAAAAGGAATGTTTATATGGATTGCATGTCACTTCAGAAATCTGTAATGGTATCAGGGCACGAAACTTATTCTGTGCTCTTTTATGTGCAAGCCATTGTTTTGTGTCTTGGTGCCTAAAAGGAAGCAATAGGATATGTGCTGCTCTTCAGGTGCTCAGTTTGGTGGCAGAAGCTTGTCATACCAGGGAACTGAGAAATCTATAATGAAAGCTATGGTTTTCTCATGCAGTCTGTCCAGTCTTGATGCATCAAATAACTCATTGAATTATAGGAGACAAACACAGATAATGATATGTTTTGAAGCATAAATAGGAGCACATATGTAAATAACAATAGCTGTAGTAATCATAGAGAAATGACAAAACAATGAGAAAGACAGTAGCTGTTTGTAACTTAGTCATTCCAAACCGGCCACAAACTTGCAAACTTGAAAAATCGAATTTCATGGTTTGAAAAAATTAAGGCTTATCCAAAGGATTAGAATTAAAAAGTCTCAAACCACCAAATTCGCAGCTTTGTAAAGGAAATTTGTGAGAGCCAAGATAGGAGAAATTAAAAGAGGCAGCAGAGCATATGGTATAGTGGATACTTTTCAGAAGAATCCTAAATTGCATAATTCTTCTACAGAACTGGGAGCCTGAACAAAGATCTGAGCTGAATCACAATGGAAGCATCATCATGACCCACATAAGAAAGAAATGCATTCCTGTTATCTTATACTGTGCATTCCAAATGCTTTGGTGATGTAATTTGGGTTGTTTTGGCCCTGAACATATGTTACTGCGAGGAGAATCTGATCAGCTTTACATTTGAAAAATTTAAGACATAAAAGCAGTGTTTAATGACCCATAGTTTAAATGAATTGAATTTTTTCTGCTTTATGACTTGGGAAATTTTCAGACATATTTCAAAATTGGTTATTATGATTCAGAAACTAGCAAAAATCATGTAATTTCTCAAATAATATCAAATATCAACTCCATCTCTAATAGATGTACAGTTAGGATTTCCCCCTAAAATAAGAGGAGCATCAGTACAGGGGTTAATCTGGTTCCAGCTCACAGGCAGCCACACTGTGCCATCAATGCTTCTTCTCCTAGGAGAATGAAATAAGACACTCTTGTGCCAAGAGCCAACCACACAACATAAAAAGCTGTCTGTCCCACAGTGACCAGAGATTTTCCTCCTCTCTGCCTCCTCTGCTCTACAGCTGCCAACTACATTTTCCTCTCAACTGGTCTAATAAACTGGTATTAGTGTTGCTCTGTACATACCCTGAAGCTTGCTACTCTTATTCCAGGCTTCAAGAAGGACTTCAATTCTTCAAAGTTTGCCTGTTTTTTGTTTTTTTTTTCCAATTATATGCAGATGTTCTAATAAGAATTTTTACTTCTCCTTTCATGCTTTGCCAGAACCAGTTTCATAACCTGATATGTCAGTTACTCCAAGGCACTAGAAAAGAAGGATCAATGGCAGAAAGGGAACACTGCCAGGCAGAGGAGATCTCCATCACATATAGGAGTGTAGACAAAAATTTAGTGGATGAAAGTTGCTCGGGAGGCAGAGTGGACTAAATAGTTAATATTTGCAAATATTTTTGTGTATATCAGTCTTAACTGAGCCAGTTCATGTAGTAAAGCAGACTCCTGCTATAGGACTTGGATCTTGGTTATAACTCTTTGGAAAACTGTACAAAGTGATCAGTAAAGTAAATAAAATATTTGAATAAAGCATGAGAATCCCTGCTTCTGCAAAGGAATTCCTTTGCCAGGTTAATAAAATGTTCCATTTTAAAAGTCAAAACTTTTTAGGGAAAGGCCTAAAACCATATATTTGTTCTTTCTGAATTTCATATATTCTGCATTCATGCAAATTAAATTATGGACATGTGTGTTTTGAACATATCTGATACTAATACAGACACAAAGACAGCAAAATTCACTATCCTCATACATGAAATAGGATGTCAAAAGAATCTGTCCCTCAATTTATTTGAATAAAAAAATATTGTAGAGGAAAATTAATTTCTGTAAAGTGCTTATATACTGTAGAAAATATTCCTGTCTGCAGAGTGTTTTTATCAATCATGCAGAAAAAAAAGGCACCATCCAGTTTGAATACTAAGGACAAACCTATACACCCACTAGCTGTAAGGAAACATCATCTCTCCTCTGTACTGTGACTGTCAACTTTCTCTTTTTACAGATCACCATAGGATTCTGGAAAAAATGTGTATATAGAAGTCAAATTAAAGACTGCATGGTCAATCTTGTTGTGAGGTATGTCACATTTTGATCTGGACTTTTCAGTTTTCGTTACTGACCTGCCAAATTTTGCAAGTTCTAAAGGACTTTATTTTTTCTTTAAAAGTTGCTTATTTGTTTTGCTTTGCTTTTCTTTGGGAATTTAATTCATACTTTAAAAAAGAAATTGTCTGTTTTATAGGCTGATATGTGGTGGCTCTAGCCATTACATTACTGAGAGGTGTTCACAGCAATTCTGTATGTTTCCATGTCAATCTCCTTTAGCATATGTACTTAGCAGCCCTCCTTCAGAGACAGACCACTATCTATATTTCTCTCTCCCTTAGAGTTTCCTTAAAAATATTCAGGATTTGAAAAGAAGCCAGAAGTAAGGAGTATGTGGTAGTCAGAGAAATGGATAAGGAGAAGATAGAGAAAAGTACATTTCAACTGGAATAAAATAATTAATGTATAATTTTTCCTTTATTGTTAAATACCTCTTCTAAATCCAAGAAAGCGAAAACTGTAATTGTAATAGCCTGAAGGAACTATATTTGTAAGTAAATAGGCTGAGGGTGGAACAGCTGACCCAGAGAGAACAAAGGGAGATTTCATACTGTGTGATGTCATGATCAGCAAGAACAGCTTAGAGAAAAGAGAGGGAAGGAGGAACATTCATGGCTGTGGTGTTTGTCTTCCCAAGAAACTGTTTCTCATGCTGGGGCCTTGTCTCTAGGAAGTGGATGGACATCTCTCTGGCAATGGGTAGTGAATAAATTCCTCTTTTTCATTTGTTACTATGCATAGTTTCTGCCTTCCTTCTATAAGACTGAACACATAAGTCTTCTAATCTTTCTATTTTCTCCCATCCCCAGGGAGAGGGGATTGATCAAGACAGAGAGGGAGTGTTTGGCTGCTGAACCAGGTCAAGCCATCATGGAAACTTTAAACAAATCTTTCTCCCTCTGAAGTTGCAGCCTTCCTTATTGCAGGGAGCAAGCAGAAGTCTTTGAGAGTTTCATAGACCAGTAGGAGACATTTAAGACAATGAATCTTATTGTCAAAGGATCAAAAATGTAAAGACAACAGCATTAATAAATCCTGTGTCATTAGTGGCATTCAGAAAACTAGTTCAGGATCAGGGTGTTTCTCTTCATCAACCAAATTGAGTGTTGGTGGAGACAGTACAGCAAGAGATGTAAGAGATGCTCTGTTAGACATTCTGCTGTGCTCCAACCACACTAACACTGTTACTGCACATGAAGCCCACTGAACATCTGGAAAAGAGATTCGTGATACTCAAAATCTCTGGGTGGTGCAAGTAGGAAGGTTGTTACCTTCTGTACCTTCTGACACAGTACAGCCAGTGGGGTTAGAAACATAAGAGGAAACATTTAAATTTAAGATATCTTGGTAAATATTTTTCTTTTAATTCATATAACTGACATTGTACTTTAGTGTTATTGGCAGAAATTATTCATTTTGAGAGAAAACAAACAAACAAACAAAAAACCCCCACACACAAACAAAAAAACAAATCCTAAGAAAAAGTTGCAAACCAGTACAGAATAATTTCAACCTATTTATTCCATTCAAAAAGGAAAACTCAGAAACTGAACATACAAGAATGCTTTTAGCAACATATCCCATTGATCATGATGTCTAAATAACTATTAAAACTCAAGACTTGCCAAATGACTTTTCATCAATGCTTTTACAACGATTTTTTTCTGGATCATGTAGATACCTGTGGATTCTCAGCTAGCTCACCTGTAGACATGGAGAGAGAAATATGCAATGTGTTACATATGGATTTTCTGTGTTCTCTTCAAAAAAATCCAGAAAATATAGCAATGATAATATTCATATATAAAATAACCTCCCCTCATTTTTAAAATTTATATCTTGTTTGTTGCACTGCAGAAGTCTTATATCACTTGTGCATGTCAGAAAAATGTTCTGCTGAAAACTTAAGAGCAAGAAACAAATGCACAATAGTTTGTCCCACAACCCTCATGTGCTCTTTAATAATAAAATCTGTCACAGAGAGTAGATAATTTACTACATTATCTGTCTTTTATACTTGTGGCTAATAAATTTGATTACAGTTCTAACACTGAAGCAAAATAAATCATAATGAATCCACCAGTATGTTAACCCCCTCACACAGAAATAAAAGCCTATCCTTTCTCTCTCACTTTTCTCTGTTACCTTCTTCAAAATAAATATGCACAACTCAGAGTATTACCAGAATCCCCATTAAAATGAGTAAAAATTCATGCTTGAAAAAGCATCTTGTGATCAGAATTGTAGAGAATCTTACATTTTGTTGTTTAAATTCTAGATGTAGGGTATTCAATTACTTATGATGTAATCTCCTACATTTCAAAAACTTTTTGAATTCCCTTAAAAGTTTTAGTGCTCAGTTTGTATTTGTGGATTAAAAAGAAAGTATCCTCTCTCTTGCCAGTGAAGCTGTGTCATTTTTATCATTAATCCAGTAAGTTAAATCAGCTCATGTCACATCTCTGCCCTGGCTAGAAAACTTCAAGACAAGTCACCACATAAGGAGTTAGGCAGAATGTGACTGCTATGAATTACTGTGATAATCCTTGGCCAGGATGTCATTGGTGACTTGTGGCAGCTTCAATAGCTAGAGGTACTTCCAGAAAATCTATGAAATTAAGACTGCAAATGGAAATTGGGAGTTGTTATTTTGGGGGGGCTGTTGCTTGTTTTGTTTGTTTTTCAGTGAGGAGCACCTTGAGTACTTTTCCAGTTCTGGACCCCTGAATTCAGGAAGGACATTGAGGTGCTGGAGTGAGTCCACAGAAGGGTAACAAAGCTGGTGAAGGGTCTGGAGCACAGTTCTGGTGGGGAGCAGCTGAAGGAGCTGGGGTTAAACCTGGGAAAAAGGAGTCTCAGGAGTGACCTTATCACTCTCTACAAATTCCTGAGAGGAGCCTGTAGCCAGGAGAGGGTTGGTCTGTCCTCCCAGACAACCAGTGACAGGACAAGAGGACACAGCAACAAGCTGCACCAGGGGAGGTTTGGGCTGGATAACAAGAGGAATTTCTTCACAGATGGGTGATTGGGCACTGGAATGGACTGCCAGGGTAGTGGTGGGGTCCTGGTCCCTGGAAGTGTTTAAGGAATGACTGGATGTGGCACTCAGTGCCATGGTCTAGTTGAAATGATGGAGTTTGATCATAGGTTGAACTCAATGATCTCAGGTTTTATCCAAGCTAATTGATTCTGTGATTCTGAAAATTCGGAGTTAAGACCATATTCCCTAAAATCTGCTAAGTATTGAAAAATTGTCAGGATATTTACACTGTCAGAAGTAAATTCTGGAAATACTTTCTTTGCACAAATCCTCTGAAATATGTCCTATTTTATATTTCATGATTAGGTAATGAACAGGTATGTCCTACAGTCAGAAGGGTAGCTATCTGGAGACAGCACAGAGTTGAACTTATTAAGCAGGTTAAGTTTTGTGTGAGATGACTCCTTTCACTGGAGAGACAAAATTACTTATCTCTTAGCCATTTACAAGCCACCTTTTAAATCAAAAATGAGTACAGTATATATTCCTTGCCTCTCTACAAACATAAATCAGGACACTATTAGCTACAAAGAAAAGAATGCAAGAAGAAACTCCACCATCTCATAAACTCAATTACTTCATTGCAATGTGTTTGTTACTTGTCTCAGGATTTAACTATTTGTGGTCTACTACATTTTGTTCACAGTTGTCAGAAGACTGAACTGTGGAGCTAAGTTCTTCCATACAAAATGGCAAATTATAGGTAAAAGAAACATAACATATGATATTTAGAAAAAAAAATATTAGCCTGAGTATTTTGAATATGAGAAAAGGATTGAAAAAGTGCAGGCAATATAACAGAAACAGGCACCTAGCTACAGAGTTTCATGCATTCTTCCTTTTTCTTGAACATATTGCTGAAGATTTTACTAGAAAATCTCTCTTTTGGATTAATTTATAATTTATTTTTCTCAAGACAATCTTTCAAGGAAGTATTTGTTATTATTTCCCTTTTTCTCTTACAGGCTGCAAGGTGTTCTTACTTTCAATAGAATGAGATTAGTTTTACTTCACAAATTATGGGATAAAATGGGATATAGCATATCCATTTTTTCTTGAATTCTGAAAGAGCTTCAGCCCTTTGAAACACAACTCACTGATTACACAGGTAGAAAACTTGATTTGGCTTTTGTTACTCTATTTTGTTACTGATGCTGCTGCTAAATTTCCCATTTAATTAGTCAGTACAGCTTTTAGATCACTTACAACTTTCTTCTTTTCTGTGAGGATCTATATTCTGTAAATTACATTAAAAAACAGATGCAGAAAAAAAATGCAAGATGACCCTTCTGAAGTTTCCCTTTAAAAAAGGGTGGAACTGTTTGTAAATGTTTATTAACTCAAACATTTGCAGCTTGTGGCTGTATTGCAGGGAGCAGCTGTGTTGCAGGTTATTCACTATGTTTAGTATTGAAAAAAATCCTTGGCACTACCTATGTTTGCCTTGTGGAATTTTTGTGGAGGAGATGCAATTGACAGACTCATCTCCATGTTGAGATAAAACCTCAAGTTAAGTGTCTGAAGGAATTATTGCATGTAACACTGTGGAAGTTTAAATTCTCTTTTGTTAAATAAAAACCCCTGAATTAATACATGTCTGTCATCTAAAATAAACAATTGATAAGATCTGACTCTCTGGGGCGATAACTAAACAGTAAATTACATAATAATGTTGTTAATTTATTTCCAAAATGGAAAGAACCAAACACAATCAAACCAAGTTGCAAAATTTCTTGGTATAGGAATGTGGGAAATACTGGAGAGAAACTTTAAAGGAAACAGAATCTTCTGACCTGGTCCCAAAAAACTTCAACATAATGAAGAAATAGAGTCAGAGGAAATCATACTAGTCTTTATTATTTCATTCAACGTTTGACATTTACATCCTGACTTAGAATATCTTTAGGAAAAACCATAAAGCTCATTGAGGCATGAACTGTGATCTCAAAATACCTTTCAGGATGGTTTGTTGTGAAAGAATAATGGTTCCAGACAGGCCAATCATGTCCACTGCTGCCAGCTGCCCAAAACAAGTTCAGAAGGGAAGTGAGCAAAATTCTGACTTTAGTTTTGCATAGCATTATCTGATCCCAGCCTGCTTTCTTTCAGCTTGCTATGGGGACCACAGGGGCTGTTGAAATTCTGTTGAAATTAATAGAGGCTACCTGGAAAAGCTGTGTGGGGAAAACAATACTTTTGTCTAAGAAGTCTGTATACTTGCTGCTCTGAATCAGACTGTCACTCCCAGTGGTGAACAGAGGAGAAATATGGGAAGAATGAGAACAGAAACAATATGAAACACCTGCACCTCCAACCCCATCTGCTGTCTCTGTGAATAGATGCAAACTCATGTTCCAAGACATGGAGATGCCCATGTAACAAATTACCAACTATATCCTTATGACAGAAGATTGACTCTGATGTCACTTTTCTTACCAGTGGGCAATTAATGGTGTGTATTAGTGTAGTGTTTAGCAGGAATTAGAGCATAACAAGTAAGAAGGAGTCCAAAAAGCGGAAATGTCCCATAACCAATAACATATGCAGCTGTCAGCCAGAATCTGACTAAACTTAAAGGAAATCTTTACCCAAAATATCACAGCAGTTGCATATATGGAAACAACTTGGAATATAGAGCTAAAAAGTACCAACCTACCAATAAACTAGCCATCCAAACAAACTAGCAAACAAAAGAAATTGTTAAAATAAAGATTGAAAATTTTAGTTTCTCAAGCAGTTTCATCAAAAATCAAGAGAACACAATTCCTTGGATCTCATGGATCTCTATCACAACTGAGGGACTTACTTCTTAAAAAATTGTCTTTGATTTGTATCAGGGAAATTGAATCTAAGTTCAAAAGCTTTAAACTGGGTATGCTTTATGATCACCATTTTTGAAGCTCAGATTGTAATAAAAAAATCTGATCCTTCGTCCTTCTCTTTCATTTCTTCCATGTACACCAAATGATTATCCATAACTCTTAATCATCCTGTGAAATAGCTGAAATAATATTTGTGTAAAAAGAAAGGAAATAAATACAAAAAATGGAGATATTTCTGCGTTATCCATATTTGTATTGAATAGTGCATTGAATAAAGAACTCATCTAAACTCTGATATCTAATCATACAGTAGAAAATTATTCTGCATGCATATAAAATATTGTGAAATTACACAATTTCCAAGCCATAGCCAGTAGGTTAATATTGATGACTAACTAATTTTACCACCCTATAAAAGTTGAATGGAATGGTCTCTTGGAAGGAAGGGGCAAGGAGAGGGGGCAAAGGATAAAATCCAGATGCAAGTATTTAGCTTTACATTCATCACTCCAAATTGTAGTGTTCCCAAAATTAATTTGTTTTCAGGACTACATTAAGTAACTCATCATCACATTTACATTTTATAAAATAATAGAACCCCATACAAATTAACCATTCATGCATCTGGCTGGCATATTGACTTTTATTTTATAATTTTCCTTAATTTACAAAATTTCACTAAGATTCACAATCTAGACAGCAGAGGAAAACTCCAATAGAAAATTCAGGTAATTTACATATATATTTTCAGTGATTCTTTTATAATCTATGAAGGTAGTTATCAGGGAACTGCTAAAGATAATTTCCCCATAATTTTCTTCCTCCTACATCATGCATTATAATTGCTTTCATCCTCCATACCATGCGTGCTGGTGTCTTTCTGCTCCTCCTCCTTCCTGGATGGAGAGTGAGAGAAAAAAGAATATATTAAATCAAGTGTAGAGGTAGTTTTAATTTTGGTGGTTAAGGATTTTTATTTAAAAAATAAAAAAGGAAAAAAAAAATAAGAGTGAACTCAGAGTGCTTGGATTCATTTAGTCTCCTCAAAGTGAGCTCAAATTCTTATTCCAAGCTAAAATCCAGTCTCACATGTACCATCTTCATGGTAAACATTAGGTGCTTGGGTGGTGGTTAGGAGGGAAAAAAGCTGTTTGGTTTCTGTCCTGCTCCTCTCACATACCTCTTGATAAAAAGATATAATAATATGTATAAATCAAATCCTTCACTTTAATATGATTTACCCAGCTCCTCCTCTTGCCTCTCTCTGATGTTCCCACACTCCATTTTCAGGGCTCCCACAAAACCCATTGTATTTATTCACCCATTGTATTTATTCTGAGTTATAGTCATCCCACAATGATCATGTTGCCTGGTAGCCTTTAGACCTGCAATGCAAGGGTAGTATTTGCATTACTATAAAGGAAGGAGCTTGTAGAACACCCAATCTACCTTTTGTCAACTTCTGCACAGATTTCTTGCCTCATTGATCTGGCTGCTTATATAATCTATTTGCACAATCTCTACAGTAAAGACGTGTATGGATCACGAATGTTTAATGTATTTAACAGTTAAGCACACACCTGACTTTCTTTCCTGTTCCATAATTAACCTCCAGGCTCACAGCAAGCCACTTCTGGAGTCAATTCCTTCTTTTGGTAGAAGCAGTCTTTGATGGAGAAAATGTAATGACTTTTCTCAAGACCATCTTAAAGAAAGGATGTTCAACATATTCATCATTGGTCATCCAAAACGTACAGTCACAAGCAGAAATTTTAGGCAGTGGACTATGTATTTCAAAATATTGCAGTGCTGCTGGAGCTGGTGTGAAGCACAGAAAGTCATGGAACTAACCACACAAGCCAATGAAGAGTAGAGCCCTTAACGTTTACTGTATTTTATTTTATTTCATGGTCTCAAATGACTTTCTCTGAAAAGAATAAACAAACAAAACAAAACAACCCTTCCTCCCCCCACAACCAAAAAATATATGTAGTTGGAGAGGAATGGAGTAAATGGAGTGCTGATATTAGCCCCATATTCTGTAGTTATCAGACACATTAAGGTGGACCTCCTTTGTATTTTTCTATGGAACCATAGCAGATAGCACAGCTAATGAGTGTGACAATCTAAAAATAGATTTGAATATATAGCAGCATAGTTTTTAGCTGTTTTGTCACTTTAGCATAGTAGTTGCACTTTCTTACATAATTTTCTTATAAATTATGATACCTTCTTTATCCCACTTAGTCTTGCTTTTAATCTAGCAGGGACACTGTTTTGCATCATAGATTGTAGGGCTAAAAGATTGAGAGAGAGATTGCAGTGGGGCAGAACCCATGGGGAAGTTACCTAATCAACTGCTCTTCTAATTGGACAGTACTTTTTAGATATGCTAATTTTTCAAAATTATAAGAATTTTAGAAATCTGATGGCAGGTGTGCCCATAACCATGGTGGCAGCTGGAAGCTCCCATTAAAGATTATTTTTATCTTCCTCTTTTAACACTGTTGCAAGCGTTTTTCCTTTGTTTTTTTTTTTTTGTTGTGTTGTTTTGGCTTGATTTTTTGGGTTGATTTTTTTCAGGCAATCACATCATTATCACAGAGATGGCATAAATAGATATCATAATTTGCATGGAAATTACATTTTTGTATCTAAATTAATGAAGGAAGAATTCAGAGTAATGGTATGTATCACAAAGATATGACAGAAGCATATGTGAGTACAAACATGACAAGAAATGACTACAAGTGTGCAGCAAAATATGGTCAGTTTATCTATGCTAAAATAAATCTATGCTAAATTATCACATACATAAACCCACAAAAACTTCATCCTGTAAAGTGGTACACATTACAGTCTGTACTCAATACCTCTGCTCCAGAAAGGATTCACACTTTGTGAAAAAAGCATGGCATGCTAACATGTCTCCAAAAGGATAGAAAAGTCAGCACAGTGCTGAATTAATTTTTAGATTTTATTGCTCTGCCTGTTATAAATCAATAAACTTGAGAACAATTTATTTATTCTGTAGAAAGTTGTAATACTTATTCCTGACGGGGACATTGTGCCTGCATAAAATTCTGGCATTTCACAAGTTTGATCTCCAAATACACAGAAAGGTCTTTTTAAGACACTTTAGGCATTTTAAAGTGTTATTAGCATAAAATATACCTCTTTCAGTTACTTGCATTAAATAAAGCACCTGGTTTCACAGGTGGAGGATAAAGACATGGTTTCTATAATTTTTTTTAAACTTCTTTAAAATACATTTATAAAATAGTTCACTTTTCTTTCCTGTAATATATGTTGCACATTCAGATACTTGTAGTGTGAGATTGTATTTTAAGTGTGTTAATGCCCTACTGGGACAGCCTGGATAATTCTCTTAAGGTTTTGCAATTTATGAGTGCAGTGATCTCAAATTCATACTTAGTTCTTGTAACAGCACAATGTCTTTCCTATTCTTTGTTTATATAATAGAAAAAGTTACTGATGACAGACAACTGCAAATTGCATCACAGTACAAGCATGAATATATTCATACAGTCAGCTAAAGGGTAAACCTTTATTTCACTCCTTGACCATGTTCTTAGGATGAGCAGATTGTATCATTTGTAAGGAAACACACAGAAATGTCATAAGAGAAATGGGAATAGAGATATTCAGAAAGAACCAATAGTCAGAAAAATTAGTTTTTAATATACTGTCTAATGAAACTGAGACCCTCAAGTTTTTAAAATTATTTTTAACATTAAGAAATAGTTTAAATGCAGTTTAAATTTTGCACAGGATTAAAAGATAGGCAGAGACAACATTCTGTGTGGCAGGCTTTATTATTATGACTGGGAAGAAATTGTGTTTATGTTGTATAAGGAATTTTCAAAGATGTTTATTGTCACCTTTTTCTGTGTCATGTACAGAGAAAAATTACCAAAGTGTCTATTATAGGCACTCTGTACTTTAGAGCTATATTCAAGACCTAGTCTTAACAAAATTTATGATTTTCACTACTATAGGTAATTTAGATTGGAAAAGTGGTTAGTAAAATAAAGATGTGATGGGAAATCTTATTCTTGTGCTAAACAATTAACACCTCACCAAATGTTTTTCAGTAACTTTTTAGTGTATGGGCTGGAACTGTCATACTCAAGTTATTCTATGATTATTTGTACACCTGAAAGTCAAAGAATACATGCCAAAGTTTGAAAAAGCAGTAGAGTGAAATAGCTACTGGTGTGGGCCAGTATAGCACATTTTGATTTGTCAGAAAATATTAACATATTCAAAGAGCCTATGGTTTCCATGAGGGAAGGACAAACAAGTTTCCATGTTCCAAGGTTTTTCCTGAAAACAAAATAGTGCTAGGAATCCAGTCACATGATTTTCTCAGGTTTGGTCATTATTTTCATGCGTGATAAGACATTGAGGCACAGAAGCCACAGCATTTGAGCATGTCTCAGCTTTCCTGGGTTAAATGGAACAATGTTATATAAAGCAACTTGAAATCACACAGAGATGGATTTCTTTGAGAGGACAGTATCATTATTAGTGAGGTGCCTGGTGTGTAGAAGAAATTTCATCTCAAAGGGCATGAAATTGTTGGAAACAATTTTGTACCTGGACTAATGATACTGTCAGGGCTGAGACTGTGCCCTAAGATTTGTTAGATCTTTGGCTCAGAAAGGCAATGGAACAGCAGCAGGTAAGGGCTACACTGCTAGAACATCCACTATTAGCAGCTGTGTTTTAGTCAGTCCAAACAGCTTACCTGGAAATACAGAGCAAGTTGTCAGAGGAAAAGGAATTCTAACATAACCCACAACGAAATTAGAATAATTTAAAATAGAGCTAAACTTGTTTTGGCTTCACTTTGCTTAACTTTTAGATCAAGCACTGTTAATAATGAATGTTGAGACAATGTAACAAGCTATGAAAAGTCAATAGTCAATGATAAAGCAAAAAGTGACATAAGTGGTTATAGAAAATAAGATCCATCTAAATATATAGAAAGCATTAGTTATATCTACTTTGATATTTCTTGTGTGTTTCTTGTGTGCTATTAACTCCTACACCAAAAAATACTTTTCAGATCAATTCAGATGAAGTCAGAAAATATTCCTCTTTCTTTAATATAATTAGGATAAAATATTGCCTTCAGTAGCTCTTTGTGTGCGAAAAAAACAATGTTCATTTTCCTAGAAAAGTAGTGTGTTTTGTCTCATTCATTCTCTTGAATTTAATCCAAATGCCATGGTAAGAGGTGAACGGATAGAGTCTTTGTAGAACTAAACACACATATAGAAATGTTAGATATATATATACACCTTATGCCTGTATATATATATGCATACATATGTGTGTGTACATATATAATTTATATACCTGTATATATATGTATATGTTTTCTAATAATATATGAGAATTCTACTTTTGAGAATGTTAAATTGTAAGGAAATTCTCAGAACCAAATATAAATAAATAAATAGGTAAAAATGAAACAATTTTCTTGACTTTCATAGTACTTCTTATAATGAGAAATAAGAGATTTAGGAATTATAAGGAAATGCAACATCCAGAAATAACTTCCTTTTTTTATCTTTATTCACTTTTTCTTTTAAGCATTAAGTCATTGTGAGCAACTATGTTTTACCTGTTTGCACAGCGTTGAGTGTTGTATA
The DNA here is from genome assembly GCF_903797595.1 of Erithacus rubecula. Lineage (NCBI taxonomy): Eukaryota > Metazoa > Chordata > Aves > Passeriformes > Muscicapidae > Erithacus > Erithacus rubecula. Next base: position 42,378,864 of record NC_136688.1, read on the forward strand.
AAGGACAAAGCTTTAAACATCTTAGTTTATAACAAGTTTCTACACTCTTCCCTCCATATCATTGCTACAGAAATAGACATGATAATGTTATGGAGTGCTGTACGTTCTGTCAGCATACTATTATAAAGTGAAAGCTTTAGGCTTGGATGGCAATTTTCACAAAGTATATAAAAAGCTAATAATGCCAGGATAGGATATAGAGAAAAAAAAATCTTTTCTCGTATGCTTTATCCTTGTAACACGCACATACCTCTGTAATTCTTCTTCTTTCATAAATTTAACAAAATACCTGTTTTACCACTCAAACATTCCAATATCTCTTACTGGGAGGAAAAAAGGAGATGCTTGCAGAATCTTTCAGTGATTGCAGCTGTGATCTTCAACTCAAGGATTCTGCTAAGTCTGTAAGAGTTTTTCTTACTTGTCTACCCTAAGTAAAACAGATTTCACATTTAAAAAATAGGTATTCCCCCATTCCACTTACCTAAATAAGAATCTTGATATATTTTACTCTCTTCTTCTCATAGTCTCTTTCAGATGCTAATGAACATTAACATATAAAAAGCTCAATGCTAAATCATAATCTCTATTAAAACCAAACATTTATCTCCTGCTATTCTGTTCTAAGTTTTTTAAGATTTCTTTATACACCTACTTTTCCTTTCCCCCGTGTGTATTTGCTTTGGTTTCTAGCAGCCCACTAGTGAAATGAGCTGTTCTGAATTGCTCACCTGGATTTCCCTCCCACCCTGCTTTCATTAGCCTTCCAAACACTCCATTAGGTTGTCATATAACATAGGCACATAGACAGCATGTGTTGCTCAGTTACCTCTTTTAAAAGAAAAAAAAAAAAGAAAGAAACCTAAATAAAATTAAAGCAAATACCCCCCACCTCCCCAACCCACCTCCCCCAACAAAACACTAAAGAATTTTCTTGCTTCTAAAAATAGAAATTTATGAAGCTGTCTAGTTTTCTCCACACAAATAGCTAACACTGACTTTCAATTTAAAAATATGCAGGGTTTAGAGTTTTAGATTATGGAAAAGAAAACAGGAGCAAGAATAAAAATTATGGGTAAGCTTTTTACTTCTTTTGTTCAAGCATATGAAAAGTTTACTACATTGTCTACTGCATTACAGACAAATAAGTTTCTGGAAGGTCAGAGATATAATACAGGCAATACATGCACATAAAAGGAACTATGGTGGAGATAAAAATGGAATGAAAACACTGAAATGTACATATAATTCAGGTTTGCTGTCCCAGAAGTTGTGATTCTTCATGTTGATATCTTCATATGCATGATTGTGCCATATCTCATACTCTTCCACATTGTATATGGGTAACACCCCCCCTTAAATAGGCATTACCAAAATGCATTCTAATATAACAAAAAAATTCTAACAGATTTTATTTTACATATGTTAAAATAAAATCCTGCCCTAGCTTCCAGTTTAACTACAAACAGGAAGCAAGGAGGATGAATGACTATGAAAAGCAAAATGAGGGGTTTTTATTTAACTATATGAATAAAAGCATAATTGCACACATATTATGAGGATCTTACTATAAACTGCATACTACTGTGAAACCCAAATTTTTTGCTTCCTATTTTATTGTGTTCTATATGAACTCCAAAAGATTACTGAGGTCATTTTGATAAGTAATGTTTAGCCATTTTAGTAGAGATGTTCATGTCTGAAAGGTGCATTGGGACCCTGACATCATTTCATGGCTGTTTTAATAAATGTGGATGCAAATTACTGAGTTGTACATGCCACTTTCTTATTGATGGATGTCCTGAAACATTGGTAAGACACTGTTGCTTTGACATGTCCAGATAATTGGGAGGAGCAGTTAGAATTTCCTGCCTTTGAACACTTGTGATTTTTACAGAAAAAAAAAAAAAAAAAAAAAGCAGCTTTGATCAGATGCTATTCAGTACAGGATATCAGGATAGGCTTGCCAGCAGACACATTCTATGGGGCTGGTTTTGGCACCTGCTCTGGCACAGATGGCGTTAGCTCAGCAGCACAGCCAGAGCGCTGGCTCTGGGTCGGGATCACTCGGGATCACCTCTCTGCCCGGATCCACGTGGAGGGTTTAGAAGCAACCAAGTGGTTAAAATAAGTTGAGGAATACCAATCTCTCCTGTCAAGCTTCTTCCAAGCTTATAGCTCATTCTTCTAACTGTAAATAAACAGACTAGAAGGACAAGGCTAGACCAAATAATGGTTTTCAATCAAAATGAACCTGGAAAGAGGAAGAAGAAGCAGACTGAAAAGATTCAACAATAATAAAAATCTATTGGAATTTCACTGAAAACATTTGGGTTTTTTTTTTTGGTTTTTTTTTTGGTTTTTTTTTTCGAACTGAATTTAAGAAATACAAAATGAAGATAGAAGGATAAGCTTTATTTTGCCTATACAATAAAAATGTACATTGGCATTCAAAGGCTGATGCAATTTTTGCTGTGTGGTATTTCTATTTATTCACAATTAGATCATTGGGTGTTTTGGTTTGAGTGGTGTTGGGCTTTGCCCTCACAAAAGCACCCACTGACTTTGGAGCACTATTGTATTTTCAGATGAAAGCATTGTTTTAGGAGTTGAGACACTTTTCACCAGGTGTGAATTGATTAAAACAGCTCTCCTGTGGGTGCTTTATTTGCAAAGGCAAATATCTTTTTTCAGAATAATTGTTCTGATCATGATAAGGCCTTTGTAGTGAAATTGTGATGCCGGGCAACTTTTCTCCTTACAGACAAGGTATAGGTATCATGGCAAGCCTAATCACTTGTTTATGAGGAAAGTATGAAATTACATTCTGGAATCTCAGAAAAAACATTTAATTTAATAGAATTTAAGTACTCTGAGTGCATATATATCCATGTACATTTGAGTATCTGAGTGTATATCAGTATATCATATCCATAGTTACCAATGGCCTGGTGTATATACATACAATACCATTTGCTAAATTGTGTTGCCTTTAACATTTTGCCTCTCCCAAAACTCATCTTTTATTTTTCTTTTATTTGAATAATGAAGAATTTTGGGTCCTCTTTATGTCATAATTCGTACCCCATTTTTGGGGTACAGACCCCCAAGATTTTTGCAATAAACCCTAATTAAATTCTAAATTCAGGTCAGGAATTTTCAACAGTACAGGAATTCCACTTAAGAAGCAGACTAAAATGTCATTCTCATGATGTTACATCAAACCTGTTTCATATCTAATTTCCAAATCTAATTTTTAAAGGAATCATTCCATTTAAATTTATTGTAATGATCAGGATATAAATTAATTGAGTTTTAAAGATTCTAAATTCTAAAAAAAAGTATCCCTAGAACAAATAAAAGAACCCTTTTTTCTCTAAATAAACCTTAACCATACAGACTTAGTAGCAATTAACAGTAAAATATAATCTTACAATTAAAATACAATCTTACAACAGTAAAATATAATCTTACCATTTCTCCTCTTGATTTTACCAATGCCACCATCAGAGCAGAATTTATGCAATTTGAACAGTTGACTCTGGTAGAAACAATACCCTCCCATCCCTTGACTAACATAGTTTGGTAGATTTGTCAGAATTTATTTCAGCTAGAGAGAAAAAAAATAGAATTTGTAAACAATTTCTTCTGTGATAACCAAATGGGCTCTCTGCAAGGAACTTGGATGACAAAAACCTCTATAAAGAAGGCCAACTATTTCTCCTAGAACACACAGACAGAAACACAGATTTGAGTGCATTTGTGCTTGTGCCTTTTCAGTGTGTCTAAGGGCTCAGTTAAAGCAAGCTTGTTGGCTTCACCGAAAATAATTGAAAACTAATTTTTAACACAGCCATTTAGTGTGTGGGAAAGACATGCAGATGGAGAAGGGAGGGAAGTGATGCTTCCAGGGAAGTGGAGGACTGTGGCTTTGACTTTGGAAGACAGAGAAGGGTATATACAAATTAGAACACAAGCCATGACAAAGAAAATAGTTGCCTTTATTCAGTGGCTTTCATTAAATCAAACACTAAGTGGCAATTACTGAGATTCAATAGGTACATTCAGACTTTGACAACCTTCCTCCTCCTCCCAACATGGCTTTTATATTTCGTTTGTCTTGAAACACCTGATGGCTTTGTGATGTGAAACAACTATTACTCCAAACTATGCAACACAGTGTGGGACAATCAAGTGATCCGTGAAAGGCTCTTTTATTTCTAGGTAATTTGAGACGGTTTTATTTATGGCTTGTCTGTGATTGTGTGGGAATGTATATGTGAGTGTGTGTGGAATTATGTTCAAAGGTTAACCTCTTCCATTTTCAGCTCTGTCATGCAATATATGTGCTGTTTTGTTCTGTTTAACATTAAATTAGTTTTCAGATTTGTTTTATTTTTCACCCCTACATCTATATATTAAATACTAGGCTTTAAATATTTGATGTATTAAACAAAATTTCATGGAAACAAAATAGAAAATATAATTTTGCATTTTATGATGGATACAAGAACGTTAGTAAGATAAAATATAAATTACCAAATTTTAACATACATGCCTATGTGTGAGTTAATACAATGCTTTGTGGCTTAAAAAGCATAGTGTTTAAGGAACACAGAAATAAAAAAAAACAAGTGGAATCCAAGTATCTATTAAAGGTCATCATGCCATGAATCCTATTTGAATAAGTTACACCTAAAATACAATTTTTCTTTTAAACATTCTTCTCCTGATTGAAAGCTCATTCCAAAATTTTGCAAAAAGTACCTTTTGTAAGTTCTTTTAATTTTTGTTTTTAACTTAGTTCTGTATACTGTTAGGGAAGCTTGAGTATGGACTCAGCAGTAGGTTGTGTTTGATACACCATGTGTTAGATAATGAAATGCCATGTGTCCAAAGTGATATCAGCTCTTGATGAAGAGAACTATTCATCTGTATGTGACAGCTTCAGATAACATTCAAAGTATGTTGAAATACACAGCTTTTGCAAACACACTCTAGATGTGAGTGTTAATGAGACAGACTTACAGTATATCTGTCCCTGAAGAATATTGATTTCCTGATGCTGAGAAATATTTGCAAGTTCTACTAACCCCTTGTAATATATTATTTCTACTTTCTGCAAAATGTTGGGTTTTATCTATGAAGCATCCATCAATATAAATATCTAACCTTTCTTAGTTTTTGATAGTTATTTGGAGAAAACTGCAGAGCTTCCACATGTCTCTCTCAAAACTTACAAACATATTTGCTCTCTCTTCTTTTTCTCTATCCATAGGACTTAAAGAGTAGGTAAAAACTAATTTTAAAAGGTTTACTGATAAAATTAAGGCATGCATTAAAAGTCAAAATATATTGTGTGCAATATTTTAAAAATATTATAATCAGAGATATTTTATTTTTCCTCTAGAATCAAACAAGACAGTATTTTTAAAGTGGATTTATGTTAATTATTCTGTTTAAAATTAGATTCAAATTTAAGGCTTTTGAGTATTACAGGGCTATAATAGGTGAAGGAAAATACTATGAAAAATGCTTTACAAAGAGGACCAGGACTGTATCCCCCTTAGAATGACATTAGTACCCAGATTCATGTATTTTCCTATTTCTTGAACTTTAGCTAAGGTTCATAAGGATCATGAACACTGTTTTCACATGAGAAATGTTTAGAAAGTTTTCCAACACAGAATGTATGCAAAGTCCAACATCTTCTGCTTTTGAGTTTTTTCAACTTTAAAACTGACAAGGTTTCAATAAACAGGTTTCAGTCTTTAAATATCTTCTCAAGCAAACTATTTCTTGATTTTTCTTAAATAAAATCTCTCCCTTGAAGAGTATATGTTTCTGTTTATGCAAAACTTAAGCCTTACTACGGAACATTATTGACATTTCTATGCTACATTTCAGGTTTTTGTTTTTTGATTTTTTGAGGCAACAACTGAAGCCCAACTATTCCTCACCATGCAGCCTGAGATGTGCAACACACTGCCAGCTCTCACTGCTGCCCTTCAAGGCTGGCAGGTATGGCAGTGCTCTGCTCTGAATTTTCAGTGCCTCACTGGGCAGAATCACTATGGTGCTTAACCTTTATATTTTAATTTTAATTCTTGAAGCTAAAAATTTTCTGTGGAGAAGAGCAGATAGTTGCTATCTTTCTTGTATTTAGCAATATGTTGAAAACAATGTAGAATGCTGTGGTTGCTTCCCACAGTTTTATAATCTAAATCTGAATTTATGTGTGCCTCACTAGGTTGTAGGATGTTCGTTAAAAATGTGTATAACCCTAGTCTAGCACAAAGAATAAAAGTGAAATGCAAAATTTTCAAATCAACAAGAATATATTAAGATGTCTGGCACAAGGACGATCACACAGGTTACCATGAATAATAAATGAATCATTTTATTTCTAAATGAGCTTTTTCCCTCCACTGTTTAGAAATGAGAAAGTCAAAAAAATTAAACCATCAATCCTCAATATAAAATCAATTAACAAAGCAGTTAACTTTAACCTTCAGAAGTGCTTTGATGTTGGTTTCATCACTCTGTTGGGAAGAATCCACCTTTGCATTTGTAAAGTAAGTTTTTTGTAAAGTAAAATGCAACAGACACCTAATTCAGACCAGTTTCTCCTGTAATGAGCATACATCAAAAATAAATCAAAAAAATCAACAGATGAGCTTGGAAAAAAAACCCCATTGACTTGCTAAGATTTTAGAAAAATTAAAATTCTCATAACTCCTACAAGAAAACAACATTATGCTAGCTTTTATCTGTGTTGAGGGGGGAATAGTAATGCTTACTAAATAAACACATCACAAAATAGAAACATTTTCAAAGTTCAAACAGGTTTTTAGTGAAAAAAATGCTTTGAACACAAATAAAAATACTTGGCATTGTTGTTTTTACCTAAGGCAGCAGATGAATTATCAGAAAAATATCATATTTACTACTGAAATATGAAGATTTATGATTCTGTGATTTGCTTTAAATAAGGTATGTTTTTAATTGCAGAACAGCAGATATTTCTCCTGAACAATCCATCAGTGCTTCTTGACATCAGTGCTTGGGAGATAAATTTCAGAGGGATTCTAAAACTGAAAAAGTTAAAAAATTACATTCCATCGCGCTTGTATTGCAAAGATTGGTTAGTCTTTACTTGTTTATTGTTTTCCCTTTGTGCCATATGTAGACATTTTGCATGTATGAGTTATTTTAATTTTAAATTGTGTTAATCTAAACCAAATTACATTGTCACCTGTCCATGGTGATATATCCAAAACCAAGAAAATGCTGCAAACTGGTTTACAAGAGAGAAAAATTATGAGCTGAAATATTTACAACAATCACTCCTCCTCAGAGCATCTGCTAAAATAAGAACCAGCGAGAACCTTTTTGATTAGCTCTAGTAAGGTAAATGTGAAATAAACATGAAAATACTCCCAGAACAAATTTGGAATATTTCATATTTGATTCAAGCTAACAAAGGGGCACAAATAATGGAAGGTCCTATTCATTATACACTTAGAAAGGAATCAAATATTGTTCCACTGAGCCTCATGAGGTGAAATTTCAAGACTAAGAAATCAACAAACACAGGTTCAAAAACACATTTCTCCTCTCCTTATCTGTGTTCAGAATACAAAGAGCATGTCTGCAACTACAATTTCTGTTTTTCTAGACCTGTGTGTTAATTTGTGTTTCCTTCTACTCTGGTTAAAATGAGATATTAGCTTGAATTATAGCTAGGAAAGTCTAGTGAAATATTCTAGCAGCTATATGTTTCCCAAAAACGTGCAAAAATTACTCCTATGGAAGTTATGGAACAAAAAAACAAGACAGATGCCATGATCTCCATGAACTGTCAGCAAACTTCATAAAATTCACATATTTGATCTCTTTGGAATCAGGTGTTGATCATTGGTGAATGAGTACTCAGTATCCTCTTCAAACACATTTCTTGACTCATACAGTAGCACCAAAATGAGATTTCTACCTTTTAAATCCATACAAACCACATTTTTCTTATTTACATAACACCAATTAATACTGTCTTTTAAACTGGATCTGTAGGGATACCTAAAATAAGGGTGAGGTAAGAGCTTCCATCATATTTCATGGGGTCCTGTGGTGCCAGATTCAATTTCCTCTGGATCTTTCTATCCCCAGTGGTGGACTTGGATATACTGCAATATTTCTCTTTCTTTAGTATTCCCTTCATTCTTCCTTCTCCTCAGTGTTTCCATGGTAATGACAAACAGGATCACCATGGAGCATCCCAACAGATCCCTTATCTTCCTCCATGAGTGGGGAATCAGGGGCTCAGAGAATGACACAAATGCAATTTAATAATGTTGCTTGTCCTCTGGATTATCTTGGCTCTATTTCTGGCATTCGCAGATTTGGGCAACTTCCTTAGTAGCACTTTCTGTCAAACCAGCTTTCTCCTCATCTTGCAGGACAGGAATTTTTATAGAGTTGTCCCATATTTGTGCCAAGCATTTGTGATAGTAAAGCAGCTCGGGGGATCTTGAAGCTGATAAACCCCCATGAATTCATTATTCTTCTATTTAAATTTTGGGAAGTTTTAATACCCACACAACACAAATAACAACCCAGGTAAACAAAATTCCAAGGACAAATGAGAAATACTGTAAGATATTTGAAGTATTTGATTTTGAGAATTTGTAGCCCTTCTGTTACAAATTCAGGAGCCACCACAATTTGGCCTAGAGTTTTATTATTGAATCTCCTGCCCAGAGCCTAGATTTATCAAGAGAATTACTGAGGCTTTTGTAATCTTTGAAAGAAAGCCAGGTCCAGACTGGAATGAATTTGGGTATGGTTTGGGGTTCCCTATCAAAATCTGATCAGACTCAACTGTTCTGTCTAGAGTTTTCTTTTGAGTTTGACTGGTCTTGAAACTTAGAAGTGGGGGCAGAGACAGAGAGATGAACATACCTGTGTGAAACATTTTGAAGACAACTACCACAACCACACAGGCTTCTGCTTTCACCTTGAATCAAAAAATGGTGCAATCTTCTTTCAACAAATCTACTCAAATTTCTCACTAACAATTGGGTACTTTTGATAATTTATTTTAGTTTAGTGCAATATTTATTTTTTTGTGAATTTTTTTCCTCTTCTCATTCCAACTTTGGTTTGCTTAATTGTGCTAAAAATATTTACCCCTATAAACTAAGATACACTTAATTTACTGCCCTGAAGTGATAAATTCAAATTGTATGAGAATCAAACAAACATGCCATGTCTACAGAGAGAAAACTGTACAAAGGCTTCTTGTGGACTAAATCTCATATGAGCTTTCAGTCAGGGATCTGTGCTCAGTACTGTGAATTAGTTACTCACATTTTTCCTTATGTTTCTATGTTTTACCAACAGAAAGTAACACCTGCACCATTCTTTGAGGGATTTTGGTTCTTCACATATGTATGTATGAACACACATATACTGAAATCAAAGCTCTCAGCCCTCTGTAGCTTCCCATGCTCACAGAGTCTCTGATCTCACCCTTTTTGGATGGGATATTTGGAGCCAATGCAGCAGCTGCTTAATCCAAGTTTTAAATGAAGCTCACTGCAAACATTTGCAGCAGTGAACTAGTCAGATTTGATCAATGAGTGCCTTTTCCTCCATAAGTTTAAGTATTCTAGACAAGTGCTATGAATACTTCTGGCTCTGGGTATGGTTTCACTTAGGAATTTGGAAGGGGTGGGGTAAGCTCACATGGGTAGAGTGGGGCATGATGAAAGTTTTCCATGGAGGAAAGAATTAAAGGTTCAGTAACAGAAAGATAGGGAGCTGAAAAATTTATGTCAGAATTATTTCTTAAGGAGATATCTTTGGGGAATGTAGTTAATTTATTATTTCAGAAAATTCTGCATCTGAAAGGAATACAAACATACCCAAAGACAGTTCTGTGGCTTTACGCCTAAGAAACTTCCTACTTGCCTCCAAGCCATTCAGTCATCTTGTTTACTTTGCAATGTCTGGGACACAGCAACAAAAGCTTTTCTTGATTAGGTCTCAGTGAAGGTTTCAGAGGCCATAATTGGTTCACAGCTGTCAAGGCTTTTCTTACCATTGCAAGGAGCAGCTGATTATTCTCTTCAGTCTGAATAGTACATCACTTGATACGTGCATATAAGGCTCTGGAGTTTTTCTGGGGGGATTTGTTTTTGTTTCTTTCCAATTAATTTCTCTCTTTAACTAGCCACAGAGTCATGTACAACATAATATTCTTTACTAGCTATTTCAAACTTGAAGCTTTAAGGAAAAAAAAAAAATCAAAAATATTATTCCATAGTTACTATTTGCAATTAATAAATACAAAATAACCTGCAGGAAATTTAATTATTTTACACGCAGTTTCTGGGAGAATTAAAATCATGACATGAGAAGGAAAAAAAGAAGTCCACACTCACCAACCTCAAATCATTCAACCAACTAATCCAGCAAATACAAAAAAAAACAAAACCCCAACAACAAAATCCCAAACAACACCCTCCATTCCCTCTGTATAACAGGAAGTAGCAAATATCTGAAATCTAGATCTTTTAGTTCCTGGGGTGTATATATACACACAGAACTCACAGGACCCTATCTTTAAGTTCTTTAGTGACTGAACCAGTCTGGCAACCTTTTTGTCTGGTTATCTTAGACTAACATGTATTTAGCCTTTCTTCTGCCTTCCCCAATGTGTCAGTGTGTCACAGTGCCCCCAGTGTGTCACTGCCAGCAGAGATTTTACCCTCTCAGGTAGTTGATGGAAATCATCCAAATCTTTTCTGTTAAGGGTTTAGATGCCCCAAAAGAACCCCTGGTGAACAGAACTCACTTTACTCATCACGGGTATCTACAAATTTCACCCTAGAAATATCTGTTTTCATTGACATAATCCCTTTTCCAGTCCTACATCTATCTTGTCTACATGGAGACCATTGAACTAAAAGACAAACTCACAGGTTGCACCACAGATGTCAGGTTCTGTGAGGCTCTCCTGAGGTAACTGCTAAGAAAAGCTTAAGAAATGTAGAGATAAAGTATGCAGCAGTTAAAAAGAACCTTACACATTTCATTGATACTAAGTAATGGTAAGCACTTATATTCAGCCTAGTTTTAATTTAACTTGAAGTTATAGATCAGCAACTGTTTTAACTGAGAAAGCTCAGATATGATTTCTTTTATAATGTCCTCTAAATATCCAAAATATGAATAGATTATTTCTAATTCACAATTAGATTTTAAAACTGGTTTTGTAAATCAGTTTCTTCATGCTATGTTGCTTTTCTTCTCTCCCTGAAATGATGTAATGTGATTTAATAGAGACTTACTCCTACAATGTGGCAATTACTGGAGGTCTACCAATATAAATATAAAAGACACACTGTGATGTCTGAGTTGACAATAGTATCTTGTTTCTGTTTTTTTCTGTGTGTTGTGATATTTCTGGCTAAACCATGGGAAAGGCTCAAAGAGCATTTAAGCAACATTGAAAATTATTAAAATGTGACATGCAAATCGGATCTTCTTGTTTCTGTGTTCCTTAAGAAAATTGGGACATGCAGCTTTTACTCAGATTTTTTATATGCTTGATACTTTTTAAGGGGTCACTAGCTATTCAAAAGGATGCTTATCCATTTCACTTGAGTATGAAAAATTCATATACTGAATGGGTATATGTAAAATATTTGAGTAACATGATGCTTTGGAAAATTGACTTATAAATTTTAAATTGAAACACTGTATTTGCTTGGAACATTACTTTTTCCTCATTCTTAAGGGATATCCAGGGTGTTAAATAGTCTTGCCTTCGGTTTATTTTATAGCTGGCCTAGATTTATTACTTTTAAAAGTAAAGGAATGCATCTTAGTCTAAATGCACACAAAACTTACATGGATTGTGGAATTTTTTAAAATGACTGATACTTCATTTGGAACACAATGCGTCTTTTTACATACTGCAGAACAGAAACTTAAGACTGGGTAAAGAGTATCTATACTGTAGGAAGCATCTGCTTCCTGTACAGTATCCTTATATGCTCAGATAGTGATGGAAAAGTATTGTTCTAAAAAACGTCTTTCTCCATGACTGTGGTGGCTTCTTTTGCATTCAAGGGCAGATGTATGTGTTATTAAAATTCACAACACTGAATGCTTTGCTGTCTGTTTTCATTACATGTACTGATTACTGTATACTCTTAGTGATCTTTTTTCCAAGGTTTCATAACAAGAAGATTCCTAGCAGCATTGCTGCTTTTTTTTTTTTTTTTTTTTTTCATGTTTTCTATTGCAGTCACAAGAGGACTACACTAAGGACAAAATTCAGACAGGTTGTCTTTTTTGGAGACAACTGAGATTAGGTACCTACAGGTCTGTGTCTACACATGAGGGAGGTGGCAAAACTAACTACAGTTAACAAAGAGAAAGCCAATGTCATCAATGCAGGCTAAAATACTTTTTCTGCTGACATACTGCAAGTCAGCTTTAGGATAAGGCTGCCAAAGCTCTTGTGACTTTATTCATTAGTTCTTATTTAACTAATGTGTGAGCAGAGATAGCTATGTGACTTAACCTGCAGCTAAGTCATGTACTAGTGAGAAACAGACTTTTTAACTTAATTTTCAGACAAAATAATCCTGTATGGTGGAATACATTTTGGGAGCACTTCAATTAGGAATGAAAAACTGGGGTTTTTTATCAATGAAATAACTCACATGGGGGTTTTTTTTGTAACATATGATATTTTTCTATCACCATATAATATTAATGGAGCACTGGAATAATTGGATTCACTGACCAAGCTTTTTTAAATCTTTTAGTTAAGTTCTGTATTCATAACTTAGTTAAATAACTGAAAATCCTATGTGATATTCACAGTAATGATTAATAATGATTAATTATTAATTGCTTTGTGTTTACAATACCCAGAAGCTGGCTTTGTGGTTTTTTCAATAAAAAGTCACAATAAACATTAAAATTATCCTTTAAATCATCTAAAAAACTACAAATTGTCACTTTCCTGAAGTCACAGTGAAAATGTTTGGTCAAAGTAACACAGCAGGTCAAATTAGAGATCAATCGTGGCTTTTGCCTTCACAATTTTATGGAATTTAAATTAATCCTAACAAGTGTTAACGTTAATCTTTGAGAAAAGAGTGAAGACTTTTATGAAATAAAAATATGAATAAAATGGGATTACTGCTCAGGATTAACCAACCCTGAAAAAGTTGCTTACCTACCTACAAATACCAATTTAATAGGATGTATAACAGATATGTTAGATGACATGAGACACAGCAAGAGTCCTGAATAATGGAAGAAATGTAAACTTCATTATTCGAAGTTGAGAGAATTGCTGGTGAGAAGTCAACAATGTCTGAACGGAGTTGAAGAAATTGTGGGAGTTCAATTAAGGATTTTTTGTTAAGAAAAATAAGTTCACTGAAGCTGCCGAGGATAACTGCCCATGTGTATTTGCATACATGTTTATGATTTTTTTGGGAATATTGACCGTGAATGTCATGAAGAGTCTTGTCCTGGAAACCCCTGAAGCCAGTCTGTAGCTTTTGAGGTTTTTAATAATAAGAGTATAATTAATGCCCTCCCTTCCTCTATATTATCTGCCAAAGAATCTCACTTTCAAAACAAGATTCAAAAGAAATTTTAAGTGACACTTGTCATGGATAACACCACTTACTATCCTAATGCATCAGTAAAGCAGCAGGATAGATATTATGATGATAAGGCAATATGTGACTTTTGTTTTTCCTAGGGCTTATTTAGATAAACTCTTAAAGACAATAAATATTGTATCAGCATTTTCTAATGCATTACACAAATAATAGAGTAAGAAGAGCACTGCTATCTGTTAAAAGCTATTCCAAAAACGGGATACCTCCAAGAGGCATGATGTTTGTTGGAATTTGCATTCTACATTTGCAGTTTGAGGAGAACTCTTAGAAACTTAATTGTATAGAAACAGCAAATCCCTCTGCTCCAACCTCATCTCATTGTATTAATGCTTATCCCACAATCCCATGGTAGATGGTGTAAGAGAGTTCTGCTATCTTTCAAATCACTCAAGCACTATTAAAATTATCAATCCTGTGTGAAGTGTTGGGTAGCAAAATTTGTCATATGGGGCCTCCAAAGTCTAACTGACAGATTAAATGGTCTCCACAGAATCTGTTAGTCATGGAAAAGTTACTTTGGTGTTTGATTTTGTGAGAATCAAAGGAATGTGGTATTGCTCTGTTGTCTTCTTTTGTTCTATGTGTGTCTGATTGCTTGTGTAGTTATTTGCTCTTCATACAAAATAAATTACTTTGGACTGCTGAGAGGAAACAAAAGGACATCTTCAGAGAAAGAACAGAATTAGGCAGTTGTGTGCAACAAATTTCTCTGAGTGGGAAGAACATTAATCAATGGGTACTGTTAGGCTTTCTTGGAGTATTCATTGTATTTCATAAAATCATTACTATTCATGAGAGAAACTATTGCTGTTATCCAAAATGTACAGGTTTTCTTTAGGTAACACAATAAAGTGTTTAAAAGTTTATTAAAAAAAAATGTATGTTATAATAAAAGTGATTTATACTCAATAGCCTATTTAGAGCATAGAAGAGTAAAAATGTCAAGATGTGAGTTTGTCAAACTTAAAAGGCAGCTTTTCTTCTGGTGAAATATGTGACTGTTATTGAAATAATTTTTTTCTTCTCTTGTATAAACATAATCAGTCTCAACTGAAATGACTTACAGCTCAATTATATTTTGCATGTAATCAGTTCCAAACTCTTTGTAGGTGTACTAAGACGTGGAAATCAACAACAGATCACAAAATAAAACAGAGGGTTCCTATATTTAAAAGACACCTGAATAAAAGATGGGAGTAATACAATGTTGGGAGCAATGTTGGTGCCAGGCAGACAAGATCTAAATAGAAATGGATCCGAAATGTCCATAAAACAAAAGTCTTCAAAGATGTCAATGAACCATCAAGTCTACAGCTGTCTCTATTTTTTATTTTAAACTAGTGCTTAGCAGTACTAGCAGAAAGAGTGTTGAAGAAGAAGCAGGAAATATAGAGAAAAAAGATAAAAAAATATGGGCATAAGAAATTTCCAGTGTTCTGTCTTTGGGTCTGGAATATTCCTATGCTAGAGGAAAAAAACCTTTATTTAGTCCTTTCAAGACACATTTTAAGATAGATTATTTAATATCAAAATTTACTATCACTTTACCCACCACAAAAGTTTGGAAAATTAAGACTTACTGAAAATTAACAAGAAAAGTGCACTATTTCTGATATATCTGCTTGCTAAACAGGTGCATTTAAGCAGTAAACTTAAATGTATTCAGTCAGAGAATAGATGGATGGGGGTCTCCTGCATCCTGTAAGAACTGCAGATACATCTAGAATATCTAGATGTCATAGTAATGGAATAAGATGTATTGGTGGAAAACAAGGAGATAAAAATTGTGAAATGGCAAACTATTATGTTACTTTACAGTATGGAAGAGAATGGAGTGAAAATTGCCATAATAATAATAAAACTTAAATGTAAGCAAACTTGCCCAAAACTCCAGGGAAGCTCTGAACTTGCTATATGAGTTTGTATCAATACCTGAGTCTGTGATGAAATAGGAAATACTAATGAACAGGTCTGATTAACAGCCTGATTCTCATCTCTACTGAAATACTAGCCTTAGTTTCTGCCTCAGAAGAGTGTATGCTGGGCACTTATACAATGAGAAATGGAATAAAAAAAGGTATTGAAAAATAAATAAAATGTGATTTAAATATAATTTTACAGAATTGGAGTACATAAAAGCTCAATCAGCAACTGCTTTAGAAAACAAGATTGCTGAGCTTACCATGCATAATGGGAACTCCCTGGATAATTGTCTGGTTTGAACAGTAATTGCAAACAGTGCAATATGCATTCATAAGCAACAAGATGCTATTGCCAGCATTATTGACTGCAGAGAATACATCTCTTTTGATCCAAATTTTGAAAATTTCATTATAAACAAAATTTCACTATAGTTGAGGCGCTTTTTTAGATCAATGTGATTATGTGTGGGGCCTTTTTTTGTTTGTAAAACCTTTGATGCTCAGCTGAGCTTTTCCCACTATGCTGACTGTCCTGCAGAAATTACAGAATTTAATTAAATTGATTGAACTTTTTCCTGACCATTATCTCCAAAAAATTTATCATTGGACATAATACACACCTGTACTCCAGAATAATCACTGTCAAAACTTTTCTACTTCAACTATAAGATTTATGAAACAAATGTCTAAATATTTGTTTTTGCAGTAGCTGGATTTTCCTTGGATAGAGGCTAAACAAGACAATTAAAATACAGATATTCTGCTATTATTTTCTATTGTGAAATTACAGACAATTTTTCAGTGTTTTATTTTTGTTTTTTTCTTTTTAATCATGAGGCTGAGCAGTGCAGGAGGTCAGACATGAGACCTGGATCGTGTCATATGTGTCAATGCAGGTTTAGAATGGAGGTGAAATAGCTGCCTTGACAGGACAAAATTAATTAGGAACATTAAATCAGATTCTCTAGAATCAGTAATTAAGTCTGTTGTTTACCTCTAGGTGAAATTAAACTTTTTTTTTGTTCTGTTTTCCATACTACTCTATGTTTTTTTGCTCACTTTTCTTTTTCTATTTTACCCCAATGCTTTATTTTCTACTCATATTTTTCATGTTTTAGAATCCTATTCTCATCAACATGAACTTTGTGAATATTTTATCATCCAAATAAGATTTTTCCCTTTTTGGCAGATAAAGAAGGAACAAAAATGAAGCCTGTCATAGACAACTCTGGCTCTGATTTGGTCTTTAGAGATAGTGCATCAATCTAGCCAGTGTAAAAGTGTCCTGCAAAAGGTGTAGACTTGCTGTAGACCCAATGCTCCCATATAGCAAACTCCATTTTTTATTTGTCTCTGAACACTGATTTCACAGATGCCTCCTGTGACAAAACAATTTAAATAAATACTGAAATAATTTTGAAATATTGTTAAAGGATAAGATAAGGATGTAAAATAGCATGAGGTAGATTCATGAATTAATTGTTCTGGTGTGAGGAAATATCTTATCCTATTATCATGTCGTTTGCTGTAATTCTGAAAGCAGAATATTTTTTGAGAGCTGTCATCCATAGCAATTTTTAAACACGTTACACAGAAAGCACAGGAAATGTCATAGCTCTGTGGACAGTACTGCTAAGAGAGGCTTTCAAGTTAGAAATGAACACTGCCAGAGGATGAGCTCTGACATCACAGCCAAGTTTTCCTCTTAAGAATTAACGACTTTCCTCTTAATATCCTGAGCTAAACAATAATGTCTTGCATAATGCATGCACAATTAGAAATCTGCACACCCTCATCACTGTGCAGCACAAAACCAAGGAAAGCAATGGGAAATCTGCCCCTGTGAGGCAGAGCTGTCAGAGGAAGTGGTGCAGAGCTGCACTCAACATCTTAACAAAGTGTTCTGTTCTGCAGGAGCCTGCAGCTGGTGCACTGTGATTTCAAGACAATGTGCCAAGGCAGGGAGATGGAAAGGCACTAACCAGTTCCACTGTGCACTCTGGGGATTCCTGACAGCCCAGCACACACACACTGAAAAAGCTTTGGAGAATTAGCACTTGTTGAACTCTCACTCCATAGGGGAAATTAACTCACAGGAAGGAATGATGAATTATAAAGTGAAAGTACAAGACAACAAGGGATGAATATAGAGCCAACAGGCTTTTATGATTCCTGAATATGGAAAGTGATTATTCAATGTTCAGATCTGGGAGCAGATCCTTTCTCTTCCCAGCAGTACATTGGTATGATGAGAGCTCTCCACCTTCCTCTACTGTACAACAGAAAACAGCACTGAAGGCAACACACCCAGATACATGAATGTTGGTTCCTTGGTAGAGAGCAATTACTCTCTGACAAAGAGTACAGAGGTTACCAGCATGCTGTAGCCACTACTTTCAAGAATAAATAGAATGAAATGTTTCCTCTACAACCTCCATGGTGCAGTGGATTTAGACTGGATCTGAGAGAAGATCCAGGAACTAATGTTTAACTTCTTGACACTAATTTCATGTAACTATGGAATTATATAATTGCATATTTATAAATACTATTTTACATTTGATGTATACTAATATATACAGACCTATACTTCTCTCCATATATGTTTTTAATGCAGATATACTGTTTATGTAAATCTTGCTATGAAGATATAACATTTAAAATACTTCACCTGTGTCTCTGGGAAATATGATGTTAAACATACATTAAAAGTAGTGGTGAATGACAAGGTACAGGGGCTTGAAATTGGCCCCAAATCTACAAATCTACCTTCCATTTACCTAGTAACTTTAAGAAAATGTAAGAAATTGCATAAATTCATCTTATATAAGGAATGTGCAATTACTTAATTGTTTTAAAGTGATCTATGGCTGTACTAGTAGATTTAGTGCACCATTCCTTGCCCTTGAGAGCAGTCAGGAGCAATGTTCCACATCTGGCCTATCAAACTTTCCTTGCCATCAATATATTTTGTCTGAATGTAGTTTGCCTACTGGCACTGCTCACTCCCTTGTAGTAAATCCTGATTTGTACCTGGACATTGTTTGGGAGTGTTATATGCAAAACAGGCTTTCAGCTATTCTGCTAATACCCAGTGATTGAGTGTCTGGAGGCATTCCCTGTTGCTGCTTTGTTTAACAGCATAAACCTATGCTGACAATCTCAAGGGCTTTCCTTGAGACAATTCCTTTCCAGAGACAATTTCCTTGTCTCTGACCTCTATCCTGCCTCCTCAGTGCTGGTATAGGAGATCATGCACCTTCCTTTCTGGGCTACTTTATCCTATGGTTATTCTCTGAGAACCCTCAGATAAGTACAAAAAGCTTCTTACAGGAGAAATAATACAGCTGCAGCAGCAGCACACTATGGTGTAGCTGGTCCTTTTTTGTAGGACTTGAACTTGCTCGGCAATAGAGATCTGCAAACTGATTCCAAGGATTTTTGGGTGGTTTCTCTGGTATGGAGGCTCTCAGCAGGCACTGTGACTGTCAGATTCCAACAGGAGGGGAACTAGAAGTGTTTAGAAAATGTAGCTGCTGTCTCAACATGCTATTTTGGATAATTTTTATAGAAGTGAAACACAAGTTTGCACCCTAGATTTGTCATACTAAAAAGTGTTTCAGATCATTTATCAAGCTTTGTTTAAGCCCTAAATTAACCAGTGTTCTGTTTATTTTATTGTTCAGTGTTACTTTATAAGTAGATGAGAATAATTACCTTTGTGATTTTACAGTATTTATGCTCCATTTTCAGGGGCTCATTAAAAATAAACAGTATGGGTAAAGGCATTTATCTTTACAAGCATCAACAAAGACACACACACACACAAACATAACCAAACCCAAAAGAAACAACAAACCAAAACAAATATAGGACCATTAAAATCAAAAAAGACCCCCATGTCTTTCTCCTGTTTCATCAAGTAAATGCATTGATGCTGCTAATTTGATTTTAGTTACCAATCTATGTCAGAATTCCTTCTCCCATTAAATGAGTATTTATTTGTAACACTGAAAAAAACTTGGAAGTTTCAAACATATTTTTATAAATTCTGTCAAAATCTCAATACCTTCTCACTGAGATGGTAGTTTCATTTATCTTTCTTTAAAGTTTTTATACTACCTAAATGTATTCACAGAGCTTCATGAGAATATAAGTGGGTCTGTTTCTGGGAGGAAATTTAATGTTATTCCCCATGTTGTGAAATACTGTCTTTATGAATAGCAACACCATATTTCTCATTACTACCTATTCCCTTTTCCAGAAAAAGTAAGAAGATTAGAAAAATTAATTCTTTTTTTCAATAAATATTTGGCAAGGATTTTTTGGTCTGGCAACTAAGTTTTTTTACTTTTAATTCTGTGTCAATTTCTAAGAATCAAATGCTGCTTTTATATACATTGAGGAGAATCTGGAGTAGCAAGGGGAAGTTATAGGAAATTAAGTTCAAAGAACAACCAAGCAAGTGAGAAGTTTCCCTGAAGTTGCCATTTATCTATAAATGAAAGGAAAAAATAAATCTCAGCTATGAGCACTTGTATCAATCCAAATAATAATGTAGGTGCTTAATTCTAGACCCATTAACTTAAAAAAAAAATAAATAAAACAACCAAAATATGCACTTTTTGGTAGGCTCTTCTGTTTAGTAGAAGACATTAGAAAATGTTTAAAATCCAAATCTTATTTTAGAAGCCTTAACATCTGTCTCAGCAGCAGTGATGAGGCAGTGATGACACAGCTGAAATCAGAAAAGCACACTTTATTTTAGGGACAAACAGAAGTTTACTGATTTTGATTCTTTCCTCTTGAATAAGTCCTTTCAAGTTCTGGAAGCTCTGCTGAAATGGATGACTCATCCTATCATGTGAAATACCCTGTATTTGCAACCTGAAGGCGGTGCTAGGACTGTTATCAGAAGTTCCAAAGAGCTTTTATCTACATGCCATGTTTCTTATTTGTATAGCTAATGAATCAGGTATTCACATCATTTTCTTGTTCTACTGTCTGTGCCTGCATAGGTTTCTGCTGTACAAGATGAGGAAGAAACACTAAGTTTACAATTAAAAAGTAACAGAAAAGAAAATAAGGGAAATTAAGGAAGTAGCAATTTGGAGCTTAACTCTTATTTTCACATCAGTGATAGTGAAAATTGAGCCTTACCTACCCAAATAAATGGAATTACAACACTTAATGGAATGTGAAGATCTTCTTTGATAAAAACACATTTTGTACAAAACTGTTAGCTGATGATCTCAAAGATGCTTCTGTATTTATTTGATGTACCAAGGTGTTAGAGAGGGTCTGGTCTGCAGGGCAGCCTCTGTGAGAAGGGCCAGATTGTGTCTTGTGCCAGACACAGCCAGTCCCAGCTGGCTCCAAGGGACCTGCTGCAGGGCACGGCTGAACCTTCAGATCATCTGCTGCTGCCTCTGTGAAAACTGTCTAAAAAAGGGTAGAAAGCCTTTGTGAGAGAGGAGCCATGAAAACGTGACAGAAACAACACTGCAGACACCCAGATCACAGAACAGGGAAAATAAGGATATGCTTCAGGTGTTGGAACAGAAATTCCCCTGTAGTCCATAGACTATAGCAATGCAGGTTGTTTCCTTGCAGCCTGTGGAGAGTCCACATGAGGGAGGTTTTCTGGCTGGAACTGTAGCCCAGTTCCAGCCCAGGGAGAGAAACCCTTGCAGAAGAAGTCTGTTCTTAAAGAAGTGTTCCTCATGGAATGAACACATGCTGGATTAGGAAAAATATGTGCGGGCAAAAGAGAATGAGACTAGGCTGTGTTATGAATTGACTACAAGCCACCATTCTCATCCTCCCAGGACATTTTTTGGATGAAAGAATGGAAGAATCAGGAATGAAAGTCTGAAGTAGAGCCTGGGAAGAAAAGGGGATGGGGGAGAAGGTGCTTTTTTTGTTTTCTTTCTCACCATCCTACACCATCTAAATGGCAATAAATTATTATTTTCCAAGCTGAGTCTATTCTGCCCATGCTAGTAACTGCTAAGTGATATCCCTGCTGTTATCTCAACCTCAAGCTTTTCCATCTTGTTTTTCTCCCCCTGTCCTGTTGAGAGGGGAGAGTGATAGAGTGACTGAATGAGGGTCTGGCAGCCAACCAAGGTCAATCCACCACAGGTTCTACCAAAACCACTGAAGGAAAAGAACTGTGCTGATTTATACTTGCTCCAGTACTGGTACCTTCTCTTCTATTACTATAAGAGAAAATAGTTGTATGTGCAAAATAAGCAAGTATAGTTCACTTCTGAATGTTGCCATAGATAAGAATGTTTACTTGGCAAGGAAAAGGGACATGGGGAAGAAAACTACGCTGTTAACATAAGTTCTTAGCCAGACATTTGGAAACTGTTGCTATATTTAGAGGCTAAATTCCAATATGTTTTACATCAGGGAGTTCTACGCTTTTGTCTAATTACTGCTCTATACAGCATAGCTTTTACTGGGCTCCTTGATGTTGAGAAGTGATCCTCTTGGGTCTGCAAAGCTAAATTATTTGAATAAATTTAACAGCTTTTCCACTACATGAATTTGGGTACTTTATTTTATTCTTGGACAAACTACACGACAATTTAGTTTAGAATCAAGAGACCCATTTCTTCCAGGTAAACAAGTAGCTATTTTATTAGAAAACAGCATTCCATCGCATGTCATGATAAATATCTCCTGAAACTTGAATACAAATTTAAGATTTCTGTCTGAAATGACTGGCAGGTATTTTGTAGTTAAAAGAATGCTTTTTATTTCTATCAAATTAAAAACTAGCAAGAGAGAATACAAACCAAGCCTAGAACAAGCAGCTGGACTCTTCATCTGCAGCTGGAATCTGTGGAGAACCTTAAGTCCTCCCACTCCTCATGCAAATATTCTCCAATGAAAAAGAGTCAGTTTTATAAGAGTGTTGCAGAGGAAAAGGTGGAAAAAGACCTTGAAAGGTCATGTAGGTTTTGTCCCCTTTCCAGCCCCCATTTTTTTGCAAAATCCAGGCTGGCCCCATGAATAGTTTATGCTTTGTCTATGCCCAGTCTTCTTCCTCTTTCTCTCTTTCTCTTCCTGTAAAAGCCCAGCTTGTGTTTCACAAGAAAGTTTAATGGTACTAATACAGAGGGCACACTGACAACACTTACCTGCTCTAAGCACCTAATATTGTGACATTGCTGTAGGAAGTAATTGTAAAGCTGTGTGCTGCTGGGAACTTTTAAGCAGTCACACTGGAGAGAACATAAAAAAAGAGCAGGGACAGAGTTTCATAGATGAAGACAATGAGAACCCCTCCAATTTTTTACATTTTGCATAAAAATGTCTGCAGATTTTCAATGCAAATGTCAGGCATTTAAATAGCACAAAGCTTTTTTTGTTCTGATGACTAGCTTTAAGAGTTTGACATAAATTTGACTATAGCAGGACCTGGAAGTACCTCATGGGTCTCATGTATGTAACAAGAAAAAAAACCAAAAAAACTAAAAAACAAAAACAAAAAAAAAACCCCTCAAGAAAACAACAAAAAAAAAAAGTGAGATTTTGCAAGGCTCATTCAGTTGAATACTACTGTATCCATTGTGATAAAATTTATAGTTAACAAAAACAAAATTTTTATTTTGTTTAATATCGCAGAAACAAAATGATGGGTTGTCTCCCATTCCTGTCTCTAATTTTACCTTCTGCCTGAATAATTTGGGCATTCACCTGGAAGAAGGCAGAAGCCTGTTGGGAAACCTGTAATGGTGTAAATGAACTTTTTCATAAAACTTAAAAAACTTTCAATTATAGGAAGCAAGTAAGCACTATCACAAACAGACTGAAGTTATAGTTAGTTCCTATTGTTGAAATGTCTCCATGTTTTAATATGAGCTGGGTAGGTACTGAGATTACATTCTCCCAGTTTTCTTTTTAATGTGATGATAACTATTGAACTGTGCATAGCAGTGGAGGTTTTCAACCTGCAATAACTGCTCCAGTTATTTTTTGAAAGGACTGATAACTGTAAGGCTTTTGAAGAATTGCTTAGGTGAGGCTCCTGAAAGAGGAAATCAGAGTCAGGTGTGTTCTGAGAAGAGTCCCAGGAGCTCACCTACTCCATACATCACCACTCTCAACCTGGAGCAGTGCAGCTGTGTAAACTGAGAACAGAGCTAATGAACTGGCATGTTTGCACTGCTTCCCTGAGCCAAATGATTATCTTTCAGTGGGGCATCACTTTACTGTGTGAGAAAAGCCCAGCTTCCTCAGAGCTCATTCAATGATCCTGGCAGAGCCCAGTGTTCCACAGCACATCCTGAGACAGGCAGGGACTGGACAGCATTGCCTTGCCACACCAGTTGCCTTCCACAGAGCCTCACTTACTCTGCTGGCATTTGTGACTCACACATCATGTGGAACAGCTAAAATCCCTAAGTTGTTAGAGCACATATTTCTAGTTTTCCAAGATCTGATACTTTCAAAATGAGCTCTACTGTGATCTACTCTTCTTGTCATTTTGATCCAAGAGTGACCCAGATGACTGCCATGAGTGCTGCTTTCAGAAGACAAAGTGAATGTTATTTACTTATGTAGCAATGACTGTTGCATCCCTTGGAGATGGAAAATATATTAGCATGTTCAGACTAAAGTTAAATCATGATCGCTCTCAAGTTTATTATAAAATAAAGAATTACTTAGTCAAATTCATCTAGTGACAGTAATTGTAATATACAAAAACATGCCCTGTAAAAATTAAAGGTTTTGTTGGTTTTTTTTTCAGTAATTAATTGCAGCTCCTCAAAGCAAAGTATTCTAAAATTTTTCTAACACTAGGGGACTTTGGTCTCTTTGTGTGGTTTTTTTTGGTTTGGTTTTTTTTTTTTTTTTTGTTTGTTTGGTTTTTTTTTCTGAACAATGTTTTGGTAATTAAATGGTATGGTTTACCTTATTTATGAAAATGTACATATGTCTGCTAAATTCTCAATACATCTGCTCAATTATTGAATTTATTATATTCACTCAAGATGACACAATAATTCCAAAAGCAAATATATACAGGAAATATATAAATTCCCTAGAAAAAAAGATATTCTAAACAGCAGGTCACAGCCTTGTCAATCACAGTAAACAAAGTTTAAATTCTATGAAGTTATTACTGAACTCAGATATTATATTATGTATTTTAAAATGTGAATATAAACATGGAAGCTATAAAAAAACTTATAAAAATAATTTCTTCCATAAAGAAAGCAACATTGTGAACAGTAAATTAGGCTAATGAAATTAATAGTAAATTAGGCTAACGAAATTAATTTAATAGAAATTAAACATAACAAAATCATGAGTGACAAAAAAAGAACGCATTTTCTATAAAGAGACAATACTAAGTAAGTAAGTAAGTATGATGGAGAGCTTTCCCAGAGAGAGTATGGTGTAATGTCAAACAAAATAATTCAAGTTTTAAGCCAAGCCAGTATTCAAAGATTCCTATAGAAATGTGAGAGATTGTTTTAATTATTATAGAAAATCTAGATAGCATAATTCTCCTGTGCTTCAACTAGAATGTTTTAAAGTCAGTGAACATTTTATCATTTACTTTGAAGATCTGGTCTTACCAAACAAAAAGTGAAAAACATTGTCAAATGCTCTACAGAAGAGGCACTTTGGTCTTTTTTTTTTTTTTTTTTTTTTTTGAGTATGTCAATCTGATTTCTTTTTCATATTGTCGAATATTTATCTAAACTAACTGTAAATATTATTTGCAACCAGGCTATACATATAATTATGTTGCTTGTGGTTTTTTTTATTAGAAAGTGTAAGAAAATCTCAGCATTAGAAGAAGTAATATATTCCTCAAAGACCCCCTTGCAAGAGTCCAAGTCAAATTAGGCAGCAAAAAATTCAAGAATTTTGGCTTGAAATGAATTTGAAACTGTATCTTTTAAATCACTGCTCTTTGAGTTATTTATCTATCTTTATCATGGGTATGGAAAATGATTGCCTGAGATCCATTTTTAATTCCCCAGGTGAATATTATGCCTTCAAAATACAGTCGATGAACATATTTTTTTGGCTAAGTGTGCTCATGTTGATCTGCCAAATGGCCTGATGCCTGCTAACATATTGGTCAGACACATGTCTTGGGGTGTAACTGCCAAGAAAATTTCTCACACTTGCAGGCCATATCTTCTAAAGGAAGTAGCACTGAGAAGTTATCACTGCATATGCCTTTGCCTCTCAGCTTTGCCACACATATTTAGGTGAACTAC
Source organism: Erithacus rubecula (assembly GCF_903797595.1). NCBI lineage: Eukaryota > Metazoa > Chordata > Aves > Passeriformes > Muscicapidae > Erithacus > Erithacus rubecula. The sequence continues at coordinate 42,404,751 of NC_136688.1, forward strand.
CCAACCAGCAACGAAAGCCCAACAAGAGGGAAAGCAACAAGTTTGCTGATGCTCATGAATTTTCAAAATGTAGATAGGAATAACTTCCTTCTTTGACAATTCCATGTGCAGTTGCAGTGCTGGGGCCAGGGGATGCAGCAGGTTCAGGTTGTCACTCGGAGCAGAGTTTGGGGCTGGGCTGGTGAGGGGCACCTCAGCAGGTGGCAGTGCTCCTTCTCCCTGCCCTGGGCTCCTCAAACAGCCCTTTCTTCAGCCTTTCCTCCCCAGATGAGATGGCAGAATCCTAATTATCCAGGAGATAAGAACGTGTGTGTTGCTGTTTTATGATGGGTGAAAAACAAACAAACAAACACACAAGAGGACCTGTGAAATTTAAGCTGCTGCAAATGATTGAAGTCATAGCCAGTGGTGAAAGAAGTTAATTAAACAGGCTATGCAAGTCTTTTAATCACATTCTGATTGAAGATGAAGCCTCTTAATGTGTCTAAAGAACAAGATCTCTAAGTTTTCCAGAGCAAATACTTTCACAGAAAACATGTTGTATGATATCAAATAAGGTTGCCCTTTTGATTCCTGTGTAGACAGTCTAAATATCTTGGTTTGCTGTAGTTACATTTTTTATTTGTATTATGTTTGAATGAAGAAAAATAAAATTCCAAATTTCAAATATGTTCTGAACGAATGTAGTTCCAATGTTTTTAATCAATAAAAATAGCTATATGTTTATTAAAATTAATAGTAAGAAGTAATTCTAATACAGACCAGGAATCCCTGTCAGGGAGACCAAGTTTTTTATAAAGACAACAGGATAGAAAACCAGTAAGGTAGAATTGGAAACAAAATTGTTCCTGCAAAAAATTCACCATAGGGAAAAACAAGAACAAAAAACCCCACAGAAATTTGGGCAGCTACTTCTATTTCGAAGAGAGCTTTCACATATGTAAGCAATTTTTTGTCAACTTTCTTTTTGAATTTCTAAAATGCCAGGGTATAACATACCAGGGATTGCAAGTGGAAGTTAAGTAAAAGTGAGAATTTACAGTGCTTTTGGCTTTGAATAGAGTTAGAAATACCAAAAATTCTCATGAGAAACCTTTTTACTTCTGAAACTGCCAGTCAGGTTTTATTTTTGAATAGCTAATATTTGTGTAAGCATTAAAAAATGCATGATTGATCTGATTGGAACCTTTTGAGATTTATCCTTCACTAGCATGAACTGATTTTAATCAGAGTAGTTCCTCAAGTGAAAAAAGGAGTAATGTGTCAATATATATTTCACTGAAATCAGGAAAGAAGAACTGTTTAAACATTAAAATGTAAGTATGGAAGCAAAATAAATGTGAGTAGAAATACTTGAATGGCAAAAAAAAAAAAAAAAGTTTCATTTTCTATACTGCTTGAGTATAAATAAATTATACAAAATACAGAATTTTACATTGGTTGTTAAGTGGCAAAACATCCCATTTTCCCAGAAGAAACACCAAAACCTTAAGCATTCTGTAGGTGAAACTAAACAATATGCCAGTCCACAGTATAAAAACTGTGACTACAATACATCAAAATAAGCACAAATCAAAATTCACCAATTTTTGCATAGCAGCATTCAAAACAGATCCCTGAGAACAGTCTAAACTGCACCCTGAGGCATGAAATAGGGAGAAAATAGTGGCTGAGTCCCCTGCCTTACCACCCTGATCCCCACTGCCCTAAAGATTTAAGAATTTCAGTTTCAGTTCCTAAAAAAGTCTTTTGATCACCTGTGTCAAAATTACCATTTGAAATGTCTGTGCATAATGAGGTACTTGTCAGATGAAATACAGGAATAAATACAAATTAAAGGGGCCTTTGTACTTGTGCAAAGACCAAAGAAGAATCTGAACAGACCATTTGATTGTGAAAGTTGGTTTGAAGATTTGTGGCATTATCTGCTTTCTAATATCATTTGTGGAATAGGATAAGGTAGAAATATAGTAGTAATTAGCTAATTGGAACACATGGTGTGTGGGCTTGTTGAGAAGGCAGCAACACTGTCTAGCACAGAGAGTCTAAAAAAATGCCTGACTAACTATGGCAAGCTAATTGCCTGCGAGGTCAGCAGAGGATTCTCCACCTCACACACACCCAGCCCTCCCCACTCCACCCCCTGAAACAGCTGGTAAGATTTCTCGTTTTGGCTTTCCTTTCCTTTCCTTTGTTTTCATCCCCACCCTAAATGTAGAGCGCCAGAGAGATCTAAAAGCTTTGCCAAAAGACAAGAATCTCAAGCTCTAGTTATCTGATTACTTATGATAATATTCTCAATAGCCTTGAAATCAAAGGATACAGCTCCAGACACATTTTGAGGAGGTTTGAGGGACATATGCTGTGAAGCTCCTCTTTAATGGGATCTAGAGGGCAAGGTGATGGAAAACCCTCAGGAGCCTCTCTGCTAAATCCAGCTCTGTAAGAAAAGTGCTCATGGTTGTTTTCACATAATTGCTAAGTTTGGAGGAAGATGAAACAAAAAGGAATAAAGGAAGGGAGTCAGATGTGACCTAGTGTCACTGAATTAATGTGGAGCAAAAAATCAAGAAAGAGCTGGCATTGCACAAAGCATTCCTATTTCAGGTCCTGATATCATTTTCCATAGAAATTGCTCATCTTTTAAAACTATAGACCTCTTAAATTAGCAAATGTTGTTTTGAATGACAATTCAGTGCTTGGGTAATTGCCTAAAATATATCAAGACAAACTGGCAACTACTGGCCTTTTTAATTTCACTTTCTGGAATGAGTTAAAGTATTTCAGTTATGACAGCTCCTTTGCTGAGCCTGTGGCTCTGGAAGCAGAGAGCTAACACAATGTGGAGATTTCAACTACAATACAATCAATGAATATCAATAAAGTACACTTTACCTTGATCAAGAAATTGTATACTTCTGGAGGAAAAAATAGTTTGTTCCTGGATCTTGCCTGTCTTCTCAGTTTAAAAATGCCTTTATTAGTATGCCAACATTAAATATACCCTCACTAAGGCCTTTAAATCAAACTTCATTTTGTTTTGAAATTAACAATAAATTAATTCTGTAACACCCTATCTGTCATTCACTGGTAAATTGAATGCTCTAACAGCTACAAGAGCTCAGATTAGCAGGCTGATATATCAGGTGATGAGCTGATATTTAAAAAAAAAAAAAAAAAAAAGGAAAAACCCCACATCCTAAAAAATCATAAAATCAACACAAAATGCCTATCTTTCTTACTTTTTTTCTTCTTATAAAACATGTCATGCTGCTATCTTATTCCCTTGAAGCTCTATATAGCTATATATATTCTGATTTACTATATATATTTATAAATAGTCTCAGAAATATACATTTTGTTTAAAATCACCCTGGAAACTGGTGTTATAACAATGCTGGTCATCCTTAATATTGATGAAAGTTCTTGAATGGGAAAATCTTATTCCAATTCAATGCTTCTAAGGGAATTAAATAGTTGTCTAAACACTCCTTGAAAGGCACATGTGTAAATTGAGTAAGTACTTACTATTGTCTGAAAAGTCTTTGGGCTTTGTAGCTCTCAGTGTGTGTATGTAAGAAGGGGAACAACGATTCCAAAAAAACTGTTACTGAAAATAGTTTACTACCATGAAGAAGGTTCAGGTAGAGCCATTGCCTATAAAGGAACATTTCAATAATAATAATTATTATAATGATAGTAATGATTATGATAATAATAAACAGCTTACACAAACCTGCTGGAAGTGTAGAGAGGGGAAAAATATGGGAAGGTGTTCTTGTTTGAAAATAGGATCATGTTGTTAAAAATACTATTTAATCAAACAGAAATATCTTAAGTCTCCTTTAGACAGTTGTTTCATAATTAAATACTCCTTCAAAATATTCTTGACATGGGAATTTTCTTCTTTTTTAAACTACACTGGATGTCTTATTTAACAGCTTCTCTAGACGAGAGGCATCACAATATTTCCAAAATATACTTCTTTGTAGTCTCATTTAATAGTTTACATTTTCTTTGGTATGCTTGGGTATTTTATGCAAGTTTCTTTGCATGCATCTATCCAAATATTTTTGAAATTTTACAACCCTAAATATATTATTATGCCCAATTTAGGTTTTTGATATTACCCTTTTTGAAAAGTAGACTAAACATGCATCTGGATGTAAATACAGGAGAAACCCTAAATCCCTCTGCAGGTTCAGCATTTTGGGAGCTATTTGCTTGTTTTCCAGTTCAACCAAAACAACTCAACCACTGTGTTTTCTGGCCACCATCCCATTCTGAAGCTTTTTAATCTGTAAACAACAGGCAACAGGAAACAAAGCAACCATTCTGTTTTCATGTTGTTCTCTTCCTCATCACTCATATTGGCTCCTACCCAGGCCTGGGCACAGCTAGACCCAGCAGTTGAACTTCCCTGAAATAGCTGCATTAGATTATGCTCAGTACAATTCAGTGGCTTCCAGGGGAACTTCCATCTCCTTCAAGTTGATGAGCTCACCTAAGCCAGGCTGTACATAATTAACTCCTGTATAGTACTTACTGTCTGAGCCACCTCTAAGTCATCAGTGCTAATTAATCTCTTGAACTCTGGACATTTGCTTGGCTCAGGGACTCATTCTCTGAGAAAACTCATGGGAAATGGCTACTGTACAGCTTTTACATCTTTTTTACATCTTTTCAAAACAGCCCAGAGGCCTGGAAAAACTCATAACATGCAACCATATGCCAGCATTTAATACCTGTACATTTTAAATTATATATTCAATACTGACCTCACAGAGTGATATTTAAAAAAAAAATTGAACTGTCAGATAACAAAAATATAGGAATGAAAATAACTGTGTATAAAAATAGCTGTGGCTGGAGAAGAAGTGAAATGAACAAAATTTAAAGAATAATACATGTCTGGATCTCTTTGTTCCTTTCCTTTTGAAGTCAGCATGTGACACATGCATGAAAGAACTGTTCTTCAGTTGCATTTTTTGAGAAATCAAATTAAACAAATTCCTCACTGCTAATGAAAATATTATGAACATGAACAGGATTAATGTCTCTAGGCTTTTTTTATTCAGCAAAGTGGGAAATAATCATGCTTTTTTCTGGCTTTTTATGACTTGTAGGAGATAAAAACCCCTTTGTCCTCTCACCTCTCGCTTTGAATATTTCATTATATATGAATTTACTTACAAAGTCCATTAACAGATCATCAATTTTCTATTTTTAGCATTATTAGCTACTATTAATTGACATTATTATTTTGTTATTTTTATATTTTACAGATTCAGATTTTCAAGTTCCTCACGTTCTTGCAAAGAGACTCCTGTCTTATCTTCTTATTCACCAGTCCATGCACTGTATCTCATTAGCTTAATGAATTCTGCAGAGCTGTCAAATTCAACATGACACTCCAACCCCAAACACTTCCACCTGTGCTAGTCACAACATGAGCACTGCTCCATCGAGCAGACCCACTCTGCAAACAACTGCCATAACCTACCTTTCAAAGCTTGACCTTTCAAAACAAAGTACAGGATTTTGAAAGGCTTTAAAATCAACTAATAGACTTCATGGATATCCCAGGAAGAAAACAAACACACAAACAGAAAACAAAAAGACCCCATCAAAACAAAATAAATTTGAGAGGTTTACACTTCAAAAGAATAGCAGTTCTTTGAAAAAATAAAAATATATACTTGACCTGGTTCTCATGTGGCAGAATCAGAGATGTTTCTTTTAAGAAGTATCATTTTCACAACTGTGTTAATTTAATATTGCTTGTTGATATTTTCCATTTTTGTATCTCATTTCCCTGCTTTATTTTATCTATGCTTGCATAGTATTTATTATTGACTTTTTAATATTCTCTTCCTCATTTTCTTGTCATATTTTCATGTGTTAAATAACAAACGTTGAAAGTTTTTTTCAAATTTTAAATCTAGAACTTTTTAAGACCATGTTTGCAATTAAAAAAAAAAAATTCCCCAGGAAATTGTTTGCTTATAATTATTGTTATTAACACTAGCCTCAGAATTCCCTTTTCAATCCTTTCTTGATTCATCCTTGCTGCCTCTGATTATATACTATTCATACATAAACATAGTTAGACAACTGAAATGTTTAATATTACATATAATTCACACAAGTATGTTATAGTGTTTACTAACCATCAAATTGAGATATAGAAAAAATGAAATATTTTTTATTTATGGTCAGTTACAAGACTTAAAACTAAATAGAAAACTAAACAGAAGGGTTTTTTTAAAGAAATTCATAAAGCTGGTAACGAAAGCAGAGCAGTATTAAATATATGACTCAAAGTTTTTACTAGATTAATAAAGTTAATAAAAAGCCATCCAAAATACAGATGGAAAGAATCAGAATCATTGGAAAATCCATCTAAACACATTAAGTCCCACCCTTAGCTTAACACTGCCAGATCCACCAGTAAATCATGTCCCTAAATGCCACATGCATGAGATCTTTGAGTCATCATCTTCCAGTTGTGATGACTCCACTACTTCCCCAAGCAACCTGTTCCAATGCCTGACCATCTTTCAGTGCAGAAATTTTACCTAATCTCCCAACTAAACCTCCCCTGGCATAATTTGTGGCCATTTTCTTTTGTCTTATCATTTGTTGCATGGGAGAAGAGGCCAACCTGCACCTGAATACACCCTCCTTTCAAACAGATGCAGAGTAACAAGTCTCCCCTGAGACTCCCTTTTTGCAGGGTTCATAAATTAAGATAAGGACAGAGAGAAATCACTCATCAAATACTGTCATGGGAAAACAAGCTCAAATTAAAGATATTAATTGAATTTATTGCTAACAAAATGAGAGCAGGATAATGAGAGGTAAAACAAGACATTAAAAGCATCTTCCCCTCACCCCTCTCTCCTTCCCTTCTCTACCTCCTCTCCCAGCAGTGCAGGGACACAGGGAATGGGGGTTATAGGCAGTTCAATAAACTTGTGATTTCTCCTGCTACTGAGGGAGAGGATTCCTTCCCCTGCTGCACCATGGGGTCCCTCCCACAGCACACAAGGCTTGGCCATGCAAACCCAATATAAAAAATTAGAACAAATTATGACCTTTTAGTAATCTAGCTTTTTTTTTTCTGCCTGAAAGAAAAACTTCCAGTTTCAAATTTATTTTGACATCTTAGAAGGGTGAAGTCATGTAACTTTCTGAAAGAAGTGTTAAAACATGATTTAATTCTGAAGTTGTAAATAACAAATACTGCTAAATTGTGTTCTGTGCTGTTGTAAATAATATTTTAGAACATGTATTAATACATCTCTAATTACATGACAGAACTCTAAGTATCTTTGGTCATATATCTGCCACCTGGTCTTGTTTTCTTGGGATTGGAAAATTCAGATGAAAACTGGATTAAGATAGACTGGGGTAAAGTAACATTTTAGGGATTTTAACAGCTGTGCAGTGGGGAAATATGATTTTTGCACTCATTATAAGATCTTTCACCCTTGGAAATTTCATAACAGGTGGTTACATCCTCTTAGAAGCAGATACAAAATTGTATGGAAATGGTGAAATGGTTTGCAGATCTAGAAAGTCTTGAATTCTAAGTAGTTCAACTCTTTTTAAGTACTTATAAATAAAACTTTATCAGTGTCTTTGAAATCAGACAGGTGTCCACATATCCCAAATGACTTTTGTCATACAAGGAAGCATTGATTAAAATTAAAAAAAAACAAACATATAAATCCAGAGCAATTTCTGAGGTACAGGGCTCAAATATCTGTAGAAAATAAAGCTATCAATTTTAAAACATTGGTAAGAAAAGCTGGTTGAAATAGATGTTGGGAAATCTGATAATTTATCTAACTGCTCAACATTTTTTTGGTTTATGTTTATTTTTTCACATAAAGCTCCATAAGTACTGAAAATTGTCAACTAAAACGATGATATGGTTAAAAGAGTACTGGAATGTAGAGAACAGAAAGCTTAATGACAACTGTCTCCATAATGGAAAGTTAAGGAAGTTCTTCTCCTGTTCTTTTGACATTTTAATTGGGAAGGATGTTTCATTAGACATAATTTGAATATAGCTATGAATAGAAAATTCCCATAAAAGAAAATTCTAATATTGAGGAAAAACACTTAGAGAAAGAGAATAAAATCTGAATGGAAACAGGCTTGGTGAGAAATTCCTAGTCAATTTTTGAGATTTTAGAAGAAATATGGACTCATAATGAAATAGTTGGAGAATGAGTTTTAATGTAGTAAAATACACAAAGGAAACGACTGTAGAAATTTAGAACACAGCGACCATAAAGGCTACAGGACAGTGTTACAAAGAAGATGCAACACAAGATAAATATAATGATTTAACCCCAGCTGGCAACTAGAGCACCTGAGCTTCTGGCTCACTCTCTGGCCAGATGGGATGGAAAGAGAAGCAGAAGAGCAAAAGTTAGAAAACTCATGGGTTGAGGTAAAGATACTTCAATAAGTAAAGTGAAAACCACACGAGCCAACAAAGCAGAACAAGGAATTCCTTCACCAGTCCCCATTGTCATTCCTGGCAAAGCAGAGCTCCATCACACATAATGGTGATTTCAGAAGACAAACACCATCACCCTGAACATTCCCCCCTTCCCTCTATTCACCCAGCTGTATTTGCTGAGCCCAGATATGGCATGGAATTTCCTTTGAGTCTGCTGGGGTCAGGGGTCTGGCTATGCTCCCTCACAGACCCTTTGCTGCTGAGATGTTGTCAGAAGCAGGAAAGGTCTTGATGCTGTCTGTGTGAGCACTGCTCAGCAGTGACTAAAACACCCCTGTGTTGTCAGTGCTGTTTTCAACACAAATCCAAACCACAGCCTGTATGTAACTCTATGACAGCCAAAACCAGCACAATCACCATTAAAATGTCAAGTGGACAGAGGAAAAGGGAATCTAAAAGACAAAAATCATGTATCCAATACTCAAAGAATAACATGTTCCATAACAATAGTATTTCCCCCTAACAGTATTAGATAATAGGTGTATATATAAGGAAGCATGTTCATACTAAAAAAGATTATTGCACAAACAATAGAGATATTGATGTGACAGCAAAACAGAATACATCACATTCCTATAACTACTAGGATATGTCAGAAAGAATACCTGCAATTCCCAGGGAAATTCAAGGCTGAAGGGCATTATCTTGTTACATTCTTTACATTTATTGTAACATTCATTACAAAGAGAACATCTTTCCTCCGGGTGGAAAACGATTTCTGAGGAATCTGAATACTCCTTCACTCCTGACACTAATGATATTGCTGCAGAACACGACTAGCAGCTTTGCTAATAAAAGATCAACCATGGAGTTTTGTGTAATTTTAGCTTTATAATTCTAAAAAGACCAGTAAAAAGATGTTAATTCCCATTAATTTGTGTCATAGAAATCAGGTAGACTCATAACAGGTCCAGCAGTGAAGTTATACTTTAGTCTCTTCAAAAAAAAGAAAAGAAAAGTAAAAAGGAAGGAGAGGAAAAAGGAAGGAGGGGAAAAAAAAGGAAAGGAAAGGAAAGGAAAGGAAAGGAAAGGAAAGGAAAGGAAAGGAAAGGAAAGGAAAGGAAAGGAAAGGAAAGGAAAGGAAAGGAAAGGAAAGGAAAGGAAAGGAAAGGAAAGGAAAGGAAAGGAAAGGAAAGGAAAGGAAAGGAAAGGAAAGGAAAGGAAAGGAAAGGAAAGGAAAAGAAAAGGAAGAAGGAAAGGAAAGGAAAGGAAAAGAAAGGAAAGGAAAGGAAAGGAAAGGAAAGGAAAGGAAAGGAAAGGAAAGGAAAGGAAAGGAAAGGAAAGGAAAGGAAAGGAAAGGAAGGAAAGGAAAGGAAAGGAAAGGAAAGGAAAGGAAAGGAAAGGAAAGGAAAGGAAAGGAAAGGAAAGGAAAGGAAAGGAAAGGAAAGGAAAGGAAAGGAAAGGAAAGGAAAGGAAAGGAAAGGAAAGGAAAGGAAAGGAAAGGAAAGGAAAGGAAAGGAAAGGAAAGGAAAGGAAAGGAAAAAAGAAACATCTATGAAACAGTATGAAGAAGCCTTGATTCACAATTATTTAATAATATACTATGTGACTTCAATCATGCTACTGAGGAAGATTCCAAGGGAGGGAGGAAAGCAACATTGCTTCAAAATACTAGAAGTTTCTGCCAGCTGTTTTTTCTGAGGGGGAGGTTTATTTCTATAGGGTGTACTATGAAAAGAAATAGTTAGTTAGTGAAAACTAACAAATTATAGACATTTTCTGTACATGGTTATAAACTCACAAAGGGACTTTTGACTCATAGACCAACAGAAGCCAGGAAGGAGCAGATAATTGTGAAGTGTGTGAGTCAGGGAGCATCAGTAGGAGGTGAAGAATAGCCATTATGTATAGCCATAATGGATTGGCTCTATAGATAAATACAATCAACTGAAAATGCTGGTCAGGTTAATGGCTTGGTACCTTAAATTCATTTTATACAGACAATATTTTTGCTTATGAAAGGTTGGGGTTTATTTTGGTCTATATTTTCACTTTTGTATAGCATTTACTTTTGTTTTGTTTGGTACCTTGTTAACCTCCCAAAGAAAAATGTTTCTATGTTTTCCATAGGAAAATAAAAGTAGTAAAAAGACCAGTAAGTACATTTTTCCATTATATGAACACAAAGTTAAATTAAAATAGAATAAAATAAAATATCCATAAACTCTCTCAACTAGCCCTTCCAAGTCTTCTAATTTATTATGTGCAACCTATGCTGCCACACAAAGTTCCACATTCATGCAAAACAAATTGTAACTGTGGGAAATATTAAAATAAGTAATGTTTTAAAAACCATTTAATTTTGTGCTATGAATCTTGCAAAAGTGTGGATAAATCATTACTGGTAATGAAGAATCCTTTCAGTTTTACCATTAATAAGGGAGAATGTAAAGCACAAGGAAGTAGTATTTCCTTCTTCTATCTATATTGATTTCTCTTAGAAGTAGAAGAGAGAGAAAAATATGGTAAAATGGGACAAAAAAGGCATCATAGGAGCTTCTCAGCTAGTGCAGGGTCTGTGCATGTTTGCCCATATTGCAACCTGCCATGTTTTCCATCACCAGGTTTGCTTAGCTGAAGCAAATTATGACTGCACATGCAGCCTGAATAATTTGAATTATTCATGGATCTAGGCACCAAGGGACATCACAAAGTGCCTGAACCACAAAATCTAGCTGTATCTAAATAAAATGCAATTATGTGTTAGAAACTGGAGGATCCACATTTGCATTGTAATGTCACAAATATATCTACAGAGTGTATTGTCTATGGATGTAATAATCCAAGGTTAAATGAAGTACAAAAAAAATTTATTTTAAGGAAAAATATTCTTTTCAACAAATTTTTTTTTTGTTTGTTTCATTTGCAGCAAATACCTGAATCTTATGCAAAGTTTTGGTTTTGATTTAAGGATCCAGAATTTAAAAAAAAAAAAAAAAAAAATCAAAATATTCAAAATTTGAAACTTTTCACTTGGCAGTGTCAAATTATTTTTCTTGATACTCCTCAATTCAATAGTATAGTTTGTTTTGCTAGTTATTAAACCACTTAGACAAGCAAAAGTCTGAGTTTCAGAAAATTTAATCAACCAGAGTTCCTAAAAATATGCTGTATTATTCTACAAGGAATTAAGAGATCTTTCTTGATTATCAGTCCTTTTCCTTATGGGTAATTTAATTTCCAAGCTATCACCTCAGAATATCCTACAGCAGACACAATCATGTCCAGGAAATACCTGAAAGCATGTTGAAGATAAATTATGGGTGCATGTCCTAAAGGAGCTGCCTAAGAAAGATACCCTTCTGAATATGTTTTTTGCAAACAGAGAGGGACTTGTGGGTGACCTGATAGTCTGTGGCTATCTTAGTCACAGTGACCAAAAACTAGCTGGATTTCAAATCATTGTCAAATCAATGTCAACTCCTACCAGAGTTGATTCACAAGACCTGTATGGAACCCCTCATTACCAATTCAGCTGGATCTAAAGTTACTAACAGAACTTGCAGAAACTGAGCAATACATGAACTGAAATATATTTTGTCCACTCAACTGTTGTCTATATTAACTAGAATAAAGCAACACCTGAGGATGCAGTTTCCATTATATTAGTTCAGGCAAAGTACTTCACTGAACAGTTGAAGGAAGATAACAAGGATATATTTCATATGAGAAGCTCATTTGTCAATATTAAAAATAATACATGATAGATTACCATAAATTTATTCATAAATACTCAGGCATCAAGAAGACACACAGTAAGATAATTTTCAAGACAGCAGGAAACAATGTTTATTGGCAAAGACTGTATTTCTCTTGTCAAAAGGGAATAATCTTCAGTTTAGAGGTATCCAGTATGATCAAACGTGGTGCAGAGCCTGAGGTTTTAATGGATTTCTGAGATTGTCTTCCTTACAGCATTCAACTAAAACTCAACTGTGAAAGAAATCTACTCAAGTTTATATTTAGTGCAAGTACAGAAAGAATGTGGAATTGCTATCCATATATTAATTAAATGTGATGGCAAGCTTTTGTGTCATAGTAAAATTACTATAGGACCATTAGTAATTTATTATTATTCCTTCTACTACTCTCATGAATTTTTTTTCTAATTTATGAACAAGATGTATTAAATTTTCAGAGAAATACAGATAAAGAATTTTATGCATTTACCTGGAGCTGTTCTCACCAGACAAGGGAAATATTAATACTTGCCCATGGCAAGCTCATGTATGAGGGCTGGGTATGTGAAACATATGGTCCGTTTGGGCTTACAAGCCTTTCAGTATTTATTTCAACCTGTCAACTCATATTCATGTCAGATGTTAGCTGTCCAGAGTCCCTTTGAGATGGCACTTACAAAACATAAATAAATAAATTGTGAACGATGTAGGATTGAATCTAGTTTAAATCAGATAGTCTGATACAATAAAAAGAAGGGGTAATTTAAAAAATCTGGTTCTCTTCTTGAAATTATTTTAAACTGCATAGAAAACTTTCCTTTATCAGTGAAGGGGCAAACAAAAAATTTGTTTCCCCAAGCACAGTAAATACTTTCAGCTGTGCAAATAGGCTTCCCTCTCTTACTGAATCTCCAGCCTAAGGGATTTGGGTAGATGGACATTAAGAGAGATATAATGCAAATCTGAACAGCTTAGATGATCCTGGTGTGCTTGTGGTGTTCACATGTCCACATTCAGCTAGGTGACTTTAATATTTAACTAATTGTATGCACAAGAACTCCACCAAAACTGTGGCCATTAGTATGCTTAGTCTGCCATATGTTGCTAGATTTAGAAAGCATGTGTTATGACCTAAGACCAAACTCACCAAAGAAAATAAGTGGATTCACTTTTACTGCCAGCTTCTGAACCTCCAGTGATCTCAGTGCAGCTGTGACAACTTATCCCAGTGGCCAAATCAGTTTTCACATAAGACTAAAACTCAGCTCAAATACTGAATCCCCATATTAATGTCATCGTCACAAGTGAATGGTGTTATGTTACTACTTACTTATTGTACAACATCTGATAATTTTTAACTTTCTGTGTTGATCTCTTCCTTATCCTGAATCATTTGGAAATGTCACTGTAGAATAGGTAACCTCCTTTATAGCACTGATCTAAAGTCAGTCCAGATGGTATCAGCTAGCAGTTATTAACTATTTGTTAGTTTGCAGGAAATAAATGAGTGCCACAGCTGCTGATCCCAACTACTAGCTAGCCAGTGCTCACACCACATGAGCAGTGCACATGAAAACCAAAAAAGCATAAGTGGCACTTCATTGGAAGTCCTGGCAGAGAGACCAAAGATTGCAAGTGAAAGGGGCACATTTGGAGTAATAAGACATAGACAGCTTACCCTGTCCCATGTTTCCTGAAAAATGAATTTTTTTCCTAATTATTACAAAAATATTCCAGGAGTGTGATTGTGGTAACCACAGCCCATGCACCCCAACCAGAGTTTGATGAACACTGGCACATTTCAGCAGTGTCCATGTTCCAACCCCTGTCACAAATAATTTCTTTCCATAAAGCCAATAAAAGGAAAGACTACTTTTGTTTCCCTCTTTAAGTCTCAGATTAGCAAACGTCTTTAATGTTTGAAAATAGTTTATTAAATGTTGTTACCCACACAGCTTAATAAACACATTGAGAGCATTTCCCTGAGGAGGCTGGGAATTAAAGCACACCTGGCCTTTCCTCAGCCTGCTCAGCAATTTGACAGCAAGAGAGATTAACAAGTCAAAATTTCTTTAAAGCAGAATACTGTTTGCCATATATTTAATAATGGATCCAATTCTACATTTTTTCCCCTCTGCAATTCAGCAAATCTCCTAAAATTATTTAAATTTTCAATGTCTCAGTTTTCTATACTTTTTATTTCTGCCTTTTCATTGTGGAAATGAGCACTCTTACTACTCTGTGTTATTGCAAATGAAAAGCACATGTTCCTATTTGAGCTCTTAAGAAAAACATAGGGAACCTACCAGGTCTGCTGATCAAGGCTTATAGAGGGAAATATCTCATAATTCAGACTCTGATTTTTTGCAGATAAAAACTCTGCAAATGACACACCTGCAGAAAAGGGTCATTATTCAGAAGGACTTTTAGATATTTTTTTTAAAAGGACAAAAGAGTTTATCAGGATAGTCACTGAAAAATGTAAAATCTAAAGAGGAAAATTTTCTGCTGAGATTTTTCACAAACTGAAATTTGTGCTGAAACAAGCACCTTCAAATAATACTGAGGTGAAACTTGAAAGCTGAGTGTTAAGTAACAAGTTAAATATCACTAAGCAGATACTACAAAGACAATTTGCAAATATTAAGAACCAGGAGACAGCTTGCAGTGCTTATATCTACTATTCTTAGCATTTCATTGAGTAAATTCCTGCAGTGACAATCTAGTCTAATGGGAAGGAAGATAGAAATAAAGAGTCAGTAAGTGTACATGCATGGTCAGACATATATATGTATATACTATATAGGTAACTGTGTTAATGAAGAAAGTTTCATTTATAGTAAAAGCAGAACATGCATGAAGTTCTATCTACTATCTCAAATATAACTTTGGCAGCAGTCTTACTGAGAATGAGTGCTATTTTTTTCTCCTGAGAATTTAAAAACTTTTTCTTTGCTTAAAAACTTGCCTTTCTGAAGCCAAATTAAGATTTCTGTTTTCCTTTTTGTTCATCTTCTCTTACTTGGTACACTGCACTGCCTTGTGGAAGAAATTGCAAGACATTATGGACAACTTCTGTGTTAGCAAGACACTGGTAATACCACATGCCACCTTGTCACATGTCTAAATAATGCTGTCACTCAACTGTCTTGCTGCATGGAAAAGATAAATGACTGAGTAAAAATATCTCCTGGTAAAGTCTTACCTTGACAACATGGGAAAGAAAACAATGTGAAAAGTGAACATTATCACTGAATTAGATGGTGTTCTGGTGTCACCAGCCTCTCCACTCTTTGTACTCATCCTTACACAAAATTGTGGTAAAGCCAAAAAACCTTTCCAAGTTCAGCCTTTCCTTATGACAGAGCATTATGAAATGGAAAACACAAAGAAAATGTGTGATGGTTTCTCTCTTATGTGTATTTGCATACAAAGATGTGACTTGGAAACTTGAGTCCATAGCTCCTCTTGTGTGAAGATTTCTAAAATTCTACAGAAAGAAGCACAACATCTAATTTGTTTGGAAAAAAAAAAAAAGTAATTTAAAAATATAATTCAACTTAATATGACAATTTTGAAAAAAATCAGTATGCATCTATGTTTTTCTTCTACAACATAGTCACCAATTAATGGCTTCCTTTGAACCATTTCTGATGGAAGCAGATCCTAGGCCAAGCTTTTTCCTGTCTTCCAAGTGTGTATTTAAGATGTGCACCTTCTGTAAATTACTTGTATTCCTTGTATTATTGCTGTTTTCGATGTTATTTCCTGATGTGTTCCTGTGAACTTGGACTTCAAAAAAAGCTGAGGAGAGAAAGTTTACCTTTTATTTTACTTGTTACTGTAGATTCCAGCTGACTTTAGTAGCACACCAATATTTCATAATAAATTTTGCAGTTGCTAGATGACAGCTTATCTGACAGGTATATAATATTTTATACTTTTATACTTATAATTTGCTACTAGTAGTTGAATGTCCAGATGTTATTTTTAAGGTCATAAGAGGTACTCATTTATTTCATTTAAAAAAAAAAAAAAAAAAAAAAAAAAAAAAAAAAGTAAATTTCTGAAATAAAAGATCTTATTCCTTAGGTCAAGTATCTTTCCTGGACAGAGTCTAGTCTTGCTGGTAGCTGTAAGTTATGGTGTCAATATTGTTCTAACCCTAACACCCATTGTACATTATCTCACCTTTCAACATTTTACTGCTTTAAATAATTTGAATTTGACCATAAATATAGAGCAAATCAGACATAAATCTAAACCACAGAAAAAAATCCAGGAACACAAGTTTTACATATTTTTCAATGTGTTATTTTCCCTTTGCAGAACAAAATATTGGGAATATATAAAATTAACAGACAAAAATGATAACAAAAATCTCCTCTCCTCCTACAAACTTTCTCCCAAAAAGAAATGAATAAATCATATTACTGATTATTTGTCATCTAATAAACAACATTTCTCTGCCAACCAGATTAAAACCATGTCTAGCAACAGAAAATGTGAGTCATATGAGGACAAAATGTGCAATTCAAGCTGGCCAGGTTAGTGGTAGTGTAACTCAGTACAAGGGAAATTGTGTTTCAGCTTCGCTGATTTCAGCTGATACTACAAAAATTTCTCTAGCATTGAAGAAAATTTACAGTGGATCTAAGCAAAAAACTATTTGTGTTTGTATTTTTTCCCCTACAGTATCTTTACTACCCATGTAAAACACAGAAACACATAACTAACATGGCCAATAGTTTCTGAAAGGAAAATAATCTCACATAGTGTTTTATATTCTACCATGTGTACTTAAAAAGAAAAGGTGAGAGCATCTCACTCCATTTATTTATTTCACCTTAAATCCCCAGAAGAGAATAGTGCTAATGTGTATGGGGAAAAGAGGATAAAAGACAAAAATCTGAAATGCTCTTGCGTACTTCGCTGTTTTATCAGAAAAAAAAAAAAAATACAGTTGTTCTATGGCCTTGCAGAAGATGTGGCATTTCTAGATATAACTAACAGTACTTAACCATTGTTGTTAGTACAACCTCATTAGTCCCCTGCCTCTTCCTTAAAGAGATCAGACTTAGCTAAGTTATGAAAGAATTTGAGACATCCAAAACCCAGTGGTGTTAAACAACCCCACAACAAGCACTCATACTTAGCAGAGGTCTTCTGTGTTTCCTTATCTATTTTGGCTCCTCCAGACCTTCTTTTGTTCTCATAGCTCTATGGATTATGTTTTATAAATTATGACATGCTATCAATAGAAAATCAGTCAGCCAGGAAGGGCATCACCTCTTCTGACTGCAGAACTCAGATTACTTTGGCAGCTTCATTATCGTATCAATCTAATCCCATCTAAGAAAGAAAACTTTGGTTTTGCATTTTCCCTGTCTCTGTCTTGGCAATATTTCAAATTTATGGTTGACTTGCTAATTGAAATAAGTTAGTAAGACCTCTGGATGATCACGTGGAGGATACCATCCATTAAAAACTAACATAATGTGCCTCACTCTATGGCTTAATATCTTTATTACTTTTATTCCTATTCCTATTCCTACTCTTATCCCTATTCCTATAAATATTCAGGCAACAAGAAATAGAGTGCTGATCTGTATGCAATTGCTTTGTAAACACCTGGAGAGATGCTACAGATGATGAAGGATATCATGCAAGCCACAAGTCGTGTTCTGAGTCTGTGAATATGAACAAGATAATCCTATTGAAACTACTACAGGTCTATATTAGTCAATTAATTCAAATATAACTGAAAAAAATAAAATATTATTGGTCAAAGAGCCACTGAAATATAGTCACCTTCAAAACAGAAACTGGTAGAACAACACACAGCTTTACTAACTTTGAAAAACTGAGCATGGGAAAAGGTAAATTAGAAGATGATTTCCCAATTAATTTAGTCAGTTCAGCTTTGTAAATTATTGTAGTCCTTATGTTTCCTTAATATTTTTTAATTTTTCCTGATTTATTCCTTTATTTTTATTTTTTAACTTATTTATCATAAGATGAAAATTTATTTAAACTTTTTATTGGGGTAACTGCTCTTAATAGCCTGCTAATTAGATAACAAAATATGGAAGAAGGGTCAAACACAGCCAAATAGAAATCCTGCAGTAGAAAGTCTCCGACCCTGTTTTATTGTTTCTTTTTTACTTTTTTTCTTTTTTAACAGAATATATATGCATTATATTTATCACTTTTTCCTTTTTGTACTCTGTATTATCCAGACCACACTTAAATAAAAAAAATCTGAAATCTTAAGTGGCAACTAATAAAATCTACTTAAGCAAATATCTGCTGTTGTAAAAAGTCAAGTTAACATACAACTGGTATCACTAGACCTTTATTTTCTGTTTGAAAATGAGTAACAGTACATATATTTCCTCCCATTCATTTGGGCAGCTATTTTATCAGATTAAAAAATTCTCAGCTCTGTTCTGTCATTTACTTTCTGTGACATCTTATGACATTAGTTGTTTTTTTTTGTTTTGTTTTGTTTTTCCTGCAGTAGAAGTAATGGCCAAGTATAGTTCTGATTGCAGGAGAATATATGAAGTCCAGTGAAAATCTGTCAGTACAGTAGGCTGCCCTAAGTGCTTTCTGAAAATATGCTTGAACTTTCCCATCATTTTTTCAAAATCAGTTTTGACCTTGTTCACTGGAGAACAACAGGATGGCAACTGAGAAGGAAATATCTAAATCTAATCTTTCTGGTGTTCTTAATCTGGGCTGACATAGTTCTGCAGGAAGCAGAGTAAACCCATTGCTAGAGTTTTGGAAAACACACAATAGAAACAGAATTATAAGGAAAAACATCACAAGCTTTTACTAAAAACTATATCATAGCCAATGACATCTTAAGCAAAAATAAAGATGATTTCACTTGCTTTTTAATGCCAAAAAACATCATCTTGCTTGACACATCTTTTTCCATAGAAAAAATTATTATAATAGCAAGATTAATATGTAAATACCACTTATCTAAGGACATCTGCATTTTTTCTCATTAAAAAATGAAAAAATCAAGAATTTCATTGGCATTTTTACAGTTTTCATTACTGAGCTACTTTGAGGTTTTTTTACATGTTGCTTAATGATTTAAAATATATGAAATCCAATCTTTGCTAGCTGATCTCCATGGGATATATAATTCCCATATTGTGTTTTGAGGTTTTCTTTTTTGTATGTTTGATTAATCGCTTCTTAAGGGACCATTTTTTGTTTTAATTAAAAGTTATTTTCATCAATATTCATACAAGAAATACTAAAATTCATTTTCTTCATAATTAAAATAGCTAAAACTTGTTCTCAAGAATGTCTGTATTAATTATATGGAAAACGTTAGTAAGCATAACAGTAGTACATTCTATTTTGAATCATGCAAATCAAATATTTTGGGAAATATCAGTCTTCTGACGTGTTTATTCGAACAACTATACAGCAAAGACTTGAAACATAAGTGAAATTAGAGAAAATCATAAACTATTACTTGCATGAAAGAGAAATTCACACAAAATAACAACATAAGAATATAAATCAATCCAAAATCATAAAAACACCCTCCCCGGCTGTTTTCAGAATATTTTTAAAGCACATACTGCATTTGAAAATGTCACAATAATGCTTAAGAATATTCTTCTTGTGGAAAAAGCTTAATTCCTTCACTACACATCTACTGAAGGCTAGGGATAGTTATATTGAGTAACTTTGTGAGCATGTCTTATTGATGTCAATGCAGCAGTGAGAAAAGATTAGAGGGACAAAGTGGTTCTAACCTACTCTTAAGCAACTAAGTCCATATTTAGATTGAAGAAATGCTGGAAATCTCCCACTCAGTTACCAAATTACCTTGTGAGGTTCCTTCCCAGGAGCTTGCATTTCTAATCACTGCCATGTTTATATTACCTACGTCTTGATAAGCCTAAGCAATTTAGCACCAGAATTATTAGGCATTTTGGGAAAGACTATTTCAATGAAGATATATTTAGGTTTACTGAGTACTTCCAGGAAGCCTAACTCTGAAGACATACATGACAGGTTTTCTCTGACTGACTCAAAAAACCCCAGGCAGAAACATTTTTTTTGTTGCCAGTAGTCAAGCATACAGAACATTGGACAAGATACAAGAATACAATGTACAAGACACATGAACTCAAAAATGGCATTTTCTGTTGAATTTATCTCTCATCTCTCAGAGCTGTAAGCAGATATAATCATCTGATTAATATCTTTCCTGTTACATAATTCTCTCTGTTTCCCTTCAAGAAGACGTTATTATTATTATTATTATTATTATTATTATTATAGAAAGATAGAAAAAAAGACTTGATAATTTGGGAGCTGGACCAGTCCGTGGAGCCCTGGTTTCCAACTCCTGCTTCACCTCCAAAGAATCTGGCTTAATCTGTTGAGAAGCAACCTCAGTTAATGTTGGTAATTGATCCAGGGTGCAACGAGTTATAGTTCTGACAAGCAAAGTTGATCTAATTTCCTCTCAGCTTTGCAATTTCCTCTCTTTTCCTATCCTATTTTCTCTTGGTTGTCACAATGACAAGGCAATTCCATGGGATATTAAAGTCTGGAAATGCAATTGAGTCAAATGGCTTCAATGTGAAACTAATGTAGCCTTTTGGTGCCATGGGATATGGAAGGAAGTTGTCTTCTTCTAGGCAATCCTCTTTCCTAGCTGTTTAAGACCAGTTAACTCATTTTCAAAATTTTGCTTTTTGTTTCAATGGGAGGGCAGAAGTTAACTCAATTTTATCACAGTTTTTGTATCATTATTATAATATTCTCATACAAAAACATTGTGAGACTGAAGGTCTTTGAGCACACAAGAATTTAGCAATATATGTTCACATGTGGTAACAACTGCACTACATTGAGCTGACAATTTCAAACAATTCATTGGGTGATGATTGGAATCTACCTTCCATGCACACAGAATTCATTGTTCTCAGGAAGAAATTATACTGTAAGGAAGTTCATTTTAGAAAGGATTGCATGTGGCATACAGCA
This sequence comes from Erithacus rubecula, assembly GCF_903797595.1. Lineage (NCBI taxonomy): Eukaryota > Metazoa > Chordata > Aves > Passeriformes > Muscicapidae > Erithacus > Erithacus rubecula. The sequence goes on from NC_136688.1 coordinate 42,425,997, forward strand.
ATGTTACAAATCCTTTGAGAATGTCCCCATTGCTTCAGTATACACACATTGCTATATCATGTGGGATAGCTCCCCACAGTAAAGCTCATGCAGCACAATAATGATTTTTGCTTATGAGCACATTTTGATGACCAGAGAGATAAATTCAATAGAATCAGTTGTTCAGATTGTGGCTGGCTCCTGAAACAGCTATTAAAGCTTGCCTGCTCTGAATTTCACTCCAGTGATTTCCTTCCTTTTCACTAAAAGTTCATTTGGTCCAACAAACAATTCCTCTTGCCATTTATTCAAGTCAGACTCTAGAATTCATATCACAGTTACCAATGCTATGGTTCATAGTTTGACTCCGTAAGATGCTTATTGATGTTGTTTTTCACATGTCCTGAGGTGGTTTTAGTGGGGTGGGAAAATCCCTGACTGAGAATGCTTCACTTTCTGGAAGAATGTGGAAACACACACAGCAAGACATGACATATATACATGGAAGAATGACATCTTAGACCAAGACTTGCCTCTTGCTTGATATAACCTATACTATCATTAATTTAAACTGTGATAAAAATGTAGAGGAACTGCCATTCTTATATTAGTTATTAGAGATTAAAACAAAATAAAACAAAACAAACAATAAACCCAAAAACAAACAAAAGAAACAAAAAAAAACAAACCAGCAAGCAAACAACCCCCCAAAACAAATGAGGTGAAACAAAAAAAAAAAATCCAATCCCCCAAGAATTAAAAAAGAACACAAAACAACTTGTATAGAAATATATGTCATCACTAATACAACACATTCCTGTATAGTACCATTGTGAAACTGATTTCTGTATTGGTGAAACAGATAATAAAATGAAATTAAAATTTATTTCATTTTATTTCCTTTTATAGTATTGTTTTCAAAAATGCTTTGTATGTCAGAGGTCTATAATCCTCCCCAAACAGAAAATATAAACCTGACTTTTAATGTAGTCTTCAGTTATTTAAAATAGGAACTCTACTTAAAATTAAAATTATAGACATAATATTTTATGGGATTCAGCCAACTCTATATAGCCAAAGTACCATGGGACTCAGAGTGACTAGTTAGTAAATTAATAAACCTTCATAAAATGAGAACTGCAGAGAAAATTGTGCAAATTAGTACACAGATAACTGTTACACTGAATAACCATCAATGAAAGCAGAAAACTCCAGCAATGGCATATTCAACTTATGGTAATTTACATATGGAAATTTCCCTAGGTAACAGTCTCTTCAGCTGCAATTTTTTTATGATAACAGCATGTCAAGCAGGTCTTATATCTGCAAAGATGGATTTTAAGCCTGTAAACTTTTGAACATAAAAAGCATGAAAAGTACCCTACTGCCATCTTTCTCTAGTTTTCTCCTTTTTTTCGAAATTGCCATTCAAAAGTTGGAAATTAATTTTCTTCAAGATATTTGAGATTTATTTTAATATTTCCACTGAACGTACAATTTTAGCAGAAAAGCATATGGTAGCAACTGTATGATATGTATATGTAGCATATGTAGCAAACTGTATGATTCCTTTCAATAGCTGAATTCCCTGACTCCAAGATGGAAGTGTGTCCAGGTGGCCAAGAAGGCCAATGTCATCCTGGTTTGCATCAGAAATCATGCGGTCAGCAGGACTAGGGGAATGATTGTATGGGTTTCCTAGGAAACAAGTGATAGGATGAGGGGAAAAGGTATCAAAGTTGCATTTTGAGGACATTTTGGCTTTATACTGGGAAAAATGTCTTCACTGTAAGGGTTGTCAAGCATTTGAAAAGGCTTCCTTGGAAAGTGGTGGGGCCACCATCCCTGAAGTTGATGCTTCCCCCAAAATACATGCAGATGTAGCACATGGGGACATGTTTTAGTGGTGGAGTTGACAGTGCTGGGTTTATGGTTGCACTTGATGAATTTAAAGGTTGATTCTATGATTCTGATTCAAGATTTCAGGTTGAGACAGAGATCTATAAACAGATAGAAGGATTTATCATTCAAATGACAAATAAATCCCTCTCTTTCCATGGTCATGATGTTAAATTTCAGTGCATACTTCCTTTACAAAGAAAGCAACTGAAATGAATCACCATTTGAGATTAAAAAGAAATCATCTCAAAAGATACTGAAACTAATTCAATGAATTCTGTTCATCTTGCTGTTGAAATCTTACAGCAGAAAAAGGAATATTCTTCTTTCTGTCAAGTATAGTTGAAGGCTGAGCAGGAAAGACAAAAGATTTCCAGTCTGATGGTCTGACTGAACACTGGAGAATAGTTGGAAGTTTAAGCATAAACTGGGGGTTACAAAATATGGGCTGTACTGAGCATAACAACTTCCTTTTCAGTTCTGTTGATCTATGACTTTAAGCAAATTGCCTTCAAATCTAAGCCTCTCTAGAGAAATGAACTAAGTTATATCCCTCTGTTGAAGGACCTTAGGTTAAACGTAAGTAGTATTATTACCATAACATTGAAGGCTGACCTGTGAAGGTGAAGGCAGAAAGTAGGTAGAATTTCTTGAATTTTCTTACTCTCTGAAACCCAGATGGCAGTCTAAAAACACTTGACTTCTGAACTACTGACTTCAAGTATTATTAGCAGCCCTTTGGCCTCCCATTAAACTGTAGCCTGAAGACTTCACATTGTTAAGTGAAAAATAAGTGCTTGGCTCTGAGCTGGATCAGCCATGATATAAATATGAAGAAAAAGAAGAGGGAAGGAGGAAAGAAAGTGAAAGCTGCTGTTGCAGAGGAGTAAGAAGGTGGCTGTTCCACAAGTGAAGACAAGAGCAGGAGCCAAGGCTCACTGCAGGATAGATGGGACTACAGACAACACAGCTAGTGTGGAGGTTCAGAGTCCATCCAGGAAACTCTCTCAGTAATCTACATCAGCAGAGGTAGGACTAGACTCAGGTTTACCTATGACACTGCCCAGACTACTGTGGGTGTCCAGGCCTGAGATGACATGGGGATCCAGAAGGCAGAAGGTAGAAGGGAGAAGGGAGAAGGGAGAAGGGAAAAGGGAGAAGGTGCATGGGTAAGGATTCAGTGAAGCTACTCAAGGCTGGCAGGTTCTGTGGATGTCTTAAGGCCCTTGAAAAACTGAGAATAAAATTTCCACAGGTGATTTGAAAGAAGGCATTTGTATTTTGTATATTGTATTTGTATATTGGCTGAAAAGTGCAGAATTGCCTGCACCAGGAGATGTGTGCAAGGACCCTGTGCAAGGACCTGGGTGCATCAGAGCACAGGGAACTTTCTCCAGCTCCACTACCCTCACTGCCTAGTTGGAAGGAAATAACTGCATTAGTTGGGAAGTTCTAACACATGTATGGTCCTCAATACTCCTATATGTGAATGAACATTATTGCAGGCTTTCATAATGGTTTCTATTTTATGTCTCTTTAAACTTCATATAAAGTTTTCAAAAATTCTGTAGCTTATACTCTGAACCAGAAATATTTGCTACTCTTTAGGGTAGTCACCTGAATTCAAATAACTTGCGAAGTTTTTAAAAGCCATGGTAATTGTGCTTACTAATTTTAAATCATTAATAGTGATCTATATTAATTATATTAATAATATAATTAATAACAGAATTAATTAGATGCATATTAATCTGAGTTTCTTTATTCAAAATCCTTAAGCTGGTATTTTTCTAACATGAATAGGTATGTCTTGAGTTACAGGCCTCATTTTTGACAGCTTTGGAACTTTGTGCTATTTTGGTCATTCTTTCTTTAAACTTTAATTGATTTTTTCTTTTGGTCCTGGCCCCAGACGTTTGCCCTTTTTAAGTCAGCAGTGCATTACCCCAAAGATCCAATTTATATTAATACCTGAAGCATCTTCAGCCATGAATGTCAGAATTGGTCTCAATAATCCAGACTATTTATAAACCTGTTGGAAAAAGGATTTATATGCTCCCAGGCTTCCCCATTAAAACACGGATGGCAGATTTTAATCACAAAAATATATATCATGTAATTGCAATTCCCTCAAGTGATCTTCTGTATTTGCACAGTCTCACTACTAACATTACAATGGTTAAGGGTCTGCCTGTCACTATTTCCATTGTAAAAACCTGCACTATTCCCATCAGGGGCAATAATTCAGTCATAAAAAACCACATGGTGCAGAAACATAAATCATTACTAGAAGTAGATCTTGATTTAGGTAACTAGTTAAATTGAACTCACTTTAAAGAATGATTAGGCAAACAGTTTGAATGGAGAAAGCAAGAGAAAGGGTAATCCAAAGCACAATATATTATCTTCATCTGTTGGAGGTCATACACCTTGTCTCTTCCAGATATTTGCAATGCCCTTTGCTTTTTCTTGACTTCAAATTTGCTCCTAGCCTCCTTGTAGAAAGGGAGCTGGGATATTGAAATCTGTGGGGATTGTGAAAGAATCTATGTATTTGCATTTGTAGAAGACCTCTCATCGAGGTCTTAAGTACTGATGACTGAAAGTGATTGGAAATGAGAAAAAAAGGTGGATTATTAAAATAAATGTACAATGTAAAAATAAATTTGAAAGGACCATGAAAATGTTGTCGAGACATTGCAAGGGGATATCTCTCAACTGATTATTCAAAAGCAAAATTACTCTTAGCAAGAAATAGACGTGTCTTCACAGTTTCATGTGCCTTGTATCTTTATTATCTAAATCATTAAGACTGAGATTTTATCTGATAGTTTAAAAAATAGTCTTGAAAAAGCATTCACTGATCAGATTAATACTAATAGAGAACTAAAAACTTTGCCCATATCACTGAAAGCTGCTCAGTCTTTAAAGCTTTCATGAATTTTTTTAAAGTTGATCAACAGATGAAATTGATGCTGCTTTTCTAGGGAGACTAATTAAAATCCCTTAAACTTCAACCTTATGAAATGGTTTCTAACACTGAGCCTACAATTTATTTGCTTTATGTATTGAACAGATCTTGTTTGTGTTTTCCCTTTACACTGCCCAGATCAGAGCACACCATTCCCACATCTTACTACTGTCCATTTTTCTAAGAAATATAATTTATTATAGCCCTGTTTAAGACATGCATGTCTTGGAAGCAAATGCTTTTGTTGAATAACCCACAGATGGATTGTATCTCAGCAGCATATAAAATTATATAGAATTTATGTCAAAGAGTTTGAGGGATGAGGTAGAAAAAAGGAGTTCCATGGAAAACATTCTACGTGTCTCACAAATTAACTTTAGGGAATTAAAGTTATATAATTGCATTTGTTTAAATTGTTCTTATAACTGCTCTTATAGTCAATGATAACTCCTAGCTCACCGCCTGCAAGCACACACAGACCCAACAATTAAGGATTTTATTCCTTTTACTGGTTTTGTCCACAGCATAAAAGCTTTGAATAAAACTAATACCAAGAAAATAAGTAACCTCCTTTCTCTAGGCAGCTGTACTTTCTGGGCCACTGGAAACTACCAACAGTATATATAGAATGGGAGAAATTATGCTAAGTGTTCCCTGTTCCCGGCAATCTTAACCCTTTAATTAATTTGGCTTATATTATTTTTGTAAAAGTAACTCTGAGAAAATGATATGTTTTTAATTCCCCTGAACTCCTTCTAGTTAGCAATCAGTTGGTGATGCCTATGCTTGCTATGCCTGCTTTCCTTTACACTGTGGTCTCAGCCTTCAAATATTCAACATTACAAATTAATTTCACACTGTCATGTCACTCAGACAGTGCGAAAAGATGTAAAGATCAAATTAAATCACTTACACTGAATACCCTGACTTTTTCTAGGTATAAGTTTCAGTTTCCTAATGTTGCTTCAACATAGCTTGTGGTGTGTTAATATGATATATTCCAGCTATTAAGTTTTAACATGCATAGCAGGGTTTTTATGGGTGTGGGTTTTTGCATAAAATATGAGGCCTTTTAAGGCACCTGCTTTAGCATTTCAAGAAATATTCCCTAAAAAGCAATGAAATACACCCAGGATAAGATACTAAAAAATATGCAAGTCCCTATGCTGACCCTCTGTTATGGGTCTGCTAAATCAGAGATAGCCCAGTGTACCAGATTTGCCTGAGAAATAGTAGTGATTATCCTTTCACTGGGATATTTCAATGTAAAATAAAATGCTTAGCAGTCTTATACACAAGTGGATATGAAAAATTATACACACCAGTCTAAATCTATTGTCCTTAGTTGCTACTCCAAAAACTTTAAAGAACCATTTAAAAAATTACAGTCTAAGTATTAAATTCTTTAGTTGCTTTACAAAGTGATTTAAAGTTTGACATTCCAGCCATTCATATATTTTATATGGAATTTCAATTATAAAAATAAATTTTTACTGAGTGAAGATAGGAGAACTACAGAAACTCCCCCCTTGATTCCTATTCCAACTGTCCACACCTTCAATTTCTGACATCATCTGACTGAAAATCCTTGTCCAGCTGGAAGACCATAGAATGAAAATTTGTGTGTATTACGAGTAGTGCCATATGACTGTCATACCTTCAGTTTATATTAAAAATCTAGATGTTTATCTTCTGAATCCAAGACAACCCAGAGTTTATCCAATTAGGGGTAGGAAACACAATAGTGAGTGTGTAAATAAGAACATTATTAATAGCTTTTGCACTGTGTCAGTATTCAGATAGTGCAGACTAAACCCACACATTCTCCCTTGCAATGAGCTGAGTCAATTAAAAAGAATCTCAGACTGATTCACAGATTTGAAAGCCAGAAAGAAGTAGCATTTAAGGCCACTGTTTAGTCTGTCCTTCTGCATAAAGCATGGCCTGAGATTGTCCTGTATTATTTTTCTTATTTGTTACAAATAGTGTCTTAAGTAGAAATATTCCAACTTGACTTAAATAATTTTTAGATTAATAGCTCCAATACAATATTTTTTATATTCATATAATGTATATTTGATGTTTAACATTTTTTTCAAAATATAAAGAGATTCAATTTCCAGCTTTTCTGATCTTCAGTGCTCTTGTCACCTCAGCTGATGTACAGCTATCAAATTTCAGTTCTAGGTGTCTATATTTATACAGACATAGAATTTTTTTATGACGGACAGAACAAGTCATCAATTAACATTTTATTATAGAATCATAAAATACTTTGGGTTGAGAGGACCTTTAAATGTCATCTAGTTCAACCCCTTTTTGCCAAGCTGAAAGGAAAAAAAAGGTATTTGTTATAATGAATATTTTTTTTTCTTGGTTTTGGGGACTTTCTATGACCTTCTTTAGATGTCAGCATTCTTCCCAAGATGCTGAAATTTGAGCTAAATGCAGCAGTTTAGGGGTTTTTGTACATAGTACCAAAGATTATCATCATATGAATTGTCTGTTCTCAAGCATTTATGCATCAAGGATCAAACAGGCTTTTAAAGTCTGTATTAAACTTTCACTCTACAGATTTTTTTTTCTTTTTTTATTTCTCTAGTGTTATGAGTCCAAAAAGGATATTTCAATATATTTTAAGGAAAAGTTAGACATCCAGTCTAAAAAAAGTATCTCTTCTTTACAATTCATTTTTCTTAACTTATCCTCTTCAATAAGCTCAAATAATTAAATTTCAGACTATACTCAAAGGCATATTACAACTATATGAACATATGTATTAGCAAAGAAAAAAAAATTATATACTAGACCATTTCTGGAGGAAGAAGCAGAGTAGACATATCAGTGTATCTCTTGCCAGTATGCTGCACTTGAGCTTCATTGTAATTCTATATGTGACCTGGGTCATGACAAAGACCTTCATGAACTCATCCACAGCCTGCAAATCTCTAACTGTTTTGGGTCTAAAAGCAGAAGACACCATAGGACAGAGGAAACAGAAAATCGCACCAAGTTCCAAATAAAGAGTGAATTTTCAGTCACTATTTGAATTTTAATGGTGACAGAGGCACCTGGAGGAATCTATATTTTTATTTCATTTTCTGTGTATTCCCTGTTATGTACTGAATCTGCTCTTCAGTCTCACTTTTCTCTTGCACTTTCCCAACACATACATCACTGAGAGATGTTTGCATTCTTAAGTGGCCCCATAGAGTCTTTGCAAATGGAAGATCCAGAAAAATATTGAGAAGCTCAGAGAAGTTACTGTTTCTGTCTTCATTTCTCCTCTTTCCCCTCCCTTCTGCTCGTAAGGACTAAAAGGTCATGTTCTCATATAGTTTCACAAATGTGACATTTCTTGGGGGTCATAAAGAAATTTTCAATCCTACAACAGGTGTTTCATTGACTCTACTCTTCCATTTCAGGCTATTCTTTGCTTCTTCCAAAAAGCTCTCTACATGCTGCTTTGCTTAATCCACTCACTGCTTTTCCATCTGTGTTTCCAAGTTAAGGGGGTAGGAAGACAATTAAAACTAACAGGCAATGCCTATGTTACTCAATTAAAGAAGGTCAGGAAAAATGTTTACCTTGAAATAAACTGGCCATGCTGCATTTTTGTCCAAACTTCTCGTGACTAACCTTCTCTTGGACACATTTTTCTTAGAAGAAACAAGACAAAAAGGCAAGTAACAGCCTCCACTTGACACTGGAGGGTAACCCTACCCACATCATAAGTAATCCCATCCACAATCTCATTTTGCCTTACACTAAGTAACCTGTGACCTATAGTCAGTAAGGGTCCCCAGAAGCAAAGAACAATGTCATTTCCCACAGGTTGGAGCAGTATACTCAGTTAATCTGAATGTGATGAACTTATTGCAGTGTTAAAGAGCAATGTTTACTACAGTCTGACCTGCTCTTCCACTCACAGTCTGAAATATTTTAGGCAGAGCCAAAATCAGAAAGACACATATTTACATTACATTGTTATGGTTGCTTTCCTAATTTCTGGGCAATTCTGAAGGGTATGCAAATAGAAAATGAAAGGCATTTAGATACAGAAATATAGATGGAATGTTGTCTGCCTAGCTGTTCTTGAAATGCTTGTTTTTTCTGAACCCTTTAACATCTAAATGTTTTTATAAATTTATCCTCCAGTCACATTTGCTATATGAAAAATCATTTAATTCCTTCCATTGTTGAAAGAGTCATTATTTGATTCAGTCTTATGAACATCCTGTAACATGATCAAGCACCTATCCTATGTCAGCTTTGTTTACAATAGGAGCTGATCACAGCACTAGGAGAAAAGATTTGGACAAGATTGGATAACAGAGACTTGTAATTACCCAGTTTTTCACAGTATAGCCTCTGTACACTTTGGTATTTTTCAGAATATATGGCACTGAAGATGTTCATCTTGATGTCCCCTCAAATTCCCTTTCTTTTTTTGTTCATGGCACCTTGAGATCATTCATGTTTGGAAATATATATCTCCCTTTTGGAAAGGTTTAGTTTGTTGTTATGAATTTGGTCATCCTGTGCTTGTCCTATCCTTATTTGAAAAAGGTCCACAGCAATTATTAGGAAAATGAGTTTTGAGGAATTCATTGCTTTGCTCTAAGTAGTACCTCACATTAAAAGATCTCTTGTTAAGAGTTGTTGATTAAAAATGAAATTAAACCCTGCATAAATTTATTAGGAGAGTTTGTTCAGTTCACCTGTTGCATAATTGATGTCATTAATAGCTTTAATGTGGAAAAGCAGAAACTGAAGTGCCATGGAAAAGGTGGGATTCCCTGTAGAGGCAGGGGGCTGCTGGTTCTGAGTGTCCTGATTTCAGGCAGCATCACTTGCTCCTGCAAACTGCTTTGAGAAGGGAATGCACAGAAAAGTTAAATCATGTCATAATCTTTCATAATTTCTTTTCCAGGAGAGGTTTATGTTTCAGAATGTATAAGATATGTGCAAAATCCACCAAGGCTGTCAGTCTCAAAGCAAATATAAGCATATGCATATGGCATGGGGGAGGAATTTTAAGTATTATTTTATTTGTACTGTGTAAGCAAAATGCCTAAATAGGCCCATGGTTAAAATTCAAATATTAAAAAGAGAAGAAATGGGGAAAAAAGAGAAATGGGTCATTTATATATCCCTGTACATATAATTTAAACACATTTTCATCCCTTGCTGGAACTGATGAGTGTTCTTCACATAAATTTTTAATCTAGTACCAATTATACAGTCTTTATTCTTACCTGGAAAATGTGATTACATAAAACACTGCCTACCTTCATCTATATATAAAATTTAAAAAATGAAGATATCATGCCCAGCATGTACAGAATGTTTAGAGAAGTCCTGTAATTTGTATTTATGTACTCTACTTTTAACTGTGTGGTACTTCTCCATTTTCTGGCACAAGACACTTAAATATCAGTACAGCTCTGGCACTGAATTTCCAGCAAAACTCTGCAAGAAATTGTTCTGTTAATAAAATGTTATGTAAATTAATTACAAGTATTCATACTTATTTTGTTTGGATTGTAAAAGCACATAGGTGTTATGCACTTACTTGATTTCACACTGTAAAGATGTGCTGGAGCAGAGTTATCTTCAGAGGTTACACATTTATTTAAAGCAGTTCTGCCACTCACTGCTATTCTCAAAGCTTGACACACACAATTCACACATAAGATGAGCTAAGTTGTTTTGAATGCAAAAATGACATCTCAAAACAAGGTAAATGTTCTCATTTATTTTTGAAATCCACTCCTATATTTCATGCCTTTTCTAAATTCTACCACTTGATAAGATATTGAAGACATTTAAGATATCAAATCATTAAAGGTACAGCAAAAATCAGTTAAAAATGAATCCATGTGATTTCTATTAAAAAAAAAAACATAAAATTTTTAGGTTGGTGATATAATACCCAATAGAATTAATGAAAAAATATTATGTTAATATCATCAAATATTTAATGCCAGCTATGATATGATGCCACAGATAGATGTTTTGTCTTTGTATATCCAATATTTTCTTTTAAAAAGCTGTCTCTAAAGTGTGCTGTATATATATGCAAATATGCAGCGTTCTTTTTGCATTTCTATTTTGGATGTACATGGATTTTTATACTGAGTTTAGTATGCTTGAAGCAAACCATAAGTTATGTCTATTGTAAACAATTATAGTGTATTTCATGCTTTTATATCTCTAATTTCTTAGTAACTAATGCTCACTACCTTTTTCTTATTGAGGTTTGAGCACGTCAGGTGTGTTAGAGGTGTGTAACATTTGTGTGTGTGTTCTCTCACAGCCTTTTTCTATATGAAATTACATCACCTGATTTGATTTTTTTTTTTCAGGACAAAAGTTCTTTGTTCATTTGGTAAAGAACGAGGGGTGGAATATTATACTTTCCCCTTTAAATGAAGAGTTGATGATTCATTTACATAAAAATGTTGGTTTTTTTCAATTATACTCCAATCCTACAGCCTCACATGCAAGTTGTAACATGTATCTGGTGTTTTCTTGGATTATCAGTTCTATTGTCTCTGTCTACACAACCAATGTAAAAGAAGTAAAATGCCCTGGCAGGTATTAAAAGGGATAGTCTGATATGATTCCAAATAACACAAAAGCCAGAATTACTTCATCAAGAACAAAAATATCTGTAAAGTGAATTGAAACATTTCTACCCTGTGACAGAAACTGGCCTTCTTCTTTCACATTATTTTTATTCCCAAACAATACAGAGGTGTAATATTTTTCCAGAATACTAGCTATAATGACCTGTGATGATCTCCTATAATGCCATATAATGACCTCAAACTCTACTTATTGCAGAAAAATATCAAATTAATTCTTGTTCTCACCTGTTTTACTAATAGTTATACCAGTAAGGTAACTCAGCAGATATTTTACATTTGTATTATTAAGAAAAAATCAGAAAGTTGCTAATTTGTACAAAAAAATGTGTAAATTTTAATGGAAGGTATATATTTGAGGAAAAAAATTAAAGATTTTAACCCAACATCTTGTCATTCTCAGGACATGATGTCATTGATTTCATGGAATCATGTCATGACTCCTGTCATTCTCAGGAAGTATCATATCAGTGGGTCCAAAGGAAAATTCTGAATTATAAATAGTGAAGAACTGGGGTGATCTTACAAGCTTCACGTAACATACACAGCATTTAAAATAAAAACAGTGATGTTTAGGTGCTTCATAAATATTTTTTTCAATATTTTCACAGTATATTAATCCACAGACCCACTGATTTTTTTTTTTTTAATATAAATCTTTTCATCATAATTTTGAATGAAAATCTAAAAAAAAAAAATTCCTGGGACAGAAAAAAAAATCAGATTTTTAGTAGCTTTGTTACATTTTACACTGAAGCTCTTCCTAGTATTTTCCTGTCACAGAGCATGTTTGAGTGTCTTCTGTGTTGCTGTTGTTGTTGTTATAGGTCACTCATGAACTTTTCAACTCTGCATACTCAGCTCCCATTCTGAAAGATGCTCATGGCTACTGTACTATAATCTATCTATAACTGGTTGCTGTGTCACATACATAGTTGTTCATACACAGCTGTTTTCAGCAGTGTGGTATTGCAGGGTCCCTCATCACTCACGATTTACAATTCCTATGCATACTGCCTTGCTTTTGGGGATACTTAAAACTGTGCTGCTTAGAAGTTCAGATTGCTCCTTAGCTGATGTATCTCATAATCAGTAGATTATGAAAGTTTCCATAATCATAAACAAAGAGTAAACTGCTGACTCTTTGCAGATGCTTGATTAAAAAAGAAGTATTGAAATCTATATATTATAATTTATATATATAATTTGAAGATGTAAATCGATTTTGCTAACAGATGAGGAGAGAACTCTGAGTAACAAACACTGAAATGTTTACTAAAATGTGTACATTTATCATAATTAGTTATTCTTCTCCAATCCCTGCACAGTCAGACGTAAAATTGAAACCATTTTGGACATTTTGGGAACATTTGGTGCAGATGTCAATTGACAAGCTTTGTCACATTTCTAATGGCACCACTGTCATGTACCTAAGTACATCTAATTTTGTATTTCTACTTAAAATTTGTTGGAATTATAAATCAAATCCCTGTCAAGTGGCCTTCATAGTCATTCCTGACTTCAGGAAAAGCCTGATACAAATCTGACTGCATGCTATTACTTAAATTATTTTTTCACCTTATGCCTTAACTCTTGCAGTAACATTTGCCAACATTCAGCCAACAGGGCTGGTAGCATTGAAGGTGTATTTCAAAAGGTGCCTATAACAGGAGGTGGATTTGACAATGGATACATGAATCAGGTAGGCTACAGACTGGGTAGAAACCTTTTCATTTAAGTGCTGGTACTAATAATAATTTTTATTTAAGTTCAAATAATGGTAGGCATGGGAATTAAATTTTAGGGGAGAAAAAGTGTTTTCCCAGTTGGTTAAACTGTATGAAATTTTAATGCTTTATGATTGTACTAAGCAATAAAATAATTTCTTTAACTTGTATGGAATTAATGAGGACAGAACTTTTTATGGATGATCCTGGTATATTTTGGTACTTTAGTAGAAGAATTATTTTCCATTGATGTTCAATAAGTTATAGTCAATATTGACTGGAAACAAGTCTTGATTCAGACAAGTTTCATCAGGAACTTCTTTTAATGAAAAAATGTAGACTAGGAAGAAAACTTACCAAGAAAGAAAAATGCTTGAAAGATTTTCTTAACAAAAGCTCATAGACAATATAGGTATCTCAATGAAGAATGGGTCCTGCAAATGAGTTTGAGTTATCAGAAAATGAATGAGAAATAATAAAGTCGGACATGTTTAGATAACTCAAACTAATTTTCAGAGCTTATTCCTCATTGAATTGTCTTTTATATATATATATTGCTTTTGTTACTAAATGACTTGTCTTTTCTAATCTTCTAAACCTTCCAGGACCTTAATGTAGGATATGACACAACATGAGAAAGGTATACCCCAGAAAAAAACAGGAAATTAATTTTTTTTAAGAAAGGTCACACTATCATTGTATAAGTATTGAAGTTCTGCATATCTATCCAATAAATGTCAGTGATTGCACCTAATAAAGCACAGTTTCTTGGCATAAATCCTGGTTATTTTAAGGGGACTTGTCTCCTCTTGTCTGTATTTGAATTTCATTTGTTATTTCTTTTTTGTTGTTGTTTCCAATAGTATTTGCACATATAAGAAAAGATATTGAGGTTAACATCTGACAATAGTAATTGACATTAAATAATTTTTTAAAAATTTATTTTGCTTTTAAATTTTTTGAAAGCAGAGTAGAAAAATAACCCTGAATTTTTGACCAAAAAACCTATTACTATTTCCTTCTTTGGTATATTTTCATGAAAATCCCTCCTTTCTCAGCTCCATTAGATGGATAATCTGATGTTTAAATGTTTAGAATAACTTATTTTCCTATTTTGGACCTTCTACACATTTATAGTAAATTATGAAACTCCTTAGAATGTTCTTTTATGCCATAGTATCTTGAATACCCTCATCTGCATTACCTGAAGCCTGAGCACTGAGTTAACTCCTGGTCTAAGAAAGTGGAATAATGGAATAATTAAGGCTTGACAACTTTTTCTGGATGTTCCAAAGACACACCACTTACCTTGCCAGGTATGCTACACATTGCTATCTCTTTGTCTTGTTAGGATTGATAGTACTTTGGGACAACATATTTAAACAGAAGTGGAATATTTAATGCCAATAATTATTTCCAGTAATTATTTTAAATGCAGAATCACACTAGGAAGACAAAGAACTGTTGAAATGAGGAAGAGCCACTAACATCATTGAAGAGATGGAGCTCCTCTCCTATTAAGAGGAGATTATATACATATTATATATAAATAATATTGTTTGCTTTCCTGTTCATTCTGCCCAGTTGTAAGATCACAAATTTATATTTATCATTTGGTACTCTTTCCATATTGTTTTCAGATTCAGGAATGAACATATATTCATTAAGAAGATAACTAGGGTAAAATTTCTTGTTCTGACTTTCTCTTAAGGCTGATTTTACAAAATCAATCAAATCAGATTTAAAGCCATTAGCTAATACAAGAGATACAAGATCAACAACTTAAAACTTCTAAGAAAAGAACAATGTCATTTGGTATAAGATTTTCCTTATGCAGTGTATTACTCTTCTATGAACTCTTCTTGAGCTGTTGATATTCAGCTGCCAAGGCCAAGAATATTCTTTTTCTCAAAGAGCATTAAATTTATCTCAGCAGACTGTCCAAGCAATTCAATTTTGTTAAGAACTGATGAAAATCTATTATTTGGCAATGATGGATGAATATGGCACTTCTTTCAGTCCAATTTAAGTGCTGAGTATAGACAGTAAAGGTAATTCTTTTAAAAGTAAGGCACAGCAGTATGATGTCTCTTTCTGCTAAAGTTAATGTTGAACCACCGTGTGCAGAATGGCACATTCATCCAATAAGAAATCTTAATACATGAAGAATGTGTCCATCACTGTTTTGAAATGAACAAAAGTGTTGTCATCACCTTCATGTTTTATACGTATATAAATATATATATGTTATTTCACATCTTAGTCTCTATTCATGACGTACATTTGCAGGTGGAGGTATAATGAAGAGGTTGCTCAGAGAAGTTGTGGAAGAATCCCTGAAAGTGTTCAAGACAAGGTTGGATGGGGATTGAAGAAATCTCATCTAGTGAAAGGTTTCCTTGCTCATGGCAGACTACCTTTGATAAAACAACCTAAGAACTATTTTTCTTTCTTTTTTTTTTTGGTAAGTGTATGTCTAAACACCAGATAGGAAGAAATATTAAGGGGTATCCTAAGGGCAAACCTTCTTGATAGTATTCAGATAAGAAAAACTATTATTAAAAGCCCATATCTTTTCATTTTGATGTTAACTCATGACATACAAATATGCCTTTCCAAAGTGCTCTGTCATATTTTTAGGGAGGAATGCATAACTAATGTAAAGATGTAGCTAGCAACCCATCTCACCCCAATTATATTTGAAAAAGCTATATGTAAGAGAATCTGGAGACTATATGAACTATATGGTCCTGTTTATTTGATATATAATGTGTTAATGAAGGTACCAGTTACCTACATTGCAGATTTTATCACTACATACATAGTTCCTGCATTGTTAATATCCTCAGTATCAACAACTTTTGGAAAATTAATTTGTTTTCATGCTCTTTCTTCTTTAGAGCAGTCTCAAAGTTGAAGTATATCTATAATGTTGAGACAACTGACGAGTGGTACAGGGAAGGATAAAATGCACTAAACAATGCAATCACCCTTGTACCTCAATTTCTACCTGATCTAGAATGTACAATTTTTCATTTTGAACTGTCAGTCCTACGTTCTTTACTAATTTTTTTTTTTTAATTTATTTTAATTGCATTTAAGATAAACATGGCTTATCATAATAACGGAATACCATCAACATTGGCTATTTCAGTCTTGGAAGATTTTTTTTTTTAATCTGTCTACCACTATCTCTTGAAAACACAAGATGTGTTTAGATTACACACAATAATACTTGAATAGTGTCAGAGTAATTATACCACACTCATATGACATTTCTTGGCATATGGAGAAGGCATATTTACATTCAAGAGCTAAATTAACCAATTTCTTTAAAATAGATTAAAAGTACCCTACTGTTGTTTTATAATTGATTTCATCACTTTAAAAAAAAAAAATTAGCTGCAATTTTTCTTATCTCCTTAAAGCTCTACAATAGCTCTCTGGCTGATGTGACGTGGCTACATAACAAGTTCTCTTTCAGCAAAGTATTTTAAGTGTATCCATATATGCTGAAAAACTAGTTATGTCCTCATTTGCAAGTAGCTAAGTCCCATTACATTTGTGTTTTGAAGTACAGGGTGGGTTTAAAAACTTTGAATGGTAGGGTTGGACAGCTAAAAAGAGTTGCAAAAGAAAATATTTCATTTTCTTACTTTAGTTAAATACAATGGCACTTGATTGTCACAGTTGAGTTAGCTAAATGATGTACTGCTGAAAGGGATTATAAGCATTGGGAAAGCCTATCTCAATCTGTTAATCACATTGGTTTGCTGAAATTCCACCAGGAAATTAATAATGCAGACTCAGACTTTCCATATATTCTGTTGTCTTTCTCTGTGCATGATACATCAGGGACACTGCATTACTCTTCATAGCCTGTAGCTATGTCTGGAGTCGAAAGATCTCTGTATCATCTGTAGAACCTTTTCTGTTTTCATATGATTTTCATCAACCTATGAAATAAAAATATGGAGATGAAATTTATGGCGTTTCAGAAACTCTTCATTTGACATTTGAACATTAAATGTTCACTGTTGCCTTTATTTCAAAGCCAAAAAAAAAGGCACTGCTATTATCCCAGAAATTTGCAAAATATAATATTTTCTTTTTGAATGAAGTGACACTACAGTCTCGCCCCCATTCCAATTCTATATTTTTTAACTCTCTTAGAAAGCCTGTTGTAGATGACTCTGAGATTTAGGGTACAATTCATAAAGCTTAAAAGAGCAAAAAAATAGGTCACCAGCCATTCAATATATGCTCCTCAGATGCTGGAGTTAAAGTCAAACCTTCTTAGAAAATCTTCAGATGAGATTTTTTTTCACAGAGATTAGTATTGTGCTTTCTGAATTTTGAGGAGTAGAGCACTTTTTGCACGTTTTTTTTGTTTTTTTGGTTTTTTTTTTATTTTTTTTTTTTATTTTTATTCTGAGAATGAAGAGGAGAGGGCTGATAGTAGAAATGCAATTCTTGGGTGAAAAAAATTCCTCCTGCTACGTTCCCCCACTGAATCACAGATTTTTCTGACCAATAATACATTGGATGTACATAATACAATGGTGCCATATGACACAGGCTTTACAGGACACAGCTCCATACAAGCCACTATGAACAAAATTAACTTTACCCCAGCCAAAACCAGCAGAGATTAGAAGAAGCAAATAAGTCTATGAAATTCTGTGCAAATATGCATATCTGGAACTAAGAAAACATGCATCACGCAGCATATCGTGGCACTACTTAAAATATTATAATAGTTTATGATAATATTACTACTAATTTGCATCTCCCAATCCTTTTTTAAAATTAAATTTATTGTAATTAACAGAGTATAAAAAATTATTTCCACCCTTGATTTCTCAGAGCTTTTTTCCTGAATGTTAAAATTAGACCAGAAAAGTATAAATACTGTGATCAGACGTATTTCTAAACAACTATAAACAAAGCTATTTCACATAAAATGTAATAGTCAGTCAATCCAACCTGAGTTACCACCATGCACACCACACTAAGGCCAGATAGATCAGTAGTAAAAATAAAACTTTAGTCAAAGTATAAGTCATCTTCAGAGCCCAGAATGCAAAGTGGGCAGAATATTACTGTAGAGGAGAACCCAGTTTTAACCAATGTCTGATGGATAAAATCAAAACAAATTATCATGCACTAAAAACCCATCTCTAATTTAATAGGCAGCAAAGTTAAATAAATTCTACAACACTTCACCCCCACCTTTATTTGTTTTTTAATTAATGTTAAATTTTTCTTTTCTTTAAACAAGAAACATGAATGACAGTAAAGACTTTCATGAACAATGCATGAACAGTGCATGGCCTGGCAGCAAGGAGTAGAGGACAACTGCTATGACCTAATAACTAGAATTCTAGTTTAAAGGTGGAAAAAATCTTACATAAAAAAGATAATTGAGTAAATTAAAAAAACAAACAAAAATAACATGCATTTTAATAGACATAGTATAGAGTGTATTTTTATAGTTGATTTTATAAGATTTCAGTTATGTTTTATTTTTATAAAGGTATCAGGAAGAACATCCGAAATATATAAATTCTGGAAGTTCAATTCTATAGAAAAAAAACCCCAACAAAATAAAGAATTTTATAGTTACTTTTACGAGCTTTGAAAATAGGAACAGGCATCATTTTTTTAAGAAGCTAAGATAAATTTGTATCATATGCATTGGAATATTTTTTTTTAACATTTTGACTGTCATTATTTTCCATTGTACATCAAAATGTCTTCTGAAAAGTTGGAGCAAAGGCATAAGAAAGAAGAAAATAAAAAGTTCCCAAACCAATATAAGGAAAAGGGGAGGAGGGGGAAATAACTTTCCAGTGTCAAGTTATAGATTTTTTTTTCAAGTAAAAGATCTTGAGGAAAAACGAATTGTATTAAAAAGTATGAAAGTTCTTACCACTATCATATTTGTTCTGTTAAAATAGTAATGCACACCTATGGTTTTGAAATAGCAAAACTATCTTATATCTGAGCTAATGGGACAAAAGAGGGCAATTCTCTCAACTTCAGTGAGAATTGAACTTTGAACACAGTTCATGTGGGATACTTAACATTCTACCAGAGGAATATTGTTTTGACTGAGCTAGCAGGAGCCATGTTCAACTTATCTCAGCTGCCAAGTGTGCATTTTATGTCCAGAGAGAATTTTTCCTTACTGTAATCCATGGAAAGTTCATGAAGTTTAGTATCTCCTAGAGAAAGCAACAAATTACAGTAATGGATCCAATCAGTTCTGCTCTACTGCACTTAGGAAGGAGGTTTACTTCATAAAGACCAGGTAATACCCTAAAATGTGTTTAACTTGAATCTCACATAGTGCTTTCATCCATAAATGATACAACTCCTCCATCTGCAAAAAAATAAAAATCAGGTCCATCTTAAAAACTTAGCACTGTATGTATCTGTCGCATATTTTCTCGTAATACTTCAAGAAGTCACAAGTGATTTAAAATTGCTCTATTCTTCACTTGACTGTAATTCTACAAAGAATCATTGAGTTTTACAAAAGGCTTTGAACAAAAAAAATTTCAAATAGCAGTTTCAGGTATTTGAAAAAGAAGCTTTTATGCTGGACCCTGAACACCAGTATTTTTTTTTTTTTAAAGTTGTTATTTACTTAATTTAAAAACTGTGCTAACAACCTATCTATATATACTGTAACCCAAATACTTTTGTAAATCTGTTGTCATATTTTCACCCCTCCTTTTTGAGAATATTAGCTGCTATTTTTATTTTTACTAGAAGTTCATGCCAGCAAACAATGTTAAAGAGGAATCAGGCAGCAACACAGAGAGTACTTTATTCTCTAAGCCTTATCAAGACACAAAATACCTTGCTGATGTGGTATGAGCAATTTCCCAAATGTTCATATTCAAATCATGTGTTAATTCTATTTAGATTTAGTTTTAATTTATTTAGGAATCAAATCTATTCCTGCCTAGAGATTTTCAATGAGAGTTGCATTAATCTCTTAAGAAGGGATTAACAGCTGTAGACAGAAGTACTCATCAAAGTTAATTTTAAAATACTGGCTATTATATTAGTCAACCTTAGCAAATAGAATTAGTGCCATTCATATCCTCCAGAAATCTTTCTCAAAGGATTCCTCCTTGTTAAAAGGGTTATTAAAAAAAAAAATACAGAAGAAGAATGTAGGGTGGAAATAAGAGATTACAATCACCATTTTAATTACTCTATATAATTATATATTGCTGTAAATGTTTATAAAGTCTGGGTTTTATAGGAAGCAGGACCTTTTTTTAAATCCAACTCTAGTCTTGTGATAACCATCATTACTTAAAATCTGAAACACATGCAACTTGCAATCAGCTTGATCACTTTAGTTATATACAAAATACAGTCCCAGACAAAGAATTAAATTTCAGCTTTATAGTGATGCATGGTCATAGTGCTTGCTTCACTGCATGGGTACTGAATGGGTGATGTGGGTACTAAAAGAAGATTCTCTTGACAGCTACAGTCATTAATTCCTATATTTTCTTCTCTCCTAATTTACCCTCTGTCTAACTTCAGATAAGCCACCAAAAGGAGTGATAACAGTCTAACTTGGTTAAATCCAGACTAAGAGACAGACACTATACATGTTCTGCAGGAGAGAAGTGTTCTGTGTCACACCAGTAATGCAAATTCATTTGGAGTGGGTAGAAATTTAGGCATGTCTAAATTCACCTTTATCTGCCCTTTCAGAAAGAACAGTGACCTCAGGCAGACACAAGGTGCTGTGGGACACTCTGGAAGTCCCAGGTATGGAAACCATTATGTCTTCAATAGCAAGTGTATCTGACTACAGCAGAAACACAACTGGAAAAGCACTTTTCCAG
Source organism: Erithacus rubecula (assembly GCF_903797595.1). NCBI lineage: Eukaryota > Metazoa > Chordata > Aves > Passeriformes > Muscicapidae > Erithacus > Erithacus rubecula. The sequence continues at coordinate 42,447,100 of NC_136688.1, forward strand.
CCCTTGTGTCCTTCTGAAGTGGGTTTTGAGAACCTTGGGAGTGCTATTTCACAGGGATCTCTGGCTATGTGATCATATTGTTTAGCCTCACCTGACTTGACCAAGAAGAGCAAAAGATTTGGCATAGTCATATTTTTCTGTCAAGAGGAATAAAGTCTATGCACTTATTTTATGTATCTTGATACTCTGATAGTCTACTCTGCTCTCATGAGACCCCATATAGCATACAGCTCTGGGGCTCCCGAAATAAAAAAGAACATTGACTGTTGAAATGAGTCCAAAGGAGGCAACAAATGTAATCAGGTGGCTGGAGCACATCTGTTATAAGACAGCCTGAGAGAGCTGGGGTTGTTCAGCCTGGAGAAGGTTCTGGTACAACCTTGAAGCAGTCTTCCAGTACCTCAAGGGGCCTACAAGAAAGATAGAAGGACTTTAGATAGTTAGGGTTACTTTAGGGTTACTTTAGATATTAACATGAAATTATTTACTGTCAAGATGGTAAGTCACTGGTTGAAGGAAGTGTCAGTGGCAATGGCAGGAGGGTTGGAATGAAGCTATCAAGGACCCTTTCTACCCAAACTATTCTATTATTCTATGACTTCCAATTCCTGTTATATATTTACAGGTTTGTATAGAAAAACTCCTCAAATTAGATGGTCTCATACCTCTGTTCCTTGTTTGTTGATACCTGCTGGAAACCATGAGATCTTCAACAGCAAGTGCATCTGACTGTAACAAAAACACAACCAGAAAAGTCCTTTTCCATTCAAGCAAGTCAAACAAGATGCTGTTTGGCTTTCTTCTTCTTTGGGATGGCTAGTGTATAGTGCTCAGCACCTAAATATAAAATTCAGGCTCCTAGCCTCAAGATCAAAGTAATCTTAAAAGCCTTTTGACAGCCTTGGAAACAACCACTTGTAGAGGAGACTATATATACAAAATTTTGTTTTAACAGATAGATATGTATGAAATATATATATAGATATATATGGATAGATATGTATGAGTGGAATTTGGTTACCTACACAGAGCTGTTCAAGTTTTCCTTATGCTAGCAAAAATGTTTGCATGCAGACTTGGAACATACACATGGAAAAGATGTTCCTTAGAACTTCGAAAAAGCCACAGCATATCTTTCATCTTCTGTCTCTCCTGTTCATGCTTCTGAACCAGTTCTCTATAATCATTCATGTTACTGGTTTTTTTTCAAATTCTGCTTGTAGGAACTGCCACTTATTCTAGTTGCTTAATTACTTCAATTTGAGTTAATTATCCAATGTATTCAGCATATTCCTTTGTCTACTACCTCTTGAATGAGATTAAGACCTTGTATAAAAGTGGCAGAGGGATTGAAAAGTAATCACTCAATTTCACTTCCGCAGGATAAAAAGAGGAAAAGTTTCAGACATGATTGTTATATAAAAAAGTGCCATTTCAGAACAATCTCAGAAAATGCACGGGGAAAGAACCACAGTTAAAATAGTATTTATTTTCCTTTCCAGAGACTGTTCTTAATAGCGAGTGTTTGAAATTTTGTCAGAAATCTGCTAGTTATATATGAACTATTCCACTTTATGATGGAATCTTTTTTGTAGTATCAACTCAAATCACAACCACAAAATTTCCATTGCTTCTCTTTGCTCTTGAATATTTACAGTCATCCTCTCCAGCAAAAGCTCATATGCAGTTTTTTATGGGAAGTGTATACTGCTACTCTACATGTTTCACCTAATCCCAGCCAGAGATCAAATGTATAGAATGAAGAGGGTTGTACATCTGAAATGAATTTGGCCTGATGATTCATGTGCTATTGGTTAACACTGAATAGAATCATTTGAAGGAAATTGCTCTGGTGGCACTAGGCCATTCAGACCATGGCTGTTGTATTTCATAGGTCTCACCCTCTAAGGATTACTTATACCTTACAGAGAAAACAACAGCTGTGTAACACATTTTGCCTCCACTGTATAGACATATCATTGATGTTTTCCTCTTTACTGCCTACCCACAAACCATTTGTGCCAACAGCTCCCAAACCTAGTAACACCAGGAGGGTCAGAATGCATTTCAGGCTGCAGAGGAAAAGGGAGAATGATAAATTTAGACTGACCTGGCTACATTCAGGTAGGACAGACTGTGAGAAATAATTTTAAGACCTTCTTTCTCAGGTCTTCTGCTCTTCCATCTGGGTTTGGTTTATATTTCAGGATGGACTATCACTATATCTTCACTAAACAGAGATATAAAAAACAAATTCTAGAGTAGAACTAGATTCTCAAGTAGGACTATCATTCACACCATCTGGGGACTGACTTTTCTATAGCTTATCCCCACTAAATGCAAGCAAGCTCAGTATGAAATGCCAGATCAGTAGCTATTTAGTATTACAAAAATTGACTTAAAGGAAAGTGGGTGGTGGTCAGAGTTCCAAAAACTGTTCCTAGTCTAACATTCACCTGAGAAAAAGCTGGTATCACTTCAGAAATCTGCTTTGCTGAAATTCACTGTTTATTCCTGGCAAATAGTTGGAAAAAAATTGTTGTCTCTTCTCTATCATAAGTAGCTTAAAATTAACCAGAAGCATAATACATTCCTGAGGAGATGGAAGAGGTATGGCAGAAAACAGTTGCACAATAGCACTGAAGAAAGACAAATTTTACATGATTTTTCATAGAGATAACTTTTTTAACTAGAAGGACACTGAATGTGTCTGAGGTTGCAGTGCAAGATGCAACCAGCAGTATGTATTCTATCACCATCTGTTGAAACCAGGTGGAGCAGTGGTCCTTATCTCTTCCATGACTCTGGGGGAGATATCCTCTGTTAATGTGCCAGCTGTTAAAACCAGTGGGGCAGTTTTCTTTTTCTCTTCCACAACCCATCCTCCCTGCAGGGAGGTATCTTCTGTTAATGGGCCCTTGATTTCCACTGCATGACTGATAAAATTACATCGTCCCACTGGGAGATGCTCCAGCCACGGGGAGGACCAAACATTTCCTACCTTAATAAAAACTGAGATTTGGAACACAAAGGCAGCATTTTTCCAGTGGATTCCCAGACCATCCCAGGTTCATCTATACCACCACTGGACTTTCAGAGGAAAACTGCAACCTTCAACAGGATCATTGCTTCAACAGGACTGCATCTGTCACTGCAGGAGGATGCAGCCACCACTGAATGGAATTGAACCCTGACTGATGGGGTGTCAGGTTGTATTCTGACTCTGGCAGTGAAGGGTTTTTTTGGTATTACTGCACTATTATTTTAATTTTCCCAGTAAAGAGCTGTTATTCCTCTTCCCATATCATTGCCTGAAAGCCCCTTAATTTCAAAATTATAATAATTTGGAGGGAGGGTTTTACATTTTCATTTCAAGAGAGACTTCTGCCTTTCTTAGCAGACACCTGTCTTTTCAAACCAAGGCAGAATGCATCCCACATGTTCTGTAAGTGAATTCTTTCTTAACCATCCAGGAGATGCTCATCTTGATTCACCATTTCTTGCCATTGGTTACTGTGACAAGCTGCTGGGTGCTGGTAAAAGTTGTCAGGTTCCATGCAGGCGTGGCTGTACTTAATGAATAAAAGAATGCGTTTAAAGTTTCTACCATCCTGCATATAATGTGGACCAATACCAAGAATAGTAGATTCATTTTAGGGATTAGAACAGGTAGGGGAAAAAAGATGAAGGAAAATATTTTTAAAATTGAAACAATATAATTACACTAAAAATACAAGGTACTCAGATTTGGGTTTGATTGGTTTTGGGTTCTTTTTTCAATTCTCAGTTTTAATAAAATGTTCAGTTTCTTCACAATTTTGTTTTTAGCTTTCCCCTCCAAATGCAAATAATGGATCTTATTGGTTCAGATCCCCTTACTTCTTCTTTAAGGCCATTTTTGTTATCAACAATTAGGCCTTTTAGTCAGCTGAAAACCACACAGTGGTTTTATTTACAGTCTAGTTATTTTAAATAACTTTCCATTTTTCTTCCCTTGAGATCATGTTAAACTTGCCCAGCAATCAGCCTCCCAGGCAAGCACACGTAGAGCCCTAAGACACAGGAAAATGACTGGGATGGGTATGTTCTGAGTCTGACATACAAGCAGAAAACCATAGAAACTATCTGTATTGTAATGCCACATGAAAAGGAGCCACCCGTCTGACTAGCCAACATGTTTCTGCATCTCTGCAGACAGCCAAGATTAGTAAATGTTTAACCACCACATTTTCAACAATGAGTCTATTCATTAGAATTAGGAGGGAAGGCATAACTTCACCACAAAAGACTGTTGCACCAAGGCTATTAAAACAGAGATCAGTTTACATGGTACTGGCAGAGATGGGTTGAAAAGACAGGTACACTTTCATGCATACCACAGGGCTGGAAGGCCTTCTCAAAGAAGAAAATTTGACAGTGACTAACACATAGTACAGGTATAATTAATAAGAACAAGGGAACTTAAGTATTGTCAAAAAATCCCAGCTTTTATGGTTCTAATGAAATCTGAAACAACAAAAAAAAAATGGTGTGTGCTTTCTTTATAAGCAGTGAAAAGTCTATTTTGATTTACACTTGAGAAGATACTAAGAGAGGTATATGTCCTATTTTCAAAGCTTGAATGACGGGATAATATTTAAACCCAAAAAGAACCTGACCAACTGAATATCTTAGGTTTTTTGTCAAACTGCTATGTTAATTGCCATGAAAATAAATACATTTATAATAAAATTTTGCATGCTTCCTTTTGTCTTTCAGTTTTTTGTGCCAGATGTACAGCCATGCTATTTGTACTGTGAGAGGTTTCTTGGATGTAATCTGGAGAATTGCTGATTGATGTAATGTTTATTTCAGTTTGAATGTTGCTTTCATATTTAATTAAAATGAGGCATTAAATTAAGTATTAAGCCTTTTATTCAATGACTGCTGAAGTCCATCATTTTCTGATAAACTTTTCACTTGTGTAGCTCTTATTTCCTTTTTCTCCCAATAGTGATTAATTTTAGATTTTGAGAGTAAGGGAACATTAAGAATATAGTATGGCTAACACCTGAACTTCAATTTGAAAAGAAATGCTTGAATTTTAATAATGCATTTAGTGTTCTGAAACTGAAGAGAAAGAAGATAAAAATAATTAATAAACTCCAATAAAATTGTATTGTGAAGAAAAGAAACAAGATTAAACTTTCTCTTTTTGAATTAGCATTTGTGTCCCTTGTATTTTACATAGATAAATCACATGGAAAAATGGAAAGAGTATTTTGTGTTTGAAGATCTTTGAAAAAAGGTCGGATTATCTTAACGTAATCATCTTGCCACAAATTAATCCATATTACTGATGCGTCTTTTTTAAACTGAGATGCTGTCATTTGGAACCCTAAACAACAAATAAACAATTTATTTTACTTTGTACTACTCAAACAACATGTATCTGGATAAGAGGCTCTGAAATTCAGTTATTGAACAAGTGAGGGTGATAAAATCCACAGTTGTTGTTTATTGTCAAAACATATTGTTTACCATAGGAAAATAATTATCATCCTCTGTTTCTTCTTGTTTTCAGCCCTTAGTTAACTAAAATGCTCCCAAAAGTGATGACACAGAGCTAGACAAGTTCAGACTGAGATCATGCTACACATGTTTAATGAAGAATGTATTAAACCTCTGGGACATCTTACACAGAGATGCAGTAAATTCTTTTTGCCATGGAGTGAGGTGGTCTCAATACTTAAAATGAAGTTTGGTATGTTTGCTTGCCTCTTTATGTGTTACAAAATGGTTGTCATTCTGGATCACTTAGTGAAATTGATTGTCCTGTAGTCTGTTAGTCATTAGGTTAAGATGTAAATGCTGTTTTTGGGCCTTAGAATCCACTGATCTGAAAAGCAATACAGGCAATTTGGAGAGTAGTGGTGCAGATCTCTTCAGAATAACAGTCTGAACTATTTCCTGCAATAGACTAGTATTCAGCTCTTTTATTCAAACTACATTTGCCAATGTATACCAATTATTTCCTGTCTTACAAATAATTTGATGTTCATATTACATCTCAAACCACTTCCAGTTCTCTGTGGTGTTCTCCTCTTCTGAATAAGGAAAGCACTATTCATAAAATATAGCCTAACAAACAGTTAATAATACCAATCTGAAAAGTGACTCTTTAATAGCTCCTATTAAGGAAGCAAAAACAAAGTGATATAATCCTGCTATTCATGACCTGTTCATGAATAGCCAATGAGGGTGATTGTAAGAGAAACTGTAAGCTGATGGCTCGTGGCTGGGACTCATCATAAGTAAATAAATATACAGTGTATGTGCTCTAACACACTTTCCCCTTCATGACTTTGGACTGTAGTACATTTTTCTCTCTTTCTTAATCCTTGGTGACTTAAAAACAACAACCACATATGCAATGAACAGCAACTCATTGTAATTGCAGGTGATGGGTGTGAGCCAGGTTTGTGTAATGTCATTGATTCTGCTATTAGGATAGCAGTCATATAAAACTTAGGAGCTTGCACTCCACCATTCATCTGCAAGCAGAGTGGAAGATCTTCTTAGAAATGACTGGTGTAAAATATCATCATGAAAGAATAAACTGTTTTGGAAGAGATTTTGCATACTTACTTAAGAATTTTACCTTTTCCTATTTCTACTTTTAGACATTTTTAGTTTACTCATTTTAAACAAAGACTTTTCCATGATAGTTTACTGGGTTTAAATCATAAATAATGTTTAAATCTTTGAAACGATGAGTTCATTCTCCATTCATTATTTCCCCACTCGCTGGGTCTTTATTTAATGGAAGATATTAAAAAATACATATTCTTTACTTCCAGGGAATCGGTTCAGACAAATGTTTAATGCTCAAGCAGCCACCAGGCATTGGAACACATACCATCTGTTTTCTTCCATTCCCTGTGTTTGTATAGTCAGCTTTCCCAATGTAATCAACTTATTCACTAGGAAAATAAACTGTGATCCCTATCTGCCAATTCCATTTGTCCATCTGTCTACCTATCTGTCAGACTATGTCTGCAAGGAGGACTTAAAAGGATAAAACTTTTCTGAAAAATTTTGACTAGAGACATATAGAAAAATCTTTCCATGATTACCATATTTTTTTAATTTTCCCAATTAAAAATCACCAATAAATCCTTGCAAGTATTTTACAATATAGAAAAAGAAAATATGTGTAAATAACCATACTGTAATATAAAAATATTGATGTCTTGTGCAAGTATTTATATAAATTTTTTGTCAACACTTGTTGCCAATTAACATGAATAGAAAAAGCTGGATTGATCTATTACTTTCTAAAATGAGTATGACCAAACTAAGAACTACATAAATAGTTATTTTGATTTCTTTGGAATGGTTTTTGTTCAAAATTAGTCATTTGATTTACTGCAAGGACAAAAATCAAATGCTTAGTTTTAAATAAATTAATTTAATCCAGAATAATTAATGGACTTTATATCTTTGATAGAATCTAATTATGAAAGCATTTTAGGAAAAATTTTATAACTTGTACACAACAATACAAGACACTGGACTGGATGATTCACAAGTAACTACTTATTTGTGCTGCCCAGAAACATGTATGCATGCCAAATACATGATTTTATTTATGCAATCATTTTATTTATATAGAAAATTTTAAAATTTCATAACAAAAATCATTGCTTATTATGCAATTAATAGAAAAATTCAATAAACAGCAGCTTAGACACAGAAATGTTTTTTCATTCTTATTATTTTAAAATAGTAGTGGCTCATTTCTGAAGAATATTAAATCTCAAAGCACAAAACCAAAAAGATAAAGTTATTTTAAAATTATGTACTTGATTTTAAAGCCTGTAGATCCATCTACGTGTCAAACTACTTTATGTTATTTAAACTACTTTGCACCATTTAAATAAGGTCATAATCTATTGTACCAGATTTTGATTTTTAATGCAATCAGCATTATAAAACACTTCTGACTGTTACTGTAGCAATTTCTGTGTGCATTTTGTGATACTTCAGCTCAGTTTCTTAGTTTTGATAAAGTGCTGCTGAGATCTTTTAGACTAAAATCTAAGGGCAAAATAATTTTTTAGTATTATTTAACTTAATTTGTATATATTTAACTGTATTTAATTATAGGCTAGTAGCTAGTCTTCAATTCTTTTTTTTTTAGCTTTGTATTAAGAGTGATTTGTAAGTACCTGATGGATATGAGGACATTCCATCTCTGGGGAAGTATCAATCCTCAAACCAGGATACTCAGGCAGAGCCTAATGTATTATTACAGTTATTATAGTCTTGTGAGATACAGATTTATTGCCACTGGTCTTGTGGGTTTGTGGACTTGCTTGGCAAATGATGAAGCATCTTCAGCTGCTTCCATTACCCACTGCTGTGCTTCAGCAGGACAGTTCAGGCTGGAGTCCTTGAATCACATGGATCTTGAGTGAGCCTGTAAAACCTGGGTTTTACTCCATACATTTAAAATAATAAATTAATTTAATTAATGGCAATTAAAATGACTATTTCATTTGATATCCAATTTTTTAATGTTAGTGTTTCTGAAGCAGCTAGAACTGGGTTAAAATTTAAAAATAAATTTTATGAAATAAATATATGACCATGGACTTGCTCTGCTAGGACTAGATACATTTTTAAAAGGTGTACAGGTACTAACTGCCTTCAAGATCAGTTAGAGCTTATCAATGTATCATAAATAAGGAGAGATCTTATTAAAGTTTCCTTTTTGTGTAATAAGGTCTTACAAAAAGCTGCTCTCTGGTGTTGGTAATGTAAGCAAGAGAATAAATATTACACTAGAAGCCCTCAAAAACTACTTCTTTCTGTAGAGCCAGCAAATTCACATCTATAACAGCAAATGTAAGTTTCTGTTTAAATATGTAACATATACTGTAAATTATATTCCTTGTTAATAATTTCTTCAAGAGAAGACTCTTTACTTATTAACATATTGCTGCTCTTGGATGAGGTCAAAAGGAACCTGGATGTAACCCTCAGAAGAAATCAGGCAAGCAAGTAAGGCCAGATTGTGTGACATACTGCATGGCAGCCACTGTAGATATCAATATAACCTCAGCAGCACAGATATCTGCAGTGACTAAACATCTTAATATTTATTCATTTTCCCAGACAGATTTCACAGCCTGACTCTGCTCAGTGCAGCAGTGCCACAGCTACTGTCCAACCTGCCAGCACCTGAAGTAGTGTTGGCTCCTTGGGGAAGGATGGTTTCTGGTTTCACAATAGAAAACTAGTTTTTCCCTTTGAGCATATAGAGTTTTTGATTGGATTGTACTGTCAAAGTCTACGAAATTCAAACATTATTTGGAGGAATCAAGTGCAGGCAGGCAGACCTAACACTGTTGGCCATACAGAAAAATAAAAGAAAAAGGCAGAATAGAGCTTCAGAAATATATGTCATTCATTATTTCACCTCTGATATTGATAACAATGAGATGATTCAAAGGTGTGATCATATATTTAGGAAACATGATGAAATTCACTCTGAAATCAATGCTGACTAAACAAATGATTCTTCAAATATTCAAAGTTCCTTTAAGTCCCATATACTTTTCTGCTCCTGATCATTTCAAGGATATAGTAAACATTATAAAGAGATAGATTATTAGAATCCTCCTCAACAACCATGACTCATGTGCTTAATGCAGTGATAACAATGAACTTATTGAGCAATCCTAAATAATATATTGCTTTAATATCAGGTAACACCCTTGGTTATATCATAGTTAATAAAAATTTGGGGCAAAGAAACTATTTGGAATGTGTCTGGCATGGCCCAAATAAAAAATGCTTCTGCCATCAAAAGTGACTATTTGAAGTGCAACAGTCAAATAATGAAAGGCTGTGAAAAATAGGACAGTAAATGGAATTGTATACCCACCACTCTCAAATAATTATGTTTCTGTTCATCACATAAAGGGTCACAGAGTAAAAAATATGTCTAGTTGATATCTCAGCAGCTTTTTAATGAAAGATTATTAAAAGGAAAGGTCTAATTAGTGCCACTGATATGCTAAGGTTATGAAATTCAAAATTTACTCCTTCCTTTACAGGAAAAAAATAATTTCATTTATTTATTCCATTTTGCAGAAGTTTTTTAACTTATTGTAATTATGTGATTGTCTAATTAAGTCAATAGGTATCAAGGCAGTTATCACAACAGAATTGTATTATGGGAATACATGTCTAAAACTCATTCCCCTACAAAGATCCATTTGCTAGGTGGCAGGGAAGAGGGATGTGGTAAATGCCATTCTAGTGGAAAAAAAAGGAAAAAAAAAAGGAATATGTTTATAAAGCTCTAATTGAGACAAGACTGTCTATTCTTATACAAGTGTCAGAGTGAGGAAATATTTTATATAAACAGAAATGTCCACTATTATTTTTCAAAAGTGGGGAGCAGTGTTTTGTGCAAATTCAGAAATCTTGTCAGTATGTGGGAATATTAATCTTGTAAAACTCACTGTCTTAGCTGTGGGTGGCTTCATTTGAACTCTCTTGGCTGAGTAGGAGGAACTCCAGACAGATGACTTGCATCTCCAGCATCGGTGTTCTGTCAGCTGAACGTACCTGCAAGATCAAAAATTCACAAACACTCAGGAAGGCAATGCAGGGCACTTTGTACTGGATGTGAAACTGAAGTTTGTCTTCATGTAGACATACATTCTCAAGTAATTTTTAGATTATATCTATAAGTACTATTCAAATAAATCACACAAATCAAAGAGTGTGCCTGACCTATAATATGCAATCAAAATGACTGAAATAAATTTAATTATTGTGTGAGATAGTTCATTTGCATGAACAAGGATAGGAACCTAACCTTGGGGATTTTCTTTATTCCCTTTTCCTCCTTTGACAAAGATTCAATACTAAGTTGAGGAAATTTGAACTGCAAGTAATGAATGTTTTTAATGGAAACTGACATTCATTTTTCAAAACTCTTTTGCAACTTGTCAATAAAAATGTAATAAAGGGGATATTGAGGTTTTTAAGAAAAAAGTGATGCAGCAATGTGAAGGGTACCACTATAAAGGACCCCAAGAAATTTGAGAGCTATAGTCTGCCCTAAAATTCTCTACAAATGCTTTTAATATGGAAAAAAAGTGTAAAACAGACAAAACTAACTGAAGTAAAGGATATCAATGTTTTCCAGTGATAAAACAGTGCAAAGGGTTTCCTAATGACCCACAGAAAACTCCTTTTGCTTATGCAATTTAGAACTGGAGTAATAAAAACATTGAGGAAAAAGATTCTATACAAATTCAGGAGAGATAGAACTTTGCTTTATAACCCAAGACAATTTTTTTCATTCGGATTACCACTAGCCCTTGATATTGAAGAAGAGCCATTCCAGGATGAATATATATATATCCTTATACATCTCTATTTATAGAGATATAGAGAGATAACAAGGCACTACAACTGTTTCACTGCAATTATCAAGTGAGTTTTTTTCAACTACAGAAATTTGTTAGATTTTTTATTCTTCATTATGAGTAAAATCTTTTTACTTTGGATTCAGTCTGTATTACTGGCTTGATACATACTCTAGATAAGAAAAGGGGGTAACAGCAGACATAGTATATAACAATTACTTATTTAAGATTTTGACACTGATTTGGTTTTGATTGCAATTTATTTAATCCTTAAAGTACTAAGAGTAAAGCTGATACTCATCTGAAACATTAAATTCTCCCACACACACATATTCCATTCCTCTCTTCCCAGTTCATATGGTACAGCTTATCCTAATTTTTTTGTCATACTCTGTGCTTATCTTCTGAACAGAATCATTTCACTGAAATATAAGTCAGCGTGCCCAAAAATTATTCAACAACACGGGATGCATTTGAATACTAATTATTAATTTAATAAATATTCCAGACTAGAGAGGTCAGATGAAATCATATTCCCTTTACAGAAAGGCAATCCATTCAGTTGTTTTGGTGACACCTGTGCAGATTTTTCCATTTATCTTACAGACAATATTAATCTCGTATTTGAATTGTGTGACAAACTGTTACAAATGAAAGAGAAATTCAGTTTCTCTATTATATTTAAGAAAGTGGTGCATGTGTTTAAGAAAAAAAAAATGCAGAAAATGAAAGGCACATGCAACTTTTTTTTTGTCAAAGTAAATGTCATTCAACAGTCAAGTGTGTCAAACAAGGAAATGTAGGGCCAGGATCAGCATGCTGCAGCAATCATCTCTAATACCCACCATATGCCTTTAAGGATGGAAAATGTGACATGTGACAGATCACTGGAGATGAACAGGGAAGGATAATGGCTGCTGGAAGATTTTCTCCACAGCTCCCTCCTGCTCCTCTTTGCAGAACAGGACTGTCAGAGAAGTCAGAGAAAGAGAGTGACATTAGAAGTTTCTTTCACTGGTTGCATTTTTCTATTGCCAATGTGACATTTCGATTAATATTAGTTCAATTACTCCTGATTACAGCAGAACAAATGAATTTTAGGACTAACATTCAACATTTCATACTAAGAAGTTTTTAAAATGAGAAAGAATAATTTACTTAAGAAAAACACTATTTAAGAAAAAAAAATTCCTCTTGTAATTCTTTAGCTTTAAAATTTTCATAGAAGAAAGGAACTACTGCAGGGGGACAAGAGATAAGGAACAGAACAAGAATGTATGTGTGACACCTGTTCAAAGTTTTTTAATTTCTAAAAACGCTGTGTGACTGTTGTGCTTCATGAAGACAATAGAATTCCTATATACTTCACAGCAAAAAAATCAGTGAATTTTTGCTCTACACCCTGCCCACACATAAAGACACACACCTATGTAGTTTTTTATTTTAAAATTACACTCCCTTGAAGAAAGATTAGACTATTAACTTCAAAAATACTTCAAAATCTCAAAATTTCACAGCAGTCAAGGTCTGGCATGAGATTTAGTTTATTTTGAGCACCACTGCAGAAGAATTAATTCATAAGAGCTTATACATTGATGGAATCTTCCTATTGTTATACTGACAAGATTTCCTTGCACTTCTCCTAGGACTAATTTTTTTTTCAACTCAGATCTCCCCTGTGAAATTAACCTTTACCAATCCAGTGTGTTGTCTAAATACCAAGCATTTATGGTTTCTCCAGAGATGTTTGAGAGCAACTGTGAGATTACACTTATAATGGAAGTTCATGTTCTGTCCTGAAAGCATGTTCTCCCCAGGAGTCACAGCAGCCCTTGCCTGTAGGACCTCCTGTACCCACTTCTCAAGCTTTTTTTGACAATTAACCCATCAGAGCTGTACCCTGAGATCTATGACTTAATACTGCACGCAGAATTTGGCTTGAAGACCAGAACAAAACATAACCCTCCAAATGAAAAGAGAGTTGATGAATGCAACATTTCTAAGCATTCATTTTCTTCCAATCTGCATATAAATATGCATTGTTTTTGAGGGTAACAATATACAGCAGTAAATAGCATAAAGACAGGGAATGTGTCAAAAAGGAAAAATACGTGTTTACAGTGAATGAATGTATTGCCTTTTAAAGAAGCAGTGACAGTCTCTTTTGCCAAAGTAGTGAGCATATTGTTTCTCATTTGAAACTGAGATAAAAATTGAGGTGGCTGAAGGTGAGGTCTCCAGGTGATGTGACTTGTAACAATGTAAATACCTGTCTGTAAAGTGGTCAAGAAGAAAATCTCAGCTTCAGAAGGAAATGGGGGAGAAAAGAAAATGGGGTGAATTATTGCACATGGGTGCAGACTATTTTGAGTTGGAAATGATCTTTAAAGATCATTTAGTTAGTTCCAATCCCCCCACAGTTGACAAAAAAAATGCATCAAACAACACAGCGATGAGAGCAAAGTGCTGCTCTTAACAAGAGAATTTATCCAAACAGAACTTCTTTAAAAATAAAGGTGGCCATATCAGCAAGGGTTCAGCAGAACTTTCAGCATTTTATACATTTAAATTAATAATGCAATATTTTTTCAGGATTTTCTGCAAATGTTTTAAAATTATCAGTGTGTCAAATAGTAATATTTTATAATATTATATAGCAAAATAATAATAATTATAATCATCATCATCATCATCATCATACTCCTTCTAGAAAAGGAAAAAAAAACAAATAACAACAATCAACCAACAAAAAGTCGCCAACCCCCAAAACAAAAACCTCAAAACTTTAAAGGTTTATCTTGAAGGAATTAGAGGTTGGATATAATTTGCTAAAAATAGATAACAACTGTTATTCTTTTCATAGTTCTCTTATTCTTTTGAGTATTTGTCTTCTCTCCCATGCTCTTAAAGTAGCCTCCACTAGCATTGATGTTGAAGAACCATTGAGCTCACTGCCTATGATAGAGTGATCCCAACATGAAAGGGCAATATTCAAGGACCATATAAAAACCAATCATGGTTCTTAATATTTTATGAAGTTCCTAATTTATTTTTATGAAGTTTCTAATTTTTCTGTGCCCACAGAAGAAGATAAAACTGGAAGAAATCTAATATTTCTATGCTAAATAGAACATCACTAACCAATAACTCTCTCTTCCAGTAGGATAGACTGAGATTCAGAAAGTTCAGGTGAGCTCAAGGCATGCCAGGCACTGACACACTGCATCATTCACAAGACTGTTTCCTGAAAGCTACCTGAAAACTTCCAAGAGAGTCTAATTGGGAAGCCTTTATCAGAGCCCAGCTGAAAAATCTGTGTGGGTTCAGTTCTTTAGCCTTGATTTATGCAAAATCTCCCCTCCTACATGCACAGAAGAAATTTATGTATGCTGTGCCTAGGCACAAATGAAAGTCTAAGGTTCAGGGAAGAACAGCAATTTCTGAATTGTTTTAGGTTTGCTCACTGTTTGGTAACATGCCCATCTATGTTCTTCAACATCCCCTGCAGAAGTTCTTTGTATGGGTACCTTGTGTGAAAAAACTCTAGTGAAATAAAGTACTAAGCTATCAATCAGGAAAGTCATAATTACTCAGTTAATATGGGTGAGGAAATCTAAAAGGTCCAATCATGAAACAAAGTGTTTGCTCTGTTGGGCTGTGCAGATCATCCACTGAGCAAAGAGGCTGTCTTATCTCCATAATATAAAGCATTTCAGTAAAAGAAAAGAAGATATCCTTGACTCCTCCCTAAGAGCTTGAAATATTTCAAGAATGATTGTCCTAAAAGGAATCTGTGACTTACAGGCATCCATAAACAGAAATAAATTGAAAGAGAGGGTACACAGAGAACATATTTTGTGTGTTGTTGACATTTAGAAATAGAAATATGTTCTATTTATCTAGTAATAAAGCAATATTAATATTCACTCTATTATGCAGACAAGGAGCTCATGAGCATAAATGACATCTTAGTTTATTTTCTTCACTGAATGAATCAATAACACTGAATAAAGAACATCCAGTCATTCTTTTTTAGGAAGAAATTTTTGGAACCAGACCTTCTCAAATTTGATGCAGTTCCAGAATCAAACATTTTGGGCTAATTCCAAGCGGTTTAAATACTGTCAAGTATATGGAAAATATTATTGCCACCTATTTTGAAAATACATGAGAAGAAAGTGGAATAATTGAAGCAAATCAGTGCATGAAGACTTTTATGAATTGAGAAGATGCTGAGCTGTCCATAAAGAAAGGTTACCAACTAAAAAGACCAAGTCCAGTTGTAATTTACTGAAAACTCTCTTTTGATCTAACATTATTTTATCTTCCCACCAGCAGGACTCAAAAGGAAAAACATCAGAAAACCCTTCATTTAACATTTCCTGTATGTGAATTACCACATGCAACAGAACTTGCAACCGAGTTCCAGGCAAATGGATTTTTTTCACTGGTGACACATTTGGCTGAAATCTAATTACATCAAATTATGAAATATTTTTATAATCATCACTATAAAAAGTTATATCTTCACTCTACCTCCAACCTCACACCACTTTTTATGAAGGGAGGTTTAACCATACCTTCTGAACAAAGCTAATGACCTTTCAGTGGGTTCCAATTTGTCTGGAATTCTCCCAGTGTATGAATTGTCTTGAATATTTAGAAGTTATAGAAACAAGAAATCATAGAATGCTTAGGATTGGACCCTTAAAGATCATCTGTTTCCAGCCTCCCTGCCATGAGCAGGGGCACCTGTCACTAGACCAGCTCCACTCAACCTCATCTTGAACACCTCTGGGAACAGGAACTCCACAATCTCTCTGGACAAAAAAGGGAAAAAGGAAAAAAATGCCCAACCACTCTAATTCTTTCAGTCTGTGCTAACAGGAGAGGTGTTTTAGTCCTGTGATGAGCCAGTGGCTCTCCTCTGGACTCTCTCCAATCTGTCTCCACCTTTCTTGTGTTGGAGGCCCCAGAGCTGCTTGCAGCACTTCAGGCAGGCTCTCACCAGAGCACAGAAGGGCAGAATTAATCCCTCAACCTGCTGGCCATGCTGCTTTGTATACAGCCCAGGATGTGGCTGGCTTTCTGATCTGCAAATCCACATTGTTGAATCATATTGAGTTTTTCACCCACAAATACCCCCATGTCTTACTTCCCAGGGATAATTTTGATCCATTTTCCTCCAACCCTGTACTTGTGTGTAGGATTGCCCTGACCCAGGCACAGGACCAAACCACTGAGACAGTTGTTAAACAAATTGCATCAATAATAATTGGCATCCAAAAATTACTATTACTCAAACTGTGGCATTTTTGTTTTTGTCTTATATCTGTCACAAGAGTATAGCTATAATACAGAGAATATGTGATCTGTATCTTCCACATTTCCCATTAAAAGTCTGAGGAATTACTTGTATTTGCTTCAGAACAAGTTATGGTCGTCTGGACTAATCCCATAAAATCAACACCCGTGAACTTAAACAGACAGATGTCTAAAAGATCAAAATATTGCTCCTTTGAGAAAGTGATAGATGCCAGAAAATGACAGGACATTACTTACTGGGTTTTTTCCAATGACAATCCTGCCACTAGACATTCTTTCTAAAGCTGAAATTCTCTCTGCATGAGGGACCAGATCAGTCTTTTGTTCCACCTGAAACAACCTGCATGTGACCAATGAGAAGAAATCTATGACATTGGCCCTGTATTGCAGGGTGTGCCAACACACAACATAAATTCAGAAAGAAAATTCTACATCCAGAAATTGCATAGGAAAAAACAAGAAAAAGCTTTAAGCCCTCTAGTTTAATGTCTACTGTTTTCTTCAGCTTTTTTTATTTATTAGTTACTTCTCAGATTTGATCATATATCCAGATCTCACTTCCAGAATATCAAATGCAGAACTAAAAAATGAGAAATGATCTTTTGTATCATGTCTGAGAACTACATTTGCTTGGGGTTTGTGATCTCCTTTGGCTTTGGGAAGTGAATTTTTGCACATGGGAAACAGTTTGAGCGGCCCTGGAAGCCCACAGATATTTCTAGGCAGAATTCTGCCTCCAGCCACATTCATACAGCATTAAATCTAGACCTGTTCCAGATTTACAGGGAAAAACTGAATTTTTTTTTTCTCATTATAGATTCTGTTGCTTTGGCAGTAGAATGGGCCAGAGTGTGCTAACAAATCCACAGACAAAGGAAAGAAAAATTTCACTCTTTCCATGCATATTGGGTAGAAAATATCATTCAATAGTTATATTCACAGGGGAAAGGAGAGCAGATGTAGAAGAGACATTTTATATCTTTGTTGCTCTGAAAGTTATGGTGATAACAGTGCCACTTATACATATATTTATCCCCAAAGCTTACAACTGTGATTCACTCTAACTTTCCAACTGTTCAGGCATGTGGGTATTTGTTACAGTAGTGCAATCCCATTGCCACTTGGATTTAAACCACACATTTCTTTTTTATTTCTTTTCTGGCTAACAGCCCAAATCCACACAGCAGGTGCTGTCTTAGGAATGTCACCATCTAATAAAAGTACTGTAACATAACACAGAACCAATAAAAATTTCTTTGCATAGACTTTGCTTTTCCTGACAGACTGGATTCCTAATAAGACAATGTCTACAAAATCTAAGGAAGATGAAAATATAAGCTTTATTGTGAAGTAGATAGTTTTTCTCCCTTGTTTAGACAATGAACTCAGATATCAGGTGACAGAAGCTGTGTGAGATTTGTACAAACCTTTCTCTGTCAGCAAAACAGGCAGAGAAATGAGGAACCCTGGCATTGCATGTTGTTTTCATTATTTCTTGGTGAGAACTGTGACTCCATTCATGGTTGGATAAAGGACTTAATCGAGGAAAATACAATTAAAACAAGAGGACTGGGTAATCAGCAATTGCTTGGTAAAAGATTTGAAGATTCTTTTTTATATATAGGACGTGCATGGATGTAATTTGCAAACTTAGAAATTGTTTGGATGCTGCTTTTATTTATCTATTTTGTAATGCAGAGCATTTCCAAGCAGATTTAATCTAAGATATGATTTAAACACCCAGTACTTCATAAATCCCATATACACAAAACTAATTAGCAGTTCAAACAAAGGAAAGATTTCAGCTTTCAGCAATATTTTGGAAGCCCTGGAACTGGGAACAAGAGTCATTAGACATCAGACTGAAATGCTGAAGTGCAGACACAACAGTATTTTCAAGCTGGATGAACAGAGAGTGGCATTACATCCCTAATGACTGTTTACTTCAGCTGTAGCTGCTATTCTAATTGACATTTTAAATTTTTTTTGAAAGGCAGACATCCAAAACAAGGTTCAGGAGTGAAATATGTTTAAGAAGTTATATTCAAAAGAATAGGATGCATAAGATATAAATGCATACATTTGTTCTTTTAAAACTCTTTGTATTTTTCTTGCTCAAAAAGGCTTTCAGCTCTCAATCTATTTTGGCTCTGCAAGATATCAAAAATATCACAAGGTAAAAAATGTTGATTTTTGGTGCACAGAGGTAGAAAATGTTAAACTAATCACTTAACATGAAGTATACTTTTCAGTGTGGTAGAACAGGTCATGTTCAAGTGCATGGTGGTTAATTTTGAGAATTTCTAACAGACTGTGTTCCTGTCCACTGCAATGTAAGTGCTTATGCAAACTAGAAAATTCATTTTTGCAACATGAACATGTGGGCCATTTTCTCTGTAAAATTATAATTTATCTTTTCAATTCTATTTCAAAACTTGCATCAAGTTTTAAAACCACTTTAGAAACAGAAATTATATCTCAGAATCTGTTCATAAAACAGTCATAACCACAATAAAGATGGAAATACTGTAATTTGCTGTAGGGGAGTGCCCTCATTCAAGACAACAATTGAAACATGAGTATGCACCAACCAGAAATTAGCAGGGCTTAAGCACAGTTAAAAACTAAAGTCATACTTAAAATTTTCCAGGGCCAGATCAATTAAGTAGTATCACTAGATTTTCACAGTGACCCATACACTCTATTAACAGGCTTTTCTTCAAAATGTAACAATAATATAATATAATTGATAATATATTTAGCATACATTGGGCATACTTGCACACATGGTGTCTACAGGGGAAGAAACACAATTATTGCAATGCAAGACAGCACAGACTGGGGGTCTTGAATTAAAATATTAGCTGCCTTTGAAAGCTGTTATTATTTACCTGCCAAAGCTAGTATTAGTCTTAAATATGTCAGAAAACATTACATTGGAAATTACTTTAAATATAAACCTGCATCAGCACTTAGAAGTCTTAGGTTTTTTTGATTGGGAATGAAGAATAGTAATTGTCAGTGCAAAAGTGCTGATTAATTCTGCTTTTCTTTGAAGTGTGTGTTTTCACTGGCATTAACTCTGTTACAGTATATTCTTACTCACAGAGTGCTTGACGGGGCACCCCTTTATTCATTTCCTTTCTTCTTAGCAGAAGCAAGCAGTGTAAAAAGGAAACAAAAGTAACTTTCCAAAGACTAAGTGGAAACTGCTAAGGCACTTCCATTTCATTCGCACTCACTCTTTTTTTTTTTTTTTTTGTTGCTTTTTTATCTTTATTCAGACAACATAGGGCTTTTTCTGTGCTACCTTTAATTAATGGAAAACAGTTCAGAGGGAGAAAATGCCTGCAGGGAAGGGTTTACTTTCTAGTAAGGACCTTGCATTGAAAGTAGCTGACAAAGGATTTTGTTTTCCAGTGGTACCAGAAAATGAAAAACTTAAGTTCTGGAGTACCTACATCTACTGAAAAGTTTTCTTCACATATGAAAAGCAGAATCAATTGCTGCACTACCTCTGCATGGAACCTAAATTTCTCTCTCCATAATGTCATTAGTCCTCCAATGATGAGACTTAAATGATGTTTTGGGATGTCATTGTGCTAATTCTATATATTCCTGTAACAAAATCTAGTCTCCTGATAATTGACTAACTAAAATAAAGAAAATCTTCAATTTTTAAAAGAATTGTTGGAAAGAAGTGGATACAAGAATCAGTTAACAATAGCAGCAGTCTCCCCTACATGATGGAGCTTGATGATAAACTATATAATCTTTATCCATTATAACCAAACATATCATGCATAATAGATTTATGTATTATTGCAGATAATTGTCTGCCTTATTATTTAACTGTAACCTATGTTTTTACAAGTATGCTGACCAGCCTGCAAAACTTGTGACTTTGTCAAGTGAAGCAGATGGGCAGAACTGTTTCATAGACATACAAACTTTGGTCAAACATTAATGCATAAAAAACTTTACATGCTACTCAATATCAAAGCATCTGAGCACTTCATACTGCACACTGTGTATTTGCACCTCTGCTCTGACACAAGGAATTGTTATTTACCCCTTTCATAAATAAAATTTAGAAAACCAGAATCTTGGCAATGGCTCACTGAGTTAAATTCCTGTAGGACTGACTATTTTTCCCATCAATAGCTATCATACATTTCAGAGACATATTCTCATTAATTTTATCTGAATTAGTATACTACTGTTATATATATTATTCTATTGATAACTGGAGGTTTATCTGAGAAATCAGTTTTCATTGTCATGTTATAAGTGAATGGGAATTGAAAAGCATCTGGAAAAAAATGCCTGTTTGGAAGAAACCTTCCTTGTTAAATGTATATATGTGTCTGTATGACTTTGTGTGGCAAGGTTTTGGTAGCCAGAGGTCTATAAGGTTGGCTCCTGCAAGGAGCTCTCAGTAGCTTCCCACATCTGTGACATGGCCAATGCCAGTTGGCTGCAAGACAGATCCAGCCCTGGGCTGAGGCTGAGCCCATCAGCAGCAGTGGCAGCACCTCTGGGATGACGTGCTTAGATGAGGGAGAAAAAATGCACAGCAGCAATTGCAGTGGGAGAAAGGAGTGAGACTATGAGAGAAACAACTTTGCTGACATCAAAATCAGCAGATGGAAGGAGGACGTCCAGATTCCAGAGCAGAGATTCTTGTATAGCCCAGGGTGAAGACCATGGTGAGAAGCTCTCCCATTGTCACTGTGTGACATTGCACTGAAGCAGATTTTCTGGCAGGACCTGCAGCTCCATGGGTGACCCATGCTGGGCAGCCTGTTTCTGAGGGACTGAACCCCCTGGAAGTGACCCACACTGGAGCAGGAGGAAGAGTGAAAGGAGTGGAAGAAATAATATCTGATGAGTAGCACAAACTATTCCACATCCATCTCTGATGCTGGCAAGAGAGGAAATAGAGGAAATCAGGAGTAAAGTTGAGTCCAAAAAAAGGGAGGTGTGGAAGAAAGGCGTTTTAAGATTTAGTTTTTAATTCTCCTTACTTTATCCATATTTGATTTTTAATAAATTGAACTAATTTTCTCAAGTCAAGTGCTTTGCCTGTGATGGTAATTGCTGAGCAATCTCTCTCCATCCTTATCTCAACCCATCGGCATTTCCTCATATTTTCTCTCCCCTGTGCAGCTGAGGAGAAGAGTGATAGAGCAGCTTTAGTGGACACCTGGCATTCAGTCAGGGTCAGTCCAAAACAGTGTCTATGCCATATTTAAGAAATAAGTCACTTCCCTGTTTATCACCCACAGAACAGGCAGGTATTTAGAGGGAATTCAGTACGTAGTGTACTAGGAATGTTATTAGTTTAAATAATCCACTGTTTTGGTATAGGAAAAGAAAATGGTTTTTTTGAAAATCTGAACCATAGGCATCACTACTGTTTGTTCTTAGGTAGTTCACTTCATTAGAACTTTTCTCCTTAAATTAATTTTTCTCCATATTTTTAGTGAGTAATTTTTAAATATTTGTTGTACATATGTAACTCTTGTAATCTTTAAAACCATCTATGAGGAAGATTTTTACAAATATTTATCAATCTGCTCATTGAAGTTAAAAAAAACTTTTAGGCAACAATCTTAGCAATATTTGGTTTTACTTAATAATTTTCTAATAAAATTAATTAAAGAAGTATATAAAATTTTAAGTAAATAGGATTAGAGGACAAAAAGAAAAATAATGATAGAAAGTAAAAAGAGGAGAAAGAAAAGAAGAGAGGAGAAAATAATGAGTTTTGAATTAGCACTGGATATTAGGGGAAAAAAAAATTTAATTACCCAAGGCTTTTCTGCAGAAATTTGGAATGTAACCATAAAATATACGTACAGAACAGCTGTGATAATTCAGGTTGCTTGTTAGCTTTGTTCTCTTTTCTTAGTGCCCAGGTTTATGTTTGTGTATAAACAAAGTGAGTATCCTCCAGCAGCTCATAAACACACCCATTGGGCTTTTTTCTCTCTCTTTTAGGGAGTCAGGAGAGTTTGTGTAATTTTTCAGGCTGCTTCTAAGAGGTGGGACTGTTGTGGTATGTGAGCATTTTTCCATCTGTTCCATTGTGATTTACCCGAATTCCATGCAGATAAAGAAGAGCTGTTACATCTGACAGACCTCCCTAGGCTGCACAATAAACAGCAGGAAAGACCACCTGCTACACAGAAACTCGTGTTACATCAAAGCAGCAAGCATGGCCCAATCCCAATCAGATGGCAGCAGAACTTCTAACCACAGCATTTGTTTGGTAAGATAGAAAAATTGAAAAAGAGACCTGCAGACTAGATGTAAAAAACCCTTTCAAAGATTCTCCAGAGAGGTGTAAATATTTTTCAAAAAACAAAATGAGTTTATAATTGGTCTTGCCTGCTGTTTATCATTTGTTTATGTATGTATCACCCCCAGGTTTCCTTCACTTATATATCATGGCTTCATCAACCTTCCCTTATACCAACTAAGGACCAGATTCTCTCATGCCATTGGAAAATGAAGTAATTTGCTACCATAACTTAGCCTACTCCTTCAATAAAAGAGATTTTCCTTACAAAGGAAAAGAAAATATTCTGCTTGATGACAAGCAGAAATTGGGATTTTCTTTATGTAAGATTTTAGTGTTTTGAAATATTTTTTAATGCCTTGAAGCAGAGTGACAGCAAGAGTAACGGTGATGAGTAATACAGTTTATTACTGAAAGCAAGGCTGAAGATGATAGAATAAAAGCATTAGAAAATAATCCCCTTCACATTCTGCTACTGAAAAAATAAGTTTAGAGCATCATCTCTACATGCTTCCCAATATATCTGAAAACTGGATCACTGAAAAGAAATCACTCTTTATTTTTGTTTGCACTGCTCATCCCATTATCTATAAATACCAGGATAATGTTCAGAAGTGTTGTGAGTTATAAACTTTGGAATGAGAATGTAACTAACTAGGCATACCTCCTGAGCCACAGAAGAGTTATCAGAGAGTAACTCAAATGCTTCTAAATATTGCCCTACATTGGATTCACACTGACAACTTAGTGCAGAAAAACTCCATATGCCCTTACCAGTCCCTTGAGCAATCAAATCCCTCATATTTTACACCTGGACTTTTTAATGAATTGGTGCAATAACAGCAGGTTTGGGGAAATTGTGTTCTAATTAATATAATGTTGTACAATTTCAAACAGCTGTGTATAAAATGAAAGCCAAAGTTGTGTTTTAATTTGTTCTGACAAAGGAATCAAACAAGTAAGATTTTCTAATTAGTTTTTTACCCCTTCCTCCCCAGCTGAAAGTCTAATAACTGAGGGGTGGACACTCTGAGTTTCAAATTCTTGAAACAAACTTTTAAAGGAAGGCAAGGTAAAACTATCTAGGGCTAATAGAGTGGGAACGTAAATTTAAACACAATATTCAAAGTTTGGGTATGCATTCAAATAAGCTCAAATAACAAGTAGAATAATGAAACTCTCATTGATATTGCAGTGTATGTTTTAGCCCACCCTCTATTATGAGCTAGAAGTATTGCATAACAGAATAGACATGAGAATGCTTAACAACCTTGTTTGGTACCACAAATAAAGTAACTGAAACATTGCTGCTAAAAATGAGAATTCTGAAAGAAGAATGAAAGAGACTCTTTAACAGTCCCCAAGAATTCTCATGGTTTTGTAAATTTTCTCTGTATTCATATGTAGGACACACAGAAATCAATAAACCAAATTGACTCGTGCAAAGAGCTCCTTTTCTGAAACTGCCATTCTAGCACCTAAGATCATATTCTCATTCAAATGAAATACATTTTCATCTCCTAAAATCTGTATGAAACCTATCTATTTATTATGCTTTCCAAATTAAAATACCTAGCCATTGCAGAGCCAGGAATATATGAACAGAACTATTATGCACTTATTTAAATTATTGTAATATTATTTCTTATAGCTAGTGGAGAACAAAAAAAGACATGTGTCTTACTGGACAAGTGCAGAGTAAACAGATGTTCTTTTTTTTCTATACATTCAACTTTCAATTTCATTAGCAATCACATAACAAAGCAACCCCCAAAAAAACAAAACAAAACCAAAATCTTGTAAGTGCTTAAGGCAGTATCAATGAGGTTCAGAATATGGGGAATCAGGTCTGCCCCTGTGTGAGTGTGATTCAAGTTACAGTAAACATGATATCCTTGTAAATTAAATAATCTTAAGGTCTCTGAGTTCAGACCACATGTGAATTGCAACATTTGATACAACTTTTACTTTGCCTTGGAAATACCTAACAAATGAGCAAGGATTTAATGAGGTTATTGCCCCTCACATGGAGGAAAACAAGGAAACCCAAGACCTAATTTTTATTTCTCACATATGCATAAATTAGGGGTAACATCATTTAAGTCATGTTGCAATTAAGTACCTCTGGTACCTTCTAAGATAATAGGCTATATATTTTCCCTTCTGGATTCAGGAAGATGTGTGGTGTTGGAGCACACTATTTTTGGACGAGATATGAAACAAATCCCAACTGCTTGCATTTTTTCAAGATTGCATAACATTTTTCAGAGGAGTCAAATGTGTTAATTACAGTGTTCTGGCCAAATTAAACTGTACTTATAGTTGTAATCTCTCAACCTGACATTTCCTCTGAAACTCTGCCTAGCTCTGGTGCTCTGGTTGGCTGTGCACATCTTGCTGTATGCATTTGGGCACATGTAAGAGCAGAACAGAGTGTTTGTAGTAGATTCAGTGATTTTGCTTGCTGTTTACTTTGGAAAGCACCTTGTGACGCCTCATAAATATTTGGTTTACATATGCAGAGATTTGAACACTCTCTACAAAGACCACTGCCAGTGGTCAAGGTAGGCAAGCCTTTGTTGCAGGTGTGTTTTAACAAGATAACCCAGACACTTTGGTCTGTTTGTGAAGATTATCTTGCATTGCAAGCAGAAGAGTTCCTGACTCTACATTAAGCTTTTTTACTCAGAGGCCATTGGCCAAAAAAATTAATTGGAATGTTCTCTCTTAGCATGTGAAGGACTCCTTGGTTCTCTCAAGCAGATCTTGTCACTTCTTATACAAAATCTGGTTCTCTCAAGCAGATCTTGTCACTTCTTATACAAAATCAGCTCACATTGAACTAATGTTTGACTGAGAGTAATATACAAAATGTTCACATATGTACAACAAGCAGGATCCACTGCAGCCTAGTATTAGTCACTGCAAAGTCTGTGGCCAAGAGTATCTGCATGGCAGATAACCAGGCACCTTTGCATTCACACTGACACATATAGCTTAAGACACATCCTAATATATATCAAAATCCTTCTTGTGCTTTTTGAATAATAAGATTCTCTCTTGCTATCTACAGTATTCCACATCAGGTTAACTTTTCTCTGTGTGATCTTCATGCTAGTCATATATATATATATATATATATTTAGGCATATATATGTATTAGATAAAAAATAAAAATGCTACCTGTGCTACTTGTTGGGTTTTTTTTTTTAATTTTGCTAATTAGAAAAATTATTGAGAACCACTTTTTTTGAAAGTTTTCCAATTCTTCATGAGCTTTTCAAGTGCTTAAAATTATAGTGATTGATGCTAACAGCTGTTATTCCATATGATCACTAATATTATCTGATGATTAACTTCTAAACAACAGGACAATATGCTACTTGAAGTGTTCATTTGCAGATACTACAGAAAGCCATTAAAGTTCCTTACTATTCAAAAGACTATATGAGTACTGATATTAAATACAAGCACCTGCTGCATAAATATTCTAAAGCAGTCATTCCCAATTTATCTTGCATGTAAGGGAGGATTCTTTTATGATGAAGTTCAAGATGGTTGAACATTAATACTAGGAATTGTAGAACTGTAGTCTAATCTGAAAATTAAGCTGATTACTTACTTGCTGACTGTCTTATAAAAAATTCATTGACACAGATTTACTTATAAGCAGAGCAATGTGTAAACTGTCTTCATTTTGCCAAGCGAAAAATAATCTATTTGGGAAATATAATATTACTGAAGAAAGTAATTTAAAAATCAAATTTTAAATGTGATTGCATTTCTGATAATTATAATTTTGGAACTTGAAAATTTTGTCTAAACTACATTCATTTCCTTACTTGTAGTTGTGGTCAAATATTTTCCGTGTTTAGAAATTTGAAAGATACTTGTCCCTAAAATGAATAGATTAGTATGGCCTTTCTTACCACTAGATCTTTAAATGTCAACAAGAAAATAGTATAAATATATTTTATAATTTTAAAATTACCCCATAACCTTATGTAGTTAGTGTTTACATTGTGAACCAAATGAGAGAGATGATTGATTTGAAATAAATCCCGATTAAAACAGTGGGATCCAACCTGAACATTACCAAAACCAAGACATAGACACATATTTATATTCTATATTCACCTTCAGCTGTCTTTGACTTCTTTATCATGTTTCTTTACCCTGCCCTGAAGATTTTCCTGCTGTTGTTTCTGTTGGGTTACAGAAGTAAACCAAACATGCTCTTTTCCTTGGGAGAACCAGTGTCTGCTTTCTTTTTCTCATTTCCATAGTACCTTGATGCTTATATTAAATCAAAAGCAAGCCAGCATTTGTTACAAAGGAGTGTTTGAGATTGCATAAAAAAAAAAAAAAATCACTGGCAAGGGGATCAGCAGAAGCCGGATTTAACATTAAGCAACGGTGCAACAAAATTAATCGATAAGATTCCTCTAGTACTTACAGGAGAGTTAGGGCACACCAAGAAAAACAAGCAACATCAAAACCAAACAAAACCTAAACAATCAAACCAGAAATTAACCAAGAACCATCTCGGGGGGGGGGGGGGGGGGGGGTGTGTGTTTAGGTGCCTGTGATAAAGGATAGTGAGAGCAAGGATCAAAAGGTACAAAGTATAAAGGTTTAACAGCACTCAACAGCACTTTAACTTAACTTATAACCTTAAACCTAACAATTTAACAAATGAACAACAATTTATATCTAACTTAATTTATAGCTTAAACTTAATTTACAACTTAACTTTAACTATTTAACAGAGGAATAACACTTAACAGCATTTAACCTAACATAATTTCAAAGTTATACGTAGCAACTTAGCAAAAGAACAACACTTAGCAACACTTGGCTTATAACTTATGTTGAACTTAACCTCTTAGCAAAAGAGCAGCACTTAGCAGCATTTAAGAAGTCATAAGTCACAAGCTTACTTGCAGGCCTAACTTAAATATCCAAGATATTTAAACATTTAAGAAACCAGTGTTTCTCCCAGATTTGCTACAGCATATGCACATTTATGCACCCAGACAGAAAGAGTCAGTGCAAGCACAGTAGCTGTGAGAAATTCCCCTCAGATGTCAGTGGAATATTCACTTTGTCTGTTTTTGCAACTCCCAAGGGGTGGAGAGTCAGTCCTCAAGGAGTCAGGTATTGGCCCAGGATTTGAACCTCCAGGCACAGCAATAAACAAACTGCAATAAAAAGCTTGAGGGTTTTCTGGATGCAGCCTGCTGCAGTTCAGGAGAGCTCAAAGGGTCTCCTTTTGGAGATCACTGTTTACAGGGTCAGGAGACCTGGGCTTTAGTCATTACAATGCTACATCCTGGACACAGTTTGGGTCAGCACCTTGCATGAAAGCGTGAGAACAGGAATGTTATTCCATTCAGGCAAGAACAATATTTTCCAAGGCTGTTAATAAGGAAAACAGGAGCTTTTTGGCAGTTCCTGGAGGCTAACAGTGTTTCTGATAAGCTCAGAAGAGCTGAGCCAAGGTGCTAATTTTCAAGACCAAGGCCTCATGAGCATTTCTCAGACCTCAGTGCAGCCTGGAGAGCGGGATGCACAACCACAGCATTAACTTGTGGGTTTTCATTATTTTAAAATGATATTGCAATCATGATATAATTTTTAAATATGGCTACTGTAACAGATTGCTTACTGTTGACCATTTTACAAAGTCAGCTTCAGAAATAATTTACAGTTATCATCCCTTAGAATTCCTACAAAAGAGAGAACATCAAACAAGGCTTTTGGAGTTGTATAATTTTAAGTGTTTAAGGATTGAGATCCTGCTGCTGAACAAAACAAGCCTCTGAATAATTTTACATATTTAAGTAATTTGTATTCAATCCACCAGACTTCAAGAAAATCACAAGCTGGAAATCGTCAGGATTGTGGCATTATGTAAGAATATTCAGTGATTTCACTTTTCTGATATCTCTTTTTCATTGGAATTAATATTCTCTCTTAGACTTATGAATAGCAGACCACTAAAGGACCATTTCACTGATGCATGGCTCTCACAGACATAAATATATAATTTGACTACTCCAGATTTTAGTAGTTATGTTTCCTCACCAATTTAAAAAACCCAAAAAGCAAAAAAGAACAAAAAGAGGTGAAAATAAAAGTTTTAACATTTGGCAAGATATTATTCAAAACAGCTTTCTTAACATTCTGCTGCTTGCCCTACTATTAAGTACAATATGTTCTTATATATTTTATAACATCAAAGTACAACATGTTGCTTAAACATTTAAGCAAATTGTGTTATCAAAACTTTAAATGCCTCAATAAATCTCAGTATACATTGTCTAAATAAACTACATCTACAAGGCTAAGCAGTAATTCACAGACAGATCCAGGTATGGAAGAGAAACCAGCATTAAATGTTGGTTTGTCTAGTAGTATTATTCTGTTGATTCCTTTAAAAAATATATATTAAATATATTTATTGCATGACTGGTAGAAGACAGTATAGTAAAGTGTCAGTGAACAAGAGCTTTTCTATTCAGGTACTTTTGCCATGTCTGAAAGAAAAAAATATATTTCTTTGCACCAGTGAACTGTTCAATACTGTAAACAACCCCAGTGACCCATTAATTCCAAACCCTGGGAACTGTTATGAGGGAAGATTGTAAGAATGTTATATTCCTTTCCTTATGCTTAAAAAAAAAAGAAAAAGCATGAAGTTCAGTACCATAATCAGAAAGGCTACAGTCTAGTGCCAAAGCTACTAAAACAAATTAAAGTTTCCCTGCTAGAAGAAATTTAGAGAGAGGCAAATAGATTTTCCTAATTAACTTAAACCTTCATTATGTGCTTACAAGAAGCTCAACGTGACCTGGAAGTCTGTGCATCTCAGAAATCCAGCTGTATGCTGGGCTACTCCAAAGGAATCTTGGCCAGCATGTCAAGGGCAATGATTCTCCCCCTCTGCTATCTTACTGTGAGATCCCACCTGTGATTCTGCATCCAGCTCTGCCAGTCAAACATGAGAGGGATGCAGTGAGTTGAGGAGAGCCAGAAGATGATCAGAAGGCTGGAACAACTCTTCTATGTGAGACAGGCTGAGAAGGTTGGATTTTGCAGCCCATAGAAGAGAAGGATCCAGGGAATTACTGTAGCCTTCCTAATACCTAAAGGGAACCTATAAGAAGGCTGGAGAGGGACTTTTGGCAAGGGTGTATAGTAATAGAACACGGAGAATGGATTTAAGCAGAAAGAGGGTAGGTTTAGATTGGATATTTGAAAGAAAATCTTTGCTGTGAGGGTGGCGAGGTGGTGAGGCACTGAAACAGTTTGCCCAGGGAAGTTGTGGATGCCTCATCCATGCAGGTGTTCAAGGCCAGGTTGGATGTGACTGAACAACCTCATCTAGTGGAAACTGTCCCCTGTTCCAACAGAGATGTTGGAACCAAATGATCTTTATGGTCCTTTCCAACTCAAATGGTTACATGATTCATGTTCATCAATGCCAAAGAGAATTTTTCAACTAAGATATGAATTAATGGAAATATATATGCAAAATAATCTACATGCAAATTACCTAGTAAATTATTTGAATATCTAAACAGATAAGTGCACAGATAAATAAATTAAATAGCTGCTGTTTTGCGGGACTATACCAATTTAAAAATAGATATAAATTTTGATACTGAATCCATTTAGAATCATGTACTGAAGATGTTCTCAGATAGTCAATGATTCTGATCATAAAATCCAGCTTCATTTAGGCAATATCTTTCAATAATTTGCCAAAAAGTGGAAAAAAAATTATATGATGATAGCCATGAACTAAGGGTGCATTTAGTACACTTTTATACACTATTTATTACTCTGTTCTTCAAAAAACCACTATTTTAGGTTTAGAGGCACTAAGCCTATGCAAAATTTGGTGGTGAGATCCATGTATCTTGATACAGGCACCCAAAGACAGGGAAATAAGGTGTAAGTAGGTCAACAGAGAGAAAATCTCAAACTAACTCACCTGAAAAAAGAGATTTTCAGGTGATTTTATGACTTAATGAGACAAAGGAATACAGGAATGCTGTTCTAAATGACAGAAGTTGTAGAGTAAGAAGATTTTGCCCTAAGTGGAACAGCATCATTTGAAGAGAAAATGGAGATAGGTGTGAATGTGTGATCAGGGAGATAGAAAGGGAGAAAGAAGAACATACTCTTATCATCCATTATTAATTAATTAAGACAAACTAAACACTGTGGCATGCTGTCTGTTTTGGCTGTGTTCAGCCGAGAGGCCAGAACCTGCCCCTAAAGCTGTTCACCACATGTTTCCACTTTAATCTTTGTTTTACTCATTGCCAGAAACATGCTGATATATCTTTGCTTTGATTTGCAGTGCTCCTAGCTATTGACTTTTATACAATTTTTGGGTTAAGAAAGGCAAAACTATAGCATTTACAGCCTGGAAGAATGAATGATCTAGATTACCTCCTCAAATACCTTCTATATCTGTTCTTTATCTTTTTCTCATGCCTCTCATACCATAATACTAAATAATGTAAGACTTAACACAGAATATAGGAATTATATTATGCATTAACAAACTCTCAGTAATAGTGGTCTTGTAGGTTATTTCATTACTAAAATGTTGGTTTTCATTTTGTTCTTCTGGGTATACACTGACATACTTATCTACTTGTGTTGATAGTGAAGACTGTATTCTTTTCCTTACATATTTTACCCAGTTATTTTTTATTTAAACTTTATTTTACTTTCAAATATTGAAAGGGGGTTATCACTCTGACTTAGAGAAAGACAACAGTCTCCAAATAAGTCACATCAGTACTCTGCCCGTCACTGAATCCAAATCTGTTTCTTTATGTGCTGAAGTAGTGCACAAACAAATTCCATCTCTGAACTTCTAAGATATATGAAAGAAATTCTCCAGGTGTTGGTATGGAATAAACTGCAACTTCTTTGTGATTTGCTATGTAGTGTAAATGACTTCTAAAATGTCTTCTGAAAGGGATTTGAGAATTTCACAGTTTCAGAATCTGATCATGCTTCTTTGAGGAGGTTGAAAATCCAGTTTAACCATGAAGGAAAAATGTCATCAGAAATCCTAAACTACCTAACCCAGGCTTCATTCAGGTTGTATACTAGTTCCAGATGTAGATTTATACCTTATGCTTGTTCAGACATTAAACTTCCCCCGTTGGCATATAGTTGTTTCCCCACTGATACTTCTGAGGGTCTGGCTGTAAAACAGTCCCACCACCAATATATTCATATTTATAGAGATCATGCATTTGTGCTTGCTGATTTATATATATATGTGCAAAGTTCTTTGCCTTTTAATACTTACCTGTCAGAAGTTAATGATTTAAAATACTCTTCCAACAGTTGTGTTTTCAATAGGGTCTGCTGTAACTATCTAGACATGTCTAGAGCAAATTACGATTTTCTTTTTATTGTCAATGTCTGTGACTTAATCATGTGTTCATTTTATGCTGGCTATTCATAACATCATCAGCACTGGTGTGAATTACCTAATGTGGGGTCATAAAACCTAGCAGAGTCCTATGCAGAAGTCAGAGTCTTAGCCATAAGTTACCATGCACCTGAAGTCTAGAATCAGAAACAGAGTAAACTGCCAAATGAATAGCATATGAACACTGGTTAGAAATAAGAAAAGTACTGTTGTATTGTGCCAATGACAAAACGAATGGCTGTACACAATTCTCATTTGTTCAAAATCCTTATGGCTAATAGAGGTTAGGGCACTGCTGTAAAAGCAGTTTCATATTTAACATGCCTGTTCTGCTCTGCCAGATCGTGTTCAAAGTACTACAGGTATTTCAGATAGGCTCTTATGGGGTTTGGGTTTTAACACACTGTTTGGGTTATTATGTTATCCTGAATAAAATACATACATTACATAACAAAATCAAAGGATAAAAGATTTGTATAACAGCCAGTAAATCCATCAGAAAGTATTCTTTTTGTTGTTGTTGTTGTTGTTGTTCATATTCTTGATTCTTGTCACTTTAAAGGTATTCCATTCAAATTCTTTGGGTTTTTCAGTAGGATTATTAAAATTTTTGATAGTATAATTACTAGATAAGGAACCTGTCCATTTTTCATACTTCCAGAATAACTAAGGGTAACTCTAGTGGCAATCTGGGAAATTTGCTCTGCCAAATAGGCAAAACAGGACTATCTGCTACACCAACAGCAAGAGGACCAAGACAGTCCTTTCATCTCTATTTTTCTATTTTCTGCCTTGGGCATTAATTTGGAAGCCTTACTCTCCATATGTTTTTACAGTCTTAAATACTTTATATTTTCAAGACCTGGCTCTCTTTTATCAGTACAAAACCTTCTTCATATATGCATAGTATTTTATAGCTGGAATCTCTGGATGAAAACAATTTAGAAACATAGAGAACTCACATCAGATACAGACAGAGTAATTAGAGACACTGAAACTCCAAAGAGTAATTGAAAATGTTGATTTTGCTTTTAAGTAAAGCACAAATTTGTCAAAATAAAGAGAAAAAAATATTAGATGTAGTTTTATCTCCCTTGAAATGAAAATATAATTTTGGGTTGACCACATAGATGTGACTGTATTTTTTCTCTGCACATAAAACTGGGACCGTTTTATAAATATAAACATTCAGCTTGAAATATTCACAGAGATAAAATTTTATTTATTTATTTATTTATTTATTTATTACATTGGATCTTTCATGTTAAAATTATCCTCTTTAGAAAGACTGTCTGAAAACAGAAACAAAACAGAACCAAATATTCTTCTGTAGGACACAAAAGGATAAGGGATTTTCTATGCTGGTATTTTTGTGGAAGCAATGCAAGTGGCAGAGAGAGGAAATAGATATTGGGGCAGAATGCAGAGTATGTCAGGTACTTACAAACTTCTTATCCTATGCAAGTGTACTACTTGCACCAGATAAGAAGAAAAGGCAGACACGTTTAATGTGGAAAAAAACCAGCATCAATTAAAATGTGCATGGCAGAAATAAAAGAAATCCAAAGTAATTTACTTGGTGGAGGTTTGTAACTCTGAGAAAGGATGAAATCTCTGGTGTTCTAGAGATAGATATGAATGAAAATAAAGCAAGAAATTGTCATCCAAGATAGAAAAGGCATTAAAGGTCTATCAGACATAAAGAGCTTGAGGAAAGGGAAATAAAGCTATCACACAGATGGAAGGTTTGAGTTGTTTACATTGCAGTTTTGCACAGGAAGCAAAGACCCGTTGATCTTGCCTAAACTGACTGCAGTTTCCTATATTACAAACATATGAAATAGTTCTCCAAACAATTATCTGGGTCCAAATACTAGACTAAACCACTGAGGAAGAAAAATCTGTTCTTGAGGATCTGTAAAATGCACACATTAAAAGAAATAAGAAAGAAAAGGTCTAGTGACAGCCTGGTCTAAAATAAAGCATAGAAGTCACTGCAATAATTTTGTGCTCAGTTATTTTCATATAAGCTAAATTCTACCTTTCATTTGTCTTCTTTAAGAGTGAAAGAGTTTACCTCCAAGTTTCAAAAGTTCATTAGCTGTTAAGCTGAGTCATGTGTTTGATAAAGACCCTGAAAGATTGTATACCTTGTAGTTCTGAACACATTCAATGGCTAAAACAGTTGTTGCCCATCTTTTTCAGTTTATGGATTATTTTTTCCAATAATGGTCCAATATGCAGTCATTCACAAAGGTATAATTTTGCAGACTTTCCACACAGATGGATTAATATATTTTTTTAGGTATAGTTAATGAAGACTTGAAAATAAGCCAAGGAAATCTGAGATCCATGCTACCCCAGGTCAGCTGTCAGATAAGAACTAGAAGGACTGAAAACCACGGCAACTACCTTAAGACATGACTCAGTCAGAAGGGAAAGTGCTTAGATCTTGTGGTTCTCCCTTGATATATGTAAGCAGTTTGAGCTTTGAATTCATTGTCCTCTCCAAGAAAAACTCATTTCTCATGTCAAAAATGTGAGTGCAATGATGCCTACTTCCTATTTTTTGGGGGGGAGGTGAGGGGAGCAGAGAAGAAGGGGAGGAGGGGCATTGGGTGTTAAGAACCAGCTTCCTTTGTTTCCTTAATCAACATCTCCATGGAATTTCAAAACATAACCTCTTCACCTTTTCCAATAGGTAGCACAACAACAGCAGCAGAGGGTAATCATTTGCTGACATGATGTAAACAGCCTTCTGTTTGAGGAATGAGAAATGAAGGGCTTGATGAATGCTTCCTTTTCTTTAACTGTGCTGGAGATGCAAGCACTGGTGTCTGGTGCTACATCTCCCATCTGTCAGCAAGATGTGGCAGAAGTGCTCAGATGCCTTGCTACCCTTCTTTGCAATTTGTCTGTTTCCATTTCAAGGCTGCCAGACACATTTTCTTGTGCCACCGAATTTAGTGTCAGAAGGATGACTTGAGAGGTGAATAATTTGTGCTGCCAGGAAGAATTGGATTTGCAGTCACCTTGAATGGGAAATGGTGCATTGTTATGGGTTGTAACCTAAACTCTTGCTCTGCTCATCAGAAAAAGAGGAATGAAAACTAGCCACAGAACAGCATACTGCTTGTTGCTTATTTTATTCTTTTTTAAAAATTACATTTCTTTTTATCAGTAGTTTGCTTTAACAACAGAAGACTTGTTGATCCTGCAACAATATAAGGATGCACTCTCATGACTAGTGTCTCTGGCACTAGGAACCCTTGAAAGTTAAAACGCAGCATTGAGTATGACATGATGATAGTAACTGGAATGTGGATTTTTAATAAATTGGTCTAAAAAAAAAGGAATTAAGATGGCATCATATATTAGTAATGCACCAAATTAAAAAAAAAATAGGGATTGTATAAGTGACAGAACACGTTTAAATATAATGACATTTTGATAAAAGTATTCCTACATATACCTGGTGCTCTGCTGCAGATCTCCAGGATATTTTTTAGCTATGGGAGACTATGCTGTGCAATATGCCATATGATATGATTTTGTGTTTGAGAACAAACTAATAGAGACACAAAAGGCAAAAATAAAGTTTATGTCCATCTGAGTGCATAGTGAATCATAATTTTTTGATCAACTCTCTCCTAGCTATTTTCAAATTTTGATGTTTTTAAATCTTCAAAATGCTTATATCCAATTAGATAATCAGCATTTTTTTTTTTTTCGATATACATACTTTGTGAGTTTGGATTTTGAAAAAAACATCAGAAGTAAAGCTAAAGTAAATGGACAATAACAAAAAGAAATATTTTTTCCTATTTCCTTAGTTACATGGATACACAGACACAGAAAAGCTTTAGACATCTAATTTCCTAGATACATATGTATTCTGGTACTCATATCAGACCTCACTGTGTTTGCTGGGGCAGGGGTTATTTTACTTTTGGCTAAAAACTCACTTTTTCTTTTCAAGGGAAAGGAAACACAACAAAATCAGGAATTCAAATGGGATTACTGTAATTAACGTCTGATAAAAATATTCACGGACTTTTTTCACATTAATAGGCATTTCTGTGACATTTTAAATTAGTTGAATTTAAAGTAACGTGTGGTAACATAGAATTTTGAAGCATTTCATTATGTGTGTTCTAAATCACTGTATGATGAGAAACTGAGCAATTTGAAATTGACTGACTGTATAAATGAAGCAAATTCAGTGTAGTTCGAAAGGGATTAATAGTCCAAAGATATCTGCTAAATGAAGTTTACAGCTGTGCTAAAGGATATTTCCCTCACAGTGGCCTGCAGCACATACAAAGAATTTCTGTGAGCCATTTTTGTGGTTCAATATGTCTGGGAGTCCACCTGCGCTGATTTTTAGGTTCCTCATTAGTAGCACTCAGAGGCCCAATTTCAGATGCGTGTGTCTTTTCCCTGGAGAATCTGAAAATGACACTAAGGAAAAAAAAAAGAAAAAGAAACCACAAAATGAAAGAGGAGTTTCTGTGAATCCTCTGTAGTTCTGAGAAGTGTCCATATCCTGAGGGAAGACAGCACACCATTTACTCCAGATTTAAACAAGGCCGAAAATGAGTGTTGCAGCTTCCTTCTGAATTGGTTTTGTTAAACTGTTCTTTTTGCCACCTGTTCTATGTGCCATTACATGACCAATAATTTCTGTGAATAAAGTTTCAACAACATTTTCTGCAGAAAATATTGGGATTTTTCTTCCATAGGATGTGTCAAGATGAATGGAGAATAAATAAGAAGTAATGGGAATGAAAACCAGGAATTTTATTTCAGTTTCAATTTCCACTAGGCTGGATCACATTTTTAATCAGTTCACAGTCCAAAAACAAACCTCAAAAGTATTATTACTCGTTTTTAGTTCCCTATGTCTGCAGCAGAGCTACATGTCATCTCTTCAGATGGCCTAATACTTTATAATTTTCCTTAAGAGAGGAAAAGAAGTATGTGTCATTTTGAGAAGTTGATCCCTGTGGTGCAAAAACAACTAGCTCTTTGGCATTCTCAGTGCTTAAACACAAATTCCATTATCACGCCTCAGCAAAAATGTATAATAGCTACATAGAGAGAAAGGATTTGTCAAAATCCTTTAGAAGGTTGATAAGAAACCAGAAGTAGGTAATTTTTTAAATATTATCGTGAAACTTTTTAGCTAAGCTAAAAGATAGCCAAGAATTTAAGATAGTTTTGCTCTTAAAATTTTCTGTCACTTAATAATATTGCATTCATAAGCTCTATATTTCAACTATGCTTCCCCCTTGAGTAAATGGAACTACGAATAAGTGGGCAGTTTATTTGTGTATACACACACACCCCCCCCCTCAATATGTTTCAGGAACTGTCCATGCAATTCTAAATAGGATTGCTGAGGTAAAACTCCTGCTTAGGATGTATGGATTGTTTGAGAATTTTTCAAGTTTTTATTGTAAACCCTTATTTTCTTTTAAATTATATCTCCATTTATATTATTTTATACATGCAAATACTCTAAGCAATTTATCTGGGGAGATACTGAAAGATCTGTGGGGAAGCTGACATGAAATTTGTTCCCTAATTGCTTCCCTCTGTGGTTTTTTTTCCATTTAGGTGCCTAGACAAAGGTGTAATAGATGTGGAGAGTGATTCTTATGACTATGTGTAGTCTTTTTCTTGTATTTGAAAGTGAAGCTTCTGGCTCCTGATGATTAATGCCAGGATCTATCCCAGGAGGTGGATATGAAGAGTCAGTTCTGTTCACTCCAAACAATGGTGAAAAGGCCCATGGTGTTCTGAGCACATGTAGATGATCCCAGTGGTATTCCTAACAACAGTCCTCTACTCAGAAACAACATTTTGCCCTACATGTTACATTTACATAACTTACAAATTTTACCTATGGTGTCTTGGTTTAATTTAGTTCCATCTTGAGGTTGTCATAGAAATGAAGCCACTGAGACATGAACTGAAAGTATAATGTACAGGCAGGTGTTTCCAGGACTTCAGAATTGCTTTAGGACTCAGGTGGTGAAATTCCACAGAAGGAGAGGAGACCTTGAAAATGTGCACCTTCACAGATTCTGACCCTTTGCAACAGACTTTCCATCTAATTGTCTGTGTACTGTTTGAAAGCAGAGCTTGAGCCCTTTGTGTGTAACACAAGTTAATATGCCCCTGAAAATTCTCATCACCATAGTTATCAAAACTTCATGATATTGTAAGATTTCTTTTAACTACATTTTTAATTAACTATCTTGACTTATCAAACCTTGAAGTAATGTGTTTTCTTTTTAAATAAAAAATACATGCTTTAAAATTTTAGGATTTATGACAGTCCTTAGAATATAAAACAATAGGCCTGTTTTAAAATATTTTATGCAGAAATATAAGCATCTAAGTTATTGCTTTTAACATTTCATTGTCATATGTCTGTATTTTCAAAAAACTTAAATGTGTGTTGACTAGAAGCAGAAAATGAGAGTCTAACCTCCATAAATACAAACTGAATTGCAAAAAAAAAAAAAAAACAAAAAAAACCCAAAACATAACAAAACAAAAACAAAGCCACAGCAATGTGTCAGGACATTTAATTCCATAATTTTCATCTCATTATTTCAGATTACTATATGTTGCTATCATTTGCCTCTAATATTTCAAATGTTTGAAAGACAAAAATCTTTCAATTCTCAGTTTAATAACCTCAAATGTTAAAAAAATAGTGAAGAAAGAAACATAGAAGTATTATATAAAATTTATTTTGCTTTCTAGGGTGTTTAATTTTATCAGATAATTTTTTGCTTTATTTTCAATTAGAAATATTGTATCTGTTAGGAGTAGATTGGGTTCTATTTGAAGGCTAAGAAAGATAGGAGGTGTCTTAAAAGCATTTTAATATCATCTTATAAAATATCTAAAGATGAATCCAATGAAGATTTCATTATGTGAAGTCATTTGCAGAGGCATTCAGTAAGTGCATAGAGGTATAAAATTATGCACATTTCAACAGAAGTACCCCTTAATATATATCATTTTAAGGAAGATCACAATAACATGCCAGTCTGATCTCAGATGTTTTGGTAAGTCAGCAGTCTGCATAATATCATCTTAAAAGAACAGGTTAATTGCATAATTTTTCCTAGTGTAGCCTGATGACCTGTTCTGTCACATTTTTATCTCTATCATGTAGACAATATCTTACAAGGAATTGTTATGTTTGAGCACCAAACCATCAGCATGAAGAAAGACTAGGAGCTCAATGTTCCTTTCAGTAGTGAAGATTTTACTTAGATTCTAATCTACATTACATCTGTGTAAAATACTGAAACATAGAAAAGGTGAACTGGGCTAATGAAGGGCTGAGTGAGGCCTGCCTTTAACAAATTAAATTATACATGACAAGGAAGTAAAGGATTAATCTGATTTTAATGGTTAGGAAAGAATAGGCTATAGTGGCACAAATCCTTGTCTATGGCTGAGTTGTTCTGAAAGCAGGGTGGTGAGGGCAGGTTTTTATTTCTCTGTCCCAAAGCATGCTGAAAGACAAGGAAATAATCAAATGAAATGTAGAGGACCCATCAATACATTTTAATAGAAAATTACCTACATCCAGAATTCAAACTAAAGATTAATGGAATCTTTTTCTGATTACTTAGCACAGGGTTAGTAAATATGACAATCCTTTCTTTGATTTAATTTTGAAAAATGAGAAAACAAAAAAATTTGAAACTCTTATCGTTCATCTGTACAGGTCAACTTTAAAACCCATAAACTTTAATGAGCAACTATCATCTATAAGCATTAGTCTTGAAAAATACATAATTCACACTTATGTTTTTCTTAGCTAGATCTTACTACTCTCCTGCCCTGCAGTTCTTCATGAAGGTATTGCTCCATAAAAAGCAGTTGATTGCTTGCTATACTCTTTTCTTATCCTTAACCAGAAAGCTGATTTCAGGAGCATCAATGTACCTATAGTAATATATTCATCTAACATAAGCTGTCACAACATCAGCTAATAAATTATTTTATGCTGGTGTTTGTTACAACCCCACTGCTCAAGCACTGGAAGATGAAGAAATAATGCACGAGGAGACAAAATTGATTTTTTACACTTCCTGCTGAGTAATAATACTGAACATCCATCTTAACTTTTAAGATCAAGGCTAGAAGCTAATATACAGCTGAAGGGGGGAGTGCAGAAAAAATTCTCCAGATCACTATTATGCATTATAAACCACCTGCATGTAAACAGTGTCACAACCAATACTGTGGCTACAGTATGAAACTGGTAACATCAATTCAGCACTACCTTTCTTGGAGTTAACATGAGAATGTTACACTGCAAACTACTAAACTCTTATTTTACTGAAGTAGTAATATTTTAGTCAAATGACAAAGTCCAGTGGAACATTAACTAGGATGTTGATTCAGGTGTTTGCATCAAACTTGCACTAAACAGCCTTTCCTCACAAATCTCTGTACCTGTTTCCTGTCAATGTTTATAAAAGTACATTTCTCTCTAAAATAAACCCTCTGCTCTAGCAGCCTTTGCCTAAAACCAGGCTCAAAACTAGATGCTGCACCTATTACTTTTAAGAGGCTCACATCTCGAAAACACATTTATTTCATCCTAAACTCCTTTCATGAAGGCACATGGAAACATCTTGGCACAGTGCAACAGACTGATAATGCCATCCTAAGGTGATGGAACGATGAAGGGCTTTCTCAGCATAGCCTTTCCTGCTGTCCATTGGGTTGATCACTCTGCAATATGCATGAACTGTCAGCTGTCTCTCTTTTTTTGTCTTGCCCGTATGTCAGATGAGGTTGCATGTCTTGTTAAGGAAAGTGACAATGATCAGAAGTCAGAAGCAGCAAACTTTGAGCATTCATGACCACATTTACTTCATGTATTTCTCCCATCCTGGTGCTTTCTGTATTTGTGTAAGGTTTACTGACAGGTAAATGTTGCTGAAATACAAGT
Source organism: Erithacus rubecula (assembly GCF_903797595.1). NCBI lineage: Eukaryota > Metazoa > Chordata > Aves > Passeriformes > Muscicapidae > Erithacus > Erithacus rubecula. Next base: position 42,488,616 of record NC_136688.1, read on the forward strand.
TATGGCAGAACTCTTGAATATTCCCAGGCAAGAATCCGAGATGCTTACCCAAAGCCCTTGATCTCTGCTTAGCAAGTTTATTTGTTATTCCCCATCTGTCACAAATCACTCAGGGCAGAACTGTTGCCTCAGGCCTCTTTTGAGTCAAACAGGAACCACACGTGTGCACCCAACCCCAGATAAACCCTTAGTCTGCAATGAGCAATGTCCCTTGCTCAAAATTCCTTCATTTTTAAAAAAATTGAATTATTAAAAACTGAATGAAAAGTCCTTTATGATGAGATAGCAATAAAGACTTTTTATGCTGGCTTGAGTTTTTATCTTCCTTATTTTACCTAGCCCTGTAACTCAGAACTTGTTTTGTTCTAAAGCAGCTGCTTTATTTATTTACTTGTTCTTTTGACTTCAGCTGAATTTCCTGCTGTGCATGGTGGTAGCAAGAGTTGGAAAACGAGGATGCAAAAACAAACCAAATGAGCACACAATCTGATAAAAGGACTTTGATTTTCAGATGATATTTTTGTCAGTTCTCTAAACAAGTGTGAAAATGCAAACTAATGCTGCAGGCTAACAGAAATTGCTTTTATTTATTTGGTCTATAGCTGTAAGCACACCAAGATGAAAAATAATTTATATATTAATTTTGTGTCTGCAGGAAAAGTGTACTATTTCAGGGTAATATGCTAAGTAAAATTGATCAGGAAGGTTGCAAAAATAAATTATTTTCAATGAATTGTCATGATTTATAAATAGAAAAAAATTGGAGGAAACTGCTTTTTAACAAGTAGTGATCCAAGGCATTAATAAAAGTTATTATCTATAAAAGAATTGTTTTAAATTTGAGAAAAACATATTTGAGAAAGATGAAAGAATTTCAAATTGCTTCACCAAACAATTCAAACCAAGACTTAATAGAGGCTAGAAGTTTCTTGTTCTTTTCACTGGATCATTATTGACAATACAGGACAACATTAGATTAGCAATAATGGGAGAAGATACAAACACTATAGCTATAAAAAAGCAAAATCTAATGTCATCTCCCAGTGAATTAAGGAAACAGCAGCATTTTTAAAAATCAAAATATAATAATACTAAGTTTTTATTTCAAAGATTTTAAATTACTAAATTCTTATATCATTTAAGTTTGCAATTTATTTATTTCATCCAGGTGACTTCATGTCTATTGTATCTTAAAATTATTAAAAATAATAGAAGAGAATATTTTATTCTTAATTTGCAGTTGAAGACTCTGAGCTGCAGAACTTAAAGTGACCTGCCTATAACATAACTCAGAGTTGATCAATGTCAAAGGCAAAGCTTAAGGATATCTCATTCTCAGACCATTATCTTATTACTACTATTTGCCAAATAGTGAAAAATACCATTACCTGTCATTTACCATGGAGTGGCAAGATATTAAGTCTTTGTCTTTTTCATTATACACTCATAGCTCTCAACTTTCTAATTATTCTTTGTGTGGCTCTTCATTGTCCAGTATCTCACATTTGGCCCTTATGTTACTGACTTGATTTCACAGTTTGTTCATAATGAATCTAATGCCCATTTTCTTCAACTTTCTGATCTTTTAACTGTAGCTTAGCAAAAGTGAGAGAGAAAAAAATTATAAGACTCCTTTATTGTCCATTATTGTCCTCTGGAAACAGTACTGAGGGTGACTGCCATGTCCCTGCAAAGGCATCAGGAAGATTAGATTCATAGGGGAGCAATTACCTACTCCTACAACAGTGCAGGAATCATTTTCCTCTTAAAGATTAGGGCATTAACAATATCCTGGGAAAAAACAAAACACATCAAAACAAAAGCAACAACACAGTTAGAACAGTTCATCAATCCATTAATCTTTTCTCAGTATCCTATGCATGATACTTGCAGATTGTTAAAAGTGGATTAAGTATTATAATCAGATTCAATTACTCCATTATTTCCACCAGAGCAGCAACAAATCCTCTTCTCTCTAGTAACATCTAATGTGGTCAAGAGGATGCCTAAATTAATGTGTGTTCTCACAAATAATATCCTTTTTAAAAAGAAAGGCTGAATACATGGCAAGCAGAAAAATAACCAGGCATCTTTTTCAGAACTAGTCAGGAAAAAGATAACATATTTCTGTGGCAAGATTATAAGAAGAGAAAATATTCCTGTGACCACTTTATTCTGGTAAGTTAGTAGCAGGATATTTTCTACTAATTTGAAACAAATTAGCCCTGTCTAGAAAAAACAGTGAGAACATTGAACTCGAATCTCGTACTAGAACATGTCATGCATATTATCTAGAAGGATTTGAACATTTTTGTGCAGAGCTGTTCTTTTTTTCTTAGCCTCTCACTATTTCATTTTGCCTCTGGGGTTCCACTTTTAGTCAGACATTAGTCCTATTTACAAATATTGAACTGTTGTGAAAAAATTAGAATGTTAATTACTTTCTAGGTAATGCTATTTTTGGTATCTTCATGACTAATTTTGGAAGCATATTAGAATTTTAACTTTTTTCCTTTCTTGTTGTCTCTGTTGATTGTGTAATGTACAAAAAGTGTTTGATCTGTGTACATCTCACAAGCTTGATATTTTGTAAATAATCTGCCTGGATCTCCACCCACTTTAATTCAAATTTTTATGTGGGTGGGCAGAAGACATCTGTATAAATTCTGAAATTCTATTGTGTTAATGTAGATAGAGTAATATTAAAAAAAAAACAAAAAACAAAAACAAAAACAAAAAAACCCACAATCAAACAAAACAAACAAACAAACAAAAAAAAAAAAAGAAAAAAACCAACAACAACAACAAAAGAAAAATAAACAAAAGCAAACAAAAAACAAAAGAAAAGCACAAAAAATCACCAAAACAAAAACCTGCAACATTCTTATGCAATGTGATAATGGGAGTGCAACCATGTGTCTCATAGCATAGGCTATATAGTATAGAGAAGATGTTTGAAGGATAAAGTCAGATATTTACAGAACACTTAAATGTGGTCAACACCTGTGACTTTCATCCTCACAGGTACTACACTTTAAGCAGAAGATGCTGGATAGGTGAACTGGAAGGTAAATATATTTTAATTCATATAGTGATGGAACTTCTGTAAATATATTTTTGTAGTTTTGCACATTCTAGAACCCTTTTCTCTAGGTAGCCATTCACTATAGAGATTCACGTGTCCTTCAGAGTTAAGCTCTCTTGCAGAGAAGGAGATATCAAAGCAAAGATAGCATTATTGGAATATTCATACCAAAATCAGGACTTTTGCAAAGTTAACAATTTATTAAAGGATTTATTAGGAGTCTCTTAGGGGCTTTTGCATGTGGACATCTGTGGACATACACTCATCTTCACATGTCCTTGTGGTCTTATATGCTAAATGTTCATAATTATTCTCAGAAAATGCATTTGATGATGTATTGAAAAAGATCCTCTGTTGGATTAGGCATTCCTTTTATATTGTTCTTCACTATTTTAAGATGAGAATCTTGCTGGTATCAGTCTGTTTTTTAAACTTTTCAGAGAAATTTCCCAAGTTATTTACTATGACAAAAAAACCCCTAAAAATAAAACAACCATTCCTTTATCTTTTGATATTTAATGACAGAGAACAGGGATAGAAATTTATTCAAATTATGAAACATGGAAAGTCAGAAACTCTCTTTGTAAAGTTGCTCTCAATGCACATACAACTGAATTTCAGCATCTTATTTTATTGTTATGTCATAACATAATTTGCAAAATAAATTCTTAAAAGTAAATTACATAACTGGACATTCTACAGTGAATGCCAGGAGATGCCTTAGTGATTTACACCTATGTGATCATTACTGACATAACTTCAGACAAAATATCTGGTGTTGAAAACTTCATTGAAATGCTGAAAAATACTTGTTATTTACTATCCATCCAAGTAAAATGGCAAGTTAGACAGCTACATTGATGTTAATATATCAGTACTATATAGAGAAAATGAATGCAGCAAAACTTCTTTATGTACTTTGGGCCAGATTCACAACTAAACACAATCCCTTTCTCAAGAACAAAAACTTTCATCAGGTAAATCCAGGAAATTCCAGTTTTATGACATTTTGTTTGAGATCTTAACTATGCTAAAGCTCTCACTTCAGAGTTTCTAAATTAGATTTTATACATGAATGATTATTGCTGTCAGAGATTTTATCTTTGCAGCATATGGTGTAACATCATCAGCAAATTTGTGAAATCCCATATTAAAATCTTGTTAGTCATTAGGAATTTTTTAAGGACATCAAAATCTCTTTTTTAAAGAAAATACATTTGTGGATTCTGCATAAATATTCTGCTCAAAAAAGACTGAAAAAATTAATCACTGCTATATGCCATAAATCCTCATGTGCTTTTACTTTATTAAGTATAGGAGTTTTCCAAAGAACTGAATCTAAGTCCAGAAAATAATAGATTCCTTACTAAGATTTCCCAGAAAATTTCAAATTAATACCTGATGTGAAATCATATTAAAGAGTGGCAATTTTGTGTCTTCATAGCGAATAATGACTATTGCACCAAAATAAAAAAAAACCTTACAAAAATAATTGCATGGTAAGTTTTTAAAGTCTAGCACTATTATACATTGCACAGTGGATGCAAAATATTTTCTGCAGTTTTTCTTGTTCTCTTTCTAGTATTTTTTTTTTTTAAAGTAGCATGATTCCTAAGTAATGAAAAACCACAACAATGGCTTTAAATTTGTGGTTTTTCTGCAGCCATGATTTTTCCTAGCACAGTGTAGGGCTCTGTGCTTCTCACTTCCTAACAACTGTATCCTATTCCTCTGCTGGAATCAATGGATCTCATACTGACAAGTGCTGGGGTTTCAAATATTCTATTTTCTTTCCCACGAGTTTTGTGGCTGCTGTTGTGTTTACTCACATGTTTCTCAAACAGCAAGGAAGCATTTTTGGTAGACACTCTCTCCTCTCTCTCCAGCAGTGCTGGTGTGGATTCCCTCTGTCTCCATCTCTTATATCCCTTTTCATGTCTTCCTCTGAGCTAATCAGGTCTGCCAGAGAAGTTCAACTTAAAAACTCAGTGAAAAAAGGGTATTATCAGTATTACCACTTGCACATCAGATTCAATGTATACAATATTATAGTAAATTTCAAAGGCTTGATACTAATCATAATAGTTTTATGGGAAGGACTTCTGATACAATTCTTCTAAAAAATAATACTGCTTGGGGGTTTTATTTCATTTGAAAAACATAAAAATGTATGTGAGCTGAGAGTAAATCTTAACTAATTTACTGAAAAAATGCTAAAAATATCATGGCCACTATCAGGAACAAAAAGGACCCAAAGGTGGGTGAATATTGCACTAGATCAATGCTTCTTTCTCCTTCTCCAAAGAGAGCATTTAACCACACCAACAAATTTTCAGTTTCCCAAAAGCAACAAAAAATTTTACCAAAGACCCACAGTGAAAAAAATTAATTATAAATTAAGGAAGGAAAGGAAAGACAGCAAAAACTCTTCCAAGAATCAAAAAGGAATTATGTATGAAGATTTTTATTTCCATTACTATACCTAAAAATTGAAACCCATTCTTTGATATTAATAGTTTATTTTTCATACCTCATAGGACTAACAAACATAAAGAAAAAAAATTATAAAATTCAATGGCAGGACTGTGTAAATAAATGATTGCACAACATAGGAGGAAATACAGTTTAAGATCATCTAAAGAACCTGAATGGGCACAAGTCCCTGGGATCTCATGAAATGCAACTAAAGATCCTGAAGGAACCAAAACACTGAATTGCTAATCCACTGTCCATCATGTTATAAAAGTAATAACAAGCTAGTGAAATTCCCACTGACTGGAAAAGGGAAAACATAAACCCCATTTTTAAAAGGTAGAAAAAGAATGACTCAGAGAACTACAGGCTGGTCAGTCTCACCTTGGTGCAGAAGATCACAGAGCAGATCCTCCTGGGAACTGTGTAAATGCACGTGGACAATAAGGAGGCAATTTGTAACAGCAGATATGGCTTCACTGAGGGCATATCATACCTGACCAATTTGTTGGTCTTCTAAAACAGGTAGAAAGTTGGTGGATAAAGGAATGGTGTCATTGTGCAAAACATTTGACATTGTGTTACCCAACATTCTTGTCTCCAAAACGGATTTTGGCACAGATTTGGCAGGTAGACTGCATAGTGGATAAGAAACTGGCTGTAAGGTTGTAGTCAGAGTTGTGATCAATTTTCTGATGTCCAGGTGGACAGCAGTGACAAGATCCATTCCTCAGGGGCTGATATTGGCACTGGCACTTTCCAACATCTTTTGTCAGTGACAGGGACAGTGGTGTCAAGCACATCCTCAGCACTGGGGACACTGAGCTGTGTTGACTTGCTGGAGTGAAGGGACCCCATCCAGAGGCTTGAGAGAACCTCATGAAGTTCAATATGGCCAAGTAAATGCAAGGTTCCGCACCTGGGTCAGGGCAATCCCAAAAAGGAGCACTGGGTGATGAGTGGAATGATGAGCAGCCCTGAGAAGAAGGACCTGGGAGTGTTGGTGGATAAAAAGCTGCACATGATCCAGCAAAGTGCATTTACAGCATAGAAAGCCAACTGTATCCTGGGCTGCATCAAAAGAAGCCTGTCCAGCAGGTCAAAGGTGGGGATTGTCCTCCTCTGCTCTGCCCTTGTGTGACCCTACAGGGGGTACTGCAGCAATTCAGTTATATTGGTAGGAATTAAATAAAAAGAAAACAATTGCTCATTATAGTGCATTATCCATCCTGATGATAGGCAATATGGGATCATGAAATCACAACTGGTCAGAATGTAAATGCCTAAGCAGGTGGAATTAAAAATGCATTTTCTTATTTTAGATTACAACACTTTTACAGTCAGCTTTTAACAGAATGCAAATATAGAAATATGTTTGTATTATTCCCTGTGCATTAATATATATTCTCCTGGCAATATTAGTAATGAAAACTGCTAAAGGTTATAGCTAAACATCATAGCTGAAAATGGGTTATTAGAGATATTAATCAAAGGGGTGTAAAGCAAGAATGAGTTGTTGGTTTTTTTGGTTTTTTTTTTTTTAATGTAAGATATCTCAGCTCTTCTAAACTTTGTTCAAGTCCTATCTTTTCCTATTTTGAGGGAATGGCCAATATCACACAATCTCTGTGAAGATCTCTGTAACTACATGTTTACATCATAACTACACAAGTGCAGTTTCTCTTTATTCTTCCTTTATGCTGGCCTTTATTTGTCTGCCATTCTTTGCCTCTTTCATAAATTAGAAAACATACATCTTAACTAGTTCCAAATCTTAAAAGCACTCCAACTGTGGGATTTGGCTCTAGCACATATACTCAGATTCTCAGTTTTAAAGCAAAAGAGTTAGCCCTGCAGGAAAGAAATAAAATAAAAATAAAATAAATAGAAAAAGAAAGTTGGTTGTTCAATTTCTGTGAATTCTTGAGTGGAGAGGTGAGACATGGAAATTACTAGTGTTTAAGTGCTTTATAAAATTACACATACGTAAATTTAATACCTAAATGCATAGATGATAAATGAGATCCCTAGCATGATGAGTATTTAAAATACTTTCACTGAGTCTGAAAGTAGAAAATCTCTTTGTTGTGTCTTCCACACAAATACACACTTTTCAGATGGGATGAGGCAACATTCCAGAGCAGATTAGCACATTTGGACTGCAGTGCTTCATGATCTTGACTTATGAACTCAGTGAACTCAAATTCTGTTAACACTGCCACAGAATCACAATGAAGGCAACATAACTCCACTACCAGAAGCTTAAATACTGTGGTTTTAAATAATGCTCATTTTAACCAAAAAAATCCCTACTGGAGTATTCAATGTATATTATTCATGGTGATCAAAATGAGCTGGAAGGATTGCCATTGTGGTTAGGCAGTAAGAAATTATTTTATTTTAAAAACACTGTGATTAGCTTTGTGGGTGGGTGGAAGTGTGGGTGAGAGCAGCTCTAGATGACTGCATGCCTATGTAGACACAACAATGTGGTAGCCAAAGCCAAGAAAATTAAATGTCACTTTTTTTCTATCCTTAGGAGTTTTATTAAATGTGGAGGCAAAAAATGTTGTTGAAAACAAGATAAAAAATAGCAAACAACAAAAAAAAAAACCAAATCAACAGCTACATTAGGCAAAATTGCTATTATGCATAGCAGTTTCCTCAGGTTAGGTATTGCCTGCACTTCATTGTATAATACCTGAAGAAAAATGTCACAATGCAGTGATAAAAATATATAAGAGGCTTAAATGCTTTAATAATATTTAATTGATGCATTAGTGGCATGATTTTAGGATCAAAGAAAGAGCCTCTATTCTGCCAGGAATATGGCCCTGATGGATCACACTGGCAAAGAAGTGTGTGGGAGGCTGAGGGTTATCCCATCCTCTGCCTTCCTCAACACTTCCAATTCACCAACTTGTGTTAGTATATAATTCATATAATATGCAAAGGTTTTAAAATTTCACATCTTTGCTATAGGATCAGCCTAGATATTTTTAAGACATACTGATGTCCTATTGTTAAATAATCATAGTAATAACAATAATAATAGTAAAATAATAATAGTAATAACAACAGTTAACATGAGGCAAAATTATCAGAAATAAAAGTCAATATAAAATATTTATTAACTTTAATGTTATATTGACAAGTGATATGTTTTAGTGTGCACTTATCTTACAAGTACTTCAAACACTTCTCACTAATCAGAAATCCAAAAGCAATTTCATTTTAAGAAGTTTCGAATTTTTAGCTAGTAATTGGAAGATTAATAAACCAAAACAATACCCTTTGACATAACATTTGTGGTCATGGTACTTCAAAAGGGAAAATAAGGTCTTCTGAAGCTAAGCCAAATATAGCTAGGAGAAACTAAAAAATCCAGGCAATTGTTCCCTGTACCCTGGGGCTCTTTGGAAAACCCCAGCTTAACACACCTTTCATTTAGCATAATGCCATTTTAAAGATATCAGGATAGGGTGTATGAAATACTCTGGCATTTTCTGCTGAACTCTAACATATTTGGAAGTTGTTTTTGTTTGTTTTGGGTTTTTTTGGCTATGTATTCATGACTCAGCTATCTGTATTGGGAACTGAACTGGAAACAATGTGATAAAAATTCTCTTGTGAGAGATCTTGCATCTATTTGTTCTTATAAAATGTAATAGCTGTAAACACACTGAAACCAAAACCAGTGACAACCAGCCAACTAAAAACCCCTGAAACCCAGAGATATATTTCAGTTTGAATGATTAATTTATTACAAGGAAAAAATACAAATAGAAATCAGAACAAAGATAATGTCTCTATTAGGGAAGACAGTGCATAGTTCTTTGGAACATGCTGAAGGAAGCCTGGCTCACAAATCTCCTAGAGTCAGCAAAATAAAAATGTGTACATAGAAAGGAAAATGTAGACCTGCCACATCATTGACAGTTTCTCAGCTATATGAATCTCAAGAAAGTTTTTTTAAAGTCCAGACATATTTAATTTAGTTGGTGAATTTTTCTTCATTGACTTCACTGGTGGCAGGTTCTTATGAGAATAGTCTTCACAATATTTTCTAATGCTTATAATACCAGTTAAAAACATATGTCTTTTTCACTTCAAAATATAAAACTGATTTGACTTTGAAAGATTGAGTGATCCAGCCTTGTTATATTGCCTTGGTTTGGTCATTTGTTTTTAGTACAAGTGTTAAACCAGTCTAATGCTCATCTACAGACAACAGCTGCAATGGACAGAAATCCAGAAATATTGTTGCTCATATTGAAGTTGTGAAATAATAGAAAATCAGCAAATATTAAGAGCTTTTAAAGCCAGATTGTTGATTAAGAAGAACTGTCTCAACATAAGCTCTAAAGTTCTTGACAGAGGAAAAGGTACTTTAGGCAACATATTGTATCTTGACTTAAAAAATATTCTTTACTACCTTGTCATCCCACAAGGTGAAGAACTCAAAGATTTTGTCTACTGTTGATATTGTATAAATAATAAACAGTGAATCACTGGAGTAAAGTCTTTCAAATAGCTGTTTCTAACTCAGTAGATGACATTGATTAAAAAAAAAAACTGACAAAAATAATTGTAGTCTAACTTTATTTCTTGAGAAGCAATTCCAAAGCAAAAATTTTTATTTGTCTTATTTTCAAAAATATTTGCTGGATGATATTTCAATCCGTGATTGGCATTTTTAATCTATTATCCATCAGAATCACAATATCTGTTACAGCTATTTTGTTGCTTTTTTTTTCTTTAATCTCACTGGAATAGGAAGAAGTCATTTGAGCTTAAAAATGCCTCTGTGGTCAAAGCCCTTTTGGTCCTCAGACTTTGACAACCTTGAACTTTGCTGCAAGTGTGACTTGGAAAACTAAGTTTTTTAGACAACAGTTAGCAAAAAAATGTGAATTTTTGAATGCACATGTGAATTTCACTTCATTTGGTGTGGGAGATTTGATAGAAATTTGGACTATAATGTATCCTTGTGTCTATGATTAATGAACTGTTAATCCTTAAGATACAAGACTGATAATGAAAGATACCATTGGGGGAAAAAAAATCATCCCCTCTTTCTCCCATCTATCAGATGGCAACAGATGCAAAATGGATTTTTCCCAGCTGGTTCAGTCTTTGTAATATAGTGCATATCTGCTTGGCCATCACTTCACAGATAACACATTCTTTACCAAGAATTTTAATCTCTTAACTGGGGAGGCTAACACATGCAATACAGAGTGAAGCAGCTCACCATTTGTCTGATGAGTTAGAATTACAGACCCAGTAGTAATTAACTTCATTATGATTTCCAGTGTCTGTGCTCTTCACAAAAACCTGATAGGTTGCTGGATTTTTTCAGTGAGTTACTGTACTTGGATTGTCCCTGTTAGATATACAAAGAGGAAGTATTAGATTAGTATAGAAAATGTTTTTTCTTAACAAATCAGAATACAGATTTCTGCTTCTACCTGTCTTTTTTTTACAGTGGACTTCACTCTGCAAGTTCAGCACCTTTTCATCAGCTGAAAAGTTAAATTTAAAAAAAAAAAAAAAACAACTACATGAGATGTGAATAAACAATTTTAATGCAAATAGCCCATAGTCAATCCTTCCACTTTGTAGTGCCATAACAATTCAATAATACTTTAATTGGATGTCTGAATTATCTTTTATGCTAAGAACACTAACTTTTCCTAAACAAATGGAAATCTAAACTGCTACATACGAAGTTTTTTCTTCAAATCTCTCACTTTATTTCATTGAAATATAGTATGTGAATTTACAATACAAAAAAAAATGGGACAGGAATTATAAATGTGTTTTACAACATAATTATAAAAAAAAATTTGGTGTTCTTTTCACGATAGGTTGATTATAGCTGTCATTGCCTCACGCTTGTAGAAAAGCAGGTGGAAGGTACATATTAGTAGAAAAACAAAGGATCATCCCAAATATTATAGGAGACCTGGACAAGAGTGTAACAGGGACCCAAGGAAAGTCCCATTAAACAGGAGCTGTTTTGTGCTGTGGGAAGTGGTTCCAGAGCTTGCTAAGGTGCAGATGATGCAGATGATGGTGCAGATGATGCTCGCTGGCTTTGGTACAGGGAGCTGTTGAGCAGCTGCTGGAGCTCAGAGCCTCCTCAGTCTGGGCCAGGTCTGAGCTGAGCAGCACCTCCACCTGTAACAGCTCACTGCACAGAAAAGCAATGATGGCACAATGATGGCAGAAAACCTGGATTTTAGCCTCAAATTTAGCACTCATGAGGAGGAAGAGGAAGGAAGGAATTCCTGAGTTTGGTTTCCACTTCTACCATTTATGAAATTCATACGCTCTTGAAATAAGAACTTCTTTTGACTGAAGGAGCACAGACTGTCATTCCAGGCTGACTTCTTTCAGAATTTTTTTGTACTAACAAAAATCTACTGGTAATCTACCATATATTGCTAATACCACGCAATATATATGCAAAATACATGCAACTAGAAAATCTGAATTTCTGAATTGTTTAGTTATGTCTCCATGTCTGTGCAATTGTATCTTAAGGTACCACAAAATAATGCTCATCATAAATGTTTTTAGCTTTCTTTCTTTTCCATTTTTACTTCTTTTTATCAGCTGTAGGTATAATTTTTTAGCAATGTCATGTTTATAGTCAGAGTGAAGCATAGTCAGTAAGAAAAATATATTTTCACTTACTAGTGTGTTCCGACATACATGTATATATGTATATAATATTTATATTCAAATAAATTTAATAGAAATGCAAATTAATATCAAACACAGCAATCACATACAATAAGTTTGGAGGTTCAATACATCAGCAGACTGTGCCTCCAGGTCCATGTAGATATGAGCAAGTTGCCTCCATCTTCTATTCCATAATATTTCTCAAGAAGAACCTGATAGAACCAGAGCATCCACAAGTGCAAGCTGAATGAAATGATTTATTCAGGTTAACAATATAGAAATAAAATTAAATCAGAGGTCAAACCAATAAAAGGACCAACTTTTATAAGAAGTCAGATCTACTTATGCTTTTCTATTAATAAAATTGATAGCTTTTCAATATTGTATCTTGGAAAATGTGTCACAGAGTGACACAGCTTTTCACCTTTAAATCTGAGGTGAAAATAAGAAAGTCTGTCTTTCATTAATTTTGCAAATATATTTTGGAGCTTTTTCTATGTTTTGGCTGGCTGAACTTCCCTAAATTCCAGAAGGAAAGCTCCCTTTCCTGTCTTCTGCCATAAATAACATTTTTTCCTAATGTATTTCACTACTCAGAACAGTTTCTAAGCCTGTTCACAAAGCTGTCAGGGCAAATGAATCGCTCTCCCCTGATGTTTGTTATTAACAGATTGTATACTGATAGGATAATAACCTCTTTCTTCATACATGAAAGGCATTCTTGTGAGCTGGATTACAACTCGAGATATAAAGGACGTGCTCTGTGGATAACTTCCAGGCTACTTTGCACCACACTGCTCTCCCATAATTTTCTGTTTGTTATCTTGAACGAGTGACAGTAACCACCGATCAGAAACTGAAATTTATGTGAAATGAGTACCACATGTATGATGTTTACACCAGTCTGGCCAAAGTGGGGACAGATCATTACAGCCCACAGAACTGTGTGTTTTAGACTGTGTGTGCAATTTGATATCAAGTGCCATAAGTGGAATATGCAATGGAAAAAAAAGAGACTGGTTTGAAAAATAAACCTCTTGTCATATCATGTGTTAGTTTTCAGCAAGGTTTTGGGGCGGTTTTGTCAAACAAGTACTTATTTGTTTGTTTTAATATGTTAAAATGATCATTTGTCTTCTTTGGTGGAGAACTGTACATGTTTTTAGTGTATGTAAGCTATTGGTACTTGATTGAAGATTTGAAGGAGAGTGGCAAAGGTTTTGCTAATAAAAAAATAAACTCCCTAAGATCATTAAAGAGTGCAAGTGAAGATGTGAATGACAAATAACTTCAGCTAAAAGTGAAATATTTCAGTACCACAAGACCTTTCATTAGAGGATGGAAAGGACCAGAGTTCAGAGTTTTGTGATTCTGCCATGCCACTGAAATATTAAGGACAAGACAGTGTATCCCTTCATTCCAATATATTGTTGGCCTTTTGTTGAGATTTATAAAAACTTGCTCTGAGTACACAAAGGGGATGTTTAAATTAAAAACTTAAGTTCATTTTGCACTCAGTCTAATATGATAGACAGTTCACCTCGAACTTGAATCACAAATTTAGAATCAATTTGTCTAAAATAACTGTATGTGCAGCCAGTTAAAGTGACCAAAATTATTAATTATGTGTGGATCCCATTCTGAGCTACATAGGTGTTGCTAAGAGGCAGAAATTTAAAAAATAAAAAAGGCTGATCATAATTTTTCTAACATTTCTGAAGGGAAATTAAAGGGAAATACTCATCACTAACTGAAAATATTTCAAACATATGAGACCTATTTTTTTGTTTTATTCTATGTACTAAAGACTTAATTAATTTTTGTGTTCATCCTTTAAATGTTCTAACACTGGAATACTTCAGTTATGGTAGAAATATTTATAAATATGCTGTCCCAGGGTATATTGAAAATTGTAATATAATTATTTGAGTTTCCATTGCATTCTGTGTGAGCTTTGAATAAAATTTTACCTGTGATGCATTCTGTTCTTTTCAATACAATTGCAAGTATAATATAATTTGCACTTAAAGATATTTTTTCATCACGTATAATTTTTTAAGGCAAACTCCAATTAATCCTAAGAGGAGTTTTTCAAGATGTTTTCAGGATGAGTCCTGAACCTGTTGGAACTTCAGCTGGACAATCACGAATTTGATATCTTATTAGTCTCCTGATGTTATGTCTATGCCAATTATGGCATGTGAATATAAACCTGAGGGATTTCTGCTCTGCTCTCCACTGCTTCCTAAAAATATCACTCTATGACACATCCTGCTATTGATGCTTGCTGTTCTTATCTGAAATTCAGTTTTGGCTGACAAAATGTTTAAATTTCAAGTTCAGCAATTTAAGAAAACAATAAGGATTAGCTTTTGTTATGTTGGTATATGTTGTTTTGCAGCAGTAAATTTGGAACGCTGAATGTACATTTTGATGGGTTCCAGTTCAGTAGCTTTCTTATATTAACCTTGATATAAATTGAATATTTGATTAACTGTCTTCAGTGCAGCAATACAGAAAGTTTACCTTGATCATTTATAAAGACTATATTCTTCACTGATATGTCAAAATCGAAGTCCATTAACAACAGTGACAGTTTTCAGACACAGAATTTTTCTCATAGGTTTATTTTTAAATTCTATATTCTCATTTCAGGTATGTGTATGCACACAGATACGTCATATGTATATATATAATACATACATATATATGTATATGTATATATATATACATATATATGTGTGTGTATATATATATATAATACACATGTAATACATATATTCTTATGCATCTGCATACCTATATTCATATAAACATAAAAACCAGTAACTTCACTGAAAAGCTGAAAAATAGCAAATATTTTTAGATATATTTCTCTTTCATTTACCTCTCAGACAATGATGTCATTTTATATGAACCTCAAACACAGAAGTCTTCATCTGTTTGCTTTGACCTGTCAAATGACAATATTTAGTATACTTGCTTACAGTCTTCTGTCAGTGATCTTTATATTTTTGTGAGCAGTTTCAACATTGCATGTGTATGAAAAAGATCCTATATGCAAATAAACAAACAAACTACAGAAAAAAACCATCGTTATATTTCACAGTTTTTTAAGATGTTCTTCCTGAAGGAGAAAAAAATTTTCAAAAGCACATAACCAAGAACATGTTTCAAAGTTCTAATCTAGCTCTTTTCACATTTGGTCCCAGCAGGCTAGAGATTATTGTATAAATTATTCTACTTTCTTCTGAGGTTTCAAGAATTATGACCAAATAATTCATCCAAAACTGTCTGCACACAGGTCATTAGTTTTTTAAGGGGGGACATTCAGTTTGGAAAACCATTCTACAGTCTAATTGTAGGCAACAGCTGCCATTTTTTGGAATTAATTTTTGCACAACTTTTTTAAAACTTTATTGTGAGAAAGATTTTAATGGGTAGCCAGGTTCATTTTCTCTGCTGTATAAAGCATCAATATCTTCCTTCATGAAGATTTCATAAATATGATCAATGTATAAGAATATACATTTTGTTGTTTGATTATTGACATAATATACTCATTTTTGAGGGCTGGCTTGATGGATGGATCTGAAAGAATTTGGGCTTTCCTTTTCAAATTATCAACATAAACAAAATTATTTAAAAAGCTGACAATGTAAGTTAGAGCAAAAAGCATAAATAACTAGAAAGAAGGGTTCTCATTTCCTTTAATAAAGGTTAACTCCTCTCTCTCTGTGTACTCAGAGGTACAGAAGAGTGATGATGAAATTTATACCCATCAGCACAGGTTCTCTGCTTTAAGTCAATTGTGAAACTCATACAAAGAGACTGATGAGGAACTAGAGGAAGTCAGCATTAGAAAAAGGAATCTTTATAAGGATGTGAAGAGTGTTAATATCATATGGTGTGAGTCATCCACTACATCTGTGACTTAACCAAGGTCATCTCATATTAAAACTTTCTCATAGATATACAGTCTTCAAGAGACTGAATCAATACTGGCAGTACACATGGCATGAGGAAACTTTATGCAGACTGATAAACTATGTCTAGTTAAGCATATTTCTGGATCTTCAGAGCCCCCTGAACTTCCTTAAATAATGACTGCCTGTTACAGAGGAACAAAATTTGCACCATAGAATAGAAGGAGATGATTTGTCACACCAGCAATTGCAGCAACTAATAAATCAGACAGTCCTGACAAGTCTTCCAGCACAGGGTGTGGCACAGAGTTGAACAATGCAAGGGGATAGGACAGAGCTACACAGAGTTTACTCGGCATTCTTGCCCTGCAGGTCTCACTACACAAAACACACTGCTTCAAGCAACAATTCAAATTTGCATTAAGCCTGAACCGTGCACATAGTGAATCATAAGGGCTGGGCAAAAACATTTGCATGTAGAAGCCAAACAGTTGGTGTCACACCCTATTTTCCTGCTCTCACCACTCCTCTAGGCAAAGATGATGTGGTAATGTGATGTCTGCACAGAATTCTTGGTTGCTCACAGGCAAGTTTTATTTCAGTTAAAATCTTTCTCCCAAGTGTCACGATCATTTATGTCTAGCCAGGGGACAAGTGAATATATAATAATTACATAGCTTGAGTCCATCCACCACGGTGATAGCTGCACATCAAATTCCAAGTGAGTGCAGATCTGAGCATTTACTCTTAAAAGTCGATTACTTTGACAGGATTTGGGACAATAAATTAGCTATCATAAAATTTTTAGATTTATAGAATCTAGAAAAAGCAGAAAGGCATTTTAGACAACAAAATCTGTCCTACTGGACATTTTATGGTTGACAATTTATCAATTCGCCTCTGCTACAAGAATTTTTTTTTAAATTATATAATGAATATAAGTAGAGGATAAAAGGTTTTGTTATTTACCCACATAAGAGGGCCAAATGCAAGTTAGAAATGTTGAAGTCCTACTGCTCAAAGAGTTAGTTATTTGAAGGGACAAAAATTATACAATACTTTTGAGTGGTTTTCCTAATTTCTAACTCATTTTGAATCATTAAAGCTAACAGCCTTTGTCATGACTCCCTAAAAAACCACAATTATCACTCTTCATATTAATAAATTATGACTTTTTAATAGATGTGCATATGTTGTTTCAAACTTGTCTCTATTCAGATGTGGAAAAGCTGCCTCCTTCTTACAGAGCACTTGTTTAAAATCAGCCTGGTTTACATGGATTTTGTCTTAACTTTGCAAAGAAAAAAATTAATCTCATTTTTTTCTAAAAATGTCTAATCTAAAAACAATAATTAATTTTCACCCTGAAAGTTTGAAGGAGAAAAAGAAGAAATAATAATGTGTTCAAATTAGAATTTAATTTCTACCACTGTAAACATGTGTAAACAGTGGAGTCCTGCTATGTGTAGAAATTAGGAGTCCAGCTCAGTGCATCTCCATCTGAACACTCTTATGGGTTGGAAGGATTGTCCCCTAAAAATTCTTCATTTTTCTCAACTCAGTTCCAGTGAAGGTTTCATATTTTGAGTTTCTGTAACCCCTGACCACAGGCTGCTAACCTCTCCCTCAAGCTCGCCCATTCTTTCCCTTGTCCCACCCCATGTCTTCACATTTTTCTGGCAGAGATCCCAGGTACAGGAAATACTCTGCCAAACCCAAGTTCAGAGTGAGGACACATCTCAGTTTCCAAAGAACATTTCCACGGAGGAGAATATTACATATGAGGAACTTCACAAAAACAAAGATACTCGCATATGATCAGATATAGTAATAAGTCTTTCCAATTAAAACCACCTGCTTTTGAGGATCCATGTAAATAATTTCTAAACCCTTACACCACTTCAGGTTTTTCTGCGAAAAAGAGAAATGGGTGAAAATCATATTCCTGTTGTCATTCTTTTTTCTGTACTAAAGAAATTGTTCAAAATTATCTGCTGAAATAAACCACTATGATTTTAGGGGTTAAAAATCCTCTAAATAATACTTTAAATACTCTAAAATACTAAATACTTCTCTTTAAATACTCTAAAATCTGCATGAGTAACACCCACATCAGTATTAAATGCTCACACTTTGATTTTGCCAACTAGATCTGTTAGGCTCATGTCCTTTGACACTGTACTAGTAATGTTTGGTGTGACACATTTTCTTCAGCCATATTTTGCCTCAGGTTTCTTTATAAAGATCAGTTCCCATTGTTTAAAAAAAGGCTAAATTATACAGACATGGTGTAATGAAGTTTTGTTACAATGAACATCACTATTATTTAGGTAGAAACACTCTTCCTTCATGCCTTAAACCAAATAATCAGAAATCGTGCAATGCAACAATTATGTTTTATGTTCTTGCCAGCGATGACAGCTTATGCAGATAATACATTTATGACTAGTTGCAGGCTGCACTTAAATCTGTGTGGGCCTGCTTAATCCTCTTCTGCCTAAAATGTCTCACTGCTGAAAGGCTAAAGATAGAGCCTTGCTGAGCTGCAGAATATGATGTGCTGGAGCAGGTGGAAACCAGGATTAGATGACTTTCAGCAATCCTGGGAAAGGCCCAGCTCTGAGGCATGTCCAGGCAATAGCTGCAAAAGAAGATTTTGTTTCCCTTCTCTTCAGACAATCCATGGAAAACCCCTGCTGCTGGTGCTGCTGAGCTTACCAGGGTCACCAGGGAATTTTTAGAGTATGAATCAGCATGTTGTGGCATCCACTTACTTGGTTTCCCCTGCTTCTTTTCAGCTTTTCTCTATTGATGGTTTAAATATCAGTTCTAGTACAAGCCAATCATCTCCTGAGAGACAGAAGGAACTGTTATTAGAGAGAGAACAGCAGTAATGTCAAGTATTGCACACAGACTGGCCTTACCCTAAATCCAGAATCCTCTTTCCCCTGTGACTTAGCTGCTGATGTAGTTTGGAACACATACGATCTTTCTGCCTTGTGGACAATAATGCAATGTGAATAAAGACCTACTAGGCATTTCTGAAAAAAATGGTCTGCCTTGCTCTGATCCAGCCTGAGCTGGATTCTTTCTGTGCCCATTTAAGTCATTGCAATCATGTTACAGTCCAGTTACTTCAAGTTTAATGTTGAGCAAGCTCTCTGCCTGATATTTAGAGCTAGTATTTAACCTGTGTTGAAGGATAAGCAGCTACCTGATGCAGATACTCATTGGAATTTTTAAATGCATTACATTATTTGGGACCTTTGCCATGAACTGCTGTTTTGACTGGATACAAGATCAGAGACAAAGAAACTGCCACACCTAGTGCTTGTGAATGAATAGTTAGATGTCTTGTATCCTTTTGAAGAGATAAACATTTAATTCTCCTCGTGTCATTTCCTTGTTGAGTCATCCCCCTGTTGCTGAGACAGTGTCTTTTACCTTTGAGCTGCCTAGCTCATATTATTTTCTTGATAGATGTGGTGCACAAAGTGCAAGAGAAAGAGGAAGTATGTCATCCTAATGTGTTCATATCCACGAGGTAAGGAGGCACATGCTGATCAATGCACTCTTCATCTGCTACAGGCTGGTGACAGCCATCTGAGGGTTGGATGAGGGCATGCTTATCTATCTCCAAATCATCCTCTGTGGCTGCTCCCAGGTCAGCAGTCATGAAAGCAAATGGAGTTCTGAGCCAAGAGTCAAGACTCTAAGCCCTGCTCACTGTGGCACTCACACTTCCCAAGGGATAGTGTTACCCTGAGAAATCCAAATGGTTTCTTCAGACGAATGCAAGGATGCTGTTTCAGTGTTGAGAGGGATCTGTTTTCTCTTTGCTCTTTCAAAATAGCTTTAGCATCAGATTTCTCACCTTTTAAAAAAAAAAAGAGTGTTTTCCCTATATTTTTCCTGAGTAAAAAATACATCATTTAAATAAATAAATAAATATATTTTCAAATATTCAGCTTTTGATATATTTTCAGGTACAAGGATGGACACAGAGGGGACTAAAAGGCAGAAACAACTGCTTACCTCATACAGCTCCACAGGGTAGATACTAGAGCTGTCATCAGAAAATGCCATTTCCTCCATTTCCTTCAGCATGTTGGAAATGGAATCAGTAATTTTCAAAATATATTCTGCATCCAAAATCATAATTTGTAGGCATTATATTGAATGTTTGCATTCCAGAGAAGCATTATAGTTCTGAAAACCATGACAACAAATGCCCATTTTCTTTCAGAGTGGTTAAGGCTCCCAGCTGCTGTGGCTTAGTGCACTCTCATGATGTAAATTGCTGTGCAGAGGAAACCTCAAGTTTGACTGCACTAGGAGTTCAAAGTAGAAGATATTCATAGGGTTTCAGGTCTTCATTTTGTCAAAAAGTCTGGAAATCATGGGAACAGCAATTCAAACAAGACTTAACAATACCCTTTGTGGTTTTACATATCTCTGATGTTTGAAAAAGCCTTAAAAATTCCTTGCTTTCACTTTT
Source organism: Erithacus rubecula (assembly GCF_903797595.1). Lineage (NCBI taxonomy): Eukaryota > Metazoa > Chordata > Aves > Passeriformes > Muscicapidae > Erithacus > Erithacus rubecula. The sequence continues at coordinate 42,509,290 of NC_136688.1, forward strand.
TTTGCCTTCCCCATCCATATTACTTACTTGTAAATAGGTATGCAAGAAGACTTAGAATTCTTATTTTAGGAATACAGATTCCAAGCACCTTCTTTTTGTTCATTGTAAAAGAGGCTTCCAAACCAGAAATACATCATTAGTGGTAGAAAGGTAAACATGCATTCTAGAAACCTGTTGACTTTATTGACAACCAGCTGCTTCAAAGCTGACCTTGAGTTAGCTCTAGGTATTTATCACCCTCTGCCTTGGTACAGGATCCACAGATGAACTAGATAAGAAATACTGAGGAGGAAATTAGAGTGCAGGGCAGCATTCACATCTTGTCTGAACAGGGAGATGACAGTCATAGAGCAAGATTTCAAGTTCCAGCTTTCAGGCAGTACCTTCTAGACTCCCCCTTCTCTTTTTCCTTCCTAAAAGACAAAAACGAGGAAGACCATTGTTAAGGGAGTCATAGGAAACGAATAAACCCTTCTCCTTTAAGATGTCTAAAAGAACATATATTTGGTTTACAGAGCAGAATTTCTGGCAATTTTTGTTTTGTTTTTGAGTATGTATCATTTAACCACAGTAAGAGGGCAGTGACTCACATACAGTGAGATTTTTCCAACCAGACTTCAAGAGAAATACTAGAACTTCTGTCAGACTTGTGATATAAACATATTAAAACTTTCTTGAATACCCACGAGTCAAATAATTGTACTTGACTAATACTTTATTAGTATCTGATCTTTAATATGAACATCTGTGACCAACATAATCTTCATTCTTTACAGGTTAAAAATGCTAAAAGTAGACACATATTTTTGTTCCGGGTATAATGAATTTGGAAATCTAACTTTTAAAAATTAATTCCTGTGATTCTATTTTGGGCTGTAAATTATGGACAATTTGTAATCAGTTGCAAAAGATTAAACCCTAGGCATAGCTAATGGGGATGTTTTAATAGTGCAGATGGCAAAACAGGCTGTGAAAGCAGGTCTGGTGGGCATTCTGCAAAAGCTAATTCAGTCAAATTTTATCCAAGATGACATAATGTACAATTGCTACACTGGGAAAGTCTATTAAAATTTCACACGTTTAAATCTCTCCCTTCTCTTTTAATTAGAATTTTCCAAGATAAAATAGAAGATGTGTACCTCCCTGAACTCAACAGGAAAGGTCAAGGAAAAACAGCATGATGCATGAAGCTCCTTTGTGCCCAACATGTTCAGGTTAGGCAGAATGTGTTAAAATGATTGTGTGGAAAAGACATGTCTGGGAATGAATTTTCATTGTGAAGCAACAGTGGCACTGAGATGTTCTGCCTGCACATGCACACCCACCCACTCCGCCTGTTACATTATTCAGTGTGTGTGCTTGCAGTAAGCACTGCAAGGGAAGTGAATTCCTCTTTTCCTCAGGACTAAGTATTCATTTTCCAAAAGACTTCAAAGTTTTAACCTCATTTACCACCGAATTTTCCAGGGAATGCAAATTTTATTCTTGAAAGAATCCATACAGAAGATTACTCTGGATCTCATTCTGAAACCCAGTGATGTTTATGGATGTTATTGGATGTTATTGTACTGAAAAATCAAGATGCAATCCCTTTTTATTCTAATATAAAGACAAGGTAATTTTTTTCCTCTTTTTTTTTTTTTTTTTTTTTTTTTTTTTTTTTTTTTTTTTTTTTTTTTTTTTTTTTTTTTTTGTTAATGTCCCTGGGTATGCTGCATTTCTTACCTTGAAATGAACTAGATGACAAGGGAATTGGGAAGCGTGCTCAGAAAACTCTTTGGAAAACTCTTTGGAAAACCACTCTGGAAGAAAATGCAGTGACTGAAGAGGAAAACATGGGTTTCAGCTTTTTAATGCTGAGAAGAGAGCCTAAATTTAGTACTTCCCATATAACTGTTGTAAGTGTATTGGCAAAAAGATCTTGGCCTTCTTATGGAGAGCAATTTTTGAATGAACTTTCCATACCTGATAATGCTTGCTGGATTAGGCTGTGCAGGAATACTGAATTTATGAATATCTATGCATCTCAAGACTCCTGAACAATTAAACTAGATTTGTAAACAGCTGTTAGAGATGAGCATTTAAACTGCACATGAAATATTGCTGGCTTCCTATCTTTCTCAGAGAAAAGTAGTATTAGAAATTTAGATTATCCACTGAAACCACTGTATTCCAAGGCCCAAGGATTCTTAGATTGGTGGTAAGAAACTGCAAGATATTTTATATAGGACTCATTCTTCCAATTCCATCTGTAAAAGAAGTAACACTTTTTAGAAGTAACATTTTAGGAGTTCTATATAAGCAAAATCATCTCAGTCAATAATCAACCCCAAAGGCTAGAGCAGGGTTCAGAACATACAATAACAGACTTTTGATGAATGAGACTCAACATTTTTCTTTTTTTTTTTTCTTACATTTTTGTAGAAAGTACCAAGCACACCATAGCACATAAAAAATAAAGGCAAAATATTTTCTGATTTTGTGTACAAAAGAAAAGCTTTCTTGGATGGTTTCAGAATAGTACAAATAAAATCCAAAAGGTCAAACATTTTATGCCACTTCTTTGATTAAAACTTGTGAGGCTGAAGCAGTGCACATGTGTCTGCAAACTTAGCTTCTCCTATCCAAATACAAGCACCATAAAATTTCCATTTAAACTAATCCACTTGATAGGCATTACTTAATCAAAGGGTACCAGCTGTGGTATTTAAAATAGCAGCTCCATGTTCAAGTAAGACGACAGACTTATTTTCTATCTTTTCAAAGACTATGTTCCATTTATTTTAAATGTTTTACAGTTACTAAGCTGTTAAATTGCCAATACAGAAGCTACCTTTAGCTAAAGTTCTTCATGCTAAAAATTAAAAGGAACTATCCATAAATTCATCAGATTAAACTTGATCGAGTTCAGTATTATTGTAGCTTCAACAGGAAAAATCTATTTAAAAGTACAGAAATATTATTATTGCTTGAAGAAACATGGAGATATCAGTTCCAAAACATATTATTTCAGAAAAATACTATGTCCTTGTCAGTGAAGATTCACAATTTCATCACAGTAATTTAACCACTGGAAATTTTCTTTGGATTGCAGTAAAAAGAATTCCTATGACTGTTAGTTTGTTTATTACTAACAAGAGTCTTGACCAGATACCAGATTAGTCAGCTAACTCCAACATGTTCTACACATCTCTTATACAGCTGAACCCAAAGAGTGCATGATATGCATTTCAATTGGTAACTCCACTGTTATGGAGAATGTAATTTCCATGTCTTTGTTCAGCCAATTGCTCGTGTTGGGTTCTATCCTTGAACTTTGTGTTTGTAGGAAAATCATGGATCATCCTGCTGGCTAATTTTCATTGCTTTGCATGAACATGTAGAATCACCGTCAAAACTGTAGAATGTGTAGCCCAGAAAGGATAACAAAGACTGGGGAATATCCTGTCTTTATGGGCATGTTCCACCCATCAATCTGTCAGTCTGAATCATTTCTACAGCTGTGTGAATAATTCACAGTGAATCATTCTGCAATGATCTAATTTTTTCTGCTCATGAGAGACTTCTTGCCATTACTAATATTTTTATTAGATATCTACTTTAAATTATACAATTAATTATTATTCCTTAATTTTTATAGCTTGGTCATGAAAACCTCTCATCTTGTAGCACATGCAGATTAGCCATCACTCAGTAGTCTTGCTCACCCTGAATATTGACTTTCTGTGGGAGCCTAAGTGTAGTGAACAAAAGAACTATTCAAACATGTCAAAATCTGTCCCTTGTTATATTTGCTATTTAAACTGTTAGATGTGATTGGTCAATTAATTTGCACAAAATTGCTACCATTCTCTCATTGGCTGTCTGTGATAACACTGCCAGAAGTGAGTGCTCATTTTGAATAAATGCTAAATGCAGGTTTCACAAACAGTCCAGCCAGCTAAACCTATTCACAAAACTGCTGCACAGAATGAGCACTTGGAGAATATAAAGGGGGCATAAGCTTGATTCATGTAAAGTGATTTTAAAATGGGAAAGCATATCTGAAGAGATACAGCTCTATCTCTATTTCTCACGGTGAAATTGATACAATTGTAAAGTCATAACACTCATTTACTGCTTTATTTCAAAAATTATCTTCCAAAATTAAAATAAATAAACTAAAGCCATAACATCCCTACTAATGCAGTTCATCATTCCTATATTTAGGAAAAATTAAGCACACAATATTTTGAAGTGATTTATGTTGTTGAAGCTCATATAAAGTCAGTGAGAGATTAGGAAAAAAATCCTTGCAAAAGAACACAAGAGGGTTTTCTCACACATCTGAAGCTTGGACCTATTTTCTCAATATGCTCCAGAAGTATCAAAACCTCATCCAAGTTTTATATGCCAGAGAAGGATTCAGATGGAATGTGGCAAAATTTTGCTCTGCATTTTTTAAGTTCAGTCAAGCTTAAAGTTCCAAACAGTTTTCATGAGGGAACTTTTTTTTTTTAAGGTTATAACAAAAGTTAAAACTATTCCAATAATGTTTATTAAAAAAAAAAAAAAATCGTCTATAGACACCCACCTAATTAATGTTACTCTAAAACTAACCTTAAGAAATTAATATTTGCCTTAAGAAATTAATAACATTTTGGGCTTTTTTCTTTGTTTCATTGTTGGCACTTAAACTGTCATGGAAAATGGTTAGCAAAAGCTGATCTAGATACTGAAATGGGTAGAAGGTTTCAAAAAACAATCATAAATAAAAATGAAATTTCTCTGGTCAGACTAAGATTCCTTGGATTGGCCAATGTGAACAAGTACTTTGTAGAATTAAATCCTTTTTCCTTATAAATGCATTCATTTATGTTGATCAGCATCCCTCAAGGGTTCACTGGTTTCAGAAAAGATTTTCTAACAAAGTGGCTGCATCAAAATCACACATTAAAACATTCTAAATCTGTCATAGTATTGCTGAAAACAGAAACACATACTTGCCAAGTTCCAAAACTAGAATGCTCCAGATAAAGGTTAACTGGAATTTTTGCTTTTTGAAACAGGATTCAATTTACCAAAATCTCCTAGAAAATAGCATCCATGAAGCATTTTCATTCAAATGCTGGCTTGTCTCACAGGCTGCAATGCATCAAGAGGCAAGGTGGAATTTGAATGGGTTCTCAGTGACTTGGTAGGTCCAGATGACACTAAACTGAGAATGCTTTATATGCTACCATTTATTTCAGTAATGTAAACTTTTTGCTTTTAGAGTCACATTATATTAATACAAGACATTAAATGCTGTCCTAATATTAGAATCTGTAGGGCTTTTGTTTTGCTTGTTTTTCTGGTTGTTTTCTAAGGGTTTTACAACAGCAGTCTGGACTATGATGTAAATTATTAATATATTTAGATTTGGCCCAGCTACTGGCATAGAAAAGATGATTGTTAATCCTTTAAAGATTAGCTGTAACCTGGTCATGCACGAACAGAGTGGTCTGCAAGGCCAGGTTATAGCAAGCCAGATTATATGGTTTAAAAAAATGTGTAAAGAGAAAAGGTACTTTTGCAATTATAATAGCCTCAGCTGAAAACATTAAAACTGCACGTTTGTGATTTTAATCTCAGACAAAGAGAGAGACTCATTTGCCTTATACAGCTTTAGGTAAGACAATGTTTATCTACAGGGCCCAAGAGTATTTCTCAGCTCCAGGGCTTGTCCTAAATCATTCCTAAATCATGTCCCAGCCTGATCCTGGGATGAGATCAGCTCTGAGATCACTTCTGTTCCTGTGTGTTTTCCATAGAAAGGAAATTTTGGCTTTTAAACTGACTGAAGTTACCACAGATGACTGCAATGAAAGGAAGAACAAGTAGCTAATATATGCATACCATTAGACAAACCCACAGGCTGATCTCTTGCATTTCTTCTAAAAGGGGAGCATTCACAGACATAATCTATGTTTGTTTAGGTTAGCAGCAAAAAAAGTCTCACAAGTTTTGCCATTATTTGAAAAGATCAGTGCACCACCATTTGTTCAAGCAGGGAAGACATTAAAGAAAGGTATAGTACACAATGGTTTATAGTTTGTGAAATTCATCACAATAGCTGTGGCTTCTTTTCTGATCATGGGTAAGTTGGTTAATTACCAAATCAATTAATAAATAGCCTTTGCAGCCACCTTCTGAGCTAGAAAAAACTTTAGATATCTACCTTCTTCTACATTCTTTCTAATCTGAATCTAATCTTTATCTGAATCAGACTAAGGCACATTTGTACAAATTTTCCCAATGACATGGAAGTCAACAGCTATAGTATGATTGATCCCATTTTCTCTTTTACTTTCAAAAAATTGTATTACCACAAATTCCTTATATTCTATAGAAGAAAGGTATAAAGAAAACACCTCAAGTAGTCTTTCCTGTGTTTTGTAAAGTAGCTTTCCTCTTGTCTCTTCCAAATGTATTTACAATCATTTTGTGCTCCCTACTTCAGGAACGTTATTTGGCCCTCGTGTGGCACAGTAACACCATCACTGATTACAGAGAAACTTAATTTAACTTGATTAATCATATTCCAGAACAATTAAAATAAGTATGTAAATGATTAAATTATAGTGAAATGGAAATTTCTCTTATAATCATTTTTATTAAAGTTATTTTCAATACCCAACCTAATAAATCTACCATTTATATTTAGTAGAATATGTCTTGTGTGTATTCTGATTGTTATCCAGTTACTAAAGGCATATTTTCTCAGGACAGGGGTGAGTTTGGTGTTTGATCTGTTTTGTTATAATAATTTCATAAAAATTTGAATGAGGATGAACTTCTACTTTGTCTGTCAGAAGCTACTGGCTATTTCAGGTGCCAGATGCTCACCAGAGAAGAGAATAAATAACAGGGATAAGTTCTGCTCCTATGAAGTCATTGGGAACTTTTCTTATTCCTTCAATGTGAGACACAATTCAGTCAGACATATAAAAAAATTCAACTGGATAGGGTTTTTTAAAAAAAAAGTTCTACTTTATTACTGCCTATTACCTGTGTCATGATTTAATCCTGGATGCAGGAGAATCTAAAAATATTGCAGTAGCTCTCTGAAAATGTACAGGTTCTGCAGACAAACTTCTCAGCTGCTTTCAAAAAGTTTGGTAAATCAAAAACTTTGGTAGTATTTTCCCTTTGAAAAGCTAGCATTTTTTAATTTTGAGTTCAAAAGTAAAACAATCCACAAACCAAACAAATGCTACCATTTCCTTTGAAACTTAAAGTTTTCTTTAAGGCATTTTTCCAAGGAGAAATAAAACCATATAATTCTAGTTTTCTTGGTATTTTCAGATGACAAAATATTAATAGCATGCCAGTGAAAAGTCTATTTTATGGGCTATCAACTCTGTCCATTTCATGGGCACAGAAGTCAAGAAAGAGGACAGCTTTAACTTCAAGGTTGAGCAAATAAAATAAGTTTTCCATCAAGCAATTTAAACTTCATTCTTCCTAATAGAGTAGTTAGCAGAAAAAATGTGAATCACTTAAAAATTTCTCCTTGTTTTCTGCTTGGAATCTCTGGTGTATGAAGCTAAACTTTAGTTATTTACTGTGTGTTGAATTGGCTAATGGATAAAGTATTCTAAAAAACAATAGGTTTGACCTTATTTTGACTGGTGTGTGAGATGTCTACTTTCAAACTGTCATTTATTTGGCAAATGTTGGCATTTAGTCCAACTATGAAATTAACATATAATTATTGTCAATGATTATAGATTAAGGATCTTTAGTTATTTTCATTTTTTTTGTGCTGTATTATTGAACAGCAATTTTCCTTATATATTTGTTTTAGTTAGTCACCTTTCAAAGGCAAAAATATCTAATATTGGCTGATTACTACATAGAGGAAATGACAGTATGCATTGTAACTAATATTTATATCTTTGAAATCATTACTTTAAAATATCACTTAAAAATACCTGTAAAACTTTCCCCCATGGTGTCAGTCTTAAATCTTCATTGACTATAATTCTGTCATCTATTTCTCTCCAAGAAGTTTCTTTATTTGCACTCCTCAAAAGTATATCAATATTATTATTGCCTATATTAAAGTACTGCCTGGAGCACAAACCAAGACTACAGCCTCAAACCCTTATAGTCTCCACAATACCAATAAACAAGAGTTCCTTTACTAGAAATTTGCACAGATTAGAGAAATAAATATTGAAGAGAAAGGTAATATTATCATACTTAGGGAAGAAAGAAATTATTTATTCCAGATCACACCAGGAGAATGAAATACAAACCCCTGCAGTCTTCAGAAAGCATCTGAGCTCTCTCAATCTATTTTATTACATCTGAGTTTAAAGCTAACCACATGGTAGGATCTTTAGTTCTTGTTACCCTCGAGTCAAGGGAGTAGATATTCGAGATATTCTTAGCAGCTTTTCATGTTGACTTTAAAATAGCAATGGCCCTTTCTTAAACTGCTTACCTCTGTGTTAATTGTCTGTGTGATTTTTGAACTTGGGTGAGCCCCAACCCTCCCTTCTTCTGGCCATGAACAGCAAACACAGGCAGAATGCATTTATCTAAATCAAAACACACAGGACCTTTCTCTCTGACTGTACCTCACAAATTCAAGTTTTATTGAGTTTTTTAACCATAAAAATTATTTTATTTTCATAGCACTCCAAATTAAAAATTGTTTTTCTAATCAGGTATTTTAGAAATGGTGGACAAACATTCAGAAGCTGTTGAACACTCCTGTATTGACCTTTAAAAACAATTAAAAGAAAGCATAAAATTTGAGGAGAGATTTTTTTCTTATTATTCATTCTCTACAAATTCCCCTATGGTATAATCATAGTTCCCTGTGTTAAGGTAGGTCAAAACTTCTCAGACATATATAGCTGGTCAGTCAAAAAGGGAATACAATATGAAGAAAAATAAAATAAAAAAAAGAAAATTTATATGAGGTAAACATTTATTGTGGTACAGTACACACCTAATACAGTTTTTATACATTCATCCCTGCAGGAGATAGATCTGTGCATCCTAAAGCTCATAGAAACTGTGTATTTCTACTCTAATCTGCTAAACAGAGCTGGATACAGGTTTTCAAGCATGCTTATTGTTAAAGATAACTGCAGATCATATTTTATTAAATTTTATCTCCTTCAAAGTTCAAGACAAATTTTGGGGAAATTTCTTAGTGCTCTGTGCATTCACAGGAATTCTTGACTGCAAACTTCACTGTCCAAAATAATATGTGTAGATCTGGAGAAATAAACCTATCTTATAAAAGGAAAAACACAGACCTTTTCTTAAAAAAAAAAAAAAAAAAAAAAAAAAAAAAAAAAAAAAAAAAAAAAAAAAAAAAGTATTTTTGTATTTCTGAGAACTTTTTAAGCCTTCTGGGAGATTGGCACCATATACTAGCTTGTAGCCCATGAGGATTTTGTTTTCCTTCATTTCACTTTGCCTGTGTTATGAACTACTGCTTTTATTACAGAATCTTGGCAGTCATCTACTTCAAGCAGCTTTTGCTGCTCTGTAATAAGGGATTTTCCCTAAGGGATACCACTTTCAGCTGGTTAATATTTTCTCAAGAGTTGTTTATCTAGGGAGACTAGAAAAGTACTTGCTCCTAAATGCTGTAAAGATCAGTTGGAGAGCAAATCAAAGTGTTTCAAGACCCATTCAGCAGGCTTCATATGCTGCTCACATGATTTATTTCTTTTTGTTTCTAATCAACAGGCAGGGAAGAAGAGCCATTATTTCAGCTGATAATTACTACATTATCCTAATGTGCCCAAGAAGTGGGTACATATTAAAATAACCTTTGCAGCACTTGTTCCAAATTCTTTCTATTTTTATACAAGAAGGTTACTAAAAAATGAGTTCACAGTATCTTCTTCAGGAAAAAGATTTACATGATGTCCTTGCACACAAGAGGGATGTCATTTCGGGAAGAAGGGGCTGACACAATCTTAGTTACTGTGGAATTATAGAGTCAGGTTATTCAAGGTCTACCAGGGACAAGAAATTTGATTACAAAATTCCAGACAACTTCAAATTCATACAGTACAGTAAGAATTCAAAGGTACAAGAAATAGGGCAGAACATGGTGATATATTAGCCTTTTCATTCTCTTGTAAAACAGATAATTTGCATTTCCATAAACAAATATAAGCTATTAAAATTAAAATTTCCTAAATCTCCATTCACTTTTGCTTCCTCTGTTGGTGGATCTTAATGGATGAATCTGATTCCACTGTCTCCACCAGAACCTGCACCACCCACCTTACAGAAAAGTCACATCCCTTCTTTAGTTTGACTGCACAGTTTTCCTTGCTGCCCACTTTTCTACTCATAAACTCCAGAGAGCTATTTGAGACAGCTTGTAAAATATTAGGATCCTTCTACTTTCGGGATATTTAACTACTGGTGATATAAATTGCTAAGCTTTAATCCTTCCCCAGGAAAAGTACAGTGGGTCATTTCTACTTAGTCCTTTCCACTGCTCAGCAAGGCCTTTGATAACACATCTTGACCAATATGTGCCATTTTAAAGATGAAACCATATATTTTCTAAAGCTATATAGGGCAAATGACTGCATACATTTCTTCTTTGTTTTTCTGTGTTCCTAGGCAACATGCTGTGGACACAATATACATTGGGGATTCACATTTATCTTTCTTCCATTCATTCATGATGTAAGGCACTCACTGTCCACTTTGTTATTTCTAAGATATTAAAAACTGTAGTAAGAGAATACAGCATAAATCTGCATATATTCAGTTTTCTCTCTTGGGTAGCACTGCCATTTGTTTTATATCCCTTTAATTTAAAATGTCGTTGCTGGGATTCTTTTTTTAATCTGCAAGGTTTTGTGCTAGGTAAATATTCATGTTTTTTAAAAAGGAGTGGGGAGAGAGAGACAGTCCCATCACTTGCATTTAATCACACTAAACAAGCTCTTTAGACAATTTGTTCTGAAATTCCTCTAATTAGAGCTTGCCCTCCAGGTAATGCTCTGATCTGATTTACCAGTGAGTATAAATTAGGGACATTATGTAATTAGCTCTAAGACCACAAATAGAAGGAACAGCTGGGTGGCTCAGAGGGGAAGCAAATAAACAGCTCCCATCTGATTTCTTAATAAAAAAATTATAATAAAAGTCCCTTCTTCTAGATACAGTCATCAGTGACTGCTTTTCTAGTCTTATGTATAAAAGGATCCTATATTTAAATTTTCTCTGAGAGATGGCATTTGGCATTCTTCATTAACCTGGCACCTCTTCAGACACTGACACTCTCTGAAGGGTAGCTGGAGATTCATATCACACAGGAACCATTTTATTCAGGAGAGATTAATATTTTAGGTAACTGGCAAGAATATCTTCATGCTTTAGCAACAATTTTGTCATCCATACTCCATGAATAATGCATAAAGCCAGCCCCTGACTTCTCTGCAATTTCTGCCTTCATTTTGGCTCCTGCCTATCTCTAACCTGAAGTGTTACCCTCTCCACCTGGGACAAGGCTTAAAGCACAACCTAGTTCCAATGTCCCCACCTGAATTTTAAGGTACAATAAAATATATACTGCTGAAATATTAGCTTAAAAATATTTTACTGTCTTCCTTTCTTGACAGTAACAGCAGTAATCCACAAAAGCCCCATTCATGACTTGTCTGAATTTTGCTTTTCCTGAGGATGGTGACATCATCTCCAAAATTTTCATAAAACAATCAAAGTTTAAAAATACTTCACCATGTATGAATACACTTAAATACTTAATATATTTATTTTTCCACTTTCAAGTGTTGCTTACTTCACTGTAATAAATGAAGTATAGTCTTTATAAATGCATCACATTTCCCAGAAATAGTTATAGGACCCAAGCTAGCATGTAACTAGGATGCTCTCTGCATTTTCTTACAAAATTAAGAAATGGTTTTGAATTGAAAGAGGAACAAAACTTGATCTGCAAGATGTCACTGGATAAACTGGCTGATATGATCCCAGCTTATTTTTTATGGCCTTTCTCCTCACTGTTTGCCATTTGACCTTTGAGAATGACCACAAGTCAGAACTGTACCCATGTAGTACATGGTAGTAGTTTCCAAGTGGAATGTCCTCCTTACACAGCAATCCCCACAAGGTTTTACCCTTGTGGATGGAAGAGATAATGACAAAGTATTTTGGCTTTCTCACTTCTCCTGTTCAACAGGTAGTGCTGACTAGAATGAGAGAAAACTCAGAGGGGAAATATTGCAGCTGTGTTATTGTATGCTGTGTTTAGTACTCTATAGGTTTTTTCTATGGTTTGTAGTATAACATACTTAGACAAAAAAATCAATTAAACATTACACCAGAATATTCTTGCAATATTTTTCACAGATGGTTACATAGCTACTCCTTGTGCCTCCCTAATCCAGACACTTCAAACAAAGTGACTAATTAATAGCCATAACCCCTAAATTCTCTACCCAGCCAAATGGGGATTTAACCCTTAGGCAGTATCTCACTCACCAATTTAAAATCAGATGTGAGGATTTATTCACTGGTTAAATAAATACAGTGATGCATGAGGTACAGTAAACTATGGCAAGAAAAGTGGCTAAATCATTTATGTAAGAGGATTCACTGCTTCTATCTATCAACAAATATTTCTGAATTCTACATTAGATCCCAGACTCCTAATAGATGCAATTATTCCCCTCCTTGTCATTGTGTATTGTCTCTCTAAAAAAAAAAATAAGATTTATGTGAGGAGGAAATAGGCAGAGCTTCTCTCTCATGCATGATGTGATGCAGTTGACTCAGGTTAGGGAATGTGATTTGCCATTACTATTGCACTGTCTGGACCTAGGAAATGGGTCCTAGGACCCAGAAATTCCTTATGCTGCCCATAAGCTGCTTAAGTTTATGCATGACTTGTCCTAAAGCTTCCAGTCCCAAGAGAAATTTCCCATCACAGCATTTCCATGCAAAACAGAAAAAATATTGTAAATTTTACCAAGTTTTTTTGTTCACTAGGTATGCTATTTAGCATTTATAGCAAATCCATTTGTAAAAACATTGGCATTAGCAGAAAACTACCTAAAGTAAGTCAGGGAGTATATATCATAATATTGAGGGCATGTATCATGATCTAAATATTTGACTCTGCAGCAAATGTCACTGACAGGATATTTTCCTTGTGTATTTATCACACCTTTATGTTAGATCCATCCACTTGAAAAAAGTACTGTGTTTAAATGTATAAATATATACATACATGTATATTTGCATGTTTCTCTTACCAACTTCTCTCAATATTCTAGGATTTGAAAGAATATAGACTTCTTTCCTAGTTCAAAGCAAATAATGTGGCTCTCTTGACAACAGGTTATTATTTACCTTCTACTCAAGTCATCAATATTCACCAGAAAATCAAGTAGAGACATTTACTTTAAAAATACTCCTTTGGTGGAGTGGAGAGTCCAAGACTGTCTACCCTGATAAGATTTAATTTTGATTTTTTTTTTCAGCTGGTTTTTATTAAAGAAAGCATTCACTCAAGCCATCAAATGAGAACCTTGCATTTCCACTTCATTTGAATCAGTCCTCTTGTATTTTCCCCCTCTTTTATATATACTTTAAAAGCATATTAATTTCAAATTCAAAATGTCTTACTTAAATAAGTGAATCAACAACTCTCTATTCTTTGAATTACAAAGACTTACTCTGATCAGTGCACAATAAATGAAAACCAGCACTCCCCTTGTTTAGAAAACAAAAAAAAAAAAAAAGAAGACAATCTGTTCCAAAGAGCAGAAAGACAAACAGGCTGGTTTTTACACAGGAAAATATATTTTTCTGAGTGATCAGTTAACCTCCTCCTCTACCCCAGTTTTTGTAAAACTTGGTTAGTACTATTTTATAAAATCACCAATTCTTATACTATTCCTTTTCTGGACAATAAGTTTTTTATTAATTGTTTGGCTTTTATATATTTGACTTCTGATATGAACTACCTGCATGAAGACAATTTTGCTATTTTTTGGTTCATAGAACTTGGGGTTGTTAAAAAAAAATCCAGATATGGATATTAATAAAACATATACAGATAAAACTTTGAAGTTTCAAGAGAACACGAGTGATTTCTTGCCTTAATTTCTTTAAGCAGCAGTCAGTATTTATGAGCTCTGGCTTAAACTCCCTGTTTGATTCTTTATCAAAGGCTTCAAAAATGAAGAAAATCAATTAAAATTAAGATGCTTGCACCTTATTCACAAAATTCAGCTTAAATGGAAGCATCATTTTTGTGTTTAATCCAAATCAGATTTTGAACTCTTTCCAACCCTGGTAGACATCAAAGGAAGTTATTGATATGTTCATCACAGAACACCTATGCTTCAGACAGCTGTGCTCACTTCTGATTTTTGAAAAATCCAGTATCCTTCCAATAAATAGCTTGAGACCTGAGTTAACCTCAGAGTGCCCTTAGAAAAGGCCAGTCTGAAATAAAGCAAATTTGAAGACATTTTCTTTCTGGGACACACAGAATCATATTCAAGCCCGAGAGAATCTAGTTTAAAAATAATGATTTTGTTAGAGAAGTCTTCATTTTAATAAGATTTGCCTACAACTAAGGGGACTGGCTTTCATAATTTTTTTTTATATTTTTACTCTAGGAATATCTCCTTAGGGTATCATTTCAAAAAGAAATGACAGGAGACTTCTAATTGTGGAAGATAAGTAAATACTGCATAGATATGAATAATTTTATTTATAATCATGTTGGCCTCCACAATTTATGCCATATATTTCAGAAATTTTACTGAACAGTCATTTGAATTTCAATAAAATAAGTGGGTCTGCACATGTAGCTTTCATTAATTATTGTATAGAATATACAATGATATAGAATAACAAAATAGCATTCTGGGAGTTGGTAATCATCCTGAAATATCAACCATGTGCTTTAGCACATCATAAAGGGTAAAGTCACACCAGTGATTGATTATATGTCTACAGAACTACAATTCAATCGGCAGTAATCAAGGGTGACTACCTAAAAAATGAAAATTTTACTTTAATTACTGTCTTATATGCACCAGTTGCTGACAAAGAAATAGCTACAGCACCATTTAAATAGTAAAAACTTCCCTTGCATTCATTATAAGGACTATAAAAACCCTAACTTGTTATTCTGGATCTGCAAACAATTGTAGCTCTTCCTTTTAGAGAGATCTCACACACAAAGAGCTAATGTCCAGATTGAATTTCAGTGAGGAGTAAAAAACCCAGGAAATATCTTATTTTGTTTGATAGAATTAGGAATCTACACATTTTCTGAAGGTGTGTTTTTCATTCTGTCTCTATGTGATGAATGATAACAGTAAGATCATAATGAACAACCATTAGCTTTTTACTTCTTTTTAACTAGGCAAATATATATTTATATACTAATGTCATATAGATTTACAGTAAGGGACTATGTATTATTGGACACTATTATTGCACTATTATTGAATAAGCTATATACCCAGGAGTAATTGGGCATATGAATTCCTTTCTACAAATGAATTATAGCAATACTTTCACCAAACAACAAATAAAACATCAGGTATTCTGAAACTATTTTATAAAAATGTATTAAAAATATTTAGAGTGTTTTGAAAAGGGTTTTATCATTTTGATTTTTCTTCAGCTATTAAGATACACTACTAATATCACATGAAGGATATTTTTGCAATGAGATATAAAAAAGGACAGAAAAAATTAGAGAAAAAATACTTTAGAAACTTGAGAAGTAACTTGTTGTACCTCAGTGTTGCTCTTTAATGTGAAGTTCTGGTACTAAAGCAGTACTCATTCCTGTTCTCAGAAATGGGAAACTCTCACTGTCAGTACTTACAGTGACAAATTTCCTCTGCTAGGAAAGTAAGATTTGCTGGGAAGAAAAATAAATTGTTTGATAGACACAAATGCAGTAAACACATAATTTCAGTGTTATAAAAATAACTTTTATTGTACTGAATAGTTATCTTTCAACTGACGAAATCTTTTTTTTTGTTGGGAGATTAATAGCACCTGTGAAATGTTCCAAATAAGTAATGCTTGAAAATGCAAGCATTTGTTTGAATGAAATAAATCATTCACAAGTGTAAAGGTATCTGAAAGTAGATTAATCTTGATTCAGCAGGTATTCTGAATAGGACTCCAGATCTTAAAAAAACCGAAATTAATAATAATAGTAATTTTTAAAATGCAAAATCTAGAAATGTAAGCTTTGAAGAAAATTTTATTATTTGAATGCCATATGATAAAAGGTTGAGTTTCTTTGTTTTCCTCTCCTCCAAGAAAGTGTTATGGACAGTGACTTCTCCTAGTTCATGTTTTTAATCAGACAATCCATTCATGTTCTGAGTCAGTATATGAAATGATCAGTTATGCTAGTAGTATTGGAATTTTTAGCTCTGATTAAAAATGACATCTGAAAACTAAGCTGATAATTGGTAAGTGTAAAATTAAACTAGTCTTTAAACAAATAGATTTAGATTTTGGAAGAACATCATAAATTCCATTTGTGCAGTTAGCTACCCAGGTTAAAATTAATCTCCACTAGCAACATCATCAACGTTAAAATAATGTATGTTTTTGTTTAATACCCTGTGTTTAATTACCTGTGTGAAAGTTAATGTTTCTTCTAGCAAGCTGGAGAGACGTTCTCTGAATATGTGTTTTTCAGAGAACATATTAGAGGATTATCCTTTTTGCCTCTGTAGAAACTTTGATTTCTATTCCTAGGAGATATTAAGATATGCACTTAAAAGATTTACTGAAAATGGGCAATAGAAATCTGCATGAGGGACATAGGTCTGTGTGCCTAGATAATTCTTTGCTTGAACCTTCCTCCTTCTCTATGCACATAAAAGGAACTGGAACCTAGCTCTCCTTATTTTCATTATTTTCATCTTAATAAAACTCTCAGCCCTCACCTATGTAAACAAATGGCATAGATCAAATATGACAGGAACCATAGAAATTCCATTACCAAAATGTGAACTTCTGGTTTAAAGCAGAGTAGGATGCTAACATGCTGAATATAGAGATTATAATTTTAATCTCCTTGATGAAATAATATCATTAAAGAATTTTTAAAAATGAAATTTTCCATTGAGTTCTAATGTTGCTTTTCAAATAAAAGTGTGGGTATGAATTATCATTTGCATAATATGAATGAATCAAATCCAAAAACATGTTCTTTTTATGTTACTGATCCAAGTATTTTAATTATAAACAAAACACCTATGTATTTTCACCAAGTCCCCTTAAAATACTCTCTTAAATATTTTCCTGCATACTCTCTCATAATAATCCATATACCAAAAGCAATATAAAAATGGAGAGAAATGCCAGCAGTGCAGAACAGGTCTTAATTCATACCTCATTTATATCTTTACTACTCAGAGAGTTAAATTATGAAGAAATATTGCTGAGAAACTTGGTGTTCACTGAAATGTATCCCTGAATCCAATCCTCTCAATGAGCTTCTTCATAAACACACAGTACACAAAATTCATGCTATAAACTAGAGAATTAATTTTACTGCTGGGAAGTCAGTGTTCTTTGCCACTTAAAAACTTAAGATGATTAAAAAAACATGTAAGATCATTAATTTGAAGTTAAGTACCAAAGCATTAACAAAAAAAAAAACCCATCACAAATGGTTGATTTCAGCTGAATACTAGAGATAGCATCTAAAAGGCAAAATATAGGCAAAAAAACCCCACAATCCAAAACAAAACAAAAAGCTTCAGGAATCAAATACATTGCCTTTAGTTATAAGAATTTTAGGATAACATGTAATTCCATTTTTGAAATCTGTACCTGAAAAACAAAACACACACTAAACAGTAATTACAGATAAGAACACTGTACCAACAATCGAGTCAAGACAAAGCTAAGTTCTATCATGCTTTGAATTTTAGCCTTTCAATAACATAACTGCACAGGAAAAAAAAAAGCAATTAGCTCTGGTTTTGGTAACTGGCACAAACCTGTTGTGATTGCACAAACTCTATGGTGAAATGAGTCTTGGGTCATTCCAAGTGAATAGCAAGGTTCAGTCAACTCTTTTTGCTTTAAAGATAATTCAATTAATTGCACATTTTGGCTAAACTTCCTTTAGTGGATATGATGTCAAAACTTAAATTTAGAAAATTCCTCTATTATATAGAAAGATGGTGGTTATCACAAACATGGTGAATGATGGCCCTTTTAAACTTCACAATAATAAAATAATTTAAAAATCACATAGAAGCATCATATTGGGAAAAAAAAATAGCAGTGAGTAATTATTTGTAAATGGATCAGAGATTTTAATAGAAGTTAAATTTTAGTTAATTTAGCCAAAGATTATGAACACACTAGGAAGGGGAGGATACCTCTGTTGAGAATTTTCATCTGAAATAATTTAAGGATAAAATGTAAAAGCTTTACTGAATTAATTAAATTACCCAAATGAAGTAAAACTTATATAGGAAATGTTCAAGTCATAAGAAGAAGCAAAAATAATCCAAAATACATGTTTACATATTATGGTGGCAATACTTCAAAATGACACAAAAGAATTAATTGATAATATATATATAATAGATATACACGTTTATTTTAATGCTGCTTAATGTATATCCTCAATCCTCTGAATTAATCTATCTTTGCTGTAAAAGTGCACTATAATGTCAGGAATGTGAATGTCACTTAACAGAGATAAAAACCTATTTTCCCTTTAAGTCCTATGCAAATAAGTTCAGGCTATGACTTATATGCATTTCTGTCCTTGCAGAAGTTATTTGGAAGAGTCCTCCAAAATTATCCTATAGTACTGCCAGAGAAATTGGAGTATGACAGTGATTAATCTTATATGTTTACTCTAAAGGTTTAAATTCTATAGGCTTCATAAGATTTTTTTGCCAGGAATGTTTTGAAAATTTTTATGACTTCTACCAACAGCTTTCTGATAATATTGCCCATGATAATATTTTTGAGTAGATATCGAATCTTAGTCATGAAATGATTGAAGAAATACTTTATTTATACACACAATTAAAAGACTCATTCTTAGCCAAAGACATTATTTTCTTTATATCTGTCACTGAGTGAATTTTGGAAATGCTTCTGTACACAGAATGGTGTCAGGCTTTCATCTAAAGTTTATTGATTTGTGAAAGCTTACACAAACTCATACCTCACAGAGGTGTGAAAAGCCTTTAACTCATGTAATGGCCATAGTTTGATGTTTTCTTCAGATTTCTGCTTTTAAAACAAGCAGTGCTGACTAAAGAAATGTTCTGAACAGATGTTTGTAACTGAAGTGACATTGGTATTACTGCAGTTTATAGTATGGGACGTCTCTGAACTTCTTTAAGAAAGTATATTATCCAGGAGCCAGTATTTATTGGCAATATTTATGTCCAGGTTACAATAAGGACCTTTACAGCTCTCTATGTTTCAGTGAGTTCCTAGTTCAATAATACATGGATAGGCCTTCAGAACTGAATGAATTCTCTGTTTGCCTTCTAATAATTTCTCCCTTGTTAAATAAGCTGATCAAACTGTGTGCAAGTATAACAAAACAGATAAGACTGGCTTCAGAAAAGAAGCTGCTACCTGCTCTAAATCAAGGACAATTTTTGGAACCATTTTTTTTATTTGATTGGTTGGTTGGTTGGTGTTGGGGGGAGAGCTTTTATTGTGAACATTCATTCAAATCTGCAAATAAACCATTTAGTTCTTCAAGATATCATGAGAAATAAACTGTAAATAATTATACCAACTTTTTAACATTTCTAGTGTCTAAACAAAAAGTGCAGTCCACATGTCCCTGAGGCACAGATCCTTTACTAAAAATTTACTATGTATCAAGAGAGGAAATATGATCCACTGGATAATTAAAGACACACTGGTTTAGAGCCACACCCTTTCATAACCTTTCTCTGATGTTACAAGTTGACTTTAGCTCACGCTGAGGAAGAGCTAATGTGGATATTCCAAACTTTCAACTTCCAAACTTGTTTGAATTTACAAATAATAATTATGTACCTGTAAGCAGTAGATCAGATATTTATACATTTTTCAGAGAATCATACAATGGTTTGGGTTGGAAGGAACTGTAGAGATCATCTAGTTCCACCTCCTTTACCATGAACAGAGACAATTTCCACAATTTGCAGGTTGCTCAGAGCCCCATCCAACCTGGCCTGGAACATTCCCAGGGATGGTGCATCCACAGCTTCTCTGGGAAACCTGTTCCTGTGCCTCAACACCCTCATAGTAAAGAATTTCCTCCTAATGTCTAATCCAGACCTACTGCCTCTCAGCTTGAAGTCATTCCTGCTTGTTCTATCACTAAATCTCTTGTAAAATGTCCCTCTCCAGCTTTCTCTTAGGCCCCCTTTAGCTCACAGGCTGCTATAAAGTCTCCCTGGAGACTTTTCTTCAGCCTGAACAGCCTGAACTGCCCCAGCTCTCTCAGCCTGTCTTCATAAGAGGTGCTACAGCTCTCTGACCACCTTCATAGCCCTCTTGTGGACTTGCTTCAACATATCCATGACCTTTTCTTGTCTGAGGCACCAGAACTGGATGCAGCACTGCAGGTGGGGTCTCCCCAGAGCAGAGCAGAGGCACAGAATCCCCTTCCTTGCCCTGCTGCCCACGTTGCTTTCCATGCAGCCCAGGACACTCTTGGCTTTCCAGTCTGTGAGTAACATTGCCAAGTCAAGGTGAGGTCCTCATTCACCAGCACACTCATGTCCTCCTCAGGATGTTCTCAATCTCTTCTCTCTTCAGCCTGTATTTGGGCTTGGGATTGCCCTGACTCAGCTGCAGCATCTTGCACTTGGCCTTTTGGGCTTTATTCTCCCTAGTTTTCTTTTTATCACCAGCATACATATAGAACTATTTCTTATTGCCCTTGATGCTCCAGACCGGATTTAATTCTATCAGAGCTTTAGCTTTTCTAACCTTGGATATTTAGATAATCTCTATTCCTGTTGGGCTACCTGTCCTTGCTTCCACCTCCTGTAAGTTTCCAAATTTTGGAGCATTAAAGTGAAATCAACAATAGCCACCTTGTTGAGAAGGGTAGGAAGTAGTGAGCAATGCAGAGGAAGGGAAACTATTTCAGACCTGGTCTTTTCCCTTGCTTTGGGTTTCTAATGACTGTATTAAACACCTCTGGATTCACAGCCTGGATCTATGTACAGTGTTATGTGTGACACATGTGCCAAAATCAGCCAAACCTGTCAGGAGACGCCCAATTAAGAATAAGGTGCAGATCTGCTTCAGCACAGTGACATCCAGCTCTGGCAGGACCACTGCATTCTTAGCTTACAAATTTGCAGCATATATAAATGAAAATTATCCCTATAAACCTCAGGAGGCTAGTCATAAACCTATTCACCCTTTGCTCCCTCTGTGAGGGTATTTCAGTAACTGCTAAAAGGCAATTCAGGCCTTCAGCAAGCTGACAGGCTGAGAGCTCATCTCCACTTTAATGTGATGCTAGGAAGCTAAAACCCACATTTGTTCTTTAATGCCCACAGTTAGGTAGGATAGTTCCTCCAGGTATCAAAAGACTCACCTAACAAATGCTTTCATGCACATGTCATGAATTACTTCCTCATACTTATGCAGAGTTTCAATATACATAACTCTTCTGCTGCTGCTAGCCCCTTGCACTAAAATTTCTGTTGCCTAATTTGCTAGGGTCTGGATGGGCTAAGTGAAATAGAAAAATGATGGATATTAAGTCAGTCTCAAAACTGATCAATGGAAATCAAACCCACTCAAATAGAGCCATATCAAAATGAAAGAAAAAACCTGTCCATATTTCTTTCTTAGTCAGAAATTGGAGCAGCAGAAAAAATCTTATGCTTTATATGTCTTCAGTTCAGACAGGTGTAGCTCTTGCTCCTAATAACTTCACCTCTGTAGGAACTTTCTTCCCAGGGTTCACAACATAATAGAGAACCCAGATTTAATAAAATATTTATAGAACTCTGTTAAAATAAGTAGCACTCTCTGCTCAGAAATCTCAGGTACTTTCCATTCTGTTTCACTTCTGGTAAAGCTATTAGTTAGAGAAGAGTAGCCAGAAGAGTATCACCTAATTCCAGAGATGGGGTGGGAGCAGAGCTGGTGATGGGGAGTTGGAGGCCTCCCAGGGCAGCCTCCTGCCTTGGAACCAGAGAGGAGAAGGGGCCCTGGGAAGGTGTGAGATCATCCAGAGGACAGTGGCTTATGTGGACCCTGCAGCAGAACCAACCATGGCTGAGACTGGAGCTTCCTCAGCCTCTTGCTCTGGACTCTGCTGAAGCAGTATGTACTGAAAAGAGAGGGTACAGGCCAAAAGTATTCATCATCATTATTCTAAAAAAAACGTTTATCTGCTCTGTTTTTTTTTTTTTGTTTTTTTGTTTTTTTTTACACAGATTCAGTGAAAGGAAAGTATATAGTACCATTTTTCACAAATTACTACAAAGGAAGAAAAACAAACAAGTATGCTATTTAAAATCCATATAGTTGGTAGGTTTGAATATAGGAAATAGGTTTCAATATATAAATCAAAGTCTGAAGCTGATTAGAGATGAGACATTAAAAATTTCTATTTTGATTGTAATAATGTTAGTTTAATATCGTCCTTTTATAAGGTGAGTTAAATCCTCTATATAAACTGGCAATAGATATATTATCTTTAAAATAAAGTTAATAAAATGACAGATAAAATAACTTCTTTGGTGCCTGTGAGGCTTGATACAGTCCATAACACTGTAGTATAGACAAGATACACTAATAAATTCCAGGAAGCCCATAATAATAAAATTTGAGCTGTCACTATCCCAAAACACTGTGATGTCAGTGCAGGGCAACCCCTTGTGTCCTATTGTGTATGTCCCTGAAATTGTGACAAGAAGCTGCACAGTCACAGGGTATAGCATCACACAATTCCATGACAAAAGTAGAACTTAGAAGCCAAAAAAGTGAATTTATAGCTTCATGAAGACTTTTAAAAATTTTGTATGGCATTTCTCAAACCTACAGTGCTTTAAACCTAATCCAAGCTCCACTTAATGTAGAAACTGAAATTTATTTTATAAGGCCTTGGATCAGAGTTCAGACTACACCTATTTTTAAGTGTTCAATTTAGTGATTACCTGTCCATTGCTTCATAAAAGGTACCAATTTCATGTCCTAACAGAAGGTAAAAAAATGGATGGGAAATAAAACCTTATAATTCTTTCATGTATGTAATTAAGTATCTCAGCAGACAACAAGAAAAGTGCAATTATTTGCAGCACATCAATCCTGTAACTGCTTTTCCCATTTCCCCCTAGTCAATTTGCCATTCCCTAACAATTCAATTCATAAAGCTTGAAACATACACCACAGAGAGGAAACTGATTCCTCTAGTAAATATTTCCTGTAAGCCAATGGGATCAGCACATCTCAAATGAAACCAAATCCAAAAACATTTCTGATCAGCTGTTTCAGATAAAGTTATTAGGAAAACGTGTTGTCTTTTTCTAACAGATCACTCATCATTAACCTTTTTCCAGACATAGAATATGCAACTATGGAAATATCTCTATAATCAGAGCAGTTACAAAAGAAGAGTTAAATATTCACATATACCCTCTTACTCCAATATACTGTAATATTTTATGGCAGATTATAAATTTACATCTAGCTGTCTTCCCCCCGCACCCCCACACAATTTCTTTACAAGTTCACCCATAAACATTGTTGTGCATAATTTGGGGTCACTGAGATGCCACACTGTAAAGTATTTATTACTTTAACTGAACTTTTTCTTCCCATGCAGTGATATAAATAAGAACATCAATGTTCTTTACAGTAAGTAACATCATGTTCTCACATTTCTTCTATATATCTAGGCCATATTAAGAGCATGAATTGCATAGGAGGCAAGTGAGTTTATGCCTAACAGCCTACAAAGGCTCAAATCAGAAAATAAACAACAAAAGCAAAATTATTGATGGTAGTGTTGAGATAGAAGCCTGCAGAACAGATTTTACCTAAGAAATAAGTCTTTGTTCCAACGCTGAGGTGTGATGCATAAATAAGTTTCAAAGAGAATAAAGTGAGGCAAGTTACATCTTCTGTCACTCTCTCAGCCCATAAATTATTCCAGCCTACCCTCTCACAACCTAACAACCAATATGGAACTATTAGCTGCATTGTCCCCTTTTGGTTTGCTGCTTGTCACATTCTTTTCAAAACTCTGTAAATATAGTGAAAAATATTTACGTGGATGAAAAAGTATGCATAATTCTGGTATAACCCTACCCTTTCTTTAGAAACTCAGTTTAACTATTTTTTCTTTGAAATTATTGAGCACTGTAAAACTTGAGTGTTAACAACTGCAAAGCTTACATAATTCTCACACTTCCAGTCAGTGTGTAGAGAGGGTGCCTGGCATTTTTAGAGGATGTATTTCACTGTCCATGTGAAATATAATAAATGTTCCAAAAGCGTATTTTGTAATATCATTAATTACCTATAGGAAAAAACTAAGACAATATTTTTAATCCACTCCCCATAAACCCTTTCACTTTGTTACTCATCCAAAAAAATCAAATGCTAACTTGAAAAGCAGCATTCCCAGCTCTGCACTGCAACATGCACAGCTCTGCAGTGTGTGCACACAAACATTCCCTCTTATCATTTTCTTTCATGCGTGATTTATCAGATGTCTATCATACATTTTGCCAGCATAGACAAGTAGAACTTTATCCCACACAAAGCAAAAACTTTTTTGAGAGCTGCGTGTTATGACCCACCCTAAGTTTTCCCCACTCCTCAGTGAAACTCTCAGTGTTGACAAAACAGTTTTTATCTTCATAGGCAAGTTAATTAGTGATTACAAATGTTCATAACCCCCAGCAAAATACACTTGAAGTCTGTATTACAGGCGAGTTTCAGCTTTTTTTAGCATAGCTGTAGGATTTGTTTTGTGTGCTTGTGGTTCTTCAGAACTAGAAAAGAAGGACAGTCTCCCACTTTCTGTTTTGCCCTGCAAACAGCAAAATCTTGTCAGCAATCAATCTGGAGCCCATGTAACCAGCAGCAGGTTAATAGGAGACTGGTCTTAGCTCAAGCAGTAATTTGTAGCAGGTAACAAAAGTCATACACTTATCAGCCTATAAGGTATCACTTACTCTTATCTTACAAAGCTCTAAATTTAGAGACCTTATCTTTAACATTTAAACCCAGTGAAGGCAGGGAAGAATTAATAAACCTTCACCTCAGTGACTTAGGCCGCTGCTTTTGTGTTAGCAAAGGCACAGCTCCAGCTCAGAGCTAATAGCTAGTCTGAGTTTTGCAGCCTCAATAGCCTTGAGACTTAAAGTCTACTTCTCTCCTGTCTTGTCTCCTGTAAGTCCATAAAATATGTGAATGCAGACAAAGCATTAGATAATAAAGGACTGCCCTCATAAATAAACCTAAAATAGCAGCTATCCGAATTCAGGTGGAACACAATGGATTCTAACTCCCTCTCAAAACACCTGATTTGATTGTGCTTTGATCTAAACCAAAATGCACAGATCCATTTTCAGCTACTACAAGCACAGTTGGAGTAGTTGTAAGAAATGATTTTGCTCTGGGGACAGTTCAAGAACAGTGGAAAGGAAATTTTTGTTCAGCAGTGAAACCAAAATATTACTTAAGCTTGGATGGTTTTTAAAAGCCCAAATAACTGCTAGGAGTTTACAAGATAAAACTATAAGTATTTTTTCAAATTTATTTTTCTTAAAATCTAGAAAGCAAAATATTTCAATAGAAAGTGTTACAAGTAAATATTCTAAATTTTCCAATTTCCCTGAATGCATAATATGGTGAAGCCAAGTTAAGTTCAAATCATGTTACAGAGTCACTGATGGCATTTTCTGCCAAAAACCCCACAAACTAAAAACCCCAAACAAACAAGGAACCACAGCCCAAATTCCATCCCCCACCCCCCAAAGGAACATAGTCAATGCTTTTGTCAAAATATTTTACTTCAGTTTATTTACAATCTTCTTTAACCCTGATAAATTCTTCTATCACATGATATGTGTGTGGAAAACATCTTTTCCATGTTGTAAGCCTCCTACATAGGTTCACAAAGGATTTTGGGAATTTTATAAGTGATATCTTTAATGTTTGAGAATCTTCTGTGACCTTCTACCTAAACCACTAGATTAGGACTTCAGTTTATTTACAAAAATACACAGTGCTTCAGCTAAAATTTATTCTAGTATTCTTCCCTTTTCCTGGATGGTTTCTAATATCCTTGTCAATCTTGCTATGATATATTCTTTATCTAGAGAGCAAATCTATGACTCATTATAGCAATAATGTTAATTTTTTAAAGAGTAAATTGTTGCTCAAGTATATTTACTTTGTTTTCTGAAAAAAAATATTTTACCCTAAAACCTCATATTTCATTTATAAAATCATTATTCATCATTTAAATAACAAGGAAAAACACTCAAAATTTGAACATTTGTGCTTTAAGAGATGAAGTAATTCAACTGACAGTTCCTTGACTTCTTATTGATCTGACATTTAGTTCCTTTATTTACCTATTTTTATTCCTTGTCTTTCGTATTTCTGGCAAGATTTTGATAGCACTGAGCCTGCAAAGGTGGCTTCTGTGAGAAAATCCCAGAAGCTTTTCCCATGTCTGACAGAACCAGTCCAGTCAGCTCCAAAAGGGACCCACACTGACCAAAGCTGAGCCCATCAGACAGTCCTAGAGCCTTGTGACAACATGCTTAAGAAGGGGTGAAAATACACCATGCAAAGCAGCATAGGGAGAAGGAGGAGTATGAGAAAGGAACAACTCTGCAGACACCAAGATCAGTGCAAAAAATGGGGAGAGGATGCTCCAGGTGCCAGAGCAGAGGTTCCCCAGCAGCCCATGGACCCCACACTGGAGAATGGGACTATGCACAGAAGGAAGCTGTGACCCTCTATTAAATCCCTGGCAGGACCCTGAAGAGAAGTCAGAAATGAAACTGAGCCCAAGAAGAGAGGAGGTGATTTTAGACTTGCTCTTATTTCTCATTATCCTACTCTGAATTTGATTTGTAATAAATTAAATCAATTTCCTCAAACAGAGTTTGAGGAAAGGTAATTAGTGAGTGATCTCTCCTTGCTCTTAACTTGACCTTTGAGCTTCTAATTGTATTTTTCTCCCCCTGTGTTTTTGATGGGGGGAGGTGACAGAGTGATTTGGTAGGCACCTGACAACCAGAAAAGGTCAATCCAGCACACTAACTCTGTGCCTTTCTAATCTATTGGAATTTTGGTATTCCTTCCTACATGGTCCAAATACATGAGAGAAGAGTACAGCCTTCTTTTAGTCAGCACAGGCCACTGCTTTTTTTTTTTAGTATAAATTCCAACATAGTAAGTAAAACCAAAACCTAATTATTAAATTATTGTCACTTCCCAGAAATAAACACAAAGATGCAGGGAAAAAAAACTACAAAAGAAACATTGGGGTTTTTAAATTTTATTTTCATTTAGATGATCTTGGCTATTGGGCTGAGTCATGTGAGTGCAAGAGATAGTTTACAATACATGTTTATAAGGTACCTCACTGACACCACAGAGGGTTTATGAGGTAAATTGCCTCTCAATGTCTGTGGAGCTGACGCAGACATTTTGGCACTAGGGGTTTTGCTCAAAATAACAGCTTTGCTCAAAATTAAATTTTAATATGTAGACTATTTGCAGTTATCAGAATTTAGTGCTTCTGGATGATAGCTCTGAACAGAGTATCTAGATTGGGCATTGTCCTCTTCAGGCATGCAATCCTTCATTTACATTGCTGTGTGATGACTGAAGGTAACTTGTAGCTGTGTGTGCTCACAGACCCCAGTTCCCTCTATCCACACAAACTTACAGCAACCACAGACACCCACTGGTGTCACTCACTGCAACTTTTGTGGCTGTCTTCAAAGCCTTCCTCAGAACAATTGAAATGGTCTTGTTCTGAAATTGGCTTATATGCAAAATTCCTGTGCTTCCAATTCAAGAAAGTTCAAAAGACACCTTAACATCACAAGAAAAAAAAAAAAAAACCAAACTGAATCCATGTCATAGAACCTTCAGAACAGTGGATTTTACAGTGAGATTTGTTTAGGAATAGCATGAAACATTACTTTAGTTCTCTCACCATTACTTCAACTCCAGGCTTTGCAATTCTAGAACACAATCTGAAACACAGAAGTTCTTAACTCAGGCACAGCTGAGTTTTTCCTTTATAAAGTTTGAGTTAAAGAAATTTGTTACTTCAAGAATAAACAACCAACACAAGCCATAATAAATGAGATCACCCATCTTTTTGCTGTTATCTAGTGTTCTGACACTAAAATTGTTCAGATGCATTAGAAGTTTGAAGGGGAGGAAAAAATCCTATTATCCATGAGTGAAAATTACCTATACTTCCTTATCTCTGTAGACAGTTTTACTAGATCCTAAAACATAACTTTTGACTATTATTATTATAGTGGTGCTCCAAAAGTATTGGAAAACAGGCAGAAAAATACATAAGCAGATATAAGAATAAAAATAATTTTGATTATATGAAATTTTTAATTTTCTTATTCCATAAATACCTTTTTGAGATTAAAAGATAATCCTGCTCGGTTAACCATGTCTGAAGTAGGCTAGAGGATACGGGATTAGAATTAGGATTAGCATATAATTGTTCAAAAAGCATTAAATCCTTTCCATAGTTGTGGTTTAGAAAAGCCTTGTATGCCTTATTATTGTCTATGTTCTTTTGTGCATGTTCCTAAAGTGGAATTTGGAATTCAAGAAACAATAGCATTAAGAAGTGGGTTTTTTTCATTGTCTTTTCCCAATAACACCATTTTGAGCAACAAATAACGAAGAATTTCAGAAGGGATTAATAACTGATCTCTAAAGAATGAGCAAACAATTCAAAGTGAAGAAACATCTGTGAAGGGAGGAAACAGATGATGTTGATTTCTTAGACAACTTTGGCTTTAGTGCTACTGAATACACTCCATTCCAAAACCAAAGGATTCTATTGCATTTGCTCTCTTTGATTATATTCATAGGTTGTCCAAAAGAAAGGAAAACAGTTTATAAAATTTATAACATCTGCAAATCTCAGTTGCCTAATTCTTCATCCTTGCCCCAAACCAAACCCTAACTCAAGGACATAGTGGAATGCTGATGGGTTTTCCTCCTATAGAAATAGTGTAATTAGGTCCAGTGAGAAAAACTGACATGAGTATGTGAAGTCAGTTCAGTGATCATTATTGCCAAAGGAGAATTCAATCTGCATTATAGCATTTCAAATTATTTTCTAACTTAATAGAATTTATTTATGCTGTTGTTTGACACCCCAAAAGTAAGGTTTCCAAGTGTTATGGTTGTTGGCATTAGAATTGCTAGCAACATTAATGCAAGTCCACTAAAGCCTAAAATGTGCAATAGTCCTTGCATTTGTTAACATTCAGAATCAAAGTGCTGTCTAGTCCCACAGAGATGTTTGGATTTCTGAATGCAAGTATAAGGTGAATACAAATGTAAGATGAATGCAGACTCACTCACATTGTAAAGTTTTTGAAACATTTTCACGTGGACAAACCCATTGTTGCCTTGTGTGCAAGAATACTTTTTCTCTAATTCAGTAGGATATTAATAGAACTAGCATTTCAAAATGTAGGGAAAAAAACAGAATAATATTATAATAAAATAATAAAATTATTAAATCAACTGTTTCTAAAGCAAAAAATAGGAGATTACACTTTTTCTTTCTACTGCTTTGTACTTAGTATTCTCATTCTTTGTTTCAGTTTCCATTGCTTTTAGATTTCTGGAGATTTTTTTTCTTTTCAGCCAAAAATTTGATTTCACCACTATAGCATCAACAAGCAACTAGATATCTCACAATATTGAACAACTATATTCATTTATATAAAAGAAAGTAAAAAATTTTAATCTTGTTAATAATTAATATTTCTTGACTTTTGAACTCTTTTAAAAGAGTCATCACTAGGACACACAGGGCAGGGAAGGCAGCCCCAGGTGTATTTTTGGGTGCCTGCCTATACAGCAGCAGCAGCATTGTCACAAAGGCAGTTTTGTCATGCTACAAAAACCCCTGTGCCATATAGGCGTGGTTATCAGGATGGTCAGCTGGAAGTACATCTGAGAAGCTGGAGAGATACACTGACACCAGGCTCACTTAATACCTTAGAGAAATTTTACCATGGCTAGCCTAGTGTGGGTTCAAACCAAGAGATCCAAGGAAATGCAGGGGAAGCAAAGTGACACTGAAATGCTCATTTAACAGTACTTTGAAATCCTTCCAATATTTTACACCCTCTCAAAAGGACACCATTCTACCTAAAAATGTATAGCAAAAAATAATGTTCTTCTATCTCTTCTCAATGTTGATATGTTCAATTTTGTCTGAAAATACTAAATACAACAAACCACAAATGTAATCTGTATGATTCTCTAAAATTAATTTTAGTTCCTTCTCCATAAGCTTCAATTTTCTTCGAGATCTGAAATGACAGTAGTTTTCAGCCAAAAAACTAAGAGAAAAATATTTAGTCACTAGAAGACATTTTCTTTAGAATTTTTAAATTATTTTTTCTTTTGTCTGGACCAGTTTATGATTCAGATACATGATGAGAAAGTATAACCTAGGAGTAGAATTAGTTGTGGTGACTATATCAAAGCAGTAGACTCTTTTTTCCCCTCCTCAGTTTCCCCACTCCCACACAAGCTTTCACTGTAAGCAGTGCTTTACAAAGACCTTTATAGCAAAGACTGTCAGTTCTGACACAGCTGGTGGTATTGAGAGGAGGATGCTGAGACTTCTTCATTCTTCTAATAAATTATTATAGCTAAGACAGTTCCCTATATGGTTGTCATTTGCAGCTAACTCCCTCTTCTCCTTTAAAATCTGGCTGCTCTTATTCCTTTGCTGTCCTGTGACCAGCAAAGACTTGAAACACAGAAGTAAGAT
Organism: Erithacus rubecula; assembly: GCF_903797595.1. Classification (NCBI taxonomy): domain Eukaryota; kingdom Metazoa; phylum Chordata; class Aves; order Passeriformes; family Muscicapidae; genus Erithacus; species Erithacus rubecula. The sequence continues at coordinate 42,540,353 of NC_136688.1, forward strand.
GCAGGTGGTTCAGACATTGCCCCTGTGGGCAAAGTATCAGGTATCTACAAAGGGCTCTGTCCCAGTCTCTGATATGTAAGATATTCCAAGTCTTTCATCTGAAACATGCAATGAGAACACTTGATCCTTGGATGTTGCTTTGCTGACTACATTAATATTGAAAGCCTGATTTATTGTGCTTACTGTGTTGATTGTCGTAGTTGAATGTCTGCCTCTGTGTACAGCTTTCAGTATATGAAGAATGAATCATTGGGTTCACTAAAAAAACAGAAGTCAAGTGTACTGACAACCTTGTACATTCATGGTGACAGATATTTGTAAGGAAAGTAAATGAAATAAATACATTCTTAGTGAAGGAAAGATTATATTGAGACTCAGTATATTTGTAAGTTTATTGCACTACCCCAAGAGTTTAGTGGTTTGCAATTCTGCATGATACAGATTTGCACACACTGAGTTGCACATATATCCTGTACATGTAATTCTAGTTAAGAATTACATTTGTCTTTTGACTCTAAAGGAGCCAGACAACTTTAACTATTTAATCCTGTCTTATGATAAATGTCGCATGAAAAGAGTATGTGCACTCTCTTCTTCATTAACAAAGACTCCTTTATGTGTCCAGGGATGCAACCATATTGCAATACATTTACTGAATAGTGAAGAATAGATATATTCATAATTATATAAATGAATATTCTAGGTCAAGATTTTAGCAGTTTAGCGAAAACAAATTCTAGATACCATCCTTTTTCTCAGTCATTATGATTGACCTTTGTATGAAAATAAAGAGGTCACAAGTATTGCTTTCTTCTTTTTAAGGGAGAAAAACGTCCTTGATCGTCTTGACAGCATCTTCCATAGTTTCTACAGGAGTGTAGAAGCCCTTCTCTTCAGATAGGCTAAGAAAGTCTGTCTAAGCACCATCACACTGGGCTCATGCAGAGGTAAAGGATGAAAAGGATCACTTCCATACTGCGTGAGAATACTGATCTATTTCCCTGTATACCTTTCAAGGAAGAAGTATAGCACAGCCATTCCTAAATTATTTGAAGTCTTTCTTTTGTAGAGGAGAAAGACATACAAAGCACTGCTTCCAGTTCCCCCTGCCCAGCTGCATTTTCCAGAGTGAACACTGCCATCTGATTTTCCCTTGCTCCTACCCTGACCATCTTCTTTGGCATTCAATAGATGCAGCTGCTCTGTCTGGGTCAGCTCTGGACTAGACCTGACTTCTCCAGCCTCCCCTCTGATCCTTGCTCAGGCACTCCAGTGACCAACAGTGCCTTACCAGATCATGCTCCCTTGAGAACCTTTGCTGCTCTGTGCTGGTTTACAGCAGTAGAATGTCAATCACACACAGGCTGGAACAGCTTCTAGTATTTGCATTCACCCACTCTTGTGTATCACCCAGCCTTGTGCACCAGAGCTTTATGAGTGCCTTTAAAGTCTGGAGTCAAGTAATTCCATGATATGCAGCTGGTTGGTGGAGGAGCCATAATTAAAAAGTAGGTAGAGTGATTTCAGACCAATTATTGCATTTTACCATGCAACCTGGAATTTCTCTTTCCCTCAGATATCTACTCATGGCTCTAGCACACAATCTGTGGCATCTGATGTCCCCTAGACATGTGCCAAGACATGATTTTATTAACCAGTACATATAACATAGATAAAGTAGACTTAAAATTGTGGGGATGGGGGAGGGGGGAATCATATTTGTATGGATCTGGGGAAAAAAAGAAAATTAATTTTTTGGAAGAATAATCTTAGGTTTTTTCTAACTTTCCAGAGAGCATGGAATCAAAGAAACATGAATTATTTAATTAGTATTAATGCTAAAAAATCTGATCTGAAATCCATACATAAAAGTATTCCTAGAGATTATTAAAACTATTTGGATTAAATGATACGAGAAGAAAAACCTTTCTGACAAGCATATTTTTTCTTCACAAGAATTTTGGTGGAGTTTTTTTTTTTTTTTCTTTTCTCTTCAGTTAATTACTTCCCTATCATTCTATCATCATATCAAACTATTGCTCAAATCCACAAATTTATTTGGATGCATATTACTTATTCATATTATTATTATATTTTGTTTGTCTTTTTATTAAATAGGAATTTTGGCTAACATATAAGCATATCTAGTTTGTTACTTTCCCAAATGTCTAGATGTTCAGATTCAGATTCTGACCTTCAGAAGTTTACACTGATTTTCAGTATCAATAGTTAAATGAATGCACTAGTTATCACTTGCAGAACTACCTATTTTTCTGATGTGAGTTTCAGAAAGCAAATAGAGGTTTTGCTAAAAGTATTGACTTTGTGATACTGATTATTTTTCATAAGTCATGATAAAAGAAGTAGTCATAGCAAATGCAAACAACTACAACTTTTCCAAGACCTAGCATAGCTGGAGAGGCTTTACATAGAACAAGCTTCTTAAGCTCTTAAAAGCAATTGATACCTCCAAGATGTTATAATCCACCTGATGAATTATTTAATTTAATAACATTGATGATACCGAGTTTTGTGACACATATTACACAATTCAAATGAGTCACAAAGTCTTTATTGGTTAAATATATGTAGATATTCTATTCCAGCCATATTTGATAGTTCCTTTTCTGACTGCCAATATTTAACTACTTACCATAACTTTCTGTCAAATTCCTGCATTTTTTCTTTAAGTTGCAGGTAGATAAAGAACAATGCACATGAAGAATTTGTAAGAAATTAAACAGCAGAACATGTTGGAAATAAAAATGGATATGCTCAGCTATCAACATTTTCTAACAGTGCTTGAGTTTGGGCAAAATTACCATTTCTCACACCTCTAACAAGTAGCAATAAAATGGCAAACTCTGTCTCTAGACAAACATTTATAATATTCCTACTTCCTAATGACTTCCTTGGGATTGCTTATTTTATACTAACAATAAGCTATGGAACATAAATTGACAAGAGACAAAGATGACATGCAACACTGAGATTTTTTGTGAAGAAAATATCTCTCAGAATAAAGATTTTGTTCATCTTGTTAGCTTGACAATTGGTACAGGCTTTCAAGATATAAATGTCAATATAACTATGCTAATTCTTAAGTTACAAGTTTAATGCTAGTGACTTCTGTGGAAGTTTTCTTCAAGCAAAGACAGCCTGAACTGTAGATACAAAAGGATTATGAAGCATTAACCTGGATCTCTCCCAGGAGAGAAATATACTGAGAGCAAATAACATTCTTCCCCAGTTACTTGTTAGAGTTGTAGTTCAGATACCAGCTGAGATTGGTAAGTGTCATTTAATAAGGACTAGGGAATATGACTAGAGAACAATGGTAATGTGATAGGTTTGGGGTCTGACCCTGCATTTTTTAATCTGCCAGAGCTCTCTCAGAAAGAAGTGCTGTCCATCCTGTGGTAGGTCTGAGCACTTTGCTTCTCAATATTAAATTAGAAATGAAGCTCAAATTATATGTGTGTATATATATATATGTCACATTTTACTTTTTAATAATCTGTTCCTTAAGGTGGTGTGAAAGGTTTATGTTGAAGAACAAAGTACCAGTTAAAATAGTATATTTTGCCTGAAGATTGCAGTATTAAACAGTCTCCTGGAGAGCCTCTTTGCACACAGGCCCTTCAAAACAAATTGGACAGTCTCAGTAAAAGGCATTTTTGCATTTCACATTGCAGGGTTGGTATCATACCATAATAGTCATTCTCATGATGAGTCTTGATGGCTAACCTGCCAGAAAATAGCTGACTTTTTTTGGCTTTCTTCCTCCATTTTTCACCCGCCCCCCTCTGCTCTCTATAATATATTTAAATAGAGAAAAAAATCACACATTTTTGACAAGTAGGAACTGGGGTCAGAACCAACCCCCATCTCCTTCCCAGCTTTCATCTGCCTGGAGCAACATGGCTTGTTTCATCTCATACCTAGGAAACAAGCCAAATGGAACATGCCCTTTGTAAGAGCTGCCTCTCAGACGAAGAGCCTGTCTTTTCTGAAGGACAGGCTGCTCCTCCCCTTCTCCTTAACTCAAAATTACTTTCTATAAGGTTCTCAAAAAAAATAGAAAAAATTTAATACTCCACTAAATATAATTTTTTTCAGGAAAAGTAAATAAAATTTGGACTCTTGAGGACTAAAAGATGGGGAAACAATAATCTTTCTTTCCTCTGGAACAGAAAGAGGCCATAACTGCAGTGCTAGTATGAAATGGGAAACTTCATTAAAAGTTTGCCCATGCTATGAACTGAAGCACATAAAGCCTCAAAAACGTTAAGTGATTCATAAAGAAGTCAAAATGGCAAGTGCAATTTTGGTTTAAAATTCAAAGAGTTGTGGATGAGGTTTTTTTCAGGTTGAAATTGTTTTGCTGTCTTCATAAAAGTGCAAAAGAAAGCACAATTCATGCCTTGTACGCACATTTCAGCCAGTCACCTATTGCACTAACCCGAATTTCAGGTGTGTAGTGAAATTAAAGATCTCATTATTCCATGAAGGATCTCAGCATTGCTCACAAAAGGTAAGTGATAGGTAGAAAAGTGTGGAATGGACTACACTGGCAATGACTCTGGCTCCTCTAAGCAAAAACGAGCTGTCTAAACAAAAACACATGAACAATATTCTTGTAACAGCAGTGTAAAGCTTCCTGTCTGATCATCTCTTAGCTGCTAATATTAGTCCTGAGAAATCTGACTGATGTAAAAACACCTTAGTATGTGTGTGCAAAATACTAAGGGAAAAGAAAAATATTTTGTGTAAGTTCCAAATATTCCCTGTTAAAATATGTGACAAAAGTAGTAACAAACACTTTAAGAAGTGTGACCTCTTAAGTATTGCACTAACATGGCTCTTTCACAGGGAGCTTCCTCCATACACGTTGGCAAAGGAATGGCATAAGAAAATTGAAACAATTAGAAAATCGGACATTCCACACAACTTCCATACTTCTGCAGACTATTAGGCCAAAGGTCTAGATGCTGTGAGAATAACTCTTTCAGCTCTTAAGCCTATGTCAAAGAATTTACAGTCCACCCTACTTCAATGTTGGGAAAACTAATTAGTGGGACAAAACTGAGAAGAAAGAAAAGAAAACATGTCAAAGTTGCTTCAACTAGAATATTAAATAGTTTTTAGAGAAAAGTTCCAATCTCTATCCACTAAGATTCTTAAAAGCAGACTGGAAAAAAGCAAACAAACTTCAAAAATTCTGCTTGTAAAAAAATCTCTTTCTAGTTAGATGATGTTTATAGTTTCTTTAATTCCAGTACTGCACGGTGAACAATGAAAAATAAAGTGCTTTGAATAATATATTTAGAGGAAGAAAAATCATACCATTCATTAACATTTGTCATCTTCATTGCAGCTCAAATTAAGAAAGGCATCAGTATTTAGGAATGCATTTACATTTGTGATTAAATTTATACTTTTGCTGAGACAGAAGAATTACAAACTCTGTGGTTTTGCTTAGCTTCCTGCATTTAGATGTAATTCTAACATACTACTGCCCAAAGGCCACAGTGAGTTACATTTCAAAAGTGGGCAAAATTCTGTCCTCCAGTTCCTGTAAGTAGCACTGAAAAGTCCCTAGAGCATCAGTGTTGATTGAGTGATGAATCAAATTCATTCCTGTAGCAGATGCTCATGAACCCATTACCCAAATCATGGTAAAGTTTCAAGGACTTCAATAAGCACAGAAGTTTTTAATCAGTTTTAAAAGACACATACACCTATTTAGAACACATATGCCATATAATGTGCACAAAACCCACGTTTTGCTGCTAAGGTGATCCAAACACCTGTTATCACAGAAATACAGTAAAGTGTCTCAAAAAATTCAAAAATATAATTTCTTGAACACTTATTGTGAAAAAGGCCCCCTTCAATAATATCTTTACACCCTTCTACATGATTTAATGTAACTGAAGGTACCTAACACCTGAAAAGCATTATTTAAAATTATTTCCAGTCTATTTTACTACTCAAAGTGAAATCAAGAAAATAAATGCAGCTCTTCCACAGGTGTAAGATATGGGAAACAGGTTTACACTGCCTTTACTTTCCATTACTCTTTCTATTTTTTCCTATTACAAACTGAATTGTCAACCTGTTTGTTGAGTTCTTATGTTTTCCCAAATGTTTGTTTTTGTGCTTTTCCACCTGTATCAGATTCATCTGTCACATCAGTGCTTTTTAATGAGCTCTTCTTGAGAATCAAAAGAGTTTCTTCATTTTCAAAGAGAGTAGTATTAAGGTTGGGCTCAACACTAACCTTCACAAGGAAGAAATCAGCAGGAATTCTTCAGTTAGAAAAAAACGAGAATGAAGAGGAAGAATGGGGGATGAAGCTTTTTTCTTTATTTATTTTGTAGTGGCATATAAAAATCTTTATTTTTGACGTGTTAGTGCTGTGCAGTTGTATAGAACCACACACTGAATTTCTTTCTAACAACAAGTTTTGAAGAAAACACTGTCTCCTTATCCACTCTGAGAATGTGATTTGGAAAACTTATTGTGTTTTTGAAACATGTTTTGCATTAATGATTTAGAAAACAGTGTGTTCATGAGATTGCAAAGTTACTCTTTGAGCCCCACCGAAATGAAAAAGAGCTCACTAGAATGAAAAATACATGGAAACTCCTGTAAAGAGAGTAGAAAACAGGATTTCCTGCATTCATGTCAAAACCTGATTTAACATATGTATAATTAATATGTTATGATAAAAAACCTTTTGTCTTCAGAAAACATTGGACTGAGCCTGTTTTGTGGTGCATCTAGAGATGCATCTAGATGCATCTAGAGGTAACCTAAATATGAGAGAAATTACTTACCTGATTCTTTTAATTTAAGACTTTGCATGGAAATTCTAACTGTAAATAAAGAAGCAGAAATACAATTTCTAAAATGTCTAGTCCATATGTAGGAAGAAGTGGGTGGCTCTCATAGGTGGACTTATGATATATAGTGACCTTCACAGACTGGCTATATTTGACAATAAAGGCTTATACAAACTCTTCGGAAAACACAATCTTAACTAGGGATTGTAAGCTGAAGAGAATTCTGGTTAGAAATGAAGGGCACAATCCTTAGAGAGAAAGTGGAAAAGCACTGGAAAAAAATCTGGAGATAAGCAACTAAAGGAAGACTCAATTTTTTTCCATCCGGGGTCAAGACTTTTAATAATAGAATCACAATAAAAGCCTTCATTCTTCCAGTAGCCAACTGAGAGAAGAAGGTGTCTTGTAGGGGTGATTCTGGATCTCAGTGTCTTTAGGGATGTCACACAAGATACTAAGGTCAGTTCAGGGGAAACTTGGTGAATTTAAGTTTTCATTGGGAATATCAGAACAGACAGGTCAGTTGTCTCAGATGATTTTAAATTTCCTTGTACTACCTTTTCCATATTACACTGCAGCTCATTTCTGCTTTGAAAGAGCTGTTTCTAGGGCTGACAGAGCAGCTCTATCCTCCATTCCAGTCAGGTCTCTGTTTCTACTGAGTAATGAGCAGCTATGCCAAAGAAGGCCTGCCATGGCAGTTATTTTAAGTAGTTATTTTAAGTAGTCCATTCACTAAAACAAATATAGAATAACAATTCAGAGACCACAGAAGAGTCATCAGCTAGTGATGATTTACCAGAATAAAGTTCAATATATACAAACTGTTGACCTAGAAATGATTGTATAAGCCATTACTAATTTTCTGAGTCACCTAGTCAGATCTCCATTGGGTCTTAGATAATATCTTGTAGCTGAACTCGGAACTGCTAACACAAAGCTATAGCAACTTCTCACCTAACAATTACTCATCCTCACTCTGCTGGGTGTAAATTTGATACGAAACATTCCTTGGTAGTTTCTGCCCCCATGCAGCCTACAGAACTTCTGTTCTGAGTGAACACTTAACGTCTTCAACATTTCTGGAGCCTTGAGGGAATAAACTTGTTCAGATGAGCAGAACAAAAAGGCTGGTTCGTGCCCCAGTTCTTACATCCCTTGAATTCTAAGCAGTCATCTATACAAATGTTGATTGTGATCTGGATGTAAAGGGAACCATCGTTTTAGTGTGCTGCTTCTCACAGTGGAAATGACTACATAATGTGAACACTGAAAGAGGCCCCGTCAGCTACAAAGAGCAATCTGATATTGAAGTACAAAGTTCATATTTTACTTCAGATAAGTGAATCATTTTCAGATATATCAAACACTTGACTAGTCAGTGGGAGGTTATTTATGAAATTAAATTGAATTTGTTTTGTTTTGAAAAGAGTAACCATAGAGATATTGGAAACAAAAGTCAGAGCCTCAGCTCCCTGCTTACTATAGTGATTTAAAATCTGTGTCTTTTCTTTCCTATCAAAACTATTTTAATTTTTTTTTCTCTTTAAGGCTTTGAGCATCAGATTTTCTTTGCCTTTCTGGCCTTAAGCACATGTTCAGCTGATTGGTTACAAGAAATTCTTTTACAGTCTCTGGCTAGGTGCCACCTTCCAGCTTGCTTTTCCACATTCTTGAAATGATCAGTCTGTTCCCCGTTTTGGGGGGATGAGAACTCATGGTTCAATCACTCTTTAGCTGAGTTTCCAGAGAGTTTTCTTTTACCTGCCAAGGCACTGTTGCACATAAAGGTGTGCAACGTGTATCCTTTTTGTTATTTTTATGTTTTTATTTTTATGTTATCATGTTTTCCTGTTATTTTTGGGGTTTTTTTGACTAACTAAAAAGCAATACTATTTTGGAATTGTAGTTTCTTTTGTTTCTGCTACACTAAGAAATATTTTGTATGTATATGTCTATGTATATGTATATGTATATGTATGTCCTGTAATATCTTTTTTCTTCATATAATAGCATTAGTTCAAGACTAAATGGGTTTGACTGAGTTTGTTATTTTCTGCATTCTTAATGACAAAATGGAAGCAAGCTGAATGTAGATCCTGTCTCAGTCTGTGCCAGTATGCAGGAGTCTGGAATTTCCATTTTCAGTCTTCCATATTGAAATTAGCAAATCACTGATTTCTGATGTATTCCATTAGCTTTAGCAAAAAGCTTTCTGTACAAAAGGTGGACAATAAGAAATTATTATTATTAATATATTCTTATTACATATACAATATACAATATTTATATTAACTATCCAGACCATCATTGAGGAGATGAAGTTTCAAGGTCACTGTTTTGTCATAATTGTCAGTTTTTTCTAACTAATTATTTTGATTTATCTCCAGGTATTCAAGGAAGATATCACAAGGATGCCTCATAAGCTATACTGCAATTTCACTGCAGTATAAGTATTTTCCATCCTGAACAGACCTGAGCAATTTTTTTCCATAAAAGATTCTGAATTCTGAAAACATAATCTGGGTCTTTTGTTTCTGAAAGAAGGATCCTACATTCAGCAACTCTATAATGTTTTGTCAGTATATAAGTCACCAGTAGATCAAGCCTGGGCCACTGACCTATGCTTTCATTATAACCATTACATTATTTATCACTACATATGTTTTGGCACTCTCTTCACCAAATAGGATTAAAGTTTAATTTCTAATTCAGTGAAAAAAGCTTTTAATAGGTTAGGCTAAGATACTCTCAATCATGGCCAGAAAGATAAATCATCAAATCAATTAACATAGCTTTATTATCCCTATGTATATTTACATCTAAAATATATTATTATCTATTTTATTATGTGACAAAGCTGGCATTGTGTTCTTCCAGTTCATCAGTCAAAATGTGCTGTGAAAAACCAGTCAAATAACTTACAACTCTACTCTTAAAAATGTGCAACAGACTGAAAGGCACAGTTACATGCAGACTGTATTACCCATGATGTAACCAAAAGCCATAAAGTGACAAGAGAGAGCTTATAGTTGAGAATGTAGGTGAAAGACAACTATATATACAATTTATATTAGTACAAACTCACTTACATGGTTATATATATATGCTTCACTATATATAATGTCTGAATTCATCTTAGATAAATACATTGGTTATGATATTGAAATAGCTCTGTGGGTGAGTTTATAAGGAAGTCAGCCACAGGATTACATGAATGAAAGAAGGATCACCAATCACCAGCCTATGGCAATAAATTATTCTCTGTCAAAAAAGTTGTCACTTAGATATATACTTCCAATATACTTCCAGGTTTTCTCGACTGTGACAATAAAGTTGAAACTTCCAATTGAAATCACAACAGATAAAAAACTTAAGAAAAACAGTGAAAACAGGGAATTAGAGACTGACTGCAAGCCATTTCTGACTTATGCTTAAGAAAAATAATTTCTGTATCAAGCAATATTTTGAATAAAGAAACATAAAATGCTAAGATCACATCTGACACACAAGATTGCAGTCACCAGTTTTCAAAAAGATTAACTAAGCGTCTGAGATGATTGAAAGAATGAAAAAATATAAAAAATTAAAAGAATTTGGTAAACACCAAAATAAAAGAGTTTTGATGAAAATATTCTTGGGGTATATATAAGTAGAGCAAACAAGTTAAATGTTATGCAGGTTTAAGAGGTATTCAAATAAAAATTTTAGCTGGTAGAGAAAGCAGTGGTTTATGAACAGAACTAATTTTTTATGTGACTAAAAATCACAGAATATTTGGAATTGAAAGGTACCCACAAGGAACATTGAGTCCAACCCTTAAGTGAATGGTCCATACAGGGATAAAACCTACAACCTGGGTATTATTAGCATGGTCTAATGCTCTAACCACCTGAGCTGATCTCAGGGACAAAAAACCCTGCATCATGATCTCTCTGTCCAATATAATAGTGACTTTTAAGTCGAGCGCAAAAAAAAAAAAAAAAATTGGAATTTCATTTTTCAAATAAATATTAAAATCCAAATTGTCTACAGAAATACAAGATAGGGTTTAATGAGCCAGGAGGTCCCATTCACTATTATTATCCTAAGATGCAGGGTCTAAAAAACTTCACCAGCTGTTACCCTTGTCCACTCACTGGGAATGTATTTAATTGAAAGACAGCAATTAATATCCTGCACAGTAGTTACATAACTCCCACTGCATGATATGACAGTTACAAAGGACATACACTGAATTTCATCCAACAATTTGCAAGCAAAATATCCCACATCGTGTTATGAATCCCATGAGCTTTTTGTGACAGTATCAGTCTTTGTTCCCATTGTGGTAAAGTCCTAAGGCTTCCCAAGAGCTGCACATTGTCATGTTAATGGAGCAATTAGCAACTCATCATTGTGTTTTCCTTGTTAATTTATGTTTGAATTCTTTGTATTGTCAGAGCTTTAAGTATCTTCAAAATAATTTTGGCTTAACATTTGCTATGTCCATTACAGGTCCAGTTTTCTAATATTTGTTGAACTAGGATGTTTCACAATTCCACAGCTATAGGGATCAACTTGTGCTTTCCACCATTTCAGGTTCTTTAATTCAATCAAGCATATGATACCTACAGTTTAGGACTGTGAATAGCAGGTAAATATATTTTATGATTTTGATTCCATCTAGCTTTTTGAGAGCCAAGACCCATTTGGCTTTTTTGATTGCTCATACAGAATACAAAATAAAATGAAGTTTAGGAAAGCCCAGCTGGAAAGAAAATGTTAGTTCTTTCATTTCCTTCTCTAAAAATTCTACTATTTCCTGTGTGATAGACCTTTTCTCAGTAAGTCTGAACAACTTTCAACAGTATTGAGTATGACCACTAAGACCATGACAAGGCAAAAATCAAACCTATTTTAAAGAGTGTTCAGTAGAATCAGCCTTTTATGGAACTACATCCCCAATACTTTTGTACTTCTAACTCAATCTGTAAAATGAATTTTAATCCAATGACTCAGACTTCTAAGATGATACCAATTTTTCATTAATTTTTAATTTCATAACTAGAGTTTAAATACTGACTTAAAATAAGACCATTTTGAAATATATGTAAAGTTCTGTATTACCTGTCAGAAGTACATTAGGCCATAAATGTTTATGGAACTAATCAGGCTTGGGAATACATAAAACCCATAATTTTTTTATGACATCAGATATATTCTGGCACACAAAATCTTTGTTTGGGCCTGAGCATCTCTGTATATGACACATATGATCACAGAAAAGGGTTGTTAATTGTATAAAAGCAAAATTCAAATATTCTAGTAGATGATAATACTTTTTGAATCATTACTCTTCTAGAAAGCCAAAATAAAAATTTTCATGCTAAATCCATCAGAAAAATATAATTTTCACCTAAACTACTTTGGTGTCAAATCTCACAGAATTTGTCAAGGAAATGAGACAAAAATCCAATATAATGCAAAATTTTAACTGAGGTAGGAGCTCCAGATGCTAATAAACCCCACCCTCTCTTTAGACTTAGTCACATTATATTTTTAAGGATCATCATGGTATTATAAACTCTTCAACTTTGACACATCAGTGAAAAGAACTTTTTATTTTTTAATTTCTCTAAAAGATGTAGTATGCCTCTAAATCCTGCTGTGCAGGGGAGTTTATAGCACTAATGAAAATGTAAGTGGAATAATAGTCTAGAGCTAAGATTACTACACGTAGGATTTTGTGACTAAGCAACACCTACTGGCTAGTCAGTCTGGGTTTTTAATGTCTTTGAAGGAAACAGAGAGCTACCTGAATCACAAATATTTTTACATGTGTCCCAAAATAGTTTTAGCTCCAGAAATTTTCTGTAATATAATTTGTGCTTTTCAACTGCTTAATAGTAATGAAAAGGGTTTTTTCTAGCTTTTTGATCATGTCAAAAGAAGTCCAGTGAACAAAAAAACAGCTAAGAAAGAAAATAATAACTTCAATATGTGGTACCTGATTGGGATTGCAAACATAGGCAGAAGAAAGAAATAAAGCTTGAAAATTTTGTTTTAACCTAATAAAAAAAAAATTAACAGACACAGAAAGGGCTCATTAAGTGAAAAAATACCAAACAAAAACTTGCAACTTTTCTTGCAAGGTTTGCAGATTTTGGAAGTCTTACTAAGCATTATTTTTATTACAGCAACATTCATAAGCATGGTCCTAATCTTCTCCAGCTTGGTACATGACTCAGTTTCCTATGGCATGATTCTTCTGCTTTCCACACATCTGTCTAGACAAGTAAATGATGTAGATACACTTCCCAAATCATCATACTGCTACTAAAAGACAAAATGAAATCCTGGACAATGTAAATAGAACAGTAAGGCAAGTTAGACTGAATATTTTCCCCCACTAATGGAATTAGTAAAACAGATTTTAAACTGCAACAAGATCTACTATTTGTACAAGACTTTGAGAAAGAGGATAAGAAAATGAAATGAGGAGATACATAAAGAGGTCCATCTCTTCTCCTCATTAAAAAAAAAATATGTCTTATTTTATGTGTTTATGGACCTTGAGAAAAATTAAATGACTAATCACTGACAAGCAAAAGAAAGTTACTCACTGAAACCTGAAGATACACACTGAAAACAGTAATAAGTTAGAGTTTTCTGTGTTGTTTTTGTTTGGAGCAGGCAGTGCAGTGAGCTATATTTATTTTTTATATATATGTTCTAATTAAATACAAATAAGTATGATCACTGTTGGTCATAGTTTCATGACTAACAGGCAGCTATTAACTTTAAATATCTCTTGATGAATTATAATATTTCACAGTGTTAACCCTAGGACCGAGATTCTTATAGCAATGGAAAAAAATTATCAACAAGAGCAACAGATAAAAAAATCAATCTTTCAAAGGGACTGAGAGGAAAGATGCTCTTATATTTAGGAGACTTTAGGGAAGGATGGTGTGAAAACAATGACAATATCATGGTGAATATAGTCTCCACTGAAGAGAGTCATAGAGATAACAGCAACAACAACTTTAAAATTCACAAGAATTATCTACTTTCATCATACATGGATGGAGAATAGTGTAGCTCTTTGCTAGTACTTGGTTCAGAGCCAAGAAGGCCAGAAGAAATAGAGCCAGTAAAAATCTGGTTTTGCAATCAGTGGGGAAGACATGATCAGACACACTGAAATTGCCTTGTTCCTGATATAGGGAAGATTTTCTGATTGCTGGCAAAACATGAGTCAGGCACTCCCAATTCCTCCTACTAAGCACACAGGGCATATACATAACAAACATTAGTTGTATGATTTGCACCTTTGTTGCATCAACAGAAGCAAGTGATTGTTACCCATCCACATGTGTCTGGGCAACAACAGGGTGCTCACTGAAAGCAGAGGTGGGGAGACCCCATTTATGTGTACCAGCTGAGACTGGCTCATTTGGCAAGTCCACAAAGAATGGAGGAGAATTTCCTGAGCAATGAAACAGAAGGCTGGTCGAGCTACTCCTCCAGGAGGCATTGAAATGTGAAATCCAAATTTGTACAAATAAATACAGCCAAATACTTGAGGAAGAAGGCCCAGCTCCCTTGCTGTCCTGTAAGGAATAGGACTGCTTTACAATAACACTTGTCAGTGGATGTCAGGAGTGCCATTGATGACAAAAACCTGCCAATTGGTAGGAATTGGAACAATTCCCTTGCCAAACAAGCTTGGCTGCAGCATCAGAGTCATATGAGGCCATCAGAGCTGCTCTGGATAAGCATCTGTGCAAGAATATTTTTAAATAAATAGAACTAACAACATCTAGAGAAAATAATCTAAAAATGAGTTCTCACATGTTTAGGAGATAGCTGTTTCTGCAATATTATGAAGATAGATCTGTCTTCCTCTAAGCTTCAAAACTTCTCTTCAGTACTCAATCTTACATGAGGATCTTTCAGGCATTGTATAAGCCTTAAGAGAACTCTCTTCTTGGTTTCAACTTCAAGAAGCAGAATATATTGAAACTGAACTGAGGCAAGGTGTTAAGGCTGGTGCTGCAACTTTTTGTAATTGCTTCTGGTCTCTCTGACTTAATTTTTTTCTCCTGTATCACAGAAAGTATTTGTTTTACAAAGTCATTTCCAAAAATATTCAAAGCAGCAAAAACATAATGAAACCTCTACAACAGATGTCACCATGAGTAAAATATATAATTAAACTGTGGAATTCACAGTCCCAACACATTACTAGGGTGCATTCTTGAAATAGATTATGTATTTTTTAATAAAAAAACAACTTTTACAGATATTTACAGGAACAAAACTACAGGGCCTGTCAGTAAATAATTCAGTATTAAAGGATTTTTCACAGACTTGCCAATTTAGGTCTAATTTTATGCAAGAAGAAATTAAATACTACATAAAAAGGTAATTTGGTTTCACGATCATAATTATAGCCATCATAAAAAGAATATTATAAATTTAAACATGGGTGACATACTCTTACCAACAAATGGTATATCCTAGACTGACAACTTCACCATTTGTGATTTTCTCACATACAACTTCTCAGTCTATAGCCTTTATGACATCCTGCTGCTCTTGCTTAGAAATTCCAAGTAGAAAGCACCTCACTGTCAATATCAAATTATTATTTCTCAGGGATTTGAAGTGTGGTTTCCTTTATCAAAAACACTACATTTTTAGGGTGTTTATTTGCCCTTTGAAATGAACAGAATGCATTTCAACTGGAAATAACACTGTTAGACTTCCTACTTTAATTCTATATAATCCCTTATATCTTTAAGAACCTCCCAAATAACATTGATAGCCCTGGCTATCCATGCCTAAGGTTGTCACTGACCAGTCATTTGTCTGCTGAGGGTTGTAGTCTTTTATATTGAATAAAGTTTACAAACACAGGCTTTCTAATACATTATTCTACTGAATGAAGTTTACCAGATGGATGAAATTTAAACACTTATAAAATGCTTTCCAGAAAACTAGGCTACAATGACTGTTTTGTGATAAAAAGTGATGAAGCAATATCTTGAAGCATGGGATTTGATTATTCTCAAACACAGAAGTAAACCAATATAACACATCTACTATAATTTACTCAATAAACTACATTATCTATGATTTATATATAAGTCTGAAGCAGAAAGAGGACAAAGGAGCAAAAATTTTATTCAGGACTTGATCTTAGAAGACATTTGGAACACTAACTGCAAAGTGAATCAGGCCTTTCTTTGAACAGAAGTACGTTTTTCCTTATTTATTTATCATATGCAATTTCTATTTTTTTTCCTTATTCAAGAGAAACATCTTTTTCTCAAAGTATCTCAGTGTCCAAAAATTCATATCAAGTGCCTCAAGCACATGATATTTATGTTTTGTCAGGGTCTCCAGATAGCATTTCCAAACCTCCTCTTGATAACAAAACACTGAGTACACTCAGTAGTTCTGTGCTATACCTATTCAATAATGGTATGTCAGTAAAAACCACAAGTGAAACACAGGCCCAGAAATGTTTTACTTTGGGAAATTTCTTCCAGTTCTAATTCATCACTAAAATAATCACTGGATATTTTAATAATCAAGATATACTCATTGAGAGGAGTAATTATAAAAAAGTATGTCTTGTACATTTTATTAGTTATTTTATAAATTAAGAAGGATTGCATCAAAGTAACAAGGTATCAAAGTATTGTAGATTTGTCTTCTTAAATGAAGGAGAGAATTTTTCCTATGAACATAACATGCAAAACCAACAATATCTTCATCACTTCTCAAAGTCTCTGAGCTAGATCTTGACTTTATAAGTCTTTATCCTCTCCCTGTGAGGTCACCTCTGAGCAGTCCTGAATTTCTGCTCCTCTGAATCTATTTGAGTCCTCTGATTTCTTCCACAAATATATTAACCTCCCTACTCAAAGCTCCCACACCAGACCACACAGTTTCAATACCCCAGGAGGTTTCCATGTTGCTGTTTTAGTGGTGCTGTGCTGTGTTTGGATGGGTTTTTGTTGTTGGGGTTTTGAGGTACTTTTTTGTTGTTTAGGTTTTGTTTGTGTTGTTTGTTTGTTTTTTGTTTTTAATTAGCCTCCTTGTTTGCTCACATTTATCTAAAAGAAGATTTCATTTGCATTTGCATTTGATATAGCTTAGAGTATTTATAGTACTTTATTATCATGGACAAAAGGGGCAAACAGAGACCCGAGGAGGAATTTCTTTGTGCAGTTCAAATGCATTAATTATTGCTTCACTCACCACGTAAACAAATAACAGATTACACCCTCCTTCTTATTCTAGTTTTGTAGGTTATGTCTTGAAATGTTTCCTTGGCTCTCTTCAGTTGGGCTAGCAATCACTCATGAGCTCAGAGGCACTAATGGCTGAAAGCCTAATCCTTTGCAGTTTACCCTTGCACTTTCCCAAATACAGCTTTGTTCATATGTTGGATCAAATGCTTGCTTTTTAGCAACAGCATGTGTGCTTTTTACTCAGTTTGTGAGCTGCATTATTTACTTGTTCTGCTGACCTTGCACATACCCTGGGGTTTTCAGATCTTATATTTGTTTATTTTATTGTTTTCAACTAGATTTTTCTGTGTAAAACATAAAAAAAAAGTTTCAGAAAGCCTACTGTCGAAACCCAAGAATTTTCCAGAAGAAGACCGGAAATTGCTTTTTTTGCTTAAAATTCCAAAAATTAAATCCATCACTTATCTCAAGACTCACAAGTAATAATTACTTGATTTATTGACAAAAAAAAAAAATATATATATATATATATATATATATGGCTTGTCCAACCAGACTGAACAGAGAAAATGCTAATCTGAGTGCCAGTTTCTCAATATGGATCAGTTTCTTAATAGTCTTGGCCACTACAGATAACCATATTAGACACCCAGTGTGTCTATTCCTTGGTCAGAGCAGTATGAGAGTGATATCCACCCACCTTTACATTAAGCCACTTTCAGCAGTAGCAAAGCGTGTCAGTTGTTACAGAATTTTTTATTGCCCCGGCAGTTGTTCTCTCCCTCCCCTGTCATAAAAGCAGAGCTTGGATGAAACATCCCTTGGGTCTGTTCTGGCTTACACACTGCCTTTAGGACTAAATTGTGTTGATGAACTAGATTTTAATCTTAATTGCAGCCCTCAAACTCAAAACAACCCCATGAGATTTCAGGGATGTCAGCATTCACAGCAGCAGCAACAGAGAAACCAAATCACTCCTCCCCTCCCCCAGGTGCAATCTGGCTATGGCACTCTCAATTCCATTATCACTTCTGTTCTTGCCAAAAAAATGCCAAAAAATGTTTTTTAAAAAATCACAGATATTAGTTCTAAGATACTTCCAGATGGAGTTTTGGCTCAACATCTGAAATATTTATTAACTGACCAAAAATAATCTCCTATTAGACAAATATTTTTATTTTTCAGTTATAAAATTAAGTATTGAAGAAGTTTGGGTTTAATGTTATGTGCTGTCACAGGTTAATGAAGCAGACAACATTTAAAATCAATCAGTCTTACTGTGAAAATATATTCATTAATATAGCTAAAGAAAGAATGTCTTTAATTCAGAAGTCAATTTAAAATTACATTGGCATAAGAGTTGGATAAAATATTTTAGGCCTTAGAGGACACTATTTAGTGGTAGGGACAGTAAAGAATGAATTTTTATAACAATTCTCTACAGCTTCTGGATTTGCAACATCAAGAAAGTAAAAATGATCCAATCAGTTTTGACAGGGTGCTTGCTGCACATGCCCAAACACCACTTTACTGATCCTGATCTTTGGTTTGATCCAATACCAGCCATCCTGGGAGCTGGAGAAGGCAGTTTTGTTGACTTTTTGCTTAGAAAACAAACAGCCTGCTGAAAACTCTGGAGTTACCCTATTTTAGTAAACAAGCTCAACTTTGCTTGCAATGGATGAAATCAGAGTAAGCAAAGGCACAGAAAGAATCAAGGCTACGCTGGAGCAACAGGCAGTTAGTCCAGGATCCCAAAGAATCCATGAGCACATGAGCTGGCTTTATGTTTTTATTGCAGAAAGGTCATATTCTGCTTTGCAGTTTTCATATGGAAAGGTGGTGTGTAAAGAAAGAAACTGTTCAGCAAAACCTGTTAGAAACAATGCTCACGTGGCCCTGCCAGGTCACTCTGATTCACAATCACATCACTCCCACTTCTCAGGAATGCAGCAAGAAAGGAGGCTCCTTACTGGTTACACACTATTAATAACTACAGTTATTAAACTACAAAAATCTAACAAGCCTCTAAAAATCTAACAAGGACTCTAACAAGCCCTTTTGACAAAGCAGCATCCTATCTACTTCACAGGGGACAAATCCTTTGACAAGGAAATCCTGGGGAAATCTATCAACCCACAGATTAATCTCATACCTTGTAGCACATTCCTAATGTCTTCCAAAAACTGATCCTTCTTATCCTTGATTACATTTCTCATAAATGTAGATAAAATAAGGGTGAATGCTTGCCTTTCTTTTGACTTTGAGGGACTCCCAGGATGTTGGAATGTATTCCTTTTAGGATGCAAAAACTCTGATAAAATACATACTTCATTCAAGAAACACTTTTTAAAGAACATTAAATCAGCAAGCCACACTTTAATCCTTCAAAAGACCTTAAGTAGCCCAATTGAGTAAAAAGGGGAAAAAAGTTTTAAACCCTTTTAATTACTCAGACAAGACATGACTAGAAATGAAAGCATCCTTAAGTAGAACCTTTTTCCAAAGTAACTCCAGTGGTGGATTTTTTAAAGAACAAGCACTATTTGAACTTCTCTTAAGTAGATGCCAGGAAAATCATTCTGGGAAAGAATTTTAAATTCTGCAAGTGATCCTGTAATGACATTAGATTATCCTTCCATTTATGCTTAATAATCTGTAAAACAGTGGATAATTTATGCCAGTGAAACCTCAACCTGCCATAATTTCATTTGTAGTCCTGAGCCAATTACACAAATTCTTTTTCACTTTTTTTTTTAACTGACTGTCTTTAATGCATATTGATCTGATGGTATACAGTGTATAACTCTCTGTCCCTCATCTGCGGAGAGAGAGTGAAACAAAGCTTACAATTGGTAAGACAAAAGTAGTTTAACCTAATCAATCTATCCAATCAAATGTCACTCATACTTACTGTCACTGTTGAAGTATCTCCTGCATTTAATTGGTGAGCAGTATTAACAGTCACCCCAAAAACTCTGAAATAAAAGGTAGGCCTCAGGCTCAAACTAAACATCCAAAGGACATGCAACAACATAAATGTAGTGTATAATCAATGAAAAATTTCCATCCTGTTTCTTATGCACCTATGAGGAAAAACCTTTTAGATAATACAAATTAAATTAAAATGAACAAGTACTATACAAGTTGTGCACAACATAGAACAATGGGATTAATACAATTAATGCTCCTTTTTGGATCCAAGATGATTAAGACTAAAGATAATTATTCTCTCATGAATAGTTGGCAAATTGAAGGAACACGCTGTATTTTGCTTAGATTTCATCCTATTCATCTACCTACAATAGGCTGCAATTTACAGTCAATGTCAAAGTTGCAATCCAGGAATGAATGGGCAAGGAAAGTAAATTCCATTTTGTCAAAATATTAAGTTTGGGGGGGGGGAAAAAGTGGAGATATATGTGCTACTTAATATGTTTGTCCTGTTATATTTAAAACATTTTTTAGAAACTGACCTTTTTCATATGCATTTAGAAAATCTTGTTTGAAAGGAAACGTTCTCTATATTTTCTTTATGTCTCTGCTAGGATGGACCACATGTAAAAGAGAGTATTCAGTAAGTATTTGAGTCAGTTGTGAACTAAATTACTCACAAATAATTCTTGACATTATTCAAGTAGTGTTAAGTCTGAGTAATGACAGAGACCGGAAAAGACCTTGTTTTTAGCTGTCATGATCCATTAGTACAGCATGTATCTTTCCAAGAAGTTTAAGATTATGAACATCTCCTCTACAGCAGCTGCACTGGGCTTGGTCTGAGCCATTAGATATTTCCTGGATGTGTGCTAACACAGCCAAAAGCCATTTCAGGCTCTGTCCAAAAAGTTCTAAGAAATAATCTGAAAACATTTGAGCTGTGTGAATAAAAGAGGGGCTTAGATTAGCTTTCAGGGAGAGTCAGCAGCCTCAAAGCAACAGTTAACTAAAATGCCTTAAAAAGCAGCTCCACATACAGCAAAACAGCAAAACAGAATTCCTTAATTTCATTAAATTAGATCACATTTTCTCCAGCATGTTCAGAATTTCAGGAGAAATACACAAGTGTATTAGTAGCTTTTGTCCCAAGGCATCTTTAAACTTGTGGTCTCATCTTACTGGTATTTTGGTACTCTCATTCTCAAAGACAAACTTCATGCCACTGTCTAGATCTAGCTCATCTATTCCTCTTAGTGCCTTAATCTTCCCAGCTTCTTTTACTCTAGATAAAATACTAGCTTATTAAAAGGTATTGTACCTTCACAAACATGGGCCATGATCTCCAGCAGCCTCAATAGGTGCTATTTAATTTTTAGGGTCATGTCTCCCCATCAGAGAAGACAGGTCAAATCAAAGGACCCAGTTCTGTCTTCAAATTTGTAATTTGTCACTAAAATCAGCTTCAAGCATTTTGTTAAGAGGAATTCAAAGCATTGAACACCTTGTAATAATTACAGAATGACTCTACCAAATCATGAAATAGCAAAATCTCAAAATAAACAACTAAACCACCATGAGGAATAACATCAGCTCAGCTGCAGATATTTTTCTGCCCCATCCGGTGCGAGAGGAAGCAGGTTTCCTCCTCATGCTGAGTATGTAGAGTTTTGACTCATATTACCAGGAAGGCTGAAAGGAGAGGCCTCCCCCAAGCTTCTGAACTCATCTGGTATCTACTCACACAAAGACATCAATGTTCTGAGAGAAATTAGCCCCTGGAATGTTTTTGTTTTCGAAACTGTGTTCTGAAAAGGCAGTGTTTGCCACACATCTGGAAAAAGTGCTCATAGGTTAAGGATGAAAATGGGAAAGTCTTGAGAAAATAAAACATGAAAAGGGGCAGACTGGGTGGGAAAACTGCTGCAAAATAAGTGAGAGGATGAAAGGGAGCTATCCTATCAGGAGGATGTCTTGCAGAGAAGCTTACAAAGATAGCATTTTCTTCTAGGGCTTGGAAATTCTTCGCTTGACACACTTCACTCCCCAGCAGAGTGGGAGGACAGCTAACTTGAGATTTTATAGGAGAGTGAAATCTTTGAGATATAAATACATAGAAAGGATCACAGAAATTTTGCACAGGGTTGGTTGGGTGTTTTGGGGTTTTTTTTTTAAGACATCCTTTTTTGCTAGATCTGAAATGCCTTACTGCATTCTGATTGTAGGACATAATAGGTGGGAGAAAAGAAAGAAGATACAGAGACCTTAAGTGGCATTTTCTTCTGGCCTGTTTTTTTTTGTCTGTGGTCTTCCTAACTGTACTTAGTAGTAAACTGTAGGTATAAACAAACAATATGTGAGGTGTGCTGCAGTACATAACAATCCCATAATCAACAATGCCCTGCCTGCTGCAGCCTTTTCTCCAGCCCATCACCAGACCTCAAGCCTGTACCTGAAGTTCAGCTGTTATGAATTCCTTTACAGTTCTTGCAGTCCTTCCAAACAGTCAAATGCACTTTACTAAGAGTGAAGCTGAAGCTCATTTCTAGTAAGCAAAATATTGCCATTGCTAGAAGAATCATCTGACTTAGATTTCCAATATGGTCTTCACAATTGATTTCATATGGTCTGACCATTCCCATCTGTAAAAACCTACACAGATCTTTCTGTTTTTTCTATACATACATAAAAATAAGACTAGACAGCCATCCAACATTTTTTATAAATATGATCTGTAATGAAGTGGAGGGGAAGAAACATACTAATACTACATAAATATAAAAACAATAAGTTGTCTGGTGTAGCATTGATTAATATCCACTAAGTTCAATGATATTTACTAGCTTGCAGATATTACTATAATGCAAGAAAAAAAAAAATCATCCATGAACAGGACTGAAAAGAAAGAAAAGGTCAGAAAAACAATCTCGTTCCTTCACAATTATGCCAGACAAGTTATCAATACACGAAAAGGACTCAAAGTGCAATGGTAAGTCTCAAGAAATACTTCTATCCATCCTGTGAAATGATAAATTTCATAATCAGGAAAATAATTTAAAGCATGTATCAATACAATGTGCATAGAGAGAGAAAAACAATGAAAGAGAAATCATAATCTATTGAAAACTCTAGCAAAGATTTGTGGTTGACCTACAAGTCAAAGACTCTTGACAACAAGTTTTAAGGGCAGAGGAGAGTATTAGATTGTCTGCATGCTATAATCCAAAAATTTTAATTACTTATAATTGACAGAGGGCCTATGTCAATTATACAATTTCAGTAAAACATGCACTTGATTTTAATGCAGCAAGATACAATCTACCACTTTTCTAAACAGTTTGTTCTCTAAGTATGTTGGGAAATGCTGATCTGGATATCCATAGACTGACAAGAACTTGAATTTCAGTCTATCATTTCAGAGTGTCAGTCAGACTATCTCTCCATAATGATCAATAAATATAAAGAAGTCCATCTCTATCCATGCCCCAAGCACCATTTCAAAGGAAAAGACTGAATAAACATGGAAAAGTCTTGAGATTTCAGCCTAGAAGTAAAGAGAAAAAGGCAGAGGGGCAGAATCAAACAAAAGCCTTCTCTCTGTTTATCCTATTGACTAGATAAAGTACCTAATTTATTTTTTCTTCCCATGCCTACCCAAATTAGAATCTTGACTGTTGAGAAGCTTGGTACTGCTACCTATCTCTCCAGAACATTATACAAGAAATTTGTTTGTTTAATGTTTAAAACTTCAAGACATTTCCCATACAAAGAAGAGGCACAGCAACAGTGACTTTTATCACTCTTAGAGTTTTCACTTTCAGCTTTTTAGTTTAATTTTTACCTTTGCAGAGCACAGAAAAATGTCTGCTGGTATGGATGCCATACTGCCTGTGTCTCTTTTAATCCTGTCATTTATCAATAAATACTAATACCCAATAAGCCCCTGTTAGTGAACATGCCCTTGATAAATACAGTCCATGACAGATATTTCCAGATAATTTCATTATATGCACATTTTTTACTTATCAAATCAACTGAATGTTCTTCTATATACTTCTTGAAACTTAGAAAAGAATATATCAGAAGTGTAAATTTTCTGGAAACTGATCAACACTTAAATGTTCTTTTTACATAACATTTCACACAGCGTTTTCTACCAGTTATGTGCTTACCTAATAGTTTTTAATCAAAAATTTCTCATATAATGCAGTTCAATTGTTCAAAATAAGTGGCAATGTCAGTTTATTTAATCTTGTTTTGGAAACAAAAGAACATTTTTTAAGGAGGCAAGAAAAAAATCTAGCACAGATGAATAAAGGAAAGGGTGATGCAAAATATACATGGGTAAGTGAGGGATGAATGAAAATCCAAGTTGATATTAACTAATTTTGTATTCAGCCATATGTGCACACTAATCATAACTTGCCAAAAATCACTTGTGAAAAATGCTTGAGATGCATTGCATATATGTCACATATATGTGTTTATATTAAGGCCCCTTCAAACAAAAATCTCTTTCTTTATCAAAGAAGGAAAATGTAACTGAGCCATTATACAGAAAGGAATTCTGTTTTGAGCTGTTTCCCCCTGATAATTTTATTTGTTTCACAGACTTAATCAAAACTCAGATGGAAGCTTAGTTCAATGTACAAAACCTGTTCCTTGCAAACATTGCTAACAGAGATTTAACATCAGCTGACAATCCAGAAAAAAAGATCATTTCCTTTGGTCTAAATCCAGTCTGAACAAGTGGTTCACTGTGAACTATGAAAATATGAGCTATTCCTTCTTTCACATGCAGGATAGCTTTTGCAAAATAAAACTAGCATCTGTTAGTGGTTTTAAACTTGTGCTAATAAGTAAACCTCAAATATTTTCCTCGTCTGTGTTGGACTAGAATAGCATATTTCACTTCAACCAAGGGCATCAAGTGGAAAAATGGATCTCTTTTTCAAGCTATCTCAGAAAAATGCAAAGGACTTAAATCCATCCCTAGCTTTCTCTGCACTAAGGTGCAATGCATTCTGGTGATTGACTCAAATGCTCTTTCAGTGTTAGCAGAAATTTAGACACAACAGGACTGACACAAGCAAGGTCAGCCTGTTCTGAGGCACACATATTCCCTCCACCCCCTTTTCACTGCTGTGAAGGTAAAATTTGGATTAAAGTCAATCCATCCTGCACCTCCAGCAAAAATATTTGTCCCTTGGCTGGCATGCATGGAACATAGCTCTTAATCATCTGTTTCTTGCCTCTGTTACAGGAACTGGTTAAGAGCACAGCACAATTACTCCATGCTTACATCCAAAAGGTACAAGCTGTTCTAGAGAGCAATAGAAAACTGAAATTATTGCTACTTTTCCATATGTTAGGCCAGGGCCTCAACATACCTGGGGTTGAGTTGCAGAAGAGCTGAACCCCATCTGCCCCTGAAACTGGTAGGAACAGCTTTTGCTGACTGTCTTGAGAATTAGGTCACTGCATAGTGTAATCCTTCATTATTTAATAAAAACCATTCTTCCTTTCCTGCTCAAGACAAAAGTGATGCACTAAACCATGGTCTGAAGGAAAACATTTCCCAGAATATAACAGCAAAGGCATCAAGATTGTTTCTGTCTTCCAGAGCACTGCATGGGGATCAAAAGACACATTTGCACTGCACCTCAGGGAGCAGCAAGGACCACTGTGCCCTTGGCAGCTAAGTGCCAAGGGGAGCACAGCCCTAGCACAACAGGCAGACCCAGTGCTGGCAGCAGGAACCACCAGCACAAGGAGAAAGCACAGCCAGCAACAAAAACACTTGGGACAGGCTAGAGACAGCACAACACACCTAAACAAGGGGTCTAAGAGGACTAACATGTTCACATCAGGAAAAGACTAAATTCACAAACCTGAGCTTAAATGAGACCATTTCAGGGGTGAACACCTCAGAGGAGGTCAGGGCCAGTAAAGCATATTAGCATGTTCTGAGCTCTGCCACTGTAAGATATTCTTACTGCAGTGGAAGGGAAGAATTTGGGAAAAAATCCAACAATGAATAAACCCAAAAACTTAATTTCTGTGCCTGCTTCCTCTTAAGTTTAAGGTTTTGTATTGTTCATCTTCCCTCTGCTGAGGACACAAGGTCTACAGCTCTTAAAGAAATTAAAACACCAACTTTAAAAAAGAAAAGTTCAAATGAAAATAGTCCTGCAGGTCATCTCCCTAATGCCTAAATTATTTGAACAGCTGTATATCGAAGCTAACAGAATTGTCTCCTTTAGTTAGCTGTGAACCATTTTAGGCAAAAGTCTGAAAATGTCAAAGCATTTTATATTTAGTCTATACAAGTGCAGGTTCAATGGCATGTGTGGGGAAAATATTTCTTAATCTCTTTCTATAACAAGTGTATGCATAGCAGCTTTTTCTCTACTTGGATTTTTTTGACAATTAATTCCCAGCAAGAATAGTTTAACTGGTGATAACATCAATGAGAATGGCATTGCTATCAAGGGTTCAGGAGCTTACAGTCTCATTTCACATCTCACTGGGTATGAGTGGTCTCAGGTTACAGTTTAACTGTAGTTATGGACTGGAGAGCTTCAGTTTTTAAGCATGACCAGACCCCACTACAGTTCAGGCCATTGCTAATTTTTCCAGCACCATCATTTTTACAGGTGTGACAGCATGGGATTCTTGGAAGAACATGTAGAACATGAGGCAGCCTGAACACTGTGAGGATCACAATTATCATAGATGCTAAGATTTAAAAGACATTTCAGGTACATTTTGGTTTTGATATGTTTTCCTCTTCTAACACTCCATTTATAGCCCAGATCAAATTAGAAATACTGGCCATAATCCATGTTTAAAATCAAAGAAGCAAATACAATGCTTATTTCTTTTAAAGGAGGTATCTTGGCATAGTCTTCTCATATTCATTAAAATGGTGCCAGATCCCTGGCAATGGATCTGTAAGAGAGATTGATTGCCAGGAAGAGATGGCAGAGGGGCAGGTACCTCTGCCACCTTTTCACAGCTAGTTTCTTGGTTGGTACTGAAGCAGAAAACAAAGCAAAATTATATTTGCCATCTTTACTTTGAGGATTTTGACATACCCAAAGAAGGAACTCGCTTCTGTTGTAGCCATTCTTTGAATAACACAGAATTATCTGTTTATAATGAGATAGCAAAAATAGGGACAAAGCAATGAAGAAAAAGTAAACAAGATAGAAATATCCTTCTATTTCTAAGGATAATTTCCCTTCCCTTCCTTCCTTCCCTTCCCTTCCCTTCCCTTCCCTTCTCCCTTCCCTCCTTCCCTTCCCTTCCCTTCCTTCCCTCCCTTCCCCTTCCCTTCCCTTCCCTTCCTTCCCTTCCCTTCCCCTTCCCTTCCCTTCCCTTCCCTTCCCTTCCTCCCTTCCCTTCCCCTTCCCTTCCCTTCCTTCCCTTCCCTTCCCTGCCCTTCCCTTCCCTTCCCTTCCCTTCCCTTCCCTTCCCTTCCCTTCTCTTCTCATTTTAGGACATGACAAAATTCTCATACTTCTCAGGTACATGCTTTTCCCCTCCTAAGAAAGCTGTAATTCATAAAATTTAGTATGACTCCAGAAATTTTTAAGACAAATAGCAGATGCCATGAAATCTTGAGGGCATGTGTCTGTGGATCCATGAGAATCCAAGTAGCTATAGGGAAGTATTTTCCTGCCTAAGGAGAAGATGGTCAAGGGATTTATGACATGAGGTCCAGCATATTGGTGGGCACTACACTTCAAGTGAAGGAGGGTAGAATGAAATAAGGCATGGACCCACTTGATTCTGAAATGAACTTAGAGAAATTAATCTTGCCTTGAGGATCATCTTAACTGATTTCCTAATTTTTTAATATATATCCTGCATTCATTCCACTTTCATGTTACTTTTATGAAGCACAAGTGATAAACTTGCTTTATTGCTCTTCAGAGTTACTTTTGTGTCCAATTAGTTTGTTACCACAGTTTGCTCTAATTAGCCTGGAAATCCACATCATAGTTAATTACACTGTGCACCATTTGAGAGGCTGGAAATAATTAAATATGTTTTCATTACTCAACTGGCCTGGAAAAAGTATATACATTTCAAGCACTAGTCCTGAAATGCTCTTTCAGATGCTGGCAGTCAGTTACAACAAAACTTTCAAAAAAGCCTGAATATGTTGTCAGAAATACACAGCAACAGTCAAAACAATGAGCCATATGAAGTAATGTAAAATTTACTCTTTCCTTGAAGGAACTATATATCTCTGTGGAACATCAAACAAAACCAAAAAACCCAAGAGACTGTGTGAAAAATATAAGTTTATTTGGTATGAAGAATACTTAACATAAACAATAGTATATGAGCAGTGAAGTTAATTGAAACTATAAATACAGAGATCTTTGAAAATCAAGCCAGGAAATTTTTTTTTCACATTTGTCGAGTAATTAAAATTTAAAAGTTTCACTACAAAATAGTGCACTCTAATATCTGAACAGGATATTAGATTGTCTTTATTAAAGGAGATTGTCTTTATTAAACAATTTTGGTTTTTGATAGTCCTGCCTTAAATGTCCTCTGTTTCAGCTGGAGTTTTATTTTTACCAAAGGCCTGTGTCTACAAAGGATTTAGGTGACTTTAAAAAGTGGATGCACAGGCCCCCTTGCAGGGAGCATTTAGGCAGCCAGAGTCCCCAAAGCAGCACACTAACAGGCAATGATAGGGGCTGGAATCACTCAGTGTTCCCAACACAGCAATCACTAATAATTGATAATAATTAGCCAAGAGGGAGACTATGGTCAGGAACATGTCAGAAATGTCACTCACACCTGTGTCCCAGTGGCTTGTACCTGCCATATCTCACCTCCAGCCCTGAGCATCCTCCTGGAGGGAAAATCAGTTCCCTGAATCACAGAAATGGTAAGGCTGGGAGGGACCATGGTGGGGTCATCTGATCCAACCTCACTTTCCTTACTCTGGGGTGGGCAGATTTCATGATTTACTTTAAAAATAACCCACAAAAAGTGTAAGCTTTTCAGTTTGGACAGCCAGGTGTGTCCTGAATTGCCTGGGATGTACACCTACAACCTGCTCAGTTGGTCTGTTCATCTCTACTGCAGGTGCAGCAAGCATTGGACACTTTGAGACAGCCTCTTGCAGAATTATTACTCTTTACATGAAATCTGAATTGAACAATAAAGGGCTTTTAGAAAATTCATCCTTAGAGCTGTGTAGGGTCTGGAAGTTCCATTTTGGGAGAAAAATTCCGTGTATAACAAATCTTCTAGACTCCAAACCCTCCAGAAAGGGAAGTTTTAACAGGGGTGACATAAGGAGAGGAAAATTCCGGTGGCTGGTTAAACTTTTAAAGTGCTGTAATTTGCAGAGTGGGGGAAAAAAACCAATAGAAATAGAAAATGTAAGTAGTAAAATCAACAGCAAAACTTAGTAGTTATGAAAATGGTAAAATGAGATATTTTTAGCATTATGGTGATATTTTTCCCCCTCAAAATGAAATTTTGCAAATTGCATCCCATATATAAGAAATGTAGTTTTGCAAGAATCATTAATTTCAACCACATATGATCCCCTCAAGATTTCTTTCACTTGGACTATTTCTTAGCTCTTTCAAGAGAATCATTATGAATAGACACAAAATTTACATTTAATCCTGCATTTTGTCAGAGCATTAAGAAAGGTTATCAAGTGCAACAGAAAACTAGAGGAAAAGGTCTTTCTTCATGAGGTAGTCAAAATATCTTTTAGAACTTGTTCTCTCCAATGGTTTGGGAAACCAGGAGATATCCTTATTGTGAACATCAGCAGGAAATAGTTTGCTTCAGCTTGTCTTTACAAATTACCCAAATCAGATGCAAAATTTGTTGCTCATGGGTTTGCAAATTTGAAATAACTCATTCCTTTTTGAAGTTAAAACAAATGAAATTTAACCACCTTATAGAATATTTTTCTACTTAAAAATGTTATTTTATGATCTGAATTTTTCTCATGACTTGACAGCTATATTAAACAAAGAGAAATTTAAACCTGAAACAAATAAGCCTTCATTTTCGTAATTTAAACTTCAACCAGTAACAAATTCAAATGTCAACAGTGAAATGTAGTCAACCTAAAACAATATCAAGAGTAGAAGAGACATTTTTTTATGTTCATTATGTTAATTTAAGTTTCTAAACATGATTGTTTCAAACTATTGACTCACACAAATTAAACATATTTTTACTTAATTGAAGCCATTCATGAGCCACCAAACCCTTTTTTGAAATTATACAAGGATGCAGAAGAGTTCTAAGTAAATATTTGTTTCTATTTTACTGCAATGAGAGTGAAGCTTTGTAAAAGCCTCCTGAATCAAGCAAAGAAAGTTTTGGTTAGTAAGTGAAAGCAAAGTAGTCATGTCTTAAGAATGATACCTGTAGCTGCAAATACCTTTGCTAACTTCTGCAGCTGAAATACACATCTGTGGTGAATAGGTACATATATTCAGAATCTGATTGAAAAGCCCACTGAACTCATTAGCATTATTTTCATTGACCTCAAAGGGTCAATGCAGTCTGATGGCCCAACCTGTTGATATTCAACTGTGTTTGCTTTCACATGCCCATTTACAGCTATGGGAGCAAGATTGTGCAGTACAGATTGTACAGAAGCTGCTTTACTTTTAAATGGAACATGTAGCAGCTACATACCAAGTCATTTATATCTATTGGATATATATCAGCTGTCATTTCACTGCCCATTGATACAGAATTAATAGAAAAAGATAGAGATGATGGTATTATTATGTAGACTTTCTATCTGAATAATTATGCTGTGGTTTACCATAGCAAAAACATAAATGTGTTATTTGGTAATTTCCCCTTAAAACTTAACTTGAAAGCAATACTAGAGAGCAAGGCATAATAAAAATTACCCCATTGCAATTGTTTCTGTATATAATATTTTTAAAAGCTTGCAAGTGACAATAACAATAAAAGGTTATCAGGTTCTAATTGCTCCTGTATTGAAGGCACTTAACAAAACTTGTGACTTCCTGACCTAGTCCAGTAATGTCAAGCACAGCTTATTGGCAACTTCAGTGAATGTCCACATTTCCCTTAATTAAAGAAAAATGAGGGCAAACTGGACAGCACATTAATATATCCTAGTCCAGCACCTCTATGCAAAGTTGAAAACTTTGGGAAGAAGAGGTTCATACTTTGACCTCAGACTGCAGGTCAGAATTTTTTACTCATCTTGGAGTCCACAGAGAGACCATGAAACAAAGGAAATTTCTGCCACCAAGTCCTAGGTAAACAACAAAACTTTAACACTTCAGCCTTTCTACCCTTATTTCACTCTTAAATGTAAATAACAATCACATAAAATTCCATCTCTTTTTTGCCCTATGTGAGGTTTAGGCTAACAGACTTTTCACTGTTTGCTGGGAGACTGAATACAGTGTTATTGATTTCAAGCAGTTTGGAGGATGAGAGGCTGCTGAACTGAGGCCTCTGCAACAACAGAAGGTGGTGTTGGTGTTGTGACAAGTAATACAGTAGCAGCAATTTAATGGAGCATTTCCTTCTGTACATTAGTTAAAAATTAATTTAGAACCTGGGAGCCTGATTCTAATTTCGAGAAAAATCAATGTTTAAACACCCACTGAATTGTACAAGTGAGAGATAAACTTCCAAATTATTGACTGCTGCTGCTTATGTCATCTGTTTGCAGTTCAGGTGTCTGGTTTCTTAAGGGATTTTAGCAAGATTCAAAGTCTTTCCTTATCTCAAACACTGAGCAAACTCAGACAGACTCAGCCATAATCTGTACCACAGAAGGACCAGTCTGACAAGCCAAGGAGATGCATCACTCCCATGACACTCTGGATTTTATAACACAAGGAATTACACTAAATAGCTGATGCTTCACCTTTGCTCTCCCAGCTGTTCAGAGCAAGCAGATCCAGTTCCAACTGTGCTGGATCATCACTGCTTCTCCATACTGTTAACAGAAGGATATCTTACCTAAACAAATAGCCATGGCTCCAGCTTCTCAGTCATCTGTCTGCTGGTCTTTCAGAACCTCCTTATTTCAGTAGCATGATCACAGAAATAGTTGCTTAAGGCTAGGAAATAATAAAGGTTTTGTAGGAACAAGGAATATTTGTCATTGTAATGAGTGATAGTACAGCTTTCAGAGGCAGAAAGAAAACGGCTTCTTTTTAAGTAAAAAAAAAAGCCCCAGTTTCTGTGTATCAGCTTGTCTGGTTTTTCCAACTGCAGTTGGTTTAGCTTCAGATAGTTTAACGAAATTCCTTCCCCTTAAGAGTGGATGGTCACACCTATGTAACATCCAGATTTTGCAAAACAAAAGTGGTAATTTTAGTTTAAATATAATCCATAGTAGCTAGGACTTTCCAGATGTAATATGAAATCAAATTTGCACGATTAGAACACCATCTTTAGAAGCAATAAAATCAGTCTTGTTCCTCATATTCTAAAGATTTGAGCCTTATTTTTTTTCTTATTAAATTCCTTTTAGTGTGATATTAGGATTAGGTGTGCCCCAGTTTAATAGTTCAAGGTAGCTCTATATCAATCCCAGAAAAGGCAGGCTTATGCTTACTAAGAATTTGAAGGAGATTAGATAATATAGCTGCAAAGACTGAGCAGTAGAGATAATTTCTTTTCAGAGGCAAGCATAGTAAAAATTCACTCACTTTGTTTTATTAAATGATGCAATTGTAAATTGTTCTTTTATATGACTGGATGGTGAAAGTTAGGTAAATTAATTGAGGAAAGAATACCAAAATAATGCTAAAGCATCACAAAAACAATAGGAAGGGATTCTCTATTTCTTTCAATGGAGCTGACAAAACCTCAAAATTTTAAACACAGTCCAATATAAAATAAGCCTAACTTTTGTATTATCTTATTCTGCCTGTTTTACTACTTTACCTGCTATATTTTTTGTGCAAATACATGTTTAAGTATCCTCACCAGCAGTATGTTCTTACCTCTAATGGCTGCAAATAGATATGAATAGATGTGGGAGTAAAATGAGAGTTTCTGTTTTGTAAATAGGTATTTTGCCTTTTTCTTTTTAACCTTAATTCACTACCTGTCCAACATTTTTCTGGCAATCAAAATATTTAGTTTTGCCTTGGTTTGAATGTTTGCTAAGATTTTTTGAACTCCAGAAAAAAAAAGTAATTTTGTTGGGTAGAACAAAACTTAAGTGTAGTTTCTTGCTTTCAGGACTGATCAAGGGAAATGCTAGAAGAGTAGTTCCTCTACAGAACAGCATAGAATCACAGCAAAATTTAATAAAGACCTACTTTCTTCATACCATCTAACAGCTTTCTCTGATCTGAATTTCAAGGTCTTCCTGAGTAGCAAGTTTTAAGTTATATTTATTAGACTTTCATACATTATTCTTTGAGTCTGCTTAATGAGTTTTTAAATGTATGTAAATTTTTGGCATTGGCAAATACTTTAGCAACAAGTTGCATAGATTAATACTTTTTTTTTTATATAGGAAAAAACCAAAACCTGTTGTTTGGCTTAAGCCTACTATATGAAAACATAATTTGATTTCCAATGCTTCCTGTATTTAGAGAGGCAGTGAATAGTCATTGCATATAAACATGCCTTCCCCAGGCAAATAATGCTGCTTTAGATCTCTGTAATTCTCTCTTGTTTGTGTATTTTCTGTCTTGTATAATCTTAATCTATTTGTATGTATTTAATATAGAAACAATTTGATTCTTTAATCAGCCTTCTCTCCTTTCAATGCACTTTGTCTATTTTGCTATATCCCATTTTAGGTTAAAATGATCAGAAATTAATTAAATATTGAACCTATGGGCATTTAAACAACATATATGGTGATGCAATAATGTTTTTCTTTTCATACTCAATTCCTTTCCTAATACTTCCTAGCACTCAAATTATTTACATTTTTTGGTATCTTTAATATCAGAACTTAACAAGATTAAATAAGTCAAGTCTTATAAAAGACCTCCTTTACTTTCTAGGGGGAGACAAGGAAAAAAAAGCTTAACATAAAATATTTAAAACTTAAATCTAAAAGATCTTGAAGCAAAAAAACCTCCAATTTTGTCAAATTAGAATCTTGCTATAATGCAAGCAATAAAAAGTACTATATTTAGTTAATTTATCGAAAATATTTGTAAAACAACTATATAAAATGCCATGTGCCGAATCCTTTCCTCACACTGTCATTTTCACAATGACTTTTCCTACCAATATTGTGTTTGGATATATTTTTCAGCAACTGTGATGTGTTTGATTTTTTGCCCTAACATAAGAAAGCCTTCAGTTCTCATCGGAAGTTACTGTAAACAATAAACAAGGGGGAAAATCCTTTTGTGGACTCCAGTTAGGGGAATGTAGCTAGGTGAATTAGCTCATGCCAGCATTTCCATGTCTTTGCTGGGAACAAACTCTCTCTCTCACTGCCTTGCTCTCTGGAGTGCTTACTTGGCTCCTGCTCTGCCCTTCCCCACCATGGAATCTGCACCACCAGCCTGTGCACGGGGGAGCATCACCCAGGATATCAAAGCTGCTCATCACCCCACACACAGCCCAGCCCTGCCCTCCTGGCCATTTGCCTCTCCACACCCAAAAGCAAGAAGGAAGCATTGGCCCTCTTGATTAATCATAAATGTGACTCCTCTTTTTGAAATAACTGATGCTTTTTAAAAGGATTTTTTTTTCCTTCAGTCTCACTCTGAACACTCTGACTTTGTGAATCCTATTTGCATGAATGGTATTTGAAAAGAACTGTAAATGTCCTTTCCACTCTTATTTGAACCACGCATTTAGATGAAAATAATAAAAATATTTTTCAATTAAAAATAGAGGGGAATTACTTAGGTGACACTAAAGTTTTATCAGGTCTTCAGTGATCTGTAGAAAGTTAAATATTTGTTTTGCAAAGCAAATTCCACAACACATTCATCACCACTGTACAGCTCTGTGAGATAAAATTTAGCTGTGGGAGCATAAGGCAGAAGTCAGGGCTCTGGCATGCCATTGAAAAATACAGGTGCTGAATCTCTTTCTGACCTAGAAAATGACACTTAGCTTTAAGCCCTTCACCAACCAGATCTAAATAGACAACAATTACTGTTACCTCTATCAAAAGGAGCTTGTGGAAATCATGTTTTACCTGGCTAATATGAGGGTGTGCCAAGGAAATGTAGAGGTACTCTCGTTTTCTCTCAACCTCAGGATGTTTAGTCATGTATGGTGATGTGATATGACAGAGAGATACCAAATATGGTAAATGCTCATCTGCACTAGTTATTATGATTATTACCTCTGCAGCAAGTAAAGAGCACATTTAATGCAAACTGAAATGGGACTGACTTCATTTTTGTTCTAACATAATAGCATAAACTGGAATTGCTGGTAGATTCCAGCTGCTGAGGTGCTGTCTTTGGGCTTGACAGCTGTTTCCATGTTCCTTCCACCACATCACAGCCAGCACTCACACACCTTTTCCCCATGAATGGGCCAGACACACCTGCTCTGCTGCCATCCCCTTGAAAGGGCCTCTGCTGCTGCTGGCCACCTAAAGGAGGGACAGAGGGCTTCACACACACAGAGCTGGAGACAGGGTGTGTTTGGGTCCTGGGGAGACTGAATTAGGGATTTCCCTTGTGCAGTCAGGCTTACCCAGTAAAGACATTTTACCTCCATGACCTTTCTGAGAGGGAAATCTCTAAAACAGGCTAATGAAGGTCTTAATGCAACAAGCTGGCTTTAGTTTGTGTTTATCCTAAAGCCTCAGCACGCTGCTCCAGCAGCATAAAAGACTAAAAAATTCAAATAGGTTGTATTTGCAGCCACTGTAAGGACTCTTGACAGTGTGCAAGTGGTAGAAACAAGAAGCATGTATGCCTGCAAAGTACTTTGAAGGGAGCCTTCTTTTATAAATTGGAAAACATCATAATCTTTCAACTCGCTGTCTCAAGAAGGTGTTTTTTCAGCCTTTCTTCCTTTTGTTGTGAGGAAAGGTTTGGCTGCAATCACTTTACACTTATGGCTGACAAGAATGTATGGCACTGCCATCCATGACAGTATCCTCACTAACCTGATGAGCATGCTGGGGAGGCTTGCTCTCGCCAGATCTTTCACCACCCCAAGGGCTGTCAAGCCTGTTGTCACTCATGTTTTGGAGTGTAGCAGATCCAGCATGAGGGTTGTGTATGTGGGAAGCTGAAAAGTTACAAGAAAAGGACATAAATTAGGAAAAGAAAGGAAAAAATATAAGGAGGTATTTCTTAATGGTAGTATACAATAAACTATAAACAATGATCCAATGAGTGCCAAAACTCTCTTGTAAAGGAATTGTAAATGCTGTTGTAATGAACAGTTGTGCTTCAAGCATATCTCTAACTTCCCTAGGCCAGATTTTAAATTCTTTATTCAGTCATTAGTGCATGTATTGAAATTGATATGATTTTTTTCTTTACTCCAGATAAAAATTGTAAATTTTGCCTTTTGTGTCTGTATGATTAATTCCAGCAGTGTCAAACTGAAGTCTTTAATGTTTGGGTTTGATAACCTATTGTATACTAGCAATTTATCAAAAGTGTTATTAAATTAAAGGCTAGCTGATTACAAAAGATTTTTCTCTTTGATTTACCAAAAAGTGACACAGTAACCAAACACACATGCTCTGTTGTGTGCAATTCATCTATATGACAATTTTATCTCAAAAAAAGGAACAGAAAACGGATAAATAGGTCAAGCACTCCTATCTCTACTTTCCCATCAAAAGTTAAACTGAAGTGTTGCATAAGGAATGAAGAAGTGCTCATGCAAATCTCTGGCATGACAGACCTTAATCTCTTCTCACCAAAATCACTACAAATTAGAGGGCAGCCCAGGAAAGCCAGTACTCCAGTATCAAAGAGTACAGAGGAAAGCCACTCCCAGAGTCCTAGTTATGTAAAAAGCAGGGTGCTATTTAGAAGCCTCACCCTTAGAGGAAATCTGATATGTATAAATTAACTTTCTTAAAAGAAAAGAACCTTGATAACTCTTTCAAGGAGGGCTGTAGATCTGGATGTTGGAAATAGGAAGCAAGGGTGGTTGAAACATCACAGTGCAGTGGTTCACACTTCATGTTTAACCAAACCTATTTTAATCTTCGTAAACAGGGATATGTAGCATCCAGAAGATTGCATGTCCCCATATTGTTAGAAAGGCTACAAAACACAATTATAAAGAGGAATCTGAAGTCTCTTAATTTACCAAGCCACTGAGGTACCAAAGCTCTACATATAGCCACAATATTCAAGCTAAAAGTTAGTCATGAATTCTCATTAATCTCCACCAGAACTTGTTGTTGTTTCACGGGCCCAGAGTACCAAAGCATTAAGTGTTCCCTACCAGTGGCACACATATTTAACACTTTCCACGAGTTCTGCTCCCCCAGTCTCCATTGAAAAGATCCTGATATATATTTTACTCAAGCCTCGCAAGAAAAATCAAGGAAAAAATAGTAAAATAAAAATAAATTCAATATGTGAGCACAGTTTTCCTGAAATTATGTAAGGATTACATATACTAAGATTTTCCTTCAGAAGATATGATAGCATGAGCTTGGCCTTGCTGCCATTAAAGTTAATGGTCCACTGCACTAAAAATATGCCATAAAGTGCCTGTAACCTTATTGTTCTGTACCACTGGCTTTGTGCTGCACTTGATTTCAGGCAAGGCAATCCTTATTTCTGACCATATTGAGTTAAGAATTAGGGCCACTGGTGGTAAAACCTAACAGTTTTTGTCCAATACTTTACTAATGAGCTATTCCAAGGGAGACAACTTGAAGGGAAATTAAAGACAACACTGACTTGAGATAACTATATACAACCAGCTGTCCAGTGAAGCAAAAGCCCTGAGGTATAACTTAATTGGTTAAAATTTCTTGGCTTGGAGGAGAAAGGATATTTGCAGTATGAGATCACAAAACCCTCTCTCTGAGCAACAGGTATATTTGTGACTATGGAAAGATAGAACAGCAGTGAAAAAGCAGATAACTTTCAGAAGCCATACCTTTAAATGACTATAAAATCTTTCTTTACTGTACTTTTTGTAAGCCATAACTCACCACATTTTTTCAATCCCAGTACAAAATTACAGTGTTATTAGTTACTAAATGTTGAGCTAATGCTGAGCTAATGTTGAATGCATGCTAGCACACTTGATGAGGGTGATCCCTAGAAGACCCTCTCTGGGAGATAAGAGTAACCAGAGCTATTTAATAGGGAAATGAAGCAAGCAGGTGAAGTTATTTATATAAATATGTTATATATAATTGTCTCGCTCTGTTGAGGTGCTTGATAAGTTGATATTTTCTGCCTTTCTCTCTTTATCTATGCCACTGTGCCAAAAGGAGCAACATTAGTGTCTAATAGCAGTATCCTCAAAGGTACTGAGGCAATTTTCTTCTCTTTTGTACTTCTGATTATAGTCAGAGATATGTAGAGAGGCAGAGTGGCTGATTCTTAAGCTTTGTTTAAAAGAAGAATTCAGATCCTATTTTTTTTTACTCATGGGCACAAAATTGAAAATTTTCTCTGGAGAAAAGACAGTGCAGAGATGGTTCTTTGGATATTAGTTATAGCTTAGGAGTTCAGCAGTGCTAGGAGGGACATTATCTCTGTGGGATCAGAAGTTCAGAGCAGAGTTCAAGAGACAGCTTTTGCTACACAGAAATTTGGAGCTTATTTCATTCTTTCAGTACTTACTCACTGTCACAAGAACGTGACATGAGAGCAAAACCATTGTCTGGGTAAGGAATAGTGACTAGAATCCCTATTTCCCCAATCTGTGGTGTCCCTTACAACTCATACCCTTTTTAATTGTCCCTAGACCCAGAAACTGATGTTGCTGTACTCATGGTTAACATGTGTAGAGATGCTAAGCATTGCTCAAAAACACAACAGCAAAATAAAACTTTGAACTTTGAGTTTGTTTAGGAGGAGTGCAAAGAAGTACTAAGAAGGCAGAAATAAAAATTTGAGAAATACACTGAGCACAGAGATTAACCTTTCAAGAGTTTTATAAATGTGTCAAGTCTTCAAAATGGAGTTACGAGTTCTCTGTGGAAAAATTCTAATGAACAAATTTATAAATGTATTTCTAACTTCTTCCTGGAACTCATGAATTATTTCTCCATTTTTCACAGATGCAAATACTGATGAAATGGGTAATGTAGTTTGGCCTATAAAACATAACTGGAAAAATCATTGCGGCAACAGTGCAATATCTTTTTAATTTTTCTTTCCTCCTTCTGCAAGTTAATTCTCATTAACTTCACCCCAAAGAGAGCGAAT
Source organism: Erithacus rubecula (assembly GCF_903797595.1). Lineage (NCBI taxonomy): Eukaryota > Metazoa > Chordata > Aves > Passeriformes > Muscicapidae > Erithacus > Erithacus rubecula. The sequence continues at coordinate 42,579,746 of NC_136688.1, forward strand.
TTCAGTGCTCCTGAAACAGCTGTGGCTGTTCCTGTCACAGCATATGCCTTGTGCTAGCTGTTGTCTGCTTGTGTCCTTGGTAAGAGGGTTTTACACTTATCCTGTCATCTTTCAGAGGCAGCTGAAAACATACCAAGAGGCAAAAATCAGAGTTCAAATTCAAGTCAAGCCAAGCTCTGAACTAATGATTATCTAAAGTAGACAAACAAGGAAAAATGTCATCACTGACATTCACATGATCCTATTTAATCTTATCCAAATAGTCAAGAAAGGAAAGGGAGAAGAAAAGACCTTCTTATATTCTATTTTTTCACCTTCTTAACCTGGATGAGCAGAGTACACCCTGAAAAGGGGCAGCATGCTGAATGGATGACATACATGCAGTGCTGTCAGGGTGGGATACAGGCTACAGAACAGTCAGGCTGTACTCTGTGTTTTCTGGGGTTCTCAACCACAGCTTGAGATCCGATTTAATTGACCTGCCCTCTAATTGTGCTTACATGGAATTCTGAGGATAAGAAGGTGACTTTTAGTGGTGAAATGTAATGCATTTTATTTTATGTTTTGCAGATTGGTGTCACCTACTGTTTTAATTTACTAACTCAGTGATTCATGAGTATTCAAGTTACTGGATTCATTTAAGGAAATTATTTTTAAGGCTATATTTTTTTCCTCTGGTAAGAGAGGTACAAACTTCAATCTTAGTCACCATGACCTGGACCAAAATAGTCTTAGAATCATGCAGTAATTTGGGATAGAAAGGACATCCAGAGTCCACCATTCTATTCTTGCTGTGAAATCAGTGTTTCTGGAGGGAGTCAGTGGCTGACATAAGGGAGGATTTGTCTGTGGTTCCATACATGAGACATCTTTTGCTGAAAGGGCTTTGATCTAGTTTGATTGTTCATTTTCATTCTATTTAATAAAACAATACAGATGGAGCTCTCCAAACAAAGAAAAATTGCTCTTCTGTGTGCCTAAGTGAAAAATACTCCATGGAGTTTTTAATGGGATTAGCTAAAGCATATAGAAAATAGATCTTTCCTGAGAACCACGTCATATCTTTCAAGCACATATTACAGGCACAAGGAAAAGGGAGCGGGAGAGCTGTTCTTCTTAGTAGTGTATGGCTGTCCTTTGTTGTTTGAGATATTAGATAAAAGAAGAAAGGTTCAGCAAGATCATACATGGAATAGACCCAAACCCAAAATACAGGCATCACAGTCTTGGACATGAAAAAAATGGAGAGTAGGAAATTTGGGATATGACAGACCCATTGACTGCTTCATTTCCTTTGAAACACAGACTTTTTCTGCTTTTCATTAAAGATCTCAATGAGTATTTCTACTATGAGAACTGTTCATGAGCTCTCCCTTTGTGTGGGACAGTTGATAACTTCCAATCAATTAGACTAGACCTTAGAAAAGCTCCTCTCTTCCTGGCCTGCTGTGACTCTGGTCTAGGTATTTCCTAAATAAATACACTTCTCTTCTAATAGCACCAATAGTGATCTTTAGAGCTGAAGCCAAAAACAGGTGGTGAGATATGGCATTAATACTGCCACAGAGGATTACCTTATTCTATAGTATCAAATATGAATTTATTTGATGAACACAATAGCAAAAAAAATTACCAAAAGAGACCTGACAATGATCAGGGAATATGCTGTTTTCAATGCAGGTAATGTCATAAAATCAGGAATAATTCTCCTTAAAATAAAGATTGAGAGAACATAAACTATTCATGAACCAATCAACAAGTTCATAGTGTGAATAATTCACTAATTCATATGTCGTTTCTTTTTCATTTTGCTCTGCATTAGATACCTCTTAAATTCTCAGTTGAGAAAACTGCTCACTCAAATTTCATGTGCTTCCAAAGCCAAATATAGACATGAATTTCTTTGGATTTTAGACATATGTATGGTGTTAAAATTCACAGTGATGCATGTTAGGGAAGGATCCTGTTCTCATTTCACACTTCTGACAATCTGGAGCACCTCTTTTTACTTCAGTGAAGATACAGTAGCTCAGTCATAAGAGAATGTGGGTCCTAGATTTTAGTATAGCTTTGTACCTTTGAATGTGTATTTTTCCTCACCCTAAAAATATGCATCGCCTGAAAAAAAAAAAATCTTTATACAACAGCCTGCCCTTTAAAACCAAAGAACAAGAACAAAAGGTTGGGATTATGTCAATGAATAAACCTCAGGCATCCGACTTTATAATATATTTCAAATTCAAAAGGTGCAAAACTATCTTAGAAAGGTGAGATACCTTTGAAAATACTGTAGCAATGAATCTGCTCTTTAAAACAGTTCTCAAGTAAGTCAGAATAGTAGCCAATAAGCAACTATGCAACGAACATCTACAAATAACTATGCACTCTCTTTATAAAAAAGAATCCTAGCTGAAACAAGTAGATGAATTTGGCAAATGTTGCACGTTTTTGCATAAATAGGAACTTCTTAAATATAAGGGTAATGTTTGAAGAAAATGCTTAATTTTCTTCAAGGACCATGCAAGGGCTATTAAGGCTTCTACAAAGCAGAAAATTAGTTAATGCACTCAAAACCTTGTTGTTCTTAAATTACATAGCATTTCTAACAGTTTAAAGGCAGTTATTTAGGTTTACAATTCTTCCATGCCTGATACCAGTGCTGATGAAGTTAGTGAAAAACTGTTGAAGATGTTTACTAAAACTGTTGGGAGATTAAGGTGTTCAAAAATAGCTTTTAATTTTGTTTGATGAATTTTTTTATCTTCAAATTTAATTGGTGGAAGTCTGTCAAATGGAAATTAATTTAAAAAATCCTACAATTCAGATAGAATTTTAGTCAAAACTTCCCTTAAAAATTGATTAAATGAAGCAGGAGAAAAAAAAAAAGAAAAAAAAAAAAAGAAAAAATTACTAAATCATTTTAATTCTTTACAAAGTATTTTAGGGCTTCATCTTACAAGAGTTCATAGACTGAATCTACTTCCTGGACTCCTATGTTAATATGTGCCAAGGTGGATCTATATCTCCAATGACTGTATTAAGTAAATTCTTCTTTATTTTCTGTCTTTTTTCATGTTAATTGTGAATCTTAGGGACACAATATGGTGTTCCCAGGTATTCTCTAAATAGCAAAAGTGCAGGGAGGCAAAGAAATATAAAAACTTCTCCTCCTGTACTCAGAGGAACCATGGCAAGAGAAGAATCTCCTTGGGCCACTGCCATTCTCCCAGCTCTACAGCTGGCACCAAAATAGCACAGTAACTGGAGACACATAAATATCATAGATAATTATATTCCTTTCAGCTAATTCCAAATCCACGGGCATACTTTTCAAATGTCACAGTGGTGCTGGCAAACCAACACTTCCCCGCGCTGCCTGCGCTGTGACGAGTTCTCGGGTCAGCCTGGGCTCCACCACGCCTGGCCCCAGTCTCACCCTGCCCCGGGTGATCCTGCTGATCACAGACACTGAAATGCCCCTGTGGGGGCAGGATGCTGCTTCCCTCAACTGCATTTGCACACACAAACTCTTTCCAGTGCCCTGTGGTTCATAGAAAATTGTTTCGCTGACAGTTGCTGCAGCTATCTGCTCTGCTGAGTCAGTTTCCCTTAAAATTAAGATTTGTTCACATGAACATCAGCAGTAAGTCCAAGTGGCCTAATATTCATTATCCTCTTTGGGGAAATATTGTGTGAATGAACTTGCATATTTTCTCCTTCTTCTAAATTTATTTCTTGCACTTCATATTTCTCTTTCAACAAAGAGCAATGTGACAAAACCTTATTTCCCCTTTAGTTACAGGATCTCCCAAACTCTTCTTTTTAAACTCAGTGCCATATTTAGCCTCAAATACATTTATTACCCTTTTTTTTTAATATAATATTAACAATTTTGAAACAGGAACAGGCAGTATGTTCCTTTAATTATTAATTCAGTAAATATTTGGAGTTTTTTGGGGTAGTTTAATAATCAACTGAAAATTGACCATAACTGTAGTCACCAATTAGGCAAAATTTTTGATGATTTCATGTCTTTATTATTGAAAGAACGACTTAATAGATGAGTAAGATGACAATAGTGTTCACCATTTTAGAATTAGTATTACTATCTGGAAAATGTGCATGTGGAAATTCAAGGCTGGTTGCAAGACTTCATTTAGAAACAAGTAAAAAAAGGATGAAAATTATAATTCTAATCAAGATGAAGCTAGTTGCATAGAAAGTGAGTCGAATTTATGTTGGAACACATGATCATTCTAATATGTAACAAAAAATTAATTTCTTTGTCTTGACTACAGTTTCAGAAAGCATTAGCTGGATTCAGTCCTGAACCAAAAAAGCTTTTGGCTGCACTGCAAAATCTTCTTAGTATAAATCGAGATTTGAATGCAAACTGAAATAGCAATTTAATCCTAGAGTAGGTTTACTTACTGTGGTTAGCTACCTATTTACAGTTCATCTGTGGGAAAAACAAAATATAATTTAAAAAAAAAAAAATTGTACCTAAAAATTATAGCTCATATAATGGCTAAATTATTTCTGTCTATGAAATTTAGCTTTACCAATATCTAATACTAATGTATTTAATAAAAACCTTACATATAGATCATACACATATGAATAAATCATCTTGTGTAATTAAATATGTAAATACAATAATGAATTGATAAAGGCTTTCTATCAGGATGTGGAATTAAAGAAAAACAAAATAAACCAAAACAAAACGAAAAACAGACATTAAAAAAGAAAATAAATAAAATCTAGTGTTAGATTTTGAGCAAAATGAGCAACACTTGATGAAATATATTTTGGCCAGAACAATTGCATTTGGTTTTGCCAGCAAAGCAAAAGCTGGATACTTTTTTTTTTGCTTGCTTGTTTGTTTGTTTTACACTTCATCTATATATGCTCCAAAACTTTCCAGGGAAGCCCAGGCTGAATCTTCCCAGTCTTTACTAGGATAGTTTATATCTCCATTACTTCTCTTCCTGTGTTCTTTATGCTTTATCCCATTATTTTCTTTGCATTTCAGATTAACTTGAAACTTTAGTCTTTCTTATATTATAACCATGATCTAAGGCTAAGTATTATGGTCATGTTTTGGGGGATTTTTAAATTATTAAATTGGTGTACTATCAGGAGAGGTTTTAAGGCAGTAGAAACTGAGATTAATAGATTTATGGTTCTTTGTCCTGCAGGAATTGCCTCTGTCCTGGGAGTGTTTCAACAGACATGTTTCAAGTGGTACAACTCTGGGAGCTGACAAGGTTTTACATGGCTCAGTTGGCAAAAGAGCAGCTTACCACAGGGTATGGGTGTGAAATTACAGCAACGTGGTAACTGCCAGGTGCATGTTCTTATCCCACAGAAAATACGGTGGAGTTTTCCTCTTACCTGCCAGCTTGTCAAACAAGGCATCAGGGCAAAACATGCAGCGTGCACTGGATGCAAAAATCTTCCCAATGGAAAGCAGAGCAAGAGCCGTAGATGAGAACAGTCATTACAGGTACCTATGAAACTGCTGGGTTTACAGCCAGCTACAAAGAGGAGTGGGAAGCATAGCCTTTAGTATTTATTTATAAACCCCACAGTCACTGCTCAGCACGCAGATTCTATCACACTTCTGATATTTCATCAGTGCCTTGGACCAGCAAGTCTGACTGAGCAGGAGCTCGCAGTCAAACACAGACATCTTTACTCAGGCGTTCAGAGGAGTAGCAGGAAAAGCAGCTGAACATTAGAAAGTGCTCATACAAGGTCTGTTCCCTCCTATAGCTAACACCTTCTCACTCTGCCAGCTCCTCCACATGTAAATCACATCCATTTACACTCCATTTCACTGACTTATACTCTAGTAAGTGAGTGTAAGTAGGTCTTAAGGTGTCTAACTGAGCATAAAGGACTCTAAATTACACATTTTATGCATCACCTCTGAACTTAGCTCATAGGTTTAAACAACAGCAGAGTAATAAATCGATAGTTTGGAGGAGGGAGGACGTGAAATGTGTGTCCATTTTGTTTTCTCGAGGTTATCACTGTATTTCATCAACATTAATAAAAAGGTCCTGCCTTTTTACTTGAAACACTATTGAAATCAAATTGAGACATGCACCAGATTTTTTTAGCAATTATTCGAGCAGGTTTAAAAAAAAACCCACGAAGGCACTAAATATATCAGGATTTAGCTTAGTTTTCTGTTCATGGGGTTTTTTTGGTTTTTTGTTTTTGTTTTTGTTTTTTTTTCATATCTCAGTTTTGAGCTGTCCCTAAAAATTCTAGAAAAAATGCAAGTTATTTTCTGTTTTGGACCATGCTCTGAAATCTCTACTGTTAAACTTCGCTCTGGTTCACTGTCAATTCTACAATGGAATATGCATTTGAGTAAATTGCTAATGAGATTTGTGGCAAAGCTATGAGGCTATGAATAGCATCTCAGAGTCAGTAACAGTGGAATCTATTTATTACCAAATTACTTACTCCTGAGGTCAATTATTGCTACAAACATTTAATTAAATGGTGATGTAAATTTGATGAGCCCACTCAATACAAGCAAAGCCTGTTCTGTACTTTGAAAAGGTGAATAACAGAACTGTCCTTCCATCATTCCAGTTAAAATTAATTGGTCTCCTGGAAGTCTAGTTATAGAAAATATGCAAACTCCCTGGTTCATCTTCCCCAGAATCTCATCTCCATTAACTTAAAAATGTTCTATTGAGAATGAGGTTTCTCAGAGCAGAATAAAAGAACAATGTACGTTAATAATAGGAAAAATCCTGAGGGTTATATCTTGCTATGGAGGGGTTTCTTAGGATTTGTTTTTTGTTGCCTTTTTTCCCCCATAAGTTAGGGGGAGGATTTCTTTAAGATAGAGTGTAGAGCTAGAAAAGGAAAGAGTAAAGCTAAGAAAGCTGTTATTATTAGAGCTCTGCTTCCACAGTTTTAAAACAGATTCTGGCACTTACAAAAATGGGGAATGGCATTGCTCTGTGACTTCCTCCCTGATAGCAACTTAATTAGATGCCAAGTGCTAAATGCTGGATTCTATGCATTCAAAGGGGCACTTATGAAAACAAAAGAATTTGGCATCTAAATATCTTGTATTTGCTTCTGGAAATACTTTTTATTTTTATTTTAAGACTTCAAAATAATGACAATTCATGGAGTATAGCACATTTTAGTGTGCATATTTCATCACAAAGATCCTTTATTTTAATTCACTCTCAAAAAATCTAATTATACACCAAGCTTACCCTGCTAGTACAGCACAACTATGAAAATCAAAAGACTCTCTTTTATGCATTTGCTGAACCAGAGATTTTCTTGAAATCCCTTTGTTGAAAGAATGCCCAGTATGATAAATGACACAATCTTTTGGTCTTCGTTCAGACAACATTTTCAGTGAAATAAAAGACATTTTCTAGTGTAGAGCCCATCAATTTACCCTTGGTTAAGCTGGTCAGATTTAAGAACAGTTAGGAGGGAGACTTGTGAGTGTCAGAACCAGAAAGACAGAATTAACTACTTGAATTCTTGAAACACTAATGTTGCATTACATATCTGTCTTGTTCAGTGCCTCTAACAATAAGCTGAAGGAGGTGATGAAAAGCCCTTTTCTAAAGTTTGCAGGTAACAACCAGGAGGGGAGGAACAGTCAATACAATTGAGGGTGGAGGGACACAGACTTGCTGAAGGAATGGGGTGGACAGGAGACTTTTCAAATTCAGCAAAGTCCTATACATGGGAAGCAGAGGCTTTTATAGTGTTTCAGGCTGGGATGGACTGGTTCCAGGCAGTTCTGCTGGAAAATTCCTGGAGTTTGCAGTGGTTAGCAAGCTGAGCATGAGCCATCAGTGTGTACCTGCAAGAGAAATGGCTAACAGCATTCTGAGCTGTAGGAAGAAGAGGGAGAGCACACTCAAGAAATCAAGACAATTGTTTATTCCCATTTACCTGCCACTCTTTAGAATGCTGTAAAGCTACTTTGTCCAGTTTTAGTCAAGTACATCTGGGAAAGACATTGATAGAGAGCATCATAGAATGCCTTGGTTTGCAAGAGACCCTGAACATCATCTAGTTCCAAGCCACCCACTCTATCAGGTTGTACAGGGCCCTCCCAATCTGGCCTTGAACACTGCCAGGTATGGGATATATACAGCTTTTCAACACAACTTGCTCCTGTACCTCACCACCCTCACAGTAAAGAATTTATTCTAAACATCTAACTTAAATCTCTCCTCTTTTTGTTCAAAACAATTTCTCCTTGACCTACCACTATCCCCTCTATTTTATAAGCACCCTTTAAGTACCTGAAGGCCACATTACATTCTCCCCACAGACTGCTTTTCTCCAGAGAAATCTACCCCAGCTGACTAAGCCTGTCTTCATAGGGGTGATGCTTGACCCCTCTGGCCAGCCTAGTGGCACTCCTCTGGATCCACTCAAACAGGTCCATGTCTTTTCTGTGCTGAGGACCCCAGAGATGGGTGCAGCACTGCAGGTGGGGTCTCATGAGAGCAGAGTAGAGAAGCATCACCTCCTTCAACCTGCTAGCCACTCTTCTAATGCAGCCCTGGATATGGCTGCTTTTTGGGGCTGTAAACACACACTGCAGGTTCACATCCACCAGAAACCCCAAGTTCTTCTCCCCAGGCTGCTCTCCTAAACTTCTTCTTCCAGTCTGTGTTCATGTCTGGGATTGCCCCCACCTAGGTGCAGCACCCTGTGCTCAAACTTGTTGAATCTAAATATGTTCTTGTGAGATCACTTCTCAAGTTTTTTCCAGGTCCCTGTGGATGCTTTTCCACCCTTTTGTTCTGTCACCCCCACCAATCAGCTTCTTGTCATCTGAAAACTTGCTGAGGTGCTCTCAATCTCTCTGTCTGTGTCTTTCACTAAAATACTACAGAGCACTCATCCCTGAAGGACACAACTCATTACCAGCCTCCCAGGCATAGAGGTGAGGCTCACCAGTTTGTAGTCCCTGGGTCTTCCTTTTTACATTTTAAAAGAATTATAGTGATGGTTCTCTTTTTTCCAGTCACTATGTGCTTTACCTGACCACCTTGACTTCGCATAATTCAGAGAAAAACTTTTTCCCAGTGAAAGAAGTCAAGATTAAATAGATTGTCATGAGTACAATATTCATCCTTGGAAGTTTTAAAGTACTGAGAAGATAAAGCTCATCTGACAATGAGTTGAACTTGTTTTCAGCAATGCATTGAACTAGTGTTAAACAGTACTGTAGTAACAGTGAGAAGAAAACTCATGGAAAAGAAAAAATATTCTGTGTGTCAAGTTCTCTTGTTGAGGGTTTTTCTTCTGAATGACCATATCTCTCTCTAGCACTTGTGCAATATACTCCTAGAGTTGATAGACATAATTCTGAATAAAATCTTCTTTTTCATAGTTATTTTCCACAAGGAAAATAAACTACTTCAGTCACAGCACATTTTGGAATGACCATGTCAAAGGCATTTATGCCAGTCAATCTGTACATATTGTCCATGCACTTCTTAATGTCTGTCCATCAGAAACATACTTCACAAATACTTGTGATCTCTGGTCTCAAGAGATATGGTTCAATGAATTCACATTAAATATACCTCTTTCTTTCTGGTTTTGTTGCATTTTAAGTGTGAGTTACTTAAACTTGTGACTCTTTGGCCTGTTTCGTTTCCACTGAAATTAAAGGGGACACTATTAAAGAAGTTAGGTAGTAATTGCTGAAACGTCCTTTCTAGCAGAATGAGTCTCATACATAAATATACACAAGAAATTCATTTAAATGTCCTTAATTTTACTTATCCCATTTACCCTTTAATACTATGAAAGCATTATTGTAATGCTTTAAGAAATACATTTTATTCACCCACTAGTCTCTGGAATCATTATTCCACAATGTCTAAGTATATCCAGTCACATAATTATATTCTTCTATCATTAAATATTTAACAGTTTTTTGAATTCTCTTTACTTTTTAGATAAAAGTCCAGCATACATATGAAAGGCAATGATAAAAAACCTGGATATTGCTACATACGTCCAGAAACGTGCACAAACTTCCAGCAGGCACACAATTAACCACAGGATACACCAAGATCACTGCAGAAACTTGTTCATAATTCAACTTTTCTCTTAGCAGTACCAGAACTCATCTGCATGTTTTATGAGATCTAAAACCTAACACAGTTGCTATTTATGTAAACCCTTTACTGAGATGTGGAGGATGCAGAAAATGCACCAACTACTTTGCAATAGGTATAACCAAAACCAAGGGTTACATCAGTGAGACCAACTGCTTCCTTAAGAGAAGTCCAGAATGGAAGGGCGAAGGACCATTCCTGAGAAAGCATCAAACCTTTTGCAGCATCCTTTGTAAGTTTTTTTCAACTTTCAAGAGATGTTATCATCAATTGCTCTGAAAATAACTACTGTTCTTAAGTTAGAATCAAAACATGGCAAAAGCAAGCAGGGAGTAGGACTAATATCACTTTTATGACTTGAGAGTTCAGATCTTGTAAGAAAACAAATTTTTTGAGGTTTCAACACAGCAAGACACTTACTGCAAGGCACAATGACTTGTGATTTGTATGGATTCTTTTGGAAAACTGGAGTCCATGAGGATTTGCCTCCAGATAATTATATTTTTCTGTGAAGAGAGAAGAGGAAGAATTTCTGTCCTTCTAATACCAAAAGACTCCTTCCCAACCCAGCATTCAGTGATTAGCTGTTAAAAAAGACATCCAGAGTATATGCTCTGGGATTTACACTGGCTTAAAAAGGGAATTGCTCTTTCATTATTGCCCAGCTGGACTTGGGATTTGTAAAAGGCTGACACACAATTTGACAATTTCCACTGACCTGGGTATGAAACAGTCCTGTGGTGACGGAATCCCTTCACAGAGCACTACCACCAGGTAAGCAATCAAAAAGAGTGTGCTGACATGCTCATCTGGAGTAGAACACATGTGATGTTTGGTCTTCTTCACACCTCCAAAAACATCTCCCACATGTACAGTCTGTGCAGGGTTGGAAGGAACAGTCAGATCTTTTATTAGTGTGCCAGTTTCACTTAGTTGGCAGCTGGGGTTAAACCATGACAATTAGAAAGCTGCAGACTTGTTTAATCCAAACACACTAGAATTATATGGAGAGACAAGTTGTATAAATGTTTAATTTGGCTTAAAGATTGCATCAGTACAGACAGATCCCTGGCTATGTAAATATATTTATTTGTATATACATTGCTACACACTGTATATATTGAAGATCTCTGCCCGTGTTGGAAAGAACTAAGGAAAATTTATTTTCACAAAACACTGTGTTAGAAAAGGTAATAAAACAAAAAAACCTAATTTGCGTTTAACACTGAAAAATGATTGGTTTGCCCTGGATTTTCATGGTTTGAGAAATACATCCAAGTGAAAATAAAAAAAAAATAAATTAAAAAAAGGTAGACTGCTAGTTAGCAACACAGTGAATCTAAATTAATAGGAAACAACATTCAGATATCCACTGCTTCCAAACCTGCCTCCATCCCTATCTCACATTTTCAGTTTTCATAATTTTATTTCCTTTCAGCCTTCTTCACACATTTCCACTGAAGCCTGCACAAATGATGTAAATTATAGTGTTCTCTACATCTTTTTCTTCAGGGAGCTCTTTTGTTAAATATCTTTGAAATCATGTATAGTGCTATGAGCCATCTTGTCACTCTTTCACTCTGGATAGAGGAACTGATGAAAGGTGATAGGTCACAGACATATAGAAAATACAACATAAGACAGATGATAATTTGGATGAAAGAAGTGGGAGTTGATTAATTTTAGAGGGCCATTAATAACCTAAAACATGGCTAAAATACTGCCACTGCATTCCCAAAATGTAAAACAAGTCACAACCTTTTTTTTTTTTTTTTTTTCCAGAATGCTTTTGTGCTCTGGCAGATGACCAGAAGGTATCTACTGAGTTTCAAAGACAGCAGAAATCTATTTTTTATCAAAAGATAGGGAAGGACTTGGGATATGTACCCTAAAATTGCTGGACCCAGTTAAAAATTCTTTCACCTCAATTTGACTCATGGAGAAGACTTTAAGTGGCAGCTACATAGAGCAGTAGACCCTCTTCTTGATCAGGAATTGTGCCACAGCCAGTCACCCTCTGGCTCCATACCTCTTTAACTTGGAGCCCTCTCAGGCGTGTTACTGGCATGAACTTCCCTGGCATTTGTGTGGCAGGAGTAGGAAAGCCAGAAACCACTGAATCTGAGCAGCTGCTGTTAGGTGGAGAGGCTGAGCAATAACTAGTTGAGCAGACTGTAGTTCTAAACGATGCTATCAGATATTCAAGACAAGAGTTTTTGCTTTCATCTGCCATTTTACTAAGCAGGCCTGAGAATGAGCACTGCAGTTTTCCCTGGTATACCATGTGCTGTGTTTAGATACAAAAAAAAAAAAACAACATTACTGGGAGGACATGGGGAGAAAAATTTTAGAGATATAGCCTATGGGGAGGAAAAAGGAAAAACAAGCAAAAAAAAAAAAAAAAGCACGTATATGTCTATGGGCTATGGTCAATTCAATTTCTACCTCATATTGTGTTTTCCTATAGGCAAGTTGAGATGAATTCGAAAGTTAGCATCTTTTGCTGTCTATCCTACAGGGGAAGAAACAGCTGTATAAAATGCAAAAGCACAGATTAATGGGGGCATTTTCCCTGACCCTTTTTCATTTTCTTTTGTAAATTATAACAGCACAGCCACTTGTGCTTATTACATTGCACTTTGTGATTTAGGGCTTAGTGATTCTGTCTAAGATAAAATAAGTTTAAGAAATGAAAAGGTAGGGGAATAAAGGAGGGAAGAGGAGTACAAGAAGAAAAGATCAGGCAACATGAGAAGAGTTATGTCCTTTCAAACAATAAATAAGTCCAAGTTAAGAAGTAATAGTTAATCCACAGCATACTTCAGCACAGATGAATAAAACAATCTCAATGACAGAAGTGGCAGCAGTGGTGCAGCCAAACTATTGGCAGAAAGGAGGTGTGAGGTAGCAAAGGGGATTAAATAGCAATGAAGAGGAGACAGTCAGTAGGCCTGACTGTGCTATAGCATCTAGCAGCACAAATTATATGGAAGGAAAAAATAAGCTGAACAAAAGAATTAAAGAATGTTCCACAGAACACCAGAGAAGCAGAGAACATGGAAAGTCAGAGATGAAGTGTCATCTGTGTCCCTGAAGGAAAGAAAAATGGAGTTCCTTCTAACTAGTGCAGTTGGAATTTCGTTTTTCACCAGTTACTCAGGAAAAACTATAAACTTGTTCTATTCACATTGTGTTACTAGCTGTTTCTAGTTGAAGTCCAGAAGTTTTTCCAGAGCCATGTTATACTCTATGAAGACGAAGATCAGGAAATAGACTAGAAATAGAATTCCTCAATCTTTCAAACACGGGTGGTGCCAGGAGCCTTGGATAAACACCCATTTCTTGATTGTTTCTTGAGAATGAATGGCAGCATTGATAACAGGTGATGTATTCTTCTGCTTTGCAAGGAAAATGAGAAAGTAGCAGCTGGGTTGTGTGGGTGGGTGATACTGTAGTTGACAAGGAACCGGTAACCAACAAAAGAGTGCCTAAGAGGGAAAAAGATTTTGTTACTTAAGGAATTTGAGATGATTCCTTTTTGTTTGTGGTGGAAGGTTCATATGTCATAATCTGTAGTAAGGTACAATAGCTGAAAATTCAAGGTAGGCAAACTCAAATGTATAATTGGCACTGAAGATATTTAGTCATCATGATGGATTATCTTGTTATGTTTCCAAGCTATGTGCTCCTTTTCAGTTAAAATTTACTAGCTTAATAAAAATATTTAAAAATCAAATTAGGCTAAATACACTGGGAATGCTTCATAGACTCCTTAGATGATTCCATTGTTAATTTAAAAATATAACACCTGTTAAAAGTTAATTTTCTTAATTTCATAGTACAGTATATATAAAGATATAAAGTATTTCTAGTACTTCTAAAATTAATTAAAATGAAAACAACATATGAACAGTTAAGAAGGCTGGTGAAGAATTTGTCCCTTTTGACCTGGCTTCTGCTCTTTTTATTAAAACTATTTAATAGTTTGCACACACTATCAGAAATTTCACTTTTGGAGAAAGCAGAAAAATTAATTACAGAGAGATATTAATGTAAACTGAGTTTTAGCAGATTTCTTCTGACCTGATATTATTTCTAGTCTAAAGAATTACCAAACACTAAATAGTGTTTTCTTCACCTCAGCTCAAATAAATAGAGTTCCTAGGCCTCTGAAACCTGCCTACATGAGGTAATGATACCCCTGATAATCTGCCTGACTCTCTGCTAAATGCAAAAACAAACGCATCCACATTTGTTTTCATTTTATATAAACCACCATAGTTTCATTGATTCCATTATACCGATGTACCTCACTTAAGACTCTGAAACATAAAGTGTATACTGTTTTATCCTTCTACAGTAACCTTCTGTGTGGTAACCTTCACCTACTCATAAGAAGGATTTCCTTGTGAAGGAAAGGATGCTTATTTGTCCCACTTCACAGATAAGAAACATAGTATCTGTACAGCCCAAAATTAATGTTTCCACATTTACTTCTATCAAAGCAACTTCTTTACCTCTGAAATTTGAGCTCCATATTTAATTTGTAAAGCACCTTTTCTAATCTAGTTTTTCCAGGCCTTTTAAAATAAGATGAGACAGGCACTTTGAAGGAAAAGGATAAGCATAAGCAGTTGTATGATAGGAAACAACAAAAAGGAATATTTTAATTAACTAACAATAAAACATGATGTGTGATAAAATCAAGAAGAAATTAAAATCAACAGTAACAGTCTTTATTCCCTTCTGGCCACCAATCTAATAATCACCAGCTGGTGATTTAACAGAAATTACTTACAGTAAGTTCTTTGGAGTTTTAGGCTATGTCAAAGATAATGTCTAGAGCATAAAAGATAGCTTAGGAAAAGGTGTATAGGCTGTTGTGGTGTATAACAGATCCTCAATACTGAGATTTATCCTGCCTTGCTGAGGCACATTGGTATTGTAGATAAATAGTGTTGACTATAAACTCTTCATAAATGCAGAAAAAAAGCACTACCAATATTTCTGGGTTGAAACTGCTAGAAGTTTACAAACACACCCGGTAATTGAAAAAAAAAAAAAAAAAAAAAAAAAAAAAAAGAAAAAAAAAAAGAAAAGCAGAAATCAGCTAGCAAGAAGTGATGAATGGTCTGGTAGAAGTAAATGAGGAAGAATGCAGACAAGTGCAGGAAGATATAGAGTGTTCAGATTCTAACGGGTGACAGAGAGTTCAATGCAGATAAATGAAGAGCAATTATGACTTTGATGAGCCTTCGTGACACAAGAGCTACTCTTTGTTCAAGATAAAATATGAGGAATATAGATGAAAACAGATAAAAAATGAGAGACAAGTCATTGTGCATCATTAATAAGAGACACGAAACAGAAAGAAAAAGACAAATCAATGCATTTAATGCATCTTAATAGTCCAATTGTCTATGTCTCTGGATTAGTACGTGCATGCTTCATAAAATATGATCATTTAGAAAAAACTGAGAAGCAAAAGTGAGCTTCTTCATGTTCTGTTAAATATAAGGTGTCTAACTGAGCATTCGACTAGAAAAAGATCATCAGTTTCCCTGACTTCTGCTTCTTCATCCATAAATTTTTTAATCAAGATATGTAACTTGAACAATTGGCCAGGTGGTTTATGGATTTTGTGCACATTTCTCTAAAGTGTCAAACAGCAGCACGGCCAGAAAGTAGCAGGGTGTTGTCACAGCTATACCAATTCTCTGATTCATTGCATCAAAAGTTGTGCAGTCAGTGTGATCTACTCAGCTGACTCAATGGAGTTTGCTCTGCAGCAGCGGGAGACGTTTTTCATCCATTTATCTCAAAGTATAGAATTCCAGATTTGTCATAGTAACCAACTACGCAAAAAGCAATTTAATGGTCTGTGTTTTAATACAACTACAGAAGACATGCTCCCAAAGGATCTACTCACATGTCTCCAAGAACTGATTTCCTAGGAAATGATAAATTTAATATCATCCCCTGCAAGCCTGAAATAAGCCTAGGTAAGTCAAATAATTCTGTCAGAGAATAAGGTAGGTGACAGTAGACAATGGCCTGAGGCTACAGGCAATGAAGAGTTCACAGGTACGGACTGCAACCTGCTCCTTAGCTCAGGTGTCACATGGCACAAACTTTATTCAGCATTTCTGGGCAGTTTAAGCATAGGGAAAACAAACAAACAAACAAACAAAAAAAACCAAACAAAAGAGGAGGGGGAATCAAAACAAACAATCCAACAAATGCAACTTTAGCAGTAACAAAGAGTGAAATAAAACCAGAACTGTTAACCCCAATCTTTTCTTAGTCACAAAACTGAAAATCATGAGATTCCAAACCTGCATTTCTAAAGGAAATAATAACTGCAATCTATGACATATTGTGGAATTCTAACCCAATATTCACTAGCAATTAATTTCTTCCAATAATTATGTTCTTCACTTACTTTGTATTAGTTTGTTAATGGGTTTGTTTGTTGGTTTTTTTTTTTTTTTTTACTTTTTCTAGTTTGAGGATTTACATTCTTGAAAGTTAAAGACTTTTTTATTTTAAACTTAAAATTAGAGTTGTGATTATTGACTCAATTGCAGTGGGGGATCAAGCAGTACTAGTTAAAGTTATTACCTCCCCCAGTTGTCCACTCACCCCTTTCCTCATTTTCCCTCAACAGGAAGAGCTTTTTTAGACTTGCAGCATCCCCTGATAGTTATCAGTTTACAGCCTAACAAAAAAAAAAGGAAACTGGAAATTGACCCTGGCCTGTGCTAGTACATATTTTGCTAGGTTCAAGAATACATCTAATTAATAACTGCTGCAAAAAACGCACCTGCAGGAGCACAGCAGAAAGTTTTGATCAATAATTGCTTAAATCTACTCAGTTTAGATGACTGCAAAAGTCTGCATGTCTCAAGCAATAGCCTAACTCCAGAAATTATTTATATCACATTATCATCAATTATAAGGAAAATTACAAGACAATTGTTCAAAATGGTAATGGTGTATTTTGTCTCTGAGACTGTCCAATCCCATATACAACAATGAAAAGACTAAGAAAAGAGAAGCATTGATAGCATTGGAAAAGAACTTAAAAGTTTCTTACATGTAAATGAAATATTCTATCTTTCAAATATGTAATGCAGTAGACTGTCCAGTATGGATTGGTAAAACTAATTATTGTCAGAGGAAAGAGCTTGAGCTTGTTTGTGAGTTTGTGAAATGGCCCTTCAGAGAACTGATGTTCTGTATTCATCAAGTATTGCAAGTGTTTTCAGTAAGGCAAGTGAAGAGTTACTGGTGGCTAGTGTCATAAATCCAGAGTCCTGGGGGAACCCATGGGCCCTGACTAGATCCATCCTTCCATGGGAACCCCCCTCCTTCTCTCCAACTCTGCTCTGGCACAGGGGCTTTGTGCCACCTTGGGGGTGACCAGATGCAGTCACTGCTGGAGGTGTGCAAGTCTCCAGTCCTCTCTTCTGGATGGACATTGGATAGGCATGGTAACCTTCTTTCCAGTCATGTCTCCATTCCTCTGTGAACCCTGAGCCTGAATCTCCATCCTGGCATGCCAGGGAATATTAATGAACCCTGTTCAAAGCCCCCTTTTTTGTCAATCCTGTCTCCCTTCTGCAGGACTAGCTGAGGGAATTGCCTTTTTCTGGAATCACCCTTGACTTCCAGCTCATCCTCCCTTTTTCTTACTGTTCCGAGTTCATCAATAAGCTGAAAATTATTAGAATGCTAAGACTGGCCGTAACAGTATGATTGCCAACAATAACCTTTGAGACCAGAGAAATCCAAGGACAATGACAATAGAAGTATACAGTTAGCCTATTTTGTTCAATAGTGGTTAAGACAAATTGTGTTTGACAATGCAAGAAACAAACACCAAAAATGTTCCTATAGTAAAACCCCACCTTCTCTGAGCTTGCAGAAATCTATCTCTTTGATGAACAAATGCTGACAAATATGCATAGGCTTCAAAATTAAAAAGTGAGGCATAACCTGAAAACTCCCCTCTCCCTTACTCATTGTCTGGACTTACTAAAGTTCACCAGCAAACGATTACACACTCAAGCTGCTTCATTTTCTCCAGGGAGGATTTCACTGTCTTCTCTAACCCTACCAAAAAGAATAGCTTAACTTCTTAGCATTCTTTTTGCCTGAGGCACAGAAAGGATGATCATTTTATGATGCAAGTAAAAAGTTCAGTTTATCCTGGGGGTATATTCCTGGCTCTTCTTCATAACTACTCCACCTAGGACATTTTAAGTGTGGTATGTTTAACTAAATAATCTCATGGTAGGTTTCAAGTGCAATTTGTCCCCACCAAGTAAGCAGAATTAACTGAATAGAAAGCTCATCATGAACTAAGGCAGGGTGTGTTTGAGTTAAAAGTAGAGAAGAAGCAGACCTCAATTACTTATACAATTAAATATATATGTATACATATACAACTATATTATCCAGAAAAAATATATAATACATATAATTATATAAATATATATATTTATATGATCCAGAATAAGAATTTCCTATGAGCTGTTATCTTTGCATATAGATGGGGTTTTATATAAAATGGTCTGTACTCTTTCAGATGTTGAATGTATGTAGTATATTTACAAGACAAAATTGGTCTTTCTTCAGGGATTGTTCAAGGTCTTGAGAACTCCAAAGACTGCTGAATTGAAAATAAATTCCACAAGAGGAATGGAATTGCCTAACAATGACTCCCAGCTGAATTAAATTCACCCTAAATTTGCAATCCTGGTGCAATTCTGCAGATGGGTTTTCTCACCAGAAGGTTCCTTCAGCATCCCATCAGTGAAGCAAATTTAGACTTTCCCAGTTCTGCTATACTATGGGAATGAAATAAAAAAAAATCTACTGGCACTAAGCACCATCTTCTTCATAGCATTGATCAGTAAGCAGCCTCATAATTTTTAGCACTGCATTTCTCCTTCACTGTACACGTGTCCCTCATCAATGCACATCCATTGTCTTTCTGTCAGCCCGCCATGGTTACCTGGATGGGTACCTTCCACTGACTCACTAGATCTAATCAGAGATCCCTGTTCCTCCTGACAACATTTCCCCCAAGTCTAAAGGGCAGTGCCTTCCTGTTCATAAAGAGATTATTGAAAGTAAAATCTCTTTTACTAAATCCTAAGAAAAAGTTTTAGGTCTGAACAAAATTAATCTGGTGCCCTATGTTTTGAAAGAGCTGAAGTTGCTGACTGTTGTGACAACCTTCCTATCCCCCTCAGTCCACAAATCTGTGATGCGGGCTTTGCACTGCTAAAGAGTAAGACAAATGGTTTCACAAGATATTTTCACTGCCTCAAAATCCTCTTGAAGACCTGAAAGCTTACTGCCAATTTATCTGGATTCAAAACAGATACCATCTGCCCAGTCTTTTTTTTTTCTTTTTCTTCCAGGTAATCGGTCTGTACCATGGTGACACGTTTTTCTTCCCTCTAGTAATAACCCCTGGAAAGGGGATCTCCTGGTGCCCCAGCATGCCAAGATTATTGCTTATTTATTTCTTGAGTTTGGATGTGTAATCTTGTAGCCTCTACTACTTGACCATGATGGTCAGGGTAACATTCTTATAGCTTTTTCTTTAGGTGATTGAAACCAATTTTTCTTTTCTCCTATCCTTTTTACAACAATATCTTCTAAAATAAATAAACAGAAAAGAGTACAAAAGGCTTTACCAAATGATGCTACCACTTTATCAGAAACTAGGAATTAATCAGAAAAAGCAAAAATAAATATATTTCAATAGAAAATTTGCATTCTTCATTGTATCCTATTACTTATAATTTGCTGATACTGGAATTGAAAGAGGGTTAACAGTTGTCAGATAGAGCTTGAAATATTTTTAAATACTATAGATCAAAGTTTGCCAACCTAAAGCGTAAAGTGATCCATGGAAATCAAGCAAATATAAATCTAAAGCTATGCCATGAGCCTTGGGGCTTATATTATAAACTGTGGCATTTTTTATGTTCTCTCTTTAAATAATATTGAGAGATTTTGATCAGGTTAATCTTTTAAAAATTATATTCTCATGTCCAACTTTTATATATTCTCATAATTCTAATGTTCATTCATGTTTACTGGGCTGAAAGAAAACTGGCTCCTTGTGCTGGTTTAGAGCAAATTTGGGAGGAAGTTTTCAAAGGGGTCCCTCTAGAAAGCAGATTCAAGCAACCCCTCCCCTTACTGGTTTAGAAAATTGTTTCCTTGGAGAAAAGTGGAAAAAACCCTGTTTGTTTAGCAAGCAATGTTCAAGTGAAGTTTCTGAAAACAAACTTCTTCTCCCTGCCCCTCACTCTTTGAGCCAATCTGAAAGGTGAAGAACTAAATATCCTGCATAAACAGAACAGATGACTGGGGATCCAAGCATCATAAAGTCGCCCTAGGATGCTCCTCTTTGACCATTTAGAGGCATTCTGTCCTAATTGTAACTATCCCCTAGAAAACAGAGAAAGATATAGAAATGGACTTGACAGAGGCAAAAGGATGATTTGAGCTTGCCAAACCTGTGGATGAGAAAATACAAATAAATCTGATTTTTTAATCAGTAGGAAATTCTTGAGTTCCCATGGGAGATTGGGTAGATAGCCTTGCAATCAGAAAGGGATGCTTTCTCCACAGTGGATTGACAGTCTGCTTTCCAGGCTTCTCCACTTAGAATAAAAGAAGAGTACTGAATGCAGAATGGGCAACTCAATGACTGTTGTGTAAGTTTCACAGAGGTGTTTGAGCTTTATATAGTGAGGCAAGAGTTTGATAGAACTGTGTGGATTATTTTTTCCAGAAACACAAAGGTGCAGTGACAGAATCAGAGATGGAAAATATTCCTTTATTTTAAAAGCTTATGACAGTGAAAATGACCTTAATGATTGCGCTTAGAAAATGTGAAAGAAAAAACTTATGTTGGCTATTTGTATGTTGTTCAGAAGGTTTTATTTATGCCTTCCACTCACCATGGTAGGTAGTTAGGTCAATCATAAATCAATTCTTTTTGTCATATCTATGTTGATTTAAGTTTCTCTCATTATTCTATTTTTCCTTGCATTTTCTATAATAAAAAAAAAAACAATTAAACCACAAAGAAAGAATGCGTAACAATGTTTAATGACTGCTGGATTCTTATGTCATGATTTAGCCACTTTAATTACCTTAATTTTATCAAATTCAACTAAATGTTGGTTGAATTGATCTACATTTGTGCAACTGTCATCAGCATGAAAACTATGGTAAAAAATATCAATATTCTATAACTGTGTCTATCTGGTTCCCTTCCCCATCCTTTCTGCCCCTTTCCCATTTTTTCCCTTCCCTTCCCTTCCCTTCCCTTCCCTTCCCTTCCCTTCCCTTCCCTTCCCTTCCCTTCCCTTCCCTTCCCTTCCCTTCCCTTCCCTTCCCTTCCCTTCCCTTCCCTTCCCTTCCCTTCCCTTCCCTTCCCTTCCCTTCCCTTCCCTTCCCTTCCCTTCCCTTCCCTTCCCTTCCCTAAAACCTTTTTTACTAAGAGGATTTCCCAAAATTTGATGAAGAATATATTTAGTGACTTTTTCCCTTTCTGTCAGCTGCATGAATTTAAGGCCTGAAGTAAAATTTTATATTACTGACAAAAATTGAGGCTATTCAGTGTGATTTAGACCAACCTCCCAGTTACAAAATTATTTCCATTTCCTTTTACCTTCTTTCTTGCAAGCTCTGGAAATCAATCTTACAATATAGCTGGAAGAAAAAAAAAATATTAAAAAGACACTTTCATTTTTATAACATTTCTTAATGCTATCCCATCTTACATTTTCTATAGAATAAGTGAGGTTGTATTATGGATCAGTGGACCATCACTCCAGGCTAGCCATCTTGTATGATCACAGAAAATTTAAAGGGAATATATTTCTATATTCTCCTTTCAGTTTACAGCTTTTCAACCATGCAAAGCGGTTTGCTAGCAAATAAATAAATAAATACATCCTTGACACATTTATAGCCTGGTGATGGCGAGAAATTGTTTAAAGTCCAAGTAATCAGACTGTTACCAAGATTGCGTGTCGAGGGGGGAAGAGGGGGCAGGGGCGCGCAGCAGTGCGAGCGGAGCGTGCTGGAAGGAGAATTTGGGGAGTGTCCATCCTAGCGCTGGGCTCTGCTGCCACCTTGGCCGCGCCGCGGGACGTGCAGCCGGCCCCGCTCCGCGCCCGCGGAGCTCCCGCGCAGCCAAACCTGCCTGCCAACCCCGCCAGGGCTGCCCACGGCCCTGCTCACCTGCTCTTACTACCTGGACAGCGATAGATGTGATGCCTAAAGGGTCAGTTTGGGGCGAGTTGGTTTTGGGTTATTTTTTTGTGGGTTTTTTTTTTTTCTTTTGAGTGTGGCTGGGGGTTGTTCTTCAAATTAGGTTTATTTCCCTGCTGTGCTTAAAATCGGAACTTAAAAATGTGGGTGGGAGGAGAATTTTTTTTTTCTCTGTCTTTTGCTTGCTGTAGGATTCTTCTCCTCCCTTGTCCAGCCTTATCCTTATCGTACATATTTAATGAAGAAAGCACTGAAATTCCCATTCACACACATCTACCTGCCACTCCATCCTTCCTACAGCATGACCACAGGGGCTCCGGAAGGACCTCCCGGAATACCAGCGCAGTCAGAGGTCATGCCCCACTCCTCCTCCCGCCCCCCCCCCCCTTTTTTTTTTTTTTTTTTTTTTTTTTTTTTTTTTTTTTTTTGGGAGGGGGATGCGGTGGGGGCAGAGAAAGCTGAAAAAAACCCCATCATAATGCACTGAAAATATATATTAATGAATACTAGGCAACCAATAGAGTTTGTTAGTTTTGTTTCCCTGTTGTCTTGATGTTGTCTTGACATTGGGCTCTGGTGGTACACACTTTGGAAATCTTTCAAGCACTTCATTTCATCTTTGAATTGCACATGCTTTTCTCTCAGTTTCAAGGTTTCTTGTGCTTAGGAGAAAACATGTTCTGACATGCAGGAGTTTGGTGGTGGTAAATATTTCCTTTGAGTACAAAGTGCATGTGTGAAAAAGGCTTTTTTTCCTTTATTTCTTTCCTGAAAACACGTTTCTTTCTCACTTGCTCCTTTCTCTGTTGTAGTTAATAACTTGTTAAAGAGCTGAATCTGGAGATCTGAGTGAAATGGCACTTATGGAATTGTACTTTTAACCATACCACGCTGAGGAAAGTGCAGAAGCTCTGTATATGTGCGTATGAGAGGAATTCGTGCCATGCAGATGAGTTTGCATACTCGGTGACAGAGAGGGACCACAGGTGAGTCCCCAGCGATCTGCTTTGCCAAGAGGATTTTTCCAGCCCCTAATCACAGAAAAGCCCTCCATCTGTTCCCCAGAGTTGGCGGTTCTCATCTGTTTCAAGTGAAAATAACCAAGAATAGAAAATGGCACGCAATAAAGAATCCCCAGCCAAGTAGCCGTGCTGTCCTGCATTCCCCCCAAACCAGCATTCCCCGGCGCTGGGGTTTCGGCCCCCGGGCGAGAGAAAGAGCTGCAAAGGGTTAAACCGCTGACTTGCTTGCTAGGCAAAGTTTGAGGAAGAATATGTCTGAGGCTGGATACGCTGCAGCCCCGCGTTTGAAATCTGTCACCCTCACTTAGGAGCGCTGCATCTCTGGCTGTCACCGGTGAATAATGATCGCACGGCGATAAGATCGCTCGGCGGCGGAGCGCCGGGCCGCCCGGGGGAAGCCAAGACAGGAAATTGCGAGGCGTTTAGTCGCTTCAGCGGGGTGTTCTTCAGTGTCATCGGTGGGTGTCAGGGTCAAATGACCGCCTGGAGAGCAGATTGGGAAGATAATTTCTTTCCTCCTTTTCTTGAGAGGAACCCTGGGTGTCGGTGACCATTGGCAGCTATGGAAAACAGAGACCTCGGTGGTGATCCTTAAAACAGTACCATGCTGGAGCCCAGCTGTCCTGCCACTTTCTCCCCTTTCAACCTGCCGGACCCGGTGGGCTTTGGGTGACCTACCGAGAAGGAACCCACTTCCGCAGGAGCAGGTAACGCCTGATTAAGTCACTTTCTGGATTGACACGATCTTGATTTGACCAAAACGTGTCCTGAGTATCGCTCACTGATTTAAAGTATAGGATGGTTGAGGGTCCAGGGATAGGAACAGGAATAATTCAGCCTAATCCCTCTGAGACTACGGAGCAGAGCGACTGCCTGCAGCCTTGCAGAAGTTTTTAACATTCCCACTTTCCTCCCTGATTAAGGGCACAGAGGGCAGAAATACCTGTGATCGACAAGGGCCAGCTCTGCCTTCTGTGCTGACGACAGGTTGCTAGTATAGGGGACGTGGAAAACAGAGGGACAGGTGGACTAAACATGAGAGAGGGTTTTTTTTTTCCCAGAAAATGCACTGGTTGTCCATCAGCTTCACGAAGGAGATAAAAATTATGCTCAAACAAGAGCTCTGAAATGTATGCAGAGGCTAAGAAAGAAAAAAAAAAAGAGAAAGAAATATATTAAAAATTTTAAAAATACCTAGAACATTAGCCTTTGTACTCTACGGGGCTCCTGATCCTTTTATCCCTCGGGACCAGCTGGCAGCTGCGAGCAGACTCGAGTACAGAGCAGCCCCTCTCCGAGGCGGGGATGCAGGCTCTGACCGCGGGACTGACCGGTGTCACAGCCTTCTTCGCGGCCGGCTGGGACCCGCCGAGAGCCCCGGGCCGCTCCCTTCCATCCTGGGGGCGTAAAGCAGGGAGGGAAGCGGTGTCTCGTCCTTAACTCCCTTCCTCTTGCTGAGACCCGTGAGAAATGCTGGCTACCTGCGCTCCCCCGTCCGTGCTGGCTCCCCACCCCCATCACTCCGTGTAGGTGAGGGCACAAGTCCTCTTCCGAGCGAGCAGAAGGTGCGGCTCGGCTCGGCTCCGGGCTGTGTTTACGCTGGCACTGTCCGGAGTCCCCTCGGAGGGCGGGGGACGGAGGGCAGGGTGAGGGGGGCAGGAGCTGCGCCCAGCACACGGCGGCTGGGCTGACCCTCGCCGTGCTCCTCGGTGGGGCTTCATTGAGCCTTTCAAGTCGTGAGTGGTTTAGCCCCCCCAAGCGAGGGGCGAAGGAGGCGCGGAGCTAATAGCGAGTGATTCAGCTTTTGAGGTACGGCCGAGCAAATAGAAGCCACTGAGCAGCCAGGGGTGAGGGGGAAACCAGCCCCGAGGCATTTCGGTTCCCTTTTCTGTTTCCTCGACACATGGCATTGATCAGCTCCTTCTCTCCTCCATCCTCCTCAGCCCGTTTCTTAAAGTAACTCGCAGAAAAAGCTGTGCTATACGTTTTCTTTACTGATGTATGAATTTGAGGCAAATTCTCTTCGCACACCCCACGTTATACCTTGACGGCTGTATCCTATCTCTCAAGTGCTTCTCGGTATTAAACACTTTAAGTGGACTCGCCAGGACAAGGCAGTACCCTAGCAGGGAGCTGGACGGCGGGGGAAGGGTTACTCCGAAACAAGCGCAGACAGCCCGGCATACACACATACACACACACACACACACACACACACACACACACACACACACTCACCCATATGCACACCCACTGAATGTATACAGGAGAAATACGGGGGTGGGGAGGGGGGGGGGAAGTGGGTGTTGTTACCGCTGTAGGGCAAAACGCGTTTTCTCCAGAGGTTTTTAAGTCTTTATGACTGATGATGAAAATCAGAGAGAATACTAGAGGAGGTCCGTCTCTTCCCTGAGGGCTGGAGATTCTTTTATTCTGTGTTATATTTGTTGAATACTGGTACTGCGTAAAAGTTCGCAAGGGAGGAAGGAGCGGAGAAGAAGGGAGTGGGGGAGGCGGGCTTGTCGGCGGCTGCACATGAAATATCGCCATGTTGGTGGAGAGCACGGCTGTAATTATTGCTAGCGAGGGCATCTCCCAGAACCGCCGCTCGGGGAGTTTTCCAGCTCACTTCCCGGCTGCCCATCCGATCCGCTCGGATACACTGCGAGAGCGGCCGGAGCAGCGGTGCGGGGCAGTCCCCGCCGAAGGACGGCGTTCCCCGCGCCCTCCTCTCCCGCAGCGCCGGCCCGGCGGTGAGGCAGGGCGGGAATCGGGGGCTGCGCAGCCCCTACATCCCCCGGGCAGAGCCGCCCGCTCGGCTCCCGTTGCCGAAAGCAGAGGGGCAGAGGGCGAGTCCAAACGGGTGAAGCTCGCTAAATTGTCCTCAGCAACGCAGGGGTTAAAAGCAGCCGAGGGGGACGGGGGAGACGGGGAGGGAAATAAGGAAAGAAGAAAAAGAGAAAATCTAGCCTGACTTTGCCTCTTGGAAAGCTTTAGGTTGCAGCCCTGCCTTCCAAGCATTCTTTAAACTAGAAATGTGGGAGGGACTCCAGGAGAGAGAGAGAGAGATGGCTATCAACTGAATTCATTACTGTAAACATCTCCCTGGGGTGTCAGGCAGGGAGGAAAAAAAGGCACGACTTACATTAGCAGGGAATAGTGAGATGTGAGGCATCATTACTGCTAAGATCAGCCTGCAATCCCGGCTGGAGGCAGGCGCAGGACTTGGAGAGAGCCAGACACACGCTCACACACATACTCACATACATGTGTCCGATGCCTTCTCCGACTTACGAGGGTCCTGGGTCGCCGTGCCTGCTCCTCATGTGATCTTTTCATCATTTCCAGAGGACAGAAAGAGACAGAAAAAAAAATTAAAAAGAAAGCAAGCTAACAACCAAAAAAAAAAAAAAAAAAAAAAAAAAAAAAAAAGACAGAAAGAAAGAAACCCCAAGACCAAGCGTAGCCGCGGTCCCCTCTCGTTTATTTTTTTACCGGAGAAGGAGGAACGGCGGGGGAAAGAGCGAGCGAATCGAGGAGAGCAAGCGCGTTGGGAATGCCAGAGCCGTGGGCTGCGCGCCGGAGGAGGAGGTGGCGGAGCAGGGGGTAGGACGATGCCGCCGCCTCGTAAGGGCGGAGGAAGGCGCGGGAGGCGCGGGGGTCGCTCGGAGCTCGGCGGCCGGCGGGGAACGGGCCCGCGGGGCCGGCCGGGAGCGGCGCCGGGCGGAGGGCGGCGGCGGCCACCACCGAGGAGCGGCGGCGGCAAAGTTTTGGTGTGGGGGGCCAGAGGCGCGGAGGGGAATTACGATCGGTGCCGGCGAGGGATTCCCAGACACCGCCAGGTACAGTTGGGATTTCATTTCTCACTCTTTTCCTTTCTGGTAATTCTAGCCCCGGGCGATCTAAACCCGCGGTGCCCTTTGCCTTGTCCCAGATGGCAAAGTTGAGGAGCCGGGATCGGGCTGTGTCAGAAACACCGCCTGCGCCACGTTAGAGCCCCGCGTCCGCGGCGCCGGGCGCGCACAAGTGTGGATTTATGAATGGCCGGCGGCAAGTGCTAGCAGGGTCCGCGGGCTGCTGGCTCGGGAGCGCACTCGGAGCTGGCAGCTGCCGCCGGGTCCCGGGTGTCGGTCGCGTCTCGGTGCCGAGCTGGGGGGGGTGCCGAGCCTGGCCCCCACCCCTGGGCAGGGCAGAGCCGAGGACTGTCCCTGCGGCAGGGACACCGGCGGAGCGCCCGTGTGAGCACCACCCGCGGTTCTGTCCGGGAGGTGGTTCGGGGAAGCGGGACCTTTAGAGGTGAGCCTGGCTTGGAAGAGGCAGTCGGGCTTAGTTGGGCGCTGCCGAGTGTTGAGGAATGTACGCGGAGAGCCGGGAGCTGCGCCCGGCAGGAGGATCCGTCAGATCCCCAGCAGCAGCAGGCTCCGGAGCGGGGCCGGCGGTGAGTGGGTGGGGGCGAGGTTCAGGGAATCGGATCGAGACTTCGGAGCACAATAGAGCCGCTCAGAGACCTGGCGAGTTAGACGGGGGTCTGACAAAATGAGACTAAATACTGCAGGGGGCTGGGTGTGTGGGGATGGTGTGTGAATAAAAACTAGCAGATCGCAAAAGGAAGTCAAGCAGCTGTAAAGACCTCTCTTGAATATGATATGAAACCCCATAAAAGATAAATAAACAATCAGCAAAGTTAAGAGAATAAGATTCTCTACCTTCATTTCAGAGTGGGAAGCAGTCAACAGGAGCTTTTAATTAATTTTAATGGAGGAAATCTGTTTTAAGGCTTACAATAAGCTAATAAATCCAAGGCACAAATCCGTGTAAATTCCTGCACTGTGTGTGGAAGGTACTGATTATATTTCTTCACATACTGCTTTTTGCGAGGCTGTGTTCAGCCAAATAGAAAGGGAGAGGTTCTTTATACGAGGGGCAGGAAAAGATACTGAAAGCAAGTCAGACCTCTCCCTCTATACCTCCCTCTCCTGCTCTCATTCCTTCCCTCTCCCCCTCTCTCTCTCTCTCTCTCTCTCTCTGAAAGTCAGAGTGTATGTTAAAGAGAGGTTTATTTGCTGTAACTGACTTTGCAGTGCTTGCAGGGAAATTAAACCAATTTAGAGGTTGAGACTGATCAGTGTTTGGGTTTAATACACCCCACTAACCATATAAACCCCCCGACAGATTTCCATGAACTTAATTCTTTACTTCATTCACTGACATGGTCTTTCTCCAAAGAAAGATCTGTAGTTTAAGACTAAGCTAATAAATTGATTTTTGATACATGTATTTTTGGAAGGAGAAAAGTTCATCCTGGCATTTTTTTCAAAACTCTTAAAAGGTACTGTACCTATATTTCTATCTGCATTTCTTTCCTTGCTTCTTTGAAAGAGTCAATATATGCAATGTTATCACTGAGACATAAACTTTGCGTAATGAAAAGGATCTAAACATTGTATAATAAAAAAAAGAAGTAACAGTTGTGATTTTAAATTCACTCTTTCTGTGACAAAAGTGATGTTAGAATGTTAGTGTTGGTCTTGCTTTGGAAAATTATGTGAGTAGAGGTTTCAAGAAGCTATATCAGTGGTTGTTCTGTGTCCTGATATGGTAACGAGGCAGTTAAGACAGTTCAGGCCTGGAGTCCTGTAGGTAAAACAAGCCAGAGCACTGTGCAAATACAGTGTCTATAAAACTACCTGTGACTAGAACAGCCATCAGCGTTTTCCAAAGTCCAAGGCTTTAGCGAGAAGTGCTGCTGGAATGCACCCAGCGTTCTTAAGAGTCGCTCCTCACACACGTACACCCTGTATTTTGTATAAGGTGATGTTATCTGTGTTTGGCTTGGGGAAGTCTGGATCTAATTTGAGCCACTGTTGCAAGTCACATTTATATCCTGGCCTGCTGGATAGTTTGATTTAGGATGTAGACATATCTCCTTTGCGCAACCCTACACCCTTCCAGTTGGAATCTGCATTACATAGGCTATGCTTTCCTTCAGAATCAAGAATGTGCTTGCATTCAGCTGCTTAAAATAGCAGTATCTAAAACGTGGGATGTCATTAGGGCTGACTTCCCTACCCTTCCCGCAGCAAAGGAGGGACACAGTTTTACCAAGTGAAGAAAACAAAAAGGAGTTGAAACAAGTACAACTATCAGGATTTTCCTGTACTGAACTTTCTATTTAAAGGACTATAAAGAAGGCACACTTAAGGTAATGCTGTTTCCAGGAAGGTGAGAGCTTTATTTTTTAATCACTTCTATTACCTCTTTAATCTCAAAATGAGTTCATTTTTGTCTAGGATACTTTCATGTAACTTTCAGGCTTTCTCTAGGCAGATTCAAATCCAGTCCATTAGTGACCTCTATCTGTGAGAAGGGTGTAGTCAATGGTGTTTTTTTCCCTTCACCACAGTGGATTGGAAGCACAGACTATAAATTGTTTTAGTCTTTTATACCTGCAAATCACCTAGTTTTTTAGGTTATAAATCTTGTTTTCATTGTAAACAATGCATTTTTCTAGTCTTTTAAGCAGGAAAGCAAAACCAAATTCTAGTTCCAAACATGAAAGCGTTTTCAATCTGTTTCAGCTATTCCAGTGATAACAAGATAAATATTTGCAAAAATCAGAAAAATAAGAAGTAACCAGTGCTATTGAACATCAGTACTAAAGGAATTGCATTTATATTTGTTTCATGTTATAATACTTACTCTAAAGCAGATTGAACCTGTGGGAAATTTTATTGCCCTTCAGTGCTTACATAATTTAAACTTGAGAGAAACACTCAGATCAGATATACTAAGAGAAGAGTTTATAGTAGCAGGGTGTTTAAAAATGTTAAAAAAAAAATCCAGTGCTGTCTATATTCGGAATGCATGTCACAGATCAAGAAAAAAGGGGTCTTTATAAAGCAGATGGACTCTTTTAGGGGATTATTAAACCCAGCTTCCCAATACTAATTTGTCTCTTGTTTATATCCACAACTATATTCCATATTTTTGTTAGTGATTGTAAATGGCAGTTAAGGACTTGATCAGCAAAATCTTTGAGTAGATGACTACCACTGTTTGACATTTCTCAGATTGTAGTTGATTACCTCAGCACTTGGTAATGTGATGGTTTTAGGTGTTTCCTTCCCTCCCCCTTGGGCAGTTATTTTAGGAGTTTTTCTGCAAAGCTTTTTATTTATTTCCTCAAGAAAGTAAAAGGCTTGGGACTTGCCCCAGAGGTATAAAATTTTTTTTTCTTTTCTTTTTTAAACAAATATTTGTATTTGTTCTTATAAAAAATAGAAAAGAATAATATACAGTTGTTATTTCTGAAAGAAGACTAATTTAACATACAAAAAGATACAAGCTTCAGTTTCTGTACAGCTGTGTGTAACCCACACCTTGCAAGTAACTGACTTCTTTTGAAGAAAAACAACCACAAAAAGATCATCATTAGAATGATGGCATGTTTTATTCATTTATTTTAAACAAACCCAAACCTTAATCCATTGATGATACTCAGGAAAGAAGTGTTTGAAATAACAACTCTACTCTGTTTAACTAACTGTGTTTTAATCACATCAAACAATATGCCCCAGGAATACTACAATTTAATCTGCCACTGGTGAAAGGTGTTGGAACCTTCTTCTATCTTTTCTTTTTTATTAATGGATGATTTTCCCAGTTAACAGGCCTTTGTTTGGGGTTTCTTTCTGTCTTTTGATTCCTTCTTCTGATGTGGCCCCTTGAACTGTATCAAAATTAAATACTAGCAGCAACTTAAAACAAATCCATCATGCTCTATTCAACATTCCTGAAAACTTAATGATGCAGAACAAGGTCTGTAAAGTTTCCCTTTTTAAAAGAACTCTTGTGTTTCAACTCTACCTAGAAACAGTCTTCTGTATATTTTACTTCAAGCTATGATGGCTTCATTTGGTTTGGGGTTTCTTTCATAAACCTTTTCTAGCCTAGTTTAATGCAAGGGTGTATTTAAAAATACATGTGACACAGAAAATTGTTTATCATTCAAAGGTGCTGTCTTTGAAACTGCTGACGTCCTTTCAGAAAACAGTCCCGTCTTTTGATATACAAGATCAGATAATTGCCAGATTTGGTCCTGGTTAGTTTTTTGTAGGAGCTGCCCCTTTCTAAGTAGAATATTAGATGTCTCAGATGATATTCTGACCTGGCCTTCAAGTCAACAGGCAATTTTCATAACTCTTAAACACCAAATATTCACAATATAAGTTATCATTCTAATTTTATGCAGCAGTTGTGGATTAAAGACTGCAATCAAAACATTTTGAAGAAAAAGAAAAAAGGTTTGAAAGATAGTTCAGGCAATAACCTGTGGATTGCTGTGGGTCTGCAAATCCTGGCCCAGGCAGGGACATAACTTGAGCCACAGAATTCAGTATTTACTTCCTTTTAGTGTCATTTATTTTTGAATATATCACAGTGAAAATGTTTGGATTAAGTGACAGAAGCTCTACTCTTTGGCCAAAGTTCTTTATTATGTCCAGGTAGTCATTGGTAATCTAATGATCTTAAAAATATCATATAGACATCAAGCTAGTTCCTTCTAGATGACTAAATTAGTCTAAGTCAATTCCAAAAATTCTCTTCAGACAAAATTTTCAAGATTTTTTTAATGTCTGAGATCTTGTGGAAGCATTACAAGCAAAAGATTTTGCAGTTTCATATTCGATTAATTGGACATACATCTGTGTTCAGAAAAGCCTGGGCAGGCTGATGCTGCACTCTTCACTTGTAGTTAATACTGTAAACTGTGTGGAAGTGCTGCATGACCTCTTGAGAGGAGGGAAGGTGAGAGCTCTGAGTGAAAAGCCTCATCAGCACCTCCTGGAAACAGAAGCCAGTGTGCTGCAGTGTTAGTCCCAG
Organism: Erithacus rubecula; assembly: GCF_903797595.1. NCBI lineage: Eukaryota > Metazoa > Chordata > Aves > Passeriformes > Muscicapidae > Erithacus > Erithacus rubecula. The sequence goes on from NC_136688.1 coordinate 42,612,102, forward strand.
TTCTCACTGGCAGCTTTTGTCATCTCTTCACAAAACCTACAGGTCAAAATAAACTAAAGAGTACAGGTTTTTCTGACAGTGCTTCCATCACTGCATCACACAGCTGCACGAGCAGCTGCTGCCTGGCCAAGCTGTTCCATAAGAGTTTGCCATGAGACATCGTCTTTAAAGGGGTTGTCTGTGTGGGAAGGTGCTCCTAGGAATGTCCTAGGAATGCTGGGGGGCTCTGGTGATGCTCATGCACAGTCTTCAGCCTTCACACAGGTTGCAGAGGATCAAAACATGGTCAAACTCCAGTCACAGGGTCATCAACTGAAGACCTGTACCTTTAGAATACAAATACTTCTTTCTCTTAAGATTTCCTGTATGGTTTTTTGCTACTGAGAAAAAGGGGACCTTTACAATGTCATTGGAAACTAATGCAAAAAAAAAAAAAAAATTTATATATATCTATCTCATACTGACAAAACATGAGAATTAGTATGCAGTTTTGAAAAATAAATGTAGGTTACATATATACACATGCATATATATACAGTTTTTTGTACGTTACATATATAGGTGACTATGACTGTCTAATCATAGAGGTCAGACATTTCAAAGCATCTATAATTAATATTAATTGAAAAATAATTTTGTTGGTGAACTGCAAATCAAATTAAACAATAAGAAAGAAGGTCTACTGTTCCCCAGTGTGTTGGAAATTTGTCTAGTGGGTGAAAGAGATGAGGTGCTCCCAAGAGATATTGCTCCAGAGGTCAGTAGAAAGAGTGTGTAGCAAACTTACCTGTGCTTAGGAAATACAACTTCACAGCTGAAGAACTGCATTTTAAATGATTGTATTTGATTCTAGACTCAATCCTTCTCTCTTTCGCTGGCAAGTTAATTTCACAGACACTCTTCTCATTATTAGGTATTACTCATGTGAGTAATGATTTAAATACCCCAAAGTGATGTCATTTAGTTGTAATTGAAGATGATACAACCCCAAGAGCATGTCTCTGGTTGTACTAATGTATATATGCTTTCAATAGTAGTTTCTTCATGTATGTACAGGAAAACAAGCTGTGTAGGTAAAAGTAATTTAAGTTGCTAGAACTGTGTCTTTATTAGGATTGTAGCAGTAGATGTGTTTGTTACAGGCACAGCATACATAGGTACATTTCTGTGAAAGCTGTCTGTGGATGAGATATCATATATGCATATCATTTAATAAATTATTATTCTGGTGAGTGAGGGAGTTTTGGTGAGCCTGTTTCATGCCTTAAATGCTAACTGAAACCACGTCAGGTGTCTCTAAATGAAGGAGTATTTGTTAGCAGTGCCTTATAATTTCATGTGTGATCTAGGAAGTTTTTCCTAGGTGGTGCTTCTTGTGTCACTGAGAGATTTGCATTCAACTAAATGTACCCTATTTAACAGTCTTGTTCATCTGGTTTCACAGGTCATCTCATTGGCTCATCTAGGTTTAACCTTGTTCTTATCTTTAACCACTTAGCTTTGGAGTCAGGCACAAATACTCCAAAACTACACATTATTTCTTGAGCCATATCAGTTGATAACTTGCTCTTAAGTTTCATCATTTATTATGTAAGAAAACCAAAAAAAAAACCCAACAAAATGCAAAACATTTTGATACCTGAATTGGTCTTCTTAGATCCAGGGATTGTAGGACACCATTAAATATATTACAGTTCCATAAGCATATTGCATCATGTTGTACAGATCCATTACTGTAAGCCCCCACATTATTCACTGGAGATGAGAAGGTGGAGGCAGAAAAGACAGGAAAGGCTAGCCAACAGCTCACACTTCTCTCTCTAGAATGTTCATAACATTTTCTTTCTTAATTTAACCTTGTGCAATATGTCATTGTTTTATTCTTTGAACTGCCAATTAAAAAATTATATCCAAAACAAAATAAGTAAACTAAGTAATTAAAATGTGGTATTATCCAGCCTGATAAATTTCTCTTCCTTTAATACAGATTTAGTTGTCTAAGAAGAGATTTCCTCATGGTGAAGATGAGTATAGAGTGAGGGGCTGTTAACATTTAACAGAACATGATCATATACAGACAGACATTCTCATATGTATTGCTAAATCCTCTGTATCAAATTGGTATATGCCTAACAGTGATTTTTGAAAGAGCTCATTCTGGCCCTGTGCCATGCTGCTCAGTGAAGAGCTGCTTCTTGAACAGTTCAACAGTAAATTGAAAAATGCATTTTGCCAGTAGAATTCATTTTTTAAATTTTTTTTTTCTTTTATTTGAGAAATCGCTTTCACTGTTCAGCAAAACTAATTTCAAAACCTTATTATTTATCAGTGGTGCAGCAGAATCACAGTCTTTACTCAGGAAAGAAGTGCCTAACAGTATAGTTTTGAAAATACTTAGGAAAGAAAAAAGCATTATGAACACCTCTCATTCTTTTAAGAATGTGCACTTTGAATGCCACAGACAGAGCCAAGTCCCTTATAATTGCCCAGAGATGCCTAAGCATCTGTGGCACAGCATCTGACAGTAATGTTACTCTAGTTCCTTTATGTTGAGTCGTATAAAAATCTCTTTTTAAAAATCTTTTCTTTCACATGATATTATATATTTAAAATAAGAAAAATGGAAATGCATGCATGAGGGGACACGCACACACAAAAATACAGGAAAAAAAACCTAAAAAGAGATTTTCAAGAGAATTAAAGTAGCAAAAGACTGTTTAGCAAAATCTGTTTCCTTCTGAAGTTCAGTTAGAATCTTCCTCTTTTATTATTTAACTAGGTAGTGGGGCAAACAGTGATACTGCTGAAGTTTGAAAAGGAAACTTATATGAATTTTTTTAGTTTGTTTGGATTTCTACGGTAGTGCTTTCCCTCCAGAGTTAATACAGAGCAGTTTTCACTAGTATTACTCCATTCAATACAGTCTTAAGAAAAATGTTGAAATTTGACTTAATTTTAAGTTCTGGATACAGCATTCTGTATCCCTTCTTGTGTGGTAACCTAGAACCTTAGTTTTCAGTTGTGTATAACTCCAGTAAAGTGCTGTTGTTGAAAACTAAATAAAGACACCAAAAAAAGGCAACCAAAACCCACTAAAACAAACCCAAAAGCAAAACCAAAGGACGCACAAGCCCACAGTTCAGGAGCTGTGGAAATCTCAATGCTAACAAGATGGTTGTTTTCTGTTCTACATTGGATAATCTTATCAGCATCTATTTAACTTTATATTTAGTACCACATACTGGTTTGTCTGTTATCACAGAAGTCAAACACTCAGCTCTATTCTCAGATCAGCACAGTGGATCTTTATAAATCTGGAATAAATGAGATGTTAGAGTTGCTGCCAGCAGCTCTGGCAACAGAACTGTTGATCTGCCCAGATTCTCTTTCCTACAAAAATGTCTTATCAGCAGATCCCCACGTCCTACATGGTGTGACTGTGAATTTACAGATAAGAGTGCAGAATGACTAAAAGTGGATGGATGGCATCATCATAAATAGGTCATGAGTTACCAACTGTGGAGCTTGATCCTGAGACCAGGAGAGGCAATTATAAATTTCAGAGCCCTTCAAAGGATAAGGAGGTCTCTAGGTAGAAGAGTTTTAACTCTTCACCCTTCATTTGTCCAAAACTGAAAGTACATAAATCAGTCTGTGCGAGCAGAGATGACTATGAAATTCATAACCACTCATCTCTGTGACATTGATGGAAATTCTATTGAATCAAATGCTTAGATATTCTAATTATGAAGCTCTGATATTCAGCACTTCCCTTAGGCCATCAATATCTCGTATGCAATCCTATTTTACAAGCTGCTGAATGATTGTCTGGTTGTGCATGTGCTGCCCCAGAGAAGGCATCCTCTAGTGCAGCCAGCCAGCTGCAGAAGGATGATCCTGTTTGAGCACTAGGAGAATAAACACTTTTAAATTTCAGATAACATCAGTGTCAGTTCACAGGCTGCTTAAGTCTTGTGAAAAAATACTTGGCAGTCTTGGGAAGGGGTGTTTAAATATAGAGCTGTGTATTGTCTTATGTTGATAGATAGCCAATGCTTGTCGAAAGACATTCTTTTTAACTCTCTCAGTGCCATGCTAAAAGATTATCTTCTGTTTAATACAATAGGAAATAAAGACCTGGAGCCTCACTATGAAATTTGCCTTCCCACTGTCTGGGGTACTTTTATTGACTTGTGTTTGTATTCTAGTAGCAGCATACTACTCCTGTTTCTCTGTTTCACTGTCTCTATTTTTTAAATACTGTGGCAGCATAGGCTGAATCAGAGTTTTTAGTTAGCTCTTCAGCTAAGAAGGATCTTTCTTTCAAGCTAGAGTTTATCCTCTTATGTCTGTCATGTCAGGTGTATTGAGGATAAGTATCCTAAAGATACTATCAAAACTGAAATAATAATGGTCATGGAAGCTTTTATTTTCATTTAAATATTTCTCATATCATTTTTGAAAGTCAAGTATTGAAGTATTGTGCCAAGGGAAGATAAAAGCTGGAAAGGGAAAGTAACTAGAAAATCACTGAAAAACAGGATGGAAGCGAGTAATCAAATTTGTCCAGATCAAATTAAGTACAGATATAAACAAGTTTATGTGAACAGAAAATCATAGTTTCCTAGTGACCACAGTTTTAACCACCTAAGCTGTTATTCACCTGAGAAGAAAATGATTGCCATGAGAGAGAGAAATAGGACAGTGCACCTTCTAGAGGAAGCTAAGATGGGACAAAAGGATCTGTTGCATTCCCCTAATTGTTTCTGTGATGGGCATAGCACATTTGCATTATCACACAGTTAATGTTCTCTCAGTGAACCTCTAGAAAAGAACTCTTGATGATTTTGTGAGTCTGTTGTTCTTTAGCCTATTCCCTATTAATGTTATTCTGTGTTCTCATTTTTGTGTCTTTAGAAACTATGCATTTTAACCATAAGAAAAACAGATACAGAGTAAAACTGGGATGGATGAGATGGATAAATTAGTGAGAAAATAGACTTAAATTTTCCTCTCAGGAATGGGTTTATTCACAGGAAGTGTATTTATGTGGATAAATCAAAGGGGAATAATTAATATTATTTGTTATTTAAAATATATACTATAGGTCCTGTCATCTTTTCTTGTTAGACATCCTATCTGAAAGAGATTATATATTCCTTATGTGACAAAAAAAAGACTGAAATAGGGGATCAATGGGGACAGTGCCATGGGAGCAAATGACACCAGAGTGGGTCTTTATTACTGTTGTTTACAAGAAATATGATGAGGGAAATGTCCATTGTGCACTGTAACATTCAGAATTGTGATGTTTTTTCTCCATCATCAGTACATTCATGCTGTCCTGCTGATTAAATCACTGGCTAAGTCAAACGTTGATCAAACTCCGTGCTGTGGTCTGCAGCTTGCTTTTGCCTCTTGCAGGTGTAGGCAGGGCAGAATTCAGCACTGGATTTTTCAGTCAGGAGCAAAAAAGTGGTGCAGATTGAGGACTAAACCAGCAAAGGCTGCAAAAGATCCCTGTGCATGTACATATGGGAGGGTTGGCATTTCTCTTCCCCCAGGCACAGCAAATGCCCACAATCAGCATCAGCACCAAGTCTGAACCCTTAATATGAAGGAAGGGAGATAATTCATGGTGAAAGCTCTACTAAAGATATATGTCCTTGCTTTGCTAGTGTATTTTTTTTACACTGTCAGCTTTCTCCATGAGTATTGTGGTAGCAATAATATTTGTAACAACTTGTAATTCTAGTTATTTGCTTACTTATTATCTTGCAGAAAGTCCAGTAAAGAAACTGACTACAACTCAGTTACTGTAACTGTAAAAGAGAAAAAACAAAACTCAGTGGAAAAATGGCAACTTATGAGTTAACATGTTAGCCCTTCATTCTTTCAGATCAAGCTTCCTGTGAGTAATAAAACACAAGGCAGATGAATTTGGCTGGTCTCAGTCAAGCCTCTCATGGATAGTTGCCCACACGGGAATAACTACTGCATAGATTAGCTCTGTGAATAGTTCCAGGACAGGTGTGGGACTGAACTGCTTTGGCAAAGCTGTGCCAGGGAACTTGTCTGTGATTATTCGCTTGGTGGTATCTGCCTTCCCTTTTCATGCACTAAAATTTAGCCAAACACGCTTTTAAGTAATTGATTTTAAGAAATTGGAGAAAACACAAATTTTGTAAGATTAGCAAATACTTTATTAGACAATTCATGCAAATGAAGTACAAGTGGAAATTAAAATACCCTTACTAGGGTAAGAAATTAGTCAACATGTCATTCCTGACAACAGAAACAGTGTTAGAGTTTCTGATTCATCTTTTCTAAAAGACAAGAAGAAATAACAAAAACGGGCAATATTTTAAAAGCTTAGGAGGGGTGTAAATGACACAGGGTTTCTCTTGCTGAATACCAAAGCTTTTTCTTACTATTTGAAATCCAGGCATAGTCTTTGGTGATCTATACAAAATGAAAGGTGGTCTCAGGTAAACCCACCACTATTAACAGAGCCTTATTTTCCAGTCCCTGTCAGAAGTGAAAAGATTTGTTAGCTAAGGAAGACAAACTACACTTTGACCTCCACATGCTCTTATTTATCTGTTCTTCCAAAGCAGTCGTGAGCCTCAGTCAGACTGTGCAAGTCCTTGTAAAAAGCACATTATCAGAAACAAACTCTACACTCTTTTTCTTGACATAAAGCGAGGGAACGTAAACATAAGAAAGGAGGAAGAGTTAAGAGCAGCATTTGATCAATGAATTCTAATGCACAAGCAGATTCAGAAAGCTGCTTGATACTGGATGTGTAGCAGCACTTGCGTAAATCAGGGCTCGACCAGTTTACAGCTGAATTATCCACAACATAAAACCGAGAACTTCTCTGTGCAGCTCCTTGTTAGAGCCATGACTGTAGGCCAGCCTTCCTTCTTAAATAATAAGGGGAAAGGATTGCAGTCTGGGAGCTGACACTGCTGTTTGTGCTCTGGCTTCCTCAGAATCAATAGAGGACCCTGCTCTTCAAAACCTTCACACAAAGTAAATATTTTTTTTCTTGATTTAACTGGAAATGCTTGGGCATGCAATTGCCTGAGGTCAGGTTTACAGCACTGCTCTAGTTATTTGCCATACAGTTTGGGCTTTCAGAGTCATCTCTAGAGTAATTTATTGAGGCATCTATTTTATACTGCAGTTATGATCCTTATATCCATCTCATAGCAATTTCTATGCCCATTGTGACTGACATGTTTTCCATGACATTTTTCATGCATTCCACTATTGCTATAACTAATGCAGCTTGATTTTCACAGGCATGTGACCATTTTGGGCAAGTAATATGGCTCTAAAAATTTACCAGCTTAACTGTCATCTCCTTCTGCTAGAGGACTGCAGACATAATGGCTTTATCAATGCAACAGTGGACTTTTGCCACTTGCAGTAAAGTTCAAACTTATCAGTTTTAATGAATTACATAATTTCTTCTGCTGCAGGAACTCTCTATTATAGGAGTAGGGAGAATAATGACAGAAGTCCTCTGTTAATTTGCCATTTTTAAATTCCAGTTAGGCTAATAGTTGTGCATATTCTGATGGTAGTATTGTCTAAGATAACAGCATAATACAACTGCGTAATGTTATTGGAGAAAATTCAAAATTGCTGTGTTGCAGTGAATATTTATCTCCAGAATTTACATAGGACTTTGCTAGCTGGTAGCCAGTGATGCTTTTTCATTCAGGATTTAGTGGCCTTTTTCCAGTACAAATTTCAGTAGGACTCCAGAGGCTGTTAATGCCTAATAATAAATGTGTCCTTCCGTTAGTCATTGTTTTCTTTATAGAAACTAGTACAATGTTTTGTAACTAGATATAAAACAAAGTGAATAATAATGAGCCACATTGCATTCTGTTCTGTGTGATCTTATTCTGCTCATCACTGTGTTAACCTAACATCAATATGTAAATCTTTAGTGAAAGCTGCCATTACAAAAGTGTTTTGCAATGTTCAGTAATATTATATGTCTTTTTATCATGCAGAAAATTACTAATACTCAACATGAGACCTGGTCAGTCAGTATTGAAAATCTTTAAATTCCCTTCTGATTATGGAATTCTGGGCAGTGATTTGTACACACAATAATTTATGGGTGCATCAAACATGTTTATAACTCCCCTGACTTGACACACATGCACAATCTAGACAAGTAATTAGCAAAATAACGTCAATTGTGCTGCATATTCCAACTGCAAACAACAATGTTGCAAAAATTACTTGTAATTGACTGTTCCTCTAGAAATGTTCTATACAGTATTTCTCTCTCACCCTTGCTCTCTCAAGGGCTCTCTCCCTCTCTCTCACTTTGCCCTGCTATTGTAACCTCTAATGGTTAAAGCCTTATGCTTAAACCTAAATCTTCCCACCAAGATTAAAGGGTTGCATTTTCCTGGTGCTGTGATTCCATCTATTGTAACATCTCCTATCAGAGAGGAAGGAGTCCACAGGTTCACTGATAGATATCAGTATGAAACCTGTCATTTTAGGCTGTGGGAAAATGAGATTAGAGCTGATCTGACAAGAAACAAATCTCCTCTTCCTTTCTCTCAGGTAATTACACAAGATGAATTCATGATCCCAGTGTATTTCTTGCTTTTCAGGCAATTTCCAGGAGGAAGATTCTCCTTACTATAAATAAGTACCCATGTTCTATAATTTCTGACAGACATTTGGGGAGATTTTCCCTTATATTCATTGCTATGCTGCAAATAAATTAATGTGAAATAAATAACACCCTAACTCATATTACTGCTCTTAAATAGAGGTGGGATCTTTCTGATAATTTTTCACTGTTCAAGTCTTCTCATTATGTATCATTACCAATAAGGGAAAAAGAATTGTGAAACCTGAAATAGCAAAATCTAAATTGTGACTGGTCACATTTTGACCACAGATTTTTCTCCAGTATAAATATAGGTTTATTCTTCTAAAATCTGGAATTATTTTACATCTATGGAAATGAAAATGTAAAGATGTATTCCTTGTTTCAAATCTTCACCTCTAAGGTGAAGCAGAAAGAAGATGAACATCCTTGTATCAGACCAATTGACAGTGTCATGGCAAAACATTTTTGGAGCTGTAAATAATTAGAAGCACAGTGCATGAACAGACCTGAAATGCCTGAAGTAAAGTAAGGAATGGTTGTGGTTTCTGAATCCATGTATGGATATCAGTACATTGGCAAATCAAATGGGCAACTACAGTGATCTTCCCATTTGTGCATGATGCCTCTATCCATTGTAGTTTAAAAAGCAATTGCAAAGATCCACAACACTTTTGAAAACAGAATCAAGAGCCCTATATTTATTCTAAAGGGCATGTTCAAAAATTCATTTGTAAAAGTATTAGATTTTCATTAAAATACAAATTAATAGAGAAATGTAAAAAAATCCTCTGTTTTTAAACATAAATTTTTGAAAAATGGCATTCCACAAATGAAAATTTTCACACTGTTTAAACAGAGCTTCTTGATTTATTTTGATGAGTAGTATGCCATCCTGTAGAGAACTAATACATGTGCTTAGTATATATTACTGTTTTGTTACTGAAGGGCCTGGGAGAATAATGAAAATAACCCAGCAAAAGAATTTTCTGCTTCCAGCCCAAGTACAAGCATTAAAAATGCTACTGTGATCAGATGATTCCTAATGAAGCTGCAGCTTCAAAATGTCTGACTTTTCTATATAAAGACTTGAATTTGGAGTAAGTAGGTGAAGGATATTGTGAGGCTCTCCATAAAGTAAAGCAAAAATCTGAAATTATTGTAACAAAGATTCTTGCAACATATGTATATATCACTTTTTACAAGATATCTCCAGGCAGCAATGGCTGACTTCTAGGGGCTGTTATGGGCTTAGACAGGGCTTTGCTCTTGGCACAATTAACTCCACATTACTTGATTAAAAATTACTTATTTGAAAAACATTACTTACTCACCAGTATCTGATTTCTTTATTGTTCCCCAAAGCTTAAGAATCATGCAGTTCTGCTGCAGTCATGCTAAAAAAATACAAGTTTTTTTGGTTTCTCCCAGACCTTCTCACTCTTTCCCAAAAGTGACTAAGATATTCCTGTGAAATGTAGGTCTCTATTTCATGCTGCATATGACATTGGCTCTTTCTCTTTCCAGTTAGATCAAAAATAAATGTGAGAAGCAATCTCCTTTCCACAGCTGAGGTCAAGTCCTTCAGAATCCTGCATACTTTCAATCCCAGTAAATTGTGAACATGATAATCATTTCACAAGGTCTCCACACATAAATACATTTCTTTCAGTGGAAATTTCTTTCAACTATCTCCATTGGAAAAACCAAGAAGAACCACCTTTATATTTTTATGTTTTTGAGTGAGAAAGAGTTAATTTCAAAGAGTAGTATGGCATGAAATATAAATCAAATACAGTTTGAAGTAAAAGCACTTTCTGAACATCAAATTTTCTCATGGTGACTTTTTTTTTTTCTTTTTTTTTCGGTGTTTTTTTTCCCATTTTTTGTTTGTTTGTTTGTTTTAATTTAAATTGTAGCAGAATTGCATTCAAAGTCCACAAAACAACAGCAATAAATAATAAAAATAATAAGAATAGGCAGCAGGTTGTCTGGCATGCAATGAGAATTTAAGCATAGCCCAATCTTCCTTGGTAAATGTTGATGTGAATAATTAAATGAAACAGAGGGAAAATACAGTCTGTCAAAACCAGCTTCCTTCTAGACATGGGAGGAATTAAGAATTATTTCAAGGGAAAGCTTTAATGCATGTCTCCAACATCCTGGTTTGCACAACTTGTCTCTGTGGTAAAACTTCCCAAACTAATTTCCCTAATAAAGAATGTTGGAATAATTTTTTTGCAATATGTAGTTTAGCCTAGCAATTTTCATATTTATGTGAAATTTTCACTTCTAAATCTTTTCTGAAGAGATAATACTGCTGTATCATACTGGGCAAGCTTCAGTGGGCTGAAATGTGGCATTCAGTTACTGATTCAATATTCAGTGTATCTGATGATACTAGAATATATACTCTGTGTTCTGAACATGCAGTTCTGCTCCTCAGTTGACCTGTACTGACATAATTTTCTTAAATTAGTTTTGCTAGTTCAGGACATGAACAGAAAAATGAACAGTCAACTAGATTATTTGATCCGATTACCTTTCCAGAATAACAAAAAATTAAAGAGATTGTAATATATCAATGAGAAATCCATTCCTCCTAAATTGAACACTGTCGTATGTTTTCTTTCCCATATTATATCCAGAGTTGGCTGAAAATTTTAGAAATATTTAAATAAATTTCAAATAAAACATTTTGATTTGGTGGTACAACTTATATAAGGTGATGCAGAATTACTTATTCAGTGTCCTAAACACAAGTTTGAGCTGCATAAACCCCTGAAATTTAATACCAGCCCATTGTGACAGATAATTGATTAATTGAGGTGTAATCTGTTTTTAGGAATTTGTGTGGCACAATAGCACTGAAATAGCTAAGGTTCTCTATTTTAATATAAGTGACTGAAGTTCCTGGAGTCAAAGACTTAGGTGATGGTTTGTCCTTCAGCAAAGTCAATAGGAATAGTTCCCACTGGCATCAAAGAAACAGGCAACTTGTTCTGACTACCATTTCCATGTCCTTTATGGTTAATTAAGACTTCATTCAAGCACTTCATTGAGTAGTTGCTAAACTCTTAATATGTTTATGAGGTCTTTATGCTTTCCCTGTCTTGCAAAGGAGCATCCGTCCAATAAATGGCCATATATAAAAGCTTAACTTGTTATTTGATTTTGGATTTATTCTTTTTTAGATTTAGCTCTACTGCAAAGTCCTACAAGCCACGTGGAAAAGGTGGCTTTTCTTCTTGTCTCCTTGGAGCAGGGGCACTGAGGCAAGAATGCAACACAGAGGGAGACCAAAATTTATTATATGAGAACCTGTAATCTAAGCTAATACCTAGAAATTCTGAGTATGATTCATGCTCAGTACTGCATTTTAGCGTTTTTCATCAAAGCCATATAAAATTGGTTTGGAATCTAAATTTTTCAAAGAAAGTTTGTAAAACTGGGGTCCGATACATCTATATGTATTTTCCATATATACTTGTAATATTCAGGCTTGAATTCCTCTCAGGCCTAATGAACTGCCTTTCTGAAACATGTTTGTTTCCAGATACCATCCAAAAAAAAAGAGGGAGAACTGCTGACCATTTTTTGAGAAACTGAAAATTGTGATGCTTGTCCCACTAGCAGGAATGGCATCTTTACTCTTTTAGCCTTATCTCAAATAATCAGGATATTTTTCTAAAATCAAAAATTAATGCATAGTCTCCAAGAAATTATGTAAGCTTCATTTCTAGGCACAAATAGAATTAGCTTTGAGAAAGCACTGGTGTATTAGTGTTGAAAATATGTCTGCAATGACAGAGCCGACACAGCTGGCATAAGGAAACCTTCTCACTACTTAAGATAAATTAATTAACCATGTTTGGTCATTTGGAATAGCAAAACTGATTGATCTGAGTTGAGCCATACCACAGGATTCATATTTTCTCTTCTGACAGAGAATGCACTGACTGCAGCATCATCTTCAATTTGAACCTTAGGTAATTAAGAACAAAAGGCACTGGAATAATAGCAAGACTCAACACTTGTAATAGTTATTGTCCAGGCACCTATTCATAAGATCTGTTATGTGTATCTTCCAGATATTATATCCTTTAGGCCTTAATTGCTAAACCCTTAAAAATGTCTAAAATTCCATTCACGTCAGGAAATCACATTCACACAGGAGAAGCAGCTACAATGCAGCCAGTAGTTGAAATCACACACTGTGGAAATCTGTAGAAAGATACTAAGTAACATATGTTATTAAAACTGACTGCATTGAGTCTTCTTTCATTTCCTGGTCCTCTCTTACTCCCATTGTGCACCTCCTCCAGCTCCTTTCCCTTTCTGATGGGCATCAGTGCAATAAATCAGTTTAAAATAAAACCTTGCAATAGAAGCAATGCCTTGTTGACATAAACTGCTACATTGCACAAAGACAGGCAGGTATATTTCTATTTGGATACTTTCAGTGGATACTTTAGGCAGCATAAATATTTATATTACCATAAGGTTAGCTTGCACTGGAGTGTTATTTATATAGTGCTGTGTTTCCTGCAAGGGTTCTTCCTGTCACAATAATTTCTGGCTTTTTGAAGGTAAAGGTACAGGACAACTAAGTCAATTGAATGAAATTTCCAGTATTTTTAATGTTATTGCTATGAAAATAATGACCTTTATGCAGCCATCTGAGTGCCTTTAAACTCAGAGGTTCTCTGAGATTATTAATAGCAATAACATTATCTCAGCAATGTGAGAACTGTAGCTGTCCAGATTGAATGTCATTGGTAAAATTGCATTGGAAAATATGCCCATCTGAATTGTTTAAAAATATAAGTACTAAATCAAAGAATCACTTTTTCAATTTCAAATATATCTCAAGCATATGGAGTAAAATTCTGTACAGTCACTATCATCAGCAAATTAGGATTTTCAATAAAGATTTGAAGGTATCAAAGCTAAGCTTCCGCTAATTTTTGAGTTTTGCTGAAAATGTCTATAAGCAATTTGGCATTTACAAATTTTTGTCATAAATTTATCAAATATAGTAATGATCTTAAAAAAAATGTTATTTTAAGGAAATATCTGAATAGCTTTTTTGCTGTTGAAAGAAGAAAATTTTAATCTGATGGGCTATTCAAGGTTCTCCAGACTGCTTAAAAATACAAAAGTTTTGTTTGATTTTATTTGTTTCACACTTTCCAGATATTTATGACAAAAAATGTTACCATTGTTAGTCCCATACACATAAATAAAAATTGCTAAAGTGTTTCTAGATTAAGTTCACAAATATGGTACATGCCATCATATTCTTTGGTGCAAATAGAGACATGAGATCTGTCTTCCTTCAGAAATTTTATTTATAGTTTACTTTATTCAATTTTTGTATTTTACTGTCATCCTCTATAAGTTAATGCTATGCTGGAACTATTTAAAGGGATTATAGTGTCAGTAAATTTTAAAGCAAGATACTTGCTAAGCTTATATTACTGAAATAGTGATTGATGAGCCCTTTGTAAAATCATGTGAAATCAAGTACATGAGAGGGCAAAAAATATCATCAGCAACACCATTGAAACAGTCTTTAAAATTTTAAGTAACTGAAGAGTTTAAAAATTTAGTAACTGAAGAGCTACTTAGAGCCATTCTGCTTTAGTGATTAGAGAATAAAGAAGCATATTATAGAAACTGAAGTGAAATCCTGTCTAAGCTGAAAATGTTGGAAAAAGTATGTTGGCTTCAAAAATATGAAATTTCTCTCCTGGGGCTTATTCCTTCTGACTCTGCTGCTGACTCACTGAGCTTTCTTGGTCAAGTAATTTAACCTTTGGTCCTAGCTGGTTAAAAATTCTCACCAATCCCAAAAGTTTTGTTCAGAGCTGTCTCATCTTTTCTCTCTAAAACACTTAAAGATGATGTAGTGAAAGATTATCTTTGTATGAAACTTTCCATAAAACTCTAAATATCTCAAATTCTTCAAAATTGAACTCAACAGTAAGAGAGAGATTTATTGGTTTTATTGTTTTATTTTTTCCCCCAAAAGGAAACATGCACTTTTCACAATATAATTTGTTGCAATGTAAAGAGACACTTACAAAATGGAAGTATTTAGCTCAGAAGGGAAATGATATTATAATACAATAGTGATTAGGTGATAAGGAGAATATTCTTAAGTGTCTTTTTCCTTAGATCAGATCAAGAGTTTGGAAGTCAGCTACTTCTTAAAGGGGTTGTATTCTCTATAATTAGGAACTATCCTGCTGAAGTAAGTGCTACAGAATTAATGGTCACAATAAATACAAACTATTTACATGGATAACAAGACATTCTTAGGTAGGAAAAATGCCAAATTATGAATCTATGTGCCTGTGTATGGGAGTGAATAAGACAGCAGTTAATCATTCAGGAACTAGGCAGAAGCTCAGAAACCTGTTCACAAATGGGAACAATTAAGAGTTTAGGCTCTGTGGTGCTTTAGTCTGAAGCCTTTAGTGATGGCCACTGCTTTTGACTAGTCCATCTTGCTCTTTTCCTCTCTTTTGTGATATATAACATATATTTTCCATATCAAACAATGCTTTTTGTACTCACAACTATGCCATTTACCGTATGGTTAAAGAAGTTATACTATCTTCTTTTTAATGTACTTTTTAATCTCCTCCTTCTAATACTGTGTGCCTTTCCAGCATTTACTTGCCAGGTTAGTTCTGATTAGTCTGCACATCTATCTCAGATACCAGTCTATGTTACTAAGCTATGTTTAAAAATATATTTTGCACATAATACTTTATATGCAGCATGTATTTCTGATTATAATTTTCAGCCTTTGCAGAATTTTCTTCTTCTCATTTGCTTTAATGAATTATGAAGTTATTGTAAGAAAACAGTAGCAATTTTTGACAATGTAGGATTAGTCTGTAACAATAGTAATATTATAATAACTTATTATCATAGCACAACAATGAAAATATAGACTGCAATGATTTAATCTAGATGTACTCCTTGAAAATGCCTAATATGAGAGTTTTTCATCCAGAGCAACTTGTAAGGATCCCAGAAGGGTACATTTGGACACTTAGAATAGGAGATTGAATGCCATTGACAGGAGATACAATTGTGGGTTTAAACACTGGGGTTTATTTCTAAAGCAACACATAGATACAAACAAAACAAGCATGCTCTGAGTGACAGATTTAATTATCTGTATTGCAGGGAAACAGATGAGATACATTTTTAAAACTCATTACAAATAAGTGAAATTATGTCTTAGGCTCAGGGTTAGAATTCTATTACTGTTTTCAGAGAGGATGACACTGAAAAATGCAAAGGCAGAGAGAAGAGCTAGTGGAAGCGTATATTTAAAAACTGATTATTTCTTCATCTGAGAATGCAGCAAGTGTTAAGAATGCATAAATTTCACCTGGGAAATTTGGAACAGTAAGTCCTGCAGTGTTCTTCACTAATTGAAGAAGATGTGAAAAGGAAGAAAAGTGATCAACTTTGTTAGTGTGGCTAGAGGTTCTTTGCCCTTCTCATAAGCAAGGATTTAAAACACATTTTGAGACAAATATTTAAAATATAATAATAATATTTAAAATAAAATATAAAATAAAATGGGTTGGAATACAATTTGCATTAGCCAGAGGTAGAGGGGGAGTCATGCTAGACTAGCCTGATAGCTATATTTAGCAAGATAACTGGTTTTCTTGAAGAAAATGTTAATGTACTTTTTCTGTCTGGACTTCAAAAGAACATCTGATCTGGTGAAATTCTGTAGCATGAGGAAGAAAGTTAGAGACCTAGAGACTGGAAACAAATTTTTAAGTGCATAACAACTAAAAGGAAGAGGGTTTAAAAATGCAGTAACTTGTCTCCATAAATAGTATTATTAGATTGCCTCTAGCCTTATCATTGGTGCTGACAATTATTAGCATATTCATTTAGAAATTCAGTATATTAGAAAAAAATTGACCAATGGTGCATATATAAGATAAATTCTCATGAGAGTACTACCATAATGTCTGAAAATTCTTTGACAGTTCTAAGAGAGAATTATGATGAAATTATTAAAATATTGAAACATTTTAAGTGTTGGTGCTTTTATATAATTACTTAACAAAAGGTTTAACTTGTAGGCTATGAGAACAACATCTGGGAAGGGAGACTTGAATGTGTGAGTCAAGGAAGGAAGGAAGGAAGGAAGGAAAGAGTAATATGCATGAAGTGAAGTATATCCAGTAGGTAATGAAATTTTTATTGTTAGTAATTGGAAGGGTTAATACTATTTGGAGCATTGAGGAGAGAATTAAAAGAAACCATGTTTGAACTGAGCAGGTACATAGAACAGCTGCTTTGATAACTAGAGGAATGAAGAGGCTGTTTTGCATGAGGGGACTGAAAGAGCTGGATTTAGTCTAGCAAAATAATAGCTGAGAAAAAGTATGATTGCCTTCTATAAATAAATGGGGGGTAGGGAGAAGACAAGTTATTTTTGCTAAAGGACAAGGTTACACAAGAACAAATGAATATAAACTAGCTATGAATGCCTTTATTCTGCAAATTCATAAAAAGGGTTTTAAGATGAAGCTCAAATGAGATGAATGGGATTATATGACATGATTATTTATGATAGCAGGGAATTGGATTCACTGACCCAGGATGCCTCCTCTAGTTCTACAGCATGTGCTTGTACAAATCACAGTTCTGTTCTCTGACTAGTAGATCACCTATTTCTGTGATTAGCTACTTCCTTTGCTGAGATATTTTAAAACTTTGATTTTTGTTTCCAACAGTGATGAAGCAGGAGAGTTGGGTTTAGATCCCCTCCCCCATACACAAACACTTATCCCTCTTTTTTAAGTGTATAAGAGAAGTAATATTATGCTTCTGCATTTTCCAGTATTTTTGGAAGGAAAACAGATCTGGGTGAGTGAAGGCAAAAATGTACATGAAAGGTAGATGGTAAGATTTCTGAGTAGGAATTATGTATGAGTAGGTATGAAGAGGTAAAGCAACCAGTTTTACACCACCGCATTTCAGATATGAGCACTAATACATACATGCAAGTTACACTTAATGTTGCTATAAAAAGTATTAGCAGTTATTTTGATTTAACACTAAAGAAGTGTTGTTTTGGTTTTTTTTTTTACAGACATACAGGAAATTCAAATATAGGGACGTATTTCTCTGTAAATTATCTTATGGTTAGTTCCACTGATTCCATAGAAATTTCTTGCTCTCTCAGATCACCAAACTGATTTTGTGAGTGACCTGATGCCTTGAAGTGTCACGTTTGCTTAAGGTGACCTAATTGGCTCAGGTGACTCAGGTGCATCTGCTCATCTTGGTTACTCACATTCCTTTCTTGATGACTTGGATAGACAGAATTATCTCTTCAGGAACATGCACTGTTGATAATTTGCCTAGAAGGGTATGTGTGTAAGTCTTGAAGAATTACCACTGTAGTCATTGGCTACGATGTTGCAAGAGCTTCTTAGCCAAAAGAAAATGGTAAGTGACTGATACAGTGCCATACAAAAAAAAAAAAAAACCCAACTCCTCAGTAGACAGAAAGTTTCTCTTTGGCTTTTATTTTGTTTTGAAAAACAAGTGCATACATCTTTGTAGTACAGTTGAGTGATTTGGGGAAGTGATAACAGAAAGAGGAAATTTTGGGAAGACTTAAATGCTAAATTTTTTATTCATCCACTGTGAGTTGTGAGGGCTGTTAGATGAAATGGTTCATCAGTCATAATGTTCAGAATTTCAGCTCTTCTCTGCTACTGAGCATGTGCTGGGTCTGACTGTGGTATTGTCAGGCACGCTAAGCAAATATTAAGGGGTCTGAGAGCAGCAATGCAGAAAAATTCAAACTTGTGTTGCATTATGCCCTGTCAGTCACAGTGAATGTGGCCTGACACAGCATGGTATTTATGCCCAGATGGTCTCAAGGGCTTAAAATTCTTAAAAGGAAAGTTTCTTGTGAGCTAGGTTATTAAGAGTTTCATCTGAATAAGGAATGAAGGTCGTGGCCCTTTAGAAACACAGTGTCCCAAGAGATTCCTATGTCTTTGTCAACTTAAAATGATGGCAAACACTGGCATCATATTCATTATATAGCAGGATTTGTATTAATAGCCACCACATAACAGCTGAAAAACATTCCTTTTCTATCTGGGCACGTCGCCTCAGTACATTAGCTAAGGTTCAGGAACAGAAGATGACAGGCTTTCATAGAGAATCATGCTGTTAAAATAACATTCTCTCCTGTGCCATAGCTTCTGGCACTGGAACCCACCATTCTGCTGTAAATTGCTGACATCAGAGTAGTACAGCATTAATATTATGACTTTAACCCTTTTGAAACCATTTCTCTGGGTAAGTCTCTATCATGTTTAGAAGGAAGTGTCATTCAGAAATTCCAGATAAACTCTCTGAACATCAATGTATTAATTTCAATATTAGTAGAGTGAGAAAGGGGGAAGAGGGGGACAGAGAGAAGCTGCTCCAATAGTGTTCTTGTTTTGTTTTGGTGATTGTAACTCCTTTCAATATATAAATCATAAATTGCAGTTGTTCTCTGTTTAATGTTATGCAACTTTTAAATTACATCTGTTACTGGGAAACATGGTCTTTGTAATTTTTTGTAGACATTTTGCTCTTTATTTCTTCTTTTGCTTTTTTATTCATAAAGAAATAATGTAACTATAGATATGACTGAATGCAAAATAAGAAGACAAAATGGACACCCAGTTAACCAAGGTTTCTTGATCTGCCAGAGGGAAAAAGCATTTGCAGTGTCAATTTACAAGTTGCAGATAAAATTCTTAACTTCACTACAGCGAAACAAGTAGAAACAAACTGTGACTAATGATTTAAATCAGTGCACAAGGGTTTTGAACATTTTTGGAAACAGGCATCACACAAATGCTAACCAAATGACACAAATGTTAACCAAATCTGAGTTTCTTAACAGAATCACAGTGTGAATTACAATTTTGAGAAGTCATTTACATATTAAAATAATACTCAAATTTAATTCCTCCTGTCCAACTCTGAGGAAGTTGAAGTCTTTTTCCTAGAACACATGGCAGATGTAATGTTCATTCATTTTGCCTGCCCTGCATAAGGACCCTGCTCTGCAGCAAAGCTCTTCCAGGTGTAGAAAATACTTTCTCACACCATATACTAGAGATTCCAAGCTCCACTGGGTCAGACTGCTTTCAATTCAACTTCTTTTCTGCCTTTCAAATAGCTATTTAATTTAAAATATATTTCTTTGCAGCATCTCTTGGTATAGAAATGATATCTTCTGACATTTGTTCGTCTATAGTAAAATCCTAAGGTGACAACATAGTAAAAATGTTTATTAGATTTTCTCCTGTGACAACCTTCACTGGCAGAAATTCTGTTATAAAGAGTTTGGCCCAAAAGTATTCTTGGTATAATTTAATTAAATCTAGCTTTCTGTTTACATCAAATTCTACTCATTTGTAGGGCGCCTGATTTCATATGGGATTTAACTTACAAGATGTGGGATAAGAGAACAGAGGTTATTAAAAGGTACAATAGCTTAGATAGCCAAAACTGGCATATTCATCCCTGAATGTGTCTCAGTTTTTTTTCCCCATGCACTTCCAGCATGACAAAACAGAGGAAAACTGAAAAAATGAACTTTTATGCTGTCAAATTGTGTTTAATATACAGCCAACTATAAGAACAGCTCATCTGCTTCAAAGTATTATTTTGAGATTTTTTTTTTCTCTGAGAAGTACAGAGCTGTTCATATGTATCTTCTTCCTTGTTGCCTTTGCTGAAGCAAGGACAGATAAATTTCTTCCCATTAAGCTAATTACCCACTAACAAAACAATCCACAGAGAGAAAGTATCACTTTGATTAATCCCTGGAAAATTATACTGTATCTTTCCAACCTGCACCATCATGGAGGCACATGTCACTATTTCTGGAGGTGATGATAGGCTAGTGAGCTTCCTAAGCTTCTTGGACTCCTGTCACTCCTCTTCACACCAGCTCTATTTTTATCTCCTCAGGACCCTGAATCCAACAACACCATTCCTCTGCAAACTACAAATTTCTGCAGTCTTTTTGTCATTGCAATTCCTGTAACTGTTTGATTTGTACTGATTTTTTTTATATATATATTTGTTAGATCTTGTTCCACCATCTTTTTAGTTTTTCACTAAATTATTAAGTGTAGATGTCTGCTGCAGGGCTTAGGGATTTAGCTAAAGGTTGTCATTAATGTTAGTGGGGGTCATACATAAATCTTTGTGCAGCATAGAGAAATTGTTTCCCTTCATATTTTTGGTGAAGGGTTATATGAGTGTGATCAGTTTTTCTTCGATACCATATTAAGAAGGTTAAGGATAAAGGCATTTAAACAACTTCTCATTTTGATACAGAGTAAAAAATTTACTACCTATATTTACTGCCTATATATTGTACTGTATTTTCCCATCTTGTCATATAAATGAGGAGAAAAGATTTAGTTTCAACGTTTTCAGTTATTAATTGTTGTAGTGCTGTTTTATCAGGCTGAAAGTCTTAAACAATGAATGTCTCTATTGAAAGAAGAAATACAACACAGGTGCTGTGGGAGTATGAGGGCCATGCTTTCATCCTCCTTTCACACATACATGTCATCATCTCATTCTGTCCCTCACCTTATCTCAGAAGGACCTTCTGGAGAATAGCTGGGTAGTTTCATCCCCATTACTGTTTGGGGAGTTTTGGTCTCACAGTTACTCCAAGCAGAAATTGTGGTTTTGGCTGTACCCAGTGATAGATGCACTGGAATCTAATTCATTATTTCACAGAGCTGCCATCAGCTGGTAACAGTTGTCGGGTCCAGCTGAGATTAATTTGAAATAATATGTGAAGTTGGAGCTGTTTTGTAGTCTATTTTCAAAGTTTTCAACCAAATAATTCCTCATATATTAATCTAATACCATATCTACAATCTGTGGTTTTTTTTCTGGACATTCTTTCCAATCCAAAATTTTATAGGCTGAAGCTAGGAGCAGGTCATGCAGAAATTCTTAAAGATCTGTCTGACTTTGATGTGGAAGCTAGGGCTAATTGCATTTGACCCTTACTGCTTTGTGGTGAATCTGAACTATCCTAGCTCTAAATCCTGATTATTTTCTATTTGTACCTCAAAAAGCCCTTGCGAAAATGAGAACTATGTGAAATTTTACAATTTTAAAATCATCTTTTTTCTCTAATTGTAATGACAAATAGAACTCTTGATATTCCCCAAAGCATCTTACCTCAGCCTTAATAATTTTTTTCCAGATTTACTAGATACTTAAAGCTATTGGTAACTATAAGACCTGAAGTAGGCAATGTGAATATGACCATGGCATGTGTTTTTTTCAGAATATATGTCCAGAATAATATATATTAATCCACATCTGTGTAAATCCAGATCCACCTTTACACCTCCCTGGCTCCTGGCTCCAGGGTGGTTGGTGGGAACGTGGCCAAGCAGAAGTGCAGTGGTTCTCTCTGTGAAAAACTGTGAGACTCATCAAAGTCAACTCTCAGAGTTCCCCAGTCCCAGATCAGTTGTAGGAGGATGCTGGTTTGCACGGGCACTGAAAACATCAGTCATCTCTAAATAGTACTCCAATCCAAATTGCAATTAAAATTTAATCATAGCAATACAGTACAAAGCTTTTTAATGTCATTGTTTCAGACCTTTTCACCAGAAAATATGCAGTGATGAAAAGTACATACTCTCAAGTGCTAAACATCTATAATCCCATTAGAAATCTTGTGGTTGCTCAAGATCTTTAAAACAAAGCTATTCACTTTTCTGCTTCAGCTAGTTGTTCTTTAGTGTTCATCTACCCTACAGAAATGTTTGGTGAATTGTTCATGTTTACAACATGCTTTTAAATGTAAAAGGGCATGTAAATCAAGTGTCACTGTGATACATGCACTGCTAACAGCTCTTAGTCTGAAAAACTTCCTGATCTCACTCAGAGCTTGCCTGCCATGTCTCTAAGCTTCATTAATTTTTGACAGTTCTTCCTGGGTTAAGATCTTATTTTCTTTGTGTAAACATGGTCTCTTAAGTGGTAGGTATAATAACTTGCCATTTAGAAAATATTCACATGTGAACATTATTAGGATTATATCCTTGAAAATGGGGAAGGTTGTTAAAATATTCAAGAAAGTATTCTAATGTAGTCCTAGCAATAGTTATCTCTATATTTTTGATCAATGTAACTACAGAACTTTATTTTTCACATCTAGAATCCTCATGTGGGTTTTGATGCAATAATTATAGTTGTAACTAATTGCAAATTCTATATTTAAGTTGGCTAGGAATTTCTTACAGAGGATTACAATGAGCTCTTCTTTCAGAAACTTCCATATTTCTCTTATTTACAGCAGAAATCTGATATTAGCTAAGAGATAACCCTGTGGTTTTTTTTCCCAAACAATTCAATTTCTGATTTGGTTGTGATACAAAGTGTTAAGCATTGTAATTTCTGTTCCCTTTTTAATATGATCAGAGATCCAGGGATTTACAAAGCTTTTGCAGCAACATTATGTTCAGTAGAGGTGTGAGGAGAGTACTGATTCTGCATTGGTATTGCTAGCATTGGTAGAAAAATACCAGAAGGAGCCTTGCAACCATTCACATTGGTTGTTTTGCCTACAATTGTAAGCTACAGGCCAGAAAATTAGTTTTAAAGCCCAGTTTAAGAAAACAGTTCTGGCAACACAAGTAATAGAGGGTTCACAACTAAGAGCAACTTCTTACTTGTGAATTTATTAAAGGAAACTCCTCATGTGGTCCCCTGTGTGAGTGTAGGAAGTAGAATGCTATCCACACTAGGAAAGACAGTAATGCCTTCTCTCCAAATATAAGTGGGGTGAGAAAATGGGTTAAAACACAAACCTGACAATATATTAACTGAAAGCATTTTTTTTCATCATTGTTGAGTGTGCACTTAAGAGACTGTGCTGCTCCAAGGAACACAGAAGAATGCTAAGGAAAAGAGGAAAAGGTGCATCCATTCTTTTTCATCCTCACAACTGTTGTCCAGCAGTCAATAGTGGAAACTGTCCCAAACCCAGAATTTTTTTATCTCAACAGAAGAGCAAATATATATACAATAGGAGACCATCAAAGCCTTTGAACCAAATACAATGCAATTTAATGTTTTCAGACCCATGTAGATGGTAACATACTAGATAATCAGGATTCTTATCACAAGTTTATCCTGTTTTTTTCTGTAGAACTTTGCTATTCTTTTTTGAGATATTTTTGATGTACAATTTATTTTATCTGTTGTATACATTTTTGCATTGATTCTAATTACAGAAGGGAAGTCTACTTGAAGATATTTTACTTGTAACCATAAAAGTTGTCTCATGATATGCTGCCAGTACTGCTTTGATACCTAGCCTTCTCAAACCTAGATTAATTTTAAAGGAACATTGAAACACATTTTATTAAAATCAGTAGGTCAAGAGAGCCTTTTCACATTTGGTCTTCAGCTGGGAAGTGTCTGCTAGATACTATTGTACTTACAGATGAAATCAGGACAGACCAAATGTTTTACAGGTTTTCTAATGTTCTTCACTATGCATTTGCTGGTCTTCATAGGGACTGGAGCATCATTACCTAATGTTTCTACTACACTTGAGAGGTGAGAAGTAATTTAGCACAGAAGTACATTTACTATAAGTGTTAAATGCTCTTGCTATCTCCTATGGGTAGAGCCTGGACATCCTTAGATCTGTTTATTTAGCAGAGAAGACCTTTCAAAAAAGATGGATTTATTTGCTATGTTTTTTAAACTGATGCTGTTTCAGAAAGATATTAGCACACTAAAGGAAATAAAATGTTCAGCTCACAAATCTAAAGGGAACTTGGAGCTGCTGAGACACAATTACTTTGATATTTAAGAGGGATAAAAAAACCCTTAGAAAATCTGTTTTGAAAAATTTAGAATGAAAGAAGTATTCAGTTTCTAAGCAAATACAGTTCTTTCAGAAATCCAAATGCCATTTAGTTTATGTAAGTCACAGGAGGGAGAGAAAATCAGTCAGAAGCCCGTCCATGCTTGCTGAAATCCACAGAAAACTCCTGGAATGGATTGTGCTTCACATTGGGGAGTGCAGAGATGAGGGTGGAAGAATGTAAAACAAGCGTGCAATAGAGAAAAAGGGAATGAAAAGGTGAAAATACAGACGTGTGTGTGTGAACTTAGGTCATTGTTACA
Source organism: Erithacus rubecula (assembly GCF_903797595.1). Classification (NCBI taxonomy): domain Eukaryota; kingdom Metazoa; phylum Chordata; class Aves; order Passeriformes; family Muscicapidae; genus Erithacus; species Erithacus rubecula. The sequence continues at coordinate 42,637,006 of NC_136688.1, forward strand.
GAATAGGGAAAAGAACATCCAGTACAGGGTTCCAGTTGAGTTCTTCCTTGGCATTATGCCAGTACCAAAGAGACCTTCATCAGGATGGAGGAATTGGTTTTTTGAGAAAGATGTGAGTAAAAGTAAAATAAAACAATGCCTGGAATGAGTTAAAGTTTTGGCTGATGTTAATTAGTGAGACTGCTTTTAATATGCAGTGGTGCTTTTATCTCTGCTTTCAATTAAATCAAGCCATGGAAGTGAGATTTTACACAGTGAAAGATGGTTCACTGCTTCACCAGATGAAACTTTAGGATAAATTTTCCTTTTGAAAAGTGAATTGCACCCTTAAATATCCCATGAAACTGATAGAATCCATTATCTTGTTTATTATTCAGTCTTTAAAAAATCCCTTGATGCAGCAATAATTGCTTTCCTGAATCAACTGAATTTATGTAAAACAAAGTTTCAGCTACTTTCTTGAAAATATTTCTCTCAAGTTTATTACACTAAATGTTGTTCAGAATAGTCCCAAGAAACCTGGAGAAAATTGCCTTTTTGCTACTTTTCCCTAACATGCTGAAACTATTCTCTTACAGTTTTATGTCCTTGTCATTCCACAAAGTATTAACTGTGTTTTTCTACTGAGCTGCCATTATTAGTGGTATAACTATTGCATAAGCTTCACAGCTACATATCTTGAATTATAAAGTGGGATGGAGAAATTAAGTCAATTCTATGTAGTTAGCAGAATATAGCACTATAAATGAGGATATTTGGTCCAGCTCTCCAGGCTCATTGACTTCAGTAATTCTCTGCTCATGGGCATAAAAATTCTCTCAAGGTCACACCCAAGGTTAAATCATGGGAACTTCAAAATGGGAAAAATACTTCTGAAAATAAAACAAAGGGCCTACTGAAACTAATGGGAAATTTTCCATTGACTTCAAAGGCAGTAGAATAGAATCAGAGCCATGAAACTTCATACATGGGAAAGGAATCCATGACTATGGTTTTGTAGTAGTTTCTCAAAATTTTACTTTTCTTATAGACCAAGTTTTTTTACCAATTTTAATAATTTCTGGCTTCCCTTGAATTAAAGAACATAGTCTTGTAGCCTAGTGCCAATAAACCTACTTCAAAAACAGAAAATATGAGAAATAGTGCATTATATAACTTGAATATTCACAATTAAACAGTAAAATAACTCACAGTAAAGTCTTTTTAACACTCTGCCAAAAGCATCAATGATAAGGATCAATATTGATTTTGTTGATAAATCATACAGATGACAGATTTTATAATGACATTAGCACATGACATTGGGAAGAAAGTTGCAGTGGGGAGTGTGGGGTCTTGGTTTTTTAGGGATTTTTGTTTTGTTATGTTTTATTTTGTTTTTTGCTGTGGTTTGGTTTGGTTTGGTTTAGTTTGGTATGATTTGGTTTAGTTTGGTTTGGGTTTTTTGGGTTTTTTTTAAGAGACATTCTCAAACTCCATTATCACATTGTGGCATCTGTTTTAAAAAAATAATATTTCTCCATAAATCTTAGATACGTTTAGGAAAAAACCTAAAAAGAAAAGAAAAAACCCCACAACCAAACCTTTGTAAGGTGCTAAGAATTATGCATCTCCTTTTTACTGATTTCTTCAAATGTGTGTTTGAAGACTTCATTTTGAAGTGTCAAAACGTTATGCAGTATGTTCTCAGCCAGACAAGCACAAAAAAATGGCCATTTTCCTCACAGAAGAATTTGGCCCTGGAAGCAGAAATTCCTGAAAATGGGAGAGCTATATTTGCATTCCTTTTTCCTTGGTTTTTGGGTGCATTTACATGAGTCTTGAGAAGGGTTGTAACAGTGAATAGTGAGATGTTGTGTTGAGTTTGTCTTACATAGCTTTCTCTGAGCATTTCCACCAGAAAATCAATCCTAGAAATTCTGAGCATTGGGCTTGAACCAAAAAGCTCTTCATGTGACTAATGTGATCAACTGCAATTGATGACACTTTCACTAATAATCCATCTCATAGCTGTAGTTTGCAGAAGATTTTAATGTGCAATTCAAAATCATACGTATGTTTTAGAAAATCATGTTTGAATCAAGAGCACTCCAGGAACAGAATAAAAGATTATTCTTTTTTCACTGTTGCAATTTTTTGTCTCCATTGGAGGTCCAAGATGGCTCATCCAATTAATAGTGTAAAGAGTTGCAAGAAGTGGTGAGAGACAGAAATATTATTTACCTTTGGCACTGAGTTGCCCACATGGTATAGTTGAATCAAGGAATTGGGTTAATCTGCAGCATTAGCAACATGAGATTAATCTTTTTTTTGCTCATGTAGTAAAAGCATTCCCATGAATTCTACCATGTCTCATTCAGGCCACATTAAAACCTGCATGTGTATAATCCAGGCACTCTGATCCATATGAGTCTCAATATTCCAGGTTCCTATTTATTTTTCTTTGTGCCACGCATTTTTGACATAGTATGTGCAACTATTCCTTCTGGCTTTCACTCTGCATTGTTATTCAAAAGCCAAGAATACAGATTCCCTCTGCAATTCAGAAAAGGCAGACTTGCAACTTTTCAGCATGTAAAAAAAGCCTTATGTCACCCACTGTCAGAGAGAACAAGGTAAAACCAGCATGGTCACTTTAATAGTTGGTGCTTAAAACTAAGATGGATTTGAATAGCTGCCTTGGCTTTCTGCAGTGTGTTTGTGCTGTTCTCTGCACAGCACTATAGTTTCCAATCTGTCTTAACCACAACATCAGGGGAAGCTGTGTGCTTGTTTCCCTGTATCCTTCCTTGTAAATCATACTGTCTATTTACATGCTTTCAAGAAACAAAAAAGAAAAAATCTGCAAGCGCTTTTATTAAATTGAGTTCCCTACTGTGACACCAGTCTTCTTCCCTCTACTTGCTTTGAATGACTCTGTCTGAGGTTGGTAGTAAAGGCTAAAAGGAAAAAAACAAACCAAAATAACAAAGCTGGAACAGTCAAACCTCAGGCCATTAAGGGCCGTGTCTTCAAAGCCATATGTCTAAGCAGAGAGGACATGTGGTTTTATTGATTGAATGCAGACTGAGAGACAGGAACTTGTAACTTTTAATTTTACTTGTGCTCCCATCTCACTTTGCAACCCTTAAGCAATTTTATTTAACTCTGCAGAAGATCTAGCATTGTCTTTTGTAGAGTCACAGCACCAGTCCCAAAAGCCAAGGCAGATTTTGACCACACTTTGAGTTGCACTCATTCTGGTCTGCTCCAAGGGGGCAAGAAGGCATCCTGAAGGTAGCTCAGAATAACCACCCAAGCTAGTGCAATTGTGTGTACTAAATCACACACTTATGTGTTATCCTCAAGCCTTGGCCTTACTCTCCTATATCCAGTATACTGGGTCTGATCCTGTATTTCTTAGAAAAGTCTGAGCAGTTTTAGATACCAGCTGTGCAGTTTCTGCAGTATCTGTATTTGAAATAAGGCTGTATGCAGTTCACAGCTGAACCCAGAACACACAGCCCCATGTCTCAGTTTCTCAGTCTACACTGAAAAATAAAAATGCTTTTTGAATTCCAGGAGGAGACCAATGATGCTTGTCGTGCCATGGCTTTGGAGGGATCTTTAGCAGACCCTGGGAGCAGAAGCAGCTGAAGCACATACTCTTGTGTCCCTGGAGAAAACAGGGAGGGATCACAGCAGGAAGAGCAAGGCGAAGGTCAGCTCCTAGCCAAGGCATTACCTTTCAGTGGAGAGCTGCTGTGAGAGCAGCAGTCTGGGCTCTGTGGCCCAGGATGTCATTCCAGGCCCATGTTTCCATGGTGTGCAGATAAACCAGGGAATTAGCTCTGCTCCTGCTGCCAGCCATCTGCTCAGAGCCATGGCCAGGGCTGCTGTTCCAGGACAGAGCTGGCAAACCCCAGACTGACACGAGTAAATGAGCACTAGGGTGAATAAAATTGACTGTAGCTGGTATTAGCAAAAAAAACTTCACAAAGCCAACACATAGCAATATGAAGCCTGACTTTTTATCCCTTATTTTGAGGAGGGAAATCAAAAACCTTAAATGTTAAAAAAAAAAAAATGAAGTCTGTGGTACTGCTCCAAACCCTGTTTCTTTGCCTGTTGCTCACAAGCAGCAGAGAACACTTTATCTTGTTAATTTTTGTTACCTTTGTAGTGAGATAACTGGGACATCCTACCCACACAACTTGATGGAGAATGCTTTTTTTAGGTTCTTAGCTTCATTTTACGTTTTATTATGCTTGGGAGAGATAGAGTTGTCATAAATATTTAAGTAGGAAGCCAGGTAGGATAATTGAATTAATCAGTCATATTTACTTAATGCTCCTATTGAGTTTAAGAAACACAGCCACTGGTGTTATGTCTGATTATAGGCTCTGACTTGCAACCTGATTTTACTGTGAACCTTAATATGCTTGTCATGTCTTTTATGGCATCTTCTCTTTGAACCAGTGGGTCCAGAAGTACTTAAGCTCATCTTCCCTGATATGCAAGACTTTGTGATTACAAATATGAGAATAAGGAATGCAAATGTAAATGCTAAGGGATGTCCAAGTCATTTCTTAGAAAAATTAATTACTTAATTGATTAAACAGCACTATTTAGAGGGGTATTCTATTTGTCATACATTAGAAGTATGGCCTTATTTTCCATCCTGTCTTTATCTACAGCTTCTAATTGTAAGGTAGTTTTCATCCAAAGAGCTTGTCAAGAAGTCAGTGTTTACTGAGAAGAGAGACTGAAGAGTGGAGGTTTTTTCTATCAGTGGAGTGGCATAGTCTCTCCAAGCTCCCCTTTTAGAGGCCTGTCTGACTGCTTCTGGCTCAGTATTTAATCAAAGATTTGGCGTCAGGAAAAAGAAACCATCACACAGACATTGCCTCCTCTTCACACACTTTGGACTCTATTTCTCCTAAGGAATAGCCCCAAGTTGCCACCTAATTTTTCACCATACTCATAGCCCATTCTAATGACTGATGGCTGGACACTGCTGTCCTAGTCTGAATTAGAAAGGAAGATGAGAAGGTGAAGAATGTTGTGTACAATGACAAGTGTGACTGTCCCTAGCAGATCCCAGGATATAATTATGCTTTAGGAATAAAGCAGTGTTTGAACTCTCATTGCTATGTTAGCATTCTGAGATGATGTTTACTGTGTCCTGCAGTACCTGATGGAAAAACTGACCTGACTCTCAGAGAGGAAGTCTGCAAATATAACATGGAAAGAAAATTATCTTCTGTGATCACAAATTTTTAGCTTCATTTTTTAAGAGAGAAAAAAAATAAACAATTATTGTTTGCTGTTACCAAGAATTTACTAAGTGCCAGTGCCACAGCTGTTGAGCGACCATCTCTGGATTTTATTTATTTATTTATTTATTTGTTTTAGGACATTCAAACAGAAGGAAAATAGTGATTGATTAGAAAAAAAGACTTCAAAAATTGTGATTGTTATTGCTTAGGTTAATAATGGCAGAGAGTAGTGGAAGTTTTTGGAGTATTCATCTACAAAAAGGGGACAGACATTGATCAGGATGGATGTTGATGTGTTATGGATGGAATCAAGCTCAGCAACAGAAGAAAAGATGTGTTTATCCTCTACTTTTGTTTCTTTTTATCACTATATTTATTCTGAAATTTTCTTTGTGATAAATGTCTAATTTAGAAAGGGAGACATTATTTAACTCTCCTTACACCAAAACACGAGTAAAGTTATGGATTCTATATATTAGTGGAAGATGAGGATATTTCTAAATATCTTACCTCAAAGGAGGTGAAGTGAGATGGTGAGCAAGTCTTTCTTCAAAGGATTGTGTTTGACAACCTTCCCAGCAGTCAAAAAGGAATCGACATAACCTAGAAAGTTCACAGACTTCATGTAGACTTTATACAGCAGCTGATTGGGTGACCTCTTTCACCAAAGTTTCACTGAGAAGAAAGATCTCATTTATATAACACAAAGAATACAAATGGAATTGAAAGAAAAAAAAACATTTGTATAAAAATTAAATAAATGAAAATTGCAGGTGTGCTTTAACTGAAACACTGGATTCAAAACAGTCTGAGTTTCAAGGCAATACAATTCTATATACAGACATTTTGGCTTGGGTTTTTCTTTATAGGAAAGGTGCAGAGGTCATTGAAGAAAAGAATATAAAACATGATAGGTTTCGATTTCTTCTATGGTCACTACTTGACTCTGTAAGGTTTCCAGTCCTCTAAAGCTAAAGCAGAACATTTCTATTTAGGGAACCAGAACTTAGACCTGAAAGCACATTTTTGCATCATCATTTTACCATTTTATTTTCTTATTTGCCTTAAAAACTCATGGCCTTAAAAGCAAAATAGACCATTGTTGCATTTGGAATGCTCCTGAGAATATATTATTTGGTCAGTTTAGATTTGATATTATATTTATGGTCATTAGGAACCATCCAGAATTTCAAAATGCAGAATTCAAGCTGTTTCAATGACTTTGAAGCTATCAGATACATTACAGGATGGCACCATATCTAATTTCTGTCTCACATACTCTGGAAATGTAATGGACAAGTCCATGCATGCTGCATTTCTGTTGTGCTCAGTTCCTAGTTCAGAACATAATATACAACTGATTAAAACAAGAAATTCTCAGCTAAGACAGACCAAGTCCATCAATCTCAGTGTTTTGACTCCAACAAAGACAAGAAATTTTTGGAGTTCTTTTTGCCATTCAGTTTCCCCCTGTACACATACAGAAGTGCCTGAAAGAGTGGAACTAAACATATCAAAGGATGCATTTTTTTCTCTTCTCTTTAAGGCAACCTATTTAAAGACCAACAAATTTTGGAACTGGTTCCTCAGAAATTTTCACTTCACTATCTTCTCTGTAAAGGAATATTTTTTGTTACCTCTTTTACAGATACCTTACTAATTTTTATGAATCTCTGGTCACTTGGTATTCAAAATATGATTTTTTAATGCAAGAATTTTCCTAATTCCATGCTTCTTGTGAGGGAGTGTGAGTCAGAAGCTTCCCAGGTGAAGACTGGTATTTGCATTTAATTTGCTGTGGGTACCTGTTCAAATCACCTCACATTTTCTTTTGTTCCAGTGCAGCCCAGTGATTTGTGGGAATTGAATTCAGAAAGTGACCAGAACAGCCACAGTGGAATTGTTTAAACATTGAGATGTGCTTAGTCAGTCTTATCACTGTAGAGTTACAGTAGTAGTTGGTTATTAGCAGTAATAATGAACACTATTGTTTTGACAAGATTTCCTCCTTCATATAAGTCCTAAGCAGAAGATTTGAATAATTTTTTAAAAGAGGGCAAATGCTTGAAATATTTTTGGTGAATATAGAAACAGATTTTTTTTATTTCTTGTGAATAGGATAGTTTTCTGTTTTACTGGAACAGAGGTGAGCAATATCTCCCAAGAGACTCAAAAGCCTTAAAGGTAGTTGCTGCCAGGGTGGGTTAGTTTGAGGATGTGTTTGGATAGAGCAAGTGGCAGCATGTCTGGTATAATACCATATGATGTATGGTATTAGGAAATGCAGTTTATTTTGATTCAAATAGGAAGTAAAATATTTCTAAAATAATTCTTTACAGTAAACAAACTCAACTGTTGTGGGCTAAACTCATATGAGTCTTATCTGTTGGTATAAATGTAACTTTTTTTTTTTTTTTGTTCTTTATTACTTCACACTACTTTTGGAGTTAAGGTCAGCTGTTTGCTGTAATGGGTCAGAGATGTCTAGATAGATTTGAAGTGAAATGTCTGACAAATTCTTGCCAAATTCAAACTGAAGGCATATGGGAGTGGTGGTGGGTGAAGCCTCAGATGACTTTCCCCATTCATAATTATTCTAATCGTCAGTGCCACTGTTGTCTAAGCTGTGTATTCTGCATAACACAACACAGATGCAGTAGCCCAAAGACAGAGGTGGAGTAAAAAGGGATTTTCACTATAAGAAAATTTCTTTTGTGTAATCAAAGCAACATCTGCAGTTACTCAAGTTCTCAAAATCCTTTTCCCAGGCTGCTTATAGGCTCTTCTGCCATCCATGTCTCCATAAAATACAGTATTTTGGTATTTTTCCTCATCTGCTCTGCTTCCATGTACACATGCATGTGTCCAGTGGATGCAATGAAATAGGAAGATGCAAGCCCATGCCTGCTGTTACACATGTAGCAATAACAGTATTTCTACGGCCATCAAAGTTGATTTGCTTTCAAGTTCCCTTAATTTATAACTTCCTATGAAAACAAGGAATATGTAGAGGTTAGAGCAGATGAGCAGAGGTAATATTACTGAAAATACCATGTATTGCATGTAAAGCTAACACTGTGTTTATACCCTGCATCAGTGGGTTGTGCTAACTGTACACTTTATTAGCAAAAGTATAAATAGAGAACCTGTGCATTTAGTATGTAAAATTTTGGTGTAGACATAAATCAAAATCCAAGATTTCCCATACTTACAAAGATATTTATATTAGGGACCTACCTCAGGTTTTAGTACAAAGAAAAACCCATCAGCAAATCCACAAATCCCAAAGCAGATCTGTATATGTAGTTCATTTAAAGTACCCAGAGGTCTGCATAAAAAACATGAGTGTCTTCTTATTTGATTCATGCAGTGACCTGAAAAAAAAAAGAGTGCTGGCAAACAGAAGAAAACAATAATTGCATTTTTGAGCAGGCATATTTCACTGCCTGTAGAATAGCCTAAAACTCTATCTCACTTTTTCTTTATATATTTCTCCCTCTGGCCCTCTCTCTGGTTTTATTGTGCACTGCCTCTCTGCCTTTCTGAACTCATTTGAGATGTCCAGTTTTGTATAAGCACAAAATGCTGATAATACTTTTGTGATTCCTTGCAATAACAGCTGTGCTGAAAAGCAGAACAAGGACACATACTGATAAGGACTCTGCTGCCTGGAGTGATTTGGCACATGTCAGGTGGAATTTGTGTTTGAGCTGAAGGCCAACTCCAGGCTTGTGCACCTCTTAGGACCCACTTAAAAGCTACTAAGAGGGTTTAAGTGGTTTGCAAGTTTCTTGTTGGCTGTCTGCACATGGCTAAAAATCACCCACTGTGGCAGAGGACTATGGTATTTGCTTTACTATTGGTATGTGTCATTTGTGGGCCTCCTGGCAATTTTGATCAACTGATGTAACACAGACAGACCTCAAAGGTAAAGGGGAGAAGTGGAAAAACAAAGCAGAATTGCTTTCTGAGTTCTTTTCCATCTTTGTCAGGGTTTGATCAACATAAAGACTTTGAACTTTACAGTTGAAATAAGCTTAGAAAAGTTCTTAAGTTCTTTTAGAAATGTTTTAGAGCAGTCATTAAGAAATATAATGATATAAGCTTCAGGATAGAGTACCAGGGCTTTATTCTATTCTGAGCTGCTTCTTCATAAATGCAAAAAGATGGCAGACTCTACTGTGTATCTACTCTGTGCACTGTGGACAAACTGAGACCTATTACAATTACTGTATCCTCCTTTCTCTGTTAATGGTCAGAACACTTGTGGTTTGGTATATTAGGTAACACTGTTCACACAGATTATTCAGTCCAACAGTCGTCAGCATGGGGCAAAAGAAAAATTGGCTGAAGCAACACATCCAGCTTCTGGAACTAATGTCCATTTGGCTCTGTTTTGTCTTTGAGCACCTTCTGTGTTGGCAGCATCTCTGCACCTTCAAGGAAATAGTGCAGCAGAAGGATGACTGAAAAGTGACTTAAATCATAGCTGCAGACGTAAACACCATTTCTTCTTCTGCTCTGTCTCTTCTTCCCCAGGGAACTGAGTTGCTGCCAGAAATTAAAGGCAGATAGTAGTTTCCTGGTTGATGTAAACTGTTGCAGTCAGTGTTTAAACGTGTAATCTGCTCCTTCATCCTGCAGGAGCAGCGCTCTGCTGGCTAGCACTGCCTGGATGTATTATTTTGTGATCCCTTAAGAGTTCTCCTGAGATTCTTGTGGTTTTAATTCCACATCTGCGAATCACTGGGTTATAAATGTCTATTTATTATTTCTAACTTGCTCTTATTTCTACTGGTACCTAAAACTGAAGCTGTCCCATGTTAAATTCTGCCCCATGCAGCTTTCTTTCCTCAAAGACTTTCAAGGTTAGATGGGAGATCTGAATGGCTCCTTGAGAAAGGTAGTAGTGTACCCTTTCACTGAATGAGAACCAAATCAGAGCAAAGTGCCAAAAAATTAGCTCTCTGTCAGGATCAAGACCTGGGGAGGATTCACATCCCCATTACTGCAAAGAAATTCTTTAATCCTATCATATTTTCTTCAATCCTTTTAATCCTCAGATGTATACATTCTTGGGATATGTGCTTGCCAGCAATATTAAAAAGACACAACAGGACTCTCTCACTGAAAACAGTAATTATCATAGAATTACTGGAATCTTAAATGACAATTAGCAAAAAATAAATGGCAGAACCAAACAAAAGTAAGTGAGGTAAAAAAAAAAAAACTATTAATGGTGTGTATCCTTGGTAAACTCTTCTCTCCTACTGCCTCTGGTGTTTCTTTCCTCTTTGTACTCAGAAAAATCACTGGGTTTACTGGTGTCCAGATAACCATTGTATGGATGTTTTTGTATAGCTATAAGACAGTTACAGTTGCAGCTATACCTTTAATGCTTAATATTGCTGATTTTTTTTCCCTGAGGATATGTGGGAGCACAAGTTGTTTCCTGTATGAAGTGCTGTGTCATATCTGATGCAGTGAGATTATTGCACTTTCTCCACCTGTGCATACAGAAAAGTGTAATTGGATCACTGGGAAAAGATAACAAATCCAGATCCCCAGGCTCTTGTCAGGCACTGTCGATGCTGAGATATTGTACAGTTGATAAATAATTCAGCTATTTAGCTGAACAGGGATTTCAGAGGCTTAGCTGTACATTCTTCATCCATCATTTTAATATCTTTCTCCTTTTCTGTAAACTGGCTATCTGGCAATGATTTAAGAATTTTGTTTGATAACTTCTATTTTGCCTGTTACAGGGACTGTGTCATGTAAGCAGGATTTGTTCTATATCTGGGGAATGTCTTTTGTTCACTGGCCCCATAAGTGAATACACCATACACGGCAGGTTCTCTGAAGCAGAAGTTAAGAGTGCAAACATCTCTATTAATCTTTCTTGATAGCTCCTTAGAAGTGTTTATGGAGTAGTTCTTAGAGCTGTGAAGGAGCAGCATGCTAAGTAATATTAAAATAGGAAGGAGAGATCTCCATCTGCTTTTGTTGGAAAGATAAACGTATGATGGCACTTTCAACTTTATTTATATTGAGGTGCCTGAGAATTTGAGGGGCAGCTCCTTCCATATTTTCTTTCCAGGCCATATGCTACAAATATGGAAGACAAGAATATGACAACCCACGTTCATTTGCCTAAGATCCTAAATGAACCATACCCCACAAGGTAATGTGATGCCATACAGGATCTCATCAATGATGTAGCACCATGCAACACATTTAAAATGTGTCAAAATGTTGTCTCCAAAGCAGCAATGTTTAGCCACTTAGGTCACTAAAAGCAGCTTTTTCAAACTCTCCACAGACGTTTTGCCAGGCTGCCCACATATCTCTAGATAAAAGCAAACTGTTTGCTTCACAGTGTAGAATAATTTATAGGTAGGGACCAATTTGCTTGCAAAGAAACAGCAGGTTGTCATCATTTTTCCTTAGTACAAAATGCATTATGTTAACCGCAGTACAGAATGAATGTGTTCCAAAAGGGGAATTATTTGAAATTAATTTAGTATTATTAGTTTTTCTCAAACAGTTGTGTCCAGCTTTGTCAAGAAAAGCTGTAAGCCCTCTGGAAAATAGTCAAGAAGGCAAAAAAATATTATTTTTCTATTTCTTTCATTGTGTTAAGTGCAGCTGTCCAGAGGCAGATAATTCCACAACAATGTTCACAGTTTTAAGTTGTGGAATGTAAACACTATTTTACAAATGCTTTTATGAAGTGGAATTGTGTCCAAACTTATGTTTTTGGGTAAAAAAAATCAATTTTTTATTCTTCCCTTATAGCTTTTTCTCTGTCTCGGGTCACAAAGGATCAGAAAACACTGGACCTCAGGAACATTTCCTATTGAAAATATTATCAAAACTGACAAATCTACATACAAATTTTTGACTTCAATAAAGTAATATATTATGATGAAAATGCATTTTGTTGAAATGTTCCAGATAGCTCCTCATGTAAGATTATTTTAATCTGCCATTTCCAACTTTCCCAAACCAGCATCACATCATCACATTGATGAGTTTTTGGAATCCTGGATGAGATCCATCAAAACTATTTCACCTAAGAGATGAGAACAGCTTTTGGGGATGAAAGACTAGGGAGTTAATTTACTGCCATACTAAATAGATCATTCTCACTATTTGACAAATTTGTTAAGTTTTGAACACTGCAGCATTAGACTGGTGAAAAAATAGACTAGGCCTTGGGGCAAGGTTAATAAAGACACCAATAACCCTTTGCTAGTAGGTGCAATACTCCATTTAATATGAGTCCTGGAGGTGATCATCTGTTCCTCTTTGCCCACTGGAGTGAAAATATCATGATGGTCACCATCTGGAGTAAATTTTCAGCAATCAGCAATTTTATAATGAAAGCAGGGATATTTCCTTATAAAAAGATGCTTGGGCTGTCAATGACTTTGGGCTGCCTTGAAGTCCTACACAGCTCAGAAGCTGATATTGATAAAAAACCTGGAGTTTTGCACATTTTCTTCTTCCTTGTGTTCTGTGAGGGAGTCTTGCCTGCTCATATAAAGGCAATTAAAGATTTTGCTCTTTAATTTGCCATGTGCATCCTCATTACCTTTTACTCTGGCAATTAGTTAGAAATTAGTTAGTTACAATTAGTTGAAATACTAGGCTTGGGTGTTTCCTACATTAGAATTCAGAACTCCACAGCAGGAAATTCTTAGTGGCAGTTTTCCATTTCTAGAACTCCTAAGATGAAATCATCACTAGAAATAGGTTCATGCAAGATTAGTTGATGCAGGCAGTCATTCAGATAAGACTGGATGATATGACAAAGGAAAACATTAATATTTTTAAGACTATTTAATGACAAATATGTAGTTACCTATGTATGTGTGAGCAAGTTCATTTTTTTTTTTCCCACAGACTGCAAACACAGTTGTTTCTGGGCTCAGAGGTTTGTTAATTTTCCCAGGTGAGGTAGTCTTGCTGAAGTTGTGCAACGTCAAATTTTCAGAATAACTTCCTTCTATTACAATTCAGTAACTTAAACACAGGAATGAAGATAACATTAGTCTGGGTAGTCTCCACACCTGAACTTTGGCACTTCAGCACCATTTATGGAGAAGTCTGAGGAGCTGAGCAGGGTGTGTCACACAGCACAGTGCCTGCCAGGATGACTGGCAGCCTTGTATTCATGGCCTCACCTGAGACATTAATGCTATTGATCTTGCAGCTATATCAGCTCTGCTTCCTGGAGTACAGCAGTCACTTTAGTGATTATGTCTTGTAGCAGGTTCTCTCTCTTGACCTGTTACTGGTTCCTGTTAGAGTGTGCAAGGAAAAAAGTTGGTTATACCTGAGCTTTCCAACCCCCCCCCCCAACCTATATTTGTTCCATTATATGTTCTCTTTTCTCTCCCTCCCTATTACATGCCTCCTCATTGCTATGAAGTAATTTCACTCTGCAGTAACTCACAGGTAAAAAAAGTCTTGAACCTTGAAGCTGGCAATAGTGCTTTTATAAGAATGCATGTACATTTTCCCAGTGACAAAGTCTTATAAAACTCAGTTTGTCAGGTGTGTAACAGAGACACCATTGAACAAGTCAGCAGCCACAGACAACTTTGAGGAAGAGGTGTGTGAATGTGAGTGAGGACAGACAAAGTGGGAAGAAAACAGGTCCCACATTTATTTATTTATTTATTTATTCAGGGGAGAGAAAGTTTCCTGCTGCTTAGCTCCCTCTCCTGGCAGTCAGGAATTGGGCTGTATCAGTGAACCTGTACACTACCCAAATTTACAAGGACAAAGCTCTTGTTTCCTATAAAAGCATGCCTTTTAAAAAGGGATTTCTAGAAGCCTGCATCCTTCTGGGCAGTGTGTCTGCATAATAATTTGCAGGAATGTAGCTAGGAAGAGAAAAAAGGCTTGGAGGACAAGAAGATTACAAAAGAACCAGAAGGAGAAAGATGGCAAATGATGTCTTTACACCTATTGTTGCAAGATGTACCACTCTCTAAACTTTCCTCTGTCTCCACCAAGGCAGATCCAAATCAATTTCACTTGCATCCTCAGGCTGCCTGATTTGAGGTTTTGAAAATAATTATAAATGCAAATTGAGAAGTAAAACCAGAAACATCCTGATCAGAGTAGGAAAAAGCACAAGAGTTCAGAAAGTACATTTGCTAACAGTATGGCAAAGACATTAAAGCCCCTTTTCTGCCAAAATCAGCTCATATAGACTTCATTGTGTCTGTGTACATTGTGTGCACAGAAGTTTTTCTTCCTATACTAGCTACTGAGCATTATCCTGTCATCAGTACTCAGTTTAGAAGAGGGCACCAAGGATGGTTTCTTACTCTCTATCTCATTTTTTTTCACCTCTTTTTCTTCCTCTTTGCCTCCTCCTCTTACATAATACACGCCCGTAACTATGAAGCAGCCAGAACAGCAGGCATGCAAAAGGCCTTCCTATAAAAGCATTTTGATTTCTTTGGGTCATTTTCCCCGTGCCTTTGATGCAGAGATTATAGACTTATATTAAAATTTGAACACAAAGTAAAAACCCAAGAAACTCTTGAGAAATATATACAACAATCACCCGAGGCTCCTAATCCCTTAAAAAAACCCCCAAAACAAACAGAGATATAAACCAAAAAAAAAAAAAAAGTAAAAAACAGAAACCAACCCACCCCCCAAAAAAAACCCCAAAACACCAGCATATTCATTAATGTATACACTCACAAATGTGAACTCTATTTATGAGGAAAAAAAGGCATTTGTCAGGCATTATTCTGTAATTTGTCTTGTTACCAGTTGATAGATACACAGTGACATTTTTCTTAAGAACCAGGAACTCTGTACTAGATTTCATACGGATGGAATTAGATTTGTTTTCTGTTTGTCATTCAATTCCAGACATAATAGCCTTGTACTTACTGTGTATTATAATTATGTAGAGTAAGATTATGACTTGATTATAACCCTGGTCTGCAGTACAGCCAAGAAAATCTATGCCAAATGGTTTAATGCTAAGTAAGAGTCACCGACTGGTAATAGTGAAAAGAATAGGTATGACCATTTGGTTTTGGTTTTGCTTGCCTTTCAATTTATGTTTCTTGGCACTCAGGTCCAGATAAATGGATGAACTGCTGGGAAAAGTGGTGCTAAGTGGTTAAACTATCAGAGAAAAAGAGGCCTTGGATTCCTTTGACCTGTTTTTTATTATCTTCAGGATTCCTTGAAGGAAAGAATAGCCAAGTATTCTTAATTTTATTATCTCTGAAAAATTTATAGCCTTAATGTAAACCATGGTTAGGCAAATGAAGACAGATAACCTGGCTTCAGAACTCTGTGCTTGTAACACTGGGCTGTAAGTATTTGTATGCAGGCTTGGGTCCATATGCTGTCTTCTCCCTTTATTCTGTTATCTTCCCTGAATATCACTAGGTTCTCAGGCAGCCACAGGGACCTTGACTGCATGTTTGGAAGACTGCAGAATGAAAAATGGGAAAGATGGTTCTAAGGGCAGCTTTGAAGATTCTTTAAAGAGCCACTGAGGCAGTATGACACTCAGTGAGGTAGGAAAAAGCTCCACAAGCAGACTACTTGTGACATATTTCCCTCTAAATTTATAATTGAACATCATTTTCAGTAATATATTAATTATTTCGTGGCTGTGCACAGCAAGGTGGCAAAGATTGGAAGTTGTGTGGGTGATTATGACCAGTAAAGTACGACTAAAAAAAAATGTGGCCTTCCCAACTTGCAGCCAGATGTTTCAGCCTTTAAAGTATCTTTAATGAAATCACCTTATCTTTTATCCAGTACATAAAGCCAGAATTTTTCTTTTCCAGCTAGCATCAGTTATGCAAAAGGGGAATTTAAATAAGATATCTTTGAAAAAAAAGGGTGAGATAAAAATGTTGATTAGAAATGCATTGTAAGTTATGAAAATAAATATTTCCATTGATTGCAGGAACTACTAAGCCAAATTTTAAGACTTGGCCACCTAAAACATGTGATATTTTCTCATCTATTTCAATGTGGTTTTCTTAACTTCATTGTATCATTCCTTAAATCCTAATGGGATTTAATATCCTGGCTGTAGTAAGGCAGGAAATGTCTTACACACTTGGAAGATATAACTTGTGTCTGAGGACGATATAGTGAGAAATAACAGAAACCAAGTGTACAGGGGAGGAAATAAAAACAAAAATTACCAAATTATTGATGGACAGATGTGTTATTGAGACATTTGCTTTTTGATTTCTTTAATTTTAACTTAATTGTGACACTTGCCTTTTCCTCTACCTACATGTGTTTATAGAACTTTCTGACTTCAAATAAACAAAGCTACTGCCACCTATAGCTTGTCAGTCAACTCCCAAGATTTACAATCACAATAGATAAGGAATGCCTTTAATTCCTCCATTTCCAAATTTCTACCTCTGAAAAAAAATCAGTAAATTTACAGAGAGACTTAGTTTAGTATTTGCAGTCATATTGAAAACAGAGTTTGCTTTGGGAAGCCAGCATGCCAGGAATGGGGGGTGGGAGGATGGGGGGAGCTGAGTGACTCTACCTGCCTTCAGTTTTGGCACTTTACTGAAGGAAAAACTGTTTACACACTATGTATGGATATATAATGTATGGACGATGGTTTTCCTTCAAAAAATTTCTTTTTTTTTAACCAAACAGGTTTCCAACTCTTCAATCTTTTTAATGGTTTTGGGGTATAGATTTCTGACACAGAGACAGAACTCACTTTTTCATTAGGGTCCCTGAGATATGATGAAAAATATAGCAATTATGAGCCCTATTTTAAGTTGGTATTAAGTAGTTGTAAAAGATTACTGAAGTAAAACCCTTTCCAAAAAAGTTATTTAAATAAATTTAATTTTATCCTTTCTTCCACATTCTTTACCTCTGCCACACCACAGTGTACCTTAAAGTCATAAATGTATATTTAGACATGTCCTTGTGCTTATGCTTAGTACGATCAAGAGTAATCCCAAATACATATAATTGGTACTGATTTTTATTGTATCAATTTATTAAGGACTGATATTTAGAGTTTAGGATGTTGGAATTAATAAAAGCACTATCTTTCTTACCATCACAGGGGAAGAAAACATTAGGAAAGGCTTAAAAGATTTCTAATAGCAAAATCTAGGTAACAGAAAAAGGAGAGAAACCCCAGAATCTCTCAAATGACTGTCCAATCAAAGGTTTTTTTCTTGTAATATCTAAAGAGAAGTGGTGTGTGCTTCACCTAATTTGTTTGAATCATTACTGAAATCTTTAATTTGGGTGCCACGTCTGCTTAGGTTAGAGGTACACTGGACAGAGTACTAGAATGAGGTGGATGCATAAATCAGTTTTAATATGACAGTCAGTTCTTAGGAGGTTCCCAGCAAACCAGGAGCTGCAGCTGCCTGTGGCTGCATGTTCTCAGCTGGGCTTTCTATTGTACCCAGGAGTGAAATCAAACCTAATCAGTAACTGGACTTACAATCAGAAGTGAGCTTGGTGCAGGTTATTGGATCTGTTAGGAGGTACAGGCTGTCTGTCTCTGATGATGATGGAAAAGTGAGAGAGGGATAACAACTATTATTGCTCTGTGTGGTCCCAAGCATCTCAGAGGAGGCTGTGCATATCCATTCTCATTTTAAAAGAGAGTGTCATGACGGATCAGAGCGCTGTGATCTAGATGGGAGCCAGGCTGCATTAGAGGAGGATAAACTGTCACACTCAGGCTCATGTTAGGATGTAATCCTGTTAAGAGTTTCTCTACAGTATCACGTCATCTGGCATAATTGAAAAGAAATCACTCTTGACTAAAATATGCCTGTGAGAGAGAAAACCATGAACAGTGGGGTACCTAATCTTACTGTTTCTATGAAAGGACAATCCACAGTATAGGTGTATTACAGTGTTACATTTATATCTCTTTAAAATTTGAATTTTTAATGATAAACAGGGTGTCACTTTTTTACCTCCAAATGTTTGAACCTTGAGACTGATACTCGATGATGCTCTAAAGAAATACAGTATTCTGAAAGTACAAGTTTGAAGAGTTATGACAATTTGTCTGCTAAGGATGCTTTCTGCACTAGCAGTCCATAGGATTCCCAAAAATATCTTCAGGAACATGTTATAAACTGCACAGCTGTATCAAAAGAACAAGGTTTTATGTACGACCAAAGCAAGTGTTTTTCTGAATGACCTGGATGTTCTTTAATTGTTTAAAATAAATATGAATATAACAATAATAAATAATAGGAAAAAACCAAAAACACCATTTTGAAACAGGATTTTTGTTCACTAAAATTCTATTTGGTTGAAATCCCAGCCTGAGTTTTCATCTGAATAAAAAAAACCTGGAAAAATTCTGTGCCTATGTCACTGCAATTGAAGACCCTGAGAGCTGCACGTTTTGTACCTGCTAAGGTTGATATCCTTCATTAGGTCCAGCTATTGTATAATGCATGGGGGCAGCAGGCATGACAACCATTGGAAACAACATACAACAAGACAAGATAACATCAAACAACACAGTTCCTTTCATTGCATGCTTTAGAGAGTGGGAATGTTTGTTTATAGACCTAAATAATAAATGGTAGCTGAGAACATAAAAAGTGTGCTTACAAGCTGAAAATACACATTAAGGAGCTCAACTATAGTAAAGCTAATGTGCTTGTTTATGTAGCCATTCACAGATAACTGTGTAGCAAAATTAAAAGTCATATCTAACCTTTATGGTTTCAGAGGAAGTGTTTGCAAAACTGCCATAGTTTGAGCTGATCTCCTAAAACAGTAGCTTAGCAGATGTAAGCCTGTTTCATTTAGTGGAGAACAAGTTGTGGAATCTATTGACAGCACAGTTCATTAGAACCAATATCAAGATGATAGTTTTAGAAAATACATCTCTTACAGCAGGGTATCTTACATTGGTGGACTACCATACTTGTTTAAAAGATTTTCCTCATAAGGCTCTAATTCACTAGAGAGAGGTAAAATAAGCTGACAGTGTGCATTAATTTGGACAATATATGCAATGGTATTACAGAAATAGGAGCAGAATATCCCAGAGTCTGGAAAAAAAAGAAAAAAACCCACATTGTGATTAAACAATTCAGCCCAGAGTCTACTTTGTCAGACATCAGTGAATAGCAGTCATTGAAGTCAGTGGTTCTGCAAAAGAAAAATAATTACCTGAGCAGAAATTTCTGGCTAAATGATTTAGGTTTTGGGTTGTTTTTAGTCCTAGAATTTTAAACAGGCTTTGAGAGGACTAAGACTGGAGGTATAGTATGCAAATGCAAGTTTAGTAGATCTAGCCTTCATGAAACTCACTGAAAGTTCTGCAGTCATTGCAGTGACTCTGCATCAAATCTATTTCAAGACTATTTAACAGTAATATTAAGCTAATGTTTAATATTAATGCCTTTTTTCCCCTTTTTTTTCCCCCAGAAATCCATAAAGAGCTCAACCTTAGAATAGTCTTCTAATGGGCTTGATCTTCTCTATTAAACATTTCATGCTATTCAGCTTTTTCTTTTCTCTTTCCTTTTACAGGCAGGCCAGATCTGACAGATAGCGGATATGAGGACTTTGCTGACTTCAGAAAGCTGACAGAAAGCAACAGACTTCAGTGAAATATCCCTCCAAGAACAGAGACTTTTGGTAGCATTAAAGTAACCTGTTGTTCAACTGCAAAGACATGGCAACTGGTTCTTTCAGCACACATGGAGGAAGGCAACAAACATTGTAACCCTGGCTAATAAGACTGTGTTTTCCTTATCAAAAGTAGGAGTTAAGGCAATTATAAAAGGATTATTTTATTGTTAGCCTCCAGGACTTTAACTCAGGCCTGAACACTGGACATAAATAGAAGCCAATTTTAATGACCTGAGATTTTGTTACCTGTGTGTTATTATTGTTATCAGTTCCTGAACACTTTGGTACTTTATTTCTTTAAATTAGAAATGGGTTCGTGGACTAAAATGTGGCCCACAGATTGGGCTCTTCTAATGAAATCATGGCTCATCTTTTCCCTGGGGCTCTACATACAGGTCTCCAAAACTTTGGCCTGCCCAAAAGTGTGCCGCTGTGACAGAAACTTTGTCTACTGTAATGAACGAAGCTTGACCTCAGTGCCTCTTGGGATACCGGAGGGTGTAACCGTCCTCTACCTCCATAATAACCAAATTAATAATGCTGGATTCCCTGCAGAGTTGCACAATGTCCAGTCTGTGCACACAGTCTACCTGTATGGCAATCAATTGGATGAATTCCCCATGAACCTGCCCAAGAATGTCAGGGTTCTCCACCTGCAGGAAAACAACATTCAGACTATTTCACGTGCTGCTCTTGCTCAGCTTTTGAAGCTGGAAGAACTGCACCTGGATGACAACTCCATCTCCACCGTTGGTGTTGAGGATGGGGCTTTCCAGGAAGCCATCAGCCTCAAGCTTCTGTTCTTGTCCAAGAATCACTTAAGCAGTGTGCCAGTAGGCCTTCCTCTGGACTTACAAGAACTCCGTGTAGACGAAAACCGAATTGCTGTCATCTCAGACCTGGCCTTCCAGAACCTGACAAGTCTGGAGCGTCTGATCGTGGATGGCAATCTCCTTACTAATAAAGGCATAGCTGAAGGCACCTTTAGCCACCTCTCCAAGCTTAAGGAATTCTCAATAGTTCGGAATTCACTGACTTACCCTCCTCCTGATCTTCCAGGTACACATCTGCTGAGACTTTACTTGCAGGACAACCAGATAACCCATATACCACTTACAGCCTTTTCAAACCTCCACAAACTGGAACGTCTTGATATTTCCAACAATCAACTTCGGATGTTGGCAAAGGGAGTATTTGATAATCTCCATAACCTGAGACAACTCACTGTAAGGAATAACCCCTGGTTATGTGACTGCAGCATTAAGTGGGTCACTGAATGGCTCAAATTTATTCCTGCTTCCATCAATGTACGGGGTTTTATGTGCCAGGGACCAGAGCAGGTCCGAGGTATGGCAGTCAGGGAGCTCAATATGAATATGTTGTCATGCCCTACCACAACCCCTGGTCTGCCACTTATCATCACCCCAGTCCCAGCTACAACCATGCCAACTACATTAGTTCCCAGCTCATCATTTCCTCCCTCAAGTAGTAAATATAATCCTCTCACTCCCATTATTGCCACACTCCCCACTGTGCCTGACAGGGAGGACAGAGAAAGGGTGACACCTCCTTTGTCTGAATGGATTCAGCTCTCCATCCACTTTGTGAATGACACTTGCATCCAAGTCAACTGGATGTCACTTTTTTCAGTGATGGCATATAAACTCACATGGGTTAAAATGGGCCATAGTCTGGTAGGAGGAATTGTTCATGAACGAATAATTAGTGGTGAGAAGCAGCAATCAAGCTTGGTAAATCTGGAGCCCAAATCCACTTACCGGATTTGTTTGGTTCCACTGGATACTTACAACAACTACCGAACTGGAGAAGACACTGTCTGTTCGGAAGCCACAACCAAGGCTTCCTTTTTGAATGGCAGCAACATCCCTTCCAGCCATGAACAGACGACTTCTCAGAACCTAGGCTCCCCATTTCTGCTGGCAGGGTTGATTGGGGGTGCAGTGATATTTGTCCTCATGGTCTTGCTCAGCATTTTTTGCTGGCACATGCACAAAAAAGGTCGTTACACCTCCCAGAAGTGGAAATATAACCGGGGCCGTCGGAAAGATGACTACTGCGAGGCAGGGACCAAGAAGGACAACTCCATCCTGGAGATGACGGAAACCAGCTTCCAGATTGTCTCCTTAAATAATGATCAGCTCCTTAAAGGAGATTTCAGACTGCAGCCCATTTATACCCCAAACGGGGGCATTAACTACACAGACTGCCACATCCCCAACAACATGCGATACTGCAACAGCAACGTCTCAGACCTGGAGCACTGTCATACGTGATAGTGAGGGAAGATGGGGGTCTCTAGGACAAGGAGAAAAGAAACTCTAGAAAAAATAAGCCCCCCAACAATAATGAAAAAAATTACATTTGATAAATGTTACACAGATGCATTTATGCATTTGAATACTCTGTAATTTATACGGTGTACTATATAATGGGATTTAAAAAAAAGTGCTATCTTTTCTATTTCAAGTTAATTGCAAATGGTTTTGTAACTCTTTGCTTTTTAAATCTTTAAAAAATATTGCTGAGTACTGTACAGGGTTGTACAATAAGAACCCAATGTCATGGCAAAGGAAAGAATGACTCATTCTTCAAACATTAACCACTTTGCTGTCGAAGCAGTCTGAGGGATGTTAAGTTTCTAGGTGTCCTGAATTACAGGAAAATAAGTGCATATTAAAACAGGGTCACTAGGAACAGACAAAAGCAATTCAGATAAAATGGGCACAACCCTTCTGACTTGAACCCAGCAGTTACTGTTGAGCTTCAAACAATTGGAAACACATCCATTCCTCTTTGTCAGTACTGCACTTCTCACCTCCAACTGAAAGCTGGAGTTCTGAGTTCTGCCAATAAAGCTACTTTCTTTGTTTGATTAGTTTTCTTTCAATCTACTTGGAATAGGAAATGTGAAATGAACTCAGTGTCAAACTCAAAGTGACCTTGATTCCTATTTGCAAAAGTTGCTCTGAAAATGTCCCCAACGCTAGATACTTTATCTTAGAAACTGTTTGTGCTTTTCATTAGGATTAAGAAGCTTTAGGCATTCTCGACCCTGTTCAGTGGGAGGTGAAGGTTATGTAACAGTATGTAACAGAGGGCTGTCATTAAGTTATGCCTCTTAATAGAGCAGTATTTGTTGACATAGCATGTTCAGGTAAAGCAGGAATAAGGGAAATTCTAAGTGCTCCCAGCTCTGCAGTATTCATGTACATGTTCATGTAATTTGAAATCTAAAAGTGCATATTGCTGAAAACATGGTACAAAATATAATGACAATGGAAAAGTTTTGCTAATATTTTGTATGGTTCAAGCTTTGACTTAAGGGTCTGGGTTATGTTCAATATGGAGAAATAAGTGGGAAAAAAAAAAAACAAAAAGAGAAAACAAACAAGGAATACATTGTAAAAAGTTATTTAGTACTGGAAAGACCTCCAGGGATATTATGAACTGAAATACGTTCAGTGGGGAAAATCATGTACAAATCTTGGTGGGTTTTGTTTGTTTATTTGTTTTGCTTTTTTTCCTTCCCAATTAAAGTATACAGAGACTGACATTAGCTAAGCATTTGATTGACTGGGGAATTTTGAGAACACAGGTACACAATGTCCCTCTGAATTACCCTTCTTTTACCTTAAGCATTTTCGAGTTTTCCATAATGATTTCTGCTTCACAAGCAGTAGGTGGGTTTATAATTTACTTTTTTATAACCTCAGATTCTTTGGCTGCAATACCTTCTCAGTCCTTGAGCTTTACATGCACTATGCAAAACATCATGCTTGTATTCAAACTATAATGCAGCTCTCAAAATTATGTAATATTTCAGCCACCCTGCTAACTCAGTGACTGCCAAGAACTGTGGTGGAATCTAATTATTTGCGGGTTTTTCAGTTTGCTTTTTTAACATAGCTAATTTTCTCCTGAGTTTGGGTACAAGCTAAAGCTACATCACATTGAAAAATAAAAAGAAAAAGGGAAAAAGATTATAGAGACAAAACTTCCCTGAGACAGTAGGGAACCAAAGAGAGAAAGTTTTACACTTATCACCTAGGGATAGACAGAAAGTTGCAGCATGTGGATTGGCAGTAAAGGCTGAAGCACTTTCACAGTGGAATGCTTAGACTTTTCACTTCATGAAGCTCCTTATGCTGGAAGAGAGGATTTTAATCCTTCCCTTCACTCATTTCACTCAATCCATTCTTGAAACTCAGCAGTCTATGAGTATGTATTTTCTGCAATTCAGATCACATGACAACACTAATTTTTTTCGATGACAAAATGAGCCTAGTTATGATTGATGGCAAAGTATGACCATTTTGTAAGGAACCACCTCCACTCACCAACACCTTATAAAACCACATTTTGAAATTTTACTCTATATTCTGTATATTTGTTATTTTCTCCAGCTACAGCAGGTATTCTAAGCAACCTGTGTGGCTATTGTAATAGTTATGTCACAAATTTTGCTGATTAAAAGTTTACTGTGTGATTTCAAATGGCATTATTCTGGGTAGAAAGTCTATGCAAAATTGAGGGTTTTTTCTGTGATCTGTTTGCTGATGATAAGGTTGATACTTTGGGGCTTTGGGGGTTTTTTTGTTTGTTTGTTTTGGTGGCTTTTTGTTGTATTTTGTTTTGTTTTGTTTTGTTTTGTTTGATGTATTTTAGGTGCCCCAGCTCAAAAGAAAGGCAGCAAATAGTTGTGCTTCTGCACATGCTTCTGTTGCATGCTGGAATTTGCTTGAAGTTAAACAGAGCCAGTAATTTCCATGGGGTGTGAACATAGTATTTAATTTCAGTGAAATAACTGGTTGTACATTCAGTTTCAAAAGGCCTCCTTTGAAAGTACATGCCTACAAGTATTTTGTACTTCAATGACAGATGCAGGAGGAATCTTCTGTTCTAGCCTCAGTAAACCATAGGCACCTTATTTGTAGCAATTGGCTTATTCAGGGAGTTTGGTCTGTTCTGCAGGTGAATGTTCCACAAGCCCAACCTGATGACAATAATCTAGTTACTTATCAAATTGGGTGAAAACAGAATGCATTCACGCTTTATGCTTCTTTCATTATGAAGAAAAAATGTATCAACTTTTTATGGGATATTGACAAAATTTTCTTTACTATAAAGACTCCTGAGAAAAACATAGTAAGCGCCTTATACCAAAATTTGAGGATAGAGCTTGGAATATGATCTAAAAGAATTCAGAGTTGTAGTCAACTGAAAGATCATATGTGTCATTTGAAGAACGTTTCTCCCAATTTTATTGTTCCTTACCTCCAAAACAGGTAATGTATTTCAACTTAGAACAGAATTTGGGACTTCCTAAAGTGTCAGTCACACAAACTTTCATTTCACAAGATTTCATTTCAGTTCCCACCTACATGAGCAAATTTCACTAGGTAAAGTATAAAAAGTCAGAGTTAAAAATGGACAATGATCTTTCAGCAATATAAAGTTTAAGATTAGTAGCCTTTTCCTTGGGCTTTTTAAAAATTGAGCAGCCTTCACTTAGGACAAATATCTGACCACAAATAATAACTAAAGGCTATAGAGCAGAAGTGACAAATATGTGCATGTACAACTCACTCAAAATGTTCAATTTTAAGTCCTGATTTGATCAAATTCATTTTATCTGGGGACAAATTATTTTTCTCACACAAAATCTCACCCATCTTCCAATTTATTCTGCTAATAGTCTGATATAAATGTGCAGAAAGATTGGTGAGTACAATAAAATAAGCATTCAAGTGAAATTGTGTTAAAGTATCACACTGCTGTTCCCAGTACTCGGGCTCCTTCTGAAGAAGTATTTATTTGCAAACAGGTCCTTATTTTCATGGATTCTGTCTCTGACAACTGTTCCTTGCATGGGGCTTGCTGGCAGAAACCAACACCTGATTAATGCATGGACTTTGTGTTGGCAGGTTCTTATTGGAGCATTATTAATGAATTTCTTTATAAGAATATTTAGGGAATAAGTTACTTTGAACTGAAAAGCTATTAGCAGTTTTCCCTATAAGCCAATAAAGGACTACAGTGAATATAATGTAAAACAGAAAAATGAATTAGCATATGATATTTGCTATTAGAGTAGTTCAACTATATTTTTCGCTGAATAATTTTCTTTTTTTCGGAAGAGCAAGTTTCTCCCTCTGAAAAATTTATTGATTTCAATTTTGCAAACAAAATAACTTTATGCATATTGATATTATTGTTTTAAGGGTCTATTTAAGGCACTTTATTAATGGCATTGAAGTGAAAGTTCAGTCTCAGCTTTTGACAGTAAAGTGGTTAATTCCCATTGAATTCTACATTTATAGTACTTCTTCACTTTAAATTTAACCTGGAGATATTAATTTTTTATTATTATTTTAAAACATGAAAATAATGGTTTTACACATGACTTATCTTTACAGCTCAGTGAAAAAACAAAACAGAAGTGAGTGCCAAAACCAAAAGTTACTGTCTCTGAACCTCATCAAATCCTGCCTGATGCTCTCTTCTAAACACAGAGATAATCCTAGGAAGCTGATGATCACTCCTTCCCTGAACTCTATCCAACAGGGCACTTTGTATCCCAGATGATACTGCAGGCAATATTGAAGCATTTGGCATTAAACTTTTGTACAGCAGAGAATGTTTTGCTCTTTAAAAGAACTCTGGCTAGTAGTCCATATGGAAAACTAGCACAGAAGGGATTTGGCAACATTTTATTGCACTGGGGCTCTGTGGAAATGTGCCTCATGAGAGCTGAATTCGGATCCTTCTGAAACAGATAAGCTACTAAACAAATTGTTATCATGAGTTGATCCCAAATATCTGAATATGATCTTTCATAAAATTGATTTTAACTGAGATATGCACACTTGATTCTGTTCTGTGTTTGCTATACTTTCTATCTTTAACATGGAAAAATAGATGGTTTAAAGTCTGCGTTATCTGTTTTCTGCAATCTGCCATGTTGCACGCATTGTTAACTTCAAAACCTCACTATACACTATATATTATCTTGTTGACATATTCAGTAAAGAGTTATTTAAAAAAAATACAACATTCTTGCTGTATTTATATGAGCAAGTTAATTAAAATAAGGATGTGGGTATCGGAAAGGGACAAAAAATATCAATCTTTTGAACTTTCATTCATGGAGGTATTTTCAGATGTTCTGCTGAAACTTCTGTCTGTTCAATCATCTCTTCAGTTTCTAAAAGACAAGTATCATCTCTCTCAAAGACTTAAATAATTTTTTACCTCAGTTTCTCAGATTAATCTTATCTTTACAAAGTTATCTTTTTCTAATATGCATATAGAAAAGCATTGTAAAACGAGAACAGATGTACTCCAGTGTTTGCAATTAATAGATACACTTAAGGAGCTACACATGTCTATAACAAATATATATTTGTGGAAGCTGTGATTCATTATATGCATAGCCATTTGATAAATGCATATGACATTCATCCATGACAATCATGAATCTGTTTTTTAACTATTATTATCTATTTAATCTGTTTCCTTGACATGAAATGTGATCTTGTTTTCCCAATTCTCCCTTCAAAATTGTTACTGAATTTTCAGAATGCACAATATTCATACATAAGCATTGATAAATTTTTGTATAAAGCAAATCTTATATATAACATATATGGTAGTCTATATAAAGAGATGGTTTAGCTACTTAGAAATGGAAATTACCTCTCTTCTATTTCCATATATGAGAACTATTTTTTTGCTTTACCAGAAAGTGAGATACTGAATGTTGCAGCTGTGCTTAGAAATTTAATATTGCTGAGTGTCACAGTTCCTCAACATATTATCTTTCTTTCTTAACCTTGAGTATCCTGCAAAGCTACCAAGGGCTGGTGTGCATCCACACCTAATCTTGCCTCTTTTCCCCCATATTATGCCTCCCCCAGTTATGTTTCTACTGTAGCACATTGGACCCTGGTAGCTAAACCCACTTGCCTTACCACACGAGGGTGGACAATAGACATAATGAAAACAACCAATGCCTGCCATCAGTTATGTGTTTCTGACAATGAGGGCATCATCATTTTCAATTGATAATATTTTCTGTCAAAGAAAAAGAGTTGACAGCCACTGACTTCATCAGGTAATCTTTTAAGAACCCAAAATTATTTATCATAGCAAAGATAGAATCTTATTTTTAATACTTCTAAGCTCAGTTATCTGGAGTTGTTCATACACGTGCAATTGTGTATAAATTTGTTGTGTATAGAGGATTTAGCTACAAACATCTCTCAAGGAAAGCATAAGGAGGAATATTTTTCATTATTTCCAGTCAAAATTTTAATATTCCACTTTAAAAAGAGTTGTTCCATTGAAGAGGGGTTACTGTACCACACGGAGAAACTGCATTCCACCGTTAAAGTATGTAACAAATATTTTAATTCTGCTTCAACTGCCACTGTTAACAAAGGCTGAAACTAAAAATTACTAAAATACTACCATTACACAGAGAGAGACTTGGTGAAATTTTTAGCAATAATTTTCATTTCCTCAAACAAATTAGCAGATTTTTATGGTGAAATCCTGACTTCACTGATTTCAACTACAAATCACAATAATATATAACAGAAAGATTATTAAAAACATGCAATATGACACATTGTATAGCATGTCACTCTATGCATCCCCAAATGAAATACATGAACTGAATAAGGCAGTAGGGCTACATCTCTCTTATGAAAAGCTGTGCAGAAAATGAGGGGGTAGATAAGTATGTGCTGAGCAACACTGGCCAATGGAAAGCCATGGAAGATATGAACATTGAAAGCCACAAATAGGCCAGTGAGCATAGCAAGAGCATTCTTTTTTCACATAAACACATACTTTGTTGCTCATAATCTCATATTATGACTAAACCGTGACTGAAATAAAAGCATGTGTAAATACTGAGAAAGAAGAAAGAAAAACAGAAAGGAAGAGCAATCTAAATGACAGTCTTGTAATCCTGACCTCATATACTTTCACAAACTGCTTTGGGCGTTCACAGCTCAGGAACCAATGCATAATTCATTGCTCTCTGACTTACAATGCTAATGTTAGGAATTTCTCCCCATTTAGGAAATATGTTAAGAAAATTTGAGAGTTGATGTGATGTCAAGTTCTGCAGTATATGAACAATGACATTTATTCAAGCAGGGAATTAGCATGTGTTTACAAGTGAGGACTGCAGAAGCAAGGCATGCACATTATTTCACTTTCAAGAAAACACTACAGCTGACAAAAAGTACGTATGGGTTATCAAGAATAGATGACTTATAAAAATTAACAAGTAGTAACCTGAGTAAGGGGAGATATTCCACATTATTATAGTTATTTTAATAGTATAAAGTTAAGTACTTTAGAAAATTAAAAAAGAGTTCATAAAAAGTATTGAAGCTTTCCCATTCCTAGCAGCACATATTCAATTTCTTGTGAAGTGGAAGCTTGGAGGTTAGTTTGGAAGCCAGTGCATTAATTTGTCATGATGTTTATTTGAAGTCTTTGCATGCACTGATTTATTTTATCAGCTATGTAAAGTTTGAGGAATAGACTACTTTATATGCAATACTTGCTTTCATGAGGAACAAGCAGCAAGCATATGTCTAGACCTTTCAGATTTTGTTTTGGCTTTCCTTTTTGTGATTTAACTTTACAAAAATGGAACAAATTGGAAGTAAAGGAAATTTTAACTATTTTCTGCGGTAATGACAGCAGTAAGATTGTGTATTTTTTCCCACAGAAGACAAAATTTAAGAATACTTAGTTAAGAAAGGTTATCTTAAAGAATTTTTTTATCAATTTTCAGTTGAATTAATTATTTTTCAACTTCTAGTTAAAATAGTCAGGGTGAGAATTTGAGCTAGAAACACCAAGTAAACTCAAGTTTGTCATTAGAGGAATTTTGTGTTCATAGTTTTAATTCACAGCTTACTAGTATTATTAGCAGCTACACAAAGACAAAGGAACAAAGGTTTCTTCATCCTTTCTCAAGTATCAGATTCCTTTCTGTAGTGATGGAGGAGGAAATAAAGCTGCTTCACAGACATCTCCCTCAAAAGAGCAAGGTGGCCAGAGAAGGAGAATGCCTGCAGGCATGGCATCTGTCTTTGATGCTACAGAAGTTGATGGAAGAAGAGCTGAATCATATTGTGAGGGATGCAGCAAATTACAGGTGTTCTGCACCATTATATGGGACATTTGGTTTGTCCAGGACCTTTCTATGGTGCCTCCACTGAGGTTCATCCTCCTGGAGGGCTTGTGTCAAAAGGCAAAACCCATACCCATGAAAGCAATGAAGGATCTGGGTTTTAATTTGTTTTGTGGGTTTTTAATTACTCTTTCCTGTAAGTTCTGGAATGCCAGCTACACCACAGTGTTCAAGACAGGTTTAGAAGGTCACTTTTTTGATTACTCTCCTTTTTTCAATGCAAATATTAATAAGGTCCTTGCAGGCAAGATTCTAATCCACATCAGATGTGATCATTGTGTTAGCCATCAGATCAGACACTACTTCCAGTTTAGATGTCTATAACTTTTCTCCCTTATTTCTTGTCAAATAATTTTTTTTACTTGATACCTGAAATTAAGCAGTTTTTACTATTGCATATTTGTCACAACACAAGGAAAAGTTTTCTACAAAACCATTTTACCTGCAAACTGTGATTACCCTGAAAAGCTAAGCTACAGAAATGCTGCCAATACAGTGAACAATTTGTCATAAAGTAATGATCTACTGTGATATCAATTCCATTTATATCCAGACTATGAACAATCCAGAGGCACCAATCTCAAAATTTCTGTTGCTTTGCCCTCATTTTTTCTATGTTGAGTCAGCCTTCTCTAGCATGATTGGCGTAGAGGACATATTGCTGCTTGATGCCTCATATGGTTATCTGATTTATAAGTGTTTACATTTAAGATTAAAACAAGAAATACAAAGCTCCTTTCTGATTGCCTGCATTTTTTGGCTGCTCTAATAGTAACTTACTCTGTACCTGTCCACTATACTATTGGTTTCTCACCATTTTACACACACATAAGACACACACACACATAAACAGATGCACAATCACATTGTAGTTTTATATTTTTTATGTTTATGTATATTCAAATACTCAAATATACAAATGTATAGACATATGGTATGCATATGTGTAGTATGAATATAGATTGATCTATGTTGAGTCCATTATGGATCTTTTGCTCTTGATTTATGCATCAATTCAGTTGCACCTTAGCTTGTTCAAGAGAGTAAAGAGGTAGAACAGCATGATTTTTTTTTTAAGAATTATGAAGTCAGTATTAGTAGGAGCATGTTTTCAATAATTTATGTGCTTTGGCAGCCTTTGCATTAACACTTGAAAATTACAGAGATTATCACAGCTCCTGGGAAGCAGATGGTGTGCATCTTTTGGAATACACTTAAGAATGCACAAAGCACATCTCAGGAATCCATTTTTATCAAGATTGTTCCGTGTGGTCACTAAATAAAGTGTAGACAGAGGAGAATGTGAGAGAAGGCAATATGAAATTGAAACCCAGTATGAACAAAAAGGGAAAAATTCAGATATTTCTACATTAGCATTATTGTTGATTTTCTATGTATTACTTTTTTCTCTGTGGTCTAGTCTATATTTCTTTCCCTGTATTTGACAGTTTTTCCTTGTCATAAGAGCTGTCTTTTAACTCACTCTTCACCTTTTACTTCATGAAGAACCTGAGTTTTATACAGGATTTTTGTGGAATGGCCCAAATGAGCACTTCTTTTATATGTGAGCAAATGCATTTCTGTGTAACAGCCCAAAGGGAGAGTGTTCATTGCCACTTATCCTCCTCAAGTCATTAATCTAACTGTCTGAAAAAGATCTTTCTGAGATGAGCCATACAGCCAGTGTG
This sequence comes from Erithacus rubecula, assembly GCF_903797595.1. Taxonomy (NCBI): domain Eukaryota; kingdom Metazoa; phylum Chordata; class Aves; order Passeriformes; family Muscicapidae; genus Erithacus; species Erithacus rubecula. The sequence continues at coordinate 42,668,856 of NC_136688.1, forward strand.
CCCAGGAAAACTTAGAAATTTGGTGGATAATATTCTTTCACTGTTTTACTTTGGAGTAATAGTAAATTAAGTGATATAAGTAGTGAAGCTCCTTCTAGTTTATGAAGTTCCACTAACAGACTACTCTGAACATCAAAGCTGTTTTAGTATTTGGAGCAGAGGTGGAGACAGAGAGATAGATTTCAAAGTCAGAAATCCTGCCAATAAAAATTTCTGTTAAATAAATATGGGCCAAAATATAAGAATTCTGTTCAGATTTAGGGTACCAAAAATTGTGGCCACTATAAAGATGCAAAAAATTATTCTATTTTTTTTCTCTATTTGTGAGATTCAATTAGGGTTGCTGCTTATTTTAAGTGACTAAATTAGTACACCATCAGAAAATCTTTGCCTGGGTTGAGAAAAGTTCTTTCTTTTATACCTTTTTCATTTAAAATTTGAATTTTCTTTTTCCATTATCTTCTCCAAAGAAACTAATGTCTTCTGTGTTGCAGTGAATATTTGAAAGCTGCATGCTTGTCCGTTAAATAAAAATATCACAGTAGACATTCTTCCACCTTTCTGTAGAAGATAAATGGCTTAGAGAAACATTTCCTCAAGCCCTAATAATCCAGCAAACAGCTGGATCAGGAGAAAAAATTTAGCAGTGTTTGAAAGAATGACGTTAATTTGAAGTAGTAGAGAAATTCACTGTCAGATGAATGCTTTCTTTGATTAATTCTGAAAGATGACATATACTCATTTGAATTAAGATTTAGACAGCTAATGAAAGATAAGTGAAATAACCACAGCAAATAACAAAGTTCTGAGTAAAACTCTAACAGCATTAGTTTAGTGCAGAGTATAATATGCCTGAAATAACATGAATTTCCTCCACTTAGAATTTACTGCTTGCTGTAAAATGCAACTTTATTTTCTGATGAGCACTATGACCTTCAAAAACCTCTTGATCAGGATATTTCTCATAATTATTCAAAAACTGTGTTTCAGAAGCCATCTTTAGAAAGAGCTTTTAGCCATGCTAAATATTCTGGTGTTGTAACTGCTTCCAGCCCTGACAGGTCTTTGGTAATGCTCTGTTGGATTTGCTTGCAGGTTTTTTTCCTTTTGTTCTTCCTGCTTGACTACCCTGGCTGGAGCCAATCATGTATATGCCATTATTCCATGTACAGGTGCACTATATTCCTGAAAAAGTGTTAGAACCATAAATTAAACTGGCAAAAGTGAAAGTTTTTGTAGCTTATAGCAAATTCAAAGTTTATGCTAAAGGCTCTAGCTTTCCATGTTATATAAGAAGTTATATTAATATTTTTAATAGGCTATCCACATCCTGAAAGAGTACTTGGATGCATCTCTTTATAAAAATTAACAAAATGTGAGTTGTATAGGAATTTGAAATGACTGGAATGATCCATGGATCCTGTTACAGTCCTCTTCAAAGGGAATTACTCTAAGAGGTTCACATTTTGGAATGAATCCTGAAATATATCTTTGTAGCCAAAAACCTTATAAAACCACTGTCAGATTAGAATAATTTTTGTAAAAGGCCATCTAGGTCAGTTTTGATTTCTTCTGTAGATCCTCATATAAATTTCTTACCTTCAGTGTCATCTCATGAATTGAAAAGACAAATTCTGACATCAAAATGCTAATAATCCTGAGCATGCATACTTGTCAATTCTTGTTTATTTGGGAAAAATGATACATTCTTTACTAACCTGGAGATAAGCACTGGGTAAAAGCTAGGCATTTTTCTTATCTCACAATATACAGCTCTGCTGAAAAACAGTACCTAGAACCATTTCAGTAGAACACACCATTTTGAGACTTTTCTTTAATATATTAACTCCACAGGAGCTCAATCACAATAAAATATAATGGAATTATACATTATATCCACACTTCTGCTTAAAAACACGATAGGTAAAAATGTAAACAATGTCAATAAAGCAAGGACTTAATTATAGCTAAAAATGAAAATCAGAAAGCCAGCCAACATTTAATTATAACAGAAAATTAAGAAAATAAAGAGCGTAAAGAAAGGATTCCATCATTACTAAAAAAGCACCAAATCAATGTTAAAAAAAAAGCAAAACAACCCTCAATAACAACATATTTAGAAGCGTATCACACATTTCCTATCTGCTAACAGTTTCATTGAACATTTGAGTCTCCTTTGGGATCCTTCCACCTGTTTTGGTACCATATAGAGATCACCAGCATCCAAACTATTTCACAGGGAAGAGTATGATGAGATTGTGATTTTCTTCTCCACTTTAGGATCTGCTCGGGTAATATTTGTTTCTTTTTTTAATGGTCTTTCAGACATTGTTTCTTCTTCATTGCTGCGCAAGTCCACAGTACATTCAAATTTGCTACATATAATGTACTTGTCATATCCACCCCAAACCCCAATTTTGTTCAGATCTGCATTTCTTTAACTTACTGTTGATGAGTTGCCCATACCCATGGGATCTCTGGTGCCAGGCTGTGACTCAGCTCTTATCCCACACCCCTATTCTTCTATATTGCTTTGCTTCCTCTTCTCAAGAACTCCAACATACCAGCCCTGTCATCCTCTACATTGCATCATTACATTAGGCTGACAAATATCTCACTGTATATAGAACAAATGCTTTTTACAACTGCATATGAAACTGGTTATGCCATAGGAAGACAAGCCATATTAAAATAAATTAAACATGGTTATGCAGTTATGAGAGAAAAATACTGTTATGGCTTAACTAGGTCGAAGCAAAGGCAGATCAAGAAAAAGTCATACAAAGTAAGCTTGACAAGCCATAGTCCTGATAAACTCAGGAGGAATCCTGTGGTCCATTTCTAGCAATGAAAATACTGTAATACTGAGCTAGGACACACAGTGCACATTAAAAATGCTTCATAAAGCCACTGTACATGCTCTGTACCCTAGTTTAGAGACTAGAACCTGCATGATTATAAGAAAATCTACTAAAGATTAAAAATCATTATCTTAGCTGTAGGAGTACCTACCAAGTTGCTTAAAGAGTTTAAAAACAAAAAAAGTGGGGCAAACTACTGCTCTACAATTTAAGGTTTATGGTTTAGTCTAAACAAAGCCATCTGAAAGAGAATGTATTGTGCGAACCCATGACAAAATAAGTGATAGTTTCTGCAGTGATTCTGCACCCTTAACTTAGATAGCAAAAAATGTGTTTCTGAGAAGTCTTTACAGGCTGTCAATATCACTTTAGAAGACACTATCCTTCTCAGTGTAATGGTTGGCTTCTCTAATGAGATTATATTTCTTATAAGACTTTCCTAAGGTCTTATTCTCATTCTCTGGCTTATTTTTCTTTTCTGAACAGATTCTGAATCTTTAATCTTACCTACATTTAAATTAATTAATGAATTAAGTCTCATATTGGGATATTACTCTCCAAGTTAAAAATGTAGGGAATTGTTTAATCTAAAATGGATATATGTTTGAGCTCACTCATTACTTCTCTAAGAAGCATTCATTTATGTGGTTGTGTATTACATGCCAATTACTTGCTCGTCTAAAGAGAGAAGGATCAGAAATTGGGCTTAAAGCTAAATGCATTATTAGACAGCTATTAAATGAATATCATATTCAAATGAGATGTTTTAGTCTGTTCTGTAGCGCAACTTCCATCCTTTCATTACTTAAATAGAGTCTCTAGTAGACTTCCCAAAATGTCTTGATTTCTTTTTCTTGTTTTCTGAAAGGCAGTCATTCTGTTACCTCTTTCTTGTTTGGTGAACATCTAATTATATCCTTTCTGTCTTACAGGATGATGTGTCTACTTGATGCATTTGTAAATTTATAATAGGATGATAGGATTTGTTTTAATTTAATTAAAGGTTATCAGATGTTTAAATCAACTTGCCTTTACAAAAATAAAGTCTTCTCTTAAAGGAGGAAAACCCAGCCTCAAAAGAAAATATTATTATTTCATTATTGCTACGCATTCTCACTTTCTCCTGTTAAATAAAACATCGCTGACTAGGTAGTACTGAAATTAATAAACCACTATAATAGCTGTTTTGTTAGAGCTAATATAACTGAAGGCATACCTGTACTCCAGCTGTAAATATCCATATATTGCATTTTGAAAAAAAAAATCTAGAGAGAAAAAAAAGACAATATAAATTGATTGACAAATCTACTGATGTTGCTTACATTCCTCAAATAATCAAATGAAGCAATTTGAAGTTGTTTTCAAAGCAGGTTTTTAATACAGCGAAAACAAACTCCTGAATATGCTTCTTTTCCTCTGATCATTGCTCAGCTGGATGTCCTATGTATGCCTTCTCTCTTTTATTCTTGAATGTCACTTCATTTTACATCCCAGATATGATCCAAAAATAGTTTATTTAATCTGGCAGAAATCTGGTTTTAGCTAGTGGAAGAATGTATTCCAGTCACACTTCTGTGCTCTTCTCAATCGTCCAAATATGGCTGTAAACAGCATTAGATAACTTTGTCAATTTATCTGGCAAAGATTTTTTGCTGTTTATTTTCTAAACCTTTGTTTAGTCTTAACTATTCCTCAATCATTTTTCTGAATCTATATGTTAGTTATTTTAGCTGTTTTGCTTTTCCTAATGAAAAATTTGTTCATAAGCAAACTTTTCCTCTTGATACTTCCAAAATTTCCCTTATGCTTAGTGTTTACACTGTTTATAGGTAGAAGACATAGTATTCCAAGTACAGAGAAGTATTACAAGTCCTTATCTGTGTCACTTCTTATTCCTGTTTATTCCTTTTACCCTTTGTTTTGTCACTATTTTTAATTGATTCGAATTCTGTAGAATCTTTAAGAGAACAATCACAGAATTCTTTCCTGAAATGTATTGCAAGTTGCTGAAAAGCACAAGCTCCCAGACAGCTTTGTCCCTCCACAATAAAATCCTTGAATGAACAGGTGAACCAATCGACATGCTATGAATTTATTATGTCCCATATTCTTCTTCACACCTCTCCCCTCTTTTTTCATGTCCACTTCCACTTTGTCCCTACATTCAGTTCAGGGCCACCATCAGTGTAATATTCTGTTCTGCCTAAACAGCTCTTCTAGCTCTTTCCTTGTCACTTGGCACCATTTAAATTGGGCTCTAACTGGTTTATAGGCAGAAGCTGCCATTGGTGACTGGGAGCAGGTAGTAATGAAGTGATGCAGTGATGAGCCAGTGCACAGCCATGGACTGACCAACTGGTTGAGCTCCTTCCCTGAGAATGGACACTTACAGAGCCTTTGTAGTCTACCTCACCATCAATTTTCACACATTTTAAAGCAATCAGGATGTTTGTGATACTTATTTTATTATTTTCTTGAAAATAACCGAAAACATTTAAATCAGGCAAACAAAATAAAACAAAACAAAACAAAAAACAAAACAAACAGGTGTGACTGGCAATAAAATGCCAGGAGACATTAAATGTTTGTTTTCTACATAAAGCAATCAAAAATGGTTAAGTGATGCTGCCAGAAAATCATCTACAGAACTATGCTATACCACCTGAGCAGGGAATAACAGGGTTTTGCTATGATAAAACAGCAAGAAAATCAAACAAATTACATCTAGAGTTGTGTTTACAGCAGTGCCACATGTTAGAAAAATCAGGGTGATTGCATAAGCCTCACTTAGGAACAGAGTCTGAAAATTTGAAAACCAGAAATGACAGGAAGAATAAGAGTAGAATAAGAGGATATAATTCACCCAGTGCATCACTTTGTTGTTCTGTTAAAACATTGGACAGCATTTGTGAATGCTTCTTTGCATTTAAATAGATGTCTTTGCAAAGAAATTTTATAGCCTATAATTTGGCAAATGCTAAGCTAAACAGATGTGTACAAAATGGTAAGATTTAAATGTAGATTTTAATTAACCTGTGTGTTGAGTGGCCTCTCAGCAGAGGTTTGATTCGAGGCTTTACTCTATGCCTGTTAATCTATATTGTGTAATTAAACATTGAATGCAAGCCCATTTTCTGCACTTCAGAATATGGTTACTTTTGTATTTTCTAATTCTGTTAAACTTCAAACTGATAGCAGCACTTCTAAAGAACTACAAACAATTAACGATGTTAAATTCTTAGAATTTCTTAGGAACTAAATTGCAGTTTATGTTTGCTGAAGCACATTAGGAGACTTGGAACACCTTGATCTGGAATGAAATAGGTTATTTAGTGAAACATTACCAAGTCTATAAATTAAAAAAGCTATGACTCAAGACTTCAAATATCAGACTTTAGTATTAAAATAGTAAAAAATTTAAAAGTATATATTTTGTCTGATTTTTTTAAATTATTTTGCTGTGGAATATTTGGTAATCAGACAGATTTTCAAACCTTTTTGCGAAATTTAAATTTGAAGAAAACAATTAAGTTAATTATACTTTGCCTTGGTTCTAATTTTAAAAGATGTCTAAACACCAATACTTTTACACCAGTTATGCCACTAGTGATAAAATCAAAAGAATCACAAACCCTAACAATTTTCAGAAGATAATACAATACTGATTTATTTTTAAATCAGAACTCATTTCACTGAATGAAAGCCAAAAAATGTGGAGAAAAGTAAAATCTGGTCTCAAAGGATATATATGAATTTCAGAACTTTGATGCATCTTAAATGAAATGGAATGCTGAAACTTTTAATTTACATCAATCCTCAGAAGCATCTAAGAAATCTTTTCAAAAATCAATCCCACAACAACATCTTTTGATTCTGACCTTACTTCAGTGTCCTACTTTCACAGCTTCATTTATTCCTACAGTTTAAGAAAGGTGAATATTATATTTATTTTGACTAAAAATCTTTACAATAAAGTTCTAAAAACACAATTAGTAACAAGAGTAGGCTCCTATGTCATGCCTCTAATATTCACACTCCTCAGCTTGGTTTCACAGTCCAAAGAATTGTCTTAGTCATTGATTTTCACCTTTCATATTTTTTCCATTCCCCTGTGCCTTTTGCCTGGGGACTAGAAAGGCATTTGGCCTTGTGACCCAAGCGATTAACTCTGAATGCATCAGATGTCCTCCTAACAACCAGGTCCCAGCTTTTCAAAGATTCCATCCAGCTCTATGTATTCTTTGTAGCTGCTTCTGTAAATGACTGCTACCAAAATAATCACAGCATCTCTCTGGTTGGATTCTGAAACATAGATTTGGCACTGGAGAGAAAAGGAGGCAATGTCTTGATCTCCCAAAATGTCTATGGTAAATGTGAATTTGAACATTTTGAACAGAGTCTGACAATATAAGCTTATCAAACGGAATGGAAGTTTAGTTGATATAGGTGAATCAGTTCAAAGTTACCAGCAGATAACTTTGTCTTGAAAAAAGAAAATAGATGAAAATCTGTCATTCTGCTCAGCCACTGCCAAGCCATGTGGAAAATTAATTTTCAAAATATTCTTATTATATCTCAAGGAGTACTTAATTTTGCCTTAGTCCTTACTTACAATGTTTAAAATACCTGACTTTGTATTACTGACTGCAACTTTTTCAGATAAGATCTTCATCAGAGCCTGCAATTTTATTAGAAACATTTTGCTATTGATTATGCCCTTGTTGGAAGAGGCACCTTCCAAAGCAGAATTATGCTCTTGAAAGAACTTCTTTCATTATTGGTGAGTATCTGATAGAAGAGAGATTAAGGGTACCTCTTCTTTCCTACAAACCATGTTTATAACCTCTTTACATTTGTAATAGACTTTCAAATTATTATTGTCTATTGCTTGTGGTACAGCCTGACTGTGTCACTTCCTGTCATTGTCAATGGACTCAAGCTTTTCATTTCCTCAAAGGCTTCTCTCCCAAGAAGTTTGCATCTTAAAGTACTTTTCAAGGATTGAAGGTAGCACCAACACCTCCACTCCAAAGGAATTCTTGAAATGATTCTAGCTCTGCCACATTTTCCAGGCCCTTTGGCCTTTGGTTATATATTATTATGTTAAATGTAATATGCATTTTAAATCACCACAGAACACACTGAGTATATGAATTTAATCTAGTGCTGCTGCACAAAAAGTATCCATTGAGATCTGAAGATTTGTATTTTATCTCTCTCTGTGTATGTATAGACTCATGAACCACAGAGATTCCTTAAGTACCTTGTAGCAGTCAGGAGCAAATGAGGTAGTACTATGCTGCCGTTGTAATATTTTTGTTTGCATATATTTCAATTTAGCCTTAAGCAATTTTAGTGAAAATTTCTATTAAATAATTTAACTCTGGATAAAATAGGAGACAAATGTCATCATTTTAGGATTCTTTAATAGACCATAAAAATTGTTTTTTCCATTGCTGTCTGAAAGGGCAAAAAACTAGATTTAAGATGTTGGACAGCAAAATTTCTTGCCAGGTTTAGAGACAGAGTTTTTTTTCTCCATCTTGTCTAATCCATAAGGGCACTCATAATGATGATGGAGACCATCAAAATGCCTGCTGGACCATCTGAGAGAGTAGTTTAATGGGACTTTCCTGGAAGCAAATATTCTTTTCAGATTTTGAATCTGGTTACATAAGTTACAGCAGTGCTTGCTTTGCCATGCCTGCTAGCATGACAAAGAATGACTTTTAAAATAAGTATCGTAATGTGATAGGTGTAAAAGTAGAGTGTGTCTAAGAATCTACAGGTCTGTCTGATGAAGCCCCTCACCCTTGCAGAACCTCTCTGTATACCTCTCTGCTCACTTTCCATGAGCCATTTCTATTTTATGCCTGCAATGTCACATTAAAACAAGGTCTACCTAGACTTTCTTTTCTGACACATAAAATCTTGTGGTGTGTGCTGGTGCATCACCTCCCTCCTTAGGGCTGCACTATGGTCTTTGATTTCCACACCATAACTACTCTGACCTGCCAATACCTGTGTCACTGGGTGGATTGTAGTCTCTAACTATTCTTGGCCTGCTGGCAGTGGCAGCTCTATCTGTGCTGTGATTCACAGCTTCTCTGGTTTTAGCCATTCTACATTTATTATGGAAGAGAGGTCACAACTTCAGTCTATGTGCTTGCAAATACATAGTAACTCCTACTAGTGAGAGTCCCACTACAGTTCTTACTCAAACACAATTTTTGCTTTTCCCCAGCCAATTCCTCCAATTGTATTGTCTCAATAATGTTCCCCATTCTCATGATGTATTCCCGGACTTTAAAAGCTTTTGTCTATTCTAGTGTTTTATTCTCCTTCACAATCCTAAATTCTATGCCTGTGTTCTCAACAGATATTATGTCTTGTTTGGCTGTCATCAAAAGCAACCAGTTTATACTGTCTGTGCAACTACAGCTCTAGGTGAGACCATTCTCTTGGGTAAAGCATTCCTTAAGAGAGGAAAAAGATCTTTTATTTTGCAAATTCCCTGTTCAATCATATCCTGCAGAAACAAACTGAGTGAGCCTTCCTCTTTTTCTCTTGCCTGTTCAGTAAAGTGAGCATCTCTCCTTGGCAGTACCTTCAAAACTCTTATTCATGCTGTTTAATAGACTAAGATTCAAGTGATTGGGCAGTAGGAACAGAAAATACCTTGGCTGCAGCACTTTTGAACAATTCTTTTGGGACCCTTAGGTTTTAGTTGTCCTGTTTACTATAGTGACACACTGTTACTGCTGAAAAATACTTCCTTCTTCCTTAATCTCCTGACATAGCCTCTTATCCACTCAGCTTAAATAATAGATTTCTCACCTTTTGAATTTCCTGCATCAATATTTAGGGAAGCTGTGAACTTGATAAAAATTCAATTTCAAGGATCACCACATCTGCTGATTTAAAATAGCTTTCTGTTAACTCTATGTATTTTAATGTCCACAAACTGAAGGAGATCATGGTAAAGTGCAAACAAAAACTGTGCTTTTACCTTTAAATATATAACAATGTTATGGACTTTTGTAAAGGACAGATAACAAATGAGCACTACTTTATTGAATTGTGCTAACATCAGATTTTTCTATTGCTAGTATTTAGCTGAAGACTCATTCAAGACTGGTCTCTATTTTAGAGAATAATTACTTTTTGAGGGCTTCTTTCTGGACAATACTATATTCTTTCTAAGACACACTGAACATTGCTTGTTTGTTTTGGTTTTGTTAGTGTAAATCTTCTCCTGGGAACTCTTCAAGTCCATAATATTCTGGGATTCCACAAGCCTTTCCTTCTAAAATAATTTTCTTTCTCCAAAGCTTGCTCACTTGTAAGTACACAGAAATATTTTTGACATTTTTCCTATTAAATTACAGTGGTGCTCAGGTTTTTTTAAATTCTTTGGAAATTAAAAGCCACCTCTTCTACAATTTCTTATTTACATATCTTGAATTCTTTTAGTAGTAAAGAAAAGCTATCTTCTCCATTTGCTTCTTAAATATGTACATTCCAATGTAAAACATCTTCACATAAAAAGCTTTAAATTTCAAGCCAACCTGCAATTTGGAAAACATACCTAATTCAAGGTTGCAGTTGGAAAAAATTCCTGTCATTCATTACCAGCTCTTGACTGAGACCAGACATTATGTTAATCAACACTTTGAAATTATGATGGCTTGGAATAAAAGTATTCCAAACCAATCTTTGAAGAATACTGTAGCAACTCTCAACAAACACTGACCTGTGCATTTCAGTGAAAAAACTGAGACATTTTTTTGAAAATATAAGATTTAAAGTCACGAACAAACTATTGCAATTATTGAGGTTAAGTGCTTAGATTATAATTCCTGAAACAGAACTTGAAATGTGTGTATATATTTATTGAATCATAGAAAATTAATCTAAGAAGTAATCCCCAGAATTGGATTTGGAGTTTAGTTACCTCGTCTAGCTCTTTTTGAAACTTAAATACATTATTACTTATCCTACTAGCCCTGGACATGGACAATGAAATAACATTTATTGATTGTTTTTACATGATCCCTTTGATAGAAAAACTACTAGTTTTTCTAACCTCTGTCATGTCTTGACTAAGCAAGGTCAGATTTTTTCATTGCTGTTCATGCCTCTATGATCTTTCCTGATGAATCTGTCCAAGCAGATTGTTTGATTTTTTTTGTCCTTTGAAGTGCATAACAACAAAACTCTATATAATATTGAGATGCAGCTGGTACTAAGGAAACAAGAGTTATGCTGCTCTTACAGATGTTGCTCAAGTTTGGCATTATGTTTTTCACAACACAACAATGCAAAATTGATTCCTTTTCAGCTTGTGATAGCATTCTTTCCTGATGTTTTATCTATATGTTAAGTGGTCCTTGAAAGACTTCTGGTGACTCTGTGAGACACAAAATTTTATTTATTTATACTGACCTTACCATATAAATTATATTTTCTGTTAATTCTATTTATTTTTATACTTTGTTTCCTAGCATGAAAGTCAGACATGTAGGTCCTTAGCTGCTTATGTCCCAAGAAGCATTTTTTAAATTATTTGCATTTATTTCTGTGAAGAGTCTTTCAAAATTGATAAATTTTCTACCACTTTTCAGAAATTTAATTTCTGAGTCTCTGTAGGACTGAAAAGTTAGTATTGCATGGCTTGGCTATTTATTAATGGTAATTTTATCTGTTTATTTTAAAAACTCAGTTAGATGCTTAGGTTAAAAAAGTTCTGTGATATTTAAGAAGTTTCTGAGCTTCCATGTTCTTAATCTTCTAAACTATATTCTTCTCAATGTGCCCTTAATATGAGTATGGACATATCCCATTCTGCCACCTCACTGCTCTTTTTGCTTTGTAAATTCACAGAATCACAGAATGGTTGGGGTTGGAGGGGACCTTAAAGACAATCCAGTTCCAGCTCCCCTTCCACTAGATCAGATTCCTCAGAGCCCATCCACCCTGAACTTGAACATCTCCAGGGGTGGGGCATCCACCTCTTTTCTTTACAACTTGTTCCTGTGCCTCACCACCCTCACACTAAAAAATATTTTCCTAAAATGTAATCTAGACCTACTCTCCTTGAATTTGAACCAATTGTCTCATCCTATCAATACATGACCTAGCAAATAATATTGCCCCATCTTTCCTCTAAGTTTCCTTCAGGTATTGGAAGGACATGGTTGGGTCACCCTGAAGCTTTCTTTGTTCCAGGCTGAATAATCCCAATTCCCTCAGCCTTTCCTCACAGGACAAGTACTCCATCCCTCTAATCAAGCTGATGACCCTTCTCTGGACTTGCTCCAACAGGTCAATATCCTTCTTCTGTTGAGGGTGTAGTATTTGAGGTGGAGTCTCAGGAGGGCAGAGCAGAGGAGCAGAATCCCCTCCCTTGCCCTGGTGACCACATTGCTTTGGATGCAGCCCAGGACACAATTGGCTTTCTGGGCTGTGAGCACACATTGCTGGATCAAATCCAGCTTCTCATTCACCAGCACACTCAAATCCTTCTTGTCCCACTTGTTCAGCCTGTCTAGGTCCCTCTGAATGGCATCCTGTCCTCTAGTTGTTGATGACACTGAGCATGGAATTAGTTTTGTGTCTCATGTAGAATAGTTCTATTGCGTGTCCCTAATTCATTCAAGAAAATTCTATGAGACAAGAGCTTCTCAGAAAACAAACTTCATATTTCTTCATATCATAAAAATGAGACTGCCTTGTTACTGTTTGCCCTTAATGGTCAAAATTAGCCAGTATTTATCACCAAGTTTTCCTCAAGTGCTTATAAATCTGATTTGCTTGATGAACTATTCAAATTAATTGAAGTTAAATTGATTGTTCTACTACCCTCGAATTCTTTGCCAATTTGTAGTTTCAAGATATTTGGAGAGAATCCATGTACAAATGACTGTGAGATTAGCTGAGTTGGTTAGAGCATGGTGCTAAAACCATCAAGGCTGTGAGTTTAATCCCTGTATGAGCTATTTACTTAAGAGTTGGACTTGATGATCCTTGTGAGTGCCTACTACCTTCCTGTCTTATTTTAATAAGATTTACAGCTCCTACAGCATGCATGTGATGACAAGAGGAATTGTCATTATTTTTTTTCTACACTAATGTCCCTTTATAGATACCTCAGGGTCATGGGTTTTAAAATGACTGTAAATATCAGACTACTTTGAGGTCCTTTCTGAATATTGGGAACTTAACCTGAACACTGCCTCTTAACATCTGAGGGGACTGGAAACTCATAGAATCAGATAATATTTACAACTACACCTTGAGTAAAACTGCATAGCCCTTTTCTCTGAGCTACCTGCAAGAAATGTATACCAGAGTGGCAGTACTGTCTCTGGAGACAAAGACCAGATGGGATGTGAACACCCTGTGCACTTTCAGCTCTCTCTTTTTAAATCTTCTAATGAGTTAATGGAATATAGCTTCTTTAGAGCACTCACTAGAAATAGGCATGGAAAATGACATTCTGTTTTTCAGTCACTGCTTTTTGGAAGTAGATACAATGACAATTTTTAAGATTCTGAGAAAACATTTTTTTTTTCAGAATCAGCTCTGGATTTCATTTTATTGAGCCATCTGGGACCTAAAAACAAAAGGTCAAAATTTCTCCCAGGGGGAGTAGACTTTTCATTTATAAGAGGTAAGGCCTTTCTAATATTTCTCTAGTCCTGGTAAAGGAGGTTGCTATTCAAGCTCTCCTGAGCAGAAGAGGGGAAAAACCATAGTTTTGGTGGTGTTATCCTATTTGTGGCAAGAACAGTAAATCACAGTCTGCAATCTGGCTTGGGTTTCTGGAGCAGGTCCAAATAAGAAGTTAGCTTATTTCATAGTGAAAAAAAAAAAAAAAAAGGAAAAAAAAAAAAAAGGAAAAAAAAGGAAAATTACATAGGTATAATTTGTTTGGTAAATTCTGACACTGTAAAATGTTGGCTGAAATCCTCCTCCTTTGGAAGTTAATGAGGATTTCTTATAAAGAATTTTATGTTAAGTACTAATGGACTTTAGGAAAACTAAGATTTCATAAAGAAAAAATTCTAGAACTGAACTCTCTGCTAGGTTCTATCAATTTGTTTTGTCCATTTCAAAAGGCAAAGCTACTTTAATAAAGAATAATCTTGAATGTAGTTTAATCTAACTCATTCTCTTTTAGTCTGAGAGAGGATTCAAGTGGGTGAATCATGTTACTTTCCATTACAGACACAGTACCATACAGCCATGATTGCAGCATCTAAAACTGTTGTTGTAGATGCAGTAGCAAACAGTAAAAAGCAGCAAGAAAAGATTTGTTACTGAGGTTTTTATTGGTCATATTAGGGCTTAAATTAAACCCCACTCAGAATCCATTTGAAAATTCTGATCCATATGCCAAAGGTCTTTAAAACAGAATCTAAGATCTAATTCTGTCCTTTAAGGTACAGCAGTCTCATAGGATATTGTATTCTAACTTCCAGAACCACAGACTCCTTTCTGAGAGAGTTTTATTTTTTCCAGGGTTAGCAACACCTTGGTGAAGTTTTGAAATCGAAGGTTTAAATGTTGACAGGTCTCTCAGACATTAGTCAGGAAGTAGACCCACTAGTCTAACCCATAACTTTATTTGAATTATACTAATTAAAACTTTATTTTTTTCTCTTAAAAATGCAATTTAAAACATCCAGCAGGATCTAAAACTCATGTTTAATGCTAATATAGTAACATAATTTTTCTCTAGATAAGTGATTAAATTTCAGAAGCAGTTTTCAAACTATGTATTTTTATAGATAATGTATTTCCATTAAATGCAGATGCTAAACTTCCACAATGTAGAATTACCACAATAATTGGCTAGAGCTGTGTTAGTTTTTTCTTTCATATGGTTATGTTGGGGGACAGTTTAGCAGATGTCCGAATTACTGTTTGTTAATAAAAAAGGCAATTCACGTTTCAAAGAGATGTTTTTAGGATTCATTTTTGGATGAAATCCTATACAAACAGAACATAGGCCTTAGGCAAATCCAAGAAATAAAATGGGAAATAAATTGGATACAAAAGCCCATATGCTGTGTACAAATCAGGTCTATTATCTTTGCTTACCTTATGGTGGAGATAGTATTTATAAACCATCTTTATAGCTGAGGAGAAATAAAAACTCAGTGTTAACAGTTCATTGCATCCTATCTCTCAAAAAGAGGTAAGGAGTCAGCTTTTTCTTTAGGAAAAAGTAATCATTAAAGCAAAGCCAGGTGTATATATTTGTCATGTTTATTTAATTGCAGCACAGTGTAAACAGAACTAGGAAGAACCAACTTCTTAGAACAGTGGAATCTGCTCAGCCTGAGCAGCACCAGCTCAGCACCTGCCATCTCTCTGGACATACATGAGTATTAGAATCCAATTGTACTGTAAATTATTAAATCAAAAGACCAAAAAAGTCATAGCAGATAGTCCTTGAGTTTGAAAATGTCCAGGCTAGATCAAAGTCTGGTGACTTAAAAAATATTTCAATGAATAGGATGAATGTTGGGTTGGTTTCTTTGTTTTATATGGGGTTTTTGTGGGTTTTTGTTTGGTTGGTTTTTTTGGGTTTTTTTTTGGCTTGAGTTGTTTTTTTTTGTTTTCTGGGGTTTTGGGGGTTTTTTTTGTAGAGGTTTTTGTTTGTTTGTTTGTTGCTTTTACTTTGATTAGTTTAACATAACTTTTCTCTAATTGCAAAAGGCTTCCTGCTTTCATATATGCAACTGGAATCAGAAAATTCTCCTGCTCATGCAGATGAGAAAATTAATCTATGCTTTTTTGATGGCATATTAATGTAATGCTATTCTCACTGTCATCCTTATATTTAAAGTTAATTAAGGTTGATGATATGGTGATACATTGGGAGATTATATATATCTAATTCTTTTCATTAGAAGAGGGAGACATTGTGGTTAAAAAAACATAAGAACAATAAGCTTAAAATGCTGGAACATCATCCTTTTCTCTTACACATTTCCTGTGTTGGTTAAGCCAAGTGATTCAAACCATGACTGTAGTATGTAATCTAGCATTAGTGCGCATAATATATTGATGTGATAATGTTTAATGATCTTTATTATTGTCTTTGACTCAATTCCTTTTCTGTAAAATAGGGACAAGACATTGATATGCAGTGCAAAAAGATCTACAAGATAAATCCATTAACTTCTAAATTATAACATAAAATGATTCAAGCAGTGAATACCTTGGTTACATCATCTGTCTGAGTGTACCTTACTATAAAAGTACTCTCACCATCTGCAGTGCACGGCACAATGCAATACTAGCCCTGTAAAAGAAACTGTTCTCATTTGGATTAATGCTTTTTCACTGTGAGTTTTGGGAACAATTGGATCTTAACCTAAGCACACTAGTAAACTGGAAAACTATCAGTAATGTTTGTCACCTATATGTAACAGCCAGCAAATCCAGCAATGATGGAAGGAAGGTATCTGGTTTATTTGTTCTTTTTCTACAGTACATTATTTCTTTTGTGATCCTTTAGTAAATATGACTGAAAAGAGCAGAAGAAGATCACCTGTTTGAATTCTCTTTGCAGAAAAATTCTATCTCTCTTTTGGAGATTAAGGGAGAATTTATGCCTTTTCATAGCTGGAATGCCTACAGAAGTGAGGGATGCCACAAAGAACATGACAGATCAGCAGGGATGGAATAAAAAGGGCAATATCAGAACATCCAGAAGGAGAGAAGGCTCCTGAGAGCAGTAGGGAGCAAATGTGTAGCCAAGTCAAACAAAGCACAGAGTGAGAACAGTGTGCAGTGTGCTACAGCTCAGAGGCCCTGGAAATTTCTGGGGTAAGGGAAAGAAAGGAAGAAAAATACACTCTACACAAATACATGTGTGTGTGTGTGGTTTGTGCAGTTTTTAAATCTCTTATTTTAATCTCTCTCTTCTGTGAGTATCATACGTTCTTCACATTCTTTAACAAAAACATGCATTAGGTCTTGTCAGTGGCATCCAGTGACAGAACAACAAGCAACAGTCATAAACACAAACACAAAAAATTCCCTTTGAACATTTAAAAAATAGAAAGAGATTTTTTGGTTTTTTTCCTATGAATGTGGCTGAACGTTGGAAGAGATTGTGCAGAGAGTCTGTGGAGTCTCCATTCTTTGAGATAATTCAACACCCAACTGGGCACAGACCTGAACAGCCTGTTGTAGGTGACACTGTTTTGAACAGGAGTTTAGAGTAAGCCAACTTCAACCATTCTCTGATTCTACCTTAGGAGAGGTTTTCCAGGGAGAAAAGGGAATCTGACATTTTTATTTAAATTAAAAATTCTTTCCCCTTTGTTTATTTAGGGAAAAAGTGTGGCTATATCTACACCTAACCTCCATCTGATGTGCTTCCTCAACAGAAATCTAGAAGCATTTAACATCCATGTGAGCATGCTGCTGCATCAGTAGGTCCAGGTGTCTTCCACAAATTAGTCACAGGGACACAACAGGCAGCAAAGGCCACTAGAGGTCACACAAACTATTTAAAAGAACATGAACAAGGTAATTTATACTCCCACTGGGAACCTTTTCCTCTTCCACCTGTTCCCCTTGCTTGTCAGTCTCAGGTCATCTTCTTTCCTGATACAAAGCTGTGGTCAGGTATGTTTAGCTTGTTTTCTTCCTAAACCTGATTTTCAACTCTAGTTTAGTCATGTGGAGATGGTATCCCTTTGTGGAAAAAATTTCATGGTGGTCACAGACCATGAAAGTGTCAAACAGTGGTAAAAAAAAAGCCATGCTAGCTAAGAAATGTTTTTCTTGTTTTCCAAAAACAGACTCAGTGAATGAGCAAGACAGAATATGGGAGAGAGAGTCAGTAGCAATATCCATAGTATTCATCTTCCCAAAAGCAATTCAACTTTACCAATCATATTTAAAAGTTCCAAAATCCATTTCACTGAGTTTTGTAGCAAGACCTGAGATGAAAGAGAAATGAGAATCTTTAATGGAAAAACTTCCCCACCCAAAACTTTATCATGATTTTCATTCTACTCTAATATCCAGTCTCCTGATTTAGAAACTTGCAGTCTATTTTCTAACTCCTGTCCCTTCTCTATATTTGCTTTTCCTTTGCCAGATTTACATGCATACAGACAAATAAAGTTTCAAATACTCTTCAGATTTAGACTGTTTTTTTTATTTATCATTGTCTTCCCTCCTCCCTTCTCTCATCTGTTTTACCTAGAAAGGCTATGTATGGATTTTTATTTGATTCAGTATGTCAAAGTGATTCCTTCCAACAGGGAAGTACACAAGAGGAAGAAAGAGGACAGAGCACTGCAGATTTGCCAAGAGCTGAAGTGTCCATTCCTTGCACTCAGTGTAAAAAATAGCTAAAAATTCAGTTTAGAAACAAAGGAAAATACAAATGCGATTATTTTAATTCTCTACTTTATTTTAGCTAGAGCTAACATTTGTCAAGAACACCCCTGATAATTAGTTCTCTGGACATTGATATGGGTTGTTTTGACTCCTGTTTCTTCCTAAAGACTTTTGGTCATGTTACACCAGCTAGTCTCATGTTTGGGATGCCAAATATGATGTTTGTCTACTTTCCTCCACCTCAGTTCAGTGGTGAGAGTGATCCAGTGTGTTGGTATTAATGATGGAGTTAATATAGGCAGTATTGGATGAAATAATGCTTTACTGTTATATGAAAGTAACTGTTTTGGAATATTGCAAGTTATTCATTGGGACTACTTTTATTTACTCAGTTTTTAAAGAACAGGGAGTGAGAGGGCAAGCATCCACAAGAAAGAAAAGAGGTACTGTAGAACACCTGGTTATCACAAAGGATCCAAAGTCAATTTTACAGCCTGAACTAAGACTGAAACTTGAATTTCATGCTGTCCTTGACAAAAGCAAAAGCTCTAAATATTAGGCCCCTTATACTAGTCCCTTTTAAGCTTCTTTAAGGTTCTCTGTGCTGTACTTTTTAGAAGCATAGAATAATTTGGATATAAAAATATGTGTCTCATTCCATCAATATCTTTTGTGTTTACCAGTGACCACAGCAAACTATTTCTTTGGCTGAAACCTCCAGTAAGTGGGCTAATGATCAATTAAAACATCTCTAATGCTTTAATGCTTTGCACTGCACCACAGGAATTCCCAAAGGAAGGAGGAAGAAGCACAGGATTTAGTTTTATGCAGCAAGAAACAATGGGACAGAGGTTAATTTCCTTTCCCCCTATAACAAGGGTCTTTTGGATATCATAACAAATAATTTGAAATGAAAATCTGAACAATGAGCTGAATGCATATGGGAAGTAACCAGATGGTTTTTAGTTAAACAGTTGATTAAGGAAAAAGGAGAAATATCAGCTATCAGTGCAGATTTGTAGTTTCCTTTGTAACCAAAATAAATAAAGTTTATGAAAATATAGAGTGAGATAAAATATTTTCTTTAACATAAGTCACTTAATACATGAGATCACTAGGCACATAGTATTTACTTTACATTAGAGAATGAATTTTGTGTGCAGATGCAAGTCAGACAACTTATATTCCATGTCTTCTTTTTTTTTTCTATCAATTTCCTTTCCTTCCCTTCTTCTCTCTCTCTACTTATTTTACAAAACCTCCTTTTATTTCCAATATAGAAATTAATTTTGGTATCATTTTTCAGAAAAAAAGAAATAAGGAAATAATTTTGGAAACCTAGTTTGCTTATAGTAATTATTTTGTTGATTTGTTGTGACTGTGCACAAAGATATGTTTTAATAGCTTACCAGACACCTTAGTTTGGGCAGGCACATAAGTTTCAGAATAGAGAGGTTTGGAGAAGTGACCCTGCACAACCTGTGATATCAGAATATTGTATGAAGCAGGTTTGTCATTTCTGTAGAGGCAGAGTGATAGGGGTTGAATGTTATTTGTGTGGGGGATAGCTGTAGATGATCTCATTAATCCTTCATTTTATGCACACTGGTTACAAAGGCAGAAAAAAATTACTCAGAACATGCAAATGGCATAAAGGCTAGTGTCTGGCCAGTCAGGCTGCAAGCAACCATGGTACAGAGTGTGCTTAAATGTCACACTGAGCCATTATCTCTGGCTCTGAAGGGCTTTGCCACTCTACTGGAGCCTGGAAACAAGGCTCACACAAACATGTAGCAGGATGCTCTCTTCTAAGTCCAGGTGAGATAATATTATTAGTGTTCTCCTTTAGTACATAGTACTAGTATTTCTACATTACAGGAGGATGTGGACAGATGCATTGTGACCTGATACACACCACAGGCAGAAGTTTAAGAACAGCATGACACAGACCTTTATGCCCTACTTACAGCATTCTGCTGCTGAGGCTCAATTATTTCTGCATATTGCACACAGAATAAGTCCAATATTTTCATATTATTGGTTTGTAATCCTTCTCATAATCAAGTGATGAGAGTTTAAGTTTTACTTTTATTCTGGCCCCTGCTTTTTTACACCATTGCTAATTTGATACTGACCCTCCCAGTATGGCTCTGGACAAAATGACCAGCACACAACCAGGTAACTCTATTGTACAGTGGATGAGTGTTGCAATTATGTTGAGACAGACTGGACTGACACCATCATCAGTCCTTTATTAAAAATTTTTCATGCCTTCTTCCAGTGGATGTCTTTCAGGCCACTCTGTGTCCTTTCCCCACAAGCAGCTCCACACAATGAGTCCTAAGTTAGCACAACTGGGAGGATTTTTTTTACTTCTTTGAGAGCAGAGAAGTCTTGCACAGAGACCTTGACAAATTTGAGAGATGGGCAATCACCAAAAATATGGAGTTCAACATGGACAAGTGGCAGATTGTGCACCTGAGACTGGGCAACTCCTATTGTGTGCCTAGACTGGGGAATGGGAGGCTGGAGAGCAGCACTGTGAAAAGGGACCTGGGGTCCTGGTGGATGGCAAGTTGAGCATGGCCAGCAGTGTATGCAGTCAGGATGGCCAGCTGTGTCCTGGGGAGCATCAGGCACAGCATCAGCAGCCAGGCAAGGGAGGAGATTGTCCTGCTCTGCTCTGCTTTGGTGCGACCTCACCTTGAATAAGGCATGCAGTTTTGGGCACCACATCATAAAGAAGACATTAAGCTATTAGACAGTATCCAAAGGAAGCATGTACTGTCTTGGGTTTTGTGCTCAGAGCCAGGACTTAGATCCTGGTGGACCCTTTTCAACTCAGCATATTCTCTGGTTCTATGAAACCTGAAAATTGTGCTTAAGCTTAATATTCCCCTATTCTCCCCTGTCATGTAAGATTAAGGTGTAACTGGCTCAGGACACTTTTACAGCTGGAATTACCACTTTGAGGTGTGTGCTTTGCTGCAGATGAAAGCTTATTTCATGGTAACTGACTTTTATGAAAAGCAATGAAAGTTTCACAAAGAAACCCATGTTCAGTAAACAACTTATTCTCTTAATGAACTACTTCAAAGCATCATCAAGGTTTCCAGTAAAACTTTTCCTGATCTTTACCTAAACAACATCTCTGCAAAGATGCACATTGTCTCCTTTTCCAGGGTAGGACTTCAGACAAATTTCAGTGTCTATCTTGCTGTATAAATAGCCCAACTCAGCATAACTACATAAACAGTGTTGTCTATGTAAATCCAGGAGTTCATGATTAGGAAAACTAAATCAGATATGGATGATGCACAGAATAGTAGCTCCTCTTCATACCTACTCATATTAGTCTTCACAAAAGAGAGAGTGAGATTTGTTATAGCATATAAGATTTTTCTGTGCTATCCTGTTCTGGACATTTTTGGAGGTTTCTCTGAGCTTGTCATGATATGGTCACTCTGTCCATACTTGTGTAAAGATAAATATGTCCAGAAAGAAGGATGTATTCTCTGTGGTTTTCAGCATGTCTCAAAATGTCGTCTGAATTTTTACCTGTCACCTGAAAAATAAAAATAATCTCTAAGATTTACTCTCCAAAATGTCTTAATCCCATTTTAACCTGTAAGAGTCTTTTACTGAATAATGATCTTTGTTACATACTCCCAGTTGTTACATAGTATAAAATTTGTCAAGATTTGAAGTCGCCAGAGGAGATCCAGAATTACATTTTGGCAAGAATTACATTTTCTCTGTGTCACTATCACCTGAGCATTAAAAAACTGTGCTAAATAATTATTTCCTTTGTAACCCTAACTTGACTTCCATGGAAGATTTTTAGTGTCTTTTGCTTTCCTTACAGTATCAGTCCAAACCTCATAAATTATTTGGGATTTTTTCCCCCACACTAGAAGATCATCTTTCCCATTTCCATTATACTCACTATTATACTGTACCCTATTTATGCACAACATCAAAAATGAAGAGTCTCTTATTTGTACTGTCAGGGGGACCAGCCCTGCAGAGTTTTTCTGATAGGTGAACAGAACAGAAAACTCTTTTAAACACTTTTTATCTTTTCCTTTTTCCTCCAAGCACAGTACTTACCTGCAGCCAGATAGCAGCAGATCTTTATGTGTGTTAGCAGCTTGGGAGGAGCACACAAAGAATCTTTTTACTCTGTTAAAGTTTGTGTGAGTCTGTATGGAATGGTCATACTCTGTAAGGAAGGAAAGCTTCCATTTCTAATATTTTTGAAACTCAAAGCAATCAGAGTAGAAAAAACTTGGGATTATGACCTGCCAGTAATCAGCCAGAAATATGTGATTTCCCTAGAAATAATCACCCTGCAAATTCTATGAAGAAGGCAGTGTTTTTTAAAAAATGTCTGTAGAAGCACTTTTAATTTATATTTAGCATTTGGTTGGATATGAGGTTGACCATGTTCCTTTAATTTCATTCAATATAACTACATTCTATGAAATTGAAGCATCATTTCTATGGCCAAATAATAGATTGCAGATTTATGAACCGCTTTATTAACCATTGGTTCCATCTCTAATACAATAGCCACCATAGCCAGGAGGACTCTTGTAAAACTTCTTCAAAGTTAGCTTAACATGTCTTGTTTACAGCAGGGCTTGAGAGAGCAGACTCATCTCTGAAACATAATTCTGTTCATCTTTATGATTGATAGGCAATACTTTATTATAAATCCAGTGAGGTTGTGAGCTTTAATCATAATTTGTAAAATATTGAGGAAGTATTGCCATAAAGGCAGTGTGTAAAATCACCCTGGCTGCCATTATGAATTGTATCTCCCTGCTGATGCATATACCAAATTCTGCTAGCATAAAATCTAGCACACAGTGAAGCAAGCAGGACTTCTCACAAAAGATTATTGTCTATTTCATGATTTACTCAAGAAAAAACAATATACAGTGTGTTTAATATTAACATGTTTAGCATTTTTTATTTCAAAGTATTTTAAAGTGTATTTTGAAAAGCCCATTGACTGATTATTTCCTTAGATGTAACTAAGTATCCTAAGTTACTAAAGCTTTGCTTATATCAATGAAATCTGCATCAACAAAACTTTGTCAATGCAAATATTTTGTTTCAAGAGCTTTCTGTAAATGTGCTATCAAAACAGAGATGGGCACTTTCATCAGAACACATGGTTGAAAATGTGGTAAACAAAGTATCATCAGCATTCTTTGTCCTTCTGAATATTATCAAACAGTATATTACAGTGAGCAGTTAAACTCTGGTGGTTGCAAAAACTAGAGTTTTTGCAACTATATTTAACAGCCCTTTAAACAGAAATAGAGGGCAATCTTCTGTATGCATCCATTGTCTTGAGTAACTGGATATGCATGTACTGTGGATGTTATCTGTACCTTTTCCATCAGGTTGGCTGTCAGGTGTGACAATGAATATGTTAATAAACAAACTACTGAGTTGTTTATGCTTATGCATACAGAAATCAGTCCCATCTCTCCTGTCCCAAAGAACCACATGTAGCATTGTTTCCAACCTTAATGAAAGAGGCATACTTCTTGTGAAACTAAAACAGGAAAGTATTTTTATCCCTGAAAGTCACCCCAACTCTTAAGTATCATTACATGTTTTTTCTTATGAGAGGCCCTGAAGATAGAACTTTATTTTAGTATGCAACTTAAATCAGAATCTGAGTTTTTCCACTCTCACTGCAGAGTCATTCACTCATGGGGTTGCCACAGAAAGTCCAATTATGTCAGCAGCTTTTGCAGCATGAAATTTTTGCAGAGATAACAATTGTTGGCATCTGTCTCTGCCATCAGTTCCAATACTTGAGAATCATCAATACATGGAGCCCTTAGAGGCTGAATGGAGTAGCAGCAGCAGCTACATGAGTATTTATGAGTGCATATAGACTTTAGTCCAGTGCTTGCTCAGGGCTTTATGATTTTCAGACACTGACCATTGTTTTCCTGCAAAATTGTAAAGTGAAAATGAAATGTAGAGAGAGAAAGGAATCTGCTTTTGTTCCTTTCTATTCCTATCTGTTTGAGATAATCAAACAAATTCATAAGAGCTCTTCTCTTTCCTTCCCCACACTGAGACACATGCAGGTTACTGGTTTTTTTAATTGCATTTACTGGATTATAAAATATGTATATGCTCAGAAAGCAAACTTTTTTTTTTTCCTTTTTTTTTCAACAGTGGTAATAGAACCTCTAACAAAATGAATTCAGAGCTTATATAAATATTTATGTAAATTTATTCATTGCACAAATAATGGCTTAGCATAGTGCACTGTCATATTATGTCGATGTGGTTTGTATGTTACATAGAGGCATCTTATTTTTACTGAGGTGATATTTTTTGCAGAGTCACTGGATTTTACAGCCAAGCAGATGACCTGCAGAGATTGTGTGTCCAATTAACCCCTTTTAACTTTATGCAATTACTGTTCCCATCCATTACGCTTTTCATGAACAACAAGCATTAACAATCACACCACAATCCAGTACAAAATTAAAACTTTAGCAGCAGTATGTCACAGCTGACAGGATATAAAAAAACCATGAGAATAAGATATTATCATACCACCCAGCATAGAATTTTTACAAAATGAAAGAAGTTATGAACCACTGGGCTGATTGTTTGGGCAAAAGAAGAGGGAATGCAAGGGAAATGAGCTACAGTCTGCAGCTCAGGCACAGGCTAAATTGCCTGCTCTCATAAATGCAGCTATATTAAATCTAACTGCTAACTTAGATTCATGCACTGTTGGGTAAGGATTGCATTGACCCCATCAGAACCCAGAACAGTAAGTGCCCCAGGACATGACTTCTCGGACATTCTTATTTTGTGATGGGTTGAGCTGCTGAGAACAGAGTCTATTAGAAAAACATCCTAACAAATCTGTGCCTTATTTATTTTTCCATCACTGTGCTCATTTTCTGAGGGTAATCTAACCAAAAGACCACATTTATTTAAATGGAAAAAGGACTTATTAAACCTCCTATGTAAGACAATGTTAGAAATACACTGCTTCCACTAAAACCAGGGTGTGCCAAAAGAAAAGCAAGGAAATAGAAATTTAGTTGTGTTTTTCTGACTCTGACAGTAAATAAAGAGATATATGACCTTAGAATGGGAGTCCAAAAACTCTCTGTGAACCCAGGGTATTTGCAAATATATTTAGCAATTTAAATACCTTGGACTGAAATCTTGGATGCTGCACACAGTGATAATGAACAACAAGGCAGAAATTGTGATCAGCTGTGGGACATCTCCACTGCATCCAGTATTTTTAGTATATATCATGCTGACAAGCCAGTATCAGCAGAACCACACCTTCACTGTGCTATCAGGAAATGATGCTGCAGGAAAATCTGCAGGAAATCTACAGGAAATCTCTATGACATAAAAGCTATGCAGATTTATATGAAAATTTAGAAAGACTTACAGGAACCAAGGCTACTGAGGGCATGCTACTCCATAGAAATACCAGAACATTTTTGATTCTTCTTTTTCTGTCAAATCAGCTTACCAATCCATGGTGCCTTGTATGCTTAGGAGCTTGAAGCGGGGGAGTGTAATTTTTTTTTTTTTCCTGAAAGTACTTATTGGGCATTGTATCAAACTGGATAATGTTAAAATCCTAGAAACAATCAGAAAAATCTCACTACAGCAGTCTACAATAAAAACTTTTCAAAGCAAAAATGGTTCAGCCTTTGTACAACCAATAAAGCAAGCAAAGCAAGGTCTAAAAGCCATGAGATCTACTTGGTGCCGAAAAATTCCACTTGAATCTGGAAAATTAGTATTGGATAAGTAGAATTATGCATAAAAATACATAATTATTTGCATTACATATTCTGGTTATCAGAAAAAGGACTCCTAGGTTTATGGAAACTGTAGCTGCCACTGGTTGCACATTCCAGGGAACATTTTTGGTAAACCACAGCTTCTGCTCAGCTAGAGCAACATCGGAGAAACAGAAAAACTTTAAGAAAGCCACACAAGGAAGTGTAATATGAGCCTGGAAAACAAAGTCCTACTTCACTCATCTGATACAGATTTACAGAAAAGAGCAAGAGGAGAGAAAAAAATAAGGAGAAGGAAGCATGATTGAAAAGCTAGCAGAAATAAAAAATGTTGCATGTTAAGTTTTTAAAAAAACTAATAAGAATTAATACGTGGCTTGCTAGCTTGTTCAAAACCAGTTTCTGCTAACTTTGGAAGGTGGATTGTGAACTGCTGATTGAGGCTGGCTTATACAAAAAGAAAATACAGTCTCAGTGAGGGAACTGGTCACAGCAGCAGACTGATGGTTTTCAGGAAACATTTGGGCAATGGTCTCACATCTGTTGTGACTTCTTGGGGATAGTGCTGTGCAGGGCTGAAAGTTAGACTGGATGGTCCTTGTGGGGCCCTTCTAATTCAGTTTATACTGTGAGTCTGGGAAAGTGCATCAAGAGGAAAAATAGTATGAACATGAGGAAGCTTATTTTATAGCTATATAGAAGATGGGCAATACTTAAACTGAAATAGAAGTTATGCTTCAAGCTTTCATATATTAAGTTTTTTAGGCATATTTGAAATTTCATCTGAATTATATTTTGTTGTAACTGTAGGGTAGGTGCACCTTAGAATAGTCTGTGTACAGACGAGTATTTGAGAGCAGTGTAGTTTTGAAATGCTATTGATAAAACCTAGTTATTTCATCTTATCCTATATAGCCCACTCTTCTGTGAAAAGGCAAACTAGAGCAGCAGTTAAAATAAGATTTTTTTCCCCAAGGACAAAGGGGAAAAAAATCATGGATAATCAGAAGAAGATGAGATGTTAATTATTAATTAAATTTGTTTAATATTTTTATTTCTAATTTCCTTTTTTTTTTTATTTTTAATGTACTGAAGTGCTGTCATTGCAATAAAATTAATCCAGTCACAATACAAATAAATAAAGTGGCCAAAATCTTAGTAGTCAATGCATATAAGTAACCAGTTAGTTCAAAACTCAAATAAAATTTTAGAACTTGCATCTGCCTTGTAAGGTAAACTTAAATTGATCATAACCTCCATAACTATCTTAATTAGATAATATGAGCCTTAGGGATCATATTAATTTTATTATAAATTTATAGAACATGTCCTGCATACTAAATAGACCTTCAGTATAGTGCTGTCACCTGTATTAGAAAGTGACACCAGTATTAATTAGCAAAAAATGGAAGCTTCTCTTGAATTCACAAGCCTGAAAAACCCTAGGCAAATCAAGGTAGAAGCAATGACAAGAATTTGGGCATTTTTACTTCCACTGAAATCAGCCTCTGCCAGCAGGAGACAATGGTCCTCAGCAATTATCAAGATGTCTAATAATGCCTAACAATGCTGCTTTTTGCTTAGATATACACTTTGAGTATTGACCCTTGACAAAAAAGATTATTCTGATAGATCAGTATCACCACATTATTTTCAACTCTCAGTTAAGATGGGAGTTTCTGGGAGCTTGTCATGCACAAGGCCAACCCAAAGTTACATTGATAGTCACAGGAAAGAGACTTACATAGGTGTAAGAGAGGTGACAGTAAAATGTTCACTCTTCCTCAGTGAACTGGACAGCAAATATGCTGTACAGAGTACAAGAAAGTAAAATGCAAGTCTTTTGATATCTTCATTGTCTTGAAACTGCCCCAAGCACGGTAGGGATAACGTGCTCCACGTTACAGTCTTGCTTTCTTTGCAGCTGTAGTTCTATTTTGCTACATAATTTGTACTTTGGCACTAGGAAAATATTATAAATGAAGTGTTGCTTTCAAAGTTTCAGACATTGAGATTTTATTTTTAATATTATTATTGTTCTGTTTGGCAAAGGTGGCTTTAATTTGACTTTCACAAGTGCAAAAACCTGTCCCCTCAGAAGTTGGTCTAACTATTAATTTTATGGCAAAGACAACAGAGTACAGTAAAACCTTTTCACAAAGCCAGACAGCTTAACCTAATTAAATGGCTGTTTTGACAGGTGGTTTAAAGTGGAATGAATACTATTGGAAATGGCTACAGAGTCATATATGATGAGTGTCTGTGTGTTTATGTGTGCAGGTGAAAATGTGACCGTGCGGGGGGTGACAATAGATCTGTGTTCATAAACCATTATTTTCTCCAAAAGCTGCAGCTGTTCAAGATTTATAGATTGATTTCAATTAATTGTGTTGGATATATTGACTCAGGTGAATGACTACACCTGGACTATAGTAAAAGAAAGATGTTTATGGAGGTCTGTGATGTCATACATCAAGGCATATGAGATGTACATTTTACAAGGGGAAACAAGCCTTGTAGAAAATATATAAACATTATCATAAGGGATCTGATTTCTGGTTCTGCTTAACATCACAAAAGGTCTTTGCCTCAGTGAAATGGTGTATTTGTAGTAGGAGCTAATGAGTATTCACATCTCCAAAAGCATGCTAAAGGGGCTCTGAACCCATCAGAGTTTCAGCAGCTTGGACAGCAAGCCAGATTAGCAACCTTGATCCTACATGCAGAAGACCTCTCATCATTCATCTCCTGCCTGTCTGAATTCCCAGGCCCTCCCTTCTGAGCTGCTGCCTATGTGTGCAAGATTGGCATGAAAAGAGATAGCCAGATGTAGTTGCAAAAACAGTGAGGGACTTAGGGCCTAAACTACTACTACTCTGTTTAATTCAGATAAAATCTTTATTATTTTACCTTTGCAAGTCAGGCCTTGTACAATTTCATAATGTGATTTCATCTAATCTTTCTTGTCCTCTAATGGCAAGGAAGAGATTTTGCTATACTTTCTCCTATGCATATTTTCAAGGAAGATTAAGTGTTTCTTTTAAGTGTGAAGATTCAGATTTAGTGCCAGAACACACTGCAGCAAGGTAACTTGACAAAACTATGATATGATTTTGGCTGAGCTCACCTATTTTGTTAAGAAAGTTGAAACTGTTAAACCATTTGTCCCTGTGCCTTTGAAGATTTTGTGAGGATTTTTGTGTGGTATGTTTTATTTGTTTGCTTGCTTTATATAGTGCTTGCAGCACTGATGTTGTGCAGTGGATATAGTACAATATATCTTTCTTTTAGCTCTATTTTTTTAATATCTGCCTACAAAATGACTAATGATAAGTAATTATGAAGATAAGCAGGCTGCTCTAGGTCTTCAATACTCTGATTCTCACTCTGCAAATATATTCAGACTTTCCTATCTCATTCTGTATCAGCTGTGGCATCTATTATATCACTGAAACAAGAAATACTTAGTCATCTCAACATCCCTCTGATAGGTAGGACTGTTGGTTATTTCTGTTTTCTCATGTGAATGTTAAAGAGCAGTTCTGTCAGATAATGTGAGAATTGCTATGGTGGATATTGCTTGTGAACTTTTAACCAACAGCTGAGAACTATTCATTCATTGTGAATTATACGTTATACATCTCTTAAATTATTATCAAATTGGTAATTAAAATGGAACAAAATCCAACAAACTAAAGAAATATATAGATGTCATCTGAGTAAAGACATATGTTGTACAAGTAATCAAAGGGAGACAGGAAAAAAAGCAGACTTATACTAAGCAAAGCATAGTAAAATCTCATAGAGGAAGAAGATTCTATATTTTAGATACTTTATTTACATGTACATATAAAGCTACGTAATTTTTATAACTATACCCGAATATTTTGCTCTTTGTCTAACTAATAATTATTTTGTCCCACCTCACACTGCCTTTGGCTTTCCTCCAGCATTTTTCTCTGTGTGTCTGTGAAGACAAAATAATTTCTAATAAGATGCAGCACCTATTTTCACTCTGTGCTGTGAGACCTCTAATAATAAGATCAGAAGAAAATCCAAGAAGGACAACATGTTCAAGAATCTAACTTTTACTGTACTTTGATTGATGAAATAGATTAACACAAACCACTAACAGGTTAGAAAGCCCAGATGGTCTCTTTTATTATACCTGAATCCAAGAAACTGTGTTGTCCACTCCAGGGACTGGGGAAAACTTTGATTTTTTTGTGTAAGGTTCTTGGGGAACTTGTTGTCCCAAAACAATTTTTACTAGAGCAGTCTGCCTGTTAGCTATATACAAGTTCTTAGGGGTAATGAGGGATCAGGGGAAAGCAAAAGCTAAGATAGGAAGAGAAGGTAAAAAGAGAGAAAGGGCAGAGTAAGGGTTTGGAATCCTTTCCAACAGGAGTACAAACCATGGTTACCAACAGGATCCTCTGTTTTACTGCCAATGCTCGTGGAGCTCACTGAAGTGATCCCAAAGTATGAGAATGCTGCCAAGGGATATGGAAGATTTTCAGTTTCTATACACTTCAAATAATAACAGGGAAATTTCAAGTCAATATGGACTTGGAACATAATGCAAATTAATACAGAAAAAAAAGTATCTTTTTAAATGTGCAAGCTGTCTTCTGTTTTCTATGCTTTCACATTCCACTGGGAGAAAAAATAAGAGGGTTTCACTGCACAGGGAAAGGCTGGAATCCATTGGAATCTTGGCATAAATGTAAGGGAAAACAAATTTAAAATGGAGCAAGGCCAAGGCCAGAACTGCAGGTAAGAAAGGACATTCAAGGAGACAATATAAATGCTTAACCTTGGGCTGCATTCAACTTGCCCAGGAAATGGGCTGTAATCAAAGAGAAATGTCATTTTTTGTCTGTAATTAACTCTTAAGGCCAGAGGTTCTAGTTTTAAAGTAATTCACTGGACGTGTCTCTTCAACATAGTTTCAAGCATTTCTTTTCATGGTCAATCTAAAAGAGCACTTAAAAATTGGCTTCCATAACACATTTTATTCAAGGTAACAAAAAACCATTTAACATGATTCTTTCTCTTTTTTTATTTTATCATTGCAAAACAGCTATGACTGCTCTATGGTTAAGAAGGGTCACAGGTTTGATTTTCTGCAAGCCATCTTTCAGTCAATCTATTTTGAAACCTGGCCCAAACCCAACATTTCTGATCTTTAGCATGCCCTACCTCAGCTTCACAGAATAATAAAAGAAAATTAATGAACTAATTACTTTTCATAAAATTAGCTTATTTTAAAATTATTTTAAAAACAGAATAATCCTAACTTTTCTTCCCTCTTTAACTCCACAAATTAATTTCCTTTTACCTCTAAATTTGTGTTGGTTGCATTGTAGAATTTACAAAGAAATGCCTTTTCATATATACAGTGCAACAGTTGAAAGAAAAAGTCCCCTCAGATATAATGGACCTGATTTTCTTTTACACAGTTCTGGCAGCATAAAAAAACCTTAGAGTGGGCATAAATTTTATTGAAATACACTTTAGGGTTCCTTTGTGCTGTCAGAATCTGTAAGGGGGTTTTTGTGTAAACAAGAATCAGGGCCAATGTGTTAGAGGATTATGTTTCTTTGGAAATCTTTTCTATACCTAAAGACCTCATATTTTGACATCTAAGACTACTCACAGATTAAGTGTGTGAGACTCTTACTGCGAATCAACAAGTGAAATCATCCATATACAGCTAACAGCTTATTTCCATTAAGAGAAATGGCAAAAATTCAGCAAGTAGACCTGAAATTTTGAAGTCAGTAAGAAAAGGATATTGATTTTAATAAAGGTAATAATCAGCAGCTCTGAATTTCTTAACACACAGGCACTGACAATGCTCCATTCCTGCAATTTCCCACATTACTGCCACATTAATGTCTTCTATCAACAATTTCATGATGACAAGTGGGAAAAAAGATCAATGGAAAGAACTGAAAATTTTCCCAAAACTCACAACTCTTTCTGGGAATAAGAGAAACTTCATAATAGCTCCAGAAAAAAGGTATTATTTTCATGAAGCATTGAAGGACACATGGTGAGCAACTACAATGACTGAAATTTGTGAAAGAACTTTTCTTTATCACCTCATAATTCACATTGCAAGGTAGCCATATTAAATTCTGAAGGTCTTTCTTCTGTCGTGAGGGACAAGAATGGTCTTTCTGATAAAATGTGATATTTATTCATATTACTTGATTTGATTTTAACAACACCTGAAAGTATTACTAATTAGTTTCTCTGTGGGCTTAATAATGCATATGTTGATTTTTATTAATGCTGACCTTTAAGGTATGTAAGCAATTAAATTTTATATAGTTTTTTTCCAGACACATCTCAGCAACAGAATGAGTAGATGTTTCTCATGCCTTAGCAACACTCTTCTACCCAGTCAAAGATTTTATTTCAAAATTGTTAAAATAATAATATTTAAAAGACTGATATAAAAGCATTAATTTTTTCAAGGAATAATTTTTTTCATTAATTTGGAATAATGATGATTTTTAAAAAAAAGGTGTTTTTGTATTAAAGAAAAAAGCCCAAACAAATCAAAAAGTTAGAAATGTAGCTCAAAATGATGCATGACAGATACATGTTAAAGAACTTGGTAGTAAGTGGGTACCTGAGAGTATATAATGAAACTGGGAATATTTCATTTCTAAAGCCACACTTCTGGATCTTAGCCATGGTCTTCAGTGTGAGGAATACCAGCAGTGGCTGAAAGAAGGTAATTCATAAGGTTTATGTGAAATTAATCCTGTGGTTTCATCAGGGAGTGGATTCGCAAGGGCCCTGTGTACCTGCATTCCAGTAACAGGCTGATCTATCTCCAGTCAGTGAAACATTCAAGTGTAATCACTTGCTGCAAGATCCCAAATGCTGTCCTTCCTTCCCCTGTGGGATGTGGGGAGACTCCTGCAGCAAGCCAGAGTGAGACCTGTTCTCCCCATTCACCTTCTCCCTTTGCACAAGGCTCAGAGTGGGAAAATTTCTATTTCAGGAGATGAATTTTTTTCATATCTGTCCAAAACAGGGACAAAAGACTGTGAAGCCACCTAGTGTTACACTTGAATTGGTTAAAGAAGGAATAAAATTAACTTGTCAAAGAGCAGAGGATCCCAAGGTTATTTCCCTTTGCTGATACAGGGGCAAACAAAAGGAGTGTTCTTTTCATCTTTTTAGCTCTTAAGTAAATACTCAATTCTGAGGAGCAAATTATTTCCATTTTGTACTGAAAATGCAGCCACTAGAGGGTATTTCTTCAAACTCACTACGCACAATATCCTGGGGTTTGAGCAATGCCAAAAGACACAGACAAATCTTATGTGCAGATGGACTAAGTTAGGTGAGGGAGGAAAATAATAGAGTGTCAGTGCCTTGACTGGTTTTCCTTTTCATATATTCTTCTGCAGATTCTTGACTGTCTTGCCAAAATGTAATTGTCCCTGCTAGAGGAAAAATTAATGATTTCACAATAAAAATGCATTATAATATATTGATATTTATTAATTCTATTCTGCTGTATTATTTAACATCAGAATTAAGGATTGACACAATTTCCTACATTTCTAAGTTTACCGTTATCTAACCCTTTACCTAAGTTAACCCCATCCACAGCTATAACCAATCAATGCATATTACTTTTGCCTTGAAATTTAAGTTAGCAAGGTCAAATAAATACACAGTAGATTTAATTTGTCAGATATCTTCTGCTTTGAGCACTTTGTTATTTGGAGATCTTGTTTGGATTCATGTTCAGCAAACTAGGGAGAATCTCTGAATGAAGGGAAAAATGGTGATTTTGAACTTATTCCCCATCTAATAATAGGCATATAGGCACAATATACACATTCTCTGCAATTTGAAGTCTGCTTATCATTTTCTCAGGTTCCTCAGCTGAAAAAACTTTATGATAATGTTAATTAACTAGTTTACAGGATTTACCTAGCTTACAGGATAGTATTATATTACCATATAATACCAAAGAATCAAATATTTTCAGTCCCTTGAAGATGCTGTCTACAAGAACATACATGCTAAATGATCATCTGTGTTTAGAAAGCCATATAACATCCTGGGTTCTTTTACATGAAGTAACCAAGAGAGTGATTTAGCTTTCTTCATTTTCTTACCATTTTGATGTCTCAGCTGAAATAATATGACATCTATTTATAAATAAGCAAACTGGGCATAGTTTATAGTACAGGCATAGATCAAGGCTTAGACTCAAGTGAAAAGATTTTTCAGTAGCCAGGTTGTAAACTGGGAATCTAAGTCACATGAGCTGCATTACACTTTGATAAGTACTGTGTCACAGTGTTATACAAGAAGCTAGGATAATTATTTTTCTCATTTGGAAACCTGAAAATAATTAAGCCGTGTATTATGACAAATTGCATTGAATTTCTGCCCCCTTCCCTCTCCCTTTCCTTCCCCACCCTCCCAAAAAAAAATTAAAAAAATTATTCTTACTTGCAGAATCTCTCCTGATCAAATAAAATTCTGAAAAATTTAGATGTGTAATCACAGTTTCCATGTTTTAGTGGGCATGTTCCCCAGCAAACCCCTGTTTTGACCTCTGTGCTGTAGAGGAGTTTTGGTATACAATAAACCCCCAATTTTTTGTCTGTGAGACCCTTGAACTCTTTGATTTCAATGTCATTTCTGTAACTACTTAATGACATTTAAGTAATGAAGTTGCTGTACTTTGTTTCAGTACAGTCACATCAGAGTAAACTGATGCTGAACTATCTGAATTCAAGCTCTTTCACTACCCAGACTTGATCAGGGTTGCTTAATCTTTTGTTGCTTTATTACCTAAAATTACTTGGCTTGAAGAAAAGTCTGTAGAATAAAACATTGACAGATAAGCACAAAGTTCACAGTAAGCAGACACTGAAGTTTATCAGCCAAATGCTTTATTTCTTTAAATCTAAAAGCCATTGCCTCTATTTCCTAAATTATAATTATCCACAACTGATTTTTAAAAAGAACTATTGTGTACATAATCATGTGAGACAAATGAACCATGCCATGACCTGGATCCAGTCTTATCAAATTCCTTTATTGGATATAAAATAACATAATTAGGATCAGGTGCATCCTGAGATGGACTTTTTTCTTGATGCTTCCTTTGGGTGGCTGTTACTAATTTAATACACGCTGAGTGTTACGGAAAGAAGAATATATAGGAAACTGCAAGAATAGTTGGTACTAGGTGCATTGAAGTTAAAAAGCAATTACAGTCCACAAGACAGATCTGTTTTAGCCTTGGATTGAATACAAGTCATAACATTCTAACCAAAAATTTAAGACAAAGTAATAACACACAAAGTTAAGAAAGAATAATGACTCAGTTAAGAATTAGATTTTGTATAGTAGACTAATATCATACTTGAAAAAGGGAATAAAACACATGTTTCAAGACTAATTTTTGTGTTGCTGCACATATATATCAAGACAGAATAGGAAACAGAAAATACTCCAAATCATCAGTGGAATAGTAGAAACAGCATAATTTTAAAAATTGTGGTTAAGACACGGTTATTAAAAGCTTCAAGTTTCACTGATCATTGCAAACCATGTCTCATTGAGCACTTTGAAAAATCTAGAGAATCCATGTTGATGCCTATGAGACCTGAGCTTTTTAGAAAAATGCCCATTGACTTCAAAGGCACTACTTAAATGAATTAATTAACAAATTAAGCAACTTTTAAGTTAGAAAACCATGATAGTTTACCTAAGATGCTTGAGCTGCAAGTAGCCTTGTTAAAAAATAATTGGAGAATAGAAAAAATATGGATCTCTTCTCATTCCTCATATTTTAATGTCTTCATATCTGGCTTCTGGAAATACATATCAAGTGACACAAAAATTAAGTAGAAGCATATTTACCCTTCAGTTGCTGTCACTGACTCAACACAACTCAACCTTTCCTTTAAATGTTGCCTAATTTCACTCTGTTTGCTTAGTGTTTATGAGGATTATCACCTCTTTTCAAAACAGTTTCATGAGTTATATCACTTTCTTTATTCATTTTTCATCCTTACTAAGAAGGGTTCCTGTCTTACCTTTGTCTTTTGGTAATAAAGAAGAGAAAGATAATTAAGTGTTTATTATTTTACAAAAGGGCACTTACAACCTTGGTTAGTTCCAAGAACATGAGAGGGGAGAGTGAGGTGAAATTGAGTGAAGGAAAATTTAGTTTGAGTATCAGGATACAATTACTATAATTGAAATTTATGTCTGTGGAAAAATTTCCCACAGGGCCCTATACAAATAATGCAAAATTCATTTGAGTTATTTGTGGCTGAATTAAATCAGATGACCTAATAGCTATCCACCACAAATATATGTGACTTTAAGAAGCTGCATGGCATGGACTTTAAAACTAAGTACATCAATAGTATCTTTATTCAACACCCTTTTTCTCAAAACACCAAATTGATAAACAAGAAGAACCTCATCTATCAGCAAAACACAACAGCCGTACAGTGGAAAATAACACTATGTAATTTCTTAACAAGACTTTAAAAGTAATCTCATATATAAAAAAAATGTGATTGTGATCCTATCAGAAATATGGGGAAGATAAAACCAGAGCTACCACTATGAATAGCCGATTTTTTTTTTTTTAGTTTACTTTAAAAATGTTGCCTAATTGTGTAAAAATAATGCATGAAGTAAATGTTTTCTTGCCTTATCAACACAGCATAGTAACAAGAGAGTACATTATTAAAATACTTTGCTCATTATTGATATAAAAGTTGGATATTAAATATCAAATAATTTGATGTGGTTTCACTTGAACATAGATGCTTTCAATCTTCTCATATTCAATATTTTATAGAAAGAAATTTTCATAAAGAAAATATTAAAATTAAAGAAATTTGTGAAAATAACATAGTAAGTTCATGCAATTACATTGAAAGTTTTATGTGGATGTAATTAAGGCCAATTAAGCCTACAAAGACCAAGTTTATACCTCTTTTGTTTTGGCCTTTTTCAAATTTCTTTGTGTCATATTTAATAGTAGAATAATATCTAAGCTTTTTCTTTAGTTCTAGTGGATTTATAAGAATGCATACTTTTTTTGTGTGCCACCATCTTTAGAAAAAATCCTTTATGGGAAAGTACAGAGGTCTTAAAATTATTTTTCTAATGGACCTTATTATTTACTACAAAAGTATGACTGAGGCACAAAGGTAAAAGCTGATTACTTTGTCAGGTATTGACAAAACTGCATGGCTAACTTGCCCTATGTTTGTCTATGCACCTTTTCATTGATTTATAAAGGCCTCATTTTCCATGTAGTGTTGGCCTTTTGCACTCCAAAATTAGATCTGAGAAAAATAAAGGATTGGCCTATGCATTCTTTAGGGACAAGATAGTGGTATAGATGCAGTGTCAGTGTAGACCAATGCAATAATTCTTTTGTTCTATTTTGATTTCTGTCAGTCTTTTTCTCTTTTTATTAAGTTTCTGCTTGTTTTCTCTCTAACTTGCCAATCAGAAAAATAGTTTCAGAAGGCAATTATAGTTGATACTTTGTGTTTAATATTTGTTACACTGTAGTTAATCAGATTCATATTCCCATTAAAACCATATAATTAGATCTGTCTAATTTTGACTGCAGGTTTCTGTTGAAATTTCACCCTGGTTTTTGTTCAAACTCAATTAGTTTATTGACATTCTCTGAGACTTTTGTATTTCCTGACCGAAGGGCATTGAATGGATTATTATTTATGATTGCAATTTTCTCTGCCCAGGATATGATTGGTTTTGTGATCCATATTCCACAGTTATAAGCTAGAACTACAATGGTTTGTAGTCCTGCTAATTTATTTCTGTATTTCATATGACATATGACAAATTATTCTCACATGTGATTATTTAATTAACTTGATATAATGCAAGTTTATTTCACATGCATCTTGGATGGAATGTGCAATATATTTTTACGTCATCATCCATGTTCCTTGGAGGCAGAAGATATCCCTTATCAATATTCCCTTTTTTTTCTGAAAAGCATCATCATTCTTCTGGTGGTGCTTCCCAGTCACTTTACACCATATCTGGGCTACATGATCTCCTCTTTTGCACTGTTAAATCTCAGATTGTCATTCATTAAAATGAAAACTAAATTTTCAAGGGCTCTACCTAGACTCATGTCCATATCATGTAATTAACTAACACATTTTGAACAATTACATAATGGAAGGTATTATTATTATTAAAGCAGGCCTGCAATGTCAATAATTATCCTGTAGACAGTTTTCCTGTCTACAGGCAATGCTGCTGAAAATGTACAGATCTGCACAGACTCATATGTAGTGTTTGATTATGTATTTTCTGGCAGTTCTTTTGTAATTGCTACTTTAAATGGGTTTTTTACACTTGAAAAGTCATTACAGTTTTGTCAGGAAAGGATATGTAAGCATTTCTGCCTGCCTCTCTGCACTAGAAAATCACTGTGTAATTCAACAATATTTAGTCCTAAAAGATTTTGAAGGTTTTTAAAGCTAGAAACATTTTATTAAAAATTTCATTTTTCAAGCAGAAGTGAAATCTATTAAAAAGTACCTCAGCTATTTTAATGGGTTCAATTGTCAATTTTCCTACTAGTTCAACTACAGACTGGTGCTATCAAGCACCAGGAAAATAGCTTGGATGCAGCACACATTTTGTAGCCATATACTCATATACTTTTCAAATGAAAGCTAAGAATATTCCATAGTAACTGAATATTCATTACCAGAGAACGTTTCTCAGATATATAAAAGTTACTTGTAAGTAGGTGTTAAAAATCTGAACAGCTTTGTACTTGATCCACTCCTGTACAAATCCCTGAAAGTTTCACTACTGATTTCTGGGCAATCAGAGACCTATACTAAATGCTTTCAAAAATCCCATCTTACCCATGTGATTTTTGCCTCTATGTTCAAATATGATTTTTTCAATGTGTGTTTTATTCTATTTTATATGGAATGCTGATTTTATACCCTGCCACTTGATGTAGGCCTATCCCAAAGTGTTTCATTTTTAAGCTGAGTATTAAAAATGTAGCAAGGAAAGTTATCTCAAATTTATCTACCTGTTATGAGAATTTAAATAATTAATTTTCTCAAAATGTCCATAGAGTTTCTTGTATACTAGGACTGGGAATCTAAATCATCCATTTATTTAAATTTTTTGATTACTTAAAGTAGTCTTGTGTTTGCAAGAGCCTGAAGGTTGTCTTAAACAATTCATAGATGAAACTCCCTAAACAGCCACTTATCAGTTTTTCTAGTTTATATGCAGAAAGTAAATTTTAAGCCAGACAGAATACCTGCATTTTAAAATGTGCCAGTTATGATTCAGGATGCCTGAGGCAGGCTGCCCCAACCTCCCTATTGGTGCTGTGGTAGTGGTGTTGGCAGGTGATGCCTCCTTGGGTGACTCTGGCTCTCCAAAGGTGATCTTAGAGGCATAAGTCAATTTTATTCTTGATTATAGACTCAAGAGTAGAGTTATTCAAGAAGCAAATATTCCCCATGTAAATTCAGTAAATTCAAAACAGTTTACTGATGGTGATATTCAAGTTGAAAATTTTGTCCATATTTTAGAGTTCACAAACTCATTAAGGAGGATGGCCTACATGGCTTTATAGGCTGCACCTGCAAGGCTGAATGGCACCGTGGTGAGAATAATTTCAGTAGGGATCCCTTGAAAAAAGAACTCCTCAGGGGCAGTGTCTGCAGCCACTGGTAGGAGTATCACACAATAACTGCAGTGTAACCCATGAGGCTCTGAGCTGTGATATCTCCCATGGGAGATCAGATCTCTGTCACACTACAACAATTGCTTTATTTTCTGCTGGTCAGAAAATTTGGATAATGTCTTGAAGAACCATGACCATGAGATAGACTAGTGAAACTGGGTGACAGAAAGAAACTGTGACAGCACCATGCTTTGAGCTAGAAAAGGGGAAGGGAGTTTCTTCTGTTTCTGAGGAAAGGATATTCAGCAGATACCTGCCCTGATGGCCTCAAAGTGGTAACTCAGCTAGCAGCTCAGACCTTATGAAGATCACAGTTACTCCCACCCTTTGTGCTCCTATTTCCCCAGAGGCACAAGGAGGACAGCAGAGTGAATAAGCAGCACAAACGTAGTCTTCAGAGCATGCCTTTAGAGGAGGGAAAACAAAAATCTACTGAAATGTAATCGATTATAAGGAGCTTTTATGATTTTGGGCAGATGGATAGGTCACACTAAAGAGTAGACTAATTGCCCAGCCTCTTATTCCACAAGCAGCAAATCTCATTAGACAGAGCTGGAAAAAGTCCAAATTAAATAACAGTTTATAAAATTATTAATGCTTTATATTAGTGCTGATTTTACTCCATTTGTTTATTGTAAGAAGATTTTTCTGGAGTTTAAGATAAGGCAATAGAACTAATGATAATTCTCTTTGCTAATTTGATAAAATTTTCTGACATTTAATGAAGGCAAGTAACATACTTTGCCTTTTTTTCTGAAGGAAATAACTGAGTTTTTATTATAGTATGTGCTACTAATTATTCTGGCAGATAAAAGTATTGCCAGCACAAAGGACTGAAATGCAAGGATTATTCCTTAGAAGGTCATGAAATAAACAAAGTCTACACAATTTTAGCTCATGGTAGCCTTTGCCTTTTTTTTTCCTTTCTGGTATTTTGAACCTTCATAAATCCTAGTTTTTAGCTTTTATTTCTTTCCCAAAGAATGCAAAAAGAAATGAGAAATGCATTGTATTACAGGATCCAAAAGAGAATATTTAAGAAAAAGATCAGACTCATGTCAAGCTCAAAATAAGAGACAGCACCACAAGAGTCTCCTGGCTAGGAATTTGTGCACCTCATTCCTATCGTGAAGAGGACAATTTCAGGTTTGTTAATTATGCCACAAACATAGTACTGTGCAGAAGTGTCAAACTTCAGTTTTTATTTTCCTAACCCTCATTCCTCGGTCACCTAAAAACCGTGAAAGATATTTTTATTGCTTGTTAAAAAGGATAACCTTTTTCCCTCAGATGGACCCTTATCACAAATCTATTCAAGCAAGCAAAACTAGTGGAAAATGTGTCTAAAATTAGCCTTATGAATATTATTTCTGCGAAAACAATTTCATAAAACCCAGACAGACACAAGGAATTGTTTTATCCACTATAACGAGGCACCTCTATATGCCCATATAAAAATTCAGTAATTATCATTACTTTAAGAAATAAAATTATCTTGCTCTTTGGTTAATCCAGCTCATAGCTTCTCATTAAGTTAGATTTGCTTTGTCTAAAATCACCAAGGATGGGAACTGATCTCATTTAGGTAGCAGCCAGATTTGCTGTTGGTCAGTTTTCCCCTGCCACTGGTATTCTGCTTCAGTCTCACAGCAGGCTCAGCCCCTAGAGCAGCCCAACAGAATGGCATTGCTTGACTGCTGGAAGTGTTACCCTTTTGCAAAGATATGCAGAATAATGGTTCATAGCTTTTGAGTGTTCAGGAGGTAAAGACTTCTCCTAAAAACAGAGAAGACAATGTTTGTCTAGCCAGCACTCTGCATAATAGAAGAAAAGTTCTTCATATTGGAAGCTGTATGATAAATGTCTCAGAAGAAGCAGCAGCAGGTAAACCATTTTCTATCTGCAAACAGCAAATATGAAATTTAGTAATTATTTAGGTCATTAACATGCGTTTTGTTTTGTCTGCTACTACTTATTTTTTGCTAAATCCAGAGTAATATTAGATACAGTGAAAAACTTGCTACCTATATTTCCTGTTTCCACACTGGATGTTACATTTATATATTTGATGCAACATTTTATAACACACTTGGCATGATGGGTTGACCCTGGCTGGACACCAGGTGCCCTCCAAAAAACTGTATCAAATCCCTTCATTGCTGAACAGGAGAAAGAAAATATAAGGAAAACTTCAAAGGTCAAGATAGGTACATGCTGAGATAGAAATGGAGATAATTAGCCCCTTACCATCACTGGCAAAATGGCCTCAACTTCAGGGAAATAATCTGATTTATTATCAATCATATCAAAGCAGAAAAATGGGTAAACCCAAATCTTAAAAACACCTTCACACCACCTCTCTCTCCTTCTCAGGCTCAATTCACTGCTCATTCTCTACCTTCTCACCCTCAAGTGGTAGATGAGGGTGGGGTGGGGGGGTTAAATACAGTTCATCACACTTTATATTTTTCTCCTTCATCCTCAGGGGTGGACTCCAGGGCTGCTCACCATGGTGCCCACCAGAGGCTGCAGAGGAGCCTTGCCCAGGCACAAGGAGTGCTGCTCCTCCTCATCCTCACTGTCCTGGGGATCTGCAGAGCTGTTTCTCTCACTTGTGCTCACTCCCCTCTCCCACTGAAGATGTGCAGGATGTTTTTACCTTTTTTAAATGCAGAGGTGCTACCATTGTCACCAACTGGCAGATCTGTCTTGGATCCAGCTGGAATTGGCTCTTTTGGTCATAAGGCAAGCTTCTAGCAGTTTCTCACAGAAGGCTACCAAACTAGCTCATGAAAGCCTAGTATACCTGAAAATATCTATAAATTTGAGGATAGGCAGCAAGGTCTCCAGCATGCAACAAGATAAAAAAATATATCAGCCACAAAATATAAATTTCCACAGGTTTGTTTGGTTTTGTAGTGTTGTTTTGCTTTTTTTTTTTGTTTTTTTGTTTTTTTGTTTTTTTGTTTTTTTTTTTTTTTGTAGTTGTGTTTTGGTGATTTGGTTTTTTTTGTGCTATGCATTTTCAGAATTATTTTTCCATGTGAGTTACTTTGCCATGTGAAGTCAAGAGGTCTTAGTGCTGGAAGACACTGGGGTAAAACCCTCTGCATCACTAACATTTTTATTTAATCCTGTTAAATATTATATAAGATAAACCAGTACTTGCACTTTTCCCCTCATGATTTTCTCTCTGGCAAATGTATTGTAATGCCTCTTGAG
This sequence comes from Erithacus rubecula, assembly GCF_903797595.1. Taxonomy (NCBI): domain Eukaryota; kingdom Metazoa; phylum Chordata; class Aves; order Passeriformes; family Muscicapidae; genus Erithacus; species Erithacus rubecula. The sequence continues at coordinate 42,711,914 of NC_136688.1, forward strand.
CCCTTTTAAGGCAAAACAAAAATAATAATTTTTTAAAAAGTCTTCTGAAAACAACAGAGACGATCAGTTTCTATTAAAATTGTTGAAATGAAATATTTTCTCATCTTGGGGTCAGTGCACACATACTGGTGCAATTCCATGCAAACCTCAGTCCAAAAGAGATTATTTTCATGATCTGATAGAACCAAGTACTTTTCTGCCAGGAAAATTCATCATTACCAATCTGAGAAGAGTGCCAAATGTATAGAAACACATTAGAGCCCATTGAACATTTAAAGTGATCCCTGTAAAAAAAAGAACAAAGACACAAAAACCTTGCTAATACTACACACTGACTACAACAGGCAATTTCCTCTTAAGATTCATGCATGGTTTTAATTTTGGATTTGGTTTATAGTGGGGTAGAAAAAATTTTGACAATCCTTTTTACTATGGTAATTAAATGCACATTTTTGCTAATGGGGTTTCAGTTGGCTGTGCCAGCTTGTACATTGCAGAAATCTAAAATTCCTTATTATTAAATATATGTGTGTCTGTGTGTTCCAGTTTCTGCATTACAAATTTAGCACGTACACAGCTTGAATTCTGAAAAAGGCAGGTGAAAAAATGCATCATTAAGTCTTTTAATCACTTGTTCATTTTTTGAATAGTGAGGCTAGTCTTTTATTAAACCTCTCACCCACATCTCCAAGTCCAGATTATATTTTGTTTGACATCTATATTCTTCACTTACACACTTTAGACAGATATTTGAAAATGTTGTCATTAACTGTAAAAGTGCCTTTTTCCTCACCTTTAGTTGCTCATAGCCCTGATTACTCCCAGGATTAAATGCATGAGCAGGAAGAGTGCCCGAGCCAGAATTTAAGATGATCACTCTGGGGACTTTAGTTCTCTCCACCTGTTGTGTAGATTCAGAATGTAGATTGAATCCTCTCCTACCAACTTATCCTCCATGTTATCATAACTCCTGCATAATCATTATTTTTTGTAATCTTGTCTGCTTTTAATAAATTTTGTTTTACTCTTCACAGTGCATTTGTCAGTATCTCTTTTTCTCAGTGGTCAATATACTTTTACCTCCTAGTTTCTTGTATAATTTTGTGTTTCTTGCCAAGGTCTTACAAAAGCAAATAGTAATCATTCTTTATGAATGTCTCTGATAAGGAGAAATATGATATAAAATCTACGTGTAATTGTAGCTTTTCTGGGGTTACAAGTGTGCACATTTCTTCCTTATCTCTTAGTGTAATCACCATTTTCTTTTCTTTGTTTTCTATAAGACATGACAATTTATGAATAAGTGGGACAAGGAAGTGTCATTCCAAATCAATTGTCAGTAAGAAGTAAACCAGGGAATGAGATGGATGCCAGAAACAAAATTTCATATGCTGTTTTGTCGTTTCCTAGCTCAAAAGAGAAAGAAATTTTGTTAGATTATTTACTTTCACACAGGTTCCACAGTCCAAATCCTGAGCATTCTCTTAAATTAAATGTTTCAGACACTTCTGATCTTTAATCTTTTGTACTGGAAAAGACATGGCAAAAAAACACCAAAGCAGTCAAAGCATATTACAGCTTTAGATTTTTTTTTTTTTTTTGTCAAAACTGTTTAGAAGTTTTAAAGGAGTTTCATTTGAGTCTGAAGTTTTGCTTTAAAAAAAAAAAAACCCAGAACAACAAAATAACACAAACAAAACAAAACAAAAACCCAAATTCCTAGTGCATCTATATCTCTGTCCATATACCACTAAATATATTTCTGTTTTTCTAGAAAAATATCCCAAACTATTTATCTCCCTACCTTTACCACCAACCATGTAATGCTGTAATTTTGGAAAAACATACAAGTGTTTGTTGCTCCGTTTTTCTTTGAGGAAAGAGTGACCTGCATGTAAAAAAGTCATCTTTTCCTTCACTTATAAAGTGGTCTAACAAAAGTTATTACCATTTTTTTAATATCTTTCTCTCCCTATAAAACAATGGAACAACCACTATCTCATTTTTCCTTCCATTTAATGAATCAAATTTGCAAGAACTAAATAATCATGTTACCGTTCCGTTTATAATAATTTAGAAAACTGCTCAAACAAAATTGTTCCCTGCTTTCTATATTCATGAGATATTCTGTTTGAAATGAAACAGCATGAAGGGTGTTGAAGGCATGGCAAGGGAAACTTAAAGCAGTGGGGGGAGACACAAAGTTCTTGGAGTGACTTGCAGCAAACTCACCCAGCATCATGTGCAGCTTCTCTGCATCATGTGCAGGGCACTCAGTGAGCCAACTGCTTATACAGTGCAAGATGGAAGAGGGCCCTGGGGAAAGGCTCAGGATCAAAATCACAGTTAAACAGCAATGCTTTTTTGCTGCTGACTGCATCCCTTCCGTCTGTTGTTTTTCCTGGCTTTTAATTTTAAATTTAGTTGCATTAACTCCTGATGAGATAATAGTTGGTCCATCTCCAGATAGTTATTCTGGGATGATGTCTTCTGTTTCTGTTGACTCACAACTTTATTTTTTACAGGAGAATGTGAGTATGGCAGATTACCAACTTGGTAACATATATTTCAGTCCAAGCTCTGATTTTTGTCCTTATTGCTATAATTACTGAAGGAAACAAGGATCTAAATTCCACACAGCTTATTATGGAGACTTAAAGCACTAGTTGGTCTACACTATTCATCTTTCTCCTTTTGCTTCAGGCTGTGATGTGAAGAAGATAGAGATCTTACACAGGATTACTTAGACAGGTCCATGCATACAATTCCCAGTAGAAGTAGACTGACATTGTTCAGCTCAATTTTGGTGGGGTTTTTTTAATGAATATATATTTTTTATCTTCTTGTCATTAACTTTCATAAACTACACTTTATTCGCACACCAAATTTTATTTCCACAATAAAAAAAGGAAAACAAAAGAGATTACAGAAGAAAAGGAAATTTCAATTAAGTTTCAGTCAAAAGATATGGGCTTAACAGCCTTGTATTATTATTTCACTCTCTTCACTTTTTCTATGTACAAATGTGTTTCCTTTTCTGGTCTATGAGTCTAGGTGTCCTAATTAGAAAGTGGAACAGAAAATATTCCATCAGAGAGCTGCTCATCTCACTTAATTGTCATTTGTTTATAAAATTAAATTAATTACCCTTTGGATACATAATTTTCAGCAGTATTTAATACAGGAAAGGAAAATTTATTTTCTTAGATTAGACATTGAAATTTAAGATAGCTCAAAATATAAAGAAAAGTTTTTATTCTGGAAGACTGAACACCTTTCACCCATGAGCAACATGAGAAATGGCAGGGCAAATATTATATACTCTTTTCTTCCAGGTTTCAAGAATACTTTCCTCTAAAATTGAAACAGAAATTCAACATCTATAGTCATAACATCTTTTAGAACTCTATTTGTATGATAAATGTCATATTTTATATCTCTGCATGAATATTATTACTTGAAACTCTGGATGTGGACAGCTGTTGATTTTGAACAGAGACTGGCAGCTCCTTTTCTAACAAACAACATTAAGCTGCATCAGGGTTCTATTTTCTACTGATTTGGAATTGATTCAAAAGATTCTGAAATGTGAAGTTCTTAGACCTTCCTGTCCCTCAAACACATAATTTATTTATTTATCCATTGTCACTTAAAAATTAGATGGGTTTATTTTCCTAGATAGTTGTAAAATATGCAAGCAAATTTTAAAGTAATTCCTTAGCTGAAAACCAAACCAGATATTAATTAAAATCTCATGAGATGGATGCTAACATCCCTTATGTGCTGTTAGCAGGAATCTCTGCACCCATGTGTTGCCATGGCAGTTCTGTGGACTTTCCTACCAGCTATAAAAACAATGCAAATTTTCTTCTCTTGGGGAAAGGTAATGAATAGGACACATGTCAACAGAATCCATGGGTTCTACCTATGAAAATATGTGCTAAAATCTGGCCTTTAATTTAGCAAGGGGAGTTTTACATTCCAACTCTAAGTTCCATAGTGGCTGTCATTGGTTGCAGAATATTTCCAAATTACCTGTCTGGTTCAAGACCAGCCTTTGCCTCCTTTGGGTGGAGAACTTAGGAGATAAAAACCCCATCTCCAAAAAGGCAAGACTGCAGATGGGTTCAAATATTGTTCTTAAAACTTCCAATTTTATCCTTTTAGGGCTTTCTATGATTTAGATTTTGTGTGATACTTGAAGAAAAAAGGCAGATTAGTTTGTCTGGGTTTGACAGAGGACAAGCAAAGATTCACAAGTTCAAATTTAAAATAAAGAGAACGGACAACTGTAACTTCCAAGTGGTTTCATATGTATATATGTGGAAACTTATTAAAAATTTTCCTTCAATAAAAAAGGGTATCATCCAATTCAATGGCATGAATGTCAGTATATTTTTACTCTGACTCCTGTGGCTTTTGACTTATCTAGAAGTAGAGGAAAAGTAAATTTAAACAAATGGTCTAAACTTTTTGCAAAGGGTTAGGGAAGAGAACAACTCTTTCCAAAGGGTTCATTACCTGCCTGTAAAGCATGAATATGCAGATAGTGATCCCATTTCATTTCTAACCTCATTTTTTTCCTCCTTAGGCGTATGGAAAGATACTCATCTGCTGAAAGATATTCTTTGTCCACAGAGATACTGTTATTTAATTTTTTTTCTCTCATAATTTCTTGCTGCTTCAATTTTTGCATATCTCACAAGAAATTCTGAAGCCCAATAAAAATAAAGGTCTGGTATAGCATGAAAGATATTTAAATCCTTATATTTCATTGCAAAGGAAAGAGAACCCCAATAAAAATAAAATTAAAAAATATCTGAATCAGAGTACAGGAGATTTATCAAAAACTGCACAAAACAGTATCATCCAACAGCAGCTAAAGTCTAGATTTTAGCAAGTATTAAAAACTTTTCACAAGCATTACCTTGAATAAACCTTTTATCTACTTGAAAACATTTATTCACTTTCATGTGGAAAGTATTTACAGAAATGTTAATTTCAGAAATATTTGCTACATAAAATAGAATTTTTTTGCTTGGAATACAACTAATCATAGAGCAAAAACATATCACTGGGGTGACACAATTCTTTGTTCAAACAGTGAGTTACCTTGAGCAATATTTAAATCATTCATGAACCAAGCAGAAGTTGAAAGCTATTTTCATAATGTTTTGACATAGATTTATAAACAATGAAGTAACTTGCTCTGATCAAAGGTAGATTAAAGACCATCTCACTCTTTAAAATTATGCCTGTGATTAGGGAAAGGAAAAACCAACAGTAACTATGGGTGTAAAATATTGTACTAGATAACAATTTAAGTAACTGACTGCCAATCTTCCACTCAAAGAATAAAGTTAGGATCACATATAGGACAACAAATTCAAGACACTCGCAAATTTATCAAAGTTAATCCAGAAAATAGTTTACATTTTTAGATAATTTATCTAGTAGAAAACTGTTAAAAATGTCACAATAGAGGCAGTTAAAAATTTACTGGGTTTCTCCCTAACAGTATTAAGAGCCAGTGTTATTCAATTTTTTACTTTCTAATATTGGCTGCTGAGTTCTTTCCCATGGGACTGATAAGATGCACTCTTCCCTCCATTTTACTAGGGAAAAAAAAATTCTAAGTGCCTTGAAACATTTTTGTGGAAAGAAAACTGTCTTGTATCTACAATCTATTTCAGGAGAAAACATTGCAACAAACATTTATTAGCCTCCCTTAGGTGAATAGTTTGACAAAGGCCATGGATGGGATGATTACATCAAATACACTGCTGCTGTCATGATTGAGACTGTACACATCATAACTAGACTGCAGCACAGGAGGATAATGCCCCCTTAACTGTCTTGATAAATCCTCATCTTGTCACCTCCACCAGTGACAAAATAATATAACAGTACATTTTGTTAAACTCCTGACCTTTCCTGAGGATGCTAAAGTACTTTTGTGATGTCCAAGCTATTTAGAATGAATAGAAAGGGGGTCATCAATCAGTTTAAATTGACCATGCAACAGCCTCGAGTTAGTAATGTTGCCCATCAAAGTTTGTCTTGATGCAGAAATGATATGTGAACAGTCTACTAACCATCCCTTTGAGACCTTCTTTGCCACAGGTTACACTCATGTTTGTTTGTTTGTTTTTTTTTAATCGAGGGAATAGTACTGTTATTTTCACTGATACATAACAAGGTGAAGAGCTAGGAAAGTTAGAGCCTAGCAATAGAAGTGAAAAGTATCACAGATAATTTCCTTTTCTGTCATATGAATATAAAATAGTTGCAGTTCAAATACTGAATGTCTGTGGAAGACTGCATTTCATAAACCTAATCTGACAGAACACATCTTGGGACAAACCATGTTGGGTTTCAGTGTATAAAAATTGATATAATGTTAAGGTTTTCCCCCTTTCATTTCAAACAATGTGTGGGTAATACATAAAAAAAAAAAAAAAAAAAAAAGTATGTAACATATAATTGAATAAAAAATCAATAATTTTTTAAAATGGCTTTTAGCATACTAAATAAACACTCATTCAGTGAAACATATTAAAACATTTTAGTGTCTTCCCCTCTTATTTATGAAAAGATAACAATTTCTTCCTAGTCACTATTTTTTGAATATTCTGTCAACTGAAAAGAATGCAGTTCTCTTATCAAAATTTTTGTAGGCATTGTCAGTATTCAGTCTTTAATAATCTGAGAATGGTCAGAGCAGTCATATGGTGTTGTTTCTGTTCTGTGGGTGCATAGATAAACATGACATTATTGTCACTACTTGGTTTCTGCAGTTAGTCACAGACAGGGTTTGGAAGCTGCCTTCCAGAAACATTTCAGACAGCAAAATTCAAATTCAGTAGAAAATGCAAGTCTAGTCGGTGAAAATATCATTAAGAAAACCACATTAAAACCTCTTTTGAGCAGCACAAATTATATAAAAAATGAATTGTGTAGGCCATAGAGGTGCTTGTTGTCTTAAATGTTAATGGAGCAAAACAGAAAAGAGTAAAATTTTAACACCTCTCTCTCTCTCCTAACTGTAGAAGTCACATGGGAAATGTGTCAGCAGTGAATGATGATTTCTACTATATATTTTTGCAAGAAATCAGATTTTCACTGATTCTAGAAATTCTAGATTTTGAAAGCATTCATCTAGAAAAGAAGGAAATATTGATGTACTTCATCATCATCAAGGAGAGAAAATCTCTAAAAATATGATTTTCTCCCCTTCTTAACATACACACAAATGTCAAGAGAAGCAAAAAAAAGCAATCATTGATTTCTGACAGCAGAAATTGTCCCAAATAACTTCAGTTATTAGTATTTTCCTTCATGATTACTTACTTTGATAATTTTACGGTGGATTGTTGTTTGGTTGTTTTTGCTTGGGTTTTTTTTTTTAATGCCATAATGCCTAATAATGTAATATTACTCTAAAACACAAGAAAATACCTTTTAAGTTTCAGATATTGCAATTAAAAGACTAGGTGGGTCGTTAGAATTTTCTGATATGCTAGAACCTTTTGTAGGGATCAAACCTTGAATTGTGCATGAAAAAGACAATTTTTTATAAAAAGGTGAGGCTTGAAAGACAATCCACTTTGATATATTTTTCTGATCAGATTTGCTATATGAAGCATTACACTACTCCCTTATCTGCTCTGAGAGGACTCCACAAAAAGAGAAAAACAAGAAACACAAACCAATATATATCTTGTACTCACAAGAGCAATTCCCAGAATCAGGTGTCAAGGCAAATAGAGATAGTCAAAAAATTGTGGGAGTGAGAATTAAATTTGTGATCTAATGAAAGAAGGTAGAAAAAGTTCAAAGAAACAAGAAAGTAAATAGCAATTAAGACAAAACTGTGATGAAAACTAAAAATTAGGAAAAATCAATGTATTTTTCTGTAACGTATGGAAACAGGATTTATCTCAATGGTTCTGAAGTCAACTCTGCTCTGGGGAAAGTCTCACTGCATGCTATACCTCAGTCTCTTAACCCATCACTAAACACATTTTTTCAAAAAAGGGAATAACACATTTCCTCCTTGAGGGCTCTGAAATGAAGGAGATGAATCTACATGCATTTCTTTCTGTGCAGTGGTTTGTGTGCTGATTGAAGTAGACATGAGGAAATTGGACCAAATGGTGGTGTTAAATCCATTAGCAAAATGACATGTTCATATGAAAACAAAAAAGGCCTGAACTTTAACAGTTTGTACAAGGAAAAAATGTACAACCAGGACAATTAACTCCCTTGTGAGTTATTATCCTACTAAGTATTTGTTTAAAGTTTCACCATATGTAGAGACTTGGCACATGTTACAACTTGTGTTCAGAAGTTATTTAACAAGTGTCGTCCTAAACCATCTTATAATTGGAATTATACTTATTTGATAAATAGAGCTAATTTAACAGAAAAGCTCTATTCTTGGACATGGATTTCTTTGTAAACCACAGGATTTTAAACGTAGAGCATGTGATAATTTTCAACAGAAAAGATATTCAGGTGTAGAACCTACTTCAGCAGACCTCATTACTGAAAATACTTTGGAGAATGACCTGAATCCCTCCTTGCATATATTTCCAGAACTGCATACATAATTCTAGAAACCTATTTCTAGATTAAAAAAAATGTAACTGTTGAGGTGTAAGAGACACATAAATACTGCAAATTGCCTCACAGTAGCTTATCTTCTCCAAACAGAAGATGTTCAGGGCTTGAATGTTTCAGCTGCTGGTCCCTTGGGAAGCCTTTGCTGACACCAAGGGAGCCATTGACAAAGGCACTGTCCAGTCTGGGCTTGAGGGTAGTGAAGCTGTTGATGGTTTTGTGAATACTCTTTATCATGCTTACATCATGAACTTTGTCGAAGAGGGCTGGAAAACAAATGGAAAACAAAATTGGGAAACTGTGCCTGCATGAACTCACTCTCATTTCTGCTACAACAGAAGGAGCCCTTGGTGCTTGGCCACAGCACCAGCCACCCCAGTGATGGTCTTGGTGACCACCCTGTCAGCTGTGGAGCCCTGTGTGCCCCTCCCCATGGCAGGGCTCTGCAGCATGGCTGGGGTCAGGCCATGGAACATCTGGTTTGATGAGGAGAAAGGTGCCACAGTCACTCCTGAAATGGAAGCAGCAGGGATGTGCTGCTGAACAGCTCCTCAGGCTTGCTGAAAACCAAATCCAGCTTTGGACAGAGGTATGGACAGGAGATTTGTTATTCTTCTATCTGATGTGCTAGCACCCTGACAATGATTTTGGTTAAAATTATGTTTGGGTATTTTAGTTAGCATTTTTAGAAAGATTTTGAGTTATTTTTAGCAATTCAGAAAATGAATTTTGCTCATAATACCATATTTCTGCCTATCTGTCCTTCACTGTATCTTACTGACACATGGAAGATAAGTTTCAAGGAAATTAAGTCCTTATGAATTTAGTGAAAATAGACAAACATGTAAAAGAAGACACACTGTCTTTCTCACTGACAGGACCGTTCTGCTAATTAATGTCATTGTAAGATACAAGATAATCCATATAGGAGGAAGATATTATAAATGAAAGCCACAGAAAAGGACAATCCTTAGGTTCAGCTATCTATTATGTGAAACTTTAGACTGCAGTCAGGTCATGGTGATGTTGACAGAAGCATTCCATTTTGCAGGATTTCTCTGGAATCTGATACTTGACAGAGCTGCACTTTTTGGCAACTAGCTGTGTTAATGATCTCCTAACATGAGCTCACTCCATGCTGTCTCAGTCTTGTAGCTGGCAATTGCCATTAAAGGGAATTAGGTGATTGCTAAGGCTAAGTGCAATGTGGTGTAAAACATCCTTGTTATTATAATGTCGGTTTCGAGGTTACATCTTAAGCCTTTGGCAACAAGCCTGATGTGCTGCATAAACAAAATGTCCTATTTGTAGAAAACACACAATGTCTGCTGTCAGAATCAGCCTGTCAACACATGAGCAAAAGTCAGGTAGACATAATTCAAAAGTAACCTAATTTATTGTACAGTAGTGCTGTTTTATCCCACTAAATCTATGAAATGCTATGGCTGCCAAAAAAAAGGGCCTTCACACAATGAAAGAGGCATATTTCATTACATTTACTATTTTCTATTTTCTTGAAGGAGGATTTGTGTCATGGATATTTGATTGTGCATGGGGACTGTAGAGGAGGAGATCTATACACAGCAGACAGCTCCACACTAACTTACGTATCCACATCTAAACCATAAAATAACTGATGCTATTGTAGCTGATGTTATCTTCAGTGTCATTCAAGTTCAAAAATGTTCTTGGATGTTGAATAGCCCTTGTACCTATGGCACCAAAGGGTGTAAGCCCATTGCTTCTTCTTCCAGAGACACTGCAGGATCTTTTTGTTTCCTACACAAGCACAGTTAATTTTACTATAAGAATTTATTGTTGACTTGCCTGTTATATGAATTTCTGTCTTTGTGGCTTGGCATGCTTCACAGATCATCTGTATTGAGAAGCTTTTGTTTACAGGAGATTAAGCTGGTGAGTCATGAATTATGCTTCTTCATCTACCCTAATGTGGCATGATTTCTAGTTGTACCCAGACAATACAGTTCTGTTTAGAAGAAACTGAAAAATATATTGAAAAGGTGAGAAAATATCCTCTACATATCCAGTTAGACAGTGATTTCAATTTCAGGAAAAAATAAAGATGGTACAACAGAAATATTCAAGCCCCTGTGGCAATATTCATGTATACAGTGCCATGCAATTCTGAGCCAAGCCATTATTATCAACTAAGGCAGATTTGAAACACTTTGCAAGTATTTAACTAATTCTGTTTCTGTATGTTAAACATAAGAGGTTCATCAATAATGTAATTAATAGATTTTAAAATCACCAATAAGAAAACCTACATAGGTTTTCCTTAGCTATCCTAAGCCCCCTGTCACAACCATATTGATGAAACTTGTGGTAGTCATGGAATTATAATCATAGAATCAGAGAATGGCCAGGGCTGGAAGAGACCTAAAAGATGATCTGGTTCCAACCTCCCTGCCATGGGCAGGGACACCTTCCATATCAGATAGCTGAATGCCCCATCCAGCCTGGCCTTGAACTCCTCAAAGGATGGGCCATCCATGGCTTCTCTGGGCAAGCTGTGCCAGTGCCTCACCACTCTTAGAGTAGAGAATTTCTGCTTAATATCTAATCTAAACTTGGTCTCTGAGTTTGAAGCCTTTTCCCCCCTGTCCTGTCTCTCTATGTCCTTGCAAATTGTCCCACTCTGTCTTTCTGGCAGGCCTCCAGTCTCGTGGGTTCTCCAGCCCTCTTCATGACCGACCTCTTCTGGACTCACTCCAACAGGTCCAAGTACGTCTTCTACTGGGGCCCAGACTAGGATGCAGCACTCCAGCTGGGGTCTCACAAGAGTGGAGTAGAGGGAGAGAAGCACCTCCCTTCTCCTGATGGTCACACTTCTTTTGATACATTTTGATGGTTTTCTGGGCTACGAGCACACATTGCCAGGTCATGTTGAGTCAACAATTGAACAACATCCCAAATCTTTCTCCAGTATTAAATGCAGATGAAGAAGATAGTACAGTGCTCAGCCTTCATCAAGGAGATTATTCATTGATATTAGACAGCGTAGATAGCATGACAGTCAAGAGCATCAGTCTGAATTTTCCTGAAAACAAGTGAATCTCCAGTAGAGCCATGAAAATTATACCTTTGCAAAACACACATGCACCTCCCCTACAAGACAGAAGTATGAAGATGGTTAGAATTTTCTTATAAGCTAAAATGTGAATATCATGTCAGGTATATTATAATAGGTTTCATTGTCTGGGTATAACATATCAACCAAATTACAAAGTCATCTTTGCACTTTTAATCATGATTGCTCGCAAGTAGATAAATATGTAATAATCTAAATATTAAAATTTTCTCTTTAAATATAGAAAAACTTCTTTAAATTACGTTTCTGAAATTTGAATTAATTTCTAAATTCTTGGGGTTTTTTGATCCACTCAAATGTGGAAAAAAATTCCTTGAGTTCATACCAACTTAATTTTCATAGAGAACTGAGTGATAAAGGGGTCAGCCAATTGGTGGGAGTGAAGCCCCTTGGTGGAATGTGCTAGATCACACCATTACAGTCCCCTTGTTGAGAAGGAGCATTCTCACCAGCCCAAAGACACACCAAAGGGTCCCAGGAGAAAGAAATCTCTCTCTAAGCTGATACACTTTTAGTCTTTATTTTTTGATTTCTCTTTTACTCATTTCATAACAACACTTGCAACAATCCTGTGTCTTTTCAGTACCAGTTTGGCTTGAGAGCAGCAAGATAATATAAAAAATAGAACTTGTTTTCGATTTGCTGTTTCCAAAGTTTTATCTGAAACCATAATATTTAGAAATGTTACATAGAAATATTTAGAAATCTAATACATTATTTCAGTAAGAAACATAGGATCTTCCCATGAGCATTGCCAATACTGATATCTTACATCTGGTCGTCTCCTGTGTCCTACTACTTTTATGGGTTGTAACCTCACTCTGAATTGTGTGTACATGACTTAAAAAAAAAAAAAAAAAAAAAAAAAAAAAAAAATTGTAGCTGAGGAAATTATGTACTCAAAAGGAAGAGGGCTAAGGAAGTGAAAATGATTTTGCAAGCTAAATGACAGGAATTGCAGTCTCCTTGCAGTAAGTCACAAACAGGATATAAGTTTACTGTCTTGCTTCTTATACATACATGCTTGTCTTTGAAAAGCTCAGCTTAGTGACTTTCTGCTTACAGCTAACTGAAATTGATGATTGACTAATTAATTCTCCATCCATGCCATAGAAAATTATTTAAATTTTCAGGATATTTTATTCATTTGAGTATATTTATGTAAATATATGTTGTCAAGGCAAAGAGAAGTTTTGTCTCAAAAACTCTGTGGATGTATAGTTAGGAAGTCAGATGTATGTTATCAAGATTTTGTGATTTCATAGTACATGGGATTAAATTAAGATCTCCAAAAATGTCCCACATTTACTGGATTAAAATATGCTTTATAGTAACAGACAATTGAAACAGTCTATGCAGGTTTATATGTTCCAGACTGGCCCATCCAGTTTTTAATCTAACCCCAGAGCATTCAAGATTTTTTGGGTGACAATAATAGTGATTTTATAAGTACCTCATGGTTTGGAGTCAGATGAGCCAAGCTAGTCAGCTGGAAGCCAGGGATGAAGCCTGTACCTGCCTACTCCATCTGGTAACTCTGTAGCGGTTATCAGTTCATTTGTGTTTACAGCACAAATGGGAAAACTTGTTGATGTTGCATGTAACTTTTTAATATGCTGTAGCATAGAGACTGCATAATTGTCACGTTTAAAAGAATGAGGTTTTAGTACAATTCTCCAGTAAAAGACAACTACTCTAGAAATAAGTTCCAACAGAATTTTCATATTAAAAACAACGTGAAAGGAAATAATCCCTGCAAATTCTAAAGAGCAAGTGTTACTTAAGATAAAATCTCTCCTTCTCTGGGTATTTTCCAGGTGCAATGAGAAACAACAAAACCTAGTCCAGAAATAAATAAAATAATTAATTGGTTTGTAATTACTTTCTGTGAATCATTGTGTGTGGCCAAGAATAGTCTTTCCATAACAGAAAGGATCCTCAACCCCACATGATTTGATTCTGATTGCACATTCAGGAAGATTGATATGCATATATATGAAGATTGTGTATAATTGTAAAAGGAAATGCTATCAATAAAAATATTTGCAGCAGTTATGCTAGATAATCTAGTTCCTAAAATACAATATTTCTATGTGAACAAAACAGAACTCATTTGAAAAACATTTCTCAGCCTTAACTGGCATAGGGAAATAAAAATGCACAAGATATCAAATGAGCTCTTTTTCTTTGTGTCTTTCCATAAAATTTAGCAATTTGAATAATGACTGCATCTTTTTCCCACACTTCATTATTCCCCTGCTCACCAATTACTTCAATTTAAAATTGGAGAGTAATTTAAAAAAATAAATTTAGATAAAGTCAATATAGCCTTCAACCTTAGAAAATGACAAGTAATTTTACTGCCCTGCAAAAATCAATGATTTAAATGTGACTATAATTAAACCTCTCTTATTTTTGAGCTTCAATTTCAGTAGAAAAGTATATTGAATATCAGTGAAAAACAATGGAAATGCTTGAGCCAGTTATGGAATTGGTCAACACTGTCAGCTTTTGCATTATAGTAAAAATTTACATATTTTGTCACAACACCACAGCACTGTGTGCCAATCTGCAACTTGCAGATCCTTAATAGTCCCTGCAACAAAATTATGCCTTTTTTTGCTTGTTTGTTTATGTATGGGCTTTTTTTAAAATTCTGGAAATTTTCTTTTTCTGGTGCTAGAAAAAATGATGGACAGCAGTCTGCACCAAAATTAGATGCTATTACCTAATAATTTCTGAGATTATGCTCCTTTCTCTGTTCTCCCTTAAGCAATGCTAATCAGAGCAAAAAAGTTGAAACTAAATCAGAATGGATGAAGAGAAATAACTGGATGCTTACCTTTTCTTTCCCCTCACAAATGACAGCAGAACAGAAAGCTACTTATTCCTGATTTACATGTTGGAAAGTGACTACCTGAAAATTCAGTCCTTAGTTGGTGGCTAAATTTATAAACCTATTCAACAATCTACAAGACCTATGCAAGACCCAGAAACCTAGGCAGAATTCGAGTCTCTTTCCCCAAACCCTTTCTTTTTGTTATCATCCCCACCTGGCCTCCATGAGACTGCTGTCCCAGTAGGAAGCAGGTTTTGATTCAGAGAAATCCCACCCTTCAGATTCCAAGGTAGAGCCAAAGCACCTTGAGCTGGATGTGAAGCTGGTTCAGTGTATTTATCCCCCTCTGTGTGTGGAGAGCCTGGAGGGAATCTCCACTGAGGAATAAGTTACAGACACTCATATGCTTTACACATAAATATCACTGAGAAAAACCTTGCTCTTTTTTGGATATGTTTTTCTATATGTCAGGGGACCTTTATTGCTAGCTGAATATACATTATTTTCTCCCTTACCACATAGGTGCATGTGACATATTTAATCAGACAGAATGTAATAGTGTCAACTGTTCAATGACTGTGGGTTTGGATTAAAGCAGCAAAACTAGTTTTATTTTCTATAGGTCAAGTTGTCTTGTGCTGAGAATGAAATAAGCCAAATTGGCCAATGGAAAGAATCTATTCTGAAACAGAAAAGTGTCTAAGAGGCTTTTAAAACTAAAGGAAAATACACATATATACCCTTATATGCAAACCCTTGGTAATGTCCCATTAAAAGTACTATATTTTATGTTCTGTTAATATTTAAAACTGCTGTCACAGAGGAGTAGGCTAATTGGTAACTACAGTTCTGTGGGTTTTCAGTCATTTTGCACTGAGTTGTCTTTACATTCACTGTTCTATTTCTCAGTATGGAAAAAATATCACATATGCATCCAGACCAATAAACACTTTTATTTGTCTTATTAACTTACCCATGATGCAAAATGGACAAATTAATTATATATAGTAAGTTAACATTCTTAATTGTTTTTATTAATTTTCTGCTTTTGAGTTCTTTTGGAAAGAAATATGTTCATATCTGGAAATTATATCTGGATATATAATATATATATTGTAACATATAATATCTATAATATCTGGAAATTTTTGCCTAGTAAGCAACTTACTGTTGCTTACTAATCTTGCCAGTTGCTAATTTAAAAGCAGTTTCTTACTTGTTGGAAATAGAAAGAGGAGGCCATTTCAAATAACTTGCTATGCCTAAACAGTGTTCACATAACCCTCATTACACTTTTTATGAAAAAAATCATGTAGACACTGTACTGAAATCTGGAATAGATTCTGTAGATCAGAGTTCTCAAACTTTTAAACATTCCCACATTCGTGTGATGTTTTAATGAGCTTTCTGTGGAGGTGACTTTATTTTTTCTAATAACACTATGGAGTTGGGTTGCACTAGGTCCAGAGAAACACTGCCATTTTTTATAATCAGCATGTATTCTGTGTGGATCTAGCCTTTTATGTCTACAGAATAGGTAATAATTCAACACTCTGTTGGCCATGCAAAGCATAGAGATAAGGATAGGGGATTTTGCACTGACAACAAAGCAATTTATTTTTACTTTCATTTGACAGTGTCTGCTGTACCCATGTATGCATTTCTCTGTATGCATAACAGAACACACAGATCTAAAGAGAATAATGAATTCTAATGTACTGCATCATTAAAAGTGCATCTCTCAGACATGATGTCTGTTTTATATGCTTCAAAGCAGAACATAGTATAAACTTCAGTATAACCTTTCATTCAGTTTTACAGAATAAATTTGTATTAATTAACCAGTGCATAAATGAAATTAATTCCATGTGCTGTGGCCAATGATAATAGATTTATAGCAATGATTCATTTAACTTTCAAAGCCTCTCTCCACCCAGAAAACCAAGCCTATAAAAGAGAGTTGGAATACTCTTGAATTAAGAATTTTCAACCTCTTTTAAAATAAGTAATCCTAGAGACAAGTTCTCAAGAAAAGACTTTGTTTGCCACATCCTCAACAGGAAAGATTTCAGACATTTTTCGTACATTTTTACCAAATTTTAAAACTCTTTAAATGAAATGCAGTTATAACTGCATAACTGAAAGTCAGCTAGTAGACAAAAACCTACCAAAGAAACATAACCAAAAAAGCTCAGAACGTGAGATTTTTATTTGTTTTAAAGTTGTTTATGCCAACATAAATTAAGAATAATTCTACAGGTTTCAGTGTACTTTAACCAATATAAAATAAGCATTACATTTAAAAGAGTGCCAATATTTAAAATAATCAACTTCTGTATTGGAACTAAAAGTGTGTGATGGCTGAAAAGATCATTCATTCATTCATTCATTCAGTTTCGTGTTTCATTAAATAAAAGAATATCTGGTTCCCACAAATATTTATGGTATTATTGACCTTGAAATATTCTTGTTGTTCTCTGTTCAGGAAAAGATTTAATGCATTTTTTGGGTGTGGCCAGCTGAGTCCCCAGGTCAGTAATGATGCCATCCACAAAATCCTTTTGCCTTTGTGGACTACAGTCAGGCCAGCTCAGGTTTTCTGCTGACCTAAATTGCTGAAATTTTGGTTGTTTCCAGACTCATGCCAGCATGAAGAGGAACCTTGTGTATTGCAATGGAAAAGTGGTGGTCTTGTGGTGGTCACAGCTTCACAGGCACCCTATTATTTCCAGCCCTTGTCACAGGAAAAGAAAAAACCTGGAAAGAAGTGGCAACAATTAATCATTCATTCCCTCAAAGTAAAGTTGGGGATCTGATGTCCCCGAAATTAATTACACATAGTTCACATATTTTTATTTTCCATATTTTATATTGTATATTTTTTGTAAGTATAATGACCTGGAGTGGGAATCTGTTTAACCTTATGCTTAATCCAGTCTTTCCTACAGGTAAGCAGAAGTTATTTCTGGAACTGCTCCTCCTGGCTTATTCATACACAATACTCTTCTATATTTCCTATAGTCTGAAGTGATTTTCCAGATTTTCTGGCACTCCACAGTGTTGTTTTAACGCTCTGTTGGCAAATTCTTCTCAGATGGTTCCTTCTGTTTCTATCTTTCTGAAATAAATTCCTTTTCTTGTAAAAGTTGTCCTGTCTGTCCAGTGATATCCTATTTACAAATACGCATCTTTCTCTTCTTCAATTTTAACAGTAACGTTGAACCATATTACCACGACCTAAACTGAAAGATGATTTATGCCTACTGATAATGCCTAGAAAATTTCTGATTATATGTATAGTTGTTGAGGACTAATTCTAGTTAACTCATGCTGAGGTCAGTGATAAATATATAAGGAAGACTAAAAGAGTACATACAATCATAGAGCTCATGTTGGGCTACAGCTGAAAAGTGATTGAAATATAATATTAGTGGGCACAGTGGTGTAAATGTTGAGTAATAAATTTAAAATATTTAGCCCTTCATTATGATGTTTTCCTCATTGTCTTTGATTCTATCTTCAGGTTATCTGGTTTGATTTTAAAAAAGCACATTGACAGCAATGGATTGCAAATATTCATCTATGCAATGGAAACAGCCTGGTATTCCCTGGTGCATGTCTTTGGAGACCTATGACCCCAAGCATTCTTTGGATGGATCAGCAAATTTCAGTAGAATAACAGAAGGGGCAATGTCAAGCCACCAGCTTATCAATTGCTAGTTCAAATTTGGCTAAGTCATGTCTGATGGCTTCAATTTCATGACTATATGATCTGACCTGTTCAAAGTCCTTAATGTAATTTGTTGCTGATTGCAATTCAGGTCCCAGTGGAGCTGAGTCCAAGCCACAACAGAGATCACTCTAACTGACATCAAGTGTCAGTTTTCTTGGCAGGCGTGGATGGCAGGTCAAGGATTAACTACAGTGTGAAGACTCAGTTCCTTTCCCAAGAAAAGAGCTCACAGAGGATACTTTGAGTGCTTCAGGGAAAGTCTCATCTTTTGTCTTTTGTGAAGGATTTGATCATTTATAGCAACATGTTGATATTTACCACATGGTTCATCCAGCAGTACATTGCATTTCAGGAGATAAAATCACCTGTCCTCATATACACAGTGATATCTTCTGATTTTGAATTACTGTTTTGTTAACCAAGGTGCTTCCCCAAAATCTATTTCCTAAGATTTTTGTTTCAAATGTTTTCGCTGAAATATGTCTTAAGTTTTTTTCCCATTTACTAGAATCTTGGAAGTAACATTATGGGTTTTATCACAGTATGCCTTTGTATAATGCTTTTGTACTTTCATCTAAACATGTATTATATTGAAGAGATGTTGACTTTGAAGATCCCATGTATATATTGTTATACTCTTTGTAAGTTCATCTGTTTTGAGATTTAATTAATGATTATCCATACTGATGCTATTTTCTCAAAAAGTAGCATATCCTACATAAGGCGTTATGAAATCAGAAACCCAAGAATCATTAAATATTATTAAAATAGTGATATTTTGAAATAAAATATATGATTTCCCTTTATTACTATTCATTTTATTTGAATTTTTGTTAGTGCCTTTCTGAGACTGTGAGTCATCTTTCCATTTTTTTCCTCTCTGGGGAGGTCAGACATGAATGCATTCCTTTAAAAGGATTGCTCTTTCTGTTTGTTCCTGTGTCTGAAGAATGCAGGTGACTGAGATCACTAATGATTACCAAAAAATTACTAAAAATCACCATCTATTGCTTAAAAAGTTATAGAAAGAATATTACAGAGGCATTTTTAAACTTTTGCTTTTTCTAACTGGCTTCTTTTTGTTGTCTTTATTGCCACGGGTCACTTAAGTTCCCCAAATCTGTTACTAAGTCCTGATGATACAAGCAAAATACATCCTTGAAGAAAATTGCATAAGTATTTTTATGATAAGTTGTTTATTTAAAAGCCATAATATTTTTACAGTAGTCGGAAAACCAATCCAATGTATATACATTAATCTGTATGTTTATTGGTTCTTTCATTTCTGCCCAGCCCTTAGCCCTTTCTTGTCTTCCATTTGTGATTTCAGACCAGGGTAGCAGTATAACAGATTTTCCAGTTCTTTCTCTTGCCTGAAAACCTGAAACTTCCTTACAGTATGCAAGTTCTCATGGCGTGTATGCCTCTGCAAAATGAACTGGAGGATTTTTTTCAAATGGATAGTCACAATTAAATTGTCATGTGAGTGTGTCACTGCAAACTGAGACTTTTGCGGGTAAAATATAGACTAATTCTCCCTGATTTCTGCAATCATAGGATTTCATAAAGATGTGTTGGGAGTTTAAAGAGGAAGAGAAGGATACAAAAATGTGTAGGGAACAGGGGAACTGCAAGAAGAAAATTTGTCCCTGTCAAAGTTTGGAGCAGGAAGGTAGGCCATTTTCCAAACTTTCCTTTCACAGTTTGACAGATAATTTTACTTGTGTGCTCACCACAGTACGTATTTTGGGAGAATTCCAATGTTTGCCTCTTTAATAGTCCTTATAAGAGGGATAAGTGTGGCTGAAGTCCATTTCCAAAAGACCTGATAAGGTTCAAAACTTTTACCTCTTCAGCCAATGAAGTGCTTCAGCATAGCTATGAAATAATGTAAATGTGCTGTGAATTTGGCCAACCAATGCTCTGATAATGGACCAAGTCATCAGCACACTATGAAAAGGTTTCTGCACATCATGATCCTGACCATGAGCTAGAAGCAATACTTTTCTTGGTTTTAGAGGTTAAAGGGGTTTCAAAGGTGTTAAGAGATACTTTTAACTATTTCTGTTACCCAAAACACTTTTTTTTCAGAGAGATAAAAATCAATTTCCTGCATTCTTATCTATTGCCATTGTATTATTAAATGAATTAAAATTTAGATTGTCTTAAGTTTCTCAGAGTAAGCTATGAGAGTTAGACCTTATGTTCCTCACACAGAAAAGTAGCTGCTAACAAATTATTTTACTCTGCATCCCAGAATAAGGTCAACCATACCTGAATTTCAACTGTCTGATTCAGATTGTCAAAGAGCAATTGAATTTCTCTCAGCTTTCACCTATTGCTTGTGATGTTGCTATAATGTTTCATTAAACATTGCTCACAAATAAATTTACTGAAGAGATCTTGACCCTTTTAAATGAAATATCTTGAGATAAGATGTATCACTAACCTGAAATAGTCAAAAGGTGAATTTGACTAGTAATTGCAAGTCTCTTCTTTCCTTGTGTCCTGTTCCTCCTTCTATCATTTCTATGACTGTTCATTTATAAAGGCACTTAGGCAGATACTCTTTATGGCTGAGAGTATGCAGTGAGCCAAATGCAGTCCTCACATTGCTTAGAAAATGCAGTAATAAGTAGGAACAATAACAAAGAAAAAAAAAAAAGAAAAAATATCCACAAATTTTTTTAATGTGGCAGCATTTTTCAGAAAAAAATTGCTATATTCTCACAGATCACTCCAGCTATGGGTATGTTTGATTTATTGTGAATCTACAAAACTTTACTCCAGTAACTGTAAACATCTTTTCTGGCTGCTTTGCACCTCCATATCTTCAAAAACATCATGTACCTGTAAATTCTTTGTGCTCTTAGTACAGTGGATCAAAGAAATTCTTGATGCAATGACATTGAAGAAGAAGGAATTATATACAAGTTCAACACATCATATACTATTGCCTCCTATTCCATTTGCAGCTCAACACCTTCTGCAAAGTTTTAAAATATTCTTAATGTAAATATCAGAAAATAAAGCAAGGTTTTTTATTACTATATTTTGCATCCCTTATCTCAAACTTTCTTCACATTCACATTATGATCAAATTAAGTTTAAGAATTCCTCAGATAAAGAAAAGAAGACAGAATTAATTAAGTATGGAAAAAAACCTCTGAACTGGAGTCTATAAATATTTTTCACAGATACAGAAGAATATCCATATCATGTAGATAACCAAACTAAAAAAAGTTAAGGTAACAGTCTCACTGTGCAGCAAAAATATATAGAGCAAGTTTGATATTAGTGCAGAGGGGGAGAAAGTCTCCAGTACCTGAGATGACAGTTTTATAATTACACTTTTCAAGTTTATCTATCAACATTCTAGAGGCAGAATGAATGAATACCTCTTAAAAAGTAAATCTCAAAATTTTTTGCCTAGTTTCCTTAGAAATATTTTCTTTTCATGGATATTTTTGCACTCATTAAAACTGAAAAAATTATGAAAAACTATGAGTTTCATCAGATCTTTCAGAGAAACCTCTGGGTTTCACATCAGCCCTCCCCCTCTTGTGTGTCTCCATGCTCTCCCCTTTCTAAGCAGCACTCAACCTCTCTGACAATGAGTTCCCTCTGAATTTCAGCCCCAGCCTTAAGCACATTTAGTTTCCACAATAAGTAGAAAAAGACAGCTTCTTCGTCTACAGGCATCTCAAAAAGTCTTATAGATTTATATTTTCATTTTTCTTATACCAAGATTTGAAAGTCTGAGGATTAATTTCAATGCAGACAGTTCAAGGCTTGAAGATTTCCTGTGCTACAGTGTGCCAGGGATGAATATCCTTAAGCAACCCTCAGAGACTTTCAAACATTTAATTCCAAATGCTTACACTTCTGTAACATACTTCTTTATAATCCTTTTTCATAGTACAGCTCAGAAGAAATGGCACCAGTTTGTTACAACATGCAATTTGAAATACAGCACCCTGTATTTTCAATAGATAAATTTTGCTGTAATATGAAATCTACCTTTCCAGGAATTTTTGATTCTCTTTGCTATGGTATCTCACTGCATATGGTAAAGAAGGAGAAAAATCCTAAATAGATTGCTCTATTTTAAAAATTATTTTCTATTTCTTCACTTTCAATGTGAGTGCCACCATTCATTATTTTCCTTTTATGTGTAGCTATTTCAATTTAAATTCTTGCAGTAAGTACTTAGACTCTGGGAAGGCACCTGGACACTTTCCTGAGCAGAATTTGTTTTTCTTACTCTGTTTTTTCTTTTCTTGATACCAGCAAATCTGTGCAATTTCAAACACCCTGTGGTCCATTACTCTTGGGATGTACATGAATTCCACTCTGTCCTTCTGGCTGCTTGAAATGAGATTCCATGTGAGGAAATTTTCCCTCTAATTCCCACACTCAAGTAGAATGTGAACTGGGATTTGAGTTCTTCCTGGCCAACACTGCTCATTCTGTTCTTCATAAATTGTGTTGTTATTTCTAGACCACTTGTAATTGTATTTTTATTGGCCTTCTTCATATATGTTTTGTTTCCACATAGTCCTCAATTTGGTGTGTTGGCTTACCTTCTGATGTAAAAAGAGAATAATACACTGTTTTTTCATCCTCAATCAAATCCTCATGTACTTCTCTATCATTGGACAGACCCTAAGAATCTACTCTTGGGATACTTCATATTGTAACTAATTCATTAGTTGTAGTAAACTTCTCAGAGATCTAATTTTTCACTTCTAACTTAACAAGTCATTGTTAGGTGATATGATGTATTGACTTGGAAAATAGCAGCAATGTTTTGTCAGCCTTTAATAAATTTAAATATATCTGGATCCCAGTGTTGTACTCATGAACTCTCCTCTGTGTGCCAACTTTCAACATGATGCTGAAGCTGCTTTGCATTACAGTGTGACAGCAGTATCCTATGGATAGATAAGAAGGTTAGCTTTTGCACAGTGCTGGTTTTCCTGTCACAGTATATTGAGAAGCATTAATCCTTCTCACTTGAAAGAAACCATTCCTCTAATCTACATCTGTGTCATGTCAAGGTTTTTATTATTTTTCTCAACTTTTGGCAAAAAAATTATATACTTATTATATCATTATAGCATTTTAACTCTCTAATTTAAAATTACTTAATTATTAGGTTAAAATGTGGTTTTGTTTTGTTTTTTTTTTAATTTTTTATTTTCTAGATTACTTCTTACAAGTTCTCCTTATTAGAATTTCCTACTCTCTTTAGACTATTACAAAGTTTTTCCCAAAGTAAATCCTCAGAATACACACATGACATTTGTCTTGACTTCTTGTTGTACATTGCCGTGTATCTTTCCTGTCTGCTATTAGAATAGCTGACAAATTTGACTCCAGAATGCACTTCAGTGATGCACGAGGGAATGTTCCCATGAACTAGATTATGTTGTACTCCACTATAAACTTGGCTCAAGAATTTGAATACCAATCAAAATCTTTCCTACAGCTTAACAAGTTCATGCAAAAAAGTAGGGAAAAACAGATAAAATAAGACAAGTTTGTAATGATGTAATGATGTAACAGGACTGTTTGGGAGGATTTAAAAAAGAAATTCCACTCATTGGTCTGGCCAATGTGTAAATCAGTAGTCATTTGGGTGTAGGTCTGCTACATAGATTGCTTTTTCACCAGAAAGGGCCCATTGTAGGCAGCTATTCTCACTTGTATTATTCTTCCTTAATATAACTTTGTAAAAAAAATTTTAACCACACTAAGTGGATATATTTGGCATATTTTGAGGTTTCCATGTAATAATTTATTATTAACTATCTATTATTGGAATTTATAGATTCTTGCAGTTTAACCATGTAATTGGAAGAGATAATACCAAGAGCCATCTATTCTGTGGAAAATTTATAAAAAGTAGGATGAAATTTCAAATTTTGAAATTTATTTCAGAGAGATCAAAAATACCAGCTGTTATCATGGCTGGATCATATTGTTTGAAAGTGCAAGTTTTATCTTAAATGTAAAAATGCAGAAAAATGCAGCAATGGTCAATATGTTATGGAGAGTAATCTTGACTGGAGTGAACTGAGGTGATTTCTTAACATACTTAAATTCTGTCTGATGGATTAATTTCCCTTCAGTTCTCTGGCTTTAAAAATTCAAATAAAATTCTGAAGAAACTACCCTAAAGCAAATTCTGCAATGTCCAAGACCTTACTTGCATGTATAGCCTTACAGTGAATTGGAGAATGAAACCTCAGGGGATGACTAATGGTCAGAAAAGAGAATTTGTGTCCAAATTCAACAGACTGACACTGACTCATGTGAATATTAGTTGACAATTTGTGTATGTTTTGGTTATCCACCTAGGGACATTACTGTGTGTCTGTTTTTTTTATTTAACGTTTTCTCTCCAGTATTCTTTCTTGCAGTTGAGGAATAATTAATGAAAAGTGAATAAATTCAGTTAGGAGCAGACATCTGGTGGAATGAGAAGTGCCTCAATTAAATAACTTCTGTCAATAAAACTCTGTTGGTATGAAATCTAAATAATCTGTGGAGGAAGAAAAATGCAGTGAAACACGGCTAGCTAAAAAGTTAATCTAAGAAGATTCTCATTAAAGTATCCAGAATTTTGTGAAAGCAACATTATTTAATCTTATTGATTGATTGGCATACCTTATCACATCAGATGGACAGAGAAATAGAGTAAAGAACAAACAGCTATTTTACTTGGATATGTGAAGCAATTGCAACAGTCCCCTTAAATGCTGCACATTGAAGAGTTAATGAAAAAATCTGGTCAAGGTAGAATATTGAAGCATGGCCTTCTCTGGTAGAGAAAGCAGCAGATCCATTAACATGACAGCTTAATGTTCAAGTTAACATCTCATTCCAACATATTTTGCCCTGTTTCTGTCTATGCATAAAGAACAGACATAGATTTATTGCTTCACTGTTCTTTTTGTTGGAAGAAGTGAATTTAACTAATCAGCAAAGTGAATGGACAGAAACCTGTGCCTTACTGTTTTGCACAAATGAGTCAAGGAGCCATCAGAAATTTTTCTCTGTCTATTCTCTTCAGTGAATCTCATAAATGTATCCTGGTTTCTGATTGTAATTGTTCCTTAATTATTCCAGAAAAAGAATTAAAAAACTGAATCCCACTACATTATTTCCATAAATGCCTCAAAAATAAGAAAAATATATTAATTTGGCCCAAAGTCTTCTATTTGGTTAATTTCTACAAAAATTTTCACTGTGCTTAGGAAATAGTAGTGCAGTAAATTGCAATTCCTGTTACTGCACAGTAGAGCCCATATTTTAGTCAGACAAGATTGATGGAAAGTATTTGGAAAATACTACCATTGCCATTTTTCTGGTAGAAAGCTGAAAAAAAGAAATATTAAATTTCTTTCCCAAGAGGAATTCTGTAGCATGGTCAAGAACAGATACATTTGGAACATACTCTGTATATAGTTTTTTTTTTTTCTGCAAAAAGGTATTTCTTCTCATTGTAAACTGAAAATGTTTTACTCTGCATCATTGTACTACAAAGCACCATACTCAAACAATTTTAAGTTAAAACAATAATTATATTCCTGGAGACTGGAAGAAGGAAGACATGATTTCAGTAAGACAGTTCTGGGCCTAACTTTTGTGTTCAACTTCAGCACTCTCATAATTGAACAGGTATCTCATGGTGTTTCCAAGTTCAGAGTAGGATGAAATGTGACTACTGCAGTGAACAATACTCTAGGAAAGCCATGTTTGCCAATAAAGCCTGTTTGATTTGCTCTATCTTCCTCAAGAATTTTGGACACCTAACAATATATTTCCTGCGGTATTTGTAGGAATTGAATGTTCTTATTCATAGGTGATAAAATCTAAAATAGCAGATCGAGACATTACAGAATATAAAGAAAAAAAACAACAACAAACCAATAAGACCTAAGAACAGCGTCTGGGAATTTTACAATGGGTGATGCTGTACTTTTACACAAAACTAAATATTGCTATCTTATCATTATAAGATGACAAAAAATACAAACTTGGACAAAATGCATGGCCACTTGCCCCTGTACACTTGTTACAGGTTAATGCTTATGTCTTACAATTTTTAGAGTATCCCTTTAAAAGGGACTTCACTGAGACTTCCCTGTCAATCGATCATGAGGTCATTTGGTCAGAAAAATATTGTCCCACCATCATGCATATACCTGCACTTAATCATGTGCCCAGTTACAGACCAGAGTGAAGTACATTAAAGAAAGCATTTATTAACTTTAAGAGTGAGCTGTTATGTTAATGGACACACTTCTGGCCATGCAAAAGAGGATTATAAATTAATAGATGATAGAAAATGTGTTCTCTTCTTGAAAAAAAAAATAAAAAAAAACAGCTAATATTTAGTGCATGGTCTTTATTGCTCCAATTAAAAGAATAATCATTCCAGGCTTGCCTTAACTGGACAGCACTTCTGCTTTAACAGTCAGCCAACTCTAGCATAAGCTAAACAAATCTATTACTTGCACTAATTCAGTTTGGAATTTATTTTTTTAAGATTTGAGAATAATAGTGTTTTTATTAAAAAAGGTAGAATAAATAGATTATTTCTAAGGTTTCACTGCTTTAGTCATTATTGTCCAGACAGTAAAGGGTGGATTCGAAAAGGAACTAGGGCAAGACTGTCTTCATAAATCACACAGTTGGTTTTGGATCGGGTTTTGGCAGTGAAAAAAGCAAAAACTGCAGCTAGCAATTCTCTTTCATTAAAAAATGATAAGCGTTTTTCTTCAAACCAGAAATAGTGTTGGTTAATTTAATTTAGCCAAAAAACGTCATAGACCTGAAAAGTGATATGAAGACGAACTATATTCAACAAAAATATTGATTCAGATTCTTCACAGTGGAATTAGCACAGAGAAACTTTGGACACAAATTATTTCTAATTTATGAGACTACACCATATGTATGGACATTGGCAGCCTGACCATTTGCAATAGAGTCAAGTACTTTGGAACACCTAACAAGTACAGCTTATGACATAATGGGATAACATTTGTGATTTGTTTGCTTGAATGTGCATATTGGCATGTAGCTTTGAGATATTCATGGCACAAGCACACGAAGGATATCCCTTTCAAAATCTGAGGTCATATGTGCAGATGATTGGCATGCAATTTTCAGGCATTGGAGAGGAGCAAATGGAAGTACTCTAGAACTTTATGTGGTGACTGAGTCTTTCTCTGTAATGTTTCCCAGCTGTTCCCTTCCCCAAAGAGAATGCATGACCCAAAATAGAAAGCAACCTCCAAAGATGCCTCTTCAAAAAGATAGCCCTACCTCACTGCTCCACAAAAACCTTCCACATCCTGAAAGAAAACCCTAATCACATTCCCAAGGAAAACAATGATTTTAGTATTTGGTCCAAACATCATGCAATACAGAAATATTTTAATATTAAGCTAGAAACATTGCTGAGCCAAGCTGTTGAATTTTGAGAGTGTTTAAAATTTTACTGTAAATCACTCCCTGACCCTGGTCACTGGCCTGGGTCCAGACCAAAGCTGCAGACCATGTACCTTGGAAAGGAGACAATCCTGTCGCTGCTCTGCACTTCACATGTTGGGATTTCTTTTTTTTTTTTTTTTTTTTTTTTTTTTTTAATTTAGGGAAAATTTAAGGCAAAATTTAAATACGTTTACATGATCTACAAGTAGAATACAGAAATTACTGAAGAGCACAAGCATCCTTTGAGAACACAGTAAATTTACAAGGTGGTCAGTTTTTTCATGCTATACTGTTGTTCCATAGAAAAATATTAGTTCTCTAAAGTGTCTATGCTTTTCCCAGTAACACATTTTTATTCCTTCTATAATTTCACAGGAATATAGCTCAGAATTTCATTGGTTAGGTGTGTTATTGCTGCTGTTGTTATTGTTGTTTTGTTAAGGGAAGGATTTCCTAACCTAAAATGAGAAGTAGAGCAACAATGATAATGTCTGGAGTGCAGAAGTCAGAAAACATTGATTTCATATTCTGCCTCTTCCTTTATGCCTACTGTTATGAAACAGAATGAGAACAGCTCCATGATTTAAGAACAAAATGGAAATCCCTCCTATCATTTTAATTATTTTGGAACCTGCTGAATGCTTGACCATTGCAAAAAAATAAAAAAGCCATTTTTCTCTCTTGCCTTGTGACAAAACATGGAAGAAATGACATGAATTCCCTTATATATTCAGTATAAACTATTTCAATTGATGTTTGAGATTATATGTCTCGTTT
Source organism: Erithacus rubecula (assembly GCF_903797595.1). Taxonomy (NCBI): domain Eukaryota; kingdom Metazoa; phylum Chordata; class Aves; order Passeriformes; family Muscicapidae; genus Erithacus; species Erithacus rubecula. The sequence continues at coordinate 42,740,504 of NC_136688.1, forward strand.
TAAGATGAATGCATCTACTGTCATTCCCTTTTTTTGCTGGCTTAATTTACTAATTTAATTTGACTCTTGATTAATCAATAATAGATCTATCCCCTTAACTATTTCTTAGAGTGTTTTGGAGGTATTTGTACAGAAGTAATGATATTGAAAATGTCTTGTATATGTATAAACTTACGGATTTTATCTCATTGTCATTATTTAGCACTTTCTTTTTACATTCAGAGGAAATACATGGTCTCATTGCTCCCCTGGCCTGCCTAACAGTCCTGAAGGGTGTACTGGTTGGCTTCTAGTGATTTAGTTCACCTCTGATCTATTCTTTTTTAAGGGCACTTAAGATCTCTCTAAAGAAAATGATAGCTCTATACAGGAGGATTATTAAATAGCTACAAATTCACTTTCTTTCAGAACTTCAATCTCTTGTTTGCTAAATGTATTTCATCTTGATTACCAAAAGTGATTTTTCTAATGCAAAGAACACCATGAATATAGTGACATCCTGGAAGAGCTGGGCTATAGGGTAAAACAATAATGAAGAAAATCTAAAAGCTGGTATGGAACTGGTTAACTGCTTCTGAAAGTGACTGAAAGCAAATGTTAATATTGCCCCTTGAAATAATCTCATCAGGAAATCTCTAAATGTGCATGTGCAAACTTGTATATGCTCACCAAGATGATTGCTAAGCTTAGATTTTGTCAACTAAGATTTTTGTCATCTTGATTCTTCTTAAATATAGTCTTCAGCACTACTAGCATTAAAAGAAATCCACTTCCCTACTGTTTGGTGGAATGAAGGGAGGAGCTGGGCAATAAATCAGAATTGCTTTGTTGTACTCTGTACATTTTTATATTACTTGTGGGCATTGCCCAATAGCAACTCATTTCTACCAGAGAAATTGTGTAGTCTGCCTCAGAGATATCCAAAACCTGCCTGCATCTGGTCCTGAGTAAACTGTTTTGAGCAGAAGAGTGGGGTAGGGTAACTCCAGAGCTACCCACCTTCCTCAACTGTTCTCAGATTCCACAAACCCTACAGAAAAATTGCAACCATTTCCCTTCTAGCCAAGCATATTTAAAAAGAAAATAATTATAAAACTATATGTGCACTTTTAATTTCCACAAAAGCCAGGAGAGCACCCTTTCAGATCCCTTGGTACCATGGTTTTACTTCATAAACCAAATAAAACTAAAAGCTCACTAACAAAGGCAAGTTAGCCTTTCTTTACAACTCCATGTTCTGTATATAGATAATTAGTATTTGTTTACTTTTGTTGTTGAAGCATTTAGAAGCTCATACTGCATATTATCATGCCACAAAATGTTGATCTATGTAGAAAAGACAGAAAGTAGAAATATTATAGTAATATTTAAGAGTTTGAAGGGCTGGATGTTGGAATCATGAGGAGCTGTGAATCTCTGAGTTTCAATAATATCCATGAGGTCTGAAAGCTTTTTTTGTGAAATTCTCAATTAATATTCACTGACAAAATTCATGCAAGAACCACCCACAATTGATAGAAAGAGCAATAACAAATGTTTTCTGGATCTTATTCTGTCTTTATAAAAGCTTATTTGAGTCAGGTTTAATACAGCAAATATATCTTTACAGTAGCTTAAGCTCACTAAGCTCCCCACACACAGCAAGAACCTTTCCTGGAGTCACATCTGTGTAGAATCTAATTTGGTGTGACCAGATCCTAGGTAATGTTATGTGAACCTACTCTGCATATTTTATTTTGTTTTTTTTAAGTATAGACACCAGTAGGCTTCAAAAGTCTGCATTTTATAAGGGTGTATGTTTTGGAAGTCACAAGCATATATATGGGAACAGGAAAGCAGCATTTTAAGCAGCATAAACCCACAGCTGTTCAATGAGCCAGAGTAAATAAAGTTCTGAAAATAAGTCTTCCCTTCCTTGTCTCCACAAGATGGGTCCTCTTTTTTTATCCACTTTGCAGTTAATTGTGTTTAGTTCTGTCTTTAGCCTCACAGCACTATCTAGGTGACTAGAAAAGCATTTTGCTTTTTATCACTTTCGAGAATTTGTGTTAGATTTATTTGTTGCTACAAGTAAGAAAGACCCACTCAGGCTGGAGCTGATCCATCCAGATCTAAATATCCACCTCCCATTCAGCTGTCTTTTTTATAGTGGAGACACCTAAGTGTTTTTACAGTGTGATTCATGTTCTTATAGATGTGATTCATCTATATGTGGTTAGAATAATACACCATCTCCAAAGACTGTCTTTTTTTACTCTGTTTATTTTAACAAGAGATGAGGGTACAGAGCTCATAAGGCTCTATATGCATCCCAGATGCCTAAAACCAGACATAAGGAATACATATATATATATATATCATCCTGAACTTCTGCTGCAAGCTTTCTGCTTTCCTCATGCTTACCTGAATTTAAATGGTGGTCCTACCAAATTTTTCCTCCTCACAGAAGGGTCTCTGTTGAGCTAGAGCTCAGAGGACAGGACAAGCCACAATCTCATTTGGTGCTGCCACCCTTCCCTCCAAGTCTGGGAAAACAACACCACAGCCCAGATTAAACAATGAGAAACCCAAAGGACCTATCAGCCATCAAACATGAATTTAATTGACCTCTGTTGAATCTGCCATCACATGACAGTCTTTAATTAATTAGATACATATTTGTGCCAATTACACATTTGCAGTTACCTAGTGGTTCATTACCAGCTCCATTTTTTTTTGGCTATTGCTGAGTTCATGAACAGAATAGGCAGAATTATGAGTGTGTCTCTAGACAGAGGTTGTCTTGTTGCAAGTTTTTTCTTGTCTATTAGATCATAGAGAAAAAGAGTTTTAAGATTCTCATATTGATTTTGGAATGTTTATTGACAGAAGCATTGACTGATAGACTATTTAGTGGAAATTATACTCATATATTTAGATGCTAATTTTTTTTCTCTTTATTTGTACAAAAGAACACTCCCGTGAAAGTTGTTTCTTTATTTTCTTTTCATGAAATACATTTGAACTTTCTACTTCTGTTTCCCACTAAATTTTCCATTCTCAATAAAGTATTTTAGTATCAGAGAGAGTCTGAAATCCAGCAGAACCAACTTCAAAATCCTTACAATGCCAAACTCTAATAGAAGAGGTTGGTAATATTCCAGTGAAAATGTTTGTGGATATATATTAGGAGACATATCAGATTCTCTAAGTCTCCATATGTTCCAGAAAAAAAAAAAGTTATTTTAATTTTCCCTCAAAGATACCTTAGCAATATTTCTTCTGTTATCTCTTTGGCTTTCAGCAGCCTTCTCTGCTTCATCTTTTACATTAATGGAAACATATGACCACATAATAAAATAAATATGCATCTTGCTTTCACATTTTATGCCCTGGAAAACTCACCAGTCCACATACTTCAAGTCTTTCTCTGGCTTTGTCACAATGTTCTCTCATTTGAGTAACAGTTTCTGTTGTATCAGTCATCATAAAAAAAATTTCTAACAAATTTTCTTTATTTAGTTTAAAAAAAAGGCTATTATGTTGACCTGACTAATTTGCTTCATTCTTTCTAACATTGACTTATTTCTACAATACCATCCAAATTAAAGCTTTTTAGGTACACATGCTCTCAGAACCACAGAATCAAATAGAATCATTGACCAGAGTACACTGAGTTGGAAGGGAGCCATCAGGGCCATGGAGTCCATCCCCCAGCCCTGCACAGGATATCCCAAGAATTGACACATGCCTAAGAATATTATCCAAATGTTTCTTGAACTCTCTCAGGTTTGGTGCTGTGACCACTTCCCTGGGAGTCTGTTCCAAGGTCCAATATCCCTTTGGGTGTAAAACCTTTTCCTGATTTCCAGCCTAAACCTCCCCTGACTCATCTTCAGGCCATTTGCTCAGCTCCTGTCGCTGGTTGTGAGATTGAAGAGATCAGCGCCTGTCCTGCCCTTCCCCTCACAAGCAAGTTGTAATTGCAATGAGGACTCACTTCACTCTCCTCCAGGCTGAACAGACCAAGTGACCTCAGCTGCTCCTCATATGGCTTCTTCTCCAAGACTTTTACCATTCTCATTGCCCTCCTTCGGACAATCTCTCATAAGACAATGTCTTTTTCATACTGTGATGCATGCAGGACTCAAGGTGAAGCCACACCAGTGCAGAGCAGAGAGGAAAAATTCTCTCTTGCTGGCTGGTGATGCTGTGCCTGACTCACCCCAGGACATGGCTGACCCTCCTGGCTGCCAGAGCATTTTTCCTTTTCATATATTTGGTTCCCCCCCTCTTTTCTCATTCCTCTAAATGAGGTGTCTCTTGTTTCCTATCAGCTAACAGGACAATCAAAGCTGCTGGAATTTAGCCTTGACTTTTAGCCAAATTTTCTTTTATCTCCTTGTCCTTATTCTCTTTAACTTTTCATGTCTTTATTTCATAAAGGTTAAGATGCTACCCTGACTTCAGGTAAATGACTCAAATCTGCCCAGATAAACCAAATGACCCTGCTTTTCCCATCAGGAAACTTTTGAATATGCATCTTGTACAATTCCCTGATAACAGGCATCCAGCCAAGACAATATCCTCTGGAAAATGCCTAACATTCAAATATGTTATCCCTTAGATTCATGAAACTCTAATTTCCTAAAAAAACTTCTGTCTTCTGCATGGGCCTGATGTGAAGAGATTTCCACATCTACACTTCATGTTCTCTAGAGAGTATCCAAAAAGGGAAAAGTCTAACTTCTGAAGTTGGAGATATCATTGGAGATATCAACTCTGGTTGTCTGAGCCAGAGTGAGGAGAAAGGGGCAAATTTCACTGTGCAATTTGTTTATACTTTAGAGCCAGAATATAGTAAAAGCCTACCAGAAGTACCCCAGACATAATGTATTTGTGTGATTTATAAAGATGGATGCAAAGAATTAAATTCTAAACACCTTTAATAAAGCTGTGGGTTTTTTTGCAATTGATAGAAGCAACCAACTTGTACTGAGGCCAAAATTAATTTAAATTTAAAAGTGCAGGTATTATGTGTTAAAATACAAGATTATCCTTTTAAGTTTCATATGATAGTTGAAATCCTATGGTAGAAAATGACATATTTAATACAAAGCTTTGTCTTGCTTTAGTAAAAGTAAAAATCGGATAATCTGTTGAAAAACTATCATTGATTATACAGGTACAATATTTTAATATGACCTGAGAATGCATATTTAGAACATGTTGAAATATCAGTCCAGACTGAGGGGCTGGATGAAGCATTTTGTAACCTCCTGTCTGTCCTCCCACCTGGGTTCCATTTGTGCAAAATCCAGGGCACATAGGATGAGGCAAATAGCACAAGTCCAAACCTCATCCTGATATGAGGCAGGATACAGGATGGCTGGGAGCCCAGAAACTCTCCGAGGTCTCACAGTTTGCACATAGCCTGAAACAACACAGAAATGCCAAAAGTGATCTCCAAGACAAGGAATATGCCACCTTCTTATCCCACAGAGAGGATTCTTAGAAACCAAAACAAAACAAACTTTTTGTGAATAACAGTGGTGGTGAAAAGCAGCTGCATTCCTGTTCTTTGCCATTATGTGGAGTACTTTCAGCCACAGTGCCCAAGTGTTCACGGCATGCTTTTCCGATTTGGTTCTTTACTGTGGTGTGAATATTTTCATGTCTGTTCTAGTCATTGCATTAGTAGTATTTATGGGTTCTTTGCATTCTGAAAGGTGAATCTGAAGATGTTTCTGATTATCTGAAGAACATAGATGTATATCCTCTAATGCAGAAGGGGAAATGTCAGAATCAGATTCCATCCTCTACAATCTGCCAGCATGAGTTCATAGGATGTCTGGGCCAGATTCTAATATCTTTGCACCACACTAATCATGGCATTTTGGCCAAATGTGAAAGATGAAAAGAAAGTGAGCATTGACACTTAGGGGACTATTACCTTTAAGCATCTGAGCTTAGGTTCAGAAGACAGTTCATAGATGTTAACCTGTTAGAGATGGTAGATCACAACAGGAGCTATGCTTTCTCCCTTGACTGCAGCAGGAGCTCAGAGAAAAATAACCTAATTTCGGCTGTGGCTATATGGTCACTTGAACTCTGCATAAATCTCCATGAATATGGACAGACAGTCTGTCTGTCTACCTGCACATATTTCAGAAGCTGGCAAGAAACTAAACTGATTAAAATGGGGAGATGTGTGGGGAAGGGGGGAGAGTAAAAATTTGGAGATTAGTTTTTAGTCATGGCAGTTCCTGAATCCTAGCTTGGGAACAAGAGCCTGCAAGAACGCCCTTGCTGACAGAATCAAAGAGAAATACAAGAGGGAAGAGAGGCCTGACTCTTTAGACAGTACCATGGTGGTGTGTTATAGTAATGTGGATGTGTACAACAGACTTAATTCACTTATAGACAATATGTTGCACTGAGTCATGCTAATAATGTACACCTTGGTGGAACTGGAATAAATTTCCAAACTACCAGAAGGATGCTGGTGTTTCATTACATTTAGGGAGTACTGCCAATACTTTGTCCTTGGTAAAAGACTTCTACCTGAAACACAGGCATATTCATTGTATTAACCAACCTTGCTCCTTCCTGAGCTATCAAAACACTTCAGGCAAAGAAGGGAAGTGCCAAAGAGTGTGTGAATTGCTGCAGTCTTTGTGTCTCAGTTAAGAGAAAGGTGTTCAGATGTTACAGAGCTGGGAAGCAGCTCAGCCTCTTAAATACAGTATTTGCTTTACAAGTATTCCTCTTACTTTGAGTAGAGTGACTCACAAAACATGTCTCAGTGTAAAAAGCTGTTTTACAAACACAGGGTGTTACAGGTGTTACCAGGCTGACTTCTGACCTGCTCAGTTTGGGATTTTTTGTGGTGGAAAGCAACTTGTTTTGGCTTTTGTTACATACTGACATTTTACTTTGTTACATACTGATATTAATCCAGGATTTTAGGCCCCTGGTCTACAGTGTTCACAACACTCAGGAGGATCTCTGACTCCTACTTTAAATTCATAAAATAAATATCAGGTACTTGCAGACCAGAATCATGCCTTGAATTCAGAGTATTCCTGTTTAGTTCAAGTATGCACACTACTTGTCCTTCCACAAGAAACTACAGTTAATACATAGATACAAAAATAGATATTTTGGACAAATTTTTCAAATTAAAAAAAAAAAAAAACCAACAAAAACAACAAAATGCAACATAATAATGAATGAAGGTCAATAGAAGCAGTTTGTGTAAGCTTGTTTGCTGAGGACTGAATATGACAAATAATATATGCATGATATAAGGAAAATATGGAGTTTAGCTCCTGTTCATCTGTCTTCTAGGCCACAAGTTCAACACCAGAATACAGATATTTAGTACAGATATTATGATTATTTATTGTGTGTTTTGGACTGGTTTTTACTGTTTCAAACAATATCTGGGCCTTGTAGTTCTTAACAACTTTGAGTTCCCAGTTACAATGGTTTCAGTCTCAAACTCAGCTGAAGAATGTTCATACACAGCTGAATGCTTTTTTTTGTTTGGTTTTTTTGTTGGTTTTTTTTTTTTTTTGTTTGTTTGTTTGTTTGTTTATTATTATTATTGTCCTCAGCATTATGCTTTTATGATTTAGGATTAAATCCTTGTGTTCTTACATTTTCCCCTTTTATTCTTTTTTGCTCCCATTACAGAAAGTGTGATTTTTTTTTTTCTTTCTAAGGGATTAAATTTTAAAATAAACTGCTTGATTTGTCCTAGCAACAATAATGTAAATGTTCACCCAGTAATGGAAGAAAGAATAAAACATTACCTCCTTCTCATTTCCCTCAGAGAATTCAGCAGCCTTAATTTTGCATTTTTACCTTGAAATCCTGAGCTGTTTTGAATTTTAGCATTCAGTGACTTTGTTCTATTTGTTCTTTTCTCCTTCACCTAGCACTGAATTCCATTTATTTCATTTATGGAAACATCTGAATCAGTTTTTAAATTGATGTAGTACTCTAAACTAATGGCTATATTCAGTTTTTTCTGTATTCTGTGTTTACATAAATTTAAAACAAGCAGTCTAAACTAGTATAAGTGGAAGAAGAATAAAATAGCTTCATGACAGATAAAGAGAGTAAAAAATCAAATAAACCTTTAAAATAATTAAGTGTTTGTGTTGAAATATGCTGTTATTGTAGGCAGTGGAATGTTAAATCACTGCAGAAATCCTTGGAAATGAATTCACTCAGAGCTATTACAAAGATGGAGTAAAATACTCACATATATGAACATGCATACTCACACAGAAACACAGACACACAGACACACAGACAATTTTGCACCCTTTTTTAATAACTCAATAATTACCCACAGAGAAGATGGTAAAATAAAGCTCTATCACCAAGAAACAGCAATTATACTACAATAAGAACAGAGATTTCCATGACAAAAATGCACCCTCCAAATACATTTTTTAAAAATCCGAATAAATACAGACCTATCCAAATTCTGTTGAAACCAAAACTTTAAAGGGTTTGAAATCTTAACCTTCCAAGCTGTCTATTTCTAGCTTTACTGTTCTCCTCTCCTTTTGAAACCTTTATTGTAAATGGTTTCTATTTCTTTCCAGGTCTGACACTGAATACTCAGGGTTAGTTATCTGGCCAATTAAGAGCTATGGGGAGATGGATGAACCAGTGAATGTGAGGGAGGGAGAGACAGAAAGGGAGTGAGGAGTGGGGAAAGAATAAGAAGAAGGAAAATAGGAAGGAGAAGAGAAACAGGATCAACATTTCAGCTGTACTACCGTGGTTAAAACGTGGACTCCCTGAATGTGCCAAGTGCTGCTGCATGCTAAATTCAGCATCTTATGTTTCCAAGTGGAAGGATATTTACAAATTTATTTTTTGCTTCTGATTTCTTTTTCCAGTCTTTGCAGGTCAAAATGAATTTTATTCATATATAACCTGAAATGAGATAATGCAGACCATTAGATTGTCCTGTCAATCTATATCTCTGTTGGCCATAAACAAATAGCTATAAGATCATCTCTGTGAGCATCTAAATGGCATGCTTATATTTCTAAGCACAATATATTTAAAATAAGAAAGATTGATGGAGATGAACAGCACATTAATGAATATATTTTCACAGGGAATAATTGTATGTGCTAAACATTAAAGAAATTTTAAGCTTTCATATTTATATTGATATTCAAAAGCTACATAATCAACAGAATAAAAATGAAACAACTGCAAAATCTAAACTAATTGCTAGTCAGTGGTTTAATATGTCAAGGCAATAAGCTGTTTTATAAATAGTCTTAGTGATTTTAAAGTAGCAACATGGCTGTGTCTTACCCATGAGGAGATTTAGACATTTAGAAAGTCCTATCACTGCCTAGCTTCATAAAAGTGGTGCACAAACAAGAGTTTCTGCACTTCACTGAAGCAGGAGTGTCTTCCCCAGCTCTGCACTCACTGCTGTGAGACAGGTGCCTGCATCAGCCCTTCCCTTGGATACATAAAAACTGGAATGTCTGTTCAGGTAATAGTTACCATGCTCAGCGAAGGTCTGGGCTGAAATCTTATTTGTGCTTATTAGAGTTTTCACTGTTGTGAATTAGGATTAGAATTACAGAATTAGCATTCTATACCACCAGATTGCAGCAAAGCCCAGGCTCTCTGCACACTCTGGAAGATCATTCCTAGGACAGCATGATTAAAAATTACTCCATGATCCAGTGACAGGAATGTTCATCAAAGATATAGAGGATAATTTTAATTATTTTCCCTTCTGAATATTTAATCATGAATATCTATTTAGATTTCTTGGAGTGACTCCAATGGGTATGGTGCCAACCCAGGATAACCAAGGAGTTAGAGCACTTTGGAGATTGGGAAGAGATTCCTACCCAGGTTCTGGGTTAATTTAGGCAATAAAGTGACTGAATCCTTATCTTTCATATGCCCTGCAAGTTAAGGTACCACTGAACTGTGTCACATAAAATACAATCCTCTTGTTTACTCCAAATATGCCATATTTACTGAAACTTGGCAAGCTATTATGTCTGACAAAATAAAGTTGATTTTGAGCAGAGAGGCCCATCTCATTTCATCTATGTTAACAGAATAATTTCTTTCCCTGTGTCTTCATCATGTTTTTTCGGGATTTTATTTTAAGAGCTCTTTTTTTGCACAGTTTTCTTCCTTCCCAAATATTCATCTGAGGTTCTGTTTTCTTCTGAGACAGTAGGAGTCTTCATATGGAATTTGGCATTGAAATAAAGAGATGCATACAATGATTAGAAATCACAATTTAGTTAAATAGTAACTAGTTTATATTCATCTAAACACTTTAAACTGTACTTGTAAGAGGGAAATGAGCTTACAATCCTTAAAATATGTCTAATTTCCTACGATTTATAGAGAATAATGGAAGCTACTCCAAGAGGAGACATTAAGAGAAGCTTTTCCTGTCAAGGTGGATATGCAATTGTTCAGGGCAGGCACTCCAAAATTAAAATAGATTTCTGTTTTTATCTGCAGTGTTTTAAGCCAATTTTCTGCCATTTGACTTAGTATTTAACCTTTTTATTAACAAGAGTGAGCTTTGCTTTCCATTTGGCTCCAGTTCCTTTCCCAAAAATAATCCAAAGTGCCACAGTCATAATATTAATTGCTCCTTGGGGGGTTTGGGTCCTTAGGGGGTTTTGACAATACAATTCTATTTAGAATTCTGTCAGGAAGACTACAACACTATCTGAAGTTGTCTTCAACATTTTATGATCTTACAATCTGATTTCTTGATGAAAGTCAAAGCAAAGTGTTCCTGAAGCAGACTTTATATAAAAGCATTCCAACTTTAAATGTTCAGAGTTCATATTATTGAAATTTATTATCATGTAAGAGGTGATTGCTTCAGCTGCTTCAGGCACTTTGTAGAGTAAGATGTGACTAATACAGATATAGAATGAACACACATCTATTATGTGGTGGAAACTTCCAGTGAAACATCAATTTGGCATAGAGAGGGTGTTTGACAGTCTTTCTATGTGCTTATGTGAAGCACTTGGCATTTTCATCCTAAGCAAAATCCCACATTGTCATTCTTATAGAATGGTAACTTAGTGATTTTTGTACATGGCAGATTATTGCTATTTCTAGCTTCATCGGTTGCTTATTCTTAGTAATGGAGCAAGACTCTGATAGTTGGTCCTAGAAGATATTACCTATCAAAAACATCTGTTTCTCTGGTGGATTTCTATTTAACTGTGTCAATCATGGAATTTGCTTTCTTCTCTAGCAGTAAGGTAGGTTAAAAAATAAAAAAGCCACAGCAAATATAATGCTAAGATGACATGAGACCTTTCTGAGAAAAAACTCTGCTTTCCTTCAGACATTTAGACCCTTCTATTGATGAATACATTGTGAGGTTTTTCTGATTTTTGTTTTTTGTTTGTTTCTGTTTATTAGTTTACAGACAATAGAGCTTTTTAGTATGCAATTCTACTAGAAAATTGTTCAGCATCTTAAAAGATAAGGAACCATCCTTAAATATTTAAACTCTTATATTTCTGTAGAGAATATATTTATTTTTTTAACTCTTTCAACAGACTTGTTTGAGGTTGCTATAGATTTTTTGGCTGACTTACATCAGTTAAGTCAACAATATTTCACTAAGCAGCACATGAGAGCAATTCAAGAGAATCATGAATAATAATTAACATTGGATAATTTAATGCTTCTGCATAATTGTGCACTTAGCGATTTTACCATACTCATGTCACCTGTATAATCTGACTATTTGGAATCACCAGAATGGACTGTAGAATTTCCTAAACTTTGAAATCTTGATCAGTCTATCTCTTCCAGGTGTAAATCCATTAAAAGATATGGGAAAGTATAAAAATATCAAATCGATTGTCCTGACATTTAAATTTGGAAATAATTATAAATGTAAGAGAGTTATATTATGTAACAGATGTCCCAATGTAAATATTCACACATATAGATGATAAATAGATTAAAGATGTGGCCACTCCTTTCAACAGTATATTTGTTTTAGATACACTCTAAAGGCAATGGATAGCATTATGACAAATGACAGAACATATGCAGAAAGGCTTCACTTTATTTTTTAATGAAGAGGTATAAAGATAGGTCTAAAACTGGTGTGAACTTTCCAACTACCCATTCAGGCTCTATCTCCATCAGCTGAGCAGCTGCTCTCTACATGCTGTTGTTGCCTTCCTCACCCAACCCTGTGTAACCTTACCCAGAGTGATAAATCTGCCAATGCCCTAAAATCAATAATCCAATTCCAGCACATGAGAAGAGTTTAATCTCCTGTTGTTGAAAACACCTTAAGAACCTGGCTGATAAAATACCACATAAGTGTCCACATTCCCACATATGGATAACAATGAAACCTCAATTCATTCAGAGGCAAAATAAAGGCTGGAGACCACACAGGAGCAGAAGAGGGATGTGACTATTCCTTTTTAACTCGAGCAGCCAGCTACAGACATACAAAGGAATAGCAAAGTGACAGAAAAACAGTGTCAAATTGCCACACTTTCCATTGACAAAATGTATGAGATGATGGGATTTAAGACAGGAAAGAGTCAAACCCTCTGTCTTTTCTCAGACTTTTCTGTTCTTCCATCCCCCACATTTGCAAGTACCTGCTTCAGTCAGGACTCTTCTAACCCATCTCTAATTAATACTTCACCTAATCTTCTTGTAACTCTGCTAATTGTTCACAAACAGGCGATTTAATCAACACTCCACTAACAGACAAAGCTTTATTCTCTTCACTGTTTTGTGCTTTGACACAAGGAGAACTGAGGCAACTAGGTCCCAATTGCTTTGTTTCCATGTAATTTAACAGCAAGACATTATTTTCTCATAAGAGATGCTTTGAATTTTTACTGCTAATGAATAAATTAACTAAAAAGGTTAATCTGCCTACATGTTTACGAAACATTATGCAAATTGCTCTCAAAAAGGTTTAATGGTAATTGAAAGCAATTGAAAGCCATGGTACATTTCACTCAATTTTAACTTTTTTCTTTTTGTTAAATTTTAAGTATACAAATTGCACTCACTTTAGATTTTACAGATGTGTAGGGCAAGAGATCCTTTTTGTAATTTGAAGGAGCTTTCTTATAAATTCCCAGCTTTCTAGATTTCCAAAATCATGGAGATTCACCTGAAAGTGGATGAATGAATATTGAAATATGATTGTCATTTACGATTTTAGTCCACAAAATCACAGAATATGCTGTGTTTTTACTAACCCAATTATATTCATTTAACATACATTAGAGAAATTGCAAAATATTTGTCGTAACTCTTTTTTATCACTAAGATGCTGTAAGATCTATTATCCACTCCAGAGCAGTGTGGGTTTATAAGGGCCGAGTCTTGCAATTTTGAAATGGCAACTCTAACACTTAAATAAGTTGCTCTATTCTAAATTCAACAAGTTAATACATTAAATAAATTCTCAAGAAGATGAGGCATGTTTAGAAGTACAAAGCAAGCCCCGGTTTCTGTATTTATCAGCAAATGGTCTGTCCTTTGATTGGAAAAGAATGAAGAAATAAAGAGAAGGAAGGGACAGAGAGAAATGTAATATAGCTTGGTCCCCTAATTGATTTTAAAAGGTATTAATGGAAAATAAGAAGAAAAGAACTTTTACTCAAACTGTGAAATAAGAGAGTCCCCTGGCTTAGGAAATTATTATCTGCATTTATTTCATCTCAGAGTTTCCTTGTTGGGTTGGATTTCAAAGCCATCTGAATGTTTGTTCTGTGACAGAGGGAAATGCATTTCTTGAAGACCATAATAACATTACCTGGGAAATTATTACTTGATTTACCCAGCACTTTAGGTGTTTATTTAGGTGTTTATACAAGCATTATGTTTTAGTAAAAAGATGAACATTTTTTCTGCTTGGGATTTCTTTGGGGGTTGGATTTTTTCAGGTTTTTCTTTTGGGATTTTTTGGTATTTAATTTTAGGGGAGGGTGATTTTGGTTTTGGTTTTGGGGGATTTTCTGTTTAGACCTTCCTAAAATTGCATAAAGACACACAGACTAACAAAGTGGATTTTTATAATGTTATCAATTTTAATTCATTGATTTTTTGGTGAATACTTGTCTCAATCTGCTCCTATTTTGAAAATATTCGCCTTTTTGACTAGAAGACCCTACTGGTCATTACCATTTGAAGAGGAGAACAATTTCTACTTTCTACTATCTTAGTTAAATAATGAGGGTTCTTTAAATTTTTACAGTAATTTTTAGTATGTTTAGTTATGTTTAGTATGTATAGTTAGTTATAGTATGCTTTTACTTTTTAAAAAATAGTCATAAATATGAGAGGGGTTTTTTGCTTAAAAGCAATTATCATTCCTCCTCCTACTTCTCCTGTGTGGTGGCTCTCATAGCCAAATCTCTCTGACAATGTTTTTCTGATATCTCCCATAAATGTTTTCATGGATATTTTATAACCTTTTCTTCTTGTACTTCAATAGGTTTTGTAAATCACTGGTGTTCCCTGATTCCCTCCACGTAGTTATAAACATAAATCTCCCATCCTTGAGCCTTTGCTGGCTGGTTTTGTTCTGCTCTTATAAATTTTTCTGTACTTTATCCTTATAACTCCAAAATGAGGATTTTTGAGCACAAGGAATCAGAAATACTTCAAAGAAAATAAAATAAATTTATTTAGTATTATTGATTCTTCCCTTTAATTAACTGAAGTTGATTAGCTGGTGCACAAAATTTGTTCAAAAACAAGTGAACTGTAATAATTCAGAGATTGGGAAACTGATCTTGTTCCTTCTGCTTGGGTAAAAGTAAGTTCCTCCATTTCCCACATTGTAAAGCACTTATTTGTCTGTGAATATAAATTAGAGAAGTCTTAGATATGCTCAGAGTCACAACATCTTGTTGTGGCAGGTGGTGAAGATTGTTGATGCACTTCCCACTTTGGCAATCTCCTCTCATCTTATTCAAGAGGATAGATGCAAAATCAGGGTGGCTGGGAATCAAGCCCCAGCTTCTGATACAGTCAATAAAGAACTAAAGGCTGTCTTCAATACATAGGTCTTCATGTTTGGGGTACCAATAATCACAAAATATTTTTCCTCATAGAATTTACATAATTTCCTACTTCTTCCACAGAAATACCAAAAGAGAAAATGTTCTTTCAGCAATTTTCTTCCCAGAATTGGCTTGGAGCCAAATATTCACAGTTCCACATTAGTGGCAAAACAAGCTGTCAATTATGTCTCCTGTTTCAAGAGGGGGAAGAGAAGTTTACTTTATATTTCTGCTTTTAATCTGGATGACTCTTGACTGAGCATTGAGGAGCTTGTCACCTGGTTACTCCCACCTCTTTTATGACTGTCTGGGAATCTGGCAGAAAAATATTTACCTGTTTCCAAATCATGAGCATGATTTGTGGTTCGTGGTTTATACTTTGTCTATTTGCTCTGGGTGCAATATACTGCAACCCTCTGTGCTTTCCCAGGAGCCAATTGTGTCATTACTCATCTCAGTAGCCCAAGGAGCAGTTAGAGGGTTTAAAAGCAGCACTGCTCAGACCAGGATTGTTTTCCACCCTGTTACAGTGTTTGGCACTCTTCAGAGGCCAAACTTTCCACCTAGAGACCTGGGCAGAGCACCAGACCAACCCACAGCTTCCAGCTTGGAGGGCAAGGACAGGTCACTGCACAGGGACAGCACCTACAGCACGCACCAAACAAGTGACCTCATGCTGTAAGATTTCTCTGCTTCCTAAAATGTTCCTGCTCCCAGTACCAAGAAACCCAGACAGCAAACAAAAAGCTGCCAGTAAAGTTTGTTTTGCAATGATAAATAGATAGTATGTGCTCTCAAGTATTTAATAGGTCTGAACTGGAATATCAGGTTTTCCTCATCTCTTCTGATCAAATTTCATACCTCAAAGACCTCAACAAGACCAGAAATTCAGTTGGCTAGGATTTTTTACTACCAGAATGTTTTTTTTAAATAAATTAAACTCTTATTTTCAATTTGCAGAAGTAGACAAAACATTGATTGTTTTTCCTGTATATTCTTGTGTCTCAAAAATTTTTGAGCATTTGGGTGCTTTATTTTCTCTCAGACCTGGGAACTCTTATGCCAGCTTACCTCAAGAGAGAATTTTTACCTGTTATAATGGGAAGCCTGGCAGCTTTAAGACATTAATCCAGTGTTTGCCTCTTTTTATATCTTATTTCTGTGGTTACTGGCACATTTCAGGTAATTCTTGACCATCAGACCCTCATAAACTTATTATGCTCACAAAGTTACTCAAGACAATATTATTGCAGAATGATTTAACACTCTCCAGAGAGAGCACATTAGCAAAATGTGACTTATACTTTTATAGGCATTAGCAAAGTTACTTGAATAAAATAAGAACCAGCTTTCAGTTCGAACTTTGTTTTCGGCTTTGAAATTAATTACTTAAATTTCCAGTAATTTTATTGGCTTTTTCTCATTGCCATTTTATTTATACTTGCAACTCTCACAGACCTCCATCCACTTCAGCAGAATATTGTTTGGAAAAAAATTGGGTACAGAGTGACTTGAAGTTAAAATATTTTCAAAGACAATGTCCATAAATATGCTGGGCATAGATATTAAACCTTTCATACATTTATTTTCGTATTTGTAAATGATGGATTGTCTGAGTTCAAACACAAACAGGGATACCAAGAAAGAAAAGTGGATAACCTATAAAGGGAATAAAATTTTAATGCACATAAATTGCCGTTAATAATACAGAATATGTGTTCAATACCCACTTCCAAATGTTGGTTGATAACTACAGGTGTGGGCAGTTTCACCCTAATCAGACAACTCCTTCCCCTAGACCTGACTGGGCTGTGGATGGTAGCTGGGGTGACACGTAAATTTCTTAATTGTATGAGCAAATGAAACTCATATTTTTGTCACTGAATTTGGAGTCCCCCATCAATTGCCACTGAATGTTGATGGCACCATCTGACTGTCACAGAGTACTTTTATAACCAGAGCCCTATCACTGAAGTTTTTCCCCTGAGTCACCTAAGAGTGGATATCTCCTACTTCTCAGAAGAAGGCAGGAAAATAAATTCTAACTTTGGTTGGTATCTAAGGGTTCTGACAGAGTTTTTGCTTCTGCTCTAAAGCTTAAGCACACGCATACAGGTTAAATACCAAGGTGTTAGACATAGTGGCAAATCTTTGCTTAACTCAGACCTGAGACACAAACTGCTTGGACTGTGTTTGTTCAAAGACTGGACCTGGATGACTCATTTAAAAAAAAAAAAAACTGAAAAAACAAAAAAAACCCAACAAAAATACAAAACAAAAAAAAGTTGATCTTGCCTTTAGTATTCAAACCCTGAAAACAAGGCTAGCTTCTCTTCTCCTCCATCTCTGTTACTGTAATTCTAGAATCAGCTTTGATTGAGCTAATGATATGGCCCATAACATCACAGAAAACAGTCATGGCATAGAGATGGAACCCCTTGGAACATAATTCACAGGTAATCAATGTATGGAATTTAACACTAGCATAAAGTATGCAATTAAGCACCTTTAAAAATCTGATGTGCAATTAGTAAGCATTTCACAGTAACAATCAATAAAAGTAAGTGAAGCTAACAGTTCAGAGTAATCATGTATCAGCAAATCAAATGCAGACTGACATGCTATACCAGAGTAATTTATTTTTGCTATTGATTTCAGTGGAGGTCTTGTCTGATGACCTACATATGCTATGTTGAATTTAGCCCACAGAAATTAACAGCCATATAGGTTGACATAGAATCAAGTAATCAGGTTCCAAACAAGCATCAGAGTGAACTTTTATTTCTGAATACTTAAGTACTCACAAACATATTAGCAATGTATTAACAATGGAGGGTCACTGAAAATATATTTGGAACTTTGGATTTCTGTTTTCCAGAAAGACAGAATACCAGAACAATCCTCCACAGCAGCACTCCATGTGTTAACACAGTGAAGCACTTTTCTTGCTTGTTTGTTTGTTTTTCTGCTATCATATTTGATATTTTGTTTGAAGGTAAGTAAAGGGAGAACAGAAGAATCCATCACTTGGCAACTGAAAATTTTTAGAGCAAGTTACATTTTTGGTTCTGATTTCTCTTACAGTTAAGTTGATAGGCAGGACTCACTCTCCACTCACTCTAAATGAAAGAGTATGAAACTGGCCTAAATAAAATAACATTTGACATGAGCTGTGTTGCTCTGCACCCTTTCTCTCACCCTTTGGACAAGGAGCAACATTTTTAAACTAAAAGAGGATAGAGTCAGACTAAGTAAAAGGAAGAATTTTTTTACAAGGTGAAGCTCTTGCACAGGTTGGCCAGAGAGGTGGTAGATGCTCTGCCCCTGGAAACATTTAAAATCAGATTGGATGGAACTCTGAGAAACCTGATTTAGTTGAAGATGCTGTTACTCATTGCAGAGGATTTGAACTAGATGGTTTTTATAAGGGCCTTCCACAACAACATGTTCTATGATTCTTTCCTCAAAATCTCCCTATTTTCTTTAATTTTATATATAGGCTGTTATTCTTTTAGAGCAGAAGATGTCATATATAAATATGACAAAAACCTGTCAGAATGAAGAAAAGTGTGTAGCTGCTACCTTAAATGTTTGCTCTGATGGAAATTTTTTTCTTTGATGTGTTTTACAATGTTATGCCTGTAATCATGGAGTTTCGAAATAATTTCTCTAAGAGGAAACCATTAATATATATTTGGAACATCCCTTCCACATCCAATTAACTGAGGATTGCAATGAATATTGTGCAAGTATTAGCCTTGAAAGAAATTTGTATTTTATTTAGGATATTTTTTTTGTAGCCCACTTGCAGGAGCAAGATGAACATTTAAATGAAGCTATAGAATATGTAGAAAAGCAAGAAAAAGGAAGGGAAACATTTAGGAAGCACAGCAATGCCTCCAATAGCACCATAATAGCCTTCTTTACCTTATAAGAGTACTGTGCTGAACTGTGAATAGCTTGCTGTGTGGATCTAGAGCCTTAATGGCTTGTGACTACTCAAGGATGACCTTACATTTTTTAAATAAAATATGTGCAAGGGATAGTATGAAAAAAAAATAGAAATTATAAGCTTTTCACAGTCACATAACAGAAAGTTTTTTGAGTTCCCTGAAATTCCAGATGGAGAGCAATTCTATTCAGTCTGTAGGATGTTGCCCTGCAGCACATATTAGAGCTGCCACTCTGCTGCTTCACTTTTAGTGCATTATATATGTGTACAATATAGTTCTGCTCCCTGAGGTTAAATTTTGCTCATTGTACAACCAAAACCCTGAGGGCAAACATACAGTTGAGAAAGTGCTATTTTGTCAATTTTGCTATGGAACTCTATCAATATAGCCATATGAAGAAATTCTTGGTTTACTGTTCTTCTTGCCCATTTGTTCTTTCTCTGAAACAGATTATTTTAGTATTATAAAATTTGAAAAGGAATTGAAAATTCATCTCTGAATAGCATTTTCATGTTGAATAAAAAAAATAAAAGAAAAAATAAAAGGAAGGACAGACGATGATGGAGACAGAGATCAATAACATTCTCTAATCTACAGCAGACATTTTCTGCATGACTGAGTGCTGCAGTCAGGACTAGAATCCTTGATGTCCATATTCATTATACATATGAGTTCAGTTCAGATACACAGATTCAGCTGCTCTGATGTGTTTGACACAGTTAAACCCTCTAAAATTAAGAGTATAGACTCCTGTGCAGTGTATTAAATGAAATGGCTGGTTGGTACTAACCTAGCCCTTTGCCATGTCATTTTACAAGAGTTTAACACATATAGTATCTTCTCATTTATGTCTTATGCCCCAGTATTAAACAGAAAACATCAGACCTTCCAAAATGATATGAAAGGCTAGCCAGTGCTACATCAACAAGAGTAAGTCATAAATAAAATAAAAAGAACATGATGGAAGGCATTCATCTTTAAGATGAAGGGGCATCAGAATTCTGATATGTTCAACTGTAGCAGAGATAGGGGAAATGGGGCCTGTCCAACACAGGGCCAGGAGGTTTTCAATATTTTATGTACAGCATCTGTATTTCTATTACTGACTGGACATAAAAGTTTTCTTACGAATCAGAAGTTTGGTAAGGAATGTGTCTATAATAGAAGAAAAGGTTGCATTAAATATTAATTTCTTTCAGACCTTAGTCTATATGCCAAGTGTCCTAACCTGAGGCTTTGTAAAGTTTTTTTTAAAACCCTCCTTTTCCTTTTATGTAAGTGAACTAACCTTTTTGCAAAGCACACTGAAAGCTTGCCTTGAACTGTGTATTGTACAAAAGATGTTATTATTGAATTGTTCTTTTGAAAACCAGTAAGTAGGAAAAAAGAAAACTCAGATACATCTGTTGTTTGGTCAGTGTTATTTTTTTGGATTTCCAAATAACACATTTGCTTCCATAAAAAGAGTTCATTGTGTTGTAATTCAAAAGCAAATTACCTTAAGAAAAAACTTCAATTGTATCCTAAAAAAACTATGGCTTGTGTGAAATTGATGAAAGGGGGCATACAAAGGAGATCAAGTGTGGCAACAGCCTTGTGGAGGAGCAGTGAAATTGTTTTGATTATCTTACAACTAACCAACTCTTTGCAGTATTTAATATTACACATTTGAAGGTCTGAAAAAAAAAAAATAGTGAGCAGATTGGAGATGGACTGTAATATATAAGAAGATTGACTCATCTATACTCCTTACTTTCTTTTTTACTGTAGTGTAGCTTCATATAATTCCTAATTTTATTATGAATAATTTACAAACTTCTCTTTCAGGAGGCATGCAAGGTATTCTAGTGGAGTCAAAGCAACTTTTTTTCTCTACAATGTGTTTGATATGTGAACAGAAATCCCTCACCAAACGTCACACCAAGGGAGCAGCTTTTCATCACCTCAAACTTCTATGATAAAACAACATATGTGATATCAAAAATAATATAATAACAAATCTTGAATAGGTTTCCAACACCTAAATGCATGTCAGAAACTCTTTGCTGTTGAATATTTGTGGGAGGCTCCACAATCTATATACATAAGGAAGCAAAAGAAGTCTGTGATTACCCTTCCCTAGATTTTGAAATCAGAAGATTAGCATCCATGAAATCTTCTTTGATGCTCTGGCTTTAGATAACAACATTGTAATTAATTAATTAATGACTATTTTTAGCATAGTTGACTTATGTCCCCTTACCAGGTTAAGTGCAGGTGCCTATCAAGCCCTCATTCAATTCACTTTCACTGCTCTGTCTGCTAGTGGACAGCATGCTACTTGTCTGCAAGCTTGTGCCTGGAATTATATTCCCATGGACAGAAAAAACAAACTATTTTGGGTTTTCTCATTAGTGTGTATGAATTAATAACTCAGAACAAAACAAGGAAACATTCAAAATATATCTCTTATTCAAAAGATATTAATGAATATCAGTATTTACCAGCAATCAAAAATTAATTTTTCAAAATGTTAGATAGATATTCAGGGTTATGTTGAAGGATACTAAAATTTTATCTGTTTATGTCTACAAAATTTTTATTACTATTTTTTTTTTTAAACTGACTATCAAGTTCATGTATATTTGAATCTCCAGAATTGTTCCAGAAACATTTCAGAATCATAAAGATATTTGAAGTGATGTCTTGGAACAACCTGAATTGAAAACCTTCTGGCTCTGTGTTGGACAGGCCCCATTTCTTAGAATTATATGGATTAAAACCAGAATTAATATAAGGGATGAATCAATATGGACCAAACCATTAAGTGTATCTTGCTTTCTTGAAAATCATACAAAAATTAATCTGTTAAAATTGAAAATACCCATTTAAAATTGTACAAGCTTAAGTTTTGCCTAATGACAATTCTAGCTGATTCCAGAAAGGGATTGTTACTAGGTGAAATCATAATTTAATTCCAGAATTTTTTAATTGAAACTGAAAACACTTAAGAAAAATAATTTATGTGAAACAAGTCACTAAAAGAACCAAGACATAGCATATCCCAAGTCTTTAAACTATTAAATATTACAAAGATGAGAAGTTAATCAATAGACTTCCAAAAGAAACAATAGAATCTCACCAAACTCTTCACTCTGTTAGTTCCCTCAGTGAACTGTCTTGTAAGATGTTTCTTTGCAAGAGAAAAATCAGCCCTTAGTCAAAAGTTTATTTTAAAAATGAAACTAAAATCAACAAACTAATGATTTCAGGGTTATGGAGAGCTAATTAAAGCCTGAAGAGATTGCAAATAATAGCAGAAGTTATTGTGTGAGATAGTGGGAAAGGTTAGAGAAAACATGGATGACAAAATAAAACCTTGTAACATTAAGAAGCAATTTACATAATCTAGTAACTATTGAGATCTGCTTTATCTGTTGGTTGGATTGGGTTGGGTTGGGTTTTTTTTTTCCATGGTATGACCTTGTTTTTTTCCTGAAAAAACAATTATTTGAATAAGTACTAGTGCATGAAAATGCTAGCAGGGCAGGTAATATTTGGTGGAGTAACTCATGGTTTCATTTTGAGAATCATGACAGATTTTAACTAGATTCTGCAGTTACTCAAATGCATATAGAATTTTTTTTATATGAACTTAACATATCCAAAAGTGGAAAAAAAAGTAAAGCAATTTGATTGCTCTGTGCCTACTATGCTGAGAAGAACCTACAAAGTATTATCTGGAACAAAAACATAAAGGGTTTTTTACAGTCTTTTGGAGTCAGGAGTTTTGTACTTTTACTCTTTCAATATATGATATTTAGAGAAGGCCTCAAATCCCTCTGGTCACCACATGTTGAGCCGGATCACAAGCACTGGTGTAAACAACAGCTTATGCAAAATCTGTATTACTTCAAACTAGCACCATTGATCCTGACCCTAGGACAGGCAGAACTGGGATAAAACTGGCATAGAAGTGGCAATCTGGGCAAAACTTCTGGTGACCTGTGAATGTATAAGTTTTCATATCATTCTCTGTCTGTCAGAACAATATAGAAACATAGCAATAATTACATAATTTTTCTAGTGGTCAATTTAAGGTCTCTTTTGGGTAAAGCTGATGCTAGCTTTGCAGATACATTTCCTGATCAAATACACATAAAGTCTCTTGAAGTTCAGGATTTCAAAAAAATCTTTAGTACTTTAGATTTTCATTTCTAGAATTATTGATATCAATCTGTTCACATGGATTTATACATTTCAAGGTATGTGATGTAAGGTAATAATGTAATTTGTTCATGTAAAGTCAATATAATCTCATTATAACATAGCTGTTGATTTTACTTAATGTTTATAAATCACATTGTAATGGAAATTAAGTCATGACCATAAAATTTTAAAAAATAATCAATATGCCTTTTTTGTTATTAATTATTTCCAAGGGGGAAAAAAAAAGTCTTCTCTAGACTTATTAAAAGACCATTATTTTTTTCTCTCATTTAATGGTGTTGCTGTCTCTGAATCATTAAGACAGCTTTTCTGCTGGCCACCATTCTCTGTTGAGTTCCACCAGGCTGGTACCTAATTCTGTAAACTGAGTATGTGGTAGAATTTTTTTTCTGTTGCAGTTCTCAAAAAAAAGGAAATAAAGTTCAAAGGTTTAAAATTATCATCTCTCCTACAAAACCTAAGTACAGAAGTTTGGAAAGTTTCCAAGAGTGGCATGAGAAGCACTTGGGTTTTCTTATTGGTTTTTTTCATATGCTATATCAATGTCTCTGTGCATAATTTTATACAGACACTCTCTGCCTGTTTCTTGTTGAACTGAATGATATGAAAGAAACATTGGATACAGCAACATTCACTTCTCTGGTTGTTACTGTCAGTCTTTGTTGTACAGAATTATGTTGGACAAGCTCTCTCACTGATGTACAGAATATAAAATTCAGGTTTGCTCTTTTTCCTGGATCAGAGATCAGACGTAAACAAAAATCCTTGTGTTTGAGATAAGGGGGTCAGCTGGTACCAGTATAACATTTTGAGAAAAATTTCTGAAGACCATATGAAAGACATGATGATCCACTGATACAGTTAGGTGAGACAAATGTTGCAAATGTAAATTAATAATCCTGGTAGAAACTCTAGGAAGATTAATCCCAATTACAGACATTAAAGAAAAAATCTTGGTACACAGAAATAACGTTCTTTTGACAACATGAATTTCCTACATTTCACAGATACATTATACCTAATTTAGATTACTTTACATTGGACTGCAAGTGTACTGGCTTTTGCATGTGTTAAAACATATCCAAATCCCAAAGAGATGACAATCTCAAATGTCAAGAAAGATAAAGTGAGAGTGAAAGGAAAGGTTGTTATATCTGTTGTGTGTGACTGAGGACTAAGGCACCAAGAGATTGCATGAAATGAGACTGGTCCCTTTGATGACAAAGTGGACTGATCTCAACTTGCCTGAAGCCCAGAAAAGTATCCTAATTATAATAACATCTTTTCCCCCCCAGTATTACCCATATCTTTCTAAAACAACCAACCTTTGCATTGGTAAATTGATTTAAATTTTTGTCAAATTATTGTCAGACCATGCATGCATATTCCTTATATAATTTCTGTGGAAAGTTGTATGATGCACAAAGAATTCTATTCTTCATTTTTGATGTTAATATTTACACTCAAAGCTACCATAGATGTCAATAAGAAGATATATATGTCAATCTCCCCTTTCCCGAGTACTGATGGCAGAACTACAGTAAAAGTGTACTCTATTTTTTTCCCCCTCAATGATTCTGTTTCAGCTGTAACATTAAAAAAAAATCTCTGGGACTGGAATAACTCTAAACAAAATAGAAACCCTACCTTTTCCAAATAGCTATTTGTCTGTTTTGCTTTTTATCTATTCTCAGAATCACTTTTTTGTTTTCCCCAGAGAGGTAAAAAAGTATAAAGCGAAAAACAAGACATGCTTTACCCCAGTAGAAATCCCACTTGAAGTACAGCTTTACATTCCTTTTATATTTGCAGAATTTATAATGAAACATTTCCTTGCACGAACTGTTTCCCCTGAACCTTTCAAGGTGAAGTTCATGCCATGCTCCACTAGATTTCCTTTTAACTTCCATTTGTTAAGTATGACATTTCTCCTAAAACTCATTGATTAAAATCCTATGCTCTGCAAACTCAGTCACCACCTTATTTAATTTCACCCTCTTTTGGGCATTAATTTAACAACTGATTTAATGATTTTTTCTATATGAGACAACACCAGGGCACAGATTTTGAAGCGTAGCTCCTGGAAAGGAATATCCCTCTACTCCTCTTGCCCCACACACTTAAACACTGCCTAGGTACATCTTTATGAGAGCTTTGGGATTATGAAATGTCTATAAAACAAGGGATACTCATGAGATTCAGATTTATAAATATCCAGAGGTGTAGGTAGACCAAACCCAGATGGAATTTAAGGATCAGATGTCTCCAGGTCTAGTATTGCCACAACTTCTGTTGATCATATAATATTCCCAAAAGAAAGAAGTAGGAGGAGATGGTCATGTTATATAACATGGTGTCAAAGCAGGTCTGGAATATTCTGTAAGCACCATAGTTTACACAGAAAAATGCCTTGTAGATCTCCCACATAGATATCTGCTCAGTGGCCAGTCCTGGTTCCATATGTGTGAGGTGCTTAGGCCTCCAGCCCTGCCCAGTCTGAAACACTGTTTTTTCACAGCAGTGTAGATGTACCCCATTATTTCATATTAGAAGGACTTTTCCAGTCTACTTTGGAAATGAATTAAAATAAGTCATGAAGAAGTTTGGAGAAAAGTCACCAGGGAACATAGCACAGAGGAATTGAACCTTGCATTTTAGCTTTCATTGGAAATGTCTTATTCTGCTACTGGCCAGATAGATAAATATTTTCTGAAGTTGTGCATAATTCAGAATATCTGCAGGCTGATCACAGATTGTCTTCTTCAAGCATTTTAGAGGCAACTATTTTCTGCAAACTGTATCTCAGCTCCCAGTTGACACTTTTGTTATTCTCTCAGGATCTTCAGGTTTATACTGATATTGAGTAATTTGTTATAAACTGACATACAAAAAACCCCCCAAACAAAACTGAAAAATGCCTCTAGAAGGTCATTATAAACTCTGCTTTGTTGAGAAAGGTGAACTTTAGCTCATTTGTAAAGTACCACTATAGAGAAAGCAATAGAGTAAATGAATTCAGCTGTCACTTGTGATTAGGAGTTTAAACATTGTTGCTTTAAGGCTGAACATGAAAATGCTCAATGCTGATTAAACTACCATAATTCCTCAAGGTTGTGACATATCTGAGAGCTATGGGAAACTATGATCAGAAAATCCAAGCAAAAGTATCTACAATGGAATGGGATTGTATTACTCTCAGCCAGCCCACAGAAAAGGTAAACAAAACAGAATCTCTAGACATTTAAAATGTCTAATTTCTCATTGTGTTTTGAGATAATGTCAGTTCATTTAGAAAGAAATTTGATTTGCTATTGCGCTGAAAAAGAAGTACTTTCCACCAATTGCTCATTATACTCATTAGCATCCTTAGAAACTAACTGCTTGCAGTGGAAATGTGGAGCTGGCATCATAACATATCAGGTGATGCTTGCTATTGCTTCTGGCCTCCAAGCCTTCCAGGAATTCTGGATTTGAACCTAAATACTCCAGCCAGAAATCAACGTGACTCAAATCAAACAATACTGAATAGTCATATTGGCAGCGCTGCTCAAGTGAAGCTATGCTGCCAGTAGGAACAGAGCCAGTGGGCAATCACAGAGACAAATGCTGGCTTTAAATCTTGCCCTTGAGGATTGAATGAGTCCTTTTACCTTGGGAAGATTATGTATATTTTTTACACAAATGCCTTTCTAGCAAAACCAAGAGAATCCTAATAGCTCTTCTACTTCACATAACCCAAAGCTCTAAGCATCTAGTAATTTTCTGAGATTAATTCTGAACAGCTTCTTAATATCCTATTCATAAGAAATGTTGATTCCTATCCTACTTGCCCTCATTTAACAGTACTACTCTGATTTAGACCATGAGATTTTTTTAAATTTTTTTTTTTGCATGTGCATGGGAAGGTAAAAATAGCTTTAAAAATAAATCAACAGCATGGGAGGAGATAGTAGCTGGGCTTAAATTTATGGGTCCCTGATTGATCCTGAGTAGGTCAGAGTAATCACAATATCTAAGCACCTGCAACTCATTTGTACTTTGCAATCACAAACCTTGGTGGGTAAGTGGTTTAGGGAGACACCTCAGAGAATGGAAAAGTCACAAATTATTGTAATAGCTTACTGAAACATAGAACTGAATAATTTTCCCTGTCTTTCAAGAACTGAAAGATCTTGCATAAGGAAATGCTTTCCCTTTAGAGGAAACTGCTTTAGACCTATTACTTTAGAGATTACTCATATCAAGACAGCTAAGGTATAGAAAACTCTACCAAGTTCTTTGAGGCAGAATAATCTTCTAAACTCTTGATTGAGAAGGGTAATATGTTATACATGGATCCATCTACTTAAATCTGGTGGTAGTTCTCAAGCCTGTGTCTTGAATTGTTCTTGGATGGAATATCCACTGGCCTTGCTAAATTGAGACTTATCTTTCAGGAAAATACACATAATGATAGCTTGTAGGAAAGCTTCTCTGCAATCTTCTTTCTCTGAGACTATGTTTAGAAACATGGAATGATTAGGGGAAAGGAAAAAAGGCAACCTGATTTTGTCACCTGGAGTTGTATGTGTGCAAATATCTGTTCTCCAGAAAATTCTTGTAGGTTCTCAGGTTTTCTAGAGCTCTTTCATCATGAAACATGCCCAGGCTCTGGTAAATGCTGTTATCAATGCCTTCCTGTATTTATTCTGCTGGTTATTAGATTGTATGATCTTTGTAGGCTTTATGCACTTCCATTTTGAGGCATCTAAATTCTACCCACTGAAACACCAACTGAAAATTTTAGATATCTGATTTGGACTTTTGGATTCTACACCATAATCCCAAGTCCAAGTGTCATCAATTTATAGGGATTTTTCTTATTATCTAAATACAATTTAATGCATGCAGTAAGTAAAGAAGGATAATAGCTTTAGAAAATTATAGCATGACATAAAGCTACACTGCCATCATCACTGGGTCAACTTCAAAAAAATCCATCTGTTTCACTTCATGATATAAGGTGGCATAGGCCGCCTGAGGGTGGCAGGTT
Organism: Erithacus rubecula; assembly: GCF_903797595.1. NCBI lineage: Eukaryota > Metazoa > Chordata > Aves > Passeriformes > Muscicapidae > Erithacus > Erithacus rubecula. The sequence continues at coordinate 42,768,781 of NC_136688.1, forward strand.
GGAAAAATGGTCCACACCATGTTGTAGAATCAATGACTCTTAAATGTGCTTAAGTGTAAGAATAATCACAACCTGTCAGAATTCACAGTTGTTTCTTTGGGGTTTTCTTTATAATTGATCTAAATCTTGTTTCAAATTTACCTGAGCCTGCTTTACCCCTTAAACCTCACCTAGCAGTTTGTCCATCCTCAGATATGTCAGAGGGGTGTGACTAATGCAAGGGTATTTATTGTAAGAGTAGTCTTCTTATTCCCAGCTATTCTCAATGTGTAATACAATGCCAGAATCCCTGGGTTTTCATGTAATTTTTTTAGGAATTGAGTGTCTCTCCTAAGTGTTTCTTCTGCTTAGCAATGGTGCAATTATTATATTCCTGCTTCTTAGAGAAATGTTATTCCTTTACTCTTCTGTTTGTGAGGCAGTCTTGTCTCTCTGCCAATGATCTGAGTCATGAGCTGGAATGTATTCCAGCATGAATCCATGAGTCAACAAAAGTATTCCAGTTCTGATATCATGATCAAACCTGGCATCCTGTCACAAGTGTGAGGTTTAGGCTAATGACACCTGTATTGCCACTCTGCAGGTGATCTCACTATTCTAAAAGCAAAAAAAATAAAGAACTGTTTATAAGAAGGGATAAATCTATGTCATTTGGAATTTCTTTGGCCTGAGATAAAAAAAACCCAAAAGACTGCTCCAGATGTTTGACAGTCATTAGAAGACAGGTCTCTGACAGAGGAGCAAAATGAACTAACAGCATAAACTGCCCTCAGGAACTGGGACAACTAAGAAATAAATGTCCTGGCTTTGCTGCAATGGAAGAAGTTTCATGACCAGAAAACACAAATTCTCAGTGTAGCTTTCTGCTATGTTGGAAAGATTTATTTTGGGTAGTATCTGAAGGAGGTGTGCAATTACAGTCCATCAATAAATTGGGAAATGCTTCACAGCAGCAAACAAATAATGCTATAGATAGCAATACTCCATATTTCTCTAACTTATTTAATTTTCAGTTTTTTAAGTGCTTAGCATGGCATTCCTTAATTAAACTCCTGAAATGCCTCCTAAACTAATAAATAAACTGAGCTCAATCTTAGAAAGGGATAACTAGGATCAAAACATTAGTATGATTTACCAAGATCATGCCATTTATCAAGGCAGGAAGACAGCCAAAGTCACTAAATCCCAAAGCTTTGTTTTTACCACTGGTGACTGTGTCCTGTATTATTTTTTGTTTCATAAACTACATTTGAAATGGTTTCAGGAACCACTGGAACCAGCATTACACACTCTACAGAAATGTAGTCAAAATGTAATTTAGTAAAGGAAGTCAGCTGGAATGAGTCAGACCACAGTTCTAACTCAGCCTAATTACCTGGGTTGTTTTCCTCTGTTAGCAAAGAGCAATGATAGGTTTCACAGGAGTCAGATGGCAGCTACAAAAATAGACCTTGGGAGCTGGAGTCAGAGAACTCAGTGTGGCTGCCACTAGATGGCAATGAGATTAAATGCTGCCCATTCCCATGGGACTGGCTCAACAATCCAGCTGGGGGAAATTGTCATGCACCATGGTACAAGTGGTCCTGATCCTAAACTGCAACGGGATCCTCTGGTGTACAAAGGGAAAATGGAAAATGATTCACAAAAGCTTGTAATCAAAGCACTGGAAACTGCAACATGATGTGCTATGTTGATCTAACACAATTATGTGCTATATGTTGATATTTGCAGCCTAGATGTGCACAAAGCTTGTGCAACTAAAGCTCAAAGTGGGCTGAGTTTCACCAAAGTTTTTTCTTAGGTTGAGGGCTTGTGCTCAAACGATCACAGATTTTCTGTGTAATGTTTGTTACCTTATTTACATGTGGACACATGCTTTTTCTGTAAAATTCTCAGCTTGATTTAATGGTAGTCAAACCTTTGTTTTGAAAGTGGCCTGTTTCCAAGCCAACACTGTTGTGAACTAAAGCTTGGAAAAAAGGTGTTCTAAAAGGAATAAAATGAAAAGCTGATAAAATATAACCAAACACCAAACACACAAGAAAAGAAAAAAAAAAGATAGAGTGAAAAACCCAAGAATACTCTGATTTTTTGGTTTTAATTTTTTTTTTTAATGAAAGATTAGATTTTGAATACCTAGCAAATAATTTTGTTATCTTAAGGAAAGTGTAGAAAGTATAGCAAGACTCTCAAGCTCCCACTCTAAGAATCTGGCAATTCTTTCAAACTGTTTATATATATATATTTCTAAAGACTTTTTTTTACAAAATCCAGCTGTGCTACTAAAATTGAAGTGAAAAGTAAGGCTTTTCCCATTCTTTACCCCTTATAAGTGGCAGCTGCATTCTGAATCATAGTAGCAATAAATTTTGTGATCCAGATCAAAATTTTTACCCTTCCCACCACCCCCAGTGAATTTGAAGCCTGAAGATCTTTCAAAAGCCTAATTTATGGACTACTAAAATGCATTTTGGAGCCAGAAGTAAAATATATAGGGTGGGAATCCTTTGGTAACTGGTGTCTACCTCAAATGAATAGAGTTTTTGCAATACATCAAATGCAAACATTAACTTTCAGCATCAAAGGACAAGACAATGTCTTCTGACCAAAAAAGTAGTGGGCTGAACATTTTTATCATACTTCATATTTGTTTTCTTCCTGGACTAGCCTCTTCCTTCACAGTGTTGTGTCATTTTTTTCTTTCTAACTCTTAGGCTTGTTTCTCAACACCATCATTTTTCCCATGTCTCCTTGTCACCTTTAGCAGAATTGTGGTCCTGGTGAAGGGTCTCCATAGGAAGACTTTGATGTCTAACAAGGACAGAAAGTTCTAAGAAAGTTGTTTAACATAGAGGACAAATCATAATCATTGCATAATTGTCAGTCAATTTCCTGGTGTCTCTTAAGCTTGAGGTACCTGGCTGATTCACCATTCTTACAAACAAGGAGTGGAGAGAGGAAACAGGATGGCTGAGCTCCCACCATCTGTGACAGCATGGCAGCAGTGCTGCAGTTGCTGATTCTAAAGGGAGGCAAGGGCTAAACCCCACTGTTGGTAAATCTGCATCTGCAAAGATAGCATTTCCACATGTACCAATAATTCATAAGTATTTATATATGGCTGCTTTGGACAATGATAAAGCACTACCTTCCTTACCAACAATGAGAAAGCATAAATGAAGAATTCACAGTAAGCATTAAATAGCCTAAGCATTTGCTCCCAAACCCTCTTTTGGCTGCTAATTATACAAAGGTTTGTTTTGTTTTTTTTTTTGACTGCTTTATTCTATCACTGTGTCTACCTGTTTCCTTTCCCTTCCCTTCCCTTCCCTTCCCTTCCCTTCCCTTCCCTTCCCTTCCCTTCCCTTCCCTTCCCTTCCCTTCCCTTCCCTTCCTCCTTCCCTTCCCTTCCCTTCCCTTCCCTTCCCTGTCCCTTCCTTCCCTTCCCTTCCCTTTCCTTCCCTTCCCTTCCCTTTCCTTCCCTTCCCTTCCCTTCCCTTCCCTTCCCTTCCCTTCCCGTCCTTCCCTTCCCCTTCCCTTCCCTTCCCTTCCCTTCCCTTCTCCTTCCCTTCCCTTCCCTTCCCTTCCATTCCCTTCCCTTCCCTCATAAGTAAAACAATGAATGACTGGTTCTACTACAATGTTTTGCCACAGTGATGTGGAAATTTAAATTAAAAGAATATGGTCTCCTGGCTAGCTTCTGAGACCAACTGTCTGGATTTTTTGCTAATATTGAAAATGTTTTCTCTGTCTTGTGTTACACTTTCTGTCTCTGCTTTATCTGTATAATGAAGACAGTAATATTTCCTGGATGCATAGCGAAACTATAATGCTTAGATCATTTGTTAGAAAAGTACTTTGAGACCCAAAACAAAATGTAAAATATTCCCCTTCAAAGTGACAGTGTAATTTCTTCCATCATTATTGATGTCTCTGGAGATATTATAAATCAATAGCTGAAAGGGAAAGAGTATGAGAAAAAGTTCTAGGAAAATAAACATTGAAAAAAAAGGTAAAAAAAAAAAAAAGAACAACAGAATTGTTTAAATGAATAAAGAAGGTTAACTTGAATTCTTAAAGGGAACTATCTGTACTTACGTGGGTGTTTCATCAAGGGGTCAAGAATAATATGAAAGGAGCAAAGACAAATTGGAACTGTAGAATACTAGTGCAATAAACCCAAATAAATCAGTTTTAAATGACCAGATTTGTGATCCTCCAGAGAGCACTGTTGCAAGAAATCCCAGTCTCATCTCTTCCTGCCCACACGCATTCTTTCTAATAAGATCAAGAAGACACAGGCAGCTCCATGGCCTATTTGAGATTTATGCAGCTATCCAAAGGAACAGCCCCATTTTTCATTCATTTTAACCCTTCCCCTGCCCTCTCCCCATTGCACTCTAACAAACCCAAGCAATATAATAATGGCAATATCTGCCATGCAGTTATGCAGCATGAGATCTGAAAGCCTTTGCTTTCCAGGTGCATATCTGCAGAGCACAGTGAGAGGTCTGGGATTCCAGATGCTGGGGATCATCATCATCATCATCATCATCATCATCATCATCACGGTAATGTAAGGTCTAACATATGCCAGAAATTATATACAATTCACAGACATCCAGTGATGAATTATATATAACACTGAGAAGAACAAGCTGCTCTTCACCTCTAAGTATTTTTTCACAAACACTTACATTCTTATATCAAAGAATCAATAGTTCTAGGTAATATGAAAGACAAATTATTTGAAAATAATCATGTTATCTAAGTTGATTCATTTCTGCAATGAATTAGCAGCTTGTGCAATTTTTTTACCAAACTTTTTTAGACAAAATATTTTTTAAAACCTCATTTGACAGAAAATTATTCATCACTGTATTAATAACCAGCACATATGGCTGCTGAATTGCACTATGTCAGCTGGTGGATCAAAATATAGGACCCTACTGATACAACTGGCCTAAGCCAAATTCCTCTATATCAAAACAACCAAACCAAATAAAACCAAAAAAGATAACCCTGATTCTAAATTAAATTAAAGACAAGAGATTGAGAACAGTTTCCAAGTGAGGTATAAACTTTATAATTTAATATGTCTTTCTGTGCAAGAGTTTACAAAATAACTTTTGCTTTGTGTCTGATCTTCTTCAATGTTTCCTCTTCTTTGAAATATATAAAAAACTGAAGGAATCTCCTCTTTGGTGAAGTTCAGTACTAGCTGGTGGTGTCTCTTAAAAGAGAGATTTCTTTCAGTTGTAACTAAAACAAGACCTTTACCAAAATACTCATATGGCTTTGGAAATGCTCATTCCCTCCAGTTGTTTCTTTCTCCTCTCCTCCTGATATGTTGTTTTCCTTTTTCCCATGCACTATCTGATTAGGTTGAAACAGCAAACACTGAAGAAATCTTGCTCTTGTTGTACATGGTATGACTTAAATGAGGTCTTATCAGACCCTTGTGTCTCATTTGATTTCAAATCAATTTTGGCTAAAGATAAAATTGTTTGGCAAAACCTCACTCAATCCAGCAAAATTCTGGATACCCCAGAAAGAGTTCTGGTAACAGTATAATCTGGTAATTTATATTATTGTCATTTTCTATAATATTTATGTATCTCAACCTAAAACTTTTAGTTTATAGAAATGACAGCTAAAAACATAGGAACAAAGGAGAATAAGGATAATTAGATCAAGATGCATCCAAAGGCAAAATGTGTGGAAAAGACTTCAAGTTCAAACTCAAGTTTTGCAAAGCAAGTTTGACATGGGAGAGAAGAATTCAATGTCAAGAATTAAAGATGATTTATTCACCAGACCAAGAGGGAGGCAGAAAAATGCAGCAGCTGTATTTTGTACTTCCAATGATTGTGAGAGTGCTGGAGAGGAGAGCTAGCTTGAGAAAAAGGTTTGTAGAATTCCAATTGAGAGTAAAAATACAAATTTATGAACCAAAGTGTCATGTAATTAGAGACTAAAGACCCTGATGTGACCTACTCATCAGAATGAAGAAAACAATCTCTCACCACTGTGGGATTGCTATGCTCACATTGTTCTGTCAGATATGAGTGAAATAGGATGGTCATATATTTTGCTGAGTTCTACTCTGTGTCAGTATTTACTGCAGACACAACATATTGAAATCTTGGCACAGTTGTTTTCTTCATATAATATCCAGATCTACATTCTATTCTCAACTACATTTTTTTTTTCTCACTACATGTTTCTGTTGCATTGGAAAAGAGCAAATAACAGTCTTCACTTGGAACATTGAATTTATGTGTTTCCAAGGCTTTCATTCCATGCAGATATATCCTCCCACCACCACTGTAGTTGTTCTTCCTATCTGTCTAGCTTATCATCTACGTTCTAAAGCACTTACTAATGAAAAATGTGAAAAAATCATGGCTAAATTTAATGACAATATCAAATACTTTGGTACAGTCAAAAGAGAGAATTAACATAGACATCAGAAATAACTTTGAACACAAAGAGCTTCAAAGTTTTATTCTTTTAATGTTTGGTCTACAAAGTATCTTTCTCAAAAGGAAGTTATAGGTACCTAATGTGCTCAGTCAGGCAGACATTTTACTATCATGTAAAAAAAAACCACACACAATCTTCATTGCAACAGGTTAATCTTCAAGGGTTCAGAGATTCAGTGCAGATGCTTGAACAAACAAACCCAAGCTTCTGGTTTAAAGTTTCTAGCAATCCTGTGGGTAAAAGTTGCCTAGAACCATTTACAGTATTTCACATTTTCTTTCTGTTCAAAAATACACTGAAGATAACATTATTTGCTTTCAGCTAAGACCAAAGCCAGAAAAACTGGATAAATCTCTCTGTGAAAGCCATAGAAGTCATAGAGTTCAGTCGTGTGAGTTACTGGCTCAGATGTCTTCCTGTGAGATATAACATTCCCTCAGTGTAGTCAGTGGGAACCAAAGAACTCAGTGTTATTTTGTCTGATTTTCAATTGCAAACATTGCAAATTAAAGAAAGTAAAACTCCATTACATCCAGGCAAAATCTTTGTGTCAAATTACTTAAAGCTATTGTTTTGAATGAAAAATGATATGACATAATTTTTGTGATAAAATAATTAATTTTGTGATAAAATAATTAATTCCGGGAAAGAAATGTTCTTTTCTCATGGACCCCAGTTCTCACCCTTCTTGAACACACGGATGCTGACTGGTGTTTACCAGCCATGTTTGGGCTTCTTCAGTACAATGGATCCTGATTCCAATCTTGGAAATAAAGTAAAAGGGAGACAAAGCCATATTTAATTATTTTTTAGGAAGATCATTTGTATTATGACTTAAAGATTCAGGAACCAGGATTTTTCCTGATGATACCAAGACAAAACAGATTTCTACAATAAAATTGAATAAATAACAGAATTACTAAAAAGTATGTCAAGGAAGACCCTGAAATTATAGGTAAAATAAGAAGTGCAGTTATATATAACTTTTGGTGGCTTCTTTTTCTTTTTTTTTTCCCAAAAGACACTATTCATCACTGCGAATTACTCCACATCACTTGGCTTCCAAGTTTAAGTTTGCACTTCAGAAATCCTGAGAAAAAAAGACAGATCTTTGTCTGGGATGATGAATTAAGGATTTGAGGAAAGTATGAACATAGACATGGGGAAACCTCTTTTTATTAAGAGGTCATTTTCTGGACTATATTTCTAGCATACAGAAAGAGCTTAATGCCCCAAGCTCTGTAACTCATATTCAGCTCAAAGCATTTCAAAGCAATCTACAACTTTCAACACCCAAATTATGTAAAGCAAAATCTCTAAAGACATGGGAACTCAGATATTAAAGACTCAATACATGAGTGTGATTGAGATTTTCCTGATAATGACTGATTTTCAACAGTATTCTTGATACATACTTGTTATTGAGAGAACACTGGTCTTACATCTAAATATGCACTTTATATTTGTGATTTGTACTTGCTGATACACAAATGTGGTCTCTGGTTGGGTAGTAGAAACTTGAGGTTAGGCAATTTTTGTGGTCCTACATTTAAAAGTAAAGGACTAAGTAACTCCATGAAGTAAAGGAGACAAGAGTTCAGCAGTCTCATCACAAGCAGATCAAGCAGATTGGTTTTCCCTTCATAGTGATACCATGATTCTGAACATCTTTTTTATCATTCTTACCTAGCCCTCATTTTTCAGCTCTATCACTTCCCATTAGGGTAACAAGTTGTTTGACCTCTTGCTATTTTTATTCATTCTATGTAAGTTGAACTAAGTATCTTTCAGGCAACAACAGGATATGATTCTTTGCTGAACAATTCCACTGAGGCAATATCCTCAAAGACTCCTGAATTAGTCTTAAAATATTTCGTTTATTGAGTAAGTTTCTCAAGTTATTGAGTAAGTTTGAAAGCTACTGAGTCTTAACCATAAATGGAGCAACACTGTTTATAAGACACTGAATAATTGATCTTCTTGTTTGTATTGGATAGAGATTTTTGATGTTGTTTAAAATTACGAGTTTTTTGTGCGTTTTGCCCTAATTCCCTGTAGGTGGTGTTTACTTCCAAATCCATGAGATTTCTTAAACAATATGAACAGCTTTTCATATTTATCAAATTACACCTGAGTATGATTTGCAGATTAGTTTAAAAATAGATAATCAGTTAATAAATTGTATTCTAATTGGACATTTTAAGTTACCACCTAAAACTGGATAAGTAAAAATTTAGTTTCCAAGTCTGTTCAGGCAGTTATTGGAGTTGTAGATGTTTAGAATAGAAATCAAGTGTAAGGAAGAGAATATCAATAATGTAATTTTTGTTATTACCTATCACTGAGGATTTTTTTTCTCTGCTATAGCTTGGCCATAGCCTGCCAAAGTAATTTCAGGTGGTTTCAAGTGCAACATTAGGTAGAGTGCATTCTAACAGCTTGACAGATCTGTTTAAATAATTTAACATCGCATTTAAAATTTAATGCTAACAAATGTTTGTCCAAAAATATTTGAAAACACTTTGCATGAGCATTTAAACCAGTCTTACAGACTGAGCATGAAAATGTCACAGCAAATCTATCACAGAATGTGCAGCAGTTCAGGGCAAAATGGATTTACCTGTCTTTTTTTTTTTTTTTTTTTTTTTTTTTGGAGTTATCTTGGAGAAAACTCATTTTTAGAACTTTATCTTTTTTAGCACTTGTCTTTCTCAGCTCAAATGCTTTTATGATCTATGTAATGCCCCTGATGCTTATCTCAAATGGAATTGTCTGAGCACTGCCAGGACTGAGAGACTCAGAAAAATATATGGTTACTTGTTTCCTCCACACCCTCTTCAAACTGAAACTGAACCCTGTGTCATCTTTTAATGGAAAGTTTTTGGTTTGAGTTTGTTTTTTTTTTTGCTCAGTTGACCACAGTGCATTCACCAGGTTATAAAACACCTTTTAAAAGAAACACATGAGGCTATATCCACTGAACTCCAGCACCATTAAATATTTATCGATACAATAGTGCACATTTCAGTGTGAAATAAACATCAGGCTCTGCAAATTTAATAGTTTCCAGTGGAGGAAATAAAAAGGATCAAAAAAGAAGAAGAGAAAAGAAAAAAACCTCCCAGAGTTTCTGTAATCTCAAGAACTTGCCTTAGCAAATAAATAGTTCATGATGTGCCAAAACTGAATTGCCAAATGATTGACCACATCCTATATTGCACAAGGAAAAGGCTGCTGTTGTTTTTACAAGTGTGTTTCATTCAGAGTTTGACTTCATTGTGTAAATACTATGGAGCTCGCTTTTCAAAATTAACCTTTATTATAGATTAGCTGTAGACAGGGTTGGAGGGGGAAGGAAGCACAGAAATTAAGGGACAAGAGCACCCCAGAAAGTCTTAATCCCATATTTCCTGAACTGGAATTGCTGAAGTCTAAAAAAATGTTCTAGGGGACTTAGAACAAAGAAATATATTTTAAAAACTGCTTTCTCTTACATCTGAAAAGCAACAAGGAAAAAATACCCTCTCTATATATATATTTGCACCAGACACTAGATGGAATTTCCAGGGTAGTGGATAAATATATGTTACTAAAATCTTGCTGCAGTGGAAAAAAATTTAGATTCATTTTTTCAAATCAAAACATTCAAACGATATTTAGCAGTTTTGAATGGATTAAAAAAAAAAAAAACCACCAAAAAAACCCAAAAAAAACCCACAAAAAAAAGCTTAGATTCTGAATCCAAGTCTAAACATTAACCTTAATCATGACTTAAACTACCATTAAACCATGTCCTTAACTGTTGCATTTACCTGTCTTCTAATTATTCCCAGGGACAGTAATTGAACCACTTCCCTTGGCAGCCTGTTTTATTCTGTCAGTGAAGAAATTTTTCCTAATATCCAATCTAAACCTCCCTGCTTGTTACCTGGGAGGAGACTGACCCCCACCTGGCGACAGCCTCCTTTACCCAGTTGCAGAGAGTGATCAGGTCCTCTCTGAGCCTCCCTTTTTCCAGGCCAAGAACCCCCAGCTCCCTCAGCTGCTCCTCATCACACTTGTGCTCCAGACCCTTTCTCATCCCTCTTGTCCTTCTCTGGACACACCCCAGCACCTCAATGTCCTTGCACTGAGGGGCCCAGAACTGAACACAGGGTTTGAGGTGTGGCCTCACCAGTGCCAAGTGCAGGGGAATTATTCTGAAAGTTTTTACTGCATTTGAGCCAGAAATATAAAAAAAAAAGCATATTAAGTTCCTAAAATTCAACAGCTTTTCAAATTCTTTGTACGTTCTGTGTTCTTCCTGTTTTGAAAAGTGGAGAGCATGAAATAGCAATGAATTTCTGCAAATAGCTCCTTTCCAGCCTTCTGGACTCACAGTCTGCTCCAGCCAGGATGGATTTACAAAGTATGAAGAACATGGGGACTGATTCGCTTTCCTCCCCTACTTTCCTGGGAGTAAATATTTCCTATTTTTGGGTCACAGACCATAGTCATAGATCACAGTCACAGATCACAGCCATTTTCCCTTTTCCCTGATTCCAGCAGATCAGGCCTTTCATCCAGGCAATTGCATTCCTTTATTTCTTAAAAAACCATGAATACAAAATTTAGCAAATTATATACAATGGTTTGATTGCTTATTATAAAGTCAAAATGGAAAGGAAATGGTATACTCATTTTAGGTAATTCCTTGTTTTAATGTAGTATTTGTTACTAAAAAAAAAATTACTTTTCCTAACCTTTCTTTGCCTTGAGTGTCAGATCCTTGATATAAACCAGAACTAATCACACTGCCTAATGTCACAGACTATGTATGAGTATTAATTAATTAATACATTAAAATCTGTTCCGAGAACTCTGTTAATAGAAGTGAGGGAGCCAGCTATTATTGTTGGTATATGCTTTCCAAAATATATATACTCATTTACCTGGCTTTTGGGAAATCTTTTAAGCAATATAAAGAAAATGAAATCATATATTATGCATGTGCATATATTATTCAGATTAATACATCTTAAGGTCACTGACACTATTCAGAAAAAACCTAAAGGAGCGAATTTCTGTGTTGGAAATAATAACAATTCCTGCATTCTGAAAGCAACCACGCTGTGTTGATTAAGAAAATGTGCTGCTAATGGTATGCTTTGCACAGGTTAACTATGCCCAACAGTTCATATCCCTTCTGAATTGTAAAGACTTTTCCTGTATGAGTGTTAGTTTTTGGTTTGTTTTTTTGGTTGATTTGGGTTGTTTGGACTTTTTTTTTTTTTTTTTTTTTTTTTTTTTAGTCATTATTTGCAGGGCAGAACTTTGATTTGTGCAACATTGTTCTTTGAAAATGCAGAGCTAGTGTCTATTTCAGTTGCATATAACAACTTCCTCCCCTGGGCTCAGCTGTGATCCAGTGATAAAAAATTGATGATAAAGGTAGAGAACTGCTGGAAACTGTAAATCATGTTGGTAAATAAATGGTGAATGGGTGTCAGTTCTGAAGACAACAAAAGAGATTATAGGAAAAGCAACATACTGGATTTGGGTTTCATGGTAGCTGACTTAATATACATATTACAGAAAAAGATGATAAGGCTGCAAGCTTGGAATGTGTTAGTAAGAAGTGGAGTTTAGTCTAGTCGTTTATAGAATTGTAAGCTGTGGATAGAGCTTCAAATTTCAAAATGAAATCCAATCAAAATTCAGATTTTGAGATGCTCCATTTTAAACCCAATGTCATATTCAAAGTGAAAAAGTTATGCCTGACAATATATTGGCCTCAAATTTCTGAAACACCTGGTTAAACCTGACTTTTGTCTAGAAAGTACTCTGATTTTGCTTCTTTGCATTACAAGCAATTACAAAACAAACAAACAAAAAAACACATCAGTACCCTGCTACTGTCCCAATGAAGGGACAGGGTACTTTACTGTAGAAAAAAATGACATCACACAAATGTGCATGTCTAATTATTTACATAATTTAGAATTTATTTTTAAACATATCTATTTAAATATTATGCTAATGTTCTTTTCTTCAGCAGGTTTAGTCTTCTTTCTCCCTCATTTTTCCCCATGTTCAGCATTTTATACGGCTTTAATCTAAATCTTCTCAATCCCAGTATGAACATGTAGGTTTTATGAATATAAGGGAACAAAATCCAGTGATCATTTGGTTTCTAAGAGGAGTCACAGAAAATCCATGTGGATACCCAACTGGATAAAGACCTGACCAGCCTAAGGTAACATTGAAGTTGGTTCTGCTTTGCTGTGGAGACTTGGAATAGATGATCTTCAGGGGTCACTTCCAATCTAAATTATTTTCTAGTTCCTTTGTACTTGAATTCATTTGCCAATATACTCAGTTTGTCCACCAGTCTATTCCTATAAGACCATTAATTTTAAAATGGTTGGTTTGAGAAGCCAATCACTAATTATGGGAGTGACTTGATCATTTTAACACAACTTGATAATACCCTGAAGGCAGTCTTGAGTACACAGATTTTGTGTGCCTGATACCAGGTGTAATAAAATCTATAGTCCCTCTTTTCCATCTGAGTGCAGATAATAATCCAGCTACTGTGTAGTCTGTGGCTAGTAGTGCCCATTATAATATTCAGAAGTAATATTCAGTCAGAAATAAGAAGACTGTATAAGATTATCACATTTTAGTTTTTGGTTGTTTTTTTTTTTTCTGGTAAATAAGCTGTTTCTTCAAAGGTGATGGAGGTCCATTTATATTTCATGTATCTCATCATGGCATCATGGTTCATCTAGCTGACTCTAAATGAAATCATTTGCACACAGTGAAATCTGATCTTTTCTCTAAATTCACAAATTATATAACCTTGTTCATCTTGATAGGCAGAAAGCAATTCAGGCCAGTGTGTCCATTTTTCTCTTCTTAAATTAAACCACTCTGTAATTTTACAAAATTCTTACCCATGCAAATTTGATCCAAGATCTGTATTGCAAGATTCAAACCACAGCATTAGCAGGAAGACTTGAGATATATCTCTGCTGTGAAGGATTTTGGTAATCTCTTGGTTATGTTTCCAGTGTTTTTCATAGAAGTAAACCAAATTTTAGCAAACATTGAATATAACTGAAACATACTTGTGTGTCTCACTCCATTCTGTTCAGATTCCCTGTCCTCATCCAACTACAAAGGTGAGTTTGCACAGACCTCCACTTCCCTGCAGCCCTTGTAGAATAGCTGTTGTGCTCTGACTTCAGCCAACATTGGAAACAATCGAGTTCAAAACAATAACCAATGTCTCTTACACTTCTGCTCACAATAACATTACACACTGAAAAAGCAGCAATTTATCTTAGCAATGAGTGTACAGCACAGGATTCTTAAAGAGGCACCTCAAAGTATCAAAATAAAGTAAATGGTAGTAAAAAATAGATACATTCTTTCATATGATTTCTGTTTTGACAATGTCCCCATTTTCAGGACAGAATACACAATCAAACTGTTTACACAATCAAAGCTCCATGGAGCATTTCCTTTTTTAAAGTATACAGTCAGTGTGACATATTTTGGTAGCTGCCAAAGGAACTTTTTTACTACAACACCTCAATCTGAGAAGAAAGTATAAACTATCAAAATACCTAGAGACTGCAGTCTGAAGAAAAACGGGGTGTGTAGGGGCAATGAGGGAAAGCTGCAGTAATATAAAGCCATGAACACTCATGTTTTCATTTGAAAGTACATGAACAAGACTGCTTATTTTAGCCACTTAAAACAACAATAACTAAGTCAGGAAAGATCATTATACTGGAATTAAGGAAACTATGCATTTATAAAAACAGTCTCCAATAACAAAGTCCCTTCTGGAGAAATGCTACCTTCCCTGCTGAATGCTAAGCAATCATTTTGAGCTCAGCTAATTATTAGTAGCTTGAAATGGACAGAGTTATTAAAGTGCAGCCCTATAAAGTTTTCATTGTTGTTTGTAGTTACTCTGTCCCTAAATATCTGGAGATTTTCTTTCCTCCCCCTGCTGTTTCTTTCCAATACATTTTAACAAATAGGTACATTTGATTACTGTTGATATTGTATAGAAAGAAAAACAATGAAACAATGAAAGCAACTGCCAACTAGAACTGGAGTAGATCTCATCAGAGAATGACAATCTTACAAAATTAAATCCTGTGTATTTAGGAAAAAAAAAAAAACAACCCACAATTCCAAACACATACCACTCCCCAAAAACAACAACAAAAAACCAAAAAAACAACACCAAAAGTAAGGTGTTGTAAGAAAGTAAAGACATAATTGCCAAATAGTGGATAAAGATTTAGTGTATCAGTTTGGCATCACCAAAACTGACAGATGATGTTTCATGTAACATCAAAATTCAAACAATGGTGCTACTGAAAATTGAGCAAAGCCAAATTCTTTGCAAAATTACATAAGGTGTTGGTCTTTAAATTTTTTCCTAACTGTTAGCAAGCAATCTGCATGCTTTTGGAAGCAATATTTCAAAAGGAAAGTTTTTATTTCATGTAACCATGTAAAAGATTTTCCAAATATCTTAGCTTAAGCATTTTGGTCATCAGTCAGTAGCAAATCATATAAATTACACTTTCAAATGTTTGAAAATAAGAAACATGTGAGTCTATGCTTTTCTGAATAGAGATCTAGTCAAATATGCATGCCAAATTAGAGGAATTTCTCAAAGTACCTGAATTCTGAAGTTAGGGATTCAGATGTATCTTTACATTTTTAAAGGGAATCAGTACATATCAATTCAGATGCCATTAGTTGCTATTTTATGGAAAGTATGCTTGCTGGAGAGTTTTATCTTGGTGTGTTTTCTGAAATAATTGCCTTGCTATAATTTGCTTCTATTGAAAACATGCTTGTTCTGGTTTAGTGCCTAAATAGGAATTAAAGCTCTTATCCAGAGGCACATATGTGTGAAAACACCAGCCTATGTAATTTCCACATTGTAAATGTACTTGTTTTCTCTGGGCTTGTAATAAATTCTCTAATTCACTTTTAGAAAGTGTTTTTCCAACTTTTCCAGCTATTTTAAAACTCTCACTTGAAAGCATTTTTTTTAACTCCTAATAATAAAACTGCTCAGAAGAAAAGACCTCTATATTTCTTAACAATTCTACTCACAAAGCACAGTAAATGGAAACCTGCATATTGGTTTCTTGCAGATAATGTAGTAACAGGTAGACGTGCACACACAATGTGGGTACACATATTTTGTGCATTTTTAATACATTATGAATAGCACATTTTATATTATTTTATATTTTATATAATAATAATTATTATATTAGCTATTATATTAAGATGAACACAAGAATGAATTGGGAAAAAGTGAATGGAGAGGGATCTGGGGCTGCTGGCTGGCAGCAGCTCGGTGTGGGTCAGCAGCCAGGAGAGTGAACTCCATGCTGAAGTGCATCAGACCCAGCACAATCAGAGATGGTTATCCCACTGCACTCAGCAATGGTGTGGCCTCACCTTGAGTCCTTTGTGCCAGAAATTCACAGTTTATAATGATGTGAAGATACTTGAATGTGTCCAGAGGAGGACAAAAAATCTGGGGACAGGGCTGGAAGGAATGTCCTATAAGGAGCAGGGGATGACTCTGGATTTGTCTGGTTTGGAAAAAAGGAGGCTGAGTGGTGACCTCACTGCTCTCTACAGCTCTGTGAGGAGAGAAGTGAAGAGGAAGGTGCTGGCTTCTCTCTGGGATCTAGTGATAGGACTTTTGTGAATGGTTCAAAGCAGTATCAGGGGATGTTTAGACAGGACATTTAGAAGTTAAATGCTGCAACAGGAGGGCAAACACTTCCTAGAAGGGTGAGCAAGGCCTGTCAGTGCTTAAGAGCTATTTGGGCAAGGCCCTTAGCAATAATATGACTTTTGATCAGCTCTTAATTGGTCAGGCAGATGAACTAGATAATTCTTATAATTTCAACTGAAATTTCTATTCTATTCTATTCTATTCTATTCTATTCTATTCTATTCTATTCTATTCTATTCTATTCTATTCTATTCTATTTCTATTTCTATTTCTATTTCTATTTCTATTCTACTCTATTCTTTCTTTGTGGAATTGTATTCATTTCACTTTGGTTCCAACCATAGCTTTAAGTCTAGTGCCCTTCTCCAGTGAAAAAGTGAATAATCTCCATCCTTACAGTACAGTTCCTTCTTTGAAAGTGCACTCCTTCTTTTAGCATGCATTTAGCAGATTAATCTATTAACTTGTTGCTCAACATATATGCACATTTTAGACATTTTTATATCAAATACTGGGTGTATATGTGCTTAAAGTTGGATGGAAATAATCGTGATCATCATTTCTATCTTCATATATAAGAATTTCTTTCAATGAGAGGAAAACCAAGTAAAGCAGAGCTTGTGCTGAACAAGAATGTAGAAAATGGTGTTACAGGACAAAGATAGGCTCCTTTGTTTAGAAAAGGATGGCTCAGATTCAGTGAGTCCTCTTCTGGTTAACAGTAGGAGCAATTAAATTATTTTAGTGGTCACAACCATATTCTAGAATTAAATAATGTCTCTCTGTACCTCCGTATATCAATTTCAGACTTTTCTGTGTGCAGACAGGGAGAAGAGGTGTACATCACTTAAATCTAACCCCACCAGTATGAAAAGAGAACTTTCCTATTCACTTTGCTCAGTTTAGGATGAGCTCCTTGCAGTCCTTTTCCTTCAGCCAGAAAATGTTATCATATCCTTAACAACAGAAGTTGGTACAAGTCGTGAGCAGAAACGAAGGTCTTTGTGTGCCTGCTAGATTGGATTTGTATCACACAGTACAACAGAGATGGAGTTTAAAAATGTCATCACTCTTAATGAAGCCTGGTAGTGACAAGTTTGAATAAACACAGCCCTAGTGTGCTCTGCTGCTCAGAGGCAGCACTTTCTCACTGTTTGTTGACTCGTTTGTCCAGAGTCGGAACTTGCCAACACTGGATTTCTTTCTAAGAATGATGAGAGTTTTAAAGATCTGTCTGGCAGAGGTTTTCAAACTCACTGCCAGGATGAGGAGAAGGATAAAAGAGAGAAGGAAAGTGACCCCAGGAGGAAAAGTTTTGAGTTCTAATGTTTAGTTTCTATGATGTGGTAGGAAGCTTGCTCCTAAAAACAGGAGCACAAAAGGAAAACCAAGCTTCCTTAACAAACATTTAACTTTTATTACTTCCTTCTCATGAATTCATTCTTAACTCCTCTTTTCCATGAAAAAAGATGGCAGAAATCCACAAGATTGCAACAAATTCTGCCTTTATTTACAAGGGACAGAGAATTCTTTAAAGCTCTTCAGACCTCACTACTGGTAAATGCAAGGAAATCCTGTGAGTTGTCTGAGGGTCTGAAGTACAAATATTCAGCCTTTTTTTCTCAGCCATGAGAGAAGACTGAATATTATAATGGACTCCCGAATGGACAGCTGGGAGAGCCTTGATGAGAAAGTACATCCAATGGTGCATTTATATTCCAAATGTATTTATTTTAATTGACCGGATATAAATTTTTATGTGTTCACATTGCAAAACTATACTGTCAAATGCATTGTATCTGGAAGAATATTCTTTAATAATGCATTCAACCACAAATGTTTGAGAGTTGCACAACTAATCAACAAAAATGCATATTCTTAAATACCTTTATAGTTTATTTTACCCTTTGAATAACAAAGAAAATCAAAGCCCATTCTCCCCAACTGTATATGAATACAAGCAATCAGTGAATATAAAAAATAGTATCTATATAATAAATTATTATATAATTGATCAATTAAGAAATAGGTTATACCTCATAGTGACTGCTATTCTGCTTTCTTTTGCAGGTACATGGATTGTAATGTCTGACCTATTTCATCTCAGCTCCAGCTTCACCTCTGACCATCTATTACTTTCCAGAAAATTTTGATTTCTCCATTCTTCTACCTCTTCTAAATGATCTGTCACAACACAATTGCATTATATCTTCTCCAAACCCATTCATCACTACTGATCAGCAAACTTCTGCTCTTGCCCTTGTGTAGCTGAGATATCTATGTCTCTAAATGTCTACAACACAGCCACAGTAGTCTCTCTGCCATCTATATTAAAATAGTGGCTAAACTATAGGTTTTCTCCAAATATCACTATCACTTTTTCAGAAAAATTCATGGTATCATTTCCTAAGACAAAAAATTTATTTTTTGCTTGTGAATTTGTCTAACTTTTCTCCCTTATCTTCAACATTGCCTCACACAAACATAGTGAAAAAAAGAGAACATTTTATACAGAATGGTTTGCAAACAATTCTCAGACAAAGAGTAATTTGTTTAAATATATTTAAAATAGTTTCTAATTAATGAATTAGTATTTCTAAAAAGCTTGTGGATAATTTAAATTCTCTGGATAATTTTTCTGACAGCTGAGATATAGCCCAGTTTTTTTTAATCAGCCAAATCTGCAGAATAGTTTTACTGAGATAAATGCTGTTCTAAAACATAATAATAATAGAAAAGAATGTTTATTTTAAATTTGTTGTTTGGGTTGTCATCATCATCATCATCATCATCATCATCATCATCATCATCATGAATGAGATAAAGACCAGAGCTGCACTGTGATAAATAAATGGGCCCAATCTACAGCTCAGGAATATGTTGTAAATGAGGGTTTTGACATAATTCTTTGTCTTGGGTAATTGAAAAGATAAAGTTGGGGCTATCATTATCACAACTGAGATCTATGGAGATAGTAAGTGTTTCAGCAGTTTCTTTAGTTGCTCAACAGTTGACAGCAGTCTACAAAAGACTTTGTCTCCTGGATTAAATGATGCATAAGAGCTGAACAGAATCACAGTCTGTCTTGAGAGTCTATGCTCTAAGATAAGATGGGGCAGAAACAATACATCTGCACACATAAACAGTATTTTCATTAGAAACACCTATGGTTTTGTCTATAGTATCTTCTTTTTGCAAGTAACTGCCTATTCCTAGTTGTTATCATCATCAATGCGAATCAGGTACTGGTGAAATCCTCAATTGTTTAACCACTGGCCAAAGGGCCGCTTGCTTACATTATAATTCTGACTTTCTTACTTGCTGTAAAATGATTTTTTAAAAAAAAGTTATGTTTGGGTTTTTTTTTTTTTTTTTTTTGTTTGTTTGTTTGTTTGTTTGTTTGTTTTTTTACAGCATGAAATACAGATGTTTCAAGACACAAGACACTTATGGAGTGATTGTCCCCATGGTTAAGGATTGCAGCAGTCTGCCAAGGCAGAAATAATTTTTTCTTGCATGCAGAACATACAATACTACCTCAAGCTTTGTGCTATCCTGTAATTTTTTTTTTTTAAATAATCAGTATATACATATAAAGATACAGTAGTTTGCATTCTCAACTGCACTACATGACCATGAAAAACCTAAGATTAAATCAGGCTGTCAGTCAAATTCATAAGGATATAGTAGTGATGGGAAACATCAAAGTCTAATGTTTGAATTCACAGGTTTTTACATTAGGCTTATTTATATTCATCATAATATTCAGTTTTAAAATTTCAGATTTTTTTCTACAGTCTTACAAAAGGAAAGTATTTCTAATTCCCCTACACTCATAGTTATTTATTGTCTCAAGGGAAATTAAACCTTTAAGTATGCTCAAATAATTTCTAAAAGTGATAATTTTGGTTAGAATTAATTCAGTTTCATAAGTTAAGAGAGAGGAGAAAACAGGAAACCAGAAACCTTCAACAGTTCTTTTTACCCTGCAGTTTTCAATCTCATTCAAACACAAAACAATAATTCTCAGTAATGACGCTCACAGAATTTGAAGATAGAGACAGATTGAAGCTCTTTGTCTAAATATTCTAGTTGTTATAAATTTATTTATCTTGGGTCAACTGGTCCATGGTTTCTCTTTGGTGTAAACTTTTTCTTTTAAATCTAATATAGCAGACACTTACTTTAACCCAATATTTACTTTTATTCTCTCATGTTGCAGCTAGTGTTGTATTTGCTTTTAATTTTTAGGTAAGTCTAGCCAATTATGATATCCTCATCACACCTGCCTCATTAGTATTCCCAGTTGCACATATCTAGCCTATTTAAAGTATTCTTGTAAATTATTCCTTCCAAACCCTAAATACTTGTTCTTTTTCCCTAAGCTACTTCCAGTTTGGTGCCAGAATTTGAGTGAGGTGCCCCAGGTTAAATAAACTTATTCAGGGACATCTCAGCAGTACTCATCTTGCTTGGCAGTTGATATTGTAAGCCAAATATTCAGAATATTTCATATTTCATATTCATATTTCCTGAACACATTTGTGGTAACATGACTGCTAAAGAAATGGAAATGATTACATTTGATACAAGGTGCTCTTGACCCAGACAATTTGTAGCATCCTTTACTTGAGGAGTCTTTGTCTTGAAATACTCATTTCTTACACATGGGTAAGAAAGGTTTAGTCAAACTCTTAATCATCAGTTTTTATCTGAGAAGAATGGCAAGAGATAGAAACCAAAAGTCTTCATTTTTTGAAACTTTATTATTGATCCACTGCAGTTGTAGCCCAATATCTTAGCCAGGAAGCAATGATGATTTCTTCATTTGAGCTCCAGATTTTTTCTCACTAAAAATAGGCTTTTTAAAATGCAGAAACTTATGACATGTATGCACATTTGTAAGTCATGAATAAAATGATTGATAATGTGTCAGAGCTCTTGTTTCTCCTCTCTAATTCCTATTTCAATTTGAAGTATACCTGAAGATCATACACATCATAAGACAGCTCATCATCATTAGTCTGCTGTGATGCTGTTTTATAGCCACTTCAACCCACATCTACTTTGAGTTGCTAAAAGAAAAAGTACATTCTCTTCTGACAGTTCATCACTTCAGAGCATAGGCAGAGCCAGGAACCATATCTGCCCTAGAGTTTTACCTTGAGTCATAGAATTATAGAATCACACATGGATTGGATTGGAAGGGAACTTAAAGATCATCCAGTTTTAGCCCCCCTGTCATGAGCAGGGACACCTCTCACTAGACCACATCATCCAGTGCCCTGTCCAGCCTTGAACACTGCCAGGGTGGGGCAAAGGGATGATGATTCCAGAGATGAGGCATGTCTGTTAAAGGTTCCTTCCCGAGTAAAAAGGAAAGGAGGACTCTATGTTTGACCCTGTACCAAAATCTGATGACATCCAAATAATACACTGGTGTTTATTTCTGGAATCATACAGTAAGTTGAGTGCAAGAAGGTATCTGAAGCAGTAGCTTCAGGGCACTTCCTCATCATTTTCAAGTCAGAGAAAACACACAGCAAAATAATAATTGATTAAACCAAGTATTTATTTTACATTCAAGCCTGTTTCAAGCACCAGGAAAGCTGTAAAAGTTTTGAGCTTTGAGCTCTAAACAGTCAGAATTTAAAAGCACATATTTGAATAGTAAAGATGATTCACGGATTTTTAAAAATAAACAACTTAATTTGATTGTATCAGGGTTTTTATTTCTTACTCATACACCATTGCCGACATTTCATGAGTCTGTGATGGCCTCTCCCTAGAGGAAGATTCTAAATGTACAAACTCAAGGGTTGCTTTTTTTGAGTAAGTCTCATTCTGCTCCTTCCAAGTCATACTTTTGTCTTAAAAGGTTGGCATGCCTTGCTCAATATTTGCAGCTCATCCATTTCAGCTTGCAAATCACTCAGCATCCCATCTTCCCTGGAGAAAGGCTTATAATGTGAATTCATATGGGATAGGAAATCTTCCCATCATTAGAATACATGTTTTTGTGAAGAAAAAACAGATCATGGATTTATGGCCAAGACCTAAAGTCCTAAGTGAGATGTCTGGGAAAGCAGAATAAGTTGTAGTTAGCAAAAAATCAGTCCAACTGTCAAATTTTATTTATATTATCTTATATTATATTGTGTTATATTATTTTATATCATTCTTTGTGTAAAGACAAGATCAACTGAAGCAAAATCAACTAATTAAAACAATAACAAAAAAGTCAGTCATGGGTATGAAATTATGATAGAGCATATTCATTCTTTAACCTATTATTACCTCAAGACTTAGCATTTCTGTTGGTTTCCAAGTTTGCAAAAATCCTTTAATTTTAAACCCTTGAGCATATTGGCAGTAACTATGTGAAAGGTTGTTAATTTGAAACATGAAGTAGTGACTACACTAGGGAACACAGCAAGAAATATTAGCTTTATGCATATGGTGGTTTCATTTATTTGCATAAATGAATCATATATATTTAGTAATCCTGAAGAAATTGTTATTTTCATTACCAAAGCAACAAAAAACTTCTGCCAAAAATCTTCATTTATTGAATATTAAATAGGGCTGCAGAGAAAAAACAGAAAAAATAAAATATCACTGCGAATGGTCAGTGCCTAATTGTTAGGTATATAGAAAATTCATATTTTTAACCTATGTTGCAAGGGAGATATGAGCACTGAAGGTAGAAATTCAAAATAGCTTCCTTAAATCTGATTTTGATAACAGGTGGCTGTAAAAAGCAGCTTAATAGGTGTGAACACATACTGGAAATTCCAAGAGATGTGATATCACATTGCAAGCTCAAAGGAAACAGCTGTCCAACACCTGGAATGTATAGCCTTGAATTGTTCTTTCTAATCTACCATCTTTCTAGTAAAAGAAGGACTACCTCTAATTATTGGGTGGATAATACAAAGAAGTACAGTGAAAGATGTTGAGAAGATTGTTTAAAGCATCTAATTATTCTTTTTCTGTGATTTATTCACCTTCTGTAGACCAAAAATGTTTTTGAATGGTCTTTTTTGTTGAACTGGAAGAAGAAAGTAGACTATTTTTATCTTTAAAATACAGACTTATAGGCATTTTCAGCAACAGTTTTTCACCTGTCAAGGAATAATCAAAATGCAAGACAGAGAATAGAAGTCAATCCATTAAGTGAAGCCTTGCCTTTAGAAATTCAGGAATCTCAGTATATAAAAGAAAGAAACCTGTTAAAAAGAAATCTGTTGCGTCTGCCATTTAAGGCAGTTGGTTTTTTGTTGCTGGTTTTCTGATTTTTTTTATAATGGGCTTTGATGGTAAAATTGAGCCACAAAATACATTACATAAAGCCTAAAATATAATTTGAACTATGAAAACAGATCAACATTTGAATCCTGTCTGTTTTGGAAACGTGACTTGATGAGTGATAGGTAAATTTTTCAATGTTCAGAGGCTTGGATTAGATAAACAGAAGAATTGAGTGATATTCTGGCAGCAGTAATTTGAATTTTCTGTAGCCTGTCTAAACAAACTAGTCTTTTGGAGCCAAACTCAGACTTTGTGAACTAATCCCACTGTGTTCATTTGGCTACTGCTCATCTACACCAGAGTGGAACTCAACTCTATCACATGGCTAAGTTGGTAGGTGCTGAATTTTCTTGCTCCCTTTTAAGAATAACTATTCTTGAAGCACCAAGGGACTCACTGCAGCCTCTGCCTCACCTGAGCCACCTGCACCTCTTGCCAGTTGTGGTGGGACCTACACCAAAGGGGGAGCTGCTGAAGTGGGAAACTTCTAGTATAGTTTTTTTGGTTTTGTGGGGTTTGTTTGTTGTTATTTTTGCTGTTTGTTTGCTTGTTTTGTTGTGTGTTTTGTCTTGTTACACAGATATAGGTATTCTAGTAAAGACCTGCTCATCCTTTTCCCATATTTTTGCCTGGAAGCCCTGTAATTTTTGTAGTCACAATCATTTGGAGGGAGCTGTCATCCTTCCACCCCAGGAAGGTTTCCACATTCCTTGGCAGGCACTTGTCTTTTAAACTAAGACAGCATGACAGGGGATACTAATTCCCTGTTCTAAACAGGGAAAACTTTCAGAATGTGGAACAACTGAAGATTAAATAAAGGACAGATTTACCCACAGCAATACCTTACCAGTTCTTAATTCTGTGCCAACACCCTCATTCTAAGTAAAAAGTCATCAAAGTATTTACAAATTGTATTTATCTCATTTGCATATAGTAGCAGATTTTGGTCCCCAGCTGTGTTGGCCAGCATTTCTCTTCTCTTTCTCTTTCTTTTCTTTCTCTTTCTCTTTCTTTCTCTTTCTCTTTCTCTTCTCTTTCTCTTTCTCTTCTTCTCTTTCTCTTCTCTTCTCTTTCTCTCTTCTCTTTCTCTTTCTCTTTCCTTTCTCTTTCTTTCCTTTCTCTTTCTCTTTCTCTTTCTCCTTTTCCTTTCCTCTCTTCCATGAGTGTTTTTCACGAGAGGTACACAGTTTTGGTTTTATGATCATTTTTACTTCAGTGTAATTGTTTCAATATGCTCACTATAGCTTTAATGCTTCAAGCCATAAAATTTAAAGACTTCAGAGAATTCACCTGAATGGAAAGAGTTTGTTATTGTTGAAAATGACATACACTGCTGTTAATTTAAATAAAAACAAATAAACCCACAGAAATGTTGTCCAAATGATTTGTTTCTTTAGCAGAAATAATGCGGTGGGTCACAAATCCAGAGTTCATTAAGATTTTAAAAATCCATTTGCTAAAGAGAAAATGCAAAAGCTGCCAATAAAAGCTTTTGCACAGCCACAAGAATAATGCTTTCAAACTTCTTGAATTTTTAATGCACTTGGGAAGAAGGGGGAGTGGAGGATGAGAATTAATACAGACATTTCAAGGTGAAATATTTCAACATTTCTAATGGACTCCAAAATGTAAACACTGAAGCTTCTGTGTCTATTACAGTTGTGTCATTTAACTCAGACAGCCTTTTTTCATTTCCAAAGAAAACACTCTGACCATGCAAACTTAGGAAACATTTTGGCAGGCTAAAATCTTCATCAAGTAAGAAAAGAATATATTTTTGAATCTTATCCTTTTCTTTCCTCTTTTTATCATCAATTTTTAATGTTTAAGGATAACTTTTATTATGTACCTTCTAAATTCATTCTAACATGAAGACTATCCAGAAAGTTATATTTGACAAATGCATGCCCTTATGCACATCTTCAATTACAGTTTCTCAGAAAGATACATTCTTTAACTGTGATTGTAACCCTGGGTGGCACAAATCTTCATGTTATTTTCAAAAAGCGAAATTTATATTGACCTTGGTGTTGCTTAATTTTTGTCAATACTTAATAGCACAAAATTTATTCCTTATTTGGATACTTAACATCTCCCTCACATTTTTGAATGCAACTTCTTGTTTGTTGTTTTGTTTTTTCCTTCCTTACTAAGACAGTATCTCATTATAAACTTCTGTACATTTGACCTTACAATTAAGTCATGGTCTGTTTCAGTATGACTGTTTCCCAAGTACTTATATCATTAGATATTATCTGTTTTTCAGATCATTGTATGCCAGATTTTGTATGAACTGAGCTTTTGCTTGGATCAGTATAATTTTATAATATTTTAAGCCATGCTCCTTATTTGTTCTGGTTTATTTGATGTGTTGCTGTGTTTTCTCTCATATTGAAAAATTCTTCCAAGTTATTACAATTTGTAAGTGCAACTGAACTTTGAATTTCTTTTTCTAAACTTTTATTATGTGTTTTACATAAGACAGACACTATTACTCAATACTACAAATTGAAAACATTGAAAATTTGCAGGCAGCTAAATTGTTTACAGATTTAGTCAGATGTTTTTGATTTGGGCTATTCCTACTGTTATAAAAACAATACTGAAATACTGATATATGAAATACTGATATGAAATACTTGTAGCTTCCTAAAATACTCTACAGTTACGTGTGTATATGTATATATATATATGTATATATACATGTATGTATGTCTTTATTAAAGTTATCTCAAAAAAATGCACTTGTGAGAAGAGAGAAGGCAAAATTAAGAGGTGCATGTTTCAAAAAGTTTGCAGTTGACCATGCAGTTATACCAGGGAAAAATATAATCAGGTCATAAGACATGGACTGATGTGATTTGCCATGCATACTTCCAAAAAAATTAATGCTCATGAAATTATTTATACAACACAAATCTGTAGTTTTGCATACACATAAAGGTGCTTGCATGCAATGTCCCTAAATATTTATGGAAGATCAGGTAAAATCTGACTTACCTATTGAATAATCTGACCTTCTAATATAATGGCAAGCATTTTTACACCTTTAAGAGAAGAGTATGAAGGTGGGTTTTCTAGACATTATGTTTCTCAAAAGAGCTGGCCTTTTTTTTGTCATTGTCTTATTCCTTCCCGTAGGAATTTTTATCTCTGTCTTGTTCAGCCTTTTGCTCAAGATGTTTATATTTTTGGGCAAAATCCAAATATAACAAAATTTTCAGAAGTTCCAACAGATAGTTAAAATGTTAAGATGCCTCTCTGTTGCAAAAGCACTCACACCTTATTTTCCTGTGAACTTCATTTTATATTGAGTATACAGTGCATACAGTGCTCACATAAATATAGATTATGCTTTCTTAATAATTTACTTTTCTTAAATTTGGT
This sequence comes from Erithacus rubecula, assembly GCF_903797595.1. Lineage (NCBI taxonomy): Eukaryota > Metazoa > Chordata > Aves > Passeriformes > Muscicapidae > Erithacus > Erithacus rubecula. Next base: position 42,795,734 of record NC_136688.1, read on the forward strand.
TAATGTAGCAATACATGCTCTTCTAAGCATAAAAAGTGTACACTTTAAGTTTGGGACATTATTTTTAATGAGTTTTCAATTCTTTCTTGTGAAGAATATTACACCAATATCAAGCATAAGGTAATAGGATTTATTCTGACAGTGTTCATTTATTTAAAAGTTGAACTGGATCTTTATTTCCACACTTTTATTCTTAATACCAAGTAGGTATAATTTTCTCATCCATATACCTGATAACACAGATGAGAGTTTTTACATCATTTTCATGTGTCAATTTTGCTATGTGAAATATAAATATTTTCTGGTTTTGTATAAAATAAAATTATTTCATATTGTCCTGAAATCAACTAATTGATGTGGGACCAAAATGAACATGCATTGATTTAATTCCAAACTGTACTATTTCCAGCTCAGGTATTTATGATGTACTAAATGTTTAGTTTCTGTATGAATGCATAAACATACGTGGGGAATAAACTTAATAAAAAATGCAAAATTTGTTTTAGCTGAGCCCTGCAAAGCAGCTATTATCTTAACTTCAAACATTTTCCAGATAAAGGTTATGAAAAGCAGTGCTGGTATCTTTATTTTATAAGAACAAGACGGTCAATATATATTTTAAGAAAAAAATATATTTTCCAAAAAAGTCTTTTCTCAGCTAGAATGAGAATTTGTCCTGCAAACAAGAGTTCCTGCTTTCTACTGGTATTAATAAGTAATCAGATATATCTTGACTCTTCCACACTTATTCCCTCAGCCAATCAGTCTAATCCCTGAAAGTTTTTCTATGGGGGCATCCCTTTTCCTGATCAGTTCAGAAAAAATCTGCTGGAGAAGGGGCTCCTTTATTGCTCTGGTGTAGTATCCTTCCAGTGAACTTTGCCATTACTGAAGCTGCAATATTCGATGCAATCTGACAATCTGGAGCAGAGTCTGCCCAGCCATTGATATGGGAGAAGTAGTAAAACAAGGACTTCTTGCTCTTGCACAATGTTCATGCTTATTCTGAGCACACTCCCCAACTGCATATAAATAAAGACATTCTTCGTTCTTGATTACTTTTGTCTATTGCTTTCAAAAACACACAGTTCCCACATGTTAAGCATTGGTTTGGCAGCCTGAATAGTTTCACCAGAGCATGTTATGAGACAGTGAAGTATTTATCTTGCTCTATTAATATTACTTAAGTCCTGCTGGGAAAAAGACATCCCTGGTGGTGAAACATTTGACCAGCCTTCAACATATACATACATAATATCATTGGCAGCTCTTTATCACAGAAAGGTTAATTTTAGGATTTATATTCCTGAGCCATCTGAGACAATGTTTTAAAATTCAAATATACATTGTGCAGTAAGATAAAATAGAGTCTAACTGTAGAAAAAAGATTTTTATATGATTCTTTTTACTCCATCTAAAACAAAACCAGCTTCTTTGACCTTCTTTTATTTCCATATTTTCAGAACATTCCAGTATTACTCTCACTTCTTCCAAGTATCAGTACAGCCCTTGTATCCCCCAAGTACCATGTATAAAACTTTAGATATATATATATATATATATTCCTTCTTATTTTTGTTTTTCTTTGACTTGTTGTTTTTTTTTTTTTTTTTTTTTTTTTTTTTTTCCCTTTTTAATGTCCTATTTGCGGTGCATAAGAAAAAAAATGGGGAAAATATACAGAGGGCTGTAATACAATGTGAAATACATCTAACATTTCTCAAGGTGAACGTCTCAAAATGAAGGTAAAATCATTAGAAAAATCTCACAATAAGTTTTATTTAATTATCTGTCTTTCTATCAGAAGAAAACATCACAAGCAAATATCAGTGAACCAAAGGAGAAATGCACAGCTCTGAACTAAGCCTTGACCTGTGGCTGATCCCGAGTCAACATTATTAAAATGCTCCATTGCAAGACTGAAGTTGTTCAGACTTCAAAATCTCAAAGAAGATAGTTTAAAATTTCACAAATATTATATTAGATAGACAGATAGATAGATAGATAGATACATAGATAGATAGATAGATAGATAGATAGATAGATCAAATCTTAGGAGTTACTATGGAAACTAACTTTTCTCTGAAGATATGAAAGATTCTTTGGTCATGATCTTGTGCACCTAGTCTAGGTGAACCTGCTTTAGCAGGGGAGTTGAAATAGATAATTACCAGACATCCCTTCCAACCCCAACTGTTATGTGATTCTGTGATATTTAAAGACTATTTGAGGAGAGTAATTTTCAGATAACAAGTACAAATGAAAAATTTTAAATGAGATGGCAATTTGTGATTTTCTTAATTGCAACTGACATTGGTCCCACTCCTATACACATATTTGCTTATCTTCTAATCAGGACATTGATTATCTCTCCATGCGTTATTTAGAATGAAGGAAAGGGCACAAGCTGGAGAAAGGGTTAATCACATTGTGAGAGCATTATTACAGAGGTTCTTAAAAGGAATAAAGAGTAAAAATACAGACACATATATAGTCTATATTTAATGATCCATAGAGTTGCACTAGCATTGCAGATAGTTAAGCCATTATATTCGCTGTTCAGATAAATCACATTTAAAACTTTTCTTTTAAGTGAAGGTTTTTGCTGGCCTCTTTCTCTGTATTGTATTTCCATTTAGTTCAACTGACATAGTCTATTAGGAAACAATATTTTAAAACAATGGTAATTTCAAAAAAAAAACCTGACTGACAAGGAATCTGGAAATCTTCCATTTCTTCTATTCCTTAGAAACTTCAGTGCAATCATTCCAGTCCACAGCAATTAACACAGGAAAAAGGAAAAACACCATACATTGATTAGATTTTATTAGATAGAACCTGAAAACAACCTACTGAAGCATTTAATAAATAAGAGATATGAGAGAATCTCTGGAAACGCAGATGTACTTGTCATGTTTGTTTGCACTTCTTAAAACTGTTATAAGAGCTTAAAAAATCATTGTCTTATTTTGGGTATTTTTTTTAAATTTTTCCTTCTAGAAGTTTGTCTATGGTTTTTTCTCTTAATTTAATGCAGTATTTTATGTTCTTGCAAACATTTTATAACTATAATATAACAGATTCAATATCTCTACCAGGCAGTGAAACTTACTCTATTGGTATCCAACATTCTCTCTGAAAGAACTCTCTGGAACCTCACCTGAAATTTCCACATTTACAAGTTATATTTATGCTGCTGTACTTGATTTTTACTCAGCTAAATAGTGCCTGAATTATAGAAACTGTTTAATAGAGCTGGCATTCAGCAAGTATTTAGCTGCAATTAGTAGATTTAGCATTTTTTCTCATGAAGTGTGATTTTTGTTTTGGAACTTAATATGACAGCCTGTCCAGGATCAAACTTTATCTCAGAAGAGGACAGCTGCTATTTGAGAAGCACGTTTGTAGTTACTTTTTAACATCAAAAATTTGCACTTCAAAGTGGCACAGAAAAGAAATCATTGCCAGCTAGAGGGACAGCTGAAAGATAAAGTGATAGATACATGAAGAACTGTTGCTCCCAATCTGTTTGTTTGGATGGGAAAATATTTCTATAGAAAAAGAAATATAGAATTAGTAATACTGGCCATTTTCCAGTGAACTTTTAATAAAATCATAGAGTGGGATGGGTTGGAAAGGACCTTGAAGGTCATCTAGTTCCAACTCTCCTGCTATGGGCCAAATTACTTTCCATTGACCACAGGATACAAGGAGAAGATTAAAAGAGCAAGCTTTACTGAGAGGGATGGATGTCAACACAAATGGTACCCAAACATTTGCATGATCATGATCATTTTCACCTGGAAATTGAAAGGCAGCATATGCAGAGTCAAAAAGTTGGGTTTTTTCCTGGAAAAAAAAAAATAAAATAAGAAATGGGCATATGTACTCTGGGTTAGCCACTGCATTTCAATAGTATTAAAATACAAAAATGAAAAATGCGTGAAAATTTACAGTATTTTGATTTTTGAGATTGCAAATACAGCAGTTATCAAATCTGTAACCAAGGAAAATACCACAGACCAGATTTCTGAAGTTAATTAATAAAAATTATTCAGTATTTCAAATGCCAGACTACCATTGAAGCGAGGTTTATCAGTCCTACTGCAAAATCTACTAAAATTACACTCTAGGCACATGAAAATCTGCAGAAATTTATACCATAACTTTTTGTTTTCTAGTATTTCAACAGGACATTAAAATACTATTCTTTATTTTGTTTTTTTTTTTCTCTATTTCATTTCCAAAGATTCCTGCCTATCTCTGGATGCTTATTGAATTGCATATGAAATAAAAGCTGATATAGCCAGAGAATTACATTTTTCTGTGTGATCTTCTTGCAAAAAAAGACTGCCTTTTATTTAAAATTCTGCTGAAAAATTTCATTTTACGTTTCAGACAGTCTTCTTGAATAGTCACTTAGCTGTAGGTAATAGTCAGTTATAGGTCAATCCTCCAGAGCTTTTACTAAAGATGATTTTGTGAACTTAAAAGAAAGAGGTAGTATCATTAGTGGGCCTGCTGTGGAACCAATACTCCAAAAGGCATCAGAAAGGGTTTTCTGTGTCTTTTGTATCAATTTTTGATATTATTCTTAAATATTAAAACACATGTTTCATCAAATCATAGAACAATTAAAGTGCAAAAAGACGTTTAACTTTATTGAGTCCAACTAAACTCTGGGGTCAAGGGACCCAAATTCAAATCCGTATTTCCAAATATATATATTATATATATGTGTATATATATATATATATAAAGATGCAAGGAAAATTCTGGCTTTATTGTGAGGTATCATATCATAATTAATTATCCTGAAAGAAGAAAGCTTAGAAATAGAAAGTTAACTGAAACAAAAATTTTAATAATAACTTCTAAAAACTCTCTATGGCAACAATATTTCCTTTCAGTTATGCATTCATGGTGTTTTACTAAAACCAGTAAGAGCAATAGAATTTAAGAGGGACTAAAGCTCTGTAATCAGTTATTGACACAAGGGTATTCTTCCTACAGTTTTGAAACCTAGCCAAAGTCAGTCCAATTAGTCCCCTTGACTGATCAACTTCCTTCAGTGCTATTAACCATCCTGAAAATTTGCATGGTTTTCATTTCTTGACTCTCTCCTTTCCTAGTCAGTGTTCACATATGTAAAAGTCTTTCAGAGAACAGGTAGTGCTCCATTTTCTTCCATCCTCCATTTCCAATTCCTGACATTTGTTCTTCCAGGGCCTTTCTCTACAGAAAATGCAATGCATAAGAACAATTCACAGTCAAATTAGCCTTTCACTGATATTGTTTCAGTACAACTTTCTTACCTGACAAATGAAAGTCACTCCCATTACATCATGCCTTGGTAACAATCCCAGCAGGGGCTCTGAAGAACAGCTAATACAGTGTCATGACAGCAGCTCACTTTTAAGTGCCATTTCTTGTCTTTGATATCACTCTGGCTCTTCAGAGCCCAATTTTGTTTGTACTTGTTTAAGGCTTTTTTTTTTTTTTTTTTTTGAAATTATGGAGCTAAAGATCTTGTCTAGATGCTTATATGCTGCTTTTCATTTAAAACAATATTTTCTCCCTTATTTCACCTCCACTGTTAAGTCCTGACCCAGTTATATACATCCATTTACTTTTTCCTGACTTTTGCCCTCCATTTTAAAATTTTCCCATCAGTTACTTCTCCTTCATCATCTCTTTACAATCAAGCACAATGCACTTCCCTTAAAAACTTTGATACACCCAGCTATCATATGTTATTTATGATAAAGTGTCACCTCATACCTCAGATGGATGAGCCACTATTTGTTATATTTTCAAATCAGCCTCATGCTGCCTCTCAGACATGGGAGGAGTTTCTCAGAAATATTTTCAGAGCAGCTAACTGTTACCATATTTCATCTCCCCCCTTAAAATTCTGCATCAGGATGCTTATGAAAAATGTTGGTATCCATTTGGTGATGTACTCATTCCTACTGCATATTGATCTAAACAATACTGTCACAGAGATTTCATTTTTATTTATCTACCTTTTATGACTGGTTTTATGCATAAAAATCAAGTTAATCATGACAGGAATTGTCTTTTATCCTCGTGTTTGAAATGTTTTGCAGCTTGGATTATGGTTGCATGAAAGCAAAATTCATCTGTGCTTTTAGGGTGACATGAGAGATTATTATTCTTTCAGTAGTTTGCATTAGATCTTTGGTATCTCTGGCTGTGTAAAAGTAGGAACTGAATGAATTTAGAAAGATCTGAATCTCAACTTTGCTCACATGTGTCTTCACAATCATTACTAGTGAATTTTTTAGTCATTTATAGTTGTATACAAAGGCTTTCATTGTCTTAAGACTGAAAATACTTGTTACTTCCAGATTTTCTTTATTTAGAGAAAAAATATTCCTACTTCCTAAGTTAATTTGGGTTGTGATAGTAAAAAGATGTAACAGAGGTAATAAAAATGTGACAAATATAAGCAGCTTCACAATTGCCTTCAGACATAAAAGCCATAGAGAATTATATATTCAAGATACTGATGAAACACTGATTTGTGTAATGTGTTTATAATATTGTTATTTTACCCTTCATTATTTAAAAATACAGTCTGGCATCACTTGATTTCTTGTAACCGCTGCTACAAGTTGGACATATGTTCCCATTGCACTGCATGATGTAAGAAATGCATTAGGGAAAGAGAAGCAAGGGTGAATAAATTGTAAGTACCTCACTTTAATATCCATGTGCAGCACGTTCATTGCACTCATCACCAGGCACTGTCAGGCCACGTTGCTGTGCCCAGCACGAGTTCAAGGTCTAATAGGCTGGAGTGATGCATTTGGCAAACAAGCAAAGCTCCAAGCACACACAAGAATGCATTGACTCTAGTCCAAGTGATCAAACAGCATCCACTGGGCCAGAGCACTACACTAAGTGGTCTAACCCAGATCAAAATGAAAATGGAAACAAATTGAAAATCTTCAAATAAGTCACTTTTCTCAATTCTTTTGATTGATGCATCTTTCTATTTTTTACTGTCCAACTGGCCAACAGACACACGTGGCTTTGGCAAAGCCTCACCAAATGTGGAAGCATCATGTTCTAAGCTAAAACCACAAAAAAGCAACAAAGAATTTTATCACAGTAGCATCAAGGTTGGAAATAATTCAAACTGGATGTTTCACAGAAAACAGCACAGAATCTTTTTTTTTTTTTTTTTTTTAACTGTCTGCAGAGACAATATGAAAAAAATAGCAACTTAGCAGGTCACTGGATGAACAGGCAGCAGAAATTATATGCAGAACTGCTACTTTATTTTTCTAAAATGGGATTTTGGTGAAATTTTATGGCTTAATACCAAGAGATTAATCTAAAAACCTATATTTAAAAGACTTGCCTTAGGGAGTACCAGGTGCAAATACTATCCCTGAATAGATCTTCTGCTTTAGTAGTGTTTATTGTCACTATGAGATTAACTTTAACCTGCTTAATGTCCTTATAAGTGTTCTGAAGATCTATATTTTGAATCCAGTACTGTGTATCACAACTATAGCCTCACAATACCTGCATTTCAATAAAATGTAAAATATTCTCTCGCCAACATGATTCTTGTTTTAATATTTTTTAATAGGAAAAAAGGCTTTGAGCCCCATACCACACTTATTGAGAAAATAGTTTAACTGCTTTTTCACAGACTGAATGAAGATATTTTACATCTCTTTTGTTTCTGACTCAGTACGGATCCAAGAATGGTGGAGCCAAGGGCCAGAAAGAGTGATGCAACACTGAGCATGGTATGGCATCTAATCATAGAATCACAGAATATTCTGAGTTAGAGGGGACCCATCAGTATCAGTGAGTGCAAATCCTGTCCCTGTGCAGGACACCCCAAGAATCACACCATGTGCCTGAGAGAATTGTTCAAACACTTCTTGCACTCTGTCAGGGTTGATGCTGTGGCCACTTCCCTGGGGAGCTGTGCCAGTGCCCAGCCACCCTCTGGGTGAAGCACTTACTCCTGATATCCTAAACCTCCCCTGACTCAGCTTCAGGCCATTTCCTCAAGCTGTGTCAGTGGTCCTCAGTGGTCATGAGAGCAAAGAGATCATCCTTGTCCCTCTGCTTCCTTTCAGGAGGATGGTGAAGATCAGCTGCTCTCCGTTTCTGCATTCCTCCTGGGATTATCACAGAAAAAACAGAGAAAACTTGGAAGTATTTTCAGGCAAGAATTGAACAGGAAGAAAAGAACAGCAAATGTTTCAATACCAATATTTTGTGTAAGAATAAGTAAGAGCACAATAAAACCTGTGCAAGGTCTGCAATTACATCCTAACAAGCACACATATAAATCCTGAAGATGCAGAGAACAGAAGTATCTGTATTTAAAAATGTTGTTATTGCTGGTACCACCAACACACAGACACTACAAGGCTGTCATGCCAAATGTACTCCAGTAATTTTAGAGAAGAAAAAATACTGAAGATTATCATCTCTGCATACATGTTTGCATGAAATTGAAGAATAATTATTTCTAATTAAATGAGAATTTAAGTGTAAGTGGAACCATCACTTAAGAAATGTAAGGGGCACTGCAGTCAGACTGAGAGGCATCTTAAATCTTTTTGATTTGTTGCCTATATTGGATGTATATAGTTCAGAAAACATGCACTTCCTGGAAAAGTACATAATGTAATGGGTGAACAACTGGCACAAAGGGTTAAAATAAAAGGGGTTACATCAGGCTGGCATTTGTCACTAGTGGGGTTATACAGAGCTCCATCTCAGGGCTGGTTCTCTTCAACACCTTAATTTAACAACCTGGATGAAGGACTTGAAGTGTTACTAAATAAGTACAGTAAATTTGGAGAAGCTGTTGGATCTTCTGAAGGCAGAGAGACCTGGGCAAATCAGAGGTCGGGGCCATCACCAGCTGTGAGAAGCTTAACAAGGATGAGTGACAGATGCTGTAGCTGGGATGGGGCAACCCTGGATGTATGGACAGGCTGGGGGATGAGAGGCTGGAGAGCAGCACTGTGAAAAGGGACCTGGGGGTCCTGGCTGATGGCAAACTGAGCATGAGCCTGCAGTGCCCTGGCAGCCAGGAGGGCCAACCCCGTCCTGGGAAGCACCAGGCACAGCATCACAGACAGCAAGGGAGGGATTGTCCTGCTCTGCTCTGCTCTGCAGCCTCATCTTGAGTCTTGTGTGCAGTTCTGGGCACTGCAATATAACATGCAAACCTATTGGAAAACGTCCAAAGATTATAATTGAGAAGATGGTGAAGGTGGTGAAGGGCTTAGAGAGGAATTCATACAAGATGTGGTGATGCCACTTGGTCTGCTCAGTCTGGAGAAGACTCAGGAAAGACCCCACTGCAGTTATACTTCCTCATGGGAGGAGAGTAGGGGCAGGCACTGACCTCTTCTCTCCAGTGATCCAAGGGAAGGGCCTGAAGTTGTGTCAGGGAATGTTTAGGCTGGTATTAGGAAAAGGTTCTTCAGCCAGAGGGTGGTTGGACACTGGAACAGGCTCCCCAGCAAGTCTGTCTGAGTTCAAGAAACATTTGGACAATGAACTGAGCAAGTGGGGTGGTTCCTTGGGCTGGCTTGGGCAGTGCCAGAAGTTGGTCTTCAGTGGTACTTGCAGGTCCTTTCCATTTCAGGATATTCTGTGATTCTGTTACTTGCCACATCTGAGAAAGAAATAAAAAATAGTTCCAGAATGAGTGGATGTAATCTGATATTTATTAATCACAGAATAGTGACTTGCCTATTTTATCCAAGTTGTCTTCTCTGCAATGAGAATGGTAAACATTTCTCAGTAGGAAACCCTCTATTTCATGTTCTCATCAACTCTCTGATCTTTGATGCTTATCATAGTTTCCTGTTAAATACTGAGACACATAATGGGCAAATTCTGCCAGAATAGCAACCCATTGTGGCTTTCTGACCAGAATTCAGATCAAGTATGCAACAGTTGGAAATGATATGACAGTGCTATTCCTGCCAACATATGATCATATTGTGATTTATTTATTTTGTCAGTGCAGAGGTGGATATTTTTACAGCACTTTTATTTCACTTTGCCTTTTTCTGAGAGGAAAGTATGTTCTTCAAGAATTTTCCACATTTTTGAAAACACTGATAGTTCTCCACTTTGACCATGTGTTATAAGTTATCCAAATACTAAAAATGTAAAAAAATACAAAATCTAAACTTTACATCTGGTTTCAAATGCACACCCATATTTTCATATAGCACAGATATGTGTGCAATAAAACAAAGGATGTTTCTGAACATTCTATTGTTCTAATCCTTTCATTTCCTCCTTTTTTTTTTCTTTTTTCCCAACTCTTGGGTTATTGGCAGTGATCTATTTGTGCCAGAGAAGTTGTGCTGATTTATATTGACTAAGAAATTAGACCCCTGTTTTCCAGTAAATGTATTCTGTGGGTCTTTTTTTTTTTTTTTTCATTTTATTTTTCTTTTTTCCCTTTTTAGTTTATATTTCTGAATTAATTTTTTCCTTTCTTTGAATGAACTTTTTTTATGCTGGACATTGTATTTTCATTAATTGCAGTGTTTTTATCCTATACTCCTTCATGAAAAAGAAGAGTGGTACTACACAGCAAGAGGCTCCCAAGCAAGCTGTCAGGGCTTGGGTGTGTTTCTCTGCATGTCTTTCTCTGCATATCTTCAACTTATACTGAAGTTATATAAAATCTTTTTCTCAGTGAAACAAATTTAATAGGCTTTAAAAATTTTCAGGCCTAAATCACCATGACTTTGCCCCAATGAAATATCAGTGTAATACTCCTGGCATCTTTAACATTATTCCAGCATAAACCTCTAACTATTATTTTAGCAAATTAGGTCTTTTATTTTTAGAGACCTTTATAAAGCAAGAAAACTGTGAGCTTGTGGAGTCTGTGCCATTTAGCTGAATATTCATGAAGAAAATTTAGAGTCTGAACATTCAGTGCTAATCTGTAGAGTTTTCATTTGAAGTCTTCAACTTATTTTTAAATATGTGTTCCTCATTTAATTAAATATAAAATAAATTGGTATTTCTAAAATAATGTGGGTAAAAATCCATCACTTGAAGCTCCATCCAGTGCCCACTGAATTAAACATGCATCATCTAATCTACATTCCAAAGTTTAAAAATGAGTTGTTCGTACTCTGTGTTAAATCTAAATCATCAAGTTGTCAATGAAGAATCTTGGTCATAAAATTAAGAATCATGCTAACCTGGAGTCAGCAGAAATGAAAAGTAAAAAGAGATATTTTGTAAATCACTGTTTATGACAAAGACTGCATCATGTTTCTCTATAGGTTTGTTGGAAAATGTTTAGATCTCTGGAAATAGATTTAAAAATTGGTAAAATAATAAGACAGCAGGATAACCAACTGGTTTGAAAACTATTTTATTCCTTAAACACTGCTGGTGATTCTATCCCACAGTTAAAGTATCACTTTAGAAGCTGCATAAACATACCCTTTTCTGCACCTCCTGTGACAATAATAAACTGGTACACAGTGAAGTGTGCTGTCTTTTCTGTGAAATGATTGCCTCAAGAGTAATAACTGTGAACCCTGATACTAATCCCATTTTTCAGATTATATCTGACACCTCCATATGGGCTACTAAAAACGTGTAGGAGGATTGGGATGCTAGAGAACATGCTCAGTTGTGATTCTAGTTTTGTAGCAAAATGCAAAGGAAAAGTAGAACAACAATAAAAAAGAAGGAATGGTTTTATTTGCCTTCTTATATGGCTGTAATATAAAAGAAAACCATACCTTCTAATTCCTGGTGTGCCAGCATCTAAACACAATGTAAAGCTTGTATCAAGGCATAGGTTCAGTTTTTATATGCTACATTATTTATCCAGTGGTGTTCTTCAGGCATTACATTTGCTGTTTCTCTCTCTGAGGAAGTTATCCATTTATGAGGGTTTATACTACCATCTAGTGTAATTTTCTTTCTTTTTAATAAAATATTGTCCTACTCATAAGCAAATCCCCAAGCCCATGGATGCTGATATTGCTGAATATACTTTGCTAAAAATATATTTGTCCATGTGTTAGAAAAAATTATCTTTCTTTGAGGTCAAATATTAGTTAAGTTTATGATTGTAACTTTTCAACATCAGAGACATGTTTTATTAATTACAGAAACAAATTTGGATTAAAGGCAAATGACTGCCCTCCACAATCTTTAATTCAATTAGTGAAGAAATTGCCTGTCTTTACTGAGATAACAGAGGCTTAATTGGTGCCCCTTCCTTCCTTCACTATTCTGTATTAAAGAGAAGGAGATTAATGTCTGCCAGGAGAGGATGCAAAAAGCAGAAAGATGAAGAAACAAGCCATGTTTTAAATGCAAGACCTGCTATATGACACTGGAATTAAGCAGCTTTCAGGCATACTTTGCTGTTTTAATTTTCAGAAGGCAAAGAAAAGGAGACTAGTTTACCCAAGATATTCCCCTTTCCAGTGGGACTACTCAGAGTTCAGAGTTTAGCTGTGAGCATAGGTAATATGCTGTGACTGGAAAAAGAAGCTAGAAAGATTATGTAATGAATATATAACAGATGTAAGGGGGGTTCTGGGAACTGGGATTTTATCTTCCTAATTGATGCACATTCAGACTGGACTACTATAGTCCTACGAGGAATTCCAATAAAATTGGTGGGATGTGTTCTGAAGTAAGATGCACAGTGAGGGATGGGCTAAGTTTGCTTGCTGACTATTCATTACTTCATCTCAATCGAATGCAATAAGAATCATAACAGCACACAATCCAAAGTCTAGTCTGATTAATTTAGAGACTTCAAAATCTAAAAGATTATGGAAAAAAAAAAAAAAAAAAAAAAAAAAAAAGGAAAAAGGAAAAAAAAAACCACATAGTAAAAACAAAAAACAAAAAACAACCATCCCAGCTTGTTAGCACAAATCATTATTCTTTTTCAAAGTAGAGAGCTAATATCTTCCATCCTGAATTTAAAATATCTGACCCTTGCCATCTTTTAGGGCTATTATGTCACTAAGTCTTCTATTGGTGCAATAATTTCAGAATCTAATAATGACAATTATTTTTTAACAAGAAACTTCTGTTTCCTGTCTGAAAGGGGTGTCTGATCATCTTCAGCATTATCTACTTTCCCAATGTTAATATTCATCCTTACAGGTTTTTTGCAAAGCCTAATTTGCTGCTGCATGTGTTGGCTTGCTCTCTGCTAGGTGTTTCACTGACTTGTGAAAATCTGCAAAGAAAATACAGAACCTGTGTCCAGGAATTAGGCAGCTCATCATCTTTCTAATTAATTTCAAGGCATGATCTGGCATTTTACTGTTCAAGTGAATTTGTTCAAATTATTTTTCATCAGACAGCACAAATGCTTGTAACAGTCCTATTTCCAAATTTTATATATTATCTTTAAACTTAGCATCTGACAGAAGTTGCTGTATATGGTAGCTTCTGACAGGGAACTGGAAGACAGGAATGCAATGTTGAAACTATACAAGGTAAAATAATTTTTAAGTGTGCAACTCAAGAGTTTTCCACAATTTTAGTTTCATCTCTTGCATTTCACAGAGGCTAGTTCACAGTATTGCAAGGGTGGCATCTGAAAACTGAAGAGCAAATACTTACTGGAGAAGTTTATTAATCTGCCATAGTATTGATCTAAAACACAGATGGCATCTCCTATATGACATTTTACCTACTGACATTATAGAAATGCTTGAAAATTGGTATTTCTAAATGCCAATACAACAGCACATCAATTTTACAATAGCCATGAGTACAAATACAAGGCAGTTTACACTGTATGCTATAGTAGATAATAATAAAGATAATCTGGTATAACATATTTCAAGTCATTGTAAAGAAAATTGAATTTTTAAATTCCTTCATTTGATGATTTTCAGCAGAACACGTACCTACTGAGCAATTTATTTCTTTGAAAAAAATGTTCAGAAGAGTAATTTAATGTGAACAAGGTGGATGTTCTCTCTTTAAAAAGGATTAATTCTGTCCCTTTAATTATTGGAGATTATCTTTTTAGAAGAACTAATTAATGCAAAGGATTTTCTTTCCACTAAAAATTTAATTGGAAATTCTCTGAAATGAATGAAAGTCACCTTTTACAACATTTGTGTAATATTGACTCTGTTTTTTATGTTTCCAATGTAGTTTAACCATCTTTTCCTTACATTTCTCTTTTACTTTTTTCTTCATTTTACCTCTTAATAACACCTTTTACAAAATATATCTACTTTAATGGATTCATTTGCTGAAGTTTTTCTGTGTTCATATGTGACCTCTTTATTTGTTACTGTTACTACCAGAGGGTTCATCTCTTCAAAGTGAACTTGTATGGCAATGGTTGCTATTAAGAATTCACACATGAGAATGCGAGTTCTATGGAAACTGACAGCATTTTTGTCTAGTTCAACATCACAGTTAAAAGCATAAAACTGGAATTATTCCAGGTCATCTAGGTTTCATTCTCTGAAACAGTTTTCTAGCTTTCTAGTATCGTATGGCTTTATAGTTCAGGGATTTCATACCAAGCTGCTCAAAGTGAAGATGATATTTACTTGTGACATGTGCCAATGTAGATATTTTTGAGAATAATTATTATCACTTTCAAAATGGAAGAGACACTTTTTTTGGAAAAAGGAATGCAAACTTCTGTAGTTCTCTTAGTATAATTTCAAGTAAACCCCCAGTTTACTATATGTACTATAAGCAAAAGGAGTAGGCACAGAGTTTACAGAGCTGTTTCAGTTGCTGCTGAAGTCAATAAATTGTGATACAGGAGCGACAGGGCACACTGAAATTAAAAAGTGTAAAATTCAAAGCCTCTAAAAGAAACATTTTTCACTCAAAATGAGAATTTGCTTTGTTACATCTTCCCAGGAAATTATAGAAGTCATGATTGTTAATAGTTTGGATGCTTGTACAGATATTAATGGCATTTAGTTATCAGACTTAATCTTAAAGAATGTTGTAGAATATAGCTAGATGTAATCACAACTAATATGGGAAGGCACAAGATAGATCCACAATAATTCTTAAGTCCTTGGAAAATTCTGAGAGTCATTTATATCTGAAAAATCACACTGCAGACATAAAAGGTAGCTAAAACTCAATGCTTTGATATTAATAGAAGACAGATTTTTTTACTCTATGGGTAGATTTCATCAGGAAATTGCAGGAAAAAAACATAATTGGGTTTTGGTTTTTTGTTGTTGTTTTATTTTTTAGTGAAAAATATACCCCCATCAAACAGGACTTATTCTGATGAAAAGTACTGCCAGTTTTATGAATTCTCTGAAATATGGCTTTGGGAAGCTGCATGGTTGCATGACATTTCAGGTAGGACATTGGAAGAGCAACATTGTGGAGTGTGTGACTTCAAAAAGGCTCTGCTGAACATGTGGAGCCCAACTTGTAGTGACCCAGAGTGTCCTACTTTCAACTCTAGATTCACAACCAGGCTCCTTTGTCACTACGTTTTAGCTGCCCTCTGCTGATATTCACGGGAGGAAGAGGTTTAATAAAAGTGCATGATTGCTGTAACAATTCTATATGATGTAGTTCTCTTTTGTTCTGATTGAGACAATTTTTCTCTGAAATCTTCTACTTAGTTTTTCTTGGGTTTTTTTAATCCTCTTCCTGTTTTTCAACGAATGCATGCACTAGCATCTTAGTCCTGTACCAGTCTAAATAACAGCAATGTCTTTTCTTACTCTATTCATAGACAACATCTGCATGCAAGAGGTCCACTTGCAAGTACTCAAAAAGGAAAACAGATCTAGTTTGATACAATGGATGTATTTTTAATTTGCAGGGTTGGTAAACAGACAATAAAACCCAGCTAAAACACAAGAGGCTCTCTAAATGTTGACTGCTGTGCTGCAGAACTATACTCTATATACTATATATGATGTTACCACATATTGGATGGGTTTTCAGTCAAAACCCATTTGTTTAGTGCTGTGCTCACTAGGTCTCTTGATTCCTCATTTCCAATAGAAGCTTGTGTGAAGAAGGGTGTTGCTATGACATATAGGATCAAATCCATAGCAAAGACACAAGGCAGGGCATTTAGCAGAAAGATATTGTTGATTTTATATATCAAGACACTGAAAAAGAGACACACACACAAAAAAAAGCTAAGTCCAGGATGTATGCAAGCTATAGTAGAGCAGTGATTAACCTGCTTTGGGAGCCTGTGGAGATTGCATGCTTGGCTGTTAGAAACATGGAAATTGAATACAGACACAGAGAAAAGAGACAGGGGGGAACTTGTAGGTGTTCACTGCTGAGATTGTATAGAACATGCATTAAATTGTATACAGTAACAATATATACATCACTTCAAATCACTTAAAAATTTTAAACAAGTCCAAGATCAATTGCATGTATGTTGGTAGCTTCACTTTATTGTCTTGAGGAAGCCAATCATAATAAGGAAGAATAAAGCATAGTTAACCTAATTCTGATTGCAGAATCCTTCTTTTCAGCATCAGATAAAAGTTTTTCAGCATTTCCACAATAATCTTTATCCTAAGAACTTTACATTTTTGCATTTTGAATTATCTGAAACTGGAATTAAGAAGTAAGTTTTTTTATATATTGGATAGATATCTTTGACCTATTTAAACAAGAACAAAAAATTTACCCTGGAAAACTCTAAGCTGCAGATTCCAAAATGGTGACAGCAGCATCTAGACAGGCACCAGAATTTAAGTAACAGTAAAAGCTATACACTGTTAAGAGAAATATAACAAAAATAACCTTATGGTCACTTTAATTGCTTTTTCCTTTTTCTTTTTTCCTTTTTTTAGATAAGGCTAGATTTAATTTTTAATCAGAATAACCCAGTATAAATAGAGTTTTCAGATTATGCTGAAAATGTCTTTACTTTGTGGGATTTGTGCATTTACCTCCTCTGCAGTGTCCAAGTTTACTCTGACAGCACTAAACAATGGCAGTCAGATATCTTTTGGAGAAGCCAGTATTATCCCAGTGCTAATATGTTTAGTTTTGTATGTGCCTATCTGCTAGTGCACATCTGCCTCTGTCTACATGCCATTACTTCTGTCCAAAAGAAACAGAAGTTGAATTCTGCCCTGGCTCCAAAATATCATTTATGTTTTGTCCACCTGGCACAATGCAGAACTGTATCAGACCTAGCCCTTTTAAAAGTGCAATAAAAAATTTAAAAACATATAATTCCAAACAACAAAACAAAACAAAAAAAGGTATAGTATATATCCTTGCAAAGAATAAGATATGAAAAGTGTATCATGTAGTTTAATTAATTTCACCAAATACGTTAATAACCTTCAATGGGAAAAACATGTGGATAGAAAATTATACAAGTCTATAAATGTTGTTAATTGTAATGTAACAGTATGAAAGCTTTCTAATATTCAGTAGCTGTAAAGTTGGTGTTTGTACTACTTGTGCAATATCATATGAACATATCAGCCTGTTTACTGGTAGTCTCCAGTAAAAATAATGTCTTTTAAATATTTTTTAACTTAGAACTTTATAGGAACTGAAACCTATAAAGACTATCAGACTCATAGATTGCATTATATAATCAATTTTTCATAGAAAAATGTGTTTTTTATGGAATGGAAACTGAACAAAAGCATTTGTAAGAACCATTGGTATATTGGCTGCAGTTTTCTGTGGAATAAAATTTCAATTTTTTTCCATGTGCCACTAGTCAGAGGCGTCTCATCTTTTTTTCTTTCAGTGCTACATACTGAAAGTGAAATCTGTAATCCATACAAAAGGAAAGTTATACTTCCTTAATTGAGCAGAAAAAAATAAAAAGAAGAATTAAGTGGAGTTTTAGAAATTTAAGACACATTTCACTTTTACACATTTAAATGAAAATAAGAATAATTTTATGATTTCTTCATGCTTTAAACATTTTCTTATTTGAAATGCAACCTAGTTATTATTTTTATTTCAAATTATGGCATTACAAATCTGATAAGAAAATCAACAAAAAAAAAGTAATAATTTGCAAAATACTGTCAATATCAATTTTTTTCGCTGAATTGAAAAAGTGAAAATTTTTATATATCTACCTCAGAATGTGATGAACTATGCAAATACAATCCTTTCCACACAGCCATATTCTGCTCATGGGTTCTGCATTGTCACCCTGCTTAGATATATTTTCTCTTGAATCAGGTTTCCTCTACAGACATTTTTATGCTTTTCCTACTTGCTCATGATCATAGTTTTTCTGATTAGTATCCAGATGCACTAACTCCTTTCCAAAACAATCCCAGTACTATTTCATAGTGAACAATGTGAAAATCAAATACAGCAATGAACATTTCACTTCAAAATATAGATGAACAATTCTGAGACTGTTCAGTACTTTGTCTTTCTGAATAAGACAACACTTACAGGAGCCAAATTTCTCTGTGCCACTGCCTAGCAACACTTAGCTCCTATTCTGGCAAACCAAACCAGAATACAATGCCTGGTGTGTCCCATAATATTTTATTTAATGTTTCTTTATTATTATGAAGATTAAATGGAAAAATAATATATGTACCTTTCAGATTATTTTTTCATTTTATATTTCAGTATTTTTAATTTAATTTTATCTAATATGAGATAGGATATTTTTATTTTTAATACTTTATAATAAACTTATGTATATTGAAAAAGTACTTCAGTGTTTTAACATTTAAATTTATTGCAATCTGTGTTCTTTCTAATTTTAATAAATAAAAGAGGAATTGTGGTGAATTGTGTTTATGCCTAGCATATAACACTAGCAAACCTGGAGTAAATATCTGAAAATCTTGAATAGAAACTTGACCACAAGAAAAATAAGTTCTAACAAAACCAGACTTTTAAGAGTTATCACATTTAGTCTTACACATAAATGAAGTGTTTCTTATCAAGTACACATTTAAAATTAAAATAGATGACTTTGTTCTCAATATGTAAAATAATAAATTTTTGCTCATACAGAATAAACACTGCGCCATTTATACTATTCACTTTTGGTTTGTTGTGAATAATCCCAGCAATGCATAATGTGTTTATACAGTCTGTATGTGTCTATATAGAAGGATCATTTTAGCTGCCTTCTAGGTGTAAATATTCAGCTTTTCAAAAAACAATCTATTTAAAAAAATAATAATGAGAAAGCCATATCTTATTGAAGTTGCATAGGAAAATCTGTAAGAATAACTGGAGTTTCAATTAAATTAAAAAAGAAAAAAAGAAAGAAAGAAAAAGGCATAAAAGTTCCAGGACAGGGTAGTTATATCAAAACCAGCAGGGCTAAGCACAGCATGAATCTCAGAAGAAAAAGGAAACAAAGCTCATTAACCACAACACCTTTTCTATTCCTGGCTGGATAAGCTACAGAAAGCATAGCTGATCTGACATGACCAAATATATTTTATATATTTACTTGGCCAAACTGTCAGGGTAAAAAACAAACAAATAAACAAAAAAAAAGCAACACAGGTAGAAAGATGCCAAGATAGGTCTCATTTTCCCTCCTCACCTTATGCTTCTGAGCTCACCTTCTCATCCCCACCCCTGCCTTTCTGTGATTTAAGAACTGAGTGTCAGCCTTAATTCTGAATTTCCTGACTTTTATGGTTTAAGTCAGTCTCTTAATGTTATCTAAACATACTTTCTTGGTATTTAATATAAAGAAGCTTTGGTTCTAAAATAGAAAGACTTTGATCTGATACACTAGAGGGGGGCTGCTGGGGGAATGTGGTGTGATTTCCATTATTTCCCAGCTCTTTCCCACTGTGCTACTTTTTATATGATTTTCTTTTCGTTTCCCTTTAACCAGCTTCCAAAGATTCACTGTGAACACCACAAAGAACCTTGTCACATGAAGGACAGAGCTGACTTTGCCAGACTGCCTTCAGTGATATTTGGTTCAGCTTTTTGTTTCTTTATATATAAAAGTGAAAAGATTAGATCTTCATTATTAATTTTAAAACACTACATTTAGCCATTTTTTTTCACTCTTCCTCAATGCAGAGTTAAGTATGATGAACTCTGCTACAATTTATTCAAGCTTTGGCTTAAACATACTTTCACTGACAATAGATTGATGTGTCAATATAGATGTCTGGACTAGATGATATCAGATTAACATGTCCCTGTGGTAATCCTAAATGATGCCTAGCTCAAGTTTGGAAATTACAGAGCAACCTCTAGTAGATCTATGGGCAGCACCTGTTTGGAAGAGAAGATTAGTGTGGATGCAACATTGAGCAAATGGGGTCACAATTATGCTTGGGTTGGGATTTTTCTGTTGATATTACAAGCAACAGATCCAAAGTCATTTATGGTACCTCTACTGCCATGGGACCAAAATGTCTGAGATGTCAACAAATAAACTTAGGAAATATGCAACAAAATATTCCATGTGAGAAAATGCAAACCAGGGAGGGTTCCATACAGAATAGCCTCTAAAATCACAAAATGCATTGTAAGTACAGACCTAAATACTGGGTTTTCAGCTTCCTATGATGAAAAGAGCCTTTTGAACTCCATGGAAACATTGAAAAAGATAATTAGCAGCCTTAGTGATTGAGTGACATGAGCAGGATTAAAAAAAAGATCACTTATTTACATGTCAAAACGTCCATCACAACTGTTGGTATGGAAACATACTGCCTTTCTTTAGGAAATGAGAAAGTGCTAAGAAAAAGTATATGTTCACTGAACTCTAGATGAATATATGTCCTCAGAGGTGTTATCCTGAATTTACAGCATTGAGAAAACATAATTCAGTTTACTGTGTACCTCTCTTGTTCTGCTGCCATAGACTGAAGGTGGACAACACAAAGGACTCAAAAAAAAACTTTGACATGTTTTCATAATCATCAGCAAACAGATCATGACTGCCAGTCACAAAATGTGCAGAATCCATTAAAACTAGGGAGAAAGGAAATATGAGAGGTAAGAGCAAAATTTAACAAAAATACTTGGTTAGGGCCACAAAAGGAATGAAAATAAAATTCTGTAGGTCAGCAATGACACAATGCTCATAACAGTAAGAAATCTGATGAAATGCTGTGAAAAAGAAAAAAGTAAACACTACATTTGGTTTGCCAGACAGGAGTGGGTTGCAAGAATACAGATGGCAATATGCCTGATTATAAGGACTCATCCATTACTAGCTGCCTTCCATAAAAGGCTGGCATCAATATCAAATAGAAAAAGATATTTTATTCAATGAAAACTAAGTGTTTTTGCAAACTCTCAGTGAATGAGTCCTGAAGCCATAGCTGGGTTGATTAGACAATGAAAAACAGTCATCACTCAGTTGATTAGCAAAGGCTCAGAAAATGAATTATTAGAGTTATAAATAGAGTTGATAGCTGTGATCAAACTGTAGATCTAGACAAAACACAACAGGGACATGAGAACAAACCTTTAGTGCTTGCTGAAAGCATTTTTTAAAATACCTAATGCCTAAACCCACTTATAGAAATCTAGATGTCCCTTTCTGAGAGGGAGATGCAAAATACTGCTGCAAATCTGGCCCATGAGGCCAACATAAGGATAGTTGCATTATTCAGCAATATTTGTTTAATGCACAGGGAGAGAAACACTGGAATTAAGTCACAGGGCCACAGAATGGAAAATTTCTAAGGGAAACAACTGCATTCTATGAAAAAGAATTTTCTCACTGAAATGTTTCAGGAAATGGCAAAGTTGTTTTGCCACTCTCAAAGACAAATCGAAGGTTTTAATACTGAGAGTAATCAGAATAGATGTTCCCCATTCTTTCCCCTAAACATTCACTAAGTTTGGCAAAATTACTTTTGAACTGTTCTAGTCTTCTATTTAGCATAGTTATACTTTCACTGAAATAAATTGCAATTGGATAAAAATACAAAGCTCAATGTGCTATGTACAAAGAAGCCCAAAACTATTGTTGGAATTTTTCAATGTACATGTTCATGCATATTTACATCCCTAAGGTATTATCATAAATTCCTGCCTGGCTTTTTACTGTGTAAGAGTTCCCTCTACTGGCTGAGCTACTGGCCTCGATTTCCATCTCACCTTGCTGATTCAAAATATTTCAGAATCCAAGTTTGATAATTTTTCTTTCAGTTTCTCTGAAACTCTGCAATATTTACTTGAATTCTTTTGAAACTGAGGAGTCTTCATAAAAACAAACATGCATCCCATCAGTATGGACTAGAAATGCTTAGAGCTAGTACAGTGGTGACAGACAGTCCCTAGCCAAAGCTGATTGATCAAAATAAAATTCAATAAGTAATTGAATATAGAAGTAATTGAAGTACCAGAAAAAATTTTAGAAGGATTCAGTGTATTGACTTAATTTTCCAGTCCTTAAAATGGTCAAGTTACAAGACTTGCATCATTGAATACATTATAGAGATAGTGTTTTCTTCAAGCTGCTCCAAAAGCTATTCTCATTAGTCTTCTTTATCCCAGCTTCTTACACAGCTGTGCACTGGGTGAAAAGAACTCAAATGAAGATATTAGTTTGTGAAGACTGATTCATCTCTATTCTTTCAAGGTCTGCTGATGAAATTCCAGGATTTCCTTACTTAGTAAAATTGGTTATTTGATCTTTATCCATACTGGGCCCAATAGTCTTACAGATGACTAATAGAAATTCCTGAATCCTCTCCAAGAAGTGTATATCCTTTTTTTTCTTGACTTAGAGGAAGCTAAGCAAATCCATCATGCTTGTTTTACCTGAGAGTATGGAAATCTTTCTTGACCCCTTAGCAAAGGCATTTGGACTGACTCCTAAATTCCTCAAAATCTATACTCCATCAATGAAAGACAATGCATTATTATGGGGGAAAATGGAAGAAGACAATTTAAATATTAGAGAGAAAACAATAAAACAAACTCTCATGTCCCTTGCACTAGTAAAGTGGAGACAGAAATTTTGAAAGGAAGTTTTATCCCTCCTCTTATTCAAGCTTTCATAATCAATAGAACATTCAAATATTCCTAAAATGAAACCAAATCAAGACATGGACGTAGAAACACTACAGAATATAGAATACAATAGTACACATCACTTTAGAATGGAAAAGGTATAGTTTAGAGGAAAAATATAGATATTATGCTACTGTTTTATCCCTATCATTGGACATCAGGAGCTGTAAATTTTGTTGCCATAATTTCATTAGAGAACAATAAAAAAAAAATTTAAACAGTGGGAGTTTGAATGATTTAAACACAAAATTTTAGCTCAGAAAGGTAGATTTCTGAGAGAGTTCTTAATAAAGAAGAAGCTACCGAGTTTATTTTGTAATCTGACCTATTGCCTTCAAAGGACATCTGTGAGCCTATTTAAAATATATGAATGTACCATTTTATTTATGTACCTTTTTTGAAATGTAAAAGTCTATGGCACAGGTTCTACTTTATAATGCACCACTAGTCATGCGTTTCAGGCAGAGAACCTATAGGACAGAAACAACAGCTCATACCATCTATTGCATCTCTAGGTCAAGATATCACCATAATATAGCATGAGTATGCATTGACTTGCCTGGTGACAGACCAGTCTATACCAATAAGACAACAGGAATACCAGTGCAATAATCTCCCAGTTTCCAGAGGACATCAGTTTAAATCTGCATTATTACTGTTTCAAAGTAAAGGAATTAAAGTTTGGCTAAAATGTTCCTTTCTTTCTTGAAAGATAGTTAGGTCAAGCCCTACTGTTAAAAATACTCTGACTGAATTTTAGAAGTGAAATAAATCATGAACTTAAAAGAGTTTCTCACTGGCTGAGGTTAAATTATTATTTTGTACTGTTTCACTTTTATAAGCATAGTTTTACAGTAGAAGAGTTTTACTTATTCTGCTTAAACCAAACAATACACAAGACATAATACATTCTGTCGTGATAATTACAATAACTACAAACCTGAAACTTCCCCATGCTCTAACACACATATTTTTGTTTCATTATTAACATTTATTATGAATCTTTTTTGTAGTGCCTAGAACCCAACTGCAGCAGGAGTTCCATTGTGCTAGTTTAATACAAAAAACCAATAGCAATGGCATTTTACAGAACAGTCTGTATATTATCTAAAATTATAAATACAAATAATTAATTGCAAAATATTATTCCTACATTACACAAGGAGAGCTCACAATGCAAGAGATGCAGTGGAATGTGAGAAGAGTTCTGAAGTGAGAAAAATTCATTTGCATTTCCTACCTATGGAAGCAAAGTCTCAAAGGAAAAGGCCTTCACTCAACAAATATAAGAACATGACTTCTTTATTGTGGAAGTAAACTTAGGGAAATGCTCACAAAAAAATGAAATAAAAGGTATTTATGGGAAATTCAGCAGAGGACAGAGCAAGGAACCTAAAACAGATGTTAATTCAGACAAATGTATTTTTTGAGAGTCTTCCCACTAGAATAATTAATCTGAGAGAATCAGTGGTGCTGTACTGGTGATGTTAACCACATCAGGCAGATACAAAATGGAAGGTCATTTTTACCTCTTGTTGACAGCAGAATCTGTTTCCTTGTCAGATTTTGTTTACCTCTGTATTGTCGTCTCCAGCAGTGCTTCTGTGTCCATCATTACTCTGACCCATTGCTATCATTATCCTTATAACTCACTTTATTTAAAGCTTTTTGTTTGTTTATTTTGGGGTTTTTTTTGTTGTTGTTGTTGTATTTTTTTTTATTTGACACATTTTAAGCTTTTTGAAAGTAGATTTTTAAAACAATCCTATACTGTGGCAGATTTTGATTAAAAATATAAAGGGAGGTATCTGCTGTAGAAACATACATTTACATACAATTCACAAACTTTCATCAACAGAACTCTCAGCAGATATGTAAATGTACAAATGTGTGTTGTAAAAATATGGATGTGTTTAAATTTCTTACACTCATCTTTTGAAAATAGCTTTCATATTTTTTCCCCATCCATATGAATGGATTTAAACATATATTTGTTTATTATTCAAAATTAAGGTCATAGAAGTAATACTTCCTTAAATGAACAGAATTAGAGGGAAGGAAATAAAAATTGTGAGTCATCAATGAATTTTCAGTTATTTGTAAAGTAAATGCAGTTTTCTCTGTCTGCAGTTGCTAGACAAAAGCAAACACATTATTTCCAAATCACCCATCCTTAAATAAAAGAGCCTTGTTATAAATGAAATATTTGCTAACTAATTTTTAATCTTTTTTTAAAAATCAATAAATAAAGCTAATTTTTTAAAACTGTAAATTCACAGGAAAATAATTATTTTTTTTAAATTGAACTAGAGGAAAAAAGTAAACTTGTGAATATTATTCAGAACATATTCTTATCAAGGACCTACTACTTCTAGTCCTTTATTCTACCACTAAGAAACAATAAACTAAAACCTGATTAAAAACTGAAAATAAAAAAGAGCCTACAAACTGATTAATCGCAAAGATTCTCAAAATTCATTTGGATATTTGTTCCAGATTGTGGCACCATTTTGCAACTATATACATTGTTAATCTAAATTTGGCTTGCTTCTCATAGTTTCTTATATAAGACTTAGACATCACTACTCTAATAGCCCACATTTAACCTTTATATATTAAACCGGTACAATTCTTTCAGCTTCTCTCCATTTTATGTTTATCCAGATTATAAATAGCAGTTTACAGCAGGTAGTACTAGGCTTAAGCTACACTAAAGTTAAATAGAAAAGCTCAACTGCTTTCTGTATTTCAGTGGGACTCATACTAATAATTAGAAATACCACTTTTTTCACAGCTAGCACAATGCCTACTATATGCCAGTCACTTTCCTACTATATGCCAGGCACTTATAGGGCTGCTCTCAAGCTTATTTGCTAATTTTAAACTGGGTCTTACTTTTTGACTTTTTTTTTTTTTTTTTTTTTTTTTTTTTTTTTTTTTAAGAATAACACATTGTCCATTTAAATTTATCTTGTTGATAGAAGCTTATTTCACTAGTATCTCAACATCATGCTGGATATTAATCCTGGCTTTGACTTGTCTTGCATTTCTCTAGAGTTTGATGTTTGCACAATTTCCTGGTACTCACCTAACATTACCTCATCCATTTCTTTAATTAAAATATTGACCAAACCCGCATGACAAGTGCACACCATGCAGAACACAAGCACTGCTTGAGGTTGGAAAGCACCTCTGGAGGTCAGTGGGTCTGACTCCCCTGCCCAAGCAGAATCACCTAGAGCAGGCTGATTAAACTGATAATGGTAAAGCAAGGCAACCTGACTGATAATTCAGTGGCTGGACTGGTGTGGCACTCCCATTTGGTCTTGAAAACATTGCTCTGTCTCCCAGCACTGTGGCAAGCAGAGGGAAAAAGCCTAAACTCTTCATCTAAACCAGAAAGAGATATCTTGGTGCTAGACAGGTTGTCTGTGACACCAAATTCCTCTGAAGTGCCTGATGTACTTTGTGTGCCATATAAATATCACTAAGTCATGTTTTCCTAGTGCATCCTATCCTAAAGAGAAGTGCTGAATTTTAAATTAAATGGCTTATAGATGAGGTCTAAATGTAACCTAATGCAAATTTACCAATAAGCTGAAATGTTTCTGAATGGGTTGGCATGGAATCTAAATGTATATTAAATTTACTTTGATAACCACAATTTAAGCATACTAGTTTTCCTTGATTTTCTTTCAATCTCAGAATTGCTTTCTCCAAATTCAGTGGCAGCATTCTGTATTTAAAATATTTAAAGCCAGGTAAGTTGAACAGTTTTCAGGCCTATAGTGAACGACTTAAAAATTAAAAATTGGGTCAGAGAAACATTTTTTTTAATCACAAGTCACCAATAAAAAATAGCATGATAATGGTGTACAAAAAATCTGTCCTGAAGCAATCTAAACTGGCTGCTGCTAAGCCTCAGGCTGCAGCTGATTGTGTGTGCATATATGTATTTGTGTGTTCACAGGTTTTCCCCCAAGGGGAAAGAAAGGAATTCACCCTGCAGTTCTGTCTAAACATTAATTTGAGCAACTGTGATATATTTTTTGGCAGGAAAATGTGAAATGGAAAAGGACAGATTGTTTACTAAAAGAAAGCAAACAGAAACAAGATACATTTATGCTGGGCTGAAAATGACAGAGATTTGTTGACATACAAGTCCCTTGCTTTGTAAAAGTTCAAGGTATCTCCTAGTATCATATCTTAATGAAGTGAACTGTGCAAATAAACAGCCAGTTCAGTGGTAACCACAGGGCATGATCTGGAAAGGTTAGACTTGACTTGAGGGTACTGCCTGATTAATAGAGAAACAGATATCTTTCTCTACAGAAGGTCTAAATAACTTTTCCTCCCAAATCAGCCATTTATCCCACATGCACAAATGTATTTTTGTAGATTTACTTTTTCTTTTAAACAGAAGTAAATCCTGCAAGTGCATTATGGATATTTTCCTGGACCCTGTGTGATTGTATGAGGTCTGGGAGTCAAGGTGGATAGCAATGATCCACCAGTGGTTCTTCACAGGGTAAAGCAACAACTGCTGGATGCTGGGCTTTTCAAACTCTTTTAATTTCTCTAATAGTCCTACTCAGCATGACCAAAAATTTTTTTCCTCTGATAAATGACAATTCTATTTTGCCCATTTAAATGTAGATAGAAAGCTGAATCACCCACGTTCTGTGTTAATCTAGTTTAGATGGACAGCATGATTGTGGCAGCTCCATTGAATAGGTTTTGTTCTCCATGAGCCATCTCTGGGCAGTGACAGTCAGTCCCACATGTTGTTGTAAATTACCTACTTATTCTTTAATACCACAGTTGCACTCCTTTGGCAGAAATGTCATGTGAGCCAAAGGCTCCAGTTTCACAAACAGACACTTAGTTTAGGCTGTTTTTGCACATGAGTCGTACAACATATAGCAGAATATCTTTATTCTATTAATAGGAATATTACCCTTAAATACTTGAGAAGTCTTTTAACCATATCTAATGCACGAAGATGTATCCAAATAGGTATATTAATAAATTAGCAGAGAAATTGTTGCCAGAAACTGTCAGCAGAATCCATTGCTGCCTGAAAATTTCAGAGTAATTTGTATTGGGAAGAATGTCTGGAAAGGATCTTTGCCAAACTCCAGACCAGAGCAGACAATCTTAATCTTCCTTTTTACTGCTTCCTCACACTTTACAGGTTATGCATACACATATGCACATCCGGATATGCAAAGAATATTCTGACTAAAGAATCACATACGGAAATAATCTTAATTTGAATTTTCCTGGTAGTCTAATGCACCAGGTAGAACTGACTGTTTAGACTGAACTTAATCCTTTGGTGCAATCATTCTAGACACTGGCTAAGGTGAAGTTATGAGGTCAACTGAAAGATTCTGTTGTCTTTAACAGAGGCAGCTCTGTTCCTACAAAGGACAATTTTACACATGTATATATCTACAAGAAATAGCAGAGATTTAAAAATATAATATAAAAAAAGTGGAGAAAGAGACAAGAATCAGAAATAAATGTGCTTATATTACAGAAGCTCAGGCAATGTGCTGCAGCAAATAACCCTGATTTCTGTATTTACTAAGAAAATTATGGGGAACCGAAAAATAAAAGGCATGCATAATCTAGTTACAGCTAACTTAGTCTGCAATGTCAATGATAAAATGTGTGAAAACTGAGGCAGACTGGCAAGAAATTAGAAACATTCATGACTGCTGATACCCACTACTGTCTTTGAAAGAAATATTAGTATTTTAGCAGTGGGAAAGATATTTTTCAGTCATGCATAAAGAAGAGGTCGTTGGGTCCAGGAATAATGCAACAAGGGTCATGCTGAAAATGTGGAAACCAAATTAATTTGTTTCTCCTCAGGCAAATCGCAGTTCAGCCTGACCAGCTAATTACCCTAACCTTGACCCAAGTGGCAGTCTGACTTCTCAATAACTTACAGGTGATTCACTCTTCTCTGTTACTTGAGCTGTTTCCCCTCCTGAAACCAAGGCAATCCATTTGGATCAAATTATGCATGACAATTTTGGGATGTAAGTTAAGAAATGAATAGGAGCCAAGCTAAACCTATTTCTTTCTACCAGCACAGACTGAGGTTTCGCAGGTGAAAGGGTTTATTTCCCCTCTTTATTTTTTTCTTCCTTTCAAGATTATCCTTTGTGCTTTTGTTTACACAGTTGCTAAGAATTGAGAGAAGCTGAGATCTCAGATGTTTATTAGGGCGAAGTGATGACATACAACATCCACACAAATGGTGAGATATGAGATGTGATGCTGTATGCCAAACAAGCAGGAATTGGTAGCCTGGGTAAATCAGCAAGTATAGAAAAAGCAGAGCTGAGCGTTCATCCAGAATGCAAACTGACCCTGAAATGGCAAATGTTCACTTAAGTACTTTTAAAATAGTTACAGGTGAGTAGTCTGCTTAGTTTCTGCCTACAGCATTAATAAGGTTTACAAAATGAGGAAACTTCACCTGAGGAAAGAATATTAGTGAGAAACCAAGTTGGTCTAGGAAATTTGGAAGATCTCCATCAAAAACAAAAAAATAAACCAAACTATAGACATATCAGTTTTTTAAAGAACTTAATAATGCTTTCAATTTAATGAATTATATATAGACTAAATTTTGTCAAAAGAAAAAACATCAGTAGTGCTTTTTTTGCAGAAAATTATTTAGAAATAATTTATTTTCTTGAGCTGCTGATTAATCAAAAAAACTTTAATGAAATATATATAAGCAGGGAGATTCCAAAATCATCTTTCATAAAATCAGAAAACATTTTTCTGTATATTTGCAACAGAATATTTAATCCTAACCTTAAAATATATCATCTTATCATTAGATGTTGGGGAACATCAAACTAAATGCATGGTTGAAAACCCCTTTAGACAAATTCCGGTTTCTTACTATTTCTTGATAGATAGGTTCTTCAACATCTAAGAAATTTTTGCATTTATTTCATTTTTGTGATGCATAGGTGATGGTCATCTTATAACCATACATTGCATAACTGAAAACATGATTTAAAAAATAAACACTGTAGTGTCCAGACATCTGTGCATGAATATTTTAGATTGCATATAAATATGACATTTTTAGCCTGGAAGCAAAAGATACCAAGAATGAGAATATTTCATAAAGGAGCAAAATCACCACTACAATTTAGCATTGTTTGGGTCTGTCTGCTCTTTGCACTGGCTTATGGCAGGAAGTTTTCAAGTAGGCTGTATCTAACCTCATTTAACACCTTTGCTGATAGGCATGGCAGCAACTCACATTTGGTTTCTTTGAGAAATCGCTGCAACATTTTTATTCCTTCATTATGCTTGCAAATTTACACCTTTACACCTGTTTACTGAAGAACAGGGAGAGCATTTGGAGAAATCCGCTGTAAAAAAGGCACATTTACATTTTTTCCAGGGAAAATTCAGAGTTGCAGTACAGCTGAGATTCCACCAGTGACTCCAAGTCACTGTCTCTCAAAGCAGAAGCCAGGAAAAACCTCCTCAATTGGCTTTCTAAAATAGGGTGGTGGTCACATCATTCTTGGTTATGGACTTACATAAGGAAGATGGGAAATTTTATTTCAATAATATGTCTCAATGTGTTATATTTTATTCTGTATATCTTATTTAATTTACTATCCAGAAAAGAAAAAATACCACCATTTGCTGAAAATTTTGTTAAAAAATAAATCAAAACTGCTAAAACATGATGATAATATTAATTTTCCTATTTATTATGAAATAGCCCAGGTAAAGGGTCTTTATACTGTCCTCTTGAAATGTCTAATATCTTGTAAGATTTAGCTTTTGAAAATCATCCTTCAGTTTCTATTTAGGAAGCTTGAGGCTCTTTTGTGTTTTCATTAACCTCCTCAAGTCACTTAAATGATTTAACAGAGCAAATGCTCCTTGAATGTTAAGATACTGTAGAGACAGCAACATTTAAGTATTTAATCTTGTAGATTTAAGCTTCAGGGAGGCATGGGAATAAATTACAAATCTTTTGTTTTTCTGTCTGTAGTGTAAAGTGATTAGACATCACTGGTTGTCAGATGTTTTGCATAATTAGAAATCGAGACAAAATATAAATAAACAATTTTTGATTAAAAATAAAAAGGTTCAAGGTAATAAAATGCTCATCTCTGGACCAGATTCCCAGTTTGCACAGATCATCATAACAAAATCAATTGAATTACATTGATTTACCTAATCTAAGAAGCTACCCTTTCATGGAGAATTTTATCTTATCATTAGAATAAGAAAATCAATAGAACCAAGTTAAAATCAGATCTACCTGGAAGTCAAGGCAAATGCAAGTTTAAGCTACAGAGACTTATACAGCAAACAAACACTACCTCTTTGAAACAGCTTTTATTGTTTTTGGATTCAAGATGGAGTTCTTTTGGCAATTCGATACTAAACAAAAAGCAGAATTTAAGAAAATATAGCAAGATGGTCTCAGGTAATGTGTAAAATACAACTACTGGGTCTATATCATCAAAGAAGTGAAAAAAACAAGATGTTTTCCCATTAAAAAATGGGTTGGGTTTTTTTTGTTTTTTTTTTTTTTTGTTTTGCTTTTGGGGGTTGGGTTGTTGTTTGGTTGGTTGGTTTTTTTTGTTTGTTTGTTTGGTTGGTTTTTTTTGGTGTTGTTTTTTCCCAAAATCAAGAACTTGCATTGCTCCTCTGTGGAAAAATAAACACGTATATTTTAAAAAATATATAAGAGTTACAGCCTCAGGTAGAAAAAGGTCTTGAGATTTCTGATCCTGCAAACAGAATTTACACTCAATAACCAAATTACTTTGGGCTTCTGCTCAGTCTAAAGAAAATTAGGCAGCTCACAATAGGCCCCAAAATTATATAACAATTCATTCAGTGGGAAACTACCTAAAGCAGCCTACAGGAAAACTCAGAAAAGCAGTAGTTGTGCTAAATTATGAATTCTGTGCTACTGAGATGTACTTCTGTTCATCAGGCCTTGGCATACAACATCTAAATGGAAAATGAGTCACTGTTTTTTGTAGGTGGAGGAGGGTCTGTTACTGTGATGCTGCAATTCCATACTGGAGCATCAGACACCTCCCATAGGTGAAAGCCCTGGGCACTAAACCCACATCTCACCCTCCCACGAGTGTCCTAATCAGGAGGCTGAAGGCATTTGTTGTGGAGGAGCACTCTCACTTCCAGCCACTTGTGATGAAGCTTTTGTTTTCTGTCAGAGGCAGAAGATTCACCATGCCCCTGTGAGCCTAACCCTCCATCCTGCCTCCCACACACATCTCATTTCCTCTGAGAGGGGAGTGAATATTTTACAGTTTTTTTGTTTCAAATCTACAACTACAATCAGAGTTCAAGCCAGTGAGTTGACCCAGTGGATCCAGAGCCTGTTAGAAGATTGGTGGATGACATTTCAAAACAGCTTAACCTCATGGTAATGATGATGCTCAGAAGATCGCAGATACAAAAGTCATACTTAAACCCAGGTCTTTTAAATTGCCATATAACCTTTGAAATGCCAAGCACATGGGGAGAAGAGAGAAATACATTCTCTTCTAGTCCTCTTTTATATAACAAATTTGCATACAGAACCTTAGCCAAATAAGTAACACACTTTGTGTCTTATAAATCCCAGTATGCTTTATGCGCATTATAATTGCTATTTATTAGTCAGATCTCAAAAGAAAGCTTTAAAATTTCCCTAGTTAGAATAAAAGTTAACTCCTGCAACCCAAACCTTGAAGTATTGTGTGGAAGCTTGGAAGTAGTTTTGAGAATTGTAGGTTTTGGGGTCCGACCTCAACCCTGCCAATGACAGTAAGTGCCAAAAGCCACTGTCCAAAGGACTTGTTCTTCTCATGAGGTGAAATGAGATAAATATCTCAGACCCATATGTAAATAAAGGTCTATAGTTGTCTTTTTGAAGTTTCCAGACTGAGAAAAATGAGATTGTCCCATTCTGTTGACTGTCTTGTTACTAAGCAATGCTGCAATGGTTCTTGTCATTCCCTTAATTTATTCATTTTTATCCAAGTAATTGCTGATATCAGCTGCATCAAGTTAAAGCCAATTAAGAATCATTGCAAAATTTTCCCCACCAGCATTTTTCTGATCAGAATACTGCAAAGAGTTTCATGCATAGAAGAACAAACATGTAAAAGAAAGCAATAGGCTATAGCTTCGTGCTTCTTGCATTCACCATTCTCATGAAAGAATTTCTCATGAAAATCAGTTTCTAAGAAACTGTCAAAACAGAGCTGGAACTGATCATTTCAAAGGAATACACAGCCTGTTTACTGGAGTCTCTGACTGAGACCTGCTAACAGCAGTTTATGTAGACATGCAAACAGCCTTGACTCTAATTTCACTCTGGAGGCACAGGCAGTCTTAAAACCTCAGCAAACAAGCTGAGAAGTCAAATCAACAAGGTTCACATCAGATCAATACTGAAAATGTGATAGAAATCAGTGTGTGCCATATCATTTCATAAATAGATCCTGCCCTGGTCTCAAGTGCATATTGATCTTTTATAATGGGGTATTATATCCTTTAATTACTTAGCCAGCATTCAAACCTATAATGTTTTCTATTTGAAACAGCACTTTCTTATTTATTCAACCCTAAAGTACATCTATCTCTGTGGATTAAAATTATGCATGGGACAAATCAAATATTTTTATACAAAGCTTGCAGAGTCATCTTTTAAATTTTTTAATATTTTGTTGTTTATTTATTTATTTATACTCAGAGCTTTCAATTTTCTTTCTTTCTACTTCTTTAGGGTTTTTAGTTATTCTTTTGCTACCTATTTGATAAAAAGGTAAACAGGACCTCAAAATTTATGTCTGTGGAGTAGCTGCACGTTTTCAGACATTTGAGTACTCTTTTTAATTTTTCTTTTTTTATCAATCAGTGACTTACCAGGCACTCCTACTCCAAACTGTATTACAGAAATCGCACTGCATTTTGGACACTGCAAAGACCAGGCAAAAGCTAAAGGTCATTAAAAAAAAAAAAAAAAAAAAAAAAAGCAGAATTATAAAATTAGGATGGAGTAAGGTGCAAAAAAATCTCACTGGATACGAGAACCTTGTGAATTAAAGCACTTTTGCCTAAAAAATATCTCAGTCTGCAATGAAATAATGACCTTTGCTATAAAATGTGCATCTAATTGTTGGGTGGTAGACTACGAGCATCAAGCACTCATTGCATTTAAGAACTCAGACTATGATTTTGGAATGTAGCAGAAGGAGGAAAAATATCAAATTTGCATTCTCAAAAAAAAAAAAATCTGTCAATGTAATGTGTAATTAATACTCACTGGGTGCAGAGATACATCTGTCTCCAAGGCAGAATTACGTCAATGCTGTTTAATAGGAAGTAGCTAAAATGTCTTCTCAGCAGTTCCTGTGATATTGGCACATTTGCTTGACAAAGATGTGTTCAGACACATCAACAGGAAATTCTTGTATTGCATACATATAGAGGCAATATTTTCATGGTTATGTTTACACTTTGCTGACAATCCAGATTGTGACTGCTGTATTCTTGTGGAAAATACCTAGGTAATGCCATTCAAATTACTGTCTAAAACTCAGTCTTTTACATAAAAAGAATGGGATTAAATCTGCTACAGGGACCTGGCACTGAGGTTCTATCTGACAGATTTGGATGAATGTATCTTTACTATTATATTAAATACATTCTATAGTATTCTGCATGATTTTATGTGAAAAAGATGTTGGAAAAAATGAAACAGTTAACCCTATTAAAAAAAAATAGCTGATCAAGATGTTTTTATACACTTTAAAGCACATATGATTCCACTACTACCTTCCTCCTTAAAAGCTGCACTGTAATTTTTTGCTGCTAAAATTAAAGATACAGGAACATCAGTAACTAATGTCACAGATTTTGGTGAAAGTCAATATTATAAGCACCAGTGTCCCAAAAAATTTATCCAGTTCAAAATTATGATGGAACTTTTTTTTGTATTAGTCATTAGACTGATATTAGACAGAAGATATTAGACTGTAAGGAAGTCAGGTTTAGAGCACGACTTTTAACATATCCTGGAACCTGGAGGTGATCTAAAGGCAATGCTCATTTCTTCATTCTTTCTAGTAAGCAGGC
This sequence comes from Erithacus rubecula, assembly GCF_903797595.1. NCBI lineage: Eukaryota > Metazoa > Chordata > Aves > Passeriformes > Muscicapidae > Erithacus > Erithacus rubecula. The sequence continues at coordinate 42,830,909 of NC_136688.1, forward strand.
TCTTAGCTAAAGAAAAAAAATCAAGCACCTCAAGATGATGTCTTAGCTGCAGTGTTAGTCTCTAGGTAAACCCAGACACAAAAATTTTGATATTTTGAGGTATAGATGAAGTGAAAGGTGAATCAAATGGAAGAAACAATTTAAGTATAAAGATAAAGAAATTACTTCTCCCTTAATAAATTAAAAACTCTAAATAATTTTTTGGTCTTTTTAAAAAGTGAGAAAATGGTTGTCAGTGTTCTCACTGTATGTAGAAAACAAACTTCAGCCATGGGCTAGGAAAAGGGGAGATGCTCACCAGATCTCCATTGTTTCCCTGGTTCCTCCCTTCACTTTTCTACTTATGGTGTTCTCAGTGTTCCAGGGAGGTATCTTGGCACAACTTAGTCCAGGGAATTTTAATACAGCCTGAGCTCCACAGGACCTAATGTAGTTAGGATTTATAATCTCTTCTCCTATTTCAGCCATATCTCTACTTCTTTCTTTATTATATTTTTTTTGAAGTTCAATCTCATACACAGCTAAAAAAACTAAACCTGATTTTACAATAATTTTTATTTCTTTGATCGTGATCGTGAGGAAAAGGGATTGGATTTTATCTTAATGGAATAATTCCACATTGGATTATTTTTTTATCTGTGGAAGAATGGAAATTAAGAAATAAATGGCAAGAAACATGTGTAAGAAATGAACTATGTATCAAATTAATTCTGACTTTCCATATATCTTCTCCTGCTGACTTTGTTTTATTTGCAGAAAATCAAGATAATGTTTTTAAAGCATTGATATATGCAAAGATGTAGGTGGACTATGGAACTAGAACTCCAAAAGGTTCTTATAACTGCTGTCTGCAATGACACAGGCACTTTGATCTGCAGTGGATTCAAGAATTAAGTTTTCCTGGGAAATTTCCCAAATTGCTCAGTGGTACCTCAGCATCAACAGAACTGGGTTTGAATCTGCTTGGCACAGATTCTTCCAAGAAGCTAATTCTGTTCAAAACTGCATCAAAATTCTCAAATTAATATTTTGCTCTTTTACTTGAATTCCTTTAAACCAATATACTTAAAACCATATCGTGTGTTTCCCAAAAAATTATTCTGCTTTTAGGCAAAAGGGAGCTATTCTTATTAGATTATATTTTTTTGGAGTCATGTTGAATTCCTGGCTGTCCTTCACTTTGCTCACCCCACATTTGTCAGCAAACCTGAGGCAATAAGCATGACATTTTTCCAGTGAATCAAAACTATCTAGATTCAAAAAAAAAAAAAAAAAAAAAAAAAAGTTAAGAAATGTTTAGGAAATTATTCAAATTAACTAAAATTTTGTTCATTGAATATAGATGAGAAATGATTACAGGTTAGTTTTTAGTACCAAGTCTGAGTGAGCAGCTACACATTGCAATCAGTTGGAAGAGCAAGCTCCTCAGCTGGCATTAAGAAGCATCCTGCTGTGTATTCCATCTACTATTACCCTCCTTCTGAGTCACTGTACATTCCTGGGATCTACTTGAGTTTTGGAGGCACCAGCCTCACCTGTGTAATCCATAGCAAAGACAAACAGTGTCTTTGTCCTCCTAGATTCAGATTCAGAAAGGTGTTCAAGAGCCAGACTCTGGTTTTACTGGAAGTTAGATCCTTAAAGATAAAGGTATAAATAAGTACACAAAATGTGATTCTTACAAAAGCAGTGGTGTGTACATGAGTGAGGGAATGTTTCTACAGTCAGATGTTTATAATTTGCTGGCAGTGGGAAAGAAAAGTTGGGAATATCTCATTCTACCTGGAAGATCTGTTTGTTACTGTGTAAAATTCTAGTTGTATCATACAAAGATAAGCAGAATTAAAACAAATTAGATACAGACAACTGGCCAATCAGAGAAATTATTATTACAGCTAAACCAAGTAAAACAAGCTACAAGAAATATGATGCATGGCAGCATCATATCACAGGGCTGCAAGGTTACTCAAACAGTTCAAGGTTTGCCAAAACCTTCACCACTAGCAGCTTCAGTGGAAGATGTGAAAAAACTGAGCTAGGAAAATCTGAGATAATTATACTGCCTTTCCTGCAAAGGGATTATCATTCCTTAAGTAGCATTCATGTTAATTCCAAGACATGGCAACCTTTGATGTTAATATTAGGACCTGTCACATTTTACCTGTACCTCTCTTCCTGAAGTCTAATGTGACTGTAACTCTTGATAGCACCTAACATTTAAAGGTAATTATGGTTTGATCAGTCTTACTCAGTAAATTGACTGTGATCTGCTCCTGTATTAATTAGTTCCCTGTGCTCATCTTGAGTGCTCCAATATTCCATTTTTAAGTGCACATGCTACATGGCAGTACATAAAATGCTATATTCATATATGCAATATAGCCACATCCACCTGGTTTCTGACACAATAGAAATAAAAAAAAAGAGAACACCAACATAAAATACTTAAGTTGATGCCGTTTTATTGTTATGCCTACTTAAAAGCTACAAGGATTTTAACATGCAGGAAGTAAACTTACCTCCTTGCTAAAATATATCCATAAAAAGAAAGTAAAGCCTAATCGCTGAAATTGGCATCAAACACAATTCAGATATTAGTGTATCCAATTCCTGGAGAAAAAATATTTTAAAGAGTATTATTTGTAGTGAAGTCACAGATTTTATAAAATATATCTTTTGGTCTATTTTTACCAAAAAGCTTTAACTTTTCTTAGTTATTTATTTCTCCTTTAAGATTTTTCATTTCTATGTTGATCTTAATACTGAATCTATAATATAGGTATAATTTTGTGATAAGCGAGTTAGCTAAGAATATTGCCTTTTTTTTTCTCCTAAAAGAAGAAATATGCATGTGCAAATGAAAATATTGATAAAATGTGATAAAAAGTATTATATAGCACAGCCTTTTGTAAAGCTAAAAATAAAAGATGTAGTTTTACTTCCAGGCAGATGGGTAGAAAACACTAAATAGAGTTTATAAACACAGCTGATGAGCAATATTTAGACTTTACAATATTGACAATGTTAAATAAAACATTTATGTACAATTATAGGATTAATGCAAATAGATTTGCTAGCTATCTTTTTTGCTTTCCCTTCTCATAATTTGTGTAAGAACAGGATAAGAAATGAATTTCCCTGTTAGAGAAAATCACAAGTTTTATTTTGTTATGAGGTATCAGCAAGTGTAGCTCATTTAGGGCTTACTGTAGTTATTGGACTAATTCAGTAACTTTTGTGTCATGTATGTAAAGCTTAAAACATAAGTTTTCCTAATGAAGGCACTAAATGTCTCTCTGCCTTAGAGTATGTAAATCATGTCCTACAGATAATCAATTTTTTATTTTCACTGCTTACATTTGAACCAATACTTGAGCAGAAACATAAGAAAGCTTCTTCTGTTTTGGTGAGCACCTCCTTGTTAGGATTTTTCTTCAGCAAAACATTTCTACACCAGGTTTTCATTTATGATACAAATATAATTCCCATAACATTGTGATTTGGGACAGGTATTATTCTATTTCTAATTTGTTTGTATATGTAATTTGAAGTGCTAAATTTGTATTTTGGTCCACAGCAACTTCAGGATTTTTTATCATGCCCATGAATTAGTAAGTAATTTATATGTAACTAAAATAGCTATTTCATTGAAATTAACTCAGCTTTATTCTCAATTGGAAGTTTGAAACAGAATGCTGCGAACACACATCAACTGCCTAAAATTGTTGCAGTAAAATGAAAACCATTTTGTCACAGTGTGAAAAAGTGATGGACAGTTGCTTCGTGAGTGCTCTTTTCATCAAGCTATTGAATTTGGCTTTGAGTCATGCTGATTATTTTAGCAAGTTAAAGCAGTTAAGTGCAAAAGAAGTCTCTTAAACATATGGCAGTTCTGATTATCATATGAAAGCCAGGTGTACCAAAGATTTGGAGAACACATCGCTCTAGACAATAAAATTAAATTAAATACCAGTTTCAAAAACTCTGCTGGAAGAAGATGCACCTTTCCTGAAGGTATATGCCAAAATTTAGGAATCATGTAAACATTTTGGATTTCACATTTATTAATAACAGTGGTTGAATCTCTGCTTTATAATAGATAGCTCATTTGGGGATCTCTGACAGCCATAGCTGCTGATACAAGGGAGAGGACAAGGGGGGAGGGAAGGGGGAAGGAAGGCAAGGGCAAGAGCATCGTTCAAGTTTTCTATTCTTAAAATCAAACCACCACTTTCTATTGCTTTCTATGGAAGGACTCGTGATCATCAGAAAACAGCCTGTGCATTAATTTTCACACATTTATTTGGTAATCTCCATTGTCCAGGGTTTGTTTAATTTGTGATTAACAAGGAATAATCTGTGAATATGCTTAAACTCTGGATCTTAGCAATAAATTACTATTCCTTTATTTATTACAATTTTAAAAGTGGGATAATATGAATAGCTGAGATCGCAATTGCTGCAAAGTACCAGAATGGCACAGAAATCCTGAGGTTTACAGAACAAGTATTTAAGCATACAAGAAAAGATACTTGGACATACAAACTTTGAAAGCCTTGCCTGAAAAAGGGAAACAAGTCCAACAGAATTTCTAGTGATGAAGGTACAGGTACACAGATTCTGGCTGGACACAGAATTTTAACAGTAAAAGAGTATTCTGAATTAGTATTATAGGAAACTATTCTAATAATAAAATTCCAAACCTTGAAAAGAGGTAATATATATGTAAAAGTTTACTCCCATATATTTGAATTTTGCTAGTAGATGCTGACCAGGAATAGGTGGCAGAACTAATAAATAAAGGCACTGAATTTTTATGTTTATATAATTGCATAGTACCATTGATATTTCAAATACTTGAGATCTTAGTGATGAAAGCTTACACAGGAATTAAATCTGTTGAAATAAGTGTATATACAACTCAATATTTAATCATAATTTATACTATCTGCATCAGTTAAAAATTCTCTAGATTTCAATTTTGCTCTTGGGTGTTCTATTGAGTGCAGTTATCTTGCATGGTAGCAGCTGTGGAGATTTTTACAAATTTTATTTCATGTTGCTGAAGGTTCAGAAAGAGACAGATAGATATTGTGCTATAGAATTAATAATTTTTAGGGATCACAGCTTATCAGTTACTGTTGGTTTGACATGCATTCCACAGAAAGTCTATTTTTTAATGGTTAAGAACAAAGGGGGAAAGAAACATCATTGTGAAGACATCATCATTAACAATGTTTTGGAACAGAATGCAATAAAAAATACATCTTACAAGAAGAACAGCAGGAGAATAACAGGTAAGCAGAATGTAATTATCCTTTTTGGAAGATGGCCAGCACACCAAATTTGGTGTGTGTCATCCAGAGGACGATAACCTGTACTATTAATTCATTTCCCAGACAAGTCTGAGCTGGTTTTGCTTTTTGTGAGTCTTACAAAGATTTGTTTTCTTAGTCTTTTTCTTCCAAAAGAACATAACATGACTTTCTGCAGAAATGTTTCACAATATGAAATAATGATTGCTTAGGGTTAGACCTTTCATTTTTGTCAGCCTACTGAAAAGGTTTATTTTGCAATTTTTTCACCTTTCATTATGTCAAAGGAATATTTGCATGAAAAGGAAAGTGCTGTAATCAAAAAGTGTTGAAATGTTTATTTTTTAGATCATTATAAATATTGCCAAAAGTGTTCAGCTTTTGACATATTTCTGTGAGTATTTTTCTTATAAAAATTGTTGCTTTGGAAAACTTCTGATTAATTCTTGTTCATATAAGCCATCTTTATACCATTTTAATTTGCTCAACAATATCAGTTAATATAAGTGACTGCAAATATTTTCCTGGATTGTCATTGACCCTAAATTACTGGATTGCATAGATTTAAAGGCAATAATATTTTTTTTTTGTAACACTAATTCACCTTTATCTTTCAGGATTCCTATTCTAATTCCAAACTACCCAAATTATGTAGTTCCACATGTAAATGTGTCTGCACACTCCCTGTTACTTTGTAGTCAAAAAAAGGTAGACACTGCTGCTGTTCACCTTTTCATGAGTGCCCCTCCTACAATTCTGGAAATTCATTGATGACCCTACTTGCTTCTTTTTTTCCCATCAAATTCTCATTAAACTTTTCAAATTTTCCATGACACTTGGTTTATGTAAATAATAATATTTATTCCTCTCACTCACTTTCTCAGAGATGAAGTATGTCTAAATATGAGACTCTGGTGGCCAAGGCATCATTTAACTACAGAACCCACTCAAATGGAGAAAAAATGTTATAGTCTCTTAAGTAGACCTGAGAGCCACACTTTTCAAAGTGATTTTGAAAACAAGTGAAACAACTGGTAGTACCGAGATAGGCTGATAATTATTTGGGTCGATCATATAACCCAGCTTGAAAGCACAGATTAGCTTCAATGTGCAACTAAACAGCAGGAAAAGAGGGGAAAACAGACTGAAAAGACGCTGGATTTGTAAATCAGCTTCAGAACAGGACAAGTCTGGATTTTAGAAATAAACAAATCTAGTGGCAAAAGCTGTGACAGGCTTGGAACCTCTGTTGTGGGTGAGTATGTTATCTGTAACTCTTCCTCTGCTGATGAGCTTTATTCTCCTTTTCCTTCTGCTAGCCAGTCATCCAACGTTCCTTTGAAGAACAAACAACAATAACAACAACAAAAATGTCATCCAAATCTGTCTCCTCATAGTTGTTATTTTACAGAGACAACCTACTTGAGAACACTGGATCTGATGGACTGAAATGTTGCTCAATTGTCCCTAAGCAAGCAGGGACAACAATCAATGTGCTGTCTTTATTTCCTGTCCTTCCTAGCTTCCTTTCCTTGTAATTCACATGTAGTTTTCTGATTCTGGAAAAATCAAAGACAGAAATGGCAATCAATTTTACTTGTCTTTCTGTTCAATATGCAAATCTTTTATTTGCATGTGGCTCAAGTACTTGTTTGCAAATTCTGTGGTCATAAGTTGCATTCTTATAAAATGTTTCCTGCTGAAATGTCATGCTGCCTAGAATTCAACAGCAAATAAATATTGCTGTCCTCACCAATTTGAAACAGTGTGAGTTTTAAATCTTAAGCTGCAGGAGATTTATTAAGATTGAAGTTTTCTTCACCCTTCCTTTAGTACATCAAGAGAGGTCAAAACTGCAGAAACCATATTTTTTGGAATTTTTGCGGTTGCTGTAAATTTTATTTTTTTATTTCCTGTCATGTAATACAGTACTGTTGTGATCAGTCAAAGGTTGGAGGTTGGACTAGAGTCAAAATAATTGTGTGATTCTGTCATGAGAGCAGAAGCCCAAAGCTATAAATAAATGCAGAAGTCATCCATGAAAAGGTTTGAAGCTTAAAGTTAACTAACTGGCTTATTGATAATGTCACTGGGTTTTGACTTAGTAAAGGCCAGATTCTGAAGCACAGTATTGCTTACTGAGTTTTGAATTACTGTTGTATTAGTATATAAATTTTCTTTTAAATTGATGAATATTCTTTGGGGCATAGATAAGAAGGATGTGTGCTTTTTATGTGTACATGAAGATTTTCTGCAGAGAATATGCACTGGTTTTACTTCACATATTTTTACTGACTTCCTGCCAATCAATCTTTCGTATATATGTGTACAACTCCTGTAGCACGTTCTAGAGCAGTAAAACTTTCCTCCATAATAGAAGGCATGCATAAATGAAATCTTAATTTTTGTTCTAGAAAATGCTAACATTCATTCTTAAGCAGATTTATCACTGCAAACTCATCACACACTTTTTTCCTGTTGAGATAACTATGAAGTGCTTATGACCACCCATTTGCTCAGGCTGCCCAGAGGCACCTTGGTCCAAGGCAACCAAAACACCTCTAGGTAAAACTGTGTTGCAAAAGAGAACGTTCAGAGAACTTCACTGAGGCCTTTTGTTATAACTGGAAGAATATTATGTAATTGTTTTGAGACTTTGAAAAGTCACCAGTCACTTTGAAAAAACACCCAGTGTTAAAGGTTTTTTAAAAAGAACTTAAGGTTTTCTCTAAAAGAAAGGCCATTTTAAAATCTTAATTTTAAATTAATTTTAAAATTATAATTTTTTTTAAATTTTGAGGGACAGAATATCTCTTATACACCCATTCACTCCTTCTTGTTGACTTTATCTAGACTGAAGGTGTCTTTGGACAACTGCAACAAGTGTCAAGCAACTTCCATCTGTAGAAGGATCTTCCTTCAGTGATATATTGATGGAAGAAAGATAAGGAGTGTGAATGACTGTGTGAGTTTGCTATAGCTAGGATGCAGCTGTTATATTAACCTCAAAATTTAGCTCTCAAAAAGAAATAATTCAATTGAGAGACAATTTGATCAATATGAAGTTCTGTAAAGTAAGCACAGTTAAAAATAAAACAGCTCTAGTAAAATTAAAAGTTAAATAGTTTTCAATGTAAAGGTAGATAACAAAACCTTCATAATTTTTAGCTAGTGCATGTAGAGAAATAGTTTATCCTCCCTGTCTGTTCCATGGTTCATCTTTAGCATGTGATAATTTAAAAAATAAAAATATAAAATTAATAAATAAAAAATTACTCTTTTCTATGTTGAAATTTAATAGTCATCACTATTTCCTAAAATTTAAACACTTGCCTTTGAGTTTTTGATAACTAAAATGCTTGAAAACATCAGTGATTTTAGGATTGATATCTGCAAGGAAATTATTTGAAACTCTGAATTTCATAAATAATATATTTTCTTTCTAAATAGTTAGAAAGAAAATGTGTTAGACAGTTTCTGTAAGATGCCTACTTGGACTCCAGAAGAGATGAATGATATTAATAGGCCTAAGGAAAAGATTTTCACCCAACATTACTCTAATTGCAAAGTCATATTTTGTCTGTACAAAATTCTTGACTGAGAATTATTTATTTCAAACTTTTGATAAGGAAAATTATTATATCTGAATAGAGGATTTCATACATATACCAGTAGGTCTGCAATATGAAGAAACTTGCATTCAGGTGTTTCTATAGAGACTGATATGAGTAAAAATTATTTCCTGAGCTAAGGCATAAAAGCAGATGTTGGATTGCTCCCACTCACACTTAATGCAAGGCCCAGCCATCTGCCTGTATCACAGGACTGTGGATATCCATTTTAGTAAATGGAAGTCACTACAGGCAGTGGAGCCTAAAATGCATAGCCATTTGCTTTAAAAATAAAATGGATTCCTGTCCCTGCTACATTGACTGTATTGTCATGATCTCTTCCTATTAAAATGTGAATTTAGATAGCTCCTTGGAGGCAACCAGTGCTCTGCAAAGACCAGAGCCTCAGTTCAGCACAATCTACTCTGGAGTATTCTGCACATTCTTGGCTGCACTGGCTTCCACCCCATAGAACACTGTGCCTGATTGGCATGCAAACCCTGAAATTTCAGTATCTAACTTCAAAATGATCCCTGTGCTGCTTTTTTGTTGTTGTTGTTTGTTTGCTTGTTTGTTTGTTTGTTTTCTTTGTAGTGGTGGTGTTTTTCCTTCCAAGTCAGCATTATGTGCAATGGAGCCTTGTTTTCTGGGGATGGCTGAACACCTCCCTGCTTGTGGGAAACAGTGCATTAGATCTTTTTGCTTTTGTTGTTTGTGTGGCTTTTGCTTTACTTCTCAAGCTGTCCCTCTTACAGCCCATGAGTTTTCTCATTTTTACTCTTCCAATTCTCTTCCTATCCCACTGAGAGAATGAGTGGCTGTGTGGGGCTTATTTGCAATCTGGAGTAAAACCACGACAATCCCTCTCTATGAATTTGATTATTTATATTACAAACATGCACAATAGTGTTTGACATGCCCCAAAGCATCCAAATCCAAAAATCTGCACACAACTGGCAGAAGTGATGAAAGATTAAGGGGAGTTTTGTGTCACTCTGGAACAATAGCTGGAGGACAGGAGCAGGTATTTCAAATGGCATTACACATCCATGTGTGTGCATTTGCATTAAATCCCACATCTTAATGAGAAGATGGAGCACATCCTGCAACTCAGACAAACTGAATCCCACAGTGCACTCCATTCTGTTTAGGTTACCACCCTACAGTTATTAAACGACATGAGCTGCCACCTCACAAACTTCTCTTTTTTTACAAGCGAGTGACAGACACGGCATTTGCCTGAATGAAAAATAAAAGCAAATTTTGGAAAAACTTTTCTTGAGATAGACTTTTCTTTCTCTGCTGTGTTCTAGCTAGAAAGAAGATTCAGGCACAGCAAGCACAGAAAGTAACTTTGTGCAGAGGAGAATAAAAAAAAGGTCTTTGAGGCCAGCATTTACGCTGTTGCTATGATTTATTTTAGTACTGAAATTCTCTAAACAAGGAAGCTGCCAAATTTTTCTACAAGCATTTATTTAACACTATCAGAAAATTGGTCCTTCCTATTTACTCTGAATTGTAGGTGAAGAGTTTTTATGTGAAAAGAGTGGGCTTAAAATATATGAAAATATTCATGATTTGTGCTACTTAACAAGCTTTCCATTCAAGTAACTCTCAGTCTGTCCTAAAGTAGTATTTCATCCAGACTCTGGGTAACAGAAATTATTCTTTTTGGAATTTTAGGAAATTATATGTTACAAACATATTTTCTTCACATTTACTCATAAGTTTATACTTTGCAAACATACCACAGAGAATCAGAATATTTGATTTTCTGTGGTCAAAAATAGGGAAATCAATACCAAACCCAATATTAAGGACATTAGGTTTATTTTTCACTAACTGATTGATCTAAAATCTAGTTAATTATATTTCTATTTTTTTTCCTTTATCTGTTTCTTAAAGGACAACCATGGCTAAAAAATGACAGATATTTATTGAATGATTTTCCAGGTGACATAAATTAGAAGTTTTGATATGCATTTTCGATTGCTTTTTTTCAAAATTTTGCTGTTTTGGGGAGTTTTAATTAGGAGTATTCATAAACAGAATGATGTTGCATATACTTCTCAGCTTGGTGATCATTACAGGAGGGAGAAATCTGGACTTCAGAGTTATTATCAATCAAAAAAACCAAAATATGAATTAAAGTATGTGACACACTCAAATGTATGTTTGCCTTTTAAAGAGTGATTCTCTTCACCTGCATGGGTGTTAAAAATTATGTTGAAGGTGCATTTCATTAGTCTTTCAATCTTCTATTGTTCTGTGCAAACAAATTGCTCAGCCTGATTCATTTGGGAGATACTCAACTCCCAAAGTAAATAGTCTTAGGTACTCAGGCAAGCTAGAGTGTTACAATTTCAGATTTCAGGACTATGAACTACACAGTCACAATCAACTGCCTGCCAAAATAACATAAAGGTGCTTTTTTGCCTCAAATGCCATTTGACTATACTGTTCAATAAAAGCAATTTGTGCTGTCCATGCTGACCTTTATATGGTATTACATGGTCTGCAGTGGAAGTGAGTCTGATCAATAGTTGGTTCTCAGGGATGAGAGCACCTGAACTCTTGGATACATCTCCTGCTGGAATACAATTATAACTGCAGATGATTTGGGATTGTGCTCTGTTACTGCAAATTTATTGATGACTTGTTTAGAAAACTGTCTTTATTGCTCTGAATACTTTTCTAATATGAACAATTTCTAAATAAACTTTATGTGTAATTGTATGGTAAGCTTTATTGTGGCATTGCTAGGAAGACAGAAGGAAAAAGATAAGAAACAAACAATTATGAAATAAATACCTGAGAAAGAATTATCAAATAAATACTTGACCCTTTCAGAGAGAACAAATATTTCTGCTATGACAGCCCGACGGCAAAGATTTGATCTTGCAAACTCCAAAAATTCTATTTTATCAGAGGCTTTTAATATTTTAATGTTCCTTTGGGAGGACTTTCAATGATACTAGAAAAGAATACATGGTACAAAAAGAAAAGTGAAACATGTTCATATTGGTTTTAGCATTTTAACTTGTTTCGTCATTTAAGCTAAAGGAAGAGCACATTTCAAACTGCACTTAGCTGTAGCACCAAACTAGTTATCAGAGCATTCACTGTCCATTGCAGCCTTTCCACTCACGGGTTCAGTTGGCTGAGCTGATCAGAATCAACCATTAAAAGTAAACCTGCAGATCTCATGTACAGGATTTTTCAAGCATTTAAGCAATTTCAATAAACTTTCTACAACCATTTAAGATAAACATTGCATTTTAGAAGTCTTTGCTGAAGCAAAGCAGAATGTATGATTCTGTTTGATGACATGGTAAGAGGAAAAATAGTCTGATAAGGCAGGAACCACAGGCTCTGAGTCAAAATTACTTAGCCTTCATCTTCCAGGTTTTTCATAAATTTTTATCCTACTTGATATTTTCAGCTTGATGTCAAACACCAGATCAATCAATTTCTGTATTTTCTTTTTCCTTTCAAATACAATTCAGATGAGGGCAAAAGTCTGAAAGTAGGAAGTTAAAGCTAACATTTGTCATAAAACTTTATAAAATATTCACCTGTGTTTTTAATCTAGAAAGAAAAAGGAGGCCGGGTCTCCCTGTGTCTGAAGTTGTACATATTCTTTATATAACTAAATGGTAGAGGTGAAATCTTGACTCTTCACATTCAGCAAGATATTTGAACTTTCATTTCTCCACTTAAACCTCTCAAAACAAGAAAAAAAAATTCTACCTCCTTTTTTGTGTACTAATTTGAAATCTTCTCGAGTAAGTAATCATTCCAAACCCCACAGAGTATCTTACAGCCTATTATAAAGCACACAGTAAAAACAGGAAATTGTCTGAGGTGTTTTCTTGCTGATATTTAAGATATATATATGTCCTAAATAGTTCCTAGTATTAGAGCACAGCAGTGTCCCCCAGGGAACCTTGCTGCCTCACTTTGTAATGTTATTGATCCTGTTGCAGAAAAGATGGGGCCAAATATACTCATGCTATCTAAAATTTATTTTCTTTTATGCGTGTCCTAATCTTCAGTTAAACTGTGCGTGTAATATATATAATTATCACAAATAGCTGAAAAATTGAAATACTTCATCTAATGAAATACATTGGTGCTATATTATTTACATCATCACTAAGTGAGTTCTCACTTCCTTGGCTTTTCAGAAATTTGCATTTCCTAAGTTTTTAGCTATCTTAGAATCTATAACAAGTTCTTGAGGAGAGAAGAACAGAACCTTATGCAGGAATCTTTATACTGAATTGACTGTTGATTTGATTATTCATTCTTATTACTTTCAAAGTTTACATTGGGAAACTGAAGGCAGGGACTACTTTTGCAGCATCCTTTTATTTCAGGTATGGAATTTCATGAGGACCTTGAATTATTTTCCTGGATTATAACACCTTTTTTGTTTGGATGCATTGTCTGTAGTTCCACACCTGCTTTTATGACCCTCATTTGCATTTCTGCCTTGCAATTTTAGCTTTGCCTGGTAAGTAACCATACATTATTCTTGACCTTTTGTGCAGTTCACATACAGATAAACTGTGAGTAAGAAAAGGAGACAGTCATGACAAAAGATAATTTTCAACAGGCTCTAGTAAGATTGGTTCTAGCTGTCATTCTTCTTAAGAGGATGCAATGTGCCTATAATGCCTGAACACAATGAGGCACTTGTCACTGCAGAGGGTTGGCAAACACTGTAGTGCAATTCTTTGATCTCTCTAAGTAATTTTGTGTTTTCAGGGTGACACAAAGTCTGAATATTCTAAGTAAATATAATAACTGTTAATTTTTATATTGATTTTAGGAGCAAAAGAAGTTTATTCCACCATGTCTGTGCAAAAATCACTTAAAATGGCACAGATTTACATTTCTTTAGGTTTTCAATTTTTTGGAGGAAACTCTCATAATCCCAGATGAAATATCAGCAAGGTGCAGCACAAAAAAAGCAGTGCCATTGAGCAATCTTCTGAATACTAAATAGCAGTTTCTGAAAACAGAAATCCAAAGTGTTTCTCCAAAATTTGTGAAGTCTGATCAGAATACATAATAAAATTATATAAGCTTGTCCTACAATAAATGTGTCAAAACTATTGCAATTTTTAGTCTTTGTTTTTTTGTTGTTTTAACAAATCTTGCATATGTGGCTAAAAGCAAATTTGTAAGTATCAGCCAGAAAGTATTCCCCATGAGAACTTGTGGTGTGACTCTGATTTCCATATGGAGGCAACTTCATATACCAGGGCTTTAAGAAAAAAACCAGCATTTTTTTTTCTGCACTAAAAATGGATGTGTGCTCATTCTGCTTAGATTGTAGTTGCACCAGTGGATGCAAATATTCAAAATGGATTCTTCAAGTGTGTACATCATATGGACTTTGCACAAAATCACTTAAATAAAGCCATCAGCCTCAATCAGCCCAATTTGGTAGTAAAGTCAGAGCTACTGCAGCTTCCAAAATACATAAGGCACTTCACATTTTGAGCACTGAAATAAAACTAACAGAGTTCAGATGGTAAATAAGATTTTCCCCAGAAGTTAATAAAATCAGGATAACTCTTCTTGACAAATAACTTCTTTTTCTACTGAAATTAATTTTTAAAAATTTTTCACTTTAAATTAATTCAGTTTCACATTAGATATTCACTTCACTTTCTGTTCTCACATTTCTCCAAAACACTGCCATAAAATAAAATCATTTTGCAATCAATTTTCTGCCTCAAAATGGGAAAGCAAATGAAAAAATTCAACATATGCATTTTAGATATCAACAGAATACAAAATTATAATTTCTCATTGCACTATTTTCAGTAGTTAGAGAGAGTAAATTTATTCCTTATTTAAACAGGCCATCTTAGTCTACTTTAAAAGATGGTTAATATTTTATAAAAGCTTTTGAAAATGTTGAAGATGAAGTTTGTGTCCTATGGAAATGATTGATAAAATTCTCCTATAACATTTGCTGATACATTCAGTGGGTTTGATTCAAAGTGCCAGAGAGCAACTGAGAGCAGATGGATAAATCTCAGTGATCAGCTTCCCAGTATGTGGATGCAGCAAAAAGAAATAGGAATGATGCATAAATTTTAAAAATAATATTCTTATGTTTCAATACATGTATTGGATTTTGTACAATATTTTTTGCTGTTATTTAGCTATGGTTCCTCTTTCTTTGGAAACCATGTCTGTTATGACAAGTTACAAAACATCAATTGGATTTTAACAGTGGATGCTGCAGGTCGGGGTTGGGAGTAAACCAAAGTGGAGTAGCATGTTCCATGTTCTACTAAATGCTCAAGGATGCAACTCATCCATTTTCCATGTATAATTTAGTTCATTTGATAATATTTGTTATTCTAATTAAAGATTTAAATTAAAAGCATGTTGAGATTTGTTTCAATTTATTGGGGGAGGGGTTGGGTGAATGGTGGACAGGATGTTTTAATCACCCATCATAGCTTCAGCTTTGTTAAGAATATGAACAGAGAAAGATAAAGAAATAAAATATAACTTGTAAAAACAGATCTTATAAACATGTAAGCATATACCCACAGATTATGGGACAGTAAAAAATACTGACCTAAATGTCATAATATTTTAAAAAATCAATTACAAAACAGGCATAAAAATCTGAGGAAGTTGAGGTCAGGAATTTAACAGAATGTCTATTGGTCTATTGGAAGGAATAATGAAAAGGTATTAGGATCTATAGAAAGAAGTAAGAAGGACAGCTATATCTCATCAAAGGTTCAAATGCAGTATATTTAATTTTTTATGCTAATGGATTGGGAAAAGTAATTTAGGAAAACTGAAATATTAGATCCACATAGATCATTCTTCTTATTTCTATAAAGCAGCTACTTAAATAATTTTTACTTTAAGGAAGAAAAACATCTGCCATAAATATTTGCAATGAAGACAATCTTTCCAAATGACAGTCCCAGGGCTCTGATGTTGCTTGAGACATTTGGTTAATCCAGTAAATTTGTACTGGGATCAGACATCTGTAAGATCATAGTGTATGCAGAGCAGCCTGGAACCTCACATGGAATTTTGTGATACCCAACAGTTTGGCATGAAAAAATGCCAAGCAGGCATTTTGCTATTTGCTGCTGGGTGTAGCTTGAAAAACTCAATGAAAATTGTTTGAGGACAAATTATTCCACAGATGTTTGTGAACTGATAAAATCTAAAAAAAAAAAAAAAAAAAAAAAAAAAAAGGATTTTTTTAAAAAGCAATAAGCTGTATTTGTTCCTTCCCCCTACCAAATGAGAGTGGAAGAGCTTGAAATTTAGGTGTCAACAGTTTCCTGTAAAATATGAACTTGTCTTGGATGATGAAAGAAAATAAGCAGTAAATAGTACATCATGGAAAGGAAATGAGACAGAAGAAAGTATAAGGCAAAAAGCACTGAGGAAACAGAACAACTTCAGAAGTGTATACTGCAAAGGTAATATATACTGATATCAATATATTCTAATAATAGAATGTTGAATGATAATGCAAAAATGCAAACCTGACTTTGTTGCTGCATGGATTAATTTGATCTTCTACCTTTCTGTTCTTTCAACTCACTGAGAATTTACTGCTTTTCTGGATAGAATACTAATTTTTTCCTGCTATAATAAATGTTGTTGCATGGCTGTTAAAGCTACCCACAAGGAGCTGTTTAGTTTTCACAATACAAACTTACCAGATTCAGAGCTATATCTTTTGTGAAAGGAGTTAGACATTTCTAATGCAACCTTCTGCTGAGGACTGTGCATTTCCTTTACAAACAAATCTATTTTAATCTTGTCAGCAGGCATTTGATTCAACCATACACAGAAGAATATGTAACCTGTACTGGAAAAATAAAAAGGAGTTGCTTGGCATGTTTTTAAATTTTCATGTGTGTAAGAATAAGACAATAAATATTTCAGTAATATTACAAGAGGTTTTGGATGTAACTTTCTTTTTCCTTTTATATTTTTTTTTTATTTCAAAAAAAACCTAAACTATCGGTTTTTTACTTGATATCAAGTCACTGAAATCTGTCTCTAGCTGTAGTTGTCCTCAAGCATAAATTAGACATTTCCAGAACAGAAAATTAAGACAGAAATCAAGCCTTGCAGCTTGTGAGTTATTTAAAAGCATTAAAACACTCTGTTCTGTTTAGATGACACATTTAGATGGCTTGTTAACTAGTAAGAGAACCACATTCTGGAAAAAACGTAGGATACATCATATTTTTTTCACATCCACAAGCTTTGTGTTGCACCATCATATTTTTGTTTGTGATAGTGCTAAGAGATAAAAGGACATGGGAACTGGAACTTCATTTAACAGTGAAGTTTCTAAATGTGGCTATTGCAGAAGCAACTGCAGCTAAATAACCTTAGTGACAACCTGCTGGGCAAACACTCTTTGGGAGGCCTGGTTCTCATTTACACTAAGGCCCTTTTCTCAGCAGTGCTATGGATTGGGAAGTTTAAGACATGGTAAGAACAATTTTAAAGCCACTTTATATAGCCAGAACAAATCCAGGAGGCTAAAGATAAATGAAAACTTAAGTCCAAGCATTCTATGAGTCTACTCGTTTCTCACAGCAGCCCTGAAAGAATAAGCAATTGCTTTCTAAATAAAATATATCAAATGTTTGTGGTTTCTAAAGCATACTGCATCAACGAAAATCTAGAGAGGAAAATGAAAGAAAAATCTATAGAGAAGCTACTTCTACCTTTTTTAGACCAGGTGACCAACCTATAAAGCAAGAGGAGGCTTTTCGAAATAGGAACTTTGTTAGACCCTTCTCTCATCCAATGGTTAAACTTCTAAGCTCAATAAATAAACATTTGGCTTCTAATAGAACACACTTTGCATCACGTTGTAATAGTCTTGTAAAAATAAGTTTAGAAGGGTACAGACAGGGAGTAGCACAATAAAATCTTTTCTCAACTTCTCTGTTCATCGTGCTCTACTGGTCATGTATGTTCTTATGCATTATGCATCCTCTGCATTATCTGTTAGTATTTTATCCCTCATTAAAATGTTTAGCTTTCCTACTTTTTCCTGATATTTTGTATTTTTAGTTAGTTAGTTAGTTAGTTAGTTAGTTAGTTAGTTAGTTAGTTAGTTAGTTAGTTAGTTAGTTTGAGAAGGGTGGTGAAGGGGAGGGGGGTATTAATCACCAGTGAAGAACATTGATCAGGTTTTTTAAACTGCTTTTTTTTAAGCATCAGTAGCTGATTTGATGACAATCACAAAGATCTCTTCTGTTCAACAGCTATTGAATTATGAATAAGAACATTTACTGGTGCTTTTTTGCCATAAAATATGATTTTTTGCATTCAAGATTGAGAAAAAACTTTTCACATTTTTGACACCAGAGAATTGTAGAAGTATATGCTTTTTAAATTCAAAGGAAAAAATTTACAAAAACATGAGAAAATTAGAACAGTTGGAGAGAATTAATGGCCTTTGAGGTAGTCACAAAATTAAACAGAACAGAACAAACCAGAAAATATTAGAACAGTAGAAAACAGAATAAGCTAGGAGATAAATTAATGGAAGAATATTTTTATTTGTTACATTTCAAAAGGAAGATCGCAGGATAAGAGATTGGTGGAGATCCAATGACAGTTGCTTAAATAATTGCTTGAAAAACATTAATGCCTTTGGAGTGCAATTGTTTATTCATATCATAACTGTTTTATTTAGGCCAATTTTCATGCAACTGTGCTCTTGTTTCATAGAGTGTTTTATGAAAGACAAAACTACAGCAAGAGGAAGTGGCAAACTGAGACTCAGTTTCTTATATCCAAAGATATTTATGAGTTAAAATGAAGAGGAAAAAGTGGTTTCCTCTCTTTTGGGGGAGAAAGCCATTATTGACTAAGATCTGAATAAAAAATTATGAACCAAATACGTTAGAATTTTCCAAATGGTTGATCCTCATGCAGATAGCACAGCTTACATGTCTTCAGACCTTTCTCAGCCTAATGTAAAGTTCAAATAAATAGAAAAAAATATATACACACTTTGAACTATAGATTGTCGTAATGAGAGAAATATAACGAGATTTATCAAGACTATTGAAAGATATAACAAAGAATTATTAATATAAAAAATATTATTTATGTCAGTATACTATGTTTTTAGCACAATATCTTTGCAAATTAAATAAGGCAGAAATACTTTATGGGCAATACCATCAGATAGTACAAGAACAATCTCATAAAATGGCATATGCAATATATGCATGTTACATACAATATAGAGGCATATGACCTAGTTCATATAATAAACAGTCAGGAATAATTTTGCATAAAAAAAATGTGATTATGAGTGTGATAAAAACTGCAGATTGAGGGAGAAAGAATGAAGATAGTCAGTTACCTTAAGGACAAGTTTGTTTTTTGGTTTGTTTTTTTTTTTTTTAATTGTTATTTGCAGTGGTAGCAGCCAAAATATCTGTCTTGGAAGAGTTCCATGTTGGTTTTCTTGACCATTAATTTGATATATAAATAATTTGGATTATCTCACTGTTAGCCACTCCACCTTCATAAGTCTTTTTAAATGAACATGATAAGGCAAAATGTTTTATGAGGAATACATAATTTCCAATAATATTCTTTAAATATTTTGAGACCCCTTTAGGTTCTGAAATTTTCTTTTATTTATTGTCAAATCACTTAAAGTGAGTTTTATGCAAATATCATGGGTTTAGTTCAATAACTGCCACCTCAGAGGGGAGAATAATGGGAATTATTAGTTCTCTTAAATCTTGATGTAGTTTTCCTTTCATTTTAACAGGGAATATTTTGTCTCTCTAATATTTGAAACTAACAGCTGTGTACATCCCAGCAGTTTATCCATAACAAGTTAACTCAGTCAAAATTAAAAAGTTTGAAAACTTTTCTGAAGTGGCCTCAGCATTTGTTTGCCCTGCAGACATCAGCTAATAAAACTTAAAACAGCCCCAGGCTGAAGGTGGTGTGCAAATTGGAGCAGCTCTGGGAATGATGATTCTGAAAATCTGTTGTTTTATCATGGTTTCCTCTTGGTCCCAGGAGAAAGCCACTTATGGACAGTCTGTGAGAGAAATTGGAAGCTGCTAACAGCAGCTTATGTACAATATATGTTTTGTAACTTGCTCAGACACTTTCAGTATCAGTATATATTGGGTTATTTTAAATGGAAGCTGTATGATTATGATTAAAGATGTAAGGAGGGAAGGAATACCCCAGAAGAAACAGTTGTTCAGTTAAGGAAGATAGGCCAAAGAGCTCATCATAGCTCTAAAACAATTGAACATAAGCTGAGGAAGACCAATACCTCCACTCACATGACTCAAAAAGTTCAGATTACTCACATTACTGTGATAGATATTCTCTTAGAGTTTCACATCTTATTTCTTTGTTTTCTCCTACCAATTTCAAATAAATATTATTTTTGCTTACAAAATACCTGGTTTATATTTTGTAGTCTCA
This sequence comes from Erithacus rubecula, assembly GCF_903797595.1. Taxonomy (NCBI): domain Eukaryota; kingdom Metazoa; phylum Chordata; class Aves; order Passeriformes; family Muscicapidae; genus Erithacus; species Erithacus rubecula. The sequence goes on from NC_136688.1 coordinate 42,851,334, forward strand.
AATTCTCTAAAAGACAGAAGATAGCTGTGCTCAGTCAGTAATTAATATACCATTGTGGTAACCAATGGCTAGGAGAACTGTGGAATTCTACCCTGAATTATGTACAGACCAAAGGGATGGGACCAAAAAAAGAGTTAGGGAAGAAGATGGGAGACAGGAATTAGGGCATGTGCAGAAAGTCATAGGAATTAGCAGAGAATTATTCTTCTTTTTTGCCTTTCTAGGCAAAAGAGTTCCTGTGATCAGTGAATCTTGTTTGCAACAGGATTGTGAGATACTGAAGTGGTAATATTGATGGAAAGCATCCATGAAAATATCTAATCAAGATTTGTAATGTCTTCTTAAGGGCAGGGTATTAAGTATTAAATATTTATTATTTATTATTAAGTATTTCCTATTTATCTTCTCTAATCAAGCAGAAGATCATTGCTAAATTTTCAATGTTGGAATTATTTGGGGTTGTTGTGGAAATGCAGGACAGAGTTTCTAATATCAGATATCAGCTAAAAAATAAGACATTCTGACAGCTAGTTCTGAAAGAAGCTCTATCCTTATCCCAAGTTTTTATGATCTCATTTTTGAAGGAAAGGCAACATAATTCTGAATCATGTTGAAGATTGCAAGGAACAAAAAAAGCCTGCAAAAAGAGCGACAGGAACAGAGGATCAAAGAAAAACTTAGACTAGAAGAGACTTCTGGAAGTCACCTGATTCAAATTCCTCAGAGCTCGGCCAGCTTCAAAATTAGACCAGACACTAAAAAGCTTTCCACAGCTCTACACTGAAAGATTTCAGGGCTTGTCATCATCCAGCTGCTCTAGGAAAACTGTTCCAATGGTTAATAACTGACAAGGAGAGGAATTTTTTCCTTATGCCCAATTGTGCTTTGTTGTGCTGTCACTTGTGACCACTGCACTCCATCTTCTTACTATGCACCAAAATCAAATCTGCTTCCATATTTTCTAAAATTTCTGTTTTAAATAGCTGAATACTGCAATTAGTTTTATAGAACTATAATTAATACTATTTATCCTTTTCTCAACCAAGCCAAACCAGTTTGGTCTTTTTTTTTTTTTTTTTTTTTTTTTTTTTTTTTTTTTTTTTTTTTTTTTTTTTGATTCTTAGGTTATGTGTTGCTGCTCCCTAACTGCCTTGGTGACCTGTCACTAAAATCACTCTTTTTTAAGTTCTCTACTCATCTAGAGGTCTGTGAAAATGAATTATTACCTGGTTTAATAGATTTCAATCTGCTGTGTCATCTGCTTGAGTGACATTTTGGAGTCTGTTAAAAGAGATTTGGGATTGCACAGAAGGAAGGCAGGGAAGAAGAGCACTAAAGGTTTCCTTTCAGTTCTGATTTCTGGATTATAGAATGAGACATTGTTATTTCCTTGGTTGTCATGGTGTGTTGGTACAGCATATCCCACCCCAGACATGTAAATTGTGCAGACTGGTATGCATTCTCATTTAAGCAATAAAAGCAAACAAATAAGGAACACAAATGACACAGAAATGAGAAAAGAAACGAAGTGGCAAAGTAAACTGCTGTGCAGTTTGGAGGTATGCCTCATTTTGCCAGAAACTGTCTTCACTGACAACTCAATCTCTTTGTTCTCAAAGGCATCCTGCTGTTTGGACTATAAAGCTAGAAGACACTCTGTTCCTCTTTTCTTTGTTTTTCCTCTTATTTTATCCAAATAAAAGTCAATAAATTCTTCACAAAGATTAGCATAATTTTATCTGTTAATAGTACATAGGACAAAAAGGGCTTCATTTGACAGTTATTCTTTTTAAGTAGGTAGAATGTACATGTACCTTCTTCATTATGGTTGAAAACATTTGCTGATATAATGCATATACAAACTCATTTATTAGAATATGGATGATCTGTTAGGAGAAGCAGGGTTTTTTTTTTCCTTATTGTTTTGTCAAAAGTACAATTAAAAATATGATGAAGAATGGCTACCAATACAGAAAGTAAATGTTTTTACATTTCCACAAATGTTGTTTGTTAATAAGTTTTATGTCTCTCTAATAGTATTTCCATTGTCCCAAATAACACAATTAGGGAAATCTTTGCTTCTGAGATCTTTATTATTTTTCATGGCATGCTGGGCACAACATATTTCCAGGCAGAGCCTGTTGCACTGTTCTGGGAGATATATTATACAGAATCAATATCCTGCCATGCATGCAGAATAAAATATTTGGGGGAGGATAATGAAAACATTTCCATTTACATGATGAAGTAAAAAAGATTTCCAGCAGAGAAAAGAGAACCTACTTAAGTTATAGATATTCTGCATTTGAGTGTAAACAAATTAATATGGGAAATAAAGGTACATATTAAAGCATAGTTGACAGCTTGATATTTTATTTCTGCAAGCTGCTTCCTAATGGGAAAAATATTTTCTCCTTATTTATTCCCCTTCATCTGATAACATTTGTGAACATTAATTTAAACATCACAAAAAGCAATAAGTATTATATCACTAGGATAAAAAAAGGACATTGAAATAAGTAATTTCATGAACAACAGAGTTGATAAAACTTGGATTTCAAAGCCAGTGCTCCCCAGATAGCCTGGATGTTTGTACACTGAAGGGCTTTGATCCTCAGTACTGGTCTGCAGATTATCTAGTTCCTGGTCTTTGTCTTGGAATGAAGAAAATAATTTAAGCTAACTCAAAATCTGGGGGAGATTTCTGGGACTGATGTAGATGCTGTTCCAGGTTTGGCTTCCTCCACCTCATAATGCTTTTCAGAACTTTTCAGAAGAAGAAAAAATGATGCAAACCCCAGAGAAACTCAAGAACATTGTCAATATTTCTGGCACCCTGCCAGTTCATATATAGAAATCTCCATTCAAGAAGGAATAGGTAAAAATAATTTGCCCAACAATTGTTTTTCAAGAAGAAACAAAGGCAGTATAGAAATGTCTTCAGTTGCATACCTGTAAACAGGATTTTTAAAAGCTAAGAAGGTTGCAATATTTATTTTCTGCTTTAGAAACATTCTTAGAGCTGACAGGTTTGTCTAAAGTGCTCTATAGTGATTGATTTATCCTTGCTGTATATAGAAAAATAAAATTTATATATGTAAATTTCATCGGCTTTACATAGCAGCTTGTTGGCAGTTTATCATGTTAGCACAGATGCAAAAAGACACCAAAACATTTATACAGTACTTGATATTGTGGGATTTTTACACAAACAAGATTACATAAAATTGTGTCTGGAAATTTGGTTTCCCAAAATATTTTCAAATTTTCTAGACTGCTAAAACTATTAATGTCACAACCATTTTGGTATATAATTAAAATCCAGTTGTTCATGGTCAATATCAGCCTTGACTCCCTCAGACTAGCATTTCATCTGGCTCTGCCCATCTCAGAGGTCATCTTATCTTTGCTACGTTGTAGGTTAACTTTAGAATAGACACAAATCAAAATGCTCCATTAAGTACCTGATCCCCTTTTTGTTGTGATGTGTTCATCTTTCTGTGCTGTCCATAAAAGTAACATACACTACATACCTTAATCTTTTAATCCAATTCTTCCAACGCGGAGAAGTTCACAGAGACCAACACAAAGAAATTATATCTAATGGAAGACTCACAGAGCTTGATTCTATGTGCTTTATAACTGAGATCTAATTTGTCAAATGTACATTAGTTTTTTCCATTAGTTTCTTCCAGTGGAGGTTCTCTGTTGAGCCACTCCTGTCCCTTCTCTACCTTCACATTCTGTCTGTGTCCCTTCTTCTGTCTCATCTGTATCAGTTTATACATTTAAATGATTCCTGTAACACAGGAACAAGGAATCAAGTATGATCACAGAATGATCTCTTTGTTTGGTTTTCAGTATTTATGGGTCCTTCAAATTAAAATTCAGAATAAAATTTCTACAACACTTGAAAATCAGTGTTTGGATATGTCATTACATCTGTTAAATAGCAAGTGGTGATGGAAGCCATTTGATCAGCTATTTTAAGTTTTACTGAATATAGTTCTGCAGTTTCCATTATAAAGGATAATCCTGTTCTAAAAAGGGAAAAGGATAAAATAACATGGAAAGTCTTTTCTTTCACTAATCTATGACAGCCTTGAAGGCAGGGTGAGGAACCACAATACCTCCTATTGTAAAGCAAGGCACAGTTTCCTCAAAACCTAGATGAAAGTCTGAAGCCAGAACAACCATAATGATTGTATGACTAAATTGAGCTAAAATTAAGTTCTGGAAAACTTTTGAATTATTTTTCATTCTATGTTAATGGAGAATTAAACATTGACTCTGGCATTTGTCCTACAAATTACAAAATTTTCTCCATGAACAAGTGCTACATTTTTCTTTATTGCACTTGCCCAACATTTATGAGAGGAGAGAATGGCATTAACTCACTGGCAACTTCAGAGAACTTCAGAGAGCTATCACAGAGGGATATGACATCATTTCTCAGGGTGGGTGACATAGTCTAAATTAAACCTCAGCATACAGGGAAGAAACCAAAACTTGACATTTCTAAATGACAACTTAGGTACACAGGGCCAAATTCTTGCTTTCATTCTGTGCCTAACAGAGCCAAGAAAAACTAAGGTGCAACAGACACTTTTCAAGCTATCTTTAGACACTTTGTTGAAGAAAGGTTCAGGCTAAAGGACATTTAGAAATACTGTAGATAGCATGTTAAAAGTATAAAATAAATACAGTAAAAGTGAAAATAAACTATCACTACATTCACATGAGGTGACCTAATTTGATGCTTTTTTTAATCTTTGTTATGTTTTAATATTTTGGTTTAATTAATTGCATCCTTTAGCTTAATAAAATTCAAAGTGTGCTTATTTTGAGGTATAAAACACACATTAAAGATGTCCAAAACATATTGAAAAGTATAGTATGAGGCCAGATGTGACAGCTGTGATGGATCTCTGCTGACTACCTCTGCTGTGGGACCTGGTACAGCTCCCTTAACTGTGAAGAACCCCAACGTGCCTTTGCATGAGAAAACAATCCTCAGTATTCTGATGCTGTGATGTCAGATGATCTGTCAGGTTTGTCAGTGAGGAAGAGGGATGTAGAAATCAGAAAAAAAACCATTATGTGTCAGACTGCCTTTTATTGTTATAATTTCCCTAAATAACATTCCAGATAAAAATGAACTCTGTTCAAATGCAGCAGCATGACCATGACTGAAATATAAAGGCTTTGAGTAATAGTTGCTTGAGGTTCTACTGTACTGTATAACCAACTGCTGATTCCTCCTCACCTCCTTCTTTCATTTGATATTCCTTGTGCATGCACTATGGTGAGCTGCTGTGCTGTTCTTTGATGTAGAGTTGCTGGCAAAAAATAATATATTGTTACCCTTTAAAATTCATAATATTCCCACTGATTTAAAGATCTATTTTAAGTACAATCAACTGTTACAATAAGTGTTTTAAAAATACTTGAATGAATTGGTTTTTATTAAGTACTACTTTAATCTTTTGGAGTACTAAATGAGTCACATTTTATAATAGATCAATTAAGTGTGCAGCCAGTATCTAAATAAAAAATGGTGGTGCTTTTCAAACCCATTCTTTTCATAACTTACATATATGTGCTCTCTCCAGATGTAGCTTACCAGCATGAAGAAGAAATATTGCATTAATGTGTAAACAGGGGGGAAGGATATAAAAAGCCCTTGCCTTTCAAATGGGACTAAATAAAAATTGATGTCAGAACATCAAACTACATTGCAGAATGTTTTTTTTTGCTAGAACTCAGTTTTCCATATAGCCTTTTTAAATTCCTTGTTACATAAGTTATAACTCTAATTCTAGGTAAATTTTTTACTTGTCTCTCTGATACTCAGTTAAAATAGTTTCTTACAGTATTTATATTCCAGTATTATCTATTCAATGTTAGGAACTGCTACTTCTATAAAATAATATGACTTGCTTTAAGAATAATAAAACTGATCCATGTAGCAGGAATTTATTATTTTTTGAGTATTTATGAGTAAACCTAAGAAACTATCAGTTGGCTTTCCTCCATGGGTTTTGTTGCTCTTCTACTTTATCATACTATGATGTTCCTGAACAGAATAGGCTTATTTTCCCTATGGAAAATGGTACCACTGGAAAATAACACCTCCTTCTACCTGAAGAGGGACAATTTACCCCCTAGGTAGATCATAGCAAGACACAAAAAAAATAATGTAAATGCAATTTTATGAAAGTAAATAATATGAAGTAAAATTAATATATTCAAGAGATAATCTACTTGTTTACATTTTCTAGATTACTATTAAAAAAAAATTAGATTCTTTTAAATATTTTTTGGACAAATAAAAGGTATTATTACCCACTGGAATTTCCCACCAGCTGGAAAATTACTCTCATTTTCAGGACATATTACATATAGAACCTACATTTCCATAGACATTATGCAAGGTATCAATGACTCTCTAAATATTTATCTTTGAAAAAATTTCCTAAGAGGCATATATTAATATTATCATAGCAAATTGAGGATAACTGCTGCTAATGAGTAGGGTCTTAAAGTGGAGTAAGACAACATAGTTCTGTTAGAACAAATGACCCTATGCCAACTTACACTAATTATGCACACATTTAAGTTAGAGGTAATATATAAAATGGCATATCTTTAAAAAAGTAAAACTTTCAGTAAATCAAAATTTAAACAGTAAAGTTTAAATTTATTTACATGTCCTGGTAATAATAAGAAAGCTACAGGGTCATCTTTTAGAGGAAGTCTTTCCATTCAAGCTTGTTTAGCCTTTGCCTCCACTACTAATGACCCCACATTCAAGAAATCAATGTCTTTTTGAATCTTATTAATGTATGTGAACAAATAATCACTAATTCTCATGGAACTGCTCTCCAAGAGTAGCCTATTCTTGAATGTTTTCTCTGTTTTACAAAGGTTACAAAATATATTAGTTTTTTTCTGCTTTCTTGCCTCCCAATTCAAGATACTTTTATCTTTTTCTTTCCCTGAAACTGAATTAGCAGTCTTGATAAGACACAAAGACACAAAGCATACTTCACACTAAGAACCCATTTCACTGTCAGTTGCCAAATAATAGAAGATATTTTCCACCTGAGAATGAAAGCACTGATGATCCAATTGCCTCTCTCTGACAGACCACATTTGTTTTCAGGACTGCAATATCGGTGTGAATATTACTTTATGTACAGGTCATGAGTCCATTACCTGAAGCCATGACAGATTTGAAAGGAAAAGGGATGTGCTCTAATGAAGGCAAAAAAAAAAATTGAGGAAGAATGTTGGTCACTGACTTTTGAGCTTTGGAGGAAGATTATTGTGACTGAGTATTGGGACTTGCAACATTTTAATGATATGGGAAAATTAATCACTGGAAAGCAGTTATATAAAAATACAGCTCAAAAAAATCCAAGCCAGATTTAATGAGCAGAAAAACAAGGCAAGGGAATGAAAACCATATTTAAAGAAACTGATGTAATTTTTTTCTCGTTTCCCATAAATGATGAAAAAAGAACATGTGATTAATTGAAAAACAACAAATCCCAAAATAATTATAGGTTTTTTTTCTCTTGTAATGCACAAATGGCAGACTTAATTTTGTCATCATATAATCTGAGCCTCACATTTAGAAGAAATTAAAGCATGTTTGTCTATCCTCTATGCAAAATAGTAGTCTGAATTAATGGAAAGAGATAAAGATCAAATTTTAAATGTGTGTGACAGAGGTGAGAGAAAGAGCAAGAGGATGCTATGAGTAGTTTGACATCAGTGTTATTCCAGTGATAATTTTTTTTCTGTACATTGATCTAAATTGTCTCAAATGAGCCTCAAATGAGGCTGTTTCTCCAGCCAAAGTGAGATATTACTGAAGTTCACCACAGGATTTTTAGTAAACAGTCCTGATGATTTTTCTTTTAATACAAGAAGAACCTGCCAGTGAAATGAAGAAGCAAAGCAATAAAATGTATTTTTGGCATAGTATATAAATCACCAAAAGAACCGAGTCCTATAGTACTCAGCAAAGACAATATTTACTAGGAGAGGTGCAGAAAACATTTGTAAAAAGTTGAGATGAATTCTGAATTTTGATTGAAGTTGTGTGTTAAGTAGCACGATGTTTTGGTGGTTGTTGTTGAGAACATATATGTGCTTGTAATTTAAAACAAGACTTCCTACTTCTTTGCACATGGCTTCTTACCAAGACCCTTGTGTCTTAACCCAGCTGAAATACTAGCAGAAAGTAGTCTGTCAATGTGTGTCAGATATGATCCAACTTTAGCAAAAAGCGAGTAAAATTTTAAAGGTGAGGTGTATTTCAGAATTATTACCCTCAACAATACCACTCTCATGGTATTTACGTACCATCCTGTGGTATGCAAAGTAGTCATTAACAGAAAAGTTCAGGGAGGAGCTTCTGATAAAATAGTTTATGATTCCTCTCTAGGGAAGGAGCTCCCAAACAGGGAAATATAGGCAAGGGATATGCCAGGCTAGTAAACTTTGCAGAATATGTGCACCCCCCAGAAAATGAAAATAAGGCAGTATCAGCCTTGGACTACCAAAGTGTCCATTTTTAATGGGGACCTTAAGTTTCTAAAATGCTTGAGAATCATTTAAGTAGTAGAGATTTTAATTTTACTCTGTCATATGCAATGTCCATGGCTGCAGATAGGGTTTTGAACTAGGTAGGTAGTTATGCATGAAGGAAGGAATTTCTGAAGTGCATCTCTTCCTAGGGTAGAGTGCAAGGATGGTCTAAACACAAATTGACTGTGAAAAACAAGAGGCAGGAAATAATACATAAGAAATATGCATTGTGGCACTGAAACCACAAATGCTGTTTGGCTAGTTATTCTTCTCTACTTGTCATATCAGAGGTTTGAACAATTGTCCACACTAAAATTAAACTGAGACAATGGAATGATTATTGCTGCATAATAAACACCATATTTTATATTTCCTATGCCAAGTCTATTAATGCTATTGCCCAGTCCCTCTTCATCTATGTCCCCATTTTCTCACAGTACATTTTTTCACTCGCTGATGTGTTCAACATTTCACTGTGAGCAAAACATGCTTGTATTTCCTAAATGAAATACAAATCTGATATGGAAGGGCTGCTATCTACATATAGAGAACTTGCTCCCCATTAAGTCATATACCTGACCAGTCACAAATATTCATTAAAATTAATGTATATCTAACAGACCAGAACAAAACTAATGTCAACCTTCTCTAGTTACAATTTTATTTTTGGACATAGATCTGACTCCTTCCAGGATCACATTTCTGTAGATGAGGACAAACACTTGATTTTTCTTCTGTGTCTATGATCTGAAAAATATGTTTCTGTGATCTACTTTGGAATTTGATTCTTGGCATCTCTCTTCCAAGAACTACCTAATCCTCACCTGAATAATATTTGCAGGAGTAAGAAGCCAACTTGCCCAGGTGACCTTTAATAAAAGAATAAATGTCATCCTTCCCGATTCATTCTGCCCAAACAATCTTTAGTTAACATACTTTAAAAATTAAGTTCAGAAATTAAATATAATCCCAAATGACACCTTTTAGCAATTTCTAAAAGACATCCAATACTCAAACTGTTTTTTGCTTGCCTGTTTGAAATATCCTCACATGGGTCAGACTCTCAGTTTACCAAAATTAACTCTATTAAATGAAGCTACACCTATTTGCGCTCAAGTCCTAGCCCAGTGAAACTCTGAAGAAATATTTTTCCAGCTTTCTGTTTTATATAGTTTACATTTAGTTGAAAAGTGGCAGGATTTGTTTCTGGACATGATTAAGAACATAATTAAGAACTGTACTCATAGAAGGCTAAAGCAATTGCCCAATTTTATCCTACTACTTACTGTGCAAGCTGTCATATTTTCATAGGCACCTTGACATTTGCATGAAACATTTTAATCTTCTGCCAGACCTTGTAGCAATGGATCGAGGACAGTAAATGGTCTGTATTAGGCTGCATGGTATTAATGAGTAAGGGAGATTCTTTTATTAAATCCAATAAAGGACATTTATGCAGTAAATCAGAAAGCTAGGTTTTTACATGATTTTTTGTAATGCACTGGAATCCTGCATGTTGGCAAGAGGTATTTTTGTCCCCTCCTGATTTCATATTCTGAAGGTTTATAGTCCATTTCTATATATTTCTGTTAAGTTGTAGCTCTCATTTTTCGTTCCCTTTCAACTTTCTTAAAGAGTAAGAAAAAAATTAGAAGCAACTAAGAGTAGAGCATAAAGAATGACTAAGATGATGAGAAAGCAAGCTTATGACAACAGAAAGTAACAAAAAAGGGCTGAATTTGGGCTTGTGCAATCTAAATACATAATGGTGAGTGTATGAAAACCTTTGATAAATAACAAACATGTATATATGATCACCTTGTGTAAGCATTTGAAGAGTAGAAACACAAAAGGCAAAGTACAATTATTTATCCTATTGAGCCTGACAGAAATGAAAAATACTCAATTTTATCTGAAAAAGTCACTAAAGATCTTGAAGTTTGTATTTTAAATACCAAAATAATTCTATTTAATTGAAAATATACTGAATTTAGTGAATTCATAATGTATGATAATAGTAGATGAACTTTTATAAGACATTTATTTTGATAAAATATAGATTACCATGATAAAAGCATATTCTTTTTATAGCTTCCCTGTCACATCTAATTTGTCTTTATATAAAGAAAAATAAGATTGCAAAAAAAACCTCATTAGCAAAAGGATGTAAAAAGAGTAATAGTGTGTAAAATGTGTCTGATTCATAAATTCAAATATTAATTTTGAAGCCATATGGGTAAAGAAGTCTCATGTTTTGGAATGAAAACGCAGGTTTTGGGATGTTAAGGGGGTTTTTGTAGCACAGAGTATCAACATGTACTTGGTTAACCTCAGTTAATTTGAATGTATAATAGAAATAGATTTATTTAAGAGTTAATAGAGTTATTTAAGTTTTGACTACATCTAAAAGATATTTCTTTAGAACAGCCCATATTCTTACATAAAGAGCAACCATACAAAATTTCAAACCTTTAAAAGATTCCTGTTAAAAATCTTCTGAATTCATATTATAGAGTCTGCTTGGGCATGACATGACAACCAGAGACTACTATGGAAAACACAGTAACCTAGGAAACACCTAGAAAAATAGCTAAATACATACCCACAAAAATGAGTATGAGGAAAAGGATGGCCAGCCTTACTATATTAGATTATTATGGGAATCAACAAGTTAGAATTGCAGATATTTTAGGTGCAAAGCCATCAAAGCCTGTTCAAGTGGTGTGTTTATAACTGGTGTGTTATAAACAGAGATAGTAACCCCCTGTACTTGCAGCTGCTCAGAATACCATCAGTGCTGTAATGGTTTCCACTGTGATGTAAATCCACTTGTGAAATTTGTACATTGGGAGTCCTTACAAAGAAAATTTACAGTCTTAAATCTAAATCTGTTTCATACTTGTACTCTGACAAGTCCAATTGACTTTTTAGAAAGCAGAAGTCATTACAGTCAGCAAATATGGGATTGGATACCAACAGTTTGAGATATCTTCTGTCAAGTCCTCTTTTCTGTCCTCTATGAAGGCAGGGAAGGAAAGAAAAGAATATTCATATTCTACTTCTTTTTAATAGCTTGAATTGTTATCATTACACAGTTTTCAGAAGAAGAAATAAAATACACAGTCATCATCAATCTGTGTAAAAACCGAGTATGCTACATGAAGTTTTTTTTTTGGGTAGACTTTATTGCAAGTGTTATTTTGCAGGCACTATTGCTGAGGAAGCTGATTCATGAACATGGTTTGTTTCACAGTTGCTGACAAAAAACCCCAATATAATCAATAAATAAATAAAACTACAACACCATTAGATAAATTGTTCTCAGTTTTTCAACTCCAACATGTTGAAATCTATTTTCTTTAGGCACTTACATGAATAAAAACTTTGTATATGAGACCATGTGAGACCTCAACTATATTTCTTTACTTACATGACCCTTTTTAATCAATCATTCTCTTTTAAGATCTGCTCAGAGTCAAAATCTAATTGAAAACTTGTGAGATGCAGAAAGGTCACATAGTACAGCAACCTCTGGAAAGAGTTGTCCTCCTCTGAGAAGAAATTAATTTTAAGTCTTCTTATATTAGTTTACTGTATTCATGTTGCCAGGGAGAAAACATAATTATATTCAGAAGTAATCAAATGAATCTGATACTTTTCAAAATATCTTCAAAATTGAGAAGAGAGTCACCATTTCAAACAAGAAAATTATCCAGAGGAGCATACCAATTTTACTCTATTCTAGTCACAGCTCAGTTCTGCAATAAAATATGATGTGTTAAGATGAACTATTCAACTTTCATTAAATTAAGTATTGATAAGAGAGAACAGTTACCAAAAAATCCACAACTCTAGCAGTTTCTAAACAGCCATAGACACTTTAAATTGTGTAAGTATTATAGTAAATTCTTTTCATTCCTTTTCATCTGCTGGACCTTGACTCTAGATAGGACATATACTTTCCAAAATCAATGGCATGACATAGGCTGTGGTGGTCCAAAGCTGAATATGCCTACTGAATAAGACTTAAATGGATATGTATTACAAAAGACTTGTCAAAAAAGAAGGAAAATTATTTCACCTATATTTTATAGAAGTTGACAATTAGAAAAGGTCTAAACCATCTCTTTAAGCAGCTGACTTCTAGGTTTCCATGGCCTTAATTTTTTTGGTCTGGTGGTCCGTTTTATTTTGCTGACTTTTAAAAGGCTACCTTTAAAAACTTTTGAGGAAAGTTGTTTATGTTTGTTACAAATAAGTCATGAAAATACACAGAAAATCCAAATTAATTTTTCTAATGAAACAATGAGAGTACATGCTCAACTGAACAGTGATTATTTCACAATGTGGTTAAAATAGGAAGTCCAAAATACTTGGTCTTTTTTATATTACCATAATAAGCACAATAAGGTGGTAATCCAAGAGGGATTTAAAAAAAAAAAATCCCCATTTGTGAGTTGAAGCAAATATTTTTCTAGAACTATATTTCCACATCTGTCATCATCAAGATGTCTTTCTTTGAAATAAAATGACAGACAAAGGATGTTTTATTACCTTTAGGTGTTGTTAGGAGTTCACATAAGGAGTCTGCAAGTGGGATAATAAGAAAGTATGGTGCCATTCTCTTCAATACATTAAACCTATTTTCTTATTAATGATTTCTATTTAATCATATTTTGTATAGTTCTTACATCTGACAAGATTGGGAGTCTCAGTTTCTTCTGTTAAAAGTATTTCCTTATCTTCATCTATAGCCTTAATATAGGATCTCCCACCCCAATTAACACCTCTGGGTGTGTCTGCCCCGGTGTGCTGACATGATCCCATTCTGCTCTCCATTCCAAAACACTCTTGTACTGCAAGTCATGCAATTACTGCAATTACTGCAATTACTGAAGTGTTGTAGCAGTGTTGGACACAAGGTAACAAAGCCTTAGAAAGGGGTATCCCTGTTTATACAACACTGAGCTTAAGTCAAAATGCCATTTAGATATGCTGTAAATGCTATCTCACCACACAGGAAGTCTGCCACAGATATCATCAGAGACGACTGCTTAGAAATACAAAAAATGTAACTTGTGAGCAAAGCAGCACTTCATTTGAGATTAGCATAGCAACATTTAATTTAAATCAGGTTTCTACAAGAGGTATTGCACCTTAGTGAGCATGCAATCCAGTGATTCTAGTGTACTGCCAGGCTCAGTAGCTAGTTTCTTTCTGCAGTTCAAATCCTATTGACTCTTAGAAGAGATTGTGATGTAACAAAATTGGTAGTTAGACCGGCAATGTCTGTAACTACCTCTGTATACTATTTTTCCTTTGTACTTGATCTTTATCCACAGGTCACATTTATCTGATAAACCTTATGTATGCTAATTGTTGGTCTGTCAGTGATAGGATACATATCTGAAAACTTGTTATTATCTATACATAGATAATGTCAGAGGAATATTTTTAAACCATTTTCTGTGGGCTCTCTCCATTAAGCTCACAGAAGTGCAATAAGTAAATCCTACACAGAAACTGTTAATAAAGTATTTATGAGAAGAAGGAATGTATTCCTTCTGTGTGAAAGCCAGGGAGGAAGGCCTGATTATGCATCAAAATGAGTTATGGCAAAGTATTTAGGAATAGGCTTGGAAAAGAGCTGTAAACGTCAGATTAAGATCAAGTCACTTAGAATCCTTATGAGGAACACACAGAAATTCAGCAGATATTATTCCAGCCACAACCCCCTGAATTTTGGCCACAGCACATCATGGCTTTATATTGAGGCTGGATTTCATCTTTCCCAATTCTCTTGTAAGTGCAGCTGCATAAGGTGTGAATAACCAGTCTTTAAGTGTTGCTCATTAATTTCACCCCCAAGGAATGTATTTTATAAAGTTGAACACAGTATCAGAAATTATTGCAGTGCAAAATTTGCTTTTATTGCTATGCTAGCCAGTTCTAAGAAGTTATTTCAATTAGTGAGAGCCAGGAAATCATGAATTCATCTCAGTTCTGACAATGACTCCTTGTGTGAATTCTAGTATGTCATTCAAATGCCAGTTTTCCAAAGGGATCTCTTATTTTGGGCACTTTTCATCTTGGGTACCTACTCTCTGAGATTTTCCACAAATACTGGCTTCATTGAAGTTCCTTTAACTTTTGTGTTCATAGAGATCACAATTTCACCCCTATGATTTTTGTTCAAGAAAGCTGGATTCCCAGTCTCTACTGACTTCCTCTGGTCATGAGTTTAGAATGTCTACAACTAGGCCCTAGTCCAGCATTTTATTAACATTTCCATCATGAGGTAAGCAGTTAGAAATAAAAACATCGCTTGTTTTCAGCTACAGTAATGTACACAAACATTAAACCCTGTAGCTGGGAAAGCACCATACTGTTGCAAGCCAATATTATGTTCAAGGCAGGGGTTTGACTCTTTCCTCATGAGAATTCATCCCTCTCCCTAAATATTTGTGGAAACCTTATAGACATTTACTGCAATTAGCAACAATAGCTGAGCTTTCCCATCATGAATCACAATAGAACTGTGGAATATTCTTTTCATTTTATACCCATAATTGAGACCTGAGTTCATGAATCCAGATTAGTTTTCATACACCCCTTGGTGTGTTTAACTGTGTTTAGCTACCTATGATTATACCAGGCTATAAGTTTTAATGCAATGGCACAGGGAAAGGAATACGCAATAGGATTTCTTTTTGTTATGCTTGTATATAGAACTGCAGCTTCAGATCTCTGTCTTCGTATTTCTGAACTTCACGCCCCATCCAGAAAATTTCATGAAAACCCCACTAGAAATTACAATTTAGAATTTATATCCCAGGTGATTTGCTGAATAATTGCAATCTCTGCACACCAAAACACTCATTTCAAGCTTTTAGCTGTTTGGGGATTCTTTCAAACCAAATGCTGAATTATAAGTTTTGAACCTAAAAATTTTTTTTCTAGCATGTGTTTATAAACTATTCACTTGAGAGTTGAAGAAATGGCATCAAATATACACCAATCCAGTACTGGGTTTTAGTTTCTCAGTGTAATATGAACTTTCACAGAAGTGAAAATCCATTTGGTGCCTCCAGCCAGAAATGATCGTGCCTCCCTGCCAGCTGCAAATCATACTGACATAACTCAGAGGTTTTGTTTTTCAGCCTTGAATGAACACAACCTTGGAGAAGGGACAAGGTATACTGAGAGGTTTTGTGTGGTGCTGTGTGGTCTCCTACACTATGTCTGGTTTCATTGCTGACACCAGACCATCCATAGGCAAGGAAGTGTTAGATTCTAGAAATTACTCAGGCATCTAAATTCCACAGCTGAGATTCTTGGACTCTACTCTAAGCACTTTGAAAGGGTGTTTACTCCCTTCCTCAGACTGAGGTAGGTGTTCTCGTGTAAGAATCACTCAAGATAAACATAAGAGTTTAGGTATTTCATTCAATAAAATTTTCAGAATTGCTAAAAATTCAAGCTATTAAGATGAAACCCAAGTAAATAAAGTGAGGCAATTAAGAAGTTACTTACATGGTGTCTTTGAATTGAGAATAAATATCAGGGGAATTATTTCATTATTCTGTTTCTACCGATTGTTCTTCAGATATCCTGATATGGCAAGAACACAACAGCAATCACCAAGACTTGAAATGGCTTTATTTAAATTCACTGGTTTTATTCTTATCTTCTCTCTGCCTAATTTTTCAGTCTACATTTTTCCATGTTTCAGTATGCACTTGTAATGCAACATTTAGTTTCTTTATAAAATTGTGGTTTCTATCCAAATTAAGCAATCAGGAAAAGAAAAGAACAAGTCAACCTCACAGAACATTGTTTTGATTTATGCTGGTCATAAAAATATCAATCATAATTTTAAAGCAATTTCATGAGAATGTCATTATAAACACCTTTTAGGAAAGCTGATTTACAATGATGGAAAAACACATGAAAAGATGATAAAACTGTTGTCTATTTGCTTGAAAACTGATAAAAAGCTTTGGCAGTCTCTCTATAATTTCTTTGATTCACTTTTTTTCTTATAAAGAACACAGAATGAAAACTGCATAAATATAAAAAGATTATGGTAACTTAAACACCCAAGATGCTAGTAGGGCAAGACCATTCACTTCTCTCCCAATACTACTTTCCACACAAATGAAGCAGCCTAAAAGACAATTCTGTATGTTATCAGGTTTGCTTTCCAAAAATCCCATATTGCTTCAGCTTTGTCTCTTTACGGTAAATCCTTCCTTCCTTTGTCAAGTTTTGAAGAATCAGTAAACAGGCTAGAATGTTTTTCTTTTAATCTCTGTAAAAGATACAAATCCCATGAAAAAGACATACAGTGAGTTTCACCTGCATCATCTTACCTAAAATAAGATTTAAAATTAAAAAACCTACTTTATGACTGCATTTCTCTGTGATTGTGTTCTCTGTTGGGATGCAGTTTTAAGGGGAAAAAAAAAAAAGATGCAGAGATGATGATCTCACTTCTGGACTGTTGTCCTGTTAAAGGATAAAAAAATTAAATATCTGCTTCTTGTCTCCTTATAAATCTTTTCAATATCCATGTTTTTCATATTACTTTAAGAAATTGGTGGTATTTGTTAGAATAACACCAACACTAACTGTAGAAAGCAAAAATGGATTGAAAATTTTTCTGAAATCTATTAGGCATTATATTTCTACAATGTTTAGCCTAGTCTCCTGTATGACAATTATGAGGTATTCTAAAGTAACCAGATTATTGCTGAGGTATTTTTTTTACACCATTCAACACCCAACTATGTGTTAAATCCATACAATCCTTTCAATAGGCTTCAAAACTCAATATATTTTAACACTTCAATTTTTTTTCATTTGATTCATAATAATTCTATCTATGGAGCAGTATCACAAACTCAAATAGGCTGGTAGAATCTCCCAGGGCAGATTCAAAATTCATAGGACATAAATGATCCCATAATGATGAGTTGAATGTACAAGGAAATCTGTCAAAATGTATGTGCTTAGGAAACATTATTTTTTAATAAGTGTAATAACTAATGCATGAATATCTGTTGCCTTTGGCACTTGTGGAAGTAGCAATAATAAGTACAGTGTGAAAGAAAAATAAGAAAAAAGCCATACTAAAATAAAGAAGTTATAAAAAACCCCCAAAACATATTTACTCAGTCTATAAATCCACCAAGTGAAACAGTAACTGTGTTTCAAGCTAGATTTTCTCAATAAGCTATTTTTATCAGAAAATAAAAAAGTACATGACTGAAGCTACTGCATTCTTTTTCAGATTCTTCCAGCTCCATTAACCCAAGATATTTTCTTTTTTTCCTAAGTGTTACATTATCAAACTTGGACTAAAATATTTATAGATTTGGTCTGTGACTTAGGTCACAGTCAAACTGAAATGACATTTTACTCATTATTTTGATTTCAAGTAAATTAGAGTAAATAATTATTTATTTTGTTAAAAAATGCCTATACATTTTGAGATAAGGAGCAGATTAGAACATGATAGATGTTTCCATGTATTTTGGCTGCCAGAATAAAAGCAATAAAGTTTTTTTGTTTTAGTGTACTGATCATGAATAATGTAAGATGGCAACAAAATTGTGATGGCAACATTTTGGCTTGAACACATGATGCTGAGAGCATAAAAACATGAAAACAACCAACATACATGGAATATTGGCTTTATAGCCATTGTGTGTAGATACCACTCGTGTCAATGGTAGTATTCATTTTACTGCCAAGGACTCACTTCTAGAGATGCCTTAGTAAGCAAGAAAATGATGGAATCAATAAAGTGATCTAGTGTTACTTACAGTTTTATGAATTAAAATTGGTTTGCTTGTGGAAAAATCATCAGATTTAATCAAAGTAATAATGCCAGAATTTTTTTAATAGGTAGGAAGTACTATTCAACTTACAAGATACAAAAAATTTGCAGGTTTCTTACATATAATTTATGATAATATCGATTGCTTGGGTTTTGCCCACTTCCTTGTATACCTGTAGAGAGATCAAAATTCAAGATTAAGTGGCAAGCATTCGATTTTGTTTGAGACCCACTGGAGCCCCTAATTGGCTGTGAGCAAAAAGCAGCAGCAATTGTCGCATCATTCTCTTGATTTAAAATGAAGTGTGTGTTTTGGTTCTTTTAAAATAGAAAATAATAAGCACTTACAATAGTATCTACATTTAAAACAATCAGCATAACCATTCAAGTTTGAGTATCTGGTGATATACTGCTGATATGATCCCTGACTGTTATGTATCAATAGCTCCTTGGCAAGGTCACTCAGCAAGCACAGAGAATTCAGTGATCTGATCACCATTTTAAAGTTCTGCTCAGAATATTTCATGTGTGAAAGACTGCATGTGTTCTTCCATAAACTTATGGGATTTGCTTATAGTTACCCAATAATGGATGTTATCATCATGGAGGAAATTTGGATAGTGAAATCTCAGCAGAATCTGTGATCTGTATTTTTCCAGCCATATTTTTGCTTCCTTCATACAGCATAGTAGAAGTAGGAACTAATGAACACTGATACCATATGAAGCTTTTTATGCAGGTTTCCAAGATCTAAAACTCTAGATTAGCTCGACAAACTTATTCTAAAATAAAGATTTCTTTTATAAATACCACTAGTCCCAAGCAAGATAGAAATTTGACAAGTCTCCTTCCCAGATATATTGACATTTATCTTATGATAGAGAGCAATTGATGGGTTTCACTTTGTTGCCTGTAGGAGCAGGAAACTAGATCCAGTAATACAAGAAATCTTTTCCAATGCAATGCTTCTTCCAAAAGGAACCTGGGGGTACAGAATTTTCTTTAAAAAATCTATCAAATGTGAAGGTAAAAGAGATATAATAGATCACCTGCTCAGTTTATCTATTAGAATAGTATTGTTCTTTTGTATTCTCCTTTATGTGTGGTTCAGTGTGGTTTTAAATATCTCAAGTGTCAGAGGTTTCATCACCTCTCTTAAAAGTTCAACTTGCAGGAAAATAGGTTTTATGATAGGATGTCTCTCTGGCTACATCCATGGCTTTTATCAGTACAGTAGTCATTGGTGACCCCTGTCTAGCTGGGGAATTAATCAGAATAAAAGCAACCCCTCTGCAAATTAGCAGCTGAGAGACAGAAGAAACTAGTCATACAACAGCAAAGGTCTCAAGAGTGTCATATCTTCAAAAGATTCAAAAGTTCTTTAGGCTTACCTGAGCAAAAAGATTGTACTGATTGTGGGGGACTGAGTGCAATGACCTACCTGATCCTTCTACTCTTCACACATTCGTGCAATGTCAGAATGCTTAACTCCAGCATTTATAATGGTTTGTGTTCTTTGATTGATGCCAATATCGAATGTCTCTCTGTCTGCACAATCCTGAATTTCTGAGCAGCCCTGGATTGTCACCTGTCCTGCTGGTTGATCCATCTCAGTCAGATCCCAGTCTGAAACCATATGCTTATTCACTCACAGGTGTCACTTCATGCCTTTGTTCCCTTCACTCCTATATGGTTTTCCAATCTGCTTTGACTGCTTTCACAGTAAATATTTACAAGTCCCCAAAGACATCACTTGAAAGTTCCAGGTGAGTCTTTTCACTTTCCATGAAACAGCTATCCTGAAGTGTTGTGTCAATGGTGCTCTTTCCATTCTCTTTCAAAACATTAAAACACTCTTCCCACAAGTTTTCCATGTAAAAATGCTGAATTATGATACAATCTGATTATCAAAAATGTCCAAACTACTGTGAAAATAGAGACAGTAAATCTAAAGAGATGGAAACATCCAAATGGAGATGAATACTGCCTTGAACTTTTTAACTGTCTGTAAACATTTTTAAATGAGGTAGAAGAGACCTTGACTATCAAAGCATGGATGCTTTCAAATTATTTTTTAAAACAAATTGTCTAATAATATCAAAGCAAATTTCATATGCCTACCTTTGTTTGCATCACTATTCTATGATTTTATAATAGTAAATCCACTTTCTTTGGAATTAACATAAAATTATATGGCAATCTTATCTACAGTTTTTTAAGTATTTTACACTTCAGTGATCTAGGTCTCTCAACAACTTTTGAGTTATATATAAATATCATGATCACAATTTGAACAGATGGAGAAGCTGAGATGCTGAAAAATCACTTAAATCTGTTCTCCAGACTCAGTTCAGAATAATACTCATAATATGCCTAAATCATGAAGAGGTGTCCTTGGATCATTGCATGTCTCAAGTGAGTGAAGTCCAAAAATGGAAATAGTACATCTATTATGCTTCTGGGGCTTGAGCAATTATTTCCAGGCTTTGCACTGTGTTATGTCCACATCCTTGTTAGGTGTCTGTAATATTTCTCTACACTCTAGCAGTGTAGTTTGGCCCTCAAATAGGCCCTTAAGAGCATATCTTGCATTAAGTTCTACACAAGGGACAGAATGCCACTGTGAAACGAGGTACTTACTTATCCGAGAACTTCTTTTTCACAATAAGACAGTGAAACCAGGTTTTTTCAGTTTTTTATAATCCAATGGATTTGGATATAATTTTATTCTACTGACACCTTTACAATATCAGATTTTTATCATTTTTTCTTATTACTATTATGTCTTTTTTTTACAGAAAATTATACTTTTTAGCATCTTTACTATAGCATTTAGTTATTAAGAGCTAATTGAAGACATGTTAAAAACACCTCAATTTTCAGTGATATAGACAAATAGTCTATCAGTACAAAGATAAATATGCTTCATTCTGCACATTTTCCTGAGCAGTCTTCTTCATAATATCATACGATTGGATATGGGTGTGGAAGTATTGCAGTGATGTCAGTGCAGAATTTTTAAAGTGGTGCTGACGTTGTTTTATAATATTATATTCATTTCATAACAAGAGGATGACAAATGTCAGAAATGTTTTTATGTGGACTTGAAAAAATCAATTTAATAAAGATGAAAGCATACACATGTAAAAGTCATAAAGTTACTAAGAGACTTTATGGAAATATATGGCTCAAATAATATTTAAATTAATTAGAAGGTGAAGGTTATCACAAACAAAGGAAGAGATTCAACTCCTGCCTAAAACAAGTATATAACCCAGAATTCCTGTTTCCAGCTATGCATAAAGTAGATTTCTAAACTTGTGTTACAGTCATGTATATTTATGACAACTTATAGCTTCTTACTGCCATTTCAGATGCCCCTCTTTATGCACCTCCAGAAAATTGGATGGCTGAAAGTTTAGGTAGTGTAGAAAAAATAAATGTAGTCTACAATATATAAGTTTGCCTGCAACTATCATGTTTTTCTATGCTACCTCTTTAAGGTCCTCTAAGGTCTTAAACAAGTGATCTGGGTTTTGCAATGAGAAGAAAAAATACAGTTTTTGAGGTCTAATTCCTTTCTGGAATTGTGAATTGTGTGCAAAAGAAAGAATAATTAAAATCTCTCACAGTAAAGCTGGATAGTTCTCAGTATTCATATTCATTTTAAAAAAATTGAATTTCTGTATGTTTTAATCAGAAAGCAAAAATCAAGGTGCTCTCTCTTAACATCAGAGAAATAAGCATCCATAATGTGCAACTAAACAGGAAAACTCTTAGCTGGGGTTTCTTTTACTGAAGGTGACTTCACACTGATGTACCTTAAACCAGATTAGAAAACACTTTAACAAGTTTATACTCTGATTAACTTTTTTCATTAAATGCAAATGAAAACAAATTGTGTAATGATATTGTCATCCTTATCACTTGAGAAGTAACAGATAACATTTTCATTTAAATTAGAATGTCACCTGGGATCTTGTCTTTTTTGCATTTTCTTCCACTCTTTATATAAACATCTTCATTTTTCTTTTAATAAGACTTGCCCCTCTCCTGCAGCATGCAAACAGGCATTTTCACAGCTGAAAATACTAAATGTTTCTTAGGAATGTTAGAAAAATATTGCAAAGGGCAGAGAATCATCCTCCTTAGTGAAATCTTTGCCAAATCTCATGTCATGCTCATGAGATTTTTATTTCCCTTGCAAATCTTGTTCTTCAGTGCTTTCTAATTATAACTCTTCTTATCTCTATATATATGCATATTGACTTGCTGGATATAGCACAGACCTTAGCTTCAGCATTAAATAGTAATGTATGTCACTGGCTAGTTCTGTAGCCTGTGAAAAATAGACTTTATTTCAAGAGTTTGAGAGAAATTTCTTTTACATACCATGTGAAGTATTTCTTCATTTAAGATAGGAACACTAGAAACTAGTAATCTACCATATATAATTCTGTGTTTTTTTCATATCCAAGAGATATGAAAAAAAAGCAGATGTTTTTTTCTGCAGCCTCACTTTATACTGAGTTGCTGTCTGAAAAATTTATGCCCTATCATTTTCATAACTATCTTGAGATACCTACTTTAGACCTCAGGAGCTATCAGTCCATATAAAAAAAAAAACTTTAAAAAATTACTTGAGACAAGATTGCTTCTACTAGTATTAAGTGGCAAGAGACAAAGGACATCCCAAGTCCTGGACTTCAGTATCCAATATAAAGTTTTTCTGGTGACATCAATTTCCCTGCTTATCCATAGAGTCATACTTACAATCTTCCCCTAACAAATTGCATTATCAAGGTATGTAATCAGAGGCAGGGCTGTATAATCACTCTCACAGAAATAATTTCTAGTTAATACTAACAATAAATGTGTACCTGTTCAAAGGGATAAATAAAGAAGTAAATCCAAACAAGACAAAACTAACAAACAAACACCCCCCCCCCCAAGAAAAAAAAAAAACCCACCACCAAAAAACAACCTTAAAAATAAAAAAACCCAAAAAAACCAACAACCAAAAAATGAACAAACAAACAAAAACAAACAAACAAAAAAAACTAAATCCAGGAATCTCATGTGACTGACTCTTTAAGCTTAGTAGTTTGGTGATAATGACTTTTTCTACAAAAAAAAAGTCTCAATATAGAGACATATAGATAGATTGCCCTATGAAAACTCAAATGCTCATACAGGAAAACAAATAGCTTGAGAATACCAAGCTTATAAAAAAATATACAAAGAAAGGAGTAGATGGTAAAGGGGTGAGGATTTCAGCTTAAATGCTGACCCCTGTAAAGGTTAGTAACCAGATGCCATTATCCATTCAAAGAGAGAGAGAGTGGGGAGAGGAGAAGGAGACAGAGAGAATAAATGGCATGAAGCTGTAAGGGAAGGCATCTCATACTGCTAGGGGACCCAGCCAAGTAGTGATCAATTGCAGTGACATAAACCACAAAGTGGGCATTTGAGCCAAACCTCCCTTAAACTGAAACCAGAAAATCTTATGTTTTACTGTAAGTAAAAACAGCTATTGGGTGGGATACTGTTTTCATAAATTTTACCTTGATTGTACACTCAAGAAATCTGCTCACCTATCACACTCTTTCCTGATCTGAGATATGAAACAACTGATGGTATAGCTGGCTTTGAAAGTCACTCGGTCACAAATGGCTGAAGAGAAGAATGCTTTGTGGCAGGACTATGCTCTTGGTTTGTTCCTGTGCACCTCTAAGATTTGGTATTAGCAACTGACAGATCTACATAAGCCTCTAAGGTGTAGAGCTGGAAATGAAGGTGTTTTGAACTAGTTTGATAAGAGTTTTAGTTGAGATTGATCTGCAGAAAGACAGGTGGTTTGAGATTGTCAGGGCAGCAGACTCCAGCACCTGGATTGAGTTCAGAGCCAGGTCAGCAGTGGGAAGGTGCCTCTGTCTGCACAGCCTGGCTCTGCTCAGCAGCCTTGAGCAACATCTGCCAGCCCTGCCAGTGCTGACTCCCTGCACACATCCCTGCTTGAAGCTTTGGTTTTCATGTTTTCCAGATTGTGTACTGCATTTGTGTATAACTCTGAACTTCATGCAGAGTGTTAGCAAGTTGTCTTCACAGCTTAGTTAGACAAAACAATCCTTTTCCAGCCCAAGAACCAAGGACATCATTGCAGCTTCAGGGCCAAAAAGTGTAAACAACAGTGAATTGAGGAGAGCGATCTGTGAGGATGGCACTTCATAACCTGAAAATGTAACTGGACAATTAACTCCAGTATGTAAATAGAACAGAACTTAAAGAAGTGTGAAAACTCAAGATCAGTCATCCAAGTTGGGTCTATCTCAGGTCCATTTTGGGTGAAGCCACGGCCAGGCTCTTGTACTGCCCAAGGTTTGTCCTTTAAAGGCCTTTTCATAAATTCCTACTTTATTCCTTTAACAGTCTAACCTCTGTTTCAGGTATCCTCTGGTTACAAAGGAAGTTTAGCCCTGGTGTCCAACAAACTGGCATAAGAGGCACAAAAGCTTCTATCTGGCTAAAACAGTGGACATGGCACTGTAGTCACAAAATCGTCTCTAGAAATCTTCTATGTGTGACATGATTCTGCGTTACCTTGCTAAGCACTGTAGCTAAAACTCCAACAATGAATTGGGGAACCCAAGGAATTTACAACACTGCCTCAGGAGCTTGGTCTAGCACACACATAGATGTCACCAATAATATAGGAACCTGAAAGGAACTCACAAATATATATATAAAAGACAATTTCCGCAAAAATATATGAACATTTCTGAAGAGCAGAATTTTAAAGTACAAACTCTTGGAGGTCAGGATTTTAAGTGTCGTGAAATTAAAATCATAGTCAAAGATCTCATCCTGCCTTTCACAGAAAAGAGATAAAAAAAACATTATTACACCTGGTTTTGGACTAAGTATATGGTGAGCTCTTGGTTCTAAATTATATGTTAAAGAAAATCAGAAGTATCTGGCAATTGGAAGTTATAAATAATTTTAAATATTTACAAAAAACTAAAGCAAGGATAAAAATAAAAATATATATGTAATGAAGTATTCTTCCTTGGTCTGGATATTTTTGTTTGGTTTTGTTTAGTAGCTTGGATTTAACTTCCAGTTATATTAAAAAAGACAAAAATATGTTTCTGGAAACTTTTAGGACTATTGAACTCTCAATGTTCATAGTGCAGTAAACTGTGTTATTTAGAAAAAAACTTCCTGTAATTGCCATACATTAAGAAAATAATGCAAGGTTTAATGGTGTACTAACAATAAAATTTATTGCAAAGTACTAGTGGATTTCTCTCAGGTTACTGGGAATTTAAACAAGATGCAGTAGCTACCAGGGAAAATGCAGCTTTTTAAACTGCAACTGAACTGCAGTCCATGTTAAGACAAACTACAGTGCCAAGGTATTTCTCCCTATGAATGGATCATACCTTTTATCAGGAAAGGAATATGGACGGTGTAAGATGCTGTGTGGACTGTGTAGTACCAATAAATCAAGGACATGATTTATGTATCTTTTTTTTGCTAGCAATACTGTCACAAAAAAGCTGAACTGCATGTGAGAAACCAGACTCATAAAAGCAGATGGCTGAGCGTCCATAGTTAAGGCTGTTTAACAGAAAATAAAGTCACACTGGGTAAACTGATCCTATTCTTCCCTAAAAGATTTTTTTGATTTGTCAGGGTGGTGCACAGTTTTATGTCCATTGGGTTTTTCTCTGGTGGATACAGAAATAGCTGTCATTAAAGCTGATTTTACATTTGTATTAATTAGTGTGTGTTTCCTTTTATTCTGTTGTCACTGTATCAAGTTATTATAACATAATCTCTAGAGATCATGGTAGTTTTAAAATTCCAATAACTTTATCAAATGAACAGTTTTATTAGGTGGATAAATACACATCATTTAATCAGTAGAATTGAGTCCATGTAAATTCATTATTAAATGTGGCTGCAATTCAGTATGTATCACCAATCTCCTTAGTTAATCAAGGCAAACCCAACATTTTAGACTGCACTTTATAGAGATTTCAGACTTTCAGTCTCTTTCAAAAGAAGATGATTAATATGATTTTCTAATCAGTTTTCTAATTCAGAGTATGAAAATTGCACTTTATGCTGCCTGAACAGTGAACATCAGAAGAAGTTACTTAGAAATGAGAGAACTAAAACATTTAAAACAAAGAAAACAAAACCCCACCCAGTAGGCTAAAAATTTGATTAATTAGAGTGGCTTGTTTTGTATTCCATATGTCAAAAAAGAAAAATGAATGTGTATACTAGAGCCATTTACTGTGCTCTTGTTCACCAATCAAAGTGTCTTAAATAAAATAAATTCCATACATTAAGGTATTTAGGCAAGGAATTTGAAATGTAACAGATGAAAAATTTTTGGGCCAGTGCTCTGTGTTCCAAAACTTTGTGAGAAACTTTTTAAAATTAATTTTTTCCTATGGATCTTTCTAATAATTTTATTAGCTTAAAACTCAGCCAACACAAACTTGTTGATAGTAATATCTAATGGGTAAGTCAGAAACTGCTTAACTGAAAATATAATTTAATTTCATTCCTAATATAACATACTGAAAATTAAGTTCAAAACATTAATAAGTTGGAATGATCCTCCTGTGTTTCTTAAGGTACACTAATCCATGTAAGTTTTGGGTTTATACAGAAACAGTGTGAGCAGAAGACCTCTAACATTCACACAACAAAACATCTTTATAGAAGGAAACTAATATAAGTAAGACATGTCAAAGTTGGGACAGGAAGCTCTTAGATTATGAGTTAGATTTGTCATCAATACTAATATTTACATATTTTATGTGATGTTATCAATATCACATTTTAATAACAATAATTAAATTAGCCTTTTTCTTCAAATATCCCACTAGGATATTGTTAGCAAATAAAAAAGCTAACTATGATCTCTTTTTGTTACTAAGCACTGGATTTCAAAATAAAACTTCATTTTTGCTTTCAAACCTCTGAAATAGATGAATATTGACAGCATGTTTGGAAATTAAAGCATTTAAAGTACATAAAAGCAAATCTCTTTAGCAAATTTCTTGACTTGTTTACTTGAACCAAAATTACTCAAAGAAAATTTCTGATTTTACCATCTCTGGCTATATGACTGATATTCCTCATATTCTAATAGCAATTGCAATTCAAAGAACAAAATGAACTGGAGACTTCCAGACAGAATAAAGTACTTATTTGAGGTTCTAAACTCAAGGGCCATAATTATGTTTAGACATTAGGTAGGACCAGCAGAGTCTTTCCATACAATGCTAATTAGAAGGTATAAAGTAACAAAACTCATCAATTAATAAAGTTGACCGTTCTGCTGGCTGAACAAATGACAAAGAAGCAGCCCCAAATTCTGGATTGGAAATATTAAGTATTTTTGAGGATGTCCATTCAAAGAGTGCAAATCTTAACCAGAAGGAGTGGAGATGCCTTGTACTCTGCCCCTTTGAATGTTATTTGAAAATCAAATACCTTGTGTTGATTAGAAAAACATCACACACATGATAACAGGTAGGCAATTTGGATCATCTTTCCAAAAATCACATTATTAGGCTACTGGAAATGTCCCAGTTCTAGAGTGGGTGTGAGCAGCTGCTTTGTAATCTCAAAATGTCCTTAATCCTTACTGAAGTTTTGGTTCTGTTGCCTTAATCTGATTATGTATTTTTGCTCCAAATATCAAATGTTAAACAAAGGAGAAAACCCATTTTTGATTAAACAATACTAAAAAGAACAGGAAAGTATTTTATGGCTCATTCATTAGCAGGATAAATCTATGGAGGACTGCCCACTCACCAAACCATACTTAACAGCTGTGAAATCTTTTGCAATTTACTAAATCTGAGAATTAGTTAAACAGAAATGCAACAGAAGATAATGCATCACAATTTAATTTACTCTGACAAGTAAAGCTTACTTTTAATAATTTCTTAAACCTTCCAATGAGCCACTAGCTACTGTGAAACATACATTAGAAGAGCAAGAATAAAGTAGAAGTTTCAATATTTTTCCATTGCTTATTCTAAAGCTGGGTTGTGCCTTTCACTCTGGGGCTGCTTTCTTCGTGACATAAAGGAGTCCATTAAGAATATTTGTATTGAATATTATATTATTTTTTTCCAAAGTTAGTAAATAACTCTTCATAGAAGAGAAGGTAAGACATATTTGTTGTGTTCATGGATGAAAATATTTTTTATAATCTCAATAGTTAAGGGACCCACAATAACAAGTAGAGTTGATCAAAAATAACTTTCATCTCTGTTTCCTTTGGATCCAAATTTTTGCTGGTCTCATAGTAGAAACTCCTAACCATTTTAAAGATATCATTTTTAGTGATATATGAAATTATGGGGGTTTTACTGTAAGGTAAAGGCACCACTCAGATGAAGCTGTATAAGAGCTGGCAGAATAGGGAACTAAATTATGGTTTTATTTCCTCCTTGAAGCCTGGAATTTGTTTAATAAGATTTTCCATAAAAATGTTTACTGTGTACATAAAGATAAAAACTTTAAAACCCTTAAGTTTTGCTTTTCTTTGCACATAAAAATACGACAGGAAGAGATGAAGCTTTATTCCAAGTAATGTTGTTAGATGCTTTCTTATTCAGCTCATCTGTGCTATTATGTCACTGAGCATTATATCTATTGCTACTAGTGCTCTGCACTAGAATAACTGTATTGGTGAAATTAAATTGGAAACAAATTCTTGTTATCAGCGACTTTTAGATTTATGAAATGTCAAAAGAAAGGTTTGGAGAATTTTACTCTCCACCAATGAGCAAAATACACAGGACATTCTAGGGGGAAAAATTAAAACATTTATCAAAAGAAATAGATTTGCATGTTAAATCTGTAAAAAGGCTGTAGTTAAATGTCAGTGAGGAATATGGGTTTCATTAAACCCATACAAGAATATTCTAGTAGCAGATGCCACTTACAACACCTATGAATGACAGAGTAAGGTTTATTTTAATTATCTACTGCTTTCTCATGCTTTCCTGTATTTTAGTACTATCTGGGAAAAATTATGTAAGGATAGGATGATATTTTTGCACAATGTAATCCTATGACTTATAAAAACCTTTTCCTTTCGTGTTCCTTTAAAAAAATGCAAGTTCTTTATAATTCTTTGCTAACACCAATGTAGTGAATTCATAATGAATAGATGCTTATAGGGGAGATCAATTTTGTGGGTGTTTGTTTTGTTTGTTTGGGATTTTGAAGTTGGGGTTTTTGCTTCTGTTTGTTGGGTTGTTTTTTTTTTCCCCAGAAAATATGAATACAGTATTTTCTTATCAGATATGCACTTACATTTTTGGGGCAGTGATTATGATTTCATACACAAATTACACATTTAAACATTTAACTGATTAATGTCATTGTAAAATTAGTTATAAGAGTGCACTTTCCAATACTGATTTGCTCCCAAATACTATGTGTTGGAACATTTGTAGCCACTGATCTCAAAAAAAAAAAAAAAAAGATAAATAAACAAACAACAAACCACTTATAGTCTCCAATTTGCAGATTGCAAAACTGACACAAAATGGTTTATGTGAGCACACAGAGCAGATTTACACATAATTACCTGTAATTTTTTGGTGGCTAGCATCCCTAAGCACAAAATTTAAGAGAAGATCAGAGTTCAAGAAGCATTCAGTATTGTGCAGTAGCCCCTTTATATTTTAAAGATGCCAGTCATCTAAGTTCACATCTCTGATGTAGATGTGAAGGTGTTCACAAATAATGACAGGTTAAATTACTATCTTAATAAAGAGAAAAAAAAATATTCTCCAGCTTTTACCTGGACCAAAATAGATTTATCTAGAATGAAATGTGACACACAAAAAAAGAGTAGGAATTCAATCTAAAATGAATGTCTGTTTTCACTCAGTCTCCTGCTTTCACATGGAGCACAGATACATCATCTGCAGATGAATTCATGTGGTGATAAAACCACATTTGTAGTCCAAATCTCAGTGATAATGTGCAATAAGTAGGAATTTGAAGTGAGAATAAGTCTCAATAATCTTTCCTATGAAAGATCCTGTTTAAGATGCTGTTTAAAATGCTCAGTTACATTTTTCCAGAATAGGACTGAAGAAAAAACTGTGGTTGGTACAAGCAATATTCCCCTACAAAACTTCTGACTATTACACAAAGTTAAAAAATAAAAAAAAAAAAATACAAATCCCACACAAATCAACTCTGATTCTTTAATGCTGTCATAAAACAAGCTGTTAAATCACACAAACATTCCCTTAGAAAGCTATCAAAGAAGTCCCTCTGATCAGTTTGCTACATGAAATGAAAGGGAGGAAAAAAAAGCAGAAATCTTTAAAAATTTGACCCATTTTACAGCTGAGTTCACAGCACAAGTCAGCTAGAGAGGAAATGAGTTTTCACATGGTTCCAGTTTTATGTGAAAAGATAGATAAGTTGCTGATTGCATCAGTAGTTGTGTTTGTCATTTAATCAAATGAGAAATTAGAAGCTAAACTTGGTAATTCAGCTGCTGCTGAATATATTATCTCTTCTTGATATAATCACAGAGAATTTCACTTCAAATTAACTCTTGCAATCCAATTAATGCATTTTATAACCCTGAACAAACATTTTCTTCTCAGATAGGCACATTTCTGTCCCATTTTTCATTTGAGCAATCTTTGCATGAAAAGAGGCATCTTGTGTTTTAGAGGTCACCTGCTCCTGCTGTTTTTTCTGCCCCTGAAGTCATAATCTTCTGCCTGTGACATCACAATTAGTTTCCACAGAGCTGATTATAGCCACAATCCAAGGATTATGACTTCAGGTGAGGGAGAAGCAGCAGGAACAGATGAGCTCCTGAGGAAAATGTTCCCTGTTCATGACTGTATCCTTAGAAACAAAGTGTAGAAAGTAAAAGTTGTGCTCAATTTAAAGCAAAACACTTAATGTGGGATGGCAATATCTGTTAGAAATTGCCTTTTGGTCATACACATGCAATTATTTTCCAGATAAATGCTGAAAAGCAAGACATGGAAAATATTCAATAGATAATACCAAGGTTCCCAAAACTACATTTATCTTAGACTTACAAGCCCCAGATTGTCTCATTATGTATTACCCATAGCAAACAGCAGATAAGCAGTGCACTTCACAATACAAGTAAAGATATTGCACTTAAGCATTTGTAATCTGAGTTGAATGAGAACAAGCAGAACTGTAAACAGGACTAGAGTACAAGATGCCAGTGCAGAAAAAAAACAAATTAAATAATTATATAACATTGTGGGAGGTTAATGTATACATCTTGAAACTAACAAATGCACATTTTAGCATGAGTTATTATCTGCTTTTTAAAGCTGTTAAAGTTTGCTGTGTTACAATGCACTTTAAAACCTGAAAAAAGCCTTCATTTTGACTCTGCTGAATTACAGTATCTGTGTTCAAAAGCTTTCCAGGTATTAATATTTCATAAATTATAATTAATCTTTTTAAGTCTTACCTTGATGAAAGAAGTCAAGCAGCTAAGATTAGGTCCTTGGTCTTTAAAGTTTCCACTTGCCCAGAGGATATTCCACTGGGCTCCATACTCAGCCCCCTATTGATTTTAATTTATATAAATGATCTGTTGCCTCTCTCACACTACCATAGGGGTGCCATGCACATTGGCAAATTAGAGACACGCTGGTGGTAATGAATTACTAGGCAGACACTTTCCACATGGGCTGCTGCTAACACTGATTTAATTATTTCTTCAAGAAGTTAAAATTCAGGCTTAACTTCAAGTCTTGACCAGGCTGTGGCTGGATGGCTAAGGGAAGTAATACCTATCAGGGCTTATCTGACTATGAATCATATTTAAAGGGAGAAGAAAAGAAGCAGACTAGTAACTAGTATGACTAATAATAATGAAGTACCTAATCTAAGTGGAACTAGTTCAGAAAATGTGAAAAAGGCCTGAAGTCAGTGCTAAGGTGCACTAGGTTGAAACAAGAAGAAACTAATTACACCTTTTTGGCTACTTCTGACATTCAGAAATATGGCATTTTAATTTCTCCCTGATTACCTCTGGGAAGGAGGCCTGTACATTTAAATCTTCCTTGTGTCTCTAAAAATATAGGTGGCATGTAAAGTTTATTGAGGTTCTCATCAAACTAATGAAATTTAACTTGGTCGAGCTGTCTTCCTTCTCAGTGGATCTGACAGCTAGATCTGCAAGAGCAGAGCAGGAGCTCTGTGTGAGGAGCTGGGAACTGGATTCTTTCTCTCAGTTATCTCTCTGCACTCATAGTCAGGAGGGAGGGAAGGGCTGCCACCATGTTTGTCTTCCCACTAGAATTGTTTATTTTTTTGTCATTTTTAGTTTCTCTTCAATAGGGGGCCCATGAGCTTTCAGCAACTTTGTAACTAGTGATTATTACTATCATTTCTCTTGCCTGTTGCTATTTTGGTTTTTTGAGTAAATATGGTGTTTTATATCTATCACTCCCTATTGGTGGAAAGGCATTGGTTAAGACTAAAGGGGAGGTAAATCAGTTCAGAGCATCTGTCTCTTAAATTGTTTTTAAACCAAGACATGGATCCAATGCTATTATTTTTATCTGGAGGAGCTAGAAAACTGAAAGTTTAATACTTCAGAATAAGCAGCAAAACTGTGGAGTGCTTTTCCTGAGTCAGAAATTAATAAAATGAGGAATAGTATTCTGTGCTCTGCCAATGCCAAGGGATTTATATTCCAAAGATTTCATTTCACTAATGTCATGTAGGTCTTGAGCAGACATTTCTCACCACTCATCACTTTCAGAGACAGAGAAGCTGCAGTACATCAATGTCTTTACTGACAGCACTGACATATACTGAATGAAGTCCCCCATGTTTATCCTTAAGGATGGCAGTTTTATTTCTCCATTTCTAAGTATTCAGGCTTGTTTGTGGGTTACAAGAGCAATCTGTTTGATTGCATTGAGATGCCTTTAAACCCAGGGACCCAGCATTATAAGAGGGATCCTGGATCACTGAGTGCAGCCTCCCCAGTGTTGATGATATCTACAAAATTCAGCTGACTTCAGATATCATTCAGGCTCCACTATAGGGACAGGTTTTCCTCTCACCACATCAGCTAAGAGATTGGGTTCTTTTGCTTTCCAGATGCTTTTACCCTAGTTTGGACTATTCTTTTAATTTACAGTCTGAATGTTTGTACCAATCATCCCTTTATATCCATTTCTTCCTATGGCAGCATTATTTTTCAGACAGAGATTTTTTTTCTAGCACATATTAAATTGATGTTTTTAAGTGCAATGATTTTTTCACATAAACTTTAATTTTCTGCCCTTCAGTTTTCCAAATAATAAGACAAATTTTCCAGCTTTTAAGTTACCAACATAGGTAATTAAATCTAAAGGTAACTAATTTAAAACTATGTTTTAAATCTGTATATGAAATAAAAAGAGTAACTGTTTTTATTTAGTAGTTCAGCATAGCAGACACATTATAAATCAGCTTCTTTATGAAGTCTCACAGGTGACAGTGCCTCCTGGAAATATGTCCTCTGGTACAAGGGTCACATTGGGTTTTCCCACAATCACTGCACTTCAGTGTCTGTACTCATATTGTGAATAAATAGTCCTTTAAGCAGACGTAATTCCTGGTTGACAAATTTCCAGCTTTGATAGAAATTTATCTTTGAAACAAATCTTTTATCTTCCTTTGTGGCAGATAAATTCTGTACGACACATGCTTCCAAAGCATGATGCTTTATGATACCATGCCTCATAAATGGATTGTTTTGTTGGTTGTTTTGGTTTTTTTTTTGGTTTTTTTTTTTAATTTTCTGTTTTATAACAGCAGTCTGCTGAATATTTTTGACAAGAAGATCCTCTACCTCTACAGGGTTTCTTTAAGTTCTTCTGCTTTTCATCTTTGAGCTCTTTTGTTTTTCTGTGTTTCTTGAACCTTCTCAGACCTATCAGTACTTTCAAATTCTGCTGGGGTGCCCTCACCACCACATCAAGAGTCATGTCTGGCTGATACATTTCAGAGTAAGAGCTTTAGGAGGATAAAAGCCAAAAAATGCAGAAAAGGGTGAAACAAACAAGACAAATGTGCAGTCTTCTAATTAATTTCAGCAAGAAAAATAATTGGACATGCAGTCAAGTAGAGGAACACAGAAAGCATGTATCAGAGAAGGAAAACATGAGACAAAAAGGATATTCTAATATTCTGAAAAGTCAAATATTTTTAAAGAAATTATCTAATAACAAGCAAGAATAATTGCAATATTGGAAAATTTGGAATTATTTTGTCATGTGTTTGAAGAAGTCTTACATTTATGTCAATAAATAATCATAAAATAATATTATCTTTAATATATTTAAACAGAACTAATTTTAAATATTTTTGTGACTGAGATATTGTCCCTTCAAAACAAAATTAACTTGTCTGATGTCAGACAAAAAAACCCCCAAACCCTTATAAGTATTAATTAATTGATCAAATCTCTCAAATAATTAATATACTGTAATAGATTGAAAAATATTATCAAGAGATACTAACCCTAAAATTTAAAAAATAGGGAAAAAAAAATACCCGAAGAGATTTTTAAAAACTCTTGTCAGCTTTCATGAATATGAAAGTTGATCTGATATCAGCCAATCAATCATTCTTTGTGAATTATCCATCCCCCTTTCATTGTGAGGGACAGATCTGCTGGCAGATGAGGAATTATTCCAATCCAGTTTCTCTGTCTGGACTAGAAGGAAGTTTAAACAGACAGCTGTAGTGGATCTTCATGATTCATACATGGGATGTAGGAATCATTAATCACTTAGTAGGGAAAATAAACTATCTATCCTATAAACTCTAGCAAGCATTATAAAGCTGGAGTTTCTAAATAAAATCAAGGACAATTACCTAGCAGCAACACTAGGATTCACAATCCTTGTTTTCATCATGATTTTATCAATATATATTTCTGACATCTAATTAGTTGTAATTAAAATGCTTGAGCTCTGTATCACTCCCCCACCTTGAAACATGAGTAGTTTTGATCCCATTCTCACTACCTTGTTAGTGTTTGCATAAATGCCCTATTCATATCCTTTGTGAGTGCATTTTGTCAAATGCACCATGCTGAAGTAAATGGAGTTCTTTTGCTAGTTTGACAGGGAATTAATCAGAATCTTAGAAGCAAAGTTTAGTTTCACATTTCTTACTTGTGTTTTCTGTTTATTTTCACATAGTTGAAGACCTTAAGAGTGAGTATATCTCTAATCTCACCACTCTTGCCAGTGCTATAGTAAGTCCCATGAAAACAGTATAGGAAAGCTTAAAGAATTCTTTTAGCATCATAGAGAAATTTAGCCATCATAGTTGGAACAAAGTTTCTTTCATCATTATTTGCCTTTCCGAAGGACAAAAATACTCAAATGCACCAATGAATCTCTCATATTTCATGTAGTGCTTTATCTTGCTTAGCAACACTCGGTAAAGATATCTGTCATGACTGTCATGTAACATATAATTAAGCCTTAAAGTTTGTCTGATTTGATGGGTTACTCTGGTTATTCCTGCAGTTTCATGTATTGTGCTTACATCCACAAAGGAATCTAATGTATTCAGTTAGAACTGAGATGACATTGGGCTAACAAAATGCAAATGAAATAAAAAGCTTGATGTAAGGAAATTGAGATGGGGCAAAACCAGGAAATGAAAAAATGCACACAGTGCTCACAGTAAAAAAATTCTGTTCAGCTCCAGAGCTACACTGTTCTTACACTGCTGATAAAAGATACAAGATTAAGTATTTGGACTATTCCAGAGGAGATAGTCAATGCTTGATTTGATTTGCAGATGTTTAAAGCAATTCAAAACTTTGATCAGAATCATCATGTAGCACCACTGTTTGACTTACAATGAATAGGTATAATTTCAGTTCATGGAATCATAGAATCATGCAATATTCTGAGCTGGAAGGGATTGAAATAGAAGGTCTACAATTAAACACGGTATCTAAAATACTACTAACTGCAACCTATTACTTCATAATTACTTACAGATTACTACAATTGAAAATCCCAGTAGAGGAGGTAAAATTAATTCTATTTTGTCCCCTCAAACTCTGTGACAAAGTGACCTGTATATATAGGTTGTTTTCTCAAGTTTATCTTCTTTATTTTAAAATTTAATGTCCAGGAAAGTAAGCTGTCAAAGAAAGAAGAGAATAAAAATTACTTTAAATATTTTGACAGTTTCATCCTAAGTGGCATGAAAACCGTTAAATATGCACTTAAAAGCAGATTTCCAGTTTTACTGGAAAGTAGAGAGAAGACTCCATGGTAGACACTTGTAGATGCTAGACACTATGTTAAGTTTTTTGCCTCAGTAGACTACAATATAAATAAACAAGTTTATGTGATTGGAATTTTCAATTTAAATAAAAAAAAATGTTTAGTTTCATTTTGCACTGATGAATGTATTTCTCCTTATGTTTACAATGGTTCAACAAGTGCAATCCAAAATTATATGTCATAGTTATTCATACTCAGGCAAAATGAATTCATGTCAATTCTTTGTTGATTTAAAGATTTCTTTTCAGAGGAGTAGCAGAATTATTACAGACCTTTCTCTTGTAGTAGCAGCCACATTAAACTACCAGTGCCCCAGTGAATGCCAGGATTTTCCTGCCATATTATATACAGAAGCTGTACTGAATATAAACAAATCAAACTGCTTGACAAAAAAATACTGAGGAGAAATGTTAAGCAAAAAGACTGCTATCTTAATTGCCCACTCTTAAATATTAAGCTTCCTTAGTTTGAGTTATATTGAGAGTATTTAGAATAAGTCAGGTCTAATTATGTTCCATTTTCTTAACAGCCATTTTATCCTGGCAGCATTTATGTGCAAGGGGATCAGAAGGACAAATGGTTTCACTTATTTATACAACTTGATGGAACATTCCACATCTCACATCACATTTCATAGCACTTCTTAAGCAATGGGAAGATAAAACCTTAAAATATGTTTTTCATAATTTCACCAAAGTTTTCACAAACTTGAGGCTTTGCAGATTAAAATATAACATGCACACCAAATGGAGCAGCTGTGATCAGATGAAGATTTTTAAGTTCTCTATAAATATATCCATATATAAAACACTTTAAAACTTTTTTATAATGTACTAAAAGCTCTTGATTTTGTAACAGATATTCCATGAAAGACAATATGTTCCACTTTGGAAATGTATAGATATTGTACTCCACATATACAACATTTATATATACAAACATATATAACATATAACATATAATTTATTACTCAGAGGAGATAGAACAGTGCTCTACACCACCAATAGCACATAGGTGAAGCTGGACTGATGCCAGGGCAAAAAGGTGAAAACATATTCTATTCACAATGCTTTAGAAACTTTTTTTATTTTATGTTCAGTGTTTCTGTCCATGGTAGTAATATTATCTGATATTTCAGTATAGATAATGATCCTACCATGCCCTGGCTGTCTAAACTTTATAAGGCAGAAACTCATGTGAGTGTTTCAACAACATTCTGGGAGAAAAAAATTAAAAATCAAAATGTCATTTTTCTGCAGCATTTATCATTTTCAAGCCCCTCTCTTAGGAATACAGATAGAATAAGCTCCATCAGGAACATTTTTGATACAGGTTTTGAGAAACACAGCAAAAGTGGGATTCATCTCATCTCATCTTGATTTAGCTGTGAAAAGACAGGATTAATTAAGTCATGGAGTCAGTGAAGAACAAATGACTCCCAGTCAGTGTGCCTTTATTAAGGATAATGAATTACTCTCTCATGAAAAGTGAGCTATGGCAAAGTCTGTAGAGGTTTAAGATCAAGATCAAATGAAAGTTCATGGTACCTGAAAATGGCAAACCCAAATTTTCTCATAGCTTGAAGATTCTCATTTACCATGAGATCCCTTTTGGATTTATTATTGTAAAAAGCTAGAAGAAACATTATTTTCAAGATTTTTAAAATTCATGGCATATTTTAAGAATGTAATTATTTATTTATTTTCTTCTCTAATGATCTGGTTTACCTTTAATATTATGATAGCTCATCTACATAATTTTTTGCAAGCAGATGTAAGTTCATTTCATGTTTGATTGAAGATTGATAGATATGCATCAGTACAAAGTAAGTCTCATGTTTAAAGCAATGCTGCAGCTTAAAAACTTTCAGAGTTCCTGAACACCAGGGTGAATATGAAAGAGAAATCCCTTTATAGGAAGTGCTAGCCAATGCAATATTGGTCATGTGGGAAATCACTGAGGATACTAACACTATCAGGAGGAAAGAGAGAATGAAAGACAGTTCAGAAAAAATTATGACTAAAGGATTATCTTTTTTTAAACTGGCTTTTGCCACATCCTCTTAGCAGTCAGAATATTTAATAGAATAGCTGGTTTCATGTATTTCGATTTCATAGAATCATGCAGTGTTTTGTGTGGAAAGGAGCCTTTGAAGGCCATCCAGTCCAACTACCCTGCAATGAGCATGGGCACCTTCCACTAGAACAGGCTGCTCAGAGCCTCATCCAGCTTGGTCTGGAACACTTCCAGGGATGGGTCAGCCTCTGGGAACTTCTGCCAGTGGTTCATCATCCTCAGCATAAATAATCTCTTCCTTTTAACACGTCTGAATCTACCCCATCTTAGCTTAAAACTGCTACCCCTGTCCTACTGTAATAGCCTTGCTAAAATGTCTGTCCCAATCTTTCTTGTAAGACTTCCTTAAATACCCAAAAGCCAAAATTAAGTCTCCTTGTTGTCTTCTTCAGGCTGAACAACCTCAGCTTGCTTAGCTTTCTTCATAGGAGATGTGCTCCATCCCTCTAATCATCTTCATGATTTTTCTGAAACTAGAAGTTGGACTGTGTCTGGGAAGAAGAATCCACAAGCTACACAGGAATAGAGATTGGAATGCTGGTGGCTCAAACGCTGAGGCTATGAGCTGTAAGGTAACCTCCCAGGTGCAGAGAGAGAGCACAGCCAACAGGCTACAGGCTGGGTGTTGAACGAGGTAAGGAAAGAGGCAAATCCTTCGAGGTGGCTTTGTCCTTACTCAGCTGAATTCAGCTGTGATAACTGCACTCCTGGGGAATTACCAGAACACTCACACTGACCTGAAGGAGCTCATCTCAGCTGATGGGCCATCATGAGCCGTGATAGACTCCACTGCACTGAGTTTAGTAGGCAGCTGTAATGATTGAGACCCTCAAAGACTCCAGAAGTACCCCATGGCCCACAGTGTTACATCATCCAGGGTCAAACTCTCTGCCCCAGGGGTGGTACTGGGAGCTCCCACCTGACCCTGAGAGAATATAACCAAAGGGTTTGTAGGGCTCCAGTCCTACCACCACAGAAACCACTGCTCCTTCAAAGAATCCAGATGCCACTTCTGACCCAAAGATGCCAAAATTGCAATAACCAAGTGTGAAATCTCGGAGTGGTGAGATCTTTCTACTCATCCTCTCTTTATTCTACTTACAAGTATTTTCAATGTTATTTTTATATCGCTATATTACTATAGATAATAAAAACTTGTTTTCCTTTGCAATCAATTTGTTCTAAAATAGACACATATATAATTACAAGCACTGTTCATTTAGTGTCATTTCACTCTAATTCATACAAAGGTGTCTTTTAACAAGAACCTCAATTACACTTGTATTCTAAGGCAGGTCATAAGTTCTCCATAAGATTTTTCTGATTACTCTCTTCAGTTCTTATACTTCTCCTTATTGATGTTCTATTACTTAAAAGACACCACTTAATATGGTGTTATATTATCCATACAGCAATAAAGATTTTGAGAGTATCTTCTAACTTGTTTTACATGGTGTAGCTGCAATTTATAGTGCTGGGTATAGAGTAATTCTGGTTATTTGAATAGATTATCTTAAAATTATATTCAAGGCAACCAAATATAAAACCAACTGACATGTTTTGATCATCTGCAAGTGTTGTGACAAATTATGATCGAAAATATATTCTTAATAAAAGAGGTAGTAGATGCTAGTTCACTCAAAAGGTCTGTTGAACATGTTAATGTGGGATGCAGCAAAGGTATCTGCTAATGAGATTGATAAAGAAAGAGATAAATTGATGTAGCATAAATAGAATAAACATCACAATACAGAATAGAGATGTATCAGTAAGAATTTTTGGTATTTTAGGGGACTGTACCAAACCTAAAGTGTTCAGGACACTGCAGTCAGGGACCTTTTTCCCTGAAAGTGCTTCCTTAATGTTGGACCTTTCCTTCAGCCAAAATCTGTGATTATTTTCTAATACTGAGAGTAGGTCCTCAGGTACAGTAGCCTTTGCATAATCCATATTTCATGTGGTAAATGGCATTTAGATGCCAGTTTAACAATTGTTGTCATTGGGCAAATCTAAGTTAGCAACTGGTATGATACAAAGACAGCAAGAACAGTGTCACGTTGTGGACCAGCATCACTCCAGCACTGTTTGTGTTTGCCTGCCATCCATGAAGCTTGCAGCAGCTGCTGGGCCTACAGAGGCAAAGAGTGTCTATGCTGAATAGAGCATTGCATCTCAGAGTGTCTGGCCATTACTGTGTGCAGAGACCAGATTAATAGAAGACCTGAAAGAAAATTTGCTTTTCTCCAAAGGATGGTACATTTTGCTCACAATGCATGCTGTCTGTAGCATGGCAGCAGAACTCCACACTGGTTCCTGGTTTCTTCTGGAACACATTCAACCTAAAATTTGTATCTTTTAGTTGATTCTGATGCAGTTAGTTGGCAAATCAGGAATACCCAATATTATGGCAATACTGGTCTTTAAATCCTTTTTTCCAAACTAAAATATTACTAAATCCTAATAGTAGGAAGAAGATATAACTTAAGATATAGTCATCTATACTCAGTTAAGCTTTTTACTTTATATCTCAAGCACAGAGGAGCAGAGCTGTTTGCTTTTCTTTATTTTAAACATCACAAAATATCTGTGTGATATCTGTGGTGTAAGAAAATCTTGTATTTTTAGCCTATTTTTTTCAAATGCTGTTCTTTCAATTTCTAGCTATAGATGTATAGTCTACCTAATTAAAATATCTCAAAACATGTAAAATAAACAGAAATAATGACATATTTTCCTGAAGTCATGCCTTCCTGCCTGCTTGTCAAACTACCCACTATTAAACAATACTGATAAACATTCCAAAAATCTGTTCAGGTGCTGTATTAATAAAATATACAGAATTTCTCTGCATCATTCATGGAGTTTCCATATGGTATGAGTAGATTTGTTTAACTAGAATTTCATATGCATGTTTACAAATCAAAACCACTACTTTTCAAAATGATCCCTATATATTTAGCACACTGTGTCAAACTGTCACACAGCTCTGGCAGCAGCTCTTCTTAGGCCTGACATTGGGTTCCAATAGTTTTCAATTTTATGGCACAATTTTTCCCCACTTGGCATTTCTGAATTTTATAATGGTTTCCACAGATGATAAATCACTTAAAACTCAGTATAATAATTTTTATTATAAAAAGTGTCCCAGAATTTAGAAAATTTTGTCTCCATTTTCCAATCTTCATACATCAGCCAATCACTGTGATTATCGTTCCACTTATTTATTTCACTGTATCATAAGGCAGTATAAAGTTCATTAAAATTATCTTAGATGCAGTGCACTGTACAAAAAAGTGCTTCATATGCCAGTTATAAAAGGCAAAGTTGCAGAATTTCATTCAATTTTAGCTTTTAAGTGGTTAGCAAGGTTTCATTTGATATCAATAAAGTATCACCTTCTTAATGTAGACTTTTCAGGAAAGAGCATAATTCCTCAAAAATGCTCCAGAAAATCATTTGCACTTGCTATGTAAAAATGAAGGCCATGAGTGAGTGACTTATCTAATAAAAATAAAGATTTGTCCCAGCTTTTAAGTAGATGCACACTGTACATAAGTGCTTTCCTCTTTGGCCATTACCCAGCAAATATCAGGGCTGGTAAAATACACAGTGCATTTATTATTAGCTGCCAGAATAAAATGCTCAAAGACTGACTACAAGTATTGCTGTGGATGCACTGTTGCCAACATTCAAGGGGGCCTCCAGACCAGGTGATTCACTGCGAGGTCCAAAGCACCTTTATGGCCACCCTGGTCATATTTCCATCCTCTTAGATACTCACTGAATTCAACATTTAGTTTATAAATGCAAAATTTCTCAACATAATTTAGTCCAGAATCAATGCTGGACACCTTCTATTTGTTTTTAAAGTGAATATATTATACTTGGGCCTGCAAATGTCAATAATGTTTATTCCTTTAGGAGAAGTACCTTTATATGTATATATATAAGATTAACTGAATAGGGAGTGTGCCTCTGCATTTCTTTTCTGCCAAATGGCTCACTGATATAGCAAAGTCATACAACTAACTGGGTATAAGAATGTACATTTCAGAGCTGGAAGTTTGAGTTCTGCCCTCAATTTATCAGAAATATGTGTTCTATTATGATTAATAATTATTATAGCAGACTATGAGAGACACAATTATTCAACATGCCAATTAAAATGTGCAATTCCTCCATACCCATTTTACAAATTAATCTCTATACACTTCTGCATAAAAGTTTACAGGAACAAAAAAAAATCTGGCATGTAAAATGTAAGCACTGAAAAGCTTTGAAAGGCCTATCCTACAAACTGTTACACTTTCTCTGAATAATAGAAATAAAAGAATAGCAGGGATATGTGCCAGTTTTTGCCCTACAGTCAAATCATAGGGTGAGACATTTTTCTCAGTAAAAACCATATCTTACTTTTTTAAAATACTGAAAAAAAAAAAAAAAATAAACCCAAAACAAAACTAAAAAAAAAAAAACAACCCAAAAAACCAAAAAACAAACAAACAAAAAAAACCCAAACACATAAAAATACAGATTATTATTAAGGAAATCGTATTATTTTACTTCGAAAGTTGAAGCAGGCTTATATAAGAGTTCAGAATAAGTGATCATAATAATCCCCTTCTGACTTCAGAATAAATTCATCTACAGGCAGGAAGGAGACTTTTTAACATCTAAAAAATGTGAGTACAAAAATAATTCAGAAATAAACCTTGGGTCCTGAAATTTTAGTAGCACATAAGAATTCCACTCAAAGTTAATTTAATGAACATATCTTGCTTGTACAAGTCTTATCAGTTGTCAGTGTATCTTTCTAATTGTCCTTTTTTCCTTTTCCTGTTTTATCTTTAATTTATGCTGAGAGTAGCCCTTTTGTCCTCATTCAAATAAAAACCACACTGATACCAAAAGTCTTGAAGGAAAGCCTATATTTATGAACTACCTTATTCAATTTCAAGATGAAAGATTTTTACATTATCTTTAGATAAACATTCCAGTACAATTTCAGAGTTGGAGCAAGTCTGTATGGCTCCATTAATTTTAGTGAAGTAATGTCTCTTGAAGTCTACCAAGGATCTGGACTGCAGGTTTCTGTACATTTGAATGATATTCCTCCTCAGGTCTTTGAACTTTATCTCAGACTACATAATTGTATAAACTTTGCAAGTAACTCTTCTAAAAAAAAAAAAAAAAAAAAAAAAAAAAAAAGAAGAATATTTTACTGAGGTTTACAAAAAACGATGACATATCTTCAAAAACATGTAATTTAAAATAACTGATATAAAGCATGTTTTAAATTATACCAATGCTTTGTACAATGCTAAAACCCACAGTATTCGGATCTTGCTCTGAACAAACTTCAAACAGACTCGTGGCTTTTAGAAAACAAATTAAAGAGGGAAACTACCTAATTCGCAGGGGGTGTTACAGCATGCAAGACTAGGAAGTTTTGAGTCTAAAACTCAAATAATATCCATTGCTACATCAGGTTGCCATTTTCATCACAAAGCATCATTGTGGTCATCACTAGCATTTGCTCAAATCCCACATTCAATATATTAGCATATTATTATTTACACAAATAAGGGATTTGTAAATTTTTTTAATCATACATTTAAATATGCACATTTCTGGAAGTCCTGTGTTTCTGCAGTACAAAAAGGAAGCTTTTCCCCCTAAGTTCCCTATGGTTGTAAGCATATTATCATACATCCTAGCCCTTACTAATGAAGTGCCTCAAATACTTTTTCCATTGT
The DNA here is from genome assembly GCF_903797595.1 of Erithacus rubecula. Lineage (NCBI taxonomy): Eukaryota > Metazoa > Chordata > Aves > Passeriformes > Muscicapidae > Erithacus > Erithacus rubecula. The sequence continues at coordinate 42,895,982 of NC_136688.1, forward strand.
CAGTTTGTCATTTCCTACCTTGATCCAGTGTAAAAGTACCAAAATTCTCAAAAACCCCAAACACTAGTCTCCAACAAGTCCCTGCTTACCAAACACTAAATGAAGAACTGTTTTAAATGTTAAGGAAAAATATTGTTTATAAGTTTTAAACAGAATATTTGATTAGGGATTTTGTCTAGGTCTGCCAGTTAGAAACATTATAATTTTTTTTCTTTTTTTTTTTTCCAGGAGAGGGAATATTGGAAGCAGTGGTGCCACATTTTTCACAATCCAAGATGCTGGGTGTCTGCAGGGGGTGTGTGATTAGCAGAAGCTCAAAGCTGTGTTCTGCCCTCGATGTGCATGAGGAAGCAGCACTCACATCAAGAGCACACACAGACCTCAGGCACTTTATGGCCTGTAGTTAGGAATGACATGAGAAACCTTTCTGAAAGTAATGTCAAACACACTGCAGTGGTATTGATTAACCTAATTTTTCTGTGCTTTTCCCTCTTGCTGTGGTGATAAACTGCACTATTACGAGCTGACACTATTACAAGCTGACACAAAGCCTGAAACTGCATTTAGGGTAATGAATGACTTTTCACGACACAAAAGGGGCAGACCAAAGTAGCATTTAGCCTGAATTAGCAACAGTACAGGAAATTGTCAGGTAATGTGTTTCTCCTAAACTGCTGCTCCTCTCTTGAAGAATGATCCCTTTTCCCTTCTTTCCCCAGTTCTTTTGACTTGTGTTTCAGGAATAGAAATTCTACCAGAATCACCAAAACAGTGAGTTTTAACAGTGTTCACATGGTTCAGGACTGCTGTCAGCTGCTGCCAAGAAATGTCCAACACAAGTTATTCCCCTCTGCTTCTTCCCCTCTGTCATCAGGTAAGATTAAAAATAATAAATAGTATTTCAATACATCCTTAACATAACAAATGCAAACACTTTGTAAAATACAACCAGCGTGTGAAGAGAAATTAGAGAGTTCCAGAGGGAAGTTGTGCTAGTCTCTATTAGGACAAGGTTATCCTGCTCTGAGAACTGCAACCCATAAAGGAGTTCTTTCTCCTTGCCTTTTCTTCCCTTATTTCAATGACAAAGCACATTTCCAGGTTACTAATCCTCAAGAGTTAATGAGAATTCTCAGAAATGATAGATTGTTTGACCTGGAGTATGATGAGGTGAATACTACTGACTGATTTATTATTTAATGATACTTAGGATGCTGGTACACTAGTCAGTTGAAGAGACACTAGAGAAAAACAGGATCAGAAAAGACAGTAGAAGCTATTAATAAATAATTTATTATTTATGCAATGCCTAGATTGGACATTGTAAAAAAAGTTAAAAAATAATTTATTCAAGATTTATAAGCATAAGATTTTATAAATTTTAAAATTATTACATTTTTCAGTTAATGTGTGAACTTGTCAGTTTCAGAGGATTTTTAACACGGACTGAAATTAGGAACAGGGGCTGAAATAATGAAAATAAATACTGAAAATAACTACTGAAATTCTATTCTGGAAGTCTGAAGTAGTACCTCTGCTAGCATGCCTCCTTACTTCTCTAGGAGTCAAAAACTCTTTAATTTTATGATTGCAGTGCCTAAAACAGCCTCCAGCTATCATTTGCTTCCTAGTAGCTGGAACAGAGTTGTGTCTTGGGTTCAGTAGGACAATCATGTTGATAACACACTGCAGGTTTAGTGGTTGCTGTTACCCTAGGACAAGAATTTTTCACCTACCCATGCTCTGCCAGCAAGCACAAGAAGTTCAAGAATTTGTTTCAGGTGTTAAACAGTTTTATCTGCATCCATGTAGTTTCTCTTTTTCCAGTTCTCCCCCTACACTGGCAGCAGCAGGGTGAGTGAGCAGCAGGGTCAGTGGTATTTGCTGCCAGCTGGAGTTAAAACACAAATCCTATTTGGCACCCAGGTTGGGAGTGTTAAAGGATGAGCAGATTCTGCTGATCATTCCTTGGCTCTCTAGTCACCAAATGAGTGGCTGGATGGAATCTGGGAGTGTCAGATGGTGACACTCATGGGAAAGATCAGCACCTTTTGCTCTTCAGCCCTGACCAATCTCACAACAGAAGGACCCTCCAAGAGACCAGGCAAGGCAGGCAGCTGCTCAATATCCATCTCCAAGGCAGCTGTGCTGAAAGCCTACCAGCACCTTGTTTGGGTCTCTGCAATGCCCTCTCCTGAGGCAGCTGATGCCAAGGATGCCCAGAGCTCTGGGCAGGTCCCAGGGGGTGTCTCTGCCACTCATTCCCAGGGAGGCTGACTCGGGTCTCAGTGGAGTCTCCTGCAGGGAATCCACTGACATGCCACACGAGTATAAAGCTGTCACAGGTCTGGTGCAAGATGTACCCTAATGCCATCAAGCTATAGAGGGGCAGAGCACATTTATATTTCTGGGGTGACTTCATTTCTTCATTTTATGTTTTTAATAAAGTATGGTGTGTATTAAAGAATAATATCTGTTGAATGTATTTAATATCCAATTGTTACTTAAATTTATTAAATGTTTATAAGTTTCTTTTATAATCAGTCATCTAAATGATAATTTATATTTTACACCTCTTGAGTTTTAAATACTAGACATTTAATGAGCAATATGTTATAGAGAAAGACAGCAAAATTTTCTGGTTAACCTTGTTACATGAGCAGCTGAAAACAATGTTGAAGGGCTTGTAGGACCACATGCAAATTTTTTTTAACCTCTCTTAATGTCTTTCACCAAATCCAAATAATTAAAAGGTGAAAAAACTATTTTTTGTCATTCAGTTTCCAAAGTCCTGACCAAGTAAACCTGCTCCCTTCAGGAAATTTCCTTTGTGCTTTTAACAAATGAGTTTTATTTAAGCCCCTAAAACTTCGTAAGAGACTTGACACTATGCAAAAGGTGCTGCACCTCAAATAAAAGAAGTAATTTAATCAAAACACATTTCCTGTTTCCTGTAAATAGGTAGGCATGTTAGCAAGCTTACATTAATTTTTTTAGTAAAGCTCAATTTTAATGGAATGTCCCCTAAATCAACTGTTAAGAAACAGAAATAAATAAATGGAACTCAGTTTAAGACTAATTTTGGAATATTTTCTTCATGGTCTTACTGTCTGAACCGAGCAACACCAACATGTCTTCTTAGAATTCCTTTACATATTATTACAATTTATCTGCTTGTCCTTTCTAAAACCAGTAGTACTAAATAGTACTTTTAGTTTTTAGTACTTAAAGAATATCTCTGAATTCACTCTCATTTCCAAATTAAAAAAAAAATATTTTAAATCATTATGATAATTTTGAATAAGATATTTTTAATCTATGGTCTTCTACCTGAAGAGCATTGCTTAAGCCTCAAACCTGAGCATTTACACTCAGTGGAGCTGGAGTTTGCAGTCTCAAGGTTTATTTCAAATAATATTTGCATTTCCAAATAAAAAAAATCCCAAAATTATGAGAGAATATATCTTTCTTAGCATTTCCAAATACAAGGAACTTTTCCAACCTTTCTGTTTGTCTGTGTGATGCCAGTATGTGGGAGTGAAGTTTCAAAATCAAGTCTAATCCAATGGTCTGTCTTCTGTATAGAGATTTAAACCAGGCTGAGATTTAAACCAATAGCATTCAGATAGAAAGCTCCAAGGTCTGGTTGCACATATAAATATCGAAAGTATAGCTTTTATAAAAGTACTTATTTCTAAAACAAATTTTAATTTGAGTAGGGAGTGAAGTATCATTTCCAAAGGCTGCCATCACCATACAGTAAAATGATATGATTTTATTTACTATTCAAATTTATGGGAAATGTTTTAAATTATCTTCTAACACCTGACTTCACAATTCTCCCTATGTACTGGTGTAATGGTGAGACCTGTACACTGATGTTAAGGATTATGGCTATGCCTGTGAAGAGCATAATATCTGTAACACCTGGACAGATCAGACATCATGTTAACCAATCTCTGTTTCCAGAAGAAAGCTTCTCTATAACACAAGAAAGATTAAACCTGTTCTCAATGTCACTGAATTATACAAGCAGGACTTTCTTCTATGAGATCTCTCAGCAGTTAGTCATCCTCAGCCCAACCTTAACCATGAGAGATTTTCCTCATGGTTTATCCATGTTCCAACTTATAACAGTGAAATTATTCTAATCTACTAAAAATTGAAAGAATTGTTCTCATGAGCTTTATGATTAGAATTTTTCTGTTTTTTATAATTTATTTTAAGTAGAAAATTTCTGGATTACCCTGGCAATTAAAAATATGAGGTACAGTTTTGAATACTGCTGTCATTGGGGACTTGGTCAATTTCATCAAAGAGAGAACAAATTTAAAATTCAAGCTTCTTATAATGGTCACATGTCTTAAATTGCATATTATTACAAGACTAAAAATAGGAAAGGCAACATTTCCATTTCTTAACTACTGCATTCTTACTGCAGATCTACATTATTAATAATTTAAAAATTAGCATAATTTATAAATTTTGATGGTACTTCTTTTCCAGTAGAACACTGAAGTGTCCTGTGAACTGAATTTAAAAAAAAAAAAAAACAAAAACAAAATCCAAATGTTCTGAGTCATTAAGTAAAATGTCCTACAGTCAGTACAAAAGCAAGAGGAAAAAACATGCAGTAAGAGCAATAGGAGTAATGGAAGAGGTGAAATTGGTTTAAATAGTTTAAAAAATGAGTTGTGATTACCCTGAAAATTTCAGTGAACAAAATCTGAACATTTTTGCATTTTAAAGGTTTCTGTACTAACTTCATTCCTGTCAGCCCCTATTTTCAATTTTCACCTGCCATAAATTCTTTATTCTGGTCAGGACATGAAATAAAATTATAAAAGACTGTGCTCTTATGCAGCATTTTGAATTCAGTGGCCCAAAAAGCATTTCAATAAGGTACCCACTACCATTATTTCTTCCTTAGGGAAAAGAGACTTTCAGTTCCAGAAAACATGCACATTTCCTGAGTATTCCATCTGACCATTATTTTGCAAAGGGACATACAGGATAAAAAATGTTTTGCAGTTTTCAGTGCCTGGGGAAACAATCTTTTGCTAACTCTGGTTTTTACCTGTAACAGATTAGAAACTCTATGGAAGAAAATGTTGAAAATGCACTTTTAAAATATCATCTCTCCAAATAAATTGCTTAGGCAATTGTTAATTTATTGTGAGTTCAGAGATTTAAAAATGAAGCTGTTTTAATTTTCTCTCAAATAAATAAACATTTTCAAGTGCATCTTGCAGATGCATTTATGGCAACTAATAACAGATAAACTTTCTGCTATACAACATAAAATTGAAGTAAATTTACATGGGTAAATTTATCTCAATAGGGATTTATGTGCTTTGTTTCCTTTGAATTTTTCTGTCACAACATTAAAGTTACCATAATCCACTTTGGAGCAGAAGACCTGAAATTACTGGTAAGGAACTTTTCATTCTTATAATTAAAATTCAAAGTAAAGAACAGTTTCTTGTAACTTGTCAAATCACAAAAATTGCATCACCACTTTCAGTAGTTTAAAAACTTCTGTTTATTTTAAATTGAAATGCAGCAAAGGGGCCAAATGATTTCAAAAATATGTAAAAATAGTAGATATGTCCATGGCTATTAAGATATATACAGAAGACAAACCTTGTCACACAATGTCTTAATTAGAAAAAAATTACCAAGATGATTTTGTGTGTGCTTTCCAAATCATGAAGTAACATTTGCTGTCTTTTTAAGGTAGATAACATGCTGTGAATACTTCATCTTTCTGCTATAAGAATAAAAACCTTAACACATACATCCACACACTGATATGATGAGAAAAAGGACCAGAATTCCTTGTAAAATTATGTGTTGCAGGTGTGCAGTATAGTTGGCAACTTTAAACTAAAAACAGCTTCTAACTTCAGCAGCATTAAATTACCTTTCAAAGTGTGATACTTTGCAAACTACAAAACCTAACTTTATTAACATAGCATGTTGGTTGTTTTATACTTAACTAGCATTTCAAAATGTATGAAAGGTTCAGTCCATGGCAGAGAAGTACTTTGAGTCTGTGCTCTTGAAAGACTTTGTCTACATTTACATGGTATTAACACATCTATGGCATCACATCACATCAATTTGCTTTCAGGTGTTAAGAAACTGGACACAATAAAAGCTTTAAATAACAGGCTAATCTGATCATTCAGATTTGAATCTGATGTTTTTCTTTACATGTACTCTGACAGCTTAGGACCTTTGTCATTTAAATAAATTTCTGTAGTTTTCAATGATTTATGGACTTTTTCAACTGTTTGCCTTTTGTCCCTGGAAGCAACATTTGCCATTAGAATCTGTGTATGCCTTTAGCTATGGATGCTGCAAATAACTGTGCATATGTGCCTGTGTAATTCTGCCCCAGATGCTCCTCACCTCCATCCACCTTGACAACCTTGTTTATAGGTGTCAGACAAAGATACAGAAACTGACAGCTTTTGGAAAAAAATACAAGTTTTTCACCAGTGAAACAAGGGTTGATCAACAATGATGAAAACATAAAAGACCAAAATTAACTTATTTCTGTACAAATATTAATCAAAAGCTTTTCTTAATTTCTCTTTGTGGAGGTCTAGCAGTAATAATTAAAACAATTCCAGATCCTTTATCCTTATACATATATGAACTTTATATTCTTCAGATAATTTCTTTATTAAGGTATTTTTAACCAGTTCAAACCTATTTCCAAAAACAGACATACAAAACCCCCCCTTTTAAGTAATATCCATGAATGAGCACTGGCTATATAAGTATCCATCTTTGTCCACCTTTGTCTGCTTTAAGTATAACACAACATTATTTTCTAAGGTTGTTCCTCTGTAGCATACTCAAATTAGATTCCTAAAACTGCACTAATTTTTGCATCCATGAGAGTATCTCCTGACTGTCAAAAAGAAATTTTCATTAGTTAACAGGTTTGAAATAGATCTTCTTAAAAGTTGAAATCCTCTGGGAACTTTTGACACTCCAATAACCCAAACAGTGCAGCTACAATCTTGGAATTCTTCCTCAGACTGAAGGCCATGGGTATCATCATTAACATCTTTTAGGAAGAACAGTAAAATTATCAAAATTCAGTCACATATTACTAACAGCACCAGTCTCCAATTTGACATACAAACAGTAAAAAAATAAAAAAATTCTATCCACTCTGCAGCTGTCAATTTGTTATCATAGAATTGATAGGCTCTCCATGAGAGGTTTATCATTCAGACCAGTTTTGTTTCTGAAACTAAAAGTTGTTGGAATCTGTTTATCAAAATAAGCACATGTGTATGAAATTTCCTCAATATCTTCATTGCAGCTGTATTTCTCAGTGCCATTAAACCCAGGAGAATAGGTCTTTCCACTTTTTCATGAGCTGAAGTCCTTTCTTTCTTCCATAAAAAATTAAAATAACTAATACTTTATTGTAATTTTGCAAAAATTAGCTTGGAAAGAGGAAGAATGCAACTTCTGCATTCTAACTTCTAACCCAGTTAGTGACTTGTCTATACTGTCATGTTATCTGCAGCTTATCTACTAGGTGGCTAAGACATCACATATTCACTGGAAGTTAAAAAAAGTCTTTATTGTCAGCAGGCCAGAGTATTACAATTGTATTACCATTGACTTGGGAAGTGGGGAGAGAGGGCAAGAGACACCTTAAAAAACTTACTGTTGGAAAATCATCAGAGAAATAAACCTGAGATGTCTGAGATTTATTTCAAGTATGAACATCAAAAATTCTCCTATGCAACAAATTCAATTCTCTTGTTAAGAAACAACAGGAAATTCAAGCATGCACAGCACCTCAACAACAAACATGTTCTTTGTGGATGAAAACCAGAAGATCCTGCACAGATCCCTCGCTGTAAATTACTGATGTTCCTGCTGGGTTTGGAACATAGATTTACCTGCTGACATGGTCAAGGAGCTTCTTAACCTCTGTGTTGCATGGTGAATGCAATGTGTTCCTTCTGTCTCCTAATGCTGTTTTTAAGATTGCAAAGGTTGCAGTTGGAAAAGCTATTTTTTCCTACTGATTTAAACACTCTCTATTGGTGTTTATGGCTTCCTGCTGGTTTACAGCCATATTACATTCAAAGTAGGAGAGCAAGAGAAATAAAAAGCCTCATTTTTTTCATAGTTGTATTTTCAGGGTTTTGTTTGTTTTGTTTTGTTTTTAATTTTATTTAGATTGTTTATTAATTTTTTCATTTACTCGTTCATGTCTCAGCTCATTTTTAAGAAACATTTTTGTGGGGGATGCTATATTTGGGAAAGCAGCTCTTTTCAGATGAGTTTGAATTACAACTGGATTTTAAAATATAAGTTCCAACCTGCCTGCATTCCTTTAGCATTAAAAAATATTCATTACATTGTTTCTCATGGTGACTCCAAATAGGAACCCAGAAAGCAAATTACAACTGTTACAGTCTACTCCTCAAAATGATGGCATTAAAACAGATACACAGAAACTTTCTAGTATTTGCATCTCTTTTTGGCATTATCTCCATCCTCCTTCTGCCATTTGGGTCCTAAAATGGGGGAACCAGTCCTTGAGAAGAAGAATCAGCACAGGATGAAGGTAATACATCAAGTGGGAGAAACATTGAAACTGATGATTCATTCTCACTCTGGGTCTGCCTTTTCTCACAGGTTAGAACTTAGGTGTATTCAAATTTAATTTCTAATGTAATATTCACATATATATAATACTTGCTCTTTGCTCTCTTATCCCTGAAACAAGTTCCTCTTGGCTCTCAACATGAAATTTCATTAATAGCCATGAAATGACCACTTGTGATCTCAATTAATAGACCTGGCACCTCTGGTATTGTTCCTTCCTTGCACTTTCCAGGCCTCTGCAATTATCCCATACTTGAACTTTCAGGGACCCTCTGTTACAATCCTGTTTTTCCTCAACAGCCTTCAAGCTGTGGTTTCCTGATAGCATAACCAATGTTTTACTAGCACACCTCATCACAAATACTTTTCTGTTCAAGGGTCACTGAACATTCACTTTACAGAAAGAATGAACCCTTTAAAGACAGGCACCCACAGACAGAGTTAGATCTTCCAGTAACTTCTTGTAATAAATATTTACTAGTTACAAATGTATGTGCATTATCAAAATTATTTACACAATTAATAAATTCATGGTAAATAGCAGCACCTTTTTTACCTCAGGAATGAACAGAATCAATTTCTCTCTTTGAAGGAAATGCAGCTTTCTCCGCTCTTGCATATGCTATGCACCTGGACTCACACAAAATGACAACACACAGCATTAGCTCCACCATCTATATTTTATGTCCAAGCAGCTTTTTCCTATCATGCCTCTTCTCAGATTGCTACCTCTTTAGCATCCATTCTGCTGCTGCCAAATCACAAATTTATGAAATTTTTATAACTATAGAAGTTTTGCATGTTTACAAAAGGATTCTATCTGTGAATGCTTGTTTAAATTTTTAATGAATTTTCATTAAAAAATGAAATTGATGTGCTGACTTCTTTTCAGGTTCATTGTCTCCAGATTGTTGTTACTTCTAAATCCAAGAATCTTAAGCAGAAACATGCAGACATACCTAGTTATTCCCAATATTTACTTAACCATAATTATGGCTGAGTAGAACATCAAACACTGTCTAAAATTTCAGATCTCATGAAATTCAAGCAAATGGGACATGTCAAAACTATTTCAGACATTTATATTCAAAATTCATTTCAGAATAATTTTAAGATAAAAAAAGATGTAAAAAAGGTACTTTTATCAACTAAAACACGCATGCTTTGTGAAATTATTTATTCTCAGTTAGTAGCTCAGCTATAAATTCTCCTTACTTTTCCAGAATTAGGTACATTAAGGTAGTAGGCTTTATGGGAAGCCATGTAGAAGGCAGAGCTACACAAACCTCAGCCTTATGTGGCCAGTTCAGCATGTGTGTGCTAATAATTCTTACTCCTCTGCCTGTGTATTTGGTAGTCTAATATGTTGGAGTGAATAAAATAAAGAAGTATAGAAGATATTATTAGCAAAAGAAGAATGAAGGACTTTAAACCATGTTTTGAACAGCCAGCTGTACTGAGAGACAAATGACATTGCATTTGAGAGGCAGCCTGTAACATGACATGATATGATTACAGAGGCTGTCAGATGGTTATTTATAGATTGATTAGGCAGGAACATATAATTAGATACAAATTAATGCAATGGGCTGGGATATATGCACCATATCATCAGAGCAGTACAACAATGACACTTTTCACAGAGTTGAAAAAAGATTAAATGGATTTCAGGACTCCTGAATCTTCATGGCACTACTTATAAGTGTTTAGCTCCTGATTTTTACTTTAGTGTCTAACTGAATTATTTAGAGCAATTCTTGTGATAGAGACACATGTAAGTTTGATTTTTAGTCAAAGCATAAGCTTCTATTATTGAAAAATGTGCATCCTAAAAAGCATTTTAGATAGATAACATAATCCACAGTATAGTCTATTTTTCTTCTCAGTAGGGTCCATGAATATAACATTCCCTGACTTTCTGACTCATTTTCTAGCAGTATGTACTGTAAAGTATTCTTAGAGCTTCAGACTAATTCAAATACTTCAAAAAGTTATGATATTTGGGGTTTTTAAAATTCTAATATCATGTTTTATAAATGCCCAGGGACAACAGAGAAAAATAAAAATTAAAGTACATAATATAGTGCAACTAGTTGTATTTTAGCCAGGGCATCTGGCCCTGCATCACCTACCCTATCTCTTTGTACTTTTAGAAATCTCAGAGAACTTAAAGAATTCTGTTTTATTTTTCATAGATAATATAGTTTACTGAAGAAAAGCATTTTAATGACCTCCCAAAATACTGATCTCCACTATACAGTATTCTGAAAGTTTAACATAAAGCAACTGGAGAACTTTTGTTGTGAACCCAGCTTCTGATTAGCAATTTTGCAGAGATCTTATAATGCAATAGGTTACAATAACTTACTTGTCATGTTTATTCCAGAGATGATAATAATCTTGCAGTTGAGAAAATTACTTCTGTTATATGACTTGAAAAAATAAAGACACAGATGTATGCATTCATTAGATCATTGACCCCAATAATTTCCTGAAACTTATTGCACTAAGTCTCATAAAATCTGCAAATCAAAAGATTCTTCTTTGACATTCCCCCAACAAAGTGAGACAAGCTTACAGAATCTCTGGGGCCAGAGAGAAAATACTTTGTGACTTTTGGTAATATTATTAATTTAATTATTTTACATACAAAAAGAAAACTTTGTGCTGAACTATAAACACATTCTAAAAGCTTTAGATGTTTATCTGTTCAAACAGACAGCCAAAGTCCCTTGATGTGGACACTTTCAGAAGGTTTCTGAACCAGCTGGTAGCTGAGCCTAACTTGTAGCAGAAAGCAAGAACACTGCACAGAATAATAGAATCATTACATTTGCAAAAGACAAAGATAGACAGATACTGCATGCAGAGGTTACCAAGATTAAATGCCAATTAGAGGCTCTTACTAGCTGCTAACAGAATGTACCTAAGAGAGATTCATGCCTTGAGTCCTTGTAAATGTGTAAATCTCATCTGGCAGATAGCTCCAGGTTTGTTTAGGATTAAAAATGCTGTAGAATCTGCAGGAGATAAAAGATTAAACCAATTGTTTAATTCAAGTACAAAAAGTAGTAAAAATGGGGGGGAGGGAGGAAGGAAGGAAGGAAGGAGGGAAGGAAGGAGGAAGGAAGGAAGGAAGGAAGGAAGGAAGGAAGGAAGGAAGGAAGGAAGGAAGGAAGGAAGGAAGGAAGGAAGGAAGGAAGGAAGGAAGGAAGGAAGGAAGGAAGGGAAGGAAGGAAGGAAGGAAGGACGGAAGGAGAGGAAGGAAGGAGAAGGAAGGAAGAAGGAAAGAAGGAGGAAGGAAGGAAGGAAGGAAGGAAGGAAGGAAGGAAGGAAGGAAGGAAGGAAGGAAGGGAAGGAAGGAAGGAAGGAAGGAGGAAGGAAGGAAGGAAGGAAGGAAGGAGGAGGGAAGGAAGGAAGGAAGGAAGGAAGGAAGGAGGAAGGAGGAAGGAAGGAAGGAAGGAAGGAGGAAGGAAGGAAGGAAGGAAGGAAGGAAGGAAGGAGGAAGGAAGGAAGGAAGGAAGGAAGGAAGGAAGGAAGGAAGGGGAAGGAAGGAAGAGGAAGGAGGAAGGAGGAAGGAAGGAAGGAAGGAGGAAGGAAGGAAGGAAGGAAGGAAGGAAGGAAGGAAGGAAGGAAGGGAAGGAAGGAAGGAAAGGAAGGGGAAGGAAGGACAGGAAGGAAGGAAGGAAGGAAGGAAGGAAGGAAGGAAGGAAGGGAAGGAAGGAAGGAAGGAAGGAAGGAAGAGGAAAGGAAGGAAGGAAGGAAAGGAAGGAGGAAGGAAGGGAAGGAAGGAAGGAAGGAAGGAAGGAAGGAAGAGAAGGAAGGAAGGAGGAAGGAAGGAAGGAAGGAAGGAAGGAGGAAGGAAGGAAGTAAGGAAGGAAGGAAGGAAGGAAGGACGGCAGGAGGAAGGAAGGAAGAAGGAAGGAAGGACGGAAGGAAGGACGAGGAAGAGGAAGGAAGGAAGGAAGGAAGGAAGGAAGGAAGGAAGGAAGGGAAGGAAGGAAGGAAGGAAGGAAGGAAGGAAGTAAGGAAGGAAGGAAGGAAGGAAGGAAGGACGGAAGGAAGGAAGGAAGGAAGGAAGGAAGGAAGGAAGGAAGGAAGGAAGGAAAGGAAGGAAGGAAGGAAGGAAGGAAGGAAGGACGGAAGGAAAGGAAGGAGGACTGGAAGGAAGGAAGGAAGGAAGGAAGGAAGGAAGGAAGGAAAGGCAGGAAGGAAGGAAGGAAGGAAGGACGGAGGAAGGAAGGAAGGAAGGAAGGAAGGCAGAAGGAAGGAAGGAAGAAGGAAGGAAGGAAGGAAGAAGGAAGGAAGGAAGGAAGGAAGGGGAAGGGAAGGAAGAGGAAGGAGGCAGGAAGGAAGGAAGGAAGGAAGGAAGGACGGAAGAAGGAAGGAAGGAAGGAAGGAAGAAGGAAGGAAGGAAGGAAGGAAGGAAGGAAGGAGGAAGGAAGGAAGGAAGGAAGGAAGGAAGGAAGGAAGGAAGGAAGGCAAGGAAGGAAGGAAGGAAGGAAGGAAGGAAGGAAGGAAGGAAAGGATAGGAGGAAGGAAGGAAGGAAGGAAGGAAGGAAGGAAGGAAGGAAGGAAGGAAGGAAGGAAGGAAGAGGAAGGAAGGAAGGAAGGAAGGAGGAAGAAGGAAGGAAGAGGAAGGAAGGAAGGAAGGAAGGAAGGAAGGAAGTGAAGGAAGGAAGGAAGGAAAGGAAGGAAGGAAAGGGGAGGAAGGAAGGAAAAGGAAGGAAGGAAGGAAGGAAGGAAGGAAGGAAGAGGGAAGGAAGGAAGGAAGGAAGGAGAAGGAAGGAAGGAAGGAAGGAAGGAAGGAAGGAAGGAAGGAAGGAAGGAAGGAAGGAAGGAAGGAAGGAAGGAAGGAAGGTTGGTTTTTCACACTGAGAAATGTAACCTGCTGCTGGCTGAGAGGACTGTTCCTGAGGAATGACAATATTCTGAGTTAGCCCCAAATAATCTGAATAGCACTAAACTTGCCTATATAAATTGCATGAAGAATTTTTAAACATCTTTCTTCATTTTTTGTGCATAATTCACTGCAGAAACACATATCTGATTCCCTGCAAGAGGTGACAGTATGTGCCAGACACTAAAGGGAAGGAAAATGTATTGTGCATGGGTGAAAATTTGCACTCAGATTTAAAGCATTTCCTTTTGCTGTGGAAACAATCACACTTTGCCTCAAAAAGTTAAAGTGCCTAGCTTAGCCAAAGCTTCATCCTGGTGGAAATCACACTGTGCTAGGAAAGGAGGAAAGCTAATAATAAAATTGAAGAAGCTAATAATAAAAACACTGTAATAAGATAAGAAGAAGGTAAGAAGACCATGTTGGGAAAAAAAAAATAAAATACAATAAAACTAATTTCAAATTGCACATATTTTTTCTGGGAGTTGCCTATTTTGTTACTCTACATATTTTATTCATCTAAATAAAGTCTAAATTCTCAACAGATGTAGTTTAGCATGGCTTCAAATATTGCAATGAGTGCTATGATTCTAAGAATTATGGGATACCTGAACAACCTAGACTTTTTTTTTTTTGTCACCATAGCACCAGAGCTACATTTAGGGACCCTATCTGGTCTGGCAGATGAGACTTTGGTTAATATTTGTGGTGCATTGGCACTAACATGCAGAGGTCTAGACCAGAGGTACCAGAGTTGCTCTTTTCAACATCAGGAGTTCATAAATCATCAGAAAATGTAATCAACTCAAATAATATTTTCTTGGTGAAGTTTGTGCTTTCCTTTTAACATTAGAATGGAAAAGTCAGTTTAATAGATTATTAAGATAACAAACTTTCTATGTACCAACTTTTCTGAAGTCAAATTAGATAACTTTTGCTCCAATTTTATGAAACTTTATATTTATCTAAATGCAAAACTTCTGCCTCTGTCAGGAGACACTTTCTTAAGGCAGTCAGATATTATATTCCTCCTTCCAGACTTCTCATCCTTGCTGATCAAAAATTTGTTTAAACTACATGGGAAGGCAGAATCAAGGAATGATAATGGCTTTTTTTTCATCCTTTTCTCTGAAGTAATATGGGTTAATTTGTATTAGGAATCACCTCTTCTTTGCTATTTGTACCTGAGATAACTAATATGATGTTCATATACAGATCTTGCACTGCCTTTAATATTCATCCAAGAAACCGTGTGTATATAATAAATTCAGTAAGTGTGAGCAAAATCATATTTTTTTTCACTGTTAAAATATAATTTTGTTTTCTTTTGATGTCTTTTCTCACCCTACATCAATTCAGCCACTAGAAGCTCTCTGTCATCTTAGCTTGATACATGAATAGAATTAGAAAATAGAAAATTCATGGGAGGACAAAAAATAACTATCACATTATCAGCTGCTTCATTAGATAGCTAGTTATCAGTGTAAGCTCTGGTGCACAGGAAACCTCCTGCTGCCTTTTAGGCCTGCTGCTGATAGCACTTACTGACTTTGTCCTCTTGATATGCCTCCCTAGAAATTTCCAACCTACAAATGCTGCTACTATCTGCTCACCTCTACAAGTGTATTTATAAGTACAAAAGAGACACTTCCTTTTCTCATCATCCATAAAGTAAGAAGATGACCTTCACAGTTTTCTAGTAGTGAACAAAAGGATGTGAGGCATCCATGGAAAAGAAGGAAAGTGGATTAACTGAAAGATTCTGAAAGGTCTCTTACCCTGATTATCCAGGTTACAGAAAAACTTATATAAGCCTGAAGAATAATTGAGACAATAGCAACATACCCTTTTCTTGTTCATCTGTGATTAGATCCTCTAAAAATAGTATGACATTGTTATCAATTATTATTTGCATTTCACTTAACTAACAGTATGGGAACAGAGTCCTCTTGTTCTAAAAACAGCATAAGCCAAGTCTTTCTAAAGAATATCATCTGTCTAAAGTGCTAAGAGCATGAAGCATGGAGAAGGAAAACAGACATAAAGGTATGTAAAATATCTTTCCTATGACTGCAGAGACATTATAGTAATTCAAAGGTGGGTCTGTACCAGTTCTAAAAATAGGATGAGGAAGTAGGAGAGAGTCAGGAATCTATATCAGAAGGGGAGAAAGTGTGGGAGGCAGAATAAGGACTCCAACCAGCCTTTTTCTCCCCAGTCCCCTCCAGTCCAGCCTCATGAAGAATGTAACATTTATTATGAATCACTGAAAAGGAATGAGTGGACA
Source organism: Erithacus rubecula (assembly GCF_903797595.1). NCBI lineage: Eukaryota > Metazoa > Chordata > Aves > Passeriformes > Muscicapidae > Erithacus > Erithacus rubecula. The sequence goes on from NC_136688.1 coordinate 42,911,818, forward strand.
GGAGGTGAATGTGGTCAAAGTTTGCTTGCAGTTGACAGTCCACATACTGTCAGCTAAGTTCTCCTCCAACTGACTTCCCCTTCTCTGTATATAATAATAATCCAAATTAATTTATATGGAATAAATTCTTGCAGATGTACTCGAAGGCAAAATTTGCTGAACAGAGAGCAGTGTCCTCAGTTAATGCATTTGATGTTGGAACAGCAATATAAACTCACGTGGACTGTAGAAGATTGAGGGATTGCTGCCTATGGAGGAGAAAAGGAGGGCACAGTGTCTACCAGCAGCTACAGTTGGAATGTAAGGATCTTGGGGTGTAAGATAAGGATTTGAGGCTCAATTAGTAAATGGAAGAGAATGGAATCATGATGTTACACTCAAGATAGCTGGAATCTGGATTGCAGGGATTTAGGAATGAAAGTGAGCTGTGATGTGTTTGTGTTTGCAGCGGAAGGAAACATGAGAAAGGAGTTTTACTCTCCAGGGAGGCAGAGTAACACAGTTGTTAAATGTCTTTACAGAGTGTCTTTTAAGACTTGGATGTATCTTTCATTTTTCCTCATTGTGATCAAAATTGGAAACACTCACACCATCTAGTTTACCATTAATGTAGGGGGCTAATAAATCAGGCCAGGCTGGTCAAGAAGAGACTCTTTAATTATGACTCTCCTAGGGCAATTCTAAGAGATTATGATGACTGTGGGATGTTATCATATATGGGTTTGCACCACCTGAATTCAAAAATAACTGTTTAATTGTTGCTTGCTGGTATGTTAATTAACAGGTCATGCAAAAATGCAAAACAATATTACACACTCAGTAAAAAGCACTACCCAGAAGAAAATCTTCTAAATAGTATGTGATTGAATGAAGACCTTAACAAGACCACACACACAACCAGGTCAGCCCATATGGAATATTTAGCTAAACATTAACATACAGGAGGAAATCTTGACACAATATCAATTTTTTTTTTTTTTTTTTTGTTAGAATCCCAAGTTTTCCTGATAATCAGAAATGCTGCTTGTCTTGATTTCTCAAAGATCCTGCGAGATTTTTTACTTTACCCTAACATGACTCTTGGGATAATTTCAATAAGGCTGTTGCTAGATGCAGAACTAACTGATTAATCCATTTGCATATTGGGAGAGACACCAGAAAAGCAGCAGCAGGTAATCTCTTTGCATGCATTTATACAGCCTTATAAACTCATTGATGATAGATTTGTATGTCTCACTGGCATATGGATCAATGAATATAAACTCAAAACAAGTATTACTAATACCCAACTTCTGTTATGACATATTGTGATAGTGAGGCATATAACCTATATTTTGTGCTACTTTGACCTTGCACCATCTCTTCACACCTTACATATGTGTTAAGCCAAAAGAAATATTTTAGTCCATAGATTATGAAGCTAAGTATGAACTGTGAAGTATACAATAAATAAATACTGGGGTTTTATTCTTGATTATACTTGATCAGTTGCAAAAATGCTGGAGCTCATGTTAGCAAAGAAGGGGTTTGTGTTTTTCTCTAATAAGATTTTAAAAATTCCATACAAGTTTGAGTGTCCTTTGAGCACCAAACAGTATAGCTATATTAATTTTCTTTCATTGTAACCCAAGTGTAATCATACAATGATATGCTTGTTCTTCTTTTACATTAGAGCTATTTGCTATGAATTTGTGTGCCTAAAAGTTCCATGTTCATAAGGCAGTGATATTCACTCAGTTTTTTAACTTGGAATGCTAATTTTTAGGGTGAAATTGCATATGTTCCCTGATGAGTAGAGCATTAATGAAATATGCAGGGCACCATGTACAAATGACTGTGACTCCAGTGCTATGTGCACACAGACAGCTTGGCCTAGATTCCTTCTACTTAGTTGCTTTAATGTATATGGCTAAATTAGGAGCATGATTGCTGTAGGCTGTCTGTGTTGTTAATGGAGAGAAATGAGCTGTTTCAGACGTTTCTTTAAAGGGTATGAAATCTGAATCATGCTCTGAATATGCTTCTCCCCACTGAAAAGAACCTCAGGCAACCAGATGTCCAATTTAGGACTAAATATCTACTGTTAAGATGTTGTGCAATTTATGGTGAGAAGACCTTGGACCAAGGTTGATGCTTGGTATTTATATAGCACGTAGAATTTCTGATATAAAGACATAGTTACACCTCTGGAACTTGCTAGCAAGAGTCTAATATAAGTGGAAAAGAAAATAACCGGAGTGGGAATGAATAGCCATACCTGATTTAAAAATATATGATGTCCACTGGAGGAAATATGAAATATCATATCACATCTTCTATTATATCACATCTTCTATGTGTTAGGAAAAAGGCAGAGATAAGACAAGATGATTTGGAATTTCAAAACTTTACATACCTTTGTGCATCTTACTCTGAGAATAAGTAGATTTTTCTGGACAGCTTCACTTTGGTGAACATTCTACTACATCAGTCATTCCTTGAACAATCCTGCTTTTATGATATTGTAAGTATCCTAAACCATGCATTTGAATAATATAGGAATTTGAATAATTAGTTTTGTATCTATGGCACAGTATTTTTTTCTTCACCAGTTGGTGAGTGTTCTTTACTTTGTTTCTCATCTTCAGTGATCTTATTTGATCTTATTCAACCCATGAATGGAAATAAAGAAATCAAATCAAATTGCCAGGCGAGGTTACAGTGAAAGAAAATAAAGTATGACCCATTTCTCAAAAGACCTTAGAAATTTTCTCTCACATGATGGTTAATTTGGACCCAGATCAAATTCTCATTTAACAGAATGGTCCCTGTATATATATATATATATATATATATATCTTGTGTTGAGTTAATTCTTTAAAGACACAGACAATTTTAAATTCACCTTTGTAATCACACTGTTAGTTGTAGAAAGGAATTTTTCCTTCATTCCATATTACATTAGGAGGCCTCCAATACACTGGAGGTTTTTTATGGTTGTCTGATATAGTATATGTCTGGAATTTTTTCCAACAGATTCTTTAACTTCATTTGAATGTCATTGGTGTTTTTATGAATCTTGAGCTCACCTTCAGATATTACTTAACTAGTTCTATTGGCAGTCACATGAGGAAGAGGAATGCTAGTATTCAGTTGATGTCAACTTTTCCTGATTTCCTGGATGCTTAGTCTGCAATGGGTCCAATTTCTCTGGGAAAAGTGCCCAAATGGTAAAACTTAAGTTTTATACATGTGGGAAAAGAATGGGAGTAGCCCATGCACAAACATTTGCACATAAATATGCATATTCTTTGGCAGGACAGACACACAGAGAGAATTTTTCCACATCAACCCTTTTCATGCAGTTTTACATTTCATTAATCTACAAAAATTTCATTAATGCATATACATTTTTCAATAAAAGTTCTGCCTTTAAAAAAGCCTGAGATATGTGAATTATTCATCTGCTCAAAAGGTTTCCTTGCAATTAAAACCTTTTTAAAATATCTTTCTTTTTTCTAAATTTTGAGGAATATTCTGTGGCATGCTTCCAATATCCTTGATTTAACACCTGTCTGAAGATTTTATGTCACAACATAATGATCCTGTCTCCAGATAGATTAATCTCTTCATATCAGTCAAGAATATCTTGTTGAGTGGCCAGAAGGTGGCAACAATATTGTTCTTTTAGGAAGATGAAAGTGGTGACTTAAAAGTTGTACACCACCTGGTTCTGCCCAGATCATAAACTCTTAGATCAGTAATCCTAGTTTGTGATTTATTGACCCAGGAAATACTCCTGGTTATGAATTCAATCAGTAAATTAAATGTATATACTGAATGATACCATATGTATAGATCTCTTCTCTTGCAGTATTTGTCAATGTCTCAAGAGACTTCCAAAAAGTATTGAATTATATTACAAAAAAAAATAAAAATAAAAAAAAAGAGGAAAAAAAAACCAAAAACGTAGTGCCATAGACATTATCCTGCAGAGTTCCTGACATGATGACATGATTTGCATCCCACTGAATCTCATTGAGAATATATTCCCTACTCTTTTACATGTCACTGGTATGTGGTTTCATAGCTGAATTGTCATGGTGTTGGGGATTTTTTCCCACCAAAGACAGAGAAAATGGGTTTGGAAACAGAAAAACAAATGGGTCTTGCTTCTTTAAAACTGAGAAGTGTCTAAGAGATGACTGGAAAGGTTCCAAAGCTTACAAGTTTATGGGACTGGTTTTTATTGCCCATGATATCAGATCTACCCATGCTACCATGGAATCCAGGTTGGAGCTTAATTAAGATATCTGACAATGGAAGTCTTATATCTAGGAGGTATTTAAGCTGCTCACACATCAAGACCAAGAGAATCTTCTGAAGACATCATTTTGGCAAATGCAAAAATGTACATAAGTCTTATGAACTCCTAACAATAACCATGGGGTTTTTTTAAAACTTGTTTCTCTTTTTCTCCCTAAAATATTTAGGATACTTGAACAAGCTCAGATCAGTTTTTCAGTTCTGGTTCAAATACTAGTTCAGCTCTGATTTGGGTAAATTCTGAAGTTCTAAATAGACAGACCTTCAAGTTTTCAGTGCCATTCACAGAAAACATCATTAATGGTCACAATGTAGATGAATAAAAAACCACATTCTTAAATTAAACATGTACTTTGAGCACTAGTACTATGCAAATACCTTAGTTTGGAGAAGAAAAGTTAAACTTCAGAAAATGTCTTGACAAAATAAACAGCCTACATCAAAAATTTATTGAGACAATACTTCTGCATTTTGGTGCAAACGTTCTTCAGCAGGGAACCCAAAATACCATCCTGCAAAATCACGAATTTTCTGACCTGTATCCAGGTTTTGCAGAAAGAGGAAGGGAGAGATGATGTTATGCTTCTGTCTCATCTTCATATTTTAAAATGATGTTGCCAGAGAACCTATCCAGTCAGATTACATTCCCAAACTCTACAAGATATACCAAGTCTTGAAAATCAAATAGAAAACATTATTGCAGCATGACAGTAAGGATGGTCAGGGGCCTGAAGCTCATGATAGAGAAGGGAAGGCCAAGGAAATTGTCTTTGTACAAACTTAAGGTTAGGGGAGATCTTACTGCTGCCTACAGCTATACAGTGGGAGACTGCAGAGAAGGCAAAGTGAAAGTTTTTTAGAAGTAAACATGAGATAACATGAGAAGCAACAGACAGAATTACAAGAAGGAAAATTCTGAGTAGATATCAGGATTTCCCCCTCTCCCTCTCCAACCTTTGGATGGAGTCACATTTCCTTCTGTAGAGATATTTAGAACTCAATTGGACAATGAGCCAATGAGCCACCTCTGTTAACTGACATTGGTTTAGTACAAGGCTGGACTGGAGGTCTCTGGAAGTTCTTTCCACATGAAGTGATCCTGTAAGTTCTGTGGTGAATTATGAATGCTAAGTGCACAGACTTTACATTGGAGAATAATATGTGTGGGAGGGATAACCACAATAATCTTTTACTGTCTTCTGAACCCTAAGTCAATAGTCCTGTACCTTTCATAATATTTTCTGCTTTTTGATACAGGCAACCTAGACCCCAAAGCCAGTAGCTGTACTTCACACCAAAAATTAATCTGTCTTTTATTGAGATAATACAGCAATAAAGGAAATGCTAAGTGCACAGTTTGTGAGACATAAGTATAGTGAAGTCTAGTTATCCAGCAGCTTAAATTTAAACCAAACTTTTAGCAATAACTCTTTCCTGTGCATTTTGCAATACATTTAGTAATGCATAATGTAGTCCCATCTCGTTTTACCAGGCTGAATATTTTTTTCTTATATACTGTGTATGGACAAATGCATTTATGGACATATATATATATAAAATTCCACCTCCAGATACAAGAAATTCTTCAGAATAGGTACAATACCTGGCTAATATTCATTATAAGGCTAGTTTTGGTTAAAATCCAAGCATGCTGAATTTTGTGATTCATAACCATACCCATTCAACCATATCAGTGGCTTTAATGAAATTTAGCTCATGTATAGGGCTTGTACCATCAGTGGCACAACTTTTCAAATTATATCAGTAGTTGACACATGCTTTTAACTAACATTTAGTCACAGTTTATACTTCATATATGTCATTTTTCCTCCACTGTGACCAATGGAAAGATTGTCTGATGGTACCAGAGTTAATTCTGCCAAGGTTTACATCAGGGTAAAAACTAATTGTGAATGAGTTTTATTGATGGAATATCATCAGAAGAATAGGAGGCTGGACTGGTAGTTTTAGCTTCAAAATTCAAAGAAAAGATAATATTTATTTTCCAGTCAGAGTCAAATGATATTTTGCCTTGGTTGTTTAGAGAATCAACAGTATAGTTCACATTTTCCCTTGAATCTATACAGTGCATTCTTTCATTCAAATTTGCTCATAGAGCAGGAACATGAGACAAAAAAAGATCTAAACTGTTTTTTAAAAGGTTTTCAAGAGTTCAGATGCCTATCCTTTGCTCTTAAATCACTTAGCTCCTTCTCAAAACTCCAAAGTAGTTAAAAACTCCAAACCTGCAAAACACCCAAACCCAAAAACTCAACCCCTGAACTTGTTTTCATAACATAAAAGTAGAAGACTCTGCCAAAAATTACATACCCTCATTAGGGATTTCTCCTTATTTAGACCATGACAATAATTTCAGACAAACTTTCTTCAAGTATGGGAAAAGTTAAAATAACTTTTAAAACAGGACAATCTTGAAGCCACAAAGGGAAGGTTCATATTAATCTCTTTGTCTGGCTATTTTTTCTTCATATTTTGGCTGGACAGAATCTTCCAGATCTGTAAATCATTACAGGACTTTTTTATATCATATAAGCCACATCAAATGCAATGATAACAAAAATGGCAAGGCTTTTAGGTTACTAATGCAAAAGTAAATGGCCCAAAGGGCCATGAATAAATTTAGTCAGTGCCAAAAATGAATACAGGTCTGGGGAAAAAAAGTTTTTCTTTTGGAATTTCATGTTTCCTTCCTGCTTAGAACATTATTGTTCTTGGCTGAGTATTTATGACTCTTCTGCTGCATGTCAATGGATATATTGATGTACATGCAAGTGAGCTTGTCCTCAGAGGATAACATATAGGCAAACACAGAGACACTTTTCCTTTTGGCTTTACTTTTCCCATGTGATTAATTATCTTTGTTATGCTATGAGGCAATATTACTGCAAATAGGTGGAACAAATGCAGTCATATCTGGAAAACCCTCCCATTTCTGCAAACCAACAAGCCACAAGAAACTCACTAACACTGCAGTGCGTGAATTTAAAAGGGTTGCTACAAAGTCCTGTGTCAATTTAATTTTTATTTATTTATATAATATATATTAATTGGATGTGGAAATATACAATTTTGACAGGATATTCGAATCCGTACTCCCTGATTGCATTCTACCTCCATAATCAAGCATTTTAAACTGCAGAAAGGAGCAAATCTCTCTGATTTAAATTAGTTCAGTCCAGCTGAGGGAAAAGACATGACAAGTGCAAATATTCATGGCTAGATAGGTGCCATGAAAATGTTCTAGTTACTGTAATAAGTTTATTTGGAACACATGATTTTAATACATGCCATCTCTTAGTACCAGAGCAAACTATTCCAATTTCAAAAATCAAATACCTAGAATAGTTCATTATTCTGAAAAATTCCTGTGATATAATATATTTATAGATAAGTATATATTGTATTGACTGGGCAAAAGAGCTGAGTGATAAGGTCTTTACAAGCATTCTTTGTGGAGATTTACTTGGAAATATTAACTTTACAATATGGCTTCGAATGAAATATGTAATCTGTTAATATTTATCTGAATGAAACTCAGTTATTTCTGATATGGAGTACATTGTGAATTGCTACCACTTAACACTAGTCTGTAAAAGAAAATAAACAATTATAATTATCTTTATGCTAAGGAAACTTCATAAACTTCAGAGTTATTTCGCATATACACCTGCAGTCCATCACTAACCCAGACACAATTCAGTCAGTACAATTGGCTATACACACTGAGGAAATATGTCAGTGTAGGCATGGCTTCCTTCCATGTTATGTCTCCTCTAGATCTGTATGAGAGACATAGCATAGCAATATCTGAGAGATATTGTGCCTCTTAAAAGCTCATCTGATTTTCACAGTAATACTACCGAATTTGAGTGATATTGGTCTAATACTGAGTAGAAAAAGAAACCCTTCAGTACCTTAGTTGAAGGGAGATGATGCTCTGAGACAATATGGATGTAGGAACTGCACTGAAGAACAGATATTTCTTTTTCCCATGATCTTCTAGACAATTGGAAACTAGAACTCTCTTGGTGTGTCCATGTATATACCCAAACAATTTTAATTTTGGCAGCTGTTGTGTGGCTACTCTTCCAAAAACTAAAAGCAATGATGGTTCCCAGCAATTGTCTATTAGCAACTACTCTCTTCCTATACAAGTAAGCAGCAATCTTTCTCCATCTGCTGCATAGGTTCTATGCAGTCTTTGAATTCTCAGGACTTAATAGTCTGCTGGAAAATCTCTGTTTCTGATCTTATGATCTCCCAGTACCCAGACTCATTCTGCTTGTGAAATTTTAGCTGGTGTCTTCATAGTATATGGATTTATGCTCTTTTCCCTCAAATAATTGATGAGTATCAAAACAGCAACGTACTTTGCCATCACATCAAGCCAGACAGGAATAGCCAAAGTTATTACTGATTCTTTAATGTACCGTGGCTGCAAGCAATGTCAATGGGTCTCATGGGAGACAGCTCTCAGTATCAGCATGATGGTTCTGCAGATGGAAGGTAAGTGGGAGGCAGCTTTCTTACAGGTCTTCCTTAAGGGTGGTATAAATATAGATTTCAGCAGGACATAAGCATCTGTCTATGATTAATTGTAACTAGATAATAAAGCTTCCTAAGTCATGGCATTTGGGTTCTGGTTCTGATTTCAGACTACAGGAAAACTTATGCCCACACATCTTTAAATCCTTCTTAGATTTGAGATATTTGTAAACAGAATTTTGGCAGACACTTATTTTAAGCAATGCAAAACAGTCATACTTGATAAAATCAAAGTGGGATTATGTATACATGTTCAAGAGGATATATTCTCCTCAGAACACATAGATATCACAGCCTTGGAGGAGTTTGAAAACCTTCTTGTCTCCCCTGTGCTCATGAGTTGCCAGTGTCAGTGCTTGCTTTTGTTCAGATGTATAAACTCAGTGCGTTATTGGTTTGAAGATAAACTTCTTACCAATAAGGTCATAATCTGTGTTTTTAACATTTGTTAAAAAGTATTTATTATTATCATTTCTTCTTTTCAGGTCAATGATCATACATTCTAGCAGACAGCTGGGGATTTAAGCACTTGATTTTTAAATAAATTGTATTTTCTTTTAGATAAAAGCATCTTACAGGGACAGGAGCTGTGTGATAAAACCATGCATTTTCTCAACTCATCAGAATCACCAGACGTACAAAACATCAAACAAAAGATCTCCAGCCCTTTTAAAGAAACCTATTAGCTAGAAATATTTCAAAAGTCAAAGATTTATGAGCCAAGTTGGAAACGTTATTTTTTAGATACCTTTAATATTCTTCAAGACTTTAACTAGAAATTTTAAATAGTCCTTAGACCCTTACCCTCCTTTAGAATAAAGTTTTTTGTGGTTATCACGAGGCACACATGAATACACACACATTGAGGTCATTAAATTTGTGATATTCTAGAGTAAGTTATGCAGACTTCTCCAGCTGTTCCATAGTCAGTGGAAAAGAAGATATCATACCACTTATAGACAGATTTGAGTGGTATTTCCTAAAGAAATCAATATCAGCAGTACAGCTTAGCTGTGTTTCCAATCAATGAAACAACAATTGCTTTGGCCTCTCTCTTTTATTTAAGAGAGGTACTTGGAGCTCCTGGCTCCCACAGGTTGAAACTCGATCTTCAGTTTTTCCTCTCCTTTCTTTTAAAAACAATCTCTGTTTTAAACATTCTGTCATCCTAGGCTGTGCCTTGTGCTGTCCATTTCTCCACATTTTCCCCAGCTGCTGAAAGAATCTGCATGGATACAGAATGACCCATGCAATCCCACTAGCAGAGCGTTCAGTTTCTGCAGAACTGCATCTCACCTTCAACAAGGCACTGTCAGCTATTCTCAATGAGCTGAGAAGATTTTCAACAGGGTGGGAGACAAACTGCAGCATCTGGGAGAAAATTAAATCTTGCAGGGCTCTTTGTTTTGTTTTATCCTAGCTTTGGCCCTGCTGATTTTACTGAAACCACTGCATTTAGAGCCAGGGATTTAAATACTTAATTAGGGGGTGGCAGAGAATGGCAACAGCAATAACTAAATAACATTTGTAGTGGGGAGATGGCTTAAATGCAGCTGGTGAACCGAGTTAGAAGGGAGAAGGATATTAGTGCAAATGTATGGGAAATGCACTCAGAAAAGAGAACTGCCCTTCTCTGCAGGACTCATATCCTTTCACATGCTACCGGAAAAGATGCTTTAAAACTGTGACTAGAAATGCCAATCCTTGGAAGAGATATGTTACATTATAAAAACTAACAGTAAATGAAGGGAACTTCAGCACACCTCAGAGCACTTCAAATAATGGTTTGTCATACTGATGCCAAATGTGAAGTAATCCATTATTTAATATGTGTATAACACTACTTTTTCAGAGATTGTTTGGATTGCAGAAACTTTTTGTCCTAAGGCAACTCAAGTGGCCCCAGAAATCTGATATTATATTTCAAACAGACTTTCCCTGATGTAGAGATGTAAGCCAGATGACCTTTACTGAACACAAGCCTTCTTATTTGTGATAAGAAAACAATTAAATGGACCCAAGCATTTAAAATTTAAATATATAGGCAAAAGTATTTTTTCCCAAACTTCTGCACATTTGGGATTTGAAATTACTCTGCCATTCCCTGATGATTGTCACTGAGACAGTTTAAAATAATTGAGAGTAAAAGGTCCGTGATACAGAAAGTGTTTTTGTTTTAAAAAATAGCATACCAGCTAATAAAAAAAATCCAAATCAAACCAAACCAATCCAACAAAAAAAAAAAAGACTTTCCCAAGCCTTCAAGGCTGAAATTATACATGTCCTTTAGCAAATGGTTTGTCACAGAGACTTTGATAAATACATTAGGATGAATTTCTGGGAGGCTATAGATAAAGAGATAGAAGAAAAAAAGAAACCAGTTTTCATTTCTACTTCTTTGGAAAGCAGAAGGAATGTGGAAACAATCAGAAGTATACATCAAAGTCTGGTTTTACATAAGCATCTGTCTAGAAAGAATATGAGAAAATTTACAGCCATTTACCAAAAATTCTTTTCCATGCTTTGGTAACACAGTAAAGTTTGAAACCTGTGCAAGTATGATATCTCTTTACTAAAGCTGCTTTCCTCACACCTCTTGCCATTATTCTTTGCCCTGGTATGCAAACCCTATGCTCTTATCCTTTTCTGTTATTCAGACTCCTTCTGATTTTACAGTTTGTTTAAATTTTATTCCTTTTGTCTTCCAGTCAAACCCTCTGCTGTAATTCTGGTTCATTTAGGAATGTCTTATGCTACTCCTGAACTAAGATTGCTCTGTACAAAACCCCCACTTATTTATATAAATTTCCACCTCCCTTTATTTATAAAATAAATACAATATTTTTAATTATATTATTTTATGAGGATATGAATGGAGAAAAATATTATTATAGAAAGTGTAAAATACTAAGGTAAATAAAATTCAAAATAACATTTGGATTCTATCTCTCAGATACTATTAGCAGAGATTTCCATTGTTGGAAAGGCTGAATTGACAAACCCAGGTTCAGTAATGGTACTGGTGTTGAAAATCTCATTATTATATTCAGATATTACATCTTAAGAAGTTATTTCTAACTCACAGCAGAAGGGAATTATGACATAGTCTCCTCTCCTATTACTGGTTATTACTCAGTAGTGTTTATAAAGAAATTTCTGTTTGCAGAAAAAGCAATCTACTGCACAAAATTGCTTTCTCAGTAGGTCCCTTTTTTAAAACATCATTCTCAAAAAGGAAATGCATCTTTTACAAAAATGTTACTGTAAGCATTCATATTACTGCTACTGCTACATATTATTGATCACTCACCACACTGATAAATCATTGAAAAGAGTGATAGCAGCAAAAGATATTAGGCTAACTATTAAATACTTACAAATTTCTGAATTTGAAGGCCAAAGTCTGATTTAGAGGCTGATGAGCATCCTTTGGTTGGCATCAAATCAAGGAATTCCTTTCTATAATCAGTGTGGCTAAAACTGGACCTAGCCTCCTAATCCTAAGAAAAGTATTGAAAATCATAAAGAAAATTGAAACAATTTTTTTTTTAAGAAACCTTAGTAATCTGAGAGTTCTTCAGGTAAAATGACTATGTAAATTCAAGAAATTTTTCATAAAGTGAGAAATTTTAGACAGAATCTTGTTATTCTACGAAGCATTATGTTTCAAATTATTGACTAATTGTATGTGATTCTAACAAATATGCAAACTGATTTATTTGAAAGTTACTTAGGTGTCAGGGTAAGTAATGGTTTCTTTTGTAAATTAATCTGTGCTGAAATGTAAAACAATTCAGAAACTTTTAGCTAGGAAAGTTTTTCACGTATTTTCAGTATTACCTAGACATTCTTTTAAGTAGATGGAGCATTTCAAAGGGAAGTTGCTTGTGATTTGAAACTGGCATCTTTACCTGGAAGAAATGTGATAGTGAGATAACCATAATCATAATGAAGCATCCTGACTTTGAATAACAAACAGGGTAATTTCTGCAAATTAGAGACAAGTTTTGAGAGAAGATAATATCAGAATTAAACCTGCCATGTAAATGGCCTCAGGAAAAGCAAATTAATCTTAACTAAGCAGTATGAAGCCAGTATTGGCATTAGTTAAGATTTTAAACCAAACCACCTGCCAAAGCCTCATTTGCTCAGTCAATTCCTTTTTCTTCAATTAGATATAAACAGATAAAGCCCAGAGGATTTTAGCAAGAAGATAAATGTTAACTAATCAAGTTTGAAATAACATATGAGCTCTTCTTCATCACTTGTCTCCTTGAGCATCTGGTCTCAGCTACTGATACATTGTGAGTGAACAATGAGGGAAGGAAGCTCAAAGCACTGATTTATGCAATAGCTCGTTTGGCAATTGTATTTGCATCTGACTGTATTTAAAGAACAAGACAGCCTTCATTGCATGAAATAACCTGACTGCAGAAGCTGAGCAAGAGTCAGTAATATAATATTTTTGCAGTAACAAACTTAGAGTTACCCTGTGCTTTCTTTCTGGAAACACATATTCTTCCTGGGGACATTCCTGGGAATAAAAAGCTAATAGCAGGAATCTATTTTTGGAAAGGATTAACCTCTCTGAGTCTTGGTGTTAACCCTTGAATAAAGATAAGCAGAGAGGAAGAGCTTCCTGGCAAAAGGGTAAAAGACTTTTCAGATAATAAAATATTTGTAATCAATCCAGAAACTCTATAAAGACCATTTGCTCCTAGATTGTATGGTGTCTAAATACACAAACCCCTTACAAATTAAACCTTTATTCAGGTAAAGGGGGGGCTATTAAAATAATTTACGTGGCAATGCTTTCTTATGGAGAAAACTGTAACACTCAACTGTAGAGGAAAGAAAACTGAAAGAAACAATTCAGCTTGGAGCCAGATTTTTTTAAATTATGATGAAGTTCAAAATTAATGAAGTTTAAACTGAAAAATTATAGCTTTTGCATAGAAGTCCACCTGGACTACAGAGCAAATTTTTTCTAACTGTAAGAAATTATATACAGAAAATATTTCATAAAATATACTTGCAGAACTTTACTTCAAGTAAAAGCAAAGGATATCCTTTTCCATCTCTTCTTAGGCAAGAGATGGCTGTCTGGATTCAATCTCTTCTGTTTAGCACTAGGATATACAAGTATCTTGATGCAAACTCCCTCCCTTCCTTTCAAGCTGATTAGACATGACAGCAGTTTCAGTCTCCAAGCCATACAGCATCATTAACACACAGCGACATCCAGGCTGATGAGTCCATCTGAAAGGAGGTGATCTTTTGCCTCCTGCTGGTTAGCATGCATTTATTGATCCAACAAATGAGAAAAAAGTCCTTAACCTCTGGAGCTTATATCCATGATTTCAGTTTTAAAGAAAAGCGTGACCTGCCTACCCAATTAAAACCAGAAGTATGAAATGCCTCATCATTTCTTTGTTTCAACCTGTGCAGTGTGAGAAGGCCAGTGAGAAAATGAAGAATAAGGAATCTTGCTACACCCTGCAGCTCAGTGACACCTCTGTCAAGCAGGGACTCTAACTCTGATCCTTGCCTTTGCCTGCTCCATATGCTCTCCATTACAATGTCACTGTACAAAACACTTCCCTTTAGGAGCAGGACAGGAGCACTGCAAGCTCCTTTGGTCTCCAGTCTAACCTGGATCTGGTCAGCTCCCACCACAACACTTTAGGCACATTGTGATTTGTCACTTCTGAAGTCAGTTAAAGTAACTGCATTCAGACACACCCTCCTTACCTTATCTCTGCTCCAGTACATTAGAAAATTACAATAATCACCCCTTGATACCCCCACAAACCTTCAGGTCTATGTGAGGTACAATGTGAGTCTTCCTAATCCCACACAGCTGCACAATTCCTTTTTTTGAGCCTAGGTGTAATTAGATCCTGGAAACTGCAGGGCAAGGGCTGTCACTCCACTGTGACAGTATCCAGACCAAGTGAAATGAAAAAAAATGAAATACAAAAGTTCTTCCCTTTGATTTTTTTTCGCTGAGGGTAAAATCAAGACTTCATGAGATAATCCCAAAGCAGTCATAATCTCAAAATAATACCTTTGCTCTAACTACATGTTTATTTTAACTGACACTGAGGTTTTGACCTTTAGCCAACCACCTTATAAGGAATAGGCTCCTTATGATTATAAGATGACATGACTGGATTTAGGTTAGAACTAGAAGGGAGAAGTCAAAATCAGTGAATTGTGAGTAAATAGACATTAGAAGACTCTATACCAACAAGTTTTATACATGAAACAGAATGGATATGCCAGAGAGCCAGAGGAATTGAGCAGTGCACAATTATTTCAGTAAAAAAATAATATGACCACAGTATATTTCATTAGGTAAGTTAAATACATACTATTCTAGCTTTGGCTTGAGAACTGCTCTGTTGGAACCATGTACAGATTTTTTTCAAATTACTCCAAGACTAAATATGTTTTTGTGGTTTCTGATATACCTTAAGGATACTTTTTGCTCCATTTGGCATGTGGAAGGGGAGTGAGAAATGTAAAAAATAAGCATAAAAGTTGAAATATAGAGGAAAGCATCAAAGGAAGAAAGTTATTTTAAAAGTGTTGTTTATGTCTGGTCTTCTAGTATGACCCCAAACTGAGCCATTTAAGCCAGTTTATAAATTGAATTTAAAACATGATATTAATACATTATAAAGGGCATTTTTTTCTATGCTTTTGTAGTGGTTGACCTTGGCTGTAGGCCTGGTGCCCACCAAAGTTGTTCCATCACTTTCCCATCCTCAGCCTGCCAGAGGAGAAAAATGCAACAAAAGAATTGTGGGGTAATGTTACAGTCCTGGCCTAAACAGATATGACCCAGGATAACAGAATTTAATTTATTACCACATCTGTCAAGGCAGAGAAGGATAATGAGAAATAAAACCAGATCTTAAAGACACTTATCTCCTACTCTTCCCTTTTATTCCTGGCTCAGCTTGACTCCCAATTTCTCATGCCCTCCCCTGGTGCAGGTGAATGGGAAATGAAGAAGAAGGGTTCTGGTCAGTTTATCATTCATATCTGCCACTCCTTCCCCCTCACCCTCCTCCTCTGCTCCAGTGTGGAGTGGGGTTCCCCAAGGCTCAGCACTGGTGCCAGTGCTGTTTAGCATCTTTATTAGTGATTTGGACAAGGGCAGACAGTCCATAGCCAGAATTATGTTAGGCAAGAGTGTTGATGTGCTAGAGAGTAGGAGGGTCCTACAGAGGGATCTGGATCCGTGGGATCCAAGGGTCAATTGTGTGAGCTTCAATAGGGCAAAGTGTCAAGTCCTGCACTTGGGCTACAACCTCATGCAGAATTACAGGTTTGGGGAAAGTGTCTCAGAAGAAAGGATTTGAGGATGCTGGGTGACAAACATGAGCCAGCATCTGCCCAAGTGGCCAAAAAGGTCAGTGGTGTCCTGGCCTGTACCAACAGCAGTGTGACCAGCAGGACCAGGGAAAGGATGATTCCCCTGTTCTTGCACTGGTGAGGCTGAGCCTTGAATTCTGTGCTCAGTCCTGCTCCCCTCAGGACAAGATAAACATTGAGGTGCTGGAGTGTGTCCAGAGAAAGCCAACAAAGGTCGTGAAGGGTCTGGAGTGAAAGGAATATGAGGAGTGGGTGAGGGAGCTGGGGGTGTTTAACCTGGAGAAAAGGAGGCTGAGGGGAAACTTTATCACCCTCTGCAACTACTACAGATGAGCTCAGCCTTGGCTAATGGTGAGTCCATCAGAGGCATTTGCACTGATTCTCTTGTACATAGGTGAAGCTTCTGGCAGCTTCTCAAAGATGTTTGCAGACTCCACTACCACAACCTTGCCACACAAACCTAATGCATCTGTACACCATATTTTCTTGCACTGAACACACTAAATGATTTTTTAAAAAGGAAGTAGAATGGTCTCGGAATTACAGTTCAAGGATTCCCGTTTTTCCAAATTCAATGTTAAGTTTATTATGGTAAAATTAAAACTAAAAAAATTTGCATATAAAGCTGTCTAGATACATCAGTTCATTTCTCAAGTAGATTTCTGAGCAAAAATGAACATTTTTTAAAAGCAGAAAATAGCCTCTTACTTTCACTGATACAGGCACTCTGGAAATTCAAACCATTAATTTATTTGAGAAATGTTTTCTACTTAAAAATGAATATCCTATTTTTTATACAAGCTCCACACTTGTTATTGAATAGACTATTAGAATAATTGAATAGAGTGACTAATGGTCAATTACTTTGGAATATATATCAATTACCAGGTCAAACACATACTGTGAACAATATGACCTACCATCCCATATAATCTGTTTATAGATGTTTTGAATCTTGATGATTTTATATTAACTATATAAAATGCCATGCATAAATTGGTCACTGTTATCAAAGGCAGGGAAATTAATTTTCCTCAAAATTTTGATCACAGCAAAGATTTAATTCTCTTCTAGTTATACACCACAGCTCATATTATACTGAGGTGTCCTCTTTTACAGCTATCACTACTTCAGCATCTTCATTTTCCAAAACAAGTTATCAGCAATGTTGCCCATTTCTCTGTTCTGCAGCACAGTGATGGCAAAGGAGAGAATTTTATCTCAGCACATGAGTGGGCAAAGGGATGTGTACTTGCAGGTACAAGTCAGGAAGATGATAGAAAAATAAACAGGATAAGCACAGGAAACAGCAAATAGGTTAAAAGCTGGTAATGCTGATAGGGAAGAAAGAATTTTAAAATATGCTAAACCCGAAGGAAGTAGAGTTATGATAAGGATGTGATGGGATATAAAAGCTGATCTGTAGTCCACCTTGTTCTTTCTTTTGAATGTGAGATATGAGGTATATCAAACTCCTGGTCAATATGTTTAGCTGGACAGTGATGAGTCATCTAGAAAAAGGTGGACATTTTGAGAATGTTATTTTGAGATAAATAGACAAAGCTTGCTATTTTTTCTTTAACCAATATTTTTTAGAAACTTTTTTTAACAGCTAATATAAAATCTCTTTGTGTAATTTACTGACTGATTTTGTAAGTATTTCAACGCAACTTGCATGGAGAAAACTTTGGCTGGGAGACATCAAAGCATACCACAAAATGATGATAAGCTTAAAATAAGAGTAAAAAGCATGTTCTGATAGTGCCTAGCACCCCATTACATATTATGGGCTGTGAATAAAGAGTTCACTAACACAAGAAAATATCAAATGCAAGTGATTGCATACATTTCTTTAAGACAGAAAACGGTGAGTGTTCTTACTATCCCCACAAATGAAGAATTATAAAAAAACCCATATAATTTTCACATAAGAAAGCTAAAGAAGGAGATGCTTTCCATTAAAGTCTAAGGCAGTCAGTGTTTGGGATAAAGAAAACTCTTCCTGAAAATACAATTAATTTTGGTGTCACTAAGTATTTGTACGTCATGATTCAACCTCCCCTTGCTCTGTAAAAGAGCAAATTAGTAATTCTGTGCTTGTCATATTTCTACTGTGCTCATCTGTTCATCACTAAGGTGAGCAATTTCTGGAAGAAGCACTACTGAAACAAGTGTTTAAAAGAATTATAGCCTAGCAGGGAAGTACAAGGAAGGGTAGTATTAGTTGTAAGTGCATCAGACATTGAAGGATATTTAGAAAAGTATCACAGAATACAGAAGCAAAAGTTTAGTTTTGATACACGTGTATATATGAATCATTGTTCTACAAGAAATGCATCTATGCAAATAATCTGTAATTAAAAAATTCACATGGATTTTCCCCACCCTGTAACTGTTTTCTTTGTCACTGAACAGCAGTAATTTGCTGGAAAATATTTTTTTTTCCTGTCTCTGTAGGAAAGATTTCTGGGGAAGATAGACAAAATATATATCAGAGCTATTATAACCATAGAGGAATCATAACTATAGCTGGCTAAAACATGTAATGTCCAGTTCATGAAAGATAAAGGGGAGCTCTCATGAGTTCCCACAAGATGAAAACTCCAAATTTATAATTTCTCATGGATAGAAAGGCTGATAAAAACTTGCATAAATACATCGGAACTTGAAGATCCCAGGCAGCAATGGGCTCCCCAGCCTCTAGTGCTTTTGGTGAAACTGATTTTCTCCTCAGTATCCTGTTTGACATGCTTTGCAAGTGGCAGGCCAATTTCACTGTGTATCAGCACTCCCTGCTTCTCTGCTCTCTTCTTCTATTGCTGTGCATGAAATGTTACAGCTTCCACATGAGCCTCTCAGACTCTGATTTTTTCAGCCCTTCTGTAGTCCCTAGATTTACTCTATACTCATTTGGCAATTTGTTCAACGTATCTGCTCCATGAAGAACCCTTGATTTCCTTCTCCCATAAATCTGTTAGCTCCCCTCCAGATCCAGTGACTTTGGCAATACTGTGCACAGAGAACAAACCCCTTGGCATGGACTACCAGACTTAAAACTGTCACTTTGGAAACCTACCTGGCAGTGAACATAAACTTGGTGGTCTCAAGATACCTTTAAACTGTTTTTTGATGAAAAAATTTAATTGCTGTTTTTGAGATGAAAATTCACTTTCACAGAAAATAAACTATATATTCTAATTACAACAATGATGCTAAGGTAAAAGACAGTTTCCACAACCCACTATAACAGTACTTTTCTTCAGAAAACATTTATGTGTCAGTCAGTCAAAACCCAAGTAGAACTATTCAGGTGGTTGTTTTTTTTCTCTGCTCTTAATTTCTTTTAGAAAAATAGAAAAATAGCTAAATTTTGTGACCTCTCCTCTCCTCTCCTCTCCTCTCCTCTCCTCTCCTCTCCTCTCCTCTCCTTTTTTTCCTTTCATTCTGTATTCCACATTCACCCTCACTAACAGCATTTCCTTTTCATTCTTACAACAGATGCAGAATTGAGTTGCAAAGAGCAGAACTATTTGCAATAAAGAAAACTGGTAATGTGTTAAGTGTGATTGCTTGCTATTTTGAGAAACTTTGCTGTCACATTTTGTCACTTCTTAAAAATCTTCAAACATTAATGTGATAATCTTGAAAATTACTAAACTAAGGAGCAGTCTTTTATTCAAAAATTATGGCTGAATTTTGGTAATTGGAGTTTAAAATATTGCTTTACATCATATGTCAAGATAAATATCAGAGCTATTGTAACAGTAGACACAACAAAATTTAAGCTTACTTTGTAAAGAAGCTTGCCATAAGACTGCATATTTGAATGGCATGTTTATATAAGGTTTATTGTTATTTTGTGGGTTGGATATCTCAGGCAATATGGTAATTTTAAGCTATAGCTGTCCAGAATATGTATATGCTGACAATATATACATACGGGATGAAAATGGATGCAAAAAGCATATACAGAGAGAAAGAAACAAATGGGAAGACAATGAAGGAGGGTGTGTATGCTAGACTAAAACAATATGGATGAAGAAAAACATTGGAAAAACAGCAATGAAAAGGTGTATTGTCACTCCAGCAGATTTTCTACTTTTGCTAATGTTTTTTAATAATTTTCATGATTTTCGTAGCACTGAGTCTTAAATGAAGTCAGTGAAGTTACGTTGACATGGCACAACCATTAAATGAGAAGGAAATTAGATTTTCCCAAAATGTGGTAAGAAGGGCCTTATTTCTTGAAAACATATTTAATAATTAAGAATGAAACTAAAAGAATTGCCCAAAATTGCTAGTACTGTTTCTAAGCATTTTGTTATGTTCAGCAAAGTTGTCACTTCATGAAATATTAAATGATAGTAATATGAAAATATCACTGAAAATCCAGATTTAATTTATTAATCAGTAGCAACTATTCCTTCAGTTAAAAATCTTTATGTCTGAGAAAAAAGGGAGGCAAGGTTAACATGATGATGAAGGCCTTTGAATGGATGCAGCTCATGGATGCAGTGGGCTGTCAAAATTGCAGTATACCTCCACTTAAATTTGCTAATGGTGTGAAAAAAAAATAAAATTAAATGCTCCATTCCCTGACCAATTTACTTCTTTGTGTGATTTATAACCCTTTAAAACAAGCAAACGGCAGCATTTGCACTGGAGGAAAAAAAAAAAAAAAGGTATTTCAAGAGTAGGTACAAGCTGAGGTACCTTCCAGGTTCTCCCTTACACTTCATTTGTCTGTGGACTTGACAGGTCCCTTTATGATGTGCTTCTCCTGCCTGAATGAAAGCAGAAGGTTGGCTGGGTCTTGTCTGAGCTTGATGGATCCACTCCTCCCAAACTCACCTCCTCCCAGGCTGACACAGTTGAATTCCTGATGAGGTGGCTCATTCTCCTTCCATGGCTGCTCAGGGAATCGAGTACCCAAGTTAAACTCATTGTGACAGGCTGTGTGCCAGGTGTCCTTGTGATGTTTATGTCTTCATAATTGTGCTGCACTAATGTTGAGCAGCCAAGGGTGAAAAGCAAATTATTTGGGAAAGTTTCAAGGTTAAGAGTCTCCTGCATTATCAGCTGCTCCCACCAACACTTTCATTCCAGACCTCCTCTCCCTAACAAAAAGAAAATAACAGGACTATATTGTGATTTGTCTGACAGAGAATATAATATTAGACCTTGTTCCAATATGACAGGACTCTTATTGCTGTTCATCTTATTTTTTTAATTTATCCTGTTACCCTGTGTAAGCAGAATTAAATCTATAAAAATATTTTCTTCCTTTCTTATTTAATACAGGAATTCCAGCAATGCAAGGGTGAGCTGTATCTAGACCACTCTCTTATGGTGTTATTATGTCCTAATTCTTCCACATAATGTGTTGTATCTTTTGCTTTCTTCATGTTGTCTCTTCAGGAAGAAGAACTTTGTCCCAGTCAGTCTGCTTTGGTTTTTCTAACAGACTGAATGATCAGCAGAAAAAGGATCTGAGCCTGACTCCCACATGAATGCTGCCAAATCATTCATTTGCAGGTATTTTCTTTTCACCACTGTCTGTTTACAAAACAGAATTGTTTCACTAGAAAAGAAACAGAAAAAAAAACATAGAGCTCAGGATTCCAGTTGTTTAATTATTAAAGATCTTTCTTGAAAATTTTTTTTTTAAATTTTATCTCTTTGGTCTATTTCAATATCATCTTTTCCAACACTTTCAATGAATTCTAGGGAGAAATTTTTTACCTTTTGTGAGTTTGTCTGAAAGAAAAAAAAAATATGAAAAATAAAGAGGATAAATTTCATTCAATCTATTACTTGCAGTCTCCTGCCCCTTCAGTTTGTGCAGAGCAATCTGGCACATTTGCAGTTTCTATTAGCTGGTGACACAACCTTCATTGACAGGCCTCAAATGCTAATGGTTTTCTCTCTCCCTTATGCAGTGAAATTAAATAGCATCTCTAAGTCCATCAGGAAAGCTGACAAATATCAACTACATAAGAAAACAGGCCAGACAACGACCTCAAGGTGCCAAATGTTGGCAAAGGTTTGTCATGCCTTAGTGCTTTCCCTACAGGGCTCCTGGGGGCTGCCAGGACAATTCTCTGAGCTAGGCATAGCTGTCATTTTCACTTGAGTAATGCCCCATGTTGGACAAGGGATAAATCTAATAGCTAAAGTACCCCTAACTTCACATGAGCAGCATAAATTGGCTAAAACACAACACAGATTACCACTGCACAGCTGGAGGTCCCACAAGCCCTCCATGAGCCAAGTGAAGTGCAGTGTTAATGGGACACTTTAGAGCTGTACAGATAGCTGTCCCCATCAGGCATTCCTCCCTCTGGGGCTGGTAGCATTCACAGCCACATCTGCTGGGCTGATTTTTGTACATGCATTGATCTTTGTTCAACAAGGCCAACAGGAAAAGGTATTGATCTCTCAAATGCATTCTTTCTTAAGGGAATGCTGCTCAGACTTTTTAGAATCATAAGCTCATCAGAGACAGAGCTAGCACACTGCTAGAATGCCATATTCTGTGCAAAGTTGTTAACTTTTAATTCTCTTAGAGTGTCCTTTCCACCTTGAGCAAGGAAAAATGAGTACCTATAAGGTCACAAGAGAAAAGGTAACTTGAAATTCTTGAATGAAAAAAAGTTATTAACAACTTTATTGTCATTTGATAATGTTTTCTTTCTTTGGTAAATGGCTATAGGAATAATCAACTAACCTAGAATTAAAACAGCTGCTGTCTAAACAGATAAGAAATCACCCTTGGAAAAAAAGTCTTAAATATACACAAGTCTGGAAAATTTTCTCTCCTGTTTAAGGGGTGCTTTTTAGGCTTGTCAGACAGACAAATTTCAATTGTGTCATATCTCCAGAAAGAGAAAAACTTACCAAAGTTTATATTATTCTGTAGGCAGCTCCAGATTTTATTTGGGATTTTGTGGGTGTGTGTGACAGGCTGGCAGGGGAGGACACTTGGTGTTTGTTTTTATTTTGTATTTGAATATCTAAATACAATGTGGTGAGGCAGAATCTGGCATTAGGCCTGATGGATACCTTCTGGTGGCCATGTCAGAATAGAGGGCTGCATAGGAGATTATGTGGGTATTAGCAAGAAATCTGCCAGCTGGTAAGAGAAGGTGGTGCTACTTCAACCTCCAAATTTAAGATTTGCTCTTTTGGAGCAAAAAATATTTTTTTTTCTTCTTGTTTATTGATGAGCTTTGATACAGAAAACCCACAGAACTGAGAAGTTTACTGTTACTCTTATCTAGCGAAAAATATGCCTCCATGATTTCTCTTGTCTCTCAGTTTATTTCCATTTCTGCTGCCTAAAACTTTCCCCATACCTCAGCAACATGCCCGTAGTTTGTTTTACAAAGTTAATATTGGAAGCTGATGGAAAAGTTCACAAGTTCCACAGCATGACAGTGAGAACAATCACATATACTCTTCCAACAATTGTTTCATTTAGCATTTCCACATTTTCCTCTTAAATTTAAAAACACTGATAGACTTCACTCATATTGCTTTGCTGTTTCTTTATGTTTTCTTTCCTCACTTAAGTTTCATGCTGTCTAAAAACTGCTGTGCTGTGTCTCTGCTTCATTGACTTACCACTCCATTGCAATTCTCAACTGAAAAGAAATTGTTTTCCTGCTACCTAACCAGGGCCTGATTCTAATCTCTGAACAATTCTGTATCAGTGTAAAGCATATTGATTTGAGTAGTGCTACTTTCAATTTACACCACTGATAGAGGGATGTGACTGTGGATATAATTTCTCTCTTTCCATTGTTAATATTGTTATCTTACCCTGGAAGAGTGTTATCTACCTCCCTAAAGCCTTTGGGATGCAATCTGTGCAAACCACACTATACATAATAAAGTTGAATTGTTATGTTGTGACTTGCTTTAAAGATAAAGCACTAGATTTTTATACCAGTCTTAACTAGATCTTTCCCTTTGTATTGATTTGTTTAGACAGCCAAGTGTGAAGAATGTGTGAGATGTCTGTAATAGTTTATTAATATTATATGGTCTACTTGCTTGCCTGATTATTATAGTTGTGTTTTTCCTAGAGATTACAAAACTGTTAATTCAAGCAGAAAGTCCTTTCAGAGCAGGGGCAATGGTTTATTTACAAACTTAAACAGGCAGTTCAAGTATCACAAGGCATGAGATTTACCTTTAACTACTCCACATTTAATAAATAGCCTGGTTTATAAATTGAAGCCTTGTTATAGATGGGAAACAGAAACTAGGAAATAGCAGCTGAAGGATGGAAGATAAGCAGACTCTTAAGAAAAAAAACTGAACCCCAACCTATATTGTCATTGGAGAGGTCAAGGCCTTGTACATATTCAAATAGATTTTATACTAAATTAGAAAGAGCACCTTGTCTTTTTTAATTTTTTGTGTTCTGCTCAGCCACACTATTAAAAATAATTGGTTACATTTCCTAGCACTCTGTAGTGCTGCTTCAATCCCAGTTAATCTCAGACACCTTGTTTCCTGCATCCATTTCTGCCCAAGTTCTTCCCATAGGTACCTGTCCTTTCCTGTTTCTGACTGGAGCCTGTTCCTCCTGTGATACATTCTTTGGTTCATCCATTTCTTTTGGCCACTAGAGAGGGATTTAGGTCATTTTTCACACAAAATTATTCTCTTTATTCCACTCCATCCCCTGCAATGCAGTATAAGATTATTTGATCATAGCTCCTAGAAAAAGAGTGGGAATCCCCATGAGATTTACTAAATTCTCCCATATGGCACTTTAGCTCTGGGACAACTGAAAGAATTACTCTGATTACTTCAGTCTTACCTCAGACTGGATGAAATAGAGGACTACAGTCAGAGAGCATGGAGGTGACAGACTGAAGTCATCTTTGATTTGTGGGTCTGCAGAAGGTAACTAGGAATGTTTAAGCATTTAGTATCAGTATTATCCATTATTAATATCTCTTATTCCATTATAATTATGCTATTCCATCATTCATGAGCTGATTTGGAGCCTTTTTATTCTATAATCTTTGACATGCAGAGGTACTCACTGAAAATATAAAGAATAATTTTCACTGGAGCTTATTTGTAAACTGCTGGCTTTGTGTATTCACTGCTCAGTATTTGCTATTCACAGCATGCAACTGATCACCTAAGCCTAATGTCATTGTTTCTGCATCCTCACTAGATGACTACAAGTTTATAAGAAGAGAACTAACCAAGGCTATATAATGAGATTTTCATACCAAGGTAAATCAAGCAAAACTTCAAGAAAATTTAAATCCACTCTCTGTGAATACAAGAGTGATGTAAAGTTACTCATGAAGGAGTGACAGGGAGACCTAGACAGGTCAAAACCATAAATACAACCCTCTCAATCACATCATACTTTGTTGTCAAAATGGCTTTTAAGTAACTGAAACTGTGTCAGTTAATTTCAGTCTCTAATTACTAATATTAAAGAAACATGGTTAAAAACCGCATAAAAATGAAAATTCTTTTCTACATAAATTTATTCTACTTGTGTCAGGGATAATAGTAAACAAGAGCTGTGAGACCTTCACTGAAGCTAAAGGAAAATTTTCTGTAGAATTGCATGGTCTCTTCAGTCAGACAATGGAACTTCAACAATAACCTCAAAAATTCATGAATTTAAAATTCTGTATTCTAAGATGGTAGATGAAAGAACTTTGTTAATGCTTGCTACTTACAGAGCAGATGGAAACAAATTTTGCTATTAATATTGCAGAGATAAGTAATGTATGGGAAAAAAAATCAGGACTTTATATAATCTCTGGAAATTGTATTTTGAGTTCTCAAAAGACAATGGAGAAGCAGTTAAGCCTGAGCTATGCAGTGTTTTTTCACTATTTTAAATGAAACTAGAAAGCTAACATTATGATCTATCTGTATTTTGTGCTAATGACACTAATGTTGTGAATTCTATATAGATTAAACCAATATAACACCACAAATATAAGTAGATTATTACAGGAATAATTTATAAAATGCATTTAGAGAAAAATAAATTCAATTTAAATTAAATTTTGTATTACACTTTACAATTTTGCAATATGGCTGTCACTGTAATATTTTTAGGTTTTTTAAAAATTCTGTTTTCAGTACTAGTCATGTTTAAATTCTACAGAACTCTTCAATAACACTTTGCTGAAGAATGTAAGTTATAAAACACTTTTAGTCTAAACAATTGTCAATAGAAAGAGAGGATAGTTTATCTATCTAATAACTAATATTGTAGGTACTTCAAAAGCAAACAAGCAAAAGCTGGTGCTGCTTTTTTTTTTTTTTTTTTTTTTTTTTTTTTTTTTTTTTTTTTTTTTTGTGAGTGAAGAGTATTTCAATTTATCCTATGTCAAAATTACCTGAAGCAGCAGGGAGCAGCACCAGAGATTTATGCAGTGCTCATTTTTTCCAGGGTGCATACCTGCTGTCTGCCTCTACATGGTTTGACATTTTGATGGATACAGGTCAGGCAACCACTGCTGGTCAATAATTTCAGTTATCCATAGGTGGTTTCAATCATAACTAATTTATTATTTTGCACATCTGGACTGATTTTATTGCCCTCTCTGATCAGTGCCCTCATGTAAATAACTCTGGTAAAGTAGGTAATGCAAAAGAGAATGACAGGAAAAAAAAAAATAAAAAGGACTTGTCTGTTGTAGTTGTTGTAATCAACTTCATTGCTCAGTTCAGTCGAGATTGTTCCTATATATGTAATAACTTACACAGTACAAGGGCTTAATATTTTTCTTGCTTCTGATATCCTTACAACTATAATGAGTGTTTTAATGTATCAAAACTCCCTGCCTCTGTGCTGGAGAATTATTGTTGTCTCTACCTGGCAAATGAGAAATTCCATTTATACAAGATCATATTTGAAATCTGCTGCTGAACCAGGAGCCATAACTGGATCTCTCATGTTTCAGAACACTGTTGAGGCACCTACATGATTGTGTGCCTCTGTTCAGTTATCTTACAAGATTCATTATTTATTATTCTGTATTTACTCAAAGATGGCTTCTCTGGAGGAAAGATCATGAACCACTTTTTCCATAAATTCCACAGAACAATAACATTAATATGACAAGTACAGGAGAGATTTTAGTCAGTACTATGCAGAATGATGGAGAGCAATCAAAACTCATAGCTGAAATTCAGAAACTGTAGTGACGGTACAGATAAGTTTAACATTTTTATTGTGGACAATTTAGGCCAGAAGGAACAATGGTGAGAGAAATGTTTTCTGCCACACAGTTGTTGGAGCCACTGGGACAATTCCAACATTGAGTTTTATTGAAAACCTATAAAACAATGTACAATGTTTGAAGTATATGCAGAAAAAGTTTTTAAAAAAATTGTATTTCTCAAGCATCACTGATTTTGAAGGTACAATACATAAATATTTTCCAAGCATGTAAGTCACAAGTAGTAATAATCTCAAAATCAACAGTAAAATTAGCTTTCATGATAATCAAATATAAAGTACATCTGTACTAGAAGTTATTTAATGGCATAATCCTGCAATAGAATAAAGGTAGTGACTTTATAAAGGAATGAAGCTCCTCTGGTTTTCACGCCTCTACACAAGCTTTCTTCATTCCATTTCTTAGTCTTGGGTTTTTCATAGTGCCTCCCAGAATTATTAATGCAGTTAAGATTTCTTACATGACTCATTGAAGTACAAGAACATTACTGTCTTTTTAATAGCTCATGAACAAGCAGAACTATGCTCTGGAGGACTAAAATTTGATAATAAATTCCTCAAGTAAGATGATTTGATGAGGTGAAGGATTCTCCAGACAAGTGAAATGAGGCAGCTCTAATTTTTTTTTACTTCAGAAAAGTATTTAAGAAAATTCTTTCCTATTGTAGAACAAATAGGAAATATTTAGATATTGAGAAACTGGACGCTGAATACATAACAAAAAGATCAGACGTAAAAATCATATATTTTTATTAACAATACTGCCTCTGATATTAAAGAAAACATTTTCTTTTTTTTTCCACTGATTTGCACCTGCTCCTTTCTAAACTATTAAGCTCTCATTAATTACTTAGGTATCTCCAGACTGACATTCTTATAAAAATAATATTTTCATTTGTTAAAATAAAGGTGCCTACAATGGAGGGTTTTTTTTCTCTAAACTCTAATGGATTTACTACCTCTTAATAAATTCTGAAAGGATGTAGCACTTCCTCCATACAGTATACAAAATTTCCAGCTATAGCCTGTGCTAATACTGTAAGTGATTAATTAAGGAAACACAGTTATTCTATTACAGTGAAAACTTAAAGAAATAGGGCAAGGGTGACAGGAGACTTGGAAATTTTAGAGGGTAAAGGGTTAAATCCCAAGGAAAAGCTGTCAGTTTGCAATAGAAATATCACAACATGAAAGAGACATTGTGGGAATGCACAAGTGGAATGGGATGCACAAGTGACAATGAAAAGCAGATTATTAATTTGACAAGTGCCTTCAATGTGGTGCCTTCCATCTAAGTTTCTCTTTGGCTGTGCAAATTGGTTTTCCTACTGGGACCTGCCCAAGTCTCCAGCTCCAGCTCCTCCTGAGCTCCTGGAAAGGCAAAGCAGCAGTTTATGACTGCCTGCACATGCTGCTGACTCTTGCTTCCAAACTGCTCTGTTAGAAGAAAGTAGCAAATGCAGTTCCTCTTTAGCAATTTTTTTTTTTCTCTCCAGACACTATTTCTGCTCCTTAATAAGCAAGGTAGAGACAAGATGGAAAATCTTTGCTGCTATAAAGTTGTCATGAAAAAGCAAACTCAAACAGAAGCTTTCATCCCCTCCTTCCATCTCTTTCAATTTTTGTTTGCATGGTCTTCATTATGTTCGTTGAAAAATGGGTGGAAAAAGTAATTCACTCTCATATCCAAAGTGAAAGGAATCTTTCAAAGGTCTAATGAGACAGGAACTGCTTTAGGTCAGTCTGTTCATGCAAAATTAGGATCACTTGTAACAGTGCTAATGCCAGCAAAACTAAGGACCTGCTGCAGAACTTATGTCTGCTGCAGAAAAACTCTTCATGGCCTGCTTTATCAGCTTTCTAGAGAGAACAGTAAATGCTGTTCACAGCTTGTGTTTGGAATTACAAGAATAGGCACATTAAATTGCCACAGACCAGGCAGATCTTCAGGACTGTGCAGAAGAATTGAAGAGGCCTTGAAGCACTTTTTGTGACTGTCCAGAAATCTGTCTGCATCAACCTCTCATCCAGATAGCAAATCCTTAGCAAGGACTCCTCGTTGTGGTTTAGAAAATCCATAAAATAAAATAAAAAATTCTTCAAAACTGGTATGCTTAGAGCCTGAGGACTGAAACTATTTCCTTCACATAAACGCATTTTTTCTCTAGCCTTAGCAAGATAGAGCTCTGCTCATCACACTGTCAAAGAGTATATGCAAACCTATAAGTACCGGCACAGTGATGGAGCAACATAAAAGCTGAATCCTGAAATTGAAAGCACCTGCATAGCCCCACTCCAGAGCCTTGGACAGCACCTGAGGCTCCCTGGGGCTCCATAGGGGAGGCAGCTCTGTCCCTGCCCTGTCCCAGCCCTGAGCAGAACATCTGGGAGCACCAAGAGCTGCCCCATCCTCAGAGTGGGCACTCCCAGGGAAGGTGACGGGATGAGGCCAGGATGGGCTGGCAGCCCAGCTCAGAAACCCCCTGGGTGGGCAGTGCAGGGCTGGGGTGGTTGGGGACAGTCCCTGCTGGGAAGTTTTGTGACAGGGGATGGTGGCTCTGGCTGGATGGCACGGGGTCCTGGGGCTGCAGAGGCTGGCAAGGGGCACGCAGAGCCCTTTGTGCCCCAGGGTCCTGGCAGAGGGACAGCAATTATTCCCAGTTGCCTGCAGTTCCTCATCACTATATCTCTGCACTTGTACTGATTCATAAAACCTTTCCAGCCCATACTCAGTTAATATTTGGGTTTTGTGATTGATTATTTTACGAGTGCCAAGATTTTCCAGGAGTAGTTGTGGGAAACAAGCAGAAGTACAGTCAAATAAAAATTCTATGCAAAATTGAGTATCTGCAGAAAATGCTTTTCAGCATTCACCTTGTTCCAATGAAAGCAAACCCATTATTTTTTTTCAGAGTTAATTTACTACAGAAACAGGATTGTACAGAGTCTACACAAAAGCACAGAACACAATGCAAAGATGAAGGACGATAAACACAAGACATAAATTGAAAGTTTTAAGGTAAAAAATGGACAGAAGTTCAGATAAATGCAATGCTTGCAAACACAATGTTCAAAAAACATATAAAAACTATCTTTCATATCTCAATATTTGGGACATTCAAATATATCAAACCAAATTTATGAATGTCACACATATTTTTAGGCCTGAGTAGAGATTATATTCCTGCTTCAATAGGCAACTATTTCTTAAAGGAACTAGAGTGAGTAAAAGGTAATTAAGAAACACCCTTAGAAAAACTAAGATTTATACAAGCTACTAATTAATATCTCTGAAAATTATATAAAGAGAAATTATATAAAGAGGCATAGTTATATGGGCATATACAAAATCCAAATAAAGAGATTTATGATTAAAAGTTGCAATAAAATAATGCAAAGAGAAAAAGATAGAGCCATATATGAGGAATTTTTGCTGCATCAGAAAAAGACAATATTTTTGGCACTATTAGTTAGCTGATAGGAAAGACAATAATAGGGGAACTTGTCAAATATATTAGACATCTATACACTACTGCAAAGTGTATCAAGAACAACAATGACCAGAAATCTTAATGCACAAACAAAGCTTAATTGGCCTCTCAGAGACCTGATGGCCTAAATCAGAGATACAAAAAGACAGGTAGGGAGAAAATAAAGCTTTTTACAGTAAGATGAAAATATTTATGCTTTCTCTGTAGCTCAGAAGCAAGAGTGCAGCAGACCTGTTAAAAGCCTTCAAAATAGATAAAAAGCAGAACAGAACAAAGTAGCATTACAGTAAGAGAGAGTAAGACTGATGCACCTTATTTCAGATAGCTAAAACCTGAAGGATGTGGCCTTCTGGTGAAAGGAGAATACCTGCCGCATAAGAATTATAAATAGACACAGTCTACCAATAAATTACTGAGGACATTGTTGAAGCATATATTTTTTACAAATGCTGAGAGAACCTAGGCTGTGAAAGAACCTGTGCTATGTGAAAATTCATCTGACTAAAGGGACAGAAGCTTTTGGAAAAATTGCACATATGTGAAACTGTTAAAAATATCAATTTAATAATTCTGTGCAAATTAATGTAAAAATGGAGTAAAAGCATAGCAATAGATTAAAAATTCAAACTTCAGCCAGGAAGATGGGCTTCCATAAAAATAATTTTCTGAAGAGAGGAAGGAAATAATATTAAGTATGACATTATTAATATTGGTAATATTAGTATAGAATGAGACTATAAATCAGAAGGACTCTAAGAGTGGGATGTGGTTTCATAACAACAAGCAGATAAATGGAAAAAATGCAAAGGAGAAAAACAAGTGATAAATGGCTTACAAGTTAGACTTGTGAAGAACTGCAGGAAGAAGTTGAATGGGTCAAGAAAATAAACTAGTAAAGAGTAGTTAGATCATCAAGAATTCTTTTTCTTCTTTAGGTGTATGGCTTCTTTTTCATGTCTACAAAGGCTAATCTCAAATACGAAGTGTTCAACATGTGATGGGAAGATTGAGACAGATGCTAGTTAATCAGTCAGGTATTAGTAAGACCTTAGAATACCTTTTTAACATTTGATTTTGGGTGCAAGTTTCCTCACTAGGTTCTGCAATCCTAATAATTTCAGGATTAGATAACAAAATTGATGTTATTCTCTAATCCTGAAGTTCTTGATAAAATAATTTTATTGATTTAAATAAGGATTAATCTCTCATTTTTTCTGCATCTAGAAGACATATTACTCTATATTGTGCATTGAGGGTTTTTTTCTATTAAAGCTGGAGAGTTCAAGATTAAAATTCTGATTTCTTGCTGGAAGCATACCCTTGGTTTTCTATCAGAATCAATTCTAAGCCAGCCTCTGTCAATTCTTGAATTCTGAAATTCTAGAACAAAGCCATATATGAATGATATACATGTGAATTGTAGAGTAAAGGGTTAAAAATGGGCAGTCATTTCCATGGTGATATGAGAACGAAAGTGCAGTTGATGATATAATTCAGTGTAAATCTGGGCATTGCTACAGAAGAAAATACACTCCAAGAACCTGGTTCAGACCCATATCCCTGAGTTTTTTCAAATTAATAAGTAATAATAATTTAGTAAAAACATTTTTTAAAAAATTATATGTTCATGCTACATTTTACATGTTTCTATTAATATATATTAATGCTTTGTATGGTACGAATTAATACACTCTTCCCCACTGCCTTACATTTGATGTCTCTTCTCTTTTTATAATTTTCTCTCTTCTCCTGTTTTCCACATGCACACACACCCTTATGTGCTCATCTCATGTGTATATTTCTGGCACCAGTATTACTTTTGAAAGGGAGGGAAAACAGGGTGATTGTAAACCCAAGGTAGGTACTCACAGTTCAGGTACCCAGAGAATTATAAATTCCTGAATCATGCCACTGGTGCAGTTTCCTAGCAGAAAATGCACTCTAAAGTGCAGAAAGGGGAATGCAGGTGACTTACACTAGTATTAGCATTTTACACAGAATACTGAATTTTTATCAGAAATATCAGACCATGGAAGAAGACTTGAATATTGCCACATCTATCTTTTAGATCTCTAAAGGTACACAAAGGGATTCCAAGTCTGCAAGAGTTACACTATTTCTACTTTGTTTTTACATATATAAACATGGCCTCTTTTCAATACTTAGTTCTCAAAGAGTTTTTAAGATTTATTTTAATATTTAAAATCTTTGATTGCTCCTTGATTTCCATAAAAGTTTTTGTTTTATTCTTCATCGTTCACAGACCAAAAACTGGTTCACAGATCAGAAAATTATCTGTGATGAACTTTTTCCTTGATTCATAGTGAATTAAAATGAATAAAAATTTTGGATCCCAGAAGGCTCTTCTGAAAATGAAATAGTTTATGCTAGATTCATCTCAAACTTCAGTCTGTATTTTAAATTGACATCTTTTGCATACTCATGTAAAAAGCGATGAAAACGCTTTGAATACAATAGGGATTTGCTAAGAATTCTCATGATTTTGTTTCTTATCTAAAACTCTCTTGCTTTTTAATTTTTTCATTCTAGAGAAAAATCTTACACCAGCAACCTTATTTAAGATTCAAAATACTTTGGCTTGCATTATGATTTAAAAATTAATTAAACTTAGAAAACAGAAAACACTGCTGGGTTTCTGATCTAAACCTTGATGAACAACTCCATTCAGTCCCAACTGCAGATTTCCAAGTGGTATATTCATCATTATTGTGCTAGGACTTCTGTTTGTGTTGGTTTGTTTCATTTCTGACAATAACATAAATCATGGGAGGGTCAGGGTCAGGAAGACTGATTTATAAGGTTCGCACTTGATTTTCAAAGATGTTTTGAAGAATATGAGACATAGGTAGGTAGAAATATCTAGTGACTGCATTCATCTAATATAAAAATCTCAGGCAGAAATTATCTTCCACAATCTTCCACCATATATAAATACAACAAGGTATAGACTTTTTATAGCTTTTTTTTTCTTGCCTTGATGTACTTTTCCTAACAGGCAAGCTTATAGCTAGATTTCTAAAAGCACTCAACATGGGCATAGTTTTTGTCAGCTCATTTAAAATAAGGGGAAATTAGTACTTTGCCAATGGTTACTCGTTCACCATCTGTTTAGTCAAATAAAAGGGTTGCTTCTATATTTTGATAAAGTTGTTCATCTTTACTATGGTATTTATCCAAGTCTCTTTTTTACCACCCATCTTAAATTTTCTTCAAGTTCTGTTCAAAGCTCTGTAACTATGATTAAATATGTATTCTGAAAAATATATCAAAAATTTGATCATATTTGAAAGTATCTTAGCCAAGGCAAAGAACTTGTCTCTTGCTTTGTGGTAATAAAACTAACCCCTTCCTAAAATCCCATTTTACACCATTTCAGAACTGTGTGCATTTATAGAGCGACATATTTTCAGATATTCTGAAAAGTCATCTCACAAAATATCTGATTTTCAGCTAAATTAATTTATTTTAAAATCTCTGTCTTTGAAAAACTTGTTCTTCTTTAGATTCAAACATTTAAACTCACAAAAATATCTAGTTTTCTAGATGCAAAATTGGATCTAAGGGTAAAACAAACTGTAGTGGTGATGAGATTATAGTTCAGACTGCAATCTCACATTCTCACAGCTACTCACATAATGTAGAAGGCAGAAAAAAGACTAAATGCAAAGTCACTATTCTTACAAATTATGGCACTTGCATAAATTTTCTTTCCAAATTGTTTTGTAGGACATTATGCTTTTAGGCAGACCTCTCCTTCTCAATAATTTGATTTGAGCTAGATTAATGCCCTTCTTTTTCTCTTGCTGATGTTCTATATCACCTATCCTGTATTCAGGGTCAGGTCCCCAGTTTAGATGGCCATAGCCCCTGAAAACACTCTAGATTAAGGAAAAGAAGATGAAAGTAAGATTTTAAAAATAAGAAACAATGAAAGTAAGAAATACTCTTTCCCTGCTGGACGGAAGAGAAAAAATAAGATAGAAAATGGCTCATAGATTGAGTTGAGGCAGTTTACTAAAGGAAAAGTGAAAGCTTATACATGCAAAGACAAAAAATAAAAAGGGCTATTAGCTGCTTCCCATCAGCAAGGAATGCTCAGCCACATCCCAGGAAGCAGAGCATCAGCACTCAGAGCAAGTGCTCCAATAGGGAAACACCACAAACAAACACCACCACAGCCCTCTGCCTTTCCTTACCTTTGATACCTGAGCTGACATCACCTGGATGGAATATCCCTGTGGTTAATTTGGGCCAGCTGGCCTGGTTGTGTCCCCTCCCAGGATCTTGTTCACTTTATGGGGGTGGGAGTGTTAGAGAGACAACCGTGATGCTGTGCAAGCACTGCTCATCTGCAGCCAAAACACATTTTATCCACACCTTTCCAGCTACCAATGCAAAGCACTGTGAAGGCTGCATGGGAAAATGAACAGCTCAGCCAGACCCAATATATGTTTGAGGATAAACTGGGCATAGCCTGAGATTTCTCTAGAACACCTGGAGGCAGTGAAGGAGAGGTGTGTGCTGGAAAAAACTTGTCATTTTATTAGCTTTATGGGATGAAGGAGAAGATTTTGAAGAAGGGTCTGTGAGCAGGTGATGATTTTTTTGCTATCAATCTCAAGATAATTTTACAAATTTCATTCTATTTTTTTGTTTTGTTTTGTTTTGTTTTGTTTTCCTAATTCCTGTGTGGGTATTGCCTATATGATGTTTGCCTTGTAAAAGGTGTTTTTTGAGGCAGAGATGGCAATCTAGTATTAAAGAGAGAAAATTAATATTATTTCCTGATTTTTAAAATTAGCATTTCACTTCTGCCAGGTTGAAAAGTAAATACATTTTAAACTTTTTTCTTCTCTCTTGGTTATATACAACCAAATACTCCTGGAAAGATTGTGAGCTTTTCCTTCAGAGAGTGACAAAAAGGGTGATACAATCCATGTATAAAGCAAGACAGTTGTAAAGTAACTCCATTTTTATATGCAATGTATTAAAACTATGTTTTTTCCTCTTTTGGTTTCAACAGTAGGTCTCTAGAAACTGATATTTGAAATAAAGATTTAAGTGTCTGATATTGCAAAAGCAAATGTGTATATTTCTGAAGTGCTTAAACTGACTTCTGTCAGCAATTTCTTAAGCTCTAAGGAGACGTGTTCATGCTTCTATCATTCTTCTTCCTCTCCTGTTAATTGTAGCAAATATTCTTCAATAAAGTCTAGAAAAGGCAGATTTTTTAATAAGGAAAATGTGGCCAAGATTTTTTTTTCATATAAAATCTCATCTTCATAATATCACTTGAGAAATATAAAAATAAAACTGAACCCAAAATCTACTAAGGGAGAAAGTAGTCTTAATGGATTTTCAAATACAGGTTGAGCTCTGGTATTGAACTCACACTGTCAAATCAATTAAATAAATTTAAAAATTTAGGGGTATATTAATCTACCACTGAGGTCTGAGTCTAATTTATTTATGGTGTTAAGGTGTATTTATGGTGTTAAAAGCTGTTAATCCTTTGCTTTCTAATCCATCAATTGTGTTAAACACTACACCAATTCTCATAGGCTTCAGCATCTAGAGAAGTATAGAACTATTTTTGCTGGTGTGGAAAAAAATGGATAAAATATTGTTTGTGTCATGTTCAATTCATTGGTGACATCAGATGTAAGAGAGGATATCTTTGCTATCTTCCAGAAAAAAAGAAAACCAAAACAGGCTGCTTTCCTTTTTGCTGTGTTGAATCCTTCAGTAAAACTGGATCTTTCAGCTCTGCCAGAGTGTTTGAAAGTTCAGGGTTCATCCTGGCAAGGCTGAAAGGTACATTTCTGTAACTGAACAGCAGAGCACTGTGTCAAGCATGTGACATCAAAGTAATGTTTTTTCAAAGGAGGGAAGGGTTTTGTCTCGTAAATCCCTGATTTATCTCAGTGGTACAGCTATTCTATCTCCCTTGGGATTCTAGGCAGCATTCCTGTTATCCACTAAGCTTGTACAGTCTTCTTAATGTGTTTCTGTTCTTGGCTATCGTGGAATTGGTGATGTGTTAGTTGCAGAGATTTCACAATAAATTCTAAATGTGAATGTTTAAATAAACATTTTCCCCCCTTTAATATAAACACAGATTCTTCCCATTGAATAAACACCACAGGCTGTGCTCAGACTACAGGTTTTAACAACAGTGAAGGATTCCCCCCAGACATGCCTCTCAAGAAATTTGTGCCCCTCCCTCTTGTTAGCTTACAGATACAAAATCTGTTTTGTGACTCCATTTAGAGCTTGATACAGCATGTTTGTTTTGTGATCACCCAGCTCATGTCATCTTCTATATAGTAAGGAAAAATTGTGAAGACAAGAAACAACTATCTGCAACTCAGTGTTAAATCATTTTCTTATGAGTTGTCTTTCTTCTTATACTGGTGATAGGTGGGACATCATTAAAGATATTATTCTGAATATGTTAAAGTGAGGATGGCTACCTGAGAATTACAGTTGCAGGTGTGTGTTCTATTTCCCACTTCTGCATGCTTGAGAAGAAGAAGCTGCAAGATAACAATAGCTGTCATTTTGATATTATGTGTGTCCCAAGAATCCACTGAAGAGGAGCAATAATTAATTAGTTTTACTCACTCCCTCCATTTTGTTTCTATTTTGGTGTGCCTCTCTAATTATTCAGAACTTTGTTTCTTCCAGCTTACTCACTAGAAAGAAAGTTAAATTAATTAAATACCAAGTACCTTTAATCTTCTATCTTCTACAGATCAATAGAGCAGAATGGATCTTAAACTGAACAGGCGTCCCACATTTCCACTTGGTCAATCACTGAGAATTTGTCTAGCAAGCTGTTAAAAAAAGAAAAAAAAAAAAAAAAGCAATTAGAAAATTTTCATTCTGTGCTGATGGCTCTTGTCCAATATCTTCCTTCTGACTACAAAGAAAGGTCCCTGTGACCATTTCTGCTGATTCTTATCCTTATCATATGAGAAAAGGATATTCCCATCCTCAGATCTTAGAAGGTGACTACAAAGGTTTGCCCCAGGTCTCTGCAAACTCCCTCTTACTGACCAGAAAATTATATTAGCTGTGGGAGAAATGAAGCTGCCTGA
This sequence comes from Erithacus rubecula, assembly GCF_903797595.1. Lineage (NCBI taxonomy): Eukaryota > Metazoa > Chordata > Aves > Passeriformes > Muscicapidae > Erithacus > Erithacus rubecula. The sequence goes on from NC_136688.1 coordinate 42,949,920, forward strand.
AGTACCTGAAGCTGCTCACTCAAAAATTCCTATGCTCCTCCCTTCAAATAAATACATATATAAAAATCATATATGAGGTAAAGTAGCTTTAGGTATTGGAATGTTGTAAATCTAAGAAACATTGTGTCTACATTTCATGGTACAAATAGTGCCATTTATTCCATCCCATATTTTTCTTGTGGTCCTTGGCAAGTCATCAGTTATGAATAATGATTGATTAGTCTTCACCATTCATCAGGAGTAAGTCCATGAGTTTAAGTCTTCAAGATTATTTTGCAGTCATTTTCAGAGGGGCAACACATATCAGACTTGGCAAGTGGAACAGTTTGGTAATCTCTGTAAAGAAGTCTCAGCCATACATTACATGTTTTAATCTAATGCTTGTCCTTGATAAAACAATACATTCAGTTTCAGATGGGCACATTTCATCAGAAGTAGGAGTGTCCTCTGGTGGCAGAGAAAATTACTTTGATCTTCAGAGCTGTTGATCTGCAAAACATGAAACTGAATTTTAAAAGCCTTTCTGAAATGATTCAACATTTTTGTAACCTTTGAGTGCCTATTTCACATTTACATACTCATACACTGCAATTCTTTCCCTGTTATTTGAAATAGGACATGGCTACTGATCTTCAAAGAGCTTTTTCACTGCCATCATCTTCAGCTCGGGTACCTACAGTTTTTATATGGAACTACAACTTCTACAAAGGAAAGGAAGAACTCAGGGTGAAAAGGGGAGACTACGACTGATGTTGAGGCTTTTTCTACCAGACCACCCACTATAACTCACCACAGATATTCCAAGGGTGATGAAAAAAGATTTGGAAACAGATTTAACTGAAGAGACTCCTTATACATGGGCCAGGGGATCAATTTTGTGTAATTAATGTGTGAGAGAAACCGTGGTTTAAGAGACAGATACACCTGAATGACACAGAAGCTGTAACATTCCCTCATAAAAGGCAATTTATTTATATCAGCTCCTTTGTGCTGTAAGTGCAGGCTTAAACTTCACCTGGAGAATGAATTATGTGGGGAGGATTTATAATGGGGTTTTGTTTTTTTATTTCTTCCCACTGTACATAATATAACTAAGTACCTTTTGGCTGAGAATTAATCTTGCTGTCTTGTTCTGTAGAGAGTGTGGAAATGCAAAGAAAAATGTAATTTATAACTGATTTTTTGTAAAGTTGGCCCTCATCAATTTGATGAAGGAAATCTGAACAGATTTTGGTGCTGTCATTTACAATATGCCTCTACTCTTTGTGCTTCCAGGAGTTGCCAGTGCCCTCAGTGTTGATTTGCAAAACTTGTTTTTCAAAAAGAGATAAATGTTTAGCAAAATAATAGAAAGGGCCACTGCAGTAGTAGAGAAGGTAATCAGTATTAAAGCAGGATAGTACCAGTGTGGAGGGCAGGTTTAGCCTGTTTAGATGCCTGGTTGGCAGAGTTCCTGGGGAGGGATCCTGAAAGGAGGCAAAGGAGTCCAGGAAAGCCGGACGTTCTTCAAGAAGAAAATCTTTCAAATGTGGAAGCAGGCTGTCCCCATGTAGCAACATGGATGGCATGTTGGGGATCTGTCAGCCTGGAAAAAAAGAAGTTATCAACCTTAAAAGAAGGTGCAGGCTAATCAGGAGGACTATGAGAATATTGTGGTTACATAATGAGAAAATTAGAAGGGCTAAACCCAGCTATAGCTTAACCAACCAACCATCCTTCATTCCTTAACAGCACCAGAAAAATCCATTCATTTTTCTTTGCAAGTTAATATAGTAACTGTGGTGTCACTCTTGCTTTGCTTTGCTACTTATATGCACTAAACCCTTGAAAACAAGAATAAAGTACTATTTCAGTAGTTCATACATTACTAATTTCTTTACATTATTATGCATGTTAGTCTTTAACTAAGCAGACTCTAGTCATCTGTTTTGTAAAATATGTCTATGTGTTTATATCTAGCTGTAAAATCCATTAAAACGTCAGTTGTTAATTGCATCTAAAATTTTTAGCTTTTATTACTCAAATAGACACTATTTTTAATTACATAATTTTTAATTGATTGCAATTGTTAAAGTACCTCCAAAAGCATGAGTTTACAAAATAATTTATTTTCTTTATACTAGATGTGGAGAAAAAGAATAATTTTTAGCTCCAGACACAAATTATGATATCTATAAAAGTTGAGCAAGCAAAATGATACAACAAATTGTCTTGAGTTTCTCATTTATAAAGTAGGGGACAATGGGAAGCCTTAAATTAAATTACATTAGTATTGACAAAATAGCTTTTTTTATCTTCAGGCCCCACAGGGAATAACCAAAAATGCAAGTAAATATGACACTGCATAATTAATAACTTACAGAACTAGCTACATAATTCTATTTCTGTAGAACCAGACTGCCAGCTTCATGATTCTCCTGACAAGACAGGTGGGATGGAGTGAGAATATATTTACTCAGATATTGCTGCTTAAGTTGCTTCCTAGCATTAGACAGAAGAGCCAGAATGGTTCTACACTTCAGAGTTTTCTCTGGAAAAGTCTGTGCAGGCTAGGGTTGCCAGACAGTTCAGATACTATAAATTGTCTTTTTCTGGTGCTATCTTCACACTTCTAAAGTGTCTTTTTCAGAGGAGAGTATGGAAAGTTGTATCTTTGCTGTGTGACCTCAGGCTTGGCAGTGGCTCAGAAGAGTTTATTTAAGTTTAATGGCTTCTTAGAGTTGTTCTAAAGGCCTCTGCATGGTAGAGGAAATCAAACTTGATAATGACATTTATGTAGGCTCTTGGAGAAATCTCTAAAGTGCATCACCCTCTGGACTATAGTTAGACATCATCATGGAGGGAGCAAAGAGAGATTTTGTTAGTGCAGACTGAACATATATGGCTGTTGCCATAAACCTACATGAATGCCTGATGGAGTGAGGCTGTGCTCCTATAACCATGACAACTTTCTGTTTAAAAAATGCTCAGCAGCTAGTAGGAAAAAGGGTAACTGTGCATGAAGGGGTAAAAAGGGCCTTGCATAGCTGACCTACATATCTAGGGAAACAACTTGTTTTAGGCCAGTGAGCAAGCTCAGTGCCTTGGATTTCCTGAGTATACCAAAGGCTGAGCACACATAATTGATTTGGCTATGACTGCCATAGTTATCAACACTTAAAATGAATGCTGGTTATTCATTTCCTATGCATGTAGGTTCATCATCATTGGCCATTCTCAAATAAGCGTGAAGGAATGTGGAGTAACTTTTATAGAATTCATTATGCCATGAACATGACACATGACATAATCATTATGAAGGTAATTTTATAAAGGGATAAATACTAATTTCTTCAGGGACAGAGGAAATAATTTGTTTTATTAAATGGCTTGTTAAACCTATTTTGCCAACTCTTTTATCTGTTTGATTGGCCTGGCAGTAAAACATGCTAAAAACAGATCTAGACAGTATTTTAAATAAATTTTTATCTTAACACGTTCACAGGAATGGCATTTACTTAAAACAGTTGTACTGTTTATATTGACCCATTTCACAGAATCACTACATACCTTCACTAGTAGTTTGCCTTTTATTAATGAACAATTTGAACTCTGGTAGAAGTGGGTGAATCTCAAGTATTTCAACCTGGTACCAAGATCTTGTAGTGAGAAGACAAACACTACTCAAATATTTTTAAACATTAAAAGAAAATTATTTCTGTTTTCTTCTTCTATGGTCAATATAAGTAATAAGTTTGTCTTTAATCTGCATGAGAACAGACAAGTACATCACTTTCTTGGGAAAAAATCCATGCTTGGAGACTTTACCATACTAAAAATAGTTTCTGTGCATGCATAGGACAATGCAAATACTGAAATTATATGTTACAGATATATCTGATTCATTTTTTTTTAACAACACATACTTATTGTAGTGAATATGATCCACTGTAAAATCAAGCTAATGAAGTGCAAAGAAGCTGCAAATGATCCCTAAGTATTTGTGGAAATGTTTACTAGCATTACATTTTGATGGCATTGTAGACCAATCATCTTATTTTGCATAGAACTCTCATTTAAAAAAATTTAAATGTGAGCTTCTTTTGAACCTGAACTACTTATACTAAATAACTTTAAGGACCTTTGGGGGGAAATGTTCTTATTCATCTTGGTGGTTTGTTTGTTTGTTGTGTTTTGTGGGTAGATGTTTTGTTTGTTATGGGTTTCATACTTTTGGAGCAGGAATCATAAGGATACACTAAGTGAGGTAATAGATTCAGTAATGGATGAGAGGACTGTGGAACTTGTCTGATTAAGCTGAAACCTACCAATAGAGTGCAAAATTTGCCCACCAACATGACTGTATTAGGATTCAAATCTCCTCATTTTGAAATTCTGTGATGCACATTTATATAATTCTCATTAACTTCAGTAACATTTTACATTATATTCCTACTGCATGTGCATCTTGAATAAGTAATTTATCACAAAATTGTCCCTTGCCAGAACAATATAAGCAAATTACAGACAATGGCATCCCCGAAAAAAATGCAATAGCAAAGCTACAAATACCAGTAAAATTGGCATGTGAGAGTCCTCTATTTATAGGTTTAGGATTTTCTGTGAAATGTGGTAGCTTCCCATTGCCAGACCTAGTCTTAAGATTTTTATTTCTCATGTTGAAAAGAGCAGAATGCCTAAAAAGCATCAGACAGTTTTAATGCACAGTGACTGTCAGTTCTTGATAGAAAAGTATCCTTAGACAAATTAATCTATCTTCTAATAGGGCACAGGGTATTTCCTTGTACTTATTAATAATTATATTCAACTTGCCAATACTTATTTTTATGAAAAAATCATTAAATTTTTTACAAAATATAGCAAGGTCATTAATCCCTTTTGCAGGTAAAAATATGCCAGCCAATGCACAAGAAAAGTGTTTTGATATGGCCACACAGAAACAGCAAAGACAGGACTAGAACTTGGCCCTCACTGCAGAAAGCATTGAACTCTGCTCATTTCTTGTGTTTTCACTGACCATTCAACGAGGAGACCTGTGTTTATGGAACCACAGATACTTCTAGAAAGAGAAATTAGTCCAGAAGGAGAAAATATTATCCCCAAATAGAATCAAGAAGATAGCTGGGATGTACTCTTCCCATGTACATTTCCAGATGATAATCAGTTTAACACGTGGGCATGCTGGTTTTTAAAAAACGATTCATGCAACTACTTCTCTATGCAGGTTTTTCAAGACCAGCTCCATCAGATAATACTGCACTTGTGTGTTACTTCCAGAAATGCTGAGCCTGAACCATTGAAAATTGCATATCTGGAAAATATTATTGTGAGGTGAATCTAACTAAATTAATGCCATCATTGGTGCTTGGAAAGAATGTGGCTGGCCTTAATAACTGCAGTAGTGCTTTCCAAACGCTCTCACAAATTGTTCCAACCAGTAGCTGTTACTGTAAGTATAATTGAAAAATAGATTCAGTGTTCCATTAGTGGTATTTCAATGTCACTTTGGAATGCCATGAAATGGCATAGGATAGAATGGGTCAGTAACATTATATTATTGATTTTAGTACAGCCTTATTTTTCTTACAGTAGCATAAGAAAGAATTAGGGTACATTCAGTAAGATGCTCTGAATTATATTTTACAGGAAAGGGGTTACAGATTACAAATATTCTTTAAATATATCATCATAGATACTGAATTTCACACACATTTACTGACACTCTCACAATGAGTTGAGTGCAGGTTTGACTTACATCTACAGTATCCAAAACTGAAATAAAAACCCATGGTAGAAGCAGCACCAGATTAATGAGAAGGGACAGGTAAAAGTAACAGCCACTGTCACAGCTCTAGGTCAGTTCAGAGACCTCTTCCTGGAGCATTCAGCAACTTGGAAAATTTTGGGTAAGTAGAAGCAGATGCGTAACTCAAGCCTTGTTACTACACTAAGTAAAAATTTCAGATTTGGCTTTAAGAAGTGTTGTTCACACATGTCTCCCCATGAGCAAGAGTGTTGGAAAAATAATTTCTCACAAAGGAATGGATGGCAAGCTGAAGGTTGTGAATATCTTCAACCAGCTTATCTCCCTATAGCCTCCTCTTCCAAAATTTGCAATGAAAAACCAGTTAAATTGCTTTTAGTGCAATTTTAGGCCACAGCAGGAAAAGGAGAGTTGAGATTCTTTTTGAATCAAGAGCATGCCATTTTTGATTCAGCTAGGAAAAACTTTTGGAAAAGACACTGAAATCTTCATTTACTTTTTTTAGCTGTGAGGTTCACCCTTTTCATGATCTGCCTGGATTTCAGTTAATTTTCTTCCTAATTTATTTATAAATGAAGATTGATACCAGCTGTAAAATTAGTTTTTATTTATTAAGCTCACTTTTTTTTTGTTGTGTGTATTCCAGTCACACACACATCATAGTCTTGACGGGACTAGGATACACCCTGGACCTTGAAAATTCATTACAGGAAGTGGAATCTGGATGGAAATGATAAAATTTTCCTAAGAAAATTATCTTTCAACAAAGTAACCAATATCTCATGGAAAAGTAGGGTGAGCAAATATCCATGCTTAGAGGGAAGCACTGTTTCAGTATTTAATCAGCCAAACAGGTGTCTGTTATTTCCAAGACTACTAAAATCAGAAGAGATGAATGTTTGTCAAGCTTTCATGCTGATTTTATGAGTCAGAGTGTTACTGCTACACTTCACTGTCCAAAAGTTGCTGGGAAACATGTATGTTCAAAAACAGATGGGACTCTGTACTTTGCCAAATATTAACAGTTGACTTTTTATTTTCATTTTCTCTTTTTCATTTTTTAGGAGGAAAGGTATGGAGGTCATTATTTCCTTTCCATTTAAGCAGATCCTTCATCTCAAAGGAGACCCAGTTCCTTTCACTCAGATCAATGAACTTACCTATCATTTCACTGTCATTATGGGTTCTAGCTTTACTAGTAATTGTAAAAAAATCCTTAGTAGCTGCATTATATCCTACAAAACAATAATGGTTTTCTTGGTTATCAAAAGTATTTTAAGAAAAGATTATTTTTAAATTGCTATGGATTTTCTGTTGTTTCTGTTTGATTGTGGGGATTTTGGTTGGCTTTTTTTGGGGGGTGAGAGTTAGGTTGCTTTTTTGTCAAACTAATTTATACACTTTTAACTTGTAAAAATGCAAAAATTAAAAGCAGGGGCTAATTTTAAACAGCCTGCTTTTAGACTTTCTTTTTCCTGGTATCAAGTATTTTGGATGAATGAGAATATATTTGCACACCCTTCTTTGAATGAGTCTCTGATGTTTCTGACTGAGAAATCTGCAGAGACCTAAACTGTTGTTGTTATGAGGTCATGCTGGTGTGCATTGCTCCTTGGAGCTGGGTAGAACTGTTTTTGCCATTCTGTATTCCTTTTGTTTAATATTAATGTTGAGGATCAGTTTCTGCATTGCTTCTCTTTTTCTTCAGTTTTGGCAAAGGAGTGAAAGTTTATGGGACACATATGAGATCATTTATTGAGTGTTACAAGAAGCACACTCTGCATGTAATTTGATACAGGAGCTACTATGGTAGATGCATTTTGATTTTAAGTGGTAAATAAGTTTGGTGAAACCCACATAACTTGTCAGTGTAAGTTAAGTTGCTCGGGAACTAGACAAGGATACACACTGGGCTATTCAGTTATTTTTTTCGTTGAACTGGTAAATTAGCATGTGAAAATCCATATAACCTGTCATTCTGTAGGTTAAAATTATTGCCAGTGGGCCTATGATACACACCGGGCTATTTGAGCAATTTTTAAAAATGGTGTTGGTAATGGATAACTCTGTTTTGAGCACTGGAGCTGTTAAATCCATATCCTGTTGACTTTGGATTCTTTCCTCAAGCACCACCCAGCCCATGATGGAGGAGCTAGTAGACTCTGAAGGCAAATGAACCATAAAAGGGGTACTCCCATATTTTCAGGTTAAATATCTAACTCAAAGCCCCATATCTGAAGGCAAATAAAAGAAGGAACCATATCCAGCTTCTTTCTGTGTAAGAAAACTTGAAGTATCTTTTTGCTTTCCATAGTCTTATAAATAAGTCGTTTTATGCATTTGATAATTTCACAAAACTGATATCTTCATGGTTTCATCCCCCATCTCATCAACATAAAGTTTCTATCTATATGATTATAGGATTGGATAATGAATACAAATAAACTGCAAACTAATTAGAGTTTTAACTATCTGTAACGGGGCTTTGAATTTTTAACTCCACTGACTTTCTTCCTCCTATTAAACCATCATTCTTTATTTCCTTTTTCTTTTCCTTTTCTGTTTTATAGCAGATTTATGATTCAGCAAAAATCCAAGATTGATAAAACTTTGGGTAATAATATTTAAGAGTATTTACAGCATAAAAGAAGTAATTCAAGCCTCTCCATCAGCTCTCCTACCAGAACATCTCATGAGGGATCTGCTCAAGATCATCTCTCTTCTGAGGCAGCCAGACTCTGCCTGTTTGACAGGCTCCCTTTTTCAATGTGATGGAGATAGAGCTTCACATCTGTGAGCTTAGCCACTGCCTCATTCAACATAGTCCACTGCACAGTGAGGTTGATAGAAATTTTGTTTAATTAGTAATAATCCAGGCTAGAATTGATTAATTAACAGTGATAAAACGTTTTATCTCTCTAGTCCCTCACCCCAAATTTTCACCTTAAATTTTATTGAACATCTGTTTCTTATTTAGTTGTTTTACTTTCATAAAGTTTCATTATCTTTTCCCTAGCAAAAGATTTCTTATTCTTTGGAAAAGAATATGGTGTGGCTCTGCACAGGTGGCAGGGGTATTCTGGATGGGCTGCAGTTTCTGAAAAGGCCCTGAACTCTACATCACACATGTGGTGAGGTCAGCATGTCCAAGATACCCACAGAGAGGTCATTTCCCCAGGACTTTCAGACATCTGCTGTTTTCATTGGAGCTGCTGGTACTGTTTCTGCAGGAATGCTGGATACCCAAGAACCCAACCAAATTCACTTTGTACCAGGCACACAAAACTGTCAAGCCAAAATAAAGAAATAATCAGGATGCACGGAGGTGCAGTCTGAGATGTTGGATTTGGATACAGGTCTAGCTAGCATTTTGGAGGGCTCACTTAGTGCTATGAGAAAACAACATGCTCTGGCACCAGATGTATTCTCACTACTCTGTTTTTACTTCATTTACTTCATTGAAAACAACTGTTTTATTCTTCATGTAAGGTTTCCTTATCCAACCTTTGGCACCACATAGATGATGAAGTGTCTTTGACCTCTTGCCCTCCTACCTCCACACCTTTCAGCTTTTAAAGTCACAGTGCATTTTCTCATCAATTATTTTCTCCTATTGTTTAGAGAAGGGTAGAAACAGCTTAAAATCTACCATTCTTTATCTATTTGCAAAACTCATCCAAAATACACTTCACCTGGTGTTGATGAGTTACATCTATGAACATTCATGTTAATTCACCTCCTGACCTCTTGCTATCTACTGGAATTTCATGGCTTTTGAAAGAGACAAGCTAAAGCCATGGAGGAGCACACAGGCACAGAGCAATCAATCCTGGGATTCACAGGGAGACACTTCTTTACTTATTTTGGTGTGCTTCCAGTGTAATTGAAACAACTGAGTCATCTGTTGAATTTATTTATACTTTGGAAAAATCTTATCACTTTGCTGCATTCACACAAGCAAAATAACTCTCAGCTTAAGTATAATGAATCCCTTTGGTCAGTCAAATGTGGCAAGACTATTTATTCATTCATTTGTTCATTCATCCAATGGTTTGTATGTACAACATACAAAGTGTATGGTTCAAAGTATTTATTATTCAAGAAAATATAAAGTAACTGATGCTCAGTTGCTGAGTTTGGTTTTTATTGGATATTACTGTCACAGATTTTGCATAGCAGAATCAGAGAATCACTGATTATCTTGTGTTGGAATGGACCATAAGGATCATTGAAGTCCAGCTCCTTGCACCATACAGACACTCCAAAGTCACATCATGTGCCTGGGGTCAGAGCATTGTCCAAACACTTTTTGAGCTCTGTCAGGCTTGGTGCTGTGACCACATCCCTGCTTCCTATCAGTAGGAGCACAAAGGCTTCTCTTAACTTCATAGAAGTCAGCATTTATTTTCCACATCCCAAAAATAATATGACAGTGAAATCTTGGTCATTTGAAATGCAAAGCTGATAGAAGTTGGTGGATGCTTTTGAGCTCTTTATGCTGACATGGAATTTCACTAGTTCTGCCATTTTTATGAGGTTTTTATTTTTTATTTGGGGGAGGGAGGTTGTTATTTATATACAATAGAATATAAAATACAATTTTTGTATGAAACAGAATAGCATGCAATCAATAGCTCATACAGAATCTTCCCTGGCCAATATTCTGAGATAACCTATCTGCCCTTTCCTGCACACTGCCTGATAGATGAGAAGTGTAAAGTTACAGAACTGTTATTAGCATGTAGACAACCTTGGTCCTTTCAGTTCCTTAGTGTTAAGCATGGAATATGTCACCTATCACCTCTGCAAGTTTCAGAAAGCTCCATATAAATTATTTTATGTTATTAGCCTGCATATAAAAGAAAAAAGTTTCCATTTATTCAGATAATGTCAATGCCAGTGGTTGAAACTGGTCAGCTGTATCCCTAAAAAATTAAAGCTTTTTTTTTTCTCCTGTTTAGTAGAAGAGGAGGAGAAAACTCAAGCAAGAACAAGGGTCAGAAGAATGTGTTTTGCAGAACAAAAACTCCCTTTTGTGGATGTTTGCAGTAAAGCAAAATTTCAAACTCCTCTGTAGCAGCAGCCAGGTCCATTTTCGCTCTTTTCCCATTGAGTGCTGCTTTTTTCAAATTCACTCATAAAAATATTATTTTAGGAAAGTGTAAAATGAGTTCCAATTTCAAGGTCTGTAATTAAAAGGCTGAAAAAAAGGTATTTGAATATTGCATGTTTTGGTTTAATCCAAAAAGTAAAGCTTGCAAATCCACACGGGTATTCTGTCCCTTCTCTCTGGCTGAGACTGATGAAAGCATAAAGTGAGAAAAAGAAAAATCAAGGAGAAAATAATCTTAATTATTATTAATAATATCTTAATAATCTAAAGAGTAATCTTAATATTAAATTATCATATGGAATACCATTACAGGGAATTATATATACCTGCATCATTTAGACACCAGTTATGCTTTTCAAAACAGGTTTTGACATGTATTTCAGTATTATCTATGCTAAATTTGGGCTGACATATATAGTGAACTGCTGTGAGAGCTTCACACTCTAATTTAAATGGAAGAGGATGCCTAGATGTCTTAGATTTTGAGCACAAACCTGGAGATGAAATTACAACCTTAAAACTGACCTAGCAGTTCACAGGTGTGTGTGTGTGTGAGTGCATGAGCTTGTGTGGGGGAATTTGTGGGGTCTACAGAAGCATATAAAAACAGCAATCAGCTGTCATTCCCTCCTATTTAACACACAGCATTAAGAAAACAGTTCTGTAGTTACATGTACTACTAATACATTATCACAGCCATTTTAAAGTCATAAAGAGAAATTCAAAGAAATGGTGTTAAATGGCCTTTTTCTGGAAATCATAGAGCTAAAAATAACCCACAAAATATCACATTCTATAAAAATTTAGAAATTATTTTAGGGAACTCAGAGTGATCTATTTCAAGAATGCTATACCACCTAGATGGAAGAACTATGGACTTTTCAACAGAGAAATGTATTCTCTCTTAAAGAAAGAAGATTTTTTTCAGAAGTATTTTCAAAATAGTGAATGGCATAAATGGTAGATAAAGTTCAATAAAATTTTGTCCTGACAGACAAAAAGGCAGAAAAACTCCAATCACTGAACAGTGAACAAGAATTATTGTATAAAGAAGATGTCTAGGGTAGGCCATAGTGTTTCTAATTTTCTAGATTAATCTTGAGCCAAAAATTGATTGCCTTTATCCAGAAGGGCAAAGCAGTGTAAATCTCCCTCTTACAGACTTCTGACCTAGCCCTGACACTAGCTTATCACCACCTGAAAATTGAGTTCTGTGAGTCATAGCTGAAGTTTATAGTTTTGTTTTTACTGTAATATTTGATAAAGAAAACACAAGTGTATGGGTTTTTTGTTTATAGGCAAAAATGAAATAAAATATTAAATTGTCACACTGAAGAAAGAATTAAGTTAATGAACCTTATCTAATGACACCTGAGAGAAAATAATGCCAGCACCAGGCAGCTCTTTGACTGCAAGGACAGGTCTTGTAGAAAACAATGTAGTTGTCTGGATCTAAATGTGACAGCTTAAAAACACAAATTAAGAAACATTTAAAGTTTGACTGTATTTTTCTGACCATAGCAACTGCTTGTTCTACATGGCAAGGATATGATAGATTTTGCAGTACTGGAAATTTTTCATCTAAGTTGCATATACAAGGTGCAAAATATAAACCTTTTTTTTTTAAATTATTAATATTATTAAATTAATGGAATTTGTAGGGTTTAAAAAGACTAAAAATGGATCTCAATTAGTGACTTTAAAGAGCAACACTCTTAAAATAAACTGCAGATTGATGATTACTGGTTATCTTAATCTGACTGTAATGTTTTCGTTAATTTCTCTCTCTCCTTTTTTTGGAAAAGAGAGTTAACAAACAGCCCCATTTATTAATCTTTATATTTTACTTTATATGTAACAACATTCTGGATTGTAAAGTTTCCTCTGAATTGGATAAGGTGCCTAATTTGTGGATATAAATTCATAGCAGGATTTGGGCACCTAAGTGACATTTGACCACTAACTCCAAAAATAGAGTACTCACCATTATCACCATTTCCATCGTGATAGAATCCCTCTGTTAATAAATTCCTACCCTGCCCAAGTAGAACATGTTTTTTTCTAAACCACAAAATCTCTATAGCCATCAATGTGCAAACAAGAAAAAGCCTCCTTATGTGTGACTCCACATTAAAACCCTCTGCTCATGTTTTTCTGCTACTCAATTATTCAGTCAAGAAACAAAAAGCAAAAAGAAATTTTGCATATGAAACAAATGGCAAATGTTTGCACCTGCTGAAATGTTGCTTTTCTGGAGGGAAAATTGCTCTTTGTACGTTGAACAGTCTCATAGAACAAATGCAGAACCACAAGTATTCATAACACAAGTACATTTGTGCCACTAATTTATTCATTAATGGTCTTTTTAGTAAATACTGTCAAATAAAACCAGACTGTTGTTTACATCTCCAAGGAGTAATAAACAGGAGACAATTAACTGCTAATTATTTCCACCTGGTGAACTCTATTTTGAGAGGTTTTGATTAATTAACAATGGGGATCTATCATTATCATTTGCTGGTGAGACTGGGAAAAAATAACAATTTACATCAAATCAACATTAATCTGAAGTGAGGTCTTCGTCCATTTTCTGGGTCATTGCTACTAAACTCATTATAGAAATAATTGGAAAATGCATCCACTGTTAATCAATACAACAATATGATTTCCTTTATGAAGCTGATAGCAATTATGGGGAAGTCTGAAAAGTAAAAAAGTATGTTCTTTAAGCGTGACCTTTCTCTTAGCCCATTACAGAGAAAAACAAAAAGCCACCTAGTTTTTGTTTGCTTTCAAGATAGAAAAGGACAAATTAAAAATAGTGGAGTGGTTATTTCAGTGCTCCTCATTTCATCTTAAATTGATCCTCCCCATTTCACTGAAAAGATTATGTAGAAAGATTTTAGGCTACCATAGGCATCCAAGTTGTCTCAGCTTCCTTTTACCAATGACTGAAAAATTGCCAGTTGTGCCAGAGTTTTATTTGACAGTGTGCCATAATCTAATCCAATTAGCCCTCATTAGCACATCCTACCCACTCCACATTTTCCTCAGAACCCATCTTACTCTCTCTTGAGAAGCTGGACTTAGATGATCCTTGTGGGTCCCTTTCAACCCAGGTTATCTGGATTCTAGGATTCTGTGCCTATAGAGTCACATGTCATCCAGCCCCACACTTTATGGTTTAGGATCCTCCAGGGGAATTTTACAGAAGATTAATGAACTTGTTTACTGTATTTACACTGATGATGAGTTTGACAGAGTTATAATTGACAGAAATGCTATTTAGTATATCTTTAATTATATTGAGAGTTCCCAGGTCACTGAATGAACTTGTTTTTACAGTGAGCAGTAAAAATCAGTGTAAAAATATAGCATGATAAGAATAATGTATATAAAAGAAAAAAACAGGGGATGAGAGCTAAAAACATTTTCCCTCTGTTTTTCTAAATGTTCTCTTTTTCCTAGTCTCAGTTTTCTTCTCTCACTTTTTTTTTTCATCTCATTGCTTTTTGACTTTCATCTGTGCACATTTTACTGAGTCTTACTCATGTATCTACTATTTTATAGCATGTATTTACTCTTGAGCATATCTGATTGCCAGACAGTACCACTTCCCTGTTATAGTAATCAAGTTTTGAGGCAAAAGTTTCCTTTCTTAGGGCACTCTTTGATGTGTTAGAAACAAAAATCAGGAACATACATGATCTGCAGAATTTTGAAAGGAATGTTTAATCGTTTCCTTTTGAAATGAAGAGAATCCTATATTCCTGTTTTCTTCCACTGTGCAAAAAATCTTTATGCTTCATCTAAACAGATGCAAAAGATACCATATGTGATGACCTTTGCCTGAAAAGCAAATTCTGCTGTCAACTGTCCTGCAGAACAAAAGGAGAAATGTATTGAGAGTTTTTAATACTTATTCTTTGCTACTTTTTCTTTTTTTTTAATAAAAACCTATTTTTCTCTTTCCATGCATATTTTCCTTATAATCTTCACAAGTTTTCTACCCAAAAAGGCAAATACTGCTGGTTAAGTAGATTATCTTGTAGAATGAGATTAAGAAGCAAAGAAAAAGCAGAGCAGTTTGTTCATTAACAGGATAAACAGCAGCCAGTGTACTATAGGTTTAATTTCCATTCAGAACTCATGCTAGGACAGATAATTGTCTCTGGTGCTCTGTAACATCTGTGACCCATGCTCAGTTATTGAGCTAGGGGATAAATTTTAAGTTCCAAGCAAAATATGATAGACTGGATGAAATAAACACACTGTCCCCATTCACTGCTAATGTTTTTCTTTAACAGATAGAATTTAAATTCTATTTCCTGATAAGACACACAAAAAGTAGGTGATTGCAAAGTATATTTGTTTTGTGCTTGGAATATATGGACCTATGTGCTCAGAAATGTTTCCATTAAATGTGAGTTTCAAATTTGTAGTGTACATACCAGATCCTTTTCTCACTCTCAGTGGTCTTGAAATGAAACAATCCAAATGTGGTTGTTCAAAAACTTTAGTTGTACTAATAATTAAGAGGGTGTGGTAATAGGAAAAATGTCAGATGTGGTCGTGGTCTGCAACACAAAGAAAACACAGATGTTTGATTAAGTATGTTTTAAGTGAAAAAAAAAAAAGAGAAAAGAAAAACTAAATGAGACATTAATCTTGGTCTATACAGGTGTGTAATTGTGCCCCAGCATTTTAAATCCAAAGAAAAACATCTGAACTACTGTATTTGAGCCTCTCAAAACATTTTCAATGTGCTTTTTGGAAGTTTGGCAAGATGCAAAAGTCATTACACTGTAGAAATAATTAAATCATGTTGCTCTCTGTCACCATGTGCAAGTTGGTATACTGATATTTTGAGTATTTACTAAAATAACTTGAAAATTTCAGCCATAAAAAAATCCATAATTTTCACTTATCTATCATTTATTATGGAGTATCTCAGACTATGTTTTCTATCATATTGTCTAATTTCAAAAAGAAATGTAAAATTGTTCCTGTATTTTTAGCATTATTTTTATTGAAATAGTTATTTACAGATTAAAGAAATCCAGTAGAATACATAATTCTCTAAATACAGGATTGAGTGGATTGAGGAAGAAGGCCTGATTTTTTTTTTTTTTTTTTTTTGTTAGTTTTTTGACACCATAAAGGTATTTAAATACATGAAACATAATGCTCAAATGAACTTCTTCAGTTTAGCACTCAGGATTAAGATCAGGACTACTGAACTACTGTTTGCACCCCTGAATGGACCTTGTTAGAAAACATATCAAATTTTGGTGTGAATAATGATGTGCAATCCTACTTTATCTCCACATATCCTAAGCCTTGGTCCCAGTGATATCATTCTACCCACAACAGGTGGTCTTAGAGAAGGAAGAGTCCTTGCATAGAGTAGGTGCTGCCACAACACACACAGGACAAATTTAAGACACAAGAGTTTAGCAGAGTGTTTAGCATCTCTTTTTAGCCAGTTGATAAATACTCTGGGTTAAAATCAAGTTCTTGCCAGACACTGATATAGGGGAAAAAGCCTATTGCAAATTATATGACTGAGAGCTGAAGAAGTAAGGAGAGAAATATGACTGCACTTTCCATAACCACA
Organism: Erithacus rubecula; assembly: GCF_903797595.1. Lineage (NCBI taxonomy): Eukaryota > Metazoa > Chordata > Aves > Passeriformes > Muscicapidae > Erithacus > Erithacus rubecula. Next base: position 42,966,414 of record NC_136688.1, read on the forward strand.
ATCAAGATTGATTCCTTTTAAGGAGCAAAAGACAGAAAAAGTGCATGTCAATAAAAGATAAAATTGAAGAAAGTGCATGTCAGAGTTTTTGACTGAGCTTGTGTTGTTCCTTCATTGTCACACATAGAAAGTTGTTCTCCCAAACTCAGTTAATCCAGGAAAAAGAGTTCAGGGCAGGATTCCTATTTTTGCTTAAGCCTCTTTACACAACACCCAAAACATAAAGCACCAAGGGAATCTGTCCCTTACTCTTGCTGAAACAGGTTTCCAGTGTAATAAGGCAAAATTCACACTGTGCAAGTGCTACAGAAGAAGAGATTAGATCAGCCATATGATGGGTGGAATGTAGCAGCTATTTACCAAAACACAGCAACACTCTCAACATGCTAGGAAAGGAAATTAAGAAAGCTGTCTCCATCTGAAGCTGCAGGGGAAATTTAGAGAAGCAGAATGTAATTAACCTAATTGAAATTTTTCAGAGTACAGGATTTTTCCAGAATGACTTTATCATGAAACAAATGAGGCACTGGCATAGGCATTCACTTTTAGCAAAGCAGCAGCTTTGATCTTTTGTGCATATCTATGCTAAACTCCAAAGACTGTTCATGCATCAAGCATTCAGGCCTCTGCATTGTTTGTTCTTGGCAAACAAACAATAAAATCCAGTTGGTGTAACAGGACATATTGAACAAACACTTTACAATTGTCAATATTTTCACTGGTGACATAAATGAGAGAAGCTGATTATTTTTTAGGGTCTTGCGGAATTTACAGAAATCTTGATAATGCTGCCATAAAGCATTGACACCCTGCAGAATAAAATAAATAAATAAATAGATCAGCAACACATAACCTATACTTTTTTTCAGAGGTTCAGCCAGCAACATTTTTGGAAATCACAATTCTTTTTCATGTGGACGACTATGGAACAGGGAAGCTCACTGTACTCAAAATCTGCAACACACTTCAAGTGTGTGGTGTTTCTTCTTCACCTCATTCTTCTTCAGGAGGAAAGGAAAAGATAGGACTATTTTCATACACTATTAGATACATAAACTAAGATGGATGATAGATTTAGCGACTTCTAAATTTTATACAGGATTTCAGTAGCACTGGTGAGAATGCTGGAGCCTGTTTTAAACATTTCTTTCACCAGTTCTCTAGATTTCTGTCCTGAAATATGAAGTTTCTGTAAAAGAATACAAGCCAACTATCTAGTAATAATTATAGTCCTGATTTCTCCAACCACACATGCAGCTCAAAGATTAATCCACAAAAACTTCTGAGTTCATTTATAAAGCAATTTTGTGGTTCAATTTAACACATTCTCAGTTTCAACTCCTTGCTTCCAGGCTAATGGTTTTACCATTTCCTGAGTCCTACTGCCTTTTCTGCCTTCCAATCTAGTCACCTTACCAAAAATCTTAAACCTTACTGAGTCTAGTTGCATTGTTCCATTTTTCTTAATACATACCTGGTCTTGGAATTATTGAGAATATTATATTTTAGAGTTGGAGGAAAAACCTCCATGGTTATTATATACATCTTTTCCCACGAGATACCTCATCTGTTTTCTGTAACTCTGCTGTCCAATAAAGTGTGGTCTCTAAGGCATACAATGCAATACTACATGTCACACAGTGAACAAAAACAGGTAGGAATTAGAAGCTGTGTGTTGTTTTACAAAGGGTTTAGAAGAGAAATTCTTTTTTATGAGAAATTTTGCTGGAGGGTCATAATATTTTAAAGGACCTCGATGAAACAAGCTATAATTTATAAAGTATGGATGTCAACATCTATCACTTAAAAGAAAATATAAGTTAATTCCTCCCAAGAGAGTAGGCTAAATGAGAACAGGGGACAGGAGGAGCAGCTGGTATGGATCTCTGGAAGGAAGCACCAAGGCAAAGGCTTCCTGCTGATCCCATGGTGGCTGGAAGAGCCTGACAAGTGTTACTGCATGCAGAGTTTTGGAATTATTTAATTTCCAGAATAATAGAGTTGCTATCTAATGTCAAATTCCATAATTACAGAACACATTTTTTTTTTTAAGTTCTGATTTCATTTTTTCTCCTGAACAGAGATTTTCAACAACAAATTCTGAACAAATCTGGAAGTCACTTAATACCTATTGTGCTTACATTAATGATAATTAGTCCTTTAAAATTGCTTCTCAGTTTTCATCTGCACATCAGGTTGTCTCTCACATAATCTCATGAAAAAATTTTAGATTCTCTTGGTTTTCTGTGGAATGCGTACAGTAAGTCCTTCCAGACATTCATCCCTCTCCTTACATCTGGGAAGCTGAATTAAATGTCATTGGGTTGACATTTTCTTTTTCTTAATTTCTTATTAATGTCTCCCAAAAAGTACTGATCACCCAATAGTTTTCTTCTTTTTTTGTTTGCTGTTGGGTTTTTTGGTCAAAGTCAAGATTCGATAAAAATGGAGAGGAGCTTTAGGAACATCTATTTTGTCTCTCAAGGTTTAACTGTTCTTTATTCCATTCTATTTCGGTCCTCACACACTCAACTAGGTTAATATTTTCACAAATGGTCTCTCAGACAGGATTGATTCATTGTCAAATCTGTGGAAGATTAAAAGTGCTGAAATTGGACTGACTGGTCTGTAAACACCAACACATTCTGTATGGGTAAACCAGAATGACAATAGAAGTAAACAGTTCTATATATCATTAAGTGATTTTTTAAAATTTATTTCTCCTATAAAACCTAAAGTGGTAAATATGAACCTCTAAATTCCCATTTCTTTAAAAGTGTCTACCAAAATCAATGATTTTAATGGCAAGTACTTACCTTCAGAAACAATCTCCAAGTACTTATGAAAGCTTTCTGTAAATACAGAGCTATAAAATTACTCTCATGTAATTTGCAAAACAATAATTAATGATATCCTTTTACATGACCCTCCATAAGACTTGTGATTATATCCCTGGACTTCTTAATGGAAATCTAGTTGCCAATATCAGTTAGGAAATGGTGAGGGAATTAATGCTTATGAATATATTTGATGAATATGCAGAAGAAATATAAATATATGTAGAAGGAATATGAATATATATAGAAAAGCATGGCATCAAACCACACTGGTACTGTGATTATCAAACCAATTAGAGGTTTACAGGTTTATCAAACCAGTAGAGCTTTACAGATTGCAAAACCATTGAAATTAAAGAAGCAACAGGCTCAAGATTGTACCCTCAACAAAAATTTTGCTTTTGTGAGTATGTTTGACAGTCATTAAGTCTTCTGATACACAAGCACCTAGTCTGTTATATCCAGTATAATGCCCTCATCAATAAAGTATGAAGCTTTGAACCATTGATTTTCAGTGGACGAAAGTTTCACAAATTTCTAGTATTTTCTTTAAGGAACTAATCATTAGAGTTTACTATGAACAGTTACCCTCAATATACCAGCTGCTATTCATAATGCAGATAAATAGAGAATTGTGTGTCCATGAATAGCACAGGTCAGGCTACCAACTGCTTTATCTTTCAGAGACAGTCTCAGAGGCAGTGCAGTGAACAGAAGGCAACCTGAGTCCATCATGTCAGACATCTGGATTCTAATAATAAATTACACAGGGGTTTTGTTAAGGTATAAATCTCTTATGTGCAAAAATGTCACAAAAGTAATTTGTAATATTAGAACTCATGGTCTTCTTGTTTGGTTTATTTTCCCCAGTCCAAAATGCGTTAGGAGATAGATGACAGGTGCTAAATAGGAGTTTGTTCATCTGTGTATTTTCTAGAAACTCAATTACATGCAGAAGTGAATCCTCAAAAGCATGCTGTTTTTATTGAGAAATGAGGGATTTTAGTAATATTTCCATTTAATCACTTGAAGCAAAGACTTTAAATGGCAGATTTTCAGTAAAAATCCCAATCAATTTTAATATGATAAAGAATATATAATTTCCTCCCTGGACTTCTGCACAAATCTGAAGATATTTTGATGAAAATGACAGAAAATTTCAAAAGGGACCACACAGAATGACCAATCACAAAATAAAGACTTAGAAGCAGAGAATGGGCATAGTTTTAAATCCAATACCATGATTTGTGTAATATATATATATATATATATATATATCAGAGGTCTGCTTCAGGTTTGGAATTTAAAAAAAAATATTGGATTTTTTATAACACTCTAGTAATGATAGTACCTTAATAACTAGTTAATCTCTGAAAACACATCATCTGATAGAGATATAAATGTGAAATTAATAGGGTTTGTTTTTAAATCCTCTTATCACTTAAACTTCCTGTGGTGTATTCAGTGCATGGACAAGATCCACCACACTGCTTTAAGGCATTCTTGTGGTGGTTGGTTTGTATTAGGAACACAGTTCTTGCAGAACATCTTTATGGAAAGGAAAAGGAAAGAGTATTGAAGTTTTATGCAACATAAAAAAAAATATTTTTGGAAGAATAGGAACAAGCAGGGGATGACTAAGCAGGCAGTTTTCCTTTTGTTCTGCTTTAAAGGTCTGGGGAAAAGTACTTAGAGTTTCACAGATTTTCACTAGAACATCCAAATGCACTAAGTACCAATATTTGTGTGAGGCACTTGGAATCTCCTGCTTTGTGAGGGGAAGAGTGTTAATCTTTCATTTTTATTTTATTTTTAGATGGGTGGCTGATGTTGAAGTTGTTTCTAAACTGAAAAATCCATGCCTTTGTGCATTACTTGCTTGCTGTCTGACATTCTTAATGAGCAGAACTGAGTTGGATGGCAATGTATTGCCAGGGAGCAGAAACACTAATTTGTAAATACAGTGCTAAATCAGTGATGCTAAGGAAAGCTATCTACTCCTGCAGCTTTACAGATTATGAGATATCATCTCCTCTGTTGTTTCTTGTTGAGCCTCGTAAAGAACAGAGAAACTGGGAAACAGAGAATTCAGCTTAATTTCAAATGCTTGTCTTAAAGTGGGACACAGCTAATTTGGTTTATGGAGGTGGAAGAAAAGCTTGATCCGTGTAGATTTTAGTTAAAGCTGTTACACTATAAAATCCTGACTGGTTATTTTTAAAGATATAATTTCCATTGTAACTGGAACTTAATTGTATTTCAAATACAAGAAAAAAATGGGGAATGGTTATTTTAATCTTAGGTTTGTTTTTAAGGATGTCTTAAAATGTTTATTTTCCTCCCTTTTCCATCCTTTGCACAAAATTAGAAAAGCTTCTTGGAGATAGCAGCACTTGAATAGAGTGTGATGTTTTTTCTTATTCTGAAGTTTTCTACAATTTCATCCTTGTTCAAACTCTAAAGTAAAAAAAAAAAAAAAGACTACTAAAAAGTCAGCTATTTATTAATTAATATTATTATAATTGCAGTAGCCATTATGTTTGAGGTTTTTAATTTAGCTAAATAGTTGGCATTAAAGAAAACACCCAGATACTTAGAGGTTGTTCTCTTTCATGTATCTGGAATCTGATATCCACCTGATGATACAAAATGGGTGATGCATGATAAGTCCTTTGATTGCATGAGGAGACATGTTTCAGGGAAGGACAGAAGACTTCTGTCTATCTCATGAGTTTTCTTATGTATTTCTGTATTCTGAACTGCCAAGGATTTGATTCAGGCCAAGGGAGTGGAGGAAGTTTGAGTAGGCCCTTATCAGAGTTAATTTTCTGTTAAAAAAAAAAAAAAAAAAAAAAGAAAAAAAAAAGAAAAAAAGGCAGAGGTGCAGAATATTTACCTGTTATTGGAACACACAGACATGTTTGTCTTTAGAATTGCATTACAGACCAGTAGCCCAATATGGGCACAAAAAAGGAGAAAAAAAAATTGAGCACTCAAGAAAAGAATGGCACTAAAAAAAGAATGACATATAAATGTCTGGAAGACCTGAGTTTTATCTGGGACTGTGATGTGGGGTGGCTCTTTCCCATTCCTGAGGAGCACTGTTAATCATCTGATAGGGAAGAAGCTGCCTGCAGTTAGGGCAGCTGTGTCCAGCCTTGGCAAGGTGCTCAGATAAAAAAATATTTAATGATAGATGAATTAAAACTGCTTTACACTACTGTTTGTACCTGTACATTTTTTCCCCTGGAGTTCAAAAATTATATGCCATCCTGAGAAATAACTACTCCTCTATACCTCCATCATTGTGACTAAATCTGTGAAAAAAAAACCCTACAACTACTGAATAAAGCTTAGCTCCCTCATTTTCCTGGTGCTAGATTTTCAGCTTCAAAAGAAATTGCTTCATTTAGCTAAGGATTATATAGTTTAAGAGAAACACCCAAAAGGAGAATTAACTCAAACTAATAAAGCAAGCAATAGAAATCAAATCAGTTTAAAGATCACAATTGCTTTGAAAACAATTAGCATTAACTCAGATCCCATTAAATATTATGTATTACTGGTCTAGAGGGTCTAAATTAGGAAAGAGAAAAGGGAAACAAATAAAAACTCCAGTGAAAAACAACTAAACTGATTAGTTTCACAAAGACTGATGTATATTTTTCATTTTAGCATTTTTCCAGTTCACATTAACACTGTTATGATGTTCATACATCATAGGCTGATTCTATTTGTCTTCCACTATGTGACTTTTGCTCTAGGCCAACACACTCTACAAGGGGGTATGATCCATTTGTTTGCTTTGCCTTCCAGGCTTCTTCCTGTCCCTGACATAATTTTGTGTTACTTTCCATATTAAAAAGTATTCTAAAGAGTCTGATATTTTCACCTCTAATCCAGACAGCTGTTTGAGAGTGGTGATGGCAAATAATATTTTATACTGGTCTGAGATATTCTTTTTTGTTCATTGCTCTTTAAATAAAGGGTGTTCTTTATTGAAGATTTCCTTTAGTCACAATATCATCATCTGCAATATTTTTAACTCTGAAAATAATCATCTTAGATTTATTCTATTCCTTCCAACCTCCAGACATAGCCAGGCTGACTAGTTCTTCAGTCTTTCTGTCACCATTGTACTTAGCTTTAAAAACTCACTTGAGGGCATTTGCTGCCTTTTTGCCTTCCAGTTGACAATGAAGGTTATCACACTCTTACTGGATTTATATTTTTGAAGTGTCATCTTGCAATGATCAGTTTGACAGCATGTTTCATACAGTGGTCCAAAAACCTTTAGAGAAAACTCAAGAGAGGATTAGCACTTGTGAAAGACAAATCTGGGGGAGGGAAGGAACAAAAACATTCTTTTTTTATTTCTTATTTCATACAGGGAGAAAAAGGACAAATCCTCCTGTTCCCCCTTGGAGTTTATTTGATGATTGGTGCCACTTGCAGTACTTGTATAATCCCCTAGATAGCACAACTTCTCAATCAGAGTGAAACATAATATCATTTTATTGCACAGAAGATTAAGACCTTTAGACCGGCAGACACTGCTTCGTTGTATAGAGAAATCTGAAATTAATAATAATTGCTTGGATTAATGGGACAGAAAACATTGGTAAATAATTGTGTTTGACTTTAAACAGTACCAAAACCCTTTAGCTGGTAATGTATGCTATAGGAAGATATGGCAAGTGTCTATTGCAGACTGACTATTTGACTCTGAGATGTATCATATCATATTTGGTGTAGTGGATTACCCCTGACTGGATGCCAGGTGCTCACAAAAGCCTCTTTGTCACTCATCTCCTCAGTTGCATAGAGGAGAAAAAATACAATGAAAGGCTCATAGGTTGAGATAAGAACAGGAAAAGGTCACTCACAGATTACCATCATGAGCAAAACACACTTGGAGAAGTTAACTGGACTTACTACTAATTAAATCAGAGCAGAATAACAAAACAAACAAACAAACAAACAAACAAACTCAAATCTTAAAACACCTTCCCCCCACTCCTCTTTCTTCCCAAGTCTAATTTTATTCCCAGTACTCTCCCTCCTCCCTGTAGCTGCTCATTGAGAAGGGGAATGGGGGCTGTGGTCTCCTTGTCACACATTGTCTCTGCCACTCCTCACACTCTTCCCCCATTCCAACATGAGTCCTTCTCACAGCTTTGGTTCTCCACAAGCTGCCCCAGTGTGGATCTCTTCCATGGGGTGCAGCTCTGGAGCAGGATGCTCCAACCTGGGTCCCCTGCAGGGTCAGAAGTCCCACCAGCAGTCCTGCTCCAGCATGGGATCCTCTCTCCCTGGGGCGACAGGTCCTGCCAGGAGCTTCTCCAGTTTGCAGAATCATGGAATCACAGCCTCCTTTGGCCATCCCCTGCTCCAGTGTGGGGTCTGCAGTGTGGGCTGCAGGTGGATCTCTGCTCCACCATGGATCTCCATGGGCTGCAGGGGCACAGCTGCCTCACTGTGCTTCACCATGGGCTAAAGGGAATCTGTGCTCCAGAGCTCCTCTGCTTCTTCACTGACCTTGGTGTGTGCAGAGCTGTTTCTGTCAGATATTCTCCCTTCTTTGGCTACAGCTACTCTGGCTTTTGTCCTCTTCTGAAGTTTGTTATCCCAGAAGCCACCAGCATCATCACAGCTGGGCTTAGTCTTAGCCAGTCCATCTGGCATTGACTGTCAGTCATAAGGGAAGCTTTTGACAGCTGCTCACAGAAGCCACACCTGTAGCCCCTCTGCTACCAAAAACTCACCACACAAGCCTAATACATTTGATTTACACAGATGACTTCAAAATTAGTTGTGCACCAACTGTAGACCAAATACTCTATATTATAAATATATATAAATAATTCCTTTAGTTATGGGGAACTGCAAAAAACATCTTGAAATGAGTCCCATCAGTCATCACTTTCTGACCTGTGGGCTTTATTGCATTTGATCTCTGCGGACATTTTTCTGCAACAGTCACCATGGTTATTGCTGGGATTAAGTAGAAGGATCAGGCATTCAGAAATTCAATATGTGTTTTCTAACACCTGAGTCTCAGATTTTCAATCATTCCTCATGTCTGGCATGTCAGTGTCTCAAGGTCAAATTCTATTCTCCATTACACCAAAGCCAATCAAGAGTTGACCAGTCAGTGAGAGCTGAGGCAGAGCAGGTTAGTGTAGCAGAAGAGAAGAGAAAAGAGAAGAGAAGAGAAGAGAAGAGAAGAGAAGAGAAGAGAAGAGAAGAGAAGAGAAGAGAAGGAAAGAGAAGAGAAGAGGAAGAGAAAGAAGAGAAGAGAAGAGAAGAGAAGAGAAGAGAAGAGAAGAGAAGAGAAGAGAAGAGAAGAAAAGAGGAGAAGAGAAGAGAAGAAGAGAGAAGAAGAGAAGAGAAGAGAAGAGAAGAGAAGAGAAGAGCAGAGGGAAAAGAAAAGAAAAGAAAAGAAAAGGAGAAAAAGAAAAAGAAAAGAAAAGAAAAAGAAAAGAAAAAGAAAAGAAAAGAAAAGAAAGAAAAAGAAAAGAAAAGAAAAAGAAAAGAAAAGAAAAGAAAAGAAAAGAAAAGAAAAGAAAAGAAAAGAAAAGAAAAGAAAAGAAAAGAAAAGAAAAGAAAAGAAAAGAAAAGAAAAGAATTCTCCCTGATGCTATTAGCGAAAAGGCTCATTTTACTCCTTTTTTGAGCTGGATGGAAAAGTTAATTATGTTTTACAACTTTTTATCTTTTTTTTCTTTTTCTTTTTTTTTTCCTAGCAGGAAGATGAAGTTCTGTATGATGGAATGATAGCTGAGTCAAAAAGGAAAAAGAAGTTTAAAGTGTGACAGATGAGGCTATGACGAACTGTTATTCACTTCGTCAACCTGTCTGACTAATAACTGCTGTGGATCAGCTGGGCTGGAGGATGTATTTTGCTGATAGAATTCTAATGAAAAGATACCAGAAAGAGGGAAACTTGCTCCAAATCGTGGGCAGTTTAGAAAGTCTCTCAGGGATTTCTGTTAAATTTGAAGCTGACTTCTAAATATCTCACATCCTGACTAACCCAAGAGTTAGATCTCAAATATTACAGAGCTCTTTTGGTTCTTTTGTATTCTCTAGTACCATAAACCCATCATCTTAAATCAATGAGCTTAGTAGTAGGATAAAGCCTCCTCACTCCAAATTTAAAGGGCAAGTTCTGAAGCAATGGCTAATTTTCCAGGCATCTGAAGGAGGCAGCTTGCTGGGTCATCAGGTCTCACTGCCAAGAACAGAGAGAGATGTTAAGAAAGTAATGATCAATGCAGATCTTTCCTAGAAAAAGTACAGCTCAAGTAACTCTACAATTAAACTGCACAGCTCATTCAGCTTTCTGTGGGTTTCTCAATAAACTGTTTCAAGCGTTGACATACCAGATATAGTCAGTGTTTCATAAGCAGGCACTTTACATATTGTTTTAGCAACATAATTATTAAAACAAAGTTTTCTTCCTCTAAGAGTGATACTGTACTGAGCCTGCTTGGGCTTTGTCAATCTTACACTACTGCAGTTCACAAAGGAATTTTTCTTTCTGTTGTGCTTTATTTTTAGTAGGAAAGAAATGGTGGATAGAGTAATTACAGAAGAAAACTGATTAAATAGATTTCTGATAATTTAGTCTCCATACAAAGGTGTTCATATTGTACCTTACTTTTCTGTTTAGTCTCTTATGAAGGTAGCATGTCTTTATAAATTTATCTCTATGTCTGCAGCAGCTAGTGAATTTATTCATTCTTATAGAAGGATAGTACAGTGGAAAAGTCAGAGTTCAGAAAGAAAGGAAGGAAGGCCTGGAGTGTGACCATCTGTCTTGAGGAAGACTGGCCTCCTAAACCTGTAAGTAATGCATTCCTTGGGTGTCATCATGGACTTGTCTTTCAAAATTTAAAACTTCCAGGCATTTTGACAAATGCTTAACATAAACTGCCTGAACCAAGAAAAATTGCTCTGCAGGATGTTCAAACAGCAATATCTTCACAAGGCCTGAAAAGTTTTTAATTTTGTATATGTTCTTCCAATTATTTTGATAGATCAATTAATATGTTACACAGGAATAGTGTGAAACGGGAATTATGAAATACTGCATTACTTTTCAAAGATATCTCTTCTCCTATGGTATTTGAAGAGTTGCAGGTCAACTGGTGAGGACAATTTAATTGATCCATTCTTCTTGGAAACGATCACCACAAGAGCAATAAAGGAAGTATTCTTGCAAATGCAGCTTGTGTAGCATATTGTTTACTGTATATCTTTATGATTATTCCCTTTGCATAAAAAAGGACCATCTATGGGCATTGTAGAAGGCTTGTATTATCAGCTAAATAAAAAATTAATACAACAGTTCAAAATTCTAAGTCAAATTTGAACCCATGAAAGGTGGATGAAATTGTCCATGATGCAATAACAAAATTTCCTAGATTCAAAGTTTAGGGTTTTTTACTTCCCAGCAAGTGGTTTAAATATTATATTATCATATCATGACACCTTCCTTTAGGATTCTAAAATGTACATTTTATTAATTTCAGCCTTTTAAGGGACCTTCCACCATTTACAACACAAAATGTAACCGTCCTCTATTGAACTATTCAAAAACATATTTCAGTTTTATGTAGTGTAATTTGAACTAGAAAGAACTGAGGAATGATCAGTGAGCTCCAGTGGCTATTTGTGGCTGTAATAAAGCCACTCTAATATTGCACAGTTGTACAATGCATCATGTAATATAAATGTGATCACCTAACTCTGAAAGAACACACCAGCAAGATGAACACTTCAGGGAAGGGCAGGGAAAAATTATTACATTCAAGGGACACCATTCACGTGGGGAGTTTTCTGTGCAAACAGATTAAAACCAAGGCATCCTCAGAGGGAAATAACTTTGTACATGAGGAAACATTGTGTAGTGCCTGAAATTAAAAGAGCTACTGCTCTAGAACAGAGCTCAGAGTTCCTCTTCATATGAAGGGATTAAAATGATGGCCCCTCCTGCTTCAAATTATGGTACTTAGTCCTTCACTGTTTTTATTCAGAGGAAATTGTGAGTGTCATGAGTGCAAAGGATATATCTTCTCTGGCTGCACTGAGGTGATGCAACAAAATTGTCCATTTTTGTCCTTGATGAATGAAGTTGAAAGTGATTTACTTCTATTTTGTTGTGAGTGTTGCTCAATCAATTTCCTCCAAGACTGTAGGCCTTCTAGTAGGTAGAAATCTTTCTTTAGAGAAAACACTACTTTGACAGCTTGTTTTATGTTGCTGTGAAATGTAAAGTCTAGCTAGCACATTAAGCAACAGTATTGGGAGTTAGATTCCTCAGCAGGAGAGACTATTCCAACACCAAGATAACACAAAAGAATTTTGACTTTTTTTGAGCAAAGCTTTTGTAAAGCCAAACACTTTTTATGTTTTAATACAGTATTTTGCTCTATTTTAATTGGGGAATTAGCATTATCAGGATATGTTCCTTGACTCTGATGTTAATTCCTTTTTAAGAAACTTGTGAAAATTTTCCATGGAAATTAATTTAATTTCTTATAAAATCACCTTCCACAGAATGGCTTGGAACATGGATTGGACTAATGTGAAATTAAAAATTAATTCATAGGTTATACACATCCTGACACAGAATTTTCTAAAAGCTCTCCTGTGAAGCTTTCAATGATAACTTGTTGTGGAACAAAACACTGTTTATTTTCTGATACTATTTTCCTATATTATAAGCATTAGCCACATAATTCCATCTGTGAAATAAAAAATAGATTTTTATTCATGTCTACAACAATTTGCATTTAAAATTAATCTTGTGTATCACCCCTACAGAGATTTTTGTCCAAGCATATGAACCTTATCATCTCAACAGCATTATAGTATCAAAATATTTATGTGCATAATGCAATGCTTCAATGAGATACTATGTTAATGTAGTTTTATGGAAAGGTTTCTGTTGGATGTGTTTCTCCATTATAGCTCTGGATTTTCCTGCAAATATAACTATTTCCACAATGTTTTTTCTCAAGAAAAGACAGTTAAGTAGAAATTCTTATCAAAGCAGAAACTGTGAAGCTGTTCCCTTGCACTCTGCTCTTCTAAGTACACAGAGGCATCACAAATGTACATGGAAAGGCACCTGTATTTCTCTCCTGTAAATGCCACCTACTAGCTGTGGGATTCACCTTTTCTTACAGGCAATTATTTAGTTCTCAAATTCATCCTCCAGTAGGAGATATGCTATGTGAATATTCTGAGTTGTCTAGTATTTAATTTCCTTCATTTTTTCTTCCTCCTCTTTGCCTCCACCATCCTAAAAACCCCATACCAAGAAAAGAAACATTCACTAAAGAACTTCTTTGAAAATTGTGCTTTATTTGGATGTATAGATGAGAAACAGTTGAGAAACCTTATTATTATTGAAGAATAAAAGACTGCAGATTGCTGAGTTGTCCTTTGTGTACAAGTTCTCTTGTGCTTTCTCCTGAGCATACAAGCCAGATGAGGTCTGTGTGCATATATTTCCAGGGGTTATCAAGTAATAACAAAGCCCAGAGGCAGTTAAGACAATTTCAGTGGAAGGGTGTGCTTAAAACATTGCTAAGAAAAGGCAATCAACTTCATATGGAGTGAAAGTCTTCAGCCTCCATTCCACCTTACACAGCATTATGGATGTATGAAATAGATCAACTTTCAGAACTGCAGAACAAAAATAATTTCTGTGTTACAAAACAGATCATTATTTGTGAAAATGGAAGAATTGGATATTAGGATTAAATATTCTGACATAAATCACATTAGTCCTCACAATTGTTTCATTCTCTACATTTTCTGTAGACATTATAAGGCTGCTTTGTTTGGGTTTTTTTTCTGTGTTGTGTTGCTGTAGAGGTGAAAAGTCTTTGTGTTTTTTACTGTAAAGGGAGATTTTTTTTTTTTCTGTCCTAAACCAGTTGTCTCATTGCATGATCCTACCAATAGAAGAATCAAATGCTCAAAAATATAAATTAGTATGGACTATAATAGTAAATCTCCTGAGCCATGCTGCTGCTGCTCCTCTAGGCTCCACCTTTTTGGCTCTTTTGCAGTTGCATTTATGTTCATGTACATGATCACAGGAATAGGATTCAGTAAATCACACATTGCTCACTGTGTGAATCTTAAAAACCCATTCTTATTTACTGTGGAGCATTTATGAGTTCACACCTGCTAAGTGGAGACTGTTCTTAGATTCAGTTCTGGCAAATACCCCCCTACAGTTAGATAGCCCATTTGAAGAATAAGAGAAACCAAATTAATAAAATATGATTAATAACTAGAAAATTGTTTTGTAATCTGCTCTTCTTCCAAATCCCACTGAAAATTAGAATTCTAGCTATAGTTTTCATACATCATAATTTCTACTCAGCAGCACTGGAATCATTTAATTCAGTTTGATTTTATTCTCTTTAAGGTAAACTATCCATGCCCCTTTGAAGTTTTCTCTGGAGGAAGCTGAAAATTTGTGGTCCATCTGACAGCTGATAGAAGAGATCTATGCTGCCAAGACATCAAAATGCAGTGCTGGTCACACTATGAAAGCAAAAGTGAGATTTATAGGTATACAGGTATCCTCTCATTTGTCTCCACATCGTGCTGTGGTTTTATTGCTTTAGTCCAAGCCAGCAAAGAAGTTGTGTTAGAAAATCAAAAAGCTCCATCTGCACCTCCACATCCATCTGGTTTTGGGAGGTACCAGTATCAACCTGAAGTATCCTGGTGGTTAAAGAATGGTCCCAAATTGTGGAACTCTTGGCAGGCTGGTTAGAAGGACTGCAGCTTCCCCTCCCTGCAGCCAGGAGGAATCCCCTGACCACTGCTGCCGTGCCAGCTCCATCCAGTCAGAAAATGCAGTTGCTGTGGGATAAAATTCCTGGTTGCTGAGAAGTACTGCACACACAATCCTCTTTCCCAGGGTACACAATTTAAGAGAGGTTTTAGTGTTAAACAGGGGTTTTATTAGTCAGTTCAAACATGCACTTAGCTGGATGTTTTATACTCTCCTGCACACCCCTGGTCTTGGAAGGGGAAAAGCCAGTCATCTGCTTTGTGTGGATGCACTTCACAGAAACTGAGGAGCAGGGGAAAAGAGCTTCTGACAAACTTCAATGTTTTAATAATCATGTTTTGTTAGTCTCTGAACCTAGGGAAATTAATGTAGTTTGGAAGGGCAGAGAGCATTGATTTCCAAATGACCTGTTTTTCCAAGTCTTATCCTCTATCCTTAGAAAAGATATTGAGTGGTCTCTGGTATTTTATAAAATTAATGTTATTTTACATTTAGATCCTGAGATTTCATTTTAATCCACTTTATTTCGAGAAGCGTAAAAGAGATGTTCAATTTTGCATCTTATATTAACTTTCTTTAACCTGGAAAAATATCTTCATTAAAATAAATCTTTCTCTTATTATTCATTCCCTAGATTATCTGTCAGTGACTGACCCTCTTGGGTAGTGTCTAATGAAGTGAAAGTTGCTGTTTCCTTCTTTTTTATAGAATTAATTGGTTTCTCAAAGTTCCAAGAGATCTGACCTACTGTTTGCCCCCTTTCAAGTGAATTTAACACATTGTAGTCATTCCAACAATGGACAAAAAAATTCTCTTAGATTCATTAAAATAGGTGATAAACTAACTAATTCAATCCCATATTTTAGAAAGTACAAAAGAACATTTCACGCTTTTATTACTATTTTATTTTACTTGTTGAATATCTTTCAAGGATTGTAGGAGACTATTTTATGAGAATCCTGTAGGAGAGATTTTAATTGGTTATTTGCAATTAAGAAAAGTAAGAATCTGAATAGGCAAATAAATGTAATTAAAATAAAAATTTGAAAATAAAGTCACTGAGATAAAAGTATACTTGTGGTAACATGATCATTGACATCTTTAGAGAAAAAAATAGTAAAATTTTCTTCTATTTAATAATATTTTCTAACATATGTGTATATAAATTATGTACGATATACATAGGGTATTTTTACTTTTTTTAATGTTATTTTAAAAAAGTCTTTTTTTCAACACTTTTTAGTTTAACACATTTGATATCCTCATATCAAAAAGAATGGTTTTGTATTTCCATACAAACAAAATTCAATATATTAACTATTCAAAACAGTACTAAGAGGTGAGATGACAATTGGAATAGAGCTTTCCATTGAGCTGTGCCTGAAAAGAACTACAAGAGTCATGGAATAGGGTTTGGCTTGAATGGGACCTTAAAGAACACTGAGTTCCAAATGCCCCTTTTCTCAAGTACAATTTTTTTATTGTTTAGGTGAAGAATAGACAGATATATAAGGATTTGTCTAGTTCTTTGTCCATTACCTGACCTCAACCAGACTGACTTTTTCCCTCATTGTAAGATTATTTTTTTTCTTCTCTCTTGTCTTGATGGCCAAAAGTAGATCTATGGATACAGGATGACACTAAGTCATTATGAATTTTTTAATACTAACACACTGCAAATAGAATCAGGAATCTATTTTGCTAAACTTAATTCTCATAAATTCTAATGATCTTTATTTCAAAACAAGGAAAGGATGTTTAAGATCTGGCTGCATTTGTTTCTCTGAAATGTCTGCATTTTGTTATATAATTCTTCAGGTTTGTCCAACAATTTTATAATGCTAAAAATAATGAATTTTTGAAAACTTTCATAATACTTCCTGAAGATGCTGTCTACCTTCTCTGATGAATTAAGAAATTCCAAATGAATAATTATATATCTCTCATCCTTAATTTTTATACTGTTTTGATATAATTAAAAATAATGATAATGATTGTATCCAAGTTATTCATGATAGTCCTTAAAAATGTGTTTCAAAGTTTCCACTGGAACTCTGATCTTCAGAGAAGCACTTTTCTTCCTGCTCATTTACTGGAGGAGGCAGTGGAATGATATGATAAGGACAGGAAAGCCATGATCCTTCTCAAAGGCTTCCCCCACTATATATTAGAACTTGTTTCATCTACAGGCCTTTCAAAAGCTATATTAGGTGTCATAAGGGAAAAATTGCATTTTCTGCATCCTGTTTTGCCTATTTTTCTTAAGCTCTGACAGTTGAATAAACTAAAGCTAGTGCAACACTTTAATCTCAATCAGATAGGAAATGTCAAATGATCTGCTTAAAAAAAAATTAAAGCAATTACTTTTGAAAAATCTACTGACATTAAGAATAGGGTGAGACTTTATTAACACATTGTATTCCTCATCTGACCTGTTTCATTATTTTGGATTTTTCTTCTAGAAATATCTAGGCAGATATAGCAGTATTTTTAAATTTAGTTTTTTAGTATTAAGACTGACATTACCAAACTAGAGTAAATTTATACATTTTTATTTTATAGCTAATCAAGACAGCTTTAACAATTTCCCACTACATTTCTTACTTCAGTCTTTAATGAAGAGTAAATTTATTTCTGATTCCTGACTTTTCTTTATCTGCACACTTCACTCCTGATTATTTAATACCACTGTGTTGTTTATTCTTTAAAAGTGCTCTTTAGCTTCTTAGTCTTGTTTAAATTAATGTCTGATCTAGAGACTGCAACTAAGAACAGATATCAGCTTGCAGAGATAAAGTGGCCCACATTATATATTATCCTTTCTGTAGAAATTTTATTCCTGAGGACTAGTGCTAGGAATTCTGCACTGAATGAAAACTTCTATGAAACGTAGAAAAGATTCATAGCATATAAAATAAGAATTGAGAAAGAAATTGCCTTTGTTTAAAGTATAATCTATTGTATTTAAAACATTGTCTTTAGAGGATAAAAGAAGAAAAATTATAGTTGCAGTTGGAAGCATATGATAGCACTTTTGATCCTTATGTGCAATGTAATTTTTTGCATGCATATGAATTTCTGTGGGGTTATTTTCCAGCTGCAGGTAACTATGTTTAACACATTTTTCCCAGTTTTGTAAATTCACTGTCTCATCAACTAAAATCTTTGTTAGTTGATCAGATGATTCCTTTGCAGTACTTAATTGCAAGAAATTTTCCCTAGAATTTTTTAATTTCTTCCTGATCATCTGAAAGTTTTCACCATCCTTTAAAAACCTGAGAGTCATAACAAGATATTTGATAATTAGACATTTCTACCTTTCACAAAATTCTCTACACAGAATTAAATCAGTCTCACTCAGAACCTCCCTGATTTACACAAGATTTGTATTGGCACATTTTAGTTACTGTATTGCTGGGATTTGCAGCTTTCTTGCCAAACAGAGCACAAAATCTATTCAAGGTGACTTCTTCCTAGGATACAGATTGCCATAAGAAATGGATTTACTGGATTTTACCTTTTAGTTATGTAATCTTGCTTCCGTTATGTAATAATCCAGTTTGTCTGACTTGGATATTTATATTATATTGACTGTCTTTCTGCCCTTATTTTTCACCTCAGACAGCCTGTATTGTTTCAGTTGTATACATGTTCTAGTCCTACTGTAACATAAGTTTAAGAAAAATAAAAAAGTCTGTACTAAATTGAGTTCCAAAATTATAGTAAAAACAATTATTTTCATAATTTAAACTTGTAACCCAGTACAGCATTAAATTAGAACTGCTGAATTATTTAGAAAGCCCATGTTGATTACCATTAATTATGATAATATGCTTTACTATATTGCATTTTTAAATGTTTTTGTCTTGAATTCTATTTCTGGCCAGCCCTGTGAGTGCTCAGACTGTTCAGATTCTGTAAACAGTAGGATGCATTCATTCTCAGGTTTTGAGTATGATAGGTTGTCTTCTTCATCCCAAGATTAGATTGAGAAAATCACTTTGTTCTGGAAGACTTGCATAAAACAAACAGTAAAAATAGCTAGTTTGGAGTGACTCTGCTCTCTGTCAATAACCAGTGCAAGTTAGGCATAGGCTTGATGAGTTAAATTTTACCTCTGGTAGGTATTTGAAGTTGCCTTTGTTAACTAGAGCACTAATACTACTAATAATCTTTATATGACTAAAAGCAGAAACAAAAGAAAAAACAAAACAAAACACACAAAAAAACCCCAAAACTAAAAAAAAAAAAAAAAAAAAAAAAAAAAATCCCAAAAACCTGTGGAATGATATTTCTGTCCTGAAATATTAATATGCAGCACTATTACCACTTTAGATTCTGTCTGTGATAAAGGACTACTCTGTTTCTAAGTGTCCTCTTTTCTTTTTTTCTCTGCTGTCCTCTGAATGACCATGCAGAGGGTTTTTTCTATTGGATTCTACTACCTTCACTTTTTTTTGCTTTCCATATAAGTTTGATCAACTTTTTTCATTACCCTATGTAACTCATGTATCCCATGATATTTTTCAACCTGAAGTAATAAATGTTTAATTATGGTATAAAAATATAAAAACATTTGCAGACATCTCTGGGATTTTTATTTTAAATATAAAATTGGTTCCTTATTTTTCATTGGTTCCTTATCTCAATCTGCAGACAGATTGATTTTATTAATAATAGCATCCAAGGTAAAATATAAATAGTCAAAAAAGTACTTAATTACTAGTTACATAGGCCTTTTTTTTTTAATTTTAAATAACATTTTACATTTATTTTTCTCTCCAGCTTCTTAATGACCAAAATTCAACTGGTATGATTAATGACTGACCACATTTCCACATAGGTCAGTACAAAGGGGTAACTCAACTACAATAATAAAATTAGCACAATAAAATGTGAAAGAATTTTTTATACTAACTAGGTTATGAGGGTTTTTTATACTGACTAGGAAATAAAGGCAGCAAGATCTATGCATAAATATGAATATTCTGTATTGCATATCTCTTGTTGAATATAACTTACACTTTAGCATCTTCTGGGCAAATACTTTGTTTATTCTTTAATTATTATGCATATTTCTACTCCTTTCAGATTTCTATCCTAACAGATTTACAGAATTTCCTATAGGCAGTTGCAGGAGCCATATAATAAACAGGAAAAGGAAATATTTTTGGGAAAGAGCAGTGACTTAATAATCTAAATCACCTTAAACTACTTGCACTTAATACCACTGTAAGTGGTGCATGAGCTATATCTAAGAAAATAATTAATGTTTGGAGCAATAATTCCTGTTAAGAGAAATGTAAATGTACTTTTGCATTAATACACTGTGAAATGAGTAAATAGAAGGACAAGCAGGTCACTTATGGTCAGAAATTTTAAATATTTGAAAGAAAAGCTAGATTCAGAAAAAGACCACACACTAAAAAGGGGATTATCCAAGTAAGATCATATATTTGTTTATTTTATAGATCCAGGAGAATGGAATCCCTCTGTCTCTGCAGTCAGATAAAAGCCAGAGATTTGTACAGCTGAAGCATATGCATATGTTATTAAAAAGTAAAGGAGTGCTGAAGAGCTGGCATGTGCTTTTTATCTTTATCTAAGAGCAGGAGTTTTGAAATGGACTATTTTGGTCTACAGCAGTTTGCCACGAGGGCCTGTGCTGGACCACCACAGCACTGCTGCCCATGATGAGCTGAAGCAGCCAGGCTAATAGATGCTGAATGCAGCTCCACAGAGATAGGAGAAAAAGAAATTGTCTGGATCAACTAATAAAATATATTGCTGCTGAATAGAGAAGTGCTGAAGCATAATGACCCCAAAACAGATTTTAAAAATATTGCCCTCAAAATGTCTCTGAAGAATTCATTCGTAATTGAAGTTACTTTGAAGAAAGCAAATAAGATAGAAGAAGGACAAGTTTCTGGGGTAGTTATCAACAATATAGATGCAAGCCAAGGTATTAAAATACACAAGATGATTTCTTTTCAATCTAAAAATAAACAGTATTGCAAAACAGATGATGATATGTCAAGCATCATGAAAAAATTACCAATGCCTAAGAAAATAAATCTGAGACAAAGGTCTCAGGTGGGAAAGAAAAAGCTCATTACTTTTTTTTTTAAATAGCACATTATGGTTCAACAGCTGACAATCAGAAAGGACACACAGAGGAAAGTATGTGTCTATATTAAGCAGTGGCTAAGATCAGCTGCAAAGACAAATGCCAAGAGCAGGGACTGGAGCTTGTTATCAAGGGGATTGAGCACCAAATAGCACTCAGCAGACATGGGACTGTCAGACCTGCTCTGTGCAGTAGCTTGACATACACCTGTCCTCTTCTTCTGCCTAACAAAGTTCCTTCCAGTTCCTGGGGAGTTTATAGCCAGATGTCTACAGAGCCTGCCAATAAAACCCCCTCTTTGCACCATCATGGCTCACTTTGTGCAGTTTCTCAGCTTTTAATCAAAGGCTTCCACAGTGCAACCCAAACTGACTTTTTCCCAAAGAGAAAGATTGCAGTGACATCCCCATTTTTCCATTTTGTGTTTCCCTTACTCCCTGAACTCCCTCTATTCATACACATGGACATAGACTAAGGCTGCAAGAGTATTTTGTGAGGCACGTGATCTATCAATGAAACAGAGATATGTGTGAGTGCCACATAACACATCCTGACTGGTTCATTCCAAAACTCCAGTAAGTCTTTGTAGGACTTGTATTTCACACTTACAAATGTCATTCAGAGCAGATGTTCTCTGCTGCAGTGGGTTGATAGCAGCAGTGTCTGTCATGGGGCAGTCCCTGGTCTCTTCTCATGCAGGTCACCCTGTAGCCATACCACTGTCAACACACTGGCATCCACATTTGTATCATGAACCTACATTTTCCTCCTCTCAGTTTTAATTCTTTTATTATTTATCCTGTGTGACACAGCTTAGGTATCAGATCCTCTGAGTTTCCAATTGATTTCTCAAGCTGTTGAATATTGTTATCATTCCCTTCCTCACCTTTTATCAGGAATAAATCAAATTTCTTTTAGCAATTCTTATTCAGTTTTAGTCTCTTTTTATATAGTCCTAAACCATTGTATACCAAATTTGACATAGTTCTCCAGGTGTCACATTAGGAAATCTAAAGTGTAGGCATAATTTATTTTCTGAATATGCCTTTCAAACCCATTGCAAAAGGCTGCATAAAAAGGCATCTCAAGATATGGAGATGCTACAATAAGAAACATAGCTCTACAGGCCTGTTTCAAAGAGTTATTTCTATGGCCTACACATTGATGGTATATATATCCTTTAATAAAACTGTTTTTATTCCACTATAGCATCATTCCTTTAAAGAATTTTCACTTAGCAGCAAAGTTTAAGGTTCATGATCCATACAAAATGCATAATTTTGGCAATTTTGTGTTTGTGATGAACAATATCATTTAAGTCCCTTCTTTGACATGCTGTTAGCTCTCATCTATTTCATAGACAGATAATAATCAGGTTATTTCAGTACTGCCACATATCAGCATTTTATGTTGTCTTTCTGGCAGTATAACAACTTCATCTTATCATGTATTTGTCACTGTAAGTTAACCAGAATTTTTTTAGAACTATCATTGTAATTAAATAGTCAGTGATGTGGTTTTTATAAATGATGTAATTAAGCCCTTCCATTCTATTACATAGTTAATGAGCATGCAAATTAAAGCAAATAGTTGAAAGATGGCAATTTTCTAATCCCTTTTTTTGTATCTTGTTTGATATAAAGCTTTGTTTTCCAAAACTTCATACAATGCAGCATAACATTTCTGCAGATACAAGTTACTTGCATGTGTTTATTACTTTGTCTAAAAGTCCCCTACAAATGTATCCAAGCTTAACAGAAAGATGAAATATTCTTAGAATCTGACATCCCTCTTCCGTTTTGGCTCTGGAACCTGAACATTTGATCAATGTGGCTTCATGCTGATGGCAAATAGCAACGTTACTTATTTAACAGTGCTTTTCATTGTGGTTTTGCCCCACACTGCCACAAAAAAAACAAAAAAAAAAAACAAAAAACAAACAAACAAACAAAAAACAAACAAAAAACCTCATTTGGATTGCTGCTGTCTTCATTCTTGTTGCTGTTTAATCACAGCCAGCTGCAAGCCTCTTCAGCCATTCACTCGTTCCCTCACCAGCAGAGAAACCCAGCAGAGAATCAGAAGAGTAAAAGCTGGAAAATTCCTGTGTTGCGAAAAAAACCATTTAAAAGTTTTAAGGGAAAGCAAAATCTGCACACACAAGCAAAGCAAACCAAGAAATCAATTCACTACTTCCCATGGAAGGCAGGTTTCCATCCATCTCTGGGAGAGCAGGATTCAATCACATGCAATTTGGGAAGACAAACACCATCATTCCAAATGTCTCCTCCTTCCTCCTTCTCCTTCCCACTTGATACACTGAGCATGACATCAAATGGTCTGGAATATCCCTTTGGTCAGTCTGGGTTGCCTGTCCTGGCTCTGTCTCCTCCCAATCTCCCATGCATCTCCAACTTCCTTGCCAAGCTGACAATATGAGAAGCAGGAAAAGCTTTGACCCTGGGCACGCCCTGCTCATCAATAACAAAACACCTCTATATTATCAACCCTGTGTTCAGCACAGATCCCAAATATAGCCCCATTCCAGCAAGCGGGAAGAAAAATAACTCTAGCCCAGCTGAACCCAGCACAATTCTTTGAGCTGGGTATTTATGATCAAAAAAAGGTAATTTTGCATTTAATATAACAGAACAGTTTTTTATCTTCCTGGGAGAAATGAAACATTTACAGCAGGACTAGATAAACACAGGGCTTATTATGGTCCCTGAAGCATATGGCAGCCACATTAAAACAAAGCAGAGAAGGGAGGGGCACTAGAAAGGGATCTTTCAGGGTCACTTTCTCTTTGCATATTGTGCTTAGCTGAGTTTAATGTGATCCCAGGCAGGCAACCATTGTGGTGCAAAGGAATAAATGGCAGACTTTAGGCAGTGCAAATATTCACACAGGCAGCTTCTGTGACTGGGCTTGTGGGGTCACAGCTGTGGCATGTAAGGGGTGGTTAAGACTTCCACATCTAGCAGACTCTGCTTGTTGAAATCCCTCACTGGATGTGGAGTTGCCTCACATTTTTTAACTCTTGAATTTTGAAGACCCACAGATTTAAAGGAGTTACCTTAGTTTACTAAAATTTATCAATATTCTTCTACATAAAGAAGCGATGGTGGAAAAAATCACCACTCAAATATGACAAAAGTCCAGAAACCGTATTTCTGCTGAATAAATACAATCATAGACCAGTTTGAGTTGTAAGTGACTTTTTAAAGGTCATTAAGCCAAAGCCCAAAGTGTTACAATGAGCAGGGACAATTTCAACAGTATCAGGTTATTCAGGGCCCTATCCAGCCCAATCTTGAATATTTCCATGAGGTACCCACTACCTCTCTGTGACATAGTGCTCCTGCTCTCACCACCAAAATGACAGAGGTGATAAACTTATGAAAGAAGGAAGAAGCCTTTGGGTGTAGGATATTTGAAATAAATTTATTAATCTTTTCTCTGTTGTAAGATTATTCAGTCAAAGTAGTAAGCTATCAGGTAGACTTGGTATCCTCTTTTTCTTCTTTTTTTCCACCCTCCATAGGCATTATCTCTGCATGCTGTTCACAAGACATGGCACTAAGCAAGTAGAATTTTTGGGACAAAGCTCATGTTGCTCTAGATATGTATGTTTGCCTACTGATCTACATGGGAAAATAAGAGAGGTTGTAAGAGAAAGTAGAATACACTATTAGCATCAACCGGCATTTATACAAAATTATGAGTTACAGTTCAGAATGTACACTGTCACTTATTTCTAATCACCTGGGCTAGAGAATGGAGTGCTTTGGTCCACATAAAGAGTGGTTTATTGACTTTGCATGTCAGTTGAAAGTCTTATAAAAATCCATCTGCAGACAAGGACAGCAGAAAAGTAAAAACAGAACAAGAAAAGGAAATGTAATTGCAAATTAAACTCAGACTTTTTTTTTTACATCATCTAATAAGATCTTCTTTTCATAGCTGTCCTGCTGTCCTAAAATAATTTATATTTATTTTATATAACTTCTTTTATATTTAGCTTCATTAAAATTGCATTACTTGAAAAGACTAAGATTTATTTAAACTCATACATTTCAAAGCTTCACAAAATCAATTAAAACAAGGAAGCAAAATTGCCTCTAATAGTGGGGATCTATTTAAAAGCCATTCTTACGAACACATCTATTGTCCATTTTAATACTCCTGACAGTCAGTTTAATTGGTTGTCTTGTGCATATGCATTTCCAAAGCTTTGATTTGTAAAGTTTATTGAAACTTTGGGATGAAATGTGTCAATAAATAGAAAGTACTGCAGAAGTGTATTTACTTTTTTAAAAATTAAATTTAAGAAATAAATTTAAAATTCTTTAAAAAAATTAAATCAACTAAATTTTTTCCTCTTGTTGAAAACTGACACACCTGTATACACATATTATTGCAACTCATTCATTGTAGAAAGCACCAGCAAAGACAATCCTTCTGACTTCTCAGTTGCATGTCTTCATCAAATTTAAGTTCAGAAGATTTTGAAATGCTGTCCAGAAACAGCATAGTGTTAAAAGTCATTATGCATTTTCCTATTTCATGACATAAATACTATTTCATACCATAAATACTATACTAAACAATTATACTAAATATTATAGGTGTGTTGTGACATCCTAATACACCAGTCTACATAATGGTCTGCCCTCCCAGCTCAGTCTGGTGTTGCCACCCTGTGATATCACTGTTAAAGCTACTGTTTATTTGGATCCTGCTCTTCCATGCAGTGCAGACACAATGCTGCCAGCTCTAGCTCACTTTTCCTATATCTTTCCTTGATAACTTTCTGTCAGCTACAAATCAGCACAGAGACATTTCACTTACCTTCATCTCTGTACATAAAACTTCATATGAGAAAATGCCAAACATTTTTAGCACTGTGCTTCCCACTCTGGCAAGAACTCTGAGGGGATTAATAAGGTGCTGTTGAAAATTTGGGGGTTTATACATTTCCAAAAGGTTATACCAGTAGTCAGTGCCAACTTAAACTTGGACTAAAAGCTTCCTATGTCATCGAGAAAAGACATGGTTCAAGAGTTGCTTGTTGTATATATCACAATTATAAATAATATCATGGATACAACATATAGATGGAGAGCAATCACCCAGATTTGGTGTTTTACTAGTTTTTATGGTCAGTGCCAATATTTCAGATTTATCAGTCAGGGTGAGCTTTCAGTGTCTTGGCCACTGACACAAGAAAAAATAAATTGGACCATATCAGTCTCCAAGGCACTGTAAAGAGCTGGGTGCCAGGTGTCTAATGCATACTAGTGCCAAGTATGCTGTCTTTGGCAGTAGATGGCATCACCAGATGTAGACTTTGGAGCAAGAAACAAATTTTGAAAGGAGAACAGCCTGTGATCTCATCTCTGAGTTGCACATAGGGTAGGTCCCACACTGCTGGGCAGTGTCAATGGCCAGCAGGAAAAGCTGACTTTATTGTGTACTTGATACAGACCTGAAGATTCAAAAACAGAAAAAACAGTCTGAGTATTTGTATTTGCCTCTCCTGAAATGAAGACCTTTCCTAAATCATACCCAGCCTTTCCTATCCATACCCAGCCACAAGCACAGACCAACTGCTGTAGCAGAAATTTCGAAACTGCTACATATATTGTAAATGCCACACAATGAATCTTTTTTTGGGGGAAAAAAATCTTTGTTGGAATCGTTGTTTAGAGTTTAATGGTAACTTTTCCAGAAGAAGATTGCTTAGAAAGTATAAGCAAACCAATGCCTATGATGGCTTTACTGATACTGCTCTTTCCCCTCTTTCATCTGCTTTATCCCATCTTTTCAAACTCTTGAAAATCTATTCAAAATTTCAACTTCATTCTAAGGTCATTCCTTGTTTGATATAATGTTTTCTTTAGAAAATATTTGGCATAGCAGAAAGTAGTTTGAATGAGTAGTTGATCATCCAGAGAAGGAAAATAAATAAAGGAAACAAAACTAATTAGGACATGATTACTAGATGTATCCCTGTGGGACAATATTACATAATACATTTCACAACTTTCCTGTCTTCTAAGACATACAGCCTTAAATCTGCTCAGGACAGGAGATGAACAAACTCATTCAGATCTAGGCAGGAGGATTCAGTGCTGATAGGCACTCTGATTATAGTACATCCATTGGCCCATGTCATTATTTATTTTTCTCCAAACTACTTAGCTTCTGATAGAAAGGTGGCAGCCAAGACCACAATCTCTGAAAGACAGAGATTTGGGGAAGATAGTCAAGTGTCAGGGGAAAGAAGCAATGGGCCCTGCAAATATGTCATGAATATATACATTTTTTTCACTACTAAGGCTACTGGCTATGATGGGTGTACAACACAGGGGCTGTGCTGATGACACAATGGTGGCAAGACAAAAAAGTGCTCTGTTCTCCTCCTAGAGTGCAATGTCTCTGTGATGCAACATGCCCCCTGGATTACAACAATAGCCTTTGGTCAGAAGCTAGCTTCTTTCAGCACTCTTTTGTTCAAATGTCAATTATTTCTTCATGCGACCATAAAAAAGCAAATTACAATTAAGTTCTCATAGAGCATCTATTTTCAGGGACACCTTTCTCTTTATTCAGAGAAATAAGATTTCACCAAATTATGCAGAAAATGCATATTTCTTAGTAATCCTACTCAGCTGAACACTCCAGAGTGGAGGAAGGAGTGATACACATTAACAAACTTAATTTCTTGAATTAGTTCTTTTCCTCACCTGATTCTCAGTGATAAAAGATCCTAATTATAGCCTTCCTTCTCCTGTTGATTTTCCTGCTCCGTCATTTCACTTTCCCTTCTGGATACTAACAGGAAAAAAACCCAAAAAAAACCCCAAAACAACAACAACAAAAAAACCCACCAAGAGATATCAGTCTTTCAAAACTGGGAAATGACTTAAGAAAATCCAAAATCTGAAATCAGCACATGTCTTTGGGTGTTATGCCAAAACTCTGAACTGTGCAAGCTTTCTCCTTCTTCAGTAATATTTACTTTCAAAATATAAGAGCTGTGCAGTAAAAAAAAATCAAGGTGAGATGAAGACTAGTAACAGGGAGGACATTTTTTAGAGGAGTGCAAAAAGGTGAATTGCATAATCTGTATTGAGGTGACATTAATCTGTAACTCCTGATTTGGCACCTCATTTTATAGCATGTCCCCTGAGCCCAAACAGCTACTCTTTTTATGCATTGAAGTTTCAGAGCTGTCTAGTATGAGGACTTGCTGTGAGCACTGATTTTAATAGCTTCAAAAGAACAGTACCATTAAGATTGGCTTTTAACATGTTCTAAAATTGCTATTTTATTACTCTGGCTGACATTCCAGAGATATGAAATTACCTAATCACATTAAGAAGACAGTAGGTGGAAGGAGGAATCTAGTTAAATAACACCATACAGGCCAAAGAAATTGAGTGCTTATCTTTAACTTTTAAAACTGTGCTTGTTCAAAAAAAAGAAAATTCATGCTAACACTTTGTAAAGGCAAACAAGTGAAGAATCTTTACGATATATAGTAATTTGTCTCTAGTGATTGATCTAATTTTCAAGCTTTTGTTTTCATCTTTGTTGCTATATTTACATACCACTCCATGCCTTGGCCATGCCCCTCCTGCCTGCTGCAAAAATAAACCCTCTCCTGGCTGCAACCAACACATTATGCATATTATGAAAATTATGACTACAGACTGTAGTCATACCGTGATTTTACTAATGACAGAAATACCAATGATAATGGCAGTGGTTCATTTGAATGTGTTCATCATTGGTATAAATCTTCACTATCTAAATTTCACGTGCATGTTCTCAATTAATTAAATGGTACCTTTTTCTTATAAATTACAGAAACTCCAACTGTGTAACAAAAGCAAAGATTGATATTGCAATATATTGTGTGAAAATAAATCATCAGTCATGGTGGCTCAGTTCTGTAAAATGATTCTCAAGTTTCTTGCTTTTAAGTAATTTCAAGGAAATCCATTACTAAGTCAAACCAGATAATAAGATAGGAAAAAAAATTATAAGGTAAGTTGCAGAAAACAAATACAAAATCAGAAGATTGTTTTGGTTTAAAAAAAAAAAAAAAGGGACATTTTAAGCTCATCTGATTCAATCCATCTGCTACGGACAGGTACATCTTTCTGTAGATCAGGTTCCACAGAGTTCCGTCCAATATGACCTTGGCTACTTTCAATGATGAGATATTCAAAACATTTCGGGATAGCCTGTTTTAGATGAAATAATATTAAAATTTGTCCCAATATATTAATTTATTTTACAAGACATCAAATGTAGTTGATATGTTTGACAAAATTTTTGTACCTTGAAACGCAGCAAGTCACAAGTTTTTGCTAAATCCATATATTTAAAAGACTCAGCAGGTAGTAAGTATCAGTAGTAAGTATCAGACAATGTGCTCTAATCAGCTCTTGGTTTTATGGGGCTCCCCTCAAATTCTAGCTCAATAGAAAATATGAATCTCTGTATTTTTAACCTCCATCAATACAAATTACAAACTTTATCATTGTAACTTACTATAAAGGAAAAAGCTGGTTTTGAAGCAGAAGTGGTTTTTACATGGAAGAGCACATACACAAGGATGACTTCCAGCTCATCTGCTCTGACTACTCCAGAGAATTACACTGCTCACCTCTTTTTAGCAGGCTTGTGTGCCACCTTCCCCAGATAAAATCAGTATTTCCTTTTAAAGGCACTTTCAGTATGCTTCAAGTTTCCACAATATCCCTGAGTTAATCAATAGAAACTGCCAGTATGTTGCTAAATCTGTAGTTACAATATAATGAATTTTGAATGAGAAATGATTTCTTTTAAGTGTTGCTGAGTGTTACATCCACACTGTGCAAAGGTATGTATAGTAAACACTCATCTCCAAGTTCTGGACCTTGACTTGTCTCCTCAGACATACTGGGTTTTGTTAATGTGAATTTATTGCATCTTTATTGCACATTCTGTTCAAGAGAGGCTTACAGGCTACAATTTTATTGTGCAAAAAGCAAGAAGGAGGGACTCATAAGATGCTGAAGAAGAGACATAAAATGGATGAAATATATAAACTGATAACATAAGGCATAATTTTTTTTTCCCTTGTATTTATTTTCACCTTTTTTATGGTGGACTATGTAAACTTTATAAAGAATGACAATAAAGATAATGCTGAATATCAAATATCCTTGTTTCCAAAAAAGTGCCATTATTTTCCTGGAGTGGGTGAGTGTGTGTGAAGATAATATTTTATTTAGTGACAATGTAACCTATCAAAAAAGAAAAAAAGATTGAAAAGTCAATTCTGTGCTGCGTCCTCTCTATGAAGTTAATAGGAGCATAGAATATTTTTTTACAGATTAAATTTATATTGTTAACAAGGACAATCTCAGACTGTTTACTACTTAACTGCATAGAGAGCTTAAAAATCTGTTTATAATATTCAATTTTTTAAAAAAAGTCTATTCACCAATGTTTTCTTTGCTTTGTGTGACCATAAGAATGGGATATTTTTGTTTGTTGCAATTAAACCTTTCCATTTCTCAGGGTCTCCACATCCCAAAGAGCCACCATTTATGAAGCCCAGATTACAATTTGCAATTTTCAAGCTAAGTTATACCTCGATATAAACACAGCTACTGTTTAAGTAAAAATTTATAAATGTAGAATAAGTTATTTGTGAGGAACAAGTGTTTGCAGGCAAAATTCCATTTTTCAGTGCCACTTCAGATCAATTAATACTGGAACACAGTCAGTCATGTCTCCTCAAAATAGACCATTCAGATGCCAAATAAAATCTCAATTTTCTATTAATAGCTTTTCCAGCTATATATATATGTTCAAGAAAAAAATTTAATGATAGAATAATATTTCTACAACAAAAAAATATATTTTAATCCTCATCATGTGCAAAAATGTCTGGATCATTTGTATTTGGCCTTTCCAAATAAATTCAGGTTTGATCAAGAACCCTGGGGGCAAAAGATACAACCAAGTAAAATAGAGAGTGTCTACAATCAAAGCTACTATGAATTTTTAATGAAATGCAGGTGCTGCCTTTTCTTTCACTAATAATGAAACTGTGCAGACCTTCCTTTAGAGACTTACCCTGATGGGAAATATACTCAAAGACTCATCAGCTAAATGTTAAAGTAAACTGGCTGGTGATGATCCACAGATTCCCTTACTTATTCTTCACTGTATTTTTAGATTATGATGATGTCATGTATCAGTGTTAAAGAGATGGCAATTAGCTGCATTCATAAACACGTGCTTGAAGCATTCACACATTGAAGTTCAGCTCTAAGAAAGAAGTGCCAGAGGGCTAGAAGCTGTTCTGAGACATACTAAAATCAAATCACCATAAACCTGAATATGTAGAAGGGAAATATTCACTCCCTGTTTATGTGTTTGGAAATGAAGAGGCAGAGCTAAGAATATCTCTTTGCTCTTAGTTTAATGGTTCATTTATACTACAACAATGTCCTACATGTGGTGCATCTCAGTGTACTTGGGGGAATAAAAAGCAAAAGCTACTTAAGGGCTGAAAAGATATATCAGTGTGAGGAGAGCTTAGCTGAGGAGTGACTATTCAGCAGCAATTTGATTTCATAGCTCTTCCCTGAAGCTTTAGCTGGTGGCAATGAGAACCTCATCAGTGACAGGTGTGTGATCTGCTTAAAACACTGAGTTATCAGGTGAGGGATGGAGTGAGCATGCTGCATGGCAAAGGAGGAATGAATGGCAGATCAAGTGACTTTTTGCAGACTCCAAGATGGGGGAGGGATAGGAGGAATCCAAGCTCCCACAAGAGCAGGGACTCACAAAAGCTGCAGTCAACATAGGTGGGTTTACTCACTGATGTAAGCTGAGAGATGGTGTGTTCTGACCACTAGATGACACTTTCCATGTCTACAGATGTGGAGAAAACACAGGCCTTTGTCAACAGCAGTGAAAGAACAAGCTCTGGCAGGGCAGGCTTCTGGAAGAACCATGCCTATCTGATAAATCCATTTCAGTGCCACAGGAAAAGTCACAAATAATAATAATAGTCTAGAAAAATCTTCTGTTGAAGGACCTAGATACAGTCATCTGCCAATAAAAGCTGCCATCCTCACAGGCTTGCTGCTTGCCTCCCATACTGGTAATGATACTAAGTCTTCTGCCAAATTCTGGATGAATTCTAAAGACAATCAAGTGGAGGGTAATAAAATGTTTAGGAGCCAGAGTTACTGGGTTTATGTACACCAGAGAAAATGACACTGCTACAGAAATGCTGCAGAGAAGATGGAAAGCAAGGGAAAACCTTTTCCTGGGAAGTGAGAGGACAAGAGGTGCATTGTGAAAGGATATGGCAAAAACAGTTGCAATAATGGAAAAGTACATATAGCTAAATTTGGTGGAAATCTGAAGACAGGAGATTTCTCCTTCCCAGGCACCTTAAGCCAGCTCTGGTAGACTTTAAGATTCAGGAGTTGTTTTCACCATATCTTTGTTCCTCTGACCCATACTGAGTACTTCTGTTTAATCTGATTAGCCTTGAGTCAGATAACTTTCCTTTGAACAAAAGAATAAAATCTTCACAACTAGAGTGGTTAAGCACTTGAAAGGATAGTTCAGAGAAATCACGAAATCTTCTCCCATGGAGCCTCTAAAACTTTGGCTGAAAAAAAATCTGCGTGTATTTGGTCTACATTTGAAGTCACCACTACTTTGAGCAGGAGGTCAGACTGCCTAACCTCCAAAAGCCTTTTCCATTTTTGTGTCTCTGCAAAAAGAGGCTGTTTGTAGCTGTGACTGTGTGCTGAAAGGGAGGCACTTGAATTACACTGTATCTTTTCAATACTATTGAATCACTCCCAGAGAATAATAAACTGAAGTGCAAACCTGTAGGGCCTGAGCTCTTTATTACCTGATTTCATATTACTACAGTCACTCCTCAAAAAAGTGGGCTCATCAGTCAAAGTGTGTTTACCAGTGCATAGCATGCTGTCGAGCTCTAATGGCCTTTAACTATCAGGAAAGCCATAAGGGATAGTATTCCTATTATCATTGAGGCCCAGCACTGGGAGAGGATGCATTGTTGAGAGGTGAATGTAGGTTTCCTCTTTATTGCTTCTCTGAATAAAAACTGATGCAATCTATCACGGTTTAAATGAACAATTTCAGAATGTAGTGGCCTTTAAAATGATTTAAAGTCAATGAGCTGCTGGTGGAGTTGGCTCTTGCACTTGGGTGCAGTGCCTGTATCTGCTGTGTGCATGCTGCTCTTCAGCCACTGGTGCTCCATTTCTATTGCTGAGAGTTTCTGGTTCAGCATTCCAAGGCTGAAGAGCAAATGCTAAGCACTTGATAGTGTTGGTTTGCTGAACAGTTGGGAATACTAACAAAAACTGAGACCTCCTTATTTTTTACTGTTTTTATTATTTATTTATTTTTAAAATAGATCAGTTGCAGGACAGAAAGCCCTTTTATACCCATTTCTCAGCTGCACTGCACTGAAACAACACACACCTCTTTGACATTTCCTTCTATCAAAGAGAAAGAAAAAAAATGAATCATTGTTTTGCAGCAGACAAATACAGTTTGTGTGGACAAAGCAAAAGATTGCACAAACTTCTATTTCCTTGGTTCAGTTTATATTTTTTTAAATTGTTTTGGGCCAAATTGAGTGTGGGTTCTGGAGGGGTTTTTTTTGTTGTTGTTGTTTTTTTTCCATTTTTTAGGGTTTTTTTAATCCTAACATTTTTTTCCCTCCTCCATTGGAAATAGCCAAAAATAAGACATTGCTTTCTTTCTTTTTGCCCTCAAATCTATTGTGCACATGTGGACATGTTTTTGGACATGCACAAATTTATTTTTAAATACAAAATCTCTAGCTTTCTTCTTTTTTTTTTTTCTCATTTCTACCCATCTCCTAGATGCTGCCTTTTTTATTTCTGTTATTGCTTCTCTCCTACGTCTCTTAGGAATTACAAAGGAATTGATAAATTATTAAAGTCCTACTTAGTGCTTTTGTTTTCCTGAATGTTTGTACTTTAGATACTAGGAAAACCAAGGACAAATTGATAGCAGATTTTTTGACTATGTTTTAGAACCGCATCACTTTCTTGAAAAATAAAAGTTGAATGAGTCAGTAGTTGTAATCAAATTCTAAGAAAAACCGAAACAGTGAATAAAAGTATTTCAAATAACAACTTATAGATGGGGAGTGCAAGTGCATATTCAGTGTTGAAATGCAGAGAAAAAGGAGCATATGGAGCATGAGTCAGGGTTATTTGAAAACAAACAAGGGAAATTGTAATCTTCCTTCTGTTGTGGGAACACTTACATTTCATTGTTTCTGTTTAGATTTTTTCCTAAGGTAGTTATAAACCTATCACTGCATTTCAGATGGCACTTGTCTACTGTCATTCCTCTTTGGCCCACATTATTGGCAATACAGAGCTGATGCTTTTTTTATTCTCTCAAGGTCTTTATTGTGGACTCTCTGATGCAGGCAAAGTGCAGAAGCTTTGGTCAATTTCTGCAAACTTCCACAGCATTGCTACTGAACTGACCCAGCTCTTGTGCCAGACAGTAAATCTTCAGACCACTCTTACAGAAAGACCATGATGAACAATAACTACATGGAAAGGTTACATTGCCAGGTTTTCATTGCCTGCAGCACTGCATTTTTCTAGTACCTTAATTAATATTGAACCCTTCTGGTAAAAAAAAAAAATCTTCCAGAAGTTAATACATTTTTCCATACAATGTTGCCTTGAGTTAGATGTACAGACATCTGTACTTCCCTGATTTCTGATGTATGTAGATAAAAATTATTTTCCCAGATATTGGACAAACACACATTTCTTTACAATAACAGGTGGAAGTGTTGACTATGTTGACTTTATTCAGTATTATCTCTGAATCCTTTACCATTAAGTAACAATTTTTAAATACTTGTCTAATAAATCTCCATTTAAATCTGAAAATTTCAAGAGTTGCACTGTTGGTTCTCAATCAATAATATTGTAATTACTGCAAATTTAAAATTCTGAAGACTGCTAGAGGAATAATAATTAAAATTAAATAAATTATGGGCAATAAAGGGTCCTTAAATTTTAGCATTCTCCACTGTATTGATAAATGTTAAAACTAGAACCAAGTATCAGCAATAGGAAATGGATGTGCAAGGTTTCACTGATTTGAAATTACCTATTTTAGGTAAGATTTTTTGTCCATCATAGAAGAAGGGCAATTCAAGTTTGTCCTTGGTATTGCTTAGCTGTCCCTGAATATTTGTGTGCTATTTCCAGAGAGAAAAACATATCTTTACTCACTACTGCTACAAAAAGACAAAAGTAGATCTTGTAAACACTTCCCTCTCATGTTGTTTCCTAAGGATATAAAATGCTTATCTAGTTGTCATTGTCTGTGAGGAATACTCAAAGGTTAATTTTAATTAAAAGGAATAGAAAGAATGGAAGAAACAGGAAGACTATTTACATATTAGAGATTTATATGTTACAAATCTGCTACAGAAAGGGCCTTTCCATTGTCTATAGAAATTACCTAACAATTCTCAGTAAAACCCAGCTCCCCTCAACCACAGAGAAAGCAGCTAGTTTAAAAGGATTTGTGAAATTCATGAAGAAAATTTTTCTACTCAACTACTTTAGAAAGTTCTCACAGAGGCCTAAACTGCTCCATTCTAAAATAATTGAGTAAAAGAAAAACCTCTTCACTTTAGTAAAGAAATTAGAGGTATAGATGAGAGATCATAAGGGCTGCTTCAATATTTATTAAGCAAATAACAGGAAAAAAGAGAATGGTTAAAAAAATATTTTAACCTATGAACTCTCATGAAGAACCTTGTACTTTGAAAACAACTTTGTTCGGTCTCTCATCAAACAATGAAAAGACCAAGAATTATATGATTATATGTCTTATACCAAATAAAGTAACAATAACTCCTTTAAAACATGGAAGGATTGGACTCTCTTCAAAACTATTTCAATTCCCATTCCAAACTGCTTTCTGTACTGACCTGAACTTTAGAGTTTTATTAGTATAAAAAGATTTTCAGGTTCTCTTTTTCCCTATGCACCTATTGAAATTTTGAAGATCTCCCTTTTTCTTTCTCTCTAAGAGCTGACAAAAGAAATATGTTTCCCTCACCAGTATGAAGGAAAAGAAGACCAAGATACAGATCTTAAGAAACTTGACATTTTGGAATCAGAAAGTACAGTGCAACAAATTATTTTATAAAGGGTTTTCTCAATACCAAATGTGCTCTTGAGCCCCCAGTTTGTAAATATTTCATTGACTTGCTTGCATAAATGCATCAAGGAGGCTCCTCATGAAAACTTTATTTTATCTGTTTCTCTCCCCCTTTCCCATTATGCTGTTTTCTGATACATCACAAGCCTTGACTCAAAAGAACTTGATGAAATAAGAAGAAATATATTTCATGCCATGAAGATAGACAAAAGAAGTAGGAAGAAGATATTTAAACCTATGTTGTACGAACATCTGTGGCTATTTTCATCTCTTATAAACTTGTCCTTTAAATCTGAGTATAAAAATGGTAGGTTCCACTGATGTTAACTAAATGTTTATAAGTTACACCAGAATAAAACATGAGCTTTTGGGAACACTCTAGTGCATGCAGCTACCTTTGGAAGTCTGAGTGTGACAAGGAATTTGTTCCTTGTGTATGCACAGATGTTGATACCTGTACTTAGGACCACTCAAAGGATTCAATATACGTAAGTTGACTACAGAAGCTATAATATATTTCTATCAAAAGTTTGTCTAAAATTACTCACAAATTTCAACCACATTGCCCAGAAAAAGTCATAAAACATATTTTAATTGCTAAGAAATTGAATCATTAGAAAACACAGGTCTTCAAGTCAGAAATTGCTTTGATGCTTGGCCTAACCCCTGTTCTCTGATAGGGTTTAGTAGAATGACAGCAAGTAGTTAGTGTCATCCTACCCCTCAGAATCTTCAAAATACTGCTCACTTGTTAAGCTATAGACAGCATGGCTTAATTCATTATAAATTCTTTCAACTTTTTATTTAAGAAATCATCCATTGCCCCCAAAGGAGTTTCAGCAAAAATAGACCATTGATATGTGTAGGTGTAGAAGAGATTACAAGTGAACTTGACCCTGTAAATCACAGTTGCACTGATTACCAAACAAGAGAAACAGCCTTGCTCTTAATGGGTCAGAGCTGTGATTAATGAAGGTAAGTGAGATAAAAGGGGTGGGCTGGCTGGTCAGGGGGATATTGGGGGAAGAGGGTCTGGAGGAGGTGGATCTGAAAGAGGAGCCCTGAGGAAGAAGGACCAATCCAGAGAGACACAAAGAAGAATGAAACAAGGAAGAGAGTTGCTGCTGTGTAAGCTCTGCTATGGGATCAGTCTGGGTGTGATGGAGTCAGAGCTGCTGCTGGTCCCTGCAGTCTCAGCTGAGCTGGTGAAAGCTGTGTTCAGAGCCTGCAAACCAACACCTGCAGTCACAGTCCAGCAGGAAACAGCCAGCAGTCTGCAGGTGGACCCTGCAGCAGGAGCTTGCTGTAGTCAGAATCAGGATGGCTAAGCTGTACAGAAGAATAAACTGGGATCCTTTTCATGTTGTTAAATGAGAGTCTGTGTCTTGGTTCATTTCTACCCCTAATGAAAGACCTGATGCAACAGATATGCAGTCAGTGATTTTTATTCTGCATAGTTTCTTAACGTTAAGCATGAATTGCACCACTAGCCTCTCAATGACATGTAGCAAGAACCATGGAATTTTATTCTCATTTATTTGGCCAGCTCTTTCAGCAACTTGAAGACTTTCTAGACTTCCTTCATTAAGACAGAAGTTATGTATTCATTTGGATTTTTAAAAAAATAGAATCCATTTCTGTAGGGTTTTTTAAATGGTTTTATAAGGACCAGACTATCTTGGTACAAATAAATTTGTTAAGGCAATTTTTGCTTTATATTTACATTCTTTATCTTAGAACAGGCCTAGTGTGAGATGTCTCTCTTTTCTTCATGTTTCATGAAACCCAGACTGGCATGATTTTTTTTAAAGGCTATACTTGTTTCACACCTTTACTCTTGATCTTTGATCAGGCTCAATATGAAATGGGTTTCTTCTCTGATTCTTGTACTAATATCCATCTCAGCAATAGCCTACTTCCCATCTGTACTAGTAAGATCTTGTCAAACAAGCCAACAGGAGTCTGTGATAGCTTCAGGCACCTTCATCTCATCCTGTCTTTGTCCATTATTCTTTAAACAGTAGGAGCAAATTCTCTGAAAATGAACAAATACCTTTTAGATTTGAAACTATCACCAAAGGCTAATTGAAAGAACAGAATTTCAACCTAAAGGGATTATAAATTCCTCCTTTAGATAGGAAGATAAAATTATAAAACATTCAAGGCTACAAAGTAAGAAATACATTGGAATGCAATCAGATATCAGAATTGAAGATTATTCCAAAGTTTTTCTTCTCTTATATGAACTTAAATGTTTTGGGCCATCTAGGGCAATAACAATGCCTAATCAAATTTACAGCTATTTCTGCAAAGAAATGTTTAAATAACTCCAAGGAGTCACTCATTAAGATAATATAGTTGCCATTATCCATAATATCTTAGACAAGGTTTTATATAGATGATGAACCACAGAAATCTGCTTCATCTTTAGGACACTGTTTTCAATAAACAGTCCATGCCACTTTGGTTGGTAATGACTACAAATCACTTCAGTCATTTGTCAGGTTCCTTTTCCAAAGAGGCCTTGTTTGAGGAAACTTTGGTTATTAGTTTGCATTGCAATATACAAGACGTTATAGGTAAATTACTTTTTCTTGATGAGTTGTTGAATACTAGGATATTTCTCTGTGCCATACCAATATCAATAATTCACTTGATCTCTGTATCTGAATTTCCGGAGTCACCTTGAATGTTACATGAAATTAGTGGCAGCTACATTGATATTCCTGAGAGTAATACTGTTAAGAAATAACATTGAAATACAGACAGTTTCTCATCTCACCACTCATCTGTATTTCAATATGGATAGTCATTATCAGATGATTCACATGGCTGATACCTGTGGAATGATTTCCTATCTTTGTTTTTGTCATTGATTCATTTCTTGCTTCACCTCATAAGTTTAAAAAGCCAAAATTGAAAGTTACATATATTCTAAAGATCTTGAACTCCCTCCCGCATACTTTGCAGCGTGCCACATATGTCTGGTCTCTGTAGAAAAGGTATTAAAACTACACACAGTAGCCATAATTGCTCACAGTCCTTCCAGAAAATCATTTGACTGTTTATCTTATGCTTCTGAAGCTACTGATATTCCTGTCTGATCCCTAAAACTAACCAAGCTCAGTGCCACACTAAAGCTCTTTATCTCTAACAGCACACTCTACACAGAGTAAACAGCATGAAGGAGGAATGCATTACAATGCACTGGTATGCAGAGCAGAGCTTGTTGAGACATCAAATTATTGTTAAGCCCAGCACTTCTCTCTGTATTTAAAAATAAGAGGGGAAAAAGCATTGGCAGGTGGCTGATCTGCATCAGAAAGCAGTGCTACACATTTAGAGGATAATATTAGGATGAGTTAGAGATCTATGGATTTAACAGGAGAAAAGGTGGATGAAGTTCCAGGGAAGAATTTTGTTGTTATCATCTGTAGCTGTTGGTGCTTACCAATTTTATATCGATCAAGAAGTAATCAATTTTGAATTATTTTGCCATTTTTAAATGGCACTAAAAAAACCCACACAAATCCAACCAAAAATTCAGCAACAACTGACAGTATCAACTTTTCAAAAAGTTTTTTTAAATTTTACACTTCAGAATCCTGAAATGAGGAAAAATATAGCCCTCTATTTTATCCTATATATGTTTTTGGAAAAAAAAAGTAAAGAAACTTTACAGTTTCATTGGTATATTTCTTGTTTCATAAAACAAAAGTTGAAGATTTGATTTTATCAACACATGGCTATAAATTCTTCATTTCTTTGTTTTACAAATTTAGGTTCTTGAAAAAGTCTGGTTCTGTTAATTGATTACATTTTTTTTCCTGAATGTTAGGATGCATTAAGGATAATCAAGTGCTTTTGTTCAGTGATTTACAACAGACTGAGAAAGTTTGAACTCAGAAGAGGAATGGAAAGACCTGTTGTTAGAACCCTACCCCTCACCAAGTTTGAGGGAAGAAGATATTTTATTTTTTTAAACTGTATATGGGATTTGAATGCATTTTCTTAAAAGTGTTTGAGTTACAAAATGACAAAATTTTTCTTCCTTTTTTCATTTAATTTCTTTGTGTTGCAAAGTAAAGGTTGAGGAAATAAGATTTTTTTGGAAGAAATTTTAAAAGTGAAAAAAAAAGAAAAGAGAAAATAAACTGTATGGAAGGAATAAGTAAAAAGAGAAAAGCTAAAGAAAAAAATTGTTGTCTTGACACTATGAAATACTGAGAAAGCCACTAGAGGGAAAATGCTGTCATTTTCATATTTCAAGGCTTTCATTTAGCTTTGATGAAAATTGAATAACATACAATTTTCCCAATATTGCAAAGCATTTAACACAACTTTGCCATTTTCAAGGGACAAGTAATTTCAAAAGTCAACAAGCTTAAAGATGATATTTGACAGAAAAGGTAGTTCTCTCAAAACTGAAGAGTGGTCCAATGACTGCACTGGTATCCTGGGATTTAAAGTTCATAGTTTTGTCAAAGACTGTCTGTCTGATCTTGGACAGGAGATTTGATTTTATGCTGCATTTCCTCATCTGTAAAATGGGGAAGTGTAGCATTCATCTCTCACACAGGAAACTGCAAGAATAAATATATCTATTGTCAAGAAGAAAATTCAGGTAAAAATTTTTCAGTTAGGCATATGAAGTTGCTGATTAGAAGTGTCGTTGAGATTCAGCTGTGGAAACAATTGTCTAAGCTGTTTAATGCAGTACCTTATGTAGCTTCAAATCATTGTAATGCAAATAGCTATAAATAGCTGCAAAAAATCTTCAGATGCCATAAAGCACTAACACAGAAATTTCCAATATCAGATTTCCACTACAAACTTTACTGAGATTAAAAAGTAATCACAGAATGCTGTGATTATGTATGCTGAAAATACCCAAGTAGGATTGAATAAAGTCTTAACATGCTAGCATATTTCTGACTAGAGAAATTACATAAAATGAAGACTTTCAGATTAAGTAGAAAAAACCTGCTTTAAGAGGGCGTTTTGGTTGCTTTCTGTGCATTTGTCAAACATGAATATTTTCTACAAGTAATTAGATCCTGCAACTTTTGATAAATTTTAAAATGACCCTCACAATATTCACCATGAATTCTAGACTCCTGTTAGGTCATGGATTAAATAAACCTGGTGGGGTTTTGTAGAAGGAAGGTGAGGAAACTCAGCTTTCTATACCTTCAGTATATACTCCAAACAGGAATGCTTTGGAAGATTAAGCAGAACTGTACTTTTTGATGCACTAATCAGAGATGTAACAGTCAGGAAAAAAATATAGAAACAGCTTCCCAGCTTGAAGGTGCTCATCAACCCCACCTGCTCCCCAAGCCATGGACTTGTCTGTTGCATAGCCCACACAGTTTCTATTAGAGCTAGGAGAATATTTTTTAATCCCTGTCTGTCTGGGCTCTCTTTTTGAAAGTTACTGTTAAATACAGCTGTGTGAACTGTGCTGCACAGAAATTAATCTTGTCAGATTCTAGCACAAAGTAGTTTAAGATAAGCACCTGAGTTTCATGTCATTTGTAGAAGTAGGTGAGCTCTAAATATAAAATTTTGGGGAGGGATAATTTAGCCTCACATAGTGCTGGTACATATGCTCACAGAAGTGTTCTAGAGCAGTTTCTTCTTATTTCACATCCTCTGTATCCATTTTTGAGCTCTGGTTCACCTTCACTTGAAAGGTGTTTTGCTGCCAGCATTCAGAAATGCACATTGCCTGCCCCAAAGCAAGCTGGGCTCAGGTCTGCCCTGGCAGCTTTGCCAGGAAGATGTTCAAATTAACTCTACTCTTTGGGGTTCTGGATGAAGAAAACCTACCCATTCTTTGGTTGAATGTGGCAGGGGTAGTAAGCAATAGATTTTACTCTAATAAGTCAAGGTAGTCATTAAACAGCACTTAAAAGAAAAATATGTGTAAAGTGTTAGACCATACTTATAGCTTAATGCTGTAAAGATAAATAGTAAACTGTTGAAAATTATACTTTAATATCCTGGCTCCCATGATATCAATAATTAAAGTTTTTATTTCCAGTATGAAAATAGCTGTCCAGTGAATTTAAATTACAAAAAAATCCTGACCAAAAACATAGGTTTTAAGACAAAGGAGAGGATTTGCAACTAGTTATGTCCACTTGAGTAAGAAATAAGTATAGCACTAACAATATTGAAAAAGACCAAGTATATATGGATCATACTGCAATGAAATTTGCTTCAGCCTGATCAGGATACCTAATGCAGGTTTCCAGCAAGTGCTGACAAGTAGTACTGTGATCTTTTCTGATATGTCCTTTCCCTCTGGAAGCTTTTAATGTCACTCACATAGTATTATCTACAAATGTGCCTTCAGTTCTGGCTGGAACATAAGGCCCAGGAAAAGCTTAGTTGCAGTGCTACAAGCTCTTTCTGCATGAAATAAAAATGTTATTAAACTAATTTTTAGATCAAGTCCTTTTTTCTCTCTGCAAACTAGAAAAAGCCTATTATCTGTCAGCCAGTGTGTGTGTAACAACTTTGTACTACATAAAACACACAATAAAAATGTGCAGGATTCCAGTGCAGAGATGGGTTAAAATATGGATGGTTATTGCTGCTGCCCCAGTTCAGTGCCAGGGTGGAATTTGGACACGAGTCCTGGTGTCTGTTTGGTATTCATTAACACACTAATACATCATTACTGCATTCACAGGCAGTGCAGGTGCTATAGAGAAGTGACACTGTGAACTTTTCTAGTGGTGTATGCATTAGTCCATTTTCACATGCCTGTTTCCATTTTGCCTCTGAAAAAGACAGTTTGCTCTGTGGTCCATTGACTTCTTGGCTGCAGTAAACCTGCTAATGAGCTGAGTCAAAGCTCCCAGACATCTTCACAAGTGTTAGCAAAAGCAGATGCTAACTATCTGTGGCAGAGATAAAGCAATTATACAAATGGGAGTGGTGTT
This sequence comes from Erithacus rubecula, assembly GCF_903797595.1. Lineage (NCBI taxonomy): Eukaryota > Metazoa > Chordata > Aves > Passeriformes > Muscicapidae > Erithacus > Erithacus rubecula. The sequence continues at coordinate 43,009,455 of NC_136688.1, forward strand.
TTGTCTTCCAGGGCATTCTCATCCCTTGAACATGTAGATTCAAGCATTCATTTACATAATGTACATATTACCTCTAAAACAGAACCAGAGCATTCTCAAAAGCAGAAGATGCAGTAAAGATTTTTAAAGAGGCATTATCATCTTGACAGTCCTTGTTGCTCTCTCCATTCTCTGAAAATGTAAGCTTTTCATTTCATGATCACGTTAGAAAACAAAAGCAAACCAGACCTGAAATATTTTTATTGTTTCTGACATGGTTCATTTCAAGATGTCTATCTGAATTCCCAGTATGCTTCTTTGCCTGTTGTAGCATCTCCTGCTCTCTGTCCTGTGAACTGTGAATGCCATCTACCTGCATAAAATAGCATTGTCTCATTTTTTTTAACTGTCTGTACCTTCATGATCTGTCTTCAATACACCTGAGAAGAACTTATTTGTTCTGTAAATGAGTTATAACATCTGTGTTTAATCTGTTTTTAGTCTTGTACTTTTCCATTCATATTCTACCACAGTACTTTTCACTACTTTCATTTAGCTCAAGTGTCTAAAAACCTTTTCCTCTTTAAATATATATTTTATAGAACAGGGGATTTTTCTTAGTTAATTATGGATTACAACAGGATTCGCTGAGAACTCTGAGTTCCACGGTTTTTGTAATTTGCAGTTTCAGGTTTTTTTGCTTATTTGCTCCAGGTCCTTTTTTCTATGTTTGTTTGTAATTATTAAAGTTGTTTATCTTAGTTGCTATTCATTGAATACCACCTCCATCCATATTTTGGTTACTTATTTCAGATGATGCTTCAACCATCCTGCTTACTGGATAGAAATAGGTGCAAGCATGCTCTTTGCAAAAAGCCACATCATCTAACTCCAAAAAGAAGCACCCTACTCCATAGATTATCCCTGTAATTGGCAATAAATGAAAGAGATACTGAAAATACCTAAAATTATTACTTTTCTGTCCATAGCTCTATTTTTCTGGCTTTTGGCTTTGTTCATATCTACATTCAAGCTCTTTGCCTTTGAATATTTTCCTCTGTTGTTCTGATAAAGTGTATTCATATGATGGTGATGTATGTTCTACACTATTGCAATCTAACACCATGTGATGACACTAACCAATAAAAAGCAGAACTTTTGACCTGTAATTTCTATATTCACCTCTTCTTGTCCTTCTGTTCCACTCTGTCCTTTCTTTTTCTATCTGTAAGACAAAGTTTCACACACATTCAAACTCTTAAGTGTTTCTTTAACCTACATTTGTTCCATCCATTTATCACACGTGGCTCTAATTTCAGGGTGCTATGTCATATGATTCAAGCCTCTTGTTTATTTTCCTTTCATTGTGTGTTTTACATTCCTGCCTTCTAATTTTCTTTTTAAAAATCTCCATACTCTTTTATAGTTATTTCTTTTTTTTTTTTTTCCCTCCTTTTATCACTTAATATTGTCCTTAATTTTTTTTACACCAGGCAAATATTCAGGCTGGCTAACTTCATTATGCTAGTTGACTAATTCTGTTTCAAACTGTATCACCATCTTCTTTTTCTTTGGAGAGTGCATATGCCATTATAAAACTGGATATTTTTTTTCCCTAGGTTCATAGATTTTAAGACAGAGAAGCAAATTAATTTGTCTGTAGTTTCCTACAGCCATTGAGTTGGTATTGGAGAATTATCTAAAGAGCAAATAAGGTACATTAGGTTTTTCTGACATAAAAAGAAGCAGAGTAATTGTAATTAAAAGGCAAGAAATAAACTGTGTTTCTGGCTTATTCCTAGTCAGAATGTGTAATTTGGTGTCTTCTCAAGAATAAGTGTGCATTTTCCAAAGATACCTAAGGATAGATACCCTGCTGCCAGAGACAGCACAGCTTGATTGATGGGAGGAGAGACCATCTTTTCTGTCAAGATTACACTTTACTAAGGATTAGATCAGAAGACCTTGGTTTCTAGTCAGGCACATCCTCAACCCCAAATTTACTTTTGAACTTGAGAAGACACAATACTGTGTAGTTTCCTGCCTTTGAAAAAGATATAGCACTGCTCTTCAGGAAAAATACATTTTAATGTCAGGCTCTGCTTCTGTTTGAGGGGCTGAGATACTACACAGATCCTCAGTTTAGAAAGAAAACAAGAAAAAAAGAAATCAGTATTTGATCTCATTAGTTACTTGAACTTATGTTGGTATTTGATTTTATTCCTTGGGGTTTTATTTTTTTTTCCCTTCCCAATCATTTCACTGTAGACTCAATTCACATTAACATAAATGAGAGTTGAATCAGACTTTTTGAGTTATTTTCCACCTGCTTTTTAAAGTCACAGAGGTTATCTTAGTGTCTCCTAGACACTGAAAATCATCAGAAGTGCAGGAGGTTTCTGTAGGGTAAAACAAATGGCATAATATCAGTTTACAATAATAATTCTTTTTAAAAATCTAATAAAATTAAATAATTAATTTTTTTAAAAATGTTTTTATTCTATGTGTTGGATACATTGCACTCTAAATTAACATTTAGGAAACCAAAGCACCACTGTGAAAAGAAAGATTATCAAGAGAGGCAATGAAACATTAATTTTATAGTATTATTTCAACATATAAAGGAAAGGCATAGCATTCAAAATAGATGACATAAAACTGACTTATATGCTTTTCAGTTCTATATTCTTAATTTTCTGCTTCAGTCTCTGTAGTCTGACAGCTTCATGAGTCTCTGTACCAATTAAAATTCCATAAATGATGTCATAAAAACCTCCAATTCTATTGTTTATATCAACTATAAGTTGATCCAGATTTTGTTTTATTTTCATGCCAAACACCACACAAAAGCTTTCCTTTCTTTTCATTAAGCTTCTGTTGATATAATTTCCCACAGAAGAATATCTTATCTTACCATGATAATAGTTGTTTTCTTCCTCTTGTGGGTAGGATAATTAATCACAGCATCACACTTTGTATGTGCACAGTCTCTTTTTTTCAGTCATTGTTACAGCTACTTTTTAAAAGGGGGTATTTCAGCATTTCTTTACCATTTCTAATTTGTATATCACAATAATCTCAGCTCAAAAATATGAATTTACATTTCTACTTTGCATTCTGTGTTCATGTAGGGAGTGTAGTATAAAATTGTGATTGGAAACAGTTTAGTATCTCTCCTATCTAATGAAAGCTGTTCAGGGCAGGGGATGAGGGATGCAAAAAACAACAAAGTGATGTTTTCAGTCTTTGTTGTTCTTCAAGTTGAACTCATTCCCTCTTGTCCTGACACTACATGCTCTTGCAGATAGTCTTGCCTCATCCTTCCTGAAAGTTCCCTTCAGGCACTGGAAGGCCACATTAGTCCACCCCCAAGCCTTCTCTGTTCCAGGCTGAACAATCCCAATTCTCTCAGCCTGTCTCACAGCAGAGGTGTTTCATCCCTCTGATCATCTTGGGTCCTTCCTCTGGACTGACTCCAACAGGTCCATGTGCTTTCCCTGCTGGGACCCCAGGGCTGATGCAGGACTCCAGGTGGGGTCTCACCAGAGTAGAGCAGAGCAGAGGGGCAGAACAGATCACAAAGAATGTTGGTACCTACAAGCAGAAGAGGATCAACTGCAGCACGGGACAAATGGACTAAAAATCAGATCTTATGCAAGCTAATTCAGTGATCCTCATATCTGGCTGACAACTGAAGCTCATGATTTTGGGTAATCTAATGATTAAGTTCCAATCAGGAAAAGTACAGTACTGTCTCTACTGTTGCATCTTTCAGTACCTTTCTGCTAGCCCAGCCAACTGCTTTTATCTACACCTTCCAGATAAATTTAATTTAGTTTATGAGTTCAGAAAGCTTTGAGTTTTACATGTGTAGCAAACTTTGAATTTCACTAGCCATCTGGTGTATTGAAGACAATGGTCCATGGAAACCCGATTTCTATGCAGGGGACAGGAGTTTCTCCTAGTAGATTTAGGTCCTTAAATTGCAGCTAAATTACAAATAATAACAAAATTCAGCAACACAAAAGCCTGCTGAAGCCAAAGGCTCCTGCAGAACTTAGTCATCAGTCCCTTAAATGGTGGAAAAATTCAGTCCCTGGATCTGGATCAGGTCTACTGCACTTAAGGGTAGACTATTTGTCATGGGCAGAGGAAATTTACTGCAATGTCCTCAGAGGGCAGAAAAGAAAGTCAGTCTCACAACACCATCCTCAGTCTCTGAAAATGCATCTAAATGCCAATTCCAAACTGTGGAAGCTTTTGCTCCGTTACTCTATTCTAAAAATATTGTGGCACTGGTCTGAAGTTTGTTTCTCTTTTTGGTGGTCTAAAAGATGAAAGATCTATTTGTCATATCAAATGATCCCCTTCAAATCCATAACACTGTGGGATATAAAAACAAATGTAAGCTTGTTTTCATCCCTTTCCCTCATGCTGCATATTCTGCCTTTTTTTTTGTGCCCACTTTCCTTTCTGAGAGAGATGTAGTATTAAGAATATTATAATCCCTTCTGGCAACAGAACAGAAACATGGTTTCCATTAGAGTTTATTGGGGTTTTTTTTCTTTTTAGTTTTTTATCAATCCATATGAATCCCAAAGGCCTTCAGCCTTTGATAGAAACTGTAGTCAAGATATATTGTGGGTCTAGTTCTCCCATATTTCTTTTCGACTCAGACTGTGTATTTAGTTCCCCTGTGCATAGTTAAATTAAAATATAAGTACAATATGTGTCCATGTAGTATTCTAAAACTGAATTTGTTTTGTTTTGTAAAAAAACTATGCTCTTTAGTTTTATGCACACAGCATGTTTGCAAGTGTTCCGAGATGAAAAGAAAAGGGAAAATCCCTTTCCATTTCATTAAGAAATGTATTTTTGCATGAAAAATTTAATTCCTTAAAGTTAGTCTTTACAGGTCCTCTACACATGTATCTTTAGGGTGTTTTCTACTGCCCTGTAGCCCAGGTGAGCCAGTGAGGTCCCATCTGTAATCAACAGACAGCAACCTTTAACCTCTAACACTGTAACTTCACAATCAATTCGCAGCAGCAGCCTCTGGCACTGATGCCAAGAGGTGATAGAAGCACCCTCCTTTCCCCTCCCTGCCATCTCTTCCCTCCTGGGAAAGCTTTGCATAACTGTACAGTGAACCAGGTTGGTGAATTGATCTTCCTTAAAACTAACATACCAAAAAATCAACGCTTTAGTTTTAACCAGAGTGTAAACACTTGTGCTGACACGAGGGAGCATTACAACCCTGACAGCTTAATCTGGTTTAAACTGATTGTCAAACTACAGCATTGCAAACCTGGCTTTGAAAATGGGTAATTGCCTTTGAACATGGTCATTTTTATCCCCTATTAAAGGTGCTTGAATGACTACTTTAGCCTTTTAAGAGCTAGGCAGCTTGTCTGAAGTTCATGGAAATTAATTCCTTCAAAGTGATTTACACAATGACAGAAAGGGTTGGCACTCCTTAATTCTCTTTATGGTGCCAGTGACTGTGTTGTGAGACTGAAGGAGAATGCACTCATTTTAAACAGCTCACCTGCATAACCTGAATTAGTGTGTTTACCTTTATTTCTGTATTTGCTCTAACACAAATAGAGAGTATGGTTCAGTTGTACATACTCAGCTGCATTTTTACTCTGTTGTTTACTGCTTTCAGCTGTAGATTTCACTATAGTATTATCCAATCCTAATATTTGAAAAATCTTCCCAAAACATAATTTCCATAGACCCCTTGTGAAAATATTATGACTAATTAACATCTGTGCTAAGTAAGGTATAAGCCTCAAATGCTTTTCAGTTTACTAAGTCAAAAATGGAGTAGTTAAACAACAGTTCAGAGGTTTAAAGAATCAAAAGCAGTTGATTCTGCTAAAGGTCATAAAAAACAAGTCTTAAACAAGAACAGGCATTGTGAAAGTCCTCAGTTTAGCATGCCCCTATCAGTTCTTACCTTAATAAAGGTGAGAGGATAAATAACTGACTACACATGTCCACAGAATGGCATTTGAAAAGTGTTTTATGAACTCAGTATGACAGACAGTGTTTGTGGGTAAACATATTCTGCATTTTTTACTCAAAGCCAAGAAGGGAACTGAGGGCTGTCTTAAATTTGATGTGAAGCATAGATCACAATGAAGCAAATCTCAGCTTTGAATTCTTTATTGAACAAAGAAATTAGGTAATGTAGAATGAAAATATGTGCTTAAAAAGGAGTTTTTGGGCCCATATTCAATGCAGGGAATCTGTGAGGCTAAACAAAGTAGCTTACTAGTCTGCCAGAAGGGACTGTGAGTAATGCACCTCATTTAACACACCTTCATCAGCCAACAGTGGAAGTACAATGCATCCAGTCTTGCACAAAGCGGTTCCAAAGGTCATTTCAAACTCCAGAGGTGACATTTTTTCTGATTGCTTACCAGAATCTAAAAATTTGCTTAAGTTAAACAGTGTAGTTGAACAGTGAATATTTGTCAGGATTATTCTGGGTCTTGGAGCCATGAAACTGTGCTATCAGAAATATGTCTACATTTAAGCCAAACATTTTTTTCAGTGAGATGTCTTAAAAATTCCACTTATAACATTATTGATTTTTTTTTTTAATACCCAGAATATATTACAATGTGTTGAAGTACACCTCTGCTTTTTACCTCCTGTTCTTCACCTTTCAGTATTTGTAACTATCTGCCAGGGTCTAAATTTTGTAAAGGTTTGATTTGGGTTGAGGAGAAAAGAGGAAAATGGATAGCACTGAATTTATAGTAAATACATGAAAATGTAATTTACACCAGTGCCAATTTCTTATTTGCATGGCTGAAAAGGTGAAGCAATTAAAAAACCTGTCATATAGACATTCTCTCTATGCCCTCTTTCACCCAAATATAGCAGTCTTATCTTGGAACAAACAACAAAACTTCTCTGAAGTTTTTAGACAAGCAAATACTGTCATATCACATAGATTTCTGTAGGTTTAGAACTGTAGCTAACATCACCTAGTTTGGGATTAATTCTCAACAAAGGAACAACAATAGTAAAATAAATCATGTTGATGAGTAAAGTGCATCCAGCCTCTGCCTCTCTGCAGTGCTCTATTCTCAAATACAGGCTGTCCCATATTACAGTTTTCTAGGAGAATGGTGACAAGCACTTGAGTGTTTAATAGACAAGCTCATACAAAGTTGCAGTTTGCTTTAAAATGTGCAAACTGCATTGGTTTCTGAAGTGTTTTCCAGGGAGCACCAGCAGAAGTTGATTGCTTTTGTTACATATTTGGAAGGGCATTTGATAAGAGTAACTATGAAATACCAGAAGAAGTACAAGTTTTCTTTCTTTTAGTCTGTCCACACTGATCCTGTGGCTCTTCATGTGTGTTTCTGATAGACCAATTCCATGACAAAGCAATGATCTGTGGTGCTTTTTGGTTCCCATCTTAAGTACAGCCAAGTACTTCAAGGATCTGCATGAGGGACTACAGAACAGCATATTGACAACTATGCCAAAAATGAAGCCAGGACAGCTACATGTGCTGATGAATCCTAAACAGCAAGAGGCATTATATTTATTTTATTACGCTAATGTTCTGTCCCAGAAGTGAGACCTCAAATTTGAGGTTTGTGAAGTTTCTCACTGTTGTCTTGAAAGTTATTGAGCTCTGAAGACAATTGTCTGGCTGTCCCAGAAGTGAGACCTCAAATTTGAGGTTTGTGAAGTTTCTCACTGTTGTCTTGAAGGTCATTGAGCTCTGAAGACAATTGTCTGACTGTCACACACTCAGCAGTATTTAGTCCTCACAGTGCCCTAAGGAAATAGTCCAAGAGAGACATTCCCTGAGGATCCTCAGGCCAGTGTTACCCTGATAAATGAAGCAGGCTGAAGCTCACTCACTGCTCCTGAAGGCAAAGCACTCAGCTCAAGGTCTGGCAGGTTGGACCATCCCCTGCCTTGCATTTCCCAGCTGGTGCACTCTCCCCCAAACTGGGATCCAGCTCTCCCTTGAGACATTCCCAAGCATCATCTGCTGAAGCTGGAGTGGAGCCCTGGGGACAGGGCAGAGGGGTGGCAGGTCCAGGTCACTGGCCAGGGCAGTCAGACCCCAGGTGCCCCAGGCTCTGGCAGCTGTAAGGATGAAGAGGAGGCTCTCTTGTCTGTCTTCCAGCCTGCATGGCCTGGGAATATCTACTGTAAGGTTTTGATCTTCTCTCCTTAGATATGCTTGGGATGGTAGAGTTTTCCATGATGATTTGATCTGTGATAAGAGGAAATTAGGCCTGGAAATTCCTAGTACATTGTAGAGGACTCTCCTTATGGGCCACAAGTGGGTTTTGACCTTTGGGCTGGAAGCCAGATCAAATGAGCTGTAAAATAAATAACAGGGTAAATGCCTCTTACTTTCCAGCTTTAGTTGCCATGAGGAAAATATCTTTTTTTTTTTTTAAATTAAGGTGCTCAATTTATTGCAGATGAAACCCAGTTCATAAGATCTGTTGCTTTTTTATTCACAAGGTCAGGGAGGTTGTATTGTTTTTCTTTGTTATTTTTTTTCAGAAGGAGAACGTTCCTTTTGACATGTTTCTTTATTAAGTGACATTTTAATAAAACCTGATAGTACAAGGTAGTTCATTAATTAATTTTTTTCTCTATAAAAGGCTTTATTTATAATTTCTTTATTTGCATAAGTTGAAGCGAAATTTTAGTTATTTAAAAACATAGAAAAATGGTTCTTGAAGAAATAATTATTGATTCTTTTGTCAAAAAAATGGGAAAAAATTCCAATATCTGAAATTTCTCTGTCAACATTGTAAATTCTCAATGCTTCATTTCAGAAATCTTTACTAGTTTAAATGAGATTTCCATTTTTATTTAAAATTAATACTCTATTTAAATTTTAAAAGTATACATATTGGCATTTCAGAACACTGCAATATCATGTCAGTGAAAAAAATCACTGAAGAAAAAAAAATAATTAAAGAAAAATCTAGAGATATTGTCTAAGGAGATGAAATACAAAAAGAAAAGTTATTAAACATATTAGCAATAAGTTTTCCTCACATTTCATACACAAATTTTATCTTTCCAGTGAAGAAACTTTCAAGTCTAACTTCCTCTTCTTTTACATCCTTTCGTAGGACACAGGTCATTTGCCAGGAGCAGAACATTAATTTAATGAATCACAGGTAGCCTCAGCAATATGTAACTTTTTAAATTATTTCTGTGCTGGAATAGATAAAGAACAGAACTTCATACACGCTGATTTTGTGCTTTCAAAATGTATCTTAAATCAAGCCTGGGGACGAGGTGAGAAGACTGCTGAATGATAACTGATTAGGAGGATGTCAGGCATGCCAGTAGAGGAAAAAGCACATGTAAGTGTGCTGACTTCATTTTCTCTTGGCCCAGGTAACAACTGCAACCTGCAGAACCCCTGAGAGCAGCAACAGGGGAAACAACAGCTGAGTGTGCTGGGGCTGAATACAAAACAGCAGCCTTTGAAGGGAAAATGTAGGCAATGAGGAAAGAAATTTGGGTCTCAAGTGACAGAAATATATATGTTGTAAAAGTGGCTTCAAGAGTTTTTTCGTTTGAGATTTATAAATACACGTTTGTTTTAGCAAAATATGAGCTGAGAAATTTGCAGAATATACAAATCATTTAATTTCTGTGATTTAGGGAAGAAATCTTGTTAATAATGAAATAGTATAGGAAAAGAAGTTTGAGTTATCTCCTGGGAAAATGTGTGATGCTTTCTGGTTGTTTTAGAAAACAAACTATATTATTACAGAGCAATGAATCGTTTCTGTTTGGATAGCTTTGTGGTTATTCACACAACATAGACCCCTACAAACAGAAAATGTTGAAAGAACTGAGCCTTACGTGACTGGAAAAAAAGAACTTGTGTGTTTCCTGATGTTCAGCCAGAAATCTTACTTTATGGTTCTCTCTGAGACTTTGCAATAGCCAAGAAAAGAGAGTAATTTAACTCATTTTCACAAACGTGCTGCTTAGGCAAACTCTACTGAGAACCTCTGCATTAAAATGCAAATGATGCAGGCACTGATGAAGTCAAGGGCAGTGGCAGACAGATGCTGATGTGTTTGCATAGATCTGAACACTCAAAGCCAGCACATATCCCCGAGGTTGTGCAGACCACTCATTATTGTAGCACTGCACATGTACTTCCCCCAGACACCACCTTTTTTTGTCAAATTTCTGCAGAACATCAGATCTGGGCTCTACTTTTCTTCAGCAGTGAAAGAAGAGATCAGTAGGGACCCAAACCCAGTTTGTGCTAGTCTGGTTAGGGCATACAGTGCTTGTTATGGTGGAAGCACTATGGAATCTGTCATTTCAGTATTCATCCTTCAAATATTTACACTAAAATTTAAATTTCCCATGTTGCAGATACAGCTGTCTTTATGGGTATTAAAACCTGCCAGCATCCACACATCACAATGTGCTAACAATCTAACTTACAGCTCACCAGTCTGGAAAATAAAAGATATTATTATTGATGAGCCTGTTTATCTATTCACGCTTCATTCCTTTGACCTTTAGGGGGAAGTTTGAAACAGACTGATGCTCATGGCACCAGTCTGATGTCATGCCAGCCTGCTGACAGCACCGTTGTGGCAAAGTTGGGAAACTTTTATTTTAAACAGCATAAATGATAAAGATCATCACTGATTGAGGAGGTTCTCGTGCTCTCCAGCCATTTGTAGTTTGCACTGCAAAGAGAACAGACTCAGTCACCCAGAGTGGGAAGCACAGTCATGCTGTCTGCTGGAGGAAAGATTTATTTTTCTCCCTGCTAGAACCAGGAATATCTGTTCTGTTTCAGTTAGGTGACCATTGCAGATCATGCAGAAGAAAGTGACTTAACAAGGCTGTAGGGGAGCTGCAGATGTTCAGGTCCCAGCCTCTCCCAGAACAATAATCACTCAGAGGATGCAGAGCACAAAAGGCCCTCGGTGTACACAGAAAGTGGCAGAGGTAGATGTGACTATTGTTAATGAGTGGTAGAAGAATAATTCTCTCTGCTCTGTGTATGTGTGTGTTTTCATTCACAGTGATAACTTTCAATTCAATACCCTATATAAAACCTCAACAGTAACTAATTATAAAATAACTAGGAGCATCTACTGTTGGCAGAGATGGGATTGCTATTCAATAACCTTGTGAGGCTGCACATCCATGACTTTCTGAATCTGTAGTTATTAGGTGGGGGGTCCAGTGAAGGTTGTTTCAGATTGCTGCTGGCATCTTGCTGCTGAGCTCTGTATATTCAATGCTACAATGTCAGCAGCTTGAAATTCCCTGTCTGGATTTTACTCAGCTGATAATCTTCAATTTGGAACTGTTTGCAAAGAGAGAGAATGAGAATGAAGTGTTTTCAAAGTAGGGACATTCTCTGCAGCTCTCTGTCAAGGGGCAATCCTGCCAGTACATTCTCAGGCACTGCTCACCTGCAGCAATGAGTCATGTACTGAAATAAACAATTTGCTGAAACTGCTGTGATGTGCACTGATGCTGATTAGCAGACTGCAGACATTTGGAATTGCCTTTGCATTAGTACACAGCTTTGTTCAAACAAAAGGTAGCACCAAGTGAACAGGTATGCCAAAGATTTCTACAGACCCAGATCTTTACCTCCTCCTGCTCTCTGAAAGAAAAAGCCTCAGTGGATTTCAGCATTACAGAACCAGGGAGGATGTCTTTCATTTTCAAACTGTGTGAATGTTAAAGAGGGAAGAACAAATCAGCAAAATAGAAAACGGACTAGTCTTTACAGAGAGCAGTCTTCAGGGCACTGGTTTAATTCCATTCCAGAAGGTGACAAACAAAGCCTGTAAATTAATGTCCAGCCTCAACATCTGTGTTTCTGTAATAAGAGACTTACCAGTCCCAGATGATTCTTGGACAAATAATTTTGAATGGCTGCTTTCATTGGAAAGAGAACCCAACCCTGCCCTTCCCTACACAAAAGTTCTGCTCCATGAGCCATAAGTTGTTTCCCAATAGTTTCTTTAAAATTTGTTTGTTGGAAAAAGACCAGATATATTTAAAATTTGTTACTAGGAGCAAGTGCAACAAATGCAACATATGCCAACCTCATAAAGGATCTGTACTTAAGATAGAAAAGCAAAATGAGGGCAAAGAACAAGATAGAGAGCCATTTTCTCAGAGAGTAGGGACCCTTTTTCACATATAAACACACAATGTGTTTCCACACACTGGGCTTTGGCACAGCACTATTCTGAGCTGACTGACAAGTGTGAAAACGTAGAATCTGCCTTGTTCTATCCATCCAGAAAGGCTTCAGTATGATTTCAGGGAGGTTTCTTCAGTGAAAGAATTTCTTCAGAATCTGCCCCTAAGTTGCTCTGCAGACAGGCAGTCTTGGTTCATTGGAAACTTGTCTCCTCAGCTTGCAAGCAAAGGTTAAGACATTCTTCAGGATTTGTTTCTTTCACAGACCATTTTCATTATCTTCCCTTTCTTTAGATAGGACCAGTAATTCAGACCAATTTTTCAGAGAACATTATAATCTGATTGCACTTTGGTTTTTTTTAATTGAACAGTCATGCAATCATTGTGCATATAGAAACAGAATCTGGATTTTTATAAAATTTGAAGCCTGTTTTAGAATTGCCAAGTGCTTTCATGTTCCTGCTGTAAATTATCTTTCATTAATCCTTCTTACATAGATGAAAAACTCTTGTCTGTACCCAGAACTGAAAAACTGTCCCTCTTCATTCAAATCTGCTAACACTGAAAATTGGAATCATACTGTGATCTTGAAGCACAGATAGTGTAGCACCTCACCCACAGCTCATTGCAGAGAAATGTTTATAAACCGGCAGAACAAACAAAAATATATAAACACTAGAAGTTATATAATAATAATTCACTTACCTGAGGAACCAAAGACTCCAACTTCTGGTTGTGTTCACGGCTTTCAGTCACAACTCTAAGCCCATTCTCATGTCTGGATTTAGTCAGTACCCACAGTTCTTCAAGAAGAAAACTACATTTTGGCATGGAGAATGCTCAAGATTAGGAGCATGCTGATGCTCAATCCTCTATTAATATAGACCAAAATAGCCCATCCTGCACTGTGAGCAGATGGAAAACAGGGAGATATACAAAACTGAGATATACAAAATGAAGGTTTGATTTCCTGTGTTCACTGTATTTATTGCCATGAGTGCAATCAATTTTACAGTATATTGCAGTATGGAAAGCTAACTCCTTTGGCAAAACTAAAGTAATGTCCCTGGTCTCAAATATTTGGATTCTATTCCTAATTTGAAAGCTGAATCTGAGTTAGTGATTGTGTGTCTTTGTGAACAATACAAGCTTGAATTCAGTGAGATTAATCTGACTTTGCAAACTGCACTTGCTGCAGAAATTCAAAGCTATTAGTTTAGGTCTGATCAAATTAGCCAGTTTTGAAACCACTGCATTACTAGCCTGTTTCTTTCCAGCTGTGCCATGATGTTTGATAATCTGCTGTTTCTATGCCTGTATTGTTCTGTGAAATGTTCCAGTCAAGAATTAATCAGTATGTTTTAACTTCAACATGACAGCTTCAAAGAATGTATTTCAAATAGTTTGGTTTTACTTTATTTTTTGTTTTATTTGGATCTGTAGCAGACTTTTGCAACTGATTGAAATAAGAGCACAATTATAAGATATCTTTGCAATTCTAATTAAACAGTTAATTAGTACTGGTGAATTTTCATACCTTCCATTTAGCATTAGTGAATAATAACACAGTAAGCAGAAGCAATAAAAACAGCACTATTTTTCCCTTGCAAAACTCTAAACCCAATTCTGCTGTAAATTTTGCAAGCTCATTTGATTACAGAGTTAAAACATAATTTGTTCAAAAGTCTCCAGCTCTCGGTTGGAGAACTGTGTTTGTAATTTGGTATTGCCAAAGGTAGCAAGTGCACACCATATACTACCACACAAACAATTTTCCAATAGGATATATGGAGTAAAGGACAATATTACATTTGATAATTTAGCCAAGAAGCTAAATAGCACCCTTATGACTGAATTTGGAAAGCATGAAAAAACAGCAGCAAAAATGTTAAAAAGCAAATAATAGCAGATATAAAATTCAAGAATATCTGTCTTTTCCAAATAAGAAAAAGTACCATTTACTAACATCTCCCTCTCCCTGCTATACTAAAGCATGCTGTAAAAAAAAAAAAAAAAAAACCAAAAAAAACCGTAGTACTGAATATGTAAAAAATGCCTGTAGTACATCCTTAAGTCAGCTATAGGGCACATGAAAGGCAGTTCTGCAGAATAGCATAATGTAATTCCTTCTAAGTAATTCCTTCCAACTAATTCCTTCACTTTGAAAGCTATTTGTGTTTTTTTGTTTTTTGGGTTTTTTTATTAAATGCATGTAATACTGCATCCTCATCTAATACTAAAAATTATTAACTGTTTTGTTCTATCAAACTCAACATCTTCAGAGGAAGAGTTTCTAGAATCACACACATCTGGTTGTCTTTTATCATTTAAAGAGTCCTTCTGGAGACCTTGGGTTTCATTAAGTAGTCCAGAACTGAATAGGAGAAAAATAGAGTTTTGAAATTATTTATTATTAATATACAGGTTTGCCTCATTCAATGCAGCTGCATCTTTTGCTTTCACTTTTACTTTTACTTTTACTTTTTGCAGTGCATTTCCATAACTTTAAAAACCAATTTGGTTATATTTTCTAGTCAGATAGTTCTCTTCATAAAGCTCAGTGAAAGCTCATATAGCATTTAAAGTTCATTTCCACCCTGATTTTGGCAAGCGGTCTTTTAATACAGAAGAATCATATTTAAATTATCCATGCTAAATGACAGATTTTAATTGTACTTCATACTTTTCTTTCCTCTTTTACACTATAGTGATTTGGAATATTGAGCAAGTGTGTTAAATCCCTGGCATGTAGTGAGAATTCATTTAAAAGGTAAATTGTACTGGAATGGAATATGCTTACTGTTTCCATCAAAGTGTGCTGTCCTCTTCTGTCAGGGCTCAATCCTGGATCATACTTCACAGCTATAAATATGACTGACTGCATTGGCAACATTTTCAAATTATGTCTTTCAAGGACATAGCTATAATGCTTATTTACACATTGATTTCAACTTACTCACTTGAGTGACTAAGGGCTGTTTACATGGGTAATGCATTACAAGATTGAATTTATCTCATTTAACATATCAAAAATCAAAGACAAATGAAACTTTGAACAGAACTGGTTTTCAGCTCCAGTTTATATCTCCTTTCTAATTCTGTTAACAATTTCTCTGATGCTTTCACCCCCTTCTTTATCCTAAGCATATAGAAAAAGAAAACTTTTCATCTATTTTATTCTGAAACAGTAAAAGACATTAAGGTAAATAAAGAAACTAGTTTCATGCAATAGTCTGAAATACTACAATCTCTTGGGAAGAGAAAAGGAAAGATAAGGAAATGAAAGGGGTAGTTACCATTTTACTGACATCACAGAAATCTCCTTTATTAAAAACCAAGTGACCTTAAATGCCACAGGGCCATTAAAAGTAATGGGATGTGGTCTCAAGCCAGTGAGTGATATGAAGCCAATTCCTACTCGGGGGTTTAAGCTGTATGATCCATATTAATGTATTAGTATCAGTAGATGAAACATAACGAATACTACATCTCATTTACATAATGGATGAGAGTGGGGAAGCTGTTCCAGATGGCAGATGAGCACCTTGAGCCAAAAGAGATTTTTTTTTTTTTTTCCATATCAGTATCCACAAGTCTGAATTGCTGAGATTAGATCAGTCTGATGAGAATATGGACTTTGAGTAATTTGTTGCCCTTAAATATGAAGAAAGTTAAATACCCATCAAGAACAACAGCAGTCCATGCAGCTGTGGGGTCTTCTTTCCTTATTGATATGTCTGGTAGTTCAATTAATAACTAGAGGTGTAAATGTCATAGAAAAAATTATTCTCTGACAAATCCTGATTAGCATGTCGAGAGTCAATTCACATGTTCAGTCATATTTATGCAGTGCAGTGGTTTAATACCTTAACACACGCAATGCCCACTTTGAGGAAATTCTGGGCTATTTATAAACTCAGTACAACACCCAAATGTTCAAACAGTGAAAACAAATGAGAATGTGGTGTCCTTTCTTATAACCACAGGCTTGCCTTATAAATGATCCGTTCAAGTTTGGCACAGGTAAAAAAAGTCAAATACAATGGATAAACTTTATCAATGTATTAAATTATATGTTACTGGAAGGACTCTTTTTTTGCCTCTGAAAGGAGAAACTGATGTCCTTGATGAGTTATAATTGTTGGAGATGACTGTTTTCGTAAATGAGCTTAAGTCCAATAAATGTTTACCCTGAGTATTTAACACTGTGCTGTAGGTACTTCAAGAATCCCAATCAGTCCACAGGTAACAGACTTCTATGAATCTACTAGTTATGAAAAAATTTATTTGGACTGATTAGTGTGCTCTGACTGTTATGTTATATTATACTATAGCAATGTATTTGAATAGTTTAGACCATAGTTTATACCAGGTGCACCAGCCTAGCCACTTTAACTGTTTTTCTGCTGTTTTATCAAACACCCTGGAATCCGCCAAGCCTACTGAAACATAAATTGTGCTAAACTGGGAGAGAAAAAGCTGAAAAAAAGAATACCAAGATTAGAAGACCCAAGATAAAGGTGGGCAGTGAAGCACTGGACTGTAGCCAATCATATTTCCTTCAAGGTGTGTGCAGAGCACGTGGACAAGATAGAGGCACCAATAAAATAATGTGTGACCGTGGGCAGTATTTTAGAATGTATAAGTAGGGTATAAGGGAAACAATAAATCAGCTTCTGCACAATCACATTGATTTGTCGTTTGGAAGTCCTTTGTTCCTGCATTATATATGGTAAAATTTACTTTTCTTAAGCCAATAATATGTCAGAATAAGAGCCATTTCCAGATTTGCAGCTAGGAAAAAGTTCTGTCTTTCCCTGGTTAGAATGGCAATGACATTATAGGTGTCTATATACCTGGTGGTTATTCCATTGCCAACATTATTTTCTGAGACATGTTAAGTTATTCAATTTTTTGAATAAAAACTCCCATTTATTAAATGCATTTAGTATAAAAGACTATTTTTAAGAATGGATTTGGTTATTGTAAAGATGTGGAAGTGAAACAGAGGAGATGATGCTTTTGCTTGGTGTTGTGGTGCTAATTCAATGTCTGGAGAGGCATAAGTAGACTACTGTTTCCTAGCTTTATCTACCTGAAACACAACCTCTAAAAGAGACTTAAAGAATGATAATTGAAACATCATAGATTTGTATGTGAGTGTGTCTCTGTGTGTGTGTTGTACGCACACTTTTAAACATATTAATTTCTTGGAGGTGAGAGTAGGAAGGAGTTAAGTAGACCACATAGTAGAAGAACATTTCATATTTGAGGTACAAGGTCAGAAAGTGTGTCAAGAGCTTTTGGATTTGAAAATCGTCTCAACACCTGTTCTTCCTTAAACATTGGTTTAACTTTTTAGTATTTAAAAAAAAAAAAAAAAAAAAAAAAAAAAAAAGCTGACAGCAAATTCCCACCAAGATATTGCTGAAGGAAATATTTCTGAGTACTGGAAAGATTCATGTTTAATTTCCAGCCATCAGAAACCCAAGTAGGTAAAATGATGCTGTGTGGAATTTACAGCATTTGCTGCTTTGCAGGTTTTTGCAGGTTTAGGCTCCACAGTGAAGAGAAGGTAGAGTTCTTGGATTTGTGATGTATGGAAAATGCGTTGTCTGTTTTCAATGTTCCCTTTCATTAGTTGACTTTGTTTCTGCTGTGGTTCTAAGACTTTCTGAAAAAGAGACATCTGTGTTTAACTTTTGGGGTTTTTTTTAACATTGATACCAACAAACGCTGGTTACACCTTTATAAGAGATCAAAATATGAGGATGCATGGAGTTATTAATCTACTTCCTAAAAAAGTCCTACAGAGAGTAGAGGGAAGTAAGGGCAAAAGGGAGGAAATGAAATACAGTTCTAGAAGCACTAAATTTAAATTATTTCAAAATATAAATCTATAAAGAGATATTATGTTATACCATACAGCAAATTATTTTTTGGTGAAACAACCCTTCAAAATAATAAATTCAAGGAAATACTAATGAAAGTATTTTAAGAAGGTTTTCTTTTTACTTTTACACTCATTTCTTTCATTTCTTTAAAGTCAGTAACAAAATTGCTGTTAACTTGATGTCTTTTCTTTTCTTTCTGGCCCATGAGCACAATTATGGGCTGTGTATCACTGGAAACAGGATAAGATGTCACCAAAATAATAACAGTGTTGGAAGGTGAGGTGAAATGAGAAAGGTATGATGCAAATGCATCCCTTTGTGCTATGTGAAGCAGAAAATGAAAACATCTTTCATTGCAGGGAAGTGAATCTGAAGCATATTTAGGAATAGCTAGATTTATGTTGAGTTAACATTAAGTTAATATTGATTGAGATGAAACAGCGAAACATGAAGAGATACACTCATTCATATTATTATGTACTTTTGGCAGCTCTATTTTTCTGTAATCTTAATGAAAGATATAGTCAAACAAATTCATCCCTAAAGGTTTGCTTTATTTAGAGATCTCATTCTGTCTGCTTTGTCTATCTCCTTTTACTTTGTCCAAACAAACATTTTTTCGATCCTTAAATTAAGCTGGCTTTTCGTTTTTCCCTCAAGAGTGTTGCACATCATTAGAGAGGTGGTGGAACAAGTACAATTGCAAACATCTGCTACGACAGCACAGGGATGCCATAAACTGATCTGCAGCCATTGTGACTGTCAGGACTTCAAGTTTGTGTAAAGGTCACATTGTTTGATTGCAGACAAATGACTCTGGGAATTCATGTCATCATTCAGGGCTTATGCACCCATTTTGATTATTTAGTAAAGTTGTTCTGTGAAGGGAGAAACTGTATTAAGTCAAGCAAGGGTCAAGAACCACTCTCATATGCTTTTTTATTGCTTAAGTTATAGAGTTGACCATTGACAGTACAGTGTATTTCCAGTGCTGATGCACAGAACTTTGCAGCTGGGAACTATGCAGAACTTTGCATAGTAATGTCATAGTGTGATATAATGAATTATTAAATTGTGTTTGTCCTAGCCATGGCTATTTAAGTTGATACATAATGTGAATACTACACATGAATAGGCACTTTTCTTGAACTTAAAACTGAGGATTTTTGTGTGGTGGTTTTCGGGGGTTTTTTTGTGGGGTTCTTTTTGTGAGATTTTTTTGGCTGGTTGTTTTTGGATTTGCTTTCCATTTTTACTGTCAGTATACAAATGGGGCTTTTTTATAATTACTTGTGTCCTTTTTTTTTATAGTCTGACCACTTGTGCATGATCCAACAGGAATTGCTTCCCTTAACAAGGAAATAAAATTTCCCAGTGACAGGAATTAGTTGTACCAATAAGTGACCTTTCTCTAAATCCTAAAATGTTCTCACACTCTCAACTATTAGCAGTAGTCAGAGAAACTGTGTACCTACTTCCCTTTAGACATCAGGATCTTAATTCTATTTGGACAAATCTTCAGTTGGTGTAAATTTGAATTGCTTCATTGCCTTCACAAGAGTGATAGCAATTTATGCCAGCTCAGAATGTGGTGCTTAATCTTGGTACTGAGAGATGAAGCTAAAAAAAAGAACACTTCATATAAACTTAAAAAAATAGCCTTCGGTCTTAAGACAAGATGATGGAAAATTTAATGCAAGTTATAAATAGGGCCATTAATTTGATATACAATGCTCTAGCAGTATACTCCATTAAGCCTCCATATTTACTTAGCTGCTACCATGCTACCAACATGATACAGCAAAGTTATTATGTGAATCTCTTCTGTCATATCACATTACTTTTCTGCCTCAAACTTGGTTTAAATGCACAGTTGTACAAAAAAAATCTAGATTTTTCAAGTGCTCACCTATTACCAAAATATCCTGTGTTAAAACAGGGATGAAGAAATATCTTAGGTCTGATTCTGAATCTCCTTGTTCTATGAGTTTAGATCTGACTCAAATAAAATTAAATTTTACTTTGATGTGAAAAACACGGAATTATTATAAAACATTTTTTAAATCACCAATTTTAGAAAAGAGGAAGAAAAAAAAAAGATTAAAAAATCAAATTATAGGTTTAGATGATTGTGTAACAAAGATAAATTGAGTTTCAGTCTCAGACAGGGGCCAAAGGCAGGAGCACCCTTCCCACTGTTATGATCAAAAAGACAGACAGCAAATATAGACTCACAAGGACCTCCAAGGTCGGTGAATTCAATTCTCATAAAAGCAGGTAATTATTTCATAATGTCTTACACATGTAATTCATAATGTCACATTACATTGCCTACAGATGGCTTGGGGGAGGGGTTTGTTCTCACTATTCTTTCCTATTCTTTTGTGACTACACAAAACATCCTAATTAGTATCTTAAATATATTCATTCCAGTCCCTCCTAAAATTTCCAGGTCCTCAGAGTAATGCTACTTTCCTCTCAGTTCAGTAAACAGTGCACAGGGTCTGTGTCAATGCAGAAATGCAAACCAAGTGGAGAGGCAATCTGATCAGATTCTGCACTGATCTCTTCTGGCCTGTTTCCACTTTTCCTGTGGATCAGTTCAGTAGCAGCAATTGTAGAGAAAGTAGACTTTAAATAGCACAAGGAGCTGTGATAACTTTGAGAGTTAACTTGCTCAATACCTTTCCCCCATCACAGTGACTTTTCTAAACTGACTTGGTTTCTTGGCTTCTTGTGGGGGTGAAGATTTTTTGGTGTTTATATTAGCTGGGGATGTTTGTAGGTTATTTGGCATGGATTTTTTAAGGTTTTTTTGTTTGTTTTTTTTTTTAATTTCTCCTGTTCAGCTTTCATCCATTAAGTTTCCTTCAAAAAAAAACAACAAAAAGCCAGCCATTCTCCAGCTGATGATGCATCTTATGTCCCTAGGAAAGAAAGAGTGAGTTGTCTGACAGGTGATATAGAAAACTTACCTTGATTCTTCTTGAGTCTGTAACTTTATGTACATAAGTAAACTAGAGGGCTTCAGTCAATAATATACATAAAAAATTTCATTCACATTAACAAGTTTTTAATACTTAAATGAATATGGATTAATTATGACCACTTCCAACAGATCTATAGCAAAGACTAAACTAGACTAGTTTAGAACAGACTGTTTCTGTTGAAAGGGACTCATAACCATCATCTAATCAAGCTGCCTGACTAATTCATGACTGACCAAATGTTAAAAGAGCTATTAAGAGCATCATCCATGTGTGTCTTAAACTCTGACAGGCTTGTCACCTCTCTAGGAATCCTATTGCAGGGTTTGATATCCTCTTGGTACAGGAATGTTTCCTTGTGTCCGACTGGAATTTCAGCCGGTGACGCTTTGAACCATTCCCATAACTCTCATCACTGGATCCCAGGGAGTTAATCAGCACCTCCCTCCCCACCTCCCCTCTGCAGGAAACTGTAGGGAACAGCAAGATATTAGGTACAATTAAGAACATGAACTTTTTCATATGTAGGATTTAGATGCATATTATCTTTCCATACATGCAAATGTAATTCATCCAAAGACTGAAAAAGAGCTGTACTTGTTTCAACCTGTAGAATTAAAATACTATTGATAAAAGATTGGCATGTTCTGACTAGTAATAGCCTTGTTTACAGCAGGAATCAAAACTCTGGGTATGATACCTATGTCTCAGAAGAATAAATTGATATGGTCCAAAGGAAAAAATTATTGAGGAATTATTTTACATTCAGTGCATCTTTTGTGATAAAATTGCAAGCACAAAATTGTAGAATTTATCCCAAATGTTTTTGTACCAAAAGCAGCTCTTCTAGTCATTACAGGGGTTTGTCCCCATAACCACACACAATACTTTATGTACTGACATTTGTTGACAATAACATCCTGCTATTGCAGACATCTGAAAACAACTGATGGAAAAATGACAAAGACAAATGGATCACAGCTTTTCTCTTGAGGTGCCTGTTAGAAGCTGTAGTTCCTTTGCCATACCTTTTCTCCTTTTTCTTTCCTCTTGCAAGTCCTCCCAAATCACTAATCAATGTCTCAGTCCTTACATGTTTCATCCAAGACAAATAGAAAAGGTGGAAAATAGCATTTCTTATACCGAATGGCCACTGAAAGATTTTTCAGTGAACCCTCAAAACAGTTTATATCCACTGTTTCAGGAGACCATGATTTATACAATGTTTCAAAACCTGTCTCCAGAAGTGTTGTTCTTCACACTCAGTATCCCTTTAGGATATAGTGAAGTCATTGAATTCATTGCCAGATTCAACCATAAGAAAAATGACACTTTTTTTTCCTTTTAATTACCTCTCTAATTTAGATATTTCAAATATTTAAAATCTCTTTATTTGTATGTAGAAGAAACCATACAGACATGCAAAGAAAAGCCTGTAATATCTATATTCTTCCAACTATTCCACTGACAAGAAGAAATGAAAATCTAAGTTACTAACTATAAGGAAACAAAGAATAATTTTAAAGTGATGCACCATGCTTTGAGATTTTTTTTTTTTTTTTGAATGCACGTTGTAAATCCTATAAACTGCTCTTAAGAGGATCTCAGTGATCTAGAAATCTCTCTGAACAAGCTACTATTTTTTGAATGCTATCTCACTCTTTGGTGTATAGTAATTGAACTAACAGAAAGTTCTATTCAATCTTAGAGAAACTTAACCCAGCTTGAAATTAGCTTTTCATCATAATTCCTGCTTGGAGAAATCAATACAGAGTTAGTAAGCATTGTGTCCCTTCCACAAGTTTTTAAAATGCTGTATTCCTACTGTATAATAGCCTATTTCATATCAATATAATCTGAGCTACAAGAAGTCAGCTAATTCCAGTTTGGATAATGAAGGTATGCTCTGAACACTGCAGAGCTATCAGTCAGACACAGTAGGCTTGATGCAGTTCTATTGCCAAGATCTTCTGAACGCTCGAGGGTCTAGAATATAGATGAAAGTTACAGAGCAAACAAAACATCAAAGCTAAAAGTGGGGACTGAAGTGGTAAATCAGTTAGATGCCCTTTATCTCTGGAGATTAGTGTTCCAATTCTGTATCAGGACCCATAGCGAAAATAATTTTAATGGCTTCTATCTGATCCCCTGGGTGCAGTTTATCCACATTACAGATTTCACTGTACCATTAAGAATGACATATATTTTTCTCCTAAAGAAAGGTGTGGAACACGAATAACAGGGGATACTTCACAGACCAGGATTGATGTATGTTGGCAAAGCAACGTGTGAAAACTGTGGGCCCATAATAGCCAGGGGATTAAGTACGGATTAAGGTGCAGTGAAAGGGGCTACAGAGAACTCTGAATGACCTCTCTCTGCACAATAGTGTTAATATTCAGGCCTTAGCTTCATGAACACCATTTTTTATCAGTATAGTTATTAACTGTAGCGTATTAATATATATCTGAAGATTTGGAGTCTGTAGTAGCTCATCTCCTACAAAGCTGGGTGCTACAAATAAAAAAAAAAAATAAAAAAAAAGAAAACTTTTCACTTCTCCTGATCTAAAAGTGTAATAAAAGCAAGAGTAGGTTGCATTTTAGAAACATTGCAATAATAATAGTAAACTAATATGCTTGTAGAGTTTATTCCATATTTCTTAGGGAAGCTGTACAAAGTTGAGGCTCATAAATGTAAATACTAGCTTGATATATCAGAACTAATAATCCAAACTATTTTAGTGTTATAAGCTTGGTCAGGTTTTTATGCATCACAGAGTGGGTTTGGAGTATGTTTCTCCTTTTTTAGTCTTGGCATTTAGCTCAAGTCTAATATCCTTGTACCAGTTTCTTCACTCCCATGGGTTGTCTCTATTGTTCTTCAGATAATTCATGTAGCTGTCCTTTACAATCACATTAACTCTCACTTCAACTGGAAACTTCTAAATGACAAAGTAGATCCATTTATGAATATAACTTCAGGAATTCCCAGGTGCTAAGTTTTTTAAAGCAATTGCCTCCAAACTAGTACCTCGGATGTCACTGGTACTGTTGACCAAGAGACCCTCCAACATTGCATGAAGCTAAAATTAAATTTAAAATTATGAACTGGCACTGTGAACAAGAGCAACTTTGTAATATTATCTATGGTTTATCAGTTACTCACTCACTTTTCTGGCTCTTCTATGACTATAGGGGTTTTTTGGAAGCTCCAGAAAAGAATTTCTGTTCAAAACTGCAGCAGTGAATCACTCAATGTTCCTCTCAAGTCCAGACTTACATCAGCTAGAAAATGATTCATGGTGGACCACAAAGGAAAGCAGGGAGAACTCTAGAATGTTTCCACTATTGCTATGTCTCATTTGGAGTTTATATGCCACTTGGCTTTCAGAGAATCCTTAACTAGGTAAAAACAGCCTACAAATACTTGCAGAAGGCAGCTGCAATTTTTCACATTTCTTGAAATGAAAAACATTCCTATATGAAGGAGTTAATAGAAAAACACCATTTTTGATGTTTCTACCAAAAGCTTGAGAAATCCTCTGCATGTGTAGGGAAAACCAGTTTTGGTATATTTCCTATTTGTTCATTGTCCTCTTTTAGGGCAGGTTTAGAATGCAGAATCTGCTTTTTAGAGGGACCCCTCCTAAAGTTTCCTCCCAAATTTGCCCTAAACCAGGACAGCAATAAACTCAGGATTAAATACTGACCCTCTGGAAAATAATCAAGTTCTAACCTTGGCTTCCACGAGGCCAAGAGTTGGTGCTCTGAAAGCTGGAGCTGCTATGTTGGAACACTGGCTAAAGGTTAATTTGGGTGAAAGTTTTCTAAAATCTCACCCCACCCACCATTCTGAAGCATCACTTAGCTTTAACTTGGGAAAGTTTAAAAAAACCTGTATTTACTTTTGATGGACAAATAGGAGATAAGAGTTACAGGACTGTAGAGTACTTGGAAAGGAGAGGATCAGGGAAAGAGATGGAAGGAAGGATGGAAAAGGGAGAAGGGGGGTTATTGATTTCTAAGTACAGGATGTGCTGAACTTTGATGAATCTGGGCACGAGCAACAGAAGTTGAACTTTTCCATGTCCTTCAGCTTCTACACCCAGTGTGTTTCTACACCCAACATGCTTTTAGAAAATAAAATCAATTTACTTGAGGAAAGAAGAAGATTGAGCAAGTCTGTTAAAGTAATCAGTTTCTTTTTTATATGCTTTTAACCAAAACATTGTCTATAAGCCCTTTGCTACTTTGAAACATCAAACTGATAAAGGAAAAAAAGCTTTTAAAATGAAATATTTTCCTTGGCAACAAGTTTTTGCACAAAGTGTGCTTCTGCTGAAATACCAGCTGTGAAATGTGTTCCATGAAGTCAAGAGAAAGCCTTAATCTTCCAGTCATTGGCATTTTACTTATGCATTCAGCATGTGTTATTATAATTCCTCTTGTTATTATAGGGCATGGTTTATAAGCTAACTTTGTCTTTGTTCAATGACAATGGTTATGGACAAATTAGAGTCTGAAAATGCAATTTTTATCTTGCATTTGAAATTCCAAGACACAGTTTTTAATGTAGTGAAAAATTTCAACTGGTACTTGGAAAAAAGCATAGGAAAAATACATACAATATGGTAATAAAAGTACCATACTATGATTTTATGTATGTGCATACTTTGGTTATTTTCAATAGATTATTGAAAGATTCTTGTAAATGTAACCTTAGCATAACATGAATGTAGCTCTAAGAATAAAATGCAGCATAAAGTATAAAAGGAAAAAAATGCAGATGCAATTTTTACTAATCCCAGGCTAATGTGTGTGCTCTCAAGAAAGCCACAGATAGCTGAGGACTTGACATTAAACCAAGGGACATTTGTAGATATTAGCTGGCCTTGGTTTCATTCAATCTAGAAACTTAAACTAAATTTATGATGATTCTAATCCCAAACCCAAATTCATCCTTATTGCAGATCTATGGATGCCAGGAATCCTTTCTTGGAGAAATTAGATAACAAGGATCTTATTCATTTAATTCCACAGTGAATTACTATCAAGCTGCTTCCATCATTCTCCCATTAAGAAGAATTCAAAAAGGGTATTTTCCACAATCAGTAAAATATTTACATTTTTCTGAAGCATCAGAATTGGAAACTGTCATGGAATGTTAGTTCCTGTAAGATGAAATAAAAGTTTTTCAGAATAGCTTATCTGTGAGAGAATTGCAATAGAATGCCAAGTCAGTTTACTGTCCTGTGCATGGATATGGATTGGAACATCTTGCAACTTTGAGAAAGGATGATTCCCAATGTAACTCAAATGATAGCACATTTAGGTGATTGCAGATATCTCATAAGAAAACCTATTGCAAGATTTCAAGCAACCTTTGCAGTCTTACAGAATCTTATATACAAATGCACCCCAGTCAGATACTGACATACTTCAGTGCTCATGCACACTCCTGCTCCCAAACAATTACAGTTTGCCCTTGAGATACTGCCTAAGAAGGATAACTGTATGGAGGTGATGAGCAATAAGTCTATATTTCTCTGTACCACATACACACAATTTTTTAAAACATCGTTAAAATTTGTAAAGTAAAATTTTAAAAATCAGGATCCAGGAAAAAGAGATAGGTAAGTCAAAGCAAAATTAACAATATTTTTTTCTTTTTCTCCTGCATATTTCTACAAGTTTCCTGAAAATAAATAAAAAAAAAAAACCCCAATAAAAAACCCCCATCAAACTTCAAATGGTACTGCACTGAATTAATAAGAAAAATAAAAATACATAGTTTAGAATCTAAAGGCTTATTTTATTAAAAAAATTTTCTGACTGACATTATGGCCAGTTGCCTACTATAATGGAAATTTGTCTAACCAGAGTAATCTCTTTTCCTAAGGTTACTTGTCTTCACTTCTGCATTTTTACATCAGAAATAACTTTATGAGAGGAAAGTTTGAGGATGAATTCAGGTTTTTACACCCTCTTGGTCATTTATTCTGTGAGAAAAAATAATCCAGTGAAATTTGCAATTGTTTTGCATCCTCTAAATTTGTTGTGGTTATACAGACCTTTAACTCCACACCCAAACTTCAAAGTATATTGTAATATGCCTTGCATCTACCTATAAGGATGTGTTTGTGCCTATGCAGACATGACAATTAAATAGCAGTGCTCAAGGTGACACCCACTGCTGCAGGTTTGCATCCCAGTCATGCACTTCATTGTACAGTGTCTGCAGGAGTACTTGTTATTTTAGTTCTAATTAACTAATTCTCCTTCCCTCCTTATTGTCACAACAAATGGGTTACAGACCTTCTAAATAGTCTTTCAGTAACAAAAGTAGCCAAATATGTGTGAATGTCTGCAAAACACCTAAAAAATACAAATTTTGAAGGGGGGAAGATGCCAGAGTTATTATAGAAAATGGGTTTAGTTTTTGTGAAGTTGTCCCATCTGCCAGCATTTTCACTTATTGCCTGTAATTGACTGACTCTGAGGTGGAAAGGACAGGCAGATTAAGGAGGACAGGTGAGTGCTGTTGTAGTGGGTTGACCTTGGCTGGACAGCAGTTGCACAGTATCACTCTCCACTGGGACAAAGGAAAGAAAATAAGATGGAAAACAACTAGTAGGTTAAGGTAGTTTACTAAAGTGAAAAAATAAGAAAACCAAAAGTTTGCCTGCACAGGGGATGTCCCTTTGAACACCCAGTGCAGAATGGACAATTGTGGTGCCACAATTGTTGTGCTTCTGTCCTGACAACTTCTGAGGCAGCTTGAAACCCCTCACAGGCTACTAGCATCTCTTTTTCTGTTGGAGTAGAGTGGCCTTCTGATCCTCAATAACCCCAGCTCCAAAATTCTGATGTCAGCCCTGGGTTTCTCCAGCAGTCCTGTGCCAGAGGCTCCAGCTGATGCCCTGCTCCCCAGCTGCAGGGTAGAGAATATTTTGCACAGCCAGTCCTGTCCAAACAGGCCCAAGAGAAACTGCTGGAGCTATTTCCTCTCTGATCTGATCTGCTCAAGGTCCTGCTGTTGCTCAAAGCCCTCTTCAAAATGATTTCTCTTCCAGGTGATCCAGGCAGCATCAGCTCACCCCAGCTGTTCAAATGTCATTTAATTAACTGTCCCTAAGAACAAGGATGGCAATGACTGTTGCCTTACTGATTTTCATGCATTTAAAGAAGGTTACTGCTTAGGATACAGCTCTTGGGTGTGGACTTTCATATGAGCTGAAGAGGTTCTTGCTCAGGATATGTCTCAATTATTTTCTACGTCCATCTGGCATGATGTAAAATCTTCTTGGAGATCAGCTTAGCACAGAGTAAACTGTATGATGCAAAGGCAAGTTTAAAATGCTTGGACAATTGTAACTGAGGTCAGGAGTAATACGGTTGTGTGACTCCATGGTCAGTACCTTTTCAAAGAAAGATATTTACAAAGTTTAGTTTCAGACAGGTAAATACAGGCACTCATTCCAAGAGATTTATTTCCCTTGATGTTCTATAATCAATGGACCTAAATAGATCAGATGCAGAAAGATTAACTTGGTTACCAAAATAGCACAGCTAGGCTTCACGGTGTGTCATTCAAGGTGGAGTTTTCTTCAGTCTCCTCTAGGTAAAATTCCTTGTTTTTATATTGATCTCTCAAAGTATATGTATTTGGCTATTCTTCTGTCTATGTTACCCTTCTTCAAATAGTATTTGCTAGCCTACTGTAGCAGAAATGTCATGTGCATCCCTGCTTGTATTATTTGTAAGAGTAGTCATCTTTCTTTTGAATGTTTTAAAAATTTAAAATGCGATAGACTTAATGCACTATTCATAGGGAAAATGGAAGCTTTAAAATAATTTCTGGGTAGATGCCTATGTATTGCCAACAATAAAAAAAGAAAATTATAGCACTAAAGAGAAAAAGAGAAATCGCATTTGTGCAAGGACGATACTCCATCAAATTCACTTTGTCCTACCTTGGGGTTAAATGCTCAGTGCTGCTTGGAAAGCTTGTGTTTCTTTTCTGCTGTGTATGTCTGTGAATGTTTTATGAGCCTAACTGCGCTTAGGAATCAAGTTTCTTAGACAGACACAGTTTATTCAGAAGAATAAGGATACAGCAGAAAGTTATTGATTTTTGAGGACTCTACGCCTTGTGAAAAATTAACCAGACATTCCTACCAAATCAATTGTATTTACCCTTGCTGCTTCAGGACTTCTTCAGGACACCCACAGCATCTTTTCTGTGCAAAATTGTCTGTACCATCATTTATTTCACAAAAGTTGATTTTGGCCGTCTCCTTTGTCTATGATCATGTGTTCCAGTATTTCTGATTATGCATACAAGCATGTCTCTGTATAGGAGCCCTGGTGTTCATGAGCAACAAAAAGGCTGAACTCTCAAGTTTAACAAATTTAGAGGAGTGACACGTTCAAGAATCTTTGTCATAAGGACTTCTTTTACTGATGGAACTGAAAATGCAAATGTTATACTTTTCCACAATGCTTAAATGCTGTTTAAAAAGAAACAGTACTATATAAATGTTCTTTTGGTCTCTACCACCAAGGGTTTATCTCTTGAAACCATCATTAAAGCTCACAAGTGCAAGTACTGAATTTTGGTACGATTTCCTTCATCCAAAGCAGAAACTTGCTGCAGTTGTTCATCCACTAAAGAAATTTTATTTAGCTCTACAGCTTTCAGACAGGATATTTTCTGTATAGACCATGAACAATTATTTCCTTGTTCCTCATGAACATTGTTTTGTAGCTTGTCTCCTATTTCAAACGTTTTTGTTGTGTTTTTTTTATTTTTTTCTTTTTTAATTGCTTTTATTTCATTTTCCATCATAGTAATTCAGTTCTAGCTTTCCTGAACTTGAGAAAGCCTGCATGTTTTTAGTTTAGAGATAACTTCATCTAGTTAACAAGAGTAAATTTTTCATGAAAAGATTCTGCTAACCTGCCTATGCGTTTAATACCTTTTGTAACTTTGTGCAACAAGGGTTTTATACATCCTCATTTCTCACTTTTCTAAGATTACTGATGCTTCCTGTTTGATAATATAGAGTGAATTCTTAAATGAAAAATTTATGGGATTGCTAGCAACTATCAACGATGTAACACAGACCAAGAAAAACCTATTTATTTTGCAGTTAAATTTTAGAGTTTCATTTGCTAATCATGAATTGATTTTCTTCTATATATTAGCCATTACTGTATTGCATATATCTGAGCACATGCTGAAGACTGGTTTCCTTACAAGTCTGGTATAACACAACGAAAATGGTCAGAATTTACCTTCTGCAGGAGTCTATGGGACTTAGCCTGGGTAAAAAAGAGCATTTGTGACAATTTTGGGGTACATGACACAAGTAGGAACACATGCAACCAGTAAAGAGACTTAAACTCTTGTCAAAACAGGTTTTCCTGCACTTTTTAGGAAATCTCACGAGCTCAAAGAGATTGCAGCTTCTTACATTAAGAACAATAAACCTCTAAGCATGATCAGGTTTGTTTTGATAGATGGCAGCAGTTCCCAGGGGAAAATTCAAATTTATGGTAAGAGAAGTCCAGGCTGAAACATTTTCATCCCAGGTGACTTCTTGGGTGTTTGAAATTTTTACATGAATTTCTGTAAGGTGTCAGCATACAACTTCAGCTGCTTAAATGAAACTTCTTTTGTTTTTTAACACTTATTTTCAAAAAAGTGATGAATGATTTTCCATCTCTGTAATTTACTATGTAGCATAAATGGCCATCAAGAGCTGAACCATTCTGCTCACAAATACCCCAGTATTCATGTTGAACTTAATTTTTAAAGTGCTTTGGAATCAATCTGGATGAAAGTGGCTCTGTACATGGAAATTTTTGTAATTATAAAAAATGATATTTTAAATCTAAACAATGGGATATTTTGTTTTAAACTGAAAAAAAATATGCTCCTTTGTGAAATAAGACTTTTGGTGAAAAAAGGCCAGAATGATCCAGGAGAGAGAAGTTGAACTGTAAGGTCAGATATTCCTGAACTGGTAGGTTGTACACCAGGACTTGAGAAATTGTCTTAATATGCCTGGAGAACTTCTAGTGAATATACATAATGCATGCATATGTGTGCATTTGTGTTCTGTTTGTCTTTATATGGAATGTAAATACAAGCAGAATGTTTTAAACTAACAGAAACAGGTGAGAAACTTCAATATATATATATATATATATATAAAATGAGCAGATGAGATATTGATGGTTTGTACCAGGAATTTAAAATTGAAAATGTGATAGTTCACAAGTGATTTCATAGCTATTCACATTATAAAAAAACATGAATAATTAGACAAGTAGGTTTAAATTGGAGCATCTCTTTTTTTCAAATGGAATCAGAAATATCAGGTAAGGAAAACAAAGGTTTTAATAGGAACTGCTCTGAAATACAATTACTGAGAGGTTTTAATGACCTGTGTTTGGGGTTTTCTAACATTTGTTTCACTGTAAAATGGCAATTGAATTTTAAAGTTTGAATCCAGCTGGTGTTTAATCTTAAATTGAGTTTAACTGTCTCTTAAATTACCCCAGAGTGTACAGAATTTGAGTTGTTCAGAGCAGATAAGGAAGATCAATTCAATATCAGCTTTTCCAGGTTCCCTACAATAATATTCACATATAATCTGTTATAAGGGTGGATCTTTCAAACATAAAGACTTAAATAATAACAGTAATAAATACTAAAAGTAACAGTAATTATAATAATAGTAACAACAATATAAATAATTATAATCATTATTTAATAAAAAACACTTTAAGTGTTAAAGATTCTCAGATTCCAGATCATAGGAAAATATATATTAAAAACCAAGCTTGAACTATGTACTCATGGTATTCTATCAAGAAGAATGACTATTTTTAGTTTTTGCACAGTCTTTTAAATTAGAAAGGTTATGACATGATCAGCTTAGACTGACAAAAGATACTTATTTTAATTAGCTGATAGGTAAAAAAATCTGAGTGATATCATGTTTTCCACAAAGTCAGTCTTGACACATTTTCATCCTGTTCTCTGCCATTTGCTAAATGATACTTCCCAAGCAGCAGTCCCTGTGGAGCCACACTGAATACAGCCAGAAATACAGAAGCACAGTGACAAAATAGGCCATTTTCTTGTACATTTTAACTCAGTTTGATTATGCTAAGGAATTTATAAGCAATTAAGAAATGCAATTTATAGAAAGGAGCAACTGGAAAGTGGAAGGAAATAAACTTTAAAATTCATGAAGTGTAGAACATTGTTTAAAAAAATTCAAAACACTAAGCACATTGTTTAGAATTAACCACAAATAAAAGTTTTTCTTTAAAGAAGGGATAAATAATAATTCTGCATTGCTGTAGGTGTACTAAATGGAAAGTAAAAATTGATTGCGGAGCTGGCAGATATATTTGATAAAAACATCTTCACCACATAAAAAAACCAAAAAAAACCCCAGTATGTTCTATTTAACCTTAAGGGTTATATGAATGATGAACTATATTCCAGCAGGATAGAAATTGAAGAGATTTTAACAGCTGCTAAGCATAAACATGGGACTCAACTTTAAAATATCTGAGTCACATTAATTTTAATATTCTTCAGGAATTTGGAATATTCTAGAATAAAAGAACAATGCTATGGATATGACAGACTGCAGTAAGGGCAGGTGGGACAACCAGGTTATTAACAGGCTGCTCAGTCTGATGCCCATCTGGATGAAATAATAGAAGATGTAATATAATAACCTATTAATAAAGAATGAGAGAATATAAGTATAATTAATACAAGTCCAAATGGCTTTATGAAAATAAAACTCATCAGACAAATCTAATTTTTTATAGGTTTACATATTTAGCAGATATAGATATTACTGCAAACTGAATATGTTTAGCTTTCTGTAAAAATTTTTACTTTAACCATCTGACATTCAGATATTTAAAAATTACCTTTAGACTCAATCAAAATAAAGCATATGCCAAACAGAATAAAAATTGATGGCTTCAAAAGTAGCTGTCAGTGAAGACATCACCAAATGAGAATTTTGTCAGAGGAGCTGATATTCAATCTGACACTACTCTTTTTTTTTTTTTTTTTTTATCCAGGATCTAGGAATAAATATGAAATCGCTGCTGAAAAAAAAAAAAAAATTAGTACATAAGAGGCAAGAAAAACTGCAAACAGTGAGGGACAGTCTTACACTAGAGAGGTGTACCACTGAGGAGCCTGGGGTTGCTAGAATGGCAAAGCTGTGAGTCTCTGACAAGGGATTCATGCCACTGCCCATTCTCTAGTGCTGCATAAAGGTGCATAAAAAATCTGAAAATCTCTGATGCCAGAAGACAATGCAGACAGAAATGGAAAATCAGCTCAAAGTGAAATGGTGTTATGGCAAAAAAGCATCTGAAATTCTCATACAGAAAAGCAAGGAGGTGTTGAATTAATCACAGCTAACATGTTCAGAAGAATATTCTTGTCAGTGTTTTTTATCAGGTATTTAAAATTGGAAGAAAAGTGCAGGAGTTACAAAACTATTCACTGGACTAAAAGTATAACGACTAAAAGTGTAACAAATAAATGTGTATAAATTCTCAATAATAATTACAAGAGAGAACTTCTTGGCAATGAAAATATGCCTTCAGGAAGAAAGCAAAGAAGCAGTGATTGTAAAATCATAAAAATTCAGACAACTGAAGATAGATTTAACTTTTTTGTTCTGAAAAGAGAGTTGTTGCTACATCTCGTAATTATTTGTTGCAAAACTGTCGGGATTTGTAAGAATTCATAGATTTTATTATTAAACACCCAAATCTATTGGAAAAAGCAGGCAAGTATTAACTTATCAGACCCAAATGTGATTAAGCAACTCCCAAAAAACCTTCTGCAGTTGTGTTTCCAGTTGTTAATTCATAAATATTAAACAAAGATGGTTGTATTCTCACATGGATTTTTTCCAGGGGAAACTAATCTAATCCTTTATATAAAAATGCATCTATTAACTTCCTGGAGTCTGTTTTTCATCTCACTCTCTACCTCTGCAGTTACCTCATAAACTGATGCATTATTGTTGCAATGAGACTTTTTAAAATTTATCCTGATATATCTTAATACCATGTCTATTCTTTTTGCCAAGTCAGAGCATGTTGTTAAAGTCATGTTACACATTAACATCTGTTGTTCAATTACCATCTAACTTTGGATAAGAAAACCTAAATCCTTCTATATTACTCAGGTATGCATCACTATTATTAGACTTTAATGTTTAATATGGAAATATCATTTTTATTAGCCTTTGAATAAACAGTTTGATAAGTTAGGGTGAAAGTATTTTTCTTCAGGAAAAGAAATTCACAGTAGAGTAAACTATGCCTTGAAGTTTTGTACTAAGAGAAACTACTTATACCTATGAAGAAGGCTTTAAAATTAATGCATTTAAAAATAAACTTTGTTTCGTCGTTTTGCCCTAGTTTGAAATTTCCTTGCAATGCAGTTTCAGATAACAGTCTGCCATAGTCTAAATTTCATCACCCAAAGTACAGGAGGAAACAATAAGCAGCTCAAAGAATGGAAAATACAATTCAGACTTTATTTCTTCCACAAACATGAATGTGAAACTAAATGAGTCACTGTGCTTGAAGAATAAGTCCCTCACCACAGGTCCATCAAGAGGAAAATAGTGACTCATAGAATTTGAAACACTTTGTTTTAAATAGTTCTATTTTATAAATTTTCATCACTTCCAAAAGTAAGTAATGCCCTTATTGGTTCTGAAGAGGCTTATGGAGTTGGAGGCAAATAACAGCTGGGATACAGCCTCTAGATAGATATTTTTGCTTGCAACATTTTGTAATTCAGAGATCTTTGATCAATTCCAGGAGGAAATGTGCAATCACTGCATAAGGGAGATGCAGGACATGCTTGTGTGTGCTGGACTGCTATAATCTCTTTAGGGATGTTTTGTGGCCAGCAGTGGAGAAGGGAATCTGGCATGTCTATATGTAAATGTAGCTCTATTTTTTTTTTCCCCAAACCTTTTCCATCTGCAGCTCTTTCATTCCAACCCTGCAGTTGTTCGTCATCCTGTCCTGAGACAGTTGGGCTGCTGTGCTTATTCTGGAATAATTTCTGAGCATGTGCTCTACAGAGCATTTATGCCAACAGTGTCTAGCTCTGGTTTCTTTGGAAAATGGTCTTTCTGACATTTGCCTACAACTTCAATATGTCTTAGTGGCCTCAGTTTGGTGTGCAGGTGTTTTCTGACACCTGATAACTTACTTGGCATGGAAAGCATCTAAGGCTCTGTGAAAGAAGGCTGAAAGCTTACCCTGATTGTCTAGATATGAACCTCCATACCAGAAGCCAAAATTAGTCCAGGATGAATGGCAGCATCTCTTCCAACCGCTGCAGAACCTGCAAGGGAAATAGCCCTGCAGTTACAGGTGGGGACCAAGCCAAGGCCAAACATTAGCTCTAGATGTGGGAGGAGCAGCAAGAATATAGTCAGGAGATAACAATAATATGATTCCTTGATTTCCAGAACAGTTAGAATCTGGTTTGGTAGACAAAGGAACTATCCCAGACCCTGCTGAGTGGTGTCTGCCTGGCACCATCCTTTGCTCCTAGAACCCGAAGCATAGACTCCATTTTCCCTAAAATTAGACATTTAGGCTCCTCTTTTAATCGATGAAGAGAAATGGACCTGCCTGCAGTGTGAATCATCTGATCTATTTTAAACACCAGGCTTACAACAAAAAAAATATGACCTAGAAGTATCTGTTTATTTCAACAGACTGCATAGGAAGCCTTGACAAAATCCAGACAAAAACACCTACATTTGGTGAGATAAGTTTGAAGACACATGAGGAAGTTAGTAGCTGCTAAGTCAAGACAGAATTGGAGTGAAGAATAATTAAAATTCAGTCTTAAGAGCTCCAAATTTCAGCTACATCCCATTAAACACATTAAATAAAAGGAATATTTAAACAGGAAGACCTTTAGATTTTAAATTGTTGCAGTTGGAAGAAGAATTAAAAGTTCTTAAATGGCAGAAAACAGAGAAGTGTTAGTCCAGCATCTATGTATCTGAGTAGTAATGAAAAGGAAAAAATATATGAAGTCTTTACAATTTAAAAAAATAATTTACGAACCTCAAAACTATGTGATGTTTTTGACATGAGCCTCTACTGCTTGCCAACTATCTTCCTTAAGCTCACAGCTGAGAGGGAGCTGCGATTCATCAATAACAAGTACATAACTTATGCTTTGACAAATTTCATCTAAATGGAAAACATTATTGCCATTCTTATCCCACAATAAACCTTTGTCCTAGAGTTGATGAAAAGTCTGCTTTAACAGCATTTAAAGGAAATAAAATGCCTGCATTGTGCAAAGACCAAAAGTTGTCTTCTACAGCCAATGAAAAAGACATGAAAAAAATTCTTTGTATTGTTTTATGTATACACATGCACTCACAAACACACACGAGTAAAAAAGGCCACAAATGATTTAAAGTTAAGACATAGAACCTGAAATGCAAAATGGAGCTGTGTGCAGCTGAGAAACAATGTGCTATCAGCACTGGTAAAATAAATGCTGTTGCATGAATTATGTATTATTAGTGGATTGTAAATAACAAAGGTAAAATAGTTCCTGGATATATTTAGAAGAGAAAGCAAAGTTATCCATTAACAAATTGCTTTTTATAATTACATATTCTTTAAAAGCCTGGGTTTATGAATGTTAATTAATACACAAAGCAATAGTTTTCAGTCTGCTATCTACTTCTGCAAACATTTCTATCACATGAATAAGATCATTAAAAGTTATACACAAAAATATATTAATTAATGGAACAGAATCTACTTGTTCACTGTCAGTAGACAGAATCCTTTCCATTTCTGTAGCACTTCCATCTTGAAGTGCTTTATTCACCAATTCTGGAATCACTTCAGAATTTAGACCTCTATTTGACTTGAAGCATTAGGTTGATAGTATTACATATCTCTAGTTTTTCAGCTTGAGGAGAGATAGAGCAATTGTCATCTTGGAGTAACAAGCTAGGACTCCTGACATGGATGATGTTTTTCCATTTTGATTCATGAAAATAATTAAAATTGCAGTGGAGATTTTGACCTGAATCGGACTAGAATTGGATTAGAAACAGAATACTAGTAACACAGGTGAAACACAGATACTTCTGAGGAGCCCCAGAAAGCAATAAAAAACATGCAGTGCTGTCCAATACACTAACTAGACCAAGAAAACATAATAGACATGAGGAAGCTGTTTTAAATTCCATTTATCTTTGGGTTTTAGGCATCTGACTCAGAGATTCTCAAAGGTGTCACACTCTTCACAAGACTCACAACACAAAACTCTTATCGTGGCCTTCAGCATTTCAATTTCTATTTCACAACTGCTTGCCTAGAGGAAACAGTGCTCAGTCCAGAAATGAGTGATTCAGATTAACTACTCTCTCAGGACCCAAGATGCCCCTATTTGAAATTCATATTCACGCATTCTTCCCACTTTGTATTTAACTTTTCTACTACCAGCCCACAAGCAGTGTTGAGTAGTAGGTATCTGTAGCCTGTCTTCTTAATAGCATGCCTTAAAATCAGTGCAAATATTGAATAGAAACAGGCTAAATATAGGCAGAGGAAACAGTAATGTCTGTGTACTTTGGGTTAGGATGCTTCTCTGAAAGTGAAAATTATTTACAGTCATTAGATAAAATACAAACACATAGCAAATTGTTAGTATAGTCTTTCTGACACTGTCCTGATTTTTTTTTTCCAGCGAAATATTACTTTTTTTCTGATATGAAATGCCTTCACTTTTCTTGAATTCAGCTCTAGTTTGGTTTTACAATCCCCTGCCAGAAGGAAGGCAGATAATATTCTCTGGCATATCTCACAGAGTAGATGCTTATTTGCCCAAAGCTCCTTGTTAGGAAGAAAGTTATTTTCATCAGTTGATTCATTAAAAAAATAGGGAATAATCTATGAAATTCTGCCTCAGCTGAACCTATGACATTATAGTAGGAGATCTGGAGAGCAATCTGCATCTTCAGTTCCTGATGCTTTTTTTAGAGCAACTCCTATCCCACTTATCAGTTCAGAAAAAATATGTTCACATGTACAATATGTCCATCATGAATTAACTTACATTACAAGAAAGTACATAGCACACCAAAATCTCATCTGTCATTTTCTGCTGCTCTAGAGAAGCTACAGCAGCAAGTTTTGTATTCCCTGCAGTACCTGGAAGCTAAGCAGTTACAAAAAGGTCAGTAGCAAACTCCTGAAAGGATTTTGTTTACTGCTGCCTAGATACCCTATGGGGATTTTATTTTGATAGGTCTGTAAGTAAATTAAATAGTCTATTTGCATATTGTTACAAATGTGTAAACCTTTTATAGTGTTTAATAAAGATTTACACAGTACCATAAACTTGATATATACCTTGTGCTTGTATAATTGAGACATGCTAGACAAACTGCACTCATGGTATCAATTTCTTTCATTATTTATGATTTTGAGTAACACTATTAGTAATGAACATATGTTGCTGTAAAACATTTGGTAATATTCTCCCCTCCCTCACACTTCTAGAGCTAAATCTCGTTGAAATTTACTTTTTCTATCACTCATGACATTTGTTGAGGCAAACACAGGGAGAAGGATATAATCACCTGAGAAACCTGTAACCTGAGGAAATGCCCTGGACTTTTATCACCTGATTTAGAGTTTTATTACTTATCATTGCAGCAACATTGATTTCTGAAGATGTAAAAATTATAGTGACAAAATTACATTACAGCAAGGGCTTTCAATTGTAGCTGCAAATTAGCCATGTAAGTAGAAATAGAAAAACTGTGAGGAAATGTAGTCTGTTGTTCACTTGATGTTCGATTAATTTAAGATGTATATCTCAATCCAGAAAAATTTAATCACAAACTTCCAGAAGCAGAAATTTCAAACCTTGATGATTATATGCCCATACATAGATTTATTATTTGTATCAGTGATAAACATAATTCTCCTCTGGGAGAAGAGAGGGAAAAAATCACTGTAAATACAGGTAATATCAGAAGAGAAAGTGGTCCCAAAAAACCAAAACAAAACAACAACAAAAAAACCAAAACAAAAAACCAAAAAAAATCCCCAAAAAACAAAACAAAACAAAACAAAACAGAACAAGAGAAAACTACTTTAGTAATACATTAATGGCAGTGATTAAGGAAAAAAAAAAAGAACAAAAAAAAAGCCCAAGTAACATTCAACAAAGAATTATTTGAAATTATTGGTAAGACCACTACCTTCAACTATGAAGTTAGCTCTTACCAGTCTATATTGATAGTATAATGGGGTTAAAGTATGAATGCTGCATGAATGTCGACTTAGAGCAAAGCTTAATATCTAGATTTAAAGCAAAGGTGGCAGAAATTTAAAAATTTTTAGCAGTCTTTCAGCTGGCCAAAATACTTTTAGTCTTTGAGAACAGAGGGTCTCGAGTTCTTTGTGCTTAGTCTTTGAATCTCTGATATGGTGGTAATGACATATTTCTTATGACTTGCTCAATGACACTGGATTTATGGAGAGTACTCAGAGTGATTTGTGCTATAAAGATGTCAAATAAACCAAGACTATGATTCAGACTCTAAATTACAGATTTAACTTTGTAAAGTAATACTAGATTTCTGTTGTTAAATAAATTTTTCACAAATTTTACAGAATTGAAGAAAATCTGTGCTCCTACCTTCTGGTGATATATTTCTGTTATGTCTTGAAAAGTGCTTCATGCACCTGAGTGCAGCTGTGTGCTG
Source organism: Erithacus rubecula (assembly GCF_903797595.1). Classification (NCBI taxonomy): domain Eukaryota; kingdom Metazoa; phylum Chordata; class Aves; order Passeriformes; family Muscicapidae; genus Erithacus; species Erithacus rubecula. Next base: position 43,049,372 of record NC_136688.1, read on the forward strand.
AAAAACGAGTTAAAATAAGCTGCTGGTGTTTGCTGAGATATATAATGTTTTAGATTGAGTCCTCCTACATTTCTGAGTCAAAAGAAAACCTCATTTGGGTTTTGTTTTTATAAGATCATTCTGCATATATAAGCTGTTCGTTTTTTACAAATCCAAAACTGTGGATCTAAGCTGCCTAAACGAAGTGTCTCTGATTAGAAACATAAAGAAAATTTAATCTCTTTGTATTTCTAAAGCATTCATTACTCTCATATCTAGGCTGCATCTGGGTGATAAGAGAATTAATTTTATATTTCACAAAATATATAAAGGCTTTTTTACAGTCTCTTTGAAGTTTTCTGAAATAAATGAAAATAAAATCCCACGTTAAAAAAGAAAAAGTGAAGAGGTCAGTTTTTTCATTTCCAAATTACTACTGTTACCACCTGCTGAACGACTGCTGTTTATAGAGCTACCCCAACTACCCCAACCAATTGGTTTCAATTACTTTGTATGTTGTAAATGTCAAGGGAAAGCAAAAGAACATGCATTTTTTAAAAAATGACACACTCTCTCTCTCTCTTTACTAATGCCATTTTTTAATTCAGCATTTGAGATCATTCATTGAACTTATGAAGTTCTCCAAAAGGGCAGTTCATGAGCTCTCAGGTTTCATCTCCTTCCTACCTTTACAATCCTCTATAAATGCCATGTCACCTATGTGTAGAAGTGAGAAGTGACTTGAATTAATTCACTGTTAATATTTAAGTGGACATTGTCACCTGATGAAGGTAATATGACCATATTTTATGGGAGTAAACATTTCTTAAATGCCTGAGTGCTTTTCAGGAACTGAAATGATGAAGTTACTGGTTGGCATCCCACTTCTCCTTTCTTGTGGAGAATGAAATAGGAAATTTTGAAGGACAAACTGCTTTCAGAATTAGAAGCCATCAAACCTAAAATAAATGTAAAGTAATATTGTCAGTAAAAAATTCATAAATGTTTGTTGGACACCATGCCTTCCTATTCTATTATTTCTCTTTTTCTCTTAATGCTTTATTACAATCTTACCTTTTATTCCAGGAGTTTGATTGGCACTCTTTCTTGCCCTTGCTGTGAATGAACTCAGGAGATATGTTGAGATTCCTACAGCTACTCTGAGACTGATAGCAAACCTAAAGAAAAATAAAACATAATATTTTTTCTTTTAATTTTTTGATTCACAACCAGATTGTGATTTAAAAAAACCCCTCAGTTATTAACTTGTCATATCATTACTTTAAAAACTCATAAAATTCTAACTCAATTCTGCCTTTATCTAGATTGCTTTAGTCAGACAGGGAACAACCATGAACAAGGGTAAGGGAGGAATATGTTTGAAACTTAAAATCCACAAATGATTTATTTTTTAGTAGAAATGGATTTGAAGATGATGTTGAATTTGGAATAATGTAACTTTTATGTTAAGAAGTTATGTTCTTATTTTATTATTTCAAGGTACAGATGGCTAGAGTCTTGAAATTGCTGAAAAATCCAAGTTTCAGGTTTAACAAAAAATATGTCCTGATTATAGTTATTACCTGTTTTAGCCTGCCTGTTATACAAAAAAAAAAAATATACTGAAAGATCAAATGAAAAATAAATTATCCAAAAACACTGGTTCAGCATGTTATCATTTACTCAGCAAATATCTCCCTGTTGGGTTTTTTCCCCTTTATTCCACATTTCCACAGAAATTGGCAGATTATAAATATTTTTTCTTTATCTGAGCAAGTCTATAAACTCCTGAAACAATTCTCCAGATGGCAAACTCTTTCCATGTTCACAACACTTCAGTCAGCAAAATTATGGTTGTCTGTCTGGTATAAAAGGCCATTAAGGTGTACCAGTGAATAAGGTGGCAGAATATCTTCATCTTATAAGGAACTTCACAATTATAAACGCCCAAGAATTGATGTTTTGATTTCTGAAGAGCTCTTAAAGATTAGAGAACTGTTTTTGAAACATCCTCCATCGAGTAATGTGAGGGGACTTAAAGCAGATGCTCTTCACAGTGAAATTGTCAGCCTTTGACATACAGCTTCTTTATAATTATGAAGGGATTGGGGATGGAGATATCTGTCCTTTAGAAACAAACAAAGAAAAAAAAAATTAAAAAGAGAAAAAAATTACTAATTTTAGTGTCTCAAGCTCTCTAGAATGCATTAGCCTAGAAAATTCACCTGAAATCATAGGAAGGCCTACAGCAAAACAACTCTAAGACTACAATATACTTTTTCCTCCAAGGAATGTTTGCCTCATGACCACTCAAACAGGAAAGATCTGTGCCACTTGTTTTTTAAGACCATAGCCAAAACAATTTGATGAAATCTGTATGTTTTGCAATTATTTCTGAGAAGATAAAGGGAATCCCATTTGTTCCTGTGTTTCTCCCTTTGCCCCTCTCATCCTTTAGCCCTGCAGACCTTGCTAGCTATCCTTTGCTTCCCAACACACCAGTCTCAGTGCCTAAGCCCAGATTTGTGCATCTCAACAAATTCTGGTCTCCCCCATCCTCATGGTTCCATCTCTTCATGCCAAAATGCAGTTTCCTCTCCTAAGCATCTGCTGCCATCAGTAGGTTACTCAGGGTGTAGAAGAAACTTCTTGCCCCCAGAGAATTCTGGCAGAATGAGACAGTGAAGGAGATCCAAGCCTCCTGATGACATCCAAAGCCCTGATGACAGGTTGTCACACAGGAGCTGTGCAGGACTGGAGGGCACTTGGTGATGTTGTCTCAGCACAGAATAATAATCTTCAAGACTGATGTGGTCTCTCTGAGTGTTTGGTAATTTCACACTTACAGATTTCTTCCAGTCATACAGTTTGTGCAGAAGAAAACCCACCTATCAAAGGATAATTTGGACAATGCTATCCATGGTAAACAAAAGTTTCCCAAAGACCTTAAAAGTGTTTTCTCCATGAAAATGTAATTCTACCTGTTCTGCCAGAGACAATTTCTGTCCTAAATTCAACAGTTCAAAACAAAAAGGGGTGTTATAATGAAAAATGCAATATCTTATTATCCTGGTGTGTTTATAGCCCAATCTATTATGATTTTTTTTCTAGTTTAAGGGCTGAACCCTTGTTTATGTTTATAAAATACAATATAGTCACAGAGTTCAGCAATATTGAACATATCCTTGTGTCCCACTGCTCAAAGCAAAAAACCAAAACGGTGACAGTAAGCCTGCCTACTTTAAAACATGTATTTTTATGTAAATATATATTTTATTATTGCTTTATATATAAAGTATATATCTTTTATAAGCTTGATTTAGCTTCTGACTCACCCCAGCTGAATTTTATGTGACATTTTCAGAAGAACAAAGCCTCTGCTGAGACCCTATTCCTTCTCGACTTCAGCTGCATTGACACCACTTGGGAAGCAACACTGCCCTGAAATTTCAGCTCTCATTAAACAAGCAAGAACTGAACATGCCTTTCTGAAGATAGAGTTTGACCTTTTTTCTCCCAAAGATTTGACTTTCATGTCAAATGAATTATAGAGCAGAAGCAATTTAAATAAACACACTTATATAGCACATCAGTAATGATGTACTGACACCTTCACTTATTTGGCTTGCCTAAGTTATTTTTTATTACTTTAGCTTCATTTTTATACACAAGTTTGTGGATTTTGCATGGATATTAGCTAATGAGTTACTCACATAGTTCAATTTTAACTTGCTTTATTTAGTTGAAAAGATACCATTTGTCAAAGGAAAGCAACATTAAACAACTGCACAACAATGAAATGCTAACTCACTGGAAATGAGCACATCTCTGGGTGAAGAAGAAGAAATTTATGTGAATAACCCTACACAGAAATCCTCTAATGTCCCTCACTGACTGCAGAAATAGCACATCCTTCTTCAAAGATGTCACTTTCTGCTCCTTCACAGCCCTTTTTCTTGCAGATGGAGCACAACTTTAAATCTCTTACAAAAGGCAGAAGCCACAGTAGGTCCTTGGCAAGTAACCTTTATTCCAGGCAAAGGGAGAAAGAGCAGAACAGGAAAAGTTTAACCTGGGAACAACAGATTTAGACAAAATATCATTGGAATTCTTTTATGGAAGTCAGATTAAAAATCTTCTTGAGAGAATATTTTCTGCCTAACACAACACAATAAGGGTCTTAACCCAGAGGGAGAATGTCTTCAGCTCCTATCTGCTGCCATTTAGTGTGAGGAAGATACCTGAAGGACAAAGGAGGTCTGAGACTGAGGGAGGAAGGTAGAGAGCTGTAATCCTGGTAAAGCAGAGAATCAGGCAGCTGACAGTGAAATCCAGACACTAAAATATCAAGTGACAGGTGACTTTGGCTTCCAGTCTGGTTTGTCTGCTCCTGGTACAATGCCCCTGCTCTGGCATAAGGCCTTCTTGCACTTCACAAAGTCTCATCCATTACATTTTTCTTTTCTATGCAAGGATGCTCAGAGCTCCTAGGACTCATTATATGCAATCATTAAGCCTTACTGAGCCTTTGATGAACTAAATAATAATCCTTTTTGGCAAGCAGATAAACCAGGCTGTAGGGCACTGGGGTTTCCAAATAAGTCACTGCCAAATATTACACACAATTTCAGATGCATTCATTCAGTGCATCAAACATCAGGTAGCAATTGTTTCAGAGTTTCCCCTAGTTTAGTATATGGGAATAGAAAGATCCTATTGTGCTGGGTAATCTGAATCAATTCACTTGTCTTTGACATCAAAATGCTACAGCAGAAGTCCCTTTAAAAAGGAAAGCTTAACACAAGCATGCCCAACATGCTCTTAAAACAGCTTTTTTACTTGATATCACAGACAATGATACACATATTAAAAGGAGATTTTAAAATGACTGCTGCAGTGTTTTCATTGTGGACAACATACTTTAAAGAAAGAAAAAAATAATGTATTATAAAATGTATTATATAAACACTACTTTTTCACTTGGTATTCCCCTACAGATTCTTCTTTAAATAAACTCCCATGTTCCTATTTAGTGTTCAAAGTTAAAATATTCAATGAAATATTGAAAAATCTGATCTTTTTAAAATTCCTTTTTTTTTTTTAATTTAACTTCCATTTTTCTCCAGTTGTCTTATTCTTTTTGATCCCACTTTCTAGTTATGAGTAATTTGAGCTGTCTACAAAAGGGAGGAATTAGGAGAAAAGGTTTTTGATGAGCAGTTTGTGAAATTCACAGATGAGAGAATTTACCTATTTTTTTTTTCTCTGTACAAAGAAAAATACTTGTAAAAATACTCTAAATAGGAAATCTTTACCCTATTCAAATACAAGTTACATGAAACAAAAGTTTGAGAGACAGTAAGAATTAGGAAATCTGCATACTCAGTAAAAATAAGAAATAAACAAAAAAACCTATTGCTTATATTCAAGCAGGAAGATCTCACTAAATGTATTAAAAATTGTTATGAAGTAGAGTAGTAGACTAGAGAGTTATTTGCTTTAGGGTCTATCTTTTTTCATAATTCATTTAAGATTTCCTAAATTATCAGAAAGCCACTATAGAAAACAAACGAATGTGCTATAAAGTAAAAGAATAACATCATGTCAAATAAAAAAAGTTGGAAGATTAAAAGGTAAGCACAGAAATAGCTTAAAGCTTTTCTCACACACTTACTCTGATTAAAAACCCTCATGTTATGCAGCAGTAGGGAATTGCTCTTCCTGCAAACTTCTTTACAGGATTTATCTCTTCTTTAAAATGTTCCTTCTAATGGTCATTTGATCACAATTTTAAAGTTTATTCAACTTGGATACTATGTCAAAATAATTTTATTAATAGCTTCATACATTCATCTGTAATTTAGTTTTAAAGATTTTAGGCAGATGCTCAAATAAAGCATAGAAACTGAACAGGAGCCAGTAACGTGCCGCTGTCAGAGGAGTTTACACTTTCCCATTAGGAGGCTGTATTAGAAGTGCTGCCAACAGGTTGAGGGAGGTGATCCTGATCCTGCCTCAGCACTGGGGATGTCACACTTGCAGCACTGGATCCAGTTCCAGGTACCCCAGAGAGTCCAGCACAGGGACATGAAGATGGTTCAGTACCAAGAACAAAAAGCTAAGAGAGCTGAGACTTCTTCTCAAAGAAGGACGGGCTCAGGAGGATCTCTTCATTCTACATAAATGCCTGAAAAGACACTGCAAAAATGAGCTTGGTTCTTTCAGTTAATGCCCAGTGACAGGATGAGAGCCAAGGGGCACAAACCAAAACACAGGATGTTCCATCTGAACATCAAGAAACAGCCTTTTATCTGTAAGAATGGTCAAACACTGAAATGTTTTCCCCAGAGAGGTAATTACATTTTTCAAAAGTCATCCAAATGTGCTCCTGGGCAGCCTATCCTAAGTTTGAGCACAAGGGTTAGGAAAGATGACCTTCAGACCTGCATTCTTATCTCTTCCAGTTTGTGACTCTGTGAATTTATAATACTTCTTCTGTGTAAAAGGGTCTCAAATTATTGTTTTAATCATATGATGACTATAATTATAATTTAAAAAAAAAAAAAGCTTAAAAGTTGCATTAAGGAGTAATATTTGATTAGTGTGAAAGTTAAATTTAGAATTAGGCTTTTAAAGCAAAGAGATTTTAACATTAAACCCAATATGATCCTAAGGCTCTGTCTAGTTTCTGAAGATATTTTCTTCAAATCTAAGTGGAATGAAGATGTCCATGTATAATTAAAGTGTTTCCAGTGACTTTCTAAGTCATTTGCTTTTGCAGACCATTGAGACCTTTAGTAAGATTTCGTGAGTCTTGTTAAAGCATAATCTCAAAAGAAAGCAGTTCAGTGTTAAGCAATAATCAGTCTTCAAAACATTCATTATTTTAGTACTGTTAGTAAATTTCACTCGGCACTGACAAGATCATTTGGGAAAAAGACCCATCTTGTGTCACAAATGTATGAAATTAGTTAGGAAGACATGATTACCCGTGTCCTGGTTTGGAGGACAGGTGTCTGCTAAGAATGGCAGGAGACTATCTTTGAAATGGAGAATGCAAATCCCTCCTCTTCAAATTATTACAATTTTGAAATTAAAAGGCTATCAGACAAAGATATGGGAATTAGGAATAACAGTTCTTTACTAAGAAAAATAAAATAGAAATACAGTATTACAAAGAACAATCCCAAAGCACTGACAGTCAGAATACAACCTGACACCCTGTCATTAAGGGTGTTGGCAGCAGTCCCATTCAATGGTGGCTGCATCCTCCTGCAGTGGCAGATGTGGTTCAGCTGGAGCAGTGCTCCTGTAGAAGGTGCAGTTTTCCTCTGAAGGTCCAGGGATGATGTGGAAAGGTCCAGCTTTCCTCTGGAATCCAGTAGAAAAAGGGCTACTCTGGTGTTCCAAATCTCATTTTTTATCTGGGTAGGAAATGTTTGGCTCCTCCCCTGGCTGGAGCATCTCCCAGTGGGATGATGTAATTTTATCAGTCACACATGGGACTGAATGGCCCTGCAGCAGATGATATCTTCCTGTAAGAAGGATGGGCTGTGGAAAAAATAAAGATGATTGCCCCACCTGGTTTTAACAGATGGCACATTAGTAGATATCATCCACAAAGATAAGGATCACTGCCCCACATGATTTCAAGGGATGGTGATAGAATATATCCTTTTGGTCACATGCTGCATTGCCACCTAAGGCAACTTGATATGACTTCAAATAGTTTTAGAATTTCAACTCAATTTCTGTTGCACAGCCTCCTGCATTTTCAACATCATTTGAGGTCCTCAACAACCGATATTATTTTCTTGGTAAAGTACATATATTTAGTAGTAGTCTAAATTCCACATTTTTTTAGTAGAAGTGAAGAAATACAGTAGAATTATTCATATTTTTCTGAAAAAAATTGAGCAAAATGATCAATCATTTCTCTAATGTCTTTTGTAGTTCTAGATATAACTACCTTTTTTTTTATTTCAATAAGCATTTTTACTCCTGTTATCAAGATCAAATTTTGGTGCACTACAGGGAGGATTTTAATGAAAGTGAAGTTTCCACTCCCACTACATACTGGTTTTCATTAATTCTTGAAATTTTGGTTAGCACATCTTCCTCTAGGACTTAATGCTATTTTTTAATTCCTGATTTCTTGAGTTTCTGAACATGCTTCATTAACAGGCCCTTAATTTCAGTGTTTATAGTTGAAAACTGATTTTTTTACCCAGAGTGGGAACACTTCTCTGTGTAGGAGAACTCAAATTAGTATCTCTAACTATCTATCTGCAGCTGTTTGGAGAATTCATGTCAAGTACTTTTGTTTCTTTAATTTAATGTACTTAAATGTAGTGAACTACATTTCTTGTCTTAGAGAACACGAAATGGCAAATATGTTTAGGTCTTCCAAAGGGCTTTGACCTGAGAGATTTGCTAAGCTGACTTGATACATCAGTTTGGTAATAGATCAGAATTTGTATAGAAACCTACTTTGGTCCCCTGGGAATATCTTCTGGGCAAGACCTGAGTGTTTAGGTAGTCCAGTTCCTGGCAGCTTAGTAAGACTGCATGACAAACTCCACCAGTGTGAAGCTTATGAATTAAAGCCAATATATTTTGTTTTGTAACAGTTTATCCATCATCTTTGGTAATATCACAATGACAGTGCACATCTTATCACAGCACAACATACCCAAATAAACACCATCAGAGGTAACTTGTCAATGCCTTTATTAGTGATGGAAACACAAATGACTAATTCTTTGGAGGAATTAGGATCGTTGTACTGAATATGTGCTAACATATCAGGCAACCCAAAATATGTAGTAGGCCACCATTATCAGGAAGAATTTCTGGAATGCTTTTCTAGAAATTTAAAGAAAGTTTTAAGTCTCAGTTCTTTGTAGTAATAGAAATTTTTTAACTTTCCTCTTTCAAAATGTGACTATTTAATTATAAACTGCTGTGGGTAAATTCAGGGACATGGCAGCCTGTTTTGTGAAGAGTTCAAGAAATGGTAAAATAGTAAAATGGAATATTTTTTCTTTTTAAAAACAGCCTAGCTAATTCTAAACATCAGCATTATTCTGTCCCTGCACAGGCTTGTGAAGATGGTCTGAAATCTATGTAACGACAAGTTATGTTCACTTCTCTGCTTTTTTTTTTCTTTAGCATATTCATCATTTGGGACATGCAAATGAATGGATGCTTGGATTGAGAGCTCCTCCTAGACAATTAGGAACTGAAGTTCCAAATAGCATTCAGAAAGTAATTTCTCTGAAAACATTAAGGTCTTAGATGCAATCTATGAAATTAATACTACAGGCTGCTAATGACTCCAGGCATGCTACAAAAGAAAACAAGTCCTATTTGAGCACAAAATATTCTCTTTTATAATATTTACTTAAGACTTTCAAGATGAGATTGCTAATGTATACCTAAGCATGATTCTCTGACACACAGAAATTGCAATGCCAGATTGGAAAAAGAAAAGAAACTCTGCCTGGAATTGTCTTGGTTGATTACTTCTTTCTCTTCTCCTATTCCCTAACAGATCAATGATAATCAGGCAGTGAAAACTATAGTGCACTTTTCAAACCAATACAACAAATAATTAAATTTATTGATTTCTATTTACTCATTTATTAACTCTTTTGTTCTCTATAGGAATGATAGAAAGACCTTGAATCTTTTTCTTCTTTTCTCACAGACTGCCTTTGGGAAAATCTAGGGAAAAATTTATCAGCAGTAGCTATATGATTTTTAGTTTTGTTACTCTCTAGATGATATTTTTTTGCTATTGCTGATTATTTGGCATTTAGAAACAGATTAACTTGGCAAACAGTGACATTAGTTGTCAAATTGTAAAGACAACAAAAGAAAAGCAATTCATGAGGGAATATTCTCTTTTTGTAGAAGCAAGCATTAATGTAAATGTTTTCTACTTTTTAATATTCATCTAACTTTTCATGTTTAATATATGAAAAAGAACCCTTGAGTTTCTTTTGCTTTACTTTGATTTTTAGGGCCTTTCAAGAAAAAAAGGTATTCTTAAATTTATTTTCTTTTGGGATGGTTCTGGGACAGAGACAGAACACCAGGGTGAAAAGATTTTTAAGAAATGTAGAGCTATAGTCCTGACCATTTTTCTCATTCAGTGTCTGAAGCTAGTGGTATAGTTTTCACCTTTGCAAACTGCCTCAAGTTATTTTTTCTTTTGATAGTTTCTGGGACTTGTTATAGGGGACTCCATACAGTGCCCTTCTATTTCCAATGCTTTCGTACAGTACATCAGGACTCAATCAGGGTCCTCATCAGGACATGAGGATCCCTGAGGGGAAGGGGGTGTGAAGCCCAAAACTGGGCAAGAAAGTAAAACTGTAGTCAGGCTGCAACAGAGCAGGTATTTGTTTATTCAGAGCTGGGAGTAAGGTGGATCTCTCTGCCAAACCTCACTTAATCTTCTTTAGCCTTCAGTTTAATTTGAAAAGTCCTCCTATGCAACGTCACAGTTACAACATATCATTAACATACTCATATTTGCATAAAGCTGTATAATGGTCTTACAGTTTGTTGATTTTGTGGAAGCATCAATTCCTCCTCTGGTGGTTGTTTTTGGGGGGCTTTTTGATGGTGACCTTCGTAGTCTTCCTCATGTTTGAAGGTTTTATTTCTATGTCCAGCATGTGCCTGTTGCTTGTTGGTTTTTTCCAGTTGAACATTTTTTTAGTTAATTTTGCAGTGTACAGCTGGGCCTGTCTTTGCTGTTGATTATTTTTTCACTGAGGCTCCTCTGCTAGCCCCTGATGTGTAGCTGATTAGTGAGGGTACAGAATTTAGTGGAAATCTATTTCAGATAATTTGTTCACAAATACTTGAGTCAGTCTCAGGAGTTCTGTGTTCCTCTTGTGAGCCTTTGACATTGGGTAAAGTGTGTGTTACAAACTCTGGCTCTTGAGAAAGGAGTCTTGCTGTTTGCCTGTGCTTCTTAATAGAGTGCAGGGCCTGATGTTTCAGGACTCACATCTGGTTGTTGTATTACCAGAGCATATACAAGTATTGCTTTTATGGAGACAGAGGTAACCTCTTAAGCCTTCTGTTTTCCACATAACGTTACTTTTAATATTATTTTTTTACCATTCTATTATTTTATGAGCATTATTATCACAGTGTAGATTCCCAGAAATTACCTTTTTGTCATATTTTATGTATGAATTATAGCTTTTATAGAAAAAGCAATCCCTTTAAGAACATGACAACAGACATATACTAGGTTGATGATTTTCCAACATGAATTTCCTATGTTTGCTAGGAAACTAAGCTTTTATAAAGGCATATGAATATACATAAATAAACATTTTTTGAGAAAAATATGAATTGCCTTTGACAAAAATGCTGCAACACTGTAATGAAAGCTGCATTTGAAATCCTCAGAGTACTTGCACGAGATGCCATGTGCAGCTGTCAGTGTGGTCACAACAAGGCACACATGCATGCACTTTGTCTTCTGAAAAAATACCAATGTAAAATTAACTTCAGAAAGAGTGCAGAATATTTGGTAATTTCTCACAATCAGGAAAAAATAGCACGTTTACAATGTGCCTGGCCAAGAGAAAAAAGTTCACTACTTTTAGGCTGGGAATGAAGAAGGATTATGTTCTGTACCAATATAAAAGATATTTCCAGAATACAAAATTAAGTTCTTTATGATAACGAAGGTATTTATGCTTTGCATGTCTATACATTAGAGATATGTCTCTAAAGCTCATCATTTTTCTTGCATCAGAAAAATTTAAATTAATTCATAGATTTTTGAAGAATAAAGGTATATCTTCACAACAGGCTTCTACCCCAAAGAGGGAAGGAGAGATACATGGCAAGACATTAAGACCTTGGTTTTGAATAAGGAGTTTGAGAAATCAAGGACAATGGGCATTGGCATAAACAAGAATTCTTCAGTTTCAAGACTGGAGTTGTATTCTAACCATTGAAAAACATGTGTGCTTGATGGCTTAATTGCATTTTATATGCTTGTCAGGCTATTCTTTGCATACTTGACTCTTCAGCATTTAAATGTGTAAATAACTAGGAAGTTATATTGTTCTTCATTCCAGCTGTTTTTTGGGTTTTTTTATTAAAAGTTGGTCAAGGAAAAAATTTCCTCCTTAGGTTTTAACAATGCACAAGATAAATGGCTATCTTGCATTACAACATTCCTGAAAAGTACACACATGGGATCTTACTGTACAAGAAGGAATCAGTTCATGGGAAGAAAGAAGAGTGAACACTGACCTACAACAGATATTCATATCTGAGTTTCTTCTCATGGTCTTCAAGTGGGTTGGGAGTAAGAGAACTCCTCTGCTCTGAAAGTGTTGATCAGGCTGATGTACTGGGATGTAGAAGAAGCTGCTGTTCTTGCCAATGTAAGTGAATTTTGAGCTCTTGTACACAGCACAAGTAAAAGAAGACTCTTCAAAGAAGTTTTCATGCAGATGTAGTATCTCTCTGATATCACTCAGTCACACTGGCTTTTTTTTTTTTTCCTAGTGCAGGTCAACAAGTACAAGGACCTTCCTTTGCAATATAATGCATTTGTTCCATGGTTAATTTGTTGTGGTCCTAGTAATAAGAGCTTTTATCTCCTCTGGGATATACAGGAATTGATTATCTGGAATTTCACTAGGAAAGCAAGTGCCCTCAGTAGACAGAAACACATATTCTTGGTTGACTCATAGGCCATTTGTTGACATTCCACAAGAATTTGATGTAAGTGGAAAAGGCTACAGACCTGTAAATCTCTGGGGTCTGTGCGGTTTGTCTGAAATTGAGCCAATATGTTTGAAAAATTCTAATTCCCTACAATCCCTAATAAAGTCGTTGTGAGGTTTCAACTACAGAGGAGCAAAGCATTTGTTGCCACTTTATACCTGGAAGTGGTTTCACAGCACCCTAAGTGCCCAGTGCCTCACCATGCCTTAACAAAGGACTTGCCATGGAAGGACTTTACAGCACTGTAACCCTCCCAGGTGGCCACTGAGGCAGAGTTTTCCACTTTGGCTGTAATTTCTTTCCTGGTCATATACTATTTTTCTCATATGGTGGCTTTCATGGCTTATACCTGCAAACCTCAACAGGGTTATAAAGTTCTCATGGGCACCACTTGCAGAAGACTGAGTCTTCTTTCCCCTTCTTTCCCCTTCTTTCCCCTTCTTTCTCCTTCTTTCCCCTTCTTTCATCTTCTCCATTAGCATAACATAGAGGAACATGCATGGCAGGAGTTAATAAAGATCAAACATAAAATTTTGTGTATGTACATTAATATGTATTCACATATATCTTCATGAGCTGGCCAGCATGGATGAAATTATGAGACTGAAAATTATTAGAATGATTTTGGAATGAAAAATCCTTTTATCCATTATATGACCCTCTTATAATTTGCTTATGAGCTCAAACAGAATGGTCTAGGCATTTCTAGATATATGTCCTAAGCCACTATTCTATACAGATGAAATCCATATCAGACATTACAGACTGAAGTAAAAGAAAAGCTGTGCATAATTGTAAGGATGAGCCCTTCTCTGCTCCCATTTTTTCAGAGTTGAGTATACTCAGGAAGTCTTCTATGAGTAATTCCTTTCTTTCTTATAGAAATTCTAAGGATGAATATTGTCTTGGGCCCTGGCAAAGCCAATGAGACCAGACAGAGTAGGCAAAGGGAGATTTACAGGGCTGGTAGCTGAGCTGGTGATCCAGTGGCTAATTTCTTAGCCTCCTAGAGGCTAGTACAAACTGGGAGTATTTGAACAGTCATGACAAGGTTTTTTAGGAAAACGTGCTGTCTTTCCCATTAAAGTATAAAGTTGCTAGTACTTTGGATTAGTGAACAAAAAAAGACTATTTTTTGCTAGTAGGCATTCTCTGACATATTGCAGAATGAATAAGAAAAAAATCCTTCACTTTGATTAGGAGGAAATTGAGATGTGGGAACTGATCTAAAACTTTATGGTGAGTTAGGTGATTTTCCAGCTATTTTTGTGGGCTTTAGACTGAAACTCATGTGTTAATGCATGTCTGTAATGCACGTTTGCTAAAAGGTACCTGTCTGGACACATATTTCACTGAAGTCAGAAAAGGTTACCCTTGGGCATATCAGATTGCTGTTTAAGCAATAATAATGGGATATAGAAACTGCAATTTTTTCTTTTTTTTTTTTAAGCAGTGTTTTCTGTAGCACCTAATGTAAGGTGACTGTCATTATTTTAAATTTAGAAAGCATAGTTGATGGAGTTTATGCATGGAGTTTTGAAAGACAAGGAAGCTGCAGAAGAAATATGCTGTGCTAGGTAATTTCCAAAACCAGAAATCCCAAATAACAAACTATAATTTCACTGAAGCACTTAGAGTAGGCAACATGGTCCATTTACTCTCATATTTTCTGACCACAGTTGAGTAAAGATGCTTTAGAGGATTCTGAAGGAATCTTTTGCTGACAGTTTAAGAAAAATTTGCTGCTTTTTTTTTTTAAAACCTATAAACTGCTGATTATTATATACCACTTATATGTGTCCTTTTTTTTTTTTTTTAACTGACTTTTTGGCTTCATTATATTTCAAAAGTAAATTTCACTCTACAGCTATCCAACCAATTGTGTGCTTATCCTTGTTGTGTGCTTTCTACTGAATTTTATTTTCCTGGTTCTTGCATTGAGAGATAACTATTGTATAGCACTTTTTACATCATTATTCTTGTCTTTCATGGTGCTCTCTCATCTTCCACCACTCATTTTATTACACAATTGGAGACACAGGACTTACTGTTACCAGAGAATTTAAATAACAGTGTGTATGAAAAGGGAGACATTCATATCACTATAGTCTTCAGTTCTGAATTCCAAAATCACATTGCATATATGTAACCCATCACCATATGCAAAAGCAATAGAACATCAAAAATGACAACTTAGTGACTCACAGCTGTGGGACAAATTTAAAGGTACAAGGAATCTTACTGGAAAGACAGCAGGACAGTATAAGCATATAATAATTCCTATGACCACTTTCTTCCTGGGTGGTTTAACTCCAGCCAGCAACCAAACCCCACAGCTGCTCACTCACTATCCCCTGGGTGGGATGGGGGAAACAATCAGAAGATAAAAGTTGGAAAAATCATGGATGGAGATAAAAACAGCTTAACAACCAAAGCAAAAGTTGGGCACACAAGCAAAACAAAACAAAGGAATTCATTAAATACTTTTCCTGGGCAGGCAGATGTACAACCATCCCCAGGGAAGCAGGATTCCATCACTTTTAATGGTATGGAACAGCTCTTTGGTCAGCTGGGGTCAGTTGTCTTGGCTGTGTTCTCTCCCAAGACACTGTGCACCCCCAGCCTATTTACTGGTGGAGGGGTGTGCAGAAAACCCTTAACTCTAAAAGTACTGCTCTGTGACAGCTAAAGCATTCAAGAATTTTCAACTGTTTCCTGCACAAATCCAAAACACAGAATCATATTTGCTACCATGAAAAAAATGAACTCTATCCCAGCAAAAATCAACACATTAGGAGTATTTTTAAAGAAGAAAATAAATATATTTGCAAAAAACTAGTTTGAATTACTTTTTGTTGCAAGGAAAATATGACCCAGTTCAAACACATTACCATCCAATGCCACATTTACTGGTGCCTCACTTTATCTTGGATTCACTCTGTGTATCATTCTGCTATCATACAGTTTCAGTTGTAGATTAGTATATCTTTTTTTCAGTAGCTTTACTTCCCCCTTTCTTTATTAAGCAAAAGTTCACAAGTTTGTTTTCTGACAAGGTGATGGCAGTTTTTGATGATATGACTTACTATGGAATTTCCAATGTCTTATTGGGAGTGACCACGAAATTAGGACATGATTTTGCTGGAATATGGTGGAACCAATATTTACATTCTTTACTAGACTGGGACTTCATTCCTGCTACAGAATTATTGTGACCGAATTAGGCTGGAGGTCAGAAACCATATTCCTTTCTCAGAGTAAGATTCTGCAGATTTTGGCTCCTGCAGTTTTTTTTTCTGCTATAGTTAGTGCCACTGCTTACTACAGGTGGAAATGCACCCATCATTCACACTGTGATCATGGAACAGAAGAACTATTGTCTTCTGAGTGTACATCCACACATACAAAACTTTATTTATTTATTTATTTATTTATTTATTTATTTATTTATTTCTCTTGATTCCTTGTTTGTTTATATATTTAAAGAAGCCAGAGCAATTTTTATGTGCGTTCAATAAACAGTCCGCTGAAGCAACCAGCTTTTAATAACACAAACCATCAAGATTATGTGATGTATTATGAGGAATTCTCATTATAATTGTTAATAATTTTAAAATACTTTGTCTAGCACAGATTCTTGACATTATTTAATATCTCACCCAGCCACTGCTCTCAAATGCTATCTGGTTTCTAACTCAGCAATGGTTCTAAGATGTAGCATACAAGAAATTTTGCTTTTTAAAAGTGTATTACTCCTAGTGATTATTTATAAGAAAATACATTTCAAAAACAATAAATTGAGATTAGATACTGCAAAGTGACCCCTCACTGAGTAATTATATTCTGATAACTTTCTAGAGGATGTTGTAAGTACCTTTTGACAATCTGTGAAAAGCTCTGTCCCCACTGCTTGAATTTAAAAATATAGCTAAAAAAAAGTTAGGGCTTCTAGTCTACTAAATTTTAATAAATGCATATAAGTTAGTTCTATTTGGTTTATTTAGCAGAATTGCTTTCACTTTAAGAGTATTCACAGATAAAATATGTTTTGTACATGAACATTTGATAGCGTAGAGTTAAAATATTTCTAAAACATGGGAATTGCATACAATAGATTCAGGGGGTGGAAAGAAAGGTTGGTTCTGGTAGGCCTGGGAAAGGGAACCAGGCCCTGGGAACAAATGTTGAGCTTTGTTTGCACCTGTGCAATCATCACATGATAAATAATACAATTGTTAAATGTAATGATTGTTTGGTAATCAAATATAATTATTGTTTAATTATAATAAGAATCATGAGAAACTATGTAATCTTAACAAGAATCATGAGAAAGGATGTTTGGAGGGTCCTGATTAAGATTACAAGAATGTATGCTTGGATAGGATAAATGTGTACAAGAGAACAATATGGGTTTAATAATTAATATATAGTTATATAACAAAAAGGATATAAAAACATGTCCATCTTGAATCCATGTCAGAGTCAGATTTGGGTTTGTACCCCTGATTCCCAGAGCTCTTCAATAAAAGCACCTGCATATAATCATCCTGTGATTATATGTTTCTACACTAGCACATTTACATGCATTCCTCTCAGAACTCTATTTCCAAAGAACCTGTTACTTGCAGGCAGAAAACTTTATTGCAAATAACTTTTTATGCATTTGCCATATCTGACACACTTTCATTCAGCTGTCAAGCCAAAGCATAAACACTGATTTTATCATTATATAAGGAAGGGTTGAAGTAACTGAAATTCAAGGTAAGCTCCCTTTATCCATTCAGAGCATTACCAGCTTTACTTTTCCAATCGCTTTTTAGGTGGGACTGTGTTTGAGCTCCCTTTCTTTATTCTGCTAAGACTCTTTCCTCCACATAAGCTTACAGATGGCTGCATTGAACTGTGACAGGGCTGCAAGGTAAAATAATCAGTTGGCAGAGTGTGAAAAATCATAAGTAAACCATCACAATATCTAAATGTGTGTCTATTGGTAACTAACTCTTCAGCAGCTGGTGGAAAGAGCAGGGCTTAATACAACAGGAACTTTTGATACTGGATAGAAAACTGATGAAATTTTCAAAATACTTTCATTTTTTAAAACATTCCCCCTAATGCTTCCTCATGTTCAGTTTGATGTCCACCCTAGGCGTTTTCTGCCAAGATTTTTTCCAGCAGGAGGCTCCCAACATGTGCTGGTGCCTGGGGTTCCTCCTCCTCTGATGTAGAATTTGGCAATTTCTTTTGCTGAGCTTCTTCTGGCGGCCTCTTTATTCAGCCTGAGGTCCTTTTAGATGTTAGTACAATATGCTGGATTTGCAGTCACTTCACCCTGTTTTGTATCAACAGCACAGCTTCTACATTTTCTCTGTGAGAACTTTTGGAGGATACTTCCAGGGAGAATTATCTCACAAATGCAAATACTCTGGATGAGCTTTTATTTTCATACTCATTACCTCTACTGAATGTATTGAAAGCCAAATGACCAACTACTTGGTACCTACCAAATGCTAAACTTCTATACAGCTAAGTGTAAGACAAATTTAGGTCTAATGAGTCAGTCTTTCTTTTGATCCAGAATAAATTTTTTGAGTGTTTCCTATGATTCACTTTTTTTACAAGATTTTTCTTTGCAGAAGCCTTAGAGAGTCAAACAAGGTTTCAATAACATGTATGCACTGAAGACAAAGGTAAAACTTACAAGCTGTGGATCAGAATCTTATTTTCCAACTGTCACCAATTTCACCTCAGGACCTTTAAACTTTATAATCAAATCCCCTTTCCACTGAAAACCATTCACTTTCCTACTCTATTCATTCCACAACGTTTAAATATTTAACCTGTTCCACTCTACTTTTGGTAGACTCTTCTAACTCATTAAATGCCACCCAGACACAAATTCATTGTAGTTGTCTTTCACAGAAGTAAGACATCACATGAGCTTACATTTAGCTCTACTTAAGTGATTGAATAATGATGTATTGATATGTGAGAGGGGATTAATGGAATGAAAAAAATAGATTTCTTAAAATGTTTACTACAGGTTCACTTTAAAATGTGTCAGTACTTAGGTACTTGTGTCTCAACTCAAATCCAGGATGCTCAAAACCCAGAGGAATGTATACAAGCTGGAGAGGTCCATAAGCTTTTTACTTTTAATTTTAAAAAATGCCATAGAAAAAAGCCCACAAATTTTCTAAAAGTGTTCTTACCCTCATAACTTTTTTAAAATAATGAAAATATTTAAATATAAAATATCGGAACCAGTAAAACAAATAACTATAAAATAATATGAGGAATTGATTAAAAAAAAATGGTCTATTTCCACTGCATAAAATTCCAGAAACTTTGATAAAATCATTTTAATTTGGAATTAAATTTCCTGTCAAACAGTTATGTGAATTAATGGGACTGATTGGAAGCTGGTTTAGTTGTTGACAGCCTGAAAAACCAATTGGAGACGTTTGTTTGCTTCCATGAATCATATTTTGAATCAAGTAAACCCCAGAAGAAACTCTCTTTTGTTTCCAGCCTTTCACAAGGTAACACTGACTTTTCTTGTGAAAAAACCCTTATAGCCAAACAATGAGGAGACTCTCTAAAGTGAACTGAAAAAGATTATTTAAGTTGGTAACTGACTGAAGTGTTTCTGTATGTTGTTGTTAAGAAGGTGTGGGGAGGTAGTGGTCTGAAGGTTTTATTCTGAATTTATTTTTTCCTTTGTGTTTACAAAGTTTTTCTTTACACCCTTTTAAATATTAGGCCTACCTTGCTTTTGCTGTTAATTCTCTCACAACAGAAAATGAGTATATTGAAATTGGCAAACCAATAGCACATTAAAATAGTGCCACATTACTTTGTACCCAAAGATTATGTGAAACCTGTTAGATATAGAACAAAATCAGCAGATAAAAACTGTTGTGGTCTAATAACTCTCTACTCAACACACTTAGAAGCTTATATCAGATTCAGATTTTGCTTACAAGCTATCCCAGACTTCATTAATCATTGGTTGGAAAATATGTGTAAATGGAATTAAATTAAATAGTCTCACAAACCCTAATTATTATGGGTGATTAATTTTCTATTCTAGACTCCATTAAGTGCCTTTACAGATATTCTTTCTACGCACCCAGGTTTCTAATTTATTTCCCCCTTCACCTTCATGTCCTAACAGTGCAGGGTCGTGCCAGGATACTCATTAGTTTTATGCTAGCAATTCTGCCAGGCAGCCTCAGAGGCATCAGCATCACCTCAGAAATCATTAACGGAACTGGAGCTGCAATCTAAAACTGACAAGCATAGAATAATCATTTAGGGCTGAAACATGTTCTTCCATAAATGAGCATTTTGGAGGAAAAAATAAAAATGCATGTGTTCCAGTTATTCTCTGGAGGCAAAAAGGTGATCTTAATAAATCAGATCTGAAGACATTTTTGTATGTATCAGCTTGCCATGTCTGAAAAATAGCATCAAGTTTTTTAGACCAATGATTTATCTTTTGCTGACAAAGTCCAGAAACATTGAATCACCATGTGGCAGCAAAGATTCTGGATCTGGTTCATAATCTGACACTATATTGGCTGGGCCTGATGACATTATTTGCATACTTGTCATGATATGTTTCACTTGTCTGCTGCCTCGCTTACCAGAACTATTTATGAGGCAATTTTTCACAAGAACAACATTAAAAATTTGCATGGTCATGTAGATGAAGATTCATCTGAAATAACTAGCATAGTTTAAAGGGACTTTGAATCATTAGGTACTGATCCTGATTGGATTAGTGAGTCATTTGGAGGAAGCTCACAAAAGACAGATAAAAATATTTGGGAACAAAATGAGATGTCTTGCTTGGCTCAGCGACTTGGCCCTTCAGACTCCCCATTCTCTTTCTAATACACAGAAACAGCTAACATTTTCCTTTGATCATTTACTGTGGACTTATGTATCCTTTAAAACACCTTTTTCTTTCTCCTTTTGCTCCTCATAACTCCAACTCAATAGTATTGCTTCAGAATCATGTTTTTCTTTCTTAGTTTGGTTGAGGGATGAGAAGGCAGCTACCCACTGGTCCATAGCACATCTTGGCTGCAACACAGCCACACATTTTTCAGTGATAATACAAACCAAAAAAAGACTTTTTGAGATAATGGAAGGGAAACTTGCCTTCACTAACCACTACATTCAACACTGAATTTGCTGATAATCTATCTGCTTGTCATGGTCAGGCTTAGATTTTTTATCTCATTAAAATAAGATGAGAAAACCAAGAGCTTTTGTGTTCAAAATGCTAATGGAAACAACATTAAGTTCTACTCATTACAGCAGAATATATATATTTTTTATGAAACATGCTGAAAAAATAAAAATAAATAAATTACTAAGTGCAAATGTGTCAAGATACAAAGGTCAGCAGTCAGGATTTTCATGTCAGCATTCACATCTATGTCTCCATTGCCACCCAAGTTTTCATCTTAGTCAGGGAATGTCAAGTCAGTGAATTTAATGTGGTTCACACTGCCGTAGATCTCATCTTAAAGCAGATTTGTAGGCTGAACATTTGGGAAGACAAATTGCAGTCTTGATGCTGATTAGTTATCAGTTGATCCTGACAGATCTGATACTTTGATCAGACTTAAGTTTCTAGAGCTCAATTCACCTGTGTACAGCTTGGTGTCCAGTGCCATTTGACACCACCTGAAGGATCTAAGATATATTCTTGAGGTTTCTATGACAGAGCAGTTATAGAACCTATAGAAGAGCCAGGCCTCTTCAAGAGAGTGACAAAAAAAGATTAAGTAGAGTAAGCAAGGATAACTCAAATGTTAATGGATACCAATGTGAGGAAAAAAATTTAAATCAACCAACATAATGTTAGGCAAATTTACTTATAGGCCATGACTGTGCTGGTTATAGTTCCCCTAGCTGATAACTTTCTCTGTGCCTCAGCTCTCCATTTGAGACATAACTTTAAACCAACTGGGTTTAAATCAATACCTTATGAAGCAATAGAAGCACTAAAAATCATCAGGCAGACGTATCTGTGTGGGACCAAAGAATATATAAAGATAGCTGAAGGAAGTATATGATCTAAACAAAATTTGTATGTCCTGAGATAAATAATGCATTACACAAAGGATTGATGGCAGATTTTGAGCTCTCTGGGGTTTGGTCTTTTTGTCTGAAGACTCTGCTTTGTTTCCTAAAAACTACAATATATTTTTCCCTTTTCTTTTCAAGATTCAGATTGTCTCTAACATTACTTTTAATGGCACTACTTGCAGAGTAAAACAATTCAAAGAAATAAATGAGGCAGAACACTGGCTTGTAAGAAAAGAGACTCATTATGAAAGTTGTTCTTTTGCTCAGGGTGGATCTCAAAGCTTTCTGTAAAATATGAGATTACTATGCAAAATCCAAAGTTTCTAATAAAAAAATCTCCTACTGCTCAGTTCCTTGGCTCCCATGAGAGATGCACATATGTCACTACTGAAGCATAAGCTGATAATACTGAGGCTAAGGTAAATTTTAAAAGCACAGCATCATGCATTTTGTGAGGATCTTTTGTAACTATTAAAATGTCATCAGAAAATTGTTCTGCTTGGCAGCAGTTTGAAGATATGGTCATCTTATCTAGGATACACAAGAAAACAGCTAGGTAAGCTATATTTATCAGAGAAGACAGATAAAGGTATAGCACTTAAGGAGTGAAAAAGGGGACTTGGTGACAAATTGATTTTCATCTCCAATTATGAGTCTTTAGAAAATATATCTCTCACAAAGGATTCCAACAAGCCTCCTAATGCAGGTAGCTATTGCCTTCTGGTAACTCTTTTCTTTCATTGTGCTTTCATTAGATGGCTTTAATACTGAAGTGGCACATACAAAATTTACAAATGTGCTGCAGTCAATGACATTTTAAGATCTGTATTGCAGTTCTCTCAAAATGCAAGTATGATAACTCTGCTGCAGTGTTTTCTGAGAGGCCTTTTGAAGAAGCAAATCTATATTTTTGCTAGAAAAATACAGCATCTTATTAGGCTAAGTTGTTAAAATTCTAACAAAGAAAGTCTTCCAAGTAGTAAATTCAGCAGTACACTGGAAAAAAAAGCCAAAAAACCAAGTTTCAGGTAACATGGGCTTTACCTTCCTGCCTCTGAATCATTTTGTTGAGCGAATTATGCCAAACCATCTGCACAGCCTTCAGCTCACACAGGAAAAGGTGAAGAGGAATTTCAATAATGGTGCCAGAGAGAGGATTCTCATTTTCTTTCATGTGCCACAGTGGATTTCAGAGTTATCCACAAACACACCCACATCTTTATTTCGTCTCTTAAACTCCTGTACCAGCACTATTAATGAAAATAAGATTTAGTACATTAAAATGCAAATTAAATGAACTTTGGCAGAGAATTCCTGCAGTACTTCTCTCATTATAAGTAATAATTAGCTTATGAGCTGAAGTGGTTGTTTACTAAAAATAAATAATGTTTAGATGGACAGCTTTAGTCTGACGTCCTATTCCACATCAAGTGTAAGTGTAAATGGCTTCAGTTTCACTTGAATGATTGAGAAGCAGTATCCAGGCAGAGATCTTGAAAATAATAGCTCCACTCTTTATGAAGCAGCAGTAGAGTTTTAAGTAAAAAAATCTATCTAAAGCAGTGTATAACAGATAACAAACCTGTGACAATTAGCAGTAGCTGTGCAGAGTGCTAAGGTGCAATTTTCTCTTCCTAAGTAGGACATGCAGCATGTTTCACTGGAATTAAGAAGTAGAAGCAGCCTAAAATTGTTTCAACCCTTTGAACAAGATTTTCAATGATTATTACATGGCTTCCTTTTGATTAAGGTAAAGGAGGCAAATGAAGCTTTTGACTCTATAGAGGTGGATTTGAAAAAATCATTAACCTTTTTCCACAGTTCTAGATGAATCAGACTGGAGATACTCAAAACAAGATATCTGGGGTATTTTGACAATTTAATTGAGGTTTGCTTCAGATTTTCAGTGGAGCAAGGGTTATTTGATTTAAATTGCTCTGTCTGGCAGTACTTTTTTTTCAAAAAATGATGTAACACTTCCCTCAGGATTAAAAGGATAATTGTATCATCTGCCTTCATCTGGTCCTTATCCAAAAATACTTTAACTTGTCCTGGGGAACAATTACATGATTTTCTCACTTTTAGAATAGGCTCTTGACCACAGTACTCTGTATGGTTTTATTGTTTACCAATAAAAACAATGTTATTTGGCAGTTCTTCCCTTAAGTAGTCTGTGACCAGAGGTGAATTAATTGTCAACTCAAGTTTATAAAAATATTGTTTCACTCTAAAGGATGAAGCACACATACTCCACTCTTCTATAAGAGGTATAGAGACCAAGCAGGTTTGTAAGCTTCTTATATGAGAAAAATTTGGTTTATCTATATGATTGCCTGATATCTGAATAGGCACCTATCCCATGGATTAGAATAAGGACATTAAACATAAAAACTAGATGTTCAAGCCCTAGGAAAAGACATTGTTTTTTTCACCCTGGATGAATGCTCTAACCAATGATCAAAATTGTTTGGTCTTCCTCCAGAAGAAGGTGAATTAAAAAACACACTGGTTTTGTATCCAAGTGGCATTAGATTTCCCTTTACAGACCAATTAATTTCTGTGAAATAGTAAAAACATTTTAAACTTCATTTTGGGAGGATTTCTAACTGAGAATCTGTTTATTATTCTAAGACAAAATTGATTTCAACAATGCATTTGGTTGGTTAAAAATAAAATTGAAATCCTTGGAGTCTCAGGCAGTAAGAAAAATATTATTTCTGGTCACAAAATCAGGCAGAAAACAAAAATGCAAATCTTTCATTTTGCCACAAGTTGGTCTTTTTTAAAAGAAATAAAGTATGAATTTTAGAACTGAGGAGAATCCAATTTTTGAGCCTTCCTGTAATGTAAAACACAATTTCAGAGACAGATTTAGTTCCTTTTTTATATCTCAACAATCACATTAAGTTTTGCTTAACACTTCCCTTTAATCTTACTGAAGAACTTTGCTATGAGTTTACATTAGAAAGCATTACTATATTTATGAGTACCTCACTAAGGAGAAGTGAGCTCCCATCTGAGGATTTTGTTGCAGTCAGTCTGACGTGAGCTCCCAGCATCCAGATAGACTGATAGACTGAGTGGAGGGTTTAGAAGCTAAGTCAAAATGAGGAGAAACCCCTAATGGAAAAATCACCTGTCAGAAAAGCTCTGCCAAGGAATGCTCATAATATGCAGCTTGATGAAGTTGTTGTCCACAAGTATGAACAGCATCTATGAGCTAGAAATAGGAAAACCAGCAATGAAACAGAATCAGCACTTGGACAAAGAAATGTAAACACACTTAAATTCATGAAGAAAAAAGCTGTTTAAAAGTGAAAAGGCTACTATCCCTTTGAGACATGGAGACAAGCTTTCTCTTAGAACCATAATTAAGTTTTCAGGCAGAGCCAGCTGGCTTGACAAAGACTCACTTCATCACTGTGTAGGCTGCTGCATGGAAAAGCCTGCTCTGACAGCAGAAGCATGAGGTTCAGACTTCCTTTTCAAAATCTACCAGATTGTAGCCTTCTTTAGCTAAATCTGGACCTATCATAAAGCAAATGGGAGCCTTACCACAGACAGAGGGCTGGGATTCTATTCCTCATCAGTAACAGGAAAATATTGTTCTAAGTATTATTGTTATGTTATTTATATCATGCTGTACAAGCAGAGAAACACTGCAGATATTTTAAAAGTTACCACTGACCATAGACTAGTCTGTGTTTGAGGAAGGCAGTGAAAGAAGGTTCTATTAATTTTAGAGTATATGATTTCTCATCTGACATAGTCCAGTCCTTTAAATTGTAGTACTCACTGCAATCATAAAAGAGATATGTATATTTAAAAAAAACAAGGTGCTCATATGAAAGAACAGTTAACACAAGAAGCATCTGTGTAAAATCTGTATCTACAAAGAGTACCAAGATTTGGAAAAGATGTGATATGATAGATGCTCATGTATAAATAAAAACATATATGTGTCAGATATACATGATGAATTGCATTCTGCCTTTCTGAGTATTTCATGCAGATTCTGATAATTAACTTCTCCCCATCACTTCCTTTCACATTCCAATATCAGATCTTCAATGGAAAATGCCACAGAAAAATAAGCTTAATTTTTGCCAGGAATCTGTAGAAGAATCCAGTTTCTTCTGGGCTAGAGGTTGGTATTTCCTTGCAATGAGAACATTCAGCTCTCTAGGAGATTCACAAAGGTCAAGAATATTTTTTTATTTCATTTTTAAAGTAGTGTCTTTCATCTAGACTATCTCAGGACTTTTGCAAAGCTTTTTTATGGAGTGGTTATTGCTTTCTTGATATATAAAAACAATCCCATTAACTAAAGGAGGTGCCTCATGCGTGGAGATCACAGTCTCAATACATCCATTTTATTTCCCACCTAAAATCCAAACAATCTCCAAAACCTTAAGCATATGAATCCTTTCTGAGTTTGCTATGCAGCATTCAGAGACTCATAAGAAACCCAGTTCTTCTGCACATTCTGCATTTATTTCTATAATTAATTAATTAATTAATTAGGGCCAACCTATGTGTAATCAATGAAAATCTTTCCCATGTACCAGTGTGTGGGCATGGTAGATGACTTTAACTATTTTTGTGAAGAATCTCCAAGTATAGCTGTAGATAAGAAACCAGTACACGTACAAAAAGCTTGTTCTCCACAGGACAAAGATATCCCTTCCATTATGGAGCTTTGAGAGCCCAGTGCACAGTACTGCAGAGCTTGTGCCTGAAGCAGAAGAGGGAGCAAGGAGGAAGAGTAGAGAAGGGGACAAAAATGTTCATCCAGCCCTGGGGCCAAAACTGTCCCACACTATGATGGACAGTTGGAGTTTGGGATATAACACCAGATGGGAAGGGGATTTGGATAAGAATAAAAAAACTCCACTTGCTCCTTGGGTGGAGCTCATATTCCCTGTGCACAACTAGAGTAGCAGAAAGTGATTTAACTTGAGCTGAGGATCTGATCATTAGGATCTCAGAAATGAATAGCATACTCAAACAAAGAAAAAAAGTTCCTCAGCTGTTTTCCTGACTGTTTTTTTCCTCTTTTTTCTCAAAAAGAGCTCATCTGTTTTCATTTAAATAACTGGGATCACTGTTGAAAACCAGGAGAAGTAATATGCAGCATGAAAATAAAAATCCTTGCCTTCTGATGAGCATGGAAAGAATAACGTAACAGTGACATGATTAATAAGTCGATGAGGAGCAGGAGGTGAAGAGAGGAATAAGAAGGCTGAATTTAAACAAAAAATTTTGATAACCAGCACCAGATATGCCTGATGCAGATGTGTCTATATTTTAATGACAAGTTAATGGGATTTACAATATATACAGTGAATCTCTATACCACCAAACAGGCAAACTGCCACAGATTCTATCTCAGATTAACAGAGGCCAAAACATCTCTATGCCTCTGACCCTGTTTGTAATTTCACAGGAAAAAAAGTAAGGGAAGGGGATGGGGAAGGGAAAGGGAAGGGAAAGGGAAAGGGAAAGGGAAAGGGAAAGGGAAAAGTGAAAGACAATATTCAAGAGTCTTTCTGGGAATGGGAAGGGGATAAGGGAAGGGGAAAGGGAAAGGGAAAGGGAAAGGGAAAGGGAAAGGGAAAACTCCATCCATGCTGTGGAGTTATCAAACTGGTAAAGTTAGTAGAAATATACTTTCTGTACAATAAAAAGTAAAAAGAGGGCTCATATTTTTTTACTCTTGATTTTACTATTAGCTTCCAATTTCTATATTGCATTTTACTTTCATCTGTTCTTTCAACTTGAAAATCTCATCTGGGCAGATCCAGAAAGAATTGCTAAACACATTAAATGTTACAACTATTTAAATAGCTTGAATATTATTGTCTGGGTTTATTTTGCTAAAATTGTGTTTAAAGAAGATCTTTTCTTAGTGTGCTATGAAGTCTCTATTATATCTGCTAAAGTTAATAATATTGTTGAGGCTAGATAGAAGAACACTAACCAAAATTAACAAGAAATAAGAGGAAACAATTGAATCATTACAGCTTTCTATACTTAAGTACTTATATCCTCTAAAGTGGACATATTTAGTCAAAACCTTAAATGTTTCAGGTATTCGAAGTACTGGCCAAGCTTTATTTTGCAAATGTACAAATTATATAGATAAAGTCTTATCTGTTTAAAGAAGAGGACTATGAATGCCGTTTATTAGTTTAGTGTCAATCACTAAAAAGACTCAAAAGTACATAAGCATAAAAGTATATAAATATATATCCAGATGAATTGGTTGTAATTAGCTGCAAATGAGTCATTCACAATGAATTAATGGGGAAAGAATTTTTTTTCAATAGTAACCGTACTTTGAAAAAACCTACACCCAAAATATTTGAGTAGAAGAGATAAAAATCAGAAGAAACTGGACACAGAATGAGCTGCTGGACAACTAATCAACTGCTGTTTTGGGAATTTTGGTCATGATTTAGTAACATAATCGTGGTAGGAATTGTATTCATTTTTTTGAATGTTACACCTTCTTGAAAAATCCCAATAAATTAATAAATTAAGTTTGCATAAAAAGTTGATGAGCTGCTAATGAAGAATTTTTGTAATTTGCAATTTGTATTCTAGTACATGTTTTGGGGTGGGGTTTTTTGAGGATTTATGGAGACCAAAACTGTAATAAGTGCTTAAAGAACAAATGAGGTCTTTAATTTTTTTTTTTTTTTTTTAGGGGGAGAGGATTTAGCAGATGATAAATGAGCCTATAGAATTTAAAGCATTTAAAATCTTTTCCTATCATCTTTGAATCACCTGGAGAATTATGATTATTTGACCCAACACATGAACCTTAAATTTAAAAATAACCATATTCCTTCCTGAGTGAGGCAGTGAGCAGGATAAAAGCCAGATGTACTGGTTGTCTGAGATACTTAACATTAATGTTTTTCTTGACACATTCACACAAAGCAAGTAAGTGTGTGGTTCACATTGTGAAAGCTGTGGTTACAGCCTGATTCTGTCCAGGAGGTTGAGAGAATTTCTGTTTCCAATATCCCCCATGCAGCAGAGCAACATGCTTTTCCACATACCTGGCAAGAATGTGGAATGAGTGCTCTCAGCAGCTACTTGTCACAGAATCACTTGTACAAGGAAAGTTCCATGGACAAAGGAAGAAACCGAGTTTGAGGGTCACTAGACTCTGCTTATTCATCAAATTAGGGGATTTTCACAGTGATAAATCACTTTTGATTAAATTCTCAAAATTTATCTGATTACTTGCCAATTCACCTGTGTTGAGACTGCTTTCTGGCAGCTGGTCTACCAGATTTTCACTCTTTCAGAAGCCACAGCTCCTTGAGAGCTCAGCAGTAATTTATTCACTTACAGAGGGAACCCAAAAATCTTGTTTTCTAGCCAGATGAGTCTGAAACAGAAAGTAGAAATAAACAAAACGTTTCTGATAAAGAAATTAACTCTTAAAGTTCCACTTCATTCCCACTCCCATGCCTACTGATTTTTTGTCTGCCAAGCTTACTAGTTCAGTGTGTTGATCACTTTTTCCTTTACTGAAATTTTGCACCAAAGGGGAAAGAACACATATTTCATTGCATGGTTTTAATACTTTGCATGGAAATGAGATATTTAAGTGGAAATTTATGTAAATTAGTAATATTATTTAGTTCTTAGAGGAAACTTTAATTCAGAGACCCAATTCCTATCACAGCGATTTGGGGTTTAAAGCCTTTTCAAGAGACCTGGAAGCCAGAGATTCAAATGCTCGTATCCAATTAGGAAGGCCATAGGTATAAAGAGCAAGAGTACGTGTGCTTTCATCATTGGCTCAATGAAATAATCAAGCTATCCTCTATTTAAGTCAAAGCTGGATCACAGTGAAGAAATTAAATCAAAACTTAAGGTCTGAAAACACAAAGCAGTATGATCAGTTGAGATCATGTTTCTTTGCTACTGTATGTACTTGGTAGCAGATATTTGTGCTCTTCTCCCAGCTGAGAACATTTACATATTTTGCCAAATGTATGTATCCTTTGAAAATGCATAAATAATCCTCAGCATACAAAACAGAATTCAGATTCTCCTTCTCCTTGGTGTGTGCCCTAAACACAAACCAAGAACATTTCATTCTCTATTTCTGATGTCCAGTTTTTGATGTTGGGGCAGAGGTGAGACCAAGAACAATTCTTGGTTCTTTCATGCCAAAGAACAGTAGCTAATCCATTTTTTATTGTTTTTTAAAACACTGCTGTGGGAGCTGAAGAAATGCAGCCTTTAGTCTTCTAAATCTTGATGGGCAAACTGAACTCTGCAACTCTGGAGCCTGTGCAAATTTCTACAATCACTTCTCAGAAAGATGTATCAGCATTAACACTATTTTAAAGCAAAAGCTGCTAGCAAGTTTTAGGTTTCTCCTTACAGAGTTTAGTTTGTAAATTCAGAAATTGATCAGAAATTTGTTCATAAAGTACCTGTGATATCAAGTTGCTATAAATGCAAATGCTTGTCTATTTTGCTTTGAAGCACAAGTTACATCACCATCTCTGTGCTGCCACAGTTAATGTGCTTCTGTGTATGAAAGCAAAGGAAATGAAAATAGGTTTCTCTTTTACTTCCTGATTATAAAATAGTGGGCATAGAAAACTTAGGATCCTCCAGCAATAGATAGGAAGTATACAGAAGGCTCTGACCCTTCAATGCCTTTCAGCCCTGTTATATTCAACTGTCCAGTTTTTGGTTGATGTTAGCTATGGATACTTGTGAAATTGAATCTTATCTGTGTTCAGGTCCTGCTGTATTCAAGTACTGTCTAATTCAGTACTTGGAATGTAGTTCTTATTGGAATGCACATCTTCTATTGGAGAGAAAGTAAATATTTTTATTATGATACTTACCTTTGTCATTAATATTACTACTACTGTTACTATTGCAATTTTTTTTATCAAATTCTTTCTTGCTTTGAAATCACAGCAAATGAAACTTAATTTTGAAACTGCTTGGAGCTGATGAATTGGTTAATCTCAAACAGGATTATCCTAAGGAAGTGGTTTTCTTTCTGACATTAGACAGAGATATGTAAATTAATGAAAGATAAGTCAACAGAATGTTTGGAGACAGGGACAGCTTCTAAATTGAAATGATCCAATCTTTTTGATTCAATATTATCTTTGGTTTTACAGTCCAAAATTGCCAAAGATAACTTCTATAAATGCACACATTTTATTGCAAAATTTCCTATACTCCCTCTTCAAAGATATATGTATTATACTCAAAATTATTGACACAATACACAGAGTGTATGTGAAGGTAATAAAGCACACAGAGATAAATGCAGTGGCAAATATACTGCATAACACTGAAACATTTGCTATACTGAATAATCTAAGCCTATAAATTATATTAGCAGTCTGAATAACAATTTTTGCAGAATGCAAATGAACTGTAATATGTCAGGCAGAAACTTTTTTTTTTTTCCGTTGAGATTTCATGTCAATGATTCCTGTGAGTGAAAATCTTGACTCCTCTGAATTTAAGAGAGAAGCTCCTCACAGGGCTGTGATTCTTCATAGCAGAAGAGGTTCTGGGTCCCAGAGCTGTGGGAGACTTTTAAATGATCCATCACCTCAGTTCTGCCCACATTGTTCTTTGGAAAGGAAGTGAAAGAGCCTTTGAATGTCTTTTTTGTTTGAGAAGAAATATTAAGTCAACAGGGCTGAGAAAAGAAATCCTTATTTAGATGTACAGCACCAGTCCCAATACTAATGAAAGTAAGCTATTGAGATAAGAAATCATACAACAGATGTAATTTTATGAAGTACTATATAGTAGCTACCATTGCAAGCAAACAAATAAGCCCATAAAGGGATACTGTGGCACCTAGAAGAATATTTTGTCATGAAGTTTTCCAATTTTGAGTTATCAGTCTTTGTGCTCTCGTGCAGCTTCGAGTAGAATTCACGTATCTGATTTCTTTCTTAGATCTCACAAAATAAAAATTGTTCCTCATGCCCAGGAGAAGCACTGAATGTAGTTGAAATGCTTTGATCTGCTCTTGAACAGAGGATCTGGTTTTAACAGGGAGCAACTATACACAGAGTAGGGGGTAATATCACTTAATCCAAAATTTATACTGGTCTATACAGAAATCATGAATGTAATAAACCTTGTATTGAATTTTAAGACTTTCTATTTTCTATGCAGAGCACCAAGGTGATAAATTGTATAAATTTCTATAAAGACAATAAGGAAAGAACCCTACAATTTGTGAACATATAAGGAGGAGTTTGAAATTAATTTCACACCCTCCTTTGCAGGTATTTTGTCTAGCCTCCAGTCACTAAATTTAATTACATACTATCCCACCTGCATTGCACTTGCAGTCACTTTGGAATATGCATCTTATTTCATTTGTCATTCGTGTAGTAGGTTCAAATTTGGCACTGTTATTTGTTTGAGAAGTACACTGAAACCCATACAGTGGCCAAATCTATTTGTTTCTGGTTTGGTCCTAGCTGGTGCTGTGGTAATTAAAACCTTCAATTCTACAGTAAGAAAACAATTCTTAATTATATGTGATTTTTAACTGTTCTGAGTTTGCATCCTCTTCTAAGAGTAAAATACACACAGATACACATTTTGTGAGTTTTAAACACAAGTCCTCACTGACATTTATATCAAATTGCCCAAAAAAAAAAAGGCTGGCATGATTCTCTTTTTCCAATATTTTCCATTTGTAAAGTTTATCATCAGCTCTACCAAATTAGTCTTTTAATTTCCTCATTAAAAACATAATAAAGACAGAAGACAGATTTAAGAAGCAAAATCCTTAACAAGATCTCCAGCTATAGGAACTTTCAGCACACTTTTATACAGTACAACGTTTAGCAGGCATAGAGAAGGGTCTTTCTTTTTCTTTCCTCAAGACTCTGTATTTGTTTTTAAGTTCTGTCTCTGCTGCTTTTCAGATAGGCTAGCTGTCTGTGAGTCTGTGATTTCCTCCTGTGGAGCTTTACAAGCTGTTGACATTCTCCTGTAGTGAATTGTGGTTGGTTATTAGACACCGCTTTGGTAAACCTTAAGATGCAAAAAAAAACCCCATAGTGCTCATGTGGTTTTGGATAGAAGTAGTTCTGGACATGCAATTACTTCAAATAACTGTAGCCTGCTACTTGGAAGCATTCCTTATCTCTTTCAGCATGACTGGATAAATTGCACTAGAGCAGTCAAGGGCTGTTTTGTCCTTGTGAAGATACGTGCTCTTGCTGTTACACCAACTCCTCATCTGCCTCTCAATCCCTTTATTAAATCTGGGCTAGCAGCAATAGGCTCTTACTAGAGCTGTCATTTGACATTTTCTGAAGTATTTTCTGGGGAGATCTTCAAGTGATTCACCTTAGTAACACAGTAGAATTTCTCACCCTGAATTCCCACAGCAAGTATCCTTGCGCAATCAAGAGCAGACACTTGATCATGGGTCTGCAACAGCAGCTGTTCTATAATTAATCCTAGGTTCAGCTGATTCCTAATTAATAATTAATGTTGTGTTCAGCAGTTTACTTATAGTGAGGATTCAATCACTTAGTTTTGTACAAGGAATGCAATCTGTCTTTCTGAGATTTTGAGGGTTTAATCCATGAATAAATATAAAATCATGTATTTTAAAGTAACTCTGTTCTTTATATTAGGAATACTCAAACCAAACATTTTTAAAAGAACTATTTTCTACAATACCACTTCTTTTCATATTCCTTTTAAAATGGTCAGTTTTTAAAAATTAGTTAAACTTCCAAAACAGTTACCATTCATTAGAAGTCCATATAAAAATTGCATTTATTATTTTTAACTCTGCTTATACTGTTAATGAATTTTTGGTCTTGCTCTCCTTCTGTCATTCCTTAATTCACTCTGGTGACAGTTTACAGTGAGTTTCAATATCCTTGTTGCTGTCAAATGAATTGATAGTCTTCATAATCATGTTTCTCCACCAAAGCCCAGCTGGACATAAGGAAGAGCTTCTAGTAAAGGTGGCCACTAGAGAACTGGAGTGTTTGGATAATGTGTGAGAGGTTTTTCATTCCTAATTCAGAGTTCTAGATTAATTGATTTTTTTTTTCCATAGAGAAAGAAAGATAACAGTATTTTAAATAGTGAATAGAAAACAAAATGAAAGCAACACTCCTAGTCACTGTTCAGATACCTGTTTCTAAGGAAAGGTAAA
Source organism: Erithacus rubecula (assembly GCF_903797595.1). Classification (NCBI taxonomy): domain Eukaryota; kingdom Metazoa; phylum Chordata; class Aves; order Passeriformes; family Muscicapidae; genus Erithacus; species Erithacus rubecula. The sequence continues at coordinate 43,083,432 of NC_136688.1, forward strand.
ATCCCTGTATTTCAAGGTGACATTGTTTTGATCCTTTAGAGTAGTCCATTATCAATCACCCAAGGACTTCCCTGTATATATTTGTCTCACCAACATCTGCTTGAATAAATGAATCTGTGAATCTCATCCTGCCTTTAAACAGATGAGAGGGAAGGAGATCTGATCTCCTTTATGTAAATAGAATGTGACCTCTGGGCTCTTGGTAAGATGCCAATGCATCCTTCAGCTGAGCAAATATTGGAGACTTGATCTAAACCTATATTTTTTTAAACTGTTGCATGTTAATAACGTATTTATTTGTGACATTCAATTCACTCAGCTTTCTGAAATCAATAAAATAATCCTTGTTGGCGAGCTCTGGGTAGAGAATATAATTTCTTCTGGCTCATAAAGGGATATGTTGTCATTAGCAGGGTTTGTGGATTCTGTGGCTTTCTTCATTTGGTCAGAGGCACAACCAGCTCCCTAGAGAAACTTAGTTTTCACTTACAGAAATAAGTGTTCCCTAAGGAATTTCTACAGAGAGCTTGTATGGGGAAAGGCTGATGTCTCCACCAATACTGCCATCAAGAATGGTCTTATGAGATGTATAACATATGAACGTGCTTTTATCTAAAGTGGAACACATGGACATAGCAGTGAAAAATAGATGCACTTTAAGAAAAATTACTAAATATTTATAACTTTACACTATTTTATGTTTATGCATTTAAAAGCTTTTAAATATATCTATCAAAACATTTTTCAAATAAAGACTTCCTAATGTGTCAAAAAATAAAGATGTCATTTTCAACCTGCACATTTTCTAAATTTTGTACTAAATCATTCTGAGCTTGTTGTGTGAAAGCATTACCAGCCATGGATCCCATGTGCTAGCTAATTATAGTGTGGACGTGGGCTGAGAAGTGTCCTGGCATGATGCAGACAGAATGGCTTTCTCACTATTCTTTCTGAAGTATTTATCTCTCACTCTGGCTACATTATACCATCTGCTTTCAGTTCTTTCCAATCTTGCTTGATAGAGGATAAGGGTATAGCCACTTTTGGAAGAAGGAAAATGTCAACCCCAAATCTTTCCTGTGTTAAAAACCTCACACCAAAGCCCCAGACCAACAAGGGCAAACAGCCCCTAATGAAGAACAGTTAGCTTGTGCATGAGAGCATCCATGCACATGGGGCTTGGTTTTTGTTTTTTTTGACAACAGTACTCATCAATGTTCTTTTTTGTATCTATAAACACTTCCAAAAACTTTTGAAAAATCTCCATTGAGACCATATATTTTTTTTTCTCATTCTTCTATATCTATAGTGGAAATTATATATTAGTTTGAATCAGATATATACTACACATATTTTATAAGAAGTGTACATCACATAAAGTTTTAAGCATCCAACTTTGACTTCTCTAGCAGTTACTATATCAATATGGTTAAGTGGCTTTAAGTGTAATCATTCAGAACCTTGAAAAAATGTGGTCTTAATACTATATCTTACAGAGAAGAATGGATGTTATTTTCAAGTGCTTACTTAAATTCAGTATGCTGGGGTTTCTCTCTCAGCTTCAGTAAAATTATTGTGTTTATCCCACATAATATGAATTGTATAGTTCACATTGTGGTAATCTGCCAGTGGTTAGAATGAAAACTGACTATATACAGGCACTTCCCAGCAGTAGACAGACTGGGGGAAAAACCAAAACCATGGTGTGTCTAGAGTAATTATTTTTTCTGTATTATATATGAATTGCTTTATCAGTTCTTTCCCTGTAGCTTTCTGAGAGGAGTTTTAACAGTTTTTAGGTAAAACTTTGAATTCTGATTTTGAAGTATACTATGTCTGCAGTGTTCAAACATGCTTCCCATCCCAGACTGAAAATGGGATAAAGATAATTCTATAAATCTGAAATGAAGGAGCATCTCTCCATCAGCCTCTGTCAGTTCTGTGATGCCAGTTAAATCTGGGAGTTCAGAAGCAGTCTGGTTCAGAGAGATGCCAATCTAACATGTGACAAAATGAGGACAAAACATCCAAGGTTGGGGAAATCGAATTTTGCTAATATGTTAGTTTTACCAAATAATAGGATCACCACCATGGGCAGCTAAACAGGTACACACATTGTATTTAATTGAACCCAAGAGGACTTTGTCCCTCACAGTTCTTTAGGCATTTAAATCCAAGATTCACATTATATTCACATATTGCAATCGAATTATCTCAGACTTACCATAGGGTAGTAGTTGAATATAGCTATCAGGGAAGCACTTTGCCACATATCAGCTATTCTGTTATGTAATTCAAGGTAGCTTACTTTAAAACTATTATTCTCAGTAGAAGAAAATGTTATTTAATTGTCATTAATAAGGGAAATTTAAAATATGTTTTGGGTTTTATAAATTTAGAAGGTATGGGTTACTTTAAACTCAGATTTGTCTTTTACCCAGGCAAATGTGACTGCATTTGTACATTATAAAATATATTAAGATTTGTTTCTCAGACTACTTAAAGAGCATTGTTTCAAAAATAATACCAGTGCTTAATTCTGAATTCTGTGAGATATTTTAACCATTTCTAAGGAAGGGAAAGGTCACAGAAATTTACTGCATTAAATAAATGCAATGATCTCTCCATATGCAACTTCTCTGAAGCGAAATAAAGAATAGTGCTAGCGGAATTTTCTCCCTTGTACTTTAATTTTCCTTACTCTGAAAATCATTGTTAATGGCAAGGGAAGCTATTAAGGTGCTTAGAGAGTGTCTTGTATTTAGAAAAAAAGCATGGCAGATCATTATTTTGCTTACAGAATCACAGAATTCATCTGGTTGGAGGATGAGTTATTGACAAAAACACATAATGTTTAATGTTGATTTTTCATGTTGATGCTTGAATTTCAGTATCCTTGCAATTTTTTACCGTTTACATAAAATGGATGAATCTCTTTTTAAAACAGCCTACATCTGTTTTTAAAGCAGTTAAATAGTAGAGACATTATCTATGTGCCATTGAAACACACTATCTGGAAAATGCATTTCCTTCAGAAGTACAGTTAGGACAATTTTTCACAGAGTTTACTAATAACATTTTTCTTTATGAAATATGAAATTAAATATTTTTCAGGTAGAAGGTCTACTTTAGGGGGAAAACTAACATATATAAATTTAACTTATTTTGGTTCATTTAGTCTCAGCATGCCACTTCTGTGTGTCCTGTCACAGAAAACAGTCAGCCCAAACTATTTCTATTGTTTTCATATGGGTTTGGTTTTAGTTAAAACACACAGATAACCACCTCACTTGGGACAGATGCAACTGCTTTGCTTTGTTAGTAATTGAATTGCTCCCTGCTCATTTTCAAACTTTAGAGAGCTTCACACTGTCCCCATGCTTTTAACTTAGATAATTTCACATTTAGATACAGCCAACATTAGTGCTGGGTGCAGAGTCCCATATACACATTTTCAACATCCCCTCTTCCTGCAGTAATTTTTACACATATTCAAAGGAGCCTAAGCTGTGGAGGAACACACCAAGGGGACTCTGCTGACCTGTGCCAAAGCACTCAAGAATGCTTAAAATCTGCTTCAACTTGGAAAGCCCACCCAGCTCCTGCACTTAAGAATGAGCGTTGTGCAGAGAGGAAATCCTACTACTTCCTCTAAATTGCTTCTAAAAAGGTAGTAAATTCCTTGATTTATAAAAGCAAATCCTTATTTGTTGGTGGTTTTGGGGGTTTTTTTGTTTGTTTTTAGGGGGTATTTTTTTGTTTGTTTGTTTTTTGTTGGGGTTTTTTGTGGATTTTTTTGTTGTTTTTTTGTTTTTGCTTTTATAGTGCATTTCCTTCCTGCTTTTATCTTTTCCTTTCTCAGTATTTTGTAGGAGAACAGAAACATCCTTTTCTGCGTGTTTGGTAGTTAGTTTCAGTGCAAGCACATGTTCAGGATGCTGTTTTAATCCCATTTACCAGGGGACAGTTTGGTAATTCTGCCTCTCCCATCAGCTGGGAGTGGGGCTGCTGCTGATTTATTTGGAGCCATTGCCTCTCCAGGGCAGCAGCATTCCTGTTGCTCCCTTGAAACCTTCAAGGTCGATGTGAGCCGAGGACGGACAGAGCATTTTGAAACGGTGTGGCATAACAAATGGAAGTGTCCCATTTCAGCAAGTCGGCATGAAGTTTGTTCCTGTCATTGGTGTCACCAAATCAAATTTACTCGCAAAAGTCAAAGCTATCAAACCTCCCGTTTCCTCGCTTATAATTTAGGAGCTACAGAGCCATCTACTGGTGTTTTTTACACCTTTGTGTACAACTTTAAGGTATTTGGGAACAAAACAAACGAGTCCTGAATCTTTAAGGATGTTCATTCAAATTAAGCTGGTGAATTGTGATTGCAACTTTAGGGTGAAAAATTAGGACGAAGGTACAACCATGCTATGCCTGAAAATTCATAACAATAATAAGCAAACTGATAAAATAAGGACAAGTTAGAAAGAGTTAGTGAAATAGGAAGCTTCAGTGGAGGCTTAAAGGGCTTCAAAATCCACTCTGTGTGTGTGTGTGGTGACTGCTAATGACAGATATTCTTATTAGGCTAAATAGCAGCTATCTTAAAATGTAGTAAATATAGACTCCTTGATAACCAATTCTGTTATTTCAGGTAGTCCTTACTGAAACAAAAATAATAAAACTTGAGGGTCTTCAGTGGAAGATAGGTTCTTTTTTAGGCACAAAAGAAGGCAATCTACACATAGAATAAGTTTCCAGCAATAATCAGTTTCACATCCTTAAATAAGCATCACTGCAATTTCACTGCTGTTTTTCTGTGCTTATTGCAGAGCTGTGCACTTGTATGTCTCACTGAAACCCAACATTCAGGCATCAGGGCCTGTTCAGTGACAAATCTACCTACACTGTGAGGTTTAACATTAGGGTGACTAATTATGACCACTGTGAGGGACTTTTAGTTCAAGGCACCAGTGAGGCAATTCACCCCCAGCCACTTTCTCCTCTGGAGAGTGTCTGCATATCCCTCTTGCTAAGGATGTCAGAATAAGGAATGCAGCTAGGAAACTAGAGGAATTTCCAAAGCCAATCATTGTCTCTCCTTTGGATAAATCTGCAGCAGTACATAAGCTGAGGATGATTTTTCATTTGAGACCAAGTAGCACAGACAAGCTTACAGCAAAAATGCAGTTTCTAAAACAGAGTATTCAAATATATTAAAAACAACTTTTCCCTGGGCCTTCTCTCAGACCCATGTACTACCAAAATCCTAAGGAATTGTGAAATAAAAATATATATTTTGCTCAGTACAGATGTGAAATGTATTGTCTTTATGGTGACCAAAGATCATTCCTTGATCTCTGTTGTGAGGGTGGATGGAGGTGTTTGAGGGGTCAAAGTCATGGTCCTGAATGACTGTGAGACAGGAGAATCAAACTCTTTTGATTCTGACCTTGGTCTTTCTGCATGTGGAGTATATCCTTGCCATTTGATGTGGCTTGAACCATGTCTGCATACTGCCCTCAACAGAACAACCAGGGATGAGCCAAAAAAGTGGTTTTGGGAGCTTGGAGGCTGTTGAGCAGTTGTGAGGATCATGGATCAGTGTTTAGGCACATGATACGTGAGAGTTTTTTGTTTTGTTATAATGGGCAGGCAGAATTGCTGGAGCAAAAGATGGTCAGATATTGCTTGTAAATGACAAAGAAAGAAATGAAATACAAAGTGGAGAGTATAAGTAATTTGGCACAGAGTCAGAGAAAAATAGCCATGAAAGGTGAGGGAAAGAAATTAAGAAAAATGTAACTATCAATTCTAAGACTGGAAAGGACATAGTAAGGGGGCTTACACAGATAAAAATGAGAAAACAGAAGGGAAAGAACATAGGGTAAGACAAGAACTGACAGAGAAAACAGAATGGGCCTAATTGAACTCATCATACAGAGATCTCTAGTAAAGCATGTGCTCTCTAGGCATTTCTCTAATTCCTAAGGCTTTTCATAATGATAAACTCTAATCCTTACTTGAACAGAGATATTTGTTTCATTTATCAGTAGACCTAAAAAGTCTATTCATACTTTCAGGACAAATATTCTCAAAAGCAAATCATTTCTCACATTAGCTGTGTGGGAAATAATAGCTTTATCTTTTCTTTCTACAAATGCTTGTGCAGCAAAGCTCTTCATCATGCCAATGCAAATAATCCATCTATTGGCAAAATATTTTGAGCCCTTGTTTAATATTAGACACAGACATAAGTAGTCTCATGTTAAGGAGCTTGATTCCAACTATGGTTTGTATTTAAAGTTGTACCTATGCATTTTCCTTGAGTGGGACCTTTAGATATGTGCTTGGCTATCTGTAACTTAGTCTCTGTAGCTCTGAATTCCAAATCTGCCACATTATATAACCAGAGACTGGTTCAAAAATCAGTCACATCAGAAATTTGACTAATTCTGGAAGGTCCAATTAGCATCATGCATCTTCCACTCAGATCAGAGAGGGCTGGACAACTGCCTTCTCAGAGACCATCTGTGTTCAGCTAATGCTCTTTCAACAGCACTGTGCTGCCAGCACTTGCAAGCAAGAGCTGAGGAGGAGGTGGGATTGCAGTGGAGAGTCACCAGTCCCTTTTTTATAGCTCCTTTCACCCACTCTGCATGCTGTAGTGTCAGAAGACACATCTACAGAGATGCCAGGCTCTTCCACACACAGTCTCCATCAACATCTTACCTGCTGACTGTTCTTTCCCAGGGGAAAGATGCAGATAAAGCTCTCTCCTAAATGCACACAATGAATTTCAAAGGGTTTACCACTGATTTCACCTTTTGTTCAGATTCCAATACATGTATAAAATTACGACTAAAAAACCCTGAAAATTGTCTTTAGCTTTTTACTCTTTTATACTTCACATTTTAAAATCCGTAATTTTCTGGATTTTATTAGAAAACTTGATCTGAAAACTACAAGGACCATGAGTCCTAAGACTGCTAAAGAACTGCTACTACATGCCACTAGAGTCAAGAGACTCTCTAAGAGGGTTTATCTTCACACTTTTGTAAACTTTTAAATGTTCTGAGAATGAGTGGTGAAGTGTTACTGGATTTGCTAAATATACACATATGCTGATAACTGCAGCAAAGTTAAAACACATCCATGTACTTTATTGCTGTTGACAGATCATAATATATAATTAAAAGAGAAAGGAAAAAAAAAGCCAGAAGAGGAATAAAGCTCCATCTTAAAGATTTCTTTTAATGAACTATTTAGGTCTTTGTAGATGTGTTTAACAGGAGCTATTTATTTGTTCCTATAATAAAATTCAAATTTACAAATTTCCTTGAGATTCCAGTATTTTCTTAATATAATAATAATTTTCTTACTTAATTGTACTACAGTAGCACCGAAAAGCATGAGCAGAGAAAGGCTTTTTGCAAACTATGAATGGACATTAAGAAACAATTCTTCCACTACAGAGTAAACTTACAAGACAGAGACACTACCTGTGCCACAGACTGAATATATTTGTGTATTACATTTTGTCAAAAACATTCTGATAGAAGTGCTTAAAAAAACTGAGAAATCTGTTTAAATCCAGTACACATGGTAAATATAATCATTAGCACACACCTCCAGTTCAGGCAAGTTAGGGCTGATGACCAAGGTACCCAGTCACCAAGATGGAGGTGACCATGATTCAGAGCATTTTGATGAAGAAAACTGTGGCCCAAGTTTGGATGGTTTAATTTCTTCATTTTCCTTACTCATTTTTTGTTCTGATCAATGCTTTCTACAAATTAAAGGGAGTGATTTCACCAGCTTTTGACATAGTTTTTCTGTTTGGGGATGGATGGGACTTGTTTTCACCAAGCATCTTTCCTGCTTGTTCAGCAAAGTTACTCTCTCAGACATCCCTTGCTATACTTTCTTTATTTTTACCTTGTAGGTTTTGCTGCTTCCACAAAACATTGGAGGAAATGCATCACAAATCTCCATTTACCTGTTTGCAGTTAAATTCCAGTTCCATATGTAGCTGTGTTTATAAAGATTTATTGCTGCTTCTGGTATTGATAGTGTTACCATGTTGAAAAACGTCTACATACTGTCATATATTTTAATGTCCTTAAATCTGCATTTAAGTCAAGCAAATACTAGTCATATCCTTCTTAGCCAGCTAACAGGCATTTCACCTATTCCTTTATTTGTACAGTTGACTGAAATCCCTTAAATAAACTGCACACAGACAATGATTTAAACAGAAGATATGCAGACAAAACTGTGACCGACAGCACAGAGAAAATCAGATTTGGTTTCCAGTGAATAAGCAGTGTTCATACCCAGCAAAGCTTGTTCATCAACATGATTTTACTAAATGCCAAGGCCAGAGTTATTCACAGGCAGGTATAGAAGGTACATGTGCAGCAGTTTTTCCTTTCTGTTGCAGAACTGGAAATTTATCTGCAGTTGCCTTCTGTGTTTTCTCTCATGTTTTCTCAGGAGGTTTGAGACTGTAGCTTTGTCTGGTAGCTACCCACCAAATTCATAAATGCTCAGGGGAAGCTTCAATCAATTAGAACATCTCCAACAAACAATTACTCTAATAATTTTTCCCCTGAATCTTCTTTTCTTGCTTTTGCTATTAATACTGGAAAGGGAAATTACTAGCGGGTTTTTTTATTTTGTTTTGTTTTGTTGGAGGTTTTTTTTTGTGATTTGTTCATGTTCTTTTTATGGTTTGTTTCATTTTAATAGAAAATAATAATTGTGCTTTTAAATTTGCTCTTAATAAATCAGAAAGCATTTTTATTTATATTCCACTGTTTCTTTTGAATAGTGAAGATGTATTTGTGCACCTGGAGTCTATGCAATTTTTCTAAAGTTGGGAGAAGTTTTGAAAAACCATAGAAGATACATTTTTCATTCTCAATTCTGTAAGCTTTTATAAAGTTAAGAGATAAAATGCCTTTTATTTTCTAATATATAAGGCATTTTTTTAAATATGTGTAAACTCTTATGAAGAGACACCATCATATTTAGGAGACAGATTAAGGCCATGAGCAGATTTAATTTCTCATGATGCTCCAGCGATTCCTAGAGTAGAAGCTTATGGGGCTAGTCTTTACTCCCATCCTGATAAAATGAATATTCATAATTATGAAAACTCTCATACTGACTACAGGGTTATATTCTGTTAATATTCACAGTTGGGCATGCAGTGTAGCTGTTAAAGATTTATCTTATATGCCCATGTCCTTTTAACACCATGACTAAGTAATATGGAAAAGGAATGTTTGAAATAAACATAAAGAAAAATCCTCAGTTGGGATAATTTGGCATCCTTTTGTCACTTTCTTGGTATATAATCCAGCTTTCATGCTCCTGAATCAATTTTCAGCATGTAACTAAAACATGGAAAGGATAAGTTGGTAGGAAAAATTACTAAGCAGCCTAACAGTGGAGAGGAAATAGGGTCCTGCAGGAACTTTTCAGTTTGCATATGTGACACTTTCTCTTTATACTCTAATTCTTAGAAGCAAGCCTAAACTTAGTGAGGCACAGATGTAAAGACAAATTGTGAGTACAACCAAATTTAATTCTTCTCACAGTGAGCTGCTCCAATGACTCGTGAGATAGATATATATATATTTATTTCAAGATATATGTGTCTCAAATAAATAGTTAAAAGCCTAGCTCACCTCTACTAAAAATAACGGTAAATTGTTTAACATTATTGGCAATTCTATTTGTATGTTTCAGTCTTTAAAAAAACCAAAACATATGCTTGTAGTCTGGGATTGGAATTGGTTAGACATGTATTCACCCTGCCTGGACACTACATCTTGGAAACAGCATAATTGCAGCTGATTGAGTATATCCTACTGAAACAAAAAATTATGTCATGCTACAAAGATTTGCATCATAAAAAAGACTGAAAAAGCTGAATGTATATTCACTGGATGCAAGGGAAAATCAAAGCAATTCATGCAAGGGTTATAAATTTATATCAGAGATTAAATCAAATCCAAGCCCAACCCTTAAGAATTTAAAAATTAATAAACAGACAGTAAAGACATTGTTTTCTCAAAAATTAAGGACTTAACACAAAAATATAAGAAATGGCATTTCTCAAAGCATTTCTCAAAGCCTAATAAACCTGAAATACTTAAAATAAGGAACTATGAGCTCTAGCAATCAGAAAATGGAAACTGGGTAAAAAGCTATTAGACAAAGAGTCAAAGGGAAAAGCTGGACATACGACATCAAGGTGAGGGAAAATCACCACAAACAGGTAAAACAGAAGGCTAGATCTTATCAGCATATATATTTATCCAGGCTCCTAAATAAGATCACAGGCTTTATTGTATTTATGTGTTTGTTCAAATACTTGGATTTGCTGATTTTTGTGTTGTTGTGGTTATTACATTTAATTGAGAATTTACTACCATCATGCCCCAGTACAATCTGTAGAGGTGGCATCTATATTAAACCACAGCAAAACAAAACAATTGTTGGCTTCTCTCCTCTTCCCTCTCTCGTTTGTTAATTCTAGCATCTTGACAACCAACACCACAGGTTGTAAATAAGTTTCATTACAAACTAGCAAAGAGTTTAAAAGTGTATTTATCTCTAACCACTCAAGCTCTTTTTAATGATTCTTTGTTGTTTGATTGTAGCCTTAATTATTTACATTGTATATAATTAATCATTGTTTAGATTATTTAAATGAATTGTAGCCTTCTACACCTCAGAACAATCAGTTAGTTTGGGGCATTCCTTCATCATATTTAATATTTTAATTAAATCTTACAGTATTGTTTTTGGAGCCCAATGGATATGAGATTCTTTTTAAACAGGCATATAACATGTGACATCTAGAGAAAGCCATAGAATATATTACTGGTATGGGCTTTTGGATGAACAATACTAGTTTGGATTTGTGGGATTTGCACTCATTTTCATGAACAAAGTGTCAGTTGTTGTAATACTGTAAAATATACAATAAGGTATACAGAGTAACAGCATAGCACCTCTATTTATTAATTAAAATATTCATGAGGGATTTTTTTGTTATCTGGAAAGCTCTGACAAGGAATGAAAAGCAACAATTTAGATGAAAATTATAAGGGTAGTCAGTTAATGGACACCTAAAAAAACTATTAATATCTTTAAGGAGAACTTTACCGTGTGTATTAGCTAGGACAAAATATAGCATTCACTGGTTCCATTGTAGCATTATATTTACATTATTAGTGCATTCGTGTTCTAAATTTATTTGCAGATTTTTTTTTCACTGTAAATAGCAAGTTTCATATAACTGTGGGAGATGATTTTAACTCATGTTTATGTGAATATTTATACTGGAATTCTGAACCAATTTCTCCAAGTCTACTTCAAACAATATATCTATAATGCCATATCTATCCATAGCTACACTGGCTACAGAGGGTCCCATTAGAGTCATGAAGATCAAGTTAATACAGTCAGAGGTGTTTAAGGAATTACCTCTTTGCCCAAAACAGGCATATACTGAAGAATGAATCAAACTTTAAATGTGATTACTCAAATGTACACTCCCTCCTTTCAGCAGATAAACCCCAAAATCCTTGTCTAACATCCTTCTAAGCAAAGTACCTTTTATGGCATAATTGCTTCCCTTTGCAGACTCAAAGTTAGTAAAGATGAACTCTAAATACTTTTAATTGATCTCTACCTACACTATCTCACTCTCACACTTTTTCAATTTTTATTCCTAGAAACCTGATAATTTGAAAATTGAACAGTATACTAGGAAACATTTCTGTAGTACAGGCAGGCAGCAGCAACACAAGTTTGGCAGTGAAAGCCTTTTTTCATTTTTCCAACATTATTTGGATATTCACAAATTCAAGCTCTTTAGTATATTAAAATATTCAATTCAGCTGACACCTGCACAAGTGCTACTTTAAATTGCAATTTCTTCTGGGTTAGGTACATCACATATATTGTAATGGAAATCTTCCAACCACTCTCAGTTAACAAGCCTGTAGGGATAATTTTCAGGACAGAAAAAGGTAAAAATATCCATTCATAAGAATAACAGAGGCATGAGGGCAATAATACAGTAATTTAAATATTCTAGAAATAGGAGACTCCTACCCAGAATTTTTCACTTCACATCAAGGAATATGAGCTGATGGCTTGTCAATATACAGATTCAGATACTGATATAGCAGTATAAAAATCTGTGAGACTTTTCTTGAGAATCTGCAGCAGTTCTGTATTATCCACAATATTCTGATATTAACCTGAAGCTCATTGTGGAATTTTGACTCACAAGAGATTTGTTTGTGAAAGAACCAATAAAAATTTTGTGGCACTTTGTGGTTACCTCCATTCCTCTGTTAGGGCATAGAAATCCTTATATTTCTCCAAGCTTTTGCAGCACAAATGTTTTAGAGTTTCTTTGATCCCATCAGTTTTCTAAAACCTTCCTATTCATTTTTGCAAATACCAAGTTTACATCCAAACTGATCTAAATAAATCTAGCTTGGTCTTTAATATTTGTTTTAATGTTTATACTATTTGTATTTTTGCCTGTAATTCCAAGAGACCTTTCTTTACTTTTCAGTAAGCTTATAAAAACATTTATTCTTGTTTCCTTGTGTATAATATCCTAACCAACATAGGTTACTCCAAAGCCTGAAGCAAATGTTGGTGGCTAATGGGAACACTGTTTTTGAAAGTTATCCTTTAAGTTCATCAAGCTAGATACTGTTATTACTTATTTAAGAGACATTTTGAAAACATTGATTGACACTGAAAAGTATTTTATCAAGTAAAGAATGCACTGAAATTTTAGTAACTAATGATAGTTTTTCTTAATGTATGTTTTTGACATTTTAACATCAGTTGGAAATACTCATTCACTTGCAGATTAATAGTGGGGTGGATTTAATTTTTTATACTTCCCTCATATTATTAGAGTCTAAGAACACAGAGACTCGCTTTAGGCTAGTTTGTTTAACCAGTGACAAATCTACTATAATAAAATATGGATGTTCTCTGAAATTTTTAGAAAGAAGAGATGGCTTTTCCTAGATGTACACTAGGTGATTACAAGGGAAGATGAGAAATCAAGTGGTTTCCTTGAAGATGCACCTTTGATTTAATATATTTTAAACTCTCATTTCCATGCTTCCTGACTTCTGCTATCACAAAGAAGTCAATGTTATCTGCATTTCTGTTTGTCACTCATGAATCAATATTTTATGGCCAAGTTTTCATTTATGTTCTGGCCAATAACAAATGTTGAAGTCTTATCTAACATTGGTATGTCTGTATTTGCAATGGTTTGTAATGGTCCAACAATAATGCAAATGAGACATTTCTGGAGGCAGTTATCATCTCAGAAAACTCCAATATAGAAAATTGCATAGAGGTATAAGTCACTGAAAGGTTTGGTCTTTTCTACCAGGCTTTTAAAAAAAAACCCCAAACCAACACTATCAAATCCTTTAGGGATGCAGGCCTGAAGGGATGCAGGATGACTAGCTGAAGAAATCTATTTTAATAATAACAAGTTTAAGAGATTTCTTTTTTCATCTGTAGAGTTTTAAATTATATCAGAGATGAAAAATACTTTTACCCTAATTATGATCCATGTTTTGTCTCACATGAAATCCAAATTCTTCCTGAGTTTCAATAATACAGTCTGAAAATACTCCATTTTCTGATATTAAAAATTCTTTACTTTTGATGAGAATGGGTTAATTTTACAGAATATTTATCAATAACAAATTTTAAAAGTCTAAAAGTACCAATATATTCAGAAATAATCAATTTTTGCTGCTACCAAAATGTGAAGGTTTGTGTTTGGGTTGGGTTCAAACCAAATTTTTTGTAAATTATTTCTTTCAAAGTATTTCTTGATAGATAGGAATTGTATTTCTCAGTGACTTTAATCATGGATATAAAACTTCCTTTCCAGTTTTCTCATTGTTTGGTTTGCAAGTCAGCACTAATATATTATGTAGTCAGGCTGAAATTCACAGCATCCACTACTTTCATTCTACAGATGGATAAAGACATTGTAGATATGTTTCCTTTATATTTCATATCTAGAGTTGCCATTATTAATTGTCTGGTGTATTAAGACCCATTCTGTAAACCATGTATAATTGGAAATAATTATTATGTTTAAATTCTGTCTTTAGTGACACTCATAGGGGCATCAAAGGTAGGAGTGGCACTGAGGTACCCAACTAAAATATATTTTGGTGGGAATTAGTCAGAATTAGTCACTTGAATATCTTTGATGATCTGGTTCTAAATTCACACACATGTGCTGGTTTTGAAGTTCTCCTACCCTAGCAATGTGGCTACATGGAGGAACCTGCTGGAACATGCAGGACAACCACTGTGTTACAGAGAGCCACACAGCACTCTGGAACAAAACCCAACCCCTTCCATGTATACAGGACTTCACACCAGCTTCTTTTCTTGCAGTGAAATCAAACTTCTTACACCGTTCTTTCCCCTTTCTAAGACTAGTAGAAAGTTATTGTGTGATTTTATATCTTGGGACACAGCCCAGCTGTCAAGTCTGAGATAACTTTAGCATCACAGCTGGCAGTACACATCTCCTAGAGGTCAGGATGTTGTTGCATGCACAATGCAGGCTGCATCCTGCTCTGCCTTTGCTCTGTGCCAGCAGCTCTGCCACCCTCCAGAGCAGTGGCCAGCACACTGCTGATGCTGCAGGGGCTGACAGAGCAAAGGGACCTGCACCCCAGCACTCTGCAAATCCACTGCACTGGTGGATTGCAACAAATGATCCTTTGCATTCAGAAGTAAACTACAGCTAAGGTCTCCTGGCTGATTTTGAAGGAACTGAAAACTAAACCACATATCTAGATTTGCTCTGCTAACCTGATTGCCATTTAATGATCTTTTGAAAGCAAAGGAAACATTCTTTTCTTCAGTTTATTTTTAATTTTGTCCGCATTACAGTGATGTAGTGAAGTCCTCTGAGATCAGCTGAAGTAACTTAGTGCATAAATGTATTTTAAATTGCATAAATTTCCAGATGGTATCCAACTTTGTGTTGGCAACCCACACCCCACAAGGGTTACTGCAACACATCATTTTCAGTAGTTTCCTTTCATTCAAAGTTGTTGTGCTATGGTAACTGCTCTTCTATTTCTCTTTCACCATATTCTCTGACAGCATCTCTAACTTCAACACAATTTCCTTATGCAAAAAAAAAAAAAAAAAAAACGAAATAAAAACCTCACACCCTATGCTGATTCCAGTTTGCTAATGCACATAAAATAAAATAACTTTCTGTCAAAGCATGAGAAGTCTTTTTTATTCCTCTTTTCTATTCTCCATGCAGCTCGTACAAAAATATTATTTTTAGACAGACAGATTTTTAGATGAGTGCACTTTGCATTCATTTACCACAAAAAATAATGGAGGGATTTGCTACAAGCTAAGAGAATATTAAAAGCTTTTAGCATATCCTTGTAAGAAGCTTCAAACCCATTGGGTATACTATGATGATCACTGTTCACTCAGCAGTCACTGTCTGTAGCTCATGAATAAAGTAATGCCCTGAAATATTCTCAAGAGCCTCATTGCATTTCTGGCCATGAAGTCTGCAGTACTTATCCCAGTGTCTCCCATGTCTCATATTTAAGTATCTTAATAAATGTCTTAGAAAACCAGGATGAACTGCACCACTTTCCAAAGAAAGAAAGAGAAAAAGAAAAAGACAAAATATAATAGTTTAATGACATAATCATGCATTTCTTGATATGTTAAATGTGTTTGCATTAGCAGAACCAGGTGTTGGATACATGAAAATCAAATGTGCTTGGGTTGAGGTATCAGAGGTTAGGGAGGAAACAGAGCAGATTGCCATTCATCTGACTTTGAACTGACTGCCACAGTGAAATATTTGGCTCAGACCCTATCATAGATGTTTACTAAAAAGAAAATTAACTCAATTTTCCAGAGTACCTTAGGAGTAATTCTCATACAGCTGACCTAAGACCAAATCAATACCATTTTTAAGTGCTTAAAAGTTAACTTGCATCAGAAGTAAATTTCTTCAATCCTGTGATGACATCCATAGTCTAAAGTTAGTTTATAAAAACCAAGGCTAATTTTCTGTAAAACACGTAATGTGTAAATTCAGAACTTACCTGCCCTCATTTTTATCTCTACTACTGAAGTCAGACAGGTACCTACAAAAGGAAATTTAGTCCCCTTAGGATCTGAGTCACATTGCAGAAGCAGATATTACCCTTTACACACTACAGACAATTCCTTGGGATGGGTATATATAAGATATATATATATAGATATGCCTAAAGGATTTTAAATTTACTAGCTGGTATTCTGAGTTGGGGACTTATCTATAAACCCCAAAACAAAGCAGAACACACCACAGTACAAATTAAATTAAATTAAATCTTGTCATTCTTAAGGATGAAAAAACTACTCTGTGCATGAAGAAAAATATTACATTATTACAACACTTACCCGCATCTGATAGAAGCAGTGTTAAGTTTTTGTGGATGAGGCAGCGAGATTCTCAGATCTTGTGCCATGGAAATAGGTGGATTAACAGAAGATGATGAAATGATGAAAACCATTTTTGAGCTAGTATTTGTCTTTCTCTTTAGAGAAATTGTAAAACCATATTGATTTTATAAAGTAAAAATGTGAAAACCTAAGTTTTTCCTCAAAAGGTAAAAAAATGAAAATCACATTCTAGTAACTCCACCCACCCATCTTTCATTTGTAAGCAGACTTGGCAGAATCATTAATCCATCATTAATGATCTGTTCAGAGGTCACATTATTTAAAAGAGCGCCAAGAAAATAGAATGAGAACAGTAAAAGCCTGGTTTTACTGTGCCAAAATTTGAAGTCTCACAGCATTCTACTGGGAAAAGTTTGGTCTCAGACTTCCACCAGTATTTAATGCTTTAATATTCTTTAATGGAGTAAGAACCATTTCAAACTGTATTTAAGGTGATAATGCTTTAAAATATTCTGAAAAATGCTACAGTGTTTGACAAAGTGAATGCAAATTCTTCATGCAATCCAGCACTATCTTCAGGACAAGTTGAACTTTTATCATTGCAAGTTGGGAGGACAATCGACTTCCTTCAATGAAAATGTTTCATGTGTGTAAATATTTTATTAATATATATGCTATTCCACCACTATAGTATTTGATTTTTCAAAATATCCCCTGTTTAAGAATGGCAGATGAACTAAAATGTATTTAATACATTTGAGAACTATTTTTTTCATTTTATTGAGCATCATTAGAATAATAGGAGGTCTTACACATTTACACTGGATAAGAAGAATCAATGTGATTTTTATCCTATGCAGTGGAAAAATCTTTCATTGAAATGATGAATTCAAACATATACTTCACTCTTGGATCAAGTTACATTAATAAGTGACTTTTAGATTAAATTCTCTGCCCTAGTTATCTTAATAGCCAGTCCATATTTATAGTCATTGCAGCAAAAATTTTTCAATTTCTATTTCTGCACATTCATGAACATTTACACTTCAGGAAGTTTTTAGAAAATCAAATCGCACTAATAAGTAAGGCACAGTTCCTTGGTTTAGGAAGTTATGGCCTCGTTTCTCCATAATATGATCATAATAACCCAATTCTCTTTAAAAGAAAAAAAATCACCATCACTTCTTCATGTAGATCTTTCTTTAAGGATTATTGTATTTGTTTTTCATATAAAACACATGTTTCTTGTAATCAGATAATATGATGACAGTTACTAAAAATATATGTCCTGTTTATCATTCAGTATGACAAGAACTTAACAGACTGTATGCTGTAAAGATTATAAAGCATTCCTATAACCATCACTATATGTAAAGATCTTCACCTCACTGATTGCTTTATAATTAAAAGCTTCTTTAATATATTTTGCCATTACTTTTGACTCATTAGGAATATCTCTACAACCACCATAAAATTGTGTGTTGCAGTGGGAAGTTTACTTTCAAAGCTCATTATAAGTTTTGTTTTGAAAATATATGTTAGTTTTTTTCCACTTCGTTTTAAAGACACAATCTACTTGAAAACATAGATCAGATTTTCATCAATGTTTGTCTAGAATTTAGTAGTGTTATAAAGTGCTCTGAAGAGAACTGTGATTGTTTGGAGGAGGATCATTTCACTTCAGCTAGCATAAATCTGTGAAATATCATCACTTGGCTCCTTTTGTCATGCTGAGTGCATTTACTCTACAGACTTAATAGCACTTTATGCTATTGTTTACAGCCTGATGTTACTCCCCTTTCAGGCCATATGACACCATTTTCAGACATTTCTATTCATCAAACCTACAAGAGGATATATGTCAAAACCAGCAGCAGCAAGGATGCCAATGGTAAGACACTAGGCAAATGTCTTCCCATTTAGAGAAACAGCAGAAGAGCCAGCAGGCATACTTATCTTTATTCAATTCATCTTTCAGGAATATTTTTTAAGAGAAGGAAAATATCCAGTGAATCTTTAGATATGAGGTGCACACACCACTGATACTATCGAAAAGGGCACTCAGTTTCTTTTCTGACACAATGTAAAATAATGCACATTTTCTTGGCCATTACTACTGAAATCACTGCTGTTTAAAGTGCTTGGGCTCTGTTTAGACATTATTTGTGTAGCTGAGCACACCTAAGTGAGGCCTGTCTGAGCCTTTGCAGGTGGAAGTGGCGTGAGGAAATGGCCCGTGGGAGGGAGGCACAGAGTGTGACATGTGTGACTGCTCCAGGAATCACACCTTCACAGATGGCATGCAAAGGAAGCAATTCTGTGTGACCTCTGAGGCAGAGAAAACAATTTCAGTCCTGCTAATGAATAAAATAATTTTTTAAAAATGTTCAAAGGCTTGATTTAGCTATTTGACTGACAGAGAAACTAATCCAAATGTTTTGGTTCCCAGGACACCAAAAAGGTACACCCACATATGAGAAAGGCACAAAGACCCAGTGCTAAGATATTAAAAAGTTTCTAATAACTTCTGGCATATCTTCTCCTTAAACAGTGTTTGCTTGTGCCTTTACTTCACCAATGTATCAATTCATAGCATTTGGAATACTTTCTGCTACTACTCCCCATCTCATAAACAAGAAAGTAGAATTGAAGTTTAAGCAGAACAGTAGTCACAGTAAAAAAAAAGTGTTCTTTATAAAAAAAGTAGATGGCAATCAACTGTTTGTAGTCTCTTGCAAATTTGGAGCAGTGGAGCATTGGATGAAGATGATGGAAAGCAATTTCCAATAGAAATTATTCTTCACATAACAGGTTATCAAGATGCCTAGCTACTTTTAAAAAAATGTGTTGGGAGCTAGAGGTCTATGCTTGCCAGGGCAAGAACATCTCCTTTGTTTAGAGGTTTTGAACACAGTAGTCCTACTAGAGCTCAGAGAGCCCCAGAACTCAAAATACCAGGAGTCTGGAAAATATTAAATGGATGGATCATCTCTGTGAGCTGGTTTTGTACTCTTCTCTATCCATCTACTTTGGTAGATTATCAGGGTAAACAAACTGGATCTTCTTTTTTTTTCTTTTTTTTTTTTTTATTTGTGGTGGCTTAGGGATAATTTGTTTGTCTGTTTGTTTTGTGTGATGCTGGATGTATGGACTGTTATTCCAGTTTTTATGTTTTCATTTTGGTTTCTAATAAAAAGGAAGAGGGTGAAAATCATTATTGCTTGAATCTTTCTCTGTTCCTCTAACAGGTATGCAATTTAGAGCTAGTCCAATTCCCAGTTACATATGAGTCATTTTAGAGAGCTCTCAAAAATTTTTTCAAAGGAAAAATAAAATGCTACATCTTGCAACAAGTCTCTCAAAAATACATTCTGGTCATTTTACAGGAGATGGACTTTCTCAGTCTTTATTGAAGAGAAATGAACTTGCTTTAAGCAATATTCTGGATCTTTGGCATAAGGGTATAAATCAAAATTTAGAGTATCAGTGAGATAGAGGATTTCTATCTGCTGCTTTAAAATTAGTTTTCCAAAATAAAGCACTCTAGGCATATCCAAGAATAAAAGTTTATTTTCCTAATGAAATAAAATTAAGGGATATTTTTTTTTTTATGTCCTGTGGCTCAGGACATAGAAAGATCAGGGATCCTGTGTAATATAGATGACCTAGAAGCAGCTTTTTACAGAAAGAAAAAACTTGAAAGCTATGAAAGGTTTTATAAGGAGATACATCAGAGGATGGAGAACAGTAGTTTACAGATAGAGTTCAAATTCTAAGGGATTAAAATCCTATGTAGGTTATCTGTCTTTCACAGTTACTCTGACAATTATTTGTAAGTCTTTTGACATGATGAAATTAAGACAGAAGGGAAAGGCAATGAGCCTGGCTCAAATTCCAGTAGTCTGTGTGCCTCATTTAAAGTATGAAAATATTTACAGCATTTGAAAAATTGTTTGATTTAAGATTCCAATAACATCTGGAATAAATGTTCAGTAAGATTTCAGTTTATATCGAGTTATTATGGCTGGTTCAGAATATATTGCAAATTTGGTTCTATGAATTGCTTATCAAGAGGGTTTTTTATTTTAAAATGCTTTCCAAAATTCAGAAAAGCTTTCTAGCATGAACACTATCAAAGATAATGAATTTAATGCTAAAAAACATTACTTGATAAGACATTGTTTCCTTGTTAGATGAAATCTAGATGGAATGTCACAAAGGAGGTTTGGATTTCATAAAGGTTTCAGAAATATTTCTGATTTTAAGAGGCTCCATGGACTACAAGAGATTTTTTTGCTATTATCAGCCTAATCCAGAAGGTCTGAGGGAAGGCTTAGCTGCACTAGTTTCTCTGGGATTGTTCACCACTTCTTTACAGCCTGGACCCCAAATTTCTGCATAGCTTCTGATAAAAATCCCCCATGATTATGAAGTTCTGTGCATGTTACAGAAGCATAGAGTTGGACATAGGACAGGCTTTGCTAATCAGAGTGTTCTTTTTCTCACTTTTATGCTCTTTACATCAGAGTTATTGCAATTACTCTGACATGCACTCTAAGAAAAGTAAGTACTTATGATTCCACAGCTCCCTGCCATTACAATTTTTGTTTCATCAGTGTGCTGCAGCAGACAAAAGAGCACTCTGATAAATTGTGGAGATAAACTCAAACCTGTGTGCTGACAGCTGGTGGGACAGCCCTAGACAGGAGAGGGCAGGATGATTGGAGTGGGGTCTGAAATCTCTGAATCCCCTATAATAGCTGAGCTGCATGATCTGCATATTAAATGTAACTTCTCTGTGTCTCGGGAATCTCTTTCCATACTGTACTTGGAGAAAGAAGGAACTGATTATCTGAGATAATATTAAAAATTGCAGTCTGGTTTATTATCTTTACCTTATTTCACCCTATTTTTTCCTGATGTTTCATGTCCTTTACTCTTCACCCTGGTAAGAGCACTCCAAAGCTTGTTTGAATATTTAAAGAAAGTAATATCTTTTGAATAATGAAATCAACTCTTCTAATTCTTCTTCTCCCAAGACTACAGATTATCTTACTGTAGATTTTCTTCTCTCCCAAATGGATTTTGAAGCCTGATAGAAGAAATGAGGACTTAACCTCTATTTTTGATCTTCCTGTAAGTAAAAAAAATGTTCTTATCTATGTCTCTGGAAACACTTTCTTCTGTTTTTCTTTGGAGATGAAGAGTTATCAAAAAGTCAACTTTACTCATGAAATATGAAAATATTACTAAAGGATTTTTATGAAGGCAAAAGTATCAACGAAAATACTGTGTCTTTTTTAAATGTTGTCTTACATGCTACTAGCTATTTTGAAGTAAAAAAGTCAGCCATGCAAGAAACATGTCCTGTGAATTTCACACAGACTGAGGAACATTTTGTAATTTAATGTGATAAATAATTTCTGCCTGTAAAGTACTCTTTATTTTATTATTTTGAAACTGATAAAATACTTTAAAAAATGGTTTTTTTGTAATGTGACTATATCACTAATTTCAAATAATTATTTGCCAAAACACTCACCAGATAAACCTCCATTTACAAATCGTTACACTACTGTGCATTGTCTTTCATTTTATCCGCTGTATTTCCATGTTAGGCTTTCTTCCCTCTTCTGAGAATTTTTTTTTCTCCTTTTTCTTTTTAGACACCACCATCTAGTTCTAGCATGAGAGCTTAGATCAATCAACTAGAACTATCAGATTTTGCTAGGAGAAGCTGATTGCCTTGAGGATGGCAGGTGATATTTGTCAGTCTAATTGGAGCACAGCAGTGCAAGAAAGCTGAATCTGCCTATGAATCTGCTGAAGTCATCTCCATGTTAGGAGAGCAAGATTAAGGCTTAAACTAGACATTCATCTAGTAAACAGCTGTGCAACTTTATGACATTACAGTCAGCCACTAATTTGTTGTATTTCCTGTCTTCCAAATGTTGTCCCCTGCAGAGCTTGTTGCAAGCAAATTAGCATGAGTGCCTTCAATTAAAACAAACGGTGGTAGATTGTTCATTTGAATTGATACTTTAAATGAGCTTGCCCAGATGACAGCCAATTGGAAAGAAGCAATGAAATTTTGGAGGAATTGTCAGCATTTCGACGGGGATGCAGAAGATGTCATCTCTATCTGCTGGCTTTAAGAAGAAGCTTGCTCCCAGCAGTGCCAGGACTTTGTGCGTGGCTTGTGCAGAAGACAACTGAAAACCTAGTATGGTAGTTGAAACACTCCTTTAGAAGTGGCAGTGGTAAGTCAAAATTTTTCAGCCTGAGCAGAGAACTGAACTTGATTTTTCCCTCTCTAATAGTCTTCTGGGACTCTTAGACAGCAGGGAAGCTGGGCCTGAGCACTTTTATATAGTAAAAAAAAATGCATACTATAGGCTCATGATTCTACACAGCACTTTGACTCAAAACATCTACAGATGAGGAACCCCAGCAGCAAAATCTATGAGCTTAATATCTTTATTGAATCTGGTTTTTTAATCCCTAATTTGTTATTCCTCTGAAGTTTCTGGATATTCCCAAAGAGGAATGAAATGGAGAGAGAAAGATATCAGAAGAGAAAGGGCACAATCTTGCAAGCATATGTTATGTCTGCAAGACATATGCTATGTGGTAAACACATAGTTTCATCTAAAGAAGCTACATCCTACTGGCTACAGGCAGCATTTCCCTGTGTTAATGATTATTCAGAAACCCTTTAACCATCACAGTCATTTGTGCCTCTGCCACAAAAGTGGAGGATTTCTAAATATTAAACTACTGACATTCCACTACTGTCTCAATGATGAAGATTTATTCACTGGTGCTCTGCAGGGGCTTCAGCCATTGAACCAGACACTTCTCAGGGTAGAGGTTTTCAGTGGACTCATGATCTCAGATAAAGCTTAATACTTTTTTTTTTACATAACAGGAATAAAATAAAATTAAGTGCATTTCTCTAAGATGTTTAACCTCTACAGACCATAGCATGTCTTAGATTTCTCAAAAGGAAAATTTCTTCCCAGTGGAGGTTGTGAAAAGTGTATCTGTCCTATCACTGTAGCTTAAATTGGATGAATGTCATAGCAAATCATGAAAAAAGTGACAATGGAAGTAGAACATCTTTTTTTGTTGTTGTTGTTTTTTTTGTTTTTGTTTTTGTTTTTTGTTTTGACAAGTTAATAGCTAACACACAGAATAACACAGAAATAAAACAGAGGGTAAAGAGCTGGAACAGCAGTCCAGTCCACAAAGACTTGAGGATGCCGCTAGCTGATCTGACCTACCCTCTTTTAACTTTCAATTCTTTGAGTTAACCTGGTTATGATATTCAGGACAAAAACTTGGAAAAAAAAGGAACAAAAATAGCTTTGTACTTTTACACACCTACATTTAGTGGCAGAGTCATAGTCTGCAAAGTATCCTGTTGCTGAGATTTTGAATGGTGAGTCTTACTTTGCCAGAGTAAAATGAGTGTAAACTATTTTAAAATGCAAATTAGTCTGATTATGCCTCTGACCTTTTCCTTATGTGGCATACATGGGTAGAAAACCAAGGCTTTCCAGTTCTTTGGTGTCAATTTTACTGTCAATAAATCACCTGAGAAATAAAAGGTGAATATTTTATTCTTATGCCGTTCCTGCCTCAGATAATTTTATGGTATATTGGTTATTTTCACCCTGCCAGACACCTAGTGTCAGTTTTGATAGAATTGGAGGAAGCCTAACAATTTCAAGGTGCACTTTTCTTCTTTCACATAGGTTTTTAAAAATAATGGCAAATGCATAGCAAATCTGTTTGGCTCATGTAAGTTCACTAATAAATTAGATGTGCTATGAATTAGTCCTCAGGGCCTAATATGCAAATATTGATGGTGCTGATAATCATTGGGCTCTACTTTTTATAATTGTTTTTACCTTCATTAGCTTCTATTATCTCCCATAAGAAATCCATTTTCCACTATGATATCTGATGCATGCAACACAGCACATATCAAGGGTTTAATGGTCTGCCTTTTGAACAATTGAATTTAATCTCATTAATGATTCTTAGAAAGGACCAGAAGATAATAAGACTATGAGAATAGAACAGTCATTGATAATTTTCAACTCCTGAAACCTAATACAGAAGCTAGCTGGTCCCTTGAAGCATGTCCACCTATGATATACACACAAGATATTCTGTCATAAATATTCTCAGGTGGTTTCCTAGTTGTAGGATTAAGAAAAGCTTTGCCATAATTCTGTTACAATGAAAAAACAATACAGATTCAACAGCAGAACTCTGTTCTGCTGCAGAGAGATGGTATTCAAGTATGTAGGTTAGTTCTCAAATGATAGATTTGTGCAAAGGCAACAGTAAATTGTTATCATCTGCAAAGTAAACTTTATGATTGAATGAACATTCTTCCTCCTTTCAAATATTTTTCTATCTTATTATTTTTCTATTTTTTTCTCAGCTGCTCAAACTATGGCCCAATCCACCCATGTATTTGCCTCTACAGGACTTTTTTCTCTACTGTCCTTACAGAGATAAAGCAAAAATTATCGAAAGTAATTGACAGGTTTTGCTCCAGCCTTACAGTGTAAGTCTGCTGCCACCTATAGATAAATCACAATTTTTGCAAGCAGATGTGATGTATCATTTGGAAAATATTGCCAGGGGAGCAGTAGTGCTGCTAGAGGGACCTTCTGTGGCAGAAAACCTAGTGGCTGATGCCCTGGTGGGAATACCTACAAAGTGTTATCAGTTCTTGGGTTGATAAATGAATCTCCTACCATGTCAGTGGTAGGTACCACTGGGGAATAGTAGAGATTATGTGAAATAGGCAAAGAGAAAGTAAAAACTGAGAAAAAAGAGAGGAGGTCATGTTTTAGGGTTGTGATTTTTGTTTTCTCTCTCAGAAACAGCAAGTTCACATCCAACATACATACATTATTAACAGGGGAAAGCAAAAGAGGACAGGATAGAATAGGGAATGTGATACCAAAGGATATGTGCCAAATTCTTCATCTTCCTTTAGCCAGCATTTTTACTTGTATCATCCCAAGACTTCAAGTGCATCAGAGAACTTCGAAAAATAAGCATTCTTAGGTTTTATTCATTATATATTGTAGTTATTTTCTGATTAGAAAGTTTCTGATGGGACGAGTTTGATAACATCTTAAATACTCAGAGTTATCTATATTTATAAACATGAGATAATCAATTCTTACTTTTAATCCACCAAAGAATTCCATTAGCGAGAATTAAAGCCAAAAAAAAATGAAGCTTGCTGTTAGAACATATTGGGTACTGGAAAAGAGAAAAGCAAAGGAAGCCAAACATTTTCTAGAGAAGAATTCATATAGTACATTCCTGAGATAATACATGACAAATTTCAACAAATAATAGCTAGAATTAATTTTTCAAAATTATTTTCAGTCTTGGATTTCTGATTTTTTAAAAATAAAATTGTATGTATCAATTCCTTGGAAACAGATGTTATTGCATCAAGAAACTGCATTTGTGCAAATTCTTTTTAATGTTCCTCGAGCAATCCCCTTCAGTCTGTTCAGTCCAGTTAAGTGTGGTATAATCACAATTA
Source organism: Erithacus rubecula (assembly GCF_903797595.1). Lineage (NCBI taxonomy): Eukaryota > Metazoa > Chordata > Aves > Passeriformes > Muscicapidae > Erithacus > Erithacus rubecula. Next base: position 43,109,536 of record NC_136688.1, read on the forward strand.
CAAACTTGAATGTGGGTGTTACATTAAAAAAAAATCTTCAGATTATTAATAATATGAGCTCTTCCTATGAATTTTGCCACCAGATATGTACTAGAACAAGCTGTAATGGTAGGATGAAAGTCTTAAAGAGCATGATAAAGATCTAAGTCAGATCACAGTAGCTGTAGGGTACTGTATTTCATTCCAGATCTGCTGTTTCTAGTTCTTTTTGACATCCTATAATATTGAGAACTGAGAAAAATAGAGCAATAACCCAAATGCAAATCATTTCAGGGCTGAAGAAGATTCATCCTCTTTAATTCATTTTTATTGCATGCAAATGACTCAACTTTAGCACATTGGCTTCTCTTTTTTGTGACAACCAATCTTCCTTTTTCGAGTCAGTTATTTCCCTTGAATAATAAATATGGACTAGGGGTTAATAGCTGTATTGGAACAGAGCACCTGAGACAATTGGTTCCCATGACAACCAAACTCATTTATTAATACCTTTTACTTATTTTCTCCTTATATTCCAAATGAATCTATTAGACATTAGCAAACCTTAAAATATCTTACAGAAAATTCTGCAGCCATGCCTCTCAGATAGGACATCATGGACTTTATGCATAACCAACACCTGAAAATTAATTTTAAAAATGGCTGAACATGTACTACCTAGAGACTGTTTGGGGACCTCACCTTGACACCATTCATACATTGAGTTCAGAAGTTATTGATAAGGTAGATAGGCCTTGTAAATCTTCATATAATTTGGAAAACTATTTTATTTGCAAGTTATATGACAATGTCTTGGTTATTTTTGCTGCAGAGATACACTGAGTAAGCAAACAGAAAATACATCTGGGGAAAAGCAGAATCTCATACTTCAACCAAAATCCTGGGAGACACAGCCAGCAGGCTGCTGGTTGAACTTTAGACTGCTCCTGAGTGTCACTGACTTCCTATTGAAATTGATTTAATTTCTGTTCTGTGATAATAATTGTAAGTAGTCATCCCACTAGTAATAGGCATTTTGAAATTTCACTTCACTGAGTTACATAACCTGTTCCAGAACACGTGACTCCAGTGAAGTGATTAGTGTTTCCAGAAAAAGCACTAAACAATGTTTTATGTGAAAACATCACTTTTACCATTGTTTTCTGCTTGTACATATTTTTGTTCTTTCATTTAAGATAAATAAGCCCAGTATCCTGGGAGTTTCAGCAAATATCACCAGCTTCCAGCTGTACACCCTCTAACCATAAATGTTACTCCTGTCCTGATGCTGGCACACTGTATAAACTAATCACATAAATGGAATTGTCTGGAGTTTAAATAAAGGGATTTCTATGTTAATAAACTCATCAGAAGGGCCTAAAAGGCATTTTCTCTTGCCTTATCATCTCTTGCAAGGAATCCTTGCAAGAATGTAAGACTGCATTCTATTTTATATTAAAATGAAAATTATCCTTTTGTAAAGATATCATCTTGTATCCCATCATAAGAAAGAATCACCATTGAAGAGGATACCTTTTACTCTATTTACCTGTTGTTCTTTCTTTTCCCTCTCTGGAAAGTTTTAAAGCTGAAAAGCTGTATCCTGCTCTTTTTCTCCTCATTCATCTGTCTCACATGCACACATAGCAGTGTTCGTGTCAGAAAACAAAGTGGTTACTGATCTGCTTCAACTTCCCCAATTGAATATCATGTTCCAGTCTGAAACCAGCTTGACTGTATCCATCTCTTTGGCCCCTTCATCTACTGATAGAAGAGAGAATGAGAGAGAGACCATTCATTTCTTCCATGCTTTTCCTCTCTTCCTCCTATTTCTCTGCAGCCAGAACTGGAAATTCTCTGCTCAGAGGGCTGAACTGCACTGGAGGAGGAGCATTCAAATCAGGCTGTGCTGCAGTGTAGTCAGTACATGCAAACAGTGCCAAAGCATCTCAAAGGACATTTCTCAGAGGTGCACCAAATCCTCTCAGGACAGTATTAGAGTCTGTTTGGGTTTGGTCTCTGCCTCCTCTGGCCTTGCTCTCTCTCAGTAGCAGGTGAGGGGCAGCCCTCCTGCCTTCAGTGTTTGCCTCATTCCCATCTCATGGGGACTCAAGCTTAAGATGGCCTTTCCAGACACAGATAAAATAATAATGTGAGAGGAAATGTACCACTTCTAGAGAAGGTGTCAGTGTGGCAATAGCTCAACAGGGTTCCCATTTGGTTGAACTTCATTGCAGAGGTGTTGCCTGAAAGCAGAAGAGGGGAGCATTGGAAAAACAGAAATGTCCCTCTTTCAGAAACTATACCTGACAGTGGTCACCTTGCAACATAAAATATAGCCTGTGTCACAGAAGGGCTATAAATTCAGTACTGTAGAGGCATGACTGCAGTGGCTTATTCTGATAAAAGAAAAGCAGAAGCAATGCTTGTCCTGGTTCAGGATAGATGAGTAGCACACAGCATAGCCATCCTTCACTGATGAGTGCTGTGGGCTTGCCAAAGGCACAATTTTCTACCGTGACAAAAAACAGGCAGCATTAACACAGAAGATTCTCAACTACATTTCTTGTAATACACTCTGCATTTGGCAGAATTTAGTAAAAAAACCCCAAAACAAAGAAGTCTGCATACATCCAGCTTCAAGAGCATCCTTCCCTGCAGCACATAAAATTCTTCCTCACTTCCACATCTGACTCATGCTTACAAATTCTCCAATGCTGCCACCGGTCATAACTCAAATATTTTTTCTTCTATTTAAATTACAAGTCTGAATGAAACTGCTGTTCCTGACACACAGATAGTATTAATTGTAGTCAAAAGATTTGCCAGTACTTTCTGTGTGATAAATTGGCATAATTGATTGTCCTATTTTCCATATTCTGCATACTTATTTTTATACCACGTGTTCTTAACAGCAGCTCATTCTGGCCCTGATCCTGAGAGGAAGGTTCCCCTGGTTATTTCACTCATTTTGGTAGATGTTTCCATAAATGCAGCAGTCTATTTATGCTAAGCTTTGTATGGGATTGGAACCATTATTTTTTGCTACAAAAACTAAACATGCATGCTCCATCTTTCTGCTGCTTTATTTCTGCTTGAACCCTCTGAACAGTGAAACACACAGCTAATGGACACAAACTGAATGTGTTGTTTGACTCTGGTCTGCTTTTGTTCAGGTATCAGTAGCAAATCAGTCTAACATTGTTTATCCAAAATACCTATCATCACTAATTGAAAGCTGCCCTTGGACTTCTAGGTCTAAATTTCTAGTTATGTCTATCTCAAAAATAATTCCACAGGAACAGTTCTGAAGCAAACTCCTTGAGCCACCTTTATAATGTAAATCACTAAGTGGAGTAAGTGAAGGACAGTTCAGAGTTGGGTGTATATACATATATACATACACAGACAACTACATAGAAGGCTGATTTTCAGATCTGTAAATTGTCTGAATTTTTGTGTCCCTTTTGTCTGTTCTCTCAGTTAACCCTTCTCTGGTATGTTTGCAGCTGGAGACACTATTAGCTGTTGTTATCTCCAAGACATCTGGTATAAGTCAAAGCCTTGAGTACAGTATTATCATTGTATTTTTTCCCTTTAGAAAAAGAAAACATTTTTTTGAAGGCAAACTAATAAATTTCTTTAATTTTTTTTTTGGTGTTTTTTTGTTTGGTTGGTTGGGTTTTTTGTTTTGTTTTTTTTTTTTTTACTATTCATGTCTTCCATAGCTGATGGGAAAGACCCTAACCATTTATTCAGGACCCAGGTATAATTTTTTACTGCAAAACTAGACAGGCTTCAGTCATTTGGAGAGACTTTCATCATAAGAAAACAAGTATTGGAGTAACCCTTGGAGTATTTTGTGTATCTGTGATGTTCATCAGTGTTACCCACTCAGATTCCAATCAAGTTGGGTTTTTTCACTCACTGTTGGAATGATCACTATCACTATTGGAAAGTGAGGATACCAGTCAGGTAGAACAATCTTTATATAGTTTGGCAAATAAAATTTGAAAAATTCATACATCTACATCAGTGCATGTTATTTTAATTCCACTTAGATGAGAGAGAAGCATTTAAGCAGACAGAGTTCCTCATGATATGAAGCTGTTCAGGGAAACCAGTAAGAAATCTTCATGGAAAACCAAACCCAACATTTCCATAAATGGATTACCCAACATCTAGGAGTACCCAACACCTACAAGAATACTGCATGAGCAAAGGAGTGGAATCCTATTAAATATCTGCACTTATGCTACAAGATTTATGAAAGCATCTTGAGTAGAGAAAATATTCTAATGATAGCCGTGCATTAACAGGATAAACTCATGAAAGTCAAGTCTGACTTTAAACTGCCTCTTTATTGTCTTCTGACATGTTACAGAACACCCTGGAGAATGACTTGTATGGTACCTGTCATTTGCTGGTCCATCTCAAATTATTATTCTCATATTGTTTTATATGAAGAACCAAAAAAAACCAAGCTTACCTAAAATACTGTCTCTGGTAAAACTATAGTCTTAAGTGAGTTACAGTTTGCCAGTGATAAAATAAGCTGGCATGCTTATTTTCCAATTTTAAACCAAGTGATTTATTTAGAAATAGGAAGAAAAATAAGTTTTATTATTTCAGAATAAATTCATTCTCCTGTCTTCATTGGTACATGAAAATGGAAAATGGGGAGGGGTATTTTTTCAAACTATCCCTAGTCCCTGAGACAATAATCCATTAACCATTCAGCTCACCATAAATGGATTGCAAAACTGACATTTTCATGAATTATAGCAGTCTTTCAAGTAGCAAGAAGTAAAGTTGCAGCAATTTTCCATGTCTTTAATTTTACTGTCAAAAGGTATATAAGGGCTATGTCCTGGAACTGATGGATTTCCAGCAGAAAAATTAAATTTCATGTATTAATAGGTAAAAAGAGGGGCTTTGCTGCTATAATTTTAATCTAATTATTAACTCAGGGAAAGCTTTTGTGAATCTGAATTTAACATTAGAATATACTGCACAATGATATAATGGTCTACATGCTGTCCAGATTGTAGTATTGATAGAATTGTATTTCTTTCAGAAAGTAAATTTAGGTTCTTACAATAAGAAAGAATGGGAGAGATGAGGAGAAGAGTTATTTTTAAGCATAGCAACACTTTAGTTTCTCTGCCAGGGGACAATTTATTTCAGCTTTTTCATCTTTCTTTACTGCTATTGTTACAATGAATGAGCGAACTTAATTAGCACTGCAAGGAAAGGGCTATGTTCCCAAAGCTCTCTAAATGGGAAAAATATTTAAAGAACATGGAGCAGAAAAAGAATACAATTTTTTTAGAAAGAACAAAAGAACTGCATAAGCTTTAGTTTCCTTACTGAAAACACAGATGCTTATAACATATCCAAAGTACAGTATTAGAAATGTCTTTTGAGATTTTCTTAAAAAATAGCAGTTGACAACCTTCTGTATATATGACACTTATTAAAAAGTGTCTACATAAATGAATAATCTCTCCATTCTACATTTAAAAAATTATACATGATGACACAAGTGGACGTATATTGGATCACTTTATCCTATTCATTAAAGCTCATGACTAAGTGAGAATACACTACAGACTCCTGATTATTATGAATTAAAATAATCAAGCAGTTTGTGAAGAAAACAGAAAATTCAATGTCTTTCCATAGATCTCTTTGAATATGACTATGCAAGAGGTTCTGAAGACACTAGAGCAGTTTCCATTTATTTTAGAATTACACTTGGCAATTCAGGTGGTAGACCCCATCTTTAGAATCTCTCTGAAGACACTATTTCTCTGAAACATATTCTTTTGGTTTAATATTTTAAACACTGGTAGAGGAAGAAATGTTGTGTCTCTTGAGGAACCACATTACTCAGCTGGAGCCTCAGAGTCTACCCCTACCAATAGAAAGGATCCCTCTCTACCACACTACACTACATGTAACAGTGGGGCCTCAGCCCTCTTGACACCACAAAAATAAACATGAAGATGGATTTTGGAGCATCAGGATTGACAATGTTTCTAAATGAAATAAAAACATGACAAATCTAAAAAGATCTCATCTATGTTCTTGTAAATGCTAAAGATTTAGCTGATATATATACATACATACGTATAGATAGATATTTGACAATTTTGTTCCTGATGCTCTAGAAGAATAATGAAATATTTATCTGCCAGCAACAACTATAACAAAAATCCCTGCACGAATGGGGTTGGAAGGCTTCCAGAACCACACAGCAGATATTTTGATATTTTATATTCTCTTTAAGTAAGGTCAATGTCATATCTTTGAGAGAAATGTTAAGTGTTATCTTTAAATAAGTGACTTTCTTTCCAAGTACTTGTGGAACACAGTAGGAAGCACATTTAAGCACTTGATCATGAGTCTTCCCTAGATAGATGATTTGAAGGCAAGAAACAATTATGATGGTGCTGGTGATGAAAATGTGACTGGTATAAGTGTCTTCTCTTATACAAACAGTATAACTGTAAAATTCTGCTTACAATGAGAAAAAAACATAGGCTAGAAGAACAGTCATATGTATAGAAACATATGTCAACCTTTGGGGTGGAAGAAAAATGCCACAAAAAGACACAGGTGTAATTTCTGGTCATGTCCATACTAAGAGAAGCTCATCATGACTAAATGATGTGATATCAGTATAATCATCCTCATGCCTGCAATGAGGAAAGCCATTACCTGCAATGTGAAGTTAAGGAATTCTAATAAAATCTAACTTCCTTGTACATTCTGTAATCTTCCCTAAATACTATTATAGTGCCATATCCAATTTGCATCTCTCTTCTCACTTATTTGAACAGAACAGGTAGTGACACACTGATCTCTTTTCAAATGGAACAGCTCAATGACCTGTCTTATTTTGCATTCAAAAGTAAATGTCCAGTTCTTTATGAAAAGGTTATTCTAAGCTGATACATTTTCTTCTTTGGAAAAGGAACTCAACCAGTCTCTTTCTGTATGGTATATATTTATATCTCTTCTGACACTACTACAATTTCATTCTGTTATAAGGCTGGTAACACGAAAACAATATTCAACTTTCAGTGTTGCCATTACCTTCAGGCCTCATTATTGCTCAGATACCATTTTAAATTCCCCAAACCATCCCATCACGCCTTCTCCAAAACTCCCCCCTCCCTCAGGCTCATCAGCTGCTGCCCTTCTGAGCACCAGGAAGTTCTCTCTTCCAGCAGGCCCCAAACAGCATAGCTCACCAAAGGCAATCACTTTGATCTGTGTTTAACTGCTGCTTTGCCTCCTCCACATGAACCTTGCTGTGCTGTTCTGTCCCTCCTTAACTTCCAGTGAAGCCATTTACAATATTTTAATGACCTCTTCTGCTCAAGCAGTGAATATGCTGCTCTGTTAGACACTTAGTAAATCCAACACAATATCTTCTATCTGAACTTTTAGAGGATTTCTACTTCTAAAAGTCATCCATTAAACATTTCAAGTGCTGTTCAGCTTTTTTTTTTTTTTTCCCCCTCCCATAGAAACTCTTCTGTTTTGGTTAGTTTCAAATAGAGTTATCATACACTGTTCTGAGAGAGGAAATAGATCCAGGTGAATAACTAATTAAAAAATGCATAGGCTGTTACTGTTTGCATCTATAATGAAGTCCTGGCATATTCATATCCTCTCTGTCATCTAATTTGATTTCTCATAATCTGCAGTGTCACTCCCATTAACAGCTGCACAAAGAAATTGCAGGTGGTCAGCAGAGCTTGTCCAGGGATGCTTTAAAGGTCATCCATTACTCCCTGAAAGCTGTGAGATTAACACATCTACTTCAGACACAGCAATGGTTGGCCTCTAATGGATTGTCTGTTTACTTTCACTGCTCTCTAAATCCTATAAAGGATAGCCTTTTACAACTAAAATAAATATTCACTTTTTGAAACCAGTTAAAAAGGCTAATTGCCACTCTTTTCCCATCAGCATTCAGGGCTAAATTTGCCTCATCTGTTTTAGGTGGGAAGGCACAGAGAGTGTTCCTCTTTTGCAATGGTGCTGAGCTGAGGAGAGCAGGGCACTGTGAGGGTGGTGATGATTTCCTTGGCCCCTGGGTGTGTGCAAAGCCCTGTCCCAGCAGAGGCATAAACCCAGATGTCCCAGGCATGCCCATGTCAGGGCTGTCAGGATGAGTGATGGGCTCAGCTCAGGGAAAGGACTCTCTCACTTACCATTCTGTATCATATCAGCTGTACATAGGAGTAAATATGATTTTAAATCCAGATGTTGTATGTCATTATGGAAAGCTTTCAGTAGCAAAAGAAATAGAAATGCTGACTCAATAAATTGTCTGATCTATGATTAGTGACATGCAAGACTTGCTCATATGCCTAAGACGAACAAAGAGGAATGGTCCTACTTTTGTAATATTTAATATGTTCAATGGCTAGTAATGATTTTGAAGTCAAGGTGCATTTTAAACTAATCTTCAGAAAGAAAACACCATCTGTGTCATTTGTCTTTCCATCACAAGAAAAAAGTCAGATTCTCATCATATCCAACAACAGTTCAGTAGAGAATTTCTTAAAGTATTAGATCAGTGAGTGCCATACTTGAAGGAGTGAATTTCACATTTTAATTTCCGATATCAAACCCATGCAAATGGTATTTTAGCTGGTAATGAAAGCATTTTTAAGCTATCACAGCCCAAAAGTATGGAAAAAGATAACTTAAAGTACTGACAAGCTAAGTTTAGTTTTCCATTTTACACAAACAACTAACTCAGGCTACGAAAAAGCAACTTTTTAAGACAATGCAGCAACAATGACTAATTCTGCATATAAGGTGTGTAAAAAAAGTCTCAGATTGCTGTCACTCAGCACTGTATTTGATTCATAATAGCTGCATTCCAGTTCAAGAGTGTGACCTTTAATTAAAGTATGTTAAACTTTGAAGTGCATAAGAAAGGTTTCTGAGCTCTTTGCTGCATTCGTTAAAACAATTTGCTAATAACAAATCAGATTTATGGCTAGAGAACAAAATTTTGACAAAATGTGAAAAATGGTACAGCAAAAAGGGCAGAGATTATGTCTCTTGAAGCCCAAGTTTGTGTTTGTGTAAAAATATTCATTTGTGCTTCTATGTGTCTGGGTATGTGCCTTATTTATAGAGACAGTGCTAGAGACAGCTATTTACCAGAAATTACATTTTCCACAGAGACCTCAGTGCTGTTCTTGCATTTATAAACTATTCAAAATGTATGAGAAAATGGAATGAGGAGTGGAGGAGGGTCAGCAAGGCAATAACTTAAAAATTAAAAGAGTGACTGCAGCACTTTGTATCAATTTTTAGCAGGCAGAAACATGTCAGATGGTATCTATACCATCTCACAGGACTTTTGGATAATTCTTATCCTCACATTATCTCCCAGGTAGCATTTCCTCCAATAAATAACTCCGAGTTTAAAAATAAAACTCAGAGTAAGTATTAACTTGTTCAAAGGATCCATTCATGGACACTTCCAGGATTCTTCACTACATGTTTATTCTTCCCTTTTGCTACATTCAGCTGTAATTTCCTTGCTGAAATTCTTTGGTTGTTTTGGGGTAATTAAGAACTCTTGCACTCACAATGGCTTGTGACCCAGATCATTTCCCACTGATCTGGGCAATAACAAATTGATTTACATTTCACTTTATTTTTTTTTTCAGTTAAGATGAAATACAGTGTCTTACTGCATTCAATCTACAGAGTTTTCTAAAACCTACATTTGCCTTGTGCTCTAAAAACAGATGAAGGGAATCAGAAGGGAAGATGAAAGCAGCTTTCATCTTTGGCCTCTGTTCAAGAAGGATGGTCACTCTTTCTAGTCCTGTGCTTACAGCACGAGAGGAATGGAGCAGCTCAGCAGCAGTAGCACTGGAAAAAGAAATTAAATGTGCCTTCACTTGAGATGGTCACGTTAAGGCACGTTTAAGCTGTATAGCACTTTTTACTGGCAACATTTTTGAGCACTCTTCAAGGACTTAATTTAATATACCTCCTTTATATATAAGAAATAGTTGTAGTGAGTAGCCAGGCTGGGTCATTTTGTATCATATATTTTCAATGATGATGCAGAAATAAAAAATTAAAACCGTAACTAATGTTAGAAATAAGCAATAAAATCCAGCATGATTTCATAGATTATAATTATATAAGAATTGGTTTCATTTTTAAATAGATAGTCTTTTGTGTGACTCTGGAATATCATATTTATTTTTATTTTCATTCTTACTCTTATTCTTATGATGTCTAAACAATGACAAAAAAAAAGAAAATCTCTTCTATCCCACCATGTAAGAAGATTGTGTTTGTGACATAGTAGTGTCATCATTGTGATATAGTAGTGTCATGATTTCTAACTATTACAAGATGAAAAATATGCCATACTACCTGTGAAGTACATGAGGACTACATCTTGGGAGGCATTTTGTATTTCATAAAATTGGATCTGGTCACTGAGACAGCTATGATGAATAAAATCATGTCACAGAAAATATTGTTCACCAGAGGATGCTGTTCGTAATTTTTTCTTACAGCATTTTTGAAAAATGAAATTGCCCATAACTGGAAAAGCTAGCTCCTGATCAGCTCTCTGCATCCAGTAATCCTATTCTCTCAAGAAGTACTCCATGTATACATTAATTCTAAACTTCCCTTTTTAATCAGTTCTAATCATTATAAATTTTGTGGTGCTTTCCTTTAAAACTTGGTATCACCTTTGCCCAAGTCCACCTTATTTAATTATTTTCTGTGTAGAATTTTTTTCTTTTAATTTGGGTAAACAAGTCTTAACCTTTTATTACTGAAGTAATTTATAATAAATGTCCTCAAACCATTTCTGCCTTCTTATCAAGCCATGACTCTTCAGCAGCCATTTTTATTTGGCCTGACATGGTCTTAATCTACTTCAGAAAAGAGGAGAGTAGATCAGTTCCAATGATCTTTTTAGATCCTGGAGGTGTTTCTGCTCATGTAATTATCTTGTTGATAGTATCACTTTTAGAAAAGACTAATTAAGTAGTTCATTAAAATGGCTATGGTTATCCTGGTTATTGTGGTACAAAAATGGGTAAATTTACATATATATATATATATATATATGCATATTTGCTGATGAAGATAAAGTGAATGAAACAAGTCACCACTGTTTTTTCATTTTGCCTTTTAATTTGAAAATCTTATCCATAAAATACATATTAGCCATGTTAATACCTGCAATCCTTGCAGAAAACAAGCAATTACCTGTTTCCTTCTAAATGTATAACACTTAATATAATGTGTTTTCAGATTCCTTTTGGGGAGGGGGTGGGATTTATCCACTTTCTGTACATGGTGCATTATTTCTTTAAAATACACATACATAAACACACACATAAAGTCACATCTGGGTTTCACATTTCTAAGTCACCCTTCTTTTTTATAGGCTAACCCACACGGAGCTGCCCTTGGCAATGTCCTTTTTTGTAGTGCTGTGTCTGTTGTGTGGGATTCCTGTATTATATGTTAGTTGCTAACTGTATTCTGCCTGCCCAGAGGGAACTCATCAGCTACAATCCATCTGCTTATTCACAGCTCCCTCATTGATTATTCATGAAGTAGCTGCTTTAGAAAGCAGGTATTGGCCATATTAGTGATGATAACCTGCATGCAACAAAAAGTGAAGTGTTTCCATCTCTGCTGCTGCCATATGTGACCTTGAGAGCAGCTGAGCTCTGTGGTACAGCCTTGGGCTCCATATACACTTAGGAGTTACTTTGCTGTGTTGTATCAGTAACTTCACCCATTAGCATGGGTTTCTGCAAATATGGATGATGTTCCACCTGCTTTCATTCAACACGGGAAGAAATTATACTCACATTGCCTGGAAAAAAAAAAAAATAACAGAATAAAACTAAACAAAAAACTCCAACCAACAAACCAAAGAACCAATCATCCACCCAAACAAAAGCACCATCCCAAAACTTTCATGAGACTCAGATCTACATAGAGACAATTAAAAACAGTATAAAAAAGAAAAAACAAAACAAACAAAAACAAAAACTGGAAAACCCTCACACAACTGACCCATTAAACAAAGATGTTTAATGGGTCAGTATTTAGATGTCTAAATACTATCTGTGGAGATTAGCTGAAAGATTCCATTCCAGTGAATTAACATGTTATAGGTGTTTGCCTAGACCTCCAGCCCTTCTCCTTCAGATATCTCTATACTATGTGTTGTTTAGTGTAATATACTCCTCTTTCTTGCCTTGAGACCTTTCTACTCCTTTTCAATACCAAGATCATATCGTAGCATCATCCAATTATAGAATCACAGAATGTTTAAGGAGTTGGAAGAGACCTTAAAAAACATCTAGTTCCAACCCCCCATAATGGACAGAGACACCTTTCACTAGATCAGGTTGCTCAAACCTCACCTATCATGGTATTTATCTCTTCTAGGGATTGAGTATCCACAGTTTTTCTGTGCAACCTTTTCTGGTGTCTCACCATAGTGCTAAATTTCTTTCATATTACCAATATACAAATAAATTATTTTGATATTCAGATGTTCTAAGAAAAGTGTGACTCACTAATAAAAGGAAAATTAACTTTTGCTTTTATTTCAGTTGGCAATCTTTTCTTGCTTTCTTTTATCTGGGGTAAGAAGAAGTCCATCAACTTGTTCTTTAATGTACTGCCTAGTAATTCATTTTGTCAGAAGATAAAAGGATGAATGTTAGCCAAGAGAGACAATACAGTTGGATTTTCTTGGCAGAGACAATTCTTTCACATGTCATCATTGATCACTGGCATTTTCCAACTACAGCTGCAATATAGAAGCATTTCAGTGGTTAATTTTGTGACCCTCACAGTCATAGACTAAATTTTTTCTTCCATGTTTTGTCAATTAAGCTTCCAGGCTAAAAGGCAATGATGTCTTACCACTTGTGCGTGAATTCCTCTAAGAAGGAGGGAAAAATAAATCCTTGTTTCATTTACATTCCAAAAAAAGGCATTTATCAGTCCTGTCATATTTTGGTCTAGTTTAGATTATATTCTGAAATAGCATCCATTGTGCATCAAGACTGTTCATTAAAAGATGGTATTTACAGTGGTTGAAATATAAATAGCAAAGTCTCATCATAAATCCAAAATTAAATGGCAGGTATTATACTAAACTTAATCTGCATACTAAAAAGTGCCAGTACACTTCTTGGAAAAGCAATCAGCCTGTTGAAATTGGTAGGAAATTCTGCCTGAACAGTGGGGATTTTAACCCAAAAGGCAACTATGGTTAAAATAAGTTTAGCTCACAGTGAAAGTGGACTCCACTAAGCCTAACTAGTCCACACTGGTGATGTTCTCAAGGACTAAAGCCCAGCAGATGTGCAGTGGCTCGTGCCACATCTTCCATAGGCCCCTGTCCATGTTATCATCCAAGGGAGGGAGCAGTGCTGGAGCTTAAGCTGGTGGAAGAAAGACTGAGACAGAGTAAATGTAGATAAAATGTTTATTATTTATTATTTATTATCACCAGCACTGCTGAAAAATGCCGAGCAAGTGCCGTGGTTCTATCTACAAATCATATAAATTGGAGCTGAACACACTTTCTTATATTATCCTCCAAATATAGTTCAGTATTGCTGGAGGAACACCATAAGAAGTACATCTTATTTTTCATGCCACTCTCCATCCTGCAATCCTCTCTTTTCAGATTACAATGGATTCTGAACCATGTGAAGGCTAGAGGATGTTCTTGTGCTTCTGCTCAAGTCTGAACTGAGGTCACTCCACAACCCTCAGTTACTGAGATTTTACTTCATCAATAAATATAAATTTGAGTACACAATGGTGAAAGTTTTGTCTCATTCTCTGATCCTCTGGATTTTAACCTTCCTTCATGAGATAAAACATATCTTTATTATCTTGTTTCCAGGCATTTTAACCAGATTTATTTCTTAAGATAATAGTAGAGAATGTTTATGCTACTTCCTAATTAACAATTACAGCTTGTCAGTACTGTGGGCTCTGTTTCCCCTGTGGTTCTGGTACCCAGATGTGCCTCTTAGCTGTGTCCTACCCATCTGCATAAGGGGAAGAAGCAGGAGTGTTCCCCATCCCCCACTTGCCCTGATTTTTCATGAAAAGGAACTCAAGTGCCTGAAAAGGAGGGCTCTGTGCTCCAGCAGTGGGGAAGCAGGAACATGGGATGCTGCAGGGAGTGCAGCTGCATAGAGCACAGCTGCAGGTTTCGAGGGGGCTCTGCAGAGGTAACTGGTAGAGCTGAGCTCCTTCAGGAAACACCACCAAGGATTCATTTAGGAGCTGGTGACCTTTGTGCTTAAAAGGGAGGTGTTTCTAATTAAGTGACTGATTTCTACAGTGAACTAACACATTTTCTCAGAGCCAGATTCATATCCTTGTCCTTATGCATTTTTTAGTAAATGAGATACATGTAAAGACTTTATACTGTTTTTCTTTTTTCTTCTTAATTAACTTCCTAATATATTTTCTCTGCCTGCTCATACTGACTTCTGTTATCACAAATAGAAATACAGCTTCTTCTAACAATGAATATTTAAATGTAATGAATTTTTTATATCTTATAAGATTGGATCTCAACTTGTCATAAACATGTGTAGATTATGATTAAATTTACTGACTAAATACAATCTCAGCTGTACAAAATGACATTAAAAAAGGGTGAATCCAAATCCTCCTACAGAAAAGCAAGATAATAAATGAATCCAAAGACAAACTGCAGCATCTGGTTTGGTTATTTGGAGGTTTCTATTCATTGTTTCATGAAGAGAGGTTTTGGCACAGTTTAAATTACACTGTTTGAGGCCCTGACCCTGCTACTTTTACTCTGGTGTGTCACTCCATTTCTGATATTAACCTGAATGGGAACTGCAGAATTTGTATATCAGACCTGATCCAGTGGGGGATTCCTGCTGTCTGGAAAGGACTTTAAAACAAGCCTTTGGAGAGATGAAATGTTTTTTTTCTCCAAGAGCCAAGCAGCTGCCTGCCTTGAAGGCTGTTCTTAGCTCACCTGCTCAGTACCAGAGTACCAAAACCATAAAAAGGGACTGTAATCAGCACAGCAAGATCTATCATCATGGCATAATGAAGGCAGTACCACAATGTCAAGGAGTATTTTCTTTTACTCCACACAATCTTAGGATCAGGTTAATAAACTCAGGAATGGGGGAATCCTGTTAAAACAATGTTAGTCCTATTATAAAAATGTCATAAATATGTAAGATTCACAGTGCAGTTCCACAGAAAGCACCAATTGTTAGCCCTGGTCAGAGCAGAGTCTCTATCATCTCTCATGGATATGTACATTTTTTGGATTTTGAACTCCCTGTAACCTTCCTGCATGACTCCCAGTGGATATGAGTCCAGGCAGCTGATAGGCAATGGGAGTTTGTGTACAAGCTTCCATCTGCCCCTGTCTATTCTTCATAAATCATGCATCAAGTACTATCACATTCTAGATCTGCTTTATGTCTGCTTCTCTGCTAAGAGCTCTAAAAAAATACTGCACCCAGACATAAGGCTTCAAACAAATAAACAAAGCAAAATAAAAGGATTTAGGATAGTGTGTTGTGATTTTGTTGGGTTTGGGGGGTTTTTTTGGTGTATTTTTGTATGACATCTGCAAATTTACAAATCTGTCCTTTGTATAGAAAAGAGATAAAGTTTTGGTGCATTCAAATTCAGAGAACAGATATCTAAGAAATTTCTACTGTCTATATACAAGAACAAAAATATGTGTGCTCATTCAAATCCAGAAAGAGGTGCTGTATGGCTTGTTTCAATTAATAACAATAGAGCACAGTTCAGACAGGAATCCAGAAATGCAATGTTAATGGACTTTGATGTCTTCTTGAAATACAAAAATGCCAACTCTGAGACAATGTTCATGTATGAGGAAATCACAGTCCAGGTGTGGTTTAACCCTGTAGGCAGCTAAACACCACAGAGCTGCTTGCTCACTCTCCAGCAGAGGGATATGGGAGAGGGTTGGAAAAAAGGTAGAATTTGTGGGTGGAGTTAAAAACAAAAGTATAAAAAAGGAAAAATAATAATTATGGTAAAAGAATCAACAAAACAAATGATGCACAGTGGAAATGCTCACCATCCTCCTGCCAGTGCCCAGCCCCTCACAGCTGAGTACTCACAGTTTCATTGTTCAGTATGATGCTATATTGTATGAAACATCCCTTAAATCAGTTGAGGTGAACTATCCTGGCTGTGTCCCCTCCCAGTCTCTTGAGTCCTGCTGCCTTCCTTTCTGGCAGGGCAGCACGAGAAGCTGAAAAGCTCTTGACTTAGAACAAGCACTGCACAGCACAATTGAACTATCAGCATCTCATCAACATTACTCTTACCCTAAATTCAAAATACAGCTCTGTAGCAGCTACTAGGAAGACATTAACTCGATCCCAACTGACACCAGGGTACAAAAAGAAACAAAAATCAAGGTATTGATGTGAATTGCTGTTTCTCATAGAACCATCTGTTATGAAAATTTAAGTCCCCAAAAGATCTGAAAATCTCCTTCTGTAGCCACGCAGATGGGGAGATTGTTAAAAACTTGTGTGCCAAGAACTTTGTTTTACTGCTTCTGCTTCCTTGGAGTCTTCTTCATTGTACAAAAGAACTATTGTTTTGAGTCAAATTAACTCCAGTGGGTTTATGTAAAGGTTTTTCAGGAGAAAACAACACTTCATAACAAACATAGTCAATTACAAAATATATTTTTCATCTATTCCGTTGCACTTTATACACACGCACACCCCACCTTTGGAGTTAATGTGATCAGTCAGAAATTCTGTATCCTTGGATCATGTAAAATAAAGTCTTAATGCTTATAAAATAGAAATAGGCAAACTTCAGTAAGGATTTGAATTAATATTTTTAATTCACAGTTTTTAATTAATTATCAGATTTTTACAAGATAAGCTTTAAAAATCTATATCTGCTTGTTTATTTTCCTTATTTTTTGAATGCTTAATCATCTGGTGTATAATATGTGTTATATTAAGATTTGTATCTGGTAAATACAATGTCAAAAAAAGAAAAGCTAGGATCCACACATAAACACAGATTACTGAGCACTATGATCTTAAGAAAAGGCTTAATTTTTATGACAATGATAATTTTTATGACAATGACATTTGACAATTTTTATGAAACTCTTATCACATTGGTCCCAAAACCTTTCTATTTCTAAACATTAATTTTAGATATTCTAACATTTTTATTGTCTTGTTTTCTTTTTTTTTTTTTCATTTTGTGCTTCACTGAAGTTAAAAAAGAATGAAGAAACAGAAGAAAAAGTTAATGAACAACAGGAATCCATGTTCCAAAATCATTCCCTTTTCTTTTCTTACAATTAAAAAATCCTGAATGACCAAAGAGTAGAAGCAAATTGGCAACTTTGCTATTATTTGCTGCCTTTTTATCACTAATTGTGACAGAGTAGGAAGCTGTCCCTTACAGAAGTTTGCCCCTGTGCCCTACAGTGGAGTAAATAAGTGGTCAATCCTGGGCCTAATTTGCAGACTAGTGAAAGCATTTTTTTCCTTTCTGCTTCAAAAACAAATGACACATTTTTTTCTACATATTTCAATATCATTCATGCTTCAAATGTATACAGTTGTAACTTTTTCAATAAATTTTCTTTAGAGCTGAAAAATTCTCATTAAAAAATGCATTGAATAATCCATTTATTCCTGGAGTCTGCTGCCGGAGGTACAACAAATTCTTATTGAATGTGTTGGTTATTTGAATCAATCAATTTATATTTGTTTTGTTGTTTTTTCTAATGAACAGAATGAAAACAAGTGTTTGATTGTGAGTGGTCAGTTAATCACCTGGAATGGTTATTGAACAAATGATGAAATAAAACCACTCTTAGAAAAATTACTAGTTCGTTTGCCAATCTATAATATTATGTAAAGCATCCATAGTATCTGAAGTTGCATGAACACAGCTGTTTGCATCCATTTGCATGCCATGAACTCAGGTTCAGAACTCATAAAACTGATATCCTTGCTATTAGCTTAATGTATTCCTCTAATCAGTAGACCTTACTCTATTGACAAAGGAAGGCAGTGTTACTATTTTTATTTAATAACTTTAGACACTTAGATGCTTGGTATTAACACAACTCGTTCAAAGCTTCTTTTTATCATGATTTTTCAGTTTCCTCTTTTTGCAGCAATCTGTGGATTCTCCTTACAAAATCAAAAAATTGTGCCACAGCATTTTTCTTTAAGCTTTGCTTTTAATTTTGTGCAGAAGTGCAATGCTGCATGTTTCACCTGCAGATTTGCCATTGCCTTGAAGAAACCAGCTACTGGAAGCGATGAAGAGCAGGGAATATTCCTGTAAAATTTTGGGTTTGATTGCACAATAAGCAGTTACTGGATGTTATTTCTGGATGATACTTCGGATTACAGCATTCTCTTCTGACTCAGAGTACAAATAATTTATTCCTTTATTTTGCTAGTCATGACTTCCATCCTTTTTAATCTTTCATTAGGTTTTTTCTTAAGTCTCATTAGGGTAATTCATAAGTTGTATAGTCAGCTGAAGAGTAGGAAGCATCTAGAGGCTACATTGCAAAGGTGAAGAAATACAGAGTTCAGCCCAGTTATTATCCAGATAAAGGATCCATATTTATTTTTTGATGGCCCTTGCCAACTGTGCCATATAAATGAAATATTAGTTCTAACCATATGTGAGTTAATCATAACAAATAAGTTTAAGCACTGAAACCATACTGTGTTCTGATTGCATTTACTCAGTCATTAATGTATTTCAGAATTTCTTCGCATATTCTCATCCCAGGTCAGGTGCATTTACTACCTTGAATTTAGCACTAACTCAGGTACAGGATGAGCAGCTACACCTGGTATGCATACCAATAGAAACAAATCCATCCATGATGAAGCTCAGAAGTTATTCTGTTAAGAGCTTTTATCAACTTGATTTAGCACAAAGAGGTTAATAGATCAGTCTATTCTGTGGGGTTTTCCATTCATAGCAGTACCAGCTCTTCTTTCACTGATTGGCTGAATAATTTCTCTGCACATTTCAGCTGTGGAGTTAGACACTTTGATTTATGGGTTAAAATCATCTCTCATTCAGTTCTTGCTACATATGTTAACTAGATTTTCTTAATTAATTAGCACTTCATTATGCTGTTTCTATGTCCCCATTGCTTCTGGTTTGGACCAATACCAGTAAATGCCAGAAGTTACCCTGTCTTCAGTGGAGGGTTCAGTTATCATCTGTTTTTCCATCATAATTTATAACCTAAAATAGCAACATTAGACAGCTGCATTCTGATGGCTTCCTTATGAAGGAAAAGGTTTCTAACAACAGAACTGACACAAACTGTAGAAAAGGGACTTTCCTTAAGTACATTGATTCCAGTATCATCTGTGAAAAAGAGGGCATGATCTAGTGCAAAGTGTGGTGTGCACACACAGAGTAGGGCTTGAACTATTTGCTTTGAAGGTTCTAACTGATACCAAGTGACAGGAGTAAAATCCCAGCCACTCTTACTGATGAATGAGTTATAGAACCCTTATTTCTTCCATCCACCGAATTTCCATTAAAAGGAAAATAAACTTCAAAACATTGGAGTAAGGAGCAAAAAAAGTCATGCTACCTGCATCTGGGGATGTAACCTCAGCATGGCTCTGCTCCTGGTTAACACTGAATTTGCTCTTCCACTTTTCCTTTGTGTGACTCTGTACCAGCTAACTTTAGCTGGCACTTGATCTGCTTTGTAAATGTCATTATTAAAGGTGTTCTTTGTGCTCCAGTGGGAAAAAGCTCAACATTATTAATATTTATACCAGGAAGAATGGGTGAGAATGATTATCCTTTTTTCCTTTCAGCATATCTGAGTGTTCTGTGAAGACTGTTTCAAAATGATCCAAAACGAAAACTATGGGACAAGAACAAATATGGGAAGACAATAAAACCTTTTCCCCAAAACCAAGCTGTCCTGAACACGAATATTTTATGAACCATACATAAATAAAGACTCAATCTCAGATTGAAAACACAGCTTTAAAAGTAGAGAATCCTTTTAATGAAATGTTTTTTAAATCTCAATTTTTTCTATTAGTGAAGTCTGTATTTATTTCATATTTGTCAATCAATGATCCCATCGAAGAAAACAGTTCTTTTAAATGCTGGGCATTTTTCTGAAACTGATAGCACTGATGACACCACCAGTGTCAATGGACAATGGATATTTTCACTTAATCCAATATGATAACCACATATTTTCTAAGATGCAAGGCTTTTCCCTCTATAATTTGAACTGCAGGATTCAGATTCAGAATCTCTTCTAGCCCACAGGTTGAGAAAGCACTCTCAGATATTATATCTGGAATGCAACTTCTAGCATTTAGATATATATGCTTGCAGTTTTATAGATGCTTTAAATTGTTATCCACTATTTATTCATTAGTTTCACTGTATAGTTTATGCTCTACTCATCTCACTTGCATAACTGCCATGGTGTTAGTGCCAATTGAAGTTAGTTAGACACTGAGGCAGAGCTAGGAAGCTCAAGAGCTTCAGCATAAAGCCACTATCTGTGCCCATAAAGACACTAAATAAAATCAATGCACTATGCTAAAAAGTACCAGTGCAATAAAAACAGGAGAAAAGCTCTTAACCCTTCTTTTGAAGACATTCCTGTTGATTCTGTGGTTAAGAGAAGAAAATGCTTTATATGCACAGAAAGGCAAAGATCCAGGAAACAAAAATTAACTCCCCTCACCTCCTGAAATGGGAGTTCTCCAGGGGGTGCAGGGGAAGTCTGCAGCTCCCAGGCTCCATGGGAGGACACACTCCCATTCCAATAGCCAGTCTCTACAAAGAGTATAGTGTGATGTGACTTGCTTTTCACTCTTTCTGTTTTTTCTTCTTGCCCTTCCTTTTCCCAGATGTTTTGAATCAGCTCTTTCCTTCCTAACTTCAAACACTTCTAAAGGAAATGCTGTCAGGTGTCTTTAATTATATTCAGCCTGTCTTTAACAGCCTGTATTAATGTCATCTGAAACACTGATGTTTTCCAGGGAGTTTAAAGAGCTTGCAAAGATGTCAAAGGTATTTATTTAAGAGATCCCTAGAAAACACCAGTTTAGACATTAATTCATCCACATTAATTACCACTATCATTTCAAAGATGCAATCCTACATTTGTGAACTTAAAGCCATTGTGTAGAAAAGTGTATAATGAAAGTTATTGTACTAAACATAAATCCTATTTTTTATTTCTGCTAGAATATAAAAATGAGACCATATTAAACCATTTCACACCTAACAGTACCTTCTTCTGCCTGCTGCAGAAGAATGATTTTTATTTATATAGTATAAGAATTAATTTGGAAAATTATTACAAGTTTTAGCATATATACAATCCTTGGTATTTTCCACACAGCTAACATTAATTAATCAGTATCAGATCTCAGATCTCTTGTGAAGTAATAGGAAGGATATTTTGCTTTTTTTCTTAAATGTATTAATGGAGATTGTTGGCGTTGGTTTCGACAATTTGTACTTGCCAGGGTAAGTTTCCTAGCTTCAAAACCACACGAGTGAGCATCCCAGTCACTAATAACACCCACAGAACCAAACATTTTCATGCTTCAGTGTGGACATGAGCTCAGATCAGTATGCCTAATGCTCTGCTCCCCTCTCCTGACACAACCCAGTTTACACACCACTCCTAAGCCAGGACTGCATCTACCATCAAACTGCTCCAAAGCATTCCATTGGGACCTGGATACATTTCTTCACTCAAAACATCCAGTCAAAACCACTAACTAACTGAAAAGGTTAAAAAAATATTAACCCACAATGAATGAAACCTCAGAGAGAAATTCCCCATTGCTTTCAACAGACAGAGACATAATGAAATTGTAACTTTCTTTCTAGTCCCCCCCCCAAACTCCAGCTTTTTTACACTATGACATTCCATCATCCATTATAATATTATTCCATCCACTCCTATAGTTTAGAGTTTCTCTAGAGGCTTTAGATTAAAGGTCTGTCTAAATCATGACTGAACAGTGATGGAAAGGTTTTCAGGGTTTTTTTTCCTTCCTCTTTTTTGAATATTCCGTTTTAGCATTGCTATAATGAGGCATTTCAAAGCTAATACACAATTCTGAGACTGATGATTTATTTTAACCCACATAACAAGAAGAGATGGGAAAAGGAATGCACTGTGATTAGAATGACAGCTTTCATGGGTTAGCAGTAGAATTTGAAAAAGAAGCTGTTTTTATCTATAAACTTACTTCAGCTTCATGGAGCAGAAGTTGATCTGAAACTCAGAAAGTTTCTCAGACCCTGACCTACATAAAAAGTAAGGAATAAGGGCACGCTCAGCATATGGCATATAATAGGCATATTATATTACCAAAAGAGGTGCTATCAGCTAGAAAAAGTCTGATTTTAAAATATAGCAATGTTATCAGTGCATTTGAGAACTACTCAGGAGTCAGGTCATCTAGAAAAGACACCAGGGCACCTTTAATGAACTGTGCAACACTCAGCTCAGGTTGTGCCTTCTAAGTCTATAAGAAGTAGCACAGCTCTTGCCTTATCAATGGTTTTCATTAAATAAACTCAACAAAATAAAGTCCTCTTACCTGAAAAACTTGGAAAAAAAACTGTAGAACTAATGAAGACTGGAAACAGTCTTTCCAGTGCTTTGTGGAGCTGCCTGTGAGGAGAGGAGCCAGAGCTGCCTGAGAGAAGTGAGAGGAAAGAAGTCATGAAAAACTTTTATTGGAAGACTGGTGTTGGTGCCAGTTGTGTCCATCTTGACATAATTACTACACAGGTTCAATACGACCAATTAAATTTCTAATGCAAATAATTTACTTTTACTCAGTGATTTTACTACTCAGCCAAACCACAGAATCTCAGCTTGAATATGAGAATGCTGGGGAAGACAACATCAAAAGTATTGCAGAAGTCAAGGTAAATTGCTCTCTATGATAAAATGACATCCACCAAGTCATTTGATCATAGAAGATAAAGACTGTTGTTAAGCGTTGCTTATACTTGGAAAATTCATCCTGACAGTTCTCAAAGACTCCTTCTTTATGTACCCAAAACCACGTTCTAAAAGAACTCAGTTTGTGAATTTGCAAGTACTGGCATGATTTCTGAATGATTAAATCTGGTGGATAACAGATGACATTTTTAAATATCAAAACAATGCTTTTTGCCTTATATCTTTATCACATGATGTCACCCTTGTTTAGAAAAACTGCACTTTCTAGGTAGTTCAAAAGGATATTTGATAGATATTTAAAATATACTTGATAATTCTGGCTGAGTTCTTCTTTCCTTTTTAATTTCTCTCCTTCTCTATAGCATTTAATTAGCAAAGAGGAAAATATTTTACTGAACTCATAGCAAAAATAACAATCCAGATCTGCAGATATTCATATTTAATTATGGCTACATGTAATTAAGTGTGGCAATCTGGTGATAAAACCTTTAAGTAATGACTCATAAAGAGATAAAAATGGAGCATGTGTTTAATCAGTTTGTAGCCTTCCACAGAAGCTGGCATAGCTCAGGTGCTAATGAGACATCTGCTGCTCAGGACACCAGAGAAAGCAGCAATTCACTAATGAAAAAACAAACCAGTGTGTTATACAAGAAATACTGGCCCAGAATTCTAGCCCAAATCTTAAACTTTACTAAATTTCAGACTAGCAATATTGAACAAACAAAACACTTTCTCCTACAACTGTATTTTTTCCCTAGAAACAGGTAACCCAACACTAATTTTGCCAAATAACATAAAATCTAGATGTCTTTGCAGCACTCTGAGGTTGTTCTAAGGCTGAGAAATTTCCATAAATAAATAACAGAATAAAATAGAAAATCCTGAGTGAGAAAACTATAATATATTATTGTATGCCTTTTGTGATAATGGGCCCTAATATGGATGAACATTTAAAGAAATTCAGAGAAGTCTTGTTGTAGCCCTAAACTTCTAAGTGCTAGAGAAAAGGCAAGAGACAAGGAGGGGTGGAAAAATCCACAAAACCAAAACCATCAAGTGAAAACCCAAAGAAAAAAACTCCAACCAAACAACAAAATCATACCCCCTCTACATTTTTTTTTTTTATGCCTGAATTACAATCTGAAAAGTCATAGGATTACATGATGTCAAGTGAAGTTTTCATGTACTTTTAAAGACAAAATTTAATTAAATTGTTCAATAAAAATACAACACAAAGTTCTTTCAAAATGAAGGGACTATCCCTTGCTACAAGGCTTCCAATAGACACAGACCATGGTTTATATGGCTCCTTTTAGATTTTATGGAACACTGAAATCTTACATGGACACTCAACCTAAAACTGTCCTTCTCTTCTGCCTTTCCATATCATGTGGTCTCATGGAAAGAGTACAAGAAAAGGCTAGGGAGTCACAGGTTTTTTAAACGTAATTGCAGAGAGTAAAAAAAGAAAAATACAAATATCCATGGACTCACAGAGAAGTACCTACCCTCGTAAAAGTCTTTTTCATTCAGTCTTCCAACATACAGCAGTTTTTATCTTGGCTTAAAACATGTTCTTCACTTTTAAAAGCAAGTAACTTAAGGCTTTGTAAAGAAACTAAACCTCCACACATTGAGCCAGAAGCTCTAAACCGAGCACTACCCATAACCTTTTAGGCATGGCAAGTTTAGGTAACATTTCGGAATCCCCCACTGTGTATTATCTATTAAGTATTGTTCTGTTTTCATGTGGAGACTGCTTTTTCTTTGTAGCCTCAGGTTGAACATTTCTTCTTATTTTCTTTTTGATTCATGGGTTGCAAAAGAAACCTTTTGTTTAGCACTGTATTTCTAATACGATCAAGTTTTTCTAGAATTCTGGACAGAGATTTGATTTGTAATTTAAACTGGCCTCTGAATTGGTATCCTTTCTCAGAACTGTGAAAGGCAACTATCTTTCTTAATGATCACTGCAGACAGAAATGGTAACGTCATCCTTTCACATCTCCCTTGTGAATTTGTTAGATTTATTCATGTATTCCTTTACCAATACCAATGTGTCATTTATACAACTTTTAGTTTACATTTTGCAAATTTTAAAGCCTTTTCTTTCATACCATCTATAATGATTCCTATTAGAAATAAGAATGAATTGCTCTTTTATTTATTAGTCAGAGAGACAGATTGTTCACTACCTCTGCAATCAAGTTTCAGTCTGCTAATGGAAATCCAATTTGACACTTATATAATGAGACAGTTAATATCACAATTTCATATGGTATTTGTATTTAAGGTGATTAGAGCATTTTTAAAATCCAATGACATTTTACAACAATCTGACACATTTGGGGAGAAATATTGAATGTATATAAATCATGTTTTTATTCTCACTTTTTCTAATTGAAAGAATTCATAATAACCACACTGCTGCTCATACTCTGGCCATTAACTTTTCAGAACAGGTAACTCCAATGCTGATAGAAGATATCAGAATGGAAGAGAATGGTAACAGCAACATGTCTGTTACCAAAGAAAATACAAAAGATTCTATTATTGACTTCTCCTTCCCTCAATATGTGTTTATGGTATCTGACATCAATTCAGTCCTGAGAAATAGCATGGTCTGCTACTTAAACCAGAGTCTGATGATGGTGTTACTGAACAAATTGTATTTATGTAAGAAGTCTATGCAGAACTGGGGGAAAATGTTGGGAAACTCTTTTAGTGCAATAGTGTGGTTAATGCTTAGTTTTGTACCCTACAGTGCCCAGGGTTTAATGTAGCCTTGTGTTAATGTCCTACATCTGTATTTAATAGGTCTTGTGCCAGCTAATATTTCCTTCTTTATTTATGTTAGTGATTGATATGTACTAGCAGATTTCCTAGATTTGTGAACAAGGATTATATGTCAGAACAAAGAATGATAAAAGAATTATGACCTGATGATATATTTGAAATAGTCTCAAGGAGAAAACATTATTTAGAAGATCTAGAATCATATCCAAACTAATCAATGGAAATAATTAGCAAATATGCATGTTTTCAGGAAATGTGATAAATATTTATTAATTTCAGGAATATAACCTGGTCTGTTAGGATACTGTCATGCATGAGGAGAACTCCCCAAGCATCCAATGCTGCTAATAAAGTAATGCTGTCTTTCTGATCTAGGAAATTGGCTGGAGAGTTTATTTCCCAGTTTTGGATGACAATGGACACTTGAGTAGATTTCCCTACTTGAGGGAGTGAGGATAAACAGCTAGTAAGGACTATAAGCAAAGCAGCAGCCTCCAGAACAGGCTGTCACTTAGAAATCTGGGCTCTTAACAGGTATAAAAGAAATATTTTTAATCCTTCCCACTGCTGGAATCCTACCCTTTCACATTCCTCATCTTTCCCACATTACTGTCTGCATATAGACACTCAAATATGTCTCTGCATTTTGTAATGCTGATTTATCTGAAAAATCTGTAAATTGAGGGTTAATAAAATACAATCATGGTGAAAAGTAATGGGAGTAATAAGATGATGATGATGATAACAATAAATAATAATAAAATTAACATTTGCCATACCTATAGTAAAAAGTAATGGGAGTAATAAGATAATAATAGTAGTAATAATATTTTACATACCCCTCTGGTATTCCTTTTATTGCCCTGGATAGAATATTTAAAAAGCTATATTATTTTCTTAGAATGTTAGACTTCATCACTGCAAAACATATCACAGATTATGACTATTTTTTTCTCCTCAATTTATCAAATATATCAAAATATTGTTTTATCTTAGAAGGCGGTTGAACTCAATGCTTAAAGAATTAAAGTACTGATATTTTGTAATTTCATAGGTGGGCTGGAGATAAAGACCACTGAGATGATTAAGGCACTGGCCCATATTTGATATCAGGAGCAGCTGGGAGAGCAGGAACTGTTCAGCCTGGTGATGAGAAGGGCTCAGGGGATCAAATCAATGTGCACACTACCTGAGGGGAAACTACAAAGAAGATGGAATCAGGTTCTTTGCAGTGGCAGGACAAGGGGAAAAAGACTGAAACACAGAAAGCTCTGTCTGAACATAAGGAGCACTGGCAAAGGTTTTCAAGAGACATTGCAGAGTGTGCCTCTTTGCAAATATTCAAAAACAGTCTAGACATGGTCTGTTCCATGGCTCTGCAATTCTGTTAACTGTGGCAGGTTTTTTTTTTTCCCACTGTGTTTCTGTAAGGTGGGGGGGAGGAGTAATCTGTTTATGAATAAACATGAGCAGATAATTTTAAACATCCCTTTTGTAGAGAAGGAATAATACAAAAGCTACAAATGCACTTATGAATCAAAACACTATTGCTAGGAGCACCAGTTTTCACTTCTGCTCTCTTTATTAGCATAAATCTGGAAAATTAATGGCATTTTAGATCAACCTAACAATTACAAGTGAGATTGAAATCAGTACTACTGGTATGAGCCATTTTCCCCTTTATATTGCAAAAGAGGATATTTTGATCAAATAAAGATTTAGGCTTGATAGACTTTCAACAAGACCCTCATGTGTGCTATTTGAATACTTCTGAATATTTATTAGATCATAATGCACCTCTGTGCTGTGCATGCCCTTGATTCAATCTGTTCTGCTCCAAACAGTAAAATTTTTTAAGCAATAGGTTGTCCAGTGTGACAGATAGAAAAACTGATCCACCTGCTACAATTCAGGAGAGAAAGTCTGAAGTTTGTTAGTCTAAAGCTACAGGGAATGACATAAAAGACAAGAGGATGCAATTATTTCTTACTCTGCCTTGGGTGTTAAAAGCTAATTTTCACAGACCAAACAATGACACTTCCTAGAACTTTCTCAAAAACAAAGTTTTGGCACAATGCTTGTTTATTATTATGTTTCAAGACAAATAAAAACAGCAAGATAAAGAAAAGGGGGTTTATGGGCTCTTTAGGGGCATGTACTGTAAAACATTGCTTTTGTGGTGAAGAGATTACTACAATAACTCAGCACAGAGAGGAGGCCATATCCTGACAAAATGTGGTCCTTTTCCAAGCAAATTTGCTAAAAGTTGGAAATGGGTCTCTGATGTCATAAGTTACACCTCCAGTTCCACAAAAAAAAAAAAAAAAAAAAAAAAAAAAAAAAAAAAAAAAAAAAATTTATTCTCTTTCACAGCCTTATCTCATTGACTGCTAGATATTATAACTCAGGTTTTACTTTTATCTGTCAAATTCAATGAACTGTGCTTATTATATCACTTTTGCCAGTCTAGACAATTGGTCTCTTTTTCTGGTATTTATGTCTGTTAACTATCCCCAAATGTAGATCAGCCTCTGCTTTGCTTTCTCATCAGCATTCTTAGTCAAAAACACTTACATAACAAACTGAAATGCAGAAAAAACCTACATCTATCTTTCTACTTGTTTTATTGGGGGCCTATATTCAATTTGATTGAATACTGGGGTTTTGTAGTCATTTGCTTCATTCTTTCTTAATTCAGTTTTATAACCTGTAAGTCTGTAAAATCTACAGGAAAAAGTAAAAATTACTTTTTTACCTTTATATTTATTCTTGTCATGAAGTTAAGATGTCAGCCTGCTGACAGTTTGACACTAGACCTAGAGCAGAAATGCCATCATTTGCCACTGACTAATAAGACAACTTCACAGTCTGCTGGGGTTGAGCTGCCTGAGGCTGTAAGAGGTCTGGTATGCCTTTTTGAGATGTTTCTTCTTTGCAGCTCTCTGCTATCTTTTTGTTTCCGAAGTGGAAGTGAATTTTTAAGGTTTGGACAACTCCTTGAAAATTCTTTTTTCCTTATTTGACCCCAGAAATCAGTATCAATATAGCCAAACTGTTCACAAATTCCTGTTAGTGAGACATTTCCCAAAGTAGATATTTCTGGTGCAAAACAAGAATATATTCCCATGATCTACTAAGGGCTGAATATTTCCAGCTGACAGATGTAAGCTCTTCAAATAGCTTCTACAGTAGGCTGGAAAAATTATTTGCAGAACTACTATCTGTGTGGAAATAGATGTTCTTTAGCATCCAAAAAAGCCCCAATTCATTGGCTTCTTGGTGTCTTGAAATCCACTGAAAACACAAAGTCCCTTCCCTGCAATCTAGCTTCCTGCAAACTATGACAAAGCAGATAACTGCAATTCCTTTCAGCAGACATATCTCCATGTAAAATGTGCAGAGAAGATGAGGATCTTTTATCAAGAATTGTGAACTACTATTTTTTTTAATCATACAGATGGGAAAGGAACATTTCAGAAATTCTGACTTTTCCTTCTTTTCCTTCAGGAGTAAAAAGCAACTTATTCTACATCAGCCACAATGAATTTATTGTGGTCACTGGTGACCCTTCTGGTTTGCTTTTTCTCCTTTTCTGTCAAGAAACACTGTATTCCAAGGAAAATTTGTCTATGTAAAAATGTGTATGTATAGTACAGAAGTCTCATGAGTCAAGTAGGGTCCTGGTTAGGATATGACTGTCTACATCTGCCTCTTCACATGTCTAAAATTCTTCAAATCACTATTTACTCTCTCTGAGCACTTGATATATCTGGCCGTGGCAGTCCTGTCAAATCACAAAATTACAAATTTATGAATGGAATGTTGTAAAGCTGGAAAAAGTCATTTGCAGCTAGCAGTCAACAGAATCTTTTGTAAGATTACATACATTTGAAAATAAATTTTATGCTGTTATCACACTGCAACAGATC
Organism: Erithacus rubecula; assembly: GCF_903797595.1. Taxonomy (NCBI): domain Eukaryota; kingdom Metazoa; phylum Chordata; class Aves; order Passeriformes; family Muscicapidae; genus Erithacus; species Erithacus rubecula. Next base: position 43,139,338 of record NC_136688.1, read on the forward strand.
ACAGCTGCCCATGTGCAGATGAATATATGCCATGTGTGAACAATTGGTTATTTTAAAAATTAAGCCTTTTTTCTTACCTTCAAAAGCCTCTCTTCAGTTGTTGCAGTAATGGGGAAGAGGTGATGAGAGGAAAAGAAGAGCAGCTTTAGTAGAATCTGTAAAAGAAACACAGATCATATTTTATGGGCAGCATGGGGCAGCATGAAGATGGTAAGAGGTAGGCACAGATTCCCAGCAAGAAGGTAAATTCATGAGCTCCTTACTGGGACAGGCCAACATATGCCCTCATGGTGTGTTTACATCTTATGAAGCCAAACCTCAAAGAAACCACCTCTGCCTTACCCCTGGCTGCTGCAGGTCTGGCTTCTTTTCCCTCCTGTGTTCTCCTGTGCCATAAAAAAGTGAAAGAAATACCTGTGGACTTAGTCTCAGCTCTTCTTGAGCACAAAATTACAGAGTCACAGAATATGCTGAGTTGGAAGTGACCCATCAGAATCATTGAGTCCAAATCGTTTTTCCTGCACAGAATAGCCCCAAGAGTCACCCCATGTGTTTGAGAGCATTGTCCAAACACTTCTTGAGCTCTTGGCAGGCTTGGTGCTGTGGCCACTTCCTCAGGGAGCCTGTTCCAGTGCCCAACTATCCTCTAGCTGAAGAATGTCTTCCTAATATCCAACCTGAACATCCCCTGGCACGACTTCAGGCCATTCCCTCAGTCCTGTCACTGGGCACCAAAGAGGAGCAAGCACTGTCTACTGCTCCTCTTCTGCTCATGAGGAAACTGTACCTGCAGTGAGGCCTCCCTTTCTCCAGGCTGAACAGACCAAATTCTGTAGGAAATATCTGTTAAGATGGACTAGGAGCCAAAATACATAAATACAAAATCCACTCATCTTGGCATCACACTAATGATGGACACAGTTCAAGGTAAAAGGAAAAAAGCTCAAGAGGTTATTCTTAGCACTGTGGACCCTGACACACTTCAAGCTAGGACTTTTGCATCCCTCCTTAAGACCTGCCTGATGTTCTCAGAAAATCTCCTGAATGAGTTATTTTCAAATGTCTTAAAGAGTAATGTTGATATCGACTGATCAAAGCTGACTGAAGTATAAAGAGACTGAGTTACACAAAAGCAAAAACATTCATTAAACTAACAATCATCCTTTCCTAATATGTCCTTAGGCAAATACTTTAATGTCTGTATACTTCCCATCAATAAAACTCAGGATACTTTGGTGCTGTCAGCCTCCCTTATTCTGTTCTATTAATTTAGCTTGCAAACCACTAATAGCAGACATTATACTTAAACTGAATTCCTAAAATAACAGGTTAGTAATCTTTGTTTTAAATTACACTTACTGCTTCCACACTGATTGCATGAGTAAATTATATTAAAAATTAAAATAAAAATAATTTTATTAATAAATTTCTCCTCTTTTAGATATTAAAGTAACTTAAAAATTTTCTTCCAAACAGGAGCTTTTCGTGCAGCTACACTGCTGCTCTGCAGGGTTTGGAGAGAGCTCAGCTAATTAGGGCATGTCTCCATGACAATCAGAACTAAAGCTCCAGATCCAAATCTTTCAGGTTCAACCCAGACTTTAAAACTGTTTATTTTGTCTACGTTTCCACCAGGGAAACAGGATGTGGGGTGTTAAGAGATGCTCCCCTTAGCTGCTTGGTAAGGCAGCCAAAAATAATATTTAGGCCACTGAGGCAATATAACACAGATAGGGTTAACATTTAGTATGCAGATTCATTCATCCATATTAATTTCTCAGACTGTTAAGTGCCTAAAGAAATGGCTTCTCACACAATATTTATGTTTAAATATGTAATGAATTCATAAATATCAGTTCTGTTATTATTCTACATTTGAGATTCCTATCAGGATCTCTGAGTTCAGCTTATTTTCACAAATATGCTGTAAGGCATGAGTTTTCTGTAAATAATACAGTATTTTATAATGTAAAATATTTCAAAACCGTTGATGTCTTTTCTTGAAGTATCTATGATTAAGAACAGCTTTAAAGCTTTTTACTCAGCTTTTTAAATGCAGTCTAGTAAATTCCAAAAGAAACATTAAAAACTGTCAAACAGCTGCTTTAATCACAAAGGAAAACTTTTAAGAAAAACAACACATCTAGACTCCATAAAATTCAAAAGAAATTTTAAGGATCTTATGAAGTCCACAGATGTTGTGACCTATGTGAAGAAGATAGTGTCTTGACATTTTGGACCACTGAAAAAGCAAGTCAATACATCTAGGTGAGAGTTTTGCCTTTGATGCATCATGTTTATAAATATGAAGACTGTTTATGTTGCAAGCTGCAGATGGAGTCAGAGGGATCAAAGCTTTTCAAAAACTGATCATTATTTCCAGGTATTCCACCCTTTCTTCTTCTGTTTGATTAACTTGTTTGTTAGTATTTCCTTTCTTGGCTGGCTGTTTCTTTTTATTCTGGGGCACAAGCTGATTGCTATGAATGCAAATTTGTTTGGGTTTGTCATTTAAAAGTTTGTTTCTTTTAGAATTTTTTTGCTTTCTCTAGGAATGTTTGAGTCTGAGACTGAAGATGAATATGGCTGAGTTAAAAAGAGAATGGAAGGACTCAAGAACAGCTGTAGACTTCTTACCTGACAAAAGCAATGTCTCAGATGTGGAAAAAAACTGACCCTAATCATCTGAAAGAAAGTGCCTCATTGATGAGAGAAGGAGGCAAGAAAAATTGAAGAACAGAAGAGGGAAATGAGAAAAAGGCAGGAGATTCCAAGAGGGGAAGCTGCAAAGGAATGAAATAGTCATTAGCATCACACTGGAGAAGAGAAACAGAGCTTCATCTTCACATTTACTATGTGTTTTGTTTCCAAACTAGTTAGTAAATGTGTTTAATTTAAAACAGACATAGTAGCGTCCTTCACTTTTTTTTTTTTTTCCTCCATTATAAAAAGGAATGTTTCACTAACAGGCTGAAAAATATGAAAAGTGAGCACTGAGTGTTGTATGTATTTATCATTTTGGTAATCTGGGGATCGAATTTCAGTCATCCACACTGCCAGGAACTGGCTCACTGGTTCACTGGTTCACTGCTGCTTAATTCTGGAGAGACTTAACAGGAAAAGCTGGACAGGGCTCCTGTGTCTTCTCTCAGGCTATGTCCAGCCTCTTGGTCTCCCCTGCCTTCCCCCTTAGGTGGCACTTCAGACACTATACAGGTATCATAGTAATGGCCCATTCAAACACTGGGAAAACTTTAGACCTAGTTATTCAGATAATAAGTAGAGAAGACAGCAACACAGCAAGAACATTCAGCTGTTTGGCAACAGGAAAGTTTGATTTATATGGGCAGCAAAAAATATAGGAAGATCTGATAACATTTTATTTAACAAGTATTTAAAGTATTTAATAGACCACTAATTCCTTCTGAAAAAAATTCAATTGAAAACTCAAAATAAAAAAATACTTGGAAAATTCTACGATGAATTGAATGTAACTATTATGCTCAAATATGTTCTATCTGAATTTATATGTGTTTTGAGCTCCCTTGCCTCCAGCTCCTTTTGTGCTGCCACAAAGCATGAAATGAAATTTATTCTTGGATGGAGATTTGCCACCTGACCTGCAGGAATGTCACACAGTTTCCAGGTATGGCCATGACCAAACCATGGTTTTTATCAACCACTAGTAGCAAAGATCTTCATTGGAGCCTTTTCCAAGAGCTGAAATAGATGATTAAGGGAGGCAGGAATCATCACTGCACTCCAAGTTTGATCAATGTAAGGGAAAGAATACTAGGGAAAAGCATGAAAAGCAGGATTCAGAAGCAATGAAAAGACTGCATTACATTTCTATGTGAATAGCAGAACCTTATAACTATTTCCTTTGTACAAGGTAATCAAGTGAACGTTGCAGAAGATATATGTAAAAATTATCACTGCCTGATTATGTCAGATTCAGATCTTTAAGAAAGTCCAGCTGATGGCAGTTCTCATTCAGTACAGTAGGTACACAAGTGTAAAACTGTACATGCAAACCATTATTATCATTAATATTAACTATACATGCCTTACAGTGAAAGAGTATGGAAGTACACAGGGATAAAACCAGACAGTTTTGTGGAAATTATACTGGGAATCTGTACATGCACTACTGTAACTCTAATACATAGAAATGTTGGTTGTAATTATCTCTGTAGACTCTAACTTCCATTGGCCAGCAGTGTGGTGGGTAATCTGATGGGATAATGGGAATTCCCCATGAGGAATAGCAATACACCTTCTCATTTATTGCTTTCTATAGTCTCTGTCATTCATTTTCTTAAAGAGTGACAAACTTTTCAATTTCCTCATGAAGAAGTATTTCCAGTTCCTAGTAAATTTCATCACCAGTCCCTTGATTCTTGCAATTTCCCGTGCCAGGTGGAATAAAATATGGGCACAGCACACAGTCACTGGATAAATCTGTTAATGGAGTGAGGACACAAACTGTACCCAAATGTTTAACCATAGCATCTAAGTAAGCTAGAAAAATATTTCTGCTAATGAACCTCAGAGAAGAAACTGCAGATGAAAACACTTTGATCAACATTATTAACTGCAGAGATTGTGTCACTTAAAGTTAACCTCTGCCAATTGTCTAAACCAGCTACATAAAATGCCATTAACATGGACTTGAAAGGTGAGGCTGAGCTAAACTGTCATCATATGTTGTTGTGAACAGGGGTAACAGAATTCAATTAATCCTTTAAAGGAAGGAAATAATAATTACTAAAATTGCAATATCATGTCATGGTATTGACTATTGTCTAAACCTAGGGAAATCTTGCTATCCTTTTCTAATACCCTTGAGATCATTCAGCAACAGGTTTTTAACACTTCTTCTGTGAAAAATGGCATAATATAAAGTAAGAAAGAGCTGGAAGCAGCTGGAATCACCACCTATCCACAGTACCCTTGGCTTATCATTGTATATATCCATTAGAATGAATATTCCATGACCAACATTTAGTGTTATTAAAGCTCACAATCCAGCAATGTTTAATTTTTTTTCTTTTTTTACTGTTTTTAGGTTCTGATTCTTCTCTTTGTTAATACCACCAAGAAATCATTGTCGTCTCACTAGCCATTTGACAATGTGTTAAAATATTGCTATGTAATTATGTATTTGTAATCAAATTATCTGAAGTTTTTCTTTAAGAAAACATTTCTATCCAAAAGGTTTTTTTGGTGAATAAAATAGTGTGTTTTGCACTACACAGAGAAGGCTAGAAAATGCATGCTGTGATTGTGCTAGTGCCGTGGTGTAGAGAATGTGTTTTGCAAACAGGGGTCATATAACACAATCCATGTACATCTTTGGTTTGTGCTTTTACTAACTTTTTTGCATATCATTACCATGCACAGGATGCTGCTGGCAAACTGCACAACCAATATAATTTGTATTCCCAGAGAAATTGCTCAAGCAGGCTCACAAACAGTGACAAACACTAAGAACAAATATCATTATCCAGCATTCTGGTCCCAAATGGAGCTCATAGATCTTGAACTGGCAGGTTTTTACTGTATGAGTCAAGAATCCCATGACAGAGAAAGGCTAAGCATCAGGAGTATTAAACTAATTGCTGACTCTCTGCACTTGTAAGCAAAAGACAGCAATCAATATTCATACTTAAAATCTTTCTGGCTTGTACAGACAACTTTTGCAGATTGTTTCTGCAATTATACACAGTGACTTCACATATAGTTACTGTATGTTAAATGCACATATGAAGCAAGTATATTCTTCCAAATGTAAAACACAATGTTCATACTGTTGAATCTTACTGCCCTGGAACAAGGATATTGATTTTGCAAATTTTGAGATTGGCTGACAGGAGCTAATGTACCCCTAAAGCCTCGTGTCTGATGCATTTTTCCAAACAATTGTTTAAAGAGATTACCTATGGGCTTCCTGCTTTACACTAGGAACAAAAGTAAACCTAATAGCTGGGCAGGGACCCTCGATCCATGTATTTCTAATGAATGTCTAAAATCTCTTCTTATTAATTCTAAAGAACCTTTGCTAAGATCTTCCTGGCAGCCAGCTCACAAGGGCCAAAGTGGGGCATGTGGCAGCCCTTGATCTGCATGACAACAGAGCTATTGACCATGACTGCATGTTGACACTACCAGCTGTTGAATGTGCTTAGGTCTCCAAACCAAATACCAGCATCTGCATTTGGCCACACTGGAATTGTCTATAGGCAAATAGTCAGCTCTTGCAGGACATAGTGTGCAAGTTAAGAAGCTTAATCAGATGACAGGGAAATACAGATCTGCTTTAGAAGTCAGGCAGAGAAAAGTAACTGAAATAAGTGGAAGAGGCATTCATGGCCTTTGCCTTTTACTGATTGTCCTTAGCCCACTTGGATTTAAAAGTAACCAAACAGGTCCCAGGATCCAATTAACATGACTGGCATCACAGACTCCCATCAGACTACAGGCTAGATTAGAGCTTGAATATATAACATGGAGTTTTAAAATACTATTTTTTTTAAAGCACACAATAATTTGCTTAGAGCTCTAAACTTCAATGCTGTCTGCATAAGCACAATGATGCCCAAGCTGTTCACTGAAGGGCTACACATTCTAATAAAAAAAATAATCTAAATGGCTCTCTGTGTGCAACTAGGTCAAAAAATGTAAATATTCACATCTCTCACATACTGAAGGAGCAAAACCCAGAGTCTCATTGAAACCTTCACTCACCTTCCCTTTCTCTACATTTCAATCAACTGTTTCATGAATAGTACTGCTTATCTTTCTCAAACATTCCACTTCTGCTCTCTACCAGATTGACCTTCACTACCTTCAAACCACATCACCCAGAAAGTGTCAAGTTAACTTGTGATGAGACTGAACTTTGACTGAATGGAAACCTATTTGAATGCTTCACATCTGATGTCAGTAAAAGCACTCAGTATCTCAAGAACCTGGTACACAGGCCCCTAGAGTCCAAATGTACACAGCACCTTTACATAAGCACAAGAAACTTATGTGAGACCTGCAACTGAAGACCTATAACCAATAGCATTGCCCCAGGAAACTTGCTTTACAGGCAGGGAATCTTCTTGTGTCTTTTCTAAGGGATTTCATCATCATCTACTTCAGTAAGAGGAAAGAATTACAAGAATTACAGCTTATGAGAACAGCCATTGGACTTATTCTTTGATATGGATGCCTAAGGTATGGAAAAATCTTTTATTCCACTCATGCGTACTAATAACCAAATCCCTAGCTAAGTGGTATTAACCTAGCTCAAGTAACATTAAGAAACAAATGTCACACTACCAAAGCAAGGGATGAAATCCCTTTAAAGCCCATAAGGATAAAATTTATTCATTATAAAGATGCCATTCATGCCTTTGTACTTCGTGGATCAATGGCACTAGGATGTATAAAAGAATGGCTTCAGTTTTCTAGTTTTGTGCACTTTACATCCAGGATTGATGGAATAAAAAGTGAAGTTTAACCAGAGAAAAGCTGTAGAAATATTTGTAGAATATACATATAGCCATGTTCTAAAGGTTTTTAAAATCCCCTATAATGCATGTGACCATATCTACACTCTATGAATTAGAGAAAATCTGAGTGTATTGCAGAATGGTGTACTGATCTTGGCCCAAAGGCCTATATCTACTTTTCCCATGAAAACACAGTTAAATTACCAAGACTTGAATTTTGGGGGAGGATTTGCATTTCAGCTAAATCAATCATCAATCTGTGCATTGCTGCAGGATGACAGAGCATTTTAAATGAAGGTCATGGTGCATATTAGACTGATTACAAACACAGTCCAATTCCCAAACTAAAAGGGACTGAAAAGTTCTTGGCATTTATTTTTAAATACAGCTCTTAGAATGTTACCAATATATAAGCCATGAGTTATTGACACTTAATTCTATCAGATATGATTGATGGGTCTCTCCTCTGGGAGGGATGGGAAACCTGGCAGAGATAGGTTTTACACTCCAGACTCATTGCAGAACCCTCTTCAGCCATAAAAAATCCACATAAAACATTGACACATAGGACAATAAAAATATAACTTGCTCTTCACCACTTCTGCCACATGCACAGATATGACACCAGGGCATTCAACCATAACAACATTAGACAATCATTAAGTTCAACCTAAGCTACTGGGAGTAATGCAGGACTCAGCTGATAACCTGCTCATTATGTGGAAGAATGCATTTAAAATACGATATTACATGTTCTGATTATTTTACTTGTTGGAGAGGGAGGACAGATATTTGGTTTTCCTTTGATTTGGAAAACCTTTTTTTCATTAAAATAGTATGTTCAAAGTAGTGGTAGAGACTTGTTCTTTATTACTTGTACATCACTTTCTCTTTGTAGGCCCCTGTATTTAGCTTCTTGTAATTTTCCCAGCCTGTGATAATTTGAGCTGAAATTTTCATGCTGAGAAAGATTGAAATTATAAAGCTTTATTTTCTGTTTTTTTGTTTTTAAACAATATTTATTTATCTGTGTAGAGAGATTCTTTTAAAGGCAAAACCCCTAGATAATAGTTTTTTCATGGCATAAAGATACAAATATTTTGAAAACTTTCAGTACTCTTGTGTTTTGGAGCAAGAGCTTTGAATTTGACTTGTGGCAGCCATATATGTCAGGGATTGGAAAGCACTTTCAAAGGTCATGAAATTCAATCCCTCCTTCAAAGGAGGGCCAATTTAGGGCAGCCACTCCACTACAAGCAGCCTTATCTAGTTGAGTTGTAATTACTTCATGGTAAGCATCAGAAAATGTGAAGGGGGAAAAACAGCAAGAAAGAATTGAAATGTGAAGTTTCAAAATCTGTAATTGCTGTTCACCTACTCTGTAAACCCACTTGGGACGGTTACTTTGTATGACAAAGAGTAAGAACATAGAGAGTATCATTTATGACAAGGCAAGAAATGACAAGCTTAAATTGCACAAAAAGAGGGAATTTAGTAATATTTAAGATTCAAACATTGGGGAAATGTCTGAAGAATGTTACAGAATAACCATCAGAAAGGAAAAGAGGCTGTTACAATCATACAATCACAGAATGATTTAGGAAAAAAACCTCAAATGCCTTCAAGTCAGATCATTAACTTAACACTGCCACATGCATCACTAAACCATGTCCCCAGCTGCCACATCTATACCTCTTTCAAATACCTCCAGGGATTGTAACTGAAACACTTTCCTGTCATCTGTTCCAATGGTTTGCACTCTTCCTGTGAAGAAAATTTTTGTCTTAAGAAAAATGCAGAGAAACATCAATCAGCAATGGTTGTGAAAAGTTGTGAAAGTATCTTTCAAGATCATTTGTAACCCTATTTTCTTTATGAAACCACAATTAAGATTTTTCTGTATTATTTATAATTTGGTAGTTCTGAGGAACATATTTCAGGTATTCTTTCAAAGTGTTTTCTGTCCTCATGGGCATCATTAGGGTCTCTCAGAAACTACATAAATTATAATCTGGTAAAGTTACAGATTGCAAAAATTCAGGAAGGATGAAGAACTAATAGAGATCAAATCACATTTATAGTATTAGCTTCAAGTTTTAGTGAGGAAAATAATTTAATTAGGAGTAGATTGTAGGTGTCGATTGTAAGCAGTACAGGTGACACTTGCAGGAGAAAAACTGACACTTTCAGTGTCACTTCAAAGAGTCTTTAAAGATGTAGATCTCTGGAATGAGGCTGAAAGAGACAATAAAAATTGTAAAATTTATCACCAAGACCAAGGTTGAAAAAGTGAGCTCCCCTGGAGAATGCAGTAACATGTCTGCTCATTCCAAGAGACAGGAGTTTGGCTAGACACATACCACAGAAGTTAAAATGGTAAGAGATTTTTCCAAGCACTGAAATAAGGGAACATGTTTGGTATTACAGGTTTCTTATTGAAAGATTTCTGTGGGCAAGATAAATGATTGCATTTTTTTCACTTTTCTCTTTCTTTCATTAATTACACTGTTTGTATCTCGGCCTGTGAGTTGTTTCTCACTTTCAGTCATCTGATTTGCTTTCCCCCCTCCACTGAAGAAGGGACAGAACAAGCATCTGACCAGGGTAAACACACCACAAATGGCATTCAAGGAATGTCAGTGTTTTTGGCAAGACATGGATTACTACTGTAACAGAGAGCTCAGTGTACATTATGTTACCTGTTCCTCATTTGTCATTTTTACATAGGTTGGCAACAGTAGGCAAGGCTTAGCCTAAGGACTCCTTGGAAGAAAATCAGTTTTCTTGCTTCTGTAGAATCATACACAATGATGTTTGAAGATATAAGTGGACAACACAATAGCAAAAATAACTGGCCTTTAACAAACATTGCTCAAGGGGGCTGCTTTCCTCAACAAAGGTCTTGGGAGTTAGAAATCCATGGGTGTTCTTCCCCAGCGCTTAAAAACCTCATGTGTTTCTCACAGAGACCCCCTGTGCTAGAGCACAAGTTGGAATTTTCAAATATTTGACTTCCAGCAATTAACTGATCCTGATGTTGTTAAAAGTTTTCTGATTACTGTGTGAGAGAACTGGACAATGTGTTCCATTCTGATGTGCAAATTACTCTTCCTAGTACAATTATATAAAACTATCTCTGATGTGATCAAAAACACTGCTATGAAAGCTTTTCCTTGATTTTAGCTTAAAATGTGAGAATGAGATCCTGAAAGATGTAGTGAATAGAATTCAAATAGCAAAAAGTGATGGTAAATAAATGAGAACAGCTGCCACTATTTAAAACTCTAAGAGTACATTTATGGCAAACAAGATTGCTTTTTAAAACTGTCAATTTTAGCAGGGTAGAAAGTAATGTTTGTTCTAGTTCATTTCAGAGTTTTTCATATCTAATAAATGTCTTGGCCATAAAAATTACTATTGAAACTCTACAGCTAACAGCCTGACTATCGAACAATAAGGCTACTTAAAAAGTTATTTATCAACATAAATGATTTTGCATAAACTAGACATTTTTATGCAGAAAATGATGAAGTAATATGCTACTGATTTTTATAGTGTAATACCCTGTAACTAATGGGTTTTTCTGAAAAATCATTTCACATTTCTAACAATTTTAGGAGGGAGCTAATGATTTTATTTGACAAATGGTTATGCAAAATAGAATGATTTTGTGCAGTTAATGGCTTCATACAACTAATGAGTGAATACCACTCCTACAATTTTAGTGCACATTACTTTCATAGTGATCATTCATCCTAAAGATATTTTATGCCTTTTGTAAAATTTATTGTGTGCTAGTCCTTTGAAGGATGTATTTCCATATGCTTCTCTTGGTTTTCTGCATACTAATGAATTTCCAATATGGCTATCACATATTAAAGAGTATACCATGAAAGGCATTATAAAACTACTTTCCTTTCATGTTGATTTTATATTGATAGTCCTCTTAATTCACTTTACTGAGTTTTGTTAAATTAATTTAAGATTCTGAGCTAGCCCTCAGCTTGTAATCCCTTTAGCATGCCATTCTCTGTTTGTTTGAGTTTTGCTAAATTCATTTTTATTTTGAATAAAAAATTTTAAATCTCCTTCTCTGGCTTCAAAGAATACTAATAGAATGCTTCATGATATCCAAGTATGTGCCAAGGTGCAAACACTTTTCTGTAACTATCCACATTGACTTTAATATTCCTTCAGTGCTTGGAAATTAAACCATTAAATATGCTCTAAAATCTCATCACTATCCTGAGAAGAAATTTTGCAGGATGTTTTCCAATAAAACACATGAGTAACACGTGCAAAAGGATGTCATTTTAACATCATGAAAAAAGCACAAAGAAAATGTGTGATTCCACCCACAACTTCTTGGTAGGCTCCTTAGTTTAACCAGCCAGCAAGAGGGAGATATAATGCTCGTACACTGTCACAGGAAGAAGCTGAAATGAACTTGCTCCTCTATGACAGCTGTCAGCAAACTTCCTCTGAGACCTCACCAGCCACTGTAACATTGGTGAGCTTTTATCACCCTCATGATGGCCTGGGCAGATGAGACAAAGGAGTCAGGCTTAAATGACCTTATCAACAGGTTTTGACTAAATCCTCTGCTAAGCAAGTAAATCTGGAGCCTTTTCTCCCCAGCACAGACTTTCTGGCTGTCTTAGCAGACCTTCTTGTCTCTATCTTCCATTTACCTGCACTTTAATAAAGATTTGAATTGTCCAGTCTTGTATCTCCTACAGCTTTCCTCTCAAAAACATGTGCCAAATGAAAACAACAGCTTAAATAACTTTGCTGAGCATCAGTTTGTCCCATTTCAGACTGAATTAAAAAGTTCATGTTTTATACCTGTGACCCCTTAAGAGTAAAATTTGGAAAAAGTCACTGAGAAAGATAGAAGCTGGTTTTTCATCTTTTTAACTGCCTTCTGTAACAGTTTTTTACATTTGTCTTCTTTTTTTTGGGAAATGGAGTCCTGTTAAAGTCAGTCAAATGTAAAAACAAGAGACCCTTCTGGCCCTCTTAAAGAAATCTTTTTTTGTTTTCCTCCAAAAAGGATAGCCATTGCTATAATTAAAGTACTTTTTAAAATGTAAAAGGGAAAGGAGAGGATTCCCTGTAAAATGTTGGTAGCTGCAGAAGATAGATAAGTGATATTTTTGAAACAAAAGCCTTTAAAGATCTCCTTTGTAACCTCAAATCTTTTGCCAGTTTTGACTGTCTGAGACCTTTGCTGAAACTGAGGTATTTTACACTGGTTGTGGTGTCCTCAAGAGCTGGCCCTAGCTAACATCAATCCACCTCTGCTTCTGATGAAGATATTCTTCATCTACCCTTGCAATATCTGCAGCACTTTCATATTCTTTTCTTGCAATATAAAGATATATTCTGATCAAGACCTGGGAAACATTTACATAGCCAGATTTGTGCAATTTGGAAGCACTTTCACTGAGCTGTGGGTTGCTGTGTCTAGTTGGCTTCTAATATCACCATAACTAGACTCAAGCAAGCTTAGGCATTTCCCACCACACTGCAGCACCCAGAATAAAAGTAATTTGCTCATAAAGCTCTAGACAATAGCACAGATAGAGCTCATAGAAGTTCACATTGTTTTCCATCAAGCCCATTTACTAATTTAATTGGGCAACTTTTATTTAATATTGAAAACCCTAAAAATAAAATTTGAAAAAAAAATTAAATGAAGCTATTTTTTCAGTTGCTGTATTTCTCCCTGCCCCTGCCAAGCTAATCTGACCTTGAATCATCTCTACTCAGCTACAAATATTCACCCAGGTTTGTCTTAACTCCTGATAGCTATGGAAGGAGAAGAATGAACCAAGGAGGAGGCTAAAAATGTACAATAGAACAACTTCAAAATTTGAACTGCATAGTGCTTTATCTCCCTTTTCAATAGAAAATCTGAACACTTAATGAGCCAAATAACAGAAATTATATTTCATTGTTAAACAAAAGCAAAGCAAAGCAAACAAAACCAAACTTAATAACTGCATTTCAGCTTCACTCATTATTCATACTTGCAGCAAAATAAGGATTGTGTGAAATGTATTTTATCAGTAGTTACAAATCCATCCTTAAATGTGCACAAGTGAAAATAATTCTCTCTGATTTGTAATAAATATTTTGCTATTTTAGTTGTCTCACTAAATATCACATGAGAAACAAGGAGCTCAGTCTACTGTTTTCAATGCCTTTGACATTTGCCCACCCAGAAGTCAGCCACTGCCACCACCCTGATTAGATTTAGTTACCAGCATGAGGCAATCCTGCATATTCCCTTAGATGAAAATTATGAGATAAACATAAAGAGCAGTTTCCAGTTTGTTAGGTGTTGGTTTCCATAGACATTAATATTTTAATACCCCTAATAAAGTGTGCTCACTCAACAATGCAGGTAGCTGAGAACTATTAATTTCAGAATAACTATTGTGGAATTTTCTTCTCTGGAAAAAGCTTTTCCCTCTGAAGGTCTCACTTGGTATGATTCCACATGAGATGCCTATGTAACACTGATATGAGGAGATGCACAGAACACTGCAGGAGGGGTCTTTACCTATGAGAATCCTTCTTTTCATTTACTCATGTTCTATCCCTTGCACTTCATGTATCTTTATTTATGCACCCTGAACCAAATAAACCGGCAGATGTGCATATATAAATCTTTGGTGGTCTACTCTCCTGAAAGCTCTTGACAGCATATTTTAATAATTATGTATTATTTATGACTCTACCTAGTACCAATGGAAACTGAAATAAAAATGCACAGGCATCTGATCAAATTTGTCAGTCTTGTTTTAATATAAATTAGCTTTAGCAACTCAAGTATGCTTTTTAAACAATTTACACATTTCATAACAGTGGAAGCCCCATTTTCATCGAATTCATTATGAACTTCTCATCATAGCATCATAGCATCATAGAATCATAGAATCATAAAATCACAGAATCATAGACTATTTGGGTTAGAAGGGACTTTAAAGGTAATTTACTTCTAACCCCTCTGCCATGGGAGTGCTGCCACCCACTAAATTTGGGTTGCTTAGGGCCCTATCTAGCCTAGGCTGGAAGATTTCCAGAGATGGGGCATCCCCAAATTCTTTGGGCAACCTGTTCTAAACTGTTGTTTAATCCCAATATGTCTTGGTGGTAGTATGTTCTGCTGGTTAAAAGCCAACGTCATGTGAGCTGCTCAACAGGACAAACAGAACAAAGAGAACAAACTTCTTGAACTTACCAAATCAAAAGACAGATGTTGATTTATTACATGAAATCATGGAATTGCCATAATAATTTTTTGTGATGACAAATCATGAGTTTGAGGTCTCCCTATTATTATCATTTAATTTCAGCTGATATGACCATAATGAATCAAGGTTCGACATATGTGGATATCTGGCTGCATAAATAAAAAATAGTAAGCAAGATGAAGCATGAGAAATGTGTTTAAATTCTCCCACCTTCTGTTTTACTGTAGCTGTCAGGATAGCACTGTCTTGAATATTAAGAAAGTTCTTTGAGAGGGGCACAAGTGATTACCTACAAAGGGAAATTAAAGGGAGAAAGGAAATTGTGAAATCAGAAAAGATATTTTTCATCCAGAAGGCACCACAAGAATTTCTCAAATCAAATAAATAAGTCATTCAGCTGTAGCTTTTCCTCTACAAGATCTACACATGCAACAAGAAAGGACTTTGCTTCACAAGGGGTGGGGCATTCCCTGGGCCTCCCCAGGTATGTATGGCTGGATTACACAGGCAGAACACAAAGCAAAGAGACTCAAGACACATTTGTCTTGATCCTAGACCATATTTATAACATCTCCTGTTACAGACATACAGAAAATTTCCTTTTTAAAGAACTATCCCAGAAAACATTTTTTTTCCCCTCCACTTTCAAAGTAAAGTGGAAGGATTTTTGGTGACATTATAAGTGCTCTATAAAGTCATGCCATGTTCAGCTGGATCATGCATTGACATATCTATGTAAACCTTGCCCTTCCTATTTTTTTGTTCAGTCTGTTAAATTCATCAGCTTGGGCTAATATGTGGCTTTCATTCCAAATTATCATTCACAAGAAAACATAAAGTTAGTCCACGCCCACTGTTTAATTTCCAGCTCTACTTACAGATCTGTGTTTTTGTACTATACACTACATACCATGCACTGTGCTAGAAGTTTTCATGTCTTTATTAGAAATATTTACGTGCCACAATTTCCAATCATAATTTTTCATGCTATATATTAAATGCTATAGTTGCCTCATCTTATACTAAGGATTGTACAGATCAAATAAATCTGTGGTTTACAATAAGATAAATGCCATAAAGGATGTAACTTTTATTTTTAATCTTGAAATCTGAAGCACAAAGCACTTGTATATGATACACGTATTCATAACACACAGATTTATAAGTTGCAGTTTGCTCAGCCTTTGAAATTTTGGGGGTCTTATCATTATAGCAGAATTAAATCAATATTCTTATTAGAAAAATATGCCATTGACATCAATTTCTAGTCATTAAATCCTTTGAGATACTCTAAATTTATTATGGACAGAGTTGATCTGTTTAGACCTACAACCCCATTCCTGCAAAGGCAAATCTACAGATGCAATTAAGAAAACATTAAAGAACAAATCAAGCACAGTTAGCCCTAGAAGTGAAAAAGGCATGGCAGAGCATTCTCTTTTACTCCAATGCATGAATTAATTCCTGGAAAGTAGTTTAAACACAAAGCAAGGGCTGCAGAGCACAGAAGAGAGTGAAGCTCTAAGTGCTGCCATCACAGGACCAATTGACCTTGAGTGAGGTGCATGTCAAAGGCCAATTTTGGAAATGTCTTGAGTGCTTTTAATGAATTTAATTGCTTTGGCATATGCTGTTTCTCAAATAGGACTTTATTATGACTAATAATACACTCTGTCGATTTTTAAACTCCTGCATTAACTGCAGCAGGACAAGACAATTGCTGAATCCCTTTTCCTTTATTATTTTTTTTTTTAACTCATGACAAATAGAGGGAATTCTGACACAGAAGACAGAATACATCTGGAAAATTCAATGATGAACTGCTGAAATGGTTACAAGCGTCCAGTCCTCAGTGCTAGCCACAGGAGTACATGAATGCATAGCTGTTTTCTTCATCTGCTTCTCAGAACTCACCTTCCACATTGCCTTCTCTACTTTCCTCTGTTCATCCTGAGCCAGCCAAAGACCCTAAATACCACCGTAAAATGGAAAAGGGAAAATCCACTAGTGTGCTGGAAGAGGAGGACAAAAGATATGTTTTGCTATCACTGAAACTCTTTTCTGCTAATCCTATCTTTCTAAAACAACCAGTGAATAACCATCTTTCAGGCAGCTCTTCAGGCTGCCACCAAAGTGTCTCTGTATTTTCCAGAAGTACAATTATATGCAAATGTTGTCAGAGCTTCTGGAGATAAAGACATGAAGCAAGCTCCTTTGTAGGCTTTATTTTTGTTCTTCCTGACAGTTTTCATTAGCCTACAAGTCATTAGGCTACAGTCAGAATATAAGGAAAAACAGTAATTAAAATGGAAAATGCTATGCAAAATTAATTGTCAAATATATCTTGGAACAAACTCTGTATAAAGGTTTCTTTATGAACAACTGTACACATAATTTTATTCTTGCTGTCACAAACACATCTTACCATATAAATCAGGCTGAATCAATTGAATCCCAGTATAAAGCTCTTTATTACCCTTATTCTTTTATTATCTATAAACACAGTGCCTTCTGCATGTCTCTCAATTCACAGAGTTTTTTGCATTACTGACACTTTTTCTATGCCCTTGACTTCTAATACTGTGATTTCTTTTATTTTCACAGAATCATAGAATAGCAGGTTGAAAGGGACCTCAAGGATCATCTGGCCAAACCATTTTTGGTCTTGACAAGATGGCCTGGCACCTTGTCTTTCTGGATCCTAAAGGTGTCCAACACTGGGAATATTATTCCAATGGCTGAGTGCTCTCATTGTGAAAATGTTCCCTCTTGTGTCCTTGCAATCTCCCCAGGAGTATCAGGAGCCCATTACCCCTCACCTTTTCCACATGATTCTGTGAAAATGGAATATCCATCTTCTTTGTAGTCACTCTTTAAATACAGGAGCATGGTGATGTTTTATCTAAGCCTTCTTTTCTCAAGGCTGAACAAATCCAGTTCTCTCAGCCTTTCCTCCAGCTTCCCAGTCTTCAGATCAATCTTGTGGCCCTCCTCTGGATTCTTTCCAGCCTGTGCACAGACTTCTTGTAAACTTTTGTTTGGGACCAAAACTGAAAACACTATTCCATCTGTGGCCTGACAAGGAGTAGGGGATGATAATGACATCTTTGATGGCCATCATCTGCTGGAGAAGCTGTTGTTGATGCAGCCCAGAATTTTCTTGGTTCTCTTTGCCACAGCAGTGTGGTGTTCTCTAATACTGAGCTTCTTGCCCACTGATGAAATGATCCTTTATTTTGTTTTCCCAGATACATGACCTTATCTTGTCATTGTTGAACTTATACCCTACCTCACAGGTCTGCGAGGAGTGTTTTTGGTCCACTGCCAGATGATCAACTGTTCCATCTCCATTATCTTTGTAAATATTGAATACTGACTGCACAGATGTGGTAATTTTTCTTATAAATGTAATAATCCTACACCAGTTTCCTCTAGCATGTAAGAATTAGCTGTTCTCCATTTTTATGCATGAATGTGTTACAAATCTCTTGAATCTATCTCTATTCACATATGAATACAGATGGTTTGAGAAGTGAGCATATATTTTCCCACTTGGGAGTTCATTATGTTTGGAGAGATGTAACTCGTGCTCTAAATGCTACAAACATAAAAGGACTCCAATGATCAGTGGGATATCACTGTGCAGGAGGGAAAGGGAAAGTACACTAACAAGGCTCTGCACAGGAGTTCTTTATTCCCTCACAGATTTTGTTTCCTGGGTAAGAAATTAACTGCATGCAAAGGTGGGTTAGTGCTTGTCCCATTATTCACATGTGAACTGCACATGTCCATCCAACAGCAAAGATTGCCACCAGTCCAGAAGGAGTCACCTGTCATCAGTGCTCTGGGCAAGCAGGGCCCTGGCTGAACCAGTGGATGGCTGCTTGCAAAAAGCTGCCTTGTTCTGCTAGTCCAGAGTCTGGTTTTAGCCTACATAAAGCTCTTGTCACTAGCTGGAACTCAAAATAGCTCTGCCAGCTTAACATACACTTTCAGAGCACAGGGGGACACTATGTCACCTGAGGTGTAACTCCATTGCAAACCACTGCAAACAAATTAACTGCATGTCTGCTAGAAAAAAGAAAAGCTCCTGTTTGGTGAGTTTTGAATATTTTCTGTGTACCAGCAGGAGAGGCCACATACTAACACAAGTTGCTCCTTGACCCTGTTTGATAGGCACCTTTCTTCACTATTTTCTTCTTCTTTCCCTTTCCAGACAGCCTTTCTAAACTATTTGGTTCTATGCAGAACTAATTTATCATGTGCAATCAGAGGCTTTATCATGTTCATTACACATAGGTGACCTTCAGCTCAGTGATTACATTCTGCTTATTTCAGCCTTGAAAACTGTCTCAATCAAGACTGTGTGATCGTCAGACAGGCTAAAGGCTAGAAGCACATTCTTTGCTAAAAGGTTGTTCTCCATCATTTTCAATCCTTTTGGTAAACTGGTTGTAGAGGTCATAAATAATGTTGGAATAGGAAGGCCTCCCACTAATTTTATGAAGCACATTTGTAATTATGCTCTTTCCTGCTTCTGGGCTGCAACTTTTCTAAGTTTGTTACTTAACCTTGGACACACATATATTTGATAAGGGTTCCCCTTTGGACAGGGATTAAGACTTGACAAGCAATGAAGAGAACTCAGTAATATTTTTCTGACCAATCTGACAAAAAATCAGTAAAGTTTTATTTCTTTTCAGTGTTTAAATGTGATTATTCTGACATTTATGATTCTAACTGCCAAAAATATATTGAAAATCAGATAGTAAACATGGGGAGAAAACACAGAGAACAGAGAGCTAGAAAGGGAACAGTGGAGTCAAGTAAGATCTTATCTTTAAAACAGCAGTAAGCAATTCACTGTGTATTTTGGCAAGTGTTCACAGATGGGAGAGAAGAAAGATTTTATTTTTTCACAAGGATATCACCTTAATAAATAAGCATGTGCTGACATAACAGATGTATTGAAAAGGTGTAGGAAGGGATTTATGTCTACAGAGAATATATAGAGAAGTAAAAGCATAGAACATACAGTAGAAATACAGAGCTGTAAAAGAAGTAGACAGAAATACATTCACAGAACAGAGAAGAAAAGTACATTCAGTAGTCAGGTAACATCTTGCTGAATAGAAGGAAAAATGGCTGCAGTGTCATTGTCAACTGGGGAGTTTAATTTTGCCTGACCAGTACCACAATCTGCACAGTACTAAAAATTACTAGAAGGAATAAAAACAACTATGAAAAACAATGCTTGAAAATAGCTATCCCACACATGGTATTTTGACTCCTGCAGTTTTTTAGGATTCAGTCAATACCAAAAATTCTCCATTGCAACTGTGGCCAGTGAAGGAGGCTAATATAAAAAAATCATCCTTTAAGCCAGTGGATAGCATTAAGATCCATGTCTGACTCCTTTGACTAAAGCAGATAATGCAGTGGTTTGAAATAATTCTTTGATTGATTATGTCTGAAAGTTCAAAGCCCATTATCAAAAAATGACAGAGCAGCAATTGGAATGAGATATATAGAAATTGTTGCAGGTCTGACAGACATGAAAAACACTGAGTGGTATTTCAAACTTTCAAATGCTACTAATAAAATGTACCTGAGATCTGACAAGCTGTTATTTTTCCAAGTTCAATATTTTCTGGAAAGATTTGGAGTACATATTCCATCTTTATATTTAGATTGCTTTATAAATGTGAAAAATTGAAATATATAGTTAGAATATTCTCTTGCAATAATGGAATTCTTCTAGATCAGAGACTGCACATATAAGTGAAAAGTAAGTTATAAAGATAATAGTAATATATTTCACCAGACCTGACAGGTACTCTACGTAATGGAGGCCTTACAAACGTAGGCTTAATAATGTAGAAGTAAAATATTTTTTCATGGTCGTAGCAACTAAAGTGCTACCTGGGAGGTTCTCTGAGGATAAGCATGATCAATATCACTATACTACTACCCCCTCACTTTCTTTTTCACTTTTCTCTGAAAATTTCTTTCTTACTGTTCTTAACAGGCGTTATAATAAAATTAGACTACCACATTATACTGCATAAGTAAACAGAGTTCAATACTGTATGGGACATAACTGGTCTAGGAAAGCTTCATGAAAACGTGTTTTTCATTTGAAAACACTGTTTTAAGTTTTGTAGGTTCTTTGAAGTTCAAATTCAATCAATCATCTTTTGGAGTGCAGTCTCAAAGTGTCAAGACTCTACCTGGCACTTTCAGACAAGAAAGCTCTAATTTTAATTTTTAATAAAACCTATACAGTTCTCTGAACAAAAATATTATCCTGTACAGGAGTGATATTCTTATTTTAAATGACAACATTTGTAATTCAGCATAGGAATGTTTTTCAAAACTTTTTTTGATGTATTGAGAGTGTGCACCATTCCTATCTTAACGTGTAATCTTTGAATAAATTTTTTTCTCAGGTTAAGCTATATGTCTGCTCTGAGTACCTCCTACAGGAGCCAGGCTTCCAGCAGATCCCTTTCATAACTAAGATTTCACAACCTATCTGTCAAAGCAGAAAAGGGTCAAGAAAGATAGCAGAGAGAAAGAAGGAGTAATAAGTCAAAATAAGATTCAAAAGGCAAGTTGATTTTGGTTAGGATAAACTTTCTTCACAGTGGCTGGTATGAGGCTGTGTTTTGGATTTGTGCTGAACACAGGATTGATAACAAAGAGACGTTTTTTTATTGCTGCAGGGCTTACACAGAACCAAAGCCTCCTCTGCTTTTCATGCTGCCACACTGGTGAGGAAGTTGTGGGTGCAGAGGGGATTGAGAGGAGACATGGCCAGGACAGGTGACCCAAACTGACCAAAGGGATATTCCAGATTCATGTGGAATCATGCTCATTGTATAGAATGGAGGGAAGGAAGAGGAAGTGTGGACACCTTTGGAGTGATGGAGTTTGTCTTCCCAAATCAACATTACATGGGATGGGACCTAGTTCTCCTGGAGATGGCTGAACACCTGCCTGTCTATGGGAAGCAGTGAATTAATTCCTTGTTTTACCTAGCTTGTGTGTATGCCTTTTTCTTTCCCTATGCAACTCTCTGTACTTTAATTCATGAGTTTTCCAGCTTTTGTTCTTCAATTCTCTCCCCAGTCCTGCTGGGGAAGTGAGTGAACAGCTATGTGGGGCTTGGCTGCTGGCTGGGGTTAAACCTCAACAAGTGGGCAAAATTTTATTAAATTATTGCCCATGGAGCTAGTCCATCTAAAGAGGTCCATAACATCACATTTATAAGCAGTTTAGGAGTGTTTAAATGTATGGAACATAGCCTTTATGTCTATTTTATGTACGTAACTCTAAGAAACCAGAGGACTCAATTACACGTTTATTGAATATTTCCCCTTAGAAGAGCAGATCCCTCATGAAGGCATTGACAGGAATACCTCAAATTTGAATTTGATTGATCCCTAAAATGATGAGAACAAGCTGCTTTCTTCAATTGCTTGAACTGAAAGTGTGTTTTTCATTAGAAAGTATGAATACACCTCCCAAGATAAATATCAGGATGATATCAGGAAAAAGAGACAAATTAAATATCTTTGATGTCAACAAGTGGACAGTTGGCTTATCATCTTACAGATAACAGATGTACTTCTGCCTACCTTGTTTGCCACACTATTAATATGGAGAGTTACAGAGAGTAAGATAAAGGTAAAAGGATGGACATCCTGAAGCAGCAAAAAGTAATAAAAGAATAACAGAGAAGTCAGCTGGAAAAAAAAATTAATAGAGAACAGCATTAGTTTTAGCTTTTAGTTTTAGTTTTATATGTCTCAAATAGCAGTTGCTTTGGCAGATATTTTGTGTAGGTTGGCTATGAAGACAATAATTGAGCAGTTTCATGAAACTGTAACCTTTCATGAAACAAGTAACCTTCAAGTTCTGTAGGAAAACATCCAGATGAGATTTGCTTCTCACAGCCTGTCAGAGTGATCTGGGAATTCAGATCTAGAAAACCCTACAAAATAAAACAAACATAGGTCTTGATTTAAATCCTAGTCTTCATTTTGATTTTGAGCATTGCCTAATCCAAGTTAACAATCAGAAATAGAGTGGAACCACTAGAAGTTACAGAATCCTAGAATAGTTTGATTTGGAAGTGACTTCAAAGATTGTCTAGTTTCAACCCCTTTGCATGAACAGGGACACCTTCCACTAAACCAAGTTGTTCAAGACCCCATTGAACTTCCTCTTTCAACACTGCCAGAGACAGGGAATCCACAATTTCTCTGGGGAAAATGCAGCAAAATACTAGATAAGATTTTGGTATGAAGGTTTTAACACATGCAAAAGCTTAGTTCTAAGTATTACCTTTTTGATGACTAAAAAAATTTAATAAACTATCTGTGAAATGCTGCTCATAATGTCTCTGAAGGAACTCCACAGGAGCTGACTTGCGTATCTGGGCCATTTAAATATTGTGCCTGGGCAATAAATGTGGTAAAACTCGGCCTTTCTGCATTGGTTCACATCCCCATGAAATTGTCTTTCTTTATCCAGAGTAACTCAGGTTTGAAGAGACCTCTAAAGATCCCATTCATGGCAGTTTAGATGAGATTATCTAGCACCCTTTCAAATGGTGTTCTGAAAACAGATGGGGCCTCCACCACACTTCTGGGGAGGTTGTTCCAGTGAGTGGCTGCTTTCACCGTAAAAATATCTCTCATATCAAGATGAAACCTCTCCCAGTACAACTGGTACCCACTGCCACGTGTCCTCTGTGTGGAGAGAGCTCCATCCTTGTGGAGAGAGAGCTTCCATCCTCTTTGAAGCCACCCTTTAAGTTTTGGAATCCTGACATGAGGCCCTTACACTGGCATGGTCCTTCCCTGCTCTCTCAGATCTGCAACATGAATTAATGACTATTACAATTCTTTACATATATACATTGACTATCATGAATATACAGATATAATGTTGTATATATATATATAGTTAGCAAAAAATAAATAAATAAATAAATAAATAACAGAAAAAGAAGCAAGAAAATTCCTTTCAGCAACTTTTCCTTAAAAAAAATTACTAAGTGTGTGTATATTTGCATATTGACATAAATAAGACAGAGAGAGAATTGTGAATAACCCCATAAAACCTCTATGCCAAAAAATGTCCATTTTGAGCTGCGACTCATCTTCCATGTTTGAGGGCCATGCATAATTTTGGTGAAATGCATAAGCTACATTACACAGCAATTTGGGTTATCATAGCTGTCCCTTACAGCATGAAGAGAGCTGCATCTCACATTCTTTCCAGGATAGCTGTTGCTGTTGACAGAAATACAGAATATTTTGTATGAAGCCGCTGCACTTCCAACAGATATATTTTTTATTCAGAGTCAGTTAGTGTCCAAAATGTAGGTGAATTGCTCTGGGCTGTGGGAGACAACAGCTCCCAGGCTCCATTTTCAGCTCTGGGACTGCTTCATCTGGGCTTGGTTGAAGGCAAATGACTTGAAAATCTCAGTTTGAATTTCCCATCTGTGCGAATGCAGATGATAAAACTAGTCTATCCCACAGAATGACAGCAGACATAATTAGTTAACATTTGCACAGTCATCTCAACGTTCAAAAGTGTGGTGCCTGCCAGCATGTCCAAAGGGATTTTTAAATAACTTTGTTCAATATGAAGGAAGAGCAACAGAAGTTCAAAAATTTGTGAAAGTTTATAAGAAAGGGGTCAGACACTCTCAAAAGCAAAGGTGGAAAAATATTTCACATGTAAGCTTTCATTATATAAATATGAGAATCCATCAGAGAAATCTCACTGAAGCAATGTACTAAGAGAAAAGGATGGGCTTCTAACACATGGGGAGAAAAAAGGTTTACTGTCTACTGGAAATGCCAATCTAACAAGCAAAAACTTGTTAGTTCTTTTCAGTCCTAAATGTAAACAAAATTAATTGAAAGCATTTCTGTAGTACAGTAAAAAGGATCTTTAGTTCATTACTTATCTAAACAAAGTTTGACTAAAAAAATACTTCTTTTTGCATCAGGCCACAGCTTACCTGCACTGAAAATGCTTTACAACACTTGAATAATAAGGCAAAGCATTAACTGTTGAATGGGACCCAGGTGTGAATTCCAACAGGGAGGATCAAGTGGCAAGTTAATGAAAGGAATTTCACCTTCAGATGAGATGAGCTGCTGAATAGCTTAAGATCAGCAGCTCCAACTACCACCTTGTATGATAGCAAACAGTATATGAACTTATATTCTGAGAGATCAGTTTAATAGTAGTAATTACAAAACTACAGTGCAGGATACCTATTTCCCAGCTAATCTTCACTTAAATTTGTATATAGAATGTCTTAAAGCTTAACTAAAGGTTTATTGGCACACTAACCAGACTGGCTTTGTGAAAAACAATGGATATCTTTCCTAATGCAGGAAATTTAACAACACTACACATACACACACACACACATAAAAAAAAAAAAAAAAAAAAAAAAAAACAAGAAAAAAAAAAAAAAGAAAAAAAAAACATTTTACTGCCATAGAATCTCATATCTGAAAAGAAATCTTGGAAAATAAATCAAAGTTAACCCAAAACCTTACATGGCAGTGAAAAAGTTTGCATCATTACCTTTTTTCATGGTCCAATTATGAATATTTTAGTGCTTCTGCATCTCAGCACTGCAAAAAAGCCACTGTGAAACTCTATCCCTTCACTCTCCATGAGATAGCTATTCACAAGCCAGGGCATACTTATTTTCATACACTTACTTTCTTCCTTCCCCAGATCAGTGAAGCAGTAAATAGAGAGGGGAAAAAGAGGTTCTCTCCAAACAGCATCAGATCAGTGGTGCAGGAAATAGCAAGCAACTCCCTGCAGGAGCAAATGCATTCTTAGCAAATTCTACCAGCAAATGATAATCCGCCAGTTAATTATATTTAATTGCACTCTGCATCAAAACAATAAATAATGAGAGAGATCAGTGCTGCTTGTTGGAGATTACAACTTGACATGAATGTGAGAAACACAAGCAAATGAATAACTCTTCAAAACTGAGTTTTAAAATAAATAAATAAAGGCTGGGTGCAAAATATATCAATATTGGCCAACATGTATCTACAGAGCCAGAAATTTCAGTTTAAAAAATCCCATTTTTTTTTTCTGAGAAAATTGCTGACAATGAATCTGTGTTGAAGACACTTAAGGACACAAATATTTAAGGGAAGGAATAAATGTTATAGGTTGGGTGGAAGAAAGAGAAATGGAGTAGAGAGAATAACCTAAGCAAAGGAAAGATGTTAAAGATGCCAAGTGTTAGGCTCTCAGAAAAAGATAAGCCCCAGAAGTGATTTACTTGAAAATATATTAGTCAAAGTGTTAGTAAATACACTGCAGGGGCAACCCTTAGTAGGGAAAGAGCTGGGCCAGGTCATGCACTGTAGCTGTTCTATTCCTGTTTAACAATCAGTAGCAGGCATGATTGAACCCCACATAACATTGATTGTTTAATTTATTGCAACATTACCCTTGATTTCTTTGAATAAAATTTAAAGTCAATTTATTTTTAGTGCTTTTGTTTCAGATTCCATAGTGACAGTGAATTTCTATTGTCGTTGCTCTTGCAGCTGACAATCAAACCTGCAGCTGCAGAGAATTTTCTTTCAAATCAGAGAATTACTTCCATTTGCAAACTCTGTATTGTATTACATATTTCTTATTGTCTTCTACCCATATGTGTAGATACATATATATATATATACACTTTAAAATGCAGATTATTTAGTAAAAAATTTTATATTTGAGTGAGTGTCCCTTCAAGTTAAGTCAAAGTCAATAGAAAAACCATAAAATTTCAGAAAACACAACCATTTATGGTGATAATGAGAGTGGTAACTGATAGAAGTTTCTATGAAAATGCTTTTAAAAATCTTGTATATTCAAGACTATTTTGAAAAGATAGAAGAAGTAAAGCCTTTACTGGATTACTTTAATTTCCCAAAAGCAAAAGTAAAATTTCAGCCAAAATGCTTTGACAGAAAAGATTAGGCAGGAAAATGTGACATTTTTAAGACAAGTTGTATTACAAGAATTCATTAGAAAGCTAAAAAAACAGTCATTTTCAACAAGATTGAAAAAGAACACTTTTTGGTTAAAATTCCCATCTTGTTTTTGTGGCAAAGGGAGTAGCAAAACAAAAGAAAACAAAAAATAGTTAGGAGGAAAGGCAAAATATGCAACAAAAAATGCACATTGGGAAAAAGAGGTCAGTAATCAATCAGCTACACTTCTCAATGTACCTATAATTGGCAGAGAAACCTGAGAGAATTAGAGCACTTAGGGATGGCATAATAAGGAACAGAAATCTTCTAAAAATAATATTAAAACAAAAAACTAAAGGCAGCCATGCAGCCTCATTAGAAGATGGAGATTGTAACTACTAATCTGATGTTATGGTTTTTTGCAACTGCTGCTCTGTTTGGAGACATGTTTGAGGAGACATGACAGATTTGAGTGAAAAGTTTGAATTATAAAAGAAACCATTTTTATATATCCTGCAGGTTCAATTAACTTGAACCAAAGGGCTTTTAAGAGAAGACAAAGGAGATGTCAAGTCATTGATATTGAATCTGGCAAATCTGTTGGTTTGCCATTTTTTCACTGTTCTACCACCAACACAGAGATTTAATTTGCCAGTTATGTCCCAGGTGTTTCAACTCTGTGACATTACATGCAACAGGTTACCAGTGTCTTGATTTAAAATACTTTGTTCATTATACCAGAGTACATTTTTTCCTTTACAAATATATAATCTTAGTAATTTATTAGAGAAATACAGGATGAAATTCAAGAGATAGGAGCTGAAGCCAGACAAATTCTCCTTTTAAACTGGGCTTGTATTTTCACCAGCAAAAATTAATGATCATTGTACAGACTATCAAGTGCAGGTGTAGATTCTCCATCTTCTTTGTTAATCAAGATCAGATACTCTTTAGAAAAAGATGGTTCAGTCAGGCCCAAATCACTGCTAAACTCTGTACCAAGGTAAGATCATGGAAGCTACAATCTCTGTAATCTAATGCAGATTTTTTGACCCTAAAATATAGGAAAGACAAAAGTTCTGAAAGCCAAAGTTCACTTCAAAATTTAAAGCAAATTTGAAACTATTTGATTTTAAATAGTTTAAAATTGCAGATTGATAGAGTTAAATGTTATTAGTTCAGAAGAGAATTATTTAAAAGCATCCAAACAGTATCAGAGCAGAGCTAATGTTCTAATTTTAGTGAAGCATTAAAATCTCACAGCATGCCAACCCCACAGCAAGAGTACTTGCAATCATGCAAATTCATGCAGTGTTCACAAAGGAGGAGGAACAATGATCCCAGCTTATGGCTTGGGTCTCTCGGTTAAGCACTGGGCTTCCAGCTGCTGCATCTCAAACAGGCACACGCTGGGGAGCCAGAAAAATCACATTTTCACTTATGAGAAGGGAGCACACACGCCTCTGTGCACCTGCTCCTCCCTGCTAGCCCTGACTACAAAAATAGTGTGGGACTATCACTGGCACTGGCTTTGCATGGCTTTGCATCAATTGTGCTGCGAGTGTCCAGGAAATAGCAGGGTTAGAGGTGCTGCTTCCACACTCAAAGGGATAACATATCATCAAGTCCAGAATCCAACTTCTGTTTTGCAGTGGTTGCAATTGTTTCTATTCAGCTCTTTGCATGGGGAATGATCTTTAAATGATACCCAAGGGCACTAATTGAGGATGGGAAAAAAGCAAGATGCTAACCAGACTCAGCAAAAGACAAGATGCCACATTTTCCTTTTTTGCATTTGAATCACCCTCACAATCTACATGTAGAAGATGTCTTTTTCTCCTTGCCTGCACTCTACTGAGGATGAAAGTGTGAATTGACTTGTAAACTGATCTACTGGTGTGAGGATCTGAAAGAAACAGAAAAAGCAATTTTGAAAGGAGTGAGGCAAGAAAGCTACCCCAAAACTGCAAAAATTTTTAAGAAGACCCAGTAAGATTTGAAAAGATACTGATGCAACAGTTTTTTACTTTTTTTTCTTATTATTTCTTTTTAAATCTATTTACTTCATAGCATTATGCTATTACTAAGGAAAATATTATAGATCTCTACACAGTGTGCTAAATTTGCTTTTATCCCTTAATTCTATTCTACTTTTATTTGTTTCTACATGGGAATAGTCTACTTGCTTTCCAAAGTTTAACTAGAATTTAAAATGTTTTTTACCTGAGTTCCTACATTTCTATTAAAGCCCTATATTTGAAGCTTGCAATACAATCTTGGTTTATGTCTGCACGTAAACAGCATTGGTATTTTCTATACTGAACATTTTAGCTCTCCCTATTTTAGAAATGCCACTGAGCAAAGAAAAACATTCAGCATACAGCACAACTTCATCTCTAATGACAAGTATATGCAGCATTATTCACAAGCAAAGAATCCATAGTTATAAATACACTCATCACTACCCTTTAAAACACTAAAGGAACACAGAAATGTATAAAACCAAGAAAGTAGACTAAATGAATATTGCTAATATTCCTTTAAAATTACTTAAGATTTGCAGGGCTGGTACTTTTTTCAGACCTTCACATTTCTGAAAGCATGTTAAAGCACAATCATTATGCTGCCTCTACTGCAGGTCATTTTATTTGCTGTGAAGTCAGAGTCTTGGCTAGGAGTCTGGAAGGATGCTTTTGTATAGCAAAACTAGCAAGATTCTGCTGAAGTTTTTCCATGTATTATTTTATCCACAGAATCTACACCAGGGACAAAAATAGAGCAGTAATGAGAAATTCCTTTGGGCACCAGTCCTGGGACAACACACAATGAAGAAAGAAGGGGAAGCAAAGGACAAGGTATTTTTACTGCCAAGCTTGCACACTGTCAAACATGTGAGAGACCTAATCTGGCTCTGCCAGCCCTAACCCCAGACCAAGGAGTGTGGGCAAGAAAGGAACAGAGACACCTGAGACAGATGGACACAAGCCATCACAGTCCTGTGAGAAACCATGGGATCCCTTCCAGGAGCTGTGCCCCAGCTAAGAAGTCTGGCCAAGAACTGGGTAATCAGAGCTTGTTGACCTGCAGACAACAGTAGGTGAATTCAGCAAAAACTGCACCCAGTTCAGGGCTGAGCTGGGGCTCCATTCTGCTTTGTGGACCAGAACATGATACCCACCCTGGACATGTCTTTGCAACCTATTTTTATTACCTCCAACACTCAAAAAACTAGGAACTTAGGTTTTTGTGTGTACTCAAGATCCCTTTAAGTTACACAAACCAAGGCACCCATAAACAACCCATTTTTGCACATCTTATCATTAATGTCATATGAATTTCACAGCAAAACTAATCTGATTCCTTAGCCCACAATTGCAACAGCCAGTGTACCACAGCACTATGGTCTCTGCATTTTGTCACTCAGTAACCACATGTCAGTGCTCCCATATATCTGACTTTTACCATAGCTGCAGAAATGGCCTACATTAAAATAATTTTTATACAAAACATTTCAGGTTCAGTAAAAATTTTGAGCAAAACAGGAAAACGCTAAAGCACTTATGCGGAAAAGTAAAACTCTTTCAACAAATTATTTGATCATTTCCACACAAATACACTATGACAAGAATCTTGGCAGTTTGCAAGGCTCTTGTTCTTCAGCCTTTTGCTCTTGTTCTTCTCCACAGAACCATCTCCTTCAAAACACCAGAGTAATTTGCCCTTCAACAAACACTTCCCCAAAGATGTTGAAATAAAAAAAGTTCTTCACCCTTTCTACTCATCCTAGTTTCTATAGCTCATGCTTGACGGTTTCATAAAACTTAAAAAGTCATTAGTCATATTAGCTAGTCATACTCAACACCACTTATACTGGTAGTTGCTCAGTAACAATAGCAGTTAATCAACAAATTTGCATAACAGTACTCAGTTTGGTATGCATTATATGCACCTGGTGTTCAAAACTAATTTTCCAAGTCAAGGCAATGAATGAATTTCCTAGCATAGTGACATTTATAAAACCAGGTTAGTGAAAGCTGTACTGTAAAAATGTTCAGTGGTACAAATTGTGATAAATAGAAGGCTTAAATCAAGTCCCAGCACAGTGTATAAAAGGACAAGCCCAAATTAATGGGGCAAGTTCTCTCAATAAATGAGGTGTGATTCTATGGCTGATGGGCAGATGTTCAAATATTCCACCTGCTGCTTTGCCAAAAAAATGAAATACCCATGTACTAAGGTTTAATATAAATGTCAGTAGTGCACAGCAAAGCCAAGATCCTGATGAGAAAACAGTTGTCCAAATCCCGGGGTTTCTGTAATTAAAAAATCAAAAATCAGAGAAAAAATATTCCTCTCTAAATAGTTAGTATTAACAATGTTTATATATGTAGAAAAAGGTTCTTCTCATAAACCACAGGTCCATATTCTTGGCTTACCTCCTTTTTACTGCAAGCCTTAGATCTCATTTTGTTCCTTTGTCTGTATATATCCAACCACTCATGAAACTGAAAACCAAGATGGAGAACTACTACTCAAGTTAAAATAAAAAAAGTCTGTGACATCACAAAGTCAGATTGTTTTAGATGATTCTAGCCTTTGGTGGCTCAGCCTGCAAAGCAGAGTGCTGGAGATTGTGGAAATATCCATGGTAATATTTTCTATTTAAAAAAATCAATAAACAACATGAAATCCCTCAACACCTGAAACAATGAAAAATTGAGAAAAAAGAGCCAAAACAGTCCAGTAGGAATTGTATTTCACCTACTGTCTAGGGTTATTATAATGCATAAGTGTCAATCATAATCTGGAAGGGTTGGAATTTATTTTCAAAGTTAAATGGATATTTCATTCCTGAGATGAAAGGTGTCCAAATCTCAGACATATGACAAACATTAGAAACCTGTATGCAAATGTGGATGATGCCCCTAGGAGTGAGTGACAGTTGTGAGACAGCTGCTCATGATCTGAAAAATAAAAGTAACTCAAACCAGCAGAACAATTGATCAAACCCATCAAATGACAAAGACCTCAAACTCCTAATGCCCACTCGCTTTGGCACTTAGAAAATCAGTGAATAAATGTGAAAACCTTTCATTTATTTCTAGGTCCTAGTGAAAACATAGGCTGGGACACCTAGTGGTTTCCAAAGCATCTAAATGTCCAAATCCTTCTTAAGTCAGTTCTAAAATGTTACATAATTCTATATCACGTCTTCAGAACAGACTTGCTCATACAGGATCTAGCCCAAGGGCAGCTCACATATGCTTGGTTCAGACAAGTGTGTAACACTGAAACAAATGAACTTAATTACTGTGATGAACGAAGTAACACCATTTGCCTTCTGCAAAGCTATTCTTCCACTCTTTGCTGGCCTGCCTTCTCTAAATTCACAGGAAATTTGCCTACTGTGGGATTGAAGCACCTGAATATCATCA
Source organism: Erithacus rubecula (assembly GCF_903797595.1). Lineage (NCBI taxonomy): Eukaryota > Metazoa > Chordata > Aves > Passeriformes > Muscicapidae > Erithacus > Erithacus rubecula. The sequence goes on from NC_136688.1 coordinate 43,171,566, forward strand.
AAGCCAGTGGTAGACTGCAAGCAAATTACCACAACCTGCTTCTTTGGAGAGAGAGCCTCTGGAAACAACCCAACTGAAGCTCTCCAGTGAGATGCAATCTGAACTTTCATCATCAGCTCTCTGCTGTTTTTCATCTCTTTTTGCCTCTGGGTCTTATCTTTCTTCTTTATTTCCTCTTAAATTTTGACCAGTGCTCTGGTTTTCAAAGCAGTTTACATTCTTAAATAAAATCTGTGCAAAATAGAATAAATTCTTAACAAACATTGTCTTAAGATTTGCAGGAATAACACCAATAATACTAGTGATTATTGGGAACTGGAGCAGAACATCAGAACATCATAAGGAATTCAGCTTATTAGAGGTTATGCTTTACCTTTTCAGCCATTACTATATTCATCTTCTGGTTACCCCTCACCTTTTTATCTGGTGATGTGTTCAACCTCTTCATTTTTACTGTTATTCTAGATCCTAGTCTTTCAAAATGACACGAATAGTTTTATTTCTTCCTTCAATTGCAATAATTTTCACTCTGTGGTCAGAATGGTCTTCATTAACTCAGCACAGCACTGCTTTTCTATAGGCAATTATTTTTTTTCCCTTCTGTGCTCCCTAGCAACTTATTGCAGGCTAACTTTAAAGGTGTTGCAAGCAAAAAGTAGACTGTAAATTAGGAGTTTGCCAGGTCTCATAGACAACCATCATAGCAGGCAAGTAACTGAACAAAGAGCTCTAGCTGTTGTCTCTGGTGGTGCCTCTCATCCCCTCTCTACTTCTGCCTGCTCATTTTAGTCTTGTTTCAGCAGGAAGTGACCCAGCTCTGTGGAGCTTCATTGTCTAGTGACAATGGCAAACGTTTGGGCAACGGCAGTGCTGAATGTAGTAGGGAGCAGTTTCTAAAGAGCTGTGGCTGCAATATTCTCCACTTCACTTCTCTTTCCTGTTACTTTTACATTAGAAGAGCACATTCATCAAATTCCTTACTCCAGGTGCCTCCAATGCTGCCAGTGACAGCGATTTTACTCCATGGTAATCCAAAGTCTCATCTTTACCCCTCTGTTAGCATCCATCACACACCAGCCAGTTGTAACACAGCATTTTTTTGTTTCAATGCACCACCCAAAGGACACACACCAACATCCTTTCATCTTATACAAGAAGCAGCTCAGGGCTAGCTGTCCTATTAATCTTCTTACAGCTGTATTCTTTTTTGATGCTCTAACTTATGAGGAAATCACACATAGTCATTACAGTGATATAGATACACAAGACATGCCCACTTACATTATGCATTCCTGGGAAAATGCATTTTGCAGAAGTTGTGAAAGAGAACATGGATATAGGAAGATGTTACTTTTGGGATGAAGAGAATCAAACTCATGTATTCATTATGGAATTGGAATGCCACTGTAAAGCTGCAGAATTAGAGATTTGATTAGATACTGCTGGACCCCTGTGTTAGAATTTGGGCAATCTATGGACCAAGGCTCCTCCCTTCTGGCTCAAAGCTCTTTAGATGCTTTGTACTATTAAAAGGAGGTCATTAAGATCTGCACCTAAGTATTAGGAGAGCAGTTTCTTACACATCACTCTAGTGCCCATCTCACAAGGCTAACATCTAATTCAAGGTTCCTTTTCTGTGGAATTCTGGGGGGAAATAGAAATTCCACACTCTAATTTTCACTAGAATCTGAAGCCTGCTAGGTAGCATAATCTCAATAAAACTTACTTAGCTCAGGAGTAGCTGAAAAGCTACAACACTAAAATATAGTATTTATAAGGCTAAAATATTTTCCATCTGGAAATATAATTGGATTCAAAATGAAGATTCAACTGGTGCTGTTCAATAAAAAACAATACTTCCCCAAAATTTGGCTCAAATTAAATCTAGATCTGTTGCAAGTCTTTCTATCTGTTCAATAGCACAAACACCACATATATGCTTTGGTCCAAGTGCAGAAAAAGGAAAAACACAGAGGATTTTTTGAATCTCATCAACATAAAATTTAAGTCCTGTCAGAGTCACTCTCTAAGACATACTAGATTATGTTATCCTTAATTATATTTTAATGTCTAAGATGGATTTTAAAGCTCTAAATTACTTTCTTCCCCTTTAGGTTGAGCATCTCAATTGCTGTAAACTGGCATAAGCCTTAGCAAAAGCTGTGCCAGCCTTTACAGCTGAAAATCAAATTTGTAATTTTCAGGATTCCAAGAAACAGTGTTTTTTGGTTTTGCTTCAAAGGCACAACAGAAGGCTCAGCAAATGGGGAAGTCAGCCACTGTGTCACATGTTGAAGTCACAACTCAGTATTATTTGTGCAATAGGGAATGTGAAAGATGAGGTCAAAGAGTTCCCAGCACACTTGTCAACAGAGAAAGCTCAGTTCTCTGAAGGAAAGGGCAACTATTGAACTCCATTGCACCAAGTTTTTCTACTAAATAGCAAGCCCTGTGAGGAAAAGGAGTTTAAAACTGCACTTGACAGCAGGAATAGCAACAGTAGTATGAGGTTTTCCTATATAGACCATAGAAAGCTGAGGAAAAATCAGAAGTCAAAACACATTGAAAAAATGTTGTATTTTTTCTTTGTGCTCCAGGATACAGGTTTTTGTTTACACTATATTTGACCTTATGAATGTTTTCAGTTACCTGAGAGCAAAAATAGACATGTTTACTTGAGCAAACAAACCATGAAAATGATTATGTTGAAAGGAAAAATTCACTCAGTAATTGGCTCCCCGGCAGTAGCAACTCTGATCTAACTTGCTGCTAGCAGCAAAACCTAAACAAGATAAAAATATTACTGACATAATTCACCAAAGTACATTTCAAAAGTTGTTAAAGTTGTCATACATACCTTGTGCAGATGTGATTAGATATGACCAGTGAACTCCAAAGCAGTAATGAATCTCCTCTAGGTTTTATAAGTGCTAGTGAGAATAAAAGATTTGCATCAAAACAAAACAAGCAAACAACTGTTAAAATAGTCCATATGCCATCCTTTCCACTCTCAAAGTACTACTGTGGCTGCCTGACACAGATAGGAGTCTGTAAGCCAAGCTAAGAAGAATGAGGAGTGACTTGCCAAGTTTCTTTATCAAATTGCATGAAGCAACAGAAAGATAAAACTCTACGCTTGTCAACACTTACGGTTTTATCTTTAATCTTGAGATGTATTACTGGAGCAGAACAAGACAGATCCCCTAACCAGGCTGCTTCCAGGAAACCCTGGCACTGGACCACCAGCACTGTGGGACATAGCTTGAGTGGAAGGCAGGTCTCTTCTCATGTCTGTCGGCTTCTGGTTCGCAGTCTCAGAACTGGCGGGATAGAAGAAGGCTTTGCCAGGTTTCTGAATATACTTTTAAAATAGAATGTAAGCAGCAAATACACAAATCACTTAAAGAAATCTTGAATTTTATTTTCCACTGTCTATGTTGTCTTTTATATCTTTTAGCACTACAACTCCTTTTCCCCATTCCTACTTTTATCCTTACAGAACTTTTTGTCTTCACTAAGTTGTCCAAATTTAAGTCATCTGTAGATATATAGAATAGATCTATAGAGCCAGCTGATCTGATGTGTGGACACCCTCCCTAACCATTCTACTACCCAGATTTATTTCATAAAGTATTTTAATGGTCATCCATTCCAAACAAAACACTGCTGATAAACAGATCTGCTAATTACTCATTTCTTACCCCATTCTATAACTCTAGACAGAATTGGGTAGGAAATTGCAAAATAACAGGGAAATTGAATAAGTTGCACAAATTTCCCTACAAAATACAGGAATTTCCAACATTTTCTGTAGTGCCACCTTAGCTGAATCTTTCAGATATCATTTTTAAGGAACAAAATTTAATGTAGAGCATTCAGTAACATGTTAAAAAATTAATTATTTGTATTATAAGATCTCAAAAAGAACTCTTGACCTTTTCTCTTAAAAGAAGTACCAGAACTAACATTTGCACTCTTATTTAAGATAGTCTAACATTTATTTTCTAATTTATTATTTTTTTAATATCTAAGGTTAACAATAGGAATAATTTTCCATTTATTACAGACTAATACATTGGTTATTAGCACAAGGAAGGGTAAAATTTCTCACATAATACAGGCATGTCCAAACCTGACCCTGCTAAGAGGAAATTATAAAAACTTTGCTTTTGCTGGTGTAGTAAACGTGGTGTGCAACTGCTATAAGCAATCAACCAGAGGCTGTAGCTGGCAGTCAGCAAGAAGAAAATGGTCTCAGGAATGGAATAAAATGCAGTGAGTATTCAGTATATACATTGCATTTACAAAGACAGCTGTTAATAATTTTGTATTGAAGATATACTTAACTATATATATATATAGCTTTATATATATAGTTATATATATAGACAGCTGTGTCCTGCATGGATTTACTAGGCTCTGCTGTAAGGGAAAGACTTCCCTTAAATTTCTTTTTACTCCTTCTTCCTCAGCCTTTCCATGTCCCTGAATAAGTGTTGGAATCTGTATTTTCCACATCACAGGCTCTTTTCCAATTCTTTTCTCTGTGGGACACACTCAACAGCCAAAGAATGGTTTCCAGGCTACTGGGTGTATAGGAGATGATTGTCCCTACCTGTGGGCTTGTGTGTCACGTGAGCTTTGACTGGAGATCATGACCCATGACACATGGATCAGGAAGAGGGAAATTTTTCCCCCACCAGGAGAAAAGGAGGTGCCTTAGACTCCTGAACTCCAAGCCCTAGACTTGCAAGAGTTCTGGATCTGTATTGAAAGCATCAGACAGCCCTTCAGAGCAATCCAACAAGAACAGGTCTTGGCACTCCACTGCTAAATCCATTCTGGCCATAATTCTTTCTAATTATTTTTACAGACTTTTGAAATGAATTCTCACAGAAAATAATTAAAATTACCTTTTTTAAAAGACAGAGCCAGTTTCCCTGTTTGATATTTCTAACTTATTAGCTAGAAAGACACACTTTTCCCTGAATAATAGAGCATCCGGAGGTAAATATTTATAGTCCTTATAGCTTTTAGGTGGTGAACTTAGGGAGGCTAGGAGATGGACTGGATGTCATTCCAGTCTGAAGCCAGGTCTACACTGCAGGACTGAAAGGAAGTGGAGGTTTGGTTTTGTCCACATTTCTGGCAGCAGCTCAGTTGTTTTTGTCCTGATGTGATGGATGTATCTTAGCAAGTTATAAACCAGCCAAATCTCTCACTTATTTATTGTTCCCCTTTTTATTTCTAGAAATCATAGGTATTAATTACATTTCCAAGTGCAAATTTAATTCTAAGTGAACACAATATGTGGTATTGAACAGTATCTACAAATTCAGAAAATAGTTTATTGAATAACAAATATTTCATTGTAGGTTGAAAAGGACTGTAAAAGCAGTATCATGCTGTGAGGATAAAAGAATTATGTTGCAAGGCATTTTGAGAGAGTCAGATGAGAACAGGAGCTATTGAAAGGGACATGTCTTGCTAGAGGTACTTCAAAGTGAAAGGAATCAAGCCTCTAAGGGCAAAGAAAGCTCTCTCTGTAAGACGACAATTTCACACTTAATTACAGGTTGACAGCAAGGAGGGTGCATTCAGCAACTTCATCTATTTACAGGTGTTGGAATGAAGGCAAAAACAGAGAAGGAATTCTCTGTCATTGAAGAATATCACCCTCTGCACCAAATGCTGCAAAACATGACCATGAAGGATAAGTTTTAATTTACTGGGGCAATACAGAGATAGGTCAGAGATGACCAAATAAATTTCCTACCTGTCATGATGACATTTGACTTCTACAAATGCTCAGCTGTCACTGTTCAGGGCATCATCTCTTGCATCACTGACTGCTTCAAACTGTATCTCCTTGCACCATAATCTGCCTTTAGGATTTTCTTGAGTTTGTGACATTCGAGACTGTTTTCTCACATCCTCTGTCTTCTCACATCTTCTTCATCTTCTGCCAATAAATCCTTGGATAAAGGTTTATAAGAAGAGTTTAGGGTTGGGGGTTTTTTTTTTCCTTGTTTTTTTTTTTTTTTTTGTTTTTTTTTTTTTGGTTGGGTTTGTTTTGTTTTGTTTTGTTTTGTTTTTTGTTTTTGTAGCTAGCAATCTGCCCTTACTAATTAATTTTATCCATTCCCCTTCAGGCAGATATTAGAGCTGGAAAATATTAGACTATATACTTAATGTTTTCAGAGATCTAAAACTGCAAAATTGCAGTAATCAGAAAAGACAGTCTAATATATATGCTCTAACACAAAATTCCCGAAAAAAACTTTTCTAACCATTTAATCAGATTGTTCACTGCTGACAACTCATTTAGGGGCCAACACCAATATTTTAACAAAAGTTAACTCATATTTCCAGAGAGTGCCTAACCTATTTTGGAGATGGAAATAAGGAGAAGATTCAGCATAATGTATAATTGGCTGCTTCATTATACAAAGCATAGTTGAACTGAAATAATTAACACGGAATTTCTTTTCCCTGGAAGTTAAGCATCCCTTTCTTTATTTTACAATATGGTCAATACAATCACTGAAATGGTATCTTTCTAGAATTTGCCCTGAAATATTAAATGTAATTTCAAACTGTGCTTTATACTGCTGAGCCTCATGTGGCATATAGTTCCAGAGAGAAGCTCATCACACTGGCTTCTCAGCTTCACCAAGCATCTCAGCTGACTTCAAAAATGCAAAATACTGTCTTTATGATGTTGCAACTTAAGATATACTGAATATCTGTCCACTGTGTCTCTTAACCTTTTCTCCATGGTAATAAAGGCAGTCTAGTTGAACAGTCAGAGAGACAAAGAAGTCAGAACATTTCTCAGCATCAGTGGTAGACCCACAAAGCTTGGCAAAATTCAATGCAGTTTGTCATTAACCTTTATTTCCAGAAAATAGATCAAATTCTATGGCTATATTTATTGAAAATTTTGCAAGTGCAAAAGTTGGTCATTACTCCAGGGCTTATTTGCTGACTGAAAAGTTCCTGCCTAGGGTAAAGACAAATATATGCACACAAGAAAAACCCAGGGTTGGTAATAAAAACACTGACCCATCCTTAGCTATTGCACTATGCACCACATTGCTATCATCATCTCACTGATATTTGACAACATACACTCAGCAACAGCTGTTTTATTATTGTCTTTAATGGCCATAAAGCAGAAAATATTGAATAATGCAGAAGAAACATCCTGACAGTTCTGGCTATGTGTGAGTATGTCAATTTAATAGCACCATTTGGCTTCTGAGGGATTTCTTGACTAGCAGGTGCATCATTATACACATCAGCAATTCACTAAGTAGAACAATAATACAGTGCACATTATGATGCTATAACTGACACCAAAAATGAACTCTCTAAAGAAGTGCAGTAGATTGTCACTGTGCTTGTAAAAGTGCTGTTTGAATTGACTTAGTCTGTGGGGCTAGAAATTGGTTTGTATGTTACAGATCTCCAAAGATCTGTGGGCTGGTTTGCCCTTATGAATTGGATAAAAGGAAGAGAAGAAAAACTGACACTCCTCATTAAGAAGAACCACCAAATGATTCATGTCTGATACATGCCCATGTCCAACATATAATTTCATATGCTTCATCAGAAAATATCAGGGGGCTTCAATTTCAGATGAAACAAAGATGCTTTAACGTGTTCACACCTTTCTAATTCCATTACTCTTTCTTCCAGGTAGCAAGCTAGTCACACTTCCAATAGGGAAAAGTAATCAGATAGACAAATGTGGGAAGGACTCCTGCCTCTCCACAAGGAACCCCATCTCTCTGCCTAAACACAGAAAAAAATCTCCTAAACTCTGTAAAATTAAAGCTGTATTTTGGCAAGATTCCATTTCAGATGAACAGCCTTTGTCTACAGATCCACTCAAGAACTACTTTTTTCATAAAAACAGAAACAATTTTCATTCATTTTCTTAGGACAAAAATCTAGATGTATCAGAGAGTTGGGAAAGAGCTGTCCATTCAAATTCATCCAACTACAAACTACAAATAATGCAAACCAGATAATATAGAATGAATCAGTATGTATAAGATGATTCCCCATTTCAAAATAACATCAAAGGCAGTCTTTGTGGGTTTGGGAAGTTAATCACCTTCCTGTTAGTTTCCTTTTATGTTTTTAATGTATTAAATCTTCTTCAGAAGGATCTCTCTTGATAAAAAATGCACACAAAGCCTCCAGCTCAATTTGATTAACCCAGAAGTTTGGTTTAGATTTGAATAAACTTTCAATCATCACTGGCATTTCCATTCTGAGTATTCAAAGGATTGTCCAGATCTTCTACATCCCTTTTCCAAACTTCCTTTCAGAGGACTGCTCAGCCAAAGATGTCCTTGAGTAGCACCACAATGTTCAATAATCTAGTAACTGTGTGTGTGCTCATTTCACAGATGTGCAAGACATCTAGCCTGGGTGGTAAGGCCATAGATAACACTCATATGTTCAGAGTGCACTACCTCAATCCTTGTCCTGACCACACTCCCACTGACCAAAACAATTTTGATAAAATTCTAGTGGAACTTTGATAAAAGTGATACAGCAATTGACAATTTATAGCCTATTAAAAAAAAATAAAAAAAATTTAAAAAACAAACAACCTAAACAACAAAACAACAATTAAATAAAAATCCCAACTTAGACAGTGTTGGATGTACTTAGAAATGGGAATGGTAAAGCAGTAGCAGAGGTTTACTAGAAATCTGACAATTATTTTGTCATAGTTCTTGTTTTTAAGAAGCTCAGCCAAGAACCAGCACTCCTTTGCACTAGATCCCACAGCAACACACAACTGAGACAGCTTTGTTCCCAAAACCTTTAGAATCTAAATATGGCACAAAAACCAACAGATGAATACAGGCAGACAACTGGGAATAGAAGGACACAACAAGAAAATGAGCATCAGTGGCTGCTTCTTTAGCTATGTAGAATACTGAATTTAAAAAGCACCCTGAAATTGGTAAGATACTCATATGAACTTTTCTTTACACAAGCTCCAGCTGTCCTTTCAGACAGTCTCTGTTACATGACATTTTCATGAAGTAAGAAAAAAAAAAAACCAGTGTGTTTAAACTATCAACATTATCAAGTGTTCTGGCAGCTGAAATGAAGAAGCTGCTAACTAGGTCTGCCTAAGAATGCAAAATATGTGAAACAGTGATGAAGAGAGTGAAAAGCCTTCCTGTCACCTATGCATGCACTCAAGCACCAAGACTGGAAGTGCAGCCTTGATAGAAAACTGCCAAAATAAAATTGCAGTTTGATACACAGCCAAGGAAAGGCTGATCACTCTTTCAGAACTTGTCAACTTCTACAAAATATTTGCTACTTTCTTCAAAGACACAGAGAGCTATCCTTCACGATGAAAAACGGATTTAAATTGGGGGGGATTTAACAGAAAAAGTGAGTCTTGTTAAGCCTCAATAAAGAATATAGCACTAATGATAAATTTTAAATACCTGTGCCTATTTCTGTTTTATCTAATAGCACACTTTGATCTTTCAATGAAAGAGATAGAAAAATTAAGGTATAAAATGCCCCTGGTTTTAAGGCTTAAGTAAGTAGGCAAGACTAACGTATTTGTTCAACATTCATGCCCCCTAGGAGACCATTACCTTGAAATCATTACCTTTATTTATTCTCTGGTTTCATGGATCCTGTAAACTTTTAATGAAATGATACATAAAAGTGGGTTCCATTCAGCTACAAATGTTCATTAATTGCTTGCTAATGCAACACATTTCTTTTTTTCTATTTGCTCTCCTGGCATTATTATAATGAAGAGCAATTGCTTTATAAAGAAAGTTGTGCAAATACTGTAAATCATGGCTTCTTTAGCATTCTACTCACTTGCCCCCGGTGGACTTTTTTTTGTTAATTAACTTTGTATTGTTTGTCATTCCAATTAAATAGAGTACAGCAATTACTTAAAGTGTTACATGAAGAGCTGTAAAGGCTAAAAAGAACAACCCCCCCCCCCAACAACAAAAAAAAAATCGCCCAAGAAAACCAAAAAACTTTATAAAGAAAAAAAGTCTTCAAAAGAAATAAACAACAACAACAAAAAACTTAAAAGCCCTGGAAGCTTAGTGAAAGCTCCACAAAAGTTAATAGGAAAGAAAAAGAAAAACAGCTGATGCATCATCAGTGTAGCAGTAAATTAAAAAACTCACCTGCTTTGTGTTCAGATCAGTCAGAAGGAAGTGAATCAAGTTTAGTATTGTTCACAGTGAATGTACCTAGGATTTGCTCATCTGAACAATATGCCTAATTACAGTAGGATAAAAACCAGCAGAAAAAACCTGGCATGCTGTGGAAATCTCATTACCTCATTCTGTCAGTGAAATCCAGACTGACCTCTCCACATTCACCCAGAGACCTCTTCATTTTTCTGCTGTGCCACTTGTGCTCATTCCATGCAGAAATTAGAACTTTACCTGTAAGTCCTGTGGTGTAGAAACTTGCCTTCAATAAATCCTGAGAACAGGGACATAACTAAATTGAAATTACTTAAGGAGACATAATGTATATTTGAAGAATCACATTTGTGGTCATGACAGGTAACTTCATTATTCTGGAGCTGAAAGTGCTTATCTAATTCCTTATCTAAGAAAAGCAAGGTCTCTTGACATAATACTATGGAAAATAGTTCATTAATTCAAAAGAGCACAGCCTTATCATTCAAACAAGCAAACACCTGATTTATTCCTAATTTTGCCACTTTTGACCTCCAGAGATGCACATGGCTGAATGAGCTCTATATTCTTACCTCTCATACAGAAGAGAAACAATAATTTTATAGCACTTTAGTGGCTCATTCATGAAGAAATCCTATCACAGATTAATTAGGAATTAGAGAACATACAGTAAAAGAAATTTTCATTACTATAAAATTTATTACACAGTTGCCACACTGTGTCAATACATACAACAAAGGTACTGAAAAGCTCTCTGGGATCAGTTCAAATTATTTTTGTCTTTCTTGCTTGTTTAAACACTATCTCTTAAAAATTAATCCTGATAAAGAGTGTGAGCAAAATGGAAAAATCAGAGGATATCAGTAAGAAAACTCAATATGATTGATTTAATTCTGAAAAACTGTAAATAATTCTGACTACAAAAAGTCTGAATGCTTTCACACAAATTTACCTTAGATTTTTGACCATAATAACAACTATCATGTTTTATTATGATTCATGTTGTTTATGTCATTAAAGAAAAATTACACAAATTCAAGGCATGGTAAAAGGGATTTATTAAACAGGTATTATTTTTGCAGTCTCTTTTGTATCAGGAACCACAACAAACTTTTGAAGAATATGTAAAGTTCAGAGATGTGATTTTTTTGGGAAATCACTGGCATTTAAGCCCACAAGGCATTCTCTGAAAAACACAGAAGCATTCAGAGAAACTGAATCGGTGGAGATGTTACACAAGAGGATGAGCCACCTGAAGAAATACCAGCTTTTGAGTCGTGGCATATTTCTGTACAGAAGTAAAATGTACATCAAATCATTGAATACAATCAGAATAAAATTCAGGGAAGTGGAAAGAAACAGATTTTGAAACTAGTAGAGATGAGTTTTTAATTAATTCTGTATCAAGTGACAGGTGAAAAAAAACTGTAAAGGGAAGGCTCAGTTTCACACAAGGCAGGGAAATCCCCTGGGTGACAACTAATCTTTGTGCATAGTCCTTGCTGCCTTAACAGAAATATTATCTTGTGGAATTAAATTTTAATTTTTAAAAAAAAAAACTATTATAAAAAATGGATTTACTTGACAAATACTTTTGAGTTTTCTTTGGTATTGTGTATTTTGTATATCATCTATGCTCTACTGTGGATTTAGAAAAAAAAAATCAGTCTCAACTCCCTATTTTATGTCATTCTTTTTTTTTCCAGAAGTATCTGAAATATCTTGTTTGCTAGTCCAGATGGAAGGCACACTGAATATGTACAAAAATGACCATGCCCCTAGAAACTCCAGGACACCCTCTCCCACACAGAAAAAAAAAAAAGAAAAAAAGAAAAAAAATTAAGAATTAATCAAACTAAAATACTCAATAGAAAAAAAAATTGGCAGAAAAAGAGGAACTTAAAGTCTGTTCCCTAATCAGACCAGACAGTGCCACAGCTGCCCAGGTTTTGTGAACATATTTGAAGGAAAGAGCAACCCATCACCAGCACTTTGCCAATATTCAGGTTACTGCAGTACACCATCTGTGAACACTTTCTCCTTTCAGTCACAGGCTGATTCACACTTCCAATGGGATCACCAGGGTCTCCTAAACTTTCAGCATCTGCTTGATTGAGAAGCTTTCCTTGGTACCTAAGGCAGCACTGCTGATGTGCTTGGCTCAGACCTTGCCCATCCACTCATGTCCAGAGCCTCACCCAGGACAGCCAAGCTGAGTGAAGGTTCCTCTCCCCTCAGGCCACACAAACTCTCCAGGCTTGGAGCACGGTGGGATTTGGTACTACCATCAATAGTATTTCCAGGCTAATTACTGAAATGCTTCACCTTGGACTCCTTTTTGTCTTTCAAAACTCCCATGTGGAGGCACTAACTCTGCTCAGTGAGTTTGGGTTTTTTTTGGGGGGCACATTCAGCTGCTCAGACTCCTGGAGGGCCTGCCTGGTGCTCCAGCACTGTAACCCAAGGTGATCCAGCTCCTGCATGGAGCTGTGATGGAGCAAGCACTGGGGAAGGAGCCTCTGGGCTGGGCTCTGCCAAAGGCAACAAGCTTTGCACCACAGCTTCTGGCACCCCTCTCCCCCAAAACTCTTAATGAAGATTTACAAGCCCTTCTTTGGAATTACAGGTCCAAAGCCAAACCCCTACGCTGAGGTGAAATAATTTCTGACTCAGCACTGCTGAGTTCTGTCAGACATGAATTTAGGCACCTAAAGCTACTTTTTTGCCAATGCTTTAAAGTCTTTTGCCATAAACTTTTAGTTAGAATTTTGGTATGACTTTGCTTTCTACAGACAGCATCTTACAAAAAAATTATTTACAGTTTATTAAAGCTTTTGTATTTATGAAAGCATCTGTATGATGCTGTTGATGTAGCTCACTATGCACACTGTCTGATATACTTCATATTATATTTACAGTGGTATAAATAAGTTTTACTTATGATTATAAAAGTGGGCTAATCTGACAGCTCCTGGAGCCTTGGCACAGCAAGGGCAAGAAAGAGATGGTGGTAACAGAGCCTTCCAAAAATGTGCCATTGGCACTTTCCAGTTTGACCCATAGGACCAGACTCTCAAGATTTAAAAAAAAAATTCTATCTTTGGCTAACAGGCTGGCTTTTACAAGATCACCAGCAAACATACCACATATGTTTGGTTTGTGTAAGGACTTTTCACCCCTCTTTGATTCCAATGAGTTTTTACATGTGTAAAGCCAAATGTTGATACTTCCAACTCCTGAGTTGCAAAAAATGTTTAGCTAAAGAGCAAAGTTATGCAGGTTATTAATGTCTCTGAAGTAAGGAGAAAAACAGGGCAACTTTAATTAAATTAAGTGTAGCAGTCCAAGAAAACTACATTATATTTAACAATGATAAATATGTGGGCTTAGTAACCTGCAAAATACACCATCCTATCTTAATAATAACAAGAATAAGAATATGCAACACCCTTCCTTTCTTAAAAATTTAACTTTGATGGAAGGTTTACTTGGTAAAGACTCAGAGGACCTTAGGTCCTGTTGTTCACTAAAAGTACTACCTTTTAGTAAGTGTTATATCTTTTTCATTAATGCAGTCAAAATTTTACATTCAATCTAACAATCTCTTTTGAAATATATTATTAAATATGAAAGGGAGAGCCAAGGTGTAATTTTCCCTTCCACAATATGTCTGAAGATCCCAGAAATAATACCTGCAAGAGAGCTTACACAGGAAAAGGAATTAGTTATTGTTCACTGCCTTATCAGGCACAGATGTTAAGGCTGAAGACATCTATAAAGAGCAGCATCAGATAAAGGTGGGTGTACATTTCAGAACTGACAGCATGAAGAAACAGCTGAGACCCAATTAAAATAAAAGCAGAGTAGAAAAAGGGACACAAAGATTGGAAAACTCAAAAGGGAGAGAAAGGATAAATGTGGGACACAGGCTGGAACTAAACTCAAAAGAGAGAGAAAGGATAAATGTGGGACACAGTTTGGAATGAAGACCAAAATCAGAAGCATTAACAAAAACCTCATATTGTGGGAAAGTGTAGGTTAACACACAGGTATTTCTCTACAATTCAATTACCATGCTAAGTCCCTCCTAAATGAACACCCTTGTAATGTAAATACTAGCCACTTGTGTTTAACAAGAGGCAAACCCCAATTTTCTGTGTTCCAAGGAGAAGTGAATCTTTCCAACATTGAACTGTGAGATCAAAGACATTACCTAAGAAATACAAATCAAGTCTGTGGTAGAAAGTTTTGAGGTTTTGATACTATGTAAACAAGGAGAACAGACCTTTCAAACAATAACTGCTATCACTAAAAATTACACAAAATTACACATTTAATTAATCCCATACCTCAAGGTTCCTCTAATGTCCCAGAAAGAACAAAAAATTACATTTGCTTATTTTAATGCCTGTTTTGTCTCTGCCTTACCACTGATCTGACAGCTACACTGATCTGCATATTTTTTGATTTTCTACCAGTCTATAGATGAATGCCAGAGGATATAATGCTTACTGGTAGGACTAGCAACTTTAACTTCTTAGAAAAACTGTAGAGAATTTTTTACTCAGGTATGACTTTAAAATAACATTGCCCAGCATCTGGCAGAAGTATTTCATTCATGTGACATTATTAAATACTGTAAAATAACATAAGGCCTGCTCCCTTGAGTCCTCTGGGATTTTCTATAAAGAAATAGCTTCCAGGGAACCTAAATGCTTTCTGTGAGGACTCCATGGTTTCTTCCTGGCACTTTCAATAGCTGTTGCTTGGGGCAGGGTAATAGTCAAAGTCAAAATTTTATGGGAAAGTCTTGAGTCTTTTGAAACAGTACCATAAATCCATTGTAGCTGGGCATTTTTTGTACCTCTGGCTATAGCAAAGGACTTAAGTAAACTGTGCAGAGCCATCTAGGCCTTCAGCACTCTTAGACCAACCTTTCATTAAAACAGGGATTGTAATTCAAGAGGATCCAATACCAATATTTTATTCAACAGAAATATTTCATTAGGAATTAAGAGAAATTAAGTCTCTCAACCAACACATCTATTTGGAAGTTATAGGAGATCAATAGACCATTCCTTAAATAAAGTATTTTTCTCACAATAGTTTTTTTCTTATAATGTAGAAATAATGACATATGAGTAAATTATTTTGGAAATAAAAAAATATTTTACGTAAACAATCAAAAAATCCCTGTCCTTCCTCTGAGACCCCCAAACCAAATTCCTTGAAATTGTTTCTGTTTCATTATAAGATTCTCTGTCACTAAGCATATTTAGTATGCTAAAAGGAAACTTAATTTTCAGAGCTTGAAGGTTTGGCTTATAAAAAAAACTCTTGGACCTAAAAGCCTCCCCTAAAACCTAGAAGAGCAAGAAATTACTGCTGACTCTGTTAGGCAAAACTCTTAATGTGCATCCAAAGATATACAAACAGAGATGTAACAAAAAGAACCATTGTTGTAAGGGGAAAAACCCAAAAAGATAACTTCATCCTTATTTCAGTTTTAAAAACATTCCCAGAAAATAGAATCTGCTACATCAGGAAGAGGACAGATGTCAACCTATTAAAGATTACACATATCATAACAGAAAAAAATCCAGTAAACTTTTATTTTCAGTGAAAAATCCTATGCACACAGAATAAGTGAGTCTAGATTATCTTCAAACAGATTGCCTAAAATTCAGATGTTTTTCCAATGATGCTACACTGTCAGAAATCGTGTCTAAAGGACATCTTTCTGATTTTCCTACAATGGAGTCACTTTCATTACAAACCTGAAGTAAAGGGACAAAACTTGTACCTCAGTAGGGCAACAATATTTCTGGACTAAATGGTACACAGTTCTAGAACTGATAGGACAAAAGATAATGGTTTTAAACTGCAAGAGGATAAGTTTAGATTAGATAATAGGGCTAAATTCTTTACTGTGAAGGTGATGAGACATGAGCTGCTCAGAGCAGTGGATGCTGCATCCCTGGGCCAGGTTGGAGCAATCTTGTCTGGTGTCCCTGCTCAGGGCAGCAGAGTGGGAAACAAATGGTCTTTAAGGTCCCTTCCAGCTGCAAACTGTTCCATGATTCTATGGTTCTGAACTGGCATTGGTATTAGGAAATTGTCTTATAACATGTATAATTTTAAAATAAATTTATCCATGTTTACTTCTGAAAAATCTTTGAATTGAAACTATTGAAACAATTTTTTTTTTTATTAAAATTACTCATGTGTTCTGCCTGGGAGAAGACTCTGATTTTGGACTACTGAAACAGCATTTTTGGGCCCAAATTCACATCAGACACTGACACCATGCCTTTCATTGAAGCTCTGCACTAAAATGTGAAATAAAAACATGTGAGAGCAAAGCAGAAGTGCTAAAAATAGTAAAAGAAGTGCTGAAAAGACAAAATGCACAAGAAGTAAAAAAAATTGTCTGGAATTGAAATCTATGCATAAATATCAGATTACAGAAGAGCCCAGTCTTCCATTTTATTCTGCTAATTTTTAATTTTTACCTGCAAGTTCTGCTTTCTCGCTTCTATTTTTCACTGTGTGAAATGTGTCAGTATAGCCTTTACAAGACTGTAAAATAAGCACCAAATCTTCAGCTATATATCTTCAAGAAAACTGAAACATACCTAAGATCTTAAAACAGTGGTGAAAGGTAAAGACTTTTAACAACTTCTGTTATTTTTCTTTCTAGGTAAGAACATACAAGGCTTTGCAAAACTAACAAAGAGCATAAGGTCCCTCATAAACTGACCACTGCCTATCTGAGTAACTGCTGGATACTCAACAGGCAAGCAATAGTATTGCTTAGTGAAATATATTTTATCTATCAGAACCAGGAAGTTAATTAAAATGTGAAAACAAAAAATATATTGTCCAGTGTATTAGCATCCAGGAACTTATCGATATTTAGAATAGAATCATGGGATAATTTAGTTTGGAAGAAACTGCTGAAGTCTCAAGCCCAACTTCCTGCTCACAGCAGGGTCAACTATGAGATTGGACCATATTACTCAAGGTTTTATTGTTTGGCCTGGAAAACCCCTAAGGATGGAGAGAATACAGTATCTCTGGGCAGCTTCTTTAATGTGTCACTACCTTCATAATGAAAAGATTTTCTATGTATCCAGACATAATCTCCCTTGCTCCACTGTGTGCACTGAAATCTTAGCCTGCCATGTCATGGTGTCTCTCATCACCTACCAAGCTGTGCAGGTCCCTGCCTGCCCAGATTCCCAGGTCCTTTTCAGCTGCTTCTGAGCCAATCTCTAGCCTGCATTGGTGCAAGTGATTATTTCTTCCCAGATACAGGACTTTATCCTCGACCTTGATGAATTGCACAAGGTCCTGACAACCCATTCTTCCAGCCTGTCTGGCTCTGTACAAATGGCTGGCCTGACCTCTAGAATGTAGAATACAATCACTGGTAGCAATCACCCAGGATTTATCATGCAAGTGCTATCCAAAATGTGTGAAAGTATGTCAATTAGGAAAAAAAACACAAAGAAAAAAGAAAGAATGACACATGTTGCCAATGATCCATTTATTTTGCAGAATGCTCCTTCAAGACTCACAAAGGGACCAAACATTGCTCCATTTGTCTCTGACTTCATTAGAAGAGGATTTCCAGAACTTTTGCCCCCTGCCTTTTTTTGTTGTTTTTTTTTTTCTCCTTTTTGAAGGGCCTTGTAGTGTTCTGAAGCATGCACAATGTGTTCAGTAACTCCTTGGGGAATTGTAGCAACCCCTTATTGAAAACAATGTCAGACAATCCTTCATATGCTGTAAGAGAGACAGCATACTTTCCTCCAAAACAGATATGTCTTACATGACATAAAGTTTTCCTCTTTTCCAATAGACCTTTTTGTGAACAAAAAAATAATCATGAGTCAAGGAGACATGAAGAAAATTATACATCTCCTTGAACATTTTTTGCATTGAAATGATGAAATGCCTTTTTGTAAACTTACTAGAACTTTCAAAACTTCCTGCAATATGCCATTCTACACAATCTGCTAATCAGGGACAATGCTACAGCAACAACCTGGCATGGCCAGTTTGATATTTACAGTAATGTATCAATACAAAGAGAAAAAGACATCTCTCTTTTTTTTAAACATATAGAAAGTTTTCATTTTTAACTAGGTGGGGCTTTTTCTTTTTGTTTTCTCTTAATTGAGATAAGACGGGATTTTTCTTTAAAACTTATGAAAAATCTACAAATGGTGTTAATTTCACTCTGTTTGCTGACATCTCAGAGGGATGAGACTTGTGATGAAAGACAAACTCCTCCAAACTCACCAGTAATAGTGAAGAGAAATCTAAAGGTGGGGCAGGACAGGAGAGGGGGAGTACGCCTGTCCTTGTTGTGTGGCAGATGGGGAAGATTGCCTTGGGTAATATTAGTATATACAGAATTGTAGCCCAAATGAAGGACATTTCAAAGTGTCCCAAGACACTTTGAAAGACATGCATTTAGTTCAGCTCTTCACTGATACTTGATTTCAGAACACAAAAATGCATAATTTTTACAATTACAGTAGTGCTTGCGTCAGCCACAGGATGATCAATAGTCAAAACACAGGGGTGGGTGCACCCATGTCAATAGATACTAAATCTTTCCAGAGCAGAACAGGGTCAGAAGCTCAAGTAATTAGTCATTCTGCCCACCACAAGCTCTATTAAGCCCATATTTAATGCCTGGAGGCAGTGAAACATAAACAAGAATCATGGATCACAGCATGATTCTCTTGGGAAAAAAGAAAAGTCAATCTCACTTAAAATTGCTCTCATAACTAATTACTATATTTCTTAACCTACTTAACAGTAGATTTAGATAAATATATTACTCCTCTCTTTCCCTTAAAGGATCTTAAATTATTAGAAAGTTGCAGAAAAAGCAATCTCCAATAACACATCTTACTTCTTACACATTTCTTTCTGTTCCAAATGTAAAATTGTGCTGCCTAGGTTTACATATTTTTTGCATGTCCTAGAGACTAATCTTTGCAAATTAGAAGTAGAATCAGGCGAGGATTTTTTTATTAATATTACAGACCAAAGTATAATGTCAAGGATTTGTAATACAGTTTCTCTTAAAAGGTGCAAGTAGTCACAGTATGGTTCAATGAGATTCTATGACTTTCATTATCCTAACTCATTGCTCACTCCTATGTTAAATTGCCTTGGGTTTCACAAACCTACTGATTTTTGAGAAATTCCTTTTTCCCTTTCCACTTCAGAGGTGTTAAATTAAATCTTTAAAAGTTATCCTCAAAGAGTAAGATAAACTGGATAATATTTGTTCTTTCACTCCAGAAAAGGTAGAAGTTTCCTTACCTCTCCAGGGAATAAGGAAGGTGCAGCTTCAGTGGCATTGGCTGTAGCTGTGCAAGGGATACACTCTCATTCTTAACTCACAAAAGTTGCTACAAGAAAACATGTTCCTATATGTTGTGTATGAAAATACATTACAGAGATTTGGCCATCAGGTCAGATTCTAGATAAGGCACTGTACATTCTAAAATGAGAGAGAATTTCTAATCTTTGTTAAAAGAGCTCTCAAAATATGGGTGATACAAGAGCAGAAAGTAGAAAAACTCTGGCAAAGCAGATTCCACTTAGTATCCTTGAGACAGGTGATGCATCTACCAGATCCATATCCCTTTCACTAATGGCATCTTACAAAAACAGAGCTGTTCAAAGCTGTGCACACACCCTTTCTTCACTGCTCCCAAATACCCACAAAAAATACAAACGGGGAAATACAATCTTCTTCACTATGTGGTGAACAGATTTAAGATATTTCTATATAACCACAAGTTTGGGGGAACTTTAGAAGTTCTGTCCCTTGTAAATTGGTTAAATAGGGCTCCAGTCTGCACCTGCTCAGGAGCAACTGCACAGCAAGCTACCAAGGACAGAAGGA
Organism: Erithacus rubecula; assembly: GCF_903797595.1. Taxonomy (NCBI): domain Eukaryota; kingdom Metazoa; phylum Chordata; class Aves; order Passeriformes; family Muscicapidae; genus Erithacus; species Erithacus rubecula. Next base: position 43,191,723 of record NC_136688.1, read on the forward strand.
AAGTCCTCTCTGTCCAGACATTAAAGGAACTGTGTTTGCAGATGATGCTGGACTGTATGTTCATCTTTTCTAGCTAATTCATGAACCACTGAATCACATAGGTTGGAGTAGACCTTCACAATCATCAGCCCAACCTTTGACCAATCACCACCCTGTCATATGAACCAGAAAACTAAGCAGCAAATTCAAGTTCTTGAGTTACCACACATTCAGAGAAGTGCCCACAGGTGGTAGGGCAAAGATGGGTAACTGCAATGACATTCACAAGATGGGTAACTGCAATGACATTCACAAGTCAGCAGCTGAAATTATTCTATTATTGTGGATAATCATAACTCTTCTCTTGCATTAAATTTTAAGAGGGTATGGATTGTGGTCTTCCTCTTATTTTTTTATTGTTTCAATCTTAAATTGACAAAAAGTTTAGTAAGAAAACCAGCTCTAGAGAGATATAATTTGCTGAGTAGTCACCTTAGCTTTTTTTCCCACAGAGCAAAAATAGATATAATTTAGTAATTTAACTTTTTTTTGTGAGAGCATTAGACTTTGAAGACATGATTTTTTTGTTCTACTCTGCTGGGAAAAGAGGCAAGAGAATGTGAAAAGAATCATTATATTGGCTCTCCATTTCCTCATAAAGAAGAAATTCAGAATAATAGTCACTGATATAGCAAAACCAATTTGTTTCTCTTACTTTTTCATCCTATGGATTAAAAGAGACAGAACATAAGAGAAGTGACATGTTATCCTATTCTACTGAGAAAATAATGACAATTCAACAAGAATGGTTAGGCAAGACTGAATATTTAACCAATCAAACCAAACTGTTGAAATCAAAAATTCTATTTTCATTTTATGTGCTGTCTTCTGACAATAAATGTTTGATAGTCCTGTTATATAATAGGTTTTATCAAAGGCCAGGGTAAAATGATCAACAGAAATTACCTTTCTGGAATTCGGAGCTAAGGCTTAAATCTGAATGAAACCCACTTATATTTATGGTATAATTTGTGCCAATATACCTCTCCCAATAAAAACCCACCATATGTCAAAGTATCCTGAGTACCAAGAACATATTTCTCAGGGATTACCAGAACAGAAAGAGCTACTTCTTCTGAAATAGGACGTGTAATAGGATGTGTATTTCTTTTCTGGCACATGTCTAACTGTTGCCAACTTCTAAGTTTCACAAACAAACCCCTAGCATTCTTTGTGGCAAGGAAAAAATTTAGGGTAACCAATACAAAAATATGTAATCCTTACAACTGTGGAAACCCTTAAGAAAATGATTCTCTTATGAAGTTTTAAAAAATGCACCCTCACACAGGCGCACAGACCTGCACTTCATCAGATATATAAAAAGATATATATATACCCTGTCTTGATCACTGTCAACCAGATAAGCCCTCCTGCAGCAGCCCATTCCTACTGTAGCACATAACTGAAGTGTGCTCAAAATGCCTAGAGCCAAAAGGGTGTTGTGCTGATTCTAACCTTTGGTGCCTCTCTCCATGCATGCTGTAGATGCATCTCTCCATTAATATTCCAGACAAGATTTTGATTCCATTAGGCACCCATTAGTCAAAGTTAAATCCTTTGGTTTTTATAGCATATTTTATTTTCTACTCTTTTTCAGAATTCTCACATTACCTTTACACAAGCCCAAAGATTGAAAATATTTCTGTTTGCCTTACAAGAACAATTTCTTCACTTCTGATGGTCACCACGTTTTGCTTCAGACAGTACAGTATATAATAACAGTAGTAATAGTCTTGAGAATGCAGTCTCTACCACATATAGAGCACCTGTGTAGAAAGCAACATCTAAATTCATATTACACAGAGTTATTCAAGTCTCAGAAGAGTTTCCTATGGCTTTCAGGTATGTTTCACCAAGAGGTGTATATAAAACATTGAGCTAGCACAATACAGGACTAAAAAACTTTGCAGCTCTCTAAATCCATTAAAAAATATATATATACTGTGCTGTCCTGATTGACCAGAGTACTGATGTATAAGTCTGAAGCCTCAACATAATCCCCAGTGCTCACTCAAGAAAGAGTGTAAGAAGAACTAGTAATCCTAAATTAGTATTACAAGTATAGGAATTATTTTTCTAATGTTAGAAGCCAGAGCAAATTTCAAGTTCAGGTTATCATTATATAATAATTTGGTCTTCCAGGATGTGGAAATGCACATACACTGTTGCACAGTGCCTAGAAACTCCCATAAGGGACCTCCATTAACTGGGTGCTCTACAATGCAACCAGGAGATATCCATCTCTGTTGTGACAGAGGTGAAACTTAAAAGTATAAATGGAAAATATGACAAACACAAAGGTGCTACTGACAATTTATGGAAAATTTTCAAAAGATCCCAAGTGTTGAAGTGTCCAGATGCTGAGAAAAGAGCCCATGCTTGAGTGTCTTGCTCAACACCATATACAGCACTCAATAGCTTTGAGAGGTGAAACCAGACTTCCAAAAACCCCTTTACTGGTGCTTTAGCATCAAGAACATCCCTTCTCTCCATTAATGTTCCAGGGTGTCATTTCTTACACTTGGGTCACCCCACATTTCCAGCAAAGCATGTCTCAAAACACTTATTCACTAGATTAATTGTCATCAATTTGTGTCTTACAAGTACTGCAGGTGTAAGGCTGTGGAAATAGAGAGAAAAGGTAATAATGGGTAGCAAATACATCAAACTGAATGTTTCCTTCCTCCTCCTTCCACAGAGACATTCTTTCATTTCCATGAAATGAGGCTGACCTGATGCACTTATCCACAGGTTCATCAGTTTCTATGCAATTTTAAGACACACTTCATTATTCATTGGAGTCACTTGGCTGCCCTCTTGAAAATTGTCTGTAGTATTTGAATATTAATTCTATTTCCAAGAGTTCTACCCATGTTTTCTTCTCCCTTGTGTCTGCTTGGGCAGATCATTAATTAATGAATCACTACAGATAACAGGTTTATATTTAAGTACTTGGTGATGCAGATGCCTGAATCTATTAACAAGGGAAGCCTACATTTTGCCTTTTTGCCTAGTGACTTCCACTATGAAAGCCACTGAGCAGTCAAAAAATTAGATCAGGGTTGATTTTATTGCTTTTAATTTATTTCCATCTAGACTGAAGAAGTGTGAGACATCTGGTTAAACAGGCATATGGAACAAAGGTGTAGTTAGAAGCCTCAACAGACTTTTTACAGTAACATTCATAATTTGACAAGTAGAAAATAAAGTTTTAAGCAAGGCAGAAGATACTTTATCTGAAGGAACACTCTAAGTTTCTACCACTGGAATACCATCAAATTTAACTCTCCTACTGCACACACAATGATCAGAATCAAACTGTAGATCTTAAAATAGGCCAGAAAACCCAAAGCCCTATTTAAATCTTATCATATTTAATTTTTAAAGTCCCTAAATAGGAGCTTCATTCAAAATATCAGTTATTCAAAACTTCAAAGGAAGTAAAATACTGAAAACTTCAGATTATTGATGCTATTTCTCTGTCCATAACAGGAGCAGCAAAGCTGAAAAAGAAGCTAGAATATTCAATGCCAATTAAAACAGAACAAAACAAAACAAAACAAAAACCCCAAAAAACCAACAAACCCCCCCCCCCCCCAAAAAAAAAAAAAAAAGCCACAAGAAAACCACATGGATAGGGCATGTTTGGAACTCTATTTAACCAATTCCAAGGCAGTGAAGTCTTATATCACTTACAGGTAACAGAGAAACTGATTAGGTATTCAAATTGCTGACTGGATACTGAAAAATATAACAATTAATACTTCATTTTCTCTTTACTAAATGCAGTCATGGCCTGCCAATCTTAATTTCAAGCCTAAATGATTTTAGAACCATAACAAGAGAGTCTGTAATGTGTTTGATTTATTTATACGTTAACAGTTCAATGGGGGTTTTATTATTATTTTCAACAGATTACTTAAAATTATTTTGCTGATATATTGACAAGGGTGAATAAATATTTAGAACAACAAGATGTCCAAGCAAAAAGAAGTCAATTCCATTTCCTCATACTTTATGCAAACAAATTGCCATAGGTAAAACTTTGGGGATTTTTCTCTGTTCCAGTGGAACCAATGGATTAGTAATACATGATATTAAAAACAGTCAACACATACTGAGCAGTAACTCAGAAACTGTGGAAAATCTCTTTGGTACTTTGCTGTTTAAACTAGATTTCACCCAGATGCTGGGTGCAAGTAGTACTGCTTAGTGATGAACAGGTCCTAAAGTAGTTCTAAATCCTCTGGGCTCTGATGAGAAGACAGAGAGCTGTAATTTATTCTCCTGTATTTGAGGGTTCAGCTGAGGGTTTCAAGAAACAAGGATGTGCTGGCTAGGTTTTCCTGGCTGTGCATGCAGCCCCTGCACTGACAGATGGGATGGGAGAGGAGGGACAGAGAGCAAGAGCCTGGGACACCCTTCAGTACCAAGGCACAGTGAACAGGAGCAACCAGGAGACCTGCAGCAAAAATGCAGCTGTGAACCTAAGCAACATTCAAAAATAGGTGTGCCAAGGGCCAATGCCATCCAAATTCTTCAGAGATGCAAAAAGGTGTTTTTCCTGTGCCCTTCTTTTACCATTTTGACTCATTAGAACCACAATTTTCACAAGATGCACCAGTACACAGACTGTTAGGGTTTGTTAGTAATTCAAATACTGCCTTATCATTCATATAGAGTATACTCTAATTAAAAATAAATTATACATAGAGGATGGTGTCTTCTCTCGAATATGAGAATACAGTTGCTCTCTATGAAAATATATAAGAAATTGTCCACCATTTTTTTTGCATTGCAAAACACCATTTTTATACATTTCCCTGTACAGTAGTCTTTTCTAACAGCTGAAATAAAACAGACACACAAAAGTAGCACTACTGCTTAACAGATCTTTTTTCATTTCTCTCAAATACAAATACAGGAACATATAGGATTTGTCACAGTAATACAAGGAACACTTAATTTTACCACTGTTTTCATTGCATCTTCCCAGGCACAGGTGTATAAGAAGAAAATAAATGTAGCTCTAGAATACAGAAGAATTTTTTAATCAAATCTTCATTTCACCTTTATTCATGTAAAACTTTCAATAATATGAGAAGTTTTGCCTAACCAGACTGCCTAAAAGCTGAGGACTGGCTTCAATATTTTGTCTTGGATGAACATTACCTATGCACAATATAATTCAAGTCACAGAATCACAGAATTGTTAGTGTTGGAAGGGACCTTTGGAGATCAAGTCCAACTCCCCTGCCAAGGCAGGGTCACTTAAAGCAGGCAACACAGGAACTCATCCAGGTGGTTTTGAATGTCTCCAGAGAGGGAGACTCCACAACCTCCCTGGCCAACCTATTCCAGTAATCTGACACACCCAATGTATAGAAGTTCCTCCTCACATTGAGGTGGAATTTCTTGTTTTAGTTTGTGGCCATTGTTGCTCATCCTGTCACTAAGCACCACTGAAAGAGTCTGGCACCAACCTCCTGGCACCTGCCTTTGAGACATTCACATGCATTAATGGGATTCCCTCTCTGTCTTCCCCAGGCTAAGCAGGCCCAGCTCCTTCTGTCTCTCCTCATTGGAGAGATGCTCCAGACCCCTCACCATCTTTGTGGCCTGGCTGGACCCTCTCCAGTAGCTCCTTGTCTTTGCTGTGTGAGGAGCCCAGAAGTGCACCTGGCATGCTGGATGTGGTCTCACCATGGCTGAGTAGAAGGGGAGGACCAGCTCCCTTCACTGCTGGCCACGCTCTGCCCAGTGCATTCCATTGTCCCTTCTGGCTGCAAGGGCAGTGCCAGCACATGGTCAGCTTGTCAATCCCCAGGTCCTTCCTATCAGTGCTATTCTCTAGTATGACAGTCCCAGATTGTGCTGGTGTTTGGGGTTCTTCTTCCCGTGGTGCAGGACCCTGAACTTTCCCTTGCTGAACCTCATTAGGTTTCTCCCAACCCAATTATCCTGCCTTTCAAGGTCCCACTGAGTGGCAGCAGAGCCCTCAGGTGGATCACCCACTCACTCTTTGCATACTGGCAGCAGACTTGCTGAAGATGCACTCTGTGCCTTCCTCCAGGGTATAGATAAACAAGTTGAACATGACCAGATGCAGTATTGCTCCCTGGGTAGCACTATTGACTCCAAATGAATTCTGCTCCACTGATCATGACCCTCTGAGCTCTGCCATTCAGTTCTTGACCCACCTCACTGTCCACTCACCTAGCCTTCTTTTCTGACCTGACTTATGAGGAAGTTGTGGGAGACAGTTTCAAAATCAAGCTAGGCAACATCCACTGTTCTCATCAACTCACTCTGCCATGTCACCATTGAAGGTTATGAGAACTCAATTTACATAAGAGCCAAATTCTGTTGCATACTTCCAGACACATATGGGACACAGCCTCTGATCTACACAGTTTGCAATCTGACTAAAGATGATATGAATAAAGATAAATGCTTCAAAATCATAGGAAGGGAGAGAAATTGTAACTACAGATGCAAGAGTTTGCTGTCTGAATGACTTAAAACTGCTGATTGCTGCCCTTCTGCCAAAGAATAGCTATGCACAGCTTAGCAATTAATATGATACTATTTTCTGCTACTTTTTCCTTCTTTTTCTTTTTTTTTTTTTTTTGTCTTTGTAAGACCTCTGTGTAAATTTGCTTGCTGATAGTGAGAAGCATTTGTGCTTTCATGCCAGCAACCTTCAACAAAATTGTCTGTTAAGTGTGAGCTTTTAACTAATTTTAATAAGGATCCTTGACTAAGGTGACTGTAAGAAGATCTATTTAATAGGGAAAAAAAGAAAAAAGAGCTGGGTCAATATGACATTTCATTTTCTACTCAGTGTTACCACTCTTTCAAAAATGTCCTTATCCAGATACTTCCTGATTATCACTTTTTCAGAAATAATAATGATTAGCTAGAAACCTGAAAAAAAAGAGAAACACTGCAACTGCAAGAAAGGCTCTGTGTGCTAGACAGTTTTTAATGAGCAATTGACAATAAAGTTCTCCTAGAAATATGATAAACATATCACTAACAGGGAAAAAAACAACTCTCTTTATTTCCTGTTTTTTTGATTTTTTTTTCCATAAAAGATGAAAGTGTTGTAACACTCTTAAGAACACCTTCCATTGAAGAGACCAGACTCAATGTCTGGTTAGGGACAATTTGCCAGGGCATGAAGCCCCAAAACCCACTTTGGGTGCTAAATCATCATTTATGAAGTCTCATTTTTGAAAATCTATTCATTTCTTTCCCTTTTAATACTTTAATTATTTTAATTTTCCAGTATTATCATTGGCTGAGTAGTAGCTAGGATTTAGTAACTCCTCAGGCCTGTGGAATGCACAACCTAGACTTTTCTAGACTTCTGGTGCAATTTGACTGTAGAGTGCTGTCAAGTCACACAGAATCCCACACAAGGCACGACAGAAATAGATGCTTCCTTTCGCATCCAGAAATCTTATTATTTGAGCATTTGCTTGGCACATAGGAGGCCAACATACTAACTCCTTTTTCTGCTTGGTCTGTGACAGAAATCTCTACTCAGGTCTGCGCCAGTGCACTGAAGGAAAGCTCTCTTATGGTTTATCTCTGAAGTTGTTATGTTTTGTAAGAAACACATGGGTACTCAGGGAGCAGTAGAGAAAGCTAAAGGAGAATTCTGTAGACTGGTTGTAAGGGTATTCACCAGAGAGACTCAAGCCCTAAACCCTGTTCTGATAAACATTTCAGGATCTCTCTCTTATTGAGCCTTGTCTGCTTTGTATAAAATTTTTAACTGAATTGGGATGAGTATCCAAGTATCTCAACTGCCCTTATCACCAACTGCAGCAGTATTATCTCTTCAGGCCAATAAGTAGCTGACTGCTTATCCAAAGCAGAATATTCCCAACAAGAAGGGTTGAATGAGCCTGATCCTAAAGCCCTCATGGCAACAAAGCTACAACAGTTTAAGAAAATAGATGCTCAATCCCTCTGTTATAATCTAGCCAAAAATGTTAAAAATTGTGGTGTCCTACAACATAAGTGGATGTTTAACATAGAGATATGAAAGAAATTTTCTCCTTTTTTATTTTATTTTTAGGAAGGTGATGCTTTGATCTAAATGGTATGGACATCAAGAAAAAAAGGAAAAATATCTAATAGGGCGAAATAGCACTTATTAAGAGACAGAAGACCCTAGGTCACATCTTGTCTCAGCCTACTGCCACAGTTCCTTATATTTTATACATGCTGCTGATAATTCTGCTTGCTGGAAATACAAATGTCTAGGCAATAACACCCATTCATGTTTTTCCAACCCAAAAACCTTTCACTATAATGGTGACTTGGTAAATAATGGAAGAGTGGGTGCTGTCCACATCAGTTTCAGTAAGGCTTGTGACAGGGTTTCCCATTGTATCCTGACACAGAAGCTGATGAGGTATGAGCTAGATGAGACTTTACTGAGTGAGGTGGACAGAAAACTTGCTGAATGGCTGGGCCCAAAGGGTGATCAGTGGCATGAATTCTAGCTGGGGACCACTAACTAGCAGTATAACCCTGGGTTCAACAGTGGGTCTGATCCTCTTAAACACCTTCCCTAATGAACTGGATGACAAAGCAAAGTGCACCTTCAGAGTGTTTGCTGATGATACAAAACTGGCAGGACTGGCTCATGCACTAGAGGGTTCAGCCATCATCCAGGGGGACCTTGACAGGCTGGAGAAATGGAACTACAGGTGCATTGGGAAATTCAACAAAAAAAAGTACCAGGTCCTGCACCTGGAGAAAAACAACCCCAGGCAAATGCTGGGTACCACTCAGCTGCAAAGGAATTTGGCAGAAAAAGGCCCAGAATTCCCAGTGAATACCAAGTTTTACAGAAACCAGCAATGTTCCCCTGTAACTGAGAAGGCTAACAGTACCCTGGGCTGCATTAGGAGGAGTGGTGCCATCAGGATGAGGAGGGTGATCCTTCCCATTTACTGGCAAGGCCTTGCCTGGAGTACTGTGTCCAATGCGAGAGAAAGATGGAGCTGCGGGGATTTGGACTTGATGCCATATGACTTGAGATTTTCTTTGGTCCCATGATGCCAGAGAAGACCCAGCAAAGGGTGGCAAAGATGAAGAAGGGACTGGAGAATACTTCCTGTAAGAAAAGACAGGAAGAGCTGGGGCAGCTCAGTGGGGAAAAAAGAAGGATTGGGGGGAAGATCTCAGCAATATGTACAAATACCCAAATGGAACATACAAAGAGGACAGAGCCAGGCTCTTTTCAATAGGGTCCAGGAGGCCAGAGGCAATGAGCAAAACCTGGAAAACGGGTGGTCCCATCTAATTATCAGGCATGACTTCCTTACTGTGATGGTGACTAAGCATTGATCCAGATGCCAAGGGACATTTTGGAGTCTTATTCCTTGGAGATACTCCAAAAACATCTGGATGTAGTCCTGGGCAATGAGTTCTAGTGGCCCTGCTTGAGCAGGAGGATTGGACCAGATGACCCCCAGAGGTCCCTTCCAGTCTCAATAATTCATATGATCAAATACTATATACTCATCATATATAACAATGTTCCAGGGTGCACTGGACTTCTTGGACTACAATGGCCTAAATCCCATAGCAAATGCCCTTTCAGGGATTTGTAGTGCATTCAAGAGCAGCATCTTATTCCGAGATTTGGGGATGTCTGAAATGCTCATGTGAGTTTTTAAATACAGTTTTCTACCTGAACAAGAAATCTTGCAGGGGTTCAAAGTCCTTGTGTGCTTTTTATATTTTATGTATGAGTTTCCACTGTACTTACAGATCTGGGAACCAAATTTGCAATTCTAGACATAGAAACATCTATTCTTTTAGCCCTGCCACTTTGCTAGCTGGGAAGTAACTACTGACACTAGGGAGTGCAAGGTCTTGTGAGTGTCTAGCTCATGTCAATGACCACCTGTGACAACCTGACCAAGAGTGTCTGAAAGAAAGATACCCCTTAAAATGCATGAAAAAAGACATTAATTCCTATCCTCTTGGAAGTCCATTTCTCACAAATTCAGAAAGAGCAACAAATCACTACCATTAATGGCAGTCTGCCATTAATGTTAAAAGAATTATCAATTTTTGATAAATGTAGGTTTATCTGCTGGGCAACTTTAAGTGCAGACACGTCTGGCTGTACTGACTCTAATTAAGACATCTAAGAGAGCACTTTATTTCCCTCAGCAAATCAAATATTCACCAAGCTGGTCTCACACTGTGAGCTGCAGAAGACAGTTCAAGTCCTTTCCTTTGCAGCTCTCTGCAGAGAGATCATCTTCAAGCATACACTGAGTCTTAAAGAGCAATAAATAATTAACATCATGGGTGAAGTATATCCACCTGGAAAAATAATTCTTAAAAATGAAAGATTTGAGTGAACAAAAATATACTAGAATTGCTGAAGGATGCATGCCAGAGGAGATTCAAAGTTGAATCCAAGATGAATTCAAAGATGCAAATAATAAGTCTATAATAAGTCTTTACCTACATGAAGTAATGCCCTTATTCTGTCCAGTAGTGAGGCGGCAGCAGGGATGAAATACTTACAAATATTCAAAATCATTATCCCACCATGAGCTCTTTTCTGTGTATATGCACTTCTGAAGATATCACATGTAGATTCTCTAATTCTTCCTCGGGCTATCTATGTCCAAATTGCAAAAGGAATTGTAAGGCTGTATTTAACCTGTCTCCTGCCTAGCAAGCTTGACTTGAGTCTTCAGCTCTAAGAACCAACCCTTATGTATTCATATTGCCTTGTAGGAAAATCTGAGTCTGAGCTAGGGCACATCCTTGTGCAGCCTCCCAGACTGAGAGCTGGTCAGCTCCGAGAGCAGAGCCAGAGTGCAGGGCCAACAGTAAGAATGCTGGGTCACTTGGGAGAGGGAGCATTCCAGACCTGGAATATCTATATAGGACTCAGTGGTCCACATTATGTCCACAGCATGCAAATTCCTATTCCAATGAGCCTAAATCACAGCAAGGAACACAATTAAGGAAACAGAAGAACTAGTTCCCAGTGAGGAACAGGAAAATAGAAGCAGAATGATGTGCAATAAAATTTTATATCCTCAGATATGCAGATTTTAAAATCAAATATTTTTTTAAAAATCCTAAAACTTATTTGATGTTAAGCAGTGTTTCTGCCAACACAAGTATTGCAGATACAGCTGTGAGATTTCTTTCTGAGCATATTCTCCCTGGAAATAAAATGCTAATATGGCAAGAGGTAAAACGAGGAGTACAGGGAAATCTGACTGGAATGTGACACTGATGAGGTTCAATCCAGCCCAATGATGGTCTGTCTTTGGCATGCTTTTAAGATTACCTGGATAGCTGCAGCCCACATGTGGGCAAAATAATTTTGCTGTCAGTTCTGTGCCACAAGACTATCAGCATGGAATAACGTTTTCCTGTCTTGGTAGAAGCTTTAATCAATGATTAATTCAAGGATGCAAATATGCTCTGTTTGGTCCTTTGTTTCAGTGTTGGAGAAAGTACTGTCCAGGACATAGACATTCTAAGAAGGGCAGCCTTGTGGCAAACACAAGAACCACATGAAAGCCACTTCTGTGGATACATTAAAGCAGCAAGAAGACAGAGGCAGAAAGCCACAGCTGTGTTGAAAAGTCCATGTGAAAGTAGATGAGCAGTAAAATTTGGGATAATAACAATCTGTAAAAATGATCTTCCCCTCCCCCACCCCATTATTTTTCATCTTTTTTTCCATCTTTAAGCAAAAAAGAAGTCACCTACCAGGTAGAGGTTTGCAGGTCTTCATATTTCCACTTGTAATTCAGTGCTCGTTATTACATATTGACTGCTTAAGGAAAATAGGAATTTTTAACCGTTATACAGTTCATTGCCCTGTTAAATTGTGAATCACAAATACAAATTATTTAAAGGTTCTTTTGTCGTATAGCAAATATGAATAAAGAAATAAAGGAAAATTTATCCCTCTCTAATTTACCACTCATAATGAAAAGACCAAATAGGAGAAATTTATTAGGGCAAATACTATCCGTAGAATGAATTAATACTACAATCATTTACCTTGTCTAAGAAATTGAATCATGGATGCTGTGCCTTAATTTGTAAAAGCAACTGCAATAAATGATTCGAAATTTAATGCACTTGATCGACAGGAAAAAAAAAATTAATTTCTCCTTAATATAAAAAAATTCTAAAGGTTTAGTTGTGATTCTAGGCAAGGCAAAGAACGAATACTCCTGAACCTGAAGTAATTATGAATCATGTGCTAAAAGGTTTAAATAAGGATTGTAATGCACTTGGAGAAAAGAAGAAAATTGACTGAGACTTTGTTTCATTAGAGAAATGCAGCTAAGATTTATGCACTAGAAATTGATGCATTTATCTGAAAGAGGATATTTTATTTTTTTTAAGCAATGACTTTTAAAATGTTTTCCTAAAAGTGACATCAGGGAGTCTATTCCTACCTATAGATCATTGGCACCATGAAACTACAAGTTTTTTGGTCACAGTCAGGGGCAGCAGGCCATTGTCCCAAACACTGGACAAGTGTTTCTTACTGATAACACTTTGCACATAGTTCACCTCCTCAGGCCATATATCAAGATCAAATTCATAGGAGCCCATCTTAATTTTGAATGTGCACATCACTATCTCCCAATTCAGTAGAGCATAGAACTAGTTCCATTATGTCCCATTCTGTTTCTTTGTCTGACTCCGGTCTAAGTCCATTTTGTCCTCTGTGTCTTTACAGAGTAGTTAAGTTCCAAAATAAATTCTTCCTTTCAGGTTCAAAGATATGAATTTTCAAAATTTAAAAATTTAAAAGGAGATTTAGCTATTTTAGGCCCAAGCCATTTGAACTAAAGCATACTAGATCATTTGCAAATTAAGTATACTCACCTTGCTTTCTATTATAGTCCTGCCATAACTACATAATTCAGAATAGCCATATCATGAATGTATATCATAAGTATCATGATTAAAATTAGTAGAACCTAGAGACATATAGTTCTAATCTTATGAAATTTTTCATGCTTAATGCTTCTTTAAGAAATTTCTAAAATGGCACTGCAGATTTCCATCTTATTTCCAGAACAATATTTTTATCCTGTTATGAAATAAATATTTTATACAAATTTAGCTAGCATCATAATCTTCATTCACTTTCTTATTTTAGAATAAATTCACAGACTTAAGACACTATTCTATTAAACACTTCCCAGAACCTTATGCAGCAGTATGCATTTACGTTTTTGCAGTATGACATTGAGGCTGTTTCCAGTTAAAAGAGGAAAGACTTCCAGAGACAACAGGCCCATATGTATTTGGTTCTACTTTATTTTTCATATCAGGGAGAAATCTGACTCCAGCTTCTCCACTCAGTTCATCTGTGCTGTGCACAATGTGCTAGGATTGTGAAAAAGTCACTGCCACATTAAAAGCCTTACCCACTTAAACTATGGGTCAAGTTTCTCAGCTACTTCAGTACTTCCTATATTATTCTTAGAGTCATATGTCACTCTCTACTACATCAAAAATGCTGTGTTTTCTTCTTAACAGAACAGCTAACTCTGGAATATGAAGTTCTTTACAGCTGAACTGTGAAAAAATACCATCTATCATATATCCAGCCATGTTTAAGTTAACAACCTGTCTTTCTGAAATTCTCTCCCCAGTTTTCAGTTTTACTGTCTTCAAAGGCTGCTTCTTCAGAGAGAAGCAAACTCATTCAGCAGTGGAAATCTTCTCTAGAGAAGGGAAACATTCTTCCTAATCATTTAACAAAACAAATAAGAATTTATCTAAATATTTTCCTTGTGAGAAGGGGAAGATGATATATCTGCATGCAGATGTGTACATTCTAGCAGGAAAGCAGAGGGAGATTAGGAATAATCATGCAATTTGTTACACACAGAAGTGATACTAAAAAGTTGCATGAACATATTTGTCACTTCTTCAGGAAGAAAACATACCAACAATTACAACAGAAGGTTGAGGGTATGCATAAGAAAATATTTGGGCAGTATTAAGAGATGTTTAGAGATAGTTTCTATAACTTGTGTAGTAACTGAACTTTCATACATAAGCAAAATACATTATTTCCTAATGTGAAGGAAATGGCTTATAATTTGGAGATCTTTCTGCCTCATGCACTTCGAATTCTTTTTTACATTATAGTTGCCATTTACTTCACTCCTCCTTGATGGCTCACTTGTACTCTATCCATCCACTAATACAGCTGACATATCATGACAGTTCTTGCTGCTGTTCCTCATGAACTGTTGGTTGAATGTCACTGGGTCCTCACTGATTTATAGATACTTTAAATTATTGAAGCATTCTTTTACTTGCTGCTTATTAACTCTATTTCCTCATATTCCCAGACCCTCATTCCCATTTATCTCACTTAACTGACTCCCATACTCTTTCTCTTCTCCCTTTGTGTTGAAGACTGAAACAGAGTGGATGCTGAGAATGTTATCTATCTTCATGCAATCTATAATTTAGATTCTTCATTTTAAAGAGACTGGATGACTCAGGGGAATTTTAATTGGGTAAAACTTTCCCTGCTTGGTTGCTGGGTCATGTCTATTATAGGTCACCAATGACTGAAAACTGGCCTCTGCATATCAAGTCAGTGATTGCAGGTGTTCACAAAGATGATGGAGGAATAATTCAGTGCAGATCAAAAGCGTTCTGCTCAGTCAGACTTCTTGCTGGAAGTCTGAGTGGAATTTCTAATCATTCCAAGATCAACTGAATAAAAACTAGCCACACAGATAAAGCTAATTGTATTTTCATGACAGAAGGGCCTTGCCAAATGGAAAAGGAAATTAAACAACTTTGCAAAATAGGATGAGGGACACTCAGGCAGTGTGTGAGTGATTAAACAAGTATCATCTGTGTTCTATTTTTTTAATATAAAAAACCACTATTTTTGCAACAGCTGGAGGTCTGAAATCTTTGAACCTAACTCTTTTGTGCTAATTTCTAGTTAAAGTGTGAAAAGGTCTCATTTCAACACAAGGCAACACCATGACAACTATCAGTTAATACTAAGTCCTTGGTAGACATAGAAGAGGTCTTTAAAGAGAACATCAGATAAATCTGGGCAGGTAATTACAGGCAGACAAATGCTGTGAGTCAGAATCACAAGAGGAGAGCACTCTGCTTAAGAGCACATATCAAGCTTGGGGGGAGGAAGAGTCCAGAAAGCCTATTCTCAAATGTTCTTCTTACTTATCTATGATGATAATTTTTCATAAATTCAGCTTTGCTCCTGAATTTGCAGCTAGATATTTTTCCTGCAAATCATTATAACACTGAAATTCAAATATATTCATTCTATAACCCTTTTGTTACATTGCTTTTGTTTCCCATACACACAGCAATAGTGCACTCTTACTGCCTTAACCTCATCTTTTTTTAAAAGTACAGAATTAGTGAACAAATTGTCTTAATCCCACACACACCGAGAAAAAAAAAAAAGGCCAATACAATAACAAAAATTGAGATGACTAGAGATGACTACATGAATTTTCTGAGACAGAATAAGTTCCATGAGTATCAAGCAAGATATCATTCAAGAGGCATTAGACAAGAAAGGTCAATAGAGCGTGTTGAAAGTGCATTCTAGAACAGTTAAACAGAGTAAGAAATAGATATAATGTCCTCTATATATACTGCCTTCTGTAACAGAAAAGAAAAACAGTATTTGGTGAACAGATGTAGCCAAATTGCTGATGCTCAAAATAAGTGTACTATCATTCTATTCACAAGTCAATCCTTCTTAACATAGGAAATGGAGAAAATCATTCTTTTTGGTTTTGACTGATGTTCAATCCTTGCAGGAGTAAGACAGTCTTTCATATGGGTTGCTCTTAACAGAATATTGCATGACTTCTGCTAAAAACAAATTTAGACTTTAATTATAAAAACTTTTTCATATAAAGTTCTTTAATATGAATGTTTTCTCAAAGGATGTTATATATGTCATTACTTTTATGGCCACTCTAAAGGTAGGGGAACAAAAAACGAAGCTCCATGGCCATTGTCCCCTATTGTTCATTGAACAAATAAAGCTTCCCAGACCATGCTCTCTTTAACAGCATTTCTTTAGAAGAATTTTTAGTTTCATTGCCATCATCTTTAGAAGCAAGATGGTGATTTTTAAACGTGTCATATGGAAAAAAAATAAGCCCCAGAAAAGGAACATAAATATCAAAAAAAGATAGCCTGGAGCAATGAATCCATCACCCATGAGTAATGACTTATAAAGAAGACAGCACGAGCACTTTTCTAGAGGCTAGAAGACATTTATCCCCCAGAAAATCAGTTTTCAGTAGTTGTTCTGTTTCACAGGATGTTATGGTAACACTAGAGGATGCTTGCCCAATTTGAGGAAACAATTTGCTATGGAAGCTTTCAATTACCTCAGTCTTTGTAAAATTAGAACATTCTGCAAGGTTTAAAGAAAATAAAAGTAAAAAGGATTTGGGTGTGATCAGAAGCAATGGCACAGTGTAAATGTGAATCCAAGGCTGTGACTGGTTCTGTTTGTCACGCTTCCCTTGACAGCCTTTGTAT
Organism: Erithacus rubecula; assembly: GCF_903797595.1. Taxonomy (NCBI): domain Eukaryota; kingdom Metazoa; phylum Chordata; class Aves; order Passeriformes; family Muscicapidae; genus Erithacus; species Erithacus rubecula. The sequence goes on from NC_136688.1 coordinate 43,208,361, forward strand.
AGTAATCCTGGCCAGAGCTCTAATTTAGATAATTACATTTTTTTAGCTAAATTTTTCCCTCCAGTTTCAGTTGGCTGGGACTTTTCTTTCTTTCTAATATGAACCACATGCAGAGTTAAACTGAGTAGTGTTAAGCAGCTGCTGCATTTCATTCCAGGCAGGTTGCCATTGATGGATCTGGCTGTATGACATTGAGGGCCACTGAACTAAGATGTGAGTACAGGGAGTGAATATCTAACCCAAAGAATCAATAGCAGAACTTACTTACAGTTAAGGCAGGATTTCATAGCCCTGTGATACTTCGAGCAAGTCACTGAACTTCTGTTTGCCTTTCTTATGCAATGCATATATTCCCTCTGGTACAAAAGCTTCTGCTTATGATGTGGTAATATTCTAATACAGATGGAGTCCAGATCTCACATAGACATCAAGGCAAAAACAGATTGTGGCTATTGCACTAAATTACCAAGTCCAGAGAAATTCCTAAATTCAAATGTGGTTGTACACTATGATCTGCTGAATACTTTGCCAGAGAATAATTCCTTAGAGTTCTCAGTCCTGCTCTGGACCATCAAAAAGGCAGGAAAACACAGTCAGTTGCTACCAGCAGTTCATGTTGGCTTCCAAGACCCCATCAAAGCCAAAATGATCCAAAGAAAAAATTGATGCAAGAGTCTTGACTTCCAGAAGAAATCAAAGGGAACTCCATCTGTTTGGATGGCCATGCCAAATGGAGAATGTCCACCTTCTAAAGACTCTGTGCTCTCTGGCCTGAAAGCAAGCAGCACATCAGGAGGCAAACGACAGGATTCAGCTGGCTGATATAAACAAATGAACAGCAGGTAGATGAACACACTGCTGTGCAAAACAAAACACAAAAGCAAAAGACAAAGATCAGCCTTCATAGTTACAAGACTATGGAAGAAGAGAAGTAACACAAGAAGAAAATAGGCATATTTAGACCCTTATTTAGTGCTTGTGATAGTGGGGTACTATTTCAGGGGCTTTAATCACCTTTGAAAGCAACTTGTAATCACAAAAAGATTTTGCTAAGTTGAGTGCTTGCCACTTCTGAAAAGTTCTGCAATTTTTCCAGGGTGAGAAGAGTTCCAGGATGTAAAGGGAAGCCCTCTGGACTAATACTAAATCCCCTAGGGTTGTAAAACAACAAATTCACAAATTATAGGGACTTCTAAACTCTCTAAACCATGGGCATAGGAGGAAAAACAGGTTCACTGCCAGATCAGCTTCACCATTCAGGCTCAATTGAGAAAAGAGGGAAAGAAATGTGTATAGAATAGATGTATATAGATGTGTATAGGCTATTCTATAGAACAGATGGGAAGTGAATGAAGCAGCACTCATTTATTTAGCTTGAAATCCAATGGATTTCTAGAGTTGGGGGTTCCCCTCTTCCCTTCAGGTTTTAGACTGCAGCTACTTGCTTAAAAGCAAACTTTCTAATTTAGAATGGATTGCTAATTTTATTATTTTTCTTTCTTTAATTTTTCTCTTTAATCCTTATTTGTAAATCATTAATCCAGCCTCAATTGTTTCAACTTCAGCTACAGGACAATACAAGTATCTTTCAATCTCACTATATGAATTTATTCGGAAGCACTCTGTATTTGCAAGTTTATATTTGATCTTAATGCCTTCTTACCTCCTTGGATGTGTGTCTGGTATTATTACCCCTCAGTGTAAACTTAGAATGTTGTTTTTATTAAAAATAAAATAAAATACAAAGAATATTTCATAAATATATATAAAGCTGTTCTAAAGATCAAGCAATTATGTAGTTATCCAAAGATGAACTGTGGCAGGACTGAAGCATCACCAAAGAGGAACATGAGCTCCACTGTCATCACCTTCACAAAAATAGGTTTGTGAAATTTTTCAAAACATATTGTTTTATCTATACTATATACATGTAGTGAACAGTCTCTGGTATGGAAAACCTCATTTGACACATGAAAGAAGTTAGAAGGAACATTTTCCCTAAGGCTATTATTTGCAGAAAAACAAGAAACAAAGGCTTTCTTGCTTCCAAGTGTTTAAATGAGCTCAGAATTATCCTTGCAGTTTTCTCTCTTCCTCAGAAACAAAGTCAATTATACAGCTGTGTGAGACACTAATTAAAATGCCAAAAAGTGTCAATAATGACAGTCAGATATAACACAACATGCAGAATCTTAGACAATGTTTAGGAGTTCACTTCATCTCTTGATCAGAGAGGGGTCTATTTTTGAAAGAGCAATTACATGTGGAATTTTCTGAACACACAGTTACCTGGAGAGGGAGAGACTGCTTGTGCACAGCATCCCTTCAGACAGAGACATTCCTGCCTGGGGGGTCCATGGGGAGATGAAGGGTCCCAGGAGTGTCTATGGAGGGCACAGATAGATTTGCACAGTCCCTTACAAATCCTTTGAGACAATTCCAAAATATTTTCAACTGTTCACCTGTAACCTGCTCTTTTTTCTTTTTTTTTTCTTTTTCTTTTTTTTTTTTTTTTTTTTAGCAGTATAGATTAATTTTCACCTATGCCAAATATGAGAATCACTGTTGAATGTCAAGACTCCTGATCAGCTCCCAGAGCCAGGACATATTATGTGGGTCTGAATTTACAACATCCAAAATGTCCTGTTGATTTTACCTGTGCTTTCCTCCATTCACTGGAGGGAAAAAGAACCAGGTTACATCTCCAAATAGTTCTTAGATGAGATTTTAAGCTCTGTGTTTTTAGCTCAGTTTCACCTAAAATTGTCAGCAACTAAATTTTAAGGATGTGCAAGTGTGTTCAGAAAAGCTGCAACACTATAAATTAATCTTTGATTATGTGGTTTGTGTACCAGGAATTTGTGCTTTTACTTAATTTGCAGGCAGTCTTCCAAATGTCCTAGCGTTCTCTCCCAAAATTTATGGGAGTTTTGAAAACCAGTTTGGCAACATTTTTCTAAGCTTCAAGGAAGAAAATGTAATTATTTTCATACTTTTCTGAATGATCAGCATAAGCCCAGAAGCATGAGACTACTGTAATACACTGCCAAAACCCATGATTATCAAACAATGAATAAATCTCACTGTGCTGTGCACTGGATTTTTTGGCCTACTTCTTGCCATAGAAAACATTGCCAAAAGCAAAAATTTCTGTCAATTTTCCCTGTTCCCTTGCTACCAGAATGAATCATGACCTTTTTTCAAATTTTGAATCATCCAAGATAAGAATCTCATACGACCATAGAGCATTCTCTCATTAAATTTTTGGTGTAACTAGTGGTCTCACAGGCCAAGACCATCCCCATAAAACATGGGCAGCTCCCAAAATCCACATTTCATTGCAGTATAAAGAGATGCCCACACATTATACCCCAGTGTTGCCATCATTTTCACTGAGAACCTGTTTCACAGCATTTTGCTGGAATAGTGTTTGTGGTAATCAGCTCACAAGGTCTGCTAAAATATAATTATTCCAGTATAAGAAATCCAAAATCTTCAAAGGAATAAAGTTTACAAAATATATTTATTACAAGTCATAGGTTTTGTAATAACTGCAATATAGTCTGCAATTACTGTGTTAGGCCCTGAGAATGAAATTTTGTTATAAAACTTAAACTGGAATTAGTGCTAGCTTGTACTCTCTATATAGAAACAGAGAAGAGACCTGTCAAGCACAAATTATTGCTGTTCTTTTTTATTTCACTAGATATTAGGAGTACAAGATCCACACAGATAATGTCCATGGATAATGGACTGCCTGAAGGGAAAAGAAAAATGCTGAAGCCAAAATGATAAGGCTGAGTGAAGGCTTTAGTACATTCTGATTTGGCTGTACTTGTATGAACTTAACTGGAAAGACATTGTACACTGGGACTGTGTCAGTATTTTTATTGATGAACTCTGCATTAAGGAACCTCCATAAACCCCCAAATCTCAGCAGTTCTGGGCACATGGTGAACTAGAGGAGAAGAAAGCCCAGGAGCAATGCAACTAACAAAGCAGCTCAGCAGCTGCCCCAGACCCCATAGCAGGTGCAGCTAACTTTGTACAGGTCAAGGCAATACCCATCTTCAGATGGAAGCTCAGTCTTACAGCAAAGCAAATTTTACAGACTGATTGCTGCCTGTTACTGCTCTTCCTGCTCCCTTCAACCTTTAGAAGTGTGTAAAGAGCAATCTGTCCTTATGTTTTTGTTAAAATGCTTTTTCAAGGCATACGTGTACAACGAGGAAGAAAAAAACACTTTTGCATCCATTTCCAACTTTGAACAATTTTACATGCTAAAAAGAAAAGAATGAAACAAAGACAACTCAGCCCTCAAGAAGATTTATCCATGATTTAGAAAGTAATTATTTTGGAGAGATAGTTGACTGCAAATGTAATGAATGCAAATGTTAAAATTGGGGAATTAGTATCACTATTTGCAATAATATATAATGGCACCTATAGTGTTACCAGATTTTTAACAGGCAGTTTGTACAGTGCTTTTAACTTCAGAGGCATCATTCACTGCTATTCATATCCATAAGTTCATTGAGCAGAGATGTCAATTGTCTATTTTATATAATACTGAGTTTCAAAAATTCCCATTATTATTTTATGATTATAAATTTTTTCTTAGGTTACATTAATTTCAATTATAATAAATCGGGGTTTTTTCTTAAAAAAAAAGAGCAGTAGTTAAAAAATGTTTAAGATTACAGTCTACATCTTAACTCCCTGAGAAATCTATGCAATGAACATTCAGAAGACTTTATTTGAAAGAATGTTAGGAAAATAAAATTTGCTCCTGATGATTCATGTAGGCTTATAAGATAGAAGAAAACAAAAACATTTTCTGACAACATAGTTCTGACTTGTTCTTTAAAAAAAGGGTGCAAAACAGTATATCTTTTCAGAAAATTAAACTGGATGAATTTAGCTAAGTAATTCAGGAGGCCAGTTGCTTAAAATAGAACACTACCTTCTCTTTTCCTTTACAGCAATATTTAGAATTCCTAAGTTGTCTCATTTGAAAATGATTTTACATGGCTGGAAAATGACCAACATCTTCTGAAGAGCTGTGGAATGGGGAATGTTTTTGTTACTAATTGCATTCCATACCTTTGCTGCAAATCATATTGTCTTTTCCTTTTTGGTAGACTATCAAGGCATAATTTATAATATGCATGACAGTCAGGTTTTAAGAACATACTACACTTACTCCAAGTTCTACTGATTTATTTTTGGACACTTTAAAAGCAGTCTGTATATATTATTGCAACCTCAACATGTTAAATTCTGCTTAAAGACTGTTAATGGACAGGTATTATAACATTAATTAAGTCTTTGATACAATTCCATAAAGTCAAAAGGCTTTCCCAAACTGCTTCATAATCTAGAAGAGTAATTTCATGAATCAGAAACATATCAATGTAAGATCAATCAAAGAGAATATTATGGTGGAAGCAATAATTTGCAATGACAGAAATTTACTCCCTTCTTGATACCTCACCTAAATAAAATGTTCCCACTGTACTTGATCAGTAAAAAGGAAAATAATGCAGGAAAACTTGGGAACAACCAGGAAGACAGAAATTCACAGATCTATTCCCAAACACTGGGTAACTTTATGCTACATTCAGCATTTACATATTTAGTATTCAATATAAATAAAAACTGGCAGCACACAATGAAGTTAAACAAGCTCATGTACCACTGTTTAGTATTCACAAAGGCTAACTTTTTATTATATCAAAAAGCTTATGTTATGAAAACCAAAGGCAATTATAAAAAGCTGGTTAGGCATTTTGAATAGGCAATACATATTCATTCCATTCTTCCTACTTACTGAAATACTACATCCTATTTATCAGTTTTATAAAAATTATTCTAATGTGAAAAAAGTAGAGATAAAGAAAACTTCAAATCTGAATCATATTTAAATATTTTACTTAAAAGAAACAACACAGCTTTTGAAATAAGATGAAAATTCAATAACTGAAATAAAGTTGCATCTTTAAATCACTTAAATAATTAAATTAGTGTAAAAATATAGTACTCTATTTTTAATATAAACACAACATGTATTTATATTTTATATAAATATAAATACATAAAGAGCTGTAAAAAAGATGGTTGGTTATAAACCTTAATGAAGATGTGATGCCAAACATAATGAAATTCAGGATTTGAGACAGATCAAACATTTTACTTCAGAGTAAGTAAATATGCAGTATGTAAACACTTGGAGCTGTGCTGGCAGCACCTCACTACAGCTGTGTCAGCACTGCATTCATGTCAGGGGGAATTCAGGGTGCCAGTCACTCCATGAGATTTTTTCCTAGGCTTGTACAGACTTCACATCCACCATATCAAAGCATCTAATTATTTGGGAGGCAACACAGACCTTTGAGAATACAAATACTTTAGATGTCCAAAGTCAACCTAAAAACCTGGACAACTTCAGTAATTCTCATTTTTCATACAATATGATTTCTTTCACGAAAATGGGATTCCAAAAAGTACTACAAGGCATGTAATTTCTTAGTCAAATGAAAAATTTAGTGCTGTGCACATCTTAAATAGCTCTCCAACCTTTTGTCAGAAGTAATCTGCTAGAAATGAAAGGTCTTCAGTTTCCTGGGAAGTTGCAGAAGCCTGTATGAGAAACTGCAAGCACACTGCATAAGAATTTGGAGTATGGCTGAAGTAGCCAAAATTCTATTACTATCTCTGGAGTTCTTAGTCCCAGACAAGATTCAAACTTTCATGCTGCCAACAGCATCTGCATTCAGACTTAAACACCAATCCAGTGCTGCATTCCTGTGGGTCACTGCACACTTCATCCAGAATGCCAGACTGACCCCAGGTATCAGACTGAACCCAATCTTTTGATGTTAGCCAAGTCAGACAAGGTTATCAGTTCTCTTCAGGACTGGAAAGCACTTTCAAAGCAGAAAGATACTTCTAGGCACAAAACAAAAAGTATTGGAGAGCAGAATGACTTGTCCACACTAAACTGATAAACTCAAATATGTATTTCTTTATGACAAAAAGAAATCTTATCCAATTTTGCCTTGTGTTTACAAGTTACTCAACTGATTCAAAATTCTGCAGACATAAGCAAGTGAAAAAACTGATTTTGAACCTTCCATTGTGACTTACTGGAGTCTGAGGCATGTCATGCTTAACTAGAGCCAGTTAGGGAAACAAACCCTTAACCTTTAATTAATATATACACTTTTCAGTATCTGTAGATATATTTTAAGGCTGTCTGCATTTTATCTTCTCCTAAAATCTTGAATTGGAATTTGAAACCATATCTGAACATCTGACATGGGTTTTTTCATATAAAATCTAGTAATATGTCAAGAAGCTTACAGGAGTTTTGATCTCTGAAGCTTGCAGGAAGCGTAGGCAGCCTAGATATTTCTAACGCAGCCAGTCATTCATCACTAATGCAGCAACAACCTGAAGTATACACCTGTACATCTCATGCTGACATGTCAATCAGCAAAATGATTTGTGGAAATCTTATATTCACAAAATGAGCTATGAATCATACACCTTATTTTATTTATTTTTTTTTTAATCTTGAGAGATAAAAGATGCATTACAAACTCATGAAACCATATGAGAAATTCCTTTTATTAAAAAGGTCCAAATTAAAATTATGTCCAATTATCCCTTTACAATATTTCCATTTATCTCTTCCTTTCACTTCCTTCCTAAGAAGAGGGGATATGATGTTGTGCCTTACCTGCCTTATTCTATTAACAATTTATTCCATATGACATGATCCAAAATCATACAATTCTAATATTATACAAGGAGAATATAATTTCCTCATCAATTAGATTGAAAGTTAGATTTTTCTGTCTGCCATTCCAGCAAATGGTTGGAAGTGATTTCAAGACAATCTAGTTCAAATCCCTACTGTAGACAGGGACACTTTACACTAGAGCAGGGATCTCAAATCCTCATCCAACCTGGCTTGAGCACTTCCAGCTAAGGGGCATCCAGCACTAGCCAGGACAACCTGTTCCAGTGTTTCACCACTATCTGAGAAAATAATTTCTTCCTCATAGCTAATCCAAATCTGCCCTCTTTCAATTTAAAGCCATTCTCCTTGTCTATCAATATTGTCCCATAGAAAAGGTTCTCCCATGTTTTGATATTCTCTCTCTTGGCACTGAAAGATCTCAGTGAGGTCTCCTCAAAAACATTCTCTTCTCTAGACTGAGCCCTAGTGCTGTCTCATCCTATCTTTGTGTTCCTGGCCCCTCACCTTCCAGACCTTCTCTGCTCTTGCAGCAGCAGCTCCAAATCTTTCCTGTGCTGGGGATGCCAGAGCTGGCTGCAGAGCTCAGGTGGATGGATGGAGGATGACCATCAGGACAGGATGACCTCTCTGCCTCCTGCCCACACTGCTCTGGCTGCAGCCCAGGCTGCCCTGGGCTCTGAGTGCACATTGCCAGATCATGCCCAGCTTTCCATCTCTGGAAATCCCCAAGTCCTTCTACACCATTTAATATATAATTTTCTCAAACATCACTCAAGTATGCAGTTAGTTAAAATTAACAGCGAAACTGTAATGTTTGTGCTGCACCATGTTAGACTGTAAGCAAGCTGAAAAGATGAAACTGAGATACACAGATGGGGATTTAAAACCCACAACCCTATCTGAATCATCTGTTGCTTGACAAAATACAGGTGCATATATGGGAAACTATAACACTATGGTAAACATCAACCTACATAATCAATTTGTTCAGGTGAGATTTTTCAGAAAATGCTCAAAATGTTCTAATGTTCAAAAAATATTGCAGACTTTTTCTTTTCTTAAACACGCTTAAAGTAGATTGGTTTTTTTTCTTGTTCTTGTAAAAATTTTCAACTGCTATGCAGCAAGTCTATGCAACCTCAGGTAAGGGACAAAAACCTTACAGATGACGAAAATATTCATTTATTTCATAATGCAATTAAACACTAAACAAACTGAATGCAGGAACAAAAGCAGGCCCTAGTCCTGCACAGATTAATGACCATTCTTAAATACAGGAATATGTGAACAGTCATTAGGGTTACTCACTTTAAGGTGAGACGGTTAAAATTTAGAGGGCTCTTTAATTTTTCCACAATTTAGGAATACTACTGATGTGTCTGCTTCAGACATTAAATTTTGCTGCAAAATAATTCCATGTCTATGTATTAAAACAAAATCTGACAGAAGCAGGAATTATCATGTCATGCCACAGACATTGCAGTAGGACTTCTGACCCAGTAAAAATCCTTACTCAGAAATGCCATACAGTGCAAAAATGTCATGTAAATAAAGCAGAAACTGATTAACTCTTCTTCTTTAGCCTATCACAGATTTATATTTTGGTTTCTTTCCTGAATTAAACACCTAAATAGAACAAAAGGGTTAATTTCTTTGCATGAGGGATGACAGATATAGATAACAGATATTATGCTCTTTTAAATAAACTAGTCCAAGAGGCAATTAGTTAATTTATCCTCACTCCTGTGTACTGTAAGAGCCCTGTGATTTAGCTTGCTCTGCATGGCTCACAGAAGCTTGTTTTTCTGTCACCTCATGGAAAGGCAATGATATCTGAGTTCTTATCTACCTTTTCCTGACTCAGTACTTTCCATCTTAATGCCACTTGCCTCATTCTGAACAAGGAAGATGGGACTTGAAAAGAATAAAGACTACTTATATTATGTTACTCTTTCAACTTTAAAAATAAACCCAGGCTGTACAAAATGCCTATCCTGTGTAACATGAGTTCATCTGTTTATGGGACATTCATGGGCAGGAAATAGGTCATTCTCAGCAAAGAATCAAAAACACATTCAATATTTATTACAGAGGATGACATCTTAGTTACATAGGTACATATAATCCAGATTTTTTTATTCTGTGATGGGAGAAGCGGGAAGTGAATAGAATTGTTTGGTAGCTGAGTTCTTTTGCCTGGTTGCTTAGCAAAAGCCTCAAAATGTTAAATTTCTGGTCTCATGGGGTGAAGAACCACCTCAGCCAGTCAAGCACTGGAAGGACTTTCTCTTCTCTAGTTTGTCCCTGGAATAACGATTAAACTTCATATTATGAGCAAAAAATCCCAGAGGCATCCTGTCCCCTACAAACTGCTCCAGTCTTAATAACAGATTTTATGAGAACTCACATCCCTATTTGACCTATTCCATGACATCTCTGTCTGTGAGTTCCTGGAACTTTTAAGTCCCATCCCAGCCTCTCCATCCCAGCTCACCGTCCAGCTTTCAGCAAATAGCCAGGGCTGTGAACTAAAGCCACTAAAGTAGCTTTAGTGGCTGATTGGTTTTCCTGAGAATTTGCTTAGGATTAGCAGCTGTAACATCTCTGGGCGCCAAAATCCAAGGCTGCAAACAAGTTTTATGCTAAGTAAGAATGTAGACAGGTGCTCTTCTCACCACTTTCTGGATTTCTCTTCTATCAAGCAGCCTGTCATCACAAAGATGAAGGAAGTGCTACGCAGCACACTGCAACGCTATGGGGCAATAGTGATTTATTATTAAGATATTATAATAAGTTTTCATGTTTTCTGAGTGTTATCTCATTTTGATCATCATAGAATGATAGTAAGTTTTGAATTTCCCTGCCCAGCAAAAATTCAAGTTCATTATTTGCAAAAACACAAGCATAATGCTGTTCAGCAATGATGAGAATATTTTTATTTTGCCTGCTTGCACTATTTTTATGCTAGCATTGAAATGCTACCATATACTGCAAAGCAACCAGAATGCTGAGATAGCTTTGTACTGCACAACAGAAATCACAAAATTGTACCTTCAAACTAAGAACAGCCAGCAGATGCCACAGATGGACTTGGCTGGAAATGTAACTATTACATGACTGCACTGGGTGAGGTGTCAGAACCAGGGTAGAGCACTGACTTCAGGCAAATTCCCAGCAAAATCTTTGCTAATAATATCAGCTATTCAGGAAGTTTAGTAGAGAATCCATGCTTTTTGCATGCATAGTTAAATCTGCACATACCAGACTTTTCTACTTTTCTTATTGGTACTGTATAAGAAACATAATTTACATCACTTCAAAGTACATTGAAATTTTGGGATGTACAGCTGAAGAGCCAAAATATGCATTTGCAGGGAAAAAAAAAAAAAAAAAGTGCAGTAGGAAAAATGTAGCTCTCTATGATGGACTGACAAGACAGCAAATCAGAGAGCCAAAGGCATTAACATGAAAAGTTGATCTGCTTTGTAAAAAGGTCATGATACCATAAAGTTCTGTTCCTTGTGTGGCTACAAATGCCACATCAAAAGACAAAAAAAAGACCATTCATGTTCTGCAGTTCTTTATGAATCCAGATTGTCAGTGTATATGGGACAACACAGCAGAAAACTTCAATACAGTGCATGATGCCAAATGCATGCCAAAAGATCAGTAGTACAATGGATAGGAGGCAAACCCAGACAAGAACTCTCAATTTGAACAAGTTTGTGACATGATGGTCTTGAGGACACAGATGGAATGTTACAACCTGGAGACTACAGCATCCCTCTTTACCCTGGTGACAACACTTTTACAAGGAGGAGCTTTCACAGCTTTCATTATTTCCCATTGCCTGCACTTTTATTGCTATCATGTGGTTGGAAAAGGTCATCACACCACTCTAACTCACTAGGCTAGTTTTTGCTATTTTTCCAGCCTCACCTCAAAGTCTTTGCATTCATTCTAAACTAGGAATATTCCCTGCTCTTGGAAAATGACCCCCAAATCCTAACATCATAGGGGAAGATATGCTATCAGCTGCAAGCAACAAGGCTCCTCTGAGAATTAGGACAAAGCTTAAAGCACATTGCTTCACCAACTCCAAAATGGAGTATGAAATTAATTTTTGGAATAAGGAATTTCTACTACTAATTCTTCAAGATGAAAAAGAGACTGCAGAACCGAAAGAAGAGATAATTGCATGGCATTAGAAGAAAGGAAAAAGAAGGTGTGATGGAACACTGACTAAAAGTGGAGTCTGTAGAGAAACAGGACTCAAAACATCCTCACTAGTCCCTCACTTGGCGAGGGAGCATGAACAGCATACAGCACTTCTGCACTCTCTGAGAAGAAAAAATTTTCTGAATGTAAAAAGCCTAAAGTTATTATTTTGTGAAGGAATAATTCAGATAATCTTCTGACAAGCCCAGCTCTTCCCCTTTCTAACATTTCCCTTCAAGCCATGGAAAAGACCTCCATATACACCTCTCCCAGCTTAACAACTTTTCAATGGAGGAGACACAGCCTATAACATAATCATCAAAATTCAACTGATTGCTCACTGGGAAATAGTGACAGAAAATTCCAGCAGGAAAATGGCCCCACTTTTAAACTGTAACATTTGGGGTTTATACAGTTTTGATATATCTGTCACTGGTTTACTTGTATTCTATGTCCTTGAAGATCTAGGCATTCAGCATATTGTATCTAAGACTGAATTATCATACTTATTTTTTAGTATTTTTTTCCCAAGCCTTTTTTTTAAGTCCTTACTTTAGTCTTGTATCTAGGGATCAAGAAAGCTGATGTGGCCTCAGTAATTTAACATGAAAGCTTATGAACTCTGCTTCTGGACCCATAAAAGCAAAGGGTATTGATGTACAATCTAATTTAAGTAGATGTTATAGCATCGGCATATGATTTTAAGGAAATAATAATTAGCAAGATAGAGGTAATTGACTGTTTTTTGCATGATTTAAGGTCCCCATGCACATTCAATAAGGAATGGTTGAGGAAAGGTGATCCTATTTCTACAACACTGAGTAAAATTCTCTCAAGAACTAATCCTATAAAACAGTAATTCCCTGTTATTCAAATTAGAAAATCAGATTATCAGTATAAAGGCATATCCCATGAAAGGATTTCTAAAAACACAAATTACTTAGAAACACAAACTTCTTGAAGAATACCACTCAAAAGTTATGCATCATCATAAGTGACTGAAATAGGAATTAACTACAGCAGCTCCACTACTCCTTGATTTATGTCCAGAATTGTGCCTAAGTTCATGATGCACCTATTTTCTAATAAAATATTGGTTTCACACTAGAACTTTGTTGAGAGAAATAAATACATTTTATGGGGGAACTTGGTATTTCAGAATTTGATTTTGTTCCCCTTAGCTCAAATGTACTGTCAGCATAATTTTCAGGGAACCCATAGAGGGAAATGTTAAAAAAATCTGGGGACTATCTGAAGCCACCCCAGGAAAAATTGTGAAATAGTGTATTTTGAACAAAAAGAAAAATTTATTGACACCCAGCAGTTTTGTTCAGTAAAAACAGATGCAAGAGTAACGAAGAATTATAAAAACTTACTTCAGACAGAAACAGAAAATCAAGTCAAATCAAGTCAGGTGAACAAAACAGACAAAAATAAATCCACTAGACTAATAAAGGAGCATAAAAAAATCTTTGAAATGACAGTGCTAAGTAAATCTAAAATACCAAAAGGCACTTTTAAATTATTAATAACAAAAAAGTCTATATTGGTTATGTGTAGGTTAGCTCCTTGGAGTAAATAGCAACAGTTGCAATAATTAAGGAATAACCAAAGTGTTCTCATTAAGCAGGTAATTTCTGTTCTTGGAAAACATAGGAATCTGTATCCAGCTCATGTGCTGTCAGTGACAGGACAAACAAATTGCTATCTGCAACTATATTTGGTAGAAAGCATTTTAGACATATATCACAGAAAAAAAAAAAAAAAAAAAAAAAAAAAAAAAAAAAAAAAAAAAAAAAGAGTGTTGTATATTTTCTCATAAATTGTTACAATTGTTATAGCTAGGAAGTTTTTATACCACCAGTATTTCTTTTAAGTAATACTGTAAAATGGGAACAGGTCCAGGAAATTGCAAGAGCACCATTCTTAAAATGTAAGAATATTAGGAAGGAATTAATATCAGTTAGCCTTGTCTCATAGAAATAAATCAAATCAAACATTGTTGGCTTTTTTTAAGGATTACTGCACAAAGGATTACTGATTCATGGTTTAGAATCACAGAATTATGGAAAGGTTTAGGTTGGAAGGGACCTTAAAGATCATCTGTTTCCAGACTCCCTGCCATGTGCAGGGGCACCCTTCTCTCAACCAGGTGACTCAGAGCTCCATCACACCTGGCTGTAAACAGCTCAGGAATGGGGAGTGCATAATCCCTGCTGCACTGCCTCACCACCCTCACAGTAAGAATTTCATCCTACTTTCTAATTTAAACCAACTCTCTCTCAATTTGAAGCTATTCCCCCTCATCCTATCACTACATGTCCTTGTAAAAGAAAAAGTCTCTCCCCAGCTTTATTATTGTCAGGCCCCTTCAGGATTTGGTTGCTCATATCCTCTTTGGTTAGAGCAGAATTCTACAAGATATTTGATTTATTGTCACATGAATTGTGATATTAAAAACCTACGCAGAACGAACAGAATATCTATTAAAATTGTTTGAATACCACATCACTGAAAGAATTTGAGAAGTTTTTAATGGGAAGATATTGATCTAAAAAATAATTCAAGCATAACTCAGAGGCTGTATCTGTAGTATGTGAGTACCTGTGTTTCTACTGAACTGTGAGTATCACAAAGTTTGTCCACCCTGACTCTTTAGCACCTTTCCTTTGCAGGAGCATGCTCCATCCCACCAGCTGTCTCACGCACCTCTGTGCCTCACCCCCAGACCCTTCTTGCAAATGTGTTCCAAATCATGCTAAGTTCTGCTGTTGCCACAGAGTTCAGTGAGGAACTTCATTTGGCCATATGCACCCCTGGGAAAGAATTAGATTAATTAGAAAGAAGTGGTCTGAGCAACTCAAAATCCATCTTCTGTAATGGAGGGAATCACAGCCACCCTGAATGCCATGGATATCAAACTCGGCTTCAGCTGTTGCAGCATCCAACACAACATCCAGAAATTTTCTTTTATGGCAAGTATAGTTCCAAAGGAAGGTGCTTGGATGCTACTGTTGAGACATTTCAGTTGCTAGATATGGGATAAGAACAGAGCTCTCAGAATAAGGAATACACCTTTCAAAACATGTTCTACAATCTGATACTCTTCTCCCACCAGGAGCACTTTTGCTCCAAGGCGTGCTCCAGGGGACAAAATAAAATTAATCATGACTTGCAGGTATTTCTCTCTTGAGCGTTTTCTTTTCTCTCTTGAGCGTTTTCTATCTCTAATAGTAGCAGACATAATAACCCATTTGTGTGAGGCAGTTCTCAGCCTTTAGAAGCTTAGGGTGTCATAATGTCAGATCCCAGGAGAAACTGTGCAAATGTGCAGATACACAGGAAATCTGGAGATCCCTTGGGAAAATTAGATTGTCCTGAAGTCTGCAGATAACAGACATGCATCTTTGGATTCAAGATCTTTTTTTTTTTCTGCCAGACTCAATCATGTTCAACATTAAAGGTATTTTTCTATCATTGTAATCTTGAAATATTATTCTATTACAGTAAAAGCTTTATTAGAAGCCAGCCATTACAAATATTCAGGTTCAAATTGAACTGGTGCTACTGCCAGAAATCCTAACTCCCATAGTCCCTGGGACATTTCAGACTGCAGCTCTCTCTGATACATTATATCCAAGGAACTCTCAGAAGCAAATTTAGGGTTTCTTTTTTAAATAGGCTTAATTTTTTTCATTTTGTATTTCTCAATGTAAGCAAATAAAATCACTTTTGAGTGTCAAGTCTTACAAAAACATCAGTTCATAGTCTCACAGGCTATTCTGCCAGAAAATAATAATTAATTAAGGAAGGAATAGGTGAAAGGAAAAAAATTACAACTAGAACAAAAATTCTTACTAATAGAAAGATTAAAAGCCACCTTCTAAAGTGACCCAGACACATTTAAGATATATGTACTGATTTTTATGAGATTCAGTACATTTTGATTATCTTTTTATTGATTTATTATCAGATATATATTTCTAAATGTTACCTTTTTTAAGTGTGCTCTTTGCAATGGTTGAAGATTAAAGCATGGTAAAAGGGAAAATTTTCTGACCTGCATTGTACAAATGTTGAAATAAACACTCAGCTTGTACTTACCAGTATCCCCAGTCCAAAGGGTAAAACCTTGTAACTGCTATGATTTACCATAACATTAAAAACAGCAGGAATCCACAATGGGTATATAAAATATTGGGTTTATACTGCTAAAAGAACTTATCTTCACAGCAACTTCCTTTTCTTTATACATAGCCAGCACCCCAAACTTTATATCTTAAGCTAACTAAAATGACTAGGAAGATCATAAAGGCAGAAAAAATGATTTTTTTTTAAAGTAAATCATAAGGGAAAAAGCAGCATAGATTACTACATTTCCTGCCTAATGTCATCCTGCAGGTACAAAAGCCATCATTATTTTGATGCTGATAAATTACACTTCCTAGCACAGAAGGTCCTTCCCTTTATGAAGGAGCACTTGATGAAGGAAGCCAAACCCTCACAGCCAGAAAGGCCACTCCAAAGTAATAATTTTGCCCATCAAACACAAGGCTCTTTCAGCTGCACTGAGCATCACCTGCAGTCTGATTGATCTCAGTTAACATTTCCTTTCTTTTAGTTTTCTGGTATTTTGGCTGCATTAACCCTATCATGTAAAGGGTTTTTTGTTCCCCAATTCACCCCGCTGGTGAGATAGCAACACAGATCAGATGTTTGTGTAACCTGCCAGAGCTTTGGTAGCTTGCACTCTCTCCTTATGTCAAAATAGTTTATTTTTGATTTTATAAAAGTTCACAGAACTTACGATGACATCTGCTGCAAAAAGCCCCTTTGCATTTTCCTCGTAATAATATGTTAACACAGTAATAATATATTACTGCATTAATAGAATGGTTAGCATTTCCACAGTGATTGGCTGAAACCAAATTGAGTATCCCTCTAAATCTGATATGCCATAAAGCAAATTCCCAATCCATTGTGAAAGTAACTCCTGTTGAGCATCAATGTATATTCCGTGTTCATACTGGCCATCAGCATTGCTGTTTTAATGCCTAAAGAAAGAAGAAAAGGAAAAAAGCCAAATAACCTTTATGTTTACACACCTAAAGTGACCAATACCTGTTAGAAAAGTGTAAGCCACAAATAGCTGTGGTCAGATTTTAACTGTGGTCAGATATATATATGTATTCTGGAATACATATATATATACATAGAGAGAGAGAGAGCGAGAGAGAGAGAGAGAGAGATAGATAGATAGATTAGATAGATAGATAGATAGATAGATAGATAGATAGATAGATAGATAGATAGATAGATAGATAGATGATAGATAGATGCATACATACACATACATTTTGCCAGTAGTTAAATGAAGCAAAAGTACTTTTAAAATCTTTTTTTTTCCCTCCCACATACAGAGTTGCAGTTTGTGTTCCTTGCCTCCATGCTTTTACATGGAAAGAAAGAATGATTTGAAAAACTGAAAGGCTGGACAAATGTGCCTAAAAGAAGGTGACCAGTAATACACAGAGGCAATACACCAGGCACTATGTGATTATTTATCTAAATAATTTTCTGTTCTAAAGAACTGTAGCATAAGAATTCTTCAAAGTAGAACTATCATCCTTGTCATAAACAGACCTTAATAGCTTTTTCTTCCTCAGGTCTGCCCAATCACATTTAGGTGTATCCACTTTAGAGCACCCACAGTCACTGCTGGCAAATAATTACCTCTCCATATAGCAGAAACTGCATACCAGCTTATTCTTTTTTGCTGCTTTTTTGCCTTTTTTTTTTTTTTTTCACTTTACCAGCTGGTAGTTTTAATGGATAGTAACAGGGGTTTGTATTAGGGAAAGAGACAGAGAAAAATCATTCCAAATTGCTCCAGATTTTACAAGCCTTCATATCCCCTCAACACTTTCTCTCTGAGCCTGAGGCACACTAGTTGATTTAATTAATCCTCAGACAGAAATCATTTAACCTCTCTGATCATTCTTATTTCCTTTCTCTATAACTTTATTTCTTTTTTTCTTCAAATAGGTTAATGAATATTATAAACAATTCTGAAAACACCAGAAGACTGAAGACTGATACAATTCTTTTTTTATTATTCTTTTCCCTAAAAGTTCTAAAGTTTAAGCTAAAATTTTTAGACTAAACTTATTTTCTTTCAGCACCGGTGTGCATAAATTAAACAATATCTGGCTCTTAGATATAAGTGTAGAGTACATAAGAACTTGTGACTAAGTCAAAATTAGCAGAGCCAGAATTTACACCCTTGTACTCTAAAAACTTGCTAAGGATTCCTTTCTGCTCTGGAAGTTCATTCACACAGCAGGAATAGACCTGTACTTTGAGAACATTCAGAAGCAAGAAAACTAACAGGCATCAAAATTAAATGGTCTGCCCAGGTCATGCTGTATGTGGCAAATTTAGGATTGAACTTTAATCTTCTTCATGCCAAAGTAGCATCATAACCAGGACACAATCCTATCTACACAATATGATAATAAGTAAAAACCTGGCAGATTATCTCAGATAAGAAATTATACAATTCATGTGTTTGAGTGAAAATGGCTGCCAGTGACAAAATACATAGATGACTTAAAGCCTGATCAATGGTTAACATTCAAAACAATTTGCAATTCATACAGTTCTGCAAGTGACTTATTGTCATTTGAGGACTTTATCTTTATATTGTTAGAGAAAGGGATTATGAAATATTGAGAAAGGCAACACAAAAGATACTGAAAGCTTTTCAGATGTTGAAAAATACAAACTCATTCAATTATTAAGTGCTTTGTGGTAGTTACAGAAGGGCAAATTAATATTCAACATGAAGATGAAAACACTCTCAAAGAGAGATATTGGTAGCTATAAGTTTTTAGAGACTAGCTTGCAGAAAGCACTGTGGAATACCTGCTGCTGATAGGCCATGAAATATTTACAACTGTAAAATCTTCTATTTTATCCCCAACACTTTTCATCAGTTAAACAGCCCCCAAATAAAACCCTCTAAGAAAAAAAAAAACAAATAAAAACTCCAAAAGCCTTCTCAAGGTAAAAAAACCCTATATTTAGCATCATAACTCTGAAAATAGTCTGCAGTAAAAACAGGGCCTGTAAAGCCAAAGGCAAGATTTAATATGATTTGTTTGATGGCAGTCTTTCACTTACAGTTTCAGTGAACTACCACTGAAATGCAAGTGCAATATTCCTCTGTGTATGTTACCTTCCATTTGCAATTCCAGATGCAAGGAACTTTTTCAAACCTTTCCTGGGCATGCATCCATTTGTTTTCCTACATGTACACTGACAAGCTGGATTGGGTCTAATATGAAGTTTGCAATGTTCCAGGTGCTACTCTGGCATCAATAACGAATTATTGCTAGGGAGGAACTTCAGCCCTGGTATTTTAAGTCAGGATCCAAATTCTGCTCAGCCCTCAGGACCCATTTTAAGGACCATGGCCCCAGGACATCAGTGACCTTGCAGCCAGCTCAATGCTCATCATTAAGGATTGCTCCCAGCCAAACCCAAGCAACATTCACACAGCCCAAGCACCATTGGCCAGCAGGATCCTTTCTCACACCTTTCCATCAGCTTCAGAGCAGACATTTTTATAAAGTAGCACAGTCTCCATGTTTCTATTAACACCAGTCCAGACAAGTGTTAGCTGTTTACTTCAGTGCAATTTATGATTACTGGCACTATAAAAATGCTATAAATCTCACTGAAAACTTTCTTATCATTTATCTCTATTCCTGGTGATGTTTTGCAGATAACATCTTGGGACAATAAAAGTAAACATAGACATGTAAGAAAAATATGGTCATAAAAAAATACTGATTACAGTTTCAGGTGCATATTTTGGTTAAAATTTTGTTTATATAGTAAGTGTCCTTAAATTAAAGTTATTTAGCCTTCAGCTACAACAGCAGTTTGGGAGTTTGGGGTTTTTTAATACAATGTATTATTTTGATTTGTTCCAGGGTTAATCTCAGGAATATTACACAGAATTAATTGGCTCCTTCTATTTAGTTAAAAATTTTATCACCATACTAGCATTACTCTCACAGTTAATTAATGTTGGTTTTCCAGGAGAAAATACTTCAGTTAATCCCCGATATTTACTACTGACAGTGCCAACATTTCAGAGCCATTGTCAGGCTTAAATCAGAAGAAATATCAGGCTTATAGGACTATTTACAGTCGCTTTATCCTTCTACTTTTCTACCAACATTATTAACAATAGTGCAAAATGCAGTGGTAATTTTGTAAACACAAAGCTGGCCATTAAATACCAAACTGAGACCAGCCTGTAACCATGGCCCTGAAATGGGAACAGTATTCAATATTGTGTCAACTCAGACTGAGCTAAATGGAAGCAGAATGTAGCAAAAATTCATATATTTGCAGTTCACCAAATGAACCATTCTTTCCAGGTCTCCATTACACATTTATTTGCTAACATTTCTAACTTTTAATTGTACTAGCTGTAGAAAACTGTGTCCAATGAACAGGCTTTAGTTACTTTTTATATAAGGTTTAGGCTTAATTTTAAAAGGGAAAATTGTATTTCAAAGCTTTTATGCCATAATTCCCTTCCTCATTTTTCAAAGGGGAATGTACTTACATAGCTTCTATTAAATTTTTAATAAATTTATTTCCCACATGTAAAAAATATTTCATTGGGAATTGGAATAATTTATGAGCTAATTACAGGCAGCACAGATAGTGCATTTTTCAGTCCAGTAATTTTCAGATGCTCAACAAAAGAGCAAAATAAGAGTTTCAATAAAACTCAGTAAGGCAAGAAACTGCAAATAACAGGTGAAAAAGGCTTGAAATGTCAATATGTTTTGTTATGAGTTATCCAATTCAGCCCTTCTGCAGTAAGTGAATTATAATGGGAATCAAGAAGACACCAAGTCTTTGAAAAGCTTGTTGAAAATGTGAGTTATCTTTTAAGCTTGTTCCACCTAATAAAGGAAAGAGTAGCCACTGGGGAAAGTGCTCTGCATAGTGACCTGAGCATTTCTGTAAATCCTGTATATGCCTATACACACTCATTTATAAATACGGCAGTCAATGCTTTCCAAAGCATAGTAAATTCATACCTAATCAGTACTCTGCTCCTCTGGGATCAATTCATGCAGGGAGAAGCAGCCCAGGTCTGCTCATGTTGGGATAGTGGCAGCAGCACAGAGGGCTGGCTGTGGGCAGCTGGTGTGAGCTGGCTCATGTCCCTCTCCCCAGGGCTCGTGTGCTCTGAAGTAGAGCAACTGCACAATGATTGATCCAATTCTCCTCTGGGCCTTTGCAACAACCGCTTTTTTGGTCATTTTCCACTTCAAAGTGCCCAAAATGATGAAACAGCACTTCAAACCTGACAGAGGAATGTTTTAATAAGGTGTTGGCTTTTTCAATAATAATCTGACATTAAGGGTACTTGTTTTCTGTCCCAGAGCAAGGCACGTAATGCACACATTTATTCAGCTTATTAGTCCTTCTTTGCAAAGTTAATTAGGTTCTACTTGTTTAAAGCTAACCCAGATATAACTTTTCAGTCATGAGATACTCCATGTTCACAGAAATTAAAACAAGTGAAGAAGTTACTACTCTTCATATCCTGCACATATCCCAGAGAACACTGCAGACCCACCTGGCTTCACATACAGGACAGAAGATGAAGAGATGAAGTCTTCTACTGTATAATGTACAACAACCTCTTAGCACTGTATAATGTGCAGCCTCTAGCACTGTACAATGTACAAACTTCTAGCACTGTAAAGAACTCCTCTTGGACAATGGTTATTGCCAAAAGTGGCCTTGGGGAAATGTTTCTGTAGCATAAATCTGTATTTTGGGATTCCTTTCCCTTCCTTTCCTCTTCCCCATTTGTAGAAACAACATTATGATCTTCATTTGCCCATACTCCCAACTACAGTCTCTGTGGACCACCACAAAAAGAAACAAGCCAAAAACCTCCAACCGTCTTCTCAGAACAGTTCCAGACAAAACAGGGAGATGGAAAAAAATAAAAAACAAACTCCAAATAAAGCCAAGGGAATTACTGCATGAAGGACTTTGGCTGAACAGGAAAATGAGCCAGCCAACCAACCTGGGCAGCCTCTACTGTGTAGATCAAAGGAGCAGCACCTCCAAAAAAAGAGAAAATAGGAAAGGCTGCAATATGAGTGTATGAGTATGACTCTCCTCTGTTCAGCCATCTGCTGTTATAACAAGTTTGGACATTCATGGTGATAAGATCCCTATCCCTTCAAGTAATGTGACTAAACTAGATTGGTGGAACTCAAGAAGCTCAGAGATCCTCCTCACAGTACTGTAAACAGTTCCTAAGGGCATAGAAACTCAATCCAAAATACTAAACTGGTTATTATCTTTGCTAGTTCCTGAAGGTACAAATCTGTAATTCCCCCCATTGTCCATAAATATCCTTTATCCTTGTACTATTTCCTATTTCTTAGTTCATTTACTTACCTGCTGCAACCAATCTTTTGGCCTTCAATATTGTCATTGTCTACTCAGAGAATTAAGTACAGGGAATATTCTCAGAGTTGATATAGGTGAATATGGTACCTTTTATTTGTGAGAGAAGAGGAGGATTCCAGATAGCCCTCTAATGGCAAAAGCCCTGGAAAGCTAGACTTCTGAACCTATATTTAGGAAATGTGGAAGCTCATCTGTTTTAATGTGCTTAGAGATGTACAAATGAGATAGGATACTTGAAATTCAGATACCATTAGAATATTAAATAAATCTTAATTAAACTGGCATGATTTGGAAGTAAATGCACTGAAATTAATATCACTATACCAGAGCAACTGAAAACTGAAGCATGCTTTCAATAATTACTGCCAAAAATTGCCTTCTCTGCATCTCATTTTGTAAAGATTAGCCAAGCAGTGAAATACTGGAATCAAATACATCCATTAACTGGCCTTCAGAAATTAGCATAATTGATCATGTGAGACATTACTGACCCTAAGCAATTTTTAAGTTTTACTAAGCTTATATGGTTTCCATTTGGTCATGGTTCTAATGCAATCCTGTTGAGCTAGACAGATAAAGGATGGCACCCCCAGATGATGCCCTAAGCAGCATAGTATGATTCCATGTGAGAAAAAAAAAAATAATATCATCACCCAAGTGAACAAGAAAGAAAAAATAAGATCTAAACAATCAGGTGGTGGCAACTATCTTACACAGTGCTCAAAGCATGGCAAGACAGGAGTCAATTCCATTCTTTTATTTAGGAGACTCTCTATGTCATTCAGAGTGGAAACTATTTAAAATCTCCCTGAAAGGGGATCGATTACACAACAGCAAAGATTTATGATGCTTGGTACCACTAATAAAGGAAAAAAAATTAGTTTTAACTAAGTAATACAAAGCTAAACAGCTTCTAACTCATCTAGCTTGCCTAGGAGGTATCAGGGTGTACAACATCCTATAAAAACAATTATTTTGCTTTTAATACTCTCAAAAGAATTATTCTGTGGCTCATCACTGCTTAGAAGTAGTGTGCCTGTTTTGCAGAGAAAAGCAAGCAAGGTAAAGAGGTGACATGCCAAGGTTTTTTGCAAATAGAACTCTGTTTTTTTGTCAAAATTCAGTGGTATTTGTTTGACATTTAATTAAAACTCAGGGCCATTAAACTCAAAGGCCTAGCAATGTCACCACACTTGACTCGTTAGAAGGTACACTTCTTGTGGCTCTTCAGTTCAACAGCTTAGGAAAAGGATGGAAGATAAAAGGTCAACAGGGGGATTTTTTTAACATATCTCTAACTAGTTGTCTTATCAATAAAAATAGCCATTCAGCTTTTTAAAATGGAATGCATGAAAAGCCATGGGCATGAAAATGCAATTACTCTCCTGTAAATTGGTAGCACATTAGTATGCTGGAAGGGAGAAAGAAAGTATAGCTTGGGCTTGGAGAACCATGAGATTGATAGCCACCAGGAAAATGGTTGCTTTAATTAATTTTCTTCTGAAAATTATCCAGACCATTAAAACTTCTTTAATACCTGCACGTAGCAAGCGTTGGCTCTAACTTATGAAAAGCTGATGAAACACACAAGACAACACAACAAGAAATTCTGAAGGCAAACTAATTAAAGCAGTTTTTTAATAACTTTCTTACTAACAAATTAGCATTTTTTTCAGGGTATTTTTTTCCCCTTGAGATTTTAGGAGCATAATTACTGGCAAACAGTCATTATTTCCCTTTTTTGATGGAGCACTTTAGTGTGTTCTATCACCATCTAATAAACAAGCAAGGAATCAGAAATATTAAAGTACTGATGACTAACCTAGAGAAGTGAGAATTTTAGAGCTGATACCAGTATTTATTACAGAGTACATGAAGAACTCAAGCACTCCAGAAAATACAGGCAGAACATCCTGTTCTCTGAATCCCAGTCAGGGTTTAGTAGGGTCCAAGACCAACAACTCTGAGTGTGCTCAGCAGCATAGGATTAGGAAAATATTTATTAACTAGGGAAATTTAGCTGTCCCCAGTATCAGCTGAGTGGGGGATTCCAAAAGGAATTTTTATAAACTTATCATAAACAGGTTCTTAGTCCAGCCTTAATTACAGTAGTTTTTTTTCCTAATCACGAAATAAATATTTTCAAAAATATTATTTACTAGTGTCAAGTTATAATTTAATATCATTCATATATACCTGATTTTCACTTCGAAAATGTCACTATGTCTAGTAGTAATCCTGATGGGAAAAAATAAAATGACACACCACAAGGGCAGCTTTCAAAAAACTTTAAAAAATTGATAACTTGATCTTGCAAATCATCATGAAAAAGATGATCCAGCTCCTTTTCTAGTCTTACTGGCACCTTTTCTCTATAAGGTGCTTTCTGTTTCTGAAACATTATCTGTCATATGACTCATATGGGAACTGCCCAGACTGGGGTCTGCACTATACTTGCTGTAACATGAAGAGATATTTTCTTAAGACCTATGGTCACTATTAACTAGCAGACAAATACAACCATATAAATACAGTCCAGTAGTTCCAGGTGTCTCTGGTTTTGGTAACACAAACTGCCTGGAAACATAAATCATAAATGGTCAAAAAAATAATTGCATAAACTTTCCAGGGATGGAGGCAGCATCCCAGATCTACAGCAAGGCATTAGTGCTGCTGCATTTGGGCAGGGGCATCCACCACACTCTTAAAGGAATTTAGAACTATCACTTCCAAATCTAAATGTCACAGAATGATGCCATGCTGTGGATGACCTCTTAAAAAACACCATTACACAGGATTCTCCTGTTTGCTAGTTTCTGAACACTACAGTTTGCCTAGTTCAAAGTCAAAAAAAGATGTAAATCACTTTCTCTTATAAAATCAAGTCATACATTTCCCTTGCCTTGTGCATTGTGCTACTGCACATGCCTGGTTTTAACAGCAGAGCACAGAGAAGTAGGGGAAATGTGAAAGGGAAGAACTTTGTGACTAGGTAAAAGGCAGCAACATCTGTCCTTTGTTCTCCACTGCAGTATGAGACTTCAGGTCTGAAGAAAGATACATAAATAAGTAGTTTGAGAAAGCATAAAGCAAGCTATTGGGATCAGCTTGGCATTCCTGAGGAGAATCACTGGTCTGCTGCAGTACCAAGACAAAAATATGGGAAGTGGGCAAGATCCCTGTTAGATAAATCAGAACCTGCCTGTTGTGGCCTGAATGAAATTTTCAGAGTAAATGGCAAATTAGGTGTAGGGACCAGGAATGTCAGATTTAAAATATTGATTTTCTTTAAAAAAAAAAAATCATTTACATATTATTTACATCCATAAAATATTTTCATTAAAAGATACATTTTATTTACCTAACAAATATTTAGCATAACAATGAAGTGAAGTATTGTGTATTTTCTAATAAACATATAAAATACTTGATGTAATAATGGGAGAGGAAGCAAGCCTTTAGTGCTTCAGATAAAGAACCAGGTATCCAAAAACTGCTTCCTGAAAATTTCTTTGTGGTAGTAGAAAAGGAACTAAAATAATAATTTTCAGGAATTAGCCATTCTTAGTATGCCACTCTTGGGCAGAGCTGAAATTGTTCTAAACAAAGAGGGGTTCCAACAGTACAGTCAAAAACTGTCTGCCTGACAGCCTTCTTGAGTGGCAATGAATACTGTCAGGTTAGGAGCAACAGGCATTCACTGGCTTTACAATCTAAACCAGGATTTTGCAGGACTCCTCACATTTAATAGGAGCTTAACAGATAAAACAACTCAACCATTGTACCAAATATTTTTAATATTAAAGCAGATGTTATTTTGTGTGGGCACTGTTAGCAAAACAGAGAGGCATGTCTAATTCTCTCAATTTTAAGCCTTTTTTTGCAGCTATTTATAACTTCTCAAAATTGTTTGGTCTCAGTACTTTTCATGCTTTCTCTTTATTTTGGGCTATTTTGCTTCAATTTGAGATTTGCTTTAACATGCTTCAGTTGATAAAGAATTTTGTTAGGAAAAGGGTATTGCTTTGGAGAATTCCTTCTGGAATGTAGATTAGGCAGTCCTAGGGTATACAAGCATTAGCTTTTTGGTTCAAATCCATAGTCATATTTTTGAAATGAACACTCTATACTTAATGCCTTTATTTACATCATGAAGTGGGCTTCACATTCAAACTACATACACTTGTTTGAGATGAAAGTAAACCCAAAAAACAGTTTCCTGCAGCATACCTGATGCACTCTAAATGCTAAAGGTGTTTCACTGCACCTAGACAGGAATAATTCAACACAAAACCACTAAAACACATCATGGAGACACCAGGTCTGCAGCACTGTGTGTTTGACTCTCCAGATGCTCTTTGTCATTTGACATTATCAAAAGATGTGAGTACATCCTAGCACAGAAATCAGCTCTCAGAGTGGTTGTGACTGACCCTTGCTGGACACCAGATACACTCCAAAGTCTTTGTATCTCTCCCTTTATCACTGGTCAGGGGAGAGAAAATATAACAAATTACTCATGGGTCAAGATAGGGAGAGATAGGTGCCAGTGAGAGATCACTCACCAATTACTGGCACAGGCAAAAAAGACTCAGCTTGGGGAAATTAATATAATTTATTACCAGTTGAATGAGAAATAAATCCCAAATCTTAAAGCAGCTTTTTAAAACTTTAAAGTTCAGAAAAATAAGTCATAAATAATAATACCAGGTAAATCTAATAGCATTAATATTTTGGTTGCCTGAGTGTAAGTGAGCAGCAAAAGCTATAAAAATGGTGAAAAATTGCAAAGGTGCATTTGGACACTATTTTCAAATGCTCTTCCAGATATAAGCCTCCTCCAAAACTGTAATCCTCTAATAGCCTGAACCAACTGGTGTCACAATCAGATTCATTGTGGAGAAGCAGGTCATACTGCAGTGAGTAAAGCAGAGATAAATGGGGAAAAGGGGAAGCAACATCCTCATTTCCACAAAGCTGAGATCCAGCTGAAAGAATTGGCTATATTGCACTGGAGTCCTGCATGCAAATGTGTACACACTTACAAAGCCTCACAGAAGAGTCCATGAAGCACATTAATCTCTCAGAGTTAGGTCTTCTGTGTCCAAGAGTTTGCCTTCATACCCTAATCACCTCTCTAAAGGCTCTCTGAATGGATTATTTTTGTTACATCTCCTCTCAGAAAGGATCAAGATCAGCCTTTGCAATCAAAGTCAAATTTGCTCAGTTTACAGATGTGATCCTGCATTCAAGCACCATCTTGAGATGACCTTAGAAGAAGGATTAGTGTGCACCCAGGTTTATTTGTAGTCTATCTGCCCCACAGAATCATCCCTTACTCTGCTACAGATGGCTCAATGTAACACACTGCAAGAACAAAAGGGATGTGTAGGTGTTCCAAGTTCAGTGAGGATGGCAGCATATAAATTATAGGCAGACTATTAAGAGCAATATGGACATGAAAAGATGGATGAGGGAGCACACTAACCTTGAACCTGTTCTCTGACCAGACAATTTAAGTTAAAGAGAGTGAATCTATTATACATTGAAGGTTCAAGTGCAAGTGGTGATGCACAGCTCCATTTATTCACAGGTTCAACTATTCACACAGCTACTAATACCCAGATGGAATTAATTACTAAATGAATAGATGAAACCAAGCAAGACAAAGACTACCTCAGTGAGCAGAAAAAACCTTTGGGGGGGGCACTCACAGCTCAAAGTCCTTTGGGTAAAACCATAGGTCTATAATTAGTCCCTTTAAATCCCTGGTAACAGTAAGCTCTCCTGCTCTGAAGTCTGGTACCA
The DNA here is from genome assembly GCF_903797595.1 of Erithacus rubecula. NCBI lineage: Eukaryota > Metazoa > Chordata > Aves > Passeriformes > Muscicapidae > Erithacus > Erithacus rubecula. Next base: position 43,236,673 of record NC_136688.1, read on the forward strand.
ATAATTTGCACCACTTCAACCCCACACTCATAGAAAAAGATAGATCACTGTTCATGGGCTCAACCTCTTCTGGTTGGAAAGCTACAACGTATTACAGGTGATGTTAAAATATCCATGTCTACAAAACAGGGTGTGTGGAAATCCCAAAGACAGTAGGGATCTAAAACCCATCCTTAGCTCCACAGAGGGCAACAAGACCTGTAGGCTATTCCTTCACTCTGAACCAGTAAAAATATGGGAATAAATGTGCAGTAAAGAGTCAGCTATAGTTAACACACTTTTACTTAATATTAACAGATAATAAGCCTAGTAAGAACAACCAAATTTTTTTCAAGATATCACCAATGCAGAAATGTAAAATATTCTAACCTAGAGCGGTCTAAATCTGAATTATGCTACTGAATCATTCTTTCAAGCTGCTGTGACACTTCACATCAAGTGGACTATGATGTATTAGATGACTTAACAATCATGCCTAGAATTTAATGAAAAAAATGGGTTCTGCATTGTCCTTGGAAGACATCAGATGTTTAAAATAAAGTTTAAAAACATGGATAAAACTTCATTCTTGTGCACCTCACTCCAAACTTTCAGTTTAAAGCATGGTTGATATTCTTGTGATTCTTTCTTCTGCCTTCCCTGCTAATAAGCTTTCTGGAAGAGTGGGTATCATGAACACAGAACTAATACAGAGTGCATGACAGATCTCATTTGCACAACAGATCTGCAGTGCAAACAAAAGCCAAAAATCCTTTTCTATTCATTCTATAAAGGAAGAGGGATTCACAAGAAGAATAAATACTGGAAAGGCTTTGCATTAACAAACACTGGATATATTTACCCGTGTATTTTCTCATTCTACTGCCAAACACTTGCAGAATTCCTGATCTCATTATAGTGACACTATTTAAAAAGGGGCCAATGCAAATTTTTTCATCTGCATACCACCAAGAATGCAAGCCTAGTATCCAGGAGACAATAAGGACTATTTTGAGAAACATTTTCATGTGACAGAAAGAAAAAGAAAGAAAGAAAAAACCCAACAGGGAGAGGGAAAAGTATTCTACATAAAGATAAATCAAACAGGTATTTCATTAGACACAAAACAGGATATTACTTTTATTTGAATATGTCTGACTGAAGTTCCATCATCCACAAGTAGACAGCATAATGGAAAATGCATACATCATTTGGAGGCAATACTTACACTCTGATATTTAGGTGGGACAAATAAAAATAATTTTAAAAAAACAGGGGATCATAAAATCATAGAAAAGCTTGGGTTGGGACAGCCTTAAATATCATCTAGTTTTAATTCACCTCTCATGGGCAGAGATGCCACCCACCAGATCAGGTTGCTCAAAGTCTCATCTCACCTGGCCTTGAACACTTCCACCCACATGTGGCATCCTGCACCTCTCTAGGCAGCTTGTACTGGTGCCTCACTACCCTCACATTGAAAAGCTTCCTCCTGGTATCTCATTTAAATTCCCCCTCTTTTAGTTTAAAACCATTCTCCCTTGCTTTATCACTACATGTGTAAAAAGTTGATCTTTCTTTCCTGTAAACCCCTGGTTGGTACAGGGAGGCAGCTCTAAAGTCTGGAGCCTTCAGCCTTCCTCAGTATTCTCTTCTCCCAAAAAGGAGACATCATGTTGCCATTGTTCTCTGCTCCTAGTCCAGTAGTGACACATTGCCAGCTCATGTCCAGCTTTTCAATCACCAGAACAGAGTCCTGCTGCTCCCAGTGAGTTCTCCCAGTCTCTGCTCATGCCTGGCATTGCCCTGACCCAGGTGCAGCACCCTGCACTTGGACTTGTTGATCCTTATAAGGTTCTTGTGGGATGCAGAAAATAAGAAAGACACATGTGTCTCTTGCAAGCAGGAGGAAACTGCTGATGTAAACAGTGTAGTAAGCAGCATTACCCATAACATAATGGAAATAGAGATCCTGAGGTATCTTGATGGATAAGGCTAAATGTAAATATCCTCTAGTCTGACCTCCACTCAAATACTTACCAGACCTAATTTGTCTTTGAATTAAAATACTACTTAAAAAAAAAAAGAATTTTAAAATTATGGAAATATATTGTTTTAGCATGTATCTAACTTACCTACCCTCTACATTATTTCCCAAATGAGTTTATCCAAGTTCTAGCTCTGGTACTTCTGTTTGACATCTTTATAATTTATTATTGATTTTCTCTTTATTAATTCTGTCAGAGTAACCTCTTCCTCTTGATGACAGCCATAAACCAGAGTAAATGAATGGGTGAGAGAAGAAGCCAGTGATTAAACACTATCAAAAATTGTATACCTTTCAAAACATTGAAAGCTAGAGAGGCAGAGTAAGTAAGGGTTGTCTAAAGTGATATAAGATAGAGCTTGTGGATAATTTACCTTCCTTCCCTCCTCTAAAACATGATATCTAAACTCAGAAGCACTTAGTAATGTGCAGTAGAAATTAATATCATGTATGTGACAATGATTTCATATTTTTCATCCTGGCCCAAAAAAAGCACTATGCCTCTAAGTGACTACAGTTTGGGCTGCAGTCATACAGAAGTCATCATCTGATTCTGATTTATCACCCCAGCAGGAGAGAGATCATACACAAGTTCTATGGATATTTAAACAGTAGCAAGCAGTCAGAGGTCTGGTAGAAAAAAAGACTAAAACTTCCTTTTGGAAATCAACAATTAAGAAAATGGGACAGCAGGGGATGAGGGAGGGCTAGAGAAATGGAGAAAGAAATATGGAAAAAAAAAAACCCCACACCTTCCATGTGAAATATTTCTAAGAGCAAATGTAGAAGCTGCTGAATCCAGTTTTCAGTGAGACCAGCATGCAGAAACACAATTGCATGACCTACACAAATCATTTTGCTATTATTTCCTTCAGAGCTTTTGATCTTGGCCATATTTGGTTTGAGGTATTATTTTGATTTTTATTTTCACTTCTACTCACTTGTTGCCATAAATTTTGTAGAAACTTTCTTGCCAGATATTTACAATACTCAAGAAAGTCTTGTGTTAAGAATATTTTCTATTATTAATAAATTCCAAATGCTATTTCTTAAAGGTTTTGTAACACTTTCCAGTATCTAATAGCCAAGCATGTTTCCTTCTAATTTTGACAGGTCAATATGACATGATATGCTTGATTTAATAAAATAGGTTGAAGAGATCTTATCTAAGGAGCAGTCTTCAGTGGCTGATACTTGCCAGGAAGAGTCCCAAACAGGCAGCACAGTAATTTCAAATATTGTTCTAGATGTCTTAATGTCATCATTACACACTACCAGTAACATGCTAGGGAGAAAAAGATAATGATGCTCAAAATTTGTGTAGAAAGTATGAAGGATAAAAATCACAGCAGCAATGATTTTGATACACAAAACAAAAAGAAAATACAGTTGCACATTTTTCTACACCAGATGCAAAGACTACTGTCATAAAATTTTGTAGCTCAAAGAAAATGTGATAGATGAGGAGAAATGCGAATTTTACAGCTCAGTATGAGAGGTCCTAAACAACATATGAAGGAATTATGTTGTACCCCTAATAGGAGATATTTAAATGGGTTAGGTACAATGTCTAGAGAACTGCTGAGAGCTTGGTCAGTATCTGCAATAGTGCATGAAAAGATGAAAAACTATGAAGTGACTGGAAAAAAAGGCTTGTCAAACTGCCAGAGAGAGCAGTCTGCCAGGTTGCAATAAAGAAGTTATTGGGACCTGCTGATTTAAGGATTTCTAGTTTAGTAGCTGTTACTTAATCTCCTTAATTATTGCAGAAAAGCAAAGCCTATTACATCATCTAGTTCCTTCCCCTTCTTCACCAAATACTTATTCAATGTATTTCAACATTCAGTCTTTACTGAACATCTCTGTCATTCCTGCATTCACATGATCAATTCCACTACTGCCAGCCAGAAACATACTGGTAAAATTGTCAGGATTTATTTTGTTCTTCATATAATACAATCCTCTTATTTTTATTATTTCTGTTGACTCTATATGTCACCTTCTGTCCTTCCCTTATCAGTTCTGTGCAATTTCTAGTTTCTGATTTACACCATTAAAATCTTCTTTCATCTATTTTTCACATACACTTATTATTCATAATAGCATTTGCATCCCTGCAGAGTCACTTTCTAATCAGTGTGACTCATATTCTTCTATGGATTTTTGGACATTTAGCAAAGTGAACATTTTCCAATTGCCATTGCTATTTTCAGTCATCACTGTTTTCTATTTTGCTGCAACTGTTCCTTCTAGGGCATGAAGACACAGGCATTTAACATCCAGTCCAAAGTAAATAATGTCCATTTGCACCAAAACTATCAAGAGATTCTAAGACTCTGCTCAATTCTATGAAACATCGAAAGGAAAGTCTCAAACTTTGCATAATACTTTGAGTTAGGAAACAGCTTGATTTATTCTTTTACATCAAGATTCAATAATGATTGTGGAAAATCATCATCTACAATTCCATAAATTCAAAGAATTCAGGGTTAGCAGGATGTTCCATCTGCAGGAATTCAGATGGAAGTCAATCACCATAATTGACATCATACATTACTATATAGGGGCATACAGAAGAGAAAAGCACAATAAAAAAAAATAAGCAAGCAGTCAAAGTTTTATTTTTGTTCAGATTTTTCTAGTCCCTAGATAGTTTCAAGTCCAGTGAAGAAGCAACATTTTAATTTTAAATACAATAAGACCTGGTCATTTACAGAAACCAAATTTTCAGGAATCTTTACTAAGCTACACAATGGTACACTACAGCAGAGTCCTCTGGGCCAGTGCTTAGCATGCCTTCCTCCTGAAGAATTATTGTTCTAATAGATCCCAGTTATGAGCAAATTCTGAGACATGACTGCCTCTGACAGGTACTATAAGTACAATTTAGTTACATCTTTTTTCCTTACTCATAATCTTCTCCCAGTAAATTTGATGCTTGCTACCCTAAATCAAACTTTTGGTTTTTTTGCCTGCCTACCTCACATGGCATTTTCAGATTCCTTTATGACACATTTAGAAAGCAGAGGGAAATTCTGGCCACCTAAAAGTCTCAAAATGCAACAAACTAAACAAAGTAAACATTTTGAGGAGGTTAAGAAAGTTCAAATTGGATCTTTTTTCCCACGTTGATTTTCTGAAGCTTGCAGCAGTGGGACATATATCTGTATCATACAGGGCAGAAGAGAAGCCAGACCAACAAAACCTATTCTAGGATGATAAACGTATTTAATCAGAAGGCACTATGAAACTTGGTTTTGCAGGCAAACATCATAAATTTATCTTCATCTAGGTACATCAAAAAGTTGTCAAGAAAAAGCAACATTTCACTTTATTGGGGAAACTCTCATTAAATGTGGGATAGGCAATGATGGAAGGTGTTCTACTGTAATACTAGACCTGAAACCCAATAAAACCTATAACACTGAGATGATATAAGAAAAGGATTTGTTTTAAAACACCTGATTCTATGGAAATTGTATGAAAATCTCTACATGCACAGAATGGTGATTTCAGAGGAAGAATATTGCTTTTATATTATTTCAGGTTAAATGTGTACATGTTTACATATGCATACCTACTTAACAGTTCTGCTACTACTTTTTTAGTAAAATTATTTAATTTTGTGGGTTTGGCAGTAGTCAATACATTGATTTGGTTTGCCTATTTTTACTTCAGTAGAGGTGTTGTCTAAAATTAGTTTAACTTTTAAAAGATTTCACAGCCCAATTTAAAAGAAGTTTATACACTGAATCATACCAATCAAGAACTTCAGCTGCTGTTCCTAAAACCAAGTTTCCTACCTGTCTGCAATACTCTCATCAATCAGAGAAATGAAATATTTGGTTTTATTCTTTGAGTAACGCACAAATATTTTTTAAAGTCTTTAGGTATTTAAAGTATCAGAAAATCTCAAGTACTAATAGTCAAGAAGAACTGCAGCTTTCAATTACTCTTAAATTATGAATAATTTTGATCAATATTAAGAAGGAATGGATGACTAAATATATTACTGACTGCAGCTGATGTGGGATGTGGCTGGAAGACTTTAGGTGTGCTATTACTGACCTTATAATTGCAAGTCTAAAAAACCCTAAAACAAGTTTAATACTAAAACAAGGCTTTACTATTTAATGACATCCTCTCAGGTGTAGTTCCAGTTTCCATGCTACCTTACCATACAGCAATCTGGATTGTTTAGCACTATGGACAGACAACTGAGAGATTTCACTTTCCTATGGATTATGAGGCAAAGCAAAATTATGCCCTGTAACTAAGCTAAGTTAAAGAAAGCCAAAATTTATGGAATTATTTTTATTATTGCCAAAAATATATTTTATATTTATTTCTTTCTAAAAAGAACAGAACTTTTTCTTTAGTAGAATACCTCAAGTAATCATTTACTTATTTCAAGCCCTTTCCTACTCCAAACCTGATAATCACAGTAGGAGAGCCTGTTGTGGGTTTGGGATTTTTCTGTTTTTCCTCAGCATGTCTGAAAATCTACTTTATTATATATATATATATACATAGATTAGGCAAATATAATTTGAAGTCTTGTCATGGACTTTATTTGATGCTATTTCCAGAAACAGCTATATTAACTCCTAACACAGAATAGGTTCAATTTGGTCCCCACATTGTGCCACTGAGCACTTCAGGCAACACAGATAGAAATTGAGCCACTTAATACATTTCTTTTGACAGATATACCATTGTCTGCTAGAACTTGTATCATTAGAATAGTTCATCTGCATTCTTCCTTCTGGAATTTCAGCCACAGGTTTATATTTTCAGACTTGTATTTCTCCATCCTTGGGAGTTATGTTTTTTCAAATACTTATCTTCACTAGAGCTTGACTTCATAGCAACACACAAATTGTATGCAATGAGCTTTAAAATAACTTATAGAAATGCTTCCAATCTTTGGATGTAACATAATATTATTTCTCAAAAGCATAACTACAGCATCACTCATCTTTAAAAAAAGTGCTTGTAGACCTTATTCAAATATATAAGGTCTTTATTCTTACATAATTCTTTCAGGTATTCCTAAATATCTGGTCAAATAACCATAAACTTAACCATAAGTTAGCCAAGTCTATCACCATATATTGGCACCAGTTTCTGTCTTTGACCAGGCCATTATTCAGACACTGATGAAGAGGAAGGTGTTCTAACCTTTGTGCATAAATATAATTATCAAAATTTAAAACTTGAAACTAATGCATTTAGTGTTCAGTGAAATTTTGCTTTTAAATGCTAAAATAAAAATTACTATACAAGTCTAAATATACCAGTAAGAGACTTTAAATCCCACAGATCTCAAAGGTATTACAAACCTCCCACGTTTTTCAATACACAACAAAATTAACTGTGTGTTTTCCTGAAGTCTTGTCATTCATAGATTTTGGCATTTAAGGAAGCAAATTTCCAGCTGAATCCACTCCCAGCACAGGACATAAAAGGAATCTGCATGCTTAGATTGTTTGACATTTCGTAACACCTACTTCTCCACTGGCACATTTTTAGAATTTTCTTTTTTTACTTGACTGCCTATTTTCACAAGCCTCTTCTGCATACATAAATTTGGAGGGTTTTTTAGGAGATACGTACTTCTACCAACTTCTTCTGAAATTATTCAGTAAAGTCAGTCATGTTTTGAAATTTTAAAATTGGCAACAAGGGAAACAGGTTTTCGAGTTCAAATTCATACATGCAGATAGTCTGATTGCTTAAAGTCACATATCCATAGAAAAATGGCCTTAAAGAACAGCAAAGAATTAAGGAATTCAAAATATCTACCTAGGTGTTCAGCATAGTGCACTAGAGGAAAACTCAGTTTTACTCAAAGTCCAAATCTATATGCTCTTTGAGGAACTCATTATTTACACTAGCATTCAGAATTCCATGTTTTGTATAACTTCTTGAGCTCAGTCACTGGTAGCAGTCTAATTACAGAGGCATGGAGTTCATAGTTCACCATCCATAAAATTACCCTTCTCCCTAAAGCTGAACTAGCTCATTTAAACGTAGCTTGGATAACCTCAGGATGAACTGAAACATCTCTTTAGCTGTTGGTCAAGAAACAGAACAAATTAACCTGAGATGCTTGGATTTCAGTGATTTAGGGGGGTTGCATGGTTTTATAAGTGGAAAGGGAGAACTGTTCCTACAATGACATCTATTTCTCAGAAGTTTCTAGAAACTTACAGAAAAAAAAAAACACACCAAAATGGCCAATACCTGTGACTTACTCCACAGATGCAGAAGAATGATGCTGTAGAATTCACCACAAATTGGTTTTAGAAAGGTACCACACAAAGGGCTGTATTGTGACTTTCCTCTACTACATTTAAATTTTATAGATACAGATACTCATATGCAAAGGTAGCTCATTTATTAGGGACAATATGGGTAACAGCTGATGCTACAAAATCATAAAATCCAGTCAGGAGTGAGATTCCAGAGCTGACTGATGCTGCATGTGTTGCCTGGAAGGGTTGGCATTGGCAGGAGTACCATGGGCTCATTCAAGGCAGCTGCCACACACCAGAGCATCCCCTCACCCAGCCCACAGCCCTGCACTTGTACCCCTGGCAAATGAATGCAGGGCTGCCTTTGCACAGATAAAGAAGGTGCAGTCTGGGAATGTGGGAGATTGCTCTTCTCATGTTCTCAGTTTTGTCTAAAAGGAAGTTGTCCAAACTGTGGGATGGCACATTAATACACTGGCAAACTGTAACTCTGATGTGTTGCTGACAAGGAAGTCATCATTTTTTTCTAGAAGTCTGTCTGGTTTGCCTTACTCACATGGTCAAGCTTGTAAAGTTTTCACATGTTCTATTTGGGGAATACCTTTTCCCACCTAGACAATGTGTACATATTTAACCATCACTCTGTTTTTTGAAAATGTGTAAGGCTCCCTGATACTCTATCTGGCAGTCTGAAAAAGAAGTTTATCCTAGGCCCACACATGCAGAAAGGATTTTTCTGATTTCAAATTCATAGTGCCTTAAAAGTTGCTGCTTTTGTTCCAGAGTAGAAGAGGGGCTCTTTTTACAGCTGCATCTGTTTGTGTAATAGACATTATCTCCTTCCACGGCCTTTGCTTCTCCTTGAATAAACAAGTACTAAATATTGCAACTTCACAAAAATATTGGTGAGAGCTTTAAATGACTGAATCAAATACACATTAGCAAACACATTTTAAATTCTAAAATGTACTCAGATGAAACTGTCTAACAGAAATTAACAAGGAGAGATTTTAGAGTAACACAAACAGCGTGAGATCACACCTTGTACCTGTGAAAACAAGAGAAAATGCAAAAAGGTATCAATTTAACACTTCAAAAAGTATCTTAAATAGGACTAAATTGTGCTTAACTCTTACAAAGACATATATTGGGAACTAACTGAACTTCAAGCAAAAGTCACAAAGGTATTTTTTACAATGTAATACACAAATCAATAACAAATGCTGCATGTTTATTAACCACTCCACCATCCATTCTGGATGTTCAAGATACCTTCTGGTTGTTATGAGGCACAGTCACATCCCAGCCCACGGTGCTTTCACTCTGTCACAGCATGAGCTCAATAAGTATCAGGGCTCACTGGGGAGTGCACAATCTCCAGGGAACAAACTCAGACTCACATCTGACTCCTTAGCTGGCATTGGACCCCTGTCTTTCTGCCCTTGCTCCCCTTCTTCATGAAGGAATGGGAATAGCACAAAATAAATGCCCTTTATTTTATTCTGGAAACTATAATATTGACATTCCCCTCTATCACCACCTCATCTTTTAACAGCTGCATTGCAGGAAATCCAAGCCCTGACAGAAGACATGTGTATATATTACTGTTACTTATATGTTCAATTAAAGGTTGTTTATATAAAATTTTGGCTCATAATCAGGTTAGAGGGAAATAAATTTAAAAAATGAGATGTCACCTTTCTGAAGTGCTCAGAGTTGTGTATATGTAACATAATGTTGAAACTTAATTGAAAGTGTCTTTAAAGTTAATATAATGAAAAATTGCCTGTCGCGAGGAAAACTTGGATATTTCAAGAGAGTGACATAAGAAATAATATGTTTTTCTTCCCAGGAAGAAGGATTTGTCTACAAAAAGCAAAGGAAAAATACATCTGAAGCACTCAAAAACACTAAAAACAAATTTATTTCTTTCACCTATTTGTAGAGTAAGGATTAAATTATTTTGACTTTTTAGCCAAACACAAAGGTAGCACTACACATGATTGCAGCAGATACATGGCAAAAGAAAAGTAAAAATTTTTAAAAGTACCTAAATCAAAGCAATAGTTTCAAATATATGTATCTGTGCTATTTAAATATATATATATATATATATATATACATATACACACACATATATAGTGTGTATATGTAGAGCTATTAAATCTAGAAATGAATGAATACAACTTTGGACATTGAATGGCTGGTCTGAAGATCAGATTCTATTAATACATAATCTATATTTGAAAGCTATTACTAGTCCTTCAGCTGTCCTGGATAATGTTTTCCACCGTCAATTATTCTCACTTTCCAACTCTGAACAGAATAGGATATAATATGACTCCAGATCTGGCAAATAAACATTTGGTTAAGCACTGACTTCCTAATGACAACCCTGGTATGGATGGGTGATGTTAGAACTCAAATTATGACAGCAATTCAAGAAATACCATGTTTAATTATTATATTCTGCATAAAATGGCAACAGATGAAAAAAACCAGAAGCACAATAATTCAAAGGTCATTCTACTATAAATGAAATCTGGTTTCACTACTCACCTCTTAATTTATATCTAACAAATTGGGTGTATAAAGTTAGATATTAATATAGTTAGAAAGCAACAGCATGCTATCACAGGTAACTGATACCTGATTAAATTTATATGTTCTTCCACTATACTAAAACATGTTGACAGATACCAAAAATATCTACACTTTTAGGGATCTCTAATTATGAATTAATTACTTAACATCTCGCTTTTCTGTCTCTTCCTGCTGTGAACATACACTAGTGGTTCTCACAGCAACCAATTTATATTTAATAATGTAGCAGAAGGGTATATTAGACCTACACTAAAAAGCCATATTTGAAACATGCAGTAGCACATGATAATAATAATAATAATAATAATAATAATAATAATAATAATAATAATAATAATAGTTGCTGATTAAATTAGTCAGATTGGTAGAAAAAAGTCTTGGATCACAGAATCTCACACGTCAGAGAAAGAAAAAGGCATGTTATTTCATCCAGTACATCCATCTACTGATCCATAATTTATCTCAGGATATATTTTGAAATTTTCGTCTAGCTCAATTTCAAATGTCTCCAATAATGATACTTTCATTGCTTTTCTACAAAGCCTAGCAAATCTTTTCAAGAGAAACTTTTTCAAGTAATGATTAACTAAATTAGCCTAAGATATTGTTTGTGTTCCAGTTATAATCTTTAGGTAATAATAAACAGCAACAATTTCACCAGATCCTATTTTTTCATACATAAAAGCACTAGTTAAAATAAAACAAAAAATGAGTGAGACATAGATTTTTTTTCCCTCTAAATTACTGGCAAGGACACTGAAATCAGATGAGCATCTGTCTTACAAATAAGCTCTACTCCTTTAGCTAGATTTTCTACAAAGAGAGTATAATTCAAAGATCTTAACTCATCATGAAAAAGAAAAAAATATTACAATAAACACCACGGTTTTGGTAGTATTTTAAACTAAATTAAAAATAGCATTAAATGAGGGAGTTGTGATGAAAGGGAGAGATCAAAACCATTCTCCCAAGCAACAGACAAAAACTGGCTAGTCAAAAACTCTCATTAGAGCAGATATATATTTTAAACTGAAAAGTAACTTTGGCAAATGTTGTTCTTGTAAGATTCTGTTGTGTACAGTCTAAGAGATATCTTTTTGCAAAGATCTAAACCCCTGAAAAAACGTAACTAACTGAAATTACAAAGATGCCTAACTCATTAAAATATGCAAGCTTTATAGCCCTTACTTAACACCTTAAATGGCAAAATTCTTAGGAATACAAGCTTTTGATGAAAGGTTTTGGATTCTGCTAACCAATTTCTTTCCCCTTTCGGTCCTTATCTTCTGTTAAATCCCCAAAAAATGTCCATGCTCCCTGAACAACCTAGCTTAGGATCTTCATTAAAATAAAATCTTGGCACACAGTCAGAAAGGAAAATGAAAGCACAGCACCTGAGTATCCTCATGTGAGGAGATTCAGACTCCTCTCCTCCCCCTCTTACAAAATACAGCCCCAAACACAGTGGTGGAGGCTCGTGTGGGACAAAGGAAGCTCCAGATCTCTCCATGAAGGCAAAGTGCTTTACAAGGAGTGCAAGATTCCCTGGGCTAGAAAAACAACTTAGGAGAAGCCACAGTTCCCTTCACAGGGTCCAGAGACTCAAGAGAGAGAAGTCCTTGGCCTTCATCATAGCACCAGACCATTTTTCAGTCATAATGCCAATAATTGCTTAACATAAACAATAAAAGCTGTCCTGGGAGCGAGGGTCAGAGTCAACCACTCTTCTCTGTCCAGTGACTTTCCATGGAAGTCTGTGACAGATTCACAGACCACAGTCCTTTTAAATAGCCCTTACTCAACATGAAAAGCACATTTAGACCCTGTACTGAAAAAAAAAAAAAAACAGAAAAAGCAACAATACAGGTTCTTGTGACCATAAGTTCAAGATCTTGAGAGGATGAGGAATATACTTTAGATGTAAAGAGAGAATAGAAAGCAGAATGGAAGGAGTCAATGGCAGCATTTTTCGGAAAAGTGAAATAGTGGAAAATGTGTGTGTGTCTTCCTTAAGTCCAAGGTCTTTACTACAACTAATGCTGAAATCTCACCCTAGGTAATGGCCAAATGACAAGGAGATAGTCTCTCTCACTGCACTACAGTAATTGGTAATTACATTCTCATTGCCAGGAATGCTGCCCTCAGACACAATTAATTAAAGCATTTGTGGAGAGGAGTTAATAACAATACAGGGACTCACAAGCAGGTTTGGTGCAGATAGATAAAAGGGCAGAAAGAAAACAAAAATTGTGCAACCCAGGTCCAGTTTGCAAACATAAAAATTTTTAAAATCACCCTCTCTCCCAGCAGAAACTTTCTGCTTGTAACTGAGAAAATCTAAACTGCAAGATAATAAATCTGAAACAAAATCAATATAACCTTATAGTGTGATTTATAATGAGACACTTTTCAAAGGAAAGGCACTTTAAAAGCCAGGCTGTTCCCTCTGATTGAAGGTTTTTACCATGAAAATGTCTGGCTAAGAAATGGCAGATTTACAGAGCAGACAGCAATTGCTCATTAGATGGAAGCAAAACTTAATCCAAAATTACTTTCTCAGATTTTTATATAGCCCATTTGAAACAAATATTCGGGACTTCATATCAAGGGTATTGTGCACAGAACAGAAACAGCAATCTTACTTTAAGCAAATGCTTCTCCTAGTAGCTGTCTAAACAGTTTCTTGAACACAAATGTTATTATTGTAGTAAAAATATTTTTAAAATGTGTACTGCATTTTATTATTTCTTTATTTTATGAATAAAAGGAGGAAAAAATCCATGCTTTTAAGTGGGCAATTTCTTCAAAATCTTAATAAAATTTTATTAAATAATTCAGAGGGTTAAGATTTTGCTATATTTTTGCTTTAGATGTTTCAGGTTTTGTTCTAAAAAGGATAAAAATATCTAAAATATCTGTTATAATTAACAGGTGGCTCTTTATAGCAAAAACACTAAAACAGAAGTAGCAACAGCTGTGAAGGAGGATATCAAAATCAAGAATATTAACATGAAGCATCATTTGTTTTTATAAAGAGATATTTATTTTGTGATAATGGATGCAATTAATACCAGCATATGCTAGAGTGTTCATGGAATCAGTAATTAATGTAGCATTAATTTCAATGGGTTTTTAAGTGCATTTGCAATGCTACACATATTCAGATCTCTCATCAAACACAAACCAATTTGCTTAATAAATCAACAGCCTCAAACTTATTTTTCCATAGCATGAATGTTACAGGTATGTCAGTTAAGACTTGATTTTAATAGTGATAACAGAAAGAAGTGTCTTGTGCTCCTAATTGAATAGTTCAGGCATTTAAAATATTGATCATAAGGAGTGAGTGGTAATTACTTAAGCTAAGAACAGCTGTGAACAGACATCATTAATGTTCATCTACCATAATTTATGCTTGTAGCAATATGGCTCTTTTCAGCAAAATTTAAATTTAAAAAGCTAGATTTAAATTTGAAAGTGAAGAAAGTGAATACTGTTGCATGAAAAATTATTCCATACTGAGCTATAAATGGCATAACCCCAGCACAATTATTGGAGCCTCTAAAGTTTAACTCTAGACCTCTCAGGTAGTAGAGTGAGGATAATTAAATATGTAGCCATCTAACAATAATTAAGACTTTTTCCTTCTGTTATGCACCTAGTAAATGGTCTCAGTGGTCTTTCCAAACACTAATGAATGAACTGAAAAACACTATGAGGTACAATAGGTTAGTAAGGATTTGTTTCCATCATATAGATGAGAAAACTCGTGAATATATGCAGTGCAGGGTGGTCTGAAAATTAATAAATTGATAAGTGGCTACAAGTGGCTACAAAGCAGTATAATATGCAGTGCTGTGACATTTATTGGGTGTGCAAAACACATGCAATCCACACCAGCTTTATATTCTGTGGAACTCAAAATCAGATCCTGCTATAAACAAGGGTATTTCTCTGGAGAGATATTTGCACTCTATCTAGACTAATGCCAGTGAATTATATGGTGCATTGGTTCTTTTTTACTCTTGAAAAAAAAGACTCTTGTCATACTTCACCACTCCTGTGGCTTGTCATATATCTTTAACTGCAAAGTAAATTATTGAAAACAATCCTTATTGCAAAACACTCAAGCTACAGGCTGTGGGCTGTGGCCTTAAGTATAATCAGTCCAAACAGGAATTTGGTAATCTATTTTTTAGAGTAGATCTGTCTCTGTGTGTTGAGGATCTCTTCCCTATAGCCAGTTTCCCCCCTGCCTTCCCAAAATCACAAATCTCACTCTTTCTCCATCCTGTCACACAGGGCTGCCTTCTAAAAGCAGGGATCCAGACTCCTGCTGGCAAACTGAAGGTAAAAATAACTGAAACATGCCCTGAAGAATCAAAAGAAATCCCCACTCTTCAATCCAGCCCCAAGATTATTAAACAGGGCAGACTGCTTAGACAGCCTACAAGACACCGGTGTGTTTGATAAATGTTTTTAATTAGATTCTGAAATTGTGTCCATAAGAAAGTGTCCATTCACACTTGCCAGCTTGATAGGGTCACACCTGAGACATACAGTGCATGAGCAAAACCAGCTACAGTGAAATCCTGTCCACAGCAGACATCCTGAGCCCACATTTTCCCTGTAGTATCACCAGGCTAGTTTTAAGCAGAGAGTGTTTAATGTCTTCTACAGCCAGGAGCCACAATATGTCCTTAACCTGGCACTACAGGTGTGGTCCAGCTCTTCAGAGCTGCCTACACAGAGAGGCATCATCTCATGGAGTTTTGATCACTGTGAGAATAAGATAGAGTAGGAAAAAAGAAGCTTGAGATGCTCTGTGACCAGTCTGATAGGGTTGAGGTAGTTCATGAATCCCAAATTATTTCCTTTTAAGAAGAATCTCTTGCCTAAGACTGCAGCTGGGGAGCCATTTCCTGATGTAGAGTTGTAATAAGTCACACTAAATGCTTTCTTACTCCCTGGGAGGCAGCAGACACAGAGAATGATGCCTTTTTCCCCAGCAAGACATTTTTAGCATGGAAAAGATCTTTTCTTAAATTTCTTAAAAGCGATGAGGTGTTCTGATTCAGAAGCTTCAATGACTCAGGAATTTAAACTGCAAGAAGTTAATAAATTCCTTTCCTGTCTGACAGAAACTACATTTTCTCCCTTGTTTTGTGGGTTTATTTGGTTGTGGTTTTTTATTTCTTTTGTGAAGAGGAGAGCAATAATTTATTACATTTCATGTTCCCTTGCAAGAATTGAACAATAGCTATGCAACTACAGAGTCATTACCAGAAGTTTCTAGCTCAGAAATATTTCAGGCAGGCAGTAGACATTGTATGAATAGCATCCTATTTCGTCTTCATGGAAATTTAGCACATTTTAAGTTTTAGACACTTGGACAGAATTGCATGTGCTTAAAGTTCTGAGGCAAGAAATGCAACTTGACCTTTAAATTCAGCAATAAACCAGACTGGGTTTTGTTGGCATACAGACAAAGTAAGTTGTTTCTTGCAGTCGCTTAAGGAAAGAATCACGATAAAAATGTGAAAGAATGATTTTCAAACTGTATTCTGTTCTTCAGTTCTTTGTGGTTTTGAGTATATACTTTTCCAACATCATACAATATGCAATGTTTGAATGAGAACTACATTAGCTCTAGACTTATCTGTATAAATATTTAACATTTAAATGTTCTCTTGGAAACTAAATGCCAATAAAATCATAAAGTTGCTGGAATGGCTCAAATTGCATCATTAGATAATAGAAAATGTCCATTCTTTTATGTTTATGGAATAATAGTGCATATTATCATTCCTATGGTTTCATTTTGAGATGAAGTTCACCTAAACAAATATAAATGCTTTAACAGAAATTTTTGAAAGATTTGTCCTCACTTTATTTGTAGGAAGCAACTAGACATTTCAAGGATACAGCTGGAGGCCTTGTGAGAGTGGTTTGAACTGCCTGGGGCAGGGCAGCCTGGATAAAGGAGCAATCAACAAGATTTGGCATTTGCTTCAGAGGTTTGTTTAGGAATATGGAAGGAAGGGACTGAGCTCCTGAGAGGGGCACATGTCAAACACTGTCCTTGCTGCCTCTGTGCCATAGCTTTATTGCTATTTGTACTCTGTGGAAAAAGGCAGGAGAGAAGGAAAAACTCCCCCAGAATATTACCTGACTATAATCTGACTACCACTGACCAATGCCCAACCTGTCCCACAGCAGCAATTGGACCCTCCCAGACAATTCCCTCCACTTTATATACTGAACATGACAATCTACAGTATAGAATACTCCTTGGCCTGTTTGGGTCACCTTGCTCCCCCCAGCTTCTCCTGCACCTCTTCAGTGGCAGAACCTGACACCCTGAAAAGTCCTTGGCTTAAGAACTTTAAACCATCAGAATGTTATCAACATTATTCTCATACTGGATCCAAAACACAGCACTGTGCCAGCTGCCAAGGAGAAAATGAACACTATCCCTGCTGAAACCAGGGCAAACACACATTTGGAAGCTCAGACCCTGAGTGTAAGCATGCATCTATCCTTGTGCAACAGCAAAGCCCTTGAGGTTGTGAGTCAGCTCAGAACCACAGCCTTGCCATTTCATGAATAACACCAAAAAGCAGAAATCACCACTCTAAACAGTAAAGACATGGACAAATGATAGATACACAAATAGGAGTGGTGAGCCTGGAGGGGTCCCAAATTACCAGTGCAGGGAGTAAAAGCAGCTGTTGGCTTGAGTCAGGAAGAGTCCTCTTCAGAAATAATTCAGTGTGGAATCCCATTTTCCCTGTTCTAAAAATAATAAAGATACACAGAAAGTGTGTGGATGTAATTATTCATAAGGGGTTTCTTCCACGATTTAAGCATAAAGACAAGCTACAATATGGGGGTTGGTTTTGGGTGCTTGTATCTCAGCATCTGCCTCTAGCCTGCCCAAAAAATGAGTATATAAGAACCAAATCACCTCAGGCTATTCAAATTCCACACATTGATGTGGTTCCTACATGGCTCTGAACTTTATACATACCGAGAATTTCATTCAATATTTCTCCTAGCATGTGAGGTGAACCATGAATTGTACTCCCCCGTGAACAAAGCTCTCTTCACATATATCTAGCTGTCAATCATCTTTCTTTAAATGAAAACCAAGCTTTTTGGTGGACAAAAATGACTGCAGATAGAACAGCACACATTAAGAATTTTATCTAGTAGGACTAGACCCCAATCCATGCAGATGCAATTGAAAGATTAGGGTCATAAAACATGACCACAGTACCTTCCAAAGTCTATTTTTGTATGAAGATGATTCAATGGCTTCTTTTGTAATTATAGTTTCCTTGACTCAAAACAGTCTCTTACTGAAAGTTGTAAGTAGTTGATGGTCTTTATTAAATATCTTAAATAAAAAAAAAAACAAACAAAAAAACAACTATTCCTACTACTGTGACCTATTTAGTAAAAATAGACATTTCAAGATTAGAGTTGCCTTTTTCTAATAATCTTAGTGTTATTTATTTCTTGTGATGGAATTTCAATTTAATGCACTTGAATTCACCAAAATACTTCTCATTTATGGCTTTAAACAACTGGGCTTTCATTTATCTCCAATTAGCCCAAGAATCAGGGGGACTAGAACCTACATAAGCCTGAGAATCCTGCTCCATTGAGATACTTGCACCACACTATGTCACAGGAAATTAGTAGATTTGCAGCATCTATTTTAGTCCTACCAGAAAAGGCAGCATTCAACCTTTCCCTATGCATGAATCTTTTTTTTTTCCTATTATCATTAAATCCTGAAATTTCTGAGGGAAAAATGATGCTTTTTACTGGTCTTTACCTACCTAGCATTTTTAGCAGGAAGTAATTTTGCTGACAAATGAGTGTTTTGATTCATGTCTTTGCTTTTACACAGATATTAACTTCCAGGCAAAGTAAGTGCTTCATTCATTTCCTCACTCTTACTGATGCTTTCAAATGTGAGGATGCTTACTGGTCATTGACCTCACCCACAACATGATAAAAAAACACATGATGTAAAACAAATAATAAAAACTCCACAATAGAGTCACATCAGCAGCTGCAGCACTTATTCAGCTGCTGTCACTGACAAGAATCAAACTGGGCTTTTCAGTACTCACTCTTTCAGAAGCAAATGTTCTTCTTCAGCAATACTAATACCTAAGGCTTTTTCTCACTAAACAGCTGGTATTTTATCATAGATTCCTCTTCACATTACAATGTTACACACAATCACTTGCAGCATTTCTTGTCCATGAAAAAGAAGATGTGAGACTTTTATACCAAGCAGGTGACCAAGCACTGGCCCAGGTCACCTAGAGATGTTGTGGAGTTGCTCCCTGGTGACATTCAAAAGCCACCTGGACATTTTTCCTGGGAATGGGGTCTAGGAGGCCTTACTAGAGCAGGAAATCTTGTACCAGGATAACCTCCAGAGATCCCTCCCAATCTCAACCACCCTGTGGTAGACAATCTTTTCCATTAACTTTTTCTAAATTGTTTTCAACAGAGGGATGCACAGTTCTTCATGTGGGCAGCAGAGCAGTCAGGAAGTTGTATATCATGAGGGTGGCTCAAGGAAAACTCCAAGATCAACCAAAGCCAAAGTTTCCCATGGTTGAAGCAAGAGCACTCAACTGAGCCACAATGATGTTTAGGAAAATTACACAAACGAATTATTTTACAGCCAAACCTCTTAAAACATCTGTTGGATTTACCTCCCCAGAAGTTTAGCTAGATAGCTAATCTAATGACAACAGGAAAATTCCACTGGATCTCAGGAAGCTTTGCCTCAGCTTTCTGGTTGACTCAGCTGCACAGCCCTCAGAAAGACATCACTGCAAACATGAATTACACAACTCAAACAGCTTTTGAAAAAACTAATAACCTACATGCAGGACCTGCACCACCAACATCCACCAGTTTGGTTATGGTAGGGCTATAAGGACACATGAGAGGGGAAGGCAAAGAGTGTTTCTCATCCAGCTTCCTCTTTAAAGGTGGTTAGTCTTCCCCTTTTTCAAAGGGAATATTTTCTTTTCCTCTGTTTTGCTTTGTTTGTTATCTCTGAAACACCCACACTAACGCTCTTCTCTTTCACAGATCACTTTTGTGCACAGGCAATCGCTTGCTTTGACTTTCTAATTTGATAGCAGCTTATTAGATATTTCAAAGTTTGTCATAAGTTGCTGTCACTGATGCTGTGTTGTTTTTATTCTCACTTTAAGTCTCCATGTTTATAAGTTTGTCAGCCATTGCTATGCATTATTTAGGCTGAACTATTAACAGGCAATAATATTTATAAATGCTTGATTTTTTTCTTCCTCTTTTCTCTTCTAGGCTTTGCAACCAAAGAAAGGAGCAAGTTAATGCCTTAAATAAAACAAGTGAGGTGAAGCAACAACTAATTTAATACACTCTCTGATTTTCAAAAATACATCTTTATCTCTGCCTTACTCCCACAAATACTGTGCAAACTCAGCTGCCCAAGGGTCCATTACTTGGCCTGAAAGGAGCCACAAAAAAGTAAAATAAATAAATAAACAAATAAATAAAAAAATTAAATAAAATAAAATAGCAGGAAGGGAAAGTAAGAGGAAAATACTTATTTTATTGAAAACCATCAGAACCATCACAATGTTTTGCTCATTTTTCTTGAATTTTGTCAAATAGCTGAAATGGAGAAAACAAAATTAAGACAACAAAATATTGTTCTAGAATGTTGAGTATTTTCTATTTCAGTTTTTCTGTTTCAGTTTGAGCTACACTTCTAACATTTCTTTCAACTCAGTAATCAAGAAAACCCACAAGGAAATCTATACCAGAAAAAATGTTCTGAAATCCAAAAGACAGCTCTCACTGGGGGATGAGGATAATGCTTCATTCAACATAAAATAATACTTTTTGGGTCTTCTAAATTATTCAATAAATAAAGCTGTTAAATTGCCCTTAGCTGTTAACTAAAGTGCCAGCAAACAAAAATTTATCATGATTAAACATGAAGCAACTCTGGAAAAAAAAAAAACACGTTGTGTAATGAGCTGGTTATATAAAAGATGAAGAGTAATTAGTTGTTCAGTTTACTTGTCAGGTTTTTTCTTATTATCAACTGTCCAGGACAAATCTCTGAAGGAAGTGAAGTATATTTTAGGTAGTGTATTTTCCCCATTAATTTAAACATAAATTTCATTAAAATATTTCCTCTCTTCATAGGTTTAACTCTGGAAAAAGTGCAGAGTAAAAACTATACACTTGTTACATCTATATTTAAGTAGAAATATTTTGTTTTGTTTAAATTGAATAAATAAACTTAAATAATAAATGGTCATTTTGGAGATATGGGCAAAAGGCATTTTATAGTGGTGCTATCTTTATAAAAATCACACCAGTGGTTTGTGCAATATCTGTGTTTCTGATTCAGGAGTCTCTTACTGTGTTGAGTAATGCCTAGTGCTTTTAGAACTTTTCCACTCATTCTAACTGCAGCTGCTCACACAGTCTGTACACCTTGAGTGCTGTGTCCAGCCCTGTACCTTCAGTTTAGGAAGGACATTGAGATGTTTGAGAGTGTCCAGAGGAGGGAACAAGGCTGGTGAGGGGCTTGGAATACAAACCCTGTGAGGAACCACTGAGAGAGCTGGGGGTGTTTATCCTGGAGAAAAAGGAGACTCAGGGGGGACCTTATCACTCTCTACAACTCCCTGAAAGATGTTTGCAGCCAGGTGGGGTTGGTCTCTCTTCAGGCAGCACTGACACAACCAAAGGACACAGTCTTAAGCTACACCAAGGGAAATATAGATTGGTTATTGGGAAAAGTTTGGTGTTTTTTTCCTAAACAGTTCAGAGACTCTGAATAAATTTTAGCATTCACTGCTGCTTATTACTTTAAAGAAGAAAGCAAACTACAGATACAGACCCAAAATCACTGTGAGTTTCTGATCCTGCTGGTAGAAAAACAGCCAGCTCTGACAGCAACCAAAGAGATCACTGATGGCAAAAGAAAGGGCTGCTGGTGTACTTTCACCATCATATTTAATGAATGCAGGGCTAAAGCCAGAACTAATTTCACTGGGCTAGACGATACAACCATCAGTTTTTGGAAAAAATCCATGAATTTTCAACCTTGGTGCATCTTTTAGCATCCAAATACTTTCATAAGTGTTCTTTGCACTGAAAAACACCCCAACCCTATTCGATAGGATTTTGCTTGGCTGAAGTGAAATTGCATATTAAGACAATCACCATAGTAATGCTGCAAGAGATTTATTTCTCCAAAGATGTTATTTTTGTAAGATGCATAGCTTGTCTAAGTACTGGATAGTGCATAGTGAAACAATTCTCTACTTTCATTTTTGTGGAAGATTATACTTTTGATTTTACTTATATTTGTCTTCAAAAAAAGCAAAGACTGTTTTTGTCAATATCCTTGAAGTAAGTAAAATCCAGCCTTTTAAAAATTCTTATATCTCACAAAATGTTGTTTGTTTACTGGTACAAAGTAGAGAAATTATTCAATGCAATAAAATGGCTGTTTTGTTTAGGAGTTACAAGAGATAAAGTATTGTCAAGGTATCTGACAGCTGTGTTAATAATTTATGCTTCTTTTTCCATTTTGAAAACACAGAGATGATCTCTCCAACACTATAAATTATTGCTTTGTTTCTTACCATGATACTAGATAAGTTAAATTCAAACACTCTATGGTGCAAGTTGTTCAAAATCATAGGAGTTTCGAACCTTTTTTTTCCACATCAGGCCTAATGAGGGAGAGAATTTCTATTACTATGAAATAATAAAATAGACTCACTTTTAGTAATAACAGCAACTCAGAGATACCAAGTGTGAAAGCACAAACAAAGAGTGGTGGGGGGTTTTGCCTATTTTTCCACCTAACCTAGCATGACACTGACCTAGCAGGCTCCTTTCAGTCCTATACTTCTGTAAAAAGAAACCTCAGCATCACTGTGAGATTCTTGACTATCAAATCAAGTTCCATATTTCCAGCCTTATGTTATACCAATATGTAGTCTTCAACACAAAGTCCAGACTTCTAAGATTTGTTATAACCTTGAGTGACTTGCACAGTTCACTCAGATGCTGCAAATAATCAGTTTCTGTGAGTTGTTCATATTGTACCATTGCCTGTGTCAGACACCACACTGTAGGTGAATAAAACACAGTTTCCACACAGGTGACAAAAACTAATGATTAGAGCCATGCTTTACAATTATTCTAGCAGCAAGCCATCAAACTTCCTCTCTTTGTGAAAATAGTCAACGATTATGCAGAGTGCCCCATCAATACAGTAATAAATTAGAGATGTTGAACAAAATTCCAACCACATCATTGAAAAAAATTCATAAGTTTATACTACCTAACCAAACAATGCTACTGAAATATACCCTGGAAAAACATAACTTGCCTTTGAAACAGTAAAATTTTCCATTCTGTGGAGTAGATCCAAACAACATTTAGAATTACTTAAGTAAAGGCACTGTTTTGAAGAAACACCTGTATATTTCTAGCAAATGCAGATGATTCACTCTGTCATATAATTTCTCATTCCATCTCACAAAAAATTATATTCAGATTATACTCTTAGTGTAAAATTGAAATCCTTGTTTCAGTCCTCCATTTATTCCTCTGGAGGAAAGTGCCATTTTCATATATTTTGTTTTCTGTTTCAGGGAAAAAAAAACCATACTAATTCAAAACAGAGCACAATCAAGGTTATTAAAAGCACATATTAAAAGGCCTCTGTGAAGTATTCAGGCAAACAAAAGATTTTTCTTCAGTATTGTGCTACAGAAAAAGTGGTTCTTCAGATGAACTGTGAACCTGGAGAAAAAGTTGACTGATTCTTGGTTTATTTATATGCTTATTTTACTGAGTGATAATCTGTCTAATTCTGTTTCCCTCGGGTTATGAGGTATGAAGACAAAAAATTATGAGGTAACTCAGTTCTGGAACTTTTAGGTCTTTTTTCCATTTGTTTTGCTTGGGGGTTGTCAGGTTTGTTTCTTTGTTTTTGTGGGGGTTTGGAGTTCTTTGTGGAAACAGAATGCTTAAGTAGTTTCCTTGATTAACAGTACTTATACCAATGACCCCTTGCTAAGTTTATTTTAACAGGCAGAGCAAGGATCAGTTTTCTTCTAGTTTGCATTTGACTTTCTATTTAAACTCATAATTTCCTTTTGGAGAGAAAGGTTTTATATCTCTGTATAAAAAGCAGTGTTACACTTTGGATTCTCACTTTTTCCAGACCACGTGCATACTATTGCACAGACTCCATGGGAGTCTTATGCACCAGAGAAAACTTCCTGGACAAAGCAGTGTACTGCAGATACCCACAAAATCATGGAATTATTTTCAGAAAGCTACTGTAATCTTTTCAGGCAATAATTTTGGGGATTTGTTTTACCTGAAACTGAAAGAGAGTAAATACTATAATTCAGCACAGCCACTCACTCCCCTCCTTGCTGTGGGATAGGGAACTGAATGTGATGAACAAAAGCAGGAAAAACTTGTGGGTCCTGCTAAGAGGGTTTCATAAGTGAAGGGAAGAGGAACAAACTCAGAGACCTGATCAAGAGGCTTGCAGAAATGCACTATTATTGGTCTCCAGAGACTAGAGCTTCTTGCACTTTTGCAGTGTTTCCTGTACAGCAGTACTTTGTACTGTTTAACCACATGTAAAATTATTTTTGTTGCTGATTTCTTCTCTTTTATCAAGAGGAAGATGTTGAAAGAATGCTATGCATTTTAACTTGGCTGTGGATATACAGTATTTCAAGCCAGGCTTCTCCAGCATTAAACCTTTGGTAATTTAAGTCATTCTTGCATAGTCTAATCTCCTTTGCATAAAATGCTCTGGGGAATAACAATCTCCAACCTTATTTGCTCTGTATCACACACTGCCAGATGCCACTCGTGGATGCTAAACTCAGCTCTGCTATAAGGTTTGCTTTGTGGAGATGCTGCTTCAAATGAGCCATGGCATATTACATTCTTGAGGAGCAAAGGAGCTCCTGGTTCTTTCTCTGATACAACAGCTGAAGCCACAGAAGAAACAGCAGAGCAGTCATTAATGGGTTCAAAGTTGTATTTATAACTTGGAAAACAACTGTCATTTTATGGTTTTGGATGTCACCCAGGAACTCTAAGCTGAACATTAAAAGCTCTAAAGAGCAAAATGTTGTCACAGGCCTTGGCAAGAAGGATTAAAAGAGTGGCATAAGCAAATTGTGATCAATTGATACAACCCAAAGTGTGAAAGACAAAGTTGTTCAACTGGAAATTAGAAGATCATATGCTATTCTAATTAATACATAAACTTTTTATTCAGTATTTTTAAAAGAAAATTGTGTGCTACTAAAAAATAAACATAAGCTTTAAACTAATTTCCTGAACTTGGTATTTTCTTTAGTTCTAAATTTAACTTGTAATAGTTGGTATGAAGGAAAATGTTTTGCAGTTGCCTTCCTGCTAGGAAACAGAAATGTAAATGCAAAACCAATATTTTAGCAATTACCTGCGTGAACAAGTATATATTAGGAAAATTAATTCTTTCAGCAACATTATCCATAACCAAGAATGAGGGTGATAAAGCAAAACCAACATATTCCTAGGAAGTTCAGTATTAACAAAAGAACTCACAAATCATTTAATAAACTTTCAGTTATGTTTTCTGTTGAAATTATGTCCCATACACGTGATATTTTTTTATCCTTCCAATATTTGAATAGTTTCATAATACTGAAATTATACAGAACTATACTGTTCAATTTTTTATCTATTTGCTGCTCTATGAGTCCTGTAGAGGGAAACTACAGATCTAAATTGAGAGTTCAAAGTAAGCTTCCACTGGAACTGTGGCATTGTACTCCTACACCTGAAATTATATTCAGGTTTTGATTGGTGAATTTGGTTATTGAAAGATGACATCTTTGATTTTATACCTATTAACATTAAAAGTGTAAATTTCCTCATAGTAAACGTCCCAAGTAATTTATCAACACTAACAATGTGGGAGTGTTTGCATATCCAGTTCTGTTTTACAGAAGTAGCCTGGACACTTCAGGCTTTTCACATGCAGACACTCATGGGAGGAGATTGCCTCTTTTTCTGCAGTCGGTTTGGTAAGAAAGGCTTCTGAGTTATTCTCATATTAAGGATAATTTTCTGTTGCCATAGACCATTTGTGACACCATAAAAGTGCATGTTATAACCACCTTTCAAGTTTGCTTTGAGCAAGGTTACAGTGGTCCTGCAGAAGAGGCTCACACTAAGCTGGTGAAGTAACCATTTACATTGAGATCCCATGGGAAAAAAAAGGCAGGGTGTTTTATCAACTAAAATGAATCATATTAATTTTAGAATCCTATCTGGGGCTAGAGAAGAGCAGTTATCTTGATTGCATATGACCAGATAAAAACCTTCCTTACGGTACTCAGTTTGGTTGTACAATCCTATTCATTAGCAGATTCATTTCAGGAAGCTTTTTACTATTTAGGATCAAGATAAATGCTTTAAGTACCAGAGACTGACACCAAACCATACACTTATGTGGAAGTTGACAGTGTTAAAAAACAATGATTCAGTGATTAAGTGATTTCTCAGGACTGAAAAAATCCTACACTCTCATTCCAGTTCAACTTATGATCTTTGTGACCTTATTGCCTTTGATTGCAATTTTAATCTATTAGATACAATAATTTTTAATAAGTACTTTTCAAAATATAAAGTTTTAAAATGCTACATTTCTAAATACTGGGTGAAGCCTATTTCTCTGGACTGTCATCATGATAATGCAGAAATTTGTACAATTCCACAGATAGCTTCTTCCTCCAATCTTCCTACAAAGTTGGGTAAAACAGAGAAAAACATATCTGTGCCTTTGGAGGTAGAGGAAGGTATTGGCTGTTGGAATTATTTTGGAGGTGCAAGGTTTATTCTTCTCTCAGAAATTAGTTTGATTTTATTTGTCTTCATCAGTGAAATTTAGGACAAGCGTCAAATAACAAACTCAAGGACTTCACCCATATTCCCAGTTTGCCAAGGCTTAAACATGAGATGACAGTTTTTTTACACAGATCTAAACAGAGGAAGGAAAAATTATTCTTTTGGTCACTGTGATGAACACAAGAGGTTTTTACTAAGGATAAATGAATTCTTCTTTCTGCAAGGGGATGATTGTCTGTATCTGATCCAAATCAAGATTTCTCTTTTTGTTAGATCCTAAAATCTTCTTTGAAAGGTTGGGTTTGTTTTGTCTTTTTGGGCTGCTGAAAACATGTATAGTCACTTCTAAAGCTCAGTGCTGCATGGAACAAATATGCTCTTTGACTGCAATTTTATGTCATTTATATACTTTTAGTTTCTATATAATCATTTGTATCTTTCCTGCAATAAGTATTTCAAGAAAAGAGAGAGGTCTGTCCAGTTAATTTCCAGAAAACTTGGTATAATGCTCAAAATTTGCATTGTAATCATTTATGAAAGGAATGTAATTCATTTGGTTACTGTAACTCATTTGTCAGATGTAATTGAGATGACCTCAGGTAGCAGGTTAAAATAGCACAGCTGATGCAAGTGAAAACCAAAATTTTCATAAAATTAAATATTCAGTGAATTGTAGTGGACAAGAAAGCTCAGAGAAAGCATCTTACTTAACAGTTACAAATAAGGACAATACAAGGATACAAGTATTTTCCAGCTCAGGAGCTAAGAATGAAAGGAATTAAATAATGATAACTCTGAAATTATCTAGTCAAAACAGGTCAAATCTGAATGTGCCGAAAATATTTTTAGAATAAATTAATCCATAATGCAACTTTGCTGGAATTAAACCTGCAATGAAGGTGAAGCCACTTTTTTACAAAATTCTGTCAAGAATCTTGTGTAGGATTTCTAATATTAAAAGAACTCCTGAAACAAAACACACATTCCCTTTCTTGAAAAATTTACAATAATTCAGCTCTGTAAGCGATTATTTCAGTGTTCTGGGATCCTGACAAAGTTCAAGTCCTTGAGAAAAACAATGGCTCAGAGCAGTGTGAAGTCACTCCAGTAAACCTACAGTGGCCCTTAGGACAGATTCTCAATACTCAATATTGAGGTAGAGGGTTGTTCTCCATAGGCCCATCTGTTGGGCTGGTATCATCACACCCACTTAGGAAAGTCCATGCCAGTAGCATCAGTCTAAAGTGCCAGACAAGGATAAGTTTTATGGGGACAGGTTTCAGAGGATGCCTTTTGTCAAAACTGCTTTGCATTTGGAAAGGAAAGAATCCTGTTTCTTGTAAAAGGAGGAGATTATAACCTGAGATGCAATGGAATGCTAAAGACAAGGTTCAGAAATGTCATTTTTGACTTTCTAGGGAAAGGTGTTTTGTGGTACCAGTGAGACAGTGCAGCAATGACCTTTGGAGTAATCTCTTGAAACTGGTTATACTCTTAACACATCTTAGAGATTTACAAAATGTCTTACTAGAATTTTATATGGTGTGTTCAGACAGAATATGTTAGCTTGAAAACCAATGATACACTAAAAAAAAGATATCTTAGTTAGGTATCAATCTGACACAAAGCCCATTTATGTGCAACTTCTGTATTACAAGCTGTTAATAATGTGCCAAAAAAATGTGGACATGAAACAGTAATCCACAAGAAAGAGACTGAGGTGAGGAAGGAAAGGTGGCCTTGTTGGCAGACAAGGATATTTTATCTTTCCTCAGAAATTATTTGTTCAGAAGTGCTTGCTCCCCAGCAGCCTTTCATGGCACTCACAGCAGGCATTTCATCTTAACAACTGTGCTAGCCTTTTTATTTTCTTCCCTTTCACTACTCACTTTCTGCTTTGTCATCAGTTCAATGTCATTCATTACCAAGAACATTCTCTCAACCGGCACATTAGTGCCTGTGAAAGAAATGCCAATGCAAATTTGGAGAACGCTCAGGGAGTGTGAAAACTAAAAGGGATTTCTTTTATTAGGTGAAAATCTCTCCAGCCCTCCTGTAAAAATATATTCTACTCTCCTGGAAGACAATCTCATAACTTCATTTTTAACCTTTATTAGAGGATCTAAACCTTTATGTGTCATTTATAGCATTTCTTCTAGAAATTAAAATCGTTGAGATGTTTCTCACCTTTCCATTGTGGAATGCAAAACAAAAAGTACCATCCTTCAGGAATATCCTTGCACAGATTGTAGTCATGAATAGTTCATAGTTCATGATCTTCTTCTTAACCCTAAAACACAGTAAAGCTCCTAAAGACTCTAGACACTGAAAAGAGAATTTCCCAAATGTAACTCCCTTACTACCCTGACATTTATAACAGAATCCTAGCAGGGTGTTTACCCTTGCTGATGCACTGAAGTAAAACCACACTGCTGCATGATCTTCAGCTGATGTGGAGCAGCAGGAGGCACAGCCTCAGTCTGTGTCTCAGTATCATACTGAATAGACAGCTGAAGGAGACTCAGGCAAGGCAAAAAGAATTTGAATTGTTAAAAACATGGCATCCATCCCCATTTTCTCCCTTATCAGATAGGCTTGATAATTCACTGACTGGAACTTAATAACACTCAACTGTGAACTTTGTATGGCAGCAAACACATGAAAATCTGACTGATAGACTGCTAAGAAAGGAATAAAGGCATCCTTCTTTTCTTCATGAGGATCTAGATCAGAATTGGAAGAACTCTATGCCGAGCTCAAATTAAGCCATTTGCCTTGAATCTTCTCAAGTACCTCTGCAATAAACAGGGAATTAAGTAGCAAATTCCACTTGCATACATAAATGACACAGGAAAGTAATTAAATGTACAGATGTTAACTGATATTTGTGAAGAACATAGCAGAAAAGCAGAAACTCAGGTTGTGTGGGGAAATATTGAAAAAATCAGAAGTTGTTTCCTATTAATTCTTTTATTAGAACATTTACTTACTAAAGGAACAGCTGGCCAGCAGGACAATAATCTATTTTGAACATAAATGGCAGAAATTGGCACAAAGATGCTACTAAAGAAGGCAACATCTTGGCAGGAAAAACACATCAGTTGGATTCTGAATGAAGACATAGGAATTTTTTTCATTTAAACAAGAGTGGGGAAGAAAGTTCATTATATGAGAGGTTTCAGGAATTTTTTTGTTCTGCTCAGGCTTGTGCCTCATTTTCATTAGCCTAACCTGGCCCACACAAATCCTTTCTGCTTTCTGTTGTCCTTGCTGAGAGACATGAGCATCAGTTTCATTAACACACTTTCTCAAGTGCCACTTGCAATCAGTTAGCCATATCCCAAATTTGAAATGGGTAGTAGGGAAAACTCCTATTGGTTTCAAAAATCAGTGTAAAGGCCTAATTTTTATCTTTCTTTCTTGTCTGCCAAGATAAGCCAGTTCATTTTACTATGAAGAAATCTACCACAGGAATTTTGTGTGATTCAGTGAACTGCATGTATTTATTTACAGACAGAATTTACAGTAATTACAGGTGAACAATGCAAACATTTGCAGTTGTCACTTCTTGTGATTATTGGGGTGTTGCTGTGTCAGGAGTTGGATGGTTCTTGTGGTTTCCTTCCAGCTCGTTATATTCTCTGGCAGATGTTCTAACTAGTAGCTGACTGTGTTAGAACTAGTTGAGTTTGGGACGAAGCTACTAGTCACATAAAGAAACATTATTTTTTAAATATGTATTGTTAACTACAGACAGAAATCTCTGTTTTCTTAATCTAGATCTTAATATAGATGATATTGTAAAACCAAGTCATATGAATTTAATGACTTAAGTTCTATTTCTAATAGTTGTTAGGAAAAGCAGTGCTTTCCAACAACTCAATTTCCTCATTTGTAAAATAAGGATAATGGCAATCAGCCTCTTTTATAAACCTGAAAGCCTGTGGTAAAAAAGTTATATTAATCTTAACTATTTATTATTTCTTTGATTAGTTCTTCCTAAAATATAAGCTTAATTCTGTTGACAATGTGTCTTATGTGCCTGAATTAAAATTTAATTGACCTATGTGGATGGTTTAGAGGCCTTAATGTGTAATTTTTTTGACAAAGCAAATCTGTTCAACACTCCTTTGAAAGTCTTTCAAGTCCACTCTATTTTTGCCAGGAATGGCCATGCTGGAGAACACTTGGTCACAAGTCATACAACCTTTTCCAGTTATCAGTCTTTTCCTATCTTGGGATCTTGACAAAACAGTTGACAGATCATTTATTTTCTTTCCTAACTCTGGCAAGGCTCTGGATGAAAATAACATTTTAGCAAAATATCACAACACAACTTTCATGTTTCCTCCTCAGTTCATCTCAGCTCCCTCTACTAGTCATCCCCAGAATCATATTAAATCTGGAGGACTGCCATTCTTGACTGTGCATGCTGTCAGCCATCTGAACCACAAACATCAAATAAACACACAAAAGAGCTGCTTTTCTCCAATGCTAGATGAAACAAATTTGTGCCCTGAACATAAAAGCACTGAGATGTCTCACACAAAATATAGATCAGTGAGGACCATCTGGTTGATTTCATTTACAGCCAGACACCAAAATGAGGAAACTTGTCCCACTAAAAGAAAGGATTTTCCTTTGGAATTACTGCAACATGCTGGATTGTATACTGAGTCAATGGTTTGTTTAATATCTAGCTGTAAGAAAACAAAGAGAATGAACTGGATTGTAAAGCTAGTAACAGGCTCTGAATCTAAACAGGCTGAACTCCTCAGCAGAAGGGGTATGCAGCAGTATCTCCAGAAATCACAAAGATCATCCAGAGGCTGGAGTACCTCTCCAGAGAAGACATGATGAGAGTGTTGAGCTTGTTCAGTCTGGAGAAGGCTTCAGGCAGACCTCAGAGCATCTTCCAGTACCTAAAGAGAGCTTATAAGTAAGGTGGAGATGCATTTTTTAGCAGGGTCTGTTGCAACAGGATAAAGGTCAGTGGTTTCATACTAAAGGAGTGTAGATTCAGACTAGATAGAGGAAAGAAAATTTTTACAATGAGCGTGCTAAAACATTGGCACAGGTTTTCCAGAGAGATGGCAGATGCCTCGTCCCTGGGAACATCCCAAGACAAGTTGGACAGAGCTCTGAGCAGCCTGTTTATTGAACTTGCCCTCACTTATTGCAGGGGGGTTGTACTAGCTGTCCTTTAGTGGTACCTTCCAAGCCAAGCTATTCTGTGAATCCAAACACAAACTTATGAAGTCCACACAATGTGTCAGGAAGACCTAGAATGGCATCTTCTCTCCTTTAAATTGCCAATAGCAATTTGTTTCCATTTATTTTGTCTTCAAGTATTTTGAAGATAAAGGCATGCAGCATCCATATGGTTATTATTTATGAGTGTCTTCAGAGTCAAATCTTGGTCTTGTCAGAGCCAGTGAGACCATGTAATATTTTTTCACTCCTCTGTCAAGTATACACTGCTATAACATTTCTGAATCTGGGGCACAACATAAACATATTATTTTCCCTAAGATCAGGGTCCACACTGCTGCCCTCATTCACATGGTAGACATCTTTGGCTGTTCTTGTAAGGAGAAAAACTGCAGAATCAACTTCTTGATTTGACTTTTTTAAATTATCATGTAATGCACAAGTGAGTATTTATTTCAGTGATCTCATGCATTTAATGTAATCTTAGTGGATTTAGTTTACCCCTAGTGTATTTACATTGACATTAGCATTCTATCTCTATTGGAATGACACCAGAAATGAATTGGCCACATTAACTACTGCGAGGCTGCACAGAACATAAATCAATGCAAAATATATCTGTTATTTAATATTGTACTTTGTTTATAGTAATACTATATAAAAATTTAAAGCTCCAGTAGGCAGTTGGCATTTTTAAAATGTCTAAACTGCACAGAGGTTTGCTGTGCCTCTCACAAAATAAGAAAGTTTGTTTCAGAATTTTATGACACACAGCGCATTTCACTAAGTACCTTATAGCAGAGGTAGTACAACCTTTCCCATATGGGCACTTTAGTAAAGCAGCACAATTAATTGTGCTTCATTTTCTACATGTGTTCTCCATGGCTAAACACATGCACATGAACATATATGATAATGTCTCCATAGCACTCTGTGCTCACAGGACATTCTGGATTGTTGAAGTCTGGTTAAGTTTTCTCCCTCACAAAACTTCTCTTTATTAGCAGACCTGCTCTTTTTAAGCAATGTTCATGACTTATTATCTTCCTTTGTTCTCTCCACACACTTCTGGTATAAATTTACTTGAGTCTCACGAGAAGTTCCCTGAGAAGGGACATCAATCTCCATATGGCTCTGCAGAACATGATCACTACAAAAGCTCCACTCTTTCTGTCAAGTTACACACAAATAAAGACAATGTCACTTTCCACTCGAGGTAATATAGGTCATATATTCAGGGCCACCCAAAAAGTTTATTATTGTCCTCTTGCTCCATAGGTAATTGTTAATGTTCTAGACAATTCAATTTTATTTTTTTTTTACATGAAGTAAAAAAAAAAAAAAGTTTTGAAAATGAAACTAAGGAAGATATCAGACTACAGAGGTATATTTATTTTGTTTGTTTATTCTTTCTTCCTTTAAATCACAGGACTTAAGCAGTTTGTTTTCTGCATAGATCCTTTGACTTAGGTGGAATTTGCAATAGCTTTTTTCTCAGAAATTAAGTCAAAACAAAGGAGTATGTATGCAGTCTATACACGCAGAAACTCTTTTCAGTTAATTTAATTTGATCTTACCTCTAATCTTCCATTATATAGATATGAGTGCACTATTAGTAATGGAGTTAAGTTTGAAACACCTAATTTTTTTTTTAAGATTTGTTCCCTAAGATCAAATGCTTCTTTTTTTAAAAAAATATTTTGACACTAGTGAGAGTTCTAGACTGTGTCAAAGTACAGAACTGAAATTTCACTTTTAATTTTTATGACATCTTTAACAGCACAGACCTAAGCATAATTTTCAAAAAGTCATCACTGCTGACTTTTATTGGTAATAGTTAGTTACCATGAGATCTCCTAAAGGCTGCAGCAATGAGCAGTTATATCAAATTTACATAAAGTTAATTCATAACATTTGTATGCCACATATTTGCTAACTGCATGACTGTAACACCTATCAAATAGACTCAGTTGTGTGAGTGCTAGATCAGCACAAGGGGAAAACACTTCCATAGTAGTTTCATTAGTGTTATGCATCCTATTAAATGGATTACTTATCTATTAGTCATTGCAATAAAAATCAGTGCAATGGGCTGATTTTGAAAAACAGTCTCATATTTTGTCATTAAATATACATTCAAGTGACTCTATTTACATATATTAATTCAGAATACAGTACTTGGATGTTTCATTTAAATACATATACATGTAGGATATGTCACAAGAAAGCAGAATTTTATATATTATGCTCTTGAGAACTTGGAGGATAATTGATAGGATGCTGAAATCTTTATCATTCAACATAACCATTGATTCTAATGGATTGACCCTTAATTTAAGTTGCTTGATTATACCACATCTCTACATGGTTATTCTTATCTGAAATGACATGTAACCAAAACTTAGAGCACTTAGGTCTTCTGCAGCTGTAATTAAAACAGTGAGACAAATGTCCATCCAGATATATATACATGCAGACTGTCCTTGCAGATGCTTTCCCCCTGAAATCAGGCCCACAGTATAGTAAGGCAACCAATGTTATACATGATCTCCAGAAGATTTGAAATATAAATGTGACCTCCAATTTTAGTTCTTTTAAACAACTCCTGAAGTTTTGATTATTTTACAGGGATGCCTCCCACTTTAAATTTCGAATTTTTACCCACATAAGTTACTAGTATCTCCTGGGGAAGATGCTTCTTCTTCCATTGTGTTGCATTAACATAACTGTAAAGATTTAAGTGTCCTACTAGTTTACATATACAGGAGGAAGAAAAGAGATACCCTTAATATCCCCCATCATCTTTTGCATCAAGCATTTTTCACCAGCTATCACAGCCCTGGGGTAAATTGTTCTTGATGTAACAGAAACAAAACCAAACTTTTTTCCAAATTGTAACCAAAGCTTCCTCAGTCTCTGAAAAACAAAAACAATGGCTAAAATATTAGCTTTGCAATTCCATGTTCCAGCAGGCAGGGGACACAGATCTCTCCAAAAACTAGGAGAGAGAAAGACCTTTTTCTTCCAAAAGAAGTCTGGCTGGGTCAGAGACTTTTGGTTCCTGAAAGCTGTTGGTGTTTCCTCCCTCGCAGAGAGCTTTCTCTGGCACCTCATCTTTCAGAGGATCGAGTCTTGTCATCTCAGTTTAACAATTACAGGAGAGCTCCTTGTAACCAAGATCAAATAAGCATCTGGCTTTGAGAAAAAATTATAATCTCCATCATCCAACTGAGAGTGTCTGACAAGCTATACTCATGGCATGAAGGACATGTTCAAAAAATGTTTTCCCTGGCTGAACTGGAATTCTCAAATCTTTCCACAGACTCTTTCCAGTGTTTTAACAAAAACATAGCTTCACAGGCATCTCTCTTCCTGAGAAAAATTGCTCAGTTCTTGTCCTTTCTCCAGTTGCTCACTGAACTGTATGAAAGTAAGAACAGCAGTGCTTTATCAGGAAAAGAATTTAAGGAATATGTGTTACCACACCAGACTTGTAGATTTTAATGTGAAAAAGAATAAAGCAGTGGCACTGAACTTCAACACATAGAAGAGAGTGAACAGCCGGTTAATATAATTTTACATCTAATAATTTTATGTTTAGTCAGACATCTCAGGAACAAAAATTAATCTGATGAGAGCGTGTGTGTCTGGGTGCAAGAGTGGATTTCTGTGTCTGAACTTGTCATGAAGCATGTCCCCAGGTACCTCACTATTTATCAGAAGCCCATACATAGGACAGAATAAAATGATATTATAAAACACACACTTCATATGCCCATGTAAATATACACTCCCCTTTTATATTTTGACCTCTTGCTTTACTTATGTTAAGTCCTCAGCCTATATCAAGTTTTGCTTCTACTAAAGTGGACTGCAATTGATGTACCTTTCAGCAAAAGTCTTACATCATTGAACTGAGTCTCATTAAGATGTCCAGAAAATCTCTTCAACCCTTCACTGAGCTAAAAGAATAGCATGGTATGCACTAAAGTTAGTCAAGTATTCTCCTGAAAAGTGGCTGCTCTTTACAGAAGTGCAAGGCTAGTTTATGCACTGAGAAAAATAGTTCCCTTCTCTGAGTGGCATGTCAAGGTTCCCTTGGTTCCCCCTCTTCGAAACTGCACTTGTTTCAAAGTAAAAATTGCCTTGTCTGTTTCTATTACTTTTGCCAGGACTAAAAACGAAGGTCCTTCTTTCACACCAACTCCTTCAAGGTGTACAGCACTTTCAGAAAAAGTGATGCAATTGTTATAGTAAAACTTCTGTGCTATGAGCATATTTGATCTATCTCAAACTTCCCTTTTTCATATCAGTGCAAATAAAAACAAAATTTTCCCCTCCACCAATGATGCCAATGGACATTTCAGCATTATCTTTAATAGAAAGGGCATTAGGCCATCGAAAAGTGATAGCAGAGAATCACATTAATTTCTGAGTTCTTTGAGTCATTTACAACTTTGAGAAATAGTTTGCAACAGTTTTGACCAAGGTCTAAAATAAAATATCAGTATGGAATGCCTCTTTCCATTTTCATTTCCTTTCATGCTGCTTACTGGTCACAAAACACTACACCAACAAAACATAAACCAGCAATGTTCCAGATATGAATGTGGAGATAAGCTCTCATGAGTTATGATCTTACCAATGTCTCAAAATCAATCAGAAATACTATTCAAGGAGATTTGTGAGTACAGGACATTTTTCATAGTGTGGAACTGGTCTATTTCTTAGTAAGAAAACCTCAAGGGCAATATTTCCCCAAACTCTTTGCCCTGTTGTTACCATTCCTGGCTATACTCCTTCTCAACTGCTGACCAAGCTACCTCTGGAACTGGAAACACACATGGCTGATACACTGCTCCTGTTGTTGTTAGCCCTATTAACAAGTGGAAGCTTCAGAAGTTTCAATGCCTTTCTAGAAATAACCCAGCTACACACTAATTTACACGGTGTCAACATAATTGCTCAGTGAGAGCTACCTAAGGGATTTCCAGCACATTTCACTTTGATTTAGAAGTATATATCTTAGACCCAACCTCATACAAGGCACAGAACAACTTTTCAAATCCTTCCTTCATCAGCTTGTGAGTCTGAATCAGCAAGCCTTTCCCTGTAAGGTCTCTCACAGATGGGTGCTGCAGCATGGTTTGCTGATGCTGCTGTCTGTGGCTGCTCTTTAGAGCACCACATCTCAGTGCTGTGGCACTTTCCCACATGCACATGGCCCTGCACAACTAGAAAAATTCTTCAAAAAGAAGGCTGTGTTCAGTGGGATCCAGAGTCCAAGAAATTTTATAGTAACAAAATGATATACCAGTTTCAACACAGGACTTGGAAATGTCTCTTGTGCATTGCCAAGGGGGCCTAACAAAACAGAAACTAAAGAAATGGAAGTATCCCTGCATCTAGAAACATACTGAAAGGCTAACAGAACTTCAGCAGAAAACATCTCTCCTTGGTTAGTACATCACTTGAGATTTATGTTTGACCACAGAAAGGAAACATCCAAAGAAAATGCACAGAGCCCTGACTGTGTATCAGTAAGTGTTGGGTGGCTGCAACATTCACATTAAAAGAAAGATGGTAGAATGGCCTTCATGAGAACCCTCTTACAGTGTGAAGTTTGGATGTCATGTGGGTCTCCACTTTTCACTAGCATTTGCATTTGGGCAGGATGTAGATGAGCTCAATTTCAGCTGAAATTTAAAAATAAAAAAAATAATTGGTCATAAAGTATTATATCCACCTAGTTTGTACTGGTGGATCCTTTGACTGCTATAAATGTGATGTCTCTAGTTCAGAGAAGCACAATATATTAGACACAAATGGTTTTGCTTATTTCACAACAAAACACAAACCCCATGTGTCCCTTAGGTTTTTAATCTTCCAGTTGTTTCCCTAGAGATGAAATCCAAGTGCTTCTAATCAGCCTTCTAAAGGCATTTCTGCTTCAGCCCAAGGAAAGTGAACCAGCTTTAATCAACACTATTAGTCACTACCTGCACTCATTGAAGGCTCAGTAAGCACTTTGTCTCATCAAATTTCCCTTACGGTGTTATTTGGGCTCAGCATGGGGTGTTTTTAAATGACCATACAAAGCCAGCAAGGGCAGTGTGGAAACATACCATATTTAGGGATTCAAATAGGTTGCAAAATATTAATTGTATTTATGATTCATGAAATAGTTCTGCTTCCATAGCTCCTATTGTCCTAGATTAAAGGAAGCACTTTTGTATCCTAATAATAGTCATAAGGTTTTCAAAGCTGAGTAATCAGTAGCCTACATCTCCTGTTACTTAGCTTGACTTCCAGCATCTGCTATGCTCTTTGCTCCTGTTTCTCTCTCTAAGTGCACCTCCTGCATGAACTCAATTTACTAAATTTTAAAAGTAATTCCATTTAAATCAGCCATTAATAACTCACTAACCCTTTCTATAGCAGATGCATCATGTATAGATGATTTTGGAAAACTTAAAAATTTAAGATGTGTCTTGTGCTCAAACATATGTAAGCCCAGATTCCTTCCAGTAGATTTATTTCCAGCAGTAAACACATGAAAATTCCCAGAGACTATGAAGTAGATTCTAAATGGACATTGCTGAAATCCTTGTCTTTGCAAGTGTTGCTTTACACCTGGATGTCCCTCAGCCCAGATGTTTCTTCTTCCATTTTTCTTTTTGGAACTATAAAAACTATGCAGGATTCTCTGCTGGATATGCAGTTATTTTGTAGCAAATTTTACAGGATATACATGATACAACATTCATTAAAAAATGCATTAACTATTGCTAAAATATTTGGCACTTCTAGAGAAGCTAGTACATTAGAAAGTATTTTTCCTATTTTTAGAGAAATATAATAGTATGGTATAGTTTTGTATTAAGAAATTGGCACAAATTAGTACAATTTTTAATGAAAAAATTGTAAAACCCAATAGGTTTTAATTTTCTTTTTAATGCATTGGAAACAGCGTCCCCTTGTATTCAGAAAACAGTATGAACAGAGATACTTCTTTGTTGGAATACCAGGAGAAATGAATCAATATCTTTTGATTTCCTCTTCTCTTAAGCCCTCCATTGTCTAAATTGCTGCCTGAGATCACCTGAGACATATATGAGAAAGTATAGCAATGCTAATTTATAGACCAAATTATGTATAAATTAAAGTTAATTTTATCTTCATAATAAACATAGATTACCCACATCCACCAGCTCTCTAGCTTTGTCTGCAGACCTACTTGGGATGCAGCTTAAAAGCAACAAACATATTTCTTTGTTTTATTTCCAGCTGAGGCTTCCAAAAGCCAAAATAAAGACAAGGTTGTCAACCCAGACCAAGACCTTTACTACACTTCTCTAATGCTCTTTTTTACCATAAAATAATTGCCAACCTTTCTGCCTGTACAGACACAAGATACTTACACTCATTTGGATTCCATGACCTGCATGTCCAAAAATGGGTGTGTCATACATACAGAGCAGAAACTGGTAAAGATCACAAGCATCCTGTGTAACTACTACAAAGTTTTGTAGGTGATGCTGCATCTGTGACACTCAGTACACAGGGACACTGAGCCAGCAGTCCAAAAAGCACAAGTCATCAACGGGAAATATTCCTATGTCTCACATCCTATCTACCCCATCATCTATAGAACTGGTGCACATGAATATTCTTCATTTAATAAAATGCATAAGCAGGGCTGGAAGGAATTTAACCTATTCCAGTGAATGAGCAAATCTCAGTACACAGGTTTATGTGTTTTCTCTGTTCCTGTAAAACTTTCCCTGAGTCCCTTGTCAAAGAGTAAAACACTTTCCAGAGAATGGGTGGTACTTTCACATATTTCTTCTCAGCCTAACTCGCCATCAGTAGTATTCTCAAAAGTGCTAGATTTGTATTCACTGCCCTCTAAGGAGAATTTATTCCCTGCAATTCTCACACCCTTGCCTGTTCTACTTCTGTTTCTAGGAATTTTCTCCTTGTCAGTGTGTGCTGTGCCCACTTCATGTGTCAGACTAGTAAGGGGCTAAAGAAGAACATGGTCTCCATTTTAAAAGATGGAGCTCATCAGCCACATGCTGTTCTTTGTACCAATGTAAACAGAATTCAAAGAAAGAGACAGCTAAAAGGAGATCCCCTTTACCACATATTCATTTGGCCATCTCTGTTTTACCCAAACCTTACAGCTTTATATTGCTGAATTGCTACTCCTGTTCATCTCAGATCAGTCAATATACTTATGAGCCAAAGACAGCCATGAAAATGGAGTTCACACTTGTATACAGAGGCAAACATGAAACTGGTCATCACAAGGCTTTGGAACACACCACAACAAATGCTACCTTCATCTGCCAGCATCCCCTTACTTAAATAGGCCTGACACTTTAGGAAGTAAAGAGATGCTATAATATAAAATTAGACAGAATATTTGTAGAAGAAAAATTTCATTGATATTTATTGTTAACAGGAGAACACCTGTAATCTCTGGGAAAATAGTATATTCAATGCTGAAGCAGAATTTTTATCAAGCTCAGAGCACAGTCGATACTCTCTTTCTTGACAAACCTTATCTTCAGCATATGTTAAATTTGCTTCTAGTATAGCCTATAACATATGGTCTATTTTGCCTTGACATCTCCAATGCTCAACACTGACATAAGAAATATCAGGGCAATATTACTGCCAACCTTCCAGTACAGATATGTGAGATACACGGTGGCCTGGTGAGAGAATTAGTATTTGGCAGAATGTGGTGTTTATAGATATCATATCATTTATTCAAATAAAAATAGGCCAGTGGAAAAATCTGAATATAACCTAAAAAAGAAGCAATTTTTGTTGCTTCTATGGCTTAGTACTTCAAAGGAGGCAGGCAGAGAGATAAACAACTCAGGCAACTGATCTGAATTCCACAGCCCCTTGGAGACATGGGGGAAGTTGCATATTTCCCTTCTTACCATAAACAATATGCTAATCACTTCCAGGTAGACCACCACCACAGTCAATTGAATCCAGTGGAGCTCATGGATCACACTGCTTAAATCATCTGCAGAGGAGTTAGGCTTTATCTCTGATCTTTCCAGTTCAAACATTTTAAAAGGGACATTGTTTTGCAGATACATGGTTCAAGAAGTTATGAAATGAGAAATAATTTAAAACACTCCATGACAGCAGTGGAATTTGGGAACTATGATGCCTTACTGGATGTGACCCTTTTGTAACTAAAGCAAAGCAGGTTTTCATAGAAATAAAATATATAACAATTGAGATGCATTAAAGAACACTGCCATATGAGTCCAAAACTGATCATAACCAGAAGTATCATTTCAAAAAGTGGCCTAGCATCTGAGCTCTTGCTTGAAAAAAGCAGAAAGCCATCTGGCACCAGACATTAGCCAGCACCATTCTCTTTCAGCTTCAGCCAGGCATGAAGAATTTTGAATCAGAACTGTTTTTTGTCACAGCCATGGAGTCCAGATGTGTGTCACCACCAGACTGTCTCATTTTCCACATATCTAACTGAGAAAACTCATAGCTAGAAAGTGAGATGCAAGCAGACAAAATGTTGCCTCTGGGTTTGGTACTTTGGTAGAAAAATAGAAACAAAACACTTTCTTGGTTAATCAACACCACACTTATTTTGCCATAACCTGTCAACATAATGACAGAATTGCAGGGCTCACAAGGAAGATGAATGTATATTTGTTTCCTTCAGTATGTTATTTACAGTATTTAATCATTATATTAATCTCTCTTTTAATGCCTGGTGCCTGATAGGCTGTGTCACGAAAGCACAAAAGAAAATCTAATTTTAATTTATTTGGTTTATTTTGTTTTATGACAAGGCTGCCTCAGTTTAGGCTACTGACGTTTTTAGAAACATAGCTCATAGTTAAGTTGAGCTACCAGGTGCTCAACACATTTGGCACAATCAACTGGATTCTTACATAGCCTACACTTAGGCTTACTACTAAAATTTACTTCCTTCCTTCTGAATGGCTTCAAAATGGAGCCTGAAGTTCAGGGTGCAGATTAAGGTCACATGTCATTAGATTTCAGCACTTTTTTAAAGCATATTTCTTACTAAGCCTCATATAGTTTTAAGATGCCAAATGGATGGAAGCCTAAATTTTCAGGTAATAAAAAACAGAAAAATAATTACAGTCTAGTCACTGCAAAGACTATGTACAATGATTATTTGGGTCTGATTTTTGGTTTTGGTTCTTTTAGAACAGCCTCCCCAGCGTTTTCTGTCAAGTTAATTGAAGCAGAATTTGGAGTTTTTAACAATGCTGAAAAAAATAAAAACAACCACAGAAAATACAATTTTATGTAATATCTGTTTAACTC
This sequence comes from Erithacus rubecula, assembly GCF_903797595.1. Classification (NCBI taxonomy): domain Eukaryota; kingdom Metazoa; phylum Chordata; class Aves; order Passeriformes; family Muscicapidae; genus Erithacus; species Erithacus rubecula. The sequence continues at coordinate 43,279,105 of NC_136688.1, forward strand.
CACTGTTCTATTTCATGCCTGCTAAACTCACAAAGTTGTTTCATTTGATACTTTTATTTTGCTTTCTTTCTTGATATCACATTTTCAAATGAAATGTTGTTTCAACTTCAAAATGAGACGTTAGGGAATTTTGTGGTAGAAAAATGTGAAAAAAAACCAAAAAAACCAGAAACAAACAAAAAACTTGCATCTCCAAAGTAGATTATCCATTCAAGTACTTCAAGTATAAGAAAATTAAATTATTCAATAGTCACAGAAAATTCTTTGTTTCCTCCCAGCTGTTAATCAAAGGCAACTGAAATCTTCAAATACATTTTTGATTTAATTGAAATTTGCCATTTGTCTCTGAAATTTAATCCACATCTGGTTACATAATTATTTAGAAAAGGCACATGCAAATTGATTATTTTAACATACTTTGTCACTATTTTGTATGGAATTGTATTAGCCTGGGTAAGAAATACACTTTGCTTATACATAATTTCTCTACTAATTTGGTTTCACAACTGCACACATCTGCTTCAGGTATGGTTTTAAAACACAAACAAAACCTAATGCCAGTTGTGAAAATTTTTTTCAGTTTTACATGCATGTGGAACATAAAAGAAGAGATTTTGCTCCCAAACCTGGTGGTTCATAACTGGGGACAGCCAAACAGGGAAGTTTGGCAAATCTAGATTAGAAGTGAGTAAAAATTAATTACCAGAAGAATGCAACTTCGATGAGTACTGGTTTTATGCCAAAAAAAACCAGACTAGAAATCAAATCATGGCTGAGTGCTTAAAGCAGAATGCATTTGAATACATCATTTACTCTGAATTGTTAGCACTTGAAGTACAGGATTCCTTTTCTTATCCCAGTAAATTTAACATTTCTTTCTTTTATTACCTCTCTTTCATTCTCTTTCCCCTTCCACAGTTCTCCAGGTGTTTATATTAATATGTTTGACGTGTCCTACACAGCTTATGCCACCAGGCCTTTTATATTAAATTCCAGCCCTTCAAAAAGGGGCATTATTAATGAATGCATATCAACTCAAGATGAAGTTTTGAATGAGAAAATTTTCAATATAAAAGATGAGAATGACTGATAAAAAATGAAGCCTGCTGCAAATTAATACAATGTATATCAGGTTCAGACCTGAAGCAGCTATAAAGGTGTCAGCATGACCTTCACTGAAACAAAGCAAATGAATTCTCATTGCTCACATTCCTTTGACTTTGGTATTGCTCTAAATTCCATTAACAGGTCCTTTTTAAATGAATTAATTAAAACAACTTTCCCTGGAACTCTCATATTGCTTCAAAATACACATGAAACAAGAAAAATAGTAACGAGTTTCAACGCAGTCAAAGTTTCTTTTTGGATGTGTGATCCGAATTGGTCAGTCTACAGAAGCTTCACACGTGTGGAAGGTTTAAGAACTTGTTTGTTAAATTCTTCAGTTATAATTCTCTTAAAAATCTTATTATGTTTGGTTACACAAGACTGCATTTAATATACTTAAAGATGCAGTACTCCTTAGCTGTGACATATTTATGGGATGTGCATTAAGAAGTTTATAAAATAAGCAGTTTATTCTCAGTGTCAACCAGTTCTCAATGAAGACAATTATTCATTCTGTCTGTTTGTAATTAGGTATGAGATAATTTATGATTATGAAGATAATTGAGCAATTTTTTTAAAAAAATAATGAATTTTCTTACAGAAATGTTCCTATAATATGGCCAGACCTCATAAATTACTCACCTATTTCAGTCAGATTTCTTGTGGAATTAATAGACATATGGATTCAATCACAATAGTGTGGGTCAAAAATAATGAACAGGATGCACACAAGAGATTTTCCATAACTTGATGAAAATAAATCCAGGCTTGACATTGACTGATCTGTGACTGGCAAGTGATGGAATTGATCCTATCTGTACCCCTTAGAAATATGGTGAGGGCAGAACCTCAAAAGCTTCTTCTTAGATAAGGATTCAAAGGTTGGATACTTATCTGTTTTATAGCCAGTTTTATCTGCAAACTGAGTGGAAACCTTTTATGATCAGATTCTCTTCTAAGACATCTATTGAAATTTCACACACTACACATGTCCTACAGAAATAGCCTCTGTCATCACATTATAAGCCTTTGGTGACAACACAAGCATACAGAGTAAAAGGTTTTATTCTAACCACAAGAAAATGAAAGAAACTTGGTGTTTAAGAGAAGTTTTGTTTGATTCATACAGATTTTTTTTACTTAACTTTTTAAACACAATAGTGCAGTTTAGATATTGAAATACTATGGGCAGAATGTCCCCACACAGAGATTCTGGAAAATAAAGCTGAGTGGGGAGATGCTTCTCCTGTTTCACCTTTCTCTCAGCCCAAAGAAAGGGTGTCTCAGCTGTGTTCCACATATTTACAGCCAAAGAAAGAGGCAGCCTCAAAGACCATCTCAGATCCTGCCTCCCTGCAAAGCCCTGCAGATGGTCCCAGCCAGACACCCTTGTGCAGCAGTAGTCAAAACCACACAAATAAGGAGCAAATAAGAGCAAAGTGGATCCTAAAAAGCTCCAGAGAAAAACTCACCACACAGCTAAAATATGGTATAAATTTCTTAATGTTTTCCAGAGATGTTTTTTTACAGTTAGACTAAATCTCATGTGACCATTATGAAGCTGTCTTCCATGTGCATGCAAAGTATTTTAAATAATTTAAGTTTTTAACAGATTTTAAAAAGAACATCAATATTAAAGTCATTGATCTAGGGAAAAAAAAAAAAAAAAAAAAAAAAAAAAGAGTCACCTTTGACATTAAAATAAATCTCAGAAATTTTACCTAACATGTAAGCCATTTTTGCTGTAAAATTACCAGTTTCAAAAAAGAGGGGTTGGAAATGAATGTGCTTCTTCAACCATGACAATAGTATTGCTACTTCATTCTCATAATGTTATGGGACCCCAGGCAGCTCCCAACCTCATCCTGGAATGATGGCATATTTCATGATTATGTCCAACTCTGGCAGATAAGAGCATTTATATGCTAATAACAGCAATATGTGTAGCTCTAGAATTTCACCACAAGCAGTGAAGCTTTTAATCACAATAAGCCTTATGGGCTCAATTTATCTACTTTTTTTTAAAAAAAAAAGATTATAATACCTACATAGGTGTTCCAAAATGTATTTCCTTTGCATCAACTTTTAGGGCCCTGTAAAATAAGAAATGAATGGAAAATGATACCTCAGAGGATTGGATTATTAATAAGGGGTGGATTACGCTTAACTTCTTTAAATCACAAGAGAAAATGGGAGCTGTGTCATGATGGTGTTTGGATAAATGGAGAACCAGAAGCTATGCCAGGAACCCACAGAATCATCTTTCCAGAGGAAGCAATAACCTACAGCCACAACTGGAATCTGCACAGGCCATAAAGGAACAAAACCCTCCTTAGCACTTACCATGCTGGCTATAAAAGTGGTTTGGTCTGTTTCTACCAGTAACCATTAGGAGTTTGCCTCTTTTATAGTTGACAGCCTTGTGTATCCAGGTGGTCTCACTGTTTCAATTACATGTTCAGTTAGGTCCCATCTGGCACTGACACTCACTTGCAATTTTGCCATCACGCTGCTCAGGGCTGACTTCAAGAGCACAATAGCTATTTAAGCTTCCTGCCATCAGGACTGCTGGACAGTGGCTTGCACTGGGGAAAAAAACACTGTAAGAAAGAAAGAAAATTGGAACTGAGTTCACATCATCTTTTGTAGATAAACCACTTAATTATAGTGAACTTTTGTGACATCTCACCTCTCTCCATTAACTGCCTAAGGATGCTGTGTCCAGCACCCCAGGATGGTTAAGTTTGAATTGCTCCCAGTTTTCTTTAACTCCTGTGCTGCAGGAGTTCTTCAGGTCACTGTTAGATGATAACATTTATGATCTGAGATAGGATTTTTCACACAGCTGTATGGAGGGCAAAAATATTCTAGAAACGAAAAATGTTGTAGGATGCTTTGAAGCTAGAATGACGCTGAAATTATTTAAAACTTTCAACAGAGCAGATTTCAGTTTCGCATTTTTTTTTCTGATTTAATAATGTACACATGACATGAAATTTGTCACCAGAACTTTTATCAGCATCATATATACCCTTTCTAACCAAATTTGCTTCCACTCTGACCACTTCAAAGCAATAATTTTATTTCAGATGTCAAAAATCTGCCAATATTTACTGTTAAATTATTTACAATATATCAGAGACTAATTAATAAAATACATGATTTATTCCCAAACTGGGTAAATGTCAGACACATAAACACTCATTAAAAAGGTAGGTCACAGACGTCCATGAAATCCTGTTGAATATTCCCCTTTTGCAAAAGTCCAACATTTCTAAAAGGCTTAAAATGTTTTAATGTTAAAACCTATCCAAGTAGTTTTCATTAAGGTATTTAAACCAAGTCAGTAATCTGATCTGACAACATAGCTGGCTCTTCTTTGAGCACCAGGTTGGACTACAAGTCTCCTGAGTACCTCACCACCTGAATTATTTTGTGATCTTATTAAGGTCATCACTTGTATTCTAGACAAATATCACTTCTAGTCCTACAGATACAACCTTTAATAGAAGCCATTAAACAAATTAATCCTACTGAAAGTTTGCTAAGTTACTTTCAATATGCAAAATATGAAGGCATTTTAAGAGAAAATATTGATTTTTGCTCTAAAATATTCATTCACAAATCTGCTTTAAGAATTCTTCATGCCATCTTCTGGGCAAGTTTCAAAAATATTTTTAATGTATAGCAGAAATATAAGAAGTAGCAGTTCAGGACTGTTGATGCAAATGCCACAGCTGTACAAGGAATAAAACAAAGAAACCAGACTGCAATGTTTTTTTTCTTTTTAACACATGTATCAAATGAAGCATAGCCTGTAATTACATTTCCAGAGAGTAGCAGAGATAGCAAAAATTGATATCTATCATTTAAATTATATAGTAACTAACTCAAATCTCCTCTATAAAGGATAATCAAAGGTAGTGGAAAAAGCCTAATACCTGGAATTTATTATTCTGAGGTAAAGCCTGGTGTTCTTGAAGACCTATTTTTCCTTCGTGTCTCTGACTATGCACAGAAAATCCAGGTCATGGGAGTCAGGCCATCCTAATGATTTTCCTCCTTGAGCTCTTTTAATCAGACAATAAGGGCTCCCCCAACACAAGAGATCCCACAGCTGGCTCTGGGCAGAACCAGCTGGACAGGTTATTGTCCTTTACCCACTTGTACCATTGACTGGCACAGGAGGAAACTCCACCTGTCAAAGATCCTTTAGGGTCAGATATTATGGCTATAAATGCAAACTGTCTTTAAGGCCATCTAATTCGTAAGAGGAATCAATCTACCACCTCACCAATAAAGATAAAGAAATGCAAAAAAAATTGTTCCTTCCCTTTGTATCTCTTAGAAAATTTAAACACACATCTGGCACATCTGGAGCCACCACACAGCTGCCTTGCTAGTAGAGCTTGCACCACAGGAAAAGCACATGGAAACCCCCAGAGGTCAGCCCAAAATATAAATCCACTATCCTCTAACTTCTGCTTCTAAAGATTTCAGCTATTTGAGTGATTGATATGCTATAAGAATCTGGAAAAAAGCAAAAAGGTAAGACTTATTATTTATTTTCCATCTGAACAACAGCAGAGATGGCAGTGAGGACTACTGACTGAAAATGTTCAAGTCATGAATGCAGTGCTGGAAGATGCTCAGGTGTTACAGTGATATAAGAACTACAGAGTTTGATATAATCTGTCATAAGATACATAATAAGATACCCTTTGACAATTTCTCAGTCCTTAAATCAGCTGTAAGTGCTTGTATAATATGAGAGAGAATTAGTACTTTTCTGGGTGCAAACAAAACACTTGGTGAGTCGCCACACAGGGTCTTACATATACAACAACTCTGCAGTATACACAGCTAAACTCTAGTTATGCTTATTAAATAACTTGGTAGCATTCAATGAGAATTCAAATTACAATCCTTTTCAATCTAATTTCATAATTAGGGCACTTAATTTGAAACATTTTATGCGAGTAAAGCCACACAGAAGTAAAATGCATCCTTATTATTTTAAAGAGATAAAATTGCTAAAAATACCTCAAAAGCTCAGAGTAACACAGATTTGGGTGGCTTTCATCCTTTTTTCCTTTGACAGAAGGCATTTCACTAGCAGTACTAGAATAAAACCGCGCTTGTCATAGTCCAAAGCAGATCTTGTTTTATTTGTAATTTTTGATTTTTTTTTTATTCAGTGTGAACATTCATTGCAAACTCCTGGCGATTTAAATTATCAAGTGTCTAACTTTAAGTTAGAATAAACTAAATGGCTTAAATGGTTGCACAGATATAGTTGCACCATGGCAAAATCATGGAGGCATTTGAATTGTTAAGGTCAAGAGACCTCTAAGATCATCAGGTCCAACTGTTATAGTACCAATTATCACAGTACCACTGAGTTCACCACTTTGCCATGTTCCCAAGTGCCACACCCACATGATCTTTGAGCACTTCCAGGGATCTTGGTTCCACCCCTTCCCTGGGATGCCTGCGTCCAATGCCTGAAAATCATTTAACTGAAGAAATTTTTCTGAATACCCATCCTAAACCATTGAGGCCATTTTCTGTTGTCACTTGTCACCTGGGTGAGAGCCTGGCTGCAGTCTCCTTTCAGGTGCTTGTACAGAATGTCAGGGTCTGCCACGAGCTTTCTTTTCTCCAGGTTGAACATCCCCAGCTCTCAGCCGCTCTTCACAAGACCTGTGAAGGTGAGGGGCCCAAAACTGAGCAGGCACTGCAAGGAGGGGCTGGCATGCATCCAGAGTCAGCCCACCACAATGGGCAGCAAATATACATTCCCCTACTCCGCATCAAAACCACTGATCTTTCTTTCTTCATTTCCAAGTAAAATAAAATAAATAAATAAATGTCCAGCTGTGCTAAAGCCTAAATACTTTAGCCTAGAAGGAGTAAATTTTCCCACTACTGAGCAAGTGAATTTGAATTTTTAGAGTAGAAACCGTTTTGCAACATTATCTGCAGCGGTCACTTTTGTTCCCATGATGAGAATTCTAATGATAACACAGTAAATCCCAAATTATTTCTGCTTGTAAAGATTTATATTATTGCAAATGGAACCAGGCAGAGCACAAGCCAGGTCTCAGCTGCAGCAATGTCTCAGATTAGCCCATTTGAATTACAGATATGGGAGATCTTACACTTTACTTACTTGCCTTTACTGAAAGCAATGTTTAGGGAAAGGTTTTAATCCTACTTTTCAGTCTACTTTTTTTTTTTTTTTTTTTTTTTCAGATAATTCAGTATTTTCAGAATCTTACCTGACTTGATATTCAGGGCTAGAAAGCAGAGTTTTTCAAGATAAAACTTTAAAACTTTCTTTGATGATAACATTTCAAGCCCAAACGTTATGCCACTGGCAGAGAGAAAATGTTTATCCCAAAGCCACTTATTTATTTTATATTTTAAAAGATTGCAGCCCTTAAGAACTACGGTGCTTATCCTCTCAGAAGCACATACTTGAATGAAAATAGGATGGAATTAAGCAAAATTCAGGGAAGAAGAGCCCCACTTTGGTGTAAAGCTGCTGCCAGGGGCCTAAGCTGATATATAGCAGCTGGCAGTTAGACGAATATTTTTAGAAAAAAAAAAAATCAATTCTTTCAGACTCGGTTTGCATTCTCTTGTGACACAGTGGTATTTGAAAATCTTTCTTTTCAAATATCTTGTAATTGCCTTTGGTAACTATTAATATGCAAAAGAGAAATGAGAAATAAATCAACAAACTTACTTGTTCAAGCAAAACTAAATAGCCCAAATAGTCTAGATGACTAAGCATGGTCTTGTGGTTTTATGTCCCTGAGGCTGCAGGTGGGAAGGCTACTGCAATTACATACACAAAAAAAGGTGTCACTGTGGCTTAGGATGAATTAACACCTTCTTATAAAACTTGTAGAAGTAGATGGTGACCACCATTCCCATCACAATCTTTCATTTTGTGCCAGAATCTTTCAAAGCCACCATTAACACACTAAAAATCCTTACGTTCTAAGCAATGTTTCTGTTATCCAACCTTTTCTATTTATTCTGTCCACACACTTAAAGATTCTGTCCAAATTCTCCTCAACAAATATTATTTTTTTACTATAATTTTTTTTTTTATTAAAGACAGCCTTTCATCCCTTACAGGCACTTGGAACAGTAGTGCAAAAGGTATGACTTCAGTTTTGTAACTTGGTTATTTCTCTACTGATCCCCCCTTCTTCTATCTCTTCACAGACATGGCATCTCAAAGCTCATTTCTTCTTTAATTTCTAGTGCTAGTTACATATCAGCCCCCCATCCCAGATTCATTTCCTGCAATGTCATACTTATAACAATAGAGATTTGTGCCTTGATTCCCCTCTTCCACACTGAAGGAAGGTGGAAGCAGAAATTACACACAGGTGAAGCAGAAATTCACCCACCTTTGCAGAAAACTGTTCTTCAGACCCTTCCCTCACCAAGGGAGGCAATACATTTGCCAGCCAACTGCTGTTAATTCAATAGAGAATATCACTCATACCCTTTCAAATAAATCAATTCAACAGCAAATTGCAGTTCTTCCTCCTTTAATTACCATGGTCTACACAGAAACAGAGTTTTATTTCATGCAGGAGGCCAAGTGGGATTCCAGATTCAGACAACTCTTAGAGTGTTGCTCATTGAGGGAACCTTTCCCTGTTAATTACATCAGGGCAAACCTTTCTGATCACAGCCCTCCTTCAATTTGCTCCTGGTGGTAAAGCCATGTCAGTATCTACACTGACCTGATTTTTCTGGGCCTTTTGGATCACCAGTGTGTGAGCAAAGACTCTGCAGTAACACCAGCACCAGTTCCTGGCTGGAGACTGCTAGAGAGATCATTATGTCCTCCATTGCTATTCTAGGAACAACTCTTGTCTCTTCCTGCCCATCCTGTGTGTCTAAGCTCAGCTGTGCAGCCCCTTGCTTCTCATGGGAATAGCAGCACATATTTACTACATTTCAGTCTGTTAAAATATGCAATGACTTCACCTATAAGCTAAAAAGGAAAAATTGCTCTTAATAGAGAATCCCTTCTTATTAAAGCAAAAGAATTCACAGAGACTGTTAGCCAATCATCCTTGAAGCATTCATGTAAAATTTGCATACATATTTGAACATGTACAAAAGTGCCATCACTCTGCTTCCTCTGACTGATTCTGTGCCTTCAATACCACGTGAGGATCAGTGTGCTTATTGAAATGTTGTGGGTATATCCTTTCCCCATTTCAGGGAACAAGAACATGAGAAATAAAGTAATCTAGTGCTAAATTTATCCCTGAAAATAACACTTACATTTGCCTTGACTTAGGATCACTCATGAAAACAGTTATTAAAACTTTTCTGTTTATAAATTTGGTTTTTTAATTTCATTCTTATAAAAAGTTAAAGACAGGCTTCTTAATTTTGCTTCTTGTGAATAAATAATATCTTTTTTATTATATTCCTGTAACATAGTTACCTCTAAACAGAAGAGTGAAAATAAAGAAACTATTTTAAATAAGAACTTTTTCACCCTTCTGGAATGTAAACAATAAATTTAAAATCACATTACCTTAAATATGTTCATGTCTACGAGATACAGAGAAATTAAGAGAAGGAAAAAAATTAACTGCACAACAAACAAGTGATGCCAATATTCTACCATATTTTGTGCTTTTGCTGTGAAAGGTAGATTAGTACAAATTGAATTTTGCACTAGCTCTGCATGGCTGTGACTCCTACATTTGATTCCAGGAAATATGATTAATTTGAATTATTTAGGTGATGCATGAATAGCACCAAACCAGTTGATTGCATTCTTGATTGAGTTACATTATATTTGTGTGGTTACATGTAGCCAGTGTAATTATTCTTATATTAAGGCTAAATAAATGCACCCTTTTGATAAGAAATGGTGTCTGCGATCTTTCATTTGTATCATGTTATTAAAGATTTTGCTTAGGATACAATGAAATCTGGCTAAAGGGGGGAAAATAAAAATAATTTGCTGAGCACCGATGCTTCCATTAATTAACTTCTGTTTCTGCAAACAGCCCTAAGTGAAAGAATCAAACTACTATGTTTTGTAGATGAATGATCAGCAAATGCTCAGAGTCATCTGTCATGGTCTAGTTTTGTAGCCTGACAAGAAAAATGAAGCTAGCATTTTCTGAATTGATAAAACAGTTTGGGTTGTGGTTTACATAATATCTACATTTAATTGGAGTGGAACCAGCAGAGACATTGAATCTCTCTCTTCAGTCTGGCAGAAGGGTAAAGGGCTCATCATCTGTCCTTCACAAAAGGTTAACACAAAGTGCATGCATGTTTTCATGTCATCTAGCCCTTGGTTCAATCACATTCTCAGATTAATGTAGTGAGTTAACATTTCTGCAGTCAGAATTTCTCATTATGGATATGTTATTTTTCAGGGGATTTAAGCACTCACTCGGTTCACTCAGTTATTCTGCCAGGATATCCTTTGCCAACAGAGACTCTAGAAATAAAACATTTTGCTCCACTGTGTGAGTAGAATGAAAACTCATTCTTTCTCATGGTCTAGTTTTTCTCTTAGAAGAAGGAAAGGTATTCCATGGTGTCAGATAACTATGTCACCAGGGAAAAGGCCTCTTTTTAGCAGGTTGCATTTTTTTCTTGTCTGCACTGCTCTGTCTACACATAGCACTGTGCCAATATCATAGCTACATTTTTGTGAAGCAGCTTTGCTTATCCCAGATGCATAGATAACTTGCAGAGAGCTGTTACTCATAAGCAGTGCTATTTACAGATCCAGAAAAGCCTGAAAATGAAGGGACAAATATCTGAGAGCTCAGGGTAAGCTTGAAAGTCTCTCAAATCATAGTTCCATGCATATAGAAATGCACACTTCATGGCTACAATTGTGTTTCTCTAGTCATACCTCCACCACTTCTTCTTTATTCTAATTATATAATCATTTCTGCATGATGGATATTATCAAAATATGCATAAGTCTTACACACATATGCATGTAAATACTCAAGACAAAGTGCTTTTAAGTAAATTCCATAGATTTTCAGGCAATGGGGCTTCAAACCATTGGAACCTTTGGAATTTTTTTTCTAAACAATGAAATATTACACATATGCTTTATAAGCTTGTGCTTAAATATGTTTTTTAACTTACCCCTCAGTAGTGCACATGATCAAGCACTTTATGTCAGACAAGGAGACCTATTACATCTTTTCAGTTCCATCAGAGTCAGAAACCTACCATCTTTTCAAGCTCAGACAGTAAAGTTGTCCTAGTTACAAGTGAGATTAAAATCTTTTAACCTCAATATGAGTTACATATGTCACCACACAGGGACCTGTGTGTGCAGGGCACACATCCTGCAGCACTGTTACACAAAGACTCACTGACTTCTGATACAAATGCAAGAAGTCTGCTTGAATCTGTTTTCCTTTCCTCCCTTCAAACTCGATATGAACATTAGATACTTAGTTTAAATATGAGACAGACAGCTAAACCAAAACATCACAAATGCCATTCCACAGGAATTCATGCAGGGCTCTTCTCCAAGGACTGCAGAGCCTCTTGTGTGCTCCCACAGATGAAGATCTGCCAGCTCAGCTACAGCTGGCTCAGCTTCCCCAGCCAACACTAACTCCTTTCTGCTTCCTTTTTTATCAGTGACCATTATCAAAGACATAGAGAAGTTTTAAATGCAGCAGTAACTACCCACAAGCCAAATCTTAGCTTTTAATACTGAAATATTTTGGCCACTGCACTGCTTAAAAAGGTGCACCAAACTAAATGAAGATACAGCAGCTCCAACTTTAAAGGAAAACTTCCTTTAGAAGAAAGAACCTGTGGCAGCTAAATGTCTTCTTTAGCAAAGATCCCTCCTGACAGAGGAAGAGAACATGCCTGGAAAGTCTGCTGGCACAAACAGTGCTGTGTATGGATAAGCTGAGATAGAGCACTTGGTTTCTTTGAGATCTATGCACATCATTTACAAAAGCAGGCAAAAGTATTCATTTCAGCCAGGCAAAATATTCTAGAATATTTTTCTTATGAGATACTTCTCTTGCAACCATAATTAAAAAAAAAAAAAAAAAAAAAAAAAAAGATTTCATTAAAAATTTACCTCTGATTCTAGACAGGCTCTAACAAAAACAGTTCTGTTCAGAAATTAAAATTGGACCTCCTAAAACAACTGCAAAACCCAAACACATGCACAGTACTGTCATGCTTCTGATCCTACACCACTGCACTGTTATCAGTTATATTACCTTTCCATCCACAGCACTAACATGAAGCAGAAATCTTGAAACATTTGCAGAAACCTTTCAGATTATTCCACTGCACAATTCTTACAATACCTTTCAGCTGCTTCTCTTCACAAGCTATGTAAATGCCCCCCTTTCTCTAGAAGTACCATGAGTGTCCTTTCTGTTCTCTGATCTTCACTTCAAAAACATCATTTCATCTTTAGTGAGAGATTACCTAGCTACTGATTGCAGGTAACTGCAAGACCAGTTCTCAAAAAAATAGGATAATTGTCACCAGATTCTGCAGCCACATATTCCATTCTGACTTGCTAGCTGATTTCTCTCATCCTTAGTGGAATTTCAATGATATATCTACCTGCAAAAATTAGAAACCAACTGTTGAGTGTATCTTTTGATGAAGCAGCTGTAAAGTAAGGTGGAGAGATGTCCCAGTCTGGGGTTCCTCCTTTGCCCCGAGATCACCCCAGAGGGACACGAAGGTGGTTCAAAACCTGGTTTTCCCCGAAGCCGCCGAAGAGAGACTGCCGGAGACAGTTTTCTCTTTTTCCAAGGACAGTTTATTGTTCCTTATCTCTGGGACACTTTGCCTGGCCAGCAGCGGTCTGCTCAGCCTGGCATCCATGGTGGAATCTGCCTGGTCAAGGCAGGGCTTATCTTATATAGTTAGTACTACGTATTACATGTTTACAAAATTTTACCAATACAATACAATTTTATTAAATGGTCCAGCCCTGACCCCAACCAATCCAAGAGGCCAACGTGTCACCCAACATGGATGACATGGAGAAGAAGGAGGAAAAGGTGTCCACCCCCCAAATTCTCCATCTTGGCCACGTGTCCCTTATCATAAACATTCAAGAAAACCTATTTATCTACGTTCTAACATTCTAATTTACACTCTACTCATAATTATTTTCTGTGTCTCTTCTCTCAATGTGGGCAGATTCTCCCAAGGAGCCAAATCCAGCCCCTGCAGCTCCTGGGCAGCACTTAGGGGTCTCTGAGGGGTCTGCCAGGGGGGTTTTTGCACCCCCAAAGGAGCCAGGGAAAAACCCTGGACTCCCACATCTCCCCCCTCTGTTTGCACCAAAAAGACTTCTTTTATGGTTTTGTCTAGAGCTCTTTTCACAGCTTTGTTTAAGGCGTGCCGAGTGCATGGGATGATGCATGGCAAAGCAATGAGAATAGTAACAAGCTCCACTAATATATAAAAACTTACTTTCAAAATTTCTTTTTACAAAGGTAAAAGATCAAAAAGGTTAAACAGACCATCTAGGCACAATAACTGTGCTAAAACTTGGAAGGATGGTTTGTTTGAGACTATAATATAATTGCTATATACATTCTAATTTGGAGTAACATTTATTGTTTGGTTCTTTTTCACTCCTAAAACATCACATACAATTCCAAAATCCATTGTTGAACCAAAAATTTCTAATTTTTTTGGTTTGAAAACAGCCACAGGGAGAAATTGAACCCACACATGCCATCCATTTACAGGAGTTGTCACAACTCACATCACCCATGAAGGGATGCCCTTTGGAATGGACCATTCTTTTACTGTCAATTTCACTAGACATGTTGAAAATGGCTTTTTTGCCTGGAATGCCTCAAACAAATTGTTTCCAACCCCACTGTCCATGCTAAACTTTCCCAAACACTCTCCCTTGGCTGCATTACTGGTAAATCCTCTTTTTCACTTAATACAGTTGACAAAAAATAAGATACAACAGCATATAAACAATTATTTTTTACTGTTAGTTTTTAAGTCTTTTAAATTTTGTTTGAAGAGAAGTTCACATCCTTTTTTTTTGATGTCTGCCAACACTTTCCTTGGAATTTTGGCGGCTTGTTGTACTGGATTATTGTGAGGAGGGTCTCCTGCTAATTTTGCCATGGCGAGGTTAGCATGAGCACTACCTTGGTATTTTTTTCACAGCTCCTTCAAAGCTCTTTTCTATCTGTGCTCTCATATAAGTCCTTGTGTGTTAGTAAGTATTAATGACACAAGAGATTTCATGTCACATGAAGTCAAGTCATATTCATTGAGAATACCTTTTAAAAATGGTTTAAAATATGAAGATTTCAGTCCATAATTTTTAATTGCCTTAATAAAATTTTTAACTAAATTATGATTTAATTTTTGCCATTTTTGGTTTTTTTTTTGTGGGTCATAATTTACTGGCATGGCTATTTTACCAGTCCCAATTGCAGGACATTTTCTGCTTCTTGTTAAGTCCATTTGAATATTTGTCTAATTAACTAAAGTATCTTGAGCTGCTGTTGCAGGTCTGTGTGTCTCTGTAGGAATTTGTCTGTTCAAAGGTATTACTTGTTGAGATTGAGGCCAAGCTGCTGCCTCATCCATTTTTTGATTTATTGGTATTGTAGAAATTTGTGGTCCTTGTTGCATTGTTCATTGAAAAGTCCTTGCCCATTATTGTCATCAACCTTGTTTTTTCCTTTATTATTACTTGTACTGTTATTTTTGAATCTGTAAGAATTGTCTTTGGAGATTTGTAAGATAGGAAAACTCATTCTATAATTAAAAGAGTGTCTTTTTTGTGTTCGTTCCAATGAAAAATTAAACCATATAGCTGTGTTTCTTTTCTCAACACTACTAAATGGAATGGTAAAGAGTTCACGTATTGGTGTGGAGTGGCGAGTGCCACAGTAAGTCTTACTAAAAATCCATTGTTAGGTACATGTTCCACTGTGAAAGATCTCTTCCCCATACAGTGAATGGCTTTTACACAAGTAATAACTGTCTTTTGTTTGGGTCTTGTGAATGTTACTGAATTTTCACTTTGGAGGCATACAAAACTTCCTTCAATGCCTGCGATTTGATTTAAAGGTACAATTAAGTTTCATTTTTGAGGTCAGAAAATATATGAAATCACTGTCACGTCCGGTGTTCACCATTTCTGTGATGGTTGTTTTCCTGTTATGGTATATTAAGTCTCAAATAATAGTTGGCTGTTCACAGGTTATGTACTTCAACCATAACGTGTGTACTTTGACATGGTCATTGTAGTGTGGATGCTCTTTGCCCATCACCAGCATTGCTTGATGCTCCAATGGATGCGATGGCAGAGCTATTTCTTTTGCCAGTTGAGTATTTTGTGGAATTGTCAATGGGGGTCGAAGAGCCTTTGCTAAAATTGTTAGCTCTTCGAAGCAGTCTGCTGAAACAACAGTAGGATACATTGTCAGTTCAAAATTGCTGCACCGGTCTCTGCCTATTATCAAAAAATTTTGTCTTTTTTGGCACGGTGCTTTCAGTTCTGTACGTATAGATGCAGATTTTTCATTTAAAAAAACAAGTTATTTTTGAAGCTGACAGGATGTACTGCGTTCCTGGGCAGCAAATTTTTGTCACAGGGGATGTTCCCTAACGCCCTGCTGAGGGAGTCAGATTGACGCTTCCCGACAACTGTATTGTCTGTGCTGGTGTTGTTGCTGTTCCTTGTTGCACTGCCATCATTTTTGTCGTAGCACAAGATGGTCTTGCACTTCATGTTTTTTGGCAGTGGCAATGGTTTTTTGTCTACATCTGTCAGAGAATAACATTCACTTGCTAGATGTCTTCTTTTGCGACATCTAGGGTAAAGTTTTGGTGGCTTGGAAGTTTTTGTGGATTGAGGACAATTTTTCCTAAAATGTCCAAAACCTTACAGTTGTAGCATTGTCCTTTAGATGGATTCTTTTTCTTCTTGAAATTTGCAAAAACTTTTTCATGTTGTTTTTGAAGAACTTTTGTCATTTGCTTCTTGACAACTGAAGCTATATGTTGTGGTATTTCAATTTTGCTGCAGGCTTCAACCATTTCTGTCCTCTCTCTGTGGAGACACAAACAGAACTCTTTCCCCAAATGCTTACTTTTTTTCTCTGTCTCTATATTTTTGATTAAAACTGGAAAATTTTCCCTTGTACTATTATTTTAAGTATTATCTAACAAAGAAAACAAACTTAAAGTTTACAATTTTTTGCAAGTAAACATAATACAATAATTAACAATACTTTAAATAACAGGCATACATTTACAAGATTAGATAATTATTAATTTAAAAAAAACAAAACTGTGTCATCACTTCAGGGTCTGCAGACAGCTGACAAACTTTGACTCAATGAGGAACTAGATGGTCATTTTCGGAAAATGAACACCAAATTTATTTTAAAGTTAGCTTTAGCTGTTATATTGATAAGTCAAATTGTCGATTTAAACGATTGGAATATTATTTTGATGCAGAAAACACCTGGGTTTACACAATTTTTCTTTTAGTTAGAATTAAGGCTTGGCCAGAGCCTAAACTCTAATTGGAAGAGAACTTTTTGACATTTTCTTATTAAAGAAATAAACTGCAACTTTTAACAACAAAGTTACAATTAAACATTTCAAAAAGAAATTAAACTCCTTTAGCAACTCATTTTCTTTAAAATTCATCTTTAGAGTAAGATACTTTGAACATGGCAAGACACTGCAGTGCTTCTATAATAACAACTCAGGAAAACCATAACATTAAAATTTTTTTTTTGAGAATGAAGCTCAAATAATTTTTTGGAATTTTGCAAAATATTCAAAACCATAAGATATCAAAGTGTCAGGTCACAAAAGACTTGCCAAAATAAAAGAGAGAATTAAGAAAAAGAAAACAAAGAAGCATTAAGTTCACAATTTAACTGATTATTTTTATACATTTGATTTAAGGACATATTTGGGGGCTTTTTAAAACTTACTTAAAATATTGAAAGATTTCAAATTAAACAATGAAACAGAAAACAAAATCATTCTGTAATATAGAATTCATACAATCTTATTACAGTGTTTTTAAAATTAAATACAGAAACTAAATTTAAATTTTAAAATTCAACTTAAAATCTATTGATTTATATTGACAATATTGCAAATACTTATAAACTGGCTTCTCTAAAACTATTAACTATAGGAAAATTAAAACTCAATGTTGACATTTAAATAAATGTCCACTCATATCTGAGCAATAACAAATTACTAAATATAGATGATGTGTATTTAAATAAAATACAAAATACTTTATTATACCTTCAATTATTAAAATACCTAATACTATTAAAATACCTTTACCATTCTTAAAGTTTTAGCTATTTTTTAACAAAAATGCAAAAACAAACACCTTTAGTTTAACATACAAGAACTGAAAATAAAACTGACTCTCTTGTTTTGTTGCTTTGTTCTGTTTGTTCTCCACAGTATAGATAAAAAGCAGCTCTTGGCCTCTCTCCATCCCCCATTCCCCTTCCGTTTGCAGCACTGGGTCTGTGCAGGCACAGGGGGAGCAGTGGGGGTGCTGCTGGAGCCTCTGGAGCAGGGTGGCTGTGCCTCCCCCCCCTCTCTCGGTGAGCCTGGGCTGTGACCTCACGCTGCTGTGCCTGGGTTTGCTCTGTCCGGCTGTGTTTGGGCAGCTGCCTGCAATTGCTTCAAAGTTGTTAATTTTTTCACCTTTGACTTAAAAAGCATAAATTTCTCTCCCCATTAGAATCTGCCAGTTTTAATGTGGACAACTCAGGTTTCCCTGAAACAGGGCATTCATCTCCTCCCTCAGCATTTTTGACAGCTGGAGACAGGTCTCTCTGTGTCTTTTTGCAATTCTCGCTTTCCTGCGTCCTGGCCATTGCCGCAGGTTGCCCCTCCCTGGACATCCCTTGCAGCTAAATGCACCGAATCCGCGCTTTTTTCCTGTTTTTGTCCCGGTCAGTGTGAAGGCTGCCGCTCCCTCCCCCTTTGGGTTGAGAGCCGCCTGCATGGTCCTGGACTCCCACAGAGAGAGACTATTTACAAGATCATGGAATGATAGGACAAGGGAGAATATATTCAAACAGAAAGAGGGCAGGTTTATATATAGATTACATATATAGAAGAAATTCTTTACTATGGCAGTGCTGAGGCAATGAAACAAATTGCCTTGAGAATTTGTTTGATAATTTGGATGCCTCATCCCTGGCAGTGTTAAAGGCCAGGCTGGATGGGGCTTTGAGCAGCCTGGTGTCCCTGCCCATGGCAGTGTGGTTGGAACCAGATGATCTTTAAAACCCTTCCAACCCACACCATTCTATGATTCTGTGATTCTATGATTTTTGAAAGAACAGTAAAAATATTCAACACCTTAGGTTATTTCATATGCTTGTCCTCAAGTCTTTCTCAAAAAAAATTAATTGTGATAAATAGATCAAGACAGACACATATTTATATGTCTGCTTGGGTGATGTTCAAAAATTCAGTTGCACCAGACTCAAGTGCTTTTAAACTTTTTAAGGAAACAGATTATTGTGGCATTATTACAAGAAGACATTCAAGGGAGAAAAAAAAATTGGTATCTCTGCAGGCTGATTTCACCTTTAAATCAATATTGAACCACCTTCTGAGAATGCTGAAATTTTATGATCTAATGGAAAGACTGCTTTAAATAAAATGTAAAATGAAGTAGGATTTAGAAGTTATGAGCCAGATCATAAAAACCCTGAAAATCACATTCCCAAAAAGAAAAAAAAATTGAGAAAGTGGTTTCTTTCTGATCTCTTAATCTTTAACAATCACTTGGCAATATAGCAATGGGGGTGAGGAGGAGGACTCAAAATGCTTTAAAATTAAAGCAGCAACTTCCTTCAGTAAATTCAAAGAGCCCTTGTGGCTATCACCTACGTTCTCATAACATCATGTTTTAAACTTTTTGCCTGTCCAGAGAAGATGGAAGCTTTTTTGTTCTGAACAATGGCTGAAATTCTCAAGCCAACACTGTGATGTAGTGCCAAGTGTCACAAAATCCACAACAAAATTTAGGGAGATGGGAACCTTGTTGAGCATTCACTATTTTGCTTTTCTTTAAGTCCCATAATTCCTTTTATGGCTATAGGTTTACTAGTTTTAACAGCAAAAGCCAATTACTCCAGCAATTATTCCATGTTTGTAATAAAATGGCAATCTGTATTTGTTCTAGTTCAGGAAAGAAGGGCAATAACTGATAATTTATGACCATCAGTGTTGCAACAGCATGACTGCTAGAATTTTCTAATTCTAAACATGGAGCCATTTACAGTTCCCAGAAGGCCTGCTGAGGAGGGATTCAGTGTAGAGACCATATCAGATCAGAGATTTTAAAAATCACCTGGTTTTCCTGTACTTAAGCTAATAATAACTGTTCTTTGTGCTTCAGCCCATTCGTCACCCACTGCCCCATCACAGGACAAGAGTGTTCAGAGCAGGAGAAGTTTTGAAGAAGTTTTCTCCATTTGTCTTATGGGTTCTTGCTCCTCTCACCTATGCTAAACTGAGATCCTGAAGGTCTTGTCACTGGAATATGTCACAGGGATATGTTTCAGCTGCCTCTTTGTCTCTGGTTTTATCAAAACTCCTGCCACAGCCAGCTTTGACTTTCAAACCCTTTGCCAAAGAAAGGGCAACATTGTCAAAAGAGGAAAGGTGGTCATAGAAAGATCATCTAGCACACACCTTACAGCTCTGCCCCCAGGCAGGACCAGCCACATGTGATTATTTCAATTATTCAGCCATCTTATTTCTATATTATGTACCTTATATGTAATCTGTAGATATTTATTTAATCACTTTCCTTCTAACATTCAGACCACGTTAAGCCAACTGGAGTTTGACAGCCATCTGAAATACAACCTTCTGACCTTTCCTTTTTCAACTGACCTGATCAAGGCTCTTCAGTGACATCAGGATATTCTATATCAATTGCTTGGCATTTGTCTCATCACTGTCCAGAATCAAGATGGCAGAGTTTTGAGGACATGTTTTCTTTCTTTATTCTCCTCTGCCAGGCAAGCCAGGCTTATTAACTTAACCTCTATTATTTTCTATCTTTCCAAAGTGTAACAGCATCATATGTGGAACAATGTCTAGCTGAAATGAGTCCAGTACTCTGGGTCTTTAATGCACACCTGTTGACAACCTTTGTTCTCCTGAGACTGCAGACACCACTGTTTCTCACCAGATTTAAATAAACCAAGCCATTTCTCCTGTCTGAGATGATGGTTTCCCCTAAAGTAAGTAATTGCATCTTATCCTAATACTGAATAAAACTGTAAATCCGACCGACTGTCTGGTTGCCTTACACTTAATCAGACTCTGAGCAAGGTTAAACCTTCAGATCAACAGAGAATTCTTACCCTGTCCCAAAGTATTTCTGTTTTGTATGTGCTCTACAGCTGGAGTCAACAGATAACATCATTTATATATGTCAGCTTGAGTATAATCTATCTGACCCAGCTCAAAACCTTTTGGACACAGAACAGTTTATCCATAGATATCTTTAAGTTTTTATGCATTAAACCCCAGGAGAAGATCTCTTTGTTCTTCACATGCAGGCAGGAAGGCATAGATGAAACACAAGAAATGCAAGAAAATTATCATTTATTTCTCAAGGGAAACAATTGCCTTTCTTCTGAAATCAATCATAGTGGCAACTCATGTAAAAAACCAGTATTTAACTTCTTTTTCTTTCCTGTATATTCAGTTTGTGCATCTTGAGGGAGCATTTAGAAGCTAGCAAATTATTTTTCAAATCATGAGAACACCAAAGCACAAGAGATAGATGATTTAGCTGCTTAGTACTTAGTTGTCCAAAACAGGGAACACCTACATAGATTTTCCAGTAGCTCATAATCCTGAGCCATAAAAAGAAAGAACAAAGCAGTTCTGACAATTTATTGTAATATTTGACGCTTTCATAATTGTTAGAACCTTAGAACCACCTTAAGCAAAATTTATGAAAATCCTTACAATCTGACAGTTTTTCTGCCCCTTTGGTCAGCTTCTTTTTACTTCAAGATTTTCATGTTTTGCCAAATTTGCAAAGAAATAAGCACCCAGATTAAACAGATTGAAATATTCTGTCTCCAAGAGGTTATCAATTTCACAAAAAAAAACCCCATATTTTGTTGAGATGACTGGTCAATCTTAAATTATTCTAGATTGGCTTGAATAAAATATCTGTTAGAATAAAGTCTCTTCCTTCTTTTTTTCTGAATTTCCAGATATTACTAGCCAGAGATGTGCTCCACAGAAACAAACTATTTCCAGATTCTTATTTGCATAGCAGTGAACAACAATTTGACCTTAGAAATAAAAATGAATCACTGATTCTCCATGCATTGTCTTAAATGTCTTCCATATATTGTACCACATTGGTACAATTTATTAATAAATAATTTTTGCTTCCATCATTGAAGAATAAAATCTTGACTTGTCTAGCCCACAAAATGAGGGATGTCATGTAGTTTGTAGAGGAACTGATTAGTACAGAGTAGGCTGAGAATCTACAAGAAGTGAATGACAAACTGTCTAATATTTCTGAGCCTGCTGAAGCACCTGTGGGTTCAGGATATAGATTTTATTTTTTTTTCTACTTATCCCTTTGTTCTTGCAAATGCACACTTGAGGAGGAAATTCATGGAGTTGTCAGTCAAACCCCTTAAGGTTTTGGGAAGATTAACTGAACCATTAGGGAGATTAATCTTTAAACACTTATACTGCCTTTTCAACCTCAAATGTCAACGCCAGACAGATGGGCTGGAATTTTTGTTGCAAGGGATACCCAAGTAACAGTGTCTCAATTTCCTTATAGTCTATTCACAAGTCATAGAAAGATGTATTGAGACACACTACATAAGAAATCCATATGTCCCAGAAAGGAACTAGCTCTCACTAAATTAATTAAGACAACTGCTTCTGAACAATACTTAAATGCAAAATTGCTGATTGGTTTTAGAAATAATCTGGTGTTTTTCACAGGACCTTTTATTTTAGGAGCTTGAAGGGAGTTCTCTCCACTACAGTTATTCCACTGAATAATGTTGAATGTCTGATTTTAGGGGAAAAAAAAAAGCTGAGGAAAAAAAATAGATAAATATATTCTATGTAGTTGCAGATTGTGTGATAATATAAAGATGTTTCTCTGTTGCAAGTCTTATATAGCATATAATTACACTATTGATCTTAACTTAAACACATAAAAATTAATATTAATAAGACCTGCAGAATAAGGATGACATATTTTAATATCAGGTTTTTTAAAAGTTCATTAAAAACATTCAAGGGATTATCTTACTTTGAAAATACACAGAAAATTCAGAACAGATGGGTTGTAAAATAATTAATTTCCATCCTATTTATAGCTTTTACTTTGTATTTGCTGTTAGCTGAGTTTATTCATCCACATGATGAATAGATGTCTAGATGCTTCCAGTTCCTTCCTTTCTTCATCCCCTGCAGGACACAGAAAACTCTTATTTTCATAGACAGAAATTATTAAGTGGCCAGAGGAGCTGTTAGTGTTGAATTTTCCAAGTTAGATTTACTCTGATGTTCTGACTGAGTATTGCATGATATACCGAGATACATGAAAGGAATATCTCATTTTTAACCTGAAGCAAGTGCAAATTTAGAAGAAAAAGCATGTAAAGGAGTCCTGTAGGAGCCATTTGCTTTCTTAGTGTCAGCTGTGGCTGACAGGGACACGTGGCTGCTGCCAAGGTGCTCTGCCTCAGAATAAACCTGCAAGAAGGGAACACACAAGGTCTGCTCTTCTCTGCAGGGAATGAGACCATTTACATGAGGCTTTCCCAAAAATCGTTTGAAGATGGGTAAGAGGGGGTCACAACCCACAAAAATAAGCTGAGGGGTTTTCTCAGAGCTAGAAAACCAGACTCAGAACTAGAATGAGAAAAGGAAGTCAGATGTCATCAACTCAATTTCTATAACCCCATATTGGTGATGTACATAGACTTCCACATAAAAAAGGGACCCAGCAGGAGCCCTGTATCTGTCTGCATGATTATTCACACACCTTCTTCCAATTCTACCTTTTTTTTTAAAATAATCATCCATTTACCCTAAGAAAGCTTTTTATTTATCTCTTATGAGCATCATAACATTTTCATCTTTATCTCTATTTTGAATTTACTGTATGCTTAGTGTTTTTCTCACACCATTATCTGCCAATTTCTGAGATGCTACAGGTATTTTAAATTTTAAAAATTTTCTTTTTTCTGTACTGCTCTCACAAAATCATATCAGCATTACATTTCTGAACTGCATCACATTTGTTATGTGATGTAGGGAGAAATTCTGGGATTGGCAACTCCCAGACTGTCATAATTCTAATATTAATTCTTTGAGTGATTTCAGATAAATTGAATACCTGCTTCAGTTTCTACAGCAACCAAAAGGAGATAAAAGATATATCTTATTTAGCACAGCATTCCAACATACAGTTGTGTTAGGTGCTACATGCCTAGATGCACAGAAAGGGATATAATACAGTATTTAAATGCTTTTCTTCTCTACTTCTTTATGAAATTCATTTAACGATTCTTTTATTTCTCAGTTAGTTTAAAACCCAAGTAACCAATTCATAGTACTGAGCATTTTACTGTGACTCACTACAGAGAGATGTATGAAGGTGTCATTTTCCCTCTCCATCTCAAAAAGTGAAGCATAGACAATCAAGGTCACCAGGGAAACTCCCCTCCCAGATTTCAACTCAATCTAGCCCAGCTTTTAGTGGAATACTTTAAAAATTAAGATGCATTTGTGAAAGACTGTCTCTCAATGTCATAAAAGAACTTACATTCATGAAGAATATAAGAATTTTAAAAGTTATGTAAATGGAACTCTAAGAACTTGGAATTCTCCCAAAAAAATTACAAGATGTAATATAGAGAAGATGGCATTTTATTGAATCAAATCCTTCAGTGAAATGCTAGAGATTATGCAAACAATAATATCTTAAATGACTGAAAATCAAAAAAAGATTCATTTTTAAAGAAATAACTTTAAAATATTCAATTCAACATTAATGTTTTTCATATTTTTGTTTCATCCCAAATAAAAACTAGGGATTAGTAAAATTGGAACCAAGAAAAGGAAAATTAAGAAAAAACTACATATATGTTTCATCTGGATACTAGGCCCTTCTTTCCATCTATTTCAGTGATGCCTGTATTATTTCCATCAGTGAAGCCCAATAAACTTTTTAAATCTTTGGAGAAAAAATAGAAGGGAAAAAAAATCAGAGTATATACATGTTGGGGTTTTTTACAGTTGTGGGTCTGGTGCTTAAACACACTACAATTACATGGTTTTAACAGCTTCCAAGACACTAGGTAATAGCTTCCCATTGGGAATAATTGTTTTCCCAGTCTAACCTAACAATTCTGTGGTTTGGCCTAGGCTTTTTTATTATTTTTCATTCTTTTTTTTTAGTTTTAAACATATCAGTTTCTTTTGGTGTAAATCCAGCTATGTGTTTTATCCTCACAAGAATAACTATGCAGGCCAAATACTTGAGGTCTGCATCTTCAAAAGAAGCTACTACTGAATTGAATTTTTCACCAATGAAAAATCAAGACAAAATCACAGAGCTAGTTGAGATGGGTATATATTAGGATAAAAAAAGGCTCTCCCTATGGCTGTTTCCATACTTTAAAGGTCAAATATGGCACACTCATGTTCAAACAGTGAAAGGCCTTTGTATCTAGACAAGGAGCAGTGGTGCCTGCAACCACAGGAAAAAAAAATGTGATAAAACAGTATAGCAGCTAATCATCAGAACTTTTATACACTTTATTTCCAAAAGATTGGTAGAAAAGAGCCAAGGGAAGCTCCAGGAAATGGAATAAACATTACAACTATTCTCAGTTTCAGGGTAGGACCAGTATTCCCACCTCTACCTTCTGAATGTAACAATTATACAAAATTTTTCTGCAAGTTCTTAAAAGCCCATCCATCATTTCACAACCCCAATACAACCTGAACCTAAAGTACTAATCTCTCAGAAAGAATCACTAGCAAGATAAACTCACAAATGTATAAAGGAAATGAGAAAGACATAACCAATTATGCAACTTTGTGCTG
The DNA here is from genome assembly GCF_903797595.1 of Erithacus rubecula. Taxonomy (NCBI): domain Eukaryota; kingdom Metazoa; phylum Chordata; class Aves; order Passeriformes; family Muscicapidae; genus Erithacus; species Erithacus rubecula. The sequence continues at coordinate 43,304,404 of NC_136688.1, forward strand.
CAGCACTGCATTCTGTGTCAGAAAGGATAATTCATTAAACACTGCCATGACTGTAAGCCATCAGAGTTTATCAGATTGCATTCTGGAGTACATTTAATCTTTTTTTTTTTTCATTTTTCATGATTAAGGAGGAAAACTACTGGAATAAATATGTATATTATGAGGAATATAGGTGTCCTTACTTCAACCTAAATAATAAAACAGTATTGATACAAGATATTATGTCCACATAATAATTTACTCCTTCAGAAACTTATTTTGGTTAATATAGTAGTCATGAATCCTTTGACCTTCAGCATGATTATAAGGAAAATACCAGAGTAAAACAGCTGGTTTACACTCACCAGAAAGATGAGAGACATAAAATATAATACTGTGGAGTTATTAGCTAAACTTTTCTTATTGCAGGTGTCCCATTTGACAAGTGGCAGTCATTAACAATTGTGAAGAAAGACAGAAAACGTGCTTCAACAGACAGCATGGAAAATTTCTGTCAGAATGAAAGGATGCTCTAAAAATGTCACCTCCAGGGAGCACATTATGTACCCACTGATTTTCTTTTTTTCTTTGATTTGAAGGGTTCTAAAGACTAATGAGAGCTCAAATATGCAGACCTGAGTCATGCTTCTCTCTTTACTTAAGCAATTTAGTTGTCTGTCAGGCTCAGTTGTACAGTTCTACAAACAGTTAATATTCAGCACAGAAGCAGAGATGCAGTCTAAAAAAAAATAAAAAATAAAAAAAAAAAAACACCAGGAGCATCTTGACTCTCCTATAGCTATTAGAAAAGCAGCAGAAGCAGAGACAGATTTTAAGCAAACTTCCTTTTGCACAGGAAAAAATACAAAACCACTAATGTGCAGCAACCAGAGTAGGAGCAGAGACAGCTGCTTCAAAGGCACTTTAGGCAGCAAGGCAGCAGTGGCACTGCTTCTCCATTGTTTGTAAATCCATCCATCCTGGTATTCCCCTGCCTCTGAGGAATGAGGCTCTGCCTGGCTCCCTTTCCCTGGGCAGGATTAGCCAGATAGCACAGGCAGAGTCTGTGGGTGTGTGTTTCTCTGGGATATGAGGAGGAAGTTGAGTTTCCAAAAGTCTTTGGTTTACAGCTATATCATTTGTTCTACTGAAGTACATGACTGTTTCTGTGTGCTTAAGCTTACACCTACATCTACATGCACTGCCTGTGATCACAGGGGTGAGATAACCTACAGGCAGACCTTTACAATGGCTGCTATTGGACTAACAATAGTTTTGGACTTATTTCTTCTTTGAGTCATCCGAGGAAATTTAAGCAACTTTACATAAAATTTTTCAGCATTTCCGTCTAATTTTCAATCTATCTTATTTTTACTGAGAATGTAGGGCACCTGCCTTTGATGAGTTATTGCTAAGGCAGGAGGAGCACATAAAGTGAATGTGTCCCTGATCTTTTGCAAGGACTATTTCAAGTGTTGCCATTAAGACATATGGAAAGATACAAGGAGTATGTTTTTTCTTTCATAACTCCCACATCATTTCCATAAAAAAATAAACTGATGAATGTGTTCTTAGAGTCCAGGAATTTATCTTTCCAGAACTAAATCAGTATATTTTTAAAGAAAAGTCCAGTCTTTCACCAAGCATCCGTACTGTGCTGCACACATAGAGAAATGAGACCGAGTCAGCAATCTCTGCTGCCATCTTCTGCTGTTACTTTCCATGCAAGTAGTGATCAAGGGACAGAAATACTGAAATCCCATGCTCTCTGAAAGTGAGGGTTACTAATGGAAGGCTATAAATCAATCAACAAAGCTCTGTCTCACAATCACAGAAATTTGGGGAAAAAGGTCTCTGAATCACACTCAATCACCTTTATAGCACAGAAATATTCATTATGATATGTGCTCCCATCTAACCGAGGCTCTGATATCTTGTATAACAAGTTTTATATTCTCCACAAAAACTTCTTTCTCCTATCATTTCCTTAGAGTCAGACACTGCTGTCCTTTGTCACAAGGTAGAGATTCCCTCTGTAAGTATCTCATATTAATTTAATGGGATTCTAATCAAGTCAATCCAGTTTTTGAAACAATATAGATGTTGTGGCACAGTCATTGTAACAATAGAATATTTCCCCCTCCAGCAGCAATATCCTCAGAGATGTTTATTATTCCTTCATCTTCTCAATGTTTGGTGACAGGGCAAGCACCATCAGAATGATCTCTACTGAGAGATGTAGCTTGTTTGCCCCCCACTGACCTAAACTCTTAACTTACCTTCTGATATGGGTTAATCAAACTGCCTTTATCCTTTTTATGTATTTGAATTTTGTGCATGAGTCCTTATCCCCTCCCTCATTGCCACTCTTTTGATATTTGTGATTGTATATTTGTGATTGTCAGATTCTAGTTATACTCATCAAGACCATTTCTGATGACTTATAACCATGAGAAATTTATCTTCATTCACTTCACTAAATCCCATTTGTTTCCTGTTTGTGCCAAATCTCAGTCAACTAATGCACTAAATCATCAGTTTATACAACATGGATTTGCATCAACTGGTCAACTTTTCTATTAGCCTTACCAAGACATAAAAGGGAAAATAATCTGCTGCCTACCTGCAATGTCAGAGCTATCAGATAGCTGTGTCTTCCTGACAGTTTTATTAAAGATTCCAAAGTTTTGTGACTTTTGAGTACTGATGATCCATCATCACCTGCCCTTTAAATCTGAAGGGAAGAAAAAACAAATATTTTTACACAATTCCTCCTTATTCAATGGAATAAATAGAGAGAACATAAATAAAGCAAAAATAACAGAACAATCAAGAATCAGTTAGGCATTTTCCTTTGATTTCTTTTCTCAAAGTTACCCTGTTACCCCTAGATTTTAGTCCTCTTCTTGTCCTTCTTCTATATATAGATCTACACATTCCCCATCAGGGGATTAAAATTTAAATATTTCAGTTATCATTTTCATATCATTTTCATCCTTCCTCAAATACCCAGAAAGAACTGAGTGACCCTATTTCTTCTTTTTTTTTTTTTTTTTTTTTTTTTTGGATGCAGACAGGAAATCAGTATTAAACTAAGTCTTCAGTTCAGCAAGAAGTTAATATACAAATTTCAGTCTATGTCCTAGAGGAAAAACCTTGATTGTTGCCACATGCAGTGCAGAGATTCCATGACAGATTTTAGGGACTTTCTAAACATACCCACTCTCCTCAACTGTTGAACTATGACAAGCTTTATAAAAACAATGTCCTTTCATAAATTTTTCCCCTCTCTTTACTGTATCCTTTCTTTTTACCATGCTGTGTTTCAAAAGAAACATTTCTCATTAAACATTGTCAGCTGGTTGTAATACTCTTAATTTTTTTATCTTTCCTGCTGTTATCTGTTTTTCAAAATTCACATTTAAACTGCCTCTGCCACATAAGCTATAGAACCTTTGTGACCACATCTTTAGAGATAAAAAGGATAAAATTCTGTGTCATCAAGCATAAAGTATCCCCAAAGGATTTGCATAAAGAAACACAAGTTAATGAAACACCACATATCACTTTTTTATTAGCATTATAAGCCAGTATTCTGCTCTTATTCTCCTCAACGCCACAAACCCCCTGTTAAACAATTTCACCCTTTTACTGGACATTTCAGAAATGTGGTCCATAATGGTTTCTGTGACCTTGGTAATCAAAACATTTTTTTGGTCAGACCTCCTTTCTTTTTGCCCCTTCACAATTACTGCAGCAGGAACCTTCCCCTTGGTACCTAAAAATACCTTCCACTTCTTACTATCTTATATGCAGCATCATTCTGCTTCATTGTATTATTCTCATGTAAAATATGTTTGGAAAATATATATTAGTCTTACTTGCTTAATCTCTCTTCTTTTTCTCTTTAAATCTGAACTCTATAAAAATGTTCCTAACTACCAGCCTTATCTACCTAAGGAGACATTATTCAGTGGGAACATTCTGCCTCATTTGTTGGGCATAGATTAAGAGACAGGCAGAAGTAATAAGAAATGGAAGAATGCTGTCTTTTGTGAGCAGGAATAAAAAAGGGCTTTGTCATGATTGTATTTAATTTTGTTAGAATTTCTGTAAAAATGACACTTATTCTTTCAAACACATCCCCAGACCTCAAGGCAACATACGGTCCTGTGTCCAGCGTAATATGAGAAAAAATACAATGAGAAAGCAAGTAAGTAAAAGAGAAACAAAACAACATATGCACAGCTTCTTAGCATCTGTTCAGCACCACAATTAGTTTCTTGTCTGTAAGAGGAATAAATGAAGGAGTTGGAAGTACAAGAGTGTGTGTGACCTGCAATAACCAGGGAGCTTGGGAACATGGTCCATCAAAGTCACCTGTGTTGGCACATCCTGTGGTCCTGTCACCACATAATTCATGCTCAGGCCTCTCTGGCAAGGGAGTCCTTACAAATGGAGTCTTGTAGAAACCAGACTTGTTCCTGAAATGTCTTTGGTCCTGAACAGCTTGTCATTCACCATGGCTTTCCACAAACCTCTGCAGAAATGGGCTCATAAGAGTGATGACGACACTTGGAGCAACATCATTTTAAAAAGCAGAAGGATGATCACTGTTTTCTCCTCCTGTTTCTTCTAAACTCTCAAAAATTTTAGTAGCGTCACAAAAATCTGCTTTGCCACTCTTTCTATTTGACTATTTATAAGTTAAATTTTCAAAAGTGACACCTAGTTCCATTCATCTCAATTTCAATTCTAAATTTTCAGTTTTCTACTTCTCAGTTATGGAAGAGTTACATTTTTACATCTTCTATTAACTATTTTAACTATATACTCATGGTCATTTCAGCTTTTGCAAAACTGATTTCTGGACATCTAAAAATGAGTAATTAAAAATTACCCCCAAACATCAATCATTAAATAGAAGGTATTTCTTTAATCATACCCCTTTTTTGTCATTCCCATTATTTTACAGTACTAGTCTATTTCTAGTTGTGTGAAGAATGTGTACAAAGATAATCTAAGCAGAGCAAATATGAATGAGCTGTACAAAATGGATTTCTGAGCTGCTAGTTTTACTTGTTTGCTTATTTCTTTCTGCTTTAGACAACAAAAGACCTGTGGTTTTTTTGTTAATGGCAGAATTTAAACACATTCCTTTAGCTATCCTTAACCTTAGCCTTCCTGCAAATACCAGGCTGTCAAGCAACATTGTTGAGTCAGCTGCACACATTTGATTGAATGCTGCAATATCTCTGCATAGAGGCATGTCTAAATGCTGCTTTTCTTTTCTTCCTTATCACTGACACAATGTGTTGCTGAATTGTGCATCAGCAGCCACAGCAGTTGCACTCCCAGAACCATGAAAAGAGTCACAGGACCTTTCCCTTTAATTACACTAGAGTACAAAACATCCCAGTTTCCCCTGGTGATATTATTCCTTTGTGATGAAGTCTAGATTGGATTTATTCTATTGCTCCAAATGGCAGATTAGGAAATGCATGAATATTAATTTGCAGTATGTTTTGTAGACTATGTTTACAGTAATTCTGTGATTACTCTCTGGTAATTGTATACTAATAATGCTAGTTGTTTATATACAACTTCAAAAATAAATATGAAGCAATTTCATTAGCAATGGACTCTCAAGAGAGATTTCATAATGAGGATAAATTTCCCGTATTTAATATGGAGAGGCTGGAGATACATTCAGATACAAACAGGTGTAACTTCACTAAGGCAGACAGATGCAATAAAAAAACTCACAAGCCTTTTGGCTGGATTCATATCAACTATCTTTTAGGCATTTAACTGAGGCACATAAATTAGACATCTGGTCTTGCTCCACAATCAGCAGAGATGACTATAAGAAGATTTAGACCTTGAGAAATAGGCAATAAAATCAGAGAACAGAGTTGAAATTAAATATTTGGGGTGTAGGTCAAGGCTTTGTTTTATCATAGTGATCAATGCATTTAAAAACCAGAAAGAATCTGAGGGATTCTCAGGGTTAGTGTGAATGCCAGCCTTCAGCAGGAAATTATGATAATGGTAGTTCTGAACACATCACATCTTTCTGCACCACTGTACTAGCAGGGCCATCCAACTCAAGTGGCATGTAAAATCACAGCTTGGAAACTGAGATTCATGAATTAACCCAAATAAAAGGTGGGGATTTTATTACAGGACAAGGTCACTCTTGGAGTGATATCCACACCCCTTCACTTACTTCTTTTTGACCTTTTCTTGGACATGCAACAAAGTCCTTGCTTTCTGCACCAGTCTGATGGCTCCTGAGCAGTTGCTGTGTGGTGAACAATTAAATAGCTGTCAGGGGTGGCAATACATGATGATGGATTAGGCAATTTTGGCAATTCTTTACTGTTGGCAATTTTGGTCAGAGAAATTTGGAAAGAACTTCAGCATCTTTGGCTGAAAATCCCTCTATTAATGCCAGTGATTAATTATTAACAAATGTGCTGTTATTATTTTAATAAGCCTCTCAATATGCTTATTGAGCTGTGAAAAAGCTCACAACTCTCTTAAAAAGTTTGCTTCAAAATAGAGTCACTCATCTGTTTCCAGAATGAGCCTGTATCCATCCCAAGGGGATCTGCTGTGCCCAGATGACAAGCCCCACAGTGTGTCCATTTCACAAGAGCAGTGTGAGAGGTCACAGCACAGCAGACACAGTCCTCCTTCCAAGTGCATCCTGGAGGTCTCCATCCAAATTATCCACACAATCCTCACCTATTCTGATAAAAAAACCCTGAGATACTTATCACACTGCCAGCAAGGAAGGTCCCATTTTTACTGCCAAAGTGATCTTGGAAGCACCCTTTGCAGCCAAAGAGCTCCAGCTGTCAAAGACTGAGCCCCAGATTTGCTGTCCCTGAATGGCTCCATCCACCTCCTGGTACACAGCAACTCTCACATGCACCAGCAGGAGCCAAAATCACGCACTGCCTACAGCACCCCAGGAGAGGAGCAAGGCTGTGTGCTACAATCACCTCTGTCCAAGACACTTTTCCTTGAAAGAGCCCATCCCTTCCCAGCTGGTGCTGTCTGCCTGCCAGCTTTGGGTATCTCCAGCTCAGGCACCTGCCCATTGCAGAGTCCATTCCTGAGTGCCCAGCCATGATCTGCTGAGGGTCTGGGGGCTCAGCATGGCCCTGGCACATCCAAACCCCTACAGGGCTCCCCTGTGTGCACACCCCTTGGGGTGGAATAGGGACTGGGCAGGAGCCTTGTCCTGGGGCAGCCCCGTTTGCTGGGAGCTCCAGCAGGAGCAGAGCCAGGCACAATGCTGGGGTGGAAGCTCTGAGTGTGTGCTGCTGTCCCAGGCTCTGTTGCTCACTGTTCTAGAGCTGCAGCAGGTCTCATGGATGATGTTCCCTCGCCAGGGAAGGGCAGGCTCACAGGGAATTTAGGGTGACAGGCTGAATGAGCTAGCACCAGAAAAGTTTTTATTCGGCTCCCTGGAAGAATATGGTTGACTTTCCCTCTGTGCATTTCACCAGAAGAGATGTGTTTAAATAAAAACCCACCAGCAAAGATTATCCTTGATATATTTTGGGCCATCCTGAGCCACGATACTCTGCTGAAATCTCCATGATGCACCGTGGCAAGGCCATTGTGTCCCCCAGGGTGCTGTGAACAGCACTGACTTTGACCCCAGTGCTAGCACCAAGAACCTATTCTGCAGTGAACTCTGCAGACATCATGGTGAGTGACAGAGGCTGCTTGCCATGAGGACATTCCCCAGGACCCACACCCATACCTGCTGCAATCCCAAACACACAGCAGATACTGTTATCTTCCTTAGAGAGGGAATTGTAGACAACTGATTGCTCATTTTGACCAGTTCATCAATAAGGACACAGGAGAAAAAGCTCAATAATTTGTCCAATGCCACAAAAGAAAAGCCAGTGTTTTGGTGAAGACTAAAATTCCCTGGAAAATTATTTTCATCTTGTCCCTTTCCACTTTCCATTTATCTTTACTTCATCCATAACTCCTATTATTCTTTAATGTTTCTGGTCTTAGTGCTCACCACTCTGAATACTACTCCATCCTTTCAGTAATTTTTTTCACTCCTCTCTTGTGTATCAGCCAATTCATGGAGTAACTCTTTTCTATGGATCCCAGAATTTCTTGGTTGGAGATATTAACCTTCTTTAAAATACACTGGGAAAAGATGGGAATCTAAGTCTGTAACAGATGTTTCTGTATGTCCTGGATAAATGTACTTAGAGCTGTTGCTACCACTCTTGCAATTCCATTCTCAACTTTTGCACCTGTTTATGTGGCCTATCTGTGAAACATAGCCAAAATCTTCATAAAATTTAGCTTTCATAAACACTTTTCCATCTCCAGATGCCTTTACAGGCCTTAACTGAATTTTCTCAGGCTGTTGTGTGTAGTTGTTAGAGGAGATGCTGCTGAAAATACCTGAATTCTCTATTTAAAAAAAAAGAAAATAAACTTGGGTCTTCTACCATTACTTGGAAACATGTCCACCTGAGCTTTCCCACTGGATGCAGTGACTGCAGAGCCCTGCAAGGTTATTCAGACAGTGAAATGTGCCTTGGAGGGACTGTCTGTCTTCTAATCTTTGCAGCACGCTGCATAAGAAGTTTGACCTCTTTGTCCTTCCCTATCCCTTGGCTGAAAAACTGACTTCAGACTCAAACAGGTGATAAAAATGAAAAATCAGATGTAGTTCAACATTCATCCATAAATCAGTCACAGAGATCTTTGCCAGTTTCTTTACAAAACCCTGTGCAGCCACAGAAACCACACACATAACCAGTGCATGTTAAAAATGCATTAGAGCTCAAGGGAGAAGATTGAAAGAAGAGATTGAAGAGAAGATTGAAAGAATCTCTTCCACTCAGAGAATAAGCATTAGCTTCATATAGGCATGCCTGAGCAGAAGGGTCCGTGTCACTGTTGTTGTTTTGAATCACATTTATTTTAGGATCACAGCTCTTTTAAGATCATCAATCCTATGATGTAACAAGACAGCAGCTAATGTAATAATTTGTCCTGTGCCATTTTATTTTACAAGCAGCACGAGGGAAAATGTTTGAACTTGGAGTTTGGACAGAGAAAAGTGTGGATGAAGCTACATGTACTGTACCATGTAAACAGCTATCAAATGAAATACATTTCATTCTCGAAAAATGCATGAAATCATCTATCCTATGAAAAAGCAATGTAAAAACAAGCTAACTCTCCTAAACAATTTTGAATTTTTGAAAGGAGAGTTAAGTGCTGATCCTCATTCCTGATAAAAAGATAGGCTGTCCTCTCTAATATGTGTCCAGGTGGTCATGACTATTAAAATACAAAAGAATAATAATGAACCAGACTCTTATGGACACTAGAGGATCCACTAAGGGCATATAACCTGGGTCAGTTCTTTCCTCCATAGGCTCTGCATTCTCTGTATTTTAATTTACTAACTGGTGAAACTCAGGCACAACTGAAGCAAGTAAGCAGGACAAGCAGGCAGAAAACAATCTGTAACTTAGTATTTCTTCTATGACTTTTGACTATTTTACTGTTTTTAGCAGCACACAGAGCAATGTTCCAAATGTATTTCCTACATGAATCTATATCAGCATTTGGGCTTTAAATCTGAATTTGAATCAGATTAAGTAGTACCACGGAACACAAAATGTCACTGTAATGTGTATTTTACTTAGCTGTCAGTTGTGAATAAAGAACATCCTTTAACAACATCCAAATTTTTTCACAGGTATTATTCTAGTTCATGGTGCTGAAGAGCTGCAAACACTGTTCAGTAAAGGAATAGAAATCAAAGCACATAGATTATGCAATTTACCATCATACCAATTCTAAATTTCAAGATTCTCAACTGAAATCTTGCTTGTCCTGAATTATTCCTCTCAGCATCTCTTTTCCTTAAATATTTGCATTCTAACATTCTCAGAAGGAAACAAAACATTTCAGGGCATAATAATTCCCAATTGATGGTTTTTTTCCCCTCATTTTTCACGGAGTCCTAGTTAGAGTCCTCATGGGGAAAATATTAAAAGACACAAAAAAGAACACATTTCAATAAAAATAATGAGAATTTTTATTGTCAAATGTCTTTACTGAAGAGATACTCAATCCTGATACTCTTTATCAGGTGTGAGAGAACTCTAAAAGGATTTGACAAAATATCCAAATCAATGACTAACTCTGAGAAGGGGACACAACCTCTGTAATCTTTGTCTCCAGATTCATGAAGAGAAGGACAGTAAATTGTATAGGCAAATGTCAAAGGAAAAATCCATCCTGTGTAATTTAACACATCTTTACCAACAGATCTGTCTCAGAATTGAATATGATTTGATAAGGAGATCAGACATTTGTAAATATAGTAAAAATATCCACAGATATAAAAATAAATACTAAACAATATTCTTGGGAAAAATGTTGATAAGTTCAGTATCACTTATAACATTCAGGAACTTTAAACCCATTAAATTAATTCTTTTGGGAAAGAAGCAGAAAATGTTTATAAATTGAAGTTTAATGGAAAAAGGCAAATGTTTCAACAGTAAGGGTCCTAAACAGTGCCAAAACTCTAGCAGGGGTATAGTGGATTAGCCATTGACAGAACCTTCAAAGAATCACTGAGTTTTGAGGGAGTTGTAATTTTTTATTGTTGTTATTGTTTTCCTCCTGAAATATTGCAGTCCATGACAGAGCCTGAAGGAAGAACTGCTCATGGAAACTCTCTGTATTGCACAAGAGGTCAGACTAGAGGGTCAAAATAGCCACATCTTTCTATTAAAAAATCTATGAGCATGTAAAACTTGACCTGAAAAATGACTTCTCCATTTTGATGAGTGTATCACTCATGGAGAAATATGCATGTAAAAATGGGCTGACTGAAGCCTATATACAGCTAAACACCAGAGTCCTGACACTTCACTTTCCTTTGACCTTTGATACAACTATGGATAAATCCTTTAGCTTACCAGTACTCTTTGCATAACTATAAAATATAACAATATGTTCCCACTGCTTAGTTTGTTGAGCTGCTTAATTGGTAAATATTTATAAAGGGAATCTAAATCCTTGAATTAAAAAGGAGATATGATTATTGAATGCAGGTGTTCACATCTCAAGAGTAGCAGAGAATGTTATCTTCCCTTGTGCATTATAATATCTAGAAATAAATGTCAGTTGTCATTTTAAAAGTACTAAGAACAAGCATAATAGGATGTTCCTGGGAAATTTGTCCTTCTCAGCCCCAGCTGACAGGGATGAATTTTCTCTATCTTCATGAATCACCTTAATGTACTCACTCAGGAGATGTGTAATAAGATTTGCATATTTGTAACTTTGCAGGGCTACAAGATTTGCAATTCAGCTTTCAAACATCAGCTGTTTCTTTTCATATTTATTTCAAAGGCTCTGACAGCCATTTTTGCTATATATCACATGGATCTGTCTGTGCAATACCTCTTACCCTAATAAAGAATTTATTTGTTCAAGATTCAGGCAGCAGATATCTGAGGCATACTAATGCACTGTGTTGCATCAGAAAAAAACCTGCATTTAGGATAACAGAGACCTTTGCTTTAGGGGAGCTGAGATTTGGCCTGAGGGTCATATGTGCCATGACTGTATCCCCTTGAGGTTTCTCCAGCATCCCTGGATCTGGCAGCCATAGGAGAAGGAGAGAGAAGGAGGGTCTGTGTAACTGTTGCCCCTTTAGTCTAATGAAGGAGTGTCTTACCATTTTCTTTCAGGTCCTTTCTAACCATTAACCACTTGGTAATGGAAATTAATATTAAATAAACACTAGTATTAGCTATATTTCCAAAACTGTTTACAGGCTTATGAATCGTGCTTCTATTAATGGTACATTCAGTGACTGTATCTGAACCATTAGGAAATAATCAGCATCACAATTATCCTAGAAGTTGAATTAATTAATTTTGCTCTATTTGCTGCTCCTCTTTTTTGTCCTCATTTTGACCTTATTGGATGGGATATGGATAAAAAAAGTCAAAACTGTTTAGCTGAACTGCAAGGTTTTCATCTTTTTCCTAACTGATGAGAGATGAATTATCTCAGAACTACAGAAGCAGAAAACAGGGAAGAATGAACATCATGAAGTTACCACCTCTTTCAGTAACACAAAATTAACTGCACCTATTTTAATTTAATGACTGAAACTTTCCAAATGAACCAGAGAAAAGTCAAAATTCTATCATGCTCTCTTTTCTTAGTTTCTATATCCTGATTTCTAATTTTATAAGTGGTGCTTGTCCATTTAAAAAAAAGAAATCTCTAGATATCCAAATATATTAGGTTTGCATGGCCTGCTTTTTGATTGTGGGGTGGGCTACAGGGGCTGCTTCTGTGAGAAGCTGCTGAAAGCCTCCTCCATGCCCAGCAGAGTCAATCCCTGGAAGCTCCAAAGATGGACCAATTACAAATTCCAAAGCTGGGCCAATTAGAAATAGTGGTGACACCTCTGTGATAATGGAATTAGGAAGAAAGGAAAAGAAAAAGAGCTGTGCAGTTCTAATTGTGGCCAGAGAAGAGCAGGGTGAGAACATGTGAGAAGAGCAGCTCTGCAGACACCAAGGTCAGTGCAGGAGGGGCAGGAAGGGGCTCTGGAGCTGGGATCAGAGGTTTTGTGAACTGCCTATAACCCCCATTCCCTGTCTCCCTGCACTGCTGGGAGAGGAGGTAGAGATGGGAAGGAGAGAGGGGAGGGGGATGCTGTTTTAACAGGCTTATTTTATTTCTCATTATCCTGCTCTGATGCTGTTAGTAATAAAATCACTTCGTATTTCTAGTAGAAGCCTTTTTTGCCCATAATGGCATTTGATGTGAGATCTCTCCTCGATCTTAAGTCATGAGCCCTTACTTAATTTTTTTGTTTGCAGAGGGGAGTGAGTGAGCAGCTTTGGTGGGCGCCAGGAATTGGGCCAGTGTCAACCCACTACATCAGCTCACTAGGAGTTTCTGCTGCATGTTTTTTTTTTTAACATATAGGATTCAAAGCTAACCCACAAATTCCAAGGTCCCTGTCAATATTTCCACTGGTTCCAAAACAAGCCCTGCTCCTGCTCCCACTGATGTTAGGGGCAAGGAATAGTATTCATGCTGAGCATAAATTCATTCTAGCTTGAGAGATACTGAAAAGATTTTATTTTTAAAAATTGAGGGAAATTATAAGCATTAGCTCTAGGAATCATTTAATGAAGGGGCCCAAACATTCTGAAATTTTTCCAGGAATAGATGAGAAATAACTGTTTTCATTCCCTATTGAGATCCTCTAGATACTGGAAAAAGAAGCAGCTTCCCTGGGCTGCCTCAGAGCCTGATGGTGGGAACATCTCTACAAATTGATGCTATCAACAAGCTGTGCTGTATCTTTTCTTGAGGTCTTCTTCCAGCCTGTTATTTTTGTTCTGCTGGATTCATTTATTATTTGAGATGGGCTTTTATAAATGCCTTGAACACATGCTGTGGCTCAGAGTTTGTCTGTAAGGAGTACTTTCCAAACTTCATACCAGATTGAGAATGTGAATATCTTTTGGTGTGCCTCTGTGGCTGTTTATTCAGGGTAGAGATAAATAAATAGTGGAAAGCCGCTTTCTCTGCTTACTTCAGACACAGAAGCATCTTCCAGGAAAATATTGAGTACCTCAATGGAAAAAATGTGCAACAGAACGTAGGACTGTCTGTTCACTAAAAGACACTAGTGAAAAATAATCACTCTTTCTCTAATTTTCTTTAAAAATAATACAGATCTTTAAAAATCCTCTGACTACTTAGGCTGTTGTTGTTACAGGAAAGAAGCTCTCTTTGTTCACTGTTTCCGAAAGCCTCTTTCTTTGAAACAGAGCCCACAGCTGACTCCAGCCTCACATTTGCTCATCACTAGCATCTCACCCATGTATCACACAGAGTGCATCACACAGCTCTCCATTTCATGGCTGTCTTGAATTACAGAGCTGCAAAAAGGTCCAGCATAGCAGTGCAGCTCCCCTACCAGGAACACATGAAGAAAGCGTCTCCCAAGTGGCTCTCCCTCCAAGAAGGGCTGTTGAAAGAAGCCCTTTCCACCTGCAGCCTTGACATGTGGCCATTTTTCCATCAAGAGCCCCAGCCCACAAGTGAAACATATTCCACACCATGGGTCAGAAGAGCACAGTGTGCCTGGGATAGATGCAGCATTGACATGAAGGAATTCCTTCATGGCTGAAGATATGTTACCCATGGCTGAAGATATGTTACATCTAATTTCTCTCTCCTGTAACATAACAGTCAAAAGTGCAGTCAAATAAAACAAAAATACCAACAAAATACTTTCCAGTCCCTCGTAGACATTACTACATGCAAAACACATGGCAGGAACTCATGCAGTTCACCACTGAATATTTGTGCTGTGTATTCAAGTTTATCTGAGCTGAAATTTCAGCTCCTTCTTGATATTGGCCCAGGAGAAGCTGAGCTCTCAATACTCCCGGTGATTTCCATTAAATGGAAAGTGGTCAAAATTTCAAGGCATTGCACTAAATCCATTTCCAAGCTTCTTGTAGATTGGTACCATAGAAAAGCAGTTCAATTGAATTCATAGAAGATTTATTTTACTCTCCTCCAGGCTGTGATGGTGTGGAGCAGACAGAGCAACAATAACACAGTGTGACAGCAAATCAGCCAGTATGTCCCATGGAATCCATCCAAATTTGGGAAGATTGATTTTTCACTTTTCTTAGCCTTCCTAGTTCATCATCTTGGGGAATCTTACATGAAATTCCATATTTTAATGGCTACATTTCTTTCATTATCTTATCACGTTAATTTAAAGGTGAGCTTTTATGCATCTCTTCTATGCTGCATTGTCCAGTATGGACACATTACAAGAGCTGACTGTAATTAATAGTCAAGACAAAAATTACCTTCCTTCTTTTTACTCCATGTCTTTTTCAGCTAATTCTAATTAGCAGAGGACAGATAACACTAGAGAAACTCCACAAATATACAGACGTGGCTCCCATAAGTTGTCTTCTGTACTCATAATATTATAAATAATGATGATATTCCCCACTTTAACCATGGGACCCCGTGTCTGATAAGGCTAAACTGAACTACTGCATGTCCCAGATATTCATGCTGAGTAAACTGAAGGAAAGATGGTAAAGATTTCAGTCCAGAAAATGACATGAACTCAAACTTGTAAAACTTTAAATGATGAAGTCATACTTGCTCTGGGGGTAAAGCAATCTGGCAAGAATAAAGACAGTGAAGTCCTGCAGCATGAATGGGAGACAAGAATAAAATAATTTAAAATTACAGGATGTTTTCCTCTAGACACTTGCAGTCATTATGAGTAACATATTTTTCTTGATTTTTGTCATGCAGAAATATTTTGCTTGATGAAACATTCTAGTTTGGGGTTAGAAAAATACATAATGTAGTATGTGGGGACAGTCCAATGTTTGGATGTCTTTTTAATGTATGGAAATGTCTAATATGACTTTAAAAGCTCAGACAATCCTTATAGTACTTTAGGAATTTACACTTGCAGATTTAAAAATGAGCTAAAGACCTACATATTGTGTTCATTAATGTGTGGAGAACAGAACCTTTTGCTACCCATTGCAGCTCACTGACTGAACTAGCTGAAACCTCTTAATTGAATCCAAACATCCAAGAGAAGACAACACTTGAAAATTATGTTTGGCAGTAGGTAGCACCCTCCCATTTAAATCCCATCTATTCACCACAGTAAAGTCCAGCTGCTCTCTGAATTAGCATGCATCTTGTACCCAGCTGTTCTGGAAAATCCATAGCTAGCACTTGAAGACATTAGATTTTAAGTTATTATATACACACATCATTAACTTTTAAAAGTAGAGTAAATGGAGTATTTTTCTTATATATGCTAATCTGTGACATACATTTGAACCAGGCCTAATTTTGTTCTTGTTTTAAAGTATCTATATCTCCATAAACATGGATACAATTTTCTGATCATTAAAATGGATTCCTAAACTTCTGAAAGGCTGACAATAAAAAATAGAAGCAGCTATCTCAATTAAAAGCCACTGGATAATTGATTATTTGATTATACGCCTTTGCTTAGGCATTTTTGGAACAATTAATTATAATGTCTAACTAAATCGGGCTCATCAACTCACTAATATTCAATGGAAATCTGTGGTATTTACTAAATGAATAGTTTGAATTACTTTCTTTTAAGTAAATTGCCAAGTTTATACAGAGTGACAGTAAGTTATCTTGTGCGTGGTGCTGCACAGATTGGCTTTTCTACTAGCACTGCAAGTGCAACTAATTTGGTTTTGGAATGGGTTTTGCATCCTGTAAATAGCAAGAGAACGTTTTTGCTTTTAACTCTACCTCTTGTACAACCCCATAATCAGTGGTGCACATGCAAAATGCAACACAAAAAATAAGCTTATGCTAAAGATAACATCACTTTAAGATAAACCCAGATTTGAACCTCAGTCTGATTCCTTTCCAACTTGGTGCTGTGAAAGAGCTCCTGTGGTTTTAGTTACGGCCAAGTCAAACCCAACCCAGACAGGAACAGTTTCCAGGCTCTGACCCAGATGTATCTGATTGTGTCTTGAAGGAAAGCCTGAAACCTGATCTGCCAAAAAACCTGAAAGCTGAACTCTAAGGCTGTGGCTAAAGCCTCAGCAGTGAAACTGCTTGAACTAGCCTGGGTAAGCGACACCACCAGCTTCCCAGACATTTTTCATTTCTGGCTTTCTGCCACCTTCTTCCTTGCCCAGTTCAGCCCACCACAAAGCAGCTAGTACAAACATTTCTGCCAAGCCAGCCCAGTGGGGCATCCCAAGGGCAAGGGTGAACAGCAGCAGGGACACACTGACTCCTTCCACTGACACTAAAAATTTTATCGTGAAGTTTTTCCTTTTGGTTAGTTTTAGTTTCCATCCAGATCCTCATGAAGACTTTAATACCTACAAGCATGGCCACAAACAATAATTTCCCATCACTGAAGACTCACTGATTCTGACAATACAACAACAACAACAACTTGCAACGGGAAGATTATAGGATAGCCAGAGTCAGTGCAAAAGTGCAAAATGTAAAGTGTTCTTCAGTCACCAGCAAAGGTGACAAGACATGAGGGACTTGTTGCAACATTTATTTTCCATTCCTTTCCAGAGGAATTGAATGAAGATAGCGATATTGTTTTGTGTGTTTGCTGCCTGTAAAAGAAAGTATATCATATTAGTGTTCACTCTGGTTTGTATCCTCAAACACTGGTAAAACTGAAATGAACTGCAAAGGGAAATGCTGGTAATCCATCTTAATTGATTGACCAATATATCAACCCTTGAAATCTAACAACAAACCTAAAGGTTGGTGTAGCTTAGGGCAAATAATTGAAATCATGTTTTATGCTATATTTCCATGATGGAAACCTCCCTACAGTGCCCAAAGATCAATACCCAGAATGATAGATGAATGGTTTTGAAAGCTTCAGAAGTCAGCTGGCTGACTTCTAGTTCATGAGATATGAGAAATGTGTCAACCATTGCACAATTGCACCATTAGTTTTGGAAACTCATTTAATATGTGTTTGTGAAAAAGAACAAAAGGATTTGTGACCTGCCTGTTTAATACCTTTCTACACATGGGAAGGCTGCTCAGCTGTTTTCTAACTCATCAAACTTTCTTCACACCTGGGAATGTAAAACTGAAGTCGAAATTTTTAAAAGTTTTTGTTCTAAAAAAAAAAAGAAATGGGTTCACTTTATGAAACACAAGTTTTATTAAAACAAACAGTAGAGCAAAGCCAAGGACCATCTTTGGCAGAGAACCTAGATCTCACTGCCAGGTTACTTGCAAAATGGCAGGTTGAGGTGAGGGTTTTCCAATGCTCTCAGATTGACAGAGGAAACACATGAAAATGGAAAGGAAGAGTCATCATTAAATGTGGCTTTCTCATTGATCATCCTGAAGGAAAACCTTGACAAAACAAAGAAGCTGGTTCTGCTCAACTTCTTGTAAGGTTGTCAGGCTTTAAACACTTTACCAAGGAAGACTTCTATGCTTGTTCTTTTATTTATTGAGACAGAACTCAGAGATGTCAAGACATGTAGTGAAGGCCTCAAAGAGTTTTATGCTCACTCTGATACAGAAGGTGTAAGCAGCTTGATAAATGCCCTTTTTTCTGGCCAGACAGAATTTTTAAGATGCTCAAAGGTTTGGTTTAGCCTAAATACTTCAGGCAGAATAGAGTAGCATATCTTCACAGTGAGAAAATGCCTAAGAGGCTGACAGGGCAGCCTTTCAAATTAGATATATATCCTATAAGTCCTGTGCTTCGGTTGCCATGTAATGGTGCATGGAGATTCTATAGCCCATATTATGAAATCCTCCTTTGTCCTTCTATACACCATTTAACTCTTCAGTAAAGCATATGCCAGAATCTCATCTTTCAAAGACTTAGCAGAAAGCATTACACAAGCAATAAACTAAGAGTGAACAAGGAAGTCTTGGTAAGTGGATGTTAATAGCCCTTGGTCATCTTCCCAAATGGAGACAATTTTACTTTTTTGGGACACAGGAAGGTGAACTAACTCAGCAGCTGCTTCTCAAGGTCACACAAATGTCACCATCTAGATACCCTGACTTCTTGTTTTACACACTGCATTTACTCTCACACTGGAGGTTGCCAGTTCCATTTCTCCTCTCCTACGGTCTGCCTTTGTAGCTGTGGGCCCCTTTGGGCTCTTACATGGTCCCACAATGGAAAAGGGGAAGGGAAATGGAAAAGGAAAGGGCAAGGGCAAGGGCAAGGGCAAGGGCAAGGGCAAGGGCAAGGGCAAGGGCAAGGGCAAGGGAGATAAAAGTGCATCACACAAAGGCACCCAGAGGGAAAGATTGCAAAGTGAAGACAAACTATCAGAAAAGAGTGGTTAGTAATCCACTTACTACTGAGGACAAGAGTATGGGAGCAGGGAAATAGGCAGCCCAGGAACAAGAACTAAGTAACCCAGAGATCTGAAGTTACATTAGGCTTTTTGTTGAGTTTGGTTTTTCATTTGCTTCTTTTTCCCAGTCTGTCATGTTGGTGCAGGAAATACTTAATCTAGAGTGAAAACATAATAAACAAGATAAGATTTAGTGACCAGATATGCTGCACTTCTTCTTGCACTGGTGGTCCAGATTAAACAGAAGATATGAAAAAGGCAGCAGATTAATGATAAAGGCATCCTATGGTAAAACAGAAGAACAGATTCAAATTGCCTGAAGTTGAGGTGAATTTGAAACATAGCAGATTGGACCACTGCTGCAAAAGTTATCCTAAAAACCAGATTACAAAGGACAAGTAAACTGTCAGCTTAATACCTGTAATTAATACCTCTAATTGATTTATCTACTTCTAAATGAAAGTGTGCTCTGTCTTCAAGATAATGTTAGATCTTAGTTAGATCATCAGTACTCATACAAAAGTAACCCCTACAGAGTAAATTTAAGTAGAGTTACTTGGACTTGTAGCTACTTTTCCAATATAATGCCTCTTGTATGAATGACAAAGACCCAACAGAGGCCTTGATGAATAATGCACTCAAATGAAATCTTGATTTCCAGATGTTAAAAGATAATTATAATATTGCTCCTTATTATCCTTTGATGATCTTGTCTAGTGAGAGAGCTTAATCTGTGTGAAAAATCTCTGTGCAGTCTTATAAACTAGGAGCTCAGGAACTTATTGAAGCCCAGAAATTGCTCCTGTCTACAAATAAATGTGCCATCAATGGACCTAGAGATCCTAGGTAGAATATAAGGACATGAACAGAAGAGAACAAACAATTTGGATTATTATTATGAGAAAAATGCATTTTGACTTTTATGAGGTCTGGGTAGAATTTCTAGCTGATTTTTATTTTGGTGCATGAATTAGTTTCCTATTTCTAATTATTATTAGCAAGACAGTAAAGAAGCATTCAGTTCCCTGCTGCTAAAAAGTGAAAGAAGAAACAAATGAGAGATTATTTATAAAAAAAAAGACAGAGAAAATAAGAAACACAAGCTCAGCCTCTTCTGAAAGAAGATAATCTACAAGTTCTCTGAAAGAAGGAATTGCACACCTTCCTATAGAGTGCAATAAATTTCCTTTCTAAAACTAAGTAATTTTTGAGCTCTTGAGTGTAAGAATTGTACTTACCTTATGAATAAAATGACAGCACCGATATTAAAGTTTGATGTTTTCAATATTTTAATGTTAAAATAAATCAAACTGTTAGAAACTGTGAGACTCCCTCATTCTTTTTCTGAGAAAGGCAAACTTCTTTAATTTGCATGGCTGTTAGCTTATTATTGAGAAGCGGGTTCTTGACAGGAAATTGTATGAATTTGTGTCTCTGTAGCAATCAGAAGCTGCATACATAGTTCATAAAACATGCAGTACATTGCTCTGTCTGTCAGTGCCAACTAGCATTCTGGGGCTTTATTAATACAATAGGTCATGGGCATGACAAGCTTGTAGCTAGAAATAATGATCTAATGATTGTTTTTAAAATTCATGTTCCCTTCCTTCAAGGTACAGTGTGGGATTTTTTCTTATTAATGTACAGAGCTTTCAAATACAAAGGTAAAGGAAGAATTTCAAAGCAGAAGATAATGCATTTAGTTACTGGCAATAATTACTGTTAAAACAGAACTGCGTCTTTTACATCCAAGATATTAAAGTGCAAAGAAGAAAAGGTTCAAAACCATATTCTAGTATACCCACTGCCCAAGAATGCATAAACTGAAAAACTATGTTGATAATATGAAATATACTTGATGATACCTAAGAACCAACACTAATATTGTTTCAGGAGAGTTTGAAATATCAAACAAATATTTGCTTCCAAAGGACAGGGCAGACATACGTGCAACTCCATACACCCTGCTGAGTGGCAGCAGAATTAAAAAATTACTTCCTCAGTATAAAACTAGCTAAAAATGAATCTCCTCTTATGCTGCAATTTTCCAAGTACTGACTTGAAAGTATCTTTTGTTTTAAAATTCACCTTTTTTTTTTTTAAACAGAAAAAATATAGAGAAATAAATATAACAGCATAAGATTCTGCCAATCAACAATTTCAACCCTGAGATGCATTTTCTCCTTCTGGCAAAAGAAGGTGGAGCATAGCTGAGAGCAGGAAGAAAAAAAAAGCAAAAGCAGAGAGCTAGTAAAGGCAAATATGCAGGTGGTGGAAGGACTCTGTAGGAGCCAGTTAAGACCAGCAGTATAATGACAGCAATTAAAGATCCTGTCCTGATAAGATTTGGAATGTACAACAGCATTTTTGAAACTCTTCAAATTGCTTTTTGCAAGAATGGCCTTGATATTTCTGAGACTAAATTGTATTCTAAATTTCTATCCAAGATCTTCACATCTCTCCTCAAAATCCATTCTTCCTGGGAGCTGTTCCATGTTCAGAGCCATACATTTTGCAGGAGTTCCCAACCCAGAGGTTACCCACCTGGTTTATCATGTCTCCAGAACAGCCACAGACTAAACTTTTTGAGAAAAGATTTCAGCAGAAGTGAATGCAAATGTTCACAATTAAGGGAAGCAGAAGACCCATTTTCCAAATCCCAAGTTCTCAGTCCTAAGATTCTGGTAAGTCAAAAAGTTAAAACTGAAACTCTTGTAGGTGCTAAGTGCAGGCAATAAAAGTGGTGGTTTATTCTACAAACATCTGGAGCTGCAAAGAAAAAAATTATTATTCAGAGGCAGTCATTGTTTCTGATTAAAATTGGCAGAGTGGTGAGAGTGATTAATCTAATTCTCTTAGAATTGTACTGGGAAATTAAGATGTTAATGGAGAAGAATCAGAAAAATTGCTTGTACGTTTCTTAGGAAATAAGGTACCATTGACTCATAGCTCATGTGCCAGGTCAGCCTCCTTCAATCTTTCCTATCCCACTAGATGCTTAATTATTCATTGGAATAGAGGAAAGGGAAATAAAAGTTCTGGAATTCAAAGATTAAGGTGACTAATGGAAAGAACATATCTCATTTTGTCTCTTCTGGGGAAAAAAATTGAGGTAGCCCAGATTTTAATAGATATTTTCCATCTTCCAGTAACTTTGCTTTATGACACAAGGATCCTCTCCTAAGCCTTTCTAAACAGCATCTGCACATACTTCTGTGTGATTTGTCACTCCTGTTCACAGGCACTTTGTTTTTCTTGTGCAATGAACTGTTATGCAATATTTCTGACCTGGGACTGAATATTCTGCCAGTTGATGGCAGCCCAGGCTTCCATGCTACAGTTTCCTAGATATAGGACTAGACAAGTGCAAGGATTTAAGCACTACAAAGTGGAGAATCCAACACCCTCTGACAGTCAGGAATTGAACCTGGTTTCTCCCTATGACCCAGGAGCACTTTGTCCTGACTGGCTAGATTAGAGAGTTCTCCTGGCCTGAGACATGTCTCATCAGGATCACCACCTTAGTCCCTGTATTCTTTCCTCCATGAGGGTATAATGGCTCCAATTATTTGCAGGCAGTTTCAAAGCAGAGGCTCTGCAGATTGTCTTGTATTTAGGGAACTAAATTAACAGCAAGCAGTGGTGAGTCTTGCAGCTACTACTGTGATTAATTTATGGAGCTCTGAACTGTGTTCTGATTGTTTTATTTATGAAGCTCCACACCACTTCTGCCAGGTAGCAAAATCACCTCCATTTTACAGAAGCAAATCTCCATTGAGAAGGGCCCAGCACTTTGCACCAGGTCACTGAGGAATTGGGAAAGGTTTGGAACTAAAATCACCCCTTTAGTCTTTCTGTCTTCTGCTTTAAGTCTTTGTACCTTACTAATAGAAATGGGAGAGTAGGTAGGGAGGAACATACACATATAAACATTTTATCTGCTTTTTCATCACCAAGCAAGCTACCTGACATTTCCCATGAGAGATTCCATAATTTGGAATGGGAAGGGGAAACTGTTAAAGAGAAGATTTTCTATCAGCCTTACCAACATATATCCCCCAAAGCAACATTTCATCAGCACTGAAATGCAGCAGTGAAACTGGGTTTTTTCAGTAATACACATGTAAATTTTTATTAAAAAACTTTCTTCCTTAACTTCATCTTCCCTTGTGCTCATATTCTAGGTATGATTAATAGAGCACCCAAACATTTCATCAAACACTGAATGGGAAAGTAGCAGCTTTTTCATATAAACTGATTTGTTAGCAAAGGATAAATCAATGTGGCAGGCAGAAATACAGTGGAGATTATAACACAAATGGTAAATGTGGAAGGCCTCCCAGATGGGAAGGGATGGTTATTGTAGGGGGAAATCAATGATTTATGGTTTGTAAAAGAGAAAATTTTCTTTGTAGTGATGTTACATTGCCCTTAAATAGAGCCTGTCAAGGTTTAACCCTAGCCATCAACTAAGCCCCACAAAGCCACTCACTCACCCCCTGGTGGGATGGGAAAGACAACCAGAAGAAAAAAAAAAAGATTAAATTTTGGGATGATATAAAGACAGTTTAATCAGGAAAGGAAAAGCCACATAAATAAGCAAAGCAAAATGAGGAATTCATTCTCTACTCCTAACAGGCAGGCATCATCCCAGGAAAACAGGGCTCTATCCCACATAATGGTTATTTGAAAAGACAAACATGCCCAAGTGCCCCCAGTTCCTCCTCCTTCTCCCACCTTTAGGCACCAAGGATGATGCCACAGGATCTGGAAGATCCCTCTGGTCAGCTGGGCAGTTGTCCTGCCTTGTCCCCTCCCAGCCCCTTGGGAATCCCCAGCTCCTCTCCACTGGGGTGAGGTGAGGGAGCAGAAACAATCTGGAGCCTGGTAAACTCTGCTCAGAGTAACTAAAAAGTCCCTGTTATCAACACTGCTTCCAGCACAAATACAAAACATAACCCCAGACTGGCTGCTCTGGAGAAAACAAACTCTATTCGAGTGGAGACAAGCACAAAAGGTATGGGAAGAAAAGGAAAAAATTCTCTAAGATATATGGAATGCAAGGTGGTGCTTTTTTGAACTACTTTGCCACTCAGGTTTTATTCAGGCAAGCATTTTGTCATGAATCTATAGTCAGGGAAAGGAATCATCTGGAGAATTTCCTAACATATTTATGAATTGCTAATATGCATGAAATATGGAGGCCAGACAAAAAATACATTTATTAGCCCAAGCTGGAATATTCACACAGTCAGACAGCTACTACCAGGCAATTACACTAAGTCAAAAGTTTAAACCAATCCTAAATCCCTCTAAGAAAATATTGTCTGCATGAGGCAGGCATGAGCTAGGTATTTCACATTTCCTAATAATTACAAGTCTCATAACTGCTGTTCATTAGCAGTGGATTAAAGACTTCAAAATTAAGAATGGGTTTTGCCTTGCCCACATCTCTGAAATACTGCAAATGGATCAGCTGGTGATGGAGGGACATGACACCATCAAAACTGGTGCAGTTAAGTCACAGCCTCTAGTGAAACTCTCATCCTCTGCCCAGACCACCTTATGCTGCTCAATCCATGGTCATCACAAGTTAGCTACCCTGAATTAATTTATGTGTGTGAAATACTCAAAGGAACTAAAGCAGTGTCCCCAGTACTGCCAAGACAATTAAAACCATATTGCCCACAAACATCTTTACTACAGGGACAGTCACACATCATATTTTTGGTTCTAATTTAAATGCCTGAATAAGCACCCTAACCTTCATACAGGCTGCACACAGCACAGCCAGGGATTCTTCAGAAAGATATTCATCTAAGATTCAGCTCATAATACAGAAAACTCAAATGGCTAATTTGGGCATCTCCTTTAAATGTGTAATCCACCTGTGAGTAATTACTGCTCACAGAGTCTTTACTGCAAGTGCTGCACAGGCACAATGCACAAAGAGGAGCATGAATTAGGAGGCAAATCTAATGAATTATTTTGCCTTACCACAGCAAACACAATTCACACGGGTTTATTCTGGGAACATAACAGTGGCTATACACAAACAGATCAAAACTTCATGAAGTCTGTATGCCACCAGCATCAGGGAGTGGTGAGACCTAAGGAGCACCCAAGGTGGTGAGCAGACACTGATAGTCCTCTTACCTTCCACGTATTCTCCAGGGCCTACAGTGTATTGTGTTGTTATGTATTTACAGAACAAACTACTTCCTTTCACCAGCAGCACTTCCTTCTTTAATTGGTTTTAATGAAGTGCCATAAAGCTGAGTGCAGCTCCTTGCTCAGCAAAGAGGGTCTGAGGCAGAGCTCTGTATATACAGAGACTCTGTGTAGTCCAAATAAAAGCTTTTCTGCAAAATGCTTAGCAGCCCTGGCAAGTCTTTTTTATTGTTGGTTTTTTGGTTTTTTGGGGTTTTTTTTCAGTAGGTTTTTGACTTGGGCATGGTCAGATGAGGGGAACTTGTAGACAGTTTAAATTTGGCCTTCTTTCTACCAAAATCACATGTTCTGTATGGAAACTATGTTCCAAACTCTAGTGGCAGTCCCATTTTTGAATGTGTGCTCATTCACAAGAACTGGCCTGGGATAACCCAGTTCCTACATCATGATCATCAAATATGCATCAAGAGATAGAATTCAACATCTACAACATCAGGCTGCATTTGTCTGAAACCTGAACTTAAAGTGCTCTCTGCACTTAAGCTTCATGTCAACTGGTTCCCAAATTACATTTCTAAACAAAGGTTTTGCAGTTTGTAAAAGCATTATTTGCTCACTCTCATAAGTATAACTGGGTAGGACCTCAGCAGGTTCAAGTAAGCATAACCCTTCATTGAAATTAATATTATAAGCTGATTTACATTAAGTTAAAGGACTTAATTTTCCTTGGACTTTACTGCAAAAATATATTTCCTCTAAATCAAATTTGAGTCTGTACTTTTGAGAGAAGTTGTAAGATTATGTTCTTATAAAAAAATCTATTTTTAGCATAATCACAGGAGATCATCACTGCATTCTTTAGTTTTTATCAGTATCCTTTGAAACTACCCTATCCACCTAAAAATGAAACATTCTTCTATAAAAAGCAACAAAGTTATTCAAACAGATAAAACATTAATCTCAAGGAAGGGAATAAGAGAAAAAAAAATCAAAATCTTAAATTTCTTACCCTAAGCCTTCTTTCAAGAATTTACTTCTTTTGCACATTAATCATTTGAGCTACCATTGGGAAGAAATGTCCCCTAAATCAAGTTCTGCTTAGCTGTTGAGAGGATCATTTTCAATATTTAGAGAAAGCAGTGAAGGATTCCTCAGTTTTCACCTTCAATGAAAGATTGAGATAGAAGCACACAATTTCTTCTGGCCTGTTTCATTATTTGAAATGGTACTTCACATTATTTCATAAGGTTTCATTAGTCACAGACTATAGCAAATAGAGCTAACATGGACAAGAGGGGATGAGGTGTCACAAAGATATTTCCCTGCTCAGAGGAGAAAATGGTTGTGTTTCACTCTGATTCTTGGAGAAAACATGCACAAAAAGTGTGGTTTGGCTTTAGTAGAATATGAAACAAGGATGAGAACACTTACTTGGAAAAAAATAATATTTTCTTATGTCTTCATGTGATAAAGTCAAAGAAGAATAGTCAGGATGCAAAAGTCTTTTTGTCAGTCTCCATTCAAGCTGATTATCAAAGATCATCAGTTATTGTCTCTGTAAAGCTGTTGCTGTTCTCACAGAGACTGGAGAGCTTTTGAACATGTTTTTCAATAAGTTTTTTCCAGACTTCTCTTCGGTGACCTCAGAAAGGAAAAGAAACCCCACAGGAGGAGATAGAAAAATCCATTCCTTTTACAAAAGCACCTTAAAAAATAATACATTATCCCTCCCCCTGCCCACCACCATATGCACAGAGATAGAGGAAAAAATTATTAAACATTAAGTTACTTATACCTACAAGGTTACAATTAACTAAACTGTGGTAGAAAATCAGCACCAACAACTGGGGGAGGGAGATGTATTTTAAAGTTAGGTTGCAAATGAGAATGTTTGTGAGAAGGAATGATCAAATGCAGCAATAAGGAGAGAACTAAGATAGTAAGTAGAGGGCTGGTTGCTGGATGTATTTAAAACAAAAATAGAATCCTTCTCATTATGAACTAAAAGTAGGAGTGGAGGATGTGAGAGTTCATTGCAGCAAATGTCCAATATAAATTTTATAATAAAAATGAGGCACCTGGATTTTACAGTGCAAACATCAGACTGTAAAGGTCTGTCTGGGACAGTCCTGGATCTAAGCACCAGCCTGCTCTTTCATGAACTCTTGTCTATATGATAATTTTAAAGTCAGAAAATATTACTTAACAATGCATGATCACAAGTGGGGAATAACTCAAAAAAATATAGCCCTAGATAAGCAATTTCAGGTTTTACACAAATAGCCCAAAGAATTTTGGGGCTTGTTTCCAAAAGTTGCAGTTCATTTTTGGTGGACACTAGGGCCAGATGAAAAATTCACTATTTCCCTCAGTTTGTAACTCTGACTGCAGGTTACCTTTTGATCTGTCCAAAATAATCTTGCTACCTTAGAGCTTTTGTTAGCTTGGTGCATCTTTGTTTTCTGAACACTTTCCATGAGTATTTGAATTTTGAAAAGACAGTACAAGACTTCAGATGAGAGCCTTAAGTCACACTGTACACTTCTATCTTTCTAGTGAATATATACAATTTTAAAGCTTATTTCTAAGTCTCAGATTCAAATATAAATTTGAATTTTACATTCTCCAAGTATTTTTGAGGAAAAGAAAGGCCATTCTAATAAATGCCTTCCACTAAAATTAGAGTATTGATGGATTAAAAATATATGTGGTATGAATAGTGTATCATAATGTTTAAAAAAAAAACTGAAACTATCAAAATATACTCAGAAAATAAGTGGAATAATTTGTCAGCCTGTTTCAGGTGCCCATGCCAGGAGATCTGGCCATTGAAAAAGAGTCCTGCTTCACACACAAGCTTCTCAGACTTCGATCATTCATCCATTTGCAAATACAAATCCATTGTCAGAGAAGGAAAAATTAGTATGTGAACCATTACAAGAGCTTGATCATTACAAATCACTGGGCCCAGATAATGCCCACCCAAGGTTATTAAAAGAGCAGGCTGACATCCTCATGAGGCTGCTGTCCACAACTTTGAGCAGTTGTGGAGACCAAGAAACATCTCAGAAGACTGGAAGAGGACTGACATCATACCATCCATCATACCATCTGCAAAAAGGAGAACCAAGGAAATTATAGGAACATCTGTCTCCAGTCCCTGGGAAAGGTATGGAATGCATCCTGCTGGGGGCCACCCCAAATCAGATAAAGTATGTGATTGGGAAAATCCAGCACAGATTCAACAAGGGCAAATACTGCTTGACAAAGATGATTGTCTGCTGTGACAAAGAAACCCCCTTGGCTGATGTGGGGCAAGCTGTGGACATTGCCCTCCAGGATTTCTCCAAGGGTTTTATAGGGTTTCCCTCTGCCTGGCTTAGGGGTAGCTGCAGAGGGGCATCCCCTAAAAAATGGGTCATTTTGAAGGGCTCTTTTACAGGTGGACCAGAGGATCTGGGTGAATGATGCTGAAGCACACAGCAAAGTGTGGTAGTTAAGGATAATATTAATATACCTGCTAAAATGCACACAGTTTTTTGTGAGGGAAGCTGATCCTAACTGTTGCAAAGAGTTAGATACATGTTATGATTCCTCGTGAAAAAAAAGTAAGCAGTTTAATATCCTTTGCTCTTCTAAGTTATTGTGATAGATTTCTGAATATCACTGAATTATTCATAACTATTAAACACTAACTGCAGCAGAAATACACAGGAAAAAAATACAACCATGTCTGCCACCAAAAATTTTTAGTTTGAGAAATAGTTGATTATTGTAAAGTTAATCATGGAGGAAAAAAAGGGTGTATCAAGAAAATTTCCTTTTATCTTTTTCTTTTTTGATTTCTATTGACAGGCATGACAGGATCATCAGGTGCTCAGATAAGCAAAAAGCACATCAGAAAGAGCCAAGTTTAAAAATAAAAACATATTATTTTCACTGCAGCCATCAGCCTACAGCTATTACAAATGAGTAATTTATAAGTGTGCAATTTACAGAATGTGTATGGAAGCGCATTTAATGCTGATACAAAGACAGCTTGGATGTGTAATGAGGTTTTTATAGCATATTGTGCTAGGTTTAATGCAGGCATGTAGGTACAGCTTCCTCAGCAATCACTAAGGGTTGGTTGAGGGTGCTTTCTTTCTTTCTTTAAAGCCTGAAAAATGTGCTTTTAAATAGATATCTAGAAAAAATTTACATAATTATTTCAAATCTGTCAATGTCTGTTCTTTGGACACGATCACTCTGTAATGTGTGGAGGCTACATTAGTTATGAGAGGTTTTTTTCAAACTGTCACAACACCACCAAGATGAGAAAACTAATCCTGTGCTTAATGCATGACTGGATCCTTCTGGAAAATAATGAGAGGCATCCTAGGGAGAAAGGACTACTTACCATAAAATACATTCTCAGTATATTTCTCCTCCTTTTTTTTTTTTTTTAAGCACATTTGCATGAAAAGATCTCTGGCTAGGGACACACTTTGGATTCCCCCCTCCCCTTTGGTATTTTAACATCCTCTTGTGGTGACAAGTGTCCAAATTCTGTCAACACCTACAACTTTAACCTTTCAAATACACCCCCTGGTTTCCTTGAAGCAATCTCCTGAATGCAGCCCAGCACATGGGCACTGTTTGCAGGAGCAGGGCCCAGATAATCATTTCCAGATGAAGTGTGCTGCATAGATAGTGGCAGAACTAGCCCAGCTAGAAGAATGGAATTTCAATGAATGCAGCCCAAGGTTATGCCCCTCAACTATTTCTGTGCCTTAAGCACAGGACAATTTTCACCAGTAAATCCCAGGAGAAGCTGATGCTACACAGTCTCAAAGGGAACCTGTGAGAGACAAGAGCAGTGGTCTCAAAGGGGTGCAGACCCTGAAGGATTGCTTCCTTAGGATGCTGCTGACCAAGATGGCAAAGCAGAGATTATTTGTGTTCTGTGGTATGAGCTGTGACTCCAGTCTTTATTGAAGAGTTCATTTTCAGCTGAATCCACAGGCTAAATTTGGTTATCATGTTCTTGCCCCCAAAGATGGCTGCAGTTACTGGATCAAATCAGCTTTTCTAGTACTCTTTTGCCTGATGACAATACTGGAGAATTGATGAGGCACATTAAAGATTTAGAGTATATTTTATCTTTATTCAGAACTGACTTCTGTGGGAAATCATATCTGTTTACAGAGAGTTGTTTTCACCTATGTCTGAGCAAAAATTCTATACACAGACTGAATTTTCCCATGTGCTGGTGCATTTTATCATCATTTTATCATATTTATAGTTGAAAGTCCCAGAGTATTGTCAGAAGACATCCCTATCTGAGGTGTTCACAACCAGTAAGGAAGCCTACCCCAGGTTACCAAGCCCCACAGAAATCTAGGGGAAAAACATAAGGAAAAAGAGTCAGGTCTACCTTACTGGCAGGAAGAGACGAAATTTGAGGAGACTGTTGTGTGCTTCTGAGGGATAGTTCTGATTTGGAATTTCATCACCAGAAAAAGTAGCCATTTTTGGCCCTAAAACCTACACATCTGAAGTCCAGATTATGCTCCAGGTCAGTCCAGGCTTGGAGCAAGTAACATGAAACTTAGCAGTTTAATTGCAGTGCAGTGCATGCAGAACTCCAGTGTGCCTTCTGATTCCCAGTCTACCATTCAGTGTTAACAGAATTCAAAAGCATAAACTAAAATTCATCATAAGGCACTGAGTTTCTTCCATTTCTGGGTTTAATTGGGATTTTTATATACAGTTTCCAGATAAAGTCATAAGTCGGGCCAATATTTCCCAACTAAGCTTTACCCAAAGGTCCCAGAACCTGAAACTTTAAATAGACCCAAACCTGTTGTTCAAGTTTCCTATGCAATATGGAACAAGGTGAATTTCCACTCTGTGTCTTGGGGCTTTGCTGAGGATCCTTCTCAACCTGTTTCTTTCATGCACATGCCTTCCTTATTTTGCTGTAGCTTGCACCAATCTAAATAAATGGCAATAAATACCGAGATTATTTTATGAACAATTAGAAATCATCACCTTCCTCCATGTTCTGTGTTCATGAGTGACAGGTGACATTCAGCTGGGTTTCACTCATAGTTGCTGCCCATTGCACTCACCGCTTGCCAGAGAAACCTGAGAAATAAAGAGAAGCAAAAGTATGAAAGAGAATAAATTTTGATACTAAAACTAAGTAAACATGACGTGTAATTTATCAAAAGCATAAATACAAGCAATGCCAACATGTCTTTTGCCTCTAAAATAATATATTTTACCGGAGGGATATTTCAGATTTTTCACTTAGTGCCAAGGTAAGTTTAATACCTTTCTAATCTACAACATATGGGTCATATGATATTGCACATTATTTGCATCACCAATAAAACAGCCCATTAATCAAGCATGCCACTACTACCGCCAACAGTATAAAATGGAAAATGTGCTTAATATTTCAAATGGAATTATTTGCTTGAAATTCTCTTTTTGGTGTAACAAACATCTGCTAATTTTAACACTGGTTAAGCATACCAAAAATTATTCTAAATTTCTATTCATTTGAAGTCTTCATTGGAAATAAAAAACAGTCTGTGAATACATTTTTCCCCAAATTATCTGATGTGGTTTTATTTATTATTTTCATCAGCATAACTGTGCAAGTTTATAATAGAGTCATTGGGAAATAACTAATCTGTATTATTTGTATAATTATGATATTTCACCCAAGCTTGGTCTTTCTGTAGTAAAGATGCAAATTCTGCCAGAAATACAAATCAAATTTATGTACAAACAGATAATTTTCTTTATAAAATCTCACACATTATAATGGAAGATTTGTGTGAGGCAGGAAATTATGAGTACTGTTCAGAATTCTCAGTTCAGCCTTTGGCTTGTAGCAGTTTCAGATTTTGAAAAAAGGCATAAAAAATAGATACAGAATTTACCAGTATTTTAAAATAAAAGACATTAAGTTAGGAATACAGAAATGCCTTTTCTCCTAAACAGAAAAAGACAGGAGATCTGAATTCTGTTGTTATTGTTACTGTGCTGGAGAATAATTATTTAATAATTATTTTCCATACATTTACATTAATCTCTCTGGCCAACATCAGGACATAGATAAATATGAGTCTTGTTAGTCTCCATCCAGAAAATAAAGCCTGTCCCTTTTTCTACCAGATTTCATCTCCAGCACTCAAATAGGGTCTGAATAATAATCCCCTGAAGTGTAGGGCTGGCTTTGAGCATAGCTATTAAGCTCTCTTTAAAACAATGAGAAATTGAGGCCATGAGTAAGAATTCTCCAACCAAGAATAGTTTGCCAAATTAAAGCTATAGTTATCTTCATCACAGGTATTGGTTGTCAGTCATGAAAGTATATCCAAAGAAACTTGGTTTCTAAGCATGGAAGAAGGGCTGTGTTTGTGAATAACCATATTCAGCATTTTCATTTGCACAACTCACTTTTAGCCTCCTGAAAAACAAATACAAAAGTACCTTTCTACTTAGGGTTCTGTGAGACAAAAGCATTCACAACAAACTATCAGGACCTACAACGAAAGGTGCTGTAAAATCAGAGAGTGTTACTGCTTTTTATTAGAAAGCACATTCCATTTAAATTCCCCAGAACTTTCCCATTAAAATTATTATTCAAAACAAAACAAAACAAAACAAAACAAAAAACCACTCAACACTATTCCCATTAAGGAAGGTCAATCTGCTTCCAGCTAAAATGAGAACTGACCTTGACTTTTATTCAGCACTCACAGGCATTTTTAAATTTTAGAAAAATTTAATAAAAGTTTTTGGTTTTATTTCAGTCAGATATAACCAAAATGAGGGCCTCTTCTACAAATGCTTACATGTGTGCTCAGGTTTAGGAGGGTTTCCAGTGAAACAAGTTGATTGTACAAATTTAGGCAAGTGCATTCCCGTTTGTGAACTCAGAGTCTATGAAACTATTTGTTACCATTTCTCTGAATCTTTGATCCAAACCTGCTAATAGTAACAAGCTCCAGCTGACTTTAAAGTAAACTAATTCTCAGTAGTGTTATTAATTGTCTTCCTGCTGAAAAATACTCCTAATCTCCCCAGATATTTTAATTTCATAAGAATTCATGAAAAATAATATTTTCCAAAATATCACAACAGGTAAATTAAGCCAGCTAAGAGAAGATGTAAGACTAAAAGGGGGTGAAATTTACACTAGGTGTCTGCCCAATGCAAATTTTCATTAGGTGTCATGCTGTCCAGTTATTGTGAAATAATAAAATACATCCAAAGGGTGCTATATATTTTTACCTCTGGGTTCTGATGACATGCACAAGCTGTTAGAGTAATATTGTCACTAGCAGCTCCTGATAAAATATAGCTTTATTTAATACAGCTGGGTGCAGTTCACTCTCTCTATACTGTAAATATAAACCAGAATATCACATGAGAGCAACTAAATTGTATAACTGCTCATGCAAACCTGTACAATACCCTTAACAGCCCCTCATAAATCTGGAATGTTTTGCTGTTCCTTTCTCTTCTCTAGCATCCAAACCTCAGTGTATTTCTTTTCAAATATTTTATTTAGTTGTACAGTTCTTTTTCTCCACTGCTGTCAGTCAAGGTAGTGATGGGGTGAAGGTGAAGTATCAGTCACTGTGCACAGCAGGAAATCAAAACCTGCAGAAAATACTTGCCATCAGCAAGAGGTAGAGTTCAGCTGCCTACTTGACAAATGCTTTTTAGCCCTAAATAAGGCAAAAAGAACAAGCACAATGTTTCAGAAAAGCAGTCTGTGGTAGACTGGATTTAAAAAGAAAGTGTGGGAGGCCAGCACTCTCGAGTAAAAACATTTAAAGTTTTGCTATTGTTTCTAAATAGCAGTAAAACACATAATAAAATCCCCACTCTGTAGAAAAAAATTAAAATTTCCCCACTGGTTGATGGCACTTCTGATAAAATTAATTGGGTTTTTCTTCACATTAGAAAATGGCAGTCTATCAAATCATTCCAGAAAAATATCAATTTCCTTGAACTTTGACCAAACCATGTAGAACAGTATAATGAGACAAGGCAAGGTAAAGGCTGCTAACAACAGCATTTTCTCCCTGCATAAGTAAATTATGCCATCTCTGTTTTCTCCAGAGCAATGTCTTTTGTGGCATTTTTGCTTTTCTGTCCACTCAGGTACCCCACATCCAGCAGAGGACACTAAGACCTTGCTTCCCCTGGCACTGGAATGGCTGTGGGGTGGTGAGGACTCCAGGAGAGCTGAGAGAGGGGCAGGGTTTAATTCCTCCCAGCTGTACAGTTCAGCCACCAGACATTTGCAGTGCTCTGCTTTCCTGAGGGATTTGTGCTCTCTGGCTCCCACAGGTGCCAGGGATGCTGGTGCTTTGCTGGAAGGACCCAGTAACTGCAGTTTCCTCAGTGGTAGATGAGTTAGCTGGTGGTTCACACCTGGGCTGGAAAATTGTGTCCCAAAAATTGTCTCCAGGACTCTGAATGTAGCCTTTTGTTCTATCTTTAGTTCTGTTTAATCATTCCAGCACTATTCATATGGATCATCCATGGTCTACTCCAGGGAGTGTTCCCTGTGGAAAAAAATCAATAAGAATGAAACTTTATCACTTTTCTTTTTTTTTTTCAGTTTTCTGGCTCATCCTTTTGTCCATTTGTCTCTTGCTTTGATCCTGATATTACCCAACTGTACTTAGACATATTTTTAATAATCCCTCCAGGTGCTGCTCCTCTCTTGACAGAGAATACTCAAATTTTCTTGTGAGATACAGTCAGAAAAATATCTTAAATACAGAAATTATAACAGTAGTGGAGGAAAAAACATCTATAGGTAGGTCTGTCTCTAATTACTTCACTATAACCTACTGCTTTCTCCACATCCTTCCAGAATCTTCAGGTTCAAGAAAGATACTATTTTCCTCTTCTCTATCTGTTATATTTTCAGAGGTATTAAAAACTTATCCTACAGTATCATAAAACACTTCTGAAACTATTGCATCTAACTTCACCTGTTTACAATTGGTAATTACTAACAGATAATAAACAAGCAAACAAAAATAAACAAACTAAACAACACCTCAAAAAAAACAACCTAAAAAATAAAAAAAATAAAAAAAAAAAAAAAACACCACCAAACCAACAACCAAAATAATTCCTCCTGTCAGCTGTGTCATCACTTTGTCAGAGTTTCCAGCACGAGGATCTATATTTCACCACAATTTTGTAGAACTGTAGAAAATAGACCTAGAAGATCATAAGACCCTGTAATATACCCTCATGTCAAGATCAACCATACTGAAATCTTCCATCACCTTTTCTTTGACTTCCTTAAATTGCAGTTGTACAGATTTCCTGTCACCTGAAATAAGACAATCCCAGTTCACCTTCTTTATTTTTTCCTTTTTTCTCTCTAGAAGAAAATTCACAGGTTTCTGCCTTGAGTGAAGGGATACAATACCAGTTTTGGTACTCCTATTCATCTGAAGAGTTGAAATGGCTCTTAAGAAATTGCTTTTCTTGTAACATTGGAAAGGCTTTTGCTTAACCGAAAAACTTGTTTATCCAGAGCAATTCTCCTTTTACTACCACCCAGAAGAAAGAAGCCTGAATTTAAGCTATGTTGTTTTGAGAAGTATTTCAGTATTTTGATTGTACTCGAAACCTACTCATAAAATCTCTTGATCTCATAACCCTGATCACCATATGATCTGCACTTATGCATCCTATCAAGACACCATGAGCCTGTCTCTCATCT
Source organism: Erithacus rubecula (assembly GCF_903797595.1). Lineage (NCBI taxonomy): Eukaryota > Metazoa > Chordata > Aves > Passeriformes > Muscicapidae > Erithacus > Erithacus rubecula. Next base: position 43,340,290 of record NC_136688.1, read on the forward strand.
CTCTCTGTGCAAAAGATATTTACACAGCACCCTTTTCAACTGTACCATTTCCTTATTCATTTTGGGCTCTATTCCAAAAATGTCCCTTAGTATTGCTGTTTTTGGGGAAGGAAAGAGGAGAAGTTGAATAATGCTGTTCATGGATTCCTTCCAGTCTGAGACATTGCTAGCCTTTGCTTACTGCCCCTTGCCCTCCATTCTGTTGTGATAAATTCTCCCAAAAACATTCTGTATGTGTTTTCCTAAATCTAGATTCCTTTCTATTCTCAGCATGGCTCTGTGAAACATTACTCCTTTATTTTCAGCCGTTATCATTTGTCTTCATCTCTTATATTTCATTTGTTAAATATGTTTATTCTGTTAAGAGGGATGGATCTCCTCAACTGCATACAAGATAAATCTGCCTGTTCTCCTACAGATGTGTCACATTCTGCCACCCTCATCATCCTCCTACTCAGTAACAGTAGTTGTCTGGGACCTTGGAGAGAAGCTCCCCAATGGAGGAGAAAATAATTACATGAAGTCTAAAGACTCTTAAACTTAGTCATAAACTGAGCTTGTTTATGCACAGTTGTTAAATGAATGAGTCAGGGCATAAAGCTGCTTGTGAATCTCAGCCTAGACTACTGTCTGGCACCAAGGGAGCATTTCTTTCTCTGTGCTTGGCCTTTCAGGGGTTTGTCTGTCTGTCTGTTTGTTTGTCTGATTTCTGACACACCCTCTGTCTGAACCTGCTCAGCCCCAAACCTTGCCTCATTAAATATCTTCATAGCTAATGGTGGGAAAGAGGTAACAATGGCAGACTTTGCAGAAACAAGAGGGAGACAGCAAGGGAGTTAATTACAACAAAGAAACACAAAAAACAAAATCACAAGAAAACAATAACAACAAAAACCAAGCAAACAAAGTAAAGTATCATTTCAGTCGCTGGACAATGTAAGTTTGGTGAGCTGCTGACAGCAGCTCTGCTCTGTGCCAGAATACTTACAGCTCTCTCCTTGTTTGTTAGCTCTGTCTTTGGCTTTCCTGTGCCAGTTCAGATCCATTAAGGCCATATATTTTAACAATGATGATTTTATGATCAAATATACAATGCATGAATTCATGGTGGTCAAACCCAAATGTACTCTCAAAATGCTAACGCTTAGGGAAATAGTCCAGAGGGGAGTTTTGTCATAATATTTATTATAGTAATACCACAGATTCTGTTAGCAAAACCACTGCTGTGTCAGCAAGTTCTGGAAAAAATAATAAAAGGAACTATAAATAAAATACATAAATTTAATTAAAGATTAAATCTTTGGGAGAAACCCCCCTTAAAAGAGACTAAAAGTTTTGTGATTTTATCTTTGTGATATATCTTGTTTTTGTCAGTTGACTTGGTTTTTTCAGCTGCCTTAAAAAGTCACTGGATATGAAGTTATTAATCTAATAAGTAACCTAACACCACTACAGTAATTGTCCAAAAACACACACAGAGGCAACCAAGTGAAAAATTGAATCTCCTGTACTTTTGGTTGTTTCTTTAAAGTGGACTTTTTTTTCTCTTTCAAAAGAAAGATTACCTGTTATTCTTGATATACTTGAAAAAGTATAACATTTAATAAACAAACCAGAAACATTTGAATATATATATTATTGTTTTAACATAAGCGCTTATAATTTTGAGATGTTCCCCACCTTCCTGGGCTGCCTTGTTTCAGTATCAGCTTATGTTTTGAGGTAATTCCATTATTTCCTGCAAGTTCCTGTGAAAGGAACCCTGCTTGCTACAGAGACAAGTTACTATAAATTATCAAAGCTGTCCTTACACATATCCTTAAATAACATTGTAGAACTTGCAGGTCCATGACATAAAACTTTAGGATACTGAGACCCAATTTGAGCTGCTTGCTTTTCAGAAGACAGCCTGCACCTCAGGCAGGTGAATATATGGAATATCTGGTGTTTCAGAGCAGCATGTTCTAGGAATCCAAGGTGGCTACAGATTAGATTTCTCATCTCAGGCAGGTGACATATAGTGTCCTTCAGAGATGCCACTCTATGCACTGTAGAAGACACAGGAGAGCAAAAGTAGCCCAAATTTTCAGTTAAAAATGAAGGAAAAAAGACCTTTTTAGAGGAGCTTCCTTTCAGCACCTTTGTTCCTAATTTGTCTCAAATGGAGAGAGTCATCTAGCATGGTGACTGGGACAAGGGCTAAAGCTTAGACACACAGGTGGAACCATGAGGTGTGTGAAAAATCTCACAGGTGTGAAAAAAGGCCATCAACTTCAGGGGCATTAGAAAACCTGATAGATACAGACAACAAATATATTATAGAAATGCAGAATCTCTGATGGGCATCCAATTGTGTAGAATAGTTTAAAATGTCTGGGAGATTAATCCCAGCTATGAAGCTTGGGCAAGTGAATCTCAATTTTATAATTCTAAATAAAAGACCAATGAGCTCCTGAAAGGTTTAACTTGTTAAGTTTTGTGGGTTTATATACCAGAAATAAATAGAAGACTTTAACATGGGAGGGCTTATAGTTTTATTAATGGGATAATAAAACAGCAAAATGAGTAATGTAATAATGTTAGTTTGAAGTATGCACAGACAAAGTAATAAAATTGTTTAAGTAGCCAATGCCCTTAAAAGATATTAGTGCAATCAGATTTTTGAGATCATAGACTTTGAGGCAGAAGGTCAAGATTTTATGCTAATGCATAATTTTAATTTAAAAGTTAAATCTACCAACTGAGAGATAAAATAATGTGTCTTCAGTATATTATCAAAAGCATAATCTTATATTGCTAAGAAAAAGTATTGGTCTTATGTGTCTTTAGGAGCCAACTGCAGGTCTGCAGGGCAACGAAGGAGCTGAGCAGTTTTCCCAAAATAAATCTTCTGATTCCTATATTTCATTTCCCTAGGTCCTGTTGAATCAATTTTAATATTATAAGGAACCAGAAAGTTCAAATAATTTTCTCAACAGAATGGGAAATTCCATCTTCTCTCTCCTCATGAAGTACTCATTACTTCCTCTAAATATGTAATAATGCAAATTGTAATGCTTAAAGATGTATGCAAGTGTTTAATAGATGTGTTTCTCATTGTTTTCTGTTTTCAGCATTGATCCTGTTGTCATTTGACAAGAGAGCCTTGCAGTTTGTGTCCAGATGCTGATCACTGCACTATGGCCAAGAGCAGCAGTGTCTGAGCTTGCCTTAAATTAGTCAGTGCAGGAGCTAGCAGCAGTTTACCAGTGAAAATGTGGAATTCAGCACTAGCAAACAGCCCAGTCACTTGCTCTGCATGAATGTTTCCCATGTAAGATTTAGGCTGTCACAGTTTTTGGTGTTGGAGCTAGTTAGCTGAAAACGAATCACTGCAGCTGTGCTGTACCAGCATTACTAGACACCTGTCCTGTTAAGAGGAAGTCCCTCTCATCCTTTAACAAGTACAGAAATTGCATTAGTTCTGTGAAGAACTTCCACTTAGGGAAAAAAGATCCTCTGAAGTCCTACTGTGGTAATTTAGGGAGGTATGAGAAAAATATCCCCTGTCAAAATCTGCAGCAGGGGATGGTGGTTTCTCTCTCTTCCAATTCATCCCCTTCCTTGGCACTCCCACAGACTGCACTCCCACCTACACAGACCTGGCAATGACAGTCACTGCCCATGCCTGCTGTGCATAACCTGCCCCCTGCCCTGCTCTCCCACCGGCCTCTCCACACCTGCCACTGCCTCCAGCCACCTCTCAGGGAGCACTAAGGATCAGGCAAACATGGATCCTTCTGGCCAGGGAAAGTGGCATTAGTTTTACAACTATCAAGTCACATATCTTTGCTATCACTCTGATGTATAAACATGTCATCCTTCCTGAGAAGAATATGTCGAGCACTGACCCTTTCACACTTTCCCTGACAATGGCTTGACCTTCCACTGTCTTTGCTATGATATTCAATCCAGAAATATCCTCAACAGAGAAAACACTCATCTTTGTGTCTAGCAAGGCTTTGCACAGCACCAGCATGTGTCCCTGTACGTTTTGCTGAGCCTGGGCATGACAGTACCACTCACACCTGGGAAGAGGCAGCACCAGCAGCCAGGCTGACCACTGCAGAAAAGCAACTGAGCTCAGCCAAAGCTGAGGAGCTCTAGGGATTCTTAATATCATTAACACTTTGATTAGATGCTCTAAAGGCAGGCTGCAGCTGAAGCAGATATTTGAAAAACAATTTAGGCTTACAGACCTGAATTGCTTTCAACAACTCTATTATATGCCTAGACATAAACTTTAAAAGAAAAAACAACCTCAAAATCCTTTGATTTCTTAGTACCCACTTCTCTGGGTTTTGCTGTTTTCTGCTGACAGTCAGGAATACCAACACTTACCATAGACTATGGACAAAAATATTACTATATAGGCCATCATAAGACCATGTATTCCCCTACTCACTGAGGGATTCTGACAGATGCTTGTCCAGTCAAGGTCTCTAAGAATATGTGCACTACAACTTTAGGCAATCCATTCCAGTGCTTCATTACCTCTACTCTTTTGTTTTGGGTTTTTTTTTTAACCTGATTGCTAACCTGGATTGGCCTTGATGAAGTTTAGTACTTCTTCCAGGTGTACTGAAGCATATAGCCTTTTGGAACTGATTTGATTTGACTTCTTTATCAGCAAAAACAAAATACCTGATGAGCTTGTCAAAAGAAGCAAATGCTTTTACATTTCCAATTAATCGAATCTTTGGGGGGGAAAAAACCCTGTTTCAGTAGCATATAGGAGGCTTTAAATTATCTCTGAAAAAGCCATTGCACATTTTACAGTAACAAAGCAGAAAGGCTAGTTGCCCACAACTGATTTATCTTTCTGTTTCTAGTCAAATTAGCTGCTGAAAAAATGTAGATGTGGGTGGTTATGAAAAGGAGTTGAAATAAGCACAATAAGCACAATATTTTTAAAATGTTGAAACTCACACAGTGGATTGAATAGCAAATTTCTATTGTGTAGCAAGACAAGTTGAGGAAACTCAGCTAAGATCTGTTAAAGTTAGGAAATACCCCTCTACTGTGATTAAATGGCATCAGGGATGCATCATGCTATCAGACACAGGATTGATTCCACTCACTACAATTAAACATTTACCTTTCATTCCACCCTCATCATTAATATAGCTCTCTGCCATGCTGAAATGGCAAGGTTATAAACACACAGTGACAGAACATCGTGAGACACTTGTATCCATCAAAGAAATAGCACAGAAATCAATAGCATAGAGGAGGATGATCCTGGGAATTCTATGAGTGGATGTGAAAAATAGATATCTGCAGGTATGCCAACATCCTTGTGTCTGTTGTGTGACAGATTGCTTCAGCACAGCTGAAGTGTTCATTTTATTGCTTTTTCTCCTATAGCTATAATATAAACAACTCTCTGGAGACCTTGTATTGTTTCACTTAAATATTTGGCTTTGTATCTATTGGAAAATACATTTCCTACCTTCTCATACTCCTGAAGTCACATGGTTTTCATAACTGAGTAATGTGTTTGTTCTGCAGGAGATACAAACACTTTCATATCAAAATCATTGATACTAATCAAATATCCTAATTGCCCAGGGAGGAAAAAGCATAAGATAATTCATTTGAGAAAGCAAACTAAATACTTGTGACTTATGTAATTCCTAAAACAAAAATATAATTAAAGACTGAAGCAACAAGAAATTGCCATTGAACTTTTGTACAGTCAGAGCACAATAATCCTGTCATTAGCCAGAATTTAATTCTTGCTATTACTAAAATGTATAATAATAAAAATACCTTGTATATTATGAAATACCAGTTTGACCCAAAGCATTGAAGTTCTTCATTTAAAAGAAATATAAAAAAAATAAAGAGTCTGAGACCAAGAATCACACCCCCAGCCCTGAGCTCTGCCATGCACCACAAAAGAACCACTCAAAGGTAGATGGGCAAACAAAGCATGCTAAGCATGACTAACTGAATATGAGAGAAGAGATAAGGGCCAGCCTGGTGAGCAAGGACAAGAATTAGACTAGCTGCTAAATCCACAAAGCAGACACCATTTGGGGGTTTTATTTCCACACTGCTCTGTTGCAAAGCTTATTTATTTAAAACATTTGTGTAACTCCCCAGCCCCTTCATGTGAACAGTTTTGGAAAAGGATTCTTACTACTGAACTACGGTGAGAACAGGAAAACCTAAGCAAAATACTTTTTAAAATGTCAATCACAAGAGGGTAGTAAATATGCTTGTACCAATAAGACTGCCATTAATTTTAATGAGATCTTCTCATGTGGAACATTTACAGGTTTCAGCCTAATGGCTAAAGTGTAGCAGGTACCACTGTAGGTAATAATAATAAATTTTTTCTTTATTATTGTTGCACCATAAAGTAATTATTGGTGCATTTGCTGTGGAAGCAATAGCTCTGGAGTTTACTTTATCCAAAATATGTTTGAGTCAAGCTGGCTCCCTGGACAGGTGTAGCTACCCACATCAACTACAGGAGCTGAATCTTGCAATTCAGTTTCCAACATCCAGAATTTTGGACAGCTTTGACTCCTCTGCTCCAATGATCCTTTTTCAATCAGGTGAACTGGGAATAAGGCTAATAGTTTTACCATTGGATCATTCAGTCATACTATATGTCATCTGTAATTATTTTTTCTGTGAACTAATATAATTTCAGAATTGCTCAAGGGAGAGGAATGGTGAAAGAAGTTCTGTGTTCATTGAAGAGTTCAAGAGCTAAGAGAGTTGTATTGATGCTTTGAAACAGAGCAAACCCCTAAAAGCAAAAAATTGTCTGCCCTTGTCTTCTGACCCTTCAAACAAAATAACACATAACTGGTAATCAAACAGACTGACCCAGATCTCCTTTTGCGTGGAGACCAAAATGTATTTGAGGCTTTACTTCATCAAAAAGATACTGTATTTTCACCCAAGCCTGACTACAACCTTGCTTGGTAAATCTTGAGCTAAATCCTAATGCTAGACATATCTGAGAAGTTATGGATTTTCTGATAGGCAGAGAGGCATGAACTTGAATGCATCAAAGTTCTCTGGTAAGTAAAATTTCTTCTATGAACTTAACTTTTGTTTCTGTGTGATAAAAGGAGGGTCTTGTAAGCAGCTACAGCATCTTGTGAGAACAGCAGTGTCCAGAGAGGTCAGGAAACAGGTAGCTGTGGGCTGAGGAAGCAAGGGGAGCCTTGCAATGCTTGGAAGTCCAAGGTGACAGAGTCCCATTAACTCTTTTCTTCATTTTCTTCTTCCTGTTAGGAACAGAGCGAGCTGATGACATTGACCATCTCCACAATCACTGCTTTACAATCAAAGTTTTACAGAGAGTTATGCTGGATATTAGAGACAGAAATAGGATATTCCTGTATCTGTATTGAACTGTGTTTTTAATATTATTTCACCTGCAACGTCTGCTCATTGGCATGAAGGATTAAACAGAAAGCTGTTTTATTTCACCACAGTCTGTTTAAATGTTTGAACAAGCTTAATTCACCTCTGTGCTTGGTTGCACTTTCATAGCCTTTTCCCATCCTCTTGTCAGCTCTCTGAAAGGTCCCTCTCAGACTGGCCAACCTGAATGCAGTCAAATCATATGGGGAAAAAATCAAAAACCAAAAGCTTAAAAAATAAAAGACTTTTCCATCATGCAATTGTGATTTAAATTTGCATGTATCCAAATATTTCCTTTGGTAAAGCTTTCACAGTCCCCTGTGCAAGGAAGCAATCAGCTGTTAAAAGCAGATAAATGAAAGAATGGAAAATTATAACGCATTCCACCTGCATATTGGCTTTAACACAAACATCAATCATTTTCCAAGGTAATTAGTATTGTGCTGGCCTGCAGGGACCAGGCAAATGAAAAGGGTAAGATTCAATGCTCTATGCAACATGCATAATAAACACATGCACATCCACACATATGCATGCATCCATAGCAAAGGGGTTTTCACAGATAAAGACCTTGCCATAAAAGCTCCATGTGAATGTGATAAATCTCTTAAGACAAATTTAAGAACTAAAGAGCCACATACTGATCACATTTATACAGAAGCAAGAACAGAAAAACACCACTGATGTCCACACCACTTCTCAAAGTTCACAGAAGTAAATGAAATATGAATCTGGCTTAAAGTCCTTGCCAAGTTCTCAGGCAACAATACTTTCTTGATTAAGCAAGGCTATGAAGTACAAGAAGCCATTGTCCAAGCAACTGGCAGCAGATTGATTAATAATAGCACTAGTAGACAACTGAGACAAGCTAAAAGTTATTAAATTCATTAAGCTAAATTCTGTTGCAGCTTGAAATCACTAAGAGTCTTGCCACTGATTACTGTTTAGGCAAGCTTGTCATTATTTCCCATAAAAAAGGCAATAAAGCAGTGGCTCCAAAAAAAACATTGTAAACCAAAATTGGACAGAACCCTAGGAAACACACAAGTTATGAAACCATTTCATTTTAGAAGCTGAGGATGGATAACAACTCTAATGGCAATCAGAGTAAAAAGGCTTTTGCTACAATTCATCACATAACTTTAATCCAAACACACTATTAGGTAATATAGTAATACACTCATAACTGATGGGTTTTGTCTTTGAAATATTTTTGTTTGTTTTCAGCACACACTCATGCACACAAAAGCCAAACGAGCAAGACATTGATCTCACAGTCACATTAGGAAGTTCTAGTGTACTTTCTGAGTCTGTGCACAAAGGAAAAATAAAACAACTTTCCTATGGTAATTGATATTAAAAAGCTGAAAAAGGGTGTGCAAGCCATCATGTAACCAATTAAGAGGATGTCAGATAAATATTTTAAAGAGTCTCTACAATTTTAATTTCTTTTCTCCCTCCATTCTTTTCCTAATTGAAGTCACAAATGCTTCCTGACCTTAAAATCTGAAAGCATCTTGGTGACTCAATGCAGGGGATCACACACTTGTGATTATTATTGTCACAGCATTGTCAGTCAGCTTGTGTCCTATGGAATTCAGATGAGAGATGAACCTGGTCATTGAGAAACTTGCCTACAACCAGCACAAGCAGCATTTACAGCTGCAGAGCAAAACACACGTCATGCTTGTTGGAACCCAGAAGCCTGGGAGTTTTGAACTTTCTGTGCTTTCTGACACTGACCCCCAGGAAAACACTGCTTTTGACTTGAGGCCTTGGAGAAGGCTTCCAAATTTGAATGATGGAGTTAAAACCATGGGTGCGTAGTTAGAAGTGTGTGATTTCACATGGTGAAAGTCTTTAAATTTGAGGTTTTTAGAATATAATCATAGGTATGGAACATGATGGAGGTTCTTGGGTGTTGTCTCTTTCTGTCTTCTTCTTCCTTCTTCTTCTTACTTTCAGGTGGTAGTTTTAGGTTAGATAATACTGCACTGCAAATCACAAGTGTTTGGTTATTGGGTCAAAAGTATAAATAATATGTGTTAGGTCTTTATTGGACTGCTTAGCTTTAAAAAACCTTGTAACTAGCTGAATTCACCTCCATTTTGCTCACTTTTGCCTGATAGCTAAAAGTGTTGCATACCTTTCTGTACTATAAACAAAATTTAATAAACAACTGAGCCCAAACCCAAGACAATTTGTATCCTTCATGTTTTTAATCCTATGTCTAAGTAAAAACAAAAACAAAAACAAAAAAAAACAAAAAAAAAAAAAACAAAAAAAAAAAAAACAAAAAAAAAAAAAAAGAATGAAGACAAGCCACTAATTAAGTGGTACAGTTAACCCATTACAATGCTTAATATAATATGCTCTGGAGAAAAAAGCCAAAACAGAGGACAGATTTCTCACCTTCCTGCAATGCTGAAATGAGGAAAATTGGTCCTTCAGCTATTGTTCTGGGATAATACAGAGACTAAACTGGGGAGTCACTGCTATGCTGTAGATGCCCTTTTCAGATATAATGGACAGAAAACATATTGCCCAGACCAGGAGGCAGAGCTGGTGTTGTGATCTGAATAAATCCCCTGTGGGCATACCTTAGCCAGCTCTCAGCAGCCCAGCTCAGGTGTGGAAAGCAGTATTGCTCTATTCTGTGGCCTGGTAGTGTGTCTAGACTAACAAACAGGCTGACAAAACTGGGAAAAAAGCTTTTTGAAGTGATCAAACTGCATTTGATATTGAAGGGAGTTCCTCAGGAATAGCTCTAGATCTGCACATCTCTGTGACTGGAAGTAAGAAGTGGGGAAAGTGGCACAAAATCATCCTGTTCCCTTGCAGCACAGCAGTTCTGGAAGCAGCTCTCCATGACCAGGGCTACACCTCATGATCCACATGTGGTATTTTCAGCGTCCAGCACAGGAACCAGAGAGTGGGGCAGAGGAGAAGCTGACTGGGACTGGAATGTGCATGAGGGAGAAGATCCTAGAAAAGACTGGGTGAGGAGATCAGCATGAGTGAGGACGAGAGTGGAAGAGAAACTAGGTATTTAACCTGGATTTCTTGTATATATTAGGTGATTGACGATGTCAAGACAAGAAGCTTGTGGGAAGGGTGGAAGCTGCACAAGGAGTTTGCAGTCTGGGACTGAGAAATGTCACTGGGGAGAGTGCAACAGTAGGCCACAAGCAGAGAGACAGCAACTGGATGAGGAGGTAGGGAAAAAGATCAGAGGGAATGTCTAAAAAAGAGCCTGGTTATAGAAACAGAACAGGGAAAATGTGAGTTATGATCACACACATTGCTGTTCTTCCAGTATTTCCTCACATGGGAGCCAACAACTTTGTAATTTATGCATCCTCTTAACCCCCTTGGAGGTCTAGTGAAAAATAAATTTTGCAGAAATGAGGTCAGCTTTGCACTCCTTCCAGGCCTTAGGCTGTTTCTACTTTATTCTTTCCCCCATCTGTGGATGGCCCAGAAAAAAAGGACACCTATCCAAGAGTGGAGAATAGTGTCCAGCCTTTGCTGCTGAGCTTGGTCATCTTGCAAAGAAACTGATGACTAATTCAGTAATTCTAAGAGATGTCAAACAGAGAAGTATATCTGTTCAGAAGTAGCAGCAGTGTTTCTCACTTTAAATTCAGGCACTGGTAATAAAGAGACTGTGTGTGGAGGATTTTTGTTTGTATTCTTCTCTTTTGCTTTTATGTTTCTGTTCTTGAAGAAATCTTTGGAAAAAAGCATTTTATTCAGATGTCATACAGCTGACAGCCTGCTGCTGCTATCAGGAGATACATCTTATTTCAGCTGAGCTGATTTGACAGACACTTGTAAAGTTTCTCTGCTTTATGTCCCAGCTCCAGGAGACATGCTTACAGAAACAGAGCATTCTATCTATTCCACTTGTGACTAACATTATTATTATTTGTTTCTTATCCCAAACAATCAATACTTGGCAGTCTGTCCTGAGACACACTGCTTACAGTTCTTTCTCCTGTTTTCTAGATAAGCTTTTCCCTGTTATTAACTTCATTTTCCTGCACATAAAGCTGGCTGGGGAGGCTCTTTGGGGCATGGCTGTCAAAATGATTTTTCAATAGAACACTTTATTTCTGCAAAACTTTTTGCTGGGAAAATGGAGTGAGTGGCCAGCACTTAATTTGCTTCAAGGGACAGAGCAGATCATAGAATATGTCACATCATAGCTCAGGGTTCAGACATCATTATGTGGTGTCCTATGGTAGGAGATGGCAAGGAGGCAACAAGAAAAAAGCAAGAACAGAGGAGCCTGCAGATTATATTTCTGTGAGACTCTTCTGCATCCTATAAACATGTTTAAGATGTAAATTTAATTGAAGTGAGACTTCAGCACCTTAAGAGATTTTTGGGACAAACAAAAGGAATCTGTAGTCTGACTTCAAGCCATTTACCATATTTAAACAGCAGCAATATCATGCCAGTAAACCCTGATATATCCAAGGTGTGACAGCCCAAAATGCAGGCCTGGTCACATGATTTTAAGTGAAATCTGGGCTTTGTTCTGTTTAAATATTCTTTCTGAAGAAAAAACTTCCAGTTAAATTTTCAACCTGTTTTATGATTAAACTGGGTTCTGAACTTTTTCCTGCAGGGCAAATATGAATTTGCACATCTGAATTGAATCTAAAACCTGTTATGATCCTCATGGTCTCACCCTCCAAAACCCTGTAAGAACATGTCCTGTGTTGCAGGATTTCAAATGGAGCCAAGGCAGGCAAACCCTAAAACCCTTCACTGCAGGCTCACATCTGCTGATTGTTTTCTGACAGTAGTGAAAGTCATGAAAGAGAATTACTGACCATCTCCAGGACTTCAGAGCTATTTGGTTATCAAGCCTCTAATTTCCACCAGTTTAACAGAGCCAAAAGAGACTCAGTAAACATGCACAGAGACAAGCAGACAAAAGCCCCTCTACACAGCCAGCCAAGCTCCATGGGAATGGCACATTCTTTTGTCCATGGCAGAAAATCAAAGGAGATCATCCTGGTTGTTTCCAGTCTCCTTGTTACAACTACCAACTTTTCTTATGAGGGAGGCATTTTTGTACATGTTGCATAGGCACAGCGAGTATTCAAGTCCCTTTATGCTAGGTCACACCAATCCTTTCGTCCTCTGAGCTTTCATCCCTAAAGGAGATTCTGTCAAGCTCAGGCACAAAACACAATTTCAAGGAATTTTGAACAACTGTTTCTCTATTCTTTTCCTGAGCTGTTGCTCTATTTAACTCACAAGCACATTTTAAATAAATGATCAAAAAAGTTGCAGTTCTGTTTCCAAAGCACTAAAGAAAGCAATAAGTGGCTTTGGGACTTCTGGTCATCTGCTCTTGGTACATTATGGAAATCTAGATGAAGGTGTCCTGGAGGGTATTTTCTAAGGCTAAGACACTAGAGTATTCTCTTGACACAGAACTGAGGAAGGAAAAAGAGAACAAAGCAATGCTGGATCTGCAAGGCAGAACTGCAGATTGAAACAGCTCCCTCAGCATTACAGTGCCCACCTCTTGATCCTTCTCTTGGCATGCCCTTTTGTGCCATTTCCAAGCAGAGAGTCACATACACTTTCTAGTTTTAGGAAGTGTATGGCACTAGCAACAAAACCATAGTTCAGATGACTGGGCAATCACAGTGCAGCAAGACAATCACTGGCCAGATTTACCCAAGAGGTCAACTGCAGAGCAGCTGCCCTGCTCACACAGACACACAGACACAGGGACAGACACACACACATAAACATGCACACTCTGCATTCCCAATGGGACACAGGAGGTAGTGGCCTCATGCACTATTGCACCCAGCTTAGGCTAAATGTAAAGACAAACTTGACTGGCACAAAAAACAGGATTAGAACTGAGAAAGAAGGTGCCTGAAGCCACAATATACAGGGCATCTGAAGCCACAATATACAGATGGAAAAATGCTGCTGAATCTACAGTTTCCCAAAACATAGGTTTTGCTGCAGTAGAAAGAATGAGAAAAGATTTGTTACAGTATTGTCATCTACCCTTTGTTTCACAGCTACTCTGTCTGCCAACCAGAAGACTTTTATTTGCCTTTTGAATCTGAACTCAGCATTTCTGTTGGTATTACTATTAGCTTTAATGTAGAAGGGCTTTTTTCTACAGTACTGTATCTACCTAATTTGTTCCTCAAAAATAAATTCTATGCAAGAATAAGATCTCTGTGGGCATGGTGTGTAAGAGGTCTTGTCAAACTTGTGGCAGAAGCTGAAAGTGCTATCAGGCAAGGAATGCTGGAAGAGATGTTATCTGGTCTCATTACTAAGGCTGTTCAAATCAAGGCTGCTGTCAGAGCCCTTCTCTGCCTGCCATGGATTTGCCACTCCAGCCTATGAAAGGGAAAGAGACACACTGGCCAACAAGTCATCACTCACCATGACCTCTCCTCTTGTCCTTGAGAAAACAAACCTTGAGTTTTTTAAATCACACACACATATTAACATGTACTTTGACCAAAATTTCAGTGTGTCTCCACTGTGAACTGCTTCTTCTGTGAAAAGGGGATAATAATAAGACTTCATATTGCAGGATTATTTATAAATCATAGAACCATAGAGTGATTTGGGTTGGAAGGGCCCTTAAAGATTATCTAGTTCCAACCCTCCTGGCACCAAATCAGGTTGCTCAGACTCCAGTTAACTTGGCCTTGATCACTGCCAGGGGTGGGACATTCATATCTTCTCTGGGCAACCAGTTCTTGTGCCTCATCACCCTCACAGACAGAATTTCTTCCTGATAACATTCGCTTTTTAATCTAAACCCACACTCTTTCAGGTTGAAACCATTACCCTATGTCCTCTCATTACATGGACCTGTAAAAAATCTCTCTCCATCTTTCTTGTTAACTCCCTTCTGGAAGGCCACATTTAGGTCATGGATGAACAAACCCAATTCTCTCAGCCTTGGCTTACAGGAGAGGTGCTCCATCTCTCTGATCACCTCCAGACTCGCTCCAACAGGTCCATGTCCTTCCTGTGCTGAGGACCTTAGTGCTGGATGCAGGACTCCAGGTGGGGTCTCACCAGGGCAGAGTGGAGGAGCAGAATCACCTCCCTTGCCCTCCTGCCCACACTGCAGCCCAGGACACATTTGGCTTTCTGGGCTGGGAGTGCCCATGGCTGGGTCATGTCCAGCCTCCCACCCACCTGCACCCCCAAGTCACCCCCTTCTCAAAAGGGCTGCTCTGATCTGTGCATCCCCAGCCTGTGCTGATACCAGGGATTGCCCAAGGTCAGGCAGGACTATCTCTCAGTGAAACTGTGCTGATTGTCTTGAATCATGACCTCATCCTCCTTGTGCCTTAGCACAGCTACCAGGAGGATCTGTTCCATGATTTTCCCAGGCACAGAGATGAGACTAACCAGTTTTAGGTTCTCGGGAAAATAATTAATTAATTAATCCTCCTTTAGAAGTAAATTTAAGATTATCTATGAAAAGAATGGTTAATTCTAAAAGATGCTGCAATCAAAAAGAAAACAAAAAATAGTTATTCCACCAGTAGAACTGGTGGAGCAACATTTGGACAAAATTCAGGATTATGCAGAAAATGACACATAATGCTATAATAAAGACAGAAAAGTACACTTCCACACAATCAAAAAGCATATTGTACTCTTTATACATAAAAAAGGTGCCATCTGGAATGTCCTTTTTCTGACTCCAAAATTTTAAATCAGTACTTGTATACGAGAACCCTCTATAGCTTGCCAAAAGCCAAATTAAGGAGATTTTTTTTTAAAGTATAATAAGAGTTTAAACATGCAGAAAATAAAAACGTCCATGATAGTACTACACAGTGGAGAAAGACCTGGAGTTTGTGAAGAAGATGATCCAAATGGTAAGCTCACAAACAGCTCCACAGCTAAATCAATCCTACTACCTCTTGTAATGATAATCCATCTCCATATACCATACCCAAAACTTAACCTATTATTATCAATAGAATACTTTGCATTGACTTCAGAAGACCAGCTTTTAAAGCAGTGAAATAAGTTAAAAATTAGAAAAAGGTGTTTTAATTGAAGAAATCTTTTCTGCCAACAAGATCTACCAAGACAGAGATCTCTAAAACTGTAGTGCTGCTTCATGGATGCTCTTGAACAAGTCACAGGAATCTTATTCCACAGAGCCATCATTGCCCTGTAATTTAAAAGCAAGTGAATATCAGCACTTAATCAGATCAGAATGTGTTCCTCAGAAGACATGCACATTAAGACAACAATACATTATAAATCCATTTAGTAGAGCACCCTTCAGGATGATTTGCTCACTTTCAGAGAACACTGTCTTGACAAGAACCTTTAGAATAGCACTTATAGCTCTATTACATGACATGGATTTTCAACTAGAGTCAGCAGAAATATCATTTAAAAGTACTTTACACTACTTCATTATTGACGTGATGCCCTGGCTACATTATTCCCTCAGATAGCCATTGTCATTAGTGGAACTGCTCTGACATTCTTAGATATAACACTCAAGAACAGTTATCCTCTAATTCAGTAACTTATAGAGCAATACACCTCTTCTACAAGAGATGGGAAGGAAGAAATAGAAAATAATTTCCTCCTACTTCAATCATTTTGTTGCTTTGGTTAGCCATAGAGATGCCTTGCTTGGGAAGTTTCTGTAAAGTTAGAAAGTTGGATTTATCTCCACAGACTGTGGGTGGGTAGCACCCCCTGAATCTATTAACACAGATTCTTCACACAGCTACAAGACTCTCATTCCTTGTGTTTCACTCACTGAAAGTGTCCAATCAGTGTTTAAACAGCAAACATTTCTGACTAGATTTAGAAAACCTGTCTTCTTCTCACCTTCACTCATGCAAAATACACTGTTCATGAAGGCAAAGGGCTTTTCATCTACAACAAAATAGGCATTAAAATTGAAATTAGGTCCTTAATTTGGAATTCAGATAATTAAAACACATATCAGGTGTCTAGGAATATCTGAACAGATGGAAACAAAAAAATCTACATTTCAGAATTGTACCCTATTTTGTCAGGACCATACTAGTCAAATTTACTGAGGAAAAAAAAAGCAGTGAAGGGGGTAGAAGGCCCTTACACATATAATGCAGCCATCAAAACTGTACCTGGCATATGAACACAGGCACAGATGCTTTCTATACTAAATAGGGGAAAATTTAGGAGTTCTAATTTCTCTAAATTTCTAGCAGGCAGTCTCTTCTAGATTTGACAATCTGTTGCATTTTTGCAAATGGAAAGTGAGAATTGTACACCAAGTATCTCCAGGAGGTTTCAAACATCCTTACTGCCACATAATGGTAACAGTGAACTTCCTCAGTGCCTTCCAAATAAGTGCACTTATTTGTCAGCCTGGTCCTCAAAGCACAAGTTTATCCTGCCAGGAAATAAAGAAAAGAAAAAAGGAATAGTTGGTAGGCAAGCTGTGTCTTCACCATGCTTCAGAAGAAAAAAAGCAGGGAGAAAGAGCTCCTTCCCAAACAACACATATAATAAATAATATGATAAAATAAAGTGTTTTGATACAGCTTGGTATGTGCAGCTGTGTTCAATATTCTGAACCACTGCAGATCACAACTAAAATGGCTGGCAGGTGAAGATCCTAAATATCAGAGAGAAACCATCAGTTAGCCATAAAAAATGAATAAAAACTCATAGCCTGAGCTACATCTTAACCAGCAAGGCTTCGTATGAGCCACAAAGGAATATGGGATATTATGGGATCTTTTGAGAAAAAATTATCCCTCTTCCCAAAGCAATCTTTCAATCACTACCTAAGGTTGATTTGGATAAAATGATGGTATAAACACTGACACCTTCAGAATGGTGCCAACAGTAGGTCAACTGTCATAAGAAAACTATTATTACACACAGGGAGACAAAAGCATTAACTCTTAAAGGAAACAGCTTGTGAAGATAGATTACAGCACAAAGATAACACTGAATTCACTAATTTGCTGATAGAAATCTGTTCTAGAAAGAAAGTTTACCTTTTAGCAAGACCTTCAACATTTTTTGACCCACCATGCTTTGTGCACTCATACATGCATATTCATCAGCCCTGGAACTAAGTGTTTGTAGCACCTTTAGCTCCAGGAGTTCAGTAAATGGAGAATATGCTTGGCTGGCAGCAAAGTGGGGTCACAGAGAGTCCATACACACACATGTAAATGTAAGCCATGCATCAGTCAGGATGACCACTGCTAACCCAAGGCTTTGTCTTAGTGCCTGTATCAGTCATGACCCCATCAAACCACACTGCTGTTAACAGAACTGCTTCAACTGTGATGCTGAAATGCCTTCAGTATCAGCATCTCCATCATGTGTTTGCTTTAAATTAAGACTGCCTGTTGTTTAAATGTAGGTATTAGCCTTGAAATAGAAATTACTGACTAAAATTTGATGGTCAGCTATAAATCAGATTTGATGATCCTGGCCTTAAAAACTTACTAATTTTTAACAAAAATTAAGTTTAATCAAACTGACTTCTCTCTTATGGTGCTGCATTAAGACCAATTCTCAGATTCTGTTATGCAAAATACTTCAACACAATCTTACGGAGAGATTATGTTAATGGGCAGGAATAGAAATGTCCTTCATTTTAAAAATTTTGTTCACCTTATAAAATATATCTCTCTCCCAACTTAAGCCTCAGTATTCATAAATCATGTACTATATACATGAAAGTGTAAAGGAAAAACAATGTGCTACATTAAATTTCCCAGATGCTTACAGCTTACTGGACAATGTATAATGACTGTTCCTACCTGATGATATCACAGGCAGAGAAAGGGCACTTCTCAAGTCATGCAAATCTCTCATACTGTTCATGGATTTACTAAATAACACAAGGTTCCCAAAATCTCTTATCTGTGAAGTCAAAAATAGCATATTGCTTAAATTTACATCAGAATCACAGAATGAGAGAATCAGCTGAGCTGGAAGAGCCCCTCAAGGATCACAGAGTCCAACTCCTGGCCCTGCACAGGACCATCCCCCAGAGTTACACCATGTGTCCAAGAGCATTGTCCAAATGCTTCTGGAACTCTGTCAGGTTGGTGCTGTGACCACTTCCTTGGGGACCCTGTTCCAGTGCCCAACCAGCTCTGGGTGCAGAACCTTCTTCTAATATCCAGC
This sequence comes from Erithacus rubecula, assembly GCF_903797595.1. Lineage (NCBI taxonomy): Eukaryota > Metazoa > Chordata > Aves > Passeriformes > Muscicapidae > Erithacus > Erithacus rubecula. The sequence continues at coordinate 43,358,905 of NC_136688.1, forward strand.
CTAAATCTCCCCTGACACACTTCAGGCCATTCCTCTGGGTCCTGTCACAGCTCACCACAGAGAAGAGATCAGTGTCTGTCTGTCCTCTTTCCCTCATGAGGGCTGCATTCTGTGTTAGAGCAGAAATAAAAGGCCAAAAGTTTTTCAAGAACAGTTTATAGAAGACAGTGAAAATATCTCTCAACATATTGCCCTTTTCCCCACTCATCTTTCTCTCTGCATAGTTGCATCTTACTCAATTACATGCACTTGCTGTCTCATCACCAGTTTTCCATGTCAACTATAACTCAGCTTTTCTCTCTGCTCTGTCTCATGGTATACAACCTAGGTTGAAACAGGAAATCAATAAATTCTGTGCTTCTATCAGACTTTCAAATCCACAGTACTTAGGTGAATTTTAATTGGCTAACCACAGAATGCACAAAAATCCATTAACGTGTGCATAGGCCTTCTGGATACAATGCTTCATCTAATCAGTTTTTAGCAACCCCAATGACAGCTGTGGTGATAGCCACTGTGTAGTGAAAGAGCATTAACAGCATTTTACATTTATATTTTTACTGCACCAGAGAATTTTTTAATTTAATTTCTATTCTCATTATATGAGGTCTGATTGAAAATAACAAACCTAAAAGGAAAGTGATCTCATTTAACTGTAGTGCTTGGTTACACTTCATTTTTAGAGGTTGCTTTCACTTCATTTTATATAACTGATTGGGGGGGGGTTAATGACAAATAGTAAGAGGGTTGCATTTAAAATCCTAGTCAGTAACCTGATATGTCGCACTACCAGAAAGTGCAAACAGTGAATGAATTATGGGCTTCATTTATCTTTCTCTTTTTATCAGCTGTATGTTACATTAAGAAACTCACTTATTCTGAGTGCTGTTGGCTCAAGTCCTTTTGGAGCTGGCATATGTTACACTGCAGCCACTGATCGTTGTGTACTGCTGCAGCACTGTGACAGGGGCATGAACAGCAAATGAATAAATGCCTCTGGGAAAGGAAGGCCAGAATATCCACCAGTTTAAGACTAAAAGCAATAGTTTTTATCACTGAAGACTTATGAAAAAGAGTCCAAGAGCATAATGACAAGCAGCCTGGTCATTAGAGACCACACAGTACTGTCATTTGGAAAAAAAAAAAAAGACATAAATCTCAACATCCATGTAAAGCAGGTAAAATTGTCTTCATTTTGAAGACAATTTAAGATATAGAGGTTAAATAAATCAAGTAAGGTGATGTAGCAAGTCAGTGGCAGAGCCAAGAACAGAATGCCAGATTCCTTACTCTACACCTAGTGCCCTTAACACTGGGACAAGGGCCTAAGATAATAAGAGGCTCCAACCTGATAGGAATTAAAACATTCCATATGTTCTACTTGCAAGTAGGGTTTGCAGTGTGCAATTCAGTACAAGAAGAGGTGGTTCACGTTGATCCCTGCTCCTGCTCCACAGCTATTGCAGAGGTCATGACCACTTGTTTCCTCTTTTCATTTTTCAGCCTAATAATTATCTCTTTAGAGATTATTAAATATGGCTGTATTATACATTTCAAAATGTGGAAAACTCATGGTTTTTTCACTGGGACATTGTACAGTCAAACAACAAAGATGTTTTCTTCATGTAACCTGTACTACTATTATACAGCCAACCAATATCACTCAGTCTTCCTATCTCATAAGGCAGAAGAATCACATAAAAAGAATTAGTACTAACAATATATTAGTGGAAGGGGAGAAGAAGCAGCAGCAAATGGATTGAAAAGCCTACATCACTCACCCTTTGTGAGAAGTGAGATGAAAAAATATGAGCAATAAAGGATAACTGAACAGATGGGTTATTATCTTCATTGAAATACGACATTTCCTCAGGTGAATGGCTTTATTGGTTGATCAAGATTGGCACTTTGCCCTCAACAGTAGCCATTCCTGAGTGCTCAATTTATTAGCAAAAGAAAAGAAGATGTAATACACATAGTCACTGAGAATTCTCACTGACATGTGATGATAGTTCATCTCTCTGAGTCAAGGGAGGAACACACTCTTGAAATTTTTCCAGCACATTTCATTTTGAAAATATGCCCTCCAAACTAATTTTAAGTCCAAGTTCAAATTAAAGTCATCAACAGACTCAGAAGTTGATATAAACAGATTTTAATGTAAACAAAGCATCAAAATCTAAACAGGATAGATGCAGAGAAAATCATGAAAGGTCTTGATCAACCAGTAATCCAGAAGGAAGAAACGTACCATATATGTGTCACACATCCACAGCATGAGTTTCACAGGAGAATCCTCCAAAATAATTTTATTTTCAATATCAGCCTCAGTTCTCCTTGACAGGATAGATGAGAGGCAAAGACAACTTGTTGTTGGACAAAATAACCATGAGCCAGAAGTGTGCCCCTGTGGCCAGTGATATCCTGGGATGCTTTAGGAAAAGTGTGGCTGGGTAAGGGAAGTGATTCTGCCCCTGTGCTCTGCACTGGTGAGGACACATCATCTGAAGTGCTGTGTCCAGTTCTGGGCTCCTCAGTGCCAGAACAAGGATCCACAGGAGAAGGTCCAGCAGAAGGGCACAAACATGATTAAGGGACTGGAGTTTCTCCCTTATGAGAAGTGGCTGAGAGAGCTGGGCCTGCTCAGATTGAGAGATGACTGAGAGGGAGCCTTGGGAATGTTTACAAATATCTTAAAGGGAGATGTCAGCAGATGGGTCAGACTCCTTCCAGTGGTGCCCAGTGACAGGACAAGGGGCAAGGGGCACAAACAGGGGTACAGGAACTCCTGTCTAAATATGAGGAAAAACAACTTTAGTGTGTGGGTGATTGAGCACTGGGACAATGGAGGTGTAGAAGACATCACAGGTGACCTCACCCTTGGTAACTCAGTTGGTTAGTACAACTTAGTACAACTCAATCAGTTGTACTAATTACCAAAGAAGAGGAACAGGCTTGCCATTAATGGGTCAGAGCTGTGATTAATAAAGATCAGTGAGATAAAAGGGGTGGGCTGGCTGGTCAGGGGCATACTGGAGGAAGAGGACCTTGAGAAGGTGGATGAGCCCTGAGGAAGAAGGAGCAATCCAGAGAGACACAAAGAAGAATGAAACAAGGAAGAGAGAGTTGCTGCTATGTAAGCTCTGCTATGGGATCAGTCAGGGTGTGATGGAGTCAGAGCTGCTGCTGGTCCCTGCAGTCTCAGCTGAGCTGGTGAAAGCTGTGTTCAGAGCCTGCAAACCAACACCTGCAGTCACAGTCCAGCAGAAAACAGCCAGCAGCCAGTCTGCAGTTGGACCCTGCAGTAGGAGCTTGCTGTAGTCAGAGTCAGAATGGCTAATCTGTAAAGAATAATAAACTGGGATCCTTTTCCTGAGAAAAGGAGGTGAATGTTGAATGAAAGTCTGTGTCTCCCTAAGGAGAGGTCTGTTACAACAGGACAGGGAGCCCAGAGAGGCTGTGGAGTCTCCTGCCATGGACACATTCAAATCCTGTGGCTCCTGCTCTAGGTGAACCTGCTCTAGCACGTGGGTTGGAGTGGATGAGCTCCAGAGGTCGCTTCCAATCCTGACCATCCTGTGATTATGTGAAGGTCTGGAAATGAAAAACTGTTTCAATTTAAAAATGCAAAAACCAATACCAGATTGGGGAAACTATTCTTAAACATTACCTCATACCCAGAAAACAGACTGCTCCCAATGGATACTTTTGCCCTAATATTTTTCAAGAGTCTGGATGTGGATTGGAAGCCTAGGTGGTGAGCTTTTTGATTTTTTAACCTAACTAAGGAGTAATTTCAATCATTTCTTATTTCTCCACATTGCAGAAAACTTCAGTAGCAATGTCTGAAGCAATTTTACCTCCTTAATGATGTCTACACTATAACAGTATCCCAGGGACAAACCTATCTCTTCCCACTGACTTATTAAGGGTGTAGAGGAGTGTAGGTCATGTTTCATCAAGACATCTTGGGTAGCATAGCTTTTTTTCTTATTTGTGGTCACAGTAAGAGTAAGGTTTTGGAGCTGTTAAATTGGATTTTAAATGCTTTGACAGATATTACATTTTAAATGGGATTAACCTCTCTCTTCAACCTCCAAAGTCTGAACAAATTATTAAATATATCCTGCAATGATATCAACAACAAAGAGTTAGAATCCACTAGGTGAAAATTTCAGTGCTGTAGCCTTAGGAAATGCACAGGTAGACAGGGAGCAGAGAAGAAAAATAGCATGCATAATTATGAAATTAATTGATAGACTCAACCAGAAACAAAATTGCCATGCTACCCTAAGAAGATGCAGTGATACACAGCAAGCTCTGATGCGCCAGGTGCAGCATGGGAAAACCAGAAGAGTGATATTTCTTCAAGAGAAGAAGCCCCAGGGAAGAAATCAGCTTCTTCTCTTGTGTCAGAAACACAGACAGTCTGACAGAAAATTAATCTTTCCTATGCATCTAATTTTTCTCTCTTGCGACGGTAGAAGGAAACTCTTTGGAGGCAGCCAATATTTAAGATTGGTCAGAGATTTCTTCTATGGTCAAACAATCAGAGTTTTAAAAGGAATTTTCCTTGTACACCAAGAGAAGATGTGAGGTTTTAATTATTTTAGGAGGGATGAGGATTTGCATTCTACATTTTGTTGTTGTTTCTTTTTTTTGATGGAAAATCATGTACTTCCTCAGAACATCCAGTTGTTCCTAGGATAAGTCAGCTCCATGGATTTGTGCAAACTTCAGGGTTTAGTTCAATGTCCTGAGGATCAAGCTACTGGCTACTTTGTCAAAAATTGGTCATTCCCTGCTCTGTGGAGGTCTGACCCAAACTTCACATCAAAAATCTTCTTGAGATAAAGTTGTTCAAAGCACATATTTTTATGAACTTCAGTTTTTCACCAAGTTAATTTTAAGAAAAGATGTTTTGATGGAAACTTCTTGCTCAGTCTTTTCATGAACCAAAATTCTTAATTTTTAATAGCTGCAAGATAAATCTCTGCCCTCACCAATATCCATGTTTCTGCCAAATTATTTCCAGGCACATCAGAACAAAGCAGAGCAAAGGCTGTCACTGCCTTGAAAATCCGTATCCGTGACTTAAGTTCTTCTTGCTGTTGCTGTTAGAGACAAATGATCTCAAGAGCTGTATTTCTTTAAAGCAGGGTGAAATTATCTTCTTTAAAATAACAGAACAGAATAACTTTTAAGGAAAATAAATCCTGAACACAACCTCTGTGTCACCTCCTCTAGCATCTTCCAATTTTTGTTCCTTTGAGCTTCCCAAGTTTTGCCCTCTCTTTCCTATTCCTGCTTGAAAAATTGCTGTGTTTTTCACACCCTTATGCATTTAGCCTCACAAGAAAAATATGTTTATCTCTGTTTTAAAAATGGCTAGCAGGCTGGCCAAAAAAAAAAAAAGAAAAAAGAAGCAAAAAAAAAATCCCCAAACAAACCAAAAACCACAAACAAACAGTAACATAAAGCTAGAATTTCTGACATATCCAAGCAACACAACATCTTTCACAGCTAGGTTGGTTAGCAACCTCTCTCCTCAGCAAACCCATGGCCACAGGCACAAACTCACAGATGCTGCATGGCCTCTCCACTGGCTGTCTCTGAAGATCAAAAAGCATCCCAGCCCACAGACCTGACTGTCACCCCACCCTCCTTCAGGCAGGAAGCAGAAAAGGAGGGAGGGAAAACAGAGTGACCCTGATCCAACAGACTGCAGCAATGGCAGGACTCCTCTAAGCACAAGGACATTTGTCACACCTGCCTGCCCGTGCCAGGCTCCCTAGACCTGCCACTTCAAATCTATCCAGTGTATCCCAGATCTGTAAACAGGTTATTCTGCAGCACCTTTGGCTCTTGGCTTGAGGAACAGGCTTTGGGGTGGATCAGCTAGGTGTGAGGCATCAACACACATAACAGAGCACCTGGGAGTCTGCTTGCAAACTACTCTTCCAGCCAAGAATGTTTCACATTTTTTTCTAGCACTCAGAAAATAAAATAACTTGCAAGTAGTGAGATAATAGAGTTACTCCACTAGCTCAAAGTGGTAGGAATCAAGCCATGCATATGATTTTCAAAACAGTTACGTAGCTTTTAAAGAAATAAGACAAAATCAAACATTAACTAGTCAACAAAGGTAATAGAAAATGAATACAATTATTTCACACTGTTTCAGAAACCTTTTATCAGAAATTCATCTAATAGATTCCTGTCAGCAGACTACCACATGATAGGTGTTATATATTCAAATCAATGTCTGAGGGAAAAAAATCTTAATTTTCAAATCTTTTAAATTGCAAAATTGACTGTTTCATGTTCAGGCTTCACAGTATTGTCTTCTGTGAGGAGAGTAGCATTAGCTGCTAAAATGCTAGGCTTTGAAAATATCTGTAGTTGATATAAATAGGGATGAAAGAAAATTTTCTCATGAAAGAAAAAGGTCATCAAATTGAAAGAAAAACAAATGGTATCGCAGAGTCATGACTGACTGCACAATTTTAAAATTCAGTTCCAGTATGGGAATAAAAATTACCAGTAAAGAGTCCTAAGATATTCATATGTAGGTATTTGTTTTTACACATGATTTAACAAATTTTTAAAGCAGCAATCCTTAGGGGAAAAAAACTGCAAGTGGAAAAAGGTCCTCACTTGTAAAATAAATTGTTCATTGTGTATTGTTTCTTCAGATGAAATTTCCATTTTGAATAACTGATTTCATTCTTTCTCACTTTTCCACATTCTTTTTATTCCTTTCCTGAGGAAAAAAAAATTTCTTCCCTTCACACAAGAAAATATGTAAAGTCAAGATTGTTTACTACCTGATGTACCAATATGAAAATGAAACAAAGGAATGTATTTTTAAAACAATAAATTTCCAGTATGTTTACCCCTTGCATAAACAAACAGAACTGGATTTTGCAAGAAATATTAAAGTTAATTTAAATTGCAAATATGACCTTATTAAAGTGGCTTTGCAGAGAGCTATAAACAAACTGTATGTGAGCTGGTAATGTAGCCAAAATAACACATTCTCAACTAGCATTATAATTAAAGCAAAAAAAATATTGTTTTCACAGTTCTGAAAATTTCAGACGGGGAGGAGGAGTTGGGAAAATGTTATAAAGAAATCTTAAGTTTGGGGGGAAAAAGTGTTCCAGTTAGATTTCTCTTTAAGGAATTCTTGTGACATTTATTCTTTCAAACTCAAAACAAATTCTGATGAACAGCTTGAAAATGAAATGTTATTAAGTACTTATTAATTTAATGTGTTTTGAATACTTTTCTCCTACAACCACTACATTGATTCTTAATGTTTGAGGCACAGCCATTAAGATTTACTGCATCTTCTGTGAGAATAAAAATGGAGCAATTAAGACTGTGCTTGTATCTGAAATGGATGTGGAGAGCTAATAAATTTCAGAATTAATAGCCAACAGATAGGCCAGGTTGCTTTCTAGGTTTATGGGAAATCTATACCTGAAAGTCTATTTAAAACAGTGTAATGTTAGCAAGCAAATTGTTTCCTCTTACTTACAAAAATAATACAGCTTGCAGAAGACCAAAAAATCAGATGGAGCAGAGGTGAAACTCAGCAGGATATTTCTACCAAAAGACTAACATGATTGTGCCTCTTTGGTACAACTTGCATGGCTCTAGGTAAGGGTAAAGGAGCACCAGCTCTCTGTGTGCAGGTGGTTTTTGATCACAAAGGTGTCTGTACTCATGTTCATGTCAGAAGGGTTTGTTTGTGCATTTATTTCACTGAAGTTGGTCTGAGGTAAATAAATGAAATGCAATTAAGTTAGTTACTCATCTGTACTGCCAAGAGTACACCCTCATTTGGACTCAGTATATCCAAACACAAAATAGTCAGGGACATTTTTACTGATGAAAAAAGAGTAGACCAATACTAAAATGGACAGTGATCTTCTAAGGCTATTTTAGGCAGAGATACAAAGCAGAGGTTCTCTTCTTTCAGTGTCTGTGTGGGAATTGTCGGGGGTTTGTAAGAATGGGTTTGATTATCAGCTGCTTTCCAGTTTAAGTGGAGCATACAGGGAGGGAACAGCAGTGGACAGAGTCAAGGTGCTGTTTCTCATGCTTCACAACCACTAAACCTCCTAAAACCCTACAACAAGGAGAGGCACACATTTCTTCAGTATCTAGAGCTGTGCCTGAAAAGCACCACAAAATCTCTGTGGCAAAAGCATCACAGTAATTCTCTGCAGGGCTTTCCTTCATATCAGGGTGGTGCCTAGTGGAGTATGTGTGGCTACTCATGTCTGTTTCTGGGCTTTGAGGCATTTTCTGGATCTTCAGGGAAGAGTTACATGAGATTTTCCCCTTTCCCTGCCTCTGCTCAGAATAAAAATATCAGGATCCATTTGTTTTCTGCACCAGCACAGACTGATTCCAAATGCAAAACAGGAAAAGATGAATCAGAAAAAGATAAGCAAACTGTTGTAAATCTTGGAAAAAGCTAGCAAAGCTGTGCAGATTCTGGATTACGCTTGTGGCAGATCTGTCTGTTTGCAAAGGAATTCCCAAAATTAATTTTTTTACATGCTGCAGGACTCTGCATTACAGTAACCAAACTTGTTTGCATGGATCATTCTTTTTGCAGTATTGTTCCTTTTGCTAAAAACATCCTGGCTTCAGGCATCAGCTCTATTTTCCACCAAACTGAAAAATGAGCCATTTCCCTCCCAAAATAAAGAGGCAGAACAGAGGAGGGAAGCAGTTGTGCTAAAAGCTATAGGGTTGGAAAGATGTTACTGTATGTAAAGGGTTTTTTCCCCATGATCCTTCATGGTTTAAGCTTCAAATGCCCCATCAGCTATATGCAAATCCTGTAAAGCTGGGTTTTTAAGATTCTCTGGGTATGATGAATGCCCATCTGCTTTCCCCAGTCCCTGTGCACAGAACTCGGATCTGCTCCAGCCGAGCCTGGAGCCTGATCCCTCAGTGAGAGGCTCCAGTTGAATCACAAGCTGCAGAGCACTGCCCTGTAGTCAATCTCAGCCTCCAGCTCCACTGAGCTATTTTTCAGTACCCTTCAGGGATGCTCTCTTTTGCCTCACTGATGACTGTGCTATGACAAGTTGGCCTAAAGGTGTGGGCAACTGTGCTGCACCAAGCTTTTGGTTACTTGCAGCATAAAACCAATAGCAATCACAGTTTGTTGAGCTGCATAATCTACATAACAGCCTAGCAAGATCAAACACAGTTTCTGAGGGCTAACACTGAGTTCAAAAATTTGACTACCCACTGTGTGATAAAGGAGCTGAGACTCCTGCCTAGTTCCTGATACTTTAAATTCTTGCTGGATATTCTTCTTCATCTCAAAAAGAGTCTTCAGCTCCTGCTGGATTCTGAACAAATACAGCATCCTTTTTAGATCAAGAATAAAGCAAAAAGAATTATAATTTAGAACAGACACCCCTCTTCCCCCAATCCTTTGACTGAGAAAGGAGAGAGCAGCAGACATAGACCAGTGCCAGACATGCTGGAATGTGATCCATATGGGGATAGATCCAGGGACTGGAACAGAGAGGAAGTGAAATGTGAGCCAAATCCTGAGCTAAGGAAGTGCTACCTACATCTGTATCATTCTTGTGAGGGAAATGCAGCCTAAGAGATTATTTTCCAGACAGCAGATGGAATAATTGTTATGGAAGATACTGTGTTTTAGGGATGAAATTACTAAAAGGAGGCATCACACATCTTTAGTTCCCTTTCTTTCACAGCTTTTGTTGCTAAAGATTACCAATTGAATGTGAAGTAGCCCCAACCAGGACCACTAAATACACAACCAAAATTAATTCCAGCTTTTTGAATGAAAAACAAAAAGATTCAAAATCAGGATTGCAGATATGGCACATGTGACTACATGAATCAGCAGGTAGTCTGTCACAGAGAAGGTCCTCAAAGACTTAAACTGATATATCAGTGTTGTCCAGACAGCTCTGATCACAAGTCTTGTAAGCAGTATGAAGTAGACCACCATATCAGTGCAAATATCTGAATCCTAGTTCATTTTTCCAATCAAGTTCATCTCATTTGAGATTGGGGATCTTCACATGGGGAAAAGGGAAGATAGATGTTCCTGAGCTGGTAACTTCCATTGATTGTTTCCATTTATCAGTGTGAAACACAGTCAAACAGCAACAAAATATTTCCTTTTCATGGTTTTCCTACAGCTGAAAAATTACTCCTCCTTCCAAGTAGGATGTCCAACAGATTAAAAAACAGTATAAAGTTTCCTTCAGTAACAGATAAGGTTCATGTTGCTAACTGTTAGAGCAGAGAGCTCAACTGCTTTCTGACCTTTCACAGACCACCAGGGGTACAGGTGACATGATTAAGGTTGGGCCATATGATGGTTATCAGTGAGATCATGAAGAGGGAAGGAGAGAGATGCTAAAGGCAAGCACTCAGAGGTGAGAGAATCCTGAATGGTGATTTCATGTGCAGGCTAACATTTTGTCCCCTCCTGTATCAGTCTCATGATGGAGTCCCAGATCCAAAGTCCTCCCTCTGCTGTGCCCTTGAACACACAGATAGTTCATAGGTGGAATCACACTATGTAGTTGTGACTGGGGCACGTTTCATGAGAATACCAAGTAGGTGAGTAATCAGATACTTGAAAGAAATACAAGCCAATGGAGAATGCTCAGAGAGATTCAGAATTGCAGTTTAAAGCCATAATTACTTGTGCCCTGGGCATGGAAAATGAATTATTGCCTTCCTCTTGCAGCAATCTTTTATACATATTAGAAGATCAAACAGCCACACATTAATTTTTTTTCTCACAACCCATGTTTCTCTAGGCTTTTGATTATTCTAATTTCTTTTCAATTACATTCACATATTTCTTTGCAAACATACAATTTACACTAATAATAAGCAGCAGATCTCTTACCTCTTCAATTAGGACTGGGATGACCAAACACTCCAAAATGAAGAAAGAGAACAGCTCTCAAAAAAGACTGAATTTGCTACTTAGACTACAGATTTTAAGGGTAGGAACTGTTTCTACTGTCAATAGATATAATGATACATAAAAAACCTTTCTGGATTTTTATCTTGAACTATTACATTTTAAAAATCATCTGAAGGAGAGAGAACCACATGAGAACTCTCTGAGTAAGAAACAAGCTATGAGATATTTTACTTGGAGCCATAGAGGAATAGAATAGAATAGAATAGAATAGAATAGAATAGAATAGAATAGAATAGAATAGAATAGAATAGAATAGAATAGAATAGAATAGAATAGAATAGAATAGAATAGAATAGAATAGAATAGAATAGAATAGAATAGAATAGAATAGAATAGAATAGAATAGAATAGAATAGAATAGAATAGAATAGGTTTCAGTTGGAAGGGACCTCAGATTATAATAGAATGTTTCATTTGGAAGCTACCTACAATAATTATCTAGTCCAACTCTCTAACCAATTCAGGGCTGATAAAAAGTTAAGGTAAATTATTAAGGGTATTGTCAAAATGCCTCTTAAATATTGTCAGGCTTAAGGCTCCAAACTCCCGAATTATGGGACCAATGGTACCCACACTTCAGACAGATGATACAAGATCTGTCTGCAACAAGATGCAACCCCCTAAAGCACTTGATGTGTTCACAGCCCTGTGTGTGTGCTCGCCACTCTGGAAGTGAGTCCATTGCCTGAATCCAAAGTGGCACATGCCTGGCATACAGATGTCCCTGAAGATACATTTAAACCCTATCTTTAACTTATAAAAGCTGTTACCATCTCCACTGTTGTACAGCTTTCCAGACAAGGCACTGAACTGGCTCTCAGGCAAGATGAGTGAAACCAGATTCATGGTTTGCCCTGCTGCATACTAACACTACTTCTGAGACAAAAACACTGTGAGCACTATCAAAACAAACACCTCTGAGCACTTCTCATACTGTGTGCTGTCTGTCCTACAAGCTTCTTTGTACTTGCAGGGATCTGGAAACACTGTGTTACCTCTCTAGTGCTTCCCTTCTCTCTGTAGATCCAATAATAATAGTAATTCACTGTGGTCACGTACAAGAACACAGGCTAAAAAACCTCCGAACATTAATCTCTGCAGAGAAGTAATTTTTCTTTATATTATAAACTGAACTATATTTTTTATTCTTATTAAGTTACAAATCTTCTACATACTCCTTTCCTATTCTCTGACCTCCTTCATGCTGTCCCTATACCAGACTGAGACCAGAAGCAAAGGAGAAGGAAAAAATCAAATTTCTAAAATGAACTCAAAGTGCATTGTACTGCTGCAAAGCATATTTTGCAGAGAGCACTGAAAGCAATTTGAAGCACAGGCAAAAAAAAAAAACCCTCCTAAATCATGGCAATGAAATGCAAATATTCATCACTGGGAGATTATATACATGACATGCCAAAAATGAGCTGAAAAATTATGTTCAGAAGCAGCCTCACAATATCTCTGACCTTTTCTCTATTACTGCATTAGATAATTATCAGACCAGGAAAGCCATCAAGTTACACAGAAAGGAGGCAATGCAGTGCTCACAGCTCTTTGCTTGTTACTTCATTGGGTTGTCTGAATTCAGTCAGCTATTATTCAGCAAACAGAAGTCACTATTCACAGGCTAAAGGATAATATTCTGCTAGTCTATAGGCCACAACAAGTGAAAATATCAGCAGAAAGGACATATATCTTTACTGTAAAATTGATTACCTGTTCTTAATAGAGCTGGGAATACATTGAAGGCACAGTACACATATCCTGTATAGCAGGTAGCATGTCATGCAGATTGCTGTGGAAACACGTTGTTTGCATGGAAATTCTTACAAAGTCCAAGGGATCACTTGCAAAAATCAACAACAGTTAAATCCTCACATCTCAACAGCTGAATTAAGCATGAATCCCCCAATACAACCTTTTGATGTCACAGAAAGGATGCACACCTGTAAAAGGGAGAGAAACACAGGCCACTAAGGAGATTTACTTTTGTTTGAGGCCCCCAATTACCAGGAAAAAGTTCTGATATCTTGTGACTAGCCAAGCAAAATGTGGTATTTTGGGCTAAGAAAGGTGGTGGAAGGCTGATGGTTGTTGACTTAGACAAGTACTAAATATAAGGCAAATAGTTACTGTTTGATTAATAAAGCAAGAGCTCAGGCCCTGAAATAAAACCGAGCTGTCACATGCTCATTTTGTGGAGAAAAACTGAGTCAATTATAGCTTCAGGGGGCTGGGGGGCTCAGTGAGGAGTAAGACACCAGGACAGACAGACCCAGAGGGCTGTCTGGCAATGAACCCACAGAGGCAGCTCGGATTTGATGGTCAGCAGGAGGGTGAGTTGGCATGATGTTTCTTTTCACAAGCAGTATGTGAAAAAGGTTAGTACTGAGCACTGTTTTAATAGAGGGAGAGCTAGCAGGTGTGGATTTGACATTTCTAAGTATAAAGCTGGGAAGAGGAGCTTTCTTTGGGACAGCCAGTGGGAATTTCAGGCAGTGAGAGCTTAAACATTTCACAAGCCCATCGGGCAAATATTTGAAAGAAAAATGACACAATAAAAATGGCATTTTATAGCCTCAGCTAATGAGCAGGCTTCAGTACCTACTGCTCTAACATAATTGAAAAGCAGAACATTACTTAACCTATTTCTCATCAAAGTAGGTGTTTTATCCTCAAGTTTAATCTCTCTCCCTCACTTTTTCCACTTGTGATCAGACAAGAGTATTTCCCCCTTTGCAAGGCTGCTGAATTCTGTCTTCTGTAAAAAGCAGGACTATTGAATGGAATAACTCTGGGATTTACTTCTGTTCCTTGTTTTGATGGGTAAATAGCAAGTCCCAGTGACTTTACTGTCTCTTCTGTGTTAATATAAAACACACACACTGCTTTTATAAGAACTATCAAAAGTTTTTTTAAAAATATTTTTCCTACCAGTTTTGCAATAGTCCTATTTAGAATGTAAATAGATAAATAGCAGAATAGACAAGCTAAAGGAGACAAAATGCAAGGCATCAGTCTGATGAAATATGGTTGTTACAGCTTGACAAGGACTAAGGTGCTGTTCATCCCAAATCTCTCAAATCCATGAGTTGTGGATGCTCAATCTATGCATTTAATTAATCCTAAACATATCTCCTGAATCAAATTTGATCAAGTTTTTCAAAGCTCTCAAGATTTCTCTATCACTCTGATAATACAAAGTAGAATAGCAACTGCTGCTCACTTGCAATAAAGGGGAGGCAAAAAACACTATTGAGAAAAAGAACCTTGAGGCAGAAATCCTGAAAATTAAGAAAGCTTCATTAGAGAACCAGACCCTACCTCTTCAATTATGACTGTTCTAGAACCACTAGAACCCTGCTCATCCCTTCCTTAGCCTATTTCTTGAAGGAAATGTCCAACCAAACCAGAAAACCTACTCTTAATGTTCCAATCATTGACAGGGGTGGAAAAAAATTAGAGAAAATACTATTCTATTTCTTCTTGATAAAAACCCTTTCATTTCTTCCCTCAGATAGATATGAAAAAGGGGAGAAATCTGATTCTGCAGGGCACCCTTACAGTCCTGACTAAATAATAGACTCAAAGGTTCTATAGCAAAAGGACAAGAAGGATAAAGTTGGACATTATTTTTCTCCCTTTATGCTGACTCACCTGCTCTGCCATGGAGAGGAAGTGAGATTGTTTCACTCTAAAGTGGGTGAGTAGTTTCTGTACTTGGGAATGAAGCATCACAAAGAACTTGGTGCATATCAAACTTGTAATCCCAGTACTCTGTATGAGAGGCCCTGCTCACCACACCCATTGCTGGAGCACAGCCACACCACAGAGATAACAATGAAGAAGAGTGTGTCCCCAAGATCAAGAATCAGGGCAGGCAAACAGAGCACAGTGAACATTATTACAGGCTACAGGACTCAGAGCCTGAGTGCTGCAAAGCCTGACACTGACTAATCAAGTCCTACAGATCATGAGGACTTATCTAATATCAAATCTGACAGGCAGTTATTGAGGAGGTGCATCCTAACATCTCTGTCTGCCTTTGGCTGGCACATAGGCCAGTGAGAGAAATCTCCCACTCAGTGGCCTGCAGCATCCTGGGTTTCCTTCAGAGGCTTCCTGACCAAATCCTGGCCAGCTAATGAACACTGAAGACCTGAGGGTGCCCAAGTGATGGTGCTCTAGGCATGTTCTGAGAAAGCCAAACCTGTTTTCTCACTCAGAATGGCTCAACCAGCTGACACAGGAGAAACTGTACTTGTGCTGCACTTTACAAGGAAAGCCATTCCTTCAGTGTCTAAGGAAAAATGGCACTCCTGTAAATACACCTTGTTATTCTGGAGAGCTGGTTTTGGTGATTAGTGCTCAAAGAACCCAACCATTTCAGTGAGCTAGTGCATTCCAGAAAGCACAGTGCCCCAAAGAACCCATTCCTACAAAAAACAAGAGCAAGAGGAGGAAACACAGTCATATCTGCAGAAATTAAGCAAAAGGAATTTTCTTAAGTGTTGTGCAGAAAGTCTGTGGCCAAGACTTTGAAACCTGTCAGTCCAACAGCTAAGACACAAGATGCTGCTTCCTTTGCAAGCCCAGTCCTGACAAACCTTTGGCTTGATTTTGAGTCTTTCATTTCACTTCACTTTCACTGCTAAAAGTAGTATTGATCTCCCAGGAGGAAGAAAATATTTCTTTGCCTCTCTGAGGTGCCATGGCAATTAAGATGGGTATAACTTTTTAGGAAGCTACAGAAATGGAAGGCACTTAGAAGTTCAAAGCAATATTATTATATAGCTCAGAAAATGACACAATATGCTGACAGAAATTATGCAGTATACTGCTTAATAAACTTACAGCCAGCATAATAAAAATTCTGTCAGTAATAAACTCCTTTCCCAGTTGACTGCAGTCTTGTGCTGCTAGAAATTATCACCTCCTTGCAGGTCCTATAGCATTCCACCTTCATACTCACTAAAATGGCACCCCAATGGCATTGGCAGCCATATTATTTATTATCTACAGTAATGAAAAATACAAATAATTGACCTTGGAATTCTTTGGCTTACTGCTAAATTGACCCATTAAAAAAGTAATAATATTTTATGCACACTTAGGTGAATGTGTTTCCATCTAAGTGAGTATGCCATCAAGATGTGGATCTGCCTGTATTTAATATCTTGGAAGTAACCTTTATTCCCTTTTACGTTTCTCTTCCTTGCTGCCCCAGATGTAACTTACACTATGTCTTATTGCAGAATCACCTGGGCAATCTATTCTTGTGTCCCTGCCTGGCCTATAAAGTAACCAACACACAACAGAAGGCTTAAAAACATTATCAAAGAACAATAAAACATAAGCTGATATTTATTTTACTTTTAGCACAATGCAAGCTTTTCCTATTATTTTAAAAATAGTCATAAATTATGTATTTGTGTACATGGGTGATTTGGGAGAAAAAACATGTTGCCCCACATGCCAGTGGCCAGTAATATCCATGAGACAATTTTGAAAGGCCTCTGATTTACTTCCTGTTACTCACAAATGATCTGGACATTGATTATCTGATCAAAAGCATCATCTTGTCCACTCGACTGTCAGCACTTTCTAAATGGAGAACAACACAATCTGAGAGTAATTTGTAAACAACAGAGCGAAAGCTGTTCACGTAAACAGATCAATGGGCAAATGCATAAAGAGAATGGGGCCTCCTGACAGATTACTCATAAAAACAAGTTATTAGAATTCATTAAATAAGCATTACCAGTTTACCAGCTTTAACTATCACACCACAGCAGATGATGGATTTCAGAAGACACGGCCCAGTGGTCTGAGCAGAGTGTATTTGAAGTATTTGAATGCCCCTGAACCAGTGGTTTCAATCCAGGCATAAGGCATAACATTTTGTCCCTTTATGGATGATAAGCCACATATTGGGTGTTTACTGAATGTAGATAAGACTTAGAAAGCAGTCTCTCCTGCTGGGATAATAACAATCACATATTAGCTTTACATTAAAGGAAAAGAATTAATCAACAGTGTCCTTGGCCAATCTTCTCAAGTCCAGCACGAGCATGCTATGCGTGACTCACAGCTTTCTGCTCATTGCAAAGCTGCTTATTTTACACATACCACACACTTCTATTTCTATGTAGTCCCTTGCATTGTAACACTGCTCTGAAAGCTTAGTGCAGACCACAGAAGATACAGGTTCTGACTTTCCAGTAGTAACATCACTAATGGAGACAGTTTGCTATTGCCATCCAAATCAAAACATAAGCCATAAACCAAATTCCACTGAATTCTAAAATATATCCCACAGTCAAAACAAGGGACACCCAGAAATTATGGGCTGGGGTGCAGTGGATTTCTGCCACCACAGTTGGAGTCTCTGTAGTCTCTACAAATAACTTCTATTTCAAAGGCTGTTGGTGCTGTGTGATTTTCAGAGAGACTACAGCAGGGTATGATAGTAGAGTGCTTATCACATCCATGGGTGGGGCATCCAGATTTAGGAGAAAGCTGCTGTCTGCACCATTAGATTCATATTCAGTGGGGCAAGCAGTGCTGACCCTATCTGTAAGTACCAAAGCTGAGTGCCAGAGTATGCCTGGCCAAACTGTGTAAGTGGGGTCTGCAATTCATCACAGGTACCAACTGTGCAGCCAGAAAGATGCTATCACCAATGCTAGAGCCATAAATCTTTACCTGAATCCTACAAAAAGGTTTAAGCATCATCCTGATGAGATCCTTCATTTTTGCCTTTGCTATGAGAGAGCACTCATGACTTGAAACTGATTCAGAGAGAAATTATTGTGTGAAATGCACAGATTCTAAGACCAGCCTGGTTCCTTCTTGCACTAAAATTTGCTTATGAATCCTTTAAAAAAGCACGCGCACACACCCACCCACCACACACACACACAAAAAGAGAGAGAGAGAACTGAGCAAGTCATTTGGCAACAGATGTAATGAAGAGACAAGTGTTTTTCCAACCAGTAGGGTCTCAAGAACAATACTGATGCATTGTAGTGTGGGAAACATCTAAATTTTTTTGATATATGTACAGTGCTGTTACGTCATGTGTGATGACCAAATGCCACAAGGCCTTCTCAGAAATGTAGCATAGACCTAACAAACTCATAAATAATACAACATTTCTTTGACATTTATTGACTTCCCAGGGGCTCATGGAATATGAAAGACTATAGTTTTAAGCAGTGTTGCCCTGTGTAGTTGAAAGGCAAAAGATGGAAGGACTTTGTCTGCATGTAGTCTGAGATGCAGAGAGAATATGAGAAGCTGAAAGTGGAAGAGAAGAGCCTACTGAGCTTGTTCTGAAGCCAGAGATAACATGGCTTTAGATCTCTGACATAGAGAGCAGAGAGCCCATAAGTTAAACCTCATGTGTCAGTGTAAGCTAGGGTTGATATTTAATATTCATATCCCATAAAACAAGAATTTAAGGTTGACCACAATTCATGATGCCTTCTCATGTCAGAGTGACAGATTTCTCCTTTGTCCAGTCTATTAAGATATGGATACTGCCATAACCATTCAGTGCAGAACCAGGAAAAAGAACTGCTAGACATCCCTCCCCAGGCCCTCATCCACATCAGACAGGGGTAAATGGAAACATATTTTGCTATTATTCAGTTATTTAGTCTTTCTACAAGATGTTTCTTCCAACTGTGGCTTATAAGGTACTCAGTTAGGAAAAGAAGGAATGTACTGAGGAGGATTCTGTGAAGCAAAACTGTCTTTATTGGTGATAGCTGATCCAATATTGTGCTATTGGCTTTAAATGTATTGTTGCTGTAAGCAACACACTGAATTGCAAAACTATAACTGCAAATAGTTTATATGTCTGTTTATGTACACAAGAGCAACAAAGCAGAATGCAAAGATGTTGGAATAGCTCACTCTAATTCAGCTATCATGTTTGCAGAGCTTGATTTACTGTTTTTAATAGGATGTCTTCTCTATGCTGGAGCTGTCTTAAGCATCATTAAAATACTAAAATTTGTTGCCAGCTAAGAACATACATATGTTTTTACAACAGCTCATCTCAAATATCATAACTCATCTGACAACAATTGTAAACTAGCATAAGATGAGGCTGAGTCCTGAGTCAAGCCTCATGCATCCCCCTAAAATAGCAATCAGCCTCAACATTATGGAAAAACAGACTGTCAGTTTAATTTCCAGGACTAAAGCACGGAGAACAAGGGTCCAGATTCAGACCCATCAACTCGCCTGCCAGGCTGTGTGTTGCTCTGGTGTGAGTTCTTTTTTCCTCTATCCAAAAAATCCTGCTCTGCTCTGGAATGGTAATATGTACTTTTAAAAATGGTATTATGAAGGGCTGCCCATGTTTACCATGAAATACTCATGGTAAGTCATGCCTGAAGCCACTTGTTTTGGTGCTTTTGGTTGAACCTAAGACAGGGAGATGTGCCAGATGCACCCAATGGGTTCAACAAAGAACCACACTGAAAGAAGTTCCTCTTTTTGAGTTCTTATGCTCCTCAAGTATAAGAAAATCTGGGAAAGTTGTTAGACCTTTTATCTCACTTTTGCACATTTTTTTTATGGGCTAGTGAGGCTTCTCAGTCTGAATTCTTCACCAAGTGATTGTAAGGACAGATCACACAAATGAAGCCTAACCAGAAATCATGGAAGTGATCTGCAGAAGGGCTCACTACCCTCAGCTCCTGCTGAAGGTCACCCCTGTCTTTACTCCCCCGAGTTAGCTCCATTCCCTCACTTAAAACATCCTACACTAGCAGAGGGCTCTCCTCAGCCAGCTACACCCAGGAGCCCTGCCTCACTCCCTTGCTGCAGGGGCTGACACAAGCCCTGCTCTTGGCGTGTTGTTTTCCACATTAGAGCCCTCAGAAGCCCGTGCTCTGCTGAGTGTTGTGTACAGCTCTCTGAGGCACTGGCACCTGTTCTCTCACTAGAACTCCTCCTCACTGCTCTGTGCTCTGCCCTACAGCACAGGGCAGCCCGAGCACCCGCCAGCACTGTGCCCAAAGAGCTGGATTTGCATTCCCGGGGGGAACCCAGCAACAGCAGCTCGCACCAGCAACTGGCAACAACAGATTTACAGCAGCATCTTCCTTCTCTCTCAGGAGCTAAAGGCTCTGTCTTGAAAAATTCACCCACTAAATAATGCAGAAGGAGCTTTTGAAAATTACTCAAACCATTGCTAACAGGCTGCCAAGTTGCATGCCTGCACTGGTTATACAAAGCACAGTCATCCTGGTGCTAGCCTGCTGAGACAGGGCCCTTTTACTCACCTGCTCCAAGATACTTGCAAATAGCCACTGTCCTCAACAGGCCACACCATATCTTGGGATCTCTCTTTCAGTTTCTTTCACATCCTTCACTTACCCAAGCATGTTTTTGGTAAGGCAATTTGCCTTCATAGCACTGTGGGTGAAAGGGAAAAGCTGTCAAAGTTCAGTAACCACATTTCTTTCTCACTTTTGCACAAGAGACTAAAGTTATAGCAAAGAAAAGCAAAATGAAAAACTGAGATGTTCCTGAAGATCTCTTTTCTGTCAGAGCAAACAAGGGAAAGAGCCACAATCCAGAAGCACAGAGCACCTAAAGGCCTGTAAAAATCATCAGCACTCAGAGGAATTTCATAAAGAAAACAGACAAAAAATACACAGACAGTATTAAGACTATAAACCAATAATCAAAATTTATATAATTTTGAAAGAAAGACATTACCTCTCATTAGACAGAGGGGCATGATACTCCCACAGAAAACTCTTCTCCCACAGAAACCTGCATGAAATACTGGCCTTAGGAGCCACATAAGACAAACAAGCACAAGTTCCTTGCCTTGTCCATTCTCCCCACCCCACAAATGATAGATCTACCCTTTGAAGATGCAAACTTCATGGATGCCTTACAAAAAAGTAGGACTAAAGAACAGTCCTCACTTCAGTTTCACGCATCCTCTAGGTATTGCAATAATATCTGTCAAAATCAGAAACATTTCTCACTTTGTTTTAAAGAAGACAAGGCACAGCGATACTTTTTCCTGTCAGGATCTTGTATCTTTTTTTTAATTTACACAAAAAGCTTCTGCTTCCTAGTCCCTGCATGGATTCAGGTAGGCTCTTTTTAGGATAAAGCAAAAGAAAACCAGGGAGCCCATAATTAAGGATTTCCTAGAGTAAAGTGTTGTTGGCAAGGCTGAGCTGAGATAGCCCATACTGATGTGCAGAATTGTGCTGCCTGACCGTGGGGGTCTGTGAGGGACAGGGAAGGACATCACCTCAGAAAGCCTGGGGCTTAATCCAGAGTGAAAGCAAATAGCTGGCTATTAACTTACAGCACATAAAGCTTTTGAAAACCTGGCATGAGGGAGTGAATTGCTTTCCCGGTAATCACTGCTCATTTACCTCTCCCATATTTCAGATTATGATGTTCTGAGACACTTGGTAATGGACAAACACATCCTCCTTTTCTGCTTTCACACTGTTGACCTCTTTCTTTTCATAAGCTTCTTGATCACCCCAAAGTCAGCCAGTTCTAATTTCAGATGTGATCTTTGTGTCCCCCCCTTCACATATTCACAGGGCTGCTGCCTTTCCTCGTCTGCAGACCCCTTTGAGCAAAGATCTTCCTTGCCCAAGTCTAAGCTGGATGACAATTCCTCTCACTACAAATATGCTGCTTCATTCTCAGTGTCTCCATCCCTTGCAGCTGCCCAAACTATCAATTTCATATTTTAAAACTTCAGAAGAAAACATGAGCCCCACACCTCAGAAAACCTCAGACTGCTGGGAAATAACCCTTTTGCAGCTGTACGCTGTAAAAAGCTCCTGCACAGCATTCTCCTTTGCTCCAGTCTGGGGTTTCAGCCTGTGATCCCACCTGTGCAGGAGCACAGCTCTGCCAGCCAGTCTGAGCACACACAGCTGCACACAGCTCACAGAGACCTGCTGGCAGTGGGGCTGTGGCATGTTGGAAGCTTTTAGGATACAGGCTGCAGCAGTGAAGAGCAAACTCATTGTACTCTAAAAATAATCACTGCAGATCCTTTCTTAGCTTGAACACGAGTTAAAAATTACCAAGACTCACACAAAAGCTGTGCCACTGGCAGAAACTAGAAATTGGCCTTGTCTTCATTCAATGTTTTTGATCCAGACAAACCACTGTAGGTAGTAGATGCTTTACAAAGGGTTTGGGTGTTTATAGGTTAATCTGCCTTAAGGAGATGCAAAATTATTTAAGGAGGAATTAGTATTCCTTGTAAGGGAAGCCTTGAGTTTTGTGCACAGAAGGCTGCTCATAGTCTCAACCTTATCTTTCTTCTCAAGTAAAGCTGCCTTCATTCCTTGTTTTTCATGGCTCAGGGAAGCTGGCCCCGAAGCCAGCACGACAGCTATTTTCTTAGCCGTGCTTCCACTGCCATCTAGTGCCTAGCACGGACTGCAAGGGCCTCTTTTGCTGTACGAACTTGTCACAAAAGATAAAAAAGTCCTAAGGTTCATGTCAAGCCTCAATTTTTCACTCGGAAACCAATCTTTGTGATACCACTATAGATTTTTTTTTCTTCTGAGAACAGATCAGACTTGCTGTAATGAGGTTGGGTTTTTTTGCAGCCTGAAGTATGAGCTACCCCTCCTGACTGTCTGGGCTGAGTGGTTATTTCAAATACCGTGTCAGTCACACTCAGTGAACTGGAATAGCATTGCTGTTTATCTGGTTTTGGTTAGGACTGAGAGACTTTTCACTTTGGGTCTCCAGAGAAGTAGCTATAGTCACACAGTCATGTCAGCAGTGCTCATTAGCTCCAGGAAAACAACTGAGGAAAGGTGACTGCAGATAGAAAAGGGGACTTGGTCTTGTTTTTCTCTCATACCATTCTGCTCTTTTGCTGGGTACAACTTACATAAATTTTTTTTCAGTTAAAAAAAAAAAGAGAGAGCCTGGACATGAGAGCATATTATGGACTCAGGCTTTTACAAATGCAATAACACTCCTTCTACTTTTTTAAGTCATGTTACATACACAGGGACTGATCCAACTCTGAGAAGACACTATGTAAGCTTTACATCATTCCACTATGTGTTTCTACATTGAACAAAGCCATTTCCAGCCTATCCTACTCATCTCCATTTTACTGGCTCCACTAGAAAGGCAACTCTGTGAAGTTCCATTGCCTTTTCCAGATCTCCTTGCAGACAGTGGGCAGCTGAAAATGACGTTATGTTTCACCTCACTGACTCCAGCACTCTTTCCTGGATTTTTCTACTGTGAGGCTGTCGGACTGTGAACCCACAGGATTCCAATGTACACAGAATCAATGGAGTCTTTTCCAAAACGTTGTGAAAAGACCCCCACTCATAGTGTGTCTATCATTAGAGGCAGAGCATTATCCCTCTTCTATGCAACATAAAGAATAAAAAAAGGCAGCATGATCAGTGGCAGATTCAAATGAAAATAAAGTCATCCCTTCTAGCCCCCCACCACCTCTAAGGCAGAGCTGTGGTACACCCACAGTGACTTTTTCTCAGGACAGTCATTTCCTCACAATTTCAACAGGAGATGACACTGAGCTTTTAATCAATATTGTCCCATTAATCCATTAAGTCTTTGTAGGAAGGAAGATAAAGCAGCAGCCCTGTTTCAGGTCTACCAAGTAATGGTGCTCAGTGCCATGGTGTCCTTGTGTGTTTCCTCATGAGGAAACTGAGGCGTGTGAAGTGAATCCAGGAACAAAATTAGGATGTACTCCAGGCCTCCATCTGACACTCATTTAAAGCTCTGGTAACTGTAGTGAATTTAAAAGTTATTTAAAAATCCAGGAATATACACAGTGCTCCATAATCACTTAGAACCAGACGAGTACATTTTGAAAACTCAGTACGTGTTAATATGCAAATTCATTATATTCTGATTTCAGAGCACCATCCCAACAGAGAGAAACTTAAACAGAGTCTCTAGAGCATCAGAATAATGCAGCATGCAACACACATTTCTCTTATTTGCAGTAGAGGACACTGGTAATGTTTGCATGGTGCTGAGGTCCTTGCAGATTAAAGTAGGATGTGGCCCACCATCTTTTGAAGTGGTAGAAATGGGGAGAAAAAGACATTTCAGTTACAAAATGCAAGGCTAAAAGATCAAAGGACAGAAAACACAACCACACTTAGAATCAGCATATTATTGTAGAGGAAACTAACTACTTTTTCAAAGAAACTGCCTTCTGAAATGACTTAGAACAGATTACTAACCCCAGCAGAAGCCTTCAAAGGCATCTGAGAATGCAGTATATGCTCATCAGGGAGGTTGCTGAACACAGAATTACTGTAATCAGGTTTTGATGTAATAAAAGCAACCAAGCACCCTTTTTGCATCAGGCTTCTTGAATAAAAAAAATAAAAAAAAAAAAAATTAAAAACAACAAAGAAACATGGTTCAAAGGAAAAGAAAGAAAGAAAATCCTCCAGACTATTATATTTCAGTGGCTGATTGTACAATAAAAGTGATCAAAAGCCTGCCTGACTTCCAGGAGGTTGAGTTCCACACAGAAGGTTCAGGAGATTAGCATCTATCATTCCCAAGTCACCATGTCACACACAAGAAAAACACCTACCTTCAACCACTGAGGATGTTACCCAGGCAGCCACCCTATATGGCACTGGAGAGGGTGGAAGAAAGGAAAAATACAGGTAAGGTGGCTTGTATCTTGGTGGCTAAAACACCACAAGGAATTTTAGGTGCCTACATGGCCCTTCTGATGCCTCCTTGTAGAGCTTGTATAGATAACTTTATTTATAAAAATCAAGTGAAGTGATGATATTCAGATTCAGCACAAGAATAATATAATTAGCTGCAATGCAGAGGTAAAAAGATTCAATTGTTCAAGAGATGAAGATTGTTGCATTTTCATGTGGCTAAGTATTTGTTTGAGAAGGGTGACAGATATCTCTTAAGTACTCACAGTTTTAAATTGCAAACAGGAAAGGAGAATTAAATCAATGTATGTACTGAATATTTTTACATATGAGGAGGCTGGAATTTTTGTTGTGAAGATCTACTAGAACTAATTTTTAAAAAAAAAAATACTATTATATTTGAAATGAGTCTCCCACATGAAGTAACACCATAAGAGAAACTCCCATTGGCTTGGGAAAGTGAGTGTTCACATTTGATATATCTGATATATGAAAGCATTTATCTAATCAAAGTATTTTGCCCCTCAAGGTAGAATCACAGGTGTTTCATGAAGGACTCAATCCTTCCCACAAGTAAATACTAGAGCTCAATAAATACAAGATTCATTCTGCAGTATCAACCTTGCATTTATCATAAATTGGGAAGAAAAATTGAGTGATCTCCCTGCATCCTTTACACAGATCATAAACAAAAGCAATAATGCCATTTCTTTCAAAATCCATAGAATAGCAACCTACAAAAGAGAAGTGGAAGCTCTCTCACCTTTTGGAATAAGCACTCCACTAAGGCAGACCCTAAAAAATGTGTCGTCTATCTAGCAAGGAGATGAGCTGCATGATCAACAGGGTATTCTCAGCCTCCTCCTTCTGGTACAGGCTTGCCCTGCTGCACTGAGCATGTTTCATACAATTCAGGAAAACTATTTAGGAGAAAGTACCAGCTGAGCTACAAGAAAAAAAGAATTTAGCTGAACCATTAAACAGCAATCTTAGACTGAACAGGAAATAGGCAGCTTATGCCAGAGACGTTGTGCATCCCAGTGAAGCTTTATGGATCTCTGCACCGAGCCATTTGTGTGCACCTCTGTGCAGCACAAAACCTGCCTGATCTCTTGCCAGTAAACACTACTATTTATTGCTCCCACTACAAGAGCAATCACATCAGAAGGGAATATGGACATCCTTAACAGGATTTGCATTGCCAGCTGCTCTTTTCAATGACTCTGTTAAAACTATATAATCAAGCTAAGAGACTACAGTCACTCCTGTGTGATCTCAAATTGGCCAATGTACACAAAACCCCAAAAGCTTGGAAGGGGGATGGCAGTAACACAGTAATATTTGCCCCTTCCATAAAGTTCTACTGCTATGCTCACAGGGAAGGAATCTTCTGTAACCAGGAGCAGGACTGGTTCACACATCAGTCATGTGCCTTTCAGCTGCATGACCTGTTCTTATGTTTTCTAACCTTTTCTGATTCTACTGTTTTTGGGAAACAGCAATGCCTATAATTAGCTAAACAGCATTTTCTTTTTAGCAACAATGAAGTCTTGTATTCTCTACAGGTATTGTAACTGAATCATTGTCCATGGAAAACAGTAAGGAAGATGGCTGTATTTTCCAGCAGACACTGAACAAAGGAAGCCAAATCCAGATTGTTCCTTAGCTTTTCCCTGTACTATTTGGGAACACGTGCAGTTTAAGGGTTTTTTTGTTGGTGATGCTGTTTTGGGTTTTTAATAGTCATTTTGGCAATACCTCCTCTGTTACAGACCATGAAGGATTCCCAGACCATGGCTGCATAACATTAGAATAATATTACACACTAGGTTCAGTTTCCTCTTACATACCCTCAAGTTAACTTTGTACAGAGCCACCTTCTACTACAGTACTGTCTTTGAAATGCATCTGTGAACACAGTAAAACCAAAAATTACTCTTTTCCTGCACTAAGTGAAGTCAAACTCAGTCAGGTATACTTGATACCAACAGAAAAGGCATTTAAAAATTAAAAAGTCAACACTCCAACAAATGCTTTTAGGATACTTTAATCTCTGCTTTCCAGAGACATGTCTAGGTTTAGCCTGGAGTACACAAAAGTAAGAGTCAGGTTTAATGCAATCATTGCAAAGTTACCAGGAGCCCCTGACAAAACTGATGCTGGGTTGTGTGTCTGTTTCTAACCTTATTCAAACATAATTCCTTGAGGGGAAAAACACAGTTTCACAGTTGTTTGTCTTAGCCACTATGAAAACCTCAGAGAAGTATCTTGGCACACAGCAAAAGCTTGGCAACACTGCTGCAGCACACATTTTCCTCTACTCAATTACTAGTGGGTGTTTTGGGCTTTTTTTAGAACACAAGTTCTAGAAACACAACCCTTATTGTTTCAGCAACACTTGAGCATAAATGGAAGGAGCACAGCAAGAGGAATTTGCTCATGCTGACTTTTTAATGCACACTACTCTCAGAATTTTAAAAAAAGCTACCTGATGATTCCACTACCAACCTAGGAAGTCTTCAAAACTAGAGGGTTTTTACAACCTGCCTGTCTGCCACTCCTGTGGCAGGAATGTAGTATTTACAAAGGATTTTAAAACAAACAAAAACAAACAAACAAACTAAATCACAAAATGAACAAAAAGACCAAAACATCAAAGAGAGGGTAATAAAGTCTCCAAGCACTGTCCTTTGGCCATACTGCTGAAATCATCAGTTTTCATCCCAAAAAAAGACATAATTATGATGGTTAATTTCATAACACCCACTCCCCTCCAGAAAATGGACTCTGGATAGAAACTTCAAATAAACCAATGAAAATTTAATAAGTGAAAACAAACAACGTGCTGCTACAGTTTAGTAAAATTGATTCTGTAAGGCAAAAGCACGCCACTACCACTCCAAATCATATCTGGAAGTAGAAATTTATTTTTGCTACAGAGACACAAGGAGGCAGCTGCAAAAGGAGCCTAAAGTGTCTCCTGTAATTTTAAAGCAAAGGAGTCCTAGTGTTTTGCAGGAGCTTGAAAATCCCAAGAACTGCTCCTATCTAACCTCAAAGGTGGGGTGGCAGAGAAGGGACAGAACTGATTTTGATGCAGTGTTTGTGTAGGTGGTAGCACACACCTGGCTAGTGGAAGGCAATAACTCCAAGGTAAGCCATATCTCCTGGCAATATGGACTGGAAAACATAAATACCTTTATGCAATTTCTCCGTTCTTTGTAAAATCAAACCCTAAAGTTTAGCTCAAAAATATAAAAATAGTGTGTTTGAAGATAGATTTAGCAGGATATTCAAAATAAAGAAGCCTTTAAACCATAGAAGTGCCTCCTTATAACACTGTCAGTTTCCTAACTTAGAAACTGACTTTCAGCTAAATCTCACAAGACCTTAGTACCCAGCAGCTTTGCATCATTGGTTTGCAAACACAATTTAATTCCCTTCATTAAATTAAAAAATAAAAAAAATCCAAACCAAAAAACCAGAAAGAAGCAAAATATATATTGAGTGCTGTAAGAAAATCATTTTGTCAATAGCATAAGTCCTAATGCATATGGATTTTGAGATATTTTTAATGAGGACTGGTTTGCTATATTCTTCCCATCCAATTAAGTTAATGCCAAGCACATTTATCAGAAATTACAATGGAAAAATTATCAGCTTTCTTGCTGGAGAAAACCAAGACCATTTTACAGAAGCATTCTGTACAAATAAAGCATTTTTTAAGTGTTTTATTTGTCCATTTGGAATGATTAGCATTTATAATCAACAACATAAATCCACCCCTCAGTGAAAAACCTGACAGCTTGTTATTGCCAAACATATTACAGTCTAGTGAAGGGTGAAGAATTACAGACATATAAAGATGAATAACATTATGTCACTATTAAATCACTTACTCTGTTCATAACACTTTAATCCTCAAACATTGTAAATTAAGATTAGGAAAAAAAAAAAATCAACATTTCCAGTGATAAAATACATTGTGTCTAGTACACAATACAACAATATAGTTTATTACATTAGTGCATTAGAAGGTTAAAAAAATGGACAGCTCCTTTGGAATAACTGCATCATTACTGATCCTTCTCTGCTTGCAGCCACAGAAGCTACCAGGAAGTCTCCAAGAAGCATCCAACTAGGAAAATCCATCACAGCTGAAATAAATTTATTCTGAGATTATTATACTCATATTACTTGAATATGAGGATCTAAAATTAGATTCCTTCGCATGTGGAGTGACCAGTGACATTCCTTAGGAAATTAATGAACAGATCTGGATCCATACTTGAAAATGACATGTGCAAGGATTGACTGACATAGATTTGCCTTTCATTTTTCACCCACTTAAGTAAACAGTTACTTAACATTTGGAAGCCTTCTACTAGAGTTTTAAAGTTTAGTGGTTTAAACCCTTTTTCAAGGTTACTGGCATGTATGAAATTTCCAAGTATGAATAAACAGTATCAATTAACAGCTAAAAGACACAACATTTCTACTTACTAGAGACAGAATTTTAAGAAGTCTTCTCCAAAAATGAAAATGGAAGATCAACTTTATAAAATTTTTCCAGGAATGATCTGTATAACATTCACTTTACATTAGATGACAACTTCAGAGACTGAAGTTAACAACTACTGGAATCAGGGGATCAGAAGAAAATCTCTATAAATCAAAGTACACTGCAAATCTTTTTCTCCAGATGCTGCCTGCTACAAATGGCCTCATACAGCTACTAGAGCCCTATCAAGTATGTGGAATGACTTGCTTGTCAATTAAACAGGATGTGAATACAAAAAGTAGATGGACACAGGAGGCACATTTCATTATGGGAATAGACATCATTCAAACTGACCAGCAACAAACAAGAAAAACTCTGGAGCCAATTGAACTGCAAACGTATGTGAGGAAAAACCCATTCAGTACCTCATATTCTCAGTTAATTGCCTTTTTAATAACACAGTAACTTGGAGAAAAAAAAAAAAAAATGAAACAACGGCTAAACAGAATCCCTCCATTCCCAAGGATCTGAATTATCCTCTGAACTTCACTCCATGATAGGTAGGAAAAGTTCAAAACCAGACACTCTTGAGTCATTACCACTGCTTGGCACACTAAACAATTCCCTCTGTGTCCACCTATTGTCACTTACCTTATGATCAGATTGCAAACTCTTAAAGGCAAAGACTGGTTTTTTTGGGTTTTTTTTTAATTTCTTTTATACCAGGAAGTGATAGTATCCATATCTCCTCTGTGCCACAGTAATATAATAAACTAAGTATCATTGTTAGGCTTTAATTATTTTCTACTCAAAGCTCAAAATCCATCGAGAGAGAGAGGTTTGCCCAAGTTTCTAGGAACAAAAGGCCAGTTTCCACATGTGGA
Organism: Erithacus rubecula; assembly: GCF_903797595.1. Lineage (NCBI taxonomy): Eukaryota > Metazoa > Chordata > Aves > Passeriformes > Muscicapidae > Erithacus > Erithacus rubecula. Next base: position 43,389,004 of record NC_136688.1, read on the forward strand.
GTGACATGAAAATATCCACTATGCAATGTTTCTAGTCTTTGCACTATGAAAAAAAACCCAAAATATTATCAACAAACTGTAAGGTATTTTTTTCATGCATTTCAACCCTTTCAGTGGAAAGAGGTAGATTAGAAATAAGTCACATCCTGCACTCCCTGATCCTTAATAAGGCACATTTCCATTCCACTGAAAATAGGACATATTTTAGGGCTGGCAACAAAAGTTGAAAGAAGTAATCAAATGCACTTGGAGTACTGTAATGTCTAGTCACAGACTAGCAAAAAAACAGACAAAACATCTTTTTTTTTACTATAGGAAATCTAGGTACTTTATCCAAATGAAATTTGAGAACAACAGACCTACAAAAGTATGGGGGCCCACTGGCTCATAAGGCTTACTGGCATTTAATTCTTTCTTTCACAGTGAAAGCAATGGACATAATAGTGGAAGTGTTAAAAAATGCAGCTTAAGATGCATCTGTCTTCTGTTAACTTCAAAAGTTATCTTAGAAGTGAGCTGGTAAGTTAAGATGTTGTTATTGAAAGATATTTAAATCCAAGAATTTGTTTTCATGACTACCTTGAACTAATATTTATCCCCAAAAACTGAAGGGCAAAATCCCACAGCAATAGGGGACAAAGCTACAATCATGTTGATATCTACTCGAGTAAACCTTTTAACAAATAACACGGACTGCATCCAGACTCTTTGCCAAGAGATCAATCACAGTTTAGCACTCAGCTTTCCTCCAAGTTTGACTTGGCCCTTATTCAAAGTAACATGAGAACCAGGATCTCCAAATGCCAAAGCCACCTCAGTAAGCTTCAACATGGAAGTTGTCAAACTGTGCAAACTCGAACGAGCGAGTTCCGAGAGCAGCCCAGCCGTTGCCCGGTTTAGAAATGGTGACATTCTCCCAGAGTGGATAACCATTTAACAGTCCCGAGGCAGAGTTGCCCTGCCAAAAAAAAGGAAAATGTTAGCTTTGTAAAATCCAGGGTCTGTGTAGACACTGAGCCTGCTCACATGGGAGACAAGACAAAGCAGAAGGATGTCAAGTCGACTTTCAACTCCATTTCACTATTTGACATACTGAGATGCATCTAAACATTGCATAGAATCCTCTGGTGTCTCAGCTCTGTGTAATAGATCTAATCCCTTTACAGTGAATACATTAAAGGCTTCTCTTCCTCTACTCACAGCTTTGCTAACTCAGTGTAGAACCTGAAGGGTAAACTGGTTTTCCACTTCCTTGTATCAGACTCTTTCAAAACAGTCCAACTTTAAGGTGATATGATATACTTGGCACTGATTCTGCAGAATTAGGCAGAAGTCAAAAGTAAAGAAATATGTAATTTAGTCATTAGACCAAAAGAAAGAGGAGACAGCAGAGCTTTCAAGTATCACTCAAGCCACTTCAACACATAGAAATTAAAAGCAGCTTCAAGAAAAAATACTATTTATCTTTTGTGTGTTCCACTAAACAGTATTTATAAAAAAGTACTTCAGTCTGCTTGTATTTCTTAATCTGAAAGGCAATTACAGACACAGGTTAAAGCAAAGAATGTCTTTTAAAGAGTCAGTGTGAGAATTATTTGAAGATGGCTCTGTACTTCGATCATTACATCATTACTTCAAAGGCATACTAGGTACAAAATAACACTGCAGATGAAGTTTGAAGCAGTAATTTTAAAATTACCAACTGCTTTGAGTTTTAAGTGATTACTTTTCATCCTCAGTAACGCAGTATCTTGGTCCATTTTACAGGTGGCAAGCACTGTCATAAATGCAGGTGTACTAAACCCAAAACTAAATGACATCTATTTCAGTGAATGTCTTAGGTGCAAGTGTCCCTTGTCTCCAAATGCGACAGTATAAGATACAAAACCCTGCTTCTAATAGTCAGTGGCATTTTAGCATGAGTGACTGAGTGCATAATTTAAGAGTTACCTTCAGTAGTAAATTTCCTCAGCTAGGATTGAAGCTTCCCCACATTTCAAGCCAGTTGCAGTTGCAAATGTTATGTTAGACAAAGGGACTAGACATTCAGAAGAGGAGCTTAAAGCCTTTTAGGTACTTGCACCAACATCACACCCATCAAAGCACACAGGGATATTTAAAGCACAGTTTGGTGCTACTTTCCTCCCCAAGTCACTATGATCAAAAAGCATGGAGCAGAAAGGAAGGAAAAAAATGTGGACAGGCTTCTCATTAACTGCAGCCCATTTATACAGCAGCACAATGTCTGTGCTCTTCCACCACAGCAGAGAAGGAACTGAGCTTATCTGAGTTTCCCAGTCCTTTACTAGCTCCACATACAAGGCCTTAGCCTGCAAGAGGAACAGGTGTGAGACAGATTTGTAACACAGGATACCTTAGTATTTTACTGATTGTATTAAGAACAAGAACCCAGGCCATTATCTTTCTGTCAGATTAAATAAGGGACTTGCCTCTCTATCTCCAACTTTCAATTCAGCTTTCCAGTTATTATCTTCTACACATTCTCAAGATCTCTTTTAAAATATATGCAGCAGAACTCAATATGGTATTTTAATATTGGTTTAATGTAACAGATATTGCTTATGTTTTTGATTGGGTAAAGTAATGCAAGTACACCATCAATAGAATAGCACAATTTTGTCTACACCATTTAAGACTGTAAGTTTCATAACTGGTTTTCTGCTTTTTGCCTCTGTCCTTACCTGAATGTTGAGAGTAAGTGTGTGCCATGCATTATCCCGGACACCAGCAAGTCCTTTCATTAATATTTCTTGTCCAGCTGAAAAACATGCTTAAGTTAGCAAAGTGTTACTTCAGCCCTTTGCTGAAACTGATAAATACCAAGCCAGCAAAAGGATTATAATATCTATTTTTCGGAAGTGTTCAGGACTGACATTGTACCAATTTCAGTTTCAGCACAGAAGGTTTAATATGCAAACCTGGACTCTGCATTATCAGTACATTCTCCTGTTTTGCCAAAATTGTTTTCTCACTGAAATCCTCAATGCTCTTGGCAATTTGGCATGAGATGACGATTCCCTCTATGGAGAGTACAGGTACACAGACAGTAGCTATCACTCTTCTGTATCTTCTGTAGATCTTCTTGTTTATGTATTGTTTGCAAATATTTTAAATCACAGGGTTTGAGTTGCCACACTATCATGTTGCTTAGTTTTACCCAAAATTTAAGCTAAGCAAAAATGGGGTGTGAATGACACCTGGAGGGAAGACAAAGACTTGAAAAAAATCAAGTGCTACAAGTCTTCATTTATTCAGTAGACAGTTTTTGCTGCAAGATAATTTAACATTCAGGCTCCCTTCTAGAAAAATTAAAAGATGACTGAAAATAACTATACAGAAAAAATTATCATATTGTATAACAAGAGTCTCAGTCTGAAATAATGGTGTGGTTGATCAAAATCCACTCATTTAATCTAGGAAAAATTATTTCTGACAGCCTAAGTAACTAATCAGGTAATGTTGCTAGGTCTTATTACAAATAAAAAATTAAGTCAATCCTAAACATAAATATGTATTTCCATATAGCTGAAACTTAAGTTTTTATGTAATTACACATTGAAGAATTTCCCTAGGCAGCACTAGTATGTTAGGAGAAGCTATGGAAAACCTTCCTTATTCTACCTGTCCATGGTAAAAGTGGAAAGGAACACAAAGACACAAAAAATACATCTTACCAGATATACTGTAGATTTAGAAGCTGCATTTGACTCATCAAAAACTATTGAAAATTTTAATTTATACTCATGAAGTGATAGGAAATGCATTTAAACAACAAAATATGCCACTGTTTCAAAGCAAATTGAAAAGTACTTTTATCTACTGATGAAGTATTATTGTACACTCTTCCATGTGCCTGTCAAGTGTTCTACAGATGAACACACGACTGTTAGCATCACAAATAGAACATGTGCTCACTCTACTGAGCTACACCAACAGAAGGATGCATAATTTGAAGAAACAGGAGGCCACTTATGATCATCACTTAAGCCAGATGTAAGTACAGTGACTTGAACTGCTCTCTAAGAAAAGCCATTTCATGTCAATCAGGACTTTTTTTATGTGCAGTTTAAGAATACAGATCAATTTTTTCTGTAATTAATACAGTATCAGAGTATTTATGAAAAGCAAAATAGTTCATATTTGCTAGTGTAAAACAGACTTTGTCAATGGAAAAACAAAAACTCCAGAAAGCTGGGCCTGAGAAATGAGGCAACCAGTAGCTTTCAGATGCTTTACTCACATATAAGAAGTGGCTATCACTAGTAATGACAAATGAACTATAAAATCTGAATGCTACCCATTTTTATCAAAGTTATCAAAATGACATTTCCATATTCAATCATCCACTTTTGCAAAGAGCTGCTTACCTAGGTCACCAGTGACTCTGTAGCTGCCATCTGCAAAAACCCAGAAGAAAACCCCTTTGGTACGTCGCACATATATCCCACCATTGTCAACTCTTCCTGCAATGAACACGCCTCCATCTCGAGGCTTTTCTATGTAGATGTCACAAGTGACTGTCATGTTTACCCTGTAAGAGAAGTTTAGTGTTTTAACAAGGAAGGAATCCATCTTTTTGAGTAGGCAGTATTAGAAATCATTTGATTTCCTGAGATTATACTGCAGCTCAACAGTAAAGCATTGTGTTATGCATGCAATGAGAGCTATAAAGAAGAATAAAGCAAAGTAATAACACAACCATCAAATAGCACCTAGAAAATTTACACAATTTTCTCCTCCCTAGAGTTGCACTACAAGGCTTTTAAACACAAAAATTCCTTCTCTCTATTAATGGATCTACATCCTACATCTGAAAGCACTTGTAATACAGATACACTCACAAGGTCACTTAATAAATAAGTTATTTATTTATAAAATAATTATTTACAGTATGTGAAAAGGCTCTCTGTGACAGCAGTTCAGCTGACAAATGAATTAGATAATATCTATTCTATCAACTTTTCTTCTCACCTATAACATATTATATTAGTAAGAACCTGAGTTTTCATTCTAATGTAATGCTCTTGATTTTTGAATATACAGTCCTTACACAAACAAGATTACTTTCCTGCCTCCCCATTTATCAAAAAAGAGACTTCCCCACATTTTCCATAAGCCATTATAAAGAGGCTCAAAGCAATGCAGAAATATTTACATGGGAATGCTTTCAGAATATTCCTAGGTTCAATAAAACCATGAGAGAAAAACACTAACATCCAGGATAAGAGAGCAAAAAGCTTTCACATGCACCAGTTTAAAATCCAAACTAAAACCAACTAAACAATCCTGAAATTGAATCATGATAAACTGCCATTGACAACTGAAATAAAGTATCATCCCACAGCAAAGTTTAATTCAAGATTGGCTCAGAATTTCAATAGCAGGTGCTCACTGTTGAAAATATCTGCCAGGGAAAAGTTGAGTCTTAAACTGAGGATGAAGCAAACAAACTTCAGGCCTGAAATGAAGGACTAGCATTATGAAGAGTTACAGACCAGTAAAACCTGAATAATCAACTGAATATTCAGGAAGCAGCCTTGGTTTTGAAAGCAAGACAAAGACTCAGAAAGAAATGGAACCAAAATAAAATAATATAAAGTTTTTAGGAATCTCAGTACAGTAATTTAAGAATTTGTCCTATGTAGCTGTTATAGGAATCACTGAATATGATTTACTCAATGAGGGAAAATTGATTATAGGGGGAATATGAGATTTTTGCTAACAGAGGGTTAGCAAAAGGAAACATCAGACAACTGAAGAACAACTTCCAAGTACAACAGGGTGTTATTCTTCCAGGCTTTGGATCAAAGTGATTCAATCACACCTCCAGGCCTGAAATTAGAAGTGTGAAGTATGTTCCAAAAAAGCATTTGCCAGATCAATGATCTAATTAAAGAGAAAAAACAGCATGGCTATTTTAAAGAATGTATCAAAAGATTTTAGGTTAGGCTTCTAAGCAGAAGAGAGTTTTAAGCATAAAGTGTATTATTACTATTAAAAGTATAATTAGTTAACAGGCTCTTTCCCAAATGCTTATTGATTTTAAATAAACATTATTCTAAAATATGCTGCTTGATTCTGAATTACCATCATTGTAGCTCCTAGCAATTTTTTAGCCCCTAGAAAGAACTGCAATTGTAACCATACTTTTATCAAAACAGTAAACCTCAGTTACTTTCACCCAAAAATAAAAATGGTTGTAGCATTGTAGCAAGTAACATTGGCATTAAATCCACACAATTCTACAAATGGTCAGAAGATGGCAGTCTGTAACAAATACAACTGAATTATAAATGAAATAGTCTGAGACTTATGAGACTGATCAAACTGCTAACAAATAATTCAAAATTACATAATGCAAAATTAATCCTTTACTTGGTCCAATTTAAGAAATAAGACTCAGAGCACACATTGGTGCTTCTAGTATGCCAACTCAGATCCATTAGTGTAAAAAATTAGCTTAAACAAATATGCCCAGCAGGACATAAGTGAAAAAAGACACATTTTAAGACAGTGCAGCATTAGGCTAAACAACCAAGAAATGTGGTGGACTCCCCATCCTTTAAGAGTCATTTAGACAGACACAGTTGACCTTCGGCCCTGAGAAGGGCTCAATGACTTTTAGAAGTGCCTGAATCATCATTCCTACATGTCTACAGAGAATCTGAAGGCAAAATCAAAAGCCCTCTGTCCAAGAGAAATGAGGCTTGAGACAGATTAACTGATCAGTACTCGCACTGGTGAGGACATTTCCCCAAATGCCACTACAAAATAGTATTTACATACCACTTAAAATTTCCTATGACACTGATGGTCTGGTCTGCATCAGAAACCCAAGTGATGGGCCGCTGAACCACCACCTGGCGGAGTGTGAACACATGATCTCCTGGGTCAGAAGCATTTACAAAGTATTCAAATACACCTGTCTGATCTGCAAAATTTGGGGCTTCACTGAAAGGTGGATTACCTGTTCAGAAAATAAAATACACATCAACTCTAAAACATTATTTTTTTTCTTCGGTGTATTTGTTTTCAGAAATTTCCCCTGAAAATTTTCTCCAGATTTTTGACTTACTATATCAATGTAGTCCCCAAAATGGAAGTTTTGAAGCAGACACCGGTTTTGCAAACACACGAACATCAGGTAAGACATTAAATTAAATACATCTCATTGCAAATGTAAGGTGTACAATCATACAGGTGTAAGTTGTTGGAAAAACAGGTATAAATAAACAAAAACAAAACAGATTTTCAGGCCACCTCATGTAGAGGATACAAATAACATAACTTACTGCCTTCCTACCTTACAATTATATCTGTGTGTGAATTAAGTTTTTAGATAAAAGAATTCAGGCTTACGTATATTGAAATCGTCTCTGTAATTTGAAGGAAAGGGTTGCGGAGGAGGCGGCTCTGGGAATTCACATTTCCATCCTGTCTTGAGTGTGGTTAAAGTGTAGACTTCATCCACATTTAGATCTAAAGAAAATCTTCCTCTCCATACCTGGAATTGAAGAAAGTTCAAGCTGCAAAAGTTAACAACTAAATGACAAAATACCCAAGTTCCTGAAGCAAAGAAGATCCTCTGAAGTCCTGATTTAAAGCAAAAATCCAATCTTCTTGCCTCAGCATTTAAATATCTCTGGGCTACTTTTAAAACTCCTTTTCCTCCAACTCTTTATCACCTCCAGGTAAGCTTGCATATAACCAGTAAAACTGCAGTCAAACAGCCTTAAAACATGCCCTAAGTAAGCATCTTAAGCATGAAAGTTGAGGAGTTTCACCAAAGAGGGAAGACACACCTGAAACTGTAGAAGGACTGTAATTAAAACTGATAAACCTTACCTTTACAGGATGGAGTTGCTGGAAAAGAATGGATTTTCCAGATTCAAAATCAAGTCTAGAATACCACACTTGGAGGGTTTCCACCATACGCTACAACAGAACACACCACACAATTTAAAACACAACAATAGCAAAATAATCAACCTTGAATATTTATTTTGAGAAATACTAGTCCTCTATGTTTGTCTAATTTTGGTTATTTTAAAGCTGTTGATCACATTAGAGGCCACAACTCTACTCCTGTAATTATTACATATGCCTTACATTTTTATAGATCATACATCAATAAGATATTGTCCTAACATGCCCTAATGTTGCTTACAAATACAGAAAGCACTGCAAACACAGACAGAATCTTTAGATTCTCTATCACCAATAATACATCTTAGATACAAGCTCTCTTCTGAGAAGTAACCAGACTGAAATATTATCCTGCTAATTTCACTTTTATGAGGCCTTCAGTCTAGTTGCTAGTTCTTTGATTTTAATTTTTGAGCAAAGTATTTTGCTTACATATCTCCAGCCTTGTGCAATACTACAGTATATCAACTATATTAGTTATCAGATTTTAATCACACCTAACCCCTATAATTTCTTTCAGTTACTGGCATCAACAAAGCAAGTGACCTAGAATTTGGTTTCAATAATCCACCTGATACTTCCTCAAAAGGGAGCTGACAAGCAACTGCTTTTCCTAAGTGAACCATTTTATTGCCAAAAGTATCATCCAAATTATCTCCTCCTAAAGGGAATTACTGCTGCCAAAAAAAATCAAAATAAAATTTCAAGTAAGTAACTGTCAACTTCTGAGAAGGAATCATCCCAATCACCTAACAATGACTCCCTCCTACACTGTGAAAGTTTTGTTCATGTTTCAGAGGGAAATTTACTTTAGCAAGATTAAAAAGAGAATAAACTAATCAACAACTGGGAGATAATCAGAATATCTCTTCACAGGATGCAACACAAAATGTACACTATAAATCAACTACAGCTATTCCCCTGAAAATGAACTGATAGCTAGAAAGGCTATGGCTGTGCTGGCCCAACAAACTATATCAGCGTATCAGAGCACCCAGACTTGGAAAAAAATCTAAAGAAAAATTTAGTTGAAATTTCTTCTTCAATATACAGAAAATTAGACTGGGAGGCAGCAAATCTACAATTTTACTTATGAGATTGCCATGACAGTCATGGTAAAACAGAACCAGAATGCTTAAAACTTTGCCAGGTGTGGAATGTCTTGCTAACCTGTGATACTGACTTCCATGTATTTGATTATGAATGGCAATTCAGTTCACAAGGCTGATCAAATGTATTCAAGATCTACTTACAAATGACCCTGTGAGGTAGAAAGTTGCTCTCTGAGGTTCGACACTGAAATTTGGCAATGGAGGCCTGATACATTGAGAGTGATTATGACTCTGAAGAAAAAAAAATAAATGTATCAGAAGAGACACGTTACTGGAATGCAACACATGGCAACATTAATGAAAAACCTACAGCATAGAATTGAAAGAATAATAATTTATTTCATTGTTATCTTAATAGCTGCAATTACAGTAGTTTAATGATTTTATTTTGAATGCAGATTTTAAGAAAGCACACAATATAACTTCCTCTGAGTGTGTTATCCAATTAAAGCTATTGTGCAATAAAAAGATATAGATGGCATATGTATTGGCCTCCAGGAAGTCTCAACTAGGTATTTAAAGCTTAGATAGAAAAAACGATCTCCAGTGAACTCACTAATAAAGCTACAAGTATCAAAGAACAGTCACAGATATAGAACTACAGAAATCAAGACAAGTTCTTTATAACAAAACATTTCCTGCAACTTTTCTAGTCCACTGGAATTGCTGATGCACATACCATAGTTTCAATGATGATGGTAAGGTTCCCTAGGCCATCTGTCAGAGCTACAAAACTGCCACCTCCTTCCAAGTGTCCATCCACTTGCAAGTATGACCAGCCTGGCTGAGTAAATTGTGTGGTGTGTGCTGAGACAAAAATCAGAATACAATAATTAAGACTTATTAAAAATTGTACCATTTGTAGGCTTAATTAAATTTTTCTCTCATGCATGCTGACAAAACTGAAATCTGATTTGGGGAAGAAAGTAATAGAACTTCCAAAACAAAATTTACCTACATAAGAGGAAAGCAAAATTAAAAATCAACACTGTGGCAGTTAAAATGACAGCAATTATTTAGACATTAAGTACAAACTACATAAGGTAACTATGTCCATTCAGTTTGAATATTCATCACAGTTCAGATTTTCCCAAATCTTTTTTTTTTCTTCAAAAAAGAAGAACTTTACTTCAAATAAAGTAAACATCTGAGGCAGAGAAAGCACAAATGGGCAACTCCATGAGGAATAACTAAATAAGTAGAGTTTTCAGAAAGTAAGTGAAACTATCAAAGAAGAGTATGATCCAGATCATGAAAATACTGAGCAACATGGAAACAGGAATAACTGCTCAGCTGTTCTGTTCATGGGAGACTGTGGCCATTTTTCTTTAAATGCTTTTGCATATATAGGTAACCAGCAGAAGCACAAAAATTAAAGCATTTGTTTTATTCCTCCATCATGGCACTGCATAGTTGCTCTATAGAATTGCAGCAAAGACAGTAAAATATTACAAGACTAGAGTAGCCAGTGAATCCAAGCCATGGACACTAGATGAACATGCTTCACTTTCCCCAAGCTCGAGGAAATGCTGATTTACACAAGCCAAGAATGTCAAGCAGGAAAAGAATAGAGGTTCTTTGTTCCATTTTTGTAAATTGAGAAGTACCAAATGGAATCGATTGATACCCAAAGATAAAAAATAGAAAAGGGAAAGGAAACAGGAAAGCACATTAACCTTTTATGGGCACTTGAGATCAAAATATTTTAGTAGTAACAACTATAAAGGCTTATTCATTTCTGATACAGCTAAAGGTCAAGTATAAACATTTCCCTTACTATTATATCTTTCTGCTTTCTATTGAAATGAGATTATTTTCTTCTTTCTTAATGTATTCACAAAACTTTCCACAAATCTACCTCAATTCACTACAAAAGATAACACACATAAAACCACTAAATAAATAAAGGTCTCAAAAAATACAGTGATATTGTGTCAGAGCACCAACTTGCAACTGCAAAATTTTCACCTGTAATCCAAATGGGAGATTCAACTTTATAGTGGCCACTCCACGGCTCCTTTGCTGTCATTAATCCACATCGACCAAATGGCAACTCCTCATAATAACTAGCCACCAGGTTCCATGCAATTGTTCTGGAAGAAAAACAGGTGTTTTCTCCATTCATGTGGATAGTATTAGATTAACTTAGTACAAGAATCCATTCCTCTTTTTTCTCCAGCATACAAGGAAAACAGTTTTGGGGATGGAAGGATTATGCTTCTAGCTAAAGGAAAAATAAAACCTACAGGAGAGGAAAATCAAGAAAATCAGCTTCCAGTGTTGAGAACTTTTTCCAAAACTGGTGGTAAATTCTCTGGCTATAGCACCACAAAAAGTTTTACATTAAAAGAAACGTGTTGAGGGTAAAGACTCAATTTTTTGGGGGCTTTTCCCTGTTCTGAAGAGAAAAAAATGTTGTTAGCAAAGTCTACAGCTTTTCACTGGGTGTTGTTTGGTTGAGGTTTTTGTGATTGCTTGGTTATTTCTGTGCATGTGGTAGTTGTTTTGAGTGGATTTTTTTAGTGAAGCAGTTAAGTACCACCCAAAAAAAGAAAAGGATCTTATCTTTATCCATATAAGTAACAAACCAGCCATACTCCAGGAGTTGTTGCTCTATCCTGACAAAGATAAACACTTCATACACTTTGATTTGGGCTTCACTGAAACTGCTTTGCATGGACTTTAAACCTCTGGGCCTTAAGTATGGAAATACAGCTTAACAGAGTAGTTAAGCAGAAGGCAAAAGCTGTCAATCTCTTTTGCTATTGCATACAGGTGAGTACAAAGACCTCATTCTAAAGTCACTTCCACAGACTTATCACACTATACATACATACAGAAGATATCCCGCAATTCTACAGAATTGTGACCATAAAATACACAACTCTTGAATTGTAAACTCAACTTGCTCACATCAAACTTATTCTGTTGATTTCAAACTTAGAAAGAAAAGTAGGAAACTCAACTTCAGGAAGTTGAAAGGAAAACAAACAGTAGAAAGATAAGCTGCCTTTCGTCAGAAACATATTGTTTTCAGTATAGAAGCCAAGATAATTTCACTGTTGGACATGTGGACTTGTAAAAATAGAAAAACAATTAGAAAAGAAAGACCTCAAATTAAGATATTAAAGTATATGAGGATTAAGAAGTAATCAGAATGACCAGGAATTCATATAGGAAATATTAATCTGTTTGAAAATTTCAGCTTGCAGAGAAGACAAAAGAAACCAGGTGACTGAAGAAATTTTCCTTTACAAGTATCAGTGATTTTTCCTGCACTCCACTTGAAGCAACAGACAAGAAGATTTCTCTTTATTTTTCCAGAATGAAGTTCCAAAAAATCTGTAAGCTTTGAAGAATTTTGCTTACATTTTGATGCCTACATTTTCTTTAATCAAACTTTTTCTTTCAGATTACCAGCTGCTGCACCAGAAACATCAAACTATATTTTCTATTATTTTCTAAAACTGAGTTATGTAATATTTCCCAGTAAAGAGAACATTTTTTTTTTACAGTTTTCAGTTTGGAAAGAAAATGTGCAGAAAACAATTTATCAAAAGACTACAGCATGTTCAAGAATGGATTCTGAGGAAGAAGTTGTATGGAAAAACTAGATAATTATGTCCATAATAATCTGTTTAATTGAAGACAATCTAATAAAGACTTTATAAAAAATATGATAAATTAGTTTTGTTATTTTTCTCCAATGTTTTTCACTGTTAGCTCTTCTTAAGAACATTCTCTTTTTAATAATTATCATTAGTCTCAAAGGCTCTAAAATGAACTGAATACATCACTGAGTGCTGAATAAATCACTGAGAAACAAGAATACATTGAAATTTGTGGGACTTCTACTCCAGAAAGAGGTCAGAACAGTAGACTTCCTATCTCACCACATTAGAATTCAGACCACATTGGGGTGACTTTCAGTTTACCTGTTTTCTCACCAGAGCAAAGGTGTTACACAGTACTTTAAATAATTCTTACACCCCAAGTTGTGAAAGCCAGCAACAGTGCTCAGCACTTACGAGGTCATGTTTCCATTCACGTAGTTTTGGTTCAGGATCCGAGCCCAGCAGCCTGCACCAACATCATTATTGAAAGTACTGTAATCTTCTGATGACCACAGTTTCTTCCCAGTTAATATGGCATTTTGCACTGTTTTTGTCCCAGGGTAATGAGCCCTACACAGTATTTTGAGAAAGAAAGAGAAAATCAAAGTTTGGAAGTACATATAGCAGGAATGATTGACTTCCTTCAAACTGAAAATGAAGAATAAAATTTCTTTGGAATACCATAAGTGGAATACAAGAAAATTGAACAAGAGGGAGCTGTAACATTCCAGAGCTTATTGTATTTACATCAGTTTATTACTTTTGCTACATGATAGCATATAGATAAACTTAGTTTTACATATACCATACAATTTTCACAGCTTGCTAAAGCAAATCTCTGTCCTGAAATTGAGCTTGAAGATGGACATATTACCATAATATGATGAATAGAAAAAATACATGCTAACTCATACTATCTTAAACAAAACCATAAATAATATAAAAACAACCATAAGATATGGAACTAGGCATTATGCTAAGAATTTAGCAGCATGAATGCAGGTGTCTTAGGATTGTCATGTCTTAGAATTAAACATAAACTTGACTGATTTTGTACATCTTTTTTAATAAACTCGGGTTTCAAAAAGCATTGGACTACTGAAGTTACAGAGGTATAAAGTGATAATAGTTGAAACATATGTTTGCTAATTTTCTTTTCAAGATCTTCTTTAGTGTGAGGAGAGATCCTTTCTCCCAATGGAGAATTTGATTATACTCAATCACAACACTGACCCGCTGTGCAAGGTTTGCTGACTGAAATAAAACCTTGCAGACCACTTGCAGAAAACAGGGTTGTGATTTCCCTCACTTAGCAAATTATTGAACACACTTAATACCTACATTAAAATGAAACTATTTCCTTTACTATTAGCCTGCAACTTGAAAAATTGATACATTTGAGGTAACAATACGAGAAACACCAGTTTTTCTGGGCTAAGAGTTGGGGGGTTTTTTCATTACTTTCCCTGTAGTGGACAGTTTTGTAGTCCTTCATACGTACCTTCACTAATGGTAATGTAACAGATACTAGGAATTTTAGCTAGATTCTAGTCTGCTGTACAGATTACTGTATATTTCCCCTTTGGCTTGGAAACCTAAGTGTTGCCTAAGTACCAAGCAAAAGGTTTTTGTAATGGCATAAAGTGCATAGCTTGCAAAAACAAAGCAGAGAAGAAATAATTTGTCTTTCTACACTCCTGAAAAGGTGTTCCTTGGGTGTTAATATCCCTGCCCAATAAAAGCTGAAATACACAAGACAGTATTTAATTTTCCAGTTAAGATTGAATCAGAGTAGGGATGTAAAACTTACACTTACAAAAAGTTAAGCAAATACAGCTTACTTAAACAGCATATAAACTGCTGAGCTTCATCCAGACATTATCCAAGACTCCACCTATGAAAAACTGCCAAGATACTGTTCATGTTCAATATGGGGGGTGGGATTGATTGCAAGGGTAGATGCCACTGACTGCTTATCTGTATTTACAGAAAAATCCTTTATTTCTGCACCTCCTATGGTTCAGATAAGTAAAGATGAATGGAAAAGACTCAAATTTAAATGAAGCAAAGAACTGACTGAAGCATGTGATTGGGTCAGGCAAGTTTATGGTATTTAGTAAGTAAAATTTAGAGCTACTGTAAAAAGAAAAGTTAACGAACATTTCATACACACATTTCATTCAGCCATCGAATGAGTAATCAATCTCAAATTTAGTCTACTAGTAAAATATTACTATGAGAAAACCCAGAACTAGTAAAACAAGTCAACTGGTTGCATGTTTTCCAAACACAAATTCGTCACCAAAACAAAATGGGAACTAAGAATCAAGCCATTGTAACTCAAAGAAAAATCACAGCCCAAATTCATTTCTGGATCACGAACATTTCAGTAACAAACCAGTGGAAACTACAAGGCTGTGCACTTAGTTGTAAAGCTAAAGCTCTTCTTGCACACCAGTTAGAGTAACCAAAACCCTCAGAATCAATAGTGTTGTCCAAAAAACTTCCAATCCATCAAAAGTGCAACCACACCCAACAAGAATCTTCGACATGATACAAGAATCCTGATTCAATTAAAGGTTGAGGCTGTTCCTGGGACAAGAGTTCTGTGATTTGATGTGGGTTAGTAAGAAAATTTTATAGTATCAATCCTTTTCTTGCAGGTAAGAGTACAGAGAGTTAAAGCTTTGGCTGTGTTAGTTATAAATAAGATGAAGACAAAATATAAACAAACCACCAAGAAAGAAGAACAGAGAGAACCCCCTACCCAATCACATCGACCACTCCATGGAGCTCAGAGTCAATCATCATGACAAAGGAAATGGGCTCCCACAGTCTATCGCTGGCTATGATCCTCACCTGCTCCAGACCATGCTTATCCAATGTGTACCTCAACAGCTTGGGAGAAAAAAGGAGAGCAAAGAACAAAGACAAGGAACAAATAAAAAAAATGTTTTTCAAATTGTCAAAACTTTATACTGGGAAAGGCAGCATCTTCTTCAGCACTAGCTTCAATTCATGTTTTTGCAACTTGGATAACTGTTACACCAAACAAAACGTACAAGATTGTCAAGCACAAAGTGACCTCAAAAGACACCTTCTTCTATCATACTGAATTCCATAATACATGATAAAAAGAAAACTTTAAAATGTTTTGTTCTTTTACAGACAAGATAAAGCATATCACATTACATGCAAGATACTCTATTTGCAGATTAGCCACTTAGATGTTACAGTGCAGATGGTTAAACGACAAGACACGTACGTACTTTCTGAACCTGAGCATCTGAAGGACAGACATCTAAATACTATTATCTTCCACCAGGTCAGCAGAACTCACTGGGATAGTTACTAACTTAAAGTCAGCATCAGTTGAGAAACATGGTGCTCTCATTTTGTACTAACCGTAATTTCATGATAGATAACAAAACCACTACTCAAGAAAACCTAACTCTTCATTTTTTATGATCAGTGGGGGGTGGGGGATTTGGGGAAAACTCTGACATTCAAGAATAAGCTCTGATGAAAACAACTTCCATTTTAGAGAATAACTAAAACATCTCTGTGGTTCTAAAGACACAAACAAAAACAAGTACCCCCATCCTTGATTCTGTCAAGCTCTTAAAGAAACAATATCCGTACACAGTCAGTTAATTCATTCTTCACGCTGTATTGTTAGGGAAATCATTACTAAAACATTTCCTAATGCATCTGCTAAGCTGCAAGTCTTGCCTAATCTAAGAAAGCTTTTTAAAGTTTGTTTTAAACCAAATGAGTTACTCAATGCTGACATTATAATTGGTATTTCTCAGGTAGCCACTTCCAGGTCACTGGTGTTTGCAAGTTCAACACATACAAAAGCAGTTTCTTTATAAAAATCCTTCTTAACTGACTTGCTATAACCCTTGAACCATGCATTCATTTAAACTATGATGAACATACCATACTTCCATACATACAGAGGATAAATGGCATATGATTGATGACAAGAATATTCTAATCACGGAAAGGTTAACAACAGAGATAAACAAGTTAACAAATGCAACACAAGTGAGCAATTTGTATCTGTACGGCAATTTCCACTGGAAACATGCAGGTTTTTTAAAACTATGCATAATTTTGAGAAACCAGAGGTTACAAAAAGAGCAAGAGGAGCAGAATGTTGCCAGAAGCAAGGCAGTAAAAATGTGCATTACGGAACAAGAGTGAAGGCAAACAATTGAGTTGACATTTGCTGAGACACCAACAGAAGCTGCTGCAGCCAACAGCTGCCAAAACTGAGATAGGCTGTATTAGTTCATAAACACTGGGTGCTTGTTTTTACTTCTATGTTACTGTCAGTGCGTGCATTTCTAGTGTTATCTGTTATGAGATACAAGCAAGTAACAGAAACTTTTAGCTCTAGGATATGACTAGAAAAATCTCAGCTGCAGCCACAAAAAGTCCCAGGGTGATAAGTTCCATTCTGAAAGTTCAAGTTCACCCGAAATGAAAACCAGTTGCAGACCAAGAATTCAATCCTAAGGTTTTCTGACTTGGAACATGCACATGCAGATTAGTTAGATGTTTCCTATCTTTAGCTAGTGCTATGAAGCCTAAAACACAGTTCCTAAATGGACACTTGAAAGAAATGATGGAAGAGTGATAAGGTCAGCTTACACATGTACTAAACTGAAAGAAGAGAAAGACGAGAAAGAATAATCCACCACCACTGTACACAATGACGGAAAAAATGGAAACAGCTAGCAAGTATGAAATAAGAATAAATTACTCTTGAAAATGGAGATGAAGACTTACAGATAGGAAGCAACAGCAGTGTTTAAAATGCCTCCCTTCTCCCACACTTACCCGACTACCTCAATAGCATCATTAAGATAGGGATCAACTATCATCTCTTTGGAGATGTTCCAATCTCCATCCGCAGCGATGATGCCAACGTTCCACAGACCCAGTCTATCCAAAAAATGTCGAAGTACCTTAGTAACAGATAACACCACTTAAAGTACAGCCTTCATCAATAAGGCAACATGAAATTTAAGACTGAAAACAAGAACTTTGGAAGGAGTCAATGGAAGCCTCTATTTACAGACAAGAATGAATAAGAAAAGTTCTCACTTCTCAAACAAGAGATATGGTGGCAACTAAGACAAAGTTAATAGTAAGTATTTTTAAAATTGAAGGGTTATCATTGACATTGTAGGCATTACACAAAAAATGGGCTTATCACTTGGATAACTTTTGACACCACATGTGCATACATATACTCCACTGGACACTTTCAACACACTGACTCCTGGCATGTATGTAATTCATTACACAAAAGTAATGGATTTATCACAAAGTCAGTCATGTTAAGCTAATCTAAAAACAACAGCTGGCTGAAATGTGGAAGTGGATATAGCTCCTCAAGTGACCAGATGCAAAAGTTTACCTGATCCTCCAAAAAAGTACACTGAAAAAACAGGCATTGAAGTATTAAAACAGAAAAGACCTATCCATGCAGCTCCCTGCAAGAATAGAAATCTCTGCCAAACACCTGTTCTGTTCAAGTGAAGACAAACATTTTTTCCACTGTCGACTTCACTGAAAAAAAATCCTTGATGTTTTAAGTGTTTGATATTTAAATTTATCCACTACTTGGTTCTCATGTTTCACTTTCACGGAAAGCAATGAATAAACCTAGAATTGCATATTTACAATAAAACTGAGGGCAACCAGTTTTGAATTCAAACATACCAGCAGAAAAGACAGAGTTCCTATTCTGTCTTTCCATCTTCTCTTTGCTATTGCACTGTTAAAGATGATAAACAGCTCATGTTTGTCTGTGGAACTCCTTAGGTAAAATCTATCCACGCAAAATATACTCAGCCTTAATAATTAAGAATGAACCACACTTAGAGAGGGCTGGTACTACCTGAAAACTCAAATTAGAAATTAAAAAAAAAAAGGAAAAAATTTTAAAATACATTTTCAGCAGCTTGCACATACATCTGAATCTGGTAAAGTCAATAGTCCAGAGTCTAAAATGCTTTGTTCAATTTTTGATACAAAAGAATGATGCACTGCGTGCATGCATAAAAAAGATTTTGCAACTTGATTCAAAGATCAGTAGGCATGAACCCTTAAATAATTTCTTCTAATAGCCCTCTGGCAATGTGAAGAAGAACAGGGAGCATCTCTACTTTTCATGTAGTCAAATAAGGACAGAAATCAAAGTCTAAGTGTTTATGACAATCAAAGCCTAGATCTAAAACTAATTAAGACATAAAACGTATGAAGAAGAAAAATAGCAATGAAGTTCTGTTCACCTTTGAAACACAAAGTCTACCAAAAGAAAAATTCATAATACTAGAAGGTCCTTGCAATTTAAAGCATTCTAGCTACCTAGATACTCAGAAAAATTGCCTAACCACAGAGCTCAGAAGAACAAAATGAATAGTTGCAGAATTTCCATGCTGAAAGAGAAGTATCAAGGGCATAGAACTGTATGCACCCAAAATGCACTCCACAATAACATATGCTGAACAGCTCCCTCACATTCAGCATTTATATAACTGAAAGAACAGGTTCTTTGAAAGAACAAGAATTTAGAAGATCTCAACTTTTTCTTCTTTCTTTTTTCTGCTTAAGAAAAATAACTAGTGCCTTAGTGGATGAAGTATCTAGAATAACATCTTACAAGTAAAAATTTAGCCAGATAACTAAGAGCTTATCTGTGATGTATTTAACAGGAATTACAGAAAATGTTTGGTGTGCAGAGGTACATTTCAGTACATTGACTTCTTGTGAAATGGCAGACTGCAAATACAATTATCATGCTGATGAGAGAAGTGGTGCCAACTGACACTGTAAGAGAAAGAATGGTAAAATATGTGCTTAATTAAATCCTCTTATCAGTTAAAATACAGTAGAAGGAAGGCCAAAACTTCTCAGTAAATATTTGGGTGATTTTAGGATCAAATTTTAAACTAAATATTCAGCTCTAAAAGCCAAATGCTCAGTCCTAATTCAACAGTATTCAAAAAGCTATCAAGTGAAATGTTGCCCCTAGACTCAACAGTTTGCTCTCCATATTCTTTCTCTCCACATGAGGAAGCCAAGACAAGCAGACAAAAAAGCCTCAAGGTAACTTGAGCACAGATTTGGGATTGTTCAGCCTGAAGAGAAGGTTTTGGAGTTACCTAACTGCTGCCTCCCAGTACCTGAAGGGACCCTACAAGAAAAGATGGAGAGGGACTTTTTACAAAAGTGTGCAGTGATAGAACAAGGGGGAATGGACAGGAATGCCCTGTCCCTGGAAGTGTTCAAGGCTAGGCTGGATGAGATTTTAAGCAGCATAGTCTAACAGAAGGTGTCTCTGACATTGCAGAAAAATTGGAATTTGATGATCTTTAAGACCCTTCCAACCCAAGCCTTCTTTGATTCTCTGAGTTGTTAGCTTTTAAGAAGAGGTAATGCCATTGTGTCTCAGCCTCAAAGCAACAACAAGGAAAGGAAAAAAGCAGGAGCTTGTGCTTAAGATTTCACTGCAAGACAATATAAAAAACAGAAGTGAGTTTTCAAAGCAGGGCAGCGAAGGCTGCAGAAACATTCAGTAGTGAGAAGTATTAGAGCTATCTCAAGGTTGGTTATGTGAAATGCTGTGTTCCTCCAGCTTTTCAGAACAAAAGCTACTGAATTTTGCAAAGTTAAAAACACAGAGCCTTTACTGTGGTTTAATAGCAATATTTAAGCGTAGTGTAATCACAGAATGTAGCTACAGAATTTTAAGCAACTCTGGATCTTGGATTTCCAGCTATATCCAAGTTAATACAAAGATGATTTAAGTTTGTATGATAACAGCATCAACTGAAGCTTCCATTAAAATTTAGAAGTCCTAACATTTGGCATACACTGAAATGCCCAAAGTTCAAAATAATAGTTTCAGACACACAAAATAAACAATTTAGATATTCTAGATACATGTTATTTTTTCATGCATGCAACTACAAGAAACGGAGTTCAGTAAGTGTTCTACACAAATTCCTACACAAATTCAGAAAAGCTAATTGTGAACAGCATGACAAACACTTCACAGAAATAAGAAAAGAACACATACCTTAATGTATTTGCTACTAAATGCCCTTTCATTCCATATCTAAAAAGAGAAAGTAAAATCAATTTAGAAAAATCAGGATATGTCAATGGAGAATTAAAGATTTCATTTATATACATGTAAGATTTAGAATCTATTAATCAACTCCACAGTTTCCGTGTGCCAGATGGAAGTGCTGGTAGGTTTTGTTATCGGCTCTTCTGGGGAAAATTCTCCATGAAAGTTCATAGTAGCCGCTTGTTTATCTTTCTCTGAGGTCCCTGATTGCATTCTCGCTGACAAGAGTGCTAGAGCTGCTTGAGCTCTACAATGGCAGCAGTGTTACCTTACCAGTGGCCCTACAGTTTGCTAGGAATCATTGAGAAACACGTGGCTTCAAGGTGTGGCCTAATGAATGGGCCCCTGTTGCAATACACGGACATAGGAGAGCAAGAATAACTCACATATTGAACTAATCGATGCAGCTCACTGCTCTTTCTAATTTACACAGCACTACATCCAAGCTCGAACACAAAAGAGATCCAGCATACTTTAAGTAAACAGATACAAAATGAGCTAATTTCTAAATTTTCCATCTTTTATGGAAAGAGTTTAAGCTAAACATAGCTCAAAATTCAAAAGCAGGAACACTGGTCTTCCTTTCTACCAAATCCCTTGGCCTACAACACACATATAAAACTTGTTTCTTTCTTTTCTTTTCTAATCACAACATGAACACTATGACTCACCAATAAAGGTGAGATTTAGATTATCCAGTGATGTACAAGACGTTTCCTGCAGATAGGGTAAGTACAATTGATTTTGAGATTTCTACATCTTTCTATAAATGCTAACATGAAACTTCAGAAATGAGCCAATCAAAACATTACTTACAGAAAGGCTCATCTCATCATAATGCAAATAGTGATATACAGAACATGTACTTGCAGCAAAAAGTGTGGTAAAGGCTAACCATGTGCAACCATAATAGCATTGAAATTGTTTTGACACGTTCTGAGCCTTCACAGACCTCTCACTGATTCCCTGTATTTCAGATTATACCCACAAAGAAATGAGACAATATGCAATATCACCATATAGCCTGGATAAGCAGAAATTTGCTTTTCTTAGAAGCAGAGAATTTAGAAAGCTAACCAATATGAAGCAACAACACTGAAGTCAACACTACTTGAATACATGAAGTGCAGAACTTACTTTCTACTCCAAGAAAACACGGCAGAGAAAAACAGTACTCCCTGTCCCCACAACTGAATTGCTGAAGTATCACTATGTTACCCACAGTGCAAAATAGACCCAACTGAAACAAGCCAGCAACATCAAAGGGGATGCATTCCCGAGGAGATATATGTGAGATACACCTCCCCACATTGCAGTAAAAAGGCCAAACTTCTGAGGGATGGGAACCACAGTTTTAGAAGCTTTGTTCTGGACTGCTGAAGTGATTTTTAGCTTTTCCGCAGTTAAACTTCTCATATTAAAACATTTAAGAGTCCAAAGTAAGTGTCCAGTTAGTATAGGATTAATTTTAGAGGAATCCGAGACACACTTTCTTGCCCAAATAGTGAACTTGAAGGTCTTTTAAGATTCATTGCTTCTCTCTCTCTCATCTCCAATTTGACATTTTTTCTCAGACATTCAGTCACTACTTCCATATATTGCTCTATTGGACAACATAGTAGTTGTACAGTGAAACTTTTAACTACTATAAATAATGCAGTAAAAATGGAAAAAGTTGTAAAGGATTGCTCCTCTGCAAAACAACAACCATATTTTATGCTAAGTCATGTTAGCTGACCTTCAAACTGTGTTAACTGATGCTTGTTATTATCTGGTAACTGCTGAAATGCAAGCAGAACAAACAAAGCAGAAAAGGAAAAAGACCTCTCAAATTCTTTGGTAACTTTGTTTTAGAACTGGGAAGGTAGGAACCATTTGACACTTGTTCTGCTTTAACAGACATCATTTCAGGAAGACTGTAAACTAACACAACTACTGCCTCTCCCCTGCAACAGTACAAGCCAATACTGCAATTACAAAAAAAAAAAAATTGTCTTGCCATCCTCCTCTAGTTGTCAACAAAGAGAGGCAAGAACAAGATTTTAGGAATGAAGACAGATAAAATATACATAAAATGAGCAGGAGATTTTGCTTTACTGACCCCAATATAATCAATGTCCAAATCATGATACTGTTTTGCTCCTAATATCCAAGAAACAATATAGTAAGCAGTGATATCTGGGTAGTCATAGGGCCAATTTTCACCATTCCCTATCCATCCTGGAAATGCCCAAGGTAATCCTGGAAAGAGATAAGAAAAACAAATGAATAAGGTAAATGGTTGGTCTACATTACTCAATAAGCTCCTAGAGTAAGATGTAATTTGCTCTACCTACAATGAAGGAACAGATATGCACTTGAAATCTGCTCGATTCCAGTGAAGACAATGAAACACAATGTATCAAACTGCAGAGTATGGTCCAACACAAATTATGATCCAGCTACTAATAGCTGGGCTTTTTTTTAATGAGCTAGGAAGCATTCATTACTAAAGAGCAACTGACTACATACAATATGTTTTATGGTACTAGCTCTAACAGGTTTGAAAATGCAAAGACTTTAGGATAAAAATTTACAAAGCTGAAGGGTCAATACAGAACATGAAAAGCTGTTTAACTCCTGAATATGAATTTCAGAAGACATGATGATCTGATCATAACAGAGGAAGGAATATTAGGATAATGAAAAAGCATTTCCAAGTCTCAGTTGCTCACTGGATCTTGTAGTAAGTAAGAAAAACAAATTAATCTGACCAGATGCTACTAAGTGTCCAGCCAACTTGTATACCATACCATAGGCTAATTTAGAGGTAAACCCTCCTTCCTTTCTGGAGAGCTTGTTGTGAGGGAAGAGGGATATTATTAACAATTACAATTAGTCATAAATAGTAGGCTTAACAGAACCTGACTGGCAAATCCTGTACCAAGCCTTGCTTCATGGCTGGATATGGTAAAGCCCCCTGGAAGTGGGGGAATTAGAAAGCTTTTAACTGACAGATTTCTTACCTTGTTTTGAGTAAAATACATTTTGCATTTTCAAAATACAAAAACATAACCTAGGATTCCACATTTATATTGTCACAGCATACACACAACTCACAATCAAAACAGGAAGAAACAACTACACATGTAGGACAAATCAGAAGAGCAGAATCACTATAGTGGAGAAAGGGTGTGTGATTGGTTTGTAACAAGAACATTTAATCAAATACACTGTGTGTATAAGATTTATGTATTTATACTTGCTGCAACTTTACTTTATCCCTCTCAACTTTTTTTATACAATTATTCCAAAATTCATCTCTTGTGATAAATCAACCATGTTCATTGCTGTAATACACTAAAACCATCAGTTACTCAATACAAGCAAATTATTAGAGATTTGTTATTTTATGCTTCCTGTCAGTATGTTGTGTTACTGCAACAAGGTAAAATAAAGCAAGCATCAAGACAAGCTTAACAAATATTAGAGATTCTACTTTGTCTACTGCAACATCAAAATATGTCCCCATCAAAATGTTAATTAAGGGCCAGATAGGTAATTTGGTCAGGGGAATAAAAAGACATTTAAACCTAAAAGCTCAAAGCAATTTACCAATCAGTTTAATTTTGGGGTTCCTCTTTTTAGCTTCTTTCATCAGCCACCATTCATAGCCCCGGAAGTAGTTCTCATCATTTTCATAGTGCATATGGGAGGGTTCAGTACCATCTAGGAAGGAAAGAAACAGGTAGCTCACAATTATCTTCTGTGTCATAAGCTGTTACACATCATAAAGTTTGCTGCATTGCTCATTAACATAGTATGCAAGCACATATCTCCAAAATGGTTCACAAGTTCCTTGGTATTTATTTCAAAGCTAAAGGAACAGTGGAAGGTAAATGCATGATTTGCTACCCTTCATTCTTAGTGCATTAACTTAGCATAATTTTAATATTTTTATATTGAAGGGGTTTTGCCTATTTTTAATATCAGCTGTGGTTAATTATTAGGCACTTTCTATCCCTAGCTATGATAACACTAAATCTATATTTGCTATTGTCTCATATCTAGGAATGTTACAGCATTAAGATTAAGAGGAAAAAAAATCATTACACAAGCAAATTATCTCTAAACCAAAAAACAAACAAAAGGTTATAGTTTGTTCTTTCTGCACAAAGCAAGTCCAGGGAGAGGAAAGAAAGGAACTACCATAAATTTTTACAATTACAGCAAAGATGCTGCGGGGTTTTTTTACTTTTACAGTAAAATATCTAGTTTATAACTTTTACAGTGTTCTGTGACTGCTGCAAAAGTTTTTGGAAATGAATGCTATGGACTGAATTTCCTCAGGCAAAGATAAATAAAGTAGAAAGGTGAAAAAGAATCAGTGCTCCATGGGAAGTCCTTGCATGTAAAAGTCAAGTAATAACTTGTGTACATGACTGCAACAATTATGCAACTAATGTTAAATTGTATGCAGAGACTTCTTATAATGAGACTTTGTTTTAAATGAAGCCTGCTGAAACAGCACATTTCATCACAGAAAATAGGATTGGTTTTTTTATCTTACTAATACTTGGTTATATGTAAGTTTGTCAGGGACATAGAACAATTACATTCCAAATTTAGGCCTCATATCACATTTCCAGTGAACTTCTGATCACACCTCTGAAGTCAGAGGAAGAGCTGCAATCTAGTGCATTGAGATATATGCATCTTATTGTTCTCCTTTCCAAAATTGGAAACCATCACACAAGTAAGTGACATTCTCCTTAGCCAGCAGTAAGAGTGTTTGAAGAGAAAGTCTCTGCATGCCTGGAGACAATTCCATTCCCCCCACCTAGCAATTCATTACCAAGCTCTTAAACCAAGCATAGCACATTTCAGCATGTTAATTTTGGTGAAGTAAACACAAGAATGAGAAACGGTATCTAATTATACAAAACACAGACATTATGGGAAAAATATATACAAGTATATATACACAAACGTATATATACTAATTTATATACATATATAACACCAGATTTATATACATATATAAAACCAGATTCTATGCATTCTATTTATTAACTGTGCCTGGTTTTAAGACTATTTCTGATGTGGTCAGATTTACTTTGAGAAAAATGTAGCAGGTAGGCTAAGCAAATTACATCAAGACGTTTTCATTTGCAACTCTTTCAGGAAGAAAAAAAAATACTGCCTACTGCCAGCCAATGCCACTCCAGTGAAACGTTGCAGCTAATTAAACCAAAGAAATATAACTGCTTCTGATCAGATGTCTTTGCATTTCATGCTTTTAAGAGATAAACTAGCTGGTATTGCAAAACTCATGTGTGAGAAATGCTCTGCAACTCAGAAACCTGTGATGGTGGAAAAACTCATTTGCTCTAGAAAGCAACCTATTAACCATATGATAGTGAGAACTGCTTCCAGAATATTGGTGTAAATCTCTGTTGTACAAGTCATTATGGTTTATTGCAACTCAGTTCAGCTACCTCCATGCCTCAGTTCCATGTGCAGCACATGTTACTTACAGCACCACTGAAACAAGAAGGTAAATGCTGCCCAGGCAAAATCCATACCTGTTGACTGTGCATCACCTCCAATCTCTACCTTGAGAATATGTAAAGAAGCACCAAAATTTGGCTGTGGAAAAAGAGACAGAAAAACAGAATCCTGCTGTTAACAAGAAGAATGAGATAAATGTGTGCAATTTTGAGCACGCTGAAAATGCAATTTTTTTTACTTTTTTAAACACCCATTATAAATATAATGAGAGATTATATAAATTTCTGCTTTTCAAAAGAAAATCCACCAGAATAAATAGTACACTGATTTTTGAACAGTTTCAGTGACTGGCACTATCAACAACACTTCTCCACAGCTGAGCAGATTTTAAATAGGCTATGCTCAAGAAAATACTAAAACACTATTAAAGCACAACACACAATATATGAGGAACACAGAAAGAAGAAGTCAAACTTGTTTTCTTTTAAAATCAAAATATTGAAGTCAGTATTTAATATTCTTTTCTGCAAACTGTTACACTGTTTATGTGAAAAAGCACACATGCAGGCCAGGAATAACCTGGAAACTACAGAAACTACAGAATATTGGCAAGAGAGGAAAAAACTCACCACACTGGAAAACAATTGACTAGCCCACTATCCCCCTTCCCTGGCATCTGACTGGTGGAGCCAAATATAAAATTCAAGCTCATACAGGTAATTCTACTGCCAATATATTGTTCCAGCCATTAGTGACTTAAAAATTGCTCGAGACAGAAGTTATAACTGATGATTATTTTAATAACCACTAATAAGCTGGCCTCCTCCATGAAGTATAATTTTGGTGTCTTGAAAAATGTTTTAAGACATAAGAACACAATTTGATTTTTTAAAAATGCTGCATAGATGGCATCTCTTTTGGCTTACAGGTTTGGGATTTTTGTTTGCTTCTAGCAGCAAAGAAAGTATTTCCAATTTTTACCATTTCTCTTTTTGATGTTTTTTGTTTTAAACTTGTTATACATTTGTTCTCCCATTCCCATCATGCAAGTTAAGTGACACTAAACGACAAGGAGAATGAGGCAAGGTGCACCCCAGACATGACAGTTGAAAAGGTTTTGGTAAGAGTATACCAAAAATTCTTTGAAAATCATGATCTCTCTAGATTTTCTTTTACCACATGTCTAATCAGAAAATTCACACTAGTAACACACAGCTTTAGTCTCAAAAAACCCATCAGTTTTGACTCCCCAGGCACATATTACGCCTTAATCTACTCTTGAAAATTAATTCTTAAACTGCATGGTAAATTATTCCCCTCCAGCCATCTGGATTGCATTACTTGAAAGCGACATGACATCCTCTTCCAGCAGAGTAATTTACAGTGCCAAAAGCAAAACAAGCTATTAATGTCCAGTGCAATAATCTTGCCATACATCAAGTTGGGTAACTCCACGGGTTACACTTGCTCACTAACAAATCTTACAAACCAATGAACTTCCTACACCTTCTAGAGCCACTGCAGTTGTGCTTTAGAGTTGTTTGGAATAGATATGCTGTTACAAACCTGCAGTATGCACAGTCATTTTCATGCTACATTAATCTGTCTGTACTCAAAAAAAATCCAAACTTTAAGACCCCCTTGCTTCAATCACTATGAATACCTAAACCTCCCATTTTAGCTACAGAAACAACTTTACAAGATGGGATTTTGTCTAACTTCAAGCAGCATGAATATACTATAGGAGTTCCAATATTACACAATAGGAAATTCTGCATGAAATTAAACGTTATTGTAGCAGTGAAACCAACTTTACCTTGAACAGGTAATCTAAAATCTGGGACCTATAAGGTTCTGGGTAGTTCACCAGGAGTCTAGATGTGGCCTAAAATGGAAAGAAAATGTGAAAATGTCAAAACACACTTTCAAACATTTAACTACATCCCAGCTTTTCAGTCTATGCCTTTCACAGAGCTAATAAACCTACAAAAATAATTATAGAACCCAGAACTTAGCGAAGTCCCCACATAACTTGTTTCTAAACCTTCAGCTGCGCTTTTCTAGTTTCACAGGTTGCAAAACTGCCTTGTACTCCAGTTACCTGGAATTTACTGCAAACAGACTGCCTTGTACTCCAGTTACCTGGAATTTACTGCAAACAGAGTCCAGAGAACAGAGAAACAAAGAGATCACACGGCTTTATGACCAGCAAAGGCAGCTCCCTCCCAGCAGCATTTCCCACTCTACTCAACTCTCCCCGCTTTGGCTCACCAAAGGCCAAAGCAAGGGGAGCTCGCAGGGCACACAGGCAGGAGCCCAAACAAAGAGTCTCCGCAGGTGGAAGAGGGGGAAAAGCTCCAGGAATCTCACGGCTCTGCTGCCTGGACCACACGAAAGACGAGGAGCGGCTGCGGCTTGTCCAACATTTTAAAACGTAGAGACTACTAAAACCTTTTACATAAAAGCCCACCCAGGCTTAGCTCTCCCCGCCAGCACCCAGGGCACGGCTCGCCCCGGGCACCCCGAACCGCCGCGGCGCAGGTGGCCGGAGGGCTGGCCCGGCTCCATGGCCCCGCAGCGCTCCCCCAGCCGCCCCCGAGCCCCGCTCCCGCCGGGACGGTGTCCCCACACCCCGCAGCCCTCGGGGTCCCCCCGGCCCAGGCCCCGCCGAAGGTGCTCCCACTGACGGGATGCCAGCCCAGGTGTCCCTCGCCGCGCCGAGGATGAGATGCTCACCCCGCCGCCGCTGACAGCCCCGATCCCGTCGAACTCCCTGCCCAGCCCGTTGGAATCGTCCAGCACGTAGGTGGCCGCCGAGAGCGGAGCGGCGCCGACCCTGGGGGGCCCCGGGCCGCAGCTGCAGGCAAGCAGGATCGTGCCCCAGAGCAGAGCCGCGCAGCCCATCCCGATCCTCGTCCCGCTCCCGGTCCCCGTCCAGCGCCGCTCCCGCCGAGCCCCGCAGCGCCTCGGCAGCGCCCGGCAACGCGCCGCACGTGACCGCGCCAGCCCCGCCCGGTGCCGCCATCCCGCTCCGGGAGAGGAGCGCGGCCAGGCGGCCCAGCCTTCAGGGCCAGCCCCGCCCGGCTGAAGGCACGGCTGCCATTTTGAGAAAGGGCAGGGCCGGCTGCGAGCCCGTGCCGCCATGCTGGAGATGGGCACTGAGCGGCGGGTGAAGCTAGTGCGGGGCCATGCTGAGTGTGGGAAAGCCGCCTGGCCGTGAGGCGAGGCGGGGTTTGTGTGGAAGCGCGGCGGGAGGGGCGTTCAGTGCAGTGTGAGCAGCCGCCCGTAGGGGTCGAGTCAAGCTGACCGTCTGTTTCGGGGTCTCTGACTCTCTTTTTTGGGGCCTCTGCCAAGGCACGATACTTGTCCCGGGCGAAGAGCGGCGTTTGCTAGTGCGTCCTTCATTTCCAGGCCCTCGCAGCCAGTTTCCTGGCTGTGCGCCGCTCTCAGGGTGCCGCCCAATCCCCGAAGGGTCGGCACGAAGCGGCGCTTTGAAGGAGCGCATTCCAGCGCCTTGAGGAGGATCCTGGGGGGCCGCAGGGGCAGGTGCAGGGAGCGGCCCCGGCCCGCAGAGCCCGCTGGCAGCCCCGGCCCTGCCCTGGGAATCCCGCCTGGATCCGCAGCTGCCTCAGAGAGGGATGCTGAAAGGGGGGTTTAAACTATGACAGGCTGAACAGGCCGGTTTGCGCCGTCAGGGGCGCGCTGTAGGGCAGCCGCATCGAAATGAGAGCAGCCGAGGTGGTGCTGAGCCGCACACCAAGAATCTCCGTGGGGATTGCCGGGGTGTTCCCTCCGACTCCAGCTCATGCAAGCATTCGGCTCGGAGGAAAAGCAACCCGGAGATCGGCGATCAGCTTGATTATCCTATAAAGATTCGTAATAGGGAGACGGCTTGTCTGTTGTCCTCAGTTTTTCATAGAGATGCTTCACGTGCCTAAAGGAGGAATGAGCCATGAGGAGATGCAGTGGTTAAAGTCCTGCGTTGTGTAAGAGCTGTGGAAAAGCCCCGGTTTTGCACGTTTCTAACCATAAAGAATGCTGTTATTCGAGCCTCGGTCACTCTCATTGTCATTGTTTCTCTACCACTGTCATTGAGGGATGTAATGTCTCAGTGATGACATTACCTGACTGACGTTTCCTGTTTAGTTCTTTTTAAATAACAATACCAAGCACTCACAAAACATTTTGCACTTTACAGCAATATCAAGTATTAACTAATGAACCTGCTCACACCCAAAGGAGCTATATGGTACCATTATTACATGCAGACAGTCAGAGTGACTTCCTCAGGGCTACTGTGAGTCAGTGCCAGAGGTAGCTTCATGCCCCTCTGGTAGCTTTATGCCCCTGTTTCATATTAATTGCAGGAGACTGTACAGCTTTGCACATCTGGAAGGTTTGCAAAACCATTATGAATTATTAATTGGTTCATTTTGGTAATTTCATTGATTATTGCATGAATTTATTTCCTGTAGAAGGCTTCAGCTGTGAAATTCAGTCTCTTATTCACTCATGAGATCCTAAAATTGTCAAAATTTTTATTTTTAATCCTGTGATGTGCTGAGTGCCTGCCCTTTTCAGTTGGTAAAGAAAAACATTCTCAAAATCTGTTTTGGTGGAAGGAAAAGGGTATTTTGGTGTGACTGTCAACTTTCGTTCTGCATCCTGACCTTGTGTTGAACCATTTTTTTCTTTACACTAAAAGGAATGAGTAGGAGGAGGTGTTTTTGCAAACAAACTGTGGGTCTGATGGTAGATAAGGCCCAATATGGAGAGGTGAAAGAAGCAGTGAAAGGGAAACCAAAACTTCCAGAGGAATTCCACTAATTGACATAGACTGTTACTCACTCAGGACTGTACTACCTGTCTGGATTTAGAGAAAAAGAGACACAAGGAACAAGGAAAAAGAAAAACTGGGCGGGGAGTGCTGCTGTGTGCATTAGAAGGGGGTGTTGGGCATTTCAGGAACTCTGTACCTCTCAAGTACCTCAGCCAATGGGGAAAGAGAGAGGGAAACGTGGCCAGGAAATTTGGATGAAAAGGAGAATGTGTGTCCTAAAAATTTTGAGAGACCCCACGGAGAATGCCCCATGACCTCTCCCTTCATTCGAGTAATGTTACAGAACTCGTCTGTCTCCTTTTTGGGCATAAACCTCTGGTGTTTGTGCATTAATTTCTCTGACAACACCTTTGTTCATGGATCCTTTGTAAACCCAAATTTAACCAATAAATTTATTGAGGATTTACTCATTGCTTCTTTTCTAGATAAGATAATTTTCCACTGCTAATGCTTTTCTGTTCCAGGCTTGGGGTTTTTTCTCTTAGGAAACACTAATAGTAACACCTATTGTTCTTGGATGTCTGATCTGAGATATTGTATGTCCAGATCTCACAAAAATCCTGGAAAATTGTGCTGCTTACATCAGAAATTAAATTTTTGCATATGGTTACAATTAAGAATTTGTTTTAACATACAGCTTTACTTCCAGAATGCATAAAAGGCATCATCTCCTCTCTTGCTTCCATTGATCTTTCAATTCTCTGTCACCACCGCAAAGAGCTGTAGAAATGTTTCAACTATGTTTCTCTGTTTCTAATAATGATACAAACTTGCTTTTCTTCAGCAAAGTATAGGAATGCTCAGCAAAACTCCAAAACCAACATACTGGACACCCAGTAGGTACCATGTTAGGAAAAGGCACATGGAAAGTGATGAAACAGGTCTTTGTCTAATGACTTTTCTCTCAGTGAAAATGAATGTGTGACTGAAATTTATTTTAGAAATTTATCTAAGCGAGTGGTCTTCCATCCACCAAGCAGGAAGGGGCACAGCTTGAAAATGGCTCCAAGTATTTGATAGCTCAGGCTTCATGTAACAATCAGATCAGTAAAAAACTCTGGATGAAAAAGTCACACTGACTGGAAAAAAAAAAGGAACCAAATCTCTGCATACCGTGGATAAATATTGTAGAGCTGCCTGGTATTCTCAAGGAAGTTAGTATGCCCCTATTTTAGAACTTTTCAATTTGTTCTCTTTCATTTCTTCTTAGCATCTGAATCATCAAACTGGACAGTTTTGGTATTACCCAAGAGATGGGTATTTCAAGTTATATTGTACCCACTCTTCTTAAAGCAGAATTGTTCCAAACAGAATTTAAGGAAAAATACATGCAATAAATTACCCTGATCACAGAGAGGGAAGAGAACTATGCTCATGTAACAATTTTCCACCAGTCTAATTGAATAGAATTATCTGTTAGAAGAATCACTCCTCTGAAAACTGCATCCAACCTCTGATTTATTTTATGTAAAAATATATAAATATGTAACCTGTCACAGTGCATAAAATGGTGTTATCCTTTGTTAACTAGAACTATTCATTAACTTCTCATAAATTCTGAAAATACTTAATTATTTTTCCACAGACATTTAAAGTCATTGTAAAGCATTTTTGAGCTCTTCTCAGGTGGATTCTTATTTGATTCTGTGATCAATTTGTAGGGAAAAGTGGGTGAGGTCCTTCAGTCAACAAAAAACATACACACTTTGAACTTATACAAGTAAATACAAATAAAACACAGCATTTTATTTCTGTGGATTGGTTTTTCTGCAGAATGTGATGTCTCCTAGATAAGTGGTGTATGATATACTAAGCTCATATAATTAGGCAATATTTTAAACTAAACTTTTATAAAGTCTCTAAAAGTACTCATATATCTACTGAGGTTGCTTCCATCCTTTGTTCATCATCTTTTTTCTCATGGACAAGCTTAGATAAACAAGGAATTGGGGACAGAGAAAAAAAAAAGGAACCAAAACCAAGAGAT
The DNA here is from genome assembly GCF_903797595.1 of Erithacus rubecula. Taxonomy (NCBI): domain Eukaryota; kingdom Metazoa; phylum Chordata; class Aves; order Passeriformes; family Muscicapidae; genus Erithacus; species Erithacus rubecula. Next base: position 43,422,146 of record NC_136688.1, read on the forward strand.
GTGTGAACTGCTGCCTGTTTCAGAGCAGTTTCCTGTCTCTGTATCTGATCAAGCAGAAGCAGATGCTTTTCTTAGAAGCAGATACGGGTTACACTGCCCATGGCATAACGGCAGCCACTGCACGGGGACACGTGGCTGCCAAGGTAAGTGCTCAGGATTCCAGGATCCAGGGACACAGCTCCATTCTGGGACAGGCTTCAACCAGCTCTCCCTAATGGGATGCTGACATCATACATCTAAAAGAAGGGACACTAAAGGGGCTGGAAAAATTGCTTTGGGGGAGGGATTATTTCAATCCCCGCACAACCAAAACTAAGACTTAGACTAAGGCAAAAGTCATCAAAAGATTGAATTGGGAAAGATGTGGCTGGGATTATGAAAGAAAGTTTGGTTCATTGCTGTAATGGCATTGCCATGATCAAAATACAAATTACAAAAGCGGGGAAGAGTGGAGAAGAACTGTATTTGGGGGTGAATTTTCAACATTCTGAGCTTCCCATCACTGCAATATGTGCCTCAGGCCTCACAGAGGATTCCAGTAACTCTTCTATTAGTGTTCTTCAGTACTTTCAGACACTGTCAAGATATCCAGTGCTATTTATATGAATCTGCAAAATGCTTAAAAATAAGCTCTGGTAAAAGTAGCTTCTTAGACTGCCAAGTATCATGTCTGTGAAAATGTATTGTACATCTTTCTGTATGCATAGAGAAAAACATGAGGCACTTAATGATATAGGAAAATAATACTTGCCTGCATGGCCTAGATTCTAAAAATCATGAGGTTTTTTTCCTGTTTGCTCACATTAAGTGAATGCTTATGCTCAATGAAACAGTCTGTATAGTGTATCTTCAAGCTTAAAAGGCTAAGCCCTTTTAGAACTATTTGAGTCTCTGCAGAATCTCATGAAGACCTTAGAGTGAAATTTAATGTTGCATGAGGAAAAATGCTGTTAATTTTAAGCAAAAAAGGCCATGTTTCTGAAAGGCATATTTCAACTCTCCTAAACTGTGAAGTTTTTCAGAATTGAGTATTGAGATCTGCTTGTTAGGTAAAAAGAATTAGCTACCTGAAGAATTCAACTTGGCAATAGAACTTACTATGAGACCACTAAGTGATCTACCTTGTTGAAATTGCTTAAAGAGAAAAAGCAAAACAATCTGTCATTCCGTCTTATGATTGGTATCACCAGTACAGCAATTACTGCACTAGCTCACAGACCATTGTTTCTTTCTTCCCTTATAGAGTTTTTTACAGAGTATGAAATATTCTTTTGTATTTATGCTTATCAAAATTTGACATTGTACTTTGGGACTTTCAAAATGTCATAAATGGAGATACCACATAAAGCTCTCTATGAACCTAATGAAGATGCTGTAGAAATATATTGATACAAATACAGTATATAATGTCTACTTTTCTCTAGGAAATCTCACGAGAGATTGTTTGCATACAGTACTTGAAGCATAACATTTGCTCATCCATTTCTCTAAATTTTATGTCTGACTCTTCAGAATTCTTTACAGTGGGTTTTCTGTAGCAAAATGACAGAGGAAGGAACTGTGATAATAATTGAATAATGTGTCTAAAAGAAAAAATTACTGTTAAGATTCTTTATTTAATTTGAAACATCTGATACCAAAACAAGACTAGAAAATAAGTCACAATTGTATGGAATTAGTCACGGTAGGTTTGGACCATGAAAGTCAAACCATATCATTAAACCAAAATTCCTTGATGGTTAAAAAAATATATCATTGGGGAAAATTATCAAATATTTTTTTTTAGGATAGCTGTAAGCCAACACCATCCTCCTAGGCAAAACCAGCAGGTGTGCTCAGTAGCAGAGAGAAAACCTGGAAATTTTTCAGATCATGCATTCAGGTAAGAAAAATCATCTTGCATTACAAAGTCCTAATTATCAGAAAAACAGCTCAGCAAGAAAGTGTGATATGAACTAGTTCCTCTGAAATAAGGCCCCAAGCAATTTGAGTGAAATGTGTTGTAATCAGGGCAAAGTGGTGCTTTCTGCTTTTATATTTCCGTGCAAGAAACTGCAGTGTGCATTGTGGCAACCTTCATTCACTGTCTGTTTGACACACTTAAGTATGAGTCATCAGTATGTGCCAGAATTACACACCTCTCATTATTACCATCACTGAAAGCATGTCCTCATGTAAGTACCATGAATGTGTCACCAATGGATTACCTGGGCAATGCTGCACAGCCTCCAGAGCTGCATCCATAGGAACTAATGAGCATACTAGTTAAGAAGAAAAGGTAGCAATGAGGTACAGTGACTTGTGAATATGAAGAACAGAAAAACTTTCTGAGGTGACAATTTTCAACTCACTAGCCAATTATGCCTTCAGATACTCGTTCCTTAACAATGGACAAAGAGCAAAGCAACATCCTGTCCCAAAGAACGTGTGATTTATTCAGATAAGAGCAATATAAGGACAAGTGTTTTATCTTCTGATCAGTAAGATCAACAGAACAAAACTCTTAGAAACTAGAAGCAATGAGCTAAAATGAAAAAGCTGAAAAAATCCCAGATGGTATGAGAAAGTTGGCATGTTGGTCTAAAAGTAGATACAAAAGAAGCTGTTGAGAGTAATGAGAGAAGCTGGGAGCTTGTAAGGATGGTGAGTCTGTAATACAACAAGTTAACTGACAAAAGAGTTTATGGGGGAGGGAGAAGGAATTCCATTTTCTCAGTCACAAGATGAGGAAACACTGCCTCATACACTTGCTGCATTACACACATGCTTCTGAAAGGGCACGTTTCCATTTTAGGCATGAAGAGACCTGTCATAGGAAAAGAGATGCTAAAGTGTGATTAGGAGAACAGGTAGGTATTTTATCTTTGATTCATCTGGTCTATCTGCATACATTTGATTTCTTTTTGGTGAGAAGTGGGTCACAAAACCCTGGGATCCAATTTCTAGAGCTAGATTTTTATTTTGTGATACTTATCTATACTGATAAGCTTACAATGCCCTATTTACTGTGTGGTTTTATGAAACCAAGCTGAAATGCAGACATCTTACGTTTGTCTTCAATACAGACACTGCATTTTTTTAAATTAGTCATTATGTTGATAAAGTTCCTCAATTGGCCAAATTGGCAAGTCCTTCTCAAGAATTTTCCTTGCTTTCAAGCTTGTGAATGAGTTTAGCTCTAGCTGATAAGTTAGGCAACTTGATCAAATAAGGCACTGGCAGGTAGAATTGAATATGTGCTTTCTGGGTAGTTTTGTCATTGCTCCTTTTTTAATTAATAATAATGAAAGAGACTTTTTTTTTTTCTTTTTTGTGGACAAGAGATCTATATAATGGCCTTTCAGGACAGGAAATGAACCTGTTTGGGTTTTTTCTGATAAAGCCACAAACATCAAACCTATAAAAGGCTGAACTTTTCTTACCACGTGGGAAGGTTTCTGGACACAAGATGTATTCCAATGGAGTTTTTTCCCATGTGGGAACAGTTGCAGATGTGCTATCTTGTAAGCACTCATTCTTCAGCCTCTTCACCTCCTCTGCTGCAGTCCAGGCTCAAAGCACAGATGAGCTATCACAGCACTCTCTCAAGCAGTGTATTTGGCAATATAACTGAACTGCAATGTATTTTCCGTTCTCGTATTTCCTGAACGTAACCATTAGTTCTCTAGAGAAGGGAACTGCTGAGTGTCAGAGCTGTGACACAATCAGTGAGTTCCAGGTGTCTCACAATTACACTTATGCACCCTTTCTTACTGAAAGGTCAGCTCTTCTACGTGTGTCTAAGGCTCACGCACGCAACTCCTCCAGTCCCACTGCTTTACTCAGGGCTGCCCTTTTGCTGATATTTTCATGTTGAAGCTGTTGATAACCACAGTCCTGGAAGTGACTAAGAAAAGTATAATTGCTAATGGCTTTATAAGCTCATGTATCACAGCTGCAGTTTTTAGAGGGAAGAAGTCTAAATGAAAAACTGTACTCAGTCTCCACCTCACATGTTTAAAGGGACACCTAGCAGATTGTCATGTGCAATGCAGAAACCCAATAGCCTAGTAGGTTTCACACGAGGGTTTCTGGTACATGCAGTAAACCTTGCTGGAACAGCACAGTTAATGGCAAGTTTGTGTGGGATCACATACAAAGGAGGAGAGAAGAAGCAAGGATATATGAGGATGCAAACAAGACAAGAGTGATTTGCAATAGGGAAATATCCCAGCCACGTTTTCCTCTTCTGAGCAGATCCCAACATACAGCAGTACCTGAATCCTTCAGTTTCTATCCTTGTCTCTCCATTGCTTTAGAGGGGAGGAGGTTATTTGGGATAAGAAATCTGCCACATTCATATTCCCGAAACAGTGCTTACCAGAATAGAAAGTGCACATCTATTATTTTATTTGTGGTCCACTTTCCAATCTCCTTTAACTCTCCCACAAGAGAGACCCAGGATTGCAGGACACCACCCCACTCCTAGAAGAGGTGTGCAACTACTCATCCTGCTTCTGCTATAGAAGCTTCTAACTAACATTGAGAACCTTAGATTGTGGGTTCCTCCTCCTATGCATTCCTGAAATCCAGGAGCATTAATATCCTCTGATCTCCTACAAACATATTTTTTTTGTTCTAAAAAGAGGAAAATACACACATCAAGAATCCCATAAAAACAACAGAAATGTTATAGCTGGCATTTTTCCTTTTTGGTGACAGGAGGCTGGAATCTTGTCGATCAGGTCATGAAGAACTAACAGATGACAACCCATCAGACTACAGCAGGGGGTTTTATTGCACCCAAACTGGAATTATCTCAAGGATGCCACTGGGCTGGACAATGAACAACAGCACTGAGTGCCATGATGATCACACCCTGGATAAGTATTTGTTTCCATTTGTGTACAGCATTGTGATGATGATCAGTGTTCCCATCAATTGCATATCCCTCTGTGCATCTTGCATTCAGGTGAGGAAAAAGAATGAGTTAGCAGTCTACATCTTTAGCCTGTCCCTGGCTGACCTTTTGTACTCTTTGATTCTGCCTCTGTGGATTGATTATGCCTGGCATGGAGATGACTGGAGGCTCTCTGCATTACTTTGTAAGATTTTTGCCTTCCTTACGTATATGAATTTCTACACCAGCACCGCGTTCCTCGCTTGCATCTCTCTCGACAGGTACCTGGCATTAGTTCATCCCTTGAAGCTCCAGTACTTGCGCACAAGAAGGTTTTCATTGATTGTCAGCATAATTGTTTGGCTTCTGGAAAGCATCTTTAATTCAGTCATACTGATGAATAAAGAAGTATTCAGTGATCCATGCAATTTCACCAATCATACACTATGCTATGATAATTACCCCCTGGAAAGGTGGCAGGCAAACGTAAATTTATTCCGAATATGCTCAGGATACTTGGTCCCTTTGATAATCATTGTGTTTTGCTACCATAAAATCTACCAAGTAGTGAGGAATAACCAAGCCACAGTGGATGAAGAAAAGAAAAGAGTGAGGAAACTTATTCTGAACATCACAATTAGTTTCATTGTTTGCTTCACTCCTTATCATGTTGTTTTGCTTATCCGCAGCATCAGAGAACCTTCTGTCTCTGATCCACATCTTTTGTTGTCGATGTATAAGGTTTACAGAATCACACAGGCCTTAACGAGTTTGAACTGCATTGCAGATCCCATTCTGTACTGCTTTGTGAGTGAAACTGCACGAACAGAAATAGTGAATTTGCTCAGGTGCTGCTTGTGCCTACGAAAGCGTGAGGAAGACCAAGTGAAAGAACGTGCTCTGTGCAGTTCTGCTACAAAAAACACTGCACTGATCACCTACAGAACTTCCTGTGAAACACAGAGTGTCAAAATTTCCTGAATGAGCACATGCAAAGGAAAACTGGAGAACCTAACAGGAAAAGAAAGAAAAATTCTTCTGCAGTCTATACCTAGGAAATGCCCCGAAAGTCAGAGATACCAGTCTGAGCAAAACCAGTAGCTGGAGCTAATAAGAACTTACCATTGGGTCAAGGAAATCAATGGAGTATCAACACATATCTTTGTCACATATGGTGTGTAAATCAGTGATGACAAACAAACACACAGTCAAGAAGGATGGCTGTGACATGCTGACAGAATTACTGAGGATCCCCCACAGAACTGTCTCCTGTTGCAGCTTGCTAGCCAGCCTGCTGCAATGTACTAAGTGGTAAATTTCTCTGTAATTTCATGGTGGTTTTTATGCTGCTATGATGGTTCTTGTATTTCATTAAAGACTCAAATTCTTCTTTAGCATGCCACTGAGATCAGACATTTCTTAAAATTGTTTGTCTCCTCTGTACGAGCACTTACCTGCCCTTAAGCTTTTTATTTTCCCTTGAAAAATATATGTTCTAATGTCTAATTGTATGTTGCAGTTTCATTACAATACCAGTATTGGTATTCAGATAGTTGAAGAGTCATTAATTCAAGTACCTCTAAAGAAATAAATTCTAGCCACCATTGTTTTAACTTGGAAACTTTTCCTGATACATGTGGGGGAGGAAGAGAAGAATAGAAAGGTGAGATTTCACATCTCAGCAATATAAAGGGCCAGCCTTCAGACTTGCTTATTATGACTGAAATCTGGAGTGTGGTTCCATTTTCAGACTCAATAGAGTAAGGTTTGCATCCATTTACTTAACTGCACATGAAGGCCTCAGCAAGTGATTCCAGGGTTCTCAGTCTGCCAGTTTTAAAAGAAATTTAACAAGCCAGCCAGCAATACTGACAAACCAGCAAAGAACATGAATGTACCAATAAACAGTAAGAATGGAAGCAAAAGAACCCACATTTTGAAAGAGTTGATGTTAGCACAAATCAGAAGTGCAGCTGTTAATTCAGGGACCATGTGCAGGCCCCACAAACAGCTGTCTGATCCCTGTCCCATCCAGACACCAACCCTCTGATAAGAGTTAAAACATTATGATAAGAGTTAAAACATTACATGTTTTTCTCCTCTCACAAGCTTTTTACTTTTGCTCAATTCCCAGGAAAAATATTTGGCTGTGGTGTTTTTTTACTTCACAGGGAAAGAATTTTTATGAAGAATGTGCATGAAGTGGTCACAAGCAATAAGATATTTCTTATGAGAATATCCCTCTATGTGAAAATTAAAAATTACTCCATTGCAAGGAGCATTTCCATTGTTTTCATGAGTAGCTGTGTGTTTCTATACTTTCTGTTAATTTCATGATCTTGCCAGGCTGTACAAGCTGGGTTTGTTCAGCCTGAAGAAGAGAAGACTTTGGGACACCTAAAGACAACTTTGCAATCCTGCAAAGAGGGTATTGAGAAGATGGGGCCAAGCTCTTCACAAGTGCTCCTAGTGGTGTGTTTTAAGCCTGGCTGGAAATTAGGGACCATGCAGCCACTTGCTTAACCTCCTTCTGTCCCCCAACAGACAGGGGTATGGAAAGGAGAATCAAAGTAAACTTGCAGGTTGAGATAAGAACAGTTTTATGATAAAAAATAAATTTAAAGTGTAGTAATAATGGTCAGTTATAATGATATTGATAATAATAATGGAAAAAACAAGTGACAGACAACACAATTGCTCACCGACGCTGACCAATGCCAGACCCCACTTCCTGAACCCAGACCAGCCACCCTTCTGGGGAACTTCCCCAGGTTATATACTGGGCAGGACATTCTACTGTGTGGGGTGTCCCTTTGGCCAGTTTGGGTCACCTATTCCTGTTATGCCCCCTCCCAGTTTCTTCTTCAAACCTCCTCACTGGCAGAGCATGAGACAAGAAAAAAGTCCTTTACTTAAGATAAACCCTTAACAAAAACCTAAACACATCAGTGTGTTATCAACACCATTCTCAATCTGAATTCAAAACACAGCACTGTAACAGCTGTTGAAAGGAACTTTACCTGAGCTAAAACCAGGACAAGGAGGGACAAGAAATCATGTGCATAACTTGAAGCAAGAAGGGTCAGAGTTGATATAAGGAAGTATTTCTGGGCTATGAAGAACAGATAAGCAGTGGAGCAGGTTGCACCAAGATGTTCTGTGTGCTGCATCCTCAGTGGTTTCCAATGCCCAACCTGACAAAGTTTGGGCAATATCTAACCTTGGAGCTGACCTCTCACACTTTAGCAGAAGGTTGAGATTCCCTGAGGTCCCTTCCAGCTACAATTGTCCTGTGATCCTGTGGGTAGTCACTGTTCTGGCTGTTGCCTTCCTCTCTAGAAAATTACATTCCCTTCTCTTTTTTGTTTCCATTTACTGGACTTTGTTTTGATGTGGGTTTGTGTTTCTGATTTGTTGGTTTGTTGGGTTGTTTTTTTCTGTAGTTCCTTCTTATATATTATGAAGGAAGAATTATGCAAGCAGCAGTGCAAGTTACTTCATCATGATTTTTTTCCACTGCTGACCTATGCATTTTGCAACAGAAATTTCCCAGTAGCATTGGAATAGAAGCAGAATTTTCACTGTAAATTTATGGAAAAAAGAAATCTGTGATTCATTTTTAAATCTTTTACATCCCATAAGGGGTGGAAAGTTAATTCTATTTGCGCTTTTAATTTAAAGAATTTAAGAATTAATTTAAAGATAAATGAAAACTGAAGCTAAGCAACAAAACTGTGTCAGGGAGTAGGGAGAGCTTGCAGCTTTTAACAACAGGGGAATAAGGTAATGGCTGTTTTTCTGACCCCACATGAAGAACTACACCCAGGAATAATCTTATTTCAAATTTCTAGCATTTTAGCATGAAGGTTTTTGCATCTCAATCATAGTCATATCTCAGGCATATATTGAATGAATGGAGAAATTGTCACCACGGTTTCCTTCATCTCAAAACTGGTACCTTGCCAGATGTCCCAACAAGTACTAAATCCAGAAAGCTACAGTGTAAAGGAGGGATCCATACATTGTGTTCTGTTTCACATACTTAATCACATGTGTGAGGAAACACTGTGATGAAAATGCAGTTGATCCTGTAAATCAGGAATTCCTTAGACTCACATCCTTAGGCTCACATCCTTAAATGAAATGAACTGATTAGACTGAGGTGCATATCCTGACTGAGGTACCAGGTCTCCTATGTCTGAGCAGGTGGTCTGGTTTGTGGCAATTCACCTTCTTAGTTATCATCTCACCACAGGAGATCCAAGGACGCTTAAACAAAAAAAAAAGTTCTTATTGGACAAAAGGAACTCTTAACTCTGCCAAACACCTCCCAAGCAATTCCTGAGATCCATTTTATTCTCAGGAGAGCATAAATACATTATTTCACTGTCTTTGCTTATCCTCACGCAGTGCAACCCAATAATTAATCCACAGTGAACCAAAGTTTCTGCTTCTTCTCAGAATGTATTGCAGCAGGAAAAAAAAAAATATCAGAGAAAAGGTCAAACGTTTGTGGGCTGGTGCTGTATTCGTGGTAACCCCATGCAAACATGTGAGCTCTCCTTCCTGGCACGCAGAGACAAGCACATGTCACTGTCTGGCAGCTCAGTGTATGTGAACCTAATCTGCGTTTTGTGGAGCACAACCAGCCTAGGAAAAAGCTTCATCCTGAGACCTTATACAGGGAAACAATGCTGCAGTCACATTTGTTGCAGAGTTTGTGCCAGAAATGTGTGAAATACAGGATGGAATTTCGTGGGCACCTGTTCTGATGCGATCAGTGCCAGTCTTCCTTCCCCATCTGATGGCTGTTGGCTCACAATGCAGGGTCTCAACCCCCTTCACGTGTGACTCAGACCTCATAACACAACAGGAGGAGTAAGATACTACAGTGAAGAGTGCTGTGTACTGCCTGGGACTCCACGTGCAACTTTGCATTGAGTTTTGCAGCTGTGAGAATTCCCCTCTGTTGCTCTGTTTGAGAAGACCATTTCATCCTGAAGTCTAGTGTTCAAATTTAGAGGGTGATTTACTTCTGTGGAAAGCAGGATATAAATTTAGGCAGTAGCATTTAGCTGTTTAAAATTAGGCTTGTTTGGAGAAGAAAAAAATAAATTCTGAAGGCTTTTTTGATCCCTAGTACACTGGTAGTAAATTCAAATTTTGATTTTATATAAGCCTGACATATGCAGTTTCAAAAACATCTAGAAATAGTCATCAGCAGTCAGTACCCTAATTCTATCTCTACCAAGGCAAGTTGAAGAAAATAACTTTATCTGAGGGAAAAAACCACTGATCCTTCCTGTCTCACTGCTGTTTATACTCATGGTTTCTTCAGAATTCTTTCATGTGGTTGTCTGAAAGTCACAGCTCTTGTATTTGGTGGTTCATTTTTCTCTTACTTTTTCTTGTGTTTTATGTTCATAACTGTACAGTCTTTACATTCTTGATTTTAAAAGACTAAATGTAGGGCAGGAAAAAATAATCTGGAATATATTATAGTTAGCTGTAATTGATTTTCAAATTAAATCTTAAAAGTGATTTGCTATGCATTTTTTTTAAACCTTAATAGTTAATTTATTTCTTCAATGTAAAAAGAAACAATTCATATCTGGTGTGTCAATAATATCTGGTGTGGAAATAATAGAAAAGTGTCTTGATCATTCAGATCAAGCAAAAGGAAAGTGTAAAATGGATTTAGCTGGAAGCTTTTCAAAAACTTGCTAACTTGCTTGGTACATATAGGTTTATCTTTTCTTTGTTAGGCAATCACTTCAATTCATTACAAACATACTAAAAGTGAAACCCCTTCTGGATACTTCTTTGGGTTTTAGCCAATTATGCAGTTTGTTTATTTTTAGCAATTCATTCAGAGAAACCAAGATCAAGAACTTGGAGACCTTTTGAAGCACTGCCTGTGCAGAAGGCATAGGACACCCAACAGAGACATTAAATCTGTCTCTTCACTCAAGATTCCTGGAAATGCATTCTGAAGACAATAAAGTAAGCACCTTAATGATTGCAGTGAGAGGTGGTAGGAACACCTGTGCTTGAATATATATTATTTTATGGAAAATACCTGTGTTCTTGTCACTTCAGCAAATACATTGAGGTTTTTTATCTTGCAAAATATTGTTTAGCATTATCACTTAAAAGCAGTGGAATATTATGGTTATCTCAGTTGTATTTGCAAAAGCCTTGTGTAAAATGAGTGAGCTGAGAGACTGTCCTCACTAGGTGGCGATTTTGGACTGTTTAGGCAGGTTTTATGGAAAAGCTAAAAACATCCCTAGTGTAAAGCTGTGTTTCTTGAACAGAAGAAATGGAAGTTTGGGGACAGAGCTGGCCACTGTGCCCCGAGTTCCTGTGAGGCTGCAGTGAGCCACCATGGTCCTTCCACCCTCAGCCTTGAGCTCCAGCAGGCTGTCAGGCTGTCATCAGACCCAGGAGCAAAAGGCAAAGGGCCCAGCCTAACACTGAGCCTTGAGAGCTCCCTCCTGTAGGACAACATCAGCTCTCATTTTTCTGGTTCAAACGTGTATCTAAACATTTTATTTAACAAAGAAAAATGTTCAGTGTTATGATGCAAAATCCATCCCATATGCAGCCTTAGGTCTCTGTTCTTGCTTTTTCTTCTCCCTCCATTTCATTAGTCCTTTTGTTCATTTGTTTCTTTTTTATTTTTCCAGAGTTCATTCTTCCATATTTCTCCACCAATACTGGTCCATTATATGTCCTGAAGAATATTTATTAAAAAAATCTCATCTCAACTCCTCACATCTTTATTACTAACTCCAGCAACCCTGAGCCATGGCACAGTACAGGGAACTGTCATGTTGCTGGGGAAAGAAAAGAAAAGCTCACTAGGTACCAGTATTTTGGCTAGGTCAATGGCAGCCACAAGCAAGATTCAGGGGAATTTTTGCAGACTTAAATGAACTATGGGGCCGACCATCATGAGGTTTCATATCAGTGTGATGGCAAAATAAACATGTCATGCAACCCAGGTTCCTTGTTACTGTAATCTTCTGTACTTTTTCCCCCTTTTTTTCCTTTTATTTGGGATGTTTTTGTCCCTGTTAGTTACTTCTCTGAACGTGCAATTGAAGTAAGTTAAAAAGTACAGTTTTAAAATTAAAAGTTGTTTACTAGAATAAACATAATGTTTTTACCTTATCTTAGAATACTATGAGCATATTCTAAATTTATATTGAATTTCAAGAAATTACTACAGACAGATAAATCAGCTTGATCAGAAAAGAGAAGAAGACTCTTTCGGCGGTCTTACATCATATTAATAATTATAGGTGAATAAATACAGAATAACTGTTGAGTGCTATGTTGGGCAGGTATAACAACTACTTATTTAAACAAGATAAGTTTTCCTCTTACAATGAAAAGCAGGGAAAAAAGAAATTTTCTCAATATTCTGAGATATGAGTAGCAATGAGAAAAATATTAAATGTCTTTATTTGCTTTGAAATGTTTTATAGATATGTGAGCATTGCAATAATGTGCTCAAATAATTATATGAGCTATACCCATTTAAATGGTCTCCTAGCTATTGACCATGGAGCTGCATACAAGACACACAAAAAGCATTTCCATTCTTCCCTTTGGAAGAAAACCTTGGAATAGTTCTGATGTGCAAAGCTGAATGCAGGGAGGATTCCTGCTCTCACCTCAATCAGTATTGACTCTGTTGTGGTGTGCAGTTGTCAATAATGCCAACAATGCTTATCAACAACAAAAGTAGAACTAGTCAGTAATGTGTCAGGAGGACCAGTGGTGTGTTCAGATGCTAGGAATATGAATCCTTGTCAAGAAAACAAGATTTCAGCTTCATGCTTTGTACCTTCAAGAATTGTTGAAGTGTTGGAAACAGACTTAGTTTTTAATCTCAGAATATATTTTAGTAGTGTTCTCAGTAGCTCCCACCAACATTATAATTACTATTACTATTATTATTGTTAATAATAGTAATAATAATAATTATTATTATTATTTCCCACTTACACAATCTTTTTTCAAGAGTAAATAGTTGTGTAATTTACCAAAAGAATAACACATCCCAATAACTCTCACTCTACGCCATTCCAGAGAGAGCAAGAAAATATGTGCCCAAAATCTTTGTCAATAAGGAAGATATCTGAAGCATTTGGTTCTGTGGGAACATGATCTTTGACACAGGTACTAAAGGAGCAGAGAGCCCTGATGCTGTGCTGAGTGTCTGCTGGGCCAGAGTCACTGTGCCCATGCTCGCCCCTCTCCTGCCATCCTGGGATGTGGTTTTGCTCTTTTCTTGTGTTGGGTTCTCCTTGAGGGCACCCTGCCTGCAGTCAGCAGGGGAGAAGCATGTGTGCAGCTATACACATGCACTCACAGACATCTAAGACTGCTGGAAAATGGCTTTGCAAGGAGTCACTGTAGCCAATACCCTTCCCTGAATTTTGGGAAGCTGTGATCCTGTATTGCATGGCCACTCCTTCCTAACCAGTATGTTGTCATTTTAAACATACATCACCAGCACATTCCCTATTTTCTAATTAATTTAAAAGCAGAGATTAATTGGCTGTTATTTTCCAAATACACATTTTTTATATTTTTTTTACTACCAATAACATTTGCCTTACCAGTGACTGTGCCAGACTGAAAAAAGGCTATGGCTGAGCTGGTCAGCCACCACACCTGGATATAAATCTCCCACAGGAAAGATATAAATGAGATCAGAGTTTGAATACAGTGCAGCACAGAGTCTGAATATGAGTGCACTGAGTAGTGCAATGATATATGTGATATATATGTCATGCACATATCAAGTGTTAAAAAAACTGATGCCAGGCAGACAGTACAGAGCTCTAAAAATAGCTTCTTTGTCCTGAGATAATTGTATTTCTTCCTTGCTGTCAGTTATTTGTGGAAAGGTATTAAATTTCATATGAGGTGCTAAACCACAAAGATTTCTATGAAGAGGATATTAAAGAAGTCATCAACTCAGCCCACAATGGAGAACTCCCTCATCTCCAATGTGGCTCATTTCTATCTCTATGGCACTTGAGAATTCACATAAAATATGCAGTTATAATAAATTACATGTACATCCTGACTTTTAATCATAGCATGCATCAATTCAATAAATTAATTCAGCTAAGTGTAAAAAAAAAAAAAAACAAAACATTGTTTCCCTTGGGTATGGCAACAGTGAAGGGAATCACCTGTGGCAAGGTATATTACTTATTTCTCTTTCTCATCATCTTGTCTCATCTTGTTAATTTTTTTTTTCATGCAGCAACTTTCTTTCCAAAATCAATATGAAGGTACAAAGGTGTAAGCTAGCTCCTGTCAGATTGTGAGGAAAGATTCCTGGGGGGTTTGGTGAGCTCTGGGCTATTTCATCAAATGAGCAGCAAGTGTGATATTAGTAATGGTAAGTTCAAATTTTAAATAGAAAGTAGTATTTAATCAGTGGGATTCATTTTTCCATTACAGTGTCATTGCTTAACATTTCATTTGGCTAGGCTGCTTTTATGGAGCATCACAAGTATTAATGTATTGTTTGAAAACACTATATTGCAAGTGAAACTATGATCTCTAACATTACCAAGAGCTCCTTCTTCAGTCAAACCCTGGCATTCCTGTACTTATCACCATCTCAGGAGGTGACATGGCTCAGTACATTCTGCTGTCAGTGTGCTTGTCACCTCGTGTCACTGGCTGGCAGCTGTGGGCACAGGGAGCCCTGTCAGTCAGTCCAGGCACACTCAGACACTCCCAGCAGTCATACCTGCACACCTTACGTGCTTTCTCACTCTGGCATCCTGTTCTGGAAGTGGAACACTGCCCTTGGCTATTCCTGTGCAGCAGCTGTGCCGTGCTCACTCTGTGAGCAGCTCTGTGAGCACGCCTGCCTCCTCAGCAGAATTATTTTGGTATCTGCTGGTGGCTGCTACAAGTGCACGCTGCAGGCTGTTTCTGCAGGCAAGAAATTAGCCCCAGCACTCTGTCCCAGTGCAAACCTGCACGTGAGACATGAACCACACCCAGATCCATCTGCTCAGATCCATCTCTTCCCATCTGCCACCATGCTCTGTGCTTTCCATAGGACATTGCCTCAGAACTGTGACTCATCCTCTCTAGGCTCTCAATATCCCACTGTAACAGATGGGCACCACATATATTCCATAATAACCATTCTGGATATAGCTGCCCTTTGTTATACTAATGAGTTAAAAAGAAAAGAGACAACTAGCTGGCATTACTAAATTGCTGACCTTTCAGGTAAAACAGGGCAAAGTCCACGTCTGCAATTGTGACCCTGTGGTTAGGCACACCTGTGAAATAAAGCATTTCTTCTTTATTTGACTGGTAATCAATACATGAGGTATAATCCAAGTCTTTGTTAGTACCACTAACTATGGCAGAGTAATTCCTAGAAAGAGTTAGTGCTGTCTTATGAGCAGCACTAAGGCTAAATTAATGTGATGACTTCAACACTTATGACATTTTGGCAATATATCAGTGAAGAGAAATAAATATTTATTAGGAGTGAAGCACAGATGAGTCCACAATAGGAGAGAAGCATCTCTCTGCATGCATTTTATCATGTTTTGCATGATAAAATCTTATGTGCATGCCAATTTTTAAAAGATGTTAATTGTTTTCTTGCATGCCAATTTTTAAAAGATATGAATTGTTTTCTGCTGCACAGTCTGAATTTCACGAAAGAGGATCCAGGGACTAGAAAAGCATATTGCATGTTTCAAGGATTCAAGATATTTGGTCACCCAAGAAGAAAGCTGAGGAATAATTTGGTCACTTCCTTACATGTTTAGACATTGAAAAGGTGTGTGTGACAGGAGGAGCTTATCTGCCTGGCTACCCAGAAAGGATCACAAGTGAAAGGTCCAATTGGCTTAAAAGGTGCAGTTTGACATATGGAAAAGGCCATTTCTTCCAATGGTGGTATTTAGACATTGGTAAGATCCAAGGCAGCAGAACTGTCACTTGGAGTCACTAAAATGAGGCAAGATAGTTTCAAAAAAACCTAGGATCCATTTTCCCCCATAAATATTCTGCATTCAAAGATGCAGGCTAGATAAGCTAGATAAGATAATCTAGATAAACTAAATAGACTGTGGTGACCCATGAGTGACTGAATCCCTGCCACTTATCCTGAATGCAAGCAGAGATTTTCTCCAGTGGCTGAAGGAGCTACAGCTGTCCCTCCTGCACAGCTAGCACAGGAATGTGCTTTATCTGCTCTGTGCAGCATGAAGGGGGGACAGACTGTGCCTTGAAGAATCATTCCTGCTGCTCCCTCAATATTGCAGCTACAGTCACTAGCGTTGAAACCAGTAACTCAATACCAAGGATACGGACACAAAGAGACAAGAGCATCAGGCTCAGTGTGTGCAGTGTGGGATTTAAAACAGTATATATGATAGGAGATAGTTGGAGTAATGTTATTTTAAGATCTGTGGGGTTATTTGGGTATTTTGGGGTTTGTTTTTTTTGGTTTTTTGGTTGTTTTTTTTTTTTTTTTTTTTTTTTGGTAACATGTTATGGGCTAAGATACAGAATTGCTGAGGCATTTCAGAATCAAAGAGCACAGAGGGATCTTCAGTTCTCTCACTATAATCTCACTATAAAGATCTCTGAGTTTCCACTTGTCCAGCTACAGTGGCAGGGACTGGTTCTCACTGGGCTGTCAGATCTTCTCTTAGACTTATTGGTTCCCCTGTGTGTGAGGGATGGGGAGTGTGGGGTGTGGAGATATTGAGCTAGGTCTCCAGAATACAGCAAGTGGTTTCTAGTTCTGTTGAGGATAAACATTTCTGAGTCTACTTGGTTCATGTCTTCATTGGTGATGGAATTTTTTTCACCAACACCTCAAAACTTCCAAAGGGAACAGTGTATATGTAGTTGGTAGTGCATGTGACTCTTTAGTGGTGAAGGTGACAAAGCCAGGCTGCATTTTACATAAGCACATAATTTTTGAAGGCAGTTGCCCTTCTAACCCCAGAGGATGGAGGGCACTGCCAAGTGAGTATTTTCCTTGACTTACATACAGATGACATCTCCATAAGAATCTACTGTCCTAGCCCTTGCTTCCAGGCAAAGGCAAAGTCAACTTGCTCTTAATACTGAAAACCAGGAATAAAATGTGCTTTTGTTCTATGGCTGTGCTAAAACCTAAAGTCAATTAATTTCTTATTCTTAATAAGTGACAGAAATCATCCTCATAATTTAACAGGTTTTATCTAAACATTTTATTTTGTTTTCAGTAATCTTTTACTTACATTCAATTCCACAGTGGCTAATTAAGATTTATAAGCAAATCCAAAAGTTAGACAAATTCAGCAGAATTAACTGATATAACAACCATAATGCATATTATTATAATGCAGCTTTCTGCTTATGAATATCCCTTAGACTGTGTAATTCCAGGCTATAAAAAAGTGCTTTCCCTGCATTTATTTAAGCTTTTTACTAATGGCTCTAAGCATGGTATCATCATTAATAACAATAATAATTAGATTCATGAATCATTAAAGGAGTTATTTCTGCAGCGTTTCATGCTGTTCTTTCACCTGTAGAAATCTATTTTTCTCTTAGATTGCTGAAGGAAGGGCTCTGAATCCCCCTGTGCTTGCTATAGATGGGATTAGCAGCATTTGCAGAGAAAGCAAACTCAGTACACAACTTTTGGCTGCCTCATCAGAGGAAATCTGCCCTGTGGTAGGAACTGGCTGGTAAGGGACCTCTTTTGCTGTGAGATCGCTCTTGATGTCACACTGGCACCTTTTTTAAAGATACTTCAACACCATATAGGAAAAGGGCATATACTGCAAGAAAATGTCTCTCCTTATGTTAATAGCATTTTCTCCTCATAATTCACCTATTAGGACAAAGAAAGAAGCAGCTGATGACTATGACTGATATACTAAAGGGAAAAACAACCTGTCTTTGCCACTATTGCCATTGCCACTCTGGAAGTGTATTGCACTTTTGCAGGAGATAATTATCTTCACTTTGTTTCTATGGAATAACTTTCAAAGTTTCTCTGGAAACAGCACTATTATGATGGATTAATTTATTGAATAACCACGAGACACCTAACATTTCAATTAAAAATAATTGCTCCCTCTACCTGCATTTCCCCATTCTTCTTGAAAAATGCAATTGAATACCTTTTGATAGAAATTATGTTGTTTCACACACATATGCACACATCCATCCAACATTTGGTTCAAGATCACCATCAGTTAAACCATGTCAGACATCAAAGAAATATAAGAGCCAGTTTCAGACTTGCTGTAATGAGATGTAAATTCAGATCCTGTATATTCATGATCTGGATTATTCTTGAATAGGGCAAGGTTTAGTACTGGCTTTTTTCAGGATTAATTTGTACATATCCCACTAAAGGAAAAGTGGGTAAAGATAGGGAAAAGTTGGTTTAAATTTGTGATTTGGAGTTGTGGAATTGTGATTTGG
This sequence comes from Erithacus rubecula, assembly GCF_903797595.1. Taxonomy (NCBI): domain Eukaryota; kingdom Metazoa; phylum Chordata; class Aves; order Passeriformes; family Muscicapidae; genus Erithacus; species Erithacus rubecula. Next base: position 43,440,522 of record NC_136688.1, read on the forward strand.
AGTCCAGAAAAGTGTGTATTCTAAGAGAGCTGGTGGTAAAGGCACCCTGAGAGCATGTGTGAAATTTAGCTGTGGTTTGAAGACAAATCTCATATCAATCAGCATTGCAAGACACTGTTAGGAGTTTCAAAAGGAACTTCATTCTAACAAAAAAAGGTCATCACTACTTCTGTGCATCCACATTGATATGCATGAGCCAAGTTCAGCCTTATTTTTTCTATAGACTTCAACATGAACAAAATCCTTTATGAAAAACAATCAAACTATCACTTACCACACAAATCTTATGTGCTGTTGGCAGACGTGAGACTCTTGGGGATGGAGCTATGCAGGGCCAGGAGCTGGACTCCATGATCCTTGTGGGTCCCTTCCAGCTCAGCTTGTTCCATGATTCTGTGGTTCTCTGACATACTAGGAGTTCAGAACTGGAAAGACTGAGGACCAGAGTCATTTGGGGTCCCTCATTCATGATCCACATTCAGAAATTTGATCCACAAGCTCAGAGACTTGCCCCAGTGCTCTCCAGCAATGGCAGAGTGGAGACCACTGCACCCCTCCCTGGCTCAATCCTGCTGTCACCTCTGCAGCTGCACAGCTGACTCCCTAGATCTTCATAAATCAATGAATTGGTGACAAGGTTATGGGTCTGTTGCAAAGTTTGTATAAAATCTGTAAACAAAATCAAAGCTGGCTGTTCCGTAAGGGAAATAATTGCCAGATTGAATTGGGAAACAGATTGTTATAATTGATTCACTTGGATAGCACTTCAATCTCTGTAAGCATGTCACAAAGACTTTTCATTCATGAACACAGATGTGATTGTGTCTTTCAATTCTTTATCTATTCTACCATAATTGAGCATGAATAATGTGCACTAAAAGCCAAATGTCACCCAAATTAATGCCATTAAGAAGGAGCAAACATCTATCTGTTAGCTGAACTGTTGCTGAACCTGCAGGTTTATGTGATTCTTGTCACTAAACATACCATCAGCATTGTATAATGACATGTAAATGAATAAGAATTGTTCTGAATGAAAATGAAATGGTTTGAGAAATAGGAGGCAAAAAAAATTCCACTACATATCAAAATATACGTACAGTTCTTCTATTTCTGGTGGGGGTTGTCAGTCAGATATTTTTGGAATTCACTTCAGGTACATGTGCCTCTCTCCTTATTCCCTTCTTTTTCTGCTTAGGCAAGTAGTCCCACCTGTAACTTAACAAATTATATATACTTAAGCTATGTTTTGATAATTATTAGATAATAATGCTTACTTAGAGGAAGACTACCTTAAATACTATAGACTTGGCCAAAACAAATCTTTTCATTTATATGTAAACGGAATAAAATAATAAAAACTAGCAAGACTGTTCTGCCTGTGCTTCTTGCCTGAAACATGTATTTAAAGGCTCCAAAGTGCTCCACAGAATGAATTCATAATTTCCACTTTGAAGAAGGAGAAACTTAGAAGAACACACTGTTCACTTCATGTAAAGTTCATGTGGTCAATCATACCTTTCAATCCTTTTGTTCAAGCATCATAAGGTTTAATGTCCCACTCTGTGCCTTTAAATCCACAGTGAATCTTGTACATCTGCCCTTTTGTCTTCACACATAAATGCATATTTATACTTCATTATCTTCCTCTGCCATGTGTACATGGCATGGCATGTAATGGCATGCACATGTAATCCTTAGGATTGGCCAGAAAACTACAATTTCAACATCAGTAGTATTTTGAATTTTTGATTAAATATTGAGATGTAAAGTTACCATAAAGTGCCTATATAACCTAGACAATGAAAGTAGCTATGAAAAAATACTTCCAAACCCCTTTAGGCCTTTACTACTTACCCTCCTTAACAATAGGTATTAATTTTAAAGCAGTCAAAGTGCAGAGCCAAGACAGGCTCTTTACACTAATGGCTTAGAAGACACTGTTAGGATGCTTATAGTCCTTTGCTGAAAATCAAATTATTTCAGCTTCAAACAGCATTCAAGTAAATTACTGGAGGTGCCCTTTGCCACTTAGTGCATTGCCAATTACCAAATGCCATTAATTTCAAATACAATGAATTATTTTGCTACCAGAAGGTTAAAGAGAAAACCTATTTGGAATGAATGAAAGGGCATAAAATGTCACACACAGACACAGAAAGACAGATTGAAGAGTTACAGCAGGAGTCAGAGGTCCAAAGCATGGATGAGCTGGTTTCCCCAGCATGATTGCTGGCTGTGAATGAAATGGGATATTCACTTGAGGTTCAGGAGGCTCTGCACAGTAAAGGATATTGAAGTAGGTGCTAAATGCTTTGTGCAGCCTCCTATGAAGAAGACAAAAGGTTTTTGCTTTTATATAACATTGTGTTTAAAACATGCAATAGAAAAAACTTTTAGTTGAAAGAGCTGTGCTATGTCAGGTTAATCTTTCTGTATTTCAATAATACCCTTTAAATGTGTGAATATTGTTAGATTCGTTTGTTGATTTGTCTTTTTTTTTTTTTTTTTTTTTTTTTTTTTGGTGAAACATCTATGACAGATTTATAAATTTACAGATTTACATTCTGTAATGTCAGTACAGCAATCTGTAGGTAAGAATTACCTTTAAGAGAAGTTTGCCTTCTGTTGTTTCACATTCCCCTTTAATGAAAGGCATTTTGCAATCTAAACTGAAATAATTTCAGATCAAAAACAGTTAAAAACTCTGGAGTCATTTCCATGAGAAAGAGTGTCAGCTTGAAGAATAGATAGAAGTTTGGAGCACACAGCAATTGAATCTACTAGAAAACAGCCACCATCTTCAAGACAATGAAATTATTACAAATATGGGAAATGCTGGTGGTTATGTGGTTATAAACATTGCCCATCAAATCGAAGGAACTTTCCAAATATATCATTTTCCATGATCTGCCCACAACTGTGAGTGGTCACTAGCAAAATAAAGTACCAAACATGTAGGCAGAAATTAACCATCTAAATTAATAAAATACATAATCCAGGATATTTAGTTTCTCTCTACCCACGAACTGGCTCTGTAGAACAGCTATAGATTTTTTTCTTTTGTTATTGTTGTCATTTTAGCTGTACCAGTGCCTATTCCCCAGCACTGACTCCATTTGTCATTTAATTTTCCTCCAGCTAGTGATTTATGCTTCCCCTTCTGGCTAATAATAGTGTCTCGTTTCAATTACTTCACTTCCTAAGTCCAGTTCCTACAATTACTTGAGAAATGGCTGTTTTCTTTATTGCCCTAGGCAGTTCTTTTTACCACAGCACTCCCCACACCCTGGCATCTCAGAAGGGTTTGTGTCTGCTATCTAAAATTGTCTCAGCTTATATTTCACCATCCACATTCTCTTTTCAGTTTGTATTCTCCCTTTCAAACCCCTGAAACCTTTGTAAAGACTCCACTTTCAAAACGAGCTTTCTGTGATACATAAAGATGTGAAAACCTTTCAGATCAATTAAAAAGTACTGGGACAGTAGAAATGTAAGACTGAAAGTGAACATTTGTACTTCAAAAACGTGACTGCACAATGGTAGGCACAACCAGATCCATGGAATATTGATTCCCCCTTACTCCCACATGACATAAAACATTTCTCCAAACCTCCCTAACAGCCTTAAACCTTTAATAAATACATACAGGCACAAATAAAAATTTAAAAATGGAAAGAACAGCTGAACTCAAAGACATTGTTAAAGCTCCAGGTTCTTTCCCAGCAGGGAATCTGTATGACAAAAAGATCCAAGGCTGCAATCCCATCCTACACAGCCACAGAGAAAAACATGAAGACATGAAGAGTTACTGCCACTGTGAAATGGAGAAACTTCCTACCATGCTCTGATCATGAGAAGAATTTTTTAATCACTTTTTTTTTAGATTCACATTATACTTTTAATTTTGTGTGTGAAATATAATAATTAGAAAGCTTCATCAGCTTATGTGATGTATCATATAAAGTCTAATTACCCTGCAGACAGTGTAAAGTCCACTGTATCATATAAAGTCTAATTATCTTCTAGCATCCCTGTCATTGAAGGTTTATTCTATTGATCTACAGTTTAAAAGAGTCTGCTTTGGGAAGAAAACCTTAATCCCTTGGTATATATTTGGAAAACAAGTGATCCAGGCTTCATTCCCCTCAAACCTAAGTCAGTGCTCATTGTTGTTAATCACCTGCACACTCAAGACAGCTCCAGGTGATCAGGATGAAGTCCAGAATCAAGCACTGAGTGATGGCAGAGCTGCTGTTAAGGGCTCCTGAGCTGCCAGACATCAATCTAACCCATCTCCAGCCACTCCTCCTTCCAGGCTGAGGTACCTTGGGAATACTGGCCTGGAATCAGGCAAGCAGCAGGAAAGTCAATGCAAGAATAATCAGACCTGCCTTCCAAAGAGCTCCTCTGGAAATAAAGCAACCCTGAACTGCAGCATGGAAGGTGAAAAAGAACAAAACCTTCAACAATAGTAGTGAACCACAGAAAAGTACATTTCTCTCCCTGTAAAACAACCAATTTTTCAAACTTGCTCTAATGTGAAAAAGATATTTTGAAACTTAAATTACAAAAGAAAAAGAAAAAAAAAAAACTTTTACCAAAGCCAGTTATTTGCTCCAACTTGATTTTAATTTGTTTCAAAGTGTCCTCTACAAAACAATCCAAAAGGACAGGGAAAGCACCTGTAAGTGATAGAGCTTTGAACCAAAAATCAAAAACAGAAGATACAACACTTTCCTTATACATGCAACAATCATTAAAGGATAAGGGATTTTGATCACAGGAAGACAGCTAATTTTGGTTTTATTCAGAATTCTTTTTTTCAAAGAATAAGAACCTTTCCTGTCTGGTAGAGCAAAAAGATTTGTATATCCTATAATGCATTTTCTCTGTAACTATTCCAAACCTAAAATACATTGGAGCCAGTGCAAATTCAAGAAAAAAAGAATTCACTATGAATCTCTGAATCTTTTCTTTCCATAATCCTTTTTTATATTGCTGGTTATTGCATATAATAATTTTCTCTAAGCTTTGCATCATTTTTAAACAATTTTAGAGTGGTATAATTGCCTCTATTTTTAATGGGATAAGAGAGACCATTGTACATGGGGAAACATCACTTTAAGTAACCAGGAAAACAATTGAACCTTGCTACCTTCAGTGAATCAATAGGAATATAATCTGTAATTGTTGAATAGAAATTCTGATAATTTCCCTTGTTTCTTTATGAAGAGGGCAGCTGAACAGCCTGACAATCCCTGAGCATCTTTACTGATAGCCCTTGGAAACTGAAGTACCCAGTGGCTGTGGTGTGGACAACATGAGGCCTTATTTTTATATCACATAAACCTGCAGTAGGCTTAGTGCCACATCACCTCTTGTCCCTGTGCATTTATTCATACATTAATTATGAGAGCAAAATGGGAATAAAATATCTCATAGGGGGGAATTGAAACTTAATTCATCAGTGTCTGTAATACAATTTGAGACCTGCAGATGAGAGCTGATACATTACATTACACATTATAGTTATTATTTTTGTAAGCACTGTCAAGGACTGATTTCCCACTTTCTCTTCTATTGCATTTGCATTTCAGTGGCTGTGCTTATGGTCCTCAGCAGTTTCAGTCTCAGCCTGGTTGCCAGGTTCTCATGTGGCCATGAAAGACACCCAAACATTTCACATTTTTCATTTTCCCATGGTTCTTCTCTTGGTGCATCATATTCCTGCCATGGAGTTAGGTGTTCAATGTTACTGTAGTATAGATCCTCAGCCTGAGGTTCTCCTACACTTTCTCAGGAAGTGCCACAGCTGTCAAAATAATATGACTGAGCTTATCCTATAAGGTACCCCAAAATTATTTGGGCTTGATTTCTGGTCTATTATGGCTCAAACTGTATTTGAAGCAGTGAACTGGAAGACAAAGACTTGTTTTCTAGGTTTTACCAGTCTTTTGATTCATCTGCCTCCTGGTTTATCATGGAAAATAATTATTCATTTTCATTATAATTTTTCTGATCCATAATCAAGGAAAAACAATCCTGGCAGATGGTCTGGGACTGTCTAGGTAGAGATAAACACCCCACACAAGACTGTGAAACTCCCTGTGCTGTAACCTTTAGTATTATGAAAGGATTATTCAAAACTGTCTAATACTTCAATAAACAAAACAATAGGACTTGCTACATGTTACCTGCTACCTAAAGAATACATTAAATATACTGAGGAGCTCAAGCATTCTGAAATTACTGATAGAAGCCATGCCTTTCTAGACCAGTATTCTTCAGAATAAAAAGGCTAAGGAATCATTTATTAACAAACCAAAAGCTCATTGCAATAAAAAAAAAATAGTGTTTGAACAAAGAGTATCTGTCCTTTTTTATAATTTTGTTTTGTACGTGTGTTACCATTTTTTAGGCATCTTACTTGTCTTTCTAAAGAGTAAACAGAAGACATCTAGTTAAGTTTAAATACAGTCTTCCTTACTTTAGGTCTGAGGCAGAAAGCCACTAAGAAAAATTGCTGAAGACCAAGATTCCATGAAAGCAAAAAATTCATTAATGTGTGAAATTGAAAATTTTGTTGAATTTCCAGCCTATTTTTCATTTCTTTACAAAGTGTCATTTTTGCTTAATATTCCTGGGCTTGGTTTGTGATTGATTTTTCAGCATAAAAATCCTGGTTTCTGGGAGTGCCCAGGACTCTATTTGGGCTCCAAAGAGATGCAGTATTCACCCTTCTTAGTATTCATCATTTCAATGAGTTGTGTGTCACTGCTTTTGTCATTTCTGAATAACCTAACCTTTGTGGTTAAGCTCTGACACTCTGAAGGCTGTGCCCATATTTTATTGGAAAGTTAATTTACCCTGGATTAGGGAGAAAAGGTCTCCTGCTTGTCCTGTTCCCAGCAGAGCATCAGTGCTGGCTGTGCAGGGTGGGGCTGGGGGCTGAGCTGGTCACTCACAGCTGCTCCACACCCCAGCCCAATGGGCAGGAACGTGCCTGATCTCACACTAGCAAAGAAACCTTGGCACATAACAGTTTCTCTGTTCTTATCTATTTCTGTGGAAAAATTATGAAGCAGGCAGGGGGAACAGAAGAGAAATCAGATATCCTTTTAGCCCACTCCAGTGGAAACTCTCAGGCTAGTGTTTCAGTTCTGAATTGAATAATGAAATTAAAATAGCAGCCTCAAATGCAGCAAACACAGAGAAAATTATATTTATTTGATCATTTCTTTTCTCCACTGGCGCCTGACTGGGATGTGGATAATGATCAGATATTACAGTGATGAACATGAGGGGAAATCTGTAAGGGATGAGGGAAAAGAAGTGGATTACAGTGCTCAAAAACGATTTGCAGGCAGCTCCTGCTTAGTGCAATAGAAGGTGTAATGGATGATGAGAGGAGTGTCCACCTTCCAGCAGACATCCTCATGACAAAGCCCATGGCATCATTCAGTACCATTAAGACCAAGACAAAAGGACAAACTTTGTATTATTGTAAACATTTCTTCTGCTTCCAAGGTAAGGCCAGTGGAAGAAAGCAGATGTCTGTGCTGTTTGCCATGTCTAAGGGTCCAGCCTGGACTGTGAGTAGCCAGCAGAACCAGAATTAGCTGTCAGGTCTGTTGACTTTGTATCACCTCCCAAGAAAGCCAGTTTAACATTTGCCAGATTAAAATGGTCACACAAGTCTCCTGACTCACTTCCCAGGTTCTTACCAAAACCAAACTTTCACCAGTCAAGTATTTCTATTTGGATGAATTTTAGCCTTAATCTGATTCCATAATACCTTCTAGCTTTGCATCTCAAAGACATGGCACTCTGTAAAATGGAGACCTTGGGGGAGTTTCAGCTCTTTTAAAAGGCACACACTTTGGCTTGCAAGAAATATAGAGCTATGGAAATAATTTGAGCTACACTGATTTAATACATCCGCTTAGGCCAAATGATAAATTTTACCTTCACTTTCATCCATGCCTAAGGACTGTTTTTCAATAAATGTGAAATAGATACTGCTTTGATGAAGCATTAAGAGATGGAAATTTCATCCAAAAGCTATTTTCATTATGATAATAATAATGCTGTGGTTACTAATGATGCCATGAAAATGATTCCTATGATCTATAGAGGTATCTGCAAATCTAATTAGCTAACAAATGAAATTATTATTTTCGACTTAAAACCACATCTTTTCCTCTTTGACAGGATGGGAACTTTAAACATTTAAGATGTCACTCTGAAGTGACATCTTCATAAGGTACCTAGCTTGTATCATGTACCATTAAAGTCTTGATCTGAAGCCTGCTAAAATTGATATGCCTTACTACTAAGTTCAATGAGATTTATCCCTGGCCATTAACCTGTAATGGTTGTTGCTAGCTTATTTTTTACCAGTTCATTTTAAATGATAGCATTTATGATAGAATAATGCTAAAGCATAGAGTCATGTTGCAAAAATATCATTAAATGCAAAAGAAACTCTATTTCACTACTGTTACCACCACAGCCTCCCCTGTGAGCCAGCAATCCTCACACACAATTCATTCAGATCCTCATCTCTGTCACATTAATTGCCTTTAATCAGAGAGAGGTGGAGAGGAGACAAGGTGATATCTGTGATGTTCCTTAGGCTCTCTGCAAAATCCCTGCTTCCTGCACTTCAATAACTGAGCTCTGTGTAGCAGGACTCATCAAGATCTCCTATTACAGTGCATTAGATATTGTGACATGGGCATGGAATGTCATCTGGAATTACACAGCTGTAGTTGAGGATGCTGTTTTTCAGTTGTCTTTAGCTCAAGTTTCTGGGAAATTTGCCTTCAAATTCAAGTAGGCAGCTTTGCCTCAATGTTTTCATAAAGCTCCTTGCAGAACTAGGGCCTATTGCAGCTTAACAAGAGTAATTTACAAACAATAATTTGTAATCATGTGGCAAACTATCTTCTAGTCTGTCAGACACTTCCTCCCTTAGCAGGATTTCCCCCTCATTTTAGAAGCAAAATAGAAGCAAATTGAATATTTAATTATCTTCTTTTTTTTTTTTTTTTTTTCCGATGTAGTGACTGCTATTTTTAGGCAGAGAAAACTGAATTTTAGTCTCTGGAGCTCAGACAATTGAATCATCTGACAATTTCAGGAGAAAGAAATGCTGAACTAATGCAATGCTGCAGATTATTCAGCTGAGTGATTATGTATTTGCAGGTGCCAGGACCACAGAAGATACAGTGCAGCATTCAGATTTAAGAATTGTTCTTGTCTGAAACATTACTATAAGTGGGCTTATTGTCTGTTTACTACCAGCAGTGTGCCTGTGAGTAGTGTCTAATTCCATTTTCCTTGAAACCTGTCCTGCTGGCTCGTTGCACTGTTGTAAGACAGACATATTCAGAACTTGGATGAAGATAAGAAAGTGACACAAATTTTCAGAGGAAAAATAATTAATTGCATGTACCTAGCAAAGTATATTTCTGCTCTTGCTTACATTACTCAGTTTCCCATCATCTGATCTTTAAATTAAAAACATTTTAGCTTTGCCTGATATATCTTAACATAAACAAGCACTTGATCACCATGACAACCATGTTACTTATTGCAATGATTTTCACTTCTAGGCATGGGCAGGAAAAGCTTCATTTGCATCCTACAATTTATTTAATCCTTTTGCTATTCAGTTTTGTAGAGAGTGAATCAAATATTTGGGGCCATTTCCATTTTAGTCCATCTCCACTCTGGTTCTGCCGGAAATTATATTTCATCCTTTGTTTTCAAAGTGCAAAACCAATGCAAAGATATTACAGAGATAGACATACAGAGGATGCATTTAGCTACTATAAACTGCTTTAGTTAGTCTATATCAGTAGCCTGGAAGCTCCAGCTTCAGCAGTACTGTGATGCTGTGGCTGTGATTCAGAGCCAGCTCTCATGGTGAGCAACGTCGGGATGGGCTCCTGTTTGATGGAGCTCCAAGAAACACCTACCTGCTGCAGGAAATGGTGAGTCAGATGGCAGCAGCTTCCCCTAAAACACCACAAAACAAATGCTTTAGTATGGTGCAAGAGTGATGGAATAAAATTAAGATAAAGCTTGAGGTAGGTAATCTCAGATGTCAGAGCTGCTGCAGCCACTGCAGCCAGAGGTGACAAACTGTGGTGCTGCAGGCTCTTGCACAGCTCCTGGGTCACTAAGAAGTCACTTCTAGCTAATGATGTCTCCAAAGTCTTTTGTCCAACAGGGATATTGTGGAGGGCATGGTGTGCTTGGATGTCTTGGCATGACATGGTTAGGTACTAGCCTGTGTGTCATCACCCCATTGCTCAGGATTTCAAACCTGAGGTTTATAAAGATCTGTCAGTGGTGGGTGTAAGGTGATACTGAGGGTGAGGGCCTTGGGTTTGACCAGAGTTTTTACCTCATATCTCTTCCATTTTTCACAGACATGTGGGTGTACCTGTGGACATACCTGATATTGCATAAGACAGGAAAACAAGCTCAATGCCTGGAGCAAGCTCCCACTCTAATGACCATGTCACTCCTCAGATTCACCCTTGCAGTCAAAAAACAGCTGTCAGCCTGTCTGGTGTTAGATCTTGTGGCTCTTCATCATAACTCCAAAAATATCCTGAACATGGGTCCAGAACAAAACTCAGTTGCAGTTTTTGAGAGGCATTTCACAGCATCACCTGCCATTACAGACATGAAAGGACCATCAAGCTTGATTTCTGTCATGACCTTCACAGACTCCAAAAGTGAGGATGGCAAAAATAATATTCATCCGTCTGAGAGACAGAGGACCTGATTTCAGGGGTCTTTGACACTGGGAGTCTAAGAGGATCTGGGCCCCATCCTTTACATATTTCTGCTCATATAGCCTGCCAATGCAGCTGTGTTCACTGTAATGATTTTCTTGCATTCACTGAGGCAGAACATTTCCCCACTCTACTGTAGTTAGGATGGGAGAAAGGAAGACAAAAGATCATGCTGAAGGGTTTGCATCAAGTAATCCAACTGTTATATTTTGCTGGTTCAATATACCTACTATTCCCAAAGAATTTTTTATGGCAAACCCTCTTTTGGGAGGCTGTGGTCTTGACCTCTAGTAGCACTTGTTACATGTTAAAAGATCAGTGCTAGCCCAAGTATTTTCAAAGGAAATATTTCTTATATTGCAGTTTTTGCTTGCAGTCAGTGGCAAGATATACTATAAACATTGTGTGTTATGCATGGACAGAACATGACTCCCATAACTGAACTCACACAGCTGCTTATTTGTTGCATTACATAGAAGTTGCATCTTGAGAATTATTCAGTAAATAATCACAAATCTGATAATTAACAGATCCAAAGCTTTGCAATATGTTAGTCAACAATTTAGGAAAAGTATCCTCAAATTATTATTGAATGAAAGTCCTGTTTCCTCCATTGCATACAGGAATTTTTTAGTGTCACACAGCTTTTATGGAGCAGGAGCCATTTTTATTCCTTGCACAGATTCTTCTCCTGTATCCATTCACAAGGTACCTCTGCAAGCCATTCTCCAATTGTCTGCAGGGGAAATGTTTCTTCTGTGCCAATGTTTTGCTCTAAGACTGTGCAAAAATAGCCTGGAGGTGACAGTGGGAGGGGTAGATGAGAGTCAAAACTGAGAAAACCAGAACAAATAAACTATGTAGGTTCCCAATCTTTGTACATAGGAATTATCCTAAGTTATCCTTTTTCCAAAGCATTCTTATCCATAGGTTATGCTTTTTTTTGCTTTCTCTGGTAAGAACACACATGAACAATTTAATGTGTCTGCCACAGGATATCTGTGTTCAATGTAGTGTGGAAACACACTGCAAGATTCTTTCATAAAGTCAACACATACGTGTGGACTGTGTTTTGAGTCTTTCATTACCTGAATCCAGTACATCTTTCCTAAACACAGATGTGTGGCACTTCCTTTTAGAACAGCAGGTGAACTCCTGCTTGCTGCAACAAATTCAACTTGAAATAAACACAGCATTAAAATTAATGTAAATAAACAGGTTTCATTTCACTGCCTTCTGACTTCAGGCATGTTTGCCTCATGGTTTCAAGATATTGGAGTCTTGGTTTTGGTCTCCCTGAGATGCCTGTCTATATCCACTTGTGCCCTAGAAGCCAGTAAAGTGATTTCCTGCATGCTTGCTGTTCTGTAACTAGATTAATTTTCATCAGAATTCTGCTCTGTCTCATGGACCATGACATTAGGATTTTTCATCTGAACCATTCTGTTTACAGTTCAGTCTCTGGACACCAAGAGAGCACCCAATCTGCTGAGTACTATACAAAAAGGGAGAAAAACAAAAGCATCTTAAAATCTCATTGAGGAAAAAATAAAATTGTGGAAGCCAGAACTAAGGTTTGGTGAAATAAGCAAGAGAAAAATTACTTTTTCAACATGCCCATTTGTAGATCAAAGACATCCTAAGTTTCCCTTGGATCAATTTTCCCATCTCTTTTTGCCCAGCACCCAGGAGACTCTCAAGTGACTACCTTGAATCTGGAAGAAGCAGGCACATATGATTTCCACAGCCATCTTCTATAAAATGCATCCTCACAATAATCTTCCTATTAATCGAAATTTTGTTATCTCAGAAGTCATGCAGAACTGTCAGTGTTCTAGACACCAGACGGGTTACTGATTGCAGAGGGTGTGAGTGGGCAGGATGGGGACAAAACAACCAGAATAAAACAGAATGAACTTTGCAAGCCAGCCAAATTTGGTAACTGCACATTTGTGGGTTCAGTGTTTGTTAGGAACACAGTTCAGCCTTCCACTAATTGTTGGCAGTTTGGTATGTGGAGTCTCACAACAGCCTTAGTCATGACCCAACTGCTTTAATCATACAAGTTTGGATTCATGACTTCTGTTGTTCATTTCATTGCCCTTTGACAGAAATGTAAAGAAGATATACAGCTGCAAAGATATCTTTCTCCTCTCACTGCCTGGCTGGCCTTCCATCATTTTCAGGCTGAACCCAGCTGTGGAAAGTGTGCTCTAACCAAGTGTAAGGCAAGTGTATTTTTTGGAAATCCAAGAGTACCTAATCCAAATGACTTTTATTCTACATAAATTTTGCAATGCCATGACAGTTTTTCAAAGCTAAAATTTTATGGATCATCTAAATCGACTGTTATAATAGCAAATCTTTTAAATTAGTACAGTATCTTTGCACTAAAGAAGTGGGAAAAGTTGTGTGAAGCTACTTCACACATTATGGGATTTTCCCTATATTCATGCCAATTCAAACAGATGTATCAGTCCTGTGTTACCCATTAACATTTTAAGTGACAGAAGATATCACTTGCTGACATACAGAAAATATATAAATAAACAGCTGGCTAGTAAAGAAAAGCTCACTGAAGAACATATTGAAATAAATTGCTAAAAAATGCATTTGGAAGCATAAAGTAGTATATTAACTCATTTACATGATCCACAGGGACCTATGATTTGCCTTACTGAGATACCTTTGGGAGTTTTCCATTTATTTTAATTTACCTGGCATACTACTGCAATCAAATGGCTTTGAGGAGGACTTCAGAATGCAAATTTCTGACCAACTGAATGATGTTTAAATCATGAAATTAACCATTTGACATTTATTAGAGTTTTGTACCAGCACTCCAAGCTGGCAAGATAAAACCATATTGACTTTCACATAGTTTCTGCTGGGAGACTGGAATATGATTTTTACAGATTTCAAGGAGGCATGGGAATTGATACCATGATGAAATCCACCAGTTCATTATGAGCAGAGAAGTGAAGATCATCACATTTTTACACTGAGGAATAACTTCATGAAATAGCTATTCCATTTGCAGTGTTTTCCATCAGAAGGTCAGGATTTCCCCTTAAATATTTCCCTACACATATAAGAGATGCTTCTAGATACTGTAGGTGCAGAATAGCATACAATATAGGTAAGCATGATTTTATATTCTGCATAGCCAGAAATGGTTGATGTGGTATTTAACTCTGCAAAATATTAAGAATGTATATTTTAAAATTAGTAAATATGTGAAAACCTCTCTGTTCAGAAATGTACTTGTCCTTCAGTACTGTTGAAAGTTGTTTTTCTAGCAGTAAGCCACACCCTCCTTACTGAGAAAGCAAATACACACTGCCAATATAAATCAGTTTATAAACTGAAAAGGAAAGTCTTCAACAGACAACCAAAAATTAACATTATTTTCTGCTAAAAATGCAGAATTCTCATTTTAAAATGTCTGAGTATTGCTGTAATGCACAGCCAGCCAGAGAAGAACAGCATGAACAGCATCATGTACCTGAGGTAGCCACTGACACCTGAAACACTGATCATTTCTCAATGATCTTTCATCCCAAAACTGTAAAAGTGACTTTGGGGCACTTCCCATTTCCCTGCTTTACGTATCATGGAAACACCTGCAATATTGAATTTTAATTCAAACATTACTAATATATTTTTCCTGTGTTCGTTCCATGTCAGCTGGTATTTCTACATCTTAGTGACACTTTCTAACAAGCAATGCATTGGATTTCATAAGCTATTTAAATATGAAACTTCACTGAAATCTCCTTGATCTTTTATCTTTTTCTGCTAACTACAGATATTTTAAAATATTTTCCCATCTTTCCTTCTTTTCCTTTCTTCATGTCACAGAATTAAATCCTTCAAACAAGAACAGCATGACTTGTGCAACAATGATTATTATTCACAAGAAAAGGGCCCATCACACAGTATGCATTCATTTTTGACATGTAAATGGGGAGCTTTTGAGGTTTGAACATCACTGTAGAAAACCAGAAACCCAAGCATCTCTAAACATGCTGTCTCTGTACCCAAATCTTCTGCAGCTTGGCCCTTGTAGGAGGACTTGCATTCACTCAAACCAAGAGCAGACCTTTCAAACCTGGCTCCTGGTGCTGCCAGGCAGAGCTCTGAAGGGTGAGGTAGAGAATAACCACTCTTAACACATCAGCCATGCCAGTACTGTGCCTGCTGGAACAACCCTCTTTGGACAGGGCTGGAACAAGTGAGAAAAGGTGAAATGTAGGGGAAAATGTCAGAAGCCTTCACTGAAAAGCTAAGCACAAAGAAGATTGCATGCAAAAATGGCACTAATAAAAGCAAGATTCAAATATCACTGGCATCAGAGAATATTTTCAATCACTGCTGTGCTACAAAATACACAGCTCAGGTTCATCTCACTCAGCTTCTTCTGAGTTTCTGCTTCCACTCCAGATGAAAGATGCTGCTCAATAAGACTCTTTAAAATTTCACCAACTGAATTCTATGGCAGAAAACCTGAACTTTGGCAACGTTTACCCTGAATTTGCCTTTTATTTTAATGGGATTTTAAAATATTTACCATAAGATAGTATCATTCCTGATTGATCTTTAGGGAGATTTTTTTGGTTCTTTCAATGTTGACTTAGAACACATGTGAAATAGTGTCTAAAGGATAAAACTTTGCAGGGCTTGTTGAAGAGCTTCACTCAAATCTGTCTGGACAACCTTGCCTGCTACACATTTGGAGCCTTGCTGAGAGAAAGCCAGCAGCTGATGGTGAGTGGACAAAGAGCACAAGCAACCTGATCCTTTACCCAGTGGAGTGACTGAGCTGGACAGCCTATCTTTCCTGCAGATAGATGCAAAATTTCTTAGGGAACAAAGCAACAGACCCTGTTCTCAGAAACAGAGCCATTTGTCAATACAAATACAAGCAAGTCAATACAAGCAGGATTTTCACCACCCTCTGTAGTTTTTCAATTGCATCCTTTTCTCTTCCTGTGTACACAGAAATATCTGTAGTTCTTGCAGTGCCCTTCTGAATCAACCTTGTGTCAGCACACTGGTGGCCCAGAACTGAAAAGGCATTAACCTTTTCTCCATTCTGCAATAATATCACTCTGTTCTGCTGGAGTGGAGGCACAAATTATTTTTTTGTCTGAGTTTTGAACAACTTAACATCATATCATGAGTAGAGGAGGGAAAAAAAAGATCATGTAAAGAAAAATGGGGTAAGAACTATGCTTCTAATTTGGAAGGGGAAAGAAGAAACTGTACAAGCAACAAAGAACAAACTTTTTGAAGAAGGTAGAAAGAATAAGCATCTGACTTCTAGAAATTTTCTTTTAAAGATGAGAAAAACAGGCTTCTTGGGGGGGAAAAGGATATCCAGAAAAACTACATGCATTTCAGAGGCAGTTTACAAGAACTTTTATATAACTTAAGTCAAAGATCCCTTTACATATCACTTTAAAATATAAATCTGATTTGGTGCTTTTGATGCAGCTAAAAAGCCATGCATGACACAGAGGAGCATTAGCAAGGTCATCACAGAAGTGTCTGCACAACACAGTTCCTGTTGCTTCACTCAGAGCAGCACAACCTGTATTTGAGCTCTTGCATCATCCCAGAACTGGCTGGGCCTGTTTTCCCCAAGTTCATAAATTTGTGAAAATGTCAGCCACAACAAATCTGTGGCTTTGCAGGTATGCCAGGAGCACGTGTCCAAAACAGGGCTTTCCAAATGAACCCTTGGAATGCAGTTCAGCTGGACTTGAGCTAAGGGTAGCATATTCCCACAGTCACTCATGCTGAAGTAGGTTTCCCAAAGTAATTTTAATTTAAATTTGTATGACTACTGCTTAAATACTATGGATACACTTCCTGTGAATTAATTACAAGCTTAGATGCATGGACATATTATCTCCACAAAATAATTAATTCCCCCAAAATCTCCCTTTCCTGGTTATTACTGAAAGCAAAGCACATCTGCAGAATTCATCAAAGTAAATATTGCAATTCATCACCATCACCATTCTCACTTGGGGAGGGAGAGTTGGGTTTTATTTATTTTGACTGTGGCCTTTCAAACACAAATTATAATTTAGTCAAAACTTTTGTTAGTTTTTAAATAGTTGTCTTTTTTTTCCAGCAGTTGATGAAATTAAGGAGGAAATTATTCCAAGGCCTGATTTTGGACATTCCTATATACATAATAATAAAAAAATAATAAATTGTTTGAAAGTACATTATTACATATATATGAAATATTAGTTCTGCATATATATCTAATACTGTAGTATTATAATACAGTCTAACAGGTGTCAATCCTTCCTCTTCCTATGCTTTGGCTAAAATATGTTAGTCACCTGATTATTGCAAATCTAGTGCTTTTTCTTGTGCTTTGGTTTCAGTAGGCTGGCAGTTTGCATGCAGTATGAAATAGTATTTAATGCTGCATAGTTGAGACTGGAGCTGGATGAACTTCATCTATACAGATACTCCATTAGTTCTCAAAAACAAACAAACAAAAATATATTTTATAGATCTCAGTTAAATTTTTAGTTTATTTCCAAATCTCTAAATCTCAATTTCATAATTTTTAGGTGATTGGCAAAAAGAATATATCCTTACATTGGGAGGACTCATTATACAAGCATGAAGGAAAAAACCCAAATTGTCCAGTCTGCCTTGAGTAATTGCAGAAGATTTCAAGTCTATTATTAAAAAAATTGTTGCTGAAGGCTTCTTGTGGTCTGATTTTCCTGCATCATTACATAGATTTAAATTCCCTCAACTTCTGAAATTTATCTTTCCCAGTATAGACCCAGCTTGTTATAGATCAGGTAGCAGTAGCTAGCACTGGCAGACTTCTTAAAGTCTCTTTTTTGGGGGGCTGCTTTATCAACTGAAATCTTAATATGACTCTTAAGCTTAAGCTCCATGACCTCCTTTTGACCCAAGACAAAGGGAAATGTTCTCAAGCCAGAGGAAGCACTAGCTGCAAGGTTTTCACCTATACATTAGAGAGGATCCCAGAACGAGATCTGACTTGCTTAGGCAACCATAGGCTCAAAAGCAAGCCTGAAGATTAGCATCATTTGCTTATCAGCACTTTGACAGCTCAGTTGCACCCTCTGATATCAGTAATGATGAAAGTCCCCATCAGTGGTCAGGCAGCAACCATGGGCTGTGCCCAGGACTCGTGGCAGACTGCCAATTGGAATTGCTTGTGGCATATATTTTTTAATCCTAAAAGGTTCCCTGTCACTGTGTTATATTCCAAAGTTCCAGCCCCTGCTACTTGGAGTATCAGAGTAAAAATTAAAATTCTTTTCCATTGTTTTTTCACTCTACTGCCTTGAGCCATCTGGATGATAAGCATTAATATAAATGATTGCTTCAATTATTAACACTCATGACCTTTGCTAAAATGCAGCACGGAGGAGAAAAGTTAAATCAGGGTGTTTTCTAATAGTAATAATCAGCAGGAGGTCTCAGTGGGAAAGGAAAAACATGGAGTTGTATTATCTGGCAGCTCAAACATGGAGGCAGAGGAGAAGCAGAAAGCAGGAGGAGAAGGATTTGATGCATGTTCCACTTCTACCTCTGTATCCCATAGTACTGTAATTTAAAATATTAAAGAGAATTTAGTGAGACATGAAGCCAAGAGACGCACTTGCTCTGGCCCAGAACAACAATATTCTTACTTGGTTTAGAGAGCTGAAGCACATTTCTAAAATGCTCTCAATGCTGTGATTCCCAAATAGACAACTAGCTTCTCAGGTAGTGTTCTTCAGTATTTATATTCCCTGGTACTCTGAGGACCACACACAGTTACAAACCACTTGGGTTTTGCCAAGCTTCTTTCAAGTTTGGATTTATGATAATGCTCAGGCAAGGGACTGAAGAGGTAAGCAGCCTTCCCCCCATGGGGATGATGGTCTGTGAATGTGCACAGTTCTGTTTTCTTCTGGTTGCAATCCCTGTGCTGAGTGGCAGGTGGGGGACACAGCACAGAGAACAGGTCTCCCTCCCACATCCAGCTACATCCACTCCACTCTGGGGTGCATGCTGTAGCTCTGTCTTAATCTCAGTCAGGGAAAAAATACCAGAGAGTGAAGATTAGCAAAATAGGAGCCCAATATGGCAGGATGCTCAGGCAGAGAATCTGCTCCTCTCCCCGGAGAACTTAGTAATGTTACCATCTGGTTATTCTGCAGTTCTCAGTCAGTTTCAGCCACATGGTTTCCCCAGGGAATATGACAGCAATTAATGGTGATTTTCTCAAGTGGAGAAATTGTAATGTTGTCACTCATGGATGAAGTCCTGTGTGCTGGCTGGAGCAGCAGTGGCTTGGATGATTTCCATGCACTCACCCAGAGCAGCAGGGTAAAGACACAGCTTTGCCTCCTGGTGCATGGAGCCCTGTAGCTCAAACACAGAATAATGTGACACCTCCAGGATTCTCTACCTGTGTTCCAAAACTTCTGGTACAGAATTTTGGTGCTAGACTAGTAGTGTACTGGGTGAAATAAAGTAAAGAGGTTAATTAGGGTTTATTTATTGAGTTGTGAAAAAATCTCTGCTCTCTTGTTGAGATGCATTGGTTTTGTTGCTACCAGTAACATCACTGCTATAAATAGCTCTGCTTAAAATAGTGCCTAGGGCACTTGAGTCTTTTACCACCCACAGCTAGAGTCATCTCTCATCCTAGTTTCTTCCCCTGGCTTGGTCAATTCCCTAGCACACAGCTTCCTAACACAGAGCATGGGTAGACTCTCCTCGTGGCCATTCCCCCCTTCCTCTCCAGACTGAAGGAGGAGCACCTTGACTATCAGATGGACCACCCAAGCTGACCCAGCTTTGCAGAGAGCAAGTACAGCAGCACACCACAGCTGGCATGGATGCTCTGTGCTGCTGCAGTGGGTCTGAGACACCTGGTAATTGTTAAATCTCCTCAGCTGAACACTGAGGGCTGGATTTCCCAGACAAGGTTTTTTATTAATTCAGTCTTCATAGCTTTTGGCAGACAAAGCATGCTCCCCAGCATTAGTTATCTTTGATGGGACAGCTTAAACTGAACTAGGCCCTTTGAGGCTGGGGCTAATAATTAATAGATGCTCATCACTTGCAAATCTGTCTGCTCTCTGAAAGACTCCACTAAATGCCTGAGAAAGGCACTTCTCACTTATTTCCTCTCCTGGAACAGAAAACCTTGGCAATACTGCCTTGTGATACTAAGGCTCTCCCTGAATTAAACAGGTGGTGCCTGTCAGCAGCACAATGGGTTTTACCAGGAGGATGCCCACAAGCACTTCCTGGCAATGCTCCTTCTCCTTCTAACTCCAGCAGGTTAATGGTCTCTGCCCAGACACCAACTGGGTGATCAGTGACCTTCCCCAGGATCAGGGGCAGCTCTCTCCAGCTGCACTTTATGCAGCACCAGGCACTGCAATCAGCTGTGACATAATTAGGAGCAAGGAGCAGAACATATTCTGCAGAGCTGGTTTGGTAGCCTGAGGCAAAAGGCTTTTGTTCCATCAGCTGGTGGGCTGAGTAACTTAGAAATTCTTAAATAAGTGGTGCTGGGCTCAAGAAAGTATTCAGAGTATAAGAGAAGGAATTTTTTTCTCTGTTTCATCTGAGGAAAAAAACAATAAAGGGAGACAATAGGAAATTCCGAGGGGCTTCTTTTAAAATAAGTTGATCATAACATGAAATAATATCAAAAACTTGTGTATAAAAATTGACACAATCTGTGTTGACTAGAGACTTTGATAACAAAATAATTGAAAAGCTATGTTAAAAGGAGGTAAATACTCTAAAAAGTATAGTCCAAGGAAAAATTACTTCATTGTTGTGCTTCTGTTGAGTTCAGACAATGGCTGTGGTTTTCCCCACACTGAAGGAAGAAGCATTTTTCAAGTGACTGGAGGAGCATCTGTTATCTTCTCTGTCCTTATCATGGGAGCCATGAGAGCAGAGCATGGGAAGGTCAGGTGGGAGAGCCTGTGGTGGGCAGCAGCTCCCACCCCAAGGAGGGCCAGGGGAGGAGCACCCAGCAACCAAATCACCTCAGCACATGGCAAAGCATATTCATGCAAAATTATCATCTTACCTCAGGGAGTAGATTCTGTTTTCCTACCATCTGCTTGTTCTATATTTACTGTACAGTGAAGACTGAAATGCATTAGAATAAGTAAGTAAAAGACCAAGCCATATGGGTTCCAGAGTCCTTTGAGTTATCTGCAGGCTCATCAGGAATCACTCAGCTGTCTATGTGAACACTCAGACCTCAGAGCCAGTGACACTTGCATGGAGATAATTCCTTCTCTCTCTTTTTCCTATGAATCACCTGAGCTTAGAAGGAAGCCCAATATTTGTCAGTACTGGGCAATCTCACACTTCAGAGCCACAGTTTATCAGCACTAAAGACAGAAAGGGGCACCAGAAGCCACAGACTGCACTAAGTAATGGAGAGCAGAATAGGTTTGTCATCTCCTTTTGCCTCAAACCACTTTACCATTGTGGAATGCACAATAACATTGCCACAAAGGACAGCAGGTCCCAGCTCCTGTGCCAGGTCCACATTCAACTGGAGAGCTCATCCCCTCTCCTGGCTTGTTACTGACTTGAGACCTCATGTTCTGGATGCTTTGGTCCCTATGACAGAAAATCAGCACCTGCCAGGCACAGTGACAGCACAACCCTCTGGGTGAAACAGAAAAAGCCCTTTTTGAAGTTAATGTTCAGTAAAAAATGTATGAAGTCCTAAGAGGCGGAGGGAGACAGGAATCCTCTTGGGTCTGTTTGAAAGAGGCAGATGTGAATACCTCTAAATGACATATGTGAATTTGATTCATTAAGCAAAGGTCTTTGTTGCCTTTGTACCTGCTTAGGAGACAGCAGGAAGGAGGCATTGCTGTCAAGCCATTATGCACAGGCAGGAATCCACATTAATCACTCCACACTGGCTGCCGACCATCTCAGACAAAAGGGGCACACCCCACTTTGAACTGGCATCATGGTTAGAAGCCACTTGTAAATTAGTGCAGATAACCTCAGAAGATTATGGCTGGCTAGCACAAATGTGGTGACTCAAAAAATGAAAAAATGAAAGGAAAACGTAATCAATAATTCAGAAGATTTCCTGAATGAGATATGATTCAGTGTGCTCCAAGCCCTCAGCTCTCATCTATTCTCTTTCTGCTTACAGCTCACTGAAGCAAGTTAAACATTTTTTGCTCCCTTTGATGCATATATAAACAGATAAGCTCATTGAAGTGGCATGGCATGATAACATGTATTTATGATACTGGACATGCACAGCCTTATTTATCTATCACCATTAACAAGGGTCTTCTGAGACATATTGCCATATTACAATGAAATCCCCATTGTACCCAAGACCAGTCCCCCTTCCTGACAAGTGTCACACTGGCTCTGCCATGCTCAGTTATCTGCTAAATATGAAAATGCAGTGCATAAAGAGGTCTTTGAAAATCCTGCTTCAATGTCTTTGCAATTTATGGCTGTAAATATTTCCTCATGGGATTGAAGGGTGAATGGTGTCTCCATTCCTCTTTGCTCACAGAGACACACAAACATTTACATTAAATTTAAATTACTTATATAAGAAGTAAAATTTCAAATTTACTCCCCTGCTTCCTCCACATTTTTCATAAAGGGTTGAAGTGTCCTTTGATAATACTATGACAAAGCCACTTCCTCAATTTGAAATTGAAATAAACATTTACTGTATAGAAATCTATGGAACAGTAACTGGGACTCTTTGAAAAGCTTTATGCTCCATGATTAACAGCCTACTGAATTCAGAAATAAAGGTGTTCAAAATATTTTATTTTGGAACCGGGCAAAAAGGCAATTATTTTTTCATTCCAAATCCTTTCAGTTACAATATGTATAATAGACTTGAAAAATTACAGGGTGTTAATGTTCTTAAGTGTTCTGCCCTCTTCATTTTAGGGAATGATATTTTTGCCCTAGAAAGGACTAAGTAGATGCAAAAGTGACTCAATCTCTAAAGCAGTTGGTAAACATTAGGCTGATAGTGTGGTTCTACTCTGACAAGCTGCTATATAAAACTGATAATTGAACCTACCCATTTTGTGGTGTGTATTCCAAGCCAAAGCAAAGCAGTGCCAAAACAAAATACCTTCTACTTCTCACTCCTGTTAGCCCAGCACAATTAATGCAACCAAGGAAGAAGGAACTGCAATAAGGCTTCTCTGCATTTCACTTGGGCATCACTGAGATAATGGAGTGGCTGAGCCATGACAGGAAGTTCAGCTGCAAACAGCCTATTAAGGCTGATAGACCTCTAATAAGCAGATCTTCAGTAAGATATTGAAATTAAAAAATGACTGCGTGATGTTCCAGATCAAAGACTTCATGACCTCAGTCTGCCAGAGCCATTAAAAAAGCAGCCTTTTTATAGAGTTGCCAGAGGATGAACTGGGCCATTATTTTGGCCATTTTAAACAAACAAGAATCAAATAATCATATAACAAAAGAATAACTAATCACAGGCTATAGAAGAATAAATGCACTAAAGAAAAAGCACAGATTGCCACTCTATTTAGAAATAATTATGTACAACTTGAAGGAAACAGAGTGAAGTATAAACAAGTGAGGTCAAGCAACAGATTCCCAGTTTCAGAGCAAAATGTGCTGCACTATTTTAAGTTTTTAATGCAGATTACAAAACTGCAAACCAAATTCAGTTCCCACTAAAATCTGTGATGGAAATTGATTTGGGAAAAAAAATACCTGGAACTTCAACACTATTTTTTTCTTCTTTTGCAGAATGAAAAAGAAGAAAATATATAGGGCTGTTATGTACTTATATAGATTACAACTAACTACAACAGAAGGAGAAAAAGTAAAGGAGATTGCTTCTCAGAGTAAAGCTGTTTCCATCTCCCTCACTAACTACTCTCTTGTTTCTCATTAACTGATGGAAGTGGGAACAGAATGTTTAGAAATATGAGGTCTCAGTGCATTGCTCATGTGTAAGGCAGTTCAACAGGCAGTTCCAAAGCTGAGCCATTGTTTCCATCTTTGATCAAAGAGTTATTCAAAATCCATGAGCAACTTATGAAATATTGAAGGTGAAAAAAACCCCAAAATACAGTGTATTCTAGCTGCAAAGCAAAAATAAAAATTCTGCCTGAAGCAAGAGGAGTGCAAACTGTGCTATTTCTGAATCTGATTGTCACAGATGCATGTGGGTGCTCCCTTTAATGCCCTTTTAGAAACCTGGAACCCCATCACTTTCTGGAATACTTCAACTGGAAAATTGCCCTTTTCTTTTATTGAGCTTTTGATTAACTGCAAAATACAATAGGATTGTGGAGATTTTTGTATTTCATGTACTATCTGCCACAAATTTAAGATCTTATACAAGGACGTAAATTGAACGACACACATGAAATATTTTCTGAAACATCCATGGTCTTATCTATTTTTCTCAGCTTGAAAACAAAGCAGCAGTATGCAATACACCCAGGGCCCAGAAAGGCTGGCTATTCATAATGCATCACCAGAAGTTCACTCTTTTACCAGGGAAATATTTGCATTATGCAACTGTTTTTCTTCAGCTCTCTATTCTGTATTTCCTTTTTACAGGTGGATAAGTACCTCCATGCACTGATATTCCTCTTTTGCCATTGCTCCAACATTGGTCAAGACATACAAGGCTTTTTATCTGATAATCTTTTCAGAACTTGGGAAGAACTTCAGGACAAATCCAGTAATCTCTTTAGCATTTAACATGTTGCTGTAATAGCAAACATTCTTGATGTCTTACCTAATACTAGCTTCTGTGTTGAATGAAGGAAAAAGTCTCAAGTGTAATTCAAGCATTTTGCTTAGACTTTAATAAAAACACTTGTATCCTTCCAGGATGTGCTATGTCTTCAAAAACTCTGATACAGTAATTAGAAGAGGTTTCTTGGTTTAGGAAATTAAATGACACAATAGAAAAAGGCATTATTTCTCCTATTTCTCCTTGGAAATGCTGAACAAGCCATATAACCAAGATTTTCTAAGGTGATCAGAATCCGTTTCATCTTCATTTTCTGGACATTTACCCCTGGAGCTGTTATATCACAAAGTGCTATATAGCACTACAGTAAAATCTCAGGTTCCAAAGTGCTCAGGCTGAACCCATGGTGTTAATGGAAAGACAGTTTTTGTCCTTCATTCTGCCCTCTGAGTGGAGGAATAACACTGCCTTACCTTCCTGCAGGGTAGTCAGGGCTTGTGAATCATTCCTGATGCACTCATGATTAATGCTACTGAAAAGCACATGAAAAAGAACAATCTACAGAGTGTGGGTGGAAAAGCTTTCAGTAAATAAGGCCAGGGTTTATGTGGTGAACATGAAGGAACAGTTAAAGCACTCAATAACTGATCAGAACACATGGCATGAGACAGAAACCCCATGACTTGTATGAGGTGATGTAAATCAAAGATGGTTCCATAAAGCAGAGATAAGACAAATTAAGGTGCACAGACAATCTTAGTTCTGGCATCTACCAGTCTTGTGAAAGCCTGACTACAATTCAACAATTAATTAAGAAAAAGAAAGTACATGGAATACTCTCAACACTTAATCCAGCAGTTTATTTATAAGAAAAGCTGTACCTGAGCCATAGTATAGTCAAGAAAGTGTGGCTGGTCAGCTACTGGAGCACATAGTAACAAGTTAGAGTTAAAATCCTTGTTTGGGCAGAGGTTTCTGTGTAACCTGAATTATCTAATTCATTTCCAATGCTATAAAGTAAGAATAAGGATATTTCCTAGATTTTTTTACAATAATTAATTTTTATTTCCTAGCCCATGAGATCTGGAAAGGAAATAAAAGTAAGTAAATATTAATCATCACATCACTAACACCACTACAATTTTTTCTGTACTTCACATTCTCCTTTCTTCCTAGTGCTTCATATAAATTCTATTAATTTAAAAATACAACACAGTACATTAAATATGAAACTGAAAAACGAGCCTCAAGGAAGAAAACATCCTCTGTCTAGGATTTAAATTAATACACAGGTAGCATTTACTATGCTACCAAAATAATCTAAATTATCAAGAGTTCCTACATGCCCTAACCTTAGCATTGGTTGCTCAATTGAAAATTGGTTCCTTATATTAAAAATGGAAAAATGGGAAAAATCTATGTTTCCAAAACATGAGTTTGTTTTTTCTAGTGATTGTATTCAATGCACACAGCATTGAATGTGACAGCAGGCTCCAGAGATTTAGCTTACAACAGGAAAGAGCCAGCCTGCTCCTACTTGAGCCATATATGCCTCCTGCTGGCTAAACCATCTGACTTCTTATTTGGGTTGATAAACCAAATTCAGTTGAACTATATGTTGGTTATTCATCTGGAAGAAAAAAAAGAAAAAGAAAAGAAAGGAAGGAAGGAAAAAAGATTAAAAGGCAAAGCAATTTTTTTCCTTTATAAGCCTTTTTTTTCATTCAAAGTAGTAGATGGCTCCTCTAACTTTCAGGAAAATGTTCATTTTAAATGGAAATGTAATACTTGCTTTCAGATTGAAATGATAATTAATTCCAATTGAATTTGACTGGAGTTTTTTTTTTACTGCTTTTGTATTTCACAGAGAAGATATTACTTCAATTTGGTTTTGGCCCATAAATGGTGCCTTTTTTTTTTTTTTTTTTTTGTCTTCCAGAGGTTATGTTTCAAACATAACTGAAAGATCAGTCCTTCTGAGCTCCAGTGCCACCAAGATTTCATCTTTTCCAGTCTGTCTTTAGCCCAGGTTTGTCATAGTATTTTGCTAGCCTTGTTCAATTTTACCTCTAATGTTTGATCAAATCACTGTTTCAAGTCTGATCCAAATATAGCATCCCTTAATCTAATCCACTCCTATTTTGCTTTCTTAAAATAAATTAAAAAAAAAAAAATCTTATTATTTAGCAGAGTTTGCTTCTCTGGAAAACTACTCCTAGTACCCATCCAGATACAACGAAAAGGTAAGACTTTTACTGTTATGGTTGTTAAAATACTCAGAAACAAAGTGGGTACTTGTGTCTCCAAATGGACCAGAGGTGGCAGAGAAGGGCCCTGATCACAGTAGAACCCCCACATCTGCCTGCTCTGCAGTACTCCTGATTTCAACTGGCCCTGCAGTGTCCCCACACTCAGTGTCACATTGGGAACACGATCTCTCAGCTTGGCTGAGGGATCCCAACACACCCAGATCTGTGACCTGACAGGCTGACATTTCAACCAACACCTTCTGCCTTTCTGCACTCCAGATACACACTGATTGCAATATAATTTATTGATGATCATTAATGGACATGAAAAACTCCTCCACAGCCTCCTCACTTTTTCCCCATAAGACAACTTTCCTTTCCAAACCACACAGCACTGTAAAACAAAGTTCCTTTTCTGGGTCCCATAAGTACCTGTAGGTCTTCTTTTAATTCTTTGTACAGACTGGCCAACGAACTACTGAGTAACTAAGCAATACCACAGTGACAGACAGAAAAAGACTTAACTATTTCCTCTTATTAAGCTACAAGGTTTGACAAATAACACTTCATTTCTTTGGAACTTCTCTCAGCACCTAAAAGCATTCTCAGTGTGCTAACTTCCCCATCATCTGGATGCTTAATGGAAGTGTACTGTACATGTTAATAGCACATAAGTGTGCCTTGACCAATGGACAGAGATCCACACACCAGAGATGGTCGTTGCTTAAGACAAAGAGCCTGAGGACTACAAATACACTGGTCACTATCATATTTATAGAAAGTACCTCCATTTTCTTGGCCTTCACAGCTTGACCTTACACATGACAGAAACATACATCAGCACCCCCTTACAGAGAACTCAGATTAAATTTACTGTAGGCAAGCCCCCTGCCATGGGTGAGGAGCAGACAAGCAGCAGTTAGAAACCCAGGGAAGGATGTGTGACTAATGATGGGCAGGAGGAACTGCAAGCACAGCCTGAACCACTTTTGCTGTTGCATTAAATTGCTTTAAATTAAATGCCAATAAATTTGGGAACTGCCAAATAAAAGCTAACAAGCTCAGATTGCTTCATACAGGATTGCAAGTGGGCAGGGCTAATTTATTAGTGCTCAGCCTGAGGAAGGGAGGTCCATTCTACAGAGAGGAAGCCACCTGTTTTCATAGATTAGTGAAGGCTTAGCAAGGCAGGAAACTTAAGCAATCAAAAGCAGGAATGAAATCATTCATTTAAAGCTCTTGTTAAGCTGTGAAATATAAAATAATTTCCTGCTAAAAAGGAATTCATAGTTGCAGTGAGATAGTAAAAATTTTATTTTCCAGTTTAAAACAAGCCTAGATTTCAGAGATTCCTCCTCTTCTTCTCGTGAGAAATGCAGTCATATACCTTTCTTTCTTTCAAACAGCAAGACTTGCTGTTTCTAAACAACATTATAAATGCTGTTATAAATCATTCTCAGCAGGCAGCTGCGCTGAAGGAATCCAAGGGGAAAAAAGTGAAAATTGCAGCCTTTAAGGGGATATTTGTGGCTGTTTTGTATTTAGTTGTTTTTGTTTTTTTTTTTTTTTTTTTTTCTTAGCTTGACAAAGTATGTTTAGTTTGTCAAATTGAGCTACAAGAGACTGAGAAATGGAAATGAAAGAATATAACTGTCTTCACAGCACATGAATTCCCTACAAGGTGGACCTGCTCTAGGATAGAGTCTGAGCTGAACATTTGAGTAGGCTGTTGTCTTACAGACACCTATGTTTGGAGGGTTAGCACTTTGGTGTAAATCTGACAGCACAACTTGTATCTCCTGGCACCAAAGGCACACCTGAAATTTTGTTGTGACTCAGACAGTGCCTGTTATTTTCCTTGTTACAAAACACACAGTCACCATTCGTTTGTGCTTAATCCCTCAAGCAGCTGCTGCTCTATTCACTGTGGAGGAGTTATTGATTAGCCCTGCTCCAGCCTCTCCACACTTCAACAGATTGACAATGATTGCCAGGGCTCTTGGTTTTCCTGCTGTGACATTTTAAATGTCACTCCCGGGTCTGTAAGTTGGCATCATAAAAATGATCTCATGAGGTTCCTGTCTGTATTTAATGACTCTTTGCGAAACAGCCTCAATTTATGTGCTGTTTTGCTGCTTTTTTCAATCATAGTGTTCCTAGCTTGTGCCCTGGAATGCACTGGGTGTTTCTTTCCCACAAACCCTTGTGGGAAGAAGAGATGTGCAGGCCCAGCTTCTGCCCTTTGTGGATTTTTTTTGTGTCTCTTTTTCTGCCCACATATTCATACAAGGGGAAAGCAATCTCTTCATATGCACAATCAAGATTCATAGTCACCACATGCTTTGGAATGTAATACAATCTTAATTTACTGCTTTATTCTTCCCAGTCAGATAATTGTACTTAGAAGGAAATAGTGGCATAGGTCCATCTAGCTAATTGCTTCAAGTCAAACCTGTAGTGTCCATCCATCCTGTTTAAATTGGGTTCAGTAATGACATTTACATTGCTCTGCTTCAGAAATGGCACTGTCAGAAGGGTTCTCCATCAAGAAAAACATCAGCTCCTTA
Organism: Erithacus rubecula; assembly: GCF_903797595.1. NCBI lineage: Eukaryota > Metazoa > Chordata > Aves > Passeriformes > Muscicapidae > Erithacus > Erithacus rubecula. The sequence continues at coordinate 43,469,932 of NC_136688.1, forward strand.
TGCCAAAATGAAAGGAATGGATGACCCAGAGGCACTCTCCTGCAGTGGGGAAAGTCTCCAGGGTGCCCCATGGAAATGATCTAAAGCTTTGCTAGAAACCAGTGACAACTGCCAGGGCAAAAAATGTGCCATGAAATCTCTATGGGGTACTCCTTCCTGAACTATTCACTTTTAGGATGCTACTTTATTATTATACATTAATTTATTGTTTTAAAAGCAACTTTAATTGGTTTTCTAGCATGCATGATTGTTTTCAAAAATAGTTGGTACTATGCGAAACCGCAGACTGTACTGAGAAAAGAATTTTTCAGCAAGAATCTTAGTGCAACCCTCAGCATCATGCGTAGAGATTATGGAGGAAAAAAAAAGGTATTTCATAATTTGTTACACATCCACCCTTTAGGTTTTTGGTGGCTTGTTGGGGTTTCTTCTTCTTTTCTTTGTCTTTCTCAATCACCTCTAGGAACAGTGACTTGGGTCACTGAAGGAAAAACAAGACAGTGAGGAAATCTGAGGTCCAACATAGAAAGCAGTCAAAAGAAAAACATCAAAATAATAGCAAAAAGACAAAAGAATTCACAGTAAAAGACAAACCCAACCTTGTCTGTGCTTCCCAAGGTCAAAAAGCTTCACCTCATCTCTCCATCCATAACTTCTTCCAATCATCCCGGCAAATTATTTCAATACAGAGAAATTAGGAAAGAGAGAGATAACCTCCTCGAAGTTCTGATTCTTGCTTCCTTATTGACTGGTCACTAAATGCAGGAATGGCTAAGTATGAGTAGAAGTATGGCTGGAAATTTGTGTCTCTTTTGAAACCAGCCCAGCACCATGGCTTCCCAAATTAGACACCCAGGAAATATGGGAATGTGGATCATCAGCCAGGGATGAAGGTAGAAGGGGCAAAAACAAGATCAAAGGTCCAGCAATGCGGAGTTTTCTAGAGATACACAAAATAGGAGGTTAATTACAGTTCCTGTCCTCTTGCTGGATGATAACACAACTGAAAGAGGGGGAAAAAAAAAAAAACCAAGAAGAGTGTTCTCATCTGGATGGTCATCATTGCAATTTTTTTAATCTTTTAAAACATTACATCATAAAGACAATAGCAGCAAAACTTATCAAGTTGGTACAAGCACATTCTGCTCTGCACCCTGGTAATGACATTTCTGAAATGTTCATTTTTCTGAGAATGCCTTTCTGAAGCACCATTGAATCTTACAGAAAGAGTGAAAGAGGGACAGAGACAAGAAAGTAGATAGAATATCCTTGCAAGTGGTTTTACTGATTGTTTATAGTATAATTTGAAGTTGATCAGGAAAAAATAGAACAGCATCCCAAAAAAACATTTCCCCAAATTTTAAGAAACTTCATTTTAAACACAAAGCTGAAAATGACTAATAGTGGTTTGTTAGTACTGTCCAAGGTCCAGTTCAGGTTCTATTAGAACTTGGAAAAAAATCACTCAAACTACATTGAACACTGCCCTGAATACATTTAAATTGTTGGGAGGATATGATCGAGACACAAAGTCTTTTTTTTTTTTCTAATTAAAGCTACTGTATGAATCCAGGATCTGAGAACTTGCTAAATGGTAGGCTGAAAGCTGTTATGTTTGGCTTACATCTCACAACAGGCACCATAAGCTTTCCTCTTGAGAGCATCCAGCTCTCACAAAAAAAAAAAAAAAAAAAAAAAAAAAAAAAAAAAAAAAAAAAAAAAAAAAAAGACTTTGGGGATAGAATGTATTTGGGAGACAAAAGTATTCTCTCTCACATGCCAAATATCACCTGCCTTTGCTTTGCTTTCAAGATCAAGGGAAAGCAGATCCTCTTTGCCTCAAAAGGCTAAATGATGTAGAAATGTCCACTTTCCGCCCAAAGCAGCAGCCCTGTTATTTCCTGGTGATAACTTAGGTATGTAACCAGACAGGAGGGAGCACAAGAAGTTCTGCATGGAGCGAGGAGGTCTCACCAGTGAATCTGTGTGCAAGAACCAGTTCTGTGTGCCATGTCAGGAGTGTTAGCATGGGGCCATTCTTCATCTGGGTCCTGAGAACTCTACAGTGTGGTGCACAAGGCTTGCTTTTAGAGTGACTTTCACATCCCAGCATGATCCAGCTCACAGACTGCACTGGCTACATCAGGACAACTCCAAATTAGCTTTTGCAGCTGCTTCCTCAGTGATTTCAACAGCACAAGTCAACAGACTAACAATGCTGTGAACTGCAGCTGCAGTCCAGTTTAGCAATGATGTTAAGGAGAGTAACTGTTACTGATAGTAAAAGAGATGGGGACCTTGGGAAAATTTCAGCAATCCAAAGGAGTTTTTTGATCTACATTTTTTTGGTGATACATTTCAGCCAACTAGTTTCATACATTAATCTCCAAGCCTTAATTTGAGTTCCACAGATTTCTGTTGATTTGCCTTGTGTTTTCATTGATACTTAAATGCCTAGGGAACTGTTTCTGAAGCTGAGCTTATTTGTGTATATAATGCCATTCCAGTAAGTATAAATTGCACAGTAGAGATGAGTTATAACAGCAGGCCTTTGCTATAAAAAGTTTAAAAATAACAAGAGAGCTTCACTTTACTGCACAGACTTACAGGGACAGATTTTGGCCTAGATTAGACAAAACATAGCTCAGAAGAAGTAAATGTACAGAGAGGACTGAAACAATCCCCAGTCACCTTCAAATTCATGTCTGTTTAGTAGGAGACTTCCTAGTCTAGGTTAGTACACAACATAACCTGATGCTTGGTCTTTACCTGTAATTTATTTCTAGTGGACAGTGGGAAAAGTGAGAGTAGCAGACATCATGCAACCTGACAACACAAATAAACCCCTGAGAAAACCAAAGCTGGCAAACAAGCAGCCCATGTACAGCATAAATACACATACTTCAGAAAAATGAAGGGCTTTTAAGGACAAGGTTTTAATAACCTGAACTCAGACATAATTTAATTTATTATGGGTTAGAGATTTCAGAAAGTCTCTGGTGTAGTCCATTAATGGGTTTGGAGGAAGCAGACTGGTACTAGAGACATCCTAAAGCCAGGCAGCAGAAGCTCAAGTGATTTATAGTTTCATGGCCACAATCAAAATCAGGTTTCATGAATATAAATCACTGGGGGGAGATTATTGTATTTTATTTACTATTATAATAATATTCCTTATTCAGTGGTAATGAAATTACAAATCTTTTGAAAACCAGTATCTGCACAAGTTCAGCAATGCTTATGATGGCTAATGGTTTAGAAGGATTCCTGAAGTGGCATAGCAGAATCCTTCGGCACAAGGCAGTGGAAAGTGGGACTGCAGAGCTGACAGTTGTAGGGATACAGCAGCTGAGTCATCCTCTATGTGTGAGGGCTGCAGCTACAGAAAATCCATGTTTCCTTTGTTCTTTCAGGTCCCAATTCCCATGTTATGCTCAGGGCAGGATCAGAGAGTAAAAGGCAGTGACCCACCCTTTTGTTGGACTTCTTGTTTTCAGGCTACTTGGAAAGGGCCTAATTTAGAGAAAGAAGCTTTGAATATGGTTCAGACTACTTCTGCTAAAACTTTTCTACAATGCTGGAATGGCCTCACTGGAAATAACATGACAAGTTTTTGTAGGTGTTACTAAATGCCAGAGGATGGGAATTTTAGTCATAAAAACACTTGATGTTTGAACTGAGATTCTCTCAAGCTGCTGCAGACAAATAAAACCAAAAGATGACCTTTAAAAGGAGAAAAGCAATTTAGCTCATTAAAATGTCATTTTAGGTGTCAAGATGTTTCTGTCTGGCCCCCTAGGAAATATACCATTTGCACTTCCCATATTACAATAAATATTATGTGTATTGAGGTATTTAATAGGCAGTCATCTAGCAGAAAATATTTACTCTTCTCATAGCCTGGCAACTTTCTCAGCAAGTTTCACAGACACAGACAGGTAGAGGAGTGAAAGAGAGCATTTTGCTTTCATATAAAAGGTCATCAAATGGTCTGCTCAGTATCTCAGAGAGTTTATTGAGCATCACCTTTTGTCCCTGAACTATTATATCCCAAACCAGGGGATGCTGAAGAAACAGCTGATAAAATGTCAGCCAGGGACTCCTGTATGGCATGGCTGCACAGAAACTAGAATGAGACATACACACCATCACTTAGAAATCTGGAGAGGGGGCAGACTGAGAACTCAGAAAGTTAGGATTAAAACTATGCCAAGATGTCATTGTCCTTCTCTTGCATCAGAGCAAAGAGTTCTGAATTTGCCCAACAAATTTTGCCTCTTCACTTCTCCATGTTGACTTTTCTGTAATTTGCCTCTTGTCCAACTCCCTGCTCACACAGACAATTCCTACAAGACAGACTTTACTTTCCCTGACCCTAATCAGAACAAATGCCCTGGCTATGGCTAAACTTTATTACACATACAGAAAATTTCACATACAGAAAATGTATCTCCCATATCCTTACATATGTCTGTGTGATTATGCAGAACTTTTCTATTGCAGGCAAGCATTTCTTGTGGGAATAACTAATCTTAAGAATGAACAGATAACACTGCATGCATGATGTTGATCTTGGCATTTGGTAACCAAAGAGAATTATTTGCACAACTGAATGTATTGCTAGCTTTCAGAGTCAGATGAGATGCTTTTGGGTGCCAGATCTATCATAGATGCAAAGCTCAGGATGATGGAACAAGGAATTACTTCAATACTCAGAACCTGAATTGTATGTCTCAGCACTCCTGAACCTTTTCTGGAATTATCTGAATTTTAGCTTTCACTCCTAACCTCCTACCAATAAAACACCAGATCTGAACATCCTTGGTGCATCCAGACATGCTTTATCCATGCTGGCACTACAGAATTAGTGATGCTCATGGATGAGACTTCAGAACATTTGCTTATATGTGGCATTCAAGGTGCACCCAAAACCAGCAGTAACAGGCAGACTAAAGAGCTGCAGTGCTTGAGGAGACCTGCACCTTGCTGCTGTTTGCTTGGGGCTTGAGGAGGATGGTCACAAGCTGCCATCTGCATGTTTGTGAAGCCAAGCACAGAGCTGTCAGACAGAAGTCTCCAGAAGCCAGGGCAGTTCTTGACTTAAGTCTCCAGAGACTGGGCTTACTGCCCTGCCTCTGGTAAGGTTAAGCCAGAGTGCAGCCATGCACCTCAAGAGATTCACTGGTGAAGTAAGCAGAATTCAATTTCTCTTGGATCTTATTGAGTTAGAGCAATCCCAAATGACCTGAAATTTTTCAGACATTACTTTTTCATCTTTGATTTTCAGACAGATAATGAAATTAGAAAGATGGTAAGACATTTCAAGAGAAGTGAACCAGGAGACAGAACAAACTAAAAACTTTTTTTTCTCCTCTGCACTAGTGGAATTTGGCTCAGTCCTGCAAATCCAGCAGAGTCATTATATATGCAAATATGAATACTCAAAATTTGTATTCACACTGCCATGCTTCCATTAACAGCCATGGCAATATTGAATTCTGGTGGCCAGTTTTATTTTGAGCTGTCTTACTGTGCATAAGATCTCAGAAAGTATCAGGGAATGATACATGCATTTTTGTGTATGTAGACATCAGCATGCAATTCCAAAAGTCCATGTCTGCATGACCTCTGGATGTCTGCATGTTTGACTAGCTTGCAAGAGTCTCTGCTATCAACATCCATGCTTACCTTACCTATAAAGCCTACACTTTGAATTGCAAGAATATTTAGGATTTTGTGAAAGCTCAGGGAAAGCATTGCTGGTACAATCATGTGTATCTCATTTCCAGCATGCAAAATCTTCTATCTGCAATGGCCCAACCAGTAGCCCACAGGCTGATTACTATAAAAAAATTAGAACATTTTGCAATTTGATTATTTGTAGCATTTTCTTCAAAAATTTACTGCGAAGTCTAGACACAATTCTGTTTTCCATTTTCATATGCCCAGACAGCAAAAACTAATTTTTTTTAAATCCCCTCAGTTTAGTTACATTTCACTTTAGTGTAAAAATTCTGAGAGCTTATGTTTAGTTTTTCTCAATAAAAGGGACAGTAAATTTCCAACAAAGATGTTACTTGAAAGGAAATAAATCAGATAATTCAAAATACTTGTTTAAAAAGTTACAAAATAAGACAGCATTAATGGCACTTAAAGCTATAAGCACTTAAAAGATTACCACAATATTTTTTTTCCTAAATTTCTTTTTTCTTTTTTTTTTTCAGCAGCTTATGTCTAAACCAAACCCAGCAAAAGGGAGCAGAGAGCCCTGAGATTCTATGGTAGCCCTGGCCCTCATTTGAATCATATATATGCTCTTATGTCTATTTTTAAAAATTCAGATTCAGCTAGAGAACAGCAGTTTGCTGACATGCAAAAGCTAGAGCTTCTCTTCTGTCCTTATAGTCTTACAGCATTAAAATAGAAGGAAATTTTCAGTGGTAGAAAGTGTGAATGAGAAATTCTTAAAAAAAAAAAAAGGTTGGCCCACTGTTATATACTTTTAGCCAAATATCATTGAATTGATGTTACTCTTCTTTTAAACAACATAGTATGTGATGTATTTTCTTCATATGTACTTTCTTGCTGTGACTTTATGTTGAATTTTCCTACATGAGAAAAAAAATCCATTTGTTTCTTTTATTTTTTTTTTGTTTTTTCATTGCTTAAGATAAATACCCACAGATTTTTTTTGTTTTGTTTTGTTTTTTCTTTCTTTTTTTTATTTTTTTATTTTTAATGAAAAGAGAAATCCAACCCTTACTTATGTCTGTGTTGATTTTCCAGCCAGCATCCAGCTGCTAGCTGTGTCCATGGACATTCTTTTGGCATTTAGAAAGGTAATGCATCTGACTCAAATATAGGAAAAAAAAAAAATCTAGCTTGGATCACGTGCCAAAACGTAAACTAAGCCTTACTGAAAGTTTCTAGTTCACTCCAATCATTTCTCCTCTTTTTAATCACCAGGGGAAGGCTTTATGGATGCATACTCCAATACAAAGATTTACTGTTTTTCATCCCTTTCATAGGCCCTTCTTGCATAGCTGCCCTTTGTCCAATATCACACCATGGTAGGAGCCCTCTGGTGATACTGCCATGGTTCAATCCCTTCCTTTGTGTCTTGCCCTGGTAATCTTATACAGGCTGAAATTTCCATGTGCGTAGCTTCCTGTTGCCAATCTGCAGTGCTGTGTTCCTGATTTGTTTTGGCAGAGCAAGCTTGAGTCTTTATGGCACAGTGAAATATTCTTCGATGCTATATAATTCAGACTGAATAAGGAGTCTGTATAAGGCACGTGTCTCAATATATATGGATATAAAAACACCAACATTGTTAATTCAAGTCAAGGATCTTCGACATTTAACTTCTGTCTTAAAGTAACACTTTGTTTTTATGCTCCCTTTCTTTGGCTTCATTGGGAATCACTCCATTTTCCAAGTCTGAGTGCTGCTGGATGCAGTTGGTCAGAACTGCAGTGCTAGAAGTGTTCTTGGAATTACACATCTTCTCTGTCTCCTCTTCCTTTTTTTCTTCATCCAAGGAATAGTTTCTGAAGGTCTCATAAATTTTATGCATATCCTCAGGCATGGTCTTTTTGAGGTCTTTGTTTTTCCTTTTGGTCATCTTAGCGGACGATCCAAATTTGTTGATGATGTTGTCCTCGGATGCGCCCTGCCCGTGCTTGTTGAGCCTGTCTGACCCTTTAAGGCGCAGGTTGTTAGGCCTGTTGTTGATGCTTTCCTGAGAGGAGGCTTTGAAGCGTCCTGTTTCCAAGGTAGCAAAGACAGAGCGCTTCTCTGGAGAGAGCATGTCCAAGGAGTGGGCTCGCTGGTCCAGGCCCAGGCGCCGGCGCTCCATGCTGCGGATGGTGGCTGCCCGCTGCAGCTTGTCATGGATCTCCACGCTGAGCCGCCGCCGCGTCTCCCTGAACTCTGCTGTCACGTTGGCTTTCCACTCTGCTGCATGGGCTTTTATTTCTCCAACCTGTACAACAGGAAGAAAGAGATTTTTTTTTTTTTTTTTTTTTTAAGGGAACATTTTCCCTATAGAACAGTAGCACAATCACTTCCTTCTCTAGCATGAAGCTGAGGAGTGGTCCCATGTCCACTGCATCCAACTGGAGCCAAACTTCATTAGCAAAGGGCTTACACTGGGCACACTCTAAACACACCAACTGATGGCTTTTGTGACAGAGAACTCATCTGCTTGTGTCACTTTGCCACCCCACACATTTTATAGCTGTGTCATGTGATGGGACATGTTCATGCTAATCCATCCTTGATTAACAACAAAATTCCTGACTCATAACTAACTCAGCAGTAGATGGTCGAGAGTGGGCAAAATTAATCACATGTAGTTAAACCAATACACTTCAGAGCAGCACAACAGCCAGTGCAGCAGCACAGGAATGTGTTTTCCTATGTTGCTCATGGATGCAGCTGTTTAGTCCCACTGAACGTTCTGTTCAGTGCCACAGAGTCACACCCATTAGATAATTTCAGGTGGCCCTCTGACTCCTCCAGGCTAGGGTTCGTTTTCAGAGACAAATCTAGCTATCTTTAAAGGAGGTTTCCATTGCAAAATTGTCCAAATACCACACTCTCAAGCCATCTGGAGGAGTTTTCAATACACATTCAGTATGGGCACTATGAGCATATCCTTAAATGTCCTACTGTCTTTCTCTGTTTTACTCCTTTGCACTGGAGACTGGAATAATGGCTAAGAATAAAGCGCCAAATGATGGATGTATTCAATAACTATGCCTTCCAAAATGAGAAAAAAAATCAAGATAAATGACCAAGCAATATTCCAGTTAAAACAGACCTTTCTCAAAGTTCAGCTAAATTAAGAACAAATTCAGGAGTACAGTATCTGCAGGAGCTCACCACGCACAGTGGTTTGCTTGTGCTGCAGCCTGAATTCAAGTTTTTGCAGCCAATAACACACAAGGAGTCATCTTTTTTCTGCAGGCCAGATGCTCAGGTGTCCATTTAGCACTGTGACAGAGGGCATCTTGCATCCATGTGGGAGACTAGCTCCCCACTGTAGCTGCCTGAGGATCAAGAGAACAGCCACACTCTGCAGTCCCCTTTATTAATGGAGATGCATGGGGGATGCACCAGGCCTTGGGTGGTGCAGATGCCTTCAAAAATTAAAAAAAGAACTACTGCCCTCTCAAATTTCACCTGCTATTTGCTTAACCTTGCCAGGTAAGCTTTGCTAGTAAACAGGAGGAGATTGCCTTAAAAATCAAAATTATATTGCTAACATCCTCCACCACAGGCTTCAGCTCTAGAGTCAGGGCAATTGCCTTTCTGTTTTCCACACTTATTTGAGTGTGGAACTTCACTTTTTTGAGTGAAGCATGAGCAGTATGCTCTTTGAATCATGGAGGGCATGTTCTGAGTGAATTTAATCATGCTCTCCTTGATGCTGACTACTCAGTTTCTTCAACTTTTAAAAACAGAATACACAGTAAGGGACTTGAATCCAAACTTTTTTTCAGAACCAAACTCCCTGACATAGGAAAATACAGGAAAATCTCCCAATTTTTAAGGAGAGAACACTGAAATTTTTAATACAATTTCATAGCTAGTTTCAGAGTAAAGGCTGGTATCTCATTTCATAATTGCCATCCTACTGATGTGTTCTGTGTATTTTTGAGTATTCATAGAGGTGTAACCATCTTTAAGCTTCCACTGCTTTTTCTCTTCCTTTGTGAAGGAGCTAAAGATCAGAGCTAACTGTATACCAAAGGCAGATAGTGAAGTAAACCATGGGGCATTGGTCATGCAGAGCAGTTATTCCTTATTTAGACAAGCAGGAATCAGGCATCTTAAATCTCTCTTGTAAAATGACATACCACTGAGAAACTACTGATCATACCTCTTCTTGTGTCTTCTTGGACAGGACTCTTAACCAGTCTCCAATCATACTCAGGACAGCAGCAAAGTAGGCAAGGCCAACAAGGATCCAGAACCACACTAAGGGTTTATACCACTCCATGTATTTGATGTCAAGATTTCCTCCTGAAATAAGTATATACTTATGCTTACAAGTCATGAAATGCCAAAATTATTATAAAATATCTGCAAAAATACTACAAAATTCTGAAAAATGCATAAAAATATTTCTTAACTCTTGTCAACAGCACTGTAGTTCTGATAATAAGACAAGAAGCCTGTAAGATGGGAGGAACCCAGTCTGTTTTAATTCAAAAATCTTCAAAATTACCTATTGTTCTGCTGCTATGTGACCTGCCAGAGCAACCACTAAACACTTCACTTTGTATTGTTCATATGCTGAAGCAGCTCTGAAGTTCTCCTTTGATAGTACTTGCAACATCACAAGCACATGTCCAAGAAAAAAGTTATTCTGAACTGACTGCAGCCTCGTAGTTGAGAAAATCTAGAGACCAAGCCCATTAAATTATAGATTTTCCCGACTTTTTTGGGTTTAGCTACAGGACCGAGAGAGATCTTCATGCCGAAAAAAGAAATGTAGCTTTGTCTTCCAAATCAGGGTCTGACAGGAAGCCAATTATGCATTAGCCCTGAAAACAAGGCTGTGCAGTCTGCTTGGGTATTATTCAGAGGGATGCATTCTCTGGCCAGTGACTTCATAGGAGATATGGGTCAAACCAAGCAACAAATGTACTATGTTATTCTTCATGCAAGTCTCTAGATGAGCTGGCAAAACAAGAAGTGAGACATTTGGCAAACCTAATGGACTGCAAAGACCCTCCAATAAGTGTGGTAGTGACCAGATTGCTGCCTACTACAGAGTAAATTTTTACAAAAGAAAGCAACCACAACCTCACTTTTGAGACCCTCAGTCCCATCACAGAGCTATGTGCACTGCAAGAATGAGAGTTAGAGAGAGGCAGGCACAGCCCTGAGTGGAGAAGTGTGAGCAGCAAAGAGTCAGCAAAGCAGCATCCCTCAATACAACATCACCTTGGTGGTAGCTGTGTAAATCCCTACCTGAAGAGCAAGCCTACCAGGAGACTCAGGCAGAGATCTGCATTTTTCCTGCACTCTAGCCTTGGTTAGAAAGAGCTAGACACCTATACCTCTGTATGACTGTAGAGATTTTAGGGCTCTTCCCTGTTTAAATCACCAGACAACACAGTTCAGCACTTTCCCTTTTGCTTTTAGCAATCCAAGACATTTCTATGACTCTTTAATTTTATCAAGCCTCAATATTGGTGTAGTTACAATGTCTGAACACCCCCGTGCAAGGTCAGACATTTAAGAATTGGCAGGGACCCAAATATTGGTTTTGATGTTAATCTCTCCCCATAGACTGCATGAATCACACTCTCTTTTTCCTGTCTTTAAGAGTCTGAAACAATGGGAGGTAGGGACTGCTGTTGCTATGGTACAAGAAGCCTCTTATCATACATGTCCCTGAGGAAGCTCCCTAGGAAACAGATTGTCGAGATCTCTCTTGCAGGGTAATCAGGTGACTGAGAAAGCATGAGACCACTTTTTTCAGCCTATCAGATACTCAGGCTCCATGCACAATTTTATTTCCAACTGTAGTACAAAAACCTCCCAGTTTCCCAAGAGCTGGGATTTGTTCTAGCTGGAATAAGCCAGCATAGCTCCACTGGCACTGTTTTAACCATTAAAATATAGCATTTTTGATTTGCTGTTGAAGGAACAGAGATCCTGAGAGATTAAAGTCACAGAAAATAAAAGGGGCAGAAAATCTCTCTCAAAACCAGCAATAAACCCCAAATCTCCTGGTGATCACCTGCCTTAAACTCTTATCATGAAACTGCCTCTGATGTTTTCTTATTCAGGGTCTTCCATAAAATTTAAAAAATCCTGCTTGTTAGTAGCCACCAGCTGTGGATTATATTCTCCTCATCATGTGCATATAGAGCAATTTAATATTCAGAGCTTTTTTGGTATCACATTATTAAACAATACTGAAATGTGGTATTATTAAGAAAAATATTGTAAATTATTTTTATTTCACGCTGTGATGCCTCAAAAAATATCAATGCATTTCTTTACACATCTAAGTGGTTAAAATGGACAAAGCTCACACAATCACTTCTGTAACTGAATGCCTGTAAAACTTTCTTTTTTGTAACTGGGTCTTTCTTTGTTAGGTGATTTTTTTTTCAATAATTCATGTCTTCTATGCCAGTGTGTCATAAAAAGGAATATTAGAGTCTTCTGTACAAAAAAGACTTGTCTACTGTTCTTCGGCAAAGAAAATTTTGTAGTTTTATTTGATGTTTTTAACTAATTCTGTTTATAGGGACTAAGAAGCACAATATGACTTTTTAACACAGGCAACTTAATACCTTTAATTAGGACCACTAACAGGAATGAGGAGTAGAGGTCATTCACTGATGAGTAAAAATCCACTTATTTTAACCATCTTTTTGTTAGCAAAGCAGTTGTGTGAAAAAAAAAATGTATCTCTCATCTATCCAGCCAACCATCTCAATTCTCTCTTTGGAAATTCTATATGGTCGATATTTATAGTTCCTGCTCGTACTGTATTAATCTTGGAAAGTCTCCTCCAAGCACTGAGATACATACCCCACTAGTCCTTCTCTCCTACAAGAGTTTTCCTTAACAGGGTAACTGCCATGCCAAAATTTCTGCCAAGGTTAGAAAGCAGAATGCAGGTTTTGAAATGCTGCAGCTCCTGTAGCAGCAGCCCACTACTGCATCTGACCAGTGAATTCTACAGACCTATGGCTCAGCTGCCCTTTGTAAAAGCTTCCTTCCTCCATTCATCATTTGGGCTACTTGCTTCTGCAGGCAGCCTCAGATTGAGCACTAATGGACTAATACAAATCTTTAATTCAACGGGAAAGTAATTTTACTTTTGCATAATTCATTTCATGATAAAGGATAATCAGGACTTTCCAGGCTCCTGTTATCTGCACTGCTGAAGGCTCACAATCTACAAATGGCCCTTAAATCAGTCTGGTATCGTAATGCACAGTAATCCCAACAGAAACACCTGGCATCATTTCACTGGAATATAACATATTGTCAAGATCCTCCTGTCTATAGCACAAAACAAATTCTGAGAGCCAAGGCCCCTGTGCACAGTACCTTGGCTCAAAGCTGCTCACCTGCTACAAAGTCACCGAAGCCAATAGTGGTCAGAGTAATAACTACAAAGTAAATGGACTCCAAGGCTGTCCATCCCTCGATGTATTTGAAGATAAATGCAGGAATGGTCACAAAGACAATGCAGCCTACAAGGATGAAGGCGATGGTAGAGATCACCCGGATCTTTGTTTGACTCACTTGTTTATTCTAAAAAAAAGGAAATAACAGGAAAAAAGTGTTTGAGTGAATTTCTGGAACTGTATTCTTTGTGAATGACACATTTATTATGCTGGTGTTCACCTGATATGTCTCTTTCTGCCTTTTTTGAGCTTGTTGGGTGGAATACAACTCTCTCTTCCTGTTGGTAAGAGTACTGCCCAGGTAATAACAGTAAACCCCCATGTCTGGCCCCAGATTATCATGATTCTGATTTTCTATGCACTAGGAAGTGACTAACCTACCACAAACACCACCTGGAAAAACATTCCTGAGCTTCAGAAAGGCACCAATATGCTCCATATCAGGTTCAATGTGTAAGAAAAAGTGCACATTCACACTTCCATACAAGTATGTGTAGACCCACATTGCCTCACTGTCACCAAGCATTCAACAAACAGAATCAAGATTAAAATCAAAATAAACCCCTTTTCCCCCACTAAAAAGCTACAATTTTATGTACAAATAATTGATGCTTTGGGTTTTCTAGACTCAGGATTTCCAGCTTTCATTCACAAATATGAAGGTTAAATCTCCTTTTCAAAAATAGAAAGCTGTATTATTGGTTAACTTCAGAAAAAAAAGGATTTATGTCAAATACCAAACAGCCTGGGATAAAATTACCAAACCAATGTAAATCCACACTGGAAAGCTCTTGAACAAAGAGTATATGTTACTAGCTTCTATAAATGGAATTCAAATATAGTCAGTGTAATTGTAATATTTTACACTCCTAAATCATATAAACTCTCAATTTATTTACTATATACTTAGATTTTGTTTCTATTAATATTGATGCAAGCCTGGATTAACACAATTGACTCTGGCAGATTTATTTCAGATTTTCTCTGCCGTGAATAAACTCAGCATCCAATAAAGTTCCATAAGAAGCCTGTAAATTACTAGAAAACTTGCTGTGGATTAATTAGAGTGGCAATGTATTTGTCCTGGAAAAGCAATGTGGAGGTCCCTGTAAGTCATATTTCCAAATCAGTTTTCCAAAGCAAGCATCTCCCTTAACCCAGAAATGAGATCTCATTTCAGATTAAGGCATTGCCTAGACAGGAAATAAGATCTCAGAAGTTATCTTTGTAATATACAGAAGGGATATTGCCTGAACTGGTTAATATCTAACCAGCTTGTGGGCAATACTGAGCTTCCCCTACAACAGGAGCATTTCTTTTAGAGGTGCAGTGTCTGACACTTGTTAAATTCATCTCTGATCTGGGATGCATTCATAACCAGGTAGCATAAATATGTCATGTTTCATAGATACTTTTAGTTCTGTTTAACATGATCCCTACACTTAATATTTTATTTGTTTGTGTGTGTGTGTGCGCACCATTTTCTGTATCCAGATGAATAAAAATAGTTCAATAAGATTAGTAATATAATGTCAAATATAAGACATAGAAGAAACTGCCCAGTACCAATGGGAAAAGCAACACAAAAATATAAAATCTGAATTAATTCCTTATTGCCTCTTATTCCAAAGAGCCATTTTGAGTATTTTGCTAAAATGCCAAAGGACAATCTATCTTCTTTAAGAGGTATGGACATACACTCATAATGGCAGGATTTCAGAATTATTGAATGAGTAATGAAAGGAAAAGAACAGATCACATGGATGTTACAGTGTCCTGCATTGGCACCCTTGCCTTTTGTCATGGAGGATCAGGATTTAACCAAATTAATGTTTATTTTCTAGTTTGACGACTTGTTTACTTCTACCAAATGCTTCGGTTTCCCGACATGTAAAAATGAAATGTCAGAAACTTTGCCTTGTGGAAGTCAGGAGACAAGTGCCTCTTGGGAATTCTTTAACAAAAAAGCAATTTGGAGCTGCCCAACATCAAAGTTATACATAGTAATTCTTCCTCCAGTCCCCACATAGCAAAAATTAACATGCACTTCAGTATGTGTCAGAATTGTTTCACGAGAGAGAAAGGAATGAAAAGAATGGCCTTCAAATCAGTGACAAATATTCAGGACAACCCCTTGTTAATGAGCGATAAACTCAGCCAAATGTTGTTGGCTTTTTAAAGTAGAAATGGTGACAATGTTAATGAAAGGATCTGTAAAAAGCCTGACTCATGGTTATTGTGCACCTCTGTCACCCACACAAAAGCAGAGCAGCTGAGAGTACAAATGAAGGCAGAAAGCAATGGTGAATCAGGCACAGCATTTTTAGAGCTGCTGAAAAGGGCACAAAAGCAGGACTCAGAATAAGAATTACCTAATGAACAATGACACATTAAATGCAGGATGGACGTGGAAAAGGGGGTCTTTCTACAGTTAGGCATGCATTCAGAGAAAATTCACAGTAGAGTCTAACTGCTACAGATGAAAAAATGCTAAGGCATAATTGTAACTTACTAATGGAATATATACATTGTAATAATGACATATTACAAAAATGCAATCCACTGTAGTGTTGTACCAAGTAATTATTTAAATAAATTAATAAATAATCATTCTATATAACATCAAAGGTTGAGAAGTCTGAATAAGTTCATACAAATTTCTCTTTTAAACAGTATTTTCAGCTTGGAGCTAAACATTGTCACGTAGCTGAGCAACTTCTGCCAGGCTAAAATCTGAACCCATTTTGTGACATGAATACAGAATTTTCTATAGGTGTCAAAAAGAAATAATAACAAACCCCTTCCTTCAGGAAAGGCAGCTAATCTTATAGCTGTTTAAGAAAAATTAAAACACCCTTAAAAGAGATGTTTTCCACTCTTTTTCTTTTTAAGTTTGTTTACCCACAAATTCTTTCCATGGTGATGAAGCAGATAATTTGTAAGTCATTCTTCAAATATAAATAAATTAGTGCCTGCTAATGAGACAAATTTAAATACACCTAGAACTACTCTGGAAAATATCTAAGAAGTTATCTAAGAATCTAAGAACAGAGAGTTTTCTGTGCACCCATCAGGGTAATTTCCATTTTCCACTGACAGTGCTGATTTTATTCTTCAGGTGGCCAAGTGCTAAACCGGCAACATTACTGATGTCAAACAACCTACTGTCAATCTGCTCTAGTGCCAAGAGGGGTAAGGACACACAGAGCAATGAAAACACTCTTATCAGTAGAATTAAGTTCTTATCCATCTTTTCCATCAGTAACTGCAGCTTTGTTTTTTCCTCATTTTCTATTATATATACAGGCGTTTTAGTAGTTTTGTTCTTACCTAATAATTTAAGGAGTTAAAATAAACCTTGAGTTTTTTACTTTCTTTTTTCTCTCTGCCCTAATAGATCAAAGCTAGTGTAGTGGATTATTTTATGTCTCCTGCTTTCTTCTGGTGAATTAACCGAGGTACAATTTTTCTGACCTGATGGTTGACAATAAAATCACCAAATGGTGTTTTTAAGTTAGCAAACTGAGACCACAGGGTTGATACATATTCCTATGAAAAAGGAGCAGGAAGCATTAAGTAAGGGAATCAAAAAAAGCTACAGTAATTTATCAGACTAGACGAAATGCTAAATATATGGAACATATATATTTCCATGAACAGCATATTTCATATAAGCTTATTCCAAGATTCCATAGTGTCACCTCTCATTTCATAGAAAGCTCCCCCAGTATGCAGTATTACTAAACCAAAAATAGCCCTGGAATATTTCCCCCTTCACAGTGAGCTCAGATGGTATTTCCATCTTCCAAACTTTCCATTTTCTGAATTCCTGACAAATCTCCCCAAGGCTCCGGGCAAGCTGGCTACCTTTTTCGCTAATGGATTTTCAAAAATGAAAAGGGCTTTTATTTTAACTTTTATAACCCTTAAAGTATATCCCATACATTAATATAGTCCTCAATAATGATTGTGAAAAAACTCTTAGTCAAGAAAAAAAATTTTTACATAGTAATCAAATTTCCCTTCTCCCAGGTGGTTGATCACTGTGGTATCAAAGCCACAACAAAACTGGTTTTTTGTGTAAAAATCTCCATAGACTGAAGAAAAAAGTCTCCTCTCCCAAGTACATTAATAAAAGACTTTTTAATGGTAAACTAATGATTAGTTTTCTGCACATTGTCAGTATAAAAAAGAAAAAGACGTTTATGGGAGAAAGAGAAGTGTTCTAAAAGTTTTATTCTGAATTTTTTTTCTTATAGTTTCTAGTAATAAAGTCTTTCTTTATACCCTTTAAAGTTTAAACATATTTTACCTTTCTCCTAATCCTATCTCACAACAAAAAAAGAAATAAATAATTCTAGCAAATACACTAGCAATTTGGCCAATGCTAAAACCCACAACATAAATTAATGCATTGGCCAGAAAATCTCAAATTAACAAAATTAACAAGCCAAAACCACTACAATGACCAATGGTACTTTTTTAAAGATAATGTAATATATATGCATGGGAAATGCTGTCCTCATCTCTCCAAAAGGCTCTATATTTTGGAGCAGAGTAAACACATTTCAAACTAAAAACATTTCTTCAATATTTCTTTTGTTCCCTTTCCTACTCTTAACTTTGTGCCCTTCCCCATGCTGCCAACTATTCTCAGAACAGATTGTCTCTGCCCATGCACTAATTAAACAACTTGTCTTCTAAATCACTTTCTCTAGACCAAAATATTTTAACACTAGGAATGACAATCTTTGTACTAAAGCCAGAATATCACATATATTAGCTCACAAACATTTGATATGTCCTCAGTCAAAATACATTTTCAAAGCTAGTGTAGATGGTGCAGGCAGCCATAGGTTCACACTGCTTGTCTTACAGATGAGCCAAATGCAAGCCAGTCCTGGTCCAGAGCCTGGCACACACCCCAGTGAGGCATGATGCCCTTCTCAACAGGCCCTTTGGAAAGACTGGCACAGTGCTGACTCACAGAGCTCACAGGTCATCTGTGAGTTGGTCACATCAACCTCTTGGCTGCCTGCAACAGTCACTGTGGATTTCATCATACCTTGTCCTAGCTCCTTCATGTTCAAATGAGAGTGAAGCTAAATGTATGTTAAACATCACTTACTTGGACAAAACACCTAAGAGCAAAATAACAGTATTTTGCTCTTCTCTGTTCTCTGACACTACTGGTTCCTGTCAGCAATAACAGACCCATTTCAGGGCACTGCTGAGCCTCTGAGATGATGTGGCACCTGTGGGAAAGTGTGTTCAAAAAAGGGCCGGAGTGCTGGACAGGCAGAATACAAGGAATAGAGGAGAGAACAAGGGAATAACAAGGTCAGGGGAGGGGGAGCTTCTCCATGGCAATGCAGGTACTGCAGAGTGTGCAGTTTATTGAGGACTTAGCAAAAGAACAGAGGAAAAGAGTTAAGAACAGCAGGGAAACCACTTTGTTCTGACCCAAATCCCTGTGCCATTTGGTGCTGCACCAGAGGGATTGAATGTGACCCATAATAACAATATGGGTGGAGAGGTGTCTGGAGTGAAGTGAGCCTAGAACTGATGCTGAGCTTGAAAAAGAGGGAAGAAAGGCATTTTGAATGTTTGTGGGGATTTTTCTTCCCAACACTCAACTCAGTAATTAATTTTTTATGCTAATTGTCAATAAATTAATTTAAATTCCACAAGTCAAGTTTCTTTTGCCTGTGAAAGTACATAATAAGTGACTTTGCTGTCTTTATTTTGACCCATGTGGTTTTTTAGAGAGCATTCTATTGTTCTTCCCATGTTCTCCCCATCATTGTAGGCGAGTGAGCAATGGCTGTGTGGGTGCTTGCTGCCAGCCAGGACCTACTCACCACATCAGTGAAGAAGACAACACTCCTTGAAAACAAGGAGCAGAATTATAATATATATTAAAACACATATGACATTTCAGACACCTCCATGGATTATAAAAGGGTGTTGAACTATTCTACTAGACATAGGCTTTCCCTACATTCTAACCTGTTAGTGCCTCAGTGTTATTTTTGTTATTGTGTTTTACAAAGAATGCTGGTATGGCTGCACAAGAAGGTGCACAATCCATCTTCTATCTTTTAACTCTAGTCAGTACCAGAGGGGAGACAGATATTAAAAGCTGTAAGCATTCACATTTATTACTAAATTTGGGAGAGATAACCCTGAACTCATACAAGACACATATCAGAGTAAAGAAGGATTTCTTTTTTTTTTTTTTTTTTTACATCATTTTTTCCCCATAAAAACACATTTCTGTGGGGTGTTTTTCTAGACACAGATAGAATATGCAACAAGCTTCTCAAAGACCAGCAGCTTTTTCTACTGTCATTTTTGTAAATCTCTGTGCATGGTTATTGCTGCCGTCATAAAGTGAGTACTGTGTCATAAAAATACAGAAACACTGGTTCAGGCATTTTCTAAGCTTGATATACCCCTTTCCAATCTTCTTCCTCTCACTAAAAAGCATAAAACAGCCTTTCTGATACAGACCCACTTATTTCTGCATGCTGCTTATTACAGAAGTAAAAATTATGATCCCAAACCTCTGTTATGATCCCAAACTTATTCAGGCCAAGGGAAAAAAAGAAGCAGAAAACCTAACTGAATAAGAGGAATCCATATATACATATGCTTTCCTCAAACACAGACAAAGAACAACAGAGGTTGATGGCATAGACTTAAGCAATTTTGCAGAGGCTGAATTTTTAATATGTTGCTCCTCCCTTCCCTACTTCAACTTAATCTGAGTTGCACCTATATTCCCCTACCCAGAGACTGCAAGAATGGGTTAATAATGATTGTTCCACATAGCTTCCCTGTACCTGAATGGATCTTGCCATTCATGGTATAACATACTCACCATCAAAGACCAGAGGATAAGAACAAATCAAGAAAAATGTCTGCTACACTTCAGTTGCTTTCCTTGAAGTGGAATAGCTGTAAGCATCACTAACTAAATTAAATTCCCAGTTAGAGGGCCTAAAATGTCAAAATCTGGGATCCACAAATGTTCTAATTGATTTTTTAATAGTAGTTTACTGCCTTAGGTCTGTGCAGAAAAAGATACTTCTCTGCAGCTCAAATATAATGGAGGGGGTAAGTGATCCAAAGAATAAACCCAACATATTCAAGACAGTGGTTTAACCTGAAACAGAATTCAGAGACAAATTTGGCTCTGGTTGATGAGGAGTCAACATCTGTAATGAAGTCACAACCCTCACCATCAAGCCTGCAAGAACCCCTATTTTAACTCTGCTCAGGGAAATGTGATTCTTAGAAGAAGCTTTAAGGTGTCACAGGCAAAAGAACAGATCATGAGTTGAGACTGTTTACATGCTTTTTTTTGGGTTTCTAAAACACCTTTCAGATCACTGTTTTTTATATTTCTTTGTCATTTTGTTTTGGTGGAAATGACTCAGCAAATTTTTAGGTTGAGGTCTGAACCCTAAACTTTCAGGTCCTAAACCTTGTATAATTTTGGAATAATACTGGGAATGTGCAGCAGTAGGTTGAATTTCACACCCTGTCCTGACAGCTCTGTCCAGAGACAGGATGCCAGCAGATGGCAGATGGATCACTGCATCAGACTTTGTGGAAGTTGTTAAGTGAGTGTAATATTGTTTTTAATTTTACCCTTTTTCCTTGAGAAAATCACAGTGAATAACACTATATTAAAAAAAAAAAAAAAAAAAAAAAAAAAAGGAGTATTAATTTCCTCAGTGGATTTTTATCAGCTGATGTAATAACACCCTGAAGCTGGTTAGTAATGCAATGTAATTAAAGAAAATAAAAGAGATTCTCTTGAACACAGCAAATCTATGAATTGAGGGGAGACTATGAAAAAAGACTGTATTTTTAAGTGTTCCTCCTCTATACAGTTACTGTTTTATACTGAGTTTCTTTCCTAGATTCTGTTTTCCATTCATTTTCAGGGAAGGAATTTGTACAAACAATTCCTGTCGCTTTTGCAGTAAGAGAAGAAAGAAGCCAAAAATCTCAAAATAGAAGTTGATTCTTAAAGTGAAAGAGTTGATCAGATATATTCAGAAAGACAAACAATAAAATTTAGGAAAGGTAGAGCTTTGACAAGTTCCAAAAAGAAAGATTTCCACCAGCTCAACAGGACTACCCTTACTGCTACACCAGCCCCATCCCTATCTGTCAACTACTTTTCTTAGGACAATTCCAAGGTTAAGTGATGTGTACTGCTATCCTTCAGAAAAATATTAAGTGCAGATCACTTTCATAGCATGTCTCTGAAAACTAGAGCAAAACATGTTCTCTAAGTTGCAAACCTGAAAGGCAAGTAGCAGATGTGTCTGTTCTGACAAGTCCCTGCTCCAGTGAAGCACAAGTTGCTTACAGAGGCATTGCCTTTCTGCACAAAGCAGTCTATTTCCAGTGGTGCAGCCTTGCCACCACTCATGTCTCTGGCTGCTTGCTCACATCTCAGTATTGCAATTCACAGTCTACCAGCCGTGTTGCCAGCTCTGTCCTCTGTGTCCTGCTGGAAACCAGAGGAATGAAAGCAGCAACCAAGCCCAGGAACTGCTCACAGTGGCTTCACCTCAGAAGCCAGAAAATCCTGGAGTGCTCTCAGAAACACACTGTGCCCAGGCTGAATTCCTGCATCTGTAGGAAACTGCAAGGTAAGGGAAGATCATTCAGGTTATGCTAAACCCATCTACTTATGGTGAGAATCTAAGCACTCATTCAAGGTTTGAAAAAAAAGACTATCCAAATTAGCCTATATTTAACTCATGATAATGTGTTAGCCTATATTTAACTCATGATAGCTGTGTTCTGTAACAGTGTACTCTGCCTATGGAGTGCTTTCTATGTTTAGATGCTTGCAGACACTGTGTGTACACAGCAAGCCCAAAGAATGAGGCTTTCTTCTACTGTTTATTATAGAAACATTCACAGGTTGTTCATAAGATCCTTCATGTATGTAAAATAAAAATACTACTTTTATATTATTATGTCAACTTGAAATGCATATTTCATTTCTGTTGTGTCTGGAAAGTTTCAGTGGGTGAAAATCTATTTATAAGAATTATCAACTTCTAAATTAAATTTTGAGTGTATATGTGCTTTTCCAAGGTGGTCTGGGAGGGCTGATTTATCACTGGACCTGGAAATTGGATGCTTGTGACCAGTGTTTAAGGGAATGTGGTGGCCTTGTACATATTCATTTTCTAGGGAATCACATTGCATGCATGTAAAAACAGATTGGGACCCAGGTTCTGCCTTAGATTATTGAAGATGGAACACACAGGAACAACCAAGAGCTGAGAAGACAGGGCTTTTGTGGGGGAAGCTTTTTACATCTCTGACCTGGTTGATGCTTATTTACTTGTAGCAAATATAATCACTCCAGTAGGACAGATGGCATAAACTATTCAATGCATGCTGTTTGGGATAGCATCATCCTGCCAGTGTCTCCATTTCCTAAAATGGTACATGAAAAGGTCTATTTTTTTTACAAAGGATTATTTTGCAATTAAATACCTCCAGCCCTACCTACTCATAAATGACTAGTTGTTTTCCTGGCTAGTTACACACTGAAATAATGGTAACATTTTGGATTAGAAGATGAGTGGTGGCATGTGCCCAGCTCCTCTGTTGAAATATTCTGTCAATACTGTTGGAGTAGTGTGTACTTGATAAGAGCAGATCACTTTTGCACTTTATGTAGTTCAAATTGTTCTGGAAATTTCCACAGAATGTGTGGGCTGATTACTGCAGCAGCTAAATCTGGGATTCCTAGGCTCTAATTTGTAGTGTTAATTAAGGTAAGGTTGGTGGGGCTCTGCACAGGTCACGTCAGAGGCAGCAGAAATGCATGAGCACAGGTCCTCTGGGAGGAATCCTTCTTTCATCTTTCCAGATATGCCAAGGCATGCCAGAGGCAAACTGTCCCTAGAGTGGCATGGGCTCCATGCTCACAGATAACATTGTTGGAGGGAGCAAGAGACCTGTTAGGGAAATGCTTTGGGTGAAAGGACTGCAGTGACAACAGAGAATTCTTCCTCTCCTTCCCACCTGCCAGTGTGTGCATACTGCATCTTACCTAGCTTCAAAAATTATCCTAGCCACAGTGCAAGGTCAAGCTGCCTCCAAGTCCCTTCAACCAGTACAGGCAATGACAAAGCTGCAAGGATTTCCAGAACTCTGGGCTGCCCTGACACCAGCTGTGCAACATTCATAAGAGTGAACAGCATAAACAGAGGCACCAGGATACATACAGAAGCAGACTGCTGGGGCATATGAACATGGAAATTTGATGCATTATATACATGTTAAGTTTTTTTCCCCATTATTTTCACAAGAAGCTAGGCTGTCCTAAATTGTCTGTGAGGACAAATACTATAGGTAGCTAGTTTGTACTCTCTCTAGAGCATTGATGCACTCAGTAGCTTCCAGAAGATTTGTCAGGAACACCACCCAACATTTTATTATGTTTTTCAGTGTCTTTGAGCTCATGTTTGTTCCTTTCAGTTTCTTGGTAACTACTCTCCTAATCTTTATGTCCTCTCTTTAAAGATACTAACAGGTTGTTTTACACCCACAAACATACTGAATTTCAGTTCAATAAGGAGAAGGTTACAAAATAAAAATCAAGAGTTACACACTGAATTTAAATTTGCTCACTGGTCAGGAATAAATCAAGAACTCTTACTTCATCTAGTTAGGTCCAAACATTTATGAAATCTAACAGTGTAAATATAATGTGACAATAAATTACATAATTGCTAAAATTATAATGATTATTATATTCTGCATATGCCCAATTTCATGTAAATAATCCCTTAAAGTGACATCAGAGGTATTAAGACTAGTTACTAAGATGCATGTAAATTCTAAACTCTATCAGAAATATTTCAAATTACTGAAGATCATTACCAAGAGTAACAAAGGAAATTATGTATAACCCTTTTCACCAAATCACAAAATAACAGATGTAATTTAATGTAATGGATTTATGACAATCAAAATAAAAAGAATAAGCACACATCTTGGCTAAACAGGAAGACCACAATTGCTAAATTCCTTTGTAAGCTGACAAAATACTAAGGAGGAAAACAAGTTCTTTGGATGGCTATAAGCAACAAGCAACTGCATTAACTCAAGTAAATGAAGGAATACTTTGAATACCAAAAGAATTCACATCATGTGCCAAAGGGCTATATTCTGTATGAAACATTAGTATTAGCATTAATGTGTGAATTTTAGAATACTTCAAGTAGAGTATGTATTATGCTTTAGCAGGGAAGCTGGACTAGAAGATTTCAAGATGTCCCTTCCAGCCCCAGTAATTCTGTAATTCTCTGATGATTTTAATCATAAACTATCATCCCAACAGTTTAATGGTCTTGTCCATGTCACTCAGAAATACAATACTCAGCTGACAATTAATCAAAGATTTTCTTACTTTCAATCCATATAATGACTTAAAGATTGTTGTTTTTCTTGGGCAGAAGCAGGCTGGAATGTTCAGATTCCCTTGAAGTTAAGTAGGTGTAATAAAAAGGTAGACAAAAAATAAACTAGGGATCTTACGTGCATTTTTGCCAAACTCAACTGAGACTCTTCTCAATAACATTATTTTCATTAAATGAAAATATAAGCCTTTTGAAGTGCTCTCCAGACAGGCATGCACATGCTTATTCACCCATAATCACTAGTCACCTTTTACTACCTTTATTCTGATATACTATTTATGTCTGGTCTGGGACCTAGAAGAAGTCATTTAATCCAAATGGAAAGTGCTCATTCTTCAGTCTAATACTTAATTACTTCCTTTCAAAAACAGTTACAACTAATTTGCTCTCACCTGTGGGAATGTTTTTGAAATAGATTCTATTAATGTAACCAGCTTGGGAAGCTTCTCATCCACTCCACCCCTGGAAGGACTTACCTTTGGTAATGCCACTTCCAAGGAAAGTATCACACAGGTCACCTCTAGAAGTTCTGCCTCAAAGACAGAATCCCTGAAGTGAACCATTAGCAAGTTAGCAAAACAGCATTTGCCAGGTCTGTGGCACTGCTTGCGAAAGAACTGCTCACAGCAATTCAGACTCAAAAACAGAGGGTACTGGCAACATAAAGGGAAATTACATAAGAAAGTCTACACAAAAATTTAGGGCAGGATGTCTTCATGGTAGGCAGGGCAGAGAACAATGGTGATTTGAGCCAGTGACACAGCAGTTTTTGTAGTAGAGCTGTAGATCTACTCCAACACATCTGTCACTGTGCAGTGAAGGCATATCACTCAACCAGCTCTCTTCACAGGCTCACATTCCCAACAGCAACCCTGCATTCCAAGTCTTTCAGGCTGTATCTGTAAACACAGTCAGACCTACTCCACAGCTCTGTTCCTTCAGGTATCCATTGCCTTCTCTCCATTTTCAGTGAATAGATGTACATATCTAAAGTAACTTTCTGGTGTTTCCTCAATAAGGAAATTCAAACCCCTGCATCACCATCTAGAGAAGCCTGTTTCTCTCCACTGACTACAGAGATCCTTACAGGCATTAACTATCATCTCAACTGAACATGTAAATGTTTCATGGTGTCCAATATGTAAAAAATGCCACAGGTAATATCAACAAAATTAAGAGCAGGCTATACAACACAAGCAAAAATCTATCAGTGAACTTACTCTGAAAACCTTTTCCACCCTTGCAATACTCTTCCCAAAGATGGTTCCAAGTTGGTCTCCAATCCCAGCCAGCAAGAAGCCAAACAGTGGAATTCCAAATAGGGCATACAATATGCAGAAAACCTTGCCACCAACAGTGCTTGGGGCCATCTTCCCATACCCTGAGGAGAAAAACAATTCTCAGACTCTCAGAACTTATACATGGATTTTTAGAAAACAAACGAATAGGTTTTTAAAAACTGCTTTTCCTGCAGACATACCTTTGTTCCACCTATAATTCCTATTAACAGACTTTCAATGACATGATGCCATTTCCTGGGCAAGCCACCCTCAGATATTTCATTTTTCTTGAAGCGTCAGTATCTCATATTTTCTGTATATTCAGTCTATCTAAAATTGCTTAATTATATATTATATTGTATTGCTTAATAGCTTAATTATGTAGCTGATGTCATGGCACAAAAATCCCGCCATGCTGGCTGCTGTCTGCATGCTGTTACTCCTCTAGGCCTGTGCCAATGGTTTCCTGACAGGAGTGTGATTCATCTGACAAGGCTCATTTTCAGTGGTCAGCCCATACTTTCCTCAGCCCCTTATCACACTGACTAGTTACACTGCAGCCTCCAAACTGTACCCACATTATGCAAACCTACCCTTGAACTCATTTTTCAGTAAAGCATTATGATTTCAGTGGACATGGTATTTCTGTTAAAATGTAAAAAATAACCAAGAATTGTGACAGTAATATTTGCACTTCTTTATTTAAGATCAGCTTTTTAATTTAAATGTCATTTTGATTTTAACTATTCATAATTACTTAAATATTAAAAATTGATCACATAATCACAAATCACTGATGCAATAATGATACCTTGAGAGGTCATCTAGAACAGAGGCTAGACAAAGTTAAAGGACTAAAGTAGGTATTTATTAAAAAGGCTTTCAAAGGATACACCTTGGGTAGTATGAGAGCCTGGCCAAGATGGACAGCAGGTCACACATGTTCACACTTTTGTAAGTTTTGGTCCATTTACATATTGGAGTGAATTGTCCAATTACAGCTTCAGGTAATGAAGTCACATCCTCCCCGTCTGTTTCCTAAACTCACTGTTTATACTTTTGGGGCCTGAAGCTGCAACAGTGTCTTTGGTTATTGGGCTGGAAAAGGATTGTTTTGACTAACTAAAATGTGAAGAGAACTTGCTAATACTTTATAAGAAATTCAGAGTTATATACTAATGCAGTACAGAATTGGGAAAATTTGAAAGCTAAAACTTTAGGAGTCAATAAAGCATCCAGAGAGGAGGAAATCCATGAAAGTGTCAGGCCCTATTCCTGTTGAGTTGGTGACAGAGGCACTGCATATATCTGTCTGTCATGGGATGCTGAAAGAACTATGCTGACACACAAAAATACATGTTTCATAACCTACTCTCCTTTTCACAGCAGCACCCATAATCCCAGATTTCTCCTAAAATTCCAAGAAATTCCATGCTCCATGGGCCACAGGACTGAGGTTGACCAGGTAATCTGCTGAGTTTCTGCCTAAGAGGAGACCTATCAGGCGTTTGATGGATAAACTAAAACCATTTTCATGCCCTGACACAATACACAGACTTTATGCAGCCTATAAAAAATCTCATTTGTGGAGAATTAAAAACAAATATAGGCAAAAATATAAGGTCTTTTCAATAAGTTATTTAAATAGCAGATGTCAATGAATATGCCTACATAAACTATGCCTACATAGCAGCATTTATTTAATGAGTAATTTAAAAGCTTGTCACCTAGTTCTATTGAGTAAACAAATATTTAGGGAGGGTTTTCTTACATATGAATCAGAAATGTTTTCTTTCTTGCCACCCGCTGGTTTTATGCTACCATCAAAAAGACATGGTAATGTAGCTTAATATAGAGGAACACAGATTGTACACTCTATACAATCACTCTTTCCCCCTCACTCTGACAGCAGAGAAAAGGCAGAGCTAAAGGCACAGACTCCACTGATAGAGATGATCAGCACAGCAAGTCTTTTAACTGCCACAGGTTTTTTTTGGTTTTTTTTTGTTATTGTATTACCTGCATAAAAAGCCTACAGAATTTAGTCAGATTCTCACACTTGATTGAAGGGTTATATGATTATCAAGTTATTTGTCTGTACAGTCACCAGTGTGTGCATCACAGCTGTAATGTGGAAAAGCACTTTATACAATATTTAAAGAATAATACTCATAGAAAATGCAAATAAAAATCAACAATTTGCCAATTATTTCCAAATAATATGATCTCTTGATCTGAATATTATGATAGCACTGAAATCAAGCTTAAAATTATATAACTACTGTATAATTTTCAGCAGATTAATTTTATCAACAGTGTTATTGGTATATTTCCTTCAGACCATCTTCTGAAAGCCAAGCTTGTTGAACATTCTTCAAGAGAGGAACTGGCTCAGAGATGAGAGATTAAAAACCTTAGCATATGTAAAACCAACATTCAGAGATCAAATACATTGGACACAATGCATAGGGAGAGATGATAAGGACCTGAATAATGATCTTATTAAAATTAGTGGTTCAAGAAAAGTGAATGGAGCAGTTCAGAATACTTGTCATTTAATACAGAGAAATGTGTCAATAATCAATGAATTCTAGAAAGAAAAAAAAAGTGTGATTTTCTACACAATGTATCATTTGTGGAATTCCTTCCAGTTGTTAGTATGAAAGGAAGTAAGGATTTTAGAAAGGATGTAATTGTTATGAGAATACATTTCCAGTTACAAGGAGTAGGGTATGAGAAGAATTGTTTCTATCAAACTTCAGAGCATAAGCCAAATTGATGTACTTAGGAAGAAAGTTACACTTCTGGGCAAATTCATCTATAATATTAAAATCCAAATCCCTCACAACCATAATACATTTCATTCGGTACAGATTCGTGAACTTTTTAGTGAAAATTGAGGCTATCTGCATCTACATCAAGAAAAGGGTTATAAAGCCAGCATGAGTGTCACTAGTTTTCAGCTCAGCATTGCTATTCTACCCTAATTATGTAAACAGCTTCTGACACTTAGCCAAAGACTCAGTGCCCTTGACATATGCTGGAGTCATGTCTTCTGCTAACAGAGAAATACACTTCAGCTACTTTATTTCTTTGTTGTCTACCTTCCAGAAATTTATTTCATTATCCATGCCTCAGTGTGACCATGTATTTTGAAAAATAAACAATAAACATACCTATAGTCGTGATGACTGTTCCAGCAAAGAAAAAGGCACCTCCAAGGTCCCAATGACTGCTCTTGTTGGAGGAATTTCCGATGGGACTGACTCCTGCGCTATCAGCATCGAGAGCATTCTGCAAAGAAAATACAAAGAATCAGCAACATGAATGCATTACTGTATTCCATGAATGCTGGTATAGGCTCCAGAGGAAAATTTCTAGGACCATGGAAACAGCTCCAATTTAAGTTTCTACTGTGTGTTTAAAGTATAGTAAACCTCTTCTGTACACGTAAGTTGAATATATGACTGAATTGAATATCCATTAAGGTGGAAGAAAGATACAATGCATAAACAAATGACAAAAGATAAAGCAATGAGAAGTAGAGGACCAACACCACAAATTCATGCACAAATATCATTCTTATAGCAACTACTGTCAAAGGAAAAATTCCTCAATGGGAACAGCTCATATTAGAAGCAGCTAGAAAGGTGGACAATGTTTGTGAAATCAGCTGAAGTTAGTCAGCTAAGGATTTAAATTCCCAGACAATCGGTAATTAATTAATTTATATATTATGCTAACAAAAGAAAAAAATATTGCACATATATACCCCATTTGAAATGAACAAATAAGATACCTATGGAAACATCATATAAAAACTTTGTGATCAGCTCAAACTTCCCAGCTGCCACACTACACGTGATCTTCATGCCCACAAATACAGCATGACACAGAGACCCAGAAAGTGCTTGAATGATGTATATCCTGGATAGAAGCTGAGGTAGCTATACTGCTTCCTGGTCACTGTCCTGTGTCCCACATAGTACTAAATCAAACCAGGCAGACATGTCAGCCTCCTGAATGTTTGCTGGGAATTTCTAAAAATGCACCATATTGTATCATGGGGACATAGACATTCACTTCTCATTGCAGCCTCACAGTCCAAAGGAAGACAGATGTGAATACTCAGCCTAGAAAGCACAGAAATAAATCTCACATCAGCATCTGGTATATTCACCTGAATTGCTCTAAGCTGACTATTGAGATACCCTTCAGCATGTATTTTCAAGTTGGTTTTAGATTGCATATAAGCAATTCTTCATCATAGAGAAATTCAGACCTCATTCTAAAAATGAAATTATTGCCTTTCTCCCTTCCAAATGTTCCCAACAGAGTCTAATTTCCATAAAACTACTACAGAGGAACCAAGTTTCTCTTTTTCTGCCTAACATTTTCAGCTCTTTGCTTTTCTCCCATTCTGCTCCAACCTCACTTCATGTTGCTGTTGTCAGCTGCTCCCATTACTGCCAGACCTTCTCCTTCTCTTCGTTATTTGCTCCTCCTCCTAAATATCTGCCACCAATCTTCAGCCTTAGAAGTTTCAGTGAACTTATTGCTGTGAAGTGAAGCAGAGCTTTACCTCTTGCATCCTCTTTCTGTTCGGATTTGTTCAACGCAGACTTCCCATCTATCAACACAGGTTTGATTTTCTTATTCCGTTTCTTTAATTAGATCTCTTTTCCCTATGATTTATGATCTATGAATTGTCACGGTGGTTTTCTATTTCACCTTTTCCTATACAGTCCATGTGCAAAGCAAGCTTAGCCATTCTATTTTACCATTACCTTACTTCTTACCTGATCATGTCTATGAGTTCTCTCTTGAGCTTCTCTATAACCTCACATTCATTGTGGGTTTAGCACTGGCTTTTAAACACATTCATTTAACACTGCTTCTCTCCTTAGCCTTCATGATACACTTTTCTCCTCATTAATGTATTTCCACAACGGCTTACTCACCACACTTTGTCTTTTCTTCCATTTCCATTTTTCTCAGTCATTTTTTGCCTATATTTCCAAATGACTTTGGGGTCATAAACGTTCCTCTTCAGCTTTTTTAGCCTGGGCAAGTTTCAGCTAATCTGCTTCCCAGCTTTTAGTTATTCATCACATTGCCTCACAAAAAGGGAAAGGAGTAGGAGGAGAGGCGTATGGGCAAGAACAGAGACAGCTAAACCTAAAGAGATCAGTACAGGACAGCCTTTTTTAAAAGTAAAGCTACTACATGCCAGGCGAAGCTGATTGTGAAACTATAGAATGAGCAAGCTCCAGGCTGGACTGGTTTCATTTCATGTGGGCAGAAAGCCACATGTCCATACCTTAAGAAATAGGGATGTAAAGAACAGATGTGTTTCAGACCAAACCCTTTGGAAGGGCTTCTGCACCAGTTGCTGGTTTATTGCAGGTGGTGTGAAAGCAGAGATCATTTGTTGGATTATGCAGAACAGCATAAATCAGCATAACAGACAGGTTGCCTGTTTAAATAGGCCATGACACACTGTCAGCTACCCTCCTTACTTCTGCCAAGGAATGCTGTCTGCTCTCCCTTTGAGGATGTGAATGTCAGCAAGCTAATTACACTTAAATCACACTTGAGTTTCCACAGTTTAGCAAGTCTTTCAGGGCCAAGCACTAACCCACGAAATTAAGGAGTATCCTGTTGCTTTAGATAGCTTTGAGATTCTCAGGCTCCCTTCTCATCCAGAACAAATTCATTTTTTCTTTAAAGCTTCACTGACATCATTCGTTTATAAATATCCAACTATTCTAACACTGTCTTTTAATATATACTATTTTGCATACAGCAATGGAGGACAAAAAGAGAGCAGCAAAACAAAAGCAGTCAGCAGTCTGCAGCTAACAGCACTTAACCAATTTCAGCTCATGCATGAGAAAAGGATGCCTTACTACTACCACAAGTCCACCTACACAAAACTATCCTGCTAGATGAAAACTGACACAAAATTCAAACAACAATAACCATTACTGGCAAGACTCTCCCAATTCACAGACCACAAAATTGTACAGGTTTCCCACCTGAAGCTTCAGATAGGCTTTGCAGCAATGCCCTGGAGAGCCAAACCCTCAGATTATCTCAGAGTAGGAAAATAGCTGATTTCCAGAGTGCTAAACACTATGTCAACAAACTTCACATATTTAAGAGATTTTAAATTAGTAGTTTCAGCTACTTCTATAGTTGAAATATTATTGAAAGTAACAGGTCATGAAAGTACCCAAAGCTGTTTCCCACTTGCTCCTTTCCTGATCCCTTTTTCCTTCTCCAGAGGAGCTACAAGTACACAGTATTTTTTCAGTATATCTTATTAATTGAATCTTCTTTACTGAAAAACTACCAACCTATGGTAATTTTTTCTTTTGAAATGCCACTCATTTCAGCGAAGGCAATAGCTTGCAATACCTCAAAGGACTGATACTGTCTTTCAGGATGTTCAAATAACAGATGTATACTAAAGCCAACACACAGGTAGGAATGAAGAGAATGACAAAACTACTGAAGTAAATAAAATTCCTTGCTCTTGTTTTTAAAAACATGTCTTTCTGATCATAACTTTCTGGTTTGTTCTCTATCATTGCACTGATGTGTATTTTACTCTCAGCCCCTTTGGTATCAGCATAGTGCAGTCCTTCTGCAACAAAAAAGACATGGCCTGGTGACATGGTCTGCATGAGACCGAAGCCTAATCCCAGAGCAGAAGCCCAGCATTCACAGTGATATTGGGCAACTGAATCCCATATTCCCAAAGAGAGAGAAACCAAACTGCACCTCAGTTTGAAGTACACTTCATCAATTTCACTTGCATAAGCAACAAGATAGCTGAAAGCCAGTGCAGCTGATGGGGAGAGAGGAGTAAAACAGACTGTTTCTGATTTCTCCATGAAGAAGGGTTTTTATCTGGTTCATTTGTTCATGTTTCTGTAATTTCTTCAGTCAGATCCTAAGTATGAGGAAGACAAATCTTTTTCAAGGACAAGTGTAATATCCCTCTCAATTGATGAGACATTAAATATGGACCTAGCCTATGTGTTATCAAGGATAGGAATTTGATAGGAAAAGAAAATTTTCGTCCTTTTTTTTGACTAGCTCTGTTAATTCCTCTCCACAGATCATTCTAATCCAATAATTATTATCACCCTCTACAATTCTTTTTCCAAGCAGATTCCTATCAAGCATACAAAGAGTTGTTTCAATTGTTTTTCTTGCTCTGATATTTCTCTATTTGGATTATTAGGATGCTTCTCATTAGCAAGCAGCTTTTAATAACTAATTCTTTAATACTTTTTTTCTATAATCCCTAACTCTCTACTTATTCTCTCTACCACTTAGACAGTGATTAGGGGCCCTCATTATAAATTCACATTTATTCACTTTTCCACAACAGCATTTTCTAAGGCCAGCAATTTTTTTTCAGGTTTAATCAAAGTAATAAGTTTTCAAAGCCCATTCCTTAAATATTTCTGCCTATCCCACAAGGGACTTCAGGAATTGATCATCCAGAAAGTGACCTACCTACACTCAGTGTGATTTGATAGTCATGCATGCACTGTAGACCTACAGCATTCAACAAGGGAGATGCACAGAGAACTAAGGCCAAAAGGTTTAGGTCCCTGCCAAGATGTCAGCTGAGTTCTAGAAGCAGCACAGCTACAGGGCAGCTGCAGACTTGTGAAGCATCTTAGGCTCAGTCTGTCTCCTACTCAGCTGGAGCAGCTCTGGATTGATGTTACAAACCAGAGTGCCTGCACCCAGGTTTGTAGGACAGGACCCAACACATCTGAATCCTTTGCTCCTATCCTGTTAGGAGGAATAGGGTAAAATAAAGATAGGGGCAGAAGGGAAGCTGGGACAAGACAACTTCCAGAGGCACAGGTAGAAGGTTCAATAATCAGATACTTACCACTGTTTTTCTTCACAGTTCAGTCTTTTCTTGTCTTCAGCAACATGCAAGTTGTCTCCATAGTTAATTCAAAGTACTATTTTTCGCCTGCTCTATCTAGTTTTTTTCTAGAACATGAAAATTCTTCTTCTTTGACATGGAAATAGCCTGGAAAGAAAAGCTGGCTTATGACACTAATGAACCAACCAAGCAGCAGTAAAATGAAACATCTCCACAGGATGTTCCCTTTCTTACTTACCTTCAGGGCAAAACAGGTTCAGAACACTAATCCAAAGTGCCTAGCCAAAATATGACTTCTTTTTAACATAATTAGATAAAGTCTGATTAGCTTATTTCCAGCTCTGCTTCCTTTTCATCTTGCAGTCCAGCTCTAATGGGTTGCTTTAGTCATTAGTGGGCATTAATAATATGACTTAGTTTTCAGGTGGGTGTTTTTTAATATACATATATACTGTAATCACTCACACTCCTAAATTAAATCCTGATGGACAAGGAAGAAGAAAGCAGCCTGACAATAACATAAATAAATTCTTAAATAGCAAGCCACTCTATCTTGCATAATTTTGAAGGATTTATTATGAAAGCAGGGCTCCTTATGGAAGTTTTTACTCATATACAGTACACAGGATATACAGAAACAGAGTATGAATGCCCTTATCAGGAATAGGAATTACTTTGCCAAAACAAAAAGATTGTCCTCCTTTTTCTCCTAATGATACATAAAATATGATATGATATGATATGATATGAGCATAACCTCCCCATTATAAACTCTCTGTGTGCTTTATTACAAAAGCAGAATGACTTGGTTTTCAACCCAGCTACTAATAAGATTATTTTATAACACATAAAAAGAAAAAGAAGTAGTATGTTAGCAGATGTATCTACCAATGTTATTTTTCTGTTCAACTCTATGTCCAGTCACCTAAGTCATGCTATTTTCTGCTATTTGATCTAATAGGTACAATGCAGCTAAATGTACTTGAAGAACCTGAAGTTTTATTGTATTTTGGCATGTTCTAGGTTTCATTTTTCTCTAACTCTAGATACTCAAAAGTGTTGATATAGAACACACAATGATGTCATTTTCATAATTTGGCATTCACTATTTTGCCAAGCTATATATCACCTACAGTCTTAAACAATGTACTGGCTTCACTGCAACAAATATCTTCAAATGCAGAAATAGGCTTCAAAAATTTGCAGTTAAGAACTTCCACTTCATGTGGCTTTAGAAAATTTGGATTGCACAGTGAAACACTTGACATTGTTATGAAAAAAATTACCTGTCATTGTGTTAATATTAGATAAACCTGAACCAAAATCCAACAGTCAAA
Source organism: Erithacus rubecula (assembly GCF_903797595.1). NCBI lineage: Eukaryota > Metazoa > Chordata > Aves > Passeriformes > Muscicapidae > Erithacus > Erithacus rubecula. The sequence goes on from NC_136688.1 coordinate 43,505,101, forward strand.
TATAAATTTAAATACATTGAATCTTCCTAAGAATTTGCACTGCTTTCAGCACCGTATTTGCTCTGAAATCTATGAATGAACTTCCAACAATGAACTCAACAATTCACATTTGTGCTACAGTGCTAATATTTTTTCGAGTTTTTCGAGATAAAGGTGAAAAGGAGACTTCATCCCCACTAAATTTTAACAGCTTCCTCATACAGTGCTGTACATCTTCCTTACAGGTTTTCCAATGCAGAATCCTTTGAAAGATTGAAATTTAGGAAACAGTATACATTTCTCCATCATTATACATTCTCCATTGTAGGGACCATGATACCCCGTTAATCTTCTTAAAAGATTATTCCAGAGCCCTCCCCATAGTAAAATAATATTACTCAGTTCTAAGGTTTCTCTTTTTGTGTTTTCCATATTCTCAAAAGCATAGAAGTGAATCAACAAATCATTCTGCGAGTATCTATGTTCATTTAAGGGCTTTCAGGTAGTCAAATAACATTAATTATGAATAGTTGCCTTAGTGGTAGACTGCACATAGCACAGCAGCCAGGACCCATGGAGGTTGCCACCTCAGTCTGAAATCACAGCTGTAAAGGCACTTGCAGCATTTAGTGCAATGAAGAAATGTGTTGAGCCAGCCAGGGCCACTTCTGAGATCATCATGAAGTTGTGGAATCCCAGCTTTACTCCCTGACATTATCTTCAAGCAAGCTCATTCATTGCTCTTTTGTGCAAGTCAGTTGCAGTAAGTCTCTGTATGTTCTGTATATGTTTTCTGTACGTTCCTGGAGCCAGTTTCACCCCCAGACATACAGAAGAATCCAAAGAAGCTTGTTCTTTACTGACAAATCTATTTCAATATTTCACACCACCTGGCCTTAAGACATTCACATCCTAAGCTGCTAAACTCATTTTAATTTACTTTTGGACAATGACTTCCAGTTACCCACTGTAATGCCTGAGGACAAATTGAAATCTCAGAAGATGATTTGTCCAGAAAACCTGTCTTCTAATAACACAGTACTTCTGTTCATTATTTTAGTATCATCCCTTCTGAGGTAGAAGAAAAATATTGTGTAAAATAAAGAATTGGTGTTGGTACATAACTTAGGCTAGAGAATAAGGGCTCTTACTACTGCAGTTGGTATGCAGAACTCCACAATTTGCTGAGGTACTTTGCTTGTTGTACCTTACAGGAGTTCTGCTTTCTGGTTGAAAATATGTATTTTGCCTATATTTACTGGTGACAATCCCACCAAGGGAATAAAAGCTTCTTGATTTCAGTGTGTTCAAAACATCCTTTAATCATTATTTCTAAGGAGTAGAAGGAAATACAGATCTCTGCAACACTGTCAAGATAAACACGTCTGAACCAATATCCCTGGATCCTGCCAACCTAATATGTTCACCTGTCTTTTGCAGACAGATCAAGGATGTAATCTAAGACATCCCTGATCCAAGCAATACTTCTTCCTGCTAAAGCAGATTTGTCTTTCTAGTTGTAGCACCAGGCTGCCCAAAGGTACAGTGACACAGTTTTTTACTCCAACTGACCTGTATTCTGTGAACACAGGGCAGAGGAGGGAGAGACCACATCTATTTGCAAAGAAGTTTAGGCTGAAAAGTAGGAGAAGGACTTTTCTATCACATCAATGAGATATTGGAACATCTTATTAAAAGAAATAAGCTTATAAATTTGATTCACCTGCAGAAATGTTTTTTTCACACAGCTGACTAGATATTTGACATAGTATTTCAGGGAATAGCCCTGTGTTCTTTCAAACAGCCTGAAATCAACAACAGAGCTCTGATGCAACACCCCAAAGGGAAACACTGTGCTCTTGGAAGGCTGACACAAATTCAGATCTGAAATATGAGGCTGAAATTTGAATTTATTCCTTAGGTAAGTCATATTTCTTATTTAATCTTTGTTTTCTCTGGGTTAACTAGGATAGGCTTCTACATGGAATTCCAGACTCTATTGAAGTCTTGCAAGATCCATAATGCTTTCCTTGTCTAGAGTTTTAATCAATGAGAGCTAAATCTCTCACTGATAGACCTTTCTTGCATGTTGTTACATTTTCCACTTATCCCTGCATACTTGAGAATCATTTCCTTCAAAATTAATTCTAAGACTTTTCATATTACATCAGACTAAAAATTCCAAAGCTTTTAAAGGATAATTACTTTCTTTTTTGATTTGTATAATTCATCCTCCTTAATTTATTTAAAAATTACAACAGTAAACCTGCAAGTTCAGAATTCTTAGTTGAATATTTATTTTAAAAATCCCACCCATCATGTTCTATGTGTATTCCTGGTTGCTGTGTTTAATTTTGAAGAAAGAATTACGTCCACTTGAAAATGTGTAGAAAAGAGGACATATGTCTTGCAAATCTGTCACCTCTCTCAAATTTTGTTTCCAGATGTTAGATTCTGCTTTTCTTTGTACACATCTTTCAGTATTCTAGTGAATACAAGTACCTATCTCTTCATTCTCATGACCACTGACAGGACTCAAGGAAATGACCTGAATCTGAGTCAGGAGAGATCTAGGTTGGATATCAGGAGAAAGCTTTTCACCCAGAGAGTGGTTGGGCACTGGAACAGGATCCCCAGAGTCACAGCCCCAAGCCTGACAGAGTACAAGAAGCATTTGGATAATACTCTCAGGCATGGTGGTGGTGTGACTCTTAGGGTGTCCTGAATAGGGTCAGAAGTTGGACTCAGTAATCCTCTTGGATGGGTCTCTTCCAACTCAAGCTTATTCTGATTCTATGGTTCTACATTTACAGTATTTTGGAGACATAGTTTCCGCTTCTCAGACCTTAAAACGACTGGAAAAGAGCCTGCTCTTCCCATTGTCCATTCCAAGGCCTCTGTGAACAATTCTGTTCCCCATCAACTCAGCTGGTCAATAAACCACTGAGCTGTTTCTCCAAACTTCCAAGAATTACCATCATGTTCAAATGGCCTACCTGAATCAGTGTCTCCAGCTCTAGCTCGGTTACACAAATGTGCTCCCGGAGAAAGTCAGCCTTCTCTGTGGCGATGGCGTGCTTCTGCCTGCTTTCAAAGGGCTGCTCCAGGGCACGGAACACCAGTCCTCCTGCCACCAGGTAAATCACCACCACGAAAAAGATGGCCACCACAGCTCTCCAATCCATGACTTTATGCCGGCCTTGGCAAGGGGCTTCCATGGCAGCAATAACGGTGGTTCGGCAGGAAGTGGAGAATTGTGGAGATGGGAAATGCCCTTTGGGTTTGGGTTCAGGCTCACGATGTGGCACTGATGAGGGAACAGTCACTGAAACACAAAGCAAAAAAACCTTTTTCAAAATCAAATCTCTCAGGGTATGACCTTGATTTTAATAAAAAACTTCCTAAATAACATTTCCAAGACTTTTACATGAATCATGTTCTTCACATAGATACAGTTCTTCTCATCTGGAAGGTTCCATGTCTACTGTGTCCATCCATACTCAATGGACACCTCAAGGGTTTCCTTTTCCCATTATCTGTAGAACTTGACCCATTACCTCTAGAACTGGACAGGCCAGTTACATGTCAAAAAGTTCAGAACTACACAGAAAAATGTATATGCAAAATGAAAATGAAAATTCTGACCAGCTAGGATTACACATGGTGGTGTTTGGTGAAGGACCCTGGCAGTGGTCCTTTTATGTCTTTAAATGATAACAATAATAGTATTAATAGTGCTAAGAACTGTTAATGAGCACTGACCACTACCTGACCTGGTATTGACAGAAACAGGAAATGCTTTGCAAACCACAGGGCTATGTGGCTAACATAAACTGGCCCATTTATTTACCTGGATTCACAAAACCATCACTCGTGAAAATGGTTTTAAAGTCTGGAAGCTTCACAAAGTTTAGCATAAATAATGTGTCAGTCAGAGTATATGAGATGTCTGAGGTCAGTTACATGTCAAGTGCAACTGTGGAACTCTCACCTAGGGACTGAGTCACTGTATAGCCCAGATGACCTTCACAACACATCAGAGTTCCAGTTGGACTTAATAGTCCAACCATTGTGTCAAGCTGCCAAGGCAGGTAAATCAAAGCTGGGTCACCTCCAAATAATTCAGATATTCCATCATCACGCTTCCCCACTCTCTGTTGCTAGTGTTACCAATGGCAAGAGGAGGCCAGGTCCCTCAGCATCTACTGCAAAATTTGAAGATGCTGTATTAACTTTAAACCAAATTCCTGTGTAATCTTACCATGGTGCAGCTGCCACTGGCCTTTAAGTTCTTTGAAAACAGATTAAATTTTTGCATAGCAGATCTAAATCAGATTATAGTTAAAATACAGCTACTTTAGGTGCATTCTCTGAACTTACTCACAATGTGTCTTTGCTGTTTCGCTTAGAAATTAAAGCAGAAAGATTTACAACATCCCATCAAATTGGCATTGTAACCCCATTCTCTAAATTTAAACATACAACATGATTATTCCCTGAGTCTGAAGCGGGCCACAACTTTTTCCAACAGTAGCCATTTTATGATACTGAATAATTTCAGAACTAGGGCTTTTACTACAGTCATGTTTTTCTACAAGCAATACAACTCTGAAGCACTGCATGGAGGATTAGAGCTTCCAGCTTACTTGATGATCAGTAAGCTACAGAAATCTATAGTTGCTTTACACTTACGGTTAATATTTAATTTAATATATGACTTACAGGTTCCAAATACCACATAGATTAGAAAGGATCCAAGATCAGAGCAAAAGCCTTTGTGACTGATTTCTTTTTTATTTGTTTTGCAACATTCTGTGGCACAGCTGTTTGATTTGACCATCATAAGATCTTCATGGTTCCCAACACTTATTAACCAGGATGGAGTGACATCAAACTTTAAAGGATATTTTCTATTACCTCTAGATATATTTCATGTGACTTTTAAGAACTTGATATGACAATAGGAAAAAGAGTGACAGTATTAGAAAGAAGTTACACCGTTAGTAAGATATCCGTATATTTATTCTCTAAGTCTCCTGAAAGTATTATTGTAATAAATACAGTGAATTTGAGCAGGAAACACCAGAAAAGCATGCAGAAGAGACATAAAATATTGAGGTTGTATGAAGCAGTTGGAACTTCCCTTTCTCTAGGCAAGTATATTAAATCTGAGTCAAAACATCTCCTTACTGAACTGAATTTGAGTACTCACAGAAGTGGCTCACTGATGTAACTCCATGTAACATAGCTTCCATAGGTTCCATAGAATTCATACAATTTGAATGAGTTAGAACCCATGACTACAGTGTTACCAACACCAAATCTGTGTGCCTCAGGGCTGATTTTTCACACTTCAGAATACCTAGTATCAGGGTCCAAGAATCACATGGTAAGAAGAGAGCAGAATTAATGTGACAGAATGGCATGGTTTTTTGAAACAGGTATCTACCTCACAACTGGCATAGTCCAGTGTAGACTGGGTAAGCCTCTCAGTGGAAAGCAATGCCTGCCTTTAATAGGACATAAATAAGTCAAGAAGATGGAAGTCAAGAGCTGGTATCATTAAAAGAGCATTTGTGAGTTTTCTTTTCCTCTCTGCTAGTATAACTGGTTCTTATTCAAATAATGTTTCTGGCCAAGTTTTAGCAACAGCCTTACAGTAAAATCATGGCCTATTTGGTTCTGTCTTCTAAGGAAAATGTGTTGTACTGATTTAAGAACAAGATGGGAAGTTCACAGTAGAGAACATAAAATATTATAAATATTTTGTCAAACAGCTTAGTGAATTACTGTGCTCAGCTTGCTTATCTCTAAAAAGAAGAGAACTATCTTAGTTTTTCATTTTCTGCTATTAGTAATAAATCCTAAGTGAACGTAGAACTATTGATCCTAAAGTACTTTATATTATATAAATAAATTCACAGGAGGACTGTATTAAAGCAGCTGGTTAAGCAACTGATGTGTAACAGAAATTGTCTTCTTACAAAATGGATGCACAAGGCACAACTGCAAAGATTTTAAAGCAAGAATTAGGTATTGGAAGAACAATGTAGACACTCCATCTAGGAGCTAGCCCACTCTTTACAGGACAGTGGGGTTAGGAACTTAAGGACTTGGAAAGAAGTCAGAAATCCTGATTTCTAATTGGAACAGCATCACTAAACCTGTACTCTCACAAAAGTGTTGCCATTTTCCTTTAAACCATGGTTTCATCAACTGCAAAAAAGGCAAGTAGTGCTTACTTTTCTATAAGTATTTCCATTTCTGAAAATAAGAGCTAACTAAAATTCCAGAATTGTAACAAGTAGTTTTACTAAAATCAAAGGACAAACTACATCAGCAATTCAACAATGTCCAGAGGTATACAGCATAAAAAAATTAAGAACTACATAAATTGTTGCATTTATAGAGACAGTTTAGAGCACAGTTTAGGACAAACAGAGCAAAATATAATAAATGCAGAACAATCCCTGCTTCATTTGTTCATGTTTTTTTCAAAACAAGCTGTTGTCAGAACAGGCTTTTCCCAAACAGAGCTTCATCCATATGTTTGTTAAATCATATCAAATCGGTCTCAGTGAAAGCAGTGATAGATATCCATTCACATGCATGCATTATATTAGCTGACAGCAAATCTCACAGGTACAGGAACCCTCAAAGGAACACTCAAAAAAGGCCTTACCCCAGTAAAAGGATGCCAGAGAACAAAGAAAGGTAAATTCCTGATTGTTTGGATTACCTTCAAAATTAAACAACAATATTAATGTTCCAGGTGAAATTGCAATGTTAAAATCTATCACATTTGAGATGACCACATTACCTGAGCGTGTACCAGCGACCATGACTGCAGAGGTTCCCACTGATGTCTGAAGAGCTTAAATACCTCAGATTTCTGCTAATATTGATGAGAATTAAGGAAGCAAAATCTCACTCTCCATCAAGAAGATGTGGCAAAGCCTAGCTGGTAGAAGTTGCGGGTGATTCCCTGCTAGGGAGAGCAGAGGGCCCAAAGTGCTGAGCAGGCCCAGCCCATGGCAGGCTGTGCCACCCCCGGGCCCGGGGCACAGACACCACCAGGACACCACCAGGGCACCACCAGGGCACCACCAGGACATCACCAGGACACCACCAGGGCACCACCAGGACACCACCAGGACACCACCAGGGCACCACCAGGGCACCACCAGGACACCACCAGGACATCACCAGGGCACCACCAGGACACCACCAGGACATCACCAGGACACCACCAGGACACCACCAGGGCACCACCAGGACACCACCAGGACACCACCAGGACATCCCCAGGACACCACCAGGACATCACCAGGACACCACCAGGACATCACCAGGACAATCCCGGCCTGGCACGGCCCTCAGGCCGCTGCCCTTCCTGCCCTGCCATCCACGGCGCCCAGGGGACGGCAGCACATAGTCCAGGGGCAGCCAGAAAGGACTGCAGGGCCTTTGGGTGTTGGGCAAGGGAATCTGGGCTGATGTTCTTCTCTCTAGTTACAGCAGAAGGCAGCATCATGGGAAGAATGGACAGACTGAGTCTAGGCTCCAAGGCTGGTGCCATCATCACAATTTTGGGGGTTTTGACAATGGAATAGTTTTACACAGCCCCAGGCTGTGCTGGCATCAGACGGGTTCACCCTTCTCAGTGGTGGAAGAGAGTTTTTGCATTGGGGCTCACTGGCAGGGCTTTGAACTAGATGTGAGGGGGTAGATGGCAATATGAGGCTTATTTCTGGCAAATGAGAGAAGATGTGAAAATAGATAGATGGAGGGACAGTGAGGGTTTTTTGCAGTGACTCTGAACTATGCTAACCACCCTGGACTATACCTGCAGTCTTACAGAGATGAGCCAGGGAGCCCTAACTGGAGCCACAGGGAAACACCAGGGAAATTTCTGAAAGGAATAATGGGGTGCTCCTCTAGGAAGGCAGCCTGGCAATCCCCAGGAGCAAGAAATTGGACAAGGAAGGCAAGAGACTGGTATGGCTGAGGCTGAGTAGAGACCGGCTGGCCAAATTAAAGACCAAGAGACAAATGTACGGACAGTGGAGACAAGGACATGTAACCTGAGAAAAGCATAGAGATGAAGGGATGGGGTAAGGAAGGCTAAGGAAAAGCTGAAACTGAACCTCACAAGGGTGAGGTTCACCACTGAACCAACAAGAAGGGTTCTACTGGTATGTTAACCAGAAAAGGGAAGTCAAACAAGCCCCTGATAAACAACATTGCTAAACTGGAAATCACAGATGAGAAGCCTGGGGTATTCAACTTTTTTATGACAGTCTTCAGTGACAGCCTGTGTTCAACTGACTTTTGACTATGAAAACATCAAAATGTGACTTTGCCACAGTGACCTGTACCCTGGCAACTGTCTTACTCAATATGCTAAGAACACATGAGATACAAAGAAACCTAGTTTTGGAGGAAAGTTTCTTAAATAGTTTAAGCCAAATAAATTTTTTTTTAAATAAACATGCCGTTCTCTGTGTTCCTGCTGCCCCAATTTCTATTGTGAAAAAACGTAATTCAAGTTTAATACTGTCTTACTTAGTACTTCATTTTCTTCCACATTCCTGTGTTACACAGACACACAGCAACATATATACATTTTAATGAGAGAATAGTAGACACATCTAATAAAAATCCTGCTTTCACAGCATTCAACACAGAATTACATAGAAGCCATATGCACTTAGTCATAAACTCAGCAACAAGCTTTAAGTTTGAAACATGAGTTGATCAGAAATGAAATTGGACATTTCATCTCCCATTTTAGTGGTGCCATTGAAGATAGGAAACAAAACACTTTCAGCTCAAGTAAAAAGGTTTGTTGATACATGTCTAACGGTATGTACCAATATTATTTCCCAAAATCCTCCTAATATAACAGGAGGCTTCTTTAAAGAATGGAAATCATGCATTCTTCAGACACATTCAAAGTCAAACATCCAAAATTTCCCATGAAGCCTTTTTATGTTTATATTAACTAGAAATTTGGTTAGAATTATAAAGTAATCTCATCATGTATTACATTTTCACTGAGAAAATTCAGGAGTAAATAGTCTTCTCTACAGCTTTTACAAGATTCTACATTGGCAGTTCAACATACTTCTGCAGTACTACTTAATGAGCCAGCATTCCTTCCTGAACTAATACAGAAATACGATTTTCTTGTCAAGAGTATGAAGTTGCAGGACAGAGCTCTTACGCACCAAAGCTTGGAAATGTCTGTAAGGTGTTTAAATTGGTTCATTTCAATTTAACTGCACGGGTTTTTCCTCCCCAAGTCCCTCTCCTGAAATAGCCACACACTGAATTTAACATTTAAAGGCTTCCTGAACAATGCAGAAAGGTAATATATTAATCTTTTACTCTAAGGCTCTTACTCATCTCCAAACAGAAGTTCTTGGGGAATGTGAGTATCTAGCATTTGCTTCCAATCTCAAATCTTTCCCACAGACTCCCCAGGTTCTGTCAGATAAAGGCAGCTGGAGTTAGAATTTCAGGACTGTGCCTGGAAGTCATGGCAAGTATAAGAGTAGATTAGAGAAACAGTGGAGGCAATCAGTGTATTTAGCTATCACCTATATGAACTTCTCAAGAATATGTCACAAACAGAAAATGTATGGAGATCAACAAATGAAGGGAATTGGATGGTCTAACAGCAAGTAGGTGGAAGTAATGAAGCACTGAATTTTCTGTCCATGTGTTGCCAAAAAATCATTAAACCATCAAAATTTTGCATTTTGAGGATATTGGAAATTATTTCCACTACCTGATTTGCTTTTTATTTCACTCCCCCTCACCCCTCATTCATCTTTTTCTGTTGTGGTTTTTAACAAGTTTTAGAGAGAGCATCCAGCACAATGAATGTTGAATTTTTATAACGGGGCATTCGATGCTGGTTTAGAAAATCTGGCTTTTAGAACAAAAATCCCAGTAGATAATGATCATGTTAGCCTTTGTGTTTGTGCAGCATCTTTGCATGATGTGGACTAATTAACAGGTGACATTACAGCTGTGATCAAGAAAAGGAAGAAAAATCCTGCCTGCAGGCTACGATTATGTATGGGGCAGAACACTGGTATCCCTGTGGCAGTTGTTATGGATTGAGGAATAAGAATAATAAGAATTGCTATCTGGGGACATACTATACTATAAGACATGCTATCTGGGGGCATTCATACAGTCATGGATCAAGAAAAGTGTTATCAGTGCTGACATGTTTTAAACCAGTTTGGCCCTGGTCCTTCTGCCTATCCCCAAGGCACACAAACTGAGCAGTGAAAGTCACTGCAAGCTTGCCACATAAAGGGAATTTCACCCTACTGCTCCTATGTCATTTTGTTGAGAACTGCCACTGAAATGAGAAGTATTACTACTGCATTTACTGTTCATGAAAGCAAAGCTTGACACACTGTTTGTTAGGAAAACACAGAATGCCTCTGAGCATAGAGTTTTTCACTGCAGCAGCATCCCCTGGGTTAAATCTAACACTGTTTTCCCTGAAGAGGATTCTCTAATGCAGCATTAGTGCTGCTGACTTCAGCAAAATCTCAGCTGTCTGCTGCAAATGCAGTCGTCAGCAGCAAGGCATTACATGGAGTATGAGAGACAGGTAAAGGCAGAAAGGGCAATACACATTAAACAAAATAGATTGGATGCTGTTAGAAGAAAAGTAGCATTGATTCCTGCCAGTTGCCCCTTTCCATGAGTGGGGTGAGAAGGGAAAGACTATGTAAGTTGCAAATCAGCATCAGGAATAAAGGCACTGTTTGCTTCCTATTATAGGGTAATGTTAGTGAAATAGAGTAAAAGTTCATAATACTGAATTGTCTCTGTTGGCGGGGAGAGAAATGTCAGCAATATGTATCAAAGGAAATTACATCTGAGCATTGTTTTGCCATCCCTGACAGCAGCTTTGGGAAGTACGTAATATCAAAAGGATCTTGCCATTTCTGTACCATTCGTCATATATTCCCACCTAGTGCTCAAAATTATGATTCTCAGTAAGCTTCCAAAACAAAACTATGTGATTCTGCTGCATCAGTTATAATTGAAACATAGTAATTAATTACTTTTGGAATATCCCAGCTACTTAATTAATCTGGAACACAATTGTTAAGAGACAACAAAAAGGCACTGTTTTATAATTTTTTCATTCTTTTTTATCAAAAAACTATAGTTTAGGCAAAAATAAAAAAAAAAAATGTAACAGCCTAAATTAGAACATGGTAGAATTCAGTATGGTCTGAGTTAAGGTGTCTCTTTAGAAAGAGCTTTCCAATGGCAAGAGTCTTCACATAGTGGTGATGCTGAGGCACTGTAAATCATCAGAACTAAGGAGAACCTAAGCCTCTTGTCTCTTCCCAAAAAGCTTCTTTAGTGTCACACAAGAACATAGTTATGCAGTAAGTAATTAGAATGAATTTTACCCTCCACTGAAGGACAATATCACTCCTATCTGAAACCATTTTTTTCCCACGAACAAATAATGAGGGAATCTTCCCCAGTTTCTACTGTCCATACAACCAGAATATACTGCTCCCATATACCTGTGCAGCAAGTGATGACAGAAACAAGTATCTGGCTAGCTGGTCTGCATGGCAGTGATCATACTTAGGTGGTGAGGTGATGGGAGCAGGTGGTCTTTGGGGAAGGCCTGGGGCTGCCCCTTTCTGCACACAGCCAGTTCCTGCTGATTCCAACTGACCCACAACAAGGCATTGCTGAGCCCATCAGGAAAGTTGGTAGCACTTTTGTGAAAGCTTACTTTAGAAAAGGAAAATATTGTGCAGCTTCGAAAAATGAGGGTAAAAGTGTGAGAAAGAATCCTAAAAACACCAAGGTCAGTGAAGGAGAAAGTGGCGCTCAGGAACTGTAGGAGATATTCTCCTGCAGCCTATGAGTTTTGGAAGAGATCATGATGGACTTGGTATTTCCCTGGAGCTCATGGAGAGGCTCACACCAGAGCAGATATTCACACTTTAGCATGTGAAGGAATCCAGTCCAGGGTAGGTTGGTATTTCCTGAAATGCTGCTACCTGAGGAGAGACATGCTGGAGGAGCTTTATCCTGAAGGACTGTAGTCCATGGTATGGACTCATGCAGGAGGAAGGAAAAGGAGAAAGGTGCAGTTCAGAGGAGCTAGACCCACCAAAACTCCCCACTTCCTATCCCCCCTGCACCACGTGGGTGGGCAGGAAGAGTCAGGAATGAAGTAATAAGGTTGCTAGGAAAAAGTAAAGCAGGGGAAGGTATTTTAACCATCGTCTTTATTTCTTGCCACCCAAATCTATTTTAGCTATAAATCAAATAAATTTTCCCCAAGTCAAGTCTCGTTTGCCTGTGATGGCAATCTCTAACTGGTCTCTCTGGCTTTACCTCAACTTACAAACTTTTTCAGTCTTTTCTCCCTCTCTCTTTTGAGGAGGAGGAGTGAGAGTGGCTGGGTAGGCACCTGGTAGCCAGCCAAGGTCAACCCACCACAGAGAGTTGCACTAAAGATGATTACACAACTCAGACTGTATTGTTCAGCAACACTTTTCCTCTGAGTTTCACCTGTTGTTTGCATATGGACTTGATGAACAAGTCATCAGTCCAAGCTATAAGAATATCAACATATAGATCAGGATTTAAACTACAATGATGAACAGGAGTCAGCTAAAAATGCAGCAAACATCCTTCCAACAATAATGCATGTTTATCACTCTCTACTGAAGCTGGGTCAATTTGGAACAAAAGCATTCCATTGTTGAGAGGATTGATTTTTTTACTTTTTATCACCTTTCATTCTAATTTTCCCTTCTCAAACATAAGCATTTTATTTTACTCACTTTCTACACCCATTTAAGAAAAATGGATGCCAGCAGCATACATTTTCACATGAAGTGAAATGTCAAATTGATTAAATATTTCATGCTGGCAGGAAGTGAATGCATATGTAACCAGTGAAGTAGCGATACAATGTGATAGCTCTGGAAATTCTAAAAATGTATAAGAAAACCTCAATCTTCTTGTAGATGCTAAATGGCTTGAAATTGGGTACTGGGAAAATCTGACAGGTTGGATTACTTATTAATCTAGCTGTAATCAGTTTAACAAGTATGCAAACAATTAAAAAGTCTATGCAATTATCATTCCCCTGAGCTATGCCATGTCCCTCTGCTTTGTGAGGCTGTTGTAAAACTCTCTGCTATTCTATAATTTAGCAATTCTGAAACTACTGTCCCTGAAGAGATAGAAAAACGTATGTATCAGCAAATTTAATTTTAGTCAAGAAAGTGTAGTGAGGGAGGAGGGTCTGAATACCATTTTCATGCTTATTCTACTTCTGAAAGACAGGGCCAATTCTAACTGTGAATGTTCTAAAGCACAGAAGGATGGCAGTTCAAGCATCTCACTAGAGCTTTCAAAGCAGGGAAAGAGAAAACTCACAGTGGTGGCCTGGGAAAATAAGAAGCCTGAAAGGCTAAAATCCAAGTGCCCTTAACCATATAAACCCCAAAGAAATCTCACTATGCCAATTAGTTTGTTCCTAAATTAGTTTTTGTATATGTCTTTATTAATAGTCAACACAGTCATCTTTTCAACATCCCACATCAATTTCCATTGCAGCTTCCAAAGTATTTGCTTAATATAAATGAAAATGCTGCTTAGATCATATGTAAAAAGGTGAAGTGCAAACTCACAACTGAAAATAAGACACTAAGTAACTTAAGAGAGTGATGAATCCTTTCCTAGATCTCTTAAGAACAGTGCAGGAAATAACTGATTAATCTGTACCAAGGAAGTAGAGAAATATATATTAAGAAAAGTCTAGCTACAAGGAGAGCTAAGCATGGGAACAGCCATCAATATATTGAAATGCCCTTTGTTGGAAGTATCTAAGAAGAGGACATAAAATCACCTGCCAGAAATTGTCACTGTTGCTCATGTCCTGCATATCCCTGTGAATCCAAGGAGAAAAGCTACCAGTGAAGGCTAACAGAGAAAAACAGCCTAATACTGTTGTATTCAACATCCAGAATATGTAAAAATAGAAAGTAATGAAATGTTAAAGGTATATTAAAAAAAAAAATCAACTCCTAGCAGGAAAATGCTCTTGAAATCCTTTTCCTACCCTTCAATGTAAGATAGTCAATCACACCTCAACATTCCTTTTTGCATCAGTTGTGCCAAATCTCATAGCATTTCACAAATAATAGATAAACACCTGTGACACTGAGAAGAAACACTATATGTGTTCACAGTTTGCCTCATGTAAACACTGCCATAGAGAACTTACCAAATTAAATTCAAGAGTAATTTCAAAAGCTGATTAACCAAGCTCTTTGTCATATGAGCATCAAGAAGGTACAACTATTTTTCATCAGTGTATTAGCAAATTTTCAAGTTATTTTAGGAGACAGGCTCTTTTCCACTATACATTATAGAATGCCATTCTATTGCAAAATTAATAGACAGCCATAAATCAGATTCCTTTCTTTTGTTGGTTATAAAGGCAAAATGTGATAACCACGTGTAAGCTGCTCCAGACAATTATTTCCAAGAAGTTCCAGATTCTGACCCAGCCTCTCCTCTGTCAGAACTGCAGTCTGAGTGTGCTCATGAACTTGAAATGGACTGCCCAACAGTTACTCTCCTGTGAACACAGCCTTAGAGCTCCTGCTACTGAGGCTATGCAAATGTCAGGGAAACAACAGGAAGCTCAAGGCTGGATTGAGCAGGTATCTGCCAGGATTTATCCACTGACATTAAAAAAATAATCTCTGCAAAAGTCATGGGATGCTGGGATACTTTCCCCTCCCTCCTCCCTCTCCCAGGCACTGCGCTATTCTAACGCATACGTGACAGCTCACTGGTCAGAATGGATGTGCTAAGGCAGGATATGAACTCCAGGAATAGCTGAAAGCATCAGGGTTTTTTCTAGTTTGGCTTCAGGACAGCAGTCCTCAGGGGGGTTCCTAGCTAACACTGGCATTCACATGAAGATGCACTGCTGCTGACACCATTTGTAGCACTACTTACAGAGCTGCCAAGTCCAGACGAATACTTGATAGAGGTTGGTCTTGTGCTGGAGTGAAATTGTAAAATGCTGGAGGGCAGTTTGGATTTTGTTTCACTTGCTTTCACCTTCTCTCTCTCCTGACCTCTCCTCCACCCTGCCCTCCTCCAAATCCATCCATCTGCTCTTGTCCCTCACCCTCCAACCGTGCTGGCAGAGTGGGAGGTAGTTCACCCCTAACTCCCTAACTCACTGTTCAGCTCCTCTTCTCAGCACTACCCTTCCCATAGCCCCTGACACCTAAGCCAACGTTCAAATGGACAAGGTTCATCAATGAACTTCAGGAGAATGAAAAATTGAGCAGAAGAGCATTGCAGTGAGGAGCAGGAAGCACTGAGGGGAGATTAGAAGTGATTGACAGGGGAAGGTCCCAAATATGGAGCCCTCCCGCTTCAAGATTGGTGACTGTGTTTGTTCCAACACACTCATTGGCAGCAGAGCTATCATCAGCTTCATGAGTCTATTTATAGAGAAACCGAATACGGAGAAACCCATGAAAAATTCTCACCTTGAAATAAGACAAAAACCAATAGATCATGCTAAAACCTGTTTCTCTAGCAATAGATTGGTAATTCTTGTCCTGCTAAAATTGAGAGTTCTAGTTCATGCAGGTCTCTGCTCTGCCAAATAGAAAGCAAGTGCTTTTGCCTCAATATCTTGAGGTGTAGAGATGACTATGAAAAAGAGTTCCTGTCAGAAGAAATGACCATACCATTGTTCTTCTCATTAGGTAACATACCGAAAAACTGAATTTTTGCCAGTATGGTACAAACACCAAGGAATAAACTAAAATAAGCTGTTCTCTGGCTTTCTACAGATTTCACTCTTCAATGAACAACAGACAGGTTGAACAGTGATGCTGCTATTTATCCATAATCTTCTTTTTTAGACTAAACCAAAATTTTTAATTACATCATTATGTGCTTTGTATGAAACAAGTTGTTTAATTTTCCTCAATAGAAGTGTCCCAGGATTCCAGCAACATTTAGGAAGAGTCTTAATCTCCCATAACAGATTTTCATTGTGTTCCACTTCAAAGTACTCACAGGATGATGTAGGGTCAGGGATTTTCCTGGGATCTTCCAAAAATCCTATCTCACAGATTCAGAAAAGAAATTCAGCCAATGGTCTCATGGCCAGACTAAATAGTCAAGCAAACCTTGTCAAGTCAAGTCCTGGATTTTAGCATAAGAAGGCCTATGTACAAAGGGAAGGACATTCTTATTGAAAGGAACCTACTGGTAAAACAACCAAGTGGAAGAGACAACAAAACAAAGATTCATGCTGGGCTTCCTAGAAGGAAGCTATCTATTCTACACTTGAAATAAGATTGATGCTGGCTGTCTGCCAGAGAAACAGCTTTACAGTGGAGTGAAGGAATTTCTTGACCATCTCAGTCTCAAGACTGAGTCAATAAGGGGACTTCAGCAGTTCCACTGACTGGACATCAGGCTAGGCGTGCCTCCCCCAATATGACTACTGATTAGGATCTAAGTAAAAATACTCCGAATTCAAGCAAATCTCATTAGTGATTTACCATTTCAATTCAGTGATGATTTCTCAAATTTTCTGTGCAACAGCAGTAAAAGTGGAACTTTCCATGTGGCAATGGCCAGAAATCTTGTAAGAAGCACACTGCTTGGGCTGTTTTTCAGTTCACTGAAGATATACTATTTGAATAACCAGAGGATCCAATCTATTTCATTGTCTTTAGTTCCTATGCACATTAGTACTCTTAGTTAAAGTGATTGAAAGCTTTCCAATACTTTAAAAACCTATTCTGGAACAGGATAAAGAATACATATAAGACAGGTAGGACAAAATTAATCTGAACAGAAAAGATTTTTCACAAGGAAGAGGAAGTTGCTATTTGAAATACATTTTTTCAGCATAGGCATTTTGATACTTTTATTCCAAATTCTTTATAATGTACACATTGTTCTCTTACACTTTCAGTGTGTAAGTCAGCAGAAACAACCCTTGTCTCATTTCTTTGCTTGGCTGTAACTTGGAATACATCCCACTAATCTGTCAAAAGAAATGTGGTCAAATTGATCAGTGCAGCCTAGAGAGATTCTGCTGACCCTAAACCAGACGTTTACTGAAAAATCTCCTAGCTCCAATAACTACATTTGACTGTAGCTCCCTTAACCACAGCAGGTTCTTAGAATACCCTAGAATTTCAGATACCTACTTATATTAGGCTATTTTAGATTAATTAATTATTATATTAATTACAGCTGTTTTATACTCCAACAAAGTGACACTCAAATAGTGTAATTCGGTTTCCCATCCCACTACCAAGTGAGAGGTTATGGGATAACCTAAGTGGCCTTAAGCTGTGCTCCAAAAGGGCAGAAGTCTCCCTTAGGTCTATTAGCACCAGGCCTATACAAATATCTCAGCTACCTTAAAGCCCCCTAAATGTCAGCAGATGCCTATTTTTAGAAAACTGAATCAACAAAAAATGTCTGGTAGCAATGAGAAATTCAGGTCACTAAGTTATATGTCATTGTAACCCAATAACAGACCGTATTTCCTATGAATACAAATTAGTCTGTAGGATCATGAAGAGGTGACTCTGGGGTTGTTTCTGCAGTTGTCATGATTGCTGATACTCAAGGCCTCTCTACCCAATGCTTCCTTGTACAATCCAAACTTAGCAATGTTAACATTTAAGTAATCAGTGATAGATCTGGGTTAACCTAAAAGAACATCTTTGAGATGGTCCTGCTGCTTCCTGCATTTCAGCTGAGAGCTTCTGCAGTACCATTTCTTTCATAATTCTTTCATCAATGAGATTTTTCACACACATAGCTAGTGACCGTCTTTTGTTTCTCTAAGATGAAAAGCTGAAATTTGAGAGGTTAAAAGCCCTGGACAAGCTGTCATTATGTATTTTCTGTTTTCAAATCATGCTAATGTTATTATATTACAGTATCACTGACTCTTCAAAAACTCAGTGAAACAAGTTTAAGGTGCCAAAATCCAAAATCCTCATCCAGTTAAGACAGTGGCATGTTGTTTTTTCTTCCTAGGGAAGAAAAGATGAGTCAGTCCTGCTGAGATATGAACATATGGCTCTAACAAACCTAGGTACTCAAAGCCTGGTGCTTAAAGCACTGTGATGATCCTGTAGGACCTGTGATACCATAATAACTCGTATTGCTTTCCAGGAAGATTTTTTTAGGGTCTTGTCTTTTGTCATCTCCTGCTAGCAAAACAGCCTATTGTCTTCAGCAAAAAAAGTATCACAAAGTCACACATAATACACAGATTACCAGAAAAAGAACTGAAGCAATTTAAAGACCTATTAAATGCATCCACTTGGGTACAAAATAGAGGAACAAATGGAAGAAACATTAAGCACATTTTTCCAATGAAAGACTAGTCAAATAAACAGATCATCATCTATGACAGATACTTAATTCATGAGATAAAAATATTTTGTAATATGTCCATGAGATTATTTATAATGTGATTTAGTTTTGCTCACAAACGAAGACCTTGATACATGCCTGAGGCACCAATAGAGAACACAAAGATATTTCAGGGATTTTTAAAATATAAACTATGATACATACTTCTTTCTAAAAGTGAGAAATAACATAATGTGCTTGAAAACAGTGGATTCTAGTTGAAGGCAGCCAAACTCATCTTTATGTCCACACATTTATTTTCTTGTCACAGTATTTTCAGCCTTACCACAGGTACACTCTATTCATTCTGCATTTTCTGCACTTCTGTCAGCAGATCTGACCCTGTCACACTTCGGACCCACACTGTTGTAATCCATATTTCCTGGTGCAATTTATTTTGTCCCTCTTTGTCAGGTCTTTATTTCTTTTCAAATTTCTTCTAAAATTGCAAATAGCAAACTCTAACAAAATACTAGACCTAAGTATGTCGGGATTTCAAAAAAGAAACTGAACCACACCCAGATTTTGCAGGTGATTATTAGTCCTATTCAGGACTCCAGATCCTAAGTGCAACGTTTCAAGTCCTTTCATATATGCTATATCTCACACCTCTTGTCACAATCCCAGCTTCCAGCAAGATGTTCCTTTCCATTTTAAAAGCATAAACGTAAAATTAAGCCAAGTTTGTGCATTCTCTTCCACCTTTTTTCCCCTCATACAGGTTTTGATAACAGATTCTATCACCCTACTAGGTTTCATTTCAACTTCCAACACCATGATATTCTCATATTCAAATTTCTACCCAAAACTCAAAATTGCACCAATATTCTCCTATGCTCATATTTTAGAAAACTGGATAACACATAGTAACACATCTACTTGAGACACTTTGCCAACAGTAAGATTTGTAATAGTATAAGAATTGTATTAGCAATTAAAGGAAGATATGAAATCTGAATTCTTGGTTTCAGCATTCCCAAACTAAAGAAACAGTCCCTAAATTCTGTGACTCATTAACATGGTAAGAGATTCATAGTTTAATTTTGAAGTATACTTTTGTTTAAAAACTATGAGCTGATATTTGATTGTGAGAAAAGCAGCCCAGAAAGTATGTTTGGAGAATAATAGTGGTCCATGGACTAAAAAGGATTGGTACTACCACTGTGAAGTATAAGGGTGTAAGATATATATTGTTCTCACCTGTTGTTTTATCTCATTGGGGTAACCAGTGAGAACTGCATGGCACATCATTTATGAAAGTCAGCATGTTCATCCTAGAGGATGTTTGTCATTACATTATAGACAAACAACTGAAATATAACCAATATCTCAGGTTATATATAAGCAGCCTCGGTTTGACAAAGGCCAGGTCCCAGGATGCTTTAACTCCTAGAGAAAACAAAGACCAGAGATATTCCTATGAAAAAATTATTTTAAAAGGTATTACTTAGCCTTTTGCTGAATGTCACTTCTTTTACATAAAACTTCTATATAAAAAACAGACAACTGTTCAGCATTCATACTCTCTACTTCAGCCTGAGATTATTTCAAAATGAAGGTTAGGCACTTGCATCACACTGAATTCTTTAATACTCTACCTTGAATACTAGTGTGTTGCTTATCCCTTTCTGATATTGACCTCCTCATTTTTCCCTTCCTATGTTGTTCCAGGTGCTTACCCTATTAGAGCATGAAATCTAGAGCCTCTGTCTTCCCCGTAATTCCAGGCACTCCCTTACTCTTAACTCAGTAAAGCCTGTGGCAACAACACAGTTCTTTTAAAATTA
Organism: Erithacus rubecula; assembly: GCF_903797595.1. NCBI lineage: Eukaryota > Metazoa > Chordata > Aves > Passeriformes > Muscicapidae > Erithacus > Erithacus rubecula. The sequence continues at coordinate 43,525,371 of NC_136688.1, forward strand.
AGAATTGCATTTTGCTCACACTGAAGTGAGTAGTAAAAGTCCTAGCGCTGGATTAAACAGAGGGTAAGAATTAAACTGCATTGCCATGTGTATGCACTCTTCTGACTGAAGCTAATATAATCCACACACTAGCTACATAAATCCATATAAACGCCAAAAGCTGAACCAAAACCTGCCCAATTACAACTGGTACCATATATCTTCATCCCAAGAGCAAACTCCATCACTTCAGGTAGCATTCGTTTTTTCAAGAGTTGCCCAAGGGACTTCTCTGTCCCAACGCCGTTAACGGATTACCCTTGTACATACACGGTAAAAAAGAGCATCGTATTCTTCACTGAAATCATAATCCTGTCCTAACCTCTCCCACTGATGACAACCTTATTGCTCTTCCTATCTTAGACTTACAGCTTCCTATTGCCTTTGATTTTTTTAATTCCCTTTTCCTCACACTACATATGACACCTTAATGATACCCTACCCTCCATCTTTCTTACCTTGACTACAGTTCAGTCTTCCTTCACTACTGTCAAGTCTTTTGCTCAGCCATTTTCTTACTACTAATTTTACTTTTTTGGATCTTTTATTTTACCATTACCAGGGTACCCTAAAGACAACAGTAACAAAACTAATAGCTGTCTGCTGTCTTTCCTCCTCTCCTCCTAATTCAATTGTATCTTTCTATCTCTTACCACACTGGCGTCCACAGTACTCACCCGTCTTCTCTGCAGGCTGCACATAGCCTTTAGTAAAGTTCTGATTTTTTTCATTCTCTTCTATTTGTTTTTCCAAACTCTTCAAATTTTCCACCTTACTGTATTTGGCACTACTGTAACTACACCATGCACTTCCAGGAGTGTCCTCTTGTTTGTCCAATTTACATCCTCCTTCAGATATCTCATTTAAATAAACTCCCTGCAGTGTTCTACAATCCATACTTACTAGGCACAGCAGAGTTCCAATCTATCAGATGAGTGGGTAAGTAGCCAATATGACTTTGTGGCAATTAGCACAGGGTCAGTAGCCTCTGACCATGGGTCATTGGCAGGGATCAGATCTACTTTTTTTCACGTTACAGCTTCCCAGAAAAGTCTCCATCTAGTGAGTTAGTAACAACCAACATGCTAGTGCAGAAAGATTATCAAACTCACAGTTGCATTCTACTCCATTTTACATATCTTCCTGAAAACAGAGGACAGAAACAAACACATTTATTCTACTCATCTATGCCTTTCTAATCAAGTTTACCTTCTGCATTGGTCTCTTCAAACAAAAGAACAGAAAGAAGAGGTACTGCAGTAATTTGTAACACTTCACTGGCAGTCAATTTAATTTGTACTGAGTACAATGTTGAAGATTTTTCAAGCAGTCATCAAGGGATGGCCCAATCCTGATACCGACACAAAAGCACTTGAAAGTCAGGTCATTATCCCACACATAGGTGTCCAGTGCTGCTTGAGGTGTCTCGGGTGAAGTGAAAAATCCCAAGGCCTATGGAAGATTTGAGTCTCTCTGAAGCAGAAGCTGGGGAATATCAAAGGTGTTTATATACTTCTAATGGGAAACTCAATTGACTGTTCAGTGTCTGCAAAGAAGCATAAGCTTCCTCTAGTTGTAAAGTGCAGAGACAACCTTATTTCTTAATTGATGTGATCTGTGTATGATGACAGGGTGTTTTGCTCCCTCCTAATTGTTTTAGCATTTAATTGCAATGCATAAGCTCTTCTTTCAATAGCAGATTTTAGATTGCTCTAAACAAGTTAATTATATTTCACAACACCCTTGTGCATTAGGGAAGTATTAATATTCCTGTTTTCCAGTCTAGGAAAAAGGGAAGACAAGAAAGGGTAAGTGGCTTCCTGAAGGTTAAACAGTATGTCAGTAGCAAAATTTGAAGAGGAACTCCAGATTGTCAACCATAGTTGAATTTCCCACAGACCATTAACTCCCATGCTAAATATAAGGATGGTAATAAATATGTGATTTTTAGAGTTTCAAATGCAAACAGTGCATTTGTGAAAGGATGCAGGAACTTGAATTAAAACTTCAGAGCTACAAAATTTTGGTGTTGAGGTAACCATTGAGCTGAATATATTTCTGTCACATCCAGATGTCTCAGACAGGATGAGGGACACACTGTTTTAGGTACTATATACAAATATATGTGCAAAGACATTATGATCTAATTCAAGCACAAAAAACAGGTGGGTGCAACAAGCAGCAGAGGACTGCAAGAAAGGAGAGATATGAACAACAATTATGAAAATTAAAGTCTTCATATGCTACTAAAATTCCAATCTTGTATTCTGGATGGTATACATGAGAAGTTGTATTAAGTATGAAGCTGAAAATTTGGTCTTTCACTAATTTCAGTTATTACTACTGAATTGCACCAAATGTGAGAAGCAACAATAAGAGACTGGCAGATCAAATGTTTTCAGATTGAGTATATACATACTGATTCCACCAGTAACACAAAATAGCAAGCTTGGTATTTTTAAATGTATGGCAAGGTATTGTGATATCTTTTACTCCTACTCAATGTGTCCAGTGCTCCCTAAAACATTCTTGAAGTACCTGCTTGGGTTTTTTTAAGTCATTGCTTACCCTATTCATTCACTGAATATAAATTGCATGGGTTATAATCAATATATATCTAATTCAATGGCATATTTCACATTGGATTGTTAAGGCCAAGTCCCAATGACTTTTGTGATTGAGTTTGATCTGTTTGTTAAGGGGTTCATATAGTTTGATTGCCTGATATAGTATGGGGACTTCACCATAGGAATCTGGACCCTACAAACTTCCAGATTCATGAAATGTTTGGTTTATCTAGAAAACACACTCAGCATTTACACATAACACAGATATATACCCAATACTTATGCCCAAGGCCCTTGAAGATGATAATACACAACATGATAAAATCACAGTTTCGTCTCCAAGCCCTGCTTGTACCAGTTTAATGGCTAAGAATTCAGTCTCCCATTACCTGTGTCAGACCATTCTTCATGTCAATTCTATTCTTTTAAACATCTTCTCTGCACAAAGTCTTTATACAGTATATTGATCTTTACTGATGCGAACTGAAAGTACCAGTTCTATGCCAGATGAAAGTTACCAGTAGCCCCTAATATATTTATCCATGTAAATATTTAGAGTTTAGTCAGAATTATGGAGTGGAGCATTAATTAATTTCAATTACTATCATTCTGACCTGGGTTCAAACCAGCAATCTCATAAATTCCAAGCCAGCCATATCTCCACAAAAAGGATCCCAGCCTTTAGAAAAGTGTATTGTTTCTAGAAAGTATTGCCTGGAATAATCATTTCTAAACAGTCTTTGAGATGCCATAGCTCTCATTTATGTCCTTGGGCTGCTAGTTTGCTTGCCAGGAGCATCAGCTGATCTATTCCAAGTACTGTTACCACAAGTTATTACAATTCCTACTAGACAAAACAATGGAAACAGCATGTTCTCTGGCTGACAACCAGAACAGTGCACAATCATAAATGCACTCTGAAATGGGCCTGGTATTAGACTGTAAATACTAACAGGATATGAGCTGTGCTCTAATACTTAGTACTCTTTGAATCCCTTCACCACCAACTTTCTATACGTTGATCTTTGTATCTGAGAAAAGTTATTAACCTCTTAACTCCAGAGACACACATAAGATGCAAAATAAATACATCATTCTTGTATGTGCAGAGAACCAACTACATACATGATTGTAAATCAAATTCATTTTAGAGCTTTTAGTTATATCACGCAGATCATGGCTAACATTTGTATCTACATAAATACATTTGTTTCAAAAATAATAGAACTCTGATCTACCTTGTCTTCTACATACGTAATTGACTATATGAGTACAATGTCACTGCACTGTTCCTCTGTTGGTTTAAGGACTGGGACTTAGACAGCTTTCCCTTGCCAAATTGCCTTTTTTCCACACCAAAATTTTTCTATTTTCTGAGTCTATTGGAGAATTAGAAAAATAACTTTTTTTGCTTCCTCCTTAGCAATACATCATCCTTCTTTCTGTCTGCCTAACAAAGTCAATACACTCAGGGGAAATAATTAGTAACTAGTAGTATTCTGAAGTTATTAGCAGGCATTCAGCTTGGTGGAGAGAAAATCTGCTGGGTTTGGGGTCTTTTAACTGCTACGGTACTGTATGGTTTTGTCACATCAGTAAATTGTGGCCAACCACCTGTTGGACCCATATGCTTTAAAGCTGATTGCCAAGTAAAGGATCTGCACAGAGAATGTCATCCACACATCCTCCTGTGTGCCTTGTCAGAGAAAAGAAGGGAAGAGATTTTTGCATTAAAAGAAATTTTGCAATTCATAGAATGGATTTAAAATGAGATGCAGCAAACACAAATTTAGAAAAGCACCTGGGTAGACCAAGTTTTCAGCACAAAGAATTTAGACCCTAGGATAAGGAATATACTGTTATTTAAATAACCAAATCTCTGTTAGCATTACTATCCATGTGCTCATTGGGAAGATGAGGGTGGAGGAGGCTGATGTGTCAATTTCAGTCTTCACCTAATTAAAGATGTACTAAGGCTTAAACTAAACGTGAATTGTGTGTACAGCAGATTGTTCTACTGTATTCTTTCTATAACATGAGAAACTATTCTAATGTTTCATTCTGTAAATGTGAGGGCATGGAGGATGACAGGCAAATTGACCACTAAAACCAAACCTGTGGAATAGAGGAATAATCAAAGCCCATGTTATCACTTCATAATTCCTGCAAGCACTGCTGTACAGCAACTGGCTGCCCGCAGTTCTGCTGCAACCTGAGCAATGGCTTCAAGTTGTTCTGCTCCTGTACCAATGCACAGAAATATGACACATCAGTGTACAAATTACCAATAGCGCCTTTTCAGTCACTTCTGTAGGATGCAGATGAACCTCCTCCCCATGGAGAGTATTTGACTATGGTTTATTTTTGAATACTACTTGGAGCATATTATTTAAAACCACTGCACTGGCATAAATCTCATTCCACCATCACGCAAACACATTCCCTAAGATTGAGTCCAAACATATCTATGTAGTTAATCAAACTATCCACTTGGCTGATCAGTGGTTCGTAGGACACAGTAAAAAGTAGAAAGGTCCCTTTGGGCTCCCTTATTTAATGTGTCATTTTATACCACCCAGACTAAAAGTCTGTCCACACTAAAGGTTATATTGCTGCAGCATTCTGCTTCTGCCAACAAACACGTGCCATCGAGGAGCCCTGAACAACCACTCGCATCTGTGCCCACTCCTGTACCACCCATTTAGCAGAGACAATGATCACTAAAAACAACAAAGGAGCCACTGATAAAACAAACAATGCTGTCAGCCAGAGATCACTGCCATGCCAGCCAAGTTTGCCTAGAAAATACTCAAGAAAAAGGGAGAGGATGAGGCAAGAGAGATATCAAATATAAAACTGTAAAACTTAGACCTAGAAGAGGCTTTAGCCATGCAGCCACCCAACCCTGTAACTGAGTAGCATTTTCTAATGCACTGCTATAGGATTGAGCAAGAAAGACTGAGCAGTGCTCATGGGAATCAGACAAACATCCAACGCCTCCTCCCATTTGGAGTCACATAGTCTCCTACGAGTCAACAGACACAAGGAATAATAATAATTCTTATTACAGTAGTAATGATAGTAATAGAGAATCACCAACCTTGAGGATCCCAGTTCACCTGTTTTCTTGGAGTCTCAATTGGAAATTTCATCGCTTCCTTTTTGCAAAGGGAGTAAAAAGAATTAAATAAATTTCCAACCTTCCTGTCTCGATGCTGCAGTCAAACAAATTAATTTCAAATTATAGGGAGCCTGCGCTGTTTGACAGAGGGAAACTGGTGGTTGCCAAGGAAAGAAATACACAAATAAATCGAAAGGGTGGGGAGGGGCGGGCAGGGGAGTGGATCGGAGGGGTTTGCAGGCACCCCAACCCAGAGAGGGGTATAAGGGATGAACTAAGAACCGGAGAGAATCTGGAGGAGCAGGAACGGAGCCGACTGAGGCAGGGAGCGGGTCCAGGGTGCTGCTGGCTCCTGGGGAGGCTCCCGCAGCTGTTTCATCCACCTGCAGATGTCAGCGTGGCGGGGTCCCCGCTGCAGCGCGGCCCCTCTGCTGCGCCCACCCGAGGGGGACCCGGGCTGGAGACAACGCAGGCTTGCAAGGATCGGGGAGTCGTCCAACCCCCCACGCCCCCAGAGACACCTCCCACACGTGCACAAGCTGCCTAGCCTCAGCCATCCCCAAAAATGAGCACACCTCAGTTCAGCCCCGGGCACTAGAGGGGCAGCAAAAGTCAGCCATGGGGCGTGAGCCGCAGCAGCATGGCAGGGGCGAGGCTGGGGCGAGGCTGGGGACCACCCCGGCTCAATGCAGCAGCAGCCTGGCTCGCCCAGGAGAGCCGGAGCAGGAGGAAGAGAAGGAGGAGGAGGGAGTCACCCTATAGCTTTGGAGGGAATTCACGGAGCCCCTCTCTGCACTGGCATAAAAAGGGGTGGGGGAGCCTACGAGTCCCTTTGTGAGAGGCAGTGGCGGGGTGCCTAGGGAGGGGGCAGGCTCCGGCTGGTACTCACGAGGTATCCTTCGAGAGGGGAATGCGGGCTTGTTTGGCGGAGTTTGGAGCCGGAGACACGCTCGACTGAGCTACGAGCAGCAGCGGCGGCGGCGGCAGCACATGGCAGGAGTACGGCAGCATCCACAGGCTCTGCAGCGCAGGGGGAGGGGACAGGCAGGGGATCGTCCGAGCCCCCGCAGGCTCTGGGGACCAGGACCGGGTACCCCGAAAGCCAGGGCACCCCTGCTCCCCTTTCTGACCGCGATCCGCACTGTGGACAGGGACAGGACTTGGTGACAAAGCAGCGCCCGGTACAGCGGGGCTGTAAGATGCGGCCAAGCTGCAGGGAGGGGGCAGGAGGCTGGAGACCCCTCGAAGCCGCCCTAAGCTCTCAGGGGCCTTCGGGGAAACGGAGGACACTTGTGCAATTACCAGGCACCTGCTTCTTTCCAGATCTTCATTCTTCCTCCTCTTCCTCGTTCTCCAGGCTTTCCCTCAAACCCAAAACAGGCTAGTAACACCAGAGAGGTCTCCAGTTCCAGTTACAATATATGCCCCAGCTCCCCTCCCTTAGCCAGGAAAACAAAACCCCAGCCCCTCTGGGGGCTTGAAAGAAAACTGTGTGAGGTTAACCCTGTCCTGCCTATTCTCTTCCACAGTGGAAATCAACTCTTTGTGTGAAGGGGTCCATCCACGGGGGATGGATTAGTGGAGAGATCCGCAAATTCTCATATGTCATGGTCAGAGACCCATACCAGTATAAGTCCAGAGGTCCATAGACCCCCTGAATTTTTAGGAAATGTGGTTGGGATCTAAACCTGTTACCTGTGATAATTTGTGCCCCGCATTTTTCCCTGTACTTTTTTTCCCAACTACCCTTTTTATGTTTTTCTTTTCTATCTGTTGCTTGAATGTTAGGTAGCCTCGTAAGACCAAAAAGTAGAAATCTGCCCTGGCGAAGTAAAATAAAAAAAAACCCAAACCCAAAACAGTCCAAAATGTGTGACTCCCTCAGGAAACTCTTACTGTGAAGGTTGGCACACTCTTTTTACATTCACATTGTGAAGCTAACTCCGTGCTTTTTCCCAGTCTTTGTTCAACCCTAAACAGGAAGAGGAAATCAGTACTGGGGAATCCACACTTTCTTTTCGTGGTAGTGTGCAAGGTCCTGTAAAGCACTATGTAGTTTGAAGAAACTAGGTGGAAGTAATGCAGCAAGTTTTCTCAGGGGAGGTGCTAGGAGTCTCTCCTTCCCCTAATCGGAGCACCCCGTGGCTCTTGTTTTGTGCTGTACAGGAGGAGGAGGGAGAGGCTGCTCTAAGGGAGGACATGGTGAGAATGATAATGAGCCTGCTCAGTCAGACTTGAATTTGAGATGTTTGCAATGATGACATCAGGAGCACTAGGCATTTCCTTTGCAAGCAAACCATGATGCATTCTGAACACACTTTGGGATTTCTGTTGACATTACTTCTGCAAACTGAGTGGGAACAAAAATGAAGGTAGGCTTTGCTAATTGTGCTGTGTAGTCACTTGAGTTATGGCTACAGTAACCTAAAAGGCTCCAAGAGCTTTCTGAACCCCCAACAAGATCAGTTATCAAATATGTATCAATAAAGAACACATATTTATACACACACATGTATAATATATATCTGAGTGTAAATAACTTTTCCTTGGCATACAAAAGTTTCCAGCTTACTGGCATTTTCCTTGTACATTACCAGGGAAAACCTAACGTATAGACAAATATTACTCAATTGTATCACCCTAACCCAAGCACTACCCTGTCCCTCTGCCATAATTATCAGCAGTTAACTGATGAAGTGTCTATTCTGTCACAGACTGCTGTCCACTGAGAACTTACCTAAGACAATAAAACTGAAAGAGTCCACTGATAAGCTAACAGCATTAAATTCCTGCTAAGACACGCAAAAGTCTGTATTCTGGAGGTGAATTCTTCAGGTTCATTACCAAAACCACATCCTGATTGTTACTGTCTAAAGAAGAGGGATTGTCATGAAAATGACATGATGGAGATGTCTCATATTCATTTGACTTACTGTAACACGAAATAGATACTAATGACACAATACCATATTCATGTTTCTTGTATTCTCTTAATGTTCCCATATTCCCAAAAACTTCTGTAAGCTCTACATACTTGCTCTAGCTATATGACTGAGAAAAATCAGCTGTAGCAAATCAGCTGTGGTCTATCAGGTACATAAATGCATGACATAATGTAATTGTTTTGAGATTTTTTTTAACCATGTTATGATCATGGAAAACTTGCTCAATTATTTCAATGCCTCAAACCTACAATTTTATTGAGTGGGCCAATTTATTCCAAAAGTAACTCATTTAAAATCAATGGAGTTACTCCAGAGATAGATTTGGCATCTTTCACTGACAACACAGCTGCTGCATAGAAACGTAACTATTATCTTATGCAAATAAAAGACCTTTCACCCCTCAGTGATGTCATATTCTTATGACAGGGAGAACTGTTCCTTGAAGCTATAGTGTATCAAGCTGTTACTCTGTCAACTTTCATAAGCTAAGTGGATTCAGTAATGTTTAATGTTTAAATGAAAGATCACCAAGAAAAATAAACCTATTTTAGTACCTGGATAAGAATATTCAGGATTTGACTGGTCTTCCTAAATTCTTACATTTTATTCAGGGTTTATTGTTCAGACTTAATGTCCTCAGAGCTGAAGTTAGTTGAGAATCAGTGCTTTACAGGACAGGGCCTGTGACAATCACAACACAATAGAAAAAAAGGCTTTCTATTACAAGCCATCTCATTGAAAAAATGACAAAATGCTAAGTGCCCTTTGACTGTTCATTAGTAATATAACATGAGTGATTTAGAAGTGAATTTGATGTAGTTCAAAGAAAGTAATAGAAAAACAGATTAATAAATACCTCTTACACCTGCTTAAATCTAGTGAAAGGAATGGAAAAACTACTTGATCCTTGATAGCAGTTAGAAATCATCTGTAACTCGTATGTTCTCTTTCTTAGATGCTCTGAAGAAATGAGAAAGGGCTAGATGGAAGTCTAGACAGTCTTTGTGTCATCACTTAACAATATACTCATTTGTGTATATGACTATTCCATTTATGGTTAATGATATAGTTGTTTGAAATCTGGTATGTCTAATTGTGAAGATTATTCTTCTTCATTCAGTTTATTGCCACAGGAATGCTGTTATTTACACTGAAACCAAGAGAGCAACTAAAGTGAATTGCATCCTGTTCTTTATATTCTATTGACCCATTCTGCAGTAGTATTAATTTGGATGTGATCCAGTACAAAATCCTTTTATAATTTATTTATTTTCTAGGAAACTTTCTGTCAAGGAGAACATTTAAAGCCTTCTCTTTAGCATAACCTGAAAACTTCTTGTTCAAATAGTTTTCAGAAGGTTTGGTGTCGTTAGGAATCAGAGAATTAACTAAGAATGAGGATTGTGCAAGGAAAGGCAGCCTGTTGTTTTTATTGTCGTCTATTGCATGAAGTTTCTTATCACTTTTTAAGTTAAAGCATGCAGTGCCGTGTTTTCCTTATTTAATGGATTAACCCACAGAACAGGAAATTTACTGACTGGCAGAAATGGTTTCAGTGAAAACAGTGAACCTGCCTGAGGCAATTACACATCAGCAATAAACTATGCTGGGATGGTACCACAGCCTGCCTGCAGTTCCTTTGACCAGTGACACTAAACAGAATACACTATGATCCTGCCTCTCACATCCTAACACATCAATCATCTAAGTGCCAGAAGAGGACAAGGGGTACCTGTTCACAGTTTGTAATCATCTTCACCATTCTTGGCTCTTTTCTGGTATCCATTCCTCATTAGCCAGACTCCAGCTTTCAGACACCTTTTATATCAGTCCCTTTGTATGTCCAGCAGGGACTATAGTGTAGTAGTTTTCTCACTTTTCTGTTCTCTTTGAAAAAGTACATGCACATTATTAGTGTATTAGTATATTGTAGATTTTTTTTTTTTTGCCATGTAAGAAAATACTAACTCAAGCTGCAGAGTACTGAGTCTATCTGAACCCACTTACATCTGTTTCACATTAGTTTAATTTGACTTCAGTTCAATTACTCCTGCTTCATACTCACGAGAGAATTACAATCTGGCTCTCAGTTTTTCCACGATGTCCCTGAAGAATGTTCATAAGATCAAAGGCCAATATCTGACAAAAATAGCAACCTGATTAATAAAAACAAGTCACCAAGTTCATTTTAAGCAGTACTATTCTCTTCCCTCATGTTATTTTTCTAAAGTTTCTTACTTAATAGATGCATGAAACTCTATCTTTACAACTTAATAACTTTTCTCCATATTAAACAGGAAATTTGGGAGTTAGCTTTCGAAGATGCCTCCGTTTCGTTGCCATTAACACCTGTAGCAGAGCAACGAAAGGAAGGGCGGCGGCAGGTGCCAGGAGCCAGCCTAGCCAACTTTCAGGACCCTGGACAGGGACAGCCCTGTCGCCCGGCCGGCTGCGGGCAGCGGGGCTGGGGAGGGGGCACAGGGCGCTGAGCCCCGCCCGCCGGCAGCGCAGTGACCCTGCAGGGACACCTGCCCTTTGGGAAAGAACACAGCAGCAGGAAGAGTAGCACACGAAATACCCAGAAAGGGAAAACGAGAGACAGCAGATGAAGGGCGATCAATATAAGGAATACAGTGACAGAAGTATGGGCAACCATGTTAGTGATGAGGTCAGAAGGGAACGGGAAAACCCCAACACTTGAAATACAAATGAAAGATTGAATAGATGGCTTTGACATGAGAAGGGAAAGGATAAATAGGTGGGACAGATTCCCTAGCTTGAATACAGAATAAGGGATAAATGAGTAGAAGAAATATATTAAACCACACCTTCACATGCAAGGTGCAAACTGGCATTTCTTGAGTAGAAAGGGAGGAAAATAGACCCAAACCCTACACAGTTTTATGTATATGATTGTTGCACTAATGTTCCTCTGTTTAAATCTTCCAGTTGTAAGAAATAAACCTACAAACCTTTGCACTTAAAAGACACAGAGATCTTGGGCAAGAGTTGAGATTATTTTCTGTGCTGCTGCCTAGCCTGCATATTTGCTTGTTCCTCAGCAGGACCATCAGAACTAACACAGCTACATGGAAGAATGCTTATCCTGCACTCTGACCTTACCTCCCACAGACATGACAGTGACCTCATCAGCCACTGGGGCAGGATCAGGGGCCATATACACTGAAGACATGAATGCTGGTCGCAGAAGCACTGTCTTACCACACATTTTGACCAAAAACTTACAAATATCTTAGAATCAAATATTCCACTAACAACAGCGGCTCCTTTCAGCGTTTTGCAATACAATTTATCACATCAGCAGCCTATTAAATGTGGGGATTAATGCAGCTATCGAATAGTTAAAGTAGGGAGGAACAGTCTGCCCAAACACCATTCACTGTGACCACTCCTCTTACAGCTTTCAGTTGTGCCTATTTCTTTTCTACTCTGAACAGCAAGGGAATAAAGAAGCTATACAGAGCATTTGAAGGGCTGACTACAACTGTTGCATTAATCATCCTCACTTTTACAGTACTCAGAAGAGCTTTACTACTTTCTAAATTCAGTAACATATTTCTCACATGGCTCGAGTAGTAAGAAGCAGCTCCCAAAATGTGAAAGCAATGGAATTGAGATTGGAGCTGTAGAATAAGGAATGAGATGAGGCTTTCTATTGAGTTTCACTCCCAGCACTGTCCCACGTTTTTCCTCAAACTTGTAGTCCAGGACATGCATTTTTTCAGCCATGTGTAGAACTTTTGCAATCACTAGTTTAACCATTATTTGGAAGATTAACACTGGGAATTGTCTGTGTCTCTTTATCTGCACACCATTGCTGCTTTCAGTCCAGGAGCTCTCAGGGGAAAATTACTTTGAAACAGGATGATATTTCAAGCAAAATAAAATCAATGAATTATGATTCTGTTGTAGGAAGAATAAGGGCTGTGTTCTGAGTGTAAGTTAGAAATCATCAATATTAATAGTAGGAACAGTGTGTCAGGCAGTATAACAATCATGAAAACAGCTCATGACTGTCTTAATATACTCACAAAGAAAAAGCTATTTCTGTATTTCTGAAGATTCATAGCCTAACAGTAGGTGCATCTCAATTTGAGTTTTTACACTAATTGTGTATACATATGCGTCTAGAGTTACCAAAAAAAAACCCCAAAAAAACCAAAACCAACCAACCAAAAAACCCCCAATCCCCAATACAAACCCATGAGGAAAATCTAGTAGATTTGGCAAAAAAAGAGAACTGAAAAGATTAGATTCATCCTAATGCATAATGTCACCTTCTAGAAAAACTACCATTCTCTATTTCATTAACTGTTTCATCGTATTTTGTGGGAGAAGATGTAGTGGAATTACAACAGTTTAGATGCAACATGACAAGAGAACGCAGTGTTATTCACACATGGCATATTCTCAGCAAAGTGAGAACCTCACTGTGAATCAACCCATAGGCAGTGACTTCTCACAGTTAGCAGATCTGCTACAGCCTACAGACCAAGAGGTGACATGCATTTCATTCAGCTACCCATCAAAAGAAATATGTCAATGTATATAATTATAATAAGGTTCTGGATCATTCGTATTCTGATAATATAAAGGAAAAAAAGAGTTTATGTGATTTGAGAACTATAATATGTCTTTGAATATAACATACCTTCATGTTGAAGAATTGAAAAACGTTATTTATACTAATTTCCTAAGCCAATATTTGCAGGCTGTCTACAGGCAGCCTCCTTTATGCAATTATATTTTGAATGAACACTTTAAGCCTCTTATGGACTAATTCAGGAATGCACCCCTACAGCTCTAAACCAGCTGCAGTTACTTCTAAATGTAATGCATAGAAGCCTTGAGATCTTCTGTTTAAAAGGAACAATATAAACCACTATGTATTTTTACATCTTTACACTGTATTTGTCTATAAAGATCCCACTAGGTAATTCTAATCTGCCTTTTTACTATGTAAAATAATGTGGTGTAGGCAATATCTAGATCCCAGAGACTTAACATTATTGAACAGTCAGATTAAAATTGCTTGTATTACACAAGGCATGTACAACTCTGATGAGCAGTCTAAAAGCACGCAGGTTTTTTTCCTTCTTTTTTTTCATTATCTTAAAGAAATTGTTTCACAAGTTCCCAAAGGTATTTAGGCAAGAAACTCTGAGTCAATGACAGTTATGTAGGCATCTAAATATCCTGTAGATCTCTTAAGCACACATCACCTAGTGCATCAGTACTGTAGCCATGCTAATGGAATTAAAGAAGGAAATAATTCAGCACAGCAGTCTATTGGCCATCATTTTGAGTGAAGAAAGCTGATGGAATGAAGGCTCTGTCACCATCATACTTCTCTATCTGCACGAAGTTGTAACGGTGGACCCCATGGTCAACAAGTTCAGAAGGAGGGCACAGGTGTACATTTACAGCACAAGTTTTCTGAATTAGGAGTTTTAACTCAGAGCAGCTGTGGTTATAAAACTGTTTGCATAAATTGGACTCAATTAACATTAGATGCTACTAAATATATAAAGAGGTGTGGAAGTTGTCTATTATATGTCCTTGCTAGATAGATCAATAATTTGTCATTGCCAGTACCTGCAGATGATATTTCAAAAAAAAAAAATAATGCAACTAATTTTATTTTCTTTAGCATCTTCCAGCTCAGTATCTGAAAACAATCCACGAGATAAAGTGAATCATGAAAACCCTTTAGAATAAATATTATAATAGCTATTTACAGATTATTTAATTGCTATATGGAATGGTTTAGCACCTCATCCAATTTAATGAGAATTCGCAATACAGTGAAAAGTGAAAATGAGGTTTTACAAAACCCAAGTATTTAATCAGAAAAAAAAAAAAAAAAAGTAATTTTATGACCTAAGAACCCAGACTGGCAAACTTAAAAACACTGAGAAAAAAATAAATAGTATAAGAACCAAGACATACATATAACTGTAATTATAATTTTGCTTGATAGTATTATACCTATTATTCCAGCAATTTATTCAATAGTAAATCTTTGCATAAAACCACCCTCTCCCTCAATTACCACAAACCTATAAATTATACATGCTGGCAATTTCATATCACTTTCTGGCAATATAGCATCATCTTTTAATTATGATAAATATCTCATTCTTGATTTTTTAACAGTCCAAAAATAATAAATCACAAAGATTGCTTAATTTTTCATTTTGTGTAAGAACAGAAATAACCTCATGCCTCAACATCCTTTTTCTGACTCCCATAATGCTCTTTGTCTTTTTGATCTTTATTCCACTGCCTTGAGAAGCAGTGGTTGTAACTGAATTAAACACAGGTATGTATGTTAAAGACTTATTTCAACTTTATTTAATTAGAAGGCAAACTTTTTTTGTATTATGTTCAGTGCTTTTAAATATCATAATTCTTTTGCTTCTCTCATAACTGGGTAAAGACATTCACTCAAGGTAAACTACAGAAATGCTGGGAACCTACTGTTTGCCCATTTCTCATAGGAAATTGTCAGAAACACTGAAAGCAGTAATCACTTAAGTTGTGACAAGCCCTAAAGTAAATGAGGTGGTATTTAGTATTTGTCTTTTAAACATATTTTTTTCTTTTTCAGAGTTATAGCATATTCATGGCACATAGAACTTCGTTCTGCTTCACTGTCTGGGGATGGATATTGAAACAAGTGAGTTTTTGCTTTGGTTATGCAATGAACACAAACCAACAGATTTTGAGATAGAGAGACTAGGACTTTATGCATGAATATTCTCTAAGATTGTAGCTCTTTGTCATGAAGTTTTCCAAAATGAGTAATATTTCAGTTTTGGCATTAGGGGTGATGTCATTAAAACAAGCACATAGTGGTAGGAGGAAATCCAGCTGTTGGAACCATTGGATACATAACAGTCTGCCAGCTGATACCATCTTTAGAACTGGAGAGGCTGCCATGGGAACTGACAACAGTAAACCAATATAGCTATACATTTTATTATATGACAAATGAGTTTTCAAATCATAACACTGCAGCAGTCATAACACAGCAAACGAGTTAGTTACCAGTATTAACGTATTCCTGAAAATCTTCTGGAATTCAAGAAAAATGGCCAGTGAAATCTTCAAATGAAAATTACCAGTACTGCCCACCCCTCTCCCCTCACCCCAAAAAATCTTACTTTATTTTAATTTTAGTTTAATTATAAATTAAACATTTTTATAAGCTCTGAAGTTTTACAAGGAGCTTTGCTTTTGCTTCCATTTTATTTTGATCATGAGTGCTTTGCTTTATATGTTATCTTCCTTCTCAGACATTTTATTCCACCTTAAAAATTGCTAATGTCACTAAGACCAAGAACAACTAGGGCTACTTAAAGCTTGCATTAAGTTTAATCAAGCCAAGCAAATTGTGTCTTAAATTGCTATCTCTTAAACCCCTTTACTTATGTGATTAGAACACATGGTTAAGAATGAAATTACTACACCTCCACTAAAGTGAACAGAATTTCTTTTCCCATAGCTTTCATTGAGGTGGAAAGAATCTCCTAATATTTTCTAATCCATGGTATTATTGTATAATTTACTGGGTACTTACTGAAGAGTGGGTTGCTTATGGTGGTCAGGTGTCTTAGCCCTTCACAGATGAAGATCCTTATCTATCAGACTCAACAAGATTGCAAAGTTTCATAACACAATGAAGATTCTCCAGAAATCCTTCCATAGTTCTGAGCAAACTGGAAAAAAATGAAAACTTGGGAGAGAAATATGGCTTCCCAAACAAACAACTAAGCTCAAGGGAATTGCTGGAAAACTGTGAACAAATTATAGTTTAGGAGGGAGAAAAATTATCCAGATAGGGAGAGGCCTGTTGGTTTGACCTCAGCACTCTTCAAGGACATGTTTTAAAGAAAGCAAAAAGAAAGAACTTGCAGAAGTAATCAGTAAATGCAATAAAACCCAATAAGTTTATTAATCAAATAGAACCTGAGGGTTTTTAGATGTACTTAGATAATACATGTTTTCTTGATAGGTAAACTCCAAGGATTGAAGTTATTAGTGATGATCCTTGGAAACTAATATTGAAAAACTTCTTATACTATCCTAGTACATTCTGTAAAATAATTAGTTGTGCCAATGTATGAGATGTGGGAATAACAGAAACTGAAAGGTGTTGCCAAAATATATTATCATTTGAAGAGTATTTACTAATACTGCAGATTTGAGTGGTACAGATCAGAAAACAACTGGTATTATCAGCACCAAGAGCAAAGGCATGCTTTGGAAGAGAAAGAAGAATTGTTGTTATGAAAAACAGATGACACAGGAAGAACCAGACATAGGAATATTAAATGGGCATGGAAAGTCTTAGAAAACAAAATTCATATCAACCAGGTTGAAGTTTCTAGCACAGATCTTACTAAAACTTATGAAGGAAAACATGAACTGAGAGAAATGGGAATTCACTGAAAAGTGAACAGAATACCATGAGACTAATTCTGCCTAAGACTAATAAAGAACATTAACTGTGTATACACTGATCATGAATGTAAAGGTTTGGTGTTCCTCTATGGAACTAAATTTTTGAGCAAACTTTTAAAGATGGCTGCAAAAAGAAACACATGCAACTTTTAAGACAGAGATTAAAAAGTTTATCAAAGAGATTTATATGATGATGATGTCTTTTATTAAATAAACCATTAGAATACATAAGACTTTTCATCTTACTTGTATTTTTCTTTCTTTCTCCATTGTATAGCTGATTTGCTCACTCAGAGTAAATTCAACTTCTCCTAGTCTTGTGTGGAATTGCTAGACTCCATTACAGATATTCATGTTTAATATTAAAAATCACAGGCCCTACTGGCTTCTATGACATTATCTTAGGGAAAAATATTATTCTACATTTATGTCTCACCCATATAGTGTAATCTGCAGTTCTGATGTTTATTATTCAAAAGATAGATGTAATTTCCTATTTATGATAAGCACTGTGCAAAAAGGCTCATCTCAAAAATGCAGAAAAATGCACTAACTCTAAATGCCTCAATTTTTACTACCAACTATGAATTAAGGTAATTCAGACTGCAACCTACCAAGACACCCAAATTGCTGTACACAAGGTCACACGTGTCACTGACAAAGCTATAAATAGACCCTGAGCATCCTGGCCCTTGGGCCTGTGGAACATCCATCAAACTGATGCTCCTTTCTTTTCTGATACATTTAACATGTTAATGGACAGAGGAAGCAAAAAAGGGTGTATGTCAAATTTTAAACCAGTAAATTTCTGTTTCTGTCTAAATTGGAACACTGGATATTCCTGAAATTTTATGACGCCAGTAAAACATGAAAATTTAGTGTCTAGTAGATGTTTTCATTGGAACATAACTTTTAGATGAAAGGAAGTCCTAGAGAATATAACAGAAAGTACTTATAGTAATTCTTCCAAAGATTTCCTTCCTAAGTATTAATAAAATTAATCCACAGAAAAATTACTCTGTATTTCATTGCAATAGTTAAACTCCACACATTCCATTTTGATTCTGGCCATTTTCTTGGCTATTGCTTTCTTTCACACATACTTAGAAGTGGTTAATGTGACCAAAATTGCTATTATTTATGAAACTTTGCATTCAGATATTTTCTCAGTCTGTTTCATTCATCTTCTACTTTGTATAAACACAGACTTTTATGAAGTTAATGTATAAATATTACAGTACCTTTTTAAGGATAAATAATACCCCACACTCTTCTGAGTAGGAATTTAAGCCCATTTCTAGTAAAACAGTTCTTCACATTCATGCAGATATTGAAAATGCATCAAAGTGCCTTGGAAAATCATAGTATATCTGTGTCTCCTTTTGTAGGCAATTCTAAAGATACCCTTGAGAATTTCTCTTCTTGACCTTGACAAAGCTGGAAGAACTCTCTTTAGCACAGAAGATCCCATTTATTTGAGCATGTGCATGGATTAATATGTAGCCAGGTATGCCTGAGCATGCTGTAGTAGCTGTGTAGAAAGTGGATGGGCCACAGTGACATTCTTCTGTCTGCCTGACATAGTCTAGGTAGACATAGATGATCCATCCAGCCTAAGCAGGAATAGCTTCCCTGAATTTACTGAAGTTGCATCATTTATATATATATCTAATCTGAGTCATAAGTTTCTGATCATCACCAAAATATTAAAAAAAAATCATCCTGTTTCTCATTAATTAGTGTGAGTAAGCATTTCTATGTATCACAGTAAATAAATCAGTTAGAAAATAAAGAATTTCTTATGATCTAGACAACAGTGTTATAACACTTAACATGGGCTTTTTTCCCTTTAAAATTCCAATATATTTCATCAGCTATTCCAGTCTACATTCTTTAATACCTAGTAGTTCAATTAAAGTAATGAGAAAAGAGCAGCCCTCAGCAGTCAGCCTACTAAAGGACAGTTTTTCACCTACAAGCGTTCTGTCTGCAAACTTGCATGGGAACAGTAGATAAACAGCGAATGACATGATATAAGGAGAAATAAAAGCAGATCTTGAGTCACCCCAGCTACTAAATACTACATTACAGCTGAGAATAACATCCTATACAATTTACAGGTTTCTTCTTTGACACATCTAAAATTAGTCTTGTATCACAGTATAGATGCATTATAAAACTCTGTATAGATCTAAAGAGAAAGAATAGTTGTATAGTGTACATCTGTACAGTAGTTTCCTGAAGGGGTTTTTATAGTAGTTATTCTATATATGTTGTAGGGGACACTTTTTATTCTAAGCTGATAAATGTTATGGAATTTTAATATGGTGTTCATAGAAACTTTATATCATTATATATTCCTATAGTTGCCCTCATCTTCCTTATCATTCTCCCTCTTATTTTAGGTTAGGTCCCTTATTGCATTCTAAATTATAAGCTATGAAAAACTACAGTTTTTAAGATATGGATCATCTCCTCTGAAGTTTTTTTGCATCATCTTTCCTACTGGAGCCCTAGCTTTACAAAAATCTATGACTACTCCTGCCATATAGACAGTAACAGCTAAATAACAACTAAATGCATTGCCATGAAGAAAGTGAAGGAATCTGCAGCTCTGCCAAAATACATAACTCTCCATCATTTAGAAAGCTGCAATGATATTTCAAGACTGCACATGATTTTAAATAACTTGAAGAACCATATGACCAAAGAACATGCAGCAAACACCAGGCAGAAAAGAACCCATCATTCCTCCTGGAAAAGTAATCCTTCAAGAAAAAATCCAAAACAAGCAAACAACGTATTTCAGTAGCTATTAAATCTTCTTTTTCCCCTCACACCAGATGTCTGAAAGCTACTTCAGTTTTTTCAACACAAGTTTCCTAAGTAGGTAGAAAAAGAAAAACGCTCAGCCAGTCTGATCAAATGCATTTAGAAGGCCCTCTAATCTTTCAGGTAAATGTTTTTATTTCCACATAGTTGTAGCAGAACAGACTACAAGCTGATGGTCTGAACACACCAGGTGGGAATTGCTGCAACTCAGTTAGAACCCTCTGAGAGCTGTAATGAGGGATTTGGAACACTGACACACAGAGCCACAGGCAGGTGACACCCCGCACTGAGATAGGGCACTTATGCCAAATAAATACTCAAATCCAGGAGAATTATTTCAATGATCAAGTACACATTGTGGTGAATTTAGGTCCTTTCTAGAATACTCTGTGAATAGAGTGTGCAGATTTGGTTGTTGGGCTGTTTCCTGCCTGCATATGTATGCTCACTTGACTCTAAGAAAAAGTAAGCATGAAAGACAACCAATGGCTTGAAAGAGGAGACGACTTTCCAAAGAACTGCAGATTTTAATTTTCCAAATTATATTTCCAAACTATTTTTCCAAGAAAGTCAAATCCTACAGAGGCAAAGTTCTGGTGTTATGAACAGATCTCTGTGCCAAGTCAGCAGGTAACTGTTTGAGGTCCTGCCAGACATACCATCTTTTTCAGAGGAATGGAAACTTGTCTAAGCTAAGCATGCAAAAGGTGGACATCTTATGGGGTATTTCCTTTTTTTTTTTTTTTGGACATATTTTTCTCTGTGTTGGATTCTTGCTGAATACTATGAACTGTACATTTTCACAGAGTTAGGTGTGTCTACATTGGATGATAGAGAGAGAAGAGGTAGTAGACAAGAAGGCAATTGTTCCCTAAGTCCATGCCACAGTGAGGACAGATGCCCACCTACAATTGCAAATGTGACTCTCATATTCCTGCTGCTTTCCTTCCCTCCCAGTGAAAGCACATTTTAAAACCATGTTCTGTTGTAATGCACTCTAAGGAAAAGGGGAAAGTGCCTGACAACAACAGTGATTGCCACGTTTCCTTTTTTCATATTGGAAAAGGACGAATCTTACAGATTTTGGCATGTTATTACTTCTTCAACAATGCTAAGATCTCTGCAGTGATCTGTGTAACTTATTCTGTACTTTTTTGAGGAGATCAAAATCCAGAACTGATTCAATTTTTGTTAAGGATTTTTTTTTTTTTTTTTTTTTTTTTAGTTTAATGCGTGTTATGGAACTTAATGCACACACCATTATAAAATTGTGCCACTTTACAATTACATTCAAAAGATATATATATTCTCACAGACCAAAGGGGACCAAAAGCCACTAAAGGCCAAAGGCCCACAAGTGAGACCAATTAGCAATACATAAAGCTCTTGTATTTGCTGTCACTGGTGGTCAAAAATTTCACAGACAGGACATCTCTATGATGCTGTGACTGCTGACTGAGAGGGAAGAAATGGAAATCTCTACACTCCCTCAGCGTTGCCTAGAAACAAGGGGAATATTTCTAAAAATGCTTACTTACATTTATGTGTTTTAATTATCTACATGGTGGAAAAAAGCACAGGAACAACAAAGAAGAGATTATGACAAATCTGTCATATGGGTTTGTACAGAACAGCCTAACACTGTATATTGAGTACTATAAACCGAGTATTTGGGAACCTGACATTTAGAATTCAGAAAAAGAAACTACAAAAAAAAAGTCTTTAAAAAGTATAGAAAGTTAACTATGAGTAGCATGTTTTTGTGTTTTCTTGGGAAAAGCAAACAGAGATAAGTGTTTTCTATGACATAATCTCTCCAGTAGACAGCATTATGGCCAACCATGTAAAGATGTACACTTACTATCTTGCACACTTGTTTTCATTCTCTCCAGTATCTTCAGGTATCTGAAATGGAAACTGTTTAAAGACAATCTCTACCTTTGAAATCTACAGATTTAATGATCTGAATCGTATCAAAGTATAAACCAGAGACCCTGAAACACAAAAACGGTAACTAATTTCCAGAAGCCCTTTCCCCAAATCTCTAATTTCACACATAATCTGCTTCAGAGAAAAAACAACAAAAACAAATAAACAAAAAAAAAACCCCACAAAACAAAAACCAAACACATGAACAAAACCAAACAAAACCCATACTCAAACTCTTGGATTGTGTTTTTTTTGTTTTGTAATTTTTCCTGGCAGATATTTTCCAAGACATTGACCTCAAGTCCAAGAGACATAAAGGAAAATTACAAAATGCTATCAAATTATTTTGATTTGACAAGAAGGTAAGGTTTTTGTGACCTTATGGTTGACAGTAGATCAAATGCCACGGCAACTGATGCTTTTATATAAAACACAGTCAGAAAGACAGAGGACAACCAGAAGATGGGGGACTGATGCCTTTCCAAGGCATATATTCCCTGCCCTGACCTCTCCCAGACAAATTTGATCCAACTACATTTAAGGATGATTTTACAGAAAGCAGAATTAGACTGCCAAAATGATCACTACAACATGAAGCAGAGAAACTAAGGCTACATCCAAGGAGTACTTCATATGGTAATTGGTATATCTAAAATTAAAAAGGACATCACAACATTTAGTAGTCAGACTGCTACTGAAAAGCTTTTTGAAGTATTTGGAAGAGTCTACAGAAAGTAACAGGTTAGAGAAACTACTAGTTTCATCCAGCATGTATATTTGTGTGACCAAGTGAAAGCTTTGCCTGAGGCAGAAATAAAGAAGAAAGGTTGTTTCGAAGTAACACCCCTTGATTTTGCTATGATTCTGAACGACATTCAAATTAATTTTCTAGCCTGTCAGGAAGTGTAGCAAATCACATAAACCACTGTATTTAGCCTTTAATTAATACTTATTTCTAGATACCGAAGGGGAATGTGTCTCCATCTGGGATAACTATGTGTCAGGCTATGGAGGGGACTGCAGTACCCTTGGCTGGTCAGCGAGAAAAATCTTCACACAAAAAGTACAAAAGGCCTCTGAGATTTCACATTAGGGAGAACAGCAATCTGTCAGACAAACTGTAAATACCCTATTGCTTTTCAGAAAGTTGAAACCCAGCACATCGGCATGTGCACATTAACCAGTGATGGGAGCGAAGGCTGCTTTTCAATAGGTTATTTTGTGGTTCATTTTTAAGGCGTTGTTGGTTTTCAAAGACATTGATATTTATTCCTTCAGTGTAACGCACTGGGAACGCTCGAGGCTCTCGTTTTGACTCGTTCCCTGACATATCACCAATTTGCCGTGAATTTCTCCCGGGCATTTATTATCCTTCATTCCCCTGTCAAATTACAGGAAGAGGCTTAGGCAATGAGGGCCCGTCCGTGAGAGGCACGAAGCGCTCCCGGGGCAGAGCGCCCCGCGGGGGGGCTCGGGCCCTGCGGCCCCTCCCCGCCTGAGCCCGGCCAGGGCCCGCGCCGCCCCCGCCGCCATGGCAACACCGCCCGCCCGCGGCGCGGGACGAACCGCCGCACCGCCCAGCGCGGCCCCGGCCGGGAGCATGGGGCTGAAGAGCAAGACCGGCGGCAGGCGGTGCCAAGGTGCGGGGGGCTCGCTGGCGGCTGCGGGAGGAGCGGGAGCGCTGGCCGCGGCAGGGCGGGGGCTGCAGCCCGAGGGACGCGTTGCCTTCCGGCCTCCCCCGTCCCTGCCGGCCGTGGGGGTGCGGGGCGCGGCCCGTCTCGCCCGGGGCTGGGAGCAGGCGGTGCCTCCGCCTTCCCCGCTGCGTGTGTGGGCGGGCACGGAGCCGGCAGCAGCCCCCGGGCCGGGGCCGCCCGAGCCGCCGTGGCTCCTGCGGCGGGGCTCGGGGTCGCCCCTCGCTCCTGGCCACGCGGCCGCCCCGAGCGGTGCCGGCCCGGCCGTTCGCCGTGGGGAGCGGGCGGTGGCCCGGCGGGGGAAAGAGCCGGGTCCCGCCGCTCTGGAAGGGGGCACGTACAGCCCGGGACGGGCTGAAACCCTCCGAGAGTCGGGGCCTGGAATTGCGCGTCCCACAGCCGGCATCGCGCCGTGCCTCTCACGGCACCGGCATCGAGCGCCGCTGCGGGCAGCGCTTCAGGCCGCGGCATCGGCCCCGTCTGCGACGCCCGTTCCTGTGCCCGCTGCTTTTTCTAGTCGACTTCCGTCTTCTGGAGTGGTTTTCTCCAAAACTGATATTCAGTAATTATTATAATGGATTGTACCCTGACGTGTAGAACGTCCCACGGCTTTTGGCTGTAGATACAAGTCTTTTGGTTTGGTGGGATTTTAGTGCAAGTGTAGTTGAAAAATAAAAGACTCTAAAAGTTTTTAAAGGTCTTATAAAGTGATTCCTTACCCACGTTTAACCATCCGTGGGCTGGTCTGGTGCCCTGTTCCTATGAATAGTCCTAGGGGCACTTGTCATTCGGGATTAAAAAAAAGGCACAAACATGCGAAAATGCTTGCATGAGCCAACTGTGGCTCTTGGAAAATACCTAAATATTTTTAGATACGGACTGGATTACATGCATAATGTAAAACAATGGTAGGAATTATTCAGTGGTGCACTGTAATGTCAAGATCATATCGCTGCATAAAATCAGAGCCATTTGAGATAATGTTAGGCTGTTCTGTTGCATCTCAGTGTCAGTTCCCATCTTTGGAGACAGTGACAGATGCCACTTCAGAAGACGCCTGATATCAAAGAACAGTTTGAACATAAATTCTAATACTATATGGGAATATGAAATTCAGAGCAAAAACTAGTATTTTGTGCACCCAACTTTTATTCTGTCTTATGTAGTGTGAAGGCAGTTCTATGGCAAATACATCCTTTTTCTAACTATTCTTACATTTTTCAAAGTACTTTTATAGACAGTCAGTAAGCCTGCCGATCGTCTGTTGACCATAAAAAGGGAATAGTAAATAGGATACAGGATCTAAATTTCATTCAGGTTACAGCAAGCTTTGCTTGAATAACTTCTGTTTAACAAAGTTCAAAAGTAGGGAAGAATTGCTGTGTGTCTGTTGAATTGGGAATGCTTTGCTTGTCCCCATTGGAGGCTACAATGGGAGCAGAAATGTGTGCCTGAGCAGTGCAGTGTGGGGGTTCTCAGGCACACAGGAGGGATCCTTACAGAGAGCAAGGATTAGCACAGGCAGAGGGACTAATACACTGAGCTGAGCTGGAAATCCGTGTGCCTGAGCAGACTTGGCAGAACAGCCACTGGGTTGCTTGCAGTGCATGAAAGGGGAGGAACACGTGGTATTTATGGTTTCTCCAAAGAGTAGTATCTAAAACATTAATACAGAAAATGTGGGATACACTATTTCACGTCCTGATTGTATGCCGTGCAAAGTTTCTTTTTCAGACTTAGCCTCATCATTTTAAAGAAAGAACCAACATTTTACACTTGCTTGTATCAGGCGTTGTTTTATCTAGTGAGAGTACTGACAAAATACTATTTTTGGGGGTTTTTTTTATATTTGAGTATATAGGATTTGTGTGTAGGTCTTGTCAAAGTTCAAATAAGGCTGAGATTTTTTTACCCTCCTAGAAATATTAAAGAATTAATCTGCTATTTTTTCCCTAATTCCAAATATAAACCTTGTAGCTATTTGATGTAGTAATTTCAGGAGTCAGTTAATATACTCACTGATTTATAGTATGACCTCAAATAATCTGAATACTGTAATTTTAAACCAGCTTTGTTGTTTAAATCCAGTCTTATGCATTGGGATGTTTAATTCCCACAGCCAGTGGGAACACATGCCTGAACAGCAATACCTAACAGCATCATGCACCTACTGTTAATCAGTGGCACACATTTGTACCCCTTTTATCTTACAGCAGTGGGGAACATTACAGCAGTAATGATGCATGGAGGCTGCTGTTAGATTTAGGCAATTTGCACAGGCTTGCAGGATTTTAAAACAAAATTTAAATGCTTGACATGTTCATAGACGATACCATCTTATTTAGATTTTTCCTGCTTTGTAGGAAGTCCTTGCAGTAATCTGACTAGAGCTGAAAAGCTGCTAACACAGAGACTTGTGGACTTTTTATTATTATTCATTCATTTGCCACTTGAACAAACAGCTTACTAAACTTACTGAATTATTAGTTTGGTAGCACCAGATTTTAGGAGCTGAAGTTTTCTTTGACCATCAAGAAAGATGAAAAATAATCTAGTTTTGTCTTCCAAGAAAGAAGGAAATAAGTAAAGTTTAGAAGTTCTATTTGAATCACAATAATTTTAACTGAAATTGGGAAATGGTAATCTCTGTTCTTAATTTTTTACCAAATTAAAACCTTTACTCAGTAAATCTCATAAAACCTATCCTTAACTTAACCACTACTCAGATAGTCTATTAAGTGAGTTTTAATCACTTAATGCTCTTAAAATCCTGACTCCATTCAGCTAATAACTTGAAGTTTTATAATGACTTAAATAATGCCTATTGGCCCCATTTTATTGAGGATTTCTTGTGTGCTTCAAGTGAAATACCTGTTAAAATGAACAGTGTTCAGACCATTAACCCTAGTAGCTTCTTTGCTCCAGATATAACCTGCAGCTTTCTCTGAGGCACAGTGGATCAAGGTTTCTCTACTCTCCTTTCTGGGTGAGGCTGCCTGTGCATTAGAATTTTGGTGATGTATTTCCAGGTAGAAATAGGTGCTCATGGATGAAGGAGGGGGCATCCTTGTAGGTGCAGATTATTCTAGCAAAATAGATTTTTTTGTTCCATATATGGAGAAGAATGTCTATACAGTGTGTCTATACATTCAGGTATCGTTTTCAAGAGTTATGTAATCAGATATGGCTGAGGGCTGTTGTTTTATTTCATTAGATTCCTTAAATTTTTTAGAGGAGGGTTTAACTGTTAAAACTGTCATACAATTTTGGTTACATGGTTTTAATTTATACAGAATACTGTAAAATTGTTAATTCTAAAGATCTGAGAGACCTAACTCTTAGGCATTGAGAGTATGTGTAAAGAACAGCTTTTGTGTAATCCAGCATAGTAAGTGTATAAATAGCACCCATGTAATTAATGGCTTAGGAGGTTATGTGTAGTGCCTGTCAGGGGGTGTGTCATTTCCATCATACTTTGCCTCAGACACAAATGACCCCGTGCAAAATTCAGATGGAAGATTTGGGACTTTATTTCAAAATTGGAGTAGTGTGATTTTCTGGATCTCTATTAATTGAGTTTTGCTTCAGGAAATTTAGATATTAATGCCTATTCTTTCTGCTGGTGAGTTCTGCCATTTATTAACAAATCTTAAATGTGATTCTTTTAAAGATGGCTTCACATGCGAGACTTCATACTCTCCCGATTGATAAGAGTTTTGTTATCAGTGAAATCAGAAAGGGGTCCTGTTCACTTGAAAGAACAGGAAAGAAAATACAGGTGTGATCATGATGTGCTTGTTTTGCTGCACTGTAACTTTCAAATAAAATGGAGTACTGTATTCAGTAAGTGGCTAAATCTAAAGCCATGTTTGAAGGTCTCTTGTGATTGTGTAGGTGCTGAAAAAAAGAAAAGTAGTGGAGACTTGCCAGGTTTTCACCTGTGTTCTTTCCTAAAGAAGGAGTCTTGGAGGGTCACTACTCTCTGCAGGCCTTTTCGTCTCTTCAGTTGTGCATCTGTTTGCCAACTTCACCCATCTGTGAGTAAGAGCTAGGAGCATCAGTGTTACCCAGTAGCTGGGTAGGAGAAAATCCAACAAATTAATACAGATTTTTTAGAGAAACTCATGCTGTTGTGTCTTCATTCCCAGATATGTAAGTAGAGGGTAGCCAAGGATAAGCTTAAACTGGATGACTAATTGTAATTCCTATAGCCCCTTGTCAGCCACAGCTGGGCAAGTGAGGGATGTTTGAGGGGAGGAATGACAACAGGTAAGGAAGAGGAAGCAAATTGGGGGCATTGAAAGGGGTCAGTTTAGGGGGGATGGTACAAAGATGTAAGCTACATGAATGGAGTGTTTGCAAAGCACGTGTCAGATTGGGTCCTTACCAGTCTCAGAGGGATCAAATGTCCAAATCTCATGCAAATGATGCAGTTCTAGTCTGTTAGAGATGGAGATGCTTTCTGCATTGCCAGCTGAGAGGAGGCCACTATAGAGCTAGGAATGCAGGACTCCTGGAGCCACCAAAAACCAAGCCACTGCACAAAAGGGTCAATATTGACAGTGATAGGCATATTGTGGAGCAGCTGGAGAGACCTGTGGGTCTGGGAACTGCCCTTTGGAAATTACAGTGTTCACAGGTCCCTGGACAGTTAAGGTTTCATGTCTTGTAGTGCTAGATTTAGATGCCTATATCCAATATCCCACCTAAGGTCTCTGTATTTGTATGGATTATCTACTAAGTAGCAAGTCTTGATAGGTAAGGGTAGCATGATAGATTGATTTATTTAATTTTTATTTGCTATGACTGAAGTACATGCTTGTTATAAAAATAGTAAGTCTAATACTTGTGTTTAAAATCTTTTCTGGGATAACATGGTAATGAAAGACTGGGCTTCTTTCCAGTGCATATTCACGTTCCAAATCTGAAATGGCTTTGTAGAAGAATCATTTCCATAAATTCTGAACATCTACTAACACCCAGGAAACAAAGTAAACCACCAATTTCTATATTTTGTATTACTGTAAAATCAGAAATTAGGATAGGATACATTTTAAATTAAAATTGAAATCTAAGTTGCTACTTACGTTAGATACCAGTTGGAAAAAAATTTAGATAAAGCTTTTCTGGTTTTGTTTTCATTGTTGTTTAGTGTCATAGAAGGAACTAAAAGATTAAATAAAATTTCAGAAGTATTGAATTTGTTTGCTCATTGTACTTTAGGAGAACACTCAGTTTAAAAATCATGATTTTATATTCAGTGTGGACAGTCCATTTGTATCTATAAGGGAAATTAACATTTAGATCAGATAGTTACATATGTCAGATATCAAACGTATTTTCGTAGTTAGCCTTGCATTGTTTAGTTTATATTTGATTAACTGTGAATTACTGGCAATCCCTCCTTTGCATGTAAAATTCTCTTCACATACCTAAGCCTTCAGTTTGTTTCTGCTGTTGTGCAAATAGCTGTGAAAGCACAGCCTGAATCCAAATAAATATCCATTCAAGTTAAAAGACAATCTGAAATTACAGTTGTGAAACTTTTGACCAATAGCACTTTCTACCTTCATTAAGGTAGAAAAGAGCCTGCACATAGGAAATTCTCCAGTTTGTTCTCTGACATTACCGACATGCTTCTCCATAAGAGTGATTTCTGTGCCGTCTATATGTCCATAGCCAAATAGAGGGTACAGAAATACTGTTTCTCCAGGCTGACGCTTTTTGGCAGGCTTTCCTTGCCTATGAAGTACTGGTGCCGACTTCTCTTTTTTCCTCCTTTCTCCTTCCCTGCAAGCCGAATACAAATTAATTGTAAAGGACAAAACCAGCAGGCGGTGATTTTCCCGGTAGAATTTCCACTGTGCCATCTGCTGGTGATGCAAAGCAAATGAACATTGTAAAGTCTGGTCTTCTGCAGTGCTGAACAGTTGTGTCTCCAGCTAAAGACAGTAAAGGCAACAGGTTTCTGAGTGTCCCTGGTGGTGTTTATCGTGGGACAAAGTCATTTAGCTTACTTGAAGATAATCAGTTGTACAGAGAACAATGTCTGTTTTTTTAAGTGATCATTCTTGCCCTTCTAGGGTTGTGTCATGTAAGGATGAGTTAGAGGTGGCACTGTAAGCATTTACCTAAAACAGCACAGATGCTTCCCTCTGGAATTACAGACTGGCTCTAAAGCACAGAAAACAGTGGAAGAGGGAATTTTAGCCTGGCTCTGAAGCACAGAAAACAGTGAAATACTTAAGTTATTTGAACAATTGTGAATGAAGCACTTTTGATTCTCAATTGTCTGCTGTAATCCAGATTGCAGGTATATATGCATGCAGGTTTTTATCATTAGAGAAAATTCTGTCAACTGAAATTTATAATGTAACATTCAAATCATCCCAAAGACTTGCATTCTTCCAACACCTGCATATTGTAAATTCCAGAAGTCATGAGTTTCAGGTTGAATCCAGCTAGACTGTGAATTACCACTTGTATGTAATAATGTATGGTAGAGAAATATAATATTCATACATTCTTTGGAGAAAGACTTCATCTTGTCTCTAAAAATATGTGTGGGGATTTTTCTCTAACTTTCGGTTTTTGTTTGATGCTTTTTTAAAGTCACTCCCAGATGTGGTCCAGGATGTCCATTTAAAGGACACTGCAGAAATAAGAGTCATGGTAAGTAACATATACTTTCGTCAGAAGGTCAACCTGGTTCCTTTTATGTCAATTTATTGATTTTATACTTGAAATATTTTTATTAAAACTTATGCATTTAACTTATTTGGAGAAGTTTAATAGTACTTATATTTAATATGCATTACTGAAAATAATTTCAAGAAGTAAGTTTTGCCTTGACTGTACTGCTGGCTACAAATTGGTAGCAAGATGAACAAATATATAAAGATGTCCCATCTTTGTTGGCTGTAATATACATATATATATATGTTTACCACATTCAAGAACCCCTGAGGTTAAACATGTTCCTTTAGATTCAGTAGTTTACATAGGCTAGTGTATGTTTCTGTGCTGTACTGACACCTCAGATACTTTTTTTTTTTTTTCAAAAGAACATAGAGTGAAGAAACAGGAAGTTTCCACGTTTACATTTTCATACAATTAGAACCAATTTTCATACAATTTCAGCCACACTTGCAGCTGTTTATTGAATTATTGGCTCATTGGAGAAAGAAAAAGGAGACAGGATGATTTCATGTGGTATAAATATGTGATAAAAAATACTGCCTTTCAGCAAAGAAGTTAAACAGTGTTTTAAAGTTCGTGACTTTGAATTGCAGTTAATAACTGTTTACAGTTTTAGTATTTTTTTGCTTGCCATTCTAATGTTGAAATGTATTTTAATCTGACAGCTTTCTCTATTGACCCCTTTCGACATCTACCTGGCGAATACCTGATCAGAAATCACATGGTGTTTCATTATAAAAAAATTAATTCAGCCAAAGGTAAAAATGTGCATGTATGAATGAACTGTCTCCCCCTAAATTTAGCTCAATCTCCCAGGATAGGCTCATACCAAGAAGGAATTAATTGGATTTTAGGAAGTTTACTGTTCTTCCTGTTTCTTACCCAAACATGTGTCAGCAAGGAGATGTGACTGCTACTTCATAGTACTTTTGTGTTATTGAGATGAAAAGTTTTGTATGAAAACATTTTCCTTAAGTGTTACCAAAGATCCTTCCTTAGTTTTAGAGCACTTTGTGCTGTATTGGCTTCATTCTGCTTTTGATTTATTAATGAATTATTCAATAATATGCTGAAATGAAAGTCACAGTGATAACCATAACAGCAATCATACACAAATTATTTTAGGAATGAAGGCAGAACATTCCTAGTTAAATTCAGATCACAATGTCTTTTTTTCTTTCTTAATTTTTATTTCAAAAACTTAGTAACATTTTGTTCATCTTGCAGTGAATAATAACAGTTCTAAGGACTGTTAAATTTTCCCTCTATGTTTGCAAATGAAAAAATCATGTTACTGACAAATAAAATATTCACAATGTTATCTCATGTAACTTAGTATCCTCAGGTATGCAGGTAAATGCCATCAGAGCAAAATTTATAGAAACCTTTTGCAAAGAGTCTTCATTTAAGTAATGATTCTTCCTTTAAATGTGTTTTACCCAGACAGCTTTATCTCTTAAATCCTGTGACCATATTAATATCAACATAATAGTTTAAGTACACGGTAACTAGTATGTTTTAAAATAGAAAATAATTCAGTTAGTCTTTGTTCTGTGTTGATTTATTACCACCTTTTTTAGCTTCACATATACTGAATAAATACTGAATCACTCATATTTGGTGTTTTTCTTATTTTCAGCAGCTGTAGACACTTCAGTGCCCAAAAGTAGGTTGTCCAGCATCAAACGTAAGTATTTGTTACATGTTGATTCTCAAATGCTTCTGTAAAACTAACTTAGCAAAAGAGCCAGCAAAGAGTAACAATAGCATATAACAAACCCTTAATTGAGAACTTTGCTTGTTTATTCAGCTTTCACATCCTTCTTCAGCTACTTGTAGATGCATTCAGTCTGCATCAAAATGGAATGCTGGAGAGGCAGATCTGTCAATGATTAGTTGTACTTAGCATGACAATTCATTTTTCAATGGCAAAAGTCTCAACTGCATGAGACTGTATAATCTTAATTATCTGGTATGAATGCATAGGCAAAAATCCTGGACCTTTCTTAATAAAAGCCTTTGAGGATTTCTCTCTCTGCTCAATGTGTGCATGTAAGTGATATTATTTTCTGACCTTTATTTTCTTTCCTTTATATGCTGTTCCATATGGCCGAGATTCCTTTACAAACAGATAAGAAGCTGTTGTTTAGGGTGAAAGTTTTGCAGTTATCAAAGAGGTACATTCCATGGAATTACAATTCATCATTATTGGTCTCACTGACTTCAAGGTATTTAAAGTTAAGACTACCCAGGCATACCTTGTTCAGTTTCTGCATTATCCTTATAAATACTAGATTTTTAGAATTAAAAATAATTTCATTTCATACCTAAAATTAGAGTGATTGCAATTTTTTCCTGCAGTTCTGTGCATTGTTCATCAAGAAATACAGATTTCTGTAATGTAACAACCATGCAACCAAGTGTGGTATGTCCAGGTGTTAAGTTCAGTGCAAAGTACCATTTGTAGTCTCTGGTAAACCACTGGAGAATCATTTTTCTTCCTCTATCATTTGGAGATAACAGGCAGTAGCTCAGACAGTAAGAATGTTGAAAATGTGCTGAGAAAGAAAAGTAATGGAAAAGGGGTTTTAGAATATTTTCAAAACAATTTCTTCTTTCTTGCTGAAGATGAGACATAATTTATCCAGGCACAATTTTAACTTCCGTATAGCTGAATATCAGCAGTATCTATAGTGTCACTGAGGACAAGGGGTTTGGTTTGCACCTTTATTCTCACAGTAGTTTTCTACCTGTCGTTTCTTCAACTAAAGCATATTATTATTTTTTTCTCTTTGTGTTCTTTGTCTTACTAGTTTTTGCATACCTAATAAATTTTCTGTTCCCCCTCTATTTTGAGATTTGGGAAGGGGAGTAAATTTAGTTTAAAATTGTAAGATTTATGAATAGCATAGAGTTACAAAACAGAATTCCTGCAGATAGTGTTAAAAAACATCTGAAAATATGCTTCATGTACTGCTGGAATAGCAGGTGAGTATTTCCCTTTGGGGTTGTTGCCATGAATCAGTCACTAACGTTTAAGAATTAAACATGATACTGTAGTTGGCATTCTCCGTGGCCAACTGAATGTGTTCTGTCCTTAAAGTGGATTTAGTTTCCACTGTTCTTTTCCTGGTATCTTAGCTGGCAGCAAAGCAGGCAAGGTGCCATGCCCTGAGCTAGAAGTGAGCATGTTCCTGTGTATTAGATCAGGCTTACTGACTTAAAATAGTTGTTAAAATGTGAAACTTCTTGAAATGTGAAACTTCTGTGTTCAGAATTAGTCCAAGCATGTTGATTGATACCAGTGGCCATTAGAAGTCTGTGGTTGTGAAACTTGTGCCAGAAAACTTGACAAAGGCTGTGCCAAGTAAGACAGCTGCTGCTCCACATGCCTGGTTTCTAACAGTACTAACTTTTCAACCCATATGTTTAGAGGTTTTTCCACAAGGCATATTGATAGTAGAGATTGAACCCAGTGATTAATGTGCTTAGGAATGCAGGTCTCTTGGATACTGGGGCAGGGGGAGAAGAAGAAGGGTAACAAATATTCTGAGAAGTTACCCTCCATAAATCTACTTTAGGTGAAACTTGAATTCTTGGAAGGAGCGCAGTAAGAGATGGGGAGTGGCAACAATTCAGACTGATAGTAATGTTGGTTTTCTGCCCTTTCAAGGGGTTAAGTTCAAGCAAAAATATCAAGAAATACATATTGTTACATAGTTCTGTATTTAAATCTTAATTTTTCCTGTGAACACATACATCTGTCTACACTTTACGTTATGAAAAAGCAGAGATCTGTGCAAAGCTCTTACACGTTTTGTTGTTGCTGCTATTTTAGAGGAAACTTTCACAAAATTATCCTTTTTTTTCTCTCAAGTCTTGTCCTTAAGTATGTATTTCTGAAAAATGAAAGTTGTAAGCAACTAATATAAGCTCTTAAAATTAAAACACTGAGGTAATTCTAAGGCCTGTGTTATGCCTTTGGAAAGGTGTTCTAATATATTTATCAAGTCTAAAATTTGGTGAGTGAAACTGAAAATGTGTCCCTGGTTTTTAATCTAACAAACCTAGCTTTACTATTCATCTGCTGGTGGGCAGAACTTTTATTTTTATACAATTGTCCACCATTACTCAGGATTACAAAATAGCTACAGCATACCAGAGAACAAGAATGAAATTCTGCATTCTACCTATTTTCAGTGTTATCTCAGTACACTGTGTCTAAATTGTCCTTGGGGGCTGCCCCAGTGGTAACTTGAAAAAAAAAAAATCCCTGTCAGGGGCCAGCTAGAAGCCAAATGGGCCTCTCTGGAGGGTGCACAAATGGAAGTTTACATGGGCAGGCTTAGGTATTTCCTTTAGGGCTGGTGCAGCATTCCACAGTCAGTGTGCAGTCACTGTTGGCAGGCTGCTGTGTTCTGCATGTGGCTAACAGAAGAATACAGGCAATGTCTGCTGGATGAGGACCCTGTATATGAGCATCAGAGGTGATGGATTTGGGGTAATCCAGTGCTTCTAGCCTCTTCTGAAATGCTTTTGAAGGATTTATATCTGACTGTTGGGCTTTATTTCCAAGTCTTAGCAATGACCATATTTTGCCATTAGTAGCTTTGCCAAGTAGTATGTGATTTCTGAAGTATAGCTCTTCTTTTGTGTTTGATACAAGCAAAACTTTACTATCAAACCCTTAATAAATACTTTTTCACCCTTATTCATGGTGAATCCTCCCTTATTTGATGAACAGTACTACTGATACTGGACTGGATGTGAAGAAGGACTGCAAAATCACCTCTTAGAGTTACAAAAATTAAAATTTCTGTGTTAAGGAATTTAGATTTACACTTATAAGAAACCTGAACTTCATAGTTAATGGCAATATTCAGTTTGCATTTGATGAGGTAACAGGTGCTTAAATCATGGTGTACTAGAAATTTGTGTAGAGCTAGGAAACTGATAGTGAAAATTAGTAGAGAAGGAAGGGCTTGCTTGCAGAACTAATATTGCCAACTGATATGCTGGCCAGTGACTAGCCCCAATGAGTTCAAGCTCAGCTGAGATGATGTTGGTATGATTTATCCAAAAAGAATTCAAAAGGGAAA
Organism: Erithacus rubecula; assembly: GCF_903797595.1. Classification (NCBI taxonomy): domain Eukaryota; kingdom Metazoa; phylum Chordata; class Aves; order Passeriformes; family Muscicapidae; genus Erithacus; species Erithacus rubecula. The sequence goes on from NC_136688.1 coordinate 43,560,780, forward strand.
TAATAACTCCAAGTGTGTTATTGCAAAAATAACATACATAAAACACAGTGGATTAATTCTGAGTATTGGATAATTCCTTTAAGATACATTGTTCTGCAAGCTGAACTCAGTTTAAATCTAACTTCATATTCCATTGTCTACCATGGATTATTTATATCAAAAATGAAATAACTTGAAGTTTAACTGACAGCTGTTTTGTGATATGACATGATAAATTTAGCAATTGGAAATTCAGAGCAAAGGACAACCACTGGCATTCCAGATCATACTGTCCTTCTAACTGCAGAGCTTTCAAGCTGAGTAGGACTATGAAATATAGGATTCATTTGTTTCTTCCAGATTTATGACATTTGCTTTATAACTCTTAAGCATGTCTTGAAATGCAGTCTAGACTTACAGAAAAAATAATTAGCCTATAGAGGGAGTATTCTAAAAGGGAAATAACATGGTGTGATCTCTGCTTTGAAGTGCAGTGTACTCTGCAAAGAATATTTGCCTAGGCAGAAGTGTCAGATTGATCAGTGTTTTATAGGTATCTCTTTATGAGGAGTGCTACATTTTAACATCTGAAATTCATAGTCTTTCTTGTGCTTCCTTTCACTGACAATAAAATTAAGAGAATGGATTCATGGAGTGAATGCAACAAGTTATGGAATCTAGGTTCACAGACTGAATTTATCTGATCTACAGAATCACTAAAAGTTTATGTGCTAGTACATTTTCTCTTACTATACTATGAATCTGTGGGGTTTTGAGCACAGTAGTTAATGAGATGCAATTAATCTCTAAAGCTCTAATAAGACTTTTAAAGGGTCTCATTTGAATCTACAGACTATTATTTTGCTTTCCCCTTATAAAAAGATGAAAAGTAAGTGGTTTTTTTTTTTTCATTTATTTGTCACGAGATATTTACTATTATGTACTTTTCCCATATTTAACTCTACATATGTGACATGTTCATGGAGACAATGTTCAAATAAAAGCTACTTGCAGTGAAACTGTTTCAAGTATCTGTTAACAAATGCAGTTTATGTTTACTTCCCACTGTCTATTACAGTCTGTCAAGGGAACTTCTTTCAAATTTAGTTAATGAACCTCACTGATTTGAAGCAGAAGATACCTTAAACTGTGAGCAATGCTTTCAATTAAAAGCTAAATCTCACTTCTGAAATTGGATGTCTCTTGAATGCTGGTCTCTTTGTTTCTGTGTTTAATGTATTCACACGGCAACACAAGTGGTTATTTATGACAGCCTTAAGTAACTTCAGCTCCTCTCAGTTGTAATATTGTAATTAGTGCCTCAGAGTTCCAGGCAGTTTTTCTATCTGGCTGAAGGCAAAGCATAAGACTGGGTTCTCCAGTCCTTGCATGGGTAGAGGACAGCTAAGGAGAGGTAGGGCAGCATGCCTGTTTCTGCATTTCTCTGTGCTCCTTGCTGACTGCCCCACAGCTGTCCTAACTTACCTCCAGCTGTCTATTTACATCTACATTAACTCTTGTAAGAAGGATTTCTCTATCTCTTACTTTGCTGGCTTCAAAATTCCTAGCTTTTACCACAGATCTAGCCTGAAAATTCTTAACTTGATAATTAGATGTGTGTATTACTGGAGTTTTCTGACATTCTGTTTTGCATGTCTGTGCTGCCTTTCTGTACACACAAGTGACATTATGGCTTTTGGAGCACACTTAATGGATTAGCTGAGCTAAGCTCACTGTGTGACAGGTGCAGGGCAAAAACTCCACATTTCCCATGGCAGTGGTAGTCCCAGTGTATCATTCTGATATTTCAACATAACCTTAGAATCCTTACTGGAATACTTGCTGTTCTTTCATTCTTTATTTTTGGGCATAAGCCATGCTTTGGGTGAAAAGTCACAGCACACAGTCCTGGAGGAGGTTTTTTTAACAGCTTTTTTAACTGTGCCAATAGTAGAGGCATTCATGTATGTCAAATTTTGGAGTTTCTCCTGTAAAGAGCAGAATAAGGACAACATGGGAATTCTGTTTTGCAGTAATACTCACACTGCTTTGCACTTTGTCCAGACACTCATTAAGCTGTAGTGTGCAGGTGGAACACACAGTAAAATGTTAAAGCTTGTCTTGTCTTAGGCAAACCCTCTTTTCACCTAAGCACCTGAGTGTAAGGAATTTGCTGAATCAGACACCTACGCACCCTTACCCATATTTCTGTATGAGTTGCATTTTTGCTTGGTAGAGCTTTCATTTGCCCATTGTTTCTCTAGATATCTATTTGCTCAGACATACTGTTTAACCTGAGCACTAGTCAAGATGTGAATTTTTATAGCCTCCATGCACACACAGACATTGGCTGCATTGGCTCAGAATAAGTATTTATCTCAAACATAAAAAATATCTAACCTGTAAGTAATTTTTGAGTGCTTCTCACTTAAAAGTCTTAAGTTTTAAGACAAATACAATTAGAAGTAGAAATAATAGCAATTTTGAACATACACAATAATTAAATATAGAAAGAAAAACATTCAGATTTAATTATTTAATGGCACAGTATATTTTGTCATTCTGTTGTAATGTATATTTCTTATTCTGGGTTGTATAATGTAGCTAATATTTTCCCAATAATTTAAGTCTCATATTGGAAGTACTCTAATAATGTGTGATGGATAAATCAGCAGCCATAAAAGAAATCTGTATTTTACATACCAATTAAGAACTAAGTCTTACATATCAAGTAAGATTTAAAAGAAAGAGAAAGTGGGATTTTCCTGAGCAATGAGGGCAAAGATTTCACATCTGAAAGATTAAATTCTATCTTAAAAGGGGACTGAAATGTTTAATGCAATGAATACACTTGGGTATTTCCTGGAGATTAACATGTGTGTAGGGTACTTGTACACAGATGAATGCATTCTAAAGGTTGATTAAACATCCTCAGGTTTCTGTTGGTCTCAGCTATGTAGAATGCACCACACCAATCCCTGAAGTTTTTTGCATTTCCATGCATTAAATATAGTAGTGCATGTGCAGATTGGGGTCTCCCAGAGTATGATATAAATATATTATGAAATCAGAGAACAAATACTCAAAGGCCTTTGTGTGTCTCTATCAAATGATTCATACAACACGATATGTGTTAAGTGAATGAGAAAATTTTCTTTTGGTGTACAGACTTCAAGAGCATGTTTGCTTATTTTTTTCCTACTTGAAAATGAAATTACTAACTTTTTCATCAGCCTCATTTTGATTTTATAACTTTGTGAACTTTGAGTATTGTGTCCAGTTCTGGGCATCTCACTTCAAGTAAGACATTGAGGTGCTGGAGTGTATTCAGACAAGGGCAACAAGGCTAGTGAGGAGTATGGAGCAAAAATCTTGTGAGGAGTGTCTGAGGGAGCTGGGGATGTTTAGCCTGGAGCAAGGAGGCTCAGGGAAAACCTTATCACTCTCTACAATTGCCTGAAAGGAGGCTCTAGCCAGGTGATGGTCACCCTCTTCTGCCAGACAACCAGTGATAGGACAAGAGGACACAGTCAGAGGAGATTTAGGTTGAACATCAGGAAGAATTTTTTCATGGAAAGGGTTGTTAAGCATAGGAATGGCTTTCCCAGGGAGGTGGTGGAGTCACCACCTCTGGAAGTGTTTAAGAAGCAACTCAGTGTGGTGTTTGGTGCTGTGATTTATTTGGTGAGTTAGTGTTTGACCAAAGGTTGGACTCATCCTTGGAGGTTTTTGCAACCTACATGATTTTGTGGTTCATCTGTGAAACTTGGCTGTTCCCAATATGGAAAAACTTTGGACTGTATTATGTAAGATTTGGGTGATTGATGGCAAACTCATACACTGTCTTTTGGGCTTCTTTATGTGATGACATAGACACCTGACTCAGCTTTTCACACTGCAGATGAGGTCTTGGGCTGCAGACCAGTGTGGACTGATAAAAAGCCCCTGCTCCTGATCTGACAGTAGTCCTCTTAGAGCTGGCCTTCATTTTTTTTTTGTGTGTGTGTGTTCTTGACAAAAAACTTGCTTGTTCTGCCCTGGATTTCTGTATTTAGGAAACTCCGTATTGTAAGCATGATATTTTTTTACATATGAGATTTGCTAACAATAAACACAGTTTTTTCTGAAATACTGGATAAGAGTACAGTCAAAGGAATTCTAGCTGTAAAAAACAGAAAGCTTGTAAGTTTTTGAGCAAAATGCTCTGTTAGCAACACTGATCTTGGAAGACATGTATGCTGGTGTTTGTTGTGACATAAGAAAATTTCAGGAAAGTTAAGGCACAGCTTCAGCTACCAGCATACTCTATTAAGAATTTTTCTTCTGAGAGTAGACATAAATTTTATAACTGCTGTGTGTTGCAAGTGGAATGTTTCTCAATAATCTGACTTTACTGAGCAATTGGAAGCCACTGCAATGTTTTCAAACACTTAGGGAAACAAAGAATATTTCAGTTTGCATCTGACCAACTTTGTCTCTTTCCTAAGTTGCTGACCAGCTAAGAAGAGAGAAACTGAAAAAGAAGACAGGCAGGAGTGAAGGGAAAACAAATATGTATGACGCTGTCACTCAGTGCTGTTCAAGAGATGGCCGAAGGCTGCCGCCGCCCTGCTGTAGAAGGGTATGTGTTTTCATTCTCTTTAGCAGATACTGTCATATACCTGCCTCCAATGGTAACAGCTGGTCACTGCTGTGCAGCAGCAAGGGCTGGCATCTTTCATGCAGCAGAAAGTAGACAAGGGTCTTTCTGGTATGTGCCCAACACTGAATGCATGTCTTGATCTTCTGACAAAGGTATCGGGTATCTGGATGAAGAGTGCTTGCGGTAAATACAAGCTCTGATTACCCTTGAATTCTCTTGCTTTTATCTCACCTGAAATTCCTGTCCTCTGTCACTCCAGAGCTTTTTACCGTTTCCTAAGGGAGAACTCTGTCACCTCTACTCTTCTAAGCAGAAGAATCAGGAATCTTCCATTTTTTTCTTAATGAAAAGTCCTAGTTGATAACACATTTTGTATCTAAGAGTGTACTAAATCATTCCGTTGCATTTCTTGAAAGAAGAAGTATTACTTAAACCAAAGTATACCATTCTGTATATATGTATTCTGCTTATATGCATAGGCTCACTTAGTTTGGCTGGCATTTAATCAAGATATGTGGTGTGTATTTCTAACTAATAAATAAATAAATACATAGATAGCACAATAAACTACATTCTTGTTCATCGCTGTAAATGAGTAATTGCAGTTGAAAACAGAATAATGATTTAACTCTTTGATTCTAACAGCATAAGCTTCATTGTTTAGATATCTGTAAAGCTAGAGGACATTTCCAAGTAGTACAGCAAACACTGTCAGTTTCTTTCTGTGTAACTGATTTTTGTGGTGGGCAGCCTGAGTGTGACCTTATTGCAGTGCAGAGAAATAATGCTTTGAAATTCAATACATGGCTTTTAGTCATGGATGAAAGCACAGGCATGAATAAGGAAAAGGGAGGAAATGTAATATTTAAAATATAAATTATATTTCTCAGTAATACCATTTTTGTCCTTCCATCTTATTTTTTGCAAATTTGGGGCAGGCAAAGTTCCTTCAGTTGTTTCACTGCAAAAGCAAGTAACATGTATCTAATTACTGCATGAACTCCCAGCTTTAAAATAAAGGATGCACTGTAACAAAGTGCAGCTTCTTTTGTTTGTTTTTCAAAATAAGCTTTTATAAAATTCTGCCTGAGTAAGATCTTTGATTTGAACAACTCCTGGTATTTCATATCTCGTGTTCAAGTAATCCTATTAATAGGCATTTCTGGCTGCTAATGATTTTTTTAAAATAAATTAGTCCATGCCAAAAGTCAATTGAAGGAAGGTTGCTTCATAGAAGGTTAAATTTTCTTTTTCAGCCATTTGAAGTACACCATTGCCTTGACATTTCAAGATCCCTTTCAGCCTGTTTTTTGAGATTTTTTTTTTTCTGAAGAATGAAAGTTGTGGCCATCTGCTTGTGCATATGAAATAGAGATTGGGAAACACCATTAACTGGTTGTGGTCTCTTGTTAATTTTGTGTGCAGCACATGTGTGGCTGTGTGAAATGCCTACTCAAATGCTTTATATGTAAAGATTTATTATACTCTTATGATGCCTGCAGTCTGAACATGTATTGTGCTTAAATTAGTTCTGTCATAATGGGAGATGTCAGTGATGAAACAAAGCAGAAGAACCTTCTAAGCATCAAAGAAAGTTGTTTTCATTAGGAATGTTAAGATTTCCTTTCAGGCTTCATAGTGAAAATTACCTCTTGTGATGGTTGTTTGAATTAATGCACACTCAGTAATACCCTTTATTAATAACATCACAGTATTTGATAAAAGTAGGAACCTACCACATTACAGAAATGATACCCACACACACACGTGCACAAAATGAAAGAGTGTACCAGGAGCACAGTTTTGAAAAATAGTGATACCAGGATACAAACTGAATATATTCATAGAAGATCCAATTTGTTCACATATTTGTATGAATTTTCTCCAAAGGCCGTTGCCACTTCCTACAGTAGACCTTTGCTCTGTCCAGAGAGCAGAGAACAGGTGCTCAGCTGACTTACAGCAATATTTAAATGGTTTTCTCAAATTAAAAGAATCATACTCATTTATTGCAAATTTGCAGCTTCTGTATCCTGACAGTGCAGTTCATAAAGCATCTCTTCAATATCATTTTATGATGGTAGATGAACTCTTCTATTAGGAGAACCTTTTCATACAAGAACAAGTCAATTTCAAGATTAATTTAATCTCACTGTAATTTCAGTGACCCCAGTGAGAGCTGCCTTGGACCTTTTATGTGGAAAAGTGGAAAAAGTATTTAGCAACCTTTCTTTTCAGAGTTTGGTTTTTATAAGGCGTCTGATACTTCAGTGGCTTTTGAGCTGGGAAACTAAACTTCTTGTAGAAAGTAAAAGTAACTTACAGAGAAATCTGGATTCTTTCTCAGTGTTACTGCTTTTGCCCATCAGATGACAGCTTTGATCTCTTTTTTACTGAATTTTCTTTTCCACAGAGTCCATGAAAATTCAGAGGTCTCTACATGCTTGTTGCAAAGTACTGTTCAGTTTCCCCCAGTTTTGTGACTAATAAAATTGAAGCATAAAAACATACTTTATGAAAGTTTTTTAAGAAGTTGCTGAAATGTATCATTGAGTAGATTTGTATCTTTAAAAACTGTTTATACTTGTTTGAATCAACAGAATAGAAACCTATATTGATAAGCAAGATATAAGTCAAGATTTTATCTCCAAATTACGTTCGTTCTTGATAGTTCTAATAGCTAAAGCTCAGATACTATAATGGATTTTTTAAAAATTTTATTTGAAGAATAGAACTAAACCTATTTTAATAAGTGTGCTATTTGTAGGCATGTTTTTTTATTTGATGATTTTATAGATAACCAACTAGAGCAGAAAGTGGGCATACTTGCTTACAGTTTACTTGCAACACAGGACAATTTTCTGAAAGTTCAGAAGAGATAAATTGCAGACAAACAGCATTCTCTGACACTCCTTAAAATCTTTTGAAGTGACATAGTTCCTTGTTCATGATATTTTTTCTTTGTCTACTTGGAGTGTACTTCTCCCTGTTGGAGTAGTAAAGTTTTGCCTCAGGATAAGGGCTTTGAAAGACATCCTTTTCTCAGTATTTGAATGAGTACATCTCATACCTGACACAAATACAGCTTTGGGTTGTAATTCTCTCTAGTCACTAGTGAGCTACTTGATCTGTTCTACTTATGAAATATTTGAGAAGACAATAACTGCCCTGAGCTTCCTCATGTATAAGGAGTGTTTAAATTTAGGATACTGCCCTGTCAACCTTGTGCCTTTATCTTGTTGTGGATCAGCTCAACTCTGCTTCTGAGGAGCAGAACATATTTTCATGAGGTGTAGGTAAATAATTGGTTAATATAACTTCATATCATTTCTTAATAAGTATTTTTCATAAATGCAGGGAACCAGTCTCATATGCTCACAAAGGCTTCTACAATCCAATTTATATTGCAGCTGAATTAACTGATTTAGTCAGAGTAAGGCATTTACAAGAATTAAATTGTTTGTTTATAATATACACTGTGTGTGTGTATATATATATACAGGGTGTGGAGTTAGCTTTTATCTTTATAGGTGTATGCTGAAGCTTTCTAGTCTTATCTGTTTTCTATAGTGCTGAGCTGCCACTGCAACTACTTTATATGCAAACAATCACACTGGTAAGCCTCATTATTCTGCTTGCTAACACAGGCATTTGTTTGACATTGTAACTGCATGTTATCAGTTCAGCACTTAATTATGCTGTAGTAGTAAAATACAGTTGATTCACGAGACACCATCAAGAAGAGCTTATTTGGCCTCAGCTAACTAAAAAAATCCTCTTTGCATTAGGCACAAGCAGCTCTGGATATTTTGGGGTACTTGAATAGTTCAGATAGGTCTTAATGATGTGAGAGAAAATTGTTGTAAATGAAATACATGGTATGACAGCAGTATGATCTGTGACTTAATTTTCATTATAAAATACCTGCATTTTTAATATTCCTCTAAATAACATCTACTGCATGCTGCAAAATGTATATTCACCATAATTGAGCTTTAATTTAAAATACTATGTTTGAAAGGAATTATATAGGTTAATATACTACATTATATCTTACTGGTTTACTAGTAATATATTACTATCTTACACTATCTATTTGTGGGTTAGAATGTCATGAATTTTCAATAAATGTAGAAAGATTTCCAGTTTTGATCATGGGGTTTTTTTTTTCTCTCTGTGTCCACCCCAGTAGGAGACTTCAGAAATCTCAGGACAAGTATTGATTATCTTGCAGAATCCCCACAGGCACTTTCTTTTTCAGTTGTTTTTGTGACTTTTGTTGGCATTCAGTCCATTGTCAATTCCTGGTAGGGAAAATCACACATCCAGCCTTCAATCCACATCTTAATCAGCAGATCATTTTCAAGAAGTGAAGTGTTCTTGAAGATTTTCTCGAGATTTGTATTGTGCTCAGGCAGTGAAGCCCCATTGGAAATGCACTGGATCTGTGTTTCAGTGTTAGTCTCTTGAACTAGTGTCCACATAGCTTAATTGTGAGATCAGGATAGGCTGCTTGGTGAATCCGTGAATCTTCTCAGCTGACATTATGGTTGTATATCATAAATAAATACGTCACCGCATACGTACAAGTCATACCATACTGCATCCCCTCTTTCTCAGGCGTCCCAAAGGGCACATGATCCTTCAGTAGCTTCAGTCATTTAATGCTTCTGTGTAATAGTTTTCATTTGTTTGATAGAAGTATAATAGAGATGAATGAAACACATACAGAAATCATCTTCCTTTTCTTCCTTTTGTCACTGGAGCCCTTATGGTCTATGCTGGTATCTCCTTATCTTCCTGTTCTTTGTTCAGATGGTGGAAGTACATGGACAAGTTAATTTCTGTGTTAGCCTATCTGAACTAAACTTCAAGTTTGTTAAAAACTTCAAAAGGCCTTAGAAATTGAATTTTCTTCTTAGGAAACATCTCTACTTGTATACATTCTCTTAAAACCTCATAGCACTTTGTTGCTGATGATGTGCACCTATATGAACTGCCCTAGTGTTAGGAAAGTATGATAGTAATTTTAGAAAATTAGCTCTTGGTTTTGAATTGGGTTTTCTCGGTTATAATTCAGCTGTTATTTTGCCTTGCTGATTGCATGGTACAGTAGTGAGATTTTCCAGAATAACACTATCCTCAGCTTGTCTCCCTCACTGTTGCACTGTAAGCACTGTCTCTGGGAGTTGTGGTGCTAGATAGTTTGAGTACACACAATGGGAGTTATCTCTTCTGCATCATATAGTTGTGTGTGATAGAACTTGAATTTCATAGTTACATGTGTGAATGCAAAATTGGTTTATACAAATTTTGTTTGCTGATAGGGTTCTGGTTTAATCTTCCAGTTATGTAGTGTGCTTTGCCCATGGAGAATGTAAAATGTCATACATAATTTTCAGATTGACAGAATATTCAGTGGGTGGCTGTATACTACTAGGTAGGAAAAGAACATACAACAGCTGTTTTTATAAGGTATTTCAGCCACAATGTAAAGCAGATGTGAGTGTGCATACCCTGTCTGGGTATTCATGTTTTGATATTGCAAATTTTTAAAATCTCTCTCTATGACTGAAATAAAATTTGCTATTTAATTGTTCTTTCTCATTTAATGAAACAAATGAACAAATTACCAAACCAACCAAAAACTCCACCTTAAAATATCACTTGAATTTAGTTGTGTTTCTATCTTATTTGTCTTTGTCACAGTGTCATAATACAATTTAGGAATAATCTTGAATTTTTAAGCATGGGATAATTATGGATAATGTCCACCTTAGTTTGCCCAGGTGGTATGAACAGACTATACTTAGGTAAAATAATTAGCCTCGGTGCAATGATTTCTTGACTCTTGGTTTGATGGTAGCTATCACTATTCTGTAACAGAGTACCAATGTTTTGCTACTGAAGCAAACCATTTGCTTATTACTCTCTTATTTCCAGTGACTAGGTTTTAAAATCTGTTAGTACTGAGGCTGCTGTGAAACCAGTTTGATGTCACAAAAGTTGAAAGTTTTTACATAGAGAATATCTCCAAGGTGGTAACAGTAATAACTTGGAGTGCCATCATAAGCAAAGCAGGTAACTTGCAAAGCAATCAAATGTTGTTTTATTTTTTTTAGACTTCCATGGACTTAGACGACAGTTTCTTCCCCTGTTCTGAGCATGCACACTACCTATCAAAAGTACCATGCCCTTATGGCAAGGATTGCTGGTTTCACACCTGTCCAGTAAAACATAGGAAATGTTGTCGGCATGCATCCAGAGCATCCCACTCAAACTCAAGCACCTGTGTGTCGAGGCCAACAGTTAAACGCACCATCATTTCACGCAGTCGCTCCGCCGAGAGTTTGGTGACCGCTGGTTCTTCCCAAAGGTATCCAGGAAGCAACCCCAAAGGGTACTGTGGGGATCCCAGCAAGAGTTTGGTGTCTGTTGCTTGTTCACCAGGGTGTCCAGGAAACAACCCCAAAGTGAGCTGTGGGGATCCCAGCAAGAGTTTGGTGTCCGTTGCTTGTTCCCCGAGGTGTCCAGGAAGCAACTCCAAAGCGAGCTGCGCGAATCCCACCGAGAGTCTTGTGTCTGGTTTTTCCAAGAGGTGTCAAGGAAACAACCCCAGAACAAGCTGCGTGGATTCCATTGAGAGTCTCTTGGCTGCTGGTTGTTCCCAGAGGTGTCCAGGAAACAACCCCAAAGCGAGCTGCACAGATCCCACTAAGAGTTTGGTGTCGGTTGCTTGTTCCCCGAGGTGTCCGGGAAGCAACCCCAAAGTGAGCTGTGGAGATTCCATCGAGACTTTTCTGACCAGTTGTTCCAAGAGGTGTCCAGGAAACAACCCCAAAGCGAGCTGTGGGGATCTCCTGGAGAGGCACTCTGAATGCTTCACCAAGGGCAAACTTCCTTTCACTCCACGCACCTTACTGTCAGATGCTAAATCCTGCCTGTCACAGTACAGGTATTACACTCCTCCTCGAAAGAAGAAGAAGAACCATCGCAAGCACGGTGTGGAAGTTGAAACCCAGACTGATATGATCAGGTACAGAGATTGAAACTTTATTTTGAAATTATGGGATTTAGATGTTATCATAACATGATCTTCATAAAAGCAAGATGTTTGGCTCTTAATACATTTGTATAAAACCAGAATAATTATTCTGAGGTTATTCTAGATATGCCATAGCAAAAGCTAGAACAGAATGTGATTTTCCTTTTTTCACTGGTACAGTTTACTTTCTTCCTTCTGGAAGAATTGGTCTAATCTATTTAGATTGGATATGAGGTGCCACTAAACTCAAACTGTGGAATCTCACATCTGCTGGTGATAATCATTCTCCTTCTCTTCCCTGTGCTCTCTGATGTATAGTTCCATCTTGTAAAGAATTAACCAATATAAGCATGCAAGTAGTTCCTCACTATTGCCCCTGTAGTCTCATACTTTCAGTTTGCTGATTAATATACCATGCAAACATAATTTTTTAACTCTTGAATGTATCTCTTCATTGTTTTTTTATCACTTGAATTTAAATACATTCAGATATACCCTGTGTAAAATATTATAAACAAAATTAGTGTCCTTTTCTTGCACTGAACTTCTCAGCAAATTGAACAGTTCTGATTTAGTTTTGCTTCTACTGATACTGCCTTGTAAAGAGAAATCTTTTCCCTTTTGTGTCCTCCATGCCTGCATGTCCAACTTCAGTTTTGTCATAGAATAAATTATGGATTTCCTAAAACTGTGATTACAATAGCATTGGCTCTGTATTGCAAATGTTGATTTCCTGGCTACAGGTCATCTGTTTTCCTGGTGCACTTTTAATTTTAGGATCTCCATTCTTAATTCTGAACAATTATTTTGAATAATTTAGTTATCTCCTGCTAATATGCAGCTAAATAATTAATTTGGATCACCTGTCTGGCAGAAATTTTCTGAACTGTTCAGTACTACATTCTGTTCAGGCCAGTGAGACATTTCCACTGGCACTGGCATTCTCATCCTGCATATTTTAAAAGTAGTCTATTTGGGTACCTAATACCTCTCTGTATTTTGTAGCTTTCCATCCTCAGACCAAGTGTATGAGAGAAAATCTATGAGTGAAGAGCAGAAGATGAAATCAAAGGTAATAACACATCCATCAGTCATCTGGGTACTCTTCCCACACCCACCACCATCACTGTGGGGTAATGCAATTCATCACTGCCACAGCAGTGAACAGCTGATTTAGGTGATCTCTCTATTGCCATGACATTAATTAGTTCCATAGAGGAGAGAGAATTTCAGAAAATTGAATGGAAACTGTAAGAAAAAATAGTGAGGCACATGAAGAGATCTCTTTAGATTTTTTTTTAATTGTTTCTATAAGTCCACTGTCAAATATCTGCTAAGGTCATAGATAATTGGTACCTGACTTTCCAGCAAAAGAAGGTGTGCCTTTTGTCTGTTTACCCAGAGTTTCATGGAAAATGCATGGAATTTCCAGGGCTGCTTAATCACAGAGATTTATTACATTAATTTTAATGGTAAGATTTGCTGTGTACTTGCACTGATAATAAAGATTTTTATTTCTGTGTTGTAGGCTGAAGATAAAAGAGATACTTTGGATGAGCCTCAGAGAGTAATAGATGGTTTTGAATACCCCTGCCAAAGGTGCCTGATTTACAGCAGGAGGGAATATTTGAAATGTTCCTTTCTCTGCAGCTGATCTTTAGGACATAAGTCTTCACTAGCATTTCTCTTTATTTGTCTTATTCTCACATGACTTTTGTTAGGGTTTTTTATATCAATGGCCTTTCCCAACTTCAAAATTCATTATTTTTTTGTGATAAGTTCCACTGGGAAGCTAATTAAGAAAGAGAGCTCTGAAATACGAGTATTGCTGTGAGAATTGAGTGATGATACATTAATATAGTCATTAGTTCTGTACATCTGAGCTGACAGACTATACAATACTATAATTAAACGCTGCATTGCAGGAGCATTTCCCACATCTTTTTTTTTTGAAAACTTAATACTGGGATTGCTGCAGTGCAAGAGCAGTGTTGAAAATCAGGCCAGAACCCAAGAGCTCTGAGCTGATTATCCTCATTGCTGCCCCAAGTGTCATGCATGACTCACAGATTTGCTCTCTGGCCTCTTCATACAAAGGCATTTTTATCTGAGGGGAAAAAAAAAGTAACTCTGAGTTTAGAAAGCTTTCTTATGGGCAACAGAGATTGAATAGCATCTGAAGTAGCACCGAGGTCTTGTGAGCACTGCATCAACTGAGGTGGTGTAATACTCTTGAACCACAGTCTTGCAAGTTTCAGTGCCAGCAGGGGATTTTGCTACTGGAGCAGGATTTAGGAGGGGGGGGGGGGTTATGGTGGGTTTTCTGGCAAAAGGAAATTGTATAATGGTACTCCATGGCTCCAGAAGAAAATTACATGCAAGGCAGTATAAATGGGGTTTAGAATGTTCTTTTTCTTGCCCTCTGATTCTCTGATTAGAAGGATGTCACGGTGTTCTCAGAAGTGTTCATCAAGGAGTACTGTCAATGAGTAAGTATAAACCATTTTTCTGCTCATTTACAACATCAAACTAGAAAGCTTTCCTCAGAACTGATGAAGTTGAAACATACAATACTTAAAAAAATTTATATTAATCTAAAAAGGAAGAAAATTCGTTATAACTTCAAAATATTGTATGGTGCCTGTAGTTTGGTTCTGTTTCTTTTTAGGTCTGTAATCTCTGAAGCAAGTATTGGCAAATGAAACAACAAACTGAAAGGCATTCTTACCACATTTCTGCATTGAAATGTGATGAAAATTACAAGAGTTTTGGGTTATATTCAGAGACACTACTAATGCTTCATCAGGGAGCCTTGGAAAAGTCATTTATATCTTCATGCTTTAGGCTCTTGTTTGCCTAACTTAAGGCTTATAATCGAGGTCTCAAATACCAGCTGTGGGTAACTTTCTTGACTATAGAAAAACCAAAATTATAATCTTTAGGCACCATAACTAATTTTATGTAATAAAAATCATGCAAGATATATTCCATATTTTATTTTCTGTTTATTAAGACCGGAGAATTACTCAGTGGAGTTTGATTGGATGCTTTGGGAGACTTAGAAAAATGCTATGAAAGAGAAAAAGCACTGAAAAATTTTTTTCTGGTGTTTTCTTTCCTGTTCTCTTTCAAGCAGAGCTCCAGACTTTCAGAGAGTGTCTGATTTAGAAAAATTGGCATCAACAGCTCTTAGAGATAAGAGGTGGAAGTCATATCTAACACTGACAAGATTTTGTACATCAAGGAGATATGCTGAAATGAGTGGATGCTGCCAAATAAGCAGTTAATTCCTTCTCAGTTTGTATTTAGGACCAACAGTTTTCAGCTGCAGTCAGATTCTCTAGAAGCTCCTTTGGAAGCCTTTACCTAGAGGATCAAGCTGCAATTGTACACTTGCTTTCCAGTTAGCTCCCTGTATTGTGCTCAGTGCAGGTTCTAAATGCTTGCCAAGATTCACTGATTCCCTTGCCTGGAATCTCTGTGCTAATTTATACTACCACAGAAAATTAGCATAAAGAAAAAGCACCATGACCACCCTTCTACCAGTCTCACATTTTGCAGTTTTTTGTTATTATCCAGATTGAAGGAAAGACTTAGTTTCTCATTATAGCTTTACCTTTTATGAAAAATAACTGCTGATAAAAGAACTATAAAATCTTAATTGCTTTTCCTATGAAATTGATGAAATCTAATTAAAATATATCATATGCATTTCTGTGAGAAAGCATTTACATTGGGGTTTCTATTCTCCCTGCAGAGACGAGGAGCTTTCATATTTAAGTTTCATTGAAGATGTAACAGATGAAATTCTTAGAATTGGGGTATATTCTAACAGGTAAGTTACAGTTGTTTCAGTTTTGTAATGTTGTGTTAGAAAACCATAGATTCCATTAGTAAGGGAAGTAGTGGTTAGTAATAATTTCTTCGTGCACACATACACAATTAGCCCTTTCTTTTGTTTTGTTTCCTCTTCTTTTTTCCTTTGCATAAGAAAGGGGAACTAGGAAATATCTTTGGGTCATCAACTTTGATCTGCTGCTTTGTAGCATGAGATAAAAGCTTCTGTTAAAAACTGACCTAAAGGCCTAGGTGGAATAATACTAAGAACTCATTTTAGTTTGCAATATCTGTTTTGCTAAATAAACCAATTTACTAACCTTTTACACAACACAACTTATTCCTGTTCCAGTATGAATTCAGTCTTCAGCATGGGTTGCAAGGGTTACATCCTCTTTCAGATAAAAGTTAACCAGCTGGTAAATCAGATTATTTTTTCAATATGATACTGGTTCATTCTAAGAAAGAACTCTCAATTTATGCAAAAAAAACATTGCAATAACTTCTGTAAATACAAAGAATATATATATATACAGAATCTTAACAGATCTTTGAAATTCTGCATTCAAGGCAGTCTCATTTCATAATACTATGATCTTTCTCAGGGTTGATAATGTTCCCAGCTGTTTTTCCTATTCTATGCACTCATATTTTTTTCTTCTTATATCAAGGCTGTCAAAGAGAATACTAAATACACCAAGTAAAAACATTATTCCTCAAGAAATTTGAGAGCTTTCTCCTTCTGGCTCTTTCACAGTAATGTTTGCTTCCCTTAGAACCCTTCTTTCACTTTAAAAAAAAATAAATTTGCAAGTAAGCTAGGTTAAATTCACTTTACTTTCTAGAATTCTGTTCCAGTGACTGTGTACTTTAGTTATCACAGAACACTTTCTTTACAGAATTTTTTTTCTCATTTGGCCTAAGAAATGGAAGCGAGCTCTCAGGACTGAGGGCTTTTCTGTGGATTTTTTTTACTGAAGCTGGATCTTATTCCTCTTTATTTATTCATGCATATAGCAGCCACTATGGTGCATCCAAGAGATTTTGGATACTTCAGCATGCCAGTACAATCATGATGGATTGTTATTTCTCCCAGCACATAGGTCCAACAGATCAAACACAGGCATAGTTGTGCTGCAAGTCAGCCCACGATTGCCATGTGCTGCCCACAGCCAGGTCTGCCTGCTGAGCACGGTCCAGTGGGTTCCTGATTACAGGTAGCCCTCTTTATGACAGAGTGGAATTGAAACTGTCTTAGAGGTGCCATTCAGCTGAGAAAGGGAAATAAAAATCTACAGTCATTAGGTTTCATATATCTGGTAAAAGTTGGTTTTCCTCCTGTGAATTTTTTTTTTATTTGTAGGGTTCTGAATAAAGTGTTTGAGAGCCATATACAAGCAAATAAGCACCGCCTTGATGAGGTATGTGCTGTCCTTTATAACAGACTCTGCATATGATTTACGTGATGTTTCCAAAGAGCAGGGCAAATGTATCTGTATATTTGAGGGTAACCAGAGTACTCAAGGGGGAACCTCTCTCTCTCCATTAATGAGATTTGCTCACTCATGGATCATAGCAGATCAGGAGCCACAGTACAGTGGCAAAGAATGGACAACAGTCAATTCAGTTTGGTGGCACTCAGTGCTTAATTTAGTCACCTGATTGCAAGCAGCCTCCCTGTCCTTCTGTCAGAGTTAAGCCCTGAGTGTGAGCAGTGCTCAGGTGCCATGGGGCTGGGGAAGTGTCACACTCTTCTTCCTTCACCCCTTAGGGCAGAATGCGCCAGATGTTGGACGTGCTGAAATCAGACCTTTGCTGTGGCCAGAGCAGCGAGACAGAGCTATGCCATGCAGGCCTGGAAGCCATGGACCCACGGGAGCTTGAGAAGCCAGAAGAGCTCAGGTATCCCAGTAAAGGTCACGGGCTGAACAAAGCTCCAAAAAGCAAAGAATTCTGTGACAGCATGGACTTCCCACTAAAGGAACCAAACAAATGTGGATCACTGTCATGGAGTGAGAGGTCAAGGGAGACACACAGCAGGGAGGTGTCTTCAGATGGGACCACAGAAACTCTGGGTGCTGGGACAGAGTGTGATTTCTGTGGTGTGGAATTTGAAGAAGACACAGACACTCCACGCACCTACGTGGCAAGTTTACCCTTGACTTCTTGTGACTCTGATTTGGACATCAGTAAGGAACTTGCTGAACTTGAGGCAAGCTTAGCACACACCCTTCACATTGCACGTAACTATTCATAACAGCAACCAAAACTCACCTCTTAAATAGGGATAGAGCTCCTTCTATGGTGAGCTGCCATTTGTCAACCCATAGTAAATTGTTGTTACTTCTCTTTAAATACTGCTAAGATCTCTCTAGCAGGATACCAGTAATTGGGCATTAATCTCTGTGTAAACTAGACCTTAAATGATAAAGTGTCAGTTATCAGAAGAATTTTGTAGATTTTGCCTAGAATTGTATAATTCAAAGCAAACTTGAGAATATTATGAGATTCCTATTTTTTAGAGCTGTAATAATAAGTTATGAAATATTTATTGTTTTAAATAAATTAATTGATAGTGCAATAGATAGTGTTCCTGCTATAAAGATCTGAGATTTTGTAGTCTGCAAAAATTCAACAGCTTAACATAAATTTAGCATCAAACAATGTCCTCTTCCAGAATGGACAAACAGTTGTACCATGTAGTGTACTGTGTTAACCACTCACAGAAGCCCACAAGAGGAAAATCTGACTTCTAACAGTTCTATGTAGGTTAATGACTGTAGTTTTTTGTTTTCTTAACTGAATAAGACTGCTAAGGTTAATTTCTTGCACCGATGATAGCCATGGCATAGCATTCTGCATCAAGCTTTGGTTTTGGAAAAGGATTGAGTTGCTTACTGTTTGATGACTAGGACTATCTGGAAGAAGACACATCAGGCACCTTGTACAGCAAATGGAAAAGAGGTGGTGTATTTTCTGGTTGAAGTTTAAATTGAAGTCAGTACATGCATTGCATGAAATCAACCCAAATGTGATAGTATAATCAGAGTACAGCTATTGCCTGACATTCTCATTGCTGCAGAATGAGTTCAACAGGTTCTGAGGAAATGCTGGCAAATTACATTGTCTTGCTGTAGGTGAGGAACTAGGAGATGTCTTAGGAACCAGGATAGAGCCTGTCCCCTAATATCTCCTGGGGTCAGTTTTTAACCTTCTTCCTGCAAGTAGAGGCCCAAGTTGTACCAGTTCTTACATAATAACTGCTACTACTTGCCTCCCCTGTGCCTCGTGAGCATCGACCTAAGTCTGTGACTCTGTTGGCCGAATGACACCTTCAGGTACTTCCTATAGACACAGACCACTGCTTCACTTGTGAAGGATGAACTTTTCAACAAAAAAGAAATGTCAAAAAACAGCTAGAGGAAGCCAGTCAGAGAAAAACATGTCTGGCACAATCACAGCACTGCAGTGCAGAACACAATTCCCAAAGAAACCAAAAGGCACTTTCCTGGGTGCCTTGTCCACAATAATAAATTGCACTTAAATGACAGGAGACCAGAGTTTATTTTAGCCAAGTACTTGTGGCTGGGTAGATGGGCACCAGCCTTTCATCTGCCCCACTCAGCTGCCCTGTAAATCTGGCCTGCAGCATGAGTACTCTGGCTCACTGAAAAACAGGTGAGATAATGTGAGGACTTCTTCATCCCCCCATCAGAGCCTGTCTTGTTGAAAAGATGTGGCCACAGGGCTGAGTCAGTGCAGTGCAGGGAGGGTTTGTCCTCAGTCACAAGCAAACACAGACCTCCCATCCTCAAGGAAAGTCCCTCTCTATGCAGTACCCCCAGAGAAGGGATGCCCTAGGAAACTGTCATTTCAACTTTACAAAGAATTCTGACACACAGGACTGGTTGGAAAACTAAAGAGCATGGTTAGATGTATCCAAGTATAAAGCCTCTTTGCTCCTCAGACAGGACTTCACTCTTGGGGTTCTCCATTCCAAGTTCTCCATTCTTGGTCAATAATGGGAATTTTGGGGTTTTTTCCCCTACCTGTCTTTACTCTTGTGACTTGTACATCATAAAAATGTCACTCAGGGAACTTTGGCTTCTTGTCAACATGAGTCTGATTAAAGATTAATAAGAATTTCACCTGCAAATTTTGTAAATGAAAAAATACTGTAAGAAAACACCACGGTAGTGAACCTCACAGAAAGGCACAAGTAATGACATACTAATTTCCATGTAACACAAAAATAAATAAAAACAGCTCCTTGACCGTATTTCCTGTTGATGAACTGTCTCAGTATCAATGACTTTCATTCTTGCTAGATGCAACTTAAAAGAGGAAATAAATTAATTAAAACAGACCTTTCACAAAGAAAGCACCTGTCTGCCTAAACCCTAAGTGTGAACATTTGGATCCATAGTGGAATGTCTGGTAACAAACCAGAGAATCACACACCCAGTATCCAGCAACTGGAGCAGTTAGTCCACAGAACTGGTTTATCTTATTGTATAGGCACTCCTATCAGATAGCAGGGAAAAAAACATTCTAGATAAATGTTACTTATATAAAATCAGTTTATCTGCAGAGCCAAGAGCAAATTCAGGCTGCCTTGGATTTCCTTCTATTCACATTTACTTCAAAGTGGTGCTTAAAACATAAGTTGTTTAAAGACCTTGATATGCAAGCCTGAACCTCATCACTGATGAGATTAATCAACACTGCAATGTTTGGGGATTTTTTGGGAGTTTTAGTTGGTTGGGTTTGAATTTTTTTCACTCATCACATTTTACTTTGTGTTATACACGGGTCTTGGCACAAGCAGGAGCAGAACAAGGCACTCACACACCATTACATATCTGAGTCCTTCAGATGTAACCAACTTAGCAGCAGTCAGCAGCAGTGATCTGCAACATAAAGACTTTTTTCTGCCCAGATTGTTGTGGGCCATGAGTACATACACTATAGCATCTAGGGTTTTTTTAAAAATAGAAGCCTGCTAGTGTTACTTTGCTCTAACAAAACAGCCTCTTATCTTTAAAGCTACAGTTTTGTCATCACTGCTCTTTTTTTTCAAAGGTAGGATTCTGTTTATTTACTAAGCAAAGTAGGGCTTTCAGTCATTTAAAGTAAAGATTAATGGGATCAAAAGAAAGAGGTGCTTACATGTCTTAGGGCTGACCAGAAAACAACACCCTTCAAGCCATCCTTTTGTCCTTGATCCACCCAGTGTCTAAAGCTCCTACAGAGTTTTCATTTGGGCTTAGCTGCAGAATGACTTCACGATCTTGTTTCTCTGCACTTCTGTACACTTTATAATTTATAGCTATGCAAGAGTAGTTGTAAGAATGATGCAGCTCAACTGACAGCATTTCATGATTCAAGTTCAAATGGCTCCATCAGACAGGAAAAAAGGGCTACCTTTTTCCTCAGCAATGTTTTGTGCAATGTTTATGAGTGAGAAAACTAAAACATCAGCATAAAGAAAAATTAAGCCCAGGAGTTTCATTTGTAGCCTCTAAGGCAGGCTGTTCATTGTGGTGACAGCACAATTTCTAACCAATATGCCATTCTAATAATGCCCTTTAGTGCATTACTACTGTTCTGTGTCTGAGTACCTGGGAGAGGCAGCAGCCCCAGGCCACAGCCTGGGATAGGTATAAACAGCAATGGAAAATGAATGTTAAAGAAAACACAGGAAAAAAGGACTGGGGAAAGGGAAATAGTTATTACTGATTCCATCTTTTAAAAAAATGTGAGACCTATTATTGTGTAGAGCACAGATGTAGAGTAGAGATTTAGGTGCCACTTGTTAACAGTGGCCTTCAAATGTATTTTAGAGCTCCCTCATTTTTCTGCCTTTGTATCATAGCGCTTGTATTTGAGATCTAAAAATTTGTGCAAAGGGAAAAAAACCCACAAAACTGGAACTTGGGGTCTACTTCAGAAAGCTACAGGAAAGTGCAGTGTCCCACTAATTTTTGACCACCCAAGGAGCATACATTGATAAGCAAGTGCAGGGCACTGCAGCTGTGTGATATCTCCAAAGCCATCAATCTTTTTTTCTCTGGCACTTCCCAGTCACTTAACCTGCTGTTCTCAAGAGCTGACACCTGGCATGTACACAGATTACAAGGAACAGAACAGCAACCAGCAGTTTTAACAAAAAATAATTTTTCTCTCCAAAGCAACCAAGCCAGACACAACCAGTCCAATCTTCCATTTCCCTCTAGTGAAGTCTGCTTCATTCAGAAACAACCACCTTCAGTTTGCATTCTAGTAGTAAAGCAAGTGATATGCAAACAGGTGAGTAGTAAATTAATCTGCCCCAGCCATTTCCCCAGCATGGGTCACAGCCAGTCAAGGGATCCAGTTTCAAAACCTGTAGCAGGTCATGGGCCAGCGGAAGTCGAGCACGTCACAGGGATAAAGCATCACTGGGAAGGGAAGAGGAGAATCAGCACTTACCACTGGTATGACAAATCTGCTGCACTGTAGGGCACCCATAGCTCCTCTCCACTTCAGCCACCTTAAAGCCTAGGAGGACTCCCAAGGTGGCAGGCAGTGGAGTAGCAACAAGAATTGTTAATTCAAGTGAGGGATGAAAGGAAGGATCCAAACTCAAGGATGAAATATCTACTGTGTAGATGTTCTCTGGAGAAAGTCTTCAGAGTACCTGGGTTCCTCATGTTCCTTTTAGCTGACCCACTAAGCTAATTCTAGCTGACAGCAAAGGGCAGGAGTTGTGCCTCGCAGCCAGGTGACAACACAGAAAACTTCACTTGCATTCATCTTTGAAACCATGACACTGGCCTGCAAAAATCCAGCACCACATTTTGGCCTGTAGGAATGCCAGACATCCCCACAGGGACCAACACAGGCTGCTGCCTCCATGCCCTTGCTGCTCTTGTAGATCACAGGCTTCAGCACACACAGGTTCCCCTGCAATCCTTCCAGCCCTACCACGCTGAGGGAATGAAATTGGATCTTGAGAAGGGCAAGGAAAGACTACATAAATGGAGTAGGGAGGCCTCTGAAACCTGAGAGAGAGAAACTCAAACAGATCCTCAGGCTGGCACACAACAGAGCTGTGCTGTCCCATTCTCATAGAGGACAGGCAGCTGATCTGTAGCACGAGGTGCAGAGCTCTCTGCAGGTATCCCAAGAATTCAGCAAGCCTGTAGGACTCCCCTTACAGTATGTGTGAGGGCTGCAGCATACCTCACATCTCACAGCAGCCAGAGACTCGTTCCAGATGAGTAACAACTATGAGATGACCCCAGCTCTTCCAAGTATCCATTTCTCTCACTCATAAGCATGATCACATGCCAAAGAAGTGAAGCAACACGTTAAAGGCCATCAGCTCTCCTGTCAGCCTGAGAATTCCTTGCAGGATCTCAGAGGTGTAGCCTCTCCAATCAAAAATTCAGCTCTGAGGCATTTGACGCCCTGCTTTTCCCCAGTGTTTGACACAAGTGAAACCAGAGATGACACAGCACAGGTTTGAAAGCTGGCTAAGAGGCTTCCCAAGAGCTGGGCACAACCCTCTAAGATAACAGTGGATTGTAAGAGAAAGATAGAAGAGCTCCTGAAGCTTTCATCTTGGTTTTCCCCTCCCCAGACACAAGCTTGCATAATGGCTACTCCCATCCCACCCTGACAGTTTTCAGCTTTATACAGGGTTTCAGCCTAAATATCTGTCTTTAAAGGCTTTACTATGCCTTTCCAGAGGGTGTGTTTTCTCCATGGCTCCTCCTCACTATTTGAACATCTTTAGAGTCTGTGTTCAATTCACTTTATGGTGCTATCAGATCTCCTCAGCCAGCTCCTTGTTCCTCCCTTGACCTGAGGAAGCAGCTGGCAGGTGAGAGCAGAGCCCTGCCATAAAATACCCATGGTGCAGTCTCAGGCACACTCCAGTAACAAAGCTGAGGGGCAGGTGAGTGGTAGGATGGGACAGCCTGTGGCCAAAGTTACCTTCCCAAATATCAGGAAATTCAACCTACAGTATTTGTGCAGCAATTCCAGAATGTCCATTACCCTCAGTTCTGCTTATTTGTTATTATTTAAACACCAGCACTGTGCAGAAGGATAAGGCTGACTTTTTGTCTGGAAAACAGGCTCAAATGGAGCATTTTATTTCCAGTTTGATGGCATATGTGCACTGAAAATGCTAAACTCACCATGGCAGCCCTCCTACCACCATGACACTAAAGACAAATTTGCTCTGACTGCAGGGAGTACATACACTCAGCAATTCTCCTTATTTTGGGTAGATTGAAGTTTTTTGCAGTGCATCAAAGCTACTGCATCTGATACCTCTCATTTGGACTCCTATTGCTGTTCTGATTGATCTAGAAACTTCTCAGCTCCCCTAAGTTTCTAATGTATCAAGTCCTGGAGCTCTTGCCAAGAAAGCTTCTGGCCAGATGTGCCAAATCCAAATAAGTCATGTCCCTGTCAGCCAACTCTGGCTACCAAAAGCCTCTAATGGGGATTTTACAGTGACTGGAAAATAACAGCTGCAGTTTAAAGCCATTTGGGTTTAGAGGAAATGCAGGTTTTTGAAGATACCTTTGCCAGAGGTCTAAAACCAGTATAAATAATAAGTGTGATCAAAACTGCTGAATGCTTTACCAAGAGCCTCGGGTCCCAGGAAAGCACATTTTTCTCTTCTATTTTGAATCCATGTCTAATAAAAGAGCTTTGCTACACTGAACATGGCACAGGACATTCTCCAGGACTTGGGAACTGATCAGACAAGTATAGATGTATCTATGGTATGTCTTACCTGAAGCTGATTAATGCTTTCAAACTGAATGCCCCTAGAAGACAAAATTTTAGTTAAAAGCCTGATTGTTTCAGATATAGCTAGATGGACAACACTCTAGACTTTTAGCAAAGACAAGGAAGATGCAATTGTCCAGTGTGAAACTATAATGTCCAGTGTGCAATTCCTGCACCTCATAAAGCCTCCTGCTGTACCAGGTGAGCAGAGCAAGCTGTTGGATCACCTCCCTTTTTAACTCAATGCCAATTCTAGAATGAAAATAACTTCAATGCTAGCTGTTAGCAGCAGCTCCAATGATAGTAAGCATACAATCAACTGTTCTCTCACATGCTTTTGGAAAGGGCTCTCCAACTTTCAAAAAGTTTTTAATTCTTTCTACACCTAAATGTTAGAGGGAAACTGGAAGTTCAGTACCAAAAACAGCCTTAGAAAATGCAAAACATTGTGAAAAATTATGACAATGCAGCAGGCACAAGATTTTCCTGCCACAAAGATGACATCTATTAGTACCTGACAGCACAAGTTTTATTCCCAATACATGAAGCACATTAGAAGAGGGATCACATCACCTTTTTAAAGACAAAGTCCCAGCCTAGGACTACACATGAACAGTCAGTTCTCAAATTTTTCCTTTAATAATGGAACAATAAAAACTCATAATTGCTTCAAATATTTATTTCCATGGCAAAAATAGACTATAATATATTCATTTCACATATATTACATTCAGTAATACAAGCTTTTCTGTCTATGAAACACAATTTATACATTGTTTTACAAACCAATTTCAGTTTTACAAGAATTAAAGCTGGTTTGATTATACATTTTTACAGTATTGGTGGCAAGACAGCAAAAAATAGACATGTTAACTGCTAGCTTAGTACTAGAAAATAATACTTCATGTTTGCTACTTTTAAACAAAGTCCCATTTAAATACTTGCATACTGGCTCAAGTGAAAACTGAAAAAAATGGAGCCAGATCCTGTGTTCCTCTGACACTGAGGACTCAATCCTACAAAACTGCTGACAGGATTTCTTAACATCTGTTTGCTTTTAATGAATGAAGATATTTCAGCAGTGTGCAGGAGTGTACATACTTGCTGATTTGCCAGGTAAAGCCTGTTAAATTTCCATCCAAGTGCCCCCAGAAAAGCTACAAAGAAGACAGATCAGTTGGGTATTTCAAAGCAATTTAAGCAAGTATCTTTGTGAAGAGCATACACACCTTGTCTGGCAGAATTATCCAGGATTAGCAAAGTGACAGACTGGAGGATTTTACAGTGGTTTTCTCCATCAAATTTCCTACCCTTCTAAAAATTAATGGCATTTGCAATGTCTTCAAAGTGTATTAAAAGAAAGTCTCCTAATTTTACCTAAAACATTTCCAAATGGAAAAAGAGCACTTAATTCCCTTTATAAAAGTTAGGCACCTTCTGAAACTCATAAAATTAATAATTTGGTAGCTTTGATTGCTGCATATCTGAACTAAAAGAACATTACAATATCTACAGACTTGCTCTTTGACTTGCCACAGGCTGGATCTGTTGTAAACTCTGCTCATTAGATTCTTTATATTTGATTTCTATCTTCGTTCCCGAAGTAGAGCTGAAGAATAGATTTCAACAAAACAAACACACTGGAGGTTATTCTTCACCACTGAATGCAGGATGATGTGGAAAATAGCAAAGAATAGAACCAATGGCTATTTAGCAACAATTTTTTTAAAAGCTCATTGAAGTTAGCAAATCCTCTTTTTTTCAGCCTAGTTAGACCTTAAAGTAACATGAGATACCAACAGAGTGCACCAAGTTAGCTGGTCCCAAGCAAGATGGTAGTCAGAATTTTTTTTCCTCTTTAACTTTTCTTTTTACAGACAGCTTTGCAACAGCAGTTAAAAGTTTAAGATTTTTCTCCCTTACCTCAGCACAATATTTCACTGTTTTAATGTCACTGTGTTGCAAATGCTTCACTGCAACAGAACTAAGTACATGGTGAATTCCACATTTTGAGTCTCAATGTTAGCCCAGCCTTAAATTGGTGCAACTCACACAAACTGGCTTCATTCAAAGCATAGCTAGACTTTTGAATAATCTCACCTGCATCCATTAAAAATTATCACTGCAAAATTGCAAGTATGCCTATTCCCCCTGCATTTTGTATCTGTAAAACCAGAGACTGGTTTGAAAAATCTGACCTTTAGTAAGTAAACAGAAATTGAGCTGACAAGATTGCATTCAATACATTTGGAAAGGAAGATATGTAAAAATAACAGCCTCTGAAAAAATATTTGGAGTTTAAAAAATCACATTTTAAAAAGCCAGTAAAAATAACACCTATGACTACATATTCACTTACCCTACCATGCCATGAAAAACATACCATATGACTCAAACCCTACTAGCAGCTCTACTTTGGATACAAAACATTCCAAATCCTCCTCCAAATGCCTTCTGCCACTCCTCAAATCCTGACTCTATGTCCAAAATTCTGTTCTTGCACAAGAGAATTTCTTTTGAACTCTCATCTACTTTTCCTCTGAATGCTGTACTTTCCTGTATGCACATTCCTGCTGCATTCTTTTGGTTAATTCTTGTAATCTGTATTTAAATTTGAAGCAGAAGTGCATATTCATGCTTCAAGGGCTTAAGCTTTCATTGGCAGTAAGCCCATTTCAATTCCTACAGTATCATGAAGAACTGCAGGAATTTTGCATCTTGCAGAGCTGGACTCTGGTTTCCACAACTTTGCTCTATTGGAAAAAACTCAACCCTAAACTCTAAAGCACTGAGTTCTTAGCAACTGAAGCATTGATTCCTTCAAATTGATAATTTGAACTATTGAGAAACGAGTTCACTGTTTTTAAGTCCAGGGATTTAGTAATGCTATTGATATTAACACTGAGGTCTCATTACACAGCTATGATAAACAACCCTGCAGTTTCCAAGTTTGGTCCAGAAGCCATCGAAATATATGAGCCACTCAACTTTAACAGCTGCTCCAACACAAAATATGCAGCAGCAGCAGCCTCAGTCTTACTTATTAAATTTAAAGGAGCCATTTTAGAGAAAATTGCTCAGAGTGTTGCCTACTTCAAAAAGAGATACAAAGGATTACAATAGGAGCCAAATGTAAAATGTCAAGAATCTTTTCCACCTTAGTAAAAATTTATTTTCCTTTTATTTGTTATTACTGTATTTTAGGTTTTTATCTAAACGTTGGTGATAACTTAGAGCAGCTTTTCACCCATAGAAATACAGGAACACTGCCTTGGTCACCTGCTTTGAATTAAATGTATTTCTACACATAAACTGGAGCACCCTGCACTTCTATTGTTCACTTGTGTGAAAGGTATTTCAATGAGAGAAATACTAAGGCATAAAACTTTTCCTGCTCTTCCTGGGGGACAGCAGAAAAGGAGAGCAGTGCTGTGCAGGCTGCAGAGGCTAAGCAAAACTCCCCTGTGCACCTCAGAGCTTCTCCCTCACCCAACAGGGCCAGGAGGGACCTGCAGCCTAAAGCTAACCCAGCTGAGTCTGTGACATCTCTGTCATGGACAGGGCTCTGACTTAGCTTCAGGTTTCAGCCCAAGACTACAAAGATTCACTGGCCAAAAAATCTCTCATCAGAACAACCAAGAAAGAAATCAAATATGCAGAAGTCCTTAACTACTGTTTGCATGTTCTTGTCCTGTCTCTCCATATAATTTGATCCTAAAAAGCATCTCCTACCTAGTCAACAAAAAACCACCAAATCTGTCTCTTGACAGTATATAGCACCTTTATTTGTCCCTGAGAGCTCTGACATCCCTAGAGATCAGCATCATCTTTGCCATTTGCTGCAAGAATTTTTCATACAAGTTTTCTTACTAAACAAACTCTGTTCAAATCTTGCATAATCACCTGATTTCATCCCCATAAAAACAGATACACATTTGGCAAAATTGGACAGGCTTTTAGAGAAATTTTAAGCTTTTTGACAAATAAATCCACCTCTGACTCACACTGTGGCTGGATTTGGACAGTGGATATTCTTAAAATATCCAAAACTTCATGAAGCACCCAGCACAACTACATGTAAAAATGCATCCATTTTCAAGGCTCAGAACAAAAGTGCTAAAAACTGAATTGTTTTTTATAAGTTAACTGAAAATCTAAACAAATATTTTTAAAAAATATTTTTATAGAAGATTCTGAAGTTTAATTTCATTTGGTATCTAGAAGAGAAACTTCTCATTTTCAATGCTCACTTGGAGTCATATGCTTACAAACAAAAGCAATCCTACAGTGTTCAGTCGAAAAAACTCACATAAAATCAAGTCTGATAAGATCAAGTCTATTACTGCAGAAAACAGACTGCTGATGGACAGAACTGGAAGCTGAAGGGGAGGAGGTAGCAGTGTTACACCAAAAAAACCAAAACTGTGACTACCAGATTTGAGCACAACCACCTCTAAAAGTGAACACAACTTCTTTTAGCTAGAAACAGAAAAATAAGCCAAAAGAGACACATTTCCTCACCCACCTCAGATAATCCCATAAATACTGGATTAAATTGCTTGTTATAACTGCTCCTTTAATGCCACACAGCTGATGTTCTGTCAAAGAAACTGCTGCTTGAAGTTCTGGTTGTCCATCATGTCATTGAAACTGCATCTATCAGGTTATGAAGATCACAGTGCAAAGTTTAGAAATGGAAAAGGTACAAGCTGCATTTCAGAGCCTGCCCTCCCATTCAAAAAGATTTCTGCAGATAGAAGTTAACTGTGGCAAAAATTAACAATGTTTTTAAAACACTGCATGACACAAATAGCTAAGTACGTTTGCTTCTTTCAATACTTCTGTCAACATGGATATATCAGATTGGTATGTTTGCAAGGTTTATATATAAAGAATCAGTCTTCAGAAACTGGTTTCCTCTGGACTTCCAGTTTTATATTTGGCAATTAATAATTCCTAGGCATTTTATATTAGAACAACATTTCTCTAGTCTGAAATATTCAATCTGATTTATACTGAGAGTGCAACAAATCAGACTGCTTCCAAACAGACCTGAAAGCATCAGATCAATATTGTGTACCTAAAAGTAATATATTTTGTATAAAATGACATATTATCACAATGTCTTTTGGACCATGTGTTTAAATTCGTGGAAGCAGCTTACTACAGAGGAAATTTAAGCAACCTATTTATAATTCTTAATTCATCTTTTGGGACACAACTAATGTTTTGAAGGGGGTTTAAGAGTTTCCAAACCCTTGTTAGAGCTCAGAAAAACAACAATTTCAGCACTAATAGACCTGGCTTTTAGTTTCATTTCATTTCACTAAGTAGGTATCAAGGGAAATGTACACTTAACCATACCTGCACACTGGTCTGCTACAGGGATTTTTCAAAATTAAACAAGATATCTAAAATCTACAGCTCAATTTGGAATAGGGATTTTCAACTCGGCATCTCAAAACACTTGGAAAGGCAGCGAAAACCACGCTGTCCCCCCTGAAAACCACAGAGGATTATTTAGGGATATTGTCATTTGACCGGCCCCATGGGACAAAATGGAAACTACAGTAGGCTGTACCTACCTCAGGTCATTCCACAGCACTGACTCAGCCACCTACACAGCTGCTAAATTACCCTCATCTCCAGTGTTTCCTCTAGGAGCTCTTCTTCTGCAAGTTCTCAAATGCTCTTCATCACAACACTGCACAGCATTGGCAAAATCTGCTCTAACACTAACAAAATAATCTGGAGGATTCTACAGAAACTTCCAGTGCTTTACTGGCTTTTTAGGCTGGGAATATTAACATTTTTAAGGTCATCTTTGCACTGTGTAAACCAGCAATCATAGCTGCCACACCTCTTCCATTACACTTCATACAATCATTTCCACTTCACCACTCTGCACCTTCCTACTCCCATTTTAGTTCTCTCACTTCATCAACTTAAAAAGCTCTTCTTAAAATAACAGGTTAGTAATGGTATATTACCAAATGAAACAATGCATGATTATAGTCTCTATATTTAGCTACATAAATAACAGAGCAAAAAAAAAAGTGCTTAAAACATTTGCATCCACTTTGATTTCAGCCAGTAAAATCAAACTGTCCTCTAAATATATGAATAATACTGAATATGTACTTTCTCTCATCCACTTGTTTCCAATAATCTTGTAGATTCTTAAAATATTTTTCCCCTGCCTGCTGCAGGTAAACATGTCTCCTCTCAAATGAAAGTTATCAACAGTTACCATTATCTTTCACTTCTCTGTTCTATTACATGGCACTCCAACTAACTACCAACAGCTTCCCTAGGACCTTCTGCATGATTTCTAAAAAGTTGGTTCAAACGTTGTCAGTCTTCTCTGAAAATATTATTATGTTTAAAAAGTTTTCAGTTGTGGTAGTTAATTTTTTTTTTAAATTTAAAAAATCCCAAATATAAAAATAGCTTTCTTTAAAGCAACAGCTTAAAATATTTTGCTAAGTAAACCAGAGGAAACCAAATGTTCATTTTAAAAAATATAGATGTATTGTTCTAAATATAAAATTGAAAGCAGAATGAAACTGCATAAGACCTTGACATTCCAAGGGGCAGGTTTCTGACCCTATGTGCACCTACAGATTTTAGCTTTTGCACAGTCAACAATTATGTTTCAAAACATAATGTTAGTAAAATTGTACTATACACCTCCATTCCATAAGATACTTCTTTTGCTCAGAGTAACACCACTCTAAAGCATGTGTGCAAGTTAAATCATTCCTTAATGTGACTGTGGCTGAACATGGGAAGAATTCAGTCAAGCAAAGATCCTGCAGTGCAGGGACTGTTACACTGACTCACATTTAACAGTCACATGGCAACCCCAAATGGTAATGCTGGGATTCATCATCATAGAACACCAGTGAGAGCAGGTCTGGACAACTCTGATTTTCTTTCTGTAAACTCTTGCAGAGTCTCTTAGGAAGTGGCAGGGGTTAGATAAGTCTAGAACTTTTGAGAAACTGAATGAGAACTCCATAGACAAAAGTGTACTGCGAAAGAGTCTGCACCATCATCATTCTCTGCTGCCTCAACATATCCAGCACTCGTGGGATGTCCAGCATCTGGAAGAAGAGAAAAAAACATTACAAGTGACAGGTGAGCAAGGAAAATGGCTTGCACTTTCCCAGCAGGAGGTTCAGAGCAGTACCTTAGTGATCTAAGGACAGAATCAACTGTTCTGATTTCAGCTCTGACAATTCATTGCCCAAGCCCACAGTATGGACTGCACTACACCACTGATCATCTGGGAAATATGCATAATGGTAAAGTTACCTATCTCATGGGCTATTGGTCTTCACAAACCTAATGGCTGAAAAAGTCTGTCACAGTGTTAGGAGAGAAATGCACAATGAAACAATAAGTTTGCTGAGTTTCAAATGATATATTATTAATGAACATTTTACACCTGTCCACTTCTGGCTAGAAGTTGATAGGACTGATTTTATTCTATTAAACTACCACTTTGTCCTCTACAACTAATACTGCAAATACACTGCACTTAGGAACAAAATAAGAATACGTACAGAGACTGGCTAAGAAAGCATGTTCTTGAATACTTTCCACTCTAATTAAGGCAAGGAACAGTAAAGTCAGGATGAAATCCTGAAATATGCTCAGTGGCTTAGGGCATACTTGCTCCACTCAGTGACTCAACATCTTAGCGAGTCAAGAATGCAAATGAGCATTCCAGTGCCTGGTGTGCATGTGGGCAGCTCTAGAAGATTATTAACTTCTGTTGAATTCCCAAGAGCCATTTCAAGCAGAGTTGAAAGGCCTCTCCCAACAGCATGGCATATTTTGGGCAGGTATTTACTCTCGTATTACCTAACATTATTTAAAGGCCAAGAAAGCAGCAGAGCTCACCTCATTGTGCTCCAAGCAGGCGATCATGATCTCTGCCAGGATGACCACCCCTGTGCGCCCCACGCCCGCGCTGCAGTGCACCAGCAGGGGAGGGTTGGAGCTCTTGGGGTCTGCTGTGCTGTTCGTGTGGCGCCGCACCGACTGGATCTCCTCCAAGTACGCTTTAAATCCAAGATAAGAGTCATTAATTTAGGAGATGAAGCCCCATAAACTGTTCCATTATACTGTTGGACCACCAGAAAGCAGTAATTTAACAATGGACATTCCACAGGAAAACTATGTATTGTATAAATCACAAGTCATGCCCCAACCGTAGCAATACAGATCTACAAGGATCATCTAAATTTTGCAAGGATTTCCTTGCCTTGTTCCCCTATTCCTACTGAAGACAGCTTGTGGCCATCTTGCTACTGCTTCAACATACTCAAATGTGTAGTATGTTTTACTCTATATGGACTTCTGGTAAATTATTTGCTTTAGACAGAAAGAATCACTTTAATAAAATGTCAGGTATATTCCTGCATAAAACATCGTTCAGTATCTCTCACTGGTGTGAAGAAACTTTTTACAATGGAATGCTTGGCAAACTTGTCTAAAGTTACTTCATGTATAGCAACCATTTTAGAAAGTATTAAAAAGCACCACAAACCACACCCCAGAACAAAGCTATTAAATACAACTTACATAAAAATCCCTTTAAGTCTTCTGGACAGCCATGCTCTGGCCAGTCAGTATACTGCAAATGCCAAACCGTTCTCTCCTGTCCTGTGAGAAGATGTTTAATCTTCAAACCCGTAGTTGCGTAGCAGCCTGAGTCCGTACGGAATCGCGTGGTAATCTTAAATCTCCCATATGTCACAGTGTTGTGTCTTGAGCCAAGACGTGGCCAGTATCTGAAGCTTTTTTCTCTCCCACTTTCCTAAAAAGTAGAACATTTGCTGTTAACAATAAACCCTTATAAGAACACTGTTCCTGTAATAACAACTGTATCTCTCCTCTATTAAGTAGTACTAGTGTGTTACGGCCTCTTACTCTTACTGAGGCCTCTTACTTTCCAGCAGAAAGTTTGCAAATTCATTTTTCTGCCAAAGAAATCAAGGCAGAAAGGGGTCACTAGAAACTTAATCTTTGATCTGTCTATTTGTTGGAGCAAAGATCCCCTTCCTCTAACAGATTATTAAAAAAATCATGGTGGAATTTCTGGGAGAAACCTGACTCAATTTCTACTCACTTCCTCTGCCGTCACCATAGCTATGATGGCAATCCCTTGTTCCCAGATCATCTGCCAGAAATCCTGACATGTATTTTGCAAAGGGCCCTGTGTAGCAATGTAATCCCACTCTATGCCACCAACAGAGATCTGTAAAAAGAAAGACATTAGGTTAGTAATTATTGAAAACCCTTTCTCCAGTTCAAATATCAGTCATTTGAAGATGTGCAAAATGAAAAGACTGCAACACCACAGAAGTATGAGCCCATTGTGAGTTTTATCTACCCCATTTTTTAGCTGCATATTGTCACATTAGATGCAGAAAACACAATACTATACGTTCACAGCTAAATAAACATATTTTATATCATAAGGATCATGTAAATCTGAGAATACTAAATTGCATTTCTCTTTTGTGAGTTTAAGGTCTTTTAGCAAATTCAGATTTAGGGAAGCTATCATACTCTGGTGCTGTAAATATTATTACAGTACTAGTTGTTATTTCCTGAAAAAATATTATCTTGCTTGAGTAGGGTCAAGATTTGTGAATAAGGCAGATAAATTATGATGCCATGTTGGTATATAAACAGATTCATTAAATAAAGACAGCAACACAACTACAAATGCTGCTTTGACAATCTCAACTCTTTTCAGAAAAAGCATGAAGCCAACTGTAGTTACACTTAGAGCAGATAAATGTATTGAAAATGAATTAACTGCCTTTCAGGTTCTTGAAGTCACTCTTCAAATTCTTTTAAACAGAGCTTAAAGAGTTAAGGATGGGGACAGGTTTTGAAAAAGCCAATTTTCCCCTGGCTCTGGCAGCTCCTTTAATCATCCAAAAAAACTTAAGCTAGGAGCTTAAGAGAGAGAGATGGAGGGATTGTCATTCACCTTACCAAACCAAAACTGATAGCCAAATGCATTTTTAGTTACCACACGAAGTGGGACATTTTCCCCCAGAGCATTTCTCTCACCTTGATGTGAGATGCGTTGATGTAGCCCGTGTTATTTTCCTTGGTTGGGACCAGCTCCACCCTGGTATCATCGTAAGGAAGCACGTCCTGGAAGCGGTTCCTCTCAGCATTCTCCGGCAGCCGCGCGATGGAGCACTCGCCGTCCATCAGCCGCTTCTTCTGGACGCGCTCGTATTCCGTGAACACCATCCCCTGCTCCAAACGCTGCTCCAGCATTCTGCACTGCAGGGCACAGCACAACCCTCAGAGGCACGTTCTGAGCTGGCTCTGTTGGAATTCCTGTATGCACTTTCTTCTCCTACACATTCAATGCCTTCCCAGCTTTAATGTTTCCACAAACATACCAGAATAAACCAGAGGCAACCCTAACCAGCAGGAATTTTGTTCAAGTGAAAACTAAGCAGCCTGTTATACTTCAGTAGGTCACAAAGATTTATGTGGGTACTGCTGGTAAAGGAAAACTTACTTCATAGTTTCTGCAAAGACAGCCCAGCCATACTGCATACTGCTTCAAATACCTTTGATCCATTGTTCAATATAGCAGCAAGATGACATAATTTGAAAGGTCTCCTTGAACCTTATAATAATAAAAAACCCCAAAAATAATAACAAAAGACCACACAAACTTAGTTGTTTGGATGGAGAAAAACGAAATTTTGCTTACATCAGGAAAGCTGCCTTAGAAACTTGCTTCAGTTAAAGTATAAACCCAGAATTTTTTCTAATAGTATAATTCAATCTTTTTTTTATTTAATAAACTGCTCCCTCCTCCCCTTTATTCTCTTGAGACCAAGTTGCTTCTAAATCATAAGACACTTCTGGAATTTCTGCATCTCTTTGCCAACAATAATTAGAGGAATAATATGTAAGATTTCAGCCAGAAAATTTCATCTATGTCACATGTCCCCAGATTCTTACAGCAACTGCTCTGTGGTATCAGGTCATAGAAGTGTCTTATATCAAGCAAGTATGCCAAATGCTGCAGAGGAAGGTGTAAACTTCCATCATATGCAATTTGCACACCAATACATCAACTGCAGAAACTCCTTTATTACCTTTACGCTAAATTCACATCTTTAAACTGATAATAACATGAAGCTGAGCAATGAAACAGGCACTGAATCAACACTAAACTTATCTTCTAAAATACCTGCACTCTGGACTTCTTTTCATGTCACATGTCTACTTTGCTTTGCCTCTTCTCAACTGGAATTTATTCTACCTCTACATGACTGCCTGAAGAGAAAATGTAGTGACATGACTTTGTCATAACTTGACTTTGTGGTTTCTTCTTTGCCACAATGCTTTGGGCAGAGTTAGCTGAATACAAACACAGATGAATCCAGTAAAGGCCAACCCAAAAGAGATGATGGCTCTAGCTAAGAGGAAATAACCAACACAGGTACTAAACCTGTACTTCAGCAACACAATGTTAATTTTTCTCCCTTGGCATCTTAAGCCATGTCTATGTAGTTCAACACAGCTTTTACTGAGTGAACTGCAATTAATTTTCTTGGTCTGTTCATTTAAACTGCAGCTGGTGAGAGCAGGATTATTCCTTCAGGTTCTAAGCCCTAGATTAGATCCCTAGTGACTAGAAACAAAATTGAGCAAGAGAGGACCTGCAGCTGAGAATGCCCAACCATGCTCAGGATTGGAGACTATAGATACCACTGGTGGAAGAATGGGCAATAATCACCATAGAATTTTGTGTACCTAGCTGCTCCCTGGTCAGATGTGTGATGGCACTGCTCTTCATAGCCCATCACAGCCTGAATATTGACTGTATTTCATTTTCCTGCACTTCTTAAATGATGTATGGAACAGACTGAAGCAGACATAGGATTTTTTTTATCCCGACACAAGCTGATAGAGTCTTGTATTTTTCAAGAATGATCCTCAAATTCTAGAACCTGAAGTCCTCTCATTGATCTGACATTTTTTATGGAGTTTAAAATTTCACCAGATCAAAAAAAAGTTCTATGTTTTATGGACTCTACCTGAAAAAAAAAGACAAATACAATCTGCACAAGTTGTATTCTGAGGATGCAATTAACTGCAAAACTCACTCTAAACACCATATGAATTTTTAATAATTGCAAATAAAATCAATCTCACACTCAGAATTTTAAGCTTCACAACTTATCACTCTGGAAAACCCAAAATTAACGGGATCAGTTGCACAAAAACACATCAGGAGGCACTAGTGAATTCACTTCCTGTATGTTCAGAGTGTAAATTATAGTTGAATCATTGCCATCTTAAAGAAAAATTTGAGTTACACCCAATAGTTCTAGCAATGACTCGTCAATTAGGAATCTTTTTATTTTATTTCTATTCTCAGCATTTGAGTTGCCTTAATATGAAGCATTTTACAGTCAATAAAACGTACCACTCATAATCATATAATTTTGAAAAACTACCAGGGTAAATCAAGCATTAAAAAACGTCAACATACTCGTTCATCATTTGTTGCTCTTGTTGATTCTTCCTTCCCCTCATCTGGCAGAGGCATTCTAGTCAATGCCAGTCCATTTAGGGCAGCTAGCTTCAGAGGCCCCATTTTTTTTGCATCATTTTTATTCTTTTTCATACCCTGCAAAAGAAAAGCTAAAATTTATAAATATTCTTAAATATCTGATGCAGTTATAAAGCAGAAACCAGACCAGTTCAACTAAGCAAAAGATACTTCTCTGGCCCCTCCTGTGAACAGCTCTGACCTTTTTCTTTGATAAGCACTGCAGTGAGAGATTAGGGTGGTGGGACCACATTCCTCCAAGGACACAACACAAGTCTGTCTTCATTCCACACAGGTTAATGAAACTGCATGAGAATGACAAATATTGTTCTCTAAAGCTCATGACTGAGGGTGTGAGGTGGCAACTTTGGATAATTAACATTCTTGAACAGACCTGGGATCACTTCCCAAACCCAAAAATATGTAAAAACTATTCCTTCATAGACTACACAGTTTGCAGACACTTTTCTTCCCTACAATCAGGCAATGACCATATAACTTTAAGATATTTGGATACAATTAAGTGTTTTACTAAGTTTGCAACAAACTTGAAATACAAAACACGAACACAGAACTGCAGACAGATTTGAGTCCTAGACCAGGCCATGAATGTAAATTATGTAATTACCATCCATTATTTGATGAAAAATATCAAAGGGGAATTTCTATGAAAGAATCAGTTCAAATTATTTTTTTTAAAAGGATAAGAGGAAACCTCATCATTCCTGATGTTGCTAAGTTTAATTGTTAACAAAAATACACTGAAAATATGAGCGCACATGCTGCTTGAATGATAATCAATGCTTTCAAAAGTTAAATGGTGGTAAGAAACAGGAAGACAATACAGGAGGATGAGACTTCATCTAAAAGTGAACACAAACACAATAAAAAGTTCACTGAAAAGCAAAATGTGCAAGCATTGGTAGGGGCCAGCTTTGTCTGAAAATGTGTTTTTTGGAGAGCAAATACTAAGTAACTATCTAAATGTGAACACCAGGAGGAAGATATCCTTTTTATTCCCCTATATCCACATTAAAAAAACAAGAGAAAGATGTAGAAAAACATACATAATTATAAAAAGAATTTAAGCTGATGCAGGTTCATTTCATTGTGTTCAGATCCATGTATAGCACATCTGACAGACAAAAACTTGTAGGAGTAGTATTTCAATACACAGTTTTTTCATATGTTATTTGTTGCAGTATCTGCTGTTACTACAGCAGTACAAGTTATATAGCAGTTCCCCTGCAGTCCAATATATGCAGAAAACTATTTGACACTAACTCAGGTATCAATCGATTTTAAAAGGCAAAATAATAATAAAAAATGGTCTTCCTCTATTAGCACCTGAATTCTGCCACAAAATACATAAAACTGAACAAAAGTTTAAATCAAAGTGGGTGCTAAGGAGTGCCAGTGAAATTGTGCAGTCCACACAGACCTTGATGTTTCTGTGAGGTGGGAATTACAGGAAAGGTGAAACTTGCAGGTTTTCACTATTTAGAGTCCTAAGATTGGAGAAAGAGATATTGCAAGCAAGAAAAACCTTCAGTGGGATAAAAACAGCTTGAAGAGAAGGCAAAAGGAAAAGGATATGAAAAAGGGAAGGAATGTAGTAAAGAAGAGAATGCAAGGAAAGAATTTATTCCTTAAGGTGTCAGGTTCCCCTCTTAGGTCAGAAGAATCAGGCAAACAAATTTTTTAAAAAGCAAACTTTTCGGCTACATATCATATTTCAGTGCAAGAAAGATGAGCAAGTTCAATGGAAAGAGTTGTTTCTGCTCCAGATAAGAAGTAGGGCAGAGCAGGGATCTAGAACTGATCTTAAACGAGCTCCTTCTAAAGTTCCTAGCCAGGTTAGGTTCTCAGATGCATGGAGACTGCACAGTTGGATTTGTGTGGGTGGACTAAACACACAGAACTCAGACATGTCAGAGGAGGGGATAAAAGATAGCTAAGCAAAGTTAACCAGGGAAACACAGAACTATAAAGGTCAAGCTTAAGGTAGCTTTTAATTCATATGTTTTAAAAGCATCTCAGGCTGATTAAAAGAACCCCAAACCTCAAACAAATACAACAATCAACTGCTACAGACAACCCAAAACAAGACAAATAGTATCCACTTACACCTAGAGGGGGAAGGCCTTCCACAATATTCTTCTTCCCAGACAAAAGATCGGACACGGGTCTCTTCTTTACTGAATCTTTCCTTACTCTGTATCTCCCTGATGTTGTAAGATCAGATTCTGACATAGATGGAGTAAGCAGTCCTTCCCCTCTTCTCTGTACCTGGCCTTCTACTAGTAAATGAACAGGGCTCATATCTTTCATTCTCTTTTCTGCCTCTGTGATATGTAATTTAGGCTCAAGAATATGCAAAGGGCCAGTAGATGAAGCAACAGAGCTATAAGGGTAGTTTAGTACTGAATCATGAGAATAACCTCCCATAACAGATGAAAGTTGGGTTTGATCTTCAGGGAGAGGAGAAAGACTTGAACTGGCCTTATTCTCTTCTTCAAATTCTTCTTCTTCCTCACTACTGTGAATCAGCATAGTGGCATCTGAAAGGGTTTTCTTGTGATCACAGTTCACACATTCTTCTTGCTCACCTTCCTTTTGCTTCGTTCTCTCCATCAGAATGTTGGGCTGTGACCCTTCTGAGATAACTCTTGGAAGAGCCACATCTGCTGCAGAAGCTGACATGGTCCTCTCTTTAATTCTTATTCCTTCAAAGCTGGGAGTCAAGCCTGCTATTTCAATACTGTTCCTTTTCTGCAGCTGAGCATGGCGTGCCGACATCAGAGGTTCGCTGACCTCCTGAAGAGAATGTGCCACAGGCAGGCTGTCTTCCTGAAATGTCTGGACAGAATGGTGCACTCGCCTTGTGATAAGATCTGGATTGCTGCTGCTGATGTAGATGTGTCGAGACAGGTCTGGAGTACTGTTTGCAGGCCTTGGGTATGGGTATGGGGGAGGTGGTCGGTAGACTTGAGTCTTCATTATATTTGGTGCTGGGTAATCCTGAGACTGGAGCTGCACATTTGTCAACTCAGGCACACTGACTGCCCCAACAACTGGGCGCTTCTCAGCAGGATAGGGGTAGGGGGATTGGCTGTGGAAGCTGTAGTTCAGGTTAAATGGGTAATGGTTAGATTGTGGGGCAGCAAAATGGGCATGCTCTCGAATTTCAGGCTGACTGTAAACCAAGGCATCAGGCCTGCTGTAAGCATACGAGTTGCTGATGTTAAGGTTTCTCATTGAATGACTCTGCCTATCTGTGTGCACCATCCCCCTGTTGAGCTGTCTCATCACAGTCTCATAGTCTGGTGTGGGACGATAAGAAGGTGGTATTAGTGCACTATGTCTGTGTGATGGGACATAATCAGTTCTGAGGACATCACTTCCAGTAATGCTTGGGTTAGAGGACATGGGAGATGGCTGCAAGTAATGCTGTGGATTGTTCAAGGAGTTTGTGCTGTGTGCACTATAGACACTCCCATTGCGGAGCCGACCACTGTAGTCATGAGGGGTTCTATCCAAGCTAGTCTGAGAGTGACAGTAGTATCCATTCTGATTGCTCACAAAGAGGTTATCTGCAAGTAAAGTTTAAGAACAATCTTTATGTCCAGGACATCAGACAGATCCTCAAATCCTTATCCTCTATTTAAAGATGTAGCTAAGGCAATGTTTGATATTTTCCAAACCTTAGTTATTCTTAGCTATGTATTGAAATGGGAAGGAAAAAAACCCAAACCAAAATCCCAGCTTTTCTGTTGTTGTTGATACTCAAGGTATACACACCAGAATAATGCCTTATATTCACTTCAATCATGCAAAATGGGGAAACACTGTCTGCTTACAAATTACTTTCTTCTGTTTAGGATATATTTCCTAAATTTCAGTCCAAGATAAACAAAGTCCATATCAACCTTAAACAACATCACTGAAAAAATGAATGTCTACACTAGCATTTGTACCAATGTAATCAGTTTGAACATCAAAGAAAGAAAGAAAGAAAGAAAAAAAACCAAGAAAAATAACACAAAACAAAAATACCACCAAAAACCTAAAAACAGTCCCATAACAAGCAAAAAAACCCTTGCTCTTCTCTTTACTACTCCTTCAAGATGTACGTAAATATAGCACAGCAAAAAAAAAAAAAAATCATATTACCTTTTCTCCAGAAATTTTGGAGACAGTTTAAACTACCATCATGTCTTGTTCACACATATTACATACACCTACACTCTAAAGAAAACAGTTTATACATCCAAGGCATATTTAATCATTTCAATTACAACTTCATTGGATGCACAATTTGCCAGTCTCCAGAGGAGAACAATTCAGTCATTGCTCTAGATGCCTTCATGATTTAACTATCTGGGTCCACCAAAATAATCATCACACTTATGCTACTGAATTTGCTGATAATCAAAAACTGTTTTATGAAAAAAATGTTCAAAAATAGGATACTTGTAGTAGCAAGTACCCAGCAATACTTACAACACTAAACTGCAAAGAATTCAGTTACATTCTGAATGTAGCTGAATACCTGTGTTTTTTTCAGACCTGTGTAACTCTGTTTTGATAGAAAAGGTGCCTATTCCCTTCCCTGTGAGCTGGCTTTTTAGAGTACTATTTGGATGAATTTGGAAAGTTCCTATCAAACTTGAGGAGACTTTGCAAAAGATTAGATGCAGCCCTTCAGAGCAACAACTCTGTTAATTAAAGACACAATGTGTAACAATCAAAATAATGAAAGTAAGCAGCCATGGCTCTGCTGTAAACTGGTAAGATAAGGAGTCTACATTCTTGAGCATACTTGTCAGGATTTGATTGGGTTTCTTTCTTTCTTTGTTTCAATCAAATATATACCAAGTCCACAACATGCAAACATTCTAGCCTTTGAATTCCTCAACACCTTGTAGTCTAGCAAACTTAGACAAATGTCTCTCTTCCTGCATTCTGGGTTTGATTTTTAGTTGTGTGAATTGTCTTGGGGCAATCTCTGCAGCTATTAAGACCAATATTGACAAGGATCTCACAGTGCCATAACATACCAGTTTGATACACCAGCCAAAGAAAGCCATAGTCAGCTTAAACTCACACAAGACACCTCAGCCTACAATTGCTGTACATGCTTATCCTAATCAGAATTGCTCATCTCCTATTTGAGAGGATATGGAGGAGGAACAGTGGAAAAAACTGGGGATGTTTAGCCTGGAGCAAAAAAAGGCTCAGGGAGAACCTTACTGCTCTCTACAGCTATCTGAAAGAAGGCTGCACTGAGGTGTGTTTGGGTCCTTCCAGGCAACAAGTGGCAGGACAAGAGGGAATGGCTTCAAGTTGCACCAGGGGAGGTTAAGATTGGATATTAGGAAATTTCTTCTTGGAAAGGATGGTGAAGCACTGGAACAGGCATGTCCAGGGAAGTAGAGTCACCATCCCTGAAGGTGTTTAACAGACATGTAGATGTGGCACCTGGGGACCTGATTTAGTAATGGATTTGACAGTGCTGTGTTGATGGCTGTTGGTGATCCTAAAGGTCTTTTACAACCTAAACAATTCTGTGATTCCATGACTGTATTTCACATTAGCCTACTTATCTAGAGTAGCAGCAAGCACTTCAATGACTGTTCTAGTACAAACCTGTCCCATGTTCACCTATTAATTTATTCAGCTCTAGCTAAAGTAGCTACAAATATAAATTATAGCTTTTACCTTCTAAAACTGTTTAGTATGGCCATGGATTTAATGAACTTACCTTGGGAAGATGCATATGGTTCACTATAATGACCATTGTAATGCAGCTGAGGTGGTGGAGGCATCATATAAGGCTGAGGCTTGGGCTAAGAAGGCAAACATCTTACTGTTACTTACAAAAATAATTATTGAAGTTTTTAATACATAATGTATACCATTTATATATATATATGTATGTATAATATTACACATATTATATATAATACTATATAAATAGTAATAACACACATTATATATTATATTATAAATGTGTATAATATTACAAATAAACACATACAAAGCCTTAGTCTTAAACCATTTCTCTAAATCTGCAATGTAAGTTTCACCTTTGAGGTCATACAAAAAGAAATTTAAAAACCAGGAAAAAAACTTGAAATCACACTCCACTAACCCAAGACTGTATCTTGCCATCTAACATCTAGGAGAGTTTCCTAGAGAGAGGGTTGAAACTGAAAACAGAAGTGTTTGAAATATTTGTCATTGCAATTGCTTTAATTCCACTATTTAGATATTGCATAACAGCTCCTCCTACAAGTCAGAAACAGTTCCTCACATACTAGACTCATCTTTTCCACTGCTCATTTAATTTCACTGAAGGGAATAAATAGTTGATTCAAAGTCAACTGAAATCTATAAAAATGCAAAGATAAAGCTATTTGCTTTCCTTACCATGGACATCCTGGATGAAGATCGTCTTCTAACAGGATTCACTGTAACGGGCTGAGTTTGTCTACAGAAGAAATTTAACAGTAAGAAACTATTCTTAACAATTAGCAAGACCCATTTCAAATATCAGAATGCATTCCCAAGATCAATTAAAAATGACTCTGTATTTCCAGGACACAAGCCTGTGTTAGTCTTCCACAAGAGCCTCAAAAGGAAAAAGCTCTGTGCATTAGTCACCATCACAAAGCAAAAATCAAAAGCCCAAGATCAAAATACCTCAGGTAGTCTCCTGTTTTACAAATTGCCTGTTCTACAAGTCAGACATAGAACTGTATGGGGACCATAATGTTACAGATGTTACAGAAATTGGAAAGCATTACTGTACTGCATTAGCATTTGCATGTTCTAATATTAATGCTAATGGGAATGAATTTTCATAATTTGTTGGATTTCTCCACGATAAAGTTCAGAAGTCTTAAGCTCCTTTTCCCCCCCACCCTACACTGCACCTGTGCTCTGCAGCCATAACAAGACAGGTCAAAACACAGCATGATACAAATGCAGGAACTGCTATTTTTTAGTTAGAAAGGTGTTTTTAAGCTCACCCTTTGGGAAGTGAAGGACGAGAAAGGATTGGAAAGCGTGGAAGGGAAAGAATGAGGGAAGATTTCTGAGAGCCCTCCTCAGGTGGAGAGTCCAAGGAGTCTCTAAAGACAAGGTATGTACAGATTTAGAAAAAAATCCCTGAAGTTGATACAGGCATGCATAAGACAGTTTTCAGCTGCAGGACCAGATGACAAGAAATCTTAAGAGCAGAGATCATCAGCTAAGTTTTTTTGAGGACTTAACCTCATGTAAAACCATATTGTGGTGAAACAATTACAGTAAGTAATCCTAGAGACTGACATTTAATATAGAACTACAGATCTGACATTATTTAG
The DNA here is from genome assembly GCF_903797595.1 of Erithacus rubecula. Lineage (NCBI taxonomy): Eukaryota > Metazoa > Chordata > Aves > Passeriformes > Muscicapidae > Erithacus > Erithacus rubecula. Next base: position 43,605,056 of record NC_136688.1, read on the forward strand.
ATAGAAATACACAAGTCCCACAAATGCACTACTTCTATAAATTCTTCTTATCCCTCTCAAAAGACAGACAAATTTACAAGCTTTGAGGTATGAGGTTTACTCTATTTCAAATTTATCTTACTTCTCAAATAAATTAGCATTAAACACACCAATGAGTCACCCATGGCACAAAATACTTGATTATCTTTGTACTGACTCAGCAGATATCAAACATCTATCTTTCCATGTACAAAGAGGAGTGAAACATGGGAATCAATGCTTTTCCAATTATAGACTATTCACTGTGTCTAATTCTCTATTCTTTGACTGAAGAAACTTAACTGAAGAAAAGCTGTTCCAGTAAACTAACTCAGATTCCAGACATTGATTTACAAGTTGGAGACCAGCCCATTTAAATTTAATTTGATGAACTGCATTAAATTTACTTTGCACTGGTGCTACTTGAGCTGTACAGATTCCATGGATACCAAAAGAACCACATACCTCTTAGCTGTCAATCCAGCACATTTCAGGAGTGCTTCACATACACTGCCCGCCCTTTTAAAGCCTCTGGTGTCCTTTCAGAGCAGCTCACCCAAACACAGGCCAAAACCCTGCTGGTTCCAGTAGCTCACTAGCAATGTTAGACCCCAAAGCAACTCAAGTCTCTCACAGTGCTGTGATCAGTAGCAAAAGCCAAACATTATTACTTATGGTAAGATTTCAGCACTTAATATTGTCCTCTGTTATAAAGCAGGGTGTATTTCAAAAACTGGTGGTAAGTACTTTCTCAAAAAAGATTAAGAAAATGAACCCAAGTCATTAATTACTACCATCTAAAAAGGACAGTAAAGGCTTTTGAAAGGAAGGAGGCCATTTCACTTCCCAATGGAAGCTGCAAGGGCACCAAGAGTTCTGCTAATGTATTCTACTTACAGGCTGCATTTATTTAGTCTGTAAAATTTGTGTCTAGCCACACACATCCTCCACACATATTTTGCTGTTTCCATATCTTCCTGCCAAAAAAATAAAACCCAACATTTGCATTAAGTCAAACATTTATATGCTTCACTTGCTTTCAGACAAGCCACTGAAATTTTTAAGATTAAATTACCGTTGACCAATTTAATTTTAACGTAACTTCATTAATATCACCAGATTTTCCCTAAAATTCTACTTTGCAGACCCAAATATACACTCTAGTCTAGCAATTTCTTAGACTTATGAAATTTGAAAGTAGAAGCCTTTTTCTCAAGACATCAGCTGTAATACTAACAAAATTTATAGTTAAAATTGCCGTAAGATTGTCAACAGCTGCCTTTTGACAAAAGCAACTGGTAGAGGATGAATAAAATTAATTCTGAAAAGAATGCTATGGCCCATTCCAGGAAAGCTCTAAGGCAATATTTATCTTTAATTGCCACTGATTCAAGCAAAAAAAAAAAAAAAACATGCTAGAAATTTTACTGGAATGATGAAAATGTTTATGACCACATAACCAAACACTTCAATGTACTCAACATAAAAGGTCCCATTTCAATGCCTTCCCATAGAAAGCTGGCCACAGAAAGATAGGGTTAGTACATTTGATTCATACAGTTCAAAACTGCTAAATATATAGATAGTAGGTCTTAATCTTTGAGTTAAATTATCAGTTTTAATTTATTTACTGATGACTTAGTGAAAAAAATTAAAACGTACTCACAGTTTGGAACTGAATTGTCTCTTCTTTGTTTGCCAATTCTAATGCAAAAAAGGATTTATTGTGGGACATGTTGGCAATATCATGCCACCTGCAGACAAAGGGGACAGGACATGACTGGACAAGCTCTGACTTTCAAACCACAACAAATGCAACTGCAAAGCAGAACCACCATCAAGAATGTGGATAAAGAATGTCCTCATGAGGGGAAGAGGAGGGGCAGGCACTGACCTCTTCCATCCTATGACCAGTGACAGGGCTCAAGCAAATGGCCTGAAGCTGAATCAGGGGAGGTATAGGTTGGGTATCATGAAAAAGTGTTTCACCCAGAGTGTAGTTGGGCACAAGAAGAGACTCTCTGGTCACAGCAGCAGCCTGACAGAGCTCAAGAAGCATCTGGACAATGCTCTAGGACACATGGTGTGACTCTTAGGGTGTCCTGTGCAGGGCCAGGAATTGGACTCAGTGGGCCTGATGGGTCCCTCTCAAGACAGTACATGCTGTAAGTCTATGATTCTGTGATAAAACATTTTATGATCCTGTGAACAAGTTAATTAATGTATCTGAACAAGTTTTAGATCATTACTTCCATACCATTAATGGCTGCTGAAAGGAAAATATGTATGTGACTAACTTTTGGGAAGATGTACATGTAGAGTAAGATTTGTCTTCCATTTGAAATTCTTTCTAGCGTTCTTAAAAAAAAAAACAAATTTCAACAAATTGAGTCATCAGTAAATTGGAATATCCCAATTGCTTGAAAGCAAACCATACATTCCAGGGAAAAAAATTAAACCTATACTACACAAATCCTTTAAGGCACTATTATGCACATTTTCTAGAAATCTTGCATGCTGACAGATGAAAAAAAATTAGATTGCATAAAATATATTTATTCATCTTCTTTTTAAATGCAAATTTAGCTTGGACCACTAGTATTATGTTAGTGTAAATAAAGCCTGTAGCATAGATTTAGTAGAAGAATATTCTGCAGTACACAAATCCATGGAAAAAGCATGGCTTGCATATAGGGCTCTCCCTAAAGGTGTTTATATGGCTCACATTTGCATTATATAGAGGTATCTGTTAGCATTTTCCACAGCTACTGCCTCATGTATATGAGGTAGAGAAACATTAATGTCTCCATTTTGATGTAGAACAAAAATCCCTCAAATTTAAGGCCTTGGTTCATAAGCCTTTGTGGGCACAACTATGAAATTACCTGAATCAATCTCAAGCATAACCTCATTTTAAATTATAGTAATGGGTGATTTGTCTATGCTTTACTGCCACCCAAATAACATGACATTGCTATCCATGTTGGAATTGCCAATAGACAACAACCAACCAAGAGAGCAGAACACTGGATCCTGAAATTGGAACAGAAATACTTTCTGATTCTTCCCAATGTGCAACTTTGAGAATTTATGTGAAATGCATAGACAAAACTTTATTCCTTTTCCTGTGCATTTGGTAAGTGTAGTTGTTGTTTAATGCTGTAGGAAAGCAGAAGAGGGCACTTTGACAATTCCAGACAATTAAAAAGAGCTCAGCATCACTCTCCTATCACAGCAGAGATAGAAATTTTTCTGAAGGACATTTAATTGTAGTGAATTTCTAAATTCTGTTCAAACAAAACTACTAATAGAGAGAAGCAGAGTTGGCTAATTTCTCTAATGCCAGAGTTTTATCAGTAGTGATGTTCCAATAACTGTTGGACCATAGGATTTCAAGATTTCTGTTCATATTCAGTCAGAAATTCAATTCTAGAAGATTAAAGTTCATGAAGAACAAACCCTTTCTTGCTTTAGCAAAAAAATCTCAAAATGTTTTTTAAAAAATTATTCTGAATTCTGCTCAAAGATGCCCAAGCAACTCCTCTCAAAGTCAGTGGGAAGCCATTTCATGTGTAGACTGAATTTTAAGTGTTTAGGTAAGCCAAAGCTCTGTCTACAACTTATAAGAACATTCAATAATAAACTCAAACAATGTATGAATACAAAATATTTAAAATATGTTATTGTACATGTAATCCACATATATTTATAATATATGAAAGGAACTCCTGGACAATTTCACGAGTGAGTATGAATATATGAATGAATGTGACAATCTCAGGATTTAAGATGCCCTACGTGCATTGCTCCTTTCTGGTTTGAGAAATGTTTTGCAATGCGATTCTATATGAAATATTAATGTCTTTTAATTAATCTGTCTTGAAGATATTAATTTTTCAGTTAATACATTGAGAAATTCCCACTGGCTTCAGTATTCACTGTAGCATGACGACTGCGGGACTACATTCAGGTTTATCAAATGCATAAATACACATCATATCTAAGAGGCCCTGATGCTTGTGAGGAACACACCTAAAATGAGAAGTTCACTAAGATATTTTATGAAAGAACAATACTAACCTAAATACAACAGGAGGACGACCATTTTTGTGTTTCACAAAGATACCATCAAGACATGCTCCAATGAATATGTCACTTCCTTGGCTGTCCTGCAAGAAGTAGGAAAAAATTATGCAAGTACAGAAAAAAAAGTCTTTGAAAGCAAAGTTACATATGAAACAACTGCTTTTATAACTTTGCAGGAGAACATTCTCAGTGGTTTGAGGTTTGGGCTTTATTTACTTTTGGCAGGAAGTAACCACTCTAAACAAGGAGAAAAGGGCAATATTTACCTTTGCAGGATAGGTCTCTTCACCATAGCCCTCCATTCTTTCTACTTCTTGCATATATAACATTTCTGCATCAGGAGGAGTAAGGCCTCTACAAATAAAATAGCAATCAGCTAATACTGCCAATAAGAAAAAATCATCTTTGCTTTACTCTGAATAACGATGCCAAAGCTTGAAAAGGATCCCCAGGATACCCAGGCAACCATTAAATTGTGCTATTTCTATCTGGACCAGTGGCTGATATATTTGGCTCAGCCTTTTATACTTTGATTCTAGTAACTTCTTTCTCTCTGGCATCTTTAGGGGTAAATGGCAACAAAGACCAGTTAAAATTATCATCTCTACTAATGGTAGACAATTATGACATTTTTGATCAAATCCAGCACTGTCTCCACATTTCCTCACTTTACCAGAGGCACACATGTTCAAGACATGAATGTCCTCCTGCCATAGGGGAAATACAAAGTCTGGCATTTTACGTTTCAGAAAAGACAGTTTCATCTTCTAGATGTTGACTATTTTAGTGTAATACTTTGAAAACATGAGGGCAAGATAAAGGTAGGTAAAGGTAGAAGTCTTTATGATTAGACCAACTGACAGTTTTCTCACAGACGTGCAGTAGTTTCACAGGGCTTAAAATCTTGTGTTTACAAACCCATGAACATACCTGTTACCTCATAGAAGACATTATTTCTACCTGAAAAATCTTGTCATGCTCATTGCTATTTCTCCTGATACTTTTTCAACCATAAATCTCTCAATTTCTTCACTTTCTCCTAATGTAATGAAAATGAAGTTTTCTTTGCTGAACCTGAACCATGTAATCTTGTTACAAGTGCATTTCAAAGATAAGTGAAACTGCAATTTCCAAACTGTTGTTTTAAAACAATACAGAGGAAAACAGTCAAAAATGTTTTTCATTAATGAACTGATAAAGAGAACTTAACTTTCCTTTGTCCTGGACTACTGCACCTTATCTCCCTTCTAAGATCACAAGCATTCTGGCACAGTTACTGTCTCTAAATTTCTCCTGCCCTTAACACCTTCCCAACATTGTTATCAAGAAACATCCTTACAGGAGCCAGAACTTCATATGAACAAGAGTCAGAAACATTATACAGGTGAAGTCACACTATTTAATTGTGTCCCATATTCTTTTCAAGCTGAATCCTCTAATTTATTTTACTAAGTACTCTGTTCTCTTTTTCATTTTAATTCAGCAAAAACTATCATAACTTTAATACAAATGTACTACAGAAAAAACTCATTTCAATGGTAAGTGAAATTAGTCCAATTGTATTTCAAGATTCACAACTTTCTGAGCTACAGAAGCTACTGAATACTGAAATCAGGCATTGAAGAGCTTCAGACTAACCTGTACTTCTGATGTAGCAAGGCAACTTTCTGTGTTGCTTCTTCCAATATTTTTTCTTCTTGTAGCCAACCCTTAAGGTAAAATAGCATTTGGGGAATGAAATACAAAAAAATTCTACAAAATCAAATGGTTATAAATTTTTTGCACATGCAAATCAACCCTTGACTCTAGTCTGGGAGCTTAGATGCTGTAATATGCACAAATAAACCCCAAAAGCACAAACACTGTGTTGAAGTGCTTTTACTCACTTTCCCATCCATGTTTGAATCTTCAGAGTAATATACAATTAAATTGAAAAAGATCTTATTACATCTTTGTTTCTGTGTAATATAGGGTGTCATATTTCACTCTGATTTCAAAGGAAACCTTTACTAAATTTGACAGCCTAAGGAGCAGTAAGATAGATGGATCACGGAGGCTTCCTAAAAATTATTTGCATTTACCAATTTAAAGAAGGATTTAAATTTGCCAATTAAATAATTTAATTGCACCAATTTAAAGAAAGTACTTACCACTGGAAACAAAGCAAATCTTTGTAGAAACTCCTGAGATTCATACTGATCATAGTCTCCAAAATCCGCTAAAAAAATAAAAAATATCTTGAATTCAAACACTTCTAACAGAATTATTCAAAACCCAGTTAATTGCAGCAGGATCCCCAGGTAGCAAACCTCCATCCTACTGAACTACAACATGAAAGCAGAACAGAACAAACTAATCAATAATGTTTATAAAGAGAAAATCCAAAAAAAGAAAATCCCATCTTTTTACCTCATTCAGAAAAATCGGTAACACTCTGTGGATTGAGAAGAAATTATAAAACACTTAATATGGAAGTTATTTATATGAAAGGGAACCACCTCTGACACACTACACCAATACAGCTCTTGAGATAAAGAAGTGCTTAGAATTAACCTATTGTACTGCTTTTAAATACAGATTTTTCTTCAAAGTAGTTGACTTGAAACAGCAAGCACTGCTTCTGTTCATTCACTAGCTAAAATTACTAACCTATCTCATAAAAGCTACTTCAGTAATTGGAGCACATTAATGTAGAACATACTGTTATCAACACATGCAGTTCATCTCTTATGCAAGAATAAAAAAGGAAGGTAAAAGCTAAAAGGATGAATATTTTTCCATCTGGAAAGAGGGTTATATTGAAAGATTTCTATAAACAATTCACTGAACAGAGAGACATTTACATTGTCCAAATACATGGAAATAACACAGCAAGATTTCTTCAGTTGAAGACCATTAAAACATGGCTTGGATTAAACAGATTCACTGTTATAGAAACAAATCATTAATACCATTTATCCTACTCCACTGATGACCACATTTTCAAAAAAAACATAATCATGATCTTCATTATGATACAACCAATGTACATAACTAACAAAGTACAAAAAAAAAAAAAATCTTTGGTTGTATATACTTCCAGTGATTTTAAGTCCTGTTGAATTTTGGCAGTTTTACAATTGCTGTTAGATGTACTGAAGTGGCATTCACTGTGAATGATACACAAATAACAATATGCAAACACACTAAACACAGCTGTTACCATTACAAACTTTGGGGAGATTTAGCATCAGATAAACACATTGCAAGGAACACGGAATATGATCACTGCAGACAGACTCAGGACTGTTATATATTCCATTCCATATCACCCTAGGTAGGAAAAATAAGGCTGCCTTTTTCATACAGGTGTCACAGAAATGTGTTTTCAGGAGTGATTTGAACATAACAACTGTTAACAGTCTTGCACACTAACTTGAAATAATCTTATGTGATAGGAAATTTTGCATAAAAAGTGGAAATACAAGCACATTTAAAGTTGCTTATTTTTGAAGATATGTCAGAATAAAGAGTCTTCATTAACAGAAACAGAGCAAGGGTCTGTTAACGTAGGCAGATAACTGAAGCCTTTTCCCCCAAAGGAACTCCAGTGTCTTAATTCAAATCCAGCTCCTGAAACTGCTTGTTAGATGCCCAGGTACACTTCTGAGGACTGCACAGAAGTAAGTTCAGGGCCACTGATCCAACTGTTCCTCTCAGCCTGTATGACAAAGTCCTAAGGAACAGACCCCTTTCATAACTTACTGAACTGGGTCTCTTGAGTGATGAACAGAAAACTGGCAATGGAAAATATATCACCAAGTTTCTGATGCAATATTAGCTATTTGGCACAATTTCTTACTTACCCTGAACTGCCAAACCAGCCAGATGTATTGCTTGTTCCAGTGTGCAAGGAATGTTGCCTTCCAAGATGTCTTTCTTTAATTGCAAGTAATACTGATACCTATGGGGGGTGGAAAAAGAAAAAGCTAACATAGGCTTCTTAATTTTTAAGAGAGAGCAAAAGACTAATACCTGCATTTCCTATTCCTGTCTGCACTCCCCAGTTTGAGTAGAGGGGAGCTTTCCTCATCATTCGGACTCACTATTTCAAGGCCTTTTAAAATTCCTTCCTCCCTTAACTTTCACATATAATTCTAGAATCAGTGATATTAAAGAACCTCCACAACTTCTATCTACTACCAAACTGTCTTTTTCTTTTTTTCTCTTCCTTCCTTCAAATTGTTGTTATTGCCTCTTTACAATGTTCAGTAAACTGCTGCTGTTAGATCTTTTCCAATAGATCTAACAATGTACATTCCCTCAATCCCAGCAGTGATTTTCATTTCTGCATTACAACTTCTGAGTACATTTTGTTCTCACTTTCAAGGCACCTTTTTTTTCTTTTAATCTTCCATTTTCCTGCATCATCTCTCATACATGCAACCACTACTAGCTGTACTGTTTGTCCAGTCTGAGCCACTATTTGCCTGCATTTTTCTGCCCCTTTCAGACACTCATTGAACTTTCTACATGGAGCCCAAAAAACCTCCAAATTGCCACTACAGCTACACAGACTTGACCAAGGACGTAATTTGTCTTCCATAAGTCTAGTTTTAAAAAGTTCTTCCTCATATTGTATGTTAACTCTAGTGAAATAAGGCATTAACACTGAGAACATGGAAGAACGTGCTATAATTCATTCAGTGATTAGAAAGGTCAGGTAAACTCCACATAAATTTTATTGATGTTAATGGACAGCTCTCTTCCATCACTGTTTACTGCCTTACTAAACACAGTGATAATTTATAAATATTGTTTAGACTCTTGGGGATCCTACTACAAAATCCCAGTATATCATATGACAGTACTTAGCATCCCTATTCAACATAACAAGAACACCTGGGACTAAACCCAGGCCTTAAAAAAAACAGAAAAGAAAAAGCCCAAGGCATTTGGGGAACAAGTTTTCCCAGTCAGGAAGCAGAAGGTAAGCTCCTTCCATAGAACTGCTATTAAAAGTAAACATAGAGATAAAGAATCTAACACTACCTCAACAGAGCACATCTCTTTTATCTATAGCATTTCCACTTCCTGGTGTACATTAAACATATAATTTGCTTGAACATGTTCAATCTCATTTATATCAAACAGGCATGAAAAAACTCACAGATTTCTGAAACTAACCCAGTCTCTTACTTATCAAAGTAAGTGCCATCCATTCTCTAGGACACAAGCATAAGGTTGGCACATAAATTTCTGCTTTCTACCAAGTAGCCCACTGCCAAATTTTTGTTAAAGCACCAGCATAAACACCATATTCTTTAAAGAAATGCCAAATAACAGTATTCAAGATTTTTCAGGCAATTTACCTTTCCAATGCAACATCATAGTATTTATCTTACACTAATGTATTCTAGTACAACACAGAATCTGAACCAGAGATTTTAAAGCCACTAAATTGCCCAGAAATAGCACAAAACTTTAGAGTTTTAAAAAAAAAAATCTTTCAGAAATTGCACATAAAACCAAAAACTAAAGCTGCCAAACACTGAGCAATACACAACAGCTCCAGTGTCTGCACCAAGAAGTCTGCATCTGGTGACCCTGAAAAGCTTTCACATTACAATTAGCAGAAAAGGTGTCTGGCAGAATATTTTAGGAACAGAGACAGTTTCATGTAACCACAGAATAAATTAGGATGAAAAAGACCTCTGAGTAATCATTGCTCTAACTCTCCACTCAAAGCACAGCCAACTTAAAGTTTTTAGCTTAAATGGGTTAGTTAATACAAGTTAATACAAGTTGTACTCAACTGCCAGTTAAAAATAATTATTAAATCAGAACTATACACATTAAGCCATTAGAAACCAATGTACAGGCCCATTAGAATAGTATATATGCTCAATTTTGCCTTTCCCCCTGCAGTCAGTAACAATGATGTGATGTTCCCCAGTTTCACAGTAGAAATATACATGCAATACCAGAACTAACATCCATACTTATGGCTCAACGATACACAAAAAATAAAATCACAAGCTGAAGTCTAGGCTGCAGCTTGCCAATGCACTGTACTAAAAGAAGAGAAAGTACTGAAAGCAAAACAAAGAAAGCATAGCTTAATAAAATCTGCAAGTGCTTTGTGCAGGATAGATGTCCATGAAAGCAACACATAGATCTTCAAAACAAACAAACAAAAATAAAACAACACAAAAACCAATCAAACAAACAAATTAAAAAATCACACATGAAGGGACAAAAACAATTAAAAGTCTGACCATGCAGGTATGCCTGTTACTTAAAGCAGGTTTTGAGAAGATTCCTAAGATTACAAAAAGTTAGTTGCTTGCTTAGTTTATCATGTATTTTAATTATTCCAAAGATAAATTAGCATACATTTTGAACACAAATTCTGCCTAAAATAATTTTAATTTCTATAAAGGTAGGGGAGAGCAGACAACTTTTAAATTACCTATACATTTCATAATGCTGAGAGCAAATTTATAAACACACTGAAGTTTATACCAGAAGATTTACCTGGTAATCTCCTGCTGAAGCTGAGAAACAGTAGGCACATAGAATACTACTCCAAAATACACAGTTGGCTCCAAGGCATATTTGTCCAGCTGCTTTTTCAGAGGCTTGTCCAAATCTACCCATCTGCGTTGATTCTGCTTATTATAATACCAAAGACTGAAATATGTAATCTGAAAAAGAAGCATTTCAGTGATAAAAAAAAACAGTTAATATTGTGATATTAGATAAAAATATGTAAAAGTATGTAAAATATCTATATGAAAGTCTTGCAACTTAGAAATACATGTTTTAAAACACTGAGTACGGGTTATAGAAAATTTCAGGGAACTGAAGAGACATTTTCCATTAAAAGCAGACATTACATCCAGATAACCAGCTCAGGTCCTCCACCTAAAACTGTACCAGAACTACTCTTTATTTGGAAACAGCTCATAGCTCACAACTCTGTTGTGGCAATTCACAGATGCTAGTAGTAAGCATTCATGTGTGACAGGAAATGCAAGGGAAAATGACATGGGACTGCAGTAGAGTAAAGCTTAGCTTCTGTGGGGAGCTGGAAGGCAGGCTCACATGGGATGCTGGAGGACAAAAGAGCACAGGACAGCTGCTCAGTCAAAGCATATGCATGGCCCACTGCATGAGCAGGAAAATGACCAGATACAGCAGAGCAGAAGATATCTTGCCTGAGTGGGCAACTCCAACCAAAACACAACATAGAGTATGCACTGGAACAGACCACCTGGAAAGGCTGAGGGGTGTCACCCTTGGAAGGTTAAAATCCCACTGGGCAGCATCTTGAGCAACACAATCTAATTTTTATTAGATCCTCTCCCAGAAGGAGTTTGGATCAGAGTATTTTTCTCTTGCTCCAAAGTACAGTTCTAAATCTATACTGCAGAGTCATCTACTAACATTTAAATTTCTCCATTATGTTTAAACTGGCTAAGATCTGCTCCCACTGTATTTATTTATTTCAGTTCTGGAGCAGCAAAGAGATGTGGATTTAAAAATATTCATGTCATTATCATAGCAAAACTAGATATCATAATTAGAAGTGTTTTAACTGAGGGAGAGAGATAAGTGAACATAGACACTGTAGAAATAACAACACCTTTAATCCAATATTTTTCCTTCCGTATTTTCAGACATTTTAAAGTTACACAAAGTAAAGCTTGTAAGGATGAAGTTTTATAAAGCAGAGGGAATACGTCTCATGATTTCTCGAAATAATTTCTGTAAACTAGTCATGGAAAAATTGTTCTCATAGTAAAAAGAGTATTTACTGTTGTTCTCTCAAAAGCTTTAGCATTTTGATATTGTGGAGCACAGATTTGAAATTCATTGGGAAGCAACATATCTTAGTAGAAAAAGGCCATTTCACTACATTCCTGCAAAAAGTCATCCATATATACACATCTGAAAATTCTTATACATACATCTTCTTAGTTTACAGTCTAAACAGGATAAAGAGTCCACTCTCACAAGATTCCATATTTTCCTTACAGCTCTGTCAGGTTGACTGTGTGTGCAACAACCACAGCACAGGCACATATATCCCATCCCAAACTTCATGGGCAGCAACTGAATCAGAGCTCCATATCAGCACAGACCATCAAATAATTTGAGGCACAAAAGTCAAGGTGTAGCATTAAATTAATAAAACTGTCTATTCCATAAAACCATTTTGACTGGGATATTTGCAAAAGGAGGAAATTAGAGGAGTTCTAAGGTATAATGACTTCTTTGCTCGTCTCTAAATTAGCATAAACACAGTTCTAAGCGATTGTTGGTGGGTTTTAGTGTTTGGGGGCTCTTTTCCCCCAAGGTTTAAAAGACTCTTTACATTAAAATTAGTGCTAGCTACCATGTAATTGCAAAATTAGTATTGATAAGATAAAAAATAAACATGTTCAGACAAAATCTGCCTATTTAACCTCCTATTTGACCTTGAGATGCTTTATATGAATTTAAAACAACTCTGACCCACCGATAGAAAGACAGCCTATAATACAGAAAATCAATTGAATTAGAACTGTTCATAGAAGGAAAAAGCAGGTTTTTTCTGTATAGAGAAAGATATCTAGAAGAAGTGCAGAATGGAAAAGTTTAAAAATAACAATAGAGAACCAGATTATTCCCAAATCCATAACAGAGGTCTCTGTAAAGCAAACAACCAATTTTTTCTCAGAAGGATCCAGGTTGCTCATCACTTCTAAATTCTGAAAGCCAAGACTTAGAAAGTCATAAATATTTGAGTTTTAAGAAGACAAAAGAAATGCAGCTATGAATATAAATAATATGAACAACATATTTCTCATTTCCCAATCCAAGCACACAAAGTTCGCTGATAACAACATTTTATTTCTATTCTTCAATCCCCATTAGGTGACCACCATCACCCTTCAAGGATATTGTGAAGACAGTATCTTAAATTCTATGTTAGGGAAAAAAAACCAAAAAGCAGTACCACAGAAACTCCATTATGCAAGAAATACCATGTTCACTGTAACATCATATGTTAAAAAGGATAAAATGTACTGAATGACTGATTACTCCTTAATCCTTGCTGCAGACTGAGTAAGGAAAGGAATGTGTGTAAAAAGGTGTATTTCTCTTTCATCACAAGACTGCTGACACCATGCATGCAGTCACAGGAGCCACAGTCAGATTATGATGCTGATATTCTGCTCTGACCCAGCCCACCTCTCTGACAGGACAACCTCATCAGCCTGGGCTGAGCACTACCTAAAATCTGGAACCACAACATTCTGGGCAAGGGCAATGGCCACGGCAAAGACTGAAAGCAAAGGGTAAGAGCTGCAGCTGAAAAAATTCTACAGATCATCTCACACAAACACATTTGTAAACCAAATAAAAAATACACCCCCAAAAAGTACAGCAATTGTTTTTATAAACTCACTTGCAGCCTTGGTGTACTTAAACCTCATAGAAGCACAGATATATAACAAAGGTGAGGAGAAAAAAACCACAAACATTGCCAATGTTCTGAACTCCCTGCTGTAAAATACTCCTGGTTCTACACCCTGAATTTAAACTGATTGTATAGACAATTTTTAAAGCATGATGATCACTTGAGTACATCTATTTATTTGAAACACTGACCACTTTTTCTTGCCTACACACAGAACTGAGCAGTTGCTGACAGAACAGACTAGGAAAAATGCTTTCACATTCTAAAATATCCTCTGGAAATCAGTATATCTTTAAATAAAGCATGCAAGATACTACAGACCAAAGCTGGTCCTCTGACTTCTATACAAACCTTTCACTTCACTTCAAGGGCAGAATTTGATCCTGTGAGTTTTCAGAGGAGCTTATGCACCCTGGAATATTCGCACTGATTAAAATAGAACCCACTTTTATTCAATGCTAAAACATTTTATTATTAGCAGCTCAGGACAACATCCAGTGCTAAAAAGAATGGCATGACATAATTCTTAAAATATGTTAAGCTGTTAAGATTAACATTACTTTGTGGTTCGTTTATTTTAGTGACTTATTCATGACCCAACCCTCTGAAGAAAATCAAATAGAAATAAAAAGAACATATAATTTCTGCAGAGTTAATTTCTATCTATTTTCTTTCTGACACTAGAGACAGTAAATATTTTTGCATAAAATTTGAAGAGCAATTTCAAAACATCAAGCACACAAAAGTGCAAGAAGCCCCACACAGTATTTACAGCTCACAAGTTGGTGGGAGTGACTTCTTCACTGAAGTCACCCGAACTTCCTAAGCTAAGCAGAGGAGTTTCACCAGGTTATGAGTGCCACAACACTACATTACTGCAGGTGACTATATTAGATCTTTCGGCATGATGTACTGTGTAAATTGGAGAAGTGAAGTTGATCAGCCTTAAGAAGAGACCAAGTAAAATCATACTTCAATTGTCTAAGAGTAGGACACAGATAGAGAAGATAGAACCTGAGTCTTCTTGGAAATAATCACTGCAAGTATGAGAAGCACTGGGGACAAACTGCAATGTGGGAAATTCCAATTAGATCAGGAAAAAAATTTCACAACAAGACTAGCCAAACACTGGAACAGATAGCCCAAAGAGGTGTCAAATCTCTATCCTTGGAGGCACCTGCATGGTAAACTCACCCAGGCAGCCCCTGAACCACCTGATCCTCCTGAGCAGAGGGTAGAACCATGCAACCCTTGGAGGTCCCTTGAGGCATAGCAGTATTCAAAATTTACTTCAACCTTACATATTTAATAATATCTTCTCCAGTAAATTTCTATATTATGTGCTATAAATCTTACAAAATGTGATGGATGACAAACATGCTGGAAATGAGAATTGTTTTCTAATGGTTAATACAGTGCTTTCTAAAATATTTAATTTTAATTAATTAATTTCTAATTAATGCATTTGGCTATCTGCCTCAAGGGTACCTGAGGAATCACCATCCTAAGATCTGAGGCAAAAAATCAGAAAAGAGAAAACAATAGCAGACGAATGTAGTCAAAATATATTTTCATGCTTTTCCTCTTTTACACTGGTACATTCAAATAAAACGGACTGTAAGAATTCCCTGATCAGAATGCTGAGAACACCTTCTCATTATT
The DNA here is from genome assembly GCF_903797595.1 of Erithacus rubecula. Classification (NCBI taxonomy): domain Eukaryota; kingdom Metazoa; phylum Chordata; class Aves; order Passeriformes; family Muscicapidae; genus Erithacus; species Erithacus rubecula. Next base: position 43,620,270 of record NC_136688.1, read on the forward strand.
GAAGGATAAGCAGTGCAGTCAAACTCATAAAATCCTGTTAGCCCAAGGCTCCACCACGTCTAGCTTTATTATATGCTTGGATACAGAGCAGCTCCTGCTATCAGGATAGCACAGTTTAAACCAAGCACGTGCAGCAGAAAGGGTCAATAATCCTGTGCTAAGCACAACTGGCAGATACCAAATGAAAGCTTTTCCCTACGCCCAATGTTAAAAATACAGGAGACAACAGGCCTTGAAAATTCTCCAGAAACTCCATTCTTATCACAGCAGACAACCTCCTGCACAAAACTTCCCAATCTTTAGCTAAAAAGGACTTGGAGCAGCCTGGACTGCCCAGTGTACAATATCCAAGATTTCCAGGAAGTGGTGGAGAAAAAAGCCTCCGTGACTCTCATCAGCCACCAAGTAGAAAGGTAATAGTACACTACCATGACCAATTCTTCTTGCAGAAATAGGAGGATCACTGACAAAAATCCCTTCCTTTTCCCCCATATTGAAGCTACTTACTGTAGGGTACTTTTGCCTATACTGCTTTTGTTGTTCTAGCACTGATGAGCTCTTCAACTGTAGCTGCAGGAGGGAATATTTAGCAGAGTAGCTATATGAACAAAGAGACAATTTATACTTACATCATAGTTCTTTCATAGTGGAAACGTTTTTTCCAACACTTACACACAAAATTTCCTCCTAACTACTCTAATACAGATTTCACAAATGCTATTTAAACAAAGTAATTGCCAGCTATAGTTTAAAGCAAAACAGAAGGGATAAGAAATAAAAAAACAAATCAATATGTTGCAAGTTTATCTGATGTATTATAGTTCATTCAAATTAATCATTGTAATACATTACAAATCACAGTACACTGTGTTTCACACCCTTCAAATACCTTGACTAAACAATCTTCTAATGGGCAAGGAAGATTATACTCATCAGGACATTTGACAAAGGTAAGATGACTAATTTACAAGCTAAAGAGCCATACCTTCCCAGTGCACAGAAAACATTATGTCCAAGACATATTTTAACCTCCAGCAGAGATAGGTGAGTTATCAACATGACCCAGATATTAGAAATACACTTATTTTGAAAAAATCATGTTACTTTTTCCCACCACTGTTCAAGGCTCTGAGAAGGATGAACTCACATAACTGCTTTTGATTTCCACCTGACACATCACTGATATTAGAAGTATCATATTCCCATTCATCAGAGGCTTAAGTTCTGATTGCTTTACTAAAGCAGAAAGCCAAATTTCAAAGCAGTCTAAAAATTCTAAACAATAAGCTAATATCTTTGTTTCAGAAGTAAAGAAAACTTCTCCTGTCAAAATTGGTATAAAACTGTACAGCAATTCACTGACATGATGTTAAGCAAAATGCAGTTGTGATATATTCAAATTCTGACAACTTTATAAAAAGGCTAAAGAAATCAGGGGAAAGGCTTCCTAATTGCCACTACTGTTTTCATGGAAAAACCTTAATTTTGTGCTGCTCAGTATAACAAGACTGAGTGCAAACCCTTTGCCTGAATGTATATTTTTTTTTTCTTCAGACAAAGGAAGAAGTACAAAAACTGAACTGTGGCAGTTTCTGATTTTTGCCTAACTGCTCTGTCCTTCAATTTATCTTGGTTCCTAGATTACAATTATCACACTCTTATAATTAATATTTTTTTCAGATGGATTCAAATTTGCCATTCAATAAAGCAGCATCTTTTAAGCTAATCATATTACACATGGAAGATCTGAATTCTTATATACATTCCTCCATGCCAATTTCTCCTTTCCTAATTACAAGGAAAATTTGGTTCTGAGAAGCAACAACAGCACTTCAACTACAAGCACTGCTTCTCTTCTTATTTCTGCAAGCATCAGCTAAAATACTGTCAGACTTTAAAACAAGACATAAACACAATCATGTTAATGATCCCTCGTCATTATGTGGCCCAACTCTTATTTGTCTGGCAATATGGTTACTGATACATATAGACATAAGAATATTTATGGCTGCATATTGGTCTGATATTAAAAACACTCTTTTCATATGCAAAACACACTTAAGAAACCACCACAATGAATTAAAGGTGTGAATTAAATTTTTTATGTTTTCTCCAAGAGAACTGATGTTTTAGAATTCAGAGCAAAGTTTTACAGCATAGTTCAAGCTTTTCCAAAGCACTGTTTCAGAACTTTGAAGTTATTCAGGATCCAGATAGCCTTAGTTCCTTTTCCTCTGCATGCCCAAAACAAACACAGGAACTTCCATGTGCACAACACACACTCCACAGAAGTTTCCTTCCATTGGTTCCTATACTTGTACTCTACCACAGCTCTGCAGTAAGTCAGACTCTGCTTGTACACAGTAGCAGAACTTGCCCCTTCTCTCTGGTTTAGAAATGTTATTAGCAATCAACAACAACAAAAAATCAACAAGAGAAAGAGACCAGATACATCTCCTGCTAAACTTAGCTAGCTAATGTGCCAAGCTATATTACGATGCTTTAAAAATCTCTTTATTTTCAAGGGTTTCATTTGCACACTCATGCCCTAGATGCAAGATTAGCATGTACTTTTTAAAGTAGTTAACCAGCAGAACTGTGAATCCAGAATAGTTTTCTATAACAGCTTTTTGCATAAGTTATGTTTGGTTATGGTTCTCTCACAGGTTAAAAGACAGACTGTGCTACAAAGGGTAAGTAACTTATGTTCACTGTTGCCTTTGGCTTCTTTCCCCAGTTCCTCAGTTTAAGAGAGCTGGATTACATACTCATTCCTGATGAGTCACATTCTAGGAATACCAGAAAATACTCAGTTTAATGAATTCATTTCTCTTTTCTATAAAGTTTATCATTCAGGAAAAAAAAAAAAAAAAAAAAAAAGTCAACACATGTAAATCTTCCCAAATGCTAACTATGTGTCCATATTAGTATACAACTTGGAAATTGAGAAGTACTAATAGAAAAATCAAAAGAAATACAGTGTTTAGCCATGCAATGCATAATTTGAAGATCACTCATTTACATAAAGATATGTTGAAACAAGTATCTTTAAAAATGGCACACCATAAAAATAGTACAGTTCACTGTCCAAATTCAGTAATTCCAGACTACGCTAGAGAGAAAGAGGTATTTTCAAATGTTACCATTGAATGTGTAAAAAATGGTAGAGATTCCCCTAATGCCTCATGCAATAAACTGTTTTGAAGATGCTTGGGAACTGCTTGTCCTAGCTGCTTAGGCCATATACAGTAATCTGAAACTGATAGCTTGGATTTGAGAATGGTCCCGAGTCTCAGTATTTAAATAAACAGTCATACTTTTATGTTTAACACTTGGAATTCAACCTCATGCTTTAAGGCTGCCCAATGCACTAAAAAGATGCAATAAATGCTTTTTATTTTACTGTATCAACGACTAAAGTTGTTTTTGCAGATTTAAGAAAAGTGCTGAACACATTTTCCTTTCTGAGAATTTTCTACTAAGCAAACCATCAGGAATGATGCAGTATTTGCTTGGCAAATCAGACTACTTAAAGGCAGAACAACTTTTTGTGAATGCAAAGCTCTGGAAAGTAATTTATATCCCTATTTTCCATTCCCTTTTATTGCAACACATTTTCCTGCCAAAATAATCCATGCAAGAATGCATGACTGAAGGAATCTGCTCAGAGTTCAATAGTGTACTGTCAACTCCCTTATTCTGATATATGACTCCTAATTGAGGGAATTGCATCTCTTGCTCTCTTTTTTTCCCCTTTTTTTTCCTTTTTATGTTTTTGTTTTTAAAAAGATTTTTAGGAGGGGTTCCAAAGAAAGAGATAATGAAGAAGAGCTGAAAAAAACTGCATCTCCAACACTCTGTGACTAGTTCAATAGAAGCTAGTAGTCATCATTCAGGAAGACAAAGCCTTTGCATTTTGCAAATAGTAAAAATTCTATACTTGCTGTGACTTAGAAGTTATATCTGAAAGTGGACAGATAAAATTGACAAACTCCATTCACACAACAATTGAATTCTAAATATTTGATACCCAATGAGTTCCAAGTAAACACTAAGGCTACAAGCATAGCTAGACTCTCCTTTTGCTAGAAGGAGAAAGACTAAAAAAAAGAAGGCAAAGAATTGCATTTTCAAAATAACTGTACACTAAAAAAATACTTGGAGACTCTACAAGAATGCATATTGCAATTGAAAACAACCACAATAAACAAACCTTTATAGGTTAATGGCTTCACATTGATTTCATTTTTTATTATTCTTTAAACAGAAAAAATAAAAAGCATTTCTGAAGTGACTATGTGTAACATTTCCCACTGAGGAATCCTACAGTAATGCACACTTTCTAAAGCAATAAATGTTTGCAGGATTGAGTTCTAAATACATTTGCTCAATATTTGAGCAAAGTTACCAACAGTTGCTATTGACAATAAAAAAAAATATTTCAAAAGATCATAGTTATAAATGCAAATATTTATTATTAATTTTTTTTCACAATTACTCATATTTTGGTCACTTAAGTTCAGGGTTTTCATCCTGTATTTGAATCCCATAATCAAAAGCTCATTCTATGGCGGACTACATAATAGAACAAAAGCATATTTTTCAAAACAATGGTAGCAACACTAAACTTGTATCACTAGTTTTCTGTCTCCTGCCCTCCAGAAGTGCACATGCTGTCACAGTTCAGTGAGTCCAATATCATCTAAACTAAACCTTTCAGACTCTAGGGGGAAATGCCAGTTCACCCAGGATTGAGAGCATTCAAACACTGCATTCAAACCACCTGTGCTCAACAGTTTTATGAAACAATGGCATTGGCTCATATGTTGGTCATCTATGTAGATTTCCATTAACATTTCAAAGCTCAGCATTTCAGAAGGAATCAGTCAACACAGGAGATGTAGGAATAATCACTAAATGTGTGGAAGAATAAATTTCAGTTCCAAAAGAATCCTTTAAAATACCAAGTATGGAGATTTTGGGGTAAAAAGTCAGGTTGAACAAGTATTTACATATTCAACTAGCAAGACTCCTCATAAGGCCAGCACTCAATCAATATGACCATATATGAGCTGCAAGACAGTGTCTGCAAATATATATGGTAGTTAAACAAGCAAGATCAACGGCTGATAACTGGTACACTTATCATATTTTGTGCTTTAGATTCTTTTCACAGCACTAATCCATCAGAAGAAAAAAAAATCCATGCACATAAATAAGATGCTGTCTTATGACTCAAGTCTTGCTATCGTTTTTAACCATGTTGCTTAGGTAGAAATTATTTTCTTCCTTTGTGGTTTCTTTAATCAGAATTTTTCACACAGTCACGTTTAACCAACGCTTCTCCCATTTTGTCCCCTTAGACATTCCCTAAACTCTGTAACAACTTTTGCAACTGTTTAGGAGCAATCTAAGTCCCCATAAAGACCAGAAGGTGAAGAAGCAATGGGAACACAGGATAGCTGCTCCAGTAGCTGATTACCCTACATGGCAAGGATTTACCACAGAGGTCATCTATCACCAAAAACTAAAGTTATGCCTTCACTTGACAACTCACCTCCCGCAATTCAAGCCTCTGAGCCACTGCTTCCAGACTTTCCTGGCCTGTGCTTTCCACTGACAGCGTGAACTCCACAAATTCATTGTTGAGCAGCTGGATACGAGCCACCAAGCAACTCTTGCTGGATACTGTGTAACGTCGAGTTCGTTTCAATTTTAACCCAAAAGGCAGAGGCATCTTCTTTTTCCCCTCTGATGGTTAGTGATAAAGAGCTACTACCACTGAGACCTTGAGAGGTGACGGGAAATCACCTTCTCTCAAAAGGTAAGGAGCTGTAAAGTCTCCAGAGATCAACCAGCAGCAGCAGTATCCATTAAAGCCAAGCAAGTTTTCCACCAAGAGACAGGAAGAGACATCCACTGGAGTCCTAGAAAGGAACAAAAGAGAAGAAATACAAGAATCAGAAATACTTTGACTGAAAGAGGAATGGTAACATGGGAAAAATAACGTATAATTTTTCTAAATCTAAATAATCAGTCTGCCTTTCCAAAATGCAGGCTGTTATGTATTCAAATAATGAAATAAGTACCAGAGTTTCTGGTTTTTCCACAGACAACACTGGGTTTTGGAAAGTTGATCTCTTTTTTTAAACTCACAACTGAATAGTCTTAATCAGGTGTGACTGCAATGTCTCAAAATAAGTATTTATAAACTGAATTGGTAGTTAAGCGAAATATGTCTATGAAATCTGAGTTGCCTAAGGTATTTGTAATACTGAACAAAGATGTTTCCTTTAAGAGCAAATCCAGCAACCTGGCTTTTCAGAGCATCATGCAGCCTCAGCCACTATCTGCTGTTGGATTAAACACAAAACCAAGCCCCATAAATGATAAAGAGGGAAAAAAGAAAGGCAAGAGGCATTAAAACTCACACCTTAGTCCCTTCCTACTAGATAATTAAAGTGCAATTCCTCTAATCTTCCATGGATTACAGCCCATCCTACCATTACTCCTTATGCTTAACTGCTGTATGATGCTTTAGGTTATGCTTTGCCTCACCAAGAGAGTATGCGAATTCTGAGAACCATTTATTTTCTATTTTTCCCTTGAAAAACATACCCAAACCCAAACTACTACCATCTCCCCACCTTCTGCAAACACCTCCACGCCTCCTCTCCCATTCCATTCCATGCTTTGCCTTTCTCCTTCTCCAAGTGCTTAGCGCACGCACCCCACTCTGTGAAATTTGTCACAGCGCCACGGGAAGGTCTGGGCTGAAGGCGCCTTAGAGATCCCCCCGCTGCACGCCGCTGGCCTGGGCAAGGGATGGCACTGTCCCCTCGGTGAGGCTGCTGTGCCCCGGGCTGGGCTGTGCCGGGCCGAGCGGGGCGGGAGCGGCGCCGGAGCCGCGCCGGGCCCGGCAGCAGCGCCCGGCAGCGCTGCCTGCAGCTCTGCCCCTGCACCTCTAGCGGCGGTGCCGCCCCGGCCGAACGGCGGACAGAACAAACGCCTACTTTTCTGCTTCAGTCTTACTTTTACCAGGCTGGCATGTATTAGTAGCACGTATTAAAAGGCACAGTTTGATTTCTGAGGGCTCTCAGGACGACCAGACGGGAGGAACGTGAGGATATGAGTTTCTTTGGAATGGAGGAACCGGAAGAAGTCTTCCTAGCACACCTGCTTTTAAACTCAAAGTATAGCTGTAAACAAACACATAGCACATTCTCCTTGGACATGCATATACCCACCTAGAAACTTATCCAACATAAGCACAAACTCTTTAGGCTAAAAACCCCGTATCAGACTCCCTACTCCCCAGCCAGCAGCACTGGGAAGAAAAGAAGGTGGAAAGTCATTAAAGGCCTGCAATGGGGAGAAAGAGGAGGCAGCATGGCATTTTTTCTCCATGACATCTTTGCAACCCTACCCAAAGAATGACCAGAAGCATATTTCATGGCCTCGTTCATGATAATCTTGAAGCAGTTCTATCATTCTACATAATCCCTACCCTCAACAGATACCACCTAAAATCTTAGCTGAATGAGAAAACAATCCTCATCCAAACACAAAAAAATTTATTTTTCGGTGTAGCTGTAGAAAAGTAACAACAGCTACCAACAGGTTTCCCAGAAAAATTTAGGGATATAGGGGGAATCCTCACTTTATTACTCCCTCCACACTTTGATCCTCCAAATCCAGCCCTGCTTGAACAGCATGCAGGGAATGCTCTACAGACAGAAGCTTTTAGTCCTCTGTCCAGTGCCAGCAGAAACTTGCACTGGGTTTATTCCTGACAGAGTAACTTTTAGCTGGCTGACCTTAGCTCACGTCCTCGAGGCCCATTTTCCAATACATTCTTTGTACACAATTAGGTGTCTTCTTTGGGGCTACAGCAATAAGAGAAACCAATTTACTCATCTCTGAAAGCTTCTGAAAGTCAGAAATGGAGAAGTGTTTCAATCTCAGGTTTTATGAAATACCACTGAGTATGAAAGACTTTCAATCTTTTCTGCCCATATCAAGGGTTATTCTAGTAGCATGGAAAAAACATAACAAAACAAAAATGAAAATTACTAACCAGAGGCTAACCTGAGAGGTGAAATTTCCAAAGCATCTAATGCTGACATGAGGCAGTCTCAGACTTTCGCTTATTTCGCTATGCAAACAGGTAGCAGTGCAAACATAGGAAGGAAGTTTACAGCAGAATTTTCAGAATGTGCCAGCCAGGAACACTCTCCAGGTTATGATCTGTTGTTTACATTAAATGCTCCACTGAGCATTTAGCCTAAATTATTTCATTTTTGCACACCTGACATAATCTTCATGACTTCTGAGACCCATTTATAACAAGAAAAACACAGGTAATTAACTTCCAGACCACATCACAAAAGATTCCTAACATATAATAAATATTGTAGAATTAAGGCAAGTTTGCTGAATAACACCAGGGTATCATTCAGTATCTTCTACTGCTAGCCATGTGTAGTTATTGCAAACATAGCTGTGCTGGTTTTATTCAGCAGCTGTGCATTTTACAGTCCTAGGTGCTTTCAAATTCGCCTGCTGCATTACTTTGAATTCAGACTTACCTGCATTGTTTTCAGCTACTTTAGCCAAAACTCATGGCTACATACTGCCAGGAGTTACAAATCCATCTGATGACCTTTACAATAACAAGCCTTTATTTACCAAGCCTGGAATTTTCGTGCAACAGCTAAAAATGTCTTTAGTGGTCAAACTTTGTACCTTTATATTTCAACAGAAACCTGTTGTTTCAAAAATGCTATATTAGAATTTCAGCAACATGGCCGTGACTAATGTGTGATTACTGAGCACTGTGGTATCTTTCTCCTTTACTTTCACCTCCCACTCCCCCCTGAATTATTAGCATTTTACTTTACAAATATTTTTTAATAGGCTGCATAAATGACAGTAAACAAAATACAACTGCAATATATCATGGTGAGGGTCCCTATTACTTCACATTCCTGAAATACGTATATTTTTATTTCAGAGATATTTGGGCAGCCAAAAAAGTAATCAAAATACCCCACCCTCTCCTTGTTTCACCAGTTAATCTTTGACATGACTCTTGGACTGAGAGAGCAGCAGTGAGTGCATATCTCAAACTTCGCCCACCTCCAGAAGCGCAGTCCCACAACCACTTCAACCATTTACTTTTCCAAAAGTGGGTGGTTGAAACTCTTCAGCCTTACGGTACGCAGCAGAGATCACCCGCTCCGTTTTTACCGTGCCCGCTGTTTTCCCCTTACCTTGCCCAGCGATCCAAAGGCACCGGGTGTCCTTTCACAGAGCCGAAAGCCCCCGGCGCTCCAAGGCTTCTCCTGCCCGAGCCATCTCATCTGTATTCCTCGGGAACTGACTTTCTGTGCTCCTCTTGTCCCAAACAGCTGCTGGCTCGGCTAACCCACCTTCTTCTCAGATCACTCATAGTGAAAACATTCCTCACTTCCTGTCTCGAAAAACTTGCTCTGGATATCATTCCACTGGGTAAAGAGCTGGGGGGGTGGAAGAAAATACTACAGCAAAATAAACCTGTGCCAGCCAGCTCTTCAGGCGGCCTCTTTCATGTGACGCTGTGCCGCATGAGCGCAAATTGCGTTCTCAGGAATATTTTCAAATCGGCCGTCCCTGGGTGCCTCTGTGTGTGTGCATTTAATTTCTTTTCCTGGAGGCGTTCCCCTCGCTCTATCCATGCGGAAGGATACGCTGAAAGAATTAAAGCGAAGGCCCGTATGCTTGTAGCCCATTACCTCAGAGAGTTGGAATGCCTGGCAGGGAGAATGTCAGCAATGAACAGCTGCTTCTCTGGCTACAGGGGCACTACAGAAATAGGGGTTACAACAAATAGCAGGCAATCCTTGCTTTTTTTAATCATATGATCATTTATTCTAAGCCTTTCCAATTAAGGCAAATACCTTACCTAAATTCTGTTGGTCTTGTTTTCATGCAGCTTGGAAATATTTTCAAAGTTTAATCCCTATGTGCTTTACCTAATGATCTATGCACATGCATTTATGTCCTTGCAAAGTTTCAGCTGTTGGTGAGATACACAGCAAAAAAAAAAATGCAGACTAAAGGGTGATCTTTCAGCCTGTCTGGACTTAAAAACTCCTAAAGGTGCCAATAGAAATTATGCTCTCATAAACAACTGTCTTAGCAAGCTTTAAATGCATATAAATTCAGAAATATTTACAGTGTTTAACCAATACAAACTCTATAAGAGGGGCGGGCTGTGCTCCAGTCTCACAAGTATATGAAGATCTCCGTGTGTTTGTGTGCATGTGAAATCAACAACTGTGGTGTGCAATTTGGAATATTGGCTCTCCACATTGAGTGAAGCAGGCAAAAGTATATACAAACTTGGAAGCAGTCAGGGATGAGGAAAAAGGTGAAGTGAGGATGTGAACGCTGACTAATAACTGTAAAACCTAGAAAGTGTTTTGGTAATGTGAAGTGCACAAACATGCTACTGTCTGAGCAGGTCTAACCTGCAGGTCAACTATGCAAATAGCAAGTTGCTCACGAGGACACTAATCTCAGCTGAAATATGTAGGTAATTTTGTACTATAATGAATTCTTCTGAGTTATTTCTCCTAGACACAATCATCTTCCCTGAGATCAGAGGAGTATTTTTTTTTCCCTCCATATATCAGCCATAATTATGATGAGCAGTCCATGAGCAATATACATAACATTAGTTGGGAGAATCTTATGTTGAGTAAAATAAACCAACCTTAAACTAGCCTAAATGGATACCCTTTTCTAAAGGTGTCTGCTAGAGGACAGAACTGTAGTTACTTGCTGGAGGAAACTGACTGATACAATGCACGAAAAATCCAAGCCTTGAAAATTCAGAGTTACAGAGGTAACCCCTCCTATTTATAAACAATTCATACTGGAAACAAAGTCTGAATTCTCTTATCTGTCACATTTCCTATTCTAATTCTTCATCACACCCTTTTCCTGCCTGATTCCCTGCCTAGAACTTGCGTTTATTGGAATTTCCTTGCTTTCCACAGTTAGTGCTTGCTGCATTTTCTTTCTTTTCATTTACATTAAAGACAACACCTCATCTTAAAAGAGACAGCTAGGACATTGTCAATGTGCTCCTCTTCAGCTTACATCTTCTTTTGAAGCTCATCATATTTGTATTCACAAATAATTTTTTCCTTTGCTTTTTCCTTATTATAACCCCATTTTGTGTCCAAATGTCTTTTTCTGCACTTTCTCCATATTGCCCCACCCACCTAATTTTGTTTATCTCACCATCTCTGTATTACCTGTTTTGCTCCAACTATTAACTCTAATAAAAGGGACAAAGAGACAAAGGCAGCCACAAATATATGATGGACTCTGGTAAAGAGTCAATAAGTCAATAAGATGTGGAGTGATTACCTGAGGACACAATACTGAGTTTCTGCTTCCCCCTTTAAGCCCCACTCAACACATTCACGATTCTGACCTCATCTTTACCATACTTTTTTTATTCTGTTGTTGAAGTTTATGTCAGGAAACAATATCCCAAAGCTGAATTTTGCACCCCTGGTTCTATAGGTACAGAGGAAAGTTTCTGCCCACTGGCAGAATATGGCCTGCCCATAGTGGAACAGGGATAAACCTACTTTTTTCTCAAAAAAAGGGAGACACCTTCCCTTCTGAGACAGGTTTTTGGATTGTTGGTTTGTTTGGTTTTTTTTCATCTTGGTCCAAATATGTGATTGCAGTTTGAGTGTGTCAGCCAATAGGTGGAAGTTGATACAAATATTCACCTTGTCTCAATTCTGGAGGAACTCTCCAGCATCTGGTCTTTGTATTGACTAAAGGTAAAACAGAAAGGTGGAAGCAAGCCAAACAGGAAGCACAATCAGGCACCCTCCAGGCAGAAAAGTGGTATGCAGGTATATACACCTCAGCTTAGTGGAGAGTTACCCGTTTGTGATAACAACACAGGCAGAATAACCCGGAAACTGCCAGTGAAAGGGGCTTTCCCACAGTGCTGAAACAATGAAGAAGTCATGTGGAAAAGTATCTTAATTTACACCATGTAAAATAATAACTTCATGAACTGAAAAGTCAGAATACCTCTAATCATAAATCTGAAAGCTGTTCTCTAAACAAATTCACTTTGTTCATCATGTTTTGGCTATGAAGCCTTCCTGTTTTTTCATAATTCTATTTCTTATTTGGAAGAAAGCAAGAGACATCATTATATATTTTTGATGCTAGTAGAGAGGAGTGCTAGAAAAATGACCATACCATATGTATGTTACATGCTTGAAGCCTGCAATTTCATGTGTGCAAGATTCATTTTTACTTACAAGGTGCTGTAAAGTGTTGAACATGTTCTACCATGTAACAATTTAAAGTTATACAATTTTCCTATTAGAAGAAAAAATGCAGTTTTCCTACACAGAATGCAGTGCTGAACTTGAAGCAATGAGCTCCTGCTGTTATTTGCAACATTATTGTTATTTTTTATTTTCTTAAACCCAGTATCTTTTTCTAAAGTAAATCCTTTACTTACAAATGAAACTTAATTCTTGTTTCTGTACTACAATAATTATTTTTCTTTTTCCAATAATACAACATAGTACAACATAATTGAAATCTTAAGAAAGCAAAATGTGTCTCTTAAAGGTTATAATGGAATGGTATAATTAAACTAATCTGTTGTTGGTTCCTTCTCACTGTAACACCAATCTATTATAAGTGGAGTCAGGCAAACAGCTCAGATCATTAGCAATAATTAGTCTAAGCTATTTCTGTATGATGTTTGATTTATATTAGGAACAGTGATGCAGAAAGGATTAATACAGCTGTTAACTACAATGCCTGGAGTTTATTTTAATCAGTGGCATTACTTGTAAAAGACCCTTTTATCTGTAGGCTGGGCTTTCTATAATATTACTACTCCTTAGATCAGCTGACATGAATCTGGGGCATTGGTGCAAAAAAATAGTTTGCCTCAAACATTACTTTTTTGCTTACTATTATGCTTACATTGTAGGCTTTTCTCCACATCTTTTTTCCTCCCTCTGCAACTAATCCCTTGTAGCAGTAAGACTTACAAGCAGTAAGATGCTTGTGCTGGTTGTGACTGTGGCCGGTTTTGGTAATGGAGAGCTGCAGGGTGACTTCTGAGAGAAGCTGCTTCCAGCAGCTCCATGTCTGATAAAGAAAATGCCAGCCAGCTCCAGAATGGACTTTACACTGGCCAAGGCCAAGGCCAAGGCAAACCCATCAGTGGAACTGGTAGCACGTCTGGCATGGCATTTTGAAGAAGGGTGGAAAAGTTATTGCGCACAAGTAAATTTCAGCCAGAGAGAGGAAAGAAAATACGTAATAGGAACAGCTCTGCAGGAGCCAAGGTCAGTGCAGAAGGAGGGGCAGGAGTTGCTCCAGGCAGTGACGCTGAGATTCATTCCCCTGCAGTCCATGGTGAAAACTGTAGCGAGGCAGCTGTGCCCCTGCAACCTATGGAGGTCAACAGGGGAGCAGAGATCCGCCTGTGGAAGAGCCCACACTGGAGCACTGGGATGCCTGGAGGCTGCAAATGGGTGGGAAGCCCATGCTGGAGCTGGATCCTGGCAGGACCTGTGGCCTTTGGAGAGATTAGTCCATGCTGGAGCAGGTCTGCCATCGGGACTAGTGACCCTGTGGGTCACTGTTCCTGCAGGAGCGACTGCACCCCATGGAAGGGACCCACGGCAGGGCAGATTGCGAGGAACTGCAGCCACGGCAAGGACGCACAGTGCAGCAGTGAGGATGCAGTCTTTGTGTAGACGGTTTCAGCTGGGAGCAGGAGAGAAGGAAACAGTGTCAGAGATAACAGATGGTGAACTAATCCTAAACCTGATCCCCCCTCCCTGGTGTTGGGGGAGACAGGAGTAAAATTAAACCCAGGAAGAAGGATGGGGTGTGGAGGGTATTTTAAGATTTGGGCTTATTTCTCATTATCCTACTCTGATTTGATTGTTAATTAATTAAACTAATTTCCCCAAGTCTGTTTTGTCCATGACAGTAATCAGTGAGTGAGGTTCTCAACTTTTTTTTGTTGTTGTTGCTGTATTTTGTCTCTCCTGTCCTGCTGAGAAAAGGAGGTGATAAGGGGGCTGTGGTGGCACCAGGAAACCTACTAGCCTGTAGTGTGGCATGCATTAAAAGCTGCTTGAATACTTTGTGTAAACCAAATGTATTTGGTTTTAACAGATAACAGCGTATCCATTTGTGCAGTTCTCAAGGAAGTGTATTGATGCTGAAGTCGGCTCGTAGCACTCGCAGTCGCGCCGGTTCCCCTCACGCCGGGCAGGCCCCGCGGCCCGCTGCCCTCAGCGCGGCTCCGCCCGTCCCGCCGCAGAGCGGGCGCTGCGCCCGCCGCCCGGCAGGGGGCGGTGCGGGCGGAGGCCGCGCGCTGGGCCCGAGGCCGCTCGGTACCCGCGCGGGAGGCGGTGGCAGCCGGAGCCGGGGCCGGGGCCGCGGGGACGGGGCGGCCCGGGGGCGTCTCGGCGCGGCCATGGAGATCGGCACCGAAATCAGCCGCAAGATCCGGGTGAGACAGAAGCGGCCGGGTCGGTCCCTCCCGCCCGCGGCAGGAGGCCAGGCCCGCCGGCGGGGGGGCAGGCCCAGCCGGCGGCTGAGGCACCGGGCTCCGGCCGGCCCCCCGTTACGGCTGCCGGCGGCGGGTCCTTCGGCCTGGGGACTCCCCGGGGAGAGCGGGGGCGGGAGAGTCGTTCTTGTGGGAAGCGAAGTCGGGGCACCCTTTCCCCGAGGGCGGCTGCCAGGAGCTGTCTGTGTCCCGGGGCTGCCCTCTCGCCCTGCAGAGCCCGCCCGGCCCCGGGCTGCCCGGGGACGCGCAGCTTGGCCGGTCTGAGCCCCCGGTACCGGCATGGCCTGGCTGTGCCTCCCACTCGGCAGTCACCGTCTGGAAGTGCCGGCAGGTTTTTGTTTCCCTGCTAAGCCGGGAATGACCTTTTATCAAACCATCTTAGATTCGTTTTCTTTACACTTCATGAGTCCGGATGGTCTCTGCTTTAAAAAGGACAGCTGGGACTGGGAGGTTGAATGGTAGCGCCAGGATCAGGTCTGTCGGAAATACGGTAGGGAGAGTGCGATTCCGTTACTCTGCTGTCAGCCCCTCGCTGTTAGAACGTTCCTGTCCTGAGCAGTAGAAATAGGAAAAGTTTCACAAGTTAAACCAATGTGTTCAAACAGTAAATGAGAGAAACTTTGTTAAGCCTCCCACCTCTTTGCAGTTAGAAACACTTCATTGATCCATCCCTTAAATAATATTTCATTATTTTTTAGGGTGCTATAAAAGGAAAGTTACAGGAGCTGGGGGCTTATGTTGGTAAGTTTTGCCATGTGTTCAGCAATCTTCTCTAGATGATTTCTGTTATGTAGGAAAAAACCAGTTTAACTAATGGAACTTACTATTATCTCTGTTACTGCATATAGAAGCCTAAAACATGAGAATAATTATCTGAAATGCTGCAGTAGTAAGAAAGAAAGAGGCATACTTAAGAAAATGTTATGGTCTAAGCATAAGAGGAAGCAGTATGTGAACATCAGTATGTGAAGAACTAAAAGAAAATAACTGTTAGTCTAGTAGTCTTCCCCTTTAGAAGGGGAATTTGCAAGAAAAACAAAATTATGTAAATATCAAAAGGAAATTTCTTAGAAGGATTAGGAGAAACATTATATAAAGCAAGAACCTTGGAAATACATCAGCAGTTAGCTGTGACCACTCTGAGATGGAATCAGTCTTTCCTAGGCATGTTTTTAACAGGTCTTGAATTCAGGGTGAGGCGTCTGTCAAAATTAGGAGAGAGGACAAAGATGAGTGAGTGGCTTAGGAAATTGAAAGGCCACATCAGAAACATTATGTGGGACAAACCTTTAAAATTTTAGAGCTTGACCATTAAGGAGAAGGCTAAGAGCTGTGATGAGCTAATGATGATGAAACACATGTATCTGAATCTTAGATGCAGAGGGAGATTTTGTTTTGGTTTGTGACAGGAGAGTGAGCAATGTGAATGTGGTCTTGTGGATTTTTATGTTTTTTCTGGATCTGGGAAGAAATGTGTATTTCACTTCAGCTGTTTTCTGCAGCATTAAAAATTGGTAACTTAACACAGCATTCTGTTGGAAATAAAATATCTCAGTCCTGAAACAGTATTGTTGTTGTCTGTGATGCTTCTTGAATTTCAGGTGAAGAAAAGGAATTGAGAACATAATTTAGAGATCCCTTGAGTTGCAGGGCCAAGTTCAAAGTTTGCAGTTGGAGCCCAAATTCATCAGCTTTCCTATTTCAAGGGAGGCATTGTATTTATGGAAAAATATATTGACTCCCAATAAGGGAGTTACCTATGAGCTGACATTCTGAGCTGAGCTGGTGCCTAGGAGCTGTGTTTAGAACTTTTTAATTGTAAAATCATCTTTTTCACCATCTCAAAGCTTGTCTTTTTAAGTAACTAATTTTTTGTTGTTTGTTTGGTTGGTTTTTTTTTTTTTACCATCATTCCAGGTTTCAGTTTCTGAGTGCTTGATTCTTTGCTTTCTCCTGTATTTCTGAAATAAAAGTCTTTCTTGTCTCTATTACTAAGCTGCTGGTAGAATAGTAGCCATCTTTGATTTCAGCTATGACTGCTTATTCTTTGTTTTCCTTCTATCTGTTGTATTCAGAGGACAGGTTTCCTGTATTCCCAGGATCAGCAATGTCTGCAGTTTCTTCTCAGTCAGTTTCTGAACTTCTTTAAATAACTTTGTATTCTTTATTGCTAAGTCTGTCTTGCCTTGTCATCTTTTTTCTTTTTAAGCCACTGTGTCCAAATTTCTGATTTTTCAAGTTTCCTTTCTGGACTAGAGTATTTTAGACAACTTTTCAAGTAATGTTTTTCAAAAACTCTCAATTTCTTCTTTCAGGTAACTAGTAAAAAGTTGGTTCTCCCTCATTCTATCCTGCAAGAACCATGCTTTTGTTTATTTCTGTAACTGCTACTTCTTTTCTCTTGAAAAGTCTTCTGCAACAAGATATGTTGAAACTTACTTGTTGTTTAGAGCTTACAAAGGGAATATTAATATATTAGAAGCAAGATGAAGTCTGTTAATTATTCATCAGCTAGGAAATTTTTCAAAAGGCTGTAGTTCCACATGTAGTTTAAGTTGGCATAAGCCAAAACAATTACTGAGAAAGTTTTTTTCCTTCTTTTATCATACTGTTACAGGTAATTGTGCTAATCTATGTTTTTATCTGTAGTTAAAATATCTTCTTTACTTGATCATGTGTTTAACCACCTGAAGAGCTTATCATGCTTAAAAGTAGCTTGCCCAATAAATAAAATTCATTCTAAGTTCCTAGGTCTGAACATCAGTCCATGTTGTGCTACTTGTAGATTTTAGTGCAAAAAAAACCCCCAGCACAAAGCAGCAACAACAAAAACAGAAACAAGCAAAAAAGCCACCAAAGAGAAGTGAGGCTTTAAGCTAGGAATAGGTTATGTTGGGACAACTGAGTAGTGGTAATGCAGGTACAATGTGTGAATGTTGTTTTTGTAGTTGAGGGTAGAGATAAATTATTTACGTTGTACATAGACATAGAAGAAAGGCAATTCCTTTCACTTGGGTTTTGACTTCTATTTTTCATTTTTTAGGTCTTTTTAGTGTTGTGTACTGTCTTAGCTTGATTAAATAAGCACAACTGTATCAGTGCCTTGGGTCAAATTCATAATTTGGATGGTATTTCCCAGCTGTTTTCACTTACTGTTATGGTCATGTCATGCCATGGAGTGGAATTGTAGAGCATGAGATGTTTGATTAAGCTAAATTGAAGTCTGTGCTCAAGAAGCACATCTAATGCCTTTGAGCAGCAATTGTGCCAGTCAGTCCTTCAGCAGAGGCCAGAGCTAGCCAAAGTGAAATGCCAGACACCAAACTCCCCAAACCCTTCATGTGGTGAGGTTGACTCCAAGCCCCTTCCTTATGCATTCTGATGAGTGGGAGTACCTTGTGTGCAAGGGAATGGGTTTCTCAGTGTGTTTGAAATTGCATGCATTACAGAATAGAAATTCAGTCTTGAGCTTGCTGGGATTTGTTTTATTTTTGTAGGTAGAAAATAAGGAAGTTAGTACGGTTTTGATTTGTTTAATGCACATATCAGAAATGGATATTTATTTGTTTAATTTTTGTAACTAAAGGAAATTTGACAAGGATTAGGTGCTGTATTTGGCAATATTTGAAGTGATGAATATTGTAGATGTTTGATAATGTTCAAGAAAAAGGATATAGGCAGCAGAGTGGCTTTTTTATCCTGTCCTCCTTTCTGTTCTGTTTACTCACTTTTTAAATGCAGCATCAGCTTATACTCTTGTGAAATTGATGATCTTTTATTCTTTGCTTGTAGATGAGACTTGTATTGAACCTCAGAGGAAATATAAGTCTTGTTAATTTGCTTACCTAATCCTCTGCCTGCACATTCTTTATAATAAGACTTAAAAAAAATAAAAAATCACACATTTAAAGATGTTTGCTATGTCTTCCATGATTTATTATACTTTAAAATAATGTATTTCTCTTTTTATTAGATGAAGAGCTCCCTGATTATATTATGGTTATGGTGGCCAATAAGAAGAGTCAAGAGCAAATGACAGAAGACCTCTCCCTTTTCCTTGGAAACAATACTGTCAGGTTTACTGTCTGGTATGTTTGCAAGCTCCATGTCACACTTCTTATCAATAGTGCAGGACTGCTTTCTGTAAGTGACACCAGACATTTAAAAAAGTTATTTATCTTCCCATTATGTAAGTTGCATTAATAAAAACTTCTACTTTGCATGTCAAATAAGTAAATTAGTTTTAATCTGCCAGCAGTTAGGCTTTTGCAATGATAGATGGCAAAGGACTGGAAGATGTATTTGTTTATAAGCCAGTCAGATTTGTAAATAAAGTGCTCAGGTAAGCGAGGGTTGGATGTTGGGTTAAAATAGTTGCTGCTAAATCCACTGAGCATGAGAGCATTGTTCACTGCAGCTAGATGTAAAGGACCAATCTGTTTGCTTTTATGCTAACAGTGCTTCAGATTACTGTGCATGGGAATTGCTGTATCAGGGCAGATGAACAGGGATCTAATTCTGTGTACTGTCTTTGACAAGGCTTAGCACCAAATGCTTAGGTATTCCCACCTCTCAGGCTATTTATTTATTGCCACCACCCAACTCTAAAAATCAAAAGTAGAACCTTAGAATTACTGAACAGGACAAGTTAGCAACATTTCAGCTCTACTGTCAGCTCCTGACAGTGTAGATTCATTTATTCCATGCTGCATGACAAACGTAGCCATTATATTTCTCATGCAATACTAAATTTGTTTTACAGCAGAAACCTACAAGTAAATCCACATTTCAGACATTTGACTTTAGAGATTTTGTTGCATTCAGAGTTACATATTTTTTCAAGTTAATCTTATTTCTGAGTCTCCTACCTAATAGAGCTTTAAGGAATTTAACTTTGTTTTGTATAGATGAGAAAAATACTGATTTTTTTTTTTTCAGTTTGCTTTCTTTGACATTTTCATACTGACAGTTAACATTCACTTCCAATATTTCTTCTATGTAATTAGTTTCTAGGAGCTTTTCTGTTATTGAATAGCAGAGAGAAACATTTTAGAAATTGGCTATGTTATAAAATCATAAACATTGACAAAAAATGAAAAATAGTTCCAGCTATTACATTTCACTGTATTAGCTATTTAAACTGATGGATTTCTAGGTGATAGTGTAACTTGTGTGGGTATAGTTTGATTTTACTTACATGTTTCATTTTTCTCCTGGCATTTGCCAAAAATACGATAAAGGAGTACATTAAGCATGGAATTCTTTTTTGAAAACTGCACAGGCATTTCTTTGCTGCCTTTTGTGGCCTGCCTAGGCAAAGCTTTTGGGTTTCAGAGTATCAGGAAGTATGCAATTGTCTTAGTGCTTTTAGGAATCAGACAAATCAATGAAGTTTAGAAGTGGATGAGGATGTAGCTCCTGTACTATGGTTTTGACTGAATCTACAGTAAGAAATAGTGTAGCAGAAAACACTTTCATGACTTTATAAATGAAACTAAAACTTTATTGAAAAAATAATAAATATGTAGAGAAAGCAAATTTCAGTAAAGAAATCAAGATAATTTTATATTTTTATATTTAAAATGGTGTGTTGACTATATGCAGATGTTATACCAGCAGCTGGTTTTGACACCTGCTTAAATTTTAAACATAGTGACTGTTTTAACTGACTTAGGTCAGTATTCTCATTTTATATACATACAAATACAAACTCAATGTTAGAGTGCTTTATCAAGTACCAAAGTAGTAGGTATTGGTTAAAAGAAGGATGGGAAAAAAGAAGAAAAGATGAATCCTATGAATAAGCTGTAAGGGGACTGGTAGAAAAGTGTTACATAGCATTGTAGCTGGGAGTTTTATATGCTTTTGCTTCTTCTAAAAACAGCCCATAATATTTACATTCTTAAATGTTGATTAAATACAGCACTCAGCAAGATCTGCCTTCCTTGGTTTATCTCTGTAGCTGGTAATTTTGGGCCTTCTGGCAAAAGTTTCGCAGAGGTTGTGACAAACCTGGCAGTCCTGCTGGTTGGCCACCACTTCTTACTCTGAACCAAGTGTCAGATTAGTTATCCTGAGGTCAGTGTGAAAACTGATCTACATCACCAGAGCTCAGCTGACAAGTGTTCTAGTGAAAGCTCACAAGGAGGACAAGCATAAGCCTTCTTTATACCCACATGTAGTCTTTTCAATATGTTCTTGTTCCTTAGCTCCTTTCTAATATTCAGCCTAAATTATGGACTTGCCTATTATCAGGTTTGAATTCTAAGTAAGATATGAATTTAAGTGTTGGGGTTTCTTTTCTTTCTTCTCACTGTAATATGTGTTTATTTTTAAGCAGCCTTATTGTATTAGAGCCATGTAATTTTCTGTGTTACTTAGTTACTTAGTACCTTTTTCACAGGCAAAGGGCAAATTTGGTATTTCTCTGAAATATTTTTGCTAACCAGCACACCTCAAAGATAATTGTTGGTATATTCAAAGCATGCTGGAAGAGTCCTGAGAATGTTACATGCTATGAGCTATATACTGTTTGAGTTTCTATCTTAGGTTTTTTGAATCAATTTGGTTTTTTTTTACTTAACTCCATTGGTTGTAGTGAAAGGTTAGGTTAGTATTGACTTTGATTATGTAAACCAGCCAGATACCAAAAGTAGATGATGTGATGAATACTCTCCCTGCATGAGCAAGACATGCAAGGCAAGATACTTTAAGCCTCCCTTTTGAGGTTAAACATACTCTGGTTGATGGAAAGAGAAGTTTTAATGGGCTTCTGGAAAATGATAAGTCTGAATGTAAGCTAAAGTTTTTTATTTCTCCTTTTTCTCTTTTGCTTCCTGCCCTATCTGTCTATTTCAGGCTCCATGGTGTTTTGGATAAGCTGCGTTCTGTGACTACTGGTAAGTAAGAAAATTAATTTTGAGTGAAGGTAGCCTTTTTTTTTTCTCTGTAGTGTTATATGTTTAATGAGTTACAAAAATATCTTGGCTGTTTTGTTAATTTTTTGTTTATGTGGTTGTTTGGATCCAGACTGTTAAGAAAAGTGCTTTATATTTTGAGATAAAGAATTTATTCTTGAGTCTAGTGTCTGTGTGTTTTCTCTGTGTTTCTTTCTGATGTATTCAGCTAAAGCAGCTTTCAGCTTATTGTGTTTTCAGGACTGCACAACATCATGTTTGCAGTTTCATAGCTACATTTATTGTAAAATCTATATTGCTGTACTTTAATGTAAAAGTAAAAGGCGCCTGTCTCCACAGAACCAACCAGTGTAAAATCTTCAGAATCTAATATCTTTGAGAGCAACCTGCCTTCCAGCAAAAGCAGTTCCTGTGTGAGTGATGAGAGGAGGCGTGGGGATATCTTGCCACCTCTTGCAGTGTCAAGTACTCGAACTGAAAGAAATGACTCCAGAGTTTCAACCAGCTCACAGGAGCAGAGGAACACTGCTTCCAGGTAAGGCTGCTGGCTACTTCCTAACACACCTTCAGACATCAGTAGTTGTGTGAGTGTATAGCTATTCTAAAGTGGCACTATAGACACATGGAAAGATACTTCTGAAGAGTAAAGCATTGCTACAATTTGTCATGTAATAAACATTAAATCAGAACTCAGTTCTTCACGCAACATAGGAACTTAGATTAATTAACCAAGCTGAAAATATCAGTCTGTGTGTTAAACTTGTATAAACAATAATATCTTAATGAGTCTTCCCTCCTGGCTTTGATTAAAAGACAGTTCTTGTTTTCCAGGAATTGACTTGCAGATAACAGTTGGCAATTTCTTTTTTTATCAGGCAGTCTTGTGAAGATGGTTCTGCATCCCGCTTAACATCTACTGTCAAGCCTTTGAGGGAATTGTCACCTTCTGAAGCTGTAATTGACATTAAACCTGAACCAGATGATCTAATTGATGAAGACCTAAACTTTGTGCAGGAGAACCCTTTGTCACGGAAGAAGCCTATTGTGACTGTAACTTACGGTTCCTCTCGTCCCTCGGCCGAGATCTACCGGCCACCAGCTGTCCGGAGCGCAGATGGCATCGCTCACGTGCCCAGATTGTCACAACAGGGCAGCTTGCAGGGGAGCCGGCAGTTAGACACACAAGGCTGCAGGTCTTTGGAAACTGGCCAGATGGGCAATCCAGAAGCATTTGGCAGCTTAGCAGAAGGTCACAGACCCACCTCCAAACTCAGTGCTGATAAAGTGGGCAGTGAGGTTGGTACAACCTAAACTGTTATAAAAGTTTATTCTTGTTTGGAAGCTGTGTACACTTCAGTAAAATCGTGACCTCAGAAAAATCAAAAGACTTTGGTCACCGGTACCAGTAGGTGTGAGATCTCATCCTTTGGGCCCACTGGTAAAAACAGATTACATCATTTGACACCATTATCTCAGAACTTGCTGCATCTCAAAAGTTAATTACCATGTATATCTTCATGTCATGTTGACTTGGACTAACAGGTTAGCACATTATTGAACTGCATATGATGAATCAGAAATTACAATTCTGGTCTTCAGATCAGTGAATCAGCATGATCTTCCCTAAGTGCTTTGTATACTCCCAGCTTTACACAGTTGTGTAAATCAGGATTGTTGGCATGCTGTTGATTAGCACAGATACATTGATGATGATGATGGAGATTATTATTATTCTATTTAGAACCATGTCAGTTAAGAATTCTTTGGGATGGATGTTGGACAAGGACAAATTAAAAGATGATTGCTGCCCTAAGTACTTTGGAGGCCAAGCTAAGCCAGGCTGAGTGGTGGTCCTAGCTGATAGACTATCCATATAAATTAATTAAGAGCCTTTTTT
The DNA here is from genome assembly GCF_903797595.1 of Erithacus rubecula. Lineage (NCBI taxonomy): Eukaryota > Metazoa > Chordata > Aves > Passeriformes > Muscicapidae > Erithacus > Erithacus rubecula. The sequence goes on from NC_136688.1 coordinate 43,643,713, forward strand.
GAGAGGAATGAAGATAGTTATGGCTGCTAATGTTGAAATGAAGCAAGTATTTTGTATATCTTGTGTTGCAAGTGCATCTGTGTTGATTGCTGCCCATAAAGTTCACTGTCTTTGCCAGTACTTCATTCTGTGCAAAAGATAATGAATCTTAATTGGAAATCTAGAATGCTCTACAAAGATATATGCTGGTGTCATTACTTTTTGAGAATGGAGAAGTGCAAATGAGAATATAGTGATTTATTTAATGTTGTGCATAAATCACTGATGGATGTCAGGAATGTCTCTCCTTGGAAATGTTAGAAAAAGGTCTTGTGATACTTTTCTCCTATTACTGTTTCATGAATAAAACAACGGGGACCTTGCACTGTCTAAACTGGACCATCCTGACTGTGTGTAATAATTAGCATCTTTTGGAATATGTCATTTCCTTGCTAGAAATTTTTCCTTAAACTTATCTGAAATTAGAGTTGATACAGGAGAAGAAAGTCATTTACTGATTTCACTTTTCTCTCTCTGTCTTTCAACATGCTCCTCTTGATGAATGGTATAAAATTCTTTGAAGAACTCTGGTTTTCTGCAGGTGTTGGATAATTTTTCTGTACTTGAGAGTTTTTTCTTATATTTTTTCCCTTAATGCTGTTTAGAGTTACATTTCCAATGAGATGTTTCAGTGTAAATGATCTTCATACTATCCAGTGCAGTCACTTGTACAACTGGAATGGAAGTTCTCCATCTCCTGGCTCCAGATGGAATTGCAATGCTTGCTCTGCTGGCTTATTGATACACGGTTTATGCTAAATGAGCTGTTCTGCTGCTCTGTGTGTTGTAGGAGGAAAGCTCCAGGAAGAGACGACTGCCTGTTGTAAGCTCAGTAGTCAAAGTGAAAAAATTCTGTAATGATGGAGAAGATGAAGAGGAAGAGGAAGACTATGGATTGCGAACAGGAAGCATCTCCAGCAGTGTGTCTGTACCTGCAAAGCCAGAAAGAAGGTACTGAACAACTCAGTGATTCTGAGTTTTCAAGAATTAATATAATGAAAGAAAACTTTGGAAGTGGAGATGATCAGTTTGCACTTTTTAAAATTGATAGACAAAATTCAGTAAACCATTTTAATATTTTTTGTACTATCTCACAACTCTTTGGATGAGATGTCTGTTTATGTCACCCCTTTGCCTTTGATTTTGTAACCTGTTCTCATTATTGCATGTAAGGTGCAACAGTGTGAATTTTTACATTATTTGGGGAAAGTTTACTGGCAAAAGAGCATTAATGTTGACATGTTTCAGACCATTATTGTATTTATTGTGGTAAAGTAATTTTTCAGTAATTTGATCTGTTTTCAGAAATTGTTTTCAAACCAGTTATCATTTTTTCTTTAAGGTGATTTTAACTTTTCGAACAGTCTTCAGAGGTTTTCCTTTTTATCTGCTCCCTAATTCTAAGTGTCAGGCATTAGTCAAAATACATGTCTTTTGTATCTGATTTTTAACAATAGAGAAAGAACATTTAAACTAGAGAAGAGATAGTTCTACTGACCTAGAGTACTAGCTTGTATAAGATTTATTTTAAGCTAATGTATTGTATTAAGTTCATCTTCACCACAGCACATTTCTCTCATTTAAGCTTCCTTATTGTTGATGTTAAAGACAATCAGAAAGCCTTTTTTGCAAATAAAATGTTTTTGATAAACTCAGTCTAATTATGCAGCTGGATCATGTTTCTCAAGATAGCTGCATAATTATTGGTGCCAGCACAAACATAGCAAGAGATAAGTGTTGGGCAGAGGTGGGAAGAAATTAATGGCAGAGAGTGCCTTTCCCATGTTAGCATGGTTTTACATAAGTTGAGAGGTGACACGTGGACTTCCATTTTTTAGAGCATTTTGTGGATCTCCATCTACTGAGAGAATAGATTAACTGAACTGTTTTGGATAAAATAATTGTAGATGGTGATTTCTGTTAATATAATTTCTGTGTTAACCTGTTGAAACAACTGTCTTTAATGTGAACACGGTTACTGTGCAATCCATGTACAATTAATGTTTTTTTGTATTTCCTTTAGACCTTCATTGCCACCTTCAAAACAGGCCAATAAGAATTTAATACTGAAAGCAATCTCTGAAGCACAGGAATCAGTTACAAAAACGACCAATTTTTCCACTGGTAATTATTATTGATTTTGCTTGTGCCAATCTGTAATATTTCCCAACTGTTGTATAAATCCAAGCTAAAGAAAGCACTTAGAGATAAGACAGAATGCTAAATAGCAAGTCAGTTATACATGAGGAATTTACCATGTCCTGTTTCATACACTGATGTTCAGTGATGAATTATGAAAACATAAACGAGGGAGAGAAGTGGTATTTAAAACATATTAATCAAGATAGTATGTCTGTGTAGTGTATAGATACTAAGTGGAATTGCCAGAGTATTCTAGTCAGTAATTGCCAAGGGGAAATTAATCAGAATAAGCCAGGTGGTTGGTTTGAGCTATTTACTTGATCTCTTTTGCCTTTCTTCGCTCTCCTTCTTCTTTCTGAGAGGGGAGGAGAAAAAGGCCAAACAACAAAAAAATGAAAATACACTGGATATAGGTAATAGAAGTGCAAAATAATGAGGAACAAATGGATTGATGTGTATCAGGGTATGTTGATAAGTGTCAGGATGTGTATGATGATGTATATTGTCCTTTAACAGCAAAGCTGCAGTTTCAGTTTGGTGATGTTAGTTGCAGTTGACCCAGCAGCTGAGCAGGGTGCAGGCAATCAGTTCTCCTTGCTAGGAGAGACTTCTGAAGAAGGGCAAATCCAGTTGTTGTCTCATGCATTCATTTCACTGGGTGTTGATAAATCCACGTTGCACCTTGCCAGGGAGGAGCATTCACTAAACTGCTTAAACCATGACTTTTATATCATCTGAAGTCTCTTGCCTGTTATCTCAGATTTTGCAAACTGTAAGAAAGAGTACTTTGAGGTGATACAGGAAGCTCTTCCCTGTGTACAAAGCAGTATGGCAGGAAATGAGACATAGCTAGATAAGTCTAAATTAATTGAAACTATTGATCTTTTTAGTAGTGGTGATCTTGTAGTTTGACTTAGCAACACAAGAATATTTTGGTGGAGAGACCAGAAGGCATCACTTTGTTGTTTAATACAAACAGATTTGTGAATCTGAAGTATCATGCAGGTTCTCCCACTTCAGAAGTAATATTTAACATATTTTCTGAAGTATTTTGAATGGAGTATGGAAGTAAGTGATTTTAAAACACATAGGTAAAACAAAACAGTAAATTCATAAATATTGTACTTGAGTGGTACCTTTTAGTTTTTTGTGTCAGAAGTTAAATGCTGTTCTGATACTCAGCGAAGGGAAGAGTTTAGCTTCTCACAGTCAGATCTGACAGTCTTAGCAGAAGCCAAGTAAAGAAGTCAACCTGTTGTCCTGATAACCTCAAATTCCAAGCTACAACTATCTGTACAGAGATTTAGAACTATCTGAAAGGAGGTTGTAGTTTGGTCAGGGTTGATCTCTTCCTCAGTAACAAGCGATAGGACCAGGGGAAGTTGCCTCAGATGGTGCCTGATGGAGGTTAAGATTGGATATTAGGAGAAAGTTCTCCATGGAGAGGATGGTCAGGCATTGGAACAGGCTGTCCAGAGAAGTGGTGAAGTTACTGTTCCTGAAGGTATTTAGAAGAGGTGTAGATGTGGCACTTGGGGACATGGCTTAGTGATGCACTTGGCAGTGATGGACTAGATTTGCAGTTGGACTTGGTCTTTTCCAACCTAAGTGATTCTATGATTCTGCTGCCATTAAGATTTGTATTCTATTTTCAAGCACTTCAGCAAAGGATAGCTAGCTTCAAATGAAGAGACACATTGATGATCCATGATTATTTATATGAAAGATGGAATGAAAAGTGATTTCAAAACTGAGAGTACCACATTAATTACATGTAGAAGTAGAGTGTAGTAGTATATGTAGAAGGATGAATGAGTACTTTGCTGTTGTCACTAATCCTTCTCATGCTGTTTGTCTTACAAGTATGGTTTCTGAGGTGCCACTCACCGTGCTCTGTGCACATGCACAAATAAGCTTGCACACTAAGAATTTTATAGGTAGTTTAAAGGTGCATTTTGTGGAGACAGATGCTTGGGATTTTTTTTTTTTTTTTTGTGTGTGTGTGTGTGTAGGAATTCGTGGGAGTTACTTTAGCACAATATATCTAAAAATAATACTGTTGTGTGATTGGGTAGTATGTAAATGATTTGCCATTGTTTCTCTATTTAAAGTTCCACAGAAACAGACTGTTCCAGTTGCACCAAGAACTCGAATTAGCCCAGAAGAATCACAGTTAGAAGTAATTCATGTGCAAAGCAGACTGCCTGTTCTGAGTTCTCAGCTTCAAGTAGAAGAGTCAAAGGAGCAGACAGTTGAAGAAATTCAAGGTCATCTGATAATATTATTGAAGAATTTATACTAGGGGATGTAATTTTACAGGCTGAGCAGAGAAAAGGAAAGGAACGCATTTAAGTCTGCATCAAAAGTTGCATGGAGAACTGTCCTGAAGACCATGCAGCTTTCTAAAGCATGGCTGTTAGATAGATACGTGTATCCAAACACACACAGACAACCTCAGAGGAATTAATCACTAAGCAAAGAATGTTGTAGCATTGTGGCATGTCACTGAGCAACAGTTTTGCATAAGCATTTACATTTGGATAGCTTCTCTTTTCCCCATCCTTTGCATATTTACCTTAGTGTCTTGTAGGAGTAATTCTGTGATGAGGCTTAAGTGATAGTGAAGATACTCTAGAGTATTTAGAACACTTTTCCAGCATATGAAGTACTGCAAGATTCTTTCCAACACATGGTTTCCACACAAATGTTTTCAGTGCTTTATTTTTCAGTTTAAATATAATACTCTTACTTGCTCTTACAGGACAGCTGATATCAGGCTAACTGTGTCAGCTTTGGTTTTTACATCTGTTTTAAATCTCCTGAAAGGCAGTCAAAGTACCTTTTCAGCATTGTTTTCTTATGGAGGATGGGGGATTGTCTTTGTTAGTCACAAGGAATCATAGAAGTAAGGCAGGGGAAAAAATATTTCTATAGCAAGTACTGAGTTTATACTTGCTAACTGTGTAGATATTTAGATAATGAATAAAATTTGGTTTTGAGTAATATTTTTGTTACTCTATCCTATAGCTATTGTTAAGGAATGGTAAACATTCATTATTTAAAAAAATATTTTTGCAGTTGCTTATTCCTCATATACATGTATTTGGAATCTTTCTGCCACCCTAAAGTAGATTAAATTGTATCTATAAAGTATAGGAAAAGCTTAAAAGCTTCATCAGCCTTTGAATTAATGCACAAAATAATAATGCTAAATATTTTCACTCTTCTGCCATTGAAATGGAAATGACAGCTTGCTTAGGAAATCTACAAAAAGCAAAAATAATTTTTTAAACCATATCTCAAATGTAGAAAAGTGCTGCTCTGATTTGCTTCAGCTCTTTTAGGAAGACTGTAAAGTAGTCCCATGTTTGTTGCTTTCCTGTGTGTGTGTTCTCTGAGTGGCCAACTCCTCTACAAATGAGGAGGAAGAACTTGGCCTTCATCAGTTGCTGTGTCCAAAGACCTCATTTCCATCACTGAGCAGTGATTATGGGAACAAGTAGTGTCCTACAGTATTTAGATTTTGCCATGTTACTGTTCTGAAACAATGAGGAAAAGGCTCATAATAATGAGAATGGCTTTTGTTGTTGTTAAAAGTGTGAATGTTTTTGTTGTTGATTATTTTTTATCGATATAATTAGAGTGTGCTTCAGTTCTCTAATCTATAGTTTCATGTTGACGTGCTGTAAAATATGTTTCTTGTTGCTGTTTTTTAGGAAATGAACAAAAGGAGCTCTCTTGTCGCCTTCAGATTGATCCTATGATTGAAGATACCTTGCAAGTGACTCAGGGTTAAGTCTTGTGATCTTTTTATTTTCAAATCTAATATTACTGTCCAGTGAATGTTAAGATACTCCTTTTCAATTATTTATACTGATTTCTACAATTTCCAAGTTTCTACATCTCTAAGGAATGAACACATTACATTAGTAGCTGTTCAGAGGATGAGAGATTTTGGGGGGATCCTCACCAATACTGTTTCAGCATAGTCATTCCACTTAGATTCCTGATCTGACCTAATACGACTTATGGCTTCTGTTGATACACCTTTTTGGAATTAACAGGGAAGTAAAAATGTTTTCTGGAAACTACTAGGAAGAAATTAAAGTTAGCTAATTGACCACGTAAATTGATACTAGAAATATGCAATAAGTTAAGAGTACAACTACCACCTTATGTTACTCTTTTCTATGTAATTTTTCTCCCAATGCAGATTACTGTGAGCCAGAATCTGTGGTCCACTCAGACACTCGGTCATTTATCCTGAAGAAGCCCAAGTTACCAGAGGACGCGGTGCCACAGAACCAGCAACTGGGAAAGAAGGGCACAGAGGCAGTGCGAGCTCACTCGGGACGTCTAATACAGACACGGTGAAAAGCTACTTCATTTAGGACAGTTACTGGTCAAATTGCTTGTTTGTGGTTTAGATGGAGCCATTTGGTCAGACTTGTGCTTTGTCAGGAGGTGGGGAATCATGCAAAATGGACTGACTTTGAATAGCAAAAGAAAAGAAGCAGGAGCAAAAAGCTTCCCAGAAATCCTTCTAAATGGAAAATAGTCTTAGGGTCAGCTGCACCTTGAGCATGTCTTTGATTTGTAAGAAAGAAGAAAGAACTGAAAAGTACTGCTCTTTTGTTCTGATTTCTGAAATCCTAGTCAAGTAATCATTTTGCTTAAATTGCCTTTAGTTTTATACCTGTTTCACCCTTGAATGACATTTCTTAAGAAACATCTTTTAACAAAGTGTTGCGTGTGGTGAATCCTGGACAATGATTTAAGGCTCCTTTGTGGAGAGTTTGACCAGGAGAAGCTTAAAGTTCATGTCAGCTTCAAACAAAGTTCCAGGTAACAAATAATCCTATCTGTTAAGAGTTAAAAACTCTGAACAGTGTGATGAACTTCATCACATGGGCTGCGGTGCTTGAGAAACTGCTCGTGTTTCCTTTCTGTGAGTGGCTTTCAGCTGCCTGTGATAATTGAAAACTGAGCAAACAAACCCAGAAAGATAACCTGGCAATAACCCAATTGAAAGCTGTGACTGTGCTACAGGAGAGATGTAAATTTTTGCATGTGAATAAGTCAGTTTCTGACTGTTTCAGTCTGAAAGTTCTTGCTCATGATGTTTTTAATGTTCTGGTTTCTGTCCTCTTAAAGGCATTCTCCAATTGTAGTTGCTTTTAGCCTCATTTCATAGAGAAGCAAAGTTTATCCCATTACTGTTTGTCAGAGATGAGAACTTCACAGTTCTCTAAATACTTAGATCACCTGTCATTCAGGAAATCCCTCAGGGGAAATGGATGGGATGGTGAAAGGCTGGAGAAAATGTATGTGAACCCTGTTTTAATGTTCCCTCTTATCCATGCTGACTACTGTCAGATACAAGACACCAGGCTAGACTGACCTTTTAGTCAGGCAGAGTGTCAAAATTCTTAGTATCAGTATTTCAGTTCTCTCGTCCTAGTTCTAAAAACTTCTACACCACTTTTTCATAATGTGCTTTTCAGTAATTTGGAGACACATGTTCTGTGTGTTAAAAGGCTTGTAATTCAAAGAATGGTATTTGCTCTCTCTTTCTGCCTCAAAACTGCAAATTCCACAGGATTGATTGAAAATGAGCTTTTGGATCTGAGCAGAATGTATCAAACTGAGCTGTACCTGAGAGCTGTAGTTCTTATTAGTGCCTCAGGGAAACTAGAAGGCACACTGTTAATTGGAGTGCATTACCAGTAATTACTAAAAGAAGATCTGTTACTGCTTGGCTCTTCATTGATAAGCTTGTACTACTTTCACTCACTAGCACAGCTCACATTCATTCAAACCTCTTGAGTCAGAAAATGTAATTTACTACATTTCTTTGTTTGATAGAGACCAGCTTGCTCAGCCAGAGAAGCCTGCCAGTCCCAAGTTCATTGTGACGCTGGATGGCGTGCCCAGTCCACCAGGATACCTTTCTGATCAGGAGGAGGAAGATTCATATATAATGGAAGGATTAAAGCCAATTACCCATCACATGTTGGCTGGCAAAGGATTAAAAGGTCTTCAAGCCCATCAGATGCAAATTGTAACCAGGCAGCTGGAGAACTGTGATGGTAATTATACTGACCACCTTGGTGTGCTGCTTTGGTCATGGCTACACCTCCTGGATATATAATTCTTAAGAAACTAAACTTACGGTGTTTATTCTTCAAATTAGAGCATTCTTTAGGTAGATGCAATGTGGGAGTTCAGTGGGACCATGTTTTTAGAAGCCTTTGTCTTGGTATACTAGAACAATATGGCACATCTCAGTATTGGTAAAATTTGGTTGGTTTTTCTTTTTGAAGGGGAAGGTTTTTGTTGTTGTTTTTTGGGTCTTTTGCAAATATTGTTGGTCCTCATTGCCAGAAATCTGCCCTTCTAGTTGACCTGTTATGATTTCTCCCTATGCTGATGAACAGATGTTACAGTTGACATACTGACATGCCTTGAACTAACACAAATATATCAGATGGTATTAATGTTTCTGTTGAGGGCTGTGACAACAGAGGAGCCTGTTATGTGTAAGGTGTTGGTAGAGTCCAGTGACTAGCACCTGAAAGTAGAACTTAACAGTGCATGATTTTACATGAAGGTTTCTGTATTCTCTATTTCTTTTGAATAACGTGAGAAATTGCTTGCTGAACCACAATTGTTTAGAATGAATTGTTTAGAATGCTGGCATGGTTTTGTCTAGGCGTGTTGGATACTTGCCCGAGGGCTGTGCTTGGATTCGTGGGTTTTTTTATTTAACTTTCTTAAGAAAATTAAGATCTTTCTTTTCTGTAGTAGCAGTGTATCCAAATTTCTAAACCAAATAAAGAATACTATTTGATGCTGTGCTGAGAACCCTTAAATTTCATGGAGCCAGCTGTAAATATGTAATGCATTTATGAAAGCACATAGCAAAAGATCCTGTAAGTCCACGTCCTTTCAGTCCGCTGGCTGCAGAAGTACTTCACATATAAGGCAGTCTTTAAGGGAATCCTGTGTATCCATGCACTTTACTAGCAGAGAGAAACAGTTATTAGAGTACTTCCTTGCAAATCCATGCTTTTCCATGTGTAGCCTCATACTCTTCTCCAAAGCTGTGTGGTACAGGAGAGTGTTGCCAGTACAGTCCTAGCTCTGTTAAGGATTCCAATGAAGTAGCAGGGATGGATCTGAAGCTCACCCATAATCAGGTCCATGTGGAGTAGTCCATATGAACCAGTGTGGTTGTACAACAGGATGGCATAATTTGGCTTTGATGTATTGCAAAAAGAAGGCATAAATGCGGCTAAGGACAGAATGAATCTGGAGCAATTTGTGTCATTTAGTAGGATGTGTCATTAAGTCATTTATCTTATCTTAGTAGGATAAGAGGGGGAAGTCTAGGCAGTGCTGGAAAACTTGGAAAAGCCAAAGGTTTTGCCATACTCGAAAAAATAAGACAGCAATAAGATATGTACAGTTGTCTGAATTTGGTGAATTGGGTTTTTCAAGCAAATAGGAGAATGTCAAAGTCGCATGTTCCTGTAAGAGTAGTGAAGGCATGGAATGTTTCAGCTTAGAATTTCTTAAAATACTTTTTGAATTAGAGTCTGAGTTCAGGTAACTGAAGTGTCTGAACAAATTACATATAAGTGGCTCTTTTTCAGTATATACCCCCAAATAATAAATCTGATTAGTGTAAAAATTGATTTTAAACTTTCATCTCTTAAAATAGTTTTCTAGAGGAAACAATATTTCGGTGAAAGGAAACATGGCTATAATTAACTCATGGCTCAGCAGAACAGTCATAACTCAGGTTCAGTTGGAGTCATAGTCTTGTCCAAGTCTTGAAATCAATTTGGATTTGCAAAGAAAACTGATTTATTTTGCTTGTAAAGAGTGCAAATTTAATGTTTTATCACCAAAAGGTAGCTGTCAGTCCAGTATTATGACTCTTTGATTTATGGTTTTGGAAATTTTCTTCAGAAAATATGATTGTACATAAACTTTTACTGTCATGACTTTTTTGATTAAGAGAGAATAGAATTACAGTGAATTTTGATTATGCTAGATTGCTTACACCAAATTGCATATAGAATCATAAAGGTCTCAGCTTGGGGTTGGTTTTTTTTTTCTTCTTTCTACCATCCAGTGGAAATGGAAGACTTAAGTATGCTACAAAAGCAAGAGAAGGTGCTGGAGCGCTGCAAATACTGGCCTGCCTGTAAGAATGGAGATGAATGTGTGTACCATCACCCCACACTACCTTGCAAGTGAGTAGTACAGAGCTCATCCACTTGACATGCTATTATGATTTTTATTCCAGTGCTGCAAATTTCTGCTCTGTGTCAGTAAATATTTCAAGGCAGCACAAACCTGTCAGGGCAGCATCAGAGCTAGATTATCATACTGTAATTCCTTTGGTTTTCTACTCCTCTCCCAAGTGTCAGAACACAGGGAAGGCAGCTGCTCCTATGCAGAAGAAAGCTTTAGTTTAGAGTACAGGCTGGTGTTCCTGAGTTGCTTAAAGATGCAAGAATTAGTGTCTTAGAAGAATAGGACCTCTTCTGCCAGCTGTCCCAGTGCTTTGAAGGTTAGGTCCTCATTATGTAGTAATGCAGTCATTGTGGGTTTTAAATTTGAAAGGGAAGGCGAACTCTTGAACGTGCCCTGTGCCTTTGACTTCTCTTCCATAAGCAGGAGCAGTCCAGAAAAACAGTGTCTGTTTTCAGGTAACTCTTACTAAATTGGGTAACTTCAGTTACTCAGACATTTGAATTAGCTTATAAAATCTGGTGTAACTAAATTCAAAATAAAACTCTTCAGTGAAAACCATGTCACTTAGGGAACACTGCACCCCTCTCTGAGGAAGGTCTGATTTCACATTGCCTTTGCCACTCTATGCCACAAACTAAGAGTGATGTGTCCTGGCTGGCATCAAGGAGATTGGGACCAAACTGCCCTGAGAGTGAGGTGGTTCAGTTGTTCACTGCAGGAAGGGAAGCTGAATGCAGGTGTGTGGGTGAACAGCTCATGCACTACACTGTGTGCCCTGCTGGGGAAGACCAGACATGCCCAGCCCTGATGCACCTGCTTTCTGTGATACTCTGGCTTTTGTGTGCAACAGATGCTTGCCGATTTTGCTTCTTTTGACTCAATTTATTTTCCTTCAGAGTTTTCCCTAACTGCAAATTTGCTGATAAATGCCTGTTCATCCATCCCAACTGTAAATATGATGCAAAGTGCACTAAGCCAGACTGTCCTTACACACATGCCAGTCGACGAAGCCCCCATCCATCTCCTAAACCAGGTAAGCACATCTTGTTTTTTGAGCTTTAAAATACTGAAGGGACAACATTATTTTTGGAAACCGAAACTGACAGTGATGAAAATTTATTTTTTTGCTTGAGTTGACCTAATTTTCTTACAACTCTTAATGCAGGATGAAGGATAATAATCCAGTGTTCCTGCATAAACTGAGAAAAACTTTACCAGAAAAATCCCCCAGTGCTTTTATGCAAGAGTCCATTTGAAGGCTGTGCAAGGCCAAAGTGGTGACTTGCTCAAGTTATTGATTTCTCTGAATGGATTAGCCAGCACTGCAGTTTTGCTCAGATTTTTTTCTTAAATTGGACACATGTTGTACCAAGGGCTTGTGACACATGCTGAAAATAGAGGCTTCTGCTTTTGAACATTTTTTTTCTTTAGTGCCAGTGTAGGAGAGAAGTTGGTGTGATGATGAGATGACTTTTGGGGTGAGGTTACTCTGTGAAGCCAGTAACTGTGTTTGGTATGGGTGGGTGTCACTGAGCATTTGAACCATGCCGAGGTGCAGGGCCTTTACTGCATGATCTTTTGGAAGTAATTTAGCCCCTAGTCACAGTTCAATGCAGTTTTGTTACCTTGCCAGAAACCAAGTACAATGTGCTTGTCTCCCATATCATTCCCAGCAGCTCCTCTGTATTCCTGGAAAGTGCAGTGCCTGCACTTCTCAGTCCTGTCAGTTGAAACTCTAATAGGCTTGCTGCTAATTTTAACATTTGAGATTCTCTGCCTACCAGAATCTCTGTATAATTTGCTGGAAGTTTTGTCTTGACCATGGTACTTGCTGCCTTGAAATGGTGAAGAACCAAGTTAAATGATTACATGATAGCCTCGTTCTACTCCAGGATCCACTAACTGCATTGGGAAATGCTGTCTATATTTCTTGTTGAACTTTAGTGTATTATAAAATGGAATTTCTAACAGAAGGATTTATATATTTAAGGTTGTGTGGAGCTGTCTTAAAAAGGCACTTTATTCTGATACAGACTCACTTCCTGTTTTTCTTGTTTCTGCTATTAGCACCCCTGTCCACACTGTCCATATCCTCCAGTGGTCCGCTGTGTAAGTTTTTTCCAGCTTGTAAGAAAATGGAGTGTCCGTTTTACCACCCAAAAGTAAGATATATCTCCTATCTTCCTTCCTTTCTAGAAAGAGACTTGAAACATGCTGCTTTGGGACAGGAAATGCTACTAGAATTTAATGCTTTTTGCTTTTACTGTCCACATTTTAATTTTGCCTTACAAGCAGAATACACAAAACTAGTGGCTTAAGGAATTTGGAAAATTATACTTTTTAATTATTCTTTCTACCAAATGCTGCTGGGACGCTTCAAACGGGCCATATGTCTTACCCAGCCAGGATGCTGAGGGCAGAGAGGAGCCTTTTGGGAAGGAATATGTCTCAAGACTCTTGACTCTTCCTTCAGATATGCTGCAGCATACAAAAACTTTAAAGATTTCCCAGTCACTCTAAAATGTGTTAATGTAATGTATATACTACAGGAGTCTATTACTTGGGTACTTCTATAGAATTGTGTCCCTGCATCTAATGCCAGGAAGTTTAGTGCTTTTTCAAGCCCTAATAATATACCTGTGCTTAGATTTTATTAGCCAGATATTCTGGCTTTTGTCCCTCCTCAGGTAATGCTGTATCATGCTCCCAACTGGTATACAAAGATCAATTCAAACTGAACTCTGTAAACTCTTGCAAGCAAAGGAATTTCCACCAGACAGTGCAGTGGCAGTTTTGGAGCATGAAATTCCTAGTTGGTTCTTTTTAAAAAGGATTTTTTTGTCACTGGGTCAACTGGTTGTACTGGTGGAGGGGAGTGTTGGCTCAGTTGCAGGTGGGATGTGTCACACAGCAATGCAAGGGTACAGTGCAGCTCAGCATGTTCAGGCAGCCAGCATTGAGCAGCCTCTTCTGAAATACTTCTGGCTTTAGCATTGTAGATTTAATACACAATGTACAAGACCAGACTGCACTTTCTACCATCCCACTGTTGCTGTACCTCCACGCCACGCCTTGAAATGGACTCGAACTCAAATCAGGTGAGAAACACCCTAAATCTTACCAAGAAAAATAAGAGTGTGTTGTGACATTACTAATGTAGTTTTACTTGCAGAAGTAAAGTGTGTGTGTGGAACAACAAAGATATATGAAGAAAGATACCCCTTATGGGCAGCTTTCTTTTAAAGACAAGTCTGTGCTGTTGTTTGGTAGTAGTTGTATAAACATTAACTAATGTGATGCAACCTTGATAAACAAGTACCCTGCAGCTGGGATAGGGCAGAGTCACTGGAATCCTGACCTGGACAGGTGATGTCTTCTGAGTTGTATTTGAATAAATCTGAAAACTCTTTTACCATTGTTTTATCATGTGTCTAAGCTGTCTTTTCCACACTAGATTCAGCTGTTTCTTTGAGTGTTTCTGGCAGAGCAGCTCCTTCTTGTCATCTATCCATGATTTCATAACCCAGTAGCAAACTTCCCAAAGCTGCAGCTCTGGGCCTGCCTCAGCACTCATATGATTTAATGATCTTTTCACTCCAACTACTCCCCTCTGCAAAGGTTTTAGACATTACAGGTGTAGGGCACAGAGCAGTTCTCAAATCATCTTTACAGAGGGGGTAGAATTGTTCCTTATGGAATTGTTTTCTTTCTTCTTCCTCAGTGAATGAATATGATACAAACTGAGACTGAGCTTTGCCTTTTCTGGACAGTAGAGGACAAGAAGATTAACTACCAGGACATAGGATGCTAGGAAAGACTCATACATTTTGGACTTTGAATATACATTGTTTTCATAAAACGAGGTTGACTGCATACTTGAAATGTCTCTAATTTTCCAAGTTTGTAAGTTTGGGCAATTTTACATTTTTTTTACACTGTAAGAAAAAACATATGTGTAAGAAAAGTTTTACTTTAAAATTCCATTAAAAACCTTCAAAGCACATGTTGTGTCCTGTTTGGGTAATGTTCCTTTTGTAAGAGTTTGTGTGTTGTAGAAGGATGGCAGCAGAAGTGCTTAGAAAGCATATTCCTGTTTTGGGATCATACTGGAAGTACTTTTTGTCCAGCAAGTGTTTGGTACAGTGCACATGGCTGCACTGCTGTCCCTGCACTCAGTGGCTGAGCTCTCCACCCCAGCACAGGCACAAAGCAAATGCTTTGTCTTTTGGGGGTTGTTCCAGTGCAGGGGTTGGCACAGTCCTTCTGCTGTCTAAAATGGGGAAAAAAGCACAAGGGAAACAAACTGCTTCAGAAGCCAGAACAATTAAAGAATTACTGATACTGTTCTCCACGTAAAAAGCCTATGAACTACTTCACTTGAAAATAGATACTCTGAGATTTTTCCATTTATACCAAGAAGAAAGTAAGTATTGCTGAACTTCCTTCTAAAGAATTCTTTTTGCCTCTTGGGCACACTGTGGTTTCCTTCAAGAGGGTTCCTGTGACTTACATGTACATACATGCCCATAAATATGGTAAAGTGATATTAAAATGATAAAAAGTGTTGAACAGTAACATAAATGCACTTTTTTATTAAATCTTTTTTATATTTTGGGGAACTACATTTTCACAAAAATATACAAAAAAATTTCTTTTTACAAATATTTACATTCAATATCAGAAAACAATGATAGCTACATATTTTGAACTTAAATTTGACAAATATAGTCTTGAATTCTGAAACTTAACACTCCAGGAAAAGTATTTTTAATTTTTTTTTAAATAAAGTACTCAAAGTTCATATTCAAATTTAAAAAAATCTTAATTAATGCAAAAATCTGACATTTAATTTATATATATATATATATATATACTTTAAATAAACAGACAACATTGTTACAGGAATTAGATGTTCATGGTGGGAACCAAAATGGAGTACATTTAAACCCATAATCCTTATTACAGTAATATATGACCATACCTTTGGACTAGTTTAAAATACCTTTTTTTCTTTTTTATTTTTTTCTTGTTAAAGCAAGAGGGATTATCTGACACACTCCATAATGAAACAACAAATCTGAACAGACAACTGCATTTTAACCTTAAAGAACTACAGTAAAATATTTTTGTAAGGTGACCTGACAAGGGACTGGAGAGGAGTGGAGAGGATGTGCTCTAGTGTTGCACAGAGCATTGCTGGAATGGGTTTCCAGATGAAAGACTGCAAAGAACATTATTTTTCTACAGAATTTCCCAATGCCTTCATTAGCTGTCCCTTGCAGAAATAGCTGCCACCATGAAGCTATTTTCCATGTGAGATGAGGAGACAAGAATTTGTAAGGGCAGCAGAAGACCAGGACCATCTCCATTGCTGCATTTCCACTGCTGTGCTGGGCTGTCCCTGCACAGTGTTCAGCATGAGAAAAGCTTTTCCTCTGCTAAAAACACTGAACAAACCAAGCTACTAAGCTAAAGTGCATTTTGTAAAAAAAGGAAATTGTTCTAATGCATTTACTTGGTTATATTTTCAAGTTACCATTTTGGGCTTGAGTGTATTCTAATACAGAATTTGCATTAAAAATGCCTTGACTTGCTTCACAAATCCATAATGCAGCTTTTCCATTACTTTATGCTGTATACCCATAACTGAACTAAAAAGCAGAAATGAAGCTAATTACCAGATACTGCTTTTAAAAAAAATCAAGCTATTTTGCACCTGAAACCACAACACCATGGTACATAGTAGCAAATAAGGAAAAACAGACCAGAAATGTATAAAGTATACCCAACAGCACCAACATTTCACAAAAGTACAGAAAACCATTTTTATTTCATGCAATGCATGTCTGTGTTCATGCCTGGAGTTCCTTTAGAAAGGATATTTACTGGATTCCAAAAGAATACAGCATAGCACATATCCTGGGTGCAACTGGTGGTTGAAAAAATAATGATGTTATGCTAGTACCACTTCCAGTTCCATTGCATGGAAGATCCCCACCCCCCACTTCTCCATCTCAAGAATTTGCAACTAATGTAATAGAAAATTCATTTTCAGCAACAGAATGCCTGGGATTGGCTTTGCATTACAAATAACCACAATAACAGCAAAGCTGTGATTAAAGTTGGCCCTCTCAGCCACTACATTGCAAAAATAAACTTACTTGGTGGCTGGGAGGGGGGAGCTGGGAACTGGAATAGGGACTTCTGTGGAAAGGAGGAAGAGTACTAAGAGCCAAAGCTAATGAAAGAATAATAGAGGATATTACATGAACATGTGTTTTTGTTTTCCCTAAAGGCTTACAATCCTGTAGAGGACTGAAACTAAAATACCCCTCTGCTACAGCCCTTTTTCAGAACCCACCAATGTAATGCCTGTTGCAATAATTTCCATTTTTTCCTTATGGCCTCATCTTCTGCCTCAGCCCCACTGAGAGCAGCTGAAGGCAGTGCCAGCTTTAGGAGCTCTGCAGCACCACACACAAGGGGACAGTGCAATTGTTCATCTTGGAAAACTGGTAAAGCACAACTGGCCTGAATCCACTGGTTTGAAACACCCTTTATGTGGGGGCCACATAGCAGTTAAGTGGATGCAACCTGCTTTCCTTTACAAACAGGGCAAGTCACATGGATCACATCACTAGAACACACATGACAATACTTTGGTGATATCATTAAAGAACAAAAAACATTTGAGGTTTGTTTTGGAATCTTTCTGTTTCTCAATAAGCTCTCAAATGGCATTGGTGCCCAAACTAAGCAAGATACATGCTGCTAAGGGCAAAATCACTTCTTAGGGTCTTGAAGGTATCCCACAAACAGCAAAAGAAACTAAAGAAACACCTGTTTTGGCTTAGGGAAGAGAAATCCAAACCTACCAAGTAACATCCTGCCAAGGAACATCCTGCCTCTCAAAATCAACTGCCCTCTAGCAGGTGGAGAAGGATCAATCCAGCTATTCATGCATAAATTTTGTGTTTCTTACAAAGAGTTGCTACAAGTAAAAGTCCAGTTGTCTAACCAGCACCTATAATGAGTTTGGATTTTTTTTTTACCTGAAGTTTACCATAGTTATTTCCTAGTTTAGTAATGGTCTACTATGGGATAAAATCAAGAACGTTATACTGATTTATTTCTACTCAGATGTATTTGTTGGATCTAATTACATTCACCTGACTTCCTTTATATTTGAAGGCCCATGGGATGGAACCACTGAAGGAATATTTGGCTTGAGTAGGATCTTTACTGCCCTCTGCAGATTCCTCTCACTGTCACACCTCGAGTCAAATGTAATACAGCACACAGCTTTCACACCTGTCCTCTTAAATGTTGTGAATGCCTGGGAACAGAATCAAGCACTGCTGAATAGGAAAGAAATGAGAGGCAGTAATTGCAACAGTTTTGTTAGGAGGGGTTTTCTGAAGTATAGTATTTCTATGGTTTAATGTTTTTTGTTTGAAGAACGTTTTCAGAAGAGGCCTATTAAAACAATCCATGTTTAGTCTAGGTGGAAAGGTAAGTAGCCTTTTAAAATATATCCTTTAACTCTTTTGTCTGAGCTCTCATACTACAGAGCACTTCTGTCTTTATAACATTTTTTTTTTGTTCCACTGCATCCACTGGAGCTGAGGGTAACCTGTTGCACCTCAGCTCCAAACAAGTGTTGCTCAGGTATGGGAGTGGAGACAGCAGAGACTGGGAGTGGCTGCATCTTCCCAAACCAGAGCAGCCAAAGTTACCTACAGCCTTTCCCTGAGCACTCTGCTGCTCTCCAGTCCTTACACTTGCCAAGCAGCCTGAATGTTTCCCACTTGAAACAAGATGTTTGTCATTCCTTTGCCTATTTTTGAGTGTCCCCTTCTCTGCTTTCCTTTCTTCTGCCTTTTCTCCATGTTTCCTGTTACTGCTTCCTCCACACTTTGTTCCATAATTCCAAAAAGAAAAGGAAATTATAAGCATAATGGAAATTAGAATTGCCTACTCTTATCATGCTAAGATCTTACACCTTCTGTTGTTTTGTTTTAAACAGAAGGGTGCAGAAGAGAACATGCTCAATGCTTTTTTCCTCTTCCTTTCCAAAGAAGTAGTGAATGGGTTGGATTGCTGATCTCACAGTTAACAAAAAAAACAGATCAAGGTATCAAGGTTTTGACTGGTTTGCTAATAGTTGAGAAAAGGATGGTGAGTGTTTACCTGTTCTAGCATCAAACAGACTGAGAAAAACCACCTAGTACTTCTTAGATGCAAAAGATTTTGGCAAGGAAACTTATTGTGGCTTTTGTGCATATCAGACACCTAAAACTATTTTATTTTTATTTCAAAAATGAGATATGCAGAGTTCAAGTCTGAAATCAAAGTTAAGTGAAGAGCAGAAGCCAGGGCCAACAAAATAAATGGGCATGGTGTAATCACCCAACAATGAGTGGTATGAAGAATGACAGGAGGCTTTGGCAAGCATATGGATCTATCCACATGAGCAGAAATCAAATGCTGCTAAAAATTTTAGGAAAACAGAGCAAGGAAGCATAAAAAACCAATCAGAACAAAAAAGCATACAAATGCAGCTAGGGGTGTTTACATGACTGATGTGGCAATTAATTTTGTGATTTGCAGTCTTATTTCCCCTTCTGTAGAGTCTAGAGGATGCTCCACTTTTTCCAAAACATGGACAAGATGACATCTGCCTATAGCTTATGTTAACAGATTTTTTTAAAAAACACTTTCAGGATTAAGGCTGGTCACATCTCGGACACTGATAATGAAATAGGGAACATGTCACCTTATCTAATTAAATGCTGTATTTGAAGCCAAGAGCCTTTGCTAGTGACACTCTGACCTTGCCCAGCACATCCAGCCCAGGCTCTGGGCAGGGTCCCCAGGGCAGGGGAGGTGCTGCTGTGCTTGGGCTGGCTCAGGGGTGCTGGGTCTCTTGGCAAACAGTGGGGCTGAGGTGGTTCAGGCAGCAGCTGAGAGAACTGGATCATGGTTTCAAACTAAGCCACTCCTGAATGCCCCATCAAAGTCCAGCTCTTGGTACTGAAGTCCTTTATTTTGGTCTTGTTTTAGACTAGGAGTTGTCTCACCTGCAGTGGACCTGCTTTCTCATGGCACAATTCCAGGTTAGCATTAAGCTGACTGGTAGAAAGTTAATTATGCTGAAATGAATCTTGGTAACTTTGAAACCCTGATAGAGAGCCAAGTCAGAAGTTGCTCTGAATGTTTTTCCTCAGTTATCACCAAGAGATTAAATAGCCTTAATCTTCTGAAATCCTATCCTTTAGTTTCACAACATTTCTTACTTTCCCCAGCAAAATAAGAAAGTCATATATGCTGACTGCCTTCTTGAGATTTAAAAAAAAAAATAAATTAAAAAATAAAAAAATTCAAGTCTAAATGATTCTACCTGTTTGGCTAATTTGCTCTCTCTGACCTAATTTGCAACTGTGTTCCTCAGTTCCTTCTTCATGGCAACTTTCAGTTCTAAATGTGTTTATTTTTTATATTTCCTTGCTCCTAGGAGCTGGATTTTCCTTTTTTCTCTTTTTTCTAAGTATGCTTCTTAGCTTTCAAGGGCATATTTGTTTTATTAAGTGAAATGTTATTTTATTTTTACTCAGTTCTTCAGTTAATTTCTTTTATTACCAAAAATATTGCTAACTAAAGATCCCAAAGACGTATGTTTGCTGCTGACCAAAAAGAAGCTACAGTAAAAAATCATCCACTATGAGTAATTAAATTATACAAAGAACTTTTGCCTCCCCCTCCCTGGTGCTGTATATCCCCAGAAGGGGTTTTCTCCAGCTTCAGGCAAAGCCCTCCTGCTCTCAGTTCTCTCTGATGCTTCCAGATGAAAGGCTGTCACTAGTCCCTCCACATTCCAGCTTCTTCCCTGACCTATCCTACAGGGCTCTGTCATCCTCTAATTTCTCTGTGGAGCGTCCAGCCTTGAGCTCCCACTGCCTATCAGAACAGGCAGCCTGTTCCCATGTACACGTTTCAAGCATGGGTGTCAACAATTAGCAAGTTACTACAGTAGCATTTAATGTAAACAGCAAATGAGGCACAGTAGCAAGCACCATCACAGACAAAAAAAGACCAAAAACACCATAAAGCTGCCAGATTGGACCATGCTGACAGCCAGCTCTTCACTTCAGCAGAGAATCACAGCTACATTATGCTCCAAACTGCAACTGAGGCTCTGCTCACTCTTCTCCTCAACATTTGTGATCATTCCCAGCTGGCTGCCCCATTCTACCTGGCAAAGCAGAGCAGTTTCACCAGGGAAAGCACTGCCTGCCAATATGGGCTGCCAGAGGAGGAACAGTGCTGGCAGTTCAGTTTCTAAAGAGCTCCTCAGCTTCCAGCTCCCATCCCAGCCCTTTACAGCAGCAGTGAGGTTTGGAAGGGAGGAAGAAGCAGGGAGACCTGGAGGCTGCAGCCCTCAGCCCAGTCCCTCCCACTCCTTTTTGCTCATCCTTCAGCTCTGGTGTGGCCTTTGGGATCCCTCAGGGGAAAAGCACCAATGGACTATTATCAGTGGAGAGGCACAGCATTAATGGAAGAGGGGGAGGGAGGAAAAGAGAAGAGGATCAGTGACAGGGATTTGAGGAACAAACCCTCTTGATCCACATACCTCCTTCACTGGGTGAAGGCTACAGAAGAGCTCACAGAGCCTAGGATTTTGTGGAGAAAACTCAGAAAAATATGGACTTTGATCTGGCAGTCTGAGTAGGACAGACTAAGAGTGAACTCTTAACAGTCATCCATCTTGATCCAATGAAAGGCAACTTTAAAATAGAGGCAGGACAAATCTTACTTCAAGCCCAAAAGTCCTGCACAGATGTGTTTAATAAGGGATAGAATCACAGCCATAAAAGAGCACACTGCAAACCATTTCTCTGGTAAAGCGAAGATATAAACACCAGAGACTGATTTTCATGTACAACAGACAGGAAACAAGGTTATGAGATACATCAGATCTAATCACAACTCTCATATACAATTTCCCTAAACTCAAAAACATTACTAGCAAGAATGTACACCCTGTACACTCATGACCAAATCCTCAGTTTTTGCTCCTGTAGAATAGCAGCTGCATGACTTTGTTAAGAACCATCATGCTGAGAAACCTGATAACTGTTTAGTTCATCAACTTCTTTAAAATAAATATTTGTTATAGTTTGATATACAAAATATATTCCCTAAGACAGTTGGGTAACTACTTTTGTATAGCACATTACAAGGAGAGCACACAAGTTTGGCTCTGTAACTTTTCTCCTCCTTCTCTTCTGCCTGCAAGCCCTCCCATTCCTTCTGTAACCAACACACACAAGATGATTACACAAAGATATGAGGTTTATGTCTTTTTCATCTGGCATAAGAAAATGCAAGAGATGAAAAATACTAAAGCCTGCTGACTGACCTAAACAAGTGCCACTGTCAAAGCAATGCTGGCTTACACAGAAAGAGAGCTCTCTGTTCCCAGCAGAGTGCCACAATGAGAGCAGTGCTGATAAAAGTGATTTTTGATGCCTGCTATATTGCATGAAAATTAACTGTCTGTAATCTTCTCTATGACATGATTTAGACAAACAGCTGACAAAATCTTCCTCACTTATACCCAAAACACAGCTTTGTTGGGGATTTTATTATCACTGAAATGCTTTTCCAACTTAGAATCTCTCTTATGTTGCAGGATAGAATAAATGCTCGAGGTGGCAGCAGGTCCATTCAAAGAAGCAGATGATTGGACATTTTTTACAATCAGAAGAGAAATCTGAATAGAGACATCTCCCAGCTAGTCCTAACTCTATTAAAAAGTTCAGATGTATAAAATATAATGCTCGGAAAGTTCTCTCTGAATCTCCTTTATGATGCTGAGAAAATAAAATCAATTCATATTGCTCTGAAATTCTATTTTTGCCACTGCTGACATCCCAAACTTTATCAACAAGAAGACTACAAAACCCTCACCCTGGTCCTCATTTCCAGCAGACAGGCTCACAGCCCAGTCAAGTAACACAGCAATAATCTCTCTTCCACTGAGAATACTTTTATTCACAAGGCAAAAATTGGAGTTAGACTTTTAAGTAGTGGGCAAGGCACTCGCAAAGTGAGCAAATCTATTTTTGCTCATAGAACTAATTTAATGTTTAAGTGCAACAAAAACACTAAATTAGCCATGAAGATCATGCATATCCAAAGGCTTTCACCAGACATGACTGTGACCCAGGCCTCTAAATACAGAAATATTTCAGTCATAAGGAATCAACTCTACTATTTTCTGCTTCATCAGATATGATGTTTCCTTTTGACCAGCCATAGAAATATAATTTCCATTATAATAATTAAACATTTATTAAAATACTATATATTTAAGAGTTAATATATGGTCTCTCTCAGTAATAAAATATGGAATACTCTTTTTATCTATGCTATTTAGACCTCAAAACTTTAAAGGAAAAACATTCATGCTGAAAATAGATCAATGTACAGCACTAAGTCAGAAATAGCATCTCTTGATTAAAACCCCAAGAACTTGCTGTGAAACTGTACATTGATTAACAATTCACTTTTTCCTTTTATCCACAGATTTTGTTTTCAACATCTGGCAGTGAGTGGAATACAAACCCAGATTATCTGACACTGAAGCAAACCTAGCAGCCTCAGTGTGTTTGTGACAGTCCATCCTTCTGGCAGGTCCTGTCTTTCAGAGACAGATTGCTCTGTGTCTTGGGTCATTTCTTTTGCATGCAGGGCACAGCAGAATGTCACATTGCAATCCTGGGTATTTCATGCCTGGTACTTCATGCAGTTTCCTCTTTGCAAGTCTCCATGTTTCTCTCAATGAGGCATATGCACACACTTCCAAACAAATAAGCTGTGTTTTCAAAAAGATACTAAGTGTGAGATACAGAAGACTACAATGTTGTTAAAAGAAATGGCTAGCACAGCCACAAAAAATTCCCATTAAAAGCATGATGTTCTGAATATTCACGTGAGCATTTTAGCTTATTAAATATTAGCTGTTCAGATTAACATTTGAGATTTTTATTCCGTCACAATTATATTCTTCTCTATGTACAAACAGGAAAGCAAGCACACAGATAAAAGGCTGAAGCTGTACATTGTGGTGGACTGCCCATGTCCAGTGGAGTGCAGATTCTGACAGGAATGCAAGAACACCTACCTGCAGTCGTCCCCTCCAGCACTGACCACGTATCTGTCTCCACTTGTGAACCGAATATTAGTTAAGTGGGCAGAGTGACCTAAAAATCGTTTGTGTTTTGCCTGAAAAAAAAACCCCAAACAACAGAATGAGTCTAAATATTCTGCACCGTTCTAAATAAAAAAAAAGGCATGCATGTTTTTATCTACATTTAAATGCATCACATATTAATAATGTGCAAAAGTTATATAGGTTATCAAATGTGAAAGATCTCTTGAAGCAGAGCTACTATTGAGCTGCAATGCAGATTAAATTGTCAGCCAATAAGAGAGCACTTGCAACTTGGAAAGAATGCTCAAGCTAATGCAATAATATTAAATGCATCTTGTCACGTGACTAACTTCCAAGTTTTGTGTAAAATTCCTCATACTGAAAAAAAAAAATTCATTGCAACTGTGGGAGCAGTTTACCCTGTGCAGTCTCAAATCTTGAAAATTAACAGTGAAAACAAATTTTGAAAACATTATAAATTAAATTTATAAAAATCTAAATTATGAAAATTTAACAGTGTTAGTGAAAAACCTATAAACTCTGCATCCATGAAGATACACAGATGGGCCTAAAATCACCAGCTATCTTCCTCATCTGTCAAATGGATCAGAGATGTGGAAATTTCTAAGGGCTTTGAGATTTTCATTAGGCAGGTGCCATGCAGACTGGCAGACAACATCAGCACCTACAAGAAGTTATTGCAAGGGCTCTTGCACAAAATGGTAGAGAAACTCTGATGTGCAGCATGCATATGAGACTGTGGAGCTGAGGAGGTATTAATAAGCTACAAATTTAGAGAAGAAAATATTTCCATCACAATATCTTCTAGAGAAACAAGGCAAGATCCTAATAAATACAGTACTTGTTGTTGTAACCATGCAAAAACAAGTTCTTACAAATTTTTCAGGACATGGAAAGTCAAAGAGTTTGACCATGCCAAAATCATCGCCTGTGACGAGATTGATTCCCGAGTGAGAGACACAAGCACAGTTCACATCAGCTTTTTCAGCATGCCTGGACCAGATTCCAATTACTTCATCCCCTAGAACACTGAAACAGAAGACCAAAAATTCTTTTGAAAACCACTGCAAAAACAAGAGTCAGGAAATAGAAAGCAGATCTCATATTCTAACTGGTTCTATAAAAATGCAATGTTTACATTTTATTTTCACACATGCACACTTTATATAGCTTTTATTCTGTAATTAATTTTTGAGTCATTCCATAATTGCCCCTGCAACTGATTTAGTGACAGAATTCCCAGAATAACGTGGTCCATGGCAATGTGAGAGAACCAAAGCTGAAATCAACAGTACTACTCTGGTCCAGTGAGGCATTTGCAAAAAAAAAGAAAAAAACAAAACAAAATAATAAAGAAAGAACAATTAGAAATAGAACCCCATAGCATAAGCCTTAGATGAATAAGCTTCAGCTTTTGAAAAATAAAAACTTTTATATTCTGTATTGCATGTAACTGTCCTGTTGATTCTGTAGTATTTTCATATCAATCTAAAGAAAAGTTTCTCTAAGTTCAATGAAGATTCTTTATCATAATCAGAGAGAGAAAAATTGTCCTGCCCTGCCCTGAAAACATAATTATTTTAAGTCCAGAAAACTTCCTTTGCAAAGCCTTGTAAAAGCAGGCAACACAGACTGAAAAAAAGCACAGAAAGTCAGATTTTCATAGAATAGAAAACAAATTATTTAACTGCAAAATAAAAATAAAATATGGTATTAAATTTAATGTAATATCTTGAAAGAAACATAACTTTAAGGTGCTTAAAAGCACTTTTGTATGCCTTCTAATATGCAAATGTTAATAGCAACTTATACAGATACCATTAGGGTGATACTGTAAATAAACTTGAATTACCCTAATCATGTATTGCCCTAATATATTTTAATCTGTTTTAATTGGCCTTGTACTCTCATCACTAATTTGAAAATAATAGTGCACTATTACAGATAATTTGCAGAGTGCAATGAAACAGATAGGGAGGCTGCTAGAGTTATATCAAAGGATCAAGGGATACCCAGTGAGCACAAGGACACATGTGAGATGGGTTTTTATCAGATTCCTCCAGGGCCAAACAGCCCCTGTGTACTGAAGGAATCTGCTCTGAACTGCCTTTGGCTCAGCTGCATTGAGGGGAAGAAAACATCCAACTGAAGTGATTAAATATGCTTTTAAATAGTAGGTGTTTTAAGAGGTGTAAATACATGAGCCACTTACCTTGTCCAAGTAGCCCATGTTATTCTGTCAATCACAGCCTGGTCCACAAGCTGCTTTCCTGAAGGCACTTCATACACTTGCCTTTTGTAAGACCCCGTAGAGACCTTGGAGGTGATCACAGAGAATTTACAATACATTCACTTGTTTCAAAAGATCAAAGTGCAATCCCAGAGAGCCTTGAGAAGCATTTCTGTGACAGTTACTTTTTACTACATAAAGTAACCTAGCTACAAAAATTAGACAAGAATTTGAAAATTCTCAAAAATCTATACAAGCATAAAGCAATAGTGAGAAAGCATAAGAAATCTTAACATTTAAATATCTACTTTGTAAAAAAATAACTGAAGCAATTCACATTCTGAATGTATGTGTTAGTGTGTGAGTATATAAAAGTAAGGCAAAATAAGTTCCTCTCTTTAAAACTGACACAAAGGTTTTCCTTGTAGGCTGTAAATATTGATTTGATAATGAGTGCAGCTTATTTTTCCTCTCAGATGCAAGTAAAATATAGAAAGCATATTATATTTACTTTATTATTATTTAAGAAATACCTTAAGCCCTCTTATAGTTGGAAGTTGCAACAGCATTATTTTGGTGCTGATCCACAAAGTCTAGCACTAAAAAGACATGTAATGCCATGGCTGGTGAGGGAGATGAAGAATTCATCTAACCCCAGGCCCTGCAGAATGACAGACTGTACTCCTTCCTCTTTCAAGACAGCCCATCAGCATCAGAGTTAAGAAGGCAGGGAGACACATCACAGGAGGTTTGAAATCTGTCTCATTTCTTTGCTTATTTTCTGTACTTGATCTCCAGGAAAACTCTTCAAAACTAAAGGCATCCACTTACCACTACAACAAAGTCTAATGACAGCAACATACTCCAACACTTAGTGACAAAACTTAGAAGTGGCTAAAGGAAAATACTTGCAGAGTCTCTGTCATGAGTATGTTTTCCATTCAGTACTTTGACCAATTAATGACTGATACCTGGAGATAGGAGCTGTCAGCAGAGAAGTCCATCTGGATGACAAAACTTGGGATATCTTTGCAATAGCTGATTCGATTCAGTGTGGGACCCAAAGTCAGATCATAAAAATCCACTGCATTCTCACTGGAACCAACTGCTAGGTAACGAGAATCTGGGCTAAACCTGAACAGATTAAAGGGTTTCATTAACACAAGCTGGCACTTACAACAGCTTATAATATATGAGAAGTACAGAAATTAGCATTTCAAGTATCTGCTATCAGAACTGGAGGGAGGCAGATTATTCAGTCTGCTAAACAAAATAACTTTTGAAATTAGATTTTCAGGGAATGCATATCCAGCAGAAGGTGGCAACAGTTTTGGCACAGATTACACATGTAAGTGAACTGGGAATATCTCTTGAATAATTCTGCTCATTATCTGATTTCATGGTCTATCTCATGGTCTAACTTACAAGGTTAAAAACTGGAAAACTGAAGTGCTCTAACTGAAGAAAAGCCAGAACTTCTAGATTAAATATATTGAAGAAAAAGAGGTAAATAAAACCTTTTGTTTGCACAATGTATCTTTGCACACTGGTTTCTTTCTTCCAGTTTTCCTTTCTAGTCTTGAAACCCAGGAGCTTCCTGAGCTGAAAAAGTCCCTCACAGACACTTCTGTGTTAATGAGGAAGCTTCTTTATTTCTATTTCTATTCTCTCTGAAACATACCTTGGGACAGCTTTCCAACTCCAGCAACTCCCCAACTCCTAGCAGAGCTCTACTGCAAGGTCTCTTCTCTGTGCTGCCACCATCCCACTGTCCCTGCTGCCACCAGGATGCCAAACAGCCACTCCCAACACACCCCTGGGGAACACCACTAGTCCCTGGTGCTTTGACTGAAGCCACCTCCATGTACCTCCTCTTTCTTTTTAATTCCTGGCATCAGCATAATCACACAAACTCCACAATTCCCTCATTGATTCCAGCTCTCTCAAATACCATTGCAATGCTCCTCAGAACACTGAGTTATATTTTTAAATAACAAAATATTAGGGATTTCTAGCATACTACAATAGACAACTAATTATATTTTCTGACCTGATATCTTGAATTGCTGATCTTCTGTCCCTTTTCTTCCCCCAAATTTTTAGAGAGGTCACAAGCAGGATAATAAATTCTCCATTTTTCATGCCAATAGCTACCATATCACCTTCTGGGCTGTAACAAACAGTACGAGCTGCATGTCCTAAGCTGACTTTGTTCAGCATCTTCTGTGAAGAAATAAAAACCCAGAATAGTAACTGTTACAATTTGTCCATATTTTTAAAGCATCTTATGGTAATAGTTTAACATGCTAACAGCATCAGATTGAGTATTCTCATAACACAATAAAAAACAAGTTTCAAGTATGCAACACCATCACAAATCTATTTTTATTTCCTAAAGAAGTACTCTCTAATACTTACCTTTTCAGCAATATCCCAGAGTCTTACTGTGCCATCTTCTGCAGCAGAAAGGAAAAAATCTCTGGATGGATGTGTTGCTAGGCCCCAGATGGGTCCATCCATATGACCATTAATTAGAATGTTACATGCAGCATTTTTCTCTCCAACTTCAATTATTTCAGCATTTCTTGTCCCAACGAGAATTTTCCCCTTGGAAAACAGTGAAAGAGTTATCTCTGATAAAAAAACATTAATCTATAATGATGAACAGTAATTAAAATATCATCTGGAGCTGTAGCCCTGTCAAGAAAGTTTGCTTAAGTCAAGTTATTAAAGAATCAAAGAAAATTTATTTTTTTAAATTCCTCTGATTCATTAAAGTACAAAGCTCTGTAGATACCATGATGCTGGCTGAGTTACTGCTTGTCATTTGATATCAGAAGTGTGAGAAGAAAATAGAAATCCTTAATTAGTCTTTAATAAAAACACAAATGAAATATTATCCTAAGAAAGAATGAGATCTCACAAAGTAGATGCTTTTCTGCCACAATATCAGTTGCAGACACATTCCAACTTAGCCTTTAATTTCAAATACCATCTATAAGAGAAAGCAGAACTAATTTCTGTGATATTTAGAGACCAACTCACAAATTCTAAGCTTTATTTTACAGACAGGCAGCTTTGCTTACCTTGCCTCTGCAAACAGAGCGAACACAATCTGTCATTTGTCCTGTCTCCAGTCTGAAGGCACGACATCTTTTCAGCTCCTGGTCCCACAGTTTGACTGCTCCTCCCTCCTTTGAACTATGGAGACATCAGGAAGAACCATGAGTGTAACAGCTGGCTCAAAAAGGATAATTAATGGAGGAAAGAACCACATTATTTAATGTACTGTAGTGCAAATGAGGCATTTTGGTATGTTTTAAATAGTTAGGGATTCAGTTTGACTGAACAGTTGATGTTAACATGCTGAGCCTCACAGCCCAGCAAGACAAACTGATTCCAAGTCCTCACTCTTCTACTTCAGAGAACAAGCTGAAAGATGGGTGCTGCCAAGCTTAGTCTGAAGGAGTAGCACTGAGGGAATTTGTCTAGTCAAAAGAACAGTTAAGAATGCAAATCACCATCTTGATAATCAGACAGGCAGAGATTTTCAAATTACAATTGAGAGAAACAGAAAAGGTATGTATTTTACTTCTGTGAAATAAATGACAGAAGATTTTCACTTTTGTGAAAATGTCATTATTTTCAATGCTGTAAAATAAATTACACAGATACAGGAGAAAAACCTGTATCACAACAAATACACAGCTAACAGGTATTAATTATGCAAACACTAAGTATTTCCCTCCCACCTGCAAAAAAAAAAAACTCTGGTATTTCAGTATATAACACATTATAATAAAAAAAAGTTTCTAAAAAGAGGATAATGTTCATTGAAACAGTGATAAATCTGGCATTTCTAGTTGAGCTGGGACATGTTTTATATGTCTCCAATCTCCCCTAACAAGAACAAAAATACAATGTTCCACAATATCAAGCTGCTTGTGTTACAGCTTTGATTACTGAATAATCTTACAAAAAACTTCAGAATGTTTAATCACACTTACTGATTTGTATTATTATTATTAAAAGAACTATAAATTGATACTCCTTGCAATACTATATTCTTTGCTTCCCACTAGCTCTGTTATGACATATGATTAATATTATACTCAGCAAGAAGATTTTACCAAAACAGGCTAGTGAACTGCAACTAAGGCAGAAAAAAGCATGCAGTCTTCCTAAATGAACATTTGCTTTGCATACTGTCAATGCTTCATTTTCCCACAGGAGATGAATTCTGAGCTTTTATTGCTATTCATTACTATTTGTTTCAGGTCAAATACTAATTATTAAGCACCTCTGAAGCTAAGTGGTAGAGAAAACATCTTTCAAATAAAATCACAAAAACATTTATAAATAGTAGAAGGAAATATTCAAGCACAGAAGTAAGTTTTCAGTTGGGTCAGAAAAGATAAGTGGCCTGTGTCCTGCAAAATGGGGCACTATCATGTCATCAGATGGACAATATTACAGCTGAAGCATTTTTTTCACTAGGAGAGCACCAAAAAATTAGAATGCTTGAAGAGATATTGTGCTTGCAACCCTAGAAACAAAGAACCTTTCTGTGCCTTAAAATTGAGAGAAGATGGCTTGCCTCTGCCATTATAACTAAGTAGGTATTTTCTTTGAAAGAAATTGTGCATCATACTGTTATAAAATTTATCATTCATGCATTCAATCACAACTGTGCAAATTACTTGGGTTAACAACCTCAGTATATCTCCAGTGAAAGAAGTAACCCACAAGGACTTTTTAATGCTTAAAGCTGAAAGGGTGTTGGAGCTAGAAAATCCATAAAGCCCCTTCCAACCCCAACCATTCTATGATTCTAAATTCTGGACTAAATGCTTTCTCTTATAATAATAAATGGGAGAAATAGCTAGTTGAAGCCCATATGGGGTTACCTGCACTTTAGAGGTGGTGGCTGCTCTTTTTCTTAACACATATCAGGGATCTGAAAGGGACTACTCTTCTACCTTTAATGTCTTAACTAGTGTTGATGGGATGAACCCAAATAATTTTTAAACAGTACATGTGCATGCAGAAAAAAAAAAGAAAAAAGAAGACTCACGGCCTTTCTTTGCCTCCTGTAACAATCAAACCATCCCTCAGTGTGGTGTACATTGTGAAAACAGGTCCATTGTGAGCTTTGGCCACAATTCGTATCAACACATGGTCCTTCCAAACACAAACATCTCCACTGATAGTACCTGTAAATGTCAAGTTATTCTGAAAAGGGGAAAAATACACTCATCATCTGATTCTGAGTAAAGCAGGAAGAAAAACATTCAGAAATAAACACCATTTGCATTTAGAGGCTAAATTGCTTTTATTTGTTGCTGCAGAAGAGGAAACTGTGGGAGAGGCAATAAGGACCTCTGGGACAAAACAATGAGCCATTATATTCCTTCTTGAAATCTGAAAGATGCTTTCTTTTAGCTTGAAGAAAATCACTGCATTTCTTTTTGCAAGAAAAAAATGCAATTACTTAAGTTTTGGTCATATGATTATCTATGCTTTCAGCCTATCAGGTGTGCAATGTGTGGCAAAAAAAGTAGAATGCCACAGTAAGTACTGACATTCTACAGAAGCACACAAGCAGGCAATGTGCACCTCCTTGCTATATATATTATGCTTGCAGTAATTTTTCTGGTTAGGTGAAGAGACTCAGATGATTACGGTAACCTTAAGTTCAAGAAGAAAACTGTTTGACTTAGAATTAAAAGCTGCCTGTTCTTTACTTCTGCTTCCTGCTTTTGAAAAGTTATAAATTTAATTATCTTTGAAATTAAAGGGCTATTTCTTAGGATTCCAACAGGAACAGGTTATTGAGCAAAATGGTTAGTAACTGAGATGAATCCTCAAATTCAGTATCATGTGTAGTATTATCATGTTTCAAGGGTATCACTACACATATGGCACAAACACTTTCCTTGTCTGAAGTGTATTGATGATCTACACCCTTATTTTTAAGGGGGTGTGTGTGTGGCTCTAATAAAGTAAAAGAGCACGGGAAATGAAGTTTAGAGCAGATCTTCAGATCATCCTCACAGCAAAACTGTTCAGCTGTTTCCAACTTCTGTTTAGGGAGAGCTGAACCAGCTCTCCTGAGACAAAACCAAGAAGAGCACTGCCAGAGCTGTTCCCTACAGAAGTATGGAGAACACACCAGGTTTGGCTTTATTCAGTTTGCATGGCTTTTCACAAAACCCCCCTGCATCCTCAAACCTCACAGCAAACTTCAGGCCATGCAGTACACAGCCTGATTCTCACACTAAGAACCTGTCTCTCCATAAGAAAGTTCACAGAGGTTTCCCAAACTCCTGATTAATGCCTGGGCATCAAAACCAGCTATCATTTGGAAAATACATTGTTTTTTTGTAAGACCTTCATCTAAATCAGCCAGACACCATTGTGTAAAAGAGATAGTGTAGCAAAAAAGGAAACCACAACCCAGTTAGAATTTCAAAAATCAAAATCCGGACCAAACAGACAGATGGTCAAACAGGACGGAAATGCAGGCAATCAAAGCAAAGCACCACTTCACAAAAGGTAGCTGTGGCTTTCTGCCCAGCTGAAGAGATGAGTACTGCTCATGCAGAGCAACTCCAGACCCAGCAGTGCTGTGGAACTTAGCACGATGGCCTGCACATGTCCAAAACCCCCCAAAGCAAAAGAAACCTCTACTGCAGTCGTCTAACAGTGTCCAACATTAATGAATGCCCCAGGACAACACTGCTCTCTGATCACCCATGAGCAGAAGCACATACAGAGTACAAAACAATCACCTCCAGGTGGGCATAAAATCAGTTCATTCCCACTGTTTGGTTCCTGCACTCTAGACTGGATTAAATAACAAGCAGTGTGTTATCAGTTCAAAGCACCTATGTTTATTTATCCAGAAAACACACAAACCCATAGCCTTGTCCTTTCTACTCTAAAGAAAGTTCTAACTAGCAGGTAAACATTAGGAATGTTTACCTAACATTCTAACCTACTAAGCTGAATTTAATAAAACAATTGATATTCTCATTAGCAGGTAATAGAAGTCTTACTGAAGTGAATAAAGGCAGAAGGGTAAAGAAAGTTTGTTTTGATGGATTTTCAGGTGTTTTGTTGACGTACGTACCGCTCCAAACGCCACAGAGAGCATCGTCTGCATGCGGGCATCCTCTATGGAGCTCAGCAGCCCTTTCTTACTGAGGAGAGCTCTTCCAGCCAGGGTCCAGAACCTTACATGCTTTACTCCCACAGAAACAAACTGTGTATCTGAATCTGGCCTGAATTCTGCTACAAATATACGCTGGTTATGACCAGCACGGCTGGCAATTTTGGCACCTGGCAGAAAGAAAATGGAAATTTTGAATTTGAATACACATTTCTGGTTAAAAAGTGTTATAATAATTTTGACCCATATGAAGGTTCCTCAGTTGGGATCATTAGCTGCCATTCTGAATGTCTATCAACCCTTAAGATGAACACAGGCATGTTGTGACCAAACACCTTTCATCCAACCTAAGATTGTATAAATACACATCTGACATTGCATTCATCCCCATAGGATCTATTAGACAAGCTGTGAAAGATCACTTTTTATTAATATAATAGGTAATCTTTAAAATTCAGAGAGTTACTAGCTGATCAACAGCAATCCCCAAAGAGAAAGTAAACCTCTAAGACTAAAGAATCAGGTCCATAATCTGGGCATGACTTTGCCAGGCAGAAAGGAGACGAAGAAAGGAGCTCAAATCTCTTTAGCCTAAATCAGAATTACAGATCAAAGCAGATCTGAAAACATAGCTTAAGGCACCAATTACATAAGATGCATAGAAGAGTTGTCTTGGCACCTAATTTCTGCAATTTGCAGCTTTTGGGAATAATTTTAGGAGTATGACAACCTAGTCGGTAATCAGACTTTAGAGAAGAATAAAGTTATAATAAAAACAATGAGGATGACAATTTAAAAAAAATAAAATCTTAAATTATTCTTACTGGAAATCAGTGAGCTATGTTGATCATTACACAATAGTTTCAATGGAGATTTATTTGGCAGTCACAAGAATGGGAAACACATCCATTTTAAATCTTGTTGAACAGAGCATCGTGCACAGGATTCATTGCAGTAATTTTTGATCGGTTGATGCTTGACTCAAGCCAACATATCTCTAACACTGTAAATACCTACTACCAAACCAGTCTCTCTCCTACCTTCCTGCCACTTCCAAATGGTAATGGTATGTTCAGGATCCAGCCCTACGGACAGCAGCAGTTTGCCAGTGGCACTGAAACTGACTGAGCAGACGCCCTTGGAATGGTAGCACCGCAGTACCGACAGTGTCTGCTTGTTCATTGCATCCCACACATGAATAGAAGGAGCTGTAGCTGCACAAATACAAAAACATGCCATCAGTATTCATTTTCAAGATGTGTAATAATTTGCTTATCGAAGCAGTTAATACTGTTTAATTGCTCTGATCAGGTGGGGGAAAAAAGGAAAGAAAAAAAGGAGATTTTGGCCACCCTTTGGAAACCAATTAATCACAAACAGGATCATTGGGTAGGATGAACAAGTTGGCCTCATTACATTACCAGAGAGGTTAACTTGTAGCTTAACTTGTTATGGGACTTGTGAAGCACAACAGAAGTTCTAAAAGCAAGCTGTCTTCTCCTGTTTTTCTCTTAGTAAAACGTAGAGCAGCCTGCTAACTCAAAAACCTTCATAAATAAAGCCGCTCATCAAGAATGTAACTTCTACATGGGGCTTTTGGACAACTGATAGCTATAGAGAAATCAGTTTACAATGCAGGGCCAAAATCTCCTTCTAAAAATGGCCAGCTGTCTGAAATGCCTGACTTCTTAGGAGAGCATCAGCCATATCATCAGCTTGCTTACTGATGCAGAAGCAGCATGGTATTTAGTCTGCATTGTTTAGATGCAGTAAAAACTGTCTTTCCATGCTACTAATGTATGTGATTATCTACTGTGATGACAGCTGTTTTTTTTCCCAAATGCAATGCCTTCTCAAAAGGTCTTGTAATCTGTATATAGTTTACAATTTCTAAGTAGCATCTAAGGCGTTTCCAGGACAGTGAGGTTCTCAAACTTCATAATTTCTGATCTCTAATAAATTTGACTCCTTATTCTGAAGGTTACCGGTTCTTGTCATAGACCCAGATTCACATAACTAAATTATCTTTTGGGTTCAAGCTTTGTGTTTCTAATCAGCTAAATCCAGGCTCTCAGAGGAATGTATATGATGGGAAACAGTAGGCACAGGGACTTAGGCAAAATTTCAGCCACATGAAACAGCTTTTGAGCACAATTCCAGAGGTATTTCAAAACAATCTTTGGAACATACTTCCTCATTTCTTTTATTTCCCACTGGTATTTCTTCTTGTGGCAGCAACATGATGTTATCATTACCTTTTGAGAGGTACTACAGTGTAATATGGACATGCCATTAAAACAGAAATGGCAGGAATTGTCAGCAACTAGCAATTTCCCAAAAATTGTCATCAAAGTCCTTGCTGTTCTTACCAGAAGCTGAGGGAAGGGAAAGCTTTATTACGGCTTTGGACTGTTTTTCACCCTATAACCTCGGCCAAAAGCTTTCCTTTGGGTGGCAGAAACTCCCACCTAGTTCTCCTGAATAAAAACTGACAAAATCAGAGCAAGATCTGCAAGACAGACACCATAGACTCAGGTCCTTCTGTGCGATGGAGTCATTCTGAAAGTGTCGTTCTCTGGCACTGAATCCTGCCTGTGTAATCAACACTTCCCCAAGAGGGATGTTCTACGTGTCATCTCCTTCTGGGAGCACTTAGATAAAGCTACCATGGGTTGGCAGAACAGAAAAAATCTTGAGTAGAGTAGAACAAACATACACCCAGTCATTAGGAAACTTTATTTGCTGACTACAAACTGCTCAAAACTGAGTACATTACTGCTTCAAGAACCCCCGCATCACTGTAGATAACTAAAAATTTGAACTAGAAAAGCAAAAGTTGTTGGTAAGAAGGATGCCAAATAGCCATCAGTAAATTTTAAATAAAATTATTTTACTTTCTAATGAAAGCAGGTAGCACTTGGACTCCAGACTAATGGTTCCAGAAAAAGAAAAGAGTGCTCATTGCAGGCAGCGACAACAGAATTTAGTAATATACACAAGCTCAAACTGAAGTTGCAATAGGAAGAAGGCAGGTGAGACAGGGAAAGTGTCCAGGCAGGACTAAAGATGTTCTTTCATATATATCTATATCAACATTGCTTTTTTAAAATACATGTTAAAAGTGTGGGGAAAGGTATCTGTATTCTCTCTCCCATCCTTAGAACAAGTACTATTTGCCATATTTAAGAGAAGTCAACCCACATTAAAGATGTCAATGTCCATTTGTTCTTATAGAACAAGTTTTAGATCCACATGAAGATTATTACACTTTCTAGTATACATGACTCCACATCTCTGAATCTTCACAAGACAATTATGGCTGCTCAACAATGAACTCATTCGCATGTGATGATGATGAGTTTTTACAATTACAGTTGAAAAAAAAATTAATAAAAAATATCTCAGTCAAGACTGTCAAAATGTCAAAGACCCAAAATGATAGAGGAAAATGAAACTGGCATAATAAAAATCATTTTGGGTCAGTGGTAATAACTGCATGACAATTGTACATAAATGTGAAAGGTGATTATTTTTTCACTCAGTCACCTAGGCCTCCTCAATAGAATTTACTTTAGAAATGCATATTTAAAATTACTCTCAATTGAAGGTCTAAACCAAATGTTGTGAGCCCCAACACATCTACAAAACTGGCAAGCTTACACAGGAATGCTACAGTAGCAGTATATATTAGAACTCACTAATCACTAAACAGCAAGAAGGGAATATGCTTCAACAAGAAGAGTTTTTAAGTGTGTTTTAGCATTTTTAATTTTTCTATATTTACAGTATGCTGACTGTTTTCACTTATATTCAGTGCTGACTGATATGACTGATACATGGGGTTTGATAAACTAAAAATGAATTCACATCACTTATGGCTCTATAAAGCTGCAGATGGCTACTAAATAGACTAACTACACCTGAAGATGTTAAAATTTTGTTTCCCTTACCTGACATATCTGCTGAGTCTCCTGTAATGGAAAAGCAGCAGAAAAATAATTAGATCAGAAATAAGGTAAGTGCTAAAGAATATATATGCCACATTCAGTGTAATTTCTTAACACACACCTCTTCTTGCATTGTAGCAGAACCAGTACTGCTGCTAGGGATGAGTAATTACTGATAAAAGGAGGTCACATCAGAAATAAATGATAGAATGAATATACTTTGATTTCCATTTTGAGCTACAACACAAAAATCTAGTTTTGGTGTATTTTAGGTCTCTCTCAGCCAAAGTAAATGAAAAACATATATTTTCATGCCATTGATATTTTGACAAATTAAGTGGGAAAAAAATGATAACTAGCATTTGAGTACCTGAAGATTCAATAAATCTTTTGAAGATTTAAATCATGACAGTGACACTATTTGTGCCAACCATATCAGTAGGAAAAGTAGCAGCAGTTAAGTATGCTCTTTATAGAGTATATACATTCCTTAACATCACTTCAAAATAAAAAAATAAGTGCTGTTTTAAGATATTGCACTTCCAGCTTATTTTAAATTCTCTTCTTTAAAGTATATGTAATTTTACATATCATCTGTCCCTGATTTAGTATGCCTTAATTCACATTAGAAAATAGTTGAAACTGTTCCACTG
This sequence comes from Erithacus rubecula, assembly GCF_903797595.1. Taxonomy (NCBI): domain Eukaryota; kingdom Metazoa; phylum Chordata; class Aves; order Passeriformes; family Muscicapidae; genus Erithacus; species Erithacus rubecula. The sequence goes on from NC_136688.1 coordinate 43,681,397, forward strand.
TTAGTCAATGTAGAAACAATTATGAAAAAAAAAAAAAAAAAAAAAAAAAAAGCATTAAGTCCTGTGTTTTGTCTTGGGTAAGATGAACACTGTAGAAGAAAAATCTTCACATTCCTCCCCTACATAAAGGCCAACAGGGCCAGATTAAGAAATATGATGAAAAAGCAAATTCTCAGACAATACAAGGTTTGTAATTCCTGCAAATGTTCTTTGTAATCAAACCATAGACAAAATTCTGTTGATGATTTTTTTCCATTTGAATAGTTTCCATTAAAAAAAATTATTTAAAAGTATGTGAAGCAAGAAATTCACCAAGAAAGGAAACTATTTTACCTAAGCAGTTAGTGTTATCAGTGAGTCAATTTTAATTAAACATGCACCTAAAAATCCAAAAGACACAGGAAAGCAGATAATAAACTCCACAGAACTGCTTGAATTTACATGCAATCTTAAAAACAAACCTAAAGAAAAAGAAAAGCTATTTTGGCTGAAATCAAATAAGGGGTTTTTTTGTATTCTATGCACTGATGGAAAATAATGTAGATTTGAATCTGCAGAGAACAACAGAAGATATGAAAACAACGACCAGATTGTAAGGCCACAAAAATCACTCCTCTACAAAATCTAGAAACAGCAATTTCTAACAGCTCTACTAATGCAAAATGGGAAATTTTATTTTATTTTATTTAGTTTTTAAACTTGGTAGCTCATAGATCTTAATGTCACTAAGAAATATATCTATGTTTTCCCTCTAAATCTCAATTTATCTGCAGGGAACACCATTAGGGTTTTGCTTCTGCCTGGAATATTACAACTATATCAGACCCAACCACCAAGCAAGTATTACAAATCTACCTGATGAGCTAAAACCTATACAAGATTGATATGTATTTTAAGAAATGAAAGTTAGCTCTGTTCAGCTTCTTTGGAAGGGCTATGACTCTTTGGAAAGTCTAATACAAGCTGATAGTTCAACACAACCAGACTAATGGGGCTTAAGTTTTCTGAAAAAATAGTTTTGATAACACTCCAAACAGAAGTTTAATCTTTCATGTCTCAATATTATTGTCAACTTTATTCAATTACACTCAAGAAAACTACAAAGAGGACAGGTAACTGAGTAACACTCATACAAACAGAGATAGCATAATCAAATATTTTTGTGATTTATCATGAATTTACAAGGCCCTGATTGCATGCTGTTATGTTAATCCTTTTCACAAAAATACAAACATACCTACTTGGCCAGTTGCCACTATGTTGGTAAACTTGGGGTGCTGATTCACAGTGAGGCACAAAATATCATCATTGTGTTCTTGGTAAAATGACTGAGAGCCTAAAAATAAGAAAAAAATCGAACCCTAATTCAACTTTAATTATAGCATTTATACACACACAGACATGGTTAATGTTTGAAAATTTTATAATATTTGATAGAAAACAGCATTATAGTCATGTTGCATTTTGAAGTGTAAAACCAGAAAACAGAAACTCCTAAATTTTTACCTTGACTTCAAAACACAGCTCTCAGTAACTCCAAACTAGTCCCTCAAGTTTTCCACATCAAGTTGCTTAAGTATCTCAGAAAAAAATGGCATTGTGTACTTTTTTAAAGGTCTGAGTTATCTAAACTCACTGGGTTATTGGGAAGGAATGTATGTGATAGAGATGATTGAAAAGTAAACTAAATAGAAATACTTATTCTTAGAAAAAAAAATTAAAATACAATTACTCCGCTGTTCAGTTTTTTTACTTTCTGTGATCATTTCAACACACAAATTTCAGAAAGCTAATACCAAGAAAACCAAACCTTTACTTCCTTTAAAGCTCAGTCACCAGAACATTTTAGTACACTTGTTTGCTTATGCAGCTATTATGAATATTCTCTACAGACTGAAATTTTAACAACAATATTTTTCCACATACTTTTACAATATTTAAATTATATAAATTAATTTATAAACTGTAACTCCATGTGTGCAAAGAAACATTTTCCCTCCAGTGGGTTTTCTCCTACCTGTTGCCACGTTATACAAGATCCCAATAGATGCAGTGTGATAAATGACATCAGCACCATCATTCAAATAGTGCACATTGTTCCTGCAGTCCTTCCCTCGATACCCAAACACCAGCTCCAAAATTAGGTCCTAAAAAAGACAGTCGCAACAACAAACATTAAAAACTTACAGCAGTTATGAACTTTACAATCTTCTGTAAGATTTTATTTTTGAATTATGTCCTTTTATGTAGTAAAGGAGTTTACCAACATCTCAAGCCAACAGAACCTGAGCTCATGGCTCCCCTGTCAGTTTACACAGCAGCTCGTTCCTGTCACTCACATCTGTTCACCCTTTCACACACATCAGGGGGATGCTGCAGAATGCACACAGAACACACACAGACATATGCACACACTGAAAGAGCACACACACATAAATAAGGTGCAGTGAAGAATAAAGTTCTTTTAACACAGAAGACATTAAGAAACAGAATGACAAACATTGGTCCACAATTTAATTCTACCCAGCAATTAGAAACCTAAATTAGAGCCCAAAACTTCTACACTGCTGATGTCAGAAAGCTGTTTATTATGCTACACCAAATATTTTGCAGAATCAATATTTGGGTTTGTAAAGAACTGCATTTTCCAAGATTAGATTAAATTTAACTTAAGATTAATAAAAAATTGGTAAATTTATTTGCAATTGCCATGTAATGAAAAAAAAAAGGTGTCAAAGCTAAACTCATTATTAATAAAATTTTAAAAATTATTTTTAAAACTCTTATCAGTGATAAGTTTAAAATGAAGTTTTAAAATAAATTCTAAGAAGATTGGAATAAAAAAATGCTTGATTTTATTAGCAATACCTTTTAACAATCCAGTTATCTAAACAAGACATACTGCTTTCAACAGCCAGCTCTAAGGTTTCATAATTACCAAGAATCGAGTTATATTTCATTCCATTTGCAAAAACAAAAAAAAAACAAAACAAAAAAAAAGAAATATAGTCTTTTTTTTTTATTTAAAAGAAAAATTCTCTCTCGCTTTTTCTGCTATTTACCCACTATTCACTATTTCCACCTTTGATATATTTAGAATAAAACAATCATTTAATTTATTCACAGGTGTGTCAGTTTCTGGCAAAACAAAATGAGGAGAGGAACATTTTTCTTACCTCTATGGGTCTCTTTTTTTTGCCCACATTATTTGTCTGGAGTTTCTCCGGCTGTGGCAGTGCCCTACTAACAGGTGGTCTGAAATAAAGAACTGTGAATAAGAGAAGGCTGTCCGTCACCCATTCCATACTAACAGTACCTTCCAACCTGCCACTGCACAGGGAAATCTTACAGCCCTGGCCTATCCACTAACAATCATATTCATCTTTAGAAGAAATACCTCTGTTAAAGAAGGAAGAAAAAAACTAAAAATCCTTTGTTTAATATGCTAGGTTCTCCAATTCTTCAGCAATCCATGGGGTTAATGTGAAAGTTCGTTTTAAAATGACTGAGAACTTTTAAATATTCTTATCTTTTTCAAGCCACGTTTTTAAGGCACTTTCATCTTCTCTGCAGCAATTTTACTGAAGAGAGGCTCACCTGAATAATCTAATAATGCCTGTTCCCACATGCCTCCAGCAAACCCCTAACTCTCCCTATTTTTGTAATAGTTTGAGACAACTCCAGATGCACCTGCCCATTCATTCTTACATCGACTGAAATGAGATATTGATCAAAGCTTATGTGGAAGTAAACCAAGACCATGCAAATGCAGGAGTACAGCCATAACTCATGTTCCAGTGTTCTGAATAGCCCAGATTTATTTAAGAAATCTCAATTAGCTATGTTTAACAAATATCCATACATCTTTCACATTAGATTCAACTCTGCCTATACAAATAAATACACAAACAAATAAGCTTTATCTATTAAACATATGCAATTATTCCTAGTAATCTGCAGGAACGTTGATTATTGAATCTATAGATACAGGATTTGTGGTTGTGATAACAATCATTTAACCTTGATCTTTAAGAGGAACAATTAATTTTAAAATAAATTCTATGTTTAAATTAAGTGATATCCAGATTATTTAATCCAGTAGCCAGTGTAATACAACAATATCAAACATGAAGCAACAGGTCTCTCATATTTCTTTATAGTATGAAGTACTTCTAATTTCATCTCTGCTCTTGAGTGATGACTGATTGAAAATAATGACTGTCTTTTCTCAGAATTATAGAATATGATTTGTTTGGTCACTGTGTATTTTGAAGGTTAGGTGAAAAGCATTTTTTCAGTTATTCAAATAAAATACCATTTTCTTAGATTTATTTCCTCATTTTTCCTCCCTAATTTTACTACAAATGAGCTCACATCAGAATGTTCAAAAGACTTTATATTTTTAATTTATCATTTGTCATAGACAATTCTGCAAGAGTCTCATTACTATTCCTCTAGAAATGATCAAAACACAGCATAAAAAGCCCTTCTTCTATTTGTCAGAGCACTCAAACCTCATGTCTTTCCTCCTCTCCTACCCTGGCCCTAATTCACTTATGTCCCTGAAACACAAAAGGAAAAAATGAGTTGGAGGGGAAAAATTGGAGAAAAAATTAAATATAGAAGAAGAAAGTATTTGAAGTTTGATGAAAGCAGTAAAAACTGAAAGGGCACGGTTCTGACAGAGGTTTCTGTTACAGGAACTGAGTACTCCTCTGCTGCTTGGTTCTAAAAAGTGGTGTTTTTGTAACATTTGCTGCCTGTTAATCTCTTGTGATGGAATGGGAGAAGAGATAAAACAACCTCACATTTTACAACTGCTTCAGAAGATCACCTATACTTAAAGGTTCTACAGCTACAAATACAGGTTGGTATCACCCTTAAGCAATCACCAGAGTACATTTACATTCCTACATTGCCACATAACAGAATAAAGTGGATGCATTTTGGTCAGGAAAACTTGACAACTTTTACTCAGCTGCATTATGTCACAGGCCACCTAAACAATTTATCTAAGTATCTGTCCAGGAATGACCAATTCTATTTTGATCCAGAGCAGTGGAACTGGAACACAAATTACAAGCACATATGTATTCTCTTCCCAATTAAGTTTCAAGATAACAACCTGAGCATTCAAAACCAGGAATGCTGAAGGATATGAGAATACATTTTCCAAGTCCTTTTTTAAAGGTCTGAAAGCTGAAAATATTTTTAATTTGCTATGTAATGTGCAGCAAAGTGGTTAATGGCATATACAACACAGTGGTCATATATCTGTATGCATAACTCACTGCATGCTCAAAAACTGTGTGGAAAAGATGGGAAGGTGAGCATGAATAATATGTTGGGGTGAATTCACATATGGATAGGGTCAGTTTTAGCATGGGGAAGGAGAGTTCCAGCCATCTATCATTAGGGAAATAAATACCTCAATATTGGTACTTTGTTTTCAAAATTAAAATAGATTTGGTATATGTATTTTAATATTTATTTTTATGAAACCATAAAAATTGAGTACAAGCATTTTGAAGTAGTTTCTGAAATAAAAAAATACTTTGTTCAGTTTTAGACATAGCTTAAATTTTACTACCCATTTTTGCATGATGTATTTCATTCCATATTTTCCTCATTGTTACTGAGTATCTAAAGTTACTAACAGAACAAAGAATTATTTTCTGTTATATGACATATATAAATTACCACTAATTCTTTGAGTTCTGTGGTAACTTTTAACAGTGTGATTTACAATATTTATTTCTGTTTTAAACAGACAGGTATTATTTTGAGCATGATTTCATAGAGCAAATTACAGTAATTGGTACAAATGAAAAAGTCCCTTTCTGTGTAGGGCACCAAAATGATATTTCATACTTAGGAGGACTTTCAGAGAACTTAGCAATTGATTTTATTTAAATTTATTTAATTTTTTAAAATTTAAATTTATTTATAATTGATTTTGTACTACTCTTCAGCATGAAAGGTCTTACACTGCCCTCCCCAAAAGGTGTTGGCAAGCACAAAGTATAAACGAATCTTAAAAGTAAGAAGGACTTCTTTCTATTTCCTCTTGGCACATTCTTCAAGGTCATTGGTGAACCTTTACAGAGGCCTGGTTTCCATCAGAAGATAATGAAGGCTGGTAGTTTCTAAATTCTGCTTCTTGACAAAAATTATTTGTAGTTATTCTCACGTGTCCTATGAGCAGTAAGTGCCAGTTTATACTCACTTTATACTCACTATACTTAATGCAGATACAGGGAATCTAATGCTTAAATAATTTAGTAACATGTACACCTGGACATGTCAGGGGAAACTGCCAAATCATCATGTGTGAAACAGCTGTCCACTAAGGGGCTGGAGTGCTAATCTTTATATTTTAATAAATATTACTGAAAAATACTACTTGTGAAACATAGGAAAATATAACAGCCCATGGAGTTGGAGTTCATATTGGTAGGTAAAACAGTACCTAGCTTAGTATATGAAACAGAACTACAATGAACATACATAAATTTCAGATTTTTCATACAGCAATACTCTGAAGAGTGATAGGTGCATGCTATGGCACCCAACATGACAGATGGCTTTTTAAAGAAAATGGGAGATGGCAGTAAAAGATGGACTAGATAGAAAAATAAAAGCATTACCTGGAACCTCTTTTCAGCAGCAGGTGGGAAAGAGAAAAGGATTACTTATACAAGTTTGGCTAAAAGTTAGGTGCCAGTGAATTGTTCATATAGATAATTATTGCTGACTTCCATGTTTGGATACTTCTTTTTACAAGGGGATTATTCACTTCATAGACTATATAAATCTACTTGTATAGAAAACTCCCATTCACTTAAATGGGAATTATGAGCCTGTGTTCTCTTACTGTAAATAGAGAAATAAAGCAGAAGCAGAACCAAAAACCTCTGAACTATACCAAGTGTTTAGAGTCAGCAAACACAACACCTGAATAACTCAAGGAAATGTTGTGCAGCTTTAACCTCTTCAAATAAGCTGATGGATGGAACAATCAACTCGCTATTTAAGACAGATATTCAAGTTCAGTCACAAAAATATATTTATTTATACTAAAATAAAATTATCTCAGCTGATCAGAATATGTGGTGTACTGAGCACTACTGATAAGTACTATTTTTTCATGACTACTTAATTCAGTTTATGTTGATTGAAGATACTTTGAACTGCATAGGTTTCCTCAGCCATGTATGATGGAAAACTCCTATACTTTGACTAGCCAAAACCCATTATTAATAATTAAAGCAGATGGGCATGTACAGAGTATTTCCTAACAGTTGTAGTATGAATGGGGACTTTACATTAGTTTGATGGGCTGGTACACTTCCACTGATTTAATAAGCTCTTCTTTTAAGAACCACTAAGCAACTTCACTGTGGCAAGGTAAACACTAGGTTTTTTTTCACTTATAAGTTAAGCAAAATAATTCAGAGAATAATTTAGGGAAAAAAAATCCTGAAAATTAAGAGCACAATGCCAACTACTCAACAATTCACAGACTGATTTTTTCCTGTACTGAAAATGATGGGGTTTACTGAATGTCTTCTAATTAGTTTTAACTTTATTTTGCAGTGCAAGACTGATGCATTATTTATTCACATAGGAAAGAGCTAAACTTTTCCCACAATAAAACCCAAATGTAGGTTGAACAGGTTCTGCAGTCAATAGCACGCAATTCTTCAAGGAGTACAAAATTCAAGTACCTTCAGATATTTTTCACGGTAAAGCAAGGATTACTTGGATTCTGTTGATAAAACCAATCTACACAGATAATAAACCAAATGCAAATCTTCCAAATCTCATCACTGGGCCATGCAATCAAGACATTCTCAAGATATTTCCTTTTTTGTTGCAAAGTGAATAGGTTTTTTCTTTTTTTCTTTCACTCAAAATTGAGATTTTTTTGTTAAACCTTGATACTTTGGTAACTGGCTTTTTCAATTCTTCAAAGACATGGGTTTTAGCTCACATCTGAGTGGAAAAAATAATTACCTCAAACTGGTAAAGGGAGACCCTTCTTTTCCATCATGTTGTTCCAGTCTACATTTTGTAATATAAGTAACTAATAATAACTAAATTTATGATTGGAAAGAAGGAAGTCTGAAATGTCAGGGTTTTCAGACCTAAGGTTAATGCCCTGCACTAATGTACATTCCAATGGGCAAAAAGGTTGGCTTCAAAAAGCCCTGTTTTCTAGAACTGGGTGGTTTTTTAAAGTTAATGTTAAATTTAAACTTTCATATAATCTAATTTATTCTGCAAATATGGTAAACAGAGAGAAAAGCTGATAGTGCAAAGTCCATTGCTATAGTTTTCATTTTGACACCTGGCTTCTCCCCACTCCCAAATCACACAAGTTGATAGAATGAAAGTATAAGATAAAAATGATTTTTTACAAAAAGAGCTCTGGAATTTGTATTATTTACATTCATATCCCAAATCACTAGACTGGCAAACAGAAAAATTGCATTCTGCTCATTTATCGAAAACATATATAGAAGATGTCTGTATAAAATCTCAGAATTTCTCCTTCAGTGGCAATTACAAGGTGATATTTGTGACCTTTGGATTAAAAATGTTTCATTTCAATAGTTTCCTTCCTCTGTCACTCCCTTGGAAGCACAATTTAAATTTATTTACTGTCTGTATTGGATACAGAAAGAATTCTTCACTTCTCAATCTGTAAGGGACTAGTTTTAAATACTAGTAGTTTAGTTTCCTTCCCATTTTGAATACACAAGGATCTTTTTTTGATTCTGTCTATATATCCCTTTACACACAAAAAAATCCTCAATTAAAAATATAAATAACTACATAAAATCAGAGGCAGTTTTGCCATAACACCTGGTTTTGAATTATATCTGGGAGTGTATTCAGAACACCAAAATAACTTTCAAAATATATAAGCTGCTGGGATCATCTTTTCATGCAAGTGATCTCAGCACATGGACTAAGTAATGGTTTCATCTGCTTGCAAGTCTTTAAAACTTATGAAAAATCTAAACTGAAATTCCTGGTTGTTTAGTTTTGAGATCTCTTGGTACAGCCATTCTTCTGCAGGGTACATTAATTACAGCACTTCCCCTCTCACAGTCACAAATAGGGAGTCTGCTCTCCAGGGAGTGTAAGAATAGAATAAGAATGGAGCATTATTCTCCAGAGGCATCTCCTAGCCATCAGTGCTGTTCAGTTCAGGGAGCAGCTGAGTCAAGTGTTTTCAAAATCAATCATTATGGGACGTTTTTCAGAGTAACTTACCTAGTACAAAATCATACTAGGAAAGAACTCTTAGTAAAAGATAGAAACAGTTTTCATATGCATTTTGTGCTGTTGAGTATCCATTATGCTGTTACACAACCAAATTAGACACACAGTACACATCTTTTCACATAAAAATATTATCTATAAACATTATTATTCAGAAATGATAAATAATTCAAATTACAGACCTAAGTGCTGCCTCACAGCAGTGTTATTTTGTGATTCCAATAGAAGTTAAAATAAATATTCCAATTTCAGTGATGTAACATGGTAATTTCACTGCTAGAGAATACTATATCATTAGCAGAGCTGGCATTTAACACTGCAAGCTAACCCCAGACCAACTGAATATGAATGAATTCTTGGGTTCTAGTCATGGAGGGAACTCAGCCTATGAGTTTGAAAGGGGCCTAACAGCCTAAGGATCTGCTGTGCTGCAAATTTAACACCATGTTGCTGCATATGCATATATTCTAACTGGAGCAGGTGCAGAAGTTCATAACCTAGTGCAGGCAGGCACACAGGGCACTGCCCTGTGAACACCCTGTGCAGCCAGCAGCTCAGAGCCTCGGGCAGAACGGGTGCCCTGGCAAGGCAGAGACAGCCCCTTCAATCTGAACCTGCATTGCCTCCAGCATGGGGCTGCTCACAGAGCAGCACAGGCACCTGTGCAGGGATCACTGCACTGCACACACTGCACACTGCAGGGCTGGACCTCGACAGCAACACTTACAACAGTGTGTGTGTGTGTCACACTGGGATGCCGTGTGTGTGTCACACTCAGGCGCCGTGTGCTACAGATTGCCATAAATACTTAGGCAAGCTCTCTGACTCAGAAATGGAAGCCAAGCTATTCCTTAGCCACTCAAAAGTATTGAGGAAATCACCTCGCCCCAAATACTCCAGTGTTCACTCATGTCAACTCAGAGTGGGATCTGCACTTATGTTTCATCCCTTAACCTTTTTTTACTCATTAACAGCTACTGCTTAATAGTAAAGAGGTAAATCCCCACTTCTGTTGCAAATTGTAGCCACTTTCCCAAGCATTATAAGTTATTAAAATATTTAATCTTGGACTTCATGTACATGAACTTACCTTACTACCCCCTGCCTTCATACGAAGCAAAAATAAAGAGTCATAAAAATAAAATTAAAATTAGTATCCATGACAGTAGACTAAAACATTTTCTAAAACATTTACCAATCCTACACAATATTAACATCAGAACAGAAATTAAAATACATACAGTAACCACAGTCTGGTTTTATTTTTCACAAAAAAAAAAATTCTTTCAAGTTTTAGGGCCACAAACTTTTCAACAATGCAGGCAATGGAATTATTTTATGGTTTTTATTTTTGCATTGTGAATCACAATTTAATTACCTTACTACAGAAATAATTCTCTTAGTAATTTATCTGAAACTGAAAAATACAATTCATTCAACTTCCAGATAGAGTTATTAAAAGAAACACAAAAGTTTTACAATTTCATTAAAAAGAAAAAAAAAAATCTTTAATCAAAGCTTTCATACGTGCACATTATTTCTTTTTGATTTCCACATCAAATACATCTAATTAAAAAAGAGAAAGACTATTTCTCATAAATGCAAGACAGGGAACCACAGCTTTATACACAGACATCCTTCCCTCTCCTACAGCAACACAACTTAAAAACAAAAGATGATATGAAACTTCCACAAAAGTCACACTGCATTTCTCAACAAGGCTATCCCAAACCTGTCCAGCTTCACACTGGAGACATGAGCATTGCCACAGAACTCCTCACATTCCTGCAGAACTTCCTACTCTCCTATTTCACCATGTCCTTACACCCTGTTGTTTTTCTCACTTCCCTCTCTTTAGTATCAGCCTTCCCCAACTGTGTATTAGGAATCCCTCCTTCCTTCCTCCTCACATATACTGTCCACATCGATTTTGTGGACAACAAACAACTTTCAGGGTTCCATGCTAAGCTGCAAATTCTACAACAGATAATGTTCTAGATGTTATAAATTGCTTTTGTTATTTTGCATCTAGTTTATCTTCTGGGTTTATTGCAGTCTGCTCCCCATCCCATTCTCTTCCAAAGCATACAACAGTGAACCAAGATACAAAACTAACACTGCAAAACATACAACTTCATTTTCCAAGATTCATTAATAAAAACTGCAGAATCACTGTGGAAATAATTTTTCAAAGAAAGGCAGAAGTTACGTGGAGACTGAAGCAATGCAAGGAGCAATTAGAGCTGGATTTATCAGAGCAGTTTGTTGGCAGAACCAAAAAACAGAGAGCTGTTCTTCAATAAAACATTCAAATAGGCTCATGCCTATAGTCAGTATTGAAGTTTCAATAAAACCATATTATTAAATACCAGCAAATAACAACTCAATCATCTCAATAAAATAAAAATATGCATACATAGTTTGTAGATTTTGTGCTCTCTGAAAATAGATACAGCCTAGTCCTTTGGGTCACCTTTTTTTTCTTCAAAAAAAGCATTTAGATTATTTTTATACATACAGTTTTAAGTTAAGAATTATATATTCCAATATAATTTTGTTCTACTATTACTTTTGCACGTTGATTTCTTGGGTAGAATTGTAATTTAGTAATTACCTTTCATCTAAGGTTGGCTCCTTTTGTTGCAGGTGAGGCTTAATTCCAAACATTGGTCTAATGTTTGTTGATAAGGCTTTGATGGTGTAATTAATTTCATTTTCCCTTGTCACATCACTGTCATAACCTAACAAAATCAGAGGTATCAAACCAAAATAAGGTACAATTTAAGAACAATTTAATCTTAATTTGTGCAGATTTCAACAATGTATTAGATTACAAAAACAATTATAGCATGGATTATTAGTAATATAAATACACAACAGAAATAAAGTAGCTGGGAATCATGAACATTGTTAATAAAAGACATTCAAAGAAAAAGAATTCCCAACAATATCTTTGTGGTAAAAAAGCTATTTAAGAGTCAAGGTACTTTAAAATCTTCTCCATTCTGCTAAGTTAGCTAGCCTTAACTACAGTAAGGCACATCAAGATGATGTTTACTACAGTAAAATAAACATATTGGAAAAGGTAAGTTGTGACAAGATTGTTATTTACTCTCCATTATTTTGGTTTTTTTCAAAGATAGAAATTACTAATGCCAACAATGTGATGGTGAATAGTTCTTAACTTTAACTGAAATTAATAGGACCAAGAGAAACTTTTGTGGGTAATGATGGCAATGTCATTTCTTGGAAATGTTCAAAGCCCTCACTCTGTTTTAGAGTACTTTTGAACACATAGCTTAAGAAGGTTCTGTGTAAAGCAGCAGAGACTAGGGAAGATTATAAAGGTAAGATGTTCTAACAGGTCTCAAGCAGAGGCTGAACAGAAACTGAAGATTTTCTGAAGAATTTTTTACTAAAGTTAAAGCAGACAAATCCTCCTATAGGCAATTAAATTACTTTGTGGAAGCATTCTTCAGTACTTTTAAGAAGAAAGTGATTAAAAATGCTTTTCCAATGAATGTTTAATATGTCTATAATATTTAATGTGTTTCTTTGGTCATTTATTATGTTTCAGTGACAGCTGAAGTTAATTTATCACATGGAATTATTTAATGAGTAGCAGTGACAGTTTAAAAATGCCCTGAGCAATTGATAATGAGGAAGAAACACACTTGGGAGAAAACAAGTCAGAAGGCTCATAAACCCATGGAATCATAACATGAAAAAGAAAACATAAGTTTGGAAAAAACAGCAGAAGTTAATGCTACAAAATAGAATGAACACTCCAGAACTGCTGATATTGTGACCTTGAGATAGATATATAAACATCAGCCTATTTCAGTCTCCTATGCTTCCATGTTATGATCTCACATGATACAGATTTCAATATAATTTCTTTAGAATTAGTGACCAAATTTAAACTGTGATTGTTTTATTTTAAATAAAGATTTTGGGTAGCTATGTATAATTGATATTTGGTATTTTTTATTTAGAAGATACCAAGAGTCTCTTTATGTACTCTGACTCAAAGCAGTAACCCAAACACTTTATTATCATTTTCTTCACAGCAGTTTATCATTCCTTGCCCCAAAACTAAATTTTATTTAAGATTTTTGAAGAGCATTTGTTACTTAAGATACTAACTACCCATGAATTACTTCTAAATTTTCAATTTTCCATTAATAAAGTCTTCTTGAAATAGCACAATCCAGCAAGTTGTACAAACTATTACTGACCTCCATCTTCTTCAGAATCCAGATCAGACTCCTCACTGTCACACTGCCTGCTGTCCCTGTGTCCTTCCATCTCATAAGTCCACAGCATCAAGGAGGTGTCTGCTCCTCCAACAGTGACCAGCAAACTGTCATCGTAGGTCCAGCGGACGTTTGTCACGTGGGTACTGTGAGCAACATACCTCTTAAATTTTCCAAACTTTCCCTAAGAAGGGGAAAAGGCAAGGAGCAAATTTATCCAGTCTGCTAGATGAAACTGAAATAAGTTGTCAGTGCACAATGACATCATCGTAACTTCTTTACAGTTCATGCTTCAGCTGTTTTGTATTTCGTAAGATTGTAACACATGATTTGCCAAGTGTTCCCCCTATAGCAACCTCATGAAATGTTAACCTTATCTTCATATCAAGCATGAAAGAGTTAGCTTATAAACAGATTCTAGCAATAAACACTGGACCACTTTTCCTAAGTGAGACAATAATCCAACTGAGTTGGAATAAAATTCACAGAGAATATTTTGAGTCAGTACTTGTGCACTGTTACCATCCTTAGCGTGGCAACATTTCAAAACTGAAGACACATTTACCACCAAATATACAGGAAAGCTTGAGGTACTTGAAGAGCAGTAAAAATACAACGTGCTTCTGGAATGGCTTTCCTATGATGCATGATTTAATAATATCAAAGGTCTCCATCTTAGAAAAAAAATAACTAATATTGGACAGAATGAAGGTCCTTAAAATCACTAATGAAATCTAGGTCAGAAAGATATGTTCATTGTCTTCCAAAGCATTGTCATTTCTAAAGTTTTTCCTATTCTTTTTCCACAGTCAGCAACAGGCTCTACAGTCTGACCTGGAAGGATCATTCTTACAAATTACAAGTTTAATGCACTGCAAAATGCAATGTGATACTGAATGCTTTCTTTGATCACAATGAAAAAAATATAAAAGCATTATTTTCTTCTGAGGGATGAATTTTCACAGTTTTGAAAAGGCAGATTTATTAATAAATATTTTCCATAAACAGCTGCAAATTACTTACTTTAGCAGGGTATCGAAACAGTTTCACAAATCCAAAATCATCTCCTGTGGCCAATACTTTACTATCACTAGTGAGGCATGAAGCAGTTACATCTGTGACTTCACCAATTATTGGCCAGATCCCTTCACAGCAAGAGCCCAAAACACTTGTCCATGATGCCCAGCCAATCTTTTCTACCTGAAAAACAACCCATTTGAGACAGAGCATACTTCTTAGGCATTTTTCTTCCTTATACAGTTCCAGAAAAAAGTCCTTGCACTGAAAGATACATCACATCTGAAAGATAGTACTTTAATATGTTAATCACTTAATTTTCCATTCAGAATTTCATCTGACATCTTCAATTTTACCTCTATGAGCTTTCATTTCCAAAACATAAAGAAGCATTTTGAAAATTTTTACCTTAGCTGCCCTTCCAGGCTAAAGAAAACAAATCATATTTTCCAAAACTGCATTTCAATACCATGGAAAATATCATTTGGAAATTATCCATTTTTGCTTTCTGCCCTATAACAGTGCTCTATATCTGAGAAAACAGAACATTATAGCTATAATATACTACTCTTGCCTATATGTATTATGTAAACTGTATTACATTGTTATATAAAGACAAATGTGAGGTATTTCCCAGCAAGGTTAGAGTTAAGTAATCTTCAATAGGTTTTCAAAGGTGTTTAGGTACCAGAAAAGATATGCAGAAGTCTAGTAGCATTTTCATGACTAAGTCAGCCAAATGTCTATTTCTTAATAGAAGAGCAAAATGTGAAATCCCCTACATATTTTATAATCTTAGAAGTTTAAAATTACAGTTTTATATATCATTCCCTTTATGTGTATAGATAGGCTGCATCATAACTCTAATTTGCAAACAAGTTAAGAAGGCAGTACAGTTCCTTACCTCCAAACTTGGAATAGTCTGTTTTTTCCCCCGAGGGGCTTCAAAAAACAACTGCTCTTTAGCACCAGTGTTGACTTGCAAAAGTTTTCCTACAAAACATATGACATACATATTGTATGTTAACACAGAAGATTCCATTTTACAGAAGAAAAAAAGAACAGTTAGTTTGAATTTTTTATTGCTAACAGCATTGCATAAATTATTAGTTTTTACTGGAAAAAAAATGCACACATAAATAATGGATAATGGAAGTAGGATCTAAAGAGACCTAAGTCCTTTGACCCCTGCATTCACAACCCTTTCTCCTCTCCTTGAAAACTGTACCAAAGCATCACTTTTCTCTCCTTATCATGGCTGTCCCATCAGATGGTAGGAAAATGTACTGGGTGTAGTTCAAAGCTGGTTTGTGGTAACTGGCTATTGATGCATGTGCTCTTGGGATGGAGAAGCACATATGCTGCCTGGGCACCAGCTGATCCCAAGCAGGTGACTTGTTTGCACCTTTATACAACTTTATTTCTGAGAGAAGTTCTCTCAATGTTTCTGTAGTCCTCCTTTACAAAATTCTCAAAGGAAGCTAACCTACAACACTCTCTCAAAATAAATCAGACTGTTTCAAAAGTGATTATGAAGAGGAATAAGAACGTGAACTAATATATTGCACAATTGCACAGCCTTGTTTCTTAATGAAACAGGACTAAATTAGTATTTCAATTAATCACATATTAATGTCCTGGAACTCAAGAAATCCAGTCTTTCTGCTAAGAGTAACAACAAGGATACATATTCCTGAACTACAGATACAACCTACATCGTGCAGTATATTATTAAAGGAGTAGAAACATAGAATTATAGAATGTTTGAGCTTGAAAGGGACATCTAGTTCCAACTCCCTGCCAATAGACCAGGTTGCTCAGAGCCTCATCCAGCCTGGCCTTGACCCCCTTCAGGGATGGGGCATCCACAACCTCTCTGAGCAGCCATTGCCAGTCATCACCACACTTGCAGTAAAGAATTTCTTCCTACTATCTAACCTCCTTCAGCCTAAGGCCCTTCCTCCTTGTTCTGTCACTAACTGCCCTTGTGAAGTCAAATTATTAACAGGAAAGATTTTTTTAAAATCCAAACAAACTGATCTATAGAGACAAACCATTTTACTTGAAATTATGTATGCAGCAGTAAAAATCATGGGTTTAATATTTATTCAGATGCTATGAGAGCATATTTGTAAGATAAAGAATCAAATCTGCCAGTGACACCACAAATCCATACTATACATGTACTTCCTTGGTCTGTAATGTCATCAATCTTCCAGTGCATTTTTACAATGAATACTGCTTACCTCTTATGTCCCAGTCCATGTGTGTGATATAGCTGGAGGCTCCCTTGCAGATTCCTACTCTTTTACTGCTCATTACATTGTAAATATCTACAAAGTTGTCACAGGATGCCACAGCTAAGTACTTTCCAGCCCCTAAAACACATCAGTACAAACACAAAACATTTTCAAAAAATTTTAGTGCTCAGCATGCTAAACACAAGTTCTGGAATTCAGCTATGTGCAACTTGAAATTCTTTGACATCAGCTTGCTAATTTATAGATTTTCCCTGACAAACTGATTTTCATACCACATAATCAGCATGAAACACACAACTATGATATCATTACATTTTCAAACAATAAAAACCATTTGTGAAATTTAAAGCATTTATGGCATTCAGAGAATGGTAGGGCTTAGCAAAGCAGAAAGTAAGGCTGTATGAGAATTGGTATCAGTAATTTGCATCCAATTTTTCCAACAAATGAGTATTTTAACTGAAGTAGGCTATGCATTTTGAGTTCCTAAAATACGAGCTATAATGTTGGAAAAAACCAGAGCCCCAGTAGGAGTGCTAAGGGGGGAAAAATAAGAAAAAAAGTTTTCAGAAGTTTCTGACACATCAGTTTCAAATATTCTCATTAGCTAACAGTAACTTCAGTGATGTGCCAAACTTATGCAGCTCATAAAGTGGAACCCTGGGGATCTGCTGGATATTCATTATTTAAAACTTACTGTTTTATTCAGGAGGTTACTATTCCAATAATCTCATCCTTAAACAAGCAACACAGGACTTCACATCATGGCCTTTCAAAATGTTAGTATTAGTTTTGCTGACCTATTTTTTACACCTAAAGTACTACAAATTTTTACTACTTTTTTCTCTTAAATGTGACAAGCCTTACTTTAACAAACTTGATATTAAAATTTTCATTTAAAAAAAATCACTTACCAGGAGAAAATCTGATTTCTGAAATAACATCTTTCCTGTGCTGGAAAGAGACCAAATCCTCCAGAGTATCTGCATTAACTATCAAAAAACTTCCATCATTGAGACCAACAGCTAATGCTTTTCCATCAGGAGAAAAGCAGCAACATCTGCCTCCTATGAGAAAGTAAGAAATTGCATTTAGATACATTTGCAGCCCATTATCCTTCTTTCAGATCTATTTTTCCCTTAGTGAAGGAAAGCTATTCTTATACTATAAAACTTCCAAGGAAGTTTTCCAGATGCTGCCAAAATAATTTCCAAGCTGTGATATGAACAGGTACACAGGCCCAGAATCTTAGAATTTGCATATTAATTGACATCTGTTCTACATTAGTAATACAGATTAATCACTATTGTCTCTGTATTTTTAACTTGATCTCCTTCTTTGTATCTGGTGCTGCCTGTTTGTTACCATTTGCTATGGTAAGGAGAACACAGCTGGAAATGACCCCCTGGATTCACAGAATTCTGTAATTTTCTATCACAAACAATAAGACACTTGATCACAGAATCCTTCCAATAAACATGCCAGGTGTTGTTTAAAAAAACAGTTTAATTACCAGTTTAAATTTATATATGGTCATATTATAATAGATTTATTTTCATGCCAGAATTTTCTGTTGACATAAATATTTTCCCCTACTATTTGTTCCTCTGATTAACTTGTAGACAGCAATCCTTTATAAGGATGGCTTCACAAGAAAGTTTGCATTCATTATCCTGTAATTCCTTTCTCCATTCTCAACTTTCAGTTTAATTGCATTCAGCTGAACACAGATGAGAAATGCACCAAAAATATCCTCATTATTGTCTTGTCATTTACATGAATACTGCAATATTTCTTGGGAAAAACACTTCACTATCACATGTATCACATTGTCACTCTGCATTCAACAACATCCTCAGCCTTCTGCTCTTGAAGTTACTCCTGACCTACACATACATTTTTCTTAGTCACTGCATCCTGCCTTTTATCATTAACAGATATTATTTCACTTCCATTACTCAGTCTGCAGAAGTATTCATCTTTTTCTGTACAGTACACAAAAACTTCTTAAGATTGCCAAAGCATCTCAAAATGTGTCTCATCAGCAAATGGTCATCAGAGACTTTTTTTGCCAAAAGTACTTTTAAAAATATTAAGAAATATCAGCTTTAAGACTTGAACAGAGTTCATCAACTAGAAACTTTCTTGTTTCATGCCTGCTTATGTGAGCTTACTTTGTCAATATAAATCATCTTCAATTAAGCTTTTCATTATCAGTTTGAATCAAACTGCATTGTTGAATGCCAGACAGATAAAACCTACTGTTATTTCTTTATCTTGCAAAGCATACAGAGCATTAGAAGCTTGTCAGGGCCAGTCTCATCTATTTCTAAAAAAATCACCATATATGATGTCATTTAAAACAGATTTTCCATCTGTCAAAATAGAATTTAATTATAACCTAAACAACAAGTAAAAATTTTATGACTATTCTTTTCTTGACATTCCAGATCCTTCAAACATTCACAAAGAAGAAAATGCTAACAATTCTTTTAATATTTCTTCCAAAAATTTCCAGACCCAAAGACTCAAAAAAGCCTTGAAATATTATCAGCAATATAGCACTTATGTAATTGACTCAACTTCTATTGTTAATTCACTGACTTAAATAAATTACAATTGCAAATAATATTCAGAAGAGAATTCAGAATATTTTTTACAGATTCATTAGCTTAAGGGCTACATAACTAATGAAAACAGCATTAACAAAATAATTTGAGAAAAGAGAAGAATTTATTCTGCTTTCAGGTCCCCCTTTCAAAAGATTTATAATGCTTGCAAATGTCAATTGCTTTAGTAAATATTTTTGATACTAAGCATCTTACCCTTTTTCAATTTGCGAACAGCTAACATACAATGGCTAGGAGATAAATCCCATATTCTTAAGGTTTTGTCATCACTTACAGTGGCACAAATAGGTAAATGAGGATGAGTAGCTAGACCCCAAACTTCCCCCTCCATGTGACCCTGAAAAAACACAATGAATCAGATTTATTTTTATTTTTAATTGAAATGTTAAATAATACATTTAAGAAAGTTAAAAAGCAAAAGAACATGCATTATTTAGAGGATAATAAATATCTGAATAAAACCAGAGAACTTGAAAAAAATTCACTCTGCTACTTGTGCAAAATTATAGTAATTTTTTCTACAGAAAACTTCTGCAAAGTAATCCTCAGACACATGTATGTCAATGGCCTGGACAGTGGGACTGAGTGCACCCTCAGCAGGTTTGATGTCACTCAGGTGACACTAAGCTCAGTGGGGTGCTCCAGACACTGGAGGGAGGGGATCCCATCCAGAGGGACTGGACAGGCCTGGCAGGTGCCCCCATGCAAGGAAGCTCAGCAAGTTCAGGGTCCTGCAGGTGGGTCAGGGCAGCCCCCAGCACAAACACAGGCTGGGCAGAGCATGACTTAGAGCAGCCCTGAAGAGAACTTGGAGGGTTTGGTGGCCAACAGACACGGGCTGGCAATGTGCACTTGCAACCCAGAAAGCAAACTGTATCCTGGGCTGCATCAAAAGAAACGTGGCCAGCAGGACAAAGGAGGGGATTCTGCTGACAGAGGAGAGGGTGCTCAGTCTAGAGAGGAGAAGGCTTCAGGGAGGTATGGTTGCAGCTTATGAGAAATATGGGGACACTTTTAGTAAGGCTTACAGTGACAGGAAAAGGGGTAATGAGTTTAAGGTAAAAGAGGATAGATTTAGACTAGATGAAAGAAAGAAATTTTTTGTGATGAGGGCAGTAAAACACTGGGGGAGCTTGTCCAGAGATGTTGCAATGCCCCATCCCCAGAAATCTCCAAGGTCAGATTAGATGGGGCTCTGAACAATCTGATCTATTTGAAGATGTTCTTGCTTATTGCTGGGAATTTGGACAAGATGACCTTTAAAGGTCCCTTTCAACCCAAACTGTTCTGTGAAATAGGTTTTTCTTTACCTTAGGTTTTAGTATTTTCTTTTAACAAATACAGTCCTTGATCTATTGCACTCAGAAAGGAGAGAATCCAGAGATTTTTACTTAACTATTAAGGAAAATATTGATGCAATGTAAAAATCTGTTTAGTAGTCAAGCTTTAAAAAAATGCACCTGTTTGGTATGGCAAATTTTTTTTACATAATTACAGGTAAAATCTCAAAGCAAACATCAAGGAGACAACTTTTGAAAATAAGAGTAATTAGTACTCAAGAGAAGTTAATAAGGAATTGGGAGGAGGATCCACTATTTCACACACTTTTCTTATTTTTCAAAACAGATCTATGATCTTGGTCTGTTTGGAAGGATGAACTCATTAAACAAACTAGTGAAGAAATTCTATGTTCTATCTTGCTCATTAATGGTCTGATCTAACTAAAAGTCATAGTAACACACTAACTTCATTAGAAGTTAAAGTGCTTCTTATTGCACATTCTTATTAAACTTAGTTTTACTTGAAAATTAAAATCATGTTTGTGGTATGACAAATCTGACTGGTATTTAACACATACCTGAACCAGCAGAGTTATTGGTCCACTTTTATCCACCTCCAATATTTCACCATTCTTTGTGCCCACTAGAATATGACCATGTCCTAATGATATGGCACGTATAGAAGGATTATCTTCTAATAGGAGACCTAGAACATTAAGATGTTAGATGATTGGATTCTCAAGTATGCCTTGAAGAGGATTTTTCCCACTTAATGCACATTACATTCTCACTGGAGAAAAATCTACTCAGTAATAAACAGTGAAAATACTCCTGCATGAAACATGTCTGGATTCATTTGGGAGGTTTAGCAATATATCAAGTTTAATCAGTCTGACTCTATGCATATGAAGCATCAACAATAACAGTATATTGCTACCAATTATGGTAACTCCAATTCTAGCTTTTTGTAAACAAACTATGAGAATGACTGCAATGTTTTCATTAATGAGTATTTACATTCATCATGTTTGAAAATCAAATCATGTACTTTAGAACACAGCAAACATAATTTTAAGGGAAGGGGATGGAAGAGAAAAAGCTATCCAGAATGAAAATACAGACAACTGTAAATTAGCATTAAGATCAACTGGTAGAAACAGGAAAAATAGGAATGAAAATGTTCTTTAAGTATTTCAAAAGACATATGCATTTACAGAAAATTAACTACTAATACCTTACAAAACTAACCACAATTCTGAATTCCTTCCTTTCTCCAAAACAAAAAAGATCAAGTAACAGACTTCACCATCAAAAATAAAATGGGCTTTTTTTGTCACTTACATAAAAACAAAACAAAGCAAGAAAACAACTGCATGATAAGAAACCTACAGTTAGATCAATTAATTTAAGCTAATAGTAAATTAAATATTATGACCTGTACTCACCAAATGTGTAAATAGACCCTACAACACATGACTCCTGTCCCAGTAGAAAAATCACTTATTTAGAATCAATAAAGCTTAAAAAAAGTATTTCAGCATTCATTATGTGAAATGTGGATTTCCTCTTACTGGAGAAAGCAATTTCATAAAGATTTCTCAAGGAAGTACTTTATAAATGGAACAAAACATAGGATGAAGTCTGTGTTACCTTTGGATCCAGGAGCCAGAGCAGCCCTTTTGATGGCATAGGTTTTGAGACAACGTTCAAAGGTATCATCCCAGAGAGCTACTACCCCATCCTTTCCTCCAGTGACAAATCCCTGGGAGGAAAGAAGTAAAAACCACTAGTTACAATTTATTATTATCTTTCCTTACTTTTTCAGTGATTTCTACCAATACTGAAAATGGACCATATACAACACTGTAATGCACAGAGCTACAGATGTTAGAGATGAAAAGAACAGGAGCAACAAAATGAATGATTTCTCCTCCTGATGAAGGCAGCACAGTTCTGTACATTGCATGTACATGAGCTGGATTTAGAAGTTCTAACCTGCATATTTTTACCATTCTAGAAAAATAAGATAACCAACATATTATAGTGTTTTTCCTTGATATTTAGCCTCTATATCCCTTCAGCATTTCTTTGCATTACACGAAACCTGACTCAGTACTAAAAATTTGATTAGTTACATTTTATTTTGATTACTTATATTTTCCAAATATATGCACATTTCTGTCATTCTATCTTTAAAAATTTTACACAGGTATTTTAAAAAGCAACAGGTATGGTTAATACTGAAATCACTAGTTCTTTCCTTCACAGCACTCAGTTCTTGCAGTATGAATAACACGTTGTCCAATCTACTTTTCTGAAACACAAATAATTGGGAGGTGGAGTGACTTGGTCTAACCTAGGAAAACACCAACATACATATAAACTTAAAGACACAAATAATCTAACTGGAACACTCATCCATATTTAAGGACATGCTTAAAGGCTTTCCTGGGCTAAAAAAGAAGCCAAGAATCTGGAGAAGATGCTTAATGATCTACAGATTGAATTCATTTATGGGTTGACAGTAATTACAGCACAAAATAGCACAAGTATGGTCTTCTTCATCTCACAAGCTCATATATTTCACTGAACTTACTTAAATCAGTTACTGTTATTTCTTTAGTAAGAGGTGATGAAAATTACTGAATATCACTGACCACAAGGGTTTGCTACATAACAAGAATAAGAGACTGCATAAACACTATTTTGCACTAATGCATAAAACAATATTTTGAATCTGGGCCACACAAGGTTTTTCTATAATGAAAATAAAGACATGGGAAAAAATTTATCACAGACTTTTTTGTCCAGACATAAAAAAAAGCAATGAGCAGTTTATTTACTTTTTCCAATGCGTGCATGCTGAACACAGGACCATCATGTGCTTTGACAGTTTTTATGAGAAACACATCTCTCCAAATACACACATCCCCCGTGGAGGTTCCAGAGAATGCCATCTCTTCTGTCCAGCCATACACTGCACACATCATTGTGTCAGTTCTTCCCAGTGCACCTATGCAGCCCTTTCTCCCAATTAGTCCTCCTCCTGGTGCAGACAAAAAACAAGTCATTAGACATCTGCTTGGGACTATAGTACAAGAACTGTATAACCATACCCAGAGCAACAAGTCCTTTTCTTTTAGTCCTCTAACGGTCCCCAAAAAAATGAGTTTGAGAAGAGATCTCACAAAATAAGTTTTATTATTTGTCAACTTTGACGACAGTAAAAACCAAAACCAACCAAACAAACAAAAAACCAAACCAAAACCAAGCAAACAAAAAAAACAAAACCCAAAGGATCCCACCTAACTTATTACTTGAATCTGCATTTGAATAAGTATATATACCCACATATACTCATATAAAGACAAAATGTATTTGTAAACTTGCATCTAAACAAAAAAATGAACATCTATGACACACATTTCATAGAAACTAATAATGAATTGTCCAGAAACAAAAAAAATTTAGATCTTCACATCCCACTCTTTTCATGATGCTCAGTGAGAGGATTTCTAACTTTATTTTAGAGGGTTACTTATAATAACCTATGGATAATAGAAATGCTACAGATATATAAATTTTATAATTCTTTCATATCTAAAATCATTTGGCAGTTATAGCACACAGTAACTTCTGGCTAGAAAGACAGATTTATATCATCACAATGACATAAAACAGGGAAACTTTATGTGGTATAACACAGAAGTCCTTCAGGATCTAACACTTTGTACTGTTCTTGCACTGAGACATCAGGTGTTGGAACCCTCTGCCCTCACCAGGCAGTGAAGACAAGCCAGTCCAGAGCATGCACTCCATGTCACTTCTCAACCAAGTGTGCCTGCCCTACTGCAGATTTCAGAAAGCTGGCATGGTGCAGGTGCCCTGATTCTCTGCTCCTCACACAAATACTGGATGTGTTTTCTGGGGGGTGACTGCCTCACCAGTGTGCCATTGATGCTTCACACAGAGGGGCTGCAGCATCAGAAGAATCTGATTCCTCTGGCTGAGCAGTGCCAGAGAGTAAAGCAGCATCTTAAACCATTACTTTTCTTTCTTCAAAACCACCATTTCCAAGGTTTTATCATAGTTAGGATTTATTTCTGAAAAATTTATAGTAGCTCTCTTAGTAAATATTCTGAGACACTTTGTTCTTTCTACAGATAGAATTTCAATTGAGAAAATTACTAATTTATGTAGACTTCAACACCTTGCTTTCAGGCAATCTTGATTAATTTCTATTGGAGCTAGAACTGAGAAAAACAGTATAATTTTTTTGATCACAGTTTCCTCTACACAATTAATCTTTATCAGGATTCATGTCAGTTACTGTGCATAAATTCTGCATGAATAATTAAAACATTCTTAGTAGATAAGTTACTCTTCTGTAGCTCATATGTCTTTATATATGATATGAGGTGTGAAACAATGTTCACACAAGTATCAGGGAATGGGTTTTTCACTGTTCAAAATTTCTCAAGCAGAATTAACCTTGGTTTTTATTTTCAAGATCAACAGAGGTATCTAGACAAAGAGCTCTCAACTGGCACATGTGTCCTCTTCAAGTACTTTGCCTGAATTTTGTATGTGAATTTTTTATAACCTTAATATTATTTATACTTGTGCCTTTTTACAGCATATGTGCTGTAAATGTTCTTCTTCCAAAAACTGTTCTATGATTTTAGAGCAGAACTGTAAAATTTTCAGATATGCTATATTATTACTAGATATAAAAACAGACAGTAGAAATTGCAGGGTATTTTCTACTTACGTAGCTCTAGCTCCATGCCAGATGATCTTAAAAAGAATTTCCACTACTGCCATAATGCCAATTAACATTATTACTGCTAGGGCAACACTAACAAAGAGATATACAGAGAAAACATTTGCCTTTCATGCATGAAACATTTAGTAAATGATACAATAGTTATACTGTCAGCAACTGAAAATGCTCTAATTCTGAAAAGTGTTCTTACCTGCTCTCCGCCAGAATTTCATGTGTTTAATTCCAACTGTAATCAACTTATCAGGCATGTAAGGATTAATCTTAACAACAAAAATCTTATCTTTGCTTCCCCTGAAATACAAAGCAAAATAATTTAATAAAAGTATAACTCCTAATATTTTTAAATAGATGTGGGAGGGTTGTTTTTGATTTTTTTATTTTTATGTATATCTTCTCTATCTTGCTAAAATTTACTTTCAAATTATTACTGATAGTTTACGAGGAAGTAAAAAGCTAAAGAAGTAACATACTGAGTCCTGTTCTATTTTCATTAGCCTTCAGTTTCCAAGACAGGTGAGTAACTATATTATTCAAAGAGGCACTAGAAGGCATTTCCTTTGCAAAATAAAATATATTTGCATTAAGTTTGTGTATATGGCATTTAGATCTTTGACACCTCATAATGACACTCAAAGGAGTAAAGCCACAAATCCTATTTTAAATTCACATATTTTGAAAACAAACTGCCATTGTCATTCACCATTTAGCTGATTTTTCTGGTTCTGTTAGAAAAAAAATTTATGCTGCTGTTACAACTTTGATGGAAATTAGTTGGTTCTAAAAATATTAAAACCTCTTGTGTTTTAGATTTCTTACAATGCTTCTATAAAACTAATGCTTTACTTCAGTCCTACAGGTTGAAAAACAGCTTTTGACTGTTTGCTATCTATGCAAAGCAATCTTTACAGGTTGTTTTTCTTTACTTAAAATGCAGAAGAGCCTCCAGTCCCTAATTTTTGCTCCTTGTTCAGAAGTGGCAGTAATCTTTTCTTTTCTGTCCTTTCAGACCACTTGATGAACTAGTGGCTGAAAGCATGAAATAGCTTCTTTCCAAACTCACAGTCATCTTCAAAGTATAGATGCTGTCTCAAAAATTCTAATCAATTCCTTCTTGTGGGTGGCAGAAACAAGCAAAAAAATATTAGGTGAATGGCAGACAAATGCCTTCAGAGAAGCCAAGATAACAGGGCTTTTGCCAAGTAACTGTTTATTATCTACATCATCTATTCAGAATTTTCTTTCTTCAGCAGATAAGAAATTCAACATGTGTTTAAAAATAAAATGAGAGAGAATGAAATTAAAGAGCAATAATGACTTATGATGAAAGGGATGAAAGGGAAGCTGACACTTTTTTAATTCTACTGCAGAAAGTAATAAATCTTTTTAAAATTTACCTAGAACAATGTTTAGAGTATAAGCACTGAATCCAGACAGAATGGGACAAAACCCACTCACATCATTGCTCTAAAATTAGATTAGTCTGGTCAGGACTCAGAATGGAAAAGGAAAGAACCCTGAAGAATAAAGAACTCTGCAAAACAACTGCAAATGAATACCCCAGAAAGGTGTGGCCTCTAATTAAAAAAATCTGAACATACTATATCTCACCATCTTTAAGAGGGTAAACAGAAGTGTATAGAGTTTTAAGGAAAATATTTCAGAACACAGCAATGTCTTCTATGTCATCTTTCTTTATCAGTTGAGCAGTCACTGTAATAGTTCTTATTGACTATCAGACCTTCATTTACTTCTTCCACTGATAGTTGTTAACATGACATAAATATTATTGCCTGCATCAGTCGCATAATAGAAATTGCTCATTTATTAGAGAACTCTCTTTCTTTAATGAATATGTTTTTCTTACTGTCATTTGATAGTAAATCTAGGTACAGATTTTAAAATATAGTTAAATTTCTACCTTACTGCTGAAAGCTTTTCTCCCTTCTTCCAGTCCCAGAGTACAATAGTGTGGTTGTCATCTATTCCAACAGAAGCCAATCGTTTCCCATCCGCTAGAATAACAAATTTATTATTAAGAGAGTAGATAGATAACTATGTTGCAATAACAAGAAGCCATATTAAAAATATTACAACTTCACAAATATTATAAGAACATAAAAACAAGTAAATAAGCATATGATGTTTTTAGAGGCATGTTTTTCCTTCTTTTTGCTTTTAAACTTTGATGAAGTGCAGGACTTCAAATTTTCCTGTCTAAAATTTGAACTTAGGTGCTCTCTGTTCATATCAAACCCCTTGTTCAGTTAGCTGCTCACATAGTTGCACAAAAATGTTGTTCTTGTGAAAATTTTACGTTCAGTCTGAAAATCTCTGTTCATTCCTGAACAGGAAAGCACTGAAGCCATACCATGAAATTTATGAAATGCCCTTAAGCTTAGTAGTACAATGAAGTTTTAGAAAAGTCTTGACACACATTTCACATCAATCTTCAACAAGCTGTTTGTGTTCACTCAAGATCTGACATGTACACATTTTTGGAATTGCTAAATATCCATGCCAGAATTTGAGAAATTAGACTCATACATTGAAAAAGGAGAACAAAAGGAAGAAGCATCAAAGACCACAAATCATTCATCTTTGTGATCACACATCTTCACTGCGAGTTCAGAGATCTTATCCAGTAAATACAAACAACTAGAGACTTAATAGAAGCTAGTGGAGCAGAGGAATTTTAATATTGGTACAGGAATTAAATGTAGGGAGTATAAAAATCTCAAGGGATTTAACTGATAGTCTTATGTTAGTTTAAGGTGGAGAGAGAGTCTGTGTTTCTGACCAGACAACTCCCTGACTGGACTTCCTGAATCTATCAGTATGCTACCCACATGGCTTTCAGGATTTCATTTAAAAAAGAAAAAATTGCAGGCCAGATCAATTTGCTCCAAAAAGCTTCTTACACTGCTGTAAAGCAGACACAAAACTCCAGATCTGTGCACCTGCCTAGTACAACCAACAGAAATTCTGAAGTGCTCAGCTCAGCTGTAAAACAGGACAGTAGCTGTTCTTGCATTTCCTATGTGCAAGATTCCAAAGGAGATCTTTCTAATGAATGTCCATTTTAAGACAGCATCTCTCATTTGACATTGTACACTGGAAAATTTTTTAATACAAAATTTTCAGTGTAAAGAAACTCCTAGTTTCTCAATTATCTTGTATTTTTACACAGAAAAGGAAAAGTGTAAATAAATAAATAAATACTTATTACCTGAAAAATCAACAGCACAAACACCATACTGGTGATAGCCCTTTAATACTGAGAGTGGCTTTATTGTTTCAGTATCCCAAATATGTATTGAGGAATCTCGACCAACCTGAAAGTATACATATTCATAGCCATTGTTTTTCATTTATCAGTTATTTTACACAGTTGTTTAGAAAGTATTAAAAATACTTCAAAAATTATTTGTAAAAAAAATTACAATGATACAATTTTCCTAGTATTACTGATGTCTGGCTAACAGAACATCATTCCTTTTGCTGCTTCCCAAATACCAAATCCCAGCTGACTTAGGCACATTAATCATAATTAACTAAAGTGCTCCTGTGGGGGGAAAAAAAAGCCCTTCATTGATTGCATGTAGCATATTTATTCCATCAATTTTTCATCAATCACTCCCTGTCTAAAAATAAAAGGTTATTTTTGTTGCTAGTATGTGAGCTTCTCTATGTTTCAGAAATCAAGGTGACTTCTGCTACTTTCTGGTGTCATTACAAGGCAGATTCTAATAAACTGATACCTGTGGAGTAATTTCCACTAGAATGCACTAATGTAAGTAACAAACCTGGTAAGAAATGGAGCATGGCTTATCCTTTTCACCTGTGTCCAAAAGTACTATTAGTCAGCACTTAAAAGATTATTTGCTATTCCAAGGGTTTTGCACCTCAGTGCACAAATTAAAAGGCTGCAAAACCAGAACAAAACTCTCATGCATTTAAGGCTCAGAAAAACTAGGATATGTTTCTGGTTTTGTCATAAACTTAACATGAGATACTTGTAAAGCTTTTCAGAACATCCACTATCAGAAGATCTGAACCAGGGTGGCATGAGGAATTTGATTACTGCTTTGCCTAGTTTCTTTATAGTATACAACAGTGTGTAATGTGTATGTATAAAACAGTATATAATGGAGTGTATCTTTCTGCTGATAGCATAACTTATTGTGAATTCAGGGACATTTTTATTCATAGCCTTTACTACTCCAAAATTAAATCAACTCAATTACTATATTTAGGGATATTTTTTTAACTGACCTACAGAGTTATGTTAATCTCAACATTTTTATAGAAATAAACAGTAATAAACAATAATAAATAAATATTAAATAATAATAGAACTAAAAATTTATTTCTATTTAAAAATTCAGTTTACGTTTTTCAATTTATTATACAAGAGCAGCAATGATAAAAAATTATAAGCATACACAAAAACCTCTGACACATCAGCTCAAACCTTCAAGTCCTAGTGTATAATTATTTACCAGAAGACTTGTTTGTCTGAAAACATGAGTGAAAATAATTTACCTGAAATAACTGTCTGGCAAAAGATAAAATTAACTATTGTAAGTATTATAAAATAAACCCAAGCAACATACATCCCTTTTTATGCACAAACAGTACATAGTTTGTGTACAGGTGATAATGAAAAACATAATGCACTAAAATGAAATGCGAGACTGTAACGGCTCCCTCCATACTATGAAATAGTAAAATAATGCAATGCTAACAAATTTGTTAAAAAAAATCTATTTTATCTGCACATTTCCTCTACATGTTATCAAGAAGCTGCAACATAATTCTGAATAAATAAAACCTATTCATAGTTTTAAATGAGGTTCAGAAAAACTATGGGCTGTAGACTCTTACCATAATATAAATAACTGTAAAAAATACATTTCTGCATTAATTTTTTACTATTATTTCATTGGTGCAGAAATGCAGTCCTTCACCTGAATAAATGCAGACGGGATGCTCTTCCCCCCAAGACCCCTCTAAACTCAGCAGTAACAACTTCAGACTGCTGTTGTAGATAGCCACGAGCCTACCTGGCCTGTTGCCACGTAGTCCTTGAGGGGGTGGATGGCCAGGCACAGGATGTCGTCGTCGTGGCCCAGGTAGAAGCGCTGCGTGTTCTGCTGGCGGTTGTGCACCACGCCCACGGCCGCCACGTGGTACACCAGCTCGCCCGTCTGCGTGTAGAACAGGTTGCTGCGACAGTCGTACCCCCTGTAGCTGAGCAAACACAAGCGCTCTGCTCACCCAACTCGTGAACACACGCATGGAAACCCAGATGAAGTCACGCTGGGTTCATTTCGCGCGTCTAAAACTCGCATTACTTACCAATAACTGCTTCGCTGTTTTAAAATTATGAATATGCTTTCTCGTTCTTAAAGGAACACCAATTTATCAATCTATTTTACACAGACATCAGTATTACAAGCACTAGTTTAAAAGAGGCACTTAATTGTTACTTTCCTAGTTTGAAGAGAAAGTAATAGCTAGTAATTTTCTCAGACCACATGGAGAAGTTGGGCATGCAACTTGTAGTTAAGTGAAGTAGAAAATGTCCAAAGTATTAGTTTTGGCTATTTCCTATTGCGCAAAAATCAGGCAGCAAAACATGATAGTTTCTGGAAACTTGATAATAGAAAGCAAATGTATAAATTTCTTCCTAGAACAGTTTCTTTTTTTGAAGGAAAATCTGTCTCCTTTCTAAGTGATACAGGAATTGGCATGAGTAGGCCAATTCCCAAGTGAGGTCTGTATTCACTATCTCAGTACACTCATTTCTTCCAAGGTATGACTAAGATCATAAAGTTATATACATCTTTCCTTACATACACAGCACAACCAAATGCACTGAGGAAGTAATGAATCTGTAAAGCAGCTGACCAAATTTAGTTTAATGAATATTCCAAAAACCATGGACCCATGTTTGTAAACATCAGACCCATGCTTTACTGGAAAACAGCAGAGCATATACTTGGAGCAGATTTGAATACAAGGTATTTCTGTTGGCTCACCTACCTTACACACAATAGTACTTATGTCATTGGATGTAATTAGAGAAAAATTACTGAGATCACCCCACAAAGTTTTTAAACAGACCAGCAGATAATCCAGGTCCACTGCTTCCAGAAGAAGGATATTGCGTTTCATGAACTTGCATCTCAAATTTTGGAAGATCATGGAACTCCTCCCAGCCCAGGTCTTTAACCTGTCCAGGTCCCTCCAGATGGCAGCACAGCCATTGGATCTGCCAGCCTCTCCCACCAGCTTTGTTCTGTCTGCCTTACTGTGAAGTACAAAGCTGGGTCTCATGAGACCACAAAAAGAGAAGTGAACTTCTTAAACTAGAAAAAAAATGAGATAGCCCAGAAATAAAGCTTTTAAATAATGCTCCCTCCAACTCACTGTTTATATTGGCATTCACAGGCAGATTTTTAACTTCAGATTTGGTCCTAATTCAGCAACTTTTCAGTGTCTCCTGAGTTACTGTCCCTTCAAGGTGTCTAGCAGCACCTCTCCACATTTGATCTGAAGCTCAGCTATTCTGCTCCCTGCTCTTCTCCAAGTGACCAACAATTTAGACTCACAATACAAGTGCAGGCTCTCCAGTCCTGCTCTGCTCTCCCTCCACCCACATCCTTCACTAACAACCTTCCCCTTAAGCAGCATGTGCAGACGTTTTGGAGTTGATTTCTGCCTAACCCAATGTGATGTCTGCTTGCAGCCTTCTCAGATGTACAGCCAATAGGTAAGGAACAGAATATACAATGACCTATAGTAACTATAAAGGATAATACAAAAATAACCTATCACAGTATATAACACCATCAATTTAAGTACATGACAACACTCAGTGAGGGGCAGGGATTTTTAAGGCAGTCACAGTGCCAAAGAAGGTACCCAAGCCTATTGTTGCTCAGACATAATTTTCCTGTGCTTCACTCTGCACTGTGCTCTGCTAAACACACTGGATTTTCTTTGCAAGCACAGAGTAATTAAGAAAAAAAAAAAAAAGGCCAAATTTTCACCCTAAAGGAGAATATTAAAAACAAACAAACAAACACAACACCAAAACAACCCAAAAAACAACATCTATGTAAATATGCATGCTGAAAGAAATACTGTACATTGAGCAATTTCTTGCAAGCTTAGCAGTCACCTATAAAAGTAAAAGGTGTGAAGACAGCAAACGGGTTTCAGATCCTCCTACATGCAACCCAGAAACTCAGAATTTTCCCAGCTCATCATAACAATTGCCTATACACCCTAAATTAAACTTAGAGAAATCGAGTACATTAATGCCATGCATCACAGGACTACTCAAAAAAATCCAAAATGTATCTAGGATGCAGGAAAATAGTTCTTATTACTCATAACTTCTTGTGATATAAGTTAATTGTAGTTAATTTCCTCTAGTTATTGCAAAAATTAGTACAATCATTTACAATCAAAATACAACATATTTTGCCAAAATATCAAGAAGTGCCAACAAAGACTCTGTCACAAAATTAAACACATTTGCTCTTTCCCATGTGCCAGTTTACTAACTTCTTGACAATACAGGTACTTTTCACCAGAAGGAAAGTAATAGGCCTAGGTTAAACAGCAATGAAAAGAAGCATATTTCAATGTAGAATATAATTCTCTAAGAATATTCTACACAGTTCCAAAATACTTTCATCTTCGTATTATTAAAGCAATTTAGAACTGAGATTATTAGCTAATCTCTGAAAAAGCATTAAGAGATATTGTTTATTCACATGGGGAAAACAAACCAAAGAAATTTACAAGGCATCTTGATTAGTGATTATAAATTAAATAATAATGAAAGCAAATTCTGTGTTGTAGTTACTCGATAATGTATAACAAGGCACAATAAAAATAAGACTGCATTCTGCCATAGTTAATTATCCAGGATTGATTCAAGTTAATATGAGAGCAACTATCAGAAGAAGCTGTAGCTTCCTCAGTGCTACATATGGAAAAATAATTGCCATTACCAAAGTCATGAATAGCAGGGGCTGCATTCAATATGAGATCAAAACATGCAAACATCGGTGTTCACACGTTTATTAGACACATTAACTCCTACATTTTAATCAAGAGTCTTGCAGTCAATTGAACAGTCAGTTGAACCTGCAGGGCTGCCCAGCTGGCCAACCTCAGCACTTCATTTTAGCTGAGTCAAATCACTCCTTATGCTCCACTGACTACTAACTGGATCTCCAATAACTGTGATGAAAGTTTAGATATACACATAAAACCATCTCCTTTTGGGCACATCACTGTGAATTCTATAACCTAAAGCTGAATCCTACCCCCATTTGCAAGTTACACACCTATATCCAACTAACAGGCAACTTCACAAGTACTGTCCTCTCTGGAAAAAGAGTCCTATGTCCATAGCCTGTCTAATCCTGGAAGAGTTTCAAAATTTGCATGTTACTCTTCAAAGTATATGTGGGAAGTTTCCACATGCAGTCCAACCCTCCCCCAAAAATCTCTAGAACAACCAAATGTGAAAATTAACATGATTGAGAACAGTGCCTTTAGTACAAAGGTGGAGGTTTTTATTTTTTTTAAATATTCTGCATAGAGTAGTTTTCTCAAGAGGACCCACTCATAGGCTTTTCCCTTCAGATACTGTTTGTAGGTACTTGTAGGAATCCATGCAAGGTATTATACGGCTCTCCTTAAACAGCATTCCCATTTCTTGAAACTGTTACCAAATATCATATTACATAAGGTTAGTTTAGTGAATATCCTGAAACTCAAACTAGACTGAGCTTATATACTTTGAATATTGAAAAATCATTCCATGATTCCATGAATATTCAAAAATATTTTTAAAAGTCATTCTTGTGAAATCAACATAGCTCTGAGAGAATACGCGGCATGAGTATTATATGTGCATCCTTATTTCCTGTCAGCAAAAAGAAAGCATCATAAGCACTGAGTCCAAGAAAAAGGTTCTTCTGAATAGTTCAGGTTTCTGAAGCACCCTGCCATGCCAAAGACATGGCAGAATTAAAATACAGGAATAGTCAAAAAGAGGCCAAACTTGTACCAATTTAATGATGTGTTTCTGATCATGACTGCATCAGATCTCTTAGAGAAAGAACACACTAACAGAATTCTTTCCTCATCCATATATTTCCAGAAGCTGGGTCACATACTCTGAGTTTTATTCCCTTCCAAAACAGAAAGTAACCAGAGGTTCTTACAGGTTATCAAGAGATTTTTTAGAAGTTTGTCTCTCTAGGCAGTTGATAAACTCGTCACACAAGACCAACAAGCTCAAAATTAAAGAAAAGAAAAAGAGCTTCTGATTCCCCTAATTTAAAAAATCACCACTTCTTAAATTTTTTAAGGAACATCTAAGACATTTCCATAGCAGCTAAAGAAAGATGAAGAAAAGCAGACTTCCTGAATCAGAGAATATGCCTATTACTCACTTGGATGTGGGTCACTTTAAAGTTAACAGCCTGGACATTGAGAAAAATCTGCTGTTCAGCATGGATTCTTCATTAGTTTTCTTGATGCCCATTGGGTAACCAGACAGAACTCAACAGGACATTCTACTTCTGGTCATTCCTGGATATTCTGGTCAAGCTTCACTTCTGTTGTGAAGGAAATAACAATAATACCAAAGATCCAGGGCCCTCGCTTGTGCTACATCTTCTTCAGGATCATTTGGTTTTATTCTTAGATCAAAATTTAAAGACTACACACAGCTCCTACCCACCTTAATGCATTTTCTATACAGATATAAAAATCTTCAACTGAGAATTTTGGAGCACCAAAAAGAGAAATAAAAACTCCCAACTCTGTACCAAGCTTCCCAGTTATCATTATTTCCAAAGCTACTACTCAGACTACACGTCTTCTGCAGACAAAATTGTTGATTTGAATATTAACAATTCTTAGACATTAATTTATTAACCATTACATGTGGAGCCCTACTAAAATTAAGTGCCATTATAAATACAGACAGTATCAGTAACTTCTCCCTGCAGCTAGTTATATCTGAAAAGATGCTGTATTCCTGCAAAGAGGTATCTTTTGAAAGGAAACTTGACTTCCAATGTCTTACTTAAATATCAGCTTTGGTTTTGCATTATATCAAGAGAAGTTATATTTCTGATCATTATTCTAATGCAGTAATATCTAGTTCCAGTTTGCTTTAAAACACCATATCTTTATTCTGATAAAAATTCTTCACTTATGAAGAATGATGGGAAACTACTAATCCTAATGATGAAATCATAAGATTTCAAGGATGCATCCAAAAGTCATTCTTCTATTCAAATTAGCACCAAAAAGAGAATAAACTCATTTTTAACAAATTTACAAGACCTATTAAGAATTACATTTAATTCTTAAGATAAGAGAGGAACATGTAAGTTGTTTCAGACTAGGTACAAATAGTTTTTTGTTGGTTTTTTTTTAACAAATCACTGCTAGAAACACCACTTTGTCCATAACCCAGTCATCTTCAATTACACAAAGTTTCTGTTTTAGCTATCAAAATCACAGACCAAAGAGAACTATTGCTTTCCAGATACTGAAAGGTATGGGTGAGATTACTGAACACTTTATTTAGTCACCTGTAGTCAAGCAATAAGTACCAGCTAAAGTTTGAGTACAAATTCACTTCAGAATTCACGTGTAGAATTAGCATGCTGGCTTCAAAGCTTTCTATTTATTTAGTGCAAATTTATTGCTATAGATATCAATAAAAATAATGAATCATAAAGCAACAGACATAGAAGTCTTTAATCAGATTATTAAATTAGAAACACCAGTCTACAAAATCACAGTCTGTTTGTATATTTTAAAGAATCCTAGTTTGCATACCCATGAACAAAATGTAGTCTTATACTGTTCCCTGGAGCTCGTTCACGCCTCTTAGAAGCTGCACTTTTTCTTTTTTCTTTGCATTGCTCTTTAAGTTGAGGTAGATCTTCTTTGTAAACCTTTAAGAAAAAGCATACTTAAAAATTAAAAGACTCACCAGAAAACCATGGTTCTGAGAATTCAGCTGCTTTTAACAATCATGAAAATGTTATTCTGACTCCAATACCTGTAAGCTGGTAATTATATCATGCAACTTGGTTTTAAATTGCACTCTATGATTACATGCAATAATATTTCTCTCTGTTAATATTAATATCTTACTTGCAATTATTAATTAATCATTATATTTTAATAACCTTAATCCTTTGAATGCATTAGGTAACAAAAAAATTCCAAAGGTTTTGGTCAGTTCCCACACAGTCTCCCCAGTTTTGAGATTTCAAGAGTCTTCATAAATTACCAACTTAAACCCTAGGAAGCTTCCAACTGCCATTAAAACTAAAATTTTACCTGTCGACGATAGGTGATCTGTGTCTCTTGCTCAATTTCAGAGTCCAGCTCTGGAACATCAGACTGATCTGAATCTGATTCATCACTATTAGAATCAACAAGACTCTCTGTTATCAAAAAAACAGAAATAAAAAATTAAGCAACGAAATTAAAAGCCAGAAAATTTCAACTAACTGCTTAAAGTTTTTTATTTGATAATCAATGCTTATCTTAAGTAGAATATAAACTGGTAATAATTGAAAGGAACAATTCTGCTGCTACATAAGAAATAAGACATAAATATGATAATTTTGGATGTTGGAGTGAGTGAGTTTTTATTAGCTAAAATTATTTCATCAAGCTTTAATGTTCGGAGGAAAGCAAAAAAAGAAGATAATGAAATAATCAGTATAATGCAGAAACTAACAAAATCACAGTAGAAATTCTTCTGAAATTAAGCAGGTTAGAGGCAAGGGAAAAAAATTATAGATGGGAATAAAAAATTATAGATGGGAATAAAGAGGCAAAACTTTGTTACTGCAGAGAAAAAGGGTATTCATGTAAAATGTGACATGTAGGAAGAGCTTGTTATTGTTTCCTTCTGCATTTGTCACTAACAGGTTCAGCAGTGCATCTGTATTTATTTACCTGTTTGCTGGATCCACACTGATACATATTCATCTAATCTGAACAATTAAATGGTGAAGCAGCCTGTTTTATTGTAACTCTATATTCTCATTTCCCCCAAAGGATTCTCCAAATTCCTTTAGGAATTTCCAAGGGAGGCATACAGCTAACTGTTTTGATTTTAGGAAAATCATGAGAATAATTGTTTAATTAGCCACTAGTAGAAACATGATTTTCATTTTTTTCCAAACATTAAACATCTATAATCTGCTATAAAAAAATAAAAATTAAATAATCAATTATAATACTTAAATAATTGTATAAATATTCCAAAAGTTTAAACAAATTAAAACTGCATTTTTCCAGTGATGCCTGAGCATCCAGTTGTTGTCAATTAAATAAAGGGTGATATAGACAGAATTCAGAAATTTGTATCTGCGATTTGAACTTTAAAAATTTTCCTTCACAAAGGAAGCACAGCAGTGAAGGGTTTCTCATACCCTTGCTAACCTGAACACACAGGTGTGATGGTTTGACCATTGGCCAAATGCCAGAGCACAGATTTTTTTCATCTTCACCAAAGGTCAATTAATGCCAAACCAAGACAACAGGGTCTGGCGAGTATTAGGCAGCTCTATCACCTGCAACGTTTAAAGAACACCAGCTGTTGGAATCGTGCAAAATGACAACTTTGAATATTTATTTCAATACCAGCACCAAAGAATTTTTCTTCCATTTCAGTCTCCCTGCATTGCAACCCTTCTGTTGGTGTTTTTGAGTCAGTTGCTTACCTTGGGGTGCTATATGAAGAGTGTCCTTCAGCTTGCGGTCGGGGACGAACTTCCACTGGAAGACAGAATGATCAGCTCCCCCAATGGAAACAACCCACTGGTGGTCGTGCGACCATCTGACGTTTGTCACGTGAGCAGAATGGCCGAGATACTTTTTAAACTTTGCTCCTAGAACAAGAATAAAAATCTCCCTCGATATTTATGAAATGAGTGTTTCAGAAGCACTTCAGAAAATCAAATTAAGGAACCCATAGGAAAATAATGTTTAATAAAGATATTCTAATTACTACTGGTATTTTAATCAATAGCAACAACTTTTTGCAATTTTCACTAATTTTAATGTGTCTATAAGATACATTTTTAAGTTGAGATTCCAAAACATAAAAACTTAATCAAGTGAAACACAACAACAGAAGGCATATGATAATGCTGTATGAGATATACCAGAGATTTTTAAAATTTCACTGTATTAATTTTATTTTACTTTTTACAAATTAAGATTTTGACAATTATTACTTCTACTTTGAAAAAATACAGTTATTGAAATAATGTTTATTTATTTATTTATTATCACTCCCACACCCATGCTTGTAGCATGGGTTCCCAAAGTACAATCTCAGTGCTAAGCACTTCTAGCAATTCATCTCCTCCCATGTTCAGCAGTAGAACTGGCAGCAGTAGTCCAGCTACATCCAGCTAATGGTTTCATGGCTACATAACTACAACACAATCATTGGATGAGTTACTGAAATGAAGTTCCTAACAGCACTGCATTAGAAGTAATCTTTATATTCCAGAAAGGCTTCATTGTCTCAGAGCTGTTTGAAGAACTTCATTCTACACACCATTCATGTTTAATGATGGCTACACAGATAGATCTTAGCATATGTCTTCAAGCTGGATGTATTTAAAGAAATGGTTTGAGTGTTGTTTTTAAAAACTGACGTTCTCCCATTTTTTTTAAACTCCTTTGAAAAAAAATGATATGATAAACCATTACTAATACATTTTTCTTGAATAGTCACAATTTAAAAATATGCATATAATTGAATTTAAAAGGCACTACCTTTTCTTAGACATGGGTATCGAAAGAGCTTTACTATTCCATAGTCATCAGCTGTAACCATAACTTGACCAATAAAATTCGCATCCACTGAATTTATATCATTTATATCTGAATATTTGGGCCAGATTCCATTAACTTCAAGGCCAGAAACACAAGTCCATGATGCCCATTGAATGCCTTTCAATTCCTCCTTGTTTGTTACTTCTTTTCCACCTAAGTTAAAAAAAAAAAAAAGCCATTTTTCAATATTCACTTATGCAATTTTGAAGAATGTAAAATTCTATAAAAATTGAATCCAAGTGCAACAGAATTAAAAACTGACTTCTGAAACTGTCCTGCTCTAGTATTCCCTATTATGACCAACAATATCAGTAAGAAGTCTTCTCAAGACTTTTAACAGAAGATTATAGGTTTGGTACTTTACAGTTTTTATTATTTCTTAGTATCTGCTTGAGGCTGTGTTTTTTTTAATATGTTTAACAAAACAACATGTAATCATTCTGAGATAAAGTTCATAAAAAATTCTGTTGCTGAATGATTGTAGAAAATTGACTACTTAGAGCAAGAACTGAAGAATTCATATCTAGCTGCTGCAAATTACTAAAATCACCAATTTAGCGCTTAGATCTTTGTTACATTGTTTCACACCAGCTCTATCTGTTATGAGATTGATCCATTCCCACAAGGTAAGAGCTGAGGAATTGAGTCAGACCAAAGGCCCATTGAATAAGTGCTATGTCCTCTGGAAAGGCCAGGAGCCAAGGGCTGGAGCAATGCAAGAATGGTGCAAGCAAAGGTGAAAGCTGTGAGTCAGACTGAACACACACCTGCAGAAGGAGAGCAGGACAACAACTCACTTCTCAGCATTTCAATCACTAATACATGTAAACAATGATTAACAACACTGCTTATATCCATAACTGTCTTGCAGGTCTTGTGCAAATACTTCAGTAACTTTGCTGCTGTACTTATTCAAATGTAGTGAATACTCTTATAAAAAACTTCCTCTATACCCCCATGCTTTAAACCAGGATTTACATTTGGCTTTTTTTTACAAAACCACTATATATTATTTCTGTTATAAGTAACAACATGAAGGCAACTCAGAATCTTACTTGGCATTCTGTAAAAAAGCCTCTTTCCATTGCCATCATTGGTCTGTAAGTATTTACTGTCTGAAGACCAATCCATATGTGTGATGAAGCTTAAGGATCCAATACATTCCCCAACTTTCTTGTATCGCTGAACAACGCCATATATATCCACAGAGCTGTCATTGGAACCAACTGCTAGGAAATTCCCATCTGGAGAATATTTGAGTTCATGAATAGCTTCTTTCCTGTCTTTGATATGAACAACCTCAGTCATATCTCTGTAGTATGAAAGAAAGCATGTCATAAGTAGAGAAGAGCCTCATCACACTTTCAAGCTCCCAGTCTAAAAAAATGAACAAGATTGTTAAGAATTTTAAGAAATTACGTATTGAACTTAAGTATCCTGTGTGCAAACACAACACTGCTGTTTTTAGAATTGGTTAGGGCTTCATGGAGAAAAAATAGATAGAAACAGTGACACAAGAATGTGCTTCACTGGGCTGAGGGACAGTGAACTAAGGAACTGTTCATGCTGAGTCCACACGAAAATGTCATCAGGTAGATTATGAAATCTCTATTCACGCAAGGAAGCAAACTTCACTGACATGAGACATGAATCTCATTTTCCCTTTAGAACTGTGGGATCACAGCAGCACAAGGCAGTACTGGTTTTGTATGCATGATGTGCTGACAGTAGAATTCCAACACATGGAAACAATTAAGGAAGTACTGAAAATTTATTTCTTAGTAATTCAAGAATAATTCATAAATCTAAAACCTAAAGTAAAACATTTCCTATAACACTGCTACTCTCTGCAAATAGACCAATATATTTTTTGAAATGGGTTGTTATAGAACAACATGAACATAGGTAGCACACATTTAAAAAATCTGAGAATCCTCCGCCATTTAAAACAAAAATGCAAATTACAACATGCACGGCCACAAGAGTATCAAAATATTAATAACATGTCAATTTTTAGGTTTTGTAGCATACCTGACTCGAAGCACAGTGAAAGAGCCATCCTTCATTCCAAGGGCAAGATGGATTCCATCCGTACTAACCGCGGCACAGCGAATGGGCTCCTCCATGTTGCACCGGGCAATCAGGGCGTGGTCTATTAAACTCCAGATTCTAAAATAAAGTCATTATTTCAAATGGGAACTGAGTGTGCAGCTTTGGCATAGATAAGATGAAGCCTTCAGTTTCTGCACAGTGCTGGACATGGCAGCATCCCTATTTTACAATAATTTTCCACAAGGAAAATTTAAGACAAAAGTGTGAATTTTGCATAAACAAGAAATATTCTTGTATTTTTAAAGGTGGGAATATCTCTAATGAGAAAATGTTGGGACAGATTAATTTTGATTTTCTGAATATAAAAAATTATAGCATCTGACAATACTTATAGATCAGTCCTGCAAAATTCCACTGTTTTGCTAACCATTTTAGCCAGAAACATTAAATAATAATTAAAGACTTTGATCAGTATAAACAACTTTTCCTATTAAAAAGTCATTATTGATAACACCTTATAACTAATATTATTAAAAAATGTAAGTTTTTAGAATAAGGTAGATTACATCTATTATTTATAATCGTATCTCGAATTTGAGAGTAATATTTCAATATTAATAACTGAATTATTGATTTGCTTAACTGTGCTACACTTAAGATATTTAACAAAAATGCCAATACATTTCACTTATAAGAAAGAAAAGGTGGTTTTAACCAAAACAAATAGAGATTAATATGTAAGAGGGAGTAATTTGGTGACTTTCTATGCATTTATATTCTGTTTACAATGCAGGAACAGGTTTGATGAAATTCACACATTAAAAGTTAATTTGCAGCATTTGGAAAAGTAAATATGGTAAGAGTAAAATGTGTAAGTTTTTATCACAGTTTTTCTTCATTGCAATCTGTGCATGCTTAACATAACTCCTGAAAAGGAAAGACTTACAGGATATTTGTCTCAGAGTGTTCAATGTTAGCCTAAATGAAATGTTTTCAAATTTCATATATGGGGCATTTGGGGAAATACATACTTCCACTCTATTTTATTACTGGAGAGCACTAATTTCCTGCATAAACTAACAGTACAAGTACAACAATTCCACAATTCACTTACTTTAAAATGTACACATTTCAATTAGGTTACCTACGAAATGAGTGGATTGTATAGAACTGTACACAAATTAACAAAGAAACAAGATTTAACCTGACAGATCGATCATCGCTTCCAGTCATGGCCAGGGGTTTTGTAGGATGGACAGCCAAAGCCCACAGCTCCCCTTCACAGTGCCCCTGCATTATCAGGAAAGGCTTATTACGCTCATGCACCACAATTTCAAAAATTTCACTATCTTGTGTCCCAACGAGAATATGGTCTCCTCTCCAGCAAACACTTCTTACAGACAGACCTGTAGAAGAGATTGTTACTGAGAGATACATCCTCAGAACTCGTTAAACAAAGGTAAAGTAGCAAAAGACAAAGCATAAAAGCAAGAAAATGTCAAGAACATGTCCCTTCTCTTATTCCTGGATTTACTTCTTTTACTCTTTTTACACATTTCATAGATAGTGGCATACTTGCCCTTGGAACATAAATTTTTTGTGACTACTTGGAGGATATATGTAAAGTACACCAAGAGGTAAGACAGTTGAGTAGCAGAAAATGCAATTAGGAAAATGAGCAAGATGACAGGTCATAAAGGCAATGCTCAGAAGTATATAAGAAAAAGAGAGTGTAGGGAAAAGAACCAGGAAATTCATTTTATTCAAGATAATATTTTTTAAAATCTGCTTGCTCTGTCATGGGCATTTGACAAGGCAAAAGTTTATGGTAAGAGTCTGTTACATCAGAAGTAAAGGAAGCAAACTGGAGTGGAGAACAAGTCCAAAAGAATAAAACAGGGAATGAAACAGTTTTGTTATATGCATCAGAACTGGGAAGCAGCAGCTGAATAAATTTAAATTTAAAACCGAGCCACTCTACTGCAGAGCACATTTAAAATGAAATTGCATCTTGTTGCAATACTTCACAATCTTGGTGGGAATGCCATGTCAATTACACCACACAAAGACTTCACTTTTATTCAGTCATGTATTGACCCTGAATATCCCATTGCTATCAGACATTCTAGCACATTTTCAAAGTCTTGGCAAGATATTAGAAAATAAAAAAAGTGATTGGGTGTGAAGAAAACCAAATGCTAACAAAAGTAGGTCACTGTAAGTGACATCAGTGCTTCAGTACGTTTGTATTCTTATCCTAAATCATTACAGCAACAGTATGTGAAACACTCTGTAAAATTTTAGCATGACATGAACGGTAACTGAATTCATAGTTACGAGTCAGCAGTGTTCTATTTTACACAAAACTGTAGACAACATCCAAATAGTTTTAATGAAAATTTGGATAACTGGCAAATGAAATTGTTTTTCTGTTTTACACTGTAGATCTCACTGCCTCAAGTTCTCTTAAAGCATTGCTGTTCCTTGCTAAGAACTGCTGTGCTCTAGAAACAATGTGCATAAAAAATTAAATCTGTGTCTAAATCCTCATCATATGTACTGTTGTAAAAGTAACTGTGACCTTCATACTAGTGGGCATGATCCAAATAGCTCATAGCAACACATATAAAACAACATTTTGGGTATTAAAGTCTTGTCTTGTTCAAAACACTGATAAATTTCCTATCTTATTGGTATACTGAAAGGGACAAACTTCTCTTTACCTTTATATCCCTGGTCTGTTTCCCTGAGATCAATCACAGTAATTGGTTTAAAATTTAAGTCCCACAAGCGAACACAGCCATCCCTGCCACCAGTGGCAAACCC
Organism: Erithacus rubecula; assembly: GCF_903797595.1. Lineage (NCBI taxonomy): Eukaryota > Metazoa > Chordata > Aves > Passeriformes > Muscicapidae > Erithacus > Erithacus rubecula. The sequence goes on from NC_136688.1 coordinate 43,725,713, forward strand.
CTCTTCACATGCATTCATGCTGAAAATTCCTGCCTAAAGAGAGAAGAAAGTTACTTTTAACAACAAACACAGATTAGAGAAAACCAGTATGCAACCAATACAAGCTTCACGTACGAGGAAGTCAAAAATGGAAACAAACTCAAAACAAGCAGAATTAACAAGTGATAAATTAGTGAGTTGCTGCAAGAATGTGTTCTTTCTGATAATCATCATCATAGTGATGCTGCTTCTTATCCCTAGAAAGAGCTTAGTTTCATATCCTCTTGCCCTAGGACCTGGTCCAACTCTAATAAATGTCAGCATGAACATTTCCCATAATCTCTGTTTGGTTTGCTTTAGGGCCTTTGTTGCTAGTACTCAGCTGCTATACAACAACACAAAAAAATATCTGGGATTTTTTTTATTTCTTAAACCAAGGAAGATTGATTTAAAATTCAAGTTTAGAAATAAAATGTAAGAAAAATAACAATCATGCTACACCATTGAAAAATTAATATAAATTCTTATTTTAAAGGCAAACATTTGGAAACAATACCTAATTTTCTTTAAGTCATTTGATACATGTTTTCTTCAGGATAACAAAGAGGCAAGGATGATATCTGTAGTATTAAAATAAAGATACGATAGCCACAGAGCCACTGTATTTAATTTAATATGATACAAATCTAAATGGCATACACACCATTGGGGTTTTTTTTCATTTCCTACACAACTCATTAGGCCTTATGTTCAGAAATAATTCACACTGAAAGGGCAACTATAGCTGATAAGCCTACTAGAAGTTAAAAAATTGCTCTATATTTATTTAAAGTGTGTAATATTCTCCTATGACAAAAGTAAACAAGAGAGCAACAATAAACAATAAAGAGAGTAAACAATGGAAGAGAAAATCTGTCTCTAACTTCTGCCCAAAAGTAAGAAGAACAGCCAATAATATATACATATCTTCTAAAATATTGATGTGACATTTCAGTTTTGTAAAGAAGTAAAGGTAAGGTTCCAACAGATCTTTAGCTAGGGTCCAGATTTTATAGTAATGAAGCACATTATCTACAAAGATGAAAGCAATTTGCAAAGGAGAAATTGGCTTTTTGGGGAAAAAAAGGCTGCACACTCACAGAACAAATTAAAATACAATGTGACTTGTGAGCATTCTGGAGTACTCATGACTATTATTTCCTATCAATATGCTTTTGCTTCTTAAATTCCAATAAGAAAAGTATCATAATGGACTGGTCACAATTAAATATGGATTATGTTTGCTTCTCTAACATCAGGTAAAAAGGATATAATTTTCATGTTAAGAAAAAAGAAACCTCTCATCTTTCACAAAAAAAGAAGCCTACTAGAATGTCAAATGACAATCAAAACTGAAAGACTAGGATGACAGAACTCAATTTTTTTGGTATGTCATGTCCATTCTCAAGAAAGAGACTTTTATGACAAGACACAATTCAGGAGGCAGTACACGCCTAAACAGAAATGTATTGGAATTTTTAAGTCATAAGCAGATTAGAAGGCTAACTCTCATTATCTCTAGCATCCTGAAAATCCTCTCTTTCTTTAGGAGCCTACAGGTTTTTGAAAATACAGCACAAACTACTTGTTTTTCTCCATGTGTGTCTGTTTTACTGCATTAACCTTTAATATTGTGAGAAGAAGTCTTAAGCTGAGGGAGCTGAAGTTGTTTAGGCTGGAGAAAAGGAGGGCCAGAGGAGACCCTTATCATTCTCTACCACTGCCTAAGAGGAGGCTGGAGCCAGGTGGGGGTCTCTTCTTCCAGGTAACAAGTGACAGGATGAGAGGAAATGGCCTCAAGTTGCACCAGAGAAGGTTCAGATAGGACACCAGTAAAAATTTCTTCACTGAGAAGGTTGCCAGTATGGGAACAGGCTGCCCAGGGAAGTCCTAGAGAGATAATCCCTAAAAGTGTTCAAAAATAGGTGGATGTAGTACATGTGTGTAGGGCTTTATGGTGAACACAGCAGTGCCAGGTTACACAGTTGGACTCAAATCTTGGAGGCCTTTTCCAACTTTAGTGAATCTGTGATTCTAGGTGCCATGGAATAAATAAAAGTCTAGAGGAATTTCAGCCCATTTTGTGGCATATGCTGAATTCTGTCCAAGTTGAATTCTTTTAAAGCTCTTTTTGGAATGCAATCTTGATAATAGAATTATTTTCTTTTCTCTAATTAACTCTTTCCAAAATCCATTATTTAATTACTCAGTATTAAAAAATAATCAGACATTTGGTGATGTGGGAGCTGGCGGAATGCTCTGAAGATAAGATCAAGTGGATCCAGCATTAATCTGTTTTCCATTCCACAGAATATCCTTATCTTGAAAAGGACATACTGGTTGTCAAGGAGATTTGGCAGATGTGCTTGCTCAATCTCTCAAAATGCAATAGGACACTCATTTCAGTCTTTCTGCCACTGGAATAAAAGAATGAGGTGAAAACTATGAAAATGTCCCTCATTAATGTGGACTGTAAGTATCTAATGGAAAAAGCTGAGCTTTGCTACATTTCAAATAATTGTTAGGCTCACACTCAAAGGGGAAAAGACAGATTCTTTAGTGGGGTAGCCTGGCCAGCAAATCCTCTACTAAATCCTTCCTTTTAAAAACTTAACAAGATTGTTAATGCAAATCAACTTTGGAGTCCATGCTGCTTTAATCCTTCAGCCTGAAATTGTCATTAATATAATTTGATTCTTGATGGTTAAAAGCCCTCTAGCAGCAATGAGAGGCAAACAATTGCACTGACTTTGTTAGATCTAATTGAATGTGAGCCACAGACTCTGCTTCTGAATGAAAATAAAAGGTGTAAATCAAAAACTTCCATCTGAAAATTTGTGAAGCTTGGCATGCAGACTGCATTCTTCTTTTACAAATTCTTCATTGCACTTCCTAATGAACATGGAAATTCTGGAAATAATATCTCAAATTGATCAACATTTTCTCAGAATGCTGAATATTTCCTGTTTTTCCAACATAACCAGCTGGTACAACATCTGTGCTCCCTCAAATTTGAAAAAAATAGTTGAATAAGAGCAAATAGAAAAATAAATACCCAGATCTACCAGAAATTATAGTTGAAAGCTGGAGAAGTACAAAAAGAATTTGACAATGATGATCCCTCCTGCATGAACGCTTAGCCACTACTTGAATCCAAGAAGTTTCCAATGCTGAAGCAGTTTATGGGTTTTTACTGCTACTGGACCTATCTTGGCCCCAATGAAAAAAATTCAAGTGTCAGTTTATCTAAATGCAGCTGTTTGTATAAAATCCACCACTCTGACTATGCAATTCCTAAAACACATGATGACTCCAGGACCAAGCTTGGAAGATCATACAGAAACTTCAGAAGCACCTGACTACTACTGAGCAACACATGGAGAACAGAGACACCATCCCAACACAAAAACAATTTCAGGGCCTCCTTCTTACCCCTGACACACTACAGGACACAGAAATGTAAAGCAACACACGTGGGGACTTCCTCTGAAATGCTGTCTCTCCTAATAAAGACTGCACAGTAAGGAAATGGATTGCAAAGATCTAGGTGTTCAGTGAGTTTACAGTGGAGAGACACTACTGAAATGTGATCTTCCTGTCTAACAAATCATCCAGAAAACAGTTCAAAATTGTGCATACTGCTATAAAAATTTAAAGTAGTTGTCTATACAGCTGTCATTGGATAAAAGAATTGGACAGTTGACTTTGAAACCATTGACTAGTCTAGGCAATAGGAGAAAATACTGCATGACTTAATGTGTTGGTACATGATACCAGCTTAAAACCATTCATTTAAGTTCATTATATTGTTTCCATCTATATTTAATTAGTATCCAGCCAACTGACATAGGCGTGCAATAGTTTTAACAGAGTGCCTGTTATTTAACCTCAAGCTTGTTATTTAACCTCAGTTTCTGACATCAATCCACACAACTTTAATGTGTACCTCTGAAAGACTATCTCAAAATTAATTATTCATCTGCTGAGAAAGAGTCTTATGTACATTTACTATGCAAGGCAAAAGCATAGTACACAAGAATCTTTAAAACACAGTGTTTTAACTAAGCATACAATTTTAATATCCAAGTAATATCTTGAATATATCTTAATAGTCATGGACTACCTTGAATTTAGAACATATAAGGTGACAAGTGAAAGATTTTATAATCTGTTCTTTGCACTGGTACACAAATGAGACATTGATTAAAAGATGTTTTATTAGTCCAGGTATTTATTAACCTTCTAGAACCAGATCCATCACCTACAAATAACCTCATGGAGTATTACCATTGCCAGTGAATTTACACATGCTTCTATGTTGTTTTCTTTCTCCCCTTTAAAATTTTCATTATTAGGATTATTATTTAGGAGGCAAATCTAGAATTGGAGTTTCCCATTTTTATCCATTGCTGCCTGCACACGAACTCTGTGCCTTTACTCCTAAACCCCACTCATTTCCATCTTTTCCTACTTTTCATTCCTTCTATTTTAAGTGAGCTCACTAATCCTCTTCCAACTAATTCTTCTGTCACCTCAACTTACGTGCTTTCAACTTTTTGTTTCTGCTCAAACTCAGATAGAAATCTGCAGAAAACTCTCCTTTCTCTTAGTGTTGCTAGGACAGAAAACATTGTCTGAATTAAGAATTCTTATTTTACTTGTTAAAGTTGCTATTTGTTTTCTTGGTTGCTCATATTGGGAGACCATGGTTTATTTTTCACATTGAATTATCCTTAAAATGAAAAATGTCTTTTCAGCTAGGGTAACCACAACAAAGGCAACCAACCTTTGAAAAGAACAGGTTTTCTATATTAATGCAGATAATGTCTTAATAATAACTTAATAAATCTGGGACTGAACTATTTCTCCACATCACTAATGTGCTTTAGAAGTTGCTTTCCAGTATCTCAGATATCTGCTGTTTAGGCTGCAAGAAAAGAATAGTATTTATGCAAATTATGAGATGTCTTCCTTCAATAAGGTTACTGTTTACATCACACTTGCTGAGGAGTAATGATGCAGGATGATGAACAGGTATGCAGGGATGACAATTCCAACATTAGCACACTAAAGAGAAATTGGCATCAATCCCTACTACATACACACTGTCCCTTCAACAATATAAACACACCATAAATCTTGTCATTTACTTACATATTCTTAGGACAAGAAGGACATAATTTATAATTTATAAAATTAAGTTCATTAATTTACTAGATTAAGTAGCCATAAAATATCATGGTAGTCTTTTAGAATGGCTGAAGAGATACTGTCATTCCAAGCTTCCACAGGTTGGGCTTAGGGCAGTCTGTCAATATTATCTTTAAGGTAATTTTTTTACTGACAAACAAGGTTACATTTTATCAGAAATAAGTTTCCATATTTTATTGGATTTTTTTCCCCTGAAATTGAAGAGATTTGTGGTGACTCTAATCTCTTGTAAAAATTAATTTCAAAGGCATGAACTAGTATTCCTGCTTAATTTTCAGTACTGCAAAGTACAATTCCATTGAGCCTAGATGACAGAGCCAAAAATAGAAGGCTAGATGAGACCTGCTCCAAGGTCACCTGAGCCCTGTCCATTGATGTTACTGAAGATAAGGATGTTACTGCACTTCAAATTTGACCTTATGAACAACCAAGAACTGACACAGCACATAAGGGAATGGAGCAACAAGTTCTCATCATCTTAGGTTTATCAGTGTCATTTCACACTTAAACAGCTGAAAAGCACTGCATTACTCTGAGAAATAAACTGTTGCAAGACTAAATAGTCCAAGTAACAAGCATGTTAATATGCAGGACAGCTGTCTCCTACAGCACCAACAGGATGGGAGAATATTTTGGCATTGGTTTTTGACAGGAGGCTCTGGGATTCCTGATTCCTCTGGGAATCAACGTCTGCGTATGCAATGTCCAATCATCTCAGGAAAACACAGAAGAGAACAGAACTGAACACTTCTTATGAAGACTGAAACCAGATCTGAAGTTATAGAGCAAGAATCAGGGATAACTCCACACCCTAAATACCCCCTCATATTTCCTGATTTATAACTTGGGCCTTCTTGAATACATTTAATATTTCTACAGATGCATATAGGACAGTATGCTTTATGTGTGTTTATCTGTAATGTTTATATATATATATATATATATATACACTTCTCTGTATATAAAGAAATCTCATATGAAAAATATAGTCTTGTATACATTACACACACAGATGTTCTTCATAGCTTTATGTTTTCATAACCAGAGACGGTGTCATTATACAGCTGTCTGAATAAGCACTCCAATCACTTTTGAATTAATTATTAGTTCATTCAACAAGCTGCAATCATCCTAAAGGTGTATTTCTAAATCTTTGATAAACCAAGAGTCTCGTTACTATAACTGACTGCAACCTCTCCTACACACATAACATACATCACTTCAACCCCCCCATTCTACCTGATTAAATCAAAGAGTGACTCACACTTCAGCTACAAACATCAGGCCAACCAGTCCAAAAGGCCAGTTAAAACACATTCTTACAAGCAAGAATCTTTAACTGTTACTTATTAGAATTTTGAAGCTGCGATATCAGACCTCACACTTGTTTTTTCACACCACGTTAAATTGCTAATATGGGAACTTAAAATATTATCACAAAGGTATAATCCTTTTCAAAACAGAAATTAAGATTCAACCAGCAAATCATATAGCTTCATAAAGTGACCTGAGCAGCTTCATGCTTCATAGGTTAAACCAACCAGAAACTGGTTGGCTTTGTTTCTAAGTGATACTTGGACAATTAGAAGTCAAATCCTGCATATTACCAAATGAGAGGTAATGCGGATTTTCACAGTTTAGCATGCACAAATCAGATTGGGAACCAAAAAGTGAGGTTTTTTGCTGCCTACTTTAATCACAAACCCACATGCTTTGAAAAAACATGGAAAATGTAATTAAAATTTACATAGCAAAATTATTATCAGTTTATATTCATATTAAACATTTCAGTTAAAAGAAGATATTACCAAGCACTTTGGAAAATTTTTATTAAACTCTCACTGTGATGTCTTCACTTTTCAAAGCTGTATGATGCTCTAGAAAAATATTCAAATAAGACATCCTGAATACCACTGAAACCATTTAGGAACACAGACAAGGTGACCTTGAGTTGCTCTGTCCAGCTTTGCAGAAACCTACTTAACATGCAGCATTAATTTGGAGAGGTGCACTTACAGCATGTGCTCCCTGTATTGTCCGTACAAGGTTGATCCCTTTCCACACGTAAATATCTCCGTTCAGAGCGCCGGAATACGTCACTTCATCCCTCGCACAGGCCAGGCACAAGATAGTCTGGAGGTCACCAGTCTTGCCAAAGACACCACGCTTTGGGGTCAGTGAATTGCCACACAAGCTCCAGAACTGTAACACAAAGGGATTCAGAAAGATGCCTATTTTGCTAATGCTTTATCATTTAATATGTACATCTGAAAGAGAAGTACCTTGTCTGTAAAGGACATCACAGTTCGCCCCCTTTTCCATGCCTTAGTTCTCCAGTTTAACAATGTTTTATGTTATTAACCAACTACATCTTTCTTTGAAAAGTATTTTATAAAAGAATTATCCTTCTTTGATGTAAGACTTTGATGCTGAAAAGGCTGCATTTGTACATTATGTTACATTCCATATTTTTAAAGATGCTACCTAAGCATGTAGATCTCTGATAAGACTCTATTTGCTCTGTTTGAAGGCAGCTGGTTTTATTGTAGATGTATTTCTCATCAGAAACATGGATCACACAAAACAGCCATCTGAGGCAGAGATTTTTAAGAACTTTCTAATAAATTATTTGCATCTGATTGCAGCAATCACACAAGAGTGAATTCTCTCCTAGGTCAGAGGGGCAGTGCCTTAAAAGTTCCTCAGACTTTTGCTTATCTAAATAGATATTTTTTGAAATCATAAAGCCATCTTAAATATACTAAATCATGGCTGGAAAATATTAACTTACAATTGACATAAAGGTCCTCTTAGAGAAATAGGAAAAAAAAAAGATCATTATTAAGCAAGCTCATGGAATTCTGTAACTGAAATGCTGAACACTATGCCAAATCAGACTTATGCAATCTAGCCAACAGATTTAAGACTTTTTTTCTAGTAGGCCATTTATACATATTACTCTAAAAGATCATTGCATAAAAATAAACACATTTACCCCAACATGGGAACCTACACACAACAGCAATACAGAACTTTCAAGCTGCCATCTACTGCTGTTATGTGGTACCACAGAAAATTGTGCATGGGAGAACACAGTGACTTGATGGATGTGAAATACAGTTGCTAATCATTGATAATCCATCTGACAAAGTTAAGTCTGAAAAAGGAGTTGTTTCTGCACAGTATTTGCTACACAGATCAAACAGAGCATGCTTGAAAAAGACAAACTGTCCAAATTATGAATCCTGTAACAACATACAGTGCTCCAAATGACAAAGGTACACTGCCTCCCCATGCTCTTTCTAAATGGTAAGAAATGGCTTTTCAATTCATCTCACCTCTGTGGTGCAGCAATGTACTCACTGCTCAAGATTCAGAAATTTGAGTAGCTGGAGTCACCTTAAACGTGTGCACCCTGTCTTAAACTACTTTGGATTTCAAACAGCATGTTTTAGAGAACCTAAATTATAAATTATATTACAGTTATTACAAACAATGCTACTGCCAACTGCTTCATTCCTACTACATTACTTCTGCCAGGGCATGAAGTCTTTTGAGCAGAGAGGGTCTGTTTCTCACTATAAAGATCTTTTAACATATCTAGTGTAGTCAGGTGTGATTGATGATTGCAATTCAAAGAACTAAGATTACTCTTACACAATTCCTTCCATATTATCATTCTATATTCCTTGTAGATTCTATTTTTATATATTTTATAGAGGATATATAACTGCAGCTCAAATATTTTATAAATGAAAAATCTGAATTCATTTATATATGATTACCTTGATGTGTTTCACACCACAGCTGACGAGCTTGTTTGGCTGGTATAAATCCCAAGAAATATCAAATATCTGCATAAAAAAAACCCAAGGATGTCAGCAGAGATGGCCTTTCTAGCACAGGCCAGTTAAAATAGTACAAACTTTTAGCAAACTAACACTGAGTTTGAAATGCTTTAAATGGATCTATTGGAAAGACTTTTTTATCCTCTCATTCCACACTGAAATTTCAAAATATACCCAATATAGTTCTGGGGTTTTTTCCCCTAGAGTAATTAAAACACATGATAAAACAACATTAAGATTCATTTACAGGCTAGAAAAATTTAAGCAATTATTTGCATTTTGATTTCCCATATGGGGATTAGGGTTTAAGAAGTGCATTAATTCTGCACTTCCCCTACACATTTTCAGTCTGAACAAACCATACACAAATAAATATTGAGTTATGCTTTTTATTCTAGAAATAAATGCACACATTTAAATATCTTCACATCTTTATGCAGATCAACCTTTAGGCAAATTAAATTTCTAAAACAAAATGATTTTTGTTCAGACATAGGTCTAGTATATACATACAGGTATGGTTTAACAAACTTAAATTACATTGATGATCAGACTATTTATACTTACTCTGTCTGTATGACCAGGAGCCATTGATAACAATTTTCCTTTTCTCCAGTCCCATACACAAACTGTGTTTTTCGAATCCAAACCAACCGAGACCAAACGCTAAAAGTGTCCAAATTAAACAAATAAAAATAACTCAATATATTAATGAAAGCTAAAGTCATTATTTTGAATTAGTTACAAAAACTGTGTAACATATTTGAGACAGAAGCAATAATTCCATTTTGATAGGGAAGAAAATATAAGCTGTCTTACACTAACCCTTACATAGATGCATCTTTTCAGATACAACATTATGACCATAAAGAACATCTTAGATAACCACATATTTCTGATTTATAAAGTTTGATATATATATAATTATATATAGCACACATGGCAAGCTGCAGTCAGGAGACATTAACAAAAAAGGAATAATCACTGAAGTTAATGAAACTGTATGTGTTTAACTAGATGTAACTTGCAGAATTTAGGAAGTTCAAGAGATATAAAAAATTGGTTTTCTTCAATCTTAAGAAAATAAATATAAAACATAATTTCATTAAGTCTTCACTATTCAGAAAGACTTTGAAGCCATTTACACTCTAAAACTAGGATGGACAAAAAGATTATTTCAAAAAAAAAAAGAAAAATTACATTTTGAGATCCTCCTGTGCTTTGCAGCCTGTCTTGTCTTGATTGTGAAGACACCTTGCACAGATTTCTAGACACAAGTGATTAACTAAATTAGCCACTTGTATCTGTTAACAAGTCAAAACACTATTTTTCCTATAGAAATTCTCAAGAGAGAACTAATAGGATTGATTTATAAAAAATAATAAAAGTTGAGTGATTTGGTTTAATTTTTAAAGAAAATGAGTATTTTTGTTCAGTTATTGTATGAATTGTGCCATCGTGATATTGATAAATGAAAGTTTTTCAAATCTTCTGGGAAAAGCTTTTTTTACTGTTCAGCAGTTAATACTTAGTTAAATACTTAGTTAAAATTTAGCTTCAATTTCTACATAGATTTTCCAGTGAGTTTGTAAAAGAAAAAAACAAAGTCCAAACTTGAATCATAATCTTTTTTCCCCAAAGACAGAAACCTATTCCAAATAATTCCTTTACTGCCTGAAAAATTTCTCCGTTATGAGAAGAAAAATAAACAAGGTAATACAATTTCTATCCATGCTTCCTATTTATTAATACTACAAAACCTAACCTTTCTATTCCAGATTTGAAAAGTTAGGGTATTTCAATCCTTATCTGATGTATATTGACCTTAAATTACGAAGGCTATTCAAGTGAGGCAGTAACACAAGTTTACATGACAGAACAATATAGATAAAAGATATCACTGTGAAGAAGAAATTATGTTCTAAAAAACAGCTGGCTCTAGAAGCTGACTTCCTAAACAATGAGAGGTCATTTCAACAAACAAGACCTTTCCTATAACAATTACAAAATGTTTTAACAGAAACAAGTTTCAGGCAGATTTTCCTCTGTGTGTTCAACACAGCTCCAATTGATATTCTCTTAAGGACAGCAATTGGTCTCTACAATACATTCCCACTTGAGCAAACAGCAGTAACTAACAAGCAAAATCTGAGTATTGCATTGCAAGGCTCAGTGGGAGGGAAAGGAGTGTTGCATAAACCAGAAAAGCACATCTCCATAAAGGATTTTCTCAGTTAATACCTTTCAGCTGCTACCTAACATGTAAATACAGCCATTACATTTTTCCATTTCTAATAAGAAAGCCTCTTTACTCAGAGAGGCAAGTGTCTGGTAAAAACAATCTCCATTATAGGCAGCAGCTCTGAGAGCCAATTTCCTACTCAGAAAATGCTCAAAAGCAACAAAATTATAATCCAATGAAACCTTTTTCTCAACTCTTAGATACAGGATACGTGAGTCTGAACAAACCATCAAAATGTGGAGAGCCACCAGGAATGCCAAATGCTTGACAGAGAAGAGGATACTACCTGAAGGAGTCCAAGATGAGGAACACAATGGGGCTGCCATCACTCTGGGCACAAACCCTGAACTGTGACCCACAGGCCACAAGAACCTCCCTACCACCTCATCTCCATTCAAAAAGCTTTTGAAGTTATAATTTTCTTGCCAAATGTAAATATGTGGCATTCATTAGTAATGTGATTTTATTTTCCTTGAGAATAAACAGAAAAAACCTGAAACAATACACTTGCATTTTCTAAGAAAAACTATGTGATAAGATTTCTAATGCATAAACAACTTATTCAAGTGTTTGAAGACAGAATATTAATTACATACCTGACCATCTAAATCAAAGGCCAAGCAAGCAATGCCATGTGTGTGAACATCTTTCAGAACAGATACAGTTTGCACAGTGTATGAATCCCACACACAGATGTATGGCTCCTTCCCAACTTGACCTGTTGCCACCAACACACGCTCGGGGTGCAAAGCAAGGCTGCCAACAAAAAAAAAGATACAAAATATTTCTTCATGAAACTTTTGTATTTGCCTAGTTAGTTGCATTAATTTTTTTTCTTAAAAATTCTTTTTCAATATTTTCCCACGGATAGTAGATAATACGAAGCCATTTTGTATCAGATTCCACAGTAGCTGTGAAATTCTAAATATAGTACATACCAATATCTTTCTCGAATTTAGCCTGCAAAAGCCTTCTACATTTAAATTAATTCCAAAATAGTCAATAATCCTCTGTTCCAAAAGTGTCCACTAAATTTGATCAGATTTTCATGCATCCTTCCTTTCTATTTCTCAAAACTTAAAAACACAAACAATGGAAAACAGAAGTTAGTGTTTAACTACCTACACATCAATCACCAATGGAGAGAGATGCACATCTCCAGAAGTTCTTTATTCCACACAATATTTGATGTTCTTTTTATAAGAGGAGAGCTTTCTGGAGCTGTCTCTGCTGACTGCACAGCAACCCAAAGCATGACTAGCTTAGACTAGAGGCAATGACTACACTTAAGATGACTAAACTTAAGTGATTATCTAAAATAACATTTGCGAATAGCCGATTTTGAATAATTATTAGCTCTCAACATTTTGAATATTGTAGAGGATTTTCTTATAGCTTGCATTTCTGTCATACAGAGTGCACTTGAGGATCATCTGTCTTGCCAAATATGGGACCAAGCTAGAAAACATTCTAGTCAGCAAGATATTTCCTCATTTTGTTTATGCCAGCAAGCTGCAAGGGAGAACACGAGGTCTGAGGATTCGTATTTCATAATACACAAAAATAAGAATATGTTCTAACAGAAACCCAAACAAACTACTTGATCACATTCCACACATACTAGGTACAGCAGCTCAGAATGATGCAGAAATACCACACAGAAGTCAGGAAGACAATTTCCAAAGCTGGCTGTTTAATTTGGCTAAAAAATTTCCTAGCCTCATCTCAGGCTAATGGATGATCTTGAGAGACTGGTGGACAGAACCACTAACAACACACAGTAAGTACATTTTTATTTATTTATTTATTTATTTACCAAATGATTTCGAAAGGAGAAAGGTTGAGCACTTTGTAAAGAGAAAATGATTTTGATAAATAAAGTTCAAAGGGTGGAGACAAGGGAAGTCCATAAATATGAACAAAACCAGCAAAGTTAAAGCTAACCAGGAAGTCACCAGAAAAAAACATCTAACTCAAAAGATGCATACATTTTCTATATACAGAAAGAGCGAGACAAAAGCACATTAGAAGATGCTTAATATTTTATGAAGTTACACTACAGTACACAATACACTTCTATATATTTTCTGTTTTAAAACAGTACTTCATTTGGTTGATACTGTTTGACAAATTCCACATGCAAAATTGAGCAGAACTAACTTCAAAGTTGAAAAGGTAAAAAGCCCTGAACCTCTCCATTTTGCTATGGGAATTTCTGCTCTTGGCTACCCCATTATCTTCAGTACAAGGACAAAGTAACCAACATTTCCCCACTTTGCTTCACAACACTTCCAGAGTCGCTCCTCTAGTTCTCCCCTTCTTGTTTATTTGACAGAGCAACTTCATAATTAAAAAACTCAGCAGAAAGAAGCTGGCAGCAATATTTAACCACATTTCAATTCAGTTCTGCCACCTAATCCCAACTAACACCTGCCCATCTCCCAGAGGACACAAAGGCAGATGGTGTACTCACAGGAAAAAGAAAAGCATCTGGAGGGAGAGAAAATGTTGCATCCAAAAGGATGTGGTGTTTTGGTATGGTGCCACAGAAAGGGAGCCATTAGACCAAATGGACAACAAAGAAATTTGTGAAAGGGAGTGAAAAGAACAAGCAAGAAAAAACATAGAAACTAAGAGGAAAATAGAAAAAAAACTCACAGCAGTCTCATCAACTCTTCAATCCTGTCCTGATCTGAGCTACAAGTGCATAGTGCATTTTTAGACAAGCAAAAACCACACCACAAGTACAACAAAACTCAGACACCAACATGGACACACATATATGCAAAAGCACCCCCACATCACACCTTACAAAAACATTTTTAGCAACCAAAACTTAGCTCTGTCTGTTTTTAAGTTAAGCCTAGAGTCCTTAGGGAAACAGAATCAGAGATGGAAGGGACAACAGTAAAGGGAAAGCAGAACATTGTCTTAGCCCAAGCATACCAACTAATTTCATTCACAGAATACTAGGTGAATACAGATAAAGTTTCCTCTATTTCTAATTAAAAAATGGCAAATAACTAATAGCAGTATCACAGTATTAGTTTTTTTTTACATCACAATACAAAATGAACAAGTTGGCTTGAACAACTGAGCTCAAATTCTGCCTTTATATGGGATAATAATGCACACAAATTTAAGATCCAAAGCCTGTATTTTAATAACAGATGATTCTGTAGAATTACCAACGTTCTTCCTCTACCACTCCAGACTCTATAGTAAACTGCCAATAACTTTTCTCAACAGTCATTAGAGAAGAAAATAAATGTAAAATAAATATTTCAAGACAACAAGCTTTAAAAAAAACCCAATAAAATGCAAATACAGTGATTTTAAGGGAAACTATTTAGCAAAGCTGTTAGCAAAGGCTGAAAAAACACCTACCTGAAAATACCTTCCCTCAACTTTTCTTAGAGACCAAGGAGTGAAGGACAACTTAAAGTACTACCTGTAAATATTCTATCTCACAGGCTATCAGAGCAGATGAAAAAGCCAAGCATGGAAAAAGTCAAGGGACTACTATTTCTGTTACCAACACTAAACAAAGTAACTACTACACATATTTATATGATTTTGATATGAGACATTAATTATAAGACTTCTTCCATAATAATAATTTCTTGGCTACTACTAATCCCATGGGGCACCATGCAGAATTATGGATCAGAAATTTTGGGTACTTATGAAAAATCAAGCATTAAATTCCAATTTTACACAATATATAGTGTCTCTCTTCAGTTTTTTCATTGGATTATGAGTGATCAAGCAATCCCAATAAGCATAGTAATGAATACAAAAACACAGTACCTTGATCTAAGCTTTAGAGCAGAAGCACTGATACAACTCACACACTTGAGAATGTTCAGAATAGCCCTGAGCAGAACACTTTAAATACCTTCCTAGTGCAGAAAGAGTCTAACTGGAATGGGTGCCCAGAAACAAATAACAATGAACACTTTCCATACACAGACTATACAAACTCGTGGGTGTGATGCAGCTAACAGGATCTAACAGTGAGTTCCAATTCTCTCTGGATACTCCGGGTGTGATCTCCAACACACCCCTACTGAGGTATTAAAATCATACAGCTATTGGGATGGTATCTGCAATAGCTGCTTTCCTTTCATCCATTCAGCTGCCTAGATCAGGCAGAAGAGTATGGCTCAGCTCTAAAGGCAGCTTTCAAATCTGTTAGTGTGGGACCTGTGGGCTTAAGTACAGTCCCTCACAAATATTTTCTTGCTTTACTTTTTTCTTAGGAAGAAGGAAGAGATTGCTTAGTGGCATGAAAAGCTCTGTACTCAGAAGAGGACATATGCTCCCTTTGTTGCACTCAGGAGAGAATTTGTGCTCCCTCCACTATGCTGGTAGTGAGATCTGGTATGACCCATCCAGGTCAGACTGCTGGAACTGTGCATGCATTGAGCCCACACTGCTAGGCTGGGAACTGGTGCTTGATCCTTTCCTTGTCCTTGAAGGATGACTAAGCTGATGAAAGAGATACTGCTGCTTGTCCAAAAAAGGAAACAGATATTCCTAATGAGACAAGTTCTTCAGGCCTTCTTGTTTGCCTCTGGCCTTTCTGACCTGGGCTTTTCCACAACAGATGTTAGATCTAACACAGTGTCTTTGAAGAAGTACATATGTAAGAACATGTCCAAAAGGCAAACATGACCATGAAAAAAGCAGGTATTAAGCTAACAAACTGCTAAGTCAAATTAAATTATAAATTGCCTCTAGAACTTGGTACTTCTCAGAAGAGTTCAGAAACTGAAAATTCAAAAACCTTGCCTGTCACTACTGCAAGCTGGACTTGTAGTGGACTGAGACTTCCACTGATATGTCTGAATGACAGGTCTTTTCCTAGCCAGACACTCAAATTGGGATGAAATGCAGTAATGGAGTTTTAACAGCATACTGAAAAGGGATGTTTTCCACTTTAGTAGGTTCAGGCTCCTGTTTTTAACACATACAGAAAACATTCTGTCCCCCTTTTGAGCAATATGTAAGCATTTCCCAACATTTTGACCAGATCCATGCACTGTGCAAGACCAATGTTAGATTATTATATTAAATACTAATGGCAGCCAATGGAAAAAAACCTCGTGCACGTTGTGCCTGTGGAATGAAACTAGACACATGGGCAAGACCCTTCAATTTGTGAGAGGTTTGTAGTGGCAGGGCATCCTGAAGGAGAAATAGTCAACAATAAACTATTTGATAATAAAATAAATTAGGAATATTTTTTTCATCTTTACTTGGTTTGTGCTGAGCATTAGCAGGCATTGATTAATACAGACAGGCTGCAGACAAGGATACAGTATTAAAGATGATGTTTCCTTAGCAACAATATTGGATGAAAATCCAAGAATATATTCATGTGACTACTCCTGAGCTTCATAAAACTAGGGCACCAGTAAAAATGCACAAAAGAATACTGCAGTAAAATAACAGCATCTCAGACGTCTATTAATTAAGAGTTAATTTCAAGTGTGAAATTGTTTCTATGCTTAAATAAAGCAAAATATTTTCATTGTATGTTTACAGGTATTTCACATACAGTTGAGAATATTTTCTTATTTGATGTCATTTATTCATATTTCCCAGAAAGAATAATAGGGGAAGTTACAAACCATTTCTGTCATACTATTTAAGATCTTAAAGCAGAAAGGGCTGTAATCAGCAAACTTCTCTCATCAAAGTTTAAACAGATCAAGACAGAGTACACTTATTTTCCATATACAAAACAAAGCAGCATTCATCATGGAGCATCACTACCAGCCTTCCATACAGTTATTGCCCCAGAGCCAATAAATCAAAAATAGCTTTCTGAAGCTTCCTTAAATTGCACAAGCATCTCTTCAAAGTAAGAGAGTCTGAAGTGGAGACAGGGATGGTGAACTCAAACTGTACATTGGTTATTCCCAGCTGCAGTTTATCTCATTACCATTACATATTTTCTCCTCTTAGATCTGAATGCTTTTAGATGAACAATAAAAAGATATATATAACTCAGAGAATCTTAAAGATTACTATGGGCTTCTATTTGTTCCTGAACTCCAAGGAGGGGGCAAAAAAAAGAAACCAGATGTACTTCAAAGAGAAGGCAAGAGTTAGAGAGTAAGTGAAGCAACACTGATGCAAAGTTCCCAACTCATCGAATGTGAGAACTGAGTAAAATATTCTGGGAACTCTATGCCCCTATATTTTTGTCTTGTATTGTCATATACTTCAAAGCTGAGGAAGGGATTGGCTTGAGCTTTCTAGTAAGTTATCACCACTAGAAAACTGATTAAAAATAAAGATATTCCCCTTCTTTTCAAACATGAATGATTTTGCCTGTGCCAATAGAAGAACTCATAGTTTGACTGAGTAGGGTTGCTGGATTTTTTACAAATTCTACATGATCTTGACAATTTAGTCAACAATGGGAGGAAAAAAAATTTTTTTTTTCTAATAAGCCCCTTGAAAAAGAATACAGAAAAATTATTTACATGTTCCTACTAAAAAATCTTCTCACATGAAAGTTAGAAATATCTACTCCAGAATCATTTGGAGATAAATTTCCTAAGATAATGTCCTGTTATTCTTTAATAGCTATTAATATTAAAGAACAATAATGGTGGTATAACAATGAGACATAATAGAGCCTGAAGATAAGCAAGAATCCCACCTAAGAAAATATCCAGCTGTCTTCTTTCCTCAAGACAATGCAAGATTTAACACCAATTATTTAAGCCATTATTACATATGAAATGTCAAACATGACTCCCCTAGAACTAGCAGCAAGGAAACAAAACAAACAAAAACAACAAAAAAAAAAAAAAAAACCCAAAAAAAAAAAAAAAAAAAAAAAAAAAAAACCCCAAAAAACCCCCAAAAAAACCCAAACAAACAAAAATCCAAAGAAAGAGAGGGAGAAAAAAAAGGAAAGAGGAAAGCAGAAGTGCAAGATCTGCAGAGAGAAGACAGTGCACTCAGCTGTCAGTACCTTAGGAGGCTGCAGTGCAGCTGTTTAGCTCCTTTGGGTCATTAGGCTTGATGACCCAAAAGAGATCCCTTAACAAATCAGGAAGTACTAGTAAAGGATTTTGGTTAGGATTTGTCAGCCACAAAGTTAGAGGGCAGTCCTTTGCTCCTGAACACATGGTGGAAAGCACAACCCTACAAAATAATCACAGATTAAAAACCAACGCAGTTTAAAATTAAAGTAGAAATACCAATTTTCCATTCTAGCCAGTTGGTAAGAAACTGTTTCAGTAAAAATTATCACACCATAGCCACTTAATTATGGGGAAACTGAGACAAACATGTCCATAAAATACAAACAGAATTAATTTCAAATAAATTTTGTAATGAGATACAGTCTAGAAGGTGAAATTAAATGGCAAAAGTTCTTATCACATTTTAAATTGTTTATTTTCCAGTGTACAAAGACTCACTGCATTGAGTAAAAAATCTACAGAATAAATTATTTAAGGTCAAAGAAGCATTTACTCCAAATATTTTAGCCAAAACTATTAAAAAAGTTACTTTTCAAAGAAGGGTTATTTTGGATGCTTCTGACCATAACAGTTAACTAAATAAACTTGCTTGACATACAAAATATTCTTGTTTCTAAATCTCTCACTACCACTAAACCCCTTTGAACATCCCTAAATTAATCCCTAAATTAACATCCCATCTAATATTTTTAGAATTTACACTACTGCTTCTAGTATCAAACAAGGGAAAAATTCACAGAATGTAACATTTTCTTTCATATTTCTGCAATTCAGTCTTTTCTCTTATGGGACATATTAATGAAAATCTCTGAATGTGCAAGAACAAACCATCAAAATATCTGAGGAGTCACAGAAGAACTAGTGATAATTTTTGAAAAGTTCTTCTTTTCTACAGAAAGGTTATCCTGATAAAATTAGCAGTTGGCTTAATGTAAGGAATAGTGGGAAGAAGGCAGTGACAGAGCTGCTATTGAAAAAACCTGAGATAAGCATGACATTAATTCTGTGCTTCAATTGACTGTACTTCATTACCCACCAAAGAAGTTTTAGAGCAGAAGAGAACACTATCTTGCTAGCCCTGGACACTGCAGATACACTAGATTTCTCCAGGAATTCTTGAGTATATCAGGCCTACAGGTGTTCTGCAGGTGTTAGACAAAAGTGTTTTCCTACAGAAAAAAACTCGAGGATATCTCTAACACTCATCACAAATTGACCATCTTAGCATCTAATCCTAACCTGGCACCCAGAAAAGTGAGAGGAACCAGGATACCACTTAAAATTGGGACAACACCTGAACTCTTGTTTAGGAAAAAACTATGAAAATGCTATAGAGGCCACAAAAGTATTTACACAAAAAACCATCTCCTAAAACAAACAAAATCCCCACATGTACCAGAGCCATAAATAAAACAAGAAAGAAACATAGGAAAACTAGAGAATATGAATATTAAAGCGACTCAGAAGTCAACATGTGGTTGGTAGGCAAAGAAAGATGTCACCCATGTGGCCTCACAAACTTAATTACTGAAAACCAATAAAAAGGAGATGATGGATAAAGAGCATTCACGTGTAATGCTTTCAAAACACAAATCTTCTGCTTAAAAGCTATGTTTATCTCAAGAATACTGATCCTGTTGACTAATCTCAACAAGGAATGCAACATAATGTAATACTCATTCTCATAAGCATATGCTGTAACCTGCAAAAGACAAAATCATGATTATTTATAAACTATTACTGAATAATGTTTCAAAGGCGGCTCATTTTTGTGGTATTAATGAATATGGCAGAAGAAGCAGCAATTGAAAAAACAGTAAACAAAAGAGGAACCTGCAACTAAAAAACACAAATATCATCTACTGTTCAACCTTGGTCTAAAAAAACCCCAAACCAAAAATTTAACAGTTCTTCAAGTATTCCCTTTATTTTCCCAAGTACTCCAGAAGGCTATTTCACTTAAAATGTCACACCACAATAAATCTTCAGGCAATTTCCAAATGCTGTCAGATGCCTTGTCTTGATGTAAGATAAAGCATCATTCACCTTGCCTGCTCTTGTAGAGGGATTATAAGCAGGGAACAGGGATTAGCATAGTTCTAAAAGTCAGGAGAAGGTTTATACTGTTGTCAGCTAACCAAAACACAGAATTAATCCACTCATTCTGCATGCAAACTGTCTTGACAAAAAGGAAACATCTAACCACCATGACTAAAATGCATAATTTTTTAAAGTGATGTTTATTTTTAATTACATTTTGGGTTTTTTCCCCCAGTGACATGTATATATAATATCTGCACACACCTATATCACAGTCTGACATTTACAGGAGCTTTGCTCTTGAAATAAGTTACCCTATAGTTCAGAAAATTGAAGGGTCACTGTTTTTTTTAAAATATTCAACTAGATTTAACCACAAGAAATGTACCACATAAATAGAAAGAATCAAAGCGGTAAAATACTCTTTTAGAACATTGTTATAAAAATATGTCATATCTACAAATTTCATTCTCAGTTAGGGTAAAGTAAAAAATGCATTAAGTAATCAGGAGTGAAATGTATGAGCCTTGTGAGAACACAATGATTTTAATGTAACTATGAGCAATTTCTAGACATTCTAAACAGCTTGCACACATTTTCTTTATTATTAGGTCTCGTCCTTTGCCTCAATTTTGTTTCTTTTCTTCCACTTGAATTTTTACCTGAATCAAGCATTTTATTTACCTCCAATATTATGACAAATAATGTATCAATATATCTCATGTGAATCCAAAGGAAGTTTAAGGTGTAATAGTTTATACAGTCAAGACAGTGAAAAAGGCAAGTGAAAGATTTCCCTAAATGTAATCTGTCACCAATCTGGCTAAACCATCAGTGGAATTACTACCAAAGCTGGTCATTTTGTTCCCACTGGAATTATTCTCCCCACTTACACCACTCATTCTCTGGAAATATTTCTCTCAATTCTTGAATTCAAATCCCAAAAGAGGAGCCCCTAAAAATATTTATTAAAGATGACCCCATGAATATTTGAGCAATTAGAAGTTAGACATTGCTGTTAGACTAGAAGGTTTAGTTTTGAGATGGATTTCTGGTTTGGTTTTTTTGGGGTTTTTTTTTTTTTTTGGGCGGGTTTTTTTGCTAAATTGATGTGTGCTTTTAAAATAAAAGAATCAAATTGACCTTTGCATACAGTTATGAGTGTTGATCCATCCTGTCTGCAGCCCAAAGCAATAGGTACCATAAAGGAATTCCTCTGACAAAGCTTGGAACATCAAGCAGTGAAATGAAATCAGAAACCTATGAAAAGTGGTTGGAAGCATTATTCACTGTATTTTCTGAAGTTATATCTGAATACTCAGGGCTTTCATGGAAGAATAAGCATCAGGCACCATCTTACAGAACTTAGTCAAAAGAAAAGGAGTCTAGCAGAAAGTAATGAGAATTCTCTGTTAAAGGAAAGTCTTCTGCAACGAGGCTGCAACTTCAGCTACTCTGAAGAAAATATTAAGTATTTCTTTGGAGATTTAATAATGCAGGTATCCTCTAGCAGCTAGGTAAAATAACAAGTAAAACTGTTTTTCTAACAGAAAAGCACTGCTTTGGTCTCACAAAGACATCTTGCTTTAAATGCAGAGTAGTAGTGGTGTTATCAGATGGTGCACACACTGGAATTCTTTGTGGTTTCTATATTTTGCAATATAAAACTGATGGGCATAATAAACCTAGCTTAAAAATTCAATCATAGCTCTTGCTACCAAGAGTTAAGGCAATCTTGGCTGATTGTGACCTTTTTTGTGCAAATCAATCACTGCATTTTCAAAGTCTATTACTATGGTAATAGCTACAACAGCAATGCAAATAATGATACTGGTATTTTTTGCAGAAATGGAAGTCTTTTGTAGCCAGTGGAGTAATCAGAGCAATCTGTGCCCTAATGAAGGTGATTTGTATGTATCTATAATATTCTGTAAGGTGCTTCACTGTTACACCAGGGGAAATTCATATTACACCAGATGACATACCAGAATCTCACTGGACAAAAAAATCTTCACTACATGAATTTTGAAGAGAACATTCAACACCATCTAGGTTAAATATTCAACCAAATTATTGAGATGGTGATGGGAGCTTTCACATTCTACAACTTAAACTCAAGGAAAATTACAGCTTCATTTTTCTTTTCAAGGTATTTCAAGTGCCCAGTAGCTTTGATTACCGTGTGAATGTAGCAAAACCAATAGTTTATTTCAAGTAAAAGAAATATATTGTGAATAAACCAATTTCCTTGATCATAATATAACAGCATTATAATTTATGTGTATCTTAAATCTAAAATTCAATGTGAGCATATGACTAATCTTTATCAGCATAGATTAGGCACCTTTGCTACTTTCATGAATAACAAATTATTTTTCCTTTAAAGTCATTGATACTAAGGAAAAGTGCTGTCCTAAACCACAAATACAACTCTGTAAGTTGTATAATAATATTTTGAAAACCTAGGTAAACTACATCTTGATATTAAAAAAAAAAATCCTTGGGACAGTATAAAAGGTAAGACTAAATTCTATAGATATGTTAGCTTAATGTCAGTGCCAGCTTAAACTTCAAAAACCCTAAAATGTAGATGACATAAAACTAGAAACATAATTTTGGAATTATTCCAGGTTCTGTTTCAAGCACCCTTTTTTTTTTTAAAGTCTACAATGCTTGTGTTATTAATTACAGTAAAATCTAAACTAATTTTTTGATATGTCAAACAGAACATGTACACTACGGTTTTTAATCTAAAAATTTAGAGGGGGATAAAAAAAATCAACAGTTCAATTTTATTGAAACGTGCTAAGTTACTGTCTATCACTGCCATAATAATATGCAAATACAGTATGTTAACCCCATAATGCTTTTAAAAAAATCAACCAGGAACATAATCTACTTTCCTCCCTAAATCAAGAGAATGACTAACATGACTGCAATTTGGAAAAACTGAAAGATTAGGGCAGACCTCAAAATTCCAGCAGAATTTTTAGGAATCAAACATTATTAAGCTTTTGGTTTCATTTCCTGTTCTTCTCAGACATTGTCCTAGAGCCTCATGTTGTTGCAATGTTCTGAGAAAAAGACCCAAGTACCAAGTCAAGGAAAGCCTTTTCCACAGCACCAAGACATTTTCCCATTTAAGTATTGACCTGACCTGACCCTGCCTGTGAGCACTGACAGAATCAGATCAGAAGGTGATGTGACTGCTGGCTATGAAAAGCACAATGCATGAAGGAAAGCTCCTAAGCCTGCAGCTCCTTGCTGTGTTGGTCTTAATCAACTTCTAGTGTATTTTAAATGTTCTGGTTGGAGAGTTTTGGTATTTTTATTGCAGTAGTTTTAATTAGGAAAAATAGTTTTCAGTGGTATGGAGGTGTATTAAACAACAGGCTCATTCTAGTCTCACATCAAACCAAATCCAGGAAAGTTTTAATTCTGTATTCCTGAAATATTTTCATTTTATCAAACCAAATCCAAGAAGAAAGAAAATATTAAAAAAAAATAATAATAATGAAGATTCAACAGTAAATCTTTCAAAAAATATTTCAGATAGTATATTTCAGGTCTAGAACTACCAAGAAAACTGGGTTTTCCTGAGGAAGAAGACATGTCATTGTCTTTCATCTCTCCCCCTGATCTATGTAAAATATGAACCCAAATCTTCCCTTCAGACTTTTACACATTTGGCAATTTGAGACCATTTAGCATGAAAAACTGAAAAGAGCTTAGCTGGGCCTTTGCCCTTGAGAGCCACAGTATAAAATGGTCAGCAGGGTAATTATCTCCCCTTGTCCTAACAATTGCTTCTGCTGTAAGAAATGCCATTTTCACTGGTAGACAAAAGACACTGAAGCTAGAGGTTTATAGAACTGCTTAGTTTAATTATGACATAATTTAGGTTTTAAGTCATGACTTCTTTCATGGAGGGAAATAAACTGAGTATGCTCAAAAAGATCATCTGGAGATCATAAAGTGAGTTAATTGATTTATCTTTAGCATAAACAAAAAAACCCATTACACCATACAGGCCCAAAGAATAAGCTAAGGAGAAGATGTGGTTTTTCAGCTGGAAATACAAACTTTTCTGGGGAAAAAGAGAAATCAGTTCCTCAAATTATATTCAGAAAACAAAAATGCCTTAATGGCATATTAACAAAGTACAACAGCTTGGTGAATTAACCTGCTCAAGTGATTTGGGTGCCTGTATTTGACCTCTCAGAATGGTACATCACAAGACTACAGCATTACAGTGCTTTCATCCTTTGAAGCAAGAACGTGGTTTTCTCCTCAAGTGCAAATGGAGAATGAACCCCAGATGCCATGTTTGAGCAAGAACCAACAATTACACACCCCAAAACCCACTCTTTGTTACAAAAAATATTATTAAAGGTAATTTGTTTCACAGTAAACATTCTATTGCATATCAAAACCCCATGATCTACAGTTAATGCCTAATTTTCTTCAAGAAAGCAATTTGAAAAATTCTTTCCTTAACTAGATTTACATGAAGTGTTTATTATTTGAATTTGCATCTGGGAAGAAAGTAATAAATAATGTTTGTAGTCAAACTTTCAAACTGAGCCACCAATTCTGGAAACTCTTACTGATCAGCAGGGGCCTACGGGTTTTGTTTTTTGGTTGGAAAGTCACTTGACTTGTCACTGAGCACCACTGAAAACAGCTTGGATCCACCTTCTTCACACTTTGGCTTCAGCTGTTTGTACCCATTGATCAGATGCACTCTGAGCCCAATGCTCCCAGATTTCTCAGCCTTTGCTCAGCAGAGATGCTCCAGACCCTTAATCATCTTTGTGGCTCTCCAATGGACTCTGTTTAGCAGCTCCTCATGTCTCTTGTGCTGAGGAGCCCAGAACTGCACAGAGTACTCCAGGGGCAGCCTCACCAGCACTGAGCCAAGGGGAAATCTGCCTGCCAAGGTCCCTCTATGGGACTTGAGAACAAAGACTGCATTCCTAACACCATACCTAATAATAATCATCCAGGCTGTATGCACCTTGTATGTTTTCTAAAAGTATTAGACAAGCTACATTTTGAGATGTTTCTATACATAATCCATTTCACTTTTGAAGGATAACTATAAAATGGATTTTACTCCTATTTTTCTCCAGTTATTAGAGGCTAGAAAAGGGGGGTGACTGGCCTTCTTTGATGGCCATAATTATTGGAATAGTTTGGGAGATTACCTTCCTGCAAATGAATAAACAACAGAGTTCTTTTCTAGAAAGAAAGATCTGGACTGCATAGATTTCAAGTGCATGCAAAGAATTCCTCACCAGAACATGCTGAAACTCTTTTAGCTCAGTCACATTCAAAATTCAAAAGACACAAGACATTGCACATAATAATTAGAAATTTTTCCTTATGGTATCCATTCAGTTACGTTCCCTGAAATCCAAAATACACAACTAATCATTAAATTCCTAGTGAAAATGCACAGATCTGCTGCCAAATCAGTTAAAGGAATTTCACCTGACAAAATTTTGCAGCTATACTTAGTATCCATTGCTTAACATTTGTGTATGACTGTCATCTGGAGTTAGGTCAGAAACATATGCCATTTATTCTGGACAAGAACAAGGCAATAAACTTGACAGCAGATACACCAACTTTCAATTGCTTCAACTATTTTTGGGGTTTTTTGAGAACTCTTAAGGTGTCAGACTACTGAGGAACACAAAACATTGTAACAAAAAACTTCCCTCTCCCTTCTTGTGAAACCTGTTTGGCTCTTTTTCTGAGAATGTATTCTCTTTTGTTCATAATTTTCTTTTTTTTTATTATTATTATTACTAGAATCTAATTAAAAGGGATCAAAGAGGTAGAATGATACAATGAGGTGGTAGAAATACACAGCATCTCTACTAAAAAAGTCCAAGAGCAGGTCATCCAAAGTCATAACAATGCACAGTTAATGAAAAGAGAGGGTGAGGAAAAGATCTGCTGCCATTCAAAACTAGGATGTGACTAATCACCACCCTGCTAGAATTTGTGCTTGCAAACCACAGCTGACAGCCACAAAGAGGAAGACTGGACCTGCCTCCCAGAGAGAATTATCTAGGAGCAGTCTTAGAAAGCAGCTGACAAGACTCCAGCAATTTCTTAGATGGTGATGGTTAGACAAACAATCAGAGTGCAACAAAAAATGGATAAATCAGAGCTGGCAGGCAGCACTAACACCAGAGAGCAGAGATGATTTTAGTAGTTTTGAGTTTCACTAGAACTGAAGAAATGTTGACACTAAAATGAAATGGTTTATTTTGCCTTGGAATACAGGAACAAAATCATAGTATCTAAGGCAGGACAATCTCTTGTAGACTAAGTTGAAACTTGAAATATAAAAAGATGACAGTCTTTATTAAAGTCCCTGGAAAGATCACAGTTTATTGGCCAGATGTTTGGCTGCTTATTTTTATTCCTTGGGAAACAAAGTTTGGGTAATTCCTACAGAGTTCACAGCAACAAGAAAAATTGTCTTAAGAAAAGCCATGATTTAGACAAGCAATTTATTTTGTTGGAAACAGCCAAACCCTGTCTCCAGGAGAATAGAGACAAATGCTTTGCCATTCTTTCCACCTGACTTGCATATACTGTCCCTGTACACATGGAATTTATCTCTCTGCAGTCTTGGATACAGAGGGGCACAAAGAGGGAAAAGAACCACATTTTAACCAGACTGAAAGTAGAACCATTTATTTCTCTTCTGTCTTTGTTGCACAGTATTGATTACTTTCTGGTACTAGAATTCCTAATAGAATTTCAGTGTTTTCTGAATAATTTAAGTTATGTTGCCCTAAAAGTAGAACTTTGCATGAGTCCCAGGGCAGATGATGCATTGTTTCTTTCCCCCAACTTAGTCCAAGACAAGGAAAAATATACAGACTTCAGACAAGAAGGGAAATTAAGTTACTAGACACAGCCTATGGTTGCAGAGCCATAAATGCCATCATCAGCAGAGATTCAAGAGTTCTTACCAGCATAAAATGCGCCAGCTACCTTAAGCAATAAAACCTAAATGTACCACAAACATCTTAATCAAATAGTCACAGTGATAAAGTTCTAGGAAGAATATTCAAAAGCACTATTATTTGCCAGCTAGCTCACATAATGGATATTAAAAAGGAGGACAGAGATACCAACTCTTCCTCATTTGTCTCCTTCTGACAGAGAAACATAATTCTTCTTCCTTCTGTGACTGGCACAGTTGTGCAGTTGTTTTGTGTCAGCGTAAAGATAATGGTACAAAAGGAGAATTACAAATAAGTACTAAAGTTTGAAATCAAGAACAGACATCATGGAAAGCAGAATATAAGCTTTTCCCAAGTCTACTGAAGCTCTCAAAAAGATGCAGTGGTTTAACTTTATGTTTTGATTTTATTTTTCAATAGCATCATCAATGTCAGATTAATTCCCAGTAAAATTACCATACTTTGAAGCCCACAAAAAAAAAAAGATGGTCACAGGGCTAGCACGGAGGAAAAGAGCAGAAAAGAGCAGAAAAGGACCCAAAAAATGCATCAAAAGGAAAAATTACTCTACAAGTCACCTTGGAGCCTCCTTGGAGCACTCAGCATAGAGAATGTCCTAATGTCCTAGTGACATCAAATGCTTTTGCCAGTAGACAGCCATTTAAAAAGGTAGAAAAGTTCAGGGTTTCTAATTTTCTCATATTAAAAAAAAAAAAAAAAAAAAAAAAACAACAACAACAAAAAAAGCCCCACATAAATATGCTTTAGCTAGCCCAGAAAAGTAAGGAGCCTCAACACGAGAATTAGTTTTACAGTATGACAAGTTAATACTCTGAGGGGACATCTTCTGAAATCTTGATACAGACAGATTTAAATGCAATCTCCCTAAGGTCTCTCTTACATGGGAAGATCAGCCAACATTAAATAAGCTATGATCCTTGAAACCAATAAAATTATCAAGAAAACAAAGTCAAGATCTAACCTGAACACACCAAGATACTATTTCTTCCTCAGCTACCAGAGAGCAAACCATTCTACAGATCACAAGCTAGTTTGGTGATGCATGAAATCCTAGACAAAACACACTTGAAACCAGTAGCTTCGTAGGAATTACTTGTATTTTCATTCAGTATTAGTATCTCCTACACATACATAGTCAGGTTGGACAAGGGAACTTATCTTCCACAAACACAGCAGACATCCAAGTTATGCTGTCGGCAACAGATCAAAGCAAGTCACCTGAGATTTCATGTACAAGATTTTTCTCCTTATTTACTCCTGAAAATGTAAGAAATTCAGTTATCTGCACTCCTAAAAGATGCAAATTTCCAAGCATTCCTGCATCTGACACTTTCTACAAGTGCTCACATACATCTCAACAATAAAAATACCCAAACACATAAGAAATGGGAGACAAGTAAGATTGAAAACATGTTACTGCATCATTGAAAACATGTTACTGCATCATTGAAAACATGTTACTGTATCCTCCAGAACTCTGTGTCAATTTCTGGAAAGAAATTCTCAGAAGATATAACATAAAAAGCAAAAGCTCACCAGCAAGCAGGAAAAGTCCTTTTAAAAATGGATTGCAACTGAGATTGTTCAAATAAAAAAAAAATAAATGAAAAAATTAAAAACCCCCAAAAAACCAAAACCAAACAGACTAATAAAAGACGTTTGAAATTACCATAATTTTCCTCTTCTACTCCAAAAGAGTTTTCAATAGATCTAAGGTCAAAACACTGAAAGAAAGCTCTTACTTCTACTATACAGTTAATTGAGGCTGAGGAGTTTGGGGTGTGGACACCATGATCAAAATTAAGATTAGACATTCATACTGAAAAAAATTACATTAAAACACCTAATCATGTAAAAAAAAAAAAATCTTACAGCAAGTTTCATTTAACAAAAGCAGACAAAACTTCAAAGCAGAGCAAAAATTAACTGCTAGTGTTAGAAATTTCCAGTGGAAAATGTCCTATGACTGTCCAGTACTCCAATACTGTTTTCTACTACTAAAGAAATGGTCTCTGACTTAAGAACTGCAGTTCCTCTCTCCTGATTGATGTTTACAATGTCATTCAAAGAATGCTAACAATATAGAAGTTCTCATAATGAAGTACTAATAATATCACCATGTAGTGAGCAATATTTATGCTTAGTCCTTGTAGCTATGGAGCTAGGCTCATGAAAGTTTGATTCTTTAAATACATAAGATTTCCAGAACTGCTTTCACAAATTAGATCCCATACTTGTAAAAAGACACTTAACCCTCTCATTGGTTTCACTAAAAAAATCTCAAATATCTCAGCATTCAGACAGTATCTGCTGAGACTATTAGAGCATTAAATATATTAATTTTTTTTGCAATACAAGAGTTGAGTTTATCTTCAAAGAGAAAATGTAGTAACACTGATTACTATATTATGTAATCCCATTTTTGCACCTGCTTTTTGGCTTTTGGGTTTTGTTTTTGATTTCTAATATTTGACCTTCCCGTGACTCCTTTAAATATTAAGAACTAGCATGTTTAGATACCCAAATTTAGCCAGGAAAAGTGTGAGATGGCATTTAAATGGTACCACAATGCATTTTAGAAGAAGAAACAACTGAAAGACTATCAATGCTATTAGAAATAGCCATTCTGCTTTTAAATCAAGCCTTCTTCTTTAAGCACACTAATATTTCGGTATAGCTTTTGCATTTAAGAAGCATGCAAAATTTAACTGGATAAACCTGCAATGCTTTAGGATACTTAGAAGGATATTCTCACATCAATACAATTTAGAGCAGGAGAAACTCTGCTATGCTGGGCCATGGTATCACTCAAATCAAAATACATACTCACACAAATCAGATATACTGTCCAGTCAGCTGACTTACAGCAGATGTTTGTTTGCTTTTAGGTTTTGTGGCTTTTTATTTAGTACAAGTCTAATCAATTCTGTCACATTTTAGCCAAATGTATCACACTGTACCAAAACTGAGAGAGACTGAGCAAGAAACTGTTACCACACGTAAACAAAAAACTTGCCCAGTTGTAGCTCAAACCATGTAATTCTTATACTACACGAAGTTCTACTGAAACAAACAGTGTCATTCGGAAGCACTCATGAATACATGGTATTAAACGTGTAATATTACACTGCCTTGACCTTAGAATGAGCAGTGAGCCACCGCTTCCTTAGCACAAGAGCAAGTTGCAGACCTGGATTTCCCACAGCACTTGACATCATAGCAGCTAGCAGTTCTTAACAAAACAGTTTTCCCTGGATTAAAGGGAGAATGTTAAAACATTAAACGATGCAAGTGACAGATTCAAACTCCTAGCACAACACTCTACTGTGGTATATTGACTATTTTTTTTCAGATATTTAGCGCCAAGGAGAAATTTACTATGAAAGTGACACCCTTCTTAAGAACATTCACGGCCATACTTCAGAACTGTTTAAATTTCTTCAAGAAGATTTAAACAAAGGAAAAAAGTGGCCATTATGACCAAGTTTTCTAGTGTGTCTAAAAGCTTAAATGAAAGACATAGCATCTAGTCTGCTCTCTACAGGCAATACCTGTTACTCATGAGTAACACATAGAGAGGTATGCCTGGGAGCACTAAGCATCATCAAAACAAATTTTGTGCTGTAGAACATACAAAAGACCTATAAAAGTATCTATTGCTAGCTCTTACCCCAACAGGAAGACCAAAGGAAATCAGAATTTAAAATCCATCTGCAATGACACCTACTGTAAGGGAAAAGATTGATGACTCAGGCTCACATCTGCCCTTCATACTCCTCAAATTCTCTCACTGATCTCACAACACCACTAGGCTTACAAAAGCATCCTTGGAAAGACATATAAGAAATTATACCAACACACTTCTTTTGCAGCATCAGTTTGTAACTAATTTTTTAATGGACTCGGCACCTGGTAACATGCACTGCCAAGGGAACTACAGAGCTACAGAAGGAGCCTCAACTTCTCAAGAAAGGCTGTTCTTTCAAGATTACCCTAAAAGTTGCGTGAGTTACAGGCAGGCCGCTAATTCCCCGTGTAATCGTCGCCTTTTAAACAGCAGACGGAGGTCTACCTGCTACAGATTAACCTCCTCCGCAGCCCAAGTGCTCCGGGGCACACACGCGATTACAGCCTCTCCTCCCGCCGGCCCCGTGACATTCAGGGCGCCCGGGACCGAGCGGCGACCCTGGGGCAGCGGCGCCGGGCACGGGCACCCTGCGAGTTTCGGCACCGCACACCGGCGGCACTGGGGGACACAGCACACGGCTGATTGAATCCGACAGCTAAAAGCCATTTCCAGGCTGTTTCTACCCACGGCGAAGCCCGGGCGGGGGGGGGGGGCGGTGAGGAAGCGCTGACTGTCCTTGATGTATTTCGGTCCGCTCCCTGGAAACCCACGGCACCGGCGGGACGCGCATCGCCGGCGCTTCCCGGGACGGCGCCTGGGGGACACCCGCGCCCCGCTCCCGGGAAGGGACGAGCCGGGCTGCGGGGCCGGGACGGCCGGAGGGGCTCGGAGCCCGGGCGGGATGCGGCCCGGGGAGCGCGGCGCCAGCGGTACCTGATGATGTCGTCCTGGTGCCCCAGGTAGAATTTCTGCCGGTGCTCCCGGGGGCTGTAGACCACGCCGACCCCCGCCACGAAGTAGACGATCTCCTTGGCCGCCGTGTAGTAGAGGTTGTTGCGGCACTGATGACCCCGGTAGCCGTAGACCCACTCCAGCCGCAGGTGGCAGCTCGGCGCGCTCCGGTCAGCCATGTCCACCCGCCCCCGCCAGCCGGGTACGGCTCGCTCCCGCCGGAGACCCCGCGGGAAGGGGGCGACGGGCCGGCCGCCCCCTCCGCTCGGCTGGGTGCCCGCCGCGCTAATCCCTGCCCGCCGACATGGATGCCCGCCGCCGCCG
The DNA here is from genome assembly GCF_903797595.1 of Erithacus rubecula. NCBI lineage: Eukaryota > Metazoa > Chordata > Aves > Passeriformes > Muscicapidae > Erithacus > Erithacus rubecula. Next base: position 43,757,992 of record NC_136688.1, read on the forward strand.
CTCGTCCGCCGCCCCCGCCGCTTCACAGAGGGCGCCGCCGCCCGAGCGCGCCTCGCCGCCCCGCGCCGCCAGACATGGCTGCGCTGAGACACCGCCCGGGACGCGGAGCGAGGGCGCGGCGCCGCTCCGGCCCCCCCGCGCCCCATTGCGCCTGCGCCGAGGGCGGCGCCGTCAGCGGCCGGGCGGGCCCGGCGGGCGGCGGGGACCGAGCGGGACCGGCCACCGAGCGGTGGCGGCGACCCGGCGGACGGGCAGGAACACGCTTCAGCACCGCGCCTTGCGGCGTGGCGCGGGGCTTTTATATATTTACCTTTTTTTTTTTTTTCCCCTCCTCAAGCGAGGCTGAGTCTTCTCCCCTTTCCCCAGGTTTGGAGGGGGTTGTTTTTACTGCCCCTCCATCCTCTCCCTTTGCCCCGACGCATCGCCGCCGGCTCTCGGCAGCCGCTGGGGCTGGAAGAGTCGCAGCCCCTTCTCAGCCTGCTGGAGCCGCCCCCCGCTCGCACTGGGGACCGGCGGCACGCCAGCTCCCTGCCATCCGAGAGGAAAATGTCAACTGTAATTTTTAATGACGAATGGTTAATCCTTTCAGCCCACCGTCTGAGTCATGCACCACACAAAAGATACTTCCCCCTTCAAGCCCTGATTTCCCCATACACAACTTCTCAGCCTCAGTTCTCAAAGCGCTTCACATGGCTAAGTCACTGATTTCAGACCTCGCAGACGTGGAAGCGACTTTTCCGTGCTGCATGAGGCAGCAGCGGCGGGGAACCTCCTCTGGAACACGTCCAGAGTTTTGGCCAGGAAAACGTGCTGCCCCAGCTTTGTAACTCTATATAGAGTACCTGCCTAGCTATAGAAATGTACACTACATGATCATGCCAACAGCTTTGTGCTATGGAGTTGAATACCTGTTCTAAAAACTCCTGGGTGACTGTCCGGTTTGACAGTTTAAAATAAACCCAATCTTTTCCCTATTACTTTCAGCACAGGTTTGGGTTTCCAAGTGCATTTATTTTATTAGGATTTATTTTAAAATCTCCATTTCTTTATCTTCTTTTGATCTTTTACTGTATTATTACTCATATTGACTGCTCTCCCACAAAACATTTACTCTTAACTATTTAGTTCGAACTGGAGACATTTTTCCATGCTACTTTATTTTCATTTTAATTAGAGGGAGTTTTTTCTCTTAAATCCTTCTTGCATAAACTTAATGTTTCATTAGTCCTTTCATTATTTTGGCAAAATAATTCTTTTAAACGCATGCATTTAAGAATTCCAGTCAATTATCTTTATATTAATATATTTTCACAGTGTAAAACCCTGAGAGACAATATTTTTCTCAAACTCTTACAATGACAGAGTTTGTTACACTTTGGTCAGATGCAGCTTTTAGTCCCACACATTTAATGAAAACACAGCATGGAACAGAAATCTGCAGATAAATTCATGCAGTCTGAAACTTACAAGGAAATTTGCCCTTCCATGAAACATATAACTTTCTGAATTAAAAAAAAAAAAAAAAAAAAAAAAAGTACTTTAATCCCTAATCAGGACAAAAATAGATTCTAACTAACATAACTAATTATGTTTTACTCTCAGAAAAACATAAGCAGTTTTTTCTCCTTCTATTTGCTTCCTAAACACCCAAACACCTTGGAACTCGGGGAGCCGTAGTTTCTCAGGAAGTCTCAGGAGGGGTAACTAGCCAGGGAAATGGACAATTTCCAACAAGTTTGTCTTAGAACTGCAAAATGTATTATTCTTTCTAATCAGATGTTAACTCTGTATGGCTGATTTGTGCTGCTATCCCATGGGAAAAGTGGCTAGAGAAAAAGTCTGTAATGATGCCTAATCTCATTCTGGAAATTGGATTGATTATCAGCAGACATAGGCAGCTGATATATTTTACTTCTGATGTTGCAAAAACTCATTTGAAAGTGGCAGTACTTTTATGGTATAAATTAAGGATATATTAATTTTCTGCCCAGATAACGTATATTTAAACATGAATGTGCAAAAAACTATAATTATGGTGTCTTTACTTTCTTCTTCTACTTTACTCTCTAAGTAAATGTTTTTCTTAGATTATTAGTTAAAGTGAAATTCTGCATCTCCTGAGATCAATACTAATGTGTAGTATTAGCTTCAGTGAAACCAAATTTGTTAATCTTCTCATCTGACTTGCAACTCAGAAATTAGAACAAGACAATATTTGGTAGGGGAAAGGAAAACTATTCATTGTCATAGTTTACTAACCTTATGCTGATGCACAAGGGGTTCAAGTGGAAATTTACACACTTGACATCTATTTTTGAGAGGATTAGGAAGCAGCGTAGTGTAACAACCTCTTCCTCTCTCCTTGCTCTGTCTAGCGTTCCCACTCGGACACTCATCATTCCTTTGGCCTACAGATGTCTGCCCGTATCACCCACTCGCAGCGGGCAGTGAAGGCTTTGGGAGCCACAGGGCCCCAGAGCATCCCTCTGTCACTGTGGCACTCTTGTACACGTTGCACACTCACCCCAGAACTCAGTCGCTAGTCCCTGTCGTTTCCCTTTCCCGGCAGATGCAGAAGGGGCGCAGTTTCCGAGCGCTGTGCAGCAGGAGCAGCCCCCGCTCGCCCGGGACGGGCGCGGCGCTGTCCAGGGTGCTGATCCCGCAGCCGGTGCTCGCAGGGAAAGGAAACTTGGCAGCTTTCACAGAATATTCTGCGTTGGAAGGCACCCACATGGATCATCGTCCAGCTCTTATATGGATGGCCCATACACGCTTTAAACCCACAACCTAATTGCTATAAACAACATAGTCTGACGAACGAGCCAATGGCAGGGTCAGGTATTCCTTATTGCCACACGGCTGTAGTGGGAAACAAATAATCTTTTAGACAAATAAGACATTTTATGTTTTTCCAGTAAGGTATTTCACAAGAGTTTGGCTCTTTTGCCTTAGCCTTAAAAACCCACCGGGTTTATATCTCTCCTATTATATTCTATATATTCCTATATATACACCACTGCAAAGTATGTTTCATTAGTATACAGTGACACAGGTACATCACCTCCCTAAATAAAATCCCATAAGCAGCATTTTTATGTTTCACAGTGCATTCTTATAAGAAAACATACTTCTTAGCATATTGTAAATATATTTACAATGTATCTCATGTTCTGCTAAATGCAACAAGTCTTAGAGAAGTGATTTCTTAAACAAATGCTCTTGGAACAGCTAATTCCAGAGCACATAAGATGAGGGATTATTCTCTGTTAAATCCTAAGTAATACAGAGTAGCTGGTTCAAGTAGTAATTATATAATATGAAAGAGATGAACAACAGTGACAACATTAATTTCAACATTCCTGGGGATTAAAAGGTCTCAGTCTATTATGGGAACACAATGTCTGAAAATAATATTTTGCAAAACTAAGAAACCTACTTAAGAGAGAGTAATAAGAATTACATGCCACCATTTAACAGCACTGAGGCAAGTATGTAGGATCAAAAGGCCTGTTTAGTATTGGATAAAAATAAGTTGAGGAAAAAAGACAGCATCAAAAACTCAAACACTTGATGAGCTAATTCTCCTTCAGAAAATGAAAGTTTAATGAGACATTTTATACCATGTCAGTAACATACTGACAGATATAAATTATTTAAAAAAAAAAAAGAATTAAAATATTTTATTAAATTAACAACAGAGATATTTTAAAATAGTAAGAATCGTAACTTTTGTACCTATTTTAAACCCTTTCTTTACAACTAGGATAGCATAGGATGATCAACCCCAAAATATGTTGTTAATATTGTTTGGGGAATGAATCAAAATTTTAGCTGGCTGACGAGAGTTATTACATTAAAATTGTGAGGTAAAACTGACCTCCTTTTACACACTAGTTGACAAGGTTTTCAAAATACAGAGCACAGTATTGACTTTGCAAAAGGTTTCCAAAAGCTTAGATGTCAAAAGGAATCATGAAACATCTTAACCATAAGTCACTACATAGCATCAACATTCAATACTGCAGGATTATCAAGTATGACAAAATTTACTAGCAATGATACAAATTTTCAGAAGAACTCAGGAAATAAAATATTTAAACATTAAATAAAGTAATAGTACTAACTTCCATAATACCAAGAAACTTAAAAAGTAACATAATACTATTAAGCAGTGGAATGTAGACCCTGAATTCATTAATTTCATGGCATGACTTCATACTACCAGATTTAACTAAGCTCTGGAACAGATCAGTTAAGGACTGGAATAAAGTCACAAAGCACTACAGTCAGTGTCAATTGAAGTGAAGTAAGCCTACTTTTAGGACAGCAAATAGTTCAAGTGCTTCCAATTGTAAAAGAAAATAGAGACCATAAACTGCTACATAATAAAAATTTCTAGTATAACCCACTGTGCACAAGCCTTTATAAAGGCTTTATAAAACAGCCACTCTTTTATAAAATTCCACTCATCCTTGAAATAGATCTTTTCCCCACATCTTTGCTCTAAAAATGATAAACTAATAATAAAACAGACTAAGACTCCTAAAAGGAAGAAAGTAGATTTGTAGGGCACCTACATAATTTCTTTTCTTTTTGTGGGAGCTACCAGGTATATAACAAATGATGATGCTGGAATGATTTTGCAATTAATATAGTAGGCTTAGTACCAGGAGATCTGTATTCTCTCTCCACTGCATTTATATATATGTATGTATGATCAAAACTGTTTATATAAAGATTTCCACATATGACAGATATGCTAACTTTGTACTATTACCATGTTTCCTACTTTGATGTTTAGGATCCACTGCAAATAAGTGTGTTAGTCTAGCTGCTCTAAACTTGAAAAGGAAGAAAAATAGTAAAGTCCATGTATTTTTAAGTTCAACATCCAGTCATCAGTGGATCTTTTGCAATTTTTTTTACAACCTATCTTTAAATAGAAATAACACGCCAGCCTTTTTCATAGGCCACTGTTTGTTTTTTTTATAGCTGCATTGATTTCTTCCAGTCTTATGAACACTAATCTATATTCAGCACAGCATACAGAGCATCTGCATCAAACAAGAAATAGTGCCTCATATGAAGCACTACAGATAAAAAAAAAAGGTAATAATCTCACTTGAAAAGCATCCCATTCATCCTGCACACTGAAGGAGGTGTGGGCATGATTACAAAGAGCGGGTTCAGTCAATGAATAAATTACAGAGGACAGACATAAAGTCCTGTGAAGGAAGATTGATGTTTAGGACCTAAACATTTTTGCCATCTCTTTTCTGTTATCAACTGCTGGATGGTTCCTTTTCAGCTAGACCATGGTAACCATGATTAGGATATCATTTATGGTAAGAAAGAAACAGCAGAATTCTTATTTACGATTGCAATAATTGCTATTGATGCATGTTGTTGTCTTGGCTGGACACAGAATAAAACCTGAAGCTGTTACTACAAATTACTTTCCTGGACGCTGAATCCATGCCTCAGAACAAAACTCTACTCTTAATGCAATTTCATTTGCATGACATCCCTCTAAATTTTCTACAGTCAGCAAAAAATGGGTTCTGCAAATATGTGAACTCAGCTTCAGATGTCAGAGTGCTTGCTGAAAATAGCACATAAATAGGGAGCTTCCTCTTTGTGCCCTTCTGCCACATCTGTGTGCCTTTCCCTGGCATGGTCTGATCTGTAGTCCCCTTTGGGTTCCTTCAAAGAACACAAAACCAAACCTGCTCTGTGCTCCGTTGTTCTCAGTTCTCCTGATACCAAAGGTAACTGACTCATCAGAATGAGCCTTTATTGCATGTCAACTTCCAGGAAGCCAACTCTTGCTCAAAGGTGAGCAAGACATTTTCAACTGAGGCAATCTGCAAGTAGATGTGTCACAACTTCAATATTTGTTTTCAGGTCCTTGTTAATTGTATTGAGCTGCAACTTACATCTTTCTTATGTAATCTTATATCTCAAGAGAGATGAGTAACTGACAGAAGCAGTAGCCTGCATCTAAATGAGTTAGCTACTAAGGGATACAGGATATTTCTCCTCAGAGCTGCCTATGAAATTTTAAGACTTCAACAGAATTTTAGGATCTATTTTTAGGTTCTATTTCTGGTTTTATTGTAAGAATGCACATTCACGAGGAAAGTATTATGAATGCACATTTATAAGGCTGAGTATTAGCATTTCTAATTCAAGAAAAAAGTATGATTGATTGGTGCACAAAGGACTCCCATAGGAGATTACAGTCATCAAAGTCAACCTATAAAATGAAATAAAATGAAAAGTGTTGATGGGTCCTATCCTACTCTCTTCTGTACATACTTTGTAAGAAGCTAATTCATGTATCTCATGATACATGAGATACATTTAAACTCAGAATTTAAATATTAAGAGACTGGCAAAGAAAAGTTATAAAAACATCTGGAAAATGCAAAGCATTTTAGGCATCTCAATAATTTATTCTGGAGGAATGTATAAAGATGACAAACATTAAAGACACCTATCCATTCAGAGCCAGTATTCAGTATCAGTTTAAAGTGTCCTCAGCAAAAAAGGACAAAACTGTTAAATTAAAAGGTGAAAATGTGAAGCAGATTTAAATCTCTAAGCAACATTTAATTGTGACAAGGTACTGAACAGTTAATTGAAACATGACTAAAATCCAGTACACAGTTATAGCTGTCACAAAATCTATGTTTTTTAAAAAACAATTATACAAACCCATGTGTTTTCTGAATAAATAATAATTCATTCTGTTCAGTAGAGCCCCCTGATATTTTCATCGATAAATAAGTATAGTGACAGTTTTTATTGCAGCCTATCTCAGGGACAACTAGTTTTCAAATTATGAATAAATAATAGACAGAAGAGGAACCGACCCTTACTTCTGATTCCTGAATTTTTTGTTCTTGGTTCAAATAAGGTTCAAACTACATATACAAGAGTGATATCATCACAATACTCAAGCTGTAAATAAAGCAGCACCACTAAATTTCCTGTCCATTCACAGAGGATGAGAACAGTCACTCAAAACATCCCAGCTAAGGTCAGGTCACCTCTAATACAATGAATGTGCATAGTTATACAAAAGAAGCACATGACTTTTCTTTAATAAACCCTGGTGATTTCTCTGGTTATGTCATACACCTATCATTGTCCCAATATAGCACTGAGTCAATAAACATGGAGGAATTCATTAGAGCTGGAGAACATTTGACTATTGTGATCAATTAAGCATTTTTATCTAAGATAGAGGAAAGGACTAACCATGAGATTATAAAACTTCTGGTAAAAAAATGCAGAAAAGCTTATACTGCACTAAAGCCAAGCAAATCCCACCTTTCATAATATCATACAATCAGATACTACTTATAACATTTCACATGGGAAAATGTTTTGTCCACCTAGACAGTCTCTCCCAGGATGCTGTTATTACTAAATTGTGATTCTTTTTTCTGTCAATATTAAACAGAAAAATTAAAATTTGTTCTTCTTCTACAAATCAGCTACATCTCAGGTGTAATTTCCCAAATTAATTTTGTTGAACTTCCCACAAAATCAATTTTCCTCATTTTGAGAGGGTGGGTGAAAGAAGTGGATAGCTCTAGCATACTACAGATAGTGTCTTAGCCCTGAGCTCTGGGAAAGAAACAAAGCACATTCAAAATAATTCTTTTTCCACACTCTTCACTCTAAGTATGTCAGAAGTAATTCCTGAACATTGAGACTTAAGCACTACTAATGGTACTAAAAACAACCACTATGATTTCCCATAAGCCACTGAAAAGCTATCTTGTGGATAGCTTTGCCTCATGGAGCAGGCTCCTTGCAGGACCTGTGGCCTTATGGAGAGAGGAGCCCATGCTGGAACAGGTTCAGGGTAGGACTTGTGACCCCATGGGGGGCCCACACTGGAGCAGCCTGTTCCAGAAGGCTCTGAGCACAATTCCTGGCTGTTTAGCTTCCATGCAGTTACACTGGAGGGAGACTGACATACAGGATTTCACAAAGCACACAATGGCAGTCACAGAGACTCTCTGTGCTGCATTCCAGGATTTTAGTAAGTTAAAGAAGTGGAATGAGGCCACCCACAGAGATTAATATTTGGAGAAAATACTGGTTAAAAGTTTAAATTTGGTGATTTTGATAATCAATATAAATGAGAATCCCCATATTAGAAAGCTCAGAATATTCTTCCACACAGGAAGTGAAAAGCAATATTATCAGTGGAAAAGACTTCAGAGATGATATGCATAGAATGACCTGTGTGTCAATACCAAACAAAAATTTTCTGGCTTCATATATCATGTAGAAACTGAAAAAAACCCCCTCCTTATCTACAAATAAACAGAGAGCAAAAACCCCTTCCAGGGGGCGGCTGGAAAGAAGGAAAATTGATTTTCCTTTCATTTGCAACAATGCAAAATATCATTGCAAAAAAGCTGAAGATGCATCTTGATCTAATTGCTACCATAGGATAACATTAGTTCAGCTTGATCATTAAGTGCAAAGAATACCTTTCCCAGCAGTATAGCAAACAAAAATTGCTGCAGAACCATCTTCCCCTTCCTTTTGCTGAGAGGTTATACTGAAGTTCAAACAACTTATTCCCATATTGGAATAAGTGATAGTCCTGGGACTGCCACTTCTGCTTCTCCATCTTTACATCTGACATCAGTCTTCCTGGGTATTAATTTCAGGCATTTTGGACAAAATGGTAGTCTAAGTGAGACAAAAACAATAAAACCAGAATGATCTCTTTAAATGGCAACAATGTGATTCTAGCAATCTCGTTAGTGTTCATCCCACACCACAAATGCAGTCAGTGCTCCAAGCATCCCTAGGCATTTTTTCTTTTACTTCGTTTGATGGTTGCAATCACCATTTTATAGTACACATAAACTAGGAGCAAATGGACTCCAACTTTTAAATCTCTAAGTATCTTGGCCTGATGATCTCCCTGTAAAAAGAAATTAACTAAAGGAACTGATAGAGTCTGCAAGACTGGAAAGTGTTGTTCACAGCACCTGTACTTTTCTCGTCCGGGACTCCATGGTTCTAAAGGACATTTCACCGAACATGGATTGATGGACTGTATTATTCTTGTTTAGGCATGTATCCTAACTCCTCTAGATAACAGGACAGAAAATGACAACAGTTAAGAACAGTGGGGTTACTGGAAGCAGACAGGTCCCATTATTACAGATCGAACTATGCTTTCAGTCACGAGCGGCGCTGGCAGGGAGGGTCAGGCCGGGAGCGGGGCCGCAGCTCCGTGCCGGGGCCGCAGCTCCGTGCCGGGGTCGCAGCTCCGTGCCGGGGCCGCAGCTCCGTGCCGGGGCCGCAGCTCCGTGCCGGGGCCCGGAGGCCCAGAGCCGCCTCCCCCGCGGCCCCGCGCTCCGCCCCGGCCGGCCGAGGCGGGGCCCGGGGCTCCGGCAGCACCAGCGCGGCCCCGCTCGGCGGCAACGCGGCGGAGGCGCCGGGCCCGGCCGGACCCCCTCGGTGCTCCGAGATGGGGCTGGAGCCGCTCTTCCAGGCCTGGAGCTACTTCAGGCGGAGGAAGTTCCGGGAGTGCGCCGATGTCTGCTCGCAGCTGCTGGAGAGGCCGCTCGGCGAGCAGGTAGCGGGGCCGGGCCGGGCCGGGAGGCGGTGGGGGCCGGCAGCGGCCGCGTCCCGGCTGCCTCAGCACCGCGGGACCCCCCTGTGCCTGCTGCAGTCCCGGAGGGACCGGGAGCGATCCCTGCGAGCGAGGAGCAGGCGCTGGGCCGCGCCGAGCTCCGCAGCGGGAGGACGGGCCGGGCAGCGCCGCCTCCCCGCGCTCCCCGGGCCTGAGGCGGCGGCGGGCGCTGCGCTCCGCCCCAGACACGCCCCGGGGAGCCCGGCCCCGAGCGGGGAGCGGAGCCGCCGGTGCTGCCGCCGGTGCTGCCGCCGGTACGGCCGGAGCGCTACCGGAGCGCTGCCGTGACAGCTGCGCGGGCCGGGCTCTTCGCAGCGAGAGCTTTAACGCACTCAAGGTTTTGCGGAGTTAAAGCTGAGATTAAAATCATGTCGGCTAGGGATGTTCCTGTTCATTTTGTACTGGTGTTGAGATGCCATAGCTGCTGTATGGACCAAATCACATAAGGTTAAGACATACATTTTAGCTCACCTTACCTACGTGCCCTACCTTGGGACAGGAGACATTTCCATATCTCTCTCTTTGTTCTTTTTCCAGCTGCAGAGACTTCTGGAAACGTAGGACACGTTTTTCAATGCCTACATATTTTCTCACCCTTCTGTAAGAGCACAGGATTTGAGAAAGTTGTTTCTGGATTAATGTTTACATTCGTGTAAACATTTTTAATGCCATATTTTAAAAACAGTGATTGAACAGAGTTAATCTTAAACACTTTACTGTAAATTTTTAAGTCTTTCAGAGCATCCTATAGACAGATGTTTTAAGAATCCTGAACACAGTTTTTATCATAAAGGGCAAATCTTTAAAGAAAGCTGCATGGTCACACAATACTGTAAATATAAAGCACAGTAATTATTTGAGCAGGTTTAGTATAGATATTTAAAGGATTATTTTTTTATGTTTTATACTGTAAGGCACAAATAAGGAGCCATCAGCAGAAACATTTTTAGTGGAGAAAGTATTCCAAGAACATTATTCCTGAACCCTAAATGGGACTCAGTATTAGGTCCATTCTAGTGCTGTGTTATTTATGTGTATTTACATTATTAAGTCTTTATATATGTGATCTTTGCATATGGAGGAACAACATTTGATTTGTGAAAGAAACTCTTGAAATAACACAGATAACAGCAAATAAAAGTTGTGAAGACCATAATGATTCTGTAGCTCTTAATTTATAAAGTTTTTAATGAAAAAAACCATTTTTCAATCTATGATCTCAACATGGGAATGTAAAAAACAACTTCATTTCTACTCTGTGCTTAAGCTCAAGTATAAAATGGTATTGTTACACTTACCAACTCCAAACTTCTGCTGGGCTGTTTCCAGTAGCCCTGGTAAGGAATAGAAGATGTATGAGCCTGAGAAAAAAATATTTAGGAGGAAATTAACAAAACAGCAATGAAAGGCTGTAGTTGAATAAGGCTTTGAGCAACCTGGTCTGGTGGGAGTTGTCCCTGTCAATGGCAAGGGCAGGGTGGAACTTGATGTTCCTTAAGGTCCATTTCAAATCCTTCACATTCTATGGTTCTCTGATGTAGATCCTAATTGGTTTTTCTTCTTCCTAGCATAGATCACACATGGTGAAGCATTTAAGTACATAAATTAAATTGTTTTCTTAGACAAGGACACATTCTTCTTAGAGAACAAGGACCTTATATAGCAGCAGTGTGAGAGTTTATCCAAATTCTGTATTGAGTCAAACGATTGATTACTATATTGAGTCTTTGAAATATTCACAGCAGCCTGTAAGCTTCATCTTTTATAAGAATGAAAGAGGAAAGCAATACCTAAGATAATTTCCTTTGAGAAGTGGTAGAGAGTGGTGTTGTGAACATTGTCTATACCAGACCAAATCATAAGCTCATAGAAGTCTTAGGTGAAGTCTCTGAATTTTAAGATTAGGTTTCATCACTGTTCTGAAAAAACTTTTAGGCCACAGTTGCATGCAAATGACTGGATTTTATAATGTATTTTTATTCAGTATGTTCATTTCAGAACTGTCTCCATATTCAGAAAAAGGTACTCTTTAGTAACAGCACATTTCAAACCTACTGGAAAGTTCAGATGGAAGAGAGGCACACTAGAAATAAGATTAGTTTGATTCTTACCTCATACAATCTTCTTGAGGAATCCTTATTAAGGACTCATTTTAAGCAGGAATAAACGACTTCTAAAAGTATTTGAAAGTATATCTATTTGAGATTAGGAAATATCAGTCTTTCTCTATAACTTTTAAAGGTGCATGGCAGGATGTTTCCATCTTTGTCTGAAAAGATTTCATGCAGTAATGTTCAAGTAAAGTTTGCAGACACCAAGTGGATTTGACTCTATGGAAGTACTTAATGTAAGGAATAACAATTTAGAAATTTTCTTTAAAAATAAAGTAAGTGTAGAGATGATAAATAAATGGAAATTCAGCATGTTTCAGAAGGATCATGGAGCATACTGCATTTGTGGTGTGTAATGGAATGGCTACACAGCTCTTTTCCATCATTCCTCTCTGTTAGTCCAGACAAAAAGAACAGGAGAAGATGTAGCATTGTTTTTACCACCTGTTCATTGTGGTACAACAGGTTGCAGAAAGCAGAATATTGGTTAAATAACTTTCAAGAGTGCAACTTGAACCAAACTCAAACCAGTTCAACATACAAAATGTTACACCTAAAATCTCTTCATCAAAACATTTTTTATTTTCTAATTAGAATATAACATTCATTGCAAACTTAATATGTAACAGCATTTATCTCTGTCAGTCAACTGTATTCATGATATTGAGATTTCACCCTTTTTATTGCAATAAACTTTAAATCCTAATATTTTCTGGTTATCTGTCCCAAGTAACCCTGTATTTTTTGTGTTATTCCGCTTTTCATTTGTAAGGGTGTTTTCCTTACCCATGTTGTTGCACTTTCATCTCATTACTTTCTAACACCTGCTACTTTCAGGTTGCAGTCTATCCTCTTTACCCTGCAAAATTTCAGGGGTGGAGTAAAGGAAGTAGTAAAGTGTCTCAAGTATGTTTTATATGTCCTTGAAACCTTACAAACGATTTTGAGCTTACTTAATACAGCAGAATGAAAAATTGAATCCTGTTTGTGGATGGTAGCATATATACCTTACATTTAATAAAATAATTTTTCTAAAACCTTTGAAAAGTTCTAAGATCCAAGGCTGAACACTGAGGTAATTAGAACTCAAATAAATGATATATATTACTTAACTCTTCTGGATTGCCTAGTCTAATCCTATTTTACATTATTCTGAATTTATTCCAATAATAGTTTATCAGCTAATTCACTGTAGTTGTGAATATTAGAAAAGTGATCTACAATTATTTTATTTCCACATTAACTGAGAATCCAGGATTATTCTCAGGCAGTTTGACTTTGATTTCTGATATCTCGATTACTTTTGAAATGGCATGTTAATGAAATCTGTAGCTCCTAAATATTTTGATTGAACTTTAATTGTCATCTTCAGCCACCTACCAGAAAATGTTGCTGTTTTTCATCTGTGTGAATTATATTAGTAGTATTTTAATATAAGCTGGCAAGTTATCTAAAATTAAGTATCATTTTTAGTACCTAAACCAGTAAGTGTGGTTTATATTGCTTAAAAAACACATAGCAATTCTAGCAGATTTAATGGTCAGATTCTTAATGGTAGTACTTCTGCAAATCAGACCCCAGAGATGTCATGTTGGGCACCAGGAAAGCAGACAGACAAATGACAACACTTGCAGAAAGTTTGGATTAAGTGAGCTGCTGTGCAGCACGAGGCAATACTCAATGGCTGTAATCACTGTGCCATCTGTTCTTATCCTCTTGTCCCATATTCTGCTAAGCATGTGCTTCCCAACCTCTGCAACCAGGGAAAGAGGGATCTTGTAGGAACAGTAGCTTCTGTCACTGTTCAGGGACTCACTTCTTTGAACAGCATGCATTAGGGTATAATTGAAGCTACAGGAGCTGGTGTCCTTTAAAGACATGCCCAGGTTGAGTTAAACAGTGACTCTTACAGGTCAGAACTTTTTCATGCTCAGGTAACTGGCCTTCTCCCTTCTAAGACATGTAACAGCAGATAAGTAAAGGATGAGACTAACAATGCCTAACTGGAGAGTTTTCATGCCTGAAGAGATGGCCTTTCCTGTGTAAAAACGTGCAGTTTTTTCCTAGCTCCTCTGCTAAATCATAGCACCACTCCTGCTCCATTCATCTGCAGAACTGTCCTAGAGCTATGGGCTGCAGAATTACATGTAGGTACATTTTTACCACTACACTTAAAAAAGTAGTAAGAAATTTTCTTCACCAGTATATCTTGACCTATGTTTTGATTTACCACTACCTGTACATGTAGCTTAGTATTCAGGATATGTTTGTATCACAAGTATAATGACAAGATTTCTCCTTTAAGAACATGGCAGATGATGATATAAGGATCTTAAAAATAAGTTTACTGATGATCTAGTTAATAGTCACATGTACATTTAGAAGCTATCTTAATTGGTGAAGAATTCTCTTTGAACTCTGTCACCAGATGCAGTAAGCCCTAGGAGGTTTTTAAAGTACTTTGTTGACCTTTTGGCTAACTGGGTATGAATCAGAAATATTCTTGCATAGCAGTATCAAATACTGTGCCATTATAAATTTTGAATTATTAAAGAGCACAACAACAACAAAAAAATTGAAATGTTTTTGAATAAATTAAGTTTTCCTGAAGAGTTCTTAATAAATAACATTGTGATAGAAGAATAATTAGCTGCTACTGATTTACATCTTGTGGAAGATTGAATTTATTTTCTCTAAAATATCCTGTCCATTTCTTAGTTTAAGAATTAGGAATTTAAATGGAGTATAGTGGAATTCACTTCTATGCTGACATTCTTATCTTGGGATAAGTAAAAACTGTATTTTTGTGACTAGCATTTGGGCATAAAAATATGTAAAATACTGGTGTTCAGTTTAATTATTTCCTATTGTAAGCAAACATGCCTTGTCTTCTGTGTTTATAGTAATAGCATGACCTAGAGGAAATACAATCCAGAACTGTCTCTGTTGATCATCCTGATTAATCACCTAATCTGATTACTCTTTGTGTTCCATATGTCAGATTCAAGGCAATAAACAGAGCCCATGTTTCAGGCCTGCTCTATTTTAACAATAGAAAAAATTTGTCCAATGTAATTAATAGACATATAGTGGATGTTCTTCCTTTAACTTGTTTAATGGTCTTTTTTAAGGATTTCATTTTGTTCATTCATCCTTTCTTCCACGTTGAACTTTCAGCTGCTATAATTTGCATACTTGTTTTTGTAAGATCATAATAAAGTTATCACAGTTATGTTTATGGACATTGTACTTGATTTGAAAAAGCATTTTCAACTGAAATCAATTATTGGTGTAACAGACTGTAGATTTATGCTTGAAAATAGTAACAGAGTGAAGTCATTGTTCCTTGGTAAAGGTTTGGGGTCTTTTTTTGTATTTCTGCTCTTAATAATTTAAAGAGCATTTTCAGAATATAATAATTTTAATATTTTGCATGTGTTAAATTAAACTCACCTGAAACTAATTGTAGAGTGAAACCTTATTAATAAGATAAGGTATGTAATATATTCCCTCTTCCAGGCTATAAGCATCAAAAAACTTAATTATTCTAAGTATTTTTTATATTCAAATAAAAGGACTTTACATTTTAATATTAAAATGCCCTCAGTGGATTTAGGGATCTGGATTAAATAGTTCCTTCATTGCTTTTACAATCTTTTGGCTTTCAAGGGAGCTTTGTATGTGTAAATGAAGAATAAATTTGAGCTTTTGTTTTGAGAGTCAAGCTTACAGGGCAATGCTATTTGTTAATCCTCTCAAAGAATGCTTTATTTAAAATCTAGTTGCTGTGGATTACTTGCATGTGTAGCAACTACTGGATCCACCCAAAGTATATTAAAGTATATTATATTTTAATGTAATTTTTGTTATTCCATACTTTGTTTAATCTTCGTGTCCTGTTACCTGCTAAATCTAAAGTTACTTCTTGTCAAAAACTGAAACACTGTGTTAGTATGTATGAATAATGCATACTCTCACCTACAATTATGAGAGTGCAATGGTTTTAGTATTATTGATCAACTCTACTTTTTTGCCAAAATCATGGGGGACATAGTTTCTGAATTTTATAGTAATATAAGTGCTCCTACAAAAGCAAATTTGTTTGATTTTTAAATTATTTTTTAAACCTAATGAACAGTGCCTAAAGTAATATACACATCTGTAACATTGAGGTGTTTCTGTATTAGTGTTGACATAATATTCCTAACTTGTCCTCATTAGTTACTGTAGCACATATGGTATGGAAGACCACCTACTGTTCTTAAAACCATCTTCGTATGTACTATAATACTCAGACACAATGGGGTGAATAAAATGCAAACTGAAATACCTCAGTGTTCTTTATCACTTAGAAAGCTGAATAGTTTCTTTTTAAAGAAAACAACTGCTATACATAAAAGAATTGTAATAGTTCATTTAATCATACAACTAAGATGCAAAACCAGTTTCAGTGCCTTAGTCAGGCTCAGGTACCTTGCAGTCAACTGAGATTAATCCCTGAGTATTCCACAGAATACTCAATGTGTAAGATGTGTTATGCATTCTAACACCAGTGAACAACTTTTAGGCTCCAAACACAATCCTTTAAAGGCCACAAATTCCAGTGCACTACAGAAGGAAATGTCCTTCACCAATATTCCAGGTCCCTGCTGCCATAGAATTTACTGAGTAAAAATGTTCTAATTGAAAGAAGTAGACCGAGTCTCATACGTCCCTGGGGTGATCTTGACATTGCCATTCTCCTGGTGGAACAGAAGGCAGCTCTGTGTCTTGGCTGCAAAGCAAGCCAGCAACAGGGCAGTCCTTGAGCTGGGAGAAGACATTGGTGTAATCCAATAGCAGCCTTCTAATACATACAAGGAGGTTGTCAAGAATATGGTATCACTTGCAATGATGCAGAGAGTAAAGGAGGCTTTGGCTTGGTATGAAGAAAAACATTTCTCAGTAAGGATAGTCAGCAGTGGACCATGTTACCCTGTGGCATTGTGGAGCCTCCATCCTTGCAAGTTTTCAAGATACAATTGGACAAAACTTTGAGCAACCTCAGCTGACTTCATAGCTGACCTTGCTTTGAGGACTTTGGACTAGAGACCTTCAGAAGTCCCTTTATAGTCTGAATTTCTTGAAGATTGTCTATTCAGTCTAATGTAGTTGGTTTAATTGCGATAGATTTGCTCAATGCTAGATATGCACAAAAATTTTCATTGCCTCTAGGAACAGAAATTGTCTGATACTATAAACGATTAATAATGATTTAGAGAAAGTGACTATCTCTCACTTTCCTTGTCTAAAGATAAAGTAATGCATTAGGAAAAACTCATCGCCCATCCCTGGAAGTGAACAACAAAAGCACTGAAGGGTAGTTTAAATATTATGTAAACATGATAATTACACACTAATTGGTGTTAAGCCTACATTTTTTCTTGTCATGCTATTTACTCAGTTTTACCAGAAGTTTTCAAGTAGATGCAAATTCCAGCTTTTTCACTTATACTTAATCTGGTAGCTTTTATTTTGTTTTTTTAGTAGTGCAATAGGCTGTTAATTTGACATTTATTCCACTTGCAATATGACTGTCCAAATGCAATGAATACATCATCTTCATCTAAAAGTACCATGAAAAAAGACTTAAAATTTTCTTTTGTCTTTTTGAGTGTAATCACCAGCAGCAACTAAAAAAAGTGTGCAAAAATGGATTTTATTAAGTAGACATTCTAAAGACCATGGTGTGATAATCTGGTTAATTTTTAGGGGATGTGCATACATCTTCCAAGTTCATTTTCTTTTAATCTATAATTTTTCAGCTTCATAGTGCTTGAATGTTAATCTAAGATTTGACTAGGATGATCCAGCAGAAGCAAGAAAGCAAAGATATCAGAAAGATACACTCACTTCAAATTTACTTTCATTGTGCAAAACATTGATTAGCTTCATAATGGGTGTAAGTTGAGATAATGTGATAAAATGGAAATTTGGATATATGTGTCAGAGAGAAAATGTTTGTGCAAAATGAGGTCATCACAAAGTATAAATGCACTTGTGTTGTTGTTTTTATTGTTTTGCATTTCCATTCCTCAGTTTTTATTCTCTCTCTTTTCAGGAGCTTGATTCTGAATACACTGTGTTTCAGGTAAAGTTTTTTCCATAAATACAATTACTTGATGCAGTCACTGGGAAGAATTTCTGATACACTGAATAATACTTGTTTTGTTGTTAAGTCCTCAATAGCATGATTTGTTGTTGTTGTTGTTGTTATTGGTAAGGCATTACATTTGATAAGGGGAAGATTTTTGATATTTTGAACAGGCAGCTTTTATCTTCGATAGAATTTTATTTCTCTCATATTTTTCCTATATCTTTATTCAGCAGTACAGTGCTTTCTAAAAGCTAAATTGAATCTACCTTGAACTGAATGACCTTCATCTGCAGATGAGATTAGGAAGAAAATGTGTATTCACAGAGAGAACAATGTTAGTGCTCTTAGGGCTCACTTTCATGTTTTATTAAATGCATGTGATGGTGGGCTCTTACCCATGCTCTTCCTGCTCTTGCAGCTCAGGCTCACTGCCTACCTTGTGTAGACTCTTGTAGCCTTGTAGGTACATCATGATGGTTTACATAAGTAAGGGAAGACTGAGAGTTATTAATTAATTTTCACTCTGCCCACATTAGCTCTAGATTATTTCAATTGCAAGAACAGTATTGTGCAGGTGATGGCATCTTTTGGCTCTCGCCCACAGCCAGAAGAGATTAAATGTGATGTGAAATGGCATCTTCAAATATAGCTCCATAACATATTTTACAGGTCTTTAATTACACTTCATGAATTCATGCAAGTTGTTTACATAAAAATGGTTTCACTGAAACACTACTGGATATCTTCTTGAGTGTAATTATTACCCTTCACCATGTAGTTGTGTTCTGAGGTTTTCATTGTGTATGGAATAAAATTTGTTATAATAGAAAGTATTATTGGAGAATACAAGCTCTTAGAAATGTGTATTCATGTTCAGAGAAAATATTTAAATTTAAATACTAAGTTTATATTTTTAATTTGGTTGTTGGACATTTCAGGAATAAAAAGAAAATACTCGATTCTATCAATACTCGAGAAGTTACAAACTTCTCATCAACTGAGTGAAAAATGTTTTGTCACTTTTCTTTCTGGATTTTAGACTTACATACTGTATACTGTATATCTACATACTGTTTCACATTTCTGAACCTCATTAATTGCTATTAGGTATTATAAATTTTGTTCTGATTATGAGTTAAGCAAGCTATATTTGTTATGTTGTGAATATGTGGGTTGTCTGAAATTAGCTTCCCTTTCTTTTTCCTACCATATAGGTGCTGTTTCATAAAAATGCAGTTTATCTTCATAAGCTCCAGACATAGTGGTTATCACAAAACAAAATTATCAGTCCCACAAAGAGAAAGCAGATGATCTGTAATCTACAAACAGATGTTTTAGATTCCTGAATTAAGGAATACTGTGTGATATTTGAATTTTTTGTTGGCTGTGAATCCTTGGACTAGGAGCTTTAGACTGGAAGAGATAGCTAAGGAATCTACTTTTTATGACAGATATTTGCCCAGTAATTGCAAAGAGACATGTTGATTTTAAAAATACATTTTCAGATTTTAGTTAGTGGAAAAATCACAATAATACACTTATGCCTGTGTGAAGAACTGACCTCACTTTTAGCAATTAGTGTAGAGGAGTTACTACTTCCAATTTCCAGGAAAAGATCATTACTATGGGCAGATGTTCTTGCTTCTAGTAAGAAATTAGCCAGTGGTTGGCTATAAAAGAGCTCTAATTGGAGCATATTCCATGTATAGACATGGTTATATTGACTGCAGATATACATGTCTTTGAAAAGAACAGAATACTATCAAGGTATTAAAAAATCATCAAACTAAATACTTCATAGAATCATGAAAAAACATTAAAGGTGTTGAACATCCAACAGAAATCTCAACATTAATTAAAGGCTGTTATCCTACAACATAGGAAGAAACTAAAAAAAAATAAAGCAGATCTGGATTATGACTCTCTGGCCTAGATTCAGATCATCCTGTTGAATTCCCTTCTCTTCATTCCTGAATGAAGATTTCTAATCATGGTTGAATCAGCTGGCTGAAGCCCTCCTTCTGCTTGGAAAAAAGCACTTTTTAAAAAAATAATTAAATATTTCAGCATCTTTAGATACATTTTCTTTTTGATTGACACAAATTTACATAGAAGGGAAGTCTAGAGAAAAAGACAGGATGAATGAGAAGTGTCTCATTAAATGATTACTTAAATTATTAAGTAAGCCTGAATTTCAGATCTTCTCATACATCTTACTTAAGGAGCAAACATTTCCATGTGTTTGACCTTCTTTTCTATTACGATAGCATCAGTCTGTTTCTATTTTGAAAGGTCTCGTTAGCAAATATTAAATATACTTTTCCACCAGACTGCTGTACTGTGTGTTAAAAAGGAAACAAATCTAATTTTTTGGCAGTGATTTTTACTTGGAAAAAATTATGATGATCTGTTCAGTATCTGATGGAAGATCAGGGATTAGTCTTGTGGCTTCCTTTATTATGCCAGTTGAATGAGTACCTTACAAGCATATCAAATTATCAAAGTGGTTGGACCTGCACGTACACTGTTGGTATTTCTATACAGCTGCTACTGATTTTTCATGTTTTCTTTTTCCTCCCCACAGATTTGGTGTCTTCACAGTCTACACAAAGCTGGTCACATAGGTTAGAGTTATGCTTGCCTCTCCACACTGCTCAGATTATCCTCCAAGACATACAATGTAGTAATTTGTCAATTCAGGTCACTAAAATGTATTCAAATACTCTTATAATCTGAAATGCCTAGGTTATGTATTTATACAGTGTTTTACAGCTGGTGTTTGAACAAAGGACTTAGTCCCCCTTTATACCTCCATCAGACAGATGGATATACTCAGCTGTTTTTAAGTCAACACCCTATTCAAGCCTAATAAAACTGTGAATTGAATAATAAAGAAATGGTGGAATTGCTGATTAGAGTATTTACTTAGTGTCTTGAAGATATTTTACTTTTTACTTATCCTTATTCAGGCTGCCTGGAGCCTGAAAACACGAGCTTTGACAGAAATGGTGTATGTGGATGAAATTGATATGGATCAAGAAGGAATCGCAGAGATGATCCTGGATGAAAATGCTGTTGCTCAAGTTGCACGTAAGATTGACTTCCACTTCAAATACATTGACTCAACAAGAGCTCTTTTGGCCATCTCTTGTGTCATCTACCATAGAGTAGTACAAACTGAGGTGACCTGATACAGCATTTAGTATTGGTAAAAAGAGTATTTTTATGTTGTTTTACGGTTGCATGGTAATATTGAGATCCACATGTGTTCTTGATGTAGCTCTTAGGCCTGTCAGATGAGAGTTCAGACCCTGCTCAATCATGTTTTGTCAGCTTTTCTTCTACATTTGGGGAAATGTAGTGAACATACAAGTGGTCACTTGCTTTTTCCACCAGTATGTAGATTTCTTCTGCTCCTTTCTGGCTTCTTGGGAGGTGTGGGAAATTAGACAAAAAATCTGCCCTTGGTGTACTGTGAATTTTATCCATATGCCTGTAGTGTAGACAACAGTCAGATATCACCTTTTGGCATCATGTCCTGCAAATGTTATCTGAACTGATTTTCTTTCTTCTTCTTTTTTCTACTTCATTTTTCTCTTCCTTCACAGAGCAGTTCTTCAGCTCTGTCATTGTTTCTTCTATGCAATTCTTTTTCAGCTTCATCAGTTTCCTTCCGAGTGGACAATAATTAGTTGTCTTCCACTACTTTTTTGGCATTTTTTGTATTTTTCTCTGTTTCTTTAGTACCGTCCACATGGAAATTTTTTATGTAACTTATGAAGTGTGGCTTTCAATCACATACCATGTGGAATTCAAGGGAAGAACTGGAAGTGATACTTGAAGTGTTAAAAGTTTTTCTTGCCTGTATAGATGTCGATAATTTCATATCTATCTGATTACATTTGTTAAAATTTTCCTTACATGCTTGGTCACAGTCAGACAGTACTGGAGATGTGTATATACATTGTGATCAACTAATTATATATATATATCTCTTAAAACACCATAGTAATAAAATTTAGAGTTTTATTTGATTTTGTGACCCCCTGTTCTAGGTATTATCTTCCAAGAAAAATAATTTGATGAATACTATTTAGAGATAAGACATTCTGGAAAAATATATTCATATTATGTTGAAACTGAAAAAAGGTGACTTTCTGGATACTGTGTCACAGATTTCAAAACCAAAGAAAATTATTACAATAGTGTAGCCTGTACTTCTGAATCATAGAGATAAGACACTGCTTTTTGTGCTTCAAGTCTGTTAGATGTGCCTGAGCTAGTATATAATTTTCAGAAACTATAAGAACTTTCCAAAGATAGACAACCCCCTGCAGTATTTTGTAAATTATTAAATTTACTAGCTTTTATCAGTGTGCTGTATCTTTAGTGGGAATTATCAACTATAACTCAACCTGTTTCTTCTTTGTGAGCATTGTATGCCTGATATAAAGTTATTTTCAAAGGTACATTTCCGAAGTAAGTAGTTAAATCTGCCATTAAATCATCTTTTCTTTGATAAGTCCAGTGATCTTTTCTTTGATAAGTCAAACAATCTTCTCATTCTGAGTTATATCTTCTAATTTTTAGTCTTGAAACTCTTTTCTTAATCCTTTCTAGTCATCCACTGGTCTTTTGTAGTCACCAAACCAGAAAAGGGTCCATTAACATGCAGAAAACATGTTTTTCTTCTACACATTCATTTTACTTTATTTGCACATCTGAGGTGTTCTAATAGAACACTTTCTCATAGAAGGTAAGCACAGAAATGGCTAAACAGAGTGCAAGGAGGACTGAATCAGTGGTGCCCAGTGACAGGAGCAGAGGGAGAGGGCACAAACTGAAACTCAGGAGGTTTCTTCTGAGCATCAGGAAACATTTATTTTTAACTGTGAGGGTGACTGAGAACTGGCATAGGCTGCCCAGGGAAACTGTGAAATCTACCTCCTCAGAGCTGTCCAGAAACCATCTAAATAGGGTCCTGGGCAGCTGGCATCAGGTGTCCCTGCTTGGGCATGGTTGGACCAGATGGCCTCCAGAGGTCCTTTCAAACCTCCACCATTCTGTGGTTCTGTGATTACTCCACTTATACACATGGCTTAATAAAAATGGTTGCTTACTGATTGGGGGCTTTGTTTTTTGCTGTTGAAGTGTGTTAGCCATAGTTGGTCTTGACTGGGCTCTTTCACTGTGGCAGATCTTTCAGGATATCCTCCTCCACTAAAGTCATAGTTCAGAAACATAAAACTGTGTATCAGCACCTCTCATATTGTAATTGGTATTGTCTTTGCCTACCAAGCACTTTAAATCCCTGGACAAGGGAGCAATATCTCAGAGTGAAGTGAGAAATGGTTTTATTTTGTAGGACCAGGAACATCTTTGAAACTTCCTGGAACTGGCCAAGGTGGAGGCCCCAGCCCAGCTGTTAGGTATGTGATAATCCATTTTTAAAAATGTGACAAGTTAAAAATGAACAAATCATAAACTTGAGCTTCTGAAAATGATACGTTTCAGGTGTAACTGTTTAAATTCCTTGTCAATAAATACCGCTTAACATAAGGATAATGTGCTTATCATCTTCAGGCCAGTAACTCAATCAGGACGACCCATTACAGGGTTTGTGAGGCCCAGCACGCAAGGGGGGCGGCCGAGCACCATGGAGCAGGCGATCAGAACCCCCCGGACAGCTCTGACCGCCCGCCCACTCACCAGCGCCTCCGGGGGCTTCATCCGGCCCGGCACGGTGAGCTGCCTCTTCCCACCATGGGAGATTCCTTGTCACAGTGGCTGGCACAGTGACACTGTAGTTGACTTAAAAGCTGCATCTAAACTCAAGTTTGAAGGAGGCGAGTGTTTTTAGTTTTTTCGATTATTTTCAAAGTAGAGTTTGAAAATATAACTTCTTGCGCATTTGCTAGTCTATTTGTATAAAAAAGTATACATAAATTCACCAGGATTGGTATCAATTCCAATTTCAGAGGCTTCTTGAGACATATTTTTATTCATGGAAGGCCATGCAAAGACTATTACGTGATTTCATCGTGTCTACTACAAAACAATTGCTAAGCAATGTGTCAAAAGATAAGAATATAGTCTATACTAATTTACCCCATTCCATTGGCAAAATTAATAAACTGCAAACAGCATGAATATGTAATACATATTAAAATCACATTAATGGTAAAATTATGGCATCTTATCACTATTGCAGGTAAGAACTAATCTTCCTAAGTATTTCTTGAAGATTTCTTTTGGTTGTGTGTCCCAACTACCAAGCTACATGCTTAGGCACTGTATGGAAATAGTGGGGTAAGACAGGGAAGAAGAAGGAACAGTCTGTACTGCACAGTAGAGCAGTGAACCTAGAAATGTTTTGTTTGGAATTTCGGTGGTTTCTTGTATACTAATAATAATTTGAAAATCTTCAGGAAAAGTGTAGGGGATCTTCACACTTAAAAAGCTTCTTTTTTTCCCCCTCAGGCTTCAATGCTAACAAATCCAGATGGCCCTTTCATAAATCTGTCTCGACTGAATTTAACAAAATATGCTCAGAAACCCAAACTGGCAAAGGTATGTAACAATTTTAGTGTTGTGATATCTTTTTCTTATTTTCTGGTGTCATTCCAATGTAACTGTACATGGGATTGGGGATAAAAACAATGATGAACATTGGTTTAGTGATTTTTAGTGGTTTAGTATTAACTTCAGAAAAATAGTGTGTTACTCAACCTTTTGACAATGTTCACCAGACTTGAAATTGAAGGTATGTTTAAAGAGGTTATGGTAAAAGTATAACCTAGGAAAAACACTAGTATAGGAAAAAATATTCCACTGGAAAATAACTTGAGCTGTGCATCCAGGAGTGATGAAGGGCAACTAAAGAAAGAAAAAGAGCCCAGGTGCAAAAAAATCAGTAGAATCTTCCTTAATGTCTGGAAATACAGTTCTCTGTACAAATAGATGGCAAACCTGGCCTAAAAATGTACACAATGTTTGGATTTTTTCCTTTGCTTTTATGGCACGAGTTAACACTTTTTATGTAAAAAGGTACCATTTTTTGTTCAGAATACTTCTTAATTTTCAGTTAAGATCATCTGATTGATGGTCAATGAAACTGTCTGACAATGGAACAGGTTTTTGCAGGTTGTCTGCCCAACTTACAGGTTTCAGCTCTAGTGGTAGGGAGCTGAAATTTGTGTGAAGATTTATTGTTATGTTGCCTTTCAGTTGAATCTTTCCCCAACACAACCAGTTAGCTGTATGGTTGAACATGTTTTCTGTGCATAGTATGTTCATAAAAAACAACTGTTGGGCTGAAGCCAACAGCTCATTTTGCACAGCA
The DNA here is from genome assembly GCF_903797595.1 of Erithacus rubecula. Lineage (NCBI taxonomy): Eukaryota > Metazoa > Chordata > Aves > Passeriformes > Muscicapidae > Erithacus > Erithacus rubecula. The sequence goes on from NC_136688.1 coordinate 43,783,254, forward strand.
CATCAAGCAATTCTCTCTAGGGAGCACAAGGTATCAAACACACTCTAGAGAGATATATTTGGCTCTCTACCTAAAGGTGAACAAAGCAGTGTGAATTCAGTCTGTTTTGAGAAACATAATGGTGAGCATTGTTAAGAAGAGTGGCAGTATCTGATAATGTGCTGGTGGAAATAGCTCTTCCAGTCCAAAACTCTGGTTAACAGTTTTTCATAAGCAACCAGGAAATTTATTTGCTTTCTAAAGCTTGATCTGGACTGATATAGGGCATTGCATTTCAGTGTAATTTTCAAAGGAAATAAATCTTGTGCAATTGCACTGTATCCTTCACCCACTGCTTGCATCATTGTCCCTTGGCCTCTTAACCAAACTAGTCAGAACAATAGGTATCAAATGTAGTAAGTTCTAGTCTGGTGAGGTAATTGAAGACTTCCAGACTAACTTCTGAGGGCAGTTACAAATCAGTTCATTATCAGTGCTGAAAAGATCCTGCATGCTTTTTGTCCAGTTATGTCCTTGCTGGCAATCAGCCAGCAGACACATTATTATAAATCAGTCTGGAAAACAGAGGGAATGTAAGAATCCTGGGAAGGATTAAGAAGCACAAGACACATCCATAAAAACTAGGCTTAGTTCTTCTGCTTGAAGACAGCTAGTTTTTGATTATGATTGCTAACTACATGCTATTTAAGTAGGTAGGTTAGCTTTCAGAGGAAATATTCTTAACAACGGTTCTCAGAAATGAGAAACATACATATTTTTAACAATTTTGGGTTTTAATTAGCATTTTCTGTGGCAGATTTGTCTTCCTTCAGTTTCATATGAAAAGAATCTTAAGCCAAAAAATGTAAATCAACAGTCATAGAAACATCCATAGGCAGCAAGTGTACTTGTCAGTATTATGAAGCTAATACATTATGACATTAACATTTCACACAGAATGTAAGATCTAAGTTTAAATTTGTTGCTACATGGATTTATAACTGTTTTTAAATAAAACAGCATTAGGCTAAGGCCAAAGCAGGGGGTGAGAATGTAGACTGCCCTGTCTGTTAATAATAATTGCTTACAGTTTTAAAACTTTTTGAGCTGTCACCTCTCCCAGTGCATAAAGGTGATAAACCTTGCAGTTGTTGAATTCACATAATTATCCAGTGTATTCCTGTTGATATATTAATACCTCCTACATACTTCTTCCTTATGTGTTTGCAAAGTAGCCTTACTGTATCTTTATGAAGTCAGATTATCTGTCTGAGGTTTTCCAATGTTTTAAAGTGTACAGAAATGTGGCTTCTCTTTGACTAGCATTAACCTTAAACACCATAGTAGACATAAGATATCACCTGTCACCAGAGAAAGCCTCTGGTAAATCCCAGTTAGCAACAGTTCTCTGGTATGAAACAGAAAGTTTTGTCTTTTTTAGATTGTGGATTTTTAATAGACTTAATAAGATAACTCTAGATATTTTTATCCAAGTGAATGTTCAGTCACTTAAATCCTTTTGAAGGTCAGAGTCTGTGCATAACAGCAGTAAATTCCTCATGTCAGCCATGCAAGAAAACATCTTTTTTGTCACTTTAGATTTACACGCTTTTACTGAATGCTTCTCTGTTATTGAACTAGAGGAGAAAATGTTCCAGTACTTCTTTATTGTCTATTCTTTTCTCATCTACCTATTCTAAGCTCCTTATAAATGTGTTACTATTTATAATTCTTTAATGTCTTTTAATCATCTGTTCAGAGTCTTTTCTGACCGAAACTAGAAGAAAAGTAGGTTGTGGTGTATTTTCCTAATAAGATATAAGAATTCATTAGTAATTCTCTAGTTTCCTGAAGGTAAATATTTTAAGAACATTTTAAGAGTTTTGTCTAAGAAAATCTGGCAGAAGGGTCAAGAAAGCCCTTAGGAGACTGAGGTCTTGTTCTCTGTTTCTTTTTTTATGGGGCAATGTTTTCTCCTGGCTTTTTTTGAATGAATGAAATGAATTTAGCAAAAAGGTTCTGTTCTTTTGAAGCAATTAAGACTTGGGATTTGGATGCAAAAGAAGGTCAAGGTTCAATTCAATTGAACCTTGTGTTACTAGCATCTATAATACATTTTTGGGAACAGAGGCTTCCAGTCTCCACTTAGTTTTCCAGTATCTTTCAATGTCATTTTATTCACTGAAAATGCCACCCCCAATACCTGATATATACCCATCTAATATTCTAGTGCAGAACAGCTATGAGGTAGTGTGACTTAATTAGCTTTATACAGGAGTAATCAAAGCTGCAGTTATTTTGCTGTGTAGTTCTTGTGGGCTTTTAAGCAGTTAGCCACAGCACAGGTCATGAATGTGACTTCTTTAAGCTTTGGTGTTATGATGGTGTGTTTGATTTTCAGAAGCACAATATTATTAGCATTTATTTATCATTTACAAACAATTTTTTAAATTTTTTTTTTTACTTTATAGATCCCAAAATATTGTAGAGATTAAAAAAAAATATCTGAAAACAAAGTTTGCTCAGCTTGCATTCTTAATAAACCTGTGTTTATTTTAAGTAGGTTTAGCACTACATAAGCACCACATAAGCAAAAAGCTTTTTTTGGATCACCAATTGATGATTTTACAGTTAAAAAGTCATTAAAATGGTACCAGATTCTCAAATATATATTCACTATCAAGTTACAGTTGCCTTTTTTGTTTTAAAGTGATGTTAAACACCAAATATAAGAGGCAATTCCACAAATCTTTTGCAACAAATTAGGAATTAAGATGCTTTTCTTGATGACAGTGTAGCAGTGTAGCAGTGTAGCAGTGTAGCAAATCTATAGGTTTTGTCTATTGGAGTCTTAAATGTGAATGTCAGCATTTGTTGTGTGCAAATGTGATTGTTTCCCAAAGAAATAATTTCTGCTTAGCATAATCAACATTCTGTATTCCTCTAAAAGAATATTATCAATTTTTCTCTTCAAATATGACAATGTTTTAAATATTCTTCTGGCAGGCATTGTTTGAATATATCTTTCACCATGAAAATGACATAAAAAATGTAAGTAACTCATGTTCCTTTTTCAGATGTTATTATGTATGACACAGTTATTTCTGTCAGTATTCTGCTAATTAAGGATCCAGGTATAACATCACAAGTATAGAAGTGGAGCATTAATAGTTTTTTAAGAGTGAGAAATCAGCCAGGAGTGATAATTGGCAAATACAAAGATATGGATTGCTATCTTTTTTGAGACGTGAAACATTCTAATTCTTAAAACTGGGTCCCTCAGCTATCAATTTGAAAAGATCTCTGAATCTAATGATTTCATGTTAGCAGAATTTATTGGAACCTGACTGGTAGCTGAGCTGCCTAGAAAGTTCAGAGTCCTGAGGATTGAGTGTAAGTTACAAAAGACTGTCCATTAACAGAGGAAGGTGAAAATACCTGACAAAACAGATATTGTTGAACATCACTTGACACTTTATACTCCTGAGATGATTGCTTATGCATTTGGGTGAGTTGAAACAAAATGCATTTGATTAAACTACATAAAAATAAAATTTCAATATGATTTTGGATACTTTTTCTAGAAATGTAAATCTGTAGTGCTGAGGTGTTTTGTGATATCAAGAGAAAGATTATACTGTGCATAAGATTGGCTGTAACACTTACTCTTCAAATATTTTCCTCATTATAGTTTCCCTCTTAACCTGTCCAAAATTTTTCTTCTGTAGTTCTTATGTTATTGCACTCAATGGGAAGGATCAAGTTTGGGTGCATATTGTTTAAGCTGTCAGAAAGGGATAAACATTGCAGGGTTTTTTTGGCAGTTCACCCAGGGAAAGGATCTCTTTATGGAATTAATAAAGTGTCAGTATATTACATTGCTGGGTTACATATGTGCACCCAGTTGAAATGTAATCAAAATGCCCAAGTTTGTTTGACAGAAGTTTATGTCAGTAATGCATAGTTCACTAAACAGTTATTGAACTTCCTGCAATACTACAGCTGGTGTGCAATTAGATCTGGAGTTAAACTCCCCAGTAAATCAATAACGCACACCAAAAATATTTTGCTGTTGTTGACATAGCTTCTAATAATTTCCAAATGTACTGCAATGTGAAGCTTTTTAATCTAGTATCAAATGATTATAGTTGTACACTGTCAATTTATTGCATAGCCTTCTTTTAAGAGGATTGAATTGTAATGCACTATTAATCCAAAATATCATTGAAACAGTAAGTGCAAGTGTCAGAAATGTCAGAGAGAAAGAGAAATTAACATTTACATATCCAATACTGAATATGAAGGAAGTGCTTGGGCTTTAGCCCACTAATAATTAAAAATTCATGTTTGTTACTGAAAATCCAGTTCACTAAAAATAAAAGGATCACTTGATATGGAGCTGCATGTGCCTACACTTTTAAGGACATGCAGGATCTGTAGGCTAGACATAGATTCATATAATGCAGGTAATTTTCCAAGAACTCCAGAAAAAATTGGAAGACACTGCATGTATTTTAAAATCCTTGCTGAGAATCCCAAATCACTCTCTTGCAGGAAAAGTTCTGTCTGTATTTTTTTACCCACCTGAGCAAAGAGGCGTCAGATTAATCACCATTACTGTGTAATGCTCTGTGTCTGGTTAATGATTGCATCTTCTTGGAAAAAAATATTGTTGTGAATTTAATTCATACATATTACAGAATAAGGTGTCTTTATAATGTAATGTATGTCTCTGAAGAGATATTTTTTAGCTGTTCAGTTTGCTTTTCTTTCATTTGCTTTCACTGACTTTTCTTATGGGCTTTCTACACCATTTGCAATATAACTCCATTCTCCAAACTGTTTTCCCTTCCTTTGGAACCTCATCTTCATTAATTTTTCATAAAAAATATACAGAAACACCTCCAGGTCTGCTAAAATGTGGCTGCATCACTGTTTATTCACCTCTCCTAACAATGGCATTTCATAAATTCAGTATCTTACTTCTCCCTGAAAAGAATTTGGTTACTTAGGGTTCATCAGAGAAACAGCACATATGTTAACTTTTAAAAGTCAATCTGGCTCTTGCTTGATCACTTTTTATAACATTCACTGACATGTCTTACATCTTTGTATTTTCTGCTGCTCTGTAATGATAGACATTCTTAAAACCCAGCACTTTTCTGTATGATATGAGATGAAACAGATTGAAAGGCTTGGAAGCCTGGGAAATTGACTTAAGTTTGAAAGTATTTACTTTGGGCTTTCTACATGGATAGAACACCACCTCCTGCAGTTTTGCAAATAAAACACAAAGCAGTAGTTACAATATCCTTTCTTTGTCACTGTGCTGGACTGGAGCAATCTGTACTGTTCTCATTTGCATTATTATTTGAGAAACAAAGGCAGTTTTATTATTTATTTTCTGTTTCCTATTTAGCCAGTATTTAGAAAGGAAAAAAAGAATCAGCAGTTTCAGTTGAGAATTGCCATTAATCAGCATGCATTCAACTGGATAAATGAAACGAGGAAATTGGTTCAAATTAAAACTAAATATATCTGTAATCTATCAATTATCAGAAACGTGGGGATGCAAGAAGAGAGAAGCACTGAGCTTTTCAGCACTTGAAAATATATTCAAAAGTCTTTTGTCTTATGTAATGAAAAATTAAACACTTGTCTGAAGAAACTACTATTTTTGTATCCATTATTGTTCTTGACTTGTTTCCTTTTGAACACATATACTTAATAACTGACTTTCTGTACTTCTTGAGCTATTTCTAAAAGCCATTTTATGGGCTAAAGGCTGTAAGAGCAGGGCACTTTCAAAGACTTGTCCAGAAATAGTTCTGCTGCTACTTTTTTTGTTCGACCGTGGCATTGTATTTTGCCATTATTCACAGGTGGGTAATGATGACAAAACACTTTGTCCTGTGGAAGCACAAAGATTGTACATGATACATTTGTGGCCAGAAGTCACGACATCTCAATTTTCCTTACTTCTTCTCAATACTTTGCAGTTTATACTCCCTGATAGAAATCTATTTAAAATGGAATGATGTTAATCTACAAAATAGAGAAATCCAGAAGACACTCACCAAAATAAATGGTGCTAAATTGACTATGGCTAATGTCATTTCCTCAGCTATCTTACAGACTATCTGATGTTGATTTGTCTACAAATAAGACTTTAGTCAATAATTGTTGCTGGGAAAATTACTGCTATTCAACAGCACATCAAAGAAGCAGCAGATGCTCACTATTGTTTCCATCTCCCTAATTTCTAGGTGCATACAATACTCTGTATGAAATTACTGTTTCAAACAACTGTACATTTACCAATTTAATTTTGCAATATAATAGTAAATTGCCACAACCCTACAGGCTATTTTGTACTGCATTACAGCTGGTAGATAGTTTGGAAGTCTTAGGTATAATACCATTCAGCTAAGGAAAGTAATGGTAAAAAAGAAACTCAGAATCATGCTAAATACAATTAAAGAGTCTACATTAATTTTCATTCTTTAAGAAAAACTTTTTTTAAAAGGAAACAGAAAATCCGTCAAGTATCAGGGTTTTCCAAACATTTTTATTTGCACAAACATAAGAACTGAGAGTAAAATAAATTTGTTCTGAAAAGCTTGTCAGGGTTAAGGCTGTTGTTGAAATGGACTCTGCATTTCTGGTAGGCTAAGTGCTCTAGACATAAAACCTTCAGCTTATCAGTATGTCCCAATTATGAGTTATATCCTAAAGTTCATTAAGACTTTCAGAACAAGCAGCACAGCATAGGTTTCAAACTGATTTATGTATTACAGTCAAAAATCCTTGAAAGGGCATTCAGTATCTGCCAATTCCAAATCCATCCTGTTTTTCCCTTTCAGTTATTAATGTGATTGCACCAACATCCAGCAGCACACAGGAGTGGAGGGCAGGCATATCACTACTGCTCTTATGGATTGGTTTTAAATTAATGTATTGTGCAGATTGAACATTGATTTGTACCCAAACTGTACAATTAAAAACCCCCAATTTTGCAGCAAACTGGAATTTAAACATGCTAGCAGTTGACATGGCAAGCTGAAAGCTTTTACTTTTAAAGAACTATTTTAATGCATTTACTAATATTTCAAGAGCCACATTGTCAAAAGACTGTTTTAGTAATAGCATACAAGAAGCCTTTTCAGGCAAACACTTTTCAGAAGTATTTGTAGCTTTGACAGTATTTTTTGATTGAAGTTATTGTAATTGCTTATAAAGTATCAGAAACAGGATCTTCCTCCTCCTTTCCTTTGTTCTTAATTAGAAAATGTAAAAACAGGATTTAATTTCATAGACTTACTTCAAAATGAACTCATGCTGTGTTTCTTGATATTAGTAGAAGATCCCAGAAGAGTTCAGGATCTGCACTGATGGATAAGCTGCTGATACTACTGTCGACTAAGCCTGAAGCAGTCTTAATTCCCATTTTCCAATCACAGCCAAAATTGTTAACCTTGCATAAAATAGTTATCAGAATTAGGGTACCAGAAAGAAACCTGAATGTGTAGCTACAGAAGAGATAATTTTCTGAAACTCAGTCCTCCTTGGGCCCTTGCCATCACAGAACTCTGAGGAAAGCTCTTTGGGGCACAGCATTTGTGGTCTGATCCTTACTCCTCTGAAGTGGCTGCTCCTGCTGCATTAGAAGCAGGTGTGGTATTTGACAGTCGCCCAGGTTGTTTATACACAAAGGCAACAAAATAAATGCAACAAAAGTAACCAATTTTTTAACATAAACTGCTTTCACAAATTTTCCAGTACCGAAACAAAATTAATTATGTATCTTTATATGAAAGGATGAATCTGTCTGGAAGGGTATCTGGACAATTTCTGTCTTGAAGCAAGCTTATTCCCCATTATAGTTGTAGCATCCAAAAGCCCTGTTGGGCAATTTGCAAAGACATTAAGAAAGAAAGGACAACAAAGATAAGAGCTGCCATCTAAGGCCTTCAAGAATTCCACCTAACCTGAAGAAACAGTTTCAGAGTTGTAAATTTACCTGAGTTTTCTCTCTCCTGTTTCTCTCAGAGGCAGGGAATGACAGCGATCTCTTTCTCTTAGGGACAGCACTGGTGCAAGTACTAATCCTGAATTGCTGCAGAAAACTAATTATTCTTTCTCACAAAGCCAGAAGAGAGCAACTTGTCTAAATTGTCATAGCTGTACTGACTTTTCTTCATTATGTCAGATCTAAACCCATTGACTAATTGCAGAATGAACAGGAATCCAGCATAATTGTAGATGTCACTAAATTGGGCTCTTTCAGCATTTCAATATTCACATTAATTTTTCCTGGAATTATTTTTTTCTATGCTACTGAGTGACTGGTACACAGAATTTTTTACATATTGTTCCTAATAGACAACTTGTTTATGATTTCTGTGGTCTGCAAAGTGTTTACCAAACAAAGTAGGCAAGAGAGCTCAGTTCTTTATTATAAAAACACTGTGTTAAAGTTTTTTACCCTACTTCTGATGATATCCTGAAAAATCTAACAAACATAATATGGCTTTGGTATGTTCTGAGGCAAAATGAAATGAAATTTAATATTAAAAAAACCCTCACAAGTTCTTCTATGGTAGGTTGTGGTACAGAAAAGATTTCTATTTGTTTTAACAGAGGTATTGAAATTATAGCTAAAACCTGAAAGGTCATAGCTTCTGGCTGTGGTGGCTGATGAGAGCACATTGATTAGCTTATCTGCTTTTCCAGTACACCAGACAAAAGAGATTTTAGACTTCCACCATCTTCAATAGATACCTGTTTCTTAGAATATTTTTCTGTTTTTCCTGTAATAAAATAATTGTTTACATTACAGACTTTTTAAAGGAAGAAGTGTTTCTTATTCTACACATTTGAGAGTTTCCAGAAGTGATGGCACACTGGTATTAGCAATGAGATGAAAATTTCTATAGTATTTCAATCTTGCTGAACTTATTTATTTCAGTTTATTTTTACTTGGTTTTAACAACTTTTACTAAAACGATGGGAAGCCCGGAAAAAGTGTTTGTGCTTAAACAAACAATAAATTTTGAAGTGCATTGCAGGAGTCTGATCAAATTAATTTTCTGTTTTCTCTTTGATTTAGAAGAAACTGTTTGGATTGCATATCTTTATAGGGACAAATAATCCTTTCAGCTATTTTATGCCCTGAACTACAAAAGTAATAAACAAAAAAGCAGCGCCTCCACCTCAAGTTAACTGGACTTTTGTTTAAAATTTTCTCTTCACAAAAATCTTTGCCATGTTTTCTTTGTGTAAACATTAATTTTGAGATGATGGGTTTGTTTTGGAAGGCTCTAGATTTGGCAGCCCTTGCCACTGAGCACGCACAGTTCAAGGACTGGTGGTGGAAAGTCCAAATTGGAAAGTGCTACTATAGGTAAGCCATTGTTCATTTCTTCTGTGGTGAGTAATTGGGAGTGCAGGACCTGTACTGCTGGGTGTGCTGGGCAATGCTGAACAGAGAGAAATAGCTCAGAAAGTGTTTTGTTGGAGAGTGCTGTGATTACAGTTAAATCTCCTTTAATGTGCAAAGAGACCACTGCTTGAGATAAAGGCATCCATATGGAGTAACTGAATTAGTTGCAATTTTGCCATTGTTAATGGACTTTAAAGTAATTATTTGAAAAGTTAGTCAATAAATGCTAAGAACTATTGTTAAAACAGACCATATAAATATTACAGTATTAGTTTGAGAAATAGCCTCCCAATGAGGGCTTCAGATTGATGAAATAATTCAGAATAAAATATTCATGTTAGACCCTTGCTGCCAGAATTACATATGCTGAGGCCTCAGGCTGCCCCATACACAAGCATCAAACCAGAATAGGATAATGAGAAATATTAGCAATTCTTAAAACAACTACCCACCCTTTCCTTCTTCCTGGGCTCAACTTCACTCCATTTTTTCTCTAACTCCTCCTTTCCAGCAACACAGGGGCACAGGAAATGGAGATTGCAGCCAGTTTGTCTCTGCTGCTCCTGCTCCTCAGGGAGCAGGACACTCTTCCCTTGCATGTGTCTCCCCCTGGCTCACAAGTCCTGCTGGTAGACCTTCTGCAGTGTGGGCTCATCTCTCCAAAGGGCCACAGGTCTTGCCAGGAGTATGTTCCAGCAAGGGAATCCCATGGGGTCACAGCCCCCTTCAGGCTCCAGCATGGGTTCCTTCACAGGCTGCAGGTGGATCTCTGCATCCTCTTAGTCCTCCATAGGCTGCAGGGGCACAGCTGCCTCACTGTGGTCTTCAACAAGGGCTGCAGAGCAGATTCTGCAGCACCTCCTCCTGCTCCTACTGCACTGACCTTATTGTCTGCACAGCTCTTCTCACAAATTCTTACTCCTCTCTCTGCCTGCCACTGTACTGTTTCTTCCTCCTTCTTAAATGTATTATCCCTGCATGTTATTCCTGTGCTGATTATAGGGGTACTACCCCCATCATGGGTGGGCTCAGCCTTGGCCAGCTGTGAGCCCATCTTGGAGCTCTCTGGCATTGACTCTGTCACACATCTGAGACACGTCAGCTTCTCATAGAAGCCATTCCTGAATCCCCCACCTACCAAAACCTCCTCATGCAAACCCAATACATGAGCTTAGAGGTCATTCATTACTTTCAGGATTTTTATGAATCATGTTATGAAGACTAATGCATCCAAGCAGGTACATGAACTTCCAGGATCCCAAAATACCTTACATGGAGCATTGGCTGTGTTTCTTTCTTTTAGCTGGCTTGTTCTGTTTGTGTTTTGCATTTCTTCAGCAAATATGTGCTCTTTGGCTGAAACAAAAGATAATATGTATATGAGAAAGTGTACCATTTTCTATTGTTGAAATTGCATGGTCCTCTTAATTTGTAGTTACGTAGATTTTATCAATTGTGCAAAACATTTGACTGTAATTATGCAAAATAAGTGCCTTTGAGATGAAATAGACTTCAGTTCATTCACAGTGGGGATTACCTGTGTGATCTTTGCCATGGGTGAAGATATTCTGGTCTGAAACTGTTTGGGTAGAGTTGAGACATTAATTGCTCATTTTCTACCATCTGTTCTAAGAGCAGGAGGAATTTCTATGCGTACAAGTACATCATTATTCACCATTCAGCCATTCCAGAAGGCTCCATGTATAAGAGAGGGCCAAATTTCATGGATTTTTTCTTTTTTATAGTTTTGAATGGTTGTTTTTTAATCTTTACACAACGACATGTTTTTTGTTAACGTGTCCATAGATATGTGGTCATAGTGTGCTTTCAGGAAGTTTAAGTTTGGTTTAGTTAGAACTGCTTCATTATTTAATAAGCTTTTTAAAAAAAATATTCAAAAACCCCAATAAACAAGTACCTTCTATATGTATCTGTTCTCTCTTTAGGTTGGGATTATATCGTGAAGCTGAAAAACAATTTAAGTCAGCCCTTAAGCAGCAGGACATGGTTGATATATTCTTGTATTTGGCAAAAGTAAGTAATAGATAAATCATTGTGTTTAAAAGTGTATGGTCTCCATGTCTCCATGCCTGAGGCAATGCATGCTAACAGTTGCAATGGAAGTTGATAGTTTAAAAAATTATTTTAGAGCTCCCAGATTTCACAAACAAGATTTAAAAAATCTCCTATGTTACTGGATTCTTTGTTCTAAACTCCAATGAGGATTATATAGCTAAGAGTTCCAGTATGAAGAACAATATATGGCCTCCTAGGAAAAAAATGCAACAAATCTGTAAATAAAGAGCAAAGCTCAAAATCCTAGTTTCACAAGCAAAATCAAAACAAAGTGAGCTTAAAGGAAGCAAGCAGAGACTTTGAAATAGGGAATGTTCTGTCAAAATAAAGGCATTAAAAGCTTTAAAAGAACAAGTGGCACAGCTGAGTCTCAGAACTACTTGTTTATCAGGATATACATTCGATTCTAAACCTTTTCTAAGACATTCAAGAAAAGGTGGCCTGTGAGAAACTAAAACTGCATTTTTCTTCATCATGTCCTAAAATGAGATGAAACCAGTTGCTCTTTATCAATTCCCCTTAAGCCAGCTGTCACAGACCTGTATGAAAGTCATCACTGGATAGCTAATTCAGATATTCATGTGTACTTTACATTTCTTGAGTAATTTATGTTTTGTATTTAAATTATCATCATTGCTATCTAGAGATATATCTTCAATACTGTGTTTGAAGTTCATTGAAGCTTGTTAATTTTCCTGTCTCTATCACAAGTCATTCTGCAATACATAGGATCACAAAATTATTTGGGTTGAAAGGGATGCCAAAGATGATGTAGTTCCAATCCCCCCCTCCCATATGGACAGGGATGTCCTCCACTAGAATAGGTTGCTCAGAGCCCCTTCCAGCCTGGCCTTGAACTCTGTCAGGGATGGAGCATCCACAGCTTCTCTGGGCAACCTGTTCCAGTGCCTCATAGTAAAGAATGTCTTCCTACTATCTAGTATAGACATAACATCTTTCAGGTCAAACCATTCCCTCTTGTCCTGTCACTACATGCTCCTGTAAAAAGGTCCCTCTTCAGCTTTCTTGTAGGGTCCTGTCAGGTACTGGAAGGTTGCAATTAGGTGACCCCACATCCTTCTGTTCTCCAGGCTGACTCAGCTCTCTCAGCCTTTCCTCCCAGGAGAGGTGTTCCATCCCTCTAATCATTTTGCTGGCCCTTCTCTGGACTTGTTCCATGAACTACACAGAATTATTAAGTTGGCAGAGTAATTGGATTAACAGTGATTCATTACAGGAGATTTGCATCCCCCTGCATCAGTTCTGCTCAGGCAGGAGCTGCATTTGGATTCCACCTCCCGCTCTATAGACCAGCTTGCTCAAGTATAAAGCATTGCACAGCATGATTTAGTGTCTGCTAGTGGACAAGCAGTAGAGTAAGACACTGAGATATGGCTCAATTTAACAGAACTGGGAAAATCAGACTTGAGTTAAGCAGCCATTAAAAAATAATAAGATTGCATAAAGTTCTGTGGAAATATACTGACACTGCGATACTGGTTAGTTTTGTTTATAGTCATTATTGCAACAGCTATCTGGGTTTTTATTATTTTCTTGGAAATGATCTCTCCCTTGAAATGTAGTTTACAAAAATATAAAAGACCAAAAGAAAAAAAAGTAAGAGTCTTTAAAGCAGTCAGGATGTGCTGCAAAGTCACAAAGTATTTCATTACCTAGAAGAGCTAGAAATGGGATATTTTTACAGGAGATAAGCAAGACCATGAGAATGGAGCTATTCTGCTATTATTATATAAACATAATTACTATAGCTGTAGTACTTTTAAAGAGCAGGTCTACCCAAAGCAACTGCGAGTAGATGGAAATTTCCCCACCTTTTTTTGAATTTCTTTTTCCACTTAATCTAAAGAGCAGCTCTACTGTCTACAGAGATGTTGAACAGTGTGGTATCACACTGGATATGGGAATTACATAGGGTACTGTGGCCATGTGGTCTTTGGAGTCAACCTCTAGATAAAGCAATAGAGTAGATTTAAGTCATTAGTGCTCAGACAACATACTTCATAAAGAAAGATAAAAATATAAAAAAGGGGCAGATCTACGGGAGTTTCACACTGTCCATTTTTTAAACTGGATGCATCATTCACGGTTAATGATGTAAGTTCCAATCTACTAAATACCATGCCCTCCAAAACATTTGCTCTTTTATAGATTTTCACAAGAAGGCATTAGTTTTTGAACTTAATACAGGAAACGTGAGGGACATTAGCAGGACGTGTATAAAAAATATCTGTATTTTTTTCATTTTGCCAATGACCAACTTGGAATGGTAGTCCCTTTCTTGGAAGACACTCACAGTTGTCAGCTCTTTGACAATTAAGTATGTTATTGAGTGGTCATAGGAAAAAAATTCTTTGCAAATGTCTATAGCAGTATATATCTATGGGATTGCAAAAAAACAGTGTGCAGTTGTGATTGTTGGCAGTCAGAAGTCCATGAAGTTAAAAGGCAAAAGCAGAAATCATGATTGGTGGTTTCTCAGATGTTCAGTTAACATTGATATTTGTCTTATGTTCATCACAAAAAAGTTTTATCAGAATACCAATCACAAATTCTTTCTCTTTTTTAGTAGTATCAAATATTAGCACTGATTAATATACTATATCTCTAATAAAATCCTTTTCTCCTCAGTGGGAGATAGATAAATCATTCTAGCAATCTAGTTTCCCAAAGCATGTGTGCAGGGTTTTCCCTTTGCTGCAGCTGTGTGTGCCATGCCCCACAGCAGGAGAGCTTTACAGCTGCACTCTCAGACAGCTGCTGAGATGCTCCCTATCAGCACTGGACATATTGGATGTCCAGTACTCACACAATTATTATCCATATTGCACATTTTCATAATCTACTCAGAAGCCAAAATCACAGATGCAAAGCTGCCCTCTTTCCACAGGGTTTTATTGTTTCTGACAGGGGACGTTGGTTGAGCAGTAAGGAAAATTGGAAGTGCTGCTGCTCTGTGCAGTGCAGTCTTATTTGACTAAGTAAAGCATTTTGATATTCCAGCACTATCAACCTGAAGTTTCAGTTCTTTCAAGCTTAAACACAAGTTTTTGAAAATACATTAAACAGGAAAATATATCCAAGGTGATACCTTCACCTCAGTGTCAAAGTATATTTTATATGATAATAAATAAAAAGATATTTTAAATTAGTAATATTCAAATTAATAATGTATAGATGGTATGAGGTAAATTTAATTATCCTAAGTAGCCCATTTTATCTTCATTACACAGGTTTATTCAGTATTCACTCCATTATTTTCCAATATTATTCATCATCTCAGCTAATGGTTTACTGCATAAATTGAGGTGTCATCCCTTTTATTTATCTCCCTTGTTAAACAGCAGAACTTGTATAAAAGTCAGACATTTGACATCTATATGCACTTTTTATTTGCTTAGGTGTATTTGCGCTTGGATCAGCCTGTAACAGCTTTGAACCTTTTCAAGCAAGGGTTAGAGCGATTTCCTGGAGAAGTGACTCTTATTTGTGGAATTGCCAGAATCTACGAGGTATGCACCCACTATTCAATCCTTATAGTGGCCAAATTTAGCTGCTTGAGCAAGAAAAAAGAGTCAGTAGTTGAATATAACTGTCAGGTTATCAAAAACCAACTGTGCTGATTTTCAGTGTCACTAATGCAGAACAGGTAACTTTCCACAAAGCTAACAAGGTAATGTCAGGAGAGCCCTGCAGGTTTATTTGTTTCAACGATTAATCACACCAGTGAGATCCCATTTGCTCTTGGCATGCAGAAGCAAGTCCATATTAACTTGTCTAGATGTTGTCCTTACTAGTTTATACATGTTTCATCATACTAAAACTGCTCAAAAACTATCAAAATTATGCAGCAAAATAGTTTTTTTTGTCTGTGTTGTTTTTATTAGCACCTTTAGTTTCTTCACACTCCCAGAACACTTAGAATATGAATGTTTCTTACTTAGGAAGTAAATGTTGTATTAAGTTGGATTAGTTATAAAGTAACTTAGTTGCTAGTTATTAGTTTTTAGATATAAAGCTTCACTTTAGCATGATAGCAATGTATTTTGTATTTTAAAATGGTGTATTTTCACATCCATTAGTGGACTTTGTATTGTTTTTCGCTGAAAGTTGTAATGTGCTATTCCAAAACAAATGTTAAAAACAAACTAATGAATGTATTTTTTTGTCTGTATTCATGCTTGGCATTCTATCCTGTTCTCATCATTCTCATCCAACCCTAAGCCTTAATCCATTTTCATATTAAATCCTTTTTGTCCTTCAGCAAGATGAAAACAGCTGCATAATTTTTGAGGCTTTTCTTTCTGAATTTTTGAATAGTTTTTAATATGGATATTATTTTGCAGAACCATACATAACATTGCATAACCCTTTAAGGAATTATTAAAGAGCAGCATATATTTGGTAGGATCCAGTTTGCACTGACACTTGAGTGCAGGATTATAGCTTCATTAGCAGAGATTTGTACTGCAGCACAGGCCTGCTTTCATTACATAGACTCACAAGTGGAATATATGTATCAGGCATCTTAATCAGAGCTTTTCTTCTCAGTCACCAACTTTTGACATTACAAAGAGTTGTAGAGCATTTTAGGTTTAAAAACCCCACAATTTTAAAGGGACTGCTTTATTGCTATTCTCTTTAATCACAAGAAATCCTTTTTTTTGTTTCTTTTGTAGCTAAATGCACTGCTGAAGTTATATAAAGGCATATACTTTAGTTACGTTGGGAGCACATTCTATCTATACACAGGTAGAAATTATTCCTATAGAAACACAGCAGTGAGTTTGATATTTTATTTCTTGTGTGGGATAGGGTTCTCAGGACCTTGCACCCCTCAGAAACACTTTGCTGTCATTTATAGCAGTGAGTTTACCCTAGTTCATCTTTCAAGTAGCACAGGTCCAAGCATATGTTTATATATAATACACTTCTCTTAACTGTCATATCCTAGGTTGTAGAAGTTTTAGTAAATACATGATTCCTGTTTTCAAAGGCACATAATAGATTTTCATGTGCAATTGTATTCTCGTTTGTGTCCGGAGCAATTAAAGAGTTGATTTAAGAAGCACTGAAGATAGTTGAGACATTGTCTGGGGAAGTGAGTCTGTTCTGTTGTTAGCATGCTGGAAAGCTGCCTGCACAGTTCTGGGTATCCAAGATGTTGTGCAAGAAGGGGCAGATGTCTATTGCCCATGGTGGTCCTGCAGCACAGGTCCCCTGCAGGGTCACAAGTCCTGTCAGTGAACCTGATCCAGTGTGGGCTCCTCTCCTTGTGGGGCCACAGGTCCTGCCTGGAGCCTGCTCCAGTACAGACTTCCCACAGGGTCAGAGCCCACAGCAGCATCACCTGCTCCAGCATGGGGCTCCTCCACAGGCTGCAGGTGGATCCTGCTCCCCCTGGCCCCCCATGTGCTGCAGGGGCACAGCTGCCTTACCATGGTCTTCACCATGGGCTGCAATCCCAGCTCCAGAGCCTGGAGCAGCTCCTGCCCCTCCTCCTGACCTTGATGGTTGTAGAGCTGTTCCTCTCACATGTTCTCACTCTTTTCTTCCAGGCCACAGTTACATCTGTGCAATAGCTTTTTCCCATTTTTAAATATGTTACATGTTATCACAGAGATGTAACTGCCTTCTCTGATGAGCTCAGCCTTGGCCAGCGTGGCTCCAGAACTGGCTGGCATTGGCTCTGTTGGATGTGGAGGAAGCTTTGGCAACTTCTCACAGAAGCCACCCCTGTAGTCACCCTTTGACTTCCAAACTCAGTACAACAGGATGTCTCTTTTTCTAAAAAATAAGAACCAAATCAATCTCTTTTTGTAGCTGTGGCATAGAGTTAATTTCAGCTAAGACATTACTAGTAAATCAATATGCATTCCTCTCATGGATGTGTGTGTTGCTTGTGAAGATGCCAAACAGTGGTGTTGAATGGAGCATATATAATTAATCTCAATTATGTAATGTACAGGGCACAGATAAAACACTCAGTAGATTAACATTTTTATAAGTTCCACATTAAAAATAAGTGATAAACAGTATAAGTAATTGGAATTTTTTGTCCAATTGTATAGGAAATGAACAATATCTCCTCAGCTGCAGAGTACTATAAAGATGTCTTAAAACAAGACAATACTCATGTGGAAGCCATTGCATGTATTGGCAGCAACCATTTTTATTCAGACCAACCTGAGATAGCGCTGCGGTTTTACAGGTATCTGTACTTACGGAGAGGGAGGGGAACAGAATATGTGAAAAGGTAATATAAAGGGTTGGTTTTTGTAATGCAGGAAAAATAATTAGGATATTGGTATGGGAGTATGAATGAACATTTGGATGAATATTACAATAAAATCAACTTTTGTGTCTTTTTATCCGGTGATAAGTGCATCACTACAAAATTGTAATCATTACATGAGGAGTATGTAGAAATATCAACAAAGATTATCAAAACAGTTACCATTCAACCAATAAACAAGGAAAGTTCCTTCACAGCATGAGGCAGTTTGAGAACAGTGGATCTTACTCTCAACTTCAATTGCATACAGAAGCCACAAGGACTTCCTCTTTAGCCCTTACTCCATCTGAAGTGACCAGGAATTGTGACCACAAAATCCCTGACTTGGAATGTGGGCTGACCTTCCTGTGTGTTTTACTGGAAACAGTGAAAAGATAGTTGCTGCTTGATTTTTATTTCAATACAGTCAGAGTGCAAAGGAGCCTGACATTCGCTCACTAAGAGCAGATTAAGTCAGCAAGAGCACTGTCATCACATTTCTGTTGGACTTGAGCTCTTTTATGCTTCAGGTTCAGAAACTCACACTCATGCTGCAGACAGCAGCTCTCTTTTTCCCTGGCCCTCATTCTGGTTTTTCTATTTATATTAACGTACAGAATTTTTATAATACATTTCCATTTTAAAAGACACATTAAACAATATCAGTGTGAATCAAAATCTGAATTATGCTTGATGTGTAAGATTAATATAGATTCACATCTAAATATACTGTTACTAATTAGAGCAGTATTGAACGATGGGAATCAAGAAAAATATTGAAGTCGAGAGTTATGTAAAGTAGCTGCAAAAAACTACAGCTTGATTGATGTCAAGGGATTGAAAAGAGGAAACAGAGAAATTCTGGTATATCTCTGTCTTACAGTAAAGTCAGATCATGTGACCAAGTCAAGAATACAGATGTTACTAATTTACACAGACTTTTGCACAGTTGTGATTATAATAAAAAATACCTTGCACTGCCCTTCATGAAACTAACAAGTGTAAGGCTATAACACTTGGTTTTTATACCCTCTCAGAATAGGGACAAAGGAGAAGAGAATTTTGTCTTTTAGAGCAGAACTACTTGAAATTAATTTTTAAAAAAATGAAACAAATGTTTTCTTTCTATCTAGACGGCTCCTGCAGATGGGTGTTTATAACTGCCAGCTCTTTAACAATCTGGGCCTCTGTTGCTTCTATGCCCAGCAATATGATATGACACTGTCTTCATTTGAACGGGCACTGTTTTTGGCTGAAAATGAGGAGGAGACAGCAGATGTGTGGTACAACTTGGGACATGTGGCTGTGGTATGAAAAATACAAATCCTCTTTCCAAATAAATACAATTTATAAAAAATGTAAAAAAAGTAACTAGGAAGGAGTGATATCTCTTTTTGGAAGTACAAAACCTGGTAGTGTACAGGATAAAGTCCTGTACAGATGGAATGTTCATTTGTGCTTCAGTAGGGAAGAAGTGACAAGAGAAAAAACTGTACTTTACAGAACCTGATTTTCTCTTGCTAAAAGATTCTCACTCCCCACTGCCTTTAACTTTCCCATTTTTCTAGAAGAATTGCAGCATATACCAGCCCTTGATGGCCTTGGCTGCAAAACAAGCTAATCTGATTTTAAAAAACTGGAATTCAAGATATTTTTCCAGGAACTGTTATTTGTTTTATAAGGAGAATTAGACTGATTCTCTTGTCATAAAAATACAATTCAGCACCAATTAGCCAATATTAAAGTACTGCATAGGATATAGTTGAGAAGGTATGTTCTTTTGTCTTAAAGGCAGTTATAGAAATATTTTGTAGTTGTGTGATAAACTTTGTTAAATTTCTACACAAATTTTCTTACAGTCTTGCCCATTTTTGCAAATATTCTTCAAGAAGTTGTGTTGGATTTCTCTTTAGCCAGAATAAGTTTGCTGAATAAAGTTTTTGACAGCTTTCTAACATGAGTTGTCTTCAATTGCTGATAATGATTTGAGTCAGAAACACAACTGTTTGTCTTGTACTGCAGCTAGGATAAACACAGTAATTTATACTGCCTGAAAGATTGAAATTTGAACTGATATGCCTGTATTTTTCAGCATTTGTCACTTTTGATGTTTAACCTGATGCTGTGTCAGTGTCAGTCTTAACACTAGTAGTAGTCAGCTGCTCCATCTGAGAAGTGAATCTTAAATATGTGTAGAGACAGAGAGGCAAGATGACTTCCTCTCTGGAGACATCTGTTTTTCTTACCCTGCTATAGACAGTAGCAGACAGCATAATCTTTGGATGACACTTTAATCATCTAAAAGTTAAATTGGATGAAGTGAATATCACTTGAACATGGAAGTTTGTGCTGGAGAGAAATGATTCTGTCTATAGAAAGAATAAGGAAAAAAATCAGAGGATCTGGAAAGAAAGCACATACATTTCTGATCAGCATGTTTTCATTGTAATTTGCATTCCATTGTAGTACTTATGGGTAAAAAGTACTTATGGGGAAAAGCTACTCCAAAGACCAAAACAGATGCATGTTGTTTCCAGTCTTTTCACAAATGAAAACACAGTTTTACTTTTAGGGCATAGGAGACCTGAATCTGGCTTACCAGTGTTTCAAGCTAACATTAGTCAACAACAATGACTATGCAGAAGCTTACAACAACTTGGCTGTGCTGGAAATGCAGAAAGGTCACACTGAGCAGGTGAGTGCTGAATCTCAGCCTAAGCAGAATGCAGAATTTTGGCATTTTGTATTTAACAAACATGTCTTTTCTCTGAGATGGAGACACCATATGAATGTCTAACAATGTTACAAAGCTGGGATAACTATTCTACATTTTTCAGTGTAAGCTTCATATTGTCATGCCATCTCCCATTAAACTGTGTATCCTTTGGCATATACAAATGATGCATCAAAGACCAGCAAGGTTTCCAATAGCTTTGCAGTGGTTGAGATTTTTTTTTAAATTCATACCCAAAGCAAATCTCATGACTTTGTAATCATCACTTAAAACAACTTTAACTGTATATTCAGTTTATAAATGTAGATAATACTTTTTTTTTTGTTGGGTGGCAGAAAAGAGCAATCAGATTAGCTCTTGAAAATTGGGGCTTTTTTAGCAAGGAGAATGCATTATAATTTTTTCAGAAAGGAAGAAGTTCTTGATAAATACTTTTGCATCAATAAGCTTGGTGGTTCATCTTACTTAGAGTGACTATACTAGGTGTATTGTGCTTAGATGTATAATTGCATGGTAGAATAAATGTAACCAGTTTTATACACATGCAGGGAAAATTAATATGTGTTTTTTGGACTGTTTTGGACAGAACTACTGTGGGCTTCCTTTAAACCTCATGAGAGCAAGCTAATTTGATGGATTCATATATACATATATAGAGAGAGCTAAAATAAATTATAAATACCCTTTTTAAGAGCAAATTCTCTTAGACAGAAGTTAACTTCATTCAGATAACCTAACAATTACCATGGAAACAGTGAAATGAACCCACTGTCACTGGATATTTCCAGTGACAAATAACTTTGGGTTTAGTTTCAGTTTCATAATCATAAATGTATAGGCATTTAATTTCCTAGCAGAGTATACCCTCAGTTGTGAAAGTGTGATTGCTCAGAATTAGCACTGCAGAGCCTTTCCATTAGAAGAGCTTCCTGTCTACTTTAGTTTTTAGCTTTAAAATTTCAGGTTTTTTTCTTGTATCACTTGTGTAATTAAAAATTGGGATAATTTTGGCAATAAAAATATGCACAGAAGAGTTAAAAAGGGATGATATTTTGCTTATCTTGGATTTAATTTCACATTATTTTTTCATAAATACTGTTGCATGTACTCAGATTTTTCAGATGCACGAAGTTTTAATAAGTTTCTAGTTCAGTCTTGCAACAGTTTACAGTTACTTTTGTTTTGAAATGTTTTGGAGTTTTCCCCATTAAGTTCTCCATTTTTTAGTACAATCTTTCACAAGACTTTGCAGCATGAAGCTATACAATCTGATACTTAGGGTTTTTTTTACCTTTTTATGCCTCTACTTTGCTAGTGAGAAAAAAACCCTAATTTTATTAAAATGTTTGAGTGTGAAAGCTGTCATTTATATGATAAAATTTATGGTTTCAGGGATGCTTATGACAGAGCCGTGAAACACAACAGATAAATACACTGGGGTGTTCTTTAAATACTTTGGATTTTATTTAATTGACTTGATATATTGTCCCCAGGATTTAAATTTAATTGCTTAATTGACTATGTCCCAGTAATTTTTTTCCTGACTCAACTAGAGGTCTTTATTCATTTCAATGTTATTTGACTCTGTTATGTCTACACTATGGATGTAAGCTTTTCTTGTTAGAGACTTATTGCATTAAATCCTTGTTACTCTCCCTCTCAGGTTTCACTATATTATTTTTTAATTTCTCTGTATAGGCAAGAGCTTTGCTGCAGACTGCTTCATCTTTAGCACCTCACATGTATGAGCCCCATTTCAATATTGCCATTCTCTCAGAGAAGGTAATGCATTATCCTGTTCTTGTAATGTAAGAACTAAGTCTTGGTGAGGCAGGTGGTGTTTTATTGTTATTACTGAGAATTCCAGATAGATAAGATAAAAGAACACAGAATGCATAAAATCAAGGAAAATGCTAAATTATATTTTCATTTTAATACCGAGAAGTGTGTCAAAGTAGCCACTCCTGTGTTTGCTTTTGAGAATAAATGAGGCCACCTGGCTATGTAGTGTAATTGTCCAAATGCCTGGAAGATGAACAGTTTGTTAACAATTTCATCCACAGTCTTTACAGTCATAAGCTTTTAATAATGATAGAAAGAATATCCTTTACTGATAATATCTTACTGATCTCAAAAGGAAAATCTGTTCTTCAGTTTTACAACCTCTGAATTTTTTGTGTTAATAATCTATTTCATCTAGAGTGTCTGAGACACTGTATTAACAGTGTCCAACATTTCTGTTAATAAGAGAAACTTGTACAATTTTTTTTCTTGTTTCTTCACAAGAAGAAAATTGCTCCTTTGCTTGTGCCTACTCCTTCATGATTCTGTTATGATTCTGTGTTGTGTGGGCAGCTCCACTCCCACAGATGCTGAAATACACACATCAAGGAGAGAATAACCCATTAATTTGTAAGTGTATCCTCTCCACTGTGAAACACAAGAGGGTGTTGAATTATTGTATTTTTTACTTACTGACTGGAGAGTAAATGTAAATGCAAATTTCTTGTTATGTAGATTTTGCACAAAGAACCCTCACAGGTTATGGGAGAAGACAGACAGCCACATCAGCCAGGTGTTGGTGCAGTGGGGTTATGCAATCCATACATTCAGTGTAAGGCCATGGTTTATAAAACATGACTTCTATGGCCAGGGCCTTGGCTTTTTCTCCTTCAGAGAATTCTTGAGAGAATTCTGAAGCTCTGTGTTGAGTGATGCACGGGCAAAAAAGGCATCCTGGCTGTTCATAGCTCCTCCCTCTCCATGCAGGAGTAATTACTTCTACTACATGTATTCCCAAATATTTGAGTTCTTTTTTGCTGAACACACTTTCTGAGATGCTTTCCTTTCAATCCTTCCAGAAAATTATGGCTATTTAGGAAAAAAAGCAAATTCTCTAAGTGGAGAACAATTTCTTCTAAAAGCAGCAGAGGAGCACCAATAGTTCTCCAACACTGTTGTGCATCTCTGTAAGGAAGCAGGAAATCACAGTTGTTTTTTTTTTTTACAGAGGCCTGATGGGTTGTGTTTTGCTTGTATATACAATAGCACTTCTGTGGAGTTTATAAGCAAAACTACTATTTTTATTACTCCTTACTTCAAGCACTGGGCATGGTGTCTCTTGTCCATTCTCCAAGAAGTTAGTTGAAATGGAATATGTCAAATTGATGTCTCGAAACCTCCCTCCCATTAAAATCACATTTCTGTCTTTCTTATCCCCTGATGTGAGTGCAACATAATCCTGCATCCAAATGTCTGTATACTGACTGTTCACTCTTCAGAGCAGCTGTGTTTAAAATTTGTGAGCATCAGAAATGTCCTGCACAGAATGCAAAGGATGCATGATGCAGTGCTTGGATTTTCAGAATTGGTATGTGTGTTTCTTACAGGTTGGAGATCTTCAGAAAAGTTACACAGCAGCTCAGAAGTCTGAAGAAGCATTTCCAGGCCATGTTGATACACAGCAGCTCCTCAAACAGTTAAAAGAGCACTTTGCTATGCTCTGATGAGCAAATTTTTTATTATGTAAGAAGTTAACCAGAGCAAATGTCCCATACACATTTTGAGAATACCAGCTCAAAGTAGATGAGCTATACTTAATGCATTCCTGTAGCAAAACTTGTGTTACTTTGAGTAGCAAGAAAAGATTGAGTTTCAATTTCTTATCATCTTGAAAGATAACATTTATTCAAATGCAGCTGGAAAATTTTGCAGCTATGTACACAAAATATTACAGAAAAGTGTGTTTTTCCTGGCTTTTATGCAGGAAAAAATTAGTTTTAAACATTTCCATGTGACAATCTTTGAAGAAACAGAGGAAAAATACTTCCTAACTGGTTTTCAAGTTGGCTTTTGATAGTATAGTTTTCATGTACTTTCTTACAGAATGTTAGGTTTTAAAATTAAAATATTTTAAAAGAATCTTAAATACATATGTAAAGTATAAGTTCTTATATTCCTTGTACTGTATGAGTTAAATAAATTCAGTTCATATGAGTTGTCTCATTTGTTTATGTAAGTTAAATGACATCCTTATTGCCATGAAAATCTGGGTTGATAGTCTGAACATTTTGAGAGATTCCACAGAACTGGTAGTAAATTGTATAAATGTATGTGTTCCTCTCTACCCAGGAGGGAGTTTATTCTGGATCTCAGTGAGGGAGAAGGATTTCTAGAAGCTTGCAGAATTAAGAACTAATAGTTGAGAACAAGGCATTGATGGGGTGATTGCATGTCTACCACATAAACACTTGCTAAATAAATACTTGGATTAATCTAACTACAGGAATACTTCTACTAACCACAAATGAAGACTTTCTGTCACACTTTGTGATTTAGGATCCTTTGTGATTTTTTTGTGATTTAGCTAAAAGGAATAAATTTGCATGAATTCAGAACATGACCTTTTTAAAAGACCTTTAAGAAATGTGGGATATTAAGGCAATCTGAAATGGCACATCCTGAAACAGACCTTTGAAATCTTTTCATGCTTCTCTGATATATTAGGGGGAATATCTTAGCTTAAGGGGCAACCCTAAACATGCTTATGAATCTTATGCCATTTTTTTAGTATTTATTACTTTGCTACCCTCATCTTGGACAGTTGTAGCTGGTGAAGGTGGGTGCTGGGGAGCTCAGAAGAGTGTGCCCATAGGTTCCCCCACAGATCATTCTGTAGGTGACAGAAACACTCATTAATTGCTGTCACACGGTGTGAAGTGCAAAACCTTTATTGGCTGAATAGATGCAGCATCTTCTATGGAATTTCATTTTGTCCACTTTCATTTAATATTATTGGAAATTCATCACAAACTATTTAAAAGGGACTCTTAGTTACCAGTAATTCTCATCAATTAAGATTTTACTTGCTGCCAATATACAAGAATTTAGAGAGAAATTTAATCCTTTCATCTGTGGTATTTATGTCTTTCCAGCTGTCATTACTAAACTTAGAAAGGTACCAGAAAAGAAAATTGTCTTGGCAGTTTAAACACAACTGTTGAGAATTTTTGAATGTCATATTACTAACTCAAAATAATTTTCAAATTGCATAGTAAATAAGCCTATTTCTGTATGAACTGGAACAGAAATGAGTAATGCAGCTCTAGTTTTTAATCCAGTGTGGCCATATACAGATGATATAAGATTCTTATGCTTACAAGATGCCACTGTTTTCACAGTTTAGGTTAATGATCTGAGTAACTCTTTTTCTTCTAGCAAACAGTGCCCCTTACAACATGGATCCGATTTTATTATTCTTTTCTTATTAGGGAATGTATGAAAATTGAAAGGGAAAAGGATGATATATGTTAAGGAATGCTTCACACAATATGCTTGTGCAAATCAGATATTTAAAAAATTTCACCTCCCCTAGAAAATACAAAGTTCTAAACAAGAATTAAAACCTTTTTATCTCCTTACTCAGCAGCATCTGCAAGCCTATCCAAATTTTTCTTACGTGGTGTATTTTGATTGCCCCAAAAGGCAGCAGCAATTTGCTTTGTTGATCTTTTGTGCCCCAAAGCAAGGGTCTGACAGTATATTTTTCACGATTAGCACTGTACAAA
This sequence comes from Erithacus rubecula, assembly GCF_903797595.1. Taxonomy (NCBI): domain Eukaryota; kingdom Metazoa; phylum Chordata; class Aves; order Passeriformes; family Muscicapidae; genus Erithacus; species Erithacus rubecula. The sequence goes on from NC_136688.1 coordinate 43,809,344, forward strand.
TGAAATCAAATGTGGTAATGAGTTCAGCAGCACAGTGCAACAAAGGATGAATCAGCAGGCTGTTCATCCTGGAAGAATCTTTCGATTTCATTGTGTGTGAATTCGGTGTGAGCCCCATCGAGCAGATGAATGGGCAGCCTCTGGGGCAAAGCCTCTGGTTAATTGAGGATGACACAGCACAGCACAATGCATTGGAGCCTGCTCATCCCTGCAGGATCCTGCTGGAATGCTGTGACCTTAGTATTGCAAGCAGCATTTCTGTAACACAAATCGTTTTTCCTCTGGCTTGTAGCACAGATCCGTGTATGTCTGGCCAGCATTTACAAAGCCTCTTCAGATTAGAAAATAGAGTACAATTTTTAAAACCCACAATTTTTTAATCTACAGTGCTGATAGTTGCACAATGAAGATGCCTGGAAGGAAGCTTGAAGCAGATGTCTGGAGGGTCTTGAGGTTTCTGTGTCCCTGAAGGAAAGGTTTGTACAGTTTGTGGCTGTTGCCATCAGTTTTATCCTGCTTCTTGACCATCCTTTTTGCTGGGGTCCTTCTAATGGATGAGTCAAATTAAAAGGTGATAATGTAGGGTTAGATTATTAAAGGAATTTGATTCTTCTGCTAGATGTTATAGCCACAGCTGCTATAGCCACAAAACTGTGGCTGAAATCAACCACAATTCACCCTTAAGGGTTGTGAATGATTTTGGCTGCAAAAAGCTTAAAAGTTGTACAGAACAGATGCAGTTTGCCATTAGGTGCCGGTTGGGTCAGTGTATGACTGGATAAGGATCCAATTGCTAGTGCTGGTGGGTTTTTTGTTTGATTGCTTCCTTTCTTTGTAGGCTAGAGGGAGAGATTTTTGGGTCGTTCAGTCTTACGTCTGGTATGACGTGAGTCAAGCTTTTTAAGCATGAGCTTCTTCTAATGAACTTTTTTTGTACTTGAGTGGCAATGCTGCTGGAGCAGCATCAAGTTTTGTGAAAGAATTTGTATTTAGTTGCTCTCACTAACTACCACGTTTGTCTTCTTTCTCATGGATACTTTCAATACAGTTTAGTACAGTACTCTATCCCACCATCACAGGGAACAAGAGAGCAAGTGTAGAATGCAAAATGCCCTTTTCTCTGAAAAGGAAAACAAAATTAAGTTTCTCTGTGTGCCTTGGGAGATGAATAAAGCAAAAGCTAAGAGAATTTGATATTCGAGTTATTTACAGGTTTGTATCTCCAATCACTCTCAAGCTGGTAAAATGGTGTTACTAGTTTCCCTGAATACTGGAATTTTTAGAGTTAATGAGTGCTCAGAAGCTGCAAATACTCAGAAGCATCTGTAAGCAGGTTAAATCTGGAATATATGCCATGAAAGCAATTTTTGTTGCAAAATTACCAAGTACACATACCCTGAATTACTCTAACTGAAGGAAGTGTACAAGTACTATATGTACTTTCATTCTGTTGATTACTTACAGTAATTGCTTAGTGTCTTCTCCTTGTGTTTAGTTTGCTAGGAGGTCATAAAGATTTAGATGAAAAAGATTTCCTATTTAGATACTAAATCTGAATAAACCTGAAAAAAATCAAGTAAATGAGTTCATTGTAAAAAACTCTTCCCAGCACATAGTGCATTAATTGTGTATAAGAATATATCAGCCCATACAAGTGTGGGGGGTTTCCTCCATTTCCTGCTTGCTTTTTGACAGGTATTTCCAGTGAAACCAATTACAGTGTGAGAAAGATAAGTCTTGAAGCCATTAGAAATGAGATACAAGTAGAAACAGCAGGATGCAAACCTTGCTCAGGACTATGGAAAGGGCAAAGTCATTAAGAGCCAGGAAGCTTGGTTCCAGCAAGTAGACCACCCCAATAATTTCATCTCATTTTCAGATTATTCAGTTTACATAACCATAAAGTAATTGCAAAGATTCCACATTTTGGCTTTGGTATTGTTTTATACTACTATCAGTTCCATATTTTTCTAAGTCTATATACTTGAATAATACCAAGCATCTTTAAAGATATTACATATGTTAACTAATTCTCCTTTCCAGCAATAAATTTAGCTCATGCTAACCAAGGGTCATCCATCAAGAGACTGGACTAATGGTACATGAGAACAAAAACAGATGCACATGTCTGTCCTAGTTTTCAAGGATATAATTGTTAGTTCTTCCAGAGATACTGATGGGGGAGGCCCAGTAGAAAAACTCTGAAAACCCCTGACTTCTGTCTGCAGTCCTGCAATGTCTGATTGATAGGCCTGTCATTACTAAGCATTCATTTATTAAGGTATTAAATGGTTGATACTTGAATTAATGTAAGATTTGAAATTCCATATAAATTCTGGGAAGGTGGATTAGTAAGCAGACAACACATTTATCAAAAGTCTTGGCTGTATAGACCTGGCTGTCATTACTGGACATGTGGGAGACATCCACAAATAGCCTGTGTTTTTAAGTCAGGGAGGTAAAGTGAAGAAAATAATTCTCCAAGAGTGCCTTAGACCCCAGTCTAACAGGACACTTGGAAGGGTGTGTGGAATGGGAGATCCTGTTTTGCAGAGGTGTATGGATATTAACAAAAATAATAAATATAATAGTAAATAAAATGCGGCTACTTATAAATGACTGACATTCTTTACACTTTTCAGCCACACCCTGGTAGTCTTTATAATCCTTATTAGCCAATGTACATATATTCATCAAACATTAACTTTTAAGCAATTACAAGTGAAGTTCACAAATTTTTGAACCACTGGCAATATGTGATAGGTCTCATACAGTTTACCAGAATACAACATCATCTTAAGGGAAAAAGTTAGACATACGCAGCCATCTTAGAAAGTTACTGTAATTAATCTGAAGCTTCAGATGCTCCAATGCCTCTAAAATGAAAAAACACCACCACCACCAGAATAGACACCTTTCCAGTTAGACCAAAACTTAAGATTCTTGAAAAAAAGCCTAAGTAATGACAGATGCTTGATTCTGAAGGGAAAAGAGAGTTGTTTCATGGGGTAGCCTATGGCTCATGTCACCTGTAACTTCATATCATGTTATCTTGGTGAGTCCTACTGTGCTGCAACATAACCCAATGACAGTGTAAAGTAACAGAAGATGTAAGCAAAAATCACTTCAGGCTAAATATCTGTCATTTCTGAGAAAAAAGGTAATTCAGGCACAAATCTCTTGAATAAGAAAGAGTAAGAGAAAGCTGGAAAAGTGTTACTTGGATTCGAAACAATATTTTCATGTAACACTAAAAGGAACCTTTGAGTCTCTTGGAGTTTATCCCATAGCAACATAGCCAACTTTGTTAAGATTAGGTTCTGTTGCAGCTCAATATCATTTCTAGCAATGTGCAAACAGACAAGCTTTACCCATATAGGTCTGTTCAAGCACCCTGAGGGAAAACAAACACTCCTATTACGTGGGATTCTAGGAAGTACATACTATAAATAAATTCTCCTTTCTTCTCTGGCAGCCCCACTTCAGTTCAGGTTCAGAGCAGCACAGCAGGTAGCTTGACAGGCTTCAAATTGTTTGTTGTTTACCACAAATCTGTTTGTGTTTAATGGATCCACAGAGTGCCATGCTCCTGGGAGCAGTGCCATCCTTGCCTTTGTGACCGTGGATATTTGAAAGTCAGTGCTAGAAATGGTTATTACATTTTTCTGCCCCTTCAGGAGTTCATATCACCAGACATGGTGAATATAACTAATCTGTTTTAATGATAGCAAAGAAGCTAAATACAGGAAAGATGAGGGCTTCTTTCATGCTTTTTTCTCCATGCATATCCATAGCAGGAATCAGTGGTGTGCTTCCCATCTCTTGATTATACCTGTATAGCAGAACAATTTTCTTTCATCAATCCTGATTTCAGGAGTTTGTACCAGTGTTTTCATCTCTACTTTGATGACAAAACTGCTTACAGCAGAGAAGCCATGGATGTAGTAGCCCCTCACAGCTGCTGGGAAATAGGAGCACTCTCAGGCTAAGTACATCTCACCAGGCAAGCAGTCAACCATCCTGTGGTGCTCCCATCTGCAGGCAAATCTGCTCTCTTACATGGATGAGCTTCAAGACAGATTTTTTGATTAAGCCTTAAGTAGATAAAGGTGCACATGATAAAAACCTCAACAGCCAGCCCAGGACCTTGTTTTAAGGCTTGTTTTACCCTTGAAATAAAGGTGTTTAGAAGATATGGGTGACTCAAGGTTGTGCATATCTCCCAAAGGATTGGAGGCTGCACTTTCTTGGGTGGCACACTGCTGCCACTTAGGAAAGGAAAGAGCTGTGTCCCTCTCCTGGGAGTTACAGCCCAGCTGTGTGGCTGCACCAGGCTGACACATGACAGACAGCTAATGTATGAAATTCCTTCCATTTCTGGAGTAATACTTGCAAAATTTGAGTTTTCTTTAGAAGTGACCCAAAAATGGGAAACATTCTGGTCTCTGTGAAATCCATCCTTGAACCAGACACTTGATCTGAAATGCCAAGTAACCTTGGAATTTCTAATGAATGGTAAGTGTGTTTTCTTATTTTTTCTCAGATTTTATGACCTAGTTTCATCTTTTCTCTCAGAATGTGTTCATCCTGCACTTGCACTCTGTGTGACTTCACATTCTATTTTCAGGCAGTTTGGTCTATATGACCACCAAATATTCTTTTTCTCTTCCAGCTGCTGAGTGTAAGCCTAGCTTTTCCCAAAGAAATGCACTCCTCAGACAGTCTTCATCTCCATCTGCCCAAGCTGTCACCATGCCAGGGCCAGCTTTGCAACACAACTACCAATAACTCTGGAAGTTGTTCAGATTTACCATTTACTTGAAGAGAAATGAGAACAATCCATTTTGTCTGGACTTGTCCTTTGGAAAGCAGATTAAATTTCATTTAATTGATCATGCTGACTAACAGGAATTTCATCCTTTTTCAGCCTGATAACCTGTATTTAATCTGATGTCCTTTTCTTATGTTCTGGAGGATGAGAAGACCACAGCAGTAGATATGAGCAGTATTTACTTTTATCTGTCTCAACTACCTCCTGTTCTAACACACTGGAAACTCCAGAAAAAAAGGACTGGAAATGTCTGCAGTTTCTAAAATGTATGGTGAGGATGGAGAATGCTTGAGTAGTCTTCCCTGAGTTCACAGGAGCCCTGTCAAATCAGCCCTGCTAAGCACAAGACATGCAGTGTGGACACCTTCCAGCCCATCTCCTGCACAGGGCACGTTCACTGCAGCAGAGCAGCTGCCCAGCCCTGGAGCCCCCACACCCTGCACGAGCACTGGGCACTGGGGCTTCACTGTGTGCTGCAGATTTACAGCCATGGGGCACTATTTTCCACAGGGCATGGTGGTATGTATGGCTTACATAGGTTTCCCAGGCTTCTTCCATGTCTGGTGAGGCCACAGCATCCATTCCACTTTCTGTTTGACAGCTCTCATGTGTCCTTACATTGTGGCATTTTGTCTCTGTGATTTTACCCATCTCACCCTCCTCACCCTAGTGTTGGACTGTCCAAAAGAAACAGGAGTTAAAACATTGGTGCAGGATGGAGATAAGTGCAGTAGCCTTTGAACATGCTGATGGGATGTGAACCAGGGCTGCTGTGAGCTAAGTGATACAATCTCACCACTGAGCTGCTGGGGGAGGAACTTTCATCCAAACTGCCTGATGCTTCTCAAGAGGTGACACAAATATTACTGAGGGTCAGTGGGGATTCCTGAGCCTCGAAGAGATGCATGAGGCTCCCCTAACAAACTTCAGACACAATTATTAAAGAATATCAGGGAGCAATCACAGATTGGGATCACAAAATTTGGTCCAGTCATTAGAATAGATACCTGGAAAGGGGAGGACAGACATCCAAGGCCCAGCTAGTGCTCCCATCTTCAGCACATTGTGCTTTTCTATGTCCATGGGATTGCTGCTTCTATTATAATTATTATAAATGAATGTATTTTCTGTCAACTGACCCCATTTTTCAATGCTTGCACATAGTGACCACTGAGGTTTTCCCATGAATAGTCCCCCTCAAGCAATGGTGAGAGGCAGTATGCAAAGGGGTGACAAGACAGAATTCTTAAAGGATTTTTGTCTTTGATTTCCCTCAGTAACCCTCACAAGCACTGAGAATAAAATCTGTGCATGAAGCTGGAGTGCTGCAGGCACACTGGGCTCACAGAGCTTCTCCTCCTCTTGGACAAAGGCAACATCTTCCCTCGCCTGCCGTCACCTCCCATTAATGTCAGGAAAGTTCACTTGCTGCAGCTTCTGGAAGTGCAAAGCAAATGTGCTCTTGAGGAGGGAAATGAGGCCATTTATTTGTCTAATAAGATAATGCTAACACCACAAATGGTAAGTCAGGGTTCAGAAAATAGCATTTCTTTTTGAATCCTGCAGGAGGTCTTCTTCATTTTATTTATTCACAGGGTCTGAATCAACAGCTGCCCAGACAAAGATACTTAACAAGAGCAAACACAGGAGGTTGTTCACCCTGGGCTCCAGATACAAATAGAGGAGAAAGAAGAAAATGTCAAATCTGCATAAACCCTGTATGGCTCCCTGGTGGGTATAAAAATACCTCTTTTGAATACCATCTTGCAATTCCAAAAAGTTGAGGTAACCTTTTCTTATTTTCAGCAAATATTTTCCTTCTAATCTTAATGTCATGTTTCACTTGCTCCAGTTACAATCAAACCCCAAATCCATACCTCATTCTGTTGTTCAGATCTTACATCCATTCTATTTATTAAAAAAAACATAATTTTTTTTCTTGCCATATATTTGTTACAAAATACATAATATATAGTCTATTGTTCACTCTGAAAATATGTCATTCAGAATGGCAAAATAATTGCTAGTGGAGTCGGAAAACTTCTAAGGAGTGATTAAACATGATGAATCCTGATTAAATAAGTTTGTTGTTATAAAATGAGAAGCAAATATAGGAAAAGAGCATACTGCCCCAAAGGCAAAATGTGCTCCCTGGTAACTTCTGCTCTCATAGGGATACAAGACTTTGTAAAGAAACAAAATAGTTTTGTGTCAAAGGAATTATTTATATGGCCATTATTTGGCATAGACTTCTCCTCATGCTCTTCCACATACACACAGAGATAAGAGTTGGCTTTTCACCAGATTATGAAGAATATCACAATATTCATTAAATCTTCAGAGAACTTTGGCTGGAGCCCAGAGAGATAGTGTATCACCTCTGGAAGGAGAGGCAGGTAACCCGAGGGGAAGTACAAGGATATTGTGAGGTTACTGGGGAGAAAACTAGAAGGGCCAAAGTCAAGCTTAGTTTGGCCACTTCTTTTAAAGACAAAAAAAAAAAAAGTTTCTCCAAATACACTGGCAGCAAAAAAAATGCCAAAGGGGCTTCTCTATTTTTTGCTGGATGCAGGGGATAAGCATAGTGTCAGGGGATGAGTAAAACTCTAAGGTACTTAATGCCTTCTTTATCTCAGTCTTCAATACAAAACCAGTCGCTCTCAGGATACCCTGGGGGAAGTCAGTGATGGGGAGCTGGGTGAAGCTCCCATAATCCAGGAGGAAATGTTCAGTGACCTGCTGTGCTAATTAGACACTCACAAGTCTATGGGCCCAGACAGGATGCAACCTAGAAGAATGAGGGAGCTGGCAAAAGAACCACTTTCAATTATTTACCAACAGTCCTGGTGAAAAAAAAAGAAAACAACTGTGAGAAGCTGAAGCTGACTGGAAGTCAGGAAATGTGATGCCCATCTATAAGAAGGGTCAAGGAGGATCTGGGGAACCATAGCCCTGTCAGCCTGACCTCAGTGCCAGGGGAGGTTATGGAGCACATCATCTGGAGTGCCATCACAAAGGCACGTGTAGGACAATCAAGAGATCAGGTCCAGCCAGTATGGATTTATGAAAGATAAGTCCTGCTTGACCAACCTCATCTCCTGTGACAAGGTGACCCACTCAGTAGATGAGGGAAAGGCTGTGGATGTTGTTTACCTGGACTTCACTAAAGCCTTTGACACTGTTTCCCAAAGAAATCCAGTACACCCTCAATCATGGTAGAGTCACCATTTCTGGATGTGTTTAAAAAAAGACTGGATGTCTTTTTTTTTGCCACTAGACCTGGTGCCATTGTTTGGTTGGGGTATTGGGCTGGGCTGGGCTGGGCTCAAGGATCTTGGAGATCTCTTCCAACCCAGTGATTCTGATTCTTCGTCAGTCTGTTTGCAGATGACACCAAGGTGGGCAGGAATGTTGGTTTGCAGAGGGATTTATGGAGGCTGGATTCATGGGCTAAGAACAACTGGTGAGATTCAATGAGGTCCTTGGGTCACAACAACCCCATGCAGCACTACAGGCTGGGGGAAGAGTGGCATGAGAGCTGCTCCCAGAAAGGACCTTGGGGTTTCTGGTTAAGAGCAGCTGAACATGAGGCAGTGTGCCCAGGTGGCCAAGAAGGACAGTGGCATCCTGACCTGTATCAGCAGTAGGGCAGTGATTGCCCCTGTACTGGACACTGGTGGGTCTGCGTGAGGATTACTGTGCTTGGTTCTGGGCCCTGCCAAGACACTGAGGTCTGGAGAGTGTGTGTGCCCAGAGAAGGGCACTGGAGCTGGTAAAAGGTCTAGAAAATGTTTTATGAGGAGTGGCTCAGCTCCTTATGGGGGCTTTTAATCTGGAGAAAAGGAGGCTCAGGGGAGACTTTATTGATCTCTATATCTATGTGAAGGAAGGTTGTAGTGAGTTGGGGGACAGTCTCTTCTGACAAGTTTCAAGTGATTATTTCACTTGTGGTGGCTGGTTTGGTTGTTGAAAGATGAAATGGCCTTAAATCGTACCAGGGGATGTTCAGACCATGTAGTAAAAAAGAAATTGTCACTGAAAGTGATTAAGCATTGGAATATATTGCCAAGGGAGATGTTGGGGTCACCATCTCTGGAAGTGTTCAAGAGGCCTCTGGGTGTGGCATTTAGGTGTGTAGTTTAGGAGTGATTATGGTGGTGCTGGGTTGATGATTGGACTCAATGATCTTGACAGTATCTTCCAAGCTTGATGATTCTGTGATTCATACAATCCATTTTGTGGGCAGGTTTTGCAGCATATGTAACCCTTAAGTCCACAGAAGGCTGCAGAACAAGAGCTAACAAAAAAATCTCCTGTGAGAAGGATGGTGCTTTGAGGAAGGAAACTGTTTATTTAATGCAGTTAAAACGTATGGTCAGACAATAGAAAACCCCTTGTGAGAACTGGAGTTCATCCATCAGCAGCTGGAGTCCTGACAGCTTTTCTACTGCTATATGAATAGCAAATCACCTGTTGTCCCCATCTGGATCTCAGTTCCTGGAGGAAGCCTGCTGGCCCCAGGAGAAGGTGGGCATTCATCATGATCATCCTCTGCCTGACGCTCCCTGGGCCCCTCACAGACCAATGTTGGACACAAGTTCCATGCATCTCCTGCTGAATGCAGTCAGAACAAGCCTCTGGAACAGCTTAAATAGCAGCAACACGAGAAGGAAGCAACATAATTTGACACTGAGATTTGAAATAGAACAGATTCTTCCTACCTGCCTCTTTATCAAGAAAGCCCACCACTTTCTGGGGAAGTGTCTTCAGTGCATAAATTCTTTGCCTCTTTGAAACATGATCTGATAATAACCACAATTTTGGGAGAAGAAAGAAAGGCTCACATTTAAAGTGCAGAACCAAAAATAGCATTCCCTGCCTTCAAAATCTCACTGCTGCTCCCTGTGCAATGCAGTGAGCAGATGCAGAAGGTGCCAACCACAGAATACCTTCATCTGGGCAAGGACAGTGATGTAAGGAAAGGTTGAAATGTGTTTTTTCACAGAAGGATTGCCCAGTAAGGAACATAGTCATAGGATAGATACCACAGGTAGTGTTCAACTTGATTCAATTGCCCATGTGAAATAAAATAAGACTGAAAGCTGGGAAAAGGAAATATCTGCCATTTGCAAACCCAAGCAGCGCAGGGAAAGGAGGGCAAGTCACGTTCTCCTGCATTCACAGGGCTCAGATTATCTACTCATCATGCTTCCCAAAATACTGCTTCCCACAGCACTCTGCAATGCAGTCTACAAAAGTGGAAGTAATCTGGGCTGCACAGTTGACTTCAGCTCTGATAGAACACTTGGTTGTGTTATGTGTAACGCTCATGTTATTGTCAGAGTGCCAGTAAATGTCATTGCTTTTTCTGGGAATATACCATGTCAGAAAATCATTTGGGGTAGGATTTTAATTTTCCATTGGATTCAGCAGCAGCTGAATGCTTTCCTCAATATGTGTCAGCAGATCAGAGTCCACCCTTCTGCTTCCCATCAGCACGTGGCATAGCAGCTTCCAGTCTCGGCAGCTGCAGCTCCCCCACCCATGAGTTAAATCAGCATTTCTGTTATGGCCTTGTTTTGCCCCTGCTGTGCAGCACTATGATTTTTCAGGCTTCAAAAACAGTGACAGGAATCCTCTCACAGCATCCTGTCACAGCATTGCACTGTGAAATGTCTTTTTGGCAGCTCCAGTTTTCAGGATGAGGAGTTCAACAGCCCAATTTCATGGGGTTAGAGGGGCTGGGTCAGTACCCCACTGAGCAAATCTGAAGACCCCACTGGAGCAGACTCCAACCAAATCCAGAGGGACAGACGCAGTCCCAGCTCCCGAAGCTAAAACTTGGAAAACCAACCCACATACCTGCCTACCTCACTTACTTGTTGGAATGTCCTCTGGGGAAAATTCCCTGGTATTACATAATTTTTAAACACTTCACATGTCAAAGTCTCAGCTCTTTGCTCATAAAACCAACATGGCATAGTCCCTTCACCTACACGGAGTTGTGATATTAATAATAAATGGATTTGAGTCCATTATCTGAGAGGAGCTATAGAAGTGTGACTTATTTTTAATAATGCATAAGTAATAATTTATTTAACATTTCTTTGTATTCCTCATCAGGTTCCCGAACCTGACTGCACTTTGTTGCTCTGTCTGCAAGTTCTCTCATGAAAGCTGACAATAAGCTTCAAACTTTTTGTTAATTTTTTTTAGGGTAATGAGATACTGTGTCACAGTCATTGAAGTTGTGGCACCTGTTCTGTTAAAAAATAGGATATCAAGTTTACATGGAACAGGATATGACAAGAAATTTAAAAAATCAAACAACTACTTTGTAAACACAATTTGTTCAATCCAGTAACTAGAATTAGTCTTATTTCTCCATAGTGAGTTTATGCTGTGATGTGGCACATTTATTTCCAAGCTATGAAGTCTGGATGGAGTAAAACAGACAATTCAAACACTGAATGCTGTGTGCTGCTCCCTCTGCAGAATCAACCTGTATTTCAAAATGACACAAAAATACAGCAAATGTTTATTTAGATGCTATTCAATTATACAAAAGGAAATATTTTTCCAGGAGAAAATGAATAAATAACAGTGTGTCCTCTCTATAATCTGCATTGCAGGGGTACATGTCTGAAGTGAAGCAGGCAAATATTCAGAGGCTGAGGCTGGTGCAAAAGGATGGGCTTTGCCAAGTCAAACACAGAAATTCCTGAGTCAGCCTCACCAAGAAAATCAAGCAACTATATGTAGAAAGCTGTTTGGATCTCTGATATTCTGAGTAATCTGGAGATTCCTCATGAAATCTGAGCTTGTTCTCTCATTGATAGAAAATGGCAGCCCCTGGGGAGCACCAAGATACCACTGAGTTTGAGAGAACTATGGCCTGCTGTTCCTGACACAAGCATAGGACAGACTGGTGGCCATCTAGGCTTTAAATGCAGGTAAGGAGAAGCATGGGTGCCCTTTCTTGGTTTAGCCTTCCTTGGGTTTAGCCTTCTTCAGGAAGATGCACTCTCTAGGGGTGTTTGTATCTCCGTGACTTTTGCTTGGCAGCACCCACAAGAGGCAAGGAGCTGCAGCTTTTAAGGGAAGCAGTGCCAGAGCTCAGGAAAGAAGCAACTAAAAGAGTTTCTGTTACTGGGAGACATGTATCAAACTGCAGGAAGGGTAACCCACTATCCTCTGTCAAAGACTTGGAGGCAGAAAGACACCTTACCTGGGCTTCAGCCTCTCCATTAATGCTCTGGTTAAACAGGAAAAAGGAAAGAGGAGAGGATGATAAAGAAGCACAGCCAAACTTCATGAGATTACTCAAAGCTGGTGTGAGAGGTTGTTCAAAGAAATCACCTATTGAGGTTGATCTAATAATGTGACAGGAGCTGTTAAGAAAATTGTTGTGTTACACATACATTGTGTGAAAGGATAATGCTTTAAAAATATTTTCTAAGCAAGGTTTTGAAGATTATAAATTGTTTAGAGTGCAGTTGGAAACAGGAAAAGCAAACCACTGACTGAAGCATTGAAGGTTGCACTGGGACTCCTTGGAAAGTAATTTTTATTTATTTACTAGTATGAGCAAAGCAATGGATAGTATTCTGCACAGCTTTTGACTGTGGGGAGGGAATTTTGTTCTGCTGGACTCAGGGAAGGCACATTTTCTGTCATTACATCTCCAGTTTAGACATATGGATTTGCTGCCTCTGCCTTTTATTCTCTCACCCAAAAGGACTGCAACCACCTTTCTCTGTTTCTGTGCTCTTGCTTGTCTTTATCCATAACAGGGACTTCTTACACAGCTCAGGAAGCACCATGCTGAATTACTCAAGGGGTATAGCTTTGCACACTTGGCTCCTGAGTAGCAACTTTAATAATAATAATGATGATTTTTGCAAACAAATACAGAGAGAGAGAAAAAAAATAAAATAGCAGCTGTGACCTTAAGAGTATTTTTCTTCCATGCAGGTGTAATCAGAGCTGCAATACTGTGCTCCCTGGCAGTCTGCAGACACTGGTAACTAAACCCAGGCGTATAACCCTGCCCTTGGCTCTGCAGGGACGGCAGAGGGCTGAGCCAGGGTCGAAAGTTTACGGGGGGAGCCCGTCCCCGCTCACAGCGGGCTGAGCCCGCACCGGGAGCAGAGCGGAGCCACCGCAGGGACAGCCAGGGGACAGCACCCACAGCAGATGGGCTCCTGCGGGACGGGATGGGGACACGGGGACACGGGCATGGCAATGGGAGAGGCCACAGGCAGCGCAGGCTGCGCTGGCAATAGCCGGTCTGACACAGGCAGGTGCTGCTTGGCAGGGCGGGGCAGAGGCTGGGTAGGTCTCCCGAGATGGGGAAGGTCAGCAGCACGGAGATCATCCTGTTACCAATATTTCTTAAATAACTGCTTCCTGTCTGCAGTCATTTTGGAAAGGAATAAATACAGTATAATGCAGGCATGCAAGCTGCACAGCAGCTGCTGTACCAATTCACGAGTCACTGTTTTCTGCTGCTTTGGGTCCAGAGAGAAACACCCCACACCAAAGAGAGCTCCTCCTGTTTAAATGCTGAGACAAAACCGGCAGCTGGGCGCCAGCTGCCTGCAGCAGCCCTCAGGCTGTCACCTCCAGGAGCCAGACACTCTCCTCACACTTGACACCACTGATTGCAATGGTGAGATGAAAACAAGATGCATTTGGGAAGGCATCCCCCTCTCCTGCAAAGGGACCATACAGAAATGCCCAGTTTTATCTCACCCTTGTTTTTTATACTTCCTTACCTCCAAGTACATGCAGTGCAAGATGGAGGTGCCAGCCCATGACACTGGCATCACCATTTCTTTGTGCTTTAAGTCTTAAGTATAAGATACTTGCAGAACTGTCAAAGTCTTCACTATGTTGAAACTAATTTCAGTCTCATATTTGGCTTAATTTCCTGTGGCATTAAATAAATCTTCCTACTAATACCAGAGGAGCAGTGGAAGGCAGAATATGCATTATCTGTATCTAAGAGAAGAAAAGGAAGATTAGTTCTCAACCTGATTGATCTCAGTGTTATTGTTTCATAAGCAGGCTCCATCAGCACATAATTGCCTTCAGTACGGGAGATCCTTGGCTCAGCTGGGGTTGGTACTCCCTGTGCTAGGTTTGGACTGTCTGTGAGACTGTCCTTGTCCTCATGAGTCACCTAAGTGGATAAAACAGTTCAGAAAAGCAGGGAACAAGCAGATCCCTGAGCACCAGTACTCAACAGACCTTATTTCCCAAGGATATGTTTTTCTAACATGACTGGTTTTTTGTCACCTTCTTCAAGGTGACCTTGCAGACAGAAGTGCATCTACATTGTATAAAGCTATTACCAAAAAAACAACAAACCTTTAAAAAGGCTGACAGCTTACTGCATGGACATCAAAAGTAACCTTTGCAGAGCAGGACAGAACAGCATCCTAAACTCAGTTACAGATCACTAAATTTGAAGGAAAAATGAAGGAAAAGAAAGACAAAGCACAAACTCCAAGTCCTCTTCAACTCTGAAGGAAACTATCACTCATTTAAAACTGATCTTTTAATCTTTACTTTGTCCAAGTCCAGGATAATAATTCTGGAGCTGCAGAAAGTACAGTAAGTACAGTACAGACTAAGACAACAGCCCTGGAATTTGGTGATAATTAATTTCACTCTTAGTCATTCCTGTGGGCTTCCTTTGCTGAAATGATGTAGGCTGCACCCAGTAAAAGAGCCATTTCCATGAAAAATTGCAATTTTATTTTTTTATAAATATATCATAATATTTACAAATATAAAACCATAATTTGTTATAAATACTTTATACTACACCCCAATATTTAGTAGCAAACACCAGTCTTTTATGTACCACACTCTAATGCTTGTAAATATGTTATCACTTGTTACCATTTCTAGGTGCTGGATATTTCAGTTTTGGGATCATGTGGGGTATTTAAATGTTTTTTGAGTACTACCATGAGAACCACTGTAAAAATGCTTGTGATCAGATCAGGGATCTCAATGAAAGAAGAGAAAATAAAGGTCTTTGGCTTCATTACAGCAGCACTGCGCAGACCTGCAGTGCTGGGGCTGGAGTGCTTCAGCATCCTCCAGCAATGCTGTGCAGGTCTCCAGGGGCAAACACTGGGTGGGATTAATGGTGAAACCCCCAGAGCCAGGGCCTCTGTCCCACCCACACAGCTGAGAAAGCCCCCCTGGCCATTTTAAAGTATCTAAACATAAAGAATATCTGCTTTCTGACATTTTTACACCAGGTCCCTTTTATTTTTTTTTGTGAGACCATTTTGATGTTTTTGCATCATTAAAACAATTAAACATCACTTTTTGTACCTTGTAATGACCAGGATGCAGCCTGTAGTTCACAGATCCCATGACATTGAAGTCTTGATCTCCTACACACTTCAATTTCTCTACCTCTGAGCTGAATATAGTTGTGTCCATTGGAAATTTAATGCCTTTAAACTGAAAGTACTTGAAGATTTTTCAAGTAAGCCTTAAGTATGAAATTTTTTAAAATTCAATTTAAAAAAAAGTATAATAAATAATAAATGTAAAATAAAGTAAAATAAACCAAATCCTCAGCTTCCTTTTGTCAGCATGTCAAGTTTAATCATGAAGCATCAGCAGCATTTTACCATACTTATATAACAATGTGTTTATTAATTTATCCAGCAGGCTAACTCATGTTGCCACTGAGGAATACATAATCCTTAGCTATTATTTAGAACCTTTCATGCACAGATGTCAAAATACATCACAAATGCTGCAGTGCCTTTTGTCAATGCATAACTTGTATTAACATCAGTGAAAAAGGATTAAGCCAAATATGTTTCCTTGAAATAAATATTTATCAAGAAATTACCTTGTTTGTTCCACCTCACTGTCTTTCAACGTGAGTGTCATCAGAGTACTGACTGTTTACCCGTGGGCAGTGGCTCGTGGCTGCTCTGAAGGAGCTCCCAGAGCAGCAGAGGTCAGGGAGCACTGGAGCAGTGCCCGTGTCCCCTGCCCGTCCCCACCCAGCGCGGCCAACAGAGCGCAGACCCAAAAATCACACACTGCACCAGTGCCCTCTGCACCAGCACACCTGCCTGGTCCTCTGAGCTCTGCTGCACTGAAAAGACCTTCAGCTGGATTATGCTTAAGCAAAAGCATTAACACTGAGTGCACAGCAGCACCCTGCTCCCTCCCACACGGGCTCTGTAACCTGACATTGCTGCAGAGCTTTGCAGCGCTGGGGAATGCTGCAACAAGAGATAGTTTGGGGTTCATTGCCTTCTTTTAGATCCATATCTGAGAGCCAACAGGCAGCTCACAGGACAGGCCAGTGGTAAGCAGCTAACCCAGCATGAATCCCCTTCCCAGAGCATCACTGCTCTGCAATCACTTGGTGCTGCTATTTCTGCCCAGCAGGTGAAAATATACCTCATAGCCTGATGTAGCCCTGAGGATTAACCTCTTGCCCTGCCTTGGTGTCAGGAGGAGGGCAGCTGGCCCTTAAGCACTCTGTTGAGAATTCCCATGTGGTATTTTTGCTGCTATCTTCCCCATCCTCTAGATGCAAGACATGACTTTACAGAGATGGCCTCTGCTGAGGGGCACTGTGACTGAAACACCTCCCAGCAGGATTCCTGCTGGACAGTAGGTTGGGGGGGAGAATCCTCCAAGGCAGATATGTTGAGAAGGGGTGACAGAAATCTGCTTTTCACCCCATGACAGAAATCTAATTGTCACCCCCGAAAGGCATTTCAATGCAAACCCAGTATTCAAAGCTCAGCACTCACTTTGGACTTAAACATCCTTTTCAGAACAGGCAGTGGATTTGTTCTTTTAAATCACAGACAATACTACAATTGTTGTTACAATCTCTAGAAAATGTGGATGATTTCTCCCCATTTTTCTCACAGCAATACTGCTGCTGGTTTGAAATTCAATCAATCTAAATTTTATCCTGTGCTCAGGACAGCAGTTATCTGAACTAGCTCTGCCAGGCAGTGGATGCATGGTTCATGGGGATTAAACTGAAGAGATTCTGATTTCTAATCCAAGTGCAGAAGTGAGATAAGAATGGAGATGTACAGCCATGTACCAAGGAAGTTATTTTGGGCATGGGCAGTAGCAGAACATCAAAAACCTTGGTAGCAAGAACTTAGGGGCTTGTAACTTTTGTGTCCTGCACAGGCAGTGGTTATGGGGCTCTTGAATGCTGCTGTCATTGTGAGAGCATGAGCTGGGTCGCTGGGCTGCAGCTCAATAATGCAGACTTGAGGAGCTCAACTCAGGTGTGAAGCACAGGTTTGTCTTTTTGAGTCATGCTTAATCACAGAAGTTGCTGTGTAAACTTATTTGATGGAGCAAGAATTCTGTTTAATTATAGTTTTTTTGTAACATATCTGTTGTGAAGGGAAGACTGATATCTGGAGTCCATGTCACATGGGTGTCTGGTGTCACCCACAGCAGATGAGATTTAATTCAATTTTAGGATTTTCTTTGCACTGCAGATTTTGAAGGTGAAGTATAGCAAGTGCAACACAAGTCAACAGTCTGTTAACCAAATGCTTCTGATCCCTATTTAAAGGCAATTTCAGCCTAAATCAATGTTGACCTACAAAAGGTGGTTTATTACAGCAATAGGTTTATCTGTTTATTAATAGATAAACCGAAAACTGAGGCAAGCAATTGTAACTCCAGTGAGACCAACACAGCTGATTTTATGTTGTTGTGTTGCCTTTGAAAGATTTTAAAGCAGTCTAACTGGGCCTCTGGAGCTTGCCAGCTCTTATTAACCTTGATCAGCAGGCAGGCAGGCAGGCAGAACTAAGAGGCCCTCATGATTCAACGTGGCAGAGTCTGACCTCTGTGTTTGCCTCCTGTGCAAATTCATGCAGAACAAATTAATGCTTGAATGCTGCATCTCCACCAGAGACATGGAATTCCAAACACAGCCAATTCTCCCTGGGCTGTTCCCAGAGCCCATAGCCCAGAGTAGGACTGTGCAAGCCAAAAATGCAAACCCTATCTGAGCCAGGCTCCCTGGGTCTGTAGGAAAATTGTGGTGAATGGGCACAGATTGATTTCACCAGGAAAGCCTGCACGGATCTGGAAGCAAGAGGAGTTTCTTGTGCTGCCCACAGCACTGTGGGTGAGAAGCTGCTGCCCCTCCCCAGACCAGAAGGATGCTTGGCTGGAGCCACAAGACTGCAGAGGCAGCACAAGTAGGTACCAGAGGTTTCTGCAAAGGGCAGAGGGAGGTGCAGGAGGGATGGAGAGGGCTGCAGCACGCTCTTCTCTCCTCCTCACTCTGCAGGGAGGGCAGAGGGACACCCCACACCATCCCCAGCACCCCTCCAGGGGCCCAGAGGAGCTGCCTGAAGCAGCTGGTGTCTGGAAAAGAGGACATTTAAGCACCATGAATTAATCAGGATCAATGGCACAGGCTGGTCCCCAATCCTGCTGCAGCAAGCAGTACCTGGCTGTGGGGCTGAGCCAGTTTGCAATGAGGAGCCAGCAGTACAGCCACAGAACAGGAGTGCTGGCATCTCTACAGGGAGAAGCGAAGTAAAACAAAGTAAAAAGTGACTCCTTGTGATTTAGTCCTTGACTTGTCCTAAAATAAACAATTCTCTAAGGCTCACAAATCACACATTAGAAGAGCCCCCACCAACCAAAAAAGCATTTATTTGTCTGCCTTGAATTCTCCACTGTCCTTTCAACAACTAAAACCTGAAATAAATTTTCATTGCTTCACCACATAAAATGGGCAGTACCTTTTAGAAAAGGATTTTAAAAAATTTTATTAATGATATTTTCTGCATTTGTATTTCATATGATATTATCATATTAAATTCAATTCCATATGAAACTATGGCACTTCATACTTACCTCTAGAGTGTGCCTGCTTATTTTAAATCTACATCCTCTTTTTTAGGTTTTAATGTTGAAGTGGGAGTTAAGGTTTGCTTTGATCAACTGACTTTTCTGACTGAGCATATTAATGCTCCAGAATCACCTGAAGATTAACAAATAATATATAATTGTATTTCTGGAACTGTGAAACATCTTTGCTCTTTGCACAGTTTTTAATATTTTATACAGAAAGGCACAAACCTGTAATTTTTTCTAATTAATCATTGTTTCTGCTATATATATTTTATTTATAAAACATGTCAGAGAGATGATTTCAAGATATAAAGAGAGAAAAAAATATTTAATTTAATTAAGAACATTTTTTAAAAGCATCTATACAATGGTTATGCCAAGGGTTCTACACTTGTACTTGATGATACCAGAAGCTGTACAAATAACAAGGTAGAACCAACTCCTGTAGAGAAAGAAGATTTAAAAAGTAGGGGTTATTAAGAAGTGGGAGGGACATGGAGTTGTTTTTGAAATTTTGACCTTCCCACTTTCCAATATGCCTCACTTTTTCCATCCCTAAAGGTGTAACTGGAGCTCCCAATCAGCTCAGGTTTTGGGGAGAATTAACACCTGCACCAGGAGCCTCTGCAAAGGCAGGAATATGTGCAGAAAACTTAGAGTCACAGCTGAAAAATAGGACAAGCTGGGTAATATATTCACCATCTGTGGTACAAATAGAAAAGACTGAAGACCACATCTAAATTTTCTGCCTGAAAATGACCGTGGGTGAGCTTTTGGCTCACGTTTAAATGCAGTACCATGAGCTTTCTTCCTCCTCCTCCTCCTCTCCCTCCTCCTCTTCTTTCTCCCCAGGTAAAAGCAATCAGCTGGTGCTGCTGGTTATCTGTGCTGCCCCAGTCCCAGTCAGTGACCTCCATATTATCAGCTGTCCTTCACTTTTCCCCATGCTCTGGCATTTCACCCCTCCTTGCCTGGGGCCTGGGACATGGTGCCAGTGGGCTGGAGCACTGCACAGGACCAGCAGATAGAATAACCTTGGGAGACCAAGAAACATCCTCTAAAGCATCATGGCCAACACTGGGTCCCTGAATTTGGGCAAGGATTGTCATGCTGTCCTGAAACAGCTGTGCAGTTTTCTTATCCAGATGCCACGTTTTATCCAGAGGTGGCTGCAGCTTGATTCTGGATGGATGAATCCCAGCACCTCACACAGAAAAGCATCTGCCATACCCTCCTTTCCCATTAATTTACAGCCCTCCACAGGCTAACCCTGCAAACACTGACTGCATGGAAAGGAGTGGTCAGTACTCAGTGCATCCCTGGCTCTGGAACAGCATCTGCATCACTGAGTTGGTATCTCTGTTTGAAAATCAGAGTCTCCAGTTTCCACAGAGACAATTGTTAGAAATACTTGTTTATTGATTATTCTCTTGTTTATTTGACATTCCTTGTAATTATGTCATGCTGTACTTTTTTATTTCTTTTGCCTTAGTTGTTAGTGCAATTAGCAACAAAGCTGCTAGCAACACCTTAATGTTTCTCTGGGCATTGCAAAGAATAAAATGCTCCCAATTTCTAAAGAAATCCTGGCACCACTTATGTAACTGCTTCTACAGATGGCAATATATGTAACTTGCCAAAAGCACGAGTAACTTAATTTTTTTTTTTAATTAGTAATTCTAGCATGGGTCAGAGCTGTCATGCCTGACTGGCAGATTGTATCCCATTGCTTTTCATCAGAGGATAAGACTGGGTTTCTGATGTTTATTGAGAACATTACTTTATGTCTGTCCAAATATTTTCATATCTGGGCTTCAAAGCAGACAGCCTGCAAGAGCAGTCCAGGATTAAGATATTCAAGTGCTCTGCACACAAGTTGAAAAAATGGGAGTGGGGTTAGAGAATCTAGTCTGGGATCATCAAGCAAGTATTTCAGATCCAGTAGCATGTGTATATACAGCTATACCACCAATGCAAGTAACTTCAAAATGAGTTATAGCTCTTTCATAATAATTACATTTGCACAGTGATGAATAAGGGCATGTTTTCCAATAATTTTTGCCATGGTTTCACCCCAGCTGGCAACCAGGCCCCACTGAGACACTCACTCATTACTACACCAACAGGACTGGGGAGAGAGTTAGAAAGATAGAAGCTGGAAAACTCGTGGGTTGAGATAAAGATAGTTTGATAGGGAAAGCAGAAGCCACACACACAAACAAAGCACAACAAGGAATTAATTCACTGCCTCCCATGGGAAGGCAGGGGTTCAGCCATCTCCAGGAGAGCAGGGCCCTGTCACATGTAATGGTGACTTGGGAAGACAAACTCCATCACTCCAAATGTCCCCCAGCACCCTCCTTCTTCCCCTCACTTTATTTTCTGAGTGTGATGCCATGTGGTCTGGGATATCCCTTTGGTCAGTTTGGGTCACCTGTCCCAGCTCTGCTTCTTCCCAACCTCCCATTCACCCCAACTTCCTTGCCAGAGTTGTAGTAGGAAAACAGAAAAGATCTTGGCTCTGTGTAAACCCTGCTCAACAATAAAAAAAAAAAAATCTCTGGATTATTAGCACTGTGTTCATAATAATTCCTTATTAGCTACTGTGAAGAAATTTTATTACCCCAGCCAAAACCCACACATCCCACACATTATTCCATACCATTTACATCCTACTCAGGTCCCACACTGTTCAATTCAACTTCATTAACCATCCTCACCCTTGCCATTCTTTGACAATCAACAACTTTGACAACTTTCCAGCAGCTCCCATAAGATTATTGTGAATTTCCTCAACAGGGGATGAAGTCAGGTGAGGATACAGATCACAATTAGTATTCATTAGAGCATCTTTTATCAATCAAGCTGTTGTGCTGAATGGAATCCAGCTGTTATTATGGAGACCAGACAACCATCTCTGAGGAGATCCAATTGCTCCCTTGGGTGTTCACACATGTTCCCAGTTACCTGGAGCAGCATCTGCTTCCTCAGGCACACAGTGACACACTAGTGGGCTCAGCAGAGCACTCAGGGTCCCTTGTCTCACTAGGTTTGTGTTTAAGCCTGTATTTTTTGTCTGCAAATAGCAGCCACTGCCTTTTCAGATGTGCTCTGAGTTCCACACCATGGTGAACACTGCTGGCTTCAGGTAGATTTAGCAGCTCTGTTGTGCCCTGAGTTGATTGTAGTGGAGCCAGTCATGGTAAGAAGCTTTCCTGTGTACATGCCCACAGAGTTTCAGTGTTTCCAGATGCTGGCAATTGAAAGTTGCCATAATCCAGATGTATGAGGAAGTGGAGATCACTTTCCTCCTGTAATCTCTGCATTTCCTTGATTTTGCCTGCCTAAAATCAAAATCCTTCTGTTCTCCTAACTGAAGGAGTGTATTTTGGCAGGGAATGTAAATTGCATTTTTGTCTTTGGTTGGGCAGTCTTAAAATAACTGTCAGCCATAGTTCTTTTGGAGACTGGATAGCGTGGGTATTTATAGTAAAACTGATTTGATGGGCTAAGACTGAAAAATTAGAATCTGTATTACATTTCAAAATATTACTGTACAGTTCTGAGATGCTGCCATGGAGACTGTATCATTACTCTGCTTTACATGCACATTCAGTCACTAGGTCTCCTCAGGCTTTCAGAGCAGTTCCTCCATGACCCTCTCCAGCTCCCAACTATGAAGCTTCAATTCATTCTTCAATGTAAAATAGTTTTCAGAGTCATTGCAGTAGCCCAGCATTAGCCCTCCAATGGCTCCCCATCTTTGCTCTCCCCCTGCTCTGAACCTGGAGGTCATGATTAGACAAACACCAACCTCCTTCCATGACCTCCAGAGCACAAAACAAGGGCTGGCAGCAGGGAGCTGCAGTGAGTTGTGCACCCTGCCCAGAGAGGCAAATTCATGGGGCCTGAGGACAGCAGGAGCACCCCTCTTTTGTATTTTCCAACATTGCCACAATTTCTCCAGAATTTCCAGACTGAAATTTTGCAGTCTGGAAATAACTTCATGAGATAAGGGCAAGTACAATCTTCTTTGTTTGAAAAATATTCACCCTTGATTTCTGGTGATGTCTTACACACCATTAAACAAGACTAAGACATAACATAAAAACATACGACCTAGAAGTTACTGAACTACAGAACTATACAATAATCTATATCAATGGGACTATGGCTCTAATACTGCTGGTGACCTCAACAGTCATTGGGTTAATCACTTACAGCTCATTATCTCAATGAGTTTCCCAAGTTTTTTATTTTCAAAAGGTGCCCTCTTAACTCAGTTTCACAAAATGTATTTTCTGCAATGGTTTAGCATTATGGTTTAAGAAGTTAGTGCAAATCTCTCAATATCTGTGGATAGCCATGAAGCTTTTGGTTTTATACCTGCCATTTTAATGTTTTTGTAGAGGATTGTAGCTGCCTAAACCAGTGGGAATGGCCTGCAGTATTCACATGTTCCCCCACTCCCTGCTGGGCTGTCTCTGAAGCTCTCAGCTGTGCATCAGCTCTCCACAGCCCAACAGGAATTTATGATGCAATGGCAGTCGAGGTGCTGTGTAAGAAAACTCTCAAGCTGGCACAAAAATAACAATTTGCTATTAAATGAAGATCCTTCAGAGCGTGGGTCACTTGCCTAACTGCAGGTAACAGAGAGGTTTTAATAACTGCACCAGTTGTTGCCTGAGCATCCAATATCCATCTCCGTGGTGGGAGAGGCAATGCTGTGTCAGTTGCTTTCAAGCTGTGTCACATCAAGTCATGCAGCACACTCTAATGAGACCTGAAGCAGTAGGTAATAAGATCTATGCCAAGTTACTGAATAGAAGGAGACTATTTTAACATGCTGACACTGTTGTTATGTTGGGCATGTTTCTAAAAGCTTTTGTCATCAAGCAAATAATTGTCTATATGTATGATTTTTCCACAAAAAAAGAAGCAGCTGGCAATTACTGCCATAGCATTGGAGATTATCACCTCTCCTTACAGGGTTAGTTGTCTAAATATTTATGGTTTTGTCTGGAACCCCTAGATTAGAACTGTGCCACCAAGAGAGACCTCATGGATCATCACAAGTGAAGCACAAGGCAGTCAGAGCTGCAATGAGCAATCACATAATATCTTCCTTCTTCATTCCTAGCCTGAGGATCTGTAGGAGATAGGAATCCCAGTTGCATTTTGGGAGTGAAAATCCCAAAGGAACCATCTGCTACAGCACAGTTAGGAGATGGAAGCTCTTGCTCTTTGGGTGTGTCTTGCACATATGTTGTTTTTGAGCTAGGACTGCAGAACAAGCACCTGTAACTTGAAAGGGGAAATCATGAAAATGAGGAATGATGTTCTCTTGGTACATTACCACTTCCTTCAGCATAGCAATCTGGAGTACAGTTTAATTCTGGAGAGGACAGAATACCTGGGCTTCTGGGGATGTTGATCCTCTGCTCCACCACAGCTGCTTTGTTCAGGCAATATCTCACTGGCATTGAACACCTTCATTGTCCCACTGCAATGGGATTTCATAATTATTTTCAGTAACCATCCACCTACCTTCAGTATTATTAACAAAACCAATACCTGAAAAAAAAAAATTACTTCTAGCTGCTTTTCTGCAGGAGGAGGAGCATGCTGGGTAGCATTCAGGGCATGAACACAGTGTAGTCATGTTCCAAATGCAACCACAGACACCCCAACATGCTCAGAATGCAGTGCAGTTTTTTGGTTGTTTTTGGTTTTTTTTTTTTTTTTTTTTTGGTTTCAACACACTTTGAGAGCCTGAGCCTCTCTCATGCCCAAACACAGATGAGGAAAAGAGCAAATTCTGCTTAGATGGAGTGGATTGACATGATGAACTCATTGCTGTCAGCCCTGTAACTCTGGGGAATGGGATGGGGACTCCTCACTTGTACTTTTTGTCTAGAATTTACTAGTCACTCTTAGTACTTTACACAGTTCAGAGACTCAGCAAATTTCACAAGATATCAGCTCCAGAGTGGCTGAGAGAAAATCCACCCACAAAACTCTGTCCCAACATCTCTCCTAGCTGACGAGATGCATTAATTTCTTCTGAAGCCCCAGAGGCCAGAGTAGGAGGACATCAAAGTGGACAGTGCTGCTTCAGTACTGACCCAACAGCAAATCTCATCAAATCAACTCAAGCAAAATACATATCTCTTTATAGAAAGTACAAGGTCTACCCCACATTCTGAAGATCAGCCCCTGTCTGCAGACACCTCCAGAAATGATGCCTGTTTACTATGGCAGAAGAGTGACTGTGGAATCACTGGGACACAGCATTACCACTGATAAGTATAAAAATAATTTGCATCCTATATATGTCATTGATAAAAAAATGTATCCCTGTTATTTCCTTTAATGCCATCTTGCAGATGGACACAGCTGATGTTTCTTCTCTTGGACTGTGTTGCAAGGTCAGGGGAAATCACCAAACACAAGGAGGTCAGGACATGACACCTTTCTTGATTTCCTGCTCAGAAGAAAGCTCCAGGGCATCTAAGAGCTCCTGCTAAGCTTTTGCTGCTGTTGTCAGATAGTCTAAGAAAACTCTTTGTAGCTTTGAATTATGATTATCAAGAAGAAAGAACTGCCTAAAGCTGCAACTTTTTGATGATGGGTACTGGTGCTGCACTGAAATGCTTTCCACATGCTTCAAGAAATGCACTTAACTCACTAAACTCACCTTTTCCTCTGGGAAAGGTATAGAGAACATTCAATATTTATTGCTGGAACTTCCATCTACATCAGTGCCTTTTTCCACCATGGCATCATACTTCAACTGTGCTGCAAAGGGAAGAGGAAACTTTTGTGTAGCAGCCATGAGCTGCCAAACATGTGCATATTACTGTGCATGTTTCATAGATTCAGAAGGAGCAAGATATTTTCTCCATAATTTGAAACTTCAGGAAAACTGTTCAAAATTTTCTGCTGATAAAGAAATCCTCCGTGAAGTATATGTTAAACCTGGTATGGCTTCTGCAGCTTAGCACATTATGGTCAGTGTCACTTTAGAGCACAGAAAGCAGCAGTTCCCACTGCCAGCCTCTTCACCTCCTGGAGAACAACAAGGCTGAAAGATGACTGCAGCCAGCTACCAGTGCAACTAACTCCTTTCTTCTTCCTTCTTTCATAGATAGTTTCCCTTAAAACAGCACAGGGAGGATTTTACAATTGATCATCCTCATGAGACGGTATTTGAAATAGGAACAATATTTTTCTTAAAGTGATTGTATAACATTGTCATGATGTGAATATTTTTGACAGTGAAATAAGCTTACCTAACAAATTGGGTGCTGTATTGACTCTTCTTTCCTCCTTTCCTCAAAGGCAGGAGTGTGCACAGTACAGAGAGAAGGTATTTGCTGCTCTTCTTGGTTTTCAGAAATGTAGTGCTTAACAAGACCTATTCACTCATGCTGTCTTGTCTCATCCTACAGATAACTACAACATACCAGCTTATTAAGAGTTGCAAGGATGGCAGGCAAAGCAAGATCAAAGAAATTAGTTCAGCCTCTTCAGTTTCCAGGGTAAGGTGTGACACCTGGTATAATTCATCCCTTGCCAGCAGAACTCACACATAGGAATGTGCATGAGAAACAGAGGTTTGTTTATTGGGGCATCAGAGCTCCTGCCCATGCCCATGGCCATCAAAATATGCCAAAAAGCACTAACCACCAAGTCTCTATGCTGTTTAGCTCTCTATCCTGGTACAAGGCTGCAGGCATGAAGACTTCAGTTAATTCCAGTTTTTCCCTAGTTTCTTTCCCTATCTATTTGATAAGTCATTTTGATGTCATCTAGTCAAGTAGCAGCCAGTAATAACTGACTTTGAAGAACTTAGACATATGGCCCAGCTTTCATAATCCTACCATAGCTTCTGATTTGCTAAAGGAAGTTATGCAGGGGTGGTTTCAGGCATACTCTTAAATATTCTAAACATTTTTATCGGTGATTCATCCCATTTGCCTTGAAAAGTTGTTTTGCTTTTTTCTTTGCCAGAGGGCATGGTTTTAGGTTTGTTACATTATTCATCCATAAAGTCAGCTGACAGTGCTGCCAGCCAGGTAAGGAAAGTATAAGAACTAACTGGCATATGAACCACAGTGCTTAAACAGGATCATTTCAGCATGGGAAGATTCAGACATGACATAAGCAGTAAATAGTATGTCTGAGTGTTCCTTACTTACAAGGACTTGAACGACAGTCTCAGCATGTCCCATCTCTAAAGAAAAAAAGAAAATTTTTTGTTTGTCTAGAATTAATTTCCTGACCTGTCATTCAGTAACTATTCTTGTTTCCATAACACTTCAGCATGACAAACACACCAGAAAACAAGATTTTGGAGGTGTACAGCACTGGTTGGATGATAAGCACTGAATAAGAACTTTCAAAGAACAAGAGAGAAAGAGACAAAGCTTTGGTCCAGGCACTTAAGAGGACAAAGATCTTTATGAAATACAAAATTAGTATTTGGATTTCCCAGCCAATCTGTTACAATGAGAGTTTGTATTTCTCCTAGAAATCCAGTTGGACATCCAGATGAGGAATTAAGTCAATTCAGACCATTCCAAAGAATGAAAATCATACAGGGTGATATTAAATTTCCTTTCTCTTCCCTGGTACCTTAAAAAGTGGTGTTCCCTGAAGGAGACAAGGGAGAACCATCCGTCCTCTTTGACTGAGAGGTCAACAGCCTTGCTGGACAATAACATGGCAGAAATCCTTCAGACTCAGGGTCAGGCACAACACACAGGGTCAGGGTCAGGAGCAACAACACAGACCTGTAACCTTCCTAACTTCTTAACTAGATTCACCCCTACAATTTCAGGTATGGTTCAAATAAGGCTGCTTTCCTTGTCCTTGATATCTCAGTATAATTTCTCAAGATGCCCCTACAAAGCTTCTTTGATTTTTCTTTTACCTTCATCAGGGCCCATCCTTCACCCTCTGTAGCATGAACAGCACTTCTCCATGTACATGCACTCCAGATGTGCTCCACCTCTAGAGCTTGAAGAACATATGGCCTGATCCTATACACCTTCCACTTGCTTTATGAGAAAATGTGGATAATTAAGAAGAAAATATTAAAAAGAACAGTAGTGAAAACAGGGGAATCTGCTTGGCCTCTAGCCCAGGTGGTGAGGCTGGAGTGCAGCCAATGCTATCTGGAAATCCTGAGGAAATCTGCTGGCAAACAACCAGAATGGTCACCCTGAGATGACACATTCAGGAGCACATCTAGACATGGTGACTTGGAAACATTCACAAGTTCAATATGGTTCTTATTTCTTTTATTTTCTTGTCATCATAATGGCAAGGGGAAAGGGGCATGGCCACTCAGAAGGAAAGACTGGTTTAGCAGCACAAGGCAAAGAATCAGAGAAACACAGAATGGTTTGCTTTGGAAGACACCTCAAAAATCTTCTATTTCTGAACCCCCTTCCATGGGCAGGGACATCTTCCACTAGACCAGGTTGCTCCAAGCCCCATTCAACCTGGCCTTGAGCACTTGCAGTGTTGTGGCACCCACAACTTCTCTAGGCAACCTGTGGCAGTGCCTCACCACCTCACAGAACAAAATTTCTTCCTAATATCTTGTCTTTTTTCATTTAAAGCCATTACCCCTTATCCCTATGCCCTGGCAAAATATCCTTCTCCACCTCTCTTCTAGGCCTCTTTAGGTACTGGATGGTTCTGTGAGGTGTCCCCACAACCTTCACTTCTCCAGGCTGAAAAATCCCAACTCTCAGCCTGTCTCCAGAGGAGAGGTGTTCAAGACCCTCATCACCTCTGTGGTCCTCTGGACTTGCTCCAACAGGACCAACTCCTTTTTATTTTGGGAGAGTTCCACAGTGGGATACAGTACTCTACTCAGGGACTCCCAGAGTGGAATAGAGGGGGACAATAGCCTGCACTGACCTGCTGGCCATGCTGCTTTTGATGTAGCCCAGGATGAGGTTTGGAAGTGGATGGTCAAAATAGAAGACTAAGTCTGTCTTTCTCTTCAGACTTAACAAAGTTGCATGGCCCTCTTGCTCCTCAGTTTCTCTCCTATCAGAGTAATTGGCAAAAGCAGGTTACCTTGAAGGAAAAAGAAAAGCAGGTTTTCTTTTATGAAGATTCAACATTTCCTTTCCTTAAAGCAATTTGAAATCCTGTTCTCACAGATACTAACAAGCCCTCATATATAACATACTTGATTTTAAACCAGAAGACAATTTTTGCCTTTTCAGAACTCTCATAGCAGCACAATTCATTAGAATCAGTAATAAATGGCATGCATTTTTTATTGCCCAAAATTTCTGAAGTCCTTTTTTTTCTCATTTACATGAAGATATGTAGTGAAATAGTCAATAACTATTTTTACTGCATCCTGATTTTCAATTTATGATAGTGTTGTAGAAGAATACCAGGAATAGAAATTCATCATCTTTAAAAATTTTGAGACAAATAAGTCTTAAATACATTTCTCAGATTCCCCTACCTGCTACAATGGGCATTCTCTAATGCCTTCCCAAAAGGGAAGGAAAAAAAAAAAGCACAGATCAGAAAGCACAGATCTTCCAACATCAGGAACTTTACAGTTCATTGGATGGGAAACAAGGTGAACCTGAAGTGGCAGCACAGTATACATTGCAAAAGTTGTTGAAAATTATTGATCACGGTCAAACTGCCCTAAATGAGTCATAAAGTATTGCTACATCTCTCCACTAAATTAATTTAAATATGGTGGGGGTGTCCAATATCAGAAGGAATCACACCTATAGCTTTTAAAAATCTAGAGACCCTTAAATTACAGATGGACAAATGCCACAGTGCACCTCACAACTAACTCTGCCCTTGCAGGCTTAGCTTTCTGATGACATATTTTGACCTCCAGCAATTTTTCACCACTGAAGTATAAAGCCTGGGAAGACCTGGCAGAACCTTCCCTGTGCAGCAGCAGCAGCAGCACAGACACTGCCAACCACAATTCATTTATAAGGGCTCCCCTCCCTCTGCCCTTCTATTACCCCTATGGAAACTGAACTGATGAGTTCATTTGCCCTTTTTTGCACCTTTTTTCTCCTGGTTTGGGGCACAGACCAGCAGGGAAGGGGGCTGACAAGCAGACATGTGGGCCTGAGCAGCTGTGCCTGAGGACTGGAAACTGGGGAGAGCTGCAGGAGGACTGTGATTGTCTCCTTACTTCAAGCTGTTCTTAGAGTGAAGAATATAATTCAGTGAAATATATAATTTTTGAGATTTCCTCTAAGATGAGGATTTTGGTTATGGCTACAGGCGATGTATTTTCACTGTTCCCAAGGATGTTGAAACATTAGTATACCACGAAAAATTCTATTAGCAAACCACACCTGAGAAGCAGAGAAAGAAAGGAAGCTCTTGGTTTGTGTCTGTTACTACTGTGACCTTGGGATATGGGGCTCTCAAGATGGTCCATCCCATGTCAGGCAAACTGCAGCAGAGCTGTCTTCTGCAGTGTGGAGAGGGCACTGCCAGCAAGGCAAGGGGATGATAAATTACATGAAAAATCTGCCCTACCTCTGCAAATGTCCCCATGTTTCTCACCCCCTTCCTGTGCTCCCAGGATGCTGGCTGTCATTCAGAGCATTTGTCAAGGTAGTAATTTATCTGATGAAGGGAATTTTTGGTGATAAGAACAGTTAGACTGCAATTTTTATAGTTGTATTACAGAGACATGAAGGAGCCTGAGGCATAAAGTGGCTGTCATGCAATTAAGATAAAAAGAACAAACTAGAAATACGAAAAAAAGGAAAAGAAAGACAATACTTCTGTGTCTGTGAATCCCCGAAGTCAGAAGTTCTTAACTTCTGTTTAACAGAAGAGACAAATGATGACTCATTATTTCTTTCTACCATCTTAGAACAGAGAAGACATTTTGGTTTCCTTGTATATACACCAGCAACTTCCCATAAACAGCACCTGAAACTGAATTACAGAAAAGGAATTATTCCTGAAATAGCAAGACAATTAACATGTGCAGGTAACATAGCAAAGACAGAAAGAGAGCTTGCCTAAGAAACCAAGGCTTTATTGTCAGCTCCTTCTTGTTGAGGAGCCTTAGGGCTCACTGAGGCTTGAAAGACAGTCTGCTGAGATGAGCATGTGATAATATCTCCTCTGAGGAGAGCTCTCTCTGTTCACAAGTACAGCAGGGTTATCTGAAGCAGCAGTTTCCCCTAGCCCCCAGCCTACACCCTCTGCATTGTTAATGTGGCCAAGAGCAATACATGCACCACTTGACAAGACAGAGAGAATTATTTCATTATTTATGCACAGTTACATTCTATGGACATCAGTACTGCATTTAGATACAGCCTTCTTATGTATCAGCACCTTGAAGATGTATTTATTGATTTGATTCATGATACAGATACTTAACTTGCAAAAAAATCTCAAATCCTTTGGAATATTCAGTCAGTCTCATTGACTGTTTTTTGATGCATTGCTCTGTCCTATGTGGCTGGATCAGTCTGAAAGATTGCTCTCAGAGTAATATTCTTATCAAACTAGCAAAAAAAAAAAAAAAAAAAGGCAAAAAAAGCAAAATCTGTATTTCTCTGAAGTCCTCATTGGTTCCTGTGCAGTTCAACAACACAGACACTCAATGGCCAGGTGTTCATAGCGATTTTCTCCACCTCTCATCTTCTGAAAACTTCATCACAAACGGTGTTCCATAGTGAGTATGGATGTTTCCCTCATTCTTGGTGTGTCTCACAGTGGGGTAATTCTCACAGAAGACAAAAAATTTCCAGTGAAACCAGATATTTCTCATCTAAAGCTGACATAGAAACAGAAGCTGCTGAGAAACTACATAATTGCAATGAAAATAAACCCTGTGTCAAATCAGACAAATAAAGCAGAAGAGGCAAAGCCATTAGCAATACTGGATTTTGTGCAGATTTCTAGCTAACCCCATGACATTTTGCTTACTGCAGTTCTAGCTCCACTTATTAGGAAAGGGTTGTGTTTCATACTCCATAAATACTCTCGGTTCAATGGTCTTGGTTATTTATCCCTATGAGAATTGATGAGCTTTAAATATAAATACTAGCAATTAGTAAATAAGCAGGTACTTCTAATTAAGGCTACTGAGTCAAAGGTCTTTTGGGGAAATTGTATAAACATTGAATATACATGGACATGATAAATAATTCTGTAGCATACACCTTCTATGGAAATATCACACTTTTCTGCCACACAATATTTAAGCTCCATGTGGTGGAATCTATGGTTCAAATGCTACCTAGTGTCTGAGGTCTCATTCCACAGAACATTTCCCTATGTTGTTCTTTTTTAACTCTAACTCTAGATGAGGGGCAGAAATATTTCCACTTAAGCTTTTTATTATTATTTTGGTGAGCCATAATTAGGCTGTCGCTCACTCAGATCCATCTGGCAATCTGAATATCTGCATTCATTATGGGAAGGAGTGATTATGATTTGTTCCAAATAACTGCTGTTTGAATTAACTGAGATGACAGATAAATGCAGATTTCCTCTGCTTCAGAGGCCTTAGGGGAGGTTTAAAGTGCAGAGGCTGTTTTTGGAGAGATACTTCCTCTACACTTAGCAAAGAAGGCACAGTCCTCTAATTTGTAATTCCACAAATACTTACTGCTAATGCAGTAACAAATGGATCTACACTGGTCTTGAGGTTCAGATCAGGAGGGCACTTTGGAAGGGAACTCTTATTAGTGCTCACTTTACTGTGGTTTGGGTCACACCAGAAATTCGTCTTGGCACATACAACCTGGAATCTGAAGGATCAGTGATTCATCCACAAACTCAGTTCTCAAGACTGATGTAGAAATAGACTGGAATGAAATCCCCTGAAAGGTGTGTAGTGTGATCCATAGCATCAGGGGTTTTGTTCTCAACTTCCATTCTCATCACACTGCACTATTTGGTAGGGAAATCATTCTCTAAAATGCTGGGTTGCTGTCATTTGAAAAAACATTCTCAGAAAAAGCACTAGATAAATCTGTCAGCTGATGTGCTTACCTACAACTGCTTCCTTCTGCCATGAGCACAGAGAAAATTTCTATATATGAAAGTCTAAGCTATCACTAAATATACTAGAGGGAGCTTATAATTCTTAAAACACTTTTCCCTTATATTCTCCCTAAAGGAAGAGATAAAACATTAAACAGAACATAGTGTGAAGGCTATTTAAAAACAAAAGGTTCATATAGTTAACTTCACCAGGCATGCTGTTCGAGTAAGTTATCAGTTCTCAATTTGAGCAAAGGCTAGTCATAAAGATTTCCAAGCAGCTATACTGTACTATGCCCTGATTCTCAGGATGATGTTTATTATGAAAAGCCTGCATATTCAATGGGTTCTGTTGCTTGCCATCACACATGAAGCCAATGGCTAAACCAGTATCAGAGCAGAGAAATTTTGACAAGAGTTCTTGATTGCTTTAACCATAAACGTTATTTTTTTTAAGTCACTAGCTCATGAAAACCAAAAACCTTCAAACCCATGCTTTAAAACCTTTGCTGAAATTATTCATCAATTAGTGTGGGAAAGGAGAGAACTGATCACATTCAGGCTCAACTCACTCTCTTCCCAGTTACTTGTCTTCCTGTATCATATAGAATCATATGAGTATCTAGCAGGATTCACCTTCCTCTCTGCCATCACTACACCTTCATTCCAGATGGCTGCTCTGGCTCCAGTCTTGTAGCATATATTGTTTGACAGAGCTCCTGGCCTCCACAGCACAGACTGTGTAGCACTGGCAATGAAGCAAGGTGGGTGAGTTCCTCCATTTTCCAAGGGGAAAAAAAAAATCTTCATTTTAGTAGGTTTTATCAAAGGACTCCTTCTCTTGAAAGCGTTTTCTAACCTGAACAAGTTCAAAGACACTGTTTGAAGGCACTGTTGTGTCACTGTCAATTACCTGTGAAGCTCCACTAGGACAGGAGAAGTGCCTGAGGTGCCAAAAGTTGATAGTTTTGTTATGATCTCCCATTATCTCATTACAGTGAATTAATAAAACAATAAATTGAAGCAAGCAGGGTGCTGTATCAGTAACTGGCTTTGATATACCCTTCTTTCAAACAAGAACATTTAATAATGGGATTATTAAAAGTTCTTGTAGGGATTGCAGCATGGTAAGAAATGTTGCTCCCAATTCAGTATCACATGACACTGAATTTTACATTCAGATATCTGGGCAGAATTCTCTTGCTCCCCAGAATCCAGACTTGGCCCCATCAAACTCAAGAGGCAATTTACCAGAATACAAGGAAAGTATCTCAGGATTACTGATTGCTTTCTCTCTCTTTGCTTTGTTGTTTCCCTCCCTTGCCTTCTTTCCCCACAAGGAGCTGTGATCCAGAAAGACAAGTGGTTACCTTGGAAGGTGTGCACATTTGGGAGGTTTTTGCCCATGCAATGTCAAGTACTGCTGCAGGAGCTGCTGCTGACACCGAGCTACTGCAGCCTCTGATCACTGGGCTTGAAAAACTCAACCCCACACTCCAGTGGAGAGATAATTTGTGTCATTTAAACAACCTCATCCTTCACAGCTTGCACTGCAGGGACTGAGATAAGAGTTTCCATGGTGCAGAGCAGCTCAGCGCATGCCAGTGCAATCAGGAACACCCCCTCTTTTCCCTGCTGGGTAAGTCCCACTCTGCAGCTGTACCTGCTGATCCATCGGAATGTTGCCTCAGATCTTCAGGGATTACTTTTAAAGTGCATATCGTTTTTCTTTTTGCAGAACAGAAGGATGTGGGTTTAATATGGAACTTAGGATAAGTGTATTGTAATTAGTACAGTGAGTGATGCTGATGGGGAAAGTGACAACAATGGGGGAAAAAATGGACAGAAAATGTTTATATCAATGGAAAACTTTTCTGTTAACCAACATGACATATTCCCTCCCCCAAAACTAGAGGGGAATCAAAGGAAAATATGAGCCTCTTGATCCAGCATGACCTCTCTTTCCATAAGCTCTTAGCACCAGTTTCTGGGCTATTTACTCAGGGACCATACAGAAGAAGAAAACTGACCCAAAATACCATTGAACCAATGTAACCCATTTTTGATACTACAGAAAAATGCAATTAAAACCAAAAACCCATAGTTTGCACAAATGAGCACGAGCAAATATTTTTTGTTCACTGTAGCAAACAAATGGAATGATACTTCACAAAATCACCTGCTGAAACACATCTGCTGCTTTGATTCTGCCCAAGACTACTTGGACAGCTCTCTGCAAAGACCTGAATGTTGCAGAATATGGCATTTCCATAGGTTTATGGAGAGATACCATGGAGATAAAAAGGAAATCCTCTCGTAAGAAACCTTGGAGGACAAGGCTGCTGTGCTCCTTTAGTATCAGTCTATTTGAAAAAGAGCTTAAGGAGTTGAATGGTGCATGAGGCAACAGAGAGCCAGGCTGTAGATGGACACTGCCTTTTCCTAGACCTGTTCTGTGCAGTAATAGTGTACCAAGGGGTAAATCAGGGTCCTGCCTACGTTACATCCATCACATCATCACTGCTTGTGAATCTGCTCCTCTGACAGATTTTTTTTTTCAAGAAATTCCAGCAAAGAAGCAGCTTCAAGACACTGAAGCCCATCAGTGTGCAAGGGAGAAATCATTGCACATGAGGACATTTTGCTGTGAATCATGCTCTTTGTGTGGGAGAGACAAGTAAAGATTAAAGAAAGGTTTGAGGCATTTTTCTTCACAGCATTGCACCTGGCAAATTTCCAGAGGGAAACAAACCATGAGATCTAGGAGACAGACTGAAAGCTTCTCAAAGACAAAAATGAAAAGCTACATTCTGCTCCATTAAAAAAAATGACACCATATCTGAAGAAAGACAGAATATATATCAAGTCAGAATGAAGTTAGGGCCTGACTAAAGCATAAATTTCTCTTGCAGATTTTGTGGCTTTGTACTGCTATCACCACACTTCAGCATAAACATAGAAAATACAATATTTGATGCCAAGCCTAAAAAAGATCCAAGGTTTTTGAGCAATTCTTTTCCAGTAATCTTTATTACAGTATCTCAAACACTGTCCATTAGACATACAGTTCCACAAAATGTTCTTTTTTCAGACAGATTAATACTTTAGCTGCCTCACAAAATCTTCTCTTTCAGGATTTCTAGTGGAAAGATTTCCTTTTTTATCACAATGATGTCACAGATTAGTGAGGGTGGCTACTTCCTCCCACCCCCATTATCCAAGATTTTGTTGTATGTGTTTAGTTTCGTTTTTCATCCTCTGCTTTCAAAATTAACTCAGCTGTGGATGAAGACATATCCTATTAGCTCTATCCCTTTGGGGAATGCCTACAACAGCTGCAGCTGCCATTTCATTTCTCCTTAATACCCTTGTGTCCTAGAATACAAATAAAACAAATGTTGGTATCCTGTCCCCTGGACACCCCACATCATATTTTTTTAAACATACTGTACAGCTGCACAAAATGTCACTGATAAGACATTGTTAGTCACTTGCAATGAAACTGTTAGAATAAGAGTTTGTGCCTCCATAATTCATCCTGGGATAATGCAATTCCACACTGAATACTGATAAATGATCCAAGATCTCATAAGCCTACTTAACTCTGAACAGTGAAATAAGAAAATACTGCAGAAACCATGGCAGCTGACAGGTAAAGTCATTAGAAAAATGTATGCAAATCCTGCAGCAAATGACACTGCATAAAGTAAAGGAGTTTATAGCTAATGACTTGTACTAATGCACAGTCCCATATTTTGAAAAGAAAATGTCTAATGTTAACATTGATGACAAGTAAAACACTAATATATTTAGATCTGGATATCTTTTGTCCTGCAATGAACTCAAATTTGGGAGCTAGACTTAAAAACCTAATAAGAGCAGTCTCAGATCTTGCTTATACTCGCATTTTGACATGCCAGTTTATGTATTTAAAATTCAACCAAAGATAAGAATATAGCATGGCATCAGCACTGAACTTCCATCTGCAAGATACCTTTACTGACTAAAACAAGGCTGGGTCTTGTTTCTGTGCAGTGAAGTAGCAACATAAAATTTGGAGTCTTTGGCTGATATTGTCTCAGATTTGCTACTTCTCTCTCCTCTCTAGCAATGGTACACTATAGCAGAAAAGGATACCAGTAAATTACCAGAGAATGTAAGGGCACACTCGGTGAAGGAGTTTAGACACTTGCCTGCAAGAACTGAGTTCAGTGAGTTACATTTCCTCTGCTGCAAATAGAGATACAGACTGGGAGTGAAGATGGGGTTCACAACCAAGCACTCCTGAAGGGAAAGGATGAAGAGGAAAAGCAGCCAAGTCCAGCTGAGAAAACAGAACTGTTATGTCTTTATCTTATAGAATCATGTCCTGC
The DNA here is from genome assembly GCF_903797595.1 of Erithacus rubecula. Classification (NCBI taxonomy): domain Eukaryota; kingdom Metazoa; phylum Chordata; class Aves; order Passeriformes; family Muscicapidae; genus Erithacus; species Erithacus rubecula. The sequence continues at coordinate 43,846,481 of NC_136688.1, forward strand.
CTAAGAGTGCACAAAACCCATCGTGCTCAGTACCAAACACCATCCATCCCTTAGCATGGCTGTGGCAAGGGCTGCACTTCTATAACACCCTCAGCCCAGATGCAATGAGTTCAGGAATTTATTTTTCTAAGACTGAAATAAAGGAAAGCTATTATTCTCAAACTACAGCTAAGGACACCCTGACAAGGAAAAGTGCTGTTCTAAAGTGTGTCCCAAAGTGAACATACTTAGCCTCTGGCAAAACCAGGAGTGGGGGCAATTCTAAAGTTTCAGCAAATACATAGTTCCTACTGCAAAGAATGGAGCAGTGACTCAAAAAGGAGAGAGGCAGAGGTCTATCAATTACCTTTCTAGTAAAAGTTATATGGAACTTCCAGATCAAGAATCTAGCCTCTTTCAAGTGCTTTGAAACTATGGCACTAATTATAATACTCTTTCTCCAGTTGCATCTGTATTTCCCTTGAACCTTTGGGTTTTACGAGTGTACAAGATAGCTTTAGTAGAAAACTACTATAAATCAACATTGTGATTAATATAAAGTCCAGTCAAAACTGCAAAGTAAGATTCCATGAACATTTCTTTCTTTCAATCAAGTAACTTGTACCTTGCAAACTGGTATAATCGGCACCATCAGCAGCAATCTCAGGCAGAGGCACCTCACCAAATCTGCACAGATTACCTAAGGATAGCTCCTATTTTCAGCCATTCCCTAGGCTGCCTCTACATGCCCAGGGAACCTGCTACTTTTGGCCAGATTTCTATGGCTACATCCACAGCACAGCTGGGAGGGTGATGCTTGTGATGATACAAGATCTTCTAGCCATGGAGCCAGACTGTAAGAATCATATTCTACCCTCAAGAAAGCACCTCAAATCCCAGATTCAGGAACTGGGTAATTATTGACACAAAGGGAACCAGGTCAGTCAGAGGCTTACCTGAACAGAGAGGAGGAAAACCAGAAAACACAGGTTTGATCCTGCTGAAAAGGGTAGAACTGAATCTGAGTTTCTTGCCAGTATCTTGGCAGAAAATACCACACAGTTACTAGTTCAAACTTTTCTGTCTCCCAATTGCAATGGTATTTCATCACCTTTTTCAGTCAAGCATACCCACAAAGTGTATTTTATTGAAGATGTTCAATGGGACACCTCATGCAGAAATCCAACTGTGATTACAATGTGAAGCAATTCCATTTCAAAATGTCATAGTCCTATTTGTTTGGTCCATTTTTATGGATTTATTTGGTGATTGAGAAGTAAATAATTACTTGGTCATTCATAATGTAATAAATCTTCAAATGAACTGTAAAGCTTTCTTAAAGAGGAATTTTGGAAGAATATATAGGCAGATAAACCAGAACTGTTATGTCTTTATCTTACAGAATGTAACAGACACCTGAAAATGTAGACCTGAGGAAGAAAATTATCCTTTTCAGCAACTTCTTTGAAGGATATTCTTTCTAATCTCCTAACAAAGGAGCTGTATTTTTCCTTGGGCTTGCAGAATTCTTCTGGGTATCATAAAAACAGATCAGTCTCAGAAACATAACCTTGAATTTTACATTAAATGAGGATACGGTATCATTTCCACTCTTGGTTGTGCTGATAGTATCCATCCATAATCAGCAAAGTGATTCCCAGAGAGAACAGAAGGCAGAAAGCTTGCAATGAGAAACATGCAGAAAACACAGATAAAAACAAGAAATGGATGGGCAATGTGTGTGGTGAAATATGCTGGGTCTAAGCAATGATGTATCATGTACTTGAGCAATGACATATGGCACTTGCCTACAACCCTGGCTGGCTAAACACTCAGTGCAATGTGGATTAAACATAATTGCTTCACATCATTGTAAAGCCCCTTCTGCACATTATAAACATACTCATATTAACTTCTTACTAATGAGACAGGAGATAGTGATGAGAAAAAATAATTTCAGAGAGGAGTACCATGGGTTGAAGTGCAACTGGTGCAACATTTTGTGCAATATATTACATTGTCTGTCCACATAGCATATGTAGAGATGTGTCCAAATAACAGTTTCTAGATTCATGCTCTCCATATAAATAGGTATTATCAAATAAACAAAAATCCCTTTTATACATTGTGCAGGAGCAAGTGATTGTTAAAATATTTCTTACTGGATACAAGACAAGACTCCATAGAACCTGCACAGAGCAGCCTTCCTCAAATTTTCCTCAGCATGAAAAGAAGAAAACAGCCCAGTATACCTATCTTATCAATTTAAACCAGAGCTGCAGTAGAAAAAAAAGAAAAATAAAAACCCTGTCGCTCCCTACTTCTTACTGATTTTTTATTTCATTTTCCAAAGTAATCTATTCAGAGCTACTTACTCTGCAGAGGGCTGCAGCCATCTGCCAGCCTCGAGCTCCAGTCAGAGGACTCCTGTCCACATCTAAGCTAATTATGGGCCAGGCACACTTGAGCTCCATTTTATGTTACATGCTTTAGCCCAGGAAATGCTCGTCGTGTGTTAAGTTTTGAAGATTTCCTTTAATGGCTTTGGGGGACATTGTGGAGCTCCAGCAGCAGAAGGATGCAAGCTCTCAGCTCTGCTTGTTTACTGAAAAATATTTCCATCATCTCCTCCCAACACCACCACTTCCTTACCTATAATTATGCTATTCAGTTCTTACTATAAAGTGCTAGAATTATAGAAACAGCTCATTTGAAATGTGCAGACTGTTTGCTTGTAAAACATTTGGCTCTGCCCTTGCAGGAATAAAGCTGTTTTATGCTCTAAATAAGGAGTAGGTTGCAATGCCACATGGCTGCTCATTATCACTACATGAAACTAGCTGTAATAAAATGCACATGCCCCATGAGTTAACTTCTAAAAGGATTGGGCTGAAATTGCCTGACACTTCCATTTCCACAGCTTAACATGTGTTTGTGAGACATGCAGCAAGGTGGCAGGAGGTGTAGGACAGATGCCTGCCACTTGTCAAAAGGAACAATGGCAGGAAGGTCACTGGATTTTCATCCAAACATCTTCAATTGCTTCCATGAACTGTATCCTCTGACTTTCATTATATATTCACTTGCAGCCTTTTCTGCTTGTCTGCTCTTCCTGGTATACATCTGGGTGTTGTCAGGGTCCATAAATCTGTCTGAGTACTGCCAACTGTTACCCATATGAATTCCAAAAACCAACATCACTACATGTAGATGCATCACAAAAATAATCTGATCCTATTTCCAGAAAAGTCTACCTAATTTCTGTAATGGATATCAAGGGGAAGAAATCCCCTGGAGAAGCCAATAATAGTTTTTTAAATACGCATTCATTTGATGCCACTTTTTTTTTTTTTTTTTTTTTTTTTTTTAAGGAAACCTCAGCTCCTTACTGCCATCTTATTGTGGCTTAAAAAAAACCCAAAGAGATTATTAGAATTTTTTTTTTTTACATCTTTGACATATAGGGTAGCTATGATTGAATTCTCACTGCTTAATAGGAAAGCCATTAATTTCTTTAATTCCATTCTGCAGACAAAGAAAAAAGTGCAAAGCTGGTCAACTTTATCATGTGTATTTAACTTCTAAAATTCCTCAAGATTCGCTCATTACACTCTTAAGACTTTAGTCCTTTGTTAAATTTTACATTATTTTTTCTTTCAACATCTTCAGAAATATTTTGAAATTTATAATTAGTTCTTGCACAGAAATAATCTCACAAATGCACCAGTGCATCTGCATCTGATTAATCCATTTCCCAAGTGTCCATGAGTAGCAGGCACTGAACAAGAGATGATAAATAAAACTGCATCGATGGACCAAATTTAGCTGATTAAAATACTTTACAAATATGGACAAGTGAAATGTTCCTCTTTTTAGAGATGGAGAAGCTAAGGCACAAAGAGATTTAAAAAAAAAATCAGACAAACAAACAGCAAAATGTGGATGAAAGCCCAGACTCCTGATTTTCATCCCATTAGTCATTCAATGCACTAAGTCAGAACAGCCAGACAGAATTCTGATCTGGCTCTTAAAAGTTAATACATATGCAGAAGCATTTGAAATTTTCAGGCCTTTTTAATAAATTAGAATAAAAATGTAGCATAAGAAATTTACCTGTTATAGTGATACACCCAATACTGCTCTCTGGTACAGATCACACTTGAGAATTTCTATCAGCATTATGCCAAATGAACAAACAGTGAGAGGGTCATTTTAAGCAGTGTACACCACACTGTGAGGCTTTTAAACCATGATTTACCTCTTTGTTCTTCATGGTGCCAAATTAATAATCTCAGTACTGAGAAATATTGGTGAATGCTTAATCAGCAGCATGTATAACACTGCAGATGCAATGTGCACAGGTGTGCATACACAGACACAAAGCTGACACCTATGCCAGTTTCCAGGTGAAGAATTATCACTTTGACAAACTCACACCCACACAGAAGCTGCACATGCTCTGGATGCTTTCAGCTATCTGAGATCAATAAATACATTAACCAGGTCTTTACAATGATTCTGTGAACCTCTGCCATTTTGAGAAACAGAACATAATAGACAAGACAACACTGAGAGTTTTTCATCATGGACACTGCATGACCTTTCAAGAGGATTAATGATAATCACAAAGCCCACTTGCTGTATCTTTCACATAGGCACTGTATATTCTAAAAATCTTGGCCATGGGGTAATAAACATAGGAAATCTAAGAAGCCTTTTTTCATGCTTGCCTGTTGTTGCAAGTGCATATAAAATTTTATCTCTTTATGGCCAACTAATATGCAAGCAGCAGCTGAATGTGAGTCCTATTTATCCTTTCTGATGCTACATTTGGTTTTATAGCTGTATGAAAAGCAGTTAGTTGCTGTATTTTTTAAATTCTATTAACCTAACACAGCTCTGGGACATTGAGAAAACTTCTAGGAAATATCTAGGTCTCAATTGCTGATAAAATGGGACAAAATGTCACCAAAAATGTTGCAAAAAAGACCAAGACAATCAGTAACTCCAGCTGTTCCCTCACTGTCAGCAGGAGCCTGACATGTCTCACTCCAGGATGACCTTGGGGATTAAAAGTTCAAACATTTGTGGATGTCATAAACTAAGAAAAAACGTAAAGATCACTGAAGTAAAAAATACATGGAGAAATGGTATGGGTTGGGGGGTTTAATATAAGACATTGGTATGTTTTATACAGAGTATAAGTTAAAGAGTATTCCCAAATGTGCTCTATGCTGACCTTTCTAGTAAAAATAAATACCCAGGTGCATTTCAGATCTTATTAAGAGTGAGCTGGACAGGGGGCTGCCAGCAGCCAGTGGGGTGCAGCCACAGCTGGCATCTCCCTGTGGTGTGGGGTGTCCCAGGGCAGCAGGGCAGAGCCTGGCAGCCTGGGCTGCTCCCACAGCCCCAGACAGAGGCAGGACACCAGGGACACCAGGAGCAGCCCTGGCCCAGCAGAGCAGGGCTGGGACAGCACTGGACAGGGTGGATGGTCCCAGGGGGCTGATACGGGATGAGTGAGACCCAAATTGGGTAGATTGGGGCCTGTAAAACCTATTAATGCCCAAAGAGCTCCTCATCCATGTTTGCCTGCTGCTGAATTCAGCAGTCCACATTTGGGAGCAGGAAATGCAGGGCAATGTGTGCTTTACTGAGAGTTCAGACACTGGGACCCTGAATCTGTGTGGACGAGAGCTCCATCCAAACCCTTCCTGCACCAGGTAAACATCAGGCTGTTCAAGTTCAAATTTAAAAAAAAAAATAAATTGTCGTTTGGCAACAACAAAAGCAACTGGGTTGGGATCTCAACAAGATCACTGAAATAACCAAAATAAGGTTGGGGTGGATACTAGAGAGGCAATTATTACACAATGTCCATCACATACACTGGTGCCTCCCTCACTAAGGAGATTTCCACCTCACCATCACCCTTGTCCAAGGCCAGGACAAACCCACCATGCAATAGCTAATGGATAGTTTCAAATTCTTTAACTTTAAAATTTAATGAACCACCTACTCTTTCACAACAGTGATTTTTTCACACATACTGCTTATTCATAAACTATGTATCTAATCCTGACTCTTCACTTCCTATTTACTCTAGTGAACAGATCCTCTGCTCTGCACAGGCAGTCCTGTCACCACGCTTTACGTCTGGCCACATGTGAAAAAACCTTTGTTCAATAATTATGTGAAGTTAGTGGGGTAGAAGGAAATGTTATCATTATCTTTTGCTTCAGATGATGTGAGGAGAATATAAATAAATCCAGACACTGCAAAAGCTTTGCTTCAAGCCAGGCAATTAAAGTATTTCAGATTCTCACAAGTCTATTTAAAGCAACTTAAATCTTTTTGATGGCCAGTGGTTCACTCCAGCCTAGCTGCATGCACTGGCTAAGCTTCCTTAATAAAGTGCACCAGGAAACAGCTCCAGCTCCTGATGCACATTAATACAGATGAGACACTGGGTTATGGATACACCTTCAGAAAATGTTGTATTGGCCAGGAGATGAGCAGGCTCTTTGGGAGGTTATGCAGGGCTTTCACTGACTGCCTGAAGCTGCTCACAGCCACTGAGAAGCTCAGCTTACACTTTGCCAAGGAAGAAGCCTAGTGCTAGTAAGGAAGGGAATAAGGGATGGAAGTGAAAAATATTTGCTTGTTGCATTAGTTTAGATATATCTGAAAAAAAAACCCCAAACAAAAAAAAACAGTAGAGAAAATACTACTATCTTGCACTTTACAGCACATTTCTCCCATCACTCCATCCCACCAGGATACAATACAGACTATAATCAGCCTCAATGAAAATGAAAAATAGGAGAGCAATTGGGGCAAACCTAAGGAAAAAATATTATCTTAAATTCAAAAACACAGACACATTGCCTCAAGAAGCCTGGTCAGTAATTTGTTTGAAGGTCTCCTGCATGCAGTTTTAGCAGAAGCTGGAGAAGTAGAAGAATTCAGGAGGAGGAACAACAGTGTTAGAAACTGCAGAGGTACTAACTGATATCACTCAAGGAAAAGCCTAGAAATTCTATAAAATAAAATTTTGTTTCAAGTTACTATTATAATAAGCTCAAACTAAGAGCAAAGACTTATTCAGAGAAATATTATTTTGTAGATTTTTTTTATAAATAATCATAACTGCTTCAGAAATGTCAGGCTCCAGTAAGTTACAAAAATATTTATAATCTTGAGAGTTTTACACTCACAAAGGATTCCAGTGCACTCTATAAATTCACAGGTAACTTCATCTAACTAGTGTGATGCTCCCACAGAGATGAAAAGCAACAGCCCATTTAAGAGCTCATACTGCCTCTCCACAAGGCAGGGAAAACAACACCCTGATCCACTGCAAGTGGGAACAGCAGACAAGCAGGACAGAATTTCAGGAATTAGAAATGGGCCCATGCATCAAACTAATGCTCTGCTCTTAGGGAAGGAGAGGCAGTCTTCATTTGCAGCCTGCCATTACTGACCTCAATATTCTGGTGTCTCATATTCTGGTGGAGTATATTCCACAGTATTCTGGAGAATTGGTACTACACTGATAAGAGAAGAAAGCTGCAACATTAGTAAAGCTTCAGCAGTATCCTACATTTCTTTTAACTGCATCTTAATCAAAAGCTAATCATACCTGACTTTGTTTGTCTAGTGATATCTAACAAGAATCCAGACCCAGCAAGCATGCTTCACCTAATTCATGCTGAAGAGGGTAGGAAAAGCCAAGTAAACAGTTGCAATTTCAGTATGAATAGTGTAGGCTTTTCATACTGATTTGCAAAAGAGAAAACAATATTAAATTCAATTTTCAAATATTGAAGTGTGAAAGATAAAATATTGCGGAATAACATTTTTCCACAACAAATAAAACAAAGGTATTAGATATTATTACTACCTTGAACATATCAAGATGTCAGGTACTAACTGTCCCAACTGGGTGAGATTTTTTAGCATTTCTTTTATGGGGTGAAGTGTTAGGCCTTTAACACAGAAAATAATGATCAGACCTTACCCCCCAAATTCATGTTTTTCTTTAAGAAGAGTCAAGCTCTTCGTATGGTGCCAACTAATAGGACAAAAGGCAGCAGCAGAAACTGATGCACAGGATGTTCCACCTGAAAATGAGGAAGAACTTTGCTGTGCAGGGGGCTGAGCACTGGAACAGGAGATACTCCAGAACAGACTGGATGCAATCCTGTGCCATGTACAGGGATAAACCTGCTTGAGCAGGGAGGGTGGACCAGACCTTTCAACCCCACCCATTCTGTGATATATTGAAAACAGGCAACAAAAAATAACAGTCTTTTAAAACAACACAAAAGCAAGTCCTTTCACTTGCTTTGCATAATTTCCTCAGCATTTTTAATTAGAAACCAGGACATGCACAGTAGAGAAAAAAATTAATTTCTAACCTATAAACAAGATTTCTTCCTTGTTTATGTATTTGTGTCAAAAATAACTTGAGGACAAAATATTTTCAATATTTTCTACTTTTTTATTTCCTATATCTTTAAATGCTCTGTCAAATTTGTTTCAAACTTGTGTTGCAAAGAAAATCTAAAGAATATTTTTTTATTTTATTTATACTCTCGTAATTTTTCTTCCTTCCTTTCAACTGCAGTTCTTACCAGCTTTTATTATAAATAAAAAAGAACTGAAAACTTGGAGACAGGCTTTGTGGTGAAAAGTCTGACACTGCTTTCTGAAGTGATCAAGGCTAATCATCTAACAGCTACAAACTGAAAAAGAAAAAATCAGCTCTAGAGATTCTAAAGCAAGGGAAAACCAACCAAGCAAGATAATCCTAAAAGGTTTGGTTCTTTCAAGTAACAAACTCCATTTGAGGTTCTTATTTCTTTCCCTGTGAAACTTAGTGATATCTAAGGAGGTACAGGGTTTATATACAAATCATGAAGGATAATTTTGAGGTCAGTCACTATTTTTCTTCTTTTCCCCTTGCACATGACAGCAATGAATCAAGCTGAGTAGCAGCAATGGGCATTACAGTTAAAACTCATTATATGGACCTTTCAAAGTACAAGTAGACCTTGAAATTTGTGAATAAGGAAGTAGTACCTACAATACTGCTCACATCTCAGTCATACAAGTATTTTCAGTTGTGAAGTTAGGTTCATTTCAGCTAATGCTAGACACATAATATATTCCCTGGGGAGAGTATTGTGTGTTTTGGAAGCATCTTTTTTATCAAACTACTTATTCTCTGTGAGAAAAATATCATTCACTTTCTGTCACTCTTCTCCTGACAGTCTGGGCTCTCCGTATAAACCAATATACTTGGTCTGACTTTATCAACTCTCCATATGGCTATAAGCTTACTTAGGTTTGATACTCTATACTTCTGATTACATCAGAAGAGCTCAGCATTTGGCTCACATACTGTGTACAGACAGGAGAACTAAGCCATTGGAGCCTGCTCAGAGTGCACTGGTCTTCCCTGCCAGAGCTTTCCAGAGTGCACTGCCCTGGGCCCTTAACACCATCCTGCCCTGCCAAGCTGCACAGCAGAAGTGCCCACATGTATTTCATTTTCTTCTCTCACTGCCAGGGCTGGGGCAGTGTCAGCAGAGTTGGTGGCATTCACCTCCCCCCAGCCACCAAAATGAGCCATAGGATCTGCTCCTCCAAGAAGACTGGATCCAGCTGGATCACATAATTCATTTAGAAGAGATGAGAGCTGTGCCTCAGTGTCTGCTGTGAAATCTGAGAAAACTGATGGACTATTGGTGACAGCATAATGCTGCCCTAGCAGGAAAATGAAGACAGCCTGCCAAACTCCACTGATTTGCTAATGGTGCTTATCTGCTGTAAGCATCCGGAGAATTGGAAGTGGCAGAGTGGTGAGAAGAAAATCCTCAGGGACATCAGTCTTAGACAAACTTCTGGAATTAGCCAGAGGAGTAGGAGGGCTCTAATTTGTTGTAGACTATAATTAGAGTTTAAAAGTTCTCTTAAATGAGACAGCAAAACTTAGATACAATTATTAATCAGAGTATCTATGCAGGTGAGGGTAGAGATGCTCTGTGGGAGGACGACCTTAACCTGGCTGGGGAGTCAGCACAGCTCTCAGGGCTGAGGACAGCTCCATGCATACCTAAGGGAAAGCAAATGAGCAAACACTCTGCCATGCCAAATTAAGACACTGGGTCCACTGTGGGTCAGAGCCTGGGACTGCTTCATCACTGCAGTTAAATTCAGAAGTAGAGTGAACCTCCAGAATAGCAATCTGACACAGATTATAGTATGTTAGAGTTACAGTTTACCCAAATTAAGAAATAAAGAATATGAGGAAAGACCTCCACAGATAATTAATACATAAAACTCAAGTATATATCTACTGGACCTAAGCTCTACTCTTTCCAAAAAAAAGCATCTTCCACTATTTTGACAGTTCTCATTGTCTGATTTGTTCTTAGTTGGGCTTTCTCACATATGAAAATTCACCACCTTAGCTAGAAATAAAATATCCAAGTTGTTGTCCAGAAAAATGGTACACGGTTCATGTATAAACCTGGCCTAGAAGATTATCAGAGATAACTAGGGCATACAGAAGAGGTCTTACAGTTATGCCATCTGCTACCACAGTCCCAATGATCTGCATTCCCCATGGAAATGCCTCAGGGCAGAATGATTGTTCCTTGATATGAATCTCCTACAGGCAATTTTATCCTGCAGAAGGCAAGAAGGGCTTTCTCTGCCAGATATCTACTGTCAGTAAGTCTTCAATAGCATTGTTGTAATGGAGCATTATCTGATGTTCTGGTCATGTTAGATATATTCAGGCTGTTTTTATTTCCTCTTTCCCCGTTCCTGTGGATGTTGTACATTTTTGAAGCACTGTTATTAAAATAGCAGTTGGCTGCAAAAAGTTTGATGAAATCTTATTTTAGTCTTGCATGCAGTCTGTCAAAATCCACATTCTTCTGAAACTGGATAGATTTGCTACAATTTCTGCTTTATAAAATAAAATTGGAAAAAAGGTTCAGACAATGTTGAAGTACTCTTTTGCCATTTTTGGAATAGAATACAGCAGTGTTCTATATTGAAAGAATCACAGGTTATTCCTCTTCAGAGGGGACATAACATATATTGTAAATGCTCTGTATCAAGACCACCAATAGCTTATTAATGACCTGAAAATCAAAAATTAACTGTTTAAAAGTGGAAACACAAATGCTCACTGAATATAAAGTGATTTGCAGATAACATCAGAAAATCTGAGGCATAAAATGAGATGCATCCAGCAAAGGACATAAAAGAAAGTAAGAAAAGCTTTTGTAAATACAGTCAGAATAAAGACCAAGAACATTTCACTGGTCTTAAGCAGGAACAGTGAAAAATTTATGAAGGAATGTAAAAGGACAAAGTGTTCAGTGCCTGAGCCTTCATAAAAAGAGTATCTGTGATCAGATTCTTAACACATTTCAGTGGTGTGGAAAACCAGTCAGAATTAGGAGAGAACAGATAGCAGACACTTAGTTGTGACAAGTGTGCATGATAATGGAGCCTGCTGAAATCCACCTTGGAAGATTAAGAAATAATGTAAACAATCTGAACTACTTTGAGGACACACAGAGGACTGATCAAAATAACTATAGTGCTCTCCCACAGAAAAGGAAAAAGAAAAGATGGAAAATTGTAGGCTAGACAGTCCAAGTTTAATACCTGGAATGATACCCAACAAAATGTGAAACAATCTGTGTATAAGCATCTAGAGACATAAACATAGTAAGAAACAGCCAGCTTGTATTTATCAAAATAAAGTGTGTTAAACCAAGCTGAGTTCTTTCCAAGTGAATAACTTGGCTTTTCAGAATAATTTGTCTTTTTGGGTGGAAGAAGGTAAGCAGAGAAAATGGATGTTCAGTTTATTGAAGTTGTGGCAGTCTCAGACAATCTCCTCCACAAACAAACTGAGGGAATATGGCTTTTGTTACATCACCATAAAATAAGCCTGCCAGCTGTGGAAAATACCTGTTTCAAGAATAGTCACTATTATCCTTCATTCCAGTTTGAAATGCTGCAACCCTTCTTGTTCTCAGCACACCTGCAATGGGAAGGGGTGATTTCCAGTGTGCCACGGTGCTTATCACCACACCAACCAGCACAGAGGGATCATCTGGAAGCAATCAGACATCTCTGCAGGGAGCAGCCACTAAGCCAAGGCTCTGCCTGTGCAGGTGACTGGGGCTGTCAGGCAGAGAGAAGTATCCATGGCTGTCTCCCAGTGACCCCTGACTGTCAATGCAATTAGCAATTTTATCCCACCCAAACCAAACTATTCCTAGCAAACAGTGATTGGTGTTGTGCTACATCACTGTGGCATCTGGCCATGCCTGAGCTTCTCTTCCCTGGTACCCTTTGGCCTGAAGATCCTATGACTCTGGCAGGTGGAAAAAAGTGCTTCTTTCAGAGGGTACCTCAAAAAGGCATCTTCTGCAATATGTCAGCAGAAAGGAAGGACACAAATACCTGACTCCTGCCCCTGAGGAACAACATAAAAATTCAGTCTGGTTGTACCAGCCCTGTGATGAATGTCTGGTAACAGTCCCAGATGGCAGAGGCACATGGGTAAGTTCATCCAGCTGGTCTTTACAGTTTAGAATTTGAAGTTGCTGCAATTTTATCAAAATATTCATCAATTCACAGATTGTAACAATAATACATTTACACAAATCCACAGTGACTGAGTCAATACTTTCAGGTCATTAACTACAAGTCCAAAATGTTTATATCTATGAAATTACCATAAAATAGATAACTTGGGAAGAATGAAGGGACTTTTTTGAATACATGGCATGCATTATTTTGCACACATGTATATTTGCTTAAAAAGAGATGTATATTTGTTTAAAAAGAGATGTACAGTAAGTTGCTTATTATATTCCTAGGTTAGTGATCTTTATCAACTGACATACATGAACTGAGCAATTATCTGAGCAATTGAGGCATATATGCAGTCCCCTATAGTAACTTCAGCTGACAGGCTGCCATACTTAATTGGATCACATTGGATTGGCTCACATGTGCCTAAGCCCTGTACCACATCTGGATATACTTTGCTATATTTTTATGCATTTTCTTGGACTTTTAAAAGCTTTTTTATTATTATACAATAATAGTCTTTTAATAATAAATGTAGTAAAGACTGCTTCTTTTCTCCTCTTTAAAAACAAGAGATCAAATTGTAGGTTCTGTTCTCACCATGAAGTAAAACTACATCTTTAATAGTAAATACTCTGCAACTAAAATGTTTCCTTTTTTATTATCTTTCTTATGGGTCATTTTGTTTCAATAAGCAAGATCAGGGACAGCTACTAGACTATGCAAGAGTCATCTCTCCTTCAGGAGGGTTTTAAATTATACCTTAACATATCAGTTCTAACTCCAAGTAGAAACTGATCTACAGACTCTGTCTGGGGCCTTTGAGGAGTCACAGAAATTAAGTTATTAGCAAGAGTCTACAGGAGACCCTCCAAAAAAGGGGCAAGATTTCATCCAAAAGGAAACAACACAAAGGAAGTATACCTGTAATTATCAATCAGTTAAGACTAGAGTGTCATGGCAGATAACACTCCTCAAGTCCTGTGTGCAGTTGTACCAAACTTGCTTCTGCATCCCTCATCAAAGCAGTACCACCTACGTTACCAAAATAACTTTACATAAAATATAATTGGTTCTGTGGAGCTCAGAGGGGAAGAATAATTATGACAGGAGTCTAAAATTTCTATGCCAGGTTATTGTCCAGCCAAAGTGGTTCCTAGATAGAAAGGAACTGCATCAGAAAAGGCAGTAGCTCAGTAGAAAGATATTAGAAAGCAGTCAAGAGGTGAGGGGAATGGGAAAAATAGGCCTCTGCTTTTGTCCACATCCAGAATTTTAAAGAAAACGTCTCCCTCATTTGTTGATAGCAATGGCAAAAGTGCTAATGTAAAAACAGCTTGTGAGTGCTTGTACCACAGGCTAAGTTGATGGAGGTGACAGGTAGCTTTTTTCCACTGTGCTATGTACTGCCTGAATGTCAAGGCAATAGAGAGATGCTGCCCTTGAGGCACTACACAGCTCATATTGATGACACCCCTGCTGAGACCTCATTAGGGAAGACATGCAGCCCAGAAATGTATTAGTGTGAATGTGTGTCTGATGTCTGGATGTAATAGATTCATCAGTCATTCTCCTCTAGCATTTTCTCTTTCTCCACCCAACCACAGTTGCCTCCTGTGACTGGCTAAAATTACAATGAACTCTTGCATCAACTTTAAGGCAAGAGGGCTCTGGTCTACTCTTTACAAAACTGCAAAGTCCTGGCATTTGCCAATTTATGTAGAGCAAGATACTCTAGAATTTAAGACTGAAGTGGAGGCTATGTATGTTAGGAATTTCATTCTAATAACCTCAAGGACAGTGTTTTGAATAGTCCTCCCAAACTAATTAATCGACTGACTTTTTAAAGCTTAACTGATTTTATGGTCACAGATAATAATCTGGAATGCAGCTAACAATCACTGTAATTAGATCCTTCAGTAATTTTTCAATAGGCAAGCCTTATCAAGATAATAGGTCTGATCTTTGCATTAGGTGGCACCTTGCATTGTTATTGGAAGCCTCAGGAAAAAAAAAAGAAAACTGGTTTGGGCAAACACACTGCAAGGTTTTGCTTTACCTCCTTACTATCACCCTTTCCTATCACAAAATTCTTTGGTGCCAGCTCTGATATATCAGAAACTGCATGCTTCTTACAAGACAAAATCTATTGGCTACCATTAGAAAACATGATTTCACATTGTAGGATCAGAAAACAGAGACAAATAAATGTTCTAAGGGATATTGGGGTGGGTTCTTTTGGGCACACCTAAACATCAGAGGAAGTTAAGATGTAATATTAGGTGAAGCAGGAATGACTGACATTTTCATATGCATGAAAAGGTAATTAATTAATTAAGAAACATAAAATAACATTGCTTTTTAAAAAATCCTCAATCAATCATTTCACTAATTAAATTATTTTTATTTGAGGTCCAAACAATTTTAGAAATCATCTGCAGCTTTGACAAAATCACATCTCAGAAATTCAGGGCACGTGATAACTGAAGATGAGCACTCTGTGCAGAACAGGAATTTGTCACTTTCCACTCTGATGTCACAATCTAAAAAGCAGCAACTTTTAACTTGCCCTTAAAGACCAAGCTTGTGTAGAACTACAGGAGAATTACAGTGTAATTCCTGCTCTTAGTCTTGCACATCACTGACATTTGGGGTCAGTGCAGTTCTATCTCTACAATATTTACATGTGCACTAAGGGACTTGTCACCACTCATAGATAAATGCTGAAGTCCTTACTTAGCACCTAGCCAGCCTTTCCTTGGGACAATGTCAGCGAAGTTCTGAGGTATGTATGAGTAAAATGCTGGCTAAGCATGCTGCCACAGAGCATGAAGAGTAAGTGAATTGTCATGGCCTTCATTTGAATGAAATTAACCAAGAGGCATGGCCAAACAAAATAGATTTCTAATCCTAGTTCCACTGGACTTAATTTTACTACACTCTAATTCAACTACCATTACATAACTGATTCTGTCATCATTTTGATTTAAGAAAATATTACATCATTTTTAGACACAAAACAATAGAGACAATAATCTTATTTTAGGATTTTATTTCTAATTTAAATTCTGTAGGCCGTGGTGCGCAAATGAAAATTTGGGGATTATGGATAGCAGGAGACTATATCTGGTTTAGAAATGTTTATTAAAACACAGCCTTAGTGAATTGTTCAGCAGAGCACTGGGGATTAAGCACACTACTCAGCCTGAATCCACATCATCTGCAAATCTGATATGTGTAGTGGTCTTTGTACTGCCCAGACCTTTAGCAAACTATTTTTAGGGGCTAATTGTCCAGCTGCATTACAACTTTACCTAGTTTCTTTTTCTTAGCCAAAAAGGAAATTGAAACCCTGAAGAACCACAAAAGCCAAGCCAAATATTAAATGGAATATAACTGTCTTGAAGAAAAAAGAAAACGGAAAAATCACAGAAAAATCTATCTACTTGGAGGGGGGGAGCATTTAAAAAAAATCCAACTTGTCTGTGAGAGTGTGTTGAAAAAGCATATCTAACAGCTTTTGTGGTGGGATAAAGCATAAAAGAGGTATAAATTAAAGACTGGCTTTTAAAAAGCAGATTAGAGCAGTAAGAGATAAATGCAAATGAAGGGTCAAAGCAGCATGAAGCCAAGAGAGCAAGGATGTGTGGAAAGCCCAGGGCAGGATGGAAGAATGGATAAAAGACATGCTGGATCAGAGGTTTTCAGCTGTTACAGCAGCAGCACTGAGGGCTGGATGAGATACAGGCTTCTGTCAGTAGTGGTTTAGGAGTATTAGGTTTGCCTGAACCAGTCTGACATTTCCTCAGATGTGTTTATCAACTCTCTCTGAGGGCAGCTGGCCCCTGGCACTTTGCAGCTCTGAGGGGAGGAGCAAGAATTGATTCTTCATGATTGATGCTACTGTGCTTGAATGCAGTTACTAATTCCTCTGCACAGCTGCACAGCAAGCTTCCCCATCCCTGAAGCACAGCTGGAACACAGCCTGGCCATGGTCTATGAGGCTCTGTACTGCAACCCCAGTTTGTGAGGGACACCTGCAATGTTCAGCCATTTGCTGCTTCACCAAGTGCCTGGAGGGGAATTGAACTGACAGGTGGTTATGCTAAGCAAGCTATGCAGAATGGGGCAGAGAGATGAAAATCACATTGAAAAATTGAAAACTAGGGATTAAAATTCCCTGATTCTAATGTCAAGGGTTTATCTCCCCAGTTTCTATCAGGTCCAGAATTGGCCCTGTGTAGAAATTTCTTCTCTGCTGCTCAGAACTTGGAATGGCTATTTGTGTTAGCACTGTAATGATAATAATCTCACAGGCAACATTTTGAAAAGCCTCACAGGCTGAGAGCTGGGGTTCTCCAGCCTGCAGAAAAGAATGCTGTGGGGACACCTTATTGAACCTTTCAGTACACAAATGGTCTTACAAGAAGGTTGGAGACGGACTTTATACAGGACAAGGGGTAATGGCTTTAAGCTAAAAGAGGATTTTGTTTGGATTAAATATTAGGAAGAAATTCTTTCCTGTGAGAATGGCAAGATGCTGACAAAGATTGCCCAGAGAAGATGTGGATGCTCCACACCTGGAAGTGTTCAAGGTGAGGTTTGATGGGGCTGAGAGCAACCTGGTCTAGTGAAAAGTGTCTCTGCCCATGCAAAGGGGTTGGAATTAGATGATCTGTAAGGGCCCTTCCAATTTCAGTCATTCTGTGACTCTATGGTTCACTGAACTAATTAGCTGAGTGACATTTTTAAGCTAAACAAGCAACAGTGGTATTCCAGCATGTTCCAGCTACCAAACTGCCTCTAGTTACAATTCTGTTGCTGTGATTACTCAGGACTCAAGCCTTCTATCAAAAATTAACTCCTTTATCATTCACATTTTGGTCCTCATTTTGGGTTTCTTGATGGCTCAAATCTGGAACAGGTAAACCACATCAGCAAGTGGGAAGCATGAGTCCAGAAGGACCAGCTTGGGCTCAGAGGCTGCACATTGGATTCAGTGAGCTCAAACTTCCATAAATTACAGTTGGAGCAAAGTTGAGAGGGTCAGATTAACTGAAAAAAAGCAGTCCGTGGTGCGGACAGTGACTCAGATGTCAAGCTCCTGAACTCCAGATTGCTGCATTTCCCAGATATTGGTACCTGACGTGAACAAGTTAAAGCTCATTCAGGTATTTCATCATTTCTGAGAATCACATGGATAGCAACAGAAAAGAGTCAATTTTTTTTTTAACAAAGCAGACACATTTACCCTCTAACTACACAGAGAAGGCAGCAAATACACACTGCTCAGGCCAGCATTCAACAGAAATGTCTTCAAGAGGCAACCAGATGTTTTTAGAACAGTCATGACAGCATTTTCCAGTTCTGTTCCTGCTGTCCTGATGGTAAGAAACGTGCAGTTATTAAGCAGCAAATTATAACATCTGAACAAGCTTTTTATTTCCCCCAATAAATCCAGACTAGCAGTTAAAAAAAAAATCCAGTAGACTCAAACAACCCTTTTTTGCAAGGTGAAATGAACAATCTGCTGGCACACACACATCTGATTGCCCTAGAGCTCTGCTGCATGTGCACTGTGACTGCCATTTGTAAAGTTTAAAACTGAATAAGGACTATTATTCATTGAAATAAGACCAAAATACATCAGCGTTTCTATCAGCTTCACAGGACAATGGATCTGCAGAACACAGGAAATGCATTAAATTTAAGGGAAAATATAAAAATAACAGGAAAACTCCCATATGTTCAAAACACAAAAGAAGGTGGGAAAACTTTCTCAAATTCTTCTTAGCAGCCTGTTCGTTGAAGGGTTTGATACTAAAGGTTCTCTGTACTAGAAAGCAAAACTCTTTCCTAACCCACTAAAAACATTTACAGTTTAACTGAGTAATGATCAAAAAGCAATGAAGAAGCTATACTACAAATAACACCCAGAATGATAGTTGGATGCAAATACTATTGTTTATTTGCAAATCAAATACTTAAAAAAACCCACCCTTAATCTTCTTGCCTTGAGGACTCTTCCAAAGGATGTGGTCATATTTATAGTCATATAATTGTATAGTTCAACTGTATGAATTTTCAATGATGTGTTTTTTCAAACAAATAAAAAAAAATATTGGTATAGACATGTCTCTATATAGCTGTTATATGCAGTGAGAAACAACCATCCTTGTGGTTTTGCTCTGTACTAATTTCTATTAGAAATGGCTTTTGGTATGGATTAAGGTGCTTTCTGGGACAGGAATGAATAGATGTGTTCATAACCTCATCAGGAGGGAAGGAACATACTGTTATTTGTGCCTGTTTACACGTGCAGGCACCATTGTCATTAACAAGTCTCACAAACACAGCAGGGGATTGCAAGCAACAGCATTCTTGTCCAAAAATAGTCTGTAACTTGGTGACCAGCAGGAAGAAGTCCTGTGTTTATCTTCAGAAGGAAAAAATATGCTTTACTTACAAGAAGCCTATGTACTGGGTCTGTCTGAGAAGTAATCAGATATATGCAGATTGGCAGTCAGATACATGGAGCATTAGGGAGTTCTGACAGCTCTGGTGCCAGCAGAGCAGCCTCTGCTTTGAACAGAAGTTGACACTGTCGATATCAGCTTTATTTTACAGTAAAGGTTCTCCATTTACAATCTCTGAATTAATTTATGTTCATATTAAGGTAAGCTGGAACTGGATACATTTAGATAAACAGTCCAAGAGGACAAGGCAAGAGAGCTGAATTACCTGTTCTTCTTTTTTCCTAATACCTTGGAGTTGAAGTTCTAAATTTTAGTTAAACTTCAACTTGCCCCTAAGAATAATTCTACTTGCATGCTAATTTTTTTGTCACCTGAAAGCCAGAAATATTGCAATAATCTGAAGAGTCCATTAAGTTTAGTGAGGTCAGGAAGGACTTTTTTTTTTGCCTATACATAACATACATAGATTCTAAATGAACTGTGCTTCATCCTTTATAAACTCAATCTCTCTTGCTCTTTTTCAGACATTCTCAAGTCATAATAAATTAAACACAGACACAAGATTTTTAAAGGATCACCCCCTCTACTGCTGTATGCATTTCTTTATATTCAAACCTATTGTATCATGCCCACAGTTTGTACTGCCAGAACCTGGTGTCTCCATCATTAGATTATAAAGTGCATGGAAAAAGGCCATGGTTTATCTTAAGACAACATTCCTCTAGTGAACTGCACCATGAAAATCTAAAGACAAACTCCAATATTAAAGTATAAGCGAGGTTAGTATCACATATTGTGCAGTTAAATATCTTGGGGAGTGGCAACAAGACATTTCTGTTTGCTTTTCTTCTATGCTTCAAGGGTTAGGAAAGACTTCCTGAAAATACAGATAACACTATTTTTCTTTAAAACACAACAGTCACTGCCCTGGCAATGAGTGAATGGTTTAATTTGACTGCATTTTGCCATTACCAGAGAGGCCCTCATAATTTTTAAGTCATGTGCTAACACTGCAGTAAATAATGCTTGAGCTAGAAGCCAGGTGGGTTCATTAGTTGTCTCTCCATCCATAGCTAACTGGCTCAGAAATACAGTGTCTTGCCAAGAATACCAGTAAGCACAGATTTATTTAATGTTACTCCCCTGTGAAGATGGCCTTGAATCATTATTCAAAGTCCTACTGCATTTAGCTCTCATTTCATCCAGGGATGCATTTGGCCTGAGTCTCATCTTTAACAGCATTATTTTAGTTACTTCCTTTTAAAAGGGAGAAATTCCTTGGCAGACAAGGAGGAAAAGGCTCAAGGAAACAGCTCAGTCTGGAGGTCAGGATACACCATACTGGATCAGTATTGTATTTGGTGATTGTGGTGTGCAGACTTCTTGCTACTAACCTTCAAACAACTCTTGCAAATTTGTTAATGACACCCTATGAAAGGAACTCCACAATAAGTAACAGGGCTATTGAATTTGTAGAGATGGGAGGTCAGGCATCAAAGTGTGGAACATCATGGAAAAGCCTGACCAGGAGCAGGATAGCTTGTGTAGTTTTAGCAACTAGAACACAAGTAAGAGCAATGTCTAACTACATTTGGATCTTTAGAAGACAAACGCATTTTTCCTTTTGGTGTTACTGTTAACACCTTAGGTTAGTAGAAATAAACATTTTTTACTGTTCACTGAAGACTTTATTCATGGTTGTATTTACATTAGGTCAGGGAAAAAAAAATACTGAACTTTCATTTTTGGCTTTACCTCACTGGCACAAATCCAAATTCTAATATCAAACTAAAGCACTTGCAGAAAATACAGAAACATTAGTGGGAATTTCTTTAGTTCTTTTCTGGCAAAACAAATAGAAATATTCTTTACTAATCTTAGGTTTAGAAAGTGCTTGAAGTTGGGTATGAGAGAGGTTGTTTGGGGTCTTTAGAAATTCATGTTGTTTTGGCAGCATCTGCACAATATTAAAGCATGTGGAATACTGAAAGTGTTTATATTTCATTATATGTCATTTTGACAAAACTGGTTTCACAGCCATTGGCTTTGATTCCCTATTCTCATTGTCAAAAATGATATCACACTGCAGTAAAATATGCTTAGATACATCCATTTTTTTATGTATCTGGAAAGAAAAATAGTAGACTCAGGAACCAAACAGTCTCTTCTTGTCTAAGGCCTCCTGCTGTTGAACCGAGCAGATGGGTATAAATTTCCTGGAAAAAACAAAACAAGGAGAAATATCTGTGCTGAGTTCAGAATGCCTTGCAGTGATGGCAAGGTATCTGTCTTTCCAGACAGCGTGGTAATTCCCAGGGGCTCAGCTAGC
Source organism: Erithacus rubecula (assembly GCF_903797595.1). NCBI lineage: Eukaryota > Metazoa > Chordata > Aves > Passeriformes > Muscicapidae > Erithacus > Erithacus rubecula. The sequence goes on from NC_136688.1 coordinate 43,867,895, forward strand.
AGTCCAAAAGGGAAACACAATTAGTACTATCCAGGCTTCTCACCACAGCTTGGTGAAACAAACCGTACAGACACTTTCTAATGACATCACTAATGGCTGCATCACTGGACCTAGTGAAGGTCACCTCAAGGTTTTTGAGCGAAGTTTTGACATATTTCTCATCTTCAGTAGCAACTGCTTCATTTATAGCTAGAAAATAAGTGTAGATGACAGCACATGTAGAGGATGAAGAAGTTTTGAGGTCACTCCTTGGCTGGGGTGAGGTAATAGTACACAGATGTCCTTTGGGGGATGGAGAAGGCAGGGAGGAGGAGGGCCGGGCTGTATCTCCTGCTTTCCACCCATGCACCGGGGGCGGGAGAGGGGGCACCGATGGCTCTTGCCGTGGGCAGCACCGCCAGGTCCCGGGGAAGCGGGGCTGCGGGCAGGAGCACAGCTCCGCTCTGCGGCGAGCAAGGGGCAGCAGAGCCACCACCAGGACTCTTAAATCCGCTGTGCTAAAACAGGGCATGTTTACTTGTGAAGAAACATCCTTAGGAATGAAAATTCGATCGCACCCTCAAAAACCTCGGGGCTGACGGCGGCCGCGTCAGGCTGCGCTGAGCCCCAGGGCTCGCCCAGCGCTGCGGGCCGCGGGCAGAGCTCCACCGCAGCCGTGCCCAGGCCGGGCCGGGCAGAGAGCGCTCCGCCCGCCGGAGGAGCCGACTGCCCTCCCTTCTCCCGTTCCTAGGAGCCGGCTCTCCCCCTGCAGGCCTCCGGCCGCATCGGCCGCGCTCCGCCGCTTATGTAACGCGGGGCCCGGCAGCGCTGACACGGGCCTGAGCCCCGCCTCGCAGCGCGCACCGAGCGCTCCGGGAAGCGCCCGTGGCAGCTCCAGCGAACGGGAGTAGCTGAGCCCTGTCCGTGTAACGCTTCGCGGACGTGGGGAGCTCTGCAGCCCAGCACTGGTGCAGGGTTTCCCCTGCCGTGGCCGGGCCCCGCAGCCGGGCACTGACGGGCCCACCGCATGAGACGCTCCTGCGTGTTCGTTCTGGAGGATGTGCGGCAGACGAAGCAGACCGCGCAGCCTCCTGAGTACGCGTGTGACTAAGGCAGGCCGCCTGTACATCGCAGGGATCGTGCCCTGGCTGGGCCTGGCGAGACCCAGCTCCCTCCCAAGGGAGCAGCGCTGTACCCAGCCTCGACCAGACCCCCGGAGGAACAGATCCTGGGTTAGAGCATCACCTCCATGGATCTGCGCAAGGACTCCGGGAAGACTGCTGAACCAATGTGTAGGATGGTAGTCAGGTGGTAAAACTGAGATTAGATCAAGCACTGTTTTCCCGGATGAGGTGGGGAGGCAGTGTAGCAAACTAGGAGTCATGCCATGCAAACTCCTATGTGTAAATGCCCCAAAGCACTGCAAATTCAAATCTATGCCTCGAGGCATAGCACAACTTCAGTCATAAGGGAGAAGCAGGCTGTCAAGCCCCTTGCTCCTCTCATCAAGGCAATGGCAACTTCTCCAGCCGCGTGTATCCTATCCTCACACCTTTGATCTCCGCTCGGCACAGCAAGGAGGCTGGAGAGGAGCTGTGGCAGGAGCTGTGAGGGTGTAGCACGGGCTGCGGTGCTGCTGGGGTACGACGGGCGCAGCTGCAGGTGTTCCGGGGCCGAGCCCCGCACGGGCCGAGTGAGCACCGCACGGGCCGAGTGAGCCCCGCACGGGCCGAGTGAGCCCCGCACGGGCCGAGTGAGCCTCGCACGGGCCGAGTGAGCCTCGCACGGGCCGAGTGAGCCCCGCACGGGCCGAGTGAGCCCCGCACGGGCCGAGTGAGCCTCGCACGGGCCGAGTGAGCCTCGCACGGGCCGAGTGAGCCTCGCACGGGCCGAGTGAGCACCGCACGGGCTGAGCGAGCCCCGCACGGGCCGAGCCCCGCACGGGCCGAGCGAGCCCCGCACGGGCCGAGTGAGCCTCGCACGGGCCGAGTGAGCCCCGCACGGGCTGAGCGAGCCCCGCACGGGCCGAGTGAGCCCCGCACGGGCCGAGTGAGCCCCGCACGGGCCGAGTGAGCACCGCACAGGCCGAGTGAGCCCCGCACGGGCAGAGCGAGCCCCGCACGGGCCGAGTGAGCCCCGCACGGGCCGAGCCCCGCTCCTTGCCCCACAGCGCACCAGAGCGCGTGTGTTAATTGCCCTCACTGATGGCGGTAACGATTATTGTCGTGCTTGCTGTGCTGGAACCAAACACCCTGCAGACAAGGTATCTGAAAAAAACCCCAAATACGTATCTTTGAAGTGTTGCGCTCAAGGCGATTTGTGTGGCGCTTTCTAGCTCTAACTAAAATAGGGGGAAAACGGGGCAAAGAATCATTGCACCTCCGCTATCCAGCCTCCAGCACAGAAATAAACCAAACAGCCTGGCTTGCCTGACAAGCTGTGAAGATTCAGATAATCCTGTCCAGCTTATTCTCCACTCAGGGGCAATTTGTTCCTTTTAAACCCCTGACAGCATTTTGCCAAAGCTGCCATCAGGAAAATTGTGACATGAGCTGTGCAAATATTTACTCAGCCATTCCCACGCTTCTTCCCAGAGAGGTTATTGTTACCCCCCCACTGCCTTGCCGGCACGAAACACAGCCGTGAGTTAATGTGGCCACCGCTAGTAACGTTGGCATTTAGGTTTTATTTGTTCCCAAAGCGTTTGCTTTAAAACAGGAAGCCCCCGGAGGCTGCACGCATGCTCTAGTCTGCCAGCCCAAAAATACCCTAAATCAGGCTCGTTACTCGTGGGTGCAGTCAAAAGCTGCGCCACTCTGAAAAAAAAAAAAAAAAATTAAAAAAAATAAAATGCGACACCTAGGCCCCAGCGAGGATCGAACTCGCGACCCCTGGTTTACAAGACCAGTGCTCTAACCACTGAGCTATGGAGCCGCCGCTCAATGTTTGTCCCGGCTGTCTCTAACGACCGGTCCCGTTCCTCCCCGCCGCCCCCTGCCGGGCGCCCCGGGCCCCGCGCCGCCGGCCCCGCCCTGCGCTGGCCCCCGAGGGGCCCGCCCTGCACAGCGGCCCCGCCGCCGCCGGGGGGAGCCCGCGGCGCGCCGGGAGCCGCTCACGGCCCGCCGAGACACGCCGGAACTCGCCGGGAGGCCGCCCGCCCTGTTTGTGCCTTCTGACCGCCCCCTGCCCTGTTTGTGCCTTCTGACCGCCCTCTGCCCACCCCCTGCCCTGTTTGTGCCTCCCGCCCTGTCGGTGCCCCCTGCCCGCCCGCCGCCCTGCCCGCTGCAGCCCCGCGGTGCCGCTCCCGGCGCTCCCGGCGGATCCCCGGGTGCCCGTGGGCTGGGCCGCAGGAGGCTCCCTGGCCCTGCTGCAATCGCAGGAAATAAAGCTGCTGCAATGAGCGCGTCCGGCCGAGCCAGCAAAGGCACCGGAGGGGAAATACCGGGTGTGCGAATGTCTGACATACAGCCTGATCTGTACCGGCTAGGAGTGAAAAATCCGTGTCGTAACAAAGGGTGGTTTTTTCCTGCAGAGGTTGGGTGTTTTGGGGAAGTTTGAGCAAGTCTGCTGCGGGGCCTGTGAGCTTCACTTGCAGTGCTGAGCACGGATCCTAGGAAGGATTCCTACTCATTTCTCTCACCTGGTGCCTGCAGACCAAGGCAGCTTTGCTGTTGGACCCATCTAAGTGTCCTGCTGGTGTCCAGTGCTGGTGCTGGGTGTCATCACTGCTAGCAGCACACAATAGCCACAGGTCTATGATCACTTGTGTATGGCCTGAACATTTTTTTTAAAGCTGAATGTCAGATAAAATTATCGCAGTCATATGCCTTTCAGAAAACTATATTCAGGGCCTTATCTTCATTCTGTACCAGTATCTCTTTATATAGAAATCAGACTTGGATCAGCAGACGGGAAAGGGAAGCAATGGGGCAGCTCGTAAGCTTGGTTTGGCTTAACAAAATCTTGAAACAAAGAATGTTGCACTATGGAAATAAACTTCAAAGTTCGCAGCAGCATCAGGGTCTGCAGTATCCTGGGATATTTTCCTTCAAAGTATCTTCTCACATTAACCCCCTGATAGTTTTTGAAAAATTATATCAGTGAAATTTGGAATAAACAATGAAAAATTATTGCTGACTCATAAAACAAAGCTCCATGTGGCAGCTGGATAGTAGATACAGTCAACAGAACAATAAGGGGCAGGTCCATTTTCTCCATTAAATGATACTCATTACATGCACGTATATTTGAAGTATTGTGAAAATATTGTGAAGATTAAATGTTTAAATCCACTAAGCACTGCATTTCAATTCTCTGCTGACTCTGGAAATAACAAGGAAGACTAAGTTGTATTTCTAGTCATCATGGCAAAGATCTTAGTGTTAAAATTACAGATGTATGTATTAATCATACATTATTTGCTCTGTTAATTTAGGGACATATCTCCTCTAATATATGCTCAATACTAAGCCAGATTGTAGATGTTTCAGACTTCAAACTTGTGAGAATTGACAGTGGCAGCTTTAATGCTTTTCTAGATAGTATGTGTATGTCCTATCTGCACATATGTAATGCAGTGGAAGTTTAAGAGCACTACTTGTAGCAAACTAAAGGTCTACAGATTATGTGCTATTAAGATAATATTGTCATGATTAGTTGTCACACCCTGGAAAACAGAAAAAAGACCTTGCAATTTTTTTCCCCTCTGCCACTTTCTATATACAGCCTTAGTTACCACATACCCATCTATGAACTTGAAAAAGCTGATGAAATCGCTGCTGGAGACTGATGCAAGTGCATCAATGCACAGAAATCCAAAACATATATAAACATTATTTTCAAATAGTCCCAAACACCTCAAAAGTCCAAAACCAAACCAAAAGTATCTTTTATTAAAACTTATTATATGTTACCATACTGTTCTCTTAAACACCTGTTGTGCTCTTCTGCTACCTCACATCACTGCTAAGGCAGAACAGCCAGAAAAGATTTCAGATTTTTTAAGTCCTGAAGGGGATGGACCTTTCACCACTAGGAGAGCTGCCAGACATTTCAGCTATAGTTCAAAGGGACCCTCTTTGAACAAGAACAATTGTATTGGTTTTTTTATTTCAAACCCTTGCATCCTTAAGACACACAGATGGGGAATGGGCATTCCATTCATTCAGTTAACCTGGGAAAAGGAGACTACTGTGCACTGAAAAGAAAGCAATGCAGAACACAGCTCCTTTAGGAGCTGAGGCTCAGAAAGACAGGATTGTACAAAACCCATGTGAGAGCTGTCAGCAGAGCTGAGGCAGTTGCACTTACCTTCTCACTTCATCAGGAACTGACTCCTGGAGTCAAAGATGTTCATCTTCCCTCGAACACCAAAAGAAATGCACCAGTTGTGATACTTGAGGGGAACAAAACTGGAAGTGGCAGCACATACCAGTGGGAGTAGAGTGTTTTCTGTATTTTTCAGAGGGAGCATTATTAAAAAAACCCCACATTTATAGTTAAAAATAAATTCTTACCCCTCTTACAATTATCTTAAATGACTTAATTTAAAGGTTTGAAATATTGGCTTTTTCTCTCTGTTATTGTTTTGTTCTGGGCTCATTTACATCAATGAAACAAGATTGACTGGTTTTCATTCGGCCTTAGAAGATAGGCACAAAAGCCCCATAGTAGCAATACTGAATCTTGATTAAATAGTTATTTAGCCCAAAATGAGTGGCAAGGTCAGAGGTGTCAATTCAAGATAAGAGAGTGGACCCAGTTCTCAAAGTGGAAGCAATTGTGCTTTAAAATTTTAATGCACTGGCACTTTGTTGCTATGTACATATCACTTTAAGGAACGTACAGATAATCTCTAAAAACCCTTCTGATTACTATGGAAATAAGAATCAACAAATAAACCAATACATCATTTACATGCCTACAGTATTCTTCTGATCCTCTACACTGCTGTTTTATTGCTCCCACCCCACCTTTCAAACATATTTTCAGAGTCAAACCAATATCTACTTGGCAGAATTTCTTTAAACACATATTCTTATATCACCTCAGTATTACTAAGTGGCTCATCTTTTTATAACTGAAGGCAATTCTCCGCATATGAAGTCTAAAAATGCTGTCTAACTTAAAGCTACCAGAATCTGTTATTGCAGTAATCACTCCCTCACTAAGTCTGTACATCAGTGCCTGAAGTGGGAAGCCCTCCCTTTCTTCAGTGCATTAGTATTGACAAAGCTAGTCCTTCAAATACATTTTTAATAACCTTTTTATATGGTGCAATATCACTGAAAGTTCACTGCATTTATTTTTGTCAGTTCAGAATGATGGGATTTTATATGAAAGGATTGAAAAGATTTTTTCTGTTAGTGCTCTTCATTTTAAAGGCTGCAAAGCATTAATGCTTGAACGTTAATATTTTGGCCTGATACATAATCTGCCTCTGCACATATTGCAGCTGGGCTAATGGGAGAAACCAGAAAAGTAGCTTTGTGGATCAGGAGTACAGCCAGATTGCAGAGATCTCCTCTATGGTCGATGATTTTCATTTCTTTTTTGATTTTTTAATGTCACTGTACCAGAACAGTTGCATAGGCTGCCTTTCATGTTATTGGAGACATCAAAGGCAGGTACTGAGGACCTGTCTCTTTACTGTTTTCCACCTTTTTCAGGCACTAAAACTCCCACCTAATGAGTCTAACATGCTGCAACAATAGCATCCCTGTGCATGAGAGGCATGCTAGCCCTTATTGTGTTGGGGGTGCCAGTGTGCACCTTTCCAGCTCTTGGAAGCTTTGAGCCTGGGTCTAGTGACACCTAACCACAGCAGCCATGTGTGCAGCATGGTCTGCTCCTGCTCCTGAGCTCACCAAAGCTTGGCCTGGGAGCACAGCATGAGGCTGTGGGTGGAGGCAGCAGGGTGTGACAGGGCATTCCCCCAGTGCACTACATGCTGCACTGATCAATAAATTTCCTGGCACAAATCCAAAGGGATGCATTTGCAGGATCAGCATGTGAGGCTCCAGACATCTGCTCCAACCTGTTGCCTGCATTCCCCACTAAAGCAAGGGAAGAACCAGCTCTTAAGTGATAAGTTGGGTGGTTGCATCTCTATGTGCACTTACTGGGGCTGGCACTGACTGGGAATCTTCCTGGCAGTCAGAACAGATGAGCCAAAGAATAAAATTACCTGCCCTGCACACTACTTACCAATTTGATCCCTTGGTCAGGGACCAGGTCATTGGAAGAGGACATGTCTCTTCTGAAGTGAATCAACAGAAGGCTAACATCATCCAGTGTCTTTCAAGAACATGAAATTAATTTTCCAGCTTTCACTCACAATTAATCTGTTTATTCATGGGAGGGTGGGGTGGGGGGAGTGTATTAAAATTTAGTTCCCTTGTATTAAACAGCTAAAAATTCACTCTGCAAATCTGTTTTCTGAGGAGAGAAGGAAATTCCTGAGAACACACCAAGACTGCTTCCTGCAAAAAGGAACTGCAACAGTGTCTTTGATTTTCATTGCAATAAGAAAAGTATCCTTTTCTTATATTTCCCTATATTTAATTTTTCCTGTATTCACTTCCATTATTGTTTTTTCTTTCCATCAAGGGGGTAGACCAGGAGGAAGGCTCAACAAAGAGCTCTCTTGCATGTATGAAATTATACTGTAGCAAATGAAAACACCAAAGCAAACTTCTTTTTTTTTTTTTTTTTTAATAGACAAGCTGATAGGAAATGAGTTTCCTATGGGACAGAGCCAGGGGGAGTGGAGTTCATATGAGATTTGCCACACCATTTCATAGCTATCCAGTTAAGAACAGGCATCAAGCTACAGCAAGGGACACCAGGTAATTTTCCTTGACACAAAGTGCATGCTCCTCTTTCCATTAAACCACGTCAAGGTAATGCAGTGAATATTACACTGACTTGCCAAACTGCATTAACCACAGTGCTTTCTCTCCAAGACTTTAGGGTGATTCCTCTTGGAATAACAGCTACATGAGGCTTTTGAGAAATATGGCCAAGTATTGGCATCTTTGCAAAAGTTGGAATCCTTCAGCCTTCTTGAAGGAGGAAATATGAACAATATTCATACACACCCTAATATTCATATAAAATATCATATTAGATATTCAAAACTGACAAGAACAGGTTATTAAATGAAATTCAGCATCTCATCAACAACAAGTAAGATTGAGATTTCCTAAAAATGAAAAAAACATCAAAATCTTGAGTATGATCTCAGACAATCCTGGGTGTATAATCAGTACAGGAATCTGTCTCATCTGTACTTTAATTTTACACAGTGCAATGTTACAAGGTGTAGCAACAACTCACTGTGACATTCCCATGTAAACAATATTGGGCATAATTGGAAGACTAGGAAAATATGACAATCTCTTTCAGAGCCCCAAGAACAAAAGCCCATTTCAGTTTATATGGATTTTCAATGTAGCCAGTATATTTCCTGGCAAGCCATGTCATAGCTGCAAATTCCTCAGTTAATTTCACTATTTGGAGCAGAGGAGTTATCACATTTTCCATTCCTTTGTTTAATTTCAGCTGAATCCCTGGAAAGCTGTGTGTCACACTTCTCTACCTACATTTTATGTTGACATCCTCCTGTGAAAAATGACAGGTGTGATGGGCAGATTTTGCTGGCTTGCACAAGACTTCTTTTTGTATGTAATAAAAGTTCTTCTTCATTCCTATGTGCACTGCTTTTATGTAGCTAATTTAGAGCCCCAAGGGCTATTCTAGTTGAAACCTTGGATTTCTATATCCCAGTAACAGATTCTGTATATCAGTATCACCATATTGTCTTGCTAAAACCTCTCAGTTTTAGATGGGAAAAGAATTCAAGTGTTCAAGTCTCCTGCTTGCTTACTGTCAATTACAGCATCTGTTGCATCACCAGCAGTATTAAAGCTGCAGTATCTTCTGCACCACCTCATTTCAGACAAGCTGTGAGAGTGATGACCATCATCTCCAAGTCAAGCTGCATCTGAAACTCAACCTGATTCTCAACATTTCTGCATCCTATGACCAGCAACCTCAGTCCTATATTCATGAGCCACTGAAAGAATCCAGCAGGACCAAGCAGTAAAATCACAGCCCAACTTCAGTGAAATCTGCAGAAGGAAATATTTTTTTCTTTCAGTTCTTAGAAATGAGGCACATGGTACCAGCATTTTCTTAATTACAATGAAGAGTTTGTGAACTTCAGTAGTTTTCCAGCTGGAATTTCATCCCACAAAAATCACAGTACTGAATATCTAGTAATGATAGTGGAAAAGAAACGCTCCAACAAGAAATTAATTTATATGGAAAGATCTGAGCTTTTAATTAAAAAAAAAAAAAAAAAAAAAAAAAAAAAAAAAAAAAAAAAAGGCATTTGCAAGTAACTAGTCCAGCTTCTAAAGTAGATCGGTTAAATTTTCAAAATATGGGTGGAGAGTTGCTTTTAAAATTCACATCTGCACATGCCAGTATAACTTTTTTTTGTTCATGTAATTTTTAAAACATGTTCTCATTATACCATTTTCCTGGTTTATATCATACTGGTACTACTGAACCTTGAAATGTGATTTTTTGGGGACCCTTAGCAGTGACATGCTTGCTCTTTTTATATATTACATTATTATTGTTATTTATTTACACCAATGACACAAAGAATTCTTCACTAATATCACAATGACTCCATTCTCTGGAAGAAAAGAATACCTGACACAAGTCATCATCACAGCTCCTGGCAGTATCTTGCTTGTGACTTATTAAGGACTATTCTGTCAAAAAGCCAAGTTTCTTTTCTTTGAAAGAAGACCCAAAGAATTCATTTGACAGAATAAAGTGGCTTGGAAGAGCTCACAAGCATAGTACAGTAAATAAAATCTGTTTGTTTTTAAAACAGTAAATACCTCTGGCTGAAAGTCATATTTTAGAATACATTTATTATAAGAAACTACTTAGATAATGAAAGTAAATCTAAAAATCTAATATAATTTTCATCACTTATGCCACTTACTTGCTTTTTACATTTAATTCTTCTTAGATAATGACAACAAGCTGTTTTTTTTCTTTAGCAGTATGATATTTCTGATCGTCAGACACTTGCCAAGGCTGCAGTGGTTGGGTTTTGGACACTTCAGAGGAAATGGTGAAATTATGTTTACAGCAAAGAGGTGAGCAGGGGAGTTCTTGAAAACACATGTGTGTATTTTGGTGAGATCAGAGCCTGCCCCCACGAGTGACAGTAAGCAAACAGCACATGCCAGCCCATGCTGCAGAGGTCTGGGTCACACAGCGACTCCAAAAGTCAGTGCAAGTTCCATCAGAAAGTGCTCCCACAAACCATTCCCTTTCCTTGCTCAGCAGCCAGAACTTGGGTTTGGTTTGTTTCCAGGAGCACCCGGGCTTTGCTCAGGGTCCAGACTCACACCAGGGAGCTGAACTGCCCCTTCAGGTCCCAGCAGGGGAAGTTCAATTGGTTCATCTCAGGGACTGGTTCTGCCTTATTTAACACCATAAGTGAAGACACATCTGAAGAATGAGAATCCACAGCTGTAGGAAGTTTTTTCAAAAGTGTTTTAAGACCTAGCTCCAAATGGAGGGATGGAGGCCACTGTGAGAATTGAGAGGTCTGCATACCTGTGACAATTTGGGTAATAGTTCTTGGAGAACAGTTAAGTGCCTGCCTCTCATTTTCACAGTTTCTGTTAACTGGAGTAAATTGCAATCCAAAGGAATCTGTCCTTCAGTGAAATACAGCTACCGACATTATCTCACTAATGCTGGATGCAACATCCTCGAGTCTCAGGAAGATCTGGTTTTGAATTCTCTGGTTTGGGTACAGTCTTATTTTTGAATTCTAAATCCCTGGTATCTTCCAGTGAGTTAAAAATCCAATTCAGTAGAACTCATTTTCAGGTCCTGCAGTTGTTGATGCCAGGGACATGATCTTTGAGTTTATGATCCTTTCCCTTGAAGTTGCTTAAGATTTTAACAAGGGGGTTTTATTATGGTTTAATATTAAACATCCTTATTTAGCTAATGCTATTAGAAGAACCTGATTTCTTGCAAATTCTTATACACTAGGGGGTGCAAACATTCTGTTAATGAATCCAGAAATAAATGGACTCATCAATACCAGCAAAGAAAGTGCCTGGTCCTGTACTAAAGCTTGTGTGGAAAATACCTAATGTTTTAAGTCACATTTGACTCATACAAATGAATAAATAAAAGCGCTGCTTTCAGCAACAGCTTTTTAATGTTTTCTGGGTTTATATGTGGAACAGAGAAGATGCTAACGTAGGAGTTACATAAGAGGAGGATTCAGATCCAGCCTGCTTTGCATGCCATTGCCGGCAGCTTTCTCGTGTCCTGTGGTGACTCACACTCTGCCGTAAGCTTCGCAGAGGGACAGCCTCAACTTTTTACCCCACATTTTCATATCATTATGTGACAAGTTAGTTGGAATAACTGACTCGGGTACTGGCTGAAGTCTGCCTTTCAAAGCACTTATCCTTCTGTTGTTACACCAATTTCTGTCTCTTGCAAGTCATGATGTGAGGCACAGTGGGCTGAGCAAAGCAATGTTGTTTCACCTGCATGGAACAAAGTGCTGATTTTCTCAGCTTGTGCCACTAGGGCATTTAAGCTTTTTCTTAACAGGAAACAGTGGTTGTTCTGATGAATGTGGTGGGATTGCTGACAGGCGTTGAGTGTTAATCATATGTTTATGTACTAGTAAAAGCAATGGGGCAGTGTTGAGTACCATACAGATTTCCAGCTCCAGCATCAGTCAGTCTTCAGTCCCTCTGCTTATGCATTGTTACTTAATCATGCATCTTTACTTTCACACAGGGAACAGAGCATCTGAGGAGGTATCATCCTCTCATAATAATGCATTCTCCTTTTAGGTCACAGAAATAATTCTGCAGCTACAAAGCAGTGCTTATGAATGCAGGAGCCTCTTGTGCAACATTTCTTCCTTTGCGTTTATTCATTTGGCCATTCCTTATCTCAATAAGGCATGATTGGAGGCCCCAGAGTCCCTTCTCCTAAATGATGTACAGAAATTACTAAAATCTGAACTCATAAATTAAGCTTGGAGAAAAATCCCATGGTTTTATGCACATCTGTTTTGCCTAGATTCTGTTTTTCCAAATGTATAGGGGATTTGCAGATGTCTTTTCATCTCAGACAGAAATGCATCTTGTGATTGATGGAACCCTATCTAAATACCTCAAACTCTGCTTTACCACTGGATACCATTCACACCATCAGCTTTATTTCTGCAGAGTGTTTCATATTACCTTATTTTTCCTGTGTTGCCTTCATCACTGCATCAAAACAAAACAAGAGGATTAAAGCAGGTCAATGCATTATGGTTATTTTTTTTTTTTTTTCTAAGGGAGTCCATTCCAAAACCATTAAGACAGAATCCTGATTGAATCTGGTGCAGCCAGATTAAATGCATGTTAATAGAGAAGGACAATTATTGTTGACTTCCTAATGCAAACAAGAACTTCAGACACTGATTTCTATCAGCCCATTAGAGCTGGCTGAATTCTACACACTGTTTTAACAGTTGCTTAGCAATGGCAAATAAGCTGTTCTGTTTCTTATCACTAGCGGTATAGTTAGAACAATACCTATTATTGAACTGAATAGGTATGAAATTAGTTTATACTGTTCCTCTTTTTGAGATGGCACTTGGCAGCAAAGTGAATTGTTTAGGCTGCAGGCAGAAGCAGCATTTTTTTTTTTTTTTCCTGGAGCTAAAATGGAGATAAAATGAAACTGAGGCTTTGCAATGGCTGTTTATCTGAAAGCATCATAAAAAAATACTCTGCTTGTGGATGTTTGTGTGTGCAGGAAGGAAGAGGTTTTCCTTCAGATATCTTCTTTGAGTGAATTTCCAGGGTTGTGACAACACTAATGACTAGTGAAAAAGCAAATACAGTAAAACCACACTGCAATATCATTTCCTCCCTCCTTCCTCCATAGGTATCTCTGATGAAGTTCCTCAGCTCTGATCTGGGGAAATGTACTGAAGGTAAAGCTACCAAAGCCAAGACTCAAAAGGACACTTGAGGCACTTGCATTTACTGTTGCAACTCTTTTAAGTATGCACTTTCCACAGTGGAGTCCCTGCAACTGCAGAATTCAACATCTGCAGCAACATTCTCACTTTGCATGGAGGGTTTGTGGTCACCACAATAGGGAAGGCTTAGCAGAGCAGTATGCTTCAATTCTGGTGCTGCAAGGTCCTCATTATGTCCTTCTAGTTAGGATTTATGCTCACAGCTCCTGCCTCCCACAGGAACACCCCAATAACATGGCTGTAGTCTACTTTGAGGTAGATGCTATACCAGACAACAAGTATTCACAATTTGATTTCTGCAATGCAAACAGGTGTCATGTTCTGTGGAAGGAGCTTTGTTACCAACCTCACTGCCTTCTGAAAGGTGTTAAATGCTTCGTGTACATTTCCCGTGTACTTCATGGGAAAAAACCCATACCAATTTATTACTGGAGCTACTGGGTTCTTATAATGCCTAATAATTAATCAGCCATTTACACTGATTCAAATTAGCCTAGTTAATATTTTTACTAATAATATCATTGCTATAACCAGACACAGCAAGAGCAGGTTAACCTGAGTTTAAAGCTGGACTCAGAGATGAAAGGTTTGATCACTCATTCTTACCTGAATTCCTGTCCTGCAGCTAAAAAGCTACTTTTGGATAACTAAATGAAAAAATTAAGTTCTCAAGTAGAATATGAAATGGAGTGGATCTGCAAAATTTCCTATTAAAGGTGTAAAGGACTCCTCACGGGAGAGCCTCAGCCAGGAAGATGGGCAGGCTGAACAATGGCTTGGTCTGCTGAGTCACCAAGCAGCCAGGTAGCAGAGGGGGCAGTGCCAGGGCAGAGTCATGTCCCCACTTTTCCTGGTGTTGAGGGGGACCTGGAAGCAGGGCTGCCTGTTAGAGGTATGGGGGGAGCCCCTGGCACCTGGAATAGCAGCAAAGGTGTCAATGTGAAAGCTGAGCTGGCCAGAAATGAGCTGTGGGCTTGGCACAGGGCAAGAAAGGAGAGAGCACCTGCCAGTCAGACCTTCTTAAACAAGGGCATCATAAGCATTTCCACCCCAGCTTGTTGCACAAACCCTCCATTGGCCCCTGCACAGTTTCAGTGGTATTAACATGCTTTCCAAACTTCTATGCTGTAGGCTTGCACAACCTGGAGTTGGAAAAGTGCTGAGAACCAAAATGATCAGGAGAACAGTCACCAAAGTGTTTATAAAAAATGTTATAGGATTGTAGGCAAACAAGGTTCTCCCAATCACATTTAAATCAGTAACAAATTTTTAAAATTATCTCTTTGTCAGGCTGGGGGGGGGGGCGGGGGGAGGAGAGGGGGGGGTGTATTGATGTTTTTGTCTTTTAAAATAATGCCACTGCAAGGAATCTCAATGCACCACTGAAGAAATCTATCAGACCAGATCTCTGAAACAAGATAAAAAATATCACATATTTGGGTTCAGGTGTGCACAAGACTGTAAATTTTATTTTTCTGGTTCTGACATCATGACTGCAGCATAAAGAGACATTTGGGCAGACACAGACCTTGCCACACAGTAGTTACAGGCTACACTTTGGAAAAACTAAAATGACTGAACTGGTGTGTGAGCCCTGTAGCAAGCCATCATTTGTGATTGCCTCAAAACAGCTCTCAGAAGATCCAGGCAGAGTCTAGCTGGTGTGAGAGTGCTGCAGGGGTATCCCAATTTCCTCTCAAGGGAAGCCTGAGTGTGCCATTAAATGAGGTGTGGCCTTCCCAGTTGAGAAGAGTGATGGTATTTGTGATGGATGCAATAAAGAGATGATATTTCAGGATGTTTGAGCATGACTATCACTAAACACTGGGGGATTGACCCATCACACAATCTTGCATGTGAATAGGGCTGGGTCTCCCACCTAAGGCTACAAATGAATCTATCCCTAAATGCCAACAGGTGCTTCAACTCCACTTCTCACCTTCTGTTGTGAAAAGTCTTCACCAGAACTGTAATCTCACTAATACTCACTCTTGAGGCTTGCAAACTAGATTATGGCTTTAGAGCCCCAGTCTTGCTGGTATTTCTCTCAAATCCTACACCATCTCTGTTGTTGTCTCGCATCCCTGAAGAGATTAACAGTGTTTCCAAGGTTTCAAATATGGATGTTTCTTTCCAGAGCTGTCTAGCATGAACAATGCTGTTTTCATTTAAATAGTTCTACCCACACCACTCTGTTTTTAAAGCCATGACAATTGCTGTCATACCACAACTATCTAATGGCAGGAGCTGGAGTTCTGGGCCTAATAGCTGTCATCTGCTGACACCCAACTGAAAATTTCAATGAGGTCCCCTCACTTACAGCAGTCAAATTTCTGGCACACAGAAATTGTGTGTCTCAGATCCAGAGTAGAATCCTATTCATGTATACTCAGTATAGAAAATGGAATTTAAAACCAAACCAAGCCAAAAAAGCCCAGCATGGAATCCTGCCCAAACTGAAGTCAATCTCCATTTTCCTGAACTATGGTCTCACCCTGAGGATTTTGCTGCCTACTCTCACCTCTAAAATTGTCTGCTAATGTTTCACATTTAACAATAGCTTTTTATTAATTTTTTTAAATATTACCTTCTTCTTTGTGAGCCTTAAACAAAATTTTCTGAAGGAGGAGGAGGGTTTGCATCACTCACCAGCACAGAATGAATAGAAATCTCATACAACTTTCAACAGAGAATGAACTGCAAGGGTTTGCAATTCTTTTGCCATGGTGTAGCTCTAGACTGCAATTTGGACCCATCTCCTACATTATGCTACTGTTGGCTGCTGGAATTTGAGGTAGGAAAAAAAACAAAAACAAAAAAAAAACACAGAAGAAAAAGCTGTCTATATGCAAACTACTGTCATTCCACTCACAGATCTTTTTCTCCTTTAATGTGTTATGTATAGTTTGCTCAGGTGTTAATTAAAACAGCAGCATGAGCTTCCAGTAAGTTTTATGGGGATTTTTGGAAAAGATGATGTTGTCTCTTTGCATCTATACTGCTATTACCATGCACTGTTAGCAGGAGGGTTTTTTCCTTTCCTCATTGCAACAGAAATATTACTCACAACTATGGAGCTTCAGTTCCTATCAGAAGGCAAAACTAAACATTAAAATTTCTTAGCAACTAAGCCCCATATATACCATGATTGCAAGCTATAATGCGTTTCCCATACTCTGATATCTAAGCTTGGCCTTATCCAACTTTCCCCATCAATCACTGCACACTACTCTTTGGTATCATGTCATCATATTTCCATAATCATTAATCATGTTACCCAATAAATCCTTGGGCAATTATTTAAGCTGCTCTCTTAGCAGCTGTCCACTTCGCATATTGCCACCTTGTCTGCTCATTTACCAGCATGCCTTTGATCTGGGAGCTGCTCAATCAGATCAATAACATGCAAGGAAAATGCAAATGGTTTGAAACAAGAGAAATTCTTTCATCTGGAATATTCACATTTGAAACAAGCCTTTCAACTCGGCAGCTGAAGTTTTCCTTTATAGTGATAAAGTTCTTTATAACAATTTAACAGATTGCAGCTAGGTAATGGCAAAGCATATTGCATTTAGCAGCAGAGCAAGTGGTTGGTGTGAGGAGGAGCTGGGAGCTCCCAGTCACACATGCACTGGCAAGCTCTCCTCCTTCCCAGTAACCCAGGAGATGAGATGCCAGACTATTCCCTGTGGGAGACAGATGAAGTGAGAGACAAAGGCCACTTGCACATTCAGGTCTGTGGGAAACTGCCTTGTTTATCCCTGTGCATTTCCAGTGGTCTCAGACCTGCCTTCCCCATCCCTTTGTGGGTTCAGGTCCTCTCTGCATACTCTTTTCCATCAAGCTCTCCTGCTCTCTTTCCCACCCTTTTCAGCTCTCCTGTGCATTATTATGACAGGGCTACTGACTTCAGGGGATCATTTTTGTTGGTCAGGCTTTGATGATAAGTTTTCTCATGTGTGAGAAGACCTCTTTGGCTTCAGGCAGATGTACAGCTCCCATCTGTCTGTCAAGAAGATTCATGAGGAACAGGCAAGATTACTAAATACAGTTTACTATCTGCAATGACTAAATGCCAAATGCAGATATAAATTGTAGTGCACTTGGAAAGCTGATTAATTAAAAAACCCTAACACCACTGACAAATGCTCAAGTTTCAAATGTTTCTTTATCAGAATCATCTGACTCTTCCTAGACTGAGAGCAGATTATCATCAAGTAATTTTCGGTCTTCTCTAGTAAAGCTTTCTTAAGCATTTTATTATTTTGAAACAAATCTTTTTCTGCAGCCCTGTTGTCAAACAGTGCCCACTCTTAGTCACAACTTAGCATAGTGGTGTATAAATTTCCTCTCTAAAGAAGACAAAAAAGGAGAAAGAAAAAGTGATATACATCTTTCGGAATTATTATATTCCATGCTTTGTTTATTGTAGTGAGGGCTGGTGATAAATGATGCCACATGTCTGTGCAGTTCATCATTTTACAGCAAACCTGCACTGCTCCCATTTGTACTGCAATCCCACCTCCAGGCCCCCAGTGGGGCAGCCCCGTGTGCTGAATGCTGTGCACAGCTATTGACTGACAGGCCATCCTTCAAAGACATTATGGGCTAGAGACAAGAGATTCCTACTGATCAGAGAGGTCCCCTTTCTTCAAACAGATGAACAGCAGATTTTGTTTCCATGACACTTGTAGCCACAGATGGGCTGGGGGAGCAGAATGAGGACAATTTCAATGATGCTGTAGGTAGAGGCTGAATAAAGAAGTCTGCCTTCATGAGACACAGGAAGGATACAGTGGAGACACTGGAAGAATTTGGAAATAGGCAAAAGCAGTTTTCCTATGGTATATATTTGGTGGCACAGCAGTAACGCCTTCATTCAGGATAACTTATTTGCCTCTTGCCTCTCTTTATCAGTTTATCAATAATTTAATCCCCAAGTTCCTGTTGATAAATATGTGATATGTGTAGAGAGATATAGGAGTAAATACACAATGTATGAGCAGGTGTTGGAGTAGAACTCATTCTTTTAAAATAAATTGTTACTAGGTTATGGCAACAACTGTTATGAAAATATTTATCTGCATAACATCTGCATTGACCAGGTAACATAGGATGCAATATTTATTCTTAATTTCAACACAATTTGGAAAGGTAGGTCGAATCTGATTCAATTTAGTACTTTCCTCCTGACAAGGCACATCATAACCTGCTCTAGAAAGAATGGAATAATTTGGAAGGCTCTCTAAATTGTTCTGTTTAATTTATACATCCAGTGAAAATCCAGGCCACCTGCCATTCACAGCAACGTGAACACTGTCATTCAGTTAAAAATGGGTAATTCAACCTGCAAACAGAATGTTATGGAATGGTTAAGCAAGCGACAGAGACAAATAGGTGAGCTGAAAATTGAGTCATGTAACTGGACAGTCCTTTGGGGGTTATGTTTTAGTTTTTCTATTGCTCACAACTTGAAGTACAGCTCTGTGCTGAGAAAATCATTCTTATTCCAAGCTTTTGCTCTTGAGACATGCACAAGAAATCTGTAGACATAAGAAGATGCACAGTATACAACAGCAGGTCATGTTATGAGCCAGCATAATAAATGGCATAGTTCCTTTGGCTTTGGCAGCTTCCAGGAAGCTTCTACAACTTCATGTGAGCGATGAGATTTTCCACTACTAAGACACTCTCCATTGCCTGTTTGTGAACAGTGCTGGGTACAGCCAAGTTATGAGATCCAACAACAAATGATAATGAAGAATTTTGGAGAAAGAAGCTGGCTGACCACAACTGGGAAGTCATTTAGGTATTTAAACATGTCTGGTGCCACTTTAAAATCCTTTAGGATTTCACAAGATGATGATCAATATGACTCAGGTGATCTAAATCCTTTTTGAAAGGATTAGAAAAGAAGGAAGGAAAGGTCTCAGCTCATTTAACTACAGCAGCACTCAATAGCTGCTACTGGAAACCCAAATCCCACTGCTGACCTCTCATGCAAAAGAAAGAAGATGATTTCTGAGTGTTCAGAAGCAGCAAAAGCAAACAGGAGTGGTGGAAATTATATGTAGAAGAAATATTTAAGTTGAGAAAGTGAAGATTGGGAGTAGGAGGAAATAAGAGAGCTGGCTTGGGGGGAGGGAGGAATAGCATGAGGCAGATGTTCCCTTTCTGGTATGTGTAATACCACCACAAGAAAAACCTGCTCCTGAGAGGAACACAGCCTGGCACTGACAGGGAGCTTCTTGTGCTGCTGCTGCTGATAGCAGAGGTCAGCAAATCGAGGGTGGTGAGGGGCACACTGCAAGGAAATGAAGCAGCAGCAGGGAATAAGATATGGCTGGAGAATGAGAAATAAGAGGTTTAAGTCCATTCCATTTTGTACAGATTGCAGTGGGAGCATGGTGTTTTCTGATGATATAAGCCAGTACTCAACAATCTGGCCTGCTGGACACCAGCCCACACACCTGAGGGAAACCCCCAGGCTGAGCTTCCCGCTGGGTTTGTTCCTACAACTCCTATTCCTTCTATTCTCCACTTCATTACTTTCCAGGCAGGTGACAGCAAAATGAAAGTAGATGACACTTTTTGAAATAGTTTTAAAATTGAGATCTCCTCCTTTAATTTTTTTGGATTTGTTGTAAGGATTGGCATTTATGAATAGATTTAGACAGAGATGCTCCAATACCATACTGCAAGACCTCAGTGATCAGTACAAATGGCTTAAAGACTCAAAAAAAGGAAGACAGCCAAGCCAAACACACTAATAACAGCAAGCATCAAACATCATGAAATATTACCTGAGATTTATACCAGAATTCCAGCTGTATCATCACTATGGTATTTAAAGGCTACTGCAATATCCAAAATGCCTTAAAAATATTTTGATTTTTTTTTTCTTAAAATTAGTGAATCTCTTGTACTGCTGTCTATGAGTGAGAAATTTTAAGCCAGTTTGATCAGGGTGATCAGATACAATAATTAATAATTTTACCACAGTATGTCAGAGATTTAGAAATCAGGGTGAAATCCTGATCCTAGTGAAACCAATATTCTCAGGAGCTTAAGATGTCAGCTCCTCACTCTCTAAATTTTGTATAATCTGGATAGATACTTTTTAATATGACTGCATAAATCATGCAACTGGATTGGTCTCATAGCAAAAAGTATTTATATTAATAGCTGTTTCAAGAGTATGCCACAAGTAAGTGTTCCAAAGGACACACACAATTGTTCTGCAATAGAAAAGCTATTATAATGACCCATTTGCCATTAAGCAGTTGTAGAATATTTTAAACCCCTTTCTGTTAGTTGATTTTGCATGTAATTTTTTTTCCCTAACTTATTCAAAACCAATCCTAGGACTTCAGCAATGTACAGTTAATTGCAGTGACTGAGTTTTTTAACCTGGTGAGAGGCTTTCAAAGAGCTGGTCTCTATCAGTGATCCCAGTAGGACAGGCATCCCTGGTGATACTCTGCCCTCTGGGATGATAGAGGACAGCACTGGTACTCCAGATTTTTCTCAGTAGCTAATTCTCTTTTAAGTTCTTTTGAGGTGGGGCTCACCCAGATGCTCACTTGGATGGTACAGGGTAGCACTTGTACTCCAGATTTTTCTCAGTGGCTCATCATTTTTAAGTTGTTCTGAGGTGTAGCTCACCCAGATGCTCACTTCCTATTTGTTTTTCTCAGTTGCCTCTAATAAAATGAATTTATTTCTTAAAAACTGTCTTTCACTGCAGAATATTAATGTTTCTTCTTCTGGCATTGCTGGTTCTAAGCAATAAACAAAAGCTGCCACCCAAAACAAGAGTAAAGAGCAGCAGGGAAGTAAAAGGGCACAGCTATGAGAAGCTAGCCAGAATAAATCCTTCTGGAAATGTCCTAATAACAGTTACACATTGCTCCCACCAGGAAAAAAACTAAGGCAGGCAGCAATGCACTCTTAGAGCTTGAATGAAAGCAGACAGAAAAGCTGCAGTGTGAATGCAGACCAAGTGACAAGACATAAAACTGCTTTAGAAATAAATTCCAGCAGTGAAAGTCTACCAGCAGGGAAAGATCATTTGTAAGGTTTAGTCAGAACAAGGCAAGAGTAAATAATGTGTGCATTCCCCTGGTTTTCTGAGACAGAAGAGGTTTTCCTCAGGCCACCAACTCCTCCTTTGGGAAACACTGGCAAAGGATTTCAGAAGCCCTATCTAAACACAGGTAGTGAGGGATGTAGAAAGTAATACTATGATATATTGAGTCAAATGTGGGTCATAACAGGGAAGTTTAATCATCTTCCTCAATATCAAGGAAGTTTAATCATCTTCCTTGGCAATGACATACATAAATAAGCAAATAAAAAGGGATCTTGGAGAGATCACACATGCTAAGATCTGCAAAAACAAACTGGTTTCTTTAGCTGGACTAGCCAGGCAAATGGATGGGGGTCTACTTCTATGCTTTTGCTTCATATTCTGCTACCAATTCTTATTAGAATTAGAATTAGAAACCCTCTTCTTCAAAGGACATCTCTTTTGGAAAAGGGTTTCCCTTCCTCCCCATCACAGTTACTGCATACCCAGGGACAAGGCCCCCCACATTTACCTGCTATGAGCAGGTTTGGTTACACAGGATTTTGCCTTTTCTCAGCTTTCTCTTTGGACAGCACCATCCCACCTTCCTGCAGTTCTGCATGGGAGATGGGTTGGGTTGCATCAGGATACCTTTTATCCCCTCATAACCCAGACTGTCCTGCTTATAGACACTCTCTTCAGTGGAATAAAAGTAATTTCATCGAGGGTCATTTAAGAGGATTAAGGGAACAGGGAAATTAAAAAATCAAGAAACAGCCTGGGGAAGCATCTGAGCTGGAGCAGTGCAGAGGTGGTGGTTGGCACAGGGACACAGGACATGTGCCATAGAAGATATCCATCTCCAGCCAGGATCCAGTGCACAGTCTTCCCATGGAGACAGATAAAGAGGCCAAGGCTGCCTTTTCCTTGCCCAGGCACTGCAGTCAGAGCAGGAAATGAACAATTCTGTGCCATGTGGCAACTTTTTTTGCTCTGCAGACCTTCACTCTTGGTGTTCTTCCTACAGAAATCCACTCTGTGCCAGAAGAAAGGGGACCTGTTCCACCTCCTGGCTCTGTGGTCTTGTGCAGGGGAGGAATCCTTTCCCTCCTAATTAATTTCTCAGTGAGGACTACATTCCAGCATCAAGGCCAGCAGAAAAATCTAAAATCTCTCATGATAGAAAGAGAGGAAAGACTTTCCCAACACATGAGCTTATCATGCCATTTACTCACTCACTCCAAACAACTTTAAAAAATCCCTCGTGCAAAATTAAGAAGAGGGAACCAGACAGGTAGAAAGACTTTTGGATTTTTGTTTTCCCACTGTATGGTCGGAGAAATAAAAGAGGTTATTCATGAAAAGCCACCATGAGCCTGCAGTCTGATAAACAACAATAACCTTTTTCTTGACACTAATTCCTTTATTATATTTTTAGAAGAATTTAAAAGCCACTTATTTTTGAAAAGTGTGATTTCAGGAAAAAGTATAATTTTCACATTTCCTCTGATGTGTTATATGCCCTGCTGTGTTATGACATTTCAAGTTTCATCAAGTCACATTAATTTACATTCTTACATGTTTTCTCAGTGGAACCTGCTCTTTGGGTCTATTTTCATTTATTACTTGATCACTTTAATGTATTTGTTTTACTGAATACTTGGGTCATATTAACTGATCTTTCCATACCCCATGCTTGCAATTCATTAGCAAACATTTCTCTTCTCTGCACGAAGAAAGAAAAAAAGGAATGAGAGAAGAGAAAATGAGAGAAAGACAAAAGACTTGGAAAGAAAGCAAACAGCAGTTTAGTTGACAGCCCTGCTCTGTTGCTTGGGCTTTGGTGATGAGGAAATTTTATCTGGTGTGACCAACATAAATTGGCAACACAGTAAAATAGATCCCATACAATAAATGTAGCTAATTGGTTGTAAGCTGCCCATAATTTCAACCTCCTCAACTTTGGTAAATGTGTTCACAGCAGTAAATCTGTTTTAGAGATTTGTTTTGGTACTAAGTGGACTGTTGGATCCCATCATTCAGAAAGCCAACCAATTGTCCAGCCTTGTGCAATGATCATGTGAGGGAGGGCTGGGCATCAAGTCCCATTTGTGGGTTTATTCCTTGCTGCAATACTTTGGTTCCCTGTGCCTCATCTTAGCTTGAGATGATGCCTAAATCCCCAAATTAGAGCCCTCTAAATTCAGTTTGTTCAGAGTGGGCAGCAGAGCTGAAGTGCAATATTACCACTCTTTGCCTCTTGGGATAGATAATTTGAGATAATTCTCAAATGATGAGACATTAAATGAGGAAATCAGCCTATTTTTTCACGCTTTCCCTGTATTTATTAATTTAATGACTGAATGAACCATGGTGTTTCTCCCCACTCTTGCTACCCTCTGCTTGCAAGTGACATATGAATTCAAGGTGAGAAATCAAATTTGGAAAATTTTGCAGCTTCTTAGTAAATTCCCATTCCTTCCTCAATATTAGGATATTTGATGGCACCATGAACATCAGGTGAAAATGTGCTGTGCAGGCAGCTGCTAATCCCCCACTCCAGAAGGCAGCAGCAAGTTTCAATGGCTGTGCAAGGTGTGCCTTTCCCAGCCAAGCATGGTGAGAGCTGAAAGCCTCAGACATCAGGCAGAAAGGAACACCCTGCACTTAAAAAATCATGTGTCCTGCAGCTCTCCACCAGTGAGCATGATCCAATTTGATCACCATGATAATCCATCCCCTCTGCTGCTAATACACTCCCTTGACCTGCCCTGGACTGAGATCTTGCTGTAACTCCAACCTTGAGTTTATAGCCACAGCATGATACAGGCAAGTGGAACACTCAGCAATTTAGCAGGCTGTAGCTTGTATTCTCCCACCTAGATCCATGTGGGTACACACCTACTCCTCCCACACCTGCCCCTACCACTGGAACATTGCATGGAGTCCAGCTGTTGACTAATCTAAAGCTACATAGTTCCATCTCCTGTCTTAAAACAGCTCAGCTAGTGGAAGAACAAGGGTGGGGGGAGGAATTGCCCCAGTAGAGACATTTCTGGCTTTTTGGTTTCTTTGTCATTAAGCTGTTTGTAGCAATCAGGCCAGGCACTACTTTAGTCACAGCTAGGTTTCATTTTAAACCTCTTCTCCACCCTTTGGTAACTCTAGGAGGGCTACCAAGAGGGTCAAACACTGCAAAGCTCTAAGGGCAGAGGAGAGGCTCCCAAATGTGACCAAAGCCATTGTGATGTCCTCGTGTCCCTGGGTGAGTGGGAGGATGATACTAAAGTTTCCTGTAGAGGGTTGGATGGAGCAGCCTCATGTGTCAGAGCACTGGGGAGAGGGGACAAGGGAGACTGATCCCAGGCTATTCATCATTGATGGTAAATGAGCTGGTGGCAGCAGGAGAGTGATCAGCACAGCCCAGGGCAAGCAGCACAGATATGAGAGCATGCCTGTTATCCAGTGCACACTGGTGACAGGAGGGAATGTAATCTGTGTGTTTATGTTCAGAGATTAGAGACAACAACTGGCTCCAACAGGACATGCTGTCCTGCCATGGGGAATAGAGAAGGATGCTTACGTAAAATGGCCTGGCAGCAGTCACAGAGGGACAGGCACACTCATTTTCTACTGTGTGCAGCAAGGAGAGGGATTACTGCTGAGGGGGAGGCAGGCATGAACAGGGCACAGAAATTAGGAGTCCAGATGTCCACTGTGTATATAGAGTTTCTGAGGGTTTTGGAAATAAAACAGAAATAAACCATACTGTAAATTCAGATACATGTGCAAGGAATCCACATTTACTCAAGAGTGAAGTTGTTTTAGGTGACCTTAAGCAAAATGAATCAGCTGGACTGAGTCTCCTCAATCTTCTCCAGCACCTGTGAACCTGAGAGAACAGATTTTGCAGAGCTAAAAGTCAGTCCCTCCCTTCCACAGGGATACAGCTGTCTAAATGTCTTGGTCCCTCCTAAGAATATAGGGTGGGAGAACTGTAAGGGAGCAGGGGTTGGTGTGATCCACTTGTTCATGGCTTTGGCAGCTACATTTCATATTAGCCCTGCTTCAGTGGCCATGAAGCAATTTAACCCATTCTGGGACCTAGGTGCAAAACTGAGCAAGTTTAGATTGGTCACAATATAGTCAATCAGAATTTAAATAAAGTATTGTAAATAGTATTCAGGCTTAATGAGGGCTGAGGGAAGGAATGCCAAAAGGCCAGAGGCTGCCTTACCTTTCCCCTTGGAGGAATATGATTCCTGACACGAGCAGATGAAAAGAAATAAATAGTTTAGAAGCTCTGATGCCTTCCAAACACCAGGTGCAGCACTATCAGTGCAGCTCCATCTTATCTAGACTACAATTGACCTTTTAGTTGCTTCTTTTTTTTTCTGTCTTTTCTCATAGGAGACACCAGTCATTGCTGTCATGATAAAAATAGAAAAGTGCCATCTGTGTGTGCCTAAAGGTTTATGAAATGAGAGAATAAGAAACTAAACTAAGTGGCTCTCCTTGCTATCACTTCCCAGCTCCCCTCTTGAACAAGTTTCTGTATCCTTTAAGATGCTGTCCAACTGATGCTGAGCAGCAAGGTGAGAGCCTGTCACAAGGAAATATGCACAGGGAAATGTGCCAGATTTTCCTGTTTTGCTTACTACCAGTTGACAGCAGGACAGAAAGTCATCCCTATCCAGTCAGGACAGTTACTTTTTAAGTGATGTACATGCATGGTATGTGGAGACTGAGATCAATGGAGGACAGTAGAAATTTAAATTGACAGTACACTAATAATTGTTGACATTAACTAATCAGATAAGAATTTTAAAATTCACGCTGTGAGCACTGATACTTTCTGTGTGAAGACAGTTTGAACTGATATTTTTTCTATTAATAAGTGTTTGAAAGGGTGGTAAAAGAAACTATTACTGTAGTAATCAGAGCTCTCTGTGTGAAATCGCTTCATAGTCTTTGAGATTCATAAAGCTGGAGATAGTCTCTATTCAAAATAGTATGAGCCTTTACCTGACTACCTAATGAAAACATAAAAGTTATATTACTTTAAATAATCTTTTTATTTATTCACCAGTATGCTGTTTTCATGACAGTCTCTGTGAAACAGGCAGGGCCCAGGGCCCAGCCTCTGAAGAAATTTTGGGAGTTATCTGAAGGGCTGTCTGGCACCCTCCACCCATGGACAATAACTTGCTCTGTGGCCCAGGCAGGGCTCTGCCAGGGTGGGGGTACCATAGACTGTGCAGGCCATGGGCAGCAGGAACACAGCCTGCCAGCCCTGCTATTCCCAGGAAAATGCCACAGGTTTATATGGCTGCCACCCAGAGGGACCCTGCATCAGCACTAGGAAGGTGCAGTTGTGTTTGTTCACTTGTTTCACTTCTCACCAAATCCCATCAGACCCAGGCTGATTTAATGGCATCTTTAGACTGCAGCACACACCAGATGAGAACTTCCCTGTGGTGTTCAGTGCATCACTAGCATGCATGGAAGAGCCCTGCTGGCTCCTACAAATATAAGCGTGTTAATTCATGAAGATGAGAATGTTCTTTGCATCACAGGATCATTTAGGCTGGAAAAGACTCTTAAGATCATTGAGGCAACTGTTAACACTACCAGGCCTTCAGCACATATCCCTTGTGTCATCAGAGCACATAATTCAGCATCAGTAACTACACATCATGGTTTCTAGCTCTTTTTTGGATTGGGAAGAACGTTCTTCCCTTTTCTCATGGTATAGCTAAGACTAATATTGTAACTTGTATTGATTTCAACATGTGAAATCCAGCCAGCCTTCCCTTTGACTAAGATTATATTTGACACAGTACACCTACATTATTATGCAAGAAGGAGTCTGGAAATGATCACTTGACACTCAGTCCATATTAAAATGTATCTTCAGTCAAAAAACCCCAGATTGTTAACACCTTCTGAGGTTAACACCTCCTTCCCAGCAGCCTGCTTAGAGAGGTGAACACATTCACTCTTGCTTCAAATCAAATCCTTTGGTTTTCTCCCTGTATTCCCCACTCCCATTTCTGATTTTACCTTATGATCAACAGAGTTCAAGTTTAGGGTATATTATCAGAGCCATAATTGCAACCTCTACCATTATAATCTATAGGGTTGCTGAGAGCATTAAAACATCCAGAATAAATTAATTCAGTGTAAGTAAAAGCTTTGAAGTCAGGAGCTTCACCAGGGTTTTGAAGCTTAAACCCCATTTAGATTACTTGATTTAAGTAGGTCCAAAGCTTCATCAATCAATATATTTTGCTTAGGAGCAGTGTTGATCCAGAAACATATTTAATGGGATCTGCATTACCCCACCCAGAAGATGCCTCATTAAAGTAAAATGTGAAAACGTGCATGGGGGGAGAGGGGCAAAATCATTGCCATGTGTCTGTGAGTGCCTGTGAAGATTATTTGCAGCTATAGTCCAAAACAGCCTGCATAAAGAAAAGGGGAGCAGAGAATTGACAAGAAAATTACAGGTTTGGAAAAGAAGTAACTGAATCCATTAGTTTAAAATTGCAAAAAAATGACCAAATGTAAATAGACACAGCTGCAGCGCTGCTCTTTGGCCACTTTCAGTTTTGTCTTGTAATCTCCAGTGGGACCAGGACCATTGGTCTGGCTACCTGGCAGGCATCATCTCTGGCATCTTGCCAGAGATATGGCAATGCCACAGCATTGTATCTGCTAGCCAATTTTGACAAAATGACAATTAACTGTACTAAAATTAAGAAAACTTAAGCCTGACCAGTAGGTCATAGCTGACAAAAGCCAAAAATACAAACAGCTCACGATTTTTTTTTCTCACCTGAGAATATGAACATGCAACAGGTAAAACAGGTAATGAGGAAGAGCACAGGTTCAGTTCTGCTCCTCTTGCTTTCTCTCCTGAGTTCATTACACACCTCCAGGGCCACGGGATGCCAAACCACAGATGCCAGACCAGCACCAGGGAGTGGGAACAGGCTGCTGCTTGTGTCCCAATGGAAAACAATCCATTTAGATTTCTAACAGGACTTGATTAGACATTTAAGCAACTTTCCTGCAGTAGCAATCTAACTGAATTACTTATATTTTCCAGCCTACTGAACAGATCAGACAAGCAAATCGTGTGCTACCTCCACAGCACAGCCTGGCCCTGACCCAGTGCCATGCAGACAATCCTCCCCAGGGGCCAGGGAGCTCTCCAGCCCCACAGCACCTGAGCAGCTGAGCAAGGCAAACCTGCAGACAGTACCAGATTCTACCCAGAACTCTGATCTTATCAGGCAGCATTGTGCTTATAAGGCAGCTCCAAAGTCTTGCTGGGAAGTCAATCAGTAGATCAGAGCAAAGTTCAGTGAGGTAACCAGGGCTAGATACAGCACAGTGATTGCTGGGCAGGTCCCCAGTGACAAGGCAGGTCTGTGGTCAAGCTGGAAAGTCAGTCTGCTGCTCAGGGTCTGGGTCAACAGCATCCTTGGGCAGGCACAGGCACAGCTCTGCCTGAGCTGGAGACTGATACTTCTGCAGCATCACTCAGACTCAGACTGAGAGCCCAGGGCTAGGCTGGAATGGGGACACCCCAGATGATGGTCAGGCCCATTAAGGATCCCTGACATTGATCATGCCAGACAAACACTTGCATTCTTATTTCAGCAGAAACCTCAGTTTGGAGCTGATGTTTGTCCATGCCATGGAAATAAACAAGTGCTGGAAAAACCACAAAGAGAATGAAATGACTATGCCAGGAGTCTTGTATGTTTGAAGAGGATTTTGCCCTGAAGTATCCACCCCTGCACAGTTGGGATGTGCTGAGGTCTCCCCTGGGTTGCTCATTTGGCACCAACCACCTTGGGTACCCACAGCCAGGAGTCCCACCAGCAGTCTCCTGTCCTCCCCACAGCTTGAGTGGCATTGGCTCTGACAGGCTGAAGGTTTTCCTCACCAGCTGCACCATCTGCCCACACTCCTCTGACACAGAACTAACTTCCATATCCAGACTCTGGGTTACAGAGTTCCAGGGCAAGAGAAAACACTGGCCTTTATTGCCAGAGGTGACTCAAACTCAGCCAGATGATCTGTGTATTTTTAAAATAAATGATTATTTTACAATAAATCCACACAGTATTTGCTTTTGCGACATACAGACAGTAAGACAAGAATTTGAAGTTTGAAAGTTCAAATTGAAAGATAGATGGGAAGTGAAATGTCTTGGAGAATTTAGGGGTTGGGAATGGGTTCTTCTTCATACATCAGCAGCAGACTGAGATGAAACCCAGCAATCTGCTAAGATTCACTTAAGGAGATGCAAACAAAACACTGACCAGATGAAAAAGCTGCCAGTGCAAGATCCTCTCAGCTTATTATCCTGTCCCTTGGGAGCCCCTTTGCATCCCTGCTGCAACTCCAGCTCTGTCTGGCTCCCTGTGCAGGTGTAAACTGAGTCTTGCCCCAGAATTCTGGTGGTTGCTTGCAAGAAAAAATTCTATCTTGGCAACAAACCCCTTCCCTTTGGCATCCTGATTTGTTCTGAGGCTCCAGACTGTTTCTCCCTCCTAACCCTGACCTCAACATCAGGAGTGGGCTAAGTCTTTTCTGGCAAACCCTGGCTCTTCCCCAGTGACCAAAACTTCTGAGGGGCTAATCCTTCTGGAAACCCACCCTTTCCTTTGGCAGCCACTTTCAAGCTTCTCATATTGTCTCAAAAATCTGTATGTTAAAGTAACATGTCTTCTGTCTAAAATGAAATATGTTTGTCTTTTTATTTTTATACACATCAGACAGTTGTCCTCATAGCAAGCTCTCATATATTTTAGTGGCATTCAAAGTCTGCATGAATAAACAGCTGGAGGCACTTGAAGGGATACAAGCTATGTCTGCCTTTGTGTACCAAATAATCTTTTCTTCTGTCCCTGAACAAGAAATCATTATAATTATACCTTGCAAATACAGCCAGGCATAAGTTATTACTTAGCTGTTTCAAGATAAATTGTTAGAAAAATAAAAAAAAAAATCTCACAACTTTTGAAAATAATTTATTATTTTTTGTGGTCCCTGGTACTTAGCCCTCACACAGGCCACCCAAAGAGGCTGCACCACTTGGCTGCTTGTGGCTCCCCAGCCATGCCCAGCTGTGCATCCAGCTGTGACCTGTCCTGCAGACCTGGTCCCCTGGGGTCCCTGCAGCCACTGTGAGCACTCCTGTCGCTGGAGATGATTCTAGCACTGCAATGGAGGTGGCTGATTTGCTTCCAGTAAGATACATTGTCACAGATTATTAATTTCACTGCGGCCTCATTGACGGGAGTGGCAAAGCAGCAGGGCAAGCAAACAGCTCCTGTCAGCGTGGGAGTGCTACATGCCCAAACCATCAGGCTTCTACTTCACCACATCTCAGCAGCCTCCCAGTCTCACATTTGTTTACTGCTCAGTTTGCTAAAGCAGACACATTGCCTGGGCAAGGTGAGAGCTCTTTCAGAGGTCAGGTTTTTGGTTAAGTCATGGAGTCTGTTTCAAATAGTTGTTTTTAAAAGAGAGATAATAAAAATAGTGAAAGGACCTTAGTACCCAGATTTTATGTTTAGGGCAGCCAGTCTGCCAACACCTAGGATTGCCCAAAATGAAGCAAAGCAGGATTGAGAGGAACAAGAAAGGAGGATGGAGACATGACTTTTCAGCAGGAGAGGTATATCCTAATGTGGTACCTGGGAACTGGTTGATAATTCTCTCCCAAGCCATTGGAGTCCTCCATCCATCCCACAGAGGTAATGACCCTTAGCCTGAGATCCAGCATAGCCCTCCAGGCAGCTCTTTAGTGTCATTTCAGCTTGGTACCTGGGTGCAGAAGTCACACAGGGCAGCTGGGCAGGCACATGTGAGGAGCAGACAGTGCTGGGACAGCAGGAGCTGTGGCACAGAACAGGCAGCCACAATGCTCTGGAGTGGGCAAAACACTTTAAAAGGTGCTGAGAGAAGCCCCTCATAAAGGAAAAAAGTGTTCACAAAGCCACACTGAGTTCCTGTCTCAGATGCTGAGCACTTGCTTCTCACAGGGATTCTCCCCAGTCCTTTCCCTGTGTACAACTCCTTTATGCCTCAGGCAGCACCAGGAGCCTCCCACTCTGTCATCTCTCCCTTCTCAGCAGAGAGCTTTCCTTTCCTTGCATGAGCTTTGCTTTCCTTTACCTTTTCTTCCCTGTCCGTCCCCCCCCCCCCCACTTGCAAAGCCCAGAATGGCTGACTGAATGCTGTTTGCAGCCTTGCAGACAATATTCCCCAAATCCATTCATTTTGGCATGGTGGATCACCCACCAGATCTGACTGTGCCAGGAGCAGACAGCAGGCACTGCCCACAGGGCAGGAGCTGTGGCTCTGCTGGATGATCTGCTCCTTGCAGTGGTGTAACAGGAAAAGCCAGTTGTATTTGATTACACCCCAGGTGGCGTGGCTTCTGAAACTGAGATGGTGAATGAACCAGGTTGGAATTAGCAAGTGTATTAATTAGTATGCTGATAGCTGAATAAAGCTATTTTAAAAATCACCGAACAGCACTGCACTTTAATATGATTGCAGAGATTATGTAAGAAGATGATTAAAACCAGGTCTCTGCATCACAGACTGATCCGTGTTTTAGAAATGAAAAAACAAAGCTGCAAAGGAATGAGAGGAGACTGTACTATTTTAAAAGGTTCTCTGCCTGCCCTAATTAAGGGCAAAGGAGCCATAGCATCAATGTTTTCATCGTCATTCTAACTCATCCTACTTTTTCTATCATGTTTTGCCAATAAGCCATTTACTTTTTAAGACTGGGTTTGTACATATGGAAATGTCAGCTCGGGAGGGATCTGCTGCATCATCCCACAACACGGAGCCATTTTACAGGGTGTCCCTGATGCACAGCTTTTGGCTCCTGTGGTGCACCTGCCAGGAGTGTTTTCCTCCTATTTGTTGATGTTCTACCACTCATTAAAAAAAAGCAGGAAAAGTAAAAAGTGGGCGTTACCTTTGTGTATCGTCTAACAGATTGGAAACAGACAGATAAGGAGAGGTTGTTATCTCAGCAGCAGGAAGATGCTGCATTCCAGGACCAAGCTACCAAAAATATGCTGTTGTTTTCAATGACAGTTATTTAGGAAAAGCCTCTAGAAACTGATTGTCATTAAAGACCTGGAGAGAACATTGCTTATGATGATAAGCAGAGATTTTAAAATTTTGTTTACAGTCTCCTGCACTGTAATGCTCAGATTGCTGTAAATACACAATCATTATTTGATTCCTTACACCACAGTGAATAGCAGCTCTGCTGATCAAATATAAAGTGGCAACCAATCCTAATGCAAATAGAAATATAAACAAACCCTGCAGATTTATAGCCAATAAAAATTATGTCAAACAGTATAAGATGAAAAGCAGAGTGTATGCTTGTTATTAAGTCTGACAGATGTTTGCTGTAGAGTGTTTCCATGAAGTTTCTCACCACTGTTAATCATCTGTAAGTTATGATGAAGTTTAAAAATCCCTTTAATTATCTTACATGGATTGAATGTGTCCACTCGAAGTATTGCACTATGTTAAAGTTGAAGATTTATTCCTTTATAATATTTCTTTAAGAAGCAGACATCACAGAATGAACTGAATCAAATGAAGTCATTTCTTGGCATAACACAGGATCTGGAGCATACAGAACAAAGCCTTTTGTCTTTATTTACATTCTCTTCTTTCTTTCTAGTCAACTTCCCCAGCCTGCCAGTGTGCATGGGTCTAATGCCTCCTCTTCCCAGGGGAGCCTCGTACCAGATGCTGCAGGAATTTAACATGGAAGCCATACCAAGGTGGGTATTTTGTGTGTAACCATTTGGTGCAGACACCCATCAAGTGTCCTTGCAAGCAAGGAGCTGGGGGCCCATGTTTTCCCTCAAGTGCCCTGATCTCAGTTTTCTGTGTTTGGTCCCTGGGGTGGCACTGCTGGCCAGCAGCTGCTGAACTTCAGTGAGAATGCAGAGACACAGCCACACTGGACAGCAGCTGGCCTGTGCTGCCTGGCCTTTTGGACTTCTGCAGCCCAAATTTGCAGTGTAAAAGCTCATAGGTCTCATGGCCCTCATCACACTTACATAGCCCCTTCTATTTCTACATGGTGAGCAGGGGCAGGAGCCCTGCCATCCCATTCTGCCTAGGGACTGCTAAAGGGAAGACATGCAAAAGCTGGGAGCACAAGAGGCAGCTGAGTGCCCCTACCAAGGTGGGCACCTTAGCCATGGGGGTTCTTGTGCCCATGCAGCCCCCCAGGGCTCTCCCAGAGCACAGCCAAGGCACCTGCCCCTCTGTGCTGCTCAGGGCAGGGCAGGGCTGAGGCACCGAGGTGCTGCAGTGGCCAGGGGAGATGAGCTTTCAGCACAGGGGTGGCAGTAGCACCCATGTGGCAGCTCTGAGTGGGCCACAGCTGGTTTTAGCCCACTGAGGGATGAGGTCAACAAAAAGGAGAATCAAGCCACTGAGTGCCACTGCTGCAGGCAGTCAGAGGGGCAGGGCATGCCCCTCCTCGGATGGATTTTACAAAGGAAGCCACGCCATGGCAGGAGTTCCTGGAGGGGCTGCAGGCAGTGCATGCTGCAGCAGGGACACCCCTGAAGAAAGAGCAGCAGGAAGACCTGCTACATAAATCACCTTGCCTGCGCATGCTGCCCAAGGGCTTGCCAGCAGCATTTTGACAAATTGAGCACAATCCATGCTGCAAATAAGGGTGTTGAGTCTGGAGAGGAGGTAGAACAGGTGTTTATAAAGCGTTTGATTGTTTAAATTGCATTTGCACAGGAAGCTGGTAGCCCAGCTGGCATTCAGCACATCTCTTACAGCATGCCTGAGCTAAATGGCTTAAGACCCTTCTGCAATGCCCTATGCTGAAAGAAGCCCATGCCCAAGCTCTTGGCAAGCTTGCTGGATTGTACATAAAGGCTAAAACGTGTTCTGTGGAGACTGAGCTCTCCTTGCTCCTCTATGCACGTCACTACAGATCCATCCACTGGCTGCTACGTGATCCCTGCCTAACTGGCAGCAGATAGGAGGGGGATCCATTAGAGGAAATGGTTCAGAGCACAGTTAAGAGGTTTTGTCTTCTCATCAGTCAACTCTCGTCTCCTTGGCCAAGTTCTTTCTCTCCTTGTCCAATTGCAGCAGCAGTGGACAGTGAGGATTGGTTACAAACTCTTCCAGGCAATGCATGGAAGTATCAAATGCTTGGACAGATACTGAGCTTGGGCACTTTTATGCTCTTTTGTATTTCAGACATTTGCTTCTTCTGTTCCACTTTCTCCTGGGATGTTCACACCCCTCGTCCCTCAGAAGCCTACTGCAGTAGTCTCCCATACCAACCACTGGATGGCATCAAGGCAAGAGAGGGGGACACTCTTAGTTCAGCTGAGTGGCAGCTTCAGCAGCCATACATTCTCATTACATGGCCAAGAAACCACCCTCTGCTTCAGCAGCATTTCAAACCAGCTGTGACAAAGTCTGATGGAAAACTGAGGGGCTTTCTTTTTTCTCAGTCCTTTTCAAAGTTAACTCATAGTTATTTAGGGCTGTTAACAGAACTCTTTCAAAAAAACATAGGGTCTGAGGAATGCAGTGACTTGTAAAATTGTACTATTCAGTTTAATTTTAATTGGAGAAAGCTTTGAAACCATTGCAATGTTTTTATACTCCTCATTATTCAGAGAATCCTTCTGCACTGTTTTCTTCAACTCTACAGACTTAGATGGGAGGATTAATGTATAGAATACAAAGGTATGTTTTTCAGGATGTTATATGTATGGCATCAGACATTTTATTACTGGATCTCTTCTGATTATAGTTGCTAACTAAGAAAACCCGAAAAACCCCAAACCAAAACAATAAACAATTCCCCATGAAATCAGCTTTGTTTCTGGGTTGCAGAACTGATGAAAAAGGAACATCAGACCCTAACTTAAATTGGTTTAGTATGTCTAGCCATTTGCACATGACAGCAAATTAACATGAGCTGGTACCTACAGCACTGAAGATCCAGGAAACATCCCACAAGGTCCAGAACTACTTAATAATGAAGGAATCAATTAATTAAAAAAACCTCAAACAAAACCACTGCTTTCTGTCTTAATATGTGAGCATATTCTGAAACCAATATTCACACAAATACAATAGTTCAATTGATGCAACTCAGTAATTTTTATTGCAACTGGAAGACAATACATCACAGAAACTTTATGGTAGGTTTTGGGAAAGTGTTATTTACAATAATAATTGATGAAATAGTTTGTCTTTGGCAATATGATTACACATCAAGAAAATGTAAAATGCAAGTATGCCTCTAAATCAACAATTTCATATTTCCTAAAGATCAGCTGATTGCACTTGCCTTCGGACTGCTCATTTAGGTAAACACAAATACAACTTAACATCACTGTTCATTCCCCGTCACAGTTCATATTTTAATATTGATGAAAT
The DNA here is from genome assembly GCF_903797595.1 of Erithacus rubecula. Lineage (NCBI taxonomy): Eukaryota > Metazoa > Chordata > Aves > Passeriformes > Muscicapidae > Erithacus > Erithacus rubecula. The sequence goes on from NC_136688.1 coordinate 43,903,540, forward strand.
TGGCAGTTTCAGACGCCAAGTACAGGAAAAAAAATTGGCTTATCACTGTACTAAATTAACTTATTGGCCAGTTAAGGTCCTGTGACCCTTAAGCATTGATACTAAATCTCTTGGTCTTTTGATTGCTTTATCACTTTTTCTGTAAAACAAAATACTTCAGAAATTACAGATCAGAGTATAAAAAAATGTACAAGTTCATAATGCTTTTCATACACACACACAAATCATTCCCCCCAACATTTTACATCATGGCAGTTTTAAGTAGTGAGTGTGAATGATGCAGGCATGGAACTGGTTATCAAATACAGGTATGACTTTCAATTGCTGTCCCACACACATACTCAGGAAATGTACAATGCTCTAGTAACTTAAAAATGTACTCAGGTTCAATGTCATCCAAACAAAAAAAGAAGGTCTTGGGATTTCAGGCCAGAGTAAACAGATGAAAAACACTCCCATTTCTAGACTGTCAGCCATTCCAGAGTCCAGCATGCAGTTTTAGTATCCAGTAAAATCCCTTCTAGCACTGAAGGCCAGCACAAGTTGTCATTTATCCCTTAAGCCCTCGGATGATGAGCTCCTGTAACTGCTGGCCTGATCCAAAGCCTCATGAAATCCACTGAAAATAAAAAAGTGAAACAAAACCCCCCTTTCACTGATTGTGAAAGGATGTTACATCAGGCCGATATTCCCCTCTTTGCAAAAGGAAATGTGATACAGTAGAAAAACTGTTATACAGCTTCAGATAAATATACCTTGTTTTCAATGCTAAAACAAAACCCCAACTCCCCAAACCAGGAAAGGCTACTTATTAGAACAACTCAAAAGTGACCTTTAAATCATTTCTGGTTTTAAATGTATACCAGCAAAATACAGCACCATAGACACATTAGGTTGAGATTTTTTTTTTTTTGGTCAGTGAAGCTAGTACTTGTTTGCTGAACTGTGGAAGAATTATAAGGTCATGTACATGATCAAAGATAAAGCAACCCAGCTGACAAGTCTCTGCTTAATTCAAGAATAACCAGTACTAAAAATAAAAAAGCAGAAATAAAAATCCCTAATAAACCACCATCAATTAATACTTTCTAAATAAAAGGGGATTAACAGATGAATTTACAAATGTATGCAGATTTATACAGAACACCGAATGTTGTGTGTAAATCCTTATAAACTTCATCTCAAAACAGAAACACACAAAATGTATAGTTTGACTTACACATCCCATTTCAAAGGAAAAGAGACATCATTACAACTTGGTAACTGTGCTAATTGCAATATAAATCAAACAGAAATTCAGAGTTTGGCAGGTAACTAAGAAGAGGGTTATCACTTAGGTTATATAGCAAAGTGTTGATGTATATTACATAGAGTAGTATAAATAATAAAAAAGTATTATTTAAATTAGATCACAGTGCTGCATTATGTGCATAACAGTGTTTGATATATTACTGGAGGGCTGTGAAGAACACTACTAGAACTTAACTGGTCAGACAGTCAACACTGATACTCTGTTACAATCAGGAGGATGTATGGTTCAAATGCTCTTTTGGTGGCAAAGTTAAGAAAATGTTTCAAAATATTTCCTATAAAATATGCCAATGAGCTATTCAGGCAGTAGTGATGTGCCCAAAGGAGCTGGGCTTGCATTCTCCAGGAAGTGAAGTAAATTGCATTGGAAATGCATTTTCTCAGTAGTCTGATCCTGGAGCACAAGAGAGTAATATTTTCAAAAAATGCCTAGGGTTGGATTAAAGCAAAAATTGCAATACCAATAATACTACTACTAGTGAAATGATAAAGGCTTCCAGGACCATTTGGATGTCTATAGCTCCAGTGGCTGCAAAGGAGACCAGACACCTTCAAGTTCTAGAAAACCTCAGACTGTGCACTCTCACACCCACAGTGTGATTCTTGGGGTGTCCTGTGCAGGGCCAGGAGTTGGATGGGCCCCTTCTAACTCAGCATATTTTATGATTCTATAATCTACATCTTTAGATGGATTGGGATGGGAGCCAAAATCTCAGTGAAAATAAATTACCACTACTAAGAAACCAGGACAAAGTGTTGTTTTGGTAATTTTATCCATGGTGCCATTTGGTGCACAATTTAGGATTTCATTCTCTGCTAAAGTATGTTGATGTATCTCTACCTCACTCCAGTGAAGAATGCAACCTCCAGCTTTTTTCTTTATTATTTCCACAGGTAGATAATAATTCAGCTGAACACTGGGAGCCAATGCATCTCCTTTGGGATTCCCTTCTCCCATCAAGGTAGGAGAGGAACCAGAATATGAACCTCAACTCAATTGCTGGAGAGAAGAGAACAGTCTCAGGACAGTTCTCTAGTCCTACAGGGCACATCTCCTCGCTCCCACATTTGGCTTTTCAGCTGTAAAGCCCTGTGATCTTTGTAGAACTACTGCCAGTTTTGCCAGGAGAAGATCAGAAGCAAACTGCTTTCAGAAACAGCTATGGGGTGATACATTTAAGCTGTTCAAGACCTGTGCTTGCATTTTTAAATGCAAGCAGAATCTGCACCAAAATGCAGTAGGACATCCAACTGCTTGCAGAATGCAAGCACGATCAGCAGATTTCACCTCCCTGGAGATGCTGGTGAAATCTGCTTATGGCATTAGCTCTGGCCTGCAAGAGCTTCTTGCTGTGAAAGGCATATTCCAGAGGAACTCGCCATGAAGTCCAGCAACCCTTACAATTCATGCCTAAGTGAAACTCGCCACTGAACACTTGCTGACCTCGCCCCCACCTGTCTTGGAGAAATGCTAATTTGGCAATACTTACAGAGTGAGAAGAAGGGAAAGTTAGAGATTTGACAACTTCTCACCCCAAAATGGCTTAGAAGGAAAGCAAACAAGCAAAACCACACCACCTCCTATCTGGCAAGTGAGAGAGTTTGTAATACAGTGCAATTACCAGTCCGTTTTGACATCATTCAGTTGAAGTAAAGACAACTCGATTAAAAGCTGACATCATATTTCTTGGAAAACAAACCAATTTCATTTCTTACACACAAAAAAAAAGGAGAACTTCTCTGATGGAGTAGAACCAGTTCTGACAAAGTTGCCATTGTCAGCCAGGCACAAATATGGTTTCAAAGGTGACTCCCAAATACTTCATACAATCCAAATCATGTACTTCTCATCAACAGTCAGAGTAAGCATCAATAAGGACAAGTTGTTTTTAAACACCAGAAAAAATCCATTGGCAGCCCAAACTGTTGGTTCCCGAACATAACTTTTTAAAATCCTACCAAAGAATACCTTCCTAGCATATCAGACGAGGAGAAACAAATTTTATATGAAAATAGATGCTTGCCAACATTTTAGGTTTACCAGCAAGTATATAGAGGACTTGTTGAAGTCTTAGATAGGTGTTTTATATATATATTTATCTATATATATATCTGTATAAAGATAACCTGCCTAATTAGATATTTATGCAAAATGACTGTTTTCTAAGATGAGTAATACTAGTGGTAATTATATATTTAGCCACCAAGAGTCCACATTAATGAATGGTACTTGTTCAGCAGATACTGATCTCATTTGCACTGACACACTGCAATCAGAGAAGTTGCTCTGGAATTAGTGTTGTGGACAGAATCTGGCCACTGGCACACAAACACGTTGCTTTCCCTAGAGGACAGAGATGGATGAGCCATGGTTTGCAATATCTGCCACTAGATTTTTCAGTGCTGTTTTTTGGTAAATACTAAGCCACTCCCAGGCTGATACAACTGTGCATTAATGAGCAAAGGTGGTGGCAAAGTGATACTGCAGTATCTTCTATTTCAAATGTCTTTAAAAGATGAAGGCCAAGATCTCTTGTACAGGGTTGTGTGGTTCACTGCCTACAGACTTTGGCTGCAGAGAGCATGGACCTGGGAAGAAGCAGATTATCTCAGTCTGATCAGACAAGGGAAATGTTATGGCTCATTCATCTCTGTGCTACCTGGCCAAGGGACTGGTCCTTCCTGCTTTCCCCAATGTTATCTAAAGGGCTGCAGGCAGCCAACAGAAGTTAGTATCTATGTACTCCTGACTCAACTAGTGCTGGGAATCAACCCTGCATGCAAACTGAGAGGAACAAGGCTGTTTCTTGCACTCTCCATGGCTCTCTCCTTTCTTATTTCCAAAGCTGGCAGCTGTGCTGAGCTCTGGCAGCTGTCAAGCAGCTCCTGGATCCCAGGACATGCTGGCTGAGATGGGAGGAGAGGCAGGCTTTTGCTGTGCTGCCCTGTTCTATACAAAATGCTTGCAGAGCACAGGACCAGTCCAGACCAGCCTGTCCTTCAGTCCTCCACCTTCCCACTGAGCACACACCACAGGCATCTCCAAATACAACTTTTAGCTCACTGCACTGAGTAGAAGTCAAACCCTTATCTAACTCACTCTTCATAAACTAGATCCATTTTGGTGAAAGTGCTGCCTGAAACAGCTGTTAGTGAAAAATCTAAACCTATACTCTTAAGAAACCAACCATTTTGTTCTCTTAAGTGGATGGTTTCTGGGATTTTCTTTTTGCCTCTAGGATATTCTAAGTGTAGAATTTTTCATGCCAAATGTAAGAATACAGGTGAGAGAGACTGTTTTATTTCACAGCTTCTCTCTGCTGTAGTGGTTTTCAGTCTCATAGTCATCCTTACCACAAGAGTAGCACTGTACCTGAATCACACTCTCTGTAACACTGGTTTTTATCTGGACACCTCCATAAGGCTCTTAACTAACTTCAAATTTTCATGGCAAATTAGCAAAGCTATTTTCTTGTCTACTTATTCCTGAATCAAATCAGAGAGTTTCCTCAATTAACCTCCCATTATTTTCTTGATTCTGTCATACACACTCACTACTAAATTTGCCCTCAGATTATTGCGTCATGTTACACATGTACAGACGAAGAAAAGACACACTTTTTTCTTTTTTTTTTTCTTTTTTTTAAACAGAAGTAGGGAGAGGGGGGCTGAATGTGCAGACAAGGCAGTATAATTCAACCATCCAAGCCCTACCAGAGCATGAAGATTTTATTTTTAATATTGCAGAGTAAGTTCCCCAACAGTCAGTGTTTGTCCCTGAAGAAGGTTAAACCTTAAACACCTGCTTCAAAAAAACCCCAACAATAACAAAAAAGAACCAAAACAAAAACAAAACAAACAAACAAAAAAAAAAAAAAAGAAAACCCCCAAAAAACAAACTCTAAGCCTAAGGGCTTAAAAATTAGAGGCATAGCCTTTTTCTCTATTTTCTATATTTATATGAAAATAATTCATGCTTCATGCTAAATACATTATTTACCTTACAAGAACTTTGTCATCTTTGAATAAAAAAAATTGTTTGCTTTTTGTTTTCCCCCCTTCCCTAAAGAATCCATGCAATGTGGATCAAATTTCTTCTGCTGGCTATGCTGGTTGAATCTGGAAATTTCTTGTCATTTTTGCACAGATGAATCCTGACTGATGGTCACTGCACACTCATTTCTGAGAGCAGTGTAGGAGCTCTTTTATTGAACTTCTGAATTTTACTGTTCACCAATACACTTTTCTTCTATTTTTAAATACAGAATACTACTAATGGCAGGTTTTGTAGCTTTGTTTCCCCTGTTAGATCAAGGATGTGATCCACAGAGAAAGATTCTGATGTACATTGTATCTACTGTAATTTCTTAGACTTGATTACTTTTCACTCAGGCAGTTTAGAAGACATAGTTTGTTTTTCCCTATTACTATTATTTTTTGCACGCAGTGCCAATCTTTAGGCTTATGGCTTTTTGAACATTCTTTCAATTTAATATAGAAGACAGAATTCAATGATTAACAATGCTAGTAATAGTCATCCCCTCCCATTTCACTGTTTCACTGAAACCCATTGCATACACAATTTTCTCAAATTTAAAGAGTTATCAGTCTTCACAATATGAGCCACATAGAATACGTGACACACTAGAAGTGCATTACTGCTTGCACAGTTGCCACCAGTGGCTGTCTAAAGACTTGTGTGGCACAACATCTCCAAGTGCCACTAAAGAGTTCTTGGTTGAGAAGTATGTGCCTCCTCTTTCCCACAAATTTCTTTATTCACATTCACTTCTAACCCAATTGTAAGGCCATTAAAAAAAATCTTAAGGGCCAGGCCTGAATGAATACTAAGTTATGCACAGCTCTTCTACCATAAGAGGGATTTCCACGTGCCCAATTTTACTCCCATTACATTAAGGTTGGTATCACTGCGTATTCAACCATGCATTTTTGACAAGCTGGAGAAAGCAATGGCGATTTTGGCTTTCCTTTTTTGTTAACTTTTTGTCTTCAGGTAATGAAAAGCTTTTGTAAATTAGCTGAGTGTCAGTATGAGTTCTATGGCTTCAATCTCCTTTAAAAATAAAAATCTTAAGGGTCAAAAAAACCAAAAAAAAAACAACCCAAAGAAACAAAACAAAAAGAAATAGAAGAAAAACAAAAAAGGAAAAAATTGCTGATATTGCCACAAATCATTAGAATTCACCTGACGTGCTGAAACAAAACTTTGTAAGTTCAAACAAATCATTGATTTGTTCTAATTTTTTGTGGTTTCCTTTTGCTCTTTCTGCCCCTTTGCCGTCCGATTGGTGATGTTGTTCAAACAGGATCGAATTCCTGCTAAATGCAGGAGTGATCCTGCAGCTTCTTTCATCTCCTCATCGTCACTTTCAGGGGGCTTTTCTGTACGTCTCTTTTTAAGAGGCAGTGTGTCACTTGGTACTTTTTTCGCCTTCATTAAATGTTGCCTTTTCTTGTGCTGGGATGCATATCCACTGTCAGCTAAAGAATCCTTGGTCTCCTTCCGACTTTGCTTTTTGTCCTCCTCTTCTGTTTCACTATGGCTCTCGTGGCTCTGGAAGCTAACTTCACTCCCTTCACTGCTGTCTTGGCTACCTTTAGTTGCAAATTCATACTGGTCGTCAGCAGAGGAAGAGGAAACGGAGTCACTAGCAGGGGATGTGCTCCTGTGGTTGGAAGATTTGGCACTGCTGTAGTTGTGATCCTCCTTTGGGTCGCCACTAACAACTGGAGAGCCGCAGGACTGCTCGCTTTCCGTCCGCATCCGGCAGTTTGTTATTCCATTCCTGTAAAAACAAACCCAAGCAGTCTTAGAAGGTACAGAGGTGTGATCCTGCTTCAAAGCAAAAGATGATACAGCCAACTGAAAGATAAATTGAAATTACAATCTGAAAGTATGACTATCAAAGTAATGTCCATGCAAGCTGGTTTCAAAGCCTAATCGCTCGTGGATTGGACTCGACATACAAAACAAGCCAAAAGATGCAAAATAGCACAAGAAGCAGGAACAAGTAGGGGATGGTTACAAATAAAATATGTGTAAAACAGTATTGATTTAAATTTCAATGAATAGTTCACACTTCCAAAAATTAAAAAGAAAAAAAACCCAGCATTACTTCATCTTCTCTGTAAATAAACTCTGATAAGTTGCATAAATAGTCCCTCTTCTTTTTCATATAAAGAGATACTACCAAAAAAAGTGGGGAAGAGACACTAGCTTTCTTGGGCAATTCCCTGCCTCCCCTGAAAGACACTTCCCAACTCTAATTCCAACTCGCATTCCAAGTGCAGGAGATGTTTCGTTGGGAAGTAGCACAACTTCTATTTAGGATTCTTTCCAGGACAAGGAGTGACCAGGTCCAGTTACAGTTCTGGTCCTGATCAGTTAATAAAAAAACTTAAGAGCAATACAATCTTAAGCCACTAGCTGCCAAGAATGTGTTCAAAACAAGGAGTAGAAACAATAAATTTGGATTTGCTCTAGAATCTGTCATTTTGTCCTTTGCTTTTATGGCACCCTGTGCAGTGGGAACTACTACAGCATGATATATTTAAAAACAAACAAGTTTTTTTTCTGGAGTAAAAAGTATTAGAGTATTGCCATTGACTTTAAAAAACAGAATACGATGATTACAATAGCATTAAAGATGGCACTGATTCTGTGCAATGCTTAACTCCTGCTGAAAAGGAGGAGAGTAGGATGCCTGTCATTGAGTAAAGCCATCATCACTGCCACCTGCCAGTTTACCAGCCTTGAACCTCTCTGTCAGTGGAAAAAAATCAACAAAAAAGCAAGGCTGTTTAAACCTTCATGTGATAAACTGATTGAAAGCCTACTTTTGCCATCTTTGTGCTACCATTTGAGTGCTTTTGCACAATTGTATACAGATGTTTCTTAAGAGGAATGGCACAATGGCAAGTCCAGAGTATTACTACTCTTCTACTTCAAAAAATGGGAAAGTAGGTTTCAGGCAATGGACCTCATGTATGGTTTCCTTATACAAGAAACAGCAGAATATTACACATTTCTGAAAGGCAAGGTTGAAAGGCAGGAAAAATAAGAGTGGTATGCAATTCCATAGTTCCTGTTCATCTAAATGCCCTTGCCTGCAAGAGCTCACTGAGATAAGAAACCCCCCTGCATTTATGAACCAGAGACAGGACATTGCTAGAAGGCAGCAACTCCATCGGTCATTCCAAATGCTATTTACAGTGCTTTCAAAGAAATGTATAGAATAGAAGGTACACTTATTAGCAAAGAAAGCCCCTTGCCAACCTCTTTTGCTCAACAAAATTACTTTCACCTAGATTTCTGAGTAGATGTATGATCCATAAATTCCACATAGAACTGAGAAGGAATACACAAAGCTCCTTCAATTATTAATAACTAAGTGCAATGTCATTCATGATTGTGCAGCAAGCCAGCTGCATTTACTCTGTGATGGCTTGCAACTGCAGGGGTTGTCATTAGAGGATGCCAAATGCTTAGAAGAAGAAATCATCCATACTAGGCTAGTTATAAGGTGAATTTATAACCAACTCCTTAAGATCAGCCATTACAAGGAAGCATGTGATGAATTTTAAGTGACAGAATTTTCATTTTTAGGGTAAATTTACATTTAAAGATGTTAAAAATTATCATAAATTAGCATAAAATTAAAGATATTTGATTTTACTAGGCAGCTAAAAGTCAGAGCAATATGGCTCACTAAAAATCACACGCTACTAATTTCCCATTAAAAAGCAACAATCAATTCTTGCTCCAAGGAAACAAATACAGGGCAGAATAGGTGGGAACTCAAATGAGATTCCTACTGACTGCAGGTGAACAAAGCTTCTAATGGGTGTGATTTAAACCAAGATGCCCATTTTTATGCTATGCAGATCTACTCTTGTTAGTCTGTACAAAAACTGTCAATAAAGTAAGGCCACAGCTCCACTGAGCAGCACAACCACGTGCCAAAGAAATATCCCTGATTTGCTCTGCTCTTGAGTCTCTAGTGTTGCCTTTACATAAAGGGGCTATAATTTGGATTCAAAAGCTCTGATCAAGGGACTAACTCCAGATCCCAATTCCTCCAAATCAGCATAAAAATAGAATGAAATGCCCGGGGAGTACAGAGGGACACCCCAGGGGAGGGTGCACTATGGGGCTAGCATCCCACAGTGTCTGCAAACAGAGATGCTGGTAAAGAAAAACAGAACTTCACAAAGAGGTGCTAAAAAGGAATTGCTTTTAAAACAAAGGGGGAGAAAAGGAAATACAAATACACTTCAGAAGAAAGGCTTCTATGGTGGAACTGGTCAGGAAATGGATAGCGTTTGCATCTCAGAAAAATCTTTGGGTTTCACTTACATTTTGAAAGATTTCCAACCAGTTCTGCTTGAGGAAATACAAAAGGAAGAGAAAGCAGGTCAAGGAGAGAATTAGCAAAGGATATTTGAAGAAAAGTAAAAAGTTATACAGGCAGAGTGCTTTAGAATATTCACATCAAAAGTCTTGTACCCTGGAAGTAAATTAATCTGATCTGTATCTTAATATGCAATAGCTCAAACATTAGATGAATTACTTATAACTGACATTAGTAGATTAGTAAGAGTTGAATGAAATAATATCTAAACAATTCATATTCCACACATGCTTCTGAGACACCTCAAACTCTACATTGCTCTTACACAATCATATATCCATTATGAAATGAATCTGGGATCTACTTAGCTCAATCTAGACCATCAGTGGACAGAACTCCCCTGGGTTTCAGGACACAGATTTTGGCTAGCTCAATTTATTTTTGCTCACAGTTCTGGCTGTAACTCTCACTTTGTTACTGAAACAATAAGGGATTAACAAGCGCTTGCTCTGATGTTGAGTATTTTTAAATTACAGGGGGGAAGAAAGGGTATTTAAGAATTCTGTGCTTACTATAACAATGAGGAGAAATTAATTTTCAGTATTACCTCATTTCCCCCCCCCTTTCTTTCTTTTTCAGAACTTTATTTCAAAATTTCCAGAAACGGACATATTTTCATGTTTTAAAGTGGTGGCTTGCTTTTTCAGGAAAGTCAATGGGACAGACAGTAGAGCTTTTCATCCTACTGACATGGACTATCTTATCTGCTTGAGGGAACTGAGCCTAAACCTCAGTGCACAGATTCTTTCTAGAGTATTTCCAATTGGTTGCAGCACACTCACTACTCAAGCAGTGCAGATCTAAGTTTGGACTTCTGAAAGTCTGACTTCATTCCCACTGTTAATAGATATGAACTCTGCTACCAATGCCATCAGAAGCCAGACAGGACTCCCAGCATCTGTGTCTCAATTCAGAGGAAATAATATCCTTTGCACACTGTTAGTGTCTCTGCCTTCCAAAGAGGTCTTCCTCAGGAGGAGACAAAAGTCAGTCTGTCATTTTACCAAGTACAGGCATATCTTCCTTGAATTTCTTTTCTAGCTTGAAAGAAAGATAGGTAATCACATTCTGTTTGCAAAATGGCAAAGGTTTTGCTGAAAAATACTTACTGCATTTCACACTTGAGACAGATATATTCCTTTGATGAACAAAGAAAACCTATGTGGAGTTTAAATCACCTTAATCTACCTCTGATCCTTCTGGTTGACAGATACTGGGTACCCACAGATGACAGTTTTTGTATGTAACTGGAAACACACAGTTAGAAGATACAAAGAAAACAGTACAGGTAAGCTGGGTCTGTAGATTTTGACATGTCCCAGGTTTGCTTAAAAAAAAGCTCACTTTTTTATTTCAAAGGAAAATTCAGTTCAGTCAGAACTTTTGGCTACATCTAGATGAACTGGTTCTTAAAACCACTACAGACCAGCAGACAGAAGGATGAGTAGGCATATGAAAAGTAAGTGGTGCTCACTGGCTCTATGATGAGATTCAGTCAGGGGTTACTGAGTTAAAAGTCAACAGCGAGTTGCTTGCAATAGTGACAGAAGCTCTTACAAAGGTACTTCAGAGAAAAATTGTATGCAAAGGACCACAGTAAATACAATTCATGAACTGCCAGCAGTATCAGCAGCAGATCTGAAATTAAGACAAATGGAGCCCTGTGCATTTTGCAAGGAAAGAATAATCAAGTTAGTCGGCATTATTGTCCTTTAGTTATTAGTAAAGAATTCCTTTGGCTCCCAAGGATAACTCATCCTGCCTGTTACAGCTGGGGACAGCAATGCAATGCCACAGGGATGATCTGGGGTTTGTTAAACTGATCATGCCAGTGGTAAGCATTATGAAGATACAATTAAGAATTTATGGAAGGAAGTACCTACCAATTCCTTTATCTAAGCAAAAATAGTAATTCACAGTAATTCATAGTAATAGTTAATGTCAGCGAAAGATAATAATTCTACTAATGTTTTGGCATTTACTCTGCACATGCTTCTTATGTTTGTTTTATTTAATCACTGCTTGAATGGCTGCTTCAAGGGAGGAAAATAGAAGCAAAAATAAAGTCAGCATGAGAAATAAAGTCACAATAATAAAAGCTATGCCCAAGGAATAATCTAATAATTGCCCTATAATTTTAAAGTGCAAATAATTCTAAATAACCATTTTCCATCTTCAGATAAGGTTAAACACAAAACTCATTCTTGTCATGCCCCACTGATCAGGAGTTGCGTAAGGAACTGTGGCATCAATAGCAGAAGAACAGGTATTTTAAAAATATACTCATGATGAAGTAGGTAAGGTTTGTTAATGTTGTATTTTGGGGTGTTTTGTTGTTTTTATGATGGTTTTTTGTTGATTTTTTTTAATTCCTCAAAATCAAGGAAGAGCTGTAGCTCTGCTGGCGCATGTGCACTTGCTTTCCCCAAGAAGAAAAAAAACTATCTTGGAAACTTGAGTAGAAGTAATTTTTAACTGAGGAAAGTTCTTTGGGAAGCCTGTGTGTAATTTACAGGTAATTGTGATATTCCTTGAGAATGCCTTAGCCCCAGACAACAACTATGCAGCTGCTTGCTCTTCTCTACTCCAGGTGGGATTGGGAGAATTGGAAAAGGGTAACCATGAGTTGAGAAATGAACACTTTGAAATAAAGTAAATAATAACAAAACCAGTAACAACAATGATGATGAAGATGACGAAAAGAGAGGTAACAAAAAGGGGACTAAAACACAAGAAAGATGAGGGATGCACAACACAACTGCTCCCAACTCAACCCATCCCTCAGGAGTGATCAGCTCCTCCCTGCCAACTCTCCAGATTATGCTCTGTGGTATGGAATATCCCTTTGACCAGTTCAGGTCACCTGTCCTGCCCCTGCTCCCTCTCAACTTCTTGCACCTGCTCAATGGCAGAGCATGGGAAACTGAAAAGTCCTTGACCTGGGACAAGTTTGGCTCAGCAACTAAACCATCAGCATATTATCAACATTATTATTATACTAAATCCAACACAGAGCTCTGTACTGTTACTAGGAAGAAAATAAACTCCATCCCAGCCAAAACCAGGACAGAGAAAGTACAAATATTTGGTGAAGAATTGGATATAATTTCCCAGTAATTTTTATTTTTAACCTGCATAATTTAAAACCTAAGGTATTTCTAATAAACAGTACCAAAAGTAATCTAGCCTATTACCTAGGCATATGCAGCATACGAAAACGGGTTTTATTAAAAATTACCAAGGATATTTTGTAAAACATCTTCTGCAAAATAACCTGAACCAAATCACAAGGCCTATGCTAAACAGCTAGTAAGGTTCTCTGTGGACTGAATTTCCATCAATCTCACCTCAGTGATCTGCCCACGTTAGGCAGATGAGAGGCTTAGGCTCAGCAGTTCTACTGTATGGCAACAGGACTTGGGCATAGACACAAACCACCCACACACTATAGATAACTGGAGAAATCACAATCATGGTGAAAACTGACATTATGTAATCTCAAATGTTAGATCAACTTCCAAGCTTGTGCTCTGCCCAAGGGTTGATATAACAGGTTAACACCTGACTCCTGTGGAAGGTGATTATATATGGTAAGGGCTCCGTGCACCTTGCCAAGACACACAGATGTCACATGCACTGGCTACTTGGACAGATACTGTTCCTAGCAAAGCAACACAGAAGTTCTCCTAGGAAAACATTTTGAAGATTTTTTCCAATGGATGATGATAGGAAGAGCAAGAGCTCACTTTCACAACCAACCCCTTGCATGTAAGGAACTACTGGCTTTGCTTGCTTTCATTGAATACCTCTGTCAGTCAGTATTTTCTTTTCTACATAACCAGACCATCACTGCATTTGCTTTTATATTCTCTCAGGGAACTATATAGGGATATGGTCTGCCAAAAATCTCCCCAAAATATGACGGATCTCATGCTAGACATGCTACACGCTGTGCAGCTTTGAAGCGTTATTTTTCCCTGCTGTTTTTGGGTGGGTCTTAGACTTGTCAGCCACTACATGGAAAATCTGGATGGTAAACAAGCTAAAAGTGGTGTGAATAAAGTAAATAAAAAGCTACTGTCAAAACACATCCAATTATGCTCTGTTGTGGAGATTTAACACCAGAGGATGATTTTCAAAGTAAAAATAGTGTGGGATGCCTTTCCATTTGTAGATTAGTTTGGAATGAAAGGCCTATTTGTGCAATTTAAGCCAAATGCACTATAAAATAATGACAATCTCCTCAACTGCAATTCTTTATTCATGGGAAGTCATCTTTGTTAAATAATTTTCAGGAGGGTTTTTAACCCAAAGTGTTTAATTTGATTGTACTTTATTTTATATAAAAAATATAAAGTAATTACATGTAATTACAAGGGAAGAGCAACACATTGATACCTTGTGCAGGAAGGAAATATGCCAATGCATTCAGTCACACTGTCAAAGATTAAACAGCACAGTAGAATTTTCTATTGATGGGAGTTAACACATCAGAAATCACAGATTTCAGCTTCTTAGTCCAGTACTATAGTTTTGGCCTCCTTTCTGAATAACAGATTAGTCAAAACACCTCATTTAATTCCAACTGCAAATTTAACCCAGGACCAAACTTTTTGTTACTGTGTTTTGGCACTAATGGCAATGCACAACAGGACACCATACTGCAAGTTATTTGCACCAGCTCGGGGGACAACTAAACCAAAGATTATTAAGATATGGAGGAAATAGGACACAAAATTAAATAAACAGCTCAGACAGCAAGGAAGTGTCAACAGAAGACCAGCATCTTACAGAAGAACCTGATTCCTACATATGGTAACTGAAGAAAAACAATTAGAAGATTTAATTTATTATGCAACTATCTGCTACCAAGAAAATGCTAATGGTCCCCTATCAGAATGACAAAAACTACCTTCTTCAGGTGGCTTTAGGCTTTTTGTTTACAGCACAAAAGGAACACTTCTAAAGAAAATAGACTTTTGATTTAAAGAGTCCTACAAAGAAGCTGTCTGGCTTCTTAATATATAGGCAGAAACACACGATTTCAGCAGAAACCTTAACAGGAGACTGCACCACCTCCCAGGGCTGCCCAGACCTCCCTCATGGTAAAAACTAGTGGGGAAAATCAACCTTCCTGCACCTAAACAGGTCTGAAAACATCCCCTGCCAGCCTCACTGGACCATCATCCTCTGTGCAGGAATGACAGCTCAATCTGAGCAATCCACCTACTCTTAAATTGCAAAACAAGGCTGCATGGATGCTGTGGTAAATTTCCCCTGCTGCACATTATAAGCAGAAGTTATTCTCATGAGACGCCATGAAAGCTCAACACGACAGGTCCTATTTAGTCTTGAGTATCTGAGGAGAGGAGCTGGCACCAAGAAACACTATTTTAACAGGAACTGATAACAGAAGTATCCAGTTTTAAGAGGACCAGATGATGTTCTAAGAGGCACTGTGAAACCAGATTGATCTTCTTCCTAAAGAAATTCTGAATCGTATTATCCCTGAGGGAAACAAGGCAAAACTGCCTGCTGAACTCACTCTGTTGAAGAGAGTCCCCTAACTTCTCAGAAGCTTTCAAAGCCTCTTGTCTGTGCTTCCCTCTGCCTTTCAAGAATTAAAAGAGGGGATATTGCAGGAGATTTTAAATATGAGCAGATATTATGCACATCAGGAGTATATTCATAGCAAGCTATTTCTAATACTGCCTAAGGCTGGAGAAGAGAACAAAAAGAATTAGAAATGTCTGCATTGACTAATTATAAATGCTTTTCTGTGAGACAGAGCAAAAAGAACGTAAGCAAGGGAGGGATAAATCCCTAATTTCCCATCTCTGTATTAACAGGTAGCTGGTAAAGATCCTGTTCTCTACCTGCTGGGAAAAAAACATAAGAAACAGTCCTTTGAAAATGTATAAAATTTAACAATAGACAGCTTTACAGCATAGCAATTTGAGGATGCCTACACAGAAGTAAGTTTTCAAGTACTCTGGAAGTGAAACACATCTATCTCCTCCGTGAGTCAATTCTGATTATGAAACAGAGTCAAAGCAGGAAATACAGATACAACTCCAGAGAGAATATTGAGACTACTATGTGCTCCATTTAGCTTGAAAACCTCATAAGAATTATATATAATTAATGACCCGGTAGTCCCATGGCTCTGCAATCCCCACTGGAGCAGAATACAAGTCCTGGGTAAAGCTAGTGGCAAAGCTGGTGGAGAGAGCTGACCCCTGCTGCTAGCAAGGCCAAGCTGTGGGAAAGAGAGATGGAGAGGAACTCTGCAGAATTCTGGAGGATGACCCTTGGGGCTCTATCCCTTCAGTGTAGCAAATGGGAAAAACAGCTAAAGAACTTGCTCATCAAAAAATATGGATTTTATTTCAATTAGTGTCTTCCCCTCTACGCATTTTAACCATCAAGAGTACATGAATGTCATAGGCTGTCTCTGTCTTTCTCTCCATTTACTGGATGGAAAAACTGCACCCAAAGGGCTAAACACTGATTCTGAAAAGGAATAAAAAATAAAATAATCCTATGTAAACAGTAACAGAAGAACACCTACCAAGATACTTTATTTCATTGCCTTGCAGCCCTTTCCTGAGAAAACAGAGTGCAATTGGAACAGGGCAGTAAAGTGAGGTCAGCACTAATTATGAAACCCCACCCAGAATACCCAACTGCCTGAGCTGAAATAGCTTTTGCAGATACTGAGAGTTCTGAAAGAGGAGGGCAATGGCAGTACACTCGACCAAATTAATCTCTGTCGTGGCTGACTGAAAATGGAGCTACACCCTAGGCAAACTGTTCTTCCACCAATAAACCAGCACTGCTTTAAGCAAAACAAATCACTCAACCACAGTTCCTACTGCCATCACTAGATGTCTCTTACTGCCCTGCTTCCTGATAGTTGAGTATCTTAAACAACATTTTACCCTTGAATGTTTCAGTATAACCTTGAAATAAAACTGTACTGAAAGAAACTGCCTCACAAAGATTTAAGTTAATAACAAAATGACAGCTATATGTTCAAATAGCTTTCAGGCTTTCCTTTAATATTATTGATACTCTTCTCTCTGGTATTTAATCCAGGCAAAAGTCTTTAAGAAAAGGGAGAGAGCGGAGGAGCATGAAAAAGCATTTGCACTCAGAAAAACAGGCCACTATAGGAGCTTCTCACCACAAACTGCCTGCAATTTGCTTGTGAAAATAAAACTGCTTTTCACAAACCACCACGCCACGGACAGATATGCCATGACTACCTTGCAAAAGATGATACCTCAAGAATTTTAGGTGGCAGAGTTTTATTTCATTTAGAAACTCAGAAGCACTGGCACGCAGCAAAATACCCTTTTACCAGAGCTTACATACACTTTTACATCTTCTGCAAACACTGACTTATTTGATAGCAATCCCACAGTGATCCACTCTTACCTTACTGCGACAGCCATGCTCCCTATAGGGTTGATTGGCAATGGCCTGGCTCCAGGAAATATTCCTCTACTCAGCACTCGAGCTCCATTTTGTATCACTCCCGAAGGAACTAAAAACAAAACAAAACATAGAACATTTTTTCTTCTAAAGGAAAAGTTAGAAAAATACAGGAGCAAAATGTGGAACTTAAGTTTTTTCAATGTACTGAAAAACCATTAGAGAGGCTCATGCAGTACAGTGCTTACCTTGGACATCTCAGTCTCGAGTCTTCCGAGTGCCATTCTATTTCCAAAGCTATTTTCATGGCAAACAATGACAACATGGCTTGCCAAAGCCACTGCCTGACCTATTTGCAGCAGATCATTCCTTGTACAAATGAATCACTTTTGTTTTGGAATTGCTCTTCTGCTGCAAATGCATGTGCTTAGAGTCAAAACCAGCTATGAGCACAGATTTAACTATTTTGTCTACAAAGTGAAACAATGACCCCTTACAGATGAAGAGAACACAATTGCATCATGGCAAGATCACAGCCGACAGCTTTTTATAATCCCAGTTTACTTTCTGAGGAGCAATATCTTGGCCCCCCATCTCTGCAAAACAACGTATTAACTACAAATCTGTATTTGCCAGGAAGAGAAAGAGCAAAGGCTAAAATGGCATTATCCCACAGACTAATTAGGCCCTGTCTCTGGCCATTGCTGACCCTGTCACACAGCCTGGCAGCAGCCCCGTGCCCCCTGCACACGGCGGGTCACAGCCAGGCTCCCTCACGCATCATGTGCCGATGCCACTGACACCAAACTCACAGGTACTGACCACTACAGACAGGACATTTCACTGGGCCATTCAGCTTGGCTCTACATCAAAAAATGCAGCTCTGGCCAACAAGATTTTAATCTACAACCGAGTACTTTTTTTCTACTCAGGCATGTTTCTGTACACTGCTCATCCCAGGGCAGACAGCTGAGCAAGTAGCAGAGAAGCAATACCCAGGCACCACCAAAACAAGAGTGTCCTTAGCAAGTCTCAGGATTTTCCTCCTTCACTGTAAGATGCAGGGGTACCAAATACAGTTCTTAGTCTAGGCCCTTACCAGGGACCTACTTGCATGTAGTGACATTTGTCTGCACTGCTATAATGTCCCTTCAGGCTGGAACAGTAACCTTGCTACAGCTTCTACCTGAACTCACTTCTTTAACATCCACAGCCAGCCAGTTCACACACATTCTATTTACTGTAAGTCATCATTCATACTGTAACTTCCCTCCATAGGGTATGTCCAAAAAGAGAATGATGATCTTTACTCTTTTTATATTATTTTTAAACATACAAATATTATATACACATATAAGATAAATGTAAACTGTATCACTTTATATATACATCCACAGAATTTATTTTTGAACAAATTACACAGAGACTAGAAAAACTATTCAGAATCAACATATACACTTTACATGCCCAGCTTTAAATACTCACACCCCAAAATACTATTCTGAGGCAGAGGAGTATAGGCTCAGAAATAATGTCAGTTCCAAGCTGCTGAGGTACACTTCAACTTCCTATAAACATCAAGCCAGATCGACACCTCCCCTCCTGCTGTGCTGGTGCTCACCTTATTTCACTCTAGACCACACAGATTAGTTCTGGGAAAATAATCTTCTTCCCCCTGCTTGTGAGAGCACATCACTCTCCCGATCAAATCCTGTCACTGTGTTACACCCACTCTTGCTTTTGAGCACCTTTGAAGAACAGGTCAGTTATATTTAGGTGCTTAAGTACAGCCCCAAATGGCTAAAATTACAGAACCTTGTTTATAACAACTTGGGTCAGCTTTCAATGACCAGAATAATTTTAAAATTGCATTTTGCTATTTATACCTCACTACTCTACACTTTTTCCTTCATCGCTAGTTTATGAGGAATCAATCAAACTTCATTCACTCAAGGGACATTCTAAGGCTTTTGCTTGCTCCAATGTTCTGGTTTGTAGGTACTGTAGAGGAACATTATCATGTTAAAAGTCAAAAAGCTGAATTTCTTATTGTATTTGTTGCAGCAGTATGACTTTGAGATGGTTGAAACACCAGTGTCATGAAAGAAAAGCATTCTGCTCAAGGATATGGCTAACCTAAAATGCAAACATAACAGGTAAATTCCAAGCCACAGATAATATCAATATTAAAAAAAAAAAATAAATAAAAAGACATAATTTCCACTGGGCATTGTTATTCCAATAAACTTTTAAGAGGGACAGATTTTATACTGTGCTACGTGGTATGGCTTCTCTATGTTTTTACAAAGTCCCATCAAAAGAAAGGAACCAGCAGTTTTGACTGAGAAAGATCTGTGAATTTGCATTATGATACAAACCATAGTTTTATACTGAAATGAAACATTTATGCATATGTACAGAACATTACTTAGCTATGGATACTACCTAAATATACACTGTAAAACTTCAAAGCAAATACACAAATATACAAATATAATATATGAAAGTGTTACTGTAAAAAGAGAGCAACAGGCTCCTTGATGCCCAAACTCTTCTTACCACAGTTACCTAATTATCCTGGTCTGCTGGCAGAGTTAACTGATGCTTATTTTATTCTTTTTCCTCTCCAATTCTCTCTCTTACTAACAACTCCCATTGCCTCTTTAGAACATACTGTTTGCTTCCTCACCAATTCTCAAAATTAGCTTCCTGTCTTTCCTTCTTTATCTCTTCAGAGCTTCCTTTTTTTTCCCCTGCATTCCTATATATGTATCTATATCCAAATCTATATCAAATACAGTGCCAAGTCTCACAACTTAGGATTTCTATACATTGACACCCTTGCTGGAACCCATCCTTTCTTTGCAGGTTTGTAAGCCACGGAGTGCTACTCAGGAAACATTCTCTTCAAAAGCTTCACATTTAGAACATTGCCACATCAACACATGCACTCACTCACACACTCTCTCTCTCATTTTCCCTTCAAGAAGTTACAAACGTTTGTGAAAATAGAAAACACAGAAGTTTGCTGTCTTATGAAAATATCCCCTAAGAGACAACCTGGTCTCTTGTCCTGCCTATGAAATTCACTTCCATCATGGCCAGTCTGTGCCTCGTGCCACCACTCACTGAAAGGTTTCAATAAAACCATCAGACCAGAAGAGGCCTTAACCATGATTCTATGATTCTAACTTTTCTCTAAAGTACATCACAGCTACGTATAATGAAATCATCACCCGGAATCCAATAACTATTTCAGCTTGTGACAGCAGTGTTATTGCTACTGATTTTGGTTTTGTTTCCTCAGTCTCTGAATTATGATTCAGCAAAAGCACTACATCACTCAGACAGACAAACAGAAAGGTTGTATGCAAGGGATCACTGAAGAGGGACACTGGACTGTGTAGTGTATCTTTTCAGGAAATAGATGGAACCATAAAGAAAAAAAAACAAACACCAAAATCCGAGCTTACTAGTAAATCAGTTTTCATAGCACTCTAAACCTAAAATGAAAAGCAAGATTAAAATACTTCAGTAGTAAAAAAAGTATTAATTTCTAGTTATCCACATTACCAATGTGCCATAATAAGATTGATCTTCCTTGCTCATTAATCTCTACTTGCAGCATTTAAAGCATCAAAACCAATCCTTGCTAAAAATAGTATCAATTACTTAATTTTAAAAAGATTACATATATAAACTACTATTACACTGTGCCTGGTACCCACAGTCTTCCAGCCTTTGTGCACACTGCATGATTGCTACTTATATTCAAGGAATTATTTCTACATCTTGGTGCTTTTGAAGGGTTGTGGATTATTTACTGGAAATTAAGTGGTGTTTTTATTCCAAAGATACATTTACGCCTTACAAGCTTTAATTACGTTTCAAACCCATACTTTGAGGTGAGATACTTATATTTTAGATTGAAGATTCAAGGTGTAGAGGTAAGATAATTTACTCCATGCCATATCATCAATCAGTGCCAATCTGGACTAACACCTTACAGTCCTGACCTCTCTTCTAATGCTTCTTTAACCAACAGTACAGGCAGGTTACAGGTTCCCAATTCCTAGGCAGAAGTGTGAAATGTAATTTACACCTTTTCTGTGCAAGTGCCGAAAGCCGTTTATATCTGAGAAACTCAGCTCAAGAAAACAATGCAAGAAAACCTCTGCATCACTTTGATGAGGCTTTCCTTTTTCACAAAATGTTCCCACTGAAACACAGAGAGTCTGAAACGACAAAATCATTATTCACCTTTCAACTTTCGTCACTGCTATGTTTTCAAGGGTCTACTCTGCTCTCAGGAAATTTAAACCCAGGAAACACTTTCATTGGAGTAAATTGTGTACCAAGAATCTGCCCCTAATCTGCTGCATGAATGGGTAAATTATTTTTGGATCTTATGCTTCTCTGGTGAAATTTCACAACCTGAGTAGACTCAGCCAGCTGAGTCTCCACTGGCTAATTCTGGATCCAAGCAATGCATCCAATGTCAAAAAACAAGACTACACCTCTGAAATTCTCCAAGGGGAAAAAAAATTGTCCTTTTGTAGTGAACTTTCATAGTTGAACAGACAATAAAGTGAATGACATGAAGGAGAACACATCACAATCTGAATCCATCAAGGCACTGTGTTCACATAGTGTTAAAAGAATCCAACAGAAGTCCTTCAAAACTCCAGTGCTGTTTCATAGCCTGTACTCAGGGTCTGTAGGTGGAAAGTAAGCAGAAGGCTACATGATCACAGCCAGTGCAGGACTATTTTAACCCAGAGCATATTCTTGTGTGCACATTAGTTGAGTAGACTGTTCCAACTATGGACATCTTTCATCACATCTCTCAAGAGACTGCACCCCTAATCTCTTACTTGCAGGTGGTGTGTGCAGGTGAGTCAAGTCCCATTCTGGCTGAGACAACTACCTCACCCAAGATCTTCACAACAGTGTCAGAAAACCTGTGTCAGTCTGGGTCCTTCCTTGAATATTTGATTGTCAAACAAACAATGTAGTAATTTGGTAAAATTGAAGTGCAAAAGAAGGAGGAAGTAATGCATAGTCACCAGACACAGGGACACCCCCAACAACTCACTAAAAAATGAAACTAACTTCTTGCTGAAAATTTGGCACATGAAAGATAAATGAAGTATAATCAAGGAGTGAGATTTGTTGTCAATACCAACAATGAACTGGGTAAAAAACATTTTCTTTGTGTGATCTCAGAAACAAACACACCCTTCTCTAAACTGTCTAGCTCAAGGTAGCCAATTCTTAGTAAGGGAGAATGAATAGTATTTACTGATGAATTTTAAAGAAGTGGAATGTGTGAGTGCATCCTGTAGGGACAGACTGGTTCTTTGCTTCTTCTCTCATCATATGGCACATGCATTGATCTCAGGGCTCTCTTCCCTGACCCAGCTTTTAGCACAGAAGAAATCATTACAGACAAGAGGTACTGAGTTTTGGTTAATATCTGTCAGCTTCAGCTCTTTCCTGCCAAGCTTTCCCTCAGCACAGTGTTTAGCAGAATTCTTTGTATCAGTCTATAAGAACTGAAAGTAGGAAATTGCTGATATGTATAGTGGATGGGACATTAGAAGTTGCCAAAAGAAAATGTTTTCTGCCAAATGTGTAACTTTATTCAGCTGTCTTATCCCACGCACAAATTTGATGACATCTGCCCAACTTGTATTTTACTGCTCCAAGACAATTTTACAGCTTTTAAATTCCATGCTCTGCAGCCCTTACAAAATGCAAATCTAGGATGCAACCAACAAGCCATTTATTCTGAACAAAAATGGAGGTGGGGGAGACACATGTATCCTGATAACATTATCACATTCATATTTTTTCTAAAAATATTATGAGGAGTACAGAGAAAGAAGTAGAAAGTATTTCATAAAAGTAAGCTTTCTTTCCAAATTATTTCATCCCTTTAATGGCTTAATATTAAACACCAAAGTAAAATAAATCAAAACAAAATCCCAACCAAAACCCGGCAACAGAAAGTTTAAACATTATGAAAATGCATTTTCCTAGTTTCTTGCTTTGATACAAAATTGTCAGCAAAAACAGCTTTATGAAACACTTTACTCTCAATGATTTATCCTTTTCTGCTACTCAGAGTTAGGCTGGAAGCTGTCTCAGTTACAATAAGTGACTTGTCCATAAGCAGTACAAATAGAACATTACAGCTATCAAGTTTCATGTACAATAAAAATGTCTCAATAAAACAGCATGTTCTATTATATCCTATTTGGAGAATTTCTGATTGTCATTATGGCAATTTTTTTTTTGGTCTTGATTCCTGTATATGTGTCTTGCTCATATACTATCCACTTGAATTATTTTAAAAACTGAATTGCATTGGGGTACATGTTAGAAGTATGGAGGTAAAGTAGATCTCCTTAGGGAATTACTTCTCCTTCCACCAAGCTTACAATGTATGTATCCAGTCTGAGTTTTATATGTTTGGAGATGAAGATTAGTAGACTTCCAAATCACAGACACTGGTTTCAACCCTGGAAAACCTGTTTTTAAGCAAAACTCCATGTTCATATCTTCTCTATCAGAGCACTTCAGTCTCCTATGAGGAACCACCCACAAATCCATTGTTGCTAAGTTTTCTGAAGTTTTCTAATCAACCCAATCAATCGAGTAGTGATGAGCAGTACTGATACCAGAAGATGGATGTCAGGGCTGGGAAGACTCTCAGTTTCCTGGTTTCTACCCAAAACTTTTCTGTGAGCAGCGTTTAATAGCTGATTGCAGATCTGAACTTTAGGTTGAGCAACGTACTTGCATTTGTGTGCAATTCACAAATTATACAGCAACAGGCAAAGGACTATGCATGAATTTGAAGCTATGTGTAATAGCACCAAGAAGCTCCTTGAATTGAATCAGTATTTCCAGGATAATCCCTCTGACCACAGCACTGTTCACTTGCAGTAGCAGCCACACACTAACACAGTCCCTTCTTTACTAGTCCCTCCAGAAAAGCAAGTGGCTCAAAGTTCAGAATGACCTCACCTCAATTAACAAGGTGCTGCTACTTACATGCTTCCAGTGACTTGCATCTCAGGAATTCAAATCCACTGCAAAAGAACCAAAACCTACTCCATTTTAATCATGGCAAAATATCATGGTTTGGCAAGACTCAATGACATGCCCAGGATGCCACACTTCTAGGAGCAGGTAATACTATGACATGTACTAATATTCTCTTTCAAGGCATTGGTAAGAACTGAAGTGCTGAAAAACTTCTGTACAAAAAGCAAGTGTAGAAAACTAATTCAGGGACTTCACTGATTTAGTACCCATGAGTTCTAAATGGAGCTCCACCATTTGTTCTCCATCCTGTTTTCTTCTGCCTTCTCTCTAAATTAGCTTCACATGAGGGAAACAGGCCCATAAAGGCAACTTGCCCAAGATGGCCCAAAGTACTCAATGCCTTGCAGGTCAAGATACAGTTTTCAATGCAAGTTGAACATTTTATTCATGAACTGGCTACTAATAAGAATCCCAAGTATTTGTAGCTTGTGATAGCTGCTTCTAAAGGAAACAGGTGTTTCGATTGCTGTTTCTTTTCAAACACAAACCTATAAAAACTGATGAAACACAAGGACTTCAATAAACTAAAGCAAAAAGTATTAAATCTATGTTCCTACATGCCCTCTCTTAGCATATCACAGTATCTTGCATGCTTTAACTCCTGCTGCCAGCTGGATTGCAGGTTTCACTAGAAACTTGTACACAGCTGGCTACTTTGAACTTCTGCCTTTAGTTACAATCAATTAAGTATTTGTCTGTGAATATACTGCTAAATGTTAATAATTGAGAAAATGATTTCTGATGTTAACTATAATTGCATATTCCTAACCTTCAGCAGCAATATGAACAATCAGTTTTATGAGTGCATACAGTAAAACCTACACAAACACAAAATAATCCTAATAACAGTATTTTACTCTTTTACTATGCCTTTTTATTTTTCTCAATGAAAACTAAAGGATGATGGAATTGGGGTAAACGGTAAGCAATGTTTGTCAGACACCATTTCCAAGATTTATATGAAAGAAAAAGCTGATTTTAGAATTAATTTGTGAATGTTAGCAGTGTTTCACACATCGTGTGGAATTGTAAATAGTCATTTAAAACCATAAAGCTAATTAATCAATCTCTTACAAAGCAGGAATAGTTTACTCTGGGTTTTCTAGTACCACTGAGATGGGATTCCCTTCTGACAGACCATATTAACAGTATAAATTTCACTAAGACTTTGAATAATTGCCAGAGCTAACTTCAATCTGAAGATGCTTTTGGTACCCACACTGCCTAGATGAACATAGATTTCTACAGCACTCAAAAAGCAGCTTTTAATCCAAGATGTCTTCAAATTCAAAAGCCAATGCATGTAACCATCCATAGAAAATTAATCCATATTCTGTCACAATCTGCCTTGGAGGTATCCACTTGTCACTACAATGGTTAAATGTCTTGTAGGACAGGCAAAGGTCTTAATGGACCAGAGTTTTAAGCTTTCTGAGTTGTAATGTTCCTATAAGGTGAAATGACCTCAGGTTCTGCCTCCAGTGACTCTTTGTTGTGTCAGTAAGTGGCATGTTTGGAGTCAGACTCTCAGACCAAAGGAGGGTTTCATAGAAGTATTAAAACCTGTGGCCAAACTACAAACCATGTCCTTCACTCTCCAAATCTTGTCTTTAGAAGATGGGCCATTTTGCAGCCCTTGTGCATGTATTTGACACCACAGTCTGACACCAGGTACAGAACTCTCAGTCTTCAACAGATCAAATGGTATCAGCACACTTACTGCCCTGGTAATTCCCAGTTTGATTTACAGACCACTGCAGAACACTGACAGAACAGAGAATGAACTGTGAACTTCCAGATGATGCTCAACATTGTTGTGAAATTTTTATAGCCAACCTGTCTTTTATTTGAAAACTAATTTTAAATGTGATTGTTTTTCATGCAATTGTTTCCTTAAGTAAAGTAGCAATTAATTTGCTTTAAGCTGCCTAAGATTTTCCTAATATGGCACATAAGTGAGACTCAACTGCAATTGATAGGACAGGCTGCTTTACTTTTTTAAGGCATCCATTCACACACCTGCCAAAATTCCTCTCCTTTGTAATTTAGAGGGCCTCTGAGGCTAATTCTGGCTTTTTCTCCTGGCAATTCTATCAATGTCTAGAAAGATCCATGAACTTCTGAGCAGACTCTGCATTTGAGTTTAAGGACACAGAGGAAGGTCTTGTTACTTGTGGATATCAAGGAGGGAACAGTGTCACTGAGAAACCATCTTTTTGCTTTCATTCCCCCTGTCACTTTGCACATCCCCACAAGAGTCCACCGAGAAGGTGACACGGGATGTGGAGATATGCCAAACTCATAGGAGGCTAAAATTTCCTTCCTCAGAGTGGCCTCTACAACATAAAACAGTAGTAAGCCAAAACTATCCAACTGTAATGTCAGTGAAATGACAGTGCACAAGTGTTCAAACCACTTGCACTGCAATGTTGGCAAACACACACACGTGACAAAAATCTGCAGCATGTCTAGTACATGTTTAGCATTATGGATCTCCTCCTGTTCTTGTCTGCAGCCCTCTCCCATTCTCCAGTGCCTCCAGGAGTTCATATTTGTGTTTTCTCCATCCATTTCTATGCACATACTACTCATGCTCTCTTCCCTCTCCCACATACCCTTTCACCCCTGCACTTTGATTCTATACCAATTCCTTTCCCCCTTTTTTCTACCTCACAAACCTGGTTTCTTTAAATCTGCAATCCTTTGGAAACTGTCTCATTTTATTCTTCCCACTATGCCCAAGCATAACCTCCTCTTCCCAATAAAATATTTTCTTTTTCTTACCTACACACAGCAGGCATTGCTCGCCCTTTAACCATGCACAGTTCCTGAAAGCTGCTTAGGAGGAGACAAGGACCACTCTTTCTAGAACAGTTTCTTGGTACATCATGCCCTCCTGAGAGAAGCTTCTCAAGAAGCATTCCTCTGGCAGGGTCACAAAGCAGGCTGACAATAGCTTTCCTCAGCTGCATGGGAAATGCTTTGATGGTAATTGACTCTCTTCCCCAGGCAGAGTATCAAAGTGCAAATCAAGGCTTCCCCTGGAATTTGGAGTTGGTTGCTCAGGCTAGAACAATAGCAGTGATGCTAGACAGTCTTGGTAATGGTTTCTATTTTAACTTCTGCCTTTATTTTTTAGAGCTGCCTGTCACTTGGCATTACTACCATGCTTGCTGACTAGTGATATGTTTGTTTTCTTGTATTCCCTGTTTTAGTGCAGCTGTATTCCACCATGGATTCCTGCAATATCTTCACTGCAAACTCTGTGGGGCAGGATGGTTCCTGCAGTATTTGCACTGCCCAGTACAGTGGGGGTCTGGGCCCCTTCATGCTCTGCTAATACACAGCATTAAAACCTTAGTTCTGCTCACAGAACAGGGAGGACAGTATTGGCTGGAAATGAAACCTCTCTTTACTTCTTGTCGCCTGTGTACCACCTTCCATCAGTCAGAGCAAAAAAAACTCAAAATGGACAGGATGTGTGCAAGGAGGGAGCTGAAACAGTGCCCAAGTGAATGGAAAGTATCCAGATGGCTGTGGTAACTTACACGATAGGAGTCAAATCAAAACAAAATGAAAACAGAACCATATGCCATGTACTCTTCACTCTCTTGCTCTCTTTCTTTCTCTCCCTGCCTTTCTCCTGGCTGTTGCCCCAGGTCTTTCTATGAGTATGGATAATAGTATGTTACTCATTTAAGTGCATGTCATGAATAACAATAACCTCTCTTTTACATTAGAGATCACGGATTAATATTATTCATGTAACAAAGAATGTAATATGAACCACAAAATTATACTCATGTTAGGTCAAGGAAGTGCAAGGATCTACAAGGGAAGTTATATTTCTTTATTACATCCTTTTTATCTGGTATGCTGTATACTTATAAAAGAGAATATTAATTTTATAAGTCTATGTTGCTATATGCTATAGAAATATCTACTCACAACCTGCTTGTATCTCAGGGGGAGTATTCAAAAGCATCATGGCAGTGGCAGCATCAATGTCAGGATCTGGAAAAATCAACCAATAAACACATTACTTACAACTGGGCTAATCCTCTCACCCCCATTTCTAAACTTCAGGTTTGACCACGTCTCTGAGTGAAAAGGTATGAGAGTTCACTATTCAGAGGGCTCGCTGACTGCACATTAAATCTACCCCCAAACTCACATGTGATCCCATTGTAACTATTAAACAGAGTGGTGATCTATGTCACCAAGCCATACTTGTGCTTGTGTATGCACGATACCTTTGATGTTAGCCTCACCAATTCCCTGTTTAATTCTGTAGAGAGCAGTTAGATTTCATTACAAAGGATCTGTGAAAGCAGGTGCAACATCACAATTTTGAAGCAACAGAGAGGGATGAGCTGACAGCTGAGGAGTGGGAAAGCACAAGGAATACCTGAGCAAGTACAGAAGATGACATTTGATCATTTATATTTGTCAAGGAAAATTTTAAAGTTTGAGAAAGTGTTGGAAGACAAACTGCTGCAATTAAGGAACAAAATAAAAAGAAACTAACATTTCATTGAAGCACCAACTTATTTGCATCCTTGACCATTGTCACTTTAATATAAGCAAAAATTATCAACTGGCTGCCGTTATTCTTAAATTGGTTTCAGAATCCATCACGAACAGTCAACTGACAGATGGCAAGTTACAGAGACAGAACAAAATATGATCCTTTTATAACTATATTCACTTGCTTCACACACAACAGCTCGGCTGCTATGGAAATGCAGGTATCTATGACAACAGTAAACAACCCCACAACGGCCACTGAATAAGCTGAAAAGAACATCTGCCCCAGCAAAGCGTCCCAGCTGCCCTGGGGCGCAACTTGCTAATCGTGCAGTGATGCCGTGTGACAGAGAAAGCCGCCTATGCCACGTCCAAACAAATGAAGTGTGCAATTGAAGCAGACATAAAAACGCACACCCTGGCTGACTGCTGCCTCTGTGCTGCTAAACTGAATGACTAATGAGTATGCATTTGTTGGTTGGGGTTGGGGGTTTTTTCAGCTTGTTAGTATTTATACCAAATTACATACCAAAAAAATTAATTTACTGCTAATAGCTTCATGGCACTTTATTTTGGGTATTATGACAGAAAATTACTTACCACTGTTAAAAATATCTGTGTTTTTAATCTTTATATATTTCAAATCTATTCCCAGCAATGCGATGTGGTATAAAGCCCTGTAATTTACTAACAATACAAGTGACGTAGACAGGATTTCAAAATCTGCTTAAGCCAAACAGGAATTCACTTGACTGCAGAATTAAAAAAAGGGACTTTTTATTAGTCTAAGTATGTACTACTTTTCTCTGAATAGCTGCAAACACTCTTCTAAAGGCTACTACTCTATTATTTAATTGCTAAAACAGGAAACAGAGGAACTATGTAGTGGGTGTCAAACTGAAGCTGAAGCAGCAGCAGCATACTTGGTATACAAGATGCCTGTGTCTTCTGGACAGGTCAACATTTTCCAAAGAAAAAGCAGTGTTACCAACTTAAGTTCATCTTCAAGTCTGAAGATACCTCAAAAGCAGCATTCCTGCTGCAATTATGTATGCTGAAAATACCATTTCCCAAAAGCTTCATTCCCAAATTTGTGCTATGTTGCAAGACTGGATCCACACACCACACAGCAAGTGCATGCCTTCAAACTAAAGAGGAATAATCCATCTCACGTTAAAAAGCAAGACAAAAGAGCAGAGAAGCCTGAGAAATAAAAGATAAACCAAACCAGAATTCTTCCCTCTTTTTCATACAATAAAATCAGGAGATTGTTAAAGTTGAATTTAGTGTATTGTAATTCATACAGAATTCAACTTCAGCATTGGTTTATTGGCGGTTCCTAAGTTTCATTCTGCTTCAGTTCAGTGGAGGATATTGCAGTAAATGCAAATTTTGCTGCTGAAAGAATAAAAAACAATACTAGGAAAAGCACATTTCCTGATGACTTTGGGTTTTGTTTGTGTAACAAACTCTGTGACTTGAGATAAAATTGATGCAACCAGTTTCTGTTGAAAGGTGTGTTCTTAGCCTTTGGACCACTAAGGGTACCACAGTGTTTCTGCAGTGACATAAGACACGAACATGAGCTGCTCACGGCACAGGACTGCACCTGCAGCAGCTGTCCCCAAAGAATAGCCATGTCTCAAGCCCATCCACGCCTGCTGTGGTGCCTAGCTCTGTTCCTGTTGGTATGTTCTTGAAGAAACCAGGCAGCTATTCCATAATGCCTGGGCAGAGGTAAGAGAGCTTAGAGGCAAGCATGAATGGTGGTGTCAGCAGGATCAGGAAAATGAGCTTTGGGTTTTCCTACTGCAAGGAAAAAAGGAGCGACTGGTGCACAAGTGAGACAAGGGCTGAGGGCTAGGTGTCTGAACCCACACAAAGAGGCAGATTGAAAAGTCAACACATTCTTTTGCAGCACTTTCATCAACTTGGAGGCACTCTCATGAGCAGAGTGCCAAGAAGAGCCAAGAAGTAGCCACGAGGAGCAGCACCAAAGGTGTGGGACTGAAGGGCAGCTTTGCTGGGACTGGCACTTCTGGCTTTGGCAGGCACTGGTCCCCACCAGTTCCCCCACACTGGTGGCCCTTTCCCAACTGCTGTCCTTCTGAAGTCTCTTCCATGTGGATGCTCTCATTTGTAGCTCTAAGGCCTGACCTTGCTTACTGCTGCATCTCCACCAGCTGGTAACTGGATCTTGCCCCTCCTACCTGGCCTGTGTTCATCAGGCTGTGGATTTCAGAACTGAGATCTCAGCCCTGCCTGAAGTCTGCGATCAACACAAAGGCTCCTGAAGTTATTAACAGTGGGTGGTTAGTGAAACATGATTGCAGGAACATCCTTCCCTAGGAAACCAGGTTAAAAATAACTATGCACAAATTTTAAAATAAAGAAAACTAAGTATTTAAATGAATGCATTCTGGGTGCTTTTTTTGCTAATTCAAGTAAATAGTGAAATGACTCCATACATGAACTGTTAATTCTTTGTCAGTGGAAAGTAGATGTCCAGCCTTCCCTGTGAAAGAGGGAAGGAATAAGGAAGAAAAGGAAGAATTGCAGATGTTATACAAAGAAGCAAGAGTATATCAAAGTCTCAAACAGGAAATACTGGAGAGTGATAAGAAAATAATCCCCAGCAGCCACAGTTCTTCCTAACAAACACCTGCAGTCTAGCTATATATTTGGTGCTTCACACTACAGTCTGAAGTTTCAGTGCTTGGCCCCTCATGCATCAAGGGTCCATCACAAGGTACCAGAAAGGACCTGCAAGAAACCGTAAGCACTTACAAGATCTTGTAAGGTATGAAAGGCATCAAGGGGCTGGAATGGAAGGTGCTACAACTGCAGTACCTCCCCTGCAGTGTGAGCCTGCTGGTGTTTTGACCAGCATTGCTCTCAAACACAGAACTTCTTTTCATGAAGATGATACGAACCTCATGGCAGTCCTGTTTGCTGCATTTTAGATTCATATCCCTTGTCAGCAGTGAACACCAAATTTGTAAACAGCACCTACCTCTTTCAGTGAGAAAATAACCTACAATTTATCACTCTGTGGAATTACATCTATACATATTGTCAAGACATACTTTGAGCTGAATTTTGCTTTGCATGTTACTGTATAGATCAGAATCTGTCTTGCACAGACATGTGAAGTGGCAAAATGGTAGGCATGAAATATTTAGCATGAGATTACATACAAGCAATGCAGAGGATAGCCCTCAGGTAGCAGACTCTTTATTCAAAAACTAATTAAAATCTGTCTGAGAAAGCCCAATGTGACCGCTGTTCTTTTCTACGTTGTGATCTCTGATCAGAGGTCATTTTATAGAAAGTGATTCATATTATTTCGATATTATTATAAACTTCGATCTGGTTTCATCAAACCCTTCAAATCCATTCCCTTCCAATTAAATAAAAATTAGGATAACATGGTGCCATCTTGGTTGTGCCAAACAATATTTATCTTTACAGCCATACTATAAGGTTTTAAAGAAAACAGCAGCTAAAGCAGTTCAAAGCAACCACGGCCTGAATTTTCCAGCACAGATGCCTAGAGAGAGGCACTTAAGATGCATATTTAGGTATTAATAAAATGTTACAGCCAACTGATGTAAAAAATGTAGTTAGTAAATAAACTGCACCATCTGTACACTACAACCATAGCTATGTTATCTCATCAGGAAGGATTTTATAAGATTTTCTTTTAATTTAAAGTTACTACATCTAAAATAGAACTATTTTTGTAAAGTATTTCACTTTACCATTCAATATGCTAGTTTTTTGCCCATTCTACTTCTGCCTCAGCATCCTCCACTGCTCTTCCCAATTGTGTGTTCCTAGTGTAGATGGAATGCCTAAAACCCAGTACCATTGTACTCAAAAGGCAGAAGTTCAGATTATCCCTTGTCTACAAATCAGCCTTTTAATTCCCTCCCTGCCTCACTTTCTACCATTCCTACACTGTTTTTGTTATTTGATATTTTCAATTTTCATCAGTAGTAAAATGGTGCAAAAGCAACATTGTCTTCCATCTTTTACATTCAGGCTTATTAAACTGCAACAGAGCAAATAGCAGCTTGCCCCTGTTCAAGTTGTCTGTTAAGAGACATGCCTTTTCCCTTCCCACATCATGATGGTTAACCTTGGTATAAGTCAGGTCAAAACCACAGAGAATAATGAACAGAGTGGAGGCTTTTTCCCATTTGCTTTTTTTTTTTCTTTTCTATTTTTAATTTATTTGGCCTAATGATGGAATAAGAATATAGCTGTTAAAATAAAGTTGCAATGTGCAAGACAGAAAGAAATACCTGAAGAGAATTGTAAGTACTGTAACTCTGTCAAACTCCTTGGTGTGGGATGCCATTGAGTCCACTTCTGAAATATTTAAATAAAGTTGAGAAGTTCTCTTAAAATAAAGAGAATACTTGTGGAAGTGTACAGCAAACCAGTAGGATTCAGAACCAAGATCTTGGGAAGAAACAAGAATTATATTCATATCTCAACAACAGTGCATGAAAGACCACGCATGAATTCTGGAAGTTATACAATAGAGGCCAGGAGGAAGCAATTTCATTAGCAATGCCAAGTTACAGCGGAGCATCTCCCACTCCTTTAAACAGATCTAGTATGAGACACAGAAGAAGAAAGGCACAGGTCTAAATGAAGTAATAATTTTTCCTATTTAAGTTAATTTCCAGCATGGCCAAGTAAGCTATGGCACAAGTATCACAAGAAATTTAATTTCAAAAAATACAGAATAATTCTACCAGAAATCTTCTTCCTGCTCCTCTATTTTGTTACATTTGTATTGTCATGAAGCAACACATATGATTTCCATTCTCTAACAAGTTTTCATCTGCAAAATTTTATCAGCTGAAAAACTGTAAACCAAGCATACAGTTACAATGTATTCTCATTCAAAATACTAGAGTTAATAAAAAGAATGATAGTAGAAAGAGTTACGGTAGGTCTTATACATGCACTAAGTCAAAGAGGTTCATCTATCATTCAGAAAGCTGTGGGAAACCAAAGCACCCTAATTTTTCATCTCAGGAGTAAAGATGAAAATCATTTAACTGTTAAAAAGACAGACTCACAATACCGATAAGTCATTTTACCAGTGCAAAATAAAAATATTTTAAGAGACACCCCAAAAAAGAGATACACATCTTACACATAAAGATGATGCATTATAGCACATACTATCCCTAAAAGCAGGGTGGAGATTTTTGCTTTGGTTTTGTTCCTTTATTTTAAAATTGTTTTTTCATTTTGATGTACATTACTGGCAAGATTAACTTTCAGTGCAGAAGGATGTGAAAATAAATTTTACCAATCATGAAGGCAACAGTAAAGTTTTTTACTCCATCCAGCCTGTGCAGCTTGGAATACTGAAGAGAGAACAACAGCTAGAGAAAACACTGGCCAATAAGCTAGCACAGAAGAGAGAAACAATTTGGTGTTGCATCATGTACTTACCTAATTTTTGATCAGGAATTTCAACCATCTTCTTAACTGATTGCTGCAGCCTCAGCTTCTACAGTGGGAGATGTGATTGTGAGGGCTGTAACTCCTTGCAGTCTTACAGGTTACAAACTTTTTTTTTTTTTTTGACTGAAGAATACACATACACATAAACACACATGCTCTTTGAACCCAGTTATGCAGATGTGTGTTATCTCTGGGACATCAAGGTCATCATTGCTCAACCTTTCATAATGTTCCTGCCACTAAGAATAGGTTTCCCTTCCAGTAAAGTGGGAGGATGGCTGGCAGAAGAAGTCCTCCATAAAATTGTGACCCGGAGGCAGTTCCTCTACAAAACTCTGACCATTCAAGACCAAATAAACCCTACATTGTCCTGTACCAGTGTTTTTCTAAGCACTCATTTCCTTCTCATTCCCATTTCGAAATACATTTGTGCCCACCAGGCATTGAGAACCAAGGACCTCTTTCACTCCAGAAGCACAGGACATGCCAGCTGGAAAAGACCTGATGCACCTCCCTTAGCCTGAGTGACTCTTGAGGAAATGGCTTCAGTCCCCCTGCCTCCCTCAACCTGCAGGAAAAGGTGGCTTCTGGGTACCTTCACCACAAGATGAGTCTTCAGGAGGGCTTCACCCAAATATCCTAACTGTTGGAATGCCTGTGACACAATCCACATGATAAACAAAGCAAGGGAAAGCCTAGGGAAGTGAACCCAATAAATAAACACCCCACTGGTTTCACGATCCAGAAAGCAAAGGGGCAAATATCAGACAAACATGAAAACAACAGTGAGAAGGGTATTTCAGGAATCTGAAGAAAAAAATGTTGCTGCTAATGATGAGAAAAAGGTCAGGCATGTGACATGCCAATGAAAGCTCTGTATATAGCATAAGAGCCAAATGCAGTCTAAAACCAAAGTAAGCGCAGAAAAGGTGAACAAAAACTCCAGCAGCTAAAATAGCTGTGTGCTAATAACACAGGCAGACTGCCATAATGGAAGAGGAACTCAAAGCACTAGCGCTATTACAGGAAAACTCACAAACAGGGTGAAACAGCAATTATTAGTGAAACAGGTGTCAAAAGGTCTGTGCTTTTCAAAGAAAATACAGATTTTATATGATAGGATACTGTTATGCAATAAAAAAAGAGCAGACTTCAGAAATAGAATAGAAAAGAAAATGTTTGGAAATGCTGTGGACAGATGGTCAAAGAAGATTTCTAAGAGAGACTCTGGGTCTGCTCTTGACTTCTTACACCAGATATAGATCTGGATACAGCTCTGCATCATTAAAGAAATGGGAATTACGTCAACAAGGGAGACTAACTTCACAGTACAGATTGCAGAACAAATGCTATTAACCATGGTAAGACCAGTTATTCCTGGATGTGACAGCTGACAAGTTTCTTTATCCATGTTGCTGAATGAACAAGAATAGATTCTATTCTGCTCTTTATGTTAAATAATGAGGATGATTCTGGAATGGGGGACCATGAAGTGATTCAGTTTAGATTAAGTGGGAAGGATAACAGCAAGTCTAATTTTGTTTAAGATCTATTATTTTGGAAGAGCAAGTTCCGATGAACTAAATGCTTCCTGTGGAACCTCTGGAAATAGACTGGACTGAGGAACTCTACACCTCAGCCTGGGAAAAGTTTCTGCAAATCACTGGGCCAAGACCTAGACCAAAACCGCATCCAGAGAAAAGCAGGGATGATGCACATTTTGAAAATAAAACCACAAAACCTTAAAAAAAAACAAGCTGGACAACCAAAATGACATGGAAACTGACTTTAAGACAGAAAGCAGAGAGCTTGGCTCGTTCAGTCAAGCAAAACAAAGGCAGACAGGAAATAAGACTACCAATATGAAGTAACCATGGGATGCAGGGGTAAAAAACAAAGTAGAAGAACTATTAAGTTTAAAGATAATTTCAGTAAAGCAACACTGGCTGAAGATGAGACTGGCAATCAGAACACTTCTAGTAAACTCTTCTAACAAGAGCTGAAACAAAGCAAAAAGTCTTTATGTGAAATTTCAGAAGTATTTACAGTGCGTTGCTGCTCACAATGTGACACAGGGGAAGGGACTCTTCAGAAGCTGCCTTCCAAACTGCTTCTCTAGGGCACATAAGCTCTCTGCAAAATTATGACAGAGAGGGAAAGAGCACGTAACACAGTAATGAAGAAACTATGCCAGTGAAAATCTATTTGCACAAAGGCTTATCTACACAAACCTGCAGAAGCACCAGGATGTCTAACATTCCAGGACCAGACTTGCACCACTCCATATCAAAGGTGACTTGCAATAGGCTTAGGGGCTGTGCTCTGGGCATATAGAATCCATGTTTGCCAGCTTCCAGCATGCTCTATGCCCTGAGCTGCTCGACTCAGGCAGGATGCCTGAAGATCACTGGCTATCTGCACTTGGAGGACACAGTTCCTGAGCTGGAGCTTCATACCAATGCAGAATGGTGATGTGGGCCACAGCTCTCAGATGCTGCCAGCCTGAGCCCTGGCAGAAGGCTTAAGCATGTAAGGAAGACTCCTGGTGCAATCAAGAGGAGCTGGCCAAGAGCTACTCCAGCAGCACTGGAGCCATGGCACTTATGAAAAAAAGTCAGTGGGCAAATTCTGTGAGACCTGGCTTGCAAATGGTTTCACCTCTCCTATGTCACTCTGTCCCTACTCCATTCCTGTTCAAACTTCCACCTACCCTCTTCTACTTTCCTTTGCATGACAGCAGAGCAGATCCAGGCAGGTGCAGAGATGTGCCAGTAGGCAGTACCTTGTACAAGGGGGACTGGAAGAACCAAAGAGAAATGACACTAGTCCACAGCTTAGAGAGGTCTATACACAGGGATTTCTCCACAAAACAAGGAAAGGCTGGGAAAATTGGCTACAAACCCTGCAGTTCCCATTTTGGTGTATGCTTGACAATCCTGGGTTTCAAGGTGTGGATGAAGGCAAGACCGCTAGAACTGTCACTACAAGTATGTTAAAAAAAGCCAGGATAAGCATGACTATCTAGCAGGTACACAGACAGGAAGGTATGAAGTCTGCTGGGACTCTACTCCATGCCATACATCCAACCCAGGCATGTCCTCCAATTCTAGATTAGGTGGTTTTTCCCTAGGAGGACAGTGGATACATGAAGGTGTTTAAGTGCTAATTCTCAAGTGAAGTCAGATCTGAGAGATTACTTTCTATTTGTAGTTATGTACAAATAAAGCAGAGGTATTTCAGCTCATCAGCTGAAAGGCATAAAGTGTATTTACTCCAGAAAACAGAGTGGGTAAACTAAGAAGCTCTCATTCCTTCTCTTTCCAGATAATGAGTAACATCCATGGAAAAAGATCAGGGTAGCAGCATCGTGCAGGGCTCAGTCATGGGCTAGAACAGCTGGGCAGATTAGATATAGCTCAGGACAGTTTCATAAAGGACTAATGGTTTCATTAACGACAATCATAAGCATGTTCTGCACAATTCTCATAGGCATATAATTAGGCCAGAGAAGAAAACACCTATTAAATGGTGCTAGACCTCATTTCTTTGCAGCCCACCAAACACAGCTCCTGGTATCAGGCAGTCTCTGGTGGGAAGGAACAGTCCTTGCTCCTGCCAAGTGGGTGGCAGGGCAAAAGTTGCCATGAAGAAACATGGAGCTTGCTTTTATTAAGTATTTAGTCATCTTGTCAACTTTGTGCTTACAACCAAATAGAGAACCCTTTTGTACTCCAAAATTCCAACAAACTCTAGAGAGAGCTACTTTAGTGATTTTAAGCAGCAGTTTCTGCAAGCCTTGTCAGTGCAGCACAAAGGCACCTCTCTGGCCTTTCAGAGAGTTCTACTTCATATACATACAGCACACAGTTTTTACTACCTCTGCTAGTGCAAAATCAATTTACTACCATGATGAGTGCATCAGATCTGAGTGCCTGTTGCCCAGACAAGCTGTATGAGCAAATGAATCTTAATAATGTTGGGTAACCAGACCGATTACAACAAACCAAACCAGAGCACACACATCTGCCCTGCCCTTTCCCATGTCTGTGCACTCCATGCCTGCCCTCTCTGGGTGTGCCACATGGACACACTACCCCAATACACCTCTGTACAGGGGCCCTCCCAATGCACACATCTCCTCCCTGGCACAGCCAGAAGGTGAACAGTTGCTAAATTTCCCAGTGTGCCTGTTGAACATTTCCCTTCCTACTCCACATCTCCCTGCTCCTCTACTTCCTGTCTCCAGCAGGGTGTAGGGAAATCTCAAAGGATAAGGGCTACAAACCTCCAGAAAAGCAAATGCAAAAAGCAAAAAAAACCTTTGATTTATTATTCATTTTGGTGCCATCACTTACAGCAAACAGCTGTCTTGCAAATAATCAGGAACAGAACTGAAAACATTATAGAGATCCTCTTCCCCTTATAAATACCTGATGCCCTGATTTTGAGACAATTATTCATAAATATGGTACAACATTTCATCCAGTACAACAAACATGCTAATGGCATATACTACAGAATTGTAAGGCTTTTGTTATAAAAGCCACAAATATTATTCCTTTGGGAATATATCAATGAAGATGCTTCTATTTTATGCAAAATTGTCAGTAAAAATTCCAACAGAGTTACAGATCTGATAGGTACAAGACTCCTTAGAGTCCTGTAAAAAACAAGTGCTACATTGTACAACTACAATACAGTAATAAAAAAAAAATACACTTATAGAAAATAGTATAAAGCCTTGAATTGGCTGAGAAGAAGTCATTAGTTCCTTGTTTCAAAGAAGACTAAGAGTGATAATTATGCCTGATTAAAAATCAACGTTGGTAGACCTGACACTAGTTGGAAAAGACCTGGAATTCATAAATCCACAATCTCTTAGTGCTGTGTATGCACTGAGCTACATCTTCCTTTACCAGAGATGAAGGTAAGCTGCTCCCTTCCTTCTAATTTCAAAGCAAAGTATCTGGGAATGTGTTTGAGGTTCATTTTCATGTCACTACTGGGTATTTTAAAAGAAGTGTTAAATGCAACAAATGTAACAAAGAGCTTATTTATAAAAGTTAGTTTTAGAAGTGGGAAAACTTTATTTTCTACTCATGTCAGCCAGCAACATCAAATATGATCTGGCCCTCAATCATGATAATGCAGCACAGCTTGCTTAGGCTTTTTACTGATGGGACTGTTAGAGATTGCTAGAAAAGATGCTGATGAGTATTAACTATGATGTCTGTCATTTTGTATCTCTGGGTAATAATCCTACAGCTCTATCATTATGATAGCAGACTGCCTCTCAAAAATTTAAACATAGGAATTCTCTCTTTTTTTTTGAAAACTTTTAGATTAAATAGTTTGACAAGGGTATATGTATACATCAAAGAAAAAGAGAATGCATGTAAGTAAAAGGTACTGGAAAAAAAGCAAAAAAGGCAGAAAAATGAATTCTACAAAATCTGTAATAACACTCTGGCTGAACATGTCTACATGAACTCCTCCTTTTGTGATTTTTAAAGCCAAGCCTAAATGGCAAATACTGAAGGATGACACAACTTTTCAGGGACAAAACTGAAGGAAATCTCTCAGAAAGTTTTGACTATTTAGACAACTATTTCAATTTTCCAGGATGGAAACTTAATAGATATATTCCTAACAGCCTCTATAAAAACAGCAGAAAATTTTCTTTTAAATCAGCTGGGAAGGTCCTGTCAGAGCAACAAATTTTGTTTTTTATTTTAAAGCCATGTAAGTGTATATATTCCAGTCAAAGCAGCAGAGAGAGTCTAAGTTCACTGTTACAGATGGATGAAGCAGATACTTCTTTCTGGTGTAGCAACATGACACCCCACAGCTCTGAAAAAATGGAAAGCCCCCAGAGCAGGGGCAGAAGCAATGGTCTGACACAGAAGGACATTTCTTAGCTCTGTCTCAACTTATCCACCACCACACTTTTGATACCAGCTCACAGAAATCTGGATTTGCTATAATACTCCAAAGAGCTGGTTGGAAAGAGGTGCAGGACTGCTTCCCATGGTGGCCATCATCTCCATGACATGAGATGCACAAATGTGACATCAACACAGAGCCTCCAGCTGACCAAATGCAGAGGAGAGGGAGCTCCTCCCTGACCATACAGAGACTTTTGATGGTCTCTCAGCTTGCTCATTTGTATCTGTTCTTCTCAAACCAACCCTTCCCTGTGCTTTATGAATGTGGCTAGGGAAGGGCAGCCAATTACAATCATCACTGAATAATTTCACAAGCTGGCAAAACAGTGTTCTTTTAAGATACCCCAAGCATGTCCACAAAAACATGTTTCTGGTCAAAACCTCTCATAACATTTAAATATCGTCCTCTCCAATTTTCTTTCTTTTCTCCTGTTTCTCTTGGGCATATATCAGCTCTTTCAGCAGTTTTTTCTCTTTTTGCACTGGGATAAGATGTGGTGGCCACTGCTGTGGTAGCAGAGCTCCTTGCACCGGACAGACACATCAACACACCCTGCTCAAGACTTCCCAGGAGGCTGGGACATGGCTGGGGGCTGAGTTTCAGCAGGGTTGGAAACACAACCCTTCTGGGGCAGGCAGCCATAGCTGAACACTGAAATACAATGCCTTAATAAGTAGGTCAGCCTGTTCCTATAAAAGCACTGGGTTTAATGCCAGTGCCTGCCAGTGTGAGTAGGAAGAGAGAGCAGTTTCCCCCACTTCTCACATTGAGCCTCTTTGAAGCCATGACTCTCCTCTGCTGTTACCCTCCTGGCAGCAGGGCTGGGCTCGTGGGG
Organism: Erithacus rubecula; assembly: GCF_903797595.1. Taxonomy (NCBI): domain Eukaryota; kingdom Metazoa; phylum Chordata; class Aves; order Passeriformes; family Muscicapidae; genus Erithacus; species Erithacus rubecula. The sequence goes on from NC_136688.1 coordinate 43,944,631, forward strand.
TGCCCACAACTCCACCTCTGCAGAGCTGCTCTCAGGACTGCTTTCATGAAAACAAACACTATCACTAGGCAATTGAAATGCAGTTGGTAGCAACAAACAAACCCTCTGCAGTGAGGATCTGGGGCTCTGTTCTTGCCAACAGGTTCAACAGGTTTTGCATATTAAGTCATCCTGAGGTTTATTAGTGCCTAAAAGGGAAACACCACAAAGATCTTGTCACCTGAGGTTTCACACTGTCCCCCTTAAACTAGCAAAGAATACATTCCCCTCCTGTCCCAACACCCTGTGAGGGAAGGGGAGGTGGTGGGGGCAGACCCTGCCTGCAGGGCAGTGGGAACACTTCTCTCTTTGCAGTTTCAGCTGCACAATGAAGCAGATCCCAGGGTGACTGGTGCCAAGGCAGGATGCTGCACTCCACAGACCACCAACAATCCTCTGAGATCCCACCTCAAACACCTGGGGCTGAACCTTACCTGCATGGCTTCCTGACCTTATCACAGCTAACAGGGAAAAGCTCTCCTGAACAGGAGGATCACTGCTTGCAAAGGACACCCGCTCATTTCAATAAAAGCTATGACACTCTTGTCACTTTCTTTAAATATAGCGGCAGTCAATTGCATTTACTGAAGACAGCACAAAAGACAAAAAAAATCATTCAAATGTTTCTTCTCTTGGTGAAGCTGCTCACTGGGATGCCTCTGCAAATGGAACTTTATGAATCAGCCCAATATGGCACTGAGTGGATTGCAAGACCACAACACAATGCCCAAATACCATCTGCTCCTCCCATGAGCTTGGTCTTAGAAAGCGTTTAGCTTTTGTAAATAACTGCTGGTCCATTTTATTTTGAGATGCTGCACAATGTAGCAGAACACACTTACAAGCTGACTATAATCAAAAGCTTTATAGTCTGCTAAACTTGTTTTAAATAATACAAAATTACCAAAAAAAGACACACTGTACTTTTCATCTATTTTCATGCAAACTCAGTTCTCTCTGCTGGTTGCATTTTCAGTTTATAGCAGTGTGGTTTTAAACCACAGAATAAATAGTATTATTTTCTGTTCCCATTTAGGTCTAATCCAGAATCATACAGTATATTTAATTATTGTTTTGATAGAGTCCACCTATGCAGACAGGCTGTGCTTACATGAATCAACTGTATCTCTGGATTCAGAGCACTGAAGAGGTTAAAAAAACATAAGGGTAGTTATGCCAGCCCCTCCTTCCTCTCCCCTGCATGTCATCACACTGAAAGGGTTTAAAAGTAAAAAATTCCTTCCACATCATATAATCCTGGCATCTGCTGTGTAGCAAATCAAGCTCACTCATTTTGCTGTTACTCCCAAAAGTAACTGTATGGATTCAGGTCTAGAACTCCATTTTCCACTTCCTGAAGTTTCCTTAGGCACATTAGAAAATGCAGTAAACACAGCTAGTAAATACAAAGCAATCTTCTCTGTCTAAGTGCAGTTCTGATTGCATTACTTAAGAAATATAATTTCCTGAGGCTTTTTACTATCTTACTTTATGATACACATGATATCGTATCAATCTACCAATTTCTTTCTGCTGCCCCATCTTCTGAAGTCCACAGCTCACCCATGACATTTTGTAGTACAAATATGAAGCCATTACCAAGATTAAAGGACAGAAGGAATCCAGTTTAGAGAGTGAGTAGGTCACTCTGGTCATGTTTATTATTTAATAACAGTGGAAATAATTCATATCACAGCAACAATTCTCTACCACTCCATTTATCAATTTCAAAGTAAAGTACATCAGACCTCCAAGCAGTGATGGGAAGGCTCAATCCATCTGGACACTCTCTGTTAAACCCTGGATCCCTATTCAAGGATGTAAGATATATAGGAACAATTATTCTTCACCAGTATCTAGGTCTATCAAAGACCAACAGGACTAGATGTAAACCTGTGCCAGAAAAACCTTGAGAGTAGCACAGCCTCAAGTTCACATCCTTCTTCCAAGCAGACACTGTGGTTTCAGGTAATGTGTTTCATCCTCTCTTCCAAATGGATGAAACTTAATTCTTCTTCTTCACATAGGCTGCCTCACTCTGCAAGCTTTTTGAGGTAAAGACTCACTACGTGTGTCTTACTTACTACATGTGTCTTGCCTGACAGCAACTGCTATATTTGGCCAGAAGTCTACAGTTTCTCAGATTTTTTAAATGTGATTGAATATGAAATGTTATATCCTCACTAACACCTGCCTTGGATATACCTTCTCTGCAACACAGGACAGTGCCTCGGTCATCAAGCTAATACAATCATTAATTTTCTTCTTTAAGATGCTTTCCTTCACACCTTTGCTATTTGTTAATGTGATTTTCAATACTTACTGAAGGTGCAATGAAACAGAAACAGAAAGGAAGAGATAATACTGGAACTGAATTTTGTATTACAAGTATTCTTACACATTTCACAGTTGAGGCATTATACTTTCAGCTTGCTTCTTCCTACATGTCTTTATCCTGCAGCCCAAATTATTGATGAATGTTTTAACAGAGTTTCAAATGCTTACCAATGGGCCAAGGTTTTTTGTCTTTTTGTTTGGCTAATATTTTCACATCTATTTGCCTTGCTGTCACTACAACTAAACAGCACATAAGTGATTTGGGTTCATTCAATAAATTCCAAATTGGGAGCCTATTTTGTTTGCTTTAGGGCAAGAGGAGGTGGCTAACAACAGCTTTGTAAGTGAAGTTGCCTCATATTATTCTCTCAATTAGGGCAGTGAAAAGATATAGAAATGCAAAGTACTCTTTACAGACAGCATCACTTCATGCTGATCCAACTTGTTTCAATTCACTTTAATTTGATTCTGCCTCTAGAAGTGGTATAACTTTGATACCTACCATGTTTTTATGCATTCAGACAGATTGTTTTCAACTCGGCAGGACAACCTAACCTAAGTTCCATTTAGTTTTGAATATTTTCTTAAAAGGAGGGATGGAAGATCACAAGAACAAACCCTGAGGCTGAAACCAGCACTCTGGGTACCCAATGCCATCTTCTCATTTGTATCATGTAATCAATTGCCAGTTTAATTGGCACTGTTTAATATTTTGAGGACTTTCCCACTAAGGTGGAAAAGCTACTTTAAATAGTCTAATAAGCCCCCACAAAATATTTTTTTAATAACTGCTTGCCAAGGATGTACTAATGCATAAAAATTTCGCAGCATAGCTGCAGCAGGCAATCTGGCTTATGGTAGTTTGGCTGCAGTCTGAAATAGGTAATGCTTTCAAGCTAATTTTGCTTCTCCATGCCTTCATGGCAGTCATGTGAAGACTTCTTATCCAATGGAAAAAAACAAACAAAACTAACACAAAAAAATCCCAACAAAACCAGCAAAACAACTCCAATCCAACCAACCAACCTAACCCAAAAGAATCCACTGGAATCAATATGTTCTTTAATAAATGAAGTTCAAAATAAACTTTCCAGTCTGGCTCTGGCAACTAAATAAGTGCAACACAAATGCACATCATGGCAAGAGGCTGAAGTAACACTACAGCTAGGAATTCCTTTTCTTTAGAAATCTATCCAATTGTATGAATAAGATTCATAATTCCTAAAATGGGTTTCAAAACCCAAACAATTTGTGCAACTTCACTCAAAGGGAACTTTCTTTTAAAAAATCCTGCATGGAGCAGAATCCAAGAGCAAGGGACACAGAGATGCTCTCCCCTTTCAGCAGCTGCCTAAGCACCACTGGCATTGGCAGAAAACTGAATTTAGTAACATCACAATAGGATGCAAAACCCCACAGCAACTAATATATAACTATCAGTGAGCTCCTAATAGTGCCTTATTAATCCAGTCTTTATTTAATATAGCCTCAAAAACAGTTGCTGAATATACACAATTAAAAATTAATTAAAATGAAAAAAACATTGTTGGGATTATTGTTGTGAGGATGGAGGAAAGAAAGAAAAAGAGAGGAGACATGAAGACATTTGAGAGAAGAACCAAAAAGATGCTGTCTCAGAGGCCCAAGAAATTCTGGGCAACTGGTCCGACAAACACAAAAATGTACAACTGATACAAGATTCACAGACATCAAGGGAAGATAGAAATTTACTCCTCTGTAAGCTGAAAGTAGAAAGTCAACCAAAAAGACATGAACAGACCTCCAAAGAGTTGGCCCAACTCTAGTTTCTGGTGTTCCTTACATGCCTGCAGAAACACCTCTCCCCCTGCACTTCCCACACGAACGTTGTCGCATTACACAAACACTAGAAATGATTAAAAATTACATGAAATTTTACAAAATTACATAGTATGCTTCTGCTTCTATTGCCAGCCCCAAAGTGTTTAGCACACTGTTAAGCTATCAAGTTTTGTACTCTGTGCCAGTCACTCCCCAAGGTGTTTATGTGAAGCACTCAGGCAAACTGAACAGAACATCTGTATTCTATTTGCTAATGAGCAATCATCATTTCTACAATTCTCCAGCCAGGGATTTTGCTGTTTGGAATACTAATGCCATTTGAAAAAAACTTAAAGAAAAAAATATGTTCTGCTCATTAGTACTAGAGTTACTAAATTACTTCTGCACTACTTACAATGCAATGAGGCTTCTAGTTCCATTGCTTTCCCATATTTTTACAAAATTAGAACTTTCAGAAATAAAAACTTTGATGATATATACCTACTGTATTTTCTGAATTATTGTAATTTACTATTCATCTCTTGCTTTAATTACATTTATCCACACAGAGGCAAAGATTTAAAATAAACTATTATAAATACTTTTCAAACAAACCCTACTGAAGATTCCCTTCATTGTTTGCTTTATATATTGTGGCAACCCCCTGAGCAAATGAAATGAAGTAAAAGTTATAAAAATGTGGGCCATGGTCTACAACTTCATGGTATAACATTCCTATGTGCACAGAGAGTGAGAGAAAGTAACAGCTTTGAAACTCAGGATATGTTTTGTCGGCAGACAGAAGGAGCTATCAGTTTCCCTTCTAACCAATGGATGTGTGAATCATGTGCGAGCCAAGATTATCCTCTGATGGAAAGGCCACATCACAAAAACAGCAACATGCAAGGGAGTGCTCCCAGCTGCCACCCCTCACTGCAGTACTTGGGCATTTCAGATGTGACTCTCCCTTACCATCCCATGCATCAGAAATGCTGCTGAAGTCACTGAAGTTGAAGAACAGAAAAGGAATATTGAAGTCGATACGCTCAATTAAAGTGGCTTATGTAAGAATTGTCTTTATATTTGCTCATGGAGTGCTGAAATGTAACTTACAAAGCAAAGAGAACAACAATAAATACAGGATTTGATTGGCCCAGTTTAGAAATTCCAGGGTGGTACTTGTGCTCTGACATGGGAACAGGTGAGGGGAAAGCATCCCTCCTAAGCAGAAGAAACACACTACTCCAGAAATTTATGTTTTTCCACATGAGAGCAGAGATGTATTTCAATATGCCATGATACCCTTCCAGGCTAAAAATAAACACCCTCATGCTATACTCCCCAATCAGGTAGGGTCAGAACACTTCAATCACCCCTGAGACTCAGCAGGGAATACACTGTGCTGCTGCAGCCAGCTGCCAGGGAGGACACAGCCAGGGAGCCAAGCCTCGGCTGGGGAGGGCTTCTACTACCATGGCAGCAGGCAGCAGGCCACCAGCACACAGACCACAGCCCACCCCCAGAACAGGCTGGCCACCTTCCTTAAGGACAAACAAAATAACACAGAAGACAGTGAGATACCCCAGCTTGCAGATGCTGGATGAAATAATCTGCTCATCACAACCCTCTTCTCCACCCCACGCATTCAGCTTCAGACTGTGCTTTAAATCACTCTGAGGGACGTGTTCTGTTTGGCTGAAATACCCATCTGGCCTCATTCCGCTCAGCCAGACAGGAGGCAGCTCTGCTTTCTGCAGCATTTACCCCTCCTTTTAAGCAGTTGTCAACCAACTTGGAATTGCACATCCCTCTTCCTCACAGAACTTCCAGCTGGTGGCAAAGCCAGACCCAGCCTGTGTGGAGGAGCTTGCCACCAAAGCAGGCAGTCCCAAAGCCCCCCACATCAAGCCAAGTATGAGGCAAAACAAAACCAAAGCTATAGATAATATGCAGGAGCAATCAATGTTTCCTGTGCCATGCTAAGGTAACTTGTACCTGCCCCCTTCTGCCCTCATAAGTGCAGGTTGTTCTATCCAAGGGGAGGAAAAATGCACTTCCATAACTGCTTCAATTTGGTTAAATCATTCTACATCTGTTTAAGAAAATAACACAAACATCTTTTAATACACAATTTACCACAAACCATAACCCACTCTTGCATCTCCAAAACTGATTATATACATGTCACCAGAGTATCATACATATGTCTCTTTTTACCAAGAGAGCATACTGCAGTCTAACACATTACATACTGAACAATACTCTCCATGCAATAGTTTAGGGGAAAAAACCCCACCTGGTCCTTCAAGTGATGTGTGTTCTTTTATGAACTCACCTAGAAGTAGCACTGAGCTATAGTCATTATTATTTAATAACAAATCCAGTGCGTAAAAATAAACCACACACCTCGTATAAATACTGATAAAAACCATTCTTCTTACTGTGTTAGTTGTAGCCTACATCCACACCAACAGCAAATATAAAGGAACGTGGTGTACTTGCAGAGAGACAGCCAGCAAGACTTTACTATGAAAATAAAGCAGGAACCCTGTTTAAAAGCAAACAAAGTTAAACCCGGACCCAGGTTAAACACAAAGTTACAGTTCACCTGAATGCACAGGATTTGTGACCTTGCAGTTTGAACAAAGCTGCAAAACTATCTATAAACAGAGAGAAGCTTCTTTTAATGGGAAATACAAAAGCAAGCACAAAAAAGACTGTGCAAAACCTCAGACTCTATTGAAGCAAACTGTTAAGCTGACCATATATAAATGCCTGAGAGAAACAAAATAGCAGGGAAACACCAGACTGAAAGAATAAAAAAGGAAACAGTTCACACAAATAGAGGGCCCTTCATTCGCACATCAGAATTCCCCTTCTTGCTGTAAATAAAATGGGATACCCAGAGGCAAAATCAGTTCTTTTTATCATGCAATGTCTATGTAATTTTCCTAGAATATACTAGCAAACAAATACACCATTTCTGTTTCAAAATATGTTAGAATCACCCATATTGATGTGTTTCCTCAGCTTCAAGAACAAAAAAACCAAAGCTGGCATTGGAAATTGAATGGCTGATAGCAACAAAATTCCAAACAAATATGAAAATGTACAGACGGGCCTGTACCTCTTCTTGAATCTCCAAACATGATGTATTGGGCCATGTACCAGAAGCATATTTCAAAGAGAACAGGCTGCAATACTGAACCAACATCAAGAAAACATATCTTAAAATTAAATTTTAAATGAACCACTTTCCTAAAAACTGCAAAATGAAAGAATGCCAATAAAATCTGATGGAATTCAATATAGCACAAATAAGTTGGATAAAATTTTCAGTTTTTCTTTTATGTCAAAGAGACAAATCTAGAGGCTGTTCTCACAGTAAGTCAACTAAGGAAGAAGTTTCATGTTTTGAGCATAAAGAACACAGTATATTCAAATTTTATGTGTGGGAATAAAGTCACTTGCCCCCACAATACTTGTGACCAGAAGTACAGTGAGTTGAATCTTTCTTTCTTTTCACACATTACTGAAGAAATGGCCATTCTTACAATGACTAAAAGAGCTTAAGCAATGCAATTTGTAATTAGGAGAGAAAATTAATATGTGCTTATCCCAAAAGGAGAGGTGTACAAAGCATCAAGTAGCAGGACTGCAGGAAACATCTGATAACCAAATGTGTGCACATAACATAAAATGAAGACATTTGTTTATTGACAGTTGTAAAATAGGCTGAGCATTTTATTTACTGTTATCTCATTTTCAGTATTACACAGATCATTTGAAAGAGGGCAACAGGGATGTAAGTTACCAAGCATGAAGCATGTCCATGTGCATATGTTTATGCTAACAGCCATGGGGAACTTCAGCTCTCCACCTTCTGCTTTTTCCCTGTGTGGGGCTATGACAGCAGAACAACTTTAGTGCATGCCAAGCACACAGCACAGTCTCTCCTCCCAACCTCTTTAGGCAGCTGCTGAACCAGGATAATTGCTCGTGGTCACGGCTGTTCTCTCTTTGGCAGCAGCACTGCCTGCTCTAGGCAGAGCTGGTGGCTCTCTGGCTTCTTCCCTCCCCACCCCTCTGCAGTGAGGGTTCATCTCTTCTACACAGTAAAATCTTGGGTACTGCTAAGAGAACTGGCAGAAAACACTTCTGTCAGCACCACACAGAGCCATGCACTCCCTACAGTCAAACTTACTGTGTTAGGAGATGCACTGGTAGGACAGACATCCACCCTAATGGACATAAAGGCTTGAAATAAGCTCCCATAATGTCTAGCTCTGCTACACAGTTTATATCCCTTTTAAGGTGGAGCATTCAACCAAGGTGCTGTGTTTAAATTCAAAATAGGGAAAGACCAACCAACCCAATTTTAAACCATCAGGACTGTGATAAGTCAGACTGACAAAATCAGAAGGCCAAGCCAACATGAGTGCTCTGCAAGTGGTAGAGGCTGTCTCTTACCCCCTCCCATACAACAGTACACCATGATTGCACAGACCCAAAGACAGACAGACACCCTCAGTCCTTCAAAGCCAGCCTATTTCCAAGCAGCTCTGCACTAGGTGAGAGTGTCCTTTACTGTGTTAGATAACTGCTAGATAACTTCTGTTAGATAACTTCCAAAGAGCAGTTCACTGAAACCATTCTGGCTCCACAATTAACAACTATGTAAGTATGAAAAATCAAACTTAAGTTCCAGATCTCCTGTACTAAGGCCAGGGCAACAATTTTACATACCACAGTATTCCATACAGCTGTGTCAAAATGGTGTAACACTGATCGCCTGTGACAGCAGGCATCTGCACCAAGAGATTTCTGAAAGCACTACAATATTTCTTTGTGTGAAGTAGCTGAGAAATAATACTCTCAAACCCCCTGCCACAACGTTCTTTTCCTTTGTGCACTGCCAAACAAAATGGGTCCAAAACCATGCTCTCTTTATTCTTTTACTGATGGAAATTACATTAGGGAAAACACCGGCAAAAATAAAGGTTTGGCAAGGAATTTGTCTTTTATGTTATATTCCATAAAACCCTCGAAGATCCCTGACTGATATTTATAAAATTGTGTTCATCATATACCCATCCAGGGTAGCTGCTGCAATATTAACTTGATCTGCACTTCAGACTGGCAGTATAAAACAAAACATTTAAAAACATATTAATAAACAAAGACTCGAAAAAACCATCCAAGCCCTATTCCCTTACACCTGTATTCTAAACTAATGATGACAAAGAAATTCCAACTTACAATGTACTTCTCAACAATATAAACATATGTGGCGTCTTTGGTCCTAAATAAACTCCACCATAGCTAATGGCATAGGCAATCCTTGTAACTCCTTTTCTGATACTTTGAGTCCAATTTATTCCCTCTGTTTCTTGGTACATTGCCACAAGCAGCACTGATTTTCTGCCCTCCTTGGTGACTCTTGGAACTTCAAGTTCAGAAAGGCTTTAGGATTCAAACTTGTGCTTCATTTTCAGCAACAGCAACAACGGTCTGAAGAGCAGCTTTTGTTTTTTGCAAGACAGCAAAGAGCCAACAAACCACAAAAACAAAGGCAAGGTGTGCAGCACTATGTCAGAAGACATAGTCCTTCCCAGTAATCACTTTCCATCACAGGTATGATCTGACCTATAGCTATGGAGTTTTGCTTATTTCTTATACTTATCACTGTGCTCTCAAATGCTTTAAATAGTGATAGTTCTTCACCAAAATGCACAGTCTTACATGCACAGCCAGGAAGCTGCTCAACACTAAAATATTTTCCACTTTAATAAGGATAAATAATACATCAATAAACTTGCCAATTCCAGTTTCCCCAGTTATAGCTGGCATGCTGTCAATGGGCTGCACGTGCACTGAGATCCTGCCCCATCACCAGCCAGGGACACATCCAGGTCACCTTTGGATGAAGCCAGGGGCAAGCAGAATGCAGCAGGGCTGGGCATGATCCCGCAGGCACAGTCTCACACTCCCAAGGAACCAGATCACAGCCACTTTTCAGCAACCACCGAGGCTCAGTGAGGGACAGTGCAGCACAGAGAGTCACCACGTGCCAATGTGTATTTGGTGATGCTTGTGAAGTAAGTTACTATACTTAGTAAATGCAACTGTGCCAGCAAAATGCTTTTTGGTGGTACACAGTGTATCTGCAAGGAGAATTTAACTGTAAAACCACATTAATAAACAAGACAAATTCTTCTCAAACCTATATAGCTACAGTTCTGCATTTCTTGTAGAACAAAATATAGCACAACCCATAAAGCAAAATAAAAAAGTTCTGAATTATTTCCAAATAAGTACTTTTAAATATAGTAATTGCAGCAATGCTTTTAAAAGTGACTCATATTTCAAAACATTGATGCTTCGTGTATTAAATCATTTCTATCGCACTTGCAAGAATTAGAGGCCTTAAAATCTGGAAGGACTTTAAAGAACTTAGTTTTCAATATAGTACAGAAATTTAGTTTTCTTTCTTTTGGCAAACTGAATCATAATTTACTCTCCCTATCTTCAGTAAATCATTCTCTTTCCTGAACACTAATAAAGGATTAAAACCAGCCCAATATTTTGGAAGAGTTTTTAGGTCGCCAGACAAAATAAACATTTTAAAATACAGAAAGGATTTACTGAATTAACTGAAGTAGTGACTCAACACTCATTGCATCTCTCTAAATTTACTTCACAAATTCTATTACGTTGAGCTCTGTCAGTTCTGGAGGGAGGGAAATGCTTGATTGAAAGATCCAACTAAATAAAAACCATGGGGGGCAATTCTGCTCCTGTACACGTGTTGCCCCCTGTAATTTGACTGGCAGTCAGACACACCTGCACCAGCGACAGAATTGCACACAAAGAAAATATTTAAGTTGATTAGTAGTCAAAAGGCCCCTTAGATAACCTGACAGTACTGCTGCAACCTCTGCCAAATTTACCTTATTTATTTTTAGCTGTAAATGGTACAACTGTCAGAGTGCTGCATTGAGGTCCATGAGTCAATGGGGGGAAAAAGTTACACCCATAAGAATCTCACTTGTTTAATGTCTTCCAAATCCACAGTAAAACCTAAAGTTTTTATAACTGATTATGCTATATTCAGTAAATTATGTTTATGCAATTAAACACTCATCCTTTACTCTGAGCAAACGAAGGCCACTGGGAAAAATCAAAGCTGCCAGCTGAAGCCTTGCATACGCTGTGCTGCCCCAAGATCTGAATTGTGCAAAAGTCCAGCAGAAATACAGGCAATGCATGATGCTTACCTATTGCATCTCTTGAGCATGAAAGTGTTACAGCAAGATCATTTCATTTTCAGTTGCTTGCCTCCTCCCCCATTTATCACCCAGTGCACCTCTCTGTGTTAATTGCTTTTTAAACATTGCTCACACTTAAAATTCAGACTCAGCCTATACCATTTACTTACCAATATAACTTGATGCTCAGAGTAAAACACATAATTATTGTATAAAAAGTTTCACAAATATGATTAAATATTGGAAGTTTTTCCCCTCCTGAAACTAATACTACAACATACATGCCCTAATTAAGCTTAAAGCCCCCAGTTAATGTCAGTATTATGAAACAAGCTTGTTTTTGCCTGTTCAAACTAAAACTGCTTGAAGGGCGTATGTCAGCACTACCACAAACTCTCTCTTCCTTAAGGAAAAGTTTCCTTAAAATTTCTTTCACTGAGAACACACTCAGTCTTTATCCTCTGGTGAAAGCTCCTGTAACTCCACAGATTTACAGGGGCTGAACAGTTAGTTCATCATGAGACACAGAGGAACATCACTGCCACCCATGGATTGGTCCACAGGTGATCACTGCACTGTGTGTACCAGACACGCAGGTTGGTACAAAGACTCAGCCCATGGGTAACAAAGAAATGGTTTCAGTACCAGTGTTCACACACTGAGCACGTAAAGTTTTCATTCTGCTCTGTCAGTTGATATATCACTTCCTGAAGGCCCTTCATATAAGAAAGAAAACAATTAAAACTTGTATCCAGACAAGGTAACACCTGAACACTGTTCTCTGTATCAAACAGACAGTGCAAAACTTCTGCCGTTTTCCTTAATTAATGTCTTTGTGTGAAATAAGGGTTTCTCAAAAAACCAAGCAAACCAACACTGTCAAAGGGTTGGTGGGGGAGGAAATACAATGCTTTCCACCTAAAAAGAACTGGTCAAAAATGCCCCCAAACTTCTCTTACCAGCATTCAGCAATGTTTGCTGTGCATACTGCCTCATACCACTGGCTCAAGTAAGAGCAACATATTTGTTCCACTAATGGTCACAGGAGAAAAAACTGCAGAAATTATTATCAAACATGGAATATAATTATTTTGAAATTGTTTACTCTCCTAGGAAATGAAAATTTTATACTTATCTCTGAATAACAAAAAACGTAGGTCTTCATTGCAAAGTTTGAGGTTAATTATTCTAGGAAAAAACCAGATTTTTCAGGAAGACATTAAGCTGTAAGATATTCTGGTTGTAGTTCAACATGATAGTACTGACTTTCTTTCCTTTTTAATTGAACCACCACGTAGTAATTTTGGTCATTGCTGACCTGATAGCAGGTAAGGTATAAACTCTTCCATTTCTATCAACAACTGTGCCTATTGTCTTCTAGGCTGGGACATTCATGCCTTAGAAAGCATAAATATAGAATGCCCACTCTTCTGATTCACACAGCAGCTGCTGCAGAAATTGAGGCAATTCTGAAGTTCAAATATTTTGAGTGTGAGCCTACTTCTCATCTCAGAGCAATAAGATCAAAGCTGAAGTTGCTGTCACAGTACATGGCAGATTGAAACACACAGCTGATAGCTGGTCCCAAACTTTAAGTAGCTGAAGATTTTGGAGAACTGATGGATTTCTTCATGAGCCACAGCAGAGGTTCTGAGCAAATTTAATCATAATTTACCTAGAAACAAACCTTTTTATAAGGCTGGTACAATGACTTATGCCTTCCTCTATACGATTTAATTGGAAGTGGTAGAAGGGATGGGGGAAAAAAGGGACAACATAGCTAGGAAACCATGAACCAAAACAGCTAGAGTGGCTCAAAAATTTGCTCCTGGTCTTTCTCCTGAGCAAACCAGCCAGTGTCTCATGGTGTGGGCATACATCACCCCTCCAAAATACAATCAAGCCATGCCAAAGCAATGTCAAAAATATACCTACAGCATCAATGCTGAAGAAAGAGAAACCCAGGCTTGCAACAGATGCTGCAATTAAAATGAAAAGACCTGCAAAGCTACTCTTCATTTCACCCCAGAAGTAAATTGTTTAAGTGTAATTAATGATCAGTTTATTAAATAGGCATCAGGCTTTTACGTCATAATTCTCCCAAAATCCTTGGCTGTTACATAATAGTTATTAAGAATGAGTTTACATGGGATACTTTGATTCTGAAACATCAGTGTTCATCTATCCATCAGGGGCCAGTAGGACAGTTTAACGCTCCTTTTAAAGTCAAAGTCATTTTACTTACTTTTCAAGATGAGCTCAGTATGTTTGCACTTTTGTGTGCTAGGCCAGTTTTAAAGACTTAGGAAAGTAAGTCCCTGGAATGTACTGCATTTATCACAGCAACAAAGCCACAGGAAAGGCTTTTTTTTTTTTTTTTTATGCTTGTCTATTTTCCTTCTCTTTGTAAAGTACAGTACTTTCTGGCATTCTTTTCACAGCCACTTTTCACAGACCAACACTCCAACAAAGGCAATCCATTTCATCACATTTTTTGAGTCCTTATGGTGAGAAGAGACTACAGATTTGTCAGTGAAATGCTGAAGTTACTATTCTCTGTTAATAAAATGTGCTGTAATACAGTGCAATGCATAGAGCTAATCCTAGCTACTTTGCAGAACACACAGTTAAAACAAGCACTTTCTCATGGTTACAGTCATGCTTTCTAGTGTACTATCAGACATCTCAGCTTCAGTACCAGCAGAGAACAACCTCCACCTACCCCAGAGGCAGACTTGAAAATCCCAAATCCACAATGGAGCAAAGAATCACACGTTCTATAGCCCTCTCCAGTTAACTCCAGAGAACAAGTGCAAACAACAAAATACCACCCTGTCAGCTTTGAGAAATCCATTATGCTCTGCTACCCATCAATGCAGAGGATGATAAAGTCTTGACTCCTGGTGCTAAAGACATCAAATAAAGAAGAGAACCATTCATTTCCAGCCATGACTGCACTTAGCAAAGCAAGTGAGGGAAACAACAGTAAAGTATACTTGGCAACTGAAGTTTATTGTGAATTGGTTGGAAGTTAGATTTCTTTCTACTATGATGCCAAAAAAATCCATTATGCAGAGGCACCAATAGCTATTTATTCATCTAACATTAGCATGGCTTCACGAAGAAGCAGGAAATACTTAGTTTGGATGACAAATCATTCCACAAACACTATAAATCCTCTGAGCGGTAAATATTTCAGGTTTCAAGAGCCAATTAGAAAGGTCAGCATCTATCTTTTTGTCTGTTTCTAGCCTTAATAACTTTTGCTCTCTGCCTGTAGATTAATCATTGAAGTGGAAGATACAGAGGTTTATAAATAGGAAAAAAACCCATACGCATAATAAGAGAGAGTTCAAACTGGACAAAAATTATCTCTACCTGTTCTGGTTTTGATGTCTATAGCCTACCTTAATCCAAAATCTAATTATTTGGATTAGATTAGGACAGTGGATCAGTGGATTTTCCTGAAATGCCCAAGCAAGCCACATACAATTTCATATTTGGAGCACAGGGTTGCATTTCATTTCCAAATCCCTTTTAATTCCACACATGCATTTGTAACTTCTTCCTCCCATGACAGAAAATATTTGTGCCTTTGCAAAAGTTTAAAAACCAAAAACCCTGCCTCTCAACCTAGCAGAAGACTGTCCTTTGGCTCTCATTGTTATTCACTTGCTGCACTGAGGTCATTGCAATTACTACAAAGCTGAGAAATTCTACTGTTTCTCAAGTGAGAAATATTTTGTAGGGGGATTTGTTGCATTTGTTTTTTGAGGATTTTTTGAGGTGGTATGTGCCTATGTTCCATAATAAACTATAGTAACCAATTAAGTATCAGCAGTAGCTATCTCTTCCAGGGCAGGAGAGCATTCCAAGATGCAGAAAAAGGGATGTTGTTATGCAGAAGCAAGAATGAATACAAATCAGTCATGAATGTAGAGTAAAATAGCAAAGAAAACACAGATGATAACAAAAAAACATGCCATCATGTAAATAATTTCTGATTGCTAAATGGGAACCTTGTTTCTACACCTACAATGAACAGACTAATATTTAAGGTTTAACTCATCCATACTGGTTCATGAACCAGTTTGTTTAAGCAGTCTTCATAAGAAAAAAATCATTAAGATATAAGACATACATAAAATGTCTAAATTCCTACAGAAAATTTTTTGAAATGACTCCTTTCTGCATTCTTGAACTAGACTCCTCAATGTCACACTGTTAATCTCTACTGATTTGTGAACATGGCTTTGTTGTTTCTCTGACATAATGATATCCAAAATGTATTATTATGAAAAAAATAAAAACAGTTCTCCCAAAACTAGCAGCATGCAGAAGATCCCGTTGCTTAAAGAGGATTTATAATTTGGACTGTTTGCTTCAGTTCTTACAGGCTGCACTAAGCAGGCACGTACAACTCGCAATTTATTTCCAAAACATCCCCTTAGGAAAAGATCCTACAAAAGACTTCCTAAATGCTAGTTTGTACACTATGTGTTTTAATTACTGTACAGAATAGAAATTACCATTTAGATAAGATAATGCTCCCCAGCCACCCCACCTTTGCATTCTGAAACTCTGCCAGGTTTCTCAGCCCCTCATCCACTCATTATTTATTTCTAACAAACCTCAGGCCTGGTTAGCATTAATTCAGCTGCAGTTGGAGAGTTTCTCCAAGGCAGTCTCTTCAATTGCAAAGTGCATGAACTACTTAATTTGAGTGCTCTGTGATTCAAGTACTTTAAATAGAGAAAATACTGCTGGAAATTACAGACCTCAAACTTGCTTATGTGACTGCTCCAACAGCTGTATGGACAGAAGATCTGCACATGTAGGTGCAGCCCCAGCTGTCAGTACAGACCCCCAGGGGATCACACCTAAGGTATTTGTGGTGTCCTGACAGAAATTTGAGTTCACCTGCCCAAGTTTGGGAACCACAGCAGGTGTCACTGGGCTAGCCCAGCTCTTACACAGCAGCCACAGCTGTAGTAAAGACTCATACAGATTACTGGAGATAAAAAGATACACTCTATAGTCATGGAGGTCCTAATGGGATTTATAACCACTTCTCACAGATAACCTGTTACTCCCCAGTTCCTTTCTCTGCTCCTTGCATCTTCTCATTTGAACAAGTCAAGAAGGCCCCTCACCCCCTCTAACACCTGCCTATTTCTGGCCCCCTATAAAGCAATCCTGCAGTAAATGTCATTACCAGCAAAGAAAACCTATGGCAAGTTTCCTACACAACTGAGAGACCATGCAACTTTTCATTCATTGGAGACTCCATGTCCAAAATGTACGACCAGATAATTAACAACAATTTTGGGTCACACTTCTAGACTATGATGGGATCTTTCTCAAGGTAAATTTTAAAAAAAGTATGCAGGAATCAAGGAGGGCTCTGCAATCCTGTGGCTCTTGCCATACCTGATAAGCATAGGCTCACTCTGAAGAAGTTGCTCAAACTCTTCATTTAAACCAGGAGTTGCAGAGCTCACCTAAACCCACCAGAAAGGATGCTTTGTGATTTAATTAGACATTAAGCAATGCTTGAAAGTATTTAGAGAGTGAGAGGTGCTCTATGTGGCTGAGTTATTATCAAAATCCAAGTAATTTATCATTCTTGAAAACAACTCATAGTTTTTGAATATTAAACAAAAATAATTGAAGGGGTCCCGTTTAGACATGTTAAATTAGACACTGTGTATCACAGGGCCAAGGTCTCTCATTCTGATTTTCTGTCATGTGCCATACCAATTACAGAAAAGCCCTGCCTGAATAAACTTAGGAATCATGTATTTCTATTACAGTAACAAGCTTATGAAGTCCTAAAAAAAGGAAACGGTTTTCCTTGATAACTGACCCAAAGCTTCAATTTTAGTGAATGTAATACTCAATAATTACTCTTGCATGAGCAAAGGGAACAACATCCAACTAAACAACTAAGAATTCTTTTTTGTTAAATGAATACCTCAGTACAATTAGAGTAGATTTGAACTTTCAGAATGGGCGCTTGAGAGTTCCATTTTTATTATTTTTGAGCACCTCAGATAATGTACTCATGAGATATGACCTCATTCCATCTCAAACAACTGACAAGCAGGATGCAGAAGTGTGATAGAATTGGGTGTGGAATTTCTTTCATAAACAAGTAACAAATCTAAATGAAAGTCATGAAGGTAGCAGAACCAAAAAGCCCCAGACCAAGTCCACCCACCAAAAGATGATGCACTTAAAAGTGAGAAAATGCTGCATTTCAGTAGATTGAAGTAGTCCTCCAAATCACCATTTCCACAGTTAATGCACTGAATAAAGCAAAAGACTAATGGAAAAAAAACAACCTACAGGTTAAGCAATTATATAATAAGAGGATCTGTATCCTAAAGTACACATAACAGGAGAGCTGAATTAAAATTGCATGGAAAGATTTAAGCTTATTTTTTTCCAGCCTATATTTGACTGGTAGGAGACAAATCACTACCAATAGCCAATTAACGTAACTGACAGTCAGCTTTGTTGGTAGAATGCATTATGGCAGAACAGCAGCCTGGCAGGGTTCAGCAAGTGTAGAAGAATTATGACTTGTGAAACCACCATCACAAAGCAGTGCAGTGAAAGCTGGGATGAATCTTTGTGTTGATATAACAAGAACAGCATGTTGAAATCCTCACAAACTTTAGCATTTGCTCTTTATTCATGAGAATTAGCTAAATCTTCAGTCATTTAAGAAACTTAGCACTTGATGTAAAACTGTTCCCTGCCAGCCAGTACAGGGAATCCAAGAACAGAAGAAAAAGTACATCTGAATTCTCAGAAAGGTGTCTCAGATTCATTTCTGAAGACATGGCTTACTCCAACTAGCCCTCATCAGCTCGTTTCTCCTTTCACAGGTCTCCAGTTACTTTTTAAATTGCCTCTCTTCAAAACAGTAGCTGTCATAGGAACTGTGGGATCAAAGTGACAGACAGTTTCCTTTTACTTACTCTGCCCCTCAAAGGGGCCTCCTGGCATCAGCCAGCTGAGGATCACCACCTTCCCCAGGGGCTGACTTCCCCAAGCAGGCAGTCTCCTGGCCAAAGGCAAGTGAGCAAGGTCAGCAGGAAACTCTTGTTTATTATTTTGCATGCGGTCTGCATGCCTGAAGGTACTTATGATACAGGCTTTTTTTTGCTTCTGAATGACCAAATGCCATGCCTGCAGGGAGGAAGCACAGGCTTCAGCTTGCAGGCTTCCTATGTGAAGTCAACAGCATCTCCCTTCCTGATTTTTTTGCTAATTAATACTGGAGAAACAACCTAAACGAAGAACCCAGGCGAGCTGAGGTTGAAAGACATACCTGAAATACGACAATGCCTCAAGTCTGCAGGATACTGCACTTGAGCACATCAGGAAGTCCCTAAAAGCAGTGTAGATGGCTGTTTTAACCAGCACATACATAAAAGTGGAGGCTCACAATGCCAACCATAGCAGCCACAGTAAATGATTC
This sequence comes from Erithacus rubecula, assembly GCF_903797595.1. NCBI lineage: Eukaryota > Metazoa > Chordata > Aves > Passeriformes > Muscicapidae > Erithacus > Erithacus rubecula. The sequence goes on from NC_136688.1 coordinate 43,963,564, forward strand.
AAACCCTTCATATCTTCCAATGACAACAATTCGATCTTCATCAAGTTACTTGTGAAGTAATAAATGTATAATAAAAACATGTGAAAAGCACTGGTGGAAGGGTTACACATTTACAGACATAGGTGCTCACATGAGTTCAGAATTCAAAAAGAAACCAGAGCTAGTTGTTTCAACCCCAAGTTTTCCAAGGTGACAGGCAGCACTGCTGAAGCTCCACTCCCCTCTCAGGACCCTTAACCAGGAGCTATAATGCTTGGGTGTGGCCTGAACTGCAAGTTATGGGCTGTTCGAAAAAGCAATTTTAAGATTCTTTGCATATTGTCTTGTGTCTATAAAGCCGTCCCTCCTCCTGTCAGGCTTACAGAGTACAGTCCCATAGGACATTATATGGAAAAGAAATTCAGCTTAACAGGGTTACCAGCTGAACAACACATCCAGAGGAACTGTAAACTGTTTTTATGTTACTATGAAGATCTGTTTCTAAGTTAGACTTTTTTCCCTATTATTATTTTAACTTAATTTTCAGTGGAAAAGATTATTATTCCACTCAAAGTACTGCCTACATCAATATTTGTTCAGATGAACTACAAAAAGCCCACCTAAAAACCATCCCTCCAAAACTCCCAAAAATAAACCCCTGAGGAAAAAAATGAGAGATGCCTTTAGTAGACTAGTAGTTCACTAGTATCCTCTTAAGCTGTTTTACTCAATCTGTAGATTGCTGAACAGCTTTCAGTGGTCTTGTGCACTACCAAGTCTCATTCTGGACCTCTATATTTCATTTTCCTTCTCTGGTAAATAAAAGGATTTCTTGTTCCAGTTAATCACAGAGAAAGCAAAATATCAGTGAGAAACTCAGGAGCATTTGTTTTATAATCTTTGCTGGCCATCCTTCGAAGAGCAGCAATAAAGAGCTACCTGGAAGAGCTTAATGTGTTTCACTCTTCAAGAAAAACATCTCCTGTAGACAGAGGGGCATCTCTAAAGATAGCAGCCAAATCATGGAATGTTTACAAAATAAATCATCATGCCATGGACCTATATGCACTTGCACCTCTGGCAAAAGAGTAACTGCTGATCCTAGGAACAAAATTTCAGAAGGATTCATTTCAGAAATCTTCCAGTAAATTTGGATCCTGTCCTTCAGAAGTAATTGGAGCCCTGCTAGCCCCATCGTGACTGAACCGAAAAGCCAGGGAGTCGTGACCTTGCAGTACTGTGTGTGCACTCAGTTCCATCCCCATCCAGTTTTGCCCTGTCTCATTTCTGCTTCCAAGCATTAAGCTGTTCAACAGATGGTATGGGGAAATTAAAGGGTTTGCTGGGTATTTTGAGAATCAATTTGAGTAGAAGTGCCCTTCTGTATGAAACTGTCTGCTGAGCACCCGTGTCGTACATAGGCTGCCTTGTCAGTGATTAATGCTGTCCAAAGTACTAAGAACAAGTGTCAGTGCTGTATTCTGTATCAGTCCTTCAAAGGCTTAACTCAGACAACAATTCACATGTTTAAAGCCTCATCTTTTCACAAATAGTACAGCAGCTTCATTTGCACAAGAACAGCAAAAAGAGCTGTATTTGTGCAAGACCATGTAAACCATTTAAAGCAGCTAAGTTACAGACACAGTAAAAGGAACTATCTTGAAAAGCCAAAAAGCAAAATCAAATAGCCAGAACACCTCACAGATTGACTACAATGCAATAAAATAAATAAATATATGAAATTCTTCAATTTTGTAATCAATAATGTGTCTTGGTCAGTATTTGATAATTTATGTTTTTAAGCCACTAACTCATTTCTACAAGAAATTTGAAAATGCAGATCTAGCTTGTGGTTTTTCAGTGACCAAGGCAAATTATGATATTATTATTTTAAAAAACCCTAAATAAAATAACACTCTCATCAGCAAAATTTGCAAGAGACAGATACAGAAGTATACCTTGAGCTCCCTATAGAGACTTAATGCAGCAAATAAGGTGTCTGCTAGCTAAGACACAGAGAAACCTATCTTTGGTAATAGAGTAAGTTGTTATGGACATAATGTCAACACAAATTCATGGTCATGTAAGATTAAGAAATTTTTTAAAAAAACAAAAACAATTTTATAATAGGCCTTGTTTATTTAACTCTAAACTGCCTCAGGCATTAGCAATGTCAACTGTAATAATCAAAACTTCAACTGTTGAAGGGGAGTGGGGAGGAAAAATCATGAGGGTAACAACTTCATTTTTGCTCCAGGGGACTGAAAGGAAGAACTGGCAGAAACACAAAATAATAAAGAGAAAAAAAAGTTTCTAGAGCTTGCAAACTTAAGCCCGAGATACTTGAACCACCATTATGGATGATGAGGGCTAGGCTGAAAGTCACCCTCTAAAGACATGTCAGTGCTCCTCAAGGTTCAGTCCTTGCCTGTTGGGAGACTCAAAGGGATCTGATGTATTTCTCTGAACCTGAGAGGAATCTTTGAAAGGCACCTCTGCACACACAGAATAAGGTGTACCTTTCATTTTACCTCTATGTGTGTGACTTGATTATGGTTTGAATGTTACTAACCTAAACCTACAGTTAAGCCATTGTTATAGTTGTAGTGAACCCTAATGAATCACTTTGCTCATAGTGAAGTACACAATCAATGATTAAAGGTTGCCAAGCCCCTTTGCACCTTTATCTTTGCATCAGTATCCTTTGCACCCTTACTCCCTTTGGCATTCCTGCCTTCCATCTAAATCATTCTAAGCTGCTTCTAATTTGATCCTCCTTTGTTTGCTTTTTAATCTGTGAGGTAGGTTAATGGAGTGAACCTGCCATCCAGCTCTGTAAAGTCGTATTTTCACAAATTCATGTTAATACCTTTGATGATGTTTCTTTAAGCAGCTATATCACTCATTTACAACAATCAGAATGGGGCAGATGCACCAAATCTTTAGTACAAAAAGGGAAAGTTTTCTACATAATTGTGTACTTCTCTGTACATATTAAATTCATTAGGTAACTACCTATATTGATATTTAAATGCATTGAAATATACATACAGGCACAGAAGTATTTGTACACACACAGCTGATCAAGTGAGTCTGGCCTTAGCCATTTTTTCATCTCCAAGAAAAATAATGTATTGCTCTTGTTTCTCAGGAGAAACAAGTTACTTAATGTATTAATATCAGAAACTGAGTGTTGAAACTCAACTTCTGGTTCCCAAAGCAGCATTTTCTATTTTATTATAACAAAAAACAATGTATGCATTCACACAAATAAATAAATTTTGTTTAAAAGATGCAAAGCATGGATGTTGAAATATAAAAATGCAAGATATACAGGAAGTGTTGTTAATATCTTGATTCAAAATATGAGTGTATGTAAAAATCAGGACTGGAGTTTCCCATCACTGCATAAAAAAATTTAATTCCAATTTCATTTTATTCTTCTTGTGCACTAGAGAGCAAAATGACAGGCTAGACACAGAAATAAATACTGTCAGAGAGAAATGGAATTTATTATTTTTATTGTATACAATTCCAAACAATATGACATTCTGACCTGAAAAAAAAGGAAACTAAACAAATAACCTGTATATGAAGCTGAAGACCCTATATTCCTATTTCCAAGTTGACAGAGATTCTCCTAACACAATTTAAAGAAAAGTTGCATTTTCTATGCTAACTTGTGATCAGTATTAAATGCATTCAAGAGAGGATAAATTATTCTATAGTCTAAAAGTCATACAGACTCTTACAGCTGTAAGAAAATCAGTTTATCCCACCCTGCTGACTAGAGAGGACTGTTTTGTAGAAGTTTGTCAAAATCCAACTTCACTTTCTTTTACAAACGATGCAAGGAAGAAGTGCTGTGTACAATCTGTATATAGACTGTGTTCACAGTCTACTGTGTTGGGAGCTGTACTCTAGTAGTTTGAAACCTGTAGTGTAAAGCACTACTTACCCCAAAAGATGCCCTGGCTTTGGTTTTTTGGGTTTCTGAACATACTGTACTTGGCCTGAAAAAGAAAAAAAATCCTGCCTCCTCTCCTCTTGCAGTCCCAATTCACTTTCTAGTCTGTTATCAATTTCAGGAAAATCAAATTATAAATTCATAGTTGTAAGAACAAACTGTGCCATCCCAGACTGCATACTCTCAAGTGGACAGCTCAAGAATTTCCAGTGGCAAGATTTATTCCAGTATCTGAAACCAATGGATTTTTTCACATTTAGCTTAAATAAGGCACTGACCACCCAATCAATTTAAGATAGATTCTACTTCTCTTAACATTTCAAGCAAAATTAAGCTCTCCTAGTAATATTTTGTTTCTGTCAATTTGCCTTTTTTCTGATGTTTAAGAAACGCTTTGTATAGAACCAAGAACTTACCAGCAGAACAGAGATCTGCTTGGACCAACAGGAAGAAACTTCTAGCATGTTAGAGGGGAAAAATTGCTGCCAATGTTGACCATGACCATCATTAACACAGACAGCATACAAGAAAACTCACAGGACACAAACATTGCTTAGACTTGATCACCATCCATATCCACATCACCATGTTCTGTAATTTTCCTCTTTTTACTGGTTAGGAAGGTTTGGCTTCCCCAGGGATCCAAAAACAGGTGACTGCCTATCACACAAGCAGGTCATAGCAAGAGAGCATCTTAAAAATTCTTAGATTTTCTGTTTTAATTTCTTAATATAGGTCTGGCTCAAGAAATATGACACAGTCAAGGAACAGCCCAATTTGACAACAGTGTTCCCTTGCTCACAGCAATCTGCACATCACCAAAACTGCTCATAGCAACACAACTGCAATAATATTCTTATTTTAGTAATCTCCATGTAAAGCACAGGCATATGCCTCTCTTGTAGCTGTGCTCTCAGACTCTAGAATTATGAAAGCCAAGATTGCTTCTAATATCAGCCACCTTCACATTTTAGGAATGCCAAACATTCACAGGCTCTCAGCATGGAGCATATGCTCCAGCTCATCAGCCCAGAGATTTTGATGGCAATAGTCACAATAATTTCACAGTTACAGAAAATAAATCTTTCCATACTCTACCATTTTCCAAGACACTATACAAATTTCACCACCAATTTTTAACTGTGACTTTTTCAGAGAACACCTCCTGTAAAATGGGATCTAACTGGTGGTATGCTTTATTCCTGTCACAGGCCACTGAAATTTATTGCTCTAAGCCTAGCCTAGGCAGAAGTAGCCTAGCCCAAAACTTCACTTGGGGAAAGGTTTGACACAGCTGCTGCCAGATTTGTCTCCATATCTGCAGTGATCACAGCCAGTACACTTCCCTGCTACATGACAGCCCCTAAGAGATGCTCTAACTGTGCCACCAGGTACCCAGTAATCCTGGATATAACCAATCACAACAGGCAAACAGCCCTCACTCTCTGAGCAGACTGCAACTCCTGGCATGGAAAGGAAAACACTGGAGGATGTTCAGCAATTCTAGTAAAGGAATAAGTCACTAAACAGGAACTTGTCATTTCTTTTGCTCTATCTAGTCTCCATCTTTCTTCACCCAACTGAAACCCAAGAGCATCACAGTCAGTTTTCCATTTGTAAGTCAATCCCATATGTGTGTTTGTGGGAGGAATATTGGAACATGTCTCTAGACAAAAGCACCTGTCCTGTTGCCTACTAAAGGGTCAGTCACAGAAAATATTTTTCTTTAAAAAGCTAAGATCAGCTATTTCAATATAAAGGAAGTAGATTCTAGTGTTCAGATTGCAAAGTCATAGCCACATCAGCTGCAGGACCAACTTGAAAATAAACTAAGAACAGATCTGAAGCCATTTAGCAGCATCCTTGGAAAACCAGTACCTGTAGCTTTGGGGGGAACCTCCTACACCACAGCAGCTACTGAGGCAGCCAGGCCAGTAACTGAAGGAACTTGCAGCAGTTACTTCTCTCTCTGGTGTGTTCTGCAAAGTGCTGCTTTACTGCCACCACTTACACAGCAGTTGACTGAAGGCAGAACAGGTGAGTACGACCTGTGCCCAGAACCTCTGGCCAAGGTTAAACCTGTGGTAGGACTTGCCTTGCAGCACTCATCCACACTCTCCAGTTGTCAAGGGAAATAAACAAAGTCAGTAAACCTCATCTTGAGTCACTCACACGTAATAATTTCAAAAGTCGCTACACAGGACTGTTACAAAATAAGCAGAGTTATCTGTAAAGATAGTAAAGACACCCATGCAGACATGAAATGTATGTTACTGAATTTAAACACATTAGGAATTCAACTTATCCTTGTGTACTCTGCAATGTGATCTGCCATTACTGAGACCTATCTGACAGAGTTCTGTTTTCTTCCTTTTCAACTTCAGAGACCAAAGGTAGCTCAGACCTTTTGGTCACAGGGAATAAACAGCTAGAGGTCCCATTTCCATACTAATGGCTCTAACATCAATGTTAGTAGGATCACACTTCAGGTACATAAGAAATAACAGCTTTTGCCATATTTTACACACTAAACTAGAAAAATATTAATAAAAAAATTACATACAAACTGCACAGCTACACACACACACACTACACAGAATGCAGAGCTAAAAATGTCACCCCAAACCAACCATTCCTGTATGAATCACTGCACAATTCAGTCACTTACTGGGATTTTTTATTGACTGTACAGTGCTAAGGCCATTACAAAATCCTCTCACAAACAGGAGCCCTTACCAGCACCCTCAGGACCCCAGCAGCCCCACTAGGAGTTTACCCACTTTCCCAAACAAAGGAGAGCTCTGCTGTTCAAATTACTCCCTTAGGGACACACTGCACAACCCCTCTGACTTAATTTTACTTCTTCAATAATACCACTGCAAACACACTGAATGCTAATAATAAATAAATTATTCAAATATTCAGTCTCTACGGAAGCACCATGTAAATCATCTTCCTGAAAAGAAACTCCTGAAGAGATTGTCAGGTATCCTTCACGTGTGTGGGGAAAAAAAAAAAAAAGAAAAAAAAAAAGAAAAAAAAAAAAGTTGATTTAAATAATTATGCCATGTGAATGAAAAGTGATTTATTTTAACAAGGAGAGATAGTACCTTTGGTGTTAATTCAGTTATGTCACCAGCAAACAGAGCATGACTGTCGCTATTGTTTCAAGGACAATGGAATGGCAGCTCAGATAAGCAAAATTTGAAGAGAAAACATGATGAAGTCAAAAGGTTTAAGGCTCTGCTGATGAAAGTAACTACATTGGAACTAGATATTCAGCCACCCCAGGTCTCTACACAGAACAGTCATTTTCCAAGTATATCTCTCAGAGCAAAGAGTTCAGCTGGGGGGAAAAAAAAACAAACCAAAAGCCAAAATTCACTTCCCTGCAAAAGCTAACGGACAGTTCTGTTGCTTTTTATAGCTATGTTTGCCCTGTTTAAAGTTCTTCCATTAGTAGAGCATCAGAATATAATGCAGAGACAATATTCTGTAGATTGACAGCTCTGGGTAGTAAAAAGCACCATTATTATCCTCATCTCACAGAGCACAAAATCAAAAAGTTATAACCCCAAAGCAAGAAAACATATTTAGATTCTTGGGAGCAGGAGAAGCCCAAATATGCATTAAGAAATTTAGTTGGATTTGGACCTTAGAGTTTTGCCCAAGACTCTGTTATAGATCACAGCACCTAAATCTACCAAATCCATCCTATAGATGGATTATTTTGTATTGCTTTTGGCCTTTTTCTTATGGTCACCATGACATTTAAGTATTATGTAATATTAAATTATCTGTAACACATTCGCTACTATGTCACGTTCTTTTTGTTTGCACCTCTAGGCAGTAAAAGAAGTGAGAGCATTTCTCTCCAAGGTCAGTTTTCTTTTGAGGTGTGACACGCAATTCTGAAGGTTAAACACACAGGAGATTTGCTGAAGTTTCTTGTCTTTCAGCTCTCGCCTGTTCCCCCTTCTCCTCAGCCCTGCCAGCACCAGAAGGTACAGACTCCTTGTGTTTCCAGGATGGGCTGTACCTCTCCCCTGCATGCCCAGCACTTGCACCTGTTCTCTTTGCCCAGTGGAAAGAGCAGACAAACTGAATTTCCACCAGGAGAAAGAAGCCCATTGTGCTTACAAGCGCTCCTGGGTATTTGTTTGTGGTGTTGACAAAAACATTCCAGATTTTCCCATAATTAGACAGAAAATACATGTGGCTGCACACACACAGGCATCTTCTCTTAGTGATTTTGTTGTCAAGCTACTTCTTGAAAGGCTTTACTCTTGAAAGGAAAAAAAAAAAAAAAAACAACTCCTCTCAGCTTCTCCAGAGTAAAGGCTGAGTAGCTGGTGTGGATAATATTTGTCCAAAGAAACCAGGCCCCTGCTGTTGTTACATTCTTATCTTAATGCCACTATTGACATAAAAACATAAGCTGGATGTCTTCATTTATAAGAGTGAAAAGTTTCTAATTTAGCATTTTCAAGGGAAATAAGCAACAAATGCCCTCCTTTTTGCCTCCTTCCCTGCTGGTTTATTTCTCAGCAACTGCTTCTACTAATAGCTTGTGCTTGGAAAGATCAAGTCCCAAATCTCCTCTCTCATTTCTTACAAATACTTAATGGGAAAGAGATTAAATGGATTGTTTGGACATTTCAAGGATTCTCAAGCTTATTAGAGAAGAAAAAGATCTCTGTACAATTGTATGCACATGTTCAAAACAAACTGGTTCCTCATCTTTCTACGTAGGACATCTCATTTCTGGTCTGTCCAAAGTTCATATAAGATAAACTTCCTTATAAAATAAACTTTCTTATTAGGAATGCAATTTTCTAGCTCAAATAACTCCCCATTCTCAACTACGAATAAAGTGATCCATGTGCTTTGGTCCTTCCTTGAAGTCTCACACCATGGCCAGGTGTCAGATGTCAGCACAATAAAATGAAAAACCAGCAACCTGGACTGAGGGCATTAAGGGTCAATGGAGTAGCAGTGCCAAGAGTTTCTACCCTGCAGCAAACTGTGGAGTCTTCATCTCACACTGGTTTTGGTGATACCTGGCCCTGTGAAGACAGTGTCTTCCAACTCTTTCCCATCACAGCTTCTCACAGGGAGTGGCAGCTACAGCTGTGGCAGCTGGACCAAGGCAGCTTGGACATGGCTGCTTCAAGTGTCTCTCTCATACAGTGCTTTCCCAGACAAGAAGACAAGTCATTCCAGGTAAGTATCCTATCGCTTGCTGTTCTGGAGCATGAGGATGCCTATCCTCTGCAGCTGCTGGTAGAGAGAGAACTAAGCAGACCATGAGATCTGGGGAGGGAAATCTCTCCTTTCTCAGGCCAAGAGGGACCAGAGGCCATGTGCAACTCCTCACTGCCCCCCTTCTGCATTCTTAAGGGGATGTATTTCTCCAATCTTTCTTTCTATCCTCATTTCCTTCCAAGGCAAGCCATGGTACCTGAATTCAGTTCACTGGCTGCTGCAATCCAGTTCACAGGTGTGAATCCAGGTTGGCAGGATCTCTGAAGAAAGAGTTAATATCTTTGATGTAACATCCACAGGCAGCAGATTTAAACTGTGCTGACTGTCAGAAGAGGAAGTGAAGGACCTTGCTCACACCAGAAAGCAGACAACTTGGCAATGATCATGGCTCTACTCACAGTAGGCCAGGCACCACTGGACCATCAGGTCCCAATGAGGAGGCCCATCTCCATTTTTTTTCAACATTAATAGAGACTGGATGATCCAGGTTCACTTTCCCTCTCCAGACAATGAAGACAAATCAAGACAGAACAGATTTGATACGAAAAGGCAATGAAATATGTTGCATTTAATTTATTAAAGTGTGAGGGCAAATAAGATTCAAAAAGAGTAGTAACTTTATTGTTTCTGGTTTCCTTCTCTCAAAAGGGAAGTTACATCTTTAAGAAAACAAGCCAAACCCCTCTGCAGTCCAGTTACATCTTACAAGGTGGCACTCAGCCACTCATACGACTGCTGCTAAAAGGTAATTTGAATATATATTTTTTGTTTATTCAAGAAGAATGTCAGATATATTAACAGCAAAATTGTTTTATTATTACCACTGATTTGTGAGCAACTGCATGCTCAAGTCTGTAACTCGAGCTTAAAACCCAAGATCAGGACACAGGCAATGAAACTGCTCTTTTCAGAACACTATATATTAGTTTTAAGGTCTTTAAGTTAATGTCACTATGGCCCCACTATTTACCCCAGTATGAGTTCCTGAAGAGTTTAGAATATGTCTAGATATCTTTCACCATAAGGACTTTTTCCTCACACATATTTTATTATATAAAAAAGAATGTGTTATGACAGATCAGAACAGAAAAAACAGTGGGAACAAAGACTCTCCACACAGCAGGTTAAAAAAACAGTAAGCCATGATTTGAAACTAACACACAATATGTACAATAACAAGCTGCAAAAAAATACCCCAAAAAAAGCAAAAAGCCAAACAGAAAAAGAAAAGCAGCAAGAGCAAAAACCTGTTTTATATGGAAATCCTGAAGGCTAGAACACAGCAATTTCCATGGTAAATTTTGAGAGAAGACAGCAGAGTCTGGTAAGACTGAAGGTCCTATCTAAATTAAGGTCTGCATGGGACTTCTCAGGAAGACCAAGCAGCACAAGGATATAGGGAGCAACCACCACCAGCAGGAGTTCAGGACTTTGAAAATCACCTCGGCAGGTGACTTAATACAGAGTATTGGTAAGAGAATTAATGCTAAGAACAACAGTACTATGATCCTGACCAAAAAAACCCAAGGCAGCCATCTCATATCTAATAAAATCATAGGCAAAAAGAGAATGGTGTAAATATATTTCAAAATTCTTCAAAAAATACAAAGCCAGAAAGTGACAGAGAATTAATCCTGCTCATGTCACAAATATTAAGGACAGAAAATACCTAACATGAATTTTAGCCTCCCTTTCTCTTCCTTTGGTACTTTGAGGTATGCAGATAACTGTTTTCTCAGACACTTTCTCAGAAGAAATATGTTAAACTCTTTTAAATGGTTAAGATTATTTTGCCAAATAGTTCTGACACAAAATGAATGGAAACCAGGGCATCTACAAGTCTTCTTGGCTAAAGAAAGCACTACTTACATTGTGGATTTTTTTCTCTTCATTCCTCAGACCAGAAAAAGAACATTTTTCTTAACAACTCAGAAGAAATGAGGTGTGACAAGTGCACATGCATATCACATTTACTATAATTACAGAATTACTCTGTATTATTGTCTATAACACAGTGAACATTCTTTTCAAATTTAGTAGAACAATTATCAAGTAAAAATAGTTTTAAATCCCTTCATTACCTCAACTTTTGCCAATCAAAATGCAGCACTATAACTTAAAACCAAAAATTGATTCAATTTTTCATTCTCCTGCTTGCATTAAGCTTATTATAAAAACTGGAAAAAGCCTTCAGATGGTTGGGTAATGTAGGTACTGACAAACATCCACACCTCCTCTCACACCTCCCTGCACTGCTACCATTTCTCTACACAGGTCACCTGGAAAAAAACACTCAGAAGCAGCAAAGTGCTGGATGTGCTGTTTCTGTGCAACCTGCTAAAGCCTACATATTAAAGAGCTTATTGTAGGGGAAAATCCAAAGACAGAAAGGAAGGCTTCATTGATTTATCTTCTTGCTTTAAAATTATAACCAGGAAGTGTTAGAAGATTACTTTAATGAGGTTTTTCTTCATATTCTCTCATCCTTCCAACCTCAGTTGTATCATGCATATTACAGTCCAAATTGACTGTTTTCCACTTGAAATGGCAATGCCAGTTCAGTTAAAGGTCTGTTAGGCTTTGTCAGTTGCTTGAAAAGGCAGTCATCTCTTTTCTCTATTTCTTTAAGATATTGAAAGTTTTGGGCTTTTAGATTTTCCACCCCAATACTGAAGGCAGAAGAGGGCAGAGAGAAAAGGGTAGGGAACAGTGTATTCTTTGTCGTGAAAAGCCTTTAAGCAACAACTGAGATAGGGAAGACTACAAAACCAGCTGTTATTAATTCCTGAGATCTTGTATCTTAAGAAAAGGTAAAACATTTCTGCCATACAGACTTGACAGAGCAAGTTTACATTTAATCAACTCAGATTACAAAGACTACATATGTGCAGATATCCATTTAAAATCAGAATTACTGAAAAAGTGAAACAAATAAAGCTATTTCACGACAGTTCTTTTTTCTTACCAAAAAAATATTAAAATTGAGTTCTTCTCATTAGGAAGGACTGTAAAGATAGTAGATCTATCTGATCAGACTAAAGGCAAAAGCAGCTAAACTCTACAATTTATATCATCTCCTAGTGCTAAGAAATAATCTGAATGTTTTAATGTATTAAAAATTCACTTTAATAAATCTCAGCATAGATATTAAACAGTTATGCAAATTCTTAGATATGTGCAAGGAATTAACTTGAAAAATATTCTCAGGTAAACCTCAAATGCTGGATTACTTTGGTGTGTAGAAGGTAATACTGCTTGACAATGAATTATTTGCTTGTGTGTCTCATAATGAGTAAAGCTCCATTGCAGGTGATTTGGACAAATGTTCCTGAGAACATTATATAGCACTTTCTGTCAGAAGAAAGACCAGAGAAATCTCAGCACCAGGAGAATGAACAGAAAACTGAGACAATTCATGATAAATCCTTGCAAAGACCATAAACCAATCCTCAATGGAGAAAGTTACTGTGCACCACAGAGAAACACTCACAGTCTAGGGACACAGCCTTCTGTGTTCCCAACACACCCCTTTAAGAGTGATGTACTCAATGGCAGAAATATGAACAGACACAGCAGTGAAAAACTATTTTTACAAGTCTGGTACAGCAGACTGAAAATTTTCAGCTATCAAAACTGCAGTCATATAACTTCTGTATATATTGTTAATACAATGGAAATTTGATATTTAATACTGTTCTATGAATATGAGCACTATCAAACATGGTAGCTTTCTTGAGACACTCTGACACATTTTCTCCCCACTACATAATGGCTACCTACCTTCTGGTACCTTTTGCTATCAGCACAATTAAGGAGCAAAGAAAAAGATCTCTCTCAAAGAACAACCTTGTTTCATCCACAGAGCTAAAAGCGGTGTGCTCCTGGAACATTTCCTTCTGGGCACTCTTTATCCACACAAATGGAAAAAACCAAAAAGCCACCCTTCACCATATATTACAGCAAGCAATTTAATGATCTGAGGAAAGAACAAAAGCAGCAACTTTCACAGACTACACTCACTGTATGTGGTAAACCGTCATTTTCAAGGCACCTGATGCACAATAAAGGAGAAAGGGTAAAGGAAACAAAAAAAAAATTTGGTTATTTCTTGCTGGGTGAGTATAAAAAAAGCTGTGCAATTTGCAGAAGTTATTTCTCAAGTAGAACAGTTACACCAAGATGTAGTATCTATCACCTACCTTGTAGAAGGGCTCCATTTCTCTTGAAAAAGGTGCTTCCTGGCCAAATAGGTGGACCTGATGTGCTAAAGGGAATAAGAAACAAGTGTAAAGAAATTCACATTTGCATTATAAGTTGCAATTATAAGTTAACATTTGCATGAATTCTGTATTGTTCTTAAGGCTAATGTAACATCATTATACTTTTGCATATAAGCAAGGGTCTAAAATTGCATGTTAAAAATAGGTTAATTTGATTCAAGATTGACATTTTCTACATGAGGAAAAACTTCCCTCAGCAGAGCACACACCCACACTCTCTTGGAGGAAGAGAGAAAAAAGCAATTTTGAATAAATAATAAAAGACATCAGATCAATGTAGAAATTATTTACTGAATTCTCATACAGAAAATAGATGTCCTTTTCCAGAGACACCTGCTAAAAACCGCAATGTGTTATGGCTCTCACTGTGACAGCACGCTGCCCAGGTCACACGTCTGCCAGGACAGAGCCTCACCATGGAGCCCCCTCGGCGCCCCAGCACTGACAGATCCCAGCCTGTGCACGGTGACCACGGCCCCTGCCAGGGCAGTGGCCATGGGGGCCACCGGGTGCCTGGCAGGTGTCCCTGCCTGCCCTGAGCTCGGACACGCCAGCCCCTCCTCTGCTTCGCCCCCTGCCCACGGCCATGGCTCCAACACGCCACCCCCATCACCAGCGCGGCTGAGGGCACCAACTTCTCAAGCACAGGAGGGGGAACAGGGGGGAGCACCAGTAGGATCATGGAGACCTTGTTTCCTTTGACGCCTTGGAGCAGCCCCACAGTGCTGTGGGCTGGTGAGCGTGGAGCACCTGCTCCGACAGCCTGTGGGGCTGGCGGGAGAGGAGGGGGAGGCTGTGAGGAATCCAGCAGCAGCTGCCCTGGAGCCACACCTGTGCAACGACAGGACCGCGACAAGGGGACCCTGCTCCTGCCCTGCCGCAGCAGGGGGCGGCCAAGCTGCTACTCTGCACCTTTTATCTCCTCTTGAGTTGACAATTGCAACGCAAAATGCAACAAAATGACAACAGATGCTGTCTATTACATTGACAGCATTACCAAAGTTCTGTTCAAATGCCGTATAGAAGAAAATCACTTCTTCCACAATTATTCTGTATAGTCTTGTGCCAATACATAAAAAATTTACCGTGTTAAAATAAGGATTGTACATAAATCCAAACCAATTACCTGAGTAATAAAAGCCTACAATACTCCACTCCTGAACAAAAAGGGGAATTGACAGAGAGAGAAAAAAAACAAAATGACCAAAAAGAAGTTAAGTAGGTCTACATTCTAAGTGCTGGAGATCACAGGGCACACACTTGTCTGAACACACGCTCACTTCATAGTGCTTAATGTAACCAATTGTTTGCATTTCTTATAGTAAGCACCTGCTCTTCAGTGCAGCTCCTCAACTCACAGGGAGGTCAAGAGCTGTTGTGGGCATTCACACTCCTGCAGCATCCACTCCTGTAACAAAAGTTACCGTGTAGCAGAGTCCGCATAATGTCTGGAACAGGACCCATCAGGCTACAAAGGGAAAGCCATACCATGGTCTTGATACTGTAGAGATTCACCAATCAGAAATCACTGTACAGCAACTATAGACCTTTCAGAGGCCCAAGAGAAAAAAAAAAGAGTGAAATTCTGAAATCACCCTGCAAAAGAAATTCACTCACTAGGCTGTCATAAGTGGGTGGTAGAGGGTTAATGAAAGGAGTGAGGAATGCATATATATTTGAATAGACAAAATGTCTCCACTAGAGAAACAAAGCCATAGTGATTTATCTTCCTTTCCAAGTTGAAAAAAGGCCCAGGGCTCTCATAAAAATCTCCATCTGATTCAGCACAAATGCACATGAACTGAGAAAATTAACTGTGTCTTTCCAGGGTAGGAAGCTAAAGAATTAAAGCATGTAAATAATGTACTGCAGCGACTGTCAAGCCTTTCAAACAACAAACTTTTGTGTTTGCAGGGCTTTGCAGAAGTTTACCTATGTCTTATCTGCATTGGGTAATTTTTTTTTTTTCTGTTCCCAAACTTCTGTACGTGAAGTCTCAGAGGGTATTAATTATTATTATATATTTTAAGTTGAAAAATTACAGACTTGAACTATCTCTCACTTTAAAGTGTTCTAAAGCTGCTTCCTCTCTGTTCCAGATTAAGAAACCATTTGAAGAAGTTCAGTCTTCTAAAGACCATCAATAAAAACCCAAAACATTTGGTCCATCTCAGGCATTTTTTCAAACAAGTTGCTTCTTCAGTACAGATTGTAAGCTACAAGAGAAGAATGGCTGTTTGTCCTACAGAAATAACAGCATAGTTACCATTTATGCAAAATAAAAATGCAAAATCTGGGTCTATGATTTTCTTTTGTAATCGATACCTGATACAAAATTAATATTTATGCCATTAGCATTATTGATGGAAGAATTTTTTCCCAACCAACTAATCACACTGACTAAAGTAATATCTCTTGGAAGAAAAGCAGTAAGCAGTTTGAAGTCTTATCTCACTATGAAGAAATTTGGGGCCTATTGCATTTTTGCTTTGGACTGGTCTACCTCTGAGAAGCAGATGAGCACAGGGCACTTTGTGGAGGTGGATGGAAGATGGACCTTGATCAACCACAGTAAGCTGAGATGTCAAGCAAACATCTTGAAAGAACAATTCGTACAGTTTATAAATTAGACAACACAAGAAACATCAACAGTTATCTGCCAAGGACCATTGGTTTGATTTTCAGAAAATATTACTGTTTGAAGCATACCCTCAGCCAACAGGCTATCCATGCTGCAACAGCTACTTGTAGGAAATGCATAAAACAGGATCCAGGGGTACAAGCTCAGAGGCATCCATCAGTGCATGATCCACCCCTCTCCAAAGCACAATCATTGGCACTGTGGCATCTGTGCACCACCACAGGGAGCAAATGAAGTATTCACAGCCTGCTGAACCTGTATCTGAGAGACCTGATGGAGGATGGTGTTTAACTCCTGAGGAATTGAGAGCCACCTCTGATCAAAGCTCACCTTTTCCATGGATGTGCTAGCAGTTTTTAATGGCAAGTGGGACTCAGGCAAGTAATAAACTATTCTTTTTCTGAAGACAGTAGGAAACTCTGTTGTGCTACTGGGCCCCAAGCATGGGAAGCTTCTTGACTGCAGGGATTTTTCTGAGGAAAGGCTTTTCCATAGGAAAATGTTGCTTTGCTGAAATCTAAAACATTCTACAGGAACGTGTTGATTTGAATACTGTTTCTGCTGGAAACCAGGCCAATATGAAGACTGTCCAGCCAGTGAGGGTTCATGGCAGCTGGCCAACCCAACCAGGAGCTCCCAGGGCATACAGAAGCAATAATGTGTGTGATCCCCATAATTAATTATTTATATCAAAATATATGGCAGACATTTATTAAAATCTTCAAAAAGTGCATTTGCTTCAAGAAACGTAAAAAAAGGAAACATAATTCCTTTGTCTTCTGGAATTCCCATTAGAGCAAGGAGACTGCAGTCTTAAAGCCAAGCACTAAAAAAAGACAGAGTAAGAATTCTCTTGCACAGTTGCAGTATTTCACAACTATGCCAAAAGCTCTCATAGGCCTCTTTGTCAGAGAGGCTTGATTAATAGATTTAAAAAACCCAAACAACTAAAAATTCAAAGCAAATTCAATTGTGTGAGACTACACACCACAATTAAGGGATTATGAAAACACAGAAGCTAACAATAAATACAGGCCAATGACTGTTACTGAATGTTACCAAATGGTAACTGAATGTTACCAAATATGTCCACAGAGTGATGGTAAAGCAGGAAGACACAGAAAGAGGGGAAAGCAAACACAGAAGCCAACACCAGCCTCTGGACACACATTTCAAAGCCCTCTGAAGCTAACACTAGTCCAGTGAAGGACAGCTCAGTGGAGAGGAAGGGAAACTGCTCCACATACACACACCTTAGCCCACTGTGGCCAAGAGGAAATGGAATTAGCTGCAGGGGCATGGGTGATGCCAAAATACATCCTGGGTTTCAGGTGAGCCGGAACTACAGGGCAGGAGGGCAATACCAGCTCTGAGGACAGCTACATAATTGAATATTTCTGGAAACAGAAGCTGCCACTGCCAGGTGAAGGGAAAGAAGGCAATGCTGTACCCATGCTGTAAGTATTCCATTACCAACCACCCACAGTGCAAAATGCTACTCTGCCTAGTCTCCCCAACACCTCTGACAAAGAGTGAACTAAAGGAAACATCAAGAACACTAAACCTAGAAGCAATAAATAACTTTGTCAAAGAGGAACCAATGAAGCATCTTGCAGACAGAGAAAACCACCTCCAAGAGTTTCTGAGAAGCAACTAAATCACAGTCATATATTGAAGTTGCTGATAATAGCTGTAGATGCCTTATCTGGATGGAGCTCATTAAACCCTGTATCTAGAGGCAGCAGGGAATGATGCTCTTGACGAGCACATTCAGCTCCCGATGCCAGCAGGGTGCAGACTGCTACTATAAGTTACATAAATAGTTGTCCAACTGAGATGGAAGACTTTGGTTTTCACCATTACTTGAGAAGTATACTTAGGATGCTGCTGTAACTGAGGAAGAAAGGTTAAGTATGTTTTTGTGGGAATACAGCACTCCTTGATGCTGGAAGATGAATAGTACTTCCTTATACCGATCACCCTGTGTAAGGCATGGGAAATGTTTCCAGCTGCAGTGGTGAACAGCCTTGGCTCCTGGGCTGAACAAATGTGGTTTGCAGAGTGGCTCTTGAATGGCACAGGAGGAGTTCAGTTGGTCCAAACCACACTGCCATGAACTTGTAGAGTGAACACAAGACACAGCATTTTGGTGACTCTTGTAACACTTGTCAGCTCTTCACTGCTTGCACCAGAGATCTCATATTCTTCCACTGTTGTGAAAGCTTCAATTTTAATCCATTACTGCATGGGGGTGAATAACACCACTGTACTGCAAAGAGAGTCTAATTCTCTCCACCTGGGTATAAAACTATAGTTGCTTTAACTAATTGATCACTGTTATTAATCTTTTGAATAATACAGAAGTATTCATATACTGCTGGACCTGTAATACCTGTGTTTTGCTAATGAGGAAAAGAAAAAGTCTAATTCTTGCCAGCAGCTTGCTGGCAGTTAATATCAGAACTAGCCATCACCCAGCAACAAAACAAGCAAGTTTCCTCTCCAAGCAAAGCAAAAAGCTCTCTACTAACCTGAGCCAATGACAACACATTAAAAAAAATCTTGAAGTCTGGTGATAAGGTATTTCCTGACTTCAATGAAAACTGATTAATACTTTAGAGATTTTAAATATACAAACCCATTACTCCATCTTCTCGAATTTTCCGTAACTGACAAAACATTACTGTTAAAGAGATTTATGAATTCACAATACAGATTTTTAATTTATGACTACTAATCTAATATTCTGGCAATGCTTCTCTTTTCTCTGCAATTCCCTCTTTTACTGTCTCTTGGTATCTCTAACTTACTGCAACATGTGAGACTGAGACTTTAAGCTCCTAGATGGAGTCTTTCCTGGTTTCTCTAGGGTGTCTAACACATTTTCAAGTGAACAATAAAATTCTGATCCCTTGCGAACTCTAAGCGAGTTTTCTATATGACACAACTGCCAAAGGGATTACATCTAAATTTCATTAAAGACTAAAGAGAAGTTGCTCATGAAATCCACTCATGAACAAAATGACTGAAAATAGAATTTAATGTTTTTTGAAGGATGAAGTGAAAAGTTGGCCAAATCTTGACATTCTCCAAATAGCCAAAGTCATTCTCGTGCCACGGTCTTCACTTAAGTAATTAAACAAGAACATGGCAGGGGAAGGGGGACGGGGAGAATTTAAAAAAAGCTAAAATAAAACTACTCATATTTCCAGAATCAGGGATAAAAATGGTAATTCCTAGTTTCAAGAATAACATGGTCATGGTGCCCTCTGGCCCATCAATGACTGCTGTGGTGCTCAAAAGGCCCCTCTCACTGCTGGTGTGATATACAAAGCCTTCTTCTCCCCTACGTGAGCCTCTCTAGCCTTCAGCCAGAATGTTGGTCTTTGCTGAGAGCTGAATATTATATATTTACGGACAACACAGGGTTTGTTTAAATAAATGAAAATATTGTAATTTTGAGAGAGTAGTTGTTTCAAGACAGATGGCTGAGGTATACCAGCCTCACAGTGCAATCTTTCATAAACCTGTGTTTAAATATTTTAAGATGCATATTGTGAACACAAGAAAATTCTAGGCTGAATACTGAAACATGGGAAAGTCTAGATATATTTGAAAATTCATGGTAAGGCAACTGTCCCATGTTACTTTTAACTTAAAAAGATTTGTATCCATTGGGAATTGGAGAGGCTGCCGATCAGTCTCCAGTTCTAATTCTACCTCTAACACTGAAATCACACAGTGACTTCAGGCAAGTAATTTCATGCATTCTGTCTGAGTTTTATTTTTCTTCTTTTGTACTAAAACCAGGCTTACTAACACAGACTATGTATCTCTGGAAGGAATAAAGAATTGTTAAGTAACAACACGATAGGTGAGGGAATAGTCTTTTGAAGTGCATGTAGTTAAGGAGGGACCAACACAGCTCACTTCGAGAGCACAGTTATTTGCTCCCACTTCCCTCATTATGAAGTAAGGAAAAATACAAAGTTACTTCACTTGCTGAAGTGCTGCGTTTCTCCTTATTTCACAACCACTATTAAATGGTTCCTAGACTATCACTGGATGAATAACTGGTAGTTGTCAGGCAGGGGAAACTTTGGAGTTACCTAAATTTGTTCCTGGGCTTCTGTGCTACAGAACGTGCCTGTGTCAGCTCAAGCAGGAACCACAAGTCAACGCCCTCAAGCCCAGATGAATGGAATATTCCTTTTACAGAGAGCCACTGGCCTCTCAGACTACAGGGGACTGTGGCCTCTTTTGGACTACAGCAGCATCAAATGCTGCCCTGGCCAACAGGGAGAAGTTTAATTCTCTTCTATTGTAGGAAATTAGAAACGGAGCACTTCAGTTTTCTGCTTCCATTTGCTGCAAAACAAGTGAGAAAGAAGAGGTTCATTTCTCATTTGGTTTCACTTGCTTAAAATTGCACTGAAAGAAAAAAAATTCTTCAATTTCAGGTTCTGGAAAAGAAATGAGTCCTAGACATCATCTATACCTGAGGCCCATTTTCACTTTAATCTTAATGTAAAGAGTCTGCTCGGACAGTTAATGCTACACTACAGACAAGGCTCTAGAGAACATCCACAATGTCCCCCTGAACAACTAAACTGCAGTGAAACTACAGAACTATTAACCAGGCACAGCATGGTAATGTTCTTCTAAAAGAAAGATTCTCCCAAATCATAACTGATTAATTCTTTTAAAAGCCCAAGGTTACACAACTGGCTTCTGTTATTCTAGTCCAGAATTCTCCATTTATTTTCTTGCAGAATTTCAACAGCTTTGCTGATAGATTTCAGAAGTATTTCCTACACGAGGCTCCCACTCACATCTCTAAGCAGGGCTTAGCCATGGCCTGTCAGTCGGCTGGACATGAGAGTGACGATGGGCACACCTCCACTGGAACGGCTCATCACCCACTCCTGAGAACACACCACTTGTTAAAGACATCAATGGACCCTGAACATCCACAAAGTTATAAACATGCATATGCAAAAGGGCAAATCTGAGCTCAAAATAAACAGAAATAGATGGGAAAAAAGGAGAGTCGAGGCCTTTAAGTTGTGTGTGTGTGTGTTTTTATGTGTGAATGTGCATGTGTGTGCTCTGCCAACTCCTGCAGGTTGCTTGTTGAAATTCTTGTTTATCTGGAATGGTGTGATTCCTATTTCACCAATTTAAGAACTAAGGGAACTTAAAACTAAGCATGACCCGCAGGCTGCTGCCTGCATGAACTCCCCCTCCACCACTTGCTCAAAGCCAAGGCGCTTACCAGCTGAAATTTTCCATACTTGGTCTTTCTCATTAATCTTGAATGAATGTGGTTCAGATGATTCAGAACTAATCTGGCTTCTGGAATTACAGCAGCAGAGGACAAACGAATGTTTAACCTCTCCCCTGGAACATTTAACCTCTCCCAGATGCCAAGGGTACTTTTCCCTGGAAGCTTAATGTGCTTATAGGATCTGCAACATTGCTGCAGAGGAGGTTGCCGAGATTTGTACTTACTGGGCCATACACAAAAGTGCTTGATGGATATGTCAGAAAGTTATGTAAAAGCAAAAAATACAATGATGACAATGATGACAACAGCAGCATCAAAACATTAGTACTGACATATTTGAAAAGTCCCAATTACATATTCCATTATTGTAATTCTACTTCTTCCTGAGTCTATGACAGAAGTCCAGCATTCATGGTAATACTCTTATCCTCCAGAAGACCTGAGCCTGCACAGCATGCAAGGTGCTCAAAAGACAAATTACAGATAGTTTGTGGATGCTATCACCAATACAAAAGTTTAATGCAGAAATAATGTGTTATCCTTAGAGACACATTTTTAGAAATAAGTTGCTAAGGCATAAAAAATTCAGTATCATAATGTGTCTGTCAGTTTTCACTCATTCATATTCCCAAGATTATTCCTTTTGAAGAACTGAGAGCTGTATTTTAGGGATGGGGAGTATCCCAATACACACACAAAAAATCCTACAGCATCCCACAATGTGCTGTTTCACCTCAGTGTCTGGGTCTACAGACTCAACAAAAGAGAACATAGCATTTTTTGCATTTAGAAGTATTTAGAAATACCATCTATATAAATTCTCCCACCCACAGAGCTATAGAGAAATTATTTCCATTTAGAGAAAGGAAAACATACACAGGGAGGTAACAGGATACCTCCAAAAACACCCAGTAAACAGTGGCAGAGCAGGACTAGAGCCCAGACACTCCTCTCAGCGCCGGGCCCCTGCTGAGAACCCACAACCCACACTGCTCTTGCCAGGGCTCCTCATCACTGACTGACACTACCTGCACCTACAGTAGCTCAGCTTTTCTCCTAAACAGAGCCCAAATGTTTCAGGTTGGTTGCAGAGGAAATTAAAAGTCAAATTCTAATATGTCTTCCACTTTACAATAAATTTAAAGCAAATGGCACAAGTTTGATCAAATTCTATCCTATCGGCTCAGTTCAGTCAGGAGAAGATGAAAATATTCCACTTAAGAACTCTTCAACTCAACAAGGCCTCAAATTCAAGAGGCAGAGCAGATGAGATCTCACAGATATTTACACTGCAGAAGTCCCTTCCCTCTCTACAGCCTCTGCCAAAATTAAGAATCCCACTGAACTGTTGGTTGGGAAGTGTGTGTGATCTGGACTTCCTTGATCACTGAAACAAGAGAGCTCCTAACTAATTTTACAGGAGCAATAACCACAGCACTCAACTTCCAGTATCTTCTACTTAAGATTTTCAAAGTAGAACTATGAAATAAAGAATTTCATACATTCTGCACACCTAACTGTACACAAATACCCAAAGGACTTAATTTTTTCTTTTCATTTAATAGAAAAATAAACCTCCCACTGGTAAAGGGAAATAAAATTCAGTGTGCATCTTTATCCCTAATCCTTACCTCTATGAACAGCTATTCAGCCTGTTGAGAATACCAACATTGTACTTAATAATATTCTAATAATTTTCTCAAGTTACAATGTTATCTACATGAATGAAGGAACTCAGTGAGGAAAAGAAAAGCTGACCTTCACAGAATTTATAGTGAGAAGTCTCTCTTCTACCTTTAGGCCAGTGATTTTGCATATGACTGATGAAGCTGTATCACTAAAACGGAGATTATTTTTCCCAAAATTGTCTTAAAACATTGTCATTTCAACAAATCTCAGCTTCCCCAGTGGAATCCATGATGTGGTCTGTTTCCTTCTGCTGCTTCTCCTCAGTTGTTTGGACAGAATTTGGATGGACTCAGTATGACAAGGCTTTAACACTGCTTGTCACTTGGAGATTTGTGGTAGAAAGCAGAGGTGTAGGAATAAAGGATATATGAAGAAGCTGAAGTTTTACAACTGCTTTTGCAATGAGATACTTGTTTCTACACTTCTGTTTTATCTACTGCAACTCCATGTGGTGAAGGTTGAAAAAGATCATTATGAATATGAAAAAAAGGCACAAGAAGTCACAAATATCAGTTTCCTTTTTCTGCATAGTGCATCTTTACAGCGATTTGTTAGCATCCTTGTGCCAAAACATAACCACAGAGGGAGAGTAGAGTCTAGGCCATCTATTCTTTTTTGTTAAAGCCCGAGAAAGTTACAGAATAAACCCAAATATGACAATTCAGCAATCCTCAATGCCCCTCCCTGAACAGCTCTGGTTTAGCAGACAGCAGAGGAGACCACAAGTTCTCAACAAACCAAGAGGTTCTGGGAGGTTCATCAGCAGGTGGGTGAAAAAAAAAAAAAACATAGGTATTTCACTAATGAAGAGCACAATCTTTGGAGGCACCAAAAGGAGCTGCTAAGGATGGGCATGGTTACCTATCAGATACTGTGTAATTCTCCTTTCAGTTGGATTGGTATCTGCCATGCAGTTGCAAAATACTCTTATTAATATTAACTAGGAAAAAAAAAGGTTCAAGAATGTAAATGCACTCTCTCTCTGTGTAATTAATCCCTGTAGTAAAGCTGTTCCTTGGATCACCCCAAGTACAGAAAATCAGTGAGCCAGATTACAGGAAACAATTACTCATGGTACACTGGTGTTTAGAAAGAGACAGTGACACCCTGACATCCCCAGACAGCATCTGAGCCCTCCAAAGCTGCAAATCACAGGAAGTATCAAACTCTGCTTTTCAAACATCAGATGATGCAAGCTTGTTCATTCTAGTGAAATGATACTAAACAGTCATAAAATGAATGGAACACAATCTTTTAAACATTCAAGAGGCAATAATTTATCAGTCTACTGCAACCAATTAAGCAGAAATATTTTCTTCATGTGTCAACTGTAGATTTTCACAAATCAGAGAAGGAAAAAAATGGAACTAATTACTTTGCCAAACCACTCCAGCTAATTCTCATGTTGGTGGTTTCACTGATGGTTAAGTCTTTTTTACAATGTTGTGTGCAGAACACCACTGAATTTTCCAGCCAACACACAATTGGCTAATAGTCAATACACATGAGCTAGAAAGCAGCAAGCTCAGGCATTTGCAGGACTGAACCCTCCAGACAGCTGCCTCTGCTAGATGTGGCCAATACACCTGCACTTCTCAGTTCAACTGGAACGTGCTCAAGCAACAACCCCATTTTAGAAATCCCTGCCCCTAAATTTCAGATCACAGAGAAACATGACTGGAAGCAAAGCAGCCTTGGATACCTTCAGCAGAAACTGCCGTCATCTCATTCCATTCATAACCCTTTTGAAACCATTTTTCTGTCCTACTCCTAAGAGGACTTGCCACTCTGTTGTCATTATCAATGCTTGTTTATAAACAATCTCCTCCTCCACATTAGCTTCTCTGCTCAATCTGTTTCAGGGTTTTATTATTGTCTTTATTCTATTTCAGAAATTTTACGGCTCATTTGTACAGCCCTTAGCATCTCAGCATGGGGTAACTTCACAACTAAAGTCTTATTAAAGCTATTTACACAATTCCTATGGACAGGACAAGGGCCTGTGTTTCTTCATCAACCTGTGTGGAAACTCAGCTGATGAGTTTGTCCCTCAGTCTCTCCCTCTCTTCTTGGAGGGACTTTGGACTAGGTTGTAAAGGCTAGAAAGCAGCAAGTGAGATTCACTAGATTACACGAGAGAAGTATAATGGAATCAAAACAAAATGGACAAAAATTTAGCATTTAACAAGGGCTCTGGACGGGGACTAAGATAGTACTTGGTTATAAACAAGTCCAAAGATGACAACCTAGCTCAAAGAAAGATGTAGAATGCACTATTTTAATGGCTTTGTCTAGTGATAAAGGGAAGGTTATTTTTCTTTTGAAGGAGAGGTTATTCTCTGCGTGTTCCCCATACAATCCAATCTTGCCCATTATTCAGGCTACAGTAGCCTGAGTGGCAAGATGATGCTTGCTAACCTCTCAGTGCCACACTGGAAAACAGCTTTAAGCATTGAACTTAGAAGTCTTTTCAAATCTTAATGATTCTATTACTTGCCTGTGGAAGTAGTTTTAACAAAGGCTTATGTGAAATGCAGAAGGGAAATCAAGAGCACAGCAGAACTCATTACACCTTCATGATGAGAAACTTCCAGAACTTGTAGGCACAGTGGACTGAAAGCAAAGGTTTCAAGCCTGCCTGCATGGGTATTTTGCACTACGAAGTTCCACTGAAAAAGTAAAGAAAGATAAAAGCAGGTAATACATTACAGCTGTGTGATCCCTACACAGCTATAGACTCTAAGCCACCCCAAGAGGAACAGCTTCTTGGGAATGGCAAAAGAAGTGTCAGTATTTCACACAGTCTTGCATGAACAAACTGCATCAAAACATTTCCTTTAAAGTTCACAATGTCTGTAATTCTTTTTGGTAATTCCCCCGTTTGTAATTCTCCTTCTGAAGGAGTAGAAGAGGGAAGACCTTTCTTTCTGCTGTCTCCAGGCAAGCTCCAGTGTTCAGTGCCAGCCCATTATGGTGTTACATGAGTGTGTATTGTGGTCTGTGCAACAGGGCAGCAAGGCTTAGTGCCTGCTTCCCTCTCCAAGGAAGAGAACGATGCTCACCACTATGGCACTGACCGGAGATGGTGCTTTTAATTGAAGTAGGAATTGCCTGATCTGCATCTTTGAGCAGGCCAACAAAAAAAACTGGCACTGAAATTCATCTGTAGGATGGGTTGTGAAAGGGTGACTCCAGTGCCAGTTTCATAGTAACCACCAGGGAAAAAAGTTTCCCCAAAGGAAAAGAGGGAGTTCAATCTGCCTCCTTTTCTTGGCTTCCCTTTTAAAGAATACAAATAAGCTTCCTGAAAAACAACAGGCCTTTTGATGAGGTAATAGCTTTCCTCCATGTTTTTGTTTGTTTGTTGAAAACACTTGGATTTCACAGGAAGCAGTAACAAACACAACCGGGGATCAACTTCGTCAAAGAACCTTAAAAATCAACAGGACACGCATCTCTTGCTTCAGCCACTAAACTGGATTGTCTCACTGGCTCGAGCAAAACTGCTGAATTATTTCCCTAACAAAAGAAAGGCGCTTTTAGGTCCTATAATCTCATTTCAAATCCTTTTACCCACTCCCTTCTCTTTTTGGCCTTGAAATTGCAATCCTCTTTCAGGACTAATCTCGGGACTAATTGGTGCCAGCACTCCAGTTTCTCTCACCATTTTGTCCTCTCCCTGCCACATTGTTCAGGTGCCGAAAAGGACAGCAGGCCAGGGTTCAGTGCCCCTGTAATGAGTCTGTTCCTACAGAGTAACTGTTAATAATTAGCAGGAAGCATTTTGTCTTTAAATTGCACAGCATGAGCAGCACGATTTCACAGAGCCAGAGAACTGCTTCACTCACTGCTGCTCCCGAAGCTCCCCAAGTTTGTGGTGATGTGCAGGCTGGGGAGCAGCAGGCAGGGCTGCCAAGCCCTGGCCAAGCCTCCCAGCTGGGCACACAGGGCAGCACAGGCAGTGCTCAGTCCCTGTGCCAGGAAGGAGGGAAACAGGAGCACCCTGCACACATCACCTACAGCAGCTGCCATGGGATGCATCAACCTGATGGGACTGAGCTGGTGTGGTGAAAGGACAGCCTGCGTTTAAGAAATATTCCAGAATGCGATTCCCTGAAGAATAACAAGCAAAGAGGAGATTTGGGAAAGCCTGCTACTTTTCAGCTCAGGACTGTGTTTGCAGGTAGTGCCAAAAAGGAACAATTACTTCTCTTACCAAGGGAATAGCAGTGTTGACCGCTTTCCATTTTCTGACATTTTCTCAGACTTGGAAGTAAAATTAGTTTTTCTGTATTTGGAAACTTCAATCTAGGAAGTGCATTAAAACAAAACCATAAAAAAGCTGTTTCCAATGTATGTTCATTTCCAGCAAACCTAAGGCTAACCTTGAGCTTTGTTTCAGGCAAAATAAGCCAAAAGCTTCAGAAGTTTTCTTTGGTTTTTACATCACCAAGTGTACACATTAAATTTTGACACTTTGATATTTTATAATGCCTTCTACTGTCCTGAAGCTGAAGGGCAACACAAGAAAACTCCATCTGAGATACACACTGCTTCCTTCCAGCATGCCCATCAGCAGTGCTCTGGGGTTTAACCACAACTGGGAATAAATTCACATTCCTGTTCACTACTGTCTTTAGCATCAAAAAAGGAAAATGACACAACTTGCTTCACTGTACTGAAAGATCAACACTTCTTGTGGAGCATCAGTGAGAGACAAGTTGTCAGATGTTGAGACTCCTACAGAAGTCAACACACAAGACACTGCTTTCTCACTAGATTTAGGGAATCTACCATTACTGCAAAGAGACAACACCAAAGAAATGCATGGTGAAAGGAATGCACAGCCAGCATCTTCCTACCACTGGAGAAAAAGCAGTCTGTCACTCCAAGAACCTTCTGGAATGGTGTTGGTATATAACAGTTACACAGTAAGAACACATCATTTATCTCCTGTCATAGAAACTGATAGCAAATAAAACATAGGGTTAAAATTACTAATGATTTTTCTTTGCTTGCACCATAGCTTGAGGTCAAGTGGTGTCTCAGTGGCTCAGTTAAGATGGGTAATAAGTTAAGGGTAATAAGTAAATTCTGCATGTTACCATCCTCAGAATGCTAGATTCTCCCAGCACACTAAAGCCATCCACAATGCAACACCTTGCTGACCAATTCATATTATATGTCAGCTGGAATAAAGGCATTCAAATTTTCCATTTCTTGAAAATGCAGTTTGCAAATGCGCTCAAGATCCATCACTTATTTCTGTTTGCCTCCATGTCACAAATTACAGACTAAGGGCTCTCCTCAGGTCATCCAATTCAGCCTACTGCCAGCAGAAAACTCTTTCTTGCAGTCAATTTTCTAGAATTTTATTGAGTCTGCTTTTCAGCACTCTACCAGATTCAGACAATCTCCTTTAAGGGACTAATTCAGTCTAGTAAGTTCATTATTTGCACTTGGTCAATGACCAAGTAAAGATAAGCCAGGGTCTGTGTATTCGTCTCCTTCTCATATGCTATTAAAATGGGAAGTTTTCCATCCTAGTGTCAAAATCTGTTCACAGCAGCAATACAACAGCAGCAGAGAGAGAGCTCCATGAAAATGAAGCAATTGTGTATACAGAAAGATATTATTAATTTGTTTACAGCATCAAAGCAACCTCCCTTTTCACACTGCAGTTTGAAACCTGGTAATCAGAAGACAGCACGTGAAGAACAGTTCCTGTTGCCAGACCTCTCTCCTCAGGTCAGAATCCCTGGGTACTGTTTGTCTGCTTCAATGCAGTCCAAATGCCTGTGCCAGCCCAGGCTGCTGCACTGCTACTGCATTAGAACACCAGGGTGAAAGATGCAGCAGAATGCCAAGCTGTGCCTTGCAAATCACCCTTTTTCACCAACCTTCTGAACACTAAGGAATCATGAAGCTGAGGTAAAGCATTTTGTTTTCCCTTGCTTTACCTGGCACTGGAAGACTTTCCTATAGCATTTAAATGACTTGAAAAACAGGTTTGCAAGCCATAAAACCTTTAAGGCAGGTTTGTAGCACACACCCACCAGATTATACCGGGGTCAATACTAAGCACGATGATGCCTCCATGCTCTTCTGGAGAGAATCTGCCTTGGGAGCCAAGCATACCATGAATTTACTAGCACAGCACTGTGCTATATCAGTAAGATTATGGTTCCACTATGGGTTTTCACTGGTAGGAATGCCTTAAGAAAGCCCTTGTCCTTGACAAGCCCCAATACCTTAAAAAAACCCCACAGCGAATCACCAGGATCATACTTACAGCACAGCTACACAAATGTCTCCAACAGCACAACTAAAAGGACAGTTTGCTTTTCTACAAGGATAGCACCTTAAAATGACTTTGCAAAGAAAAAACAAAACACACCAAAAATCCCACAACAAATCAAAGCCCAAAAGCAACCCTCTGAACAACCTACTACTATACTGAACAACCAGGTGATACTGGTTCCAAAGGTCTTCAAAACTCAACACAAACCAAACTCCTACAGCTCTTGTTCCATGTAATTACAAAATACAGAGTTCATCAATACAAACTGCCCCATTTTCAAAGCAGAGTTTTAATAGTGATATCCCCAGGGTGACAGAATAAAGACCAGCTCTAACACTTCCAGAGGAAATTTCCAATTCCTTTTCCCCTCCAAATGTGACCAAGTCTACTTCTACATATGAAGGCAAAAGCAGCAAAACGTATTTAATAATAAAAACATCTACATCACTTTAACAATATTGCTGACTGTGACTCTTAAACTATCATGGAATAAATGTGTTTGTATAAAGCCTTCATTTTACATTATATTATACTTCCAAGTTGCAAAATAAAAGCTGTCTACTCCAGAAGCTTTGTTTGTTATTAATTCCCTTAAGTTTAGAAAATTATTTCATTCTAATTAATTGTTTTATTTTATTTTTTTAATCTCATGAGAAAAATGGTCTTCTTCATCTTTCATATGCTAAACAGCTAAAGAGAGAACAATTTTTTATATAGAGAAGGAACTCCAATTAATAGAGATCTTAAATACTTGGGGAGCCGTTATGAATTTTGCCATTGATCAAACAGCTGCCTGGAAAAAAAAGGGCCTTTTCAGGAAAGTTACATAATTAAAAGTAACCCAATTCCTTTTTGTTTGTATTTTTTTCTCCATCTGCTTATCCAGATTAAACATAAAAATTAATGAAACCCAAATGATGTCAAATTTGCTAAATTTACATTTCTCTTTCAAATACTTTTACTGGAACCTGCAGCCTGTACTGCCATCAGTTATGAATTCCCAATGCTCCATGGACATTTGAAAGCACTGTTACATTTTTAATAATGCAACCTTCAGTATCTGCATTACTATGTGATTAAATTTTCCAAATTCCGTATATTGTCTTAAAAAGCAGCACCCTCACACTAGATAAAACCACAGAATTATACACACGTGTAAACAATGAAGTGGAAGTGTCAAAAAGGAGAGTCTGTTCTGAGCATCTTAGCTTTTGAAACTAACCTTAGGAAGCTCTCCACCAAGCCTCTAACCACTGTTTGAACAGAATTTTTTTTGGAAGGACATATAATGGAATTGGGATAAAAATAGTTACAGGAAAAAAAAGCAGTGAGAGGCGTAGAGCTCTGCAATATTTATATCACCCAGGCAGACAACACAGAGAACCCATCACTGAGGTTAAAAACTGCAGCACAAAGAACAACTAACAACAGAGTCAGGTATAAGGGGCCATAAGGAACAAATGCAAAACCCCACCACCTGCATAAAAATGGACACTGACTACTACCTTTAAAAGTGGGCAAAATAATAAATGAAAGTTATTCTACTCTTACAAAGTCCACGTAGTCCTGATTCCAATACCAAAAAAATGTCATACAAGCTGATGAAAGGAAAGTGCACACATGCTGCAGCAAGCCAAGAAATACATTTACAATTGTATTAGCAAGACCTGTTCTATCTTGGATGCTTTAAGAACAGAGCAATAAAAAATTACCATACATAACTACACTGTTCATATGAGCTGACAGAGTGAGTACTGGCAATTAACAGGAGGGGACTGCCAACAAAGCAGAAATGAGTCAGGATGAAAAAGAAAGGAAAGATCTTTAAAAAGCTCAGATCCATGCTCATTTCTGAGCTGGACAATCTCTTCAGTCATATTTGCCTTTCACAAAGGAAGAAAGGATCTTAACACATAGAGGTGGAAACCAAGTTTCCTTTTAAACAGATACACATTGTATGTGAAAATCCAAACAACTTCACCCCACAGAGAGAGCTGCTACTACCCATGCTATCCTATCCTATCTTCTGGTATCCCCAAGTTATCCATCAACAAAATGAATTTCCCTAACGTGTTAGCTTGTCAAATTGCTTTCACAAATCCAGACTAGCTTCAGACTAGTTGTCTCAAGCAATTTTCCTATCACTGTTCTCAGAGTATTTGCTCTTTTGTAATGAAAATAGGTCACCTGCCCTAAAACAGTACATTTTGTTTCTAAGTGCAAGAGGGAACAGCTTCCCTGGCAGCCAGGCTGTCTTCTGACATAAAAAGTACACTGCAGTATATACACATGTCTGTGCACTGAAACCCCCAGAGATGTGCACATTTATTACTAAAACCATATGCATTCACAGGGAAAAAAAACCTCAGACACAAAACAGGCCATCTTATCAAAAGTAGAACAACAAGAAAACCACCAAACTGGATGAAACCCACAGCTTGTTTAGACCAGGGTTTCTATGACCTAATGCCAATTTTTTAAAGAAAGTAGAAGGGTAACATAACATAGCACAGTAAACTTGTGCTTGCTTCTTCTACAGCCCTTGTGAATTTGAACTACTGGAGAGATTCATTTAAACTTAAAAATCCCACAAGGGCAAGAATCTTCTTCCAGATACACTTGTATTAGCTGCGGACATAGTAATTAAACAAAATTCCACCTTTTGTGGGATTACCACTTAATCATTAGCCTCAACCTTTTCCTGTGGTAGCCACTAAGGTTCCACTAAGTAATTTACAGCCTGGCTAAGCCTCTCATTTCTATTTCTTAAACCTGTAGGAAAAAAAACCAAACCAAACCAAAACAAATCCAACAAAAAAACCACCAAAGAAAACAAAACAAACAAAACCCCAAACAAACCAAAGGAAAAAATGCTGCATTTTACAAACAGGTTCACAATTCAGAAACAGCACAAATGCACCAATGAATAACACACATATTCAGACTGGTGTCAGAGACACCTGGAATGGAAAGAAAGCCAAAAAGAGTTTCTTGAAATCTGT
Source organism: Erithacus rubecula (assembly GCF_903797595.1). NCBI lineage: Eukaryota > Metazoa > Chordata > Aves > Passeriformes > Muscicapidae > Erithacus > Erithacus rubecula. The sequence goes on from NC_136688.1 coordinate 43,995,975, forward strand.
CTAAAACATGGGCCCTGAGTACTTATTTGTTTTTTTTTCAGTACCAAAACTGACTGACAGAACTATGGTGTTTCCAAAATAAAGTAAAAACATTGGTGAAAAAATACACTACAGATAATCAAATATAACCTCCAGAGTTTCATCAGAGCTTTACTGAAAAAGAACAAGAAGTGCAAGTGCTGAGCACTTCTGTTTTTTTAAGGAGAAAGGGGAACAACCATTTTATCAAGCCACTGTAGCACTGGACAGGCAAAGAGAGATTACCTCTCACCTTCTGTTCTTTTACTCCAGGACAAAAGGTGGTGAGGAAAACAGTTTGTGTTCCCAGCCAAGGGGAACTTTGAGGATAATGGAAATTTCTCTACTAAGGACCCTCCAACACCTCCAAAACCCATTTTTTTATGTAAGTACTTTATTCTGATGAAACAAGCAGCTCGATTTTTCCATATCAAAATTCAAAACCAAAGTGTAAAGAAGCTTTTGCATTAAGAAAGACTCTATGCTTTTTGTTCCAAAAGTTCAGAAAAACAAGTTTTAATACCATTTAAGCCCTTTCTGTTTTTATTCATCTGAACCCTGGAGGTTCCTGTGAAAGGAAACAACTCCAGCAAACCTGCAAGTTTTATTCCTACAAAAGCCAGTTCCATCAAAATAGAAGGAATATCACTTTTACTTAGGATCACACAGAGGGCAGATTCACATATACTGGGAATCCAGGTGTCATGGTAATAGAGTTATAAAAGCCAGGAAAAACATGGTCAGTAATCAAACATGCATAGACAACTCCAGCCTTGAGCTGAGGCATTCTGACATCAGAAGCTGAGTCATAACTGATGATGACAAAATTCATGATTCAAGCACTCAAATACTAACAAAAGAAATTACACCAAAATGTACTTTCTTTAAACAAATTGATAAATTTATTTTGTCCAGAAAGGATAACAGACAATACAGAAATACTGCACCACCACCTTAAGCATCCTGTATATACACATAAGCATAAAAATATAACACATGTCCCAGAAAAAATGAATTGGTCAATAAAGATTCAAAAGGACTCACCCACCAAAAGTCGTTTTGAGCTTTTTATCTGAAAACACATAGATACTGAAGAACTAGGACATCCATGCTTTAAAAAAATATTCAGAAAGACTGAATGATGATTTGAGAAATACTGCGTCTAAAACACAGGCAGGAATTATGGATGCACCCAACACAGGAATGAAATGAAAATGCACTTTCTTTTAACTGTATGTCTAAGAAAACTGGAAACACTATTGGAGCAAGCCTGGCTCAGTGCATGGGTGACCCTTATAAATGGGAGAAGAGGGAGTCAGAGGATTTTGTTCAGGACAAGCAACAGCTGGTCTGTGAGGTCCAAATGTAAGTCTACCTTCCCCTGAAGCTAAAGATCTTCCCAGCTGGCCCAAAGCCCAGGCTGATGGGGCACCATGTAGCTCAGTTTTGTACCTCTGCTGGCTATCACAAGGCTGATGGGCCACCTTGATCACCTGGATGCCACCTCATTAGCATCCCCACAGCCATACTGCAAGCAGCAATGAAATGTGTCACTCTTATGCTCTGCTTCCCACTGACATCATGCAGGGAAGAGGAAATGGTTCTCACTGGCCATGCTCACCTCCTGGGACATTTCTCTACAACCAGGATTTTCAGTATATCTGTCACCTTCTGTTATGACCTGGGGAGAAGATGGGTCACCTGCAATCAGTTCCTACAGCTCTTGGATTCAAGAGGACTATGCCAAGTCTGCCAAGGCCTTTGAACCTGTCCAAAACTGGTATTATCAAAGAAAGATTACATATGGAACAAATTGGTTACACAAATATTGGGAGTTTTGCATAAACTACAACAGCTGCCTCACATTTTAAACATGTTCTCTATTCCCTAAAATATTTTAAAATGCTAGGTGAAATGATGAAAGCTCCAGGCTTTTGTTTAAGACAGAGCTGCAATTCTTGGAAATAGTCAATGCCCCTTTAAGTTTGAGTTAAAACAAACATTAAATAAACAATAAAGAGTTAAATTGTAGAATGCCTTAAAATCATAATCATTACAAGTAAAGCCATCCCTAACCTACTGTTTGAAAGATTCAAGTTATCTTAATATTTTTTCCTAATAGTTTATCACTATTAGCATAACATTAGAAACTGTTCTATGAACGTCAGTCTTACAACAGAACTACAAATAATGTAACCTTCCCTATCATTTATACAAGTACCAAAGGAAAGAAGAGTCCAATAACTAACAGAGAAGTGAAGAAAATCTAAAAGAAATAATGAGACAATGATTAAAACTAAATTTAAAAATTTGAGCTATGGAAATACAAAAAAACCTTTTCTTAATCCAACAGCAGCAAGATGTGACACATGGTAATTGTGGCTTCCCAAGCTTCCAAAGTCTGTTTTCAAATTCAGAAGTCAGATGATTTCCATGGCTGTAATAATACATTATTAACAAACATGATGCTCACATCGACCACTGTTCATTGCACACCCTTTCCTGAGTCTGAATTTTGAACTAGTAAAACTTCACTGCACTGTTACTGAACAGTGCACAGGCTGCCCCATCCCCACAAGTGCTGGAGCTGCCACAGTAGCACAATGGCTGTTCATGGGATGAAGGGTGACAGACCCACTCACACTGCCCAGGGACCAAAGGTGAGGTGTCCCTCACACCCTCTGCTTTTTGTTACACCACACAGCTCATGCACTGTGCAACCCTGCCCTACCTGCACCAGCACACAATCCAGGGACAGCATGGAAGAGGGATGAGGAGCTGCAGAAAAAGTCTCAGAAGCACAGCACCCACGTGCTTCAAGTTTCTGCAGTCTGCAACTCACACCTCTGTCAATGAGGCCATTCTAAAAATTTTCATACAGAAGCAACCAGGCCAACAGAGGGTTTTACAACCAAAGTAACAAAAATTTCAAAACACTTCCCTACACTTTCTTTTTCCCATGAACTTAGTGGAAATATCTACGGTACCATTCCAAGTTATCTTTGGAATAAGGCTATATTTATCTACAGAAGGCACAGAGGAGGGGAAAAAGAGCCTAAGAAGCCAAATAACTGGAAAGATTGTTCAACAAATGGAACTATGAAAAACAACAACAAAGCAAGGAGCTGGTGTTTGCCTGGCATCTAGAGAAAGTTGACAGACTAAGGAACCTGCTTTACCAAAAGTCTACACACACAAAAAATAAACTCTCAACCAAGCCTTCAAGTATTTGGCAAATGGAAAATGTGATATTTCTTCTTTTTGTGGGTATGAACGATAAAGAATTTAAAACATTTCAGCTGAGAAGGCTCAGAAGCATGTCACTAATTTTGAGAGGAATGAAGATGTGATTAGAGGGTTATTTGTATTTCTATCAGCCATTCTTGCATGAAACAATTATGTTAGAGAGACCAGATTCAGACTTTCTGCTTTTCTTTTTTTGTCCAGGATCTGTGGCCATCTTTCTGAATTCATCTTTCCTCCCTACACTTCCTTCATACTGTAAGGTGTAAAAAAGTTTAAAAAAAAAAATAAAGCCACTTGAAAGGTAAGAAGAGTTGATCTATACTCAGTGGGATCACAGCACATAACTCTAATGGTTAGAGAATTGATAAGAATATGTTAGAAACCAAGTCCTGGTTAGCAAATCCTCAAATACTTATGCACTTACCAGTGCATCCACTCAAGCAAAAGTTCTCTTTGCTATTCACACCTGACACCAAACTAGAGCAATATTATCCAACTTGCCAGAAAGTACAGATGCTCTTCAAATTAAGGCATGTGATGGTGGCAGAGGGTACACTTTACAATAACTTGTATTCTCTGTGATCTCACAAACTACAAAACTATGAACACAAATAAACAAAAAGTTCCTGAACACTCCACCTTAACACCACAACAAGAGAAGAAAAGTCATTCTGACTCTGTATAGGAAGTAAAATATAGATAATTCTTGATAAAGTGGTTATAACATGCACTGAAATTAGTATCAGACTACCTATGATCAGCTTCATTTCCTATCAAAAGCAGAAACAGTAACACAATTAAATCCATGTTTCCAGACTGCAAAGGACAACCAAACCATGTCTTTTCTACATTCCTTCTTGCAGTGACACAAGCTGCAAAGTCTTTTAGTGAATGGGAAAAGTGTTTCATCAGCTTCCCCAAATGGCCACAGAACAATTCTGATCTCAAGTTATAAAGTGTAAAGATAGAAAGGGTGCTTATAATGTGTCTAATGTGATAACCTAAAACTTCAGTGCAGGTTCAGCTTTAATAAACAACTGTGAAAGGTGGAAGCTGTGATAGTAAAATCAAAACCTGCAAATATTTGAAGGAGTTGTTCCAGCAGTTTCGTCAGCAGCTGATCTATAACAGCCACCCTCTGTGTCCATTTCACATCCCTGAACATTTTCCAAGCTCCCCATCCTTAGGGGGCTGTATGCAAGCTGCATCCCCAGTGGGGCACTGCTGGAGGCGCTGCTGCAGCAGTGCACAGGGACCTGGGGTGTGGGTCCAGCAAGAGCCCAACAGGCACTGCCTGGGAGCTTACTGCCCATGGGAGGGCTCCTGCCAGAGAGATGAAAGCAGAAAGCCAGGACTGGGTGGTTAAGACTGTGTGCTCTCAGTCTCAGAATAGACAAATGCAAATGTAATCACGCCCAGGCCACCTCTCCTGCCATTTACCACAGGGCTCACAGTGATGGCCATCACTTTCTCACAATGATTTACAAACTTGGATTTTCAGGAACAAAGCTTTCATAGACATCATGTTTCACAAATCTTTTTTGGTGTCTCTACAAATAAATTTCAAAAGTTAGACAACGGTTTATAACCATAAAGTCCCTTCTAATCTCAACCTTGGGATAAAGAGTATTTTTATCAGAAAGAGGTATCAAATGACAAGACAATGGAGAATGTTTAAGGAGGTCATGGCTTTTTTTGGGAATCCAACAGTAGCAAAAGGAAATGCCATGAAAACTTTCAATTCAATAAAACAGAAACCACTCCAAAGTTTTCAAATCCCAGGCTAGCAATGTGTCATAAAACATGTGATCACTTGTGGACCTGCAGGCTCTCTGTGATCCACTGGCCTACCTCTGTAACCTACACTTCATCAAGAGAAGCAGAGTGGGAAACCAGATGACAAAGCCACACAGGCTCAAATTAAATACTGTCCTGGGAAGTGACTTCACACGAGCAGCAGAGGTGGCTTTCTGCTGACTCCTTGCAGGGCCTGTTTCTCCTCCATCACCAAGGTTGCAGCACTGTCTGGGAGCCCAGCAGCACAGCGGGGTCACTCTGCAGCACCTGCTCCACAACCACCAGCAGATCCATGTACACAGAATGCCCTACAACCACCAAAACCATGCTGCAAGTTAGTTTTTCTTACAAGGTTTCCTGTTGGCCTCAGCTCTGCAAGGCTCAAATCTTCTCTACAGAGGGCAGTCTGGCTGAAATGCAGTGATGGATGGCAGAAGATGTCTTTTCCTGACACAAAAGTATGATGATGTACACAAGTAGACTCCATGTCCAAAGACAAGCACTAAGCTAGTTCAGATCTGTCCACGGTCTCAATCCTTCATGAAGCAGAACCAAGCTCTCCCAAGGAGCTGGTCCAATGGGAAGGAGCAACTCAAAAAAGAACCCAACAAACCTTTATGAACAGGCTAGTTTCTAACTTGGGCATGTTAGCAATTTCATCAGTTACAGGACAGACCTGTCAACATTTGACACTGTTCTAACAAACTACAATTAGGAAAACATACTAAAAAAAATGAAAAGCCATTAAATAATTATCCACGAGTCTATAAAGTCAACACTCCTGGGTAGTCACCCAAATGTTCAAATATTTTTATTATCTGTGAAAATGACAATTTCTTATTTTAGATTACATGTCCTGATAGTTTTCAGCAGTACAAAGAGAAATACAATTGAGAAATAGCCCCATGTAATATACACAGGGAAAAAAATCCATTTCAAGACCTCCTCCAAGCACTACTAGTAGAGAAAATCCCCCCTATACTTCAGTTAGAGTCAGAAAACTGGAAATAAAACATAGATGAAGTATCAGGGCACTGACTTGTACAATAACTTAACCAAGTGTGTGTCTATATATTTCAAAGTTGCTATTGCCAATATAACTGTAAAATTTAAGAAGAAACACTTTAGTCTAACATACCTATTTTTCCACACCAAACAGAACTTTTCCTTTGTAATGATGTGTATCAGTGTTAGTTCACTCTTGAAATTCATCATAAATGACATGCTTCATGACATATGCTTCAATTAGAAGAACCAGACAGAAACTCAACGGGTTTTGTTTGTTGTGAGTATTGTTTTTAAGAACACACATCCAAGCCAATTAAACTTAAATAACTCACCTTGTGATATTCTACTTCTTCTCTTCTTACAGCTTATAGATAACCTTTGCCCTGAACTAAAGCAGCAATTCAGACAACTGCAGTCTGAAGTTCCTTCTGATGTACAAACCCAGCAAAGTTGCCTTTTCCCCCCAAAATGTCTTCTATACATAGAACCCACTGCAGTCCAAATATCGTGGCTTGGGTAATTTTTATCTCAAATGACACTGGTATAACACTGACTCAGACATCCAAATGTGTGGGTTCAAATCATGAAACTCCTTCAGAAAAGGTCCACCCCTGTCACATTTATGCAGGATGCTCTACTGAAGCATCTGAAACTGAATTATATGATGTAATTAACTCTGTTCAGGAAAAGGAGAATTTGTGTACCCAGTGATCATCTGGCTTGGGATATTTTTACAATGCATTCCCGCACTCTGTGTTCAATTCAACCCTAAGCTGCTTATGCAGATACTAAACACAACACATGATTAATTTGTGCATCTTTATTCTTTTAAAATATCTGATAAAGACAAGGAATAGGTCAATTTGCCCCTGTGGAATTTCACCAACAGACCCTTATAAACCTTCTTCCTAGAGACAGGAATAATATTGGCATATTATTTGGTTCCAGATATATTTAATTAATACCAACTGACATAGCTTCTCTTAGTTGTGGACTTCCACTGCATAAGATGAACAGACAGCAAAACCTCTGCCATCCAAGGATTTTTTTGTAGATGTACTGTCTTCACCATAAGAAAAACTCCCCTTGGAATTTGTTACTATGACGATATATTGCTCTGGAGATCTGAGTATGGTGGAGTGGATTTGCATTTTCTACCCTTACTGAAGTCTTTGTACACATGAGAAAGCAATCACTTACACATGGGATTAATGTTTTTTTCCAAATGCATAGGGAATGTTCAACTCGTTGAGAATATATTGGAAATATATTCAGAAAATTATCATGTAACTGCCAATCCAGAATTAATTCAAAAGTCACTGATAGCCTAGACCAGCTTCATGTTGATGTTTCACCAGTCATTAGTAGCAGAATGAATAAATATTTTAGAATACTATGGGGATATTAAGTTTTATTTAACAGTGGAAATGCTGAAAGATAGCCAACTGAGAGTAACAGTGAGGCCATGATTTCTTCATATAAAGCCTGGCCTCTGCTGTATTTGCAAGGCATTTGCTCACTCAACCACACGAGCTCTTTATTTTATGATGCAGTCATTTCAAGGAAGACTCCAAAGCACTTAGCAGCACAAGCAGTGAAGCAGCAGCTTGGACATCACATAGGTTCCAAGGAGAAAAAGTTTACCTTTTACTTTTGGGACTCATTTGTTGGTGTTTCACCAGACCTCCCATTCTCCCTTGCTCAACTACACATGGCAGGGGAGAAATACAGGTTGTGACTGAAACCCGTTACTAAAATCCCATATTGTCTGGCACCTGCCAGTGTCCTCTCTTCTCCCACTCCTGAAAACTGGCTATGAGATCCTGGAGACACGCCCCATTGCATAAGGGCAACACAACCTCTGCCTGAGGTCTGGGACCCTGCAGGCATCCCTGGTCACACACAGCAAGCACAGGGGAGCAGTGGGCACACGGCTGTGCAGGATGAGCACAGAGCAGCAGTGGGCACACGGCTGTGCAGGATGAGCACAGAGCAGCAGTGGGCACAGGGCTGTGCAGGATGAGCACAGAGCAGCAGTGGGCACACGGCTGTGCAGGATGAGCACAGAGCAGCAGTGGGCACACGGCTGTGCAGGATGAGCACAGCGGAGCAGCAGGCACACAGTTCTGCAGGATGAGCACAGAGCAGCAGTGGGCACAGGGCTGTGCAGGATGAGCACAGAGCAGCAGTGGGCACACGGCTCTGCAGGATGAGCACAGGGGAGCAGTGGGCACAGGGCTGTGCAGGATGAGCACAGGGGAGCAGTGGGCACAGGGCTGTGCAGGATGAGCACAGGGGAGCAGTGGGCACAGGGCTGTGCAGGATGAGCACAGGGGAGCAGTGGGCACACGGCTCTGCAGGATGAGCACAGGGGAGCAGTGGGCACACGGCTGTGCAGGATGAGCACAGAGCAGTGGGCACACGGCTCTGCAGGATGAGCACAGGGGAGCAGTGGGCACACGGCTCTGCAGGATGAGCACAGAGCAGCAGTGGGCACAGGGCTGTGCAGGATGAGCACAGAGCAGCAGTGGGCACACGGCTCTGCAGGATGAGCACAGGGGAGCAGTGGGCACACGGCTGTGCAGGATGAGCACAGAGCAGCAGTGGGCACACGGCTGTGCAGGATGAGCACAGAGCAGTGGGCACACGGCTCTGCAGGATGAGCACAGAGCAGCAGTGGGCACACGGCTCTGCAGGATGAGCACAGGGGAGCAGTGGGCACACGGCTCTGCAGGATGAGCACAGAGCAGCAGTGGGCACACGGCTGTGCAGGATGAGCACACAGCAGTGGGCACACGGCTCTGCAGGATGAGCACAGGGGAGCAGTGGGCACAGGGCTGTGCAGGATGAGCACAGGGGAGCAGTGGGCACACGGCTCTGCAGGATGAGCACAGAGCAGTGGGCACACGGCTCTGCAGGATGAGCACAGCGGAGCAGCAGGCACACAGCTCTGCAGGATGAGCACAGAGCAGTGGGTACACAGCTCTGCAGGATGAGCACAGAGCAGCAGTGGGCACAGGGCTGTGTGGGACACAGGACAGCTACTGTGCATTCCCTGCCACCCAGACAGGGTGTCTCTAAGGATGCAACCCTGCAGGGATTGCCCACAGCAGTGCTGCTGCATTGCCTCCTTCAGCCGAGTCTAGAGCAGCTGCCCATGCCGCTGCTCCTGCTGGCAACACCTGCCAGCATATTGCACAGTGGTTCTGGCAAACCCAGCCCATTGAGTCAACAGTCACTCCAGTCATGAAAAATGGGAGATCCTCTGGCTTTCAACTGCATATGTATGCTGGATTTTTTTGGTTTTGGGGATTAGAAGGGATCAAAATCCGTCCATTTCTATGTCAGAGGTGCATTACTCTTCTACTCAATATGTGAATTTATCAATAAATTTGTATGAGCATAATTAAAATTCTCTTTAAATAGGCAGCAGTAACAGCAAAGCAAGGGCCAAGAAACATGCTTTGCTCAAATGCACAAATTCCAGTTTTAACCCATTATGTGTCCTTCTGCAGAGCACAGCAGTGGGGGGCACTTCCACAGGTGGTACTAGGGACAGTGTTGTCCCAGCACACCACGGAACACCAGGATAGCTGGGCTGCACCGTCTCGGGACCCTGCAGCCTCATCACCGCCTGGTTTCCCGAGGATAATCCAGGGGGCCAGGGAACCCCCCGACACGCGAGCGGGCCCGGGCTCCCGCTGCAGGCCGCGCCGGGCCCGCCGTTACCGCGGCAACGCGCGGCCGAGCCCCGCGGCCCCGTGACGGCAGCGCCGGCCCGGCCCGCCCGCGCGTTGCCGCGGAGACGCCCCGTCGCCACGGCGACCATCACGCTGCCCTCCCTGGCCGCCAGCCCCAGCGCTAACGCGGAAAAATAAAAACCTCAGCCGCCACGAGAGCCGTCAGCGTTACTGCTCACGCCCGGGCTGCTGCGGACCCTGCTGCGGCCTCATCACCCGTCCCCATCCCGAGGGGGTGCGCCAGCACGGGCCATGAACCCCATTCCTTACTAGCATCGAGGGGAAAGCAGCTCTGCCAAACCTCAGCTTTGTGGATGGCAGCCATAGATTACGCCTCTTTGCCAACACTGGTCGTAAGTGAAGGCCAGATCAAAAAACGAAAAACAGACGAAAAACCCCACCCCATGTCAGTTTTACTGAAGCAAGGAGTAAATCCAGGCTAATCCTAAGGGCCACCATGGGCACCTATCCACCACCAAGGGCTGGTCAGGCCGCCCGGCCACCGGCTCACCTGGTGGACATACTGTGGCTGCAAAGGCAACATGGCCCTCAGCTCTCCCAGGAAAAGAACGGGCCCGTCTCCTCGAGTGAGTGAGGGAATCAATGGTGCCTTCACCAAACGGGTAAGTGGGCACTTCGGAGCTCTCCATTTTCCTCTCTGCGCTCTAAGTGCAGGCGTTCCTGTGCCCAGCGGGTATGGCAGGGAGGCTGCAGGCTCTGCTGGGGAAGCCCCTGGCGCCAGCAGCGGCAGCAGCAGCTGAGGCGCCCTGGACAGGCCGCCCGAGGCCAGGCACCGCTCCCGGGCTGTCCCACCAGCACACTCCAAACTGCACCACCTGACTGCCTGCCTTAGTGTCTCACCCGAGGATAAAACAAAACACCACAGCAAACATTCAGAGTTGTACAATGCATCTGGTTCTTACCTTTGATATGCCTGAGGAGATGTGGGAGGTGTATTGAACACATGCGAATATGGGTGATAGGGTGTCTTTTTCAAAGCCTGAATAAGATTTTGTCTATATTCTGGGTCTATACACCATAAGGACCCCTTTCCAATACTCTGCAAAGAGAAAAGAATTAAAAACAAAAATCAGATGCTTGATCTAACGGCACAGCCTTATTCATTTAGCAGTTTTTGTCAGAAAAAGCAGTAGGGTTTGGGTTTTTTGTCTGATAGAAGTGAACATAATTTGCTTGCCAGAGATTATTGCTCCATTAATAATATATTATGATATGACTTATGATTTAAATCACAATTCTAAGGGGAAAAAAAAGTAAGAATGAATGTTTGGTTGCTCTTTCCCTCCTTTCTCTTGTTACTAGTTAATATTATTTAATAATATCTGGCAATTTTCCAATCACCCCCTATTGGAAAAATAAGAAGCTACAGTTAACTGCTTAACAGAAACTTTTAAGAAAAGCATCTTGCCTTTGGAAGTGGTTTTCTTTTCCTTTTGCTCTTATACAAACAGAAACAAGGCTAAAAAGGAGGGGGTTAAACACCCTAGCAACTGTTTTAAAAATAAAAGGACTTAATCCTCCAACCCACATGACATCAATGCCATTATACTACAAGAGGAAATTAATCATCTTTTCTCCCCAGAGGGGAAAAAAATACCCAAAAAACCCAAAACAACCAACGAACCAAAAACATAAAAAAAAGCCAGTATAATCAGAGTATAACCATTTAAGGGAGTTGTGAAATTGTGATCGGCTAAAACAACAGTTACTGTAATTACCGTTTCTGGACACAAGGAATAATGCAAGCAGTCAATCTGTAAAGCAAAGATTACACTAAAATTCAGTGTTTATTCTTCAGTTACAAGCAGTGCAATTTCATTTCTTGTCTCAATCCCATCAGAGGTCAGGCTGAGGATATTTTGGATTGTTTTGTGTGAGTTCTCAAACAAATATGAAAACTTTGCCTCAGCTTTACTATGAAAGCATGTGGAATGATAGTTCAGGAGCAGTCTTGCTCTGGTTGAACATACATAAAAACAAACACCATTCCTAAGTGTTGACTGAACTCCCCTGGCAGGCTTTCAAGGCATTATGCTAAGATTTTTGGGTAAATGTTCATGTTTCCTGGGACAGGTGGAGGAGGCTGTGTTACTGCCTATAGCTGCTTTTCAACCCAGGACCATCCCTTTTCTCTGCTTCAACTTCCGTCAGTGAAACAAAGCTCTCAGTAAACCTGTTAAAGAACAAGCACACACAAACAGAATCACATCACAAGAGGGATATTATTTTCTTAAACCATATAGAAGACCAAAACCAGACACTTGCTTCCTTTTGAAAACTTGTATCTTTGCCCTACCACCACCTAAGTGCTTCTCTGCCCCGCGGACAGCTTTAGAATACACAGTGCAACATGCAAATCCCTTACACACAGCAAATTTGCACTAAATTCTCCTCCCCAAAAATAACTGAAAAAGAAGAGTCTTCCCCGATGTCACTGAATGGCTGCATGTGCATCTAGAAAGTTTCCAGCACCATTTGAGACTTGGCTTGAAAGAGAAGGAGAGCAGCCAGCACAACCCACAGGAGCTGAGAGTTTTCTGCCAGAAAGAAGCACGGCTGCATGCTGCTCTGGTGGAACAGGAGCACAGGGTCAAAACTCTTCAGGGTGACTTCCAGGGTTCAAGCCATCCATCCTTTTACTGCCCAAAGGTGCCCAGCCAGGAGGCCACGGAAGAGAGGGACAGACATCTCTCAGCTCTTGAAGTGAAGCAAGGCCCTGATACAGCCAAAACCCCCCAGACTCAAGGGGGGCTAGAGACACAGCAAGCAGGACTCTTCAGCTCTCATCTCAGTAAAGCACTACAGCAAACGACAGAGATCCAGTGGTGCTGTCAGCTGGGGAAGCTGTGCACCACACTTCTCAAACCAGTCTGCAATAAGGAGGTTGTGATGCTTAGCCCTCTTAAATATGGGACAACTAGCCAGACACATGATAAGCCCACTAAGTGATTTTTAGGCAAAGGACAGAGTCAAAAATAGAATCCAAACATCCCAAATTCCACTTCCATGCTCTATCCAAGACCCAGACTAAGAACATAAAATTTCCTTTTAAGCAAGCGAAGAGCAAAACTAGGAACATTTTTTAGGAGAAAACCTTTGCTGGATTCCTTACTTCTTACAGCATGGGATAAGCTCATAAAAAAAGCTACACTTAAATACCATCTACCTTATTTGTACTTACTGGAATACAACATATTGTTTTCAAACTTCTCTCTTTTTCACTTACTTCCAAGATAGACTTTTCATCTGCTTGGAAGAGATTATTCCCCAAAGCCCACTAGTTACTTTAAACTGAGGGCCTTACAATATGAAGTCACTACTGAAGAGTGACTTCAAAACCTTTCATTACTGTTAAGATAAATTTGTGTGGCTTGCCCATATTCTTGCAAAAGCCAAAAATAATCTCACTGAAAAACAGGAACTCTCACAAAAAACACTGAGAAGTACACTCCTCATTAAAAAAGCACTAGGAAAGCAGACTTGGTATATTTTCACTACAACTGAGCTGACTTATAATTTACCAGCATAAACAAATGTAATTTAAGGCAAAGCTCGCCAACTTTACAAAGTTCTCTTTTAAGACAATTATTTTTGTTTTTCAACAATCACCTAAGAGAACGTGGAAAAAAAAAGGAAAACTGAAGTGACATCTGGTTAAGAAACATTCTTGACTGTTGGGAGGCGTGAAGAGCTCCGTTAACTGTCTGTTCAGATGTGTCATTACTCTTCCCATACACAGAACAGTCACAGGAAAGGAAATCATTGGAGCTCAGACCCGTCGGTTAGTGATTAATTTCCATCTTATGACACTTGGCGTGCTGCTTCACTACCTCTTCCAAGCCAAAAGTCAATAGTGACTCCAATCAAAAACCAGAAAGGCAGGGTCAAAAAAACCCCCTCTGGATTACATTTGTCTCCCAGGCAACAAGTGACTGAGGAGTGGATAACAGCCCCCTGATCTCCTCAGCACTTGGAGTGCTCTCAGATCTCCCGACCTGCCACCTCTCCCCAGGACCAGGCACAGCCACCTCCTTCCTGCCAAACACAGGTTACAGCTTCTGCATCGATTCCTGGTTAAGGGGATTAAAAAATGGGGAATGTCACTACAAGTCCTCTTCGTGGGATCCAAGAGTAAACCATAGTTGAGGGTAAACTATTTCAAAGATGCTAATGGAGAGAGAGAGAAACAGAAAGTTTATAGAAAGAAAGTATATAGTATATGTATATAAATAAACACTATATAGACTACACTGTATATATAGTATATAGGATATAGAATGAAAATACATGAAAGTTTATGACTGAATACTTTATTAAAAAAAATCCTGATTATCTTTTATATGGAGAAATTGCTACTCCTTTTTACATAACTTAAAATATATATAGATTGTACACAATGTTGTGTACTAACTCCCAATTTATTAATAAATTTGCTCTTTCTGAGATTTCAAATATCGAATTCTGATTCCCTTCCAGCCACTGAAGTCAGTGCATTACCATGAAAAGGTACATGATACAGTCAATATTCAATTGTTTTTTCTTCCAATGGACTGCATACAGAAGTTTTTTCATACTACTTTACACAACTCATTAGTATTATATTTGGCCATTTTTCAGTAGAAATGAAAAAAAGATTGAAATTTTAAAATAATTAAAATGCTGCTTGTCAGCTCTTCCAGTTGTTACAGTTGGGAATTCATAGTATTATCCACTAATAGAACTCCTCATTATAATTTTTCCTGCATATACCTTACAACTAACTGCCTGGTCTCACCTATCAACTACTCTCTGCCTGAAGCTCAACTAAAAGAATTGTGTGTTGAGCTCTTTCCAAGACCAGTGTCTGGGAAAAAATACACAGCCTATTGTACTGGATTTGCATGGCCAGATCTTGGTACTGCAGGGGTGACATTCATCTATATAAAAATTTCAGATAGTGTTTATTTGAAAAATTTTGTTCCCTGGTTATTTTAGCACAGACTTGAAAGGTGTTAGGAACACAACCCTTTTCACAGAGCTGTTCTTTCCACTGCCATAAAAACAAGTCTGGCCAAAACAAAGCTTTGGGAGGAGAGTGGATACAGAAACCCCAAAACATGGGATCAGGGAGATGTTGGCATTTCCAAATTTTCCCTTCTGAAGTTCTGGTAACATGTTCACTCTGAATCTGCACCAGGGAAGAGCAGCTCCAGGCACCCATACCTCTCGCAGCAGCATCACCACCAAGATGGTCCCCAAGGGAACAGAACCCTAAGAAAAATCTGCCAGGAGGGAGATTTTTTTCCTCCAGAATGTCTTGCATGTGCCTAGGCCTTCTTCCATAAGCCCATTTCAGTCATTTTCCTCAAAGGAAATTGTTTTTCTCACACAATTTGATGCAATTTACACTCATTAAGCTGGCTCAAATGAAGAGTGTGATAAGTATCCAGAGAGCTGTGGTAAAACAGAGGATGGATGTGGGGAGCCAGGGAGGGGAATGGGAACTCTCCCCTTCTTACAGCAGGAGCCTTGGTGGTATCCTGATGCACCTTATGAAACTGCAGACTGAAAAAGGAAATCCAGGACCCTGGCTGGACATAAAGCAGCTTGTAAGACAAATGGCAAAACCATAATGACATAGAGCAGGGGTAGAGGGGAGAGCAGGGGTGAACTGGGCAGCAAGGCTGGCAGACAGCCCTGGAGGAAAGGCCAGGCTGTGCACGGGAAACCAGAGACACTGACAGGCTGAGCACCAACACAGGTGCCTGGAGGCAGGGAGGAGAGAAACCAAAACAAGACACCCACTAGTGACTCTACAGCCCCACTCAGGCACCTATGCCAGCAGGTGGAGAATTTTAAAACAACTCTGAGTTAAAGACCTTGCTACTACTCCCAAACAACAGCTGCTCACTGAGTACTGTACTTCTCCACTATCAAATCAGGAGGGGATGAGTGGCCATGGCTAGGCTTTCTTGAACCAAAATGATCAGCAGTATGACTCAGGCAGCTACACAGACTGAGGGTGTGCAGGTGTACACCATCTGAGAAGTATGTCACATTAGCTCCAATAACCATGAAAACAAAGAAAAATCAGAAATTTCCTATTACTCAAAAAAGGGCATTTCCACCTAACATCTGCAGCCTCAAGCTATCAAACACTGAAATCAGTCTGACATCTGTCCCTGCCTAACTCAGTGTCGGTTGCTGCAGTCATTAACACAGGACTTGTGAATATCATTAAGGACATCTTCTTCAGTGATTAGGAACCTTTTGTTGCCAGTAATTCACCATCAAGAAGTTCTCTCTCATGGATGAAACCCACTGTTGTTACAACAGGTGATCTCTTTGCAAGTAATAGTGGCGAGATCACTGGGTACTAAAGGTTCTTACTTTAAAGAAATATTTATCTTGAGCTCACTGTGCCCAGTTATACTGCAACAGCAGACTTGAAGCAAACCTTTCACACAGATTTGCCACCAAGCTCATCCATGGGGATGCCCAACAGCTTCTACAGGTCCAAGTGTTCAATATGAGCACAGAAGGGTTTTTACAGAAGCAGAGAGAATTGTATGATCTTCTATGACTGTACCACATTTAATGCAGCAGCACAAAGTCATCAGCCACCTGCTGACACTGTTGTCACTGCTGACACCTGTGCAGGATGCCTCTAGGGGTGGTGAGAGCACACCCAAGGCTGTCAGGCAGCAAGGACCTGCAGAAGCACCCAAGAGAACAAGGCATGATGGAAGAATCTATCCACAAAAAGAGCAGGGTCCTTCACTTACCACCTGACACTGCAGTCACCCAGAGGACAGAGAAATTCTGGAAACCGTGACTGAAACAAGTTTCTGGTTGGTTCCCAGGAACAGCAAACTATCATCAGGAATTCCTCCTGAACACAAATTCCCCTTTTCTCACGCTCTAAAAAAATATATGTATTTAAAAAGAAAAGTGAGGAAATGGAGAAGCAGAAAGAAGGCAAGTAAAATACTTCCTGAGCTGCACCTTATGACACCCTGTCTTCAGCTCTGAAGTGCACTGAGAGGAGCACAATCATCACTCTAAAATCCACCTCAGGAAAGAATGACTTGCTTAAATAACTTTCTTGTACTAAGCAAAGAAACCTGCCAAGTGACTTCAAAGCCATCCCACAATTCTAACACAGATTACACATACTTCACTAAATATACCTCTACTCTCGAAGGTTTGCAAGTGTTGTGCTGGCATTATGGGAAAGAAGTGGTTCATGATTGCAAAATTCACCAAGACTAGAAAATGCAAGCCTGCTGTGACCACTGATGCTATGCTGAATCAGCACTATGAAAGCAAGGGCAGAGATGTTTTTCAATATCCAAGGAGAGAGAACTTGTGCAACCAGGAACACTGCTCAAAGGCCAGCTCTATGCCATTCACTTGCAGACAGTGGTGACAAGAAAAACACACTTTACCCATCCCTCATGTTATAGTATCATGCTCCTCCAAATGAAGGGTATGACTCCTAAAACAGAACCAACTCAGTATTGTACTTCATTTACATGAGGCAGAATGAGCATACTAGTATCAAAACTTGGAAAATCTATTACATAGCAAATTTTAAACTATTTGCCTGGCAAGCACTCAGGAAGATTTAAGATTAGATGCCAAAGCTGGTATGCTGGTCTGTTTAACTATTGCTTATCTTTACTCATTGATATTGCAAGTTATCAAGAAAGTCATGATGTTTCTTGCTCTGCTCTCTTACACAGATTTTCCAGTTTTAAGTAGTTTCATATGGGTGGTCACAGATAATACTAAAACTTTATTCTTTAGAACAGCTTGCCTATACCTTGCATATGAGCCTGGTGGTTTTTCCAGTTACTCCTTTTTTTAAACAATTGAACTTATTTGCAGAAACAAACAAAGCACTGAATCATCTGAGGTCAGCTAGGTTTTTTCTGGGTTCTTTTTTGTTTGTTTGTGGTTTTTGTTTGTTTGTTTTTCCTTTTTTTTTTTTTTTTTTTGTTTCTGTTTTCTTGGTTTTTTTTTTAATTAAGAAGTATGACAGCTAAGGAATTTTTGAAGAAAGAAAAACAAAGCCACTGCCAGTTATTCCTATTATTACAAAACACATTCCTCAGATTCACAGCAATCTTACATAAAAATTACAAATAACTATCCATGCAGTTTAAGGGCAGATTTTCTTCATTCTCTTAATATTTCTAGCACAGACCTAGACAGTGAAATTCTCTATGTCCAGCTTTACAGAATTGCACTACAGACCTTGACTGCATTTTAATGACAGTGACAACTGCTTACTCAGCTTTTAATTTTCATAAAAATCCCCCAACCTACAAACTTAAGAGAGCTAGAAATTTTCCCTGCTCTTCCAAGGAAAGTTCAACAACGTTAGGTGACAGCTTGACACCAAGCTGAAATAAATCTGAAGTAGCATCTGCATACAGCATAACAAAACCCTCACAAACACTTCTGCATGTTTTCAACCATTTTTCAGTAAAGCAGCAGTCACAGCTCAGCTCAAGCACAAAGGTGAAGAAGCATGACGAGAGGAGACCAGCTAAAACAATTACATGCCCATAAACATATGCTCATCTAATGCATGAAATTGAAGTTTTGATGTGAAAGCCTGCTGAAGTACAATATTCAACCCAAGTAAGACAGCTGCATCAAAAAATCATCAGCACTTCTCAAGAAAACAAAAGGTTGTGGCTTTTAAAATCTTATTTTGCTCCAAGTAAAAACATCCATTACTTCAAATCATCCAAGTCCAAGTCTTTGTTTTCACACTCATCTCTTGGTATTTTAGCTGACTTGCTCAGTGAGCTACCCAGTCACCAATCCAGCCATCAACCTCTTACTCCCCTGATCTGACTTTACCAAAGTGGCCTGGTTCTCCCCTAAGTGATGCAGCCACAGGAACCACCTCCACATCTCTGCTGTCACAAGATGGGCACTGTCTTCCTGACTGGAGAGGCTGTGTGGGCATATTACGTCCCTGAGAATGGATGTATGGTTAGAGAGGAAAAGGACTACATTGTCTCAAAAGGAAATAAAAAGGAAGCCAAGAATACAAATAAACAATGATACAGGAATAAATAGGCCAAATCAACATTGAGAAATAACAGCTGAGAAAAGGGAAGGCCACGGTATTCCACAGTCAAAAAAAAAAAAAAATCAAGCAATTTCAGAGGCAAGATGATCCTGCAACACAAAAAAGTGCTGCCAAAACACACACTGTCCAGTGGTCTTCCAATACTAAAGGAGATCAAGTGTCACCAGCACAAGACATACCAGAAGTTTTCTTTGTACTTCTGGGCTTGTACGTGCCATCAGTGAAAGGCCCTGCCCTCTGCAGCAGTGCCTTCTGAGGCTGCCCACCCCCCAAACCTGCAGAGACAGCCCCATTAGTAGTGTCACAGGCACAGACTCTATGGCCTTGGTAGAGCAAAGAAACAGGGGGCACAGGACCGACTGCTTTCAGGTTTTACACAAATGAAGGCATTCATGGGCTTTTCAGCCATTTTTTACCTCAGCACTTCCCCTCATGTGTACAGAAAAGTTAGGAATGTCTTCTAGTGCATGACCTAGACACCCAGCAAGCCTGACCTGAAGCCAAGACTGCCAACCCAAAGCATGTCTCCTGAGTCCTGGGTCCTGATCCTGCAAGTGGCTCTTCAACACCAGGTCTGGAACGATTCTCTACTATTATTTCAGTCATGGTACCCACTGCCCATGGGCACAGCTGGTCCACTGCTCCTCCAGCACACGTCCATTAGTACAGGTAGGCCCACACAAAGCTCACATTGCTAACAGCCAGCAGTGGATCTCCTACACCACATCAGCTTCCCACTGCTCTCATCATAAAACAATTCCTCCAACAGTCTCAGGAGGTGTTGCATTATGTTGCCCTACTCTGAGATTCATATTTAGCATGTTAGATATCTCCTTGTTGAGTTTGTATAAGCGAACCACCCTATAAAGCTATTAGGCTGCCACATGGAAACCCTGCAAGCAGCTCAAGAAAGCAGTCATTAACTGCCCTTAATGCCTGCCTCCTATATAAAGTTGATGTTGTTTCATGCCAGTACCTAGCAACCCCAAACATTGCCCAAAGTCTCCCCAGGCTAGGCAAAGTCTGGGTGCTGAAGAAGACAGGCTGAGACACTTCGAGGGAGGAATGAAGTGCAAGATCAAACAGATGCAGGGAGATGGGCTGGGAAAGCAGGAGAGCCCAGAAGATAAGCCTGTCATCATGATGGGCCATCACAGGCATACTTGAGGGAGATTAGACAGTAAGTAACATTAAAAATGCTGTTTCAGCCTATAGAATTTCTGTGTATACTTGGAAAGTGCAATTATCCCTACACTATTGAAAAGAAAATTGAAAAGATGCAGAAACAAAAGAATAAAAAAAGTCCTTAAGGTCACCTATAAAATCCATGGCAGAAAGGAAAAAAAAAAACCCAGACTTCAGACCAATAGTCCATTTAGTGGGGTGTGCTAATTTCATAGCAGAGGTACACTCATTTAAATACCCAACTGGCTATCCATGCCCTTCATATTATCTACAAATGGAAAATACATAAATTGCCTGTTCTTGCAAATGTATAGTTATATTATATATGAAAACCTAGGGATAATTTTAAAACACAACCCTCCACAGAACAGATATTAAAAAAATTATTCAACACTTAGATCTGTGCTAAAGGTTTACAGGTCACTTTTTGCCTACTGTTGTATTAATGACAAAATAAGCCAGTAAGTGAATTTCCAGGGGAAGGGGTTAACAGCTGGCAGAAATATGCGAGAGGGAACAGGTTGTGCTAAATCCATTATCTGTGACAAATAAAAATAGAAATAAGGAAGACCTGACAAAAGCTAATGGATTTGCACCATTTCCCTCATAACTGTTTATTTAATGCAAGGTTTTCCTTGCTTAGTGTTTAATATTGTGTTGCACGATATATTGAGGAGAAAAAAGAGGCACTTTGATAAACTATTTGAGAGGTTCCCTGGATGTGAGGTTTCCAAGTGTTCTCAGCTATTTGCAGAAACAAAGCTGTGCTCCATCCCAAGCCCCACTCAACAGCCTCAACAGATTTGTCACCTCCAGCAGGCACAGGCTGAAGAATAACCATCCTCCTGCAACAGAGACCTTGGTGCTACCCACATCCATCACACACATTACTTCTGCTACTTACATTTACATTCTACTCTACTCCACTCTGTGTCCCATATCTGCACTAGGTTCAGAGATACTCATTTTTCACTATCTTCCTCCTTCCTCCTCCTCTTTCTCATGGCCAAATGAAACCCCAGAAAGCAAAACAAAACACCTCCCCATGCTGCAAACATCCCCAAAATGAAGCAACTCATGACTGCAGTGAAGTTTTCATCTCGTTCACACAGCCCAAATCAGCATAAACTCATCAGGGCAGGGCCTGGCTTCAGGAGCCTCAACAGCCCAAATGTCATAACATGAAACCTCATAGACTCAAAAAGATCTGGGACTTCATGCAACTTGGCATTTTTGCAAGCAGCCTACACAAATCTTTCTTCCATCCAAACATCAGGTACTACTACAAGCCTCTGGGAAACACCTCCTAAATTAAACAGTAAGACCAATGCCTCTGTAATCAAGACAAACCAGAGAAAGACCAGTTTAGACCTAGGAGCAAACTATCCTGTGTGGAGGTAAAAACCCAGCAGCTATAGCATGCACACTTGCTCTTAGACACTGGGCACTCTGGTGGGATGAGAACGGCAGTGGAAGAGGTCTTTCCTCATCTGATGGGATGTGGCATCTCATTTTTACTGTAAGGCAAACTGAGCAAGAAATCTCACCTGAGAGATGCACCATTGAAACCCACACATAACCAGAGACCAGCAAGCCCTCACTGGACCTTCTGCAGAGTCAGGGTACTACCACCTATGGCAATAACCTCTTCCTGTGTCTTCTGGAGTGCTGGCCATAAAAGCCTTCCTGGGAGAGTCAAAAATGCACCTCAGTTGCACCAGAGCCTTGCAGCATAGGGAAGCTCCAATCTCAAGATGGCAAGGACATCATAAATGCAAGCAGAGACAGGGAGCAGGCTGCTAAGCCACCTGCTTGTCTCCATTGAGTGCTCTGCCACAGGTCACTACAAGCACCCTCTGCCAGCCCTAGCTGTACCTCTGGTCTCCTCTGGCAGCAGTGCCTGAGTGCACAAAGCTTCTTCCCACACCAGCTCCAGCCCATGGATGGTGGGAGATAGCCAGGGCCACGGCATTACCACAGCACTGGGGAACCTGCACCCAGCCCCAGCAGATGAGCAGTCTACCACAAAGTCAGGGAGGGAAAAACAAGTGAGAAGTGTCCTTCTCAGCAAAAAGATGCAGTGGGAGGGGGTGAAAGAAAGCTACATTGTCAGGTCTCATCCAAATCATCTTCAAGGTGAAGTAAGCTAAAAGGAACAATGCAGGAACTTTTCGTTGTGGGAGTCATTAATTCAGACATACTTATATTTTCTCCCATTTTTACTTTAAGTCTGCTGCAGAAGCAAAGGCCTGTAAAAAGAGCAAGAAGATGAACTTGCTTAGTCTTCAAAGTTTAATTCACAGTAAGCTTCATTAAAACTGTAAGAAGACTCCCTTTAATATTTATCTCTACATAGCCATCTCAAAAATAGATTTGACAACTATACGATTTTTTTTGTCTTGGGTTTTTTAGGTGACTGCATTTTTTGCAAGCATGGCTACACAGGTTGCAACTGGTAAAATACTAAAAGTGGCAGAGACAACAAAGTTTGTCATGAAAAACTTCTGCAGCATGAGCCACTGAATCAAGTGTATTTTTGAGTGGATAATCAGCTTCCCTGAGCACCTTTACCACTGAAACAGATTTGAAATTGTGCAGAAAGTTTATTATTAAGCACAGTAAAGTGATTATATTAGAGAAATAATATCTGAACTCACTGGTGTGCAAAAAAGGCATATTTAAATCTACAATTTTTCCAAGGAAGCTAGCAAGCCCCTAATCAAAACCTACATCTTGGCAAGACTAGAATTCACAGGTTTATTCATGTTATTTCCTGGGCAGACTAGTCCTACATTAGCAGAGCATTAATCAAAGTCTAAATACTTAACCAAATCCTGACTCAATATAAATTATTCCTCTGTTTAGAATCTACCTCATTTTTCCAGATGCCATTCCAAATCTCACAATGATTTTGCTATAATAGTAAAGAAAAAATGAGTTTCCTCAAACTCACAGGAGAGCATCAAAAAGGCATGAGAGACAGCAGCAGAGAGCCAGCCTGCAAACTCAGTGAAACAGACCCAGCAGAAATAGCAATGTCCCTCTTCAGGGCGCTCTAAGCTGGTAGCAAACAGGATGTGAGCATCAGTCACTGTGTGCAATAAGAGGTTATTCAGGATAGCAAGTTCAGGCATAGACCAAGTCTTTTACCCAGTAAGGAAAGAGTGGGAGGAAGGAGGGGGTAAAAAACAGCTTTCAACCTACACACCACAGACCTGCCTATTTGGGTTTTCCCTAGCTTCTTTTTAACTGAATGATCTCACAAGCAGTCATGTTTCATTTTCAGTACGATGTTCACAGGACGCCCCCATGAAACAGGAAGCCTGCATGTGTCTGTAGTGTACTGAAAGAAGAAATGACAAGCTTCTCAAGAAAATGAGACACTGGACAACCCCAGCAGCACCAGCAACCCTGAGAAGAGAACTAGGGCACTTAATAAAAGACACACCATCTACAGAAAGAAGGATTGATGCTCAGCTTGAACAGAACAAGGAAAGAGAGAGAGAGTTTAGAGTAGGGGAGGGGAAACGAAACTGGACGAAGTCTAGAAACTTCTGAAAAAAGCTGGGTCAACTTCTACATGGGGCTAAGTCACCATCTTCACCCTCCCACTCCTCGGTGTTTACCAGGAAGTTATTACTCATTCTGATCATTCTGTGCATACAGAAAGGCTGCAGATCAGTATTGCACAAGACTGAAAGGTGACCAGTGATTACACATCAGTGTATGAATTCATCTGACTTAACATGCCTGGAGTGGAAGGAAACAGGGAGAAACAATTTCTGAGCAGACTCCAGTGATAAAAACTGATTACTTGCCCAACATCAGATGATGATGTGAGGAGTTCAGAAGTACCAAGGAAGAGAAGACGTATGATAGTCTCAGACGGTTAAAAAAGTTGTTTTCCTCCAAATTATTCATGATCAAATATGCCTTTGAATAGATCTAGCATCTAAAGGAAAAGAAAATCTCATTTAGGGATGCCAAAGCAAGGCTATTTTGATGACACAGGTGTCATGCAATCAGGCCTGCTGTGACCTGAGTCACTGCTCCACATCTCCTGTGATCTTTTTCTTGATCAGTTTCACACAGGAAGTCTTCATATCTGACATGCCGAAAATAGCATATGGTTTACAAATGAAAATCCTGTTTCAAAAAAGGCTGCAACTTTTTTTCTTCTTCAAAATGCAAATACACTTTCAGTACAGTGCAACAGTAACTAAAAACACTTGTCTCTGCATTCCCCAGACAGAGGCTTATGATCCGTTACATTTAAAGATGATGCAGATAGGAAAAAAAAAAAGAGAACTAAGGCGTATTTGTGTCAGGGGGAAACCACAAAAACAGCAATTAGAATTGAATAGCTGAAGGTGAAAAGCAACCTAAAATAACATGGAAATGCCCCTACAGAGAAAAATGCATAGGTAGAAAATGTAGTCCCATCAGCTGAAGGCCCTATCCAGAGGTTGAACAAAAAGGAATGGATGCCTTATATTGATTCCATTCATCCTACCAATACTGAAAAACTTAAACAGCAGTCATCTTACTTTTCAGAGCTGAATAATGCACCAAACTCTGCTGAAAACCAGTGGCCAGCCTTTGAGGATGGTGGTGTAAAAACCCATCGCTGGTTGCCCTTGCAAGAGGAAGCCAGTTACACCAGCTCCAAAGCTCCAGCCCATAAAAAGGGCTTATTGCTCCCAAGGGTCCTGCTCTCCTCATAGCTGCACCCAATGACCACAAATGCTGACATCTGCACTGTATGGTGAAGGACTTCTGTAATTACTGTGTTAGTCTTGGAAAATACTTTTCAAGCAATACTAAACACACCACTAACAGAAGAGTTTGAAAGGAACTTGACTTGCTTTATTGCAGCCTCCAGAATCTGGCTTTAATGTTGCTGATTCATAGCATTTTTAGCATGTTGGTATTCTAGATATTTCTATTAGAAAGTTGTGAGATGGTGCAAAGTCAAGGGGGAGGGGGGCCAGGGACAAACCAAAAAACCATTCCAGCTGCCTTTGCTTCTATAAAAGAGCTTGTAAAAGTCCTTAAAGACTCTAAAATAAGGCACATGGCTCCTCCCTTCATTGTTTTAAATGACAACGTGATTTTTAAGCCAATTTCATAACTTTTAAGATACAAATCTCTATATAAATAGCCTCCCACACCACTCTTATCATATCTATTCACATTATTACACAAACACACCCTTAGATGCTAACATTACTTGGTCAAAATTAAAAACCATGCAACACAAACAGAAAATTTATTTAAGCAATTGCAAAATTCCCTTCCTTTCCAAACAAAAGCATGTCTTGGTACACAGTACAAGAAGTCCAAAGCTACACATGGTATGGACTGAAAACCTGTTTAAACCACTAGAATTGTTTTGATTTTTCATCTGATTCCAAACAAGAGGAATCAACAGATAGTCAAAACACAAAAAAAGGCAAATTCACTGATGAAGTCAAATTAATGATTATCAAATTAATAATGTCAAATTAATGATTCAAAGTGCCAATCCAACAAGACTGCAAAAACCCTGTTTTATAAATAACAAGGGGAATAAATATAAGATGATATGGCACACAAGTGGATAACTCTACCATAATTAAGACATGGCCCCTTGTCCCATCAGCCCAAGCCAGCCAAATACATTTTGGGCATACCAGATACTACTGGAGGGTGGTACTGGTGAAACAGCAGAAGGTAATCAGCAGAAGTGGTTAGATTATAAGCATATTTACTTTGAAACTGAAATAATGCAAATATTTTAGCTGGTGGGAAGAAGACATTTTCCAAGTCACAGAAGAAAAGGATGAAAAAGCATAACCTTTCCTACAATTTCATTGCTACAAATTAAAATCAAAGCTTTCCAAATGAAAACTTTTTTTCTTTCAAAAAAGAATGACTGAAAACCTCGTCTCTTAACGGAAAGGGTCACAATTACATTTCTGTTTTCCCAAATTCAAAATTAGTCAACTCTAAAATCTAACAGCAAATGACACTCAAAGCAGACTTGCTAAGCCAAGAACAAGGAACTTTATTCTTCAAATGTAGCGAAATATTACAGGTGTTTCACCAAAACCTGAAACAACAAAAAATTAGACAAACTGGAGTAGTTCTACTAAATTTTAAATGCTGATTAGTTTTGGGAAAAAACATGAGAGATAGTTCAGGTTACTTAAGACTCTTAATTTAGAGGTATCTGCTTGGACTAACTTGTAACCAATTGTGGCAACACATCTTTCCCAAGGAAATTTTGCAGAGATTAGCTCAGGTGGTTAGAACATGGTACTACTGATAATGACAGGGTTGCAGGTTTGATCCCTGTCTGGGCCATTCACTTGAGAGCTGGGCTTGAAGGTACTTGTGTGTCTCTTCCAACACAGAATATTCTGTGATTCAAGATGTACCATTATGACAGCATCATGTTTTCCTGGCACAGAGACATAAGCAGACAAAGCTCTATCTAACAACCCAATTTTTGCTCCCATTTTTCCTTGAAAGTGTTTGGATGATCTAAAAGACAGTGTGACTCCCTAATGGTTTTGATATATAAAAAGTATTTTTGTATGCACACATATATACAGATAGACTTTTAAAAAAATTAAGCAGAAAAGGGGAGTACATCATGAACAATAAAATTGCATTTGCCTCAAGAGACTGCATCTTCTGTGCAATTTGTCTCTATGATAGCTTCTTTACTCATTCTCTGCCATGCAGCCAGAACTCTAGAAAGTATTACAGATCAATATAAAATTGTAAACCAAACCTACACTCTTTTACAAAAGCAAGGTCTGTATAATTTAACCCTGAGCATTGTAGGGGAAAACCTGCAGCTGTATAAAGAAGGGTAAGAGAGAGAAAACACAAATAAATTAGTGTAATGAGCAAAAAATAAAAGGATTACATTAATTTTCAAAACAGGAAAAAAAACATTTTGGACAAGTTTATCCTACTGCTTCAAAGCAAACCATGCAACGATACAAATGCCAGCATTTGTCTAATTCTCAACCACAACCTGACTCCCCAGCTTCCCATCTCTCCTAACTGAAGCCTGAAAACCTGCACTTTCTATGCACACCATGCATTCCTGCTTACTTCAGCTATGCAGGAAAGCCAGCAAACTACCTACACCATTGTATCATAAAATGATTTTTCACCCAGAGGATGGCTGGCAGCAGCAGGCAGTTCTTGAATCTGTCAAACATTCTCTCCAAAAGCCTTCAAAGTGCTCCCAGGAGCAGTGATGATCTCTGGAAGTGCAGTGATTCTGGGTTTTCCTGGGGCTTGAGAAGGCTGCACACAACCAGGCACTGCAAAGCAGTGGTACCGAGAAGAATTCTTCAAACACAACTTTTCCTGAATGGCAAAGACTTTAGTCCTAAAGATGAAGATCTTGTCCTTGCAAGGTCTATGTAGTTCTCAATTATTTAAAGAGATCTAATCACAAAAGTTCTACATTTATTACATGCTGAACCACTAAACCTTAATGGTGATGTTTAACATTCCTCCTGCTAATGTAAAATCAAAACATTTCATGAATGATTTCTCTATTTTTACTGAAGCATGCAGAACCTACAAGACATGTTCCCACTCTCCCCACTAAAGAGTGAGGAAAAGAGATAAAGATATGTAAATGAAAGCTTGAGATAACGTATGCCAGCAACTAACCTTAGTCTTGCATTAACCCCCCACAGCCCCTGCAGGTTGCACTGTAGACACTTTTTTTCAACTATAAACTCAGAAATACATTCATAATAATTACTTCATCTCAGTAAGTATGTTCCCACAAGTAGGCAGCTGTGGGATCTCATAAACATAGTTCTGCAGCACAGGCTAATTTCCTGCTCAAAGCTTGAATGAATGTGAATTCATCATACAACTAGATTCTCTTATGCAAAATTCCATCAAAAAGTTTCTGCTCCACGTACTGCCACAGACAATTCTCCATGCCAATACTTCCCTGTTCATTCCTCTGCTTACCAACAGTTGTCTTTCAGCAAGTTACACAAGTGCTTCAAAATCCTGAGAGCTCTCAGCTAGTGGTAAATTGCTACTCTTCGCTGTTGAAATGAAATATAGCAATTCAGCATGCTGTAGATAGTGTTTTGGTATCTTAAGTCACTGGCTAAGGGCAGCAATTTGGTGTCTTTTCTACTGCAACAAGGAAAAAGCCCCTCACATTTAAGATCCTTAGAGTGAGTCCTCCCATAAAATCTTACACTAGTTCTCAGGACAATTTTTCCATAAGAGCCCAAATGAAATCTGAACAACTAAACAGAAATAAATTAATTTAACAAAATTAATTAAAACATACCATATCCAAAATTATTATTATGGATAACTAAGCAGGATGCAGACGCATCATTTATGGCCACAACAGCTACTTTCCACAGCTCAGTCCCAATTCTGTTGTTGACAATCAAGAGTAAATCAAAAGCAGCTTTTCTGAAGTCAAGAGTCCAAATTGCTGAAAAGAACAAGTAATGTTTAAGGCTAAGAAGGGCCAACAACAACCCACAAAATATTCAGGAGGAAAAGAAGTTGTAGGAAGGTCATTCTCTTTCTTTCTCTCCACTATTGCTTGTCTTGCATTACCTCGATCACTGACAAGTTTGACACCACTTACAGCTACAAGAAATTTAGGACTCTTTAAAAGCCAGTTCTGTTGCCAGCATGTAGATAAATTTCGTGAGCATCAAGATTCTTACAAATGTGCTTACTGTCCAGAAAGGATAACCACTGTTTTATTGCCATTGCAATAAATGGCCAAACACAGCAGTGATGATGAGCATGAATGGGTGCACTATCCCAACTACCAAAGGACTCAGTAGCTCCAGGCATCTGGTCACTGAGATCCAAAGGCTGCAGGCTAAGACAAATCATGGATAGAAGCATGGCAGAGCCAAAGTATTCTATGCTCTCTTGTGTCATTAAAGGTAAGAATAGCAGTGAGCTTCAGTCCTGAATGCTGATTTTGTGCCATATCTCAGGAAGCTCTTGCTAAAAGCAGTGCACCTGAGGAAGGTGTTTCTTGCCCCCATCTGAGAGGCCAGTTAGTCCCAGGGCAGCCAGACTGCTGAAACCATTCACAGGACCACTCTCCAACAGCAACACGCCTGGTCCTCCAGAATATCTGCCTTTGCCCACACCATTAAAGAAAGCATATGGTATCACTTCTGTGCCTTAATTCTTCCAAGCCAGAGAAAAGACTCACAGGAATTAAGTCCAAAAGAACTAAGCTTCAAGACTGAAAAAATCATCCAAGCACATATTTGGGATCCACTTTATCTTTAAGGATGTCAGAGCTCAAGTGTCAAGGACAGAGACTTATAATTGCACCTGAACCAATCAGCCATGTTTCTCGGCTGCTTGTCAATGAAGCACTGCCAGACAATCGATTTTGGCAATGCTTCTCCTCCCCAGCACATCCATAATAATTTCTCATCTCTGGAGCTAAGAGGGTACCCTGCTTTAAGCCAGCTCTGAGACACCAGAGCAGGTGAGGAATGGCTGGGGAAGGGACTTTAACTGGGAATTAGATTGAATGACAGATGTTAGGAAGCTAAACAGCTTTTTCCTTGAGACCAAAATGTAGCTACTGAATCATAACAAGACAATTGTTGCTACTGAAGAAAGCAAAGTTTCATTGTTTCTAAACTACTTTAAAACTGACAAACTAAAAGTATCACAAAACCAGCAAGACTCTTACATATCTCATAAAAATGAACTTTCCTCAGTATCTTCCTTTACCTAGAAGACCTTTACCAGACTTGTACTGATTAAAAATACCAGACTACCCATCAAAAGATAAAAGGAAATTACTTAGTGATAAAAAGCTTTATTATCTTAAAAATACATATAAGCATAAGCCATGTCTTTCCCTGGATGCTTGCTAAGCAAAACTTAACCAGAGGCAGCCACATGAGGTTTTTTCTTAAACAAAACTGTTTACAAGAGCAACTGAATAGAATCATAGATGGGTTAGGTTTGGAAGAGATCTCAAAGATCATCTAGCTCCAACTCAGCCACCATGTGCAGGGATGCCATCCACCAGACCAGGTTGCTTCAAGACACATCCAGCCTGGCCCTGAAAACTTCCAAGTATGTGGTACCCACAGCTTCTCTGGACAATCTGTGCCAGTGCCTCACCACCCCCACAGTGAAGAATTTCTTCCAAACATCTCATCTAAATCTCTCCTCTTCATTTAAAACTGTTTCCCCTTGTCCTGTCACAGGACAATATGCCTATATAAAAAGTCCCTCTCCCGCTTCTTCTAAGTCCCTTTTAAGTAATGTAAAGCTGCAATGAGGTCTTCCTGTAGCCTGTCCTCCAGACTGAACAACCCCAGCTGTCTCAGCTTGTCTTCATGAGACATGCTTCTGCCCTCATCTGGACCCCCTTCAACAGGTCCATGTCCTTCCTATGTTGGGGACCCCAGAGGTGGATGTAGCACTGCAGGTGGGGTCCCATAAAAGCAGAGCAGAGGGGAGAATCCCCTTCCTTACCCTGCTGCCCACGCTGCTCTGGATGCAGCCCAGCAGAGAGTTGGCTTTCTGGGCTGCAAGTGCTCATTGCTGGTGCATGTCCAGCTTTTCAGCCAGGAGAACCAAGTCCTTCTCCACAGGGCTGCTCTCAATGACTTCATCTCCCAGTCTGTGCTCATAACTGGGATTGCCCTGACCAGATGGAGCAGCTTGCACCTGGACTTTTTGAGGTTCATGACATACGGGTTTGTTACAGCCACACGCAGTGCTTGCACCATGACCTCATCTAGCAAGTCTGCCCAGTCTTGCAATGACAGAAGTCAACTACTTTTATATGATAACCCACCACTCCTCAACACACAAATGACAGCCAGCTAAATTAAAAACAGTCACACACAATCCCTTCTTCATAAGGATTTTGGCTTATGTTATTCTATACCATTCATTTGTATTAACTAGATTTATGATGAAGATACAGCAATAAGCTGAAAATGACACAGAAGGAACAGGTATGAGCAACTTGCAGAGTGCTGCCCAGATCCTGCCAGGCCAGTGGTGTGAATGACTGCCAGAAATACAGTCATGCTGCAGGATTGAACTAAGGGTCAGTGGGGACAAGGTAACTGCCTGAGCCCAGAGCAAAGAAAGGTAACTTCTCCAGCAACTCAAAGGCTGCTTCAGGCTGCCTGAAGAGTATTCTCAACTCCTCAATTACTTTCAACTGCTCAGTTATTATCAAGACTTTTAAGTATTTTTTCTCAAGGTCTTCACCCAGAAAAAGAAGCCACACAGCACAATTTGCTGGGCTCTTTCAGACAACATATAACACATCACTTCCCTTTTAGGAAAGGAAGGGGGAAGTCTAAGGGACACATATTTAGTAACTAAAATGAATTCTTCGATGTTTTGCTGAGGAACTGAAATGTAAGGCTGAAGTGCATACACTCAGCCACACCAGCAGGCCCAGTTCATCTCTGATGCCCAGCTACAGCTGGAGTTAACATGCCACCACTCTGGGCCTGGTGCTCAGGAGCATGCTTTGTCACACTCACTAATGGACATGGAGAAGTGCTCCTGTGTGCTCACATCCTCCAGGGAACTAAGACTCCTGTGCTCAAACCAGAATGAAGCTCCAAGATCTGTGCTTTCTTTGCTGGCAGTGACAAGGGCACTTCATTATCTCTCTGACAATTGGAAAAAAAAACACAGGAGTTGATGAGGAGGTAATGACAGCAGCATGGGAAAAGCCTGACAATTGATTTTATAGACATCCTTTCCTCTTCCATAACAGCTTTTCAGAGGATGCACAGCACAGGTCCACACAGAGCCACCTCTACTGCCAAAATTAAGAAACTTGGGCAACAGAAACAGATCTTGAAAAAACACACGTGCACACATCCTGGTGCAGCTTTTTTTGGACAATTTCACCCATGTCTTACAGACCAAATCCAGCACCAAGCATGTATCTGACTGAACATACAAGCAGCCCCAGTGGTTTAAGCACAGCCTGTGCTCTCAAAGGTGAGAGCATCCTTTACCCCTTCCCTTCCCCATCTTCTCCTGCTGTCACCAGGTCAGCTCTGAACTGGCTGGAAGCTGCAGGCACAGCTTCATGCCAGATTAAACAGAGCTGAGCCCACGGCCTGTGCTGACACTGGTGTTCCTCTGACCACAGTAACCATGAACTAAACAGGGAGCTGAAAATGAATCCAACTACATTAGCCCAATAAAAATAAACCAAATGAAAATTGCATAAAGAGTTTTCAGCCTGATCATTACACAGTGCAAATGTGCCAGTCTGAGCTGAAGAGGGGCTTGCAATACCAGCCCCAGACCAATTCCACATCCCAGGAAAGGGAACAGGCAACCAGGTTCAGCAGGGTTCGTGCATGAGAATGGCAGCACAGACTTTGATCACTTCAAATTGCTGTAAAACACCAAGGAGAGTCACTAACACAGACTGATTGAACTGCAAACAGGACAGTCCTGCTTCTAAGGGGAAATCAAAACAAACACCTCCAGCAGAACTGCATTTAAACTTCTGTTTGTGTTTCACCTTAACCTTTATCTTGGGGCAGGGAACTACATCCACCAAGCAGTCATGCATCATGCAGCTGCCAGCGCTTCTTCTGTAAGGAATGGCTTGTCCCAGCAATCCTAACTGGCAATGCCCACTCTCCCAATCATCTCTATTCTCTTTGTCATGTCAGCACAACTGTTACCTGGACTGAGCTGTACCCTGAATTGGGGAGTTAAGCTGAAAAGCGACGCAAGAATTAAAAGAAGAGTGAAAGACAAATCCAGCCAGATCAGTTGTTTGTCACAGAAACATGAAATTTCATCTGCCAGGAAGGTGGTGGAGCAGAGTCAGAAACGAGGGAGTGCAAACACAACTGGGAAATGGACTCATCAACTCCACCACAGCCCAAGCCCAAGAGCAGCTCGCTCCTGATTTCCTACATTCTTTCAGTACTGCTTAACAGGCTTTGCATCATCTTTGCTGTGGGTGAGGAGCACAGACAGAGCCTGTTCCTCCAGTTTATTTAACCTAAGTGGCCAATCTCCTCTGGTAGGTCAATGGCCTGTCACTGTGCAACCAACACCTCAGTTATGCAGCAGGGCATCTGCCTGCAGGCTATCTTAACTGAGAGTGAGATAACACAAATACCTTAGATATAAGTTCAGAGGATTCCCTGGATATTGCCATCTCTCCCTTCACTACTTGAAAAGAACTGCTTGTGCTTTGTACAGCTCTAAAACAGTTAATTCAGGCGGATTCCAGTGCAAAGAGTTTGCTCTGATGTAGTCAAGCAGCTGGAAGCCAGTGAAATGAAGAGTGTTATTTCCATGCACAGCTTTAGGAAATCTATTATTTAAATACTCTGTATAATCCTTGTGTTTGCAATTCAAAAATAAAACTGAAAGGGTTCAAGAAAAGTTCTCCATAAATTGTCTTAATATCTTGCAACTCCATTTACAGTATGGTTCTAGAGACTCTTACTATTTCTCTAGAAAGAGATGACCCTTGTTTCTCTGCATACTGATTTGAGGAAAAAGCTTCTGATATTAGAGAACCTCTTCATATGACAGACAAGTATAAGAAAATGCATTTCAAGTTAAACTAGACAAATTCCAGTTTAAAACCACAAAATATCATTTTAATAATGAAATTAACAGTTGCATCAGCTTACTTAGGACATTATTTTTTTAATGCAGCCCATAGCGGATGAAGCCTTTAATGTGAATCTGAGGGGCTGTTTTGTTGGGTTTGATTTTTGGTATTTTTTCACTTTAGCTTCCCCAGATGTTATAAATGAAGTGAAATTCTTCATTTATACTTCATTTATTTGGATCAGTCTAGGTGATAACATTAAAAACAGAGGAGATTATTTCTATCCCCAGTGTGAAACTCAACTTTCACAGGAAACCTCAGCAACATTAGAAGAGGGAGGACAGGGTCCTGTCTCCCTCACCTTTGTGCATATGCAGATTGGATCCGGAGTTTCCAACAAAGAACAAGCAGGGTCCTTTTCCTCTCACTCCAGCTAGCACTGATCTTTCCACAGGATTTTAAGTGCCAAAAGCCCAAACATTATCACATCAGAGGAAAGACATTTGCAGGAGGCACTTCTGAAAAGTCTCACTTGCACTTATGAGAGACAGTCCATTGGACGAGGACAAGCTGGATATCAGCTCTTGCAGAGCTCAAGGACCACTCAGGAGTCCTCAGATCTCAGAGCCTGCTCCAGACGGAGGAGGAGCCTGGCTGGATCTCTATGACCCAGTTATGGACCACGTACTTCTAAGAATAACTTCCACATCAAGCAAGGAGAATTTTCTTCTCCCATCCCTATAAACATATCCTTTACCCTCATTACATTTTTATTAAGACATGCCTCAGCATAAGTGCCAAATAAACCTTTCAGATACTTGAATTTCCTCAGCATGCACACAGCCAGAAGCATGCGTGTGTTTTCCTATCTCAGACAATGCAGAGCAGACACAAAGAGGAGCCCTCTTGATAGAATGGATGCCCAAAGAAGCAGAGACCAGGGAAAAACCAGCAGCAGAGCAGAGAGGAGCATGGGGACAAAAGCTCCAACCTTTATAACCACGGGCTGTTCACCGAGACAAAAATACTGCAACGAAGCCAGCGAGGTCAAACATCATTTCCCCCCATCTGATAACAATGACTGAGGAAGTTTGAATTCATAAAAGGCACAGACACATCACACACCCTGGAAAGACAATCCCACCAGCCTTTGTTCAAAGCAGGAATCCCTATATGAATAAATCAGATTTTCAAAGGAGGTAGAAATAGGGCTTGTAACAAAATTTTTCAGCCACCCTTAGCTCAAGCAGCACTAGTGGGCATAGCTATAATCACAGCAAACCCACATAATGGGTCTGAACTAGCTGAGCCCTTTCCCTGCAAGCAGAGAAGCTGCCACATCAGTAACTCCGTTGCTACGGCAACTGCTTACTTTCCATATCAACTGCAAACTCGTTGCTATGGAGACACATATACAAGAAAAATTCCTCTCTATAGCCAAGGACCAGATGGTAGGGAAGTCATGGACTAACGGGCTGTACTAAGTGGGACACAGACTACAGGACATTTAGATCTGTATGTTCACAATAGGATTAATCTGAACAAGTGAATTTACAGGTCTGGCAGTATAAACAAAGCCAGGGAACTCTACATCTACTCCCCATCATGTGATAACTTCATACTCTGGCCAACTATTATTAAACTGCTGAGCTCAATGCAAAGAGGTTTGTACAATCAAGGGCTCAGCACTTTCCCTTCTTCAGCCCAGCTCTCTGTCTCCATCCAGATCAGCCTCATCGCAGTTACATGAACAGTCAGGCTTCTGATTTGCCAGGTAAGCCTGATGGCACTGCAGCTGATGTGGAATAGCAACAATGTAAAAACAAATCCTCTTTTCCTGGCATTCCGCACCAGACCTAAAAGCACCAGAACAGGGCAAGTCAAAAAACAAAGTGATGAAGCCTGACCTTCTTATTTCTTTTCCCTCTCTATTACAATGATCTCACATCAGGAAATTCAAGCATTCATATGCAGGCAGAAAAAGCTGCAGACTATTAGATGCATATTTAGCCCTATGAATATAAACTAGTGGAACTCAAGACAGAAAACTACTATGCAGAGGGAGTTCAAAAAAGAATTAAGTGTTCAGCAGAACTTTTTTTTAGAAAAATGATTACTGAAAGGCTACATAAACAAACACTGGAAAGCACAACTATGAGAGGAAAAGCTTCTAGGTTTTCACAATGTGTCAACGCACATCAATCGGCAAACGCCTGCAATTCCCAGCACAGATTAACTCTTTCCTTCCATACTGTACATGTTTCAGAGACCATCTTGTTAGCATTTCATAACATGTCGTTTGCTAAATGCTGCTTTTTTTTTTCCATGCAAAACCAATAAAAGAAGCAGATCCCAACCCTACAATTTGCAAAATCTGTCTGCAAAGGAGAAGCAGCCTAACATTATTCCTTACAGATGAAAACCCCCCTTTCCCCTGCCCCAAACCCAAACCAGAGAACCCTTTAGACGGATCTTCCTTCTGAACAGCAGTTATTTGCTGCAAGGTATGAATCAAGCCCAAGTGTGCACACACACGAAGGTATTTTCAAAGCCATCAGTTGACATTTACTGCTTTCCAAGTCCACAATTAGCTGTCAAGCACCTGATTCAGCAACTCTGACCCAGGGCCAATTCTGCACTCAGGACTCTGTCTGCCACATCCCTTGGCCAGGACACACGAAAAACCCATCAGGGGACTCGAATGACCTGCTGTGGTGCATTTCACGTTTGAGATTATCATCTCATTCACCTTAAACCTGCAGTTATTAGCATCTTTAGGAAGTGGAAGAAATTCTTTCTCAAAATCTGGGATTTTCCTGGAATTAATAAAACTTCTCCTCGTGATTGATATAGGCAAGGCCTCCCACCACACCTTGTTGTCTAGCCATAATCATGAATTTGAGATGTGGGTGACCAGTGATGCATGGTGCTGTGCCACCTCCCCACAGAGCAGCAGTGCAGTGTGGTACTGTTCCAATGAGCTCAGTGCATGGCCGGATATTTGACAGATAGACATGAAGACATTCCTTCCTCATAGGAAGGAAGCTGAAATCTAAATAGTCAACTTCTAAACAGAGGAAGAGGGACAGAACAAAACACAAATGGCAGAGTTAAACACATACCTTGCAGGTACCATATTTTTGCCAGTCAACATATTTGGTTTTTTAAATGCATTGTATGAAGATTTCTCGCAGTCTGGGACAGGGTCATAAAAGTCTGTTATGCCGTTTGTTATTACAGTCTCACTTCCAAACCAGAATTCAAGACTCTGGCTTACACAAAACAAGACCCAGTTCGGGAGCAGGATTTTTTCATCTCACATATGACCTTTCATAGCAATTAATTGATAAAAATACAAGCACACAGTGTGTGACCAGCAATATGGGGAATTCTAGGTAATAATACTTTTAAAAAAGAATGAAAAGAAAGACAGGTGTGTCAATCCTTTAAGAATGAAAGCTTCATAGAAAAGAAAGTTAACTCATCTAAAATGAAAAGTTGCTAGTTTAGGATAGTGTATGACTCTTCCTCTAGAGTTACTTGAGCTTCTATTACAGAGCTTTTAAAGTTAAATTGCACACAAAATAGGGAGAACAGCACCACCAAGAGAAGTGTAGTTTCAGGGTAACAAGTTACAAGACAATCACAGCATTTAACTCACTGAAATACAAAAGCTGAGTGCATCTATTGTTTTTGCCAGGGGAAAGTGTTCACTTTCTGATCTTCAGCCAATTTGAGAGACAGACCACGAGTGATGTGATTCTACCTGGTATTTATTTCCCTAACCTGTGAGAACGCCTCTGAAATTAATCTGCAAGCCGGTATTTTTATCAGTATACTAGTACTTTGCCAAAGATTCATCCAGCCCACTGCTCCTTGAGAAGGTCCCCTTTGGAAATTGATTCCTGCTCCCAGGCAGACTGACAGAGCAGGAGGCTGTGCAAGGGACTGCTCTGCTCACTTTCCCATCCCCTTGCACACAGCCTCTTCCTGCAGATGCTGCTGGGGAACCAGCAATGAAACCAGGAGACACCAACCCAGACCCAAAAGCAAAGATGTGCTCCCAGGGCTTCTGCTCTGCACCAGCTGCAGAACTTACATGAGCCCAAAGAACACTAGAAATTTTGGTGAATGGTAACCTTCACCTTTGATGCCAGATCTGTCTCCTCTCTTTCAAGTGTTTCTCAAAAACTCTTTTGAAATGGAACAAAGCTTCATCACCATTATCCTCCTTGTGCAAAAGAAAGAAAAGTTTTTTTGGATTACAACACAGACCAGGGCAATAGCAATGGACTCTTACATAAGGCATACCCTTTCACTATACATTTGTATAAGCCAAGAACAGCAAGCAGCCTATTTATAACATGATTACATTCATCTAGTATAGCTGGAAACCATTACCACAGCATGATAACTAAAAACAGTATTTAACCACTATGCATGAAGACACCAGCTGGGGGGAAAAACACACACACACACCGAACACTTTCTTACAGATGTCTAGACAATGAATTTAATAAAATCAGAACAAGCAATGCTAAAGAAATGCTCACTCTCTGAACTTAATGAACTACATTACCAAGCACAGGGCTGCACATTCTGTATTTCACTGTTAAAGACATATTCTGGGATTAGCAGGTGAGTATTTTCACAGCCACATAGGTTCCCATAGTTCCAAACTCACCTGACTTCGGTCTTTGTCCACTTTCTTAAAACACTTATTCAAGGACAGATTATGTCTCACAGAATTTTTCCATCCAGTGGGTGCATTTGCAAAATACGGAAAGTGTTCCAAGATCCAGTTGTATATATCCTTTACGGGCAGTCTTTTGGTTGGCGAATCCTCAATGGCCATAAATATGAGGCAGCTAAAGGAATAAGGAGGTTTGCAGTTGGGGTTCTGCTTGGCATCGTAGGGCATGTCGGAGTGGGCAGGAGACGGCGGCGTGTCATCACCGATGTCCTGAACAGGGCTTACGCTCCTTAACACCGAGTCCCCAAAGCTTTTCAGCAAGTTTTTGCTCTCATGTAACCAGTTCAAATTAGTTAGTTCTTCATCTTCCATGGCCCCTTTATCTAATCTGATGGCAGGCAAAGAGAAATCTAGGTCCTCGTCATCATGAAGTGCCTTTGATAAATCGCTATCTTGATAACGCTGGCTCAATCCACTGGGAACGCTAATTCCTGAGCCCTCTGGCTTCTTACTGGGAGGCATGACTGGACCCATTTAGACAGCAGCTCCTGGGAGAGTGAATCCAAAGAAAAGGGAGAAAGAGAAAAGTTAGCTCATAAAAAGATCCTGTGTAACATTTTGACAGCTTTTCCCTAACTGGTCACTTGGCCTTTTGCCATTAAACATGACAGTTGCACATAACACTCACCCACAACTGTTGAGTAAAATTACCTAAAATTAACACAAGGGAAAAAATTTCAACTGATAGAATAAGATGATAATCCAGACACACTTCAGTTCTGCATGCACATGAAGCCCCACACAGGAAATTCCAAACCATGTCTCTTTAAAGAGGAAGCAGTGTTTTCAAACCATTGAATACTCCAATTGTATCACTTTAATAAGGATGTGAACTAAAAAAAAAAAAAAAAAGTGACTTATGGCCAGTTGCTTCAGATTAATTTCAGCTGTTTCACATTTGAGCACAATACAACAGCACCATGATTAAAATCACTCTGGCTAAAGGCCTAGGCGGACAAATATCTGTACTGACTTGGTTGCATCAAAACTCAGAAATGAGAGCAGAACTTGAAAACTGACAAGGTCAGGATAAAGTAAGAGGGAAAGCAATACCCAGTAGTTTTGGGCCCAGGGCCAAGAAATGGGGAAGCAAGTGCCAGAGCAATAGAGCACTTTGAAAATGTATGTAAACAGAGGAGATTTTAACATAAGCTTTTAACACAAGAACTTATTTCAAACATAGCAGAAAACAAGAGTCAGAAAGACCATTGTGATGCTCAACAATGGTCTGTGAGAGGTGGGATGAGCTGCTGAGGGTACTGCACTAGCAGGCCCTGGGGGGACACCTGTGAGCACTAAAATTTGGGATGACCTGAACAGTTCAGAAGCCAAGTGAAGTTGGGCCCCTGCCCGTTATGGGAGAAGCAAATGAGCCCAACAATTCTACCTCAGAAGCAGAAGAC
Organism: Erithacus rubecula; assembly: GCF_903797595.1. Lineage (NCBI taxonomy): Eukaryota > Metazoa > Chordata > Aves > Passeriformes > Muscicapidae > Erithacus > Erithacus rubecula. The sequence goes on from NC_136688.1 coordinate 44,035,843, forward strand.
AGGCTCCCTTAAGCTTCTACATACAGTCAAACTGCCAGGAATTAAGTCTGGAGATGTGAACAGAAGTGAAACAAAAACTGGACGGCGTTAGTAACAGAATTTAAATGGATGAAACTTTCTGCACAAACACTGAACAAGAACAAAACTATTCCCGTACCTTAAACACAACCCAGCAGTTGCCTGAAGCATGCAGTCACACAGTCAATACCGTAAAAGTAAAAAAAGCTGCAGGTAACAACAGAATGAACTACCTATGTGCGGGGAAAAACCCAGCCATTATGGGCAAGAGAAATAATGAGGTTTAATTTAGCTGTCAAAAATGGGCAAAAACGAAAACTTTTAAGTTCTTTGGGTTCTAAAAGAAGTTACAGCAAAGCAGACGCTTACTAAAAATGAAACACACTGAACTTTTCTGCACAGAAGACTGCCAATACACTCAACATAGTGAAAATGTGCAGTTTCACATGAGTAAGTATCTGGAAAAGGAAAAAATACCGAGGCAGATACAAACACCAGGAGGCCAAACTTGCGTCGGCCCCACTTCCTAGTTTTCAAAACTGCATCCAGCGCGACCAGAAGGTAAACAAGGGAATGGCCAGCGTCCAGGGGCACGGGCAGTGCCTACCTAAACCACACACTCAACTTTGACTCCAAATGGAAATTCCGTCCCATGAGCTTCTAAACAGGAAAATTATATGATGGCTGACAGTAAAGTAATTTAATTGCACTGTTGCTATGACAACATGCTGCTCTCTTTCTGTTTAATTTCCTTATTTGCCAGTATCCTCCCAAAGGGCCGTATCACTTCGTGATTTTTTTTCCCCGTCTCTCTCTCCCCGCTCCAGGCAGCGGGGGTGACCGGGCGGCCCCGCGGAGCGCCGGCAGGGCAGTCCGGCGGCGCTCGGTCGAAGAGCGGCTCCCGGCGGGGCCGCCACGGGCGGGCGGGGCGCCCGGGGCCCGGCTGGGGCCGCGCCGGGGGGCACGGGGGCCGTGGCGGAGCAGCGGCGCACCGGCGGCAGACAAAGGAGCGCCGGTGAGGGCGAGCCCGCGGCCGGACGGGCGCGCTGAACCCGCGGGAGCTCAGCGGACGCGCCCCGCACGCGCCGCCGCGGCCGGAGGGGGGCGCGCCGGGACGGGCCCCCGCCCGCGCTCCCGCCGCACCCGCCGCGCGGGGGGGCGCGCGCCCATTGGCCGCGGCCGCAGCCAATCAATGGCGTTGCCAGGCGACCGGGGCTGCCCGCGCCGGGCGGCGCGCGCCGCGCACCCCGCCAATGCCGGCCAGGTGTCACCGGCCCGCGCGGCCCCGCGCGCCCCGCCGCACGTGCGCGCGCGCCCCGCGGTCCCGGCCCGGGCGCTGCCGGGACCCCCGGCGGGACGAGCTCGCGCCGGGCGCGGCCCCGCGGCGCGAGCACGGCCGGGTCACGGCGGCGCGCACGCCGGGCCGCGCACCAACTCCCGAGCAAGTTGTGGCGCGGGGCCGGGCCGAGCCGGGCGGGACCGCAGCGCGCCGCTCCCCGCGGCCGGTCCGCGCAACCCCCGCCAACAACAACAACAACAACAACACCAACACCAACACCAACTCACCTGGCGGGGGGCGGCGGTTTCACCGCGCTCCCTTCATGGCAGTGGCACAAAGTTTCATCTGACGGAGGCAGGCATGGCGCGCCCCCGCCTCAGCCCGAGCCCCGGGGGTGCCGCGGGGGTCCCGGCGCACGGGGCTCCGCCGCCTGCATGGGCCCGCCTGCCCCGCGCCCGCCCCGCGCTCCCGACGGGCAGCGGTCCGCCTCGGTGCGAGCCCGAGAGCGAGAAATTGTTTCCACTGCAAACAAAAAAGGCGACACATGACCACGGAGGGAGGGGAGAGAGGGAAAACGTGGGCTGGGCCAGCCGCGATGGGAGAAGCCGCGGAAGGGAGGGCCGCCGGCGGTGGGGGAGGGCGGTGGTGGCTGCCGGCCGGCGGCGGGGACCCGGCCGTGCCCTCCCGCAGGGCGCCCGCCGCCCGGGTCGCGCGGGGCCGCGCCGGGGGCGGGCGGTGTCCGAGGCCGGGCGGGAGGCGCTGCAAGCGCCGGTACGCGGAGCGCCGGCAGCCGCGCCGCTCCCACTTGTGCGAGTCTCCCTTCCCCGCGCCCGCTGCACACCGCGGGCAGCGGCGAGCCCCGGGAGCCCACGGCCCAACATAGCGGAGCCCTGCTTCTGCCTCTGCCGCGAGAGGAGCGGGGGAGGAGGCATCTTTCACCAGCCTCCCAGTGGGCAGGTAATTCCAGCCGAAAACGGGCGGACCTGCCGGCCCGGAGCCGGGCACCTGCCCCGCGGTGCGAGCGGCAGCCGGGCCCTCGGGGTCCCGCACGGCGCTCCCGCGGGCTCGGGCACGGCGGGGCTGGCGGTGTACAGCAGGAACCGTGTTGCAGGAATCTGCACTAACTGCCGACGGAGGAGGAGGGATATTTCCTGAAGGAAATCTGCTTTTAAAAGAAGGCTTGACTCAGGAAAAATGGTGCATTTCTCCTCTGCTATCATACCCTGATATAACTAGTATTAACCTGAGTAAAAAACCTTAGCCATCAGTTGAATTAATTGAAGGGAACAAACTTGATTTAAAAATAAAGAAGTTGTCCAGTCTAGACAGCACTAGCTGAACGTACAGTCTCCTGTATGTTACATGCCAGATCTCAAGTAGCTTCAGTGACTTGCAGCACAAAAGTGAAGTATGGCTGTCTATCCCCAAAACAAGTACATGGAACTGTGTCGTCAGCTGGTCCACAAACATCAAACATTTTCTGCTCTGGGTAAAAAACACTTGCAGATTTAGCATACTTTAAAATAATTATTTTTTTCACTATAGAAAATGCCTGCTGCAAAAATGTATAGACAATATCAGTTAAGTCAGAAATACAGGTATTCTTCCCAGTGCAGTCCTCCCTGGACACAGAAATCGTCACTAAGCCGGGAAGGAAAACATTTCAGCTGTTTTATTTTAAAAAGTTAGAACAGCTGCATCAAGACCTTTAGGGAATTCTGCATTATTTCCCAATTGATGGGTTACCTTCTTTAATCTCTTTAATACTCACAAAATTCACAGTTTTAGATAAGAGTGGCAAGCACCTCATTCTCAAAGTGTAAGGATAAGAAGCATTTCATTGATTCTCTGGAACTAGAAATTCCTGTCATAACTAGCTAAGACTTCTTTTGCCGGTAGCTTTCCCTCCCCTACCCAGTGAACTGCTATTTCACATTCTTGCATATTTTCAAGAAGACACACCAGCAGCTGAATTGCAGAATGGGAAGAATACCTATCAGGCAGCAGAGTATCATCGTTACCCCCTGGCAATCCTGCCCTGTGACTCCACCAGCCCTAACACTCCAACAGTCAGCAAGGCCATTAGTTTACACAGCTCTTATCTCACGGCCGTTTGGTTTCAAACCCAAACTAAATTATCAAGTCATAACTCCACCCACCTGAATTTACTCCAAATGCTTCAAACATTTTTCTGAGTGAATCAACATGCCTCTTTATTGGCAAGCAAGGAGATTTATTGCATTTATTATCACTTGTAAAAGTCAAGTGTCTTGAAAGACTACCAAGAAGAATTCAGCTAATGAGAAGTATTTCTGAAGTGAGAAGGGGGAAGCCTCATGAGATGCAGGGTAGTATGCAAAGAAAATTATACCCTGAATATATTATGTATGCATCCTGTTCAGTGCAGTTCTGTTCAAAATTAGCAGCCAAATTCCCCATGAATATTGGTGGAATATGATCAGTTTCAGAGTTTTCTGGTTTTTTCCATGGCAGGTAAGAAGTGCACACTAGAGATTGCATTGAAGGGCCACTGTGTAGCTGGCACGATCGAGCCCAGGGCCAGCAGCAGTGCTGGAGGTTAGGAGAGCAGGGGACACACTGCCTGCTGGGGTGCCCCAGGGGAGGCAGCAGAGCAGGGCAGCCTCTTGCTGGCTCCCACTTACCCCTGAGCTCAACAGCAACTGGAGCTGCTGGCCTGCAGAGCACTAAAATACCAGCAACAAGGTAAACACTACTGCCTTGCCTCTTGGGAAGCCTGTCCCCCAGCTTCTGACTCTTTGCAGGAATACCTAATACAACTAATATAAGAAAGGAGCACACGGTCTCATGCAGCTCCATTGAAAGAACATTAACTGCTGGCTTAGAGACTACAGCAGCAGAACAACTAATGTATGGCCATCAAGTAACTAAATACTCACTGTAATCTCAGGCAAGCCCCCAAATTTATTACGGTGTTGATTTCCCCATTTCTGAGACAGTAATAATACTAATTCATTTAGCATAAGATTTGCAACACTGACAGATGAAACTGTTTGTACATCAAGACCAAAGTACTTGCCGTACTGAAGGCTGATTAGAAGTTCCAACAGTGCAGAGCTGCACTTTAGCCTTGTGGGCTAATATACAACAGTCTAATCTTTCCACTCAGATTTCAGAATACCAACTGCAGATGTTGCAGTATCTTATTTAATGAGGATTTCCAGCCATCTCCCTATACTCCTTTATCTCTTATCCTCCTCTAGATTTGAATCCCTGAAAATTTCCCACAAGCCATCAAGCACAGCAAGGGTCATGGGCTCACGGGCTCATCCTCCCCCCTCAATCTCCGTCTCTGCTGGGAACATCTTTCTTTGCTCGTGTTATGACCATGTGTCATGGTTTAACCCTAGATAGCAACTAAATACCACACAGTCCCTTGCCCCTCTGGCCACATACACACAGTGAGGAGAGGAACCAGCATAAAAAAATAAAAAAAAACCCCTTAACTTATGGGTTGAGATAGAAACAGTTTCATAATTCAAACAAAATAAATGATGATGATGATAGTAATAATACAAGACAGAAAGAGGAATAACACCCAAGAGGAACAAATAGTGCAAAATACATTTGCTCATCACCTGCTGACTGATGCCCTGTTCATCCCTAAAAAGCAATTGGCCCCTCCTGGCCAATTCCCCCACAGTTTACATACTGGGCATGATGCTCCATGGTATGGAAAATTCCTTTGGCTAGTTCAGGTCTCCTGTCCTGGGCACGTTCCCTCCCACTTCTCACTGTCAGAGCACAGAAAGCTGAAAAGTCCTTGACTTAGGGCAAACACTGCACAGCAACAACTAAAACATCAGTGTGATAACAACTTAATTCTCATACTGAATCCAAAAATACAGCACCACTGTTCCAGTCAAAAGCAGGACACCCTGTCACATGACCTTGCTAAATACTTCTACTCTCTGCCTTCTGGCCTCACCTGCCACACTTCAACAGTCCTGCACTATTTATCCTCGCCTTTAATACCCTCTTCCTAAATTGGTCTCCAATTACCATGTCTTTACTGACTGGTGTCCTTGTCAATGTTTATTCTCTCTACATCAGAGTCAGATTTCTTCCCTGAAGTCTGCTGCAAGTTTGCCAGCAAAGCTTGCTCATTAGGATTTAGAATTAGACATGCAGCTGTACAGAAAACTCCTAATTCTTAAAGGTCCTGATGTACCTTTCAAAGAATGATGTGGACAGGACTGCTGAATCTTGTGATCAGACCCTCAGTGTGGGACTCAGCTCAGGCTCTGACACCTGTACACTGACCTTCTTGTTTTGTGTCAGTTCTTCCCCCATCCAGAATGACTGGTGTGTCCCCATCACTCTTGATATTCCTAATCTTCTGTTTTCTCTGAGGCAATGGATTTAATCTTGTACAGAGTGCAAACACATTGGACACCTTCGAGAACTTATAAAAACTGAATCATGAATACAGTATGTGTTTATTCATTTCCTCTTTCACAACTCCTGTTCTCAGCATTCTTCTCCTGCAGTATCAACACTTCTTTATTTTTAACCACAGCAGACCAGCCTGGTTTTGTTTTTTGCACTATGCCTACTTTTGGAGCAGAGAAACAGCTGTGTTTGAATTCCTGGAACAGCACCAGAACAGCCAGAGTCTCTGCTCTGTACAGAGGTAACACACACCTACTGGGCTGACAAACAGTGCCCTGCTGCCCTGAAAGAGAGCAACTCTGGCTTTGCAGATGCTCTGAGTGCACTTGTACCCTGCCTACCTGTCCCATGGCTTTTGCAAACATGCCCTCCCCTTTCTTTACCCACAGCCAGCACTAAGCTCTAAGCTGCAGAGCCAGTGAAAGCCCACCTTACTCCAGTTTACCAATAAATCTATCTTTTGCTCATCCACTCCAGAATATGGAATCAGATTCACAAAGCATTTTCCCAATCTTGCATTTAATCAGTCTTCAAGTTCTCATTTTCCCCGGCAGGCAAAACCCAACAGAAACAGAACTGAATCTGTGAGAAAAGGAGCAGCAACACAAAACTTCGTCAGAAGTGTGAGCAAACAAAACTATCTACAGCATTTATGTTTCATAGGCTAAAATAAAATTAATTTCTTCCAATAAAACCCACAGATTTTATTAAATAGCTCCTTTATAAATTATGCACATTTACGATGTTATCGTAGTAACACTTGCTCACAGTTTCTAGGAAAATGAGAATACTTAGTGCTAAAATTACACACAGCTGAGAAGCTACCAGCAATTGTGTTTCTGTGCATGAGTGTGGTGGAAGGAGAGCATCATGCATGCTCATTTGTCCTACATATATTTGTTAAAATGGGTCCATATGAGAGATGCTTCACAGTGTAATTACCAAACATACAAGGGCCCCAAGAACAAAACTAGCTTATACTGGGAAAGGGAAGCTTCTGCCAGTACAGCTTATTTTAGTAGCCCAGTCAGTGAAAAGCAAAATGTCCCTGGGATAAACATGTCTTTACTGGAGTCTTCTGCTAAAAAGGTCTGAACTCACCTAACTAACTTGGTACATTAACTGTATAGAAGCCAGTATTTCTGGTACAGTTGTAGTGTTTAAAGAGGCTGAAAAATGAATGAACTCTGTTCTACAGTTTGGTGCTCTCAAACTCTATCTGCTGTAAAGGTATAATGCCATAAGATGTGGCGTGGTGTTATCTCAACATCAGTATTCACCACTTGGCAGTTGAAGTCAAACTTACAAGTAATCAGCAGAAGTAGAAATCCACTGTATTTTTGCTCTCAAAAGCAGTGTGGAAGAAGAGCAGCAGCCAACACTGCAGACACGTAAAGATCAGAAGTTTGGAGGAAACTGCAATGGAAAACCATTTTCTTTTTATAAAGCTCCTAAACTGCATTGCCAAGTGGAATTTCTAAAACTAAGAAAAATTTTGTTTCAAGTCAACAACTCAAATTCTGCCTCAGCTTTTCTGAATACAAACTATTCATCAATTATTTTGTGAATTTGTCCTTTATTTGTGTATCTATGCATGCAAAATTAATTTTGCAACAGGGCCTCACAGGCAGTGAAGTTTGTGTTCATATCTCATCAGCTGTAGTTCTCAGCAACTGACATTAAACATAATTTACCCTCACGACTGCTATGAGCCAGAAGGCAATTATTCTCCTCTGACCATTTACTTGTGCCAGGTGCATTTCCTAGCCACAGCTATACTTGTCTGAGACCCAGCTTGATTTCCAGCTTTTTGTAGCACAGGATATTCCAGGGTCCTTTCCTCTACTCACTGCTTAGCTCTACTCTTCCTGTACGTTTCTTGAACACTGGTCCCGGAGGAAATCCTGTGAAATGCAGATTCCCAGATTGCAACAACACAGAGGCAGCCATGAGAGCCTGCACGAGGTGGTGCAGGGATGAAGCACAAGCCTAGCTGTGCTGGCTACAGCTGTGTCTGCAAAGAGATGCTGAAAGGGTGCAGACTGTGGGAAACACACAAAGTGACATAAAATGAATAAGCAGACTTCCATCTTTGTGCTACAGACCAACCCACCATAAGTGCCTGGGAGCAAGGAATGGAAAGCAATGAAAAACTGCAGTGGAAGGACTAAAAAGAGTCAATACCATCTGCAGAAAGGTTCTGTCTTGTACTGTGCTCCACTTCCACAGCCACAAGTGAGGTGGCCTCCAAGGCTGAACCAAAGAGTAGCCATCAGGCAGAGCAGGTAAGCAAGATTTTGGGACGAAGGAGGAAAGCTGGCATAGCAAAAAAGAACAGCTCAAGTACCCACATCCCAGCAACAATTTCTGTGGCCAGAGAACCACCCCTCTGGCTGCTACATTCATGCCCTGTGAGGTGGGTTTCTCTGCAAGCAGCTTTTGGCTCCTCTATGGTGGCAAGAGTGCACTATTATAATGGACTGACTTATTCACTGGGACATTGATTTCTGCCAGGCCTTTTGGCACTGCCCCAGTCTTTCTGGCAACAGGTAACTTCAGTGAGCAGCTGCAGTAGTCTGGGAGGTTTGGTGCATCTGGCACCTCACAGACTTTTTTGCAGGCAAATTTCACATTCCACAGGTTTCTCACAGGGATGCCATAAGGATGGGGTGGGGCTCAGCTGCTGAAGCACTATGAAATAATCTTGGGAATGTTTTCCTCTTTAAATCTGCAGTCTTGTAAACATTGATAGTTAAGCCCTTTTCTTAGGCTCAGCTAGTTCCAGCACAGTTTAGCACTGCCATAAGCATTTCAAGGACAAAAAAATGTTATGGCTATGTTGTGGTTTAACCCTAGCCAGCAACCAAGTACACATGTGCTTACTCACTCCTCCCACCCCTGGTGGGGTGGGAAGGAGAATCATAAAAAAGGTAAAACTGTGAGTTAAGAACAGCTTAATAAATGAAATAAAGTACAATATTACATTAATAGTAGTAGTGAAAAGGAAGATATGAGAGAGGGAGAGAAATAAATCCCAAGATGGCCACAAAAATGATGGACAATACAATTGCTCACCACCTGCAGAGAGATGCCCAGCCTTTACTCCTGCAGTGGTCAGCCCTTTGCAGCCAACTCCCCCAATTTATCCACTGGGCATCATGCTCTGTGATATGGGATATCCCTTTGGACAGTTGCAGTCAGCTGTCCTGGCTGTGCTCTCTCCTGGCTTCTTGTGTACCTGCTTGCTGACAGAGCATGGGAAACTGAAAAGTCCTTGACTTAGGCTAAGCACTGCACAGCAACAACTCAACCAGCAGTGTGTTATCAATGTCATTATCATAATAAATCTAAACCACAGCATTGTATCAGCTACTAGGAAGAAAATTCACTCCATCACAGTCAAAATCAAGACAGGCTACAACAAAAATTTTAAGAACATTTGGGGAGAAAAGTCACTCTCATTACTTGTATGCAAGTAGAGGGTTTTACTCATCACCTGACACGTGATCTTCGATATTCTTTTTCACAACAAAAAACACCCCCAACATGAAAACAACACAATCAAACCAAATACCACATGTAAGAAAAAAGAAATAAGCCATGCCTGGAAAAGCCCTGCAGGTTACTGGAGCACTGCTGGGAGGCAGAGCTGGGGATTCAGCAGGACTGTGCCAGCACCAACCCGGCAGCTGCCTGCCCAGCCCTCCTCTCCTTGTGCCTACAAACAGAAGACCCATGTAATGACAACCACAAAACTCACTTAAGCTCTGAAAAGGTGACTAATGAGCTCATTCATACTGCCTATAAATTATTCACTACAACACTGAACCCACTCCAGACAAACGGCAAAGTAAACTTTAAATACAGGGAGCAGGAGCCTCCTGTGTTGTCAGCTTCTGCTTGTAAAACTTCTTGCAATTCAACAGACACTTCACTTGCTTCTGCCCCCTTGTTAAAATCACTCAAAGGTTTAGACCTTCTTTTTTACTACCTCTAGCAGAGTTAAGGCAGCTACAGCTCCTACATATTTATTTTGCCACTGCCAAGTCTTTTTCTTTATTAGTTCCAGGTAATCACAAAGCACTACACATAACTTTAAATTACATTCTTCAGAAATTAAAGTCTAACCTCAAAATGAAGGCCAGGTCTAAAGAAGTAAGAAGACAATAGCACATGCATGTTTAATGAGAAGCAGCCCGTCTCCAGAGCCTGCACTTACTGATACTACTGTGAACATCTATAATTTGTGCCAAAAATAAAAACCGAGGTCTTAAAAAACCAGTTTCATTTCTTAGATACTCGTCCAAAAAAACTTCTGATATGTTTAGAAATAGTCCATTTGTAAGAATGCTTTTGTTATTCTGTTTAGTGTGAAATAAGAGGCAGATAATGGTTGGATGTTAGCAGCACAAATGGTGGAGTTTGCTGCTGTGGTGGCTGGAACAGGCATTTACTCTCTTCCAACAGTACTTTTCTTCATAAAATAAATTACACCATTTATAAGTTAACTTTAGTAACTTGTTGCAGGTTGAACTAGCAAGACAGAGTGAACTACAGAGTGACATTAAAAAGAGTGTCTTATATGACATGTCTGATCTTCAGTGGGAAAACATTACTTGCACCTCTGGTTACACAATCAACTCCAAAGGTCGGGAACAACTAGATAAAAGGGAAAGATGGGAATTACATAGCTAAAGTCCAGTAGGGTATATAGTAAGGTAAAGTATGGGAGACATAAAGCAAATGGCTAGCAAAAGAAGTTTGCAAATGAAATAATCATTCCAGATTTCATTAATCACTCTTTTTCTTCCAAACTGTCAATGTAACTAAGCAAACTAAGAAATTCTGCACTACTTGAAGACAAAGGCTTTACCACCCACCAACAACTACGTGGTTAGTCTTTATTTATTTACATCCGTGACTCTGAAATCACCAGAGATGCACAGAAACCATGTTGCCCCGTTAGTACTGCTCTTTAAAATGGTGATTAGAATAAAGCAAACACAAGACAGCATTGGAGCAGCCTACATTACACAGCATGCATGCTGACTTTTCAAAAGCTGTTGTGTTTTAACCCCAGTCAGCAGCTGAGTCCCACACAGCCACTTGCTCCCTGCCCCCCCCAGCCCCAGTTGGAATGGGAAGGAAAACTGGAAAAAGGTAAAGCTCAGGAGTTAAGAACAATTTAATGACTGAAATAAAGGTAATAATAATAATAGTAATCGTAATATTAATAACAAAAACAGTAATAATAATAGATGAACAAGTGATGCACAACACAATTGCTCACCACCTGCTGACAGATGCCCAGCCCATACCCCTGCAGTGATCAGCCCCTGACAGCAATCTCCCCCCACACTGAGCATGATGTTCTAAGGCATGGAATATCCCTTTGGCCACTTTGGGTCACCTGTCCTGGCTGTGCTCCCTTCCAGTTTATTTCTGGACCTGCTCCCTGCCCGAGTACAAAAAACTGAGAAGTCCTTCACTTAGGGTAAGCACAGCACTGCAACATCTAAAACGTCAGTGTGTTATCAATATTACTCTCATATAAAATCCAAAACACAGACCTCTACCAGCTACTACGAAGAAATTAACTATATTCCAGCTGAAACCGGGACAAAAGCTCTCCATCTGGTGATATTCCTCCCCCTCCTGTACCTGAAGGGCGTTGGCAAAGGGCTACACTGCCAGCACAGACCCCCCCAACCTGCCTGGCAAGGGGTGCTCAGCTCCCAGCCCAGCGCTGGGAACAGTGGCACTTCACGCAGCCACTCCCCACACCCCGCTCCTCATTTCCCTAATGAGCACCAGCACTGATGTCAGTTTTGCCCAAGGCATGATTTGGTCTAAATAATAACAAACTACAGTTGGCTACATAATCAGAGGAATGCCAGATCTGGGGGAGTATCAGCAAACAAACTGGCGGGACAGCTTTTAACTGCGTGCAACAAAGTCAAAACTTGGCTACGAGTGTCAGTGAATCCCTTGACTGGTCAATGCCACTGCTCTTGCTGAGTGGGCCCTGGATGGCTCTGACCTAAGAGGTCACCTGGGAGGGTTCTTGAGATACTGGTCTGTGCAAATTCCTGCAAGACTGCCATGCATGGGTAGGGCACACAGCCAGCCCCGGGTGATGCTGACACTGCTTTGGGGCCAGCTGATGCTGCTGAGGCAGAGGCAGCTGGATTACACTGGGTACCAGGGCAAATGCAGCTCAAGCCAAAGCCACTCTGTGGCTGTTGCCTCTACTGGAAAACTGGTCCTGCTACTCCTTCTTCCTCTTGGATCTCCAAACAACAAGCTCTCAAGATCCCAGTGTATGCCAATCAGTGGGGAATGCTGGGCTACTCTGTGCTTTGGTGACATCAGTACAATTGTAGATATTTCTGACCTGCAAGTAGAAAATTCAGATGTTCACAAAGCAAAGAAAGTAATAAACTCAACAAATAGGAAAAACTGTGGCCCCTTTAAATGGCATAATACTCACCTCCTTATGAAAGAAATTGCCTCTCTAGTGATCCATTACCACACACCAGTCCCAATAAAAAAAAAAGTGCACAGGTTTATATGCTCCAGTGATTACAGGGTAGTCACTTTGTCGAGTGAGAAAATCTGTAAGTGCTGACCAGATAAGGCCAGACAATACACACATCACCCTTACTTTTATGTATTTCTGTCCATTGTCACAACCTTTACAAAAATGAGAAGGCAAAACAAATGGGCTGAAACAAGCCATCAGTAACTTCCTACTTGTTTGTCTGCTACAGCTCTGGTCTTGGACATTTCATGTACACAGCCAGGCTTGACTCAGAATTCCCATATACACACATCAGATTTAGGGTGCCAGAGACATGCTGCACTCCCGTGTGAAGTGTGAGCTCTGCAGCTGGGCCCTTGGTGAAAAATGGATTTGTGTGTGTGAATGCACACCATGGCAAGTGTGTGCCCAACTCTGCTCAAGACTGGGATTTTAGTCATCAAGTACCCAAAGGGGGTCCTTACTGAAGTTAATGGGTTCCCCTTGAGCCAATTCTTCTCTCAGAGGCTGGGCAGATGGAATAAGATCTTGAAATTGGCCAGGTGGAAATTTCTGCCTGTGCTTGCCTTACTGAGCAGGAAGTGTGATGCTGGCGCCTGCAGAGTCCTTAGGGAGCTGGGCTGAAGCTGTCCTCAGGTACCCCACTGCTCTGTGGCTCTGTGCACTACTTGATTGCATCCTTGGATTTATGCCAGTGCTAATCAGCATCCAACCCTCTACCTTTATTTCTTCCTTACATCCCTGCCACATAACTCCATTTAATGTTTTCTGTAAGAGTTGAAGAAGCCAGTCAGAGCAAAGCTCCTCTTGCCCACGTCCTCATTCCAGCCATGTCCTAAGGAAGAACAGAGCAAATGCACAGTGATACTCTGCAGCATTCTCCTGTACTTCCAGAGACCTGCTGTTTAAAAGCTGAAGCTGAAGATGCAATCAGATGTTGTGGTACGCTGTAAACCTGAAGATATTTTCTTCCTATCAACTTTCAAAAAGGTTCTTGTAAGCTTCAGTATGAAGAACAGCCTGTAGCAAGAAGTTTCATACTTTAACTATTGACTGTGTGAAAAAAAATTCTTCATTTGCTTTAAATGTGTCACCTCATAGCTTTGCTTGAAAATCCTATTTCTTGTGTATTATGGTAATTATCATATATCTAGGACATATGACTCACATCTCTGCAGACTTCTCTTGATTTTACAGCACCTCCCTACTGCTCCAACAGTGCTACTAATAACCTGCATTTCACCCTCTGAAATAACTACAGGTATACATAAACATCAGGAAATAATATATAAACACACCTATCAATGACCATCTAATCATACAGCCATAATTATCAGTATTGTGTCTACCAGATAAAAGCAAAGGGAGTTATTTTTCAATAAAATGGTCCTAGCAACTTGTTCTCCCTTGTAGTCTCAGACTGTAGCTTTTTCCCTTACAGACTCACTTGAAGTAGCTGGAGCTTTTCCAAGCACTTAATATGTCTACACAAAATGTGGAAGCAGATCATTCCAGCTGACAGTATCTTTATCCATGAAGAGAACAGCAGCTGGAAGATGCTGCCTCATACAAACAATAACTGTAACAGATCAGGCCCTATGCAGGCAGTCCTTTAAAAAAGCTGCAGCTTCAGAGCTACCAACCTTCTCAGGGCTGCTCCCCTAGAAGTCCTTGCCCCCAGCTTCCACCTTGCATTTGCCTGGGATAGCAGGAGCATGGCCAAGGTGGAAACGGTTTGGGAGATGAGGAAGTGCCATGGAGAATGGTGGGAAGGGCTATAGGGAAGTGACAGAGAGAGAGAGAGTGTTTGCAAAGGTGATGTGGATCTAGGTCAGGTCTGGGGTGGTCATGTGGGAAGCAATGGCCTTGCATCATCTTCTGATCAAGTTTCAGCTCTGGCCCCACATGAAAAGGGCAACAACCCCCCCTCCAACAACCCACAGTCATTATTATACATGATCCTTCTGCTTGGATCAATGGAATAATAAGTGATAAGTAAGTGTGAATGCACAAACTTTATTTCTGCTGCAAGCATCCTCAATTTTTCACCTGTGCTTCCAGCTCCTGGAGCAGTTCTAGCCAGTGCAGAGTGTGGGGCAGGGACCTGCCCATTTGAGGCAAAGACTAGCAGTGTGTCAGGGCTCAGCTGGCAGGATGTTTGTGAAAGCAGCTCAGTTCAGTCAACAATCTCCCCCTAGAGTCCAAGTACATCACCTCAAAAATATGTCTCAGCTCTCCTGGCATAGAGCCTGGGAACCCAGATTTGTTTCTGATCCAGGTCCTTCAGCTGGCAGTGTAACAAATTGCTGTCCTGCCACCAGGATGAATAAAGTCATTTTTCACTCATTATGTTATTCAAAAATAGACCAGGAGCTTTATTTAAAACAAGAAAGTAATATACTGGAAATTAACAGAGAAAAAAGCTCTTTTGCTTTATAAACCACAAGGATAAAATACTGAGTTAGAACAACCCGTTAATATCCCAAGGAGTTTGACCAGAAAAGAAGATACTCAGATTACAAATTCTACTGCTTATGGTCTTGAGCTAAGTCTAACTGCCATGTCAGGGAGCCTGTTTTTTCCTGCAGATCACTAATATTTTTCCCTGCAGTCTACAGAATGGCTTCAGGCAAAGCAGTACAGGTCCATCCCAGCTGTTGAACTGGATAACCCATGGTTGTTTTCCCCCAGAAGTGTGCTGTGGTGAGTGACACCTCTGCTGCTCTGACTGCATCTCCCTGGGGTGTGAGGCATCACTCTCTTTCCCAGGGTACAATCCTGCAGCTGCTCCTACCAGGACAGGCAGCCCTGAGAAGCAGAACCCTGAGAATGACCCCTGTTTACCTAACAACTGGGAGGACTCTGCTGGACTTCTGTCAATGCCTTTCAATACAAGGTGTTGGTTAACAGCAAGTTAAAGGAGGGCAGACAGACAGATGTACCTTGTGTCACCCGATGGTAACGTGATGACAGCTGGTTCACAGATCAGGAAACACTGCTCCATCCCCTTGGTCAAGGTCTCCCTTGGACTCCCCCTTGTCCCAGTAAGGAAAAGATGGACTGGCCACACAAGCCACCCATGCTGACTTGCTGGCCTTTGCCTGCTGGATGTCTCCATCCTTGCCTGTCACCCACCTGAACTGGGTTGATTTACCATCAGTTTTTATTACTGACTGGGTTTTTTTCCTATTAACCTAAATCAATACACTCATACAGTAAACATCCCAAAATTCAAGTCAATATAGGGAATTCATAAGGTATTACAGATTTATAGATATTTACAGCTTTGATTAGAGATCCTCAGATGGATGATGCAATGGAGGCACAGCTAACAGATTAGAATTTCAAGTACTGATGGTAACTTGTAAGAAAAGCATTAGAAAGATTTAAAAGCCCAAGCCTCACTGACTTCTAAATGACTTTCAGTGAAGTTAGCAGTGCTTCAGCCTTCAGGTACTTTCAAAAGTGCCATTATATAGCCCTGCCTGAAGGTTTGCCTCTCTCCCCACTGACACAATGCTTGTGAGAAGGGCAGCTACAGCACAGTATTCACCTTACAAGATGCTTGTCTTGCCTAGGGGCACTGTCCTGCACAGCAATGAAGATGATCCTGGATGTATCTGGCCCTCAGCTGTAACACAAACCAGAATGGCCAAACCAGCTGTGGCTGCTCTTAGTCCTGTGCCCATCCTGTTCTGCTGCCAGCAGGAAATGGCAACACAGGCAACAGAACTGGTGCCTTCCTCTCCTCTGATAGCTCTGCTTTTTATTTCTAATCAGATGAACAAGACACCCTGTTATACAGTTTCCTCTGTGAATTATTTCAGGACTGTGCATTGCAGGTACTGGGTTAGGTGATTAGGTTCTACCTCTGAGAGGTACTGATCCCCAAAGGGAGCACGGCCAGCTCTGTGCAGAGAGCACACCCAGTGCAACAGAGGCTGAGCCAGCCCAGAGGGATGAAGCCATGGTCAAGAATGGCTCTGCAGAACACACTGCCCATGGGCTTAGACTGTCTCTTGCCTCACTCTTGGGAATACATTTGAGAACTGTCTCTGTCTCGACTTGGAAGCAAGTTGTAACAAAAGGGAACCACAACATCCTCTTGCATGGTAATCTCTAAGGATATATCTGCTACCCCCTGCACAATACAGTGTAGGGACAGCCAAACCATGACACATCCTGTAAACAACATCCCAAAGATAAACTCACTGTCCAGGAGGCTGAACTTCTCCAAGAGAACTCCCCTGGAGTTCACTGGGATACCTTTTGCAAAGCACTATGCAGGCATTCCCCTGGAGACATCAGACTGTTTTGGTTTGGTTCTTTAAAGAATCTTTTTTAACAAGCAAAAGTCACATTCAAAATACTTCAACTTCCTTTATTCATTTTTTTTTTTATTTAAATGAATAAAAATGTACCAATAAATGAAAACTTGTCTTTTTGTCTTGGACTTCTCTGCAGAACAAGGACTCTCTGCCCAGAAATACCTGTAAAACTGTTATACAGTATTCTTCTATTTAAGTAGGTCACCTGACAGGGGAAAATATCTATGCAAAATTTCAGTGAAGCCAACAGATTTCTGATTAGGACTGGCACCTGGCAATAGCTATAGATTTCCACATGTTTATCCCTCCCAGCACAGAAGTCATACATCTCATGCTAACAGAGATGCATAAGGAAAAAATCTTGCACATATTAATGCAAAATGTAGCAACTTCCTTCAATGCTTTTAGATCATCCTCTAGAAAAACAAAACAGCACATATCTCTAACAGAGTTCTGAAAGTAGATCAAAAATCCTATAAAAAGAGAGACTTCTCTATTTAGCTCCAATTAATTTGACTTCAGTATAGAAATGCTTGAGCCAAAAATAAACCCTAGACTGTTTGACTCTCATTTTCTGTTCTAGCCACTACACCACACTTTGACAATGATAGGTACTTTACATAAACACTGATTTCTCTCAGTAGTACGTATTTTCAGTCACTTTTTCAAATCCACTCCACTACAAGTGGCTGCCACATAAACGTATTCTTTGAATCACAGAGTCCAATTTGACACTTAGCAGAACTGTCACCTTACATGATACAGCCCTTGTGATCTAGCTAATTCTTGGGATCTAAATACATGGGTTTGATCAGAATACATCTACCAGAGGTTATTACCCTACTGACTGCTGCCAGCAAAGTGCAGTACCAGGCGCAGGCACAGCATCCAGAAAACCTGCTTCAAAGCACAGAAATAGGAATGGCACTGCAGCAAGAGGTAAGGGCAGAGAAAACACCAGCAAGAAAAGCATCCCTGTGTGGCTGCCACCAGTTCCATGGAGGCCAGCTCTCACCACGAAGTGTGTCAATTTAAGGACTTTGAAATAAAATCCAAAACTTTACTTGGACATCAGTCTGGGGGCCCAGAAGGGGCAGGTCTTTCCAAATTGGCACCAAATCCCGCACCCTTTATTCCTGGAAAGAATTTTATTTACATTATTGCAATTCTGGGTAAGGATTGCAAGATGTAACTCTGAGATCAGGCTCTAATCCTGCCTCTCTGTTTACTGCATTGATTGTACTCTTTTAGACTCTGATCTCTCACTCCTGCTTAGTGCAGGCTCCCCTCTATTGGGGATGGGGAATTAAAATGGGATTCAACTGAAAAGCTGAGGCAGAGCAGGGAATGATGAAAACACATCATCTGCCATGAGCAGCCATCACCATGGCTAAATTTAGAATGTAGGCTCCTCAGGCAGAGAGATGATCTGCCATCCCTGTGGGGCACCAGTCACACAGTGCTACATAAATATTAAAATAATAATTGATGATTAATTAATAATGGCTTCCTTTTCCTCATGACCATCTCTCAGCTGCCATAAGAAATAATCATTTCCTTTCTTCTAGATGCAGACACAAACAACCATTCAAAAATGTGTCTCCTCAGAGAAAATTCACTTTCCCATTCCTTATCAGTAAAATAATATTTTCTGCTGCCTTGGACATGAGATTCTGAACCATTCACAGGCACTCTATTTAAGAAAGAAATACTAATTAAAAATGCCTCAGAAGCCACAATAACCAAAATAAACACCAAAACGGTAAAGCTAAGGCACAGAAAAAAGTGCAAATCAATTAATTCCCTCTTGCTCTATTATTACTCTCTAAAGACAAAAGTCTTCTAATAAAATACAGTATAGATGCTGTAGGAAAATATCTTAAGGATACCTACATTCCTTCTGTGACCACAGATACAGACATCTGACTGATCTTACAGCTGCCTTTTATCAGTGTATTGTTCTTGCTTCTGATATGCACCTAATGCTTTTGATATTCACTTTACTTTCTGTAGTTAAAACCCTCCAGAAATTCAGCAAGCAACCCACTCCTTTTTTCATCACCTTGCTCTGTCCATCTCTTCTAATCCATGACAGCCTTACTCACTTTCACCTCCCACCAGCAAGCCCTCTTGCTGCTTACTGATCCATCACACTGCCCAGCAGATCTTGTAGCTACTAGCCCCTCTTGTAACCTCCTAGTTAAATAAATTTAAATTAAATATATAAATAAAACAAAAATACTTTGTTCTCCACCTGTCATGTTCTATTAGCATTTATCCCTCAAGCTCCAAAGTTGGTGTCTGCAGCCTGAGTTCACTCCTCACCAACTCAGCCTGCTTTCTAAATGTCAGATTCTACCAAAGCCCTTCCTTACCAATGACACTACTATTATTCTTCCTCCACATCCTTTTTTCTGTTGGTTTGTGTTCAAGCTTTTTCCCCAAATACCCAGCCTTACCTCCTCCAGCTGCTCAGCACTGCAGGTGTCAACCACCTAAAAAACCTTGACCAAGCCTCAAAATCCAAATTAGTTTTCAAGATAATTATTAAGATAATTATCCTTTTTAGATAAAATTGTTTCCTTGCAGAAGAAAATCTACATCAACCAGAACATCAACATTTGTCTATGAAATTTCTTCATGGTATTTTTACTGATAATGAATGCCATCTCTTAATAATTCCCCAGGCCCTCTTTAGAGACAATTACTATAAAAACATATCTTCCTAATGAAGATGGAGTTACTAAGTCCAGAAGTTTCACATCACTAATCAGGACAGCTGTGAGACTCTTTGCAGCAATTAGTTTAGAAACCAGTTCTGAGATGAAGTTGGATGGCTTTCTGAAAGGGAGGGATGGAGGGAAGCCTGCATTGGAGGGTGCCTGTCACAGAGGCACAGCAGGACAACAGCACCTGAGAGGATCACAGGAGACAGCAAAACAAGCAGAGCCCTGGTGCAGGAAGCAGCACAGGGAGCTCTGGGGCAGCTCAGCCCTAGGCAGGCTGTGGGGGCATATGGGCAGTGCCCACTGCAAAGTTCCCAGCATGAGCACACGTGGTTACAGACCCTGGGATTCACCTGTCCTGCACATCCTGAACAGCAGCCTGGATGTAAGAAACCACCTCTGTAAAGATTTCACCCCAGGAAGTAGTTTCTCCACACTTTTAAAACCCATAGCAGAAGGACGGCACCTGTCTCCAGGAACAGGAATCATCTCATGCACTGGATGTGGAATCATCATCTCTGGATATAGTCTAGACTCTGAGTTGAGGTGTTAGGACAAAGGTTGGACTCAATGATCTTAGAGGTCCCTTCCAACCTCATTATTCTGTGATTCTGTGATATGATGTTCACCACTATGCTAATTAAAAAAAATCCTGGGCAAACAAATGAGGGTCCAGCCCTTCAGCCCAGATCCTGCAGCTCCCAAGCCCTTCATTCAGGCAGAAGTCTCCAGCCTCCTTACCCAAGGATGGCATCAACAAATGAGTGCAATTAAAACATAGATAATGCATCTGAATATGTGCATTCCTCATTTATTTAACGAGCACAGTTTAGCTTTAATTATTTATGGTAACACTTCAGAAGAAGCTAGTAAACATAGTGTTGTAGACTCTACAAAAGTAAGAAAGCCCTTGCTGCAGGAAACTTCATGGTCTCGTGCTTGGAAACCTCTGCTGGGACAGGGGCTCAAACCTCACCTAGAAGAGCAATTAAAAGGTCCAAGAAATAGGGCAAATAAGGATACTGAGACTGCATTTGACAAAAAAACTTTCCACCAACATGAATGGTCTTATTCAGAGTTGTCTGTGTTGAAAACCTCTCACCTCACATGCATGTACAGGATGGGTAGCTCCAAGTGGCTCAAGGATTCTTTAGACGTACATACTCCTCCTCCCTGCCCCACCAGCAAAATCAGAACTTGTTGCATATCAGTGCATTTACTGTCCAAGTAGCTAAGGGGAAGGGAAGCCTTGATCCATTTGAGCCAGGCAATGTGGGATCACAGCCTGCCCCCAAAAGCCCACAGTCCCTGTTAGGGCTGCAGATATCAGCAGACTGACATGCTGCACAGGACAGTTCAGTGCCATCAGTGTCTTAAGCTCAGATGGGCAGGAGGTTTGATGGGAGGGACAGGAGAGAAGGGGCCATAAAAGGAAGGGAAGGGGAGGTCTGGACATGAGAAAAGAGAAGGAGCTGTGAGAAGAGAGGTAGGAGCACACAGCCAGCCACCCCAGGAATGCCTGTTGAGCATCACCTCTGGGCCAAGCCAGTGTGACACATCCCTGGGCACCCTCTCCTGCAGCTCTCCCTTCCAAGCAGCAGCACCAGTGTTTGCTCCAGCTGCCTTGATCCCACTGCAGGCAAAGGGACCTTCTGCAGCACACCTCTGATACCCCTCTGATGGAGTTCTGCCATCCTTGCTAATTCAACTGTGTGAGGAGAAGCCAGAGCTTTTCCATCTCCATCCTTGTTAGCAAAGCCTCTGTCCCATGGACAGTGCTCACTGTTGTTGCTCTCAGAGACCACTGGAAATCTCAGTGGAGGGCAATGCAGTAGGAGGGCCCCTTCTCAGCTGCACTGCTGCCTGTCAGCTGCCACAGAACACGCTGCTCTCTCTCAGCCTGGGTTAAGGCACCCAAAGAAGTAAAACAACAGTTTGAGACTGCAAGTACTCCAAAGTCAGAGTGCTAGTCCCTGCCTTCCTGAGACAAGTGCAGTGTGGGAAGAACCTGTGGTGTCTACTGAAATCCAAGCATACCACCAGCTAACAAAGATCATCACACTGAGCACTGCCAGGCAATTTCAGGACCCTTGATCTTGCATGAAGAAGTATGTTCAGCTGGTTTCCATGGATCATTGATGAGTAGATGGATAGTGTCTCTGCAGGCTCTGATATCCAACTCAAACCCATTCTGATGCACAGGTTTACAGAAAGACAATGCAGCCCTTTCCAGACAGCCATGTACAAATTTGGGAATATTCAAGTCTCAGACCAACTTGGGATTGTTATTCACCAGGGAAACCTGAGACTAACTTTAGCACTTATCTGGAATCAATTCTTTTGCCCTTACTCTATAAAAGTCAGGCCTCTTCCTTAATGAAAAAGGTGCTATGCACACTAGCTTTGCCTTTTCTATATTTCAACTTAAGGTATCACTGGCTGTATTTAATAGTTTCACTCCTGCAGAGCAACCTTCTGAAAAGGTCAAAACAAAACACTGGGAGCCAAATTCATCGCTGGTACTACTCCATTGACTGCAACAGCATTACACCTGGGATAGATCCAGCCCTAACTGCTTCCATTACAGTAAGTGGAAAAGAAGTGTGCTTGCTGTCTTAACTTTACTTTTCAATTGATCTGTTCTCTTCTACTCTGTGTGTTTCATTGCAATCAATAGGAATATATCTACTAGAGAAAGTTATGGCACAAAACATCTGAAGAGCTTTTAAAAAACTTGTCCTCTTGGTTTATAATGAACATCAGGGAGATGAGAAGGTAGCAGGCATTCAGCCTGCACTCAAGTGCTTTATCTTTTAGAAGAGGATACATGTTAGCATCTACCACAAATATTTTTATGTATAAGCTACATCATAACCAACAGAGCTCTTCCTTAAAGATCTCTTGACAGCAGGCATGAGCTGCCAGTCCCGAACAACAATGTCAAACAGAGCTCAGATATTACAGGGATGGGCACGATAGATGTTTATAAGCAGCTAGATTAGGAGGGAATAAACTTAACTTCTCTGGGACTATGTTGACATTCATCATGATTTGTTCTGCATCACACCAGCCATGCTGATAGACTCCTTCTAAGAAGAGGTAAGATTAAAGGAATCTTGTCTGTATTTCAAGTGATTTTCCTTTCCAAACTTTCAAAACATCTTCCTTAAATTCTTCCTTACATGCCATGATGGCACTTTAACACTGTACCAGAACCCATTGCTCTGGCTGAAACACCACCCAAAGCACCACTAGTTGAGCCATTTTTAATAAGTGATCCTGGAAAAATACCACAAATCAGTCTTCCAGATCAGCTTTGGTCAGCTTTGAGGATATTATGAAATGACATGGCATTATCGTACTAGACAGCTTTTAGCATTAAATTGTAGTCATGTGGCTCTTTTAACTTACCATTTAGCATTTCACTTAAATATCTGGCACAGAAATAACAGAAATATCTATTAATGACTGCCATTATTCCAGATTTTAATTTTTATTGCATTTCAGTGTCATGCATCATTGCACTAGAAGCTTCTGAAAGACACTATGGACTGTGCCTGGCAGTATGCAAGAATTCCCAAACTGGGATGTGGGATGAGGATGACCAAGACATGGAACAAGCAAAAAAAATAAACTGCAGATTTATCACTCCAGCACACATATGCTATACAACCCTTCTAGATGTGGGACTTGGATGTTGAGACATTTTAGCAAGAGAGAGCCTAATCTGGGCTGGAATGTGACTGTGCTCAACTACAGCCCCAGCATTTCTTCTGCTTAAGAAAGCTTCAGGTGGTCCCTGAAGCATCAGGCACTAGAGAATATCCACGTGCTACCTCTTCCACAAGATAAAGACCCTCTATCTCAAACTGGCTGCTTATGCACTCTCTCACTTATTCCCAGTTTGAAGGCTTTGCTGTGAAATTCAGCATGAACTCTATCACACAGACCCTTCACCATTTATCTCATGCAGTTCAGTCAGTACCAGTGACCAGGTCTCACGTGCTAATGGCTGTCATTTAAAGGTTGCTTTTAACATAGAATCAAGGATAAAGCAATTATTTTAAGGAATACCATTGTATTGATTTAGTTTGCATCACTGGGATGTCTTAGCATAATGGATAAGGCATTCATGACCAGCCCTGTGAAAACAATCTTAAGATATAAATAATGAGACAAGAAGGATTTGTGAAAGGGGCTTTTTCTGCTCTTTGTATTTGCTTGCTCTTGTTTTAAACTGTGTATCACTCACTTTAATGTACATATTCTGAACAGCTATGCAACTGAGAGTAATCCAATTTTCCCACCACAATCAACAAAATGTTCTTCCCTTGATCACTCCACTTCGTACATTACTTTGTGGCCACTTCAGTGTCAAATTCAGCCTTCCCTGCAATACCCAAATGCTTCTAACACAATTTACAGCCTACTTAGAGACTACCTTCTTGGAAATAATGTTAATCAGGATAATTTCTCCTCTTACTTTAAGGAGCACTTGATTGGGTGCTTTCAATCAGCTGTTAGCCAGTTACCTCAGAATTTCTCAAGTTCTTATGGGGAAATGGGACAACGCCATTTAGCAGTCAGAGAGCATGTTTAATGGATCACACTAATCTCAGGGAGGGCCTATGAAACTCTAATTTGTCAGGTTTCATTACATTCAATAATGACTCTAATTTTCCTGAAGTGTTCTGCTCACTAGTAAATTATGTACCATAGTTTTGCACCCCATTTTCTTTAACTCTGTGTTTGGAAAAATTGAAGGCATCTCATTCTCCATGGCCACTGCCCAGAAGGGGCCTGAAAAAGAGGGGTTAAGAGTTCACTGTCAGATGTATTTATCTCAGACGCAGGTATAATTCTTTGCAAACAGCTAAGTGTCAGTGCAAAAACCAAGCTGATTCAGGGTAATAAAAGCACTTCTGCAAAGCTTTTAGGTGACACTATATCCCTCACAAGCTTTCTCCACCCCTGCATCCATTTTATCATCCGATACCATCATTACCTTGACCAATCTGCACATTATTTCCTTTCCAAATGGATCGATTTTAAAACAGTTCATCTGCTAATGCTCAATGCAGGTTTGGGTGATTCTCCTATTGTTTCAATTATTTCTTTGTGAAAATTCAATCCTGTTGAGCAAACAGTGCTTTTATCTCAGCTGAAGATGTGAGAGCTGTGGTCGCCACTGACAGATCAAGAGCTTCTTATGAAACCCTCCTTTCAGCTGTAGCACCCTCAAGTGACAGAGATGTCCCAGTTTAGCTCATTACAAGTAATAGACAGTGTTAGCTGTAACCTGGCACATTAAATAGTTGAGCTATTAAAATTAACCACATATTTCTGGAGGAAGATATGCCATCTCAGCAAATGATCTGGTGATTTCCCTGATTTTCATCTGCTTTAGCTAAGGAATGGCTTCCCAAAGAGCCAAACAAAAGGCATATATTACCCCAATTTCCAGGGGCTAATTCTGGTTTGGAGGGAAACCCAGCATTGATAGAGATTCAAAACTGAACCTGTCAAGTTTTTTCAGATGGCTTTGGAGATTTGGCTTAGCAGTCCATAAGTAATGCAGTGTGCAGACAAGAAAGCCTCAGGGAGAAGAGAATGATCACAAAGGAATAAATAGAGCAAAATAGATGATCTTCCATTTGCTGCTTGTGGGGCAAGTCCCCTGTACTTTCATACCTCTTTTCTCCAGAATAACAGTGCCTATGTTCTTTCTGAACAGAGATTGAAGTGGCTCTGCCCACAGCCATTCAAAGTCCTCTTTAAGGTACTATATACTGAATGGGGGCAAAGTAATTTGATTATAAATGTCTGAAGTCACATTTTTAATCTCTACAATAATCTTCCAGGATAATTTTATGTAAAATTTTGTCAGCTATGCTAAGGAATAGTGTTTATCAAGATCTGCCTTTTACAGAGTCCAGTGTAGCACTGCTGAAAATAAACACCACCTCAGTCAGAGATTCTAATTTGCAGACATCTTATGCCAGCACTTATATGATTTTCCCAGTCTTGCTCAGATATGCATGGAAGGCCCAAAATAATAGCCTTACTGTAAGCATGTTATTGTAAGCATGAGACCAAAGGGAGTCACTTCCTCTTCATTACTGCCTTTAATGCATGAGCCTGGTGCTGGAGGGACCATTCTGTTGCCACCAGTGAAGTCCTGGCCAGAAGACATAGCTTTCCTACACATGACACTTAGAACTTGTCCTGAATAAACCAGGAAGAACTCAACTGAGAAAAATGTCACCAGAACCCTAGTCAGATGACAAGCATCATTTTACTTGAATCCTTCTAGTCTTCAAGAAAGTAGCTGCTGGGGACTAGGAAATCAGTCCTGTTCAAAACAAGGGATTCAAATGTCTCTTAAACTTGTATATGGCTGAAGCTAAATGCAGACTTTGTGACTCTGTCTATCACCAGGTATCTAGAGATACCCTGGTATGTCAAAGCAAATACAGTAAATGACCCTACTCGCTCTACATGGCATTACCATTCCTGATTTGAAAAAAGCTTTTCAAGTGAAACGTGCTTTGCAATATCTGAATGCAGAAACTGCTTTCTGTTCTGCAGTGTTATGCTAAAAATGTTTCAAATGGCCCTTGGTTTCTGTGCCTGGGGCTGATACACACTTACCAACACCAGCAGCTCCTAGGCTCCAGCCCTCACTGAAGAAAAAGCCAATTTGCTGTTCACTGCTTTAACATCAACATAGCAAGAATCAAGGCATTTCTGAAATATCCCCCACGATTGTGTTTGTGACCTGGGCACTTGGGAAATTCATGGCACTTTGAATGATGATGTTTTATTGGGAGAACATCAGAAGTAGCAAGATGTCTCATATTGACATATTGGTTCCACTTTGCTTGACATACGGGATCAAAGTCATCCCTGGCGGAACTCCATAACCTTCAACAGATGGGATAAATTTGGCCCCATATGCCCATAGCAGCTGGGGACTACAATTGTTTTCCTATTTTCAGCCATATTTTGAGGATACGGAGTCTGATTTTCTGCGTGCAAAGCAACTTGAGATTTTGGCATATGTGCAATGTGAGGCAAACAATTCGTATTATCATACACGGCCCTGGTATGATTGTTAGGGTCATCTGCAGCACATACCTAAATTTTAAATTAAACACGTGCTATAAATAGCCTAGGAAGAATCAAGCTAGAGATTATTTTATTAGACACTCAGCAATCTGTTCGACTGGCTGTCCTGCTCACTAGACACAGCATCAGAGTCCCTCCTGAATGTAAAATTATGTTTTCTTCATGTAGCTTCCCCTATCATCTACTGTATTCATATAGAGGGAAGCAGTTCGTAAATACCATTTCACATTCCAAACTATTTACTATAGGCAACTACATCATTGCTTTGTTCAAATAAATTTACATAAATCATTATTAGACTGTTGTATCTTAGCAACTTTATTTTGCTCCCAGAGCACAAATTAAATGCATGCATAAACCAGAATATTTTAGAGGGAGTTATTCCTGAATTGTTTATGAGACAGTAGACATTTCCACTTAATTTTTCATTCATAATGTAATTTCTTTAGTTTGCTCTGTATAGTTAAAAACTGCACATCTAATTTGCTGGGGTTTCCCTGGAAGTGCACAGTAGAATAGATGGCTGTGCTGCAATCTGTTCATCCATCAGCCAGTGCTTCCTTTGACTCACTCCACATTCTGCTCAGAACACTTTGTGGGAAAGGCCAGGAACAACAGTAAGTCCCACTTGCTGCTTGACATGATCGTATTAGGAGTAAACTGTTGTCGTTAACCAAAATTTGCAAATGAAGTCACTGGAAAATAGACCTATTTCTAGTAAACATTTCTGTGTTTGGATTAATTGAACAGAGCTCTCAGAGTCCTCCTAGCTCAGATTTACAGCTCGGCACCACCCATGCATCTTGTAAGGAACGGCACTGTTCTCGTTAGCCGTACTCAATTACAAACACACACATCCTAATTGCACTCACTCACGGACTGCAAGGAGTGACTGCCGAACAAAACCAGCAGCCACAGTCACCCAGGAACTGCCCCTCAGTTCCAGCACTTCACCTTGCCCAGCCTGAAGGTGCAGCAGACCCCTGCAGCACATGGCTGGCTGTGCCCTGCGCCAGGCGTGTGTCCCTGGGACACAAGTGGGATCTGAGCAACAACCAGCAGCCAGCAGCTCTGCAACACTCCTGTCCTGCTCACCTCCACCCTGTGCCCCAGAGCCAGCCTGCAGGAGCAGCCCCAGCACAGCTCCCTGCACAAACACTGGTTTTGAGAAGGTCCATGCAGGTCGACCTGGAGACTCCAAGTCTCCACACCAGGTTGCAAACTCCTGTGAAGAGCCCAGCTGCGGCTTTTCCAGCAATGCTGCCACCACTCCCAAAGCTCCCTGGTGTGCCACAGGATCTGGCACCTCTGCAGCACAGACTTGATGAGAACTTCTGCATGTCCCTTTCTTCCTCCAGAAAGGAGTACACCGCGTGTCTACTGTCACATTTACTCCACTTGCATGTCCTGCTGTAGGCATTGCTGGTATGTCTCAGCTGCCAGCCCATCAGCTACACATCGGTTTAAACAGACATGAAAAATGCAGCAGAAGCAGACACAGCTGAGAAGTCTGTATCAGCATTCAATGCAAATACCACCTGCCCTTGTGGTGTTTCACTCTTGATCTCTGAGATAAGATGGAGTTGTGCAATCTGGAACTACATCTGGGTCAAGCCAGGAGTGTGGGAGAAGTTTAGGTCAGAGAATGCTCTCTTCCAGGGCCTCACAACTTTGTGTTAGCATAGATAAATAACTCTGCTATTTGGGATAAGGGGTGGGGGGTGACTGCAGATAGTGGAAAAACCTCTTGCAGTTCCTTGCCTTTCTCCTTCCTGAGCATTCCTGTACTCAGAAACCAGCAGAATTTCATGCAGAGCAAAATAACCAAATAAAATTTCTTCCATTTTACTTAATCTAAGTTTACAACATTCTTATGGGTCTGGCCAGATCAGTTCTCAAACTAGCATATCACAGAAAATTGCATCAAATACAGAGGCTTTCCATCCCAGGGCCACGGTAATTCTGTGTGAATAGCAAGTAACTGAGTACTGGAAACCCAGTGATGCTTCAGTAATACAGACATGGAAGATGGCAATAATTTATCATCTCTGCTGTAGTCTAATCCCAGATGCACCATTTGCTAATTTATTTCCATATGTACCTGGCAGACAGATTAATCAGCCATCTCTCTCTGAAACCTAGATTGCACTTTATCCCTTTAGTAAGCAAGAGAAAACAAATGTACACAGCAAAATAAGAGTCCCTTACAGAGGAGCTTTGTCAACCTTTATAGTTTGTGGTTTCCTTTTTCACCCTAACAATGGCTTTACAAAAATCCAACACCCAAATCTACTCCCACATCAATGCACTTCTCCATTACTGAAGTCTCTTTGCTAACACCAGTGAAAATGAAGGCAGAGAGGGCACATCCCTTAGACTTCTAGACTCAGCTGGAGACAGCCATATGGTCCAAGGAGAGGGCAGCAGCCCTGCACCAAAGCCAGGACCATCCCCACAGACAGCAGTGACTCCTCTGAGCCAAGGAGGCTGTTTCTCTGCCACGGTTTGCAGAGAAGCAAAATCAAGATAATAATATTTTACAAAACATTTTGAGCTCTACTGAACTAATTACTATTATCAGCAGTAATGTGCTTCTGATACACTTAGCCCTTCTTCTGGAAAACTCCACAAAGGGGCTGCACTTGCTGGAGCTGAGCAGCTGTTAGCACTTCAGCGATGTTATTGGTAATAAATACAGCATCAATTCTGTGCCTGGTGCCCTTTAAGGATCTGTTTGCAATCCACTCTTTATTTTGATTATAAGATATTATCTGCATTAAACATAATTAGTCATATTATAGCATTTGCCAATCTAAGCACAGTCACTTGACAAGGCAGCACGGAGCTGAATGAATGCACAGTGCAGTCTGAAGCCCAAGGAGATGAAGGGAGTGGGAACTGGCACAGACCCAGGCAGGACACACACTCAGGCATCCCTGGCCACAGGCTTTCTGTGAGAAGGCTGTCACTTACATAGCCACACTGTGACTCTTCCTTGTGTCAGAGCCTGAATAGGCACGTGCAAAATATCATTATCAAACCAAGGAAGAGTAATAAAATGATTGCTGAAAATGAAATTATTTATGAGCTTCAGTACCCTTGTAACAGTTAAAATAATCAAAATACATAAATATTTGGATATGCTAGTGACAGATGGCATATACTGGAATAATCATACAGAATATGTCAGCTTTCAGAATCAGCTTATTCCAGAGTTGGCATGTTACAGGGCTTTCTGCTACTAAAATAAGCACCTGGTATTTGATCCTCCAAAAATGTATTTTCACAAACACACGCGTGTCTTTTGATAGAAAAGCTATTGAACCTGTCACCATCCACACACAGTACCAAAGTGACAGAGTGCTGCCACCAGCATCCTCTGCTTTGCCTGCCTGTCACAGAGCCAGTGGAGGCCAGTCTCGTTAGCACTGGGGCTGTCAGGACAGAGTGACAGTGCCTGGCCAAAGTGTATCTGTGCTCTGGGTTTGATCCACACACTGCCAGCCAAGCAAACTGCCTCATTTGCAACCCCAGGAAGAACAACCCAACTTCTGCCTATGCTCCTGTGTCAGCAAGTCTGAAAAAAGAGCTCTGGTTGGAAATTAATGTTCATTAATAATGATCAAATATGGACAAATATGTTTATTTGTGTTGGGCATCAATGCAGTCCTGGACTAAGAAACCCACAGGGTAACAGCCACAGGTGAAGGGATAGAGAAGAGCCAAGGCCATGTCCATGTGCTGCTCTCCCACAGCCAGGACAGTGTGGAACAGGCTGGCATGCCCAGGGGCATGGAGACACTGTGCCTGTACCCCACAGGGTTATTAATGAATGGCAGCCTCCTTCCTCCCTGGAGGAGACCCTTCCTCATGTGGGTGTCTAAGCCACCACTGGCCCAGAATTTCTGCAGGCCACATCCTGCCCTGAGTGCTTCTGGAATACTTTGGCCGTGGCCCTCCCAGGTAGCAACTCCTCTCCATGAACAACAGTATTTCCAGAAAGCTGTTTACAGCACCACATAATAGGTTGTTTTAGCAGACAGTAAACAGACAAATTTTAAAGATTAATAGGCATTCATTTATTATGTTACACTCTCTTCAGTTTTCCCAGACAATCAAATTGGTAAATTAGAGCCATAATTTTCCACCAATTAATACCAGATGTGACACATTCTGACATTAAAAGAGTAAATATAAGAGAACTGTCAAATACTTCATATTCCTAATGTAATACTGTCTGAATAGAAAACCTAAAATCCCCATGCCTCAGACTTATTCTGAAACACAGACACAAAAGATGCTGATGTTTCCAGCTACTGCACGTTCACAGGCTGAGCACTGTCCCCTGGACAGCTGCTAGCACCTTTCCCAAATGCATGTTGACTAAAAAGCCCAACCCCAAAGCAGTATTTATACCTGTAATCCAGCACAAGACATGCTGCCACAACATCACAGGAGGTACCATAAAAAACAAGAGAAAATGCCAAAGACAAATGGGAATTATTGCATGTTTTCAGTGCAGTATGGACAAGGCTAGTTAGCAAAGCTTTTAGAAAAGAAAATGAAATATGAAAATCTTGCTTTAGTGCTTCTCTTTTCCAATAGTTTCTACACTGGGACATTCCAGCACCAGTTCCAGGCCAGTGTGCAGAATGCCACAGGCTCAGTGTTAATGCAGCTGATCAGAGCAGCCAGGTCAAGGGGGCCTGCTTGGCACACATGGACTGGGGGCAAACCTGCTCCCTGTGGCCCTCTTGGTTTCCCTCAGGCAGACTGAACCCTGCTCCTCAGGACCCAGAAGTGCTGCCAGCACTGCTCTGGTATCCAGAGAGGAGAGACATGAAGCTCTATTACACAGCTCATCTCCTTTAAACTCTGATCAGCTACAGTTTTGGGGAGGTGGGAACATACCACAGAATAGCTTTCCTTTACTTCAATTATCTCCATACTCCCTTTTTCCATATAGTCCCAGGCAGCAAAGACTTTTGATAGGCTGAAGGTGCCTCTGCAAAGAAGGAAATATCCTCTTCACCAGGGATGCTCCTGCCAGGCCCTCAAGCAAATCTACCTATGGATTTTCCCCATTCACACCATGGAAATGAACAGTCTATCATCAGTGTCACAGAGCCCTCACTCTGCCAGCTGTCTGCCACAAATTCCAGTTTTCTCTTCCCAAATGCACCAGGCAACAATTTCTGCAGATTTCAGGTTTCACTACACCTTAAAATAAAAGGAATTGAAAACAGGAGGATGCAGAGAAACAAGAGGTCTTTTCCATTGGTGGTTGCTTTGCAGCCTGAGGCAGCAGGCAAAGATCCACCACAGTTAGATCCCGTTGGCAAAGCCATTCAGGAAAAAGCAGCCAGGTGAAAATCCCTCTCCCTCTTGTACCTCACCATGCTTGCAAGGAACAGGCTTCCCACGCACAGCCATATGTCCTGCTTTGCCAGCTGACAGGTTTCCTAGTGGCCAGAACATAACCAGCCAAATCTGTTGCTCAAATCAAAAGTTCTTCTCCTTGATTAGAAGGCATGGGATTTGGTGCATTTTGACCCAGATTAACTGGCTTCATCAGGCTCCAGAAACAAGAACAAAGCTGGACTGGAAAGAGGCTCAGTTAAAATTGCAGTGACACTACCAGGAATTTGCAGAAGAGTCCCAGAAGGGTTTTGGATCCAAAGCAGACATTGCAAAGCTGCAGTCAGCTATTACAGGGGAGGACCAGCCTGACTGGCCCTACAACATTCATGATGGGATAAAATACAACCCAAGGCTCCAGAGTGATTACACAGCCTGCCTCAGCCTCTGTAGACACTTTCCTGGAAAGATACAAGAATAGGGCTTGAAGCAGAATTGGACCCCAGGCAAGAATATCCCCCTTCCAGTCTTTTCCCATAAATAGGCAGTGGGGGGCAGAGGGGAATGGACTTTAAATGGTTTTGCAAGAAGAGCCCAGATGAAAGCAAATCAGCTACAACTGAGAAAATCCAATCTACTTAACTGTCCTGCACAGAACTAATTTTGCCTGGTGCAGCTGTGACCTTCACAAACATCAGGTCAGCAGCAGCCTTACTATCTCCAAATGAAGGTAGAAGATAGTCGTCCCTGAGCAGGCCTCCCCAATGTCAGAGAGAAAAGAGCTCTGTTATAAAGCACAGTCTCTGGATCAAGAGGCATGTTACAGAAAGATTACACTGCAAATCTAATCCCCTATTCCTAATGCTCAACAATCTGATACATGAGCCTGCCTTTCATCAAAGAGCTGGTGATTGCAGTATTGGGTAATCTGAGCAATGGGTAGGGAATGGGTTTGCCAGCTGTGTCAGCCTGCTCAGGCACAGGAGGAGCCACACCAGCTCCTCCTGGTAAGGAGTCCTTACACACGTGTTCATCCAGGCACTCATTGCAGCACATCTGGGCAATAACTTTTAAAAAGGGTCTTAACATTTTCCATAGTGCTGGTACAAACCAACTCCTGATCATCTTCTCTCCAGTTATTTGCAGAATGCCTATCAAATCTGACTGCTTTCAGTCTTTACTGCCCAAACTGACTTTCAACAACCTCATTCACTCCTCCCAGATAGAGTGGCAGATCACAGGCCAGAAAGAGTCATATTTGTTAACCCTTTCTACCCAAAAGGCAGGCACACAAAAGGCAGCTGTGCAGGTCCCACCTGCACAAGGCAGAGCTCCTGGTCAAGGTAGCCAAGTGACTTGTACCAGAATATGTTGGCCAGCCAGTGCTGCCCAACTGAGGACATGTTACTAACATGTGCTACTGGTCATCCCCCACTTTCCAATAGGCACCATGCAGGGTTAGGTGGTGAGGCTATAAGGTTTGCACTTCTAAGCTCAAGAGTCACAAGAAAAAGTATTTTTCTTTCATAATCTTAAATCAAGAATAAGCTCAAAACAAGGAAATACAGAAACATTGCTTTGAAATCAGAATCAGGCACATTAGCTACAAGAAGTTCCTCTAAAGTACTCAGAGCACATAGCCTAAAAAAAATGTTTAATGGCCATGTCTTCTCTGTAGGAGTGATCTCAGAGTGCACAGAAACTACCTGTGTCACAGACCAATGGTTTTCAACCAGTGAAAATACTGTTATATGCTGTGAACCTCATTTAAGTATCTACAAATAGTAATGGGAGAAGTAAACCTCTTGTCGGGAGGTGTAAGTTTGCTATACGAGCAGCCCTCATCACCAGTAAAACTTTTTAAGTGGTCTGCAGTGGAAAGAGGTGTAAAACCACTGCTGGAGATGCCTCTGTAATTGGCTATGGGACAGAGATTGACATACATCTCTGCAGCTGAAAAATTCTTTGGGATGTTGATAAAATCATTTGGCCAAAGGGAGAAACATGCCAAAAAAGTTTCATCTTATTTTATTCAGTTCCTGTCACTTTAATAGAAATAAAAAGAGTAGATCACATGCTCCATGCCTGCACAGCATATGTAAGCACAGTGCTCACCACCAGCAGTGCTAGGATAGCCGTGACCTTCTTTGTTATCACAACTCATTCTTATCACACCATTTGTTACCATACCCTCTTTTTGCAGGAGCCTGCACTCCTGCTCTCTGAATCCCAGACTGTCATCCTGAGAGAGCAGGGCACCTCCAAATCAAGGATCTCCTGGCTTTGCCAAGAGATACCTGCTAATGGATGGCTGGAGATGAACACTGAACAGATTAGAACTAGATTAATTCACCAATGGAACAAACTACTACAGGAAACAGTGATCTACACTTTGTCACCTCTGACATGTCAGGATCCAAATGCAGACACCATTTAATAAAAGACCATTTACTGGGTGTACCTCTCATCCGTATTATATAGGGTGTGATTCTCCCTAACATTATGAGAGCTTCTCCACCTCAGAACTGGGACTCTGTAGTTCTTTGTCCACATACCCAGCACACTGACTGCAGTGCTTGTTTTATGATATATGAGAGATGTGAACCATTTTGGACTTTTCCCAAATCAGCCAATTTTTTTTTTCCTCTAGCAATCTCCAGTCTGGAATTCCTCTGCTTCTGTCAGAAGAGTTCTGGTGACTCACATGTGGATTGGGAGCTTTCTCAGCCCACAGCTGAAGGCAAGGGTGTTAAATATTTAATAAAGAGACAGCTTTTCTCCCAAATGTTTTGGATAAATAGCTGCTAAAAGAAACCAAAATACAAAAGGGTTTTAGTTGCAGGAATAAAAATATCTTTTTCCCTTTCCAACAACCACCAAGCTCCCTCACCTGGGCTCTCCCTGGTGCTCACAGCTGTCCCCAGCTCCCACACTGGCCCATGCCTGCACTCAGGAGGGAACCACACTTCAGCCAGCCTCCTGCAGCTTTACCCATCCTGCAGCTAGGCTCAGCTTCAGTCACACTAACTATGAGGAGGAGGAATAGTAAAAGCAGAAGTTTTAGCTGTAAAAGCTGCTCTGGCCTTAGTGTGGTGCTGCTGGCTGGGCCCAGCTGGTGCTAGCAGTTGTTAAGCAGCAGGTATGGTAACAGTGGCAGGGTGTCCAAGTAGTTCTACCCTGTAACTGCTGCCACACAGCAAGGCATAGGAAACATGCATCCTCATGTGTCTGACTGTTTTTAGTAACAGGAAAGCAGTGAATGTTCATGAATTTCTACTTTTTAATGTCTAATTAAATATCAGTATTAAGGAAGTAACTGGACCTTCCTAGGTCCACAGTTTCCAACACCTATATGACTATTATGTGACTACATTTTTTATTTCCTTTCCTTAATTACTACCTAGTTAAAATACTCCAAGTTGGAATACAAAAAAATGAAAGAAAGGATCTAATTCTTGGACAGTGAATTATAAACTCTGGTATCAGCCTATAGGCATAGCAGGATGAAATCCCTTTTTTAAGCATCAAACAAGATTTATTTAGGCATTCTGTTATCTCTGTTGAAGTATCAAAACAGCACATATCATTGTGCTGCTAAACCCTATCAGAGTTCCTGCCATATAGGGGTGATAAGAGGTATGGACACTGGGTCAGGATTTGGCCACTGCTCAGCTGAAAGAGAGAAATGTACTTTGTCTGTGGCTGTCCCCTAGTTAAATCCTCTGCTTTCAACCTGAGGAAACACACCACCATCCTGAGTGTTATGTGTAGCAGCTGATGATCTCCAAGACCCTGGACTTTTTCCTAAAAGTCCTGAAGGTGGTTTGCACCAAGAACCAACTTTACCTCACCGGTTCATTTGCTGGGAATGTGAAAACTGATGAATTTCAACTTGAGCAGCCATGAGCAAGGACCTGTCAGTAGGCAACTGGGCTAGGGCTGGACTGTCACCTGAAATGTGCTGCTGTGAAGGTTTCCTCTGGCACTGATCATCCCCAGGGTGAGAGGCAGGACTCGTCTGCTTTGCTGACCCCTCCTCCAAGCCAGTGGCACCGCACGGACGCGATCAGCGTGTCCTGCATTGTTCCAAAGCTGTCAACATCTGTCAGGAACAGTAAATTTTACTTTATCTTGTGCGAGTGGAATGGGTTTCCATAAAAAATTATGTAAATAATGCTAAGAACAATAAAGAAAATTAGTTTAAACAGCATGGTAGCAATTAGACACAGTTCTTGCAGGGACTGGACAAGCACCACAGCACCACACTGGTACCAGCTGCAGCCCCAGCTCTGTCATTCAGGGAAGGGGGGTGAAGAGGAGAAGGCTGTATGGCTGTACTGGGTAAATGGCAGGACAGGAACCATAAATACAGTAACCCTTCCTGCTGGAACTCACATTTTAAAATTGAAACTGCATGACAACTCAAGCCAAAAAAAGAGAAAGAAGAAAAAGGCAAAATATGAAGAAACCAACTTGAAAGCTTGTCACTGATACAAACCAAACAGAGGAAAAATGACTAACTCAGAAGCATCAAGCAGAGGTCAATGTCTGCCTTTCACTGTACCTCACATAAATACACAATCCTTTCTACATGCTTCGAGGGCCACTTCAAACAAACCAAGCTTTTTGAGATACTTCACTAGACTACAATCACAAATTCTGATTTTGCTTATGCATTGCTTCTGCTGCCAACAGTCTCCCTGTCCTGTTTAAGCACAGCATGTAACTGCAAGCAGAATGGCAGCAGTCTGTCTTGCCCCATGGTGAGCACCAGCACTGAGTGGGTCAGCAAAGATGGTCAGCAGCTCCAAAAAAGAGAGATGGCTCTTGCCCATCAGTAACCAGCAGACAGTAGATAAATACCTGCAGTTATAACAATGGGAACAGTTAACATGCCACATGCATGTGCAACTCCTTGTATTTAAGGATCTGTATGTATGAATGGTTCACCTTTCCATAATCTCTCAAAAAGCCAAAAATAACAGAATTTCCCCCTCCCTTTCCCCCCACCCCTGCCAAACCTCTAATTTTTGCCCACTTGACTCAGAGAAGGAGACTTTGCTTGCACTATCTTCAAATATTAATAGTGAACTGCCAAGGCACATTTCTTACTGTGATGCACTTGTATAGCTTTGGGTAATTCCCACTGGTATTAATGAGAATGGCTTATATAAATCTCTTTGCCTCATCCCACAATCACAATCATGGCTTTAAAGAGGGTGATATGCAATTTCTGTGTCTCCCCACTACAGGACAGGGCCATTGCCATTTTCAAATTCTCTGTATATCACAGGTTAGTCAAGCTACACCAGTCAAACATAAAGTTAGGGCATCACTCCACACCAGAGCTAAACTGGTATCACTTTCCTAAGGAAAGTATTTTCCTTGCCTAGATGTAGAACATTGTCTGAGCATTTCTGAATAGGTGGTTCTGCTTTGGAAATTTAAATTCCTGCTGGAAGGAAGATCACAAAAATGCCTATTTTTGTTTACAGTAGCATCTCATTATAGCAGTTACCATTATCATAATTTCATGGTCCCTTTTTCCTTCCAGGGAAGCTTGGAGGGCTTTTTTGGTGAAGGAAAATCTTCCATCTCACTGTGACTACCTTAACTCAAAGTGTTCATCTAAGGGTGGTTCAGAGAGAGAAGATAGTGCTTGGCACCAACAGGTGAATTCCCAGGTCCTGGAGCCTTTGTGGGAGCAATTGGCTCCTTCCCCACCCAGAAACTTCCTCAAGCCATCCTAGGAAGCCTCTTTGAGGGCAAATTTTCCATAGTACCATTAGGATGCTGCAGCTCTGCATTGCCAAGCAGATATGCCTAATTCTGAAATAACTCTATTCTTGCACCACAATAATGCCAGCTCATCCAAGTTCAATTAAACCCCCTAAGAATGAATCACAGTAAACTGAACCATATTTACTTTCAGTTCATTATCACACTCACAAGTGGTAATTTTGGAAATTTTATATTCTGAGTTCAGCAGCAGGCTACAGGCTGCACACCTCTTGCCACTGTACATGCCTGAGAGAGATGTCTTTCTTTTTTCTTCATCCCACTCACTGTTCTGCCTCCTTAGAGGGGAATTAAGGCAGCAGAGAACTGTAAAAGCTCTGATGGTATCCATACCATAAAATCCTAAGTAACACACGAACCAGAAGAAAGGCCATCCTCTAACCTGCTGGACCAGTCCCAGGATAAATGTTTGCTCTAGGCAAGGACAAGACAAGTAGGTTCTTTAGTATTTTTTGTTTAATATCCTTTTAACGTGAGCCTGGACTGGTGCACAAATGAGCACAACTGCTCAAATGAGTCATACTTCTTTTTTAGGGCCTTGTTCTGGCAAAACTCCCACTGAGCTCAGCAGGGGTTTGGCAGAGTGGGAAATGAGGAGCAGCCCAGGACCCAGATCTGTGGGATGGGTACATGAGCACAGGGCAGGATTTGATTAAATACATCCAAGTTCCAAAACCTGGGAATATTTGTAATCTTCACAAATAGCAAAACAATACAATTTAAACCAAAATGCTCAGAGACAAGACGAAACTAGTGCTGAGATGCCAGATTGCATCGTTATCAGTTCTTAAAGCTCAGGGTACCTTAAGTGCATTTAAAGGATCATAACTATTACAGCCCAATTACCACTGGAAGCCCAGAGCAGGTGCACTCATCTAAACCAAAGCCTCAGAGAAAGCAATTCAAACTGAAATTGCTACAGGATTTTCAAAGTGTGAAAGGGACTTGTTGAGAATAATTAAAGGCTCCAAGATGCAAAATAAAAAGGACATATCCTATCCAGACACAGGGGAAAGAAAGCACCATCTCCAGATACTGCTGGCAGGAGTGAGCTCCCCAGCAGCCAAGTGGGCACCCACAGAGGGCCAGGGCAGCCAGGCCATGGGTAAGCAGGGGAATCTGTCTGCATGGACCCTGCTTGATACCCTGCAGTTATCACAAATCAATTATTGTGATAATTACTGGCTAATGGGCATGCTACCTCCAGGTAAACATGGTCTCCACCATAGGATGGCATGGCCAAGGGAAGACCTCAGCAAGCAAAGGAGGGTGGTGGCTGGTAGGGAGATCACAGCCACACACTCAGGATAAGACACTTAGGTGCTATCAGCTGAAAGCACCAGGAGGTTTTGGGGAATGCAGAAACCAGCAGCAGAACAAAACATACAGCAGTGCTGAGTCACACACTAAACTGGAGTCAAACAGCACCCAAACAACACCACCCCCCCCCCGAGCACAGACAGAAAAGAGACTAAAACAAAGGAAGGCAACAGAAAGGAACAGGGTTCCCAGGATATGCTGCAGGTCCAGGTGGGATCCAAACAACCCTGAGCCCACCCTGGGAGATGCTCCTGGTGGCAGATAAAGATGAGAAATGCAGGATTGCTAATGAGGTTATGATACTTCTAATCTTTCTTCTGTTTATGTGCTGTTGTGGGATGGTCTCAGGCTCTGGCTACCTCTAAAGGGAAAAAAAGCCATGCAAGTCAGAAGTCTAGCAGCTCCAAGGGTATTCCAAGGGGACTGTGCTTGAATTCCAGGGTGCAGCCTGGGGCAGGGAAGGGCTCCAAGGAGCAGAGGAGCAGCAAGGTGGCATCCATCAGGACTCTGGGACATTGCACACCCAATGTTCTCTGCTTTGGGTCACACTATAGGAACTAGGGCCTTGGTCCCCTCCCCTGCTCCAGGAGCCACAGCTAGGAATGCAAGCCAAGGAAAACACAGGTAAAAACAGCATTTCATATATTTCTCCCTTTTCAAAAGCCTGTGACATGCTATCTTGAAATCTTCACAATCCACAATGATGCCTGGGCACTTAATCCCAAAATCCCAAAAGTCAAAAAGAAACTTAAACATTGGAATAAATAAATAGCAATGCTACCCTGCAGAGGGTATTAAAGCATTAATTTCAACAGACAGATGGCATGGATGGAGAAGGGCTATGTACACAAAAGTAGAATCAGGAGCTTGATGTGAATTCTTGATGCTGACATTCCTATACAATGAAGTATCTCCCCCTCCCATTAAAAATGAAGAAAATAATTTTTAAAAAATATAAAACCCCAAACAAACATAAAAACCCCAAGAAAACAAAATGAAACAAAAACAAACCCCATAAGCCACCAAAAAAACAAAAACAAAACAAAACAAAACCATAAAAATTCAATCAACCAACCTATGAAAAAGCCCCAAAGTCAAAACCCACCATGCACCTTCCATTTGTAGCAGTAACAAGGCCAGAAAAGTGGTACCAGTGCCAAGCAGGAGCTCAAGGCTTGCCACAAGCTGATAAAGGAGATCTCTCAGGGTACTTTATTCCCTACTGTCCAAACCTGCTCAAAAGCCCCCAGTGTGCTTTGCCAACCCTGGCTGTGCCACGCTCCAGGGTGGAATGCCAGGGCCCAGGGGGTTCAGCAGCAAGGGGCAGTGCTCCCAGCATCATCTCCTGCTCCCAGGGACCAGCTGAGTTCATGTGCCAACCAACCAGACAATACATGGCAGCAAGGAAAAATTATGGGCATGTGCCTAAATCTCTGACTGCCATAAATTTGTAATTTTATTGCAGTAATATGTCATAAAAGTGATCTGCCTGCAGCTATTCCATATTGTGGCACAATCTCACCAGATCTCAAAATGCAAAGGAGACAGCACAGGGCACAAGTGGGAGGTGTGTGTCCTGCCTCTAGTGCTCACCCCAGTGCCAGCCTCAACCCTGCACCCCAAAACCAGGTCAGGAGGATGGTGTGCACTGCCAAGTGAGGCCCTCTGCCACTCTGCAGGTCCTGCTACTCCCATGGCACTGCTTTCCCTGGTCTCCCATGCCTCCTCCTCACCCTGCAGCCCCCTGGCCCCGAGAGGACAGGGCAGTGCCTGTGCCAGCCTGGGAGCACGGGGAGTCAAAAACTAGCTATGCCAACACTGCTGAAATAACTGGATTTATCTCTGGGCATATGGCAGTATCTTCAGGCAGAGAGGAAGCCACTGCTGGCCTTCTTGCCAAATTCCTAGTATTTCTGGAGTATTTACATGTTGTGCATCTCAGGTTTCTCCTCTCCCTCTGGCTGCTTGCTGTGGCAGGATGACGCAGCCTGGCCAGCAGGGGCCAAAGATATCCAGCCCACAACCCTTGCCATGTTAACTACAGACAGCCAGTTTTAGCTACCTCAGCCTACAACAGTTTTCTCCCAGATTTAAGCAGAATAGCCAGCAAAAAATGAGCCTTTTTTAATGCATCCATAAAACACCATAGCCTCCCCCTTGAGACCACAACAGAGTCCAAAGAGAGTTTAGGAGAGGAAGAGCCCACCACAGAGATGGGTTTCTCCTCTCTGTTCAGACATGCCTCTGAAGAACTGTGAAGTACACAAGCACAAAAGCATAGTAAGTATTTTCAACATAGGGAGGATGTTTTCCAAGAGGTGTCAGCTTTAAGGAAAATCTACCAGCCAAATGACCTCTGGCGCTGGAGTGTCCCCACTTCCACTAAAAAACTGTACCACCTTTGCTCTCAGAAAGAAAGCAGAAAAACACACCAAACTGAGTGGACAAACTCACTGATTGTCTGCACCCAGGGGCTGGGAAACCAGAAGAGATTCCTCACAGATCCTGACTTTGATTTGGGCTGCACCAGGATCAGGACTGGCCCAGCCACCCCATGCATGGCTCCTGCCCCAGCAGGAAGAGGCTGCCAGCCCAAGGAGCTGCAGCTGGCAACAACCAGGAGGAAGGCTCAGCTTCAGCAACACAACCCCTGGCTTCCTTTGAGGTGATGCTCACACACACAGATTGGTTATACTGTACAATTACTCTTCCCTACCAACTTGCAGCCCTGTGTTGAAACACAAACATTGAAAATAACACTCTGAAATGCTCAAAACTGCACGCAAGGCACAAGCAGCCTTTGGCATCATCAGATGAACACCGTGACCACAGGCAGCTCCACTGGAAGACAAGAAGGCAGCAAGCACAGAGCACCTGGAGACACCTCCTACACCCAAAGCTCCCTGTGTGAGCTGCTGTCAGCCACAGACTCCATCTGCCCAGCTGGCCACCCCCAGGACCCAGACCTGTTCCAGAGCCACAGTTTCAGACATGAAGACATCACAGCTTAGTACCTTCCAGACAAAATGAACACTGCCATGTTGATGTAACCATTGGCAAGCACAACTACATTTACTTTGAACTGAGAAAAAAATCCCTTGCATTCCCAAACTGAAGCCAAGAGCAATTTTGACAATATATCCAGAAAAGGGATAGTCTTATGTCTCCCAAATATTTCCAGAAGATATTATGGAGAGGTTGGATCCCTGTTAATGTGTGACAACAGCATAAAAATATATCACAATGATAAAAAAACCCATATATATCTTCTCAATAGTACATTTTTGAAAAGAAGCCAGCTGGCATACAAATAGGTGATGTATTGAACAGGTTACAAACAAACACATGTTCTAACAAAAATGTTTGCAACTTTTTCCACTGAGCATTTAAAATATATTGACAGCAATAATTACAATGTTCTTTGAATACTCAACAAAGAGATGGCGGCATTTCAGAAAATGCACTTTCCAAAGACTGCATATAATTCTGTGTGCCAGTAAGATATGTTGGAGCAACAACTACATATTTTTTCATATACATACACTTGCAATAAGTAGGTGTTAATTTATATTCATAAATACATATACTTTATACATGTAATTTATATACACATAAAATACACATATATAGAAACAAGTCTTATTTAAAGTTAAGAAGGAGAATTCTATAATGTAAAAAATAAAAGAAACTGCAGATTAAATTTAAGTTATTAATCTGCCTGATGTAAGAATTAGAAAAACTTCTGCTCCAGGCCTTTCTTTTGCATTAAAACCTGCACATGGTCTGTGCTATCAGTTTGGTTTTAATTTTCACTAATTGTTTTCACAAATAACCATTTCATTCCTGCTATCACAACCTGAAGACCAAGCTGGCTGACAAAGGTGATGAGAAGTGAGTGAAGAACTAATTGTCCCAAGCTCCTTTCAGCAGGGTGACAGTGGAGACTTCAAAGCTTCATGGAGCCTCAACATTCACAGGGCAGCTGGTATAGCTCAGTTAGATAACTGATAGATTAACCTTCTTTATATATTTCCTTTCATGTCAGTTACAGCCCAGAAGAAAGTGTCTTTTCCAACACAAAATCT
The DNA here is from genome assembly GCF_903797595.1 of Erithacus rubecula. NCBI lineage: Eukaryota > Metazoa > Chordata > Aves > Passeriformes > Muscicapidae > Erithacus > Erithacus rubecula. The sequence continues at coordinate 44,078,856 of NC_136688.1, forward strand.
TCTAAATCACCAGAGAGAATTCCAGCAAAACAACTTTTCTTTTTTTTTTCCCAGACATGTTTTTCCTCATGTACACTTCACAGTAGTCCTCAGTTTCCCAAAGAGAATCAAATCTTAGGTGTCTTCATGAACTACTCATAGATGCCTTCATGTACTGCTCCCTCTTTCCATCACAGACCCAATCTGGCCCAGGTCTCCCTGCTCCTCTCTCCTCTGTAGGCTGACTGAGGAAACAGAGGGAGATGGGGCAGCTTCAGCCTCCAGCCAGTCTCAGAACAGAGTAATCCCCATCCATGCAGATCTAACACTGCCATCTACACCAGGGCACAGCCACCTTGTGTCCACCTCCAGCAGGGGTGGGGAGATTTCAGACATGCACTGACTAGCAAACAGAGATGGCTTCTAGGAAACACACAGATGAAATTAAAAACTTTCCCCCACCTGGGTTAAATTCCAACTTCTGCAACATCCTAGAAACTGCCAAATTCTAGCATGGGTACTACACACTTCACTGGAGCAGGGGAAATGAATGAAGCAGTCCCTCTTTCTCTCCCTTGCTGCAGCTCTCTATGGATGTTCATGAAAATCTGCAAATGATTCAGACAGCAAAATTCACCAACAAGATCAGCCAATTATTCCTACACGTATCTATTAAATTTAAGAAACTCCTGAGGCTGAGCTTGTCACAGACTGGGAGATGAAATTAATTCTCCAAGTATGAAAAGTTTTTAGGAGACTCTTGCACACAGAGTGCTGGCTTGAATCTTCACTGCAGACAGACTGTGGGCTCCATCAGCAAGAGCAGAATCCTAGCAGAACTGTGTATTTTCCACATTGAAGCACAGCATAATTAGCAGCATTAATGGACAGACTGTTCATTTAATTCAGTTTTTTGTTTCACAAATAAAGTCTGTCTGTTTTTTATTTGGTTTTATAAATTAACCTCTTTCTTTTCCCATTAAGTAAACAATGAATGAAGGATTACTCTGTGGGAAAGATGCAAGTGCAAAGGGCAGCGGTTTTATACAGCTGCAGCTATTTCCTTTCAGGCTTCAAAATAATTCTGCTCTAGAAGGCAGAAAATCATTGAGGTCTAATCATTTATTTAGTAAGATACACTGTTTTCTCCTGGCTTAGGAAAACTTGTGGCTGGAGAGCTGGTCTGTTTATGAATGGCCCCAGTCGCTCACAGTGATGGAGAAGCTGTTTGCGTGCACTGGCCATCAACAGCAGTGCAGCACAGGGAAGGACAGAGCACGGCCTGCTGCACTTTGCTGTTTGGACCTGAAGTTCCTGTCAGTCCCATCACAGGGTTTTCCATCTTCACTATACCTCTGGAACTAGGCAGTCACGCAGCTGAGGATCCCAGAGGGCTGCCTGAGTCACAGCTGGGGTGGACATTTCCAGCAGACACTTCACTGCTGGTTTGTTTGCCTCAAGGGCACCTTCTTATGGTCGGACTGCCCCCTCACTTTCCCTGTATGGGTAGTAAAACAGTCACATGCTGGGATCTTGCTAAGAAAAGTTAAGTTTTACATAATAAAAACAATTTTTTCCCTTTGTTTCTCCCCTTTTAAAGCATAACAGCAGGCTGACAGAAATGGCCATTCACCTCTGCTTAGTGCTGGTGAGTGCACAGACAGTGAAGTACTGGAGCAAGACCTGAGGAGGGCTGCAGTGGTCAGGGAGCTGTAGGACATGACAGGGATGGAGAGGCTGAGAGAGAAGGGTTTCCTCAGTCAAAGTGAGACAAGGCTCCAGGGAGAGCTGTGGACAACCAGCCATGTATGGGAGGGTGTCAGAGGCTCAGTGGATTTCCTTTGGAGGACTACAGGAACAGAGCAAGAGACAACAGACAAGCTGAGCATAGAAAGTTCCAGTTGGATTATGAACCCCAAAAAATCTACAAAAAACTACTAACAAAGTGTTTGAGCAGATGAGCCAGAGGAGCTGTGAAATCTCCATCTGGGAGCAGCTGGCTTTTGTTGGCCCTTAGCAGGCCCTTGGACCAGACAATCACAGCAGTGCTTTCCAGTGTAAATTATTATGCTGTGATGCTGTGGCCAGATTTTGGAAACAAGGCAGGTTTCGACACTGCACGCACAAGCAGACCTGGCTCAGTCAAAGCTAAAGGCAGTAGCCAAAGAGGAGTTACCTCCTCTGCCTTTTCAAAATCTCTCTCCTCAAAATGCAACAAACCTAAAGATGTTTATAGAATCTTATTCCTGTGAACTTACACTTGGCCACTGCTGAAGGCTCTTGGCACCTCACAATGGGGCACCTTATGCCTCTGTTTCCAGTGGGGTCACTGCATGACACCTGAGGACACAACTTCTCTTTTCATCTCACCAGCAGGAAAAGCCTTGGCATGTCATAGTGTGCACCTGTGGTGAGCAAATAATGCGAGTGCAAGGAGCTTGTGCAGTCAAGAGGAGCCTCTAAAGAAATACAGCCATGATATGGGTATGTGACACCTCTGTGTTCTCATTTGAGTGCTGTATGCCCTTTGATGCTGCAGCCTTTGTCTGGAGGTGCTAACAGAGAATTGCAAGCCAGTCTCACCAGTATGGACCCTGCTCTATACTCAGGCTAAACTCTACCACCAAGCCTCATTCCTGGGATACAAATGCAGGGCACCTTCAAAAACCTACAGTGGACAAAGGTTAATGAGAAAACATACTGCACATACTGTCAGCAGCCTCCTCAGTGAGGCTCCTCTAACAGCAGCTCTGCCAATGGACCATCACCACTGTCAGATGGAGGCCATGGGATCCTGCAGGGAATCTCCCTCTCCCCTAGGAAAGCCCCATTTCTCCAGAGGCCAGCACAGAAACATAAACCTTCTGCTTTCCAGGCTGGGCAACACCTCTGTGCTATATTCCTCTCCTGATGCACAAAAACTCTCTTATTTAATTAGATTTAGAGAATTATGGATTTTTGTTTCAGTAGGGACAATTAACTAAGAATACTGTATCCTACCATCCTTGTTCTCACTTCATCAATCTTTGTGTCACCCACAAATTTTATCAGAAATAATTTTATATTTACTTCCATATCACTGCCAAAAATGATGAATAGCATGAGGGTTCTGACTGATCCCTGCAGAGTTACATTAAAAAATGTTCACATTCAGTAAAGATTCCCTATTGACAACTACTTTTTGAGCTCTGTCAGTTACCTTGTTCTTAATACATTTAAGATATGCTTCAGTAAAGTATATAGCACTAATATTTTAATAATAATGTCATGTGGAATAAAATCAAACGCCTTACAGAAGTTAAAGTATATTATAACTACACAGTTATCTTATCCCCCAAACTTGCAATCTTATCAGATAAATCAGGTTTGTTTGACAAGACATACTCTCCAAAAAAGAATGTTGAATGGCATTAATTATATTCCCTACCTTTAATTCTCTAAATCCTCTCTCAGTTCTATTCTTTTGCCTGGGATTGATGTCAGGCTAAGCTGCTGGCAGTTACCCGGGATCTTCCTCTTTCACAGGTTTGCTCATTGTGAATTTCCAAGAGGCTTAGGAAGTTAACAGAAACAGACCAGAGATCTTCTGTATCAACTTCTTTTGGAATTTGTGACCATAAGTTACCTATAGTCACTCACCAGAAAATGTTTAAGCACTACCTCACTTCATTGTATTGCAGAGATGAACTGTGGGTGCTGTGACACAAAATGTAGCTCTCCCTGGACTTCAGCACACTCAGCAGGGTCAGACCATGGACAGAGACCGACCAGACAAAGACTGGGATGAGTTTAGTGGGTAATGAATGGACAGTGCTCTAAGGAGTCTACTCACACTGAGCAAGTCCCTTCATTTTAAGGAATGCTCTGCCTTGCTCCCAACCCGTCCCATCAGGCAGCCCAGTCTGCAGCCAGGCTTACATTTCACACCAACACTAAACTACCCCACAGAAATCCTTGTGAATTCTTTCTAAGGAAGAAAATATTGCCATCAGCTTTGGGTAGGAATGTCCCCCCTGTTCTAACAGATGGCGACCTTGTTGCAACTTTTTGTGTTTTATCATCTCCCATTTAGCAACAGCCATGCAATATACCAGGCATGAAGCCTCCAGTGCTGTGGAGACTGCCACAAACCCTCTAGTGCACAGCTGTCCTACAGGCTTTTTACCACCCAACTGTATCAAATCCAGACCTGTGCCTTCAGGTCACCAAGTCCACACACAACAAGTTAAAGTTGTCTACAATACCTCCAGTAGTGCCCAACTGAGGACTGTGATCAGCAGTTTCAGTCTTCAAGCACAGCAGAGTTTTCTATTGAGTTGGGAAAGTAGTACAGGAAACAGCACTTCCCTGAGAGCTGGACTGAGTCTGGCCAGGAGTTAAGGGAATCTTATCTAATAAGACATAAAATACACAAAATTTACCTACCACAAAAGATCCTAATATTGCATCATCAAAAGGGACCTTACAGATCAATTCATTTTGCTGAAAAGTCCTCCTCTGCTAAAGTGTAACTCATCTGAATAAGGGTGTGATGCTCCAGATAGCTGGGACACACACCAGAGAGGGAGCTTTATAAACTCCATCCAAGGCAATACAGAGCCAGTGTGTTTGCTCCAGTCAGTGTTGTCAAAATGGGAGAAAATTATGCATTTAAATAAAACTGTTCTAGCAGGAGGTATAGCAGCAGACCAGTGAGAAGCATTAACCATGCTTATTCCACTTCACCCATTAACTATTTTTAATTTTTAAGCAAGTTATTAGAGATACTATAATATTATAAATATTGTATTACTCATTCAAAAAGATTAAATGGTCTCAAAAAAGAGAAGATATTCTTGTTGCTGCTTTAGTGGCTCTTTGTGATAGGCTACCTTGCTTCTCTACCCTTCCACACTTCTCTAGGACATCATGGATTGTACTGGGTGCTCTGAATTCCTTTCCATCCTAAGGGACAGTAGAAATACCCAGCATTGAGCAGAATCAAGCTCTGAACATACCCTGGGTAAGTGAAATGACACTGTGAGCCTGTTCTGGTGTTACACCTGTGATCTGCATCACATAGCCCAAGATGCTGTGAAGTGCTGACCTCTGCCTATCCTGCACTGGTCACCTGGGTCCAGGGGAGAGCAGAGCAGCATTCCTACAGGCAATTACCTCATCAGAAGCACTCCTTTGGCTGAGCCAGTTTGTGCTCATTTCTTTCTGGCCATTGTGAAGGGTGCTGCCTGCTGCACCCACAGCCAGCAGCCAGGTGAGTGCCACTGCACAGACAGACAGATGGGCTGGAACACTTACAACATCTGTAATAAAGGCTCTAAGCTAACAGCTCACAAGGTAGTTTCTTATAACATTAATCCATTTAAGACTGGAAGCAGTCCTTTTTGTTTTCTGTTTATACAACATGGAGTAAAGGCAGGGCCACAGGTCATAACCAGGTTCAGCAGGAGCCTTCACAGTACAGATTAATGGCACACTTGTTAGAACCAGTATTGGTAAGGGTGAGTGTAAATCCCTGCCCAGATTCCAGCTGCCATTCTTCTCAGCATGCAGCTTACAGCACATTCCCATTTGACTCCTCAGTGAAGGCAGAAAATGAAAGTTGAACCATGAGAAGAAAAGTCTTTCTTTAACCTGTCCTGAAATAGGAATCTATAAGCAGCAAACCATTATCTCTGTCAAAAGGAGTGGGACTCACACCTGCTGAGCATGGCTAAAGAGATGACAAGACACAAATCTCATAATTAGGAATTAGTATGACAAGAGTAGTGCCCAGACTGGGACATGAACCACTTGTTTTCCAACCACACTTTCAACTGCAAGAAATGTTTCTCCCCAACAACCCATGAATTACTCAATTAACACCTTAATATGTAGAATTTTGCTATTATCCAGGCTCCTGTCTGGTAAATATGATGTTAGTTTTTCATACTCCCTATTCATTTCCTAACAAATAAGCACACCAGCAATCAGGAAACATTCCTTCTTTTGAACTTCAGCCATCCAATGCCCCACTTCCAGGTAGTTTCCTCTGTCACCCTGTACACAGCCATTTTAGAAACAGCACAGACAAAACCAACAGCTGTCATTGAACAAAGCTCCAACATCTAGGTGATGGAAGCTATCAATCTAGAGTTGAAGGACTTTAACAAAATTAATAAGAAAGAATCCTTGCAAGGTGGAAGAACAAAGAGATAGAACAGCAGCTTTTCAATCAAGAGCCACACACTATATACTTTAGAAAATAACAAGTTCAATAGCCAGTTGATAAATAGCTTGCCACCAGAAATTGCATTTGAAATGACACATAATGGCCACACATATAAGCCCAGAGTCAGCAAGAGCCATCCTGCCCCACCACGTGCAGCTCAGTGCTGCTGTGGGTTTTCCCAGCCTGCCCATACAAACACCATCTCAGGGCAGTTCCTGCTCCCCTAAGGTCACAGGCACATGGACCAAGTCACCCCAGGACACAGGTGCAATAAACAGCTTCACAGCAGCTGCATGCCCACAAACAGCTGCTCCAAGGTGGGGGGGGGTTTGCCAATAGAGGGAGCAACACAGACAAAGCAGACCAATGCTTATTGGGTTGGGGCGGATTTTTCTCGGTTTAAGGGGCTGGAAAACGTTTTTGCTTTAGGAGAATTGATGTTTTCCCTGATACCCCTTTTATGTTTCGATACACTAATTTGCAGTGGTCAAAGAACCTGATGCAACAGCACCTACACCAGAATAGCCCTCTTTGCCTTCCTCAGCCTCCCAGATCCTGCTTTCTCAACATCACTCACACACATCCAGATCCAGCAGGAAACATGTTTCAGTTTCAACCTGTTGAGAAGTTCATTAGTTTCAATAGGCCTATAAAAAGATTTAAAGTCAAGTACATTCGTAACTGCTTTCCTGAATCAAGCCCTAAGTAAAAAGCTTGTCAACGTAAATAAAGGCACCAGAGGCAGACCATGAAAGATATCTGAGATTATACAGGTAGGATTTTATGTGAGGTTTTCAGCAGGATTTAGTCCAACCATTGTAAATGTGCAAGGATTTTAAATTCATCCTTGAGAACAAGATGGACACTTCTTCTAAAGGAATCCAAACAGTGAACAAATGCATCCTACAACAATTAAATAATCCATAAAATTAAGAAGACACCATCATATTTGGCATTAAAATGTTGGCTTGTACAACACTAAACAGAAAGAGCCCTCTGATTCCTCCAAAGGCTTCTTAGGCTGCAACCCAGCAGTGCCTGGTCCAGTGTGTGTGTGGCCACGTGTCCTAACACTGGCCAACCACAGGACAGGGAAGCACAGCCAACGTGGAGTCACAGCTATCCACGCCAGCTGAGCCCAATTCAGGAACAGAAAAAACTACCAGAGAGAGAGAGGTCAGTGACACATACAGCATTTGCTGAGCTCCTGCAGCCTATGGTTTTTATTTGTTACTACAAGTAAGGACCTTTCTGGAAAGGAAGCAGAGATTCTGCTGGCAATATGGCTTTAAGACCCCGATGGAGGGGAAGAGCAATACCATCAATGTGAGGGAGCTTGCAGCACCTGCTCCCAAACCAGGGCAATGCAGTGAACCAAATTAACAGTTTTAACGAAGATGGCACAAGATGCATGTTCTCCATGCCCAGCACAAGAGCCAAGCACTGAGAGGGCTCCTGCAGCAGCGAGCTGTGCCTATTCCCTGGTACACAGACTGCAGCCCAGCTCCAGTGTGGTGGCAGCCCAGCTCTGCAGCCCAGCTCCAGTGCAGTGGCAGCACAGCACAGCTCTGCAGCCCAGCTCCAGTGCCAGTGGCAGCACAGCACAGCAGCCCAGCTCCAGTGCAGTGGCAGCACAGCACAGCAGCCCAGCTCCAGTGCAGTGGAAGCACAGCTCAGCACAGCTCTGCATTCCAGCTCCAGTGCAGTGGCAGCACAGCTCAGCACAGCTCTGCATTCCAGCTCCAGTGCAGTGGAAGCACAGCACAGCTCTGCAGCCCAGCTCCAGTGCAGTGGCAGCACAGCTCTGCAGCCCAGCTCTGCATTCCAGCTCCAGTGCAGTGGCAGCACAGCTCAGCACAGCTCTGCATTCCAGCTCCAGTGCAGTGGCAGCACAGCTCTGCATTCCAGCTCTGCATTCCAGCTCCAGTGCAGTGGCAGCACAGCTCTGCATTCCAGCTCTGCATTCCAGCTCCAGTGCAGTGGCAGCACATCCATCTTCCTGCGGGAAGGTTGCTGGGCAACCCGCAAGCTTTCGGCTGGGCGCTGACGTCCGCGCGCACGCACCTCCTCCATCTCCTGCAACTAACTTGATTTTGATGGATTAACATAAGATGAAAATCTACTGAGCTTCTCTCTCTCTCTCTCCCCGACACACAGGGTTCATTAAGATACAAAGGAAAACACAATAAAGCATCGACTTATAATGCATGCAGAATACCGTGCAAAGGACAGCGCAGGCACTAATGATACCAGTGTTCTGAAATGATCCCTTATTTTATGGTACAGAAAAATATGATTATTTAGTAAAAATCTCAATAAAATAAAAATAATAATAAAGCATAACACACGCCCAAACCATGATTCTCTTGCATCCTTTTCTCTTTTACATCCAGAAACGCTGTTTATTTTTTCACTGCTCCTTGCCGTACGATAAAACCTTCACCTGCTGGAGACACCACTGGGACACAGAAGTTCCCTCTAATCCCATCCAGCCAGGCATTTATACCACTCTTATTAGCTTGGTATCCCAGTACCCTACTGAGCTGCATTATCATTAATTGTTTCTCAAGTGTTAGCCACAGGCTCAGCTTTGCACAGTACAAAGCAAAGATGTGATCCCTGCCCTGAGGAGTTTTACATGCTAAACAGATGGTTAATGACAGCAGCGTAATGACAGCCTTTGGACTGGTAGGGGATAACATTTATGGAACAGGGAATAAATTAGTTGGGATTCATGACAAGCTGCACTTGCTTTTCCTGGAGAAAATTTGAGGGAGACTGCTTTCCATGATAACCTGGAAATGTGTACTGGGCTTGAGATCCAAAAAAGTGATAATCTCAATATTTTTTGCAAATGAGAAGCTTTATTCTAACATGAAAAACTATTTATTCTTCATTTATTCTAAATGAAAAACCTGATCAACTTTCTTTCATCAAACACACACAGAGTGTTTGGTCAGAAAGAGGAGAATTTCAATTAAGAAAAAAATATTAATGTTAAAAGGACAAAACGTATAATGTTTTAGTAACCCTTGAGTTTAAAAATGTTCTTTTCAAAAAATATGAAAAGGCAAAATGGAAAACAACTGGCGAGCTGAATGGGAATCTGAGGTTAAGGTGTCAGGCCATGCCACTGGGTGAACAAGGACACAGTGACATACAAGGCTTTAGGCAGGTACAAATAAAGAGCTGGGCACAACATGGTCACTTTAAGGACAAGAAACTCTCCCCTGCAAGGCCAGTGAAGGAAGCTGATGCAGACACCCCTCCACATATGCATTATTTATTTCTCAAGACCAGCATCACTTGCAGTGCAAGCTCCCCCACTGATCAGCAGGGACAGCACTGCTGTGACTGTGCTGGGGACAGGAACACCTACCACCCAGGCTGGGACCACCAGTGGGACAGGGATGGAAGCTGCTGGGTGGCATCTCCCACTGCCTGCCTGACAGCAGGGTGTTGAGCTCAACTAACTAATTCCAATTAACTGGGGCCTTTCTTGTGCTCCTAACATCTGGCTAAGACAGGGCTCAAAACAGCATTTCTGCACTCCTATCCAGCCCATGTTACTGTCTCAATACACATATGATAAGATGGATAGCTCAGAGAGCACAAACCCACAGAGCCCAACTTCTGGAGTGCCCCATGCTCAGTGATGCATGTGGGTGGGACAAGCAAGGTCAGGGACAGCTTGAAATCTTCTGATGTGACAAAACTCAGCCTGTTGTGTTTTACTGCTACTGACATTGGTGTTAGTATCTTCAGTGCTAGAAAGCTGCTCATAATTTGGGCAGCACACAGCATGAAGTGCAGGGTATTTCTGTATGATTTCTACAAGCCTATTCTCGATTTTACAGTATAAGCACATAAAAATATATTTTCTACTCTGTTTTGCAGTGCAACGAATGGTTGATTTTTTTTTTCCCCCCTCAGCCTTATTGTGACCTTCTGGTATTGGGCAACTGCACCAAAGACATACCCCCACACACCCTTTCCTTTCCTGAATTCTAAAAATGCATTTCCAGTTTTTTACTTGACAATAACTCACTCTGAAATCTCCTGTGAACTTCACAGATTTTTAGATAAGACACTAAAGTAGGAGCTGTGACTACAGAAAAGGCTTCTCCTGCATGGTGGAAGATGTAGCTACCTTTCAGTTTCATTTCTCATTTATAGTCCTCCAAGTAATATTTGATAAGGCTATTAAAAGACAAGGTTCTTCTGCCTTTCCAACTCATGTATTTAAGATCTTGCAGCTCACTGAAAGCCAAAAAAACTCAAACACTTGTGCCATTTCTAAACGGGCTCAGATTATTTCTATGTCAGCACCTAAAGGTTTGCATGCAGATAAAACACCTCCAAAAACAATATCATTAAAAAAATCCTCAGCAATTACATGAAGACCAAAAAATGTATAACCACTGATCATTTAAATAAGGAGACAATAGAATCTTCAGCCCAACAGGATAAACACCTTTAAGAGTCCCAGTAACTTCAATGCAAATTTAACTTAAAACAGCTCTGAGACAATCTAAAAACGAATTTGCAAATAGACAATCTAAAAACGAATTTGCAAACAGAATAATTGATAAGACTCTTGGGTCCTTATTTCTGTATGCTCACATAATGGCAATTAAAGCTAAGCACCTTTGAATGGCCTCTAAACAAGCACATTGAAATCTAGGAGAACCTTTGAGTGGGGATTATGCATTAACCTAATGTTCATAATCATGCTCAGAAAGTTTCTCTTTGAAAACTTGAAACAGAAATGTTAATAATCTCAGGCAAATAAAAAACCTTAAGCTATTGCAAAAGGTAACTTTTGAATCAAGTATATAATAGGTAATAAAACTTCAAAGGATTCATCACTCGCTGCAATTAAAATGTCCAACACAGATTTTTAAATAGTCTTCTCATGTCTAAGGAAACTTTTTTCCTCCAAGTAAATAACTGAACTCAGGTGAGTATCAGATTTTTTTTTTTTTTTAGGAATAAACATAGGCTTTTATCTGTGGTGCATTGAAAAAAACACATCATAGACCAAATCAGCAATCAAAGCCATTTCCACTTTGCTTATTTTGTGCTTTAAGGGTTCAAAATACCAATCCTCCTTTTAAAAAGCTTCAAGCATGAACAGTGAGCATAAAACAATGAACAACTTACGTGAGAGGGTAAAAAAAAAAAGACTCTATGAAAAAATACTGTCCCCTCCCCAGTTTCCACACAACTAACTGGAAATATTCCATATTTTGGTAGAAGATAGGATGTCTGCCTATAGCATAATGACAGATATGAGCATACTCTAACAATGCTCTCCCTAGGATGACCAAAAGAGGTAAAAAAAAAAAAATAAATTAACATCCTCTTGTAGCTGTGGTTTTACAATGAATTGCCAAACAAAAAGCAAGAAGGCAACTCCATCAGATTTGACAGAACACCTGAAGTCTCAGCCTTGTCACCACAAATGCTAATTACACAGTGCTCAGTGCTGCAATCAAAATGCACTGACTCTAATGGACCCAGGCAGGCTGTTGGCTGTTTGACTGCAGTCTCCAAGCCAGAAAAACAGGATGCATCCATGGGATGGGAATACTTTGTGATTGCCTTATCGTATGACTGGGAACAACTGTGGCATCAGGGCAGGTCTTGAGGAGCAAGTTGGTAACATGTAGGCCCACAAAAACTGTGACAGATGTTGCTTTCACAGTACACAAAGAAATCAGAGCAGAGGAGATGAAGGAGTGGAAATTTTGTAATGAAATCAAACAACATAAAATAGAAACTTCATGGTATTTATGGCAGGAAGTCACCTACATCAGCCTAAAGGACTTATTTAAGAGTGGTCCTACTAACAGTTGAACTAGCTTGAAGTCTTACACCCCAACAACACAGTTTACTTTCACTAAACAGTTTCAAAAACCTGCTCTTCTGTAGCACAAATTTGAAGAATGAAAGGGAAAAAAAAGAGTCCCAAACCCCACATTCACAATCACTTCAGCTTATTTGATGCCCTTAAATTTTATAGGAAAAAAATCCCAGCTTATTTCCAAATCACTTTGCACTTAATAAGCTTTAGGTATAGTAGTATCCTTTATCTTCAGATAAGGTCAACTTTATCCCTTGCAACCTGATCAAAAATAAAACAGAATCAAACTGATGCCCGTGTTTTTTAAAGACTGAAATCTGAGCATGACCATTTTCTTTCTTTTGTTAGCAAAAGCATACATGCCTGGGACATGGGATGGAAACATAAAAATGCTTAGATTTGGGGAGAAAACAAGAAACAAAACAAGGGCAACAGGAGCAATCAAGAGAACAAAAATTAGAGAACTGCATTCCTGTGGCCTGACAGAATCTTTTACAGATTATCTAAGAGCTGATGAGGCCAACCTACCATAGATGATTTCACCATCTTCAAAAGTCATTGACATCCTTCATTATCCCAGTCTCTGATAATTACCATCCTCTTTACAGTTGGCCTGAACAGAAGTTAAATTGTTACCCTATCTCCTCAAATGTTACCTCAGCTAGAAAAAAATCCACAGACAAAAAATACCTGAAAGCAAAACCTCCCATGGCCAGGCACAGGAGCCCCAACAGCTCCCAAATGTGCTCCTTTCCAATCCTTCTGAGTAGAGCAATGGCTTGTGAATGATCACAGTCACTCACCTGCACACATATGGATTTTCAATGGCTTTGTGCTCCAGCTTTACTCATGGACTTCTGGAAATGCCTGCTTGACCCAGACCTGAAGCAGCACTAGCTGCAAAACCAGAGGATGTTCTGTGCCCTGCCAGCACAGATATGCCTCCAGCTGCAAGCAGCTTCCTCAGGGAAGGACAAGCCTCGCAGTGACAACTCTTCATAAACACCCAGCACATCTGGATTTTGCTCCAGGTGCATCACAGCCTGTTCCACCTGGAACATTATGATTCCCATCTGCTGCATAAAGGCCATTGCTTTGTGAAACCCAAAAAAGTCCTACAGATGTCAGGAGAAAGAGCAACTTCCTGATTTTTTTCCTTTACTATTGAGAATCATGTCAATGTTCTTCTCACAAAAACCAAAAACCCCAAAGCCCTCATGCTACAGCTTTGTTAAAGGATCATGCTTAAAACCTGAGGACTCTGCTAAGTTTGAAGAGGCATGGCAAACACATCAGGTGTAAATGCAGACCACACTTCATGTCAGTATATAGACTATGTCAACAGATATACACCAGCTGAGGAACTGATACAAGCATATGTTTAAATCTCTGAAGAGTGAGACCTAGACCAAAACAGAACTGTAGGAGAAGCTGTTCCCTCTCCAGAATGGCACTGTGTAGGAAGAAAATGCTTTTTGCTATGTTAAAACATCACCATATTCTTCCTTCTTGGTTTTTGTATACTTTCAAAACAAGACTTCTATACAGAAGTGTGCAGGCAGAACTTAATACATTAAAACATAAACACTCTTCACCTCAGTAGCAGCCACAGATCAGTATGTGTGTGGTGGCACAGAGCTTATGAAACTTATTCAGACAAACTCCTGACCACGCACACCAGCAGCTTGCCAGAGAAAGGCTATTGAAGCCTTTTATAGCCATTCAAGCAACAAAAGCACACCCCTCTATACACAATCATCACAGCCTGGCTTATCAAAGCACTTCACAAGTCTTACTGCTCAGCATCCTTATTTTTTAGCAATTATTGTTCTGACGAGTAACCCTTGGGCAGCATCCAAGAATAAGGGCAATATCTGCTGCAGGATGCCTGGAGTGCTCCTCCTCTGCTAAGTGAAGCAATAAAATCAGTGTGTGAATGTGTACAGAAATGACACACCCCACCTGCCTTCCAGCTGTGCCTGAAGAGGTCACAGGGTGAAAAAGCAGCCCATCTGGGAGCTGCCTCTAGGGTGTCTCAGACTAAGTGATGCACCATGGAGAACTAAAAGCAGCAGCCCCTATCCACAGGTACCAGTGCATCAGCTGGCTTTCCCTGAGCCAGCCATGCAAGCACAGGAAAAGGAGAAGAACCAATGCTGAGCTTTACCTTTGGTGCAGTGACTGGTGAAATTCGAGGGCCTCTGTATACAGGGCTGCAAAAGCTGCTAATTAGATACTAACTCGGCACTAACCAGGAAATAAAAAATTTTATCACAGCCCATGCCAACAACTAAACCACTGTTTGGCCCCAGATTAATGAACATAATACTTGACAAGAACAATTGGAGATTAATGGCCTGTAACTGCTTGGCTACCTTGCACTCCATAGGGTCAAGTATATTAATGTCAGTAGAGAAATAGTTTGTCTGAAGTCAGTGCTAGCACTACAAAGACCCATGGACTTGGAGATGCAAGAGCCAAGCTGCCAGAGCCACTTTCTGTCACTGAGGTCTATTGGTGGCCACTTCTCATGAAGAAAAGTCCTCATGCAGGGTGAGTTTAATTCCCCCACAGCACACTGCAGACAGATATCCCGAGTAAGGCAGGAACTTCAGGGCAGCAAAGGCAGCAGAAGGAAGAGAAGGTCACTCTGCTCCCACCAGGGCTGGGATGGAGGCAGCACAAGACCCAGACAATCCCAGGCAGTCCCCTGGCCCCATCTGCTCTTTGCTTGGCACACTGTCATACAGGAGAGAAAAACAGCCAAAATCTCCCATTGTTCTTGGTCGCTGCATTTAACTGCAAAAAATCACTGCTCTAACATTTGCAGATTTTGCCCTTTGCTCTGCTTTCCAACTCCAGGGTATTTCCAGGGGGCCCAGGACCTGACTGCTGAGCAGAGGCCAGGCTCACTGGAGCACCTGTGCTCACCTCCAAACAAATGATGTGCTCAGGCCATACAGCTGAAACACCACAACTAAAAGCGGTGGTTCTCAAATCTGGACACACACATGCCCATACAGAGACACCAGTTCTGCCTTAATTACAGATAGATTATTTAGCCCCTTTATCTAGGAGGAGAAATAAACCACAGATAATCTGGAGATTTAACTAGAACCACTCTTCCTGAGAAATTGCTTTCTGGAGTGCATAGTGAAGAAAAAAAAAAAGCGTGCAACTTATACAGCTCCCATGGGAAAAATGAATATGCCATTTGACCTTAGAAGAGTCCAGTAGAAGTACTGAGTAAAATTTTAAGCACAAGATGTTGAGCCTTCTTCAAACTCCTTCAGAGGAATTTTGCTCTACCTCCTGAAGCTGGCAGAAATTTTGTTTATGGGACCATTGTTCATACACATATTCTGGGTGCAGACAAGAGTACAATAATACAGGAAAAACTTGCATTAACCTGTGTTAAATCTTTGAACAACAGAACAGTTTGAAATAACCTGTGAATCCTCTCTCTTATCCCATGTTCCTCAGTTTCTCAAATATAAGTATGCAAAGAAAGGCCAGAAGGCAGGGAGAGGGAAGGATGACCTGTGGTGTCTCACAGGGCTGGCACCTTAACACACACACCAGACAACGAGTTGCTCTGATACAATGGGAGCAGGAGCCACAAGAGCCAGAACATCCTTCCCACTCAGCATATGCCTGGGAAGTGTGTTTTGGCCACAGAGGTCATACAGCTTTCAGAGATGCTCCTGGAACCTGGAGAGGGGATGTTCAGCATCCCACCGACTCCTCTCAAGCTCCAGGGCTTCCCATGGGGCCACCAGCCACAACTCTGCTACAGTGACCAAAGCTCCCAGCAGCTCTGATTACTCCCTCCTTGTTATCCATCTCCATCCACATTCCTTAGAGGAACAGAAAGGAGTGCCAGCCATATGCTGTAGGTATCAGCCCCTAAAACATCACTACAGAGTACACTGGAACAAATATATAATAGAGTGCATCAAAGCAAGGAACAGGAGGTAAAAAGTGGCAGCCAATAAATGCACTTTTTGACAAGTTTTACTTTGCAGTCTCCTTGGCTAACTGTGCTTTAAATAAAAGTGCTTTTTTGACAAAAAAAGCCTCCAGTCACCTCTAAGAGCAGTGGACCTTTGGCAGTGAGGTGGAGTGAAGGGGGGTTTCTGCACCCAGTATCACTCTTCCTGCCTGCTGAATCCTCACCTGATTTCACATACCACCCCATGGCAGTGATCTCCTTGGGGCACAAACCCTTCCCTCTGTGCCTGCAGGATGCACACTGCAGCCAGCTCACAGTGCTTCAACACCACCTGTGCTACAGCAAGGTCCACCATGGCTGTTGGACTCTCAAGTAAAAAATCAGCTCTGTCTAGCCAGAGAAGAGGAAAAAGAGACCAAAACAAAACTCTGAGCACATTAGTCACTGTTAACTGCTCTTTCCAGAAATACAACATTGAAGCAATTTCACATATTTCCTGGCAGGGAGATTTTGTGATGGCTCATAGCAAAGATCAGCAAGAAATCCTTTGAAATATACATATATACACATTAAAACTTGAGTATTTTACTTTTCTCCTCAAAAGCAATTGCTGCTGTCAAGTACACCCTTCTATTACAGCCACATGTTCTGTTTAAGAATACCTAATCAGAAAAACATTCAGAGGTATTTAATCAGGTTTTTCTTTTCTCTTTAATGACCTAATGTTTTGGTTGGCAACGGCTGCCAACTCACGCTGGGTAGAAATTTAGTACTGTCAGCATTTAATTATTATTTTAACACAGATTTCTCTACCTTCCTACAGTGAAGAAATAGCTAGAAAAAAATGCCACTATGAGCAGTTTTTTAAGCCATTAGCTTGTTATTTAGCCACACTGGAAATTACCATTCAAGGACACCCAGATGCCTGCTCTGCCATCCCCTGCTAGGGCAGATGCTCCCCAGTCTGCAGCTCCACAGCCAACCAGAGGGACAGTGTCCAAGGGACAGCCTGGAGGGACTGCAAATACCCTACCCCAGCAGCTCCCCAATCTGGGATACAGGTCACCAAAAGATTTGCCCAGGAGCTGGAACACAGAGCACCTAGTTGGTGTTGTACCATAAATAACAAATCACATTGTTTATTTTTGTAAGCTTAAAACCCATTTTCCTATTTTTTTCTCCCCCTGTCTGAAACTAATAAATTTAATTCTGTAGCCTACAAAAGGCTACAGGGGAAATATATGTTGGTCTCCTGCAGACTGCAAGACAGGTTTGTTTCATTCAGAGGGTAGGGAAAAAAATACCCAAAAAACTGGTTCTATGAATTTCAAAAGAAATCAAGAGCTGAGATCACAGTAAGCTCCCAGCATCATCTAAGTGTTGCACTGCATGTTGTTTTGCAGACTGGACAGGTGCATGGAAAGCTCCCCTCCCACTCCCAGCCAGTCTGGTGAATGGCTGCTCCCCATTCTCCTCCTGAAAAGCAGGATTTAGGCTTCAGTCCTCACAAAAACCATTGGAGAAATGAGTCTGCAGCACAGCAGAGCTCGTGACTGCAAGTGTTAAATGATGCAAAGAAGGAAGGGCTGTGAGGACTCACATGGACAACTCCATCTTCCAGAGCAGATGGAATAGTCAGCCACACACTTATTAAAACAAGCATTAGTCTGTGATAGCAATCTAAGATAACACTAAGAGGTTTGTCACCCAAGGTAAAAAATAAAAAATAGAGGCCAAAACCTGATGCTATTGCAGGACCTGTGTCTATAGAAACCACACTTAACCTTACAAGAGGATCCAGCTACACAGGTTCCTCCTTATTTGAGAAACACAAGCGCCCTGTTTAGTGTATGCTGACCTCTGCATACAGTCACACTCCCATTTAAAAGAGAAACATGTATATGGAAAAAGACAAGAACAGAGGCTAGCAATAGGGAGGTAACAAATTTCTGCAACAGGGAGGTAAAAAATTTCATTTCTCTACTGCAAAGCAGGGCTCCATTACACAGTCAGCAGGAATGAAACATTGTTCTTCTCTACCTAAAAAGACAAAGTTGTGGGTATGGGATTTTTAAATCCAGATGGTCACCATCAATGGAACTTAACTGCAATGAATAAAGAGGCAGCTATTTCATCTGCTTAACATTAACTCTTCCCAGAGTGCATTCTTTAAGTCACATGCAGAGAGCAAAGGGCACATGCTTAAGAAGCCACATACAAACCGAGTTTTGCAGGGTAAAAGAAAGGGAAATAGCCTTGGTCACTGAGAGTATTTGAATGTCACTCTGTTAGGCTGTGCATTGAATTTGACAGAGCTAGCAAAGGAAATGAGAAATGATAACTGATAGTGCCCTGATTAGATCAGCCACCTTGGGAAAGGTGCTGAAGCAGAGATATTTCACTAAAATAAGGAGAATCCTGGGAATACATTTCTGGCAAGTGATCGCAAAGGAGATATGGCCAGAATTAGAAATGGATTTTGCAGGCAGATAAAATGTAATAGATAGAAGGCAGCTCAAAATGATATATAGTGAGGGCCTACAGAGCAACTATAAAGTTTGTTTGCAGATATTTAACATATAGAGATCCTAGAAAGACTTACCTTCAAAATACACTTGCTGTGTTATTAACTTTAATGTGCAGAAATAAAACAATGTTGTATTAAAGCTCTCTAGCAAAAAAGGAAACTGCCTTCTCCCCAGCTATCCACCTCTGACTCCATCAATGGAGTTGCATTATTTTATACCACAAGATACAAGTAGAACAGAATCTTCTTGCACTTCTGACTGACAAAGATACATGAAAATGTACATTTCATTATCTTTAAGGAAATCACTTTATTAATAATGTATAACTAAAGGCAGTGGTAATTAGCATATTGTAATAAACTCCTTATATGCATTTCTACAGCGTAACCATGATTCCTTCCTCTGAAGCTCATACACAAAGCAGTTCTTCAGACTGATACTTGGGCATTTTAGGGGAGTTATCTCTACTAGCTATTAGAAAAAGACTTCAGTGATTCTGCTGTCCCCATCTGTCTGTCTGTTTCCTCCTTAAAAAGTTTAGCCAACCAAATATAAAGACAACTGTGTTCTTGCAGTTCTGTACAGCGTGGTGGCAAAGACAGAAACCCAATGACAGTAATTTGGGGAAAGGCTGCTACCTGGGTTCAGGCATTACACATCAGAGTTCCCCAACACAAAACAAGTGTTGACAGCCCATCTTCACTTGTTCCTGTTCACAAGACTTTGAGATCAGTCCATGGGCTTAAGAGATGGCAAGTCAATAAAGAGTCATGCAATGCTCCCAGGGGCTGAAGTCTAGCCCTCTGCTCCTCACTTCATTGGCCAGTAAAATGTTCAATTTTGCACAAACAAGCAATGGATTGTGCATTGTTCAGAACTAAATAAAGATGTCACAGTTACAACAAAAATCTATGTTGCAGCAAACCTGTGTATTATGAGATCTCATCCACTGGCTCCAAAGAGCCATATGTGCATCACTCACACTGCCAGAATGGGAACAGTCACATAAATCATCTTTGGTATCAATGGAAGATGCACTTGTCAGAGCAAAAGCATCTGAGGAACAGCCAAATACTAACATTTACCTACCACTGGGATACAAGTTAGTGATAACCATTACTACCATCACTACATCAGTGATGGCAATGAAGCATCAAATTCTGCATCCATAAAATCACTGCCACTGTATCCCTAGGGAGCCCCCCACGAACACATAAAGGTGAAGTTGAAATATAAACTACTTACATGATTAAATGTCAAGCTATTTGCTGAAGCAAAATCTTCACTGAAATCAGCTAGGACTATCACAATCAATGGATTTTGGCATGAAAAGGGACAAGCTTCGATTTTTCCCAGCATTCATGCTCATAGTGGCACCAGAATGGATGACTTTCCAAAGTGTCATGCTTCAAAACTTGTAGAAGACAAGGTACTTCCTCACCTACAGATGTTCTACCTAGATTAAACCTCTTGCCCCTTGCATTTGGAAACAATCAATCCATATTGGATTCTGTACCTGGGATGTGGCAACCCTGGATGTATGGACAGGCTGGGGGATGAGAGGCTGGAGAGCAGCACTGTGAAAAGGGACCTGGGGGTCCTGGCTGATGGCAAATTGAGCATGAGCCTGCAGTGCCCTGGCAGCCAGGAGGGCCAACCCTGTCCTGGGAAGCACCAGGCACAGCATCACAGACAGCAAGGGAGGGATTGTCCTGCTCTGCTCTGAGCTGGGGTGGCCTCACCTTGAGGGCTGTGTGCAGTTCTGGGCACCACAATATAAAAAAGCCATCAAGCTGTTAGAGAGCATTCAAAGGGGGGACAGGAAAATGGTGAAGGGCCTTGAGGGGAAACTGTACAAGGAGTAACTGAGGTCTTTGATCTGCTCAGGAGGAGACTGAGGGAAGAGAACCCACTGCAGGTTACAGCTTCCAGTGAGGGTACAGGAGGGGCAGGCACTGAGCTCTGCTCTGTGGTGACAGTGACAGCACTGAGGGAATGGCCTGAAGTTGCATCAGGGGAGGTTTAGGTTGGATGTAAAAACAGGTTCTTCACCCAGAGGTGGTTGAGAACTGGAACAGGCACCCCAGGGAAGTGGTCACAACCCCAAGCGTGACAGAGTTTAAGAAGTGTTTGGACAACAAGCTCAAGCACATGGTGTGACTCTTGGGGCTAATTCTGTGCAGTGTCAGGAGCTGGACTCCAGTGATCCTTGTGGGTCACTTTGACTCAGAATGTCCTAGGATTCCCAGCACTAGCATTCAAGAGAATCCATCAAAGCAGAGCTCTGTTTCTGATACAAACCCATCCCTTTCCAATAGCCCAAGAGCTGAATTCTGCTGCCTTCATCATTGTTGTTTTGAATGAGAGAAAGGTAGGAGGGAAGTTTCTGTCAACATTAATCAATATTTAGGTGGTTTCCTGCCCATTCATTCATGTGCTAAAAGTGTTTTTGACAGTAAGAAATGCACTGAATGTAAGCAAGCCAGTAGCAGCTGCTTGAGAAATGCCAATAATACTGTGCATACCTTCCAAATTTCCCCAATGTCCCTAAGTTATTAGCGGGTGACAGGAGCTTAAATAAAGCATGTGAAACATGAAAGCAGGACAAATAATTATATTGGTATAGAGACTTCTATACTGGAGCAATTTTTGCTCCAAATACCTTATATCAACTGTAAGTTTTTGGGGTCAGAAAGAAAATTGTTTTTCCATGCTATGTCTTTGAGAGAGCAGGGTGCTTGGAATCCCTGCTGCTCTGTGGTCCCAGCCTGTATCCCCACAGTACCAGCAGTAGCTAACAGTAGCAAGCAAGACTGAACACAGAATAAAAATTACAACAAAAAAATTCTACTCCAGATTTCAAAGCATTTTCTGAACTGTCCACATCACACCATGATCAGGCATCCTCGTTTGAGCAGAGAGAAAAAAAGCAAGATGGGAGGAAGCCTGGATCAAATAAACCAAGAACAGACCATACAGGGAGTGGGCAGAGTCCACTGGCTTGGGACACAACCTTCAAAGGGAGAAAGGGCAAGTGGGCAAGACTAATACTATTCTCACCATCAGCATAGCAAAGGCTGTTTCATGCAGCTCTTTGAGGAAAGATAACACTGCTTTACCGGTGAAAAAAAAAAAAAGCCTTTGCCACTAGCATTGTAAAATTATACCCTTAAAAAGGGGGTCAGGGACTACATACTTGTGCCTGGCCCTCTCATCTGCTCCATTCCTTCAGTGAAACAGGCAGAAACCACCAGACAACCTGATCCTCCAGCCACAGTCTCTAATCAGCCTGGGTGACAGCTGAGGGTCTCTTTGTCAGCCCTGCAGGAAGCGGAGCAAGGCTGCTGCAGAAGCACACACCTGGAAACTGGAAATCCACGAGTGACACACAGTGTGAAAGGCTTCACATCTGTTATTTTGCCTCCAAGCCCACCACATCTTTTCTTGCTTTCCCCAGGAGTCATCTCTCAACCATTTTAGCTTCAAGATGCTCAGCCTTTTTTCTCAAACTGCTGCAACAGCAGCTTTCCATACAACTAGGAAACAAAGAAATCATTCCACTTGGAAAACCAAGATGCTTCTTGTTTCTAAAGACACTGACTTTTCCACACAGGCTGGCTGCTTCTGAGGAGCACACCAGAGTCACCAACTGAGTGATTGGGGATTTCCTCACCTGTCAAAAATGGCACCCTGGCTTAGCACAAACAGAGGATTTTTAAAACACACCTAACTTTTCACAATTTGTGCTGGATTGTTCAGAGCCTATTTTTCTTGTTTTGGTAAAATTAAGTTGATCCCATTTCCAGTCAGGCTGGTTCCACTGGGCCCCAGGACTGTGAATGCCTTACACTTGCTGCAGTAATGAGACAGGTTCATAAACAAGGGTGATCATCCTAATACATACGCCTAGTTTCTACATTTTTCCTTTTTTTCCTATATTTTAATCTCATTTTTCCCACATTTTACCTCATTTCTTCCAGTCTATGTTTTCTTCCTCCCCGCACAAAGCTACTACGTGGCGAGTGAGATCTCCTGCTCTGGCCACCCCAGCACACTCAGGTCTGCTGCACCAGTGCATCAGACTAGCTTGCAGCAGCAGAAGTGAGAAGGGGAAAAATTAGACATGCCAGTGAAGATGTAGCTTATTTGTGGTTCAGCTTTTCAAAGTTTACTAACTAGTACAGATTATTCATTGCTCAAGTCTTTAAATAAGTCAATGTCATTCCCTTTCTATTCTTAACACTAAGTAATATTTTATTGTTCTGCTATTTCTCCTTTTAGACTGAAATACATTTGTCCAATCTTGGCTCTGTGAGATGTTGTCTTCCAGCATTCTTCATCCTTGTCTAGTGATTGTTCTGTACCTCCATGTCCTCTCCCCCAGCTCCTGCTGTGGCTACAGTCTTGGTCTGTTCTGTATACCTTCCACACCTCCTGGGCATGATCTTACTCACTCTGACACCAATTCCTACTGTGCCAATGTGAAATGCACGTTCTGTCACTGACTCTCCTCTCCAGCCAAGCCCATTTCTCAGCCTGCCTTGCTGACATCTCTTGCTAGGCATCTCATCATCAAATCAAACCCAATATAGCTGTAATGGACCTTGTGATCTTCCTTTGCTTGCCCAGCCTCTCCATCCCTTCTGAACAAACTTCCACCCTCCCTGTCCAGGCCTATAACCTCTTCCAGTTGTACCATTCTTCACAGCCTCACTCTTCCTGCAATACCACCTGACACACCATCAGGTGGTGTAAGTCAGTGTAATTCCACTAACTCAAATGGCATTATACCAATTTACAAGAGATGAGTTTCTGTCCTGGTGCCTCTAAAAGCAAATATATTCTATTTGACAAGTAAAAACCTTCAGCCAGCTCCCTCAACATCTCCTGTATTTATTACTTTGATCTCTTGCCCTCTGGATTCCCAACAGCCACATTCTTTTCAAAACATGACTCCTCCTGAAATTCTTACATGTCCCTTAGCTCTCCACTACTCCCAACCCAGAACATTCCCTTCCACTCTCTAGCCTTGTGCATCTACCCACTGTCTACTCCTAAACCAGTGCTTGGCTTCTTAAGCCTTCTGAATATACCTGCAATAATCTGGTGTGCTAACAATACTTAATTAACAGTAACAAATCATTTGCTAATTTACAGATTTATTTTATGACAAAACAGAGGAAAAAAAGAAATTGAAAAAAGAAAAGAGAGCCACCATGAAAGCTGAACACCAATTTCAAATTCAGACACATCTAAAAAGCACATGTTTAACACAAGGTGGGCACGTCTGCAAATGTATGTCATGAATCACCAAGATTACATGAAGTGTTACACGTTATTTGTGTCTCCCAACACCAAGCACTATGCTATCCCAGGTGAGCTGAAAGTTTCATAACCATTTTAACACCAGTATAAATCTCTGCTTAAGCCAAACATGCCACAATATAAAATGATCCAATGGATACCACAATAACACCTGTGTCTTCACACTCCCTAGACCCCACACTGAATTTTTGTAATGGCTGGAGACTTGGCACTTAGTGGATCTGACCTAACCACTGCAGCTATCTTTGTATAAATGTTTCCAGTTTATTTAAAAAAAAAATCAGAAAAGCAGAAAAACCACCAAAAAACCGTTCATGTTTTGTTCAGATTAGTATCCACTAAAAAAAAAAAAAAAGCACTTTCAAAAAAATAGAATAGGGTTTTCCACACCTGGAAGACTGCAAGAATGTGGAGGCAAGATCAGGTCTTGAATGAGAGTACTAAGGACTTTACCATATGCACCATGCCAAAATGATAAAATGTTAATGAAGTGAAAGTATATTAGTGAATTATTAAAATTTCACTCCTCTGCAGAGCACAGAGTAAGAAAAACACAGTGAAGATAATGATAAAAATAGGATCAAAACATTTGGATCCCTTCAGCACCTCCAACATAAAAGCTTTACAAAATCTGGTGTTAAAATTAACATATTAATTGAGTAGCTTCTACAAATGATCTACTGTAAAACCAAGTTCAAAACAAGTTGGAGTTGGGGGTAAAATAAGACATAATTCAGTTAAATCTAGATGGGTCAGGCCTACAGCTCCATCCCATTTCCAATAACCTCTCATAACCCCCCTAATGCCTCTGTGCCTCTGCACAGCAAGCTCAGCCAACAATTAAATTGTCCACAGGAAGATCTCAGTGAGGAAGTGACAGTGAGCAGGGCTCTCCACAGATGGGCTGGGCAGCTCATGTCTGTGTGCTCTGCCAGCAGTTTTGTCCAGGGTGAAGTGTGGCCCCTCTATGAAGCCCAAGAGATGACAGAAAGCAGCTCTGCAGCTGGGTCCTGCAGAGGTGCCAGGGGGTGCAGAGGGGAGCCTTGCTCCAGAGGGGACACCAGGACACTGCTCTCAGTGGGGCAGGCAGAGAACCACACTGAAAACAACAAGGGCTTTGCCACAGAGTATTGACAACAATTTCCAACGAAGCTGCCATTCTGTAAAATGCTTTCCAGGGTCCAGCTTGGATTGCCTAGTACATAAAGTCCAGTCTGATAGGAAGTCTGGAATGCTCTCCTTGCAGCAGAAGTAAACAGGCCCAGACATGGTGAGCAGGCTCTATCAGCAAGCTGGTGGCAGGTAAGCAGTTTGCCATCAGGATCCCACTGGGGAATCTCACACTTTGCCTGAGCAAACAGTTCAGTGCAGGGTCCCACCACAACTCAGAACATGGGAGGTGGGCAAAGGAAGAAATTAGTGTAGGCCAAATGCATCCTGCTCCTGGAATAACACCTGTCTTTATTTGGCTTTAATCTATTTTCAGTAAAAGGTAAAACATGCAGTGTTGGAAATTTCATTGTATCAGTTAACATTGATATAAATTCCTGCCAATGTTGTGAAAAAAATCCCAATGTTAAACATCTAGGCAGATCTTTCCATTCAGTGGCACCTACCAAACCTGATCAGAGGTCAGAGCCTTGCCATCTGTCTGTCCTGTAGTCAGTGAGGACACAGAGAAAACCATCTCCAGCAGAGACTCCTCAACTATAGACAAGAGAAATTAAAGTGCAACAAAATACTGTGCAACACAATAAGTAGAAGCTTTGCCTCCAGTAAACTCAGCCTGTCTGATTTTTGCAGACATTATGGAATAGATGCACTTTAAGGAGGGTTTTATAAGAGCATAATGTGTCCCTTATGTACCTCCCTAAGAGTGGGGAGAAAGTGATCCCCAGCAAGCAAGTGGCCACCAGAGCCTGGGCTAATGTGAGGGTGGTCCTACACAACCCACCTGCCATGTCTGTCCAGCCATGGTGAGTTTCAGCCATTCCCTGCACCCACCACCTCCAGAGCAGGGCTATCCCTGCCGTGTGTCCATCCCCACAGGGAACAAACGGGACACACGGAGCTGCGCTATGCTGACACCCAAGGTACACACTTCTGGCTACAGAAACAGCTTCAGCTCAGAACAGCTACTAGTCCCAAGGATGCTAAAGGCACCTAAAGTCGTACAGTGAGTTTAGGGAGGGCTTGAGTTGTCCTCATGCTTGGCAGCTCAACTTGAGGCATTTTTAATGGAGCAGAATTTCCAAAACTCTAGGAGAGAATTACTTCCCAAAAACTGCCCTGTCTTGCAGAGCTTCAGGCTGGTTTCCCAGAATCAGCTGATCACTTCTGAAAATACACAGCTGTAACTTTACACTTAACTGAAACACTGTTCTGTTGGAGTCCTTTTTTTTTTTTTTTCATTATTCTGTTACAATTTTACTTTGGCTTGGTCATGAGAGAAGGTAACAAGGCAAATGCAGCTTCATTACAAATATGTCAAAATTGTGGCCAAAGTCACACAGTTTTGTGTTACATCTGAAGACATGGACAGGCAAATTCCAGCATCAACCACAATAGTCCAGTTTAGGCTGCCAGACAGCCCTGGTAGTGTCTCCTGCCAGGAACAGCTCCCAACAGTGAGACATCTCCTACAACCAAAAACCACCCCTTGAACCTATTCAGCATGCCAGCCAGCTTCTCACAAGTTTATATAACTTTTCCATGTTTTCCCCTCAAAACCCTCTGCGAAGCTTAACACCATAAAAACCCTGTTGTGAGCTGACATCAGAGAAATGTTTATTTCCCTGAGCCTCCCTGCTTATGAGAACATACAGACCTAAACCACAGCCCTCACCTTTGCTCTGAACCTTCATCCAAAGCCGTGTCTGATCTTACAAGCCTCCAACCTGGCATCCCAGCCATGCTGGGCAGAGATCAGAAAGCACTGGCATTTTCTGAAACCACTGCTTATATTCTCACCCCCAGCCCCACATCCCAAATACATACACACTGCACTGGTGCATTAGCATGAGCACTCTGGGGAAACGCAAACATATTTTCAAAGTTTTCATCCATTAGCAATTGCTAATTACGGGGCAATTAATTTGACTCCAGCTCTGCTCCCAATTTGCCTTGCAACTTTGTGCAGCCCATGTGAAATGCTAAGTTTCAGTTTCCTATGCTCCCACAACTTCTGTGGATATTAGAACATTAATTTCTGTAAAGTGATTTATGATTCATGATGAAAGGCAGTTCAGAACTGTAAGAACCACCCCTATTAGTAAAATAACTGGTGCATTTTTTGATCTTTCATCTTAATGGGGGAAGAAAAAGAAAAGCCCAGCTGAGTATCAGCAATGAGGCTCAAAAGGTAAAAATTGCAAATTGGACACCTTGAAAATGTAGCCCAGAAAGGCTGGTGGGGTGGTTTTTTTATAGCATTTAACTTCTTGCATTTCTCTTGGGAATGCCTGACATCATAAAACTTTCACAAACTAAAATCATTAGAGATAAATAAAGTAGCAGAGACACGGAGGGTCAAACTAGAAGACACCTAATCCTGCTCATTTCCTTCAAAGCGTAAAAACAAGTAACCGACACGTTTCCTGCCCGTGAACCTTCCTGCCGATAAGGCTGCTCCCAACAACAGGAAATTCGCCCCTAGAAGCAAAAGCACACTTTCTCCACCAAGCCAAACCTTCTCCATCTGAACTCCACAGCAGTTAAAAGCAGCATCTGTCTAATCAGAAGTGAGCTGGATTAAACAACTGCCTGACTCCCTAAGCCTCTCCCCAGCGCAGGGAGGGGGGTCCCACCTCCCGCACCCCGGTGCCAGCCCAGCTGCCAACAGGGACTCCTCAAGCAGAAGCAGGCGCTGCTCCCTCTGGCTCCACCGTCCCTTCAGCCTGCTCTGCCTCCAACCAAGTTTTAAAGTCAGGCCTTGGGGTTTTTTTGGACAGCAAGATTCAAGGGTGTGGGTAAAGAAGTTACTGAACATCTTCTCCTCAGTACCCTGCACAATTTACCTCCTGATCTGCAAGACCTGATCACCAGTCTCTGGTTCACTTCAGAAATAATAATACAAGAAGTGTAATAAGCAACCAAATCAGTCATTTAAGGTTTCAAAGTGATGATTTATACAGTGGGTAAAGCACTAAAGTGCTATTTCGCAGCTTGGGCACAAAATGAAGATTAAAGAAAGCAACAAAAGAAAATGTTTTGCAGAAAATGCAGTGAATACTCAAAGGCATCTCTCTATCACAAACATCTGAAATCAACGGGTGCTGCCCAAGAAAATAAGCAAAAACATTAACACCTTTCTTGTGAGTTTGCTGTGAAATAGCTCTTTCCTGCTTCAAAAGCAAAATAGCTCTCTCCTTTCACACGCAATAAACTTTCAATAGTCCAGCAAAGTAAAACTTCAATTTACGACAATAATAGTCTGATTTTCTCATGCTGCATTCAGCAGCAATGAAGTATATTTCATTCTCATATCTCTGCTTTTCTTCTCATAGCATTCTATAACAGAAGTGTTTTCTTTTTTTCTTAAATGCATTGTAAAGGGCTTCCCAGAGTCATTCACCACCTTTTCTTTTTAATAGGTGCGGCAGATCTGTGAAATGACCTTAATATGTAAGTCCAAATCATTGCATCTTAATATAACTTCACAATACAAAGGAACAGAGAGAGATCAATCCCAACTTTATTTCCCAGGTTCACAGATGCCCACGGAAAGAAACACGGCCTGATCATTCAATTATAAAAGTCATCCCTTGCTACTTTTGCCTTTTAAGCCCCATGATCCTTCTGCTTTGAGCCTTTTCTCAGGCCAGTCTGGGGCAGGACACCAGTGGGCACAGGGCAGGTGGCAGCATCTCCTCAACTCCTCCTCGGATGGAAAGTGTGGGACAACGTCCAGGGAGGAGAGAGGGAGGCGGCGGTGCAGGGTTTTATTGTAAAATGACCTTGATTTGACAGGCATGTTCTCAGGTTTCAACAGATGCTGTGGGAAAGGCAACAGCAGCCAAGGCGGTCTGCAGGCATTTCTGATGATATGCAGACTTTTTTCTTCTGCCTTTTTTTTTTTTTTTAATACATTGGGGGGGGCGGGGGGGGGAGTCTTCTCAGTTTCCATGACAACAGTGTCTCCACTTGTCTGTTATTAGATACCATCCGCTTCCTGTGTCTAAATTTTTAAACCAATCAGAAAAGTGTTTATAGATTTTGTAGCTCCTGGGACAGTCCCTCTCCTCCAAGAGAGCTACTTTAATGACACGTAACGCGCCGGCAGCCAGGGCTGCGAGGCCTTATATTTTCGGCTGCAAAGTGATCACAGTTTACGCTGTTTACCGGCTGATTCACGGGCTGTGCCAGAGAATTTTGGGGCTTTGCTGCCCCATTTACTGTGCCCTTAATAGACGTCACCACGTCAGATTGTTTAAAAAGCACACAAAGTCATTTTCATTGTTTGCCGATTTTTGTTTCTGGTTCATCCCGTGAAACAGCAGGATCTGTCCCTGCGTGACACGCGATGTCCCCGGCGAGGCCATCATCCCATCGGGGTATCCTGACGGAAATGGATTCACGGCACAGCATCGCCTGCTGCAATTAAAGTTTCGGCAAACTGGGCTCTAAGAGCAGCCGCACTGTAACCGTGCGAGCAGATTTACACAGGCAGATTTTTGATGATGTAAATAATACCTGGCCGCATCACAGTCGGCAAGTCAATAGGGAAATCCTTCTCCAGGGCGCAGGGACACCCGCGTACATTGCGAAGAAATTAACACACGCTAAGTCCAGTTAAGTGAAGAGCCGGCACTGAAGACCGACAAGCAACGAGGAGCTGTTGTGAGAAGGGGAAAATCCCTTTCCCGGCGGCTGTGACAGACCGACACTGCCGGAGGAGGATGCCCTTCAGCCGGGAGTGCAGGCACAGACGGAGCCCGGGAAGAACCGCCGGGCTCCTTCCCGGGCGGGGATCCAGGCGCCGGCGGCACGCAGGAACAAAAGGGAGCGGTGGGGGGGCTGCCCGCCGCCGGCCGCGCCGGGGCTGGAGCCGGAGCGCACGGGCCGCGCTGCCGGGGCACAGCCCGCCCGGGATGCGACCCGGCACCCGCCCCGCACGCGGCTCCGGCTCGCCCCAGGGCGCCCTTCCCTTCCCTTCTCTTCCCTTCCCCACCGCCCGTGGCCGGCGGGGCTGCTCGGCGGCGGGACGGCGGCAGCAGCGCGGGGCAGCCGTCAGTAACGCCCCGCCCGCGGCACCCGCCGGCCCAGAGGCCCCAAAAGTTTGGCCGCGGCTCCCCGGCCCGGGAGGGACGGGGCGCGGCGACAGCGGCCAGCCCGGGCGGGCGGGCACCCGCTCACGCTCCCGATGACACCGCGAAACGCCCCCGCCGTTACCTCGGTGCGCGTCCCGCGCTGCCCGCCGCCGCGGGGTGATGGGCGCTCCCCGCGGCCGCCCCGCTCCGCGCCCCGCGGCGGGAGGCAGCCGGAGGCAGCCGCAGCCCGCGCCGCCGCTGCCGCCCCCAGCCCGCCCCCGGCGGCGGCGCCGCGCCCCGCCGGGCCCTAGCGCCGCCCGCCCGCCCCGCCCCGCCGGGCCGGCCCCCGCACTGGCGGCTGCTGCCCGCGCCGGCTTCCCCGAGGAAACTTCGGGAGCGGGAGCTGGCGGGGGCGGGCTGAGAGGGGCTGCTCCCTCGGCGGTGTTTTCCTGCGGAGGAGGCAGATCCCTCGCGTTCTGTCCCTTCTCCTTCAGGGGAAGCCCTGGGGCCGCTGTCCCGCCCGGCACAACCCCGGTCAATGCCCACACGCTCCGGTGCCTGCCTTGGCCGGCGCCGTGCGACCGGCAACGGCCTTCGCGCCACCGGAGCTGGTCTTTTACACCTTGGGAAACAAGACACACAGAACCACTACTGTTATTTTTCACCGTCTCTACCTGCCGGGAGCCTCAGCGAGGCCTGACACCTCCGTGCAAACAGAGAAAGCTCCCCATGCCAGAAGAGCCTGCAGTGCCGAGGGGGCACCTGTCTCCTCCTGCCCCCTCCTCTGCCCCTCTGCAGCCCTCCCTCCTGCTGCTTGTCCTGCCGTGGAAGCAGGTGAGGCTGGCAGGATCTCAGAGGGAGCTGGTGCCATCAGCACTGCCACACGCCTGCAGACTGTCAAGCCTGTAATGGGCATTTAATTATTAATTTTAAGTTAGCTTTCTCTAACCAACCCTGTAGAATGACAACTCGAGGTATATGTGATTGCTCCAGTGATTACAGGAAAAGCCTAGCTTATCCTTTTAGATTTACTTTATCATAATATGGGAATGGCTGGTTCAGGATGGGTTGAGATTTTTTTCTTTTCCCATAAGGGATACATTCTTTCCTGAACACGCAGCTTGCTTAGATATAGGACAGAATGACAGCTGTATGCTCCCAACTTTTTTTCCTGCCTACTCAAACTCCACTACTCTACAGGACTGCCAACCCCAGATCAACACGCTTTGCTGTGGGCATGACACAAGGAGACCCAGATTTTGCACTAGCATATTGCACAACAACGTACAAAAAGTATCAACTCTGAATTTTGATGACAAAAAATTTGAAAAAAGAAAAGGAATGGCCTTTTCTATCTATACCAAATATAGCTTTACTAGGAAATGGAAAATTGTTCTTCTGCCCTTTTTTCTTGCTTTCTCCAAATCGATTTTGAAAAGCCAGTAGAGGTTGGAGTAGCAGTGTAGTCTTTCCATTTGTAAAACTTGCTGGCATGAAACTTCTCCCTGCCCCCATCTTGGTCCTAGTTAGATGCCTGAGCACTACTCGTCTGTGCAGATGGCAAAACCTCCTGTTGATTGATTCCCTGATGCTCGCCTCTTCAATGGATGGATGGGCTCAGTTTATTCTAAAGTGAATATAAAACCTTGGGGTTTCCTGAGCAAAGTTACAGTTTTCATTATGTAGGTGGTTTTGGTGACACAGAGACAATCCCATCCCACAGGATTCCTGTGTAAGACACACAAGTTACTCGTTCAGTTCAGTTGAAAGTTTTCTACTGACTGCTCTGGAAAAGCTCTGCAAAATTTTCAAAGACTGTCAGGATAGATCAGCCTGGCTTGCTGAATGCCCTTGCAGCAAAGCACTGACAAAAATCAGGTGTGGAATGAACCCAACCCCAGGCTCCTCTTCCAGGCTCATTTCCTGGTTCTGATGGATAACTATTGGAGTGATGGCCACTGGAGAAGCTCTCAAAGCAGAAATGCCTGATTTAACCTGGGCAACATGTTAATAACAAGATTTCTATTAATTTTATTTAAACATATAGATACCTGTTTGCAATGTCATCATGCAAGGAAATCTCACAGATGCCAAGAGAAACTCCATGAAGGATAAAATCTTGGCCCATTGAAGTAATGCCCAAGTCTCTTAATGAACCTGCATACTACAGGTGCTGATAATCCTCTCAGGGCTACTTCATATCAACAATACAAACAAGGCATCTTTTCCTGTGCTTACCATTAACTCTAAAGCAAGTATTTTTCCTAATGAAATCAGTTTTAACATTTCTTTGTTCTTTGATCAGATCATCTGAATTACTCTGTGCCTGCATCCATGCTAACCACAGCCATTTGAAACCTCAGCCTAAGTTCCTTCAAAATTTAGCCACAAGTATGTGCATTTCCCTTCTTCTGTTGTTTTCTTTCAGTGATGCAAGCTTCATTATTCTTTCATTTCTTCCTCCTTCCTCCCACTCATGTATTTGAGGCTTTCTTACATGCTTTGTAGCTCTACTTCCCACCTCCTCCTCATTTAGATCCTTCCAAAAGAAAGGAGTGTTTTAGAAGACCCACATTTGCAAGGGAAAAATATTAATAGTGGAAAATTTCTCAGAGATGCATTTTTCCTATGCCTGCAAGTGCATCTTGTCTCTCTGTATCAATCCAAGCAATGTTAACTCTCCCATGTAGAGGCTGCTTTGTTATCTCTATCTGCCACATTAAATTAATGGAGATTAAATTCTTACCTCTCTCCAAACTGAGGAGAATTTATGATTTATGCCATAGAAATTTTCTGATGTCCACATCAGTCCATTTTATCTGATTTTCCTTGGAGTTCTTCATTAAGCCTTGCTCTCCTGGAGAGTCTGCAAATCCAAGCTCTCCAGCTAACAACTCCTGGGTTATTTCTGTCTCTTGGTCTGAGTTTGCAGCCCCCAGAGCAGCCCCAGGGCACAGGTGACTCTTCTCCTACCTCAGGAAAAAATGCCTCTGCTGCCTTCTCTCTGCTGCCAGCACAATGTGTTGCTTTCTCCAGGGTCAAACAGATGAGAGCCCTTTGCCACAGGGATCCCTCTTGGGAAAGGCTCCAGTC
Organism: Erithacus rubecula; assembly: GCF_903797595.1. NCBI lineage: Eukaryota > Metazoa > Chordata > Aves > Passeriformes > Muscicapidae > Erithacus > Erithacus rubecula. The sequence goes on from NC_136688.1 coordinate 44,112,055, forward strand.
TCACAGAGGAGGCAGCTCAAAAGGAGCTTGACTGCATCTACTGAGTAACTCTAAGTCCATCTATAAAACCCCTTGTGCCTCTTCAAGGTCTTGCTGTAGCAAGATGTGATTATTTATCAAGGAGTGGAGCTAGGTGTTGCATGAGATGTGAACAGTGCTCCTGTGTGTGCCCTGCCCCACAACTCCATTGTGTTATGTTGATACCCATTTCCTTTTCTTGCTTCCAAAAATTTTTAATCAAGACTGGGGTGTGTGGGGAGCTCCCAGGACAGATGGTGTGGCTAATAGGGGCCACATTAAATTGAGTATAACTGTGGTAGGAGATTGGCCACCATACAACTGCTCAATTGTCACTTCCAAAGTGTCACTTAATAGCTGTGCTGTTTACCCTGCTTGTTTCTTGAACTCGTTTGGTCTCTTCATGTGATCACAAAGATTGAAATGCTGGTGCTTTAAGCTAGATCATTTTTTCAAGGACTCAGTGACTTTTTTCTACTTACCTATTTACCATTCCTATCTGACATTGCAAAACCAGAAGGCAAATAAATAAAAAATTCACCTAACTTTCCAGCTAAATCTAATATACCTCAGTTTTTTGGCGTGTCTGATTTGAGGTATGATTTCCATAGGATCAATACCTGTGCAGTTCCAGGTCAGTTTGCTGTAGTGTCTCAGATGCACAGGGCACACAGCCAGACTCTGCACTGGAGCACAGTTGCCACTGCTGTACACCCCATCACTCTACCACATAAGGCTGAGCCCCATCAAAGTAAAGAAATACAGGGAGATTACAGTAATGCCATTCTAATGCCATTCCCTCTTTCATGCTGCTGAATCAAGTCCCACGTGCCTTCCCCTTGAACAGCCAGTGAGACCTTTTATGGTCACACAGGGGTACTTAATTATGCACATATATGTGTTTTTGTACTACTTTAGTAACAGTGTAAGAGTTGAGCAATAGATTTAATTTTATGATCCAAAAGGAAAAAAAATTCAGGTTCTCTAGTGGACAATGAAACTGGAGTTTTCCACTCTTCCTTATTTTATTTTTGTTAACACCACCTTTAAACTTTGAATTATCCTGCAAGTATTAAGGCTCATTAGCTTTGGTTCAGCTTGTACTTGGGACAATAAATGTAAATGGTACAGTTTTTTGTAACAAATATTAATTTCTCAAATGATAAGGCTCAAATGTTTAATAAAAGCCATTAGTAGAACTATATGTAAGGACTTAAAAGAAAGGTGATGGTCTTCTTATGGTTACTGCTATATCTCTGGTTGCCAGTGATTTTTCTGGCTTGCCTTCTGCTTATAGCAGGCCTTGAGCTTTTACCTTTCCATGCATGGGATAATCTGATTCCCACACACTATACTAAACACAAACTCCAGCCTGCCCATGCATCTTCCAAGCTCACACAGAGAGAGAAGAGAGAAGAGAGACCCTCAGCCTTCCTGCGTGACTGAAACATTTTTAAAAAAGAAGAGCCACTTAATCAATGAAATAAAGCATGTTGGTTAAAAAATATTTCACATGCACTTTTTCTTCTAGTCTTGCCAACATCTACAAAATTAAATATCTACAGATCTGAGCACTTTCAACCTTTTTGGAATCTTGCTCACAAAAATGTCTGTTTAAATGGTCTTCTGTAAATTCTGTGGGGTCTTTCATGTCTTGCTTTGCAGGCCCCCACATTTTTCCCAGGGAAATCTCTCCAGTGAGCTTAATGGGCCCAGCCAAAACATCACAGTGAGGAGCACTTGCTTTGTTTCCCAAGTGTTTCCTCAAAAATGTGTGCCTGGATCCATCTTCTCTCTCCTGGGTACACATCTTGACAATCCAGCTATTGAAGTAGCTCAATGTATGCACACAATAAGCATGTCAACACATCACATTCATAAATTATTACAGGCAATGCCAAATCTGCCACAAAGATTTTTTTAACTTGAAGCTGTAGAAGAGGATCTTCAGTGGCAGAAATGCTGAAAAACTGACTGTGAAAAATAAGGTTATATGTTAATCTCATGTAGCCAGGATGTAAGACAGCATATGCTTTATGGTTAGTGGGAAAAAAAACCCACAAAAACAACTGACAAGTATTGAGAAGTGGGATTTAGAATAATATAAAACCATCAGAAAACATTTATGAAGTTGTTCTGCTACTTCCAAAGTTAGTCCTGGCTGTCTCTCTGAAGGAATCATTAGGAAGCATGGTAGTCTTCAGTGTTTTGTAAAAAATTCAGTCAGTTTTTCTGGCTGTTCTAGATCTAGCCTGAGGCACAGGGATGCTCACTATACCTCCTCATTCACATCAGCATCTGCTTCCCAGGCCTTTTCCCTTCTCTGTGGTTCTTCCACTTCTCATCCTTCTCAGTGTGGCACCCTGTGCTTCCCTCCCACTATGCTGCTGAGCATAGAGAGTTGCACTTTCCTATGTCTGGCTTGGGCAGGGTATTTTGCTCTCTGCTCTGCCTCTGAAGCAATGCTGCTGAACCACCATCATGCCCAGTGTGACAGCACCAGTCTCCTTCAGCAAAAGGTAACCCTGCTCAGCACAGACCACTTCCTCAGGTGGTTCAAGTACTTAACACAGAGATGGATTAAAAATACAGAGCCTCCCACTTTGCAGTGGCTGAGGAACAGTCAGAAAGTGCTATGATGCTGCTCCAAATGGCTTCTGCAACTGTCCTGACAGATCTCCCAGAGCTCTTTGCCAACTCTGCAAATTCAGCCATTCCATCCCCAAATCTGCTTCAGAGGCTTTGGGCTACCACAGTTCCTCAGACCTGGGTAAAACAGAACATGCATTAAAGACAAAACAGTGAAAATCAGAACATTAATTTCTTAATCTTTATTACTTTGGGATTTGTCAAAACCTGGGGCTTTACCTGCCATGATGGCTGTTCCTGACAGCTTCCCAAGATGTGGCTTGGGCAAATAATGTTAATTTTAGCTGTGCTGGTGCCCAGGGCTGTGGAGGAGGAGCTTCAGGTCTGCTCTGGTGTTGTGCTAATTTGCTGTGTGCCACTGAAGCTAAGAACTCATCCTGCAAGGCTGGGTTTGAAAGTCCCATGTAATTTCATCTGGCTTTGAGTTTCCCCAGGTATGTAGATCTGGCTTCTTCCAGCAATGTTTTTAGCATGGCCCCATACACTGGCCTTCACTGCAGCTCTCAGCAATCAGCTGTTTTAATTATGGCAGATATTTTTTCACAGCATCTTAGTTATTTCACTGGCTTTCAAGTTCTGAGATGAGTGGCATCTAATTATCTGGGTCTCTTTTTTTGCCTCTGCTTCTGATACTGTCTTGTCTTTCATGTATGTAAAGGGTAAATGAACAGGAAAGATTTTTACCTCCATTCTATCAGTTCACTATGCCAGCCACACATTCAATACTTTTCAGGTCTTGATACCTGTATCAAAATGAAGGAACTGCAAGTAAACAACATGGTGGCAACAAACGATAAAATACAGTGTGGACTTGTGGATTCATAATTTTTGTCTTGAGTTTAGATTCAGTAAATCTTCCCTCTCATTGCCTGCAACAATTCCTGTCCTACTCACATCCCAATGGTTCTGGCTAAGCAACAGCTGCTGCATTTTGTGTCTTCACCTCATTTTTTCTCAAGAGGGAAAGCTTTCAGATATATACCTGTTACAAGCAGTAGGGCTGGAGTATTTTATAGCAAAAACAAAACCTCCACATTTTATTGGGATGAATCAAAGACAGGGATCAAGTTATCTTGTAAACTAGCTTTATCTGCATCTTGTTAAAAAATCTAAGTCATAATAACACAGTTAATCAGGAAACAGAACTTCTCCTGCCAATTTTTTGCTTTTCTTGCTTAAATGTTTATGCTGCAAGTCTAGCCCATCTGGTTTAAATTGTAGGATGAAAATCACAAGATCTACCCACCATTCCCTGACTTGTAATCCTGGAAAAGACTGGAAGTAGTTTGGTGACATAACGTTTCCCTGCCTCCTGTAGAAACAAATCTCAGCTTCAGAGTAGATTGCAGCAGACAATAGAGTAATTTCAAAACATAGACCCAAGGCACCAAATGGGCAGCTGATCCAGGTTCCTAGTAAGTCAGTGGTTGGTGTTCATGTTGATGTTCAGGCTATTACAAATTAAGTAGGAATTACCTGTGCAACCTACATTCAGGCCTAAACTTGGACACTACACCCTATGAAGTTCAGCAGACACCTGCATGTCTGAATGTGGTCTCCAAGAATTTTGCTGTACAGTAGATATGTTAATAGTCCAGTTCCTTCCACAGTCTGCTGAATACAAATGCAAATGAATGCTGAGTATGATTATTGCAGGATTATTTGTTGCATGGTGTTGTGTGGTGATGGTCTCAGTACCATTAATGTACTATCTCCTGAAATTCATGCAATCAGGGAAACATTATTGTTTCCATTTTACAGGTGAGGCAAGAATATACAAAAAGACTCAGTCACACAGAGAGTCTTAATTCATCTGGGAGTTGAGTTCTCCATGAGTGCTGCAACAGCAGAGCCAGCCATTCCCTTGCTGAATTCAGTGTGACAGGCTGCTACTGATATCTGATACCTAAACAGACTCTCCTTGCAGATTCCCAAATCCCTTCACAAAAATGGCTGAATAACCTTCTTCCCAATTTGCAGGTGGAAAATGGAAAACACAAACAAATCCCTGAAAAGGCATCTTACCCACTGCAATGAATTCCTGAGTTAAAAGAAGGTTTGTGAAATACTTTGAGATAGCTGGGTAAGCCATTTATCAAACTTTAAGGCATGACTAAATATGGTTGCTGTTTGTCCATAAGCTGTCACAGAATGCTATGTCTAATCACAGTGGAAACTTAAGGAATATCCATGTGTCCTTGGTTGGTCAGCAGCAGGATGGCTTGGACATGCCAGGATGACAAAGCTCTGTATGCTGGCCTGTTTCAGCCACTCTGGATAGACCTAGCCATGTGGAACCCATAAGGGCTTTGAAGCTATCTGCCTCACTTATACAGGGTGTGGAGTAAGTTGTCATTTAGTCTCTTTCAGATAACTGATTTGGCCACTGGTTTTCATTACTAAGTAACCATCATGATAAACAGAGATTTACTGCTTTTAAGGCAATGAGGCAAGTGATGCACACTCACATGCCAAAGCAGACATTGATAGTACTTCCAGTAACACCTGGGGTTTTTATTAGTGGAAAGGACTGAAACAGAGCTGGAGATTTGAACTCCTGCCTGCTTTAAGAGACAGCATATCCAGAGGCAGGAACATCAAGCTATCTTTCTCATTGGTGGGGTCATCCCAGAATGTGGGGGGCAGTTTCTTCTCTCTTCTGCCATTAATAGGAATCTGGACTGATGCCACTGATGCCATACACGTCCTTGTCACTTGAGAGATATCAGTGTTCCTGTGCTTGGGAAAGGAGCACAGCCTTGGAACAGGTGGAGAGGTACTGGGGGGCTGGCAATTCTTGCATTGTGCAACTGCAGATGAAGAGTGGAGGCTGGGGTAGTAAAGGGATGGTAGAGTCCTGACTGTGAAGCATCCAGCCATCTGTGTCTGTGCCCAAACACTGGGGATAATAACAATTTTCAACATTTTCCCTCAAGAGCAAGTGGAACCATTCTTTAGACTAGACAAGATAACACTGGATAAAATATTTGAAATAAGAGACGAATACATGAATGCTGCTGGAGACAGGAGGCCACAGCCAGTGGACTCCAGCCAGCAGGTCCTGGCACTTATTTACTTGTGACATTTTAGTTCTGTCACTACCAGAAAATGAGGTTGTGATCCTCAGACTTGGGAGGCACAGACCCTGCTGCAGACACTCTGAGACCCGGGCGTGGATGCATGGCCTCTTGCTGGTTCAGTCTTCTGTGAAATGGGGATAACAGTTCTTCACAGAGCCTCTGCAGAGACAAGTGGGAAGCCCTCAGCTACCAAAATGATAAAGTCCACTTAAGGGCAGTAAATAGAGTAGAAGACACAGTGTTGTGTGAGGATGCTGGTTAGCCTGCACTGCTGTGGAGTTCAGCAGACACCTGCTGCTCACTTGCTCTAACACACAGTGTGGTTGCCACTTTCTCCAACACCAGGATTATAGTCTCAAGTCACCAGAAACTTCACAGCTACCCCAGAACACCTGGTGCTTGGCATCAGCTATCAAAAGGTTTTGCCCCAAGCCCCTCTTTCAGCTATGCTCAGGTTTTGCAGGGGCAGGTGTGGAGGTTGCAGACAGCATCCCCAAGCCTACTGTACCACTGGATCTCTCATGCATCTACTAAGAAACACTTGTGCAACTACTTGTTCTACAGTATTTGTTCAGAATACCTGGATTTATGGTTGTTGTTAGAACTAAAGCTGAATTTCCTGACTTTGGTGCAAACAAAAATCTCTGCACAGAATAACATGGTCCAGGTGAGAGTGGGGCAGGGCTGTGGTGTTGGTACTAGCATTGGAGCATTGGGCATGGAGGTTGGTGCTGTGTGTGTGCTGAAGCTAGAATTGGGCTTAGATGATTTCTCAAAAAAAAAATGCACATGATATTTTGCCATAAACAAGCATGCCTTCCAGCCATGTACTCCTCTGTTCTCAAGTGTTGTTTCCTGCCCCACTTCTCCTGCAGGAACACTGTTGCCTCAGAGGCTCATCCTCACTGGGAAGGTGGATTACAGTAAGATCTTTTACTTTTGAGAGTAACCAAAGATGGAAGAACCACCACTGGGCAAAAAACATCCAGCTACATTTTCCTGGAAATGTCTATTCTGGAAAATGCAATGTGTTGAATAACAGTGCAGATCTATACTGAAATATGAAGGACTTGGCCTAAAGATCCATCTCAAAAATGCCTGTTAGGTTGTGCAGGCTGGGTTGCTTCAGGTAAAAATCAGAAACAGAGCAAAATTCTTACTCTTCAGAAAGATGTTTTCTGAGCCCCAGGGTAGAACATTTCTGACTAGGGTAGTTCAGGAGTCAGGGGCTCAGGGGAAGGCAGGCTCAGGGAAGCACCCCTCCTGCACAGCTCTGGAGCTGCTGGCCATGCTTTGGTGAGTGATGGCTCTTGACCATCTGTGTGCTGCACTTCCCTGTGCTAATGGAGACAGGATGTCATTGGGGCAAATACTGCCCCTGCACTGTTATACACATGTGCAAGGTACCTATGGTGCTGCTGTGGGTTGAATGCACTTACTGTGAATTAGAATGTCTGAGGATGGCTATACTGGAGGATATACCAGCATTGTGCTTTCCAGAGGGAGAAACAGAGCAATTCACTCAAGGATGCACAGAGATAGGAAACAGCAGATAGTTCAAGGTTCTTCACTTCTCATTGAACTTTCTTCTCTGGACAGTGTTACAGCTCCACAAACCTCAGGCTTCCCTATCCAAGAAGTGTCCTCTATGTAACTTGCTTGCATCAGAATTAGCAGTTTAAAATATTCAGATATGCCTCCCACTTTTTTTTTTTTTCTCTTTTCCGCTGATCCCAGAAATACAGATAACATCCCTCTGCAGGCAGGCTTATCAGGCAGGAGTGTTTGGGTGAGCTGTGAAAAGCAGCACATTCACTAGTTGTTAGAAAAATCCCCTAATGCTTGCATAGCATTGTTCCGAGGTGTGTAAAGACACACACATATGTTATGGCTCATTACGGGAAACGCACCAAAAAGAGCAGTTACACACAGACACTGCATTTAAAGCCATTTGCTGCAGGATTTTCAAGGAAAAATTGCAAGGGAAATTTACCCACGGAGAGCAGGCTTTGCTTTGAAAACAGGATTGCACAGCTCAGCCTAAGCAATTTGGGATCAAGGTCTCAATTCTCCGCAGGAGGGACCTCAGGCTCTTGTCCCATAAGAGATGCAGGGATTACAGACTGGCAGCACAGCAGAGGAAGGCAATGCTCTGACGTGACCTGCTGCCAGTGTCCCCACAGCCATTTCACCAGGGGCTCTGCCCAGCCCATCACTGCCCTGCACAGGGGTCTGAGCAGATGCTTTGGGGCCCATCCCCAGGTCAGTCCCTGCTCAAGGCTCTGCTGGGAGAAATGCTCAGGCTTTGTCCCAGCTCAGGCTGTCAAATCCACTTGACCCTGGCAGCAAAGGTCACCTGCCTGCTCTACCATGTCTCCAAGACCTGGAAAAGAGAGATGACATCAGGAAAAATGGTGCCACAGGCAAAGGAGCAGGAAAACAGCTGTGACCTGAGGACAACATTGTCAATTCTATTTTTTCCCTGCTTCATGTCTTGCCCAAGTAATGAAATGAAGGGGACAAAAAATCTGAATTATGTCACCACCAGTCCCAAAGATACTAAAAGCAATCTGTAAGAAACCTCCTGGGAGGTTAAATCAGCAAGCCATTACTAAAATTATAAAGGGAGAAAACTTTCCTCAGAAAGCTGAAAATACAGGGTCCTCAAATGGATCAAACTTTCAAAACCACACTTCTGCCTTTTTTTCTTCAAGACAAGAATGAACCAGTGCATATGAAATATTTTTAAAAACAAAACCTTCACATTACTCAGTTTGCTGTACTAATGCAAGGTGGAAAAAAAAAGGACTGTAACCAACTAGATACTTTAATGAGAAATGGGGCTGTCTCTCTTCACCCCTTTTCCCAACAGAAGAGATCAGTGAAGTCAGATCTGGATTTATCCCCTTAATTGTACACTGGCATTTGAGCACTGCAGCAGTGGTTCTCATGTCTCCTCCTCACTTGTTCTGTCTGAAACAAACTCCTGGAAGCTGAAGGTCAGTCCAGGTTGCAGCTACATAAAGACGTGTCTTCATTGCTTCAAACAAAAATCATAACAAAGATTAGTTTATCCCTTCTTTGGCAAATCTTGGCATTGTTTCTGCCCATGCTTTGTCCTGAGACTTAAAAATGTAATCTGAAGGTCATCAGGCTGGATACTGTCCTCCCCACAAACTACATCCAGGGCCTTTTGCTCAGCCAGCAAGTCAAGGTTGTCTCAATTTTCTCAGACTCGCTAAACAAATGGGTGTTTTTCCCACTGAGGCTGCTCTGCCTTCTGTTCTGAAAGAATGAGACATGTGGGTAGGAGAAGCAAGAGGCTGCTGGAGTCAGACTGGGAGCCTCATGTACTGCAGATATACACAAATATCCAAGAAGCAACATCCTCATACTTCAAAATTTCAACCTGGAGGGTGCACACTTTTAAAGGAAAATAAAATAAGTTTATTTTCCAATAGTGCCTTCTGTGATCACAACCTATATTAAAGGGTCTGTGGTATTTCTGTGATGCAGGATGGCTGCATATTTGCAAATCAATGGGCAAAAGTCTCTACATTTGCAATGATATGAGAGAACACAGGAGCTGTGATGGAATCACTGACCAGTATCTGTTCTGTCACTCATCTTCTAGCAATAATAAATGATGGGTCTAATTTAACAACCTTCACATGTAGGTTTTATCTATATAGAAGTCTCAAAAAGTAATCTTCCATTGCCCTGCAATGAAACTGGCTGTATTTTTTGATGAACTGTGCTCTAAAAATGTGTCTGTACTTGTTATCACCATGCCTTGGTTATGAAAGCCTAATGCCAAAAAAATGAACTTGCTTACTACATTATCAGGACATGCTGGGATTTTTTTCAGCTTTCACCATCTGCTTGCTTTCATATGCTTTCCATTACTGAGACAGCATATTACACTGCTAGCAGAATTAGGAAGAATAATTTAGCTCCCAAAACAAACATGATAGTAAATTCAATGGGTAACATTCTGCTCTCTTCAGTCTGTGCAATCCACCAAGTCTGTTCTGTGACACCTAAATGGGTGAAATTATTTTCCTTATTGTAAAGGTGCAACTCCATTTGACTTCAGTGATGAAATTTGAGTTTAGATGCAGGAGAAAGGTGCTTGGATTATGCCTAACATCTAATTTAATGGAAAAGAAGAGGGTTTTTTTCTGTGGTATGGTAACCTTTTGAGCTACTTACTGAAGTAGGTGCAGTCTAAGGCTTATCTAGCATAAACCATTGCATGGAAAGGTCTCACTAGGCTGCTGTGCCTGCTGGGTGAGAGCAGCCAGCCACATGAGAGCAGCACCAAGCAAGAGGCCCTTTGAAAAACCAGTTATAAAGGGCTGGCTGAGGAGAGGCTGTGCTCTGCACATGGGCTGGTGGGAAAAGAGGCATCCCAGCACAGTAGTCCTCAGCTACTGGGGATAGCAGCTCCTTCACCCTCTTGTGCAGAAGGCCTGAGCCCAATAGGCTCTACTGACTGGCCTGTCTTGGGAGCTGTCTGGTCCAAACTCTGTACTTGGGGCTGGCTTGTGAAGGAGGACAGGGGCTAGACTGAAAGCCTGTTTGCATTGTGTGAGCACAGAATTTGTGTGCTGTTCCAGCAAGGAGATTGCTCTGGAGCAGCCTGAGGAAAGGGAGAGGCAGCCACACCTGGCTGAGAGAGGGAGGCTCTCCAGCAGCATTGCCACTCTCTCCATAGTGCATGTTAGGGAAGCACCAGCTGTGCTGCTTGGGGAGTGCAACCCAGCTGCAAAGGCAGCTGGTGCAGGAGGGTAGCAGCATCACCTACTCCCACTCAGCCCTCTTCAAGGAGGAGTACTGGCCTCTAAGGTTATACTTTCAGGAAGGGAAGAGCTGGTGCCAGAAAAGAGACTTGTTATGGCTACCACTCCACCAATGGTATTGCTGGTCATATCATGAATTACTGTGAGTGCTTTTGAGAGACAATCTCATGAACCACATATTTTTCAGGGAACAGAAGAACGAGTAGTGCAGGATTTGTATTAACAAAATAGAGAATTAAAGAATATGTTTACATGCTATAACTTGGAAAATACTAGCAATCTGTAATGTCTTGGCTGTTCCTGTTTTTCTTACACTCAAAGAAAAATATGATTCTGCTGTATATTCTCTCACTCTGCTGGGGAGTCATGCACTCAGCTCTTCAGTGACAAGAGGCTGCTACACCCCTTAGTCTCAATCACTTCCACTAGTATCTCCTTATTAGTCTGAATAAAAAGAAAGTAGCAAATTGAAGAGGTTCACTCCATTGCATAGGAAGAGCAATGCAGGAGAAGGACTTCAAGGTGAAGCTGAACATCTCTTTATTGCTTTATTAGAGAGAACAGAGAAGCACCACTTGTCATTGGCTTATGCACTCTCCATTCTACCATGTTTCTTTGTTTTCAGGTTTCACTGTAAAGAACTAAGTTCATATCTAAAATTAATTGAGCATATGACTGCTGGTTTTTTTCACCCACATAGCATCATTTTCAGTGTTCTGAATTAAATCACAGAATCATAGACTCCTTAAGGTTCAAAAAGGCCTCTAAGATTTTCGAGTACAATCCTCAACTGAACTACTATGTTTGCCACAAAAACCCCAAAAGCCACATTTACAAATTTTTTGGAACACTTCCAGGGATAGTGACTCCACACTTCCCTAGACAGCCTGTTTCAATGCTTCACCACCCTTTCTGTGAAGAAATGTTTTCTAATGTCCAACCTAAACCTCACCTAGCACAGTTTGAGGCCATTTTCTCTTGTCCTATCACTTGTTATATGGGAAAAGAGACCAAGCCACACCTGGCTACAACTTCCAAGTCATTGTAGAGAATGATAAGGTCTTCCCTGAATCTCCTTTTCTCTAGGCCAAACAACCCCAGTTCCCTCAGCCATTCCCATGTGCTCCAGAACCTTCACTAGCTCTGTTGTCCTTCTCTGGACACACTCCAGCAACTCAATGCATTTCTTGTCCTTTTGCCTCTTTGAGAAAGGTGTACTCCTGCTGTTGCCAGCAGGTGTGGTGTCATGTAAACTGACCTGCTATCAAAACCCCAAAATTCTGCTTAACAAATTAACCCATAGTAGATAAACATTCATAGTAAATAAACTTCCTCCCGGATTTGCTTGTGGTGAATAGACCTTGGCCCTAGTCCTTGAAAACCAACACTGAAAGATCAGAGCTAAAGCTGTTGTAAATTATAATTTGTGGTGGCAGTGTGAGTCTAGAAGTCTATCAATGTGAATTATTGTAAATCAGGAAGGAACTTAACACAAATGTGGTGCTGCAATAAACAGCAGGCTTCCACAACTGAAAAGCACAATTAACATCAAGTTCTTGATTCAATAAAACTTTCTTCATGACACATGAGCTTTGCTTTCGCAATTAGGCCCTGCACTGTTTTGTATTAGGTGCTAGAAATGTTATTTTCTTGAGCCATTCAACCCAGCTGGAGGAGCTACGGACAAAGAGAACTTAATAGGAAATTTAGGATATTGGCAAATACTGCTACTGTTTTAGGAGGTTTATTTTGACTGCACAACACAAGAAAAATAGTATCTAGAATATATAGGCAAACAGCTCCAGGAAATTTGGTTATCTAATGTAGCATCTCACTTACTTGCAGAAACTGTAATGGATTCTTCTCTGTGACACAGTAAATCATAAAGATTGCATAAATAAGTTGATCTGAAAATGAAAAACACTGTTGAGGATCTACCTGACAATAGACACCCATTGCAAATTAAGTAACTGTTTCAACTATCAGGATGGTATAAATATTTTCTTCTTAGGTTGCTTGATTGTGGTTACTTGCAAATGAATTTGTTTATTAGAAAAGAAAATATAATAACCAGGAAATATTTGAGCTCAAGAAGTTGTATATACTTCCCTGTTGAGTTCAAAATGTATCTAAACATATACAAATCAAAACCAGTAAGTGGCATCAATGCCTTCATTATTTAATCCACTTCATCTTATGAATTGAAGATTAGTTCTTCACGTTTGTCACGATTAGGTTAGGTTAATGAGTGACTCATAGGAGATGGATAGAGGAGTACATAATAAAGGACAAGGAAAAACCAAGGAGGCTGGTGTCTCTGCCATGCCTCAGGCGGGGCTGATATGTGGTAAAGGTGCTAAGAGCACTCCTTTCCTCCACAGGGGTGGTGATCATTAGCATAGCATTTGTACTGCTCAGATATTCCCCATAAGGACCCAGAAATACCTGTTCCTCACACAAGGCAAACAGGTTTCTAAGAGAGGACTTTGCTGATTTTTTTTTTTTTTTTAAATCTGTAAAACATGCTTTAAAGAGAGGCGGGGGTGAGGGGAATGATTAATGTTGTTTTTGTTGAGATCTCCCAGTAAACTTCAGTGCAAGAAGAAAAAGAAAGGGTGTAACTGAAACACTGCATGATTCACAGATGAAAGTACATGCCTCTATTCTCTGTCAGCCTAAGGCAGAAGATAAGGCTAAGAAAAGTTAGTGAAAGGGCTACTTAGTCTTTACCAGTGCAGATTAAAGGACTTGAAAAGCCTAAGGAAAACGCTATCCTAAAAATGACTTGATTTAATCACTTAAAGCTCACAAGTCCTTGGAAGGTACATGCTGTTCAGGAAACACAGAAATAGAGATTATCATGGCAGATTAATATGATGTGGTAGTTCATAAAGGAAAGAGAATAGGCAGCATGGGTGAGAGGCAATCTGCTGGGACTAAAGTAAATCTGAGGAATGACAGTAAAGGCTGGTCTACTGGATCTCTGACAGCCCCCAGGAAGAGCATCAGGAAAGGTTCTAATACCCAATAATGCTCTCACAGAAATGTCACATCCCATGCCTCAACTGCAGAACAAACATCACCATCATTATTACAGCCTAAATACTTGTGCATCAGGAGACCCAGATTTCTTCAAAGAGACACTGAGTCAGGATGCAGTGGTGAGCAGGGGAATGCATCACACTAGAGATAATCATAACCAAAATTTTGCAGTGAGTGGGCATGGGCTGGCTCAGTTAAAATTAAATCAAATAATAAACAAAAATAGACATGTTACTATTTCTTGAACTAACTACCAAGAAACAGCTAGTGAAAATAAGCTGACCAAATAACTCAGGGATTTGACTTCAGAGAGGGTTTGAAATTTAGTAAGCTGAGGGGAAAAACAACTTATAATGAAATGCTTTGTAACAGGATGAATAATAACTTTAAAATGGTTGTCTCTTATAGGGAGATCAGACATCCCATATTATCACAGCCATGCTGAAATATTGAGATCATCCTATAAATTCTTGCCAAAAAATCCCTGAGACACAATTGGAGCTCTGGGCTTTCCCTCTCCCCGCTCCAGGCAGCGAGAGACTGTTCCCAATACCACTGCAAGAGAAAGACTGGGACAGCTTCAGCCCCTTCCCAGGTCACACATCCCAATGAAAGGGACATGTCTCTTGCCACAAGACCCCATGGCCCTTTTAAAACAAAGCAAAGTTAATCACCTGAAGTCTGTGTAATCAAAGCATTTAGATGAAATGGAAAAAGAGGTCAGCAAAGAAAACTGACTTAAAAGTCAGAGTTGAGAAATACAGTTGCAAAGAAAATTAAAATAACAAATAGTTCCTTAGCTATATAAATAAAAAAAAAAAATGAAAAAACAGAACTGCTCTGAAATGGGAATGACATGAATATTAAAGGTAATTCAAGGATGGTTCCAAACCTAAAGTTGTGTTCAGTGCAGAGGGAGGGAACAAGAGGAGCTGATGTCTCTCCCTAGTTCTGATTGACCAAAACACCAAATGGCACTGTCAAGGGACACTGTCCCCCTGGATAACAGCACTGGTAGCACCTCTAGAAAGGAAATGAAAAGTAATCCAGATAATGTTATGTATTTTTTTTTTCTAAGACCAGTACTGTGCAATTTGTTAGAACAATTTCTAAATAAAACAAATGTTGAGGACATGAAAGTAAATGAGATAAAATATACCCTGATCTTACTGAATAATATATTCTTCTAAAGGAGGAGGGACTGTGCTGAAAGTCAAGTGGACTGTGCCAAGGCAAGTGCTGAGAGTGCTCATGGTCTGGTTTTATACAAAAATTTCATCAGAGAAATTCATGAAAAAGAATTTTTCATAAATTATGAAAAATGAAATGAAAAAGAAAATTATATAAAAATATAATTTAAATATATATATTTATACCAGTAAATGTTTTGATGTCACAAATTTAGGAAGTAGACTAGCACAGCAAAGTATTGGAATGTCATGCAGGAAGACCAGAAAAACACTTTGAAAAACAGAGAAGCTGAATTTATCTGGAAAAGCAAAAGCTGGTAACAAAACTGTTGCAGTTAGATGGAGAGCTGAAAATTAATTAAAGAAGATAAAATCACAGGGTACTCAGCTACAGGGTGAGTACTTCTAAAAGATGATCATACACACTCCTAGATTGTGGTAAATGAATTCAGAAATTATTTTTCTCATCCTCGAAGAAACATCCATACCATGGCAGCCACTGAGAAGGGCCCCTGTGGAGCCGTGCACCGTTCAGGGAGCGGGTGTCACATGAGAGGAACTCAAACCTGAACAGATGGGAAGGGATTTCTGCCAGGCCCAAAGGACTGCCTGTCCTGCCTGGGGAGTCCAGCCGAGAGGGAACTGCTTTGCTTAGAGAAAGGCAACACTGGGAGCAATGAACGCAGCAAGGAAGTGAAATTTAAAGGTGCTAAAAGAACTCATATTAAAGTAAATGGGTCCTGCATGGGTCAAAGCTGGAAGGAAAGACACCCAGACCCAGGCAGGCACAGAGGCTGCAGTGTCTGAGGCAGAGCTGCAAGCCCTGCAGAGCCCACCATGGATTCCTGCAGAGAGACAGAAATGCTCCTGCCATGCCTGCTCCACTGCAGACCCTGGTCAGACTGGATACCAGCCAAAATCTCTCCTTTCCCTCTCTGCCATCCCGGATAATGAAGTTTAGTGCATTTGAAATTTATTTTGCTTGTTGTGCATATTTACAGGTATACACTGTCCTGCTGCTTGAATAATGTAGTGGCAGCTGAATAAGGGACTTCATTTCTGTTGACTGAGGGTTACATCCATAAGTACCCCAAACCAGTAAAGCTACATTGGATTGGCCTGGCTAGAGATCTAGCAAAAAATATCTAACAGAGGAAAGAAAATACATGAAAAATACACAGATATTAACCAGAGCTTTGTGTGGTAGCAAGGAGGTGGCCTGAAGGCTCTGGTTCACTGAGGGGTCCTGGCATGGGAAGGGGTAGCACTTGCCAAAGGAAATGCTTTATGCAGCATTAGCTTCCTTCCTGCTTCAAGGTGCTTCAAGGCTCAAATCCCTAAATTTTCACACGAGAAATGGCTGTGTGAAGCATGTATGAGTCCCTCTAGTACTGCCAAATACATCCAAATAAATGAGAGCTGAAGCCAGCTATGTGGGTGAAACAATCCTGGCTTCTGTTTCTGTGCTCTGTGAGCAGGACCTGAAATACTTACATTTTAAGGAGAGTCTATAAATCTAGCTAGTACACACACACACACACACACACACACACACACACACACACACACACATTCATTTAATTTAACTCTTGTGAGTAGCCATATAAAACCCCAGGAAAATAAGTTGATGGATTCCTACCCTCCTCTTTAGCTAGGTTGTAACAAGTGGCACGTGGATTTATATTTTGGACCTAACACAGTAAGTGTAACTTTATTAGTGTATTATCCTTTTCCTCCTCATGAATCTGACTAAGGGTGTCACCCTAAAAACAACTATGTAGGTATACAAAGATGAATGCTTAATCCAACAGCCACAAAATATTTGATCTTTAAGAAAGGCTCAGTGTAGGATGAATAGCATAACTCTAATAAAGTGATTATAAAATGTCTTTTCTTTCAAGGGCTGCAATTTATAAAGTTTTGCCAGTGTATCCCTAATACAAGAAGCCTGGAAGTCCAGAGAAAAGACAAAATAGCCTGATTCCAATCTTAGGCAGAGGCTAACAGTGACTACTCTGGCAGCAATAATCTCTGTCCTCACTGGGCTGAGAGGTGTGTTTGGGCTGCAATCAACCTGCTCTCTCCATCTGCCAGCCTCTGCTGAGTTAGGAGCTTCTGAGAGTCTGGAGAAATACTTCTCAAGTTATAAGGTCCTGGCTGTAGACTACCATCTGTGTGGACATTTTTGACAGATCTATTAAGATTAACCTAGCTGCCTTACAAATAGAAATTCCTGTGTGTCAAAACACTATAAGAAATGAGAGTAGGTTTAATAGAATAACAAATGCTGATTAGCCAGGATGCAAGTGGCAAAAATTGAGCTGTAGATTCTGGGGAGTGCTTTCCCATTAAGACCAGTTGTCTACTCTGCAATAAAACCCATCAGAGATATTCATCAGCACAAATCTTGTACTTTGGTAACAGCAAGATGGAAGCAAGGATGTACCTCAGCTGTTTTGTCACTGTCTTCCTTTTGTCTCAACAGGAAACAGGATTATAATTTTATAGCAGAAACAAATATTGAGGGGAGTAACACTGCTTTACATCCTTGGAGCAAGGACTGAGCAAGATTTGAGGTCAATCTATCACACTGCAGTAATTTCTCAATTCCTAGAGAGTATGAAAAGATTAACCACAGAGAAGTTTGTCACTGCCAGAAAAAAAGCTGAGACATGGTAAGTGGTCAATGCTCAGCATCTTGTCCTTGCCTCCCTGAGCACAGACAGCACAAGGTTCTTCAGTGAGTGTGAACACATGAGAGAAATGTGTGTGGGGGTACATGAACAATCTGCAAGAATGAACTGGAAGGACTAGAAATAGATTTGTATAAAATAAAATCACCTTTCCTCTTCACAAGCTCCTGCACTAAATTTTCTTATGTTCATTTCCTGCAACATGTGACAAATGTAGGGAGGAGCCTCTGTTCATCAGCCTCTTTGCCAAGACTGGGGAAGTGAAAGAAGTACCTGAAACATGAAGGTCATTCACCTATAGTTAAGACCCCCCCTTTACTGTTTCCAAAGTAGAAATTTTTTTGTCACCAAAACATCAGTTCACTTTTGATGAAACACAATCCTCTCTCCCTTACAGTGATTTTATTTTCCTTCTTACATTTTCCAGTCAAAATGTGTTTCTGTTTCACATGGAAATCAACACTGGTCAAGTTGCAGCCTATGCAACACCCCTAGGCCACATTCGGTATTTTGGTAAAAAAATATGTATTTCTGTGTACTTATGTTCTTCTAGTTGGCTTGTTTTGTCTTTCTCCACAAGAATAGTTGACTTCACTTTCAATTAGGATTACATGACTTAGTTTCTGAAGGAGCAAAACTTAGGATATTTAATAACATAATAATTCCCATACTGACCTTTGTGTCTTTCTCACATGACCTTTGGTATGTCTGCTAAATATTCTGAACTTCTTTTTTTCTACAGTTTATCATGACTCACCCATTACAATTAGTTTGCTTCACTTGGTCAAGTCTTGGGTATGTTAATTTTGGAATGAATTTTCTAGTACAGCTATGATATCACTAGTACTACTGCATTTTAGCAATTCTAAAATTAGGAAGGTACAAGAGAAGAAATTTCTTAACAGAAGTAAGTTTCTTTTACTAGTACTCTTGGTACAATGAAAAAAGGAAGAAGTGAAAATCTGATGCTAAATTTAGTTGTTTTCTGGACCACTGGGAAATGCTGTTCCTTCTTGATACCTGGGTCTGTGCCTGCTCTGGGCCCCCAGTAAACATTGACACACCCAAAAAGCAGAGTTCTCTCACTGGGTAACATTAAAAGCATGTGAAGTAATTCTTGCTTGTTGGTTCAGAACTGGTGAGGTCACATCCCCAGTATGTCCCATGGAGGACCTGGAACAACCAGGGACATACCAGATGGAAGGATCAAAATAGATCAGCTCTCTAGAAACCACAGTCTGCAAGTATAGGCTGAATGAACCAGGGTTGTTTAAATCAAAGACAAATCCCAGCTGGGACACAACAGCATCCTTTAAGTACAACCAAGCTGTCACACAGAGAAAAGAAATTATTTCCATGGCTGTGATGGACTGGACAGGAAGTAATTGTGGAGAAGTAACAGATGAGAATGTAATTGCAACACTGACAATTTGAAAGATTTAGGTTAGATATTAGCAAAACATAAAGAGGATACAGACACTAGAAAGGATTCACTGAGATGGCAGTGGAATTGCCATTAAAGTAGGTCTTTAACAACAGGCCAAAAGCAAACATCCTTCAGGGTGCATAGCCTGACTTTCGGTCAAGCAGAAAACTGCTGCCTTGCAGCCACATCTATCTCTGCCCTGCAAGGCAGATCTACCACAGCAGTTTTCATGCAGGTCCCCACAATTCCAGTGATCTGTTCTAGTCCTGGTAACTACAGAGAAAAGAGTTTTTCATGTGCCCTCTAAAGGTAGGCAGCGTGGGCTTTATTGACTGATGGAAGTAACAACACAGATGACAAACCTACAGGTACACAGCACAGAGACCTGTGATGTCCAAGCATCAGCTGGCTCCTACCAGCATGGATTCTGATATATGTGCCCTCCCTGGGCCATATTATTTACATGCATTATTGCACTTTATTTCAATTTATGCAAGAAGGGACATAACATAACAAATTAGCAAGTTCAAAGGGAGCACTGCTATGAGCTTGAACAGCACAAGATGTCAAAGAAAGTGCAGTCTTTAGTACCCTGGAAGGCTCCTAAATGCTATCTCATTTCAGCTGTGCACAGATGGCCTTATCTATGCTAAGGAGGATCAGGTGGTTTTTTATCCAAGCAGCAAGATGCTTCAAGACAGTTGCTTCACCTCTGGTATCACAGCTCTAGAAGAAGCAGCAGGAGAAGCAGGACAATATGCATATATATATATATATATATATATATATATATATATATATATATATATATATATATATATATATATACACACACACACACACACCTGTATCTATGTAGCTACAATTTGTGCAGAGTTACAATGCTGCTCACTTTTTCTGTGCATGTCCACTTCTTCATTTCCCTGAGGTGTGAAGATGAACATTCAGGGCTATAGCCTGGCTCCAGCAGTGCAAGAGCTGGCAGTGGATTGCTGCATTTTTGACTGAGCACACCCCTGGATGTCCTATGCCCCAGTTCCCCAGCCCACAACCTGCTTGGTTAAAGGCATTAGCTAAAGACTACACTATACTGTGGTGTCACAACTTCTAAATAACTATTGACAGTCTCACTTGTTGGGGGTGGGAAGGGGAATGCCCTTTAGTGAGATCATCTTAATTCCTGCCCTGGTTGGTGCCAGCAGTAGCCACAGCTTGAGGTATGGTAACAACTGTGAAGTCCTTTGTTGGTCCATGGCTTGTAACAATATGTGTGTAACTCCCTCGGGTTTTATGAGGATTAATTAGCTAATGTTCATGAAGCTTTGAAGATAAAATATACTCTGTAAGTGTTAGAGAACTGTTGTTGTCATCAGGAAATCAAGAATATCAAGGATATCCTGCTCTGCAAGGCACTGTCATTCAGATGATCTCACACAGGCTATTTTTCCCCCACTTGTTCTAAGCTTAAAACTTGTTTGGGAAATTATTTCAGTGAAAGATGCAAGAATTTTCTTTCTTATCCCAGGTTCCCCTCATTTACAAGGGCCATGTCCCCACTGCCCCAAGACCGTGTCTTGAGCCATGCTCCTAAAAGATTTATTTAAGCTTTCCAATACACTTTACTGCAGGAGAAATCACAGTGCTGGGCTGTCAAGAAAAGCAGATGCAGTACATCCAGCCCTGCCCTCCTTTTCCACAGCAACAGACACCTCTGTGAAGCAGCTCCTGGGGAATGAGTTTGGTTTGTGGTTTACTGCTCAGTCCAGCCATATGCCACACAACAGTAATGTGCTTTCAGTTATCTCAGTATCTTTTCTCCAATAGCAACAGAAAATGAGAGATTTTCAGGTTTAGTGAACAATTCACCTACAAAACATGTAAAAATTTCAGAGAATGATAAGGGTACCTATCTGCAGTATCGCTTTCTAGATACACATAATCACAAACTATTTGTAACATGTAAGCTCAGATACAAGTCGCTCACCACACTGGGGCTGGATACAATTCACTGCTTTGGAATATGACCTGGCTCACTTCTGAGCTGAAATTCTCCTTTTAAAATTTAAATTAATCCTCATTCATCCCTGTATACTTAACATTGGTTGTAACTCCAGAACAACTGTCAGCTCCAAAGCTTATTAGAACCTTGGAACTAGAATTTGATGAAAGAAAATGTTCGGGGGGGGGTGGGGGAGGGCGGAGTGCAGATCAAATCAAAACAATACCCAACATTTCTCCAAGCTTTCTGGAAGAAGCAAACAAATTCCTTGACTGACAGTGCAATGGAGGGATTTCAAGTATTCCCTTAATTCTTAACATTGAGGGAGTCAGATTCTACAAAGCTAAACAGGATTTGGAAGCAGGCATCAGGTGGTATATTTAGTGGTATCTCTTGGTAGACAATTTCTACCATTACCATTGTAAGTCAGAAAACTCCAGTCCTACCTTGACTTAAGCACTTAAAGCCCTTTAACTGTCCTTGGTTACTCTGAACCACAAATGATTATTAGATTTTTAAATGGCAGAAAATTAAACATTTGAATATTTTTTTTTTTCTAAAATGCCCTCTGCTCTAGTTGGATGAACCAGTATTTTTCAAAGGAGAAGCTGGCTCATTGGGTGCAATGATCCTTCCAGTTGGACATGGTTGGAGAACCTGAGAAAAGCTCTGGAAATAAGGATGTGATTTTGTAAAATTCAGGGTAATTATTCTTTTTTAGCCTCCTTGGGTGTAAGATTTAATATGTGAGTTAGGCAAATGCATTTCATCCTTCAAACAGAAGTCCACAGAAATCTGGACAAAGGTATGAGATTATGTTACCAATATTATAATTCACATAACATGTAACTTAGACAAAAAACAAAAGCTGAAGTTGTGGAAGTGTCCTGGTTTGTGTCTTTAACACAGCAAATCGGTTATTTCATGAAAAGTCACCAATTCCAGTCTCAATAGAATGGACACAAAGGCAGAGGTGGAAGCACCAGCTCTACTGCCTGCTGGAAAGAGTGGTGCCTGCAGCACATGCATACAGTCATGGCACAGGACTTCTGAGACCTGTGAAGCACAGCTGCTTAAGAAAGAATTAGATGAAACTGCTTTCTGATTTTTCAGCTGCCTTTTTTTTTTTTTTTTTTTTAAATATTTCTTTCTTAGCCTGGAGAAGGAATAGCTCTGCTTTTAAAAGGGATCTCTTTGGAGCTGTTGCTGAATTGGGACTTCAGGCAAAAAATTCTCCAGTCTTCTCTGGAGAGGAGGCTAATACATAAGCATAAGGTTTCATAATTTTATCTAAATAAAAGTCTTTTGACCTTCTGGTTCTGGAAAAACAAGCCATCATGTTGCAGTGATACAAAACGAAAACTAGAAGCTCCAGCATTTTTATAAAACTTGCAATAATTAAAAGCTTCTTGCTATTAATAATCATCTGTACAAATAAATTCATACCAGAGAAGGTAATAGCAGTAGCTACAGAAAGAGAGTTAACCAGATGACCACTTGCTCTGGTTAATTGTTTATTTCACAAAGGGACTACCATGTGTTCTCTCAGACAAAATGACCCAGATAAGGCAAATCTGCATTTTGTAACTCTAACTGACTGAGACACAAAGCTAAAAATCCCAGCAGGGCTGTTTCAGCTACAGTAGCATTCCTCTTGCAGTTTCTGGTTTTTATTCTTATGCCATTCACATCTTTTCAGCTCCAAAATGCTCCCTATTTTTAGTACACAATCTGAATTAAAAATTAAACAAAATGGGAAAGAGCATACTGCAAATCACTGTCCCAAAGCACTGTATGATAATTGCAGACACTCTACATGCCTTGGCCCCTTCTCTTTCCACTGAGTTGAATGCAAGTTTAATAGCTCTTCCCTCCTTGATCCTGTACTTGCCCATTGTCCTTGTTTTGCTCAGTATACTTAGTTCTTTCCTTTGCTTTTATCTTCTCTTAGGAAATAATAGGAAACTTTCTCATAACACACTTGCTCTTGGGCTAATTCCTAATGTGCTTGCACCCATTGAAACTCCTATTGAGTAAAATGCTGAGAGGCAGGAGAGGACAGGGAAGGACTGAAGGCAGAAAATAACTTTATATAGATGAAAAATTTAAGTGGCACAAATAAAAGGTGAATCTGAAGCATAAAGCTTTTACCCATCCAAATCTGCTCAGAACTTAATATAAAAAGGGCATGAGGATATAATCACTGTAAAGCACAGGTGAATAAAAGGAGAAGAGTTTAAATTATGGAAATGCAGAGTAACTTCCTGGTGCAAGCAGTTATTCCATCAGTACAAATGCCTTCAAAATTGGGTTCATATTCTAAGAGATTACTGGCATTAGAGTCTGCTCCAGAGATATCTGAAATCAGCAGAGATCTTTCAGGCTATTTTATCTGGCTTCTGATTAGTCTCTTAGCTTAGACTAAAAACATGACAAGGGAAAATAGAGCTGATAAACAAGGAACAGAGAAGGAAAGGTTTGCCAGAATATTACAGATAACTCTCATTAATTCACAAAAATTATGATGTCAAGTCCAAAATAGCTGCCAAATGTTTTAGCTAATATGTTCATTCTAATCCTACTTTATTTTTAAAGTGGAATCTTTACACAAGTGTAACCTGAAAGCTCTTCACTGCTCAAATTTGCTACATAAGCCTTAAAATTGCTGTATTATTAGAATTCAATGTCATCAAGGTTAATCAGCAAATAGTTCTGCCCAGAAGCACCACAGGTTACATCTCTCCTGGCTATAAAAATTATCCAAGTTCAGACTCAGGGTCACTGGATCACAGGGCCCAAGCCCATGGCAGCCACACACTCTGGCAGCTGGTGCATTCAGCATTCTGACAGGCTGGCTCCCATCTCCCATACCTCTTGTCTCTGCATGCAGGAACCTTTGAAGACATGCAGCCAGCATGTGTAATGCCCCAAATCTCCAGCCTGGCCTCTGACAAGGTCAGCTCAGGGCAGTTCTCCAGAACAAGGTCCAGCATACAAGCCATTCCTCTATGTCTTCTCTAGACAGGACCCTTCAACTTGGCAATACCCAGCATGGAGAGAAGAACCCCATCACAATTGCAAAAGATGCTTTTGAAAGTCTGGGACATACCATTCCACCCAGTGTAGGCAATTGCCAGACACAAAGTGTTTACACTGATTGCAGCTTTGCAAGCTCCATTAGCAGCAGTATGCACTTAGCAGTGGCCTGTTACATTCTGCCCAGAGGAATCCAGTGCTATGTTGTCATGGTTTAGGAATGGTATTCTCCCATTTGGTGTTCCCATCAAAACACCAAATCATGTGCTGCTCTTCACTCCCTCCTTCCCCTCTCCCTCCCCTATTGGGGCTGGAAAGGAGAACTGGAATCACAAAAGGCAAAGATCACAGGTTGAGATAAGAACAATTTACCAAAAACAGTGATGAAATAAGAAAATGAACAGAAGCAGCATTAATAATAAAAGTGTACAAAGGGCTCCCAGTTACCTTAACTAGAGCTCAGTCCTGAGTGCCCTGCTAAAGAGGCAGCACATTAGCATGAACAGCATCCAGGTCATGTCTCACGTGCTCAGCATCACTGCCCTCAGTGTCAGATGTATCTTGGGATATCTCTTTCCTGTACCTTTCCCTACAGTGGACATTTACAAGTCAGATTAGAAAGAGAAGCTCATAGCAAGCCTTCCTTGCTAAGGAGAAAGATCTCTCCTGGGTTCTGGGGTGCTAGGGGAGCTTTTATGGGGTTCCCAGGCCATATGGTGTGTCCTACAATTCAGTCCATACACACTTATGTCCAGCTTTGCTTCCTCCCCAGCTGAGCAGGGGCCCATGGATGTATTGCTGGCCAAGGGATGAAATTTGCTCAATGCACCAAATCTCAGCCTTGTTCCCACAGCAAAGACATGCACAAGAACAAGGAAAAGCAAAAGCACAGGGTAGGAGGACCTTAATTAATGCTACTCCTCTATGGAACCTTCTGGGGAGAATGCTGAACTTTACTGCTGAGCTTTCAGAGATGTCAAGCTACCAAACTCACTTCTGGGTATTTAGGTTAAACTGATGTGGTCTGATTTTTGTAAGTGGAAACTATCGGGGACTCCCACTTCAGCTCAACACATGGAACAACTTTAAATAAAAAGATCAATTCAGTGGTTTTGTGCTTTCAAGATATTGACTCACTTTTCACGTTTTGTTTTATGCTTGAGATGTCATTTGAACAATAAGAGAAAATATCAGCTCCTTTTCTATTCTTTAATGTGTTTTGAATAGTATTCTTTCCTCTTCTTGTAAAAGCAATGCTAAAGAGACAAATCTAGCAAATAATTGAGATAAAAGTTGCTTCACATAATCAGAAATCAACAGGCATGCTTTTAGGGGCTTTCTTTTATAATTTCTTCCACTGAAATGTGTTTAAACACAAGTATGTCCTGATAGCATTTTCTAATTGAATATGAAAACATTATTTTATTGAAATGTCAAAGCCTAGAAGTAATGTTGAAAAGGAACAGATACAACAGAAGTGCAGTATTACTAAACGCAAAAAATGTAAAAAATAAAAAAAAAGATTAAGTAAAAGACCTGATCTCAGTTTTCTAAGATGCAGTGTCACAAGAAAAAGAGAATAGGAACTCTAAAATGCGTTGATATGATTATTTCTCATAGCACAGAAATACAGAGAAATCTCTACTTTAGAATTCATTAGGTTAAAATTCAGTACTTCATCCCTCTGCTTAACAGTAGTAACTTATTTTTTTATCTTTTTGTTCATATATACTCTTATTTTTTGTTTAGTACCTTTTTTATGTTATTATTTTAATTGCTTCAACTTTAAAGAATTGTACCTTTTAATGTGTTTTATGCCAAATTTTTGTGGTTTTTTAAATTGCAAAACCCAGGTTTTGAGTACCTCTGAAGAATATATACATACATGGCAGAAATGTGCACCCTCAGTAGTCTGACTGAGGCCATGGCCACAAATCACTGACATGAGTTCATTGTCCATTTTCAGCTTATTCACAGAATTATTGTTTGGGGTACTTCAGCCAAGAAATGTAAAGGCCTTCCTGACAATGTCAAAAAAGTAACCAAGAGAAGCAGTGTAGCAGATGTAAGTAGTTAGCCTGTGCTGAGTAAATATTCATCTGCATGTCTGCAGGTGAAATTACCCACGTGGCTCTTCAGGAGGGTGGAGGGAGGGAATCACATCTGTTCACTAGCTTGCAGTCAATTCAGAAATAAGAAGTTTGCCTGCTGGGCTCTCCTAACACACCTTAACAGAGCTATAATAAAGTGTTATGTGAGCAGACATTGAATACTGACTGACCTGGAGCACAAGTGCTAGCAGTGTTAAGGAAGCTGAGCTTGTATGTGCTGGAAGGAACTTTTGAAATTCTCACCTATATTTTCCCAGTTGTGCCTAAATCTTATAATTTGCCTCTGGAAGTGAATGAAACCATGGAGAGCAATTTGGGCTCATTGTGGTAATGTACAAATTGATGTTGCCTGAGGACAGCAAATGCTCCAACTGCCCAGAAATTTAAGAAACATCTTACACTTGCTGTGAGAAGCTGAAGTGTTGATTTTTAAGCTGTAGAGCTTGGCAAACTTTGAAAAGCCTTGAAAATTGGATTGATTGAGCTTCACACACAAGGCCATTATACTTGTAATATTCATTCATTGTTTTCAAAAAATAGATTGTTGTGAGAACAGAAAAGTACAGTGCTTTGACAAGAAGAAGCAACAAGAAGTAGACATTGGATGACTTCTGCAAATCTGAAAAGAATTAATCTTTTGAAAATAGGAGTCAGATTCTTAGCTGTGGGATAAAAAACGCTCAATCCCACTGGTTTCAACATAATTATGCTGTCAGAGCCATCTACCACTGTGTCATAGTCACAAGACACTCTTGTACTATTGTCATAGATTCCTAATTTTTCTAGTCTGGACAAGGAGACTGAAGGGCCAGAAATGGTGGGGAAATAAGTACAAAAAGGAGGGAGAAAAGAATTTAGGGAAAAAAAGGAATACCATTAAAAAGCCCAAGCATCTGTGATGTTAGCCACTGTCTAGATGTGATTGCTTTGACTACAAATAGTAATGATGGGTTTTAGAAGAGCCACACTGCATACTTGAAAGATGTACCCTCAGACCAACTTCCTTCAGGACACTGGGAGTGGGAAGTCTGTCTTCCCAGAAATCCATCTGAAAACCTGGTGTCAGAGTACACAGAAGGAATTCAGATAAGCAGAAGCCATGTTGTCAATCTGGAAGGGACCAGAGACTGCAAGGAAGAGAGAGATGGATGCAGCATTGCTGGTTTCATGGGGGCTAACAGGGAAATTAGTCTCAGTTCATACAACAAATTGGATTGCAGGAATGAATAAAAGAAAAAGAGCTTGGCCTTGCAGGGTACAAGGACTGTCTATAGGAAGGGACAAAGCAGAGATGTAGCACCAGGAAGAAGGGCAGTAAAGGGGCCCAGCTGCAGCCTGCAGGACACCAGCACTTGTGTGGTGTTGGGACAGCAGCAGAAGGCACCACGAGCAGACAGAGCCTCTGCAGCAGAGACCTACCCTGGATCAGATGTCCCAAGCTCTAAATGGCCTTGATGCTGCTCCTCTTCCTGTCATCAACTCCCCATATTCAAGGCCTCACCGCAATGCCAACATTCCCTTTGTTCTGCTAATCCTACAGGAGCCCTGTGTTTCTCTGTGTTGCCCTTATCCCATGGCTTTTGCTTTCTAGCCACCATCACCTAGCCAGGTGTTAACATGGAGATCTGGTGGGCTGGAAGCATCAGCAGTGCCTGGGGCACCAGCCCTGGCCATGTCATGTGTCTGTGCTGCCAATCTGGGCTTCTGAGGACCAGGACTAATTATCAGCCAGAGGCCCAGGAATGAGCCTAATAACCCATGTTCTGTATAGAGCACCAGTGCCTGGAAACTGAGTGAGGGGTACAAAGAGCAGAGGCTTTCTCATGGCTCTGTGTGGGGGAGAAGGAAGAGAAGAAGTAGGCCACAAGGCTTGTCAACAACCTAAAATGGGCATCAAAGAAAAATTCTTTTGAGAGGGACTACAGTGTGCCAGTTGTCAACCCAAGGAAACTGAGGGAGCTGCAGTTCAGAGCAAACAAGTGCTCTCATGGCTCTGAGTAGCCATTAGATGACCCAGTGTGGTTGTTCAGCCAAGCAGGACTGGGGACTGCAGCTTGTTGTCCATCTGTGCCTGCCAGGCTCCAGCCAAAACAACTCCCCACAGGAACCTGCACTGATGTTCACTCTCATTTTGCCAGACAAGGAGGGGGAGATGATGGAGAACTGGTACAAAGCTTTGACTTAAGGCAGATAATTAGTGTCAGTGAATTTCTGTTTTCTTGTAAGAGCTGTGACTGATTGCATCTAACTCCTCTTGCAGACAAAATCTGAAGAGTACAATATAAAAAATGCATGTTATGCAGAGCCATACCTGTCTTACTGCTCTTCCACCTGGACTACATTGTGTGTGCCAGTGACTTAATTTAACCTTTATTTGAGAATTTATTTTAAAGGAACACCCACTATCGAACTGAGAAGTATCAATTTACATGGATACCTACACACAAGTGTCAAATATTGAACCCCTTGTCTACCAAATTCAATGCCTGAGTAAAGGCAAATTTGGATAAAAGCCTCTTGCATATTTATCTGAGTCTAACAATTCTCCATGAAATATTAATGTGCCTGTCTAACTATCTACTTGCACATCAAAACTTCACACTAGTTTTTCTAATGCACACAGCTGGACTTTAGGTGCAGCAACCTGTGAGTAGCTGTAAGTGCGGCAAGGCATCAAGTGCCTGTGAGTATTTTAGCTCTTGGAGTGCAATACCCTACACTCCTCCCAGCCCACATATTGTTAATTACTTCTCTCTGCCTTAAACATATGAAAAAAGAAAAGGTGGAGAAAGGGGACTGGGTAAAGGGTACCCACCATCCATCTGGCTCTCAGCTGTGAAATGCTGCATGTGCTGGAGGTTGTATTTTTGACAAGCTTTTGGATACATGGGAGTTATTCCCAGCACATCCCCATCCTGTGAGGAACATAGTCTGATCACAGGCACTTCAGTTTCTCTTTTTAGGAAAGCCTTCTAGCAACTTCAATGGGAATTTGAGAAAATGCCTCAGGCTTCCCCAGCCGCAGGCTTCAGTGCCTTAGTGACATGGAGTTGCTCATATTGTATTTGCCATGTCTGAGTCAGACCAGATGATGTAGTCAGAAGATCATTTTGAATTTTTGGGTAATTTAAGAATAAAATTGCATTGAATGAAGCATTAGCTTAATCAAAAAGCCAAATTATGCTGAAGGTATGAAACATCACTCAGCTATGAACAAAACTCCATTATTCCTTCTCTGTGCTTATTTTATATTTTTATGTCCCCTGCATTTATTTCCCTTGAGTATCCTACCCCTAAGTGCTGTCTGAAGAGAAGAGTCTCGCATTTGGCCCGTTACATGATCCTCCAACAGCCTGTTGACAACAGACATAATCAGCCCAAATGGGAGGCAAAAGATAATCCTGGGAAATGACAGCTGCAAACATCCCATTTGATAGTCTTCAGCATGTGCTAATAATTGTTTTCAACACATGCCAAAGAAACACAGTGCAAACGTGGCTGTAGAGTGGGCATGCATGAGAGCTGAATAAATTATTGCAAAATCTTCTACCAAATGATAAATGGGCCAAGAATCATTACAGTTAGTTCCTTGCTGACATACACGAGCAGATGGATCCTAGTCCATTTCTGCCCTCAATTACATGGTGCAGTGGCCAGGCAATTTAAGGGGGATGGTACCTGGAACCTCCATATATTATAATTACAGGGTAAGTTCTGAAACATGCCTAAGCACAGCTTACATTTAGTTCTGTGAATGAAGCATATTAAAAATGATGATTTTAAAAGAATATTTTAATTGTATATCTAATAAAATCAATCTAATAATTATTGTTAACTTAGCAAATACAAAGTATGTAGCATTTTGTCACAGAAATGTGTAAATTTTTTGAGTTTTGCATTACTTGGAGTGCTTACCTCAGTCTAGTGAATGGTCTTTCATCTCCTCAGCCTTTTAGAGGATGTATCAGATTAGAAGAAGCTGTAACTTACCTTTACTGTAAAACCATTGAAGTGACTTGGTTTATTTGGAGATCAGTTTGTTCATCTACATCTTTCATTAAGAAAGGGAGTGGAGTTCTGGAACTAAAAATGTTTTGCTTCTTGGAATACACTTATGCATAGGTACTTAAAAATTTATGTCTTCATTATCATGTGGGATAATGTAAGTAACTCTTAAGGTAAAGTATATTGATAATATTTTCAGCTTACTAGCACTAATAATAAAATGTCAACCCGATTCTAAAAGTCAAAAAATTATATACTGGATTTAATGTGGACAAAAGACAAAGATAAAGTCAGACTATTTGGGGACAGTTCCAGTTAGTGGTCTTGTTATGTGATGAGGAAAATGGAATTTGTGACTTGGTATGACAATGTTTTTATGTTTCTTATGAAACAAGATTTACTGTGAAGCTTGTGAAGTCCTTCAGTATTAATTTACTTGGTTTAAGTCTTGTTTTGTAGATGTTGTGGTAGATAATTTTCTGTAGTTGTTTCACAAATATAGCTTTATAAAGATGTCTATGTTGTACATTTTCTGGTTCTTTGGACATATCTTTTAGATTTTACCTTTCTGATAGCTGAAAACATTATTAAATAAATGGAGTTACCATGGTCATCAGATAATTAAACCAGAGCAAAGGCAGCTGTAGCTGGAACTGGATATTGATGTCCCATTGAAATTACACCTGGAAAGCATCAGAAAACAAAAGTGGCCTCTCTGCACAGGATGTGAGCTATTGATACACCCACAGAGGTGTGGGGCACTGCAGCTGCTGGGTAGCACCCTGGGTGCCAGGAGAACCCCAGCCAGCCTCTCTGCTTTGCTCATGGACAGCACAGACAGAAAGGACACACGGACTGTGCAACACGTGCTCTGCTTTGCCCTCAACTCTGCTATGGACATGTGCTCCCAGCTCTCAAATAAAGGCAATTCCTTTGCCATTGCACTATTTCTCACTTTGATTACTGTGTGACCATACTAAGTGATTTAATATCAAAAGTCTATATCTACTGGCACCTTTAAAGCACTTCTCTCCATGGTGTGCCTTCAGCATTAAACATGGAGGAAAATAATTACAGGAAGATGTAATTACTTACATCTCACTATGGGCAGCATGTAATGACAGCAAATATTTTCATTTATACTACTATTTTTATAGATGCTTTGGAAACAAACAATGTCTACTTACTCAGCTTCCCTAAAAATATTTGTTAGATTTTTTCCATTTTCATTTTTTCTGTAGAAAACCGTCTCCTGAGTCTCATCCCTTTTTTGCTTCCTGCACCTGAATTTCCTCCTTTACTTATTTCACATTGCACCTAAAAGATATGAGAATAAAAAAAGGTAAAAATCTTGTAAGAAAACATTTCCAAAAGGTTTTCTCAAGAAAATTATTGTGCTGGCTAAAAGAAATTGCATCTTCTGTTGCTTAACTCAAAGAGAAAACTTACCTATTGTTTGAGTTACATTGTCAAAGATTTAGCTAATAATCAAATCTGGTTTTACTATGTTACTATTTCTGGTGACAAGATCTAACAAATACCGAAATAAAACCAGGTTAATTAGAAGATAGTCACCATTATAATTAAACTCTGATATAAACCTGAGAAAACTATCTTAATACAAATGAGACATAAGACCCCCTGTTTGAGAGAGAACACTCAGATCAGCAAAGGGACTCAGACAGTTATGAAAAGGGACAATTCACTGCAGTTATCTAAATAGGGAAAAATGCTTAAATTATTTAAATGGTGTGCAATGATTTCCTGTTCCCATGCAGCTTTTTTCCCTAAAAAGTAAGAAGTGTCTTTCATCTTCTCTGCATACTTTCTCTACATCTTACCTGGAATCATTTTGCCATTTAGAATCAGGTATGGATCCATCCTTTACCATATGATTTAATAACCCCCAAAATCTACTGAAATTCTTAAAAGGCCTTTACTAATCTTCAGTAAATAAGCAAATATAATGTAATTAACAGTTACATCATTATTTACAACTGAGAAACAATCAAAACTACCAGCCAGCTTCCTTCTCCAAGAAAACAAAGTCACCAATGAGATCAATAGGTAAAACACAAAGCTTGTAGTTTGCCCTTACTTCAACAGGATCAAAACAGAATTCTTTACAAATTATTGCTCTCCTTATACAAGTTGGTAGAAGAGCTTACTGGGAGTCTGCTCTGCTTGGGAGCACTGGATGGGGCCATGGGGAAGGGTACAGCAGGAGGCTGGCAGGAGGGAGCAGACCTGGAGCCATGGGGACCCGGGGAGCAGAAGGTTTCTTCAAGGAATGGCAAGAGCTTCATGGACTTACTCAGCCCAAGAAGCCACTGAAAACCACAGGGTGGAAAAGCCAGGCTTGAGGGAAGGAGGTACCCTGCAGAGAGATGGGAGCAAGAAGGAGGGAGGTTTCCAAACCTTGTGCTTCATTTGATGTCAGAAAGCTATGCTTATCTATGGAAAAAAGTTATTCTGGCTTATTTTGATATTATAATATATAAAGAAGACAGAGATCAAATGACGGGACAATGCTGAGATCTTTTGACATGCTCACTTGGAAGAAAGAGAGGGACATGTCTGGCTCAGGGTTGCATCACAGGTAAGTGCTTGTTCCCAAAGTGCTGCTCTGCACAGAGAGGAAAGACCCAGGCTTCTGGTGGAGTGAGAACAGAAATACAAAGCAGAAACAACTGGATGAAATTTACTTTTCTTATTTTTTCTTTATCCTTCATGTTGTTATATTCTTATTGCATACAGCATTCAGAAACAATTCCATTTTCAATAGAGGGAAATTTCAGATTCTTAGCCATTGAGATACACTGAGGACAGGTCTCTGGCTTTGAGCAAATGTTTTTCTTTATGTAAGCATGACAGATGCTAAAGGATTTCCAGGGATCCAGAGATCAGCTCTGTTAAAATTCTGCCCTACAAATGAGAAAATGCACCACATGCCACTTCCCAGAGCCAAACAGCCTGACATGCTTGTGGCTGCCAGCATGTTGGCAAATTCTGCTTAATGTCTTAAGCAGAAAGGGGTAGAAGAAAGTTTCTGAATAGCAGGTGACTGAAAGTTTCAGAACAGCAAGCTCTGCTTTCAGAAAGCCAAGGGCACAAAGGAGAGCAGCCCGTAGGTTTCCATCAGCTCAGCAGTGCAGCAAACAAGGGAAGCATCACACCCCCCTCATTTCCAGCTGGTTCCAAGGAGCATTTGAGTTGGATCAAGGCAGACAGACACCTCTCTCCTTCACAAAGCACCTCACTTACAACTGCCACATTTTCAAAATGTTCAGCAGCCACAGCTCCCACTGAGATCGCTGAGGGCTGTAGCAAAACAGCATGTGAAAGACTGGGGGATTTTAGTTTCCACATTTAAATATCAACTTTGGTGTCTGACTTCAGGTGTCCACTTACAATGGGAGCTAAAGCAGATAAGCATGTCTGCTCCTGACTAATATTGTTTGGAAAGCTGGGCGTGTCAGAAAATAACACAGAGAATGAAGGCTTTTTTCAGTAAAATTGTTTTCACATTAAGTTTATAAGAAAAAAAGCAATATATATTTTTTCCAGTTTAAATATTTCTTCACATCTTCAGTAATTTCTAGTATGGGACCATATGTGCAGAGCAAATAATAGCATGTACTGGAGTTTCCTCCAGCATGTCTTTTCAAATCCTCATTTCTGATTAGGCTGGAAGCACAGCACTGGGATGGAGTAATGAACATCTACTCAGTAATTTATGTGACAGGAAATTGAACAACCATCTCCTCAGCCATTATTTCTGTGAATTTCCCAAGCTGTAAATGCATCAAACAGTTACAGAAAAGCATAGATTCTGTTAAGCAGATGGTCTAATTTTTCTAGAGAAAAATGTCTCTAGATGTCTAAAATATTTCCGCCTATAGGCTTGACCTGTTGACCAAAAACCTGTAAAAATGTTTACTCATTTCATGACTAATTACCATGGTGGCCTAAATTGTCTGAAAATGTTAACAATTTTAGATGCCCTGTAATATGGGATTTTGGTTTTGGGGGTTTTTTTTATGTTGTTTTTGAAAACATTCAAAACACACATTTGCTATCTAAACCTCAAACCTGTCACAGAATGTGTTAAATTGGGCATTAAAACTGCTGGACACTCAAAATATTCTTATCCAAATGTGAGCTGGTGCACTTAGAAATGGATAAAGAGGAAGTTGTTGGTGAGGAACATTGTTCTGACAAGTCCACAACCAGATGCTAAAGTACCATTACTTACCCAATATTAGGATTAATGCCACTAGGAATTTATAAAATTATTTTTGACAACCTGGAGAGAATGATGAATTTTATGAACCTGCCAGCCATAAATTTACCTGATAAAAGTAATTTGAAGAAATATTCTGTGGCTCCTTAGTGACCAAAACTTCAGTGAAGTGTCATGCTTAGGTGTGTTTAAATTGTCTAAAATATACTGTGTCAAAACCCTCAGAAGCAGCAGCAAAGAGCAAGGTGCCCGTGTCTATTGAGTAGTACAAGTATAGAATTCAATTCTATTTTTTCACTCTGACTGCCAATTTTATGGCACTTCATTTAAGCCTGAATCTCCAAAGAATCAATTCAAATTAGCTTTCTAATTTTCCCCAAAGAATCTGCTTTAAAATAAATTGAATAGTAACATAAGGCTTAGTAAATGAGTGTAAAATTCAAGTGAACTTCTCTGAAGAAAAACCTCTTTTAATCTGAGGACCAATAAAGCTCAGGTGCAATAATACATGACAACTCTAAAAATAGTTTGTCCTTGCTGGTGGTTTAACATTAGACAAGCTATACTTTGTGTAGTTGCAATGTCTAGGGTTTCATGCCATGATACTGGGAATATGGGTTGTTATTCAAGATTGTGTTTGAAGGCAGACATAAAAATCCTTTTTGTTTTTTTTTAAGAACTGTCATTTCATCAAATCTTAGTGATGTCGTGGAAGAACACTGGTGTCTTTTAGCTTTTTTTCTGCATTTGTGGTTCAAAGTGAGATTTTTGCAGTTTTCCATCACTGTCAGGGACAATATTTCTTACAATTTTACATGTTTTCCAGCACAGTGTTAAAGTTTCCTCCCTAAGCACATGATAGGAAGCTGGAGGACTATGTACCTGTGACCAGGTAACTTGACCACTGGCAGTGAGCACAGGCTGCAAGGGACAGAGCAAAGAGAAGGTATGGTTGCAGCTCTCATCTGCCAATTCCACTCAGTCTTCTTCCCAAGGAGATAGAAAAGAGCATGCCTGGCCTTGGGCTGGAAATAAAGGCACAAAAGCATAGCTGGCAGTCAGCAGAGTTTCAGGGAAAGCCTAGGACATTCACCTAAGGTGATATTAACAGATTTTAACCAATTACTGGTGTTCAGCAGAGCACTGAGCCCAGATGTCCAGAGCCCTTCTGAGTTCTTTTTATCCCCATCATTAATTTCACTATGTCTCCTTGACAATTTGTTCAACTTTCCTTTACAGTTCAGAATAGCAAGTGTGGAGAAAATGCTAACTTTAATTATCCTATCACATATACAAAGAAATACTTTTTCATTCTATTTATACACAGCTACATTCAAGGTGGAAAGCTGAAGTTGAGATAATGTTAATTCCACAGAATCCAGCTGCCTCAGTGTCAGGTTTCCCCAGTAATTTGTCTAAAGGATGGGCAGGAGATAGTGGTGCTCCTCTGTAGGATCCTGTGGCTCTTGCCCCATTGATGTCTTCAGAAAGTTCACTGGAAATTTGGCTGAGGGAGGCATCTCCTGTTACCTCAGCACAGCAGCAGAAATTCAGGTCTCAGCTTGCTTAGTGCTAATCAGGGGATGTTACTAAAATATTCAAGGGGAAAAAAAACCCAAACATACCTTCATTTTGCCTGACACCACGTATTTACTGAGGTATCAAGTAGTTACTCATGTTGTCACTTTTTTTTTTTTAGAAAAAGCAAATGAAATCAGATTATTTCCAATTTATATTTTGAAAATGCATTGAACAGACAAAATAAGCAATTGTTCAGCAATGGCTGAAGCAGATCTGTGGCTGAAGTCAGCAGCTCCTACCCTTTGCTCTGTCCTTATCTGCTGCGTGGACAGTGAGAAGAGCTGTCCTTCATAGCTTCACACTGGTGTACCAGTGATTTGAACATTTCCATTCATTGCAAAATTGTTATGTATGCAAAATACCATCTGCATCCAACAAGTATGGACTCATGAATCACTGAATCATTAAGGCTGGAAACGACCTCCAAGATCCCTGAGTCCAGCATTAACCTCATATGACCAACTTCATCACTAAACCACATGCAAACCCTTTGAACACTTCCAAGGATGGCGACTCCACCACTTCCCTGGACAGCCTGTTTCAATGCCTCACCACCCTTTCAATAAAGAAAGCTTTCCTAATATCCAATCTAACCTACCCTGGCACAAGTTGAGGCCATTTCCTTTTCTATTGTTTTTTGTTACCTGGGAGAAGAGACCAACACCCACCTGGATAGAACTCCTTTCAGATAGTCACAGAGAGTAGTAGTCTCCCCTGAGCCTTCATTTCTCCAGGCTAAACAACACCAGCTCCCTCTGCTGCTCCTCACAAGACTGTGGTCTCTTAGTTCCATCTAGTTACAAGCTAGTACGAGTTAGTTATGAGCTAGTTACATTACAAACTTCCAAGTCTTGGTGTTTTGGGAGCAGCTGATGAAAGAATGGCAGCATTCTCTCAGGAGTCCTGAAAATACAAAGATGAGGACTTGCCTCTTTCCACTCCAGAGGAGGCCTGGTGTAGTCTCAGGTGGTCAAGCAGGGCAGGACACACTGGGGGAA
Organism: Erithacus rubecula; assembly: GCF_903797595.1. NCBI lineage: Eukaryota > Metazoa > Chordata > Aves > Passeriformes > Muscicapidae > Erithacus > Erithacus rubecula. The sequence continues at coordinate 44,148,928 of NC_136688.1, forward strand.
ACATCTGCATCCAGGAGGAGAACAAAATCCCAGGTGTCTCCCTGCAGCAAGAACATAAAACATCCCAACAATTCACAGAATTGTTTTGTAGCAAGACAGACTATGCAACACCACTAATGTAGGTGCATTTTGTCTGAGCTCAAACCACCTCAGAAGCTGTGGGGCAGCAGGCCCTGGTGGCTCCCTATGGGCTATGGGAGCTCACTGGGGTAGCAGGGCAGTGGGGACACTGGGGACAGCCCCAGGATGGCAGGGCAGGCTGGGGACACTGGGGACAGCCCCAGGATGGCAGGGCAGGCTGGAGACATTGGGGACAGTCCCGGGATGGCAGGGCAGGTTGGAGACATTGGTGACAGCCCCAGGATGGCAGGGCAGGCTGGAGACACTGGGGACAGTCCCAGGATGGCAGGGCAGGCTGGAGACACTGGGGACAGTCCCAGGATGGCAGGCAAGCTGCTGGCACCAGGGGCGGCAGTAGCCCTGGGTATCAGGCACGTCCCTGGGGATAAGGCTGGGCTCAGGCTGGGCACCAGCTGGGAACACAAGTCCAGAGGTGTCCCAGGCTTGTCGGGGCCCATGGCTGAGCAGGGCTTGAGCAGCTGGAGACCAGCCCTGCTGAGGCATTGCTGGAGCAGGGGCTGATGGCCCTGGGAGGCTCACATGGGGAACTGAGCCATAAATGCAGGGTGAGGGTAGCCCTGGGGGAAGCCAGGCAGGGGCAGTCAGGCCTCTAGGTGTCCTTAGGGCCATGACACAAACTCTCCTATTCTTCAGTTTGCCCCTTTCATACGTACAGATCAAGCTCCGAAGTGCAAAAGCATTTCTGACAACTTTTGCCAATATTATTTCAGGGTTCTGTTTGAAAAAGAATACATTGAGAATATCCATATGGGCAATGTGCCGCCCAAGAGGCCCAACAGAGAACAAGTGACAGGAGTAAAAACGTTCCATAGATACTGTCAGAGAAGTCTTCATTCAGAACACCTCATTATTCACCTAATTATTCATTTTGTTTATTTACAGTAGAGATATTAGATATAATATGGTGTAAATCCCTAGCATCCTCAAACACCAGATGCTGGCTTTTCTCTTCAGTCCCAAAAGGAAAAACCAAAGCATCACTGTGAGAATTAACAAAAGTCCAATTAAATTTCTTGCCAGAATGTTAACTTCCTGAAAATAAAAGCAGCAAATTAATAATAAGCTGCTAGTCACCTCCCTTATCACTTTTGCTCACATTTGAAATGGCAATAATTTGTGTTTAAAATGAACATTATCAGATAGACAAGGAAATTTTAAAACTGATTTAAAAAAAACAAATACATAATGCTTCACCTTTTTCTCATCTCAAACACTGGTCAAAGGGAAGAACTGCTAAAGGCAGTGCTCCTTGAAATGACAAGTTATGCAGAAATGTTGCTATAAAGGCATGAGAAATGAGTCTCCATGCAGAATACAGAGGACCACAGCAGGGGCTGAAAGGATCTCAGAGGTCATTCTTTCATCTCCCTGCCCCATGGCAGAATGGGCTAAGCTTATCTTGGCAGGTGTGTGCTCATCCTCTTCTACAGCCTCCCTGTTAATGGGCACTTGACAACTGCTTCAGGCAAGAGATCCCTGCCAGTCACTCCCTGTTCATTAAAGAGTTTCCCCTTCTTTATAATAAATCTCACTTGCCACAGTTCAATCACATTACTTTTTGCACTATCAATGGACATGAGAAATAGGATTATTATCATGGGAGTTTTTCCATATCTGCAAGTATTTAATGCATTTGAATAATATTTTTGCTCAGTTGATGTGACACAACCCCATGTTTTGAGCAGTACCATACATACAGGTGTCAAAGAGAGTTTTGTCATTTTACTGCAGTGCACTCTGGCCTGAGCCCCAACCTCCTTTAACCTCACACTTCCCTCTCCTTTCCTCTGTGCTAGGGAAGCCCTATTGGTGCCCTAGAGTGTGATTAAATGAGCTGAGAGCTTCATGCTGCCACTCCATGCTCATAGCAACAATTGAAATTTTCAATTCCAAAACAATGAGGTCTCTTTCAGCCATATTTTCAGTCTATTAGAAAAACTATTATTAAATACACATTTCTTAAAAGGTTTTGACAAAGCATTGCTCTTTTTTTCATTTCAGGGTCCTACAAAATCATGCATACTCTTGTTAAACAGACTTCCATTTTATGTGTGGGGACCAAATCAGTGCTTTCATTATCAATGAGCAACACATCTTAAGTTGCAACCAGATGGTACTTGAGCAATTATGCACATATATTATCTGCTGCAGGGAGGAGAAACATCAAACATAGATTGCCAGCCTACTGTTGCCCATGTGATTTCTATGATAATAACAGAGACTGTTTCACAGAGGTGAAATATTCAGGTTTGCTGTTGATTGATTCAGGAAGGGGCGTTAACAGGTTTTGCAAAACATGCAAAAATGTGGCATTTGCATAGCTGGAGATAAGCAAAATCAATCATAAAACAGTGGAGTAAGTATTTTATCTCACTAGCAGGAAAGATGAACTATGTACCCTATTCTGAGAGGCAGAGACCCTCTCAGACATGGTTCCAGAGTACTTTGCCTATTGGGATCCTGTGCAAGCATAGATGCTGATATAGTAAATATTCCTGAAATAGTGATCAACTACATTTAAAGGAAAGAAAACAGGTTTTTTTTACTGGATTGCATGCAGTTTACAGCATGATGCTTTAAAAGGCATAAAAATGACAAGTTTAAGATAACCCTAGCCCTATATTGCAGGTAACTTAACATCACATATATTTTTTAATATACAGTAACAGTGTAACTGTAGAGTTAGATTAACTGCTATGCTCTGGGAAGTGACTACAAAGTGGCATCATGGTATTTCTTGTTTATTGGGCAGAAATGGTTTGTGAATGAAATATAAGTTGTAAGTAAAAAGCTATTTTGTGTAGTTGCAAATCTTCCAACAAAACTTCCAACAGTTGACATGTAACTAGATTACTGTTTTCATACATATCATCAGCATTCAAGATTATGCTGACAAAATAAAATCTTCTCTGAAACCTCTGATTCCACTGGCTATGGATGGGATATTGAAAAATGTGCAGGGGTATTTCTCTGCTGTGGAGCACAACATAGAGAATTCCCACTGTAAGAGAATAATTAGCTCAGATATTTGAAAGCATCTTAGTTTCAGCTACTTTTCACTGATATAAATTACCTCATATGTCTCTTTTTGTACTAAATCAAGCCCTAAGGTCTTCACAAATGTGTTGTATGCAACATCAGTGAGATATGGCTCTAAGTTTCATACATTTAAAAATTCCACATTTACCTTTACTGGTGCCTATTTGGTTCTGCCACTGCTGCAATTACATTAGGTGAAATGGAATGCAAATCAGCAGACACAAATAATATTACTACTATAATCATGCCTAAATCCAGAATAGTTTTATGTTACTGTAACTTCTTTTGTATGAAACCCACAAATTAATTTGTTTGTATATCTCTCTCAATACTTGAAATGCATTTCTAGTGTCATACTCCAAGGTTTCTCAATTGTCCTGAGATGCTCTGGTCAGGCAGATGTGACACTGACAGGCTTGGTCTACTTTTGTCTCTGGGTCCTTTTCAGTTCTTCAAAATAGGAAGTCTCTATCACCATTTCTGCTATACAATCAGCAGGACTGTTAAAGACAGTAACATGTTCAATTCTCCTCTTTGTATATAACAACTTCATCAACAGATGTCTAAATCTTGTTCAAAATAATGTAAACTAAATTAATGCTGTTGAAAGTAAATAGAAAAGAAAGTAGAAATGAAAGTCATTCATGTAAGAGTAGAAGTCATGAAGACTCAGGCTACCTCTGAAAAACACTGAAATGCAATCTGTTTCACATTTGTCTTGGCTTCAAATTCTCCTTCAGAAGAATTTTTAGCTAGATTTCCCCATGATGAACGCTCAAAGGGTCCTTATATTAATTGAGATTTTATCTCCTGGAAATCTCTACTTCTTCATGTAATAACAGGATGTCACATCCATAATGATTGTGTAACAGAGGGAGTGAAGAAAACCTCTAAAGTGAGAGATGGAAGATAGGTACTTCAATTATTGCCATTCACTTGGGAAGATGTAATATTTCCTGGAATCTGAGATACTCTGTACAATCTCACAGAGAAGCCCACAGCTTTAAACACATACAAAGTTACATAAAATAACCTTGCTTATGTTCTTTATTTGTTCATTTTATACTATTTTAGGAATATAAATGGAGTATAAAGCAATTTACACTCATTCTAATATCCCTTTATAGTGCAAGAATGACATAAATAGGACCAAATATAAATAAGAAATGCAGATAATGCATGAGAGAATAACATACCCAGCCAGAAATCACAGGATGGTACTATACTCATGTCAATAAACACATTTTTAAAAAGCAGACCTTGTTAAATAAACTTGGAATTATGAGTCTGCTGCATCAATCATAGAATTGTGGGAGCACTTACTTTGGAAAAGACCTTTAAGATCACCAAGTCCAACTATGAATGTTGGTCTGATATGACAGCCTCTGTGAGGGATTTGATTCCATGCTAAGTGGCATTGGATTTTAAAATTATTGTATAAAAGCAACGCAGTATACCTTAATTCAGAAATTTATAAGGAATTTTTCCTTTACAGTTTTTTAGAAGATTTATATTTTTGGTTGGGTTTATTATTATTGTGTTACTTTTTAATGATTATGTTAGTTTGCAGATTATTGAAGACCTGCAAATAATTAAGTGGCCAGCTCATTATTTTTACCACATTTTAATACGTTTAATGCAATACACAAGCTGCATTGGGAACATCTTTGTGAAATATGGTGGTATGTCATTGAGAGAAATAATTTTTAGCCCGAATAGATGGAAGTTTTGAAATAAAATATAACTGAAGGATTTCTGTGTGCAAGTCCATCTTTAAATCTTTCCATCTTTGATACCAAGGCCTCTGTTAAGAGCTATAGTCTTACTGAAAGCATGATAAAAGTAATTTCAAAGAAAGTAGGTGCAAGGGAGAGCAAAGCTGACACTGAAGAATTTCCTATGTTGTCAGAAGGCTGTGGAACACTATTAATTAGAAGCTAAAATATAATCTAATTTATAAGCTTCCTAGGAGAAAGGAGCATGCTGTAAAATAATACTGAGCAATATATCTATATAAAAATCATAAATATACTTTGAAAGTCTTTGTTTACATTTTCTTATGATAGAGTCTAGGTTTTGTTTTTTCAACTATGACTGGAAGGGTCCCAGCCCTTTTCAAGTTTAGCTTAGCCTGTGTTTAGCAATTCTGGTAAAAGTAAATGTTTGGGGGTTTTGCCTCATAAGTCTTTAAGACTAGCAGAATGCCTTCCAGCTTTCTTAATCTGGTGTCTGGATACTGAAGCAGTAAGAGGGTACTGAACTGCAGGCAACCCCCTGGCTTCTGTGCCCTTTCCAAAGGGTGCTTCCCATGAGCACAGTTGGAAGCAGGCTATTGAACTTAATGGACCACAGCCCTGACCCATAGGGCATTTCTGAAGTTCATATTATTTCAGGAGGACAAAGGTGCCTGAATTTCTTTATGTCCCTTGCCCTGTGTACACCATTTCTGAAATTTTTTTGTTCCATATTATAGGTAGAGAACTGCCATAGAGAACAAAGAACTGCAATGATGAATCACTGTAATGGAGAACTGGTACAAATCAGAGAGTTACAATTTTTTGTATGTGTGTGATTCTACTGTTCTTTTTGCCATGATGAGTTCTCAGAGATCCAACATGATTTCTCACCCTTGACTTACAGCTTTCCATTCTCAATGTCTAACAACTGGTCTTTTCCTGCTATAAATTTTAACATATCATCCCAACTTGTAGATCATGATAGTTTTCACAATTAGGAGCAAAACATTATAATTATAGCAACAATATTTCTGACCAGTCTTTGTCAAAGCACCTAGTAAGTTTCAACATTAAACGATTTTTTAATAAATCTGTATGACTCACTTTCCTTAAGGTCCAGTAAATTTAGGTGATTTGCTAAGTTTAGAAATCTGCAGCTGTTCTCATGGATCATTGTGAACAGAGCAAATCTCTGTCTCTATGACTCTTCTGATCAGGTTGTGGCACTGCATAGAAATCAGAACACTCCTTGCTTAACAGGGCAGATGGAGCATGGAACAGCAGTGCAGAGGGTTCTCAGCAGATGCTGGGAAGACTCCTCCCACTCAGAGCAGCACAGCTGTATCACCTCAGCACAGCATAGACTCAGACCTTGTTTCTAGGCAGCATTCTGTATTATATTGCTCTATAATCCATCAATCCACCAGTGGTCAAGTACCAGTCTGAGCATCTACCTCATGCTCTCAGTAAACTGTGTGACTGAGGCTTCTCATGATAGGTGTCTGATTTTTAATATTCTTCCTTTTCCTATTGATTCATATAAATTGTCTAATTTTTTTAAAAGCCCTTAAACTGCAGGCTAATTCCTGCAAGATTTTCAAAGTGATGTACAATTAGATTTCAGCACAAGCTAGCACTTAGCTGCCTCAATCATTTTGTAGATTAAAAGAGCCACCTTCCTATTTATTTAGGTGCTTGAATATTATAAATTGTCTGACTTCTAATTTTTATTTCTTATTTATGAGAAATATCATATATATGTATTTTTATGATAGTACAATTCTATATCATGTATGCATAAAGATAATGGCAAAAATAAAGAGAAATCTAACTGCTTCCTAACATTTCTGAATTAACTCTGCATCAATTTCACTAATGAACCTTAAATTCTTAATATGAAAGCTATAGAACACAAAATGGGAAGCATCATCATGCTGCAATATAAAGTCACAGTTACTTCCACACCCTCAGTAGTGAGCATAGTTCTGATCATATAAAAAAGACTGAAAAAAAGACACATAGAAAGGAGCAAATGTGATTGAGAATAGAATCACATCAACAGGACAGTACATGATGGAGGGGAGATGTGAACCTCTGGCTGCCAGACACACAAAGCATTATGGAGGCATCACTCCTCTACACCCCTATTGCTACATCCCCACTGCTACCAATTGGCAGACTGCACTTTGGAAGAGGTGGATCCTAGATCTGTCTCATAGTATAATTACAATTTTCTTACATTTATCTTAAATTTCAGGACTCTGCTTTTGATCTTTCATGTGGTGAAATTTTGTCTCTGTCCAGAAAGGTTTTTTTGGGCTCCATCATTTGTACTGTTCTGTAATTTTTCTTGCAGGTCTGACTCCAGGGTATCATTAAAACATCCAATAAAAACCATCCATTCCACAAACTTAACTATAAAAAAGACAAATAACACCTCCCCTCCCAAAACATTTAATTACATGTATAGATTCAGACCAAGACCCTCTCAGAAATAAAAAGAAATCTTAAAACATGTTCCTAATATATATACTAGTTTATCACATCAGGTTTACCTGTGTCTTCCAAATGAGGACTTGAAAAATCTAGGATACTTGTGGTCCTGTCTCAGGGCTGCTTTCTTTTGGCATGTCAGTATTGGATCAGGGCATTCCTCTTCCAAGACAGCACTGTCAAAAGTCAGAATGTCATGTAATTGAACTTCTAAGGTCTTTTGAGATAGATACATATGCTGCCTTCCCAACAGAGTGGGTGAGCAGAACTTCTAATGACTTGTTATTTGTACTCTTTTATCACTAGATTTCATATTAGTAACTCTCAAGATTGCCCTTAGCCAGAAATAGGAATGCTAACAAATATATGACACTTACAAAATTAGTACAATGTTTGACTATAACATGATTCCATAGCATCTGTTACATCTCAATATGTCACAGAATATTTCACAATTATTTAACATCTATCACAGCTTTCTTCTCCAAGCAAGATTAAGTATTTAAAAGGTTTTTTTCCTTTCTAGCATGAATATTCTGCAGCTACTAGGCTTTTCTCAGGAGACCTATCTCATATCTGTTAACAGAGCAACTCATCCTAAGATGTAGGTGTCTTAATTTTCATAGCTAGTTTTTAAGCCAACTTTGTCCATATTATTCAACTTTATGTGGCATATAGTAAAGCCAACAGTAAATTAAATTTATATAAATTAGAATGACTCTTTAAAGAATTTTATAAAGAAATGCAAACTTGATTGGAGCACACAAAGAAATATTCTTACCTGGTGTCAGTGAGAGATATCATTTGACTAAAGCCAAGATGTTCTTCACAGCATGGATATCAAAGCAACTTTAAACACAGATTCTGTGACTAATTCTACATTAGCAAATACTCCAGTGTAATTTAGCAGGAAAGGCTGAGGGAATTTATCTTTCTCTGGAAAAGAGAAGGCTTTGGGGGATCTAATTGCTGCCTTCCAGTAGCTGAGAGAATCCTACAAGAAAGCTGGAGAGGGACTTTTTATGAGAGAATGTAGTGACAGGACAAGGGGAAATGGCTTCAAACTGAAAGAAAGTAGTTTAGGTAAGAAATTAGGAAGAAATTCTTTACTGTGAGTGGGTGAGACACTGGAACAGATTGCCAAACTGACTCTAACTTCAATCAGCATCCAAAGGTCCCGTTGAAAGGACTAAGAAAGGCCTTGAGCCACAGAAACAAATCCAAGAGGACACTGACACAAGAGGGCAGTTTTTCAATTGAAAAATCAGACATGGAAAATGACATGTCTTGTTGCTGATGGTCAGCTGGACTTCTTGACATATGCAGGAAGGTCTGGAGAACTTCATGGTGGTGCAAAGTAGTCATTATTCAGACTCATGTCTCCATTGGGTATTGCTGCATATTTCATGTGAGCCCAGAATTGTCTTTCAGTTTATTCTTCACCAGAATGAAAATTGATTTGCATGCACCAGAATGACTCTGCAAACCAAACCAAGGCACAGAAAGTGGGGAAGATCAGGAGATTCTCCTCAGAACTGCACTGCTTTGAGACAAAATGTTAATGTACGTGCAACCTCTGTGCTCTTATAAAATTCATCACTAATTTTTTTACCACTTGCAAACAAGAGGCTCAAATGTGGATCCTTAAATAACTATGACTAAAACCCCCAGTCGTTACTACTATTCCTTTTAGACAATGGTAAAATGTATTGTCTTAGATTGTTACTTGGAATCTCTACATAAAATGTTAAACAAACAGACCTGACTCTTTTTTACATTTGGGCAGCCTTTCCAAATAATAGTGTTAAGGAATCAAAGCAGGAATGCAGAATGCAGTTGTAATTCATCCTGATTTTAAGATGGCATTTCATTGCCGGAGAAGTGCAAAGCTGATATATTATAGTAAATGAGAGTCATGCCAAAGCTTTTCTTTGAACTGTGACATTTCATGTGTCAGCTAGTTACTCTGACTAGTCAGCCACCACCCACACAGCTGATTAAAGATAGAAGACACAGTAACACTGCCACAAACTTAATGTACTATCTTTACACCAAGTTTTATTTTGGGAATTTTATAGAGAAATACTGCCTATTCTATGATGTACTGCACTTATTAATTCATTTTTATTCTTCTGATTACTGAATAAATGATGAAATATTATTTTTGATAGGGAAAAATGTAGAAAGTAAAACAAATATTTCTGTGTGGCCACTCTTGATATTTGACATAATTGTCTGAATTATTTTTCAGTGAAAACTCTCACAGATTTCAGTATTTTGCACTGGCCCGGTCATCAGGAATGTCATGTTGCCCAAAGAACCTAGTTTTACAATTCAAGAAATAAAATAATAGAAACATAGAACAGGATTGGTTGGGAATATTTAAAAGTCTTTTAGTCCATCCCTCTGTCATAAGCAGTGACATCTTTCACAATATCAGGTCAATCAAAGCCCCATCTAGCCTGACCTTAAATGTTTCCAGTGATGGAACATTCACAGCTTCTCTGAACAACTTGCTCAAACTAATCCTACCCTCTTTCACTTTAGCAGTTTGCAGGTTGCCCTTTTTGCTGTACAGACCATGGTAAAAAGTCTAAACCATTCAAAACCTTTAAAAGGAAATTACAGATTACTAGATTTCAACAGCTATAGGGAATTACAGAAGCCCCAGGAGAACACAACAAATATACATTGATAACATTTATGATTATATAATCTATTTGATATAAAATGGTGGCAATTGGCTAAGCATATAAAGGATACATTTGAAAACAATTTTAACAGATAGTCACTCACTTGGAAAGCAAATATTTTTAAATAGATACTTTTAACAAGGATATCCTGTTTCTTACGTAAATGAGGTGTCAGAAAACAAGAAAAAGTTTATGTAGTAAGAAAGCAAATGTACTTATTAACCTTGAAAAGACAGTATAATATTTTGGTGAATAAACCGCCCCTGTTCCATAAGGTACACGAATAACTATTTGTTAGAGAGCAATGGCTCTTTAGCTACTATAATTCTTTTTTTTTCATTTCTGGAGGTTCAGACAATTATGGCTCCCAGGGGAAAAGATGGCAATCAAACAAAAAAATTTTATTATCTCAGCCCATATCAGTTTCATCACTGATGTCCTTACATTCTTGGAAATGTTGCAGATAAGAATGTAACCTACTAATGACTGAATAGTCTCATTTTATGTCACTCTGGAGTTAAACTGAGTTGTCAGAGTTGCAGTTTGTAGGCTGAGGCTGACCACAGCTCTTAGCTCTGCCAATCCTTCCATGCTGATATTGATCTCTAACACCAGCAGCAGAAAACAAAAGTAGAGGAGCATGTAGCCTCTTTCGCCCAAGAGTTGGGTAGCTATTGTTTTTTCCCCAAACAATTAGTTAGAATAGGCCATCACCTAATAAATGTCACTCCTAATTTTATCCAGGGTTAGCCAAGGCTGAAGTGTTTCTGCAGTTTGCTAGCCAAAACCCAGACAAGCAGTAGCTAGTAATTATTTTCCATTCTAGTACTCAAAAGGAAGAGTGTCACCATGGCCTACTCAGTTCCACTTCACTGTGGTCATCAGCAGTTCCTTTCTGTCAGTCCCCGTGGGAACAGAAACAAGTGTGCTTATCATCCTTTAATACAGATCTGCTCTTTTCTAAAAAAATTCCAACACCGTAAAGAAATGTCATAAAAAAAATGTCATTGGCCTCTCTTGGAGTTTATGTGGACTCGGCAATTCAAGTTCATAGCACCTTGAGAAAATGGGGATTGACAACATATGGAAATAAAGCAGATAAGAGAACTTTTCTTTCTAGAGTTCCTTGCCATATATACAAGATATACACATTTTTTACTGTTAAAAGCATACAAAGATCTTTCTGTTTGTTAAAATATTTAGTAGAATATTATGCATCTACAATATAGCATATACATTGGCAGCTATTTAGACAACAAATCACAGGTACACTAGAAACATAAACAGGAGGCCATAGCATTTTTACCTGCTCCTTATGAACTAAATAATTATTTTTAAAATAAGTAAAATATTAAATAATGATAAAATAGTATATCACAATAAATAATGGATTTAGTGTTTAGGAAGAGTACAGGGTCTCGGCACCAAAAAACTGAGATCTACCAAACAAAAAAAAAAAATACAGTTTTAGTAATAATATAGCAAACTGTCATACATTTTCTTATGACTGTGTATAGACCTGAAGCAGCTATCCCTGTGGGATAATAATTCAATCTCCTGCATCTCAGAAGAGCATGTGATGATATTGCTAATTAACATCCATGGTGATGATTCTCTTATGAAAACATTCATCTATTGGGAAATGGCATTTCTAAGGCAAAGCTCCAATCTATTAGCATGTCTTACCATCACCTTCCAAAAGCAACACCAGTTTGTCCCACTGATTAACACATGAAGCAGGATATTTGAGTTACAGCTCATTTCATCTAGCAAGTACCTGATTTTTATATACAGAATTAGGTATATCTGCTGATACACTCAGTGTCTCCAGCTTCTTCTCATTATTTATATATTACCTGCGTTGGAAAAAAAAAAAAAAAAAAAAAAAGAAAAATTTCAGTTTCATTGTACCTAGAGAGAAACATTTATGCAACAGGAACAGAAAACACAGGTATCCTTTTATAAATACTTTACTTGTAAATTGTACTCTGGAACACCTAATTGAAATTTGAAAAATTTGGAGACTCTCTTGACTTAAGGGTAAAATTGGTACTCTCTTCCTCTCACTGATCATTATGATTATTATTTGCTATTTTGCTCTTAATTTTCAGCAGTATTAAGTATATCCTACAGACTCTAGGTTCTCTTGAGGAAAGGATTGCTTCTGGACAGTTTAAAAAAAAAATCTCAATCATTAACAACCTAACAGCTGGCAGGTAAACAGAAATGAAGCCATGGCATGGGGCATATGATCAGAGACAGTGCCTGTAATGAAATCTTTATTTTCTGTTACTATTAATATGAACATGAGACAACAGTGGGAAGTGATCACAGATAAAATAAATAATAAATAGAATAAAAAATATTTCTCTTATTATAGCTCAGCTTGTCAAATGGATGTATATAAAGTTATAGCAAGTAAGAACATCTCTCAGTTACTGGACAGAAGAGACTGAGAGAGAGAGGGGAGCAAAGACAACTTCATAGCCAATGAAAACCTCTATCATACTGTCCCTCAGCTATGGGGACATTCTGCCATCTTGCTAGTATACATTCATATGTATATCTCCAAATTCTTCCCTAAAAGTCAGCTGAAGGTTTGAATACACAGAATTTTCAGCCTGCAAGATAGCAGTCCATGCTTAAAAAATTTGTTTTTAAATCTATTAAAAAACAAAAAAAAAAAAAAAAACCAAACAAAAAAAAAACCCAAAAAAACCCCCAAAACAACAAAAAAACCCCTAAGTATTTATGCTTTCTTCCTTACATACATAGACAGTTCTTAGTAATTGTTCAGAAATTAACTAAATTAACTAAATTAACTAAATTAACTAATAAATGTTAAATTAAAAACAGCATGTAATGTATAAAAAAGAACAATAATTGCATAAGTAAAGGGAAGACAAATACACTACTGATAAAAAAATCCCAAAACCAACAGGTATTTTCTATTACAAACTTAATCTACGTGTTTCTATACATGTGAGATATTTTGGTCTCTTGAAAAAGTGAATAAGTAAATTTCACAGTAACTGGAAATTAGAATTGCTCCCTTTTTGTCTGTTAAGTCAAAAAGAAAAAGCACAGAGTTACAGTTTCTAAGTAGGGTGATTGTGAATCAATTGAGATTTCATATATTTTAAGCATTCTACACGCATATGCACATGTAAATTAATACACCCAACTTGTCAACAGTAAATCTTCAAAGGCTGTTCTTCAGAGCTACACTTACAGTCAAAGTTCTTAAAATGCTGGCTGAAACAAATGAAGTTTCATTGATTTTTAAATATCTTGAGATCAGAAGTTTTCACTTTGTCTTTTTACCAGAAAATATTCCTTAGGCAAAGAACACTGGTGATACTTCCTCTTGTCCATACTTCATTGCAGATTCAAACTCTTTGAAGCTGATGCAGCCATCAGAATCCTGATCAACTTCTCTATAAAGAGAAAAGATTTGGTATTTAAAACCCAAAAGACTATGCAAAACAGACATACTTAACTATCTGTTATATATCCAACACCAATATTGTTTTTGAAGAGCTCAAGAGTCCTAAATTTTGAATTCTCTGAAAAGAAATAATGAAGTAAAATCTGTTTTCTGTGCAATGCATCTATATGCAGAGTTCAGTTTTTTAAAAAGAAGAACAAGTATCATGATATATATTCAACAGGAGGTAAAAGTTAATTACAGTACAACCTGAGCAAATTTAGCACTTCTAGCACTAATTTCAATCCTACACCTCATGCCTAATTCCCTAAATTCAATCACCTGTGGCAGAGATCCTCAAAGTTTCATAGTACAACATGCAACTCAAGACCTCTAGGCCTTAAGATAGGTCAAGCTGACATTTGAAATTTCCCCAAGTGCCCCATGACCTTCCATATGCTGCAAGCTTATGTTGAAACAAAGATTATGTTAACAGAAGACTTACTCCTCGTGGCTTTAAAAAAAATAAGCTAATTTGTATGTTATTATATCCTAAAGTGAATGTTACAGTAGTCAAGAAAGGTCTCTGAAGACTAAAAGCTGTAAATATTTATTTCTGAGACAGAAACTGGTCTAAGACAGCAATTCAATTAATGACATTAGCACAGACAGCTAAGTTTTATTAAATACACCTGGCAATATTATTTGATGCAATGATAAATTAGGCTGGCAAAATGGTATTAATGGTATTCTGTAAAATATTTGCCTTAGCTCTCCACAGCTTTTCTACTAGAAATACATTTATACAAAAGTTAAATAATTTAAAAACTGATTAATTGTTAGATCTCAACATTCATTCATCATTTAGAAAAGTATTATATCATTGGTTTATACCAATATCTAGATCACGGCTTTATTCATAAGCTAATTAATAATAATTCAATAATTCATTTAACAATTCGATTTTATTAATAATTTTATTCCAAATTGATTATTATTACTGTCAACTATTACAGATGACACAAAGATTGCTGGAATTACAGTGCTGCAAACTTTGCCATTACCATTAGCATTGAATGGTAGTATTCCTGCCACCTTGCAGCATGCAAAATGGGATGTAACTTCTACACAGGCAAAACTGAAAATTCCAAAATGATCCATGCTCTTTAGCAGAGGCACATTCTATTATCCTTCAGATGCTCTGGAAATTTCAAAGAAATTCTATACTGAAGAAGCAGTTTGGTAATTCAGTTCTCAACGAAGCCTTACACAAAGGGATAGGATGTCCTGTCTGACTCTTACTCTAAAAACAGCCTGGAGAAAAACCAAGTAAAATTTAAAGAAAATAATCTATACACACAGCCTAAAATACAGAAATTAAGTTTGAACCATGTCCTTCCCTTTTCCCTAAAGAAATCCTACTTAGATTAAAATTTCATTATTCTCTCCTTCAATAATTATTAATCTTCATTTATTTCAAGAATCTCTCAGACTATCAACTTCTCACCTTTTTGGAAATTTTAATATTGTTTGGTAAGATTTCTGTCATCTGTTGGCAATAAACAATCTGTACTAGTGCCTAATTTCACTATCAATGAACTATTAACCTCTTGTGAAGCAGACGATCAAAGTTCAAGCCTCATGGTGCAATGATGAATCTTACATGGCCATAAACACATAGAATGACAGCCTGACATTATGGGAATATTGAAATTAAATTCCTTCAGCTCATTGTTGGCTCTGGCATAAGACTAAAACATGATGACATTCTATGGCTTTTCAGGTAAGGACAAGTTTGAGATGTGGTCACCTTTAATCAAGTCTTCAGGGAAAACACGGTAGCTGAAATTAGACCAGTCACACAGTTTCTTGAAGAAAAGTACCCTTTTAAATACCACATATCATAATACAAAGAAATGTAAGCTTATTCACCAGTGAAGTATGAATGTAGGTCATAATTACAAGATAGAGATGCTGTCCTGAAAGCAGCAACTGAAAAGGCTGAGGAGTCATAGAAAGTAATCAAATGAAGATCATCTACTCTGATGCTTTACCTAAGACTGTGAATACAATCCTTGAATGTATAAGCAGGATAATATCTAAATCTAATGCATGACAGATTTTATTTCAGAATACAGTGTTAAGAAAATTAGGAAAGAAATGCTGTATCTATTTCCTGATGCCCATACTTAGAGAAGGACACTGAGTAACTTAAAATAATTAAAAAAAAACAATTAACAGTAACTGAAATAAACAGTAATTGAAAAATTAACAGTAATCTAAAAAGCATGTGTTATATGATGTCTTTTTATTATGTCTTATAACAAGACATTAAAATACTCTGTGGGGGGGAAAAGAGATTGAAGAGATTGAAGGACTGATCTGTTCAAATCAAGACTATAAGTATCTCTCTAGGAAATTTTGGATACTCTCTAGGTATTTTGGATAGTAAATATCTTTTTATGCTTACAAGGAATGACATACATATAGGTGGAAATTGAAGCCAAAGCTAGAAAAACTCTGAACTTACATAAGAGTTTTTTTTTTTTTTAAAGAGGAGGCTGATGGGCTATTAAGCTAACTTACCAAGGTGCCTAGGAAGTGATAATTTCTTTATTTACCTTCCCTTGGTATGTTCAGGAGTCTCTAAATCACACACGTATGTCTGCAGACCATTATGATGTGTATGCATTGCATGGAATTGTCTAACAGCCTGTTGAACTGCTGTGAAGCCCATGGCCTGAACAGCTGCTCTATGATTAAGTAGCACCTCTTATTTGTTTTGAACCTGCATGTGATTAGATGCTCTTTGTAGCTGAAGTGCTCTTCTCAGTGACTCTATGTACATAGAAGAGTGCATAAAATGCATCTATGTCTAAAGATCAACCACTGAAAAACTTTTCAACAACAACAAATTATTATAATCTAGGCCATTTGTATGTAATTCAGATCATTCAAAGAAAATTACAGACCTAAATACCTGAGAGATTGCATAATAACCAAACAGCAAAATTTGGTTTTTTAAAATATTATGATGAATCCTGAGAATTTAGCACTGGAAGATAATTTGAGTGTTTTAGAAGTTCATCCTGATAATCTGGCTAAACTCACATCAACAGGAGTTATGCCATTAATTTTCAGAAGGCAAAGATTTCACCCAAAATATCTGAATTACAGGCATAGATAAACCAGGACACACACCTTTAATGTTTGGAAGCTGCTCTTGAAAAATGGCCCTCGACTTTACATGATGTTTGTTCAACTCCCTGAGAGCCATCAACTGTTTCTTTGATTTAAGAGTCACTTTCTGAACACCCTTTCAGCGCAGATAAGCAAAACACATTGGGTGATAAGTAAATGACAAATAAACTGGTAAGTACTTAGCTGTTGAAATCTGAAGAAACGCCACATTTATTTAAAAGTTGTGGATTTTTGAAATCTTGGCCTTGGAGTGTTCGATTTTCATTTAGCTCAAGCAAATAATAAATTCATCCTTGTGATTATGAAAATACTATGTCACAGCATATTGATCTTTATTTCACAGGTCACTGTTCATTTGACACTCTTAGCAAAATATACAGAGATATTTCAAGGTATGTAATGCCTCGGGTAGGTTGTCTGATCTTACACTGAAAATTGAGTAATAATCAGCATCTCAAGCTACTGACTGTGAGATATAAATTATTCTCTTATACAATTAGGTAATTGAAGTCTTCCAAAATCACCTAAGTGTATTTTCACAGGAAACTGGATTAGATAAATGGCACTTTACTTCTGACAGGAATATTTTAACCATAAATCCAAATGGAGTAAATGAATAACCTAAAAGACTAATGTTTAATATAAGCTGCCTTTTGAAGTTTTATGTTTATTAGTTCACTGAAGTAAGTACTTATTAGAAAGGAATCCACATTCAAATGCAGCCAAGCCTTTTATTTTATAAGCAGCTGTATATATTCATCAGTCACTTCAGCTTTTTTACAACTAACCCCATAACAATTTACATATAGTCAGATCTTGAAGTTCTGAAAATAAAAGCATAAATAGAGAATTTGGCCATAATATTTCTTCATTTTGTATGGAAAGACTCTCTCATAGGCACTATCTCTCAGTCATGCAGTTACAAGTATACTATATTTATCTGAAAAGTAATATTTTTTCATTAATCCGTATCACAATAAAACATACTAAAATATACTCTAGAGATTGCAATTCTACCCTGTCTTTATCTAGATTATCCAGTATCTGTCCTAAGTGGTAATCAGAGAATTAATCAATCTTTTCTGTTGCTTTAAAAGAAGAGCAGTGAGTGCTCTGCAGAGCTAGCAGAGACTGTCATGGAGTTGGCTTTCAACAGGTTGCTCAGTAGGACAAGTCTCTAAAGCCAAATAAGAGACAGGATAAATTAAACTGTGCTCAGATCTCTGATTCCATGGCCATACACCAGATAATTACAAGTGAAAAAGGTAACTTCAACTAACTTAGATTTCTCCACTTTGCAAACATTGTTAGAAATCATTAATTTTACTACTAAAGATGGATGGTCCTCACTTTGACTTTGAAGAAACAGAAGCTGACCTTGGGAAGGAAGTTGTCATTTAACCTCTTTTATGCAGGAAGAAGTTTTTATAGAGACCAGGGAGGAGAAAATGTCAGATGTATTACACAAATTAAATACAAGAAAACAAATACCAATGAGAATGAAAATGTCAGGGTTCTTTCTCACAGCATTTCTACATGAGAAAGGGTTCATTTTGGTTACTACTCAAAAAAAAAAAAAAAAAAAATCCAAATAAACAAAGAGTCTATTTCTTTAAAAGTCCTAGAAATGTCTACTTGGCTTTCCAAATAATTTCCTGTCTAATGTATGACTTAAAACCTGTAATGATACATTTAAATTGGGTAAAATAGCATTAAAAGTTACCATAACCTTCCACACATATTTATCAAATTTATCAAATTCCTACATGTGAAGGCATAATACCTGGCCTTTTAAGTTTTGCCATTTAACAACCATGCTTTTAAGCAGAGGAAGGTATAACAAGATCTATACCATATGTGTAAGTAAATTATTAGTAGTAGTCCATGAACTAAGGGACTTTCTTAATTGTCCATATTTTTCCTTCCACACTTAAAGGCTCAGCAATATTATATACCAGTTCTCCTGATTTAGAAACAGAAGCATGCCAGACACAGAGGCTGGGTCTTCAAATCATTATTTCCCTGCAATTTATATTTCCCACTTTTAGGAAATGCGATGAATAGTAGAGTTTTTCCCTATTTATTGTAGTTATGCAAATGAGATTAAGCATTCATAAATATAATAACTCTCAAAAATCTATATATATCGAGTTCCCTGCTATCTCATTATTTAGGTGTATACAGTGAGTAAAGAAAAGTTGTGCATTTTCTTTAAATTATTTCAGAAAACTGCTAAGGAGTGCAGTTTCCTGAATTAACATGCTAGATTGTATCTGAGCTGCTTTTGAGTACTGGGAGCCATTCAGCAGTACTGCCTTGCTGCTTTCACAATACATTTATTGTCTCATTAAATATTTTCCACATTTCAAATGCTATGGATGATTCAGGCCTGGAGTCCTTTTTGCAAGTGTTTCTGGTTCTGGTTCTTATGTGGATAAGAAGGACATGAAACTGTCGGATCAAGTCCAGAGAAGTTGTGAAGTGGACTGGAGCATCTTCCCTGTGAAGACAGGCTGGGAAATTTGGGACTGTTCAGCCTGGAGAAGAGGTTGTGTGGAGACTTCACAGCAACCTGCCAGTGCCTGAAGGGGCTACAGGGAAGCCAGATGTGAACTCTGTGTCAGAAACTCCAGTGATAGAACAGGGAGTAATGTTTTCAAACCAAAAGAGAGGAAAATTAGGTTAGATATATGGGAAAAAAAGAAGAAATCCTTTACTGTGAGGGTGGTGAGACACTGGAACAGGTTGCCCAGGGAAGTTGTGGATGTTCCATCTCAGGATGTGTTCAAGACCTGGTTGGTTGGGACACTGAGCAATTTGGTCTAGTGGAAGATGTCCCTGTCCATGTCCAAGAGGTTAGAACAAGATGATCTTCCAGGCTCCTTTGAAACCAACCCAGTCTATGATTGTATGATTGTGGACATAGTTCTTTTAGACCTAATTTCAAGTATAATGATGTCTCTCCTTCACTCTTCTGATCTGTCCATGATAATCCAAAGCACATTTTCTAGAAAAATTGCTTTTCTCATTGTATAATTTAATGCAATCTAAATTAAATATCATAGGGAGCAGCCTACTCAGAAAACCCATTGTGATTTCACAGGGAGAAAGGACCTAAGAATCCCACTGCCTTTTTCATTAATTTCAAATTATGTTAAATTTTGATCCAACTTGTATTTTCAAGGAAGCTGAAGTACTGGGGAAATGCTACTTACCTTGTGATTCAGCAATTTTCCTGCTTCTCTACAATTTCTGACACTATCTTTCCTCAGCTTCAGTCAGAAAGTTTGGATTCAATTTCCAAGGGAACCAGCTTTCCTGTTAAAACTTTATCATTTGTTGTATGTGGCTCAGTAATAAAATTTTCCAAATCATGTTTGTGTACTGTATGAAAATTCTATTTAACTCTTGTACTGATATCCTTTTCTTCAATATTCATTTGCTCTATAGTCACTTGTTACAACACTCTCCCAGCTCTCCTTGATGCACTGAGCTTCAGAGTAATACAGATATATAATATTTGGTTCTCATACTGTTGGTTCTTTTAATTTATTCCTTGTGACTTGCATAATGCCAAAAGGTCTGTAGAATAACATGTTGTCTGCTTGCCATGAGTCAGAGATGACTGCTTTACTGTCTTTTCATTAAAATAAATAATATTAACTGGAAAAAGCTGACACCTCCTCCCATTTTTTTTAACTTCACATGCAAACTGCATATGGAAACAGCAATTAAAACAAAATAATGTTTTCTTGGACTTTCAAAGCAGAAGCGTGCAAAACAGAGATTCAAAAAAAAAATTCTATATTGTTGAAATATAATTCCAAAGAGTATGCAGAAACATCACTTGAATATACATTAAACTATACAATGACAACATAGACCCGAAATGTTGTATTTCAGCTGGAATTACTCGAAGAAACTCATGACATGAAAACTATTCAGAAAACAACTACCACCACCAAATAACCTGAAAACAATTGCTAGAGACTGCAGAAATTGACCACATGTACAATCTCGATGGTTTAAGTATAAAGCTTACATCCAGAGATAAAAATTGATTGTATCTGTTTCATCTGAATTTTACTGCCTTTCCATTTATTTGATATTTCTAAACAAATTATCAGGGAATAATTAAAATTAGGGCCAAGACTTTCATTGCATTTAGAGCCAAACTGTCATACTGACTGAGCAGTGAGAGCAAAAATGACACTTAATGTAAAGAGTCCCTGCTGATGACAAAATGACCCACCAATTGAAGATTCAGAGATGACAGCTTCTTCAACAAGCTGCCTTCTCTTCTGATTAACCAGCTGGTTCTTTCTACTCATCCTGCTTGCTTCCCTGTTGATGGGATTCCTGCAGTCTCACAGCTGCCTTGTTACTAATGTGCATATTAATTTCACTTATTTAAAAACCTAAATGTTGAGAAAATCCATTCTGATCTTTAGTAAACACAGAAAGATTATGAAGATCCCCCTGGTTTTGCTTCCTGAAACAGCACCTGCTATCAGAGTAATGGCAGCCAGGAGTTTCAGCTAGGTAGGAGACCATCAGGAAGAATTTAAATTGTCACAGAATTACATTACTTTTAAGATAGAAATGCACTTCCCTTTACCTTCAATACTACTCAGTTTTTTGCAATTTTTTTGAGGAGTGGACAACAAAATTAATTACTAGCAGAAGGGAGAACCCCACCAACAATATACACTACCTTCAGTTATTTCTTCTCTGTAATAAATGTCATTTTTAAAAGTGTGCTGCTTGACTACTGCTTTCAGTAACTGTAATACACTTTGTTCTGGATGCCTTATTTTCCACCTGCAATATACCTTACCCATTGATGTGTACTTCCCCTGATTTCCTTCTCTCTGAACAATGAAAATAGTCTTGGACAGCCTAGACCTACCCAATTTTGTCCTTTCTTTCTTAACTGGTCCTATTTTCTGAATTCATTATCACCAATGCCATGGTTGATCCCATTGTGCCAGATGCAGTTCTTGGGTAGATAACTCTTCAGTTTCTTTCTGTGAATCTTTCTCAGTGACCAAACTACCCCAGACCCCCTCCTCTCAATCACTTCTGCCTTCTTTTTCTACCGACAAGAAAAAACTCCACAGAAGAACCTCTGAGCCTCTACCTCTGTTTCCTGGCTCATCTTGAATTGTTTGGTTGTGCCACTGCTCACTGCAGTTTGTCTTCCCACATCTTCCCATTCTGTTTCACTTAGGAAAAACTATTCCCTGTTGAATATAAATGACCCTTGCTTATTTGAGTCTTGTTTACCACTTGTTTCTAATCTTCTGATCCTTGAACCAGATCTACTGAAATCCACAAGGATCTCTAGGTTTATAGGTAAAATAAGAAATGCCTTGCAGAGCTCAAGAAAGAATTGCCATTTGGAACCACAACCAAGCATGTGCTTCTGGTGGATTTATTTAATGAGCAATTGTTGGAACAATATAATTAATAAATATTTTTATCCCTGGTTTGGAATTAAGCAGAACTAATAATATATGTATTATAATAATATCTAATAATATAATTTTATGGACCATATAATCTATAATACACTATACAATTCTTACTAGGTAATATTTAATGTGCAATATAGATATAATAACTGTATAATGATGCAATGATATATCATATAAAAAATATAGATTAGTCAGAGAATGATACAATAGTATGTAACATGGAAAGCCTGGTACTTGGATACAATAGGCTGAATTGTACATTAAGCTTGCCTATTCAAACAAAATATTTTTTGTAGAGTCAAAACGAAAAGCCTGGGAAAAATAAATGTGTCCAAAATGGGACCCTTATCATAGAAAGATGACCATACAGAACTCTGGAATCTTACTGGAAAAACAACCTGGTATGAGCTTTTAAGAATCTTATGTTGACATAAAGAGTGAAAGAACCCACTTCTAGTTACACAAAAAAAGGAGAAGTGTTATTTACGCTGCAGGTGTAAAATGTCTTGTATAACGCCAACACTGGGATAATGCCTTCAATCCTGGTATCTGTTCTTTAAAAAGAGTACTTGAAATATTAGCTCATGTAGAAACCTAACTTGCCAAAAAAATCATCTGGAAAAAGAAATTCCTGTTTCCATCAGGCCCTTCTGGCATGACCATAGTGTAGCTCCATACATTTATTACTTAATATCAAAGAGCTATTGAACAAGAACCAGAAAGAATGATTAAGAAGAGATAAAATGAAGAACAAAAAATATTTAGGAAAAAAATTAGTTAAACCATATAGCCTATAATGTACAAACATTCAAGCTAATATATTTTTAAAAATCTCCATCACTATACTTTGGTCAAATGATCATGTAATTCCTCAGCTCCTCCCATTTTGCTAAGTGTAACTGCTTTAAAATCATCATACTGAGAACTACATGCCTAACTAACTTTAGAGATTTTAATTACACTGCAAAAACCCTCAGGCTGAGCCAGACTGATTATTTGTTCCATGGTACTAACTTGCCTGATGAGGAAAAAAAAAGAGAATTGAAAATAAAATGTTTAGATACATAGAAAGTATTTAGTATTTTCTATCCTTTTATATCTTCTGAATAGATTTATTTGAAAACAAGCAATGCTTTACTTCATGGCTTACATATTTAACTATTTTTATCATTAGTATTCATCTACTGCTGTTGCCTTACAGTTCCAGTCAAACTTGAGGTCACTTTTAACAAGAAACTATAAAATACAACAGACAAAACCTGGGAAAGAAATGAGTTCATACCTATAAGAAAAGACATGAAAAAACCCAGTCAAAAACAGAGGAGTAGATTAGTACATAGAAGTGCTGTCTAAATTGGAACTTTGTTTAAAACTTCCTTAAACTTCAAGTGGAAAATTGTCACCCTGCCTTTCAGTGCTGCCAGATCTTTAAGACCGCTCATTAGACATCACTTTGCTGAGCCAAGGGCAGTGTGACACCTGTTTACCTTGCTCACCCAGCTTTGGTAGATTCAGAGGAGGGAATGTACCCACCTAAAGCTCCAGTTTGGGCAGATGATCACCTGCAATCTCCCCACGTTCTCTGCAAATAGTTAAACATCATCAATCAACTAAATTCAGTGTAGCAAGATGGTGTATAAATTTTGCCTCCTTTATATCTTAATGCATTTTATTCTTGTACTGAAAAAAAATACTATTCCCTAGCTAACTAGAAGACTGTAGGAAAAAATCTACACATACACACATATATGTATTTCATGTTTTGCCTTACTATTTAAAGCTGCACTCTCTGATCTTCCAAGCTAGGTAGAATCAGATCTGAAAAGATTCAAATAAAATGCACACACTGGAGAAGAACAGAGTCATGATAGTGGTACAATACTTATTCCTCCAAGTTATTTTTGAGACAATGTTCAAGAATAGATGAAGTAGATACTCTGTGACACAGGGTTCTGTTTTTATAAAAAGATCAAAAGTTGAGTATTGAAGGTCATGACCACATTAATAGGAGAGGTGGTCAGTTGGGTTCTCCTATTTGTCCAAGGCTGCAAGCCCATGGTGCAAACTTGGAAAGAAGTGGCAAATATCCTCTTTGATGAACACTGCAAATTTCTCACTGTCTTAAATGTTTATCTTTCTTGAACAGCCTGCTTGGTTCTCATGCTTTCAAAAGCACATCTGCTCATCGCTGTGCAGCTGCCATGTTGCAGCAGAGTTTATGCTTTGAGATTCACAAGTTAAGACAGCACTATAAGCACACATCTGAATCCGACATCACATTCAAAATATATTCTTGCTAGATCTCAATTATTATATTCTTGTTGCCTACACTTTCAACTGGGTGCCACCAATCACCTGTCATGATCTGAATTTATTTCAGGACATGAGCTAGAAAGAGCATTACTGTCACTGTTATACAATCCACATTATGAGCACTGGAGTCTTCCCCATTCCTTTTTATTCAGACTCTCTACAACATTTGACACAGCCAATGAACTATGAACAGCATGTAAAAGAGGCTGACTGTTTTGAAACCATTTATTTCAAGAGAGTCATAAGCAGAGAGGAACAGTAGAAAAATGTTCCTCATGGTTTCCTTTTTCTTCAAACTTATTTAAAATACACAAAGACTGAAAGAACTAGAAAGATGTCATGAACTCCACTGAAAATACTTTGTAGACTGCCTCAGTACTTGAGCTCATGGATAAAAAGCAGGAAGTGGCAGTAGAAACTGAGAAAAAGATAAGTTACACTTGGTAGCTGAAGAAACACCTCAAAGAGCTTGTGGCACTGTACCTACTGGCTGATATTACACTACCCCATTTAGACATGTCAGTCTGTAATTTAGACCTGATCCTGGACATCTCTCTCTGACAATGAAACAGGTACAAGAATTTCTCCCATCTTTACTCTTGATGATTTGGCCTCTGTAGTACATACTTTTGTCACCTTCAGCTGGACTACAGCCATGCAATATCTTGGGCATGAAGCCATTAGTCCTTGGGAAACAAAACAGTAGAGAACACAGCAGCACTTTCCTCTGCAGCCCAGGCTACTATAAGCACCTCAAATCTGCTTTTATCTTCTGCAATGGTTCCTATTAAATACTGGGCCAAGTTTTATGTCTCTGTCATTACCTTTAAGGTGTCTAATAATCCAGGAGAAGAATACCTAAAGGATCAACTGAGAACCTGCAGCTCCATTAAAAACAAAACTTACTTTGTGCTGTAGACAGAAATTTGAGAGAGAATAGTTAAAATAATTGAATGTTGAAAATGTGCCTAACATCCAAAGCATCACCTCTTACTAGTGAGTACAAGATGCACCTTTTAGGATCTTAATCTCAGTAACTAGGTCTTTTGTGGCAATAATACCAACACAACTGTTTGAAACAAATTCATAAAAATACAGCAAGGTTTTGTTTGCTGTAATAGGAGCCAATGAAGGACAATACAACCACACTTAAGTGTTATACCTATTTGTTCTGATAATGACTCAGCTACAAAAATAATAAAGTACATAAAAATATCTGAATATAAGAGAATTCAGTGTTTCTTCCAAATGTAGTGGCATTGCCAGTCTTACATGAATCCAGATATTCCAGGTCAGTGATGATTACTCTAATGAGAGCAACATATTTTAAAAACCCTCAGGAAAAAATCCAAAATATTAGGAAGTGCATTAAAATTTTCCAAAACACTTAAAAAGCTTGAAGACCAAGGTGCAATTTATTTTCAGTAAGACAAAATTGTAAATGCCTAAATGACCAAGAAAGTAATGCATGTGTTAGGCATTTTTAATAATACCATTTAATTTTTATTAGGCAGTAATATATTTAAGATGATATAAAAAACTGAATTTCTTATGCCACATCTTATGTGCAAAGATTAAATTTTTAAAAGGACTGAAAATACAGAAATGCTATATTCAGCAGAGAATTAATATAAATGAAAATTTCTTCAGGGACATATGGATCTTAGCAATACTGTACAAATTATCAAAATAGAAGCTATACAGTATTAACTAAAATATTGGTTTCATCAATAAAAACTGTTCTGTAAGCAATTCATGTTAGGAACAGTAGCAATTATATAATCACAATGTAATAAAAGCTTTTGAAAACTGGTGATTATTCAAGTGAAAGGTCCTATCTCCCATTAAGTTTTCTCTGAAGCATTCAGCTTCCATTCTTTATATCCAACTCAGGTACAGAAATATTTAGTAATTTATTAATTGTATTTATTACTAACAATGTAAATAAGAGAGTTTGATATTTTACCCCTAACATATCCATTCCTGTTAGACAGACTTATACTCTAAATTTCATTCAAATATTCAAGTAAGGGAACAGTTATAAGGAACCAGAGGTATATTAACATTAATGGAAAAAAATACACCTGTTTAAACACAGTTAAAAAGGAGATCAAATACTTTCTATTTCAAATATCTAATCACTTCAAACTGAGTTATCCAGTACCATCTTGAAGTTGATTATAAGATGAAAGAAACACAACAGAGATGATAATCATTTAATCCCTTAAGAACAGCTATTTTGAAAAGCTTTTCACTTTGTCCACGACAGTATTCCAGAATGCTATGATCCAGCTAGAAAAGAAGTATAGTGATGAGGGAAATCATGTTTCCAGCAACAGAACATTCACAGCAACATGAAGTCCTACAAAAGAAGCAAACCGGAAAACTGACCACTTTAACAGATCACAGTCTTAGATGAGTGTGTTGATGCAGTCCTTGGCAGTGATGAGTTCACACCATCAGATGTGGTGAAGATTTATAGCTTCTGCTCTCATGTTGCAGAAATAATACCTATGTGCCAATCTTGGATGCTGAGGATATAAGAACACGGGACTGGTACTGACTACACATACACTGATATGTTCAAATGAAACCCCAGTGTGATTCCCACACTGAAGGTGCAGCAGGTGACACTTGAATATCCAAGCAGGTCTGACTTGGACTGCAGGAAAGGCTGTGCAGTTGCTCAAGAGGGAGTTTCAAGGGCCTGCTGAGGATGCTGGGCTAAGTACAACCTTCCTGTCATCTTGCTGGAGCTCCTTGCTGCTCACAGACTGTGATGGAGCCCAAGAGAAAAGGCAGGTCAGGCACATCCTGAGGTCTGCAGGAACTGTAAGTGTTGTTCCCATGGAACATTACCACTACTTCCTCCATGGTGAGCAGCAGAACATACTTCAGAAATAACTCACCACAGGGAATTCCTTTTTCTGCAATTTAAAAGACCATGAAAATGACTGCATAACCTTTCTATCAAGTAGTTTTTGCTGAGATTGCTTTTACATTTTCAATTTCAATTTTGAAATACTTTGGAGAAACTTGTGAACTACAGTAAAATGTCATAAAATGTTTTAACCAGATGCTCCTTAGTGGTTGAATAAACACAGAACTAACATTGCAATTTAATCAGATTTGCCTGCAGTCTAAAAGACCAGATTGAAGAAGAAAACTGACAAAAATTGCCACTAAATTGCCACTAAAGCAACTAGCATGGCAATGTTTGATTAAACTTGACTTCTAAGACCTGCCGTGTATACAGGTTACCGAATATTTACAAGTAATACAACTTCTTCTTTATAATAGTGTATGTGATCTAGGAAGGACATTCATCACCTAGTATCCTTTTGAAACATTAACACAATTTCCTTATAGAAAAAATAAAACCAATGCAAAAAAATAGAAACTAATATCATTATATCAGGAACTATACTGATTAGACCCAGTATACATTTTTACCAGCACTTCAGAGTTTTGCAAAATTTATTATTTCCTACCTCAATCTATAGAAAGCCACTTCATATTTTATGGATAGATATTCTGGTACAACTGCACCCTCTGACACCATAAGAGGATTTAAAGCTAAAACCTAATCCATTTGCATGGCATCTGAAATGAACTAGCTTTCCCTTTAACCTTATGTATTCACATTTGAAACAAAGAACATAAATGCAAAAACTGCCACACTAGATCAAACCACTGTTTTAGCTTTTATCCTGCCTTCGACAGTAATCAATGGCAGACACTTTAACAGAATATACTAGTATATATCAATGGTTCTAAGAATGCACACAGGTATTTAGAGAGGACTGTTCTTCCCAGTGTTCATAGGTATGTGGCTCCCCTATATGCTAAGTGTTCCCTTTTTTTACCTAAGTAACAGTCTACTTAATATAACTTCTTATATTCAAGGGAGTAAAAGCCCTAAGCCCTTTCTGACTACTATTGAATTTAGAATTTATATAACATGTTTTGTGTTTGTGCAAGCCTCATTGAATTTTTTTTCACAAGGTGCTTCTAGTTTTATTGCAACAGAAGGTAAGTACTACTTTGGAGTTCCTTGACTTTTTTAACATCCTCTCTTTAGTTTCATTTAATCATGTCTGTTCTTATTCTTCTCTTGTTTAAGATGACTGATCCCAATCTTTCCAAGTTCTTCTCACATACAAGTTTATCTAGAATATTTTTTGCTTATTTCTGTAGTTCCACTAAAAACAAAGCCCTTCCAAGTCAGGAGGTGGAATTTGTGTGGCCTAACTTTTCATCAAAAAGCTGTGTCTAGCTGAAACCAGTTATCTAGGTTTCATCTAGCTGAAGAGAGGGAGAGAAACTTTCTAAGAGGGAATGATCCCATTCTGCAATGGGCATCTACAATAGGTGGGATGAATCATTCCCTGTAAATAATTCCTAAAAGAAGATGAGAGATGAGACCATCAGCTTCCATGAATCACATGGAGCAACCAACAGAAATTTATAACACTGTACTACAAATATTCCAACATGGTTTTTTCTTGCTCATTTTACTTCCAAACATCTCCATGCTTCGGATATTGCTGAATACAAGCAGAAATAATAAATGACACATCTATGATGGTATGGAGATCATTTCCTTGAGAGTTGCTGAATTAATTTAGAATTGAGAATGAACACGCCTATTGCAAACCTTTTCTTTGGCTATATATAAATCCTAATTCTGTAGGTAATGGTGGTCATCTCACATTGTCTAACAATTTCCTTTGCACTGAAATTTTCATTAGATATCTTGATGGACTCACACAGTCTCAACCAGCATACATATTATTATCTGACATTCTTTACTGACCAGTAACTTTGCTATTCTCCCCCTTTTAGTTAATAAATTTATATTAAAAATGCAGGATTTCATAAGATGCCATCCTACTGCTATCTAAGTCTCATGTATGCACTCTTCTGTTTTCCAGACGTCGTCCCAATCCTGAGAATGCCCAAAGCTCTTATCAACATAGAAGCTTGTATGGAGCAAAAAGTAAAATGTTCACAGAGGATCTCTAGCATCTCTGTGGAAAGATAACTTTTCCATCCCAAAGACCCTTTCTGAATGTAAGTGTGCTTCTTCTTCTGCTACATCTGGCAAGGCCAGGTAAAAACTGATTTAAATTAAGAACATAAATACATGCAATTACATACACTGGGTTCCCCATGCCCAAAAGTCCCAAGGAAAGTAATGAGACCTGATTATTTAGCAGTGTAGATGTAAAAAGAACATGTGAAGAAGGAAACAAACAGTCTACAATGGTGTGGAAGCCCAGAAGATAAGAGGCTGATGTGCATGTCCCAAATGCCAATGGCTCTTTGGCTGTGAAGCCAACCATGGAGTGTTGGTAATAACAACCAAGGATTGTTGATAATAACCAAGGATTATTGTGGGAAAGAAGATGTGGCTGGAGAAGGGGCCATGTGGAGGTAGGGCAGCATTTCTCTGGGAAAAAACATCCTTGTTCCTGGAGTAAAGCACAACACAGCCCAGTGCAAGCACAGGAATGAGATTGAGAAGAGGGCATGGACTGTGGGGGGGATCAAGACCACACAAGAGCCCTGAAGCCTTCAAACCCATTTCCACACAGGTCTAAAAGAGCAGACTGCACATGATAACTAGTTTGCAGGGCAGAGAAAACCTGTCTCTAAAAGGCATTCACATCAAGCCAGGGTGGTGACCCCCAGAACATTGACATCCCATCAGCTGGATTAACACTAGAGCCAGGATTGGTGCTTTCTTCTTCCACTCTTTCTTTCCCCCTTTCTCTCTCCTCCTCTTTTATTCCTCTCTGTCTCCCTCTCCCTCTCTCTCTCTCTCTCTTTTTTCCCTTACCCCTTTATCCAAAACCCACTGCCCTGTGCTAATACATGAGGTCAGGGACTACAATTCTATGCTAAGTGTGTAATTTACTAATAAAACTTAGTGAGTTTTTGTAGATCCTCTGACTTTTGTCATCCCTTTCAACCATGAGCATCTATGAATCTTAGGTGGTCCCATACCCTTAAGGATGGGACATATACAAATTATCAGTGTTTTAGAACATTTTTCAAGCCTTTTTCTATATTGTATTATTAGTTTATATGCAGGTTTATTTACAATTACATTTCTTTATTAAATTGGGTTTTCTCAATGACAAAAAGGTCTCTTTGATCAGATGCAACTATTTATTTTTTGCTGAAATACTGCAAACAATTGTCAACAGCCCTATAAGCAAAAGAGAAAATCAAATGAAAGCAGAGTGGTAATTAATGTCTATTTTACTATTTAGATATAAATACTATATTCTTTCCTGTGAAGGTTTGCAGTTGCTCTGTAAATAAATTAAATTTCTGTTTTTCAAAAGAAATCATAGAGTTGGAAAGGCACTGCACGAACAGTGGAATGTGTCATTCCATTTTAAAAACTGATATATGAATTTAATAACTGATCATAGACAGAATCATAAAGAAGAAATATAGCTGGCAAACAGATGGTCTAGTCTAGAACTGGAGGTCTGTGTTCACTTACTGGTGCTTCTATTTGTTCCATGTGTGACACCAGCCAAGCCATTTCATCTATTTTCTGTTTCAACCTTCTTGTTTACAGCACAGAGAGAATGCAACTCTTCCCTCCCCAAACCTGTCTCATTATACACATTAGGAGTGGCTGAAGGTACTCAGATCATAGCCTGAGGACAAAAGTTTCTAAGAAATTTATGACATTCAACACTAAGGTAATTCATAACTCAATAGCCTGAATTAGCCTAATCTTAGCATTAAAAATGCAAGAAAACTAACTTTCTGAATTCCATAGGCAGGTTTCTTATGATCACAGAAGAAACTGCTCATCATTTTTAATAACAAAAGGGAAGACATTTATAGAAAATTAATGCAGCTTTTGTGCACTCTGATTTTTTTTCTTCATTGTTGATTGGCTGCTTGAAAAGCAGCATATGTAAATACAGAATGGCTAGGCTGCCTAATTCTCCCTGGAAAGTTAGGCACATTACGAAGGGAATTTCATGTTTGTAGAAGAATAGTTTCCCTGCATTTGAGAAATTAGAAGATATTTTTTTAATTTGGAAGTCCAAAATTCAATTGCTGTAAGACAAAGAACATCTTAGTTTCAGGATATCAGTTATGATAAAATAAGTGTAATATTGTTCCAATTGAGACAATAAAAAAGCCTTGAAAACTTTATGGGAAAAGATAATATCTTTTATCAGACAGCCAGATAAATCAGGTGAGATTTCAGGTTCTCCAAATCTTCTTGGATTTTTTATTTAAAAAATTTCAGTTTTATATATGCATGCATGCACACACAGACACACACACAAAACATTAAATTCAAGATAATGATTTAAGTAGAAGTAAGATAAAAGGGAGTTAAAAAAAAAAAAACAAATTTAAAAAACAAAAGTAGCATAGGCTAGATTTTAGCACATTTGGAGGCCACCAATGAAACTTCTTTCAAGTGTCACATCTACACAGCTATGGTACATAAAACACTTAGCTATAGTGAAAAATGAGAATTAATGGTCTAAATGTTAAAAGATCAACTATATTTGACTTATTCAACTCTTACTAGAGCTAATAAAGATACTACTTCTCAATTTCTACGAAGAAATTTGATTTGAATTTTTATTTTGTTAGTATGTGACAATAGTGGTAGAATGTTTGAAGGAAAAATGTTTGCTTAGCTTCATTCTACAAAAGTAATTTTATTCATTGCATCTGACCAGCTTTATCCATTTGTGAGGAACATAGTGCATTTAGTGTTTTAGAAATTACACTTTCAAAGATCATCAGTCCAATAGAACAAAACATTGAAGTGTTGAAAAGAGTATAGCTGTCCATGAATTCAGGTGGGTAATCGTGCAAGATAAACATTATACATTTGTAGCAAATGGTATTTACCCTCATACATTCCAACTCTTTTTTTATAGAGGCAACTCATGCTTTTAATTTGCAGATCCTCACATTTTTATTATGTGAACCAATGAAGCAATAAATTTGTTTGTATCAAAGGAAAAGTTCTGCCTATTGAAACTTTAGTGATAGAGCATCACAATTCACATTTAACCTGATAACTATGAAAGAGAACAAGGAAACTAAATTCATATACACACTGAGATAAAAAAAAAAAAAAAATTATTAGTCCTTTACTGTGACCTTACTGATTAGTAGATTGTTCACAAGTCCTAAATTCAGCATATTTTCCAATAGTTACAGCATTTATTACATACTTTTGTGCAGACAACATTGTTTAAATACTAATTTTTGTATTAATTATTTTAGAGAAAGAAAAACAACATTTCTTATGTATGAATGATCGAGAAAGCAAATACCTAAACTAATAAAAAATAAAATCACTTTAAAATTTCATCGTAGTTTGAAGAAATATGCTACCTGGCTCTTTTCCATTTACAGCAGCATTTGCAGCTCAATTTCCATTATCATTCTTGAATTTTTTTCCTTTCTCTAAATTAGTATTTATCTTTCCAGATTATTGTTTAAATCTTCAATGCTGTTAAAGAAAATATATTTCCTCCCTTCCTCCCTCCCTTCCTCCCTTCCCCTCCTATCAGGAGATTCTGATGAAGGATATTGTTATGAAGATCTTAATGCTGGGAAAATTCTCACTCAGTCATGGTATTCTGGGTAAGCCTTGCCAGGAATTACAGAGCAGTGCTGCAATATGGGAGTGTAGGACACATGTCACACCAGAACTGAGGGTCACAACACTCACTGATAGAACTGCCAAGAGGATTCAAGAGAAAGTGACAGCAGAACCGAGATTTGCAACCAGGAGGGATAACGAGTCATGATCTAAAAGCTTCAGAGAAGAAACTGAGACATTCATCAGCTGAGAGAGAAAGTCATCCAGCCTGTGTACTTCCCTACTGTGGAAATTCTCTAAGTGATTTGATATTGAATGTTTTAGCAAGAGATTTGGTTTATTTATTGATCAGTTGTTGCTCTATATGCTCACTGTTTGGTTAGGATATTTAAAAGGTCCTTATTAAAGCAAATACCTAATTTTGAGGCAGTGAAAAATTCAAGAGAGAGAGAGAAGTAATAAATATTCAGATTTAAGTGACAAAACTCTTGATGCACAAAATAAGACTGAAAAATAAGGTCCAAAGAAAATTTTATTGTCTTTCAAAATAGGACCCACTTTTGGAACACTTCCATTATTTATATTGCCAGGTATTTAAACACATTTTCAGAACTGAATTAAGAGTATTGTTTCGCCTAAGTACAACAGCCTACATCCATTTTTTCAAAATGCAGAAACATAGCATTTCAAATAATCCCCTGTCTGACAACAGTGGAATTATTATTTTATCTTGTAGTGGCTTAAAAAATCTAAAATTCAAAACTGGTTAAAGACAGGTTATTAATAGATTAATGAGATTAAAACTAAAATGGCTTGCTCTTATCATCTAGGCCCCAAAATTTCCAAACAATAATGCCTCTGATGATGTACATTACAAAGTTTGGCTTTACAGCTAGTCAATTTTGTTTTTTATCTTAGATAAAACTGCTTTATTTTCAGCAAGTTTTGGAGAAATAAGAACTGCTTTCCATGGGAAAAGCAGGTATCTATATATTCATTAAATGTTTTAATGAGCTGATTAAGATGAATTGATGAAAGGCAATGGCTTTGATCATAAAATACTGTTTTAGTCTTGGCAAACATCTCCTTCACTATAACCTTGAATTATATAGTTAAGGAATATCACTTTACATTTTATACTGCTAAGTTACAACACTATCATTTTATACTGTTTATGTCTGAGATATTTCCACAACATCAATATATTGCAAGTAATAAACATTTAAAAACCTAAACTTTAGTTTAGGAGACTCACTAGTAAGAAAGTTTTGTGGCAAAGATAAAGGATTAGCCTAATTTACAAAAATCCACTCCTGAAACACATCTTGTGATGAGCAGTTAACCATTCTGTGGGAGGGCCCAGATGACCACTCATACCTCCCTCAGTCTCAGCTGTACTAAGAGCTAATTTTTTTCCTCACAAGAAACAAGAAATTGGATACTCCTGTCCATTCCTATATCATTTAGGAATGCTTTTAAATTTCTACTAATGTTATACCTGTTTGAGAAGTGGAAAAACATCTAATTTTTCCCATGAGCTATAACAAATTGCAATACAGAGTAGATTAAGTTAGTAAAGGACTTACATAAACATACACTGAATGCATTCCATCCCTCACAGACCTTAGCCCCTTGTAATGAAGAAATCTAAATTTAACAGTAGGGTTAGCTGCAGGCTAGCTACAAAAAGTAACATTTTCTTTTCACATACAATTCCATGGTCATAGATAAAGAACTGAAGATACAATTCCTACCCAGAATTTTTGTGAACCACATGGAAATGAAAAAAATCCAGACACTTAGCACTACATATCGAACAGTCCCGAGCTCAACTATGAAATTTGTTTACTAGAGAAAAGCTAGTGGAAACCATCAGAGTAGATTCTGGTTGCAAACAAAATGAAATATTTTATTTGACTACTCCCCTCATCAGTCTCACATGCCTATAACCATGGAGGCAGAGTCTATGATGGAAAGATGCAAATTTTCCTACTAATTTCATTCAGAATGGCATGATGTTTCTTGCATTATTTCTCTCATATGGTAAACTGAAGAAAAAGTTACTTCTTTAGACTGATGAACAAAGAAAATAGAACAAACTGTAAATACAAGAAAAAAGTATAAAGTTGTACAAAAATGTATCAAAGATTTGGCACAGTCCCAGATCATCCTAAGAATGGAACTAATTGTATACAAAGCCAACATACATAAAGCAAATGATTCCTAGAATGGCAGAAACTCACTAATCAAAAGATTTGCATAATAATCATCCATCTGTATGATGCACCATATGGCAAACAAGACTGTAATTTCACTAAATATGTTTTCCAGGGGAAACAGGTTGCTTGCGTTTTCAACTAAGTGAAAAAAATCCCCCAACCTAGTCATAAGTGGCTGATAGACCCAAGTCAGGGAAAACTTTTGATGTAAGTATGAGGAAGGCATGGAAAGCAGCATGTTGCAAGAACCACACACTCTGAAAAATATATTTCATGTGTATAACAGAATATGTAAAAAAACAATTTCAAGAGGAAGAAAAGCAGTGAGCTCCTGGCAATGAATTACATGTTCTAATCTTCATTGTATTTGTTAACAAACATAATTTCAAATTACTAATGTATTAAAAACTGAATTCCAGCTTTGCTTTTCAGAGTTGGATCTGTGCAAATAAAATGAACACTTCAATATTACTTTCCTACATGCATTTGAAATAACAAAATATAATCAAGATTATACATGTAGGGATAAGAGTCAGAACTCCTGTATCTGTTTATGTAAATTCTGAAGATATTAATATTGACAGCTTCTTCAGGAAGAGAATCAAACTGTAGAATATCTATATAAACCATGTACCAGTCTTTCTATATTTAAATAGCTGTGCTTCACCAGAAACATGAGTTCATTGATTTTATAGTAAACAACAATTTCAGCAAAGCAATACTTTCAATAAGGATTTTAGGAATGCTAGGGAACTGCATGCTTCCTTTTTTTAACCATTGATGAGACAGGCTTGTGGGAAAAGCATTTAAACAGACTATTCTAGGCATTATAACATATAAATCCATTGCTTGTCTTTTACAAATTCAGCTTAGAGAAATGTCCAATCAAGGATACCTGAGGACAAGGAAAAACATGCTTCCATTGAGGGTGGCAGAGCAGTGGAAGAGCTGCCAAGAAGGCTGTGGAGTCTTCCTCTCTGGAGATATTCAGAGCCTCCTTGGATGAGTTCCTGCTCTAGGTGACAGTGCCTTGGTTGGATTAGATCTCCAGATGTCCCTTCCAATCCTAATGATTTTGTGATTCCTTATGATAAAATATTACTCAATTTAAACTATTATCTAGTAAGCTTTTATATATTACTAGTGTCTAAGGAAAGTATATTAGGAACATGGTTTTGAAAAACCTTCTTATAACCTTTAATAACATCATATTTTTAATTTTCAAAACTGGAGCACAGAATTTCAAACTGTTATCAGGATCAGAAGAGTCCACAAAGGTTCTTCAATTTTAACTACTTAAAGAATTCAATTGTAATGCTTCTGGAGAACCTCAACATTCTCAGTACTTATTTTATAGAAAAAAAAAAGAAA
Organism: Erithacus rubecula; assembly: GCF_903797595.1. Taxonomy (NCBI): domain Eukaryota; kingdom Metazoa; phylum Chordata; class Aves; order Passeriformes; family Muscicapidae; genus Erithacus; species Erithacus rubecula. Next base: position 44,185,646 of record NC_136688.1, read on the forward strand.
AAATATAAATACAAGATATTAATGGGTTTATGTAGACAAGAAATTTCATGTATTAAACTTGAGATCCTCAGTCATACCCAGCACATGTAAAAGAAACTGCTTCAGGCTCCACATTTTTCTTGTAGCTTGCACAGCTCCTGCTACTGATTATGTATCTTTATGAAAGAGAAGATGTGGGTAAAATAATCTGTATTATCAGGTAATCATGAAAAAATACACACATAGGGCAGGTAGGGGATTCTAGCCAAAGAAAGTCTTTTTACAGACAGAGTCTTCTGAACTTCTTATATGGTTGCACATATCTATCATGTTCATTTTAATGAGCTCAACAAAAAGGTTACATTTTTGACCTCCAGAGCTCGAAGATCACAGTTTTACCTCTTGTTAAAAAACTCTGCAATCTATTCATATCATGGGCATTATATGACCAATTGTTATAATGCAAATTGGGAAAATTCTGAAATGTGAGTCAAAGTAACATGTTGCCTACAGGTTCAGTGTCCATAATTGATCCATCTTTAAATAATTACCATATCACCTATAACCCTGCCAACACATGTTTTAAGACTCAGGACTCTCTGGAGAGAACAGTGTTTTATTACCAATTGCTGTAGAGAGAAGAAAATGGAAGGAGAAGGCAGCTGGCTTGAGGTCTGCTTCTTTTTCAATGTTAGCATAAAAATGGGCAATTATTTCCTTTTCTGTTGGTCTTTAGTGTTTTTAGGTTTTTTTCAGTGCCCACGTTTATCTAACCATGTAGCAAGACTAACTGCAGGTTAGTACCAGGTCTCCAATGAAAAAATTGCAAACTGCCTCATTTTAGCAGCTATGGTGCAGTAATTTCAGTTTGCACTTTGCTTTCTGAAAAAAGTTAATGAAGGTGAGGCACACACAGAACCTGAGGCAAAATACAACCCCCCATGTAATTATTTCAAAAAGATGGCAGGAACCATGCAGTAGCTCTGAATTTGTTTCCTTTTGCTAAAGGACATAGACCCATGCACACTGAGTAATAGAACAATGATACTGAACGTCTTTGGAAATGGATGTTATAATGGTTGGTTAAACAGGGGGAAAAAAAGACCTAAGAAAAGAGAATGACTTTGGGGTCCCTATATCTGTCAACACTCATAAACTCTGTGTTCAGTTTATGTTTCACCTACAGATTTTATGTGTTATCTTCTGTATGACTCATTTCTGTGACTCAGTTTTCTATCTGTCAAATGAGAATTAAACCCCATATTTATTTTCCTTCTCATTTCCCTCAGTTCTGGTACAATTCCATTTGAGAATATAACAATGTAAAGAACCTGGATATACTGTCATAGCTCATATTGCCTCTAAATAGTAGCTGTAAAAATCATGGTCTTTCCTGTAACTTATAAAGAATACTAATGGTACTTTATAATGGTTCAGAAAGCTCAGTTTTGAGCCAAAGACATACCAGACACTTCAGAAACTTGTTAACCAAACATTATTAAAACTGTAATTAAATGTCATTCCTTTTGTCCGAGCTACATCAGATGGAAACCCTCAAGGGCACTTATGCTTCATTATTGACCTTGAATTTAAAGCAGATGGTTGGTTTTGACCCAGATCTAGAAATGATACATTTGCATCTCACTGGACTGTCTCACTAGCATCATTTACAGTGCTGCTGCTAGGAAAGATCTTGGCTATACAGCTACATCATCCTGTGAGCCTGCTGCAAGGGCCTGAGGAGCATCCTGAAGACATTCTCTGAGAACAGTGAGCTATGCCTATGGATGTGCTCAGTAGCTGGGTGCACCATTACACACACCCATAAAAGCTGCCTGAGGGTTATCACAGAGATTATTATGTTAATCTGACCAATGACAAGTGTTTCTAAAAGCAAAATTAACAAATTACTTGCTTTCTGCTACTGGAACTGCTGGCCACATGAGGAAAGGCTGAGATAACCAGGTTTGCTCAGCCTTGAGAAAAGAAAGCTTAGAGGAGACCTTATTATCATGTTCCAGTATATAGAGGATGGCTGCAAACAAGATGGAGACTCCCTTTTTTACAAGGAATTGCACAGAAAAGATGAAGGATAATGGATACAAGTTACTCCTAGGAAGATTCCAATTGGTCACAAAAAGAAATTTTTGCACAATGAGAAAAATCAACCCTTGGAATAATCTTCCCAAGGAAGTGGTGGATTCCCCTATGATGGACACTTAAAAGATCTAAATAGGGTGTTGAAACATGTTACCTAGACTATGCTTTTGCCAATAAAGGTTGGAGATCAGATGATCCTTGAGGTCCCTTCCAACCTGGTACACTATGTACATGGTAGAGTTCTTTAAGATAATATTGTAGTGAAATCACCCTCTGGGAGTAATATAAAATTGGATTCCCATTCAAAACCCAACACTTCACTGGCTAATTATCCTATTCAACAACAGAAAAATTAGCCATCACATGGGCCAGGAATGGACACAGAAGCATCACATTCTACTTATTCTGCCTTTGGTAAAGACTTTTATAAGCTGCAATTATCACAAGATTGATTATTCCCTCCAATCAAAGCACATGGCTATATCTGTTTTAAGAAATATTTTTTTAAGGAATCTCCTTCTTCTCAGGTTAGAACTACTGTTTCTACAACAGGAACTTTGTTACTTTTGGAAAGATTTTACTATTAAAAAATATATATTATCAAGGAAGTCAAACGAAAGAGAATGTAAGGATTTGGAAATGCTTTAAGTCTAAATGCCTCTTATCAGCTCTGTAAGAACTGATACTTTACAGAATTTTTATCTTAAACCCAAGTCAAAGGTCTGGGTATTTTATTGTGTACCTGTGAAAATGGAACCCTGCCTGTGTTTCTTAATGCCTAGTTCAGAGCAGCATTTGTTAATCAATTGATTATTGATTCAGCATATGCTGAAGTACCAGTGCAGCTGTTAAAATCAATGGATCTCAGTAGGAGTGCATCACTGATTTATCTACGTACAGGCCTACAATCGGAATATATATTTGTACAAGATTTAATGAAAGATTGAAGAGTCAAGTTCAGAAGTCAAATCCAAACTAGATAGTCATTATGGTAGAACACTTTGCTGCTTGCTATTTTCTCTAGGCATGAGTGTGAGATGGCTACGGTTTGGTAATGCAGCCTAAGCAATGAGATACCCATTTACAACTGATGAATTCGGGCACAAATTCAGATAAAGATTGAATTTATACACAAGAGTGATAAAGAAAGTCTTGGCTCTCTGACCTCTGCAACATCTGAAAACCTTTGGGTTTTCCAATGGCACCAAGTTTTCTATAGAAAATATTATTTACAACCTTGTCTCATCTATGTCAGTGCTGACATTTGGCCATTCTCTCCCTATATCCAGGAAAGTTGAAAGCTAGTTCCAAACTCGAAAACCTTTTATGATCCTTAAATATGTAGAAACTATTTCGATGTTCATAGCATAACATTTCTACACCTCCCAAAAGCTGCAAACAAGAGCAAAGAGAAAAAAAAAAAGCAAAAGAAGATATTTTCTTCATCTAAAGAACGCTAAAAAGATGACAGATATTTTACCATGAGATCACCACATTTTACTTCTATGAAATGAAAGAATCTCTTATACAAAGAGATTTGTGATGTGCAGATGAGAAGTATGATATACTAAGCTGGTATTTTTTAGGAAGTTTCCACTGATAGGCTCTCCAGACCTATATCTTCTTCTATCTTTGATTAAAAAATACTCTGTCTTCCACTAATGTTTACAGAGAAGTAAAAAGGCTAATATTTTATAGATTTTTTATAAAAAATTCTTAACCATCTTTGAAGACAGTTAAGTGGATAACTGTACTATAAAATATTTTGTCTAAGAATTAGAAAATAAGGCTTAAGGAGAAAAAACATGGACACACTCTTTGGAGAAGCGATGCAGAGACAGGCAAGTTGGATTCTTGCTTAAAAAAATGGTATTATTTCAAATGCTCATTTCTTCAGTAACTGAAGTAATTAAAACTCTGTGATAATTCTATGTTGCCAAATAAACTTTTATGGTATTTTCCATTTATTATTTTGTGAATGTGTTTTACATTTTTTATAGTCAATTCACATTTTCAAATTTATTTTTCTGTAGAGCAAGCTATATTATAGTGAGACATTATTACAGAGGAAGTTGCTGCCTAATTTTTTCCCTAGCTAATGTTATAGGGAAAAAATCCATTTCCAAAGAATTAAAAAAAAAAGTTTAAATATTTCTTTCAACATTCTTTAAATCTGAATTCTTTTCTCCATCTTTGCTTTTCCCACCTTTTTTGTATTTCTGGTTATTATCCATACCATGCCATGCACATGCCTTTTTCCTTTAATTACTTTTTGTACTCACTCATTCATCCACACTTTTACTGCCTGTTGCTAAGCAACATGCATAACATTAGGATATACATTCATTTATCTTTAAACACATTCTATTTCCTGTTTGTGTCATTCTTTTCCAGTATTTTTTTCCATTCCATCCTGCTGTTACTTCTACATTTTTTTCACACCTTGTTCAGAGTAACTTGCCTATGAATACCCACAGAATTTTAAAAATAATTCCTAAACGGCCAATATAATTTAGTACGCAGTGTGGATAGCATTTCTTAGATTTTCATCTCTTTAATTAAAAAGAAAGATAATGCACAAAATATTCTGTATGAAGAAATGTATCTGTTAATTTGGACACAAGTGCAAAGTCAAGAGTACAAACAAGAAAAAAACTATCAAAAATAGACCTGCCGGAAGGGAAGAAGACACCATGAGCTAGTACCCAAGATGGACCTTGTTTCATAAATAGGAACCAACTGCTTCATCCATTAGGAAGCAGAAGGTTGGTGCCATGTGTTTCTTTTAAGATACGTAGTTAACAAACAGGTTAACTTCAGTAAACTTTCTCTGGAAGACTGTTAAGACTTCCTGTAGAGACATCACAGGTGTCTACTTTCAAGCATTTATATTAATACTAAAAACTGAACATTCTTGTCCATAAACCATTACAGAATATGAACGAAATTCAATCACCTGCCATCCTTCAGTCTTCCATAAATCTATTCATTTTTGTTCTCTGACATTCTTTCAGAGTCATGGAATATTTTAATAAATTCTCTTCAAAATGCCACTCAGGGTTCAGCAGTCTAGAAAGGGGTTAATAAGGTCATAAGGAATTAGCCTTGCCAATAAAAGATGCTGTCAGCATCAATCCAATTTTCTCATCTAGGAAAAAAGTACTTAGAGGAGCAGAAACAAGTTGTTTAATGAATGGAGAAATAAAGAATCTAGTCTTCCACAGACTTGCTTCATCTACCTACCACAATAACCTGATTCCTCAGTGACTTCTCACTTTACAACATTTCTAGTTCTCCTCATGCTTCTCAACCTTTTTTTTTTCCTTTTTGTTTGGCTGAATAAGAAACACTACATGTCATAATTGATTGAACCTTTAGCTATGTTTAAAAATTATATATATGCAAGAAATGAGTAAACACAGGCTTAATAGACAATTTGATTCTATTTCTCAGACTGAATGTCTGCCTCAGCTAGAAAATAATACATGTTGCTGAATTATAGAAACTTAGGAAGGTTTAGCTTCTATTTGTCTGCAGTTTGGTTGAAATTGTACAATGTATTAAAAATAATTAAGACAGGATAGGCAGAAAGTGTGAATGCATTAGAATTGCTTCCCTAGAAAACTAAAATGGTATACAGTGAAAAAAAAGTAAAGTTTGTATTGATCAAAAATCACCATATAGAATGAAAAGCCAAGGTGTCTCCCTACTCCAGAGTAGGCTGCATGCTGCCATTTGTCCCAGCTACCTCCTCTTCTACATGTCAGCATATACACAGTGCCTTCACAGGGCTTTTAACTCTGCCTTTAACTTGGCACTGAACTATGCAATAAAGGCTGACATCTTAAATCAATACTGTATTCAAGCACTAACAAAAGTACTCTGTACCCCTCTCTGAAAGTACACCAAATGGCACCATCTGCAGGCAAGGCACAAGATCTTTAATAAATTGCAGTTATGTGACATGTCAGTATTAAATCACTCTTTTGACAGAAAGAAGAAAGAAGAAAGCTTCATTCTTTGGCATGGAACTTCATCTCTACCAAGTTCTTCTACTTATTCAAAAAATCTTGTTCCATTTTATACATGTCTTCCTGGGACTAAGAAGCATTAAAACATTAAAAGGGCTGAGGAAGAAGGTAGTAGAAACCAGAAATTCCATTGATACAACAATTGCTCCTAAGATTTTTTCTAATACATGATACCATGCATATGGGAACATGGTTTGGCAGCACCAGCCTCAGCAAACAAGCCAACCAAATCAAAGGTCCCATATCCCTCTAGTCACCAAAGGTAAATCACAGCTGGATATGGCTGGACATCTGCCATCATGCTGGATTTTCATGAATTTTCTGAAGTTTAAACCCACTTAATCTAAATGAACTTGCTTCATGATTCCCTTTTAAAGCTGCAGTCATTGATAAAATTTTCTGTAACATCTAAAAGGCCTTATACTATTGGCCTGGTTTTGGCAGAGATTTTTTTCCTAGTATGACTGATACAGTGCTGTGTTTTGGATTCAGTATGAGAGTCATGTCGATAACACACTGATGTTTCAGTTGTTGCTGTGCAGTGCTTGCCCTAAATCAAGGACTTTTCTGTTTCCTGTGCTCTGACAGTGAGCAGATGCTCAAGAAGCCAGGAGGGAGCATGCCCAGGACAGGAGACCTGAACAAGCCTAAGGGATATTCCATTCCATAGGGCATCATGCCCAGTATATAAACTGGTGGAATTGGCTGGGAGAGGCCAATCACTGCTGGGAAACAGGTTTAGTATCACTCAATGGGTGGTGAGCAATGGTATTGGGCATTCACTTGACCCTCTCTGGTGTTATTCCTCTCTTTCTCCTTTTTATTGTTATTATAATTATTTTACTTTGTTTCAATAATCAAACTGCTTTTATCTCAATGTGATTCACCACCCTACTCCACCACGGTGGAGTGACCAAGCAGCTGTGGGGTACTTCATTACCAGCTGGAATTAAACCATGACAGTCATCAAGTCACAAGACTATGAAGGAGATGACATGAAACTAGGAGGCTATATATGGTATTTTGTTACATTGAAAGTTCATGAAGATCTGAAAATTAAATAACATATGCACTAAATAAGCAACAAATTGATATAATTGCCTCTGTAGGCTTCATTATGCATTCAGTTCAGCAAGAAAACACCAATTCATGCCAGTGAAAAAATCCTAATCAAGTTTTATGAAAACCTTTTAAAGTTTTATGGCATTGTCACCATATTCCTTGACATTAATTATTGAGTTCTGAACTTTAATTAGAATTTGTTGTTACTAAAAACTAAATTAAAAAAAGAATAGGAAGAAGTTATTTTCAGCCTCTGTGTAGGTATTCCACCCCTAAAAGTAAAAGTATAAAGCAAGATAGAATACAAAAATGTCCCCTATTATAAGCCATTACTATGAAGAATTGTTAACATGTAAGAACAGCACTTCCCAAATCCATTAGTCTAACTACAGACACTGCTCAGGGGAAATCAATGATCTTGGAGTACTGATAGTATTAGTCACTTGACTTCAGAAGCTACTAAAATTCATATGCTCCTGAGTTATCTGTAGGCATATGTGTGAGGTATGACTATTGTCTACTCTCTTCTAAGTGAAGGACATAAGAAAAAGCAAAAGGAAATTCACTATGAGAGAGGGCTGATGCTGAAAATACTGCAGTCCCAAGCAGTCAGGAATTCAAATGCATGAGAAACAGAGGAAGGAGGTTGTAAAACAGTATGGCTTTGCTATATACATCCATGAAAAAAAGCACAGCACATATTTACTAAAATAAATACAAAAAAGAACACTGTGAGGGCCAGAGAAGAAATCAGTTAATTAAGTCTTGTTATTGAAATGCATCTATGACTCCTTACTGACCATTTTACTGGATGACTCCAGACATGACTCCATTTGAAGTGTTTATGAAGCACAGTTTGTCAGCATGAAAATGTTTGTCTGAAGACTGTAATAACCTTTCAACATAAGAAGCCAGGAGGAAAAGAACAAAGAGTAGATGTTCTCTTTCTTTCAAATAAAACATAACATGCCCTTTAAAATTACACTAAATTGCTACTGTTTTTTCAGAATTACTATTTTTTCACTATAAAATTAATATTTTAAAAATCAATTTGGTCCTTAAATAGGAATAACACTCATGCTAAAAAATTCTAGTCATAGTGTATTATGTATATTTATGCATAAGCAGAAGACAATGACACTATGTATTTACATTGCCTAACTTAGGTAAAGAATTACTATTACATTTGGCATTGTAGTGCATATACCATATTAACATTACTCAGGAGAGAAAAACCCAGCAGATAAAAACCAATAGAAGGAAGAAGAGATTTGCTGCCAAGTTTGTGATTTAGATGTGTAAGATAAACATCTTAGAATTTATTAGATGAAGCAAAACACACAGTTAGTTGCAGCAGACAAGACAAATCAAAGCTATCTGTCAAGAAAACAAGGGCTGTTAATTTGCTCATTTCCTAGAATTATTTGATTCCAAAAGAGATTAATAGTACTAGAAGTTTACAATCAGGGGACAAAGACACACACATATAAGACAGTAGACAGACTGACTAAGAATATGCTAAAAATAAAAATCCTTAATACAAGGTAGTTACAAAAAAAATCATTATTTTGCTATGGTAAATGCACTTACTAGTAAAATTACAGAGATCATTGATTGCTTTCTCAACAGTAAAACTGCATTCTGAATACAGGAATTGGCTTGCTTTCAACAAGGCTCATAAATAGCTTGGAGAATAAGACTTTGAACCATGAAGAACTTGAAATTATTTCTTTACCTGTGTCTGCAGGCCATTTGGCAATATAATGTGTTGGGTTGTCTTGACAAGTAAGATCTGAATTGGTCTCCATATGCAGTTTTGAATGTAGAAACACAACCTCTGCATGTGTCTGAGCAATTCCAAGGTTGTTTTCTACTGCTTGAACAGTATAAACATACTCTAATGCCTTCTCCTTCTACTAATTCTGACAACAGGCTTTCAACAGTCAATCAAGTAATTGAAACATGAAAAGTAAAACTTTGGTTTTCTTGAAATTGGTTTAAATTTTCCAAACCAATTATTCTGTAATTCTCATAATCAAATTCTATAAAGAAAATACTTGAACTGGTACAAGAGACTCCACAATGGATAAAACCCACAGCCCTATTTATCAAGGAAGTCTTGGTGAATTCTAGATTGTTAGCAGCCAGTTGGAACTGGAGAAGGAAAAAAAAGAGGGGAATCTCTGCTTCTAAGCTAACCAACACTCTGGGTATCAGCAATGTGCCTTAAAGCACTAAGCCTATGGGTACTTGATTATTATCTTAGAGGAAAACAGTCTGAAAGAGTCAAAAACCAGGTCCAAACTATTGAATGAATTTGTCAGCATTGAAAGTTTGTTAAAGACAGGTATATATTGCATGAATACACCTGCAATATTCATCCAGTATATACAAGGCATAGCTCATATCAAGACAGAAAGATTATGTCATGCCTAGTAGTCCTAACAGAGGACCCAGAGCATTGATGGTACATCAGACTTTTACAAAAGGTTAATTTTGTCTTGTTAATATCTATCTGGGTCCAAATTTATGTAAAGAGGCCACATCAGATTATTCCCATACCATAGCATGTGATTATAGAATTGGAAATTTAAGGCTTCAACAGAATTGGCAGGGTCTGAAAATAAATAAATAAAAATAATCAATTTAGAAATGACTATGCAGAGAATACAATTTCAGCTGTTGTTCAACTAATTCTAGGATTCACAACCTGAACAAGGAAACAGTTCCTGACTGAAATGGAATTTTGAGTAGCTAGGGAATCTTGTCTTGACAATAAGTTTATTTCAAGAGAATTTGCAAAAGGAATAGGAGATTTAGAGGAAAATATCAGTGGACACATTTCAAAATTCAGATATGTTAAACTTTCAGGATTTATGGCATTATGCTTTTCAAACTTCTGAGAGAAATATTACAAGAAAATAATATAAAGTTACAGATCATATCAAACAATTCTGGGAATAGTTGAACTAACAATTCCTGATTCCTTGTATATTTGTCTGTTATGACTGACAAAGTATAGAGTGAGATGAAATCTTTGTCTAAACCTTCTCCACAATTGGGTCTTCATGAGGTCTTGCTTCCATGAAGACTCTGTGGTGCTTGCTAAGATTCATTAGCTCATAAAACACCCCTTTCCTCCATCAGGGCACTTGCAGGATCTCTCTCTTCTTCGCTCACCTATTTTTATAAAACTTGAAGAAGTAAAATTATTTCTATAAGACTATAAGCTCCACAGGTATCAGAAAATTGACACCCATTATTCTAAAAGCCTCATATGAAGACAGCTAAAAATCCCACAGAAATTCTTGCAAAGTTGAAACAGGAGTGTTTTAAAAATTTTTTGCTGAGTTCAGGAATATAAGGATTTCTAAGAGCACAGATATAATTTAAACTAAATACTTTAAATACTAAAGATGAAGGGACATAGTGCAGCTGTGTTATAAAGAGTACATGCTGCCACTTAAATTTATTAAATTAAATAGTAACTTAATTTGCCACAATAAAAACAAGTGCTTTCATCAGGTATTTTTCAAAATATTGTTAGCTTAAGTTTTGTTAGGATAGCATTACAATATCCTCTTTTTAATTGTGCTACATTTCTGACACTGATTTATTTTCTCAAAATGCAGGAGAGACTGCAAGATAAGAGAAAAAAATCTAAATCCGAATAAAGCTAGTTAACTATTTGACATAAGACTGTTCTTTTATTATGCCATAGATGGGCTCATTTTTATTTTTGTCATGTTTTTTTCCTACTATAAAGGGACCCTGGATTTTGCAAACACTTCTTTGCTACTGCAAAGGAGTTATTGCTATTTATATTATTCATACTATTTGTACTATATTATTCTGTATTCTCTGTGGGGTTTTGCCTCAGTCTTTAACAACACTTGTGGACCTTGGGCTACTTAGGCCCCTTCACTCGGACGAGTGTGGGAACAGTGAGTTTCCCTTTGTAAGGGATCAGCTATATTTGCTGAATGTTCACAGGAACATGTGGCCTGATGGGATTCATCCCAGAGTTCTAAAAGAACTGGCAAATGTTATGACAGGATCCCACTCTGTCATCTGCCAAGGATCTTGGGAGTCTGAGGAGTCCCTGCTGACTGAATGCTAGCCAATGTTATTCCTATCTATAAAAAGGCTCTGAGGAAAGATGCAGGAAACTACACTTAGTCTAACCTCAGTTCTTGGAAAAAATATTGAGATCATCATACTTGGTGATAGTGAAAGGTATTTATAGAATACCACAATCATCAGGCACAATCAGTGCAAATTCACAAGGACTAAGTCTTGTTTATAAACAATTGGATATCACTCTATGATATGGTCACACACCTAGTGGATGAAGGGGAGGCAGGGGATGTAGTTTTTCTGGATTTTAATAAGCTCTTTTATAGTGTTCCTCACAGCTTCCTTCCAGACAAGTTGTCCAACTGTGGAATTCACAATTTAGAATTAACAGTTTCATTGTGCACTGGGTGAAGCAGTGGCTGAAGGGCTGAGCTCGAAGGGTTGTAGTGGGTGAACCTGCATCTGGCTGGTGCCTGGTCACCAGGGGTGTGCCTCAGGTTCAATTCTAGGGCCAGGTCTGTTCAATATAATCAGCAATGAACAGGATGCAGGAATTGAATGCACCATTAGCAGGTTTACTGATGTTACCCAGCTGGGAGCTGCTGTTGACTCTCCTGAGGAACAGAAGACAATGGCAGAGGGATCAGATAGATTGGGGCTTTGAACAATGACTGACAGGAGAAAATTTAACATGCCAAAATGTCAGATTCTGCACTAGGACAGAGTAGGGCCAGGTGCTAGTACAGACTGGGAGAGGAGAGGCTGGATATCAGCCCTGCAGAGGGGGTGCTGGCTGGCAGCAGCTCACCTGAGTCAGCTTTGTTCCTGGGCACCCAGGAGGGTGAACTCCATCCTGTGTGCATCAGCACAAGCAGCTGCTCAGCAGAGATGGTTATCCCACTGTACCCAGCAGTGATGTGGCCTCACCTTGAGTCCTGTGTGCTGTTCTGGGCCTCACAATTGAGAACAATGTGAAGATATTTGAATGTGTCTAGAGGAGGACAAAAAAGGCTAAGGACTTTGGGCCTGCCTGGTTTGGAGAAAAGGAGGCTGAGGGATGACCTCATTGCTCTCTCAAGATGGGGAATGGAAAGGGAGGTGCTGATCCCTTCTCCTTGGGATGCAGTGATAGGACATTTGAATGGTTCAAAGTTCCATCAGGGGACTTCAGACAGGGCATTCTTTACCAAGAGAATGGTCAAACCCTGCAAGAGAGGTGATGGATCAGCCTATCAGCATACATCACAAATTGCACTTCAAATAGAAGATGTAGAACTTAGATTGAAAATAAATCTTTTGTTCTTAATTCTGGAGAAAAACCTGTTTTTAATAAAATGCATGCTCTGAAAGAACTTAAATAATAATTTTCCACTCAGGGTAAAGGTTCAGCTTTGGATGAAAATGAGCATGAACTGCTGTAATCTAATGGCTGTTTAATAGTTTATTTGAAATGAATTTGGTTGGGTCAGTCTTTTTTCCAGTTTCTATCATCCAAAGCGATTAAAAAATCATCAACATCTGTGTGGGTATTCCCTGTAAAGACATCACCAAACTGAATAAATAGAAGCTATTGCTAAAAGAATTAATTCACATTTGAAGCATGTTGGCAGGTGTACTGCTATTACCACAGATGTTAATCATAGTAATAAAAAAAAATCTCTTTGATGTCTATTTTATAGCTGCCACATTCTAATAGTTATTATATGTCACAGTTTTATCAAATCTGAAAGAAAATAGCTTGAAAAAAAGAGTCCTGAGGATATGACTGGCTAAGCACTTCCTATGACATTAATATATTTTAGTAAGTTGTACTACCATGAATGTATTATGGCAACTGACCACGTGCATATCCCTACTTGCAGCAATACAAAATAAAATGGATTCATAATAAATAAGAATGGTCTCTGTTAAAACAATTTACTCTGAACACAAAGGGCCAATGAAAGAAAGTCAGTGTGAAAGGCAGGAGTGATAACTAGGAGGTAGGAACCAATAGCTTATTTAAATTTGCTAGCATAATTTTAAATACTTGTTTGGTCATACCCTCAAAAATAGAAAGTACAAATTTTAAATTTAAATAAGAACTTAATTTAAATTCATAACTCAAAATTGAAAGATTGATTTCATGTAGTAATTTTGTCTAAATTAGAAAAAATGTATGTTGAACTGCTTAGAAGGAATAAATGTGTATGTGGCACATTGTATTAACACTTGCATGTTAAGTTTTGCTTTCAAACCTGAAAAAATGCATACCTGTACTTATGCAAAATTTTCTTCAGAAAAAGAAATAAACAAAAAAGTTCAGATTTTTTAATGAATTTTCTGTAGGATTGGGATAACAAACAGACTTGTGTTATAACTGCTAAAAATTCTATTTAAAATTTTTGTTAGGATGTTTTGGTGTCAGATTTATCTATAGTAGTAGTGACCAGGATAGGGTCAATAGTTTTAACTGTTAAGACAGTAGATTTAGCTCTGCTGCAAGGAAGAATTTTTACAGTGAGGGTGTGAGGCACTGGAACAGGTTGCTCAGGGAAGTTGTAGATGCCCCACACCTGGAAACACTCAAGGCTCTCATCAGCCTGGTCTAGTGTAAGGTGTCCAAGTCTGGGGAGTTGGACTAGATCATGCTTAAATGTTCTCTCCATCTAAACCAGTCTATGATTTTTTGACATCATACTCAGCAATTAAAGTTTGGGGAAGAGACAAGGAAGGAAGGGAATTTTGTGGTGGTGGAGTTTATCTTCCCAAGTAACAATTAGCTGTGCTGCTCTCCAGGAAGCAGCTAAACATCTGCCTGCTGATGAGAAGTAGTGAATAAATCCTGTATTCTGCTTTGCTTGCATGCACAGCTTTGCTTCTCTCGTTAAAGTGTCCTCATCACAACCCACGAGTTTTCTTCCTCTCGCTCTTCTGATTCTCTCCCCCGCCCCACTGTGGGGGTAGTCAGTGACTCACTGGCTGGGGTCAGCCCACCACAAATAGAAAAGCATCTTGTTAAGTAATTGGATGACAGAATTGGCCACAGAGTTAGAGATAAGAAAAGCAAAACAAAACTCATTAGTACTACTACTACCAAAAAGATATATCTATCTCTAGGTGTTAACTCGTGTTTTCTTGCAAAGTATCACCCCACTTACACAGAACCTGGAACAAATGCACTCTGAATTAATGTGCTGGTTCCCTGAGCAATGAATTATGAAACAGATACTGCCTTAAAAAAGAACTTGTGTTAAGGTACAGACTCTCAATACAATGAACACTCAATTTGATTCTTGCTCCCCATAACATTCCTAGTATTTTTGTAGGTAAATCACAAGGATCTCCTTTTACTTCCCCAATTCCTCCCTCACAAACAGAGGGAAACAGAGTCAGTATTTCAAGACAGCTGCTGCATTTTTTTCCACTTCACAAATACCAGCTAAGAACAGCTAGGAAAGTCGGATTAATTTTCCTTTCTGTCTTCCTTGGGTGGGATACTAGTTAGAGAAAATCTTTCTTAATTCTAGTCCCTGACAGGAAATGGTAAATAAAGATGCCGAGACAGGTCCCTTACATTCTGATGTGCAGTCTGGTTTGTATCTTCTTTTACCAATGTTAGGGCAATGGTATATTATTTTTGGGCATGGGACAAGCTTTTAACCCATGATTGAAAAAAAAAAAAATACACTGACATGCAGAGGTAGAGAGAAAATGGATCTTTTCTATTAGATATGGTCCTCAAGAGATAAGGAAAAAGACTTGTATAGGTGATGAAGTGTGATAATAGGAAAGGCTGCAAGACAGTTGCTTAAGAAACAAGAACAACAAAGGGATAAACTACTGCAGGCATCACCAGAGCTGGAATGACATTGTACTGTGTACTATGTTTCCATAGCAACTAGCCATAGGAAGATGAATGTCTCATATTCACTGTGCTCTGCAGTACATGTCTATAAATCAAACTTGCATAAAAGAGCATAAGATTTCTTCCATGGGGTGGCTCTGAAAACCAGGTTATTTTCTCATTACTAGATAATTATATGAAAGAAATATGAGACAATTAGGTCATTTTTCTGTATGGAAAGTACCAATACATACAAAAGTACTAATATACCTCTACTGTGAGACATATCAATCTAAAGGCACAGTAGCATAAAAAGCCAATCATGGATGCTTTCTTTTCTTCCTAAAGGTCTGAGTTATGCTTCCTAGATTTAAAAACTGTACAGGAATTTTCTGACCACTTTTGGTTTGTAAGGCATTCTTCATCATTTATAGGTTCATCCACATTGACATGTGGTTGGTTTTCAGCTTACTTCTGTTATTACCATTGTCATTATCATGCTCTGAGACTTCAGCATACAAATAAACTATTTTTCTGAGCAAATGTTACAGCTAGGACAAATATTTTTTCAGCATCTGTAATTAATAATATTGTATAATTCAAATATGACATTCCTATTAATAAAAAAAAGGAAAACTACTTAGTTTTTTAAGAATTTGAATCCCACTTTAAAAGACATATTCACTGACAGGCCATTCATCACAAATAACTGTTGTAAAGAACTTGACACACTTCATATACATGTAGCTACCTGGAGATCAGCAGCAATAGTATAAAGCAATTCTTCTGTGTGCTTCCCATTACAGAGAACCCCACCATGAAAGACCATACAATTTACCTTAGCAGCCACTTCTGCAACTCCTGTGTCAAGAACTTTGAGTTTTTATGATACAATGGCATTCTAATCAGGCGCACATCAGGTGCATAATAAACCCTCTATCATTTTGTTGAATATGATTGCAATATTAGATCAGAAACAAATGTTACTCTACTGTTCAGGCAAGATTACAATCAGTTAATACAATCAAATATAAACTGAAAACCTGTCCACATTCTCTGAACTTCAGTAACAGCTGTATGCAGTATATTACTGACATTTGTACAAAAACAACCCCTGAGGAGAAAGAACATCTACATTAAATATTATTTTATCAGTCTGAGATGAGATTAGACATGTTCCTCAAGTGATTAAAATAAATTCAGTACAAGTAACAGGCCACAAACTCTGCAGTGAATTTGCAAGGACTGAGGCTTTTCAAGCTTTGTCTGAATTTGCTTGACCTGCACTGGAGATTCTACTTGCTTATATCTGTTACAACAGTTCTTTCAAGGATCAGGTGGCTATGCCTAATTTGTTTTCCTTAACTTGGTACAGGATAAACATAACTTTCCACAGATAGTAGTAACAAGAATTTCTTCTATGTAAAATTACATATTTATGTAGAGAAATATAGGTTGACATGACAGCAGATGTAAAGACGTGGCATGAGGAGTAGTAAAGGCATGGGAAGTTAAGATACAGGGCACAGCCTAACACTGATGGACCAAGACTAAAAACTCATGGTCAGTTAAAGACATGCAGACACAGCAACTGGACAAAAATATTTTTATAGGTGACAGACCAAAGAACAAATATCTGAAGTATATAGTATGTACCATATATTGGAAATTAGGATGCAATGTGAGCTTGTAGACCTCAGAAGAAAGAAGAAACATCCAGTGTAAGCTGGGTGGGCAAATATATTTCAATAACCCAAAGTAGATGCTAGAGAGAGAAGAAAATATACTTCTATATACTTCTATATACTTTTTCTGGTGAAGAAGTTGGGATGATGGAAATTTACTCTACCATGCCTGCCCTGAACCCATCCATTTGAGGACTGAGAGGAACATTTGAAGATAGAGGGTAACTATAGAGAAAGGGATAGGTAATAGGAGGTTAACTGCATTGAGACATTTTGCTGCATAGTATTTTTTATCCTTTTTTTTTTTTTTCAATTATTAAATCTGTACTAAAAATAATTCTTTTATTAGATTGTTAAGGTTTTAGCATATAGTAAAAATAAATATTGGCTTTAAGTATCAGGTGGATCTCCTCTGTAGCCATATAAAGATTTTGAGAATAACAGCTCCTTACAAGTGGATTATAGAATAATATAAGAATAATCCAGAATAAACCATTATTCTTTCTTGCTATATTATACTGAACATTTAAAGATTTTTTTCTTATGTTAATATTGCATATTAATAATGCATATATATGAATGATAAATAAAATTACTGCGTTTTCAAGCAAAAAGTTTATAAAAATGAGTTCAACATGTATGGTTGCCCTTATTAGGAGCATTTTGCATACCTAAAAATCAAGTCTACTTTCTCTGAAAGCTAAATTACTCTGGTGAGGCCCTTCCCTCCTCATGCAAATCAGTTACTGGTATTATTCCTTCCTTGTGTTCTGCATAGCTTGAATACACTTGTTTCCAATTTTACGTCTCAGAATATGTTGAGAATTACACTCCATAGCAGAAAATTCCCTGCTCTGTATGGTAAGTAGACAAGCTAAGTATTATGAATGTGCCTTTGACCTTTTTCCTACTTCCCTTCTGTTCCTGCCTTTGTGATATAAGCCACAGACTTTGCTTATTCTGCAAAATTTTATTTAATTTAAAGTATAAGAAAATAATGCATGCAACAATGCATTCCAAATTAAAGGAACCAGTAGCTGACAAGGTTTGAAGACTGCATTTCCACTGAAGAGAAAATATTATAAATGAACATAAAAAAACTCTTTTCGTTTAACAATATCAAAGACCTCTGAAATATACAAATTAAGCTTTTCCCCCCTCTTCTCAATATATACCTATGTTTTACTTTAGACTTGGAATGCTTTTTAAAGTTTAATTTCTCAGTCTTCATCACTGACTGTACTATGGGGAACATCACAGTGCTCACAGGATACAAACTGCATTTATTCCAGATGAAATTAAACTGAAGGATACACTCCTGGCACATATCCAAAGGACTCCATCTTCTAGGGATCAGTCTGTTGACCAGACTAGAATTAGGCCAAGTAACCCCCTCAATACAGATATTGGGTCCCCATCATAAACTTTTTGCTCTACAGACCTGATCCCTCTGTCTATTAATTGCTACACAGATAATTTTAGAACTTACATTTGATCAGTTATCACATTTATCATTTATTATATCTTCTAAGTATTGTACATTATTTTACATAAAAGAAATATTTTCACATTATTTTCAGTCCCAAAATTTAATTTTGATCTCTGCAGTAAAAAGAGGGAAGAACAAGAAACGTATCTACAAATATGAAAACACATATGCTTCATTTGTTACAACAGTCTATTGTAATATAGATGCTGTGTCACAAATACATGAAACTTCTGAAAAATATCCATGTCCAAAATATTTGTTATGGCTTTCTTTTCATAATCCAATTGTATAGACTTAATCCAATTGTATAGATCAATGTAGGACAAAAGTCATAACTCTGTTTCCCTAAATAAAGCTCAACATCCTTACTTTTGAACCAATCTCAGTTTGCAAGAAACCTCACCACTACTACCTTGCAATATGCACTCTTCTTTAACTAAATTTTTTTGAGACAGCTCTTGAACAGGGGTTTCCTGATGAGAGGAGGAAAATGTAAAAGCAAGGAGTTTTAAGCTTAAGAAACAGTACAGGCAACAAACTGCCTTCTGTATTTGTTAATATTTATTATTTTTTTAAATCCTATTTATAAATTTATGTTAATTATTACATTTTTACAAATTAATTTGTGTATAATCTTGATTAATAAAGTCACTGAAACAGTAATAGTGCTGAAGCTTTTACCTTCAGCTGCATGACAGAATCTTATAATTTCAATTAACTGAAACAACAAAAAGAGTGTTATCCAAATATATGGATCAATTTGTTAATCTTACCTGGTGGATTCAAATATGATTTTTCAGATAATTTAGGAGAAACGGAATTGAAAGCTCTCTTGAAGTCTTCAAAAGCCAAAAATCCTCTATAATCTAGATCAAGAACAGGCAAGAGAAAAATAATGCAAGTTATGGTGTTTTTTAAAACTACTTAATGCAATGTTTGCATGTAAGGTAATCAATTCCCAATTCTGAAATAATGATACACTCTAAGTTACTTTGCATTTTGCATTAGCAAAATGTTTTAGAAAGGCTATAATATAAAGATGAACAATCTAAAACAGATTTTATACTGACTATTCCCTTTTGCCACTGTGAACTCTGTTCAATGTGCCTACAACTCTTCTTATTTGTCTTCATTTTAAAAGGAGATATTTTGAAAAATTGAACAAACAAATTCACGATTTTAAATTTGCAAACCTTTGAAAAATTAGACTATAAGATATTCAAAACTACACTTCAAATCTACCCTTTTCACTGACAACTTAGGTATTCTGAACATTGTGTTTCAGATTTTTTGTTTTTTTCACAAATGTTACAATCCATTTATTCAAATTATAAGTTCAGTTTAATCCTGAGGAATGCATCATATCAGAGCAATATCAGCTGATCCATTAGTTAGGCTATGAATGAATTCACTTCCAGAGTCATCTGGAAAATCAAGCACCTCAAAAAAGGCTACTGCATGCTGTGTGCAGCAGACAGCAAGGCAACTAAAAGCACAGTACTTGAAACAGTTAAATCCTTTGAAATAACTCACTAAAAATAACACTTGAAAAGCTACTTTTAGTTCATGGCAAAAAGCTGAATGCATGCTTATCAGATCATCCCAACATCTGATCTGCCATATGCTTCACTTTCCCTCTTTTCAAGGACCATAGTCCTGCCTGAGATCAGGGAGGAAAAGGCAGAAGATCTGAAAATCCATCAGCTCAGACATTCCTGATAGTTTTCCCTTTTTCATTTTGGTGATGGGGCATCCTCTGCTGTTTAACAAGAATAGGAAAGAATCTCCACATCTACTTCCCAACGTGAATGAGAAAAAAACCCTTGTTGCTTTGGTTTCCCTTCCTCGGTCTGTTATGAGAAGTAAAAGAGATCTATAGCCACAGCCAAGGAAATTGGTACAACCTGTGGCATAACCCAGTGAGAAAAGATGAGCCAGAGACATCATGAGAGGCAGTAACAGCAAACAGGTGGGGTGGATGGTCAGAGATTTCCTTTAACAGCTGGAGGAGCTCCTACTACCACAGAAGAGCTACAGCCTAGAACTCCAGCTGTAGTAGCTGCAGTCCACTGACTCTGACTTTATTTATAGTCACATCAACATCATCTTTATTAGTCTAGTACTGTTTTATTTAACTTTTCTGCATCCAAGATATCTCATCTTATTTCCTTCAGGTATTCTGTTTTGCTTAATTGCTTCAGAAATAAATTAATATTTCAAATATTAAGAAGGAAAAAATCTTTATGTTGCATATAAAGAGCTGTAAATACTTGCTTGTTTCATTGCTGCCTAACTGTGCAACCTTCTTTGTGGTCATAAGATTTAACAAACTTTTCAAATAATAGACCTAGAAAAATCTAAAATTAAATAAATCTTGCTGCCAAAAAAACCAAACACCAGTTTCATTTTTCTCCTTAAACATACACACAACTAAGGCCTACTGATTATGAATAGTTTTAATTATAAAAATAAAACTGAAATAATAACGTTCCAAATTGGAGCATAATCATGAAAAAAAATCAATATAGTTTAATTTTTCTCACATATTTTGTATACTTGAGTATAACACTTCTGTTTATCTCTACCATTTTCTTGTTACCTGCCATCTCATGTTTCTTTACACTGGAGAGAAACCTGGACTTTTTTAAGCCAATAGCATTTGCATGCCATGGATAAAGATCCATGCTGCATAAACAATCTACCTGGCATCATTCCCAGAAGCAAAGTCTGAAATAATGTATAACCCCAGCTACAGATTCTTGTGAAATCCATAATAAAATTGAGTGTAAAACTGAATTGGTTATTCCTTCTGTATGCTATATGAAAGTATTTGCTTGCACATTCATCTTACCATTCTAATGAACAGAAAATTAAAGAAATTAAAATGTAAATCTAGTTTATATGCTCTTAATTGACCATTTCTTCTAAAATCTAAGTAAAACATAAATGTCAATAAACAAAAATCTGACCTCCAAAAGTTAAGGCCTCTCCATAAAACATGCAAAAATCCTGACAGAAAAATTCAGCAGATGAATTTTTTTTTTTGGCAAAGGAATTCTACTTCAGTTCAATATGTAAACACAGATGAATACTCTTTTCTCATAATTTCTGATACATTATTTATGTTCATCTTAAACAAATTAGTTTTCTTGAGAAAGCAAGATGACTGTATCCTACAGGAATTTTTCCATTATCTAGTAACATAACAAAAGCTCTGCACTTCTTTTTCTTTTGATTCATTCATATTCTCTTCTTTCTGCAGTGGCTCAAAAGCACAACTCCTTCAGCTCCACCTGCTGTCTCAATTCAAATCTATGTACCAGTGTACAGATTTCCAGTGCTGCTTTGCTTACTTCTTCTTGGAAAATCATATATTAAGAACTATTACCATCTCAGTTTCCAGGATTACACAGTCTTGCTGCTTTCAACTGCTAGGTTCTGTACATGCACCATTTCTATAATAACAGAGGTTGCCCAAACATGCTGAACTTGCCTGCATGAGCAGCTTTCCATTCAATTGGATAACTGTGGAAATGAAACGATAAAAAGCAGTGTAAGCTTTCCATCCACTTATTCCTTCTCTTTCAGAGTAACATAAGAGCCCAGAAAATTACAGTATACAATTTTCCTTTTATAGAATGACTCCTATAATAGAGTCCCATCTATTCATTGATTTGGAGAGCTGCCGATTCATGTGCTACTAGAACAGGCTGTAAAGCTATGACAACACACAAAAAAAGACATCTTAAAATTATAAAAACCATTAGGTATTAACAAATCCATGATCTATTTTGGTATCTTAGTTCACTATTTCTGGTTCAGACATTCATGTGGTTTCTTTCTCTTGGGAAAAAAAAAAAAACCCAAAACAAACAGTATTTATTTTGTATTTATTGCCTAAATTAAAGATTAACAAGTAAGGGTGCAGTTTAATGAGCATATGTGTTAGCATCAACAGTAAACAGAAGCAGCCTCCATAATACCTTTCAAATATATTGATACAAATACCTGTGGAGCCATATGGTGAAAGGGAAGATGGAATTTATCAATAAAAGCAACCTCTTTTTTTTGCTATTTCATTTTTATATGAATAATTTGTCCAATAAGTCTTACCACATGACCCCACAAATAGAAGTTTGAGTGTAATTTGAAAAGTCAAGGACAAGAATAGCTGTATCAAAATTAATTTGGTAAATCTGTGAAAAAAACTTGAATAAATATATAGAAAAAAAATAGGAGGAAATGCAAAAATATTTGCATTATTTATGCTTCTACAGCTTTTCTGATACTCACCTTATTTTATGTACTATATATTTCCTTTAGTGTCTTTCAGCAGGCTCACTACTTTATCTGACAGGAACACTGGAGTGACACGTGTTGATTAGCAAATTTCCAAGATTCACTAATACTCACTAATACTAGTGTGTTATCAGGATTCATTAATAGTACAAAAGTTTTAAGCTAAATTACATGATGAGAACAATTTTAACAAAAAATATTTTTCAGAACTGATTTAAGAGGTGACCAAGAGATCCCTGCAAAACATCTTTGAACAACATGAGGAAGAGAAAGGGAGTATATAGCCAAGAAGAGAGGTCCACTTTGAGCTACATTTATATAGTTTTCTTGACACAACCGTGTGCTCATGAATCTAAACTCTTACATCTGCGTTATCAGAGTACAAGACTGCACATAGCTGCAGCACTTAGCCACCTGAAGGGAGACCACATGTGAGCAGATTCCAGAGCAACCTAAGTTTATTATCCTCTGGAGAAAGGACAAGTCAAATATGAGGAGACCCTTCAGCTAAAGCTGTATGTCCCACCTGGCCTGCAACACTTTCCCCATGACCATATCAGGTATATAAACAGACTAGGGAGTCCTTTTTAGAAAGCTTTGATAAGATGTGCCAGCAGAGCAGCTGGCAGCAGCCTTGAGCTCAGACTGCCATTCTCTACTCTGGATGTCAGGGTGTTCTGCTGCTGGCATCTTGTTCAGCAGCAGCTGTTAACCTGCTGCTGTCCTGTGAAGGAAAACATGGACACTGGGGGCCTGGCCTCCCAGAAACATTGTAGGGAGTGCTTTAAGTGAGATCTAAATGTAACAGTACCAGGAAGGAAACTTCATCTTGGGAAACTATGCATTTTAAAAACTAGAATTCCTGCAGTTCCCTTTTCATTTGGAATATTAAATGCTAGCAGCTGGTTAGCTGAATGGTTGCTAAAATATAAGAGCATTTTAGATTACTTCAAATAATTTTTGGGGAAAGAGGATCACTGAATCAAACTGTTAAAAAAAGAAAAAAGTCTTGTAGACATGATGCCTATAACATAGCTAGTTCCCACACGGTATTTGTATGCAAATATACATACAGTATCAGTTCAACTATGAGTTTAATCTGTCTACATTTTTCCCAGTTATTTGCCTCAGAAGGTTTAATTTTAAACATTAAAATTACATAAAGTTCAAAATTTCTACTAATGACCACACTAAAGTAATATTTTGCAAACAATATAGCATTTTAATAACAAATAATTTAGAAAAAATAAGGTGGAGTAGGAATATGATTCAAATTCTTAGGGCTCCCTTTCTCCAATGAAGAGCTCATTCACGACATCTAGTGGGTAAAGTCAGTATTACTTTTCAT
The DNA here is from genome assembly GCF_903797595.1 of Erithacus rubecula. NCBI lineage: Eukaryota > Metazoa > Chordata > Aves > Passeriformes > Muscicapidae > Erithacus > Erithacus rubecula. The sequence goes on from NC_136688.1 coordinate 44,209,542, forward strand.
GGAATAAATGCAAATGTGACCAAAAAAATGCAGCAACAATTTAATAAAAATTCAGTTGCTCGATTGCAGTTGATGATGCAAAGAAATTGCCATTTCTACTGAAAAAATTATGTTAGTATGTAGCACAGTTGAAAAACAGTTTCACCTTAAGAAATAATGCGTGCACACTATTCCCCCATCTCTTGCAAAAGCAATTGAAAGGAGTCTCTTTGCCAGGGCTGTTCTTAATAGTTTCCAAAAAAATAGAAGGGCTGTTTCTATAGCCTAGTGAATTTTGCCAGCAAAGCCATATGCACAATAACATGCTCGAGAACTGGATCCTAACAATCAACTTTTAGGATTGCAACATCTGCATTTGGTTTCTCTCTGGTGCACAGAGAAAGTTGTTTCTTAGAATCAGATTAAAAACAACATGCACGTTGAAAGGAACACACATAGGACCTAGTCATCAGCAAAAGCAAAACATGTGGTTGTGCTACAAACCTTACCTAATGCACCCTAGCAGAAGCTAAAAAAAAAAAAAAATCTGCCTCTCCAGGGACCTTTTAGGGATCTCCATAATGACCAGTAATTGAGTAAAGGGCAAGAGTTGCTGGAATTGGGCCCATTTAAGGAGCTAGCAAAACCACTAGATGACAGACACAGCACTAGAACAAGGTTTCTTAATTTTTGTGCAGCTGCACAGACAAAATGGTCTAACAGGTGGTCACAGTAGTGCCTAAAGCCACAGCAGGTGTGACTTGGCATCTATTCAGGAAGAAATAACTAAACCTGCATCTTCTGTCTTCCCAGGAGTCCTCTACCTCTATTCTCTTTCCAAGCAGATGCCATCATTGACTCCTGCACAGAGCCTGCTCTTGTTTAAATGCCTTAAGCATGTTTTGAGTACTCCTGCTGGAAGAAACATCCAGGGAATTTGACAGAACACTTAATTTTTATATAGTAAAAATAGCTAGGAGAACACAGATAAGGAAGAAGCTGAGCATTTTTTTAATTCATAATTCAGCAGTTAAGACTCATGTTAGAAGCCTTGAGCATTTTTAAATCTGGCCATAGTTCATTGAGAAAATGTTTACCCACAACTGAAACACATTTCATAGTTTGCTAAAACATTTTTGTGGGTTTTACTCTAAATTATGGTAGATGCAACTTTGTTTATGACCCATCAAGACAGTTTTTGTAAAATATGTGTTTAATTTTAAAAATACTAATAATTACTTACAAGTGGTCATTGGGTAAGAAGATTGTTGAACCTGGAGAATAAAGGATTATTCATCCTTTCTATACATTATATATATATATAGTACACTTCATACTAGATTGGACTCATTTATTGACATGCCATCAGAAAGACAGACTAACAGACACAGTGTGTATTCTGAAATCTTTAGTGTTCTTCATATTCTTTTTAAAGTCACTTGTTGTTATGTGAGTAAAAACATGACTTCCAAAACTACATCAAGCCATACAAAATAAGCTGTATTTTCCTGTAAGTATGGAAACACATTCTTTCTCTCAATTAAGCTTTTTTTTCCTTAAGATTTCTGTAGAAATGTAGATTTACATTTAAGACCCATCTAAAAATGTCCTATGACTCGAAACTAATATCAGATACATTTTTGAGAGCACATGTTTATTATTGGAACATGCAGCAGTTTCACATTTACTGAAACCACTGAATAAAGAAATTGAATGTACCACTAATAAAAACCAGTAACAAGCTGAGTAAGTTATTTACTTTATATATCATGTACATATATGAAACACAATACAGCCTTCTGTTCATCACAGTCTTCAGCAGAAAAGCCAGGGGTTTTATTCTTTTCTTTTGAAATAAATACCTGCAAACCATAAAATTACTTTTTGGATTTGTAGGTATTTCTGTTCACCACACCTACAGCAATCCACTCCAATTAGTGTAGACCAGTCAGTACACAGTGTTCTCAATATCGAGACATCTATATGCTGGATCTTCAGAACATTAATGAAAAAATATATACCTTTGATGGTTTCTAGCAAAAAAACATGACTAGACCAACTGTAGAATCTTCTCTGCTTAAATTGCCTTTTGCCATCTTCATTGTATGCTTCAAAAACCTACAGAAAGAGATTTGCATTAAAAACCAATAAACCTAACCTATGATTTTTTGCTTTGCATAACTGTTATAGGAAAAATAAAAGAGGCACTTGGTGAATCACCTTTATTCATCTACTCTGTTCCAGTAGAACTAAAAATGGGCTGAGTCCATTCAGTTTGGGATTTTTAGGTTAAAATTAAATTTTTCATACTGCTTCATTCTACGTGCTTATAATGAAAAAGCTTTTTGCAAACTTAGAATGTTTACTACGGACTTCTAGGAAAGAAATCACATGAAATTTGCTTCTACCAGACCCTAGCTTTTTCTTGAAAAAAAAACAGATAGCTTTAATTCTCAGTTAAGTCACTATACAGACCGGAATTATGAGGAGACAGTGTGATGAAAGTGCAGTCAGAAGCCATCAAATTTTCTGAAGTACTAATAGAAAACAAAAAAGCATTTCCGGAGCTATACTTAGAGACTACACTCATAACATACAAAATCATTCAAGAGCTTTTACTACAGAACACCTTCAGCACGGGTTGAGCATTTCAGGAAAAAGCAGTATACACAACTCTGAGGACAAGCATTAAGAAAATTCCAGAGACCAGATGAATTTTCAGGAAAGCTTTCCCAGGAGTAGCCTGCCGTGCTGGCGCTTCCAGAATTTGTCACCAGCAGCCACAAGCTTACGATAAATTAAGAGTAACAAGAACAGAGCGCGCAGCTCACTGGAACAGCCAAAGCGCGCTTTGATGCGGGCCGCGCTCCAACTTTGATTAATTTCACACCTGCGTTCCTCCCACCCCTTCCCGAAGTCCTCACGCAGTTATCTCATTAGCGGGGCACTTCAGACACAGTAATTAGCACCGCGCCGAACGAACCATTATGCAAATTCCGCACTTGCCCGTGACCAATGCTAAGGGCAAAGGAGGGCCGGTTAGTGTGACCCAGCTCCCCGAGCCGTGCCCGCTCTGCCGGCGCAGCCCCGGAGCCGCCCGACGCCTCACGGCGGGCGCGCGCCGCCGGCTCAGGGGCGGGGCTGGGCCGCGCCGGGAGGGCGGGGCCGGGCCCGGGCCTGCTCTCCTGCTCTCGGTCCCAGCGCGGGCGCCGCCGGGCACGGCGGGGTGGTGAGTACCCCGCGGGGTGGTGAGTGTGCGGTGGCGGGGAGCCCGCCGGGCTGCGGGGCCGGAGCGGCTGCCGGGACTCTGGTGCCGTAGCCCGCGCCGCGCCTCCCGCGGGCGCTGCCTTCGCCGTGGGGCGGCGGCGGGAGCCGCGGCCGGGGCCGCACGGCCTTCGGCGGCGGGGGGGCGGCGGTGGCCGGGTTCCGCCGCCGCGGTTCGGCGGGAGGCGGCGGAGGGGCTCGCCGGAGCAGTGGGGTGGCGGAGGGAGGCTGCGGTCCCGGAGTGTCCCGCGGGGGCTGCCGGAAAGCGCCGCCCCGGCCCTGCGCTCCGGAATCCGCTCAGCAGAGCGCGCTGGATCGCTCAGCCGAGGGGAAATACTGAATCGTGCAAATCGCACATGATTTTCTGAATGCATTCCTACAGGCGCCTCTGTCTTAGCCCGTTTTCCACGTGCGGGTTTTCACATTTGCTACTTCCCATTTCATGGTTGCCCCCTTTGCACGTGTTCCTTTGTTTCCCGGGCGCAGAAACAAGCCATGTACACTATGAAATTTCCCGGAGATTCTGCCAAATACCAGAGGACAGTTTCTTAGTAATAAACAAATGGAAACTAGGAAAAGAGACAGACTTGAGAGTGACAAAAACGTACAATTTTCATTTCGTGTTTTTTCATCCATAGGAACATGCTTCAGGAAGGCGCACACGGTAAATGGGCAATATCTAGCAGTGATGAAAGTGCCGAGGAAAATTCTGACAGTGAAAAACCATGTACATCTTCACTATCGGATGCTGCATGTGGTAAAACAAGTGACCCACAATATCCATGCTCTGAAGCTAGGAAAGCTGCTCACAAGAGAAAAGCTTCTCCCCTGAAGTTCACTGATACAAGTCTTTCTACAGAATCACCTCCAGCAGTAAAACAGCGACCAAGCCAAGAAGGCTCAGGCTGGTGTCTTTCTAGTAGTGATGAGGAGCCTGAAGATCAGCACAATCATGCACACAAAGAAACAGGGAAAGAGGAAAAATATGATGTGCCCAAAGAGCATCCTTTGAATCTTTGCAAAGATGACAAACTTTTAGAGAATGTGAAAGAAGAGGAGTATAATGTCACACCCAGTGAAGCCCAAGATACCTGGGATTTGGTGACTGGAGGCAATCATTTCAGGTTTTTTCTCACTAAAGTCAGTGGAATTGAACAGAACTATAATTCTGGAGCCCTGCACATAAAAGGTGAACAAGTGGCTTCTACTAGAAGAGGGCTTTTGGGAGAAAGCAAGAGAATACTTATTTTTACTTTGTGGGTATTTTTAAATGCCTGTATTTCTCGGTGTCGCTGACACCAAGTCGTATTCTAACGTGCAAGTTTCTAAAAATTGGTTCTGTTATCTGGACCTTTCTCATTTAGAAGTATAGTGTGTAAAGCATTATTTGCTGATACATTGTAACTTGAGTGAGGCTGCAGAAAGCCAATGAGAATTTAGCCAAGGCTAGTCGTGCTGCTTCTTATTGCTGCTTTTCCTCTGAGCTAGTCTGGGGAAAACCACTTGTCTTTGTGGCACTTAAAGGGGTGTTTTTCTTGGGTGCACAACTTCCAGGGTAGTTGTTTGCACCTGCCTTCATGCTGCTGAGTGGTTTGGAACTAGTAATTGACTATTACTAGATGCAGTACTTCTGGAGTTCTGTGTCTAGTGTTCATGGATCTATTTAAATTCAGCTGTCCATCAGTCAAGATGGAGGGGAGTCTTTGGTGTACAATACTGATGCTTCAGGAATACTGTTAGTTGTCATTCGATGTAAGGGGAAGAGCTTTGTGCACCTGTAAACATCCCTGTAGTTAGAAATAAAATCTTACACATCACAAGGCAGAATAAAAACCTAGTATTAATAAGAGAATTGTGTATAGAAATACAATAAAACAAGGGAAGAAAAAACCTGTAGTTCTTTGAGGGAGAAGAAATTGCTCAAGATAATTAGATTGTAACTTTTCCTCAGCCTCATGCCTGTTAGCACAAGCAGATGCCAGACACTTCAGTTTCTGTACTACAGGATGTTTTTATATGCTTTGTGAATTTGTGGCTTTTGGCCTGTCCTGTCTTGGGAGTCCTGTTGGGTGATTAGTTGAGCTGGTGGACAGGCAGTATTCTTTGTTTGTTTAACCTGCTAAACCAGATTTCTGTAGAGCTAGGACATTAAATAGTTTGCACATCCTGGTAATTACTTGTAGGATATGTTTTAAAGTTGGTGCTGTGCTTTAGTTTTGAGGTTATAAATTCCCAGTTGGATTAGTTTCCTGTATTACTGTAATTGAACTATGGATACACTTATCCCACAATCAGTCTGCAGCAGATAAATGAACATTAACTATGCCCTTATTGCTGCTAACCTGCCACAGTTCTTCTGTTTTTCAAGCCCACTAGAAGGGGAGAAGGTAGTTTAGTTTCCCTTTCCCAATATGATGTTGGACTTTTTCCTAATCAGCTTTTAAAAGTTTTTTCTGTTTTGAGAGGATTATTAATTTTTAAAAGCATATGATCCTAAGTGATTCACAGGAGAGTTAATGACTTGAATACTTGGAGCTGTAAACTTGTGAATGCCTCTGTTACACCAGGTCTATGAACAATCTGGCCCTTGTGCTGTGGTAGTTATCAAGCTGCAAAATGTTTACTTGAAGTCTTATTTATTTATTCTTTAATATTTTTAATAGATATTTTGTCTCCTCTTTTTGGAACTCTCATATCTTCTGCCCAGGTGAGTCTCCTGTTTGCCAAACTGATTTCACTTGCTTGTTTCACTTCATTAATCTTAAACTTGATAACCCACACTTGTGCTACGTAGCTGATATTAGCAGGGAACCTCGTTAAAATACAGAGGGAATTCTAAATGTTTTCAACTGTTGAACAATTTTTTTAAATATAAACACCATCCTATGTTCTGCTGTAGAATTCAGGCAATCATAAGACTACTTTCTCCTGTTTTTGAGGAATGTGCAACTGAGAAGCATGTATTTATGTTCATTTGAATGAAGGTTTTTGAAAGAAAGAATGCCTTGCAATCTAGGAATGATATCTTTGTTATTTCCTAGAAGCTTTTGTTAATTCCTAGATAACTTTGTTATTTCCTAGATGCCATCATTCGTGATATAAACACATGGCAAAGAGATGGTCCTTGAACCTGAGCTTTTACATTATATGCATGTGATTGGTTTTTTTTCTGCATGGTAAATTTTGTGAGCACTAATGCACACTTGTGAGAAATTTAAATTCGTTCTTGAATTGTTAAAGAGAAATGAAAGGATTTGTAAGTCAAAAATACACCTGTTTTTAGAATATGCTATATATGATGTAAGTAGTAATGTGTGATGACTTTACATAGAAAACTTTTTTGCTATAGTTTATTGATCTAGCTGTTTTTTTCTTTTTAATGAGTCTGTTTTCTTTTTCTTACATACAAGTTTAACTACTGTATAGATGTGGGATGGCTTGTAAGACAGTACCCACAGGAATTCAGGTATGTTTATTTTACAAAGGTGAAATGATGAAATTTCCAGATGGTTTCTGTTCATACAGGGTTCTGTTTAAGTGAATGGTAAACACTTCTTTGCAGTGTGATGATTGTTTCTAATTGGATATGTATACTCTTACTTTTCTTTCTACTCTTATTCCACAGTTACAGTTCTCTGATTTCTTTACTTTTTTTGAGACTTGTAAATGATCAGAGTTCAGGATAGCTGATTTCTGGTTATTATTGGTTAACACTGAGGAGGTCCTATTGTGGCCACAATGACATGGCAGTAGATGACCTATAAATATGGAACAAGAAGCTTTTTGCCATACAGTTTACTGAGTCAAGAGCCAGGTAGTGCCAGATAGAGAAAAGAGAGAGTATTGGAAGGCCACACAGAAAACTGTGTGTAAAGGATCAGGATGATTTCATGGATATGATAATAGAAAGTTGATTGATATTGTCATAAAAACACTTGCATGCTTGAAATTCCTTTTTGATAATTGCAAACTCCTGCAGATGAAGTGAGCATATAATGTGTCTTTTTTTTTTTTTTTTTTCATATTACTGCATGTGCAGTAGAATCACAGGGTGGATAAGGTTGGAAGGACCACAGTGAGTTAGGCAGCACACCATTCCTTGTGGGATCCTGCTCTACACGTGTCAGAAAGCTGTCATCAATACTTTCAGGGAACTTCCTGTACTGTTAATGTGTTGTGTTGATTCTCCAGCAGATGTCAGGGTAGTTAGTCCCTCACAAGAACTGGGGTCTGAGGCTGCTTGTACTGCTGCTGTAGAAGGCCTCATCCACTTAGTCCTGCTGATCAGATGGCAGGCAGCAAACACCCACGGCAGTGTCACTCTTACTCATCTGCTCTTTTATCCTAACCCATAATATCTTGATTGATATGTTCAAGTGTTGCCTCATGTGGAGAGCAACTCTACTACTGCACCTTCCTGTCTTTCCTAAACAGCATGTCGCCCTTCATGACAATATTCCAGTTGTGTGAGCTGAGCTATCCCACCATGTCTCTGTAATTACAATGAGATCAAAGCCCTGTGACTGCACACAGATCTCCAGTTCCTCCTGTGTGTACTGTGGTATGCAGGTGTTCTATAGAAGTATTTGAGTGTGCCAGTATCCTGCTGGGGGTGTGAAGGGATGTCCCATAGTCCTGTCCTGTGTGTATGTATTTGACTGCTTGTACTCTGCAGTTATCTCCATCCTGTCCCATCACTCCCTCTAAGTGGCAGGAGAAAAAAGACCACAACTTGTGCTCCAGGTGTCTTGACTGGTTGTCCTAAGACCCTGAAGTCCCTCTTGCTTGTCTGCAGCCTTGTTGGGACTTTGTTGGTACTCACTTGAAAAATCCATAATAATCAGTGGGCTGAGCCAGACTGGGAACTTTCTTGGTGGTGACCCTTACCTGGATCCCAGAGAGGCAACACACCTCCCTACGGATTAGATCTGGTTGGCAGGACCAGAAGTGTAGTTTTAGGGAGAGATCACCAAATTACTACCAGAATAGACCCTCTCCTTTTCCCTATCAATCTTCCATCTTCTCTGTAAGATAATAATTGCTAAATTGTCTTAGATCCACATTGTGTATATTGGTGCTTTTGAGAGCTTATATTTGTCTGTTTCCAGCTCTAGGGATGGGAGTTTATTTAATGATCTTGTATTAAAAAATTTTATTGTATCTGCTTTACTCCAAGCTTCCTGTTTCCCTTTTTTTCTCCTTTACAATTTTCCAGTGTCTATTCTTTAGAGGTTCTATTGTAGTTACTGCTATTTTGAGTTGTTAAGAAGGCCTGTTGATCTCAGTGCCATCTTTCTGCTGGGCTATCTGATGTAGGGGCCAGATGTCATAGCTACATGAAGGAATGGTTTAGGCTAATTGCTGATTCACTTGGTGTTTTAATGGTAATCTCCTTTTGTTTAAGGAAGAAGCCATTGCTGATAGTTCACGGTGAGAAGAGGGAATCCAAAGCTGAACTAATTGCACAAGCACGGCCTTATGAGAATATTAGCTTTTGTCAGGTAATTAATATTTGTATCATCCTTTGGTTGAAGTTAAGCCATCTTTTACACTCCGAGTGTTGTTACTGATAAAAAGACACACCTTATCTGGGAAGTTTTTTGTTACAGGACCATAGGAACATGGTAACAGTGATCCTGGTCAGATGTGATTATGGTAGGCTTCACCCACAAATGTTTGTATAGAACAGCTGCCCACAGAAATGTCACAGGGCTCAGAGAAGAGCTGCTCACCTTTTGTGGCACAAGTTCTGGAACAGTTCCAGCAAGAGTGTCATTACCATTTAAAGTCTAGCTTATAGAAAGTGGAGAGTGCATTAGAATTATTGGGAAGGAAGAGAATGTGTTTTGTGATCTATCCACTAGAGAGCAGTGAAATTAAACAAAATAAGAAGCAATGCACAATTTTAAATTTTAATTGTATTAATTTTGCACAATTAAAAATTGTACAGCAGTTTTTAATGAACTTTTAATTTTGTAGGCTAAACTGGATATTGCATTTGGAACTCACCATACGTAAGTAACACTATGAAACAGAAAGGTCTGCAGCAAAACTGGGTTTCATAGAAATTGTTCAGTCTTAAAGCTTCCAGAAACAGCTTCTATTTAGAAATGACAGGATTGTTGTAGTTTATTGAGATAAATCAGCTATTGAGTAGATATGAGATGTGAAAGTTAAGCAGTTGAACTGGTCTAAGACAGGTGGACTGCAGGTCCTAGCTCATAACTCATGGCTTAATACCAAAACTGTAATGCAAACTTAATCAGTCATGGGCATAGGAACAACACAACACTAATTTACTGATCATGTTTTTCAGTTCATGTGGAAAATCTGAGTCTGGGGAGGTCTTCTCAAAGAATAAACTTGAATTGGATGTAATATAAGTGTCACAAAGCAAATTTTGTAGATAGAAATCTACAGATAAGAACAGATCTTATGTTTTAGCAAAGGTCTTTTGGGCTCAGTTTGGGTTTCACATCTCATGCTTTGGGATATTTTTGGATATTCTGTCTTTACCCAGCTGATGAAAACTTGGATATGAAAATCTGAGCAATTTTTTTACAAAGGATACAGATGTGTGTGTTTATCTCAGTTACTATTTTAAAATTCCTTTGTGCTGTAGCTTGAGTTAAGAATAAAAAATAAATAGCTTTTTTGCCATCAAAATGGTTAGCTCTATACATACCTTATTTTAAAGTAAAAGTCAGTTTAAGAGGAAGTAACTAGGTTTTAATAAATTCAGCTATAAGTAAAGGCCTTTCAGTGTTCCTTAGTGGTTTTTCTGACTCTGAAAAGAGATAAGTTTATCTGAAGAACTATGCAAATATATGAAGTGTTATACAAGTATTCACTTTGTTGTGGGTAAATAGTTGCATAAGATCTTAAGCTGTACTCTGGAATAAAATGTATGGGGATAGTCTAATGATGTGTGAGCTTGGCATGCACGTGGATTAAAGTCTAAGTACTTGCATGATGCAGAACAAATTTTTGAAAATAATTACCTTGGAGCTTTTTAATGAATTGCTAATTTATCTCCCACTCTCAATACACTTGAAATAGATGAAGAGTTATATATCTTTTTTTAAAGGAAAATGATGTTGTTGCTATATGAAGAAGGTCTTCGAGTTGTGATACATACATCTAATCTTATTGCTGAAGATTGGCACCAGAAAACTCAGGGGTAAGCAACAATCCCTAGCAGGTGAATGTTTAATACTTTCTATAGGTATTTGCTACTGCTGGAGATGTGATATTATGTGATCCAATATTGCAAGCCTTGCACTCTTAAGACAGAGCTTTCTAAAACAAAAATTACAAAAATTGGACATAGAATGCGGGGAGCTAAGTCTGAACTCTGCTTGCTTCCTCCTGTTAACAAAACTATCTTCCCAGTTGGCTGATAGCTTAAAATCAGTCTGACTGATAGAAAATTTTATTATGCTGTGCTGTCTCTTCATGAAAAACTACATACCTATAAAGTATGCCATTTAAATAGATGTGAGGCAGATATTATAAAATTATCTTAATAGTGCATGAATAATGTGGATGTACAAATGTTCTGGTTTTGTTGTGATTGTATCTAGAATGTAGTCTGATAAATGTTGGACATTATTGGTTCTGTAATACAGTAGATGACCTAGTATTTGCCCAGTCTCTTTTCCTGATAAAGAATTTTTTTCTTTATTTCTTTTTTTTGGTAGAAGTTTTTAAATTTAATGACTACCTTAGGACATAGTTTTGTTGAGAGCACAAAAAACAGGATTAAGTGGCATATTAATATAAGGGTCCTCAACCTCTTCAGTTTTTTGGCTATTTTTATGGGAGCATTTTTTAGTTAGATGACCACAATAAATCAGGGTATAAAATTTCTTCAAACTAATGGTAAGTTGCTTTTCAGAAGTTACTGTCACTTTGACATCAATTTTGCTGCCATTAAATATGACAGGGTTTTGAGACTACTTGTCTGAGACAAGCTCTTTGAGTGGCAAAAATAGCCACTGATATTTTTTGCCTTTAAATCTTATGGGTGCCTTTAGTATCTTGTGAAAGCTAAGAAGGCATGAAAATACCTATTGGGATACTTAACAAGTTCCTCTACTTGTCAAATATGAGAAATATTTTCTTTTTTAGCTTTTGCATACTGCAGTACTATGCAGTATCACAGTATGGTGATTCTGCATTTCAGAGGATAGTATCAACACATTGTAAAGTTGATGAAGAAGAATTTTTGGTCCCCGTAGCTGCAACAATGTGTGACTGGAAAGAAATGCTAAATGTTTTCCCTGTGTGGTGTCCAACCTATTTTACTCTCATGGAGGTTATTGAGAGGCAACCTGTTACTGTGTGGCACTCTTCAAATGATACAAACCTTTCAGATGCTTTAATTGGTGATTTTCTTTGCAGCTGTGGAAACCATTAGTTTAGCAGAACACATTGCAGTGTTCTATTCCTATAGAAAATGTTGATGAGGGGATTGTTGTTTTCATTTGAAAGTGTTTTATGATTTCAAGTATGAGCTGAATTTGTAGATGTAAAGACAAGACATCTATCATTAGTTCACAATGAATCTGTGGAGTATTTGTTTAGGACCTTCAGATGTGCTTTACTCACGTGCTAAACCCATGTGTTATTGATGCATAGTCTACTTGTTTATGTGGCTGATTTTTTTTTCTTTTTTTTCTTTTAAGAATATGGCTAAGCCCTTTATATCCAAGGCTACCTAAAGAAGCATCTGGTTCTGCTGGTGAATCTGCAACTAATTTTAAATCTGACCTAATAAGTTACTTGGCAGCTTACAGTTCTCCTGCACTCAAGGAATGGATAGATCTGATTCAAGAGCATGATTTATCAGAAACAAGGTATATATATATGTTAAGTTTTTTGTAACTTGCACGTATGGGCTCTTTTTTTTCTAAAAATTAAATATCTGTGTTAAGATCTGTTAGACCTTGTGCTTATTTTTTAAGGTAATCCTGTTTCTGGTTTGAGGGCTCAAAAATGACTCTATGCAGTTAAAAAAATTCTCGTGTAGATTATGTCAGATTGACCAACTTCTAGTTGTATAAGCATGCATTTTAAAAGAAGAAGGTGCACTAGCAGCAACTTTACAGAAGGAAGCTGTAAAGTAATAAGGACTTGCTTTCATTTGAGCTAGTCTGGCTCAAGTATTTACTCCAGTAATATTACCAGAAAAAAAACCCTGTGTTGTATAGGGTTTGTCATGTAAGAGTGATCATATAAGCAAAGGTTACTGGGGTGGGGTTTTAGTCAGAATAGCCTTCTGTTTGTAAGACAGAGTTTAATCCACATACATATCTGTAGGATTTTGCCTATAACAGGCGTGGATTGGTTTTGGTGGGCAATGTTGTGTCTAACTGGTCTTGTAATTGTCTTCTATATTATCACATTGCTGATATTACTTAAGACCAATTCGGGATGCTTAATTTACTTCTTACAAGTAGCTCCACTTAAATATGAGGTTTTACTTCAGAAAGTATAAATCTCCCTGGCAACTTAATTGCTGTTTTATAATCTGAACAAAAATTGTTGAAAAGAAAAGCTGAAAATGGTCATATACTATGGTGGAAATAGAGAGTGAAACCTTGTCTAGCTTATACAATAAAAAGTGCTTTTATCTTTACATGTAATCTTAAAAGATTAGAGAGGGTAAAAAACAGTATGTACTTTATAATCAGGTGAGCTAAGAGCTGCTCTGATTGCATTGATCATCAGCATGAGTTTAAACAGATGAGTTGGGCCCTAGCTGATAGGAGTTTATGCATGAGCTAGGAAAGTCACTTGTTGGGATAAGGATTGCCATTTGATGTGCTGAAAGGGGCATTCAGTCATGGATGGCTAGGCATGACATGCATGCTGTAGGGAATAGCTTCTTAAATAGCTTCTTCTGTTTGTTGTGACTTTAGGCAGCTCTCTTCCCTGCTTTCAGGGCAAAGTCAAATAGGTTGCTAAATCCATTATTAGGAAGTGTTGAAAAAGCTGTACTTTGCTTCTGAACTTTTAGGTGCCCAAATGAAAATTCATACCTGAATCTGCTAATTTGGATGTAGCAGTAGATTGGCTTTATTCAAAATTACATGCCCAGTTATGTGCCAGACAAGCTATTTGTGTGTATTGCTAACATTATCTATCTTCTGCATTTTTGTACACTGAAAAAGATGTAATTCTTGTCTCTGCCATAGAACAGCCTGGTGATGCATGACAGCCATTATAGATGTTGATAACTAATTATACAGCTGAAAATCCATTTTTCTTTATATTATAAATCCCATTTATAATGGGAGAGACATTAAATATTTCTGATTGCATTTGAGTGTTCAATCTTGCTGGTAAGTTTTACTTAAGTACTTTGCTACTTTACAAACCAAAGAACTTGGGATTTACAAAAATCTGTTGGTTTTGTTTTTTGTTTTTTTTCTTTTTTTAGAGTGTATCTGCTTGGTTCTACCCCTGGACGATTCCAAGGCAGTGATAAAGAGAAGTGGGGCCATCTTAGGCTCAGAAAGGTACTGAAAATGTAACCTTTTTTGTTAATATCCCTTAAAATGTAAAAAGAATTTTGGAGAGAATTCTTCAGTTCCTTCCAATTTTTCCTGCAGTCATCATCAGTCTTTTACTACATTGTTACAGTTAAAGTAGCAATAACATATATAAACTTGCTACTTAGATGTTAACTACATTTATTTAGGTAAGCTGTAATGGTAAATCTTCAAGGTTGCATATATCAAGTTTGTATTTGTAGGGACTCTTCTTGTTTGGTTTGGACCCTTTTTTTTTTTCCTTTAGAGTTTGATGAGGTATTTCATGTCATTTATTAAATGCTTCTCATAATTGGAGAATTTTTAACTTGCACCTCCTGCTGAAGAGACATTATTTCAAATACTGTCATGGTTTTTGTATGAAACTAATGCTGTCTGTGGCAAACTTCTGTGACATACAGAATATTTATGTATCACACTGCATTTCAACATGAGGTTACTCTTCTAGACATCCCTTTCCTCATTAAGAGCTTGTCCTTCCTGGTCGATGTTGTCTGATGTGTTTTTGCCTAGTTAGAATGAAGAAGCTTGTAAGGGAGAAAGATGGTCTTTTGTCAAATGTTTCTGTGATTTAAAAAAGGTTTTAGTGACAATGCAGATAGATGTGATATTACTATGTTGATGACTGAAGCCATTAGATTGTATGTTTGCTCTAGAGTGAGGTAAAGGTAGCAAGTACATACAATTTAATATCTGTCTACATCCATCTGTTTTTAATGTGGCTTTAAATTCCATTCCCAGCTGTAGAACTCCTCTAAAAGGATCGTTTCAATTTTCTTCTCAATTGTTCTTTTTTCCTGTCTTATTGTAGGCCTCTATTGTAGCTGGGTGCCACGGCTTTAGGATACAAGAGGAATTTATGGCAAACAACCACCAAATATAAAAAATGTTCAGTTGTTTTATTTATTGTGACTTCTGAAGCTAATGTTTTATGTTTTTAGAAAGAACTGCTAACATTCTTTTCACTCATTATTTAATGGTTGGCTTTGATGCTTTTGGGTAAAACTTGTAATGCTTAATGTGGAAGTGAGTTTATTTGGAAAGCCTGGTGTTTGGTTTTTTTATTGCAAAGTTAAATATTCAGTATGAATGTTAATCGCATTATCATAAGTGAATTATAGAGGATTTATTCTATCAGAAGTGATATCAAACTGATTAAGGTAATCTTTGTGTGTTGAAGTGTGACAGTGTTTTAATTCCCCTCACCAGCTTTTGAAGGAGCATGCTGTGTCAGTACCAGCACAGGAATGCTGGCCTCTTGTTGGGCAGTTCTCAAGCATCGGTTCGATGGGAGCTGATGGGTCCAAGTGGCTGTGCTCAGAGTTCCAGGAGAGCCTGGTGGCTGCAGGCAGCAGTCTCACAACTTTCCGTAAATGTGATGTCCCAATCCATTTGGTATGTCCCTGAGATGATGGTGACCTTTATTTAACACTTACTACTTTGTTTTGACAATCTTAGTCATTGGTTGCTTTTAACTATTGGAAGACAATAGTGGAGTTTTCATCATGAAATTATATATATGCCACTTAATGCCATTTAGTTGTGTGTGGTTTGCTATTAAAATGTCCCATAATTTCCACTAGATTATATATCATCTCATCAAAATTATCTTCTCATTCTATAGCTTGTCTTCCATTGGGTTTTATAGATGCATCTGTTTTTTTCCTACTGAGGTGTAACTGAATCCTTAGCCATTAATACCTTTGGTTATTAGCACAATTAAGGGGAGGAGCAAAAAAGCTTGTGGCAGGAGCTTGTTAAATCAAGGAAAAATTATGGTCAAACTGTGCCTTTACCATGTGCTACTTGCCCCTGCCTACTCAAACCTTGTATTTGAAGTGTGAGACTAAAATCTCATAAAATGACGTTAAGAGCTAGCTTTGGCTACTCTTAAAGTGGTTGAAGCAGTATTACTTGAGACTTGCTAGCTAATTTTGGTTAGCTCTGTAAGAGTGGTAAAAATATTAGACTTTTTGTGTTACTGGCATAATTATAGTTGTAAGCTGCAGTGTAAATTTATTAATTCCGAAAAACAAAATTTTTAATATTTTTTCTCAAGTGTTCTTTAATGTGTTTGCTTGCAAATTGACACTTAGAGCTGTTTTGGTTTTTTTATTTTTTGTTTTTCCTCCATGAAGGTTTATCCTACTGTGAACAATGTGAGGCAAAGTCTAGAAGGCTATCCTGGTAAGCATATTAATCCCCATTTATTTGCTTTTTGTGGTGATAAGTGTCCTACAAAATCTCTTCAGCGATTAATGTTAAATGAACATGAAGTTCTCATCTTGCTGAGAATGTGATAGGTCACAGTAGAACCTTATTGCTTTTGCTGGAGCTCTGACTCCAGGTCTCCTGTTGTGATTGAATAGAAAAGGTTTTGTGGGCATTGATATGTAATGTTTGTCTGTCCTAGCCATGTTCATATGTCACTGTATAGGAAAACAGCAGCTCTTGCCCACTGCTCTTACTCCAGTCATAACTTCATTTTTGCAGAAAATTCAGGTTTGAGTATGTCAAGTTCTCCTTCTGTTTTCATTGCATTGTCATTTTGTACATCAGATGCAATGGAGGCTAAGGTGTTATTGATCTTTTTTCTTAAATGTGGTGATATACTACTGTTCTGTTCATTATTTCCATGTTTATTTTCATTATATTTTCATGTTTGTAAAAGCATAGCCCCATAGCTCCATCCAACCTGAGACAGGATTGGGTACTGTAGTACTCTGATACAGGCAAGCTTCTGTTACTCAAAAACAAGTCTTCAAAAGGTCAAGGCAATTGGAAGAGATTCATGAGGACTGAAAGAAAAGAATTCTTTCCTGTCTGTAGGAAGGTGGATGTAGGAACCCATAGACCTGCCAGCATCACCTTGATCCCCAGGAAGGTGATGGAACAGGGAATCCTGGAATTATTTCCGAACATATGATGGAAAAAGGTGGTGACTCAGAGTAGTCAGCGTATATTTTTAAAGGAGAAATAATGTCTAATTAACCTGATGTCCTTCTATGATAAGTGGCTTGATGAATGAGAAGTGCCTGTAGGTGTTGTTCACCTTGCCTTTGTCTTTAAACACTGTCTTCTCTAACATCGTTTACAACAATGTGATTAAGTACAGGCTGGGTGAGTGGAAAGTGAGGCAGATTGGGAATTGGCTGAGCTGCCAGGCCTTAGAGGCTGTGAGTATTGGCACAAAGGCCAGCAGGAGGTCAGCCACTGGTGGTGGCATGTGCCAGGCACTGGTCTTGGGGTCATGCATTGTCTTCATCAGTGATCTGGATGGTGGGGCAGAGTACACCTGTAGGGAGTTTCCAAATACTGCAGACTGGGGAGGAGGAGTTGATATATTGGATGATCCTGCAGTCAGTCAGAAGAACTGTGCAGGCTGGAGAAATGGGCAGACTGCAACCTCAGGCAGTGCAAAGTACTGAGCTGGGGCAAGAGTAGCCCAGGCATGAGTGAACACTGGGGGTTAACCAGAGGTGAACAGCTTTGCAGAAAAATACCAGGAAGTGCTGATGGTCACTAAGCTGAAGATGAACCAGCAATGCACCCTTGTAACAAGAAGGCCAGCAGAATCCTGGGCTGTATTAGGAAGTACATAGCCAGAAAGTGACCTGTCCTGTCTGTTTGGCACTAGTAAGACCACTTGTGGAGTGCAGTGTCCAGTTGTTGACTTTGCAGTACAACAGATATGGACATACTGAACCCAAGTACTGCAGAAAGCCACAAAGATGAATAAGGAATTGGAGCATCTGTTATAGAAGGAGAGACTGAGAGAGCTGGATAATTCTTGGAAAAGAATGCTTTCCTGAGAAATCTTATGAAAGTATATAAATATAAATTATGGGAAGATGCAAAGTAGAGTCAGATGCTTTGCGTGGTGACCAGGGAAAGAACAAAAGGCAATGTATGTACATGGGAATCTCCTGTATCTTGATTTATCCTTACAGCAGAATTGTGTTCTGATGTGCAAATGGACTAGGTTGCTCATAGAGGCTGTAGAGTCTGTTTTAGAACATACTCAAAACCTGACAGAACACTGTACTGAACAGTGTGCTCTGTTCAACTCTGCTTTGAGCCTGGAGTTATTCTGGATGATCTCCAGAGGGTTCTTTTAACTTCAACAATTCAGTGGTTCTTTGGCTTTGCTCAGTTATTAAGTGTGTTCCAAGCTGGATACCTGTGCTCCTATGCACAAGAGTAGCTTTTGAATTCTAGGAGCTGGTGGATTTTGAACATGGAGCTACATTAATGTTTTCAGTTTTTGTCTTTCCTCTGGTTAGTGTTTCGACATATGCAGAAATTGCAGCCAGAGAATTTATAGCTATCTGTGTTTCCCAGAATTAAGTTACAGTATCTTTAAATACAAATGGTTATCTATAGCCCAGTGACTTCTTACTGTAATTTCTTTCCTATTTTGAAATAACTTGATGAATTATATGACTCAGTGTTAGAGCAAATGAACAGTTTTGTGGACTCCTGCAGTTACTGCATTCCTGCGAGTAGTAAAGCTTTTGTAATGGGTTCTTACAGTGTTTTCTAGTACATGTTGTATACAGTAGGCTTTGCATCATGCTTTTACTACACAACACTAATATAATTCAATATGCCTGGCTGATTCTTAAATCCATTTCAAGAAATCACGATGTGCATTAGCCAAAGGCTGAATCAATACAAAAATAACTTCATCATAGAAATTTCCTTTTTTATATAACATTATTTGGGATTTGCAAGGCATATTCTATCTTCTGAAAGCTACTTGGTTTGTTTCCTCTAGTTTGTATGGGTATGGGTTTATTTTCTGTACTTTGTATGGGTGATTCCAATCTGTTGATACTAAGTAATATCATATAAAAAACTACCCACAGTTCTCCCTATATACAGTTTCTGGTTTTCCTAGTGTAAATGTGCTGTATAATTTTCAGGAACTTGTTAAATTATAAGAATGGAAAAATCCCCAGCAAGTATATACCATTTTAATGCTACTGGAGCATTTAACAATTTCTTGAAAGTAACTCATGAAGGTAGGACGGACAGCATATTCCCCAAGATGCTTGCTGCTTTTAGAATGTCTTTCAAAAAATAAATGTACATGTTCTATTTTTTTTTCCTTAAGCTGGTGGCTCACTTCCGTACAGTATACAGACAGCACAGAAACAGCTATGGTTGCATTCCTATTTTCAGTAAGTAGAACTCAGTTCTTTGGGGGTTTTTTTCAGACTATATGTTTAAAGTTACAGTGCTGTAATGTTTGAGTGTTCAAAGCAAGTATGATACAATTATGATATTCCTAAACTCCTTAAAATAAAGGTGTTTAGTTCCTTATCTGCTGGGTTAATAGAAAATATGCTGTTTATCTATAAAGATTTTATGGGATGATGTTGCTACTGGATTATGTTTCTGTAAACTTATATAATTCTCCCTTCTCTGAGCAGGAAAAACTCCCTTTTTTTTTTTTTTTTTTTGACTTCCAGTTATATTTCACTTTCCCCACTTGTGCCTCTGTATTAATGGTCTGTCAACTGAGCTACAAGACTAGGAAGGCTTTTTTTGGTGGTTGCTTTATTTTTTTCTTCTAAGTACAACAGTCTTGCTGCAAAAATTCTCAGTCCCTAATGGCAATATCTTTTGTTGAAGATGCCTGACATTTTCTATTAAGAATTTCTATTTCCATGTGCTACTAGTTGTGCCAAATTCTAACAGTCTGACACATTCCTTGCCAGATGTCTCCCGCAGGCTGAATCGTTAAAAGCTTATGCATGTTTAGAGAACAATGGGAAAAGTTGTTTTGCAAAGATCAAAAAACATTAATAGAACTTGTAACCTCTTACAAGACCACAACTTCCCATTCCTTTCATCAGAAACTTTTAACTCTTCTGGGCAGAAGTTGCTCTGGTAAGAAAATTCACTGAGTAAGATTGTGTTCAGTTGGGTATATATTCAGGGGACTGAAATGGAATTGCTAGTGGCAGAGAGCATCCTCCATTCTAGAAAGTGATTGCTGCTGTGAACCTTGCTGGTCCATGTCTAAGGAATGGAACTTTGGTAGAAAGCATGTGAGGCTTTGTTTCCTGCCTTTAAACTGTGTCCTCTGAACACATTCAACAAAGGAAGAAAGCTGCAATCAACTTGAAGCTTTCAAGATTGTTCAGTCGTGATAGAGCAAAAAAATTGTAAATCTGGGGGTGTTTGTGCAGTCTTAATTCAGTTTCTGTAGTCATACCTCATGATAATCTTACTGCATGAAAGATTTAAGTTTTTTTCAGCTAGTCTCTTATTTAGAGATTTAGTACGTGTTTGTGCTTTCCTACTAGGAAAAGCATGGCCAAAATATATGCTCCCCTTTCTGATCTTAACTTCCTAAAATAGAAGTTTCAATCACTTCTGATGAAATCAAACTGCAGTTAGAGTGCTGTAGGTAATAGATAGAAGTAAGGCACACTACTTGTAACTGTCCTAAGATAAGGAGGCAAAAAGGCAGTAGACTGAGATAGTATCTCAGAATAACTGCAGTTAGTGCTGAGGGGAGAAGTTTGTCCCAGAGTAAAGCAGTGAGGCAGAGCTAAAGAAAATCAATTTTAAATTCCCAGTTCTACTGTTTTTCCTATTTTTCATTTTTACAATTTTATTTGAGTTACCTAATTATTTTTGGTCCCATAAACTTAAAGATGCTTGCCTAAACTGTCAGTTGTGAGAGAAAAGCTATTGACCAAGGTGGTTGAGTCATAATTCAGCCTTATAATCTATATGTATGGAAAGTGTTGAGTTTGTAGGGGAAGACAAGTTTACTCAGCTAATTCCTTATCATATGTATCTTAATCTGTCCTATAGAAACAGATTTTAATGCCGCTTGCATCAAAATATAAAGAAGTCTATTTTGCATCAAACATGCAGTGTTTCAGCTCTTTTCCTTCAAGAATACAGGACCAGTTCTTAGAGGTTTTTTCCTTCATCAGGGGAGATATTTTAAAGTTCTAGAGAAAAACCCCTGTGTGTGTGTGTGTCTGTGCTCTCTTCTTAGATGACTTCCATGCAAGACCAGCACAGGTTGTTAAGGTAACTAGGTCCTCACCCATGAAATACAAAGCCTTTTAGTTTTAAGTGCACTGTATGTGTTAGTCCTAAAAGTCAACGTAGGTAACTAATTCCAGCCCTTCCAAGTCAGTCTGTTCAGGCTTTTAGAGGAACACAGAGCACTTAAGTTTTTCAGAGTTAATTGATTTTTTGATTTACCTATTAGAGGAGAATGCTAAGTTTGGGAAACAGGATTGTGGCAACTGAAACCAGAATCTTCCTTCAAATCTGGGGAAAAAATGTGTCTGGTGTGTTAAGAAGCTTTCTTCCTGAATTTGGGTGAGGACTAACAACTGTGAACATAAAGTGCTTCTTAATGCTGTGACTGCACACCTTCAGTTATGTACATACATTTGTTGCTTGCTTAGAGTTTAATTCTGTAACATTGATGCTGAATTAATTCAGCAATGACTTGTTATTTTAAACTAGTTTTTTTATATAGATGTATTACACATCTATGGACATAGAGAATGCACATGGATGTATTCTCTTAAACCTTCACATTTCTCAGTGGCTTAGAGGCACAGAAAGGGGAAGAGGAAAAGTAGCAGCAACAATCTACCACTTGCCTCTGCCTTTATGTTATGGATAATAAATTATAATAAACTTGGGGAATTCTATGAGGTTTAGTTTGGTGCCAAACCAGTTGCATAAAGTCATAATCATTGGTAGTTTTCAAAGAAGATATATTGGCCAGAAGTTTAGACTTGTTTAGTTCCTTGAGTGCTATCTGGAGTGGAGGAATGGAAAAAGCTTATTAGGGAAACCTGACACACTGAGGAGAATATCTCTCTGGGTTGCTTGTAAGGACAAAAATCCCTGCCCTTCTGACTACTAGTAAAATTTTTAACAGTTTATTTAAATGTAGTGTTTTAAGATTTTCTCTAGGAGAACCAAGTGTTGAGTGTGACAAGTATAAGTAGTGTTCCTGAAATCATGGTGCAGTAGTATGGTGAGTATGTTTTAGACCTCAAAATAAAACCATATATGAAAAGAATTCCCTTTGCTTTTCTAGCAAATGGTCAGCAGAAGTCACAGGTCGAACTCATGCTATACCTCACATTAAGACATACATGAGACTCTCTCCTGACTTCCAGAAGATTTCATGGTTCTTGGTAACAAGGTAAACATCTAACCAGTGCAGCTCTCACTTAAGAACTTCTTATATGGGGGGTTTTTGTCAGCTGCAGGCCTGGTGAGTTATTTCCATAACCCT
Source organism: Erithacus rubecula (assembly GCF_903797595.1). NCBI lineage: Eukaryota > Metazoa > Chordata > Aves > Passeriformes > Muscicapidae > Erithacus > Erithacus rubecula. The sequence continues at coordinate 44,231,631 of NC_136688.1, forward strand.
CATAATACTTCAATTAGTAATATGAATTTTTGTCCATATTTAATGTTTCTCCATTGCATTGCCCCATTTGAGGCTACAGATTGAACTAATTGTCAGGATCTGTTGGTACTTACACTAAAATCATGTCTGAGTTGTGACTGCCAGTTTTGGGGTTCAACACCAACTAAAGTGATAAATATTTTTAAATCATGGGTTAAGTTTCTTTAAGATATTCTGTGGTTTGGTATAGTATGAATGTACTGGTTTCTAGAAAACAGGTACACTTTGGGTTAGTTGAAGTAATCATTGGGCTGGCCTACTGTTATAAAACATACACATACCTAGAATTTAAAATATGATCTTTTGTCAGATTAAGTTGTTTAGTAGTCTGCCTTGAAATATAAGCTTTATATTTCTGTGGTTTAGTTGTTAAAGAAACCGAAAGAGGAAGCAAGAAATTTCTTGACTTGCAGGGAGAATAGCTTGTTATGAACAAAAGTAAAGATATGTTTCAGTTTTGCCAAAACTTATTTTTATGCAACCCTATATTCTACAGATTATGATCTGTCCTTACTCTTAAATGCTTGGTTACTTTAATTTTTTTTTCTCTTTATATTTGGTCTCTTTAAATTTCATTACTCATTGCTACTGTTGCCTGCAATAGTGGTAGTGATTAATGTGCTTTTTAAAAGGTTCTAAGTCATTTAAATGTGATGCTCACTCCACCTAATGCAGAAATTCATGGTTACTTTATCTTCTCATGTTTCTTCTGTTCCACCATTTGCTGTTACCAAGCAGCATCCACTGTGTCCATCAGTTGAAACATAATATGTAAATTTTGTATTGTGCTGTAGAAGTAGGTTTTGACAACAGAATTGCATAAATTTTTTCACTCCCAAATTGATCTACTTTTGTAGTAGATACTGATAAAAGATTGACTACAGCGTGGTGCTGAATAGCAAATTGAAACAACCTCTTTGATAAGTATTTGTTTTCATAAATAGATCAAAGAAAAAAATGCCAAGAGCAAAAGATTCTGTAACATTTTGTACTAAAATGCAAACCCACTCTGTACTAAATGTATTATAAGTAGTCATAATTGACCTAGCCTTTAATCTTCTTAAGTCATCAAATTTAAGCTATTTACCAGTACCAAATTCCTTTCTGAAATGTGCAGAGAAGATTCAAAAGGCTGAATTTGTCTTGTAGATGTTATGACAAAAATAGGCTTGTATAATTATCCACATGTGTTGTATGAATGCCTTTCTACATATTGTCTCTTGCTCCCACTGTGCTGTAAAAATAGCAATAAGGAATAACAACTAAGTTACTTTTTGTGAGAAGACTATTCTGATTGAATTTAAGTTCTGCTAGAAGGATGTTGCTACACTACATTATTTGAATGTTTTCTGTCCTGAAGATTGTGCCTCACTAATATGTTTTGTTTCTTTTCACAGTGCCAATCTATCTAAAGCAGCTTGGGGAGCTCTGGAGAAGAATGGCAGCCAGCTGATGATCCGTTCTTATGAACTTGGAGTTCTGTTCTTGCCTTCAGCTTTTGTAAGTTCATAGTTCAAGCACAAATCCTGGGATATTATGGAATTCTGCAAATATTTATGAATACAAGCATAACTGAATAATCCAATCAGTAGGTTCTATATTTCCAGATTAGAGAGATCAAAGGAAATGGAATTTGTGAGGTATTCACAGAGTCTTGTTTTCCTACACAGCAGGTATGGATATAGTATTGCTGCAACTATTTTCCTTACTGACAGGCAATAATACTTTAAAATTGTAACATATAGTCTATACATTACTGGAAAGGATGATCAAATCTCTTGTACTTTTTTAAATTAGCCTGTGAGTGCATATTCTCATTAAAGTAAGGTGAGTGTGTGTTGTAACTTGAGAAACGATTCCTAATGTTGCACCTAATTTTGCAGTCACTGCTTATTCTCTGAAATGCATTTGTAGTCATGTGACTGTCTCTTGATATCAAGTTCCTCATTGAAGTACACTTGCTGATTTTTAACTCTCTAAAAATCCTGTGGTAGAAAATTCTTAATTGTACACTGTATTTAGGAAAAAAGCTTCTCTTCATTGTTTAGGTTGGGTTTTGTCTATTACCTGATGGAGGCAGATGCAGGTTTATTGTTAAATGGTTGATTCCTCCTCCTCTCTGGTGAGCTGACAGTACCAAAATGTTCTCAACAGCAGTTAGTCTATGATTACAAACCATTCAAACTTCTTCCTGAGTGAAATTTCTTCTTTCCAGGGAAGAAACTGCAAGTTTCTCTGAAAAAGTGTTTGTATGCTGAAAGTCCTTAGAAATATTTTGCTGATGGAAGAGTATTTATTTTCTAGATAGTTCACAGATGATCACATGATGTTCTGTCATTTCTGCTGATTAGTAACGTAGTCCCAAATGAAAATTTACTAATATTATGACATTGTAAAAATGTTTGCCTACCATAACTGGATAATTGTAGTCTCCTGAGAGTGCATATTAAGATTGATGGTTTCTGACTGCAGCTAAAGAACTCCTGTATCACACTCTTGACATTTATAATGAGTTTGCATAGTAGTGAGGTCTCTGATATAATGAACCTTGGAGATTTTTCTCTCTAGCATGGTTTATGTGGAAGAAAATGTGTTTATCAGAGAGTGAGACAGTAAAAATCCTACAGCTTCTTATAGTAGGAAGCAATGTTATTTATAGTAATGACCTCTAAAAAAAAGAAACCTGTTTGTATAAACAGCTATTAATAACAGAATAATGAAGCACTGGGCAAACAAAGTTGTGCAAAAATTCAACTGGCTTTTCTGTGCATACTTCAAATGGATAGAAAATCAGGAATATTTGAGTTAGTCTTTTTGCCAAGAATGACCAACCATACCTTTTATAGATCTTTCTCATCTGCAAACTTTTCACTGAAAAAACTTTTCACTGAAACAACAAAAATCCCTCCCACCTCCCACTACTATTCCCTCCTCCAAAGCTCTCTGAGAAATATTTGACTTGCATTCTATCCTGAATCTTGCACTCTACACATGATTCTCTCCATCTGCTTTTTAATAAACTCCTTTTAAATACTGCCTTCTCTTTTCCAGGCTGAGCAATCCCAACTTTCTCAGTGTGTCTTTGTAGGAGATGTGCTCCAGCCCTCTGGGTCTTGTGGCCCCTCTGTGGGCTTGCTCTAACAGGTCGGTGCTGGGGAACCCAGAGCTGGATGCAGCACTGCAGAGGAGGTCTCAGCAAAATCCCCTCTCTTTCCCTGCTGACCACACTGCTTTGGATGCCACCCAGGACACAATTAGCTTTCTGGGCTGTGAGTGCACATTGCCAGCTCATGTCTGACCTGTACCCCAAGTCCTCCTCCACAGGGCTGCTCTCAGTGACTTCTCTCAGCCTGTGCTCCTATCTGGCATTGCCCTGACCCAGGTACAGCATCTTACTCTTGATTTTGTTGAAGCTAATGAGGTTCTTGTGGGCCCATTTCTTGAGTTTGTAAAGCTTCCTGTGGATGGCATTCCATCCTTCAGGTGTGTGAACTGCACCACTCAGCTTGGTGTCATAGACAAGCTTGCTGAGGGACCACTCAGTCCTTTTGTGTTATTGGTGAAGGTGCTGAAGAGCACCAGTCTCAAGAGAGCACTGAGGGACATCACTTGTCATCAGCCTCCACCTAGATATAGAACCATTGACCACAATTTTCTGGCTGTCTTCACTTGCTTAGTTGTACTGGTATCAGTCCTCAGTGGATTCCTCATCTCTTAAACCAGCTCAGACTGGCTAAAACAAAACAAGACAGGTTTCCAAAGTCATTCCATATAAAAGTACAATGGCCAGGCATTTGTGTAGTAGTTTTTCCCTGCATATTTCATGACTTAGAGGTCTATTCTGTGTCTCTTGTCTTCTCTTAAATATCTGTAGGCTTTTGGCAGTCACAGCCTGCTCTGGCTGAGTTCCACAATATAATAATGTCATGTGAAATGGTGTTCTGAAAGTTACTCATTTTAAGGTTTTTTCATCTTGCATTGAAAGATGCAAGAACCATGTGATGCCTAATCATCCTTTTCATACCTCTCCAGACACCTTTATCTTTGTCTAGACTGAAGTTCTTATCCTGCTGAGTTATTTCCAGAGGGGAGATTTTTTGATCACTTCTTTTCTCAATTTTTTTTTTCCTCTGTATCATTTGGGTAGGGAGGGTGGTAAGTAGAGGGACTAGGGTTGTGCTTAAAATGCAGATATGATTATAGAGAAACAGATCCAGGTATAAAGCTATTGCACAGTGATGTTCTCAAGGTTCTCCTTGCTGGGCCTGTGTGGCCTGCTGTATTTTTACAAAGTGATGTGTAACAGGTTAGCTAACCATGGTGTGAATACAATACTTTCTCTCTACAGCCCTCACCTCTCATCTTTGTGAATTACAGAAAGCTCCTATGTTTTTAGATGGCTGTGCTAAAACCTATCAGTGTGCACAAGACAATCTCATATTTGAGTTTCAGACCTCTCAGAGCACAAGTTAATTGAAACTCATTTAAATTGCAAGTATATGTAACAGTATGTCTATTGGAAGAAAATACTTAGTCCTTTTTCTCCCAGTCTCCTACATATTCATAATTATTTGTGAAGACTGGCAAATGGAAGAGAGCAAGTCACTGGATTAGTCACATGATATGGTGTATGTGGGAGCAAAGCAGGGTGAGACACTGCAGCTGCTTTTCTTTCTTCCCTGAGCAGTAATGCCTGCAGAGACTCTTGGTAACGAGGAGGTAGTCAGACAAATACTGATACTGGGCTTATTTGCATGTGGTCATCTGGTATTCAAGTTACACTGCTTAGTTTATTAATTTCTTATGCATATGCCCTGCAGTTAATTCTGCATAAAAAGTGCTTCTTTGATAATTTAGTCTGCTCGTCACACTGGTTTTAGAAAGCTATGTGGCAGAGTAGATAAGATAACAGAGAACTGGGAATAGACTAAATTTTTTAGAAACAAACATTTGTTTACAAGTAAAGTTATGCAAAGTATAAACTACATGAAGTGCTTTGAAACATAACTGAGCTTTCCTAGGCCTTGAGGGACTCAGCATGCTCTAGCTATCAGAATGCTGCATTAATACTGCCAGTTTCTGCTAGTTCTGTTTCTTTAGGTTATTTCATGCAGTTTTATCACAGAGTTCATGACACATATTCTGGTAGAAGATAAGACTTAGCATCAAAAAATCGCAGAATCATTTAGTCTGGAAAAAGACTTTTAAGATCATATAATCCAACCATTAAAATATCCCTGGCAGTGGTGAAAGTTGAGCCCATGTGCCAGAAGAGATTGGAGCCTTAATCCAGCACCCGAGACTACTTGGCCACACTACCCTGGTGTATTTGCATAGCACACACTTGATGTCACTTATCTTAAGAACTCCTCTAGCTCTGCAGTTTGTGCCTTCTATTTTCTGCTGAATACAAATTTGGAAGTGGGTCGTTCCTCACTTGCTGTCAGCTGACTGCCAGTTTTTGTCTTTTTTAAAAAATGCTTCCAGAATTATGCTTTGAGGTTGGGTTCTGGCCTGGTGTGCTAATACAGATTCTCAGAAATATGTTGAATGGTTGTTCTCAATATAGCAGCAGCTGTTAACATTTACAGTTTTAGTGTTTAGAGAAAAATCAGCTGATGCTGGCATTAGATCACAAGCTTCTATTGAGTAAAAATAATGTTTATAAGAAAGAGTGTCCTGTGTTTGAACTACATTTCCCTTTCCATCTCTATTTCTCACCTCCTACATCTACACTCTCTTTTCAACTTGCTCTTTCAGCTGCTGGGGATTCCTTTCCAGAGGCTGAGATAAAGTGCATCTTTAACAGGTGAAACATGTAGTAAGAACAGAATGACCAAAAAGCATGGAGTTCTGGGAAGCATGTTCTAGTTCCTAGTTTGTTTGAAAAATCTTGAAAGTTACTAAAGGAAAGACTTTTAAGTAAATGGTTCTTCATCACAGCTTCTGTGTCTGATAAGATGCTAAGATAAATTAAGCTTGACCTGTAAATCAGTATAAAAATTTGTGAAATACTTAAATCTTTTTAGAGGTTTGAGATTTTAGAGGTTTAGAGATTGGGTATGGCACTGGCTCAGTCACCTTTTAGAAATACAAGGTCAGAAAAATACAACAGATGCTATTAAAGTGAAAACTTAGCCATAATTGCCTATCTAGTGCTCTTAAATGAGATGTATTTATTAACATTTCAAAATGTAAGCAGCAGTCAAAAAGTAAAATAAAGCTGCAGAGGGAAAAATTCTAAAAGAATAGAGTATGGCTGAGGAAAATGTACAAGTCAGACAAAATTATTTTAGGCAAGATCCTGCTGGTTTGTTTTTTGGAAACAGCAGTGAGAGCTGTCAGCATTCAGGAAATGCTCAAAACAGACAAAGTGTGTGACTTACTTCAATTTCTGTGTGAAGATAGACACATGAGTTATTTTTAAAAGCATGTGAATCTCCTCAGAGAGCCTTGTTAAAGAATGTATTCCACAAGATAGATGCTTACTCCAGGGTGTTTTGAGGAAACTAAATGTCTTTTCTTAGATTAATATTTCCTGAATGGAAGATCTCTATAGGTTAAATTCTAACAGACAAATAAAACAATTTTAGGATGAAGTGGTAGAGTCAAGCAGCATTGGAGGACAGCATCAGAGTCATTCAGTGGAGAGGAAAATACAATTGCTGAGTACTGAGGAAGAACAAGACAGATGAAAGCAAAGTGGTAAAATAAGAGAAGGAAGCAAAATCCCTGAAAAGAAAGATGCTGAAGAAATAACAGGGCATGGTGTAGAAGAAATTAAGCAGAAACAAAAATATTGCTAGGTTGAAGAAAACAATGGATAACAGGGCAAAAAAAAATACAAGTGAAAAATGTCCTTGATTTGTAGGTGGAGGCTGAAGTAGGTTGTGTTTTATGTTGTGCTTTGTGATAGCAAGGGTTTCACTAATGTCCAGCTCAGATGGTGCCATGCCGCAGCTTTGTAATTTTAGTGTTGATCAGGCATATAAAGTTTGTTGTAGCATAAGAACTATCTGACAATAGAGAAGGTTTCTCTGCTGTTCCATATTTCTTCCATAGGTTTCTTCTACATAGATGTAGAAGACAAAAAAAGCTCCCAGGATGTCTGGGCAATCAAACCTCATACATGTCACATGCATGCTGACAACTAAAATCATCTTGTGAGTAGTATCTAGGAATACATACCACCCAGACACTCCCATCGATTGCAACCTGACTGCTGTGAATTGTGAAAATAAATCTCTTGGCACCACCACCACTTACACAATTCCTGTTGTTTGTGAGCTATAGAATGCCTGGCATATTTCATGTTCTTTCCACTACAAACTGAAGTATGTTTATTTGCATTTTTACATGAATCCCTGAGTGATTCAAATTCATTGGAAGTAAGGCTATACAATTTAATAGTTGCATTTTGTCAAAGTAATTACAAATTTTTTCCAATCATTTCCAAATGCTTAGATGTTTATTGAGCTTTTAAAAAATAATCTTGCGTATCTACATTGGTTAGTTTTGAACATATTACTTGTTACCTCAAGGCTAAACTCCACAAAATGCTGTAGCTTGGCTTTAATGAAGACTTACCAAAATACCTGACTTAAATGGTGTAAGAAAGGGAAGTTCAAACTGGATTTTCTTTTACACAGTCAGTTAGCATGGACTTTGTTTGTTTCCTTTGTTCTTTCATTTAAAAGGCAGTGGCTTTTGCCTAGTCCTTGAAATAATACACAGTGTTACATTCTAACCTAAACTTTGCTCTTACTTTGGGTCTTGAGACAAAATATTCATCTATATTCTAAAGGAGATTCTTGAACTGACTTGCTAGAACTGCTGTCTGACATTGTCTTTGTAAGATCTCCTTTCTCTAGGTTACTGTTCTTCCTGAATATTAAAGTAAAAGGCACAGGCTGCATTGATACCCATGCTTTGTGTGGTCATGTGGATGTTGCTGTCTCCAACTTAAAATAGCATTTAATGGCGTAGAACTTCAGTGAAGAAAGACTTGCAGTATTATATATGGATGGGACTCTAGATTCAGTGTGTGTGTGTGAATACCACAGGACTTTTTAGTGGTAGTTAGAATGCTTGCTTATACTATCACAAAACAGTAATGCTGAAAAACACATACTGGTGGACCATAGAGCTTGAATGAAGTGCAAGTTAATATTTGGATAAGAGCTGGTGGTGTTCACTTGCAGCCCAGAAAGCCAGTTGTGTCCTGGTCTGCCTCCAGAGCAGTGTGGGCAGCAGAGCAAGGGAGGGGATTCTGCCCCTCTGCCCTGGTGAGACACCACCTGCAGTGCTGCATCCAGCTCCAGGGTCCCAGCACAGGAGGGACCTGTTGGACTGAGTCCAGAGAAGAGACACAGAATTTGCCAGAGCTGGGGCACCTCTCCTATGAGGAAAGACAGGGAGAGCTTGGGATTGTTCAGCCTGGAGAAGAGAATGCTCCAAGCAAACTTTATTGCAGCCTTTTAGTACCTAAAGGGGGCTCCTAAGAATGGTGGGGACAGACTTTTTGATAGGAACTGTAGGGACAGGACAAGGGGCAGTGGTTCTGAACTAGAAGAGGGTGTATTTAGACTAGATCTAAGGAAGAAATTCTTTACTGTGAGGGTAGTGAAACATTGGCACAGGTTGCCCTGAGTAGTAGTAGATAGCCCGTTCCTGGGAATCCCAGGATCAGGTTGGATGGGGCTCTGAGCAACCTGCTACTAGTGGAAGGTGTCCCTGCCCAGTGTACAGGGGTTGAACTAGATGATCTTTGAAGATCCCTTTCAACCCAAACTATTACTTGATTTTAGAAAAATAGTTGTCAGTAATATTTTATAAATAAACTTGATAGCCTTTAAATTTCTGGTCTGTTCTAATCAAACTGTACTTGATTGACAGTAAGCTATTTGAAATCTCAGAATGAAGATATTTTGCTTTTGAGTAACTTGCTACAGTTGGGATCCTGTTTCTCTGGAGAAGTAGCTAAGCAATACCATCTACTCAAGTTACTTGAATCACTTTAATCTTTCTACCTTTGTACTGTATTGCATTTTTTGTTTTTATAGTCCTTAATCTTGTTTGACAGAAATGTTGTCATTCTGATATAAGGTAGTCTTTGAAGCTTTTGTGCAAGCAATTTCAAATCTTCATTCAATTTTTTTGTGTCCATGGATGAGGTTACTCAAGATGTCTGAAAAGCATGGATTTGAAGACTTGCTTCTATAATGCAAAGTGATTTCTAGTTTAGTCCATGAAACGTACTGTGCATCTAATAAATGTGGTCAGAATGAAACTGAGGCAGAGAGAAATTTTTAGAAGCTTTTCACTTTAGTTAAATATTAAACACCAAAGAAGTTCACCTAGTGAACATGGAAATAAATTGGTATGCATGTAAGGGCCAGAGAAGGCAGAATCTATCCAATATGGACCCACATGTGGGGCCAAGCCAATGGATGTAATAAAAAGAGAAGAGCTGAAATAGTAGAAATAAGAGAAGCTGAGTTTTTAAGACAGGAAAGTGTTTCATGAATTATCTAATCTCATTAAAGGAGGCAAAAGGTTTTGTTCATTAAAATAGCTCACTGAGAAAACATCTATTGTAGATTGTTTGCCTTTTCCCCAGAAGGTAATAAAGCTTTTCTTCTGTATGTTTCCCTTCTTTCATAGGGATTGGACAAAGGTTACTTTCATGTAGGAAGGAAAAAGTTCCCAGAAGGGAAAGATTCAGCAACATATTTTCCTGTACCTTACGACCTACCACCAGAACAGTATGGAAGCAAAGGTAAGGTGTGACTTCAGAGGAAAAGTAGGCTTGTATTCTATGTGAAGCAAGCTAATTGAGAACTCTGAGTCAGTTGAATACTGCTGTATTCCAAAGATTTATTTTAACTTTTTTTTGTGGTGTGATTCTTAAACGCGTTAAGAAAATTTATATTCTGTATGGAATCAAAATGATTTTTTGCAGAACTAATAGGGGAAGGAGTGTTGAAAAGGAAGTGTTTGGAATAGAGCAGGCATGAGATAAAAACTGTCCTCCAGAAGAGGAATGTGAAAGAAATACTGTAGTGCAAATGTGAAAGAATTCCTGTAAATCAGAAGAAGGAAGAGTTGATTTTCCTCCATTCTATATTTCATAGGTTGTATTTCATAACACTTGAAGAGGTGTACAAAATCTCAACTGTTGCAGTTTCTGAGATCATCTCTAGAACATGCAAATCAGGAAAGTGATAAGTGAGTGCGGCTCTGGGGTGATGACTGAAAAATATAAAAATATATTGAGGATATGGTTGATGTGCAACCTGCAGTATTTGGAAAGAGTAAATTTTTATATTTTTGTCCTTAAAACAAATGTCAAAAGACTGTAACTTTCTTTTTGAGAAACCTTCTAAGGCTAAGACAGCATCTAGGAAAGCATCTAGCATCTAAGAAAGACAGCATCTAGGACAGAGCTTGAAATAGGAGTAACATAGTTTATAGAAACTCAAATGTTTCAGTAAGTCTTTGAACTAATGCATGGTGTTGGGAGAAACAACATTCAAAAGCTAAGAAGTCAACAGACTTTATAATAGAATCTTACATAGTAAATTAAAGTGAAGGCACAGGGTGATTGAAGCTCTGCTGCAGGATCAGACTTTTGAGCTTGATGCTTCTTCCTGTAGTTGAAGTAAGGTGGCTTCAGCAGCATATTCTGCATTAGGTGACCTGTAGTAAACACCAACCATGAGGCTTCCTCTGTTGGCTTGACCTCAGTTTTTTGCCTGTACACTCGCACTCATCAGTGCTTTTCAAACACAGCTCTGTGCAGTTGATCCACTTTTTTCCATATGGTGGAAAGCCTTCCTTCCTTCGCTTGTAGCTATTGATGGAAGTGTCATGTGATTCAGGCCACCAAGTTTCTGTACAATGGCTCCAAGCTCCTGTTTGGTATCCATGCTGCATGCATTGGTATAGTGCCATGTCTGCTTGGCTGTTGACCTTGTCACTTTTTTAAGGAACAAGTCCTAAGTGTTTTGCAGCATTTCACAGGTATTTTCCTGTTGGTTCCTAATGCAACAGCAGCCCTTGGCTCTTACGTGTTGCTCAAAACTCCATCCTCTTCCACTTCTACATCTAGATTAAAGCCCTTCCTTGAAGTTCTGGCCAGCTTGTTGGCAAAGAGACACGTGCCCCACTTAGGTGAATCCCTTCAGCTTCCAACAAGCCTGGCTTCTCACTGGTAGACCCATGGTCATACAAGTCCAGACCTTAAATACAGCTACACAGCCAAGTATTCACCTCCTCAGTATGATGCATATTCTGTAGCTTCTGGACGGATGGATTGTTCTAAGATTGCTCTAAGATCTGACTACTTGCCTACAAGACATCTTAAATGATTTCAGTTTTTCCAGAGAAGAAATACTGGTCCAAGGTAGGAGTGATAAAGCAAACTGTTATGCTGTTTGATTCAGTATGAAACACAGTCTGAGTACTGTTGCTGTTGTGTCAGGGAGCAGAGGCAGGGATTGTCCTGGGCTTATGAGCTAATGGCAGGGTAAAAATATACTACACCTATATCAACTGGCTGTTGTGCTCTGGGATATGTATGCACTGTCTGCTTGTTAACCAGTGCTCAAACTGATGGGTTTAGGAAGATTTTTGTAAGAGGTCATACTTAAATTTTTGGAGATTTTAAAACAGGTTACGAGAATCCATTCTTGTAATTTTCTCGTATGCTCTCAAATGTCTCATATACTATCTTCCTTGTCCATGAGTGTGCTTGTGCAGTTGATATGTACTTGGTTTAATTCCAACATTTAATCTATTGTGTCAGTGAATTTTATGCATATTTCCAACTAAATGTCAAGTGTTTTTTTCCAAATAACTTTTTTCACTTGCTGCATGGAAAACTTACTTCTCTAGAGAACTGGTTTGACTATAGTTCTGGTTTTGGGTCTTAGCTTGCTCTGGTGATATGCACATATGTCAGAATTTAGATTGTCTAGGCTTTGACAGTGGAAATGAAGCCAGCTGTCTGTGCTGTTTCACATCTCTTTCCTGAATATTCTATTTCAGTTTGTCAGCCTCCTGGTGGAAAAGATGTTGAAAGAATCCTCATGTAGAGGGAGGGACTCATAAAATAATCTGTCCTTAACAATACAGTTGTCAGCTCCCAAAGTCTCTGGAGTGTGATATAAATAGTTTTATTTTAATAAAGCCTTGAGAAGCAAAAATGCAAGTAATTACCCTTTCCCCAAAGAAACCATATTGACTGATCCTTATAATTGAAGGAGAAAAGGCTCTGGGGAATTTTCCTTGAACTCAAGATTCTCTAACCACAGGAAAACAAAGTACATGTCACTTTCATATAATCGGAAAAATCCTACTAGGGGCAGGAGAAAGGAGAAGTGGGCAGAATAGTGAGGAGATGGTTAGGAGCAGGGTCATGCGTTTGCCATGAAGTTCTACTTCTACTCTGGAAGATTCCAAAATTTAAAAAGACGACATTTTTCCTGTACTTGTACAAATTGTAATAATGGATCAGATATACTTAAAGGAATCTATTATTGTATAATGCAACAAAATTAAAGAGAAGCAGTTTCCTAGTTTGTGGAAATAATTTAATTGCAGGGATTGTTTGTCATTCTGTCACAAAGGCTTTCTGTGATACTAATTGATGTTTGTCATATTGAACAGGACTTCAGCATGAAAATGGTTACATGTGAAATAAATGTATCTTGAAAAGTAATAAAATATATCTCAGGACATACAATGACAAACTTATCAGTAAATTATGTAAATAATTTGTCTCAGATTAATGAGGTTGATCCACAACCTTTTCAAGTCCATTAAGTTCAATAGTAATGAAATAATTTGGCCTCTGTCCTACTTTCCTTGCACCAATATAACAGAGAGGAAAAAGATAAAGAGGTCTTGTCCTACTTTGCCTCATTAGCCGGTGAGTTTCATTCTAAACTCATTCTTGAGTTTTAGGCAAAACAAAAAACAAGATCACTTGGAGAAAGAATCTAAAGATTTTCTTGTTGTTTTTCTTCCAGAAATTTCTAATGAGTATAAGTTGAGATCATTGTGAGATGTATAATTTCTTGGATTTATACTGGTTTTCTCTCCTAGACAGATGGATTGTCCTTCACTGAAACATAATCATAGGCTAAGCTGTATTCATTGAAGGGTTCATTGATGTGTGGTAAGATGTCACCAGTAGGGAAATTATAATATTTAAAATGATAATATGACACATATTTAAAATTTTGCCATTGCTTTCACTTAGTTTCCAGCTGTATTTCAGACTTGCACAGACTTGCTATACAACACATGAACAGGTAAACTCTACCTGCTTCTGCCAGCCAGAGTCATTTGATCTCCCTGAAGTGAACAAAGAGGAAAATTTACCTGAGTCTCAAACCCTTGCTGGTAGCACCATAGGCACTTGAAGTTCCGGTTAGGAGTTTGTAAAATTTCTTCTGTGAGAGAAATCATACCAGAAATATTTTAAGTAGCTTATTTTGACTACATAGTATGATTTAAAAACAATCAAAAAAAGCCAACCACCCAATCGTAGCTGCCAGCAAACACTATAATGCTTGAAAAAATAGTTTTGGACCTAAAGTTAGCTAGAAAATGATTATATAATCAATTAGCTCAATGAATAGCAAATCTGTGGTTTGTATGTATTGTAGAATATATTGTTGTAAAATAGTGCACTATTTTGGGCTACTTCATTTGGTGTTTTTCCTAGTGAGTTGCACTTAACTTTCTAGTTAGAGGTAAGTGTGATGAGATTTCTGTTTAATTGGCTCTGTTTTCTGCCTTTTAAAGGGAGACCTCAGCAGGTGAAACACTCCTCTGCATTATTATTCTACCAGATTTTAGATTTATTAATCATGTTTACTTGCTGCCAAACTCTTAAGCACTATTGAAAAGGGGATGAACTAAAAATAGATGTATCAGCAGTTCTTTGAGTTGTGACTAGTTACTAGAAAAAAATTTATAAAAGCTTTTTCTGAGCTTTTAGGTCAAAATGCTCTGGAATTTCTTAAACCCTCTGGAAGAGAATGCTGTAAAATAGGGGGGGTAAATGCATTCTAATGTACAAGCTGTTTCTCATTTAATTTTCTCTTAAGTGTGTATGTTGAGATCCAAGAAGAAACTAGTATTTGAATAATAGTGTATAGAAGATAAATGTGTATGCAAGAAATTGAGGTGAGTTGAGATGACCCTGGAGTGAAGCTATGTGTTAGTCTCTCTACATGACAATTGTGTGAATTGCCTTAGTTGTTTTGCCCTTTGTTAAAGATTTCTTTCCTGAGCAATTCTCACAACTTGTAAAAATGTATTAAGATGTATTTCATTATGTTCCAGTGGGAAAATCTATTTTACCTTTAGTAAGTGGGGGTAAAGCTGCCAAATCCCATGCTGAAAAAAATTAGTTCAGGCATTGTGCAGAAATTGACAGTCCATTTAATACATTAGTTCTCTAGCTGAAGTTTTCAACCACTGACAGCACTGATTTTGTAAAGGATGCATAAAAGGATCTTTAACCTGTCTCACAAGAGCAGCTCTCTCCCTTGTGAAGGGCCCTGCTCACTGTTAAATGTTCCACTGCCACACTTACATGGAAAAGCAAATTGACCTTTTTCTCATAACTTCAGATATTCAGTGCTTGATATTTTGTCTGATTTTCAATGAGTGGGAATTGGGAGTACAGTGAAATTATATTGGGTAAATATTTATAGTGGTTTCAGGAAACTATAGTAACACTGCATCTCATTTATTACATAAAATGTTATGGTGGATAAAAGGAAGAATGACTTCATGGCGTATTTGCCTCCAGCTCTGGTAGGCTTAGGTATTTATGTACCTAAAGAGTTGAAAAAATTTTCATTTATCCTGCTTTGTGCTAGGGGCACAGTTCTTAAAAGAAGATCAGTGTTTTGTCCAACAAAGCTATAGGAATTCTTTGTTACTCTGAGCTTCCTCACAGGGACCTGCTGTATCCTCAGGAGGTCATATAAGTTCTGGGAAATGTCACTGTGTATGGTCTCTACCTTTCTCTCTCCTTTGTTTCTTGTTCTAAGTTCTAGAATGCTCCACTACTTTCTCTGTCAAGTAGTTACAATTTTTTTTAAAGAAATTAAGATAGAAGACTTCTGGGAAAGTAACTAATATTTTGCAATAGCCACCTTTTTTTTTCAATTAATGTTGCATAGCTACTTGAAACCTGTGTACTTTCTAGGATTTGAAAGAACTAAACTAGCAACATCCTTTATGAATTTTTAGAGAACTTTAAGTACTTTCAGTTTGATTAATATGGTATGAAGTCTTAAGAGACTGTCCTTTCTTCTTAGTAGATGGCAACTAAAAGCTAGTCCAGTTTCTAGCAATTCTAATACATTGAACAGAAAGTATTTCACTTATTTAACATTCAGAGCAATGGTAAATATAAATCAGAGTATGTTTGAAAGTTTAGTTTTCAATTTTTTCAAGCAACAAGTGTATATTGTCACTGTAAATTATAGCCCAGGGTGAGGAAGCCAGGGTTGGAACCAGTCTCATTTCTGTTGGTCTCAGTTTCCTTCCTTGTCAGAACCAAAAGCAAAAGCATTATTATTATATAAACCTAGAGTTTGAGATTGAAGCTCTCATAATGCAGCTTGACATCAGACACTGCCTCAGACCTCCCAGCATCCAAGAGTAACATTTGAGTACACTTGTTCTCCCAGCTGTTTATGATCGTGAAAAAATTACCACTGCATGAGAAGAAACTCAAGTTAGAGTCACTATTTAGTTTGGCCACTTCTGTGTAATATATTATGATTGGGTTACAGACCAGAAGGAGCCACTTGACTATCTGATTTGCCACATGTTACTAGCCAACTTCTTTGAGCCCAAAGCTTATGCTTGGCTAAGGGAGATGTGCTTCAGATTATTAGGTGAGAGCACTCTCATGAAATGGCAAATTCACCAGATGGTTGATATTTTGCCTCAATAGTTGGGTCAATTAAAGAGTTTTCAAATGCAGATTGGTTTGGGTATTTTTTTTGATGGTAGATGTATGATGCCCAGTCTAGTTTTGGAACTTATATGTGATTTGAGCCACCTTATGCAGAATGCAAGATTTGTAGTTGAAGTCTGAGGAAATTAACAGTATGATATCCTGATAGATCAGAGTTAAGGTTGCACAGAGGACTTTTACTTGGGCATTTTTCCTTTAGACTATTTCTTCACAAATGCTTTAAATTACCAGCAAAAAAAAAAGAGTTATATTATGCATGCTTGCATGTTTCCTTGCTGCAGGGAATAACATGCATATTTTACATCTGGCAGTTTTAAAATAAAGAATAAGATCATTCCTATTCTGACATGACAAAGGACCTCATTAATGTTTAGCAGGTAACATTTGTTGTGTGTACATGTACATTATTAACTCATTTCACATTGCTGTTTTGAGCAATTGCAGTTGATCACCTCCAATAGTCAGCTGAACAGCAGAAGGCCATTTGTTGGCAGCAGATGTATCTTTGGGGCAAAAAATTTAAAGAATTAAAAAAATTTCTGGTAGCTGACAGTACTACTCAGTATCTAGATAAATGATTCATATGATGCACCAATCTGCTGAAAGCCTCTATAGATAACCAACAGATTCAGGCTGTCATAGTAAAAAGACTATTGCAAAGCTCAATATATCAATGATACTAAGATAAATAAAACCTATAAACCAGCAGGATAATTCGAGAGTTCCTTGGAAGGGAAGCTGAATATTATCCAGTCTGGTATTTGGGAATCATGCATACAATAGCCTTACTTAGCAAGATATCATTATAAATAAAATTTCTTTGTGTTTTTAACAGTACTCAGATTTTTATTTTCTTGTAGAATCTTTTAAATGAGTACTACAATTTTCTTGTATAACATTTTTGTTGTATAACAATATCTTCTCATTGAGCTCCTGTCATCACATCTCAGCTGCAATATTGCTATTATTTCTCTTACCAATACAAGTTGCTAGCTTGGAATTTTACTTCATTTGTGATTTAGGTATTACACACTTTATTGACTGAGCAAATCATCTGTTGGGTGGAGGGAACTTGAAACTTCTAATTCATAAGTATATCAAGGGGTTTTTTATAACAGTTTGGGGAAGGTCACAGAAAAGTGCAAAATACTTTTTTTTTTTCTTCATCACATCAGCACTTTGAAACAAAGCAAATCCTGTGTTTAAAACTGCAGTATTGGATTGTGCCTTTCTTTTTTTTCGAAACAAGTGGTCATTGTCCTGGCCTTCAGAAACAGTCACTTTGTGAATATTCACATAGATCCCACATCTATTCCCCATCTGCCTTTCCTCCTTCTTGAGATCTTTAAGTATGATTTTTGCTTTGAGAGGAACAAGATTAGTTCTTTTTCAATTGCTATGCTTATCCAGAGGGAGGGGACAAGAGAGACTGAGGTGTAGTGTGCACCTTTTGCAAATGCTTAAGGAAGAACTTTCCAGATTCATGCTGCTGGGAGTGAGTTTGCCATGTGTATGTAGAATGACTTGAAGTCTGGTAGAGGTAAGAATACAGTCTTACAGTGCAAAAGACACCCATAGGAAGAGGATCACTAAGATGCTTTCATTGTGTTTTATACTTCACTATTCAATAGTATGTTCCTGGTTTTGACTGTACTGCCATCTGTCATATTTATGAGAACATGAAGACTTGAGGTGGCCTGCCAGCATGGATTTTTTGAGTGACATTTAGGTGTTACTCAAAAAGAACTTGTTCTCCAGAGCTTTTCTACCTTTAAGTAAAATGTGGTAGTCTATTCAGGTGTGAGAGAATGTTCAAAAATCTGACTATAACTGAAATAGTGCTTCACCTGAGCTTTCAGATAATGTTTAAGTAGCAGTGGGACTGCAATGGCCCCATTTATTTTACTGAGTGCTGACTCTACTGCTGGAGTTCTGCTGCTTGTAAATGAGGCAAGAGCAAAGCTGTGGTACCAGCCTAGTGGATAACACCAACTCCAGTAAGGTGCAGTTGAGACAAAGTTGGGGTATGAGAAATAAAGCACTGATGTTGAAATGTGTGGAAGATAGGTATGTTAAGGACACTTTAAGAATTATTTCATGGGGTTTTTGTTTCCTCCCCCCCAAGAAGATCAAAATAATTAACTTTGAGAAACTTGGCAGTCATTTTCATGTGCAACAGTAAGCAGCTACCATCATATGGTATTTGTACACAGTCATTGTCTTTCTTTTGCTGATATAGATCCTATTAAAATGATGAATAATTTTAAATTGAACCTGACATTTTATAAATAACTGAATTATAATTTGTATCAACAATAGTTCTACATGACTATTAAAGTACTGTCAGCTGTTTTATAAAATCAACAGCTTCCCATTAACAGAACAAAGTTCCAAGTACAATACCTTGAACAAATGTTATTTAGATAGCTACAATTAGAAAGAACTAAATTAGGTATTGAGGCTTCTCAGCATGTGTTAAGGGGGTGACTGAAGTTATTTCTGTACATCTTAAGTTTTCCTCTGCCTGCATGTTTTGCTGAATTAAGCAAAGTAACTGCCAGATGGTAGGGAAGTGGGGAAGATGGATAGGTCTAAGCTGCATAATGTATCGAGTGACAGATTCTAGTGTTTGAGTGGCACTGGATTTATTCTGATGTCACAGATAGAGGTCAGTATTCAAATCTGAATGTATGTCTGAAATCCTCAATGCTTTTCCCAACATTTGCTTTATTCTGTACCCATTTTTTTAAACTGGTAATGTTTACTGTCTGGTAAAGTATTCACCTAAAATACAAAAGGTACACGACTCTCCAGCAGGAGACTGATAAACAAGCTTAGGGAAATAATGTTGCTACTTTTTTTTTTTTTCTTTTTAAGAGATGACTCAAAGTCTAGATATCCTGCAGTTGAGCCTGAAACATAGAGAACTTTCTTGGCAGTGCACTGTGAGTCAAGTGCTATAGTTTCTTACAGTTTCTGATGCCTTTTATTTTTTATATGCTTTGAAATCACCTGTCCACTCTAAGAAAAAAAAAACCAGCCAACTACCCTCCTGGTGTCTTCCTGCTGACAGACACATTTTAAAACATTTGCATAGCTGGGATATGTTTTACTGCAACATATGGAACTACAGTATGAGAATTAAGGACATTCTAGTAGTTAACACTTAGTAGCAATGGTTCCTCTGCCCCATGTTTAATTGCCATGGTATTTGTTACAGTGTGCTGTTGTGTAATCTGTATAACCCTTCATTACTGTTTTTGTCACTTTCTTACTCTCCTCAGTAATTTTCACTTCCTATATTGTCAGAGTTGTCATTGGATCCTGTAAATTTAAAATTGGATAAAAGTAATCTCAGTCAATAGCTATTCCTGTCACCCTTGGTACAATTCAGTTCAATCTATGCATATTACAGATTAATGTCATTGTATTCCTTCAGGGCTCATTTTGTACATGGAGAGAAGAAGTAGGCTAGATTTATATAAATTTCTTAATTGAGAAAACTCACTGAAAAAAAGAGTTAAAGGATTTTTCTCTATTTCAGTAGACATAGCCTGCAAGAAGTAGAATAATACCTTGGATTCATAGAATAGCTACATTTCTACCACATGTATGGTAGGAGGAAAAGCACAAAGCAGGTTGCAGAGCAAGCAGCACAGAGCTGGTTGCAGAGCTAGCAGTTAACTCCTGGTGTGTTGCATTTTTCTCTTACCCAAGAGTGGAAAGAGCTTCTGTATTCTGAGAAGTGGGAGGGAGGGAGGGAACTGTGTGGTGCAAACCTGTTGCTCATCTGAAGGTGTAATGTTTAAGAAGTGAGGGGTAAATGTGAACTTTTCAGAGGTCAGGCAGTGTCATTCTTAGGTACTTTCTTACTGTGAAATTATTAATAAATTGTGAAAAATATTAATATGTTACAGTGCTTATTTGTAATGCCATTGGGTTAAAATAGATGTAGCACAAAACTTGCTGGCACTAGACCAAACCAAATTTGGCTGCATTACTGTACTTGTATCTTGGCTGAAATAGAATTCTTATACAGCTGGTGAGCATGTTGGGTTATAACTATATTTAAAATAATATCTGGGGGGAAAGCAAAGCCTTTTGAAAACTGTATCTTACAGTTAAAAAAAACAAACAACACAACTGAACAGAAATTTCCACTAAAGTGAAATTGTACGTGATGTTAATTGAAAATCAGTAGGAATTTTGACCTTCTTCTTCCTCCAAAGGGAAAAGAGGAAGAGAACCAAATTTTGCATTTGATAAATTTGTCATGAGTATGTTTTTGTTTTGCTTTACAGATCAACCATGGATTTGGAATATTCCTTACACTGATGCCCCTGATACACATGGAAATATGTGGGTTCCATCATAAATGTTTCCAGTACCCTGTGATGTTCCACTTGCTGACACTGAGCCTTCTGTGCTACTTGCAAAAACTGCTTGTTTCTGTTCTGTAAGCTGTAATGTAATGTCTGCTATAATGGCTAATTTGTAGTTGAAATGTTAAAATGTTAATAAGACGGAGATTCTTGGAGAATCTATAACCATATTATTACAAGGGAACCTGCTTTTTTGATTACCTTTTTATATGCTTTTTCTTTACTGTGGTTCCTAATATGGTTTTCAAGATGAGAACTGTTCTCTGAGAGTCTCTCTGAATTTATAGCTGTAATTAATTTTAAAATTACTGTTCTGTGAGACTGTCAGTTGACTCCAGTAGCTGGAATAACAGTTGTATGTAAAATTCAAGTAAAAATAAAGGCAATCTTGTTAATATATCCTTTGTTCCGTCTTCTAAATGTGTACATTTCAGATTGGGTTGGAACTTGTATCTTGCAAGTGTACTACCACATGTTCCTAATAATGGAACACATTGCTTGTATCAAAAGTAGTGTGGCCAGCAGGACCAGGGCAGTGATTGTCCCCCATACTCAGCACTGGTGAGGCCACACCTCGAGTGCTGTGCTCACTCCTGGGCCCCTCGTGGCAAGAAAGACATTGAGGGGCTGGAGCGTGTCCAGAGAAGGGCAGTGGAGCTGGTGGAGGGTCTGGAGCACAAGTCTTCTGAGAAGTAACTGGAGGAGCTAGGAATGTTTAGCATGAAGGAATCTCAGCAGAGATCTTACTCTCTACAATAACCTGCAAGGAGGTTGTAATCAGGTGGGAATGAGCCTCTTCTCCCAGGTAACAAGCAAGGGAAGATAAGCCTTCAGTTTCACCAGGGAAGGTTTAGATTGGATATTATGGAAAAATTCTTCATGCATTGGAACAGACTGCCCAGAGAAGTGGTGGAGTCACCATACCTGGAGGTATTGAAAGATGTGTAGATGTAACACCTAGTAATATGGGTTAGTGGTAGACTTGGTAGTATTTTGTTAATGTTTGGACTAAATAGAATGGGTAAATATACTGATTTTTCTTTTCTATTGTTTTATAATTGTGCTAAGCCTCACCATCACCAATATGTTATCACTAAATGGCTGCACACACAGACACTAGGGAGCTGTGTGCCTATGGTGATGAGGGGAGGGAAAACAGCATGTTTGCTGATAGTGATGCACAAGTGACTGTACTGAGGGTAATAGCATTGCATTCAGGGCTCAAGCTCTCAAGATGTTCACTTTGATTTGGTGTTAATTTAAATGTCAACAACATGTTTAACCACTTTTTTACTTAAAAACAACTTTTTTTTTTGTTTGTTTGGGGTTTTTTTCTGCTTGTGCAAGTGAACACACTGCATTTCTTTATTCCACCATGCTGAAATGTTATGGGTGGCTGACTCTGATTATGCTGTTTGTGCTCTCTGCACACTCCAGTTTTTGCAGCTATTTACCCAAGAGCAGTGGGAATAGTAACCATTTTACAAGAAAGTATTCTTTAGAATAAGCCATATTCTTGATTTCTTTTTCGAGATTTTGGTCAATATCAACTTGCTCCTGTTCTATCCTTTAATAGAGAGCACATCCTTTAAAAGCCACATTCTGAAGAGATGCTTAAATCACTGCCAAGATCCAAGTTAACAAAAGAAGGGAATTTGCAATTTTTGATGATCACTGACAGTAGTACATGTGTCTCAGAACTGTGCCAGATGATCTTACCTGCATTCATGCAATAACTACTTCTATGCCCAAGGCAAACACGAAAATTACTGTTCCACACTAACAAAATAATATGTAAATAAGGAACAACTCAATAACCTTGAATAATTTGCCTTGGATATTCCTGTGACTAGTGTTACTGTTGTTCATATTCCTTTGGGCAATCACACTGATATCATGGTTGCAAGCAGCTAAAGGTTCTTTTTCCCACTGTGCTAATCCAAGCCACCCTTGAGCAGGTTTGATGGATGGAGCCATTGATGTGGACAGAGGTGCTCACTCAATTCTGCTGCCTTTGCTGGATAAGCGTGTACTGATTGAGCTCTCTCTTCCTTCTGACTGGCAAAGGGAAGTTGGGTTTCGTTGTTTTTTGTTTTTCTTTTTCTGTCTTCTAACAGGAGCTGCCAATAATTTTAAAGATACATGAGCATTTTTTTAATGGAAGCATGTAGTTACCTTTAGCACTTGGCACAATCTGGTTAGTTTGGCTGGCATCTCATCTTCCTATTTTTGGCTATTTAATGCCTTCCAATATTGCTGCTAATTTTAATTTCCACACTAAAGTCTATGGTAAGGACTAATTAAGAGGGATGAAAAATTTGCAGCATGATGTATCACCTATGAATAACAACAAATAGGAAAAATAGGTTCTTACACAAAATGTGCAATTATCTGCCATTAAGGGAGATTTCTAAGATCTTAGTGTTCATTCCCTTTGCATTTTGACTGCAACACAATTATTAGAAAATTGGAGGGGAGGAGGGCAAGGGAAATGGGTGTTACAGTTCATTAACTTGCTTTCTAAAAAAATATATGTAGGTTGTCCTTCCTTGGAAAGAATGTGCTCGTATACTATTATGTTTAGCAGAGCCGAATTCCAATGCCCAATTATTTAAAAGTAGAATTCAGCACTGTAGCAACTACCAAATATTGCTGAGTTTAGCTTTTTCTTCTTATAGTGAGAATGATATTTCCAGAAAATCGAGAGCTCTGTTCTTTGAACCTGCAACTAACGCATTGTAAAACCACATAGCAGCTGGCGAGGCTGCTTCTGTTTTCCCTAAACAATTTCCCTTCGACTACCATGCGCCGGAGAACAGAGATGTAACACCTTGTCGGGAAGGCAGTGGGTAACCAGACCTGCGGAGAAGGAGTTGCCCTCCTTTGGCAAAGGCTCTAGTTTTTATGTCTTTGATGGCTTTGGGTATATAATGGACAGGCGGGTCCCAGGGCCGGTCTCTCTAAGCGGCCCCGTTACCTCGGGCTCTCCTCGGCCCCACAGCCCAGGGCCGGTACCCGAGGGCGGGAAGGGGGAGAGCCCCCCGCGCCTCTGGGGGCTGGAGGGAGTGAAGGGAGAGCCCCCCGCGCCTCTGGGGGCTGGAGGGAGTGAAGGGAGAGCCCCCCGCGCCTCTGAGGGCTGGAGGGAGTGAAGGGAGAGCCCCCCGCGCCTCTGGGGGCTGGAGGGAGTGAAGGGAGAGCCCCCCGCGCCTCTGAGGGCTGGAGGGAGTGAAGGGAGAGCCCCCCGCGCCTCTGGGGGCTGGAGGGAGTGAAGGGAGAGCCCCCCGCGCCTCTGGGGGCTGGAGGGAGTGAAGGGAGAGCCCCCCGCGCCTCTGAGGGCTGGAGGGAGTGAAGGGAGAGCCCCCCGCGCCTCTGAGGGCTGGAGGGAGTGAAGGGAGAGCCCCCCGCGCCTCTGGGGGCTGGAGGGAGTGAAGGGAGAGCCTCCCGCGCCACTGAGGGCTGGAGCCGCGGGGCAGCCGCCCTCTGCCAGCCCGCCCTGCCCGCAGCCGGCACTGGGCTCGGGGGCGGCGGCCGCGCTTCTGCTGAGAGGAGATGCCCCCGGGAGCCCGGCCCGGCCCGCGGCTCCCCCGAGGCCATGGTGCGGCCGGCCCGGAGCACCGGGCGGCAGAGCCCCGCGGCGAAGCGGGAGGGCGGGGGGCGAGCTGCCGCCGGTCCCGCCTCGCCCCCTGCGGCAGGCAGGAGGCGCCTGGCGGTGCCTGTCCCTGCGCCCCGCTCCGACGTGCTCGGGGCGGGGGCAGGAAGGGGATATGAAAGTGGCGGGGACGGGAGCCCCGCGAGGCGGGCGCTGGGGCTGAGGGGCTCTGCGAGACGGGACGGGACGGGACGAGCGGCTCCCTCACCCGCAGGATGCTCGGCAGCCCGAAGCGCGTCCGCCGCGGGGCCGTGCCGGGGCCGCGCCCTGCCCCCGGGGCCAAGGTGCCGGCCGGCTCCCGGGAGCGCCGCTCGCCGCCGCCGGGCTCCGCGGCGCCCTGAGCCCGGGCCCCGCGCACGGCTGCCGGGCGGCGCCGCGATGCCCGGCGGCGGCAGCAGGGCCCCGACGTAGCGTGGCGGCGCGGCAGCCCGGTCCCGCGGGCGGAGGATGGCGTGTCGCGGCGCCTGCTGCTGCTCCAGCGCGGGTCGCCTCAACGCGGACAACGCGCGGTTCCTCCTGCTGGCGGTGCTGATCGTGCTCTACATGCTGTGCGGCGCCGCCGTCTTCTCGGCCATCGAGCTGCCCACGGAGCGGGAGGCTAAGGAGCGCTGGGAGGAACGCCTGGAGAACTTCACCCGGCGCCACAACCTCAGCCGTGCCGAGCTCCGGCACTTCCTCCGGGAATACGAGGAGGCGAGCGTGGCCGGCATCCGCGTCGATGACATCCGGCCCCGGTGGGATTTCACCGGCGCTTTCTACTTCGTGGGCACCGTCGTTTCTACTATCGGTGAGCGGCGGGACGGGCGGGCACCGGGGCGGCGGCGGGGCCGGGGCTGGGTGCGCAGGGATTTGCTGTTCCTCTCCTCCTCTCGGCTCGCAGCGGGCTCGTGTCGGTGCCCGGGCACGGTCCTGTCTCTTCGCTGCTCCCTTTTCTGCCTCTGCCTGTCGAAGAGCCGCTGCCCGGGCGCGCCGCTGGCGGGAGGCGCTCGGCTCAGGGAGCGCCCCAGAAACACCGGGCAGCCCGGGCTGGAAGGGCAGCGGAGACAAGGATACTCTTCTCAGGTGCCATTTCTGGGAAATGTTATACAATGTTATAGAAATTCTTAGATCTGGGCGTTTCGTAGGCTGTTCGCTCAGAAGGGCCCTTAACAAGAACCATTACATTGTTATTGTGGCGTCCAGCTGCAAAGTGTACAACTTGGAAAGACTGCATTTCAAACCACTCGGCTTTTTTCTCCTTCAGGCTTTTCAAGGCAGAACCATCAAGTCGGTGGGCACAGTTTATTTCACTTGTGAATAAACCCAAGTTTATTCAAGCTGAAGGAGCCTTCAGGGGGAGGTGATACTGAATAGAAATTCTGAGCTGTCTGACAGGTGTACATTAAGATGAAAAGAGATAGCACCAGGACCTGACATAGCACCCCAGGGAGCCCATCGGTGTCAAGAGGCTTCATTTAAGCATCTGCAGACAGCTAAAAGCCTCGGAGGAAGGGAGCTTTCTGTAGTTAAAGACAGGCAATCTGTATGCAGTTATCACTGTGACAAATGAGGTCACTAGATCTTATTAATGGTATAGCCAATTCACATCAATCTCTCTCCATGAGTGAAATGTACATTGAGGTATGATTATTTAATTCTTCAGGAAATCTCCATTAACAGGTTTTGGGGTTTTTTTCTGAAAAGGAGTGGGCTCCTCCAAAAGCTCCCTGTGCTTTCAATCAACCTTTGTCGCATAATGTAGTGTCCCTTTTGTCTAGAAATCAAGTGGTAGCAGTAATATCTCAGGATGTGAGAGATCAAAGTAACTTCTTTCTCAGTCAGGACTTGAAGCAATTCCTGTGTCTCAGCCCAGTGTCCTGCCCACCAGGGAATAATTTTAAGGTGAGACTTTCAGTGTTTTCTGTTGAAACTATTCCACTTTGCATAGCCTCATAAAATATCTGCAGACCAGAAAATAGAAAAAATCTAAGTTCCAATTTGCATTTCAGCGAATGTTTATGTGTTTTGTATAGAGACATACAGCATTAGGTAGGCTTGTGGTGTTCAGCAGCATTAGACTGTAGTCACAGTCATCATCAAGTGCTCTGATGTCCAGAGACTTCTGTCATACCTTGGCACTGTAGTGCCTCCAAGAAGTAGGGAGCTGGAATAAAATGTATCTTGTAAAAACACATGAAACAATTTCTCAAACTGACCTATGATATTCCTGCCCTTTTCACAGGCCGCTGGAAATTGGAGGGGATCTCTGGAGATTGTCTGGTCCAACCCCCACACTCCAAGTAGGGTCAGTGACAGCCAGCTGCTCAGGGCTGCATCCTGTTGGAGTTTGGGTATCTCTCTTGGTGGAGACTCCACAATCTCTCAGGACAAGTTGTGCCAGTGTTTGACCAACCTCACATTAAAAGAGGGTTTTTTTCTCCTATTCAAATGGAATTTCCTGTATTTCAATTTGCACATGTTGCTTCTTGTCTTCTCTGTGTGAACTGTGTGAACAGTGAGGTGAAGGAGGAGATTATATCATCTTCACAAAATGAGATACATTTTCTGCAGAAATTGTCAAAATTTGCATCCTTCCTTTCTGCAAAAAGTAACACAAATTGGGCTGGAGGTGTAAAGTCTTGGTACAAGGTGAGAAAAGAAATTTGTCAATTGATTGATTACATGAGGCCCAAAAGGTAAAATTGTCTGGAGTAAAGGCTGGAATTTTTACCATAGACAGCAATGAGCTACCACATGATGTATTGTACAGAAGGGATAGAAGGAGACATAGCATCTTCTTTCAGCAGCCTCTTAGAAAGGGCTGTTGATGGAAGTGTTAGCTAATGGGAAAGTCTGTATGGAGTGAAGCAATCACTGTGTCCATGTTACAGCCATGTCATGGAGTGAAGGAAGGAGTTTGAAAAGCGTCAGAAAGTGCCTGTTTCCTCATTTTCACCTGTCAGTTCAGCTCCTGCTAATTGGAGTTACAGCTGTGCAAAAGAAAAGTGTGTGTGATAATGCCCAGCAAACCACCAAGGTTGTTAAATCCAGAGGGCTGGACTAGTGCTTGTAGCCTTAAGTTCACCCTGTCTTTCCTGTGTACAGACTGAGCAAAGAGTGGCAGCTGCACTAAATGCTGCACCTGGGGCCATGGCCAAACTTACTCCTGGTGTCTCAGAGACCAAATGATCTGCTCTTACCTAACAGTACCATCACTGCCTGAAGTATTTGGAATCATAGAATTGTAGAATGTCCTGTGTTGAAAGGGATCCATAAGGATCATCGAGTTCAACTCCTGACTGCACAGGACAGCCCCAAGAGTCACACCATGTGTCTGTGAGCAGTGTCCACACATTTATTGAACTCTCTCAGGCTTGGTTCTGTGATCACTTCCCTGGGGAGCCTGTTCCAATGCCCAACCACCCCCTGGGTGAAGAACCTTTTTTCTAATATCCAACCTAAATCACCCCGGCACTACTTCAGGTCATTCCCCCAGTCCAGTCACTGGTCATGAGAGTGCCTGAGGATCAGTGCCTGACCCTCCCCTTTCCTTCACAAGGAAGTTGCAGACTGCAATGGGATGTCCCCTCAGTCTCCTTCTGGCTGAACAGACTGAGTGACCTCAGCTGCTCCTCATAGAGTTCCCCTCGAGGCCCTTCATGATATTCATGATCCTCCTTTAGATGATCTCTGACAGCTTAATGTCTTTTTTATGCTGTGGTGCCCAACACTGCACACAGGCAGTGAACAGCTCTAATAATTCAAAATGGTCTGCTTTAGCCATTGAGCCATAAGCAGAGCAAGAAAGGCATCTCTAGAGCAAAAGGTTTTTTAGGGAAGCCGCAGGTAAACTGAGGCTGTTTATTTGCCTTACAGAAACTACCATGTAGTTGTCAACTCAGTGAAGTTGAAATTGCCACCAACCTTGGATTGCATCTGTTAATAAATTAGAACATTGTCCACCTTTGAAAGTGGATGCTCAAGTGGATGGTTAACTCTAACTTTACCAAAAGCTTTCTATAATATATGACAGATCTGTATAAAGCAAAGATGTAGAGAAAATGTGAAAAGGAGAACATTGGTTATAATGATAGGATTGTCATCAGTCTCATATGCAGGACAATGTAGAAAATTTAATGCAAACCATGTTATAGAAAAGAAGTATAAAATTAAAGCAACCTGGAAATATTGGTTTTATAAGCAATATCTAAAAAAGGTACATGTGTGATGGCCTAGCATGTTTTCTCTTGGACATTGGTTAAAATGAAAGTTAAGCCATATGGTTGTAATGCACAAGGTTAGGGGAAAGGCCAGGTCTGCTCTCATATGTAAATTTTCTTACTTCTGTTAGTGCCAGTCATCCAGTTTTACAGAAGATATCTAAAATAAATCACATGAATTTATATGTCCTAATGTGCCTGTTCCCTGACTAGAATAAAATAGCTGATGTGTCAAGTTCAAAGGTTCATACTTCTACTATTAGTGTTGAAATTTTGGTGAAATAAATCCCACCCTGTCAATCTACAGATGGACACACAGGCAGCAGCAGAACCAGATCACCAACCCACTGTTGGCACTGTTGATTGTAACTTTTCTATCACAGGTGTTCTCTCTTGCTCATTTAAATGAAATCAGTAAGGAGTTGAAAGCACTCAAACTCTGTAAAGGAAATCATGTTATCACTTACTCTCTCTTAAGAAGATCAGGATTAGATTTTGTGTGAGGAGTTGGTATTTTACAGGGCATGACTTCATAATATTATGGGGATTTCTCTTCTTCCAGGTGAATATGCTGGGAGCTGAGCACAAATTCCCTAGTAAGGTTTTCAAACATATAAGCAACTGAAGAAAAAACCTTTCTGAATCTGACTTTTACCTGGTAAATGTAGAAGGCAACTTCTATGACCATGGAGTGGCAGAGTTCATTATTATTTAGAGGGAAAGGGAAAAGTACAGAAACCAGGGGATTTTGAGAGCAAAACTTTAAATACAGACCTGCCTGCAGTTTGGAATCTCAGAGGAACTAAAACTAAAGAAAAATTATTTAAGGGGGACTATCAGAGTCCTGGACAAAATATATGAATGATGGTGACTCAAGTGATCCAAATGTGAAATATAGGAGGACAGGAACTATAGTAAAAGACAAAAGTATAAATTTTAAGTTTAAAATTTTGTCACAAGAAGGAAACATACAGAAAATTGATAGAAAATTAGATCAGTGAAGGCAAATAAAAGGAATAAAATGCAAATAGAGGAATAGATACAAAATTATGCTATTAGCAAGGGGTGTCATGGGTGATGTGAACTGGTTCATCAGCACAATTTTGTTGAGAAAGACTCAGAAAAACATTGGTCTGCTGTATAGAAAAGAGGAAGAGCTCTCAACGAATGATTCGAAGAAGGCTGAAATGTGTAATGGTTTTTTCTGTATCATTCTGAAAAGGTCAGCTCTGAACTGTTGTGTGGTACAATTAACACTTGTAAGAAAAGGGAAAGTAAAAGAACAGGTTAGAATCCCTAAATCTGTCAGATCTTTTAAAATCATTTAAGCTAATTCAACTGCATTCTAGAATATTCAAAGAAATTACTAAAGCAATAATCAGCACTTTGGCGACTCATTGAAGGGTTTGGAATTCCAGGCAAGTTAAAATGACAAACATTTTGCCAGTCTTTAAAAAGGAATGATGACAGGAAGAAATAAAAAAGAATGGGCTTAAATTGCAACAAAAAAGATTCATATTGTCCATGAGAAAAAGTTTTCTTGATGAAGTGAAGCAAGTGTGCAGTGTAGGAATTACGTAGAGATTTCATCACCAAAGTCCTTTACACTCAGGTTAACCAGACACCCCACAAGAATTATGTAGAATCCTTAATTCCCACATTGTGCAGTGACTGGATGAGATGAACCTTTTCTGTCTCTGCTAGGGCTTTTTTCCCCAGGTTCTGTGATAGTATGTGTTCACTATTCCTGTTATCCTTAAAAGAAAAAAAAAAAACCCAAATGAAAAACAACAACAAAAACCCCAAGATGTTAATCACACTGCATATAGAGTCTTGTTCTTTGGCTGTTTTTTAATTGTATTTTTAGAATGCAGATAAAAAGAAATTTTTGACAAATTTACACTGAATTTCTTATAAACCTTGAGGAAATAAAACAACATTTTAATATTAGGATCGAGCAGGTCTTGAGATATGCAATTATGCTACCCTGCTTGGTATATGCCTCAAATTAAATAAACTTTCAACCAGCCCAAAATAGAACTGATCATGGACTGAGAAGTCCTTACTTAATTAAAGCACTAAAAGCAGATATAACAGTATCTTTACTGCTGCTGGAATGAAAAAAAAAGTAGTCACAGATGGAAAAACAGTCATCAAGAAAACCAGCTAAAAATAAAGAGAATGTTACTTTGAAGAACTTGGTCCTGCAAGGAGTTAAGTACTTTTCTGGAAGTCTGTTCTGGCAGCTGTACCTCCTGCTTGGTTCTGATGCACTGATATGGCTTGGAGACAAAGAGTTTAAGGAAAGTTCTGTTATTGTCCATTTGTTGCACAAAGTACTGCTGGAAATGGAATGAAGTCCTTCAGATGACATGCACTAGGGACCACATAGCAGCCCTGTGTGTCTGAATGAAATGTTTCCAGTTCTCTGGGTGAGCATGGGCAGGAGCCTCCATCCCCGGGCTGTTGGACTGCAGCCCTTGGCAGAAAAGGGCAGAGATCAGGGCCTTTGCAGCTCCCTGGCAGACTGGGCACACAAACACCAGGCCAAGGAAAGCCCCAGGAGGAGCTTCCTCCAGATGGGCCAACTGCAGAATGCATCCATCCCCAGCCAGGCCACTCTCCAGCCTGCCCACCTCGTGAACTGATAGCCCTGCTATTATCCTACTACTTCTGCCTAATACTTACTTCTAAATATCTCTAATTTTCCAAGCCAAAAGTTTCCTGAGGAGCCTGCTGCAGGTGGAGCTGGAGATCAGTTCTATGAACTGTAGCACTCAGCATGTGAAGGTTTTCTGACTAGAGTGGTGACACAATTTTCCCATTTCCTGGAGGAAAACTTGCTTTTTTAATTGAAAGCAGAAGCCTAATCAAGGCTGAGCAGATTAGACATGCCATGAAAGTGGGACAAATTGGATGGAGAAAACAAAAACACTGATTTAACCAAATTACTTGCTGGTCATAGGAGCAGTCCTAATTTGTCCTGTGGATGATTTCTAGAAATAAAGAGGGTCTGGGTATGCTGAATAGTGAGGCTGGTTAAAAAAAAAGAAACTATATTGACTTATAGACTTAAGTGAGTATTAACTAGTCAGTTTCAATAATTATATATATTATAGTTATTAATATAAAATAATTATTTTAACTTGGATTAACCCACATACACAAAGAGGGAGAAATTTGTTTTAAATTATATCATAAATGCTGGTGTAAGTTGCAAACTTAAATCCCAGTATTAGCTGACTGTCTTTGACTGTCTTAACTGAGTTTTAGAATAATTTGGTCAGGATATAAAACACTGAAGATAAAGGCATTGTCACTATTTATGTTTACTCATGGATAGTACTTTTTTCCAGTGGAATTATTTCTGCTGTTAAAGGTTCAGGTGACTGATATACCAGCAGTTCATATATTAAAGCTTTTTCAGCACATTAAAAATACTTAAAACCAGAGTTGTTAACCAGAGTATTAAAAGTGAAAAGAAAGAAATTTTGTAGCTAAATAGTGAAATATCATTCTGTAATTTAAATTGCAGGAAAAAGATATAGTATTATAACATGGAGATTTTTATAGCATTCATGAGACTTCAGCATTCCATTGATTTCACACTGCCATCCCTGAGGGCAGACTATGGCTTGTGGAAGTGTTTCAGACTTCTTGACAAGTGAAAATTCAATATATCAGTAGGTGCCGTTGATAGCAAATATAGGCCAGGCTTTTTGCAACCTCAAACCAGCTTTGAGTTTTAGGTGATTTTATTCTCACAGTGAGAATATTAATACAACCGTAAGTGTGATTTTATTCACAAAGAACTAATATGCCTATTTTAAGTGTGACTGTTTTTAATAGGAAGTAGTTCTGCTGAAAATCGGATAATTATTAGAAAACTAAAGAAGTGGAAAGTATACATTCCTTCAGTGTAAAAGCATAACATTGTAAAAAAACTCCAAACCAAGTAGCAAAACATTGAATTTAAGAGTACTAAAGGCAGGTGCAGACTTTTAAAAAAACATGTTTCCTATTTTAAGCATGTAATTGCAATAATTTTGTGCTTTTCCACAAGGCTCTTTGCAGCAATTGGTCAGAACTTCACAGCAACAGCTGTCCAGCCTTCTTGCTAAAATAGACTGTTCCTTGTGCACATCTGTGCTAGTGATTTTCTCATTCATACCTGCCTGTAGGGGCAGCTGAGCTTTGTTGATTCTCTCTGGTCGAGGATAAAGCTACTAAACAGGCACAATACTGAATTTCATATTCTTATGTACACTCATAAGTGTACATATATGTATATATACTATATAACTCAAAGTTATATAATCCAGCTCAAAAATTTAAACTGCTTAGTGCAAAACCAGTATGTTCCATTAATGGCATAGGAAAAAAAGAAATATTATAGTCCAGTTAGAGGCAGAAGTATTTTTCTTCTGAACTTATTTCCATAAAGATATCAATAGGATAGTGCTGTTAGGGTAAAATAATTTCTATATATGCAAATTTTATTTCATATTGCATAAAATTCCTTTTTATAATATGTCTTTCTTTTGTAGTCTTCTCTTTTCCATTCCTTGTATGCTATGCACTGCCACTGTTTTGTTGTTTGTTCTAAGAAAAATATTTTGTAATGGCCAGTTTCTCTTTTTTTTCTAAGTAGGAGTTAATTTTGTTATACAGGCTGCTCCTTTTCCTTTCATTTTTCATGTATAATGCTTTAAATAGAAATTCTCATCTGCTCAAAGAGCTAGAGTCTGCCTTGTCCCTCTCAGGCTGCAGTATTCCTAGTTTATCAAGTCAACAGGTCCAAGTTTGGATTGTGCCTTAATAAGAAGGTTTTTAAGACTGTCTGTGTGCTCCAGGGAGCAGTGCTGGCCATTCCTTCCACCTTCACCACAAATTTATGCTGAAGGAGATGCTGCCTTTCAGACAAGCTGTAAACCAAAAACATAGAAGAGTCCTGACACCCTCTGTAAAACTTTAGCATGGCCATAGTTTAATTTTGATCCTCCAGGCAAAGGTACATAAAGGCATTTTTGCCATGTTTTTGCTGGATACTGTATTCTGGCTGTTCTCTGATGCCCCATGGGGTACAACTCTCAGAAGTTATAGTATTGAAGTATTGCAAAAAAAAAAAAAAAAAATTTACTCGTGGGTGTCCTTAGCTACTCTTGAGGGCCTTTAGTGACAGTTTCAAGGTTCCTACATTTGTTCCTTTCAATTTCTTTGTCTGGAATCCAAAAGAGCATAACAATAGAAGGTAGCAGGTAATAGGCTTATCATAACAAAATTTGTAATTTATGCATGTGAGGCCGCATTATAAAAAGTTTTGCAAATTGTCCTTTCATAAGGAGACAGGTTCCTACTAGAGATGTTTTTTCTCTATTGCTCCCCTAAAATGAGTTATCATCTGCCTCAAGAGCTGATTCAGGAGAGTACTGGAGAAAGAAATTACCTGAATGAGGTTTTATTTTGAACCATTTTCCTGATGTGTTTAAAATTGAGCATGTAATAACAAAGTGGCTGGGTTTTCAATCACTTTAAAGGCCATCTATTGTACTGTACTTCTGTATGGATTGTAAAGGGTTTCACTACTCAAATCAAGCACAAAATACTGTAAGTAAGATTTTATTTAGTCTTCAATTTATTCTTCTAGTCTTCTTCTTAGTCTTTATTTAGTCTTCTACGTGTTATCTTGGAACACTGTTGCACTGAGGTTATTGCATATAATTTTAAAGGTTTTTTTTAATCTTACCAGCATTCAGAGGGATAAATACTGTTTCATACATCCTGTCTGCAGAGCCTTCTCACCATGAAGAAAACATTAGTATGACTCAAAACACACACAGATCTACTTTGTTTACTGTGTGATTTTACAGTCATGTTTTATAACAAACTTGCACTTTTAATTTAGTTTCCATTAAATAAAATACATCCAATATCATCCATTAATACTAGTCACGTATTTGCTCTTCCTAAAGTTCTTTCCCATTATCTCTGAGGCTCATCAACTTAAATATTCCATCATAAAAGAATATATAAATTCTACTTTCAATTTTCTGTCCACATTAAAGGCAGAGCTACAGTAATCTGAATATCAGCACTCTTTTTAAGCAGATGTCTGGGCATCAAGGTGGCAGAAAATAGGAGAGAAGGACCAGTAGAGGTGATCAAGGGAACTGCAGACAAAAAGGACCTCCCTGTAATGGGCAGTAGGCAGGCAGGTGTTAAGGATGGAGATCCCAATCTTAGAGTCACCTGCTGAACTACAGCAGCAGCACAGGTACTCACTGTGCCTTGTTCAAACTGGAGCAGTCAGCTGCCTTTTAGTGCCACTGAATATTATCCAGGTTAAGGTCTATCCCTCATTCACAGGTGCTTCAGATATTTTGAAGACATAGGCCTGGATGAAGAGCATGTTCCATGTGGACACTTGCCTTTCAACAATGAAGCTATGCTCCAAACCCTTCTGCCTTGTGTATTCCTGGACTACTTGCTTTAATGGTTTGGTAGTGCCCTTGGCAGTGTTTGGTTGACAGTTAGACACAATGATCTTAAACTTCTTTTCTAAGCAAAATGATTCTGTGATTCTATAATCAGTCCTAAGATAGATTTTGTCCCTTACACATGACAATTAGGGCATTGCACAGGCACTTGCTCCTACAACATTTAATTTCTTTATTAATGACCTTGAGCTTGAGGCTTTGTTGCTGACTTCCTAAAGAGGGAAAGACCTTTAACATAATGAAAGGATCCATTCATTAATGAAGTCTGTCCATTTATTTCACACAGGAAATGCCTGTTTTTCTTCTCACCATTTCAGTGGGAAGCATTTTAATTCTTTAGAGCATTTGCAGAAAATATCATCACTTGGAGTAGGTGCAGTTCGTGTTTTCTTTAACTGTGGCAAAGGCTTAAAATTCTCATTGTAAACAAGAGCTAAAATTTCATCTACACGTATGGGTAGAGGAGAGACCCATCCTATGGCCGTTGTAAGAATTTCTTGAACAAGGAACAAATATGATCCAGGAACATATATTTAGGATGAAAAGGATCTCTCTCCATATATAATTTCTCTCTTGTCTCAGATTCAGCTTGGCGTTCCTGCTTAGAACCTTCTCCTGCGCTCCCAAACATGCTGGGAACCTTCCTAAGGATGTAGAAAGTTATGCAGATTTCTGCACAATGTTTGTTGCAGTGATTCAGCTCACATTACTACAGCTACACCATGAATGCCATTGGTAGGATCAATTTTAATGGCAGAAAATTATTCTCCAGGCTAAGGAGTTTACTCACTTTACTCTGAAACAGCCAGATTGGTATTTTAAGTTGTCGCCAAAGCTGATGAAGAAAGGGCACAAGTGTGTTAGCTATCACTGATTCTGCATACTTTTGGGGCATCCTTTGTCAGTCTCTTACATAATCCTAGCTGGAATTCAGCACTGCTCTGATTCAGTGGGGTCCCTGGGGTCATCCTGCAGTCTTTCACACACACACACACATACACACTTATACCCACACCCCACTCAGCTGCTCAGGAGAAAATTCCTTTACAGTAGAGCAATCTCTCTGACCATTTGGGGTGTAACTGTCCCTACTAGGGTAAATCAAGTGCTGGTTAGAATAAATTACTTTAAGTAGTGTTTCTTCATATTTTTTTTGTTTTCCTGGGCAGTATCAGCAGCACTTTATTTGCAAACAGATAAATTTTTTCCATGACATAACACGTTTCACAACAACAACATAATAGGGAGTAGTCCAAATCTAGCAAAAACATACAAAAATACCAGCTCATTTTTCTGTGTTTATTTGCTCCTGGAGCTGTGAGTTACAACAGTCTTATACCTAGAATTACCCAGCAGATTAAAAGGGGAACATTGGCAAGTGTTTGCAATCCTGGCAAAATCATGCCAACTCCTGATATAATGAGTAATTTTTTTTAAAAGTGTGGGATACATTTAAGTATTAGTTTGAGATATTTTTGAGTTGACAGATAATTAGCACCTTATCAGCATAAAGAGAAATGAAAGCAAGAAACATGGGTGAGCAGAAGTGCTGCTCTGATTTCCATAAGCCTTTCTCAGGATATGCTCCCAGTGCAAGCCAATGGTCTGAGGTACAGTTCTCTGCAGTGAGGAGGTTCTGAGGGTCAGAAGACAGGTTTTGCCTTGCTATGATAATAGAAAAGTTGGGTGACTAAGCTGTAAGTTAAAGCAGCTGTGGAAGAAAGGAATAAAGGTAAAGGGCTTTACGGGAAGAGAATGAGTATCCGCAGCACGGGAGACTTCTCTGATTGGCCTGAAGCATTAAAATGGCATAATTTATTTACCTTTCATGTTAAATAGCATCTTGATTGGAAATGCAGTTGCCTTTCTCTGTCCTCACCCTCTGCTATTTTGTCCTATCTGCTAACTGGATCTGTGCCTAAGCTGTATGACTGGAAAAATGAAGCCCTTATGCCTTGATGGCCCTCATGGCTACTCTTTAATGGTAAATTAGGCTGCAGAATATCTGTGGCTTCATTTCTGAAGAGCTACTGCATAATACAGACAAAGGTGTCAAATGGAAGTGTCTCTTAGCAGAACTGTTTATAAAGCAGACACTGAAGTTACTGAGAAAGGACCTGGCTAGTAATTGGTAACTGGTCCAGTAAAGTCCTCAACTCTGCAATTGTTCCAGGGCACAGTGTTGGTGCTCAGAGTGCCACAGGACAGTTTACAATAGCACTGTATTCAAGGGAGTTACATGAAGCAGGTGACCTCATGGATCTTGTTCAGGCTGAAGATACCATTCACACAGAGACTCCAAAAGTTTCTAGAGATGATACACAAAAAGTTATTTGCAGAAATACATGTTTTATTCTCATTTTTCAAAGCAGCATGGAGCAGAGATATATGCAATGCCAGGGATTGTGCACACTGCCAAATGCTCCAAAGACTCCACTCACTAAATAAAAAAGGGAGTGGTTTCTGGAACCGTTCTGGTATTGGGAAAGTTGGGCACCTTTTCCTGGAATAAGGATAGTTTCTCCCCATACCAAAGGGAGCCTGAGAAGTGCTTGTGTCTCTGAGAACTGCCAGCACAGCTGGGCTGTCATGAGCCTTTGGCTCTGTGGCAAACTCCTGTTGAGGTTATCAGTTACTTTGACTGGACAAACCACAGAATGGGGCTGTCCCTAAGCCACATGCAAGGAAATCAGGGCTCTTTAGCAGACCACTAAGGATGATGGCTGCTCAATTGTCAGGAGTCTTTTTCTGTTTTGGGAAAAATATGTCAAAACCAACATGTTTCTGTGACTCGCTTGGGTTTGAAGCTTTGTTACATCCCATGAAAAAATGTTTTGTTAGAAAAGTCCTAGTTTATTCTACTACACAGAAACAATTCTAATATAAGTAATTTTCTTTCTTTGTTCCCTTATTGTTTTTCACTTTTCACAGATGCTCTATTTTTAAAATTAGAAATGAATCAAGCCACTGGCAACATGGGCTTTTCTTCACATCAAGTAACTATTATGGGACTTGGTGAGAAGTCAATTTGTTCTGCCTGGTGACGTTCATCTATGGTGGCCAACAAAATCCTACTTAAATCCAGAGAAAGCAAACAAACTTTTTTGTTTAATAAAGGATGTCAGAAATCTCTGCCTTAAATACAGAAGCAAATTCAAATTCTCCTTAGTAAAAAACCCAACAGTGCTAATCAGCATGAATGTAAGAGAGTGAAGTCAGCCTTCCCCATAGTTTCTGAGGCTTGTGCTCTTGCAGAGCTCTAATTCAGACTAGATAATTCAAACCAGTGATAAAACATAGATGTAGTCCTGTAGAGAGGTGTGTAGCTCCTTTCCATAGCTTTAATGAGGCTTTGTCCAGAGCAAAACAATAGGATCCTGATACATTTAAAGTATTTTGTAAACGTAGCTTGTAAGAAGCATCCTGGGAGTCATGAGTTATGCAGACATTTCATTCTTCATATATAATTGCCAGTTAATAAAAATGTTAAAATGGAAGAAATAGCTTTACTTGGCTTGAAAGAAGCATCATGAGAGTCATGAGTTATGCAGACTTTTCATCTCTTCATGTATAATTGCCAGTTAATAAAAAAGCTAAAATGGAATAAATAGCTTTACTGAATAATGCTCCCAGCAGCAAGGAGGCAGAAAATGTTAAGGTTACAACACTGTGTTAGCATGCAAGAAAGGAAAGTAGTGATGACAAACTTTAACAATATGCTTTGTGTTAGCTATAAATGTAATTGGTTGTCATTACTTCATTAATTAAGAGGTGATCAAAAGCCCTATAGATAGAGAGGGTAAAAGCCTCAATTACACCAAAGAGAGCTTTTAAGTGATAGGAATAACAACCATATCAAAAGAATGACAAATACTTTTGAAGAACATGACTACTGGTGTACTGTCTTTAACACTTGCCCTTTCAGAGGAAATCCAAAAAAGTAAATCTATGCAAGACACCACAAAACTAAGCAATGTAGAACAAAAAGATACTCAGCTGAGTAGATGCATAATCAAACACTGCATCAGACTCAGAAATAAATGAACTGGTTAGGTTTTGTTTTCTAAAATAATGAGTTTTGTGTCAAATAGCAGCAATAACAGTAGAATTTTTAATTTCAGAAGTTTATGTCTAAAATGGAGAATGTTGTATTTGCCATTAGTTTGTTCAGAGAAACATATCCCTGTCAGAGCCTTCCTGGGTCTTGTTTTTGGAGTCAGGACTCAGTAAAGCTGTGGGGTCTGAAGTCAGTAGAAGTTCAACAGACAGTGCTATGAATGGCTTTTCCACTTTATATTAAATTGCCTTCAACAATCACATACTTTGCACTCAATCTTCCTTATTTCCCCCCTTTCTGTTTACTTGTTCATTTTTCCCTGACCATTAACTTGCCCCTGATGACAGCACAGGCATGACTGTGGGTTTCAGGTTGTGTTGAACTGGATCTTGGTTTCCCTGAAGAATGCTTTTCTAGGACAGAGGTCTGAAGAACTCCCTCAGGCTTTTACCTGAGCCAGCTGTCTTGTGTGATTAATCTAGGAAGCTGTCAGGAATGGTTTTTCCAAAAGCAGATTCATGAAGAAGAACCTTATTTTCTTACGGCAGGGATGAAAAATGACCCCTTAACAGCATTTTTAAGTGGTTACTATCAGTGTCAGAACTTTGCCATACTGGTAAAATGAAAGAAAAGGCAACACAATCATTACCTTCCCTATGTCCATGCTCTATGTCTCCTCCTGTTAAGCTGGCACAGATTCCCTAAGAAGGAACAGAACAGGTTCAGTCCCAGCCTTGTGTTCAAGTTGGTCGGTTTAGGTACTGCTCTGGGGAATGAAAGCAATGCTTGAAGCCTCCCTGTGAGTTGAAGCTTCTGACTTCCCAGGTGTTTGGTAATTTCAGTCCTTGAGTGGTTTTGAACAGAATCTATAATTGCCACTGCCTAGTAAAGTGAACAAATATAAGTCATGGATACAAAGACAGTTTGGACATCTCTCTACATTACTCCTAGCATGCAAGGTTTAGATAGTCTAGCCAAATTGCTGTAGCTTATTCACTGCAACTGATACTTAGGTGCTTTGGGTACTTTGTGAAGGAACAATGAAATGCAGTATGAAATGCAGTCCAAATTTGTGCAAATTAATAATCTTATGCATCCTTAGTAATAACTCTGAAGTAACATAACTGCTTGCTTTCTTACTTGGGGGAAGTAAAACATATAAACAGGGCTCTGCTGAAATGAGTTTTAATTTTTCTTTCTGCAATTATACACAAAAATGTAGTTAACATTTGGTTGTTTGGTTTTCTTTTCTCCGTTAATTTCTTCACAGAACAATGAAGTATTGATCATTTTCTTCATACTAACCTTTTTTACAGCAAGGTGAAACAGAAGAGCAAGTGTTCTGTAAAACCTCAATCTCAGGAGAAAAAAAATAGCTATTTTTTAGATTTATTAGATTTCAAGTCTTTAGTGTCCATTTAATTTTACATTTAAAATTTTCAAAATATTGTGACAAAAATATATATAGGCTTGAAGTTCTGATGTGTGAAATAAAGAAAAAACCTCAGTATGTGCTCTTGAGTGAACCCTCCTACTGTTGATCTGAGGACTGCAGAATCTGCCAAAACTTCTTATAGTAGCACCATGGGAACCTCTGGACCGTCACAGGGTTACTGTCAGTGATTACTGTGATTACTGTCAAAACATGCTCAAATTAGCAATTAAAACAACAGCCCTGCAGCATTTGAGAGATTATCTCTCTTGAACTTTTCTGGATTGCAATTGATACCAGTTTAGTTTCATTAAATTAAGAGCATTTTGTTGGAAAGTTCGTCATTGTCCCCTTTAACATTACATAATGAACCATGACAATAAGTTTCATGGTCATTATTCAAAGTCTATGTCTGAAGTGTGAAGCCTAAACTAGGAGCCTTTCTGCCCTTATGCCACAAGGCAAAGCACTGCCAAGGGTGCCTGAACATGTCACCAAAAGCCAAAGTGCCAAGGCCACCAGGCCTGCAGACTGCTGATCTGCAGGCTGAGATTGGCTTAGTTTTGGGCAGAAACTACTTTTTTCAGTGCATCAGCACTTAGAAATCTTCTAATCTTACAGATTGATGTCTTGCTGAAACTAACAGAGAATGGCTGCCCAGGCTGTTGTGGCACCTCTGTTGTGAATGTGTATTTGACGTATTGTATGTGTTTTTGACATATTGTATTTGCCATACTGTAGAAGACCTGCATTCATTTGCACACCTACACTAAAAAGGGAAATAATACATAAAGATGAATGAAACCTGCAAATTTCCCCTCAAATTTATCAGTATTTGATATGAGAGTTTCCTGTTTTGAGATAGGATGTTTTCATGCAGAAACCATATACATCATGTAGCTGACTTCTGGGTTTGTTAAGCAATCAAAATGCAGGAGTAACACCCTGCATTGAACATCAAAATGTGTGTACTTAATCCAAGTCATACCAATGACTGTCAAGTGATGACTGTCAAGTCCATGTAGAGGAGCTGAGATAAGGGGGTAATTTTAGTTCTATCTATACCTGATGCACTCACACATCTGGTAATAACCTCAGGAAAGAAAGCAGGGCTGTAACTCACATTTCAACTGGACTGTGAATGTATTAACATCACAAATGGCCTGGTCTTTGTGAAAATCTACTGAAACTTGATAAAGATTGTATCAATTTGTTCTGATTTCTTTTTATATTTAATTTTTACTTGCACTGGCTTTCCTTTGATTTACTCCTTTCATTCGTTCAGCCAACCCACTCTATAGAAACCGTTAAATATCTTCTGATCTCCTTCATTTCACAAAAGTCAGTACATGCTGTGTCTTATGAAGTTACATTGCTAAATGTTAGGCAATGTGAATATGCTGATCTCTGTCAAACATAATATATAGAAGTTTTATCAGACTGCTCTTGTTTTAGAACGACATGAATTAGCATCTCTGTCTGTCACCTAAACTCATATTGTCAGAAAATGTGTAGGATCATAATTATCTTGGAGATCTGTCAGAGACTGATCAACAACTCCAAAAATTACTGAAGCAGAGCATGACTGACAGATAATCAGAGAGGTGGGGGCAAGTGTGCACATAAGCTCCATTTTATTGCAAAGCCAAGTAATACTACAGATACGCCTTTGTTTTTTTTATGATGCCATCAGTACTGCATATTCCTATGCCAAGCTTTTCTTTAGATTTCTGAAAGCTTTGAGCTTCACAACATATTTGTGGGTGTAATTACTTAGTATGTAAATGTACACATAGATTCAACAGAATTACATAGAGGGCTTCTCAAGACAGATTTAGGTGGGGAAACCATGATCTTTTTCTAAAAATGTTTTTGCTTTGTAAATTATAATTATCTAAATACACTAGAATATAAAGGATAAGAAGAAAGGATATAGACTGGATGTTCACACATACTTGGATTAAAACTTGAGCAACTTCTGAACTGGAAGTGGAAATGTGTGCTACAAAATGACTGAGATGAAACTTTTCTTTCATTTTTAGAAACTAGTATATGGCATCCTTATTGTCACTTTCATAATTTTTTTCTGCTGAAATATTCAATTTCTCTTCATTGTTATGGGACTATGAAAAAACTTGCTGTGTGGAAATGGAGCAGCTGTGTTTCTCTCCTCCATAAAATCCAGTGAATCATATTTCACTCTTACACATTGCTCATGATCACATTTAATGAAAATCAAGAGCACGATGGATCTTCCTCAGCCGTAGTAAGAAAAGAGTTACTGGAGAAAGCAGCCATTGAATCAGTTGAGGCAAATTTTGTGGGGGAGATTTTCACTCTTCCATCCCCCAGTGTAAGCCTTGGGCTCATAAATTATCAGAGCTTTCACTACCTAGTAGGGAAAATCCAGGACAAATAAACCCTGAAAGTATAGAAAAAATACACTAGCTCATCTGTGTATTTATAGCTTTAAAAATATGGAGCCACCATTTAGAACCAACATAACATACCAGCTAGAAAGAGCAGTATCACAGGCATAGGCAAGAGAGCCTGCTGTCCTTGGGAATTTGTCAGTTGCTAGGAAAAGAATACTGCTAATGCAGTGCTAATAATGTGAGTGTATGAAGCTGAGTTTGCAGCTCTCAGGTTCTTGTTTCCACATTGAAATGCAAATCATCCTGAGACTACTCTGCTTCAGGAGCCATATTGCAATGAAATTAGTTGCTCTGCCATTAGGGAAAAAATGGTGATTGCACCTTTTACAGTGGTAATGGTTTTGTTTAGCACATTGGGGTATGAAATTTGCTGTTAATGGTAATTTTAGTTCCTCTCATATAGGGGCAGTGCCACTGATTATTGCTGGGAACTGAGTGTGTTTTGAGTCACAA
Source organism: Erithacus rubecula (assembly GCF_903797595.1). Lineage (NCBI taxonomy): Eukaryota > Metazoa > Chordata > Aves > Passeriformes > Muscicapidae > Erithacus > Erithacus rubecula. Next base: position 44,274,783 of record NC_136688.1, read on the forward strand.
GTCTATTTTCTTAAATTAGAGCCTGATGGTAATTACCTAAGCCTAGAAAGTCCTGAATTCGAGAACTCAGCAACACTTTTGTTTCTTGCTAGTCGGTTTGTAATAGGTAAGGAGAAAAGGAAATATCTCAGTTTCTCACCTACATAAGTTTGGATTATGTATTTTTAATTTATCACAAACTCTGCATTGGTGGATATATTCCTTGAGAAGTGGTCCTTTGTTCTTAAAAATAAACATGTATCTAGAAGGAAGGAATGTATTTAAAGAATATTTTCCTTTAAAAAAACCACAACTAACACAACTGGACGCATCAGCATGAAATTTAATATTTTCATGCTAATGCATCCAGTTTTGTTAGTTGTGGTGGTCTGTATTTAGTCCTGAAATATCTTAAGATTGGCTCAATGCTTTGGACTGGGAAACATGCCAAGAAACCAGCAAGATACACTTTCCAGATATTGCTCGAAGGGGTGTCTTGATTGAGGTCTTTACAATATTGCACACAGTGTCATCTTGGAAAGATGTCTCCCTTAACAAGGTATTCGAAGTAGGAAATTAGAATAAAATTCCCCTATTGGACTATATGGACTTAATTATCTCTGTGCAAGAGACTAGACCCTAAAATTAATTCTCACACTTAAGCAGATATGACAGCCAAGATGTTGCTGTCAATTTGTTACAGATGGTCTTGAACATTAAAATCAAAGTGGACTATGCTATAATCTGAGTTTCAGTCACCCTAGAGTTTCTGTTTATGTAAGTCAGGAATGATTTGTCAGCTACTGAAAATTAGCGTTTAGTTATCTCTGAAGTGATATTTTCCTGCAAATCTTTTTGTATTTTCAAATTTGATCTCATGCTAGAGTGATATTTGGGGCATACCTTTCCAAGAGTGAAAGAATGAGTGCTTTGGCTAACTGGAAGGTGGGGATTTGGGTAGGGCAGCAGGACTTCTCCACACCTTTTAAATGCTGTGGAATCTTTACATCCTACTTCCACAGAAACCATGCATAAAGAGAAGAAACACTGGCTTAATGTCTCAGCATGAGAAGCACTTATTGCCTTCTGGCCTTACAGAAATGTAGAAAATGTACAGAAAAGTAAGTGTAAAATGCTTGTATGAGTTTAAGGCATCATATATAGGAGACACATGAATAGTATACATATGTCTGTGTATATAGTGTTTATGATGTATTTGTGAGGGGTGAACATGTAGCTATACACACATTCTTCACATATACACACATGTAGTTATACACACATTCTTCATGTTTTGCAACATGTATAAATGCTGATGATTTGAGCCCCCAGTCTTTACCACAGTAGGATTAATGGTCTGCTGGTGTCACTTTTCCCTGTTTTCCTAAGAAGCTCCCTAACAAATAGAAATCATGTGTGATATTCCGCCAAGTTAAAACAAAATCAGGAGAATAGTGTTCTCCCTCATGGGGTTGTCATCCCACCTCTTCCCTTGCAAGGATAAAGCATTTTTTTTCACAGTATGCCCTTAAACAACAGATAAGAAGACAAACTGAAGCATTTGGAGGTTTGCCCCTTACCTGTTGTGATGGTTTTGCTGCCTGCTTTTTAGGGATTAGCCACTTCATCACTTGGAAACTAAAGACAATAGAAAGACAGAAAGAGTATGAAATTTTCCACTGAAAATGAGCAAGTGCACCAGAAAATAAGGGAGAAAGTATTTTGTATTTCTTCTCCTGGAAGACAAAACATGGAGTTTGACTTAAATTCTCAGGGAATGACTGGACATAATTTGCTGAATCAATCTTTCACTAAAGAGACATACATACAGTGATGCATTAAAAAGCACATTTTTAATTGTAGTTTATGCTGCTTCTTCCATATATATTTTCCCTTTTTTTCCCTATAGTCTGATGATTTTTGTTTCTTCTTGGCAAAATTCAAGGTCCTACTGTTGTCTCTCTGGCCAAGGATGAAATCATGGGCAGAGCCAGTTCACGTATGCAGTTTTAGACAGAATTAGATCCAAATGCTGTGTTGAAACACTCTTGAAAGCTGCAACCAAAGGGGCTGTGGGCTGGCAATGTTTTTCCACAAGGAAAAAGTCGAAGGTGGGCACTAGAAGTAATTCATACATCAAAAAAAGGATTTAGGTATCTCTGAGATGAGGACTTGTAGCACTGCAAAATCCTCCCTTAAATAATGGGAATGCTTTCACACTTGCCATAGTAACAGCAAAATTGCTAGTGATAAAATTAACTCAGCTTCTCTATACTTTTTATTATTGCAATTTTAGAACTTGGTATGCATTTTAATTTTGCCCATGGCCAGAATATATAATGGAATCAGAAAGGCTACAGTGTAAGTAGCCCTTATTAGTCATTGTACCACATAAATATGAGTGGTGGTTTGGAACAGGTGTTGTGAAATAAAGTTTTAATTCAGTCTGTCTTAAAAAAAAAAAAAAAAAAAAAAACCAAAAAAAACCCAAAAAAATTCCATTTAATCCGTAACACAGGCTATTTGGATGGATAAATTTACTGCTGTTTACCACTGAAGCTCTGGATTTTGGAAAATCAGCACAAGCTTTAACAGGGACCTACATACAAACTTTTCTTCTAAGTGCTCATTAGAGCTGCTCTCAGTTAACTGTAGTAGATCATTGTTCAGAACATGAACATCAATGGAAATTGAGTTTTAGAGTAAATAACAGTATTTATTACGCATGAGTTTCCTAACAAATATCTTCATGCAATTATTGTAGGTATGGATACATCACATATTCCGGTAATTTTGAAAGAACTCTGAGAAACCAAAGTGACTTTTGCAGACTTTTAAAAATAAGCCCACACTTTTCTAAGAATGTATTTTCTTTAAAATACAGCCCAACAGTTCACTTCCCTCTCTGAGTCACAATCACTAGAAGCACTAATGGCATGTCCTCATGATAAATGCTTTAGTGGCAAGATAATACAATTGGTTTTTGCAAGTCAAGTTATGTATTTCCACTGTACTTCTAGAAATCACAAAACTCAGTTGTTGCTTAGTAAGTTCACTGAGTTTTGAGAAGGACCTAGAGGAAAGATGTCCTTCTACTTGTTCTGCAGATGTCTGCAGGCAGGAGCTCTGCATCCCTCATTTAGGTAGTGGAGTAGTGCCAGCTCTTGTACCGCCTCTCTAGCACAGACCCTCTCTAGAAAACCCGCAGGCTGATGCCTCTTGAAGCCCCTTAGAACCTTGTTTGGATAACAGAGGGCCTCACAGGGTTTGGCAGTGGAGCAAACAGATCATCTGCCGCCATCCCTGTCCAGAGCCAGGCAGGGAGAGACAAAAGGTGCCAGAGGGTGGGCAATGAGCTGGGGCAGCTCCCCACCTCAACCAGCCCCAGCCAGCTCCTCACACACCTGGCCAAAGTGGAGGAGGCTCTGGGGGCTCTGAAGTGCTTTCTCACAACTTCATCTGGGTAAACACACAGAGCCTTTTGACTATTTTTTTCCTATCGTAAACAAAATTGTCACCAAGTAAAGAGAGCTTAAGTGAGAGCTACACTGATTTCCAGCAGGATGAGATGTGAATAGATTACAGGATTTTAAAAAGGCAAATATTAATTGCAAGGTTAGAGTCCATTATGTAGCGGCCTGTAAATATTTGATAGTACAAGATAAACCGGTGACAATCTATAGGTATTTGAAAACATAACCTCATGGGAAGAATGGATTTAGTTAAGATGAAAAAGCATGATTAATAGTAATGGGCTAATATTAAGCAATAAAGAGTATAAGAAAAATATCAGGGAAAAATTTGGAAATTTTATTAATCATTAGATATCAGATTGTGGCTTTGAATCAGCAGTGGTCTAGAAGATGCTTAGTGTTAAGTGTCCCAGCTGTGTGGCTTGTCTGTTAGGTTATGTGCAAATTAATTAAAATTTTTGTGACTATTTTCCAATTATATCCAGTTTTTAGTGCCAAGCAGAGTATGAGATGGACTACAATTGCAGATGCTGAGAGAACTGACAGGTTCAGTCATAAGCAGAAGAGGCCCCTATATAACATCTCTTCTAGTAAAATGTAGTTCTTGCACAGGAAAAGATATTTTATTATGTTATGAGTCAATGAGGGTTATTTTGTTAGATGCTTTGCAGATCCTACTGCATGTTACATTTTAGCCAATTTAATAACTTCAGTGAGTTAGAAATCTTGATATAATAAGAATCCTACTTTAAATTCAGGAATACCATGTAACACATAAATGCTATGTCCAACACGTAGCTTTCAGAATATTAAATATTTTCATAATTTTCTATGTAATATAGAAGTAATGTAGCTGAAATACTATGTAGCTTATTACTCAACTAGGCTATTGAAATGATTTGGGGATTTTTGTGTTTTCCCCCAGTTTTTAGCCATGTGAGATAATATTTATTTAATTTTCTAGATACTGAGTCATTTGTGCAAAGTTTTACATCTGTTATTGACAGCACATTTATATGTCACTAAATTTTCTATCTTGGTGTCTGACTCACCATTGTGTTTCCCCAGTGTAAACAGATTTTTTGTAATGGAGTTACAAAAGCATAAAAAAGAGGTGACTAAACATAGACGAACACTTTGACTAGTGTAGAATTTTCCTCTGTGGACATCCATGCACAGAAGATAAGAAAATATACAAATAGAGTTAATTTTATAAGCTGTGTAAATAGCTATGCTTTGGGAACTAAACACCTCTGTAAATTGCTATAGACATATTGTCTTACAGGCAACTGGCAGTCCTTCCCTTTACAAAGGCAGTTACCTGGCTGCTTTCAGAGGTGGGAAATACCATGCTGGGCATGCAAACACTATGATGCCATATCTATAATCCCTGGGAAACCAAACCATAACACTGGAGTGGTGAAGTGAACATCATTCTAAAAACATGTTTTTGCTTTTCTTTCCTGCCATTTACAATCTTTCCCAGCTGGGGACTCGGGGCCCCCATGCTGAGCATATTGGTTTGTATTGTGTGTCTGACCCTCAGTGCTGAGCCACTTTCAGAAGTGCAGAAGTACTTAGGTGGTGCTAACATGAAATGGGGACATCCACAGCTAGCAGCCAACAAACCTGGAGAGCTGCAGGGTTAACATGCTGCCTGTATAGGGAGGCTGGAAATGTGGGAAAGGCCAGGAAGATGTGAGGCTGTTGCTGTTCATGGCCTTTTGCTGTACATCCTTTCTGCTCCCACAGCAGCATAATAGGGCAGCTTCAGCTGTGGAAGTGGATGTGCAGTCACATGTAAAGTGACCTGTCCACGGGAAGTCAATTCCAGGTCAGTCATGCTGATACCTTATGCCAAGGGGATCAATTTGTTAGGTGAGTTGCAGTGTTTTTGTTATTTTAATACTTTAATATACTTTCCTGATAAGCACTTGTTTTCTACTCCTGGTACATCTGTTTAGTCAAGGAATTAGTGCTGTGAGTTGCTAAAAGAAAAGGGAGTCAAAGTTTTGCTACTAGCTTATAGACTTTGCTTCTCCTATGTCTTAGTTTTAAACAAATGCCAAATTAGGCAAACATTTAATTATCTAATGCAACTGCAGTGAGATTCAGTAAAATCACAATGGAATATACATTCCATTTCCATTCAAATGGAATAGAATATTTGAGTTTATGAGTTATGAAAAGTACAAGCAAATACCAGTGTAAAAATCTTGTGAATCATCATTTCATTAGCTTCCTCAGTTTTCAAAATTATTCTTTGCCATTGAGTTCAGCCAAGCCAAGATTTTACTCCAAGTGCAAGGGGTTTGTACACTTAACCCAATGGAATGGGTTTTTAAGTTACCCCATACAGGTTTAAAGTTATTAGGAAATATTTTGGAAATTCTGTGCCTCACCTGGTTTGAGAGTAAGTAACATGGGAGCACTGAAACATTTATTGTGACAGGCTGCCTTTAATATCCTGCTTCATTGCTTGTTTTATTCCACTTTGTCTTTGTTTGTTTTTTTTTTTTCTTTTTCTTTAAGAAGACACCTGAAGTATGTTAGAGAGACCAGATTTCTCTCCCCTGGTCAACTTTATCCTGTGTCTTTCTTGCTACAAGCTACATACAAAGAGTAGAGAGAGAAAATGAAGTTTTTAGGAAAAAGTAATGGAAATTATAGAATATAATGAGATTTGTTTTCTGAGAAAAGTCTAGAGGTCATTCTAATTTATGAAAAAGAAAGAGGCTGTGATTCTTTTGTGCTTGCATGAGAAACAGAAAAGGGATTATAGATACAGCCTGTCTAGCAGTTGGGTTTATATCATTTGACCAGCTTAGATTTTCAGTGTGTCTTTAATTTCAGCTTTTGAAGGTATGGCAGAATTTATCCATCAGCATTGACAGAGATTAATTCATTTAGAATTTATGAAGAAAGGGATTATTTTTGCTGCTGAAAATTTCATACTTTCCCATGTCAAGAAGTATTGACAGCAAGAATATTGAAATCATTCCAAGTAAATGACTATTACATTTCTTAATCTAAACAGTTTTGTTGCTTTAAACATAATCTCCCATCTTACATAATGTGCTTCCTTTCAGACATGAACAGTTTTGCTTTTTTATCTGTCATGTTTTCTGAACTTCATGTGATACATAGTGGGGAAAGTGACTCCTCCCATATATATCTGCATTCTAGGCATCAAACTACATGAGAAGATGCTCTTGTGGCAGGTATTTGTCTCCAGCTTCTAAAACAGAAGTCTAAAAAATAGAAAGAATGCTAGTCTAATGTTTTACTTTAGCTTTAATTACCACTCCATCTGCTGATAAACACAATATTGTAGCGGACAAGGTGATTATTTAATGGAAATATTTTTAAACCATCACTTTTTTGTAGTGTTTGCAGCCAAAATATTATGGCATTGTATATTGCTGCCCAGGAATCTGTCCAGTGGTAAAAGCAGAACTCACTTGCTTTCACTAACTGCAAACTAACTAAAAAAATCCTCTGCAGTTCCACACTGGCAATTACTGAAATGCTTTCTTGTTTTTCTCACTTTCAGTGGTCTAAGACTGTGTAATTAACAAATGAAAAATAAATGCTTGAGTGGGTTTGGATTTGTATTGTAGAGAAAAAAGTTTTTTCTGAGAGAACCAGTTATAACCCTATCACAATTGGTTTAAACCATTAAAAAATGAAGAGCACAGAAGATATCAGACTTCTGTATCACTGAAAGAAAATGTCAGGTCCATCCATTGCAACTGAAAGTGAAGAGAAGAATCATCAGTGGGATTGAATGGCCATCCATTGTTTGATTCATTTCTTGAAGCAAAGACCCATGCACTGCAATTTGTCCTGGCTTCAAGCCTGCGATTTCTCACCATGGGATAAACTAAGCAAATATGCAAGTTTCTGAAGGTAGTGACAATATTTTCAGTCATTCACATTTTGGAGAGGAGCTCAAGGGGAAGTGTGTGTCTTTGAGACTCAGAGTCACTGGGCGCATTGCACACCCGCTTCTTATCTGCACATGCCATCAACAACTGCTTTTCTTTCTAAAAGAGCTGAAGTTCATGTTTCCTGTCTTCACTTTATTCCAAGGCATAAGCCACACACCATCTGTGCACATTCATTGAAAGGCTCTAATTCTATCTGCCAAGCTAAAATGAAGCATCCCTTCCATAGGAGTACAATATTGCTTGTTGACACTCAGTGGGATTCATCCTAGAAGGCAGGAGAAAGTTTTGTCAGAAAAGGAGAAATTTTAGAATGTGTGAAAAGAACTCCAAAGTATCCATTGCCCACGAAGAGATGCTTAACTTTCTATGAAGAGTAAATGCAGCAATTTCCTGCATCTCATTACTTTAAATTGGCAAGACCAAGCTTTCATTGATGGAACTGTTCACTTGTTCTGCAGTGGGAAATGTTATCAATTATTTCTTAATTATTGGTGCCACTATTGCATTTTATCCAGTATGCCAAACACAGCACTTCATCTGTGGATGTGCACATGCTGTGCATCTGCTTTGAAGTGAAGTGTTGCTCTGTTCTATATTTTGTGTACAAAGCTGTAATTATCCCTTGCGATGTTCCAGTTAGTTTACCTGCACATAAATAGTAAGGGGATGAATCTTATAATGTGAAGAATGTCAGATTATTGATCTCTAGCAAATTATGCCTGTATCAAATGAAAAGAAAAAAACAGGAGAAGTAGAGCTGAATGTTGTCTTTGGGTAGAATCACATCTACTTAGAACCTGTTTCAGGTTTCTTTGAGCCGCTAGCAGACTTTCACTGTGTCTGTTTAATGATGATTAAGAAATGTTTGGAGAACTGAAGGTGTGACAATGCCTGATGTGATTTAGTTCAATTTATTGAAGTTTGTCTTGGATACAATCATCCTCTACTGAAAAACTAGCAGTTAAATATAAGCTGTCAATGACTATTTAACTATAAATTCTTCAGAGAGCTTTATTCTATCCTCTGGAAAATAGAAGAATAAAATAAATGATATCATATCATATCATATCATATCATATATCATATATTAAAAACCTCCTACTAAATTTCAGGATAAGTTCTTGTTAATCTTCACAGTCAATTTCTTGTCTTAGAAAAAAATAAAGCATGCACATAAATAAGGTTTGACTGAATAAGATCCAAGGAGACTTTAGTCTTTCTTGGGTTTGTGTTAAAAAGTGAGTAATTTGGCATACTTGAAAAAAAGGCTGACCTAGCAGAGCTGCCATCATATAAAGCAGAGGTGGATGGAGTCTAATCTGAACAAGTGTGTCCCAAAGGAGACTATTTGTGTAATGTCCATGTAATTACTATTCGTGTAATTTGTGTAGTTCCTCCCTCTCCTCCTGAACTGTCTGGACTTCTGTCAATGAAATGCCTAAGAAGAAATAAAACAGGCAAGCAAGCTAATCTAAGCTTTATCTTGGGTCTGGGAAAAGAAAGGAAACAGCAATGGGATGGAGTATTAAAATAAGAAAAACCAATTACCTGACGGTGGCCTTTGAGATGGAAGCAGCAGTATTGCACTCCTGGTTCCCCTGCACTGGTATCCACAGGAGAGACCAGGACAGCAGGAAAAGGCAGACTGGAGGGCACAGAGGAATAACACTGTCACAGGTTTCCAGCAGTAGCATTGACACGCATACCTGTTACCTTGCTTTCACAGAGCTTTCTGGCTCACTGCTGTAGTTGTGGAAAGGTTACAAAGCTGAGGCATGGTGCAATGCATGGATTGGTCCATCTTGCACTCCTAAATACAGCTGCAAAAGAACTGGAGATAAAAGTCAGCTTTTAAACTCAGATGTATAATAGCTGTTTCTGGTACTTTTTGTGGTAATGAAAGTAATGAAAATTTTTCTTCAATGACGGTTGCATGGAAGTGTAATCTGCTCTTTTCCTGGACAGCTGAAATATTCAGGTTAAACTGGCTTATACAAATGCCTGTCACATTCTTAAAGAGAAACTAAATTTCTCTAAAAGAACCTAAAATATAATTTCCCTAATGGTTACAAAATAACAAAACAAAACAAAAACACACAAAAAAGTGCCCTGTTAGATGTGAGGAAGGTAGTAAATTGACATCTGCAGATGTCAGCTTCTGCTTATCTTTCACAAGAGGAGAGAAGACAGCAGAGGATGGTGCAGAGCTGACTGTTTTGCTGTGCCTCTGCACCTCTCCATCTGCTCCCCATCCTTAGCAGCCTCATTTTAGAAAGGATGAAAACTCACATGTACATCTAGGAGCAATAGCATAACTTTTGGACTGCTGACACAATGGCTGTAGTGTTTAGAATTGCTAAAGAGCTTGAGATAATGTTTCATCAGCATTTACAACCTGCTCTGAGAACTGTTCCTGCTGGGCTGTTGTTTCTACTCTGCTCCATCCCCCCGGGTTTCTCAGCCTCTGCCTACATTCTCCTATACACAGTTGCCCATAGCAGCACCCATTGGAAGAGGCCCCTCTTCCAATGCTGTCATCTCCCCCGGAGGACAGAGCAGGAGCTCTGGCACAGATCAGCTCTCTGAGCCTCCCTGGTAAGCAGGGCTGAAGGAAACATACCTCCAGAAAACAGCAGTTTCCAGGAGTGAGAGGGCAACACATCCAACACCAAAAGCATTTGATGAATCACTTGCCTACTATGAGCTGGTCTGGTGGAAACATCCTGTCCCTGATGTTCTTCAGAGTCAGTGCTGGACCCCATTGTCCCAAACCCCTTCCACACCCAGAACCACTTCATCTCCACCACCTGCCTGCTTCTTGTGGGATTCTGCAACTAGCTGGATCAAGACTGAGCTGGTTACAAGTACTCTGACAAAAGCTTCATTGTAAAACTGGAAGAGAGTAGTTTTGGATTAGATATTAAGAAGGAATTCTTTACTGGTTGCCCAGAGATTGTGGATGGCCCATCCCAGGAAGTGTTCAAGGCCAGGTTGGATGAGGCTCTGAGTAACCCAGTCTAGTGAAAGGTGTCATGGTAGGGGTATTGGAAAGAGATGGTCTTTAAAGTCCCTTCCAGCCCAAGTCATTCTATGATTTTTAACCTCTCCTTTGGATCAATGTGAGGGTACAGCTACACTGGCATAAGAAAGTGCCAGGGACAAGTGGGCAACTGTTGCTGTTGCCACTGAGATAAATTCTTACCAAATTTCTGTGTAAACTGCGAAAGCTGGGGTTTTTTATCAGTGTAGATAGCAACTGCTGTATTTATGTGGCAATGCTGGTGTAACTACAGCAACAGGACTCAAACAGAACTTGGTAGGTGGGATTCACTTACAGTGAGATCCACTGGAGTTCTGCATTCAAATATGCCATCACCTGAAAGTATAAAGGATTTGGTATAAGATGTCCAACGCTGATACAGAGCCAGTATCTCTCAAGTCTGTTCCCAGAGATGCAAATCCCAGTCTCTTTCAACATTGCTGTTGAGATGTCTGGACTCAGATCTGCACTCTACATCAGGCCATTTATCCTCACTCCAAGCTCTTTCCCCATTCTCTTTCTTTTATTCCTTCATCCCAAACATATTCTTGCTTTAGTGAAACCATAGATCTGTAGCTTTTGACCCATGAGATTACACAAATTCCTTTTAGCCAGACAGCAGAATTGCAACAGCAATTAACATGGCTAGATGTGGCAAGATGTCTGATCAAGAAGAGTGAAGATGGTGTATCATTATTCAAAATAGTGGTGCAGCCCAAAACTAGGTATTGAGGCTTCAAAATCCTGTAGCCTGCCCCCCATTTTCTTATTTGGTGTGCATTACCCTTAATAGGAGGGAGTTATATTATTACTGTTCTTATAGCTATTGCTGTTCTAATGATTAGATACAAATCAGAAAAGAAGTGTGCTTGGCAGATTTCTAATAAACATGGTGAATTAGAAGTGTATTATGGCTTCTCAAACTGCATGTGAATTCCTACTGGTCATGTACAGCATGGGTTTTAGAGAGACTTGGAAAATACCAGATGTGTAAATCTTGGAAGAGAAGCATATGGAAACAGTAGTGGGAACCTAGATTTTCCTTAGCTAGTGCAGTGGGTAGAAAAACTTACTCACAAGATACCTCCCTACTCAAAGCAGTGAACCTGCTGTTAAGATTTTAAATTTCTTCAGCCTGTCAAATTGTTTGTGTGCCTGACCCAGCTCTTGGGGATTAGTACAGGCTGCACTGTGTGCTTTGGTTCACTCTAAAGAGAATACTGCTGCAAAGGATTGTGTAAAATGGGGAATACAGAAGTTTTAAAATAATGTGTTCGCATCTTACAAGCCAAAGCAGGAAAGCACATTTCATTTTTAAAGACATCTGTACTGTACCAGTTGGTATCATTGTGTTGAGGAAGACCTGATCCTTGAGCAGACTCTGTTGGCATGTGCTTACTCGTACAGCACTGGAATAAATCTGCCATTTCCTCACACCTGCTCACATCAGTAAATTGGGACTATGCTGAATTACCTGCCCTCACACTGCTGAGTTTAAAAACTGTCACTTCAGCCTGTTTAAAATAAAATTATTTGGAGGACATCATAATAAAACCTCAGAATTTACTAGCTGAGTAGAACAAATAAAGTAATATTAAATTGTACTAGAAGAAGCATAACTGTATGGTCTCCTTAAATGGGTGCTTTTTATGATGATATATTAAAGGTGGAAATCTGGGGTTTTTAAAGCTGCATTTTCTAATGTACCAAAAGTAATATACCATAAGCATTGATGTTTTCAGTAAACCTGAGGTGAGCAACATACCTGAAAAAAATAATTCCATGTGCTGAATAGGCTGCAAAGCAAATGGTGTCTTTGCCTGAATCATTAGAGATCTCCTCAGATGCAGTGGTTCCAAGGTAAAAATGGCAAAGTCTTAAACTGAAATTGTGAATGTTTTGTAGAAAGACAAGAGTGGAAGAACTTCACATCTTCTTCCCCACAAGCTCCAAGGCCTCAGCTGTGGCAAGACATGTAGGAGGTAATCTACAGAGCACTGTGTGTTTTCATAACTGAGTTGGGAATAAGAACTGAAATACATTATTATTTTGTGTTGAATATGTACCCTAACAATATATGGAGAAAATATAGTAATTTTCCATTCAAACTATATATTTTTAGGCACAGAACCTTGTTCTCAAATTTAAATTGATATGCAGTAAAGTAAATCTGGTTTGCTAATATCCTGTAATAATTTTATGAGAACAAATTGGTTCTTACATTAAAACTTGTCTGGGAGGCAGTACCCAAAATTCAATCATGTGCATGATGACAGTTAGCCCAGCCTTCCTCATGTCTGTGGTTTTTATTGTGTCAGTAAGTATGTTGTGTTTAATCTCTGTTAAATGCTGGAAGCTGATTAATGAGATGTCTCTAAGAACTTTCATAGTAGGCATTTTCTAATATACATGATTTATTTAGTAATGAAGCAAGGTAAAAATAGTTTTTCTGAGCTTGAATTTTTGCTAAGGAACACAACAGAAATATTACATCTAACCCAAAATGAAAGGAGAAGATGGGAGGGAGGGTGAGGGGAAGGACAGAATGTGCAGCAGAGCTGGAAGAGCAAGCAGGGAAGCAGGATTCCTTTAAAAACTAAAAGAATTCCCAGCAAGCTCAGATCAATGGTCCCCTTAGTCCCCTAGCCATTCCAATCCTAGCAGGAGGTGATGCCATTTGAGGATGCAAGCCTGGTCAAAGTCATAAATACACCCCTTGTACACCCTTGGCATCCAATCATTGGATGTGGATGTTAGAAGGTACCTTCTCTGCTTGTGGACCCTTTGTCCAACAGCAGGCCTTTTTCAAGGCAAGTTTACTAGACATGGAAATGGACCTTGACCTGTGTGCAGGACCTTGTCGAAGGCCTTGTTGAACTTCATGAAGTTTGCACAGACACACCTCTCAAGTGGTCATTTGAATTACCTAAAGCTTTTCATTGCATTGTCTTCTGTTAGGAGAACTATTAGCAATGCATTTTGAAAAATAAAATCATAAAGCCATGAACATGTCAAGATTATATAAAAACACATTTTAGCAAGGACTTTTTAGTCCTTTTGTTATTTCACAAAATACTTTTGTACTGGACCAGCTAATTTCATCATTCAACATTCTAATGCTAATTTATGCTTAAGGCATATTGTACTCCTGACAACAGTCTGGTGTGGTTTTGTTTTTAGGGTTTTTTTCCTATATTTTGCACTTATGGGAGTTTGGCAGCTGTGGTCTGCCTATGCTGCTGGAACAGGGTTAATTTTTCTCTGTCTACATCATTCTTTATCATATGTGTTGAGAATTTTTTGAAAATGCTACACATAAAAGCATGATCTTTTCCTCTTCTTTTAAAACCCCTTTGGAGAATGTGACTTATTTTTCTGCTTGTTAGAAAAGTTGCTGTGACTTTGAAAGCAATAATTTCTTCAGCTCCTGGCTGGGTGATTTTTTCTGTGTAGTTCAAAAACCTTCCTTTCACCAGTTTGATAGACTCTGTCTCCTCAAGTACTTCACTAACAACCTTTTTCTTTTAGAAGAGAATCCTTTGTGGCTCAGGATTTTGTTCCTATTTTTCAGCATGTACATTATATGCTGTATCAAAGCCTTTTCATGTAGGGCAAACTGTTTTGGACTTAGCTTCCAGGAAGACTTTATAGAAAGACAGAAGATGGCACAGAATCCTTTTAGTGCAGAAAAGACTTGATAAATAGCCTCAAAACTTCCAAATTTCTTTTTACACAGTTATCTACTGGACACTTAGAGCCCTAAAAAATCCTATAATTTAATTACGTGCTTCTTTTCCAAAGCAAAAGGTGCTGTTCAGCTGGGGAATAAGTACTGTGAAGTTAAACCTATTACTAGTGCAGGTGGCATATTCAAAGCTTCTAGAAAGAGTCAAGACTTTACTTTGTCATTTTTTCAAAGGTTTTAAAATTGACAAATAGATTGTATTTGGAGTAAATTGGGCATTTTTGCTTCCTCTAGAAGAATACTCAATGAATTTAACAGGCAATACTACTGTGTTTTTGGATAAACGTATTTAGTAAAAGCCTTCTCAGCTTCACTAATTTCATAAGCAGAGTGTGAAAAATAATTTTAATTAAATTTAGTTACTTAACTGATCAGCATTGACAGTATCAAGTAAACCATGCCACATCTGTGAAAAGAGTATATACAGAGCTGAGTGTTGTCCATAAGCTGCCACCTGCTGAACCATCATACTTCCAGGTTTAACAGCTTCCCAAAGATTGGGAAAAGCTATCTTCCAAAATAATCTGAAATATCTATGATGATTCTTGTGATAAATTTCTCTTTGTGCATTTTAAAATGCATTTCCTTCTTTAAACAATAATGTTTGAAAAGATGGGCTCTTCTGAAGTCCCTGTTCCTTAGCATGAAGGCCAGGACTTCAGGCTTCAAGAAAAGGAGCAGCTCACTGCCTTGCACCCCAGAGTGCATGTAACCTTTTCAAAGTTCAGCCAGGCATTTCACCCACAAAAATTTTATATTTTTCAGCCTTCTAATTTCTATTCAGGGATTGTCATCCTAGAAGAGCTCACTTTCTCTGGAGGCTCTCAAATATTTTGTTGGAAATAATAGTTGCAGATACCTCTGGGCAGAGAGGAGAGCTCCTCTAGAATGGCTCACGCTTCCAACAGCAGTGCACTAATTGCTCACAAAAAAAAGCAATCCAGTTAACCCACTTGCAGAGAAAAATCTTATAAAGCAGAGAGAAAATAAAGATTTATTCAAATAAATAAATAATTTAAATAAAGATCTTTAAATAAAGATGTCAAAAGCTATTATGGACCCGTTAACTTTTAGTCAAAAATCAGAAATGGTTTCACAACTTTTCCTCTGAAAGGATTCACTGCAATTTTATATCTGCGTATATGAACATTTCCAGACATTAAAGTATATGATCTTTATTTCCACAAATCTGTAAATATCTGACTGGAAAGCCAGAGATCCCTGTTATCCTCTAGATGAATTCCCGTCCAACTGGGCACCTACCATGCAAGGGAGGCCAGGCTGAGCAAGGGGGCTGGACTGGCCAGTCTCCAGAGGTCCCTTCCAACCTTAGCCACTGTCTGATTTTGGGATGCCCATTGTACATCACTTGCTCAGTTATATCAGAAAATGCCTAGCTCTGTAGCCTTTAGCTACTCCTTAACATCTTGCTGTAGTCTCATTCAGTTCTGCCTGCCTCTGCATGCCTGTCTTGTCCTTGTTTAACAGTTTGCGTGGGTAAGGCAAATGCTGAGACTTGGGATATGCCTGATGCACAGTGAGCAGAACTGATCATCACCCAGAGAGGTGAGAAGAGATTCAGCCCTTGAAATAGGTGTTGTGTTGTGGGTGTTTTTACATTTGCAATAGCACAACACTTTCACAGCAAGCCAAAGTTACTGTGGAGGATTTGGAGTAGCAGAGCATTGAACCTTCCCATCATATTTTACAAATGGGTCCTGTTTTACATGAATGTTTGGACCTGTTAAAATCATGTGAGTGGGTTTGATCACTGAAATTTGCTTGATCACTGCTTCAGAAATTTGCCACTAGAGCTGTCACTAAAAGAGCATCTCTGGCCTCACAGGAATCTATGCTTTAGATTTAGGACACCCATGAGCCAGGGACTTAGCAAGTCCTTTTGCATTTTGAAAAAGCCAGACATTTCAAAAACAAAGGTACACACCTTGCTGTTCTGTGAATAGAAGCCAGCACAAGGTTTCAGCAATGACTTACTCTTTTCACTGAGCCAAAATTCACTGTGCTTTCTGCTGTTGTCACATCTCTTTGATTTTTATGCCTTCACTATGGTATCTTAATTTTGTTTTCACATTTTTGTACCTCGTGCCAAAAATGCTTTTTTTTTTGGTGGGTGGTATAGTCTTTGAAGAATCTCAGCACTATTCTGGTTGAGCAACCTGGTCTAACACATGTCCCTGCCCCTCACAGGGGACTTGGATTAGATGATCTTAGAAAGCCCCTTCCAACCCAGACTATTCTGTAATTCTATGATTGCTTGACAAACTCAGATTTTTCCCCAAGTGTCCACCCATCAGCATGCCTCACCCCAGAACAAATGTTTGCTTGCAAAATTAAAAGAAAAAAAAAAAAGATAAATAGCCTTTGTCCCCTTCATAACTCCTGACTGTTGAGACACAGATTAACAGATAAGAAATTCAGAGTTAATAAAACCAAAGTTGAAGTTTATCATCATGTGCTCCATTGCAACCACTATCAGATTTTTCATATCTCCATTACCAGCTGTCCAATGATGAATATTCACTGAAATCTCTGATAATGTTGTCTGTCATCATTCACCAGTTTTTAAAATTTTAGTTACAATTGCAATCTGCTTCTGATGTTGTATGGAATATTTCAAAATCCTTATTACACACAAGACCAACAGCCTTTTCTCTATGGTGTGACCTCATGGGCCTTGTACTTGTAGTTCCTGCAGCACCTGCTTGAGTACTATGACTTTTTTTCCTTTATTCTTAGCTTTTTTGGGGACTTCTGTCAGTCTCCAAGAAACTAAAGCAGCATCTGTACTGTCTTTTATGCCATGGTCTTTTGATCTGTCCTTTAGTTTGATGTATCCAAGCATCAGGCCAACCTAATTTTCTGGGTGAGGTTTTTGTTTCCTGGAAAGTAGCAATGTTGATGCCCTTGGCTACCAAACTTCCTCTCTGACATCCAGATAAGGCTTGAAATTGGTTAGGAAAATGTAATCACACAAAAACACACCTGCACATATACTGTTTCTTCAGCTTACCAAAAATAAGTTCTTATCTGTGTCCAGCTTCCTTGCAGTCTGTAATCTTGAAGATGTTTTTCTTTACGTTTTTGAGCTTAATACAGCCGAGATATTTTTGCTTTACTGGAATCACAAGTTGCTTTAAATTGTTGGTATATAAAGCCAGGGAAGAACTTTAATTTTACACTGTCCCCTCCAGTGAGATGCCCCTAACTGTATGTCCCCAAAACGATGCAAGCAGGCCCCACTTGTTTTTTACCCCTGAGGGAGTCAAAATATCTGCCTTATTTCCCATAGTTTTACCCCTAAATGAGAGGAAATGCTAAAGCTTCATTCCATAGAAAGGCTGTATATGTCAGCAATAAAGGAACAATAAGCAATTTTAAACTAATCTTTGAAAATTCTTGAAATACAGGCAGCTTTGTATGATTCAAAAGGGAAAATTTTAGAGAAGGTGAACTTACAGCTTAATGAGTACACAGTATTATGTTCCTATTCCATGATAGTTGGGGTTATTATGTTTACACAGACTGAATGACTGCAAACAAACCCTTGAAACAGTGTTAATTAGATTCACAATTCAGATAAACTATTACCTTGCCAAGATGAATTATCATTTGAAGTTACTGCTCTTTGTTAGTAAGGTAGACTATTCAACAGAAAAGAAATGTTTCTGTTCAACAAAAAAGAAGTTTCTACATATGTATATGTATCTGGCTTAGATGTAATTTTGTATATTTTTCAGTTTTGCATGTATATATATACACAAATCTTGTCCACAGAACTGCCACTCATCAGTATTACTATACCCATACCAAGGCAAAAGCTGTTAAGCACATTTGAGCACAGGATTTCAGGTTTTCTTGGAGGTACAAGTGCAGGCACAAGTGCCTTTTTACATAACATACTAAAATGAAAATGTAATTGAATATTAAATGCAAATATTGTATTTCATATTCAATGTATATTCTATAATTAGATTAATGTTTATATGTTTTAAGCCTAAATAAAAACCTTTAAATGACTGTTCAACAAGTAATGAAGTTTGAAAATAGTAATAAGGTATTTCAAAACTGGACTTTGTACTATCCTTCTAGTAATACAAAAGCTGTACAGAGGTACAAATCTATCTAGGGGTAATGGAAAGGCACTAGACCTAGGACCTCCAGCATCAAAAACTACATAAAAATTATAAACAGAAACCTTAAGGTAGTCATAAAACATTTATACATTGAATTTATGTTCACACAGCAGTTGTAATAAGGCTGTGTACATTTCTTGGAGAAGACATGATGTGAATGTTAAGTAAAATATATCCTTAATTATATAAATCAGAATGGCAAGGTTTCCATAAATTATCTTATGTGAAAATTGTGCAATAATGAAAATTACAGTCATGTATTCTTTAAGGACTACACAGACATGACAACATGTGTCAACAGATCCCTCAGAATGTCTATTTAAACTATTTTTTGATGGCATTGTTAATTTAATGTTGTCCCTTTGGCATTCCTTCTACTTGTGTCTCTTAGATTCCTTAAGATTGGAAGTTTTTCTTAAGGTAGGTTTCTTTTCAAGGCAGAACATGCAGTTTCCCATATGTGAAATGAGAGAAGGGCAGTAACAGGCACCCAGCTCTCCAGACAAGGTTTAACAATGACTCTCTGTGAGCTGAACTTTGCTGTGTTAAATAGAGACATTTCCTCACACACTAACACAAAAACAGTTCTTCTTATGCCTTCTAGAACAAATCGAGGTTTTGCTATTTCTAGCCTTGAAGTCCCATTCACACACTTGGTGTGACACTAACCCACATCTGTGTCACAGGGTTGGGTTTGCAGAAGCCTTTTCTCAGAGAGCAAGAAATGTTATGCCCAATCTCTTACACGAGTTTTTTGACCCAGTGATGGCACAGACAGAGCACAGCATCCATGCAGTCCTCAAATCATTATCTCCAACCAGCCCTTCAGCCTCACTGAACCAGTGACAAGAGTTCTGTCTGTCAGGTGTGATGAGTCTCCAAACAAGTTAGAGAGGGGAAAAGATCTCATATCTGTATTTTTTCATCAAGACATCCTACACTATTAGTTCCAGCATCAGTGTTGTCCTTTTGGAATGGACTGAACCCTGCCAGGAGGTCTGCAGAAGGTTACATCCCTCTCACCCTGCCTGTGCATGACATAGCAGGTGCACTCTGGCAGATGGAAGCAGCAGCAGCAGCAGCACTCAGGGCAGGTCCCAGGTCACCAAGCAGCTGAGCACTCATCACAGCAGTCTGCATCTATGACTCAGCTCAAATAGCCCTGGAGACATTTCCAGGTATTACAGCTCTGGAGTGCTGCATATGCTGGGCAGGAGGTGCAGTGGTTGCTTGGGCAGACAAATGCAGAAGCAGAAGAGCATAGAGCATAAAGGAATGCTGTTATAGCCATGTATCCCTGCCTCTCTGGGCAGGCTGAGCCTTTCCCCACCACTCATCTGCACAAGAAAACAGCATTGGCAATTAAATAAATGATACCACACCCCAGACTGTCCCAATAAAATATTCTTTGTCAAATAATTGTTATATTAAAGGAAAGTTTAATGGCTAGCTCATTCTCCCTTCCTCATAAGAGACAAGACCAAGATGGTGAAATTAATGTTTAAGACAACATGCATGGATGTATATCTCACCAGCCAGCCATACAGTTCAGATACTGATCTTCCACTGATGGGAAAGCAGAGGTGCCTGCATGCATATGTGTGTGTGTGTGTGTGTGTGTGTGTGTGGTTTTCTGCATAGACTTAGCAAAATCAACAACACTAAAGGTGTTTTTTCATATCAGAAACTGGATCTAAGTGCAGGTTTATTGCTGTCAGGCAGCTGTGACAGCACCATACCTGCTTCCATCAATGTGTCCTATTACACAGTGGAAGTCTTCTCAGAAATGAGTCTTTTTCTTCTCTTTCTGGAAAGAAGCACTTAATGTCCTCCTTCCTTTCTGGAACAGGACACTTCTACAAGCTTGCTAACATAGCAGTGTCATGAGGGCAGCAATGTGACAAGATGTGAGAGTCCTTTAGCTGTTCCTACAAGTCTCTACAGGTGAGAATTGCTCTAGCAGAAGTAGTTTTGTTAGGAGTACATATCCTGCTCAGAGAGCACCAGAGGAAGTTATCATAGCAGAAATGAATTTTACCTAAATATTGGTGTCTGCACACTGTTGGAACAGTGCAAAGTAGAGGACATTTTCTCAAAGGAGTCTTTGAAGTACAGCTTCTGTTAGAGTTGTTTCTTCTGTCTATTTTAGAAACACAAAACATCCTTATGTAGATTGTTTAGTACAAAATGTGTCTGGAAAAAAAGAGGGTCAAAGGGTCAGAGTCTTTGCAGGTGTCTAAGACTTCCCATATTTCTCTTTACTAATTATTATTTTCTTGATTTTTTTTTCACTGCAATTGAAAGTCTTTGTCCTATTTTGGTTCACACCTATCATGAATCTCAATTATTATCCATTGTCTATTTCATTGGAAATTCATCATTTCCCCAGTGAGTATTTAAACCAAACTGACAAAGATAAAGAAATAAATATAAAATACATTAGGAATACAGACACGACATCACAAAGAGCTCTCATTGTGGGCTAAACTGGAATGCTGGTTTTTGTTGATGTTTATATTTCTAACATCACAATGACTCGTTGCTATAGTGTTGCCCCTTCTTTCTGCCTACTTCCTCTTGGTGGGAGGGGCAGGAGCAGTGAACATCACACATTCAGAAAGGAGATGAGGCATCTCAGAAAAGAGACATATTTTTCAGAACAATAGACCCAATTGCATGATCTAATTTGACTGTGAAATTCATATGTCTGTCCCAGTCTCCTTACACATATGCTATATGAGGCACCCCAGGCTTCATTTGTGAGAGATTAGGACTGCTGAACTATTTCTCATACTTTTCCATGGCATGAGGTGCATCAGGAAAAGAAAAGTGAAGATTTAATTACTGTGACCTGTGAATGTCAGGACATCTAGAATTAAAACACAAAATGCCAAACCGTGTGTCACCAGACAGAGGGAGATGAGTGTGGGTAATGACTCACGAGAAACACTTACAGCAGTTGGTAGCACTGGGGCAGTTTGCAACAGAAAAGATGAAATTGCCTAATATTGGCCTGGAATAGGCAGTTGATGCCCATTTTGTCTTGTTAGATTTCAGTACAATCTTTTTGCTTTTAAATTGAGATTAATATTTGCTTGATGCTATTCACTGTTGGCTTTTGGAAGATTCTGCTTTAGAACTTCCTTTTGGACCTCAGTCCTTCTTATCAAACTGGCTATTGATGAGAATTACAGCTGCTCGCTTTTCTCCATTTATGCCCAGTACTTCAAGAAATAATGAAGTGTGATAGTATTATACTGTCATTGTGATTTTCCTTTTTAGATTTTTTTTTTTAAATATAAATATACACTTTTGGTTACCACATAATATAACCTGAACACACAGGTTCACATGATGGAGGTCATGACTTACATATAAGCCAGCCTGCACCGAAAATAATCATTAAAACTAGAATTATAGAGGGATCAAGTCATGATCAGAAAGGGATGGTGGAAAGCAAGAAGAAATACTTGTGTGCCAAAGGCAACAACAGGAAAAAAAATTCTTGTAAAGAATGTTTTTTCTGTAGTTTATCACTTGTCTTGTTATCCACACCACAGAGCTGCAGTCCAGCTCTCCCAAGCAGAGAAATACAATGAGGAGGCTGGAGCCTCCTTAGGACCACTTGATGTTTGACTGTGGATTCAGGCAAAAGTGAAGTGACCCTGGACAGCCCACACTTGGAGCTGCTGTTGGTGGGGCTTGAGCTGGAGGGGTGAGGATGAGGGCTGGCACTCTGAGTATAGTGTGAGGCAGGACAAGTGTAAGAGAGGAATTTCTGCTGGCAGCAAGTTCCAATGAAGGGAAAGAGGTGCAGTTTGGCACTGTTGGAAACATGGTCTTTTCACATTGCTCTTGTCTTTGAAGTACAAGTGTATCATACTGATTATATTTTCTTGTATTTCTCAGAGCCTAATCTTTTTATTTCATAATTGGCATCTCATAGTTACAAAGAAAAATTAAAAAAACAGTGTCTCCTGTGATTTTTCTGTCCTGTCAACAAAAATGTTTTTGCTTAGTTGGTCAGCTATGTAGCCCATTAATAATCCTGATAAAACACTAGCAAAGATTTGTCATGACTGTTACTCTAATCTACTTAATGCTGTTCTGGACATATTTTTATTCTTTAGCAATATCTTATTAAATAAAGATTGTCTTATCAACAGTTTGAACCAAAACAGAATTACTATTTTCAGGCTTTAGGATGGGAAATATTTGAGAGTAGACTAAAGCACATCTGGCCTGAGAAATCCCATGACAAGGAATCAGACCAGAGGAGACTTTTGATAAGATCCACATGCAGACTTGAGCTGTGGAGTGGGACACAGAGAAATAGAAAAACTTCAGCAGTGCTGATTTTAAAAGGGATGATAATGAGTGACAGACAGCTGAGTTGGATGCAGGGCATCTTTAACTCCTGCAGGGACACTGATGGGGGGCTGATGGTCCTGTCAGAGGCTGTGTCATGTGATGTGTGCTCCCAGCCTGGGCTCCCACAGCCAGGCTACAGTGGGTGCTGAGTGCTGGGCAATGTGCCACTTGCACTAGCACCAGGAGTCGTGAGCCTCAGAGAAATTTCACCTTGTGTTCCAAAGACTTGGTGCAGATGGATCTCTGGAAGGCAAGAGCCACCCCTGGGACAGAGCCGTGGTGCAGAAAAGCATCAGACTGAATAAAGTGGCGGCAATAACCCCAAAGCCTGGAAGCAATCCAAAGCACAAAGAGAGAAAGAGTGAACCTAGCAACCAGACCAAAATTCAGACCTCCTCTAAACTCTCTTTTCCTGTCTATGTGTTTTGTTCTGCTTTTTGTTTCATTCTGATTCTGGAGGAAATGCTGGCATGTGTTCCTTCCCTTTACAGCTCAGACATAGTCAAGCACAAGTGGGTAACATCTGGGGACAATATATTTTTTCTCAAAGTTTGGCTGTAGCACAGGGAATTGCTACCAGTTCATCAGTCTTACACGTGATGGAAGTCCTAACATGGTACCTACAGGTTATTTTCTTCAACTGTTCTTTTTTGTTTTCCAGGGTTTGGTATGACCACCCCAGCCACCATTGGAGGCAAAATTTTTCTGATATTTTACGGCCTTATAGGATGTGCAGGGACTATTTTGTTCTTTAACCTGTTCCTGGAGCGCTTGATCACTGTCATAGCTTACGTCATGAAGTCCTGCCACGAAAGACAGCTGAGGAGGAAAGGGGTTCTCCCTCACAATGGCCGGCGGGGCTCGGGGACCTCGGAGGCGGACAGCCTGGCGGGCTGGAAGCCCTCTGTGTATTATGTTATGCTGATTTTATGTGTAGCATCCCTCATCATTTCCTGCTGTGCCTCTGCAATGTACACACCGATTGAAGGGTGGAGTTACTTTGACTCACTTTACTTCTGCTTTGTGGCCTTCAGCACCATTGGCTTTGGTGATCTGGTCAGTAGCCAGAACATCAGATATGAGAGCCAAGGCCTTTACCGCTTTGGCAACTTTGTCTTCATACTCATGGGGGTGTGCTGCATCTACTCCTTATTTAATGTGATCTCTATTGTCATCAAGCAGTCCATAAACTGGATATTAAAAAAGTTTGCCTGCAAGTGCTGCCACAGATGCCAAAGAAGATTATTTCGCTCACGGAGGAATGTGGTGATGCCAGGAAATGTGCGCAGCCGGAGAAACATCTCCATCGAGACGGACGCTGTCAACGAGAGCAACACCGACGGACGCCGTCTGTCAGGAGAGATGATCTCCATGAAGGACTTCCTGGCCTCCAACAAAGTCTCACTGGCCATCATGCAGAAACAGCTGTCAGAAACTGCCAATGGGTATCCAAGGCAAATGAGCTCTAATTCGAAGCAAAATGGATTCTCTGGTGGGGTTGGAGCCCTGGCAATTATGAATAACAGACTGGCAGAGACAAGTGTGGATAGGTAAAATAGTAACAGTAATAACAGTGAAACAGTGTGAACCATTCAGCAGGTATTGAAACAACATGAATCAAGTGAAATAGCTAGGGAGAAAGCATGCCAGAGGGTGGGATGATTGAAGAGCATACCTTCTGATGGAAGACCTCTTGAGTTTTTTGGGGGCTGTCACCTAATGTTTTTGCATTGCACCAGTCCTGGCCTTCCTTCTTCCCCATCACTCTGCTCCTCAAGCAGGTTACTGCAGGAGGATTTTAATTTAGCCTTCAGATAAAATTTCCATGTCCTGTTCTTCTCCATTACGTGACATACAGATTTCAGGGTAAGAAATCTGTGGGATGGGAAGAAGCCAAGTGTGTCTACAGAACACATTCTTAATTCAGAGATTGTTTGAAGTTTTCTGTCTTACTCTCATCATGCCTGTTTGCTGGAAGTGATTTATCTGAGACCAAAAGATGAATCAGCCTTTGTGATATTGCAGGTGTAATTTGATGGAAAATAGTATGAAAGTTGGTGGGTATATTCTGGAGATATTGTAATGTGAATTGGGAGAGAATTTTGCCTTTAAAAATTATTTAGTCTTTTCTATAAGAGGATACTGTCAAAAGTGATAGAATAAAAATTTATCCTTCTTTTGTTTACTTTTCTTCATTTACAAAATGTGATTATTTTCCAGGGATGCTTTTTCTTCTAGAATTGAATCACTGTGGCTGTTTTAAAAATGTCATATTAAATTGAAAATTGACATACTGATGAGTGGTATGAATTATTCCACAATAGCAATCAAAGACTTTCCAAATTTCTGTTCATATTTGCCTCAATTGTGACTGAAGCATCAGGATTGTGTAATGCAACTAAAGCTGAGTTTACACAACAGTCTTTAGTGTGCAATTAGATTCCCATGCCGGCATCCAGAGTGTTATTATAAATGGCTGTGATCACAGAATCACTTTGGCAGTGTTCTTTTTCTTTTTCGTGTAACTCTGTCATTCTTCATCTGTTTCTCTGGTTTTCAGTGATAATAATGACAGGGTTTTGATTAGGGAAATAGAAAATGTTTAAACTCCCTGTTTTTCTCAATGAAATGCTCTGGGTGTTCATTATGACTAGAGAGGAAATTTCAATGAGAAGAATAATAACAGTGAGAAGACCATGAAAATAGGAAAATAAGTGATCTTTAATGACAGTGAAATCATCCTTTGTATTAGGTAACTAGAGGAATAAGGGATTAAATTAACATAAAATCCAGCAAGAATTTAAGGAAGACTGGACTGAATTCCTGATTCTCCTTTAAACATACAACGCATTAAAGCTAAACAATATATGAGAGTGTAAATAAGCAGAATTGGTCACAAAGGACCCCATCTCCTGGAAAGAATAGTGTATGCACCAGGTCTGAATGTTTTTCCACAGCTGGAAAGCCCTTCAGAATAGTGCAATATTAGGAACTCTAGAACATCATTATGTAGTTCTCTTATACAGAACAATGTAGATAGCCTTTTCAGTTTAATTTGTATTCGGAATTACTGTCACAGCCTTTTTCTTCATTCTGGCCTAAAGTTCTTTTACTTTGGTTTCTAATATTGTAGAATAATATTTTTATACTCATTTTATCAATATTGGAATTTGAAAACAAAAGCTTGGAATTCTTTCATATAGTAAGCTAACCCCAGATATTCAACATATTTACTTAACTAGTGAAAAGATTGCAAGCTCTTTTTACATTATTAGGGGTAAAAATCCCGATTTAAACTCAAATCCCGCTATTCTTAGTTACAAGGAAAGCTTCAAGCTGAAGTCCTCAGTCCAAATTCTGATATCTGTCAACTCATCTGTGCAGCAATGGAACAATCTTAACAGTATCCCATTATATTTGCATTAATGTAAAATCTGCATCAGCTTCCAAACCCTAACTTCTGTGAGAAAAGCAGTTTTGTTTGGTTCTTTTGGGGGGGGGGTTGTGTATTATCAAAAATTGCCACAGAGCTATTTCAGATGAAATTATAATACCTAAGATCCATTACACTGTTACACTTTTTTAATTCCTTTGTCTCAATCTTATGGAATAAAAACACTTGGCTATAAAAAGAAGTCCTGCTCTGAAGCCTTCTTTCCAAATTCATTGAGAAACCCCCTCTGTTCACTGCCTGTAACCCTGAGATCTCATTGTTAGTTATGTGCTCCCCTGCCTAGCAGAAATAGTACAGAGCTGAACTCATTGCTTCAGCAATCATTAAGAGGGTCTTCAGATGGTTTCAAGACATGAGACAGCTGTGTTGCTATGTTCCAATCTTTCTGGTAACCAGCCTTGGCTTCTCATCACCACAGAGGAATCTTTGTCAGCTATTTTCAATAAGTCTCAAAAATATCTATGGTTATGAAAGCAAGAGACAAATAGTCTTTATCAAAGAGACTTGACAAGGCTGTGAGGGATCTTTGGTGTACACTAACTGTTTTCATTGATCAGCCCTGACCTTCTGTTCACTCAAGCACTGCCTTCCTCAAGACCCAAGCCTGCCAGGTGCAAGATCTCTGCACTGGTTTTGTGGTTGGAATTCATGTCCACTGAAGATAACAAGGGAATAGCTGCACTAATCTTCTCTATTCAGATGTCAATTGCCAGAGATGAAGGACTAGCATATTCTGTCCCTGTGACATCTTGTAGCATGATGTCATCCTGTCCCTAAGAGACCTCTGACTGTCACTGAGCTCCCTTTATGGCAGCCACACTCAACATTGAATGAGGTAACTTTGCCAAGGAGACTCTAGAATTCTTAGAGAATATCTGCAGATAAATAAGACTTTTAAGATCAGAAAGATAATTTCTGACTACAGTCCCATGGTACTACAATTGTTTTTTTAAAGGTACTGAAGAGAGAAATCCCCAAAAACTCTGTTCATAATGTAGTATCAAGATATCAAATTTGCAAAACTAGTGGAGGTACTAATGTACACGTACCAAACAAAGAGCACAATTTGACAAATTGACAAATGCCCATTAACTGTGTGAAAAGTAAATTACAATAACAATACACATAACATCACATTTCTTGCATTACTTTTTAAAGTAGCAATGAAGAATTAAAGGAGATAGTCAGGGACCTATTTTCAAAGCTTTTCAAAATTTTTCAAAGTGAAGTTTTATTGCTGTATTGCTTAACTCTAAATCTCGTCAACAAGACAGAAACCTGTTTTCAAAAGTACTGAGTTTCTCTATTGCCTGCCATGAATTTTCATGGTGGCTATTGAGATATGGGAGTGAGGTTTTTCAAGGCAAAAATGCTTGGGGGAAAACTTAGGATGCTTTGAGATTCTGAATCTGCACTTTAAAAGGTGAGGAGTAATTCACTACTAGAATCTGTGGGATAAACTGCAGGTTGCAGCCTGCCAGGCTGAAAGTCCTTAATAGAGCAATCTGCTGAAATTTAACCTTATAGTTATTCCACAACTTAATAATATCATTATTGAACAGTATAATTATTTTACATCGAAAGGAAATATCTAGTGCTAACCAAAATACAATCAAATGAAAGAGGTAGCTCTTAGGGTTTTCTTACTAGTTTATGTTTTGTAAAATGTGTGCTTCAGGCACTTTGCTGGTAGGTATTTGTGAAAGCAGATACATTCATTTATCTGCATGAAGGACATGAGCCTCTTTTTGCAAGGACATGAATAGACCCTTCAAAGGCATTTAATTCCTGCTGGAAGTCAATTAACTTCCCACCACATGTCAACTTTCAGTAGAAGTCAGGTACCTGTTTCTCTTATGCAATTTCAGAACCCCAGCCATGTATTAGCTTTTGAATCTAAGATGACCTGACAGTGTCCCTGAAAAGTTCAAACAGTTGGAGCAATGTTTCAGTCCTGCAGCACTCTAATAGTGGAATTAATTTATCTAAAAGCATTTTGTGGTGAAAGCTTTGCATCAACCAAATAACACAAACAGTGTTTACTTTTTGTTTGATTTAATCTTGGACTCTGTCAGTTTTAATTACATTTGACAATTTTACAAATTGAAGAACAAAGAGAAGGTTGGGCTAGGCATAAAAAATAAACCAGCTCCATTTCTCTGACTGAATTTATCAAGAGAAAAAGGTCAGGTTGGGAAAAAAGATTCTTGATTAACATTATGTTTGAATAAAGTTTTTCTGGAGGTGGAGGGTATTAAGTTGTTTGGATGACTTCTCTCCAACAGCTGTGGAAGTGGAACTATTTGTGTAACCCGTTATGTCCCCATGCTGGGAACAGAAGCTCAGTGAGCCCTAGCTTAGAGAAGGGTCAGCATTTCCAAGCAATACAGTTGGAATCTTCTGTTGTTTTAATTTAAGCTACTAACATTACTAACACTAACAGCACTTTTTAAGATTCTTCAAGAAGTAGTAAAGTTATTTTATCTAAGTTCATGTACAAACTTTGGAGAATCACCCAGTGTTTTCTTTCCCCTAGGCAGAAAATACTGCCAAATATGCAAGTACAATATGTCTGTTTTAGAATGTTCACAGTAGTTTTTTGCTTAATCCAGGAAATAAGAATACAATCCCTTCCCTACTCATTATTTTCCAAACATCTATTGGCAACAATATCTGCACAATACTCTGCTTATTGCTTAAAAGGCCATATTTCACTAGGAAAATTAAAGCCATTGCTCATCAAGGTGGACCAACATAGTCTTATTTTTATTAGATTTAAGAGAATCTGTGAACACGAAGAATAACATTTCATATCCAAGTGGTCAGAAGCTTTTTTATACAACCTGTGTTTATAGAGCTGTTTTATGTCAAACCAAACAAACACCACATCACTGCAGCTTTTAAGAGCATAAGTAATTCTAAGAACTTAGTGGATTACATACACTAGGCTACATTTTGTTTTTCTACAGTTTCACTCTAATATGTGCCTTCAGTTTTCATTATTTGAAATTATTTGTAATAAAAAAATAAATTAAAATTTGCAAAGATTTTTGAGAGGCACAATAGTAAAATATGTTTAAAATGAAATATTATTTTCCACAAACTGCCTGGCTTTCTGTAAAGAGGAAGTTTGATGAAAGGCAGAATCAGCTCTTTCCAAGCAAGGGTGCAATTTCTGGACTCAAATGGTTTCCTATTAGATACATGCAGAAGCTCCCAGAGGGACAAGATAGCTTAGTTTTCAAAAATGTTATCTTTTGAAATGTTTTTCAAATCTATTCCCCATTTTAAAGCCGTAGAACACTGTCAGTGTTTTTTGTTTGTCTTATCTGAGAAAACTTAACCTTACTTTTTTATATATTTAGAAGAAAAAGATGCACAGGAAGATAAATGAAATTACCTTACATAATCTTTGCATGTATTGCTTTGAGCTGCAGAAATCCTCCTCTTTATCCTAACTCAAGTTTACACCAGGGTAATTTCTCCAGCTCACCAAAGAGGTTTGGTCTTATTAGTGAGTAGCCACAGCTCAAATTAAAGAACTTTAAAGTTGTATTTGTTCATCTGTTTAAATGAGGCAATGAGCTGATGGTCTGAGCAGTGGGTGCTGTTCTGAGTTTGTTAGCATTCAAAAAACTGGAATCACCATTGTTCTCATCTCTGCAATGTTCAGGGAGACACTGAGCAGTGTCCTTAGTGCTGCATTAACAGCAATTGCTGGCTATTAACCTCTGGGGGTCCTGTGGTCTGCACTTAGTGCCCTGGGCCAGACCTAGACAGAGAGAATGCTGTCCAGAACCACCAGTTCAGAGATTCACAGAATAATTTACTATGGAAGATGCCTCTGGATGCCACCCTGTCATACTTTTCCAAAGCAGGCCTAGCTAGTTCCTGCCCATCTCAGTGAATATATCTGTTATTCACTTCTTCAGCACTCTGTTCACAATGTACTGACAGTGCCCCTCTTGTATGAAGTAATGAACAGCACCCCTACCAAGAGAAAGTGACAGATCTTCCTCTGAACCATAGCATTTGGGCTAATACTTAGCTCTAAGTTAAACACATTTCTTTGTAAATAGCATCCAGACAGCTGCTTTTCTCAGCCTCATGCATAGCAGATGGATATTTTGATCCCTAGGTATCATTATTGTTGGCAGTCTTATTTGAGATGGCAGAGACTGAAAAGGTCAGTCTGTCTGTCCTAGGCTCCTAGGCAGGGGTATTACTCTTTTGGCAAGCAACCTATGGCACTTTGGCTCCACATATTGGATTTGGCTGAATTCTCACTGAGGAATGGATTCTGCTTCACTGAAATCAATGGAAACTGCTTCTAGATCCTTTATCTGACATTTTGCACAAAAATTAATTTCACTTTACAAAATAATCCAAAGAAATGTGACTAGCCTTTTGCTTTGCTTTTACCACCAACTGTGCAAATGCTAGTTCTATTAGTGCAGTGCTGTGTTCTGCAATAAATTATTGCCCAGCAACCATTGTTAGGTCTACAAAATAATAATATAATTCTAAAGAAGACCAATTTAAAATTGAAAGTACCCAGATTATTATCTCTAAGAATTGTTTGGTAGTCATTCATTTTCTCAGCTGAAAAAAACTCTTAACAAATAACACATTTACCATGAAAATTCCTGCAGTTTTGCAGGGGTAGATTTTGCTCTGTGCTGACTGCTTGTGTCACCTTGTACTTTCTCTAAGCTTTCTGCTCTCAGTCCACATCTGCAGGACCCTTCTCCCTCTTTTTTTTCCTTTTCCATTTTCCATTTTTTTCCTTTATCTTAGATCATCAAATTCTTCTGTTAGCCAAATATACTATGGTATATATACCACACAAAGCAAGTCAGGAGGAAAAGCAAGTGAGGCACAGAGAGATCTGAATGCCCCATCAGCTGAGAAGGTGTCAAACAGAGCTTACACCTCCTCAGATTGCAGCATAGATGCAAAGGGTAAACAGCAAGTGTTGTGATATTTTAGCATCTCTAAAAAAAAAGATCACTTTAATCTGCCAAGATTTTAACTTCTTTATTCAGGGTTCTGTCCCTGCCTTTCCCTCTTTTACTTTCTCTGGATGCCTAAAGCTTTCAGGCCCTGTGCATGAGCAACCGAAACTACAGAAATGTTTCACCCCTTTTGCAGATTTGGTCCTTGTTTGTCACCATGTAATAAGTCTGTGAAATAGCAAGAATTAGAATCCACAAACCACAGCACATGATGATAAGAAAATGAAGAACTTTGTCATGCTTCTAATCAATTTCCAGTGTTAGAGATTTCAGAGTTGTCCCAGGCAACCTTTTGCAAACCTATTGCAGAACATCTTAATTTTAAACATTTTCCCAGGCGCTTAATTTATCTCTCCCTTGCTACAGCTGAGGCACATTGTTTGCATTTTGAGCCCTGCTGAATATGGAGAACAGAATATTCCCTTCATTTTTGAAAGGGAGGTATGTTTTACAATATCTCATCTCAGTCTTTGCTATCTCAGGATAGAAATGTCCCCTTCCTTATGTGGCATTTTCTACCATTGCCCTACCATGCTCCAGATTGTGCTTCATCTCTTGGTCACTTTTCCTTTTAAGTACAGTTGTCAAAATGAGATACAGTGACAGAGAAAATATGTTGTTCATAGAATATTGAGCAGCACAATTATTTTCCTCATCTTACCTCCCTGTCTTGTTCCTGTTTCTGGACTGGTAATTGCTATTTTAAAACACTGTTGATTCATCTTCAGGTTTACGTATTATATCAATGCCAATTTTTATTTTTCAAAACTGTTACCTAAACTTTAGTGCTTCCAGTTATGCAGGTGATTATTTCAATGTAACATCTTTCATGGATTGCTATTGAATTGCTTCTGGTTTTTCAGATCTCTTTCCCATATCCATATTGGTTTGAATCCTTGTCTTCCAGCATCTTTGCCACCTATGTCTGGAATCATCTTCAGACCAAAAGTTGTGTCCTGTATTCCAACATTCAAGTTAGTGATAAAAACAATGATCTAATGTTTTTGTAAAACCCAGTCGATACTTTCTTCCTGTTTCAAACAAAACTATTGGTCTGTACCTACTGTTGTCTGAACACTGTTTCCCAATCAATTTTACACTCATTTCGTGTTTGTTTGATCAAGTGTAAGTGGTAGTAAGCTCCAACTGCAATATTTTTATTCCAAGCTGTCAGATAGGAGCTAAAAAAGATTTAGTCTTCATATCCCAAGGGAATTTGTACAACTTGTTAGTTGATGGAAAATTGGTTAAATTTTAAAACTGTACAAAAGTAAATCTTGATTTGCCAAGTCTCCAACATAAAACTCCACTCTGTCCTTTTACAAGTGTGTATTATAAAATATTTGTTACCAGAGCTACAGAAATAGATGAAACTAATAGGAAGATCACCTGCAAGAATTCAGTCTGAAAAATATAAAAGTACTTTGGCAATATATGGAAGGACTTGGTCTGACTTTTACACATTGTAAAGACAGATGTCTGCCAAGGAATGCAGGAACCTCCCTTGAAAAGGAAAAAATATGAGCTCCTTTTCTCTGAATTTGAAATTAAGAGGGTCTCAGACAGATATATTGGGAAAGGAATAACAGTTCTTTAGGAGAATGTGTGTGTACATAACAAGGGAAACAAACAAGAGCAGGCAGAGCAGGAGCCCAGTGCCAGCCTCTCTCGGGGTTGAGCGCTTTCCCCTTGGTGCAGTTCCGCTCACAGCCCGCGGGGGCGCTGCTGGCTCCCGGCCGGGCAGGGCGCGTGCGGGGCTCCCCGTGCCTGCAGGGGGCACTGTGGCGCCGGCCTGGCCTCCCTCACGTGACCATGGCGGGCAGGCTGGGTGGTGGAACAGGCTGGGCTCAGCCTCCCTCACGCAGCAATGGCGGGCGGGCTGGGCAGTGGAATGGGCTGCAGCAGAAACCATGGAGTGCTGGCTGCAGCAGCAGGGTGGAGCAGACCCCAGGACAGGCAAGGAAATGTACCAGAAACTCCACAGTTCCCGTGTCCAGCGGGGAGTGTGGGTTAAGTGCAGCGATGAAGCCCAAGACAGCAGCAGGAAGCAGCAGGGCTTGGCAGTGGCAGCCGGGCTCCTCCATAGCAGCTGCCACGCGCAGCCGGGGATACCCCTCCTGCAGCTCAGGGTCCTGGGGTTTTCCCCTGGGGCACCTGCATAGATGGTGAGGGTCCTTTCCAGTCAGGACAGGTGTTAGAAAGGAACCAGTTCAACAGCTGCTTTAATGAGCAAAGGCTCACCCATGGTAGGAGAAGCAATGGGACTCCAAAAGCTCTACAGTGGCAGCCAATTCCTCCAGGCAGCAGCCACAGACCGTCTGTGCCTCCTCTGATGCCAAATGCAAGAGCGGGGAAGGAGCAGAGCCCAGCCCACTACCACCCGGCCAAAATCTCATGGTGTCTCTGCCCTTCCCAAGAGAAAACTACCCAGGTAAGAAAGTAACCAGCTGCACTTTCCTCTAATCTTCCTCCTCCCAGCCACAGCTTTTATTCTCTTAAGTATTGGTAGTTATTGTTTCTTAGCAACAGACAGGACAAAATCTCCCAGCACATGTGTAAAACACAGCATGCATTTCCATTCTACTGATTAAAATCCATTTTAAAAGTCAAACATCAGCATGAAATATTTTTCCATAAATATTATTTTAATTTAAATTTATACATCAAATTCTGTTTGTAGTGGAATTTTGCTAGGCATATTTAACATTATTGGCTACAAGTACTGAAGCACAAAATAACTGGTTTTTTATGTGTGACAAAAAGGTTTTTCAAGAACATTCTTCCCTTGATGTGTCAGGTTGTTGATTATCTTTTTTCAAGCACTGATCTCCTTAAGGACAGCAGGAATAGAGCTGTGTGACCAGCAGGTGATAGAATCTTCTTTGCTCCAATTCCCAAGCAATGTAGACTTATAATGAATGTGCTGAGTGTGAGGGAGTCCATTATTTATTAGTTTAATGCATCTGAGGTTATGGTCCAAGCAAATGCTCTTCTGACAGAAAAAAAGAAATTGTTGCTTGTACTTTGTGTTCCCATCAGATACCCATCATAAGCAAATCCTTCTCGCAGGAAAGCTGGCCTGAGCTAAGGCTTGCTTGGAGGGAAGTTATGCTGCTGCCTCTCTGAACCCTGGAGAATTACACATTAAATATGCAAATTCAGCTTTGTATTAAATAGGTCAGTACAGTAAAGCCATTCACTCTCTTGATTTTGATAAACTTTGAATGGGCTCATGAGAGGAGTGGTATCACAAGTGTTTGGCAACAGCAATAACTGCAGTAAGCAATTTTCAGCACAGAGCTAAATGGGGCCTCTGGAGGCAAATGTAGGTTAACAATAATAACAAAAAACAGAGACAGTGTAGAACAGGACCACAGGAAGGAAAGTAATGAAATTTCACTAAACATGCTCCTCATCTTCTTACTACCATTAGGAAGAGACACTGGACATCGAATACTGGATGCACATTGGGGCTTTTAGAAGGGAAGCACTGATGAAAAAGTGGAAATTTTTAGGCCTTTATGTTTTTAAGAAATGTGTGAGCAAATGCATGGTAATCCTATTGTCGTGGTAAACTGCAGCAGGAGAATGCATGATAATCAAAGTGCCTGAGTTATTATTATAGGAACAGAGTATTCTTTTGAAGGGTAGAAAAGGACTTGAGTATCTTAAATAGGCTAGGTTCCTCTCAAATAAAATTTCCAAAATATCTAGAAGACTTAGGTGCTTGAACTTGAAAATAGAGTTCCTTTTAGCCAAGTTCCATTGGTCACCTTTAAACAGCACCTATGCTTCCAGCCACTTCAACACCTTACACCACAGCTCCACAGAGAGCTGGGAATATGCCCATGACACCCCAAATGGCTCCTTTGAAAGGAGTGCAGCCACCACATGCTTCCCTCTCTGCACACAGAGCTGGGGCCCTTTCACACCTGGAGGGTTCCAAGGCGTGCCCAGTCCATCCCATGAGGGCTGCAAGGGTTTTCCCCACTCTTGCAATTTGTTTCCATGGCTATCCAGCCCTGATTTTCCCAAGGAGCAGGCCTTCCAGCCAGGCAGCTGCTTGTCCCGCGGGCTTCCCTGGCACTGTATCTCAAAGTACCCATGCAGCCACCCATTATGGGAGCAGAAAAGGCTGTGCCTTGGGCCATGTGAGCAGTCTTCGACAGAGATTTCACTGTCCTGCCAGCAATTTAGATGCTGAGACCCCTGCATGTTCCTGGGACAGGATCTCCATCCCCTTTCTTCCTATCACAGCAACAGCCTTATCAAGTACCTCACTGGACACCCAATATCCAATATTCAAATGTAGTTTCTTTCCATAGCATAGCAAACCCACGATTATATCCTGTTTTCCCCTTTTTAATGCCCAGCTCCTGCATTGCCCTCTACCCCCTGGCCAGCACACCCTCAGCTGGTGGTGGCTGTGCAGGCTGCTAATGGTCCAGATGACAGCTGGTCTGCCCTTTCCTTGGGCACACTTCTCTTCTAGGCACTTGTCTTCACAAGATTTGTAGAAATTTAGAATCTTTCTGATTTCTGCTACTGTATCTAATGTGTTTGGAAAAAGAGGTTCAAATGCTTCCAAAGACCCTAACAGTTGCATTCTGAGCTCATGGTCACCAAAATTTTTCAGCAGGGCACTGTAACCATGACACACCTCTGATACCAAATAGGTACTGTGAAGGAAAAGGAATCTGACACGACTCTGTCCAGCTGCCAGGATAAATAGTCTAAAAATTAATTAGAATCAGAGTACTTCTAGAGAGGATATCAGAATATTTCAGGGTTGGTATAAAACTGGAACAAAAAACAGTATTTCACATCCATAGAACAAGAGAAAACACAGATGCTGCTAAAACAGTGATATTAGCAAATGAGACACCACAAACCACTTGAGTATATTTTGTTTTAAAAGGAAAAGATTAAATTGCATAAGATTAGTAAATTTATAGCGGCAAGTATAGAAGCTATGACTTATATCTCCAAACACAGCTGAATGATGACATCTGCACAAGGTGGAAAGCAGCTGAAAAAGAAATATCAAGTTATACTGTATAAAGAAGATGTGTTAATATGCTGTATAGATCAAATATATGTCCTCATCTCAGTTCTTATTGTAATAGTTTGACAAAAGGTTGGTTACAAAGGTTAAAAAAATAAAGTCCAAGAAAAAGCAATTAAAAAACATTCAAATTTGAGATCCCTAAATGCTTCCAAGGCACATACATAGGAAAGTAAAAAGTGAGGACTATTTCCAGATCTGAAACAGGCAAATAAGTGTGACTCTTGCTTTTACTGTGACTGGAAAGAAGAGGAAAAGCAAGGGGAAGAGGGCACAACTGAGAAAAGCCTTTTTTTCAGCATGAGCTCCACTGGATGCCAAGGGGGGATGTATATTCTAGTTGGTATAGTTACTCTAATCATGCCTGGAAGCCTTATTCCTTCTCCAAGGGGTAGACAGGTAGATTAAACTGACTTTTGATAAGATACTTTTTATATCAACTGGGAGCATCTGAGGGGAGAATTGTGCTTCATGTCAAGTTTCACACACTCCTTGCTAAAGTTGTCCTCTTTTTTACTTTTTAAACTCTCCCAATTTACTGATTACTTCCTGTCACTTCTGATTGTCTCAGGGGTTTCCATAACTTGCCTGTGACACTAATAATTTAAAACTACTTGTTGCTGATGAAAATAAATGCAAGTAGTCTCATTTACTTCTCTTGACCATTATTTTTGATCAATGTCAAAAGCTGTGCTCAGAGGAAGTTGACATATGTAGATTGATAGAAATCTAAGGACATTCATGGAAATTTGCTACTTAATATGCTGGCAATTTTCTCTGCCTTTATGACTCTTCCTCCTGCATATAGCAGATATGGCACCCTTATGAATTAGTTATCTAATACCCAGGAACAGAATGTGTTTCCATGTATTCCTGTACTTCAGTCATCTGCTTCCAAGTTAAAATGTTTGATGGAAAAGGAGATGATTGAAGGTTCCATTTCTCCCTGATTATTGCACCAGGGTTCTTGTAGCCTGTTTAAATGGAATTTGTGATGGGACACACCACCTCAAAAAGAATAAAGGAACATGTTTCTCCTTTCCGTTTATTATTTGCTGAAAATAACAATGCTTCACTCTGTCTCCTCTGGGAACAGCTACAAGAAAAAGTTATTTTGAGTTATGGGATTTTACCTTAAGTCTTTTGCCTTAGACAACAATTTAGCACTTTTCTTTGGAGATGCCAGTTAATGTCTATGCCATTTGGAGTGCACATTTTTGTATCTATGCATCTGTATGAATACAGGTCAAAAATACAGATATTTTTGTTTGCCCTCTGGAAGAAAGTAATTTTAAAAAGAACAACACTGAGGAGATCTGGAGCATGTGTGGGTAAGAAGGTTCAGGAATGACCTGCAGTAGAGAAAACACCAGAATAAAAATCTGGCAGTCTGGGTTTTGTTGTGAGCCAAGAATCAAAATACAAAATGCCTGGGGATTCTGCCTATGCAATTGAGTTATGTACAGGCAATCTGATAATGTATTTATGGGTTGTGTTTTCATTGCTATTGTTGTCCAGACAGCTAATTAACAACTAGCAGTGGATTTATTTGCAAGTGTTAGTCATACCTAATTGTAAAAACAATTTCTATATTTTAAAGTTCCTTGAATTAATGCAACTGGATTTTCTAAGATTCCTGCAGAAATTAGTCCCATTTAG
Organism: Erithacus rubecula; assembly: GCF_903797595.1. Taxonomy (NCBI): domain Eukaryota; kingdom Metazoa; phylum Chordata; class Aves; order Passeriformes; family Muscicapidae; genus Erithacus; species Erithacus rubecula. The sequence goes on from NC_136688.1 coordinate 44,312,688, forward strand.
CTTATTTGAATTAACTCCTTCAAGGTTTCACCTTTATTTTGAAAATGTTTCCCTTATCTATATGATTTTCCTGGAATGGTAGCCAAATCTTAAGAGAATCCTACTAAATAGATTAAACAGCAGCACTATGTAAGGTTTCTCATATTCTAGGAAATAAGGGCTGAACTCAAATCTCCAGTATAAGCTCATAGACCAGACTGTGCAAGAGGAATAATTGAGATATGTCTCAGAGACATATTCAACTAACCTGCATTTGAAAATTTCATTATATATGTCTTGCATGTATGTGTGTACTTTATATTAGATCTAAACAAATTTTAATATATTCACTGTGCATAATCTTTTTTTTTTTTCACTCATCCACTGATTTTTCTTCTATGTATCTCTCTTCTCAACTTTGAGAATTCTTTACCTTCTAATGATTTGAAAGCAGACAAGTATGATGGTAAAAGTACTTAAAATTACTTCATAATTTCAAGTCCTGAAGATAGAGGTAACAGGAGTATCTGTAGTAAGAAAAGTGATGACAATGTCACTTACCTGTAGGTCTTTTAACAAATCCCTGTCCATTTTTTGCTCATCATCATGCATGTCACAGCCACCTGGCACTTACCTTTTGCTCTAGCAATAGGAGTTAACTTTGCTCCAGCTCTAGCAATATAGCACAAAGTTGAGCAATTCCACTTGTAGCAAAAATATAAGAGCAAGTTCAATACAGTTTCCAATATTAGAAGAATATTAAAAGAATTACATCTGGCCATTAAATGTATAATCAGACACTTTTTGTACACAGTTATCCCTAACACAGCACTACTTTACCTACACATTTTTTAAAAATAGCTTTGATATATAATAGTTCTAATATTCTGAGAATATGTCACAAAACTTCAAGGTTATTTGTAGATATTCCACTTGTTGCAAGAATGTTTAGAGTAGCACTTGCTTTAAAAAGCACCACAGGTTCTCTGGTGTTTTTCATAAAGACATTTATATTTTGTTGCCACTAATTGTTATCTTGATGAATGAATCTCAGAATTCTGAGAATATTGTCTCTTTACCACTTTACCTCACTCCTCTCAAGGAGTAAGGAATTGTATTTAATCATGGGCAATTATGAGTTGCATCCAAACTTGGATAAAGTGTATTAAGTGTTTTGCATTTGCATCATAATAGGATTTCTCTGGAATGATCTGTGGCCCTACTTGGTAGGGAATCATTCAAGCCAACAAAATGATCCATCTGAGGAAAATTAAATCAAACTCCTCTTCTTGCAGACACACTGACTATTGGCTGTGGGCAGGAATGCTAGGCAAGGTTGTGAGTGTAGGGTTGTGGAGAGAGAAGAGCAAAATTCTTCTAAGACGTTAAAATTAACAGTCATGTCGGCAAGTATCAGAACTTGAAACAGCCAAATGGCTCTGTGCTAATCGTTGTTCTAGTGCAAATGTTGTGGCAAAAATAGGGACTGGTTAACATCCCTAGGTCTTGTCAGGCCACATCTTCTGATTGTGAAACAAGGAAAATTCAAACTATATTGAAGCCAATGAGCTGTAGAAATTATTTTTCTCCCCAGCAGCCTGGGCTGTCTTTGGTTATCAAAGTAAGACCCAGCAATTTCTGTTCACCAATTATAGCAGCTACATCTCTTCCTGAAAGGACTCAGAATTCTCATCAATCGCAAGTGGCTCAACTGAATATTTTCACGGGAAAAATTATCTGAGTCTAGAGAAAAAGACACAAACCTGAGAGCAGCTTGGCTCTGATAAGTACAAAATGGAACTCATAAGAGAAGGATGATAATTTAATCTCTTACTATATTACTCATTTGTGTTCTCCTCTCCTCAGATAAACACTTCAGAAGGAAACTGCTGCTTCTCCCTGATGGATGTTCTGTTAAGTAACTGGATCTTCAAATATGTGTTCATATAGAGACAGCTGAGCTATGGTGGTGAGTGCTTGACTGTCTATGGTTAACCTAGGTGACTTGGAACTACAAGTTTGAAGGTCTCATTTACTGATCAATAATATTTCTTCTGTGATGTCAGCTGGAGACACTTCTGCCAACTGTAGTGAAACAGTAGCAGCTGATTTTCACTTCCAGTTTGTTCCAGTCAATAGGTGGGCCATCTCCCCTCCTTCTACTATTCCATAGTTGTGCCAACATTTCAAACCTTCCCTAGCCTTGTCAACTACAGACCACACCTGCACCACCACTTTAATCCAGCTGTATTCTCAGTATGTTCCCAACCCTTTTTATGTCCCTCCCCTGTATGAACAAGGAGGTTGCTAAGCCAGACTTAAATGTCATGTTCCCACCTCTAATTTGTATTGTGCTGCTGACATTTGTCATTTGTAGCCTTCAGGACCAGCAGCTTTATTGTCCACCTGAGCACTTCTGCTGCTGTTTTAGGCTTTGCCCACACACCTCCTGGATGGGAATGTTCTTCCTGATCCTGTCTCTGCTCAGAGCCAGCTTCTGGTGTTACGGTGATTTAGTGCTTGAGACTTACTTTTTCCCTTAATTATCTTCTCAGATAATGCAAGCTTAACAGAACAGTGCATTGACAAGGGAAAAAAAATACCATTTTAATTATTTTAGTTATAAAAGTCAGATGTTGACCAGATGGTCACAAGTAAGTAATAAAAGCCACCAAATTTATTATTGCCATCCTTGATAGTGATTTATAGTTCCTATGGTTGCAATACACGGTCTTGAAAGAGGTCTAACATCACATTGCACCAGTACCCCAAGTGCTCAAATTGACTTCTTCCTTTTCCCCAGGAGTATATTGCTGATAACCCATTTTTCATATACAGACACCTTTTTCCCCATGAACAGGATATGAAAACCTGGTATTTCACCTGCTAGGCTGCCAAAGAGGCCAAGCTCTTTCACTTTGACTGTTCAAATATTCCATACAAATATTAACATTTAATACAGTTTCAATGAAAGGGAGAAAAAGGTAGCCTGCCTTCTGGAAATCAAGTGATGCTCCAACAGATGGGACATCTCAGGCCTCTAAGATTCTAGAACCACCACTTCTTTGTAAATTGTTCTTCGACTAGTTATTGAAAGGTGGGAAAAAAAGCTGATTTAAATGTTGTCTGTGCTTTGCCTTTTCTTTCATTCACTGCTGAACATGATGGAATCATTCTTAAAGGGCAGCAGTTCACTGATTCTGAGGTCTGCTATCAGTTCTGTGATTATGGTCACTGTAGCACCTCCCTTCCCACTCAGTCAAGTGAGACTGAATGGCAATTTCAGTGTAAACATTGTGACGTGCCCTAGATGCAGGAGTTAATATTCAAGTTTTCTGGCAGGTTTGTGCATTTAATGCTGGTGCCTGTCATAGCTTTGCTTCTGTTGTTACTCAACAACATGTATGTGCACACATCCACACCTTGTGGGTAATTTAGGGGCTGAAAGGCTGACACTGTAGTGTGAGACACTCCAAGACATCACAGCTTTGGAAGTTGTGTCAGGCACAGATACTCACCACTGCTGTGCTGAATCAGTGGTCATCAGTACTTGGTTTCAAGTAAGTTTTCTCAGCTTTGCCTCTTGGTCTTAAAAGTTCTTCATAGAAATATTTGTGGTTTAGCATTATTTGTTCTGTGCTACAAAGTCTCCTTTTTCTGTTACTATTCCAACAAGACATGCTGTTCCAGGTTTTGTTCATGGGTAATGAAATCAGCAGATGACTAATGCTAAGTCGAATGAGAAGAATTTCAGCTCCTGTGACAGTCCTTGGGAAAGATACAGTGATATCTTTCCCCTGAGTCCCAGCAACTGTATAGTCATTGCTTATCACTTCAGTTTTAACGTGCGGGAAGGGGGAGGTTTTGGCACTTGTTCATTAAGACATGGTCCCATGTTTGCAGTATGTCATAGTTTACTGTAGGCAAAATCATAAGAGAGAGTGATAATGAGCATCATCAGTGTTGCAGGCTGTTACTCTGGGCTTCTACTCCTTGATTTTACACCATGGCTTCCCAAATTGTCTTTGCTGTGTGTCAGTCACAATCAGCAGCTCTGCAGTGTAGGGAGGAGTGCTACAGATGTCACAAATATTTCTGAGCAGTGTATGGCAGAAGCAGCGACCTGAGGGCAGAAGCACTGAGAGGGGTCAGGCTGAGTGTCCCTAATCCCAGGTTATCTGGAAAGAGCACCATGAGACTTTCTGCCTTGCAGAGAGTAAAGGTAGCAGTTGCTCCAACAGAACAGATCTGAATTTTGGAAATAATTCTAAGACCACTATTTTATACTTTTCTTTCAATATAAGAAAATGTGTGTATCAGGTGTCAGGAGTGATTACAGCAATTAGATAAACAGTAAGGTTAGGTCAATGCTTGCAAGCCTCACAAGTAGCTTATTGATAAAATGGAAAGAAAAGATAACCAAACTTTTCTCCTTGTGGCTTCAAAATCAGCTAATATTTTATGTAACTGGATTCCATAAACTTAGGGGTTTAGAACCTACTCAAATATCTTTAAATTAGAGGAGATTATATAACAGTATTCTAGTAAGGCTTCACATTGCCACGTTTATACTGCATAAGGACTGTGCATCTAACATTAACAGTGTGCAGAACACTTCACAGTGTATTAACTCTGACCTCTTCACTGGTGAAAATGTGGAATTATACCAGGTCTCTCTTCCTGAATTTTGATGGTGAACTATGTCTCTAACAGTTTTCAGCCAGTTCTGATTCACCTTCAAGCAGTCTAATTTGGGCCACATTTCCTTAGGTTACTTATGAAAATATTGTGGAAAGATGGCATCAGGGCTTTGCAAAGGTTTATGGTTCCTACCTTTTCTCCCTTAGCTAGAAGGGCCCCTCTTGAAGAAAGGAATTACATTGCTTTGCTCTGATTTGTTTGTTATATGCCTCAAGAAAATTAGATTATCAGACAAAGGTATGTTCTCTTGTCCAAGCTCCTCAGAGGCTACCTAATTAAAAATAATTGCAAGTTACACCAAGGATAAGTGTTATTTTTTCTGAACTGAGTATTATCCCAGACTTTCCTACTTAAATGTAAACAGGACAGCCTAGATGAAATGCAGTTTCTTTAATAAAAGCATTAACAAATACAGTCAAAATGGGGCTGACTACTTGTGCATACCAAAGCAGGTCTATTTTATCAACTGAGCTTAAATTGAAGACCTTGAAAGTCAAGTCTTTCATTGACATTTTTATCCAGACTTTTTACCATAAGGTAGCTTAATACAGGGCTTGGAAAGACTGCCTTAAAGTTAGTAGTGTAAACATTGCTAGAAAATAATTAGTTAATTGTCTGTTGTTCTGTGCAGTTCTGAGAATATCTTTGGATTTTTTTTAAACTCAATTTTAACTCAATCAGTGCTCTTTAATGACTAGAGTACATTGAAAGTTCTCCCCAGTCTCACTTCATGAACAATGTTTGGTTAGTGAACACCTCCAGGATATGGAGAGGCCACCTCCAGCTCTGACAGGTAAGGCAGACCTGGTTTCAGGAAGCATCCTTGCTCATTCTACTGCATCCAGCCTCTGCTCACAGTGTCCCACCAGCAAACAACCCATGGGCAAGGTATGGCGAGGGGTACTTTGACCAGGGCCACACAATGAGAGAATTGCAGCCTGACTCCCTTGGCTCAGGGAACACTGCCCTGTCTGCTCTGCCACTGCCAGACCCCTACCAGCTGCCTTGGGCACTTTGTGTGACTCAGAAGGACAGAGGCAGGAAAGACTTCCAGAGTGCCCTGGGGCAACCTTTCTCCAGCTGCAGATAGTGCTTACAATGATTTCCTTTTGAGCCTACTAACTGAACTATTCACCCTGCTTGATGTAAATAAACAGGACGGATGGTTTTTACACTAGGAAGTATTGGGATTTCAGTTGAAAAGCTGTTAATTTAACGAAGGCAAGTAGGCAGGGCCAGAGGCAGAAAATCACTTTACTTTTTTGTTGTTTATCCAATAAAATTATTTTTCCCTGTGGTAACTTTAATGTCTTTGAGCTCAGACATAGGAAAAAAAATTATACTGCTACCCTAGGGATAGCTGGTGAAAGAACCAAATGTAAGAAACAGCACATCCTTCCCCTGGAGCCCAATTATACCAGTCCTTCCTGGGAGGGGGCCAGAAACGGCATGCCTGGTTGTAACCTGTTGTGATCAAATTGGATTTTGAATAAAACACTGTCAAAAATTGTAGAACAGAAAGAATTGTTTTTTCCCTCCACAGCTGAGTGTGTTAAGAAATTAGTTTATTCAAAATCAGGATTAATTTCTGCTCTATTTCATTATTCTGCACAAATTTAATATTAATGATGTTTCAATTAGTAATGTAAATAGTTTTAAAGCATCTTCTTCCAATGTATTTAAAATACAATTATGAATAAAAGGTGCAATAAAGAAGCCAGAACTTGTGACAAATAGGTGTTTTGGCACTAAGCAAATTGAGGGCCAAATAATGTAAAACATTGATGCAGGTATTTATACAGTTCAGCAGATTTGTACATCAGTAGTCATTTGGGCTATTAAATTTTTGTTACTTGTAATACCCATATCCTGAACTTCAGGTACCCCTTTTTTTAATCCTCTTATGACATTGTCTCTTGGGATGAAATGGTTTGTGTTGCCCTGTGAAGAGAGGACAACCTCTTGTCTGGGGTCAGAGCTAGTTGGGGAGACACAGATGCAAATATCAGTTTGCAAATTTCTCTCACACAGCCCCAACACATTTGTCAGACTTTTATTAAAAGTTTTATTTGAGTGGAAGTATCGTTCTGTAGAGTAGGAAGGTGTAGCTGCCGAAGCAGTAACCAGTAAAATTATGAGTTGAGAAACTATCCAATTACTTTAACATTCTAGGTAAGAAAAAGACCAATCATCTTGTTAAAAACCAATAGAAATCCTAAATGATAAAGGGGTTTGGGCAGGGAGGGGGGGCATCTCTCATGAAAGGTTACATTGCCTCAGGGCACAAAATTCCAAGGGCCTTTTTCAGGCACCGTTGTATCCACAGACCCACAGGAAGAGTCGGCCAAGGGATCTGGATAGGCTGGATCAATGGGCCAAAATCAATTGTATTGAAGTTCAATGAGGCCTAGTGTCAGGTTCTGCCCCTGGGTCACAACAGTACTTCTAAAAATACTCTGATTTTGGAAGATAACAGTTATTCATTATATCTGACAATGTTTGTAACTACTAAAACAACTTCATTGGTCATACATAATATGTCATAAATCTTCTCTGCTGTTCATGCATTTTACAGCCCAGTGAAATGTTTCCACCTCTCAACGGGGTTGTTTAGAGGGACTGTCATCAGGATCATTAGAAGCAACCCCAAGATCTCCCTCAACCTAGCCTTGCTAACTTAGGACCTCTGAGGCTCTAAGAAATGCACCATGCATGCTCCTCTGGGCAGCTCCCAGACATACTGCTTTATCACAAGAACCCTCACACTTAGTACTGATTCCTAATCTTGATACCATGGATGAAGAAGATGGCATACAGCCACTACTCTGTTCTCAGTGATGTCAAGGGCTATCAGTGGAACTAGAGAGAGTACACAGCCTTCCTGACATTACTAATAAACAGGGGCAGGCCCTTTCATGCCAGGGATCAGCTGTTTAGACATTATCTCTCTGTATCACCAAAAATGACTGACTGGCTGAGACACTTGTGCTATCAATGTAGAGGACTAAACCTCCCAATATCAGCAGCTGGAAGTTATCAACTGAAAGATGAATCATCCTCTGTAAAATATGGCCCAGTCTCTCAGGATTTGATGCTTGTCAGTCTGCTGATTTTTAAACTGGTGATGAGGTTCTCAGATGCTTTGGCAATGGGCAACATGCCATACAAACAGCTGAAGCAGTTGAATAACTGGTGAGTCAAAGAGTCTCAATAAAAATGAAACATAATGGCTTAAATCAAATTTAACATCCAAATACTTCCTGCAAACTGGTGCAATTGAAGCATGACATAGAAACAGGAATGACTTTGTCGGATATGGGATATATCAGGTTCTGAAGCAATGCAGACTGGATTGCAGGAAGCTAATTAGGTGATGCAGGTAAAAGCTACATGTGCTTGGGAAGAAGCAAGTGTTCCCCCTCTGAGAAAAGCCTCCATGATCCCTTGTTTAGTACAGGCAATTTGTTCTATGGCAATTTGAAAAAGGGGAGGTCTTGTCCTCAGATAAATACACCAAAAAGCCCTACACTGGTGACAGTTTCCTCAGTAAGGCACAGCAAAAACTGTATTTACTTTGCCTCTTACTCTGTTTCCTTCTGCCCTGAGAGCTGAAAGGGTGATGACAGCAGCAGCATTATAGCCTCTTCTGCTGTGATCTGTGTTGAGACGCAAGCAGGGTGACCTGCACCAAAAGGCTCAGTGCAGGGAGGGAGAAATCTATCACTCTTACCAGCATTGCCAGTTCCTCAAAGAACCCTCAGTGTGCCAAAGGCTCATGAGCAAGTGCCAAAGTGCCTTTTGGCTGTAAGCTGACTAACACCTTACCTAAAATATACCATGAGAAGAAAAATTATTTTGATGGTCCAAAATAGTGCAGAAACTGCTGTGTTGTGTGAGATGGGGACAGGTTTGGTAGAGTGAAATGCAGTGAGGGATGCAGCAGGAGTATAGTGTAGCACTGGTGAAGGATGTGAGAGTACTTACTCCTCATGTGGGCTCCCCCAAGAGCCATAGTGCAACAGCTGTGTTCTTTTACTTGATGCCAAGAGAGACAAGTGTGATTGGGCTTGTGAGAAGAGGGATGACAAAGCTTGCTGGTAACACGTATAGTGGGGGAAAGAAGACTTTGAGCGACCTCATTATATGCAGGTAGCAGGATGATGGAGGTTGAGATTCTATCCACTGTTTAAATATAGAATAATTACAGAGTGTCCCCAGGGATGTAATGACTGTTTCATTGATCCAAACCACTGGGCCTGTCTGGGCAATTATTTCCTGCAATACCAATAATAATGGATGTTCTTTAAACAGAAACATTCAAAATTTTTTTATAACAAATACACAATCAGTCACCAGGTCTCATTTTATAATCTTTAGAATGCTCTTCTTAGGGTCTCTATTTGGGCATATTTGTGACTGAGACATCTTGACAAGATCAGTCAGACTAAACAACAGCTTGCTGCCAGAAGGGAGGACTCTTATCCACACTCCAAGCACTGGGGAAAAGAACCTCTTCACTTAGAGCAGCAGGAATCCCAGCAGGACCTCACCAGAAGACCCTGTGGGAGCCAGAGCTGTGGTGAAGGAAAGAGCAATGGGAAGGTGCAAACCCCCACCTTGCAGAACACCTGCCCACCAATGCACCAAACACACCAATGCATCGAAGGCTTGGGAAATAGGTAGAGTGAGCTCCAAACTGAGCTGGTAAATCTGTGGCTTGAAGCACAACTCTGCTGCTTTTCTATGTGTGATTAGTACCTCATGCATTATGAATATGGATTTATGAAGCCTGGACTTTGCCTGGATAATGCTGGTTCTGAACAGGGATTTGGAAATGTAACTTCTCTGTAATTCACTTTCTCTAATTCAGTTTCTCTAATAGTTTGCAGTAGCTCACTTTTATAGGATGCATTAGCATGTATAAAAGGAAAGCACCAGTGGTAAACAGCATTTGTGCACTGAAGTTATGCATTAAGGGCTTTCAATCTATATTTATGCACCTGAAAGCATTTACAAATTTTCTTCCCAAATTAGTGTAATTGTTGAGGGAGTATATTAACTTCTATTCCATTTCGGTGTGTTCTTGTGCTTTTGCCTCACAATTTGAAGATTTTTGAGATTCTTCAGACTAATAAATAGACCTAAATAGAGTAGGAAATGCAGGGTTTCTGGAGGAAACCCTGTAATAAAGATTGCATGACTCAACAGCAGAGTCCATTTCACTCAGGAATCAATGTGCTTAGTTGTTGAAGCATGGGATAAACAAACTCTTCTCATAGCAGCTGTTACTTTAATGTTGACACTTTGGGAAGTCCCAGGACAAAACCAAAAGCCTTCCAGAAGGGGCTATTTTGATCTGCAGGACCTTCACCTCACTGATGTGTTGACTGTGACCAAACAGAAGAGCACTTTGCTCTCAAGCAACTAATCTCAAATACATCTGACTGTGTTGGCAGTGGCACTGTGCCAGGGCTCCTCTCTTTTGAATGTGGATGCTTTGATTCATCCAGACCAACGAAGTCAAGACCTGCAAAAGGCTTGAGTGGAGTCCAAATTATAAGAATTTTTTTACCTAAATTTGCAGCTGTTACATGATTTTGCTGAAACTTTTAAAAAATGAGAATCTCAGCAAGCTGTGGGAGCATATGGTGTCCTTGCAGGATCGGGCCCAGGATAAAGTATGTTAATTGTGTATTTTCTGCATTTTACTGTGATCTTTAAAGCACAAGCACACACCATGGGAGAAACAAGCTCCCAGCCAAAGCACACTGTGATCCTTGGAGGTGACAGAATTTCATAAGGATGGTCAAGCTGAGACCCTAAGGGATAAAACCACTGAGTGACCTAGGTCATCATACAGATTAAATGTTTAAATAGGTCTTCATGCCAATTAGTGTTCTGCTTTTATACTCATGGTAACTGATACCATTAATAAATAAGCAAGGGGGAAAAAGTAGTGTTTTCTTTCTTGATAGAGCATTTGACCCATGATCTGGAGAACTGGAGTCATCAAATACAAGTTTATTGTTATAATGCTATACTGATACAGCATCTCTGTCAAGGTTGAGTGAGGAGTTCCCTGGGGAAAAAAGATAGAACTTTCTATAATGACAGAAATAAAACTACAAACAAGCATATGAAAAAGAAGAAACAAAACCCCAAACCAAACTAACTATAACAAAACAAAATAAACCCCAAACAAAAAACAAATTTAAAAATCCCCAAACAAGAAAAAAAAAAAAAAAACAACAAAAGAAAACAACACTAAAACAAAAACCCAAAGGAAAAATTTTCTCATCTTCTCAGAAGAAAACTTACATGTCTGTCCTCTTTGATCAAAAGGGAATGTTGCAGGGTTGGGTAGGACATGTGATAGTTCATTTCCATGTTTGCTCCCATAACATGAGCATCACAGTTATTCCTTTACAGCTCGCTCAGTTTAGAGCAGGCAGGTTACCAGGGAATATGCTAAGACATGAACATTCAGCCATGTGGCTTTCCACCCCAGTTTCCCAGCCTGCAAGGCTGTTTAACCCCTGCTGTTCAGTAACCAGGTTGAACTGGGATCAAAATGACAATTAAATTAAAATTCTTCATTTTCCTGTGGGTTATTGAAGTGATTGAGCCTCAAGTGGTAGATGCAACACACTGATGAAAATCTGATCTATAATGAGACCTTCAGAGAATTTGGTACTGTAAAACTAATTGAACAATTTCCCACCCTGGAGAGTAGTGGAGAAACTGAAGATTGGAAAGTAATTGGGTTAATTTAATAGTCATGTAAAACCAAAGATTCCTTAAGTAATAAGGAACTGAACAGAGACCCATAATTTTAGCAACAGAGGGGGGGAAGCTAACTAGCAGTTACATTGTCATCTCCTGTTCCAAAATTTGCATGAATGGTACAATGAAAACATGCACTGAAGAAAGTGATTGCAGTGGGCCATGTTACAAAGCCAGATGGCAGATACATTATTTCCTCCAGAAATTGTCAAAAAATGTGGTTTGATTTCAGATATCCAACTCTGGAAGATGTCTGGGAGTTAATATCTATCTTGCATTTAGTTTGGGATGTTTCTGTTCTATACCAACATCATTACTTATCTTCCCAGGTACATGGTTCAAAAACAAGGCCACAGTTGTTAATTGGGGTATGAAGGGAACCTTGATTTAGGGAAGTAGCAGCATATCCATAATCTGCACACCATAAACATTAGAATTTTGTATAACTTTTATGAGAGGCTGTTCTTACCATCTCCTCAAATAGTACAGATTTTTTTAAGCTTTTGGGGGTAGGCAGAAAAAGAAATGTCTGACATCCAAGGCAAAACAGTGTTAATAGCATGTGCTCCAAGTGCTACATTCTGCCACATTCAGAGGAAGGGTAGCTGAGACGTCCTACTCCTCCCGGCCCCACTCTGTCCCCAGCCCAGTCAGGTATGGTCCAGGAACACCTGCAGGGAAAACAGCAGCTAAATGCCCCACAGTGTAAGCCAAGTGCTCAGCCAAAATGCAGCTCCTTATGCAGGCTCTCTCTGAGGACATAACAATGAAGCTTCTGCCAACCATCTCCAGGGCTGGGCAGCAACTGTGCTTAGCATCTCAGACTTTCTTCTGTGGTCTTCTATAGCAATTCAGGCACATGAATCCTTTGTGGATCTAACTGTCACGCATGCTGGCAAGTCTGATCCCATGAAGAAATGTTAAGAGAAAAATTGGGACCAGAGAGTCAGTGTTGGCTAGATACCCTTTAGTGGGTTGACCATTACTCCACTGTGAGATATTATGCAGCCAGGGAGTACAAGCAACAATTTAACTGATCCATTTTAAAAATTCTGAAATTTTAGGACAGAAGTTGGGATTTCTATTGGAAAGCTTAATTTTACCAAGCCTTCGTCATGATGATAAAAGTTCTGTAGTGGCATGACATTGGAAGCAAAGAGAAATCACAAAGCAGAGAATAAGGACCCAAAGACACTTGTGCTTGTTAAGCCAGGAAACCAGACACTCTGCCTTTACACAGCTTTCCCAGGGAACTTTTGTAAATATCAATTCCGTGTTTTGCAATGCACAAAATAACCACAGCTGTGTGATTAGGCTGACAGCATCTATTGCCTTTATTCTCATTCCTGTGGGGCTGCTACAATGTAAAATGTGTGTCTCTCTCTCATCATTCTGATGTAGGAGTATTTTGTTTTTGCAGAAGTCACACATTTAGCTCCATTAAATATAATGGCATTAGACTGATATGAACGGTGTTTTTAGCTATCTGTGTGAGTGCTTTTGCCTTGGAGCAGGGAAATCCTCTCTCTAAAAGCCTCCATTCTCGACATTGTGCCAATGGATGATACCATCAGGTACCAATGCAATGTTGCTGCGCTCTGGGGAAGTGGTTGTGCCCTGCTGATATCAGTTTTGGTGATGTCCACACCTCCTCAGCTCTGCACCAGTATGTGAAATTTCCTTCAGCATTTAAGGAGGTTATCTGTAAACTGGGTAAAATTATACACATCAGAACAGTCTTCCTATGATCAGTCATCTATTCTTCAAGCTGATTTTTCTTGTTAAAACAAAACAATCAAAATCAACACCATGGCATGTTGTGAAAATTAACAGATGTTGCAGAGCAGCTAGGGACCTGGAGTGCAGTATGTTCACAGCATGGCTGTCACAGTTTTGTGGGGCAGTGCAGTCCTTGCTAGACATTTCAAATCCAAATGTGTTCCCCAGCTGGCACCCTGAGCAGTGGTGGCACATACACCTGAGAGGATTTAACTGTGCTAACTTCTCAGAGTGATTTCTAGAGGTATGAAAAAGATGTAAGATTGTTTACTGCGCTTAACACTAAACCATTCATCTCCCATGGACAGGCAGATGAAGACATCTTGTACTTCAAAATCCTGGGAGCTGCTCTCCTGTGGCAGGCTCCTTTCTTCATGCTGAAGGTTTGGAGGTTGCTGCTATGGGAATTACTTATTCCTTCTGCTTGCATCTCTAGTTTCAAGTATCTTGAGGACAGCAGCAGCAGCTGCTGCAAATTTAGGGGTCAACAAACATAAAAGCCCTTATATTACCACAGTTGTTCTTTCCATCCTAATGAGAAAAAGACATCCAGCTGCTGCAGGAAGATTGGTGACTGCCCTCACCCCAGGTACGGCAAAAAGTGTATTCCCTGGGAAGCTCAGGCTGATCTGTGCAAGACTAAGGTATAAAGCAAGAAGGCAGCTGAAAGATTTGGAATGTCAGAACTGCCCTTGTTGTAATTCATCTTTGCCTTCCAGTTTCCTCTGGGTGAGTGTTTCTACAGATACTCCTGCTCATGGCACTGTCTCTGTCCACTGCACACAGAATACATCCTTCTAACAGAGCCCCTGCTGAAAGACCAGCCTCCACTGCCTGGGCACCACATGCCCCAGAGATTTACTTGCAGCACTGGGGAACATGGTGATGCCTTGGGCCTTTCCAGGCATCAGTGGAGGTTGATACTCTGCTGGACATAGTTTGGTCCTTCTACAGGCCAGTTATCTCTTAAGAGACTTCAGATTCTCTCCATGCTATGGCCTAGATATGCTTTATGAACTCCAGATGAATCAACAGGAATTCTCTGTTGTTAAGTGGAACAAATGATTTCAGAGCATCTTTGACATTTACTTTAATTTTAATTTGCCTTTTTTGAAAAAGAACCACTGTACTTTCCATTTACATTTTGAGCAAATTTATAACAGAACGTAGCATGTGACCACGTGCTGGGAGATTAGGCTTGGTAAAATATTATAAATTGGCAGGACACTAATTAGCAACACAGTCCTGTTCTCCCATTCGCCAACATGGTTTCTGGCTTTGTGTGAGGAACCAAATCAAGTGCAAGTAAACAATCTGGAATATGCAATCAGAAATGCTTGGTTACAAAGCTGTTTGACAGCTTGGAAACATAGGGACAAAGATGGAAATACAGAAAAAAACCCATCCAATTTACAGGCAGAGAAAATTAATTGAAATTCCCTGTCACCAAGTGACAAAAGGAAGAATCTGTACAGGAAAATCTTAGCTGAAGGAGAGATAAGCTGCTATCAGTTTCTAGATCAGATTGGCATATTCACCCATTAAAGACCTACTGCTGCCAGGACTGTGGTGACTATCTCCATATCTCCTGTGCCTTTTTGCTGTGGTATGTTACAGTCCTGTGGACTTTTGGTAGTGGGTACAAAAGAGTTTATATTTATCACAGGAAAGGGGGAAATATTTCCAGGTCAGAGCTATAGCACAGAGGGTATACTTTGGAGGATTATATTGTATGGCTGCCTGGGGTCATAAGGACTGGATTTTATGACCCAAACAGCCCCTTCCAGCTTTTTGAAGTTGCTGGAATATGCTATGTGCTTGTTAGTTCTTTCATTCTGATGCACAAGACAAAGTTTTTGCTTAGTCTAGAACGAAAAATCTTGGGGACAGAGGCAGCTGAACCCTGACCATGCCTGACTCAGAACAGATAGGTGCTGAGCTGCCAACCCAGGAGAGAGGAGCACGGCCCTGCTTTGAACAGACTCTGGCAAATTAAGGGAGCATGTTTCACTTCTCAATGCCAGCAAGGGAAAGGATTAGATTGTAAGGGGAGGTCACCAGTGTTTGCATGCACCTGCACTTTCAGCTGCAGAGAAGTGAATAGGCAAACCAGACAAGTAAATTAATGAGCTTTGCTTAACAAACTGCCCCAAGGGAATTCCTGAAACAACTTACTTCTTAAATATATGGGAGTAAAAATATAAAAATTTAGACTAACTCTTTATATACAAAGCATAAAATAGCAAGGGATTTGTAGCAAAGAGGAAATATGACTTGGTAACTAGATAGGAAATGAATAGCTGAGCTAAAGGCAGAGTTCAGATAATTAACTAAAATGTTTTTTTCAGGAGGATTTTTCTGTTAAGGCTAATTGTAACAATAGCTGCTCAATGACACAACCCTCAAGCAGCATGAAATGCTTCTGGTCCCATGCACTTAAGCTTAACTGAAAGAATTTATAGGCCTGTAATAGAGTTGCAATTTTTAGTGAGAAAACTTCCACTATTTGTATTATTGCTGCTCTGGACTTCCAGAGCTCTTAGGTCTGGCCACTCTTACAGTGCAGGCAGGCTCTTACAGTCAGCTCTGATGCAAACTTACTTTTATAGAGTTGAATTAGCCTAATGACCAAACTCAGTTCTGCTCCAGTGTTGCATTCATGCTTGGAGAGGGGGAGGTTAATTTTCAACTAGCTGTATGGACAAAGCACTTGAGAACTTCTTTGCTACACCAGAGGTAACATGGAGGTTACCAAAAAGCACCAACCAGCTCTCAAGCTGTTGAAGCTCACATGCTCTCAACAGGTATTGTGTTTTTCACATTCTCACAGGGAGTTGCTACAAGCCACATGAGAAGAAATTCTCATCACTTATTTTTCTCAGCAGTGCCCCCATTCAAAATTAAATCCATATGACAAGTGGCCCAACTATCTATGTTTATCATTGAATAGCATGTGCAGGGAGCTTCCAGGCACACTGTAGATGTTAGTGTGTATGTTTCCATTCCTCCTTATTACTTGTCACTACTGCAGAGCTGGGACCACCAGGATGACAGTCTGTGATTTTGCCTCTAGGCTGGTCACTGTAAGTTTCCAGGCAGCTGCTGAGTGTGGATAATTGCAGCACCTTGCTCCTCTGCCACTCTTTTGGGTAGTGCATTGTTTATTCCCAGTTCATCTGGGGCTGATGATCCTACCTCATGATATTTTGTAGCTTCTATGCTTGGACATCACCTGAGATGAGGATAAAGGATTAAGAGAGATAGGGTCATTAAAACTGAACTTCTCTTTGGAATTATGTCCTCAGGTCACACAAGCAGGGATGAAATCTAGGCTGTCTTTTGCATGTGTAAAAATCTTCAGTCACAGGGTCGTCACTGGGTATGTTGAGCCTCATATGATGCATGGAGAATGGAAAGAAGGAAAAAGACCTCCTGGTCCTCTCTGTGTGATGCTGTCTTTCAGTGCCAGCAGTGAATGCAGGAGCTCTCCAGTAGCCCTGAGTCACTGGGAAGCCTGTCTAGCCTGGCTCTATGGGACATGAAGCGTTGTCAGGATATTTCAGCCCAGAGCCAAAACTGTATCTCTTTTACCATGGGAGGAATCAATTGCAGCAATTTTTGCCTCCTCCAAAGAGTTTGAGAGCACAGAGACATTACATTCCTGCTGGTTTTATGTTAATTGGATTCATGTCAGACCTCTGCCTCCCCAACACTCTTTTTAATTTGGGATGCATGTAAACAGTGACTTTCCAGTGCTCCTACCACAAGCTAGTGATGAAAATTCAATGACGTTCCCATTTTTTGCTGTTTATTGTTATACATCTCCTCCAGACTTTTACTTTACTTTTATAGAAATACCTTCTCTGGTTATAGGTATCAGCAATCAGCTGAAATCCCTTCGTACTTCAGCCAGCAGCCAGGCAGCACAGCCCTATAAAATTCTTCTCTCCTGCCTCTCCTTTCATTACTTCACCTATTGTAGCCCTTTATCTAACCAAGTTCTTACTGTTTCATTACTGCCTTGCAAGGTCCGTGCTCCTGAAGTGATCATCATTATTAATGGGATTTGTCAGCACCATGATTTTATTTATGCATTGAGCATATTGAACACTTTCCATGGAATTCCCAGCCCCTGTGTCACTCTCATCTGGGAGAATCTCAGCTTTTATAAAATAAAGTACTCTGTCATGGTCACAAAGAAAAGCTGGAACATAAGGTCCTGGTGCACTCTGTAAAGTCATAAAGCTGTGGGCAGAGGAACCATTAAAATGTGTTTCTAAAAATGGTGGGAAATATTGCAGTTCTCATTTCTGTGTTTACAGCATGGCTTTGGGATTTGGGGTTGGAAGTGCTGTGAATGTTACATACACGCCCTGCAGTGAGCAATTGTTAGCATGGGGCTGGCTTGCCTGCAGCTCCCACAGAAAAATTACCAGGAGGAGGAAGCAGAAAAGTCTGAGAAAAGCTTACGATGGATTTAGCCTCCTTGAGGGATGGAGTGGACTCTGCAAACGGGCAGGAACAGAAGGTACCCAGTGCTATGAACATGAAGACTCAAGTGAATGGTGCTGGCTGCCTGCCTGGGGGCTGCACTGCCCTCAGCCAAAACCTTTGCCCCCTTGGTGTGGAAGTCAGTGACTTCTGACTCTGCAATTCAAACCTGGCTTCTGCCCTGAGCAGCCTGTGAACAGCCCATGCACCAGCCTCCCATAGCTTGTCCAGAACTCACACTGCTTCAGGTTCAGATGAGACACTTCACCTAGAATGGATCCAGCTCTGCTGCCTTCCCTGCCATGTTTGGTCTGCTCATCAAACCAGGTGTCCATTCCACACACAGTCAGTGCTCTACAGAACAAAATGATGGGAACATCAGACATTGAGCTATTCAGAGGAACTCACTGTAACAAACTGTTATTTCAGGATGTCTTGTGGCCTTTTCATTGGAAAACCTTAATAAAAAATGGTTATGTTGTACAGGAAATCTGGTTAGTCTCCATGAAAGAACCTCTCAATTGTTAATTTCATTTCTGCCAGAGACTAAAATTTGGCTGCCGTGATCATTGTCAGACTGTTGATCTAATATTCGTAATCATATCCGTAATTACACAGCCAATCACTTTTTAACAGGCAGTAGAACCTCTGAAAAATGTATCTGGTTGGGCTAGCAAATCCACCCACTCTAGAGATCCCTGCTTCTAGTTTGTCTTGTTTATGGTATTGAACAGTTTGAAAACTTTCAGTGAAGTCCACACAAGCCACCATTGATATTGTTCCCCTCCACTGTACAAATCCATAATTTATGTACTATTTGTTTTGATTGCATTTATCCTGTTGGAATATAGCCAATAACCCAATTATGACAGATCAGAAAGACAGATCAGCTGCTCCAAATATCTTGAGGAGACACAGACTGAAGTTAGTTAATGAGAAGAGGGACAGTCTCCTTACAAGACAATGAGTCAGATTCTTTTTTAGTTTCCTTGTATCATATAGATAGCATTTTGTTTTCTTATCTCTTAAAGACAGCACGTCCATAGCTTGGAATCTAGCATAAGTGAAAATACCATGACTATACCTGCTACGGATTTTTCTGTCTGGAGAATAGATATTAATACTAAGACTTCTACTTAACTACCATGATTACTTACAGTACCATGCCATGCCTGCTTCTCATCTACCTGACTGTGCCTCATACTAGTACAGGGGAGCTTGTAGTTATTAGAGAGATAAAGGCCATAAATTTAGATTCTCAAATGATTAAATGTCAAATTGGGCATCAGCAATCCACCAAAATCCTCTGAAATTGCATGATTGTGAATTCCTTCTTGTCACTTCCTGGAAATCATGACCTTCACCTGGCTGTGTGAAACACTTAGTAAAAATTCAGAACCTCCAAAACAGTGTTGGGCTGTGTTTAAGACATACCTGCTATAGAAGAAGCATGACTGCTAAAGAACAGACCAGGACCAAAATAAATGGAGTTTTCACTTTCCTTGATCACAGCTGATTCCTGAGATTTATCAGCTTTCTGGGAACACAGCATTTCTGTCTAGGTTCCAGAGGAGTGCCTTATTTTTCTTGTTAAATTGCTTTGTAGATAATGTGGTCTGCATTTGCCCAAGTCCTGACATGGGGATTTCATCTTTGTTGGGATACTCACTTTCAAAGCCTCACTTGTTTTTCCAGAGGAATAGTGCTTATGTTAAGCAAAAAAAGGCAATTAGTGTCTCATTATCAAGAAAACATAAAAAGAGGGGGAAAAGGATTGTTATTCATCACTCATATTGTAGAGAAGGAGTCTATTTCATGTCTTTACAAAGTCCTCCCCCCAGAGCAGAGGGGAGGTGGACTGAGAGTGGAAGTCAAAATAATGGGAGAGGGCACTTGGCTACCTTCCAGGGAAACAGTGAGAGTTCCCATTGAATTATAGTAACACCAACTTGGAAGCACTTCCAATTTACCATGTAGCAACTATGCTCCAGTCTGAATAGCCAAAAGCCTGGATTGGTTGGTAAAATACCCTGAACTCCCTGTGAAACTTCAAACCTTTAGCAGACGACAGAAAATGAAGTATAAACATGTTAACACTGTTGCTAATGAACCAATAGCAAATTTGATTGGTTCCTCTTGATTGCTTTCTGTAACCTTTTCAGTAACCCTTGTTCACAGCTGCCATGAAGACTCTGTAGAGCTGCTGCATGGGCAGGGCCAACTACACCCAGCTGGCCAGTGGTGAGACAGGAGGATGAAGGGAGGGTGCCTTGAGGGTGTTTATCAGCTTTATATAAATGAAATAACACTACCCCTTGAAGGTCCCATCTCTGACAGTCTTGTGCACTTTTGGCATCGTGTAAGAACCTGAGGTGATGCTTCAAGTCAGAGGTGAGGGATCGCATGAACCAGCAACATGAGGAGAGATTTACATGTTCAGAGGGCACTCCCTAAGAAAACTCCTCAGTCATTATGCAAATGAATGAACTCAGGGTTGTTCTCAGGGAGTTTTCAGAGCCACAGGTAATACAGTTATATACAGCCCAGAATAACAATGCAGGGCCAAGAAATGGTTTCCAACAGCCACCTAAATGCAGGAAAGGGCGGAGAACTCTGTGACTGTATAATGTAAAATGCAGTGCTCCCAGCCATTGGATGCAGAACCAGATTGATTTTATTGCAGGAGTGCTATATTCAGTCTCAATTAAATGCACTCAAGAGACCCATTTTCAAGTGTTATTCATACTGTATGACCAATTCTTCATTTACAAAAGACGCATCCTGAGATAAAAAGACCACAAAATGAGCAATTCCTTTTAACAAAAAAAAAATCCCAAGAAAACAGGTTTCAACAGAAGGAAATGATGTGCCCCATATTACTAGGAATCAAACAAATCTAAACACTTCACACTATAACTGTTGAATCATAGAATGTGATCTTAAAAATCATCTAGTTTCAATCCTTCTGCTATGGGCAGGGATGCCATTCACCACATCAGGTTGCTCAAGGCCTCTTCCAACCTGGCCTTGAACAGAATATTAAGTGTATTATCCTGATAGATGTAACATTTGAGTAATGTGGAGGAAACCAATATAGAGAGCTGTATTTACAGCAGGGAATACAGACAATTTAATCAACTATAAAACCTTTGCCAGGGCTGACTTTATGTGAGACTGAGGTGGGGGGGAAAGAAATCTCTATCAGGGAGGGACAAAGTTTATTTAACAGATGTGTTTGTAGAAGATAAAATACAGCTTCAGAGCCACAGCACCTGCATGGCTCCTATGCTTTTCCAGACAAGACTAGCATCTCCAAGTACTAAAGCTAAAGAAATCATGTGTAAAAACTGCTTCTATGGATGACTGACTTGACTAACTCAACAGATTCAATTTGCATTATTAACAATAAACATAATTACACAGATAAATCAACAATACTTCCAGATAGTGCTGCAATTACAGGCTGATTGAACAGACTATGCATCACGAAATCAAAGACACAATTACTCAACAGAGAATGTGAACATGGTAAGACACTTGTGCAGTATTAGATTACAGTGCTGCAGGAAATGACAGAGGAGCCATTACATTATAGTCAACAGATTAATGCAGAAGCAGTACTTCAGGGAGGAGCAATTAAGGCAAACATATCTTCAGTTTCAGTGGCAAGGTGGTGAAGCTAGTGGCTCTTAGCTTACCAGGAGCCTTGTTTTTCTGGTGTCTCAGACAATTACTTCTCATTCCCCTACACTGACGATAATTTTCTCCCTTCTTTCCAATTTCTACTGCCTTTAATACTCCAATGTATTCAGCCCATTTATGCTTTTCATTGTTGGATTCAGCCTTTCTTTGTGTCTGCCTCAGTGGGCTTTGGGACTGTCCCTAAATGCTTTCTGACTTTCTGACACTCTCCTCCAAACTCCTGCCTTTAATGAAGGCTTTGCTGATGTGTTTGTGTGGATGTGCTCTGCCCTCTGGCCTCCCTCTGCACTGCACTGTGAGGAGAGAACCTGGAGCAGACATAACAACTTTCCTGGGTTCCAAAGCTGGAACACTTGCGGCATTAAATGGGTAATTTTAACAACTCTGCCCTTGCATGATGGAAAACATATGGATCATTAGCAGTTAATAAAACAATGGAGCACAGATTTGGCAAACATTTATTACTGTCTAGGAATGTCAGACTCACAGCCTAAGTAGTAGTCAGTATAATATTTAGAAAGCATTTGTGTCTTTAGAAATACTGCTTACTGAAATGAAATGCCTGTTTCATGTTTTTCTCTTTACATAAAAAAATATTTCATTAGCTCTTCATCATTTGATTGAGTTCTGCAAAGTGAATCCAGATAATTTTTGTGAATGTTGATGCAATTACTGAAGAAAATTTCAGTTTGTTGAAACCATCCTCAGCTGTTAGTGTATCAATGAGTTGACTCTGAGGAGCACTAGGTGATGGCATCTTTTCTACATCAGCAACCATTAATCAGCCAGGTGAAGAACTCTGTATTCTGTTTAGATGATAACTCCATATTTGATCATTTATCTTTTTCTCTTTGCTCCACATGCACTAAACTTCTTATAATATAGTTGTTTGTTCCAGCTTTCCTAAAGCTACCAAAAACTCTACAGAATTCCGACCAGCTAATACGTGAGACTTTATGAAAAAAATCAATTCATTGCATCTTCCTGCCATGCAGCAAGAAGTCACCATAGCAACATCATCCTGTGCTCACTGCTGAAGTACCACAGGATCTTCTCGTACCAAAATAGGAGAACCAATAAGCCACACTGCCTGGTATTTTGCTAACCTCTGCACAGTGAGAAAAGTACTTTCTTCTTATACTCACTTTCCATTGGGTTTAGGATTCCACTTTGCTCTTGTTCTGCTCTCACTCCTTGGAATCCTTTGGGCTGAACTTTGCCATCACTTATGGGAATGTATTTGCTATCAGGTGAATGAGGTGTCTCTGATACTTCTCACACTAAGGGAGAAGTAATTTCACTTCAGTTGTTGGATGGTAAGACTGAGACAGTCTCTTTCAGCTACTAGCCTGCCTGCAAGACTCTGAGGCCTAACTTAGGGGAATTGCATCTTGCTATGAGACTTCCAAATGAGATTGTACAATAGGATATAATAAACATAATTTTTAAAAAACTTACTTGTTCTGCAGTATTCCAAAAACATATGAAACAATCTTCAAGGTGTTAGAGTTTGCTGCAGCATGGAAAGATTCCCAAGAATTTTATTACCAAAATGTTTGAAAGCATCCATGCACTTCAGATGTTTTGAATTCTGCTTGTCTAGTTCCAAGTAATTCCTGCTGCTTTTCAGTGGTAATCAGACCACAACAGCAACACATATCAATGGGAGTTGCTATGCATATGAGTCAGTAACCAGAAACCCAGGTGAGCTGTCCAAATGAATAGATACTGCAAAAATTTAAACTTAGGAGTTGTGACACTAATCAACACCTACCACAGCTAGAAGGTAAACAGTACAATTTGCCAGCATACCTCAACCCCTAGAACAGAAAAGTGAACTAAAATTTATGCCATCCTGTTAATGCTGTAGTAAAGATTAATACACAGTGAGATTAATAGAGCTCTAAGAGTGAACACTTGCTGTACTGCTCAACTGTCTCCTTAATAATTATTTACCACATAATAAGAAAAAACTATATATTTCTGTTTCCTTATGATTCTCGCTATTCAGCAATTGATAATTTTTCCTTATTTCCTGATCTCCCTCTCTCAAATATTTACATTTTAGTGCAATAACTTCCTTCAACTAGCAATATGTCAGAATGAACTATGCCTTTTGCAGATAGAAATTGTTTTTTCTACTCCATTCAACTTGGCCCTACTATAATTTGCCCTTCAAATAAATCTTTGATATATTAGATTTGGTCATTTTGGCTATAGAACCAAAACCAGATTTGCCCAACTTTATTAGGGTAGTTGTTAATCTGGAAAATGGACAAACACGTCACTTTCTCCCAAATTAGGGATATCTGGTTGGACATTTTGACATTTTTCTTTGCAAAGTGTTCAGGAGTTGGTTCTTTTCCAAAAGTAAGATTATAGCAAGGGTTGGTTACAATTAATTCCTTTATTCGAAGAAAGCTTGAGAAAAAAACTTCAACCTTGTCAGCTTATTCTACTTGTTTCTTAAACTAAAAACAGTTTCAGTAATGCCTTACTGTTTGTAAATTGTAGCTAATATAGAATCATAGAATCATTAGGGTTGGAAAAGATATCTGATATCCTTGAGTCCAACAGATAACCCAGCACTGCCACCTTCACCACTAAACCATAACCCCAATTTATTTACTTTAAAAGTGATAAATAAAAATAACAAAAAATGCTTGTACCTGTAACACTTGGAGAAGAGCCAGCAGACAACAAGGAGCAAGGAACAGGTTTATACAGTGCAGCATGGAGGTTATTCTGGCTGATGACATTGACCTCGTCCATTCCATGCAGAAGCTCTGTGTTTAGAGGATAGTCCTTCCTGCTTCCATCAACTCAGACCTGCAGCCTTCCAGGGATTAGTACATGTTCACCCATTGGCCATGGTCCAGTGTATATGGCCAAGAAAACCAAAGAAACATGTGCAGCACCACTACTGTTTTTATACAATCTCTTTAGGTGGCTTTGACACAACAGGCTCCTAAATTACCCTTCATAGCCCTCTCTCTCATTGGAGAATTAAGATTCATGTGTCCAGTAAGACATTGCCTTTCCATGTGAATGACAAAAACTTAATTCAGTTTTCACAGAAAACATCACAGTGTACTCCAAGTTTAAATATTAAACTTCTTAAACTAGTTATTGTTAAAATTAAGTGTATCAGTTACTTTTAGAGAATGGTCTCTGCAACCTTTCAGATATGATCTAGTTCTAAACAATACTGTAGAAATCAAAGCTTCAAAGCAAATCTGTAGCTAATGCTGTCAAGACAATTAATTTTTAATATACCTAAATATTGCTTTAATGTGGTTGCTGCCAAGAAATAAAATTTTACAACAGTAAACTATGCATAAATATGTTTAGGAACATAATAAATGCCAACTCAGATTGTGTAAATAGAGGATGGCATATCCAAGAACATGAAGTTCATCCAGATTATTTCTAGCCATGCATAAAATATAGTTTTCAAATTGTTTAGGAAGAAAGAGTGTAAGGACTCCTCCTTTATTTTAGAATCTCCTTTCCAATGCACAGTAGAATCTGTTCACTTTGGCAATTGCTTCAATTTGAGTAGCTGAAGAGTCTCACTGGAGTCTTTGTACCATCAATGTACAAATAGTGGGAACACGCACTGCTGTTTTGGAGGGATAAGCTCATGGCTGCAGCCCTTGCCTTCTACTCTAGCTGCTTGGTGCTAACCCACAGCCATGAAGCTGCACTAAAGGTGAGCATTCATCTGGGTTCTCCAATGAAATGAGGAATTAGCAAGGTGCCTTCATTTCCTGTTTCCTCTCTTCCCTTGGGTAGCAGCCTGGCCATCACAAGGAAGCAAAGGCAGGATGAGAGCTCTTTGCACCTTGAAGACACAGCAGAGTCACTGCAGAGGCAGCTGAAGCTGCTCTCATCCACACTGGGAATATCAGGAAAGCACAAGGCCCACAGCCCTTCACAGCTGAGAAACACAACACTGTGTCAAGGAAGATCAGAGAACTTATGACTGATGATTCGAGTAATGAAACGTCAGGTGAATCTTTTCCAAGGGAATGTCATCTTTGTCAATACCCAATAATTCACATCAAAGGCATTTTAGCTAAGAGCCATTGATGTAGTTAGGGCTGAAGCTTATTGGATTCCACTCCTTTTTGAAAATGAACTGGCTCAAATGTACAGTACAGACTTCAGGAAAAACAGTGGAAGTGAAGGTAACATTCCTATTTTTAAAACAATATTTGAATCTTGGAAGCGGAAGAAGGCAGAAGCAATCATGCTGCCTGATATCAGGCACTTATTTGAGCACCTTAATTTTTAAAAGTCATGTCCATAGTTCCATGGATAGACACTGTAAAGTAAAAGACTCTTCCAGAAGGTGAGAAGCCTTATTCTGAGTTTGGGAGAGAATCTTTGCTGAGTTGTTTCAGTGAGGAGCCCACAAGTATTAGTATTCTGCAAATAATTATCCTTCATACTGTTACTTGCCAATTAGTAGGTGATAGGAATACCTTCCACTTCTAAACTGTTTGAATAACTTGTAAGCAGCAGAGAAGCTTAATGGTTAATTTGGTACTTTGACACACACACACACTTTAAAAAAATCCCAGTGGTCCTTAAACACTTTCATTTTTATTCATTTATCGAAGGTGATGTAAGCTCAAAGCCCATTTACGAAAAGAGAGAGTCCAAATTGCAACTCTTGAAAGCACAATCCACTATGTGTAGCTGCAATAGCAAGATTTATGCTTTTCCAATCTGTAAGTTTATTTTATTTTATGCAAACATTAAAAACCTCTAGGCAGCTAGACATACACTAAGAAAGACAAATTGACAACAACATAAGTAATCTTCATAATTTCCTGTATGTGCTAAGGGAAAATAAACCTCTTTGCTATTTACTAATCCCAAGCCAAATATTCCCCCAGCCCTTAGCTGCCCTCTTCCTCTTCAAAGGCCTGGGAACAGAGCTGGGGGCTTTACAATATGCCTGAAAGATCAGCTGAAAGCTTAATGAAGAATAAAGAAGTGGGGTAGAAAACACTAAATATAAACAAAACACAAAACCCCTCTCTGAACATGTCTTGGTATTTTTTGATGTGAAGAGCTTTTTGATGTTCCTGAGGCTATGTTCATCTTTAACAAACAAGGACTGTGTGTTCCTTCCTGTTACCCCTGCTCACTCTTTTTTTTTTTTTTTCTAGTAAGCATAACCCTAGAAATCAGAGGCACTTGGATAATTTTTATTGTTTATACAATATTTATTGTTCAAAGTTCCTAATTTGACATTATCTGTACTCTGCAATCAAATCAAAATTTTGGATGTGTAAAGTTAAGGCAAGCAGTCAGGTTACAGAACCACTTTTCTATTTCACTTCCAGTTTGCCAGCACTATCCACCCCAAGAACTGAAAGCCATTAACCAGAACACCCCAAATACAGTGTTTCCCTTCTGCAATTCATGTTTTCTGTCACAGCTATTCCATAGTATGTCTTTAAGTGAATGAGCTAGGAGACAATCTTGACAACATCCTTTCATAGTTGCTCCCATATAAAATTTCCTACTATTTATTAATACTACAAAACCAGATAGGCTGTCACAGATTTGTCTTGTCAGCTTATAAATAGAAAGTTCAGCTTTTACATTTGCCCTACACCCCTACCATTTAGGTGAGTTTATGCCATAATCCTCACAGTTAAAATGTCTGCAAAACTGTATGGCACTAAAATCAGGCTTTCCGAGAGAAAAAAGTGATGAGAATTCTCCATCATAACCAGAACTACCAATTACAGGCATAATTTGAAATAAATGTGGGTATGTCTTAGTCTAAAGGGAGGTTAAAGGAGGAAAAATTGTGTGAGGGAAAGAATATTCTGGCATCTTTACACTGCAAAGTTAAAAGAAATACGGATGCAATCTTGTTAGGCTGTAAATTCCAAAACCTAAATGTTATTACAGAAAAGAATACCTTTTATATTTAATTTAATTTCAATGTCTTTAAAAGTTACAGAACAGCTGATACTGTAACAAAGGCAGCTAATTCATAGAACAATGAAAACAGTTGAAAAGTCAAATTAAATCCACAATGCACAACAGTAACCCTTGTGAGCAAATGGAACCAAAACAAAGTGAATGATCAAAACCTCACACCTTTCTACACAGCTCAGCCAGTTACATTTATAATTAATAAAGTTCCCTACTCAGACAGGAATTCTAGGGAAAGTGTGAAAGAAAAAAAAAAATCGAAGCAAAGCAAAACAGTCCCATATCCTACTGTCTTCTGTAAACTGAAGCCTCTTCACAAATGCTCTGATCTCTACACTGAAAGCAGTGATGGATGTAAATATAATCTCTGTGCTGGTTGACTGAGTGAGAGCAGGCTGTAAGTATTTTTAGACTCTGCCCTCATCTTGACTGTAATCTTTCTGCTACTAGTGATGCTCTTTCAGCCCAAAGCAGAGGAGGTAGCTGCAGATGCCCCAGGAGGAGGCAGGGGCTTTGGTTCTGGTGGGCAGGGGCAGAGCAGCTGCTTTGGCCCCGCACAAGGACGGGATCTGTGGTGCAAAGAACTGGTGTAAAACAGGCGGGAGCCAAAACTGGCTTTGGTTCGGGATCGGGCACCTGCTTGAGCTCAGGCTTCACCCTCGCGATGTCACAGACGCTAGAAGTTTCTACTGCATTTCCCCAGGAATTCCACAGCTCAGTAGAATTCAGTGTTGGTATAAAATTTATGTTTTTGTGTAGGGAAGGACTTCCCGAAAACTTCACCCATGTCCTTTAAGTGCTGCCGCAAGAAGAACAATTCTTCCAGCACACACAAGAATGTTTTTATATGGACCAGCTGATGCAAGAGATGGAAGGAAGTGTAGGGAAAGCCCCCGTAAGTTTAAATACAGGGATGGAGGTTTGCCGCTCTTGCCCCCCTGCGGCGGCTCCGCGCCGCCCGCGTGCCCGCGCACACCGCGGGCGCACGGCGCCCCCCGCCGGCCGCTGCGGGCCCCGCACCCGCGCCGCTGCGGGCCCCGCGCCGCCCCGCCCGCTGGCGTGTCCCTCGCCGCTGCCCGTAGTGACGCGGCGCGGCCCGTGCGCCGCGCTCCGAGCGGTTCCGGGGCGGTCGCGGCGCGATGGTGAGAGCGGCCCCGGCACCCCCGGCACCCCCGGCCCGGGGCGGCCCCGAGCGCGGCCTCGGGGGTGCGGAGCGCGCCTCCGCCTGCCCCGCCGAGCCGGGGCCCCGCGCCCCTCCGGGCTCCGCCTGCGCCCGGCGTTTTGCGGAGTCACCGCCGGCGCCTCCAGGCCGCGGCCCGGCGAGGGGGGGAGCGCGGGCGGTGGGGCCGCGCCGGGCGGGACGATTGGTTTCACTTTTGGGCAATAAGCTGGAGGGTGTTAGCGCTTTGTTTAGACAGGAGCAATTCAGTTACGGGATTTCTGTACGTGGAGTTGCCCGTAGGCTATTCGATTCATAGAGCTGTACGTATATTTGTGTTTTTGTCGTTTGTTTTTTTACCTTTTGTCTAGGGTCAAAGTCAGAGTGGTGGACATGGTCCTGGTGGTAGCAAGAAGGATGACAAGGTAACTGAAACCCAAATAATACTTACAGAAAGAACTACAAGTGTGCTGCTGGCTGCAATAGGCTTTTAAAAATTACTTTTAAAAAATTATTGTTGTATTTGGAACTGCATGAAATTATGCTCTTGCTGGCTCTGATGAATGTCTTTTCTGGGTGTTTTTTCTGGAGAAAACAGGTGTTCATAAACAAAAAAGGGAGCTTAAGAAAACCTGAAATTTCTTAACAGTGACTTGTTTTGTAAAGAAATAAAACTAAATGTGCAAGGCTAGGATAGACTAGTTGCCTTCAAGGTGCCACTTAAGGAACTGCTGTTGGCTTGGAAGTGACATTGCATGATGATCTGCAGTAGGAGTGTGCTTCATGTTGTGAGACATCAGGGGCCTCCCTGGTCTCCTGTGGAGCTGAAAGTACAATGTGCACAGCAGGCAATGTCTAGGCTGGGAAACTGAACGTGTCTGATTTATTGTTTGAAGTGCAACAGAAAGGTGGAGATTCAATATTTTTCTCTTTGTCTCTTCTGTTAGTTTCTTTTGTTATTTATTTCAGGAAGGCTTGAGCCTTCCATGTCCTATATTCACTGAAGACTGGCAAAAGTTTAAATTAGGAGAGGGATGTAAAATAAGCAGGAGAATAAAATCTTGAATATTCCTTAAAAAAAAAAAAAGTCACATTTCTTTTTGGCTTCTTGCTACAGATTGTAAGGAGAAAGTTTTGTTATGAAAAGCTCTTTTTTAGTCTGTGCACTTTAACACCTATGTGTTGTTGTATTGTTATTGTCCCGATTTTTTCTCTTCTTATGGAATTCTTTTAATGAATAAGGATAAGAAGAAGAAGTATGAACCTCCAGTTCCAACCAGAGTGGGGAAAAAGAAAAAGAAGACCAAGGGACCAGATGCTGCCAGCAAACTCCCTCTGGGTAAGCATCCTGCCTGCCCTGCAGAGCTGCAGACTGTCTGTTCTTCAGGAAGTATAGACAGAGCTCTTCTCTCCTTGAGATCTGCCTCTGGAAGTCACTGACACACTGCCAAATATAATTTTATTTCTAATTAACATTTTAAAAGCCCCCCCACAGAATAAGATTATTGTTTTGCAAGATGCCGCCCATGAATTCCCAGGTAAGAGAGAGAAAATTTAAACTGAGGAAAACTGCAGAGGAAATATTAAATCTGTTTTTCACCTGGAGTTATAGTGGGACAAATAAAGTGCAAGTTACAGTTAGGAAAATAAAGCAGGATTTCTAGTAATGAATTAGGGGTTAGTTGGTACCATGTCCAACTTATTCTAAAGTACTGTGATTCTGCTTTGGTTACAGTGACTCCTCACACACAGTGCAGACTCAAGTTGCTGAAATTGGAGAGAATTAAAGATTACCTCTTAATGGAGGAAGAGTTTATCAGGAATCAAGAACAGATGAAACCTTTGGAAGAAAAACAAGAGGTGAGGTTTGAGGTTTGAACTGTTACTTCTAATGTTACAGTAAATGCTCTTAATTAATGTGAACTACTTCATACCAAAGCAGTGGAAATAAAGTACCACCGATGTGCAAGTTGATAGAAACATATCAGGTTTATTACAATTCCTCATTAATTGGCTAAATTGTTTTAGACCAAGCATAGTTCACTACAGATGAAGCCAAGGCAGTTTTTTGTTTCTTAATGCCCTGTCAAAGTGCAGCTCACATATATCCATCAACAGAGAAAGAAGATTCCAGTTATTCACATCCATATAAATGTTGTCCATAGGGTAGGACTAAATTAATAGTGGATTTTATTACTGACCTCTGCATTTTTGGGGCAGTAGGACAATAGGAAAGACTGGTTCTGCTGTGTTCTGTCTGAGTTGTTGAGCCAGTGTTGTACAAGAATGTTTTTGCCTGTATTGTTCAGTTGTTTTTTGGATTGTTCTTGACATCAGGAAGAAAGGTCCAAGGTGGATGATCTGAGAGGAACACCAATGTCTGTGGGTACCTTGGAGGAGATCATTGATGACAACCATGCCATTGTGTCCACATCAGTGGGATCAGAGCACTATGTCAGTATTCTGTCTTTTGTGGACAAGGACCTGCTAGAGCCAGGCTGCTCTGTTTTGCTAAATCATAAGGTGAGTTGTTTTTATAAAATCAAGTTTCTTATATGTTCTTGTACTGTTTTTAGCTGGCTTTTTTTTTCCTAAAGACTGCAGAAAAGAGAATGCTGTTTATTTCAGACCTAAATAAGTGGGCATAGGAGTTAGACCTCAGTTTGTATTAAAAATGCTGCTTGCCTTCTTTGATGACTCTTAATTCTTGAATTAGGTTCATGCTGTGATAGGAGTCCTGATGGATGACACAGACCCTTTGGTGACTGTGATGAAAGTGGAGAAAGCTCCTCAAGAAACGTACGCTGATATTGGTGGCCTTGACAACCAAATTCAAGAAATCAAGGTATTCAGTTGTACTCATTTACAGTTAAGCCAGCAATTTAACTGTTGTGCTAGGAGCTGAAAAGGGAAACAGCAGGACTGGCTGCAGTTCCTGTAGTGGTGTACTTTATCTTTCTGTAGTGCAATTCTTCATTAGATTTCGCTAGGCAGACGTGGACCTCAACCTTTTAAGTGGGTCACCAGAGGCTGTGTGCACAGGAACCTTTCACAGTTGCTCAGGAACCTATAGAGCCCAAATCTCTCTAATAGCTTGTTACTTTGCAACACATAAAGTTTTGACTGTTGCAAGATGAGAGTTAAATTGTAAAAACTGCAGAGGTTGTTTTGAGTGTCTGATGCTGTCCAATCTAAGGATTTAGTCTCTCAGGGTAATTGCTTGTTTCGTTTGTGCATTTGTTTGTTGTTTGGTTGGAGAGTATGAGGTCGGTTGTTTTTTTCTCTACCAACAGAACTCTGCCTGAACATTACTAAAACTCAATGCTTTTGTTGTGGGGTATCTAAAACTACAAATGCTCTTAAAATCTATGGTAACTCTTTATAGAAGGCACACTTTCATAAAGGGTTCTCTGGCCTCAAGGTCATCCATGGATGATACTGAACCCTGGGGTTCAGGAACTCCAGGGTTCCAAATTTGGAATGATGCATTGAGGATAGAGGAGGGAGAATGTTCTCTGCTGCTCTATCACACATCAAGTAGAAACAATAGGAAGACCTGTGCAGATAGAGTAGTTGTCTGCCTTAGAATTAGAGGCAACAGAGAGCCATGCTGTTCAATGTCTGTCTTGAAGTCAGTTAAGTTCTTTTTGCCTTTGCTGCTTCCATTATTGCTGAAGATCCCTACTGATCTTTGTTGGAGACCACTCAGTCACATAAAAACACGTTTATGTTTCTTGTGCTTCAGGAGTCTGTGGAGCTCCCTCTCACCCACCCTGAATATTATGAAGAGATGGGTATAAAGCCCCCCAAAGGAGTCATTCTGTATGGCCCACCCGGCACAGGTATTTTACAGTTCAGTAGCATCTATGCTGAGCTAACACAAGTCAAATAATTTACACTTGGTTAGTGTTTAAGGCATTGCCAAGCCTGTCACAAATTTCATACAATTGTTTTGTTAGGGTACTTTTTTCTTTCTCTTTCCTTTTCTACAAATTACATTATTTCTTTCCAACTAAAAATAGGCAAAACTTTACTTGCCAAAGCAGTGGCAAACCAAACGTCAGCAACCTTCCTGCGAGTGGTTGGTTCCGAGCTGATCCAGAAGTACCTGGGCGACGGCCCGAAGCTGGTGCGGGAGCTGTTCCGCGTGGCTGAGGAGCACGCCCCCTCCATCGTCTTCATCGACGAGATCGACGCCATTGGCACCAAGAGGTACAGCCCCTGAGCCCCGCTGTGCACTGCCATTGCCAGGGACCACAAGAGCTTCACTAGAAACACTGCGCATACACTGACACTCAGTCTCTTTACTCTGCTACCATTTGCATACACTGTTTTGATGTAAGCATTTGTAACAAATAACACCACATAACTTCCATGGAAACACAATATATCACAGCTTTTTCATGCTAAATAGACATGATCAGAGATAACCTCTATTCTCTGCTACATAGTAGCATCTCTAGGACAGAGGTGTTAAAGCCAGAAAGAGACTCTGTGTATATGGCATCCTCCAGCTGCATATCCATATACAGTAATTTGCTTTAGTGATCCAATGGTAAAATAGAATATTTAATGTAGAATATATCCGTTTGTTGTTTGCCTCTTGAGTAGGTGGCTAAATACTTCTGCTTTGATAGTATTTTACAGGTTACATTGTGTATGTCACAGAGAAGCAATGCTTGTGCCACACTAAACTGTTGTTCAGCTCATATCCAAACTGTATTACTTGGAAAATTCTGTAGGTTTGTTGAAACTGTCCAATGCAAGTAGTCTTTAAAGCAGTCATTGTTTTTTAAATAAATAAAAAGGTGCTCATACATGTTTACTACATGGCCACCAGCCCAAAGTGCCACTAGACTGAAGTGCCAATTGTTGCCTTATGTATGGATGTATGTGCTTTAAAAAATTAGGTTATGTCCTTTTTTGTACTAATTTTGTTAGGTGGGAAGAAGATTTCCAAATATATAATAAACATGGAAAAAAAACCAGATTTCCTTTACATGATGGCTGTTACATTCCCCAACTACAAGAATAGTTCAGTGTCTCTTTACTTACCTAGATGGCACAGCATGATTCTGAAAACCTGTGTTTTGTTTACATGGATAAACATTACATTTTTAATTTTAATCTCTTATGGATATTTACAAACAAAGTACCCCTCAACTCCTTTTGTTTATACCTTTGTGTCAGTTACTTAGTGCTTTTTCAGACTATGCTTTTTTTCCCTAAAGGTATGACTCAAATTCGGGGGGTGAGAGAGAGATCCAGCGCACAATGTTGGAGCTGCTGAACCAGCTGGATGGGTTTGACTCTCGGGGGGATGTTAAAGTTATCATGGCTACAAACAGAATAGAAACACTGGACCCAGCCTTAATTAGACCAGGTAAGGCACTTCCCTGCTGTGGAAGCTAAGCCACTTTTCTTGTGAAAGGACTTGTCATAATTTGACAAACACAGGCTGGTAACAAGACTGCAAGTTTGTTCTTATTCACCATCTCATCTATGCTGGTGCATCTGTTGAAATCAGAGCCCATTTGCAAGCTTCTAAATGGGAAAAAAAAATCTTTGGAAGAGAAGGAATGTGTTAATTCCTTTACATATACAAAACCAATTTGAATATTCTTCCTTTCTCTTAAGATGGCACAGCTATTTTCAGTAATTGTTAAGCAAGCTGTGAGTAGCAGCAGCAGCACACCTGCAGCAGCTGGGGAAGGCAGGGCAGCACCACCTGTGTTTTGGGATGAGAGCCTAGGCCTGGATCCTGGTGCAAGGAGAGCAGGCTGCTCCTTACTGACTTGGCACACCCCTGCCATTTGGGGGATAAGTGAGGGAGATGTGTTGAACTTGAGCAGGCACAGGTAGTGTTTTTAAATGGCCACTAAAAATGTACCAAAGCATAGTATGTCTGTGGTGTCTGTTAAATTGTAGAAGGTAAAAGACAACACAGAGATCAAAAGAATAAGCTGAAATACCTCCATGGTATGAAGTTGCTGAGGTATGTGTTTGGTCTGGTTTTGTCATCATTTAGCTTTAGACCCTTCACCTCCAACTCAGTGCTGTTAGAGTACAGAGGAGATAATACTATGCCAGAATTGAAAGAGGTAGTCTGACCTTGCTTTCTACTCCAAGACGCAATTCAATGTGGCAGAAAGGATCATGGAACTGTTTAGGTTGGAAAGAACCTTTCAGGTCATTGAGTCTAACCATGGCCAAGTCCACCACTAAGCCACATCCCCAGCTGCCACTTCTTCACCTCTTTTGAGCACTTCCAGTGATGGTGGCTTCACCACTTCCCTGAGTGACCTGTTCCAATACTTGACAACCCTTGCCATGAAGAATTTTTTTCTTAAATCCAATCTAAACCTCCCCATGTGAACTTTAGGCCATTTTCTCTTGAACTGTTACCTAGGTGAAGAGACCAACCCCCACCTGGCTACAACCTCCTTTCAGTTGTAGAGGTTGATAAGGTCATTCCTGAGCCTCCTTTTCTCCAGACTAAACACCCCCAGATGTTCCTTCAGATATTCCTCATAGGACTTGTGCTCCAGACACTTCACCAGCTCTGTTGCCCTTCTCCATGCTCCTTCTGACATGCTCCAGTTTAAGAATTACTGTCAGTCAAACCCTTCAGGTGTTCTTTCTGCTGTTCCCAACAGCTGCATGCAAAAAAACCTAAGACTGAGCTTTTCCTTTGCACAGGACGTATTGATAGAAAAATAGAGTTCCCTCTACCTGATGAAAAGACAAAGAAACGAATCTTTCAGATTCACACAAGCAGGATGACATTGGCAGATGATGTGACTTTGGATGAGCTGATTATGGCAAAAGATGATCTCAGTGGTGCAGATATTAAGGTCAGTGCACATCACCATTGTTTATACTTCAAAGCAAAAATCAAATATCTATTGTCATTTGAACTCTTCGCCAATTTTCTGTGTTTACATCATTAAGGGACAGTGGGATGGTTTAAAATACCTTTTCTGAGTGCCAGGTACTCTGCTTTACAAATGGGAAATTAACATAATCATAATTGTGAGGTAGCTTGTATTGGTAAGAGTATGTACCTGTGTTACCTGAATTTGAAATTTTAAAGTAGCAAAGTAGAAACTAAAAGAAAAATGTGGAATCTTGTACAAGGTATTAAATACTACTTAAAGTGGTATAGGATAAGCAGCATTTTTAGGGACTATGTTGCAGGGCAGATAAAAATGCAACTGTGTATGAGGAAGCTTCAGCCATACCTCACCTGCTTTTTTAAAGCAGATAGAGACCTTGCTACAGTTACCACACTCATGAGCTTAAACCGACATGACACTACTGTCACCTCCCTGCAGGAGGATCACTCAGCTGGATGTGTCTGTCCTTGCATGAAGGAAATTACTGTTGTTACAAAGCTGCCTGTCAGGGAAGTGTTAACTCTTGACTACTTCTGTCTTTTGACACACTCATCTGGCTTTATCCAGCCTGCTCCAGTGCTAGAGAACACTATCAAACTTCTAAATGTAGATTTTGTTAATCTCAAACAATACAACACCTCGCTTCTACAGTTACTGGAGCAGTAGGAAGATGCAGCTGTCCTTTCAGTGTGTGGCTTGAAGGGCTTGCAGAGAAGATGTAACTGTTCTTGCTTCCTGTGTTGCAGGCAATTTGTACAGAAGCTGGATTGATGGCTTTGAGGGAACGGAGAATGAAAGTAACAAATGAAGATTTCAAAAAGTCTAAAGAGAATGTTCTCTATAAAAAGCAAGAGGGAACCCCTGAGGGACTGTATCTTTAAGTCATCTGTCTCTTTGGGAACTATACAGAACTTTCTATGTTGATGAGAGTCTTGTGTAAAACCACACAGCTAGTTTGCATTCATGAACAGGTTAAAAGCTGGTGGGTTGTGGGTTTTCAGTCAGTGTAACTCTTCACTTCCCAATAAAACATTTATTTGAATTGTTTTGGTGCCAAAGCCCTGCTGTTTACATGGAACTGTCTATTGGTTTCTCTGACTTTGAAGAAAATGTGCTGGTGCCTCAAGTGCTTGTTGCAGTGGCCCTGTACCATGTGGGGAGTGAGCAATGCAGGTGCCCCAACTCTCAGTCCTCCTTAGGCATGGCAGTCTCTTACAACTCCTTCTAGCATTGCTCTTGTTCTAGATTGCCTTCTTGTATCTTTTAGGGGCTAACTATGACAAGTGTCACTTGTGAATATCCTCAGTGTCATCAGTCATTTATATATGAAAACCAATGACAAGTATGCAACCTGAGTAACACTGAGATACACTTTAAAGGTACCCATCTCTAGCATTTGCAGCTTATAAGAGAGCAAAATGGATGCTCATTAGCAATTTGACTTCTTTCCCCCTACAGAATAGGGGCTAGGTGTCTGTTGGCTCAGTTGTAGCCATGGTATACTACTTTATGAAGCATCCTCTGTAATACACTTCTGAGAAGGGCTTGTTAAGTCCTAAGTAATTCATTTCCAAATGTTGTACATGTGATCTTTAAGGTTTCTATAAAAGTTCCACATGCAAACCAGTTATGCAATGTGCAGTCTTTGTTCTGGAAGTTTCTGTGGGAGCAAATGCAGGCCAGTAACAGACTAACAGAATTACACCCAGAGCCATGCCTTTGCTCACTGCCAATGCTCCAACAACAATGGCAGCAGCAGGGCCAAGAGATTTTATTTTTCTATGTAAAAATTATGTGGCTCATTGTTAAAAATGAGCCCTACAGATGAATGGAGTCCTTTATTTAATCTGGATGACAGAAATCCTGAAATAGAATTGTTTTTCATCTGGAGCTAGAAAAACAAGTTTTATTACCCATTCTTATAAACTTTAGGAGCTCTGTCTCCTTGGAAAGATCATAAAAAGCTAGGGATTTTTTAGCACTTTCTAATCATGGCAGTTGATCTCACTGTTGCTTGAGGGGCTGAAGAGCTTTATGACATGTGGCAAGCAAGGCACTTTTTATTTGGGACAGGGTTGTTACTGCTGGCTCAAAGCAACAGCCACAGAGATGGATTCAGCTCCCTGAAGAACAGCTGCATTGCATTAAATGAACCCTAGGACTCAGTTCCAGTATCCTATCTGCCACCACAGCAACTGAAAAATACACATTTGAAAATTGAGTTCTTACCTTTTGCAACAGAATTTAACTGCTGCCACTTTCACCAGTTTCTTGATGATCAAGATAGAAGTAATCAATATCAAGAGAAACTGAACAGCAAGGATATTCCCCACAAGGACAGGAAAGTTACTGGGGTCTGAATTAAAAGGCAGGACTTGCTCTGACCATCAAAAGCAAGGAAGCAGCCCAAGTGCTGCTTTGGGAGAAGCTGCAAAGGAAAGGACTTGGGACAGGATGCATGGAAGAGCAGAAAAGTAATGAAAGTCATAGCTGCAATCACTGGAAGTTTTCAAATATGACTGCAGAGAGAGTTTGTTAAT
Source organism: Erithacus rubecula (assembly GCF_903797595.1). NCBI lineage: Eukaryota > Metazoa > Chordata > Aves > Passeriformes > Muscicapidae > Erithacus > Erithacus rubecula. The sequence continues at coordinate 44,350,679 of NC_136688.1, forward strand.
CTCATCTAGGCTCCCTGTCCCACAAAAGGCTGGACTGGATGATCTTTCAAGGCCCCTCTCAACCTGGGTTACTCTGTGACTCTTAAGCAGGAGCACAATCAAGCTCCTCCCCTCCCCATGGCCCTTTCAGGGCTTTAGAGGAAATGGCATTCTGCTGTGAGATGGGAAAGCATTAACAAACAGGTATATTTGTCATGTTACTGTTCAGGGTACAGAGTAACTTCTACCTCCAGTTCAGGAGCTCTGTCATTTTTGTAGAAAGTAAAGATTTAAAAAAGAAACTATATTTTTTCACAAAGACTAGTCGATACAGGAAAACCAGCATCACTTGCAACTACATCAATATTATAAAGCTCTTCAGAAATGATGTAATGCCATTTAAAATTATACATCTTTCCTGCAATATTGAAAATAATTTTAGAAAGGAATAAATGAAATGCAGCCTGAACTAGAGTGCATTCTATCCTGTATCATGGTGGCAGACCCGAGCTAGAAGTTGTACATCTTGGTCCAGACATAGTTTCATAAGTAACAGGATCTCACCAGCTGGATAATGCCAATTGTTTTAGTGACAGTTTTCTCATGAAAAATGTCTGAAGCAGTTTTGGGTATTCTGTGGCTACAGGTATACTTGTTTCAGATGAAAATCCAGTTTCTGAGTCCTTGGGTCTCAAGAGTAGGAATGCTAAAAAATCCTTTCCATGTTTCAGAATGTTCTGTTATACAAAATAAATGTGTAACATAACTGTATCTTCAAATTGTTACCATATTTCATATTACTTCTCTAGGAGTTTTTGCTAAAAGTCTCTTGGAATATAAGCCACTTTTTAAATAATCACAGAAGACTATGCCTTCTTGATGACAATCAAGTACAGATCAAACCTCTACTTTTCTTACAACAATTGCCTGGATTTGAGTCAAAGCAAGTAATCAATTACAAAAATTTACGTAGAAGTGAGGTGCTTAGAGATGCATTATGCACACATTTTCATTTTTAATACACTCAAGAATTCTATTAAGTCAATAAATAAAAAACAAGTAATTTTTGAATTGTCAAATATTCAGGTATATTTTTCAGAAATATTTATGCTAAAATGGTCATCTGTCAAAGCATACCAAAATAGGTGCCTGCTCAAACAAAAATGTATCTTTTACTCACAGTATATGTACAAATGTAATGGCTGTTTGACTTGGCAGTTACATATATACAGGCATACCACACTGAAAGAAATTACTGAAGTCTGCCAAGTGGAGGACAGTGGAGCATCCATTTGGCAGATGTTTATTTCCTGTGCTGCTCACCAAGCCATAGTTGGCATGTACTGAACCTCTACTGAACCCTGGGGAATGTAATTTCAAACAATAGAATAATAAGTGCAGGCAACTTCCAACAGGAGGCTATTTAAAGAGGGTATCCTTCTGAGGGAGCAGCAATACTTCAGAGAAATGGATCCATTATTGTGAGCAAAATGCAGTCCTTGATTCCAGAATACTTGCAGGTAGTAGAACTCCATTTTGATAAGAATTTATATAAAAAATTAGACAACAAAAAAATATCGAGTACATAGTACCCAAGTCCCAACAGAGTTCCTGTATGAAGAGATGGATCTAATTGTTAACTTTGGAAGCAGCTTCTGCACTTCATCCACCCTGCTGGAGTTTTCTTTTAAATCTCCAGTAGCAGATCCAGCTCCTCCATAGGTACCCGCACTCTCAGCTCTTTCTCAGTCATTAGATCGAGCGTCTCTTGCAGATCATCAGGGAAATACTCCACTGCATCCATGTAGAGTACCTGCAAAGACAACAACAACATTTTCTGTGCTACCTTTCCAGCAAGAAACACAGTTTAAAGAAGTAAGTAGACAGCAACAACTCTGAACATAAGAAATACCATGTATTCTTTAAAGTAATACAAACAGAATTAGTATTCCTATGGTGACGGCCAAGTAAATGTTTAATCAAGTCTTGTCCAACTCTTACTGAGTAACTTCCAAAAAGACAAAATGGAGGTCAAGAGGCACTGGAGCATTTGCAGCATATACAGACAGTACCTGAGGAGTTGCAGGTTCTCAGTAATTTTTAGATATTAATACATAAATAAATTCTTATTTGGCTGTGTATTTCTGCTACTACCATGCTCATGATAAAAGTCTGAAAGATTCAATCATTTCTAGATCACACAGGATTTCTTACTGCTGTGGCTCAATGCAACACTTTTCTGTCCTAAAACTCAAGTAGCACTGACAATTGACCATGTTTCCATTTAAGATTTATCTCTTATTCACAGAAAATCCTAACATTACTTCCTGAGAAACCTGTCCTTCCATTTGCATATAACTTCTCACAACAACTACTAAATATTAACATTTTTTCAAATACAGAATTTCAAAAATTAAAGTACAATGACAAGTTCACCTGTTTCCTGTGCTTACCTTTGCCCAAGGACAGTTTTGAAGGGCTTTATAAAACAATCCTTTACTTTTTTCTTTTTTTCCTAGTGAAACCTGTGTGATAAAAAAAAGTTCATGCTTCAGTGCAGCAATAGCTGAAATAATTACTTCTGAGACAAAGAAACAATTGCTGAAAAGCTCAATGCTCTTCTGTTGAGAAATCATTTTTGTTATACATTGTGGTAGCTATGTAATTTGTCAGGTTACACTCTTCAGATGTCTTAAAGGAGTTTCAGGGCTTCACTTATAGGACAAGTAAGAGAACAAGGACTCTCAGCTATCCAAAGGAAGCAAGAGCACAATATGGTGCTTTGGCCACTCCTCTTGATTTTGTACCAGCTGCAAACTTGCTGATGGTACAGACTCTCATCATCCAGATCATTATCAAAGATGTTAAAGGGCACTGGTCCCAGTATCAGTCCAGTGGCTGGCCTGCAGCAGGAGTTCATGCTGCTAACTACAAACCTTTGAGCCTGGCAGTTCAGCCAGATTCCTGCCCAAAGCCCTGTCCACTTACCTACCCCATGTTTCATCAGCTAAGAGAAAACAGACCTACAGAACTTAGAGTAATACTGAACAATCACTACTTCTTCTATGACTGTATCTGAAAATTTTAATGTTTCTAATTTATTTTGCTTCTCTAAACAATGTTATTCTAAGCTATTACTGTAACAGTATTTTACTCCATCTTATTAGCATATAGGAAATGCTCCTTGTTGTTCTTGTGAAAAAGGTATCTTCCATGAATGAAGCACTAGTGATAAAACACATAGTGGGTGAAATTAGCATTTGTGCATACTGGGTTGTCATGATTAGTTTGTAAAGAGTAACAGTAATTCAGTTGTACATTCCTACATACAACATTGTACAAAATATTGACAAGCATGTATTTGTGTAGAAATGGTCAATATTACAGTCCCACACAAAAGATCTTCTCAAACACAAAACATGATCTCTCCTTCCCCTGCCTCCTCTCTATTTCACAGCCTTCTGACTGCTACTCTTACAACTTATTATACCAGGAGACATGAACAGAAGAGTAACACTAGGGGATGAAAGTTATTACTTGAGTGTTTTCATCTTCCATATTGTACTGTGGAGAAGCAAAAAAACCAAGATGGCAAAGCTGACTACATGAAGTTGATTTTATTTATGTACTTCCATGGGGAACTATGGAAGAAACAAACATTATTGCTTTTTAGCATTAAACTGCAATGCCAGTTAATGTTGCTGGCATATGCAGCATTTAAGATTCAAAGGACTGTCAAAACTGAAGGCAAGTTAGAGAAGCTATAACTATGTTTTGCCTACTGTGCATTTATTTTGCATATGAACTGCACCTCAAGTGTTGAGGGAACTGGCATATGTCACTGAGAGGTCACTCTTGACAATCTTTGATTGATCACTGCAACTGGGAGAAGGACCCAAAGACTGAAGAAAGTAAAACATCACTCCTGCTTTCAAGAAGGCAAAGAAGATGTACCCAGTGAACTGAGGCTGATCAGCCTCACCTTGTACCTTGGAAAGGTGACAGAGCAGCTAACCCTGGACCAGCAGCTAACTGTACTGTCTGCTGTAAGAGCCACCTAAATAAGCGTCTGTGGAACAAGTCTAGTTACAGGTCAGTGACTAGTGGTACCCCTGGGGGCATTATTGGGACCAATCTCATTTAACACCTGCGTTAATGATCTGGCTAATGGTGCAGAGTACACAATCAGCAAGCCTGCAGACCACATAGAACTGACAGGAGGGGCTGATACATCCAGAGGGATCACCATGGGATGAAGAAATTAGCTGACAAGAACCTCAAAGTTCAACGGGAAGTGCAAATTCCTGCACCAATATATGCTGTGGTCTACTCCACTGGAAAGCAGCTTGACATCTATTGGTATCTTAGGACATACTTTTTATCTATGCAAGATGACAGACACAATGTCTGCATCTATATGTAGTGCTAATGCACTACACTGTCAGAAGCTATGTGAATTATCTTTTCCTTAATGTTCCCAACAATAAGGAGCAGTACAAGTCAAATACATCACCTTGCAAATCACAGAGGCATGGCAGCATGTACTATTTGTTTTTCTAAGCAGTATTCCAGCTGTGTTTATGAGAATTTCAAATATGCTAAGACAAAACAAAACAAATGCTCTTCTTCTTACCATGAAGTTCAAATACATTCTCCATAGCAGTGGACAGTGGGTACCATTTTCACTCTGAACTGCATGTTCAAAAAGAGCTACAATCCGATTTGTTAATCCAGTTTCAGGAATAGTACAATGTATTTCACCAACATCTGCCCTGAAACACAGAGGAGAGAAGAAAAATCCTTTAAACCCGAGCCAAGGGACCACATCCAGGTAAGAAGAGGTAAAGAACAATGTGCTGTCTCTGTTCACAGCACCATACATAGCCAGGGTTTTGCAATATGTGCTATAAACTCAGTGTTATAAACCAGATTTTTAGCACTTATTAATGTAATCAATTTATTTCTAAATAGGAAAATTAGGAAAAAATATGAATTAAGTATTTTTGTGAGAATTCATGTAGCATGTTCAAAAATCATTTATCTTTGAACATGATAATTCATTATCATATGATCTTGAACACCTTAGCCTACCTCCAAGATTATTTATCATTCTTAGCAGCTCAAAAGAAATTCAAGTTTGGATCAACACATCTTCTTCTGGTGCCCAGGCAAGTTTGTTCAAATTTACCCCTCACTTTTGTAAGGCCATACATTGGTCTTCAATCAAGGTCAAAATTACAACTCTGGATTTCAACCACAATTACAACAGTAATTTTCACTCAGAGATTCAAATCCCCTAAGTTCCAGGCAGAAAACAAAAGCAGGTATGTAGTTTTTACCAAAGCACTTATTTCCTTCAACAGCTGATACAATCTGGCTTACTTTTGATGCTTGAGCTTGCAGAAACAGACTGGCGTACTGATGGCAACATCACTTGTCTGTGCATGTTCTCTTAGCCTGCCAGCTTGTTACACTCACCATTAACTCTTGGTTCCTAACCAATCTCTTTTTTTCCATATGTCTTTAAAGTAATTTTCCCTATCACCTTAACCTTTGCCATGAGGGAAAGTTATGTAACCTACTCTGCATGGAGTCAAACATTTGAAGCCTTGTACCTAACAGGAACTTAAAAACGTTCCTGTTTTACCCTTCTTGTTCATTTTTTCATCTGAATTAAATGCACTTAAGCAGAAATACAAACCAGAATATTAAATAGCCAGACATAGCACAGATATTTTCTTATTTTGTCACAACATCACAAAACATTAGTTTTATGCACGACTGAGAGGCCACTTATCTCCCTGCTGCAGTCGTTCAGCTCTGCTCTTGCAACACCCAACTTGTCCCTTATAAATATAATCTATAGGAAAGGCTTTGCCAGCAGTGAACAATCTGGAAAGGAACTCAGTGTCAAAGAGAAAATAATTCTGAAATTTTCAGTTCCAAGTAAAAATAATGAAAACCTATCAGTATTAATCTGAAATCACCAGTATATCAAATTACAATCCTCCTTTACATTTGGTGGCCATAGAATTCTTATAACAATTTAGGATGACACAGACCAACAGCTCAGCAATGTCACTATCATCTCTGAATGCCTGTTGCCAGACTGCAGCAATCAAAGTGGTGGATGTATCACCATTTCAAAGTATGCTGGTAATTATGTAATTTCACCAAGTGTGAATATTGTGAGCTTACAGCTCTGTAGAACTTCCAAGTAACTGTTTCCTAAAAATCTGTTGCCATGTGCAAACACAAACAACCAAGCTGCTGATGCCACTGGAGATATGTAGATAGAGTGGATCGGTAGCTCCAAACAATAAGAAGACAATAGTTAAGAAACTAAGCTCTAAGAATGAACATGTACCTTGTTACCCTATCTCCTGCCCTTTCCTCCTTTCTCAGGAGCAAAAAATCTGAGCCCGGACCATTGTGAATTCATGGAATTTCCAGCCTCTTCCACCTAGTAACAGCCCTATAGGAAAACTGAACTCTAAAGGACTCACTATGGAAACAGATCTGCCACAACTGTGATTCAGGAGTAAAGTAGGGCAGCCAGCTCAGGCAGAAACTTGCAGCATTGCTCTGTATTATGCTCTATATTGCTGTAGTGCTAAAATGCAGCAGTTTCTAAGCTCACAGTGTCTATTTTGGCCATCTAAGCAGGGTTAGTTATTTAAAAATTCCTTAAAGAAATGTGTATCATCCTGATGCTAGTAGCAAGTAATCAAACACAATCTGGCTCAGTAGAATGGACATAAGGCTATCAACCAGGGCTTTTATTCTGTTTAAGATTCTGCCACTGACTCCCTGTTTAGCCTTGAACAAAAAATCTCCAGCTACAGCTTCTTCATCTGCAAAATGAGAACTGCACTAGCATTTTCTCTCCTCTGCTGAGTGACTAGACAGATTCAAAAAAGCATAATTGTAAGGAGCTGCAAGATGTTACCTCTGGACCTTCTCTGTGAGTTTTTTTCTCATCTGCTCTGCTTGGATTGCAAACAGCCATGGCTCTAAAGAGTTAGTAGACCTTGTGACACTATCAAAAAATCTTCGTGCTTTGCTGGCACTGTGAGACTTCCTTTGGATGTGGATGTATGACCTCCAAAGAGACTGGTTGCTAGGATACCGTTTCAGAGCCTCCGTTAGTGCCTCTCGCAGGGGATTCAAAGGATAAACACTAATTTTCATGTGGAATCTCAGTAAATTTGTATGCAGCAGTGTGACAGCTTCCAGAGCAGTGGGAAAATTCAGAACACCAGAATTCTCTCCAGAATTTTCACATTTCTGTGAACCGGAAAGTACAAGTTTTTCTGAAGCCTGTGTATATATTAATACTGCAGCATCAATCCCAACAGTCAAATACTGGAACAGTGCATAACAACCAACCAGGTTAACCAGCTGATCAGTATCATTGACCTGATCCTGATCAGAAACTGGTGTTCTGCTTAAATAATCTTGCAGTGCATGCTCATATGATTTACGAGCTTTCAAGACATTCACAGGTAACACTTGTCCACTATAGGGCACATATGGTCCATTTTCAGTCAGTTTGGTCAATATATGAACAGCACGTGATGTAACAGCTCCTTCTGTAGTGTCCAGCAGTTCCACTTCCAGCTGAGCATAAAGCAGGCTGAGGCTGCAGAGCTGGGCACTCCTCAATCCTCCTGTCCCTGCTGTGCTAAGGGCTGTGTCAAACACCTTCCTGGAATCATCTGTGTTACCAAGCAGCCATTCTAGGTAGGCATAGAGTTTCCAGAGAGAAAGGTTGTTTCGGTTGTCAGCTGCTTTAAGGAAATTCTTGGCCAGCTTCTTACTCTTCCTCCCTTGTGCTTTTAGCTTCTTTTTCTTTTTTGCTTGGAGACACTGAATTACCTGCAGGGGAAAATAAACAGAGCATGTTTTGAGAGGGATGGAAACAGAAGGGAGAAGAAAACCGTCACAGAAATTGTTAAAATTATAATTATAAAATTAGATATTATCACATAATAACATTTAGACAAAACTTTAAAAATTAGTTTGCTACAGGTATGCCACTCCTTAACATGTACCGAGGAAAAGGCATTTTTGGTTTCCTTTTTTTTCCCCTTGTGCAATCTTAACTGGCATTTCCTAATTTGAACACCTAGTTCTGCAAGACAACTTTCATCAGGATTTTTAAAAATTCAATATAAACATTAATACAGAAGAAAGCCACATATCACAAAATTGATTATATGCAGACTCCCTATTACCTTTGATATTTCATACTGTAGCCAACAAATGGCCAGGTTAGATTTTTCCTTTCCTGTAAATATCTGGGACAGAACATGGAAGACATTCTGTATGAACTCCTCTCCTTCTTTATGGTGGCCTATCTGATGTCTGCCTCGTGACATTGTATCTATGTGACCAATACTGTTGAATCCAGAAAGTGGAAAATCAACAGAAGTCAGTGGTTTATCATCATAAAGCACGCTGTCAAAGATGTTATTTTCATCCATGGCAATATAGAGACTGGAAGGGAAGAGTTTACTTGTACATGGAACTCCCAAGAATTGCAAAAAAGAGTACAATAGTTGATGGTGAAGCTTTGGATCAGAAAGACGGATTAAAGATGGTCCAAGATCATCAAATAACACCTACAAATTAAAACAAATTCCATTAATTTATGCAATCAAATAAAAAGCAGCAAATCTGTAATTTAGGTAATTAAAGAACATTTTCAAATCAATAGGATTTAGAATTACCATTAAATAGTATCAAAATGTCATTCAAATTAAAAATGGACAAGTTAAGTAATCTGTTTTTCCAGTCAGACTGTAAATTTGCTATCAAGAGATTTCTTTGCCTTTGAACAATGAAGACCTTCATAGAAAACGTACAAAATGAAGGTCTGGGAGGCTTTATTCACAGGCCTTTTAACACATTCTAATTTGAAAATCAATGTCTGACTTGACCTATTTCCCAAGGAATAAAAAATATCCAACTATCTGACTTGAAGGCAATGAAACCTTTGTTTATTTAATGCACATTTCTTCTTAAACACATATTTCTGTGAGATTTCTCCACACAGATGACAGGAATCACTGAACAGCAGGACAGATTATTTGCCTGCAGACTTTTCAAAGTTTACCATAAGCTTCCCACAGTTTTCAGAAGTCTCAGCACGAAACCTCTGGCAAATTTTTGAATTTCAAAGAAAAAAAAAAAACCAAAACCAATCTTCTTTCTCAACGGAGTAAAGTATTATTCTTCTAAAATACCCATAAATATGTCAGTGAATTCAAATTAAAGGATAACTAGTCTTATCTCCCCATGTTCTATTATATCAAAGTGACCTGTCTTTCTGGATCTTCACAATCTTCTTCAGTTTCCTTTTTGGTTTTGTCTGGCCTCCAAGGTAACCAGTGCCTTGCCTCACGGGAATATTCAATATCCAACCAAATATGCCACTTGGGAAGAGTTTTATCTTTTATTTCTTGATCCTCATCCATCTCTTCATCATCCTCATCATCTAAAATCAAATCAATATATACACACACAAAATTATTAAAGAAAAGTTATCCCACCAAATCCAAAGGCCAGGCATGACATACACTTTAACAAGGCAAATAAATATAATGTTAATAAAAAACTCCAAAAGACATAGCTGAGATGTCACAGTTCTGAGTTTTGACACCATTTGTAAGAATAGAAAGATAAGAAGCTTCCAAAATTTTAGAAGCTGTGAATCAGAACTCAAACTTTTTCACAAAGGAGAAAACATTGACAGGCTATGGACCACTTTTATCAACAGCAATTTGCAAGCAACAGCCAAGAGTCAGTCATCCTCTTGAGGAATTCAGATTCTTCACTCCATACCTGGGAATAAAATTTCAAGTCTGCTCTATGAATACTAGTATGCATAAAACATTTTGAGAAAACCACTGTACATAAAAAATAGTACTTTAAACACTGCAAAACAAGTTTGGCCACGCTGCTTTATAAGTGCTATTTTCAACATGTTAATTAATATGCAGTTGAAGCAACCCACATAGTTACACACTCACACACACAAAAAAGGATGTGCTTAACCACATCCCACTTTTATGATAATCTTTCTGGACTATTTGATAAAATTGCCATATTCTTCCTCTGACAGCAATACATTAATCCTGTGCAGAAACTGATGTGCACCTATAGGCAAAGGGAAAGCTTGTAGAGATGTTTCTTTGTTATTGCTGAGGAAAAAAATAGCCCTCAAAATTTAATGGTTTGCTTGCATTATAAAAATCAAGCCATTTCTACACTACCTCCAAATTCTTGATCCTGACATCTGCCATTAACTAGGTGAAACACTCCCAATCCCAGTTCTTCTTAGATTGCAGGTAAAACAAACAGGTGGTTGCAAGATTTTTACTTTCTCCATATTTTTGTGATCAATAGAATCTCCTTTAGTCAGCAACTTTATAAAAAAAGACAGCATTTCCACAATCTAATCAAGGTTTGAAGAGACCTGACAGTTTTTAATGAACACATTCAATTGCAAATTGCACCTGAACTTTTAGGGGCTGACACATATGAGGAAAGTACTGGTATATACTGGAGCTGCCCAAGACTGGCAGCAGTCCTCTTCTCTATATTGAGTCTTCTCAATTTATGAGCAAAATGTCTAGAGCCATTAAAAATAAAAATGCTGACCTCAGTGAGGGACCAAGGAAATTCCTTCTTAATCCAGGGACAAGGGAGACACATAATTATCTTCCATTTCCTTTGTTTACTAAAAGCAGGCCCAAAATTGCTTCATCAGAGTTGCTACAGCAGGAGCAGCAAAAGCAAAGACCACTCATCTTTGGTCAGGCACATTCCAGCCTCCTGCTTCCTTGCAAGCTATATCTCCTTGAGAAATATGACATGAAAGGGAGTGCTAGAGATCACAAGACAAGGTGAGGCTAAGCAGCAGGGAGTGTTTTCTGCATCCCTGCTCATTCAGAACCACTCCAGCCAAGTGAAGACACGATTCCTTTCTGCATCACAAAGAGAAAGGAAATGTTTTCCTCCTATTTTAGCTATACTTCTGCTTGAGAAACTAAAATCTGATTCTAGAAATAGAATCATAAATCTAGGTATCCTTGAAGTAACTGTCATCTAATAATACAATTCCACCTCACCTTACTAATATGATGAAAGGGTCCTTAAGGGAAGTAGTTTCCTTTCACATTTGATTGGAGTGAATCTCCACCAAGTGCTCATACCTCTAGCTTTTCAATATGAAGTGGAGGATATGCCATTGTCTCCTCTAATTCTGATTGTAGGAAGAATAACAATGTTCCATAACCAATATCATACATGCTATTCCCTGTGAACTATGATATACATTACCTTGATATCAGTAAATATTTTTTAAAACTTGTATGCAAAAACATTACAAGAATCTAATTATATAATCCTAATCAAAATGTTTAGAAGAACACACAGTCATAAAATACACATATTGAGACACACATACCAGGCTTTATAACCCAGCCACCCTTTTCTTGTTGGTGCATCCATGCTTTCCAGCCTCTTGCTCCTTTTTCTCCAATTCGTGGTTCTCCACTATCCCAAAAGGGTTCAAAGAATTCCACCTATTATTTTCAACAGGACCAACCAAAACAAAACATATAGAAAAATAATTTTTGCTGTTTTACAAACATTATCTCTGTCAACTTAGGTTTCACAGACCATGCAATCTGGATATAATTTCTGTATCTGAATACTTCATTAGATACTGCTTAAGATTCACCAGGAACAATTGAGTACTTCAGTTATGGCTGTGGCAGATGAGGACTGTCATCAGCTCTTCTCATGAAAAAGATTGTTTTAAAAAGTAACAGGCTTTAAAGAAAAAAAAATACTTTTGTGCCTACAGTCTTTTACAAACCTTTAAAGGATAAAGATCCAAAGTCCCCAAGGTGTGACTTTCAGAACCCAAAACTCTCCTCTTCCCTAACTTCTATGGGACCATGAAGAATTTGGCTAATGGAATGATAACTCCATCTATGGTCAAATCAAAATGTTACAGTTGTACCTAAATATGACTGGACTAAAGACAAGAGGAAAGAGTTCCATAAGGACTTTAATCTTTCAGGTTTAAGGACAGCCAAAAAGGTCAGGGCACTTTCCAGTGAATCAGAAGTTCAGGGCTCTAGTGACTTTGTCACTGCCAGTATGCAATCAGCCATCTCTAGATTCATCAATTCCTCCTCTGCTTTGTGTATCCTAAGCTCTAATGACAATCTCTCACCTATTAAATGCTTCTGCTGTGTACCAACCCTTGGCTTGGACATTGAGATATGACTGTTAATACAAATATTAACAATAAAATTTACTCCAAGAAAAAACAAGCATCAACACATGAGAAAAACCCAGGCTTACAGCAAAGTGCAAAATATAATTCTGCTTCTCATGGATTTATTCTTTGCTGCAAGTGAGAAAGTGAACTGTGAAAACAGTACAGAAACAAGTAATTCCACACTGAGTCATAGCACTTCTGTAAGACAGCAGAATGTGAGATCAGCTGTAAATCTGGCATTTTCCTATTTTCAAGGACTGCATCTTCCAACCTAAACATGGTCCTTTTAAATCAAGGTTCCTTTTCATCCTGCTCCAAGGTTTTTTAAATACTACAGATAATCATGCAGTTTTTCAAATGACTGGAACTGTAACTACATGTATCCGTGCAACTACAAATCCTCCATGACAGCTATGACTGAATTCTAAATTTTAGCTCTTTAAGAAGACATTACTATTTTTTAAGCTGTAAGATTGCTCCTTTTGTTGGTAACAGTATTAATAGAGAGAGCAAAAACTGGAGTCTGACTTTCTGGGGAAGACAGAGGTAACTGAAGGAAATTCAATTTTTATTCTCTATAGTAGCCCAGCTGCCTAAATGGTGGCCTCTCCACCTCTCATTAAAAAGGAAACAGCTCTAATAGCTCAGTGGGATGATGCTACTGTCATCTAAATATTAACTTCCTTATTATTAGTGGGGTGCATGTGCAACATTCTCCTGAAGAAATTAAGAGAAAAAGAGATTTAGCACTTCAACATTTACCATTATAAGCTGAACAGAATCTCATGGGTTAAATAAAAGGCACTTAAAAGCATGAAAGTGTTCCTAGTGTAGCCATCAAATTAATGGAAATAGGTAACGGAGAAACTTCTGCAAAAACTGTCTGAACAGAAAGATTTTGTCCTATCAGTTCCATCCATCACCAGTAACAAAACAATAGCATTTTGGAGAAAAAGAAGTAGGGCAAGTGCTAAGTAGACACGGACATCAGTCAGCTAGCTCCATCTTTCCCATTTTTAATTATTAAAAAATGTATGAAACGACTGGTTATCACACTTCTATTATATACAGTAGAAGTAGCTGTGTGACTGTAGTTCCAGAGAACCCACAAGCATTTTTTCAATGTAAGCATCACCTTGAAGAACCTCTAAATAAGCTGTTATCCAAAACATTTCTCTATGTCCTGAAAATTCATCAATATTTTTTTTGGTACAGCATTTTCTGTAATACATAAAGACACACACCCATTTAAATGGAAATTGCTACCTGTCCCCTTGTTGGCAGATCTTTTACACTGTCAGGTTTAAAGAAGGTGAAGTCAATCAGAGCCTGAAACAAAGACACTGCTTTCTCAGAATGGCCAGCCTGTCTCAGAAAGTGGCATTGCTGAATAAATATAGCTGTAAAGAAAAGAAGAAAAAAAATTTAGTATTTCAAATTTTGTTGCAAAGAATTTTATTACAGCCCACCAATATAAAAATGCATGTATGATATGCTGTAGAACATAACTGTTTTGGACCAGTATCAAAATTCTAAACATGGAGAGCAACTAGCATAAATGCATGTCAAACTGTCACAGTTTAATTAACTTTATGACTGCTCACTTTCAATGTGCCAACCAAATCACCTTTTATTCATGCCATACATGCACTATCCTTACTGATGGAAAGTTAGACACAATGTCTGAACTTCACTGTATCCAATATCTGCCAGCGTGTCACAGCCCTCTTGGAGGATGCTGGGCATTAGCACAATGCAAACAGGAGGTGGTAACAAGAAAAATCTTTTTTGCCTCAGCTTTGCATGAGATATTTACATTGATAACACAATGGCAATATATAATTTTCACTCCAATTGTCATTCCCTTTTTCTTTATGTAAGACCTGAGTTAAGAGAAGTCCAGTCTTCTGGTCAAAATATTACTGCCTAAAAGTAAGGAAAAGCCCTATCCCTCACTCTTCAACAAATTATTTGTCTAACCACTGCCATATCCCTACTGCACACTGGGCCTCAGTCTCAGCTTAAAAAGGGAAGCAAAGTCCCAGTGTTTCTCTTCCTATTTTGACATGAGAGTCTTCAACAAAAGAGTTGGAGAAGTAACAGGTATTATAAACACCTCCATTATGAGGCAGCTCAAGGACATTTCAGTAATAATCACTCCAAATTACACTCCACTCTTAACACAATAGAAGCCATTCAAATTGCTTTAAATCATAATCGACTTGCAAAAAACCCCCAAGCCCATAAAGGCTTAAATCACTGACAGCTTGGAAAACAGTAAAACAGTTCTTTAAATACTTCTGTTCCTTCACTAAACACATTGGCTTTGGAAGGTTTCAAACAATCCAAATATTTAGGTGTCTAGACACACATGTAACAACATAGGTCAGCAGCAACTGCTCTTAATCATCATCTTAATACACGGGAAATTATTTACTCCTTTTATCTGAATTTAGACATAGATCAGATGTATACACATAAAAACTTGAATTAAGTTAGTATATACAAACTAGGCATTGAATCCAATTTCTTCTGCAAAGTAAATGATTATTCCTGATAACAAAGACTCCAAGATTTCTGAAGATCGTAAAACAACGAAAACAATTATTAAGTTTATAATACAGTCTTCCCAAGTATTTTAACTAATTTAGGCACTGCACCAAACTGACACTGAAACATTGCCTTTTCCTACTCTCCCAGCTTCAGAGATGAACTTCAATTAAAATACTCTGAATGTAGAAAATGCCTCATCAGGATTTGCTGCCAAACTGGTGCCAAAAATAAACTACTGTGTAAAATTTTCTGCATTTTAAAAAAACAAAAAGGTATTTGAAGAAACGCAAAGATCAGCATTTTCTTTGTGACAAAAACTGAAAACAGCACGAATACATACTTAATTCAGTCCATGATGCTAAGACATTTCTGCAGCTGAACTGACCTAGAATATAAGGACATTTCTCCCCAGCCAGTAGATACAATTTGAAAAACAGGACTCCCTTTACACAGCAATAATTAAGAATACTTTATATTCATCTGCTTTATATTAACAGCTCCTAGTAAATTTAAAGCATTATGAATTTTTATTTTAAAATTTACATAAAGGCTGATCTACCATTTTAAAATTCAGCTTTACCTTTTCAAAATTTTTCAATACTTGAAAAAAACACCACCTATTTCTGAGCAGATAATGCTGCATACTGAACTGAACACTAGATGGCACAGTCCCCCATTATTTAAAATTAGAGCTCTCACACCTTGTCCTTAGCAAAAGTCAAGGATTGAAGATACAATCCTAATGTACATCTACAGTGCTACTCACTTCATAATTTGTTTGTGAAATATTCTGTATATTTATCTTAATGAACAATTTGGTAACCTTCCTAATAAGTGCACTGTCAATTAGAATTCATCCCAAGAATTACATAGCTGAGTCACTAAAAAAATCTCAAATCCAGAAGTCTCCCAGAGGAAAATTTCTCTAATCCTGTAATTTTAATTCTGAAGAGGAAAAATAAAATACTTGAGAATGTTCATAAACAAAGCATATAGGCTTAAAGCAGAACAACAAGAAGTTACTTGTGTTTCCATTCCACTAGTGAATTTGAGTCCATTTTCATTTTAAGATATCTATGGATATTGCCAGCAATAAAGTATTTAGAAAAAGATCAATCTAATATCAGTTAACTTGCTAAAGGAACTCTATTAAAAAAAAACCAAAAAACTGCTTCATGAGTTTGTATTTCATGAGTCATATGTTCATATATGTGCAGGAAAACAAAATTAAAGAAAAACCTTTTTGTTTCCAAACTCAGATTCTGATTAAAACCTTTGTCCTGAGAATCATTCATTGTGGTTAGTGCACAAAGTGACTGCAATATTGGAAATCAGAGACAGCAGAAGCAATTAGAAGCTATCAGGCTGTACAATATCCACTGGTCAGTAGAGCATTTTTCCTTTGCAGCACTTTTTCCAGTGCTTGATCCAAGATGAATCAGCCAAAGACAGTATGAGACTTGAACACCTGAAACTAATTTGGTAACCCAGCATTTCAACCTATAAGTCCAGACTGGATATTGCATAACATCATTGCTCCAACAGGAATTATAGGACTGGAAAAAACAAGAGGTTTCTTGGACTATGATGCACATGAAAAAAAAAATACAGACTCCTCCATAGTAGTCTCTTTTAGATTGAAAACAAATTTTAAAATTAAAAAAAAAGCAAGTCAAAAATATTCATGGTGACACTAATATTTCCCCACCTCAGTGTATTCACAGATTAATAATCACAATGGCACGCCAAGGCAGTGAAGTAAAATTGAAATGGATAGGTTAAGTCATTTAGCTCCAACTCAATTTAAAGACTATGCCAGAACTGAGCATGAACTCATTTCTTCCCTGAATCCATTCCAGCATCCTAACTATCTGACTTATTTTCCTTCCAGGGACAATTATATAATAAATTATGAAGTGGTAGATGTATCCATAGAAGAAATACAAAAGGCATGATCACATGATACTATAGCTTAGAATTCTCCATCCACAGACTGGGATTCTCAACAAAAATTCACATCAGACTTGTTATGTTCCTTCTCTTTTCTGGATTAAAATAATCAATTGTAAAACTTCTGAACAAGAGATAATTTTTTTTTTCACAAGTCTCCCTTTTATAAAAGCACATATCCTGGCTCTTGGCTGTGATTCTCCAGTCTTGACACTGTATTATAAACCACTCAGCACATTAGACTTTAATGGATGTTGTATCATAAACTCTTCTGGGGAAGAGAAGGATCTGCTCTATCCATATTTGGTTGGAATATCTGCTTGAATTCTCAGCTAAGAAACCAGGATGCCAGGCATTTTGAAGAGAAGAAAGCTTCATGCAATACATAGGAAAAAGCTGTTCTTAATGCAGTTAGCTCCCATGAAGACCAAGCAGACCATAATATGCAGAAAGGACCTTACCCAGCATAGCTGCTTCTGTGCCAGGCAGCAGAGGATGGGATACCATGCTGCCATCCTGTACAGCTGCCAGTGTTGTCAAACATTTTCCATAGAGACTGTTGATCTTTGAAACTGAAAAAGTAGTGAACTGACTTTGACAGAACAGAAGGTATTTCTTCCACATCTCTGGATTATTGGGATGTAAAAAAATTAGCTTCTGCCATTCTTTGATCAAAGCTGGTGGTTCCCAGAATTCTGCACAAAGCTTCAGCCTGGCAAGTTTCAGATCAACATTACTGGGATTGCTTTCAATTGCCCTCTCTAAAATGGCCAGTTTCTTTTCCAAAATTAACTTGAGTGATTTTCTCCTTGATTCCTGCTCTCCCATACTGGCATAAGGGCCAGGTCCTCTCATTAATTCATCCTAAACCAAAAAGAAACATCATTACAACCTAAGGAAGAACCATCACTAGAATCACAAGAATGCAGACATTTGTGAAGATGAGTTAACAGCTCATTCTTTACCAACAAAAGATATACACCTCTAAACAAATGAAATTACAATATAATATTCATGCATTTATTACTTATAATAAGCAACAAGGTCCATTAGAATACATACCTGAAAGGAAATAAATTCCATCCAAGCATTAATATCTCTTGGGTTTTCTCTGACTTTCTTGTTATATTCTTCCACTTTTGGCATTAAAATGGAATTTGTGTTTATCCCAGGCTCTTCAATTGTTTGCTGTGTATTTACAGACTCATTGTCTGCACTCTTGCACCCTTTCCCTTGTAGCCACACTGTGGTTGATTTATCATAAATCCCAAGAGGATTTACTTCTCTTGTGTCAGAAGAATCATCAGTTTCCACTTGGGAAACTGGTATAAAAGCAGGTGGATCAGATGGAGAATTTTTATTACAAACAAGAGTCCCATCTGTGTTCAGCATCTTCACATTGTTCTTTGTAAAGTAGCGCTCAGGTCGACTCTGTGCTTGCTTCCTTTTTGATGCAGAACTGTCCCAAGTTATACACTGTTTCTTTGCATCTATGCCAAGACAGGACTCTCCTTTCCTTTTATACCTTGGAAAGAAAAATGCAATTAAACATCTTCTAAAATACACATTAGAAAAGATAACTCATTTTTGGAAGAAATACTTTCATTCAAATTAACCCAAATAATGTATGTATAGACCTTTAAAAGTTTAAGAACCTGGTAACTTTCTGCTTATTTAAGACTTCAATTTATAAATTCTTTCAGTCCCATCACACTTTTACTATCATACTAAGCTTCCCCTGAGTTCAACAATATATGTCATACTCAAGCAGAAGAAAATTCCTTTTTCCTTTCAATCATTTTAAGCCATGTAGATAAACCTGGAGAAAGAACAATAAACATTCTTTAGGGTTACTTAGATCAGATTATTTTAAACTGAAAATGAGACACTAGTTGTTCAGTCCAGTAATTTCCTTCTGCATCCCTAAGCCTATGTCCATTTTATATGCCAAAAAGTAGACAGGCATGTGAAAAGAAAAAGAGAGGTCATGTTCATAAAGGCCACAATAATCCTATGGATTAAGACAGGGAAAGATCATCTTCAAATATTACCAAGAATGTAATTTCAGATATAGTGACATGCAATGCTAAAGTAATACTTTTCATCTCAGAAAACAGCTGACAATCCAAAAGTGATAGAAAATTGAAACAAACTGTAACCAGGCAATTTTATTGCAAAGGCATAAAATACTACAACAATATAACCCGTAAATTCTCCCTCCTCCACAATTAATTACATACAGTATTATTGTATATACAATAATTGTAAACAATTTTCCTGAGAAAGTCAAGAAGTGTACACAGATAAAGCACGAGCCAACCATAAGCTCCTTTGGATAGGCTTCTGTATTAATGCAAGGAAATGTTCTGAAGGGTCATCACAGCACCTGTAACTCACTAAGGATATTGAATGTGCAATTTCGTCTATACTAACTTGAAATGCAGCATTGCATAGGACAGACACATTTTAGTACAATGTCTGGGTGAAATCTGTTAGCTAAGAAAATACTTGTAGTTTTTTGGGGTTTTTTTACAATGGTATCAAACTACTCAAGTAAGTAAACCTCTTGAAATATCTAGTATGAAATAATCAATACCTTCACTTCCCTTTCAGACACAGAACCAGAACAATACAGACCAAAAAGAGCACTTGACCAAAGGCAATTTATAATCTGATTTCTGACCTCAAAAACACCTCTGAATCTGCCTCATGCTGCCACCTCCAGACAGCCCTATAGTTTGCTACACAGAGAATGTTTTTAAAAAACAATGAAAATCATGCACATTATATCCATTGTTTCATGCCACCTTTTGCCTTTTAAAACCAAGAATTTATCCAAGAATTGTAGAATGGTTTGGGTTGAAAGGGGCCTTACAGATGATATTCCAACACCATGGGCAGAGGCACCTTCCACTAGATGAGGCTGCCCAAAGCTCCTTCCAATCTGACCTCGAACTCTTCCAAGAGTGGGGCATCCACTCTCTGGGCAGCCTATTCCAATGCCTCACCACTCTCACAGTAAAAAACTTCATCCTAATATTCAATCAAAACCTATTATTTTAAATGTAAAACCATTTCCCCATGTCCTGTCACTGCATACCCTCATAAAAAGTCCCTCTCCATCTTTCTTTTAGGCTCCCTTCAGGCACTGGATGGAGCCTGTCCTCTTGCAGGCTGAACAACTCCAATTCTCTCAGCCTTTACTCAGAGGAGAGGTGCTCCAGCTCTCTGTAATCAACCTGGTGGCCTTTCTCTGGACTCATTCCAAGAGGTCCATGTCCCTCCTGTACTGGGGACTCCAGAGCTGGATGCAGCACTGCATGTGGGGTCTCACCAGGGCAGAGCAGAGGGGCAGAATCCCCTCCCTTTCCCTGCTGCCCACACAGCTTTGAATGCAGCCCAGGACACACCTGGCTGTCTGGGATGCCAGGGTACATTTCTGGCTCATCATTCACTTGCTCTTATCATTGCTCTCACCCACCAGCACCCTCAAGTCCTTGGCAGGGCTGCTCTGGATCTGCTCATCCCCCAGCCTGTGTTGATATTCAGGGTTGCCCTGACCCAGGTGCAGCACCTTGCACTTGTTAAATCTCATGAGGGCCCCCTTGCTGAGCTTGCCCAGCTCCCTCTGGATGTCATCCCATGCTTCAGGGACATTAACTGCACTACTCAGCTTAGTGTTGTCAAACTTAGTGAGCGTGCCCTTGATCCTGCTCCCATGTTACTGATGAAGAACATGTTTGATAGCACTTGTCCCAGTACAGACCCCCTAGGGATATCATCTGCCACTGCCACTGGCCCAACAACAAGTCAAATTTTGAAATGAGCTATTCAGTTATCTCTTCTCATCTTCTGTGTAAAAACATAGCAGACAGACTCAAGGGACTCTGACAGTTGGGACAGAGAATAGAGAAGTTTTGTACCTTGCAATGTCCCCACGATACAAGGATTTGTAGGCCCAGTTTGCAGGGTCTGGTTTCTTGTCTATCCGGAAGGTGTTTGCGGTGGGGGCCTGGATATCATCCAGCCAAATAGAGTGACTGCTGGTAGCATTTGATGCTTTCTTACCTAGACTGCAGACAAGGAGAAAGAGGATATATTCTATGCATTTGTGCACATATTCAACATTTACATAGTCCAAGAAAGGTTAAATTATTATGAACTATAGAAATGTAACTTACTCAAAGTCACTGTACATTATCCACTCTTGCAAATAAGTAAAAAAACTATTAGAAATACACTATAGAACCATCAAAACACCAAAAGTCCTTGCACTTCCAAAAACTGAATTTATTATTATGAAAGGTAATAACCAGATTTAACCAATCAATCAACTGCCTGGTACACTATAATCCAGAAGCCACATATTACTACTTTCAAAATTTAGTTTTCTCTCAGTAAGATGTTACAAGAAAATAATTTGTAAGAGGATTGACTAGCTGTAATTATACCCATGCATTTGATAAAACAGTGTGTATCAAAATGGTTTATGGATTACAGTTATATAAATGAACTTAAGTGGAAATTGCCACCTGCCTCTGAACTATAGAAAACTATGACTTTCCAATCTGAATTCACAGTACAAATATGTGAGTTTTAGAGTCTTGAAAAGTTTTCTAAATTTTCATAACACTTTTCACATTCAAAGCAATTTTGTGGTTCAGGTTTCAAAACTAGTCTTTTGAAAATTCAATATTCTCTAAGCATCAACAATTTATGGAAAGTAGTAAAAAAAGGACACCCTGAAATGACTTCCTAAGGGCAAAGCACTGGCTGGCTGGCCCACCCTAGCAAAGAGCTCATGAACCACGCCCAGGCACCCTTCCAGCACCATGAGTGGTGGGGTTCAGTACCCAAGTAACTTTTACTGTCCTTCCTCACGTCATGGAAGCCTTAGCCACTACAAGCCAATAAAAGTTCTCATAAAGGAGAAACCAGGTGTGGCTAGAGGTAACAGACAACATCTGCAGTACTTCTGTCACTGTTCCACAGGGAAACAATGTTACCTGGCATGGACACATCCTACAAACCTGCTTTCAGCTCCTGATCAAAGACCCTTGAGAGAAGTCGTAAATTGGGGAAAATTCCAAGACTACCCACACTACATTAATGATAACAACAATTCCTTAATGTCACCAAATCCTCGCTCTATCCACAGGAGCAGCTGCAGTGTGGTGAATTAGAGCCAGAGCTGCTGATGCCAAAGAAAACACAGGAACCAGGGAATCAGAGAGAGGCAAAATGGCTGCTCAAACTAGCAAACACAGTGAGAACCAGGAGAAGGTGACTCTCAGCCAACTGCACAGGGGCCACCTTGAAATGCTAAAATCCCAACAGCCAGAGGAAAGCACAGCTAGGTATGCCAAACCTGGATACTTGCTGCACTCACAGAGCCTCTTTTGCTGCTCAAAGATCATGATAGGCATATTTTGTTCCATAAAAAATGACATCTCCACTAATTACACAGTACTTTAGAGCTCCTGGAATTAATGAAGAAGATTTAACAAAACTATTTCAATTGTTCAAATACTAATATAGAAATATTACTAGCAGAAAGTATGAAGCAAAATATGTGGATATAAAAGAAATATCAAATCATATAAAAAAATGTTGTCTTAAAATGAAAAAAAAGGAAATGTTAACTCTGAGCAGCAAATTACACTACAAGGCAAATCCAGCCACATATTAAGATTTTTGCACTAATTAAGAATGTTAAATGCAATCACTCTCCAAACCCTCAAAAAAGATCTGTGAAAGGAAACAAGATGCTTTGCTCTGTACAGCAGCACTTCACTGAATATTTTAGTCACAGTTTTTTGATATGATTAAACAAGTGGCTCTAAATCTGTTCCCTTTTCTTTGAATGCAGGTTTAGTCATACAAAGCTTAGAAAAAGTTGATCAATCAGTGGGAAAATTTTCAGTTGAAGAGACAAGCACAAGAACACAGTGAATTTACATCTTGCATAGTGTTAATATATACATACTTTGCTGCTACTTCCTTTCCACTACTTTTGCCACTTCCTTTGTCCTTGATGTGCTTAGTGTCCACCTCTGATTCACTGCTACTGGAATCCTCTTTGGATTTCTTTTTTGTCTTTTTACTGTGGTGATGCTTTTTCTTTTTCTTTTTTCTTTTCTTACTTGTCTGTTTCAGACTCTCATCTGTATCACTCTCTTCTGACAACTCAGATCTTGAAGAAGTCCTGCTTGGAAAAAAGTATATACAGTTATATATACCTATATAGCAAAAGGATATAATCACACACTTCAGTTGACCAGTATGTTCTACAGCCACACTCAACTTGATACATGTAGTATTTCATTATTAATACTAATTTAAAATAAATAAATAAATAAACTACTAGTGAACTAGCAGTTCACATCAGCCACTGTTTTTCAAAAAGTAAAAAACTTAACTGTAAAACAGCTGATTTCTCTGGTTTCCATAGAGAAATCATAAAGATGATGCTTAATCTTTACATTATTTCAAGAGTCACTTTAGACATTCAAAAGCTAATGAAGAATCATGATTGCTCAGTTCCCTCTCTATTCCAAAATAACAATAATTTAAATGCAGAAAATTTTCTAAGAAAAAGAAAATGGGAATGTAATTGCATGCATACAATTTCTCATTATTTTAAGTTAAAAGGCATGGAAGCTTTATTCATTCTTTTACACATGACTCAGTTCAGGCATTTTTTAATACTGAACAGTAGAATGAAAAGCAGCTTTTAGCTTCTGAATTTGGTCTCATATAACAAAAGATGAGCAGGACAAAAGAAAGAGGCTATTTTAAAAGACAATGAAGTACACTGTACCTTATTAATGGTGATTTTTCAGGAATGAGATTGGCAACTTCTGTAGTGCGTTGGTGCAGTAACAGTGCATCTTCTGCAGAGAAGCTTGGGTTACTAAGCCAGTCTAAATCTGTAGGAAAAGAAAAGTGTGAGATCAATACAAATTAACTTGCTGTGCTTTTTTAAGCTGGGAGTTAATCTTGTCAGCACACAGTTAAACTCACAGTAAATGTCACTAAGTTATGTGCAATAACTGAGCATATTGGAAAGCACTCCATAAAATTTCCATTTAGCTCATACTGAAAGCAAATTCCATGTTTAATATACAGCTCTATACATAAAAAAATCTATCCAACATTCATTTTTATGATTTAAAAGTTCTAACGCTATATATTTATATACTGTAAAATTTGTTATATATAATATACTGTATCATAATGTATTTACTACTATATATCAATTATACATTAATTTCTATATATAAAATTAAAATAGTTACATATTTTAAAAGTGCAATTAAAAAAATACAGAAAGACATAATTAAACAAAATGCATAATTAATGAATGTGATAAAGTTTATACAAACTAACAAGAGTGCAATTTACTGACTGTGGAAAATATTCTTAACACAATTTTATTGATAGGTACATCTACTACTGATAAGAATATTCAAGTGTTTTACATATGGCCAAAACATGCCACTGGATTCTCAGGTCTCTAACCACTGAAATATCACTAGACCTTTCAACAGTGTGAAAGAAAGCTATTTGATGCTAATTTGGATGCACTAGTCAGCATTAAGCATTTTGCATCTATATATCTGCATTTCAGTCACCAGATAAGATCAGACACCGACAGGAAGGGAAATTTTTTTTGTCACAATTTTACTGATATTAAAAGTTTCGTAACAACTTTCACCAAGTTGTCATTTCTAAAAATCTTTTAAGCATGTAAATTTCTTAGCTATTAAACAACAAAAGCTATTTTGCATAAATACAGAACTTAGCAGCAGCCCCTGCAGTGCCACACTGACAAAGATATCATAAGGAATAAATTTGGTCTCCCTGCCTCTCCTCCATGCTCTTTACAATCCCTTTTGCCTCTTCCTGTCACACTCATGTCTTTGTGCTCTAGACTACACTGACCTCTACTCCTTAAACAGCATGAACCCATTGTCTGTAAAAAGCCATATACCTCTCCTCCTAAGTATTTCTTTCAGAAACAGAATTTTGGTATGAAAAGCCTGTCTCATATCCCTGAGTTGTCGTCCACAAAAGGATTTAAAGCAGGTTAACAAACTGTTTTGCAGCCTACTCTAAGTTAAACACATCAAGAAATATATAAAATAAAGCTACAGTCTGTGTTTCCCAGGAGTCCACCCCCATTATGAAAAGTCCCATGAGGAGTGACCACTTCCCTGGCTCTTGGATCTCCATCCCTGTGCATGGGAGAATGCACAATTCATGGCACTGTCAAGACCAAAACACACTTCCCATGACCTGCCCAATCCATATGCTGCAGAACACCACCATGCACCATTTCCCAGCCTGTTCCTGTAGCTTCCTGAGCAGATAAGATCAAATTGCATCTTTAATGAATTGAGGAATTATTCCACGAGAATCTAGCCCTGTAGCACAGTCAATACACATCTACAGGCTACAGCAGGGAAGTTCAGAATTCTCCAAGTACAGTCTTTTCTGAAGAATTTAATGAAACTGACCTATTACTTGGATAGAAATGAGCAGTTTTTGCTATTATGCAACATGCAGGTTCAAACCATTTGCAAATAATCTCAAGTGAATCAGTTAGCTGGATCCAAGCATTTCAAACAATGCATTACAATGCATTCCAAACTTTCAACCACTATTTCTTTTCTTCTTAGGCTTATTTTTTGTGGAATATCTAAGCAGTTAATAATTTTCACAGAGAAAACACAAAAGACCTATTTTTGATAATATGCATGTACTTGTTCCATGTTTATGAGCACAACAGCAGCAGCAATCAAATGACATTCTCTTTATACCTTCTCAAGCAAAAAGAAAAATTAAAAATTTACAGTGCATGTCCACAGAGACAATTTTAAAGAGTTACACAAAATCTTTTGCTGCCTCTCAGGACACTGAAAATCTGCTTTCAGCAAAATTCACTATATTGTCTGACCTATAGCATAGTTCAGACTGCAAATTATGCTGTGCATTATGCTTACTAATGTCAGCAGGGTTACTTATTACCACTGCTCTCTTCATGGCTACAGATAAAATTGCACTTTATCTTCCACCAAATGCTAATTAGGATTGACAACATAATTGCAACAAAGCATATAGAAAATTGCAGCACTCTAGAGGCTGCTGCAACTCAGCAACTGAGCAGCATAGGAAGTGTAAATACTGCTTCTGTTTCAGACAGCACTTTCACTTTAGATATGGTTTAGGAAGGTTTTTAGAAGTATGAGGCAGAGTGGCTGACTGCATGAAACATGATCTAAATATATACATTATTACTTACAATAAAGCTATGAAGCAGTCCTAAATGTCTGCTAAAGGCACCTTAGTTTTACATAACATGAAAAACAAAATACTCTGGGATCTCTGTATTATAATGCATTTTGGCTTCACATCAGGTCTGAGCAGAGAACCATTTATCAGAGAGATAGATGCCTGTCAAGTTCTCAAGTTCTCACAAGCTGAATGTGTGAAATTTGATATACACCACCATAAATGTGGTTCTGAGTTAATATTTAAATTTTACAACTCACATTAAAATGTCGTTGTCAACAACAAAGTACAATATTTATTAAAACATAAACCAAACAAATTATGCTCCAGTTTTGCCAATAATTTTTACACAAAAAGCTTCCAGTATACCAAAATTTAAGTCATAAGCAGTATTAACAACCAAAATCTGGATCCAAAAGTCAATCTTACATCTTTTGCTGTATAATCTGTATTCCAGGCAGGTGCCCTGAAGTGACACAGGCTACCATAAAACTTAAAGGTTAAATTCCTAAAGTTTTAAAATATAACCAAAGTCTTATTACCAGAGAATTTTACTGTATCTCTGCCTGACAGAGCAGCTCCAGTATTCCTAGAAGCTGCAGTTTGGGATCTTACTATGTCCAGTACTCCCTAGTCCAAGTGTCATCAGCAGAAATGGAGCCAGAACATCTCTGTGCTGGCACAGGGAGTAGCAAGCACTGCTCTGCCATCAGGGGCAATGCAGAGCTGGTTACAACAAGAAGCTAATGCACCGCACCGACTGGAGCGAATGCACAAGGAATTCAGCCTGGCTAAATAACTCCTTGGTTTCCCTTTGCTGTGGTGTCTGGAGAATGGGCAGATTTAAGGGTGGTAGAACCTGGCAAGCAAAAGGAAGGGTTAGTTCAAACTCTGTTCAGTAGAATTAACAAACGTAATACCTCCTTCACCACTTGGCATTACACCAGAAAGTGTTATTTACTTTAGTATTATTATTTATTTTATTAAAAGTAATACACGCTAGACATCAGCTACAACAGTGAAGGTGCTACAATGAATCATAATCTCACTTGTAGCCTTCGAAGAAAGTAATTTACAACTATGATTTGGCTTAATAAGCAAGGAATTAAAAACACTTTTCAAGATATCCAAAGCTAGTGGGGAAAAAATAAGAAAAAAGAAAAAATAAGAGAACAAAACCAACATCCAACCAAGAGTCCCCGTGCCGCGCTGGTTCCGGGCCGATGGGCCCGAGCAGGGCAGCACCGCCCCCGCGCCGCTCCACGGCGGGCGAAGCGCGGCCCGAGCGGGGCCGGCGGCGTGCGCCGCTGGACAGTGTTAAGGGAAGGACGGTTCTGCCAGGACTTTACCTCTCGAGGAGCCCTCGGCGCTGCCGGCGGGGGGCTCCCCGGGCTGCGCGGCCCCGGCGAAGGCCGGGAACAGCGCCATGTCTCGGCCGCCGCCCCCCGCCCGAGCTGCGCGGCAAGATGGCGCCGGGCGCAGGGCGCGCTGGGAGCGGTAGTTCTTCCGCCCGGCGCCAAGATGGCAGCTGGGGCAGGGCGGGTTGGGGTGGGGTCAGTGCTGGCCGGCGGCGTCCTGTGGGCTTTCGCCTACCCTGCGCACTGCGGCTGGAGCAGGGAACCGCTGCGGGAAGAGGCGGGATGCAGCTTCCATAGCCAGCCCTTCCTTCCCGCCGCCCTCATCCCTCATGAGGGGCGGAACACCCGAGCGGTGTCTCCAGAGTCTGGAATGCTCGGCTGAGTAAAGGACGGTGCTGTGGGAGGCCAGGCGGCCTTTCTGACTTTGGCAATCAGTGTATGCCCGGAGACCCGTGTACCCCGGCAGCCTCCTCAGCACCGTCAGTGAGGGCACGGGGAATAAATACATACATACATACATACATACATACATACATACATACATACATACATACATGCATACACACATACATACATACATACATAAATAGCCTCCTGCAGCCGGGCCTTCCTCAGCCCCCTGACCGGGGAGTCACCCAGCGTGTCCGAGGGCATCGCTGAGCCTGCCCTCCCCAAAGGAAATGGAAAAATAATATTTTATGCTTTTACACTTTGTGCTTTCTTGGACCGGATGTTCCGTTTCTCAATTATGTATTGTCTGAAACAGTATTTCCTATTTATTTCCCCCTCACCCCCCCCCCCCCCCCCCCCACCCAGCAGCTCCTGATTCTTGCATTGTGAGGAAAAAATAAGCACTCCATTCACTTTTTCTGTAAAAAATTATACCCTATTAATATACTTCAGTATTCTCCTTCCTGGTCTGAAAAGTTTGCCTTTTTTCTTTGTATGCTAAAACCACTCCATGATAGTCTCCTTGTTTAATTTCTTTAGTTTTCTTAATTCTTACACTAATACAAGTGCATGATCAGAACTTCATGTAATGATTAAGGTGTACAGTGAGTTTAGGAATTATATGGAATTATAATGACTGCTTTGCTTTGTGATCCTTTTCCAATGCCTTCTGTTCATTCTGTTTGGCCTTTGTCTTCTCAGCTCCAGTATCTGCCAAGAGACCATTTGTGACTTTTTACCAGTTTTGAAGAGAGAATTTTAAAATAATTACTTTGCCACATGCTCTTTTTAGCTTTTTTCCTGAGAACAGAAAAATTATGTAATTTTGCAACCTGCAGTTGTCTTTCTGTCTGCCTGGCATAATTTCTCCAGGTAGTTTTAGAACACATGATCAGTATCAACCAAATTTAAAAGGGGGTTACAGGTTATCACATTACTGCAAATCAAATGAAAACAGGTTGGAACTCAGAGCAGGATTTTGAGTGGGAGCAAAACTCCAGTGTGCATGCAGTTCACATTGGGAGACTGACCTAGTGAGAAAGTTGAGTCAGAGCTCTCCTGTTCATGGAATATTTGTTATAAGCATATTTAGATAGTTCCTGAAATCTGTAAATATATTTATTCTGTGTACTTCAGCAATGGGAAAACTATCACCTATCTGCAGAAGAGTAATTATTTCCCTCTTCTCTTTGTGAGACTCAAAGCCCTTTCAAGCTTTTGATGCTTCAGTGCCAGATAAACTAAATAGATTTAATAAAAAAGCATTCAGTTTATTTGCTGAATGTAATTTTTGCACTGTCTCTGAGCTGCTCATAGTGACAGTAGCTAATGGCTTCTCAACAAAGAGAATACAGAAAATGTTCTCTTTGAGAGTAAAGCAAATGACCAAAGACAGTGTTTATAAGAATACTAAGCACAGATTTATGCCATGTCCCTAAAATTTATACCAAATTGTGGCTAAAGAGAAGGATATACTGAGAAGCAGTGTTATTGTTGCCATACATCTGTTAGTGTGACAAAGAAAAAACCCAACCAAACAAGCATATTTAACACTACCACAAAATTGAAAGCAGTATCTTCCACTATCACAACTTAAGTGAAACATGTGAATGTTACTTTTAGATTATTGCACACATAGTTACTATATAACATATTAGAAGTTGGTTCTGCAGTAAAATCTCCTACTTTGACATTTTCTTGTATTATTGAGTGAGCAGTGCCCATTCTGATGAAATGTAGTTTTCTGCAATGTATCCAATGCATTAAATAAATTGGTTGCTTCAATGTAGTTGATCCACACTTTTCCTTTGGATTTACTAAAGAGCCTGACCAAAAGACCTCTAGATGTCTAGAGTAAAGAAAAAACTCAGCAATTTCTTCAGTTCTATCCTAATAAAAGTAAACCATCAAGCCTTTTACATTACAGTCAAAACCACAGTAGCTGCATATAACATAAGCTCCTTGTTAATAAGAAGGAACAAACTAACCAACTAGAGGAAATAACAAGTCCCTTAAGAACACTTTGGTCTGCTATTTAAATTGTTTCTACCTATCTAACATATTAAAATCTGGTATAGTTATTTTTTAAAACTAATCAATTTTAAGGATTTTTCTTCTTTGATAAGGATTTTCTTCTTTGAAAAGCTTTACAACGAGTAATGTACTGAACTGCCTAAACAGATGTGAGTGATTGTTTACAGTGGACTTAGGATTTGAGTTCTTTTGTATGTTTTGACAAAATCCTATCCATTATATTTAGAGGCCAAAAAAAAAAGCTCTCTCATGAGGTCCATAGCATTTTCCTTAATACAATGAAATTGTAGTGGTTATTAGTGAATCTGACATTTGTGAAATGGGTGCCATGTGAAGCAGTAATTCGGATCTCCGTTCTGGCCACAGAGCCAGAGGGACAGCTGGATGCATTCACTGTCCATCTTTGGCTGCCCTGAACAACTCTGATGTGACAGACTGCAGGCTTTTGCTCCACCAGCCTTTTCAAACCTCACCGACGGACTGGGTGCTGCCAGCATCATGTGAGGATGCACTGATGAGAATGCTCATGCAGCTTACTCACTCCTATGGGCTTTCACACGATGCATTCAGCACATTCCAGGAGTGAGAGGAATGGAAAAGGAGAGGGCTATAGCTGTATCTCCCTGCAGCGGGAGCTGTGGAGCACAACAGGATCTCCAATAGCACAGGTTCCTTTTCTGACAGCATGCCAAGTTTCCAGCCTTACTCTACATTTTCCCAGTCCTTTCTTAGGCTTCTTTCACTAAAAATCCTTTTGTCTATGCCAGCACTACACAAACGTATTGAGTTCTACCCGGTAATTTTACCAAGGGCTGATTTTTTTATGGACGCCTACTCAGCATGCAGAGACACAAGAACTGTTTCCAGCTCTGCCAGGTGCAGTGTGTGGCTGCTGGGCTGTAACCTCAGCACCATCGCATGGCCACCCTTGCCAGGAGAACAGCACAGAAGAAATTATCTCCTGCAGGACTGTTGTATGTTTGGGACTTCAGTGGTGCTATTCAAGTCCCTGTAGGTATTTTATTTCCTCTTTCTGCTCTGTTGTCAGGGTGCTGTATAACCAGACTCATATTGCTAGCATCAGGCATGGCATGGTTGGGGCATTCCACAGAGGAAAAGATGTAGAGCTCTCTGTCATCCCACACTGCTGTTGTTTGAGAGAGGCAGCTCAAGAAGATGTATTCTAAGAAAAAGTTCTTCTTAATTGTCTAATGTTGTTTTTCCAATCCTCAAAACTGAAAGATCAAAACCAAACATAGTTTGATACTAAGATAATTTTACATCTGTCATTCAAAAGGGCTTATCTTGTCTTTTAAAAGGGAAATAACTCACATTTAGCAACAAATTTCAATTACTAATGTTCTCTTCAATTTTAATTATCTGTTGTTCTATTACTTTTATAATAAGTATTCTAGGTGATGATTTTGTATAACCCTGCTATTGCATTTAATATATCACATTTTCTCCTCTAAGGACTGACTTTGCAGGTCAGTATGTGTATGCTTCCCAAAGTATTTTATACAGAGATTTTGAAAATTACATTTTAAAAATGCAATTCTACTGCTTTCTTACAATGTAATAAACAATACCAGAATAAAATCTTAGCAGTTTAAATTAATAATAAAATAGGGCTATAAAATTACATGGGAAAGGTGCAAGCACTTTTCCTTCAACAGATAAAATTAAACAGAAAATAAACATATACAAGTTGATTGATGCCTTATTGCTAATATTTTCACAAAGACTGTCAGCCCATCTTTCTAATGGTTTAATAAATCTGGTGGTTTATTTTCTGATCCAAGTCCTATCTATAAAATCTTCACTTATGAAAAGCTTGCTGGGCTATCAAATGCTTGCTGGGTAGATCAGTTATTACAAGCATATTTGTGATGGACATATGTAATAAAGAAAGTGGTTCAGTTCAGATACATATTCTGATACTACACTTCAAAAACCTAAAGGAGTTTATTTTACTTGATTTTTTTCAGGCTTCATGGCAGTGCTGGCCTTGAACCTCAAATTGAACCCATGGTCAGACTGATCCTGCAGGCAAGTTTGAAATATGTATGCACTGTTCTATTATACAAAACAGAAACAGCAACAAAATTAATATGAAAAATCTGTATCAAAGTCATACTCTAGACAAGTCTATGAGGTGTTTAGACATAAACCTCAGACTTGTAGTGTATTTTAAGTTCTGCTGTGTATTCATGTATGCATATGTGAATATAAGTCTGTATTTCTATATAGATTCCAAAAAAATGAGGGTCTTGATATTGTTCTCAGTACATTCAGTGTGAAAAAAGCACAGTAGGAGAGGAAGGAGGTATTTTGCATAGCATTTTGCTTGCTAGAAAGACCTGCTAGCATTTTGTATAAGACTTCTCAGGGCAAAGACTAGAGAATTTTAAGAAATTCAGAACGATCAGAACTTCCTGTACATATTCAGGCCCATACAATTTTATCCAGTTTATTTTTGTCAAGAAAAGAGGTGAGAAATTCTAGTCCTCAAAAAAAACAAACCAAGTCAAACAAACAAAACCCCACATTCACCCTTATTTTTAGCCTATTTTTATATTTTGTATAACCCTGCAGTTCTGCCATCTTCTTCCTAAAATACCACAGAAATAGATCTTCCTGTGAGAAAAATGCACCTGACATACTTCTTTAATTCTCAAATGAAAACAAGTGTTACATGTCATTTTGTCAGAAAACATTCAACTTACTGTATAATTTTCAGCTGACTTTATGGCTTCACTCTGTGGCGACAGGTGAAGATTTCAGTGACTGTAATGAGGTGAGTTTTTTGGTGTCTTGGGATCATAGGATCAGATGTTAATTTGGAGGAGGAGTCATGTTCCCAATGAACCTTTCAAAATGCAGCCAATTAAACAGTATACTTATATAGTCAGTATTTTAAAAATAAATAAGCTACAACAACAGTCAGGATTTTCCATTTTCTATTGCATTTAACAATTCTGCATTTTCCCTGGATTTAATGATTTCTTACATAAAATCCATGCTAATTTCTCATTAGACTTTTCCTCAAAATAAAGTTGATCTTGCCATTTATCCCTAGTCTCTAAACTTTTGTGGACATATGTCTGAAAGGGATGGTCTGAGTCACTGAGTTCAACCATCTCTTCAGAAAACCTCACCACATAAATGTGTTCATATATGCAATTTTGAAATTTGTTGGCCTTTTCTACCCACAACTCCTGCAGAGAGACAGGTCCAGAACCACGATGTTCCAGGGCTTAGAAATTTCCTGACTTCATCCTTAATTACATTTATGTTTACATCCATCTGTTTCTGGGCCAGCAATTTCTTATGCCTTAAAATATCTCTCTGCTTCATGAGGGTACTAACCTGGATATAATCTATGCTCAGACAAATATCATATGCCACCCAGCCTTTCTGCCATTAAGCAATTTAAAAATCTTCATCACTCAGTCCACTGAAATTTTTGTACTGTTCTGAGTTCATATTCTGAACAAGAATTGTACACAGTATTCAAGTCACAGTGGTACTACTCAGTCTTTGCTGGAAATATTCTACAGCCCTGCATTTAACATTTAGTTGACTGAATCATATTAGTGGTTCATAATGACCATAATTAATAATTATAATTGGGCATTTCCAAGCAATTGCTTCCCTTATATGGATTCCCCCCAGTACACCAGAAAATCTTGTTATTAATTCCTAAGGACATGGCCTTCTACTCTGTATTAAATTCAACTTCCTTAGATCACAGATTTTATAGGATTGAAATTTTTTATATGGTTCATTGTGAGCAATTCCTCTGGTTTTGCCATCAGCAAGTTTAATTAGCACATTCTTATTTTTGTGTCATTGCTTTTGTTAAAGAATATTGGCCAAATGTTGGTATAAGGAGCCCCCACTGAATTCTCTCTTTGGTCTCATAGTCCCCTTTCCAGCACAGACTTATTCTCATCCCTATTTTGCCTCTTCTTTATCTAACTTACATTTCTCATGCTATTTCTCATTTCACCTATTAATTTCTCAAGTGCTACATCATCAAAGGCTTTATTGAGATAAAAATGAATTGTATCTAACAGATTTCCATCATAAAAATTCTGCTGCTGTTAAAATACACTCACGGTTATCTTTGGTGAACTTCAACTGCATTTTATCCAATCTTCCTTTTATTTCCACGCTGTTCATTAATTTCAAGCTTTATTTTAAAGCTTTGTGTGTTGTTGTAGACTAAGTGCAAATATAGCAAATATTAATAAAATAAAAGTGAAATTTGTTATATAGCACCACCACAATACCACAGGTGGATTAAACTCTGTACCACAAGCCATAAAACTTCATTCCCTAGTTCTTTCACTCTCCACCTCCTTGAATAATTTGAGCTCCCCTAGTTTAGCTCCCATCCCACAGTCCTTTTCCCTTTGTGTATATTCTCTTCTGGCTTTGACATTCTTTTCTACATCTTTGTTCTGAAAGCTGCAAAAATTACTGATTAGGCTGGGCCATGCATCTAGATTATACAAAACCTTTAGGGCTCCCTCTTCTTTATGAGCTAGTTGCAATGTACTGCCTATATTGCTAAACAATCTTTTATTTTTGTTTCAGTCTTCTGCAAGATCTAGCTCTGAGTTAGGTTTGGCAAATCTACCTTGAGTCTGCACCTCCAAGACTCCAAATCATAGCTTTCTTGATTCATTTATTTCCCTTCTCCATTCTATAGAGAGCTTTTCCTTGTTTTTTCTCTGACTGTGAAGATATTTACTCATCCCTCTTTCATACTTGGAATGTAAATTCCAGACATTTTTGTATCTGTGTTAAATAAATTCCAGATCTCTGTCATGTTTAAGTCTCTGAGTTATTGCCTCAGTTACTATGTCTAATTTATCAATATTTGTTCTTATAGTATTAAAAAACCACTGTAAAACTTTGTCAAAAGTTTTGTTTATTCTTCCATTTAATTTGGATTTTTCAGCCAGGTGGGGATGGAGAGAGAATTGTTCTGTTTTTACTTTAAACACAACCAGTTTCCTCCCCATCTTTACTACCTACATAAATTAGTCTAAAATAGCATCAGTTTGCAGCAGGTAAAAAAATAAAAAAGCTTTTTTTGTCACTTGCACAAGTACCTGAGCTGTAGTGGCATTAGCAGCCCATGTTTTTCACTGTACAACTGCATTTTTTAATCTCTATGCAACCTTGTCAGAAATCTTCCTCATCCCCATGTTTTGCCAACAACTAAGCTGAGATGCCTACAGATTTTCTTTTCTCCAATCTCCATTTGTGCTGCAAAATTACATTAATTCAGCTGCCAATGAGACCACAAACTTACTTCAATTTTCTAGAAAATTTCAATTTGTAAATAATATCACATAGATATCCATTATTGATATTGAAAAGTTTACACCAGACAATTTGCATAATGTTTCAGTTGCATGCAATGTCACTTCTCTGCCAGAATGCTGATTGCTGTCACTAGTCAACTGATATGACAGGCATTGAAGCTAGTTGGTAAATACACAATTTTAAAAAATCTACAATATAATGACCAGAAATCCTGCTTCAGCACACTGAAGATTATTAAGCCTATAAAATATCCAACCTAATATACCTAAATGATGGATGCCATCACTAAGTCATAATACTGTATTAACTTGGACTAATCAATTATATATTTATTAAAATTTAATCCTCTATCTTACTAGCAGTGAAAGTCCTATCATACAGACTGCAGTTATTCTGCTGATGTGCTGTTCCTTTTGGCTATAAAAGCATCAGTATGCTGCACAACCTGGAAAAGAGAAGAATGCATAGGTAAGTACATTTGGTAAGCTCTATAACAACAATTGGAAATTTAATTTTCATGTAGAGAAGAAAGAACATTAATTTACTTTTATGATTCTGCCTCAATGAACCATAGGTATGTCCTCAAAGGTATGTCTGTGCTTTTTTCATGCACTTCTTTTACACCTTACCCATCCCTTAGTGTTTTGCTACACCCATTGAATGGCATAAAAGCAGTTCTTTTGGCTCAGAGGGCTGGAGCCAGTTGTACATTCATTAAATGTATCAGAAGGAAAAGTAAGAGGGATGGCAATTCAAACCTAGTTCTTAGTTCAAGAATAAGAATAATCAAAATAATTTGAATGCCTATACACCTGCATCAGGGTTAGACTGAAAAAATATATATACAATTTTATATTCTATAGCTTATTTTATATACACATACAGGATGGAGCAGTTTGAAATTTACAAATTCCCAAGAAAATTGAGTACTTCAAAAATCTGTTAGTCCGTACCACAAACATGAATATGCACAATTTTATCAAAATGTTTGCAACCATCTTCATTCCCATGTGAGCAGGATGTTGGACTAGAAGATATTCTGAAGGCTCTTCCAAGCTGAGTCCTGCTATGATCCTGTATGAATTGTCTCTCTCTAGAATTCTCTCTCTTCACAATCACTATTCCACACCCAGACATGCACAAAACCAGATGACAACCCTTTGTCAAAAAGCTCATAGCACAGATCTGTCTCCCATACATATTTACTCCCTTTTTGGTACCAGACTCAGGATGATCATGACCATACATGACCATCTGGTCACAAATGGCCAGGCATATATTGTTCCTTTTCTTTTCCCAGATACTCAGTATTGTGCACCAATAATTTATCTCACTGTCTATCCCAAATAGTCTTTCTTCCCTTATTAAATGTGACTTTCCTTCTTAATTCCCCAAAGATTCTTCATTACTTTCTCTTAGATCATAAATTTTGTTTAAAGCTGTTGGGCTTTCATGAAGCCTGAGTTAATTTTCTCAACTGCAGCCATTGTCTGAAACACCTTCTACCCATCTGGCCATCAATATGACTATTTTTTTGGACAGAGGATTTCTCACCTATTTTCATGACTTCAGTTTATCTACATGAAGTGTCATGTAAATATGGACACCTTCTAAGATGCTTCAGTGACAGTTTCTTATTCCATACACTTTGCTTTGATAAACAATTCTTGTCTACTCTTTTCATTTTTTATGCACATTAGATATGAGCTCTTCATTCTATAATTTAGCCTAGCAATCAGGTTACCATTCCAAACTAGAAATCATATATATATATGTATATATATAAATAAATAAAAAAAATCCACACAGAAGTAAATAGGAAGGCAGATAACAATTTACACAATTAATTAAAAATTAATTGACTAAAAAATAATTCTTAGTGCTCATCAGTATACCCAGGACAACTCCATTAAAGTATAGCTAATCATGGCAGACAATCTTGTGCTGAAAGCAATGTAACACTGCAGCTGTATCTCCCAGGAATCACAACCATTGATTCCTGGTATTTAGGGTGCTCAAAGTCCTAAAATCCAAATAACACTTAAATGGCATTCTACCAACTCTGCTCTCAAAAGGGTATCAGTGAGTTTTAGAATTAAGTACTTCTGAGCTAAGCACATTGCTGTTTTAATGAAGAAAGTACACCATATGCTTAAATCAAAAACCTCTGACACCTTCACACTGAAAGTGGAAGCTGCACTCCACCCCAAACTATGCTACGGCCTTTGGCAGAAGCACACAGTAGCCTCATATGAACTGTGGAATCTCTAAACACTGTCAGAGCAGCCTTCATTTAGGAAGAGCTACATAAAACAGGCTCTGCTAGGTTCATCCAAGTTATTTATAGTACACTGCACCTTCAGTGTGTGAGTTGGTATCCCATATTTGTTAGCAAAAAATCAGAAACACTATACCAGAAAGGAAAGAGACTCCAGTGTTGACATTATAGAAGTTCTTGAGCAGCCATAATCATTAATGGAGGCCCTGTACTAAAGTACCACTACAGAAATATGAATCCTGAAGACTTTAAGACCTTGTCTGCAAAGTATCCTATTTTAAAATGCTGAGATCAGGGGTTTTCTTTGGCTGCTAGAAGCAATTACTTTCTATTCGGTGAATAACTATTTCAAAAAGGTAAATTACTAGGATAGCTCACAGATGAGCCCAGAGAGAAGGACATTCAGGTAATCAGCACAGTGAGTTAGTGAATTGTCAGAAACATAGATAAGCTGAGGAGAGGTGCTTGGAGAGACTAAGGAGGAAAGGGAGGAAAGCAGTAAGAAAGGCCAGAGTTAGAAAATGCCAAAAATGTCTATCAATAGCTGTAGCCAGTTTTCTGGTGATAGAATTCATTCTCCTCAAGTCAAAAGAAATAGAATATTTTCATGTGTTATTTTTCTATGTTGTTCAGGGATCTTCTTCCCTGGGGTTGCCAGCAGTGTTTTGATAGTCAGATTGGGTGGGAGATTCCTTCAGCAGCAGATTCTGACATCTCTTTTTCCTGTCAAGGAAAGATCTTGACAGTCATCGGTTCCGTTGCCTGTCAGAAGGAAATCTGTTTGCTCCTTGTCAAAGTGCCTGCTCTGCATTTATTACCTTTGTTTAGATTTGTTTACATTTTCAATTATGCTTTCTGTACACAAAGATTCCCATCCTCTCAACAGAAACTGCAGTTAGACCCATCAGATGGCACTCTAGAAGGGATTTCTGAGGCCTGATGATCATCAGCCTCGCTCCACCCTTTACATTTCCCCGGCCCCACAAGCAGGGTGGTGTGACAGAGGACAAGAGCCATTTATTTCTCTGCAATGTCTGGCCCTGCCACACCCGGCTGTGGGCAGAGGGCCCCCCCAGTAACTTTGTTTATAGCTTTTCCTTCACTGAAGTTGATGACAAAGCTGACTGGAAACCCGAGGCTCTATTGCTTCTCATTCCCAACAAGCCATGAAGTCACAGTGGTACATGGCTCAGTGAAGCAATCGAGTTTTTCAGAGACTTCAGTGTGTTTTGTAATTCTGTAACCCTGCAGTTTTCCAAGTGGTGGCTCAGTACTAAAATGAAGATAATCCTTTTTCATCTGGTGAAATCAAATAATTCTATTTATTGGTGACATTCCTAAATTATTTTATTTGCAAGGAAGAAAAAGCCTTTTTTCAAATCCCCAATTACCTACCATCATTTTTCTTTTTTTTATTATTTCACCTTCTCAAAACATGTTTGGTGATTGTAGAAGCATTGTTTTATTTGAGATTACTCCTAATTTATAATGGCATAGTTAATAAAATCAGTGAAAATACAGAAATACAGCTAAAGTGTTGCTACTGTTTCATGATAAAAAATGGCAGTAGCAGTTTAAAACCTTCTCAATACCCCTGTGCCCCTCAGCTGTGCCAAAAAAATTGCTTGCAGGGCTTCTTAACTAAGGTTCATTAAAAAGTTGTCAGCACTAAATCAAGGAACCGAGTGGAGTTAAAAAAGAATTATTGATTGTGATAACAACTAGCACATTCAGTTGCTAGCACAACTGAATGGCTGGCATACCACAGGCAGAAGAGACAACAGGAGCAGGGAAGCAGGAATACCTCATGCTGATAGTGGTGCCTGGACAGCAGCAAAATAACAGCCTGTGCAAGATCAAAACTGAGAGCAACACCCATTGAGCCAATTCTCAAATTTCTACGATTAAATTATCTTCATTGCAGATTATCTGTGCCATAAATGTAAAATCAACCACCCTGCCTCCAGCATATGTGTTAGCTGAAGCCCATGACTGTACAAGCATCTCTTGCCAGACTGCGCCTGGCTTGGAAACAACACATGCACCTTCCTGCAGAGCCAGAGATCATAAATTCTGTCAAACCAAAGTGGCCTCTGTGAAGTTTTTCCTCACTGTGTTCCCAGAACCAGGATGACAGACAGCATGCTGCAGTCACACCACACTGCTTCCCCTCAGGAACAGCTCAAAGCTAGCTGGGCTTCAGGCCAGCTGTAGGAGCCCATGTGGAAATGATCCCCAGCAGGCAGGATTGTGGGAGGCCTTTTAGGTCAGGTGAATACGATACACATGCATGGACCCGGTTTGGATATCTGACCCAACAAACTCTCCCACAGGCAACTGAGGAGACAGCACTGAAACACCAACAGCAAGAATCCTGGCCAGTTCCTGGAGAAAAGTATGGGAGCAGAATGAAAAGGCCAAAATGTCATAGGTGACACCACCAGTGAGGCATTTACACTATTAAGCATTACTTGCAAAAGAAAACTGGAAACATTACAATCAGGAGGAGTAGGATGTTGAGAAACATTCCATTTCGGGTCAGCTCCAGCCCAACTGAACTGCTTGACTCTGAGAATTCAGCTGAAGTTATAAGGTTCTTTCCTGGTTGTTTGCTACAGTGCTAACACTGTTTATAAGCCCAGTTGTTTCATACAAACTATGATCACCTCTCAGTGTGGAAGCATGTTTTAGTTCTGGATAGCATTTCTGTAGCTGATTATTCGGTTTTATTTGTATTGCACCATAAATGTGCTTACCATTTTGGATTATTTTGAAAGAACATAGTTTGCTGTAGAAAAGCAAGCCAACTTACAAGTGAGCACAAGCAATTTTACTTCAGTAATCACTGTCACAGTTTGCCTTTAATGAATGATCGAAAATTCATAATCTAATTATTTTCATAGTTTGTATATATTCAGATAAGGTGCACTACTTCATAAAAACAAGTTAGCTTCAGGCCTTGCAGTCCTGTGTGTCTTGCCTGCCCTGGATAAGCAATACCAAACAAAGCCAAACAAGCAGTTGGCCTGTTCCTGTGTTGCAATCTTGTGGAATATTATATTCTCTAGAAATGTCAATTTCTTTCAGCCCCAAGAGTTGCTTCAGATTTCTACATCTTCAAGCATTTTCCATTAGGAGAAAAAAAAAAAAAAGATGACATTTGCTATAATCCTTGTTTTTTAGGAATAATGGGCATTACCACTTAATTTATGGAGTACAAAGAAATTCACATGAATAGGAACAATTTATTTGCCTGTAGTTCCCAGACTTTTTGTAGACAGCTGTATTCTAAAATTATTCCTCCCAGCATTTCTGATGTCACACAGACAGAATTAGAGCAACTTCCCAATGACTTCCTCAGTTCTGAAATTATTCCTAAATCCTCAGAAAATCAGCTGAACTCTTTGACACTCCTAGAGTCTGCACCTACATAGGGCCCAGGGTGAGCACAATATTTTCTACTGCCCATTATGTAGACCAAAATTGTAATTGTTTCTTGTGGTGTCTGAATGGAAAATGGCTCTCATGGCCCCTACTTTGAACAAAATGGTTGAACTATTCAAAGCTTAACATGGTTAGCATGCTCTTCAGACTTCATTTTTTCATATTGTCAAGCAGATCCCTCTGGAATTGTACAGAATCTCTTATCTTAGCCAGATAGCACAGGCAATCCCATGTGGCCATCCACTGAAGCCAAGAGAATTACTGCAGGGACGGATCTGGCAGTACAGCATGTTGAACTGAGTTCCCTTAAGCAAGAAATCAGCACAAATGTACAAATCCAACTGTGTCTGAGGGCTCTGTTTTGCAGCCATCTGTACAGGCTTCTATTGTTAAACAGAAGTAGACCAAATGTTAGACTAAATGTTAGATACTCATTGATTTATGCATGAAGGTAAAAAAAAATTCACATAATTATGAAAGCTGAAAATAACTAGATAAAGTTGGTTGGAATTATTAGAAAACCCAGAAAACATTATGTTTCAGCAAAACACTAAGCATCCACCCTATGACATGTTGACATTGCAGATTAACACCAGATTCCCAACATGACACCTTAAAATAATCTGATCTAAAAGATACAGCCAGCTGAAGGCAGTTTGCTGTATGTCAGTTTCTCAGACAAAACAAGAGAGCTGAAATGTTTCCTCCTTTGTAATGGTACATAAAATCTTGCATTGTTTTTGTAGAAGAAAGAATGTGCTTGATTAGTGTTTGCCAAAACAATAAGTAATTGCATGGTGAAACATTGCTACAGAAAACCACCAAGGTCAAGAACAAAGTAAATTCTAAAAATGTACATGAATACCAAGCTACCTGGAGCTGCAGTTGCTCACAATCATTCTGGGAGCTTTCTAACAAGTCATGCTTCAAAGTAAGGGCATCTTTTACTGTTAAAGTTTAAAATACAATCCTTCATGGGGATGGAGGATCCTCTTACCAGCAGCAAGTACTTCATTCAAGGACCTCATCTTGCCATAGATGTAGAGAGATACTGACCTAATCTGATCTCCAGGCTGATGCAGAACAGCATTCTCTACATAGCAACCTCGAAGCTTTCTGTGTTCTCCCTGCTGTTTTGGAGCTGAAGAAAGCAGAGTGAATGCCAATTTCAATTAAATGCTTTTGTCGTTTGCTTTATCACTAATAATCATTTTAAGAATAAATCACAAATAATGACAGCAATTTATTTTTTCTTTTTTCTCAACAGAGTAACTTGACTATGTTTTAATCTCTGCAGTTAGAATTGTTTTTAAACATAGCTCTTCAAGAAAACTTGATCCACCTTCTGCTTTCACTTGCATTTGGGGCCAGCTTCTGACCACTTTAAGCAGAGAAACACAGGGAGGGTTTAAGCACTAAAGTGGTCTCTGATTCAGACAAGATCAATAATCCTATTAATTAGCAACAATATTTTGCCCTTTAAACACTCTTATAATTGCAAAGAAGGCCAAAAATGGAATATACATGAGATGTGGAGCAATCGCCACTGCAGCAGTCTTTCCAAGCAGTCACTAACCATACTGTGAAGTTTTCCTGTAACTCCAGCATGCTTTGGCACAGAGAAGTTTCTCTACAACCTGCAAGCTCCTCTACCCCTGGAGCTGTGTATGACCAGCAGCTGACCAGCCAGCTGATGGGCAGTGTTTTGCTGCTGTCTGTGTTAGCAAGTCTTGTCTCTGCACCATTGCTGTCTTCACTGTAGAAAGCCAAGAGTCACCTTTTCCAAGACTCTGGGGACAAGACAAGTACAGGAATGTGCCATGGGTGGAGTGTAGGCATATGAGGAAATTAAACCAGCTTCTTCTTCTTCTGGAGATGAGCAAAGCAAGTTAAAACCTGGGACCTCAGTATATGATGCATAGACACAGGTACAGAAGTGGCATAAGAGGGCTGGTATCTTCCTGCACATGCAGCACATCAATCTGGGCACAGAAGTTTGATGCTTCCAGTTGCACCAAGTGCTGGTCTCTATCCAATGAATTAATCCTGAGAGCCCCTGCTCTGTATCATGCTGTTTTGTTGTCATGGAATGTATACTAGGATGGAAAACAAACAAAGTTTACATCCAGGAAGTCAATCACATGCTGAGAATGATCAAACCAGCACCACAATGAAAGAAGGCTCAGAGTCATAATCCCTGCCATAAAACCTGTGACAGAATTAAGTCAAACAGTTGGAGCAACAGGGAACTATAGAGAAAGCTCACTGTATAACATCCCAGTTTTAAGAAACCAGACAGGATATGGCACACAACTGTTAACTGTAGGGCTTTCCATAAAGCAGCTGGCTCTTTAACAGCCCCTGGTTCCCGGCACAGTAAATTGCTCTTCTGTGGGTGGGTCTTGTGTGTGAGCTACACAAGAAATGGTCTTTATGGTCCTGATACAAGAGCAAGAGAAACCACAGCTTGCATTTACTCTGGGTAGAAGATAATGTACCTTTTATCACATCCCCAAGATTTTAACCATGGCCCCATCTGTGCCATGTTAGCTAAACAGCTGGAATCAATGATCCTTCCACCAAAGTAAAAATTTTACAGTATACGATATACTCTAACTGGAGTACATGTGGAAATGATTCACTAAAGTGCTATCATCCAGCATTCACTGGAAGTAAATTTTGACTTTACATGGCAGGGACCAAGTCGAGAAGTCATAGATTTAGGTACATGATGTATGGGAGGACACAAAACTGTCTCAGAATCTGTATTAATAGAGATATAAAACATTCAAGCACCTTCTGAGGAAGTCTAGTAAGTGGGTACCACAATGCCTAGGACACGCAGGGAGTTATAATTTATTTCAACAGGATGCAGGGAGAGGATTGCCTGTGACAAAATTTCTGGGAATACATATTGTAAACACATGCCTTCTTAGGTTTTGGTGGGGTTTTTTGCTGGTTTTGTGGTGGCTTTTTTTTTTTTTTTTTTTTTTTTTTCTGTTTGTGGTGTTTTGTTTGTTTGCTTTGGGTTTTAGTTTTTGTTTGTGGCAGTTTTTGTTTGTTTTTTAATGAGATAGTACCTGTTAAAATAACAACAGGCTGCCAATCTCAAGGAAGGTACACTACTCTGAGAAACTCAGCAAGTAGATTATATTGACCTTCCCAAAGACTAGAAATACATTCTCACAGATTAGATCTGAGTCAAGTTACTGATAGTAACTGATAATGTTACAGTAATCCTAAAGCCTAAAATTAAGATGACTTTAACTATATGTAATGCTGGATGGGAAATTGCAAATTGTTTTATCAATGAAATTAAGTGAGTACTACAGACATGCAAGACAAGAAATCATACTTTA
Organism: Erithacus rubecula; assembly: GCF_903797595.1. Classification (NCBI taxonomy): domain Eukaryota; kingdom Metazoa; phylum Chordata; class Aves; order Passeriformes; family Muscicapidae; genus Erithacus; species Erithacus rubecula. The sequence goes on from NC_136688.1 coordinate 44,395,016, forward strand.
AGGGCTTCTAAGGATTACACTCAAATTGTAAACAATGAAAACAACCTAATAATATTCAACAATTTTTCTATAAACACTGCTAATCAATAAGAAGTCAATGCAAATGGACAAAATTAAGATACCACTTGCTCCTGATTGTGTATCTTATATGCAACTAGAACTGCTTATACAACAACCAAAATAACCACTTAACAAAGGTACTCCTTTATTAATGCAACTGCATGATGGATGAGAGCCCATGATATGGCTCCAAAATTAATGAGATGTACATACATCTGAACTTAGCCAACTGGTGCATAGAACAAGACTTGTGCTGAAAATAGCATCTTTCTCTGCTTGGCTACAAAAATCACACACCAATAGGATACAGAAATTAAAGAGGTACCATGCAAACTTTGCTGGGTGGAATTGGTGTAGGACCACAAACATTTAATTCATTTAATACAGAAATTCTAGCAAATAAATTCTCAGTATTGTAAGAATTGAAAGCTGTGGTGACCAGAAGAACTGCAAGCTGGCTACTGACAGCTTTACAAACTTCCATACAAGACTGGCAAGGTACCTGGCAGTACCTTTAGTGGCACACTAATCTATCTCTGTGGTGCCCATTACTAACCTCTGAACCCATACCACAGGAAGCCAGCTGTGCTTTATCTTGTATTCTATTTCAGCTAACTAGCATAAATCAGGTTAATCAAATTTGGATAGCCATTGAAAATAGTCAAAGACAAATCTTAGAAACTGTATTTTCTAGCATGGTTAGAGGCAAATTCAATGGAGGATGACTAAAAACTATGTAATATAATATTGAGGGTTGTATAATGCAGCTACAAAAGAGTTAATATTGCAGTTGTTAGGAATTTGTCAGATGAGTGCCATGCATATAAAAATCATAACCTTATGTCCATTTGCTGTCATTCCTAAAGTCTTGCATAAAAAGATGTGGATACCTATAGCAGCAGGAGATTGTTTGCATTGTGATACACATGCCATCAATGAACTTGGCAAACACTTTGCTCACAGGCTATCCTGCTGAGGATGCACCTGCCTGACCACACCCTGAGCTCAGAATTACAAAGTATGAAATACTCCTCTGATATCTGCATCTGGCAGCAGGTCTCCAGTGAGATGTGTATATGGCAAGAGGTTTGAACGTGTGTTGTATCCACCTTTAAAAGTATCCACTTCAAAGGGAATGTAAATTTTGGACATGGAAAAATTTGCAGCTATCATGGAACATGTGGTTTACAGATTTACAGGTTAACTTCTTGTTGACTGAAAAAAAGATGTCTTATTTTGCACTGTTTAAGACAATAACATGTGGCATGACCTTTGAGACACAAGATTACTTCCTCAAACAAAATGCCAAGGTTACCTAACATCTGTCTGAAACTGGAAAACCCTCAGATGAAAGATAAATAAAACTTGATGGCAATAAGGAACTGAGGGAAAGCCAATCATGCTAAGACTTCTTTGTGGTGGTAAGAAGTACTTCACATCATCAAATTCAGTTGACAGTAATCTAAATGGCAGTTTGTGCTTAGTGTCAGCAAGAGTATCAGGGTAGATATGAATATTTGCAGATGACACTAAATGGAGAAAGTAAAATGTAAAGTATTTTCTAGAATAGGTACAACTGGGAAAAATCAGGCATCCTCCTGTATGTTTAGATTCCAGGCAGCAATAGATTTTCCAGCAGCTGGTAAAACTCTGCAAAACTTCACTGAATGCTGGACAATTTGCTTATCTCAAGTGTTCCACTACAGTATCTGACTGTATCACAACCACTTAGATCAACCACTTTCCCAACTCACCTCAAACTTTCCAAAAGCAAAGTAATAAGGTCTTCCTGAAGAATCCTTTTCACCTAGAAATAAATTTGCACCAGTTATAGAGAAAATAATGTATAATAATACTTCATGTACTAATTATAACATTCTTGTGTTCTTGTGCATTTGTTCTTGGCTGACCCAAAAGTCACTTATCAAGTTTATCTGACATCAGCTTTTATAAAAATAGAAAATAAAAACAAACAAACAAGCATCATTTCAGCAACTTTATTAGGTGTGCCAAAATTTAATCACTTGGGCTGAAAATTGCCATGATGATTGTCTGTTTTGGCCTGTGCAAACTTAATTCAAAACTGTTCATATTATACTCTAATAATAACAGTTGCAGAAAAACCAATAGAGGAATTAATAATTTCATCTTTAGAACAGGACTTAACTGGCTTGTAGCAAATATAGCACAGTCACACTCCAAACAAAGAGGCTAATGCAAAATTCTGAACAGTCGCTCACTAAACAGCATCTAACTTAAATGCTGACTCAGACAGACCAGACAGAACTCCCCCCAAAACTGCAGGTGATTATGTTGTTCCAGGTTGTCATGTAATGTAAACAACCAACCTTAACTTCAGCTCTTCCCAGATTTTGTAAGCTTGAACTTGCAGTGAAATACCTTTATGTGATTGTGTTTACACGTGTACACTTGCACGCACACATAAATCCCACAAACATACAAATCAAATAGAAAGAGTGCATCTAAATGGTGCAAGTTTTAGAAGAAAGCACACATTACCTGTAAAGGAAATATTCAAACTGTTCACCTAATATGAACATGTAGCTCCACATTCTGTTATTTGGCAGTACCGTTTAGGCTCCATAAGATGGCAGACCTGCATACATTTAACAGATGTTGGTGTAACAACATTGCAGTAAATACATTATTTTTTAAATGACTGTTTTAAATTGACAGGGCATGTTTTCACTCAGAATGCTTAGAAAGTCATGTATTTAGAATTGTAACAAACCTGGCTTACTACTCCATAACTACACTCTGATGGCTTTAGACATGGCCTATCTAAAGAACTTGTAAGAAAATAAAATGTAGCATCATCACTCAGAGCTGATTGATTGGGAATTACCATTACTTGATCAATGTAATTCTTTCTAATAAACACATAATTGGTTTTTATTCACATTGATTCATGATAGAACTTTTGGTCATTGCAAGCTAACTCTAAGAATATATTGCTGCCCTGAACACACCAAAGCCCTTGAGGTTATCTTTTAAATAGTCTGCTTTACAGGAGACTTTTTGGGGCAACAAATACTTACTTGCTAACCCTGAAATTGGTATATTTATTTCCCGTTGAATGATGGTATGATGTCACTTTAAAAAGGTTTTTTCAGGTGCTCTGACATTAATGTAGTTCTATTATTTGTACAGTCATTATATTATTATTATAGTAAATTAATATAACAAATTTATTTTATGAGTCATATGAGGTTGTTCTGGAAAATACTGTAGAACAAGGTGATGCCTTTAGCAATTCTTTATACCAATTTCCTTTCTATTTGTTAAGATGTCAAGCTGTTTTAGACCTAAGGTATTCAAACATGAATTTTTCAAAAATATTATCACACTTTAAATGACCAGGTAAGAAACAGAATTAGTTTGCAGTCTCACTTTTATGCTTCACTTCAGCAAACTTGAACTCATAAACATTATAATTATACATTAATTAATTTTCCTATAAGGGCTTCATTGCACTTACTCCACTTGGCTAGGATTACAAGGAAAAGCGGCTACATTGTTTTTAATATTTTGAAAGAGTTCTTTGGAAAAAAGACAGTAAGAATTGTTCACGCCAACAGGAAAGCAGCTTGTACTCAGCAGGGCTCTGAAAAGGAAATCACGATAATTTTAAATTAAAAACTGATCTACTTCCAGGTAACCAAATGGAACAAAGAAAATAAATTACCAAGGAATTTAACTCAAAATCCCCACACTAGCATCAAGAATGTTATCCGGAAAACTGTAGTTAGGAAGAAAACTTTCAGTAGAGTAAAAAAATTGGGCTGTTATGCTCATATGCAAATTTGTAATTTTTCCATATGTAAACATGCTCTTTAATAATTGCTTAGCAGCAAAACCTTATTTAAAACACTGCTCCCTGACACATTCACGGGCGTCTTGCTGACTCACTCTTCGAGAATGGGATTTTGAAAAAGAGCAATGAAAACACTCCACTAACAGAAATACTGAAGAATTTAGATAATGAGTGTCTGTAACCTACTTCTACCTTTAGACACCTATTGTATCAAGCTTCATAGATGTGCCAGGAAGTTCTTGCTTTTTGAAACCTCCATCATTTCTAAAGCAGTCCTGTAAAGCTTCTTACTGAGAAGGCTTTCTCTGCCTCTTGTTGATCTATGTTTATTTCAATTAGAGTCATACAAAAAACCCTCACAAGCGGTTACGGCATCTCCGCAGCCCCTTATGCAACAGGGCTGTGGCCGGGCCCGAGGGGCTCCAGCCCCACACGGATGCACACCAGCCTGGTGTGCCTCGGCACAGCTTCGCAGATCGGGGCTAATTCTGCAGAAGCATCTCTTTTGTGCTGAAGGATTTTGCAGCGTTTCAGCAAGATATTTCAGCGATCAGTCATCACTTCGCGGTGCATATCCTCCCCCAGCTGCCACTCAAGCTGTCACTCGGAGCAGCGGTCCAAGAGACGCTTCTCACACGGGCAGCGCAAGGGCAGCATAAGCAAGTTTGTTCTGCCACATTTTGCACCTCTGGCACCCTGAGTTGTGGAAAAGGATTGAGAAAAGAGGCTTTGTCTTTCTGCTGCTTTTTTACGTAGAAACCCTGGTCTAAAGAGGTCACGGACTGAGGAACAGCTTCTTCCTGCCAGCTCTGGCTTACGAGCCAAGCCATTGCTATTGCTGCAAGCTGCAGCGTTAGGAAGAGGCGGGAAATCTTCCGCAGGGACTGTGGATGCTGCCGAGAAGTGCCGAGAGCGCCCGGCGCCGACCAGCGCTGCGGCCAGCGCGGGCTGCGGGCGGCCATTCCCGGCGGGGCCGCGGCCGCCCCCCGGCAGCGCGCTGGCACGCGCACCCCAGCATCCTCACTTGACGCATTGCAGGTGCCCCGCGACCAATCAGAGGCCTTGACTCTTACCAGATAACCATTGCAGAGCTCCGCTAGCCAATCAGGCGCTCCTTGACAAAGTGCTGCCTCAGATGCCTCAGCACCGCTTCCGTCGGGTGTCGCCGTGCCAGGCGGAGGTAACCTTCCGCGAGAGTATATAGGTCCCGCCGCCGGCCAGCGGCTCGCTGGCGGGAGCTGCCCGCCGAGGGACGGAGGGAGCCGGGCTTGGAGCGGCCGCCTCGGCGCTGCATGCCCCTCGCTGGCGCTGCAGGACGCGGCAGCGCGCGGGGTGCAGCCGCCATCCCCGGGCAGCAAACAGCCGCCGAGTCCGGCACAGTGCCCTGCGCTGCGGCCCCGTTGCCTGCGGGACAGTGGGGGGAAACAGGGTCCCTCGGGGGCTCCGGGAAAGCGAAGCGGTTTGTGCTGTGCCGCCCGGGCCCTTGCTGGTGGGTGTAACGTTAATCGCCATCGGCTGTTCCTGCGTGGAGAGCGGGAGAATCGCCAGCGCCCAGCCGAGCCAAAGCCTCGGTGCAGGCGAATCCCAGAGTGCCTCCAGAGGAGCTGCAGAGCTGCCTGTGCCAAGCTGGCAAATGGCATCTGCGAGAGGCGCAGCTGAGAGCCTGCAGTGGCTCTCGGCTAATTGCAGATGCCGGCAGGAGCCGCAGTGCTGAGCGGCTCCGGGAGAGGTGCGAGGGGCACGGCATGAGGGAAGCCTGGTGTCTTAACAAATGGATTGGATCCTCTCTGGCTGAAGTCCCCTGCATATGGACAGCTATTTCTCTATACCCTTCCAAACACCTACCATAGGTGTACCTGCTTAAAAGTCCACCTGCTTCCCCATAGCCGCTGACCACGTAATAAATCCACTTCACTCTGGAGTATAGGTTCAGGTGTAGCTGTGTTTTCATTCCAGTTCTGCAATGCGAGATCACTCTCTAAAGGATGCTCCCTGGCCCTGGTGGCTGAGGGTTTGCTGCAAGGATCTCAGGACAGACAAAATTCTAGCAATAACTTTTTTCCAGGAATTAAGCTAGATGACTACTTGGCACCCATGGACCCATCACAGAACAGAGTTAATTTTTTTCGCACAAGGCTGTGGGCCATCACTGCATCCTGAGAGAACAACAGGAGACAAACTAAAGAAAGACGTGGGAGGGGGAGTAGGAAGATATCTATGTTTAAATGATTTGACCCCATAATAATAATAAAAAAATAGCCTATTTTGAGTCTTTTGCTTTTTGCTTATTTAATGCTGAATATCTTGTTTCAGTTATATTTTAGCTGAGTGGATTGGTGTTCCGTAAGCCCCTAAAATAGAATATGGAGATAGAGACAGCAGAAGCGGAATGGTTGCCAAAGTGAAATGATCTGGAGTGCTGAGCACTGCATCAGCCCACACACAGGCCCACCCCAAGGATAGTGATGCAGAGAAGATCTTAGATGGTGCTCCCTGCTTGGAAAAATGATGTCAGTATTGGCAGACCCGAAACTAAACCAAAGGCTAACCAAAATAAATTCACTGAATGTACTTCCTTCTGTATAGCATAAAACCCCCCGTTCTCTGTGTAATGCACCTTTGTGTTAGGCTTGTGCTCTTTAACAGCGCTGCTGACAGCTTCACAGCCAGCACATAACAGTGAACTTACTAAATATAAGTACTTCATTAGCATCTAGAATACTTCTGCTACCACAGGAATAACAACAAATAGCCATACTGTGGGGAAGGTCAATGCTGCTTGCCAGGAAAGGTGTGCACAAAGTGCTACATGCCTGGGACAGACCGGATTTTAGGCATATTTTTATTCCACAGAAGCTGATAGCCTCAGAATAAAGCAGGCAGAACAGAGGTTTAATTAGGTAGCTGATGTGAACTGTACCCTCACAAAAAATGCCAGGAAGACTATGAAGCCCCATGGGACAGCTCTACTTTTTAAGTTTACAAAAAAATATGGCTTTTCTTGGTACAATTTCTGGAGTTTTAACGATGGGAGTTGCTTTAAGAGACGCATATACTGAGGGTTAGACATTTTAAAAGTCTGAGCTTCACATGAGCTAGTGTCCCCAAAACTGAAAACCTAAAGATCTACACAAAGAACTGGATCAAAGAGAAACCTTAAGGGGGATATCAGAACCTACATTCTGGAGGCATCAGATGTCCCAAAACACTTTACAAGAGATGAGCCCTCAGGAGAGGACTTGCTAGGTACTGCCATGGAATGTTCCCAGGGAAGAGGCAGTCTATTGGCTCTCTGACAATAGGTACAGAGATTGGAATTTATAGTTTTATACTAGAAATACATCTTCTCCTCAAGGTTGTTGAAAAAGTAGGGTTTTTCCTCCCCAGGAAAAAAAAGAGTCGATAAGTTGGAGAAGTTATTTCATTGCGAGGGATGCATTCACAAACAACATAAAATAGCTGTCCAAAGAAATGCAATGATTCCATAGTTTTCTTTCTGTGTGTAAGACAGGAAGAAGTGTTATTGACAATGGCTTCCAGCATCTGTAATTTGGGATGCATCTATACTTCCCACCTCAGGCCAGCTTGGCAGTGTGGCAGATTAGAATGCTGCATGTGTCTTCAACAACAGTATTTGCCATCCATTATTAACTCAGGTGGTTTTGATCTTGTAGCTTCTTATCCTCAGATAAGATTCTATCCCAAACTTATTGAAACACCTTGATTCAACTGTCTAAGGGAAAGGAAGGGAAGAATAAATCCCAACTCATGCAAATTAACAAGGATTTATTGACTTCAGGGCATGTTTACATTGCTGAAAATCTGTACCATAAATTACGATTCTGATTTAAAATTAAGATCACCCTTGAACCACATGCGGAGTTGTTGAATTTTTTATCATTAGCTGTAGCATGAAGACTTATGACACCTCTACCTGACACAAATTTCATTCAACATAGACCTACTACACAATTACAATTTGGAGTTAAGTGAAGGAGGCTTAGCCATTAAAGGAGGTATCTGTGGATTTTAAATACCTGTCTGCTTATATCATATATATTCTTTATATTTGTTAAGTCTGGAATTTTTATTGCAAAATTGATATCCCAGTTTGCCCCACAGGAGTATTCAGAAGAAGTACTTGTGGTCAAAGGGACAGTGTGTGAAAAACAATGCAAACAGCTCATTTAATAATTTCCATCATGTAAAAAAGCAATCCTAAATATCTGTGAAGATTTCTTTCCTATGTTAAGCAGGACAAACTGACACGAAGAACAACATTCCTGGGGATGAACAAAATTATTTCCAGCCTTTCTTCAGCACTTAAATTCTTAAATATACTTGTTTACCATTGTTTATTGTATCATTATAAGTTATATTAGTTCAAAATCTGTAGCAAATGGCAACAGCTGTTCAGCTTTTATCAATTCTAATGCAGAGATTTAACGTATAAAGTAAACTAGTTTTTGGCCCACTCATTTTTCCAGTGTATTCTTAAGAAATAAAATGCAAACTCAAGACATTCCTAATAAGGTGAATCTGACAAAAAAAAAATTTGTTGTTTATTACGTTACATCACTTAAAAATTTGAGGAATCCATCTACTGAAATTAGAAACAGAATTTTTCCTGTCATTAGAATAACCATTCCTGTAAGCATTGTTCTATACAGAATATTTTTAAATATATTTATGGTAAAAATATATTACTTCCCTTTGACAGATGTATTACCTGGATTCATCATCAGGGAATATAGTTCTTATACATGTATCTGTCAGTGAAAAAGCAAGACCTGGGTATGCTTGACAATGTTATAGAAAAATATGTAATACTTAGCAAACACACAATACATAAATATCTTTTCCTCTTCTGCATTCAATTCTTGAAAAATCATGGATACAATTTGGCTTTTATCTGTAAAAACACTAACGATAACAAAACACAGAAAAATGGAGCAAGTAAATTGTTTATATCATGAATCATCCAATGTTTACCTTTTTATGAAACTGGCAACTGCAAAAACTGAGAAGGAAAATCCTGTTTTCACATATTCCAGTGTCTCTAGAGAGCTCTTCATAGGATTATGAAGAAAGGTTGGGGATTTTAAGACTGTGTGGAAAAGTTTTGGTGTTTTTTCATATATTTTACATTGCAAGTGTTAAAAAAAAAAAAGTAAGGAAAAAACCATTGGTTTAAAAGAATTGGTTTATGATGTTTAATCTGCAAGATACTACATGAATTTGCAAGAACTATATGTGGATGCAGGTCTATAATTCCCATGTTTCCAAGTCTTTTAAAGACAGGATCTTGAAGGTTCCCAACTCAAATTATGCAACGTTTAAAATATGAAACTTTTCAAATTACTTGGTCTCAAGGATGCCATTTTACATATATACATGAAAAAGGACTCACTGATTTAATTGCAATGTGTAAATGATTTAATTCTAACTAATGGTTAAATTAGTTTCATAGAAACATGTAAAACTTTACAAGACAATAGGCACTCAACATAGGTAACAATACCAATTAATCAATTACATAGATGGCCTTCAAAAACTAAGTCTTCAGTGAAAACCCATAATTGTATGTGATTATTGATGCACATCAGTGGGAATGAGGCAAATGTAAATAAAATCACAAGAATATAAAAGATTGAGAAATTTGGGGTTTTTCAAAATCTCTCTCAGAAAAGAAACAGTTACCTACAGGAATATGTATGTACCCATTTAAAAATGCTCCAAGATCCAGAACTTTAAATATTAATGTGAAAGCAACTTTTATTTTCATCTCTTGTAAAAATAAATTCTCTTCTAGCTTTTTATTTCATTGGAGTTCCACCCACTTACTTGCAATCTTAGTGATGCTTATATAGTCTATAAAGATACTTGCTTAGGTCTTCACAGCTGCCAATGGCATTTATAATCATTAATTTTTGTGGAAAAGAGTCTCCCCAAAAAACATTACCTATATGAAGAGGAATTTGTAAACAGTGTAAAAAATTGATATACCAACAGAAGTCCAGTTGACTTGAAAAACAGTACAACAAATTTAGTTTAGGTAGCTCACACATTTAACTGGCAATATACCATGCATGAAAACTAATCATTATTAATTAATCATAATTTTTTCCAGTTGAACAGATGTTGCATACAAAAATATACTTGAGTTTGGCTTCTTGTATTTCTAACTGGGTATTTAAACTGGTTATTTATGCTTATTGCCATTGTATCAGCCTCCCAGCTGTGCATTAAATGATATGACAAACTTCTGTCCATCTGTTCTCACATCCATTCTCTCAGGACAGATGTCTGTGGAATGTTTTAATTTATTTCTCGGGGTTTTTAAAACTTACATATATATATATAACATAAGAAAATAGTTAGTACATGTGAGGCCATATTCTTCAGTGCTCATGTTGACAAACAGCCAAAGCTGAAAAGCACACCTTGTATGTACCTAGTAAGTTTTATTATTTTGTCAGGTTCTCAACAGAATTTCTCCTTATATCTTAGGCTGCTCCCAAGGAATGGACATGTTAAGTCTCTGCAGAAACAAAGACCAGCTGTAAGACTGTAATCTTACCATCCCAGCAAGGCAAAATTTAGGAATATAATATGAGGTAGAATGGTTGCAAGTCTTCATTGCAACCATTTTATTTATTTAACAAATAAATTTATGAAATAATATTTTCTTACCGTTACAGTTCAAACACAAGTCAACAAGACCATACTTAGTGATTAAAGTAATTTATAACATTTATCCAGTCAAAATTCATCTTAAGAGCTATTGCATAGCCTTCTGTTCATAGAAAAGCACTATGGCAATGGGATGGCCAAGTTCTCTGGTGTCAGGCACAAACTCTGAGTAAATCCATGGCCCAGTCCAGCTCCCATTGAGATTCAGGAGATTTTGAATGAGTCTGTAGAAGATCCTGGCAAATCATTTGACATTGTATATCATTGGAATGACAGCAGCATTTCTTGCCTGGCCACAACTGAATGTAAGTTTTAAGAGAACAAAGAATACTGATCAAGGTCTAGCTGTACGATTGAGTGAAAGCAAATTTACAAGGTGCAAGTAGCTGCCAATTTAGATGATTTTTATTTGCATAAATAAGCAGCAAAAGATTAGTATTCTGTTTTGTTTACATTTCTCCTTGCCATATGTCAAATTAGGAAAAAAATCCCCTTAATCAGAATGGTATTTTGGAAAATGAACTGTGAAATATTTTCAAATACAGAATGATGCAATTTAAATAGAAACTACTGCAGAACTCAACTGTAGCACCTTACTTGATCATCCTGTTTTTTTTTTTTTTTTAATAAAGCAAGATAACTATATTCCAAACTACTGTAAAAGTAACTTGATTTCCAAATTTCATTTTAAATATAAATGAATTATTAATATGAACCATCAAGAGTTAGGAAAAGAAGATACAAAAGGTTAAAAAAAAAAAAAGATATAGGAAAAAATGCACAGCAATCCTTCTCCTCCTACTCAAAGGCCCTGATAATCTTTGGCAATATTCATTGAATGTTACTAAGTGGCTTTCTACATCACATTTCCAAGTTTCATCACGTATGTCCAAACGCTGGAATGCTGGTAGTTTGTAAGAGAATCTACATAAATTTTAATTACTTGTCTTATAGTCTCCTCAACAGATGAATCTAATCCCTTCACTTTTTAACAAGTGAAGGTTTGGATCAATGGAAGAACATATTACATGTGCTTAAAATTAACTTTAAGGAGATTGAAATAAAGCACTCACATTCTAAACTGTCACATTTAAATGTTGGTAAGATCATTCTTCTGAAAATACCTTTTCTTTGCAAGATAATTTTACAAATTTACTAGCCCAATATTTATGTAGTGTTTTAACAATGCAATCTTCACCTAAGACAAACACAATAAGCTGAACAATTTGTACATGAACATTGTTCTTCACATATCCCTGTGAGTCTCAGAGAGTTCTAAGTTTCACTTATTCAAGTAAACACTCTTGTAGCTTACACCAATCAAACATTGTGCCATGCTTTCCAGAAAGAAATGGGGCTAGGAAAGTAAGAGCCTAAAATTGCTGGTCTGGTTTGAAAATGAAAGATCAATTATTTCCATCTTCTACCACAGGGAAAGAAAAAAAAAAATGTAATCAGCATCACTATTTAGTAGTTAAAAAAAAAAAAAAAAGGCATATTAAAAATAGGAGGCTGGGCATTCCACATCTAAAATGGAAGCTGTCTATAAACCTATCATTTGCAGACTAGCCAGCTGCACATTGGTTTTCTGACACCATTTCATACAGTAGTTGCTATACAAATGTCAGAATGGTTTGGGAACCAAAGTCTCACACTGCAAGCAGGTAACTGCTGTGCTTGCCAATCTATCACTATGTTCCAGAAAGGCAAGCAAATAAATTGTAACTTCAGTGGCAGAGCTATTGAAACTGTTAAACAAACAGAACCAAACTGATTTTGTCTTTATTTCAAACACTGAAAGTACATGTGATTTTTCAAAACCAGAACAGACAAATTTCAAAAGATTTAGTGCTATATTGCAAGCAGATTTATCAGAATTATGACCTCACTGGAAATACTGCAAGCCTCCCGAACCACAGAGAGGCCCAAAGTAAAACCTTCAACTAAAAATATCTCGAACTACAACAAATCTCAAAATCTAAGGGAACCTGTCATGAATGGAACCAAAATCCTATATTCCAAAGTGGGTCCATGTGTTTGTGCTTCCGTGCCTGTTAAAGGAGGCACAGTGTGAATACTACAATATTTTTAGGGGTTATTACCAGTGTATCCTCAGAGCTGACAGGGAAGAAATGAAGAATGTAACACTGTGACATCAGGACACGGTTTTGCTGCCTCTCAATTGCAGGCTTCTGAAGGGGCTGAAGTGACACCTCAGTTGTAGACATCCGATTCTGGATTGAATCTCATCGCCGCCTGGATTTTGGTGCTTGACAAACGCCCTATGATTAATAAAAAGGCAGCTGTGCTCGCTTCAATATTTTAGTTTTACAGTCGCTGTCATGCCTTCTCACCGTAAAAAGAGTCCTTTATTAAAAGTTTCCCCCGTCCCCGCGCCATCATCCTCTCCCAGGTGCCGATCCGGGCTCCCCGGGGGAGCTCAGGCCCGCCCCGCCGGCGGAGATGCTGTCTAGAAAATTTAAAAAGCACCAACTTGGCCGAGATGCCCTCGCTCCGGGGGTTCTATCCTGGAGAGCGGCGGGGACCGGCGGCAGAGCTCCCCGCGGGCTGCGCCGAAACCAGCGCTCGGCAGAGAGGAGCCGGAGCCGGTGCCGGGCCCGCGCTGCCCTCGCCCCTCCGGGGCGCTCGGCCGGGGGCTGCGGAGCGGGAGCGGCCCGCCGGGGGAGGGGCCGGGCCGCCGAGGGGGCAGGGCCGCCCGCCGCAGTCACCTCGCACATACCGCGCCGGGAGGAGGGAAAAGGGCCCCGCTCCGGCGGAGGGATACAGCCCCACGTATATAGCGGGCGGCGCAGGCTCACAGCCCCAGCACTCTGTGAGCCGCGCCGGGAGGAGGCAGCAGCAGCCGCCGCCGCTCGTGGTCGCGCAGTTCGTGCAGCCGCCACCGGGCCCGCCGCCGCCGCGCCATGGTAGGGGGCTCGCTCGCTGGACAGGCCGGGCGCGGCGCGGGGTGCCCGGGCTGGCGCGGGGGCTGGTGCGCAGTGCGCTCGCTGCGGGGCTGGGGATGGTCGGGTTGGTGGAGCCGGGCTGGCCCCGGGGAGGAGCGGGGGTGGGGTGGGGGCCCTTCCCGCCCGGGTCTCCGCGGGGGTGAGCGGGTTGGTGGCTGCGGACTCTTCCTATCCCTACCCCCCGCCGCCTTGCGCGGGATCGCCGCGGAGCTGCGGCCCTTCCTCTTCCGCCGCTTCCTTCCCCTTTCCCCGGGCCTGCCGTGTGGGCGACCGGCCTCGCGCCCTCCCGCCCCGCCTCGCCCTCCCTCCCCTGCGGAAAGGGCCGGGCGCGTCTCCCCGGGGCCGCGGCCCCAGCGCCGGGCAGGGCGCGCTGCGGGGCGGGGCGCGGGTTTGCGGGCGAGGATCTCGCTCGGCTCCGGCACCAGCTGCACTGCGCAGGGAGCGGGGGGGCGGCCGGGGGAGGGCACCGCGCTGCAGCTACTGCGCCCCCCCCGTCCTCCCCAGTCCCCCCCCCAAAAAACGCAGCCGCGGCGGCGAAGCCCATCGCTGTCTGCATTACATCATGTCTCCTCCTCTTCCTCCCGGCCCCCGCGCACCCCCCGGCCGCGGGGACCGGGGCGCTGTGCGAGCCGCTCGGTTGGAAGCGGCCCAGCTCCTGCATGGGGGGCTCGGGGCGGGAGAGGCGCAGCCTCCCCCTCTCCCCGGGGGCTGCGGGGGAAGAGCTCCTGCCCCAGCCGCCCGCTGGAGGAAAGGCGATGGGGAGGGAAGGCTAGCCGCGGAGCCCGGGCGCCCTCGCGGTTGAATGATGAGGACGTGGTGTGGCCGGCGGCTGTAGAGGGAGGGAGGGGAAACGGGGACGCAGTGCAGCAGTGGGTGGCTGCTGGCCGGAAAGGGCGCCTGTTGCGCCGGCGGGCTGCGAGCCTCCCGCCCGGCCGGGCGATGCCCGCTGAACGCATCGCATCATCTGCCGGTGCTGCCGGCCGGCCAGCGCTGACAGCAGGAGCGAGGGCTGGCGTTTTCCCGGCGGCTTTTCGCTTCCTTGGAGAGCGGAGAAACAGTTGCAGACTGACCTCTAATCGCTTTTTGGCAATCTGGGTGTTCCTCGACTCTGTCTCTCCATCTCCCCTTGCCGTAGGAGAAGGCTGACATCACCAGGACAGGATTTGATTACTTGGCTGGGTGGGGTGATGGCTCCAGCCCTGGCTGGGTACCTTTGTCCTGTAGCAAGAGGATAGTGGCTTTGCCTGTTGCTCGAGAAGGTGAACCCCTTGACAGTGTAGGGTCGGGTTGTGTCCTCGGGCATCACCAGGTGTGCGAAGGCTTTGGGATTTTGTTTTTTGGATTTTTGTTCTTTTATTTTTTTTTTTATTTCATTTGAAATATGATTTTTAGAAACGTTCGGCGAGCTCTGATTAATGGGGCAATGAGCTGGTGCTGTGGGCTGGAGTTTTTTTGCCAAGGTGTGGCTCTGTTTCCTGTTCTGCAGGGCAGTGAGTCTGTTATGTAAATTCCTTAGATAATCTTTAAGTGAAACCTCGAATTTTCTGGAAAATCACAAAGTGCAGGAAGTCGAGCTGGCTTTTGAACACAAGCTTTTCGCAGTTGTTAAAGAAGACTGTATTTAGCTGTTAGCATTTCTACCCTTTTCTTCCTCCTCCAACACGCTGCATTCGGGGAATTGTTTAATCATTACATACAGACCTTAAAACAAACCCCATACCTAATTACAGATAAGATCTGTGTATTTCCCTTAACATATAGAGCAGATTTTAAAGCTTATCTTTTCCTCATATGCAAGAGCTTAACATTGTATAGCTGATTAATTCTCCTCGTATTTGTTGCTCTTTACTGCAGTTAGATGATTTTTATACTTGATATTTTAGGACAAGAAGGATTTGCCTGCCTTCTCTGACCTACAAAATTCTCTGTCCTATTCATAAAACTGGTCCAGTAAAATGTGTTTAAAACAAGTTAGCACTTCTTATTCTTCAGTATCTGTTATTAGGCATGTAAAATCCTCTTTCTTTTTTCCCCTTTACCAGGAGAAGGCATTTTCTCCATAAAGAACTAGTTAGCTCCTTTGAGTCCAAACAGTGGAGCTTTTTGTGATGCTCTATCCATACACAGGGAGAGGCTTCTGGAAGGATGTGGCTATCACTGTAAAGCTCTAGAAAGCCCTTTTGATTGCTCACTGAGCTCTATACCTTTATATGCAGCAGTGGCCCCTTGGTGTACAGAAGGTCATATGCAGGCATTTTAAGTCTTGCCACCTACAATTATGTATAAAACAACCTACATGTCAGGGTGAGGCACCTTAAACTGCTTGGCTGAATGGAAAAATAATATGATGGGTGAAAACTTAATTTTCTTTGTCAGAGGTGGCAAAAATGTCTGTGACACGGAGGTGTAATTGGCAATATCCCAGCAGAGCCCATTCTGTGGGTCTGGCCGGGGCTGCGGGCGCTGCAGTGAGCTGGGCAGGGCTGGAGCAGTGGGTGGCAGTCAGCCCACATGGGTGCAGTACCCCCACGCTCTGCTGGCCATGGCATGTGCTGTGAAACCCCTAACACGTGGCATTAGGGGGTTTGTGCCTCTCTGACCAATTGTGTCCTTTGCTGGACCAAACTGGATTCACCAAGTTGCAGGATGGCGTTCAGTTCTTCATGTGCAGTTTAAACCAAGTTAGCCTATGTGCCTTTGGGAACAGCTGCATGGTGTAGGTGAGTGCAGAGTTCTTGTGAAGACAGAGTTCCAGGGTTTGAAAGTGACTTTGTGAAAGTAAGGATAAATTGCTTCTGAAATTTAAGGGAAGTGCCTCATGGCTTGACAGAGCTGGAGGTAAACAGCATTCTAAAATATTCTATTCTTCGTGTAGGCTGATCAGCTGACTGAAGAACAGATTGCTGGTAAGTGTTTTGATGATAATTTCTTTTTTTTTTTTTGCTAGCTCTTGTGACTAAAAGAAAATATATTATCTCAAGCATAGTGGGGAAAAAAACATCTTTGACAATTTAAAATCTGCACTATCACTTTTGAAATGCACTCACTGAAAAAAAACTCCCAAACAAAAAAAAGACAAATATTCTGGAAGATTACTGGTTCAATGCCTCTTAATTTAGGCTTTTTACTCCTTGGACTACAGATAATGAATTTTTTTTTTTTTTAGATGTTTAGACTTGAGCCAAGTTCTCCTAGATCTCTTGCAAATAGAAATAATTGCGAGACTTGAATGAGCTACTTAGAGTCAAAGCAGACCTAGGTACTCTTAATAGAGTGAAGATAAACAACAAATAAACCTCAGATTGGTTTATTGCACATTGTTACAAGCCAGTGTCTTTTAAATAAATCTTTTAATAAACTGTCTGTAATTCAGACTGGTCAGGAGAAGGAGCATTATTTGACCTCTGGAGACCAGTTCCCCATTTGTGGCTGACACTAATTCTTATTGTCTCCTGACTTAAAAAGAAGTGGTAAATGACAATGCTTTTGTTCTTGTAAGTCTGTTAATTGTAAAGGGAACCCGGTGGCTCCTTTCACTTATTTCACACAGCTGCTGTTTGTGGAGCAACTGAGCCTCAGGCAAGATGCAGATGCATGGAAATGAATTACAGAGTTTAATGCAGATAAATAGCCACATGAAATGAGTTTGGATTTACTGTGGAAATTGTGTTGGTATTGTAAGTAATTTTTTATTTGTATTTGAGAGTGTTAATTCTCTCAATACAGGGACAGTTAGCTAAGAAAAATGTTTCTTAGAATTGTACCAGGCTTTGTCAGTAGAGTGCATTTTTAGTCTGTGGTTTTCTCATGCTGGTGATGTCTCTAAACACTGGGACTGTTTCTGCCTCTAGAATTCAAGGAAGCCTTTTCCCTATTTGACAAAGATGGTGATGGTACTATCACAACAAAAGAACTGGGAACTGTCATGAGGTCACTGGGTCAAAATCCAACAGAAGCAGAATTGCAGGATATGATCAACGAGGTAGATGCTGATGGTAAGTGTTGGGAAGGTGCTATGATCATCTTTAATATGTATGGCCTCCACACCTGGGCTTCAGCTGCATAGGGAAGACTCTGACATGGTGCCCTGAAAGCAGTTTCAAAATGCTGAACAGGTGTCAAAGATGCTGACAGTATTCATGAAACTAAAAACAGGCAATGGGCAGAGACAAAGTTATGCTATTTGTCTTTAATATTTTATGGGTCACAGGCTTCCTATTGCTATCTGACTTGCCCTGACCTGCCATTAACCTGTCTTTCCATCCAGCTTTTCTGTATGTGTTTTGTCAGCCCATGCTGGTTTTAATAGCTTTACCAATGTCTATGGTTTTGACTAAGGCAAAAAGTGTGTTAGGAGTGGAATAGTGTTTTCAATGGAAATTTAGCAAAACAGGAGGAGACTACATAGACTATCTAATGTATGAAATCCCTAATAGATTGTGAGGGGCTGTTGGAGGTGTAAGGCAGGAAACCCTTCTCATGTCAAAGCTGATAGAATTATTTTAAGTGAACTCCAGAAAGTCCACATTGAAACAGATACTGTGTTTCTGAACTCCACATAGGCTAACAGTTTTAAAAAGGAAAATTATTTCCCCTGCTCAGGATGTCAGGCCTTTAGCTTTGTATGTTGATTGTGATTTTTCTCGAACTTTTTTGTAAAAGAAGAGTGGAAGTGTATTGGCAAGAGTATAAATTATTGGATTGTCAGGCCATATTAATTAAACTGCTTTATTTTAAAAAAAAAGTTTAAGTTGTCCTTAATTGCTAAGTCTTTGCAGAAACTGAAAAGCTTCAGTGTCTGCAGTGATACGTAGAGTTTGTGTATAGTAGCTTCTTTAGGCTGCAGACTAAATGCTTCTCTGGTGGATTTTAAACAGGAGACTTCAGATAAGTATGCCTGCCCAACTATTTAAATTTGGGTTAAAACAGGATGCTTTCCTATTCTTCTGCATGTTCATTGAATGGTTTTTTTCAAAACAGAGTATGAGACCTGTGTTCATATTTTACTGGTATGTAAAGCTGGCCATGGTAAATGGCTGTGTATGTTTCAGGCTGGAATCCCTAGGATGCAAGGATTTTCTTAAATTTCATTTGTTGCACCTTGAATTTGTATGCTTCTTTACATCAATGAGTAGATCTTAGCTGCACAATGAACTGTTTAATGTTGTTTTGTGAAGTACTTAATGTGCCTTTCTGACATATAGAGCTAAATCCTGACTATATAAATCTAGTTTCTTTACTATACCACTTTTTTCCTAGCTTTGAGCAGCCTGAAATTTAAATATTTGCTTTGAATGAAAAGCTTACTCTTAGTGATGAGGCCTGGATACCAGGGATATTCAGTTTTGCAGTAAAATACCTGTAAGAACACATACAGCTTAACTTATCAGTAATAACAAATAAGGTCAATTTTTCTTGTGTCACTGGAATCTATAGATCCCCTTAGGGATCTTATGTTGCCCCTTAGAATGATTTGTTGTTTTTGTGCTGTCAGCTTTGGTTGATAAGGTAATTTTGATTTTTAGGAAGAAAAAAAGTATTTATGAACAGTTTATGAAGTGTGATGTTCCAAAGTATTAGATAACCTGGGTTTGTAATGACAGTTTCATGTGTTCTTCCTGGAAGACACAACTGAGAGATTATAAAGAAATTAAAAGCTTAGTTTTGTGGGATTGGTTATTGGTTAATCTTGAAAAATCAGGCTGACATTTTACTTGTAGCTTAGGTGGAAAATGGTGTGGCTTATCCTTGAAAGAAGGCAGCAGTTGATTTTGTGCTGAAACAGAGTGGCTGTTCTAGCTGCTGCCATGTTGTAATAGCAAAAAAGGCAATGACAGCAATTCAGAAAGAAGAACTAGCTTATCTGTAAGGACAGTTAACAGAGCATCTGGCAGTCTTGTCCCTGGCTAAATCAAATGCCAGATTTTTTTGTTTGTTAATGAAAAAAAAGCATGGAAGTTTAATTTTTGGAAGTTTCTTTTTATTAAGGCAATGGCACTATTGACTTCCCTGAATTTTTAACCATGATGGCCAGAAAAATGAAGGACACAGACAGCGAGGAAGAAATCCGTGAGGCATTCCGGGTCTTTGACAAGGTATTGCTGAAAGTACAGCTACTCTTCCAAAGCAACAATAATGTCTGTTTTCCTTACTGTTGTCTCTCTTCTTATCTGGAAGGAGAAAGAGTCCTCTAGCAGAAGCAGAGGAATTGGAAACATAGCAGAGATTGTTCTGAATACAGAACCAGGACTGTTGCAGCCTGATTCTGCTTGCTTTTTACAGCAAGGTCTAAACTTTAGGCTCCTCCGTGAGGAAAACTTTCTAGCCTTTCCTTAGAAACAGAGATGAGCAGAACTTAATGCTTGGGTGGGGGGTATGTGAGGTGGTTTTTTTTTTTGTGATGTGTGGGTAAAGGAGAGGGATTTTTCTCTACCTTTTGACTTGGGGGAGAATGGGGAAACATTTGCATGGATGCACAAGCTTTTGAAGTCAAGATGATATCATTGGTGTTTGGAGGGACACGAAGTATTGTGTGTTCTCTTTTCAGAATGTCAACATTGAGATTGCTTTCATGAAAACTGAAGAACTCAGCTCCCTTGACCTTATTTAAGAATACCTAGGCATATATCAGTTTTCTAGAGGGGTTCCCCTCTTTGGATTGTTTGAACGTGACAGATGTTATAAAAGAATTGTGTAAAGTAGTGGCCAGTGCAACTGTAAAGCTAATACATGTGCATGTGTGGAAGAAGACTTTTACTACTTTTTATAGAAAAAAATGTCAGTCTCTAGTCCTTTGCTGAAAATGTGGGGGTATTTCTGCAGATTAGATTAGTGTTTAAAGCCACTGAGGTAGGCTATCTACTGGTAATGGCCACATCCTGCTCTAAGATAATGTATTCTTCCAGTCTGTGGAATTTCTAAAAGTGACTGAGAATGACCTTTAGGTTTGGATGTTGCAAATGAGGACACTGACTTAGTGTTGCTGTCTCTTTGCTTTTTAATTTTGCCATAAAACTTCTCTAAACTCCTTATGAGAAGAATTGAAATGGTTTCTTTGATTTATTCACTATCATCTGAACCAAGCAGCCTAACATAGCCAGCTGCAGTTTGGTTAACAAAGAAGAGAAAGTTGTCTTCATTCTTGCTGGTGAGGAAGCAGGTCTCTTTTTGGCCTTGCTTAGGCAGCAGAGACTAAACAAAAACATTTTTGGTTTTGCTTCTGTGTTTATTTTTGAAAGCTCTTTAAAAACATTAAGAATACCTTATCACAACTACAAGTCAGACATGCAGTTGTTATTAGAGCACAATTGTATGGAAGGATGTGGTGTCATGCCTCAGAAGGTGGTGGGACTAATACATACTGCAGTTTGTACAGTGTGCCAGGTCTGTACAACTGTCCCAAGTGCCATAAGGCTGTTTCAGAAGCACTTACTGGAAACCTAAGTGTAGTTTCCAAGTCAGTCGATGTCAGGATTGTTGTTCATTGCTGTGCAACTCTTGTCTCGTAGGATGGTAACGGCTATATCAGTGCAGCAGAGCTACGCCACGTTATGACAAACTTAGGAGAAAAGCTAACAGATGAAGAAGTAGATGAAATGATCAGAGAAGCAGACATTGATGGGGATGGGCAAGTCAACTATGAAGGTAAAAAAATGCTTGTCTTGACTTGAAACTGTTATTCAGACTGAGGAAAGCCTGTTGCATAGGGCATTAATTTTTAATACTTGAGACACTAGTTTATTTGCTTGTCCACTTTGGTGGACAAAGCCTTAGATGCAGTGAAAGGTGCTTTTTTTATGCCAGCTGTGTTTTAGACACTTTTGAGTTGAAGTATGCTGGAGACAGTAAATCACAGTGACTTCTTATTTTTTCAGAATTCGTACAGATGATGACTGCAAAGTGAAGAGACCTCCTTTACACCTTTTTTCCTCTAGAAGAATCAAATTGAATCTTTTACTTACCTCTTGCAAAAAAAAAAATGTTCATTTATTCATTCTGTTTCTGTATAGCAAAACTGAATGTCAAATTACCTTCTGTCCACAAACTGCATGTAATGGTTGGTGGTCCTGTCCCTAAAAGATAAAGTTAAACATCAGTTTTACAATATAAATAATTGTACTACCTTGAAAATAAAAAAAAAAAGGAAGCACTTAGTGAACTCGAAAGTTCCATTTGCTAATGACTATTACACTGTTTGGGCTGGCCAGTTTTTCATGCATGCAGCTTGACAATTGAGCACAGTCAGACATGTGTATTAAAAGGAAAAAAAAAACCTAAAGGATCCACTCTCTTGTTCAACAGTGGATTCTAGTTCAATTTGTAGTATAAATTGTCATAGCTGGTTTACTTTACAATTGGTTTATACCTCAGGATGGTATGCAGCAAAATGGTTGAAGGATGCAAAACTTAAGGAAAATGCCCTAAAGGTTGAATGGTTCTCCTGTACGTAGCAGTGTGCTCCAAAAATAGGATGATCTTAACTATGGATGGCATGTCTGTGTTAAAATACTGGTTTAACATTGTCTGCATTGCACTATAGTGAAACGGGTGTCAGGCTGTTACCGTTCACAAAATTTTTAAAAGAAACCTTCACCAAGGGAGCATCTTTGGACTCTCATATTTTTAAAACCTTCTGTACCATGACTTGGAGCTGGCGGAGTAGCCTGTGGACTTCAGCACAACTATCAACATTGCTGTTCAAGATATTACAATTTATGTCCATTCCAAGTTGTAAATGCTAGTCTTTTTTTTCCAATAAAAGACCATTAACTTAAAGGTGGTGTTAAATGCTTTGTAAAGTTAAAATATATATATATAATTGAGATAATAAACCAAAAAAGCAGTAGGAAGGAAGTGTTTCTATGAATGACTTGCTGCTAAATTATAATGCACATGTATGCAATAAGTTATCCCCTATCTTTTCAAGATGGCAAGAACTGACCTCCTGTAACCCAAGACCTTTGCTATAAATAAATGAACTTGTGCTTGCCTTTCATATTACGACAATGTTAATTTAGTTGGTCTCAAAGTCGTGTAATGCTGACTCGTCAACTATCAGCACAGAAGTAACACCTCATTTCACTACAGTGGAGAGCTCTGAGCATGCATGTCAATACTGGGGAAACATGTATAGGTTGCTTATGTTTTTTTGACAGGTTATAAAAACTAGTTGGAGAATTTAAACAGCATGGACTTCATAGATAGCTGTGATTCTCAAACATGCCAAAAATGCATTTATCTACCCGCAGAAAGAAAACAAAAGGACATCTTACAATATCTATTTAAAAAACCAAATTAAGCCTTTTTGGAAACTGGGGCTATTATGTCTTGACTTCTCAAACACTTGCATGAATTTTGTGGGGTGGAGAAGAGGACTAGGGTTAATTTAAAAACAATCTTGTTACTTCTGCTTTGCATGCACTAGCAGTGCTTAGTCATTCCAGTTCTCTGAGTAAGTGTTCTCTGATCCTTTGGCTTCCCCATGAATGAGTGGCAAAGCAGTTGTGTGCACTCTTCTTTGTCTGAAAGAAGAATGCGTCTCCTCTTTCGTTTTTCTTTTTTTTTTTTTTTTTTTGGAAGCAGAGCCTCCATGTGGAAGGCTTTTATGCTTGGGAGGGAGGGACTACAGCATAATTACTGACTGTAAGTTTTTGTTTCCAAGTGTAATGGGTTGCAAACCGTAGTTGCTTGATTGCATTTGGTTTTTGGAGAGTATTGATACTATCTCTAGGAAGAGATGCAAGTCTCCATTCATCCTGTCTAACTAAGGTATGGTGTGTTAAGAACTTGGTTTGCTCAATGGGGGTCTAGAGACACCTCCAGAAGGCAATTGAGACTACCTGCCTTCAGTGATTTTAATTTCTTTTTTTCCCTGGGGGGGTGGGTGGAATTCTGGGTGACAAGGGACCCAGATACCTTAACCAAGTGCCTAAAAGTTAGATGGGCTGAATGTAGGCAATTGCTTCAGTATCTGTGTTGCAAAGGCTTATTACTGTGGATGTGAATGCTGTCCTAGCAAACTGGCCTCGATGGGAATGTCTGACTAACATTTCAAAGTAGAGTCTTGCAGAGCAGCTGTGATCTGCTACTTTAGTAGTGCTTGAGATGGCTGCACTGATTCTGTAGACCAGCTTTTAAAGAGAACTACTCAAGAGACAGTCAAGGTAGGAACAATGGTTGCAGCTCTGAACTAATTACTTCTGCCTGGGTGTGCAGACATCTTGTCTAGTAGGTAAATGCTCCTTACTATCAATCTGTCATTCACTCATGGTTGGTAGGGTAGTTCACCTAAGAACAGCTGCTTTTAGCTTACTCAGTGTGCTCTGTGCTTGCTAGCAGAGACCTCATCCTGCAAGAGGTTCTTGGCTTGATTAGAAATTGTCTGGCAGTGTGCAGTGTTGGTATGCCCTGTAACTGAATCTGCCTGGAGGTATCTAATTATTAACTGACTTCAGTACCACATCAACCTCGAGTAAATGTATCCTCTGTACAGGACTTAAGCTCTGTTCCCTTCTGCATAGTGAATAACTAGAAAAATGAAATGGTGTCATCAAGGTCTTTTTTAATTTTTTAAATTTTTTTTTTCCTGTGAGTGTGTGTGTGTGGCTTTGGCTTTTTCCAAATGTGAAAGTGTGGGCTGGATACACTTGGTGCATGGCTTAGAAACATGGGACTGGAAAGAACTTCCTGGGTCATCAGATCCAGTCCCCTGCTATTGCAGGCAACCGTGTCATATAATCCTTTTAATAAACTGATCAAGCTTAAACACCTGCTTGTAAGTGGCTTGTTTTCATGGAAGTTCTGTAACTCATGTTGCTCTCAACTGATGCAAATAATATATGAAATATGAAGTTAATCAAAAGGTCCTCCAGCTTAGCTTTAGGTTTTATCATTACATTTATTTACCTGACTTTCTTGAACCTGTTATTATTTGCACAACACTCAGGAAAGTGTTGAGTCTTTACCCCCTCTTGCTATGAATAAGAGTTGGTGTGCTTGCTTATTTTTTTTAATGGAAAAGATGGATGTCTGGCTTGTTGAAACCTGTTAGATATGTTAATTGTCAAGGCAAGAAACAATTGAGTTACTTGTATTTGATACATAAAGTTAAGGCTAGAGTATACATAACCATTTTTAAAACACATCAACTTGCAGTGTAGTTTTATATTTAATACTGAAATTGTACTGCTGAAGTTTAAACTGCTGTTAATCATATTCCTCTTCTGATCATAATGAAAAAATAAAGGGTAAGAAAATGCTTAACATAGATTATTCATTATCATGCTTATTTTGTTAATAATTCAGGCATTTAAACATTTCCAGATATGGGGCATTTGTTCTGTTTGCTGGGGTGGGCTGGAGTGAGGGGTGGGGAGGGTTACTGATGTAGAAAATTCTTAACTCCCAACCATTTGTCACACTTGCACAGCTTCAGAAGCACAGACATCATAAAAAACTTCAAGAAAGGACCCTACACCTCACGGATGCCTTAGATGCACATGTGGGTGGGGCTGATCAGTGGGCAGTGCAATGTCCTGTGCCTGCCCAGGGCAGTGTGCAGCTGGGTAAGGCTGTGTCCCTGTGTCCCGGGCCCTGGAATGCAGCTCGTGTGATGGGAATGCAGATTCCTGGTCCCAGATGACAACATCCTAGACTAAACCCACACTCTTGGGGTTTAGAAATACCAGTTACAGTTTGCTTTTCCCCTGCCATGAAACTCACTGAAACACTTGTTTTGCTGTAATCCAGTTAGAGTTTGGGTTCTTTTTATTTCATAGTTTTGGGGGGTTTTTTTTGGTTGGTTTGTTTATTCCAAACAAACAAATGGGGGTGGGGGGGGGAGGGTTTGCTTGTTTTGGGTTATGGTGTTTTATTGTTTAGGATTTTTTTTTTTTTCCATTTACTAAATGAAATGCGACATAGGACTGTGGTAAAACCACAGCATGTTCTTCTGATATACCGACATAAAACTGTCAAAGTGAACATAGGCAGGGAAGGCTGATGCCCTGGTTCTCCTGATTGACATTTAGAAAACCAAATATTTTATTTTAAAGTAGAGTGGGTGGATCTTTAAAATCAGCCAGCAAGACAAACATACCAAGTTGTGTAGAGATTTTTTCCTAACAGCATTGCAATTCCAAATTATTTAGATTGTGAAGTGATGAATTACATGATGAAATGTGTAAAGAGCTGGGGTTCCAAAGATGCTTGATGTTGCTGGCTATAGAAACATGCATGAAGGCTCAAGTACTTAGCAGATCTTATTTTCTAAGAACCCTTAGGGTAGAAGTCAGAGGATATTTGAAACAGTTGGTAATTTCTTTAATAGTAATAAATTGGGTTTTGAACTGAAGTGAACAAGTATCCCAATAAATGGCAGATCTGCTGATTAGGTAGATACCAAGAAAACCTCTTCCAGTCTCATAGATGATTAGGCACAGTTGTTATGTAGCAGTAGATGAGTGTGTTGCTGTCTATCCGACTGATGACTGTAACCAGGAGCAGAGCACACTTCAGAGCACAGCACAGCCCTTCTGGCTCTCAAACTGTTAAACTCCAGGATAAAACCCCACAAACATTTAACACAAAAAATAATGTTGTAGCATGTGGTTAAATTTGTCCCACACTCCTGTGGAGACCAGCACCCTGTAGCAATGCTACAAAGTTGAGATGCAGGTCTCCCAGCATTGCCACCAGGGAACCTCTAAAACAGATTGCAGGTTGTCCTTTCCAGCATCCCTGTACGTGAGGGACAAAGCCTGGCAGTGGGTACTACAGCTTTCTTTGTGGTGTCTTCTTGTTTTGATCTTTCATAGAAGTTTCATTGACTGGGAAATCTTGCACAGATCTCTGAAGAGCTGCTTTCGTTTCACTTGCCTTAAAAGTCAGCATCCACAGAAATACTGAAAGAATTATTCACAGAGCAACTTTTCCTGACAAAAACAACTCCTAAAATTGTGGTTGAAGTACAATATGAAAACTGTTCTAATCATCTGAAAATTAACCAAAGTTATTTCTGAATATTATTTATTTCTAGATCTCTAAATATGATCTGTTTCAGAAACAGATTCTTCAACAAATGTCATGCTTGCCCTAAAATTTGCAGCATTTAAAATGAACACAATATTTGAATAGGAACCAACTGAATTGACTGAGAAATCCATAAATAGTCATTAAAAAGCATTCCCCACTTTACTAGTTGGCAGTGGGCTTGCCAAAAATATTGTCAATGCTAAAATTCTGAAAAAGGGTATAGTGAAAGAAATGGATGGAGGGAGAATAAAAAGAATATCTGTGCATGGGATGTTTTGTACTTCTGTTCTGCCAAGTATTTGTTGTCCATGAGGCTGTAAATATTTAATTGTGGGTTCCCTGGGCTGTTACTCTGATTGTCCAGTTTTCCTGGCTCCCCATAGCTCCTCCCTGCTCCATGCTAACTTCACATTTACTTGAAAATATACAACCTTGAAAAGCTGTCAGCCTGCTGTTGTTCAGAAGTTGCCAAATGTGCTCTGCTTATTCTCAGCTTAAAAAAAAAATATTTAAAAGAATAATTTCCTCCAGACATTCTGTTAGGAGACAAAAAACGACCACATTTTCATAAGGGTTTTACTGACTATCTTGTGAATTGAAATTTTAGTCCAGAGTATTTAGCTGTCTAGGAATCTCTGGGCAACATCAACAAGACTAGTTTCTCAAGGGTTTTGACATAAATTTTAATGGATATTTCCTAATAGCTCATTCATTTCTTTAGATATTAATAAATAAAAATTCCTACACAAATATACCAGATGCCCTGACAATCAGTGTGCATGATGCTGTCCACCTTACATAGCTGAATTAAAGACAAGTAGATTGAATCAGTAAATTAAGTCAGTAAGTAAAACAGATTTTTAGTGTCAAAGAAGATATCTTGCACTATGGTATAGTTACAAATACATAGTTAAATTGTGAAATAGCCTTGCTGATTTATTTTTCCATCAAATTAATTTATAGAGGAAGGTAATTTCTTAAGTAGCTCAGGTTATTCTTTTCTGTATTAAACACTTGCACACATGGGAAATACAATCAGAGAAAATTGGTCTTAGGGCTAGCAAAACTATACTCAAAATTAAAAAAAAAAAAAATTAAGGTTATCCATGAAACTTGAGAATGGCCTATTGCAAATATGATTGCAAAAATCATGACACTGTCTTACCTCATTCTAGACTGCCCTCAGCATCCTTCCAGCACTGTATTAAACATTTCATTGCTACTTTCCTTTTGACTGCACCGTTCTGTCCATACCCACTACCCAGCTCTTTCTTCAAAGCCAGAATTACCATTTTCCTATGACACTTAGGTGTCTGAGTGCTTCACTAATCCTATGTGCTTTTAAGAACACACAGTGAATTGAGGACATCCTTTATCCTCACCAAACAAAAGGATCCAAAGTGCACAGAAGTCCAAAGCAGTATTTCTGAGTTCAATCTGAGGCATTTTCATTTGTCAGAATCAGAATCATGCCTGATGTGTTGTACAAAGACACCTTGTCAGTAAGGGCATCCTTCAGGTCTGAAAACCAGTCTGAGCCTCTGGGTCAGGCCATTGTTGTCCAATGCTCCTGGAAGAAGTGACTGCCTGTAGACAGCTGAGTCTGAGTGGTTGATCCCACCCCACACAGTGCTCCATGCAGAGACCAAGAGCTCTTGTTTTCCAGGGCAGTCATTGCCTGGCAGGTCAGCTTCTTTGTTTCAGCCCCCATATCACTTGCTGTGTGTTGCCTTGTTCATGCAAAAGAAGAAAATACATCAACTAGGCAGCATTTCTTTCATTGCATCACACCAATTCATGCCCAGAGCAGCAGGGAAGAGAACAAACTGAAGAAAACAGGATGGTTTCATGCTAGGACCACAAAATAGGGGGTGCTGGTGGTGGTGATGGTTTGTGAAAGGAGAGTAGGGGAATAAAAGTGGCAAACCCCCTCAATTGCAGCACTTTGTGCTTTCCTGCATAACCTTGTACTTTCATTGCTGTTTCAATCCTGTTATTTATTACCACAAAAGGGAAAACAGAACTATGTCCCCAGCACAGGAAACTCAGTTGTGTGGCATCGTGGTGACACCCCAGTGAGCCATCATCTGAGCTGCTGCCACTGGGTTCCACACAGAGCTCTGTGACCCTGAGGTAGCAGAGGAGCAGCAAGAAAAGCTCTTCCACTTCCTCAGCCAGCCCAGCATGGGGACAGAGCTCTTTGCCCACAGATTTGCAGAGATGTGGATTCAGGACTGTGGAGCAGCTCAGGGCTCTGCAGGAGGCTGTGCTTTAATTGTCCTAAGCTTTTCCACCCATCCCCTGTAACCATGACCCCATACCTCCTGTTCTCTTCCTGGCCTACCTGCTCCCTTCCTCTCCATTTTATTCTCTACCCATGTTAGGCCCAGCTTGTACCTCTCAGACTTCTCTAGGTTTCTTTGTCCCACAGTCTGTGCTCCTTTTTCATTTCTGCACACATGGGTTAACCCCAGTTGGGAATTCAGCCCCACCAGCCCCTGGCTTGTTTTCCTCCTCAGTGGGATGGGGGAGAGAATCAGAAGAATGAAAGTGAGAAAATTCATGGGTTGTGAGATAGAGAATTTGGTCAAGAAAGATCATACATGTGCAAAAGTAAAGCAAAACAAGGAATTATTTCACTAATCCCCTTGGGCAGGCATCCCTAGAAAGGCAGGGCTCCATCCCACATAATGTTTATTTGAGAAAACAAACAAAATAACTCTAACAACATCCCCCACTTCCCTCTTCTTTCCCCAGACTTTATTGCTGAGCATGTTACCATATGGCATGGAATATCATGGGATGGTTTGGGTTGGAAGAGATCTAAAAGATCATCTAGTTCCAACAGTTCTTCTACTAGACTGGGTTGCTCAGTGTTCCCATCCAGCCTGGCCTTGAATACTGCCAAGGATGGGGCATCCACAGTTTTTCTGGGCAGTTCCCTTTGCACAGTTGGAGCTGGCTCTGCTGGCTGCCCTTCCTCACAGTCTCTGTGCTTCCCCAGCCTGCTGGCTGGTGGGGTGGGGTGAGAGGCCAAAAAAATCCTGATGTTGTGCAAGCAAAGCTCAGTGATAGCTAAAACATTCCCTTGTTATCAACATTTTTTTGTGTCACGAATCCAAAACTGAGCACCATATGAGCAACTATGAAGAAAATGAACTCTACCCCAGCCCTAACCAGTACATCAGTCCATCTATTTCTCCCAATAATCAGGGCTGCCAATGATGTATCTTCTTCCACATCTCTATTCTCACAATTTTTGGTCCTGATTAGTTGATTTCTCACCGAACAACTTTATTCTCTATGTTGTCTGAAACAGGGTGGTCACTCAGGCTGGGGCACAGATGAAAGTTTTCCTGTGCTCTGCTCAGGCCCAGGCTGCAGGTGTGGATCCGAGCCTTGCCTGACTCGCAGCAGCAGAAAGCTGTGGTTGCAAAAAATGCAAGGTGCAGCACAGGCTGCCCCAAGCTTCAAGCTGGAGATACTTAGTGGAGATCCTTAGCCTAGGGTGAGGCAGCTGTTGGAAGGAAGTCGACCTTGGTCATGAGTGCTGTCTGTGAGGGCCACTGCTCTGCCTCACCACTTTCCTGAAACGCTGCTTTTGTCTCAGAAGAGTTGCTGCTTTTGTAAACGTGGAGTGCACCACTCATGTCTTCTGCACCACTCTCATAACTTCTTGCATTCCAGAAGAGCTTTGCTGTCCATTTCTGAGCAGCATCATACTAGTTGTAAGCTTAAGCAGTCACTTCATCCACCACTGATATTCAGCCATCTCGAACCTAAAACGGGGCAGGTTTGTAAGAGACAGTCTGTGCACATGGGCTGCTCCCAGCAGACATCAATGCTCTACACTTTGGGCTTAGGTCAGTAATGTGCAGAATAAGTCTGAGACAGGGAGGAAAGTGATACCAGGGACTGACACAGAGATCCCTCCTGCCCCTCTTCTCCTACCAACTCTCCTCCTCTCCCTTTGCCTTCCCTTCTTACCTAATCTCCATCTCTTCTTATATGTCATGACACACTTTACCTGTTTTACAAAGTCCACCTCACTGAACTTAACTCTGTTAATAGCCAGCTTTAGATTAGGACATCAGCTACTATTTGCTAAACTACTGCAGGAGTATCCACACTGAAAAAGTACAATTAGCTCTCAATTGCAAAAGTATGCCTACACAAAAAGTCGCATCAAGTTTGATTGCACTGATATTAAATTATTGTAGTAGTTTGAAGTCTTATGAAGCAATATTTATAATAATGTCATTTTAGCACTCTGTATTTAAACACCTTAGCCTGATTCCATATAGTAGGTAGTTGCTATTTGGGGGAAAATTACTTCCTTCTCTGATGTGCCAAAAAGCTTTTTCATAGCAGTGGTGAGTATGTATAAATGAAAAGGTTGTATATAATAAAATATATATAGCTAGGTACCTTCTTCAGATTTTGCAGTATGTTGCTTGCTATGAAATAATGGAATGTAATTTAGTGCTTCTCTTTTTAATAGGATTGGAAAGAATTCAGATTCTTGTTTACAATTAATGTCCATCACATACAAGCTACTTCACATCACCAGTCAAATAGTGTTATTAGTTCAAGGATGAAGCTGTCTGTTTGCAGATTGTTAATTACTAGAACAATACTGAACCTCACATGCAGCTTTAGTTCCTAAGATATTACCCAGAAGACATATAATCCACTTGCATGGCAATGTAGGTATTTTTTACTGATTTACAACATTCCAGGTATTGTCTTGTTCAAATTCAAGATTAACTTATACGAACAGTTAATACAATAACAATTGCAACCAGCATTAGGTCACAGAGCTGAATTGGTGGGAAAATGGAACTTTTTTTAGGGCTATTGCTGCCTGCACACTGTTGACTGCTAGTTTGGGAATTTATTTCATCTCTTCAGTTTTACTCTATTAGATTGGCAAAGTCCTCTTACCTGCAGCTTTTCTAATGAATTTGGTATACTTCTTGCTGAGTGAATAGGTTGCTGTTAAATATTTCAGTCTGGGATTTGACCCATTTTGTAAATTTATCACCTTCCAGCAAATTTTATCTTAATTTTATGTTTCCAAATAAGAAAACTTCATCACTCTTTTCAGCACAAACCAGTGAAAGCACCACTCTGTGATCATTTTGTTCTGTTCCTGCACTGACAGCTCAGTGCCCATGAAACTCTGGCAATTAGGTATGATTAGCTGAACAAGGCAGATTCATCATTAGCTCAGAATTTCTTTGATTCTGGTGATCTAGGTCAGACAAAGTTTTACAAAATGAGGCTTTGGGGTTTAACTTGCTTTTTTATTATACCCTCTATAAAAAGAGAAGAAAGGTTTAAAAGGCAAAAATGTTACTGGCATAAATAAAGGTAGAAAAGCCTGACTGATGGACTTAGGGAGGAATAAAAGATGAGTGTGTTTGGCAAAGCACTCACACAGAAGAGCTCTGCTAAGGATGATGAGAGATTTCTGCAGAGCCAGCTCTGGGAGAATCCCTGCAGAGAATAGAGGCAAGTGGGGGCAGAAGTGTGTGAGGGAAGATCTAAAATAGATAAAAAATGTGAAACATGCAAATGGCCTTGGGAATGCAACCTACTACAAATGATAGCAGCCCTGCTGCAGAGGAAAAGCTGCCACAGCCTGCATTAAGCTGAGCAAGGGTTTAGGGAACAGTGACTTGGGAGGAGTGGGTTGCAATCCTTTGTGTTTCCAGTTCCAGCCATGACTAGGGATGGCTTGGCTTTCTGCCTAGTCTTCAAAGCTGACTATGTCTCCTGTGCTGCAATCCATGTTTCCAAGCTGGGTACTATTTTTTAGGGTGTTTTCTCTATATCCAGTTATTCCCCACATGCAGTTCTCCTAATTTTTTAAAATATTAGCAGACCACAGTTTAGGACCGAAATCTTACAAGGGACTAAGCTTGAATATGAGCTAGTTGATTGAAAACTGTCAGATGAGAGCTTAAATCATATATGGAACAGTTATGAGTGGTTTAAAAGACATAACTATATTTTCCAATTCCTTTTTAACCTCTAGCCCTATTTTTCTATATCATCTCACCAGTTTTAAAACCAGTGAAACAGAGACTACAAAGAAGATAAATCAGGTCCCAAATTAACATTTAGTGGCAAAATCAAATGCAAGCACTTTCCTCATTTTGAATAATTTAGGAAATGGTCTAGAGAAAGGAATATGGTGCTGAGACATCCAGCCCAAGTCCATCAGTTCAGATGTGACTTGCAAGTTGTTACTGCCAGCAAATGTCTGTTCTCAGTCTGCAGAAAAGACCTCCTTGTAATGTTCCCTTACCTATGGTTGCCTATTTCCCTTTCCCAGGTGTTGCTATGCTACTGTCTCCAGTCTGGAGGTACTCCAGTTGCTAAAGAGATGTCCTTGTTCTCAGCAGGCTGAGGACACACAGCAGTGGCTTTTAACAGCATAGCTCTGCAGGCCACCCTGCAGACAGAGCCCAAGGCTCCATGTGTTGCAGTGTGACCAGGAGCTTCTCCAGCAGCAAGGTTTGGCCCAGTGTCCTGATTGTCACCCTTTAGGAGGGGCAGGGACTCACTGCTGTGGTCACACACCTGCTGGCCTGCTGGAGATGGGTCAGGTACCTGCTGGGCATCATTCCTTCCTGGGCAGGTTTTGCAGCCAGTGCCAAGCACTCTGCTGCTGCCATGGCAGCTGATGAGCCCAGCCTAAACCAGCCACGAGAGCCCTACACAATGCTTCTGCTGCTGGGAATTACCTAAAGTCCATTCTGGCTGCCCCACAGGACTGGGCTGGAAAAGGGATTTGTTGTTATTGTTGATATCATTATTCAAGCAAACACTCTGCTGTGAGGTCCCCACTCACTGCTTTTATTGTCCTTCACAAGGAAGTCGGCCGTGGAGCCGGTTCCTTCCTGCCCAGCCAAAATTTCCCTGTGCCCACAGGAGCAGAGCAGCCCCTGGGCTGGATCCTGTGGCCATCTGATTGCTGCCCCCAGCCCAGCACTTGCAGCTCACTGGCACATGCACCCAAGGGCCCAGCCCAGGGAAATGGGACAGGACATTTGCATGTTGGCAGGTGGGAGGGACTGGAGGGAACTGGTCTGTGCTCAGCAGCTCCCAGTGCTGCAGCCTGGGATATAAACACAGGGAAGGAAACAGCTTACAGCTGGATACTGTCTGTACAAACTTTGTGAATGAAACATTGGCAGCTGAACCATCAAAAACAACTGGCAGCTTCAGGTTTAAACTTCATTAGTGGCCTCTCTCTTGTTAATCAAATGAAAGACCTCTATCTCCCTCTGAGACTCAAATACAACATATTTGATAATTCTTATGCTGAGGGAAATTTTAAAATTTTACAGCTTTAAACCTCTGCACCCCCAGCTGTTTATATCATGTCAGTCACGCGGTTCCTGTTTTTTTTCCTTTCTAGATCAACAGAAATATCTTTTGTGCTTTTATGATTGGTCTATATAAAAATTATCAGGAAAACAAATGCCAGAAAAGAATGGTAATTTAAATCAAGGGCTAATTCTAGAAGGACAAATGTGTAGGAGGGTCCCAGGGTAAACCACGAAATGAAAGTTTTCCTGGCATTGGAAGAACACAGCTCTGGAGCCACCTGTCTGTGAATCACCACAGGAGAAAAAAAAAAGGCTAAATTTTGCTCAATTACCAAATGGAGTAGACTATGTGACCTGGATCCAAACACCAAAACCAAGCCTATGTATCATCTCCATTATGGCACTTGAAGAGAAGTTGAGTAGCCAGGTCTGTCTATTATAGTGTATTTCAGTAAGAGTTTTATGGCAAAATCTGTTTCCCTTTGTTCAACCAGACTCCCTTTCCTAACTGAAAAGTTGTCTCATTTTTTTGGCTTGAATTTGGCTGTAGATTTTAAATGTTGTGTAGCAATTACAGATCATGCTCAATATGCCCAAAGCAAGCTAAGCAGAAGAAGGGCTTTCAATCAAATCCATCAAATTCTGGCTGTCTTATGCAGCTCCCTTGTTTTGTTTTGGGCTTTTTTTTTCCCATTTAAACCCTGAGTGTTTTGCAGTGATGCTACTGGGGAACTGCCTGCCTGCTTATAAACAGCACTGTCACATTATTTCCATATGTCCAAGTGATTAACTCAGCTTCTGCCTGTCTTCATTTTGTCTTTTTTTAGATAACTAGCAGAGTTTCTTAAGTGTGTACTCAGGTCAATAAGCTCAAGAGCTAATGCTCAAAAAAGAAGGACTTACTAGGAAATAAAAAGAAGAGCCCAATAAGTATTTATGACCCTCTGTCTGGTGAGGTTGAAGGCTGATCTGAGGCAATAGTGACAGGTAGGCTATTATCTTATGCCAAATATTTAATTTTTTTGCTGGAACAAGTTTGATAGTGACAGTTGACTTCCCCCAGGGCAAGTGGCCTCTTATGGATGCTATCTTCACTGTCAGCCTCGTTGGAAGGCTTCAAGGACGAGCTGAGACCTAATTGGGAGCTGGATAGCAAAGGGCTCATGCATAGGGATGAGCCCTGGGCTGTGGGTAGGTGGGATAAGGAAACCTGGTGTTACCAGTTCCAAGCTGTATCTGTTATGGGGTAATTAGAAGATTCCAATCTTCAGGGGGTCACAAACTCTGTTATCCAAACAGTCATTGCCTGAATTATTCACAACCCATTTAAAAGGATGAGGAAATTAAATATAAGATATATGCACATAAATCATTGTGAGATCTTCTCAGTACCTGCTGTGGTCAAGAATGAAACCCAGCTTCCATTACTATCTCCTTTTGTCACCCCTTGCTAGCTTAGAAAATAAAATGAAAAGAGAAACATCAATTTTGGAGCAAATATATTTGGGTTGGTGACTCTCCAAGATTAATATTATGGAGGAGTTTGACTATCACCTTTAGGTATTCACCCATGAGTGTCTGTTTTTTTGTTTCTTTAAAAAGAAAATTAACAAAGAAGTTTAATGCAAAGTGTTCAAGTGGACAAGTTCCAGAATATGTCGAAGAGAAGTTTCTAATCACCTCATTGTGCAATGCTAGGGTTAATATAAAGTTATATAAAATATTTTCTCTCATTTAACTCATACCTTGCCAACTATCCAGGACCAGGGACCAGGTTTTCAAAGTCAGTAATATCCCTGTTGAAAAGAGAACAGAAACTGCAGAATGACAACTCTTTTGGAAAAATATTCAGTCTCTTTTCAATGCATTGCTTTTCTGTAAATCCAGTGCCCACTTGGATGATGTTAGAGGATGAAAGGTCACAGACCAAATGAACTTTAAAAATATACTGCAATAATCTAATCTCCTCACAGTGAAATGCAGGTGTGTCTAACGAGTATCTTGTTCCTATTAAGAAATTGGTAAAATAAAAGAAGAGAAACAACTGTAATTGGGTGCTAGAAAAGTGATCCTAGCATCAAAGAAGGCTCAAGTCCTAAGGACAATTCAAAAAGCTCTGTGGATGGCTTAGTAAATTCCTAGGCATCAGCAGTATTTATAGGCAATAAGATCAGTGGATTGAATGTATGTACATATTTTATAATATGGAAATACTGTAAAATCATTTTACAGGGTTTGATCCACATGGCTGTGATATGATACCTTCATGGATGGCTGAGTGCCTGCACCCTTTTTGACCCAGTGAAGTAGTGAAGGTGTTCACTAGTGTCTGGATTAGCTCTTACAAATACTGTATCCCCTCAACTATAATTTATGTTAATAGCTGATGTGAACACTGAGTACTTGGAGCTGCACTGATGAGGTCAATATTACCAGGTGCTCTGCAATCCTATGAGGTGCTGAGAGATTTCTAGTGAAGTCAGTGAGAGGGAGACTGTCAGCCTCTGGCTTGCTTGAGGCTTTGCAGAACACAAATTAGGTCCTATCTACTTCTCTGCACTTCAGCTGGAAATGCTCACTCTTTCGTGCTGGCTAGTTATTGCTCTGCTTTATTACAGCTTATGACAAACTAACAGAGTAATAAGAGTCAGGGTTTTTTATAATCATATTGGAGTAGTGATTTAACGGGACATTGTGTTTTCTGGGGAGATTTTACAAAGCTTGTTTTAGTAATTTGGAATGAAAACACACAAAGCAGTGCAGTCCCATTACCCAGTTAAAGATCATTGGAACAAATACACAACGTCATATGTAATAGAGTTGGACGGCTTATTTATTTGGAATAAAATACTGAAGAATTGCTCCAATTAGACTGATGTTTGTTCAGACCATCTTTGAGGGACTTGAAAAGCAATTTCTGTGCTCTCCTTGCTGTTCTTTTCTGGATTTTTCTTGCTCTCCTCACTCTTGCTTAATCTCCTGGCTTGCTTGGTTCATGGCTACTGCAAGCCATGCAATTTAAGAAAAGACCTGCAACTTGGGCTGTTGTTTTTTTTTTCTTACTATGCATATATATTCAAGCAAAAAAGAAAAAAAGGCAGTATTTGAAGAAAGAGAGAGTCTGCTGACATCACCATAGAGGTGTTTCTGAGGACCTGGAACCCTGTCAAATGAGGCACAGAAATAGGATGGCACACACTTTTTTCTCCGCTCTTTATTCACACAGAAAACATCAGGGTTTGAGCTCTCTTTGTGTCTGGCAACTTCCTGGACAGGAACATTTGTGCAAGACCACACAGAAAAAGATGGCATGCTCCTGAATCTTAAGAAGATAAGAGCCCACAGGGATGCTGTCCTGCTGGGAGCCTGTCCAGTCCTTAGTGTGCAGACCTGGCTCTTAGTGCCTCTCCCACATTCTCCCTGTCTGCAGCACTTGCTTCTGCTGTTGGTTTCCTGGCATGCAGTTTTACTGCAGCTGCAGTGGAGGTCCTTGTTCTGTTTCCCAGTGTGGATTTCACATTTCAGTCCTGCAGTAAAAGCCAGTCCAGGACTTCTCTGGAAGCTGCATGAACTCAGGGACTGGTAGTATTCATCAGGAGAGGATGTGAGCCTGTAGGTAACCCCCCAGGTGCTTCATCCCTCAGGATCTGCCCATTCCCATGTAAATCATACCAGCGTTTAGGTTTAATTTTGCTTTCCTCACTTAAATTTTACTTAAGGCTTCCAGCTGACTGCTTCTTTCTGCTTTGCAGCATATAGGATGAACATAATGTGCTCTCTAAAACATTGAATGATGTTCAGGAGGGCTGCAAAGACTCATGACCTGTTCAAATAATAACTGTAAACCTCCTGAGAGTCCTGGTAATTTTTTAACCACTCATCCTTCTTCAGGCTAGTGAGAAATCCCTGTATCACCCTATGTCTGCACACGTAGCACTACAGTGATTCATCACACTTCCCTTCTTCCTCAGAAACTGCCTGCACTGCCGTGTGGTCCTCACATGTCCTTTTGCAGAACTGAACTGGGCATCTTTTCAGAATTACACAGAAAAATGTTCACACCATAATCACAAGATGAAAGGGGCTTTGAGTGTTTTTTGCAGGAATTTGGGTATATGCATTTATTTGCTGCAAACTATTTCCAGCTTCAGTGGTGGATATAGTAGTCACAAAAGGGTTAATAACTTCTCTGCAGTTGCTAGGTAATGCTGTCTTATCATGGGGACCACTTACTAGCTAGTGACAGCCTTTCTGATGATGTAATGCTTAAAAAGTCATTGTGGAGTGCATTAAATTGCATTTTTATTTTTCTTGTTTCCTTTAGAAAGCTAGGAAATGAAACATAAAATGATATTATGGCTGCATGGATAAATCAACCAAAAGCCAGAAAATACAGGAGATGAACATTAGTCCAAGGAGACATCTTCAGCTCTGAGTGAGCTCGTTGTTAATGTACTGTAGTACAGCTTCTGTTGAAAAGTATTGTTTCTTCACAGATTGTGGACCAAAGTAGATTGAAATGACAAATCCAAATGGTGGGTCACTTCAATACTAAACATGGAAATATCAAACAGACTTTATTACAGTTAAAAATTCTTTGAATGCTTTTTTTTTTTTCTTATTTCTATTTAATTCAGCAATTAGAGTCACTCTTATAAAACAACAAGCACTGTTGGGATTCAGATTGCTTTTGGATGCAGACCAAACTTCTCAAACCCACATGCAGACCAAGGTGCAGCCAGAATTCATGCAGTCAGATCAGTTCAGAGGTGCATTCTTCGGTATCAGATCTGAAGTAATTGCTGATTTGTTTCTAGGTAACAGGAAAACACATTAAAGTGAATACAAGTATTCGATAAACGTTTCATTCTCATTTCTATTCATGTCACTCAGCCAAGTGGTCCAACTCCATGTCCCTCCACTAGCTTGGGAAATACTGCAGGAAGGAGCTGAGTCTCTCTGGGGTTTTACATCCTTAAAATCCTCAGAGCTTGAGAGTCCTTGACCCTGGCTGTGCAGACCCCACCTGTGCTTGCTCTCAGCCTCCTGGGACCCCTTCCTCCATTCCCTGCCCTTCCCCTGCTCCTGTGGGCCAGGGCTGCTTTGCTGGTGTCTTTGACAAGGCAACACAGCCCCGGCCAGGGCTGCTTTAATATGAGCACAACACAGGCTCAGCAAGTAGTCCCAGACCAGCATTCCAATTCTTCCTCCACATGGCCTTTTCCTTTTCTCCATGTAAAATAAATTGAGAGTCTGGGGACTTGGGGCAATTACAGTGTCTGACTATATTTTCATGCAAGCAAGGGGATGCTATTCCTGAGGCAGGACCTTACTCTAGATTAGATAGCAGTCACATCATGGAGAAGCTGATATTTACATAGCTGTCATCAAACAATGGAGAGAGAAAGGTACAGTTAAACACACCGTGTTCCTTTTTTCAGCTCTTTACATGATCGTCTGTGAACCTTTTGGTGACTAGGAGAAGCTGCATGCTCACTCAAACCTATATAAATGTGCTGAACTCAGCCCAGATACTGCTGAGAGGGGCTGTCTTAGCCAGCAACAGTGGTAACCTAGCATCTTTGTATTTCCCATTTGTCAAATTAAAAGGTCCTATTTCAGGCTTTCCCTTATGTATACTCCTACAGTGGACACATGAAAGGAGACCAATTGCTCCCTGACTGAGATATGTGTGGGACTCAGTGTCAGGAGAGAACAAGAAATCTGCAGGCTTCAGCACCCAGCTTTTGTATGCTGCTGACAAAACTAGCAGGAATAAAATATGCATGCTGAAAAGAAAAGGGAAATAATTGTTTCCTTACATGAGCCTTTCTCTGGGATCTAGGACATGAAGTCTTAATAATGGTGGACACTTCACAGAAAACAATACACAGGGTGAGATCATTCTTGTAGTCAGGTTCAGTACAGGCATTATTTAACAGGACTGCAGAGTACAGAGACTGTTTGCAGGGTAAGACTCTCCTATGACAGATCATTCAAATGCTCGTGGCAAGTGCAGTTACTGCTGATATGACAAAGTGGTAGCAGGAAAACAACTGACTACAGACTGTGAACCACTTTAGATAGAAAGATTTTATTATGCTGGGTTTATGCTGGGTTTTAGCCCATATGTAGGTAGCTATAATAAGTAGGATGAAGTATAACCATAGCTGGGAATGGCATTACCAGTCACATTTTATTCCATTTGATTAGATAGGAGATTTCATCCTACTCACTCATTTGTCTCATCTCAGAAAATATAGTCCTCTAATACAAATACCTGATAAAAAGCACCATGCCAGCTGAAGGAGCAGAACTGTTTTGAAGTTGTCCTGTTTTGTGCTTGTGTTTCTCTGCACACAGAGCAGGTGGTTGGTAGATGCCTGTTGCAATGCTGAATGTATGCATGGATGGCTGACAGACGTGTTTGTGAGGTGAAGTCTGGTGTGCTGATTTGCTCATTTCTCCATTTCTGGATCCTTCATTAACAGTGGTGCCTTGCCTGATGCATTAGATGCATTTGAAAGCATTACAGAAACATTGAAGCCTTTAAGGGAAGAAGGTTTAGCTCCACAAATCAAGACCATCAGAGACAATCCCAGATGGTCATTCTCTCACTGTTTCCCACTTAAGTAATAAAATCACAACAGAGAGTGAAACGGGATGGTAAGTGAATTGCACTACATTACTACTGAAACTGAGCTACCATATTGGTACTCTTTGCAAATACTTTTCAGTTTAAGGATCAGTGCTCTCTGAAATCATCAGTTACACTGATGTACACTTACAGCCATGCTGTCTGAACTTCCTGCCTGTGATGCCAGCAATTCCTGCTGTCCTGCCTTCCAAAGAAACAACACAGCATGCCAGCAGTCCTCCCATCCTCTTCCAAGTATAAACCTTGGCAAAAAGTGTGGCCCAGAATTATTTACCTGGTCCGTAATGATCTAATTGCAGATACCTACAGCCACCTGAATCAACACCTGGGGTAGTGCTGGTAGTACTGCTCACAATGAGCAGTGTCTCCTCTTCAGTTTCCTTTGGCTTGGAAGAGGCAGAACATCATCCTCATTCACTGACTTTGTTGCAGCAGATGTGGACCTTGCTTTAGCTAACATGAGAAAAACACAGATCAAAACCAAATAGTGGAATAAACATGTATTTCCAGTCTCCATTTTTCTAAGTGTATCTGAGTCTAGATCACTGTCTGTCCAAAATGTTCCCCAACACTGTGGCTTCTGCATGGACCCACAAATCTT
Organism: Erithacus rubecula; assembly: GCF_903797595.1. NCBI lineage: Eukaryota > Metazoa > Chordata > Aves > Passeriformes > Muscicapidae > Erithacus > Erithacus rubecula. The sequence continues at coordinate 44,436,201 of NC_136688.1, forward strand.
CCCCTTTCTTGAAATTATTTTCTTTGACTATGGCTTATTCTGCAAGTGACAAGATTTTAGTTAATATAAAAGGCCTCTCCAAAGTATTTTTTTGTCCCTACTTGCACCTTGCTAGGTTAATGAGTTCTATCAACATCTGGCTTCATGTCCAGCTACTGCCAGTTTCCAACCTGTGCTGTGACCAAAATACCCGTCCAGTTTTACTTCCCAGGCAGCCCTTGAAGGGCCCCCAGCACCCCTGTGGGGCATATGCCCTACACACACACAGATGTGAGTCAGAGACACCTGTGGTTCTGGGCAGAAAGGGGAGACTGAGGGCTCTGTGGGGAGCTCTGCCCCATCTTCCTTCACCTTACACTGTGGATACTGTGAGAGCTAGGGAAAAAGAGCAAGGTGAATTTTCCCAAGCTATTAAAAGGAAAACAGAAGGGAAATAATTAACAACAGAGATTAGCACCTGCTGTTTGATGAGCTATGTGATATTTTGGTAAAAGCATTTTTACAAGAGGCGCTACCTTCCTTGCACCAATGAAATTACTTCTATCCTCAGCTCTATGATCTAGTTGCTTCTTTAATAAAGGTCTTTTGCTTTTCTTCTGCCTCTGAAGGAAGTCATGTTGTTTTATTTTTTCACTGCATGCTAGCCCAACAGCAACATTACACCACACAGGCCTAATCCCAGTCTGAGAACATCTGTTTTGTCCTCCATCCAAACCCTCTCATGGTCGCTTTGTCCACAGGATTGGGCTCCTGACAAGTTATTTCCATTCTGTGCGTATGCTGGGTCACTCTCATCAAATGGCTGCAGAGGTTTGTTCATGCCTGTCCCCTCCTCAATACATCTACAATTTGGGAAGCAGATTTCATTTTGCTGATTTTTTTCTGACTATTTATTATGCTGGATTTCTAAGGCACTTACACTTGGCTTGGTGATTCCTCAAAAAGGGAATGGTGCCTATTGTAGTTCACCCTGTAAAATGTCTAATGAATAATTAAGTAGCATGTTGTCTGTAGTTCAGCTTTGACAGTTTGGTCAGTCGATTGCTGGTTTGCTGCTTCTGTCAAACAAAAACCTTGCCGTGAAACTTGTTTAAAATTCAGCATTTGCTAATTAGCATTGTTTCGATGAAATTCTAAGTGCCACTTCTTCAGGCAATCCAAGAGAGCAATGTAGAACTTCAGTGTCTCTATGGAGACCATCTATAATTTCAAAGACAGAAACAACAATTTAATGCCTTGTAATACTTTAAAAAAATCACCAGCAGCTCTTCCCAAAATGCCCCCAAAATACCAATAAAGAAAATATGGGACCCTGCTAATATACAAAGCCAATTTTTTGAAGATCACTGAATTGTCATAGAGATGATTCAGTGAAACTAGTTGAGAGTTAAGTTAAAGCACCAGGATTAGTCTCAGGGGTGTAAGTTAAATACTGAATAAATATTTAAAATGCAAAAGATCAAATTGTTAGGCACGTGTGCCAGCTGTAGGAAAGTAAAACCATTTTGTTAGATTTATGTATAGAAACACCAAGAAATGAATTCAACAGCCCTGCTAACCATCTGGCTCACAGGACCATAAGCCACAAATGATCTTGATTTCCAAGGCAGAAGTGAGGAGGGTAAGGTCACCCACACTGGGCATCTCGCCTCCAGCAACGCCTTGTGGCCAACACCTCAGAGAAAAGCAGCACTGGGAGAACACAGAGTCTCCTGTGAATAACCACTGACCACACAGGCAGGCTCCTCTGGATGAGCAATGCAAAATTTGTGTACAAAGCTGTGCCTCCTCCTGTACAGAATATTACAGCTGGTCAAAACCCAGGGCTGAAACTGGTGGTGCTGCCAGGGAGAGGAGAGGAGAGGAGAGGAGAGGAGAGGAGAGGAGAGGGAGAGGTAGAGGAGGAGGAGGAGAGGAGGGAGAGGAGAGGAGAGGAGAGGAGGAGGAGAGGAGAGGAGAGGAGAGGAGATGAGAGGAGATGGAGGAGAGGAGAGGAGAGGAGAGGAGAGGAGAGAGGGAGAGGAGAGGGAGGGAGAGGAGAGGAGAGGAGAGGAGAGAGAGGAGAGGAGAGGAAGAGGAGAGGAGAGGAGAGGAGAGGAGAGGAGAGGAGAGGAGAGGAGAGGGAGAGGAGAGGAGAGGAGAGGAGAGGAGAGGAGAGGAGAGGAGAGAGGAGAGGAGAGGAGAGGAGAGGAGAGGAGAGGAGAGGAGAGGAGAGGAGAGGAGAGGAGAGGAGAGGAGAGGAGAGGAGAGGAGAGGAGAGGAGAGGAGAGGAGAGGAGAGGAGAGGAGAGGAGAGGAGAGGAAAGGAGGCTGTCTGCAGCAGGGCAGGATAAATGCAGCTCCTCAGGCTTGCAAAGAGGGCACAGACTCCTTGGAAACTCTCAAATCACCAGCAGATGGGTATGATGTGGGGAAAATATGCAGAACAAAACTCATGTTCTCTAAAACTAAGGAGCAAAATAAAGGTGAAAGCAGGGCAGGAGAAAAGGTACCAGCAGCTGTGAAAGAGCCCTGCTCCAGTTCAGACCTGTGCTTTGCACTGGGCAGCTGCAGGGAGCTTCCTCATCTGATGGCATGTCAGGACAGCCGGAAGGGTGGGAAACTGGGAAAGGAGGAAGAGACAGGAGAGAGCCTGGGTGGGGAGCAAAGCCCTTCTCAAAATTGGTGGAGATACCAGATATGAGTAGGGATAAGCTCATCCCACAATCTATGGGAAAACACAGCACCTTGAAAGGCTCAGCTCTGTATCAGGCAGACTCTGGCAAGAATACTTTGTGCCCTGAATTTCACAGGTCAAAAGGGATATGATGAGTACAAATCTCACCATGCAACCTGTGAGAAGACATAGGAATAAAGGTGTGCTACTCTGTCTGAAAAGAGCCAGCAGAAGTTAAAGAAAACATCTAAAACTGAGGTCTTTATTGCTTAGAGGTCCATACCTTTTTCAAGGTTTCCTTGAGAATTCTCCTGGTGTGAAATATCCTAAAATAAATAATGCTCTCTTCTCCAATGGTGCATTATAATCAAAGTAGGAGTTTTTTAAAAAAGCAAGGGAAATGTGTGGTTCAATTTCTAGCTGAGCTGATCAGAGATGAGTTTTCTTCCATCCTTAGAGGTATTTTAATATACTAGGATTTCTTATTGTGCCTTGTTAGATCACGGGAAAGATTTACTATGCAAAATTGTAAAGGAACACATTTTATCATATTAATTGTCTTATTTCTGTTGCCCCTTTGGCAATAATGTTCATTAGTGTCTGTAAAATCAGACATTTAATGATATGTTTACTACATTTAATCAAAATCTAATATTTTTTCCTGGAGTACAGTATCTGTTTAGTCCTTTTTTTTTTTTCCTGCAATAGATTCAAGTTAACTACATAACTCAATATTAATAGTGAACAGGGATTTTGTTCTTTAATACAAATAATTCAATTTTTTCCTTATTATTCACTCACTGTTGCAGCTGATGCCAACTCAATGCACTTTATGTTTCACATGCAGCAGTGTTTTTCTAGAGGAAACAAATTATTTTTACACAACAGCTCTAGTTTTTAGGTAGCTTATGGGATTTCTTTTCTTGCAACATCTTCATTTGGTGCACTAAGGTATAGAAAGCTCTAGGATGAAAGGAATGTTTTGGTAAGGGCAGATTTCAAAAGTCCTACTGAGCATATAGAATCACAAAATCATAGACTGGCTTAGGTTTCAAGAGACCTAAAAATCATCTCTGCTGTGGGCAGGAAGACATTTCACTGGACCAGGTTGCTCAAGAGCCCCATCCAGCCTGGCTCACTCCACCTCTGTCTGTGTCACCTTGATGCTCAGCTCTCATATTTGTTTCTTCTTTCACCTTTTTCTTTATCTTTATGCTGTCCCAATGCACTTTCTTGCTATATATGACTACTTATCAGAGCCTCCAGCATTCATGCTGAAATACCTTCCTCCTGGAAGCTGCTGCCTCACCCTGAGATCCCACTCCCTGCTGGTGGTGGGAGCTGGTCCAGACAGGGCTGTGCACCCTGCAGCTGGCCAGTGTCTGCAGCAGCACACACAGGGGCAGTTTGCAGTCAAATGTCTGCTCCAGCAAAGGTTAAAACACTGCTCCATTCTGCAGACCACAGCTCTGAGTCTTGCATCCCAGCTGTGAGCTGAAGAAGGCAAATAGCTGGAAGCCCCACATCCACCAGCAGGCAGTGTATCAGGGCAGAGCTGGTCACACCAAGCCAAACAGCAGGAGAGTTGGATCAAGCCCACTTGATCCAGTGTTTTGCCCACTTACCTCCAAATACCACCCTTTTTAAATAAGCCAACATTTAGCCTGAGCTTGTATCTCATCAGCACAGTCATATTTCTGTTGAACTTTTTTTCTTTTCTGGTGGATCAGCATTACTTGACTAGGAAAAAATAAAATAAATGCCCCATTTAAAATGTTGCCTCCTTTCACCTGCTGCTCCAGTGAGAGAATGTTTCATGGCTCCACACAGCTGAAATCTGCTGGACTTTGTGCCACTAAGGCATCCTGCCTGAAGCCAAAGAGGCCCCACCTCTCTAATCAGATGTATAACCATTTTGAAAACAAAAAAAATTGGGCTCTCCTCTTATTCCACTTTCTTTCTGTTTGCATGCATAGATACATGACTTAACTAAAGAATCAGTGTGATACCTTCTGACCCACTTCAGATTTCTGCTTCAGACCTCTTTTTCAGTATCATGTGTCTTCCACTTCAGACTAGGTCAGCTATTATTGTGTTAAGAATATTAGGAGTGTTTTTAAAACTAGTAAATTAAAACCTATTATTTCTTTTGTGTCTCTTCTTCCTTTCCAGTGACATTGTTTGGGCAATGTGTCATAAAAAATCCCTCACTGGAGTGATGTATAGCACTAATCTATCATGTGAGCACTATCTTTTTGGTGATATATTAGAACAATGCATCATTAAAACATCATAGATGTAGACATATATTACTCAGCTACTGACTGGCTAGCAGAAATATATATATATGGGAATTAGAAGAGTTTAACATATTAAATCAAAAGTGCATAGATTTGAATCTAAAATAATAATATCCAAATTCTGTTAAGAATGATGTTAGGTCATACATTAATAGCTATAATGAGAGACACCACAAGACATTTCAATTAAAAAAGACAAATGCCCTTTTAATGAAGTGGTGGAAGCTGCCCTTCTGCCACCCACATTGTTTTCCTGTTTCAAAATGGGCCAGAAAAGAAAGTCAAATTTGGAATGAAAAGATATAGAGCAATAGTCCAAAGGCATCACTGCCTCCCACAGTTTTGATGGAAAATAGGAAAAACAGGAAAAGCAAATTAAAACATTTAAATGGAGAAAAGCAGCATATTTCTTTTAGGATTTGCTGTCAGTTTTGGGTCTTTCTCATATGCCTGAAGGTTAAACAGTGTCTCTGATCTTTACTGAAGTGAGGTGGATCATGGGTGTGGGCACCAATAAAAAGAATGAAAAGGAAACATGATGTATGCTACTCATTAGTGCCTAGCAAATTATGTGATTTTGTCCTGAAGTATTTGTTGAATTCCCAGTCTTTCTCTGGAATGATTTCCTTTGCCCAAATGAAAATATGGGGTCACATCTGTTGGGGGAAAACTGTATTGACAGAGCCCTTTCCAGACTATTTCCACTTATTCCAGAACATGATGAACCTGCTGTTTCTCAATGTTGTTTGTTCTTCCTGGACCCTCATCTTTTGGGAGTATTCAGGAAACAGGGGGTTAGGAAAAGGCCACTGCATTATTCTGTAGGAGTCCAGTTTGACTCCAAGTGCAAGATAAAGCAGAAACTGTGTTACGAACCTCTGCCTGCTCTGGTTCCATTGGGGGATGTTTTCGCTTCTGTAGGAATTCTCAATGACCTGAAAGCTGACTTTTTTTATTTTTTATCATCTGCTTTTCATTTTACAGGGTAAGGATATTCTACATGGTTAGTAATTTCATTTCATAACCCACCTTTGAACCATAGAAAAATTAACTAATTTTTCAGAAGCTTATTACAGCAAAACATAACAACTCCTTCATCCACACTCAACTTGTTCAAGCTGGAATTGCAGTTAGTAAGCTCCCTCAGTATCTTCCTGGAATTTAAACCATATTTACCTTCCAGAACTTCCAACAGTCCTTCACATTTATTAGCCATTTTTATCAGTCTGATTTCTTGTATTACCACATTACTAGTGTAGCCAAATTTTCACTGCTCAATGTCATAATACAATAGATGCATCTCAGTTATATCAAATATCACAAATTCATGGAATACTTTGGGTTGGAAAGGACTTCTAGGATCATCAAGTCCAACCATTAACTCAGTTCTACCAAGTCCACCATTAAACCATGTTCCTAGGTGCCACATCTAGCTGTCTTATAAATAACTCCAGGGATGGTGACTCCATCACCTCTCTGGGCAGCCTGCTCCAATGCTTGATAGCCCTATTGGTGAGGAAATTATGTGGACATTACTCCAGAGTAATCTCTATGGTGCATATGTCCCATGATATGCAGAATGAGAAAGCTAATATTAGTCTAATATTAACACTAATATTAGACTGGAATCTCGATGTGTTGTAGTTCAGCGTTGAAACCACAATTTATTCAGCTGAGTTAACAGAAGGAGAGAGACAGAGGAGCGAGCAGCAGCAGGTTCAGCACCACGAGAAACCACTTGGTAGAATTTTGTAATGGTGGGGGAGGAAGAGAGTGTGTTTCCAATGCCTGAGGCATCATTTTCCACACAAAGACCTTTCCCAGCCTACTGCCTCGAGTACATCCTGTACTCCACCAAGGCACTCCACATGGCCAGGCACTGGGTCATCATATGCCCTGTAACTTCCAATAATTAATTTCCCTTTCCATGGGAAGACTATGTTACATCAGTGAATATCATTGACACAGTGAGGTGGCAGTAAATGTCCTGGTTCTGCTGTTAGTAATGTTATACAGGACCCAGAAAATAAAGTGCCTTGCAGTTTAAAGGTCTGAGAACACGATGTGGATATAAAAAATTGGTAGTACAAACTCATTTGTTCTTTCACAGTTCTGGGCCATATTTTTTCTGTGGCTTTCAGCAAATCCCTCAGGTTTTCTGAGCCCAGTCTGTAAAATCAGGCTTGCAGTCTTTTGTCATGTCCCACATAAGGGACCATTAAAGATTGATTCATTCATGTTTGAAAATTGCTGTGAAGATGAAAACTGCAGTATAAATTCTGCCTATTGTTCCAGTGGCCTCCTGATTTCAAAGGCTGCCAGGGTTGAAGTGGTAAACTGATTAAAGTGGAAATCAAGACACAGTGTGGCTGATGCAGGAGTCAGACAGAACATGTTCAACCAGCAGCAGCCTGAGAGGAAATGATAGAGAGAGGTGATACATAAAGCTCTTCAATATTATGAAGTCACACATAAAATAAATCTAATTACTGCCTTTTGCACTCTCTGGCCACTGTTCCTACAACTCCTATTGGGCACTGGCAGTAGTGAGAAACATATTAATGAGACACAACAGTATCTGGAAAGGACATTGTGTCAGGTAGCATGATGAGATACACAGACGTCCTTTGGAGTTTACCAAGAGTGAGACAGTAATATGCACACTCAGAATAAAACCCTTGCCTTTGAAAGGAGACAGCAAAACATCAGAGGGGCAAAGAGGTGGGAAGACAAGCTCACACTGTGACACACAGTGGCTCTGTCACAGTGCATGAAAGGAGCTGGTGAACGCTTCATCAGTGCCCTTCATAAAACCTGTCAAGGTAAGAAAAGAAGTGAATATCAAAGCAATGGATATCAGAGTGCTTGCCTTGATAAGAGCCAGAGCACAAACCCTTGACTCCACCCCACAGGGGCACAGCTGTTTGTTGCTGCAGACAGGAAAAGGTCCAGAGACTTTCATTCAGATTTCCTGTCTAAGAAACAAAACAGCAAAATTAACAGGGTTAATTAATAACCTTAGAAATCCATCATTAATTAAAAACCAGCACTGGCTCATTGAAGTCTAAGGATATTGGCATTCACAGTGTGGATGATGCTTGAGACAGAGCCCTAACGACCTAATTGAATGTGCTGTTGATCTGTGCAGCCTCTGTGGCATAGGAATGGGACTGGAATGGGAATGCTTCCCACTGGTGTGTTTGCCCCTGCTGCCTGTAAGAGATCTGGAAGCCATGGGGAAAGCTGGGGCAGCCTGACAGCAGGAGCTGCACTTGGGAGCTGACCAAAACCCAGAGATATCTGTAGAAAGAGCCCCATATGTAAAACAAAAGTTGTTCTAACTTGTGTTACGGTGTTATTACCATCACTTCTCTCCTTTCTGGCTGTGTCTCTCGAGGTGGCCCATGATGCAGGACCCACAGTGCCATATACACCTGTGATGACAGCCTGGCCCCGCAGTTTGGGGCAGGACTAAGCTCAGTCCAGCAACCTGGGTCTCTCTAATGCAGAGACCTGGAATAAGATGGAAACAGCTCACAAACATGTGGAAAAATGCCATCCAAATGGTGAGAAACTCCAAATGATTCAGTAGGTTGTCTGACTCAGCAGTTTCCTGCTGAGTGCAGGCTGCCATGCAGTGACAAAATGTATGGGAACAGTTTTCCCATCATACAATGAAAACAAAGGTTTTCTGGTGTACATGGGTGCAAACCAGCCCAGGACAGTCCTGTAAGCTACCAAGATGCCACTATGCTTCCTGCAGCAGCCCTATCCCTCCACACATTTAAAGGACCAAAAATAATTTATTAAAACATTGCTCTACTACCCTGCCTTTCAGTCATGGCTTATATTAGTATTGTCAAACAAAGCTTCCCAATCCCTCTGGAAGGTGATTTTAACCCATAATTTATGTATGGATAAACAAAGTCCTGGGAAGATGGAAGGCTGGTTCCTCCCTGCCTTGTCTGAATGGCAAGGGAAGAGGCAGGGGCTGTAAAACCTCCTCTTTCCTCTTGCATGGCCTTTCCTACCCCAGCTGTCCCACCAGGAAAGAACCTGGGAGTTCTAGTGTGTCTGTTACTGTCACACAAGGGAACTTCCCCAGAGGGATGGGATTTTGTGTTTCACCACACCATGCTGGAGCAAAGGGACCACTCAAAAGGACAGAGAAAACAGCACATGCCACCTGACAGATCATTTGCTTGGCACCAGCAGGGAATTATTTTGTGGGCAAGAATTTGCACCCAGCATTTTCAAGGCTGACTTTGGCCCTACCAGAAAGATGGCATGACTTGGGGGTGGCTGAAATGAGTGGTCTGTAAGTGAGTGAGCCAAGCTTTTCATCATCTAAAAAAGGGAGATGATCAGGGTCAAGACATTGGAGTGACTGCTCATAACCAAGCTGTCTTATTAGATTGCTAGCTCCAGTTTTGGACCCAGATGTTGTAGCATATAAAAACTGACATAAATTTATGGTAGAAAAGTTGCCTTTGGGCTCTCTAGTGTCCATCATGAACAGTGCACACAATCATTTAATGTTTCCTCTGGGCATCCAGTATAAACACTGCTTTTATGTAACATACATACACACATGCACATATGCACAGGAGGATTTGGGAATAGTTTCCCTGAATTCTGAGTGGAAAAATTAATCTACCTGAATGCCATGTTGAATTTCATTGTGTTCATATCACCACACATCTGGCACAGCTGTGGCTCTCTCTGGCAGACTGACAGCCTGTGCTTCCCACAATAGCTACATGGAAAAGTCCTTCTGTTTGTAATACTGCCTTTTTTTGCAGCCCTCTCCCTCCCCTAAGAGTCTTTAGATCATATAATCTATGCCATTGTTTCAGTTGCTCCTTTTTCATCCAGTGGAAAAATTATTATGAAGATCAATTTTGCCTTCACCTGACCACAGCCTCCTTCATGTAGTGAAGATAAAGATTTAGACAAGCCACTCATCTCAAAAAACATCTAGGAAAGTATTCACAGTATTTAAAAAACTCCCTCCTCAACACTATAGTAGCAATTGCCACAAAAAAAATCCCAAACTATAAACTGAGTAAACAAATGCAACATCACTGAGAAACAGAAGAAAGCAATAGTAATGCTTTCTGTTCTGCAACCACTTCAAAATTCAAAACAAATCAACTAAAATCACTTTCCTAATTCTTTTTTTATCCCTTTTCCTAGGCCTTTTCCATAAGGTACCTAGTAGAAATTAAAGCAGTAGTTTTATATAGATAAATCCATAGCATTGAAAAGAGTCTGATCTCTTTTCCCTAGATTCTCAAAGACTGCACCAGTCTATATGGTGTTTGAAAATCATGTGGGAAGGAGATCATTCTCTCCTAAATTCAATAGGCTTTTAGAATCACATTTATTCACTTCTATAGAGTTTTTCCATATGGGATTTCAGAGCCTTTTATACAAGAAGGTGCCCCCTTTTCTCCTCTTCTCTCCTTCCTTTGTGCTTGTTCTTTCATCAACACAAAGCCAAAGTGAACAATAGTACACACTCAGCTTTACATCCTGCAACATCCAGGGCTCTGAAGAACAAAGAAACAAATCCCGACTGAGGGACTAAAGATAGCAAATTCAGATGGGTAACTTTAGCTACAGTGGAAAGCTCGCCTGCTGGTGGAAGCAGGTTCATTTTAGGAGCTAAAGGAGATGAGTCCTGGAAACTGGTTCTGATGTGGGCTGGCTATAAAGTCCCAGCTGAGTCACTCTGCCTCTCCAAGCTGCATTTTCTACAGCTGCAAAATGGGGTTTTGGCCCAGAAACCTGGGTAGTGGTTTTATAAGGCATTATAAAGGACTGCAAGGAATATAACCAAATAACTATTTTTTCATGTGGGAGGGCAGGAGCAAAGACAGAAGGGAGAAAAGCAAACACACTGAGTGGGAGTGTGGGGACAGCAGTTGGGACAATTTATTAATTTGGTTTCCATCTCATTCTCATCAACAACCTACAGCTGAGTGAATTGCTTGTGGATCACTCTCTGCCTGCTGGGTGTTTCCTGCACTAGGTCCTTGGTCCTGCTCCATGCTGCAGGCTGCCCCTTGCTGTCCTCCTGCACCCAGCACCTCCAGCCTGTCAGAGCTTGCTCCCCCCTCGAGTGCTGATCCCAACCAGCTCCCCTGCTTTGGCCCATGGGGATGGATGGGGTGACTGTGACTCTGCACCCTTGTGTTGCTGCATCATCCTTCTTTCCCTTGGTCTGGGAACTGGGCTGGTTAAGCACATGTCATACCCCAACTGACTTGTTGTAGAAGAAGAAAACTGCTTTTCTCTCCCTAACTCAGATGTCCCTCATAGACATCAGTGTGAAGCAGATGCCTGTGGGACCTGCAGAGTAGGGAGGGGGAGTGGGGCAGGTCAAAGCCCCAGTGATGCTGTGTGTGTAGGGATGACAAGATCCTGCATTTGTCCCCATCTCACTGGATCTCTGGTAAATCATGTCCTTGCCTGCTGCTATAATCACTGATTACATGCCGTTTGCCTGTTGCATTAAATCTGCTTTCCTAATTAATATCATTTTTAAGGGTGGGCTTGGCACGAAGGAGACAAGCTGTTTTGAACTCCAGTAAACACATTTGGTCTGTGATCATCCTAAGCACTCCTGCAGCCATTCTAGGGTGAGCAAGCAGAAAGCACCACGAGCTAATGAACTGTGTTTTAACCACCTGATGTTGGCCAGAGCTTTGATCTCCCAGGTCTAAGGCTGGCTGGAGGAGGGGAGGCAGAGTGCTCTGCCACGCTCCCCAGTACCACCAAACTGCTAATCAGCCTGCTCTGCAGTCTGCTGCAGAGTTTGCTTTATTAAAACTCCCTGCTGCCTGCACACGTTCACTGGCACAGACCGAGAGACAAGCAAACCCTTCCCCAAGTGCAGAGCCCTGGCTGCTGCATTGCAGGCTTTGCTGGCACAGAGTGACGGGGTAGGTAATCGCAGGTGGAGCCTCGGTCCTCCCTCAGCCCGCCTGCATCTGCAATCTCCTGGATTTCTGTAAGGGGAGCTGCCAGCAAAACATGCTTTTTAGGCTTCTCTCTCCAATTCCTCAATATCTGGATAGCTGTGTTGCTTGTACTGGTTTCAAATGAAGTCTATACTGCTTAATGTGGTTTTTGTTCACGGTTACTCTAAAAACCTAAAAATTAATTTCCTTTGAGATACTTGAAGGGGTAAGCATAATTTTATTTATCGTTGTTATAAACTAACCTTGCCTCTGCCTGGAGGCCTTCTTGAAGGCTGAAGATGCTGTTGAAGTATTCAAATTAAATTCAGCCTCCTTTCAAGAACCTGACAGCTTGAGTATTAGAGGCTTTTTAGTTTTCCTATAGATTGACTCATATAGAAGGTTGAGCAGGATTAAGTCACTTTTGGAGGAAATTGTAGGTGATTAATTCAGTTCATTTCCTTTGTTCCCCCCTCTTCTATCCTCCCCCCACCCTGTTATGCTTTTTCCTTTTATTTATTTTGCAACAGCACAGAAATATTTGATTATTTCTTGATGTTTCATACCAAATAGCTGCTCTGTTTTGTAACATCTGTAACCACATTGGATTTGTTGTTTTTAACAGACAATTTTTTCTGGAAGAAAGCTGGTATTTGCTAAAGAATTGTTAGGCATTGTATTTCTAATCTGCAAATATGCATGTGGAAATTTGATTATAATAATTTTGTTCTTTGTGACCAGCTGATTCAGGATTTCTTAGCTCCCCTTGTATTTTTCAGGTATCTATGTCAGCTGCTTTTTATTTTCTTTCTTTTTTTTCTCTTTTTGTGAAACAACCATCAGATTTCTTCTCATTACATGTTTCCTGGTGATACAGTACTGCAGTCTCTGCCTTACTCAGCTTATGTCTAATTGCAGAGTATTTAGCAAAATAATTCAAGTGCAAGTTTAGATTTGGAGTTAACCATCTATTATACTCAGCCTTGTTAGAAGATGTTATCTGAACAGCAAAGATAGTCTAATAAGAAGTTCATCTTCAGGCCTATGTGAATGTGGGTTTGCATCAGTCTGAAGCAAGAACCTGTAGCTTGGTAGAGTTTAGGGAAAAGGGAATTTTCTTTGCACCGAGAAGCCAGGATGTATCAGTGTAAGTGTGACATCTGTTGCAGCACTGCCTGCAGACTGACAGTCCTCTGGGACGAGCTGGCCAGAAGGGCTGGGTATTGTGAGAATTAAAGCTCGGTGTTCGTATGGCAGCTTCACTGCTGAGTGCACACGTTCTGCAGGAAAATGTGATTTACATAAAAAGATCTACTGAGCCTGGAGCTCTGGAGCTGTTGAAAAAAGTCTCTTGACTCCCACAGGAACTGGTGGGAGTCCTGGCTTCCAGGTGCTTCCAAAAGCAGAGTCTCATTGTCAAGATGAAGGCTATGACAGAAGAACCCAGATATGATTTCATTATTATTTTAACCTTCCACAGCAGAATTTTCATATGAATAAAACAAGGATGATATTTGACTACCTTTGAGGAATGGTAAGAGTTAACATAACCTTCCTTCAAGGAAGACATTGGTAAGTGACATAGTTGTTATGCTGTTAGTGGCCATTTTTGAGCAATTTTTCCTCATTGTTCAGATCCCACTTTAATTTGCTTCTTCCAGTGACCCTTTCAGTGTTAATCCACCACACAGAAGCGTTGCAGTTTTAATTAAAAAGGAAATCTCTATCTCACTAAGCTTAGTCTGCCATCTGATCACGCAGTATGGTTTACAGACAGTATTATCTGTCTAATTTACATCATAAAACCATGACTTAAGCAAGACAGAACACACTGGCAACCCTCAGCAAATAATGCTGCTCTGACCAAAACCAGCCATGTTTTAAGTAAAATTCAACTGTAAGAATGGAGGTGTGTGTCTCACATGGTCCTGCTCACAAGGAGGAGCACAGGGGCACAGTGGGATACCTCCTTAAAATAAAATCTGTAGACTGAGTTTGGAGCAGGTCCTGAAAATATATGCTCCATCTTGACAACAGGAATTTGAAGCAGGATTTACTGGATTAATTTTTTTGGCTTCTAGTATAATGAAGGCTAGTGGTGCCTACTGACCTTTAAAACCTGTGATCTTAAATACAGGCAGTTGTTATATGCCCTGTCACTTGCAACTTCATTAATCAAACTGTGTGGTAAGCTGCAAAGCTATGAGCTGATCTGAGGGCCTGCAGGCAAATGTTCACACTGGGCTGGGTAGTATCCCCAAATCCCATTCCAGCAGGTGATGGGATCAGCAGAAGTCCATGACTGGGCAAAAATCTCCTCTTAGTTGTTCTCACATTTGGATGGAGGTAAAGCAGCTGTCCCAGAGCAGTAAAACCAGCCTCACTTCTCAGCCCCAACTGCACTGGCACATCAAGGTAGCAAACATAATCTGGGAGTCACTGAGGGAAAATAGAGCCACATAAAACTATCTTTTTTGCATTATTGTCAGATTTTTAAAACATTGTGTGAGGAAAGCAGGGGGGGAAGGGAGAGAGAAACCAGATCTTGTATTTCTTATTAGCAGAGGAAGGAGGGAGGTATGAGATCTGTGTTACTCTGTAAGCTCTTTACCTCAGAGGAAGGTGAGCCCCACCTGGCAGAAATTAAATGTTAATGTATCAAATTATGTCCAAAAGCACATAAAGCTCAAGGGACAGCTTATGATACCCTTTGAAAACAAGATCTAATTTAATTCATTTGCATATCCTGATACCCAATACTGCTCATTGGCATTGGTGGGTTAAGGCACTGCTACCATTAGGCTCCCTTGAGCTGATTGGAAAACTGTAGTCAACAAACTGCAGGCACTGAATTGAAGTGTTTGGTCAGGAAAAGCCAGATCAAACTACATTGTCTTAATTGTGACCCATTTTGGGATGTAGAAGGGTGACAGCAGCCCTTGGTGGAAAGAAGCAGTAAATTGATTTTGCTGAGAACCTCATCAATCACTGGTCACAGTGACCCATGGATCATTAATCTCATTAAAAACTTCAGCCTCATGGCAAAAGTAATAGCAGACACACTACAAGCGTGCAAATTAGATATGCTTTCACAAATGGGAACAGGTCTGGCTGGTGTCCCTGAAGAGAACTCCATTTCTAAATTGGGCAGACTTTTCACTGACTCCAGCTGAACTTCAGCCATTTACTCTGTGTCAGATGCCACCTTTAAGACCTGTGAAAGCTGTGTGGAAGGTATGTGGTCTGTTAGTGAGTCATGTTTATGTGCTCAGTACTGGGAAGGAAGAGCTGAGCAGTGGGCATGGGACATCCTCTCTTAACGCTGTGATCTTCTTGACAACTAATCTCTCTGCTGCCTGAGCTCTTTAGGTAACATGATTCAAAAAGTCTGGGAAACTGTCCTGGTTCTAGCCCAGATCAATGGGAGGGTAGGGCCAAAACACTGTGTTATTTGATACCATCTTATGTCATGGGCTGGGGAAAAGGACTCCCTGAGAGGGACTTCTGAGAAGAAGAGGTGTGGTTTCCAGATGGGAAAAAGTGTGTCAGATGGAGAAGTTGTGCTGGGCTGCCACTGGCTGTGGTCATGTTAGGTTTGGCTCAGTGAGCATTTTGCATGTAAATCACCCTTTTTTTTTTTTTTTTTTTTTTTTTTTTAGCCTTTTAAAATTGTTTTGTTACTGTTTATTTTCTTATCTCATTGTTATTTCCACTAAATTGTTCTTATTTCAACCCATGATTTTTCAATTTTTCACATAATTCTCAACTTCATCCCTGGAGCAGGAAGTAGGAGGGAAAATGGGGAAGCAAGTGATTGGCATCTCATTTGGGTGGGTCTCAAGAGGGGTAACACATTGACAGTGCACAGGCAACACTGAACTTCTGTGTCTGTGAATCCAAGGAGTTTGCATTTTCTTGGAGGTTGATATATGTCAGAGAGTATAGTCAGTTGGTTATGTTAGACCAGGATATGTTCATTCCATCCTCCCAAAAATGCTCTCCAGTGCCCCTAGACTTATGCACACAAATCTCACTCAGCTTCCAGTTGGTCCAAAAACCTGGGGAGCTCTATATCAACCCTTTTATTATTTGACTGCTTGGGATTTTTAGTGAACTTTGTGAATAAAAAAATTGAAAAGCTTTTCGGGTGCAAAAAGTATTTCAAGGCTGCCATATTCAGCACTTGCAGCACCTCCACACACCACATAACTGAGGCTAGCTCATCCTGTGGGTTTGGCCTGTGGCAGTAAGTACTTTGACTTCAAATTCATGAAAACAAAGGCTGTGCATGTAGAGAGCTGTGATGCCAGTGATTATGCTGGAGCAGCTTGGCAGACATGACTCCATCTGTCATGGACTACCAGCCTGGGACTGATGTGCCACAACAGCAAGCTCCGTGGTGCTTTGTCACCAGGACTTGAGCATCTTGCTGGGTCTGGGAGGTCTGGGACTGTAACAAGCCTTGCAACAGATGAGACTCTCTGAGGTCACCCATTCCATCTTCACTGCCATGCTCAGGATAAGTGGAGGGGCCCTGGGCATGAAAGTGTGCTTCTGCATTGCCTGTGGCTCTGGTAGGTGTCTTGTTTGAGTTATATTTACAGAAGAGATGAGAGCAGTAGGAGTATTTAGGTACAGCTGTGCTTAGGAAAGATGCTCTGTGTGATTCAGTCATTCTCCAGCAGACGTGGGCAGCTCAGGGGTCAGGACAAGACACTCACCTCACCCTGTGCTTTTTGGTACTAATAACATTTACACACACAAACAGCCTTTTCCAACAGCAGCCTCCTGCCCTTGTTTGCCAACAGTGACATCCAGGCCCTGCAAGCACTTCCATATAACAACTTGCTATGTCACAGCTTGGCTGACAGTTAAGAGCCAGGAATGTAATTGGGGCAACAAACACCATCTGGCCAAGACTGGCTCTAACAGGCATCTGTGTGTAGCCATCCATAGTCCTGGTTTGAGCTGGCTTTGTCAGCACCCCAATGCATGAGGTTTTCTGTGGTGGGACTGACATTGTGTACTGAGGAAGCAATGGCAGCAGACACAGTCAGAGCAGAAGCAAGCAGTGTGTTTTTGTAGCAGCCTCCGCACTTCTTTATTTGTCTTGGTCAGTTTATGAGGAGGATGCTGGTGTGGTCGTCTGCTGTGCCTGGGGCAAGTGCATTCTGACATCAGTGTTGGGAGAGTGAGGAGACGCTCACCTCCAGCTGCAGACAGCAGTGGAGGCTGGTAAGATGCCATGTTTGTTCCCAGAGCCCTGCAGTGTGCTCATGGTTTGTGTGTTCCTGAGGGACACAGGCCATGCTGTACAGGCTGCCAGGGAACCAGGGCTTGCTCCAGGTGTGAGCTGCAAAGACAGTGTAAACAGGGCTTTTGTCTCCTTCGTGGCAGCGTCACAGGATGTACTGGTGTGTTTGCACACAGTACAAACCCAAGGCTCAGTGCAGGGGAGCACACCATGCTTCTCAGACTGTTCAGTTAAATGTGCAATGCTGATGTTAATATTAACCTATATACTGAATGGTTTGGAAAGTACCTGTTTGTACTGAGCTCTCCCAACTGAAACATTCAACTGCAGAGTTCTCAGCACAGAATTCATTATTCTGAGACTTGCTTTCCCAGTTAGCTGAAAGGAGCCTGATTGTTTTCACCCTTTCAATCATATTTTAGCTCCTGCTTTACCTGAGATAGATTGATGAGTAGAAATTTCTTTTAAAATGGTATGATTATGGACAGATTACACATTCTCTGAATGAAACTCCTCATGTAATTGGGTGTGAATTGAGAGCCTTTTTAAACTTCATTAGTAATGCTGCTGGTTGTCTCTTCTGACTGATACAATGCATGTCTGTCGTACAAGAGTATATCGCTGAGCTGTGTACTATACTAAATTTGAATATATAATCATGAACTTAGACCAAATTGAACCTCCTGAGCTGTACTTAACACCTCAGCATGAACCCAGGGTCTCTGTCACATAATTTTGACTGTTCTAGATTCCCCTCTCAATGCCTGAGCTGACAATATGATCCCAAACTACTGCCAGCAACCTGGACAGAAGCTTCATAGCTCACAGGTACAGCATGACTGAGCCTGTGGTCAGACTGGTGCTTTCACCTCAGTACTGTTGGCTTAATTTATAGATTGCAGAATATCTGCCCTGCTTCCACAGATAATGTGCCATGGAGTTAAAGAGCTTAGGGAAAATATACTTTGTGAGAATAGATGGAGAAATTTTAGGTTGTTTTGTTCAAAGAAAAGTTGACTGAGGAAGAAAGAATTGTTTTCAAATGTGTAAAAGGCACTGCAGAGAGGGTGGGATAACCTGTTTGTTTCATATGCTGTGAACAAAACAAGAAGCAAGGTTCTTGAATTGCAGTATGGTAGAAAGAGGCAAAAACTTCTTGTTAAAAAAGAGGTAAGGGATGGAAACCACTTACGAGGAGGGCAAGAGCTTCCATCATTTCCCCAAATGCCTGTTGAGCGTGCCATTGGCAAGGGCAGGACACAGACCAGAATAACCAGGCTGAGACAGGCAGGATCAGAAAGGGGAAGAGACTCAGCACCCCAGAGAAGATATTGGGTCACCACAAGCAACAGCAGAGAGGCTCACTCCCTCCAGCTCCTCCACTAATGGGGTCGCATAAATATCTGCCACAGGTAAAACTCCTTCAAATTTATTTTCAAAGCACAATCCTTAAATTGCAGAGCTGAGAGCAGAGGGCAGCTAATGTAGTTCTTAGCTATCCCACTAGACCACAAATACGCCCATTCTCCTGACAGGTGAAATTAAGCCAGGCTGAAAAAGACTTTTCACCTCAGAATGATCTAACACAGAGGTGTTAGCAGCAGCAGCCTCAAGTCCTAGGGGACCAGAGGAGACCTTAATTGGGAGGTGTGGCTTTTTCTGGGGAGAAGTGATTTGACAGTCTAGAAAAGCATTCTAAGTGTCCTCCCATGGATGCTATCATGAGCAATAAATTATCTTTGTGCCCCGGGTTTGTAAGCGGGTCATATTTTTACGATGTCAAGCATGCCACTGTCTTTTTTGCAATAAAGCTCACCTAATCAAAACAAGTCAGAGCTTATCTAATCCCCTAGCCAGAGATATTTCTGTGGTGGCTACAGAGCCAGGTTTCCTAGCAACCTAAAAGGCATTAGACAGGGCTTTGTCGACATTTATCTGTTACACACAAAACCCCCCGTTTGAATAATGTTATGGGTGTAACATCAACTGACAAAAGCCAGGAAATTCAGAGCTGGGGCTGATTTTCTATCCTTGCCTCTCATCAGGCTGAAAAACAAAAGGCACAGTCATGTGAGTGATGAGCAGAGCAAACCAACCTTTATATTTCCTGGCTTTCTCCCAAACGAGATGCCATTCAAATGAGGTGCTTGATATTAATTTCCTCTGTTTAAGACAGGTTTAATGCTCACATTAGGTAGCATGTTGGCAGTTCTGTCAGTTTCTCCATGGGCTACCTTTTTTCCTTAGAGGGGACAGCTGGAGTGAGGAAAGAGATATCCCAGCCCCTCTTTAACCTTTGGTTTCTCCATGGTGAAACCAGGTTTCAGATCCATGGCTTTATAGGTTGTAATGGTTTTGAAATCAAAACCAGTGAGTGACTACAAGTCAGAGGTACAATTTGATAGGAAAAAAAAGGAAAAAATAAAATACATTCAGTAGAACAAAATTAAAACCACTGACAGAGTCAGAATACAACCTGGCACCCTGCTAATTAGCGTAGTCGTAGCAGTCCAGATGCAGTGGTCTTGTTGTAGTGATCTTGTAGAAAGGTCTGGTAGCTCTTGTCCCCTGGAAACCAGTGGGTAAAGGCAGCTTTGGTGTTCCAAATCTCAGTTTTTGTCTAGGTAGGAAATGTTTGCCTCCTCCCCTGGGTGGAGCATCTCCCAGTGGGATGATGTAATTTTATCAGTCATGCAGTGGGACTCAATGGCCCATTAGCAGAAGATATCTTCCTGGAGGAAGGGTGGGTCATGGGAAAGATAAAGAACATTGCTCATCTGGTTTTAACAGATGGCCCATTGGCAGAGGATATCTCCCACAGAGATAAGAATCACTGCCCCACCTGGTTTCAGCAGATGGTGATAGAATACATACCTTTGGGCACATCTTTACATCATAACCTAGGACACAGGGGAAGGCTGCAAGCCTGCTCTATGCAGAGCAACCATGGCATCCCCAGAGACCACTGTTAGCCCAGGGGGGAGCCAGTGAGGATACACAAGTTGAAAACACTCAATTTTCTTGCTAGTGCCCAGCTTTAGATACAGGAAGATTATTTTTACAGGTTTAAAGAGATTTTTGAGATGGATCTTGGAATGGATGTTGTTATCAAGCATTTTGGAAACAAAAGGTCAGGGGAAAAAAGGATTTCATATAGGTGGGCTTTTTTCCCAGACCAAAAATATACTGAGAAGTGATGAATGGTCTGAAAAGTGATAACTCAGTAACATTTTTTATTTCTTCACTTATAGCAATAGCAGTGTTTAAAATCTTACACCTGAAGTTTGTGGAGGAGACTGAGGGAGGAAGGGATGGAAGAACTGCTATTGCTGCTGATTGTCACTTCGAATCTTTGGGGGAAGGGTCTTCTGAAAGTGAATGGGAACTGATCATCTCTCTACAGACTTCTTGAGTCATCTCACAGAATTTAGCAGAAAATAATTCTTTCACTTCAAATTTATATAATGTGGCTTTAAAGTGCTTGAAGATAGAAGATATGTTCATTTCCACAATCTAACTTATCAGCTGGGATAAATTAACTCTCTGAATTCTGTGCAATTCTGTATGTGTACCGTCTCTAAATAGGTAGACTATCATATGTGTATTTGCACGGCTTTAGTAGTTCCATCTCTGGGGCTTTCACAAAAAGATAACAGCCATTTTTACATTTGCTTCAGGCCTGACTGAAGAATTTATCTCCATGCAAATTTTCCAGCCCAGTTGTGAAACCTCTGAAATGGATGGTAAAGAAAGTTTTGATGCAACTTAACTAGAGTTGGGTACTTTTGCTGTAAGGAAAAAGTCGCTGTCAGTGGTGAGCAGCCGGGCTTTCCTCCCTCCATTCTTCACTGTAATCTCCATTAACATAAGAGGTGGTGTTTTGCTCCCCACACATGGATGCCATACTGTTTGAACTCCAGGAGGCTGCTGGGATAAAGGCATGTGTACAGGTCTCTGCTGACCACAGCCAGCATTTCTTTAGCGAGCATAGCATGAATATAAACGTTACATTCACCACAATGGAGAGGAATTACTATGCACACTAACACTTCCAAGCCTTTGAAAGAAACAGAAGCAGAAGGAGGTTCTTGCGCTTTCTGCCGACATCATCTTTGCTGTCCATCCATTTGTTCCCCATTTAGCCTCCCCACTGGCAAAGCCTCTATAATGTGCTGAAAGACCAGACAATGGGAGCCCACTATGCCTGGGAATGCAGGCATTGTTCCACGGGCTCCCTATAGAAATCCCTGCGTTCGCATGACCCGTTTTCCAAAGTTTAGGGTTTCTCTTTCCCGAAGGGGGAGGGTAAAGGGAAAAGGGACAGTGTCTCACAGCTCTGGGCAGATTAGTGGTATGCTCATGCCCGTTTATTGAGATGGGTAAAATAGCCATAAATTTTTCCCAAAGTGCTTGTTTGTAATGCATGCATGAACTCACTTAACAAGCTTAAAATATTTAGTGAACACTGAAATGAATGGAGAGTGTGGGAGGGGGGACAAAACTAGCAGAGATAATTGAATACACTTAGCAGTCATTTACAGCTTTACATAGCTGTATCATATTCTCTATGGATAACACAGCTGGGACAATATGGTTAGAGTTTTAAAATATCTAGGGATTTCTGTCTTAAGATAGTTATCAATAATTGCAAACTTAAACATTAAATATTTTTGGCTTACTTAAATTATATACCTCTTTATTTAATGCATTGTAAAATACTTTAAAATAGAGAACATTCTCCCCTTGGCGTTTCTTGAGGACTCAGGTAAGCAGGAAGGGTCTCTGAATGGGGCTGTCCAGGAAGTCCAAGTCTGTCCTGGGGAAACCACAGGCTGCTAAAGACAGGTGGATTAAAACACAGAAGACAGTGTTGACTCAGACTTGGCATTGTTTGAAATGACTAATGAGAACAAGGAGATGGGTTGCTAAAACACAGGTTCATATTACCTGTGAAACAGGTAAAGTCCTTCAGCACTGAAGAAGTCTCACCAGATTAAATCATAAGTTTCCAGCTTCATTTCAACTGAGCCAAAATGTGCACCCTTGCCCTTGCTCTGACTAGGACTAGGACCTCAAACCCACACACTGCAGCAACACATCCATCTCAGCTCACACCTAATTAACTGCTTAATTAGAGCAGCACTGGGGAAACACTGCTCTTTGTTTTCCCTCTCTCTCTGGTGCCTGATGCCACTTGTAGCAGCACAAAGCTCTTTGTGTGGCTGAGCCTTCCTGGTCATGCATGGCAGGTTCAAGGTGAAGGTCTCTTCTGCTGGGCTTTTCTTCTCTCTTCTGAGATAATTGACCTTGATGTCACCGTGAAGCTCCTCCCCAGGTCACACCACTGGCGCTGCAGCCAGTACCTCAGCTAGAGGCTAATGCATGGCTGTTTAATTTGGAAGAGCAGTATGAAGGTCACTGAGGAAGGTAATGCAGTCCTGTTGATTGAACATGTGGATAAGGGCACCACAAAAACATAATCTGCTTTGTTGGGAATGCGATAAACCAGGGTTATGTATGCAGCTGGCAAGCAGTACTTCTGAGTGTTACTCCATCAGATAATCCAGGCAGCAGAGCACTTTTATATCCTTCTAGTCCCTTAATATAGCTTGAATCTAAGGATTAGGTAATTTTCATATTTTCAGGGTTTTCTAAAACAATATTATCTCTTTCCTACTTGCTTCCTGATTTTTGCTCATGAAATACTTATTTCTGCAACTAAGCAAATGTAGTCTAAGAGGAAGATTTTTCATATTCCATGGGAAAACCCCTCTTTTTCCATCCAGAGTGGGATGCCCAGAAACCTCAGAAGATTCCCTGGGATTTGCAGACAGAACCAGCAGCTTTGCTGCATGTGAACATGTAGCTGGATTGTTCCTTGTGTGAGACTCATCACACACATGGGGCTCAGGTGTGTGGCTGGGCTGTGCCCTTGCTGTATTTATCTCTCCAGGCCAGATGTCACAGCATACACAAGGAGTTTGGGTCTTGTAAAACAGCTCTCACAACATTTACACACCCTTCTCTGCACCAGGCAGGTTGTGAGTGGGAAGGAAGGAAGTGATTGTGTTGTTAAGGTGTGATGGATGTGATCCAGAGGAAGCTTTGGCAGAAGACAGCCCTATCTTCTAGTTCTTGGGATTAGAGTCCTTAATCAGAGCTGTGAGAAGGTTTGTGTGATTCAGCTGCTAGGCAGAGGGGCCTTTCTGACCAGGGAATGTCACATCTGGACATATATTTGCTATCAGGTGTTTGGCAGCAGGTCAGACAGAGACAGCTTAAACTAAGCATAAAACCAGAAATGTGAAGTTAACATCCAGAGACAACTACTTGAGCTATAGTTAAGATTATAGCTTAAGTTCTACAGGAAGATGTGGACACACATTTATGAATAAAATTAGTCTGGAAATTAAAAGGATTCTAGCCATGAGAGGAGTGAAATCCCAAAATACTTTCCAATGAGAGTAGAAGGGTTCAGAAGCAGTCAAACAAGTCTGAGATTGAGATTTACATGATGCATTTGCTGAAATATTGAGGGATGTGGGCCAAAGATTCGGAGGTATATTTCCACCCTATCTTCCCTGCTTGCTTTCATTTTGACTCTTTCTGTTACACTACTTTCTCCTTCTCTTTTTATCCTGTTCCTTTTCTACTTGGATGACAGGCTGGAAAATCCTCTCTGTGCATTTTTTCTGTTGCTGTTACATGCATTTAGTAGAACAAAGCAAAGGCAAATCCCATTCTGGTACATCCCATAGGCTTAGTGAAGTCTGCAGGCAGAGCCAGTGTGTGGCTGACCCTTGGGCCACAGGAGCAGAGGCTGTAGGAAGCTGTGATGCCCAAGTGACACAGCAGAGTCCTTGTCCTCCTGCTGCATGGCTTGTTCCCCTTGCTCTGTGCCACAGACACACTCATGCCTTGGCAGGACATCCACTTTCAGAGTACTTGCTTTCTGCTTGGGAAAGCTGATGACACTGTATCTGTCCAAGAACTCTGTTGAGGAGTTCAGTTTATTTAGGCAATGTCTGTCATGTTTCTGTGGAGCAGAAAGGTCCAAAATACAGGTACAGCTGTAGTGAACATCACTGTAAACATAATATTCTGCTTAATTGGAAATGGAGAGGCTGACCAGATTGCACTTGCTGGGGGGAGGAAGGAGATGCCCTCAGGTCCCAGTGCCAGGATCTGCAGGGCAGCTGCCCCTTGACCTGCAATTGGCACTAGCTGTGAGTGCCCATCATTTTTGAAATCCAGTCCTCCCATGCTCTGCAGGGCTGGAGTTAGGCAAAACAACAGTGTCAGGATTCCTGCACCATACCACTGGCACTGTCACAGTATGCCAATCAATTCTGCACCTACCTCTAGACTCTGAAATGGAGCTTGCAGAGAGCAACTTGTTTTAGCATCTAATAAATACAAGAAGGACTCCTGGACAGGGGTATAATGCTTCCTGGCACTGGCTGCTCCATCTGCACTTGTGCCCACTTGTAGTGACTGTATTTTGCAGCTTGCAAAAGAGTTGCTTGTTTTTCACTACGTTTTTCTGAAAAAAGTGAGCATGTCTTACAAGAGGTTTGGCCAGTTAATGCAAAAGTAATTTAGATGCTAGTCAAACCAAGTCACTTTTTTCTTCTACCATGCTATTGCAGCAGATGTTTGGGTCATGGTCACCTGAGAAGTTGCCACAGCTCTGTTTGTTAGTTGGAATCAGCATCTTCATTCCATAGAAAGAAAACTTGTTTTTCACTGTTTAGGCTGTAATTTGACAAGCACCTCTGCTATGTATCAGCTAGTTGCCATGGTCATGCTCTTCCTTACATCCCTGGCCATGGGACTCTGCCTCCTTCTTTAAACAGCTCCAGCACTAACCAGCTGCAGTGCCCTGGCATTTCAGCATGCCTAACAAGCAGAAAGATATTCACATTCAATTTTAACAGGCCAAAAGGGAATGTCAAATTCACAGCTGGTCAGAGAACACCCAAGTCTGAGGATTTGCAGTTAGATGGGCTCAGGCTGATGAAGAACCAGCATCAATGTGTTACTCACGATTTATGGGGAACAGATTTAAAGCATCTAATGGCTTAATTCACCTTGTGTGTGATCCTGCTGTAGCTTTTCTTAATTGCTACAACATTGAATTTAACTTCTTTCTGTGAAACCTGATCATTAGAGATGATATGCCACAACAAACAGTATTCTAAGTACAGTATTAACAGCTGAGTGAAGGGGACTATTAGAACTATTGCAGTTTTCTTCTCTTGATCAATGTTCTGTGGGTTTTCCCTTGTTGTAAGAGTAAGTTAATACTAATTAATATGAAAGCAGAATACAATGTGGAAGCTTCCAAAGTGTCTGTCAGTTGCATTTGTGCAAATTGAAACATCTCACATACAGCAAACCCAGGGCCTTTCTTTTCTTCCTGTAGATTTTGTATTCCACAACCAGCCTGTGGAACAAGATGTGCACTGTCATCCTGCTCACTCTGATGCAGACCATGCTCAGGTAATCCCACAGGACCTAACAACAGGTTGGTATCCTACACTGGCAGCTGTTTCACCATCAGGTGCCCAGGGGAAGGGCTGCCAGCTAGAAGTATCTCTAACACAAGCAAGAGGATGTGACCAGGTGTCCTTTTGGCACCATAAACCCTCTGAGTGGCTAAGCAATATTCAGTGCCTTTAAATTTTTGGTGGTTTTTTTGTGTTGTTGTTGTTTTGGGTTTTTTCCCGTTAGCAAGTTTCTGATGATATTTAATCTTAAAAAAAAAAAAAAAAAGGCATTTTCTTTACAGCTAATGACCTCAGATTCTTGTTTGTCTTATTGTAGTAAAGACAAAAACACCCAAGCCATTTTCACAGCCCCAATCCCCCTGTATTCTGTGGTCATAGACCTCCCTGCTGACCCCTTGGGGATGTTCTTGCAACATGGCTCTTTGTTGTTTGGGCAGTTTTTACTGTTTTTCCCTCACAAAGACACACATCTAACTTGTGTCAGTTTTGACCAAAGAATGTCTCTGCTCAACTCATCACTGGGCCCAGGGGCTGACCCACTGCATTGGATGGCTGTTTCTTTTATCTCATACCACAGAATTATAGAATAGTTCCAACCCTCCTGCCATGGGTAGGGACACCTGCCACTAGATCAGACTGCTCAGAGCCCCATCCAACCTGGCCTTGAACACTCCCAGGGATGGAGCATCCACAGCTTCTCTGGGCAACTTTTGCTAGTGTTTCACCACCCTCACTGTAAAGAATTTCCTCCTAAAATTAAATCTAAACCTCTCATTTTTTTATTTTAAAAACGATTTCCCCTTGTCCTATCGTGACATGCATTTGCAAAAATTCTCTCCACACCTTTCATGTAGGCCTCCTTTAGGTACAGTTTATTAGGTGTTTCACTCTGCAAAGGGTCTTAACTGAGCCTCAAGGACATTTTCCTAGTGCTTTAATCAGAATGATTTTGAGTTAGACAGATCAATGCCTTCCAGTATCATTAGTTCTCTTGCAGCAATGGGTAAAGTATCAGATCTTAGAGAAATACTTATCAGCAGTAATGTACTGCTCATAAAAATCTGAGCCTATAAATAATGAAGTTCTTCCCTTTCTGGAACATCCTTGGTTATCATAAATCCAGAGGGATAGTTACAACCTGCAGGATGTATCCATGCACATAATGAAATTTTGCATGGTGCCAAAACATTCCCTGTAGTTGGAGGGATCATTTAATAAAAAAAGAAGAAATTGTCCAGCCTGGTGGAAATCATCTGCTTCAAATGAATCATGATTGAACAAACTGCCTCAGGAGCAGAAGGAGCTCAAGAGTCAGAGGAGCCCATGTTCTGGGTGCTAAGTGATACTACCTACTGGTCTGGCAGAAATGAGGGATTTACATCTCTCATATGTGGAAAGGCATGCCAGCAGGAGAGAAAAAACAGCTGGTGTTCTATCAGGTTAGACCTGATGAATACCTGCCTAGAAGGTAACATAGTATCTGTGTGCTGGATACCCCTGTGTGATGCCCAGACCACAGAACAATCTGTAATAGCTTGAATTTCTGGTGAAGGACTTTATTTAGTGAGGAAGATTAAATATTATGAGACAGAAGAGTGTGGGGAAGAATTCAGCCAATGTTTGTGGTAGCTGAGTGAGCTATAGATATATTTTTCTGTAGACCTCATTGCTGCTCCATCCTGACAGGATTAATTGGATGCTCTGCCTCCACATGCTTCCCCCACCTCACTGACCATTGCTCACATGGCAGAAGTGTCTGCTGCCTTTTCAGTCACCAGCCTCTGGACTTCTTGATAAGGTTACTGTTTTAGTTTGAATAATATGTGTTCAGAATAAGCCATGGGTCTACAGAAGGTTTCCTGTTCTCTCCTCCTTGTTCCTTGTTGGATTATAGTTCCACAAGTACATTATCATTAGAAAGGCCTGTAGTAGAGATTGCCTTCCCACTCTTTCCTGTTTACATGGTTCTGCTTATCCATGAAGGGCAGAATAGTCTTTTTCCTCTCTGTATTCCCAGTATAAGACATTTATAAATGCATGGAGGCCACTTTAGTCTAATTTTATAGTGTCTCTGTAGGAAGGAAAGTGGAACTAAAGCAGTCCATTGGGGCCTAAGAACACTGGGATCAATTCTTCACCTAATATACAGCTAAATTGGGTAATTGGGTTCATTTCCCTTTTTATCCTAGGTGTCTTTTGAAGCTGGGGATAATGACATTTAGGTAGGTAGGATCACAGCAGGCCAGAGCTGATGCTGCAGCAGTGGGCATGGCCATCACAGCTCTAACTCACTAGCACTTGTAGCAGGACAGATTTCATTCTCTCTGGTGCTTTTTGAGATGCCCATAGGGCTGAAGCCTGGCTGTGCTGGCAGCTGCAGGCTGTGTGCAGGGCTGTGCCAGCCTTGCTCAGTGCTGTGCTCGTTTCTGGGGTGCTGTGGGCAGCCTGCAGAACAGCCCAGAGCATCTCAGAGCTCCTGTAAGACAAACAAGAACCACTTGGTAAAACTTCCTGTGCTGTCTTTTATCCCTTTCTCAAAAGAGAGGAACGTTTTGAAGAGGTAGAGCTGCTGGAACCACCTGGTGTCCATGACCTAGATAGACTGGTATTTTGTCTGGTAAGGACACCCACCAGGCAACCAGGAGGACAAAGCAAGAAGAAACACAGAAGGGCAACAGTAGTAATCTACCATCAAGAAAATCTTATTCCTAATCCCCTATGGTGAAATATTGCATGGAACATGATTTATATTTGAGTTTGTGCTTATGAGGTACTTTTAACCCACTAAAGTGCTTATTCTTGAATCTGCACTTTGGTTCTATTCTCCACATGGATAACAGTCTGTGACAATGACTTTCCCTGTCTAATTATTCATTATGGGGAAAAATATTCTTTGAATTACCAAACATTCAATTTGATGAGTATCCTCTGAATCTCTGCTAAGTATGTTCTATCTTTTCTGTATCAGTTCTACAGGACTTCAGAAGGATACCATATGCTATATGAATATTTCTGTATTTTATGAGAATAAAATTTTTTTTCAGCCCTAGTGTTGAGATTATTTACGGTATTTTTTTAAAATAAGTAATATATTTTCTATCATGATCATTGCTTGGTCTAACTAGAAGAAAAAAGAAACCTTTTCTACTTAAAATCAGAGATTCTCCTTTTTTTTCCCGAGTTCCAGCCAAAGGTCTAGAGCAAGGTCACCAGCTCATCTTTTGGCACATGTGGACTGCGTGAAAAATCTGAATTTTTCTTCTGGTGAAGCTGCTTGGCTCCTTTCTCACTTAACCTATGTCAAATGCAAGTGAAGAAATCTCTGTTCCTTCTGATGAGGCTGGTGCCATGTTTTGGCAATTAACTAGCCCTGAAGAGTCAAATGATGAAAGTAACTAGGTTTGGTTGATTCACATACTTTTATATTCCTACATTTTGAAACTTTTAAGAGGCTGAAGATACAGGTGAATGTGCTACCAGATTTTTACCTGTTTGATCTTCTATCTTGTTTTAACTGTTGGCTTCTTTGGTGTTATATTTAGTCTCTGGTTCAAGTACATGCCTACATACTATAGCCTTGAATCAGTTCCTTAAGGAGAAGATGCATTTCCAAATCTAGAATTAAGTCAGTGTGACTAGAAGTCCTTGAATATATACTGCATTTGGATTTCATCTGAGTTTGCTTCTTACAAATATTCCTTTCCCTTACAGGTTTTTAGTTTATCCACTCACATGGACTGGATATTTGGAAAACAGGGTGATTTAGATGGGCTGGAGCAGATCTTAGGCTGAGATTCAAGAGCTTTGCAGTGCATTTGCCTAGTGAAGACAAGGAGCTAAAGAGCAGGGACTAATTTATTCAGAAGTGATTATAAAAACATTTTATTCTCTGCTCATAGTTAACCAATTCATTCAGAAACCACAGAAGCAGGAATTTCTGATGTGAAAACCATTGGGTCCCTTAGGTGTCTTATGTGCAAACAGCAGGGCAGAAATGAGGAAAAACTGACACTTGTGTGAGAGTTTCAGGTACTGACTGCCACATACACTTCAAACTTAAATAACCATATTTTTTCTGCTTCAGACGCTGACTTTGGATGTCCTTGAAGTCTGGTATAATGCATTCTGGCAGGCAAGTAGAGAAATGAACCAGATGCAGCAATTTAGTCATATAGGGAGGTTTCTAGTAAATTTTGCACAACGGGGTAGTGACAGTGTACTTAGTAAAGCTGCATGCCTTTTTAAAAATAGTGCTATTGATTTTCTTAGTGTGTGTATCAAATGTTAGCACATTCATTAGAACAGCAGCCTTCCAAACACTGCTGTAGAACAACCAGCAGGCCCAGAGTCAATATCCATCTGAATACTGGCTCCCTTTCAAAGGGCGACTTAAAATTAGGGCATTGACTTTTCATGTTACAGAGGAAAGATTTTAAAGGGAGCATTTATCAAATAGAGTTAGGCAAGATTTAACAAATACAGCTAGGCTGCAGGTCCTATCTGAGCAGGCAAAGATGTGTGCGTGCAACCACGTACAGAACTAGAAAAAAGCATAATACATATTTATACATACATACATACATATATTATTGTTTAGGGTATTGGTCTACTATAGCTACATGAGGAAAGAAAAATGTGAAGACACTTATCTAAGGAAACTTTCAGTTCTAAACTCCTTTGTGAGTATATTAAAATATCACTGAGTAGGAATATAATGTATTACAGTGATAGAATAAATACTGTGTCTGTGTCCTCATAATGTAACTTCTTGTACAATGCTGTGAACAAGGCAGCACATTAGTAAAAATATAACCTTTGCTGGAAGTATCTTTACAGGAACAAAATACTGTTCACTGTGTCTCTGACAAAGAGCTAACATAACCTAGTAAAATCAACAATTTGATTCCTTTCTCCTTGTAAGGATGAGAGATGAAGGAAGATGAATGTAGGACATTCTACTTTGCATAAATTTACTTTGAATTTGGAATTTACCTGTTCTTAGTGTTCCCCTTTTGTATCTGTTCATGCAATCATTCAAACTTTCATGTTTCCTGAAGAAAGGCACTGTAGAATGTGTTCAGTACTTGTTGTGCCCATCTGTATTCTCAATTTGATTCTGCATTCTTAAACCTATGAGGATGAACATGTCTCTGGAGAACAGATGGTCTCATGATCAGGTCACTTCTTGTTTAACCCACTGTACTGTAGGCTTATCTAATTTACGTGGGGTTTATTTGGTTGGTGTGTTAGTTGGCTGGTTGGTGTTTTTTGAGTTTTCTTGTAACCCATTTCACAACACTGCTCCACTGTCAACTATCTACCTGTGCTGATGGTGGGGAGAAGGGGAGGTGAAGATTACATTGCTTTAGATAACAGCAAAATTGCCCCTTGGAAACAAAGCCAAAGCACCTCCTGAAGTATTCTGCTTCTCTTTCTTACTTAGAGAGGGGTACAAAAGCATCAAAGGCTCTAACTTAGGTGGAAGAGAACAGTCTTGTACACTTACATGTAGTCATATACAGATTTTTTTTTGTGTTCATTGACCTTCAGAATGCCCACTACTGCTGTGACTGCAGAAGGATGCTTTGGTGAGGTGCCTGATGCACTGGTGATACCACAGTGGTGGCTCCCAGCAGTCCCAGAGCTTTGTGTCTGAGCTGCTACAGATACTGAACCCAGTGAAATCTTCACAAAATCACAGGTTCATCTATTCCTGCTTCCCAGCCACATGCTGCAGACACTGAACTGCATTTTCCTTCCATTCTTTATTTTCCTTACTTTCTCTTTTGTAATGCAGAGTGTCAGTCTAAGAGGATGATTTCATTTATTTTATTGTTTACAGGTCTTGTTAATTTTTAACCTACTTGCCCCAATGAGTAGTTCTGTGAAGTTGGGGTTTTGCAACTTCTCAACTCTCAGCTGTCCTGCACTGAAAAGTGTTTTTGTGGTATTATTGTGTGGCAAGCTGTTGGAGTAAGCAAACATTTTGGAGATACTCTGTGTTTCTAATGGAAACAAAATGTTTCTGTCTCTGTATTATTTTCTCCATTCAGCTGTCCTTGTAGCTGGTACTGGATACCTCTTTCCAGTGTGTAGCTCATTTTGAACCAGATTCAAGTGTTCCTAATGATGAGACTTCAATTGTTTTATTTCTTTCATGTTGAAGGCATTATTCCTGCAAATGAATTTGGCTCTTTGCTCAAGATGCTATCCCAAATGTTTTTATTTCCTGCTCCAGAAACAAAGTCCGTGGCTTTAGGCAGTCAGTCTGTGTAAAGGACAGTTTTAGCAGTTTTATTGTCCCCCACAGAATATGACCTCTCTGAAGTCTTTCTGAATTCCAGAATCTCCTCCTACACTGTTACCAATGTTGTGCACTAGAGTCTAAGGGGTCACCCAGAAATCCTTATCATTATGATGTATTGCATTTATCTTGTCTTCTTTGATGAATGCTGAGCAATAATGTTAAACCTTTCTTCCCTTCCCAGCAGGATAGATTTTCATCTGGAGTTTAGTGTCTTCAAAATAAATTTGAGATAAAGTCATCAACAGAATGAGTGAATGGAGCATTGAGGAGCAAATATAGGGCCCAGTGGGGGTTTGAGTCTTCCCTGTCATTATATCACCAAAAAGAACTATTGTAACCAGTGAAATTAATTCAAGACTTCTTTTCCACTTAAACCACCAGTTCAGAGTAGTGATTCATCTTTTAAATTCATCTTTCAGAGCAGTAATTCACAGGTGGCAGCAGATTCAGGATGAATTTAAAATGCTGGTTTGAGAACTTGACCCCTATGACAGAAAAGTTGAGTTCCAAAATGGTGAAGTGCCCAAAATATGGACTCCTCTCTCTGCCTGATTTTATTAAATAAGACATTCTTTACCATGTTTTTAAAATACTCTGGATCAAGGCTGGCATGGTTGTGCAATATATTAAACTAGACTCATTTAGGTAACCTTTCTCCTCCTTAACCTTCTTCTCTTTTTGAGCACCTTGCAGCTAACTGGGGCCAGTCTGGGATCTGCCACGTGGATTGCAGAGCTCTGAGAAGCACAGTGTAGGCACTGTGTGGAATTTAACCAGATTACCCAGATCAGATGATTTATAAATGTTATCTTTTTATGGCCTTAAAAAAAAAAAAATCTTTTAAAAAGCAACCAGATCCTTTTGGAGCATGAAAAACAAAAATGTAGCATTAGTTAAGCTCATGAAAATTTCCCCTTCCTGTAAGTAAAACACAGTCCTTAAAACTGCATTCCAGAAGGAAATTGTTCTCAGATGGCCACTGAGATAATATGAGAAAATTCTTTTTGGAAACATTTGCCCCAAAGCCCCTCAGAGAATCTCCTTGCTGATTTGGTAGCTGGACAATTCCAGTGTGGAAGGAAGGAAAAAAATCTGGTTTTGCCCATGCCGGCTCCAGCCACAGTTAAACTTGTGCCCATTTTCAGGCTATAAAATATTTTATATAAATATAAAATATATATAAATATATAAAAATATAAAAAATAGATAAATATATAAAAAATACTTTTAGGTATAAAATGTTCCCAGATGGCACAGCTCTGCTGAGGGACATAGTTTACTCTCTGCCCTCTGTAGGGTTGAACACATCAGGAAGGGAGAACTGAGCCCCATGCACCTCTCAGGGACAAATGGGACATGGAGCTGAAGTAGAAGGGATGATAGAAAACTGCTCAGAAATCCAGAGGAGTTCTGTATTTGATGAACTTGATT
Organism: Erithacus rubecula; assembly: GCF_903797595.1. Lineage (NCBI taxonomy): Eukaryota > Metazoa > Chordata > Aves > Passeriformes > Muscicapidae > Erithacus > Erithacus rubecula. The sequence continues at coordinate 44,469,623 of NC_136688.1, forward strand.
TGTGAAATTACCCCCAGATTTTATTTTTTTTCAAAAATGATCTCCTTCCTGACAAGAAAATTATCTGTTTGAAGGTTTAATTACTTCGAGATTAAATTAAAAATTAGATTTCTGGATTTTAAAATTTCATTTGAATTAAGTGTTGCAGCCCTTTGGAATTTAAAGAAACTGAAACTCTCTGAAGACAAATGGCAGACACAATATTTGAAATTTGATGACAAATTTTCCTTGATTTTATCCAATTATATTAAGAGGTCTTTGAGTTACAAAGCATTAAAAAGCACTACTGAGGCCAGAGACATGCTAGTGAAATATTGTTTCTGTCATGTGGAGCTCTGCACAGAATTGTGTGGGCTTAAATAAATGTATCTTGATAGTTTACCTTAAAACTCTCTGTCCTTTTCCTCAGTTCAGCTGAATCCTATGAAATAGATACGCAGCTTGAAGAAGTTCTTCACACCCCCACAAACTCTAAAAATGGCCCTGATACAACATGCATTTATGTAACAAAATCATCTGCATTAATATCTTCCTTTCCTTTCTGCAAGAAGCACAGGAGGCACCCAGGCTGACACATTTTCATGCAGCCCCTTCCAGTTCTCTTTGCATTTGGGGCAGCAGAGATGAGCTGTGTTTTCCCTTCAAAAAAAGGCCACTGAATAAACAGGAATTTGATGTGGCTATTAATAGGGTTGGCTGCAAACCTGCAGCCCAAGCTTTTGGGTTCTCTCCCCTCAAATATTCATTATCCTGTTATGGATCAAAAGTATGAGATAACAAGAGTTCTGGACACTGCTGTTATCCTGATCTTTCAAAATAAAGAGGGTATTAAAATCAGTGTATTTCCTTCACTTTTCTGAAAAGAGACTGGCTGATGGGATCAAGTGTGATGTATTGAGCTGTTGACTTCTTATTCACATCTGACAGAATGAAGAGAAAGATGGCCCCACCTGGCAGCTGTTAGGTGCCCCATTTGTCACCATCCCAGCCAGGTGGCTGTGTACTCTCCAGATCACAGCTGGGCAGGTGTGCAGCTGCAGGACAGGGCTCAGGTGCTGTGGAAACAAAGCCAGGGGCTCTGTGTTGGCCTCCCAGGGCTGGCTGCTGGTCTGGGATGAAGGGAAGGAAGACTGCATTGTGGCTACTGCTGCTGACAATAGGGTCAGAGAAAATACCCAGGAAAATCAACAGGCAGCAAACCTCCTCGTTTTTCATATGGAGACTTTTCCAGCTCTGCTGTTCCCATCTGGATTCCAAGAGCTGTAAGTGTCAAAGCCCCTGCTCGTGCCACAGCTCACCAGGATGGCTCCTTGGAGGGGGTGCTGCTCCCACAGGGCTGTCCTGAAGAGTTACCTCCTCAGTCTGCTAAACCAACACTCACCAACCCAACCTGCTGCCTGTTGTGGAAAGAATCCTGAGCAGCAGTGAAAATCAAACCAATATTCTCAGCAGCAGCTGTAAACTGGATAAGCTCTCTGTCCTCCTTTCTCCCCCCCTGCCCTGTCCCTCCCTTTAAATGTGTTAAAATGAAGGCAGAGACATGCTGAGAGAAGCAGTGCAGTGCTCTGTTTGCAGGATAATATGCAGACCACATGTATGTATTAAACATTGTATGGAGTTATAATTGAGCCAGGAGCATTTAAATGCAAGCCAAGGGGAATTTGCAATTCTGTGTGGGCAGATTTCAATTGTAAGGTTGGCAGCTCTGGTATCCTGTTCTCTAATACCATGAGATGAGAAAAAACAGGCTTTTCTTTCAGAGCAGTTGATTATTGAATCCGCACCAGCTGTTCACCCTAATCCAAGCTTTCTGTGCTCGTTCCTTGTGACAGAGGCATCCCTCATCCGTCCATCCATCCGTCCATCTCCCCTTCTCATTGCCATGGATCTTTGTAAACTTTCTGGAAGGTGGTTAGCAGATATCAGCCATCTAGAGCAACACAAGCATCAGTACAGGCAAGGGTTATGACTAATTAACAAGAGAAGAGAGCCCCACTCCCCCCAATAGCTATATATGGAAACTCAAATTATATTTCATATCCATTGCAAGATGGAAAAAAAAATAAAAATTAACAGTGACACCCAACTCTGTGCCCAGCAAATGATGTGAGATCAGAGCTGAAGTGAGTCCTGAGCTGGCACGGAGTTGCAGCTGTCCCTGCTGCCCCACTGCCAGCCCAGGGACCTGCACCCAGGCAAGTGGCAGTAAGGAAATCTAACTAAGTAAAGGAAATCTAACTATTTTTTTTTTTCCTTTTTTCTTTTTCATTAAAAAGGGGGAGGAAGGGAGGGGTAAGATAAGAAGTGAGTTCCTTCTGGGTGCTTCTCACTCAGCCTGCAATGTTATGTAAGGTTGGTACAGCTAATGCCTGCTCTGCCTCACCATCAGCCTAGCTGCTTCAACCCCACTACACAATTATTTCATCAGTCTCTCCTACTAGACATCATAGTGCTATTGTGATTAGTAACATTTATTAGGAGAGCAGCTAAAATAAAATTAACAAGCACAGGGGCCCAGTTCCACAAGGGACTGGGTGAACACAGCTCCAGATAGTCCCTGCCCCAGAGAGATTTTAACCCCCTGAAGGAGGAGGACTGGGGATGAGGGGGTGACACATAGGACCTGAAAGAGGAGTGTGAAAGCAGCAGGAGGAATGCTGTTTCCATGAAGAGCTTTGGCAGGGGAGGGTGAGTCTAAGTCAGAATGAGTCAACTGGGAATAAAAGGCAGCAGGAGAAAGGACGTTGTAGGGGAAAATAGGGTGGAGGGAAAGGTAATACAGTAAGTGACAAGCTGAAGAACAGAGGTTGATGGTGGAGAATAAAGACAAGTTTATGCAAAAAGGCAACCAGCACAGCAAATTCTCCCTGGCTGCCTGTCCCCTGCCCATTTTTTCTGCTACTGCTACATATTTTTGCCCTGTGTCCAGTTTTCCCACAGTGTTTCTCTGTCTGAAGCTGCCTCCTTCCCTGCTCACTGTGTCCTCTCGGGCTCAGAGGATTATCCCACATTCTGTGTATGGGCAGTCTAGAACGTCCTCTCTGGAAATCTTGGCTGAATCACAGAGACTGTGTGTAATGCCAGACCCATGCAAACTGAAAAGCTGCATTAGCACTACAGATTGTATGTACAGATTTGGAAAACAGAGATACAGAATGTTCTGGGGCATGGAGGGGAATATGGACTGAATGAGCTGAAAGAGGACAGACAGGCAGGCATGTACAATTGCATTTCTGTATGTTATGGGCATATGGATGGAAAAATGAGCTCTTGAACTGACTACTGGACTTTCAGGAGCTGGAGATGCCAAATGATCTATGTCATTTGACTACCAATTTAAATCAGTGTATCTGGACAATTTATAGATAAAATTTGATATAGAATTAGCTTGGCAACTTATTAGATAACAGACCTTAATATAAAAGGAGGTCTGAATGTGATTCTTGGATGAGTAGAGAGAGGAATAATAAAGTGCATATTTTTCCTTTGCAAATGGCATTGATGATACTTCAAGTAGGTTGCTGGATAATGTTCAAGTGTCCACATTTTCAACAGAATATTGAAAAAATGATGAAGTTGCAGAAAGGAGTTCCAAAAAGATTTTGAGAAAATAGGATTATAATTTGATATTATACTTTCCATTAAAAAACTTGGAATACTTAATCTGTTACGCTCATCAAAAAGAAAATTGAGAAGTGTTCTGATTATGGTGTATGTAACTTCACAGATAATAAAGAATTCTTTAATTTGGTGGAGAAAAGCATAAGAAGAAACAATACTTAAAAGATTAATCTGACCAGAAAAATTTAAAAGAGAAACTAAAAATAATTATCTTTTTAAGAGCAAAATGAAATTCTAGTTCACCTCTCTGTTTGTCAGATGATGATTAAACTCCTTTCATAAAGGTTCCGTCAAACACAAAATTTCTGATTCACTGCAGATGGTATTGGGTGAGAGTTGATGGTTTGTTATAATTTGGTGGTGTTTTGTTGCCTAGAATTCCTAGAACAGTTTATGTATCCACCAGAGCTAAAAGCTTTGTATTCCACTCATTTCATCTGATTACATACTTTGTTATCAGTTCATAGATAGAAAGCTGATGGATCTCTACACATTTGCAGAGCAGTTAGTCCAAATCCTGGAGATCTTCCCTTGAATAGCTGTAATTAAAATTTCAAGTGCTTACAGCCTCAGTTTCAATCAAGACTAACTTCCAAGGGTGTTCTCTTGAGCTGACAACATCAGGAAGGCAGATACAAAGGTTATTTGAGTTGAGGGAAAATTGCACAGGAGAGAGGTGTTAATTTGTCAAAGTGGAATGTTCCTTAAACCTGGCACTCAGCAGGTACCTAAAATGGTTAAAATTGACACATGGCTCTTGGCAAGTACTCCCAGAGCATGGCTATAGTGCTGGGAACCACTTGGTGGAGAGCAGATGCTGACCCTTCTGGATTAAACAAGTATTACATGACTTCTGCAGTCAGGACTGGATTCAGTAACTCTGTTGCCTCAAGTTATATAGTTCCAAAACATCAGGTATGCACCAGCAGGAGCTCTAATCCAAACCCTGCAAATGTGTTTGTTTGGCCCAGAGTGTCTCCCATTTCTGAGGGTGCCCCCTGAATAGACTGATAAGAGAGATGGCTGGCATGAACCTTGGTGTCAACAGTCAATAAGGGCAAATATGTCCCAAATTCAGAGCCAGCAAGTTTAATAGACACAGTACTTCAGAGGACTGCTGAAAATGAACCACAGCTGCCAGGCTGCTTGTCTTACTTCTACTACTCCATGAGTCCTGTGAAAAAACTGGGAAAGAACATCCCAGTCCAACAAAAGCCTGGTACAAAGCCTGCCCAAACATGAATCAATGCAGAGCCCTTAAGCTCCCATAGCCTAGTCCCACTTTTGGCAAATTCACCCCATGATGAATCAGGACTGAAGTTGTCACATCTCACAAGCCTGTCTTTCTGAGCACAGCCTGCTTGCTCCTTTCTCACGCCTTCCAATGCAGAGCTGGCCCATTTTGTACACAGCTGCCACAGTTTGATTTGCTTTGTGTTTATGCCTTAAGCTTTGCCTCTCTGTTTCCATGTCCACAGCCCCAGTCTATTTTATGTCATCCTATCTGGAATGCCTGGAAGATAAACATCCCCTTCAGTCACGCGTGAGGGCATCCAGGGCTGCAGGGACACAGAAGAATCACACTAAATTTCTCTGGCTGGCTCTGGGTGGAGTTGTGGGGTGATTGGGTATCCTTGTACTTGCCAGTCTGGCTATCCCCATCCAGCACCCCATCAGGGGCAGCTGGGCCATGGATCCCAGGGTACCAATCTCTGGCACTGCCTCCTGTCCATCACCCGGGGAAGGTGCTGATGCAGAGGACAGACAGACAGACAGCCTGACAGACACAGGCACCTGGCCTCAGCACCCTGCAGCTCACAGGCCTTCCTCAGCACCCCAGGCTTGGGCGGGAGGCTGGAGCTGTGGGTGCAATCCAGCAGCTCTGCAGTGGGTGCTGCAGCCCTGGTGTGCAGTGACGGGATGGGGGCTGTGCTGTGGTTCCAGGGAGGGAGGGAGCGCCAAGGTAACCACAGAAACATGGTATCCTTGGATATTAGCAATCCTGACCTACTTCTGGGTATTCACTCACTGCTGTTGACAAAAGAGGAGTAAGATGGAGGGCTTAAAGCTCTGAGGGGAAAAGAAGGGATTTTTCAATAATTTTCTAGGATCAAGATTATTCATTATAATATTCAGCTAATTAAAATCTCTAAGCTTTATTCCCTTGCACTGCGTACTGTTTTCATTCCTGCTTTATACACTACAGAAAGTATTTTAATAATACATTACAGAAATATAATTGACTGAGATGTATTGTTATGTATAGGGTGTAGATCAGAGTGACTGACAGGGGTGTCATTATGCATGTATAACCTAGTTGTTGTCAGTGGTGTTAATCTGGCTCTGCATTTGATTTAGATCAGTGAGAAACCCTTTTCCACAATTGCAGGGCTGCTGGTGATCCCGATGCAGCTTTCCACTTACATCAGTAAAATCACACTGTTGTAATTACAGGAAAACACAGGCCCTGGACTTCAGTGAGATATGGAGAATTTATACTAGTAAGTAACTGGGAGCAACTGAGTCTATCTATTTTATACCAGATTAAATGCCTATTTCAGACCAAAAGACAAATTGCAAGGAAAACGAATGTGGGATTTGCAGTCATTCCTAAACTATCAGGGGAGGGTGTTTTTGTTAAATAAAACTGCTTGGGAAAACAAGAGTGCTGTCTGGCATTGAGCTCTAAGTGTACACTGCAAAGCATGGAATATACATAGTTTAGGGCTTTAGCTGAACCACATGAAGTTTTTCATTTCAGTGGCTCATGGACCATTGCAAAAATCTGTACCTGGAATGTCTATAAAGACTGAAACTGAGGTTTAAAACCATAACTTTAACTTCTAGTATTTTTTATTTTTACAGTTTTGTGGGAAAAAAAAAAAAAAAAAAAAAAAAAAATCAAGGCTTGTCAAGGTGTTTTTAATAATTTTCTCAGCTGCAATTCCTTTCTGCATACATAATCTCAAACATTTAGACTATGCTGTAAAAATGAACCAAAAAGAGTCTGAAAGGAAATGGTAGCAAAAGTGGAGCTTTCCAACATAACTTTTTATTAACTGCAAAATGAAAACCAGTTTAGGTAGTGATGCTAACGTAATGGTGGCTGAATTCTGTTCCAATATTGGGTATGTGGCAGAGCTGCTTTCTCTACAAATTGAAATGTACAGGTATTTATGTATCTTCTGCAAGATGTGCATCTCAACAGCATGGTACTGACTAAAGACATGGCTTGCAGAAATCCCATGTAGCCCTTCCCCTACACCAAGCCTGGCTCAAGGCCTGTTGTTAGTCCTCAGAGTTGTAAATTATGTGCTCAGATTCCACAATTCCCACTTCATTGGTGGAAAACTTGTATTAGATGGAGGTTAAATAATCTACTGAATGCTACTCAGTGATTATTTTAGCAGGATTGAGTGGAAATCCCTGAATTCCCAGTTTGCAGAGTACAAGGCCATACCCTTGCCTTTGCAGGCATTATTCAAATATTTTCACTATTTCTTTCATCTGTTCAAGATGGAACCATAACTAGTTTCTGCTGATAATTCAGGCATTGTCTCATGTAGAATTGCTTTGGTCAGACTTAGACTGTCTGGACTGAAATCTTGGCTCCACTGAGGTCAGAAGGAATCTCACCATTGGCATCAATGAGTTATGATAAAAGGTACTAAATCTCTGCAAGAAGCTCTGATGGTAGCCTTGTCCACTCTACCTGGTAAAGCCTCACACACACAGCACCACCTGAACAATAAACACTGAGAAATTTGGTGGGAATTGCAACAAATCACGGTAAATTTGGAGCATACACTGCCCCCTGCCTCTGCCTGCCTCCCCTTATCCCCCACTGTCAGCATGGACATCCTGGGAAGTGTTAAACAGGCAAGTAGGAAGGGGGAAGGAACGTGTTGGTGGGCTGTGGATAATGCTGAGCAAAATGTGCAGTTTTGCAGTGCTGTCTAATGCCTATGTCCTCAGGGAAGTAGACTTTTTATTTGAAAAGGGCTTGTGCAGCAGGTTCATGAAATATTTTTCAGAAAAAGCTTGTCTCAACAACCTATTAGTAACACAGCCTTATGAAAGACTCAGATATATTTCTAAAGATGGCAGCTTATTTTATTGTGCTTGGACTGTGGGATCTGAAACTTTATTTTTTGAAAGGAGACTTTTTCCCCTTGCTGTACTCCAAGTTTGGTGCTTTTCTATTAAAAATACATGACACAGATTGAATTTCTGGTCAGATTTCTGGATCAGCCCCTGCACCATACTGCATTGTCCCTGCTACTAGGGGCTTGTTCATTGAATAGTATTTCCCACAAGCCTGAAAATTTCCTTCTTCATTTAGATAGTTACTTAGTCTTTACTCCAAAGTTGAACTTCAATGAAATGTAATTTACATAACAAGTCACTCAGAGCTTATTGTGCATCAAATGGAAAAACCTGCCATATTTTATCCTTTCTAGCTGACAAGTAGAAAGAAATATGTTGAAAGGGACATACCCAGTTATTAAGGGGGAGTGACAGTATTTTATTCTTTCATTTTAATTTAGCCAACTGTCTTTGCAAAAAACTTGGATTTTTAAACATAAAATATTCTGAAATATTAGATTGTGCTATCTGGACTTCATCCTTTACAACAGGCAGGATCACAAGGTAAATGGTTTGTAGGAAGAAGCTCCAAAAAAGAGGCTAATGAGGTTCTAAATAAGCCTCTAAATAGCCACTAAAACTAATAATAAATCCATGTCATTCTTGCATACCATACATGAGCAATTCCATTGACTTAAGTACAACACGGTAACGCTAGATCCTCTAATTCTTACTCACCTTCCTGAAGTTGAAGGTGTGCTTTGCTGTATGTGATTCACTGTGAATAGTGGCTTGAAAGACTGAGTTGTAGGTGGAGTCTGAACTTAAAGTTACCATCAAGTACCCAAAGCTGTGAGGAACATTTGGGCAGCAGTAATACCTTATAGGCTATGAAATGCACAACAGAGGTCATGACCACCCAAGGATATTAAATATCCAATGCAGTTTTACCAGTCTAGAAATTGGGTTTGGTGTACAGGTCACATTTCAAATTGGTAATAATCTACCTGCAGCAGTTTTACTCATCTCCACTGTTACATTCTGTCCCAACCCACAGTATGACATGCTCATCACTGACAAAAAAAAAAATCCTGCTCTTCAGTATAGAAGTTACAGTGACACAGTGGGCAGATATACCAATGTCCCGCAGACAATGTGTTAAGGAAGTATTAGTGGTGAACAGAAACATGTAAATAACCTTAATTTGGAGAAGATGTGGTTTTCTGGGTCTTGACCCCATCTGTGAGCTCCCAAGGGCTGGAAGCTCTGAGATCAAGCAGCACCAAGGAATGACCAGTTTGGTGATGGCCTGGCAGCAGCCATTTCCTCCTGGGGTCTCCATGGGAAAACAAGCCCTATATTTGCAGCTTTTTGCCAACGACAGGATTAGTGGGAACACTGGATATCCCACAGAAGAAAATCCAAGAACATTAATAATGTAATCCTTAGGATCCAAGTGCCCTGCAGTGTTTCAGAAGCAGGGAAAGGACACGATGCATCCTGCAGCTAACACAACACTTCAAAGGGCATGGCAGCTTGTGCACAGTGCACTCAGTGATAGAAATACTTCTCTTAGCACTCTGTGCTAGGCTTCTGTTGATACAAGCTGTTCATGACACATCCAGGCTAAACCTATCCACAGACAGAAGGAACACAAAAGGTTAGGATGTTTCAGATAGAAGGTAAACGAGCTCTATAAGCTGCCAGTTACTAATTATCCCATACTTCTTGAAAGTAGCATTTTCTTTTCTGAGCCAATCTCAGTATTTTAACTTACATATTTACCCACCAGGGGCAGCTTATTTTGGGAATGATGTGGTTTTTCCTCACCAGAATTATGCAGAATTTATAAGATCCTTTTGTGGAGTATTCCCCCCTCCACCACACAAGGACACACATCAGCACTGAGCCCAGCAGCACTTCTCACCACACTGAGAAGTGCACACCAGGAAGGGAGGAGAGCACTGTGCCTGGATAATACTCCCAAGCAGTGATAGCCCTCAGTCAAAAGGCCATAAAGCCAAACACAGACCTCAGGCAGGAGCTAATTAAAATAAAAAAACATAAAATAAGCGCCTGCAACAGGATCAAAGTCATAGTGGAAATCCTGCAGTCAGAGGATCTGACTACACATGGCTCCATGCTGGCCTGGGGAGACAACTTCTTTCCTCAGAGCAACTCAGCAAAGCAGAGGCTGTTTCTGCATTTATTACAGAGCTCAATGACAGCACTGCAGCCCTGCATTGTGCAAGCAGGATGAGTAAGGATGCTGGCTGTGCCAGGCAGCTATGGAGGTTTGGAGTGTCCATGATTGCATCTGGGTAGCAGGATACAGGTTGTGTTGCCTAGAAATGGAAATCACCCCAAAGGACTGGCTGGGTAGAATGAGCCAGAATGTGCCTGGTGATCACTGGGTGTTGCCTCCTCTTCCTAAAATTCCCTGGTTTCTAAATGCCATGTTTGTGAGGAAATTAGCTGACCTTTTCCTTCAGTATGTCCTTAGTACAGTGACAAGTACATCTGGCATAGGATAACCTGATTATTTCTAAAACGGAAAGACAAAGGGTTAGTATTCAAAAAGAACATTATTGTGCTGTTGATCTCAGCAAAGGAGTGAATTTGAATAGGAAAGGAGCCTTACTGCAGCAACACATAATATAAACATAAAATCATAGCTTCCAGAAGCTCCTAGAAGCTGCATAGGTCTCATTTTCCTTTGGACAGCTCTTCTTTATCCTGGAACAGATTTTGTGGAAAGTTGGTTGTGGGGACTCTACATCTGCTTTACCTACTTTCATTACTGGTGGCAGAAAACAGCAACTGGAGACATTTGCAGATTATTGCATCTTGAAAATCTGATTTTGCACAGCTTAGGACTCTATAAGCTTTTTTTGCACAAACTGCTCATTGATTAACACTAACTTGGATGCCCAAAATGCTCCTGGCCAGCTATGAAGCTGGGTGACCTTGGATATGTTACTTAACCACTCTACATTACTAAAAGACATTTTCCCCTTATGTTTGAATAAGAATATGAAAGATTGCAAACTACTCAGTGTGATACAATGGACAATACCTGTTTAAGACAGATATTTTTATATTGATAAAGCACAGGTCTTGGGTGACTTTGGTTTGCTTAATCATACAAACACTGAAGTAATCAGGGAGCTGATTAAAAGTGATCTGCATAACTTTATTGAGAATACACAAAGTTGTCCTAACTAGAGCTGCTTTGGAGAGGATCTTGACAGCAACTGACCTTGCAGTTCAGAACCAGGCACTTTCTGTACAGCAGCTGGATCTCATAGTATCTATTCTTTTTTGCTTTTATGAGTTTCTGCATTTCTGGTTCCTTCCCTGCCAGGATTTTTTAAAGTGACTATGCAGCTTGGAAGCTTCAATTTCTAGAAAGCTCTGAGGTGCTCCCTCAGTATGTTCCTGTCAAAGGCTGCAGGCACAGGAGAGCAGAGGTGCAGACCCAGAAACAGGCTCAGAGTTCAGTCTCTTTTGTCCCTAGAGCTGCAGATGTGCAAAGCAGGAACTGTGCAAGGCTGCTCCATATTCCTGTGTGTTGCTTCCCGTATGCTTCCATCTGGTAGAAGCTCTAGTAAGCCTGGGAGTACATATATATATTTATATATATAGGGTGCTAGAATACAAAAAAAATATGAGTTCTGCATTTTTTGCAATCCTGTAATGTGTTAGAGACAGACCAACAGCAGTCAGTCCAATTAATCTTATTAAACATGTTCAGTTCATCCCTGGGAACTGGAGGTCTTAATGAAGTGACCAATGAACCCATGTGACCACGTGGCCACCAGCATGATGAACTGGGTGGTTTGACTTATGAATAGAACAAGACAGAGAGAAATAGTAGATAAGTAATGAGACCCCCTCTTTGGGATTTTGTGAATAAAGATTTTCACTCTCCAGCAGAGCTGGTGCTAGCCAGTACCCTGCTTCTGGGATTTGTCCCATTGAAAACTCACTTCCCTCAGGGCAAGCCATAGGAATATGTGTTGAAAGGCTATGGAAAAATCTGCTATTCATGGAGGTTTTTTCTGTACTTAACATTAAGCCTAGACTAAAAATCTGGGAAGAAATTGCCCTTTCAAACATTTTTAATCTTGTCTAGTAGAATCATGGATATTTTTGTCATTCATATCACAATGTAATTCATCTTCTCTGTCCTTTCTGGATGAAATTCTGCTTCTGGCATTACAGTTAATGCCACTGCCTGTCCTTCAGAAAATGTGGGGCATTGCCCTGTGTTCAACTGCTCATTCTTGCTGTGGTGTGTTCTTTTCTTTCCACCCTGAGAAACTAGAGAATAAAGCCTGCATGACTGCTTGCTGCAGGGAGGGACAACTACTCATGGCATGGGAATGGGATCAGGAGTGGCAGAATCCAGAAGGGAATTGCACAATGATAAATGCACAGGTCCAGGCTCCTGGTCCTTTCCCAGCCCATGTGTACAGCCTGGCACTGAGCTAGCAGGCCAGGAGCAGGCTGCAGCACACCTCACCCTGCCAGGACCTCTCCCAGTCTCTCATGGCTTTGGCCACCTCCCCAGCGCTGGGAGAGCTGATGCTGCTGTACCTTACATGGTAAAGAAACCAACAGACAGAGGTCCAATGAGACAGATATTCTCAGGTGAAGTCCCCATCAAGTCCTGCATTTTGCTGTGGTTTATTAGTTTTGTATTGAATTCTCATTCTCTAGGAAGAGTCTTTTCTGGAAATTAAGTAAATGAGCAAAGAGCTCCCTTTGGCTACTGCTGTTGCTAATGCCATGTGAGAAGTGTCTCAGCACTCACGTCCTCACAGCAGTACCCTTGGTCTATGTTTCATATAAATCCAGATCTAAGACTCATGTAACCAGACCTAAATAATCTTGTCATCAGATAATGAAACAAGTGAAAAACAGACAATATGTGTAATGATAAATTCAATATAGAAATATAGCACAGATATAAATGTTTCCTCTTTCTATTCTCCCCCCCTCCACCAAGATGTGATGAGATTGGTTTTCTTTTAAATATTTTTAGAAATATTGAAATAACTGATGCATTGTGATACCAGTAGAGGCCTCACCATGATACCCTTAGGCATTGCTCTATTTCAGACTCTGAAACAGTGCAGTTTGATAGAATGAGAAAATCAGAAAGCTTTGTCTTTGTCCTAACTTGATGTCTGAGTCCTCTAGGATATGTTCAAATGCCGTGGGACCTTTGCTTACTTCTTTTTAGCATTTTTCCAGTGCTATAAGGGAAGCAGAGACCATGAGCTGGGACCATGCTTCATCTCCAGAGGCAAAGAACCTTTAGAGTAATCATTTCACTGCCTAGGGATTTGGGGGATGCTCAAGGTATCATTGTGCCTTAGGATTTCAAGCTATATCAGGGACCAGAAAAGCTACTGGCATACACCAGAGTAGCTTCCACAGCCTAAATCAGCCCACAGCCTCCAGAGCAGCATATGCTACACAATATTTTCTGCTCTTGGTGCTTTTCCTTTCATCACTGCCATGTTTTCTAGACCTCATAAGGCATCAGTATTGCAGGCACAGCAGGGATTGTTCTTGTCTCTTAGTCACTCAGCTCTGGTCCACATTTGCCTTTAGAAATGTACACCAGAACCAGACCCAGGGCAGAATCTGCCCCTGTTCAGCTGGATTTCCGATTAGTTTTAGATCAATGGTACAAACTCACCATAGGAAAAAATCTAGAGGGATTTCATACTCCAACATGAATAATTATTTACACCAATAACTGAACAATTGTCACACTGTGCAAGGGACTGCACATCTGTTTCTATCTTTAGGTATTCAGACCAGCATTAGAAATAAAAATATATAACAAATAGATAATGAATATAATTAAAAATTCTCAAGCATAGTAATTCAGATTTTAAATTAATTCTCATAAATTCTGTTCACTCCCATCGTCAATGAATATTCAAGAAAAAGGTTCATGGACAAAAACTTTCACAAAAATAGCTTACTTTAATTAAATTACACAGCTTATTAACAGAAGTGAATTTCCTATTCACAACTGTCAAAATCCCATCAGAAACCTTTCTTTAATATTTTCTAGTCTAACAGGGTAGAAAAACCTTCCACAGGACCTCTGTGTCCCACCAATGTGCTTGAGCTTTCTACATGGAGAAGTAAGGTTCCTATCTAATCATTGTCTCTTTGAATTCTGCTTGATGCTGTTGCATATCCACAAGAACCTAAGGGTTTTTTTTACAATATCATCTTCTGTGTTCTTGCCAAATTTTTGTCATCAAAGCCCCCTTGTTGAGCAAAATTGTTTAAGTAACTGAATGCAATTGCCCAAAGCAGTGGCTAAGGGGAAAGCATGACTGAGTATTTGATTTGTGTGAGCCAGTGTATCCACTGTATACAGGAAAACTCGAATTAATGGTTACCTATGGCAGAAAGCCAGGACCATGCAGGAGCTGTTTGTGCAAGAAAACTGAGAAAACTGATCTTTTATTAAAATGTACTGTGATGGTGGATTTTGTGGAAATCTTTTTTAACCAAACAGGGATCTGTAAAACTCAGTTTCCATGGACAACACACAAAAAAAAAGGCATGATAGTTCTTGCCAAAAAACACAGGTAGGTGTTAAATTGCTGATATATAGCTGATACATCTAAAAAAAAAAAGGATTAAAAAAGATGACAGGAGTTATGTCAAGACACGAGAGGCTGAAGTGGGAGGTCATAGCCATGGCTTTGGAGGGGCTGTCTGCCCTGTGGGCTGAGCTACTGCCTGGGCTGAAACAGCAAATGGAGGAAGGAGAAAAAGCATTTTCTGGTCTAGTGAAAAAAAGTTTGCTGAGTCTGGACCTGGCTGCAGAATGGTGTGGCACCCTGGCATGGGAGCCTCAACACCTGCTGCACATATGCCCAATACCTGCTTGAGGTAAGCCTAAAAAAACCCATTTGATTGTTATTAATAAATTATTCTTTATATAATCACATATTTCTGGGTCAGTCATAAGGAAAATTCTACAAAACCTGTGCCAGATCAATATATAGACACTTAAAATTGATTTAAATTCTTAGTTTTCCTTCTTCTCCAATGCCATCTCCCAGAGATTACTTACAAAGCTGGAGCAGAAGGCAAGAAATTACTCCCCATGAATGGTTTAGTTATGATAATAAGCTGTTTGAATGGACTGGAGACAATACAAGTTAAAATGGATTTTAATGTTGGTAATATGTATGATTTGCTCTACCTCAAGAAACCTTTGAGGTAGAGAAGTTATTCATATCCAGATGCTGAAACATGCCAAAATTAACTCTGTGTCTCAAGTATATAAAAAATTGCATATTTGTGGGATGAATTACTTTAATTTTTGGCTGAAGAGAAATAACATGGGAGCAGGAACAATTTTCAGAAGAAAACTTTGTGTTTTGCAAGGTGTCATGCAAGTCCACTCTCAAAAATGGCACTGGGTGCTGCAAACCATCAATTCAGAGGCATAAAACAACTAAACACAGAAAACAAACTGAGGCAAATTAAAAACTTTCCTGTCCAGCAAAAAGAGGATTTCACCAAAATGAAGAGATTTACGTCTGCAAAATTCTCCAGAAAGTCTGCTCAGGAGGGAGCCACTCTGGGCCTCCTGTCTGGAGGGAAAGTGGAAGAGCCCTAAAGGTTTACCTGCAAGAAACTACCAATACCAGGTGTACCTGATATTGGTAGTATCTTGGTACTACCAAATACTTGGCATTTGTAGTACCAAAATATTACCAATTTTGGTAGTAACCTATCATTGCCTCCCCAAAGGATAACACTGCAATAATTAACCCAGCTATAACCAGCATTTCCCCCCTAATAGATAAAAGGGCTGAAGAACAGCCTGTCAGAGTGTTTGTTTCCTTTATTGTTGACAACATAAACTTCCAATGAGTACATCTAGAGAGGGACAGTACAAGATAGCACTAACTGCAAGCAGTTGGGAGGAGGGAAAAAAACTCCTGATGGAAAGCTAGGAACTTTTTGAATTGGTATTTTTGAATGGAGCTAAGAGTACAGTTTTTCTACCTTTTTTTTCCTACCTTTTTTCCCTACCTTTATAAATAAATCACCAGAAATAGATTGAAGTGCTGGTGCAAGTGTGCAGTCTGTTTTTCTACCTCTCAGCAGGATAACCTGCTGAGGATATGGAGTACTATCACTGTCCTGTTTTGTTTTGAAGCAGACAGTCTCCATGGGTTGCTCAGAAAGCAAGTTTAGACTGAGTAAACTGATGTGATTTCATATTTTGGTCTCAAAGACCAAATTCAAATATTGAAAATTCACTTGACAGTATGCAAACTTCCAGAGTGAAAAACTCCAAAAGTTGCTGCCATCGATTGTTCCTGCCCAGCTCCATGGCAGGGCTTTAGTTTCTTAGGATGTTCTCAGCTCTTGCTGAAAATCAGATGTCATTGATCTGCTACTAATTTTGTTTGTGCTCCTCCAAACCCTGGCTCAGGTTCTGCCTGCCCAAAGTACCCCAGCAGCCAGTGTTTTGTGAGAGTCAGATGAGGATGAAGCCTCGTTTCTTGACTTTGATACAGTGCTGTAAGGAAGGGCTGACAGTTAAATAAAATTTACTGATTCAGCTTACTCAAGTATCTCTACAGAGAAGCTGCCACTCTCTTGACAACACATCAGTGTGGTGTTATGCTCTTAAAGGAGCTGAATGCATGCTGGATGAAAAATACTCTTCATTTTTCTGCTTGAATCTCTGCAGCTTTCATGGGGATTTTTCTTTAGCACACTGCTGTTCTTGGTCACACTCTGTCAGCAAAAGGAGACAAGGTTTGTCCTTGTTACTGCTGAATACAGATGACTTTCCTTTGGCCTGGGTCCTGCTTATCAGAGCTCAGCAGCAGAGGAGAGGAAGGAGAAAGGGAGTGAAACTTCAGTGGTACCAGCTTTGCTTGTTTGTGCCCAGAGCACAGCACAGACTGAAGCTGTTGGAGCAGGTCACTGTGCCAGCCCAGCTGTCCCTAGGGGTGCCACATGAGCCATGGCTGCTGGAATACTGCAATGCCACAGTGGTGGCTCTTCTGTCACCAGTGGTTGCTTTAAGTCATCTTTAGTCAATTCTACGAGTTGGGCCCTATTTGTTAGTTTTGTTTCCCTTGTTGGACCTGCTGGACTGGCCTGCTTGCACAATCCCTTTTATAGCAAATCCCTTTTACAGCAGTTCTCTCCTTTAAATATGGATTCTTTTCACTGTGACATTGAAAGGATACAGTTACTTGAAAGTGGGATGACAACTTGATGACTTACAGTGAAACCTGTTTAGTGCTCTTGCACTAAACCAACAAAATCAAGTAAATTTCTGATACTTTTTTCATTGGTCTGTATTATTCTAACTACTGTTACCTTATCCATGCTTCTGAATATTGCACTGAGGAAGATAAAAAGCCTGTTTATACAAGCAAAGGCTTCTAACAGATATAACTGATTTGTTTTGTGTGTTAGACAAATGTGGACTTTTTCTGGGGTGCAGAGGATTACTCTTAATTCCTCAACATCTAAAGATGTGAGCAGGCAACTGCTCCTGTGTCTTTTGCCTTGACTAGAAAAAGAAGGATTGACACCTGACCTCTGGTTATTAAATAGCCCTTGGGAGTCATCACTGATACCCAAACAAATGTGGTTTCCTACAAAGAGCATAAAGAAAAAGCCTAACCACAGTACACAAAGAGAGCAATCTGAACAGCAGGGAAATTTATTCTGGCTGTGGCATCAGACAAGAACTCAGGTTGGAATCTGATTTTTGAGAAGAATCAGGAAATAACCAGAGATGGTAGATGATAACCTGATGTGTTTTCAACATCATGTAGACAGCATCAATACTAATCTGACTGCTACCTGGATGGAATTTCATCATCTGTGCTGGTCAGGAGACAAGTTTAAATAGCTCTAATAATCTCATTGGCCTTTAGGAATGTTTGGATTCCTTCTAAGTGTGGTTTCTGTGATGAGTCTTGTATAAGTCATGACAGGCAAATGAGTGCCTAACTGCATGCCAGGGTTGCTCTTCTGCCTGAGAAGGAGCCAGCAGCCACTACCAGACAGTACCCTGCCTTTAAATATTCTGCTTAGTCTTTTTTGTTCTCCCATGAAAATAATTAAAATATGATGGACTGGGCTAGAAATCAGGAAATAGGCACTATTCACTGAAGTAGTTGTGGTTTGGCTGTTGTTAAGACATGATAAACAGTTAACTGTATTAAACTTTCTTCTAGTGCCAAGAATTGGGGTCTATAATTTTGAAGTTTTAAGGTTTTTAAAAAAAAAGATGTAAGAAATTCTCAGTTTAAGGAAAAAATCTTTATGTATAGATTTGGTATTTACATCATAGATACCTTGTTGAAATATGGTTATCAGTGATTCTTATTTAGCTTCCATTGTATTTTACACCCAAAACAAAAGGTGCAAAAACCTCAATGAAAGAGTTACTCAGACTCTGTTCATCCTGAACTTCCCTATTTGGGAAAGACATGAAATGGACTTAAATATACAATGAAAAAGAGTCCTCCAAAGAGGACTGCATTTTCCATTTCCCAAAAAATGGAAATATGTCTGTGAAGTGGCAACAGCAGGGGATGATTAGGACTCACTGAAGCCAAAATCTGATTTGTGAGACCAAATCTTCTCTGATAGCAAGACAAAGATGAAAAATTTAAAACTTAGGTTTCTTAAAATGACTAAAAGTCAGTTCTTAGCTTTCTGCCCAGCTTGAGATAGAAGTTGAAAGATAATTTGGTTGCCAAAGAATAGTTTATAAAATGTTTGTTTTCAGAAATGGCTGAAGCATCTTTGATCAGCAAATCCCTTTCTGATTCTTGAGCCTTCTGCTGTATCTAGACTTCTAAGAAGATGACTTTTTCATACGTAACAGCAAAACCATCTATGAAGTTCTTGGGAATTAAATATTGGTGATTTTTTCTCTTTTTTAGGACAAATATTTAATAATTATAATTTAATAATTTTCAGAATTATAGAGGAAAGTATGAAAAAATCAGGCTAAAAGCTGAATTCTCAGAACCTAGGAAATAATATAGAAATATTGGTATTATTCGTTGAATTTCATGACTTTGAGATGAATTGTGAGCCCAGTTCTTGTTCCTCTCTCCCCTTTTGAAGTTCACTGTTTTTTCCATCTCAAATATGTTACCACAGTGGTGTTTCCACCATTCAGATTGGCCCAGCCTTGGCTGCTGGTGGGTCCATCCTGGAGCTGGCTGGCATTGGCTCTGTCAGATGGGGGGGAAGCTGCAGCACCTTCTCCCAGAAGCCACTCCTGTAGCTCTGCCTGCTGCCCAAACCTGGCCATGCAAACCCAATAAAAATATAGCATGAGGAATTGAATGTTGACCATTGTGACCAGACAATTATTGTGATGATTTTGGTGCCCTTTGCTCTATTGTAAATCACCCTTTTGTATCTCTTTCTAAGGAATATTGTAATAGTTGGGAACAATATGGCTTAATTTTGGTGGGAGGTTAACAATTCTGGCATCAGTGAAATTTAACACAAGAGTACCATTACTCCAACCCCTTTATAACCACCAGTAAGTTTTGGGTTTGCTATTATAGGATGCATTAGGCAAGATGACAAACTTAGATATCAGTTGGATTTCCTACCTAAAAGAAGGTTGAGACAGGTAGGTGTCTGTCTTTTATTCACTTTGTCTAGCTTTTTAATCCACATCTAACTGAAGTCAGTATGACATGGTTGACATTGAATTTAAATATAATTAATTCTTTATGTGATTTGTCATACAAATAGTGGGGAGAGATACTGGTAATGTCTCCACTCAGAAGAAGGAATGCATTGTGAAACCCCCAATTTTATACACCAGAGAATTCACACAGGAAAAAGCAACCATGAATTTCCTGCAATCAGAGTTTTGCTCAGAATTTGTACCTATTAGTCAGGAGTTACACCAGCCATAAGTCACGAATGCCTAGGATTTTTTTCCTCAGTTTTTGTGTTCTAGAATTCCTCTTAGTTTAAAGCAGTAAAGCAAAGATCACAGTAGTGTTCTCCTCTATCTGAGTTGTTCCAGATAATGTTTGCAAAGTTGTGTTTGAGGAGAAAGTAACTGCTGGTGCAAATAGAGCATGATGTTCCACTGGCAAGAACCCCAGGGGAGATGAGAGCCTGGTCTGCAGGGGTGTCAGGACCATGCTGAAGGCTCTTGCCAAAAAGAGATGGGAGAGTATGGAGAAGGAGAGGCAAGAAATTGAGGTCGTCACTTTTATGAAATAAGGAATGAGTACAGAGGTCTGAGGAAAGAAACAAAATATTCTGCCCAGTGATAGAGTTAATGAAATCCTTTCAATCTGTGTTCTGCAGATGAATTCCCTCATGCCAGTTTTCCAGTACAACCTAATAACTAGCATTTTTTCCAGCAGCTGGGAATTCACAGCATCTCTTTCCTGGGTGGATTCACTGTGTTTGAATAAGGGCTGAGCTGCAGTTTCAGCATTCCTCTGTGGGAAAACTAACAAGGTTTAGAAGGGGATTGATAGGAACAGGTAGTGCACTGGTGTTGGTTTTCTTTGAGCAGTTAACTTGTATTGAGTCACTGGATGGCTTGGACACTTTTCTGCAGACCACAATTTACATTATGCAGGCTTTCTCTACAATGGTGCCTTGGTAGCTGTGAGAATGCATTTTCTTACTTCACCACTCATTTTGCCCACTAATACCAGATCCTTCACACAGAGACATAATCACACAAGCAAGAAATATCTAAATTTTAAAAAATGTATTTATACCTAGTCACACTGAATTTCAAACTTATGCAGTAATCATCAGACTCTCAACGCTACAGATGTGGGTTGGTATAATAGGGAGTAGATGAGCTTTTAAAAATTGTTTACCCAGATTTTAGACCTGTGCATGTGCTTCATAGCAAATATAAGGTTTTATATTTCCATTACTGTGGTTAGATGTTAATGAGAAGTAAGAGGAGGAAGTAAAAAATAACTTCAATAAACCTACATACTGTTTAAAATGCATTATCATAGCATCACAAAATCATAGAATTCTTTGGGTTGGAAGGGACCTTAAAGATCATCTAGTTCCAATTCCTCTGCCATGGACAAGACTACCTTCCACTAGACCAGGCTGCCCAGGGCCTAATCCCAGCTGGCCTTGAGCACTTCAAGGATGGGGCATCCACAACTTCTCTGGGCAACTTGTTCCAGGGCCTCATCACTCTTACAGAGTAAAGAATTTCTTCCTAATATCTAATGTAAACCCCCCCTCCTTAGTTTAAAACCATCCCCCCTTGTCCTATCACTATCTGTCTGTGTAGAGAGTCCCTCTCCAGATTTTATAGATCCTCTTCAGGTGCTGGAATGTGCCCTAAGGTCTCCATGGAGCCTTTTCTTCTGCAGGCTAAGCCCTCTCATCATCTCTGTGGCCCTCTTCTGGATTCACTTCAACAAGTCCACACCCTTCTTATCTTGGGGACCCCGGGGCTGGATGCAGCACTGGTGGGTTCTCACAGAAGCAGAGTAGAGGAGCAGAATCACCTCCCTTGCCCTGCTGTTCAGTTTCTCTGGATGCAGTCCAGGACGAGGGTGATTTTCTCAAGTGGCAATGCACATTGCTGGGCTGTGTCCAGCTTCTCATCTCCCAGGAGCCCCAAAATCTTTTCTGCATGATTGCTCTCAATGAGCTCATCTCCCAGTCTGTGCTCATGTCTGGCATTCTCTGACCAGGTGCATCTTGCACTTAGAACATCCTGAGATTCTTGTGGGTCCAGGATTATCTGAGAATTATCCAGGTCCTCCTGGATGCCATGCCATCCTCCTGCTGTGTCATCCACATGGCTCAGCTTCATGTCATCTGCAAACTTGTTAAGAGTGTGCCCAATCTCACTGACTATGATATTGATAAAGATATTAGAGCACCAGTTCCAAGACTGGTGCTCAGAGAGACACCACTCTTCATCAGCCTCCACTTGGACACAGAGCCATTGACCACAACTCTATCTGCATCCATCCCACCAACTCCTTATCCACTGAATACTCCAGCTATCAAATCCTTATCTTCCCAATTAGGAGATAATTATGCCATGTGGGAATGTTTCAAAGCCTTACAGAAGTCAGGGTTGATGACATGGGCCAGTCTTCCCTTGCTGACTATTGGAGTCACTCCATAAATGTCCACCAGACTCATCAGGTATGGCTTACCCTTAAATTAGCAAGGAAACCAGAGCTGCACCAAGGAAACCAATTATTTCAGAGAAAATCTGGTCTTGATCAGCTTGGGAATGTGGGGTCAAAAGCTTGGCATGATTTGAGTTTTTATATTGACTTGGAGTTTTTTCACGTACTGCTCCCCATATCATAAAGTCAGGGTGAAGGTAGGAGGCAGCAGCTGTTCCCTCCAGCCCCTCCATCCCCAGCAGCCTCCAGAGGCAGCTGCCACGCTCTCCACCAGCCCCACCAGGCAGATCTCTGTGCCTGGGGCACCTGCCAGGGCCAGAGCCCGGGAGCCTGGAGAGGTCCTGGCAGCAGGACAACTGCGGGGGTGAGGGTGCTGCCAGCACATGGAGCACTCTGCTCCTGGCCCAGGGTCACCCACAGCCTGGCAGCATCTCACCCAGGCTCAGTGCAATGCCTTGTAGGAAATGCTGCTTCCCACTCAAGGTTTCCATGGCGATGGGAAACAGGCACCGTTTCAGGCTCTTGGCAGCAGCGTCTGAAGGGAGCGGCCAATGCGTGGGTGAATGTCAGCCCTGCTCCACACACCCTCACTATAATCCTGTAGCTGTGTGTGTATATATATATATGTATATATGTATGTGTGTGTATATAAATACATATATACACTCTTTTTTTTTTTTGCTAGAAAGCCCTTACAGAACCTGCTCGAGGAAGTAAGTTAACGATTGATATGAACCAGAAAATCAAGAAGGCAGCTTGTGTCGGGGAAATCCTAATTTTGGAAAAAAAAAACACCCACTCCAACATTCACCATTCAATACAAGGCAGCATTTAGTTCTTTCCAATGCTGCCAGCTGTGCAGCAAGCATGGAAGAATCCCAATTCCCAGCAGCACAGTGGCAGTGGGAAGGCAGCCCCAGGCTGAAAGGGTCCCCAGGGAGCTCCCTGCACTCCTTAGCCATGTGCAGGAAAGGACCCTCTGCAAACAAGAGGGGCTCTTTAGGTGAAGTGCAGGACACCTTGACATGCCAGTGATCCCTTGTGCTTGGCCTTGCGATGCTCACAGGACCAGGGAGATTTCAGCTGTCAAAAGGAGACACATCTCACCACAGTGAGGTCAAAGCACTAACAGTGACTTTCTCCAACATTGGCTACAGGCAACTGCACATAAACTATTCATGGTTGTGACTTATGCATCCCTTTAACTTGCTTTTGGAGAATTAATATACTGAGATCTTGTAGTTTTTCTTGTTGATTCTTTTCCTGAAGGATCTCTATATATCAGCAGTCACATATACAAGTGACCCTGCAATAGCAAAGTAAGTTGTGCTTCAGCAGGAAGGAGACCCTGGAGTAACAGCTGGTCTGTAGTGTAGGGATATTTTCCCTTTTGTAATTCTGTGCTGTTCAGCTTTGCTGTAGACTGGATTGCTCCAAGGATTTCTCTGATCCAGAATACAGTGAATTGTGAATTCTAAGATGGTTTATTTTGCCTTTGTTCAGGTGATAAATTGGAGATGTGAATAATTTTCCATTTATTCCAGCATAAATCAAGAGCATCCTGTTGAACTTGCCAGAGTTTTACTGATATAAAGCTCTCTAGACTTTCTGGTCCCAAAATCAATACCAAGCCTTGCAATTCTATTTGATAACATTCACCTTTGACGTAGGTCATAATTTTTTGTCATTTAATGTGTCTCAGTAGACCAGTTCCAAGTAAACTAACATAGGATTTGGACTACTTAGAGGTTTGAAAGCCACTAAAATCACACCTTAATGTAGGAAATAAAGTAGCTGGTGTTATGACAACAGTAATCAAGACCACAAAAGCGAGATACGTTTAAGCTTAATAAAAAAGAAACTGTAAACACTGTAAATTTTTTTCCCTTATGTTTGTGGTCTTTACAAATGTAATTTTCTTACAACACCTCTGAGATACATTCTCAGTACTGTAGGTCTCTACTTAGTAGAAATCTGCAGCTTTTTCAGTTTCTAGAAGAAATCAAAAACACAAAAGAGAATTTCTCAACCAGAATTTAACCAAAATTTCAGCAAAGTTGGGTGGCAGTATAAGTGAAGAATTTGGCAAATTAAGAAAAAAAGGAAATTAAAGAAAAGAATTAACTGCTTTGGCCTAACTCACTGCATTATTCTTCTCAGATGTTGCTGATATCTCAGAACAGTAGGAGATACTGTGTTCATGGAATCCCCTTTAGAGCAAATTGAATTTGGGTCACTCAGACCCCACTGGTTTGGCCTCATATTTGAGCATCCTTGGTTTAACTCTATCATGGATGTTTTCTTAGCATTATAATTGTCAGAGTCTCTTCCTGGGAGTGTCTGAAATACCATGCAAATATGTCAGTTCATATTTAAATAACAACTAAAATTCATTTTGCATGCCCTTGTGATCATTTGCACTAATCATCAGTTATTTTTTTCCAACTACCTGAGGAACATTTGTCACTTCACTTTCTGTCCTGCTTCTATGTAGGATCTGGTGAGGATTTGGCTTCTGCAGAAGAATTGACAAGAAATAGGACAATGTGTGTTCCCTTTCATGTTCTGCCCCATTTCCCCAAGGGCATTAGTGCTGCTTCTGAAGTGATGTTTGTCTGGTAAGCTTGAGCAGTGAACCTCAGCATGCACAGCACTGCCTTTCTAGCAGTGCCTCACCCCAAATGTTTGAGTTGTTTGACAGGCATTCCTGTGATTCCAGGTTCCCTGTGCCATATATCCCCCTTGCTAGGGAAGGATGCCATGGATGTGTGTGCACAGTGAGCCCTTACTTGCTGCACAACACAGTGAAAAAGCCTTCAGGGTTTCTTGCTGGAGAGGCAGAGAGTGGAACAGAGCAAGAGCTGAGGTCTGGGCAGGAATGACTGGAGATCCGAGGGATTTACAGGGCTGGAAGTTGATACCTGCTAAATTACTTGACTGACAGAGAGTTAAGGGCACAAAGGGTCTAGGCAAAGCATTCAGAAGACAAATCCTGCCCAAAATGTAGTCACATAGAACTAGCATAACTGTAGTGATTTTGGAGGCAGTCATTACTTGGGACTGAATCATAGCTTTTAAATTTTTTAACCACTGACTGTTATTTACCTGGGGCAAAATATGCTTCTGTATCGTTGTGCAGAGTTCCCATTGCAGAGCTTGACCAAATTTAACATTATGCTTTGCTCCTTTTATCTTAGAGTTTGCTCTCACCTTATGTACAGAAAGATCTAAATTTACTACAGCTTTATCACCTGCTTCAGAAAGAAACACCTCATTTTTCTCACTGAATCTGCAAGTTAGGTAGCAGTGAACTTCAAACAGCCAGGGCAAGCTGGGTGCACTTGAGACTTATGAAGTCAGAATGTCAGTGCATCTAATAATTAAAAAATATAGTTCTGTTAGTTACTGTTCCCTGCAGAGTTTTAACTTTAGTTTAAAGCTGTGAAGCACATAAACTAAACTCCTTCATTGATTCACTTTGTCTCTTTCTTTTCTAGGTTTCCAATTTTGCTTTGATCCAGGTTTTTTTATTGTGAAATATGTACCATAGGGAGGGTGGGAATGCTTTAATCATTCCGTTCTTACTAATATTCTTTAAGTTGCAAACCAAATGAACATTCCCATGCTTGAAGGCTTGTTCATTGCCACTCACACTGCTTGTAGCACCAAGAGAGCAGCTCACTGTGTCCCAAAGCCCTGTCTCAGCAAACTGTCCTGGACCTGCAAGGTAATCCAAGGCATACAAGGCAAGAGTGACATCAAACACTTCAGGCAGTCCCCAGTTTCCATCTAGATGGACAATGATCAAATCTGGTTTTGTGGAATTTTTAATGTCTAGAGTATTGTCAGGTCTAACAACAACTGCACAGTAACAAATGAGAGCAAGGAAGTGGAAGGGAGCAGTCTAGTTTTGTGGTTTAGGCATAACAAAAACAGATAAAAGCAAGTAGGCAAGGAATATATATAGCTAAGTTTGTTAAGGTCACTATAAAACATATGCAAACTTGTGTCCTGTAGAATTTATGATCTAAAAGCATTCAAAGTAAATTGGATGTTTAAATCTAGTGATTCTGATCAAAGGTATTTAAAGGACAATATATGATACCTCTGTGTGAACACTATTTTAATAGTCTTATATCTTGTGGTTTGACAGACAAAAATATTTTGTTAATTTTACAATCACAATATCCCATTAAATTAATAGATTATTTAATTCCCTATTTTTCTTGTTGCTATTCAAACTGGTTTATATTCTTGCTGCAACTGGAAAGCTTCCTTCCCACAAACACATACCTCAGTCACTCACCTAACTCAGTATCCAAACAGTCTAGTTTATCAGGGTGAGCCAGCTCTGGCACATTCATGACCATTTATCTACTATTGAACTGTCATACTGAAAGTTTATAATATTTTGTGCTGCACTGCCATTTTCAATAGCTGTGAAGAGATTCTCATGACAGGCTGTCATTTCTGTCTTCTCACATGCTATTAGTTTCCCATGTCATTAAACACAAACAAAAAAATGTTTGCTTTTTAAAAATATTCAAGTTGGTGTTCTGTTTGAGTCACAAGTAGAAGCAAAAAAGCATAAATTTCAAATCAATGAACTGTTCCAGAAGGACTATCACATTGCTGTGTATTGTACAGCATATCAGAAAGGCAACACCTTCAACAAGACACAGATATCAATTAAAAGCTGCTTCCTTACAGGATAAGACCCTGGTGAGGCATCCCTAGTTAAAAGACAGCATGGCAGTCTCCTTGGATCTCATATTGGCTCTCTACAAATGGACTCTTTGGTATTATGAAAAGTCAGCCAATGATTTTTACTCTTCTGGAGTTTTTACCGTGTTTTCAGTGTGTATTTAACTTTGCAGAGCAACATGAAGCTTTAGACATTACTTCTGTACCTGAAGAATTGAAGTTAAGCTGCCAAAAGTGTGAAAGAGAGGGGCATTTAAATTAAAAAAATATTCCTCATTGAAGGAAGGGTCCCCTACTCAGCTTCAGAAGACAAAGCTCATCTGAACTGCCAATATTTTGGCTTGCCACTGCTCACAGTCATGCAGTTTAGCTCTTCTCTTACACACAGAGTATCTCTAGGGCAGACAAAGCAGCTAGAGGTAAAAACATTTATAAATGCAAAGTGTTTACTGGAGATTTCCTGGAATTTAATATATTTTTCAGTCTCTCTCAAGTGTTGCTATTCTTTGCCTTTCTCATTCCCCATGCCTCTCTCTTTGAAGAACTGTCCCAGACAAAAATTCCCTCTTGGCATCTGTATTCTGTGGGGCAGTGCAGGATCTCATCACATCCTTTCTGTCTCCCCCTTCCACTCTGAAAGCCCCTGGTAGAGAAAGATATGGAATCTGCAACTCCCATCATTAGTGGCATTATTAAAATCTTTTCCACAATATGGATGCCACAAAAGCAAGGAAGGAAAGAGGGAGTGTGGATTCTGCTGCTGCAGGTGTAGGAAATGGTGCTGCAACAGGCAATTATTCATATGTGAGCAGCATCCTCAAGTCCAGTAGGCTTCTGACAGCTTCCTTTTAGAAAGAAATGCTGAACCTTTTCTGGGTATTAATTATTCACCACTGCAGAATGATTTAAAACACATGTGAATTCTCTTAGCAAGCAATCCCTAGTAAATATATATGCTGTGAAATCCAGAGTTTGTTGTATTGATGGCAATATCTGTAGAGATTTCAAGGAGCCAGAATCTAACCTGGACTACTCAGTTTAGTCAAGATAGCTTGGGCATCAGCATCTCCAATAAATTAATGATCATATTTGTATTGGAGTTTCCCTGTGTTTTAATTCCTCTTTATAAATACTCATAAGGCTCCTATCACTACTGTATGCAAATATGATGTAGATCTTACATAAAACCAACTGAGTGGAGCTATTCCTGATTTACAATAGCATCACTTAAATCAGAACTGAGTCTTTCAGATATGTCTCTGCAGAGTACTTTAAGCATTAATCAGAGAGTTGTAAAAGAACCACAAACAAAGGTGCTTCTTACAGGAAGTTGAACAGATTTACTGAACTGTGCAATGTAAACAAAAACACCTTACAACTGGGGCATGTTCCCTCAGACTCACTCCAAGGGTACAGAACAAGGTGAGATAAGTAACGTGAATGGAAGGTCTTATTTATTCTTCTGACTTGTTGCAATGGAGACAATTACTAGAGAGTGTGTGAGTGACAGTTCTCTTAAAAGGATTGTCTTGAGAATGTTTTAACCCTGATAAAATGGTGGCTAATATTTCAGAGCTGTAACAACTCTGCAGAAAGGCCACTCCTTGGGAATCAGTCCAACAGAGTGAGAATAAGCTACAGAACACAGGAGGAAAGAGATCTGCAGAATGAGACCCAGTGAGAAATACTATTAATATATGAGAAGCAGTCCCCTGCTTCCCCCACAGGCCAGTCAGGATGGGCAAGGGCTTGGTGTCCCTCTTTGTCCTTTACATTCCTCTATGGCTGCCCTGGCATTCTGTGCAAGACCAAAGGTGAACTGATCTTTGTAACAAGAAATGAAATCGGGAGGGGCTGCACAAAACGAGTCCAAATCTCCTCCTGCTGAAGCAAGCCTCTCCCTCCCCAAGCCCTCAGCAAGGCAGAATGTTTCCAATTCACCAGCTGACCTGCTCATGGCCACATGAGTTGCCAGCTCCTTGACTTAGCACCCCTGCTGCCACTTATGGTGAAGGATTATCAATCTCTCCTGCAGTGTGTGTGAGTTTTTAACCTCCAGTTTGCACAATTACAAATGAAAATCCAAGGGTAAAGGCGGAGGGGGATGTGAGAGCAGGGCTGGAAGGAAGAAGGGCAATGTTGAGATCCTTAGCAGCCATGCTTTGAGCTTGCCCTCCATGGCTGTGGAGTTTGTAGGGGCTCACACTGCAGGACTCCACTGTCTTTGGGATGTGATACTGACAATAGTGAGTGCACTCACACATGCACAGAGGGGTGACTGCTTGTACCTGCTAAGGTTCTGATTTTGCACGTTCACAGCTACAAAATCAATAGGTCTCATGTTCCAGGCAATTGAAGAGTGGCTTTAGTTTGTTTCCTGACTATCCTCCTTACCAGTTTTACTTGGAAGAAAGCTTTTTTCTCTATTATATTTTCCTATCCTAAACTGCAAGAGTAATTTTTTGTGTGTTTTGCTGTCCACAGAGATGTTCCAGAACAAATAGTCTCCAAACCTTAAATACATCTAATTACTGTGTAATTCATCTGCCATTTGTCTGTGGGTAGGGAAATTACCTTCAACCTGCTTTGGACTTTTAGCAGGAAAGTGGAAATTAAGTGTCTATCCAACAGTCTAGTTCTCAAGGGTTTTTAAATTCTTTTTTCTTTAATGATGTTTTCTTACTTCATCCATTGACATTATTTATGACAAGAGAATTTCCAAGACATGGAATTTTGGGCTCGATTTTTAAAAGCCCAAACAACCCTGAATATAGCACAACAATAGCCTAAAACCTGCTAGCTAAATGCATGTTTATGTCTCACTCAATGAAACAGAGAGAGGGATTTTAACAGCCTAGTTAAGCTATTGGAACAGATGCTGCTGTTGGGAGACCTGAAGCTGTGGACAACTTCTGCCAGTTATTTCTGCTATGAAAACATCAGTCAGTCCACAAGCACAGACACATTAGCATGTTTCAGCTGACAAGCTGTCAGTGCACTACTTTCAGACAATGCCCTCAATTTTTTGCTTTTTGAGCTTCCAGTTGGTCTTGACTGCACAGTTAAGGATAAAAGTCATATGTATATATTAGTACTTGCATGTTTCTTTTAAAATCACTGGAAATTGACTATCTCTATTCTACATCTTTGCTTTGATGATTCCTAGTGCATAGAAGTTTGTCTTTCTCCAATAAGCTCAAATGAGTTTTTTTTTTATCCTAAAATATCTGCTGGTGTGGCTAGTGGCTAAGAAACAAGAGCAGGCAGCTCTTGTGAAAGATAGCAAATGACAGAAAGGGGCTGTGCAGCAGCAGTACAGGGCAGCAGGACACCTGTGAGTTCCCCCTGCTCATCTGTGGGGTGTGTGTCAGCTCTCCCTGCAGTGAACAATCTCTGGGCTTGAGCAGTAACCAGAGCACTGCAGACCTTGACAGTGTTAGCAAACCTGCCTGGTGGTGCTCCCAGGTTCCCTCCTCAGCCTGTGGGGTCACTTCATGGGGCTGCCTCTGCTGCATGAGACAGATGATTTCCCCTTGGTGAGTTCCTGCAGCCTCCAAGTAGCAGTGGATCTGCCTCTTGGCTGCTGTTGTGTCTTTTGGGGGCTTTGCAAAATGGATTATCAAAATTCAATTCCTAGCCATGTTTCCAACAACAAACCACTTCCTTTATGGTAGTTGTGATGGGTGATTCCTAGCAAATAAATACTTGACAATATTACAATGTAATTTGACAAGTTACCATGTGGATAAATGCAGTACATGCTATCCTTACCTGTGATGGAAGTATGAGGCCAAAAGGAGGAATTTAGAAAATATCTGCTAGCAAACGGCATGAACTAAGGCAGACTGCCAGGAAAAAAAAAAACAACAAAAACCCCAGAGGATGTAGAAAAGGAACTGCTCAAAAAGGCTTTGGAGCTTCTTATTTCCACAAGTTGAGCAGATAAATTGATGTAGGCAGCAGCAAGCTGAAAAAATACAGGTTTGGAGGAAGTTTTCCAGCTCATAATATTCTACTAACCTGGAATTGCAAATGATAAATCCTTGAGAATAAGCCCTGTATAAAGCTGTTCCAAGTGACTGTTAGCAGAGCAGTTGCCCAGGACCCCAGTCTGGAAGAAGTTATGCAATACAGTATGTTGGAGTAATCTGATTATGACCTGAAAATAACCACATGGATGGATGAGGCCATGGAGGATGAACCTCTTCATGTTCAGATGAGGATACTGTAGCAATACAGTGTTGAGAGACATGGCAGCTCTGACCCACGCCTCATAAAATGTTGTTGGTGATAGATCTGGACTAGATGAAACCAGTTACTAAAGTGATGAGTCAGGTGGAGTTTAGTGGGGTTATGACTGGGTCATAACACGATTATGATAATGAAATATCAGGTGTGTTTCCAGTAGCATCTTTCATTACAAGAATACCATCTCTTTAAATCTATTACTTGAATAGGAAATTAGGGTGACTTTTCTGGAAGGAGAAGTGGTTTGGTGTGCCAAGTTCAGAGCATTGAGGCACTACCCATAAGCTAAAAACTATGTACAGGTACCTAAGAATTAATATCCACTACCTTACAATATACCTGAAGTGTGCTTTTGGATTGAGCTGTTATTCATGAGTCTGATACCCTTGCCTTTGCCCTTAAAAGAGCAAAATACCTTTCTGCCATAGAAATATACTTTTAATGTGTAGCCACTGGGATTGAGTGAGGATGATAAAATAAACAGCTAAAATAAATAGCTGAGACAGACTAATAAATAATAGATAGTAAAACTTCCATGCTAGGAACAGTATCACCTACCTAGTGATCTCCAAATCCCAAAGGAGCCATAAGAGGATATCCCAATTTTGATTCTCAGAAAAAACCCAGCTGATACACAAAATAGACCTGCCATGTGTTGTATATATTATTTCCAAGTATATCAGTCAATCTGGCTATTTTTCTACCTAGTTGATTCTTTCTGCAAAATGCCTCCTAAGAAATGTCATCTGATGAGTTTAGGTCACCTCTTTGCTAGCATGTGCTGAGTGTATTTCTCCAGGTAATATTCTTAGTCAACCAGTGATGGCTGCCTGGACAGCTGAAGTGGAAAGTGCTTGTTAGTAATGGTCAATCAAACAATAGCAATTCTGTGCCTGCACAGAATGAATATGTAAGAACTGCCATTTCATTGTGCCTGTTTGGGTGTTTGAAAGAACTAATACTTATTCTACTCACTGGAATTTCACAACTCCTGAAATAAATCTGCCAGTAAACTGTGCTATGTGTTGGTAACAGTCATTCAGTGGAAGGGAAATGAAAAGTGCTTTGTGTGTGTCCAGCAAGGCCATGTTGGGAGTTGCACAGAAGTGATGATTAGTTCCTCCTTGATTTTTTATAAGTGTGACTTGTCAACTTTTTTGTGAATGAGGTATGGAATGAAAGAACCTTGCTGACACATTTTAAAGGAACAGAGGAAGCTGGAAATTAACAAAACAGATTATATTTTCAGTCCTTCTAAGTTACCATGCTATTTTTGACAAATGCATGTTTCAGGCAGTTTGTATAGAGGTGAAGAAGATAGAAAGGCACTGTAAGAAAATGGGAGTTTAATTCTAATCTGGATGTGCAGTAGGAAGTTATTTAATTAAAAATCCACAGAGGTCCTACCTTTACATTTTGGACACAACTGAGTATTTTCTTTATACTTAATAGCAAATATAAATAAGTATTTTAAAATGTGTGTGTGTGTATGTATGTGTGTGTGTCTGTGTGTGTGTCTGTGTGTGAGTGTATAATATGAACTTTAATATGGATTTTACATTTCAGATTCTTGTGGAATGCTGCACCTTGGACATATTGGAAGCAGGAGGCCTTGGAAGATGAAGGGAAAAATGTCTGACAGCCAGTGGGAACAGTTTTATCCATTCCTGTCTAAGCTGAACAGGGGAGACCTTCAGTGAGCAGTGAGCTTTTAAGAGCTAATCAGAAAGTCCTTCCAATTGCAAATCACAAATGAAAATTGACACTAATGCTGCATATTCAGAAAACTGGCATTTGTGAGAGACTTCTGTTGCTGTTTTCAAATGAAAGAGGTCACTCCTTTACTCATTTGTTTGGTGTTTGTCATAATAACTGTAATTATGAGGCACTACTGCGATAATTTAATGTAATTTAGCACATAATTAGTGAACAAAAATACTACACAATAATTCTTCCACGGAGCCATGGTGCTAATAAATAGTGGCATTCAGTGACATCTTTCCTGTCATTTTTCCTCATCAGGCTTATGTAGCCTATAGTATTTTACTTGTCTTGCTTTTTATTTTTTTCTTTTTTTTTTTTTTTTTAAGAGTATAAGTATCATGGCAGAATTACTGAAATGAGAGCTGCAAAAATTGTTCTGCCCTTTGGCAAAGAACACTAACTTATTCATTATCCAGTGAGTACAGCTTTAAAAAGAGTGTCCTCTGAAAGCTTCATTGTCCTTTCCACGCTCCGATGATGCTCAATAATGTCATCACTGCTGATTCCAGGGAAAAATACTTCTATCAGTGGGAGGGGAACAGTCATTTCAATAGGTTTTTCTGGTGCAAACTCTTTTCAGTTGATCTCTAATACAGGAGACAACCTCTGGTGTTTTCATGTAGAAGTGGGAAGGCTCGAGCTGTGGTGTATTGGGACCGCTCT
This sequence comes from Erithacus rubecula, assembly GCF_903797595.1. Taxonomy (NCBI): domain Eukaryota; kingdom Metazoa; phylum Chordata; class Aves; order Passeriformes; family Muscicapidae; genus Erithacus; species Erithacus rubecula. Next base: position 44,502,913 of record NC_136688.1, read on the forward strand.
GCACGCACACCGGAGAAAACTCAGACGATGCAGTTGACACATGTCACAATCACAAAGCTGAAGTAAAAGAGCTAAAAACACTCCCTTTCAAAACTTCCCCTCCTAAATATTAATGTGGCTATGGAAGCACTCTTTAGTTTACCTCTCACATCTAGTGTCTGAAGTGATGAGTTTTCCAGTCCAACAGCTTAACTTAAATCAGATTTTAAAATATAAAGACTTCCTTAAACTCATGTTTAACCTTAAAGAAGGTTTATGGGAGTCTTACTAGCATGTATAGATAGATTCCTCAGGCAAAGGAATGAAGAATCTTTTCTTGACAGTTGAAGAAGCAGCGGGCACAAATGGGAATGCATAAGATTTCAAAACACAAGAATACAGTTTTTTTATTGTGAGAGTGGTCAAGCACTGGCACAGATTGCTCAGAGAGGTTGTGGGTTGTTCATCAGGGGAGATACTCAAAACTTTAATGGATGCAGTCCTGAACAACCTACAGCAGCTGACCCATCTTGAGCAGAGTGATTGGACTGATGGGCATCAGCAGCTAAACAAAATTTGAAGAGAAAGGAAAAGGATATCTCAGTGGATATGCAGTGCCCATATCCAGATGTTGACTGCATTTGTAAAGAATGGGGACAGCACCATATTTGCCTCCACACTGTGATTTTATTAGCATACCTGAAGGCTGGAAGGGTGTGAGTAGTCCCCCCTTTCCACAAATCTTTTCTCATCAGCTGTATTCAAAACCTTTCATTCCAAATCTGAACCCTTATGGTCCTGCCCTTTCTGTATCAGCCTATTATATGGGGATGTGGTTAATCCCCAAGCCCTTGACCTTTAGTGATTTGTACCGCTGTCAAGACACATTATACAGCTTTCCAAAGTGCTCTGCACTACAGAAGAAAATGTCCACAGTAGGGTTCTTTTGTTTAAACCACCAGGCAACAGACATCAGCTTTATCATGCAAACATTTTCTTATTTTCCTTCAAGGGAAACAAGCCTCCCCTGCCATCCCTTCCCCACAAGAGTTTCAGTATGAAAAGCAGAGCTGAGAAGCTCGAGTAGGTGCAGGAGAACTGTTTGCAACTTACAAACCAATGAAGATTATGTCATTTCTGCTGGGATAGAAGCTGAGAGGAAAATGTGAGCTTATATTAATACCTAGGAAGATGATGGCTTGATTTTTCAAAGAAAAAGTTTTTGAAGCAGTCCATAGCTTTGTGAAAAAAAAAAAAAAAAAAAAAAAAAAAAGGGTTGCTGGGGTTTAGGAGCAACTGTATGATACTCAGGGACCTCAACTGAACTCTTCATGAGTTTTAGTGGATAAGTCACCTATGAAAAGGTGTAGGAATTAGAGGGTATTGTCCCATTAGCCACAAAAACAGCAGCTGCAGCATGCATGCTGCAACCCATCCTCAAAGTTTCTTTATTCAGAGATTTAATCTTAACATAGCAAGGACAATTTCTTCTCCCTGCCAGCCTAGTTCTTGGTTTTTTGAGGACTTTGGCACAGCCTTAGCTGGACTAATGGGAATTTTGAAGTGGACTGAAAATAGCAAGTAATTTCACAACCAACAGTGATGCCTTTCAGCCATCAGCCTAAACTGTATTTTGATATGGAGTTAGGACATGAAAAGGGATCTTTGGGTCACACTTGTTATTTCTCTTAAAACTCCACCTCAATAGCTTTTGCATAAATTCAGAGGTGCTGATGTCTGGAGTAGCATCTACTCTCAGCTGTGGTCCTTCAGCCTGGCAAGGGGAATGATAGGATCCAGAGCCACACTAACAGGGGTAACTGGGCTGATGATACATGAAAAACAGAATCAAACAACTTCTGCTTCACTGTTTTACAACAGAGGTGTCTGGGGTAGAGTTGACAGATTTAATATGGTCACAGGTGTTTTGGAGACAGTGAGTGGGAAATGATTATTCACTAGCCCTTGCAACACAAGTTAGCTAATGGTGTTACCTCTTGGTCAATACAAAACAAACAACATGAAGTCTGTTTCCCCACACAAGAGTTCCAATATCAAAACCATGAGACACATTGCTATAAACAGTTGTGGAGGGCAAAAGTTCAGAAAGTGATAAGACAACTTCAGGAAGGGTAGGTCTGTCAGGGCCTATCAGATATCAAACCCTAGCAGCAGCCTGAAGCTCAAGAAGTTTCCAACCTGCTCCCCACTGAGGACTGGAGGCTGCTGCTGCACAGGGGTGGCTCTGTCCTCACCTCATTCTGCTCCTTGCTGAGCATCCTCTCCTGACAGCTGCTGGGGTCTGTAAGGGATGGATGGTAGATGGACCCCCAGTCTATGGAACTATCTATAGCTATGTCTGGGTCTGCCACCCACAATGCTGAGTGTGTCTATCGGTGTTGCAGTCCTGACAGGACAGAAATTCATGGCAACAACAGCATGAAGTTGAAGCCAAACATGCATGTGATTCATATTTTGCCACTGAAACAAAGATCATGCTGTGTTTTCTCCACAGTGTCACAGCTAAACCACGTGGGTCACATTTCACAGCGATTTCTCTCCACTGTTGTGTTTTGTAACAGTACTGCAAGGATTTCCAGCCAGTGTAAAGACAGTTCTCTTGCATTCCCTTTTGCTGCTGGCCTATCCACCCACGCTTCCCTTCACTGGTTGTTAGAGCTGAGCCCTCTCCTTCAGCAGTTCTCTCAGTTCTGGCCTCACAGCTCCATTCATGCCAGACTGATAGGGTTGTCAGGAAGGAGAACTCTGCTTGGCAAAGGGAAAGGTAAGGCAAAGGGGCAGCGAGGATGGAAAGCTCTCCAGGCTGTTTCTCCACTCAGCTCCAGCCACGTTCCTGCTCGAGCCTCACGCCCGTGTTCCCAAGCTCATTTGTAATCCAGTGCAATAGCTCTCAGTCTTTCCTGTGCTCTGAATTTGCAAATCAGTCTGCCTGTCTAGAGCCATATCAACTGTTTTCAGCCACCTCCTCTCCCTCCCTGTCAGGAGGCTCAGCAGTGGGGCAGGGCAGCTGTGACCTGCTGTGAATCTGCAGGGACTGCAGGCACTGCTGTGGCAGTTTAAGACTTTACCATCTGCAGCTCCCTCTTTTTTTGAGACTTGCCATTCCATAGTGGCTCCCACCTTAAGTGACTTGCTCCTCATTCCCCCATCTCTGAAAGCTGAGTCAGTGCTCACACAGACACAGGGCCACTCCTGTCCCTGCCACAGAACAGGTGCTTGGTCTGCCACAAGATCTCCCTTCCATCTTCTGTGCTCATCAGGAAAGTACACATATGTAGATGTGGTCTTTGCTGAGAAATAAGTAGCTTTTTTGGTTTTGTTTCTCACTGTAATTAACTCAACAGAGACAAGATATGTTTGTTTTGCTTAGGGAACTACAATAGGCAATGTCAGTTCTAGAAACAGCTGTTGGCTGCAGCTGAATTAATTTTTTTCATTCCCCTCTCCTCTGGAATATGTAGAGTAAGGTAAAACAGCACATTTTGTAACTGAATCTTAATTTTACTGAATTTCTTCTATGAGAAATCACAAAAGTGTTTTGTTGAGATGCTTTCAAATTTTCTTTTAATTAGCAGCAATATTTTATTTAGAAATTTTCCTTACTGTTTTGTAGGTTCAAACAAAACATTCTGGGTCATTTTTCTGCTTCTTTGAATTGATAAAAGAAATTCCCCCACATTTTTGATAGCACAAAATGTCTGTGTTATTTGATTGTGATTGACCTGAATTCCCAACATAGATTCAATTTTATTATTTTTTTTAATGTAAAAGAATCAAAGCATCAGTTATTAGCACTTCTCACAGTGCATATTACTTGTTTATTTCACAGTAGAAACAATAGTTGCCTTTGCTTCATGACATCCTATTTTATACAATCTTCCTATGTTGCCCTGATAATTCCTCTGCCTCCTCCTGGCTGTCCTCACCTCTCCAGGCCTTTCTATTGTATCCTTCTGCTCTATATAGGTCACTACTGCACTTCCCTGAAGCCTCCCCTTGTCGTTCCTGAAATGAGATGCTTCATTAGCCACTCTCCAGTCTTCTGGCATTACTGACTCCTGCAGTCAGCTTGCAGACACCTCTGCTAGTGGCTGTCTTCCCCTTCTTGCTGCTCACCCTACAGAAATAGTGCCAAACACATCCACCAGTCAGAAACTCTGGGGAATGTCCATTAGTGTGTGATGGGTTCTCTTGGGTGTGCTTCACATTCTGGATCCTATGGAACCTCATTATGTTTCTTTTCTATTTAGATGCTGGGCATAGCTAATATTTGAAGAGGAGAGATTCAAGGTTTTAACATTTTAAAAAATTCCTTACATTGCTATGTTTTGGAGTAGAGGGAGGAGATTTGCAAATGAGAAGCAGCTCTATGCTTCCACCTCAAGTGGCTCTTATTTTGCCCTAAGAAAAAGAAAACTAAATGAAGAGGAAGAGAATTATGTACGTGAGTGTGTGTGGCACTGAAAACAAACACGGCACGGAGGCTGTCTTCTGCTGGGAAGAGGCAAGGCCAAGGTAGGACACAGGGAGAGCAAAGCATGTCCCAGAGCTCTGCACACAATCACTCACAGACAAGGCTGGCAGCATCTCCCCTGTGTGCAGGAGGGTCTCCATGCAGCTCATCCCTGTGTCCTGAGCTGCCATCTGGAGCAGCCTGTGCAGCAGAGGTGCTGCACTGAGACAGCAGCCACGGGCTGCTCTGGCTCAGTCACACCTGGAGCCCAACACACTAAATCTACCCAGGGAAGGCCAGCTGCCCTTTTGGACAGGTCTCCTGCAGATAAAAGCCTGAGTTGTATCAGCAGTATTTCCCTCACACTGTGGAGTGGCATGCTCCACAGAAAACTGCCTGGGGCACCACCAGCATCCCGTGCCTGGGAGCCTTTCAGAGAGCAGGAGAAAGAGCAACAAGAGGCAAAAAATGCTGAAATCCAGTGAGAGGATGCTTGGTCCTCACTGTGCTAGGAGTGAAGGCCAGGCAAAGGCCATGTGGCAGCTGTTACCCACCCCACAGTGCACATGCTCCCCATCACACACAGCCTCTGTCCACTGCTCATTTCACAGCAGCATCCTGGCACTCCTGTCACCCCAGGTGCTGGCCAAGGGCCTCTGGCAGAGCCCCAGCAGCTCATCTGAGAGCCCCATGGTGCTCCCCCACCTCTGTGGAATGAGGGGGGCCATGCCCCTCATCCAGGCATCAGGGGGCCCACATTGTTTTTCCACCCTTCAGCAGCCACAAGGCTTTTGGTGGGAGGTAGGGGTCATGTGCAGGTTCTTTACAGCTATTGCTGTTTGTGCTTCTGCTGGGTAGCGTGGGGTTTGTCTCTCCTGTCCTTTCCTAGCTTCATCAGCATCCTAATTGTTCTCAGCTCTCTTTTATGGCAGTCATGTGTAGGCATGTGCAAATTTCCTGACTCCTGAAAAAGCTCTCTATTGGGAAAGGTCAAAAAATGGCTCCAAAAGTGCAGCCAAGCCCTGAAAGCTGTAACCATGCAGTGATATTTTTCTCCCATTTTTGGGCTCTTTACTGGGCTGTCAGAGTAACAACAGCTCCTGGCATTGGGGGTGCTTTCCACCCAGTGATCTCAAAGTTGTCTGCTGAGAGTCATAGACTCTCACTAATCACACTCCAGGGACACAGGGAAGGAAGAAGAGAGACGTGACATGATCTCCTGCCTTGCTCCTGTCTCTCCCAACAGCTGCAATTTCTCACCACCTTGAGACTAGAGCCCTCATGTCACACAAAGAATAGAAAATCATCCATTAATCCTCCTTCTGTTTTTCCCCCAGGAGCTGCTGTGTTTGCTCAGGCAGGGATGCATTTGCTCAGAAAGGCAAGTGCTGCCTATTGGCAGTGAACAGTCTCTGCCCCTCTCTGGAGAGCTGTCCCCATGGGGAGGCAGCAACAGCCTCCTGCTTGATGTCCATCAGTGGTAATGTGGCAGATGGGTCACCTACTGCTCCAGAACCAAAGCACCAATCCCCTTTGTTGACATTAACCTCAATTGTGAAAGGTGCAACTTCTGTTTGTAAAGAAAAAGAGAGAAAAGGCAAAGGTTTGGGTCATGGGTTTCCCCGCCTCTCCCTCCAGTGGCTTTGATCCATTTTGGGCTTTGGTCCAACAGCTCATTAAGAGAAAAGTACAGCCAAGTATTACTCTGAAAGAGAAGAAAAAATGGCTCATCCATCAGAAGAAAGACAAACAGTGTCAGATATGGGTTGCTAATTTGTCTCCCGAGGGGGATCTGCTTATTTTTAACCAGAAGGGTGTTTTTCCACAGAGGAATGCTGACTCAGCCTGACTCTTTCTTACCCTGGGCTTCTCCCTTTCCTGGCAAGATCCCAGTGCAGACATCCCCTTGCCTGTTGATATCTGAAGTTCTGTATGGGCACTGCTTGGGAAAGAAACCAATGCATGGATGGCATCTAGGAGTCTCCTGCAACACCTGAAATGTGACAAATAGATGCATCCTGTAACAGCACAAAAGGAAACTCAAAAGGGAGAAAATTGTCTGAACCTTAATTTTATTGTTCTATTAGCCTGGCACAAAGAATGCTGAGGGGAAACCTTATTGTTCTCTACAACCACCTGAAAGGAGGTTGTGGTCAGGTGGGGGTTGGTCTCTTCTCCCAAGTAACAAGAGACAGGATAAGAGGAAATGGCCTCAAGTTGTGCCAGGGGAAATTTACATTGGGTATTAGGACAAATTTCTTCCCAGAAAAAGTTGCGAAGCACTGGAACTGGTTGCCCAGGAAAGTGGTAGAGTTGCCATCCCTGGAAGTATTTAAGAGATCAAGGTGTGGCACTTAGGGACATGATTTATTGGTGGTCTTGGTAGTGTTAGGCTAACTGTTGGACTCAATGACCTTAAGGACCTTTTCCAATTGAAATGATTCTGTGATTCTGTAAGACCTAAGTACAGAAAAATAAGGCATTTAAAAAAAAAAAATAAAAAAAATTCAAGACAAAACTAGGTACATCACTGTACTAGCCCAATACTCAGGGCAAGGACTGTAGAGAAAGCTAGATGAAGATGCAAATGTTGCATGGTGACAAGGAATTTTTTTTGTGTCTGTAAAAGTCATCCAAAAGCCTTTTGAGAGAAGATTACTGAAAGTGTTGATTTGCAGTGTTGCTAGGAGCACTAGGAATCTGACAGAAAAGTAGAGGAAAGGTGATGTATTAATATTTAAAATATATAAATGAGATGTCCTTTCATGACTTTTGGGTCCAGGCAAAGTAATGGAAGACCTGAATGGAATTATTTATTAAAAATGAAGCAGAGGGGTTAATAAACACCAAACATTGTCAAAGTAACTGGAGTCCCTTTCTTTGCTGAGATAATGTTTGCTGCTTAAAGGTAAAAATACTTGTTTGTTTAAATTCAGTTTTGAGCCGGGGGTTTTCTTTGAGAAAACACAGTGTTTTGATTAAAAAACCAAAAATTATACATAATTCAAAGTGGAGCATGTTCAGTGGGTTGGAAAGTGACTCACAGAGCTCCTGTGAAATTATAACAGGGAACTGTTGATCTGGCAGGCCTGTTTCAGCTGGGTCATCTGCAGGAGGAGGAATCTTGCCTCATCTCCTGCATCAGCTGTGCATGTGCTCTGCATGTGTGTATTTGTGTGTATGTATGTGCATGTATCTTTCTCTGGTGGGTTTGCCTCTGTCTAGAGGGGCTGTTCCTTGATCCCACATCTTTAATGGCTTTTATCAATAGTCTGAAGGGCATCAACATGACCCCTGTGCTGATCACACCTGCAGGCAATATGAAAGTTGGAACCTAGTGAAGGAGGAGGATGTTTGCTTACTGATACAGTGCATCTAAGACTGCTTGGAAGGATGAGCACAACAGGAAACCTCTGCTTGGGGAATGCACTGGAAACCCTGGCCCACTGTGGGAGCTTTGCCTCTGCTTAAATCAAATTCTCTCCCAGGGGCTCCCATCAGGAACACAGCATTGTAGGGCTCTCAGTCTGGCAGCTGAGAGCACAGGAACAGCTACAGCAGGGAGGGTCCATCTCAGCAAATTCAGCCTGGAAATACAGTCCAGGTTTTCCACAGCCAGGGAACTCTCCTTGCTATGACTTGCCAAAAGCTGTGGTCACTGGGCACACAACATCACAGTAAGGTGTTTTCCCAAAGGCTGTGCCCATGTTCAGGTGCAGTTGATTTGAGGAAAGCCTCTGGTCTCTCTAGTGGTAGCTTTCATGTCCTTTTCATCTGAGAACTCCATACATTTTTGCCACTGAAAATGTAGATCCCTTAGAAATGTCATTTATGTAGATAGTAATATAGCTGTTACTGAAGTTGCTTTATTGAAGTTGACCTGTTCAGTCATCCTTTCTGTATGTTAGAAGATGGTGTGCATGGGAACAGTAGGTCAGCTGTCACAGAACAACCCTGGCAGTCCTGCTTAGCTCATCCAAAAACTGGTACTTGTACCAACTCATTCTCCAGAGAAAGATACATCCTCTAGTACAGCATTAGTCAGCAGTCTCCTGTGCTTCAGCAGTTGCTATTTTTAAGTCATTGGAAGGAGGGCTGCTTTAAGAAATACCATTTGAATCATAGGAAAATTGAACTGGGGTCAAATCTCACTGTCCTGAGTAGGAAGTTCTCCCTTCCCACTCCCACTTCCTTCCTTCCTTCCTCTTTCCAGAAGTGTTCAGTAATCATCTCCTCCAGTCTTTTTGTCACTGAGCTGCTCTGGGGACTGAAACCTGCCTCAGCTTCCTTGGGATCCTGTGAAACACTCCCTAAAATGGCCTTTCCCAAACCCCCACTAGCTGCATCTTTTGGTGAAGATACAGGGTATCACTAAGATTTTTTGTGAAATCTTGGCTACTCAGCCTTATCCCATCCTTTCTCTGTGTGTCATGGTTCCTGGAGAGGAGTGAAATAAAGTGCCCCCAGCTGTGGGAGGCTGGGCTGAGAGGTGGTGTGGGGCTCCAGAGCTCTGCCCTGCCATTGCCATCTCTTCCTACTGGGCCACCACGCCTGAGCAATGGCCACTTGACCACCTTTAATTTGGTTTGCTGCAAGTTGATTGTTTACTGCTTAATAAATTGATGCATAACACAAGGAACTATGATTTAGTTCCATTTTGCAAATGGGAAAAGTTTAGGGCTGTTCCTGTAAGTGACACCACTGAGGGTTGTGGCAGAGAAATTTTCTGTGCTAATTCTGGGTTACCCAGAAGGAAAAGGCTGATGATCCATTCATCCTAGCACAGCTGGATGTGTGCAGGCTTCATCAACAGCTCTGGGGATGGTGCTTCCTCTCCTCAGCACAGAGGAAAGAAGCTGTGGTGTTAACACAGGGTGGAAGGCAGAGCTGGCAGGAGCTGCAGGGAGGATGTGACTCCACACGTGTCACCAGAGTGGGGCCAGGAGCTGTGCCAAGGCAGTTGCCAGTGGTGATTGCCACTGAGCCAGCAGAGAGAGGGTTTGGAGCTTGGATGTTGTGTCTGGCTAAGGAGAGACCCTGAATGAGGAGAAAGGGCTCAGCTGCAATGGTAACAGCAAAGCCACTGCTGGACCTGCCCTACCCAGTCCAGGTGGGGTGGAAAGACAGGAGGTGGAGCTTTCTGGTTGATTAGAGGACACCTGCACACCCCACTCTGTAAATGTGTGTCTTCATTCCCTTGAATGTGGCAGTGCCCCTGACAGAGTTTTTTGGTTATCAGACTGAATTCCTTGTGTGTTGCCCTTCATACAAGGTTCCCAAAGCTGTCTGCATTCCTTGGTTAAACTGGTGAACTGCTGCCTTCCAGAAGTGTGTAGATAATAAGGAATGAATTTCATATGATTATATATATATCTGTAAATTTAAAACATGTTAATTTTTTACACACTAAAACACCACTGGCTCTCTAAACTGATGTGAGAAGGCAACAAAACTGGATTTTCCTTCTTGTGTTGCAGGACATATTTACCCAAGGCTAACAGGGAGTTTTGGTAAGACTAGCTGCAGATCTTCATTCTTTCTTAGTTACAGGTGACTTTGTGTTCCTCCTGTCCTGCTGAGCCCCACACATGGTGAGCTGACAGCCCTGGTACTGCAGCCACCCAGGCACAGCAAGGACAGCAGACAGCTGTGGGAAATGGGGTGGCTCTGGGCAAATGCTGGCAGCCCCTTGCTGTGCCCATGGCAGCAGCACATCCTCTGGGCTCGTGGCTGCTCCCCACAGTGTGCCTGCACAGAGGCACTGGTGCCCAAGTGAAGCAACTCATCCCACTGCAATGGAGGCAGTGTGGGTTGGTTTAGTTGTGCTGTTTGCTGGATTCATTTTTATTTTCACTGCAACAGCTTTTACATGGAGAAGTCAACTCTCCTCCTAGCTAAACCTTTCTATTATTCTATTGCATTGCAAAAGGAAAGTAGAAACACTATTGTTGTCTGCAAAAGTCTATATGTGTGGTGAATGTGTTATTAGGAGAGGAGGCTGTAAATTCTTATTTTGAAGGAAATTTAAAATCCAGGGGACACTTGCAGTCCTTCTTCTGAAACCTTTATTTTGTCATTCTCTAAGTTGATAGGGTCTTCCATAATCAGTAAGCAATTAGCAAGCTAGTATCTAGAAAAGGTGTAAGAGACAATTCTCAAACCAGGTTTTACTGTAGTTTTAATCAGAAATATCCCTTCTTGCTGCTGTTGTGCTCAATTTTGTCTAAGCAGGATTAGTTTGTGACCAGAGGGCAGCTCATCTGCGAGCCCAGGTAATCTTTTGAAATACATTTCTGAGGAGACCTCATTATTTTGCCAAATGACACTGAGATGGCCTAAAACACCAGTGTTTCAGGGCAGCCTTGGGCAGTCAGGCAGTGCTGACAGCCAGCAGATGATTTTCCTAACAGTGTCTTGAGTAGGGCAGCAGGGAGGAAGAAGAGGGACAGAATTTGTGGATGCAGGTGGAAATGGGGCAGGATCAGTGCAGGATGTGCTGTTGCATTGCTGTAAATCCTTGGCCACCAGAGTGTCCTGGGTTTGTAGACTTTATTAGGATGATGTGACATGACCCAGAAGACTTCACACAGAAAACTGAGAAGTGTTTCTGGTTTCCTCTTCTGTTTCTCTGAGCCATTCATTGTTTTCACCACTATGGAGAAGTTAATCAGAAGCATGCAGCAGAAATGACTGCAGTGTATAATGAGTGGTGGGGCTTTACTGCCAAACTTCTCACCATGACAAGCAGGAGGTGTTTGTGCAGAGAACCTGGAGCCAAAGGTCCAGGCTGGGGTTCTGAACATGCACAGCAAAGGGCAAGGCACACTGCTTGTTGCTGCCTTCCCTTGACCCAAAGCCCTGGTGGCACAGAAAAGACCTCCTGCAGCAGCTGGGGTTGGGGAAGGAACACTGTGGGGTGAGCCCCCAACAGGATATTGATGTTTCTGTAGCCTGGGATGGCTTGGACACCATAAAGTCAATGGAAGGCACCATGACAGTACTCCACCATGAAGGAGAATCAGTGGTGGGGCTGCTCATACTCCAGTACATCTCAAAGCACTTTCTTTTGTGAGTGCCTGAACATAGATGGTAGGGTGGTTTTCTCCTTGCAAAGAAGGACACAATGTTTGTCTAAAAATAATGTCCAAATTCAGCCCTGAGTGGATTCCTCCAGAATATAGCTTTTGGCCAGACTACTCTGAATTGGTCAACAGCATCTGGAAAAGCTTCTGTGTCCCTTGACTGGCTAGAGAAAAAACTATGCTTGATCTTGGCAAATATCCCAGCTCTCTTCAAGGCTCAGAATGCTTCTCTCCTTTTTGACCTCGTCTGTTGGACTTTACTCCAGCCAGAGTTTATTGCAACAAACTGAAAGCAGCTGGCAGCTGAGTTCAGTACATGCAGGAATAAGGTGGCTGATTCCTTTTCCAGAAGGGCACAGAAGTGAGGCTTTGTCCAGGCAAGCACAGCCCACAAAAGGTATGAAGCAGAGCAGATTTAATCAGGTCAGCTCACAGAAATTGCTCTTCCTAGGAGGAAAAACCTCATTGTGCACATAAATCTGCATTTTCTCTGTAGGCCAGGAGAGCTGTCTGCCACAGACCCAAGCAGGCTGATGTAGGAGCTTCCAGTAGCAACAGGCCACCTCATTTACTCTTTCAGGGAACTCAGTTCCTCCCTTGAAACACTGGAGTTAGTCATCATTACATTATTAGCCCACTCCTCCATGACATAGTATGTGAGTACATTTTTAACTACCATTGTAGTGCTTCATGGCATTTATTCCACTGGAAGGCAAAGGACCAACATTGGTTTCAAAGGGAAGTGCAAGAGTGGGTAGAAAATGCCTCCTCTATCCACGTGTGGCAAAGCCAGCTGCTTGCTCTGGAGCTGGCCCTTGGCTTGGGCAGAGGGAGGTGAATGCTCCAGTCCATTTGTGGGGCACAGAAGGGCAGAGCCAGCCCCTTTGCAGACAGACACGAGCAGGGTGCCCATTTTCCAGCACAGCTCTGCCAGCACTGAGACAGATGGGTGAGAGACTCTGCAGTTGACTTGTACTGCTGAGATTTGCCCGGGTTCCCACACCTCCTGCCTGTGTCCTGAGAAGTGTGAAAATCTGATTTCCTGACTGTTTCCTAGCTGGCTCCCAGCCTGAGGGGGTGAATCACAGTGCCACTGTCCTGCAGCCAGGCTTGCCCTCAGCTCCTTGCCACAGTCAGTGCAGCAGGATGGCTTCTTCAATCCACCTCCTGACATCCTTCAGACTCTGGGCTGGAATAGTCCCTGCTCTGCTGCTCACCTGGTCAGGAAACCTGCAGAGGACAATCCAAAGCTCCTGGGTGCTCTAAACTAGGCAGGATTAGGCAGGATTTTCACTGCATGCTAGGGAATGCTGACTCACACAAGTTGCATACCTACACCTAAATAAATTGAAGAACCTTCTTCACATCCAAAGGACCACCCATTTCATCTGACATGGCCTCCCCTTCTTACCCCCAGCCACTATTTGCTCCCAGATCTGTGTATCCACTTAGACACACAGGCTTTCAATTGCATGGAGCTTTTAAAATTTAAGTTAAACTGGAATTTGAGAGAGAACAAAATGAGCTCCAAGTACCAGAATGTGATAGCTCTGAAATATTATGCAGCATTAATCTCAGCAGTGAGTGGGAGCAAGACACTGAGGGATGCACAGCCTGAGAAAACCAGGGAGGCTCAGTAAGTAGCAGGAGCAGATAAAAGCAGACAGCTTGGAAGATTTTTTTGGAAGAGAAATATCAGTGTAAAGAAGGCAGACAAGAGAGAGACAACCCAGGCCACTTCCAGGGCAGACCTTTCAGTGAGTGCCAGCAGTTCTGTGCTGCTGGATGTGGAATTGTTTTATGAGTTCCTCTAATCTCCAGGCTCTTGGAAAACTATTGTCCAGTGCCTGATCTAACAGGAAGTACAACTGCTCAAAACAGGGAGCACATCCAAGAAGAAAAGCGAAAAGGAAAAAATTAAATTCAGAGGTTAGCTTTTCCTATTTTTAGCTTTTCTGCAAGTTATCTGGAATGCATGCAACTTATTTTGGAAGATTTGGGAAGCAGAGTGCGTTGCCAGTTCTTGCAGTAGAAAAACCCAAATGTACTGCATCTCTTGTGACAATGATGAGCTCCAAAAGATACTTAAACAGGCAGGGTTGTTAAAGGAGGTTGGTTTTAGATGGCTGCAATAAGATTTGTCTTGTAAAAGCTCCTGAATGTTAAAGAGAGACACAGAGAGCGGGACAGAGACCCAGTACTTGGGGTCCTGCAGATGAGGTCACAGGTTGTGTAGCTCTCAGAAATTATTGAATTGGGCCATAGCTGTACTGGTGTTTAGCATTTCCAAACTCTCCCATATGAGGGAGGTTACCCTGTCAGCTTTGCAAGGATCCCCATAGATCTGGTGAGCATTTGACAGCAGGGGTCTGGCCACTGATGGTTTGCCCATGTTACAGAGCCAGGTAGAAACATTGCCCAGGACCAGCTCCTTTCCTGAGCCCATTAAGCAGCACTCTGTTCTCTGGCCTCACCCATCAAAGAGCTGCAGTCTGAGCTCCTCAGAGAGCAATCCTGAAGCTTTCACTGAGCTCCCACCTTCATTTGAGGTCTGGCATCCTTGAAAGAGAACAGAAATTTAACCCCAGCTTGTGGCTGAGTCTGGAGTTCCTTTTCTCTCACTTATTGCAGATACGAAGAATTCAGTTTCACTTTCCTGTGAAACCACTGTGGCTTGCTGACTCCCACTGGGTTGCTCATGATGAATACACAAAATTCTCCTTCCCAAACACAGCTATTCCTGGTGCACACAGGCTCTCTTCCTCACAGCTGCATTTACTGCCAAGGGCTGGTAAGCTCTCCAGTACATCAGGAACAAGGCTGAGATGCCATTCCCTCCTGCAACCTCTGGGAACATCAGGATCCTAGAGGTAAAGGCACTCCAGGAGGTCATAACCAAGAGATTTGTGTTCTGTTCATCCAGGAGGTTCTTATCTGCCATACTCAGGTACTAATTGCTGATGAGACCATACATATATATGTAACACATTTTGTTTCTGATCACATAAACAAGTATTTTCCTGGCCATGGCACTGGCAGCCAAAACGTGATCAAAATTCAGCTCTCCCTGGCAGAGAGCATTCCCACTGAGCCAGTGGAAGCAGCCACTGGCCATGGCCATGATCTGAACCGAGCCTGAGCGTGAATTCTGCAAAGGAAGATGCAAACCTGTGGGAAGGAGTGTTTTCCTTGAAAGGTCTGCAGAGCTTGTTGCTCAGAGGACCCCACTGCATCATCTCAGCAAGGAAAGGCAGTGCTGCCCCACAATGGACAAAAGGGATGCAATACCCCGAGGGTACTGCAGACTCCCAGCCTCAAGAGAGGGCAGGCTGGAAAAGAGGCAGCTACATCTCTGCTGATCCTGCCTGTACTCTCCAGAAACAACTCCTTCATTGTGTGCATAATAAGGGCTACTGCTGGTCACCTGTGCCACCAGAAGGAGTTGCTAAGCTCTTTCTTCCTTCCTTCCTGGAATCCTTCCTGGAATCCTCCCTCCCTCCCTCCCTCCCTCCCTCCTGCAAACTGAGGTGTGGATGCTCCTGCTGCTCCCTTAGCTGATCTCAGCCAGTTAAGTGGTCCAAGCCCATATCCCAGGTGGATGCTAATTTATTCGGGAGGACTTGCTCCTTTGGCAGATGTTCTGCATTTCACTACTTTGGATACTCAGCTGTCAGCAGGGAGGGCAACGTGCTGTTGAGGGCCTCCTGTAATGGCAGCCATTGCAGAAAGCTGTTTGAAATGCTGGGCAGGGATGATAATGCACCTCAGCACACGCTGTACCAGTGGGAAGCTCCCCCCTTGCAGCCCTATGGAATCTCACTCCATTTATTAGGCAGGCTGATTGCTCTGATCTCCACTCAGATACACTTTTCACTACCAAGCTAGATGGAGAGTTTACAGTGTGCCAGGTGTGGCACACTTGCACCCTACAGGGCTAATGAAACTTAAGCTTTTTTCCTAGAAGATGGCTTAATTCACTTCTTGCATGTTCCTTGTTCAGTGATTCCAGGTAATCCTCTACCCACAGACAGCCAGCACATGGGGATATTAGTCTGGATTCTTTGCACCATGGATATACAAATGTGGTCAAAGGTGGTTGTCAGTGTCTTCCATCTTTTCCTATAAAGTTGCTAGTTAGAGAATGAAAACTGTAAATACCTAGCATATGAAGGCCTAAGTGCTGTGCTGAGAGCAGTGAAACAGGACTTTGTGTGTGCACAAGGAGCACTTGATATAGTTGAAGTACCATAGTTGTAATTTTAAAAATTTCTTCAGGCTTCCTGGCTTGTGTTTCACCATGTGGTGGAGGCCTGTGATGTTGCAGTAAACAGTGCTAAGCAAACTGGAGTATGTATGTTGTCAGTAGATAAATCTAGATGCTGGTACCATGAAGACTTTCTCAGTCTGCTCCTCTCAGGAGCTCTGGCCATAGTGCCATGCCATGTAGTTACTAGAATTATTGTGGTGGTAATCAAGGCTACTCCAGACTTGAGCACATCTAAAACTATCAGAAGACTGTTACTGGAACCATCTTAACATGGCCTTCACACAGTTTGCCAGTGTTGCTGAGGCTTTCAGCTAAAATCTGGGCAACAGCTGAGCTGTTTATTCCTGCCTGAGATTATATTCATTTATGGGTATTTAATTCCTTAGGTCTAGTTGGTGGATGGGCTTTGCTGTGTCACACTGGTTTCTGTTGGATGCTTCTTAAGATTCAGCTTAAGATATCAAACTTGTATTTCCAAGGCAGCAGTCAGCCAGCAGCCAAGCCATGCCAACCAAGAAGGACATAGATGTGTCTTGTAGAACATTATTCAAGGATAAGTGTATGTACAGAGTGACATCCAGGAAGGTCTTTCACAACAGCAGGGTCAGCTCACATTCAGCAGCATTCCTGGTGCAGTGCCTTGCTGCAGGTACCCTCTGTGGCACAGCTTTGTCATGCACACTGTGCAGCTCTGCTGGTACAGAAGGTGCCCAATCTCCAGCCATTGCAGTAAAATACTGTAAGAGCTTTGTTGCTAAGGGCTGGCCCCAGCATAGGTTTGGCTGCAAAAGCTGAGTGTCTCTCTGACCTGTGCAGAGCAGTGACAGCCACAAGTTGTCACCAGCTGTGGCTACCAGAGGGTTGCAACCCTTCAGCAGCCTGTCTGCCCCTGGCTGTGGAGCACTGAGCTGGGTGTGGTGAGTGAGGTGGCTCTGCCTGGCAGGTCCCTCCCTTTGGGGGCACAAGGGAGGCCTCAGTCAAGCATTTGTGCTATTTCCACACTGAGGTTATGGGTGAGGGTTACTACTGTTCACATCCAAGCATCAACATATGAAACCTCTCAAGTCTGTCAGTCTGTGGATTTGTTTCATGCAAACTGTGAAATTCAGGGCCACTTCCACTCCCTGCCCAAGGTTTAGGCCTTAGTTAATAAATATTCTCCTGGATGGTAATCTGCAGGCATCAGTGGTACCAAGCTGAATCCACCTGCAAAACCCAGCAAATGTAGGTGACTATTTATGAGTGCAACCTGTACTTCAGAGAATTATTATTAGGCTTGAAGCACTAAAAATCACTGAGCATCTCCTGGTCAGTAGGGGAGTTTGTGTGTCCTATAAACCAGGCACCACATACAGCTAGACATGCTCACGTTGAGTCTGTTAGACACTTAATTCCTGTTCCAAAAACTTCAGCACTATTTTGCTGCAGTCATCTCAGGCTTGGTGTGCAAATGTGCCCAGCTCATGCCAGCTAAGCTGCAAGAAATCACAGCCTCCCCCCAGCTGATAAGATAGTTCAGGTCTTGTCTTGTCTCCTCTGGGCTGTTTGGACTTACAGCTCCCTCAGCACAAAGACAGGCACTCAGTCAGCAGGGTAAGGAGGGGAGCTGGGGAGAAACCTCCCTGCTGAAGCTGTCCTGTAAAAGGAAGAAGGGTTCCCAAAAGCTACATGGCATATGGAGTAAAGCCCTTGCCAGAGCCTAAAGAGTGAAGCTGGGCAAGCCCAGGGTTTTTAACCTGCAGAATATATAGGCTTTTTTCCTTTTCTAAGTCAGTCTCTAAAATACAGCTCAAACACTCACAGTCACTGGTACCACAGTAAAATTTCTGCAAACTACTAAAACCCATTAATTTTACCAAATGGAAATTTTAGGTCCCCCCCCCCACCCAGCATAACTCTGATGCTGGCTCAGGCAAAGCTTATTGCAAAACCAGGCTGAACCTGAATACTGCAGCTCTGGCCATAGTGCCACACCATGTAATTTTTCCTGCCTCTCTTCTTGCAAGCTATTTATACCAGCCCTGCTTCATGTAGGCTGCAGCTGTCGCTGTGCCTGAGCGTCTCAGGCCGAGTGAGCTGCTCTCCAGAGGATGCTTTCTTCTAGGAATCAGGACACAAAGCTGCTGGAGTGTATTGTTCAGCATGTCCCAGTGATTTCCCAGGGAAATCGAGGGTAGGGAGCAGGATGGAGGCAGCTCTTGTCAGTGATCCACAGTGGGCTTTGCACAGAAAGGAGGCTGAAGCATCAGAACATGAGAATAACACCAATATCAGCACACTGGGAGGTAAAATGCAGCTAAGGCTGAATTGCCAATATCACAGAATATCACTCCTAGTGAAAATCCTATTTGGAAGTGTGTGAAGGCTGGATGGTGACAGAGCTGTCTCACAAGCATGGCCAGACTGATGGGACAGCCCCTCCTTCGTGTGCCAGAGCCCTGTGCTAACACTGGCCTAATTTGGGCCTATGGCAAGAGAATGATTCAAAAACTGCAACCTACTATACACAGCACTGAATGTTTGGTGGTGATAATGGCCAAGAATTACAACTTAAGTCCATTCTGGGGCCAGGAAAGGAAATAGTTGTGCAATAGCATCACTTCCATTCAAATCCTCTACAGAGAGAGAATCAAGGTCTGATAAGAATACTAGATAAGAAACACAGGGTGAGGCTGATATGCCCTGAGGTATGTTAGCCATGGGAGTTGTTTTGAGTCTTCTCAGTTGTGACCTGTATGAGCTGAGCCTCCTTTCCTCTGGCCCTTCTAGCAAGACTGGGAGCTATGAGTCTTAGCTACTCTTAGGCATCAATTTACAAATCCTCATAGTGCATTTGTAAGCTACAGTGAGCAAAGTCCACATTATTTCTGAACAAGAAACATCCACATAAGCATGTAGTATATTTTTATCTTACAGATTATTAGCAGCACAGTTGTAATGAATGCATTTTAACTTTCCTGACCATCTCCACTATCATCCAGTCTCTATTTTTCAAACTGTAATGTAACAAGAGACATCATTAGCATAATACATCAAGCTACTACTCACAGCAAAGGCATCTCTGCTGGGAACAGAAACCTCCCATGCCTTTTCCTATTGTGTTTCTTAGGGCAAGTGTGGTGTTCACCCATCTGGGAACTGCCACCCTACTTCAGCCTTTGTTTTGATGAAAAAAGTGGGAGAAACAATAGTGCAGGTTCTCAATAGGCATAATCCAACCCACCTAACTGCTATCTTTTTCTGAAATGGGCTCACATTGCCTCCCCACTTCCACTGCCTCCTCTGCAGTGAAAAAACAAACCAGAGTAAAGGCCATGAGCATGGTGGGCTGGTCTGCTCACCCTGCAGCCTCACACTAACCTGACATAACAGGAGCAAAGCAAACACAGGGATGAGGTCTCCTGTTCAACAGCAGCTGCCTGGTTTGGGTCAGGCATGAGATGAAGTTGCACCATAACCTGGCATCCTAAATATGCTTTGATTAACCCTTGCTGTTGCTGAAGCTCAGCCTTGCAGTGTGTTCTTTTCCACATGAAGCCTCTAACCTAAAACAAACAAAGATCATGCCAGAGTTCTCTGGTGAGCACAAGATGGAAGCTGTACAAAGATTGTTTGCATCTGCTGGTGGGAGCTTCTCATCAACCAGAGAAGCTTGTGCCTACTTATTTTACTTTTTGTTTTTAGTCTCTCCAATGCAATGTGGCTGACAGCACACTCCATGAAACAACTGCTTCCAAACCAGCGTATTGTGATTTACTGCTCTGTGTGGTGCCAGCCCATGCACCCCTGTGAGGTGAGGCAGGGTGGTGGCCAGGAGCACCTCTCCTAAAAACAGGGCTTCCTGCAGGCTGGCCACCAGCATGGGCAACCACTGCAGAAGTGGGGCAATGGGATCATCAGGCAAGAGGGACAAATTCCTGAAGGACACCTGGGAAGAGTGACCTTAGCCTAAGAGTGTGTAGGTCCTGTGTCAACGAAGGCACTTGCTGGGTCCTTTGGCCACAGGACATGCCCTGAAGGTTGCAGGGTTCTTGTTCCAGCTCACAGTAGTTATTTATCCTAAAAGACTGCAGTATTAAAAAGAAGAAAGACAAAACCCCAATTTCCCCAAGGGACCCTAAAAGAAACTAATTTTTCAGTCACAAGATTGCTGTTTTACTCCCAATAAAGAGCTATTTTTGCACAACAGTCAAAAGGAAAGCAACTTGGCATGTTTTATGGCCTCTGTTGCCCCCTCCAGTCCTACATTAGTAGTTGGTGCTGTTTGGAAAACAACAATCTTAGGAAAGCCTGCACTAATAATAACAATGTCTCAGGCTCATCATTTGATATACATCTGATATGCGCTGGAAGTGAAAATTGGGGTCAGAATTTCCTTTTCTGGAACAACCAACTATCTGTCAACAAAACCAAAGCCTGTTTATAGAGGACAGCTGTACAGGAGCTACAAGTGAACTTGTACAGGAACTTCCTCTCAAAACTCTGCCACAGGTATAAGATGCACCTGCATGGCTCTCTGTAACTGTGAGCATGTGCATGCATGTGTGTAGAAAAAGAATCCATTTTAAAATTGCTAAGCAGGTCCATTTTTCTCTTTGGGAGCCAGCCCAGGGGCCCATGCACTGATCAGATGTTTATTCCTCAGCTGTACCTACCAGAGGGACTTCCAGCTTTACTGTCCTCACAGAGGAGGGGGCCCAGGAAAGCACTAACCCTGCATGCTTTTGAAGCCATGCCACTGTGTTAATAAGCAAGAAATGACCTTATTTAACTGTTGATCGATTAATTTTTTCAAGCCAGATAGACAGGGCACCTTCAGTAATTTCATAGTGAAGAGCATTACATCCTTGGGGAGACAATTCTAGAGGCAGAGAGGCAGCCAAGGGCCAGTCATGCCACTCCCAGTGAGGATAAGAGAGCAGGCTGTAGAGATTCACACCTGGATGAAGCAGACAAGGGTCATCTCTCCTACAGAGATCCCTGCCTCATGTAAGGACACAAAGGAAAAGAATTCAGCACAGCAATGACACATTTCATCAACCCCTTAATGTCTAAAATAAGCTTTTACACTCAGTCCCTCCAACGAAGTTTTCTAAGTGAAGGCATATTTAGAAAGGCCAAAGTCCTCTCCCCACTTCAGGAGCTTTGCTGTGTGCCCCTGCAGTGCTTTAGGGACACATCCAGAGGAGCACACCTGGCAGCTGCTGCACTCTGGGAATGCCACAGGGTGGTGGTGCCTGGTGCTTCTCTGTCCCATGACTGGGCAGGGAACAGGAGCCAGACAGAATATCTTTTCAAGGGAATTAGAAATTAACAGGTACAGTTTTCTCTCTTAGAAATAGTAACTGAAGGGACAACACATCTGGGCTAAAAAGGTGCTTTAAATTGAAAACTGGAAAGGCCAGGTGACAAAGGTGGTGACAAACCAGCATACCAGTACCATGTGTCCCTGCAATAGGGAAGAGTTAATCTGACCAACACTCACCCCACACACATTCCTCTTTCCCAAAAAAGCTTTGTGATTTTCCTTTGGTTTAACTTCACTGTCCCATTTCTTTGAGTCTGCTTGCTGGCCTTGCAAGTTTGAGAGGCTCCCAGCAAATTTCACACAATTAGCAATGACAGCCACACAGGACAAAAGGTGAATACTCTTCATCTTTCCTGTTGTACATGAGTAGAATCCTTACCAGCTAGTCTTTGTGATAATGTGGATGTATGTGGGAGTGTAATACTCCAGCACAGCCCATCAGTGAGATCAGGAAAGGTAGTCTGGAAGTGATGATGTTAAATAGATGAAATGCTGAAGAAGTGCACTTGCTCAAAGCATATTTTAGCATATAAGCTTTTAAACTTGATGCTAGAGGAGAGAAAGGATGATTGTAGGAAAAATACCATTACAAATTACAACTGAGCAAACAAAGAATTAGCAAGGTAAATCTGGAACTGCAATATATCCAAGTTTCTACTATCATTCCAGAGTAAAACAGTCTACTCAGGAAAAACTAGATTTTCAAGGAAAATTAAAGCAATTTTAAAAATAGCTTTGATGTTTAAAATGCATATAATTAATGACAAAAGTTTTCAAAGATACAGTTGGATTAGTTCTGCTTGGATTGTTTCTCTTGTCCCTGTGATTCTATATCAATCATGAAACCAAAGTAGAAATTAACTAAATCACAGAGTAAAAATGGTTATCTGCACCTAAATTAGAGATGACCTTTTACCAATTACTTGATTGATAAATTTCCTTATTGCAGGCATTGCAGTCAGACCTATCAAGTGCAACAGAGATTGTTGCATATGCTTACTAAACCAAATGTTAATCATTTTGAGTAGCACCAGCACAGTGCAGAGTAGGGGGAGTCTCCTCTGAAACCCACTATTCCTGTTTTTAAGACTGGAATTTAAGAGAAGTGTATGCCATCCCTGTAGAAAGGCTGGAGATCTCAGGCTTGTGCAACCTGTCCCTACATTGATAGGAGTGCTCGACAGCACACTTTAATAACCATTTTACTTTACTTGGCACCCACCCAAAGGTTAGTAAAACCTTGAGACAAGGGAGCAAGGGGTTGGCGTGGTTTACAGCCCTGCCTTACCTCACTAGTCATTTGAACAGCTCTTATTCCTGCCACAGGCTGGAGGAGCAAGAGCATACACAGACTGTGTGCCCATATGGAGATTTTGCCAGCCACAAAGTCCAGGAGCAGCCCTCATGAGGGTGACACCAACCTACAGGCACCAAGGGAACACTTCCCTGGGACTGGCTGTGCACATGGACATTGCTTCCTTCACACCAGTGACCGAGAAGCTATAGTGGTCTGAGAGCAGACTGCAAAAGATCTCTGTTTAGCAACTAAAACAGATACAAAAATATCTTGTCCTTCTTACTCAATTAGAAAAAAAAAAAAAAAAAAGAAAAAAGAATGCAGCTGTAAAACCCAGGAACTTCTTGTTTTAACTTGAAAACTATGTTTAAACAAGCAGTTCTGTTTAATTCATATGCTGCAAGGATTTCCACTTCTGCCTGGAAATTCCTAAATGTACAGCCTTACAGAGATAATCCATTTTTAAAAATAGGTAGCTGAGGCTATTCCCAAGAGGTAGAAGCTTGTGGATTTACAGTGAAACTGATTCCAGTGCAAGAAAAAGGAAACAGATATTCAGGTTCACCTGATATGCACAACACCAGTGACAACTTCTCCACTAATAAAAGACATGACACAATTAGATTGCTAACCTTTCCACATTGGGAGTTTATCAAAAGAGGCCAGGACTTGAAATGGAATGAGAAGAATCAAAACTGAATTCTGTTACAGAATTCTCATATTCTCTACTTTTGTCTGACACTCTGTTGAGAAAGACCACCTGCCTCAGATTTAGGTGCAAATTGCCTTGATAGAAAAGCTTTGATAAAAAAAGAAAGCTTTGAGATTATAGCAAAAGGGGAGTCAATATTATGAAGGAGCACCCCTGTGAAAGGAATCACAAATTAACTAATGGAACTGGGACAGGAAAAGCTCTCAGGAGGAACTGTATTAAACAAATAAAGGTTTTGCACTATTTTTTGGTAATATGTAATGGGTGCCAAAAGACAGCAGGACCAGAACACAAATTATGAACAGGGACTAGAAAAGAGAACAGTTGGCAAATAGAAAAGAGGAAAAGAAAGCCAAGGACAGTAGGAAGAAAAAATGCCAAACAGGGACTTTAAATGGGGAAACAAAACTGATGTTTTCCGCAGTGAGCAAGATGACACAATTTCTATTGCCTTTAAAATAGATTTGAAAAACACTACCTATTACAGGGTTTTGGTCCATTTTACAGAGAACATATGGTCCAAATACCAAGCAGATACAATTTCAAAGCAGCCTCAGCCTAACAGGCATTTGAAATGCCAGGGGAGAAAACAGAAGAGCTCCCCAGGTTTAAGTCTTCTGCCATTTGAAGATGCTCACTGGGGGCCCACACTGCCACAGTGAGGATCCTCCACGTGTTTGAATCATGTAAGCTCTGGTGAGGGACAAAGAACAACATCTGCTGTTATTTTCCTGAATCATCTGCAATCCTGTGCTAAGCACTTTAAAATCACTTTTTGTGGCAAACCAGCCAAGTATCAAGGAGCACCCAGTCTAATGGGGAACCTGGAACACTTCCCAGGCTCCAAATGTGCCCAGCACTGTAAATGAGCAAACACCTCTACCCCAGCTCACACACCCTGAGTAGTCACTGCAAACATGACTCCTCTCCACACATCCCAGAGACCCTCTCTGGCAAGTATCTGTCTACTAAACCAGCCTTTCAAGGGACACAAAGGGTAGGAGATGTTGAGAAAGAACTATGAAGATAGTAAAAACCCCAAAGAATATTGTATAAATATTTAACATGCTTTTCCCAAGCACTGCCAAGGTGTATTTAAATATCTATGCACTATGTAGAGGCAGTGTAATCTGGCTTCATCAAGAGCTGGAGTGGAAGCAATAAAAAGGGAATTGTGAAGATTCAAGGAAACCTGAAATCTAAGATAACAGCACCATTGACAAAGAGTACAGCAGCTTCTTTTTTTTAGACCAGCCTCAGAAGATTTAAATTTGGTGTTGTTCATCTTCAAGGCTGGCCAGCCACCTCATAAAAATGTGTTCACAAGCCATCTATTTCCCCCAGATTTTTAATTAGGACACAGGAAAGTTCCATTTAAAAATCATTTTATTATTAACATAATCTTCCCATTTAGCCAAGTGTGGGTTCATGTATAAGGAATGTCGGTAAATATTCCATTTGAGGCTTCTTTTTACATATTTCCATTGATAAATAAACTCTGAATTCACATAAAAAAGTTAAACTTAAATAACTAATATATTTTTTGTAACAGGCATACATTGGTAAAATATAAATATTCTTGTACTCAGCCTTTGCTCTAGATAACAGTTAGCCACACATCACAGTTATTAACAACTAAAACCAAGAACTCAACTGATTTCTGGCCTGGACTAAAATAGAGATGGAAACAGAAAATTCACATTTTGACTTTGGGCCAAAAGAGGTTGAGAGGCAGGAAGAGAACAGTTTTATTAACAGCCTTGTTAAAAATAGTCAGCTCTGCCACTTAACTTATTCTACAATTGGTAGTTGATTCCATAATAATTTTATGTAACACTCAAGTTTCACTAACAAAATATGGCACATCATCCATGGATATAACGATGTTTTAAAACTACCAGGGCAAAACTGCAGGCTATATGAGTGATTTGGCTCTGGCTCAGCACTCTGTCCTTTCAGTCTGACATTAACATGGTGGCACCTCCCTGCTTTGGCCACTTTCCCACAGAAGAGTGGAGTTTGTTACCTGTAGCTCTAGAGTTTCTCAGTAACCAGTTACCAGGCAGTCTCATACACTGGGTTTGCTCACCCAGAAGTCAAGACCAAAAATCTGTTGATGGAGATGCCCTCTCACAGGACTCTGGGAATGATGGTAAAAGGGACCACGGGACTGCTGGCTTCCAGCTCCAGTGCTGTCAGGAAGCACTCAGTGGCAGCATCATCATTGCCTTGAGCCTGCAGCACCTCTCCCAGGCTGTTCCAGACCTCGTGAGCTGTGGAGTTCACCTGGACAGCATCTCTGAGAATCTTCTCTGCCAAGCTATAGCGCCCAAGCTGATGAAGTATCAGAGCCTGCAAGAAAACAAAAGGAAAATGGGAGATGAGATTGGCCAGTAGTGCTTCCCTGAAACTCAAACACGGTCACTGCAGTGAAATAAGGGTAGGCAGCTCTTGGGATCAAAGTGTTAGACTATGTAATTTTTATTTATTTTTTAAATTTAAGAAAAGAAATTACCTGATGGAGGACTGTAGCAAGCTACTCCACACCAACAAAGTCAAGTGGCTTTGGACAGGAAACAAAGACTAAATAACAAAAACTCCACCTATTTGCCAAGAAGCAGGAAGATTTTTGGGCTTTTGCATAAGCTCCTGTTATCTGAAATCCTAAGGTGTGTACCCTTAAATTTTCACATCCTCCCTGTGCATCTCAGCACCCAGCTCATGTCCTATAACACAGTACCAGCAGCACTTGGGGATTGCTGAAGACTGAGTTCAGCTCAGGGGGCAACAACCACAGTGCTTGATTTAATCTGTGGAACAGGAACAGGGATGCACAAAGGATCAGCAGGCACAGAAATTCTTCATAAGCATCCTTGTTACAGATCCTCCATCTTCCTCTGTGAAATGGGATCTAATTCAACACTACATGATCCAGAGCATGTCCAAACCCACTAGGTTATGGGCTGAATGAGGCCATGGAAATCTCCATCCACCACATTCAGCTATGTTACTGTGCTGGAAAAGTCATGGAATGACCCAGTAAGTGAGCTTTATTTTGGGATTATAATAATCCTTACAATATTATGCATTTTTACATTGTGATTCTGTATTGTAAAACACATATGGACCACAAATCTTTGTCCCAATTACATGCTTACAGAGGCCTTGTGACTTCTGCCCTCCCAGCCCCCACTCCTTGGACCACAATTTCTTTTATCTCTCTCTACATCTGTTGCTCAAATCCTTATTAACCTAAGCACTGATGATTAGAAAGTACTGACATTCTATGCAGCCCTTGAATTATCCACCAAACATTTCTGGAATTGTGGCCACCTGGCTGACTTTCAGCTTGGGAGGGCTGTTAACTCCATCCTATAGAACAACAACTGAGCACACCCTGCTCTGTAGAACAATATAAAGAGTGCTGTATAGTATTGGCAAGTGAATAAATAAATGCAATGCAGGCTAATTTCCATCTGCCTGGCAGATGTTCTAACAAAAAGGTGCTAGAGGGCTTTTCTGGATTTGGACTTTTTTTGAGCTGTCAATTGAGTCAGCATTTTCAGAGCAAGTGAACAGTGCTTCCAATACAAAAACTGGATAACTCTCAGGGATCAGTGTGTTTTTTTCTCTGCAGTGAATTGATTGTCAGTGACTGGCAGGTATCAGATGTGAAACTACAAAAAAAATGAAGCAAGGAGATGGAATATACAAAGCTGGTGTCACTGCAGTGCACCTAATCTTAATAAAATTTAAGTGTTCTTATTTTTCAAGATAAGAGTCTCTATTTTCATAAGCCTTGCTTTTTTGGAGGTGGAAACATGTATATTTTATACTAATTAAACATGCAAATTATTTGAATATTGCTAATACTTTTTTTCTTAAATATGCCAGACCATTTTTCCTGCTTGCTAAGGACACAAGAAAAACCAAATTTTGCAGATATAAGCCTGCTCATAGGAAGAGACGCACATTACGTCACACCTGCCCTATTCTGTATGGCAAAAAGCATAGCTGAGATTTTTCCAGTGATAGAACTAGAGCAAATACTGGCAGTTTGCCTGCTGTTATACTTTCCTAATACAAGCATTAGTGTTGAAATTAGCATTTAGCAGTAGTGAAGGAACCACTGTTGCATGGACAATGAGGTTACATCCTGTCCCCTCATGTTTTGGGGACACAGCTTTCTCAAGGGAGTGCCTCCTGAAAGTCAGTCTGTCACTGGTGCCTTAGCCTGGGATGATAAGAAGACTCCTGCCTCAGGAGTAGGTGGTAGCCCTGGACAGCAAGCTTTGCTTCCAAAGAACCAATAGAAAATTAGATTTGCTTCATGCAGAGCATTAAAAGGATAGTGACATTTGATCACTGTAGCTGTGGGCTGAACTCAAGTGATCTAGAGAAAGAACACAAAACACCCTCTGATTCACTAACTCTCAGAATGATGGTCAGATATCACGCACTCTAAGTGTCCAGTTTGTAAATCCCCTTCTCAGATGACTTGTTACAATTCTGAGGCACAGAACATTTCAAATTGTTTGCAGCCCTTGCCTGACTTTGCTCTGTTAAGCATTGCACACCACAGGCAGAAGGAGCAGGCATGTCTATCATGCAGCAAAATCCTTTGGTGATCTCACACCAACACTCATCCAAGGAAACTAACTTCAGTTCACCAGCTGTCAGCATATGCTTGCTTTCTGTATTAACTCCTCAGAAAAAAAACCTAAACCACTGAAACCAACAACAACAACAACAACAAAACCCACCCACTTAACCCCCATCCCAAACCAAAACTTCTCTCAGACTTCCCAGAAATGAGAACAAATTATCCCAGTCCTTCACTGTGGATATTCCTCTGCTTTCTAACTGGAAACAAAATCTTGAAGTCACCAGTTCTGGCTTTCACCCATTTAGCAGCAGATGTACAGACAACATTTCTCTGCAGAATAGTGTTACATCTCTTGCTTTATGGCTGGAGAAACACAGAGGGGGAAGTGATATACCTTATACTTCACACCTTAAGACTTGCCATGTTACCTTAAAAGCTGAGCAGAATCCCTTTCTTGTATATTCCCTCTATAAATTTTAAAAATATAAAATACGTCAGGGATTTTGGAATTTGGATCAATTAGAAAAGGTGCTATATAATAATTTCTGTAAATAACAAGAAGTGTCAGTAGGAAAACATCCATTCAACAAAATATAATAAAACCAGTATGTTCCAAAGGAATTACAGAAATCTAAGGCAACTTATTTGTTCTTAGTACGTTTTAGAATGCTGCAGTACTTAACAGCAGTGTTTAAGACAAGTGTTGGCATCTGCAGGAGAAAGCAGGATCTTTCATGCTATTGCATCTCTTTCACATGAAAGAACAATAAATGTATGACATTTGCTCCTAACAGAGTTATAAAAACCTCTAATGCAGACTTCTTCATTTTGCAGCTTGGTACAAATGTGGCTAATTACTTCACCCATGTTTAGTTTGCTGAGAATTTTAGGGTTCCTTTGAGGTTGATTGTTTTTCCCTGTCAAATCACTGATCTTCCCTAGGTGTGTTAAGGCTTTCATTTTCTCTCTGGTTAGGATGTCTGTATGTTGTAAACTCTCCAGGCAAACCTTACTTTTCTTTTAGCCAATCCTACATTGTAGAGGTTGATTTAGTAACTCAAAACACTCCAAGAGAGAACTCTAATGAGAAATGGCACAGGCAGAAAGTGAAGAGAATCTCTGAAGAAACAGAGAGACTTTCTGGTGCCATCACCACAACCAGTGAAACCAGTGCTTCATGTCTCCAGCCCACTGATATTTATACCAGTCACTTTGAATAATCAACAGTACTCAAAGATCTGTGGAGTTCAGGTGCTCTCTGCTCAAGGAAAGGTCAACAGCCCTTTACAGTGCCCAGAGTAGAAGGGATTTTGCAATTCCCAGAGCTTCCAGCAGCTCTCCAAAGCAGCTTTCTAAAAGAGCAGCCCTGTAACACTGTGTGCTGGACAGGGAGGTACTGCTGTCACTACAGACAGCTTCTACACAAACTTCACACCCTAACACAACAAAACTCTTGAGGAATTCATCAAAATGGGGAGGAAAGTGCTTCCAACTTTTGCCACAGGTTATTTTCAAGATCTTGCCAATTCTTTCCTTACTCAACTTAGAGTCACAAAGTCTCCCTCTCTTTGGGCAATGATTTTACATGCGTTTCCTCCCTCAGTCATTCCCTTTACACTTCATTTTACATTGCCCCACAAAACTGCTATTCTTTGCTTATTTCACCCAAACATCTCTCCAAGGAGTGTTTTTACAATGCTCACTCAAACAGGGCCCATTTGTTCATTAGAAAAAATGTAAGCATCTTTTAAAAGAAAAACATTCAAATGAATTTGGATCTTCAAATGGAGCATTACAGTCTTCAAATAAAATTTTCAGTTAGAAAATGCACTATCATTTATTAATAAAATATCATGACTCAGAACCTGAACAACATCATGTAATAAGCAATGGTATAAACCCATAATTGCTTAAATAAGCATGTTGTGTAATCTTTACTGCAAAGGTATCTTTTTTCTGCAAACAGACTTTCTCTCTTTGCAAATTAACCTGTCATAATGATTAACCAAACAGTCAATACAAAACACATATCTAGACAAATAAACACAGGACTAAGATCCTGTAAATATCTAATTTTTCATTTGGAAAAACAGCTATTTAAAAAATTATTAGCACCAGACATTTAGAGCAGTGTAGTAAGGTTACTTTTTTATTTGCTCCTAGGCAAATGAGAATCTGACATTAGATTTTTTTCTGTGGAACTACCTTTGAAAAAATTACAGTCATTATTATTGCTCATCATATGTCTCATCAAACCAGAGCTTTATCATAAAGTGCTAAACTATATTTGGATTCACTGAAAAAAAAAAAAAAGGGTAGAAAGGTAACACTACAAAGATCACTGATTTCTTCAGTGTAATTAAAAATTTTGTCTCAAGAGAGCTGGAGGTTTCCTAAGGTTTAACTGTCTGACTACTTCTCCACTGTGCCTGAAAATAAACAGTTCTCAGTCTCAACAGAAGCACCACTTGAGATTTTTACCTTTATTCACTTGATATCAAGAGGAATATCTTCATTTTCTCTGAGAAAAATATAGACTAGAAGTGGGAGACGTTCTCAAAAACAATGTAATTCATTTAAAAGTGAAAGAAAAGGGGAACTGTGACCATGAGTCCATTTGCATTCTTGTTTTTTTCAGGGGGGGTGCTGAACTTGCTCTGCAGAGAAGGAACCTGGGAAAAGGGAGAAATGGACAGAACAGGAGCAAGAAATGTGGCTGACTTAGCTCACAAAAAAGTACCAGAGAGTCTCACCATGTTTAAGAAATGCAGTCTGTTGACCGGCAAAAGTCTCAATTATGGAGATTTGAGTAGTACCCAGATATGATATCCATATTAATTTATTCCTGGCAAGTCTGTTACATGACTTGTTTGCTAAAAAGCTTCTGTATTTGTATGACAAAGATCTTATGTAGATAAAAAATAACCCTCAGAGCTAAAAGCTTGCCTTGCAAAAACAAACAGCTATAAGAAAATATTATAAGCATATGAAAATTTAAAATGGACTGATTTTGCTTTTAATGATAAGAGCAGGGAGACAGGAGAACAGTGGCCTGTTTAGATGATGACCTGCTGAAGCCCAGTAAGCTATCAGCTGATAATGTATATGCAGACAGAGCCATTCAGATGTGGAAAACAACAATTTTTAAAAGCTAGAGAAGATTTAAAGAACTCACTACATCCAACCTCACAGTAATTTTCCCAGTTCACTATCTTACTGTTTTTAAGTGGGTCCCAGCCTAAGAGATAATCAACTTTAAGCTGTGTTATCAAAGGACATGCTAGAAACATCCCCATCCTAAGAGATAATCAACTTTAAGCTGTGATATCAGAAGGACATGCTAGAAACATCCCCATCCTGTCTAAAAACTTAAAAATCAGGGATTATGACCATAAATAGTTACAAAATTCAGAGTGCAATGTATGCATTGCAAATCCATACGCAGTGTAATTTTAGCATCGCAAAACTGCCCCTTGTTACATGCTGCTTTTTCAGCCTATTTTGCAAGTGCTAAGGTGGCTGCTATTTTTAAACAGATCTATCAAACTTGAAGGTTTACCAGAGACTTGACAGTACTATGCTATAATAATGAAACAGAAGTGTTAGTGAGGCAAAAATGAGAATTTGCCATGATACATGGAAAAATAAGTAGAATTCTACAGCTGATACTTTTCAACCTCCGTGATAAAAATACTTGTTTTAAATGTAGTCTATAATCAATATTTTACACTTACATAGAGTGAAACAGAACATTATTTATACACTGTGCTCTCCTATTTTAGCTGATGACTTTGTGCTGAAACATGTCCATCTAGTCAAAGTATGACTTTGCATCAGAAATCATTTATAAACTCCTTTCAAAGGCACATGCATGTTGAGTCATTGTGTGTAACTATTTCTGCAAGTACAAAAAGATTGTGACATAGCACATCAGTTAGAAATAAGCCATGACGAATAAAAATGATGAACATAGTTCTGTATCTGCAGACACAGGTTGCATTTTAATGCAGGGATTTTGAAGGGTAGTCACATTATAAGGTTTAAAACCGACTGGATTGACCACACCACACTCTACAAAGGTGATAATAAATACATTTTTTTTAGTTGGAAAATTAACTGCAACATGTACATAATTTTGTTTTCCAAAACAGTGGCAGAATAAAAGCCACTTATTTTCTCAAACAAGGCAATTTTTTTGAAAAATAAAAAGCATATTTCTTCGAATATGGGCTATATAAAACTTCCTAGCAGCTCAGTATGGATTTTCTTTTTTAAATGAGAACAACCAGCTAATAATACTACATTTGATCACTCCCTAAACCAAACAAAGCAGCTGATGAACAAATACAGACCTGTGCCTTGATCCCACAGTTCTGCTCAGAGCCTATCCCAGATCACTGCCTGTGCCACATCCCTCCTGCCTCGCCCCCTCCCATGCCCAGCCACCCTCCCTGTGCTCTGTGGCCCCTCTGGAGCCCCAGGTTGTTATTCCTCTGCCCTTCCCCCAGTGCTAACATACCCCCTAAGGTATCCAATTGCTTCCACTGCTGAAAAACACTTGTTGCTAGGAGAAAACCTACTGCTTGGCAACAGAATTTTTAAACAACTACTTTGGCTTTGTTACTCACTGAACTTCACATCACCAGCACGAAATAATGAACCTGTGTGGTCGGGAGAACATCTGTGTACTTATAATTCCCTTGGAAATGACTGACCCTACCCACAAGGATGTGCTTGCCTTTTAGATCCTTACTGCTCATGGCCCAGAATGCAGAAAGGTTCAGAATTTGAAGGTTGTTTTTTAAAAGCTGCTGACTGTAGCCTTCCACTGAGATGGAAGCCCTTGGGGGACTTCTTTTCCTGTTAAGACAACATATTCTTGCAATAATCTGCTGTAATTTTGATTTACACCTTATGTGAACATCCACAAGCTTTTAAAAAAAAATTTTTAAAATTTTTAAAAATGTACCAGAAAGAACTAATTTGAATATAGCAACCACACTGAAAACAATAAAAGACCTTATGATAAAGTGAAGCAGCTAGTGACTCCAGATCTTATTTAACTTTTTAGCTCCATCTGAAAATGACATTGTACGCTGTGGCTTCCAACACAGTAACCCCACAATGGTCCTCCCTTAGGAGTCAGATGGCTACAGCTCTAGCAAATACTGCATCACCACTGGCATCAGGGAACAATTAAGTATAGCCTTAGTCCTCAGATTATGGTCAGTCCTAAACTTGGAATACTTGTCATCTGGTGCAAATCTTTTACATTTGCCCCAGGTGTGGCACCATGAGGTGATGCTGAAGTGTATGTAGGGCTCTGGATCACCTCCCTCTGTCTGGAAGCTTGGCACCACTGCATCTTTCCCTCCCTCCCTCCCAGCATTGAAGCTACATCATTGTCTTCTCATTTTTTCCAACAAATCAGAAATGAGGATTTCCCAGATGTATAAAATACATACACCTATGATGAAAATGGGTGCAGGAGATCACAGCTTCTCACAATGCTGTTTATGAAATGGGCCCATAGTAATTTTTGTAATTTGGTACGTTCTTGTGTTTTGTGATTTATACCCTAACCCCTTCCTTCCCCTATGTAGACAGTTCATAGATATAAACACATCACAGTGCCTTCCCTACAGAAATCCTGCCACTTTATCAGTCTAATCTGTAGCTGCAATTCAACACTGCCTGGGTTCAAAGCAAGGCCAAGTTTTCCACTGGATGACTGTGCTCCATACAGAGGCTCCAAAGCACTGTTTGTTATTGTTGCCATTATTTTTCCAGTATTGAGTCAAAGGGTCAGAAGTGAATCAAACCATATTTCTGTTATTCAAAACCTAGGAGAAACATAGAAGTTTCAATATCCAAAAGGGGGAAAAAAAACCCCCCAAATCCTCCAAAAATTATACAATGATAAACAGAAAATCTCAGACCAAGTTTTTTGAAATGAGGAGCCTCAAAGTCAGCCCACTGAGTCAATACTCAATTATGTGAGAAAAAGCTGGACTTTCCACAATAACTGAGGATACCAGGAATTCAGGGTACTTACTCCACTGTCTAAAACTAGGTTCCAGTCTAGAACACCTGAAGGTTCCTGGTATTGAAAGCTCGTGCTCCATGAAAAACTATTAAAATGTCATGAAATTAATGTTTTCCTGTCCATCAGTCAATTACAGATAGAATTAAAGAATAAATAATCAGAAATACCAAGCAATGACTTTTAAAGAAGCCATTTTTCATTAATGACAGTTCTATACAAGCACATTGAACATACTAGTTGTATGTGGGTTCTGGAAATAGTAATTAGAAAAATTGATCAAATGTTTTAACCAATCTGAAGTCAGGGGAATAGTTTCTGTATCAAAGCAAAACCAGAGTTGCAGATCCAGTACTAGGCTCTGTGAATAAAATGTATAATTAATAGAACTGTCAGAGTTCAAATTGAGCTTTGGAGATCTTTAGCAAAATTGCTGCTGTATTGAAAGCCAGCACTTGTAGTCCATGCTTGTACACACTCAGTACTACAGAAACTAGCACTTGCTTTTCTGAAGTCTGAAGTCTAAACTTTTGAGACCATGAAAAGGGAATCAGAAGTGAATTATATTCTTCTGAAGTACCTTTTTGCATTTATGCATGTGCATTTCTGTCAAATATTCTGAAAAATGCTGTATTAAATATTCAAAGTCAGAACTGCAGTATTAGATAAAAGATAACCAATCTTTTCATTACTAAAATAAAACAGAAACTCATAGATTAAAGCACATTATTCACTTTTTTATTCCTTTTGCCCTTCGCCAAAGAGACTTCTGCATATAAAAATATGTACATACATATCTTATAACTACGACTAATGTCACTGTTTCAAAAGTGTTATGACACCACAGCAGCACTTACTATATTGGCACTGCAGTAACCTCTAAGAAAAAGAGGTTATTTTTAATACAGCATTAATAAATATATATTTTTATAGCATCCCCAGGAAACAGACCACTTCCTCCCCCACAAAGCAGATGTGAACTGCCATCTGCTGCTGGGGCTCAGCACTCTGCCCTGGAAGGGCCATCCTCATGGCAGTGTGCAAATCCTCCTGGCAGGAGAGGGAATGCACTCCCCTCTCCCTGCATTCTGAAAGGCAGGGCAGAAGCTGTAGGTAGCTGTTAACCTGCCAGTCTGCCAGGACAGCTGCCAGCAGATTCTTTAAGGGACAGCTATTTTCAGTGTGAAGGGAGGGCCCACACCCTCCCATCTGTGCACCATCAGGCACAGGTCACAAGAGCCAGAGCCTAGCCATTGGCTAAGAAGGGGCCCCGAGTGCTTTCAGAAAAATAAAACAAACACTTCCCTATATACTGACTTACTCTGCACAAAATTGGAAGAAGTTGAACATACTGAAAACTACAGAAAAAAGCTCCTGACAACTAAACAAAGAAGCCCAAGCAGCAGTATTTTGGGTAAAAATTATTAAAGAGCTAAGAATAACATCAATATACCTCAACAATCCGTTTTTGCTAGTACTGATCTGATAGCAAACAGATTAATATAACTGAAGCATCAACTAAGTTTTATAATTAAATTCCATATAAGCCTATCACATTTTCTCGCTTTTTTTTTTTTTTTTTTTTTTTTTTTTTTTTTTTTTTTTTTTTTGTGGATTAATTGTTAATTTTTCATCTAAAACTTGCAGAAGGAAGGAATTTTCCATTTAATCAACATCAGATCAGAAGTGTCCTCTTAGGTCACTCATAGCACATAAGGTGTTATGGACAACCTTATGACAAGATTTCTTGCTCCACAATGTTTAGCCTGTAAGTGCTAAGAATCCTCTCCACATCATCTTCCCAAATATTTCCCTAGCTAGTTTGTTTTCATTTGCTTCAATGCCAATGCCACTTAGCCTTATTTGGATGATGCATACTCCACTCATGTTTACAAGGATCATATATTATTATTAAAGTTTCTACTCCTCCCAGGAAACACAGCAGAGATTCCAGTGCCACACTGCTGTGCAGTCACCTCAGCACTGACTGGGTGTAAGCCACAGGCCAGGTTTGCCATCATTACTCTGGATTACAAGAGAATCACAGCCCCAGCCTATGAGGAACCCAAGTGAAACCTCTGCTTTAGTGCACACTGAGTGACCAGCCCCAGCTAGTTTCACTGGGCCTGGCAGCCTCTGTTCTGGGCACATAAAGCAACCAGTGGAGCACAAACACCACCATTCCACAAGGGAAGGAGAATCTGCAGGCTTACAAAACCACTTTTGACACTTTTGACAAGATGATGTCTCATGTTGTGCCTGGCCAACTCAGCTCTGATCAAGTAACACCCCACCCCTTGGTTCTCTCCAGTAATTTCTGTACTCAGTCTTGCTCTTGCATTTCTGAAAATGATTTTATTTCTTTCACTGAAGGGTTTCCAAGTCTCACTTTTAATCATACTTTGCCTTTGCCATGCAACTCTTCACACTGAGTAGAGGTACTGCATGAACCATTCTAAAATTTTCTGTTAACAAATCCAGTAACATTTAGTGAAGCTCATCAGCTAGCTGTTCCAGAATTCTGGTCCACTCCTCCATACTCTTCCAACAGCAAGTACTTGCCATCATTTCCATACTTTTATTTCCACTGCTAATTTGACTTTGCCATCCATGATGCATGAATATCACATATTTGCCATGATGAATATCACATTCCTGTTGAAGATTGAGGCAAAATATGACTTGCAGTTATGGACTTTTTGTAAGTGATATCCATCACTGCTCTGATTGACACTGCATGTTAAATCATATTCTGTGGTTGGTTTATGGCTCTTGACATACATTTTTCAAACTGTATAATAAATTACTGCACAAGGTTGGAATCTGCAGAGAAAATGTAATTCCATGTGCTGTTTCTCCCTCAGTCCTCTCCTTTGGTTTACTATTGTCAGCTGACAGGCAGCTGGAATAAACCAGAGCCCTGCTTCCCTGAGAGTAAGAGCCTTGTCCATTTGAGTCACTTTTCTAGTTCAGTGGAGCACAGTTGGCAGGAAGAACAAGAATGACAGAAAAGGCACTCCCCCACAAAGCTAGGATTTGATCAGAGTAAGCAAACTGGGAAGTTAATGCTCTCTGAGTATAGAGCTGAAATGCAGAAGAACAGCTTCCACTTTTCAAGGAAGGGATTTTTATGGCATAGGTACTACAGCAACAGCATGGGTTTGCTGGGAATTCTGGAACTTAAGTGAGCTGCTGAGTCTGAGGTGAGATATAAACATTTCCTACCAGCTATTGTGTTAAATATCCATTGATTTAGCTTCACAAAAATACTCAGATATAAATCTTATATTAAATCAAATGCAATCTACATGGCAGAAAGACTCATATCACATCCCTAAATTTTTGAAGCTTGGACATTGATTCTGCAGCAAATGAGTTGAGTTTGGATGGCCAAGTTAAGCTACCTCATTTATTTTTCAGAGATCACCAGCTGTTCATACTATCATATCACATTTTTAAAGGAAATTAAGTTTGATGTGTCAATTACTTTAATAGATCTGACAGAATTTCTTACTGTTTTATAATTTATATCAGAGCCAGTTATTTCTGGCAACTGTAACCTACCAACTTGTGGCTAGGCATTCAATTAATATGACAAAGCATTATCACAGACTGCATTTGTGTCATAGCATTTCATAGCCCTCTGGTAAATCTTTGGGTCCCTGACCCTCACAGTGCCACCTGTTCTAATGCTAGTGTGGCTATCACTTTTTCAAATGGACATAAATTAAAAACCAGACAGAATTCCAAAGCAGCTACTGTCAGGTGCCAGGACAAGCTGTAACAAGGACCATGGAAAAATGGTAATTGAAATGGCTTTGTAGCTGATAGAGGTTCACCTGCTCATCCCTTGAACATTTGTACACACATGACAATATCTTCCTTAATTTATTACTTGCACTCATTTAGGAAAAAAAAGGTGTTGGGTTTTTGTTTGTTTGTTTGTTTGTTTTTTTAATGAGAGGATGTACTTTTAAAACTGTGTCTTTATTTTAAAATACTTATTTTAAGGTAACAAAGCCCACTTACCACCAGAGACATTTTAATTCCAAAGCCAGGGCAAAATCCTTTTAGTAGGTCAGATCACTTCTGATAGATGGCAAGTATTCCAAAATGCTACCTAACACCACCTTTGTCCATGAAGATTTAGAGATTTGAAACCATTTTCACTGTATATTGTACAGAAGAAATTTTGAATCCACATGATTTTTTTTGTTATTTCTATAGCCATTTACAGATAAGGTCTTTATATCATTCACAATTCACTATTTCATCTGAACATATTATGCTATGCAGGAATACAGCTAACTAAGCTAATGTAGCACAATACATCATGTTATGTTCTAGAATAATTTTAACAGTCAACTTATAACAGCACTGACTGCAGTGAAGTCTGGTTTGGTTTTCTAATGACTGTGTCGTACATTGCTGCAGCAGAGAATTTACAAATGCTCACTCTTGTACATTTGCTGATACCTAATAAAAATCTGAAATAATGAAAAAGCCTTGGTAGTCTTTCCTCCTGCCTATATCTTTGTAATATTTGCACAAGCCCTTTTTTTTTTCCTCCTTCCCTCTTCTGTCCAGATGAAACAAAGGTATTAAAGAATGACTTTGTATGCCTGATTTCCTAAGGATATTGGCCTTAAGGAGTAAGTTCAATGTGTGAGATATAAATACAGTATTAGTAATGGCTGAGGAAGATTGAACACACCTGAGTTGCAACAAATCATTTCACCAGCATCACTGATTAAAGACTAATTAATTAGAACCCAGAAAAAAAATGGAACTTTCATGTGAATTTCAGATACATCCATAAAGGAAGCATTTGTAAATTCACTTACAAAGTTTAGTTCCTGGAATAATAGGAAAGCATTTTAAAACTTTGGGATTTTTCATCAAAATATTTAGAAAAAAAAAATAGAAATAATCAAATGTCTGCATCCTAATGGGCCTACTAAAGCACACTATATTGCCCAAGTGGTTTTGGGTAGTGTCTTTCCTTGCAGGGCTTAGCTTTCAACAGTGTGAACAATGATCATGCTTTCATATTTCTGCCAAGTAAGTGCTTTGCTAATGAATTGCTTTGCCTTGTTCATCTGAGCAGTACTAAAAGACTGAAGATTTCTTCCAGGTCAAATGCTTTAAATATAGATATGTGGCTCTTGAATATGAGCACTCCATTTTAACTCAGTGTTTTTCTAGTATTTCTTTTCCTTCAATTCTATACGAGCTCTTATGAAAGAAAAGCTATTCCTAAAATCAACTTCAAATCTAATTTAAGGGCTATTTCTTGAAAGCCAGCTTTCTTGAAGCATCATACCAGCATCTACCACAACACAGGATTTCTCAGATTAGTGTGAAAAAGCCACCCGTATAAACTACACATCAGAGATTATCAGAAAGAAGCTGTAATGCAGAAAGTTTTCTCAAGCTCCCAAGACTTGTGATAAGTGTCTCAGTACAAAACTACATTCAGGCTCAACATCTGGACAGCAATATATACTTACAACCATTGTGACTCACTTCAAGGTATTAGCAGCCCTCTTTTGTTTACCTCCCACTAATCACAGAACAGGAGCACAGAGTTATGTTTTGCCATTTCTTACCAAACTGATCTTCCCCAGAGGGTATTATCCCTCTACAGGGAAAAGCTGGCCTAAGAAGCCTTACTCAAAACAGTATTTATTGCATATAATGGTGATTACATAATCACACAAACAACATAACAGTGAAAGAAGATTTATGACATTAGTTCTCCAAAACTGACTTTGGTTACAGACAAATAAACATTCCAGAATTACATTTGTGCTCACCAATTCAAGTTAGGGACTATAATAGTCTTCAATTTTCCCAAGGACATAAAATAAGACTTAATTCTTTTTTGTTCAAACCCAGGTATGATTCTCACTTGTAGGAAGATGCACCAAAGCATAGACCTGAACAGAACACCTAAGAAAAACTAACCACACACTGTATAATAAAAGAGTAATCATTTTTCCTTTAGATTTCTACATCCATGTACTTCATATTTACTTCTGGTTTGAAGTTAACTTTTCTTGAAATTTATCTTACTACCAACTAAAAATGTAAGATAAGAAACAGAGATTTATAGAAGTAGTTTATCATTCATAAAAGTATGTTACTAAAAAACAGTGCAATGTTTAACTGAGCTCTCAAAACCAAAACAAAAAGTAGTCACACAAACAACATATTGATGCCTCAGCTACTTCTGAACCAGTCTGCTATCCAAACAGACATCTCCTGCACCAAGCACCTCAGCTGCAATGACTTGGGAAATAATATATTCATTGAGCAAATCCAAGGCAACACTGACAAATCTTCCATAAAGGAAGGGAACTGGGAGCAAGAGAGATGTAGGTAAGTGAAGTGATATATTATTAAAGAGTATTGAAAGTGAATGATACAAGGACCTCATTTTACAGGGCTGAGCTGAATGGCTATCAAGGAGCTGCCACAGATCCCTGCACTTAAAATGCATGCAAAGGCAAGAACTATCAAGTATATAATTTTCACTGATAAACAATAGAACTGATTTAATAATCTATATTTTAATAGGAGGTCCATCAGTAACAGTACTAAATTTAAATATCAGAAGGGAAAGTCCTTCTAAAGTCTGCCAATCATTTGCAAGTCAAAACCCACAAAAGACACTCCACAGGCTCCTTTCAGCAGGCAGTGGGAATACTGATACTGCTGTCCTACCAAGATTGACTTTGGAGATGCCTATGGGGAAAATTATTTCTTTCACAGTACAAAGGCATTGGAAAGAATAATCACAGGAATTAAACGTGAGTCCCATGAATGTGATGCTCAGAATGAGAAATCAGGAGGCTTGTACTATATTTAAATATATTTATATTTATATTTGTCAGCACCTACACTTCCGTTTCCCATTTCTTACAGGGAATACATGCTTCAGGGCCAAACATATCTGAAACTTAATATGTTCAGCACTCAAAATTATTATGAAAAAAATACCATAACCTTTTAAAATATCTAATTTTTTTATTTAGAAAAAGAGTAAAAAATATTTGAGTTATTAGAGTAAAAAATATTTGAGTTATTGTCTTGCTCTCTGACATACCAACTCTTAGTTGCCATAACCCTTGAAGATGCTTAGCTTAGCTAGTTACTTTTTATTCTTCCAAATTTCCTCAGATGCTTAAATATTCATGCCTAAAAATATAATAACTATAATTAATGGCATTTTTTTCAAATGCCAAGAGTTGTTCACAAAGTGAGTGTTTTAACAAAACATACAGAATAACATACAGATTAACTGGTGAAGCTAAAGAGCTCTTACCTCTTGGCTCTTTATAAAGTCCTAAAGTCCACACATATTAGTATCAAAATTTAAAAGGTGCAGATCAACACTGTACTGCTGACTGAAAAAGTGATGAAAGCCCAGAACAGCTTTCTGTTTTCAAGTTTATCATTACTTAGTCTCATTCATGATGTATTTTTCCACCCATTTCAGCTTAACCAGGTTGTTTACATTGATAGAAATAGCATTAAAGCCAATAACAACCCTAAATCTGCAGTCAGTTTTATTCAGAGGAGACACTGGCCTTTTCCAGTGTGATGAAGTACACAAACTGACCAGAGAACATGTCTCCTCTCTCCCACTGAGAAATCAAGAGATGGCAGCTTTCTGAATAATATCACCACATAATTTTCTTCATGCCATTTGTTGCTAGTTTTTGAAGAGAATATACTCTAATAGGAATACTAATGGAAAAATAACCATCACACCTTCAAAATAAACAGTTTTCAGAGATGCACAAAACCCACTTTAGATTTTCCCACAAATTAAAGCTCACTGAAACAACTGCTTTCTGTGTTATTAATTTGTTCATCTAGATTAAAAAAATAACTTGTCATGAAATATAGCCCAGGACTAACCTTAAAGGCCAATTCTCTAACTCCATCTAACACAAATTTGCTACCAGAAAACAGAGTCTATCTTTAAAGAAATCTTATCTTGGAGAAAATATATTATGCTATTCAGACACAGTAAGTTGGTTGAATTCTTCCAAAGTGCAAGGTGCAACTCATCTTTAAACAGCAGACTCATGAACAGGGGAATTACTGCTAAGTATAAAACTGGCTAGCAGAGAAGCTAAGCTTCAGCAAATGGGAAAGAGGTCTTCAAATAAAATTTAAAATGAGATGAGCTGAGGAGGGAGAGAGAAACATAAGAAGACTAGTCCAGACTGGGGATTTGCAGAAAAAACTCTGAACCAGAGTAGACAACTTATCTGGGGAATACAGCTGTTTGACATAGCCCTGCAAAAGCGAGCACTAAAATTATTTCCTGGGGGACATTTGCTTCCAGATCTCTAGTTTTGCATTAAGGTAGGCTACTTTCTGCTTGATAAGGATAAGATAAAGCACAGTTTTTAAGAACAAGTTGTTTATAGTTCCTAGTCAGAAAAAAAAATTATAATTGATTAGGTAACTTCTGGTCCTCTCAAGAGCAGTCTGTTTTCTCAGGAAATAGCTTCTGCCAAAGCAAGTAAAGCTCTCTGTGACATAAAGCCAAAAGCAAAAGATCATTTAACCAGTGCATAAAAATGCACCTGAAAACTCTATGAGATTTGTAGCAAAATACATGTACTGTTAACTCCTGTACCATTTTATAATAATTGGTTATTCTTAGAGAGACTGAGAAAGAGTCAGGGCTCAGACACTTGGTGATGATGCTGCAAGTTTCTCATACACATTTACTCACCATCTCAACTAAGCCAC
Organism: Erithacus rubecula; assembly: GCF_903797595.1. Lineage (NCBI taxonomy): Eukaryota > Metazoa > Chordata > Aves > Passeriformes > Muscicapidae > Erithacus > Erithacus rubecula. Next base: position 44,545,453 of record NC_136688.1, read on the forward strand.
ATGGACTGGTTTATCTCATTCAGATTGCTGTTGATGGTAGCACTTAGTTATAGTTCACCAATTTGCAAAGTTATGCAGCACAAGAAAAGAAAATAAAAAGATGTGTAGATGATTGCAGGCTTCAAATGTCCTGTAGTTGCGTTCTCACATACAGAATTCTACAACAGAACCTTTCTCAGGAGAAGGGAAAAAAAATCTCTCTTGTTCATTTAAAGCTGAGGATGGCTACTCTCTCAAAGCTTTTCTCTTATTCTTTATATTTATCCCTCTCCCAATCCTTAAAATAAATATTAATAATAAATAAATAAATAAAATATTTCTTTATTAATTACATGAAATTCAATTGTAAGTGATTAGATACTAGATGTTACCTACAAGCAAAGCATACCAGGTGCTACATAGCTTTTATTGCTGTGTATGTTCTCAGCCCCAGATATACTTTAATAAATTCAATGAGCACAAAAATGGCCAGGGAAGCAAAATAATCATAATTAGCTCAGTGCATACTTCAGCAGAATGACCTAATTTAAAAAGTGTTTTGCAAAGCAATTCTCATATTGAAAGGCAATTACACAGAGCAAAATAAATATAGAACTTTAGTGATCCTTGCAAAAAAGCACCAGCAGGTATTCATATAAGAGACTACAGAGGATAGAGGGAAGAGCACACATTTTCAACTTTTTCCATGCCTACTCTCTTTTCCTTTTTGTTTTTTTAAAATAAGGAGAAGTTAAATATCAAGAACAACTATTATCACTTTACTTACCCAAAGCCTCCTGACCATTTCCTGAATTACTAAGACTGCTGACATTTTCCTTCTGTTAAATTAGTCATCCTTGTTAATAATTTTTTTATTAGTATAAATTTGTATGTTTTACATTCTATTTTAGGCAGCCAGTTACCCGGAAAAGGCACAGAGGAAAAGGGATGTCAACAAAACCCAATTGTCAATGACTTTAATGCAGTCAGCCCTTTAGAGGGTAAAAGGCATAAGAAGATGGAAAGACTCTGGAAAGACTTTTAATAGGAATTATCCTTTCTAAAACCTACCAAAAAAAGCCTGGAAAAGGAAATTTTTCATTATGCTGTGATCAGAGGATGCTTGTACAATCTTGATGGCTCTTCATCATCTCTATTTAGTACTACAGAAGAGATATTTCCCATGTAAACAACAGTAAAGAGTAATAAATGTTTTGCTTCCTTTAAATAATATGTTGTGTCTATAGAAGCCTCAGTGCAGATCATTAAGATACACTTGAACCTTTAAGAAAACCATCACGAGAGACAGAAGCCCAAAAACCTAATTTCTGGAGATCCCAGCTGAGGCTTTTCAGTTGCACTGTTTTGCCACTGGCACTTCTGTATGCAGACACTAAGATGTAACCAAAATATTAAGGCAGATTTTTAGGACAGAACATATGTATAGATACATACATGTATATATACACACATATTTTATATGCACATAGTTAAGATGAGTGATGTCAGTTCAGAAAGGTAGCAATCTCTTGCACCTTCCTTCCATGATTGCTATGGGTAATGTACCATGGAAACAAGAGAAGAAAGAAAAAATCTGTGCTTTATAGATTTTTACCACTGGTAAAAATAAAGTGAGTCTTGCATAACAGGAAAATGTAACAAGACTTGGTCCACAGACAAGTGTTCCCATCATGCTTCCTAACACAAATCATTACCTCATCTACAAAGCTTGCCTTGCTTGCATTCCTAGAGTTGCAGGAAGACAGAAGTAGGAAGGGAACTTAAGATTCCCTACAGCCAAACTTGAAGTATAGTTACCTACAGTGGGTTGTCAAGAGCTGTCAGATTTTGAGCATCTCCAAGGATGTGAGACCCCCACAAACTCTTGGCAGGTGGATGCTTCTTACATGTGCATCTAAAATACTGTTACCACTACACAAATGCTATCTCAACATGCTCCTGTTCCTGTCAATTAATTGGAACAGTGTGGGAGAGACAATCCTGCCTCAGATGCTTTGTTATGATTCCCTATTCCAGACTGGGCCATTGTGATCCTTAGATTTTTCTCTTAACATGAAACTATACTTGGTTGCTACTTTCTAAATTACAATATTTGATCCATAGTTGTTGTACATTAAGTGCATTACTAATAGCTCAGTTTTGGTATCAGAACCCAAGTCAAAGACTTTATCCTATAAATGTGAATCAAAGCCTAAGATGAAAACTACTTGTATTTCAAAAACTGAAGACAAAGATTCTTAAATCTTCCAAGCAAAGAGAAGGAACTTTGGAGTAATACTGACCTGCTTCAACAGCGAATCGTCATGAATTATGGGATGGGTGAAATTTTATCAGTTCCACACAATACAATAAAAACAGTGGAATGATTCGTGACCTGCCAAATAAAGAGCAGTAACTCTAGCCAAAGCATCCCTTCCTTCTGCCAGCATCTGCCACTAATTAATTTTCCACTTTTTTAAATGGGAACAAACAGAAGTGATAAAATGGTTTCTGGCAAGCTGTTCCTGAACAGATAAACTGTGGAAAAATCTATCACACAGATAACATGAAAACAGAAATTTAAAGCTGAGATTGCAGGCAAAAATCCTCATGCTAAAAAAACCCAACAATCAAAAAACCCCAGAAAACCTCAAACAAACACCCCCCCAAAGTTAAAAAAATACCCACCCCAGCTTTCTGAGTCTTTAAGTGTTTTAGGTAGGTTTTTTTTTTTTTGTCTACTTTTAAATTAACATTCCTGGGATTTCTATTTGAGAGTTTCTCTCTGTATTCAGAAAGCTGCCTTTAACCATTGCTACTAGAGTCTCAATAAACAGTACACCTCAAAAGCTTTCTCCATATGAGTGCAGTTGCATTCAATGCAGCCACTGTGCATGCTGCACAAAATCAGATTGCCTTTTGCATCTTCAGCAACTCAAGAGTGTCCAAACCAAACCACCATTTAAGCAAGCTGCAGAATTCCTCTTGTAATGGCTGACAGCTGAGGACAGCACCAATGAGTTGAAGGGTGAAAAGCATCCAAGAATGGAGGCATTTTCTTGTTTGAAAGGCCTGCTCCTGTCACAGCTGCTTTAAGCCATTTGGAGTAAATACAGAGTAATGTGAAAAGAAAGTTTGTTATGAAGCAGGACCTGTAATACCCATCAGCCCCATAATTCCACTTACAGAACAACAGGGAATCAACACAATCTTGCCTGAGTAAATGGGAGCTCACTGCTCCAAGCTGTAAACAAAACTAGTGCTGCAAATTCCTACAATAATTTTCTGTTTCCAAAAGGGCAACTAGGTTCTAGTTTAAACTCAAATTTGTAGCATTTATTGTCAAATACTGAACATATATAGATCTGCTTTAAAAGAGTACTGTGAAATTCAAATAACGCATTTAGGAATTAAGAAATTCTACTAATCTTTCTCCAAGTCAGTATGAAGTGGTTAACTGCTGTATTTGATCTCAAAAACATTAAAAATAAAATAAGGTAACTTTGAATCAAAGAGGGAAAAAAACTTCCCTAATTTTTCACTTTTGATTTCCACTGTATTATACTTCAAGTGTTAATGACCATGCAAGTTGATTTTATGCAATCTTTTACTGCACCAAGCACTGATGGTTTTCTCTTGTAAGGCTGAAAGGGGAAATAATATTTTCATGACAGAAAAGAATATAGCCTTTGAGTGCCTCACAGAAGATGAAGTATTTAATATGTATTGAAATGGTCCTTGAGTCACTTGAACTCAATGGTTACCAGGTTTAAATGCAAGCAGAATGGTTACTGTTTTTTCAGGGTACAGAATGCAATCACTTGAAATATTTAGATGTTTAGATGTGGTCAAATGCCTTCTGTAAAGAGCAGTGAGTTTTCAGTCAAACATGTATTTTGCTTTCTCTATTTTTTGTGAAATGATCTTGAAGTTTCTGAAGGGCAAATCTACAACATTTTACTAACAAATCTAACAAAACCAATGACCTTTATTTTTCCATTCTTCTTCAACCACCCTGTGCGGAAGGATGCACTTAGGGAGTGAGTCAAATGAGCACTGAGATTTGGCACCAGCATTTAGCTCTCTGGTAAGCAGCTACAACCCAAACCACCCATGAGAACCAGCACAATTGCTTAGGACAAACCTATGTGGCCTAAACCAACAATTTTACCATGCAGGGGCCTGAGGATGAAATCAAATGAATTACTGAATGTTCTCCAGACGAGAACACTGAATTATTGAAAGAAAAAAGCTGGTTGGGTGACTGTGTTTAGAGTTTCTCATCCTTAACTCCTATGACCCCTTCAAACAGGGCCTGAATTAATGTTTTAAAGTCTTCTCCGTTTTTCCTTTCTTTCAGTGAAATCAACATCAGTGACAGGCTCATAAGTACACAGGGACCATAAATACTGCCAGACTTTGTTCTGGCAGTGTCTTTGGGTTGAAAAAAAATATAAGAAGTCAATATAGTACAGTAAAAAATAAAACCCAGTATATCTATAACTGAGAGATAAAGCATACACAGTTAATCTAATCCATTAGAGATTTGGTTTAGTTATGCATAATTATAAGAAACTAGCAGGTATCTAACAGTGGGAAGTAGGGAATGTAACTCCCTAAAATATTACTTTTTAAAAACTAATTTCTACATGAGTAAATTGCTTAAGTAATTTCTCCTTTTCTGTTTTAGTTTTCTGTCCTTAGAACCGAAGTTACTAATAGCATTAACTGGCAAGTGTTATGATAAATTAAATGATATTCAGAAAATACTACACTCTTCTGGGATGATAACAGCATTCAAATGCTGCATACCTATTTCCTCTCAAAGCTACATTTAAGTAGGAAATTTTCTCTCTCAGAGAGAATACACAGATTTGTTTCCTGGACAATGGATTGAAATACTCATTGCCATTTCAGGCATTACTGAATGATGGCCTGTTTCAGGACTTTTCAGACGTCAGCAGTAAGGGCTACTTTCCACAACAGCACTCTGACTGCAGAAGATAAAATAATGTTTATTCTTTTTTTTCACAGGGGAGGAAAACAATGACAAAAGCAGGAAGGCAGCAGTAATGCAGAAATCTGGAAGTGGTGATAAAGGGTAGGGAGAAGGAGAAAGTTGTATAAATAAATCCATTCTGGCCAAAATCAGGCAGGTGATAACCATAGGTATACGACACTGAAGCGTAAATCATCTTTTCAAAATTAAGTAATTAAAGAAAATTTTAAATTTCATTAGGTGTGAGAAAAAATTATTTTAAATACAGAAAAGAAACCAAAGCATTTCAAACCTTTAGAACACAAGTTCACATTGTTTTTTCTGAGTGAACCATACAAACCTTAAAAAGAAGGATACTGCATTTGTTCAAAAGAATTGCTGCTGCATTCTGTAAAGTACACCTAATTAACACTGACATGTTATTGCTTCCCTCTTGACATCTTGAACAGTCAGAGCTAGCCAAATAGCAAGCTGGTATAACCTCTGGCTTGAAGAAAATTTCAGTTAGTGACAAACAGTAAAAAATAGCACCTGAAAACAAGGCAGAGCTTAAAATGAGCATTGCTCAACAAAATAAAGTGAACGAATTTATGGATTAAAACATTAACTGCGCAGGGAATAATAACTTAGCTCCACAAGAAACTGCAGAGAATTTAAACAGCATTTCTCTTTGAAAAAAAATAGTTTTGTTGTTTGGCTGATTTAATTAATCTTAGAAGGGGCAAAAATAGCAGTGAGCAGGAACACAAAAACATGCTGCCCCTGCAGCCAGCTCTCTGGGGAAATAGCTCCCATCTTAGGCAATGCAACAGTGTGACCCAAGCAGTTCCATTTCCCAAGTTGAGTTGAGCAGAATACAGATAAACCATTTTTCATTTATTCACAGATCAAGTCCCCAAAATTTGGTGTTATGTTGTCTTAGGCATTTCATTAGTAAGGTAAAAACCTTCCCTGTCAAATCCTCACATTTATGATTATAATTTTTTTGGCAAACAGATCTCTTCCATTACTCTTAACTGCTCCAATTTTCAAGACCTCCCAGCATCAAGACCTCCCAGTTTTCATTTTAGTAAATCTATTGCAACAGGAGTAAATCTGTGCAGACCTTAGAGAAAGCAGCAAAATGAGTAAGAAATTGTTTCCTAAAAAATGGCAATTTTGCCAAAATTATGATGCCAGCCAATAAAAATTAATTTCATTCAGATAATACACTAGACTTCTGCAGAGTCTTCATGGTCATGCTAACAGAATGTGGAGCCTGCATGAGAGACAAATGCAAAAGTCTTTTTGCAGAAACTCCAACATGCTGTGACTCAAGAAGAAGTACAACACTTACAAACCTACAAACACTTTCACAAACCTAACCTCTTAGGTCTTTACTCACACATTTCCCCAGTAATTTAAATTAACAAGGCTAAACAGTAGATCATAACCAAGAATAGGTACTTACAGAGACTTACGGCAAAATTATTGTATGAAGTTTTATATGAAAAATAGTAAATTTTTTAAAGTTTAGCTTTTCATCCTTCTTACCAGAGTGATGTAACACCATTAAGAGGATGGATTATAAAAGGAGAAAACTCCTATTTCCAATATGCTATTGTTGTTCATACAAATTGAGGCCAACTTTTTGTTTAGCTTTTTTTTATTTTATGGACAACTACAAAGACTCTCACAAATCAAAGATACAAATCTCCAAACTATAAGCATCAGGAAATTTTACTGAGTGTCAGATGTCACTCATTCTAAAATTTTAATAAAACAAACCAAAAGTCCTTCCAAACTGATTTCAGCTTCAACTATTAGAAGTAATTTCACTTGGAGAAACAGGCCTGGATACAGATGCTACATGCCAGAAGTCATGCCATCCTTAAATCTTAGTTGATTCCTGTTGCATTTTTTACATAAAGTTACTATGATCTATACTCAGTATTTGTCCTCAGAAGGAAATTCACCAAAACTTATTAAAAGAATATAGGCTCTAATGTAACTTTTATTAGGTAACAGTTGCCTTTGATATTACTTTCTAAGTATTGCTAGAAAACCATATCAAATATTTTTTAAATATCAAAATAATCACAGAAAATAAGGGCTTTTTGGACAGAACTTTCATTCATAAACCAACTATCAGATTACAATTGTGAATTCAAATATTAGAAGTTAATGTTTCAGCTGTTGTCATAGAGGCTGGTACCTCCACATTCTGTTGCTATAGCTGCCCTGCCACTGAGATCATATCTCTTTATAATGAATAGGAAAATATACACAAAGTGTTGGGATGTACAGATATTCATCTATACACATACACAAGAGTAAACATTGCAAGCTTCCTCATTAAAATACTTTCCACAATAGTCAAAAGGTCAAGAAGGGTAAAGAGTCTTGTACTTTCTTCTATAATTACATAGACAAGTATTTTTATAGCATATGTCTTGAATATTTGTATTTATGCAGCATAAATCTCTCAAAATCTACTCAAAACAACATCCTAGTGCAGAAAAGTAGAAAAATCCCTTAGAAATATTATTTTAAATTATAAGAATCCTTAAAAAGGACTGTTCAATCCAATCCAATGAAATGAACAGTTACCTTCAAGCTAGGACTCAAACAGAAAATCTCATAAAAAGGAAACCTGGATTGGAAACCCAGTAATTTTCATCTCACGTGCCTCTTACACAGCTAATTTCTCAGTCATTCTGAAGAGCACTGTGTACTTACAGACTATTTATTCAAGGAGCACTCAGAGGAGGGGCAAAAAGACACCCAGCAAACATGAGCTTTCATTTTCACTGAGTTGCACTGCTTTAGATTGACTGCCTGCTTCTTCAGGAAAGAGAACCTTTTGGCATTTGTCAGCAGGCTCAAATATCCTGAAATGCTGAAAAGGTGAAACAAAAAACTTTCCCTGTGCTGCCTTCCTATCTGATCTTTTGTCTCATATGTTTCCCTCAGGGATGCACACGAAATTTCTCTGAATAATTCATAAGTACCCAGGCAGAAACCAGCTTCTACTTCTGAACAAAAAGATTGGATAGGAAGCTGATTTCAGCTGTTCTATTCTGCTCTATCTGGAAGAAAACTGGATTAAAAGAAAATAATGTTCCTAACATAGTAAGCACACAATATATACATGCATGTATCTATGAAGTACATAAACAAACATACTTGTATACTGAGGAAGGTGCTTAAAGATACACATTCATTTGAGGGCAGGACTGATTCTCTACCTTTCAAAAACCCAACAAATCACATAGCACAAAGGTAATCAATGAACATGCAGAATGCAGAAAGCAGCTGTACTCTGCTCTGGTGTGGCCTCAAGTCAGTACAGTTTTGGGCACCACAATGTAAGAAGGATATAAAGATACTGGAAGGCATCCAAAGGAGAGCCATGAGGATGGTGAAGGACCTTGAGGGGAAGCCATGGGAAGAGCAGCTGAGGTCACTTGGTCTGTTCAGCCTGAAGGAGACTGAGGGGAGACCTCACTGCAGTTACAGCTTCCTGTGAGGGTACAGGGTACACTGATCTCTCTCTTGTGACCAGTGACAGGACTCAGGGAATGGACTGAAGATGTGTCAGGAGAGGTTTGGGTTGGATATTAGGAAAACCCAGAGGTGGCTGGCCACTGGGATAGCTTCCCCAGGGAAGTGGTCACAGCACCAGCCTGAAAGTGTTCAAGAAGTGTTTGGACAATGCTCTCAGGCACATGGTGTGACTGTTGGGGTGTCCTGTGCAGAGCCAGGAGTTGAACTTGATGATCCTTGTACATCTCTTCCAATTTAGAATATTCTATGATTTTATGAAGTTAACTTTTACTTCAGAATACCAAAATGACTGTTCTTTCCTGTACTGTATCCAACTACAGTCTCCAACTCTTCTCTTGGACACCTGTATTACCCAATGGCACGAATATTAGGCTGATGCAAATTGCTTCTTCTTTTATAGTTTCTATTAGGATTTAAGTAGTCTTATGGCCTGCAAATCCCTTTCATATCCCAACACACAAAAGACAAAATAAATGCCAGGAAAGACTGTTTCCAATGCATTTCATAATAAGAATATAAACCCCAAACTCACAAGTTACAGGTTACCCACACCAAGTCAAGACTTCACAGTACAGTATCACCAGTTGAGAGGACACTGCTTATGAACATGGGCTCAAGACTTACCAGCCTCTGCATGCTTTTCACGTGGGTAGGACTAATGGATAAGGCCTCTTCATACCAGCGTTTGGCTTCATCAAGATTTCCACGGAGTTCAGCCACCTGACCCCTCATGTAGAGAACATAATGTGACATGGGAAAGAGATTAGCTGCTTCCTGGGTACATGCTGTGGCCTCAGCAGGCTTCCCAATTCCTATGTAGACTTCAGCTGTGGAAGGAATGTTAGGACCAATTAATGATTTTTTCTTCATTATACCATGACTAGATGTTGTCCCATGTGCTGTATTTGGAAATAGTTTTATTTTAGATAAAGACTATTTTCTAAAAATATTTTGCATCTTAAAAGAGAAAATTATTGCCTAAATTATTTTAAATTAATTACTCTTTCAGGAAAATTGCTTTTCTAAGTGTATCAGGAGTTACAACTTATAAAAGGCTATTTGAAACTTCAGAATACTCTTTCTAGTTTGCTATTTTTTCTTAAGTCTTGGATTTTTTCATTTTCATTTTATTTCTAAGATGTGAGCATGTGAGTATTGCAGGACTCTTTAAATCACTTGAGTAGCTTGACACACACTTACATATATCTGATTGACTACAGCAGGCAAAATTTTCATTCAGTGGGTAATTAACAACTAACAATAGAAGTATTTGGCTTAGGGAGCTCTTATAACACTCTTACATTCTTCAACTATGCTATTTCACCACCATGCTGGTTCATCCTAATCTCTTGCTGAAAGATGGAAAAAGAGAGGAATAAAGAGATACTAAATGCAGGAAAAAGCTGTTAAGGTTCTGGATTGGGTGATCTTTTCCTTTGTGTTGGTATAGACCAAATAAAAAGAGACTCTAAGTAATTGTATGACTGCATTTTCTTGTGTGACCCTGTAAAAGAGGTTTATAGATTAAGGTTTAAATCAAACTGCATCAAAATAGCAAAGTGATCTGCCACTGCTCAAGAGATGCTTCTCAGTGTGTTATACAGGCCACCCATCTTTGGAATTAAAGGCTCTCAGATCAGCAAGTCCCACTATCCCAGTGGATTTGGGATTATGCCTAAAACTCTGAATCAAACTGATATTTGAGTGCCTTTAAAGGAGTTGCTTATGAAAAATGGCATTCAACAGCTTTATCTCTGTGTTCTTCCCATGTCAGAATATTTTAAAGATATTTTTAAGAGCAGAAAGTGGCCTGAGTAGCAGATTATAGCAGCAGACCACCAGTGTGCATGGAAATCTGACTAAATTGTGAACTAATAAGGGATCAGTAAAGTGTGTCCAGATTCCTCCTTTGTGGACAAAATAGTAGCAGTCACTTGCATGAACTGAATAACCAGCAGCAGCAAATGACCCAAAAAATTTTTTAAAAAAATCAAAAAGAACCCCACCAAATAGAAAATAAGTAGTGGAACAAGCTGCCACAGAAGGCTGAGAAATTATCAGCATTGTAGATGCTAAAAGTTACTATAGATGGTCATCTGTGACAGTTTATAAGTATTTGAAGTCAATGATGCCACAATGCAGAGCAGGTAACTGCACTACACCCTGTTGGACCTTGCCCTATTCTAATCTATGTTGCTTTTGAATAGCTCAAATGAGATCACTATTATTAATCACTGTAATTGCTTTCTTTCCAATCTTTTCCTCTAAACCACCAAAACATTTACAACTGTCATCACCCTGCAATGACTCTTACACCATAAAGATGTAGATGTAAATAGGTAAATTAAAATGCTATATAAATGCTAAATAAAGCATTGTCTTGTTGAAAACTTGAATGAAATAAAAATTATGTCACTGAAAAATGCTCTAAAAGCAGAACAAATCATAACAATTGCTGGCTGATTTCTAAATTACATCTTTCTGATCCAGCTATCAATAAAAACAATTGCATGTTTTACATTTTTAACTGTACAAAAATACACTGGATTGTCATTTTCTGGTTAAAATTTTATGTAACGGTCACTTTTGATATTGCAGTTAGCTTGAGGCTTGAAACATCATAACAATACTAAATCTACTAAAGATGACTCCACATGTATATAAACAACCCTGAGTCTTTTACATTAATGAAACCAGAAGGAAAAGATCAGAATTCAGGCTCGTTATCACAGCTGCAAGGGACAGGTTGCTCGACAGTACTACTGTTTCTTTCTCTGCATATGCAGAGCTATTTATTTTCTATTACAACATTCTGTAGTTACAGGAACTCTATACAAATCTTACAAACATCTTTTTCCATTCAATGGAATCAGTGACCTGGGATTAGCACAGTTGGTTGGAGCTTGGTGCTAGTAATGCCAAGGTCACAGGTTCCATCTCCTCATGGATTATTCACGTAAGAGTTGGCTTTCATGAACCTTGTGAGTGCCTTCCAAATCAGAATCTTCTGTGACTCTGCAAGGACACCTAGATTTCTAAGTAGGAAGATACTCCAGATACTTCAGAAACTAAATTCTTCAGGGATATGGGAGAGTGTGCTGCATTTGTTCTAAAGAAGACATGACTCCACTGGTAACAGCTACATTCTAAAACTACTGCCTTTTCTTTCATAAATGATCTTACACAGCAACTCCAGTGTGCTTTTTATTTCTTGGCTTGTTTCAATGCCACACACATGCATAAAATATCTGAAAAGTGGCAACAGATTCTGAATGAAACAAGCAGATTTTGGTAAGCAATAAAGGAGAGGGCACAGAAAAATAAATTTTACTATCACAATACCTGCATGAAGCCATATTTGAGCCAGAGTCATCCAAGGATGCAGGGGACCTTGTTTAGGGGCACTGCTTTGCAGAGAAGAAGCAACCTCAGACAATGCTTGCTCCACTCTGGAAGCTGCTATTGATGTGGCATGGACTGAACCTGTAGAAGTAATAAAAAGAATTTACCAGCACAGAAATAATGAAGGCTATATTGCATAAAACATTTAATTGCAACCCGTTTCATAAGAGGCTTTATCCCAAACCTAATATTTAATTTACATTTACCATTTTGGATAATTTTTTTTTTTATGCCAGATACATTTTTTTATGAAAGCTTCCATATTGGTTGAAAGCCTATATAAAACACACACTAAACTTTGGTAATTGTGCCTGACATTTTTTTGGGCTGCTGCTATGAATACTCTCTATTAAACTTGACACCTCTTTTCTGGCAATGTGCAATCCAAAAAAGATTTGTGATGGTATTATATACCTTCAGGTTGCTGCATTCACTTCAATGTTAGTATTAGCTATGTTTTTCCACAGAGTGCAATTAGAGGGTTATTTTACAACTAATAACAGAACACAAAAAGAGAGCTGAAATACACACAGCAATCATGACATACACTATCACAAATACACTGTTAAAATGCACTGAATGCAAAACTTGCCTAATCATGAAGGCTTGTGGCAAAAAAAGTCCACAAAGTTTTTTTGCATAAAAAAAGTTCCCAGAGCATACTAAGGATAATTCTCACAAAATGTATAATTTCCAAGTCAGATAAGAATCTCATTGGCAAATGATACTCTTTTCAACGTACTGGAATCAAAAAAGCTTCTATGACTAGAGAATACCTAATGGCAACTGTACTTTGGATAGTCAATTACTGCCAGCATATTTAGTCATGATTTTTTTTTTAAATCAAGACCATGAATATTTTAAACTACACTCCTTCTTGTCATCTAAGCCTCAGCGGATCTCTAGTTGTTTTATAATTACAAATTACAAAATCATATACTGATTAGGCCTGATTAAAAAATAAAGGCAGTAAAATATTCCATAATGGATAAGATGAAAAATTGTCTAATTCCATCACCACATCCATAATGATCAACAATGGCAGATATTACAAAAGAAAGTATTGAAACCTGGACAAGTTGAACTGCACCCCAAAAGCTCGTCCTCATCATTACAAGTTAAGAAATAAACAAAACCTTCACTCTCAATATTGCAGGTTTTCTAAGAATTTTAACGAGAAGAGATCTGTCACATGAAATAACACATTTTTAAGTGTGACAAGATTAATCAGCAAACCAGAAAGCACCAGAAATTCCTAGTATACAGATCAGTAGGAAGAGGAAATTAGACTGAAGTATCCATCATAGTTCCCTTAATTGAAAGAAACAAAGGAAAAGCAGCACAGGACATAAACAGCATTTCATGTCATTAGAAACAAGGAATTGCCCTGAAGATCTGAAAAGTGGCTGGAAGTAGGGTTTGGCTTCCTTTTTACTGGCTGATGAAACAACCCAAAGTCCAGCCTGCACAGCTGAACATTCACTATAGTTTATGTCTTTCTTATTTTAAAGCTTAAATTCTGAAGAAATTTAAAAGGGAAGTCTAAGCAAGAAGCATGTGGTGGGTATTATAAGAAAAATACTAGCAAGTGTACCAAAAAAACCACTAGTCATGAGTAACCCTCTTCTTGTCTGACAGACTTTTCTTAAAGCACATCACTGCAGCCTGGCACTTTTTAGCCTTCCAGGGACTAACAGTGAAATCACCTTCTCTCCAGAATAATTTGTAAAGAAAAGGTGCAATTCACTGCCACAAAGGAGATCATATAACCCCTTCCTTCAGAAAAACAAGTATGCAATTTAGTATTAAACAGGGCCTATATTTCTATTTTTTAAAGCAAGAATTCTAGCTCCTAGCCAGGCCAAAAGTAATTTCATATAGAAAATGTACTGTTAGATTTTAAGCCTCAGTACCTAACCATAAAGCACATATGATAATATATTATTAAAACTTTTAAAAAATAAATTTATTTATAAAAAAAGTATACTGCAATAAGATTCTTACAAATTTCTGTTCCATCTGTATTAAAATTAAACAGAGTGAATACTGAGTGCTTCTTACCCTGGAGAGGTAAAGAGCAGCATAAAAAGAAAAAAAATTAAAGCATTTCTAAAATTTTTCTTTGAAATTATATTATTCAAATTGTTTACATTTCCTCTTTAGCAAAAAGGTATCCCTTACCATATTGCAGCAATTCACTGCAGAACACACAGACATATACAAAGCAATGGTCACTCAGCCATCTCTCAGGGACATTGCACTCATGCTACTAACCCATATTCTAATCTAAAAACCCCTAAATACTTCTTTACTACTGCCACCATTAGCTGTTATCTTGCTAATTTCTGCCTCTTTCTGTTAAAACACATTTAGTAAACTTTTCATTTCATAAACTAAAAATCACTTAATATCTTGCATACTAAAAAGTTTTTCTTACCTTCCTTCAAATTTTAATCAAGTATTTTCATATTAGAATTAACTTATCTGTACCTTTGTCCTAACAGGTTCAGATCTTTATTATTCACAACACAATTCTGAAACATGCAGTAATTTCAACTACAACTGGTAAAGATACAAAGTGGCTTGTGAGAAACTGAGGGTAACAAGTAGGTCTTAGTGTCTCCTTGAGGTTTTACAGATCCTATGTAGCCAGTTTATTTGGAGGTTCCCTGTTGGTTTTGTTACCAGCTCTGCTCTCTCATCTTGGTCTTATTTGCATTTGCCTTTCTTTGGTCTGAGGTTAGGACCCACAGACAAACACAAACACATCCTCACTTTCACTTACAACTTACTGTGTTGTAGCTTCCTTCATAGGCTCAAATAGAGTTGCAGCAATTTCTCATTTAAAATATTACTGTATCTTTCACACACAAAAATACCTTTGTTCTTTACCTGCTGTTATAGCATGACACTTACAACTCAAGAAAAAATTCCCTCCAAATACCACAAGCAGCAAAGTGTATTTATTTTGAAATGCAAATCATGAGGCCTGGAAAATGAATATATCACCAATTCAGACCCTGGCTACTTACTCTCATTTGTTTAGCTTTGTTCTAAAGTTTGTTTATACTAAAAAGGTCAAGTGTGAAACAGGGACTGTCTTTGCAAGAACCTAGAAGTCACTACTTAAATTGATTAACATCTGGAATTACAATCACATTGCAAAGTGTGACAGAAGGTCTTAACCATGACAAAATGTTCCTAAAGCAAAAAGGTATAACCCACTCAAGTTTCCTATTGGCACTTGCCCAGAATCTAGTTTCTACTTATCATACTAGCATCCTATCTGCAACAACCATGTTGTAGATTGAATGTTTCAATTAAATCACAAATAGAAAACCTGCCAAGAGCCTTGAACAAAGACAATTTGCCTAAGAAGTTCATCTCACAGAAACCTTTCTTTTCCAAGTCACACCTACAATTAAACTTTTGTGAATAAAGAATTCAGTTTATTCTCTTCAGGCTTTTCTTAAATGTTACAGAAGAGTAGACATGAACTCATCCATTAATACCATTTATAAATATCATACACCCTATGTAAAAGAGTGTGTTATGTCTTCTTCAGTTTTTTCCTTGGTCATTTCCACATAAATACTTCACAATGCAGTGTAATGGACATAGACTCCACATATTAGTTTATCAGGACCTAGATGGTATGACATCTTGGAGAAAAACAAAATCACTTTGCTATGTACATTGAATTCCCTTCTGCAAATGAGTAATAGAATGGACTGTCACCCTTCATGGAACATGGTCATATCAACTCACAAAACCACTATGACAGGATTTCTTTTTATACCATAAAAGAGAATGTTATCCCATTTTAAACATTTCAATATTTACATAAAGAAAAAAATGCTTTAACTGCAATGGTCATGCAGGAGAAGAGGAAAACCTCCATGACTCAACTTTACATGCACACAAAGAGCTGGAAGTAAGAACATTAGTGGTTTCACACACAGAAAACTCTTAGAAAAGCAATTACATAATACAAAGAGGCAGCACCTTCTGCAGGACTAATATGTCCCTGAAGTGATGCATCTGATAAAACAGATTGGCAGATTGGCAGATTTAGCCAAAATTCACAATTTTTCTCATTTAAATTTCATTAAGAGTCTGAGATAACCTTTCACAATCACAAATTACCAAGCTATCTTATCTTTTACTACAAAGCTGTGCATGGAGATGATAGTAGTCAGGTAAGGATAGCATCATTCATGAAGCATCCTCTTAGCTCTTTTTCAAAGATTTTCTGTGCTTAGTCACTGTCAAATGTGTTGGCTTATGTATCTTCTTACTTTTCTTTCCTTCACCAAATTGATCTCCTGCACTGCCCCCAAAAAATCTATAGAAAGGTAATCAATGGGAAAAAAATACAATTAAATTCTATGAGCCTTATAAGGTAACTGGTTAGAGAAATAGAATATTATTTAATGCCCAGATTAAAAAAGTATTTCTTTTTATTGATATATGTTCTTCATTCTTTCTTATTTAGCTTGCTTTCATAATTTCATTATTTCAAAGTGTATTCTTCATTTATTTTACAAGCAAAACTTGTACCACAAAAGAAAGCAATAGCTAATTATGAGTCATGCCAGTAGTTGCAATATTTTACTCTGGATCAGGGTACATCCTTAGGAACAGCAGTGGTATAATACAGTGTACTGGCAGATGGCCAGTGTGTTACACAAGACCTGCCTAATATATCTTTATTTGCAGTCCTCTAGAAATGAATACTGCCTCTTTAATTATTAAATGCAAGTGTTAGTTGAGTGCATTCAGGTCTCGTAAGATTACAGCCCTTAGGGTGACTGAATGGGCAAAGAGCATCAGCCTTGCTTTACATACTATCAAGCTTCTTGTGGGAAAGGAAAGGTGATTTTAGTCCTTCAGGAATTAACAGAACTGCATAGTGAATACTACTTACAAACTGAAAAAAGGGAGTAAACCCCATGAAAGTAAGCATCTGATGGATTGCCTTTGGACAGATCAAACCACAAATTAAAATCCGAAGTAAGAAGAAAAAGAATGTTATAGAGATATATAAAAGCCAAAAATTCTAAGAAAGCCAAAGGATTTCTGATAACCTTCAAACTGTAAATCAGGTGTACTGGATTTCAAAAGATAAAAAAATTAAATAAGATGCTACACCTCTAAAATCACATTCCTGTTCCACAGACATTGGAAGTCAAGTCAATAACACAAAATGTCCTTGGCTTCTTCCACTAGAAAAAAAATTGAATTGAGAAAGATACAGAATATGAGATTTTTCAGCCCCTGAAATTATATTAACATACTACAGGCATCTAGGGAAACTGCTCCTTACTCAAACAGCTTTAACTTTCATTAATTATTGACACCATACAAAGGACTCCAATATCTTTTTTATTCTTTTATGGTTCTGCTTCTTCCCATGCACATGGTAGAAGCTCCTTTCCCTGAGGATACAGTAGCTTGGAAATGGAAAACTTGGGCTTCCCATAATGGAATCTGTGCTTTGGCTTCATCATTCTTTCAGTTTGCCTCCATTCTTGAGTAGGTTCTTACTGAATTACAGCTTTGCAAAGAACAAGTAGTTTAATGTTAACTGGGATGTTCACAGAATAGGTCTGAAGAAGTTCAATTCTGTGACACCCTATTCAAACACTTCAATAAAGTCAGACTTCATCACCTGGTTGGACACAGGTTTTCTGACACTTCCAGTTACATATGAGCTAGTGTTTTCAATACCCTGGTCTTATGTCAGCTATTTAACAGGTGAATTTCACTAATACACATGGATTTATTTTCTAAGTTTTGCTTGGAATAAATATGTTTAACATGAAATCAGTCTAAAGACTAGGTGTCAAAATTAATTTATTAAGATTATAGTAAATTCAGTGACAAAACCAGTGCTATATATAAAGTGCAAGTGAAGGACAATTAAAGAGAAATTAAAAAGAGTTAAAAGGAAATGTCTGAAAAACTTTTTTGATTTTATCCTGTTACCTGAACTACTCTGACAGCATCAGTGCACATTTTGCATTCAAACAGCATGGAGACTGATTTTACAGCTGATTTAAAGTAGCATCATTTCAGTTAACAGAAAGGCTCTAGAAGCAGCAGAATGCTGATTTTCACTGCTCTTATGCCTCCTCCAAACCATTTCAATATGCCCTAGCTCCATCATGATACACACTGATATGCAGGCAATGGTTTCCTTCATGTGAATTTTCAGGAAATGTTTTCAATGTAGTAAGTTAAAGGCTTTCTGAAATTAAGTTATTAAAAACTGTCCAGATAAAAGGATATTCTGGGGCAGGGATAGCCTTGTTAGGCAAAAGATGCCAGCACTGGAAATAATTTACATCAGTAAATGCATCAAAGCAGCCTTCACTGAACACCTATAATTCTCTGTAACACTCATGAGAACAGAGTATTAAATATGTCTGTAGCTTTACATCTTTTGGGATGAATAAAACAGTCTTCTCTGATGAAACTCTTCAAATCCTTGCAGTGTTTAATGAAAAGCAGCTGAAAGGCCAGATTTCACTGACACTGTTGAAACATAATCTACTCAACCATGGTTTATCAGCTATGAAGATTATCAGAAAAATACAGCACAAACACGCTCATCAGGAATAGAAAGCCAATTTACAGTGAGTAGGTGAACAGGGCTCAGGAACTTGGTCACAGTATGGAGAGGCTGCATGGGGCCAGACAAAGGTATCTGGTTTAGGATGAGGATGAGGAAGATGAGAAGATACAAACAGTTGGAGAGGAGACTCTGTTCTTGAGAGAGAAGATGAGGAAGTATCAGAGGCTAAAAAGCGAAACAAAGAGAATGGTAAGGGGGTGTGGGGGGGGGACAGGAGAGAAAAAAGATCCAACAGGGTTTAATGGACTCATGGATGCCCAAAATGCAAAGCATTTGTTTCACTATTCAGTAAGATCAAAATGGCTCCTACATAAAATAAATATCACTTCTGAAAGCAACAAAAAAAATACCCCTTTATCTGCTCTCCTATCACACTAAATTAGATTTAAAAAGCAAATAATTTTTTTCCCAATGTTCCAATGTGTAAATTAAGAAAATATATTTAAGGGAAAATAAAGGCCAAAATCATATTGTTTCAGGTCATATTGTTTCTTCCTATGAAAAACTTAGTGGACAGCAACCAAACTGAACAGAAAAGTTTTAAAAAAGATTGATCACAATTTTTCTTAAGCAAATAGTCAATGAGTCTGTAGAGATTTGCATATTTTTGTCTGTCTTTGGATATGAAATGTATCCATCTCCCTGTGAGATTCACTGATTCATTAAAGCTTATTTTTTCCCCCCTCTACATTTATTTCCTTCATCAATATATACAAATATGACTGCATGTCAGTCATGTCAAGGCAACTGAAACAGAGACAACCTTAAAGTAAATTTGACATACTTATTGATCAGGACATTAGTATCAACAGTCTTGCCTTGTAAGAAATCCTCAATACACTCATTTGATACTTTAAAGGTTACACAAATTTAAATTTGAATCACTTAATTATTGTAGGATTGGTAACAGCTCCACCTAAAGCAAGTTTTCAACCTTTTTTTTTTTTTTAAAGGTCAGCTTCTGCTTAATGGATACATTTAAAAAGAAGAAGAATTACACCCATTGCACCTGATTTTTTTTAAGGATTTTACATAAACTTCAAATTGAAATTTAGCTCTCATTTCTTGGTACCCAGATGACTGAATTCAGACTAGACAGGCAAAGTGGATCATTATCATAGATGGCAAGTAAAGTTATGAAGGGGAAGGTTTCCAAATGTTCACATGTATCCAGACACAAAAATGTATTCACAAAGTAGCATTACATGAGGTAGTTTAAAGAGGAGGGGATCAACTTTCTATCCTGAGAGGATTTTCAGCTTTTTGGCATTTTCAAAACTTTCTTGAATTTTAAAATTTGTTTACTTATTTGCCAAATTTCTTCTGCATTTCTAAACACTGTGGATTTCAGGTGAGCCCTTTCAGCCCTACAAAGGTCAGGCATCTTGACCATCTATTGTTTCTATCATCTACCTGTTGTGAATAATATTTCATTAACAGTCTGCTTAAGCTTTCTCAAACACTATGATAAGCTTGACTGCTTTCATTCTTGTAGTACCATAATCTTTTAAATCCTGCAAAATGTTTACATAATATTCTGATGAAGAATTCTGGACAAATAGTGAATGTGGAGCTTTTTTATATACACAATTACATAAATTCAGTAGATAACAAAGTTCTACTCCTTGCCAGAAACTGAGTAGAGGTATTGCAACAAGGTTTCTTCTGCTAAAATTATCAATTAACAATTAAAAAACCCCCATCAACAAACAAAATCAACTCCAACTCCCAATTAAAAAAAAAGAAAACATAAGGGACATCTACCCACTGATCCTCCACAATTACCTTTTAC
This sequence comes from Erithacus rubecula, assembly GCF_903797595.1. NCBI lineage: Eukaryota > Metazoa > Chordata > Aves > Passeriformes > Muscicapidae > Erithacus > Erithacus rubecula. The sequence goes on from NC_136688.1 coordinate 44,565,808, forward strand.
AGGATAAATAATCAAAAATGGATCCCATATTTTTAATTTTCCATCTTGTTCTCCTTGACAATAAATTCTGTCAATATAGCTGAGATTCAGAAAAAAATACAATTTGGACCTGCTAGAAAAATCAGAATGTATGCAGAGATTCTATTTGGATCAGGATATTGGCTGCAGGATTTGAATCTGGGGCAAGCTTCTTGAAAAGCTCACTGTTTTGAATGAGGGTTCATCACTACTTAAAAGCATTGAGGAATATGCAGTCTTTAAAGTGCACCATTCACTGTGCTCTCAAGTATGGCAGATATAAAATAGGACACCCTGAAGCTGTAAATCAAGAGCTGTATGAACCCACTGGAAAAGAAACAAACAAAAAACCATCACTAACCACAAAAAACCTTTCACAACACCCATCCCCAACAAGAACTTTTTTGAAGGCGTAAAATTTTATCTATAGCCATGTCTATCCATAGGCATAGGAAACCTATAAAAAGTAGTTATGTTCTTAAAAATGAAACAATCAGCTAGACTAGAATATAGAATGATCACTACAGCATGATATAATGCTATCTTATCCCTTTTAATTATAGAAATACAAAAAGACAGAAGATTCCATGTTAATTATGCCATATCATATTGTTATTCTTTGAAATCAAGTGACCTGATCTTTGCAATCAAAGCTGCTTGCACTATAGCAAGCATAGAACACTACTTTAAATTCAAAATTGAGTGAATTCGATACACAGAAGTTAAATAGCTAAATTAGATTTTTCTCTACTGCAATATTCTGATATTAGACATATAGTACACACTTCAATGTGTCTTAATTTATGGGTCAAGTGTACTCAAATTCATAGGCTGGCAAATTTTCCCATAAGCTGTTTGTGTCAAACAGTGATTGAGCAGAAATACACCCTCGAAAAGTCCCAGGAAAAAACATTCTGTCATTTTAAAACCCAGAAAAAAGAAAACTCTCAATACTTAGAACACAAGTAAGATACAGTAAAAGTTTTTTTAATTAGCAGCATCATTTTAATGCCTTCTACAATGTCTGCAGAATGCATAGCTCATGTCCTTTAGATTGCATAGCTTTTAAGGTATATTAGTTTGCATTGGGATAACTGAATATATTAACACAGGCAAATTATATATTGTCAGTATTTACTGACATGTAACAATTTTAGCTTTTATGCAGCATACCTGTGCACCACAATTTTTTACATGTATATAAAAATGTCACAGTATGTATGATTTACAACAAATAAATTTTGCTTAACATCAAAGTATGTCCACAGTAAGCCTAGCCACTCATGTAATTATATTTTAACATATATTTGAGATTTTAATTAACTAAAACTAAAGTCTTCTATTTTTTTGAGTTTAAAATTTCTCTGAATTTTTAAAATTTATTTTTAAACAAAAATGTGCAACCAAACAAACGAAAAAGCACAGAACTTTGGCAAGTAGGCTAATTCAGCACACTAATTTTTAGCCCTTGCATAAGGAAATACCACTAAACTCATCAAGATCCATATGATAAATATTTAAATTTACAGAGAACATGGTCAGCAAGTACTTCATAAATTAAAAAGAAGAAAAAGAAATCTTATATCACAATCTCTATTTCTATTTACATGACAACAATGAAAATATAACATCATTTTGCAAAATCAAAAAAAACAACTAATTCAAAATCTAGCTATGGCCAGATCATTTAACCTGTTTTGTTGTTCACATGCAATTCTTACCTGTTTCAGGATCACTGAAATCTGGTAAAGTAATTGTATTAAGCTGTCGTCTATCAGCAATAGCTCTGTCTAACAAGCTGCTCCCACGTCCAGAATCACTGTAATGAAGTACAGAAATTGTAAGCTATTAAAATACAAAATTATATACTGATACACAAGTTCCATGCTGCCCTACTCCCACAAAGGTTCTTGCTATAAAAATTACTGCTATGACCAAATTTAGTACCAAGCACCACTAACCACTCACAGTGCATTAAGCGAGTTGCATTAAAACAGAATTAAGCTGAACAAAATTAAATCCTTATTTACTTCAGCAATCCTGTTTTCATAATTAATACAACCAAAAAGGGAATAGTGGCCTTTAATTCAATTCATAACTAACACCTCTACAGAAAGAATCTATTGTACCTTGAATATTTATATGATATCGGGTGCAGGTTTCACAGAAAGCTGAGAAGGCAAGTGTAAATTTGAAAATCCACACTTTCTCCAGACTCTTTAGAAACACTAAAGCCAGGACAGCTAATTTTAGTTAAAGATATTATAAACGGCTATATTGGTTTTGTGTTTTGCTTTTTTTTTTTTTTTTTTTAAATATATGCACATATACATATTAACTGCCTAATGTTCAATTTGATTCTAACAGCATAGCAGAAACATTTTGAACACTTCTAGCATCTCAGGAGCCTAAGCAGTAGCAGTGATTTTTACTAATTGCACCTGTGGGCAAATGCACTTAACTTCTACTTCAGCAGTAAATCAGTATCTGCCCCTCAGGCTGCTTCTTAAATGCTTGTTGGAAAACTAATGCGCTCCTTGCACTAATATTAAAGATTCTGCAGAAGAACAGGGACTGAAGAACTAAGTGGTTTTTCTCCTAAGATGAGGCAAGCATTGAGACACCTTGTCAGCAAAGTGTAAGGAAGCACATATGGGCATTCCTTCTTTAACATTTTATGGTTAATACAGTGATTTCATTTTTAGGATTGTTAAGTCTAGTACTATTCATTACCAATAAATATTTTCTTTAAAACCTCATTAAAAAAGAAAACCACTCCACAAACTTAAAAGTAATTAAGCTTTAAAACAGTTGAAGTGTTAGCCCAACTTAGGAGAGTGCAATCTTTTGTCTGATTCTCCCTGAAGAGAATAACTGTAGGAAAATTCCACTTTTAAGCAAAGCCTGAGAAACTTTAATCTAAACTAGAAGCCTGGAATTCAGCTCATCTCTCCATTTGCCTTATTTTTACAACTGCCTCCTTCTGAATTTAGATTGAACAAAGGGCAAAAAGTCTCCCAACAGTTCTTAATAGTTGCAAAAGTCAGCAAAACAACATTTCCTCTTTTTAGAGCTGTTACTAAAACGGTAGAATTAAAATTTTGCATTACCCTGACATTACTGCATTATTTCCTTATAAAACTACACCAATCTAGAAATCCATAGGAAACAGAAGGGAACTTTCTGGGCTATGCACCATCAGCCATACTTGTTACATCACTTGGTGTAAATTTTCTGTGGTAATCACTTCCTCAATCCACATGCAACCACATGCCAAATGTTACTGACAAGTAGAGCCGGACCTACCCTCAGTATCTTCTAAGCACAGCACTGGCACTGTGGTTTGTTCCTTTTCCAATTGCAAACCATGAAGTAGAAAAGAATTCAACTATTTTCTAATGCATTTTAAGCAGTAGGCAAACATTTAAACCTTCCAAGCCTTGCACCACAAAATAATTTTAAAATTCATATTAACCATCTCATGAGAAAAAAGTTTGTACGTCAAGACAAAAGTTCCATATTGGCTGAACAAAGGTAATTCACAGTACTGCATTTGGCCCTAAGTTATCACTGGGTATTTGTGATTTATTTTTATTATTAAAATATTATTGAGGACACTGAACCCACGTTCCCACAAAATCTGATTAATTGCAGAAGAAATATTTAATATAAACCACAGCTCATCAAAAAAGTAAATTCTTATCTTATTGTGAAAAAAATACACCAAATTAATTTTCAGTCTAAATCATAATAGAAAAATATATTTTAGTATAAAAGATATTTAAATTTTTGAAAAATAACATTATAAAAAAGTTTAAAATCATTAAAAGACCTTTTATTACTGGAGTAAAGAAATAATTTTTAAAAAGCTTCAAATATTTCTAGTGGGAGACATAATTTTCAAATGGTGCTTTGCAACAAAATGAAGCATGTTATAACTACAAAGGCTTAAAAATTAAAGTTTTCACAAAATGTTACATCATCATTCTTTGGTACAAGAGGAGTGCAGCTGGGTGAATAGAACTTCCAGTCACATTTCAGGTCTCAGTGATAACAGGTATTCCTGGATAAGAGTTGGATGGATCTGGACTACCATGATACAATATATAGCTCTCAGTCCTTATATTTCACACAGACCAGCCTAAGAAAGACTCTAACTCCTTATTCATTGCTTGATGTAGCTCTGAATGTGATTTGGGAAACCTGCATCCTTCCCTCATGACACTTAGCCACAGTTCCTGTGTATTTCATTCTGGATTTGATCTTAATGCACCACCACAACTTCAATAAAAGACTTAGATGTCAAGATTTAAAAAACCAGTACTAAAAAAAAAATCAGATGAAAAGTAGTCCTCCCTAATTTTTCCACTTAGATGCTCTTGAAGGAGAATGGTGCCAAGGAGAGTTATCAACCACTGCTGTTTGAAGCTGACACAGCCAAGAGTAACTTCTCACAGTCCTTGCTGATGTCTGAAGGAGGCATTAATGTGTGTTTAACATGGCACAGCAGCTCTTAGCACAAAAACAACAACTTAGTAATGACAAGTTATGATTAGAGCCCTGATACTTGTAAAGGATATAACAGCAGAGACAGAAGGTGAAAAGTTGTGTTGGAGTACATGCAAAGCCAGTCTGAAATTAGGCTTGCACAGAAACTGTAGCTATTCTGCAAAATGCAGCATTCTGATACTGAACTCTTAACCCTGCCTGCCCACACACACAACCAGCTAACTAAAATAAAACACCACCCACTGTGTTAGAAGAGAAATTTTCTCCCTGACCCCTACTCCTCATTCAGTGACTTTGAATTGAAAAGATTCAGTTTAAACCATTCTGGTTGCCAACACACTTGGTTTCTGTAACCTGAGTGATGCTTCCTGCTCCACAATGCAGTTCCAGGGTCTCTCAATATGCTGTGACTGACTCAGGTGCCCCCCAGGCTTTTCCTGCCACAACCTCCAAACTTTGCTGCTCTGAATGCTCACTAGCTGCCTAAGCAGAGAAGCAGTTCTCCCTCTCCTGTCATTAGGTCAACTCTTTCAATCTTCTTAGAGATGCATGGGTTTATGTGGCTGGAATCAAAGTATAGCAAAAATTGAATGCCCACCATACTGCTACACAGGTATCTGATGCCACTTGGCACAAAGCTCTTCTGCTGTATCATCCCTTTTCCAGAAGCTGCCAATGCTTCACACAACCAGAGAGCAGGAAATTCTGCTAGTCTCCTTCTCCAGGTATTTGATAAACATGTTGAATACTAGCAGCATAGATTTCTGCTAAGTAGTCTTCTCATTTGTTTCACAGCTTATCTAAATATATATGGCAAAGGACCTTCACAAAAGCATTTTGGAAACCCAAATGACTATAACAAATGTATATGTTTGTTAATGCCTTTGAAGAACCTAAATAGGTTCATAAGCAAAACCTCCCCTTAAAAAAACAGCCATGCTGACTATGCAAGTACATAATTTCTATCCATGTGATCCCTGATGCTTCTATGGCTCTAATAAATGTCTTGTCCTCTTTCATATTATTTAGTGAAAGCCCTTGAACTAAATTCCTACTACAGCAACCTCTCCACTAGCCAACATAAAAGATTTAAACCCTGATCAGGAAACAAAACAAGACCATACCAGTACACTGAGAGCCAGGTAAGTCATTTGAGTCACCCAATCTGTGTAACCAGTCTTTATCATTGCAAAATTTAGTAGCTTTGGCATTCCTTACTCCATAGAATCCTGGCTAGTTCCCCATGACCATCAACTGGTGTCTTTGAACATCAGTCTCCAGATTTCCAGAGGATTAGTTTGTTTACATGAAATACCAAAACAAGTGCAGGACTGCTGACATAATGTTGCCCTGAAAAGCTATTGAGCAAGGTAGTGAGCAGCCCAGCACTCCACAGCATCTTACCTTGGGTTAGTTAGGTTGTAGCAGGATTTCCAAATCTGGAGCATGTGTTTACAGGTAAGGAGTGCTTCATCTGGGCCTCTGCACAAGGACTCTAATTTCACTTTTGTAAACAGTAATCTAGTGAAAAGGAAAGAGAAGTTAAAAGAGATTCAAGAAAAACATTTTTAAAGACAGCATCACACCAAACTGGAGAAAACATAACTTCAAATACAGTAATAATTTAAGTTTAATTATGTAATTCAAATAAATACCTAATGCCATTAAAGTAACAGGACTTTTTACAAGATGTCTTTTCCAACTGCACAGAAGCAACAGTTAATAGAATTAAAAAAAAAAAAAAAGTTATAAGACAATGTAGCTTATTGAAATTAGCACACCACAGTATTCCACAGAAATTTAAAGAATATAAATACAATGTGACAATAAAGGAGTTAGTCCATTGGTAAGTACATTTATAGGAATCACAGCACCTAGGAACAGATAATACACTAGAAAAATACTAATTTAAAAGTAATTTTTTGGTAAAATCACAGATTAAAGAGCACAAAGGAGGAGAGCATGCATATAAAACTATTAGCCTACTTCCTTTTTTAAAACCCAGGTGCACCTTGGCATTTTATTCCACTGCAACCTCCATCATACTAAGTGAAAAATTTATATGATTGCTCATATGGTTTGCGTGGGAAGACTGAGAAGGCTGTAAAGGGGGGGTATGTGTGAAAGCTCAGAAGTTCTTATCCCAAAGACAAACTTGGAGGCTGCTAATAGTAACTGAAAAGTGCAGAGTTTTCTCAAGAATAAGAAATCACATCAAGTGACAGTAGTTAAATTTTCAGCATTGCACTGAACACCCTCAGCAGAAACTACACAGCATGTAAATCTAAAAATGAATCACACAACCTTAAGTGTACAACGTGTGCATCCTGGGACTGAGGAAGAAACAAAAGGCAGTTTGCTGCATTAGTTTAAGAAACTGTGCACCTGGCAGGTACATAAGGTCATATGAAGTCTCACTTGATATCTTGTCAGAATGTAGAGCAGAGTAATCACTTTGTAATGCAGAGCAGTTATACTAGTTTAGCTTTCTTCCTATCAGTAAATTGGGTTTGAGTATACAGGGAACTATATGGATAATTTAAAGTTGTATTTCATTTGACAGAGATGTCCTCTCTAGATACTCATGTAATAGTGACTATCACTGCAAGAAAAACATATCCAGGTCTGTTCATAATCTTACTGAAGAGAGAAGGAAATATGACAAATAACATCCTCCTTCCTTCAAACTCCCCTCATCTAGTCTACCCTTAACACAGGCCTCACCCAAAAAGCAAGACATAGGCATCAAAACTTGAAACCAAAATCACAGGAATCTATCTCATACAATCCCTTTTCTGCTTCTCTGTATGTAAGATAATATATTTGAAGAGTCCTTAGAAGTTCAATGTCTTAAAATTTGTGATCATAAAGCATTTTACATAAGTTACAGAACATAATCAATTCTGAAGCACTGAATTTGCAAGTCATTCTAGAGTCAATAATCATAGGATATACCTTATTATGTACAGTTTACAGATAGATTGAATTTCCATTAACAGTATTCAAACATTTAAGAGTTTTAGGGATTTTGTAGGAGAGGGAAGGCACAGGGTCAGAAAAATGCTAAGATTCAGCAAGCAAAATTTAAAAGGAAAAATGGAGCAGGGAAAAGAAAGGGAGGGGATTTGGTTATTAAGAAATTACTTAAAACCACATGTACAATATAACTGGAGTCAGTGCAAGAAAAGTGTAGGATTCAAAGTCAAGACAGCAGAAGAAGAATGTAAGAATGAAAGCAACACATCAGTTTGGTGCTTTTGGATGCACTTAGTACATGTTGCAACATCATTCCTGCTTCTTGTGCATTATGGCAGCCAACAGGACTGGGTGTTCACACATTTTCCAAAACAAGATACATGATGGAAAAATATTCACAATTCTAATAAAGAAAGGCTAGTAAATTATATCTAATAAATGAAGTACACTGGTGTGGGATTATTCACACTAAAGCAAAAATAATCTTATGAGTAGAAAAGGTTGCATTTATAAAGCTACATAGAGCAGTTTCCCTGGTTCTAAGAAATATTTGGGCTATAAGTCTTAAAAGAACTAAGACACCTCAGAGAACTGAAATGTGATGTTAATAATAAATGAAAACCTGCCAACTACACATACCTGATAAATGGGAGACAAAGAGAAGAGGAAGGAGGCAACAGAAAGGAGGAAAACCATGTGACAAATAGGTCTCTCATATTAACTTTATTTTATCAAGTTTCCTTGAAAAATGGCAGGAGGTATAAGCAGCTCAAGGACAAGTATTACCAGGAAGGTTTTTGAAACCAAGAGGTAGGTTATCTGAAAAAAGATTTTCTGAAAGGTCAACTTCAAGCATCTGAGAAAACAACTCTTCTGGAGTGCAGCTTGCAATACAGACACTGAGAATTTTAAACCTTACAAGAAGTTTTGATACACTACTAAAATTATGAATAATAGATAAAAACTACCAAGTAATAAAATGATGAAAATTAAGCTGTATATTTTATAAACATAATTAATTATTTGTTTGTGTCTGTTTGACAGTCAGAAGTTTAAATTACTGGCACATGGTGCCAGAGTAACCTTAACATGGTAGAACAGCATTCTATTAGGAATAGAAGTACTGAGGAAAAGACAATATTCAAAAAAGAAATTAAGAGTAGAACAATGTATGTCAGAGATGTGGAATAAATACAAGGTAAGAACAGAAATCTGTTTGGGTCAAATCCTTTGGGGAAGAGGAGGAGGGAACACTGGTTCTTTCAAAGACAGACTAACAGGGCATTTGTTTCAGCATCAGTGTTTTCTATGGATGCAGATCTTTAACATTGCTAAAAATAAATTGTATCATTTTAGGAGACTAATCACCCAGGCACAAAATGAAGAACAAATTAAACTCTTAGGTGGAAAGACTTAGTTATTCTTGGAGCTAATAGCTGATAAATTTATGAAATAGCTACTGAAGCAGCAAATGACTCCATTATTTGAGACTGTTCTCACTAACTAATGAGGACATTATAAAACAGCTGCTCATAACCTAATCCATCTATTACTGGATTTTTATTTAAATAAAGAATGAAAGATTCCAAAAACAGGTTTATAACTAGGTCTTTGAATGTGAGTGACAAATAACTTGATAGAGAATGTTAGCAAAGACAGCCAAGTTGCAGCAGAAGCCTGGTGTTTAACACAAGAATGCTCAAACATTTAATAATCTGTGACTCAAGTTGAATGGGTAAAACTCAACGTGGGACAAGCCAAACATTGATTAGACTGGGCAAGTAAGACATCAAAAAATGTGCAGAGATCCTATCAAGAACAGCAGGGGACAGGCAGGGGACAAAAGAATAACACAAAAAGCTGCATCATATGTACATTAGTAAAAAGCAAAGCTAAACTACATCTGAACAGATTATTATACACTAAAATTATAGATTTTAAGGCTTTTTTGTATCAAAGTAGGAAAGAAGAGAAAATGTGTTTACCAAAGAGGGATGAAAAGCAAGAATATTCAAGAATGAACCCCTGACCTTCACCATAATCTATACCTATGTTGTCTGAGATATGGAGACTATGACAAATGGAGAATAGGAATACTTTAAGAATGACTAAAGTTAAGGCAGTCAAAAACAATCAATTTCTCAGAATTATGGAAACAGTGACACATAGGATTGTCCTTTCTAAAGTAAAAACTTGAAAGAAAATATCACTTGTGGAATGACTGGGGAACAGCATCTATACTGCCAATGTTTTTGTCAGGAGGGAAGGAGCATTAGATAACACCATTAATGAATAAAAGGGTCATTGTTCAAGTTTAATAAAAAAATTGTATCAAACAATCTGTGTAACCATTATTCCAAACCAGACCTGCCTAACAGCTGGGCTCATCAAGGTAAGACTGTGAAGAGGCCAGATGCAATTCAGGGACTACTCACTGGAAGAGGAGAAAGACACAGTACATTATCCCAGTGAGACCACATCTGGAATGCTATATGTAATTCTCACTGTAAAAGCTAAAAAACCCCCACATTTCAGGAATTTCACATTGGAGCTGCTGTAGAGAAAGGCTCTAAGGGTGATCCATTGATTGGAAACTACAGAGTACAAAAAAATACTTAATTTAGTCAGTCTACAAAAAAAAAAAAAAAAAAAAAAAAGCCAAGAAGAGGTACAAATTCTTTCTATAAATACAGATGAGACAAGCAGCAGGAAGGGAAAGAACAATTTATCTAGAGGAAATTGTTTCCCCAAAAACAAGAGTATTTCTACTATTAAAACACTAAGAGTGTGAATTAGGTCTCCTAATTATAATTAGGTAGTAAAAAAGATTGCTTTTTCACAGTTTGTTTTGGATAGATCACAGAAGAGGTGGAGTCAATACTCTAACTTCTTAAAATACAACTGATAAATTTATGAGAAGTATTACAGATAGGACAAGTATAATAATGGGCCCTTGTGCCATCCAAGGTTCTTCTCCTGCTTTATTTCCTAATCAGTGCAAACTAATCTATTAATCCACGATCTGAAGCTTTCTCTACCAGCCACTGTAATTTGTAGCAAAGAATTTAGGAATCTGCAAAATACAATTGTTATTCTAATTCTCATTCAGCCTGTTTCACTTTTTTAAGATGCTTCAACCACCAATTTTTTTCCATAGCAACTCTCTTATAATGTCAGGAGATAATACTGGCTTAAGATATTGAAGGTATTTCTAACCTGTTGTATGAAGCAAAAATTTGAAGCATGGAAGCCTGAGCTCTGCTATGTGACAAGAAACACTACTAATACTGAGAACTCTTAGTTCTTACAGTGAACAGGTATTGCTCACCTCAAGCATCACTTTAAAACCAGCTGTTTTGCTATTGGGAGCAAGTCAGCAATTTCCACTGTGCACTGTGCGAGCACAGTGGCTTGGATCAGCCATAGCTGGATATCTGTATTTCATACACTGAGACCTGCCTTACATCCTGTGATCCTTTCTTCAAATCTAGCTACATGACACACTTCCCTCAGACCTGTCTGCTACAGCACTGCCACTCCATGCAGCAGTAATTAGGAATCTCCCTAAAGTCCCTCAGACTAAGCAACATCCTACAGGAAACTCATAGTTCCACTAGACTTCTTCTGAAGGGTCCTGACCAAAACTGATCAGAATGCTCTATATTCAGTTAGTGTTGGAAGCAACTTCATTATTAATCTCTTATTATACAAATAATCTATATTGTTCAGGGCTTGAAGAAAATAAGGAAGAGCTACATATAAAACATTTAAAAGTATGTGCATTGAAAATTATAGTGTAAAGCACCAAAAAGCCTTGCTGAGAAAGCTAAGAACCACCCTGGGAAAACAAAATTTAAAAGGATGCATCAAATCTGCTTGCTTAGAATCTGGGAATAAAAATGCTACTACTTTGATTTATGTTTAAAGTACTTGGGGTAAACTTACTAAGTTTTAAGAGAACCTTTTAAAATAATTTAAGACTTTGCTAAGAGTAACTTCAGCTAACAGTATTTTTTACATGACAATCAATTATTAAAAATGTTAGGAAATAATTAATATACTGGGAGTCCCATAAATACAGCATAAGTACAAGCAGCAAATAAGCCACACAAAGTATCAGACAACAGCCTGATCTTCCAGAAAACCATATAATTTTCTACAATAGCTTAATAGAATAATAAACTTTATATATAATCTATTCTGATATATAGCCTGTTAATTTTGAGAGCATAAAAAAAGGTGACAAATACCAGTTCTGTGTGAAGTTATATAATATTTCATTTTTCAATTTTAAATGCTTATTTGATATATCCCACAACTTCAAATCCTCAAATACCAGAAAAATTCAAAATAAGTTGTTCTGGTTTTAAAACCAAGCACTATATTAAAAAACCAACCCCCACAAAACAACACACCCACCCCCAAAAAACCCCTCACCAAGTCTAATCATAAGACTTGCAAAATCTTAGATTAACTTGTGATGCTTTTGACAATAATTCTGCACTAAAAAAAAAAAAAAAATCACAAAAAGGAATATGTAGAATGTAACAATAAAGATATTGGACTCTGAAAATAAACTCTTTTTTAACAGACAATGTGGACTCATTTCAGATGATCTGAATTTAAGGGGAAAAATAAATGTGGTGATGTAGAGCTTACATTCACATGCATACTTCATACAGTTTGCTGTCATTTCTGTAACAAACTGTGATAGTGTCAACTGCTTGTGCAAATTAAATCAGGTTAACTATGAGACCCCACAGAATAACTGAAGTGGGAAAGCATTACACAGAATGCACAAAATTAAGATGGAACAAATATCATTCAAAATTGATTATTTGCAAGAATCTAAACTTATTGACCTTTCCAGATAAAGTGTTAGGAAGTGGCTCCTTGCACTCAACAATTACGTACATAGGAAAACTTCTGATGATGGACAGGAAACATAAGAAGTGAGGAAGTAGGCAGGAAGCCAAACCTTGGCATGGTCAGTTTTCTCTATGTTAGTATGTACTGTAAGCACTCTTCTAAAAATCTTGTACTTATTCATAAATAAATAGTTTAGAAGAAAAAAGCTAATATTAGAAGAAAATCCTGAAGTTGCCAGTGTTTATCTCATTCACAATCCAGATTTTAACAATATTTTACTGTCTGCAAGTTGACAGCTTCTTTTAGAAGAAGGTAGGGCTGACTGCCTTAAAATCCTTGACTTCAGAATTTCAATTGAATCCAACAGGACTCTAATTTACATGTAATATATCCCCCTAGTGAAAAGATCCTTATAAAACACAGTGGGAAACTTCACTTAGAAACTGTGCAGCAGCACAGCTTAAAAGGTGTCAGGCCAAATTTCTTTTTAAAAATGAAATATATGGCTATTGGAACAAACACAGCCTTTACAATCTGTATGTGGGAACACATCATAAAAATAACTAACCAAGAGGCAAATAAGAATGCCAGCAAACAGGTAGTTGAATAAAAGTCCCCAGTGAAACAATTATGCTCAAAATAATTAACACAATCCTTTCCAAGAGATGTGATGCAGGTACTTGTCTGTTTAATGATGTCATTAGTGTTATTGAAATATTTTGTGCAGTTCTGGCTCATATGTGATGAAAACTGGCTACAGTGCAAGGAATAACTGAAAGGCTGGAGAACATGCCCTTACTGACAGCAAGTACCACATTCTTATCAGAAAGGACATTAGGATGTGGCCTTATTACAGAAGCTACCATCAAGAGAATGAAGCCACCAGGATTGCAGAGGGCTTAGCAAACCATGATAGAAAAATCAATGGCTGGAAAGAAACCAGTAAGGGTTTCAGATTAAAAACAAAAATGCAACTCCAGAATAGCGCAATTCCAATACTGAAACAAGCTATCACATGCTACAATGGTTTCTCCAAGTTCTCATGTGTTCTTATCAAGACTGAAATTCTCTAGAAGGTATACTTCAGTTAAACGTATATTAATATAAAAAGTAAAGTGAATTTAGGAACTTCTAACATATAGACAGGCAGGGGGTTTAAGATTTGATCACCCCAGCTTCAAACTACTAATTCAAGCATCCAATTTTGACAATTGTCTCTTTCACACTTGCTCTAGAAAGCTTACAGCTAACTTCACATTACCCAACTCCCAAATACCTGGTTCATCACCAAAATATAAAATGACACAATTAAAAAAATTTAACCTACAGGCAGAATGACAACATGAAACTGGACAGACTATGAAAGACATATCGTTTTATAAAGGATGTATTTACACATTCAGTGATCTTAGATGCAACCATAATAATCAAAGTACATAAAGAAACTTAAAGAGGTGTCTGCTGCAATTGCAAAGTGAATTGCTGCACAGTCAGTCTACTCCATTTTGAGTATTCAAGGACAGTTCTGTACTCAGGAAAGACATAAATATAAAGAGTTCATTATAAAACATGAAAAACCATCATTTGTAGGTACCTTGAAATCACTAAATGCCCAACACTGGCAACAGGAGGGCAAGCAACCAAAGTTTTTGTAATAATTTCAGAAAAGCATTTAACTTAATAAAAAACAAATGCCCTAAACTGTTTCTCAATCAATCACCAAACCTTCAGCATTAACCACACAGATCCCAAGTACTGGGAAGCCCATATACACACAGAAACACAGATGAACTAAAAAAAGGCTATTCAGATTGCTATTTGAAGCATGACTCTCAATAAAGCAAAAGAAGCAATAAAACCAGCTCTCAAGCCCCAAAAATAAAACAATTTTGTGGAAATCATTAATAGGTATATCTGGTATTCATTGGATAGCCTTCCTTGCACCCTATTATTCCCCATATATTTGCTCTCAAAACAGTCAGACCTGTGATTTTTGGTGCAGTCTGTGTATACCGTATTCCATATTATGAACTCAATGTCCTTAAGAAAATGTAGATCTCTAAACTATAATGAAGATAGCTTCTGACTAAAGCCAGAACAAATTAGTTATACTTGAAAACTTTTTGTTTCCCTGCCTTGAATTCCCTGCAGCAGCCAGTTCATGACCCAAACTGGGACTCTTTCAATCAAGTTTCAAAGAATCTACAGCCTAGAAAACATAATTCAGAGGTAAGACCCTGAGGCCAATGACCAATTTGTTATATAAAGCAATATCTACTGATCAACAATGCTTTTTAATGGACCATTCAGTAAAAGCATATAACAACAACCAAAGGGGAAGAGAGATGGGGGAATGGGGTAGAAGAATAAAAAGAAAAAACACAAGCACATGATACTGTGTCTCGTGACTTAGAGAAAAATAATTCCTGAGAACTAATTCATTTAACTCCCAATATAAACACAATCAAAATGGAATCGATTTGAAAATTCATGTTGTCAAATATTGACAAGAATGCATACACAAACCTGAAAGATATGATTATGGCAAGCACAACACATCAATTCTTCTTGTCCAATCTTATATTATCATCCTTTCCTCAAATAATTCCTAGTGCTCTTCTATCAAGGAAAAAACTCCACAAAAGCTCAAGTAAGTTTTACCAGCAACACACATTGCAGTGCAACTACAACTGACCTTGGGAAAGCAGAATAGGGTAGTCTTTTTCCTTCAGTTGATAAATATCTTCCTATCCCACAAAACACTAGTGTATATCTATAATCCTACAGTGCCTGTACCAACCAGTTGTCTTTTTATGCCCACCTGGACATCTCCAAGAAGGAAACAAGTTTGTCACTCACTGAACTGAGAGGAATGTTAAAAGGCCCTGTGATTCTGGGAAATCTAATGTAGCTCAAAAGAGGCCTTGAGAGTCAGGAAGGAAAAGATTTAATGGTTTTCAGAGAAATGACATATTGGCCTGATGCTTCTGTGAAATATTCTTGGAAGAAAAAAAAAATTCCATCACACTTCAAGAAATGTAAATGTTTAATCTGTGAACTAAGTCTTCAAAC
The DNA here is from genome assembly GCF_903797595.1 of Erithacus rubecula. Classification (NCBI taxonomy): domain Eukaryota; kingdom Metazoa; phylum Chordata; class Aves; order Passeriformes; family Muscicapidae; genus Erithacus; species Erithacus rubecula. The sequence goes on from NC_136688.1 coordinate 44,581,252, forward strand.
TGTCTTCAAACCTGTTACCATATGCCTTTCCTTTTTGAGTGTACTTAACATTAAAATAACATGCTTGCACTCCTCAAATAACCCATCTGCTGTTCCCTACTTCTACTACTTTAAAAGCTTGTCAGCTGCTATCCATTTCAGTTCCAATTTTCAGTACAAAATTAGCAATTTACTATTTATTTTGCCTGATTATACTAATTGTAGGCATTATATTCGTCATTAAGTGCCCCAGCATTTGAAATAATAAGGGAACTCCAAACAGTTAAGATTAAGAAAATAATACCTTAAGTACTTCACTAAGAAACTTGACTGTATCTCCCTTGACTGAGAATCTACTTTTGACTAATTATGAATTAAAAACAGACAGAAGTGTTGTTTCAAGATTTCATATCATTCCATACACCACTAAGATATAAATTCCTTGTAACAAGAAAATTAAAAACCAGGGAATATTGTAAACAAAGCTGCTCAGGTAATTGCACATGTATTATATATATCATACAAGAAACACAAGGCTGGTATGAACAAATGCAATACAACCACCACTATCTAGCATCACCCTGAAGACACTCTCAGATTGTAATGCACATCTCTGGGACTGCTTACACATTCAGAGTGGGAAATCACTGGATTAATAGAAATAAAATTCAAGGAAAACCCAAGCAACTCAGACCTGAAGCCCCACTCATGGCTAAGTACTTTAGCAATATATTGTGGCTCCTTCCTGCCTAGTCTCACATTCAGGGCAGCACATCTTTGCTTCTATTTCAGGAGGAGAAAGGGATCATCTCACTCAGCTTCCCACATAGTTTGATGGTTAAGACTCTGAGTTGCATCATTTGTGGGTTAAAATCCTGCCAAGCTGGAGAAGAACTGAACTTCACCTTTCTACTACTGGGATAAGCTCTTTAATGAAAGGAGAAAACCCTTAACTTTCAATGAATTCAAACACAGCAGCACCTGATTGGGATTACCTATTCAGGTTTATTAGTGCTGGCACCTTATTCCAACCCACCTCAGTATTGATACTGAGTACAGTTCATGATCTTTTCAGAATCTTAACCTGTTCAGTAGTCTTTTGTCTAGAGATCTTTTTGTGCCTAGATTAAAGAATGCTCAGATTGCAGGAGGCTTCAAAGATAAACCAGCACTTAAAAGGAGATTGATTGTATTCACACAGCTGATTTTTTTATAAGTAGAGTAGCTACAATCTAACAATTTAAGCAGTTTAACAAAAAGTTTAAAAAAATAGTGCTATAAATATTCAGCAAATAACTTTCTTTTTATTATCTTTGAAAAAAAATTCACTTTCACATATTTCTCAGATTTTTGCCAACAGTTTTCCCAATACCTATTCAGATCTCAGAGCAAACTGTACATTTATGCTGCCAATATAATGAATACAGGAGGAACAATCAACTCTATTCAAAGAAAAAGCTATACCTTGCTGCTAACAGCCATGGGGGTTTGCTCATTCCTTCCATTCCTTTAGATAATGATGGGACTGAATTCTTTGGCTCTGAGGAATTTCTTTCTACTTATTGACCTAAGATGCCCAGAGCAAAATCATGATCTGAATGGCCAACTCTCTAGCTTTCTACTGCAGGAAGGCTAATATTAATTGCAGATCCAAAGGTATGCTTGCTATACACTTCAAATATTGAACGCAAACTCCAGGAATGCCCCAAGCTTTCAAATGTCAAAAATTGACAGACAACATATTTACTAATTGATTACAACAGAAGAGTAATGAAAAGTAGCCACTTCTCTGCATGATTCATGGTGTATCCTCTGAGTTCCTTGCAACGTCTGGCATTATACAAAGATGCAGTATTAAACTTGTGAAAATGTAGATTCTTTTTAAAGAAATGCAAAACAAAAAGAACATACAGCTGCGAAGAGAGTAAGAATAGCACTCAGTACAGCAATGCAATTACAGCATATAGAGAAATTAAAGAAATAAGGAATAACATAAATCAAAAGCACTATGCTTTAATATTTCCAAGTATAGAGATTTATTACTCTGCAAAACCATCACAGTATCAACTTGCATAAGGCTGGAGTAAAGGATTCTGACAGAAACACAGAGAATACCAAGAGAACTCTTGTAGCATTTAGCTTACTAGACTGCAGACATAAGTGAAAGACAAAGCATTAAGACATCTGAAGTGTTTACAAAATCCAATAAAGTACCACAGGTGAATAATGAAATGTTTCAGTGCATCTAAAAATTAGCAAGCTGTAGAGGAACACAAGAGGATCTGTTTCCAATCTATTAGGAAATACCATGAGATTATCTTGTTTATAGAAGTTGCAAAATAAGAACATGGATTCAGCAATATACTGAGCAGCTGTGCTTTGTACTTTATACATATGCACGTACACATTGTCAACCACCTCAAGAGCACCACATAGAGTTTTCAAAAGCTGATAAATCCTTGCAAAAATAACCCAGTTATATGATAGAATCAATCCAAATTTATATTATTGACCAGATGTGCCTGTCTGGCTGTCAGTATCAATTGCAGAGAGCAAACAAGAAATCTCAATCATATTTTCAACTTCTCTGGAAAATTGACAGTACTAAAAATGAGACTTGAAAGACTTTCTACAGATACATTTAACTCTTTCACCTTGGATTCTTCAGCAGTTGTTGCTGCATCTGATGGTGATTCCTACTGCCAAGATATATCTCTGAAATTCCCTGATTTGTACCAGTACACTATACACAGTACACAGAGTCTGTATTATACAACAGGACCAACAATTTAGAACCACTATTATGACCTGTATTATTAATATATGTACAAACATTAATGCAAAGATCAGTACTGTAAGGAACAATTCAGACAACATGTTTAACCAAAGTTACAGTATAAACTACTCTGGAAAAGCCACGAAGCACATTTGAAAAGCCCATAAATACCTTTTGAATGCTCACAAGAGTATTTTAAAACATTTTACTGAATGAACCCTTGTTCTCTCATTAAAACAGGGATTAATATAATAGAGAGTTCAGTTACAACAATAGGGAGTTCTGAAACTACAGTTTCTGAAAAACTTCTGAACTATTATAACTCTGAGACACATAGCACTTGCAGCTATGTTATTTATATTGCCACTAAGTGGCAGAAGATGAAATGAGAATGGACAGAAGATGACAGTCAAAGTCCTTTGAACAGATTTGTCTTTAACAATAATAGGGTACACAATTAGAAGCTGATGTTTCAATTGCCTCTCAAACCTTCACTTACTGACAAATCCCTCTGTCCTGAGGAAAGGAGACACAGATTTAAAAGGGAAACAGATATATAGTTCTGAAATTGTGAAACATGTGATAAGAATCGAAACAAGTCATAGGTGTGTAGATAAACCAGGAAGTGAGATACAGCAAAGGGCAACAAAAGCCAGTCCACAGAACTGGCTGCAAGCCACAGAAGCTCTGACCAGAGGTGATATCAACAGAAGTCGTGGTCAGATTTGTGAGGAAAAAGGCAACAGTACCTTATAGAGACAGTCAAATGAAGACATGAAATGTCAAGGAACAGGAAGGCAAACCACTATAGTTACTATTTTCAAATGAATAATACTTAAAGAAATCATGTTTATTTGGTAGGCTGATATAAAAACAATTTATGATATAGGTCAGTCATTTAAAAATTAAGAATGAGGCAATTCTAAAAATTGTCCAAATAAGCATGTAGAATATGTGTAAATTATGGATTGCAACCTTAGTGGCAGCTGGTAAACATGAAAGTGCAAGACTGGAAGTTAATGGAAGCTGTCCCTGAGATATTGCCCTATAAAGAATTTTATTAGATTTTCATAAGAAAATGAATTTTAAAAAAACCAACCAACCAACAGAAAAAAGAAAAAACACAAAGAAACCCAAAACAAAACAAAAAATAAAAAAAAAACCACAAAAACCACCAAAACAAAATGAACAAAAAACAAAAAACCCCAACAAAACAAAACCCCTTACAAAAGTACAAAATCCAAATATATGTTAAGATGTACTTAACATGAAAAATAAGCAGAAAGAACAGTATCTTTCTTAAACAAGAGAACATTTAGCAAGCATGTTTCTTTCCTGTTCACTTATTTAATTGTCCATCAGCCAAATTCAGGTAAGTGTTATTACGTAAACAAATGAGGAGATCCCCTGTTTTATGGCATATTTTAAAAAATAGATTCCATGCAATATCCATAGAGTTATCTATAGGATGGGATGAATCTATCCTACCTAATTTATCCTTCTTGTAGTAATGCATAAAAATAGAAAATACCACCATACTACAAAGCAGGCAACAGGGAGAATTTATCCACATGGATGGTGTAGAAAGAAACAAAGTAAGATCAACTATCCAGTTTTAAACTCCTCTCCAAAAGAAATCCTTTATCACTGTTTAACAAGCCTTTAATAAGCAGACTTGCAATAAATGGGCAGGAAAGGAGACTGCTGGGAAAAAAAAATAGACCTATCTTCAAATCCATCCCATCTTGAAATGACTGAGATAAGAATCTAGGAAAAATAAATACAAGAGAAAGCATAGAAATGAAACATGACATTCACTCACATAAAATTTTCTGGATATTCACTCAAGGCCATATCAATGATATTCAAAGCATCATGATAGTGTTTCTGGGCTGATAGCAAGAGTGCAAGGAGATGAAGAGAGTTGGCATCATCTCCTTGTAGTTGTAGAGCCTGACGAACATAACCCAAAGCTTCTGGTATCTGATTTGAAAAACATTAAAAAAAAAAAAAAGGCAGAAAAAGAAAGCACCACTATTAGAAGCACTGCCTTTTACTTGATTGCCACCCATAAATTTTTCAAAATGCTCACCCAGGTAACATGTAGAATTCTGTACATTCCTGTAAGACACTGGTCAGAATTTTAAAATGGACCTGCTGCATTACAGTGAACACTGAAAATTAAGTAATATATTAACCCTGAAAGTAAGATGCATGTTTTTAAAACAGTTACCTTCAGCCCCTTGAAATAATCTCTTTCTAGTCCTAGCTGTATTTCTATATTAATTTGAAAATATTTTAATTGTAATGCCTAACTGAAAGGTACATAAAGCAACAGTAACTTTTCTTTATGAAGAATTTTATTATCTCTTCAGTTGCCTGTGTTTTTGTTCAAAGTAAGAACAGGAAGTATTAAAACCAAGAAATTTAATTAGGCAACACAGGAATTTTGGAATTCAGAACATAGAGTCATAGCCTCCTCATCAAAAATATTTTGTGCTAGTAAAGTGACAATCCCTTCCAGTATAACATGACACAGTCCAAGTTCTGTGCTACTCATTAGCAATGAAAAGTAGTCACTAGAAAATGTAAACAACTGTGCTCAGGGCTACTTTGTGAAATAAACATGACATAGGAAGAGGATTACCATGATATACAGGAAGCAGTTCCACATTATCCAAATTTATGTGATGTATGGTAGAATGTCTTAAATGCAACAGCTGTACAAGCTGTTACAACTGAAGCTCTGATCTCTCATATAGCGAGAAAATATTTTCCAGTTTTCTTAAACACTTTTTTGCAATTTTGTACACAATGACCAAGCCTCACACAGGTATTCAGGATGGGCATAGATATTAGCAGGTACTTGAGATTTAAGCACAGTAAAGATCATTAAAGACTAGATTCAAGAGCACTCCTCTCTAGGATCCGAGCAGAGATTACACATAATAGCTAAAAACACCTTAAAAACTGAATTTTTTTCTCTCCATCTAGCAACATAAATGCTGAAGTAAGTGGAATTGCTTCTGTCTTATTTCTCATCACAGAGCAGGAAATATTGGCAGAACTCAGGAGAACTGCATAGGATTGAAGGTATTTGGAGAGAGCACTTCAGGGTTTTTTCCATATATATGAATATATGCACAAGGAAAATCAGGTTTTTATTGAAGAAATCTTCATCTCTATTCATCAACAGCTACAGATTGCAATCTTTGGATGACAGCATGATGTTCTACTTTCAAAGCATAACTAACCTGTCTGGATATGGCAAGCTGCAGTGCCAAGTAAAATGCTGCCAAGTGATCTGTTGGAGACAAACCATGAGCCCTTAAAAACAAAGAAACAAAAAAAAAAGTTAATTTCCCCCCATTCAGACAGGTTAGACATATCCATAAATGCATATATATTAATATATATTAATAATATATTAATAAATATATTAATAAAATATTCATATATTTATTCATATTCAGATCTCTTCAGTACATATATACTCATATTTTGATATATTCAGCAACTTTTCTTATGCTTCTCAATCACCCTTGATTTAAAGGAAGCACCTTGGGAAATGAAAAGCCATTTTTAATAGAAAATAATTACGTTATTTCCACTTAAATCTTAAAAAAGAAATCTCTAATACAAAATGATTCTTCAAATAAATTATACACCTAAACAAACACTAGATGTCATTACTTAGAATATTTGTAAGAAAAAATCCTTAAATGAAGTTTCTTAACAGAAGAAAGGGGAAAAAATCCAAACATTAATTCCCCAAAACACCATGCCTTTGAATAGAATAATTACATCATCTTTTTTTCCACCTTTTAAAAAATTTATGTTTGTTCTTCTCTTTTCAATATTTTGGTCAAATGCACCCTCTGAATCTTAGTCATTTTACTATTCTATGGAAATTGTTCTTGTAATACACTCTACTATTTCTCCCTGTAATAACATCTTTCTTCTGCAAAATAAGAGCTTTTTAGCCGGGAGATGCTTGAGCATAAGAACAAAAAAAATTATGGCCATACCTCAAAATTATGTGTAGTAAGTATTGGGCAGCAAACTTGGAGCTATTTTTTTATTTACATTTGTTGCATTCTTCTAATGAAGTTTGATTCATAACTATAATGTGCAATAATCAGCTGTGGACCATCTAAGTGAGCTGCTTCCATTGGGAGGAAGCATCAAAACTGACCTTTAAACCACTAAAAACTCAGAGAACCTTCTGTTTCTGACCTGTGCAATTCTGTCTTCTCAAGTCCAAACAGCTGTACAGGTCCATTAGTTTAGTAACTACACCCAACATGCTTCAAATAAGTTCTAAGTTCTAAGGATCAGTTTCATATTTTGTTAAATTCACCTGTAAATTGGAGATGCACAGGTAAAACCTAACAGGGTCCAGGATCAGTCCTTTTTAAAATTTAAGTTCACAAATTAAACAATACTAAACAAGAACAAGAGATTTTCACTCGGACAGTACTTCTTCAGTCACCCAAGCTTCAGATAGTGAAAGAATAAAGCTGTTACCCTCAATCTACCATTTGGTGCATTCTGTGAAACTTCAATTCACACCAATCATAGGACAAGCACTGAAAGTCTTCCAAAATTTAAAAAAAAAAAAAAAAAAAAAGTAGTTAGTGAAACAAACACCCCCTCAGTAGTGCGTGAAGAGAGAAACTTTCTTGAATGGCCACCATCACAAATAGGTAAGCCTTGAAATCTGGCTGAGGCAAGAGTCCAAAATGTAACTGTATTTCTTCAGGACCTCTATTTCTTCAGGAATTAGCCCTTTAGGTAGGTGATTTTAAAAAAACAACAACAAAAAATTATTAAAAAAACAAAAAAGGCACATTAAAATACCATGTCCAGTAGAGGCTGCTTGCTGTATAAACTGGTAGAAGACAGGGAACTCCCACCTCCTGGAAAACTTTTATTTTTCAGATGTGGTAAGAGAAAGTAGGCATGACTATGCTGTGTGAAAGACAACTTAATATGCAACCCAGCAACAAAATTGAACAGAGATTGAGAAAGAGTAATCTCACAGTGGTAAAAAGCTGAATGTTGACCTGACCTGGTAATGTGCTTTTACTGCCAGAAAGTCAACCATGTGCTGGGCTGCATCAAAAGAAGTCTGACCACAGGACAAGGGAGATGATTTTCCCCTTCCACTCCACACTCATGAGACCCCCACCTGGAGTGTTATGTCCAGGTATAAAGTCCCCAGCACAGGGAGGATGTGGACCTGTTGGAATAAGTCCAGAGGAGGGCCACAAAAATGACCAGAGGGCTAAAGAGAAAAGCTGAGAGAGTTGGGATTGTTCAGCCTGGAGAACAGAAGGCTGGGGAAGATGTTACAGCACCTTCCAGTACCTAAAGGGGTAGAGGAGGATTCTACAAAGGTATGTATGGACAGAAAAAGGTTAGATTTGAGATTAGAAGTCCTTCACTGTGAGGGTGGTGAGGCACTGGAACATGTCCAGAGTTGTGGATGCCCCATCCCCAGCAGTGTTTGAGGTTAGGATGAAGGGGGCTTTGAGGCATCCAAAAATTTCACTCCAGAATTTTGAGAACCACTATTCTGAACTGGAGAATGGGGTCAGCAGACACTGAACTGGAATGGGTCAGCTTTGCACTATGGTCCATTTCATCCCTTGCTGTTTCAAAGAACCCTCAAAAGAAATCAATTCACTATTAGGGTCTCAAAAGTAGTGAATGCACAGAATCAGTGAAAACTGGTTAGCAACAGTGATGATTAAGTCAATAGTGGTAAGAGGGATGGGTGAAAAACTGAGGTATAAACCAGGAGGTACAGTGTTCAGTTTCAACATAGAAAAAATGCTAAAGTAGTAAAAAAACAAATTAAAACCACTAAGGAACAGAAGAGCAAAGATATGTTAAAATATATTTACATACAGAGGAATTACTAAGACAACATAGAAAAAAGAAGGACCAACACATACCAGACTCACTCTAAAGTTACCCACAATAAAGTCACCTACTTTTTCAACCCTATCCCCTCAGATACAAAATCACCACCAAAAAGCCAGGACTTCATTTTCACATTAATGCACAAATTTGTATGCCTACATTTAGACTTATCTCACCAAAGAGGGGTTTTCAAGGGTATGCAAACAAAAAAAATATATTTAGATGCTGCAGCACTTTTGTCAGCTTTGTCATCAAGATTTGTTTCTTCTATAATGAGGGTAGAGATTTTCTCATTTGCCATTTTATTGTCCTTTTATTTGCAGAGTCAATGAGAATTGGAAGCCACTGCTTCCAATGCACTTGGATGATGACATTTGCACTGTCATTGCCTACACTGTTACATCCAGTAATGTACATTCCCAGAAATTTTCATTTTCCCCTAGCTTACTACCTCAGAATCTGCACTTCACTCCTCAGCCCCAGCAGCACAACCTCAATTATTGCTGTGCTTCTGCAGAGATAATTGCACAGGCCTCCCATACAATCTGATCAGTGGACAGCTCTTAGAAACACTCTCACTGAACCACAACTTGAAATCTTATCATTGTGTAGTTTTTCCTTCTAGGCCAGAGTATTTGAGCAAATATTTTATACCAGAGAGCAACACTAATATCTCTAAATAGAGGGAAATCCTTAGAAATCAATTTAGGTAGTTCTGGCAGAAAATGATTGCAATAAATGCTGGAGAAATACATTCTGTTCTCATGACAGGAGATTCCCAGAGGTGAAGTTGTCATTACACTATCTTTTACAAGTCTCTCCTTTTAGCACATAACAAAAGCTTTGCACTACATATAGCAGAACAAAATGAAAAGATCAACACCCACTCACCTCTGAAATGCAAGAAGAGCCTTTCTCTGCAAGACCTCTTGCATCCCTCGCAAAGATGCTAAAAAGGATATATTTAATCAGTGATACAAATGATGATGTGATTTTATTCCACAATCTAATTGAAGAAACTTTAATACATTGACTGAAAAAATGGCTGCACTCAGAAGCTTTAATGTCTACCATTCTGCCAGGTACCCTTTTTTAGGCAGCATAGGAATTTCCAAATGTGAATGTTTATTCCTATCTTACCATCAGTAGCCTGCAGACTGTATGTCAATCCCAGTGCCAAGTAGCCTTTTGCTTTGAACTCTGATGTTTTGTCCCCGAGATCAACAACTGCTTTGGCAAATCTTTCAGCTTCTTCCAACTGAAAATATTACAAAATGTCCATGTAAGTCTAAAGCTAAATCTTCCATTATAATGATAAGAATGCTCAGATTGTATATTATGCACACTGAATCTGTTAAAATCTCAGCCATGACTGCTTTGAAAGACTATTCCATTTTTCATTAGACTTAGTTTTTTTGCTAAATACAGAGTGAAAACCACAGATCTTAAGCTGAAATACCTAGTCTTATGATTGAGAGAAATCTGGCACAAAGCATACTTACTGAGCTTTTGTTTTCTTCTTTTTTCTTTTTTTCTTTTTTTTTTAATAGAAAAGGTATTTCTGGTCCATATATGCCATCTACCATTTTTGTACATTATAAATAGAGTTCTTGACCCATGAACCACTTATTTAGGAAAATCAATCACTATTGATATAATCAAGAACTATGGCTCTAACCCTGTAAAATTAACCAATATATCCATGCAGAACTCTGCTTTGAATGCTGCATTACTGAATGGATGCAAACTCAGAAACAGAGAAAGACATAAAGAATCAAGGTTTAGTTGCCATGCTAGCACACTATTTAATAATCTAGAAAGCAAAAAAGCCCATTTGAATCCATTCCAGTAACTGTAAATGCTAAGTACAGCAAGCTACTCCATATGGACTCAAACCATAGGGAACAATTTACAGAACTACCATTTACCTTAATTAAAGCTGTATTTTGTCAGCCTCAACAAGTCATGTTTGTGCTACTATACCACTTTCTCAATTTCTATATGTGACCTTTCCCTTCTCTATTCCTTCTTTTTTAAATATACTCATTCTTCTAAAAAATACAAGTATCTTGAAAACAAAATGTTTTTGTACAGATATACCCATTTCAAGTTTATCTCAAATACTCAACTGTCCCTGTTACAAATTCATAAACAACAGCTGCCTGCAAACATGGTACCACCAGAAGAGTCTCTTGATTATATTTTCTTCATTATCTTCCATAAAGTTATTTTCCTCTTACAGAAAATAACAGAAGTCTAAGTTGCATTTATGATCTGTCTTCCAGTGTTTCAATTTCCAAATATTTTAAGCTATGTCTTAGACCAGTATCAGAATATGATACCTTGATAAACATAACCAATGCCAAGTATTTCAAATTAGCCATTCAAACAGGATTGTACCTGTGCATATACATATCTGTGCTGTGCTTTTAGATATGCCCAAGTGCATGCAGTCACTGTGGAAAAGCATTTGCTATATTTCTAAATCAAGATTTTAGTACAGCTACTGCTGAGAAGATAGAGGGCAAAGCTTACCCAGTGCAGAGATCCCATGCAGAGCTTTGCAGCAAGGAGTGGAATAGTTGCATCATCTGGTTTCAAGCGTATGCATTCCTTCAAGACTTTAACAGCTCGAGCAGACTGTTTAAAACATTTTCCATTTAAATTACTAAAAACATAAACATGTTTCACAGACAGAAGATTCCAATTTCCACCATTTACTTTATTTTTCCTTTGTGAAAATTTACTACACATTTTGTTTACAATTGATCAAAGCTCCTCAAGCCAGTGAAAGACAAGACTTTAGTCATTGCTATTGTTATTTAACTCCTATGAAGTTTAATTAAGCATCTCCAGAGAAACATCTGCTAAGAACATAATTCCAGTGGTACAAGATTCAGAAAACAGTTCTGAGATGCATTTAAAACTTTGGTAGGTCTGTAAACTCACAGCATTTGAGCAATTAGTGTTTTGGTGTTCTGTGGAACACCAGAATAAGTTTGATAATACAAGATAGAATGGCACTGTTCCTCCTTTTTTTTTTTAACTAATTTGCCTCCATCCAATCACAGTTTGGAAGATAACTCAAAGTAAATAGGGCTGGAAGAAGAATCATGTCTCTTCAGAACCCAAGTGCTACTAAAATATTTTCTAAGGAAAATATATTCCTTTCCCCCATTCTGAAAATAAGCAAAATATCCCCATTGAGAATGATCTTTTAGAAAATTAGTTGCTTGTATTACATACTGAATGCATTTTCTCTAACAAGACAGCAAAAAGCAAAAAGAACTGAAAACAGAGAATTGCATATAAAATCTTAAGTTCCCAGTTTATATATTTTTTTTCAACAATCCATTAGTTGCACAGAACACACAGTCTCAAAGGCAGAAATAATAAAGAAAATAAAGTCAGAAATTTCCAAAGGAAAAAAAGGAACAGCATCACGAATCAGCATTAATTTGTACCTAAGTATAAAATAAATTAAGTCATCAAAAGCACACTCAAACAAGTTTAACAGGATAATAAGATCTGGTATAATTCACTGCTTGTATTCAATCAGTTTATTTTAAGATTATTGGCAAGATAGTTGTTATCATCACCTAAGTTAGAAACTATTCAAATAACAACATTCTTTGTACAGCACTGGGAATAAACTCAGGACTACAGCATACTTGGTTATTTGCGGATTAGAATTATTTTCAAAAACACTACTGATGAAAATTATGGAAGTGCTAAACATTGTTCTCAAATGCATCAATACAAGAATTATATGAAAAAAATTTAGACTTACTTTTCCTGCTGCCATCAAGGACAAAGCAAACTGATACCAGAGATGAAACTCTTCAAATGCAAACTTCATGGCTCTTTCTAAACACTAAATATGGGGGTGAAATTATTTAAGGTCACGTTCTTCAATTATTGAGAAGACACACTAGTATAAAGATTTTTTTTAAAGACACTTATCCAACATGCATGTAACAAAAAAATTATATTATTCAAATACATGAAAATAGCTGCCAGATTCTATATGGAAAATAATTTAACAGAAAAGTGATTTCATATTTACTATGTCTGCTTAAATACTCCTGCTATTTATTCTATTAGGTTGTCTGAAAGAAGGAATGATGAATATGAGCTTAGTGAAGACATCACCTGTAAAAAGTAGGAGATAAGTCTTAAGTGAAAAGGAAAATTGCACACACTGTCTTCCTAAGTTGTAAATACTTAATAAGCAGTGGTACCACAAGCACTTCGAAGTACCATTTAAAAGGAGGGGTGGTATATAAAGATTCACCTTGAAGTATTATCTCTATTTGTAACAATTTTAACTTCACATTCCATATTCTGCTAAGAATTTAAGTGAACTAACTGAATGCCAAAAAAAAATTAATTATTAATACACTGATTAAATAATGAAATTAGCATTATATGCTAATTTTAAATGTTTCATATCTGCTGTTGTCCATAAGAGTTATATCATTTTGCTATGTTAATTTTAACTGATCAGGCCAGTTTTATATAGAAGAAAGGTGAAACACTCATCTGGAATAAACTGATTTTGGAATTAAATTTCTAGTCTGCAGAGTCCAATTACATGAAGCAGCTTTCTGCTCTGACAGCTACAGTGTCAGAGCAGAAATCATGCTAAATCATAAAAACATGAATTATTTTTCCCACACAAACTCAGCCTTAACATGAGAGGAAGCACGACCAGGTGTGCAGTGTGTTTCCACACTACACCAGAATCTAAAGCAAAGAACACTGAAGAGGAAACAGAACAGAAATGCATTATCTGCTACATGTAACTAATGTATGTTAGAATTTAACCTACTACACAATGTCCAGTATCAAGAGGTTTCCAATATAGGACCAATTTAGGACTACTACCTAATATAATTTTTATTATATTACCGTAAAGAAATTATTTTCTTTGTGGTATTACATGATTTTAGAAATACTTTCTAATATTGCTGTTAAAGGTTCATCATCAGATTGTATTAATTGAAGTTAATTAAATGTCTGCTACAAAAAACAAGACAGAATTTATTTTCCCATTGGAGTTTTCATAAGTGGAAACAAAAAGAGCACAGAAAAAAACAAGTAAGTTATGTGTGATTGCTTCTATTATTTTAGATACTTCACAGAGGTACATATGTAAGGCTCATTGTACTGTAAAAAATGTATTTCTTTTCTAGGTTTTGCTCAATTAAAAATTAATTACCAATTCTAACTGCAGAAAATTAGGTTTAAGAAATTAAGACTTCAGGGCTTTATAATTTTGCAATTATAAGGGCACAGGACACAACAGTAGATTAACCTAAAAGGCTTGAGTTTCAACATACTAATAATATATCTATCCTTCCTTTTGCTTGACTTCAAGTTCTATTTAATTGGTCCTGCTCAGTAAGAAGAGTGACAAGTTACATGATTTTTCTTTCCTTTGTAAGATGACAGAACTGGCCATTAGCACCTGTGAGGGTAAGGGATGAATGGATAGATGTGTTTGTGCCCTTTGCAACAACACAAACATCTCTTAAACTTTGTTCTTCTGAACAAAGTCACAACTAGGAATTTCAAAGACCTACAGGCTCTAACAAGAAATATCTAACAAGCAACAGTCACCAGGCAGGCTGGAAGTTAAGACAGGGTTCAGAATACTGGCAACTGACTTAACTACACATTCAGCACAATCCCTCTCCTATGGAAAATCCCATTGTTGATATTGCCTTGTAAATAACCACAAATCACTACATGAACACATTGCTGAATTTGGTTGTTTATCACTATGGTCTCCTGAAAAGTATATGCTTGAAGTTAGAGAGCTGAAAGATGACATTATGAAAATGTAGGAAAATTTCTGGTCTGGAAGACATCTCTTTTAGTAGAACACTTACAAGCTCAATATCATGCATCCTACAAAGCTTAAAAACTAACTTGATTACAACCAGAGTGCTTTTGTGTAGGATAGAATTGATGATATAAATTCCTTCACCTAGATGAAGCTACCCTAAGGAATTGAAAGCCCACTATATATAAATTCAATAAAAACACGAGCCCTTTTCAGTTAGAAACGTGACTTGGCACTAGAACAGTTTAACAAGAATGAGACAGACTTTTGATAATTTAGTATTCTTATATAACAACCAACTACTTCTGTAAGTTATCAGCTATAGCAAAACCAGAAGGCAGTATTAAGATATTGGTGGGTGAACATAATTTCCACAGTTAGAATAATTTCCCAATTTCTGATTTAATCTACAACAGCTCCACTAGAGCAATCAAAATCAGCTCAAAGACAATGAAGCCCTAAAAAATTAAATGCCTATTATATAACTGAACAGAATGTTTTAACATTTCTGAATATGTATTTGATATAATATTTCAAATTATAAAATTTACAGACTATGAGTAGCAGGATTTGAGGGCAGATATCTTCTGCTCACTAAACTGTAAGAGCTTCTTAAAGTCTATGTTTTCCACTGTGGTTTGGATAAGATTAAATGAGATGTTGCAATAATTTCCTGCTAAGATTCTGCTGCAGCTCTGTATCTAGAATATCTGTATTCTAAAATAAGTAGTATTTATTGTAACATGTCTCCAAAAAATGATTTTTTTCATATTCAGAAGAGATACTCCATATCTGTATGAAGTATATGACATAGATGAATATTCACTACAAACAACAAACCTCTGAAAGCATTTCATATTGGCCTCTCCTTCCCAAGGCTATTGTAAGTAAATCATAGACTACAGATGCACTTTGCAAACTGATGATGCGATCGTTCTTGTGTTCTGGTATCCTGCTCAGTACAGCATCACGGTTAGCCTGAAACACACCACACAGAAAGAAACCAAGTCAACCATTATAATCCTATCATTCAAGACATATTTTCACTCAAGTAACTACCACTCTACTCAACCTCAGTCAGTAGTTGTTATAAGGGATACAAAGAGATTTGATACTAATTTGTAGATAGAAAGAATTACCAATTTTATATATTAGTGGCAAGGTTGATGTTTCTACATAGACCTATGTTTAATTACTTAATTCTAATTCCATAATCTAACTAATGTATCTAAAATTATTGAAGAGTTCTCAGAAGAAAAGAAGGTATATTTTCAATACAATGGATATTCATTAACTAAAATTTCTTTTTAATTTTTGTGTGCAAGTAAAACATGTTAAAAGAACCTTCAAATCCTCTATTCCAGCATTCATAAAATGAGGTAATCAACTTCTTTTCTCTTCACAACATTATGACAATATCAGCTCACTTCTGAATGGTAACATGCCCAGGATAACCCACAATCACCTTCAGGAGTTACTACTGAGAAGTGAAAACTGATCCTATTTCTGGGCACAGCTTTGGAATCAAGCCATGTTTGCAGTAAGGATTTGTACTTTCAAACCTATTTTCTGAAAGGCACATTGCAAACCTAATTCCTTAAGTAACGTATTCCTTTTGGGAAGGAAAAAAGCTGAGCTAGAAATGGATTTAAATTAATTGACCATGTTCACAGAGAAATCATGTTCAAGAGCAAAGAATGAAATTCAAGTCTCAGAGTAGTTACTACCTCACTGAACTACCCGGCGCTTCTCCCACTTTACCATCAAGCTTCTGAAAATACATTATCTTGCTATCCTATCTATTTCTAGTTTTCTTGGTGTTTAATATTCCCATTGGTACAAATGCTAGTGTATCTGGTAGTCTGCAATCAGAAGCCAAAGATACTTCTCTCTCCTCATCCCCCTCTTTAATTTTAATTTCACAGGGCATGGCCCCCTTAAGTACATTTACTTAAAAATACTAGGCAGTTTATTTCCCCCTCTTTCAGATGCAAAAAATGACACATGATAAGGAATAATAAATTTTTTCTCCACTTTAACAGGGTAACATTTTAAGCTCTGAACAAACTCAATACATCTTTAAAATCAGAATAATTAAATATTGAAAATTTTTCAAATATATACATGGAGTGTGAAATGCACAGACATCTCAGGAATTATTACTGAATTATCCACACCTTGGTTTGAAACAACCCCACACATGCACACATACACCCCCAAACTGATATTTTGCTTTCTTTTGTTCAAGAAGTCTTTGGCTTTTTCTTTTTACACTGCATATTTAGTCAACTTCAAGAACTTCTTTTTAACTCTACTTCTAATCACTATTTGACACAGCTCCTTGCAAGTTTTGAACAAGCTGAGAACCAGCACTTCTTATGAAACAGTGGTTGACCACACCAAAGCACAAGGATGTCTCATAATTATAACAGATATCTTGTGTATTTGAACAATCATTTTCTTGATAATTATAAAAAAGAAAGTACATAGGAACTTAAGTGCTCAGGATTTCAGAACTGCCATGGTCTCAGACACTTTAAGGCGACAGTTAAACTGCAATGTGTCATCTGGCCACACGCACTCACTTTAAGCCTGTAACACACTTGAGCAGTGTAACTCAGTGCAGCCTCAGCAGAAAGAAGGACATGCTCAGCCACTTTTCCACTGGTTAAGGATGTCACACAAAGCTGAGCCCAGGAGGGGGTGACCTGTGACACAAAGTCTAGCAGGAGGCCAGTAACTAGCGGTGTGTCCCAGAGACTGATACTAGGCCTGATCCCGTTCATGATCTGGATGTACCCCAAGCATGTTTGCTGAACTGATATGCCAAAGGGCTGTGCTGCCATCCAGAGGGACCTCAACAGGCTGGAGGAATGAGCTGGCAGGAAATTCAGCAAAGCCTCCAGCAAAGTTGTGTGCCTGGGAGGGAACAAATCCAGTCACCACACATGCTGGGGACCCCCCAATTCAAAGGCAGCTTGACAGGAAAGCATCTGGGGGTCCTGGTGAACACCCAAGGTGAGCAGAAGCCAGCAAAGTGCCTCAGCTGGAAAAAAGGCTATTGATAGCCCAGGCTGCATCAGCAGGAGAGTTGTCAGCAGGTCAAGGACAATGATCCTTCCCCTCTGTTCAGCACTGGTGAGACCACACCTGCAGTAGTGGGTCCAGTTCTGGAGTCCCCAGTACAAGAGACATGGAGCTACTGGAGAGAGTCCAACAAATGCCCACCAGAACATATTAGACACCAGAGTATCTCTTTCATGAGTAAAGGCTGAGAGAGCTGACTCCTCACCTGGAAAAGACAATGCTCAGGAAGGGAGCATGTTAGAAATATCTGAAGGGAGGATACAAGGAAGAGGGAGCCAGGCTCTTTCCAGGGGTGTCCAGTAACAGGACTAGAGACAATGGGCATGAACTAAAAACACTGAAGGTCCCTTCTAAGGATCAGGAATCTTGTTTTTTGCTGTAAGAGTTAATGAGCAGTGGGACAAGCTGCTCAGGGAGGCTGTGGAATCTCTCTCCTTTGAAGTACTCAAAAGTTGTCTGGAAAGAGATGTGGCCTACTCCAGATGGCCCTGCATGAGCCAGAGTGCCGGACAAAGCGACCTCCAGAAGTCCCTTCCAAACAATCATTCTGTGATTCTGATACCACAACTCAGCTGATATGCAGCAACACATACATGCAGTGTAACATGAAAATGTCAGATCATAGAACCACAGGATGGTTTAGGTTGGAAGGGACCTTCTAAAGATCATCCCATCATGGGTGGGGACACTTTTCACTGGACCAGATTGCTCAGAGCCCTGTCCAATCTGGCCTTGATTGAAGTGTTTTCTTCTAATTCACAGACAATGAAAGCAAGGGATCATAGTACTTTAATAACACAATACCATATTAAAACACCGTTACTCAGTCTTCTCTAAGTGTTATTTCTTTCCCAAATATGGGTTTCAGAATCACAAATCACACACAACTTCACAACTACTACAGTTAGAAAGTTAACATGCATTGAAGCTGAAATAGCAAGTCTCAACTCTCAGAAAGGTAAGTTTGTAATGATGAATATTTTTATGCTCAATCTTCCCCTTTCCCCCCCCTCCAAAATTAATTTGAACAATTGACTTAGCCAAAGTAAGTCAATCATGTCAAAGATTTTATACACCCCCGAAACAAACTCTTTTGCCTGAAATAATATGCAATAATTACTGTAAAAAAAAAAAAAAAGAAAGTTTGTTAAAGGTATAAGCTCTACAGTGACAGCATTTGATATAATTAGGCAGAGCTAATTCACAAAGGAAAAGCTGTAAGTAACCTGAAATGACACTTAACAAGGCAGTACTTTTAATTTGGTTTCTGGTTTCTTAATGATGATATTAAGGAACATGCAAACACAGCAATCAGTAGTCAGATCTTGCAGAACTAAGACTATTTCATTTTACACCAAGATCATAGTTCACTTCAGAATTCTCTACATCTTCACTGCTGCTCAGGCACATTACAGAGACACAGGCAGCACCACACAGTGGAAAGTATATACTGCAGCAAAACCACCATATGATATGTGGAAATGTTTGCTCACTCAATTTTCTGTATTATGAGAATCAGAATCTAGACAGAATTTCTAGATTCTGTCATAAATATTGCAAGACAGAACACTAGGAATGAAGAAAGTAGCACTACAATGTAAATATCAGCCATTTTAAAACAGTTAAACTAAGACAATGTTCACTAAATGTTCTGATCCTATTTAACTGTAACAAAACAGAAATTATGCCAAAACATGCAAGCACTTGAATCACCTGTAGAACTTAAAAGACTAAATCTCATTGATGTGCAGTGAGACAAACTGCATGATGCCTGACACTGTAGAAGTTTCAACCCTCCAGTTAAAAAAACAGCAAAAGCTCCAGCATTTCATTTTATCTGAGAACATAAAACTGACATGGTATGAGAATGTCAGTACACGGCAGTTGATTGATGACTAGCAGAAAATATGGAAGGTTGATAAAGGGCACAAGTAGACCATTGAAAGGAAAATTTTATTGAGGAAATGGAGACATTTAAAAAAAATAATCCAGTAGCAAAAGACAGGATGTCAGTATCATCAAAAATCATTTACAAATTTGAGTGACTGAAGTTTAATGCACAATGGAAAGTACTTTTTGGCCATGTTGATCATGCTCTTCTAGTAGAGTTCTTTATTTGTTTTTTACAACTAAAATAACTTTTTTGTCTGTCTGAATAGCAACCAACTGGTAGTTCACACTGGTAAGTGATGCCAAATGAAGGACCTGACTTGTTAACCTGCCTATGGCTGGAAGAAGGCTAGGTACAGCCAGTCCAAAGGAGAAAAACTGTTAACACTTGTAGACTTCATCTTGCTGGCTCAGAGGAACAAAAATTTGAGTTTCAGAAATGACTGTCTGCTTTCCTAACAGAAAACAAAGGACAAGGCAAAGGTATGGGGGAAAAAAAGCCCTGTTTTAATTTAGAATTAAAAAAAAAAAGAAAGAAAAAAGGGGGAAAAAACAAAACAATGAAAACACACACATACAGCAAGTGCACATTCACTCTATTTTACCTACCATAGATTCACTAATAAGCAGCAACAGTAAGGCTTCTTCTGTATTTTCTTGAGGACAGAAGATGCTGTTCAAAATGAGAATTTAATTATTTGCGCAGAACATATTACTTTTATGAATAGTTCACACAGTTATATATTAAAAGCATTGTAAAAACTGGAAAATGTCCCAAAAAGAAAATAGAAAGTAACCTGCATAGAAAAATCAATTGGTTAAAACGCATTTCTTTGCAATGCTCTATATTTGCATTTCAGAAAAGTTGGCTGAACACAATAAAAGAACAAAACTACCACAGCTGTCAGAGTGAACTCAAATATCCCAAAATTGAACATAATTTGACAACTGTAAACACTAAACCCATATTTAATTAGCCTCTTTGGCTGTCTGAGCTGAATCTACATCACTGATTCAAGAGCTGGCAAGAGGAAACTCTCACACAAGAACAGAACATTTATATTTTAGGCAATATATGGAGATATACTTCTATCAGCCTTCCATGAGATATGCTTAAGAATTTTTTCATTATGCATTCAATAGTCATGAGTATTTTTAAACAGATCCATGACAATCTCCACCAGTTTGCCATAACCACTCTTAGTTGCAAGTAGTAGAATTATTTGCTTGTAATGAACTACACTTCCTTCTAACAATGCTGAAGGGTTGCATAGGACTAGTTTCCAGACTTTACTGCTTTCTCTGAATACTGGATGCTAGCTGAACGTTTCTATGCAGGTGGACAGACAACAGTAATCTGCATTGTGTACTGGCAGGAATTCATTCATCCATTCTCATACACACAAAAAAATCCCCCAAATCTGTGACTATGTTTAATCTCCAGATTTTTTCATCTAAACTATTTCTGAATTAGCACAAGTACTATTTCCTGTTAATCCAATTACTTCCACAATTACCTATTTAAATGCAGAAAATAATCTGTTGTTAAAAATCTATTCCTATGGTCACAAGAGTGTTTAAAGTACAATATATTATAGACAGGAAACAAAACTTGTCTGACATTAAAACACCTTTTCAGGTCAATTCAAAGCCCTAGAAATATAAGCAGTAATTAAATGCCTGAAAGAAAATAGAAACTAAAAGACATCTGAATTCCTGGCAGTTTGAAAACAACATTGTGAACGTATTGCGGTAATATACAACAGCTAAGACCCCAGGGCAGCTGTTCTGTCATTGTATTTTTATTTATTAATCAATACAACTGCTCACCAAATTTTTAAGAGTATTCAAAACCTTAGAACACATTTTGATTATTACATAACAAAGAAATTTCAAAACACAGTTAGTCATGAATAAGAACCACCCACGATAATGAATGAGGAGTAATGAGGAAGCATCAGAGTGCTCCTTATTTAACAATCCACTCCTTTATGCAGAATTTAACAACCTGGAAGAAGATTTAACCTGACCAACTGACAATGGCACCCAGAAAGCAGAATAATGACTGGAAAGAGCTGCTGGAGAAATTACTCTCTCAGAGAAAGAAGGGATGCTGCCCCCAGGAGAAATACTAAAATGTCACTTATCAAAATAAAAGCACATTATTTTCTCTTGCAATTTCAAACATATTTTATAGATAGGCTGATGTTTGTCTTAAACAAGATCTCTGTGCAGAAATTACTGAGAAATTTCTTTGACCTCTCTAAGCAAAAAGCTCAGTTAAGTTGACTGAACTCAGACATTTTCTGTTTCTCCTGGTAGATGCAGGCACATGAATAAAGTAATTTCAGTGTAACACAGCAAAACAGGCAACCAAAATAATGAAATGGCTATCAACCAAAGGCAAACTATGAAAGTTATGCTGAGTTGAAGAACTGGTTTCAGAAAACTGAACAGGCAATAACACAGAGATCTAAAAATCATAAATGCTATTAGCCAAATTACACCCATAATGCTCATAAGAACATAATGCAGTTATCTAATGTCAGGCAACATACTTAATAAAAAAACAGTGCATTGCAAACTCAGAGCTGGTGGTCATAAGAACACCTAGGAAGAAATTTCCTAGATATCATTGTCTTTGACACTTGCTTTCAGTCACTGCTAGAGATGAGACACTTGGCTGGACATATTTTATGTGGTGTGGTACTAACCAGCCTGACATGATGAAAGGACTCAATTATATGCTCTGCTGAAATAGTGGAACTCCTCACCTGCATGTGCTGAGAACAAGAGAACTAAACAACAAAGTCCCACTTGTGCAGGAAGCATGTTGCTGTGAAGGATGAGTTGAGAATGGAGAACCTAAGTTTGAAAGATGGAGCCTGAGAAATTTGCTGCAACTATTCTGGATCCAGGAAGGAGAATTGCTAGAAGTCTTTGAAGATAAAGTAGCCATTCTACTTAATAATAGTAAAGACACCACAATTATGTGGGCTTGCTGCAGTGTAAAAGATTCATTAATTGAACTCTGCAACAAATAGAGCTAAACAACTCCAAGGTGTCATATTGCAGGCATTTATGTTACAATATAATGATACTGTGAACACTAAAACAAAACATCCCTCTATTACGTAAGGCAACCTCAATAATTAAGATATTAACTTCTAAGAAAAAATTCAAATTCAAGGAAATACCTAACTATATTTAATACTAACTCTAATGGTAATTAGTTTGGAAAAAAAGAGTTCCAGCTTCAAGAAGCAAGAAACATACCATAGCTACTCTGGAATTCACCATGAGATATACCAGACAAAATCAAACCAAAAAGTATCACTTACCTGATTGAAAGATTAAAACTGTACAGAAATGTGACATCATAAAGAAATGCCAAAACTAATCTAAGATGATTAGTTAAAGCTGTCTTGGGAAATAAACTACCTTTGAAACTGCTAGATAAATTTCTAGATAGGTTTTCTTTTTTCATAATGCTTCCTGGACCAACTTGAATCTCTATATTGTTGAATCTTTCCTTTCTATGGTAAAGCAGAATATATGCCTAGAAACAGCACACAACTTTTAAAATCCATGATATCTGATTTACTACCCAGTTCATGTTTTCTTTTGTATCCCACATATAATACGAGATATCAAGACTATCACATACACCAGGGGGAAAAAAAAATATTTCTACAATTGAGAACAAAAGGTCTATCATGCAGACATTCACTTGGAGAAGCATGTCTCTTCCTTAGTTCTTTAGGAATTCTATCTATCTATCTATCTATCTATCTATCTATCTATCTATCTATCTATCTATCTATCTATCTATCTATCTATCTGCTGCCAAAATTCCTTCTATATTTTCAAAAATGTAAGCTAAATTACCCAGCATGCTGGGTAACAATTGTCATAATAGAAATACAAACTCAGCCATACTTTTCTCCAGTGTATACCCGTGGTCTTCTACTGAGCGCATAGTTCTTAGTATTTGAACCTTTCCGAAGTGGATCATCAAGGGGTGATTGGTGAGGAGGATCTTCCAGTGGATTCCAGTAACTCTGTTCACACATACCCCGTAACAAAATTTCTGCAAGTTGTCTTGCTATTGTCTGTAAAAGCAAAAGATAATTTTTTTCCCTAGAAATGCTGGATACAAACTCTTAAAAAATGCTCAGACTTTTTCTAATGAAGACTACTTATATAGAATGCATTTTTTTATTCTACAACATCCAAAGAGCAGGCATGATGCTGTTTTAAAGGTAAAAGTACAATTCTCTAAACACAAAGAAAAATAACAGCAATAGCAAACAATTTTTCAATTTTATCAGTTAAGTCCAGATACTTCTGACTTCAGCTGCTGCTCCTAAGATAATCTATAACCTAAGATGCTCAATATCCTCTACTGCCACTCCAGACCTAGAGCAGCTATTTGCATGGGAGATACCACAGTGGTGCAGCAGTCCAAACTGTAGCCTGCAAAGAAAACCATGGTGAAAAACAGGGTGATATTCCCTGAAGGAACTGCAGCCCAATGGAGGGACTCCATGCTGGAGCAGGGGAAAAGTGTGAGAAGTAAGGAGCAGCAGAGAGGAACACACCACAACCCTCCACCTCTCATGCACCACTTAGGGAATGGGAGGGGAGGGAGAGGAGGTAGAAGAGTCAGAAGATTGAAGCTAAACCTGAGAAAATGGGGTGGAAGGAAGGTGTTTCAGTTTGTCTTTGTTTCTCACCATCCCACTCTTTTGTAAGTGACAATAAATTAATTTCCTCCAAGAAAAGCCTGTTTTGCCTGTGACAGTAAGTGGTAAGCAAACTCCCTGCCTTTATCTCAGACCTGTCTCAGACCTTTTGCAGCTTATTTCCTTCCCATGTGTTAAGGAAGGGGAGTTTGTGGGCAGCTGGGTGAGGATCTGGCAGCCAGACAAGGTCAACCCACCACAGACAGTTATGGTCTGTGGGCTAAATGGGGCTTCTCAGGTGCTGGTGTTAGCTACTGCTAAAGCACAGCAAGAGTGAAACAAGGTTGAAAATCAGCATGAAAAAGTGTATTTTGACCAACTATTATTGTCACCATATATTTAACTCTAGAAATACTTACATAAATATTATTTAACTAAATAATACTAATTTAAAGCTTTTAAGTCATCCTATAATCCATAACTATCAGGTTAATCTCCTCATTAATGTTTCACACACAGCATAGACCCTGCATGACTACGTATCACGATGATGAAAAAAACCAAAGATTTTCTCCCAGGGCACTAGAAAAAAAGCAAGATCTAAATGTGCATCAGAATTGGCAGCATTTTCCAGTAATTTTTCCCAAAACCAGATATGCAATGTTTAAGTCACAGACAGCACCACATTATCTGCATCTTCCTCCTTAACTCCTATATCATAAGAAGCCCTTCATCTTTTCTATTAAAATTTGCAATATTATCTATCTCCATTGAAAGTCTGTTATTAAATAATTTTAATGTATTTACTAGGAACCAGTTATTGAATTAATTAAGAAATCACTTATCCTCCTTACTATCAGTTTGGAAGTTTTAAAAACCCAGTATTAGGAAATTAATCTAGGATATTTTTGAAAATAATAACATGACAGTAAAAGATGTAAGCTTCTATTTTTTATTATATAAAAGATTCAAGCTTCTGACAACATAAGTAACAAATCTTCATGATTCTGCTTTTATGGTTTTCGTTTAAGAGGCTTTATAACTTCATAGCCTTCAACTTAATAGAAACCACACAAGAACTGTGCACTCTGTTCTCACCCCCACTACCTTACAAAAACATGAAACTACATTGACTCATAAATAGGGCAATTACAATTAAAGTTGAAAGTATGGTCAATTGGAGATCATTCAGATTCTATTTGTAACCACAAACAAGAAAAACAAATGGAGGGAGACTGGGTATCAAACCCCCTTACTTTAATAATTCCCTTAAGTCAGGAAAAGTAACACTTACAAAGTGTTGGATAACAGGTCCTTATCAATATGTTATGTATTCAGCTATTTGTCTCTAACTCATCCATTATATTTATGCTTTCCCTGCCTACTAAAATTCAGATGCTACAATAGAAAAAGTGATTTAATTTAACTTACCATACGCAGGTTTTGTGTAGTTCTTGTTTCAACAGCTCTTAGTAACTCTCTAAATCGACCAACTCCTCTTGTCAAGTTCCTGTATATAAACATAGAATTTGACAGCATTCCAACTTGGATGAAATAACACCTTAAAATATTATTCAATGAAATTGTTAAAATCCACGTTACTTTTTTTTCCCTTTCATAGCCTCACTGCCTTTCTGTGAGATAGACAGATAGAGATATATATTCATTTGGGAACCTTACCACTGGTTACTGTAACAACATTCCCTGGCAGTTTATTGAAAAAATAAACGCTTTCCTGATCAGTAGATAATTCAAGGGAAAGCAAGGAAAAAAGGTAAGAAGCAACCACCTCAAAAAGAAAAAAGACAAAATGAAGTTGTTCTCATTGCTACAGTAATTTCAGTTTCAATTATACTAGGCTACAAGGATAAACTTTAAAAAAAAATTCCATTTTAGCTGCCTCTTGACACCTTGAAACAGGGAGATTAAAAATGAGTAAATCTTGTAACCCTGAAAGCAATACAAACCATAAAATTTTGAACTCCTTTTCAGAAGGGAAACAGCACAAACAGATTAAGGCCCACTATGTGGCCAGAACAGGACTGGGGGATCAGCATTCTGTTCTTGACTCTGACTGGCTTTTCATGTGGCTTCTGCAACCCAACTTTCTCCATCTACACTTCTTCCACATCTGCTGCCTAAGCATCTTTTGCAGAGAGTCAAGGTGAACTGGTGAAGGACTGCACTAGCTTTTTTAACAACTGAAATCTGCAACGTGAACAAAATCGATAGGAAAACCATTTCATTACTTCAACTTTAGTTACAAAACAAAATTATTTGATCAAAAGTATATTTTGTATCAAATCATTGCTGTTACATCATATGTTGCCTTAAGGTGTGATGTTATGTATAAGTTGCATAACATTTACCTAAGACAGAGGCAAAAGAGACAAGAAATATTCCATATTGTGTAAACTCTCTGTAAGTAAAAGCACTGTGGCACTGCACTACAAATAAGATGTTAAAACCACCTTCCTTAGTCTGCTGTCTTTATTTAAAAATATTTTAAAATATTGACTTTTGAACTGCAGCTTTGTACAAATTAAAAAAAAAAAAAAAAGCCAGCATTTTTATTCAGATACTTTCTTTAAATTCAGTTGCAGAGCACCTGAAACTAGTGTTTGATGCAAGATATCTTGCTATAGGACTGTCGAACTCCTATCACTTTACCTAGAGACCTACTCATTTATTTTACTCTTCAGATTACATGACAGCACTCATCTCTGTTCTGTTTCACATAATAAAGGATTATCAGGATACTTCAGAAACTTTAGTTTCCACACATCTTTCACTAGCATAGACATCATCTTTCATCAGCACAAGTTCACCTTCTAAAATATATATAAGCTTTTATTTAAAAGCTCATTTAAAAAGAAGTAGCATTTAACAAAAGCCATCTGAATGGCCAAAAGTTATGCCAAAGAATGCCATCAGTTGGCTAAAAAGAAACAATCACCAGTCAGACATAAAATAAAAATTGCTTGTAAAAAGCCCACGTGCTACAGCAGAGTTTGATCATAGAGTGACCAGCTAGTACATACTAAAGAAAATTCATCTTGTGCAAAAATCTGCATGGAAACAACTGTGTGAAAAAACAGGCAGCCTCAATAGCTGATGACTATTACAACAACTTCATACACTAAGGAAAGACAAAAATCATTAGGCCAGATTTCAAGAAAACCTCCAAACTCATTTGAAGCTGGATACATTCAGAACCTTTGGAAAACCAAAATACATATCATTTAGCAATAGCACATTCCAAATATTTTAGAGAACCAAAACCAGTCCACTGGAATCCCAGCTTTAAGTCTTCTGGTCTAAGTGGGTATTTCTCATTAATGGAGTTCTCCCTCAAAGACTGTATTGCAAAGTCACACATGTGTCCTTATAAAGAGATTTTTCAAAGGAAAACAAAAAACAAACAAACAAAACCAAACCAAACCAAACAAAGCAGACTTGCCAAAAAAATGAAATGCTCCCTGCAAAACTGTTCAAAAAGAGTTATGAGCAAGAACTTGTCAGTTTGAAACCTGAATTTGCCAGTGCAGATGAAACACATACCATGTAGTAGAACTTCAAATCACAATAACTCCGTTATATTTTAGGAATTGGCATTTTTTCCATATGAAGTTTTTCTTTTGATGCGTTACAAGAACAATAACAAAACACCTAATGAAAACACAAGCAATTTTCACAAGCCCTTGAACACTTCATGACAGGTTGTTTTTAGTTACCCATTACACTTCTTAAGCATCTGCAAGAGATTGAAGCTTGTGACTGAAGTTCTACTGTATCATTGAAAAAGCAGTAAGAAACAAAGCAGTTAAAATACTGAATTAGCTTTTGCTTCATAAAGCATTTAACAGTGATCCACTGCACACGTCAACACAAACACAAAACAGATTTGTAAAGCATTTTCTACATGGAATTTACTAAAACCAGACCTCTAACTACAATCTAAATCACTCTAAAATTCAGTTAAATGCTTTTAGAGACAAGAAATGAAGCAAAATATACCATGAATAACATGGTAGATCTCCACACCACACTGCTTTTAGCAAAGTACATTTCCTGTATTTGTTAACAGTTTGTAACATTGAGAAGAGTGGTGGCTATTCTGGCACCAGACTGGGACACACACAGCTTTTACCTGCTTTCCACTATGGTGTGCTTTCATGTCAGCAGTTCACACTGTGCTCATTGAATGCCAGAGCAAACAGGCACTTTAACTCGGACAGCAATGTCCCACAGTGTCTGTAAACGACTTTGAGATCCCTTCCTCTCACAGGACAAGGAATTTTAAGGTGCATTAACACTCACTTGGAACTGACACGTTTTCAGCGATTTCAGACAAGACAAAGACAGCCCACAGATGGACACTAATAGTTACATATATGTGTGTTTATACGACTGCCTCCTGCTACAACATGCTCATATCAACTTCTTTGAATTGTATCTTCCTCATTTTTAAACACACACAAAAAGCAGAAAAGAACGAAAGAAACTGCTCAACAAGAAGCAGTCTGAGTGATATTAGGATAAAAAACCCCAAACACTATTCCTTATAACAAAATTAGTGAGATCTAGTAATTATATACTCAAAACAGACTAAAAAATAAATGTTTTAAAATTAACCTTAGAAAGGTTGATAAGATTAATTTATTCTGTAGTTACAGCATGTTTTGGTGATATCTTCTTCATTAGTGAGAAGAGCTTTGTTTGTCAGGGATTTCTTTTATGTTTCTCAATCAAAAACCCCAAATATTTAATCCACCACTGCCTTTTAATGATTAAAATTTAAATAAAATAAATTTTTGCATACTGAGCTATAACAAACCTCATCTGCTCTGCAATTTGGTGGCTAAATTTTCAATATTTCTCCCATTTAAGAGAGAAATGCATATCTAGAACCATGTTGGTGAATGGGCTGAGCTACTTACACTACCCTATTACTTCACTGCTGAGACTTACTGTAACAATTTTAAAAATACTCATCTTTTAAAAGGAGAGAAATCAATAACAATGAAATCTACAGAGCTTGACCAAAGTGATGAAACTGAAGTTGTTTTTGGAACTGAGCTACTTCCATCTTCTCTTGTGCTTCCTCTCTCTGTCTATATTTATAAACAGAAAAAGAAATGCAACGTCTGTTGTCATAGGTACACTGCAAGTTTTAAAGTTTGTTTTTTTACTCTCAAAAATTCAAATATGATAGGAAAGAAAGGAATCATTTAAAGATAAAAGTGAAACTTAACATGCGTGCCAATCAGAACAGTAACATTTCAATAACTTCAGTATAGCTGACATGATTACAAAAAAATATAACTATTAAAATCCACACACTCTAAGTAATTACTTTTAGCCAATTAAGAGTCATTTATACAGCATTAAGGCCCAAAACAACATCACATTAAAAGAAGTTACTTCATAAACAAAAAGAAGAAATGTGAGATATCAAGAGATTAATTCTTCAGCAGTAGAAGAACATCCTAATACCGAGGTATGCCATTTACCATACTGCTTTATATAACCCTACAAAGATGAAAATACAAAAAAAATTTAAAAGGACTGCAATTCTATGGCTCACTTCCATAACTTTATTAAAGGTATGACCAAATGGACAAGACTACACACTCTGCACAATGGATGGTGCTTTGGGTGGTTGTGACTAATATCTGTGTCTGTTTTCCATCAGGTTTAAGAGAGTGGAGAAGTATAACTTAATCCACAATTAGAAAAAACATGCTGGTAAGCGTTTGGATATCTACCTATGGAGGCAACATAGTTGCAACTTCAGACAGATCTGTTTTCCCTCTCTTCCTTTCATGCTTACACATTCGGCACACCCACAATACTATATAATTTTCACAAAACATTAATTGAAACTGGGCATTATTTTTCAAATAAAATGTAGAAAATCCCTAATTTGCTGCCAGAATATTTTTTCTTTTTTTTTTTAAAGTCTACTTAAAAAAGTTATCATGGAATACCTCTCATTTTATCCATTATTAACTCATGCAGAAAGAAAAATCCCAGATATCTCAAATTTGCTACAGAAGATCATGTTTGCTTGATGCTTGAAAGTTCTTAACAGACATTTGAGCTTATAAATAAAATATCTTCAGTGTGCCATTAGAGCTACACAAGCCTAAGTATTCGAAAGAGCCCAATCAAGCAGCAATTCTGGCATTCATGCATTTAAAATGAAAACACTTGCTGCCTAGACTGCAGTTCCACTGGTAGTTAGTCCATCTAATGGTTCATGACCTGAAGATTTCATCCTCCCCATTTTCATCTCTTAGTGCTTGTTCCCTTTTCCCACCATTCTTCCTTCCTGGTATCTTCCTACTCTCACTTGCTTGCTCCTCTCTTTTCTGACAGCCAAACCAGCCATGATCACACCTTCCAGTGAATCAATTCTTCTCCTCAGAATGACAGAGAGCTATGATTTCTTTGACAACAAAACAACTCCACAGAAGAACCAAAAAAGCACCTGAACCAGCAAAAGGCAAACAAGGAAAACACACACTAGAAGGGTAAGGAGGAGAGTAGGTCTGGGGAAAATGACAATAGTAACTCCTCTGTCAGTGAAAAAAGCAAGAGTATTACGTAAAACAGTAAAGCGAGCATTTTGAGGGGAGCAGGGCAAGTGTATGAAATATTAACTCCCCTGTTTGAGAATCCAAGACCACTTAGTTTGCCAGCCATCACAACTGAACATAAAACCAAAACCTTCAATCTGATGCTTGCAAAGACAATCAACAGCCACTGTCAGCAAGACATGTAGTACATGGGCTAAAAAATGCTAAGTATCGTCTTGGAAAAAGTGAGCTGGAGTCAGAAGTCCAACTACATATTATTAAGAGTATCAGTCTTGAACATCAGATTCTAAAATTACTCTCTCACTATTCTTTGTACAACTAATTATTACAAAAGTTGATTAAGTTTTGAATCTGTGATCCCTTCATTTTTATATCCACCTTAGTCTCCCATGTAGCACTGTCAGGTATCCTATCTGTAACTTCAAAATGAAATCTTATTTTAAACTCTTGAAGTTATGACACAATTCTGAGCAATACACATACAGTAAGGTTTGGAAGAAAAAACATCCATTATGGATGATTTTATCTTGAATATCTGAGGGAATAATAACTTCCTTTCATGTTCAAATAAAGTTTTTTCAATGAAAACTAACAAGTAAGAACAGTATTGGAAACAAGGATGAGGAAAACATCTGATATGACAGACAATAAAGTATCCTTTGAAAACTTATTTTTGCTAGAAATCACAGACAAATTATTTTTGTTCCTATCTTTACTATACCCTTTCCTTAGCTTCCTTACCATACAAATATGAAAGCAGGTATACAGAGAACAAAGCTGTTTTGAAAACTGCAAGAGAAGTGATTTTGTTTGCTTTCCAATACACAGCAGTGATATTTTACATATAAGAAACATGATACTTTGTAGGATTTCAATGTTCTCATCTTACTTTCTATTCTTTACTTAAAAACCAACTTGTTTTGAGATTGATGTAGGATGTGCAACGGGATGTCAAGAGATGCAGAGTGATGGGCATCTAGCACTATATTCTAATACAGCAGAGAGCTGATCTTACAGGATCTTCATGTGCATTTATGTCAATCATTTACATAATTCCTTCTCTCATGAATTTCATTACTGTAAAATTCCTAGCTCTGACCACTGTATGGACATACATGTGGAACAGAAGCACCTACAGACTGCCCCCCATCCTATCCACTGTTCCTCTCTTTCCAGAAAGAGAGCAATATTCTTATGCTATTTCTGTTATATGAAAGAGTGAAAAGAGAAAAACAGATAAAAGAAATGCTACATAGATAAGTCCCATACTCTAAGGAGAGCTTTTATTGTGGTTATTTAAAGTCAATATAAACCAATTACCTCAATTGTATGAAAAAATTGGAAAAAATTTGTTTATTTTTTTATTCCTTTTTTTCAGGGCTAATTTTGTATGGAGAAAAAGCCACTCTATAAGAAACAACTTGCTGGAAGAGACTAGGAATGTCTTGCTTCCCTATGACTGTGCCAGCACAGGTAATGGCCCCATAAGGAGTACAGATTATCTCTGGGATCCTTAGGTTTTGACTGAGTATGTGAACCATGATGGAGACTAGACCAAACTGCAGTCTGGATCCTGAGCAATATCCTTGGAAGGGGTGTAAAATAAAGGAGAAGCCAAAAAATAGCTCTGAGAGCTAGGTAAGTCTGTTTTTCACATGATGGCCTCCTGACTTTAGACTTCAACCAGAATGCCATTTTGCTTCAAGATCATACATTTCCAGTATATTTGTGAACATTACTACATCAAAAATAAAAACCATAAATCAGACAAAATTAACTTGTAAATCTCACAACACAGCAAATACTAGGATAGAAGAAACACTGGGTACCTAAACAGCTGTCCTTTCTCGGGGGTATTCTTTCAAAATAGCTATGTTAAATACCAATGTCAAAGTTCCTGTGCTCACAGCTTTCCTTGGAAAAATATCAAGACTTTGAACTCCTTCCCTGAGAAATTACAAAGCAACTATTATACAAGTTACATAATCAGCCTGAAGGCATGTAAAGTTACAGGTTTCAGAACGATTTTAAAAAACCACAAACTCTACTTTAAGTTTTAGAATAACTTCCTCAACTTCTTTGTTACACATTTCCAAGCTGAAGTGTTCCTCATCTCCCAAGTGAAAAAAGAATATGTAGTTTGTTTCTTTAATAAAATTCCATACGCTTCAGAAGAAACCATTAATTTCAGTTTTTGAGTCTTATTAGCACTTTTCTGGTTCAGACTATTTCCACTTCAACGTTTTTTTTGCTAATTGCATTTCCATGTATTTTCAAAATACCACCACTTAGCAGAAAGGCTAAGTTAAATTTCAAGAACTTCTTAGTTTTTTATACAAGATAATGCATACCTGAAAGATAATCACTTAATCCTCTACAAAATCTTGATTACTTGACTTAAAAGAAAATCTCTGTACAGTTAATAAATGAAACAGAAATTTGAAGTAGATCAACCAACTTTATGGGTAGGCAGCAAATAGTCCCTATCTTACTGTTGAAATTATGGTCTTCCAGCTCATATAAAAGTTATCTTACTCTCTTTTCTGGTTTGAGCCTGACACATATGTACAAAAATGATTTTAGATTACATTCAAACTGAAGTATGTTGCAAAGCTTATTAGAAAGATCTCAAAGCTACTTTCTATAAACCTAACATCGGGAGGGATGACACATTTAAAAATGAACAAAACATCCTTAAAATAGATTTATTAAAAAGCAAGCTATAATTTATCCCTATTAGAAAAAGTATATAGTTGAAGTTCTCTTCAGTTCTGGTAAAGCCAAGTTAAAAAAAACCAAATCCTAAAAGCAGCCACATAACAAGTAGCCTGGAACAATTACCATATTAGGAAATACTGAAAGAATTCTGACTCCGAATTAAGGAAGGAAACTAAAGGATGCAACAGCAGGAATATGTAAAATAATAATTGTCACAGAGCTATTTTTCCTAATACCTTGCCTCGTATCATACGAGAAAAAAGGTACTATCGGCCAATGGAACTAGAAGAAGAAATTCAAAATTCTATATATAATGTGTAATTAGCTCGTAATCTGCAAGAGTTTATCATCGTACTAAAAACTAAAAAAAAAAAAAAAAACAAAAACCAAACAAATAAACAAAAAAAAACAGTTTGTGTAGGAGTTAACAAGATCATCAACAACTTCACTGTGAAGAATTAAAATGTACATGCAATAAAATCACCTTTCAAAGCTCACACCAGACCAGCTGATATGGTCTAGGAAAAACACTCCTGTCTGGATATTCCTTAACAATCCACTGCATGACTTCTTTCATGCAGTTGCTTTTTGTTTTCTTCATTAATTGCAATCTGTTATGTCTACTGCTGGTTGCTTTTACACAAAACATGTCAGATTAAATGCACCATTTCCATCCCTGGCCTTCAATCAAATGTGGACTTCTTACCTTATTCCTAACCATGACGGCCATTGGGATTTTTTCAGTAACTGTATTTTATTTTTTTTTTTTGTGCAGACATGAAAACAGAGAACTTATTTTTAGCTCTGGTAAATGAAAAAAGTTAGCTTTCAGAACATTCCATTCCTTCTGCAATTAAATTATGAAAACATAACTAAAGTGTAACTCTCAGATCATGTTATTGCAACACTACTTCAATACTTTAAGAGATTTCAAAAGTGCAGTGATCATTTCTATGTTGAAATTCCTGAACAACTTAAAACTTGGATTACCCTACCTTCAGCACTTTAAAATCTCGAACTCATTACAGACACTGCATGATTCATCTCCAGTTTATGTATTTGAAAAAACAAGAAATATTTTTGGTATGAAACAGTAGTCCTATCAAGTTCCATATTTCAATAAAATCATGTTTTCCTAATGAAATAAGAAGCCCCAGAAACAAGTTTTTAAACTATGTGATTTCAACAAATGTCAGAAATGTACTTAAAACCCATTTGTACAGAGTTTTATTTTTAAAAATGGAGAATTGTATTCTTTTTCTCACTCTGTGTGGTAACTGAATTTATTTTTAGGCTTTAAAGCAAAGCCTTATTAAAATAAATTATAAAGGAAGTCCCATGCAGAATCTAAAGGGATCTACAGAGCAGGTACAATAAAGATTGTATACTTGTATACATACTGTTGATCTTCATGCACATTTATCCTGCAGCATAATGTTAAAATAAGTGATAACTGAAGAGATTTGGAAAAAAATTACAAAATCAAAATTATAAAAATCAAGAGTTTCAATATGTTGACAATCACTTTTTAACAGTGTTCAATAATAAAGTAAATTTCAAATTGTTAAAGCCTAAGGTACTTTAAGTTTATACATTTAGTAAGCAAAACTATAAAATGCTTTCTGATTACTAGATTTTGACTAAACAGTTTTCCAATATGTAAAAAAAATACAATATGGGCAGCCTTACTATTTTAATCAAAATGTTACTACTTTATTAATAGGAGACCTCACAATTACAGAATCCACAATTGCTAAAAATGATGCCCAGTTAAATCACGAATACAAAACCTAAACAAAAAAGCAAACACAATAAAAGAAGACTCAAATCTCACCCATTCTTGAAATATAAGACATGTGCTCTTTGAAGTCCTGTTTCCAGGAAAAAACCAAGCTCTTGTTCATGTGCAGTGGGCCCTGGCTTAGGGCTTCTGTTTTGTATGTTGGCATTAATTACCTAAGAGATCAAAATAAAAGGGGGGGGAAAAGTACATTTAGGAAAAAAAAAAAAAAACAAAAACAAAAACAAAACTTAAAATCAAGGTTTGTGTACTTTTACCTGGAAGCTAATATATAATGTTGGAAAAATCTTTGCCATTTGTAGGTGGCGGCTAATAGACCATTTCTAGCTTTACCTCCACTGCCACCCAAATACAAACTTTTTTGCTCTTGGCTATACCCTTAGAGATAATTTATTTACCAAGTAGAAATACTGCTAAGTAAAATGTTATAATACTTTTTCAGAATTTTTGTGAAGAATGGTATACAAAACAGAAGAATATGAAAAAGCATATTTGCAACCTTATTCAGTAGCAGGAGATGATGATATTCAAAAACCTAAAACTCTCCTATTTGGTTAGAAAAGGCTACTGAAGAGAGCAGTAAGAAGATTAAAAGCTATCTCCAGAGTGATTACCAAAAACAATTTAGAAATAATTGTATTACATCAGCATTAAAACTGCTGCCGAAATGTAATCAGCTTGCAGTGCACATAGTCTACCAGCCACTACAAGACAATAATAAAACAGCAAAACCCCTCAGAAAATAAAAACCTGCATGTATTTTAACAAGTTTGAATTACTTTTTTCCCCCATCACACTGGTTTTCTTTCCCCTTTCTTCTGTTTTTCATGACCCAGCTGTCTCAGAATCCCTTCAAAGACAGCTGTCAAGCACAGGCCTGAGGCTTGCAGGCAATGGGTCTGAAAAACAGATCAGATGGATATTGCAGCTCACTTCACTCATCAAAGAACAGAGCCCCCAGTGCACTGCATTTAGCAATATAAATGCACCTCAGAATCTAAATAAAAGGCAATAGTGTATAACTCCTAGAAATAAACAGTAACACAAATTTCTTTTAAAAAGGCATTTATATCAACCTTTAAATCTTCAATTTAAAAAATCAGCCCAGCTTACCCTTTCTATCTCCTGAAGGTACAAGAGAGCAATATCCCCAGCCTTCTCATAGCATGTAACAATCTCCTGCTCACGGTCCACATGGAGACTGCTCACTGAGGAAGATATTGGCAGCTTCTCAAGACAGAGACCTTGGGAGGCAAAAAAAAATTCAAACGAAGCATTAAAAACTAATGTCATATAATATTAAGAGTTAAGACATAGTCTAGTTTAAGCCCCTTTAGCCAGGAGAAGAAACAAAGGAAATGAAGGTATGGTCCCCTAAAACAGACACTAATAAATATATAAATAAAAATTACTCCTCCTTAATAATTATAAGTCCAGAAGCAGTAATTTCTTAAAGCAATTTGGATGTAAAATACATTATGAGAACCTATCATAAAAATATATAGTGTCCTTCTATACCAGTTTTACATTACTATGTCTTCACTTTTCCAGAATGATCATAGAAACCAAAGTACAGTGATGAAAGACACTCAAGGTAATGTTAACCTAGTCACTGTGCAAGACAAAAGCATCTATAGAAACAAATACACTTAAAATAAATAATGTGTTAGGAAGTACAATTTTTGTATTTAAACTTAGAAGAGGTAGTTCACTCTCATCAAGGCCATGTAAGTCTTTTCCAATAAATACATTAAGTGGTGCTTTAAAGAAAAAGAAAAAAAAAAAAAAAAAAAAAGAAAAACCTTCACTTGTCTCAAATAAAAATCTAACAACTCTTACTAATCAACACTAACTCCTACACAAGGCACTTCTATTACAGTTATTTTCAAGATAATTAAAGTGCTGGAAAGGACCTCGAGAATATAAATCCATTTATCTGATACAGGAATCAACCAACCCCTGACACTTGTCTAACCTATTCTTAAAAGCTCCTGACAATAGGGATGCTCTGGCCTTCACATGCAAATTACCATAAAGCTCAACTATTCTCACAAATAATATTTTCTCCTAGATGCTAAATCTCCCTCTCTAGATTAATTACTTTGATTCATCCTCACAGAGATGTTAATCTGTTCTTCACAAAACTCTGCAAGTTAGAGCATGGTGCCAATAATGCCAAGGTCATGGGTTCAACCCTCCTATGGGCCATTCATGTACAAGCTGGACTCCATGATACTTCTGGAGGATCTTGATCCCTTCCAACTCAAAATATTCTTTGATTCATCTAGAGAGAGAGACATGCAACAAAAAAGTCAAATCTCATCAACTTCTCTCCCTATGCTTCCTTGACAACTAATAATTTTTATCTCCAACTGGTTACCTGTGCCTTGAGTCACTGTGCCAAAATGGGGTACATGACTTCACTTGGAGGCCTCAACAGCACTGAGCAGAGAAAATTAAAGACTTCTTGGTTTTCATAAGGGACACTTTAAAAAAAGTAATAAAAATTAGCTAACTTTGGTGCCTTCCCTTACATATTAGTAAAAAATATCTTCATTTATGATCCACAACAGACCATCAGCTCATATCCATCAAGCCAACTATTTCATCTTATATTTACTTGAATAATTAATTGCATTTGAGGTAACACTTTCCACATGTTAAGAGATTTACTTCGGGTCATTCTTCTTGCTTGTCAGAAGTAAATGCTAGTCCTAAAGTGACTTCAACTGCTCCCACATTAATACAATCCACAATTTAAATTACTGTATTCTCCATTCATCACTGAAAGTTTTGAGAATCCATTGCTGGAGAAACTAAAGCCAAAACACAACAAAACACTTAGTTATATATTGGGCACATGTTCATAGAATGCTAAGTAGTACAAATCCAGTTTGGAGAACAGTTTATCAAAGGATTTCTGTCAATCAATACAGTATGTTTCATTACAATTACAAAAAACAACTTGGGAAGACACAGCTACATAACCTGGAGTTTATTTATTGATAAACTCAGAATTGTGAAATATCTGTGGCCTCCACATTATTTCAGAACATCTATTAAACTTCAATCTCTGTAAAAGTGTAGTTTATATGTATTTAAAAAATCTAGCCAGATTTTTGGCTTGAGAAGATGCCTTAAGTCTGTATCACAGTTTGTTGGTCACCTTTACCCTCCAATCCACCCTTTTACCAGTAAAAACAAAAGGTATCTTACAGCTTTATATGCTATATATCCTGTTAACACAAAATCCTTAATCCAGTATAAAGACCCCTGCTAAAGACAAAATAATATCCAATACGCTTTTCAAAAAAACTATGCATTCCTAAAGCACAGCAAACACACAAATTGTTTGTCTCTTAAAAACCTGCTATACCTGAGTACAATAGACCCTGGGTGTTTCTGACATGTCATACTTTTCACCTAGCATACCTCTATAAGTTAACTATATTTGCAAATAGTCTAGAGTAACCAACTAACCTGCTTTTTTTTCATTTTTTCAATCAAATTACAAACATCCAAGAAACATTTTAGTGCCAATAAGTAATAGACCCCAAAGCAGCAAGACTTAACTACAGAAAAAAGTCATGTCTCCTTGTACTACAGTAGGTTTGAAGAGATCCTATGAAAAGGTCTAAATATAAGGTTGATACTGGATAGAAAGTTTGCAGTGTCCTACACAAACACTGTCACATTCAGAAGTGACTAAAGAATACAACAAATGCTGTGCAACACACACATCAAGTGACTGAAAGCACCAGGTAATTTGTGTGTGCATCACTCCTCCCCATTCCTACTCTCCCATACTATGAACAGCCAATGCCCCTGAGTAACCATTTCCTACATGAAGCATATTACTCAACTGACTATTTATAGATCTGACTCAGATTCATTCTATTTTTACATTTTATGGCCAAAACTATAATATTTAAATCTGAAAAACTCACTATAAGGACATTTTCTTATTTCAGCTGAGAATTTTCATTATTATATGAAAAGACCTGTGTTCAGCCAAAAATTTTAAGCAATGCAGTTGGGACGTACTAAATTTTTAGTGTTCTTTGAAGAAGTACAGAATATTACTTCTTAGAGAAACACTACTATATAACTAGTATTCATCTTTTTTTTTTTTTCTGGTATGTTTATTAAACCCAGGAAATACATTTTAAGCATGTGATGCTTTGGAGAAGGAAGTTTATTTGGAGATCTGTTCTGAAATGACCACTAAAAAGAATGGTTTGCATGCTGTATCTGTTTTGATGACACAAGTAAAAACTGCAATTTAATGAAAACATATCAACTAGAGGAGAAACCTTTAATAAATTATGCTTTTCATAATTATAATTTCATTAAAACAAGTCACTTCAGACTACTTATTTAATTTTTTCTTAAATACAGATGAAATGTAATAATAATGTATTAAAGTATATAAAAATATTATTTAATTTTAAATAGATATATACAGCAACACAGTGAAAACACTTATATGGTATACTGCCCACTTTCTCATAAGAATACTGAGAGATGATAAGAAGTTAATTAAAATAGGGATCATTATATCAGGACCCCAAAACAAGAACAAGCAAATGGTAACACATAGAATACAGAAACACATGAAGTCCAAGAAAACAATATCACACTAAATTATCAGCTGAAGGCTTCTCATAGAATCAGACAAGTCAGTTCTCCCCCTTGTGATTCTTCTCCCACACCTGTCAGGCAGGAATCTGCAGCTCTCCCCACAAAAGGGCAGGCATTTCTTTAACTGCTTAGAGATATTTGGAAATAAAGTACAGGTTATTGCTACAAAATGTCACTGTATTTGTTGTAAAGGCCATAGCTATCACCTTATTTAACTTTTGATTATTTTGTTTTATTCTGCATTGAAGAGTATAATGACAACTGGTATGACAAGCTGAATTTGATATTCAAGGCTTTTAAGTTTAAGCCCTTCCAGTTAAAATCATCTTCAGATAAAAGCTTCCAACAAACTGGGTCAGTTTTCATTTCTGAAGACACTTATACATATCTAGTCCTGATATCAAGCAAGATGACTCCTGAGGGAAAAGAAAGTGAGAAGCAGTGAAACAAATACGAGTCCATTAAGTTTACATGTTTTGCAAGGTAACTCTAAAATTGCTTGCCAAAAGAGCAGAAGAGCAACAAACAGCATTTGGACAACAAAATAATATTCCTGATATTTAAATTATATGATAACTTGCAAAGGTTTTCCTTAAATTTTCAAAAAGTTACCCATATTTTGTAAAATATTCAGAAAGCAAATAAGAAACAGTTTTATCACTTACAATAAGTGATGGTCTATAGTCTCAAATCAGCAGCCAAGGTTACCCCAAGTAAACATTTTATACAAACAGAAGACCAGCCCAGCCTTACCACCAGATTTGCAGAAACTGACCACTACCCGACAGAGGAAAAGCTACAAACTACTGTTTTATATTTAA
Source organism: Erithacus rubecula (assembly GCF_903797595.1). Classification (NCBI taxonomy): domain Eukaryota; kingdom Metazoa; phylum Chordata; class Aves; order Passeriformes; family Muscicapidae; genus Erithacus; species Erithacus rubecula. The sequence continues at coordinate 44,622,028 of NC_136688.1, forward strand.
GTTAATAAACATGCTTTTCAAGAGAGAGATATAAAGATTTCTGGGTTTGCTTCCTGTTTTCCTTACATAGACATGTAAAACCCAAGTGTATTTGAGTATACAGCACTTTGTCTTCCCTACATGATATCAAAGTGTTGATATATGACATGGTAAGTGTTCCAAATGCTGTACACAAAAAGCCCCCTTTCACCTCCTTCTAAAGAAAATTCATATTTAGCATATTGTTACTGCTATCAAGAAACTCCCACAGTTTATTTCTGAACTTAGAACACACACTGCTAATCCCACTGAAAGGAAGGACTAATTAAGGCCTCAATCAAAGATTTTTCTTGCTTGCAGAGAATTTTTTTAGAAAGCAAAGCATGGGGGTGTTTTTGTCTTCAATTCCCTAGTGATATTTGCAAAGTAATTATTAAAAAGAGAAAGAGAAATAAAGAATAAAGACTAAGAAGATACATTTATAATAAACTATCTTTTACAGTTCCTCCAGATACACTGTAGGGATTGTCTATTGGTTTAGACAATTTAGGGAAACAAAATAATTTCTCTGATTTTTAAAGTAGCTTGTAGTGCCATCCCATTATGCCAAGACTCAAGGGAAGAAGTCTCCAACAACTGTCAGAATCCAAGTTCTTCTATTTTATGGCTAGTTTCATACACGTGCTTTCCAGAAAAGGCACCAGGAAAAAGGCCAAAAGGGTGAAAAACCAGAAATACTCTCTTCTTTTTCTGAATTTAATACCCAGCAGTCAATAAATACAGAACAATATTTTGGGATTTCTTTAAACATCATCTGAGACAACTGTTGAGAAACAATTGGTCACACTTTTCCCGTAAATGTTATACATTCCAATCTTTGCATTTTCTTAAGAAAGACTTTTACAATATTTTTTAAATAGAAGAGATTGGTATTTTCCTGCACAGGCATTTGTTTCTTAATAACCATGTGCCACCCAATTCTTGCTACAGTATTACAGTACAGCCCTGTAACAGGCCAGCATCTTGTGACAGGGCCGAAAAAGTTCAAACTAAAGACAAAAGCTGGAAGAAGGACTGGTTATTGTTGCACATCCTTGGGTGAGTGAACATATCTCTGATGAACACTCCCCCAAAGTAGAAATGCTGCACACCAGTATATATAACTCTGTCAAAGGAAGGATTCTGAAGAAATTCTAAAGACTTGGAAGAAAATAAGATACCACCAAACTGCTCAAGTCCTAAAGAGTTCTATTTTAGTTAGAAACATCGTATTCTCAGAGTTTAGCTTTCAAATAAGAGAGCTAAAATCAGTACTGAGAAAAGTAGGACAATATCTGGGTTCCTCCCAGTCCCTGCTCCAGCAGGACAGATGTCATAAATGTAGTCTGGGGAAAGTTTTAATGGCTTCCTAGCCATGGTCTGCAAAATGCTCACTGACAGTCTGCAACATTTGCACAGCAAGTCAGAGAAGGGGGGAAGGAGGGAGGGAGGGAGGGAGGGAGGGAGGGAGGGAGGGAGGGAGGGAGGGAGGGAGGGAGGGAGGGAGGGGAGGGAGGGAGGGAGGGAGGGAGGGAGGGAGGGAGGGAGGGAGGGAGGGAGGGAGGGAGGGAGGGAGGGAGGGAGGGAGGGAGGGAGGGAGGGAGGGAGAACTGAGTTCTTGACCCATTGCCTAATGAGTCTGGAGATCCCCAGCATAATTACTAAGCCAGCTTTCATTTAGCATTCTTCCATGAAGAGCTGCTTGGTGTCTGTTGACACAGGCTAGCAGTGCACAAGATCCCATTACAATTGCATATGATTAAAGTTAAGTGCAGCATCTTTTCCTAACTGCAAAGTAGCAATCCACATGCACCTGACACTGCCACTGAACCTAATGAGTATTTCCATGTTTCTGTAAACAGAACTAATTAATAGCCAATCATTTAACTTGGTAAATGCAACATTAAATTTGAATATGGGTCAGCAGCACTAAACACAGCCTCATCTTTCCCAACATACATAATCTAAATGCAAGCACAGTTATTCAAATAAAGATGTAGGCAATAAAGATGCAAAGTGACCTGCAACAATAAGGCTAAAATTCTGTAATGTCACAATCTAACTCATAAAACAACATCACTCACACACTTAACAAGAATTCATTACTGTATTGTAACACAGTCATCTTGACAGATACCTGAAGTAGTCTATGAATCTATCTATATATATTGTGTTAAAATCAAGTTTACCAAGTTACAGACTTTAAAAAAGTCAGACCCGTAAATCGTTATGTTCCTCTATCAGCATTTTTAGAAAGGGTCACTAATTTGTAATGCCAAATATTATAAATTTGTTTTTTCAATTATGTCTTTTGACTTAGGCAGCAGTATCAGAATTCTGTTACGTAAAATTTCAATAAGCTTATTTCCTAGTTAAATAAATACTTAGCATTTCAGAGTTCCTGAGAAGCTGCTCCCCCCAAAATAAGACCTCAATATCCCACTGTGCATGCATTTCAGCTCTGCTTCCATAAGCAAGTAAAATTGCTTAGAAACATAGGAGATACTGCCTGCACAGTATTTGAATAATGCCTATGCATGCTTTCCCGTATATTACCTCATTCATATACTGCTGAAAACTTGCAGAAACTTAATTGTTCTGCTCCCAGAGGCCACAACCCAAGGGGATTATTAGCTTCAGCCAATATTAAAATGGATTATAAGTACATGCTTCTGTATGGCAACAGTGCTTTTTTTTTTCTGATTGGCCTTGTAAGAGGAGGAAGTAGGAAAAGTTGGAGTTACACAAGCTTAACATGAAAAAAAAGAGACATACATAATCTTTACTTCTTCATGGATTCATAACTTGTCTTATTTCAATTCCTCATGAGTTACAGATACTCCTCAGTCTCAGAACTAAACACGGCCAATTAAATTCATCTAGCGAAGAAAGCAAACAAATAGACCCTAAAAAGACAAACTTAACCTTTTGAACATGGGAACCTCCTCTACCTATCAGAAAGTAGTCTTTCCTATGAGAATACTTTAATACAAAGTATTTAATACATCCAGAAATGTGCAAAACACCTCTACATTTTACTCTGAGCCAAGACTTGTCATCACAATCTCAAGTCTGTCTTTCCTTCCTCCTCCCCCTGCCCAGCCTCATTTCTTAGCTTTGCTCAATCCACATAAGACATCTCTAATAACTGATACTGATTTCCAAGTTATATTTGTGGTGGAATAAAAAAAAAAAAATCTGCTTTTTTCTGTACTGCTCTTTAAAATTTCATATTAAAGGTATGACATGCTCCTTTGACCAAGAGACAACAGCTTCAGGGAGCCAGCTCCAGCAATTTCATACATCTGCTCTCAGGCTAACACACTGCCACTACAGTCATACAAACCTGCCCATCTCCTCAGCAATGTCATTCTTTTATGCCTATTTTTTCTCTTCCTCATCACACCCTCTTGAAACAAGCTGGCAACTCCAACCATAGGCATTTTGCTGCAGAAAATCATTTTATTGGATGCTTCTTCTCTGCTTGTACGTCAATTGAATTTACAAGCAGATGGGGGAAAAACTAACCAACAGATCCAAGTAAGCATTCTCATGTTTTTGCAAATACTAAGTGGTCTATTGATTCGAAAACCTCCATCTTTTCAATTTATGTTTTACACTATATTTTACAAATATCCCACTGTATGTCTTCAAGTAAGACTTTGTATTTTAAAAAATAATGCATATAATACAAAAACTATAATTTTATTAACACTCTATCCCACACAACACCTTCCACATACCCATACAAAATCATTACTCAGAAGCCACAGCATCAAAATTAGCTCTTTCCTAAAGAAAACACTTGGTGCAATCAGAACTGCATGCTATGGGCATGAACATCAGTGCATAAGGTCAAAAAGATATGCTAGTCCATGAAGTTAACCACATAAAAGAAAAATCATCTTCTTCCACAACTCTATTTTTAACATGTGAATTTGAGGAAAAGTAAAGAAAGGCAGAAAAATATTGGAATTATTACCAAGTTTCTGAGGCTTTGCCTCATGGATTCACAGGTTAGTCTGCTCTTCTTTGTTTTAATGGGCACAGCAGCAGATACCTTTTCATCAGATGATCCTACCCTTAAAACCAAAAACTTGTCCAGAGCTATTCAGTCTGATAAAATACAGCCATGCCATTACCACCACACTAACAATTTTGCATACTTTCTCTAGGTGGAGCAACAGAAAGGAACCATTTTCTAGCATTTCTTGGGCACTGAGAGCCTGTGATTCCCAGCACACCAGAGGCTGGCAAAGAGCCACATGTAATGGAAATAGAAAGCATTTAAAAAGGTAAGTTGATAGGATTTTCCTAAAATTTTGTTGAAATTTTATAATGTTGCATTTTGATAAATCTAGCGAAAAACTTTCTTTGAAAGAGCTGAAGCAAGTTTCCACTAACTAGAAATTTCCAAGAAAATAATAACAATAATTTAATCTTCCTTGCTGGGTTTGAGAGTCTTTGAATCCTGGGCTTGACTTACTATCATTCCATATTATGTCTCTCATATATAGTCTCCTAAATGTGCTATCCTCAACTAAATCTGTAAGCATAAAGAATTAAAAGAATTCTTTTAAAGATATGTATATAAGCATTTAACTAATTTCTGTAATAAAAATATGAGGACCCCCTTCATAAGTGCACCACAGGCAGTAGATGGCTTAGTTCTCTGGTTTTCCCATCCATGTTCCAATACTATTTTTTCTCTCCACCACTGTCAGTACTGCTGTTCCTCCTTCCCTTCTTTTCAGCTGGCAGTAGATAAAACGCCAGCAAAATTCAGCTTGAGGCTGACCCTGAATCCATTTCATACTTTGTTGCATCCATACACACACACAGACCCTTCCTTTGCTGTGAAGAACAGAGACACATACTTTGTATGTTCCATGTGCAGTAGTAAGATGAGCCATCTGGAAAGCAGGTCATTTCCAAGGGTTTGCTGTAAGCTGTGGAACTGTCTATGGTTACAGTGCAACATGCTCATTTATGTATCCTGTAACAACTGTAGAAGAAGAAACATGTCAACTGATGCATCCCTCTCAATCTGTCACCTCTGAGATTACAGAATGAAGTCTCCCAGTGAAAAGCTAAGTACATGGAGGTGGTCCCACCTTAAGTAATGGAAAAAATATTAAGGGAATAAAAAACTGCTTGTTATCTGGTCTCTGCCTTTCTCAGTGGTAAGAACATCAATATTTGACCACTACACAATACTATACAAGACTGCAAACCCTGTGGAGCTGGACTAAAATGGGGAAATTTCAGCAGGAATCTTTCACTACTTCTGCATGGAGCAGCATTAAATGGTGCAGCCAGGCCAATGCTTGCAAACAGGCATGGACAGTCCCTCACTGCTTAATAACATGGTGCTATAACTGCCAAAAAAAAAATCTAAATACTCTGAAAAGTTTTATCTTTGTAAAACATACAAGCAGAAATATTAATTCCAGTGAAGCACAAAATCTCTGTAAGAATAAATTGTGTTTAGTTGGATAATACTTACAAGCCTCAGTCATCTCTGAAGAGATTCTGAATTCAGACTGCAAAGTTTACAGTCACTCTTAAAAGGACAAAGAAAAGCATCAACCAGAAACAGGGAGGAGAGTGAGAATTAAATGCACACTATTGGGTAGAAACATATGCTATTTAGTTGTCAACTATTCTAAACCTGTCCAGAATTTGAATATTAAATTTAAGAGTTCACAGTGATTACCGTCTCATTCTAGAACAGACAAAACACTATATTCTTGCAATCTTCTACCATGAGAAGAAAGACAATTTTTTTTTTTAATCTTCTGAGAGGGTTGGGGCAGCTCAGCTGGAGAAGAGAAGGCTCCAGGCAGACCTTAAATCATCTTTCAGTACCTAAATGGGCCTGCAAGAAAGTTGAAAAGGGACATTTTACAAGAGCATGTAGAGATAGGTCAAGGGATAAAGGTTTTAAATAGAAAAGGGGCAGGTTTATATTAGCTATCAGGAAGAAATTGTCTACTGTGAGGATGGTGAGGCACTGAAACAGGCTGTCCAGAGAAGCTGTGGATGCCTCATCCCTGGGAGCATTCACAGCCATGTTGGATGGAGCTTTGAGCAACCTGGTGTAGTGGAAAGAAGGTGTCTCTGCCCATAGCAGGCACTAGAATGAGATGATCTTTAAGGTCCTTTCCAATCCAAACCATCTTAAAATGTCATTCAAACTGGAAACACAATAGCAAAAAAAGATGCTCCTGAACATGAACAAAACAACAGTAAAACCAATAGTTTGCTCAGGTAAACTGGTAGCCAGTTACCCAATAGACTTGACAAAAGTAATGAAGTCCCATCAAGACAAATCAGCCTCATGACAGATTTCAGTGTTTTAAGAATAAAATTTGAAATCAGAAGAAAAAACCCACACATCTACACAGAAAATATGCTAGATTTCTGTTCTCAGGTTGGTTTTTTTTTAAATTCTAAGCTTACATTCTAGAGTAGAAAAGGTATCTGGTTTTCTATTTTCTAATACATTATGCCTGAAGAAAGTAAAATCCATAATACTAATTTTATGTGCAAAATCTATGCCACTATGGTTTCAACTGTTTTATATCCTTATGAGGCCAAATGAAACAGAGCCAGAAATGTTGAGCTCTGGGAAAAGATTCAATTAAATTCCTTGGAGATAAAAGCAAACTTAGGTTCTTACAGTCGATCAAGTCTGTGGAAAGAACATGACAAATTCAACAGACATCCTCATAGATTTAAAAAACAAAACAAAAAGAACAGCCAAAATCCACAAACCTGAGTGGAAGTGTACCCAAAGCAGACACTGCTCCAAAGCCCACAGAGATGTTGTTTGAGAAAACTGAGCAGATATACATCATATACAAGAATTCCCCCTATACTCCCACTTCCCACTTAAATCTAAAGAGTGACCAGACTTATGAAGCACCCTTCTGTCACTGGTACTAGTTAGCTCCCTTATTTCCTTGACATCTCTACAGGACATGATTCATGCTTGTCTAATGTTTACTGGAGGACTGTGTTGATAGAAAACAATCACACTCTTTCAAGACTAATATTAGAAACAATACGTGATCAATTGTCAGTTAAAGCTATAGAAGTCTCTCACTATTTTTTTGCTGCCTTTGATACACCTCTTGTCATAACAAAAAGTACATATGCAACCAAACCCATGCTTAAACACAGCAGACCAAAGCAAACACTTCACTCAGCAAATTCTAACAAACCCCTGGCATACAAACTACCATTTTCCCCAACAGACTGACCAGCCCTAAGTCTATTACAGTTTTCTAAACTGAAGTGGCACTGCCACCTTAAGACACAAGGCCAGCATTGCAATTTTCACTATACTAGAGTCGTAAAGAAAATAGTTTTCACCTTCACTTTCTGAATTAAAAAAACTATATTTGTATTAGAAAAGTTTAAAAATAAAAGTGCACAAGTGATATATTGCTTTAAGTCAGTTATCATGTTATTAATACTCTTCTCAATTGAGTGGTAATTTAGCTATGCAACCTAGCTTAGGCTGAGCATTTTAACATTCAGTAAAAGGCATCACTGTGAATCAAAGTTCTCCATTCTGCCCACAGCCACACAAAACTGCACCGCATTTTGTAACTCTTAACTTTCAGCAACAGTGACAATACTTTTAGTAACTAGCCATAGTTACTGTGACATTTATATAAGAAAGGACTTTCAAATAGACATACTCAAAAAATTTTATCAGGTGACAGCACAGTTAGAATATTAATTGAGGCAAAACTCTTGTCAACCTATCATAAACTAGGAACAATTTGAAGGACCCAAACTATCTTTTTATTTTATCTACAAATATTGCACTTCACTACTGTGTAGATGACATTCAAACTAAAAAATTCTTCATCTTCGGACAAGATGTAAATTAACTTTTAAAAAACTATTTCCACATTTTGATACTGGAAAGAGCAATCTCACCTTTTGTAGAATCCACATTTTGATACTAGAAAGAGCAATCTCACCTTTTGTAGAATATGCTTCAGCAATCATCCGTAGCCGATACGGTGGCACTGCAGTCAGCTGCAAGTCATCAACACCAACTCTGGCATATGTGTTCAGAGCTTCTTTGTAATCACCTTCCACATAGTTTAATTTGGCCATTATTAGGTTAGCTTCCTGTAGGAATTCTGGCTAGAAGGAAGAGAAATAAGAAAGGGTTTTCCCTGAGAAAATACACCTAATTCTTTCTGATAATTATTAGGTATGTTTCCTGTCACCCCCAGAATATTTCTTCTAACAAATGAACAAAATCCTGTCTTGTGTAATATTTGAGAAGCTTGAAGTAGTAATATTTGAGAAGCTCATTCAGCAAGCTACTGAAAAGCATTACCAGTCATTTTAGATATTTACATGCGTACTTACATGTGTAACAGAAATGCAGTTGGAAACCAGCTTTGCCAGGTGATAAAAATATTTAAAGGCAGACTATCATTACAACTCCTCCAATGACTTCTTTTTCTAACACCACAAGCACAGTTGAAACTAACATAGCATCAAAACTTAATGATCTATGTTCCACAGCCTACATATTTAATTTACACCATTTCAAAGTATCAGGGCAGAATAAATGTCTTAAAAAAAAAAAAAAACTAATGGAGAAATGAAGAGTGAAAAAAATAGAGAAATTAATACTCCCCAAAGCCACTGGAAAATGTTACAGATGACTGTAAAATAAGCTTATTTTGATCTCTGAAAAGATGGACGTTGAGTACAGAAGAAGTAAGCTGATATAGAAGCTACAGCAATAGTTAAGTAAAAGGACCAGAATGGTTATGAAAATTAGAAGGTACTGATAGAAAATGCTCTCTTGTATTTATCTCCCTTTCATAACCTGCAAATATAATTTAAGGAATCTTTCCTCAGTCAATTTCAACTTACATACCTTGAGATTTCCTCTATCAAGTGCTGCTGTGAGATGTTTCCTGATCTCAGTCAGCTTTGGCTGTGGGCCCCGGGGACTACCAGTGTGTTTAAGAGTCTTATCCTTCAAAAATTGTTCTAGTTTGGACTCCCCAAGAAGAAGCTCTGCCATGTCATCTGTAAAAATAACAAAATGCAGGAAGTATTAAAAATAATTTTATTTCACTAACATTGCCTGAATTTTTAACACAAACTAATCAAAGCAAACACAACATTAAGTACTCGGATTTATCATGTGTCATGTGATAATTTGTTTTACTTTTCAATTTATCTTTTCACTGCCTGATTCACTGTAGAATCAAGTCTCCTGTGTTCTAAGACAAAAATAATTAAAACATTAACCTCAAGTCAGTATTTTGTCCTTCCTCCTAAAAAAGTAGCACTTGATTCCAAAGCTTTATGTGGCTCTCTGAACAGGACAAGATATACTTCTGATACTCACTTCACCAAAAAAACTGGATTCAAATATGAATACTGATACTGGATTAATTTATTTATTTGAAGTTACATGACCCTCATTATGACTGGGATCACCATTCTCTGTAGATCTCCCTTAGACCTTTTCAAGGCTCCAGCCATCCCAAGTCTTCAGTATGATTGTCCATTTCTCATCTCTATCCCCATTTTTTACAGCTTACCACCACTTCTCAGACCTGAAAGTACAATGTAACACCAGGCTGCCCAGAAACTCTGCACCCAGCATGCTTCTGAAATTTAAAAAACTGGTAATGTGCTACCTCACCCTTAGCCAGGATCACTAAACTTCTTTTACTGAAATGTGTTGAGTTTTTCCTCTAGATGGAAGAGTGTTGTAAAAGTCATCATCCTTCTGGGACTTGAAAAGACCAAGTCATGTCTTGCAAACAATGTCTGAACAGAACCAGAATAAGAAGGTTCTATAGTAAATAAGAAACATTTTGGTAATGCATGAGAAACACATTGTTTGCTGCAGCAGGGAACAAGTGAGCCTGTGAGAACTGAGAACATTTATGACTTAACATGGCATAGAGTCTTTTCTGTGTTTAGAAAACAAACAAGGACAACACATGATATCAGAGTACAGCAAAAAGCAGGGAAAGGGGCAGTAGATGTTGCCAGCATAAGCACCTGGAGGGACCAGCATCAGGCTTTGAAATCCCTCACCCACATCCCTCCATTGCTCCAGCGCCTTGTGGCAGCAACAGCCACAACAGTCACTGCCACCTGCATCCCCTAGCAAAGGGCCCAAGCCAGAAATCCCAAACTGCTCCCCACCCCAGACACACAGGATTGTTTGAAGCAATTTATACTAGTTTTGCCATTTTTTCATTGAAGTCTGTTCAGACAAAATGAAAACTAAAATATATTCCAATGTATTAAATGAAGAAAAATAAATAAAACACATACTTCAACATTAGGGAAGGCACAGGATTATACACAGTTTTGAGCATTTCCACAGATTACAAAGCCCCTCCAGATGGCATTGCACAACATTGGACTGTTCTTCTGGTAGAAATTTTGAGCTTGTTATCTACTCATTTCCCTTGCAATTTTTGACCATTGAATCTGACCATGTCTCCATCCATATAGTCAGTCACTTCTCATCAAGAGCTGTCTGGTTGGTTTGTCCTTGATAAACCCATGTCAACTGATCCCAATCACCTCCTTATTCTACCAGGGCATACTTCCTAATCTTCTCAGGGCTTGAGGTTAGGCTGATCAACTCCAGTCCCCAGACCCTTCTTGCAAGCGGCCACATGTACCTTTTTCCAGTCACCAAGAACTACCTGCCATCACAAGGACCTTCAAATAGATGAGTGCCCATGCAATGGGCCAGCTCTTTCACACTCTGACACAACCCATCAGGCTATCAGAGGCTTGCATTCCCCTCTGCACAACACAGTAGGGCATAATGCTCCATTTTATGAGACTTTTCCATCAAACAGAGTTATTTCCATCAATATCAACACATTTTATGCAAGCTGTGATACATATATTAAAAAGCAAAAATGGTACAGACAATTGTATGATAAGTAAATTCTCCAAAAAAACCCCAATATGCTACAATGTTTTTTTTAAAGACACTCAGTATTATTTTGTTGCAGTCTGTTTTTGCATGTTCTTTCTTTTCCTTCAAACAGAAATCATAGCATAATTGATAAAAATCAACAGCCTCTATAGCTTTAGCTTCAAACTGCAAACTAAACAAGAAATTAAAGTGACCAAATCTAAACATGGTATTTCAGCCCAAATCTCCTTTGTAACAGACTTACTCCAAGTCCCACATTTCATTACCACAGCCACAGTATTATTACAAACAAATAGTAAAATCAGATATTATGACCAACATTACCCTGCTAAAAGACAGCTTTAGCATAACACTCTGGAGGACTGCACTTTCTGTAATTATTCCATTTCTCTGGAAATCAAAGAGTTTTAACTGCATGCACAGAAAAGACATCTGATTTTGTACACCAATTCAAGGCAGGCTATCTTGGTTCAAGGAGTTTAACAGTGTGTGAAAGGCTCTCAGAGATCAGAGCCTTACAAAACTGAACTTCAGTTCACTGTATGTAGTTAATTGCCTTTCAAAGACTTGATCACTGGGGGGTCCTTTCAGAACAGGTATTTTACTTATAATATTCAGAGAAGTCCTGAATCTGTTCTGAGTAAACAATTTTTGTTTATGAGCCTCTTTAAAAAGGGGATTAACAAACAGGAGTAGACCTTGAAAATAATGTTTTAGGTCAGCATGGTAATGTCCCACTTGGGAGAAGAACAATGAAGATTAATTTTGTTAATTGTATTTTTAAAGCTAAGTGGCAACTTTAAAAAAGGGTGAAAATATGTCAAACTGGTTACTTTATGTTTTAATGGATTTACAAGTTGATACTTTCTCTCTAATCTCTACTCATTGAAACCAAATTATTTCATTTATCTAGTAACATTTCTTTCCTTTTATTCAGTTCAATGTTTCACTGAGCAAGCTCCATTTCCAAAGAAGGTTGAGGAAACAAGATTGTCAAACATAGCAGGAAACTAAATGACACTCTAAAACAACAGCTTTGGTTCAGGAGCTGAAATACCACCAAGGCTGTTTACAAAGAAAAGAGTGATATCTATCACTGACAACAGTGTTTTTTAACACTTCAAATAGCAGAACTTCAGAAGTGCCAAAGAACAAAGTATCACGTGTCTTTCCCTCTGATATGCAACCCTTCAAGTAGGTCCTAAAAATTGTTCTGGTCCACACTGTAGTAACAAGCACTTCCTTAATTAAGTTTAATACAGTAAATCAATCTCTGTGGAGAAAGAGGTAAGAACAACTGTACTGTTGAGGTAAGAACAGCTATACAACAGCACCAGTTGCCACATGTGTTTTGTTTATATAAACTGCAAAATTGTCAAGGAAGTATGTGAAACAACTTTTGGATTCTTACAACATATGAGACAAAGAACAGGTCAGGCATCAAATAAAAGGAAAATAAACCTCTCACTGCCTGGTACGAAAATACGTACCTTGAGGCATGAGGATTTGCAAAACAAAGTGCTGAAATAATTTCTATTACTAATGGGGAAAAGTAACCAAACAACAGCACTGGCACACCTAGAACAAAGTGTAGCCATATCAGCTGCACCACAGAAAGAGGAAGACCAGGTTTAGAAGACCAAATTCTCACCCATTTGTGGGGCCACAACAGAACAAGACAAGGACAGACACAGACCTAGCACTCTGAAGAAAGCTTGTAAGATTATTTCTCTCTTATACACAGGAGAATTTCTCGCATTGGGGGAAGGAAAAGGAGAGAAACACGAAACCACCTCTGGAAAATTTAGTTAATCCTCTCTCGCCCTTCCCTCTCTCATCCTCCACCTTTCACCCTAAGATAAGTTTCACCTCTCTGATAATGACTTGAAAACTTTAGAAATTTGATGTTTCTAAAGAGAGGACACAAGAAAGAACAAAGCCTTAAGTTTAAGCTGGCATATACTCTGAAACTACCCAGGCACCTTTAGAGTAGAAGTAGTCTATAGGACCCAGGTATTTTGTTCCCACCCTTGATGCAAGTCAGAGAAGCTAATGACCCACACAGCAGCTAGAGACAGTCACAGTGCAGCAACATGTACTGCTATACTTTCCTTCAAAGTAAAGGTGGGAGAGGAGAAAACAGTGGCTGCAACTTACATACAGATCTGACTGAGCAGCAAAAGAAAAGCTCTTCTAGGTCATTCATATACAGCACAGCTCACCCTTTCCCTGTGCCACTGCTGTAGTCCATGAGACACAGCACCACGAGAGAGAAAGAGTTACTGTCAGACTGGCTTTCATCACAGAAGTGCTGCACTGGTGCAACTGCTGATGACTACACTTGGAAACAACAGGTCACAGACTGCAAACCATAAAAGCCACTGCAAAGCAGAATTTTCTTATTTACTGAGCCACTCGTCTGCTAAGTCAGTCCATCAGGGCCAGATACTGCAACAAATTTTAAATCAAATTATTACTGAGCAAGCACTTTATTAACATTGGCTTTATGCATATCAACCATTCTGTGCCAGTAGAAACAACATTCAATGGTGCTTGTAACAAAATTCCAATTACATGGACATTTCTGAAGGAAACCATTTATGAAGCCATAACTCTAGCTCAGTTTTCCTTTAGTTATAGCTATCCCTTAAGACATCCTGAAAAATTGTAAGAACTGTTTGAGAAGAAATTGCTTTTCTCTTTCTTCCAGCACAGAATGCATGATCTAGATTATATTCTTTTATTAGACGCTTTACAGAGACAGAATTAAACTGTGTAAAGTTGATAATAGGAAGTTTAGTGTTCCTTCAGCCAGTCTAAATAGACATTTCAGGAAAAAACAAAAACAAAAACAACTGTTCAAAAACAGTTTCAGTACCATGAAAACCAGTATCCCACTTTTAGAAAATTGATACAATTTTGGTTCAGAATAAAATTCTTGATTTAAAGAAAGATTCCCTCTTATTCATCTATTTCCCTACTGAAGAATTCATCAACAACAATTACTTAGCAGATTTAGGGGGTATTTGATGAATTACATCACAACTGCATTGCAGAACCATTTTAGACAAAAACAGCCTAACTTGCCCATCTGTTTCTGCAACATCACACTATCACTGAAACAATCCACCTGGCTAATAGGATGTTCTCTGCCTATAATCAAAGACAGCTCTGAGCACCTTGGAACCTCAAGACAAACTCAAGGATGCTTCAGGTGAAAGGCACATTTCTCTTAGCATTCAAAGCAAAATCAAGAAACACAGACACTTCATGTAAGCTGTTTCTTTCAGCTTAGAGAAAGCTTAGACATCTGTAGAAAACGGCTTGGGAAGTGCCTTGTGTAGACACAGCTATCCCTCTTTGCAATATGGATCAATATGAATCATCTTCAAAATAGAATACAGGCTAGCATAAATAGAGGATAGGAAAAAGCACACAATGACGTGCCTTTGTAAAACAGTTTCTAAAAATATCATAATGAAAGCTGCTTTGCTACTTTATTTTTAATATCTGCTTTTTAAAGCAAATTCTTTACCACAGTATCAGAATCTGAAGCAGCTACTCACAGAAAAACAGAAAAAAATTAGAGAATTACTCTTTTTTATCCTTGGTCAAGAATGATGAAGATTACTTATAACACTAACACTTACTTGGGTTAAAGCCACTGTCTATCTTGAATTATCCACAGATTCACATGCTAAAATGGAAAATAGTCATCTCTCTGATGAATGGTACCACAACCTCCAGGCACTTGTTAAAGAACCCAAGGTTGTTAGCAGGCTAGGTGAGAGGAATATCTAGCTCTAAATTCCTTTCTAAAATTAAGAGTAAGGAGAGGGAGAAAAAAAAAAAGAATGGCAACATTGCATAGAGCTATTTAAAAAAGCATAGCTGAATACAGATTAGGAGCTCTCTCTTGACTTCAGAATTCATTCCAAGAAGTGCTTTTAAAGTTTATTCAATTCCAGAGTACACCAAGATAAGTCCACAGTGAATGATGACGTAGTCTTAACAGAATTAAGGAACCTGCTTGCTACCTGTTGTTCTGTGGAGCACCAACTACATATTTTGGTAAGGTACTACCTTTCCTGTGGTGGTTCAGATAAAAACCAAAGCAAAACACTGAAGTTTGTCTAGATCATGACTACTATATATGTGGTTTCTCAAGTGTTCCTAATATTGATGCAGAAAAATTTTTAAGAGTCAGATAATTCCTTTTTTCAGAAGGAAATACTTGGAAGGCATATGGGAAACACACCTCTTGGATAACAACAGCTATCACAACTATGGCAACAACTATCAACAACCCTGCTCCAGTTATCAAGTCTCCATGCACCAGATGTTTCTCTGCAATTAAACATCCATATCATGCTGCTGTGGCACACTGGCAAGAATACACATGATCCTGTGCTAATAACAATAGTTATAGGTTATTTATGGAGCCTCCCTCAACAGCTCAACACCTACAGCAAGAAAGAGCATGGAGAAAAGCACTCTTTATTCCTTATATGCCACATGGCATAGATTAAAAGAAACATTTTTAGTATTTCACTTCCCTTTCCTCTGAATTACACAACTGCAAGAAAAATAGTGCATAATTAGGATAAAATCTCCTACCACAATGATATAAGCAAAGAGGCTCAACCTCAGACTCAGCCCTGGGGATCTGAATTTAAATAGGATATATTTGGGAATAGGAAATAAAGAGAAAAATCTACAGAATCTGATTAGTCAAACAAATTGTAAACAACCAGATAAATTTAGAAGCATGTTATATTACCTGATGTATTGTTTCACCCACTTTTCACCAAAGTCTTAAATATTTCAGGTAACTCAGACTCTTAAAAAGCCCAACAGTCCAAATGCATTGAAGTCTAAAGATCATGGTTATCATTAGTCTCAAATGAAGACACTGCATGAGGCAAGATTAGTTAGATGAAGCATGGAGCTGTAAAAAAATATGATACTGCTGCTTCAACTGCTCTGTCCTAGAGTCCAGAAAGAAAAAAAAAATAAAAAACTTAAGTCTTAACTTGGGACTAATATAAAAAATAAAAAATCAAAAATCATTGTAGGAAAGGGGCAAGAGGTAAAGAGGACAAGTATGAGATTTTCAGGATCCCAAAGGGACCATACATTGATGTGCAAAATTCCAGGAAGTTGAGATTTGCTTTGTAAACTCCCTTGTGGTGCTTCAAGCCTTCCCAGAGGGAAACTAGCTTGGGACTGAGAAAAGAAACTATTCCTACTCAATCCCTAAAACTCCTACTCTCTCTAAAGGTAAAACTGAAGGCTCACAGTACCTGAAGGGCTGCATGTTGCAGTATTTTATGGTGATTTTTCCCTCAGACATCCAATAACATTTTGGAATATCATGGTGCCCAAGTTAAAAAAAAAATAACAGCCAAACCACACATACACAGAAAACTAACAAACAAACAAACAAACAAAAAAAAACACCTAAGGAATTTTATCTAGGAGTGGTATGCATGCATCAAGAAGCATCCTAAAGGGGTCAATTACTCTATATAGTAACTAGACAAAGATTTCAGAATGAGGTTTATGTAAAACAGCTGAAAACAAGAAAAATCTTGCAGCCTCCCACAGAACATTTATTAAGAAGGCCATTTAAAAATTGAGATCTCTTCCAGAGGAAGATCTGGAAATCCTGGATCTAGAACTGATTTCATATTCACCTGGCAGAAAAAGCACGAAACACGTGTTTTTTACATAGGAACAAGTTGACTGTGCACTTAAAGCAGACATTTGCTTTGTTCACAATCTATCAGTAAGAGCATTGCCTTGAAGAGGAACATCAGAACAAGTCTCCAAGAACTCATACAACTTTGTGCTCAGCATTGAGCAAATCTGGAGCAGGAGCTATGTAAATTAAAATGAATGCTAAAACTATTCTTAGATTTCTACAACAAGGTTGACATTAAAAACAAGAAAAATAATACACATATATACAGATGTCACTTATGATTCCATCACTGTCTACTTAGTAGCAAGAATTCACAGCATCAGAGGATGGTTGAGGTTGGAAGGGACCTCTGGAGATCATCTAGTCCAACACCCCTATCCAAGCAAGACCAACTAGAGCAGGTTGCCCAGCATCTTGTCCAGCCAGGTCTCTGGAGACAGCAGAAAAGTATCCAGAGATTAAGTGCAGCCCAACAAGCACTACTGGTAGAAAGGTTGCACACTGATGCAGATGTCACACATGTAAAACCAGAAGCAGAAAATACAGAGTCAGCTGTTCAAAGAAATTTAATTTTAGTCACTAACAACTTTAATTATCTACAGTCATTCATTTCTCTGCCTCTTAAGTACACAGTGGGCATGGCTACTTTTTACTGTGCAGCTATATAGTATCTACACAATTTTCCTGCATGACAGCCAAAACTTGCTTTGAAGGAAAATATTATAGGCTTTCCAACCTATTTATGCATAGGCAAATTTACTCTCTAAGTATCACTACTACTGAAATTTATTTTATGATGACACATACTAATAATAGAAAACTGTTTCCAGCTAATTTTTTATATTCAAGCTCACCAAATTTTGTGAAATGTTAAGGCCATCAGAACAGTAAATAATCAAGCCAGGGCAGTCACAATGTATCATCTAGAATATTGATAGGCTTACAATCTAATAAAACTTGCCTCATGCAGTCAAATGCCATGTAAAACCAAGAAACAAGAATGTGTGTCATACCCAAGACTGGGAAACACAACTGTGGGAAACAGGATCACCATCATCTTTGAGTGCTTAACTGGAAACAGTTCTATCAACCACACTGAGGAAGAATGATCAAAATTTAGCTTCTTCCCATCTATGTTTTGTTTAGGTTACAAAGATCAAAGAGTGTCTGGGAGAACAGGAAAAGCACATGCTCTGATAGCTAGGAATTCGTTCCAATCTTGCTTCTTGCTATGATTTATTTCTCAAAGGACAAAACAGTTGTCCTGTTGCTACAAACAACAACAAAATAGTAGAGACTATTAGATGTAAGGCAAAAACCAAGCCATGCCATAAGGACAGGGGCTCTCATCCATTCTCTACCAAACACCTATACTGCAGCACAGTGCAAATTTGAGAGATTATAACAATGGAATCCAACTTTTGTTGTCACAAAAAGATAAAGAAAACGACTGACAGAAAATGAAATCACTAATTAATTGCAAGGTCAGAGGAGGGACATTTGTCATCTTTGGGTGACCCAAAGCTCAGATGAAAGCACTAGATGAGCCTCTGCTCCCCAGAAGGCAAAATCTTGCAGTTCTTTATCATTTCCAATCTTCTCCCAGCTTTTCAGGGCCACTTGGGGAGCCTCAAGTAAATTGCTGAAAGATAGTACCCTACATCTATAGGTACATAACTACCAGTGTAAAGACAGAAAGTATCTTTTGGCAACTTGCTTGATTGGTATTTTGGTGGGGTTCATTTTTTGTGGGTTTTTGTTTGTTTTGTTTTGCTTTTATTCTACCAGCAGTTCTAAAAACAACAGGTCCCTATTCTGCCTCTCCTTAAGCCCAGCTCTAATGCAGTCCCCATTAAAGCCTTGATTAATGCACACCATTTTCTTCCCATTAAGGTAGATAGACTGCAATTAGATAGTAAAAAGAAAAACAGAAGTGTAGCTGCAAGCTAAGCCCACACAAATCTGACTTTGAGATAAGGCACACTTAAAAGATGAGCTACAACTTGCTCATATAATTAACTGAAGAAAAATATGGGAGGGCCTGTAAGCTCTTGGTGTTCTCATATCTTTGCTGCCTTTGCAAAAGTTTTATGGAGATAAACCAAGTTATTGGTCTCAGGTGAGCTTTTATTTAGAAATAAAAGGGATTTCCCACCCACTTTTTTTTAATCAGCACAGTTTATAACTCTAGATAATATGAGACTAGAGTAAAGGATTTCACCTTATATATATCATACCAATCTCACACATAAGTCATCAATGGGGTGGGAACTTGCAGAAACTCATGCAACACTTCCTGAAGTAACTCCTGAGCAACTGATAACATTGCTGATTAGAGCAACTACTAAAAACTGCCACCATGCATTCTGCCACACATTTGCTAACACCAGAGATTCAGCATCTCCCTCCAGATTTTGCTAACAGCAGATTCAGCATCTCCCTCCACAGCCTGGAGTAGAGATCAAATGCTCTCCAATTATTAAAGGTCTGGCTACCCACCTCACACTATCAGCCAGACCTCCTTCCTCCAATTTATCTCAGCATTCTGCTACTTTACTTTTTACAAAGTTATCTTCAGTCACACCTTACCAGCTCAAATTAAACAGCATTCAGTGCAGAGAAAACTGTAAAGAATTGAACCATTAAATTCTAATATTTTATTCTCAAACAGACTGATTTGTGGGGAGGAAGAATGGCCCAGATTTGGCAGGGAAGGAGAAGGGCTCATACTTGGTACAGCTAAGGACCTTCTGCCCCCTTCTTTACCACCATGCAAATCAAACCCAAACAGAAGTGGTATCAACAATCCTGAGTTTATGCTAATTCATTTATTTCCCTATAGAAAAGTTAATCCTAACCTTTAACCCTTAAAGGTAGTTTAAAGGAACTGACAGCAGATATAATACAGATATATACCAGCATCCATTCATGGATAAATCTGGCTATCATTTCTTGTAACTTTTAAACAAGGCAAAAGTGCAATCAACCCAACATTACTACATGAGACATCCAATTTCTAAATTAATAATATATAGAAATATCCTTATAAATTTAAACACTTATAAGCCTCAAATATCCAAAATACTTAGTTCATTCCACAAAGACAACTACATGCTTCCTCAGAGTTCCCCTCACCTTTGCCCTCCACTGGCTGCTGCTACTGTTCATTTTTCACCAGCTGTTAAACTACTCAGACCCATATGGGAGGCAAATGAACTTGGCAAGCCAGCAGACTCAGCAGGCCCCAGAACAAGAAGCACAGAGCTTTTTGCTGGCCAAGCACAGTAATTCCCACCTCTGGTGTTCATCAACACAAGGAAGAAGCAAGGAACACATAACCAGAAGAAGCTGAGCAGAGAATTAGCAGCTAGATTAAAAGCAGGAAGAAAACACTACTCTGCATAATAGCAGTGAGGCACTAGACCAGCTTGGTTACTTGTGAAATCACACCCTAGCCTTTTTTATTCCAGATGAACACACAGTGTGAGTACAAGCAGATGATCCACATCATCACTTACACTGCTGAGACACCCCTGGCTATCTGAAGAAACAAAGCTGTCAGTCAAAAATAAGACAACACATCTAAGTACTGTCACCACCTTTGCTCTTCATTCAGAAAAATGTCTGTACTTAGTAAGCTTGTTCTGTAAATGTGACAATGAATGCAATAGGAGGAAAACAAGATAACAAATGAAGTGAGTCCTCCACGTCTACTTCTGCAGACATGCAAAAAGGCATATCACATGGTCTGCAAACTTTTCTGGTAGAGATGTCAATCTCTCAGGAAAGCTTTGCATATACAAACCACACTACCAACTGTATGTATAAAAACAAATAAATTTGGTAAACACCTTCTAAGTAGGGCATGAGTCCTAAGAGATTTAGAAATCTCTTGTTTACTCTGAGGATAAGCTTTAACCATACATTTGAGGTCTTGTATTTCACAAGGCTGAAAAACAGATGAAAACTGATAAGGTGTTTCTATTTTTAGGTTCTACTTATATCAAGATAAGGGAGCAGCATAAAAGGTGACAACAAAATTAGACATGTAAAATAATTCACAACCCTTTGCATTTGCCACTCTGCTCCTAACTCCTCTCTGTTCCATTACTCTGCCAGGCTAAATGTGAGGATAGGTCTAATAGGAGACAATAGAAACAAGGTGTTGAGAGGAAAGGCAGTCAGAGAAGAGATCCCAGACAAGACAAATCAAACAGAAATTGGATAACAAAAGTAGCAAGCAATTCACTAGGTAAAAAAACCATTGTGTTACAATGTTGGTGTATTTCCACCAGCAAACTTGATACCTATAGGTAATGTTCTATTTTCATGGCAATGTCACAATGCTCTTGGTAGCATATAGATTCATGAACTTCCTGGGCATGCATTCTCTCTCCACAGCAATGCAATACTTCACACTGCCTATGGTTTCTACAGAACTACATCATTCTACCTCATTTAAACTATAAAAATTCGCTTCCTCAGTGGTTTTCCAGACAGAGCCATACATCTCACTGAACTTGAGCAAGGTCACATTCCAATTACAGCAACAATGAATGGCCGGAAACACCCACGGAAATTCATGGATCCTTTATTCTATCCATACAGCTGGCTACTGAACAAACCTAAGGCTTCCTCATTTTGTTTCCAAAGGAGGAAAGAAAACATGAGAATACTGATGTCCTGAAAATGCCCTAAGCAGATACAACCTTCATACTGAAGTTCATCGTAGACACGTCCTATGAGACTCTTCTCTTTCATCAAAAATACATAATGGCCTTGCCACCAGGTTTGCAATGTGAGTTTCCAATTGTGTTTCTCAGTTTTAGGAGCGCTTTAAAATCCATTCAGATTAGTTTCAGATATTCAGCATTTAGTATTTTAACATCTTCCAATATTATGTGAGCAAGCAATTATGTACTCAAAGTATCCACTAACTGTCATGACCATGCTTCACCATCATGCTGTTCATTTGCAATGTTAGATAAAATTCAACCAGCCATGAAAATCTCTTCAGTTCACTTTCTTAGAAGGAACTTTTTAAAGTTAGTTAAACCAACTGGGAATCCTCACAAAGTTTCATTAGTGAAAACTGCTCTAAAATTTTATTTCTAACAACTTGGGGTTTTCCTCAGTTCCATTCAAGAGGTGATACTCAAGATGTGAACACTGACCACTTGGACCAGGCTACAGACTATCCAAGGACTGCATCTTTGTGACCTTTAGAGCAGCACATGACTTCTTTGCCAGCTGCTACAGCTGTTGAAAATCCTGCTGTACTGGTTATAACCTGCAAGGTGCTGGCAGCAGAGGGGCTGCAGGAGTAGCTCTGGTGGGAAAGGGCCAGTCAGGGGTTGCCCTGCTCCAGGCCCAGCTGGTTCCAACAGTACAAGCCAGACACAGCTGAGCCTCTCAGCACAGCTGACACCACCTCTGGGAAAGTGTATTTAAGGGTAGAAAATGCCACAGAACAAAAATAAAAGAGAAGCAGCAAAAAACCCACAACATCAAGATCAGAGGAGGAGAGGGACAGAGGTGCTCCACGGTGCCAGAAAAGGGACTCAAGGGAGGATCCAAGCCAGGTGGATATGCCCTGAAGGAATTGTACCACATGGAGAGCCTGTTCCAAAGCAGGACTGCTGTCAGTGGGGAGCTTATGCCAGAGCAGAGGAAAAACGGGGGATGGAAGGAGCAGCAGAAAGAAACTATCTTGCACCATGACCCCTTTGCCCCCTCCTCACCACATAGGCAGGGGCACAGGAGTGAAGTTCAGCCTGGGAAAGGTGAGAGAAAAAATGTTACTTTCATGTCTGTTTTTCTGTCTTAGTATCTCACTATATTTTAACTGGCAACAAATTAAATTCAGTTATTCCAAATGAA
This sequence comes from Erithacus rubecula, assembly GCF_903797595.1. Taxonomy (NCBI): domain Eukaryota; kingdom Metazoa; phylum Chordata; class Aves; order Passeriformes; family Muscicapidae; genus Erithacus; species Erithacus rubecula. The sequence continues at coordinate 44,644,593 of NC_136688.1, forward strand.
GCCTATCTCACCCAGCACAGTAACTCATAAGTGATATCCCTGTCTTTATTTGAAGCTACAATCTTATCCTACCTTTTGCTCCAGCCCCTGTAAGGAAGGGGAGAGACTGAGCAGCTGGGTGGGCACGTGGTGTTAGCCAAGGCTAACTCAGCACCCTGAACATAACAGTTTTAACCCAATCTTTGAGCAGAATGCAGATGAAGCAAGAGCTCAAACCAAGATTTGTGTTACATGGCACGAATCTCATTACTGCTGCTGAGTCCTGGCTCTGAAGGAGAGAAATACAATACAAACAGGATAAGTGGCTAACAAAATCTGAGTCAGATTAAAGACCCTTTTTTCATCTATCTATCTATTTATCCATTTCAAAAAGCAATGTAAATCACAGGCTTGACATAGAAAATACAATTTTGTGATCCAAACTGTGACATTTACATACAGAATAGCAAAAATAGTTACTAATTCATATTTCCCTCTCTCTTTTTCTTAAAGCTCAGAAAGCCTTTCAAATGCAATCCATAAGGCACAAAAATTTGTTCCAGGGTCATTTCTATGTATCCAAAATCCTACCTAAACTGTAATTAATATTTGAACCACTGCCAGGTTTTATACACAGACTTCTGTTAGGGAGTAGACAGGATTCATCAGCAGAACTAAACAGAATAAACAATACAATACACTTCTCAAGTGCTGCATTTCATCAGAAGTACATACTAGTGCCTTGTGTATCCACACAGACCTTTGTCCTGGGAGCTGTCATTGCTGTTTCTTCGTTCATTTTGTTTAGGTTTCAGGCTTCAAGAGATGAGAATTTGCTAATGCAAACCAGCCCAAATAATAACTTGGACCATTAAACTTTTAATCAAGTTATCTAATCCCTAATTCCAAAAAAGAGCTGTAACTGTGTCCTAGTAAAATAACTCTATTATTTTGCAATAATGCAAGATTGAAGAAATTACAAGAGAACTTCCCCAAAGGATTCATTCCCATCTGTGCTCAAAAAGCAATAAACACTATTCCTAGCAATGTTGATATCCTCTGTTAAAGTGCTCCAACATTCAAGAGTTGAAGTCAGTTCCCTACATACCAATACACAGTCAGAATGAAGATGCTCTTCCCCTTCCCTCTTCTCCATGCTTTTAAATCATTCCTATGACATATTGTTACACATTAAGCCAAAAACCAGATTTCCAGATTTTTGCTAACCATTCCCTAGTCAAAACTGAACATCAATCAGTACAGAAGGATGTAGTAAAGTTTAGGGTACTGAACTTTTAAGTTAGCTGCTTCAGATAAGTAAAAACAGGGATATGCACCAGAGTGCCTTTCAGTTCACATCTCTCTTCATGGGTGGAACAGAGGCACTGCCTCTCCTTGGCAGTCTCACTAGCTGATATCCATGGCCTGCAACTTGTTAAGTACCCCTGGATCTGGAAGACAAACTTCCAGTTTTCTACTCTCAACAGCAGGTGAAGGCATTAAATAAATTACTCGTCTCCTGTGTTACTCTAATACAGAAGAAGAGACCCATATGATCACCTAATTTCCTATTTATGTTCTCAGCCAGACTTAGAAGCCATGCACATTGACTTAATACTTCATGTGCTGTCATAAAGAGATAAAATCTGCATATGATACTTTTCCATGTTTTAAAGATCAGGAAATGCTTCAATAATTTGTATTTTGACTGGTACACAATCTAGAAGATGCCTTCATAGGAAAACCACTGAAGTGTAAAGTTATGCAGATTGCATAATCTTCTCTGATATGTTTCAGCTAGGTAAAATGTACACAGGTTAGAGAAATTGACAGGAGCTGTCAATAACATCTCCTGCATAGTTCTCCCTGCCTGTCTGAAATACCTAAGTACATCTTAAAACTATGAAGATTGTGCTTCCCAACGGGATAGCAAAAACATATTTGCCTTTGCTTGAAGTGATCTCTAACTAGCTTATAGTCTATCACTCAGTGATGCATGTCCTGAAACTAAACATACCTTCTATCTTTTCATTCATGCTTATTTTTAGTTAGCATAATACCAGTGTCAGGAACATCACTCAGTTGTTCTTAAGGCAAACACATATAAATGTTACCTAATACCCACTTACTCTTAAATTCTTTTCTCCTCTTTGAGCCAGGTTTTTCCCCTTCTATTTGTATTTCTGTAGAGCTGAATCATGCAGTTTTCTTCCCCATCTGAACATGCAAAGCTATCACTGGTTTCACAACAAACTTCCAGTGATGTCAATGTTATGCCTCATCCTCTCTGTTAACTTATCACCTCTGAATTCACCCCAAATTCTGTCTTCACAGACTTGACTGCTCTCTGAAAATACCTCCAGGTCCTCCTCAAGCAGATGAATGAGCCCAGCAAGGCACACACTATCTACATATTTTTTCTCACACAGAATTAAGGCATCCATGGCAAAGAGAATTTCCCAGTTATCTCGCTCATTACATACGTTCATGCCTCAGAATGAAGGCACTGCTTTTCACCTCCCTCAGTTAAACACATAGAAGTTTGTGACATACGAATTAAGAGAACAAGCAAAATATTTATCGTTTTTACAACAAAATGAATGAAGCTGCACTATATTGCTGAGGTGTGCTATTAAGAGAAAGGACGGAAGCGTTCATACGACACGCTGTGCACAGACCCCCCGGCAGTCACAGAAGGACATTTCGGGCTTTATGCTCACTGTCAGCATGTGCGCTCGTGATAAACACCGGGCGGCTCGGCGCTCCGGGGCGCCACCGCGCAGGGCCGCGCTGCGCCGGCCGGACAGAGCGCGGCCCCGGCTCCGCGGGGCTCGGCGGGCGGGCAGCGCCCCGGCCCCGGCCCCGGCCCCGGCCCCGGCCCCGCGGGCGATGAGCGCGGCGCCCCCGGCCGGGCCGGGCCCGCGGCGGCTCCCGCCTCCCTCCGCGCCGCTCCCGCTGCGGCCCCGCCGCCTCCCCGGGCTCCGCAGGCCCCTCTCGCCGGCCCGCCCGGCCGCACCTGCCGGGCCCCCGCCGCCGCCCGCCCCGCGCCGCACCGTTCGCGATGAGCTTGGCCGAGAGCTGCTTGACGAGCTCGGGAATCCGCTCCCACTGGCACTCCGAGCGGCACCGCTCGATCTCCGTCTCCAGCCGCGAGCCCGCCTTCCTGGTGGCCATGGTCGGGCCGAGGGGCCCCGGCGCGGGAAGGGGCCGGGGCGGCGGGCAGGGGGAGGCGGGGACGGGCGGCGGCGGCCCCGGGAGCGGCGGAACTCGAGAGCCGCGGCCGCGCCGCGCTGGCGGCCCCGGAGCGCCGGGAGCAGCGCCCCCTGGCGGCGGCGCGGGCGGGGCGGGGCCAGCGGCCGGGCCTGGCGGGAGCGCGGCCCGGGCTGAGGGGCGCTCCCGGGGCCGGACAGCGCGGCCGGGAGCCGCGGGAGGGGAGCGACAGCAGCGGGGACAGGGAGACAACGAGTTCCTATTGCGGCCGCCGCGCCGCTGAAGTGCCGCCGGTAGCGGGCCGCTGGCGCGGGCTCCGGCGGAGCTGCCCCTCAGCCCCTCAAGCGTGCGGCGGGGCGGGCGCGTTCGGCCGGTTCTGTTCCTCCTCAGGGGCGCCTTGGCCACACACCGCCCACCCTGCTACACTCCCCCCTTCCGCAAAATCAGTTCCTGCCCGTCTCTGGTCACCTCTTCGCCCACCTTGAAACCATTCACCCGCGGTCACCCGAGGGGTTTTAGTCTATCCAATGGCGCTTTCCCGTTTTCCGTGCTCACACAGGGTTCTCAGTAGCCGGCAGAGCTTGTACACCGTGCTCCAGACGCAGCACACCCTCGTGCCTTCGTCAAAAAACAGAGGCAGAGAAAGGGACAGAGATTACGCCCTATGTTTTGAGAAAATAAATGCATTTCCAACATTTGGCAAGAATAAAAACACTGGCTGAAACAATTCCAATGATACTGTGTATCTTAATCAAGCACTACATCACACATATGTGACATACCAACTCCACAAACTTATAGACACCTTGGAAAGCTGCAGCCATGACTGATTTTTACTGAAAAAGTAGCAGAAAGACCTAACTGGGGGAAAAAAAATCTCACAAATTGCCACTTATTTTCACAAAGTAAAGATACAGCCCATTGACAGAAGGAACAGGTTTCGCAGAGATATGGTCTAGCTACCTATATGCAGCATAAATTCAAAGGATTCAAGTGTCTCACTCCACATCCTTGGGTCATAGTGCAGATTTGCTTTTGCATGCATTGCACTCCTCTTGATCTAGCACCTGTTAGTCTTCAGAAATTCCAATTCGGAAGTCGAATTTGGGCAAAAGTAAAACTACTGGCTGTTCTATAAATAGAAGCGTTAAATATAAACATGGGCATTGGGAGAGTTGCTCGCATATCAGAATTTCTAAACAATTGTCTAGTTTGTGTGTGTTCCCACATACTAGAGACAGGCATTCTGAAGTTTTGCTTGGTTTTGATCACCAGTTGAAGCAGGAGAAACAGCACGCATTTTTTTAAAGATCTTCAGTTTCCATTGAATCTCTAATTGACAGGAAGGATCCAGGCTTATACAACTAAAAGCTTGTTAGTGTGTTCCCCAGCTATATCCTCAACGTAATAAATACCAATCTTGTTTTGTTTCCATTTTCCTTAGACCATCACAGCTATTACAACTCTATGACAGACATGGAATGTTTTGTTTAGTGTTTCAAGTAATTTACTTTTCATTCCCAGTGTTATTAAAAGTGTGACAACACAAAATTCAGATATTGTAATTTGCCTTTTAGTCAAGTTGCTTTTATAGCACCTTCAGGTTACAGTCCCATTTCAAACAAAATATTCTTCAGATTTTAAAACTGAAATTAAGTGGTAGCAGAACGTAACAGTGCTTAAAAAATACAATGGACTACTACTGGGTTGGGGAGAGGATTCAATAATGTAACAAAATCAAAAGGAGAAGTAAATAATAAAGTCTTTTTTTTGTGTACATGATTTTTTCAGAAGATCCAGAGAACATTAAACTGATTATAACTTGTTTTTTTTTACTGGGGAGAAAAGATAAGTTAAAAATTAGGGAGGAAAAGAATGATAATTCATAACGTTTGATATTATAGCTACTAGTTCTTTTACAGATAAGACTATGAAAACTAAAATTTCAACTATCTAAAAGAACGAATTTGCCTATGAAGATTATTCATATTGATTCACAACAATTCTAACACATTTTGCTAGCAGTGATCACATCATTTCACTAAAAGCTACCAGCAATAATATTAAAATATTTACATTACAGCTCATCAGGCTTATTATCTCAACAGCTCCTATTTATGAAGCGAGACATCTATGCAAAAGGAATTAGCACATTTTGAAATGCTTAGGAAATCTGCTTTAACATTAATGAAACTTCCATACACCCAAGACGACTCTGAGAAAATTCCATTGTAGATAACCCATAATGGAATACACTAATGGGTTTGGAATGAATAGCAAAAAATTAATAGGAAAAAGAACCATGATCCTGCATATTTTGTCAAATGTCCCTTATTTTTTTCAACCTTAAACAAAGTGTTGTTTTCTGGAAATGGCCTATTTATGACATTGTTGGGGCAGACTAAAGCAAACATGTACTTGGCTAGAAATAGTCTGCTTGTAAGGTGAGGCTGCTGGCTAGCAAATATAGATACCTGGTTTGTGAATAGGAGGGAAATTCAAAATGCAGGAAAACTAACTAAGATGTATTGGTCAATCATTTTGCCTTATGCCACTCCAATCCCCCAAACACAGGAGGAAGAGAAGTAGTGGATTGTTCAGTGCCATTTCATGAGCTTGATATGAAGAAACAGGGCCTTTCACTACACAGCTCTGCACTGTGGTGGTTTGGCCCTGGGTGGATGCCAAGTACTCCCCAAAGCCACATGATCATTCCTTTCCACGAGTGGGCAGGAAGAGAAAATATAACAGAAGGCTCAGGAGCTGAGATAAGGGCAAGCAGAGGTCACTCACTGATTACTGTCACAAGCAAAACAGACTCAATTTGCAGATATTGAGTTTATTACCAACCAAAATCAGAGCAGGATAATAAGAAATAAACTAAATCATAAAAACACCTTCCCCTCACCCCTCCCTCTATCTTGGGCTCTACCTCCTACTCCCCAGCAGCACAGACAGACAGGGAACAGGGCTTGCAGTCAGTTCATCACCTGCTGTTTGTGCCACTGCTCAGGGACAGGAGTCCTTCCCCTGCTGCAGTGTGGGGTCCTTCCCATGAGAGACAATTCTCTGTGAACTTCTCCAGTGTGATCCTTCCCATAAGCCACAGTTCTGCACAAACTGCAGCAGCGTGGGTCCCTTACACAGGATGCAGTCCTTCAGGAACAGACTATTCCAGCATGAGTCCCCCGTGAGGTCACAAGTCAAACTCTCCCTAACATGGGCTTCTCTCTCCACACATCTGCAGGTCCCTGTCAGGAACATGTTCCCATAGGTTCACAGCCTTCCTCAGGGCACCCACCTGCTCCAGGTTCTCTGCTGACCCTCCACAGGCTGTAGGGGCACAGCAGCCTCACCATGGTCTCCACCACGGGCTGCAGGGCAATCCCAGCTCCAGTGCCTGCAGCAGCTCCTGCTCTTCCTTCTGCACCCACCTTGATGTCTGCAGAGCTGTTCCTTACATATTCTCACTCAGCCACATTTACATCTGTGCAATAACTTTTCTTCCTTCTCAAATATATTATGACAGAGGCTGTACTATCTTCTCTGAGGAACTCGGCCTTGGCCAGCGATGGGTTGAAGCCAACTGGCATTGGTTCTGTTGGATGTGAGGGAAGCTCCAGCAGCTTCTCAGGGAAGCCACCCCTGCACTGTCCCCTCCACTACCCAAACCCAGCCACACAAACCCAATACACACACTGATACAGTACTCTCATACTTCTCATCACCTAGAGATAAACCTGGTAAAGAAACTTTCTGCACTAGTACTCCACACAGATCCATGAGAAACAGGTGACAATGTTAGAGAGAATACAAACTGACCTAAATAAAGTAGCATTTTAATCTCTGCTAAGATACTAAACATTCTATAATAAGGAATCAGAAAAAACAATTTAAAAATTACTTGCATTTATAAAGGCAACGCATGGAAATAGAATGCTCAAAACCCAGAGGAGAGGAAAAAACCTCCTGCAAGCAACTTACAGGGTCAATGGGTGTTTTATTCCAGACCAAATTTTTGGCTTCTTAGACAAATACTATTCACCACTGAAGTAGTGGGGAAGAATTCAAGATTAACAGCCAACCTGTGTCAAAGGTTAGCAATGCTTAATGGCCAGTGTTGTTTCAGTATTTAAAGAAAAAGTGTTTAATATGCAAATTTACCTAGCACTCTGGTTTTAGTTTGGCACACTTGATCAGTTGTATGTTATGGTTTCTTTCCAAAAGGTTTGTCGTAATGCTGATTATTAAAATTGTTTTTCTACCTATAGCATACATCAGAGAAAGAAAACACTTTTGAGGGAAATATGATACTACAGAAGACAGCATAAAAATCCTTTTTTATATTCATAGTAAAATAAAAAGTAAACATTAAAAAGCTTTTCCTCAGCACAAATGGTAATTTTACCCATCTTTTATCTTTCAGCTAAAATCACCATTGCAATGTCTATTAGAATGTTAAATATATTCCTACTGCAAGTGATCAGAGATGCAACTCAAATACTATTTGTATTTTAAGGCAATCATAATCAACTCCTACTGTCTGCTTTTTTCTCAAATGGGAAGTGCAAAAATTCTCAGGCCAAAACTCATTAGTGGGATAATTAATTTCTCTACAGTGAAGAGCACAGCTCATAACCATTATGGAAGCAAAACTTTTACGGGAACTTGTCTTTTTTTTTCCAGTTAGTGCAACATTGTTAGCAAAAGGAAGTAACTACACTGTTCTCCATTCCTACTGAACTCAGTAATCTCTATGAAATTGAGAATAGACCATATGTTTGAGGAAATAATTTCACAGTGACATTTGTCTCCTTTTTGAGAGTATAAACATGCTGTTTGAAGAGAAGTGAGACTGAAGACTGTCCACTAAATCAACAATCTGACAACAAGCCCATTATAAAACCTGCCACCCCTGCCTCATAGCAAGGAAGACAGCCATGTAAAAAGTGAAATAAACTTCAGCAAATTATTTCAACATTTCAAGGGTTTGTACTTAAATGAGTTTATTTTCTTAGAGATAAAATAGTTACATCTGCAAATGTACATTATCTTGCAAACCATTAAGCCCTTATGGCTGTTTGAAAGTTAAAATCATATCAAAACAATTAAAGAAAACTTAGGAACCTGAAAAGCTTTCTTCACAATGGTCTTTTAATTTTGTAGTTTGTTGCCTTCAAAGCGATTCAGTTCATACTGCACTTGTGAGATAATGGGCAACTGATACTGAAAACGGAATGTATGCCTGTACAATCAGGCAAACAGATTTTTTTGAAATCCCTTGATGTTAATTCACAGTCTTGAATACATGACAGGGGCTAGCAGTCATTGATATTGCTTGTCTGAATCCAAATTTTAATTACTAAATGTTCTGGAAAAAAAAACAAAACCAACCAACCAAACAAAAAAACCCCAAAAAAACAAAAACCCAAAAAAATACTCCAAAAGAGGTCTTTTCCAAGCCCACTCATGTGAAATGGGAGCCAGCACTGCCAGTGAAAGGGCAACAGAGGGCAACTCAACTGCCCCTATCTACTGAAATCATAATTCTTCCAGCTCAGAATACTAGTTTCATCCTACATTTTAAACCTGCCACACTGTGCCTGGAAATATTCTATACAAACAAATGCACACATTTATTCACACCAAAGAAAAAAGACATCTCCCAGAATTTAAATAAACCCACACTCCACTGTTTTTTGGAGGCTGAATAAATGAATTTATATCTGAATTGCAACTCGCTCCACAACTGTATTTTTACAATGCTATGGTGCTAGTAAATTTGCTATATTAACATGTAGGAAGAAATAAGAAGCAAAATGGGAAGAAAAACGCCATTGTTTGCTGTTTCTCATTTTTACTGTGGCAATGTAAAACATTTCAGTCTTGTTCAAAGATCTAAGGATTTTAGGTAAGTGCTTTGGCTACTTTTAAGTCCAGGGAAAAGCCAGGGTAGGGTCTAATCATGGGTCTTTCATTGAGCTACTCTCATGCCTCTTTCCTGCCCTATTTCAAACTGGTGTCCAACACTGCGTGTAGGAAGCAGGTGAGGAGGGACCCTGCACTGTCTTTGCACAATAACAAAACTTAAAGACACAGTTCAGTTAAATTTTACATGTGATCCAGATTGTAGTTTAATCTCTAGTTTAAACTCAAAAATCTTCCAAGACAAATTGAACCTCAGAGGCAAAGACGTTTTCCAATTCTTTTGACTTACTTATGAAAATAAGTGTCCAGAATAGTTAAACATAGTAATTATATGTTTTTAGAAAGATACAACGGTTTCACACTTAATTAGACCTCTACTTTCCAAAACAGAAAACCAGCCATATACCATTTTTGACTTTTTATTAAGGGTAAAAATAAAACACGAATGTCACACTGCATTCAAACGTGTTGCTTATTTGCCAGCTCCACTGCCAAACCACCAGAGGGAGTCGAAAGCTACGTATAACTTCAGAAAATTTCTAAACCTGTAGGTAGCTGAAAGCACTGACAGTAAACACTGTATGTTGTGAGTACTATGACAAATGACTAAGAAAGTTGCCGAGGACAATTAATAACTTCAGCAACATCATCAGTTTATCACTATCCAGAGGCAAAAACACCACTGGTGACAAAGGAATGCTCAGCAACTATTTTTGTTCTGTGTTTAGAAAGAATGAGAAATCATGCATTTAAATTAGATGTTTCAATCATGTTAAAAACAGGAGAGAAGTCCTTAAAAAAATCATCAGATCCAGAATTAGTACAAAATAGTCTTAAACAAAGAGTGGCTCCCCTGGGGCTCATCATGTGCCTTTCAACAAGTCATGGAACACCAGGGGCATCCTGAGGACACTGGGCTTGTGCCTATGTGCCAAAGGAAGGTGGAAGACACTGGGAGAACACAGTCTGCCCAGCCTGATGTGACCCTTAGAGAAAATTTGCATACAAGATTATGTTATTATGTTCCAAAAGCAAGGTCCTTAGCAGAGAAGGGAGGAGGAGACTTTCTAGAATCAACTTGGGAAAATTCCAAGAGAGATCCATACTCCTACTAGGCAGAAACGCTATGGAGTGGACCCAGTGACACAAATGTGAGCTGCTATTTCTGCACAGCAAATATGGGTTTGGAGATCTGACAAGTCACCAGTTTCTGCCGTAACAACTGGCAGAATAAAAAGAAACTTATCCTATGTTTTTGAAATTAAGCATCATGTAAAATAAAACAGAAAACAAAAAAAGTTGCGACGTGCTCCAATAAAGTTATATAAGAAATTAGACTTTTTAAAAATTATCACAATAATTAACTATTCGGTTAAATACCAAAGAGGCAGCGGATTCTTCCAGTCTTGATGTCTCCAAAACAAGACTTTATATTTCTCAGGCAACATGAATTGGTTAAACACAAGTTATTTGTCTAGAGACAAGTGATTTATATTTGATGAAGGACATCAGGAAATCACAGACAATTCCCTGAAATCTTTGCTGCAGTGGCAACCTTCAGAACACCAAAAAAAGACTCCTGAGGACAAAGCAGCCAGCATCATTCTGCCACACTGCTGTAATCTGCACTGGAGTGCTGTGTGCAATTCTGGTCCCACTGGTTTGACTCAGCATTACATTTCTGACACTTTTACAATATTCAGTTGGCTCTACACTCTACAGCTTACCTTACCTGGTCTAACTCAACCTTTCAGAACTCTATTGCCTAACACTTGCTCTTGTAGGTCAAAAGACAAACTCTGGTTTCAGCTTCTGAGATTCTCTAAAATTAATTTTTTTCTTCTTCATATCCTCTGATATGTCATAGTGCCTTTCCATGAAAAGCTCAACTTGCTATTTCTAGACAACATTATGACTGAAACATGGTTCATTTAAAATACAGTAACATGATCAAAGAGGTCTCCAAAACTTTAGTCTGAAACCACAGAGTATTACTTACAGTCTGCTTCACTGCCCTGGAGATCATGCTATCAGCACAGATAAGCTAAGAACAGCATATATGCTTTTTTTTAGCTGCTTGACAAAAACTCAAGTAGAAAACAATAATGTTACTGTGATTATAGCTGGTTGGGAATGGATGTGAACAATAATCCTTTGGACTTCATCTATTTTCACAAAGATGATTCACAAAAAGAGCTTTTAGGGACTAAAAGTTTTCAGCCTTTTACTGCTCCTGCTGGATCCAAATACAGGTTCCTGAAAATCTGAAGTTCCACATCTGCAGGACAAAGCTGATTTCTCCTACCTGCTGCTGACCTAGTTCTACTTCAAAGTGTAAAAGACAAGTCAGTCAGCCAGATCTGGCACCTTGTTCAGAGTATATTTAGATCCAAATTTGAAGGTGCTGCTTCAGCTTGTACCTTTTGGTTTGCGCTCACTTCCCCTGCCCAAAATTTTTAATTTAGTTCTTTTTAAAACTGTTATTTTTTCTAACTTCTAACACTATTCATTCTGTTTGTCAGTTAAGTCATCTGAAAAGTAAGGTACCTATTTAATGACCAGTGTAATTTAAGTTGGGTATTTCCACACTGATAAAGGAAAATGTTTATTGCACAGCCTGTCTTCATATCTCCATTTCCTCTGTATACTAGTAATTTGACTCTACAGCTCTTTTTGGGCACAAATACCCATGTATTAGCTTTCAATACAAGCAGAAAGACTACAAAAATCCAAGAAATAAGAGGGTTAACATAAATAGAATAAATAGGAAAGTAACATAACTAAGTATACCATACGAGGAGTAAAAATAAATAATAGTAATTAAAAGCACCCTCTGAAAAACCCCCACAAAACCTGCATAACCTACTTAATCCTTAATGCTAGAAAAACATGTAGTATTCTTTAGGTTTGATGATAGCATTATACCATGGGATTTTACCATATACAGGCATATTCACACATTTTCCTCCAAACCCAAGCTCCTGACAGTGCTGGACATCAGTAATAGCTCAAATACTATCAGTCTGTCTTAAAGACTTGTTCAGATATTTCTCCCTACTGCCTAGAGGCCATGCATAATGCAACAGCCAATAAACTCCCTGGTTATTATTAATAAAACTGCCTTCACCCAAGTATCATCTGCCTAGCATTCAGATGTTTGGTTTTTTTAAAATTTTTTTTGCAAGAAGAGGTCCCAGCACACACGTCAGAAGTACAATGGGCATGCAGACCACCAGTTACCACAGGGAATCCCCATGCTATTGCTCTGCACTGTGCACAGCTCTGGCAAGAACTTCTATGGGAATCCAAGGCTGACTTGTTAACAATGACAAGATGCGCTTCTCCAGATTGCTTTGTACTAACTTTGAAGCCACCACAGTGGTTAACCACACAATGTAGGGCAACAACAACAAAAAAAAATCTCTTCCTATTTTGAACACCATAGCCTGAAGAAGAAAACGGGTGGCTGAAGATCAAAGCCTTCATCACAACATAGCAGGAGAGTCTGATTTGCCAAGTGTTGATCATACCCAGGTGGTTAACAAGACTTGCAAATACAGACAAGTACCTCCAAGACAGAAGTTCAGAAATAGATTTTCCTAAAACCTGTGGCTCTTGACAGGACTGGCCAACAGGCTGGGCTTATCATCCTTCAAGTAAGCATGGTTATGCTTTAACAGCACTGGAGACAGGAGCATTCACCTGTTCTACCAATCTTCCACTAGTCCTGAGCAGTCTTCTAGAACACAGCTTCCCTGTATTTTCTCCACCACAGTATTCACAAAATTATTCTTTCTTCTAGTATTTTTCTCATCCAATTAAAAATCATCCTCTGGACTCCATCCCACAATCCTGATTAATTTTCTGAATATTGGACAAAATACACCAATTCAATTACTTCTTTTGCTTTTCAATACACTTTTATCACAAGGTTTTGTACTTTGTTGGCATGAATTTTAGAGAAGTGTGTATTTGCCAGAAAGAAAATTTCACTGTAATCTGTTGATAACTGGCATTAAGGAAATCAATGTCCACGATGCTGCATTTGCCATTTGAAAATGACACTGTTTCCAAAAAAGGAAAAGTTGTCAGGTTAATCTGTGTGGGGTTTTTTTATTCAAAAAGATTTCAAGTGAATGTGGAGATCATTGCTCCTTCAAAAGCAATGGTGTACAAGCAGAATGTCCTGTAAATTACAGTGAGGCAAAGCACTCAGCATTCCCTTCTTCCCATTTCTTTCCCTCTCCCCACTCCCTGCCCACACTGACATATGAAATAGAACGCCCTGTTCCTCTCACTGCAAATTAACAGAGCCTGCTCCTTTATAACCAGCTGTCAGAATCTGTCACCAATTCATTTTTTGCTTTTACAGCTTCAAAGGTAAAGGTAGAAATTAGGGATGATTTCTTCTACTAGGACTCCAGCAAGAAGTTTTTATGTGGCAAGAAAAAATTTTGCAGGTTTCTTTTTCTGCAGGTGAAACAGACCAATACTGCAAAGATATCTGTAAGCATCCATATTTGCTGCAGGAATATCTTAAGACTGTCAAGGTTGAAAGCCAATGCCAAACTTCTACTCGTTTTTGAAATCCAGATGTACGTTAATATTCAAAGCCTGTTCTCACTTTGGTCCTGAAGTAGATCACAAGTCTTCCTTTTAATTTGACATCACTAAAATTGAACTGACCTGCCACAGCTGCATACCAATTGGACTGACAAGGTGATACATACTAAGCAGAATTGTATGAACATTTAAACTTAAAAGCAGCAGGGACACAGCACCCTGAGCTCTAATTTGTAGCATCCCTCTACAGTGAACACATCACCAGAGTGAGACCCTCAAGCAGGCTTCAACAAGAGCAACTGTTAGATACAGCAGAGTTACCTGTTTAAAGGATGAGAACTCATTAAGGAGACACCTGAGAAAAGCTTTGAGGTATTTGCTGATTTTGTGAGTTTACTTTCTCTTCTCCATCATATATTACTTTTAAAGGAAAAAAAAAGCATATGTACTGTTACTAATGAGTGAACCTCTGCAAACCATACGATGACACCATCACACCAGTCACTTCCAGTAACTTAAGGACAAATTTCAAGCATTGTCTCCTCTTTGCAGCATCATCTTTCAATTTCCCTCTTTTCACTTTGCTAAATTCCAAAGACTTTACACTTGAAAGTTTTTTTAGCGTAGCTGAATATCACACAAAATCACACCCATAACTTAGAATGTACTTGGTTAGACATTGCTTAGCAAATCGTTCAGCAAATATTAATATATATCCATATTTCAAAATGGTTACCCTTCCAAACAGATTTCTTTTGGTTATTCACAAGGCCTAATCCTAAATCCTTTAATTTATCTCCTACTTAAGAAAATAAGTCATAATCATACTAAGACAATTGCATATGTAACAAAATAAAAAAAATAACTAGGGAAAATCAGATGAACATAAATGAGACCACTTTTAAGATCTGATGCTGGATTTGTTGACAAATATCTTTGTATTAAGAAAGCTGTAAGAAATTTGCAATCAGTTTGCAGTTTCATCTGTTAGGTTTTTTGGCAGCTCCTGAAGCAATTAAAGAAGAGTTCTGTTTTTCTTTCCTTTATTATTGGCATTTCAAAGGAAGTTAGCAGATTTCTGCATGACTCTTGTAAATACAGTTAGATTGGTTGCCAATTTTTAAAAGCAATTTTACATGTGAATAATATGGATTCCTTTCTATCACTGAATAAAGTATTAGTCAGACCAGCCCATAAAATCTCTATCTAAACACTTGTAATTGTTTCCCAACCAGTTGCTGTCTCCCATTTCTATCACACAGAACATGAAGGTTGTCAAAATACACGTTTTCTTGAAATTTACATTATTGCAAAAGACTGTCACTTATGGGGGAAAGAATGAGGACCATTAACTTAGTAAAGACACCTGGGATGATACTTGAGACATAACAAATAATTTCAATATGATAAACTAGATATTATAAAGCCACACAAACACATACTCAGGGACCTGCAGAGATAGGAAATATGCAAGAAAGCTTGCAATTCACTGTCAGTGAATAGTACATGCACATGGAGATAGCCAGGACATAAATTACCCCTGAAAATATCTTCCCAGAAGCTTCTCACCTCTGGCTTCCTATAATCTTCTTCCTATTCTGTGGCAGCCCCCTTATGTAAGATCCTCCAAATCTGTGTGAGTTCAGAACCCATTTTTAAAATACAAGTTCTCTTAATCAAGGCATATTATTTTAAATTGAGATCTAGACATGCAATACAGCATGAATCTACATGCATGCAGAGAACACATGCACAGATTAAAAATGCAAGATGCTTCTGCAACATTTCATGACCATCGATGGACAAATTTTCTGCTGAGAATTATTCTCAGATGACTGAGAAGGGATACAGCTGTGCAGGAATTGTTATCTTGTTCAGAAAAGTAGTCAAGAAAAAGGGCTCAGAAAATATGTCCATCAGCACAGCCAATTTGAAACCTCAATCCATTCTGTGATGCAATACATGTGGCCCCTTGCCTCCAACTGTTTAATGAAGTATTTAATAGGGATTTTTTTATAGCTGTAAACAATACACATGCCAAATACACTGATTCTTTTCCTTAAAGTATAAGAATTTCACTAAGTCAGAGGAACAGTAAGTCATGTTTTCTTTGTACATCTCTAAATCCTTTAGCAGAATTACCTGCTACTACTAATATTTGTGTTTCTGAAAGTATTACAAAGAAAGGGCTTTACCAGATACTGAGTACTTAAACCCACACTAATTGAAATCTTTACTCATAGGAAATTTGGCTTTTCACACAAATCTGCCTACAACATCAATGACAGCACTGTATTTCTGACAGCAGACAGATATCATTAGCAGACATTAAAAGCTGATTGAGGTATAGCAGCACTGTGAAGAAAACTTAATCCAAGTATACACATAATTTAAAGTATAACATCACTTCACCAAGACAATATAAAGTATTTATAGTACTAATGAAAATCAACTTGTATACTTCAAATTTGAAACAATGGTCTGAGTATGAAAAATATGGCCCATGGTCTTTACATGACCTTGAGTTCCAGGCTGGTCAACAGATTAAAACACTGTTGTGTCAAGAGTAAATAATCTCTTGCAGGGACATCAGAACAAGAAGTAAACTTAAACTTGAGCCATCTAGTCTGCAACTCAAGTTTCCATGTCTCAATGTGTATGTACATCAGCAGTTGTTTATGGAAAGATGCTAATCTAAAAATTCAGACAGCTTAGTGTCAAATACACTTCCTCGAGAGCTCTGTTGCAAATTTAGATGTCATAAACATTTTAGTTACCCTGGGTAACTGGTTCAAAGCAAAACAAGGTGACACCTAAATGTATTTAGCCCTGCCCAAAATAAATACCCTGGGTTTAAATTTTTATTAAACAACTACTGCGAGGGCACAAAAAAGACACAGAAATATTCAGCTATAAAAGTTATCTTTGATACAAGATATATTCTAGTAACTTTAGTCTCACAACAGTCTCTCAAAACCTGTGTAGAAAAAGAGATTGACAATATAGCCATTATGTAGCATTTAGTATCTTGTGCAAATATTCTTGTTGTTTCATCAGTTTTTTAAACTTCCCAACAGGGAAACAACTGTTCTGTGTTCCTAACATTTAAGTTCTTTCAGCTGGGTCACAATATTCCAAATCCACCTGGTATCAAAAAGTTTCTTACACTTAAACAAAATCAGACTAAAGTTGCTTTTTGCTGTCTTCATCCTGAAGACAACAAGTTCCACAAACTCCTCAAAGTGCAAACTTTACAAGCAATTGCCTGTTCTCCAATCTCCCAACTCATTTATACTGTCTGCAGAACAAGTATTAATGGTGGATTGTTTCTTGTATTTACAGCAAGTTTATTCTGGAGAAGAAAAGTATTCTTTTACAAATGAGCCATGTTCACTATTGAGATTACTTCCAAAGAGAGCATTCAGAAAGCAAACCTTAATATATTACATTGACAATTATTTTTCAATACTTTAACATCGGCCACTTAAAGTTGGTTGTGTTATTAGCACATAGACTGATCTTTAAATATACTACTTCTACATAAACAGTGCAAATCTCAATATTCACATCAACCTGAAATTAATGCTGCAATTACTGTTGACATTCACATCAAGAAAGTAGTAAACTATTTCACATGAGCAATTCCAAAACCTCAGAATGCCATTATTAATATTAAAGAAACACAGAACAAACATGTTGGGCTTCAAAGCCTTGTTTTGATACACACAGTCCCTGTAAACATGGATGTATTGTATTTGTCAATACTGGTATCTTATATAATTCTATAAATAAAACTACTGATATAAACAATTTCTATAACTTTCTTTTTTTTGCATAGGGTTTGGATTAAGGTTTCTTTAGGATAGAGACAGCTGTTAACAAAATCCTCTAGTCAATTAGTCTTCCATCACACAAATTTAGGCATATGACAAGGAGCCTCTCTGACTTCAGTGGAAACTTACACATGTAAGCATTTGCAAAACTGGAGTCATTTTTAGCACTTAAGTTACCCCTAGTCATTGAGAATACAAGCTATAAAAGAGCTCTCCATAAATTTATAAAATATACTGATTTAAAAGTTTATGCTGATGTTTCTCTAAGTCACATTTATGATTCCAAACAGTTATGTACATACTATACTATCACAGTAGGAAATACTTCACTGTAGAACACCACAGTGAACAAGTTGTGAAGCACAGTGTTCAATATAATTTCCCTTTAGTATTCCCAGTGCATAAGTTGTTAACATCTACACTACACAAGGTGCCCAGGTCTAGTATTTGTTATATACAATGTAAAAGCAAGATAGAAAGAGCTTTGCATTTTACAGTAAGGAATGAAAACAGTGGGTAATATACAGGGATTCACTCCTGCAAAGTACAGAATTCTCCTTCACAATGACCACAAACACCAAATATGGTGAATTTCAGGTCATTCAGCTCAGTAAAACAGTGCCCAGCACCTTGTAGGAAGAGAGATCTGAGTGCACTTTATTCTAAAACATCTCCTTTGGATGTCACAAAGTGCAAAAAATAAAACATATATTCTAATATTTTACAGTCACTATCAGACTGCCATATTTGCACAAGGCAAAATTTAAATAACTTTGTATGCATTTTTATGGACCCTAGAATAACAAACATTGACACTGGAGTTCTCATCTTTAAAAAAATCTTAGTATTTTAAAATTATTGTGCAACTATAAAATGAAAATATAAATTATAATTAAATCTTGAAATAGGTATTTTAACATGTGACCATTTTCCAAAGCATCAAATATGAAATTTAATTTTCTCTTATAGCATATTTTAGAATCTGTAAAATCTTTTGGAAGTTAGTAACTTCAAAAAATAAGAATTATTGTATCACAGTACTAGACATTTCACTTTATCAGGTATCTTTTACCCTAGAAGTGTTTTAAACAATTAAATAAATAAAAAAACCTAAGACTTCTATTCTCAGTTGTTTAAAACAAGATATGTGGAGTTATTTTTTAAACAAAATAAAATTCCATAGTGCTTCAATTTGACCTTAAAATTCAAATAAATGGGACAGAATATAACTATAAATTCAAAAGGCTTTAAAGTACTATACTGCTTCGGTGCACTGTACCAATGATTCTTAACATGCATGAAGAATCAAATTCTATAACATTCTTCACAGAGCTGGGTAAGAGCAGAAGATCTCAAAGTTCTATATACGTTACAGAGCTTTCCTTTCTTTGAGCAGTGGGGATGAAATTGAGAGGAATATATTGACACTGAGGAACAGTCTTCTTCCAAGCAGTACCATGAGCAGCACAGCTCCTTACCTTGAGCTTGACTGCCCACCAGTAATTTAGCCCTCAGAGAATACAATGTAGTTGTATAACAGTATTATACTATATCCAGTGATACCAAACTACTCTAAAAGGAAATGTATGGAAATACAAAGCTAAAAAGGTATGATTAAAATACATTTCTAAAGCAACAGACTCTTCCTGTGGCAGCCTGTAAGCCACAGGGAGGAAGGGAGGGAGAAGACAATACAGGTTCTGCCAAGTCTATAACCACTTAACTCCTCGAACAGGACATTCTCTGCTTCTCAGTCAGAGAACTGGAAGATGGTTTCCGGGTTATTGCTGTCTGCAGGGTTTGTGGGCTGCAATGTCTTTGTAGGTGTAGTTTTACCATGAGAATGAGAGGAAGAAGAATGGGAACTTTCACTGGAGCTGCTACGTGTCTCTGTGCTTGTACTTGTTTTTTTCATTTTCCTTCTTTTCGCAAGAGGTGCCTTGTCCACATTCTGGAGACAAAATCCTTCCCTTTTGTACTTGTTAAAGGCCTGTTTAAAAACAAAAGGTGATTCTAAGTTTTTCAAGAGATCAAACACATTTTATATCTTATCACTTATTATGCATGGCCTATGGTACATCACAGCATAAAATATAATTTCTTGACTAATTGGTATTGTAGCTGTAACAATGACTCTATCAGCCTTCACAGGTACTTAGGAGCCAATGCATAACATTTCTGACTGGCATCCTCCTCTCCTTGTTCTTTTTACTTTAGAAGTATTTTAGAAGTATTTTTATGAAGCTTAACCTATTATACACTACACTGCTACATTACAGTTTTTCTTTCAGTACAAATTATGTTGCATTATCAGGACCTCTCCCAGAAACAATTACTTTTTCTCTCTTTCCCAAAAAGCACTCACAAGTATTTCAGCAAAAATCTACTCCATTTTTGGTTTATTCTCTGTAAGAATCAACACTATCTTTGCAAAATACAGTTGCAGTTCAAATGATTTTAACAAATACATAATCGTAGACAAGTAAGTCCACTAAAAAACCTTCCATGATATAAAAACCACAAACTACATATATCCCAGAAATTCTACCCTAATTTAGTAACCATAAGGACAAAAAGTAAAACAGTTATGTTAAAGTTTTTTTCTCTTTATTTATAAAATTTTGAAAACCTTTTAATAGATTTCTCTAAGAAATAGAATACTTTTTATAGCTGTTTCAAGAACAGCACTTAATACCCAAATCCTCATGGATATAAATATCTTCAAGAAATTTATTCTTGCTTCATCATTCATATTTTCATGTACTCCATCAGAGATGTTATGAAGAAATGTTATTGAGGGAAAAAAAGAATCCAGCTGTAAGCATATACTGAATTATAAGGACAGATATGTGTTCTGTTAAGAGAAACATATACAAATCTAGATGACACATCTAACACAAAACATAGCACATGACATAAGATTTCTCAGAACTCACATGGAAAGTGGCTTTAACATATGTGTGCACTGCAGCTCCTGAAGAGCCCAAGTTATCCGGCGTCATTAGAGGGTTGGATGAGAGCTGGCTGCCATCCTGAAGCCACTCATTGTATCTCAGGCTGGACATTTTAATTCTTTTGTTTGGATCCACTGTAAGAAGTCCTAATAGAAACAGATTACTTTCTTTAAAACTGTCAGCTATTTATCTTTAGTCAGTAGAAAATGCAGATATTTCTTAATAAAATTGTATGCATTGCTTTGATAAGTAACTAATGTCAATATTTATCCTAGGTATGCCAATATTTATCCTAGATAAGGCTCACACAGTGTTATAATATCATCCTCCCCAGTAGAATTTTAAAAGCAAAAAATTGATATTTAACTGTTTGATAACTTGCATTTCTCTGCATTCAAACTCAGAACTACCAAATGATTTCACTTAAAACCTGTCTAGGGTAAAGTTCAAATGAGTAAGCCTCAGATACCATGCAAAATTCACTCATGTATGAATCTGGAAATCACTATATTTTTTGCAGAAAAATTCCTTACAAATTTGCTTCTGCGGAAATTTAGAACTCCATCTAAGCAGCATTAAGGTAGGTGTCTAGGTCATGATGAAAACATAATTAGATGCTCAAAAGCTTCGGGGAATCAAAGCACAGCAAATGTCAAAGTAGCTCATAAATATAGTCAGTAGTTTTGGTATAGGAAGTAAAAAATAGCCAATGGAAAAGAAATAGTAATAAATTCATTTTCTGCAAAAGCTCAGCTTTTAAGACATTTATTTCATAATAGAAAAATTAAGTTTTTAAATGTTGTAAGAATAAGTTCACTTTTTCTGAAGCTCTTCAGTTCCTTCTAACTCCACTAACCTTATCAGCATCTTATCACATAGGAAACTGCTAGGGGTACAAGCAACTTGTAATGAATTCTGATGTGTCCATCACTACCCACTGCTTGTATCAGAGGTCAGTACATAGCTCAAGCTGTGCATATTGCTCTGTCAGGTTAAACACTTTGGAGCATCTGGATACTGTACGTTTTTCCAAATTTTATCTTTTTAAATAAAAATATAATGTTTATGAATTACTTGTGAATCCCTACCTCGAATTAGCTCTTTAGCCTCTTCAGAAACATTTTTCCAAGCCTCTCCTTCAAAGGAAAATTCTCCCTTTTTTATTTTCTTCATAATTTCCAATGCACTGGTACATGTTAAACTTCTGTCTTGAGACTGAAACGGTACCTGTCCCGATAGCATCGTGTACTGTCACAAGAACAAAAGCAGCATTAGAAAACACAGTATATTTATAGACAACTCTGTTGCTAAATATGAAAGGCTGTTGTTTGCATCATCAATGCTATACAATGAAACTTGGCCTATCCTAACTTGAAGGCTATAGAAAATTTAGGATACAGAAGACTTCCTCTAGAGCCCTTGTTAGAAAAAACATTCATCTATTCCAGGAAGCTATGAACAAAATATATTTCTACCCTATGTATATCTAATGAAACTAATTTTCTGTAGATAAAAATACAGGTTGATTCCTTCTCTGAATTGAAACTGTAGAAAGATAATATGGATGCCTGTAAAATCCCCTAGGAAGCATATATCCTTTTGAGAAGATGACTGTATAAAATTATTTTTTCCTTCCCAAAAATGTTAAATTTTATTTCCTACTTTGTAAAAAAAAAAAAAAAAAATCTCTGCTCCTGGAAAAGATCTGTCTTTAGAACATATGATTTGTGCAGCATTTTCACCTCCCTTGAATTCAGCATGTATCCAATTTATGCCTGAAATCATCTCAAGTCCATTGCACTTTAACAAAAGGTAAATATATGCAATAAAATAGTAGTTAAAAACCTCAATGACTCACCAAAATGACCCCCAAACTCCACAGATCACAAGACTCATCATAACCATTGTGATTCAAGAGCTCTGGGGCAGCATAATGAAGAGTAAAACACGGAGTCTTAAGAGGTTGATTATCAGGTGGTTTTAAACGAGCAAAGCCAAAATCAATTATTTTTATTTCTGAATTATCAGTCTCATCTGTAAATAGTAAATTCTGAAAAGCAAAGACAAATATCAATATTAGTACTGGGTAGAAAATTGGTTATAATTATTTTGCTACATCTATCACTACAGAAAATTTTCCATTATCTACAGGAAAGGTGAGCTGTGAGACATTTGGGGAAGAGAAAAGCAGAAATAACAATACTCCGGGTTGTATGAAATGTGAAGTATTTACCTGCTCCTGCATACCTGCAAGTTAGGGCAGTTCTGGGATTACTAATGAAAATGGACACTTAGCAGAGAACAGTGGAAAAAAGAATTCTGAGAACAATGACAAAGAAAAAAAAAACCCTAAGACAGCATGTCTGGAGATGGGAGAATTGCCTTCTTCCTCAAACAAAACCAAATTTTCTTAAGCTTCCACTTCCTTCTGGCACATTGTGAACAACAGCTTTCTTGTGTGGGGGATTCCCACTGCTCCTGTCTTGTAACTGAATAGTTTTTGGTACTCAAGTGGTAACACAGTATTGCCATGAGGACAATAATGCACAAGAGTCATTGGAAAGTGAAGGATGGCAATAAAAATGTGCACCTTGGTATGAAGTGGTGTTAGGAAGTGCAGCAATAGCTCAGAGGTTTCACTGAGAGCTGTCTGGCATGACAAAGCCAGTATGGATATGTGCTCAGGAAGAGACCTGGGACCAACAGCATCCAAGCACTGAAGGTCACATAACAGTCCAACCACAAACCTACTCCTTACACCAAGGCAGAGACATTGGTACAGCAGCCCCTGCAAATTCCAGCTTTACACACTGGAATGTGACACTTTGGACTTGAACACAGGCAAGTTGTTACCACTTTGGAAAATACAAGCCAATCTGCTTATTTTTCTCCCCTGAGTATTTGTATTTGCCAAGAAAGATATAAGAGGGAAGCTATGACAAAGAAAAACTGTGTGAGGCCAAGATTAATTATAAACTAATTCTACTCTTCCCTTCAGCTTCTGAGAGATGAACATAATTTTGCTATTGCCTTTACTGTTCAATCTATGAATGCTAATAAAAGTCTCAGTATTAGAAATCCCATAGTCTTATCTAACTTTGTAATACAAAAGGTGAATGACTCACACAAAGTAATTAATTTTAAACTCATTAACAAGGGTAAAAAATGATTAGTAGACTGCCAGCAGATCAATAAGGAGAACCTGGGAGCATTCATTATGAATAAAAGAAAATAGCTGCTACAAAACAGTATGCTAGTATTTTTGCTTTCTGTACTGCTGATATCTCTTAATGCACATTCAGAGAAATCATTTTTAATTGTTGGGCAAATTGGTCTAAAGGAAGCCTAATTTCAGCAAAAATATCCATGCAACAAGGATAAATGATTAATATAATAGCCTTTTTTCTATGGTGATGCTACATAGGCCACAAGTAAATAAAGAATGAGTAATATTGGTTTAAAAAGACCTTTCTTATGATAAAAAGTAAATTGATTATTCTTTGCTGTCATGGAAAGAAAGGTGCAGTCCAAGTATCCTACACTGAGTTCAGGTATTCCTGTTAATAAGACAAATAAAGCATGTTTCAAAACTCTCCCACCACCCAAATATTTACAGCTACATACATTTTAGGATACATAAACAACATTCTCTCTCACTTGTGTTTTGTTGTAATACCTTTAGAACCCAGTTTACAGATTAATGATCACTTCACAGAAACAGTCCTCAAATCCTCTATTGAGGGCTCCAAATATGATCACACATGCTATAAAAACTATTCATTCCCATGAATTCTTTATTTTCTACCCAGTACTTTTCCTCTGTTTTGTAGACCAACATATATGATCTAATTACTACTGTTAAACACAAGTCCTCCAGTCCATGAAACTAAAAAAAGTCTCAATTCTTAGTTACATTTAACCAGCCAGACTTTTAAAAAAACAATTATAAGCAGCACATTAGATGTCAAGTTGAACATCAAAAAAAAATCTGACTGGAATTCTTAGAAAAGCAAGAGAATTTCCTACATATCTTTTTACAGAGAAGTGCACTAACCATACCTATATTGGGAAACTGGCATATCCCATACTAAGTTTATGTCAGAACCTAAAATAGTAACTTTCAAAACAAGCAGGAAGGAGACAAGCAGGTGAAGTCCAACTTTGTGGAGGCAATAGATTCTGCAAGCTAACCCTTCATTACTTGGACTTCCCAGACTTCTGCTCTTGAACATAATGTAGAATTGAAGACTGCCTAATTTACCAGCTGAAGCTCTGCTTTACTGTGCCTTTATATTCAAGCTGGCAGTAGGACTAAAATGATAAGAATAGAAGAGAGAAAGAGGGATTGGTTTCTTCCTTTTAATAATTCCAAAGCTGTTTTCTAACCCTGATGATGTGACTCTTGGAAAAAGTTTCTCTGATGACTTTTTCAACTCGCACATTAGAAATTCAAAATAGTCCCTCTTTAACAGTTTACTTACAACAGGAGCCCAGGACCAAGATTCTTTAAAACTCATATTTTGGACTGGTTTTCAAAAACAGCTAGTAACATCTAGAAGACTTCTTTACCAGTTTAATTGAAATTACTATAAAATACCAAGTCTTTCATATCACAGAAAGTATGTTACAAAAAGATAAAACATCAGTAGGAATGGTGTATTACTTTTTAACTCCATCTACAAAAGGAACAGCTATTTCCTGAGGTATGATGGCTGTAACCAGCCTACAATATAACATCCTTACTGGATGAATCAACATTAATCATTTTAACCATTTTCAGGCTTGAAAAAAACATACATCCCAACTCATTGCTGGCAAAGGCACCCAATAAAACACTGGCTCCAGGAAGCAGACCAAAGCCAGTGGTCAATCTTATAATAGTAAACATTGGTCTAGAAGGCATGATGTTGCTGCACAACAAAAATACCAAAAAAGAAGTTACTGAAAAATAGATATTAATAAATTGTTTCTTTTGAGAAACTACTAAACTCACTGAAGTCAAATCACACAATTCTGTTTGGCGATCATTTTGTACTTGACTGGAAAAGAAGTCCTACTGAGGAAATTAAGAACAAACAAAAGGTGGAAATGTGCAGGCAAAATACCCAAGGAACCTAGCTTGCCTTATGAACTGCTTCACACAATAAATACACGCCAGTGAAAAACGTTCCCAAATAGGCAAAGAATGTTTTTGAAGTTAATAGCAGAGATTGCTTACAGAACTGAAAATGTTTCCTAACTGTTACTTCTACCTATGAACAGAAAAATATTGAGAGAATTTGCTAAGTTAAAGTGGTAACATCTAATTAAAAACACAGAAGTAGAAGACTCTGTAACGAAGGCTGGAGAAAGAGAGATATGTTACATTCCAGATATCTAATAACTTGTTGTCTAAACATATATACATAGAAGTCACTATACCTCAGGTTTCAGATCTCTATGGACTACTCCTACATCATGCATGTGGCTCACTGCTGAAACAAGTCTGCGCATAATGTGACTGGCTTCAGTCTCACTGAAGTGTTTCTTTTTCTGAATACGTTCAAGCAATTCTCCTCCCTTCAGCAATTCCATTACTAGGAATGTGTGAAGCTGAAACAATAAAAATATACCAGGTTAGAAATTAAACATAACAAACCAACATTCACTCAGGAGTTAGGTGCTATTCTGACAGGTTCCCAATGTTTGAAGAAACAGCATTGCTGCTTGTAGTAATTTGAAAGGCCAAAAAAAGTACCACATCTCAGATGGCATTTTTCCCATCAGTTTTTCTGAGACTGAAGAATAATGTCTTCCCCATGTACACCCATGTTTATTAACAAAAACACAATGCCGCCAGCTAAATGGATAAATTTGCAGGGAGATGAAAAGGCTTTACTTAGGCTAACAAGCAAAGCTTGTAAAAGCTAAACTTTTGTTTCTCAAGCCTGTTCTGATATAAGGATATGTATCTATTAATATGCAGAGAGAGTTAACCACTAATATCACAAAATCCTTTAAAAGCCCCCTGAAACTTTACTCTGAAATCTAAGATTATTTAGAACTTGTAATTTTTATCCCCTACAGAAATAATAGCCAAAACTACTCCATCATTAGAATTAGAAATAGGCATCTTCCCAAAAATCAAAGAGCATTTTTTTAAATTAAAAAAGCAATGAGTTTTTAGAAGGTTGCTCTTTTCAAGGCAATCAATAAGCAGGTACTTCCTTGATTATAAGACAACATGGGCAGACAGTCAACTACAATTCAAGTGCCTTGCCATTAAACAAATAGCAGACATCTCAGAACAAGGAAGTGAAGTCAGCATTCTCAAATAGGCAATGGATGTGGGCACGCCATGGCTTCCAACCTTTCCCTCCCCTGAATGACAGTAGCAAAATAGTATTTGCAAGCAGAGAAAAAAATGTTCTGAGAAGCAGTCAAAAATTGGAATTCAAAGCAATAGTCAGAAAGCGAACACTTTAGATACCACAGAACAAAAGCAGAGTTATAAGGACAGAAAACAGTAACACTTCTTAGAACAACCAAGGTGTCTAGTACGATATCCTCTCCTGCAAAATTTCCTTATGCCTTGCAAATATCTGACAGGGAAGTTAGAAAAGATAAAGAGACTTTTTTCACCAGAATACTTCTGGCTCACCAAGAAACTGCAACACAATATTATATAATGTGAAGTTTGAACAAATTGGTATCAGAGTAAGTTAAAAGTGGAACTTCTTTTTATTAAGACAAACTGCAGAAAGGTCAAAACAAGAAGATTTTCATCAGTTTGGTCTTCAGAATATTGTGCACAAGTAATCTGAAAGGTAAGAGCTCAGAGCTACCAGAACTAGCTAGAAATACAGTGGATTGATTGGTTAAGAGCAGCTTATCAGTGGCAGAGCAGTCTGGAGGACGCTTATATTATATTTAGTATATTCGTTTTTCTCAAAGGAAAGTGAAGAAATGTCCTGTTCTACCCATGTATACTCATACTGACCATATATGTAAAAAAAGGGCTTTCTTGTCATTAAAAACTACAGTACAGACACTGTATCCTCTCAGCTAATTTTTCAAGTGCTAAACATGAGCTCTCTGTTGGTCCCAGTGCAAACAGCATGAGAGGGACAGACTGAGATATGTGGAGAAGCAAGAGATCCCTTGTTCCATTACAAAATCATAGACCAGAATCACAGGGTAGTCTAGGCTGGAAGGGAGCTGTACAGGACATCTGGTCCAAAACTCGAGATCAAAGCAGGGCCAACTTCCAACTCAGATAAAATCATTGTTCATTACATGCTGTGGAGTTTGTATTACACTAAAGGAAAAAGACAAATTGATCTTAAGAGATTTTCAAATAGAGGCTCTACTTTCACATCTGGTAACTTGGCAAGCTGTTTGGTTATTGTCATTAAGTTACTAATGTGTAGGAAAACATACTAGATATATAACTCCATATGGAGCATTTCTAAATTAATTCACAAATACTGTTGTAAGATTTATAATGACCCTGCGGGAAAGGTGATAACACATTCCAGTACCATAGATGAAGAAACTGGGCCATGAACACACTTTATGATAGTAAACAGAGACAAAATAGAACAATGAAGAGAATCTGAGCCTCTAATTTTTTCACATACAGTTTTGATTTGCCAGAACTACTGCAAGATTGTTTGAATGCAGAACTTCTGCTTCATTTTCTATACTGACTAGACAAAAGCCCTAGTAAAAAAAATAGTCTCCACAGTTACAGTATGCTTAAGTCCATAAAGTTCTTGGGAAAACACATGGGAATATGTTTGGTAGGTGCTGATTACAGTTTATTCAAAATACCTGGTCATGAAAAACTTCATGTAACTTCACTACATTCGGGTGTCCTTCGCAGAGTCTCAGAGCTGTTATTTCTCTCTGGGTGTTGGCTTCCATTCTGGAAAAATTGAGCAGTCATTTTGTACCAATTTTACTGAGCAAATTGCACATTCCAAGTGTTATTTTTTAACTGCTTGCAATCCATATTTTTTACTATTACAACCACTTGAACACAATTAAATTCATATTAAAAGTAAGTGGAGAAAAAACTCTCTCCCATAACCCTGCAATTTAATCCATTTAAAAAACCCACACCCAACTAAAACAATCTTTTTAATGCAACTGGAACTTCCTACAGCAAAAGCTGATGTGATATAGAATAGTTCCAATCTAAAACAAACCCTTAGTCCAGAGCAATTTGACTTCACCTCTGTTACTACCAATATTTGTTATTTCACCTTTACCTTAGCCCAATCTTTTTCCATTCTTAATGGGGACAAGTACATCCAAAATTATATGGAAACTATGAGCTCTACTAGAAAAAGAATATCATCTATATATTAAATGTGTTATACAAATGAGCCCCTAAACAGACCATCATAAAAATCTCTAATGGAAGAGACAAGAGACTATCTCCAGAGAAAAATCATTGCGTAAGTTCTCTTTCAAGTACTGAAATCTATAACCATAAAAAGTAAAATGGTGACCATTATAAAAACTACATGAATGGAGACAGAGCAGAACATTTTTTTTCCACTAGTTACATATATTGATTTATTTTTGGCAAATAATGACTGAAAATTTCTGCCACAACTCTCTCTGAGAAAGGCTAATCCTGTAATGATTTAGAGAATTGCTTTACAGGTAACAGATACAGATAGAATCTCTCACCACACATGTTCTTAATTTTTGGTTGCTTTTTTTTCTTCCTAATAAGGATGAGAACCACAATGAGAATTCTGTGCAAGAAAATTCTGTCTTTCTACAGGCTTCATATAATCAACAAGTAAACTAAGCTGTTCCACCTGCATCTCTGCTGCTGAAGTTTTTTAACTGAAAGTGACTTCTGGTCCTTAAGGAATTAAAAAACCTGAGAGTCCTTCCCCCTAAACTACTATTAGAAGGAAGCAGACCTTGGAAAAAGATTAAAAAGGTTCAGTATCATAAGAATAAACCTCTGAAATTTGTACATGGGCTTTTCTGAATATTCCCCCCCTGTAAATAGTTAGCATTTTAGATTTTAAACAACCTAGTGAAAAACAAATGGGATGCTCTAAAACAGTAACTCGGGTAGGTTTGCTTCAGTGGTCATCAGACATACAGATAAACCTAAAATTGTTTGTTGGGGGCAGGTTCTGCACTATTAAGAAAGCAACACCACAGAGGAACTGTTCATCACCTTGAGTTTTCACCTCAGGTATCAGGAAAAGGTTTCCCTAGGTGCAAGATTTCCTTTTTGGGCATGTTTGCCCGGTAGGATGACTTTGAGGCAAAGAAGTAACAAAAAACTTATTATACTTTTCCTTTTAGCAAGATTTAGTGGTGTGATCCCCAGAGCAATATTAATTACAGATTCTAATTCCAGTTGGGTTTCAGCCAACTGTTCAGAGTGTGGGTTTACTGCTAACTCTAAATGCTGTACAAACATGCTGAGCCTGCTGACACCCTGCAATCCTAAAAAAAAAATAAAATAAAAATTTAAGTCTCTGTATACAGATCACTTCTTACCTTCATTTAGCCTGAGCCACCAAGATGAAGGAGAAAGAGCAAAAGAACCCATGAGCAATATAATTCAGGGACATAATTTCTAAAAGTTAAGTTCTAGGGGAAAAAGTCAATACTCATCTGCTTACTTATCCAGAAACAAAGCACACGTTATTTTGAGATGGGAGCACTAACCTACAGCTCTGCTGGTACCACAGAAAAAATCTTGCAAGTGTAGACACATGGCAGAGATCTCGACATTAAACTACCCAGTGTAGGTGTCTACCACACACCACTTAAGGTCTTATTATGACTGAGATTCCCGTGAATCCATCTTACAGGGTGAGCTAGTTCACTGTAACATACATACCTAGAGTAGGATTCAGTGGCCTAAGCATAGGAAGGAAGAGCCTGGAAGATGACATCAGCCATGAAGACATCTACAAAAAGGTAGCAGTCACAAGACTGATGGGAACCAGAGGACAGAGAAGACACCAACAGATGCTAAAATGCCACTATGTAGATGTCCATGTTTAAGTTACTGAATCCCACTTCTAGTGTAAGACAGTATTAGGTAGGCTTCCATTAATTTAGCAGACCTCAAAAAATTAACTCAGACACCTACACTTCAGCTTCTATTTCTTGAACTTGTCCTATTAAAAGAGCATTTGATAAATGACAGAAAAGTCTGGTGGACAGCTTCTTCTAGAGTCTGGAAAAACAGACTTACAGCCAAATGTCTTGGGCAAGAGACCACTGTGAACTATCATTCTGATAGTAGAACATTTCTATTCTCTTGCCAGCATTCTACAATGCACTAGGGATGTACTTACTAAAGAACTCTGCAAAATGAAGGCAAAAACCCATCTGCTACTCAAAGAATCCCTTAGCTTTATTTTTCTCTGGGTAGAAACTCCCAGAGATATTAATTCTGGAAGAGAACCAGATGGTACCCGTGTACAAAGCAAGTCAGCTGCTTCCATTGAGGTATTCTCCTCAGAACACCCAGAAAACAAGATGTAATTTACAATTTCATAGTCTAATTCCATTTTATGCACACACAAACACACACATTTAGATCTGAGGCAACCGACACTGCAGACCATTCTTAAAAGCAGTATTCTAGGCAATCAATTGGGCTGATTAGGAAAGGGAGCTAGCATTAGCCTACATACAGTTCATTTAAGTCTCAAGAACCTTATACCTTACTGTGTTAGGAGCAAAATCAGGGGAAATAATGGTAGAATACAACTAGGAACCAGATAAGTACTTTCTAGGTTTCTTCTTGTGTCCCAACTAGAACAACATTTTATTTCAAAAGACTCTTAGAATCTTTTAATGGTGATAAGGTTACAATAGGTTTCTGTAGATTCATAGAGCAGGAAATAATTTAAAAGTTATTTTTCTACTTCCAAAAATGTAGTGAACATTATTCTACTCCATGGGTGACAGTAAGCAAAGAAAAAATTTTGTATTGTCTTATAGAATATTTATACCTTTTGCTAATAATTTTTACTGCATACTCTTGGCTAGTTTTCTTGTGTAAGCACTTTCGACAAATGGAAAAACTTCCTTCTCCCAATGGTTTCTCTTTCAGATCCAGTTCATAATGATGATAAAATGGAGAGTCCTGTTAGGAAACTGTCTGTATTTAGTTTTGCAGAATACTTTTAGTATACACAGTCAA
Organism: Erithacus rubecula; assembly: GCF_903797595.1. Taxonomy (NCBI): domain Eukaryota; kingdom Metazoa; phylum Chordata; class Aves; order Passeriformes; family Muscicapidae; genus Erithacus; species Erithacus rubecula. The sequence goes on from NC_136688.1 coordinate 44,676,239, forward strand.
AGACAAAGAGTAAAATTTCAAGAGAATTTTTTATCTACATTTAAAACTCTAAAAGAGCTCTCTTTTTATTAAAATATAATCTTAAATTTTATTGAATAAAATGCATAAACATTATTCTAACAATCAAATAGCAATCTTGCATTACATTAAACAAACATAATCACTAAATAAATCATTACTACTACAACAGTAGCAGATAAAAAATATTCAGACAAACAGAACCAAAGATGATCATACATATATCCATCCACAAAACTATGTGCTCATTTGAGGACATCACAATAGCATGTGTTATTTTAAGGCTTCACAATTATACACTCTTTTAGGTAAATATAACGTAGACAGAATTATTATATAATTAAAGTAGCTTCAGAAATACCTGCAGTGGTTGGCTGAATAAGAACTATCATGAGTCATATTATTATTATTATTATTACTATACTTCAGTCTTCTGGAAAACTAGACAATCATTTTTCAGATTAAACTTCAACCACTTCTTATTAGTATCACATGCAAGATGTGATGGATCATCAGATGCTTGAATCCTTTGAGAAGCATTACAAAAAATTGATAAATGAATGATGACTATTTTGTAATCTGTAGCCTATCTTACAATTGCTGCACTAGAAGTTACACACAGTTTTAATTTAACCAAATTAAAGTCTTTATATGATTATTACCTTCATCATAGCACTTCTGGCAATAGTTGTAGCTCCAGGTCGTTCATCCCCCACATAAAACTGAAAAGGATCTACTGTAGCTGCATTGCGTTTAAACAAAATAGAAGGTGCAACGAAAGAATATCCCTATGAAATTAAAACATCAGAAACGGGTATAGCTTCACACTGCTGCACATAAACTACCATAATACATATGGAACATCAGAAGTTTTGGAATAATTTTTTTAAGAAACCTGAATTTTTATATCATAATAGAGAAATTGTAACTTACTCTGTTCAACATTAATAGGTATCTTCCCAGAATTAGTTATATGATCCTCAACAGTTAAAGGCAAAATAATAATACAAGAATTCTAGTTAATGCTAATCTGGCTTAGCTACAATTGCTTTACAATAGCAATAAAGGCTTGTGCTTCAAACTAGCCAGCTTCCCAGGACACCTTAAAGTTAAGGCATGAAATAGTTTGCACGTTGCGACGTAAGCATCAAACAATTTTAAATGGATAAATTTTTATCAATGTGTGTGAGCAACAATATGCCCAGTTTGAGTATCATAAAAACAACAGCTGTGACTAGCACTGCAGGGTGAATCAGATGCTATTAAGACATGCATAACCTGGTTGCTACAGTCACTGTGAATCTAACAAGTTCCAAAATATGACACTACATTCCTGTACCCTAAGGATTAAACTAATCAAAAACAGACAATAAAAAACAACAAGGCCCAAGAAGGAGAAAAGAGACAGCAATCCAAACTGCTGTTCACCTCTGCAGCTTTACTACCAAGTTGGCTGCACATGAGCTGTTTCTGCCCATTTGACATCCGGACTGTGCAGTCTGAGAAGAGATTATTCTTTAATAGCATGGAGGGAACAGTAAGGAAAGCTTTATTACTCATTTGGATACATTAGTCGAGTAACAAGAGCACTCCTACAAAACATGGAGGACCTACTTTCAGGTTTGCAGGTAGCTCCTACTTTCCAAAAGATTACTTCAACTAGTACATAACGTGGAAGTAGGTGAACTACATTGCTCTTGTCAAAGCTGGCAGCCCAGACTAATGGAGTCAAAATGACAAGACTCATAAGGTATGAAGAATCAATAAAGAACAGACTGACTTTAGTCCAACAATTAGGACATTCAGCTGGGAATGGAGAAACAAGGAATTTTATATTTACAGTAGGACTGTTTCTACCTTTCTCATTTTGCAATTGTTGAACAAAAAGCCCTGGGAACTGGGACTAGAAATTACACAATTAATTCCAAAAACTTAATAGGCAGGAGGTGGGGGGGGAAAAAAAATGTATACATGAGGAGTTGTTCTATAATTTTTTAAATTAATTTGAGTTCTTAAAATACCTGAAATATTCTTTCTGAAGTCTGAGGGGTTGCTGCAGGAGAGTATGTTGGATCCATTTCTGTAAACTCTTCTGCAAAATTACTGACATCCAATTCATCTCTGATTACTGGTTTAAATGGAGCTGGTATTTTTTTGGCAGCTAAGTCCTCCCAGTTCATATTCTAAACAAAAAAGCAGAAAATAATTCTGAACTAAATGAAAATTTTACAGAAGGAGATTTAGAAAGAGAGACTTGTTAAGACACACCGTTCTAACTCCCTTTGCCATTTTCCACAGGCAGATGAAAGCCATTCAAATTATGTTCCACTAATTGCTTAGTCAAAGTCAAGCAGCATCATACTTACTTGTACGTAGACAGAATCCAATAAAAAATAAAATCAACATAATTAAATGCAACAGTGGAGATGTGCCAAACAATTAGTGTGATAGTCCTTGAATTTCTTCTTCTATTTCAGAATAAGCAATATTTATATTTTTATAAGCCAAAGCACAAGCACTATCTTCAATCTTTCATTGCCAATTTCTAGGCTTAATTACTGATGTCAGCTTTCAGAGGCCTGAGAGCATAAACCTCCAGATTTTTACTTAAAGGCATGACTAGAAAGAGGAAGCACAGAAATAGCAGCTACGAGAAAACTGCCCCATTACTGTAAAGGAGTAGAACTGAAATTAAGAATAGAAAGTGTTATATGATGACAAAATTAATCACCCAAAACAAACATGAATTAAGAAAGTTTAACTCTGTTTAACTCTAGTTTAAACTTCAGAAGCAGCATCAATAATTAGTTTTTTTCAAAAAAAGCATACCATTTTAACCACAGTGGATAGAACACTACAGATATTTTACACAAATACAATCTTCATCATGGTTTGACAGCAAATGTTAATACACTGAAATCTGAACAGAAATAAAATTTACTGAACAAGAGTAAAGATTTAATTAGGCCAAGGAAAATAGAGAAGTTTGGTGAACTTCATCAATATTCAAATTTTACTAATAAGGCAAGTGGCAATCTTTAAAAAATCCTTTCAAACAAAAACCCAACAGACAACACAACACAATTTCAGTGTTTTGCATTAAACCTGATTTAAGCAGTGTGTCTTTTGGCTTCATCAAGTAACTGAGAGATACAGACAGAATATATTAAAACAAAATAATATGTACAAACACATGAAATTCTTACTAACTTCAGTACAATTATTCATGCAACTAATACATCACTAAGCTGTTCTGTTAACAGAACAACAGAATTTCCTTAGGCTTTGATTTCATAGGCACTAATGCAGAATAAGTTGGATCTTGTGAGTTTTGGTTTTTGCTTTACCTGGAAAAAGGGATGCTGTTTGATTTCATCAGCATCGGTGGGACCACAACCTAGCCTCTTCTTGGGGTCTTTCATTAAAAGCCGCTGAATGATATCCTTAGACAGAGCACTCATTTCTTGTGGATAAGGTGGCTCACTTTTTAATATTCTCCTTTAAAACAAACAAAAAAACCCAATGTGGTAATTACTTAAAATGTTGAGAGTTAAAGAGTTACCATACTAATGGAAGTGTTAACATTTTCCTTAAACTTCTATTGTACCCAAAAGCAGGAAGATGACAAATATGAAAGCAACCTTTTTGGAAATAAAGGAAGGTTTAGGGAACTGCTGACTTGAAACACAACATCTGAAGAGATAAATTTTGTAACTCAGTCCTCAAAAGGAGAACAATACTCATTTTGCATAGTGAGTTTACAATATTAAAAAATCTCACATCTGCTCCACAAAGAAATCAACCTGATGCCTAATAGCAGTCAAACCAAAAATAATTTCAATATTAAAAAGTACTGGAATTTAAAGGAAAAAAAAAATCTCAAATTTAGGCCATTGAAGGCTTGCCTTCACCCTCTATGTTGTGTGCAGTGCTCACACCCTTGTCTCAAAAGAAGGCACATAACTGGAAAAGTTTTAGAAAACAGTAATAAGAGTAATCAGAAACGCAGAGTAAGTTTTATAGGAAGTTTTATAAAAAGACTAGGACTATCCAGCTTACTGAAAAGATGACTCAAGGGAGGTGGGCAGTGTTTCCCACAAAACAGTAAAGAGAAAGTGAACAGAGACCTCACCACTTTTTCAATACAAGAACTAGAAACCATCATTTTGTGCCTTGGAAGCCTAAGAAAAAAACACATTTCAATACCTATCCTTTTTATCTGTAGCTACCACAGCTTTATATAAACAGCTAAGCAATGTTTCTTCCAGTTACTCGAAATCTAAATGCTGAAGCTAAGGACTCTAAAGGAAAAGTTGCATGAACAGGTTTAAAACAGAGACACAAAAAATCTTTTGGCATACAGAATCATAAAAGAGTTGAGGTGGAATGGATCTCTGGAGGACACCTGGTCCAACTCCCCCTGCTCAAACAGTTACCTAGAGCCAGCTGTTGTTCACCACCATGTCCAGAAACCCTTTGAGTATCTCCAAGAAAGAGAATCCACCACCTCCTTTGGGCAGCCTGCACTCAGTCACGCTCACAGTAAAGAGGTGCTTCCTTTTGTGCTCAGAGGGAACCTCCTGTATTTCAATTTGGGGCCACTATTGCTGGTCCTGTCACCAAACACCACTGAAAGAACCTGGTTCCCTCTTCACTGTACATTCTCTTCAGGCATTTATGCACATTGATGAGATGTTCCTGAGCCTTCCCTTCTCCAGCTGGAAGAGTGCCAACCTTCTCAGTCCTTCCTCATATTGTCATCATCCCTTTGCTGGACTCTCTCCACATATCACTCTCATGCACTGGAGAGACTGTTAGTGGAACCAATACTCCACATGTGGCCTTACCAGTGCTGAGTGGAAAGGAAGGATCACATCCCTCAACCTGATGATACTTTGTGTAATGCAGCCCAGGATACCATTTGCTGCCTTTGCCACAAGGCCACATTGCTGGCTCATGTACAGCTTGGTGTCTACATAGCCTGCTGCATACTCTCACTGTAGGAACTAGACAGTAGGGCTCACAGTACCTCCACTAAACACAAACGGAAAGATTTTAAAGCCATGAGAGACTGAGACTAAAATTACATGAATTTGTGGCAATACTATTATATGTTTCTGCCAGAGCTTAAGTTGATAGCTGCAGGACATGACTAAATTGTGTTTAGTTATTGCATGACATATCCTTAGAGTTAGTTATCCCATGAGAAAATCTTTATCTTGAAATCTCTAGCTTCTTGGATTAGTCCAAAAATAGATGCAGTTTGCTTCCCAGATAATCCTTTTCTGGCAGTGTGGCAGAACAAAACCAAGTTCAAAATTTGCATATCCCAGGGGTAGCTTCTACAGACATAGTATCCAATATCAAGCAAACAAAAAGACAAAGCAAGCTAACCGCTTGGTTTAAGTAATGCTGAAAGGAGTTAGGAAAATACAGTCTGAGTTTTAAGATGGTGTAGACATGTTTTTTAATATTATGTGTATCTGTCAGTAAGGGTGCAAATCACTGCCTTTCTGCTAGCAGAAGTAACCATAAGACTTCTCTTCAACTTCTGGACACATTTCACTTTACAGAAAAGGAGACAAAAGCACAATATTACCAAATGATTTTTTTAATTAGGGATGTTAATATCAAATTTAAACACCACTAAACAAGAGTATTTTTACACTGCCAGAGTGGTGGAGAAGTAAAGATTCAGTCTCTTCTGAAATCACCCAGCTTCAGAAAGCAGGTAACAGAGTAAGAAAAGCCTCCTGTTCTAGAGACAGAAGACAGAACACCTTGACAGAAAAATTATTTTATTTACAAGTGAGCCAATGAAATCCACAATGTCTTCATACCTTGAAAATCACTGCAGTTAGAGAAGTCTGAAGAAGCTTCTTTATCAACCTCTCTGATAGAAGAGTAAGAAAGGTACGTAACAAAGATCCTGGAAAACAAGCTCTCTTCGGGCTCTTGGAAGGGAGAAAACCCCTCCAATCAGTATTTTTTAATATTGATTTCTAAAGCAATGAGATTGAAAATCTGCGACGTCCTTAGAAATAAAAAGGAAAATTTTGGAGCAAGTTCTTTTCCACACTTTCTAGGAACCTCCTGAACTGTTTCCCCTCTGCTGTACTGTATTTCCAGCAGACATAGTGAGAAATACCTTCCATCTCTTGATCCTCCTAGAACTCACTGCAGAAAAGGCAGCATTTTACCATGTTCCATTACAAGGAGATTCATGTAAGTTGAGAGTAGCTTTTATTAAAAAATACTTTTGAGGTTGACTGATACTAGAAAACACTGGTGATGCTCTGGATTGGTTCACAGAACCATATTACAGAGGTATTGAAGACCACAGCTACTTTCTTTAGAAGTTCCAGGAACTACAAAGAATTATCATGGAATTGAAGCATGTGAAGCTGGAATTACATTAACTAGGATAGAAATCAAGTTGCCAGAAAAGAGCGAACAGATTGGATCAACATGTGAGAGCAGAAATTTATGAAGTAGCTTGATCAAGTGAAGACAGTCTGGTTTCACTAGTTCAGCATTACTGAAGTGCTGTACTGAAGGTTACTCAAGGCTCTAACAGTAGCCCATACAGTTCAGAGGAAGGAAGTTGCATGTATCAAAATCCTTTTTGAGATGTGTGTACTTCTGTAAAGAAACTATGGCCTTTAGCATTAACAACCCTTTCTTTTTCTCAATTACCACTATCCTTCTGTACATTTCATGTTTATGGGATTGTCCACATTGTTCATGGCAGTGATCCAGTAACAGCAACAGATACAAGCAGGAAGAATGAAGTATCCCAAGTAGCAACTGGGAAAGCTCAAGGAATACTCTGCTGTATTTATTGTTTTTCCTGACCTGGCATAAGCCCTCTCAGCTGGGACAAGCTGAGATTACCCTGCTGATGAGAAAACTCTGGCTGTACTGAACACTCAGAGAACCAGCCCTTTGCATATCCCTTCTCCTGGCCTTAGAGAAGCTGCTGCAACAATCCTTTGACAACTTTTCCGAGGTAAACTGGACAGTTTGTTTAACTCTGAGACAAGAGGAAAAGGGACCTGTGAGACAGGAGTCAGGATGAGCGGGGAGTAGAGGGGCCCCTCAGTCTTGGCCCCATACCTCAGAAAAGCCAAGTCAGCAAGAGAAAGCACACCAGCCCCAACTGCTTTACCTGCTGTGAAGAATGGACCAACACCACAGAGTCAGGTTCCCATCTGCTTGCCCAAACTGTTGTTTGAATCTTCTTTGATTTTTGTGTTTTTTCCCCTGCAAGAGGAGCCACTGTCTTCTACCTACCATGTGGCAAGCCTGTGGGGTTTTTTTATCTTTCCCTGGAATTCTGGGATTTTGTCCCAGTGCAAGGGTGAGAGCAGGTAAGGTCTGACAGTTTCATCTCTAGCATTTATCTACCTTCTTCCCATGCCTTGTGGGCATTCAGTCTACTAATTAACAGTTGGAAAAGGCTTTTTCACTTTCATCCACTAGTATTCATTTCCTATTGGTGGAAAGGGATTGTTGGAACCCTTTTTAGGGGAGACAACTCATTCCAGAGTGTTTTGTCCTGCACTTGTCTCTAAACTGAGATATTGTGTTACAAGCATAATCAAAAAGATACATATCCATCTGCATGTACAGGGAATAAGAGAAAGCAACCCCAAGCTGTAACCCTGTTAGAGGGTAAATGGATAAGATTTCCAAAGAAGAGTTTTTACCCTCATATTTAAGAATGACCCCATCATCTTAGAATTAATCATGCTTAACTCTCTAGTTCTTTTGTTCCAACCTGGAGCAGTCAAATACATATGTGTATCCCTGGCTGTAGGCAAGTCAGCAACTTTGCTATAATACCTGAAAGTCTCTTTAAACTTTCTGTTTTACTAAATGGTTGAATGAATCTCTAGGCAGACTCACTGATGGACTCTGACACACAAGTTTTTAACTATTCATAACACTAAAGCTGGTAAGATTTTCTAAACTGCTGCACAGTTGCAAACTAGTATAAAACCTTCCTGCTCGTTTTAAATCCTATACATGACAGAGCCCTCAAAAGCCAGCCCTATAGAATGGATTTGTCCATCTTTCAATTTGTCTTTACAAACTGCTCATAGTCAAAGTGAAAATACTGGCTGTGTAGCCAATCCCAGCCCTTGACCATGCTTTTGCAGGATGGCTCTTACCCCTTGCTCTGCAGCAATGTAATTTCAGAATTCGCAAAAATTAAAGGATGATTTAGGAACAAGAGAAAAGAAAGGGGAGAGGGCACACTAGAAAAGGAGAAATAATGGAATGGTTATGTGTTTTTTTTTTTTTAATTCAATCAAGTTTAATAACCCATAACACAAAGCATATGAATGAGATAACTTCAGAGACAGAGATAAAAGGCAAAGTTTGCACTTACTTAACTTGCATTTTCCATGAAAAGTCCACAGTGTTGCCAAAAAGATGATAAAAGAACAACACAATTTCTCATCAGAAAGAAAAAAAAAATACAAACTACACACTGTTTCTGACATAAGAACTGAACTCTCCCTTGGAGAGATATTTTAGAACAAAGTTTCATGTTCGAATTTAACACCAGACAGCCGTTGTGCCACATGAGGGAGTAAAATTATCTAAAAATATCTAAGATTACTTCCTACCTAGGTAAAATAAAAGAAGGACCTGGATCCATTTAGAAGACTACTTTTTTTCCCTAAACTCAGAAAAACACCACCATGCTTTCAACAGCTTGTGAGGAAGTAAAAAACTGAATTCTTTAAGTCTGCTACAATTGGCATATTTAAGCATATTTAGGTCAACCAATGTAACTCCTGGCTAGAACAACCTCGCTAACAAGAAAGGCTTTTGTAGCAACTCTTATCTCTGTGCCAGTGATTTCATTATCAGGGGCAACTGCCAGTATTAGGTGTCTGCCTGCTCTACACTACCCTCAGGGAAAGAAAGCTCCAAACACACTCCTGTTGCCCCCCAAAGGCAGCAATCACCATTCCCCAGAAGGTGCCACACAACTCAGAGCAGCAGCCAAGGCAGCAGCAATGTTCTCATATGTTCTTAAAAGGAACACAACATTCATGACAAACTGCAGACACATAACACTGAAGAAATTCAACAAAGAAATCGCTATCAGTAGAAAGGATTTAAAAACCACTGGGTCTTACAAGTATAGGAGTAACAAGACAGATGAAATCTAGTCTGAAATGCAGCAATATAGCTGGGAATAAGAAGATTTCAGCTATATAGCTGGGAAGAACAACTATAAACCAGAGGGTCATCAGTTGAAAGTGACAGAAAAGGAATTAGATCTTTCAGACCAGCACTGGCATCAACAAGAGGAGCCCAAGAAAAAGGAAGTAGTATTTTTTTGTTCAGATGGTAAATTATTCCTTCCTTTAACCAAGATCTTCTTGAAACATCAACAAGAATAAACTGTCCATATATAAGAACGAACAACAGAAGCTAAGTTAAGAAAAGGCTTTTTCAGGAAACAGGAAGACTGGGGAACATCTTCAATATAGGAAACTGTAAGAATTTAACTTCTAAATTTATCAAAATAAAAACAAATACTATAGGACTGCTGTCTATAAATGTCCAGCATAAACACCCACCAGAACAAAAACAGACTGAACAGCAGCACAGCAAAATTGCCACAACTAAAGAAAGTTATTAGCTGTGAGAGGACAGAGGTTAAACAATCTTTCAGTTACTCAAATTATCAGAAACATTAACTTAAAAAGCACAGAAGAGCTTATCAAAAGAAAAGTCAAGTCCTGTAGAATACATAATTTAAAAGCTTACAAGTTTTGGCGAAACTATATCTATGAAATTGAGTTCAAGGTTCTCTCTAAAAAAAAAATTCTTACTCTTTAAGAGTCCCATCTAGTAAATCTTGGGACTCCAAATTACCAAATTTAGCCATGGAATAAGCAACCAGTCAACCAAACTTCTAACCTTAAACAGGGCAGAATGAGCTAACTCAAGCTTTAACTGCAATATAACAACCAAGTGGGTGAAGTCCTGAATGAAATTCTTTCATTAACAGACTCCTCTCTCCCCTGCATTTTTTTTTTTTTACTGACCGTCCAAGTTTCCTGCTGTGGTAGAGAAATAAACAATAAACGGACTTTAATCTCCCAAGAAATTCCTGAATTTGTAAGTAAAATAAATTATCTAATAATTGAGGTATGTTCTATCATCCAACCTTAATTATCAAGTGATTCCAGATGAGGATCAGAACCAGTACAATACCTTCCACAGAAGCAAGACTATTCTTATTTTGGGGACTGGACTTAGAAGCTCATTTTGATATCAGTTAGTAATTTGAGCAATTTAACACCTCAACTTCCTGCTCTAAAAGAAATCCAGTAAAAGGAAATTTTTGTTTTGGGGGATATTTCAGTAATGCGTTTTGGAAGCTTATTGCTTTGTCTTTTAAAAATGCTCCAGCTTTTACACAGGTACTGAAAACAAACCTGTAAAGCATGGAGATTACTGAACAAAACAGTTTATATATAAAAGATAAGAATGGTATAGTTTATTTCATTTCTGTAAGTATCATATTCATTTCTTCTCAGATATGCAAGTGGGGTTAGAAAAGAACTTTGCTTCATGCTACACACTAATAAAATAAACATTACTTGTAACAAAAAGGTAGGAGTAGGGTACATTCTGACACTTAAAATCTCCAGTCTGCCAGAACAACCTAGCAAGAGCTGATAAGAAAGTATCTCTAGCTAAAGATATCTCCAAATGTATTAAGATTTGGAATGTGATAATTGTATTTACATACACTTTGAAATTTTATTTGAGTTCCTTTTCAACAGTAAACATGCAACAGGGCTAAGTATCTACGAGGCTGTGGCTCCACTAGTTTAAACAAAACAGATCTTTTGTAGTCAGTTCTTTAGCTAGTAAAACCTATCCACTTTCCAATGTCATTCTACTGAACAGAACTGGAGCACATATAACGTTACCATGGCAGCACTTTCTTTCTAAATTTTAAACTAACGAACTCTCTCAAAACATATATTATGGCATAAGGATCATCTGTTAGCAAGCACATATACTTCATTGCTTTGAATCTTACCTAGAAATCTCTGCTTGGGAATTCTTCTCTCCATCAACTGTAAATGGTGATGCTCCAGTTAATAATTCATACATAAGAACACCAACACTCCACCAATCAACAGCCTAGAGAACAACAGTATGTATGTTATGATACGCTGAAGTAAAATGATCAACGAAATATCAATGAAACATAAACAACTGTGGTACTGACAGAAGGTATTTTCTGTGATAAATTCATTTTATATTGAAGTGTCTCCATTTAGCTTCAACTGATTTCTCAAGCTGAACTCTTTCCACTGGCTACTGAAGTTCCTTTTGCTTTCCAGACAGAATTCATTTTGATTTTTACTACTATCATGTGATATGAATTCTAATATATACTCAAAATAAGAGAGGAACCTAAGGCTTCCTAAGAAGTAGTAGAACCTTTTATGAGCTTGAGAATGAAATCAAGGAATATTTAAAAAACACAGTTTAAGATCACAGCCCACAGTTAATCCAGGGTCCTGAAAATGCTATGAAATCATAGAATGGTTTGGATTGGAAGGGACCTTAAATACCAACTTATTCCAATCTCCTGCCATGGAGGACACCTTCCACTAGATCAGGCTGCTCAGAGCCCCATTCAACCTGGCCTTGAACATTTCCAGGAAGAGAGCATTCACAGCTTCTCTGGGCAACCTGTTCTAGTACCTCATCAGCCTCACAGTAAAGAATTTCATCCTAACACCTAATCTAAATCGCTCATCTTTCAGTTTAAAGCCATTCTCCCTTGTCCTGCCACTACATGCCCTTCTGAAAAGTCTCTGTCCATCTTCTTGTAGGTTCTCTTCAAGTACTGGAAAGTCACAACGAGGCCTTTTCCAGGCTGAACTCAATTCTCTCAGCCTTTCCTCACAGGAGAGGTGCTCCATCCCTCTGATCACCTTGGTGCCCTCCTCTGGACTCGCTCCAACAGGTCCATGTCCTTCCTGTGCTGAGGACCTTAGAGCTGGATGCAGAACTCCAGGTGGGGTCTCACCAGGGCAGAGTGGAGGAGCAGAATCACCTCCCTTGCCCTCCTGCCCACACTGCAGCCCAGGACACATTTGGCTTTCTGGGCTGGGAGTGCCCATGGCTGGGTCATGTCCAGCCTCTCACCCACCTGCACCCCCAAGTCCTTCTCAGCAGGGCTGCTCTGATCTGTTCCTACCACAGTTTGTGTTGATACTGTGGGTTGCCCTGACCCAGGTGCAGCACCATGCATTTGGTCATGTTACAACTCATGAGATTTGCATGCCCACTTCTTGAGTTTATCTAGGTCCCTTTGAAAGACACCCCATACTTCAGTTTTTGGTGGTTGTTGTTAATAATAATAACACCAACAACTTTTTAATATTTAAATACTTGGACCACTATTTGTCTATTTAAGTTCCTGAAATTTTTCACTTGGGTAGTATATGCTTTTGTCAGATATTCTGAACCTCACAGATTTTCAAGGAACTTGGTTAAAAGCACAGTTCCTTCCTGTTATTTGATTTATGGTATTTCTAACCTTGAACACAATTTCAGCCAGTTCATGTTTCACCTGTTTGCTGCTTCACACAGGCAAAGCTTTCAGAAAAATCATGTCTCCAACACCCTACTACTGCAATGGATCATGGGTAAAACAGTGGTTTTGTTTGTTAAACAACTGTAGTAAGCATCTAGCATGAGCCTTGTTACTCCCACTTTGACAGTTTACTGCATTTTGGTCCCTGTTACTTTCCCTGCTATCCATTTTGCACAGACAGCTCCACATGGTACAGGCACTGCTCAGTCATGATCATCCAGTGCCATCACTGCACCTGAGCAGCCTTAGAGAGATGGACCATGGTAACACGAGATATTTGGCTTTCCATATACTAAATCATATTATTCATATCTTTCACATCTCATAACCAACAAAATACTTATTTCTTTCAAAAGGGAGGATGCTACTATGAATAATAAAGGAAGCAGTTTGGTCCTTTCCACAAAATTAATTACAGGTGTTAGAATTTCTCAGGTTTACAGCCATGAAATCTGCAAAACAGTGAAACTTCTCCTTTACTTACATTGGCAATATTAATACAATACAGGAAGACAACTAGGGAAATCATGACAATTTGGCCATATATTTTATTTGATTTTGCTTCAAAATACACAGAATCTGATGTCTCATATATTCAGCCAAGAGTTATCTAGAACTACCTGATGAAGTCCCCATATTGTTACTAATCATCTTTGCAAATTTATAATTCTCAGAGAAAATACTGAAGAATTTCTTCTTGGCATGTGTTTTTTCTAAAGAAAAGGAGCATCTGCAGAAGCAGAAATCAAACTTAAAAAAAAACCAAAACTGAAATACTAGTCCTTAAGAGAAACACTGCAATCATCTAGAAGAGATTACAGATGATAGACATTGATTAATGAGAGCATAGTATACTAAAGCAATCTCTTTTTCTTTTTTTGTAAGGTCCTTAAGTTGCTAGATAGGCAGTAAGCATAAAATACACTAAAAACCTTCTTAAATGACCACATGACATTGCCAAGGTAAGGTAGTAAGTGGTGGTGTAAACAACTAACATCACATACATAACTGCAAAATCACCCCACTGATCAGCTAACAGTCACCATCAATCTGAAGTTACTCCTTCTAGAATACTGTATGACTCTGCACGACTCTGATGAAAGTATTAGAGGGAGCCAAAGATAACAGAACAGAGATTGCTCTTTAAGTCTGCAACAAGACTGAATTTTAAGCTTTGAGAAGCCATAATCATAATTCAAGGTGACAGAAATTGGAGAGATGCTCTGGAGGTGGCATGACTAAACTGAGAATATGCAGGAAAGAGCTTCAATTCGTAAGTTTTTTAAATTCCATTTTTAACAGCAGCTGGGCAAACAGCACAGTAGAAAAAGATGAAGAGGTTATGGTGGAATTCAAGGGAGGTGTGAGACAATGACTAAGTGAAGATAAAGCACACTCTATTTCACGTGTAGCAGAAGAATCAGGGAGGCCATTCTGCTCTACTTCAAACTGCCAGATCCCAGCTGTACCCACTACAGTGCTCCCTAACTGAAGGTAAACTCAGACCAAAACAGACACAGAATGCATGGAGAATGAAAAGAAAGAACTTTCTCAGGCAAAAGTCAGACTTTTCCAGTTCTTAGACAGGTTGCTATAAAAGGAACTACAATCAACTACATTCCATAACCCACAACAGAAAGACAACTCATCTCAGTCTACAGTAAAAAAACACAGAAATTAAATATTCTCCAAAACTTCCCAGTAAAGTGAGAAATCAGAATAAATTATCTAGGAATATCATATAATTATTTTGGAGAGTGGGTTTTTTTGGTCATTTCAAAAATCATCTGTTAATTATTGTTGCATTGATATTTTCTATCAATTACTGACACTTTATTATGTAATGAAACTTGATTCGCAAGCTAAACAATTTTACAATATGAGAACACTTATAACATTAATAACTTGTCCCATACCTCAATAAAGGTAAGAGATTTCTCTGATGTCCAGTTTAAAATGTGTATCAGTATTAGCCACAAACTATTTTCCACTCTGAACTAGTTTTTTATGCAAAGGTAAATTAGTGTCAACTAAGTTTAGTTTCCCATGGCATATTTAGAACAAATTTTGAAAAAACACAAATAAGCCTCAATACCTTTATATATACGTCTTTCACTTCAGAGCAGAAGAGGAAAATACATCAACATATAATTGAAGACACAGGAAATTAATCTTAGGACAACCTTAAATAACACATACTTAAATAAGAAGACATCACATTTTACAAATGCCCTTGAAACTGAGCAATATGTTGACAGAAGAATTAGTTTGTTTTCAGTAATAAACTTAGAACATACCTTATCATGTCCTGCATCTCCCCCTCTTACAATATCTGGAGCCATGTATTCTATTGTTCCACAGAAGGAATATGCTCTCTCATTCTAGGAAAAAAAAAAAAAAGAAATTTACATCAAACAATTACATTATATAAGTAATATGGGATAGATATGGCTAACAGTTCCGAGATGCTGGCAGCAATTCTTCTCCAAATAGCTCAGAACTGCTAGCTAAATAATACTCCATCCTATGTAGAGATGTATTGCATAATGCTACAGAATATTTACTCTTCTACAAAAAAAATAAAATGTCGTAAGTTTGTGTTGCAGTCTAGGATGAGCACACAAAAATTAATCTACTAATATTTTAAAAAACTATCCTGTAAGTCTAAATGATCTATACATTACAGAACTTCGCAAGATTCCCCAGCTAACATAGATACACATTCTGAGGGCAGCAATACCAATACTCTAGATAACAAATGAAACTTTTCATTAAAAAGCCTATTACTTGTAAGACATACAATTTGACTAAATTGTATCCTCTGAGCTCCCCACATTTAGGAATTTATTATGACCTCTAGAAAAGTTGTTTTCTTTCACAACAAACACATATATAAAAAACATTCTCTCAAGAAGAGACTTGAAGAGAGACAAGACAGAGAAGGGGAAAGGCAGACAGTGTTGCAAATTTAATTTTATCCTACGCACTGAATCATTCTCTTGTTCAAAACTAAGCTGCTTTCACAGGCATGTATAATTGTTCCCTGGTAGCCATTTACCTTTGAGGTCAACATGAGGTCATGCTGTACCTTGCTAATGACGAAAGCACATGTGTTTGGGCCATGCAACATTGTTCCTCCCTTATCCTTCATGCTTCTAGCATTTTGGGGAGAGATCCTGATAGGTCCTTTAAAGAAGAGTGTTCAAAAAAGCAAATATTTCAAAAGTCAGGTTTTACATTTGTAGATTCAGGTTTGGAGTTTCAAACAGCTGCTATATAAGAGACTACACTAATGAGAAGAAGCTTCTAAAAGCAGAAATAGTGTTCTGTACTACCTGAAGGCATAAAAATTAAACAGTCCAGCAGCATATTATTAAAATATATTTCTTAAAATACATATACTGTGACTGGCTTTTTTGGGGTAAAATTCTGAGTTCAGAATAGTTATAAGGCCTCATTTTGTTTAAATATTAACTTGAAATAATAACTTCTGAGACAAAACCATACAATAACGAACTTTTCAAGATTCCACTTTCTTTTGACACAACTATTGTTTCTCTTTGATAGCCTTTTCTAGTACCTGTTATCTTAAAGGAACACAGTGGGACAGAACGCACAAAAAAAGAAAAATGTCAGAAATTCCTAGCCCTCCATCAGAGAATCTAAAGCTATTCAATCTCTCTGCTCCTTTTTCCTTCAGCTGGGAGGGAGGGAGGGAAAAGGGTGAAAAGGAAAAGGAATATAAAAAAATATAATAAAGAAATATAGAAAGAAGCTGCTCTACACTTGCTACCTCTCCAAAGAGTAAAGATAATGCAGCCAAAGTGAGATATCAAGACAACTGACTGAAATCAAAGCACTCTGACTGCAACTATAGATTGACATGGATTCGCCTTCATAAAATAGTGTAGAATGTCCTGACTTCAAAACAGTGAAGTCATAAAATCCAGATACTTGTTAGCAACCTTTGTTTATGTTGTGGTTTATTAAGTTACAAGCTTCATCAATTACATCTAGTTGTTACTTAAACACAGGTTTTAGAGTGTGAATTTTCATTATGAACACTTAGGTGAATTTGTCAGTTACATATGCCTCTTACAGGAATTCACTAATAGTTTCTGCTTTATGCACTACATGAGGGTTTAAAATAATTTTCAAGTACTGTTATCTCCAACAACAGTTTTATCTTCCGTCATTTTCTGGTCTCCTGGGTACACGAGAGGCATGGATATAGTGGAGATACCATAAATACAATTAATGGAACCTATGAGAAAAGACCGATAAAACTGGGACTGTTTAACCTGAAGAGGTGAACCCAAAAGTTCAGGGAGATCTCACTGATGTACAAAAATGCCTGAAGGAAGCATGCAAAAGAGAGGGAGCAGGGCTGTTTTCAGTGGTGCCCAGCAACAGGACCAGAGGAGGAAATTTTTTTTTTTCACTGTGAGGGTGATTGAGCACTGGCACAGGCAGGCCATGAAATCTGTAGAGCATCCCTCCTTGGAGATATTCAAATTTGTGGGCAACCAGCTCTAGGTGACTATATTGGTGCAAAAGGTTGGGCAAGATGACTTCTAGCAATCCATTCCACTATGTGATTGTCATTTACATTTCAGTCAACTGTATAACAAACCCAAATTCCAAAAGCCACATTATTAACACTTCCATCTAATGGAATGTAAGACAAAAAAGGATGTTCTTAAAAAACAACTGAACTTGGATTACCTACAGGTGAATGCTCACTGAACATGCACACCTTGCAAATACTTGAGCTTAAGAATTGTTTGGTCTAACCCAGAATGCTCATTTTCTTCCCTCTCTCAGCATGCCACATTGTGGCTCACTCAGAATTCTGAGTTGCAAAACAGCAGCAATTAGACACTAAGAGAAAAGTGTGGCTAACCCATAACTAACAACACACTACAATACTGACCTTGTCTTTGAACAAGTGTCATTATGTTTGTTTCAAATCAGCAAATCAGTTCTCTAATGTTTACAGAGAATGTGGAGATAATTTGGTCTTCTAGCACACAACAGATGTTATGATTTCTCTTCCTTTACCAAGTTCGGCACCATTCCTGAATGTTTATGCAAGAACATATCTTTTAGTAAAAATAAACAAAGCACCTTGGAGCTGAAGGCATTGCAATTCTTCTCAGGGAAGAGGACCTGATCCCAAGAAAATGTTACATAGTATTGTATCTCCTTCAATAGGCAGAACATCATCAGTTCAGAGCCTCAACAAAATCAAATTAATTTACCTATAGAAATAAAGATCTGCATAACTGAAAAATGCACTTAGAGTATCTGGCTTCAAATACTGAGGCATATTCCAAGTACACTGTTCTGCACATGTGCACAAGACTATAGGGAACATTTCCTTGTCATACAAACACTGGTTTGGGAAAATGCTTCAGAGCTTGAGCAATTGTGATTTTAATTCCAAAGTGTAAATGCAGGTGCAGGAAGCATTCAAGTGTCTTAAGACAGTTATTTTGCCATTTGAAGATGTCCTATTTAACATTTAAATGTACAGCCTTTGAAGTTCTTCTTTAACTTTATGAACTTCATCCAAATAATTTGTGCTACCACTGCTCCAACAGACAGTTGAGTCATAAAATCTTAAGGCTTATTTAATTTACAAGTCCTTGTGCAAATATTATTTAGACAGGGTATTCACTGAACC
This sequence comes from Erithacus rubecula, assembly GCF_903797595.1. Taxonomy (NCBI): domain Eukaryota; kingdom Metazoa; phylum Chordata; class Aves; order Passeriformes; family Muscicapidae; genus Erithacus; species Erithacus rubecula. The sequence continues at coordinate 44,694,595 of NC_136688.1, forward strand.
CATTCTTTTCACCATTCAAAATTAGGACCCACTTCACCTACTTGAAAGGTCATCTTTGAAACAGAACAGACTGATTTCTGTTCTCTAGCTACTTACTGTACAAATACCTTGTTCTTAACTGAGCTAGACTACAAACTGAAACACCAGATATGATATTCTGAAACTGTAATAGTATCATTTTCCTTCAAACCATGAAATTTTACTCCTTAAATTAATTTTGTAACTTGTAAATAAATAAAACCAAAGCTACTCTTCTCTAAATGTTGTTTAATAGTGTAAGTATTCTCTAATGAGAATACCTTTCTAATAGAAGAAATGGTAGGATAGGGTAAAAATGCATGGTTAAAACCTAGAGCAAGTAACTTCTACTATTTTTACAAGGAAAAAAGAATTTAGTTAAGAAATAAGAAAATTCAGACAGCAAATGTTAGAAAGTACATATAATGTGACTGTATTGAGAATTAAAACTTGGTTGTATAGGCCCACTTGAAGTGTTTCACAGCTTATCAAATTAAATCTTTTTTTTGTTTGTCCTTTCAACAGCAATATAAAATCCATTTCTTAATCTCCTCAAATGCTTAAAGTGGTAGATCATTTCCAGGCCTGAATAGATGCCAGTGTTTGTACTGCACCAGAGAACTCTCACTGTTCTTCATTTGATTAATCCAGAGAAACACACTGGAGTAAAACTACCTTCCTTAATTGTTTATACATCTGAACAAATGCTTCAAGTCCCAAGTTGTCTTTCTCCCTTTGTTAAATGTACTTCAAAGTTCCAGGCTGCATTAATTAGACCCTCTCTGGGCTCTATCTGTAGTGTTTCAAACAGCACCCATTAGAAATGAAGAGACATACCAAAATGTCTAGAATACAGAAATCAGTACCATCATTGCTCCTATTTTTGTACAGGTGTAAATGTATGTATTCAGAGTCCTGAAAGTCATAACTTAGAGCTTTGTCACAAGCATAAACAGTGAAAGCTTTCCCAGGGTCCTGAGCTTAGTAACAGGCTCCATAACCTGCCCTCCAGCCTCTCTCCTCCAAGCAAACCTTTCTGCCTTGGGCTCTTGTCCAAGCCCGTTTTTCTGGCACTAGACCCCCTCTGATCTTCTTGCACCACTGGTCAGTGAGCAAACAGACCCATATTTGTTGAGCTCACACTAATGCAGGGAGCAGTCTTCCCATACTGCTGCTTCCTGACAACTAGTTAAGAACCACAGTTCCTCCAGGAACAGCTTATAGGACTGAAGAATTTAAGTAGTTGAAGAGTTCAGCACTAGTACCTCATATATTAGCTATCAGCAAACTGGATGCAAGCTACTGATCAAGTATTAAGAGTTTCTTTGGTAATAAGAAAACCAGGACCATAGGATAAATCAAAAGAATGCTATCATAACTGAAAATTGAATTGCAGTATGCAAAGGCCACACAGCAGAGGTTCTTCTAACAAGCTGCCCTACCAAATGGATTTTGCATTTCAGAAAAATCATAAGAATCAAAAGACTGAATTCTTGGCAGAAACAGGACCTGTACCTTCAGTGAGCCACAGAAGTCATCCTATCATAGGTATTTAATTCAAAAATAAAAATGTCCAAGGAAAAAACCCATTTCCATAGAAATCATACCCGTAATATCCTTCACTGTCATTTTAATTGCCCAGAATAACAATAATTACAGTCTTAATTTAGGAAGACATAAGAAAATTGTCAGAAAGAGCTCTCACAGTTCAAATATATAATACAGGTTTAAAATGGGGGTGGAGGGGAAATCTTGCTTCAACAAGGTCCTTACCATACTGACTGGTTTCTTCTTTTTATTAACTTCTCTTAGAAGTCTCAATTATTTTGGAAAACTTATGGGTCATAATATCCCAACTCAACACTGAGTAATTAAGCTGACAATATCAGAAACTATAACTTCAACCAATAAATCTCCCAGCTGAAGACTCTTGCTTCTGTAGCTGTAAATTTCTATTCACGGCCAAAACTATAACCTTTGCAGGAGACAAAGGAGGAAGAACAAAGGCAAAAACGTTCAGTGGTACACTAGTTGGACTGTTCTGCTGTATATAACAAAATCATAATAAAGACTACAACAAAAACAAAAGTTTAGATTAGAGCAAGAACGGCTGCAACAGGGCAGATGAAAGGTCTACTAGTTTGAAATGTCATCATATGAAGATTTTTTTTAAAAGTACAGGGTGATGTGAAATTAATTGAACATCCTATCCTGGTGGCTGTTCCAACTTGAAGAAGCCAGTTAAGTCAAAATACAATACTGGTCACCATGCCTCTTGCCACAGCTAGACTAATGATTTCTGCTTCCAAAACACACATGGAACAATGCTACCAAATTTTCCAAGCAAGAATGAGATTTGCCTGCCAGCAGATGCCATCAGAACAGGCAATTAAAGGGACAGCTAAACCTTGAACGGCATTAAACAAGAAGCCTGAAGCCTCTACCTCTGTGAGAACAAAAGCCACACCCCCACCTAATGTCAAGTGGTGATTCAAGAATCCTTTTCACAGACTTCTACAACAGCTTATGCTTGCTTTCATGATGCAATGCAATTGCAATTCTACAAGGAATTATTTAAACCAGTTCCTGATAATGGATTTTAAAGCAAATGAGCGAGAGTAAAGAAAACAAAAGTCTCAATTCTGTAGACAAAAAAATCCAGAAACAATGTATTATTGTGTGGGAGGAATGCAAGTATTGCATTTGAACCACTGTCAACTTGGATGAACATTTTGTACTAGGTTCTTCTCAAAATTCCAATTTTTGGAAGGCTTGTTTTCTAAAGCATTGTCTTTTTCAAAAGAGAGAGGCAATAGTACTATGAAAGAACAGTATACAAAGCGAAACCTGAAAAAGCAATTTTTCTTCAAAAATTAGCAAAATTATATGGTATGGAAGAGTATTAATTCTGGGAAGAATTCTGCTAGCTACCACTACAAGCCTTCAACAGTTTTGTTGTTTTTTTTAATGAAGAAATTTATATAGAACATGTCAATTAAATATTGATAGTTTCAGAGAGATCCAGGTGTAAAAGGTAAAGGAGTAGGAGTGAACAATTTTGCTGAAATGTAATCCATCTGGTTCTAAATTAATTTACCTTTGGCTGTGAATCTCTGGTGACTTAAGTTTTTCACACTTTTTCACCTGGCTGCCCAAGTTTCATGGAAGTAAGGTATTCAGTTATTCAAAAGAAAAAAGTCTCTAAGAAAAATGGATTAATAACAACGGGAGTGTTTGCCCTCAGAAAGTTAGTTGTTTTACCTGGAAAACAGAATCAGAATTTTTCTGAGCTGACTAGCAACTTAATATCCAATAGAAGATTGGATAAAACAATGCTTAACACAGAGATGGGTGTTTCTCCTCAAAACAGGATTATTTTTAACAATAGCAAATCAGTACCCTTAAAGCAGTCATTGCAAGAAATTATGACCTGTCTCACAAAAATTCTTAACAACATTTTAATATTTTGCCATGAAAATCTGGAGAGAAACTGTGTTATGCTCTGGTCTTCTGCATTACTGGTCCGTGCTGAAAAAGCACAATCTTCTTTGTGATAAGCACTGAAAAGGGAACCTCTTGGACAAAAGCTCAAACAGTCAACTGATCACTGATGACCTGGTTTTGCAATTAAATTAGTCCAGCACAGTAACGTGCCTTTCGAGTGTTTGGTATGTTCTTAATATTCAACTTTGGGACTCAGTTAAAACTGAGCCAACTGCAGTACACCAAACAAAGCAAAAAGTTTCTGCCATTGTATCATTCTTTTTCCACAACTAATTATAACTTCTGTGGACTAATTTCACTGTTCAGTTTATTCTTCCTTTTTTCTCCTTGAAGAAATGTAAATCTACTTCTTAAAATCGTGTTTGTTATGTCTACACCACTGAGCAATCCTTTAACCTAAAACACAAGCATATGTAGCAAGTCATCGGAAGGATGGAAAATTTTACTCATTTTTGCAAGAGAATGCTCAGTGTTGGACGATGCACTAATTGCAATGATAAGACACTATCACTTTAATTGGACAATTATAAAGAGCTTTTGAAATTAAATGCATAGCTAATCTATTAGGTCACTCATGTTAGTGCTATAGGAATTGTCATCTAACATGAGTCAAGTTGTAGTCACTTCTCTCTGCTCTGGATTACTTTTGAATTGCACTAAATGTGTACAATTCTCTTCCTAGTTCATCTATCAAAACCTATAGTGGACTAGCCTTCATTTAATCACTTTTCCTCCAATGAAATGTCCTTTAAAATCTTTTAAAAATACATCCTACTTTTCTTTCCAGAACAGAATGTTCACTCTATCATCAAATAAATTAAAACAAGTAATTCAACAGTGAAAAGCATTTGAGTTATAACTAAATTTACAACTCTCATCAAGATATTTTCAAATGAAGACATAATAATGTATATGAACTATTCATTCTACACATCAGATAGAAGTATACAGACATCCACCCAACTGTCTTAGGTTTCAATTCAATAATCTCTCATACTGAATATGCATTTTTATATTATTTATTACTAAGGTACTTGTATGCTCCCAGACTCACTGTTTGAAAACCAACAACATTCAGTATTTGCTATCTAATTTTTTCAAACTTCATTAAGCAAACACAAAAGCTTCAGAAAAAAACTTAAGCTAATACAGAAGACGTGTACCAATGCAAAAGAATGGAGCACTTCACTACACTGAGGAAGAATGTGTACTTTACTGGATTTAATTAAGAAGAAAAATAATTATTATGCAAGGTCAAATTTTTACAGTAATTCAAAGCATGTGTTCATATTATTTTGCTTAAGACATACAAGTTCTCCATGTATAGTAAGATAAGATTTTTAGTGTAGTTACAGAACTAAAGGCAATATGAGGGGAAAGACTGATTTTTAAAAATGAAATAGCATTTTAGCAATGCAAATCAAAATTAAGACCAGATCTGATGACTAAGTTAAAGTGCCATTAACAAAATGAAAACAATTCCAGCAGAGAAGTGGAGCTATTAATGGGATAAAAAGATATGTCTAAGCTACAAGTCCACAAGATAAAGGTAACACACAAAAAATATGATGGAAAAAACCCCAAAACAACAAGTTAAGAGTTCTAGGGTTTTAAAAGATAAATGCATTACAAGACTTGAAAACAAAACAAAACAACCCACTGAAGTGATTTTACTAGTGCAAACAAAACAGTGCTGTAGAAGTTTCAAATTCTACCAATACTCCAGGACACCAATAATAACTTACATTAATGTCACATCCAAATGTACTTTGAAACTCAGTCAGATAAACACTAGACTAAGATGCATGAAAACATAAGGATAAAATTGTCTTTTTTACCCCAATTTTGTTTACAATTCAATTTAAAAATCAGAAACACTACCCTTAAATTCATCACTGGGTTAAGAATACAAATGCCATAAAAAGCAACACTAAATCTCTTTCAATCTCTTAATCTGTTACCTAATCTCATTCTACAGTTAGGCTAGTAAAACCGGAGGTCTTCACAAGCTTTTAAATAAAGCTTGAATCAAAAGTAATTTCATACTTAAATACCTTGTGATACTGACCTATGTGAAAATTCCTTTTTATTGAACTACTTTATTCTACTAAGGTTGTTTCTTCTTTTTGCATGTAAAGAAAAGCATATTGTTTCATTTTAAAGAAAAACAAAGGCAACATCCCTGTTGATTCAGTTATAAAAGACAAATTTCAGATTTTAGCAAAGCAGCATCATAAATACTTCAAAGTTCTTAAAGCTGCACTGGTTGTTTAAGTCTTCCATGCTGTTTTCACATGATTGTGAAACAGAGAATATTGACAATGCACTCTGCACATGCTTCAGCAGCTGCATGGCAGAAATCAGTAGGTTGCTGTTTTCCTACAAGTGACAGGCATTTGCTTCCTTTCACTTAAACAAAGCTTAAGGAAAAGCAGCTTCCAACCTCTCCACTGTAGAATAGTCTGCTGTAATTATTGTAGTCCTGTTTGATTCATTAGCTGCCCAGGTACATGGAAATCTTTAACAGTTGTCTGATTATAGCAGAGATAATGAAAACATTTAATCATTATGTTTTCTAGCAGAAAACTATTCAAAATTCATAAATACATGGTGAAGTATTTATCTCTAATATGAACTCTAAATATAGTATATATATATATTTACTACGATTTTTATACATTTTTAATATAACTTGTCTCAGATAATCAGTCCAAAGAGGGGGTTACTAGAATAAATTCCACTTGCTTAAGTATGCATTTCTAATGGCAAAATTCTTGCAAGAAGCAGGTGGACCAGAAAAGACATGTGAAGAAAAAGAGAGAAAAGAAAGTACACTGCTCTGATTAAATTGCAAATGCTACACCTTTATTTGACTTACACAATTGGGTAATTTTATTTAAAAGTGCTACCCTAGTGAGCATGAAAACAGCTATACAGGCAAATTCTACCTGTTGTAAAGTACATTGGTTCAGAAGTGTAAGTATCTATTGTAATGAATTTTAAGTGCTCTAGTAGTAGTTCGATTATCTACTGAAAATACAATATGAAATGTCAATTTCTCTGTGTAAATGGGTCATTTTAATAATGTTTAAGTTCAGTAGCTAAATTACAATGGCACACACAAAAACTTTAGTCAAATGCAGACAGTTTCTTAGATTTTGAAAGCAAGCAACACAATTGCAATTACTTTTTTTGTTAAAAGAAACATAAGAACTGTTGAGATTTTTTTGCAGGGAAGACAAATATAAAATGTGAAAGAGAATAAAAGACAAAATATAGTTAAATCAACACATTTCTAAGGTATATACTGAAAACAGAATGGATTAGAATCAGAAGAACCAACATTAAATGACCAAAGAGCAAGATGGCTTTATTTAATGACTGGAGAAAAAGGAATCCAATTCAGAGTGTGGATAAAGCAAACAGATCTCTCTGATGCCTATCCAAGTCTTCCCCTTTCCTTGCACTACTTGCAAATGATGTGCCAAAGGTTAGCACAGATGAGATGTACATTTTATAAAAAATTGGTTTGAGACTTTAAGGTTCTGATTCATTATAACATCATACTGAACACAGTGAAGACTTATTAGGCTTCATTCAACTTTGGCTCAGAGGCTGAGGCACTGCTCCTTTTCTAACCCTGCAGTGCAGTAATACCAGTACTTGACCTTGTCTCTTGTGCCTAGCACAGATCTTATCACAGCTCTAACAGGTCCCTCTCTCCCTAGCCACACCTCTTACTATCATTCTTTCCAGATGAAAACTGCATCTCTGTATTTAGTCTCTGGCACTGGTGTGGCAATATGTTGCTAATCCCTTCTCATACCAGTTGAACCTCCTCTGGGTTTCATGCTGTAACTTACAGGGAATATACTGACATTATGTTTACTACTTCCCCGCTTCAGAAAGGAAAATGTAACATCTTTGAAAATGGTCCCCCCTAAATCCTACAAATTCCATTTAAAATGCAAATATTCTAGAGGAAACTATCAGCTACCTACTTTTAGAAAATCCTTCTGCCGCTTCTAATAAAGACTTTTAGATCTGCAGCCCCAGATTTCAATACTTGTGATAGCTAAGCTAAAAGCCAAAAAACATCCATTTTAAAATTTTCTCAGAAGTAAAATCCTGCACAGTTTGACACTGAAATTTAAAAATCTAGTTGGAGATAGATCTGTACCTTACAAATAACTAACAGCTAACATCAATAGTCAAGAGATCACTGCATTAGGTACTATGTACTTACTGAGTAAGAGATAAGCTTTTATCCTAAAAGGTTGCAATTAAGCTTATTAAAAGTGACACAAAGACATGAGAAAAAGACAAGATAATAATACATTAATTATTATTAGCATAAAGAAGAGTCATAGCATACCAGTTGCCTAGTCATTGCAAAGAATTAGCACAGTCAAGCTTTTTTTAAAAAAAAGCATCTGAAAATGAAAACATAAGTGACTTTTCAGACTTATGCAGGTCTTTCCCTTTTCATGTCAAGGGCAGCAGAAGAAAGTAGGAAAGCTTTTCAGGGAAAACTAGAACAAATATGTATGACAACACTGGTAGGCCTAAAATCAACAAACTGAGAGCTCAAAACCTAGTAACAAAGACAACTAGATTTTGTTCTATGATGTAGGAGTCTGGAATGTAGGTTTTCCACCCTTCTCAAACGTGCTTAGGATTTCAATGAGACTTTGTCATCTTGCTCAATTCTGTCCACACTTACTGGAGAGCCAAATACTCACCTCATCACTAAGAAACTCCTTACTTAGACCAAAGTCTGTCAGCACCACATGACCATCAGAATCGAGGAGAATATTCTCAAGTTTTATATCCCGATATATAATCCCCAACTGCAAACAGAATATAAAAAAAAAGCATTTCCAAATAGTGTAACCACATCAAGACAATATAGGTGAATGCTTTTAAATATAAAGCCCCCAAAATTCACTTTATTAAGGTAATCTGACACAAGGAAGTTGCTCCTCAAAACGGACAATTTTTAAAAACTTTGAAGAAGCAACTTCAAAATAAAAAAAAAATCTTCAAAATTACATTACATTAATGTCTTAAAATCTAAAGGATATACTGTATATCCCCTGAATCTAAAAGTGACCAAATACTTGCTGTGGATAACAAAACTCAGTTCTGCTTTAATTAAGAATGAAAATGGATACTTCTGTTATACAGCCTAGACATAGACCGATGCTTTGCAATACTCTACAAATCTACTTATTTCTTCTGAGAAGTGTAACACTTTTCATGCCTACAGTTGTGCAAGAACTCTACTACTCAGTTAAGGATAACTGAACAATAAAACCCAAAACTTGTTCACTACAGTTAGTTTTAGTGACATACACAATTTCGCATGGATTACTAAAAATGAACAAATAATTTGTCAATAACACTACTCTTCACCCTGCAGACAAAAATTTGTGGCCTTAATCTGGTGCACAAGGAAGGACACTTCATTGCAGATTATTTCCAATTATACAACTAATATCCCATTGCTAGATAAAATTACTTTCAATTTAAAACAGTCTAAAACAATAGTTCTCCTTACTAATTTTATATGATACAAAAAGAACACAGCTGTAAATTCTCAAACTCAGCACCAGAATGAAGTTCTTTTACCTTGTGGAGATGTTCAAGTGCCAAAACTATTTCTCCGATGTAAATTTGCACCTCATTTTCTGAGAATCTCTCTCTGTGTGAAAGATGAGTAAACAATTCTCCTCCATTTATATAGTCTAAAAAACAGAACACAGAACCTCATAATTTCACTTTCTGACAATTTTATTTTCTTAATGGAATATTATTAGGTTCTTTGTAAGCTATTTAGTAACACATTCTATTATCAGATGCTTTTCCTTTATTGTAATTTACTAGTATTTCATCATGCAATATTCAATTTCTTTCTTAGAGGATGGAAGGAAGAATAAGACACACTTTTGAATCAGCAGCAAAACCATAAAATAAGCCTCAAATATTTCTAAATTATAAAGATGGGGTTTTTCATAAAAATCAGCCTTTTAGTTATTTAGGAATATGAAAAGAAAGAAGTACAAATAATATTTACAAACAGAACTCTTGTAGACTCTTATGAAATACTCTGATGAGAAAAACAGTAGACTGACACAAAAAAAAGCAATTCAAAAAACAGGTATTAGGAGAAATAATCAACTGTGGACAAGTAAAAAATTTTCCCTTCACAAGGGAAACCTTGATGGCAAAACTTATTGTAGATTATTTCCACATACACTCCCTCATGAAAACCACACTTTCATTCTTTACAGGCTATGACACAAAGATTTTCCCACAGTAAGGCAGAGGGGAAAAAAATTATTACAACAGAGCTCCACGGTAACACAAATATATTTTAGATGTAGAGCTGCTTATGATAGCAGTGTACATTACAGCCATTGACTTGCAACCTCCCAGCCCCCATTACTGTACTTGAGGTCTACATACACAGAGCAGGGAAGATGCCCCACAAAATCTTACTCAGTATTTTTTTGAATATTGTTTCTATAGATTTGTTGATCGAAAACACAAATCCATAAATGGAGTCTGATCTATTTTAAGCTAGTGTGAAGGAGAAAGCATAGATAAAAAAATTACACACATTCTTATCTCTCTCCACTTGCCAGTTCTTCAATTCTCTCTTTGAAAAGGAATATTAGTGGAATCAAACAACAGGAAAAGGATTATTTATCTAGACCAGTAAGCAAATGAAAAAGACTTAATGAAGTATTAATAACCCACATTTTACAGTTGCTTCCTTCTTCTAAAAAAAACTTCATCATGTAGAAAAAGGTAACAGAATTTTTTTAAATCTTTCTAGCCAGAATTGCTAACTTTGTACAAGCTAAGCATTGAATTGCCATTGAATTGTTCTAAGACTGTGACAGATGCAAACCAAAGCTGCCACAGGAGTGGCACAACAAACTTAATTCTATCCAGGTTGTAACACTAACGACAGCCCAATGAAACAACTAACCTTCAAATTTTTGGTGCAAGACAAAATGCATCACTGACATAATGGAAAAAAATATCCTGGTTATTTCAGTGTAAACTCCACCTGACAGTTCAGGTTATTTAGCTATTTTTAAAGTATTAGATGGTTAACCTTGTGTGACAAGTTCTGTATAGAATTGATGGTCCTCACATGGATAAAACACTTTATTCATTCCATATGGTTTAAAGTCAACATTAAAATTGGAATCAGCTCCCAACTATTTTCTGGAAATCTGGCAAAAATGCAGCTGCATGTCTGTACTTGATTCAGTCTAAATTCATATAGATATGTAATCTGATAGCATGAAGAACTGTACTAAATATTGCACTGAGGCTCCAATTCTGTAACCTCTAAAAACTAAAACGGCAGGTAGCTCACACAACAAATTCAGCTAAGTACAAGACAAATACTTTCCCCCAAAATCCATAAGCCTGTGAAACACTTAAATTCCAAAGCTAAATTAAAAGGATTTATACAGACTTACATAATAAGACATGAAAAACTTGTAAAAGTTTGGGGTTTTCCCCCAAAGGAGGGCGTGAAGCCAAGTTGATTTATAAAGTAGCTTTACATCATGTTAAGGAGAAAAAATTTTCACAGTTAAACAAAGTCATTAAAAGAAAACTTTTAACTAATTATTCCTATTTTCTGCAGAAAATGAAGGAAAAAATGACCTTCCTGGCTGCAACATATGCTGAGAATGGATTAAGAACTTGGGAAAAAGAAAAAAACTAAAACAAAAGGCTATAATTGTATCTTAGTTATGAATTCCTTGCTTCAAACATCACCTCAGCATTGCATTAGAGTGGACACGTGCCCCTTCTGCACTATCTGCTATACAGCAATTTTCACAACTACTGGGCTTGCCCCTTTTTGACTCTTATGAGAAAACAGTAACAAGCTTTTAATTTTCTTTCATATGAGAGGCTTTTATGGCCTTCTAATTATGCTTATCACCTAAACTTCCCCCCATGTATTTATTTTTAGGCAGCAGATACAACTATCTCAGATTTGAAGAGGTTTTTTTAGCTTTTGTTTCCCCTCTTTTTTTTTTTAATATGGAATTTAAGGTGCATTTAGCAAAAAAACCTTGGACTTAAGGAATAGTCCTATAATGTTTATAATAAATGTTATATTTTACCTCATTTAATATTTCAAATTTTTCTAAATTATTAGTCAATACCTTTAAATCCAATATAAATTTCAAAACCTTTATTATGAACAGTTGCTATCAAGGAATCAAAAAGTAATCAATATATTTCTAACTATTTGTGACAATCTTTTACACATTTCTTTCATGTCCTAGTCAGAGGAATTTGCATGAAACTATATTACAATTTTCAACTCTCATTTTCAAAAGAAGTCTAGCGAATACTCCATTTCAGTTCAACATATTTATTATTTCACTGTAGTATGTGAAACTAAAGTATGTGCATAGAGAACCTTTCTAAGAATTGACAGCTGAAGGTGTAGATCCATTTAACATTAATAAAATTTTGCTAATTTGATGTAAATCAGACTGTTAATAAATGTTAAAAAACAGAAGTTATGGATAAAGGAATGCAAAACCTGCACTTCAGTTAAAGGACAATTCTACATCCTCAAAGATTTTACTACAGAAGCATATTATCAAGCCAAGCCTTTAATTAATCATCCATTTTACTATTCTTTTAAAATATTCTAAGTAAGAAAGTTTTAAAAATGGTAGGCAATCTTCCTACAAATATACCTCATACACCAAACACTAAATTTGCTGCTAATCTGAAAAGTAGAAACATTTCTAAAATTACAGTAGTACCAAACCTGAACAAGTGCTACTTTCAGCACAGAAATGTGTGCTTTTAGATTATCTCTTACTACCCAAAAATTGAAACACACAGTATCTCAATACTCAAAAAAGATCAAATTATCTCATAACAAGACATTTAACAAAGCAACTGCTTCCAGGTCACTGATGAATAGTCACATACATTTTTTTGCTGCATGTAAGTCACAGATAACCACTACCCCTCCAAGCCAGAGTAGCACACTGAGGCTCAAACAGGAAAACCACCAACACAGACACTGTTGAAGATGAACAGTATTTCACTTCCTATGCTTTCTCATGCAATCTCCAAATACACTGTACTTTAAACCACATAAAAACCTCTTACAAAACAGAGAGAAAAGGGCGCCTTTTTTCTTTTTTTTTGGTAAGAACTTGAATCCTGAAGAGTACTCACCTAAAATGAGATGAAGCTTTGTATCTGTCTGGAAGGCATAATGCAACGTGACCAAAAACGGTGATTGCCTGATGTGCTCCAAGACTTGTCGTTCTGTCCTCGTGTGCTCAGTTGTTTTGGCTTTTTGAACTATTGTTGCTTTCTTCAGTACTTTCATGGCATATAGTTTTCCAGCATCATGGCCACTTACTTTCCTCACTAGGAATACTTTTCCATAGGCTTAAAAATTAGGGAGGAAAAAAACCCCAAAAACAAAAAAAAGAAAGAGAAAAAGAGACAAAGACCACAAGTTACCTATTTGTACTACCAGTCTCGATGATGTTATTATTACTTTCAATTACTTATTTTAACAGCAGACAGTAATCACTCAGGCTAAAAATCTACTAAAACACTTTTTCAGATTGACCTTTTCTGAACAAAATTTCAAACAAATGAGCTTCGTAAGTGAACACTGCAATAGTGGGAAAAGCAATTGAACCGCTTCAGTATATAAAACAATTTTAAAAGCTGATGATTTCGTCCTTTGTAATAACCTAAAACATTCACACCTAGAATTAAGCAAGAGTTCCAAGTAAGAGATGCTATTTTTTGTTCTTAAAATAGTCTGCTCCTATTTGCACAACTCATACTTTCATTACTGGTTTTATAGCACTGAAGTTACAAAAACCTGTAGAAAAGCCAATGAATTCTTCCCATCAGTATTTCATACAGAGGAGCTTTCTGAGGCTCTCATACTGGACTTTAAAGGACTCCTGGGAATTCTACATAATTAAATTTGATATCTTTACCAGGCAAACCTGTAGAAACAGTAAAGCTTAGAATTAGTGTGCAGCTGCTGGGCCATCATCTCACTGCAATTACAGAGATATGGTAGGATAGCTTGCATAACTGGAATACTGTCATGGATGGTTACATACTCCTTAGGAAAGAGGCCAGAAAGGCAAGGTGGTGGAGGCCTTTCTAAGTAAGGCAGCAACCAAAATGTATCAAGCTTTGACTAGGGGTGCATGAAGGAAGTGCCAAGAGCTTATCTTATGGGTAAGAATCAGGGGATAGGTTAAAATGGGTGTTATGGGTGTTTACTACAGGCCACCTGATTAGTATGAGGAAGTAGATGAGGTCTTCCACAGACAGCAGGAAGTAGCTGTCACCATAACAGGCCCACAGTCCTCATAACCACCCCGACAGCTGCTGGAAAGACATCACAGCTTGGCACACGGGAGCCCCGGAGGCTCCTGCAGAGCACTAATAACTATGACACACTTGGTGGGGAAGCCCACAAGGAGAGATGTGTTGCTGGACCTTGCATTAAGAAACAAAAGAGGACTGGCTAGGGAAGAGAAGGCTGAAGGCAGCATTGACTGCAGTGTCCATGAGATGCTAGAGTTCAGGATTCTGCATGGAAGAAGCATGGAAATAAGTAGGATTATAGCCCTTGGACTTCAAGAAAAATAACTCTGGTATCTTCAAGGGCCTACTTGGAGGAATCTCATAGGTTAGGTCTTTAGAAGGCAGGGCAAGTCCAAAAGAGATGGTTAATATGGCAGCTCATCAATGTGCACATATATCTTATAGACAGGTCTCAAGAGAATGAGGCCACACTCCTTCCTATAGTGCTCATTAACAGGGTAAGAGACAGCCCACACAAATGGAAAAATGTGAAGTTCCATAATATGAGGACAAACTTCTTTGAGGGTGACAGAACACTGGAACAGGCTACCTGTAAAGGCTGTGGAGTCTCCAACTCTGGAGCTATTCAAAACCCACTTGCCCACAATTCCATGCAGCATGCTCTGGGTTAACCTGCTTTAGCAGAGGGGCAGGACTAGGTGGCCTCCAGTGGTCCCTTCCAACCCCAGCCATGCCATGATTCTGTAGTAGACACAACAGGACTTTGTGAAAGAATGAGTTTTACTTTTGTAGATGGCACTAGTTACTGCTCAAAGACTCAGGAGAATGGAACTATGAAATGGGTGATTTATTTAGATCAAGGTAATAAGGTTCTCTTACAAAACAGTTTTTTAAGACACTAAAAAGTTAGGTGTGCAAAGGAGAGAACAAAATAACCAAGGCAACAAATTAAATCATTAGGTATCAGCATTAAAAACTATGCAAAGCGCCCAAATAAACACGCAGTTAAAGTGTGGAACTACTGTTCCATGATTCTGCAGCTGTCAAAAATGCAGATGAATTTTAAAAGATTACATAAATCTCTGAGGGAGAGGAAAGCACAGAAAGTGTTGCCAAACTCTGAAGAGAATCTCTGGCTCAGGCAGACCCCAAACTGTAGGCTGCTACAAGCTCACTAAGGAAACCATCATTGTAAGCCTCTCCTCAAGCCATCATGAGACAGAAAAACTAACAAGCTCATTGTTTTGTCCAACCCTTGTAATTACCTTCACACTACATTCTCAAAGAGAATGCTTAAATAGCACAAACCTGAAAATACACTGGACAAGTGTATACTGTCCTGATGTGAGACACTCAAATTTGGTTGGCCTTTAAAAATGCTATAGCTACAGAGCTCCTAATAAGCATTGCATGCAACTCCAGATTTCTTTCTGGATTTTTTCCAGAAGTGTAATAGAGATGTGATGTGACACGTGAGCTTTTTTTTCCTAGATCCATATTCTACTTCAGTGAGTATACAAAACTGATATTGCTCATATACTGAACAATTCTTTTTAAGAAGTTCTTTACCTGACTCATCACACCTTAAGGAATCATGCTTCCCTTCTTTACAGAATTCATTATCTGCAAAAAGAGCTTTCAGAAAATAAGTTTTCCTAACATATCTCTCAAGAATGACAGAGTCAGAATAGGTGACATCTTTCTATTTTGTGAGATATATACAGGACAGTCTCTTTCAAGATTTGGCATTTTGTGTTGCGTTCTCCAACTTTGTAGTTAGAAGACCTCAAGCATACATAAGCAAGACTGAATGGTCACCAGTTACTCATCACCAGGAAAGAGTAATTTTATCAGAAATGCTGGAGAACATTAAGCTAAATTAAAATGAACAAAAGCCTCATGGTTGTAACACTTGGCTACCTGTATCTGTAACCTCATTTTATAAAAACATAATAATGCATCTTAAGTGAGAGAATGCAGTACCTAATACAGCTTTAGATGTCAAATCAGAAAATTATCTGGTTAGTGTAATAGCTGTAAAAATCTCTAGAAACTATACTCTTGTTGCCATAAAAGATTTTGCAACATTGAGCTTTGCCATGGTATAAACTGTTTCTTCAGGAATCTGAAAAGGACTGACAGAATGATGATGATTCTCAGCATTTTTATCTGAATAAATCTTAAGTAGCACTATTTTAATCAAATGACTCATAATACATTCAGCACCAGAATCTCTGATATCATCACAAGAAATCTACTTAAAAGACTACACTGCAAAAGCAATTTATTTGAGTGGCAGAAAGGAGAAAGCACATAAGCTAATTGCAATACTCTTACCTGACAATTGTATTTCAGTAAAGCTTTTTTAATTTCTCAAAGAGCAACACTTTAATGCTCATTCTCATAAAATCTTATGCACATCTCATCTACTGCCAAGGCAGAAATATTCAGCCAGCAATATAAGCCCCATAATGAAACACACACAAGAAACACCAAGTATCCACCCCTAAATTCACTGAAAATATATTAAATTATAGAAAAACTGGAAGACTGTAATGCATACACGGGCACAAACTTCGTTAGACTGACCTGGCAGCTTAAGAGAAATAATTTAAAGGATGGTTATCAGCCTTTATGATGACTAAGATTTCACACTAGCAATTTATACCAAATTTGCACTCAGTTCATGAGACAGAAAAATATAAATGGGTGCTAAAACTTGCCTTTTACTACTGCCCTTTTAATGAATACAAATTCATAATAATATATCATAACTATATATAAGCATACATATAAGTATACTTAGTCATAACTTATATATAATCATATTCATAGTAAAACATGTGATTCTAAGTTTAAATTTAGCAAGTCTTTAGAATATTCTAAAATACACACTTGCTGCAAGACAATGAGTTAAAAATAATGAAGTATGCTTTGCTTCTTTCTTCTTTCTGTACAAATGCAAGCACATTAAGGCATTGCATCACACCAGCTGATTCTTGGAGAGAAAAATGAGCACAATTCTTATTGTTTATAGTACACTGGATGGTTTCTGTGGACTCCCAAATTGCATCCAGACAGTGTTTTTAAAATTAATCTTTTCAAGTGCTACTATAAGCTACATCTCTTTCTTAAAGCACTTTTTTTACTGTCAGTGTAAGTATAATCACAAGACTACAAAGGAAAAGACTCAAAATATTAAAGGATTCAAATACATTTCACTGTATTTTTGTACAATATATGCCTAACGACACCTTTGCTTTGCAATTTGCATTTACATTTAATCTGCCTAAGGAATTCAGAGGCAGAACTCTCACTGTGCTAGTATCAGTCCATATGAATTAAAAACTGGGACGTGGCAAATATAGAAAAGCATATAGCTCTAGCAGCCAAAAGTGGGTGCAAAAGCCAAACAGAAACCTTAACAAACCTCAAATAAAAGCATTTCCAAACATTTCCAACTTATTGTCTATGACCAAACATCAAATACAAGGCATTATGTCATCTTTCCTTAGATATCAGATGGACAAGAATCATTAATGCAATTTTTCCAACGTTATTACTTACTCTGAGAATAAATTCCCTCTCCCATTAAACAAGTGAGTGATGATTAATATAAAAGGCAAAAAGTGACAGGAGGGGGTAAATTACATCTTAAACTGTACTTTGTACCAGCATTTTGCTTTTGTTTCTTTTTTGCTTTTTTACCCTTTTCAAAAAAAAAGTAAATGTTATTACAGTAAATAGTTATGGTAGACAATACATGCCTAAGTTTTTTTCATCTTTAAAGCATGTCAGTTTCTAGAAGGCAGTTCTCAAATGCAAGACAACCTGCCACTGGATATAGATAACATTAATTCTTAATTATTAAAAAATTAAAGTAAATAATTTTCTGTAAAAATTGTTTTAAAGGTACTGTATACCTCTGATGTTTGCTGAAGTCAGAACAGCTAACCAAGAGCTTCCTGGGATCACCATTGTATTTCCTCCTTTCCTTCTTAAATAAAAGACTGTTTTTGCTGTTCTCTCTGACATTCCAGTTCCAATAAGAATCTTTGCTATTGATCTCCAATTTAATGTACAGATTATTTTCAGAATTCTCTGGTGTAAGAAAAAGACAAATTCGTCCAGGTTCTCAGAGTGAACACAGCCTCCTCTTTTCAGTCTGTTCTTCATGGAGAAAACTAATTTTCCATTTCCAAGCCTTGTTCTCCAATTAGCCATCCCACCTACCATTCAGTATACATTCTAGCTGTCCTCAGCAGAAACAGAAGTAAAATATTTAATTGGAGTTTGGAATTATTTTTAGGCACTCACTAATTTTGTCTCACTCTCCTGAGCACAGTATCCCCATTCTATCTTTTTCCTCCTTTTATGATTGAATGTTTTATATTTTCTTCCATATGCTTTGAAAGAACTAACTTCATTTCACAGTGTTAACTTTATCAGAATACTTTCTGACCTCTTAGATGAAACTTCATTATATGTTCTTGTATAACAAGATTTTTGAGATGGTTATTTAAATCTGACATTCATCCCTCTAATTTTGTTCCCTTCATATGAATAAATCCTTCAGATTCTAAGGATCTTCCACATATAAGGTGAATATTCTTCCCACATAAGCACTTAAATCTAAAAGAACATATATAAAACATCCTCTCATATCTGGTAGTTAGATTCTTGTTTCTCATTATTGTTTGTCTTCATTAGTGGACTATAGTTCAAAAGGTAGAATGGATTGTAAGTGCACATGCTCAAAAGCCAATTGTATTGTCTCTAACAACAGTTGAAAGAGTGAACAAAAGCAGCATTTATTAAAGTTCTCTAGAAAAAAAGGAATAATCCATTGGTAGAAAAATGTATGAACCAGAATGCACTCCACAGTGTTTTGTTATTTTAAAAACACATCTTCAAAGAATGAAGCAAATAAGCCAAGTGGGCGTGCATAAATCAACACAGCCACCTTCTGCTGTTGCTCGTTTCCTGGCTTTGGGAAGCAATTAGATTACTTTGCTGAAAAGTAACCTTCTTCTATAGAAGAGACTCTAGTTCTCTTTGTCACATGGAGAAAAGCTTTAAGCAGATAGGAGGGACATGCTGGAAACATGAACATGGACAGGAAATCTGAAAATTCCATATCAGCAAGGCTACACGGCAAGAGAAAGAGAAAAGCAATTTCAAAAAGTGCATACTGAGTAAACACAGCCAGCCAGAAGTCAACCAGTAATACTTTGCTCCTAAACAAACAAGTACACTATTAATAGCTTAATTAAAAGTGGCACACTGTCATATATTTCATTTTCCTGCTACAAAGTGCTACTGATTTCTTCAGTGGATAAATGTATTCTATTACACCCCCTTAATGCAATGTAAAAGGGCCCAACTCAGACTTTGGCTTTCTTGTCTTTCCACTGAGACGCAGGTCAAAAGAAGAAAGCATATAGTATCATACACTTTTAATACTAAAAAGCAAAATATAAAAAGCATGCTTCCAATTTAGTGTATATATTAGAAGAAAACAGACAAAAAAAGTAAGAAAGCAATTCAAATTAAGGAAAATAGTTAAGTATCAAATTATGCTAAGCTATAATATGAAAAAAATTATGTCAAAAAATGGCTTCTAAAGGAGAAGCACCAGCCCACAGATACTATTTCTAATAATCCTAAATGTTTGTGTTTTTAAAACAAAGTTTAAAAATGAAGATTTATTTAAATCTTCACTGCTGTTACCTGAAAAGAATCACCACTGAGTCTGTAAGAAACTATCAGAATTACATATCCTTAAGCAAGGTATAATTTAACGTGTTTTAAGTATCTCTAGTGGTCATTCTAGTCGTGTCATGGCAGAATATACTTTAAATATTGCATTTAGTTTAAACAGCATCTATAGTCATCACTAAATGTAACTGTAAGGTTTGAATACATTCTCCCTTGCATTACTGTAGATCAATTCAGTATTGGTTTGAAAATACTGCATGCTGCATAACTCCACAGTGAAGCATTTTAAAAACACCATCACAGTTTTATTCAGCATTAGTTATATTCTATTACTATTAATAATACCTAAAAGCTCATACCCTGATAAACCTTTCTCTACCAGAGTAAAGATGCCTTTTGTCTATTTGCTTATAGCAATGACCAGAATGTCGCTCAAGTTAGGAAATTAAACTTAATCAGCAAGAACATCTTAGGAAGGTTGCAGAATCTCTGCTACTGGAGGCTTTTATGAATGAATCACCACCAGGGGTGATGTAGGTATGACTGATTGTGTCTTGGGCCAAGCAATTAAGGGACCTCTTCGAGGTCAGACCTCAGAATCCTGTTTTCAGCAATTCCATGGGACAGCAAACATTGCCAACTGACAGATGGTCACTTACTTGAAAGCAAAGAGAACTAGCTCCATTCTGATCAGGTCATGTGCATTTAATGCCATCCAGTAATTAGCAAGCAGCAACCTCTGACACATCTAGTACATGAGTCTTAACTGCCATAGGCTTGAGACTGAACAAAGCTCCTTGGCTGCCTTGATGGTCTAGATTTCTGAAGCATAAACCTCAGGCTATGGTCAAAACTGAGTATCACAAAAAAGAGGAAAAAAAAAAAAATCCTGACAAAAATCAAACACACACCACAACAAATGCCAACTATTCTTCCTGCAAATGCCATTCCAGGACACCCAAGGAGTCCATGGATTCCTAAAGCTTGCAGGAATCTTTTAGTCAGGTTTTTGAAATAGTTTTGAGATCTGCTTAGAAGAAAGACATTTCTGGAGCAGCAAGCAGGATACAGTTATACTGGCATGCTTATTCAACTTCTTTTTTACTTCACACACACACAGTCAATCCCATTGTCAATCCACTGAAGTAGCATTTTCTGAAAATGGTCCCTCAGAAATTATCCTGTTAACCTGAGTGAATAGAATAGCCTTGCACTGCAAGCTGCTATGGTAAGAGTATTCCAGGCCAAGAAAAATTTGGCCAGTCTGTTCATGAAGAAAAGGCATGGGAGGTAGCAATGAAGGACTGACAACAGTTTAACAGCAAGATGGGCTATTTCAGAGGTACTGCCTAAGACAGGAGGTCAGAACTAGTCTGAACATGAATACTGACCCTTAGGAAAACACCAGCTTAGTTGGTTGCAATAGCTGTAATGTTAGCATGACTTCAGACCAATGCAAAGGTAACAGACAAAATTCCAAGAATTTACAAATCCAGAGAATGTTTCCATCAGTGAGAAAAAAAGACATCCTCACATAAGTGTATAATTGTTTATAATTTCATTTTTGTCAACTCCACTCAGATCCACACTGACCATTTCAGAAAATCATGATTGCTTCTACCTACCAATATGTAACATTTATCTATGAATATTAAAGCTTCCTTGTATCTACCTCTAACTATTGAAATTTAACAGCAAGGTTTCAATTTTTTAGCATATTAAATTTAAACTTTTAAAAATTTACTTCAGAAAGAAAAATATACTCTCAAGTGATTTAACAGCTTAATTCCTTAAAGAATATATATGACAGCTAAAAGTGAAAATCAAAATCCTTTGCTCTTTTCAGTGATGTCTTAGGGAATTACAGTCTCACTGCCAGCTGTTAATGGATGATAACACCCAAAAATTTAATATCATTTAACTAGCATAAAACTCCTGCAGACCTTGATGAAAGTCTACATTCATGATTATCCCAAGCTACTCAACAATGCATCTGACTTAGTACTGACCAAAAAAGAAAAAGCATAAACACCCATAACACCCATTACACTTGGTCAATATATGGGGCTGTGTTTCCCTTCAGCAAAGGAGAAACAAAGTTTTTTGTCCATTACCATCAGTAATCCTACAACATCCTAAAAACCTCTGACATTGTGCTGAGACTCACAATACAACAATGACCATTATTTATCCTTAAAAGTACTAGTATCTGACTAGGATAGAGAGTTATGGAGCCAACAGTAACTCTAAAACAGATTAGTTTAAAAATGGAGCACATTATTTAATAACGTACTAAAATTACTGTTTTTTTTCCCAAACACACTCTGAAAATTTGAAATAATTATCAAGATCATGTCTTAACTCAGATTAGGTTTTTGTCAAACTCTAATAAATTGTCACAAATTTTCAACCATATGTTTGGGTTTTTTTTAAAAAGTGCATCTTCAAAAAGTGCTCTGCTAGAATATGTGACCTCCTATTTTGTACGATATGTGTGGAAAAAAAATTGAAAAAACCATGCTATGCAATACAAAAGTGCTGTCTTATTAAAGAATGTTCCAATTACCAAAACCTCAGCTAGGAAACAAAATTATACAGAAGAGCAATGCTTCCAACATTTAATTTAAAAACAGTGCATCTTACCCCCTGTTCCAAGAACTTTCAGGAGCTCAAAGTTTTCAATGCCAACTTTCTCCGCGTGGCCTGTCAAATTTGCTGAAGGGGAAAAAAAAACAAATCACATCAGATATGTAGTACAACAAAACATTGCTCTGACATCTTACTACAGCCTCAGTAAAACCAAGTTGAATTAAATAAGATGAATTAAATAAGCAGTGCTAAGGAGACATCCCAATTTCATACTGTATTCAACTTGAAAACCAAGGGAAAGCAATTTTCTTGCTGCCATCAGTGTTTCTGAAGGTGCAAAATCACAGAACAGTAATTGAAGCCCATCTAGTCTGTATACACCATCTTCCAGTGTATCACTGGGCATCTCTGAAAACAGCCCAGTTCCACCTTATCTGTATTGTTCAATCACATAGTTACAGACAGCAATCAGGCCATCCCTTAGCCCTAGTACCCTGAATACTCTATTTTTTTATTATTATTATATGGTGTTTGAGATGACAAATAGAGCTCCAACAACTGTTTATGCATTTAACAAAGGATTGTTAAAGACTTTCCATTAGTATCAAGCAGAAATTACCTTAAGTCTACATAACACAAATATGGAAAAATCTAAGCTGCTGTGAAGTTGTGTTATTTGCTGTACAGTCTGAAAGCAGAAGGTTCTGTGTTTATACAAATCTATACCATTTGGATTGCTTATTTTGTCTAATATAGATTTTTCTAAGCAGGGATGCAAGGACCTCTGTTTAAAAAAACAGGTTTGCAGGGTTGGTTTATTGTCTACTGCCTTCTGCCCTTTTTCCAAGCTCCTATAAGAATGCCTTAAGCAGTTGTCATTTTTTCCATCTTTCATTCCTACCATAATATTATGCATCACATCCAACCAAGTTCAGTTCCCTGATCCACTTTACTGAGCAGCTTCATAAGCACAATTAAGGAGGCAGCATCGAGTAGCAAGTGAGTCAATATGCACCACAGGAGCTGAACTGAAGCTTGCTGCTCTTTGATTGCAAACAGAACAAGTGCATCTGCTAAAGCTACATCACAGTCACTGCTTAAGACAGCAGTAAGGAAGCCACATCCATGTGGCAGTAAAGGAGTTATAGAAGGTAAGGCAAACTAGACTAAGTTAGTAAGTTAGTGTCTATATAATTAGGGTATGCTGTGTCACAGAAAGTAAACTATCTTCAAGCAATTTAGTATTACATCATATTCTTCTTAACAAGTACTGAAAATGGTACTCAACCAGTTTCAAAACACTGTCTTTCTTGTCAGGGGTATCACAAGTCACAGACTATTCTAGAGACCAGGACTAGAGTGCCCATTTCTGAATGAAGGAGTGGACATCATTGCAGAGATTCAGGACCCAGAAGTTCTCTGGACACCAGCTAAGTGCTGAACTCAGGCTGGGAAGAAAGTTTTCACTTCAAGATCCATCGATTTGGATCTTCCACGATGGATCATTTCAGGAAGATTTCACTATCTTACATCCTTCAAGAGTGTCAACAGAAGGTGTTTTCAATTAAACACCCTTCTAGAAAGTAAAACATAATCCTGCCATATTCTTGGCACTGAATAGGAAGAGTGGAACTCAGAGAAATGCTGCATCACCAGTAACATGCTGAAGATTTGTAGTGCTGGATGTGATACTAAAAAGTCTTAAAACTCAATCCATTAATCTAAACTGTACCATAAACTCACATTCAATAACATTAGTAAAACCTCTTCCACTTCAGGAGGCCACACAATAAAAAGCTGAGTGCTGTCTAGCTTGAATTACTATGTACTTGTTTCAATGTGAGCTGTAATTTTGCACTCTCCACTTAACTCAATTTTCACTTCCACTCAGGGTGCTTAATGGCCTTATCCTAAAAGAAAAAAATAAATTTCTTGAAGATTACTGTAATATTATTTTCAAAGTAAAAGGAGAAATTTACACTACAAATAAGCATCTGATAACTGCAAAATAAGACCCACCTCATTCTTTTTACATTATACTGAGGAAAAAAGGCATCCCACAAGACAGCTAAAGGATACTGCATAACACACACAAGTATGATAGGACACTTGAGACAAACTCTCTTAATTGCTCCCTATAAAGCAAGAAGTAAAACTATCCTTAATTAAAAATAAGAATAACAAATCTCCAAAGCTATAAGAAAAGATTAACAATTCCCAGAAAGTGTTCCTCCCATTGCTGCCACATGGCAATGGTTAAGCTCCAAGAGCTTCAGTTGCAGTACTCAGTCCATCTCTGAAGTCATACTGTAAGAAAAGCAAGCTGGAGTTCCTGTTTCTGCTGTTTTCTAATGACACCCCTAGAGCAGTCCTTTGTCTTCATCTGCTGAAAGCAGGTGCAGCACTTTGACACTCTAACAGAGATGAAGTGCAGTCCTCTCCCGGATGAAAGTTCTCATTCCAACATTTCCTCCAACTTGCTTTCAGAAGCATAAATCTCAAAAGATCAATTATTCTATTCATCACTCACTCTCAGGAACCTGAATGACCATTTTTGGAGGACTTTTCACCTGGGATGGTCTCTGCAGTTACAAAACTGTTTCAAGACTGAGATGATTTGAAGGATTGCAATGAGACCACCATTTTCTACTACGACTGGCAGAACAAGAAAAGGCTTGTCACACCCCACAGACATCAGCGTGCTGGAAATGGTATCAGAACCCAACCAACAACTGCCTGTGCAAACTGCACAGGTAATCTGTAAAGACTGCAGTAACATGTACATTGGTGCACAGCAAGTTTCAGAAACAGAAAATTTACTTCTCCATGCACCTTATTCTTCAAGTGTCTGGACACATCAGCTGAAGAAGTACACCAAGGAATGGAACAAAGTTTGGATAGGAAGAGAAATACTGTCCAAAGCAACAAGATGAGAGTTTCTCCACAAATAATAATAAGCTACATATGATACTAAAAAGGGATGGTTGTGCATAATGGAAAAAAAAAAGCTAACAAATCCCCTTGGAGATTAGTTCACTGCATAGAAGAACCCTGCATTTACTAATGTTCTACTGTAGGCCACACCAATCAGCATTGCACCAACATGAGGGCATGCAGCTGAGGGCAACAGCAAGAGATAACACATCAAGTGAGAAACAAATAGTGAATGGAAAGGCCAGGACATCACAGCATCTATAAAAACAAAGAGGAAACAGAGATGCTAGTTACAATCATCACCTCTGAAGATAGAAAGAAAGGAAATATCCAGAAATACTACCACTGCAAAGACAAGCCTCCCTCTACATGCAGGGACACCAGTGCACCAAGACCAGTGCTGTCACTCTAATCCCCCTGGAAATAGGGCAGCTTGTTTATCCAGAATAATTTCTTTTGATGGAGGATCTCCACATGATGTAAGAGACATGACTGTCATCTGCACAACACCTGAACTTTGAGACTGCCAAGACTGAACTAAGAACTGTACAAGCTGTTACTGTGCAACGATTCTATAACCTTCTAATTGCACTTCTATGATCTTGAGAAATATCCATTCAACAAGTTAAAATGTGCTCTGTCCTCTGTTTCTGGACTCTACTGCATATAGGTATTGAAGCAGAGACAGACAAAGCTATAGCTTCCTCTACTGAACTAGACCAAGCTCTGCCTGAAAGGTGAAACTTGTCTCTGCTAGTCTCTGCAACACAAGACCAATTCTTCAGTTTTATTGAGCAGAACAATGAACCTCAGGCAAATTTTAAGAACAGAGAAAACACAAGAAGGAAACTTAAAGAGATGACATTCTGCAATATTCTAAGTATTAGGTTGCAATATCTACTATCAGCATCAAATTGATCTTAACCTGTTACTTCAGAGAACCAATCTACTCAAGTCACAGAATCAAAGAACAGATGTTTTAAAACTTCTAAATTTATGCCTCAGAGCAGAGAGGAGGCGCACACTCCTTTTTTTTGGGGGCGTGGGGAAATACCCAACACCATGCAATAAAAACCATGCAACTTAGACACTGAAGTAAATACACACATTATACTGTTTATCTGCTATATAGAGTTAAACTTTGTTACTTGTTACAGCAACTTAGAACTATTTCTGAAGGAAGTAAAAGCGTCCTGAAATTTGAGAGACCATCGCCACCTAGTAAGTGTCAGGTCACAGAACAAGGGCACCATTTAGTCAGCTCAGGGTACTATCTTACAAGCTTAAAATGGGATTTAAAAATCATAACATCTTAAGAATATTTTTCTTAGGCAAAAGAAAGAATGAAGAGCAAAAATGAAACACACAGAGTTCTGAACTCCTGCAAAAGAAAAGAAAATACAGTTCATGTTGCTCTGAACTCCAGGGTATCAGTTAAGGTAACTGGGCTGGTAACTGCTGATTCTCTGGAATGTTATACACTCAAGAGTAAGACCATCTGAGCTGAGAAAAACATTCAGAAACTTGAAAAAAGGTTT
Source organism: Erithacus rubecula (assembly GCF_903797595.1). Taxonomy (NCBI): domain Eukaryota; kingdom Metazoa; phylum Chordata; class Aves; order Passeriformes; family Muscicapidae; genus Erithacus; species Erithacus rubecula. The sequence goes on from NC_136688.1 coordinate 44,721,264, forward strand.
GAAAAAAATTCAAGCTCTCAGAAAGATGCTGATCTTATTCTAGAAGGCTTGGAAGCCAAACCTTACACAGCCAAAGATGACAAAGACCCCTGAAGCAATAGCTAATACAGTATGTATACATATATGTACACATGTATGTATAACAGCATACAGAACAGAGTATGTGGAAATTTAGAAGAACAAAATGCTGTGGAAAACACAATAAGAAACTGTCATTACCATTCACAAGAATAGAAGACGGAAGACTATCCCTCCAAAGATATTACTTGCCTATAGCAAGCTGAAATAAATATAAAAGTCCAGACATCTATGATTAACAATGCAAACTCACAGCAGTCTGAACTGGAAAATGCTCCATGTTAAGATCCATTTGCATTCAGCAGCAGCCCTTTTTCTCTAACAAAGGTGACTTTGCTCTGAGGTTTATCATTTATATGAGCTGAATCACTGTGAGGTCACCAAAACTAAACTCAGAGGCACCTCCATGGTCAGCTAGAAACTTAATGTGTAGAAACACTATACGTCACATAATTGCAAAAAAAAAAAAAAAAAAAAAAAAAAGCAGCCCCCAAAAAAGGTAATTAGACAAGATGCTAATGAATAGAATTGCTATAGATAATCTAACATTGAACAGAGTTGAAACAATCAGATATCTAAAGATTGTGAATCTCTTCTCAAACAAAAAATTATGTCTAAGTACAAGACATGAATCAACTTCAGTTTTCTCTATCATTAGTAATGAATGAAAACATTTATAAAAATTCAATCACAGGTGGCTTGGACACAGCATCAAAAGTAACAGAATACAAATTACTAAAAGAGCCTCATAACTGATAACTTACATGTTGATGTGTATTTACATATTTGTTTATGCAGTTATTAACCAGGAAACTTAAGAATTATCCTCTCCCAGGTGAAGCTTTTATAACCATCTGTCCAAGCCAGCATAAAATATTTACAGATGTCAAGAAAAATGAGAAGAGGAAACAATCACAATAGATCCCAAAACAAAACACAAACCCAAATAAACTGACTGTATGTAACATGAGTCTTTCACAAACCAGGTCATCTGCCTATCTACAGACTGAGTCAGTAGCAAAGAAATGTCAGTAGAACTTGCACCTCATTGTTGGGATTCTGTGGGGGGGAGGAGACAGAGAGCATGTTTACCATAAGATATCAAATTATACAATGCTGGGGATACATCAGAAATATTTACATGAAAAATATATTGGGAAAATACATCCTCAGACACCCAGGCCTTGTTACATGGTTAAGGAATTCCATCAAGTGTTATTTGAACTGCTTTCTGTATAAAATCCCTAAGATACATTAACGTGGTATGTAAGACTCCTAATTCTTTTGTGGAATCGAGCACGAGCATCTAAACCATCACATTTGGAATACACTGGATCAGAGCTAATAAACAGTCTGACAATGAAGACTGCAACTATTAGCCCTCATTTACCACAGATGTTTTATAGAATGTCACTGAAATAACGACAGCAAAATCACCAGTTGTACCAGACCCTTGTACAAATAATTCTAGTCAGGTTTGTTAGATTCCAATTACTGGAGAGAGGAAAACAAAAAAAAATCCCACTCAACAAAAACAAAACACCACAAACACAACCCAGGAAAGATCAGTAGCCATCCTTCATGATCAAAGCTACCAGAAGATAAATGACAATGAATTCCTAGACTACAAAGTATTTTTAGAAAATATTGATTGTGTAAAGAGTAAAATCCAGAGATTTAGGCAGTACTAAATACGATTAATAAACTTAAAATACTCTTTGTAGTTCCCACAATCCAAGAAAACATATATTTTAGTGCACAAAAGAAAAAAGCAGAAGCAAAAGCAATCCAAGCTTTGAAATAGTCAACTATTAGTACCTCCTAATCCCTAAACAATATACAGAATTATTGTTAACAATATTAACATATTATATATTATTGTATTATACATTGTTTAGTATGTAATGTTATCACATACTAATATATTACATCTATATACTGTAAGTAAAAACAAAAATCTGTGTTACAGAAAATTTTATTTTAAAAGTATCTTTGAATTCTCATAAAGTTTCCTTTTGAAAATAGAAAAAGTAAAATACAGTTGCCAGATGTACCTCCACAGTGATGACTGAATTCACTATTCAGTGCATGATTCATCATGTTTTTTGGTCATAATAATTTTCACAATTCCCCAGAATGTAACATGAACCTTCCAGTTTACAAATAATTCCATTTTAATTTAAAATCCCATTCAGGAAGATATAACTAAGAATTTGCATTATTAAACCCTTTAGCTAATCCACTTATTTATTTCCTGAAGCCTTTTATAGTTTCACACTCTAAGTTTGACTCAAGGGGAAGTTCCACATTCTTCTGCCTTTGGAATTCTGCAGGCCATTCTACATTAACTTCTATGCTATACATGCCTTTCCTCATGCATGTCAGGCAAACTGCAAACTAAAGCAAGTTCTTTAGCCCAAAGATTGTGAAAACATTAAAACAAATCCAGTATTCTTTTCAAAGCAGACTTGCTAAAAGGAAAAGACCAAAACTGTGAAGCAAATCAAACCATGTATATGGAGCCCATTGCCCGTAATTCATGGAATGTCTCAAGTTCCCTTCAAGATCCAGGTTTTGGTACTCTCTGCCTCCCTCTGGGCAAAGCAGAGAGTTCACATGCATGCCACAAGATGGGCAGCCTCCTATGCAGTCATTCAAACACACTTCAGGTACAGGACCCTTTGATCCTTTTTTCCAGAAACAAGAGGAGGTGGGGAGGAAATATCACTCTTAACAGTTCTGTTTCCTTCTTATCTGACATCACAAGTCTTTTCTTCTCTTTTGTATCCTTCTCCATCATGTAAAATATTTCCTCTGATAGGCTTTATGTTTGCCATTGTTCAGTTTCGAAGCATTACCAAGCAACAGAAATGTTAAGATGCAACAACGTTCTTTTTTCAGTGTAAATAATACACATTTTCTAAGGTCTGCAAAAAGATTAAAAGTTGCATTAACTCTAGATGTTAACCTTCAAAAAATAGAACCTTTCCCTTTACAAGATTCCAGAAATCAATGCTAAAGAAAATGTCATTTTCTTATTATTTTCACTGGAGAGCTTCACTGAAAATCAGAGACAATCACCACTTCCTACTATTTCAACTTTGGCCTATTTTTGCTTCCACTTCCTGAAAAAAGATTCCACTTTCCCCAAAAACTCGTTTTCCTTCCCAAAGTGAGACAAGAAAGACACTAACTATTCTGAAGTGACTGAATTGTGAGCCTTCTATCAAGAACAAAAATGGTTTGGTGCTAGGGAAAAAAAAAAACAACTTGATAAATATATTAGGAGAATATAATTATTAAATGACATGTGTCCTAAAAGCCACTGCTCTGTCTTATTTGCAGAATATCACATACATACACACATATACACGCAGAGCAGTGCCCAGTATTTGCAACAAAGCACATCACATGGTAGCACACAGAGGCACTCAAGTGTTCCTTCCCTATCACAGACCCAATCTACATGCCTATCAAATGATGTTTTTCCAGCAATTACTTTTTGGTCATGCAACAGACAAATTTCAGGGCTCTAAGACTATGAGATATAAAGCTAAAATTAAACCTAACCCTACACATCAAAGACAGCATTGTAATTTCAAAGTTTAAAAGAAGTCAAGCCACAGTATGATAGGATTAATAATCAGCTGTTTATGTAGCAACAGCACTGCATATGCTCTAACTTAATGCATTTTCATATGCCACCATACTTGCTTGGAGCTAACAACAATCATCTGTTTCATTCTTTAAGATCCTCATTTCATCTTAAATACAAATTCTAATGCATATTTACTCACTTGACCATACTAAATCCCTGTCCTTAACTCATTTATTACTTTTAGAGCAATCCCAAGACCATGTAATTGCAAATGCAAAGTGTAACTGTGGGTTTACCTGTATTCAGTTGATTTTAATTAGTGAGCTTGTTACCATGGGGTTCAAGTAACAGCTTCCACAATAGGAAAATAAGATACTCCCTTCTCAAAGAAGCCACTATTTCTACTACAATAGTAAATTCTTTCAAAGCACTCTGGAGACTGACCTCTTTTTCATCAGCCAACTGACAGCTACTTTCGATATGTAATTCTGAATGATTCAATTAGTCACAGAGCTAGAGCCATCAAAGAAAGAATACAGAGATGAGGGGAGGACTGGAATCTAAACAAATTGCACAATAAAAATATTCATGCCATAGATTATATTTAGGAATGACAAAGATCCGCTGGCTCCAAATTCTAGTTCTTGCCTGCCCTCTGACTCTCTTTCCCAAAAATGAAGCAAAATTAAATAATCATTCTGCATGTTTTAAAGATGTGGTGGGTTGACCCTAGCCAGCAGTTAAGCATCCACCCAACCAGACTCGGTACAAAAAAAAACCTCTGAACATCTAAAGTATCCTAGAGCTTAATATATTTCTGTACCAACTGAAGCTGACTGCAACTTTTCTCCTCAAATTATGTGCATCTCTGTGCATTGTATAGACAAGTTCTGAGACAGTATCTCCACACGTCTTGCATAGCAATGACACTATTGACACCTTCAGGAGTAGGAGTCTCCCAGGAGTACATGACAGAGCTGCTCCCTCCTCCACCCAAGTGCTCCAGAAATAGACAAGTCATTGCTAGAAAGCATTTTTCAGAAAGCAGTTTTCTGAACACTGAATATGGAGAAGAGAACAAGGAGGGGAGAAGCAACTTATTCCTACTAAACTGTTTCAGAAGCTTAAAAACACAAACGAGATTGAGAATATTTAAAATAAAAGTAAGAATTGGTATTTCATACAGCTGTATGATCAGGATTAAAATCAAAGTTGCTTATTATGCTACATTAGACAGTTCTTCGTCTAGATTATACAAATGTGTTTACTCCTCAAACTATCTTTAAAAAAACGACCCCTCGGGGTTAAGTGTTCTGAACCTCTATAAAAGAAATCTAGACATAGCTATGTAAACATATTTATACATGTGTCCTACTTCCTTTCCCCTTACCTTTCCCTCTTCCACACTTAAATGTAGCAACACCTATCCAGACAACTATGTTTCCCAGCAGCTCTTCTGCTTCTTCTTGAAAAAAGGAAACGACAGCCCCTTCGGTTTCTGTACTTATCAAGAGACCGCGTTTTTTTTTCCCTTCCCTCCTCCTGCCCGCGCCGAGCAGCGGTGACAGCCGTGTTCCTCTGGGGCAGCTCCCCCGACGCCAGGAGCGAGGGACAGGGACAGGGACAGGACGGGACCGAGCAGAGCCAGCACCGGCACCTGCCTTCACACCGGCCCCTTCGAGAATGGCAACTACATTAACCCGGCGAGCAGTGCCCCGAACTTCTGCAGTGAACGGCATCATATGCTTACTCTCACTTCATCATAAAGAAAAAGATGACAGAAAAGGAATGAAAGGCATGGGTTAACAGAACCTTCATTGGTAATCAATACAGAGAACTGTGATTATGTTTTGCACGCAGTTCTAAATTAACATTAAAATTTAGGCTTACTGCAGTGTTCAAGTTGCCTGGAAACTTCTGAGAAGCAGTGAATTCCTATTAAAAAGAAATAAAGCTCTTCCCCAACGCAACAACCTACAACGGAGCATTTCTGTTGTATCTTTAAAGGTCATACATATTTCACACGTTGGACTACTACTCCAGAGGGTCGTCAAGTAACTACCGAGCTACAAGAAGATTCATAGACTGAAAAGCCAGATAACTCCGCGGTTACGTGTTGGCACATTCCCCTCCCTACAATTCCGGCATTTCACCGAGGTCAGAGAAAAGCTGTCACATAAAACGACTTCATTTAGGACTGGAACAAACCGCCCCCCCCACCCCCACCCCCACAACATAGACATAGAAGTCGGTCAAACGCACAATTAAAAAAAAAAAAAAAGTTGTTTATAAATAGAGAGCCTGGCTACTCTTTATCTCCTTCAAAAGCGTCAAATACCACCTGGAAGTAGGACAGGGGAGTCAGGCATGCAGCAGAAGTCGAAGTGAACTACTTTTTTCAGAAATAAGGCCCCCTCCCCGCCCCCCTCGCACACGCTCCTGCCCTTATATTCCAGCTCATCCTCTTTGCCCCCGCGCTGAGATTTCCCTGCTGGTCCCAGCTAACTCTGTCGGAGCTCCCGCTCAGCAGCGCTCCCCAGCCCGGCCCGCCCGGGCCCCTCCGCCCCCGCGCGCCCCCGGGCCCGCGCGCTCACCGTTCCTCAGCTCGTGCTTCACCGTGAGCAGCGGCAGCTCCGCTTCCCCCGAGGGTCCCTCCATGTCCTCACGGCGGCTCCCCCGCCCCTGCCGCTCCCCGAGAGTGAGCGCGGCGCTGCGGGGATGTCACCTGGCCCGAGACGGGTTCTATTTCCCAGGGGCGCTCCGGGGCACGGGAGCCATGCAAGCGCGCTGGGGGCTGCCGCTCTCCCCTCCGCCTTGTTGGAAAACGGGGGGGTGGGGGGAGAAAAACCCAAACCTACACCACCCAACAACAAACAGTTATTAAAATCTAGGGAGGCACACGCACGACGGCTTCCCTCCCCCGGCGCTCAGAACCAGCCCATGTCCTTGCGCCTCCCCTCCCCCGGGCTCCGGCCGCCCTCCCCGCCCGACAGCGGGGAGCGGCGCCGAGCCCAGCCGAGCCGAGCGGGGCCGAGCGCGGCCGGGATAGGCTGAGCGGCCCGGCGGGAGGCGGTGGGAGCGCCGCGGGGAGCGGCTCCGACTCAGGCGCTCGCGCCCCCTCCCTCCCCGGGCCGCGCGCTCATTGGCCGCGCGCGCCCGCGAGCCTCGGCGGCCGTCGGGCAGGGAACGTTCCCCGCGCGCCGCCCCCGCCCTTCCGCCGAGCGCCGCGCGCCCCCATTGGCTCGGCGGCTGCGCCAACCGCCGGCCCCGCCCCCCGTCTTCCCCCCGGCCCCTCTACTCCCAGATCTTGTTTGTAAACATTCCCGCCCGCCTCTCCCGCTGCCCCACGACCCCCGCGGAGGGCGGGCGCTGGGCTGCCGAGAGGGAACGGAGGGCGGTGATTGACCACTGGAGCTGGCAATCACCTGAGGGAGCGGCCGTGGCGCCGTTCCTCGCGTTACGGGCTGGTTCCACCGTGCATGAAGGGGGGAACAGCCGTAGGCTGGCCCATTCGCAATGGCGGCCGGGGGGAGCCGGGCTCCAGCCTGGCGCGGGGCATGTGGCGGCAGGATGGGGAGCGGGGTATCCCCGCGGGGGGATGCGGCGGGGCAGGAGCAGCGAGGCACAGCCGGGGACGGGGGGGTTCGCGCAGGGCCCCGGCCGCCCGCCCGCTGAGCCCCCGCCTCCGCGCACGGGAGGTGCGGGCGGTGCGTGCGGACTCGCAGCGGCGGCGCGGCCGGGCCGGAGAGCTGCGGCACAGCGGTATGTTCGCCTCAGCCCGCGGGCTCCGGGGCCCCACAACGCTGCGGCGAGGCTGGCGGGGCCCCGGTGCGCGCCTGATGCCGCTTCGCCCTTGGCCGGGGCCGTGGAGGGGGGTGGCGAGCGGAGCCGCCTCTCGGGAGGTCGAAGAGGCCCCATGTATTGAAGTTCAGCCAGCCTTGGTGATCGCTGGAAAGGCGCACGGCCTGGAGAGTTATGGCAGCTCAGGAGGTGCCTGGCAAGCGCTTGCTTGTCATAAGGTGGGAGTGGGCGAAGTTGCTGGGTAGCTACATCCATGTGCCCGGTTCATCTTGCCGTGCCTGGGGCGCGTTCATATGGTCCCTTTAGCTGCGAGGGAGACACTGCCCGCACAGAGGGCTTTGATTGCGTTGGTGAGGGAGATACGGTTCAAAACAGTTAAGCCTCTCAGTCTGTTATGTTTTGGAGGCAGTCTGGTATTTCTAAAGCTGTCCTCATTTCCTTAGGACAGATAAAGCAAATTTCTTTTGTCTCCGTTTCTTATTTACAGTTATTTCTGACTTGTTGCTCTTGAATGCCGCTGCTTCTATCCTTACACACAAACTACTAATTCATAACCCCATGTCTCAGCAGCAGTGTTCACACAGAGTCTAATTAAGTTGCATCAAAGATCAGTATTAAATATTTGTGTGTTTGTACACATATATGTAAAAGATGCATGAACATGTATACATTTCTGTAGTTTCCTGTGGAGATGCTGCGTTCGGCTGTTTAAAGTTGGTAAGAGTTTCTGCTTCATGTTTGTTCATACACCAGACTTTGGGTTTAGGGTGCCTTTGCAGTTGTCATCCCAGAAATTAATAATACTACCTAAGGGTTTCATTAAAAAGTTTGTAAAACTTTTGAAGGTGTTTCCCACCAAGCACTGCAGCTGTTCTGTCGGAGTATCTCCTTGGAGCATATGATATACACAGAACTCTACCAAAATGTCCATCCAATTACTGCCTTTCCAGCAGTATTATATCAAGACTATAAATATAGAAGTCTGAACATAGGAGATGTTTCCAAACTGGAAAATAATTGATTCCCTAGCTTTTGTCACTTCTTCTTAGAGGCATCACTATGGCAGAGAAAGTAAATATTGTATCAGTGTAGTATTGAACTACAAAAAGGAACATGGAAATACATAACTGATTAAGTTTTTGCATCTTTGTAACTCATGGTTTCTCTGTACAACTAGTGGGGATTGTGAGATTTACTTCATTACACGGCATAAAAACCACTTCTGATTATTCCAGACCCAGATACTAGATTTTAAAGAGACTGGTTCTATATTTCATCCTGTGGCTTTACTAGCCTACACTTGGACTAACTGTCCCTGGCAGCCTCAGAGGAGAGAAGCTGAAATCTGACTCCATTTACCAGCACTCAATGTGAGGGGTGCTGGCATTGAATGCAGTAGTTGTTAATAGTCTTGGTTTCAGATGTTCATAGCATGACAGTCTGTATCTGCTTATTTGCCTCAGGCTGAAAATTTCTCCATTCAAATTTCAGCTAAAACAGCTTTAAAAAATGAGGCAATAACCCTAAAATACCAAACCAAGAATACTGATCTATGCTGACGGTGTATATAATAAAACACAATTGCTGTGTATATTTCAGTTTAAGATGTGACTGGCCTTGCAAAGTACTACTGCATGAAATGAAAATTCTTTATTAGCACTGAGGGATTCCCTAATTTACTTGCATCATGGTCATTCCATTTTTTAAAAAGTAGGATTTTTTACAGTTTCTCCAGAGTTAAAATGATTTTGCAGTGGGATTCTTGTGTCATATCCAGAAACAGCAAAGCAGCCCTACTGGATGCTTGGAAAGAATCCCACCTTTTGACAGACAAAAGAGCTATACTTGCACTGAAATCCTAAACCTCCTGTCAGTAGTCCATGAGTACAAGACTGTGCTCAAATTTTCCTTTCAGCTGAACTTTGGGAGCAGTGGAGGGTTTGACTTGGTTGTGTACTTGTAAGAGCAGATCTACCTTCAGCAGAATGGCCCAGGCAAGATGGGCTCCATCACACAGCAGTATCACATGGCTTTGTGGGTGGCTGTTAAAGGACAGAGTTCTGGTTCTGTCAGCCTTACAGGCAGATTGGAATTACAGATAGTTGGAAATATACAGGATACATCTGTACCAGGAAATAAAACAGATTAGGACTCATTCTGTAGGTGTCAGGGAAGTGGCATGACATAGCATGGTGCAGCTAAATTCTTTCCTCTTCAGAACCAGCTTTTTTGTGCACTGCCTCCTGGATTTGTTGAGAGAAAATGCCATTACTGAGCTATGCTAGCCTCCAGCCTGTACAAAGACACTGCCTGGAAGAATACTGGCCAGGGATCCAGCCATTCCTGGAGGCACGCCAACAGTCAGGAATATGGACAGTCAGGTGCCAGCAGTCAGATTGGGCCTTTGTCCTGTTTCAATCACTACACAGACTGTCACAGAGTCAGATGAGGGAGGAAGTTTGGCTCGACCCTGCTGCCAAAGCAGCATGAGAAAGTCGAGGAAGAATGATGGGCTTAGACTTAGTGAGAGTACAGACTGATCTGTAAGAGATTTCTTGTTAGTTTGGGAGAAGTTAAACCACCCTTGGTATGTGAACTGTGCTTTTAAAAGTGCCATTTAACTGACTGAAAGTGATACTCACATTTAAATGCATTTGTGTGTATGCTGCAACACTGAAAAACTACTATTTGCATGATGTGCATACAATAAATTAAATAAATTAAAAGGAAAAATATTTAATGTTTAAGCAATTAAAACCTATGGGGCAGTGCAGAGCTACTCATGCTCCATAGTGTAAATGGTTTTTGTTTTTTAAGCAGCATTTTCATATTCATGTGCACAATAAGAGCAACCTGACAGGTCAGTCAGCCAACAGTTCAGTGTTTGGGCTGAGCATGTGCTGAGAATTTGGAAATATGGAGTAACACCACTCTAAAGATAGATGTCCCTTTTCTATGCCACAACACAACTGTTCAAAAATATGTGTATTTACTTGCCATTCCCAATTGTGAAAAGAGGGAGGAAAAAAATGCTGTGGGAAATTCCCACATGGAATGATATTGTTGAATTTCATTAAAGAAAAAGTGTCACAACATTTTCTTTTTGGTTCTAAAAGAGGTGGTGTGCCAAGCTGCTTTTAAGGCTGAGGTGAAATGAAATCTCAGTGTACAGACTTCTGAGAGGAAATGAGAGAAAAAGAACAACATGAGTGCTAGAGCTGCATACTTCCAGGGTGCTGGGGCCTCACAGTTTTGAGGGATTTGATTTACTTACTTTCTGAAGGTAAGCTGCTTATGGAAATTGTGGTTTCTATGGAGCTGAAGGTGTTTGGTGCTTTCTTATGGTCATTGCATTGTTACAGAAATAGGTGTTATTTTCAGAGGACAAATTTTGGAAAGCCAGATAATACAAAATGTTCCTCTTGATCACTCCATGGAGAACATTTGAACAGCAGGGGAAAAGATCAAATTTTGGAAACCACAAAATGAAATTAGGGAAGGACTCACTGTGAAAAACAAATATGACATGAAACAACTTTTGTGTGAGATTTTAGTATAGTATCAGTTTTAGTTTTTAGTTTGCATGACTTCTCTGTGATTCTTATCTTTTGTTTAATCTGAATCTTTAATTGAACATTCTGTGCTTGATAACTGTCAGAAAAGTAGATTGGGTAGGTATATTTGCTGTTTAAAGTATTTTTTATGAAACTGCTCTGGGCAACAGTTTTATCTCTCTAAAACCACTTAATGTTTTTACCATGAAAGGAGAAGTTATGCTAAGCATCCAAGTCTAATAATTCTCTTAACGGAAGTGGTACAGCTCTGTCAGGAAGTGGATCATTTCTTGAAAGAGTCTATTTAAGTGTTAAGCTTCTAGAGTCCTGATTCAGTTAGTATTAATTTCTTCACTGAAGTAATTTGTTTGGGTTTTTTTCTTCAGTCACTGTACAGTTGCAACTACCATTATTACAGGCAGCCTTTTCAAAAGTTTAATTACTAGAAGTCTACATAGTTGTAAAAGAGAAAAAAAATAATTGTCATATTGCTAAGTTTCTAATGAGGAAAAGGAATGAATGCTGTCCATAGGGGAAAGAAAGCAGCGCTAGCCATTGAAACAGATATAGGGGTTTATTTCACTTTTTGAACTGCTAAAGCTGCTTAAGGGAGGCAGAAATGGAGTTTCTGTTTAATAAAAAGAATTGATTTTTGGATCCTAATCCTCACTCACAATAGTTTGATTTTTTTTCAGATTTGTTGGAGGGAACACAGAGGACTCTTCTACACAATGTTGTTGTTAAACCTCAGGAATACTTGCTGAATAAACTCAAAGTCCTTTTCAAAAGACCTGCATATGTATTCTCACTATATTGAAATTTTACTGTCAACTTTGGAGAAGGGGACTTTAGAAAGGAGAAGTTAATCAAGGTGAAAAGCTAGTGATGATGAAATTCAATCTTTTAACTGATCATGAAGACTGGGAATGCATTCTGATTGTTGCAGAAGTTATGGTTCTGTTTTTCTACCCCAGAGAAGGAAGCATAAACATGAGAAAGTGTTTAAATTGCAGAACTTAAAACTGTGCATTGCAATTCTTAAAGAGGGCCTGCAGAGTAAGAGTGAAGTACCACGTAAAACAAAGTGGGAAGGACAATTTTTGAAAAACATAAATGAAAAATAATAAATTAATTTCCAGAAGTTTTCCTCTAATTATATATTTAAAAGTATTGCATCTGTTGAATTACCAGGCAGCAAAAGGAGATTTAATGAAGTGAACAATTATTAGAGAAGTTCCTTTCCCTTTATCTTGAGAAAAGTTGTATGATTATTGATTTTGAGCCTATTATTTCAAATTTAAAAAGATGTCTCCGTGAATCAAAATGACAGAAGAAAATATCTGAAAACAAATGGATAAGATAAAATTTCAAACTCAGTTGCTGTATCTCCTGGAGTTTGAAAGGAACTTAGAGCTCCTCAGAAAAATGACAAAAACTCCTATTAGTTTCAAGTACTATATCAGGTGACTGGAAAGCACCTCTTAACATAGAATATGATAATATTTTATAATATAATACAATATTATTTAATATAAGAAGTATTACAACTAAAAAAAAAATCTTTAAAAGGACCAGGGAAATGTTTTGATGAAAGATTTTTAAGACTAGCCTTAGTTTTAAAGAAAAAAAAGGAACTAAAATGTATTAGAAAGCCAGTAAAAAAATATGTTTCCATGAACATGGCCTAGATACAAAGCACAATTGTGAAAAATCAAGTAGCAAAAACTATGATAGTGAATTCCAAGTTTTCAATAAGTCCAAAAGATGGGGATTTTTAACTTAACCTGCATAATTGATACTGGCACTGTGAATTATGTGATTTGGGACTAGAACTAACTGGTATTCAATCAATTCTATAATTTCATTACTGTTTTTCTTAAGTTTTTCATCCCATAGTGATTTATTTAGATACAGGATGCAAACTAGAGTATCTTTAGCTCACCATTGCTGTCTCCAATGCTGGCCAGGAGCAGCTGCATAGTGTCATGACAGTCTGTGGTTTAACAGTGCTGTCCCTGAGTAAAGACTTCCATTTGTTTGCTTTGACTTGGCCATTTGCTAGCTTCATCTCATGATTCGTAATGATCTAGTTACAGAAGAGTGTGAAGAATTGTTTCCTTTTATTTCCTCCATGATTTTTTTTGCATCTGTCCCTATTTCATAGGTGAACCTATACAAAGCATATAGGTTAATATGAAGCAGTAGCTTCATAACCTAAAAATATCCAGTAAAATATTTACTGTAGATAGTCTGCTGTAGAGGTTATGCACCAGGCACTTGGAGCTCTTTGAGCTTTCAATAATCCATGCACAGCTTCGTTTATTTTGTTTTTCTTAAGTAGAAGACTTCTAGGGGAAATCTAGAGAGATTATTTAAATATTAGAACACTCCATTTTAATACTTTTCTTTTTAATGTGAAGTGTTTGCTGTGACAGTCTTTGAAGAGGATATCAAACTCCAGTTGGTCAGAAGGCATTTTAGACTCCTTTTGCAAATTCCTTGGGATTTGCATTTTCTTTGAAGTGTTAAAGACTTCTATGCAAATAAGTGCCCCATTAAGCAATTTTCCTTTGTCTGTCATTTATTAAGCCTGGCTAAGAGTGAGGTTTGGCATCCTCCTTACAACATGTCACATTCTAGCTTACTTTTCTGTTGTGACTGCTTGGTAATGTATTGATGGGGAACACGATAGCAATGCAGATTATTGACATTGTAAATAACTCCATTAACTCTGAGGTATTTCAACCCCCTCCCACCTGAGGATTTTTGAGCCTTAATGAAGATTTTTATCAGTAACATCTCTCTCCATTTTTAAAAAAACACATTCCTATTCAACTAGATTTTATTCCAGACCTAACACAGATTACAGAAAATTATTTGCTTCCTGTTCACACATTCAGTGTTGCCTTCCTGCCACTCTAGTGAGATGCATCTTCTAACTGGAAGTCAGATGAGGCAAAGGCCACAGATTCTTAGAATTACTTGTAATATGCAGAGAAGTTTTTACAAGATTTGATTAAATGTTGTAAAACTTGTTCTCTGAGTAACTGTCTTGCTTTAACCCCAGCCAAGCCCAATCACCTGCTCATTCACTGCTCCACCAGCAGGATCAGGGAGAGAATTGGAAAGTTAAAAGCTGGAAAATTCATGAATTGAGACAAAGACAGTTCAATAGAGAAAGCAGAAGCCACACACACAAGCAAAGCAAAACACGGAATTAATTCACTGCCTCCCATGGACAGGCAGGTGTTCAGCCATCTCCAGGAGAGCAGGGCCCTGTCACATGTAATGGTGACTTGGGAAGATGAAATCTGTCATTCCAAATGTGTCCCCCTTCCTCCTCCTTTCACCCACTTTATACACTAACCATCATGCCATATGGTCTGGAATATCCCTTTGGTCAGTTTGTGTCACTTGTCCCAGCTGTGTCTCCCCCCAGCCTCCCACGCACTTCTAATTTCTTCACCATGGTGGCAGTAGGAAGAGCAAAAAAGGCCTTAAGATCTGTGCAAGCCCTGCTCAGCAATAACCATAACATCTCAATTATCATGACTGTGTTTTGAGCCAAATCCAAAACACAGCCCCATACTAGCCACAGTGAAGAAAATTAACTCTACCCCAGTCAAAACCAGTTGTGAGGCCCCAAACAAGTCACAATGAGACTTTAACAGGGCTTATGGTTACTCATATACTTTGAGTGAGATTAATGGGAGAAATACTGACAAGATTTCTCAAGAGATCAACAAAAAAGACTTCACTTGCAACTCTAGAAAATCAAAGAACTTTGGCAAAAGGTTTAGAGCAGCATTCAGGCAACATAAATCACTTCTCAAAGTATTAACTTCACCCATTCAACTTGGCAAAATTTTAAGTTACTCAGAATTCTATCAAGAAAAGAATCAGAAAAAAAGAGAGAAAAGACACTGTAAAGAATAAATATAGCTACCAGTTCCTGGGCTCCAGCAGTGCTCAACTAATAGAATTTCCAAGAGGAAGGAGGTCAAGATGTACTTATCTCATGTTTGTCCTTAAATACCCCTTGGCCTTCCTGGACCCTTCCCCCAGGTGGGACTTGCAGTCATTTGGCCACTCAGGAGCTGGGCTGGGAGCTCCAGGGGCAGGTGTGGAGCATTGCCTCCATGTGTCGGGATTGGTGGCCATGCAGGACTGGGGTGGGGGCCCAGGGGCTGTATGGGGCAGGGCATTGCCTCACCAGGGAAAGGCCTGACCCGCCTCTTCCACACACAAGGGAAAGGTTTCCAGCCAGCAATCCTTCCAGTCTCCCACACCAGCACAGAAACATGTATCTATCATGTGGTGTGGCCTTATTACACCTTCCTGCCCAAGAATTTGATTTTGGCAGTCATGAGTTGTGAGATGCTTGTCGTTATTTTCCTGCTTCTTTAGATAACAAATTGATTAAACTGTTCCACTGTGTGACAGTATTTTTCTTTAGAAAACTGTGATTAGTGGAGGTACTGGTTTGGTTTATGCATAAGATAAAATAATTACTTTTGGATAACAAGTACCAAAATAACAGAATTATAAATCATTTGAGTTTGGACAGTGCAGTCCCTGAACACTAACCTTTGATGGATATATAAGGAGGAGATGGAGAGGATTTCGGAAGAAATCGCCAGAGTCTCACTGCTTTGACAAGCAGCAAGTGTTAATCCCTTATTTAATCTTGTGTCTCAAAGCAGACCATGTTTTCTGTAGCCTTTTATGTATCGTTTCTGTCTTTGGATATGCCATGTAAAAGTAATGATGCCTCCTCTAAGACAACATTTGCCTGATCTTTCCAGTGCCTCTCTTTGTCTGCAGAAGTAAATGCCTTCACATCACCCACACACCCCAGGAGATCAGCCTTCCCCCCACTCCCTGCCTCTGCTACAGTAGCAGTGACATCCATTTGCCTTCAGCTACAGAGTTAAGGATGTCGTTGTCACACCTGAAGGTGACGTTAAGTGTCTCTCACATTATCCTGTCTCTTCCTATTATTGCTTTTGCCCCTCTGTTGAAGCTTCACAGTGCATCCTCTTAGGTACTGAAGCTTTGGGCTATAGTTTAATCTCATTTTGCCTTATTGATTTGGTTGTTCTGTTTGGTTTTGTAAATTTTATTCCTGTTGGGATTCTTAAATGTGACTAATATAAAAGTTATATACTTTTATTAAACCAGAGCCTTTTCTAGAATAACCATAAAACCAAAATATTTAAAGTTTGCCTATCCATTTCATTAATAATCACACCATCCCTTGTTTGTGGAATGTTCATTGTTAATCTTCATCTATTTATTTTGGAGAAAGTAAATAGAGAAACTTATCTCGTCTTTCCTGATTTTTTGTTCATCTTACATCTACCTACTAACATATTAATGCAATAAATATTCCAGCCATCAAATTACCCCCAATATTCATAAACTGTTTCAAAAAAGCTGCCCCCTAAAAATTCATATTAATGTATTACATTGAAAGCCCTTAGAAAACAACTGTAAACTGGGAAAACTTTTTCACTGAAGCTGATAAATACTATAAAGGTCAGAAATTGATTGTCCATCAGAAGTGTGTGTCTACTGGTTCCAAAATCAGCCATCTCTAAGTGTGGTATCCTCTCTATTCCTTTTTAAGAAATACATTTGAGATGCTTGGCTTCTGCAAAGCTCATGAACCCAAGGCCACTGATGTTAGATGTATTTCTGTTAATATTCTTAGCTATTTTTGATATGTGTAGTTTATATGTATACAGTGCCCACTTAATGCACTTTATTTTACATATTTTCATTTGTACACTTAGTAACCATGGAAAAGTCACATACTGATCATTCTGTTCTTTGAACTGTAAGTTACACATTTTGGACTTCTATTCTCTTTAATTTATTCAGTCTTGAAATAACTTTAATTGGAAACAGTTTGCTTAATGTTATCAACCATGGAATGAATGCATATATGTTATTGATACAGATAGATATAGATATAGATGATATAGATATAGATACAGATATATAGATATAGATATAGGTATAGATGTAGATGTAGATATAGATATAGATATATAGATACACTCTTTTTTGCCTAGATTTTGAAACCAAGTACAAATCAGAGTGTTTTCCTCCTTCAAAAGGAATGGAAAATATTGTGTAATATTGTCCAAACTGAAGCTGGATCTACTCAGAATGCTTGCTTTTTAAACTTTCCACTAAATGTGAGGAGGGGAAACATGTTTATTGTTTGATGCAAAGGACACATATTTGCTTATTTTTATGTATGATTTCATATTCTTTTATATGCTTCTGGTAAACTGTATCTTTGATGTCTAGCAATAAAGTCTCACTTCTTTTCAGTCTTGCATTTTAATGCTCCAGTGAGCTTGCATTACTCCTGACAATTTTCCCATTGTATATTTCATATATCTGCATATATCTGCAGTCTGAAGTTCCTAATAGATGCAAAATCAGCCTTGTATAGCAAGCTTTCTATGTCAAACTCAGTTAATTTATAAAGACAAGTATTATGAGAATAAAAAAGAAATTTCCATTAGGAAAATCTGTCAGTAGAGAATGGAGTTTGAAAGTCATTAGGTACCATCATCTCTTGAAATGTTGGTAATAGTAACTTTTTTTTTTTTAAATCAGTCTTCTTCTGCTCCATCAGTCTGACTGGAAATCACAGCAGTTTCTAGTAACTGGTGCCTGTTAGTCTTCCTATTACCTGATTAAAATCCTCTCTTTTCAATCTGTAATGAGAAACACCTTGGTCCTGTATTCAAATCATAATGTTCTTCTATCTTTACATATTATTAAAAACAATTCCTCGTAGTTAGGATACAGCAGTAATAAAATACACCTTGCTCTATATGATTTTTGTTTGCTTATGTTTCCAATTAGCTGAACAATTTTCCATTCTGTTAATTTTTTTTCTGTCCAGAAATGCTGTTCCTATATATACTCCATCTTCAAAATTCAAAATGTATCTTTGTACTAATTATATTAAAAGAGAAGCTACCTAAATAGGCCTAGGTTTGAGCCAAACTTGTTGCTCCCTTTCCCTCACAATAGAAATCACACACATTTGCCTAATCTTTTGGAGACGAACCCCACAGACTTTCTGTTTGTTTTTTTTTTTTTCTTTACAAAAGTGAATGCATTGTTTTAATTGTAAATTTAGACCTGGAGCACATTAATGCAAGCTGCTGAGTGCTTTTAATTTGTCTTGTCTTTTGTCACTGCATATACTGTGTAGTCTGACCTTTCTTTGGGAGGAGATACTTCTGAAAATTGCTGGAACACTCATGTAAGATGCTTGTCTCAAGAGGAAATATATTTATAGAATTGGGATTAAAGGAATACCTGTGTTTGTAGACTGCATTCTAATACAAAGACAGTTCTGTTACTTTTAAATATATTTGCTTTGAAAGTGGAATCCTAATGATACAGTCCATGCAAAATTCTTAGCAGTTGCATCTAGACAGTTTTCCAAGGAAAGTAATTTAGGAGGTAGCTGGTAAAATCTATATGAAACTCTGCAAGCTGCATTTATATGGGATAAAGTCCACTTGGATATGAGTTTTTATATTAACTTCCGCAAACAAAGAAATGTCACTCAGTTCCAGAGTTTCTGAACCAGAGGTCATTAAATACTGGAAGGATAAATCAGCTAGGTTTTGTGAATATTTTCTCTGCTTTTGAGCTGTTCCTTAGGGTATGCATTATTGATCACTATCAGAGTCAGGAGACTTTGTATAGATAGATGTAGCTTTAATTCTATCTTCTGAAGAATACTGTTTTAATAATATTTTGAATTATTTGGACTGTATATTAACTGTACCATGAAACTATTCAGTCTTTATGATGTAATATGAATTGAAAATCCATTTCAGAGGAGGAAAATTCAGCGAGATAAAAAACTAATGCTCAAACAAGCCGAGCGTCTTTTCTCATTTGAAAACAAAATAAACCAAAACTTAGCACGCTCCCCATACTTAGGATGTATAATAAGTTATGTGGAAAAAAGTCCAGGAACAAAAATGGTTACATTTTAAAAGTGCCTCCTAAATAGGAATATCAGAGAATAGTTTGGGTTGGAAGGGACCTGTAAAATCATCTAGTTCCAATCCCTCTGACGTGAGCAGGGACACTTTCCACTATACCAATTTTCTCAAAGCCCCTTTCAAACTGGCCTTGAGCAACCTGGGCAACCTGGGTCAGTGCTACACTACCCTCTCAGGAAAGAATTTCTTCTCAATATCTAACCTAACCCTACCCTCCTTCAGTTTAAAGACATAACGCTTTATCCTATCAAATTCCAAATGTGGGATATGGAATTTTAAGGTATGTTATTACAATTTCCTCTCTGGCATGTATACAGAAACCAGGAAAAAGGATCAATGGTTGCTAAGCAGACAAAAATGGAGACCTTATTTCTGAACTGTGTGGTTCATTAGTACTAGTTATAACTTACATCAAGGTTGTTTGCTTGTTTCATTCACATGTTTATAAAAAGCAAGTGTATTGCTTCTATATTTTTCTGTCTTTATGCTAACTTTTCTGCCACATCTTTCTTTACATAGCTCTGCATATAGACTGTGGCTCGTATGCAAAGGTATGCAGCTGAAGTACAATACAGCAAATGTTTAAGCACTTCATCTGTCCTTGAGCTCAATGAGACTGATTATCTACTTATCTCTTTTTCTTATATTTATAGAGGTACTAGAGGTTTGAGTCCTTAAACTGTAAGGTCTGGTAAGGTTTTAGGCATATTTACATTTACCATATCTGGGAACAAAACTCTAAAAAAAATAATAGTAAAAGCTTAAACTTTTGTTTTGTATTGTTTCCGTACAAAATATAGGCTCAGTTTTTGAATTAGAGCACACCAAGATACCAATCACTATATCTTATTTATATATTTAAAATACAAAATGAGGTGATAGAAGTGTAATTCATATTCTTTGGTAATGAAAATCAAAATTATGGCATCAGCATCCCTTTCAAGCCAGCTGGCTGATGCTGCAGCATTATGAGTCATCTCTTTTAACATGAAACTGCTTTTTTAAAAGAACTTTTAATGGTGATAAAAGGTTTGAGGGTGATATGTGTACATATCTTACTCTATTCATGGAACACGGGGAAAAGCAGTTAAAGTTCAGGCTTAACTCTATAATCTAGAAAGGTAACTGCATTTTTCCAGCATTTTGAGCTCTTTGCTGATAGTGCTCATGAACACAGTGGTTTGAGATGTTCAGTCTGCCTGCTGTAACTGCACTGGACGTGGTGGTGTATTGTATATAATTGTGCAAGGCACTGAATAGCTACAGAGTGAGAGCATTTAGTCTACTGATACCTGCACTTGCTGCACAGCCATGGTGCTTTGCCACCAGTGGTGATGCCCCAAGGGTGCCATGGCAGAGTGACTGCATCAGAAACACCCACATGCTGTGGGATCAGGCTATCCTGGACAGTTTGATAAGGGCCTAGATCCTCTCATGCCCTTAAAAGTTAGATAATAGGGAATTTTCTTTTCAGAATACAATGGTTCTGTCAAGCTCACCTTTCTTTTATGCAGTGGGCACTATGGCAGCCTCTGGCTATGGTGTAGCATTCTCTGCTTTGCCAAGGATTGCTGTGGTGGATGAGGACACTTGCTCAGTGCAATTACAACATATTCTGGTCTTGAATTACTGTTTTGAGTTCAGAAATGGTGAGTGCAGTTGTTGGTACTCTGCAGTACCAACACACCACTTACCGAAAGTCTCTTCCCATGGTCAGCATGACTGCCACTTGCCCATAAATTAGTTAATTCCTGATTCCTGCACATGACTGGACAATCAGGTCAGTGTAGCTTGTTGAACTGCTACATCATCCAGGTCTTCTATCACTCACATTGCTACTCAGCTGAGATCCTCAAAGGTTCACTGCTGTAGAGTTTCATACTTTCTCTGTACAGGCAGGGGAAGAAGAGTTAGGAATGATGCAGAGATTTTCATTCAGGCCCACCACAAGGGGCTTTGACTGTTCAGGATTATAACTCATTCTTGTTCCCAAGTTCTGGGATGGTGATGATTATCATTGATTATTTATGGGGTCTGTGATGCAGTCCACCAAATAAGTATGTAATGTTTGTGATTTTCAGAGCTTGGGCATCTTCACTAGGGACAAAGCAGCACTTTCTTCTCCAAAAGGACTGTGGTGCTGTCAGCCTTAGAGTATCTATCTGATTAGTGATAGCACTGCTTGTTGGATTCCTTCTCATAGTCCTGCTCTACAAAGTGTTGGTCAAACACACCCTGAGCTCTTACAGATAGAGGACAAATGTGTCTGCAGGTGCCTGGCTGCACTGAACAGACCATTGAAGGCAATTTCCAGATCATCATGACAACTCTAGTCACCACATAATACCACAGTTGTCAGGTATGTGTTAGTGAAAGCATAGTAATGCAGCCATAATTTGTCCATAACTTGGCTACTTTCAAGTTAGAATGGATGCTGCAGAACAAAGTTGTCCAGTTATCCTTGATGCAAATTAACATTTATTATGGGGGCAGTGTGGATGCTCCAGAACAAAGTAGCAGTGCAAATGCAGACCATTTGCTATCACATAGTATAGTTGCTCACAGCGATTTACCTGTACTTACTGCTGAAAATTGCAGTGAGGTATTCTTGGAGATCCTGATGCAGATTCATCTGATTATCCACATAGCGCTACTTAAGCCTGGAGGTTCAGGGAGTCAGGAAGAGTCAGGTCTGTTCTTTTGAGCAATTCCCAGTACTTCTTAGTCTAGGAGTTGAAGAAAGCAGTGGAACAATGAAAGTTAGTATCTCTTCATCACAGGTATGTGTGGACACAGAGATGTTTGTTCTTGGTAGTTTGCAGAGGTACAATTCACTGGAAGTTCCCCACACACAGCCTACTGCGACATCCACATCTCAAGGACACTAACTTTGTGTAAACACATGATCTGGAATAATTTCTTTAGTGACCATTGCTGAGGAGAATTGCGTGGTGAGCAGTGGTAGGTGCAGTGACAGCACCTGCTGGCAGACATGTGAACACAAAAGGAATGGTGTAATCCTGGAGGTAGTCTGAAACACCTGACAGCAGGAGCTTGGCACGTTTTTTGGGAGCATGGTTCTATTTTAATGATGTGTAGGTGGAAGAACATCACTTACCTGCTTACCTTCAGGTGGAATTTCTTGGTAGGAGTGAGCACCCATCAGCCCTGTGACCGTGCACGACGTGACTGGGTGTAACCTAGGTGGTGACATATGTTCTTATCAAAACAAGCACCTGTGGCTGCTGCCTTGCCAACAAAGCAGTACAAATCACTGTACTTTGTCCTATGGACTTCCACTTTCCTTCTGAATGCAATTGGAAAGGAAATTTTCCCTCACTTTAGGAGTTTTTGTCCAGCCAATGCCCATCACCTTGTGTGCTATGTGCAGTGTTAGCTGGCCAGTGCTGCCACAGGGGCATGGGAGAGGCTGCCACTGGTGACCTGCAGCAAGGTCCCCCAGCATTCTTGTGCATTGTTGGTGGCAGAAGAGGCCAAGATAGAGAAATAGTATCTGGACCCAGCCCAAAGATTTGTGAAGCAAGTCTAAAGATCTTTACCTCAGCATAGATTGGGAAAAAGTATTTAAATACCAGCCTCATGCTCTCATGGTTTTTTTCAATTTCTTGAATTTGAGTAAGTGTCTCTTGTCATCTTACGTGAAAACAACCTTTGGTGGATCATTTGCAGTCTCTTCTTGCTACTGGTGAGTATTCCTGTCAGCAAAATCCAAGGCATGAATGTAGCAGTTTTAAATCTTGATAAATTTCTCCTCCTAGGTGTATACTGTGTCTTGCCAAAGTTGCATGTAAACGAGGTAGCTGCTCTAAAACTTGATGGTCATATGTATTTGTAAGGTGATGTGGCAGGAATGCGGGTATTAGGATATGACCCAAGGGATTGGAAGGGTGTGTGAAGTCATGTGGGCTCATCCTTTGCAGGATAAAAAAGCCCAAATGACTGGGATGTTGCATAGGTTGTGCCTGTGCAAGGGCAGGGCCTGATATGAACTATTCTCTAGTCTCTGCCCATATTTCTTCACATGAGAAACAATTTGTTTTGTCCCAGTGCAGAAGCTGAGTGTAAAGTAATACCAATGCAGTAGTGGCAGCAGCATACAGTGCTGTCTGAATTGGCTGCTTTGAAATTGGTAGTTGTTTTCTGTTATTTGTTCTTAGTATACTGAGAAAAACTAGATGTTGTGTACCTATTTTTGCAAATAAACAAGACTGCATCGAAGACACATCGATTCTATCATCAATTTCTCATCCTGACATAATCTGCAGTATCTCAAATATAGTCTGGCTACTTTAAGCAGAAGACAGAACACTAATGGAAGCTAATTTAAATTTCTATTTGCAGCCCTCATCTAAAGATGCTTTAACTTCAAATGTAAATACCCATATTTCAAATGTAAAGTTAAATAATAATTTGCTGGATGAACTACTGTGTGAAAATACACAATACACTCTTCTTTCAGAATGATACACAAAGATCTTCTGTGCTTTGAAATGATTCATGGCAGATGGGAAAAAAAAGGATCATTAATTGATTCTTCAAATAAAAGATCACAAGCATAACTGAGACCCTGTTGGAAAAATCAGATGGACTAAATTTTCAGAGAAGCTTGTGCTTTTCACAGAAGTCTGCTGGCAGAATTTCAAATCAGCTTGATGATTAAACAGAAGGTCATTTAAAGTGTGTTTACCTTAACAAGCCTCTGTAACCATATTCATACTAGGGCAAGGCATAGTGCACAAAGCGTTTGTTAGATTATAATTGGTTTAGATTACTTTCCATTATGTATTGTTAAAGGCAGCCCATGGGCTGGCTCATGTTTCAGGTTACCCTGCTGTTCCTGTTCGTGCAGCAGCAGCTTTGGGTAAGTTATCTGCGTGACAATATCTAAAAAACCCTGCCCAGCAGTTTTAAGTAGTGACCCTTGCACTTTTTTGGCCCATGATCCCATATATGCCACCACCCATTCTTATTATCAAACTTTAAACTGAAAATAGGACAAAAGTGATATAAGCAATGCAAGGTTGATTTCGTAAGAATCTTCAGACTGCTTGCAAGCAAGTCTCTAGATTGTGCTGCATCAAACCATATTATTCTTAGTCTATCAATTAGTTTCTCAAGAAACAGACCTGTAATTCATAACACCAGAAATTGGTGTTAATTACTTTGCAGGGTTCAAACCTGTTTATTACCCTTACCGCCCATACTTTTTACCGGCTGTGTATTCTCATGCATTCCATCTTTGAAACCACAGAAATGCTATTTTTTTTACTTCTATTTCATTAATTCACTTGGTATGTGTGAAGGCAAAGTAGTCACACTGACACTTCTGAAGAATGTTTTAATCCTTTGTGTTATTACATAATTTCTTGATTCGTTTTTATCTGGTGTCGTTTAGCACAGCAGTATGGACCCACCCACTGCATCTCAAAGTGTAATCTCTCTGACACTTAAATGACATTTTTCCATTTTCTTGGGTAATGAATAATTTACAATGTGGGCCTGTAAAGAATCTATGTTCGTATTTAAATATCTGCGAAATTTACAGATTCACTTTTTCATTTTGAAAGCTCTAAGGTAATACAAAATGTTTCACTTACTGCTCTTCCTTCTTTTTCCATAAAGAGCTTATGTTCTGCAGGTTGTAAAAACACTTCATAAACTGTAGCTTGTAAGATATACAATTTTATAAGGCTGGTTGGTGGTTCCACTGTCAGGAATTAAGAAGAAAATAATTAGAAAAACTATGCTTAAGCCAAGCCAGCCTATTAAAGGGATATATAGATTTAGATTTTTATTCACCTATCAGTATAGGTGGGGTCAGAGGAGTCTAAATCTTACAAGTCTGGGGAAACATTTGTGAATTTATTGTGTATTTTGGTTTCTGATGTTAGTCTATTTTATCTCACACTAGGAACAGAAAAAGCTCATTTAAGATTAAAAATTGAGAGGCTAAGGTACAACTGAGAGATACATCAAGTATATAAATTAAAAAGAGCTAGTGAGAGAAGACATCCATACTCCCATGTTGCCAGAGGATGCAGTCAGACAAACCAAGGAAGCAAGTGCTACAAAGATCAGCTCAGCTTAGAGTTAGGGAGATAGGGGTCTGAGCTCAGAGAGGAAAAGATGCAGAGATAAAGGCATACTGGAGACAAAGAGGAAGAAAATAAGGGATAGCCTGGAAGATGCAAAGAGGCTACTCTGTCCATCATGCAAGTCATCTGAAGTTCAGGGCAATCCCTTTATTAAATCTTGTTTGGAACTACATTTTTCTTGCTTCATATCTTCCTCTCAATGTGCTTTTTTCCTCATATGAGTTGTGGAGTTTGGGGGAAGTAGAGCATATTCTTATAATCAGTTACAAAGGTGAGGCTTAGAATCAGTCCTATTCCAGTCACCTCAGCAAAGATCAGCACAGCATTGCACTCAGTCACCTGTATTCAACTCGTGCTCTGAGAACAGCATGCAGAAATGGTTAATGCCTTAGAGCCTCATACGGCCACCAGGGATGCCAGTAATAAAAAACTATTCACCCTCCAAATCTGGCTTTCTTGAAAATTGTTATTGTCTTGGTAATAAGATATTTTGAAAATCATCTGGGCCAAATTAATTAGATAGTGCTTATCTGCTTAATTGAAGTGATGCTGCACAAGTATTTACTGAATGAAGATGTCAACCAACAATTTTATGTTGCTTATTAAATCCAGACCCAAGATCCATTTGCAACTTTTACCAAAACTATACTGTACTTTTACCAAACTGTGTTTCCTGACTTCCACTTTGTTCCAAAGAGAGGTTTTTCCTTGAATATTTGCATGTATCTTTATAATTTAATGTCATTTCAATAGAATATTGTTACTGTCAAATTGATCCATTATTCCGAACTACTGGTCTGGCATAAGCTAAACTGTCATCATTGCCTCATCACACACCTCCCTACAACATTTTCATCTCATTCCAGCTTTGAAGTTTCATCATCCTTGTCAAGATCTGGAAGTGCAGCTCAGGATATGGTAGTTCCCACAAATCAGTAGTGGGTAAGTGCCCATCTTAATGATTCAGACAGTGATGTATTTTAATACTTATCCATTTCAGTTCAGTGTGTAAAACTCTAGACACACATGAAGAAATACACATTGAACCTTCATGAAAACTCTAAAAAGCAAAGTATTTATTGTGCTTCTAATGTGGAAACAGATGTTTAAGAAAACATTCATCAATAATTAACTTGATGCTTCAGTGATATGAAGCTTTACTATATTGGTTGTTGTTGTTGAAAGTCAGGGAGACTAAGCAGCATGGCTTACAACAAGGTCTTGTTTCAGACTAGGTGCTTTAATTATAAAATTTGTCATTATACAGCCAGTCAGTGACCTGATTTTCAAATACTTTTTACACAGGATTCTATCTGGTCTGCTTTAGATGTTCATTCCATTAAAGACAACACACTGGAAAGCCAGAACTTAAGAGCTCTTTGGGGGAACACCACATAGGATGCCCTCAGGCACAACAGCCATTTTATAAGCTCTGTCAGCCTCTTCTCTTATGGCCGTTTTAGCATGTTGTCTTTACTTGTGTCATGATCCAACATACCCCACCGTGAGGTAACTGATACTATCATTATCTGAAACTATCTCAGAACAAAGTAAAAGAATTAAGAAACCTCTGCCAAGGCACAGATCTTGCTAACTGATTAACCACTGTCACAAACTGTTTACTGAGAGTGCTTCTTGAGGCCCCTATGAAGTCAATATGTACACTTCATTAGGCATCCTGATGGAAAAAAATGGAAAAGATGCTTTAAGATCATAATTATCTCCATGTTTTTCCCCAGTCATTCCAAACATGCCATGGTCATGATGGCTTCAAGGATTTTTCAAGAAGTTCTAGAGATGGTTGGGAAATCTAAACCTGATTATGCCTCCTAGCTTAGAGAAGTAGCATACTGCATTTCCAACTATTTATGGGGAAGTCATAGCAAAAGCTGGGTTTTACTGTGAGCATCTCACTGGTTTTATTGTCTTTCCAAATTTAGTAGCTAATAAACAAAATAACAGCACAATCTATTACGGATATCATACAGCAAATATAGTGATCTAAAGTTAAAACCCAGAACATTAATCAAAAATCACAGGAAGGTGAGTCTTGTCTCACTGGACTTAGACAAAGTTAATGTTTAAATTATTCAATTTCTAACCAGTCATTATCAATAGTGTATGTTTATTCACAAATAGCAGCAACAGGTCCAAATGCTTCTGTATGGTATCTACAGCTGACATTTCAGCATTACTGATATTCATAGTTCTGTAGCTTGTTAGTCTCTCGCTGTCATATGAACCAAAAGCTTTTAGGGGCCTAAATGTTTACTGATAAAATCTCATAGGTACTTTCATTTCTGCTGCTGGGCACACAGTTTATGAGAGGACAATCAGGCTTTGCCAACATCAGAACAGGGCATTTTTGACAAAATACCTAGCTAAAGACAGCTTTTGTTCCAGACTTGTTTTCTGAACTTCAGACTTTCAAGTGCAATTAAACTAGTAGTTCATCAGTAGCAGGCCATTAGTCCTACAGACGATTTAGATTGTTTTAAAGCTCCTCAGAAATAAAGAAAAATTATCTGAAAGAATCTAATGAACACATCTGGAATGTTTTATTAGGATCATTGTATATAGTTTGAAATCGCTAATTAATCATTCCAGACTGGTGTTAGAAATTCTCTTTACAGTAAGAATAGTGTATTGATACTTAAATTGATACTTATAGACCTGAACTAGTGCTCAGTGACATCTCTATATCCAACTTCTTCTTATCTTAAAAGTGTGTGTTTGGAATTGCTCATGATTTCGTAATGAAGACTATTTTTATACAGCACACAGAGTGATAATGTAAAAGCAGCAAAAGAGTTAGAAATTAGTAAACTGGAGTTTAGAAAATAAAAACTTTCTTTTGGTTGACAATGTTACATAAAGATTTTAGAATTAAGAACGGATGCAAAGTTTACTCTAAATTTCAGTGCACCCAGTTTAACCTTCCAGAGCTCTGCAAACTGGGAAACATTTTGGACAGGCTAGGATAAAAGTATCATTTCAGTCAAAACATATCACTGCTCTTCAAATTAATTACAGAAATACTGCTCAGAGCAACAAATTTCACACTTTTCCACCCCACTCTCCAATTGTGAGAGTGAAACTTTGTACTATGATAGTTGCAGAACAAAAACTGTGGATCTTTAACAGAAAAGTTAACTTTTGCTAGAAGGGTGTAACAACTCATTACGTATTAATTTAGTAGTATCTTTTAAAAAGAGCAGCACAGTTTCCCTCATATCTATTACTTCTTTCGAATGGCATCAAGAATGGCTTGTTTCGAATTAAAGAAAAACTTGGAGGTTGGTAATTTAATGAATTGGAGGATAGTTCGGTTTCTTTACCTGAAAATGACCAAGGTTAAAATCATATGCAGCCAAGTTATTATTTTAGCCAGACTTAACTTTTTCCTAATAGTGATAATAAGCCCTTTTGTTATTAGTAGTTGAGGTTGAGAGAAAAGCTGTATGTGAACTTTGTCTGGATTGCAGAAAGATGATATTTTAAATCTTCAAAAGTAGTAAAAAGAGGCAGATGTTGATTGTAATTAGGACACTTATTTCTGTACCTACTCCAGATTGTGTGACAAGTGACTTAAACTTCTCTATGTGTGCTTTCCCACTGGAAGAGTAGCCACAGGAGTATTCACTTCTGCATAATTCATATTTGAAAATCATCATACAAGTGAAATGTATTACAGTGACATTTTCTGAATATAATTCTCTCTTTACTGCAAGGTTGCCTTGCTAATTGTCTAAAAGTATTTTGATCAGAGAAGTAATATTATAGATTATACCCTGGTAAGTTAATCCACTTGTGCTTTTGCATTTTAAAGTTCCCCCAACAATGACTTTTGGAAAGCTGAATACTCTAGAAAATTAGTATGTTTCAGGAAGGAAAGAAATGTTTCTTACATTATAGGGCAGCAAAATTTTGTATTTCATCCCAAATGTTAAAGTGCATGTTTCCAGCTCATTTGTTGAAAGATTCAGTTTGCATATAGTCATAGAATGTCAGTGAAATAACCCTTTGGATCTGATCTCCCTTTTGAGTTAAACTTAGAAATTCTTTGATGGAACATGAGGAGGAAATGTAAGATAAGCTCTCCAGAAAATCGGAATTTAAAATGGGGGGAATAAAAAAGACACTTTGTGTTTAAATTTATAATTATCTTTCTGTTAAGGATGAAGAGATGCTTTTGACAGGAGGCTTGAAATCTCTCCTTCCCCATGTGCTAAGAAGAATAATTCGATGCAACAGACTCAGTATTAGTAATACTTCTGGAATGGCAGAAGGTGAGTAAACCTAGCAGCTCTCTGGTTCCATTTTAGATTCATAACTGTGTGGTTTTTTTTGTTTGTAAAGGATTGAAGAAATATCAAAAGCACCAAAGTAAAATAGAAGAAAATGTCACTTTCTTGGATGTTTTTGAAATCACATTGTAAGCACCTGACTCTGGTTTTTTAAATCATAAGGATATATCAGAGAAAATACTCCATCCTACCTAAGTAATGTACATGGATTTTGTTTTCAGTGTTTGCAGTGCATCCCTTTGCTTCCAATTGTCATTGAGAAATGATGGATGCAGAAAATATTTGAAAGGTCTTTAACCAAATCTGGGTTTCTTTGCATGTTATTATCAATCACATTTGTAAGATGACCTACTACATTCTTCACAGACACCTTGCTTTACTTAGCACATCAAATACACTTTGGGGAAGAATTAGAGACATCTAGTTAGTTACAGGAGTGGTTTTCTGCTTCATTGGTTACAAAAGGTGAAGATTACTGGGTCAGCTAGACTGGGAGTTATAAGGGAGAGGAAAAAATTAGTTTTATACTCAGATAACTGAATGCATTTTGAAAGATTGATTTCTGTCTTGCCTCTCATAGCTGGACTTTTACAGAAGTAGAGGAGTTGTCATTGTTGTGATCAACTTTAAAAAATAATGTAAAGAAAAATACCATAGCAAACCTAGCTGATCAACAAAGCTGTGTGTACAATAGTTGCATTACTATAAAAAATGCTAAAGGTATATTTTAGAACCATTATCAGTCTTGAAATTGTGGTTTTCTATCAGTTCCTAAGTTGAAAAATACTAATGGAAGACATTGTATAATGTCAATAATTTGCAGTTTGCCCCAGCTGAATTTTTAAGTGAATTTATTGCTGCAGTAGTTTTAAATGTATTAGTTCGAACATTTTTAGAAGTATTGTTGACATATAAAACAAGTTAATGAACAGTTTCAATATACAAAAAGAGCCATTGTAACAAATTGTCTTCTGTTGTTGTTATCCAGTTCTTTCTTACTGTCCTCATTGTCATTCACCATAGAAGTTAAAAACTCTTCCAGAATTTCTCTGAACTGAGAACTTGGGTGTGTTGAATTAATGCCTGAGTTGGTCAGCACATCCAGCTCCAGTACCATTGCTTGTGAATACATTTGTAATGATGGCTCCATAATGCAAGTGAATCCATCAGGAGATTCGGGTTTCAGGTACAAAAAGCAAGGGCAGCTGTCAGGAGGAGCAATAAAGTTCTCAAAGTATTATAATGAAGCTTCCTGAATTTGTCAAGTATTTGCCTGAAGATTCAGCCTGTCATCTGTAACTAGTATGTGAAATTCAGTGTTGTCAGTTGAATGTCCTGACTAAGCCCATAATTTTAAGAATTCATTAATATAACCAGCAAAGCAGAAAGTGCCTGTGGATTTCTCATGGATGGCAGGGTATGAAATTGAGGGGTTACCAAATTTAGTGGTTTTTTCAGTGGTAAATGTAGTATGTTTATTTAGCAAAAATATTTCTTCTGTATTAAGCAAGAATCTCTTTCTGTATTTAGTAACTTTTGCTAGTAACAAAATGAATTTTTGTGCTGACTACTCCCAAGAGAGCAGTTTGTGGACAAATTCAGTATGCAAATGCATGCTTACCTCAGCCTTTGCTTTGCATTTTTCCATCAGGAATAAAATTCTCTTTGGATTTCTTTGTTAGCTTTGGTCAAGACTAAGATTTGGCTCATTTTCTACAGCCTTTGAAGGCAGCTCATTGATCTCAACTAAATTATTGCCTTTTTGATGACTGACTATTTAAGAAAGTGAGTGCTTCTGTGCAGCCTCCTACTCCTGCCTGGTATCAGACAGTAATGACTTTTAAAGAGAGTATCAGTACAGAATTTAGGGATTGTTAATTGCTAGGTTTATATACCCCAAACCAATTGTATTCCAAATTTCCCCCCATTATTTGAACAGTTGATATTTCCATGCAGGAAAGTTTAAATGGCATTGGTATTAGCTACTACTGTTAAGAAAATAAGTTTTTGTTAAATAAATGAATGGGACCTTTCTTCAGTGGTAGTCATTGCAAAAATGTTAGTGTCTTTAGAAGCTATTTCATAGTAGTAGTGAACAACCTTTTAATTCAAAGCTGTTTCCAAGTGAAGAAAGTGTAGTAGTTCTGTTTGGTTTAGTTTAGTATTGTTTTTTAAATTAGAAATTAAATTAGAATTTTAGATAGAAATTACTGAGAGTCTGTGGACAGTCAAGAGTTTATTCCTGAGCAGAAATCATATCTGTTTAATTGCAGTCCACATTAAAATTCCCTAGCCAAGAAATTTTAAAGAATGTTCTATGATCATCAAGATACAAGGAGTTTACTCTTGGATTGATTATTATCTTAGTGGGGTGAAAAATAATTGTGAAAGTGTGGTATGTGATAGCTTTTCTTTGGCTTTGAGTTAACATTTGCAAATAAATCATTTTCCTACAGAAGACTAATGTCCCCAGTTAGACAAGAAATTGTGTTTATATATAAATTAATAGAAATGTTTATTAATTATGGTGCCCCTATATTCTGCTGCTACCCATGTCTGCCAACTGTTTTAGCTGTGAATGACTTCACATATAGAGTAGGCCTAGCTATGATTTCTAAAACATTTCAAGAAGTTTGATCTAATTACAGAGTTCTGAATCAAAAATTTCCTTCAGGTAATTTTTATAAACCATCTAAAGAAATTCATACAGAAAAGTTATTGTTTCACAAACAAAAAGCTGAATTAATAACCAGCCATTCCTACCTTCCACAATTTAAGGCTATAAACAGGCCAATGTTGTGATTTTGCACAAGTCCCTGGCTGATGACTTTGAGAAGTTCTGCCGTGCAAACGATGGACCCCTGCCACTGCTGTACAGAAGTCAGCCAGGAGACTGGAAATGTCCTTCCCTAGGCAGTGATTCTGATATCAGGTAACTACAAACTGACTCTGCTGGCCAATATTCTGAAGTGAATGCTGGTGGAAGAGGATTTGAGGAAACAGCCTGGTTACACTGTTGAATATTTTGAACAACGTTCTTTACTTGGAGTCAAACCTTTGGGTGAAAACAGCCTGATTATCTTGTTCTTGAGCCACATGTTATGATAATTGTCAGTATTACAAGTCTTTTGCTAATCCAAAGGTGAAATTTAGTGTGATTTTTAAATAACTTTGCATTCTGAGCCTGCAGAATTCAGTAATAGGGTTTTATATTGGTTTTGTTTACTAGAAACATGGCCCTGGTGTCTGCATGATACTTGTAGAGATTCTGAAATTTGAAATACGTATTCACATGATAAACACTAAATACAAGATCTAAACCAGCTTGTATGAGGCTGGGTTATATGTGGAGCATATGGGGCCTTTACCTATAAAACCTAAAATATCTCAGTGTCTAACATTCTGTCTGCTAGCTTGGTTTTGTGCAGAATAAGATGTTCTGGGGGGTTTGCCTGTGTTTGTTTCATTATTAGTCAGAAAGAACAGAATGGATAAAGCAGGCTGTATCTTGTGGTTTCATACTGGGGTTATGTCAATTCAACCAATTCACCTTGTTTTCAAAAAATGCAACGAAGGTGTAATAACTTCTTATTTCACTAGAACTGACTGCCTACAGTACAGAAAATATGAGTATGGAGCTTGTACTGGATCACTGAAAAGTCTTAAGGAATATTCTGAGCAACTCAAGGACATGGTGACTTTTTATTTAGGCTGCAGCTTCTCTTTTGAAAAAGCACTCCAAAAAGCTGGCATTCCTATCAGAAACGTTGAGCAAAAATGTAATGTAAGCATGTACAAAGTAAGTATATGCACACACACATAATCTTTGTTGCAATTTTGCCTGTGAGTTTTGCCCATATTCACATTAGGTTCATATACCTATTGTTCAAATCAGAACTTTTTTTCTCTGCCTACACAGTAAGTTAAGGTATGTGCTAGTACTGAGCACATAAATAGGGTAAAATATTCTCAGCCTCAGTTCAGGGTAAGGGCAATCTCCTTTTTTATTCATTTTTCATGACAAAGCTTTCCCTGTTTCCTGTGCCATCCATTTCATTTGGATTCTGTTCTGGTTTGCCCTCTCTGTTTCACCCAATGATCCATGCACTCTTCTGACCATGTCTTTACTTGTGTCCTGCTCTCCATACCAGCTCCTGCTTGCAGTTGGAATATTCCTTATATAAAACATGGTAATAGCAGTTTCTTCTGCATGACAGCCACATTCTGGAATTTTCCAGTGACAGTAGAGCCTTTAAACTGCAGCTTTTTATAAACCTAGACCTCTGGGCGATATTCCCAAAGACTTGAGATGTCTACCATAGTAGTGAAAATTATGACTGTGCTCAAAAAGTTTGTGGTGTACATTTTAATGGTAACAGAAGTCATAGAATAATTCTGACCCCAGTAAATAAAATTGTTCTTAATACTAAGAACATTGAAGTACACATCTGCCTGCCTTTTTAATTTAGTTCATGCTATGCTACTGGAGTAAAGTTATTGTTGTTTTCAATGTTATCATTGCACAATCTATGCTATGCTCCTGGTCAAAATAAAGTGCAAATGTATCTCATATGTGACTCCTTGGAGTCCTTCTACCAAGCTTAAAGAAAGACAGACCAACTGTGCATCTGCTTCTAGCATTTCAGAATTAGGAAAATTTTATCGTTCATAGCTCATTAATGCCATGAAGAGCTGCACAGTGTGTTTCTTCAGTGACAGGTGTGATTATTATTATCATTATAAAGGCTTTAAATGAACACTTTCTAGACAGCTCTAGCTCTCTGGATGTCTTGTTTATGTTCAACTGCAATTCAGATATCTGACATTTTTTTCCTTAAAAGCTGACCTGCTTTATTTCTAAATAGAAAAGGTGCCTCAGCCTCCCAGTTGGTGAGGATGATGAATTCTACGGAGCCTTTGTAGAGGCATGAAAGATTTGTATGTATGGAACTATCATGCAGCTTCTGTACAAGTGGGTACTACCATCAGCAGTTGCTGACCCTAGCCTGTTATAGGGCACTGTATTCAAGTACAGAGGGTAGATTCAGTCTAAGTAGATTTGTAACTGTGCCATAACTTTCTATTAGCTTTTTCATCTTCTGTAGAGGGAACATACCATTGATTTCTGACAATATTCAACATACACTGAGCTCATCCTGCTGTGTGCACTGGAACAAGGAATGCAATAAGTGGAAAACTTTCGTGATCTATGTGATGGAGCTAAATTATGGAATTTTAAAGGAAAAAAAATACAGGAACCTAAGAATTTTTTTCGAAAGCATTTAAAATGAATGTTAGAATGCAGCCTTTCTAAACTCACTTAAAGAACAAATACTTCGATTTATTTATTCTAACATTTTAGAAGTATTATTCAATATTCCTGCTAACACTGGATTCTTTTGAACTGCCAGACATCTGTGCCATGCTACAGCACTTCTATGTTTCACTGCAACTTAGTAGTCACAATGAGACCTATTCCTGAAAGCAAGTTGGGAGCAGCTGTGCTAGCAACATCTGAGTTAAAAGAAGCCCATGGAGCACCAATTCACATAGGTGACCCTGGTCAGTGCTTTTCATTTCTCAATCTGACTGTGTATACAAGGGGAAGGAGAGGGAAAACATGGGAAGCAGTAGGACTGAATTAAATCTGTTTTAATCCTTTCTAATGGTCACAAACCTTAATTTAAAAGGAAACAGAAAGAAAGAAATAAAAAAGAAAAAGAAAAAAAGGAAGTTTTGAGTGAGCTGAACACACAGATTTCTTAGATAAAAGATAGTTGTTGGATAAGATAAGTTATCTGGCAGGGGTGGTTTTGGTAAAAAGTGTAATCACATTCTTTTGAAATGTGTGCAGTTTCATTTATATGTGAATACTTTCTTGCTGTCAGAGATTCCAGTGACAGGATAGAATGACTGACAGCATGGGGAGAAGCATTTTGTATCTTAGTGGTTGAATGTGAAAGTAAATATTGCATTATTTTTAAAAATACTGAAACATTATACAATGAACATAACACTTAAGACAAAATGAATAGAAATATTACAAGATTTTTTAAAAATCTAGTTTGAACAAGATTAAAAAAACAGGAGGCTGTTCAAAAAAGAACAAAACCAAACAAATACCCATAACATGAAGATAGATTGCAATAATGCCCCCCTGCTGTCAGAAGTTTGGTAATCATGGGTTACATTCACAGAAGGATCACATTGCTGGGCATGGAAGGAGATGTCACTGGTTAACACAACACTCCAATAATGCACTTGAGTAACCTATTTGAGTAATTAAGCCTGAAAAAACTAGTAATAAGTCATTTCAAAATAGTAAACTATCCTATATACAGATTATATAAATTAATTTCAGAAAAGAGAGCAGTATATTAAATCATCTGAAGAATTTAAAACCAAGGAAAGATAGCAAGTGCTTAGAATTACCCAGATTATTACAAGTAGGTGTTGGAATAAAGCAAAAGACAATTTAGTGAAAGGCAGCTAAGAGTGAGATGTATTTATCTAAGACAGAGAGGAAAAAAGAAATTGATCATTTCTCCAGCTAAAGAATGTAGGAAGTTAATGCAGTAGAAAATATGTTCTAGAAAGAACTCATTTTGTACTGCCATCATTTATTCTTGTTTGCCAGTGCTATGAATAAAATTCTTCTGTTGATCCAGAAGATTTATATTGTCTTGGAAACTCAGCATAGTGTTATCAAGTACAAAAAAAAAAGGAAATCAGGTCAGCTCAGGCTTTGAGGATATGCACTCAAAGGCAAACTAAGTGTTCCACTTTAGAGGGCTTGACACTCTTGAACTCTTAACTCAGTGTTATTGAATGATGTTTGGGGTTCCCTCCCCAACCCCCAGCTTTTCAGTATTACTGCCTAATTAAAATTGCTCATGATTTCATTTTTCATCAATTCCAGGTCTGCTGGGAATACAAGATCTTTCTAAACCAGACTATGGAGATCCAGTTCACCTTCACCCTGGTGATATTCCAGTGTTTTGGGCCTGTGGAGTGACAGGAGTAGAAGCAATTATCAACTGCAGTACGTGTGGCTTAGAGATTCTTTTCAAATTCTCTCTCAATCTCTGTTGTCTCTCTCTGGTTTTTTGTTTTTTTTTTTTTTTTTTAAAAAGGAGACTGAATTGGCTGATTAGCAGGCTTGATTTTAGGGTAAGATAAAAAACACCCCAAACACCAAAAAAAGCCTTTGGCAGGAGAGTTTTTGTTGTGAAATACGGGTCTGCTTTAAAGAAAATTCTTGCTGAAAATTCCCCACTTTTGTGTATTTTTAACATTTAAATCTACAGTTCTGGCCACATCAAAACATCTTTTTAAGCATCTTTCTTTATAAGAAAACCAAGAAGTTTGAAGGCAATAAATTTTAAGCTTCCTCCTTTTAAAATATTATTTTGTACTCCATTGAAGTAAAACAATAGTAAAGGAAAAAGAAAAAAAAAAAAAGAAGAGGGAAAAAAAGAGAAGCCAGAAATCTTTCCAAAATGTTGTCAAGAGCTAGCAAATTGATTGACGTGGAAATGGGTTCTCATGGAGAATGTTGAGCTTTTAGTTTTCTCCAAAATTAAGTGACTGTGACACACTTTACATAGATGAAACTTTTTCTTCTGCACTGTGTACAGTCATTTATGCAGGCATGAGCACAAAGGGCAAGACAATGCAACAAAACCATAGTAACAGTATGATATACTTCTCTAAGTCACTGTGTGGAATGAAATATGTATTTTCATTCTTACTGAAAGAGAAGCTTAATAATCACAGGCAATATATTTGAGACAACCCTGAGAGATCATCTGCTTTGCCCTTCTCTCCTTGCAAGGTCCTTGTGGCTTCTTACAGATGTTTACCTGAACTTCTTTCAACACCTGCTCTAGTATGTTCAGCTCTAAGAGGAGTCTTCTTTATCTTTCTTACGTACAATCTCTTTTCTCCAGTTCCAAATCCATGCTGAAAATCCTACTCTTACCTGAATTCTTTAGCAAACCTATTCATCTTCCTCATGCATCCTTGTTGTAGGGAAAAGAGAGAAAAAAATTTGCCAATGTCTCTCCAATCTCTTCCACAAGTGGCTATCTATCCTGCCTGTGCCTGGAAGAGACTTTCACTTGTGTTTATTTCTCCATTTTCTATATTAAAACCAGTTGTCAATAGTGCATTCCAGGAAATCTTTACATAGTTTTTATTTTGCTGTGCTACTTTCTCAGCTAGGAAGTTTAAAATCTGCCATACCACCAGTAACCATGTTTTAGATGAATCTCCCAGCTTGTCACACCAAACTGTCTGCTCACAGGTTTGGTGAGGTATAGTAAACCTCTACAACCATGTTCCCCAGGTGCTTTAAAATTCTAGCCATAGTGTCCCAACAGATGTAGCTCAAACCAAGCACATATGTACTTAGTAAAGAAATATCTTCTCCATTTTCACTCTTCTAACAAAGTTTTGTTTGTTTAAGTATACCAGTTGTGATTTACCTAACAACACACCAATTCTGGCAAATCAAGTGTTACCTAGATTCAGACTTCTGGAGTCAGTATAAAGGCAGGAAATATTTTCAGCTTAGGAAGCTACTTTGCTGTCAGGTCTAAAGAAACTTATTTTTCTCCAGGGTTTTAAAGGCTACTCATATTTCCTTTGCTAACAGTTACTGGTCCCCATTTGTTGTTACTGCTTGCCAGTTTAAATTGTCATGGTTTAACCCTAGCCAGCAGGACCAGGGAGAGAACTGGAAGGGTAAAAACTGGAAAACTCATGAGTTGAGATAAGGACGGTTTCATAGGGAAAGCAAAAGCCATGGATGCAAACAAAGCAAAATAGGGAATTAATTCACTGCCTCCCATGGACAGGCAGGTGTTCAGCCTTCTCCAGGAGAGCAGAACTTTGTCTCATGTAATGGTGACTTGGGAAGACAAATGCCATCAAAACAGACATTTTAGGAGGGTACCAGAGTTCCATTCTTTGGTTGCCTCAAGTTTAGACCAAAGAGGACATTGTGGAAAAAACTGAGCTCAACAACCCACATGAGCTTTTTAAAAGTGGAAACATTTTCAGATGTATGTGTATAAATTTATTTCTCAAAGTGTATTAATTGCTCCAATGTAACTTAAAATATCACCTGTTTCTGTAAGTGGCTTTTGGAAATTTTATCATCCCTATAATTTCTTACATTGCAATAATAACATTTAACTGAATTTTTTTCATTCATTTTAGGAGCTCCATTAGCTTTTACTCATTCTCCTGGCTGCATGTTCATTACCGACATAAAGAATGACAGTGTCACATCCTCAGGAGGAGTCCCACAGGTCCACTGCATCTCTCAAGATCCTCTGCATTTCAGTATTGTGTCAGAAGAAGCAGCCCAAAAGATAATGGCTCTAGAGACCTTAATTGGAATAGATCCAGGTATAAACAAAAACTGTCTCCCTTTAGTGGATTCGTTATGGGGTAGATACCACCTGTCCTGCCTTTTTTAGATATTTTACACAGTAAGAATCTAAAGGACATTTTAAGAATATTTTATGGAATACAGTGAGTTTATATAACTAAGTCTTATATTTTCTGCTACTGTAGTTAGTATCAGAGTCTGACCAAAATCATTCTTTGTGGGTAATGGAATATCTGATCTTGATGACTATATGCTCCCAAAGTAAACAGAAGCAGACTGCAGAGCCCACAGGGAATAAGAACTGTTACTGAATAAAACTGAAATTGGTATGTGAAGTACAGGGCTCCTCAGCTTGCTGGTAACAGCTACATGGATATTCACTATGGAGTAAATAGCACATTTCTTTATATATATTCATGACTACTGTGGTCCTACCACAAAATTCTAGTAGTTGCATGTGTTTTTCAAGCACCACTCTCTGAATTGTATTAATTTCTGCTGAATATCCATCACTGAGGTGTTGTGTGATGGACCGAAGTGACCAGGTCACCACAGAAGGCTGAGCAGTGGGGCTGTGTGAGTGCAAGGAGGAGAGGGAAGTAAAGACAAACTAAGCAGTGCAGCCATTCCTAAAATACACCCTGAGTTAGTCCCCTCTGGCTGCTGTAAAGTCTGAGCTCAGTGTGTCATAAATTTTCTGAAATCCTCTGTAGGCAGTAGTGGAAAACAGCTTACACCCAGCACTCCCAAGCTCTGGGTTTGGGTTGTGTGCATGCATTTGGGTCTGTTTATTTTTACTCACAAGGCCTCTCCTTTCCCACTCTCTGGAGCTGGTTTGGCATGATGCCATGCTCTGCAGAAATGCAGGACCTAACTTAAGAGTTAGCTCATTTTATTGCTAAAGGAGAGTACAGTACTCTGTCTCAGTTAATATACCCCACTCCTCTGAGACTTGTATTCTGCTTATGTTAGCTTTAAGTTTTCTAAACTTTTTTCTCTGTCCATTATCTGTGTATTGCCTGTGTGTTAT
The DNA here is from genome assembly GCF_903797595.1 of Erithacus rubecula. Taxonomy (NCBI): domain Eukaryota; kingdom Metazoa; phylum Chordata; class Aves; order Passeriformes; family Muscicapidae; genus Erithacus; species Erithacus rubecula. The sequence goes on from NC_136688.1 coordinate 44,761,193, forward strand.
TTAGGAGGAACAGAGGGAGAAATGCCAAAGGGGAAATTGAGGGCAAAAAGAAGAAAATGTAGGGGTGAGAGGAGTAAGAAGGATGTAGATAGGAGGACACTGGAAAACAACAGTGAAGATTTGCCTCTATAAGCTCATCATGCTGGTACTCATGATTTTCTTTAGTGCTAGAAAATTGAAAGAACTGAGCTGTGAACTTTTTTCCAAGTGTTAGGGAAGGAACATGGGATAGGAAGTATTTGAACAATGAAAGCCATACACAGATAATTATGTTGCCTATTTAGGGACTGACACATGAGAAGAGACTTCTGTTAATATTCACCTATTTCTCAACATGTGATAATGTCGTTCTCTCTGCTACATGAAGTGTTGCAAAAACTTCTAGTAGTCACCTGGATACCAGTGTCTTAATTGAGTTTATGGAGTCCCCAGGTAACTTTCAATGTCTCTGAAACCTCCCTTCTGAGGTTAATGATTTCATTTAGGGAAAATGATTTGGGAATTAGCTCTCCCCAAAGGGGATGGAGCTAAATAGAGAGAAAGGACCAGTTTACACATCTAAAGTCTGCATCAGAACTTCTGTAAGGTCTGGGATGCTTGAGTTGCAGTCTAGTTTCAGTAGCTAAACATGGTCTAGCAGGACTGTCAAAGGAAAACAGAGGCCCAAAGGAAAGGAAACAATATGCAGTAAGCTCTCAGAACAAGCTATTTACACTTATACCTAGAAATGCTAGGTATAATAATTTTCAAAAGCCAACATTCTTAACCTGGAAGCACAGCCTATTCTCTTCATTACTCATATCCTACATCTTCTTAGGTTTCCTGAGGAAATTACCCCAATTCCTGCCTTGACCAGAGGTTCCTCTCTCCCTTTGTTCTTTTTTTTTTTTAAACCCTTTTTATATCACTTAAGTATGTACTTTCACCCGAAGGGAAACTTCCAGGAGAAAATGATACATTGAAAAACCTGTCTTCCAAACCTCTTGCCTAGGAGAGCGGGGCATAAGGCACCTGCAGCGGCAGGGAGAGCTGCTGGGGGCCAGCCTGGCCATGTCCCACGCGGGCTCCGTGCTGCTCACCACGGGATTCCCCACCCACTTCAGCCACCAGCCCCCCGAGGAGAACGATGGCCCCCCGGGAGCCCTGGCCATTGCAGCCATGCTGCAGGCCCTGGGGAAACAGGTTGCCATAGTTACAGACCAGAGAGCCATGGAGCTGAATAAAAAGATTATTGAAGAAGCTGTTCGGCTAGGTAAGAGATATGGGGGTTTGCAGTTTTTATCTTGTTAAATTGTTTTGCCGAGGTTTGCTTCGGTTTTAATCTGTCACTTAGTACAGGACTTTTCTTTCCCCCAGAAAATGAATCAGAATTCATCCTCTAAGCTCTGCTCATCATTGCTACGATGGCACTGTGTTAACCTAGCTGGCATCAAGTTAATGTGTACATGTCTGGATGAGTTGCCTGTGATAAATTCTGTCTGTTCTTATTCTTTATCCTGAGGTACACCTTTTCTACCTCTAGCAGCATTTACATCTAAACAAGTTTAAATTAAAATAAGGATATAGGCAACTCAACAAGAACTGTGTAAAGACCTTGAATTCTTACCATTCTAACAATTTTGCTTTCTTTTTTTTTTGTATCAAAACCACAAAGTATGTAGTGTCTGAATTTCATTTTGCTTTCCTGTAGGAATCCTGAAGAAACCCATCCCTCTACTGAGTTATCAAAGGGAAAATGCTGATTCAGCTTTAATGTTTTTGTGTGAGGATGGGAATCCTGGAAGACCTAGGTATGTGTATTAGTTATTGAGAATTGGTCACATCTCTACTGTGCAAAATTATAATAAAAATAAGGATCATGAAGGCACAATGGCTGCACGTAAATCCTTAAGACTTTGAATGTACTGAACAGACTTTGAAGCCAAACACTGTTATTGGAGCATACACAAAATACAGAATTCCACATTATTCTGCAATTATGCACTTCTGGAGTACAAAAAAGATTCAATTCTTTATATATCAATAGTTCTTTTCCTTCAAAAAAATTCTAAAATATTTTCAGCTGTTATTCTGTAAATATATATACACACACTATATATGTTATTTTACCAATTTTTAAATCAGTGAGAAGATCAAAAAGTATTATATCAAATCAGTGAAAGAACTAAGACAAGAGTTGTGGAAAGTGTGCATTTTCTAGAGCTTTAGCTCTAGTCTGACAGTGAGGGAATCTGATCTGACTTAATAAAATGTCATGTATTTGTAATGGTGTGATTAGGGTTAATGCACTGGAAAAGCAGTATGCTCATTTCATTACTTATCATGCAACTTAAATTTCCTTGAATTAGGCATACATTGCTCATTTTTATTGATCTTTCCATGTAAAGTATTTTAATGTAGTGCCCTCAGTTTGCATACTTTAATAAAAGGGTCTTTCACCCTGGTATTAGCTTCATTACCTGACTGAATTCCCATCTCTTTCCACAGTGTGTACTATAATAGATACAGTCTTCATTTTTTTTATGTGTTGTTTTAAAAATATCTTTTATAGCTATGCTTAATAGAAGTATAGGCAGATTCTATTTAAATTGGTCCCTTAGTCCCAAAAAATTGAAGTTTTTTTTTTTAGTAGACAACTAACCTGCTAAAGGTCTAGGGAATCACTGTAGGTACTCACCCACAAGAACATTAAGTAATTCAGCAGAATTAGTAACCTCTTGACAGTAAAATCAGAGAAACAGAAGCAAAATAACTTAATTCTAACATACAGTGTCAGAACTGAGTTCTACTTGAAATGTGAGACAGCTGCAGTACATGTGTTTACTTGCACAACCACCAAAACAGCCATTAAAAAACAAGTCCTCAAATCTAAAGACCCAAAACCAAATATTGCCTAACTAGAAGTAGATGAATATTTGCCAAGTGATGCACTTTAGGCAGAGAATGTATTTGCACTAACAAGGATTTAGATGATCATTAGTTTTCCACTTTTTTGTTTTCTTTGAATACACTTACAGAGACTAATGTTTTACAAGATACCGTCTGCTTTAATGTGAAACAGAGCCAGGCCAGATGGCTGACCCAAAGGATTGCTGGCTAGGAGGACTGCAGGAACTTCTCCATTTCTTGGTAGCAAATGTGGTTTGGAGGACCTGCACTAAAGCTATTTAAAAAACCCTGAACTAACCTTTGAAAAAAACACCACAGACAACTGCATTCAGAAATAGCAAAACAGTATCCAAGTTTTACCTTGAATCCCTAATAGTCAAAAAATAGAACCAAGCATAAGCAGCCAACAGAAGAATTTTTCATGTGAAAATCACAGGTTTGACTTCTCCCCTCTGTTTTTTCACTCACCTCTGACCAGATTTGATCACCTGGTAGCAATAGAGCGTGCTGGGATGGCTGCTGATGGCAATTATTACAATGCCAGAAAAGTTAACATTAAGCATCTCGTGGATCCCATAGATGAACTATTTTTAGCTGCACAAACCATTCCAGGAGTCACAACAACAGGTGAGTGTGAGTTTGTGTGATGTTCTCAGAAGCAGGAGAAGCACAAAGCAGGAACTCTTACTGGTAATGAAGGGGAGCAGGAGGCAGGTGCTGAGTGGCTGCTTTAGGCTACAGCTGTTTGTCATGATTGGATTTGAAGACACTGTTGCTGGAGAAAAACTACAAGTTTCTGTTGAAGGATTCTCACAGCCAAAAAAAAAAAAAAAAAAAAAAAAAAAGAAAGAAAAAAAAAAGGATTTTATTTCAAAGTTATTTAAGGACAAAAAAGCAAGACCAGATGTATAACCTATACATAAGTGTATGTACATACACTCTAAGTGGAGTTTTTGTAGTGACTTTATTTTTATTTTTTGTATTGAAGACAAATTAGAACATAAATTATTGTTAGATGGTAACATTACTTATTGAGGTATTGGTTTTATGACTGTTACACCTAAGTTAAAACAGCAGTCTAGATAGAATTTTTGTTTATGTTGTCTTTAGCAGTGCATTCCTTTACACAGGGGTTACATATTTGCATCTATTAAAATAGTGGCTTCTCCAACAAAATATGTGGAATGCCTCGTCCTTCCCACCAAAACAACATTGGCCTTTGCTAACACCTCTAATGAAAATGCTTTTGTCAATGTGCTGCTCCTCTCTTTAGGCAATAAACTTCTTTTTCTTTTCTGTATCTGCTTTTGAAAAAATATGCCATACACCATTGTACAACATCATTGTACAATCAAATGCTTCCTGCTACCATATGTGACTCAAATGAGAGTTTTGGAGATATATAATCTCCCTGAATATCAAAATTAAATTAGAAATAAGTACCCATGCCAGTCTGATTTCTGTTACATCAGAACATGTCTGCTGATTTTGCTTTTTTTCTTCTTATAGTGCTTTAGACTGGCTCCTAAATATTACCAAAAGCATGGGAACTTTGGCTTCTCTGTTTTGTTGTTATTCAAATGTTTCCACAGAATTTAGAGAGCTTCTGCAGACATGATGCATAGTCTGTTTTCACTGTATTGATATAATTAAAAAGTTGTGTAGCAAAGGACTTCACTGATTTTTTTAATTATTGTAAAATTTGCAGTACTTGGTATTTAGATTTAATTTGTGTTTTCTTCTATTCATAAGATGTACCTTCCAACATTCTAAAGGAAGCACTCTAGATGGCACTGTCTTGGCAATCTCAACAGAGGACAAAGATTAACTGAATAAATATAGGAAAAGCTCTGTTTTGTAAAGATGTCTAGCAAAATGCCTCAGAGCTTTATCTGCTGCTGTTACTTTCAACTCCTGTCCCTGATTTTAGGTTGTTGACACAAGAATTTGATCTCTCCAGCTACTTACATAACATCACAACATCATTCCTTTAGTAAAAATACCCTGATCACTTCAAATATCTCCCACAGCCACTCAAAGTATATTATTCATTTGCTGGAGTTTGGAAAGCTCTGCCAGCTGAGAATTTGAATCTATTCAGCAGAATATAGTTTGTTTCAAACGTTCTCTGAATATCCAAATATACTATGAAATGTCATTAATAAAAAATACCACAGGCTTGTGAAAAAGAAGAAAAGCAGTTATTCAGATTCATATGTCTTAGTGCTGTGAGCTTCCTCTAAAGAGATTTCTGCATAGAAAATGGTTTAACAAGTCAGAGGCTTCAAAGGACAATGAAGGGATCTTCTCTGGTCTCCCATGGCATTTGTGGACGTGGATATTCTGCTCTGGAATATTCTTACATTGGAGAATGCTTACATTGTCTCTTCCTAGTTAACCTTTCTTGTTTTGCTTATCATACTAATTTTTTGTGTGTTATTTTAATTGGGTAGCAATTTCTTGGGTTGGATGTTGGGTTTTAAAATGTGTTTCTGCAAAGTCAGGTTTAACTTAGCCACTGTGTCCTTGGTGTTTTGTCTCCCATTACTGGTAGCAATGTGTTACTCCTGCTGAGGATAATTTTTTTTTCTGTTGGGGCTGTCTTCAACTTTCTTTACAGTCAGTAGAAATTTGGAGTCATATGACTAGTTTCAAAATAAATGCAAATATTGTACAGAATTAGGGTGGAGTACTTGAATAACCTTATAGGCTAGAATACAGAAGGATCAAATTTTCAGCCTACAGAAGTTCTTTATATAGTGTGCTCCATGGCAAGAAGCACAGTGTCAGTAGGTGGAGAGGGGAAATGTCAGAACATTTTTTACACGCTGATTAATTGCTGTCAAGCGTTGCATTTAAAACAAGATCTTTGTTTTAAAAAAAAAATCTGATCTGGTAGTTTGACCACAGACAAAGCATGAGCAGTGCTTACAATTGTATGGGTACTGACATCCTAAAGACTCAGGAAGTGAGGAGCAGCCTTGAGGAATTCAGAGTGAGAAGACATGAAGGGCTGAGTTTGGAAGGGACTCCTTTTCCACATAAGACTGAAGATTAAGACGTTACTGAAGCCACGTATTATTTTTTTCTGGTGTCATGCAAGTGACATAGCTATATGCTATTTATGTAGGAGCTAATTAAAAGCTTTCCAAAGTACTGCATGAAAAAATGGAGTCACATATTTTCCTTTCATACAAAAGATCTTTAGCACAGAAGACTGATGTCTCCTGCATATTTCATTATTGTAGTTTCACAAAACAATGTAGTCAGTGGGAACTTGCATGGAAGATCCAGCAGAGCTATTTTTCCTTTGCCTGGAAAGAAATTGGGCCTTTAGAAGAGGATTCATCTTGCCTATTTTCAGACATCTATATTTGAGATGTCTGCCTTGGGGTAAGATGAACTGGATGTGTGAAGGGAGTGTTTCTTTCTGCTGACTTTGAAGGCAGTGTACTGACTGGCTCATGTGTGCATGGCCGAGTTTGCACAGGTGGATTTCACCCTGGACATCTGCAGTAAAATAAAGTTCTCTGGCAATGTGTGGAGGAAGAAGAAAACAGATGGGACAGGAGATTTTTCAGTGGGGTGTTCTTTTCCTCCCAGTGTCACACAAATGGGATCCTTCCACAGCAGTAGATCTACTAATTGTGAAGCCATCCATGTGACAGGACTCCCACAAAGACAGGAAAAGCAAAGCAGGACTGATAGAAAAAGCTCTGAGCAATGGATATATTTCAGTTGAAGAAACTTTTGGTTATCTTCATGGGACAAGAATATTGAGAGTAAAAAGTTTAATTTTGAGTATAATAGAAATCAGAATATTGTGTGTGATTCTTACAAAGCAGTAGAACTTCCATATTTATATATGAGGATAGAAGCACCAGGATTATATCAATACCTGTTTGAAAAGTGCTACCAATAAAGTGATTTTTGAAAGCACCATTAACTCCCAATGGTGAAATAAATGTGAGCAGATTATTAAAGCAGATAAAAAAGAAAAGCTGATCCATGGCAAATCCTTTTATGTAAGCTATGTGTCACTCAGTTATGCCCCACTTGACTGGATAAACTTAGGAATCAAATAAAAAATTGCTGCTGAGAAATAACTTTCCATTTTGCTTAAAGAAGAAATTTGCTACAGACACGAGATATTTATGCAGTTACTAAAAGTGTTAAATTTACCAGTTTTCAGGACTTGAAGTGTAAATTATAAATATTGTAATTTCTCTTCTGTAACACATGCTATGCATTAGAGCACAGTCACATTTAAAATTCAAATCTGATACAGTGAGGACTTGGAGCTTTTCACTGCTCTGTTTAACAGACACAGTCTAGAATTTTTCTGTAAAATCTTCACATTGAGGAAGATGCCATTCAGACTAACAGATGAAAGAGGAGTTTTAATTTCCAACTAAATAGTAATGATAATTTAAATAATAAATAATTTTAATGTTTTTTATATGTTAAGAGACTAGAGGTACTGCTAATTTGTATGTTACTGTCATCTCCAGATATCTAAATTACATCTGACAACTTTATGTCCCAATTTAGGGTTGCCTAGAATTTTCCTGAAATTGCATAGATCCTGCTGATTTCACTAAAATCACTAAGACAAATACACAGTATTTCTATTTGTGCAACAAAAATCAAGGCCCCACATCCAGTATCTAAGAAAACTTTTTAAAATAAAGATTAACTATGTTTTTGGTATGTGACTGTGGAAAATGAAAACAGTAATAGTATACAGGGCTGGGCTTTTTGTGTACTGCACCATGTTAGTGATCTGTATCAAACAGATGGACAGTGCAGTCAGGCCTGCTTCTGCCCAAATCCTTTTGTATATTTCCCCTTGTCTTTCTGCAATAGTTGTTATTTCTATTCTGTTTTTTAATTAAAGCTTGTAACAAGCCTAAGTTTTCTATGCTTGCCTTATAATAGAATTGTTGGCTGATTTCTCAGGTTGATTTGGGTTTAATTCTCTATCTTCTTTCTTTATTTGTGCTGAAGTACTTCTGATAACACATTATATAGAATATTTATGTAAGGCCTTCCATAAGCAAAGTTTATTGTCTTGATTCTGTCTGCAATTCACAACCACTTCATAATTGTGACTTCTTTTGCATGCATGCCATGTACAGTGTACATTGCATGCATAAACTTAGAGGTTGGCATGTAATAGATGATGCTTTCAGCTATTTCATTCATAGTCTTCTGGTTTTGGATGCTGTGGATGTAAAAGGGTAAACCATCTCATATGGAGCTAAGAACTATCACAGCAACTGTTGGGAAGAAACAGGATGTTTTCTAAAGGGATTGTCAGTTATGTGCTGTGTTCATACTCATTTTGTTTTTTCTCTTTTATAAAGGTGTTGGAGATGGAGGAAACGAATTAGGAATGGGCAAAGTAAAAGATGCTGTAAAGAAGCACATAAAAAATGGAGATGTCATAGCTTGTGATGTTGAAGCTGATTTTACCATTGTAGCTGGTAAGGGAGTTTTTTGTGGGGTGAGAGAGTAGCTGATATTTGAGAATAGAACTGGCCAAAAAACATTTGTCTGTTCAAGTAACTTTTATTGGCCCTTTCCAAGTCATCCCCAGCAAACTGATCTGTCTGTATTATGTACATTTTCTGAAGAGTTAAGCACCTTTTGCTTCAGAAGAACCAGCTGAAGATTGAGAAAAGTTCCATGAGCAAAGTGCACTTAATTGGAAATAGCTGGGCAAATCCTGAGTATTCTTGAAATATCACACATTATATAAAATCATAGAACCAAAGAATCCTAGAATGGTTTGGGTTGGAAGGGACCTTAGAGATTGTCTAGTTCCTACTAGGTCACCTGCCAAGGGCAGGAAACCTTCCACTAGACCAGGTTACTCAGTAACAAATATTAATAAGGAAGTCTGCAGAAGTGATCTGTATGGGAATTAAAATGTCTGTGCACATGCAAATTTTCAGTATAATTGATAAACTTCTGTTTAGAGTCTTCCCCCATCAGGAATAAATTAGTCATATTGCCCCTTTACAGAGAGGTAAGTCCTTTCAATAATCACTCAAGAAAAAATATATGTTCTTAATGTTCTTGACGTTCAACAGAAGTTGAATGTTATAGTTAAAACTCTCTTTTATACCATCATGAGGTAAAATTCCCAGCGAGAGAGAGATGTTCAGCAAGGACCAAGTTGTAGACTGGATGGTCCGGGTTGTCCTTGGGCTGAGGTTCCTCCGCTCGGGTCTCTGACGCCCGTGGCCGCTCAGGCCGGTCTGTGCGGTCGGTGTGACGGTGCCACTCTTTGCAGGGGTGTCCAACTGGGGCGGCTACGCCATCGCCTGTGCCCTGTCGGTGCTGCGCTGCTGTGACACCCACGGGCGCTACCTGCGCAGAGCCCTGGGCCGCCCCGCCGCGCCCCGCCCGCCGCTCTGGCTGCCCGCGCTCCCCGCCGTCCGCAAGGTAAAGCCTGAGCCGGGCACTGCCCATCGCAGGCAGGGAAGTGCCCACTGCTCCTGAGTCTGCTCTGGCTCAATGCCTCACCTCACCGAGGTCTTGTGGGGATTCCTCGGGAAGGAGCAGCCACACTGTCCTTAGACTGTTTTCCACAAAGGATTCAAGACAGATTGCAAATAAAAATCGATTGCATTCATGTCTTGTAGCTTCAAGCAGAAGACAGTGCTACAATTTTTTGGGCAATGCAAGAAATCCTTCTATTGAGTGATTGAAATTCCCTGTGTGCTTCCTTAGCCCCATCCATGATTTTATAACCCTCTGCTGTAGTGTCCTTCAGATGTCTGCTTCCAAAATCAAGTCACAGTTCTTATGCAGTATCCACTTCGTACTTCTGATCTTTGTGCCTTACTTCTGCTCTTTCCACCTTTTCTAGTTTGCTGGAGCCTTTCTACAGTTAGTTTTGCATGTTTCTAAATTGAAGTTGGAGAAAAACTTGTACATGAATATTTTTAAATGTGTTTTGACTAATGCAGCTCTGTATAGTGTGATATTCTGGGAATGCAAAGGTTTCAGACTGAGAAAAAGTAGAATAACTGAGAGGGGTGAGAAATGACTGTGATCTGTGCTCATCCTGCTAGCACGTGCCTCTATTTTTAACTTGGCAACGGCTTTAAAAAAAAATATGTCTATATATACACACACACTCTTAATGATTAAATAAGATTTGTTCTACAACTTTGCAATAAATTAGGAGCTGCAAAACTCACCTTTATTAGCAGAGTATCTCTACAGAGATTTGGACAAGCCCATTAAGTGTGTGACCTCCAAGAATGCTAAGCAAAATGCAATCCATCTACCATAGCTACTGCCCAAAACAAAGAAGTTTTTCTCCTGAGATGACAGGACATTCTGTATGAAATTCCAACAAAGTAACTTTTAAGTATTTCAGAGTATGTCTCACTAATTTATTTTTTTAATTCTTGCTATCTTAGTTTTTTATCTGAAGGTCATAAAACTGAAACTGATCCCAACATTTGCCATGGCCACATAGCTCAACAAAGCTTACAGCACAGTCTTTTTATAAAATAGATTAATTACTTTTCACTTTTCAAAGTTTTTTCCAGTTGCATCTACTGGTTTTTGACCTTTAAATTAATGCATCCTAAAATTACTATGATCAAAATTCCTGGTAATGAGATACTGTAATTAAATGTTATATTGTGTACAGGAAAACCTGCTTGTTTTTGTTTCACTAAGCTATACATCTGGGAATATTAATGATCCAATAATGGGCTACTGAAAGTACAACAAAAATCTATTGAGATAAAATTAATGGAAACAGTTTTGTGGAGGAGAGAAAATGACAAAATGCCTGACAAGAAAATATGATCTCTTTAATTATAAATCACACAACAATGAACAGTGCAGAAGATTGAATACATTAGTATTCACAATACTCCATTAGTATAAAAAAATCAGACAATTTATGTTTATATGGCTACTTTCTGCAAAATTCAGCTTCATTTAATGCTATAATAATTACCCTAGTGAGATAAAGAACAACACCCACAAATCCATCTCAATGATAATATTTGTGATTGTAATTGGAAAAAGGACATTTGAAGGAGTCCCTTAGCACCAGACACCTTTCTTATAATGTGCTTTATTTTTCTTCAAAAAATGGCACTTCCTTGGATGCTGTAGGTCATAATTACTAAGTGAAGACTTCCCCTGAAACACCAGCATTATTTCCCTGCAGGTTGGTGTTTGAGCAGTGCCAGGATTGCTCTGCCAAACCCCAGAACTGCAGAGCTCTCCCTCCCCACTGCACAGCAAGCTAAGATTGTTCTGAGTTCATGGATGGGCCTTTGCACACATTCTAGTGAGAGATGGGGAAAAGCATTTTTTTCTGTGGTGACAACTGCAGGAACAGGGAACAACTTGACTTAATTTTTGCTTACCTTTACCTTGCTTACCTAATAATTTGATTATGGTATATTGGCTTAATTTTTCATGGTACTTTAACACTAAAGTGACTGTAATGAAATTAATTCATTCATACATATCCAAATGTAGGTAAAGCTAAACATCTTACAGTCACCTCTGATTTCATTGCATTTCACAAACAGGTTAATATATCAAGATTTGTTCTTCTACTGAACTCTTTATTAATGGCAACTTATTAACTGTATAGTATATTTTTTAAATTGTGACCTATAAGAATATTAATTATATTATAAATATATAAAGGTATGACGTATTTTTAGCTTAATTTGTTAGCTTTGTCATCGGCAAGTAAGTTTTCCCTCTGGCATGCTATACATTGTATTTGTTTATTACAAATGGAAACAGTAGCATTTGATGACAGGCTGTGGTTTATCAGGCATGGTTATGCAGTATGAAGCAAGCAAAGTTTTTTACCTCATATAAGCAGATCAGAGAGCTCCAATATGTAAATATGTAGCACAAACTATTTGTATTAGAGATTACATTTTGTGTATCTAATTTAGATGTCTCTTTTGTGACTGGAGAGATCTCCTTTGCCCTTTTGCATTTAGATACACTCAGTACTAAGAGAAACCTCTGTTGTGCAGAAATATCAGTTATATATATTTGCACTTATGTATATGATCATTCATATTATATAAACTGATGTATTTTTATAATTTTATAAATTATAAAGTAACAAAGTTTATGCTAGTAAGATAATTTTCTTAAATAGCTGTGTTGCTGCTGATACCATGTAACTGCATATTCTTCCTTTGGTAGAAAACCAAAGCATCATTTAATTTTGTTACAGCTAAGAATTATGGTGTTTTACCAGGAAATAAAAGACAGATCTTTAGAAAGTGCATTGAGAGAGCAGGTTACAAAATTAAACTGAAATGATCATGCAGAGCATGCTTTACTTCATTCAGAAATGATTCCATTTTGGCCATGTACTGTGTTAGATAAAATGCAACTGTATTGTGTCTCAATTCAGAGCTACTGTATTCTTTGTGGTTTAGAAGTGTTCCTTAAAAAAATCCTAACATTTGATAAGAGAAAATTAGATATTTTTATATTATAATTTTTTTTCATCCTTCATTTGTGTCCAGGAGATAAAAAAATTTGCTAGAGGTTGTTGTTGATAATGTTAAACAAGAAGTGTTAAAATCTGGAGAACTCTATGTCAATCCTACTCTGGTAGGATTGTTGCAGTAGCAATTTCCATAGAAATGGAAATGGCACAGTAGACAAAGACAAGAAAGAGCATTCCTAGTAAAGAAAGGAGGAAAAGACAGATAGGTGGGTGTTTCAAGGTCTTATATAACCTATCACAGGGTTGGTACAGGGAAAGCTAAAAAGTGATTAGGTTTTTAGTTTTCTAAGATTTTTTATTCAAGGAATAAATTCTCACTACAGTAAATGCTAAAAAATAGGAAGTTTTGCTGTGTACATTTCATGACAAATGAAAAGCAGAGCAGTTTATGCCAGACATACATCTACTTGAAACCAGTTCTTCAAATATCACTGTTCCCTGTGTTTTTTTCAGAGCTCATTTTATCCCACCTTTTCATCCCACAATGCTAACTGGCCTGTAGCTCATAAAAAAGGATTTTTTTCCCTCTGTGTACTTTTACAGCTCAACTTGGAACATGCTTTGTTATCTGCTTATATTAGTTAAGCAAGAAAATAACTGTAGTTCTAAACAAAGCATATGCTGGTTCAGAGCATGCCAAGAAAGCACAATTTCCAAGGCTGTTTTCTCCCTGCTCCTTCCCTAAGCAACCAGAATTCTCATAAAAGCAATAATGAAAAGGGAAGAGAGGGCCAAAGGCACAGAGAGATCAGAGAAGCTGCAGGAAAGGAAAGTGAGTGTGCAGCCCTGCCAGGTGCTCTCTGTAACCTTTTTTCCTGGTGCATCCTCATTCCCTTCTGCTCTTTTTCTATAAAAATACAGCTGCAGCCAGCTGCCTTGCTGGGGAAACCACAGATGGATTTTTCAGACACTTTGGGTGGAGGTTCCTCTGATTCTGATTTGTGCAATATAGGAACTTGAAACCAGGCAAAAAATGATGTTTCTGAATTGCCACTAATGTTCTGTTTGGGGCAGTGTGGGGAAAAATATTCATTGATTATTTGAAAATTATTCATTGATTAAATAGCAGTCAAGATTATAAAGCATCTAACACTCCCTGAGCTCCAGGTGCTAAACATATTCTTTGAGACAAGATAGTACTTGCAAGTTGATGGTAAAATCAGTATGGAGGATATGGTCAGTCTCTCCCAGAATTAAAATAAAAATCTTGATGACTGCTCTGATCTGATTCAGAATTTTAATTATACTCTGTTTCTTTGTTTTTCAAGGAAGAAAAGCTTCTGAAAGCTCTTGTGCAGCTCGGGGTCCGCAGTGGCAAAACTGCCAGTCTAGAGATGGAAGTGGATGGGCTGCCCTTCTACAACACTCATTCACTTATGATTGAAAAGCTGCTGCAGGAAGCACAGCAGTAACTGCCCCTAATGAATTCTGCATCAAGAGTTGCTCCCATGGAATTTCCTTTATTCTCGAGGCTCTCACGAGGTGTAAAAGATCAGAAGAAGTTGATTTGTCATCTCTGGTGTCTTGACCACGCACAGCCTTGCATTGTTACCCTTCTGTGAAACAAGAAGAGGATATCATCTACCTTTCTTTTCTGTAATTTTATAAAGGGAAATTAATATTAAATGACATTATATAATAAGAAGTGATCTGGCTTTTACAAAGAAAGCATGAAATTACAATTAGATATTATTGCACTGCTGTTCTTGTTTTACTAACCTCATAACTGCAACAGGAAGTAACTCCCGTAGCAACTTGATTTTAAAAATACTTGTGGTGAGAAAACAGCTACAGTAGAGAGGGAAGATTCAAAACAAAACTGCAGTGTTACAGTAGTGAGAGCTCCATTGCACACATCCTGCAGCCCCTCTAACCCTGTGTTCTTATGGTGGAGGATAGTTTGTGGAAGTGGGAGGAGATAAGGAGAAAATTTCAACTGAACTAATGAAATTAAGGGCAGCATTGCAGATCTTATGTGTTAAGGGTCAGCTGTTCCATTAACCCCTGTCCTATTAGTAGTTTTCCACTTATGTATTTTGCCACTTTATGGGTAGTAAAGAAAAGTTTTAGACATTTCAGAGTGTCCTGTTGTTATGAAGAAATTATTGAATAAAAAAATAATTATTGAAATTAATTCTTAGAAATTAAAGTATAATTAGAAGTGAATAAACATTTGCATTCAGTATGGAATAACATTATGTAAATAAACTTTTACATGAATTCTGAATTCCTGTTGTAGAAATTCAGCTCCTGACAAGACCAAGTGAAGTAACATTAAATTCTGTCACATAGGATTACTAACACTGAAGCAGTGCACAACAAATGGTTGTGAACTGTGCCCAGCTGTTGTCATTTAAAGCTGTGATTTTACCTTAACTCCAGGTGAGTGTCAGGACTGAAGTTCTGCTGGCTGTCAGCTCTTGAAGCAGAGAGGGGAGGGTACATTTGGCACCACCTCTAGAGCACTGGTGCTTTACCTGTCATAAATGGAAGTTGCCTTTTGGAAGTTGCATTTAGTTGGATTTCCAGCAGTGAGCTACACTTTATATTTCTTTTCCTTCCTGGCAGATGAGTTTTATTTTCCTTCTTCGATGCAAGACAAACAACTTAACTTTTTCAGAATGAGAAAAATTATTTCATACCACAAACACCAGCATAGTTTGAACATTAATCTGACCCTGAGGATACAGAGCCTTGAAAGACATACAATAGTTGAACACACAACAGAAAAAAATGTTAATGACAGCCTTCTGCTAGTCATTCAGGTTCACCAAAGATCCCAAAGTTTATTTCCTAGATCAGTCTTTTTTTTTAGATTAATTTTATCTAAAACCTTTGCAAGAGATGTTCTAGAAAAGTATCTTGGAAGTTTCACAATTAGAAAATATCTTCTGTAGAAGTCTCCAAACTCAAAGTATTAAATAAAATATTTCATAGGAATGCTTGAACTTTTTGCCAAAGCCAGTAACCCTGCAGGATGATGTATGTTCACTGCTGCACAGAACTCACAGAACTTGGCATCATCATTTTAAAAGAAGCAGCTGATTTTATTCTCTCTGTGCTACTGACATATTGCACTGACAGGTGCAATGTATATTTCCAAGAACTAACTTTTATCAAAAAACTTTCATTTAGCAAACTTTTGTTCTTTTTTTCCCCAAAATACAAGCCTTAACAGTCCATTTTCATTAAGAAATACGTAATTTAAGAATTTGTTTCTCTTTTCCTCTAGTGTGTGTTTTTAAATTGCATTTTTGTGCAGTCCCAAGCATAGCATTTGCTTCAATAGCACGTGTAGCAATTCTCTAGTAACCTTAGCAGGACCCTTGAGAGATTTCAGTGTTTTGACTGAGATGGAAGGAAAAGCTCTGAGCAGGAGTTACCTTCCTGCTGTATTGGTTACAGTTCTGTAGCCTAAGCCAAACACTTTCAGTACAGAAAGAATTGATAATATATTGGTTTCAAGGAAAAAAATGGGGAAAGAAGAAAAAAATCCTTTCTGTTGTGCATTAGCAGGTTAAGTGCTGAGAGCTGTGCAGAATGCTGTGCTGTGTTACACAAGTTTCCATCTGATTTTAAACTGCAGCAGCTGACCAAAGCTGACCACATCAAAGTATCAACTCAAATGAGCCTTAATCCCTCAGATGACAATTCCCTGTAGTACAGCATGCTCTGCATTCCAGTTTTCTAATTTAAACAGCATGGGGAACTGTAAAGAAGCAACACATAAACACGACAACAAATATTTAATCCTAGAGCAAACCACGTGTCTCTTGCAGCCTGAAAGGTCATGGGGGTCCAAGGAGTTGATGCTTTACAATGTATGAGCTCAGCACTGCAGCAGTTGGGAGAGAGTGCCTGCCTAAAGACCCCCTTGGAATACACAGCAGATGAGATGAAAGATTAGGAGAAAATAAAGCTAAACAGTGCTAATAGTCAGGAGAAAAATATGCAGATGTAAGGTAATTAATCCAGCTGAGTGGTCGAAGTATAAAGAAATGTAAAATAATTAAACAAACTAAATGTTAACATAAGCAAAACTAATCCTCTCTTGAGACTGGAGACATGAAACCTTTCTGTAAGAAGAGGAAAGAGAGGATCCGTAGTCTCACAAATAGAAACTGCGGGCCAAAGCTAAAAGATAGTTATTTCAAACATAGTGAATAAATATAAAAAGAAAATTATAAAAACATTCTTTATTATACACATCCACTAATTATTGCAATATTGCACTCTCAAGGTGGTTTCCAGAAAACTATTAGAATATATTCCTTTTGGAATCTGATGACAAGCAAGGCTGTGTTACAATGACAAGTTCAGATAGCAGGAGTAGACCATCTGTCTAGACAATCTTTTGACTCAAAAGCAAACCAAGGAAACAAAACTGATTATATTGCTGGAAGTTACCAGCTCCAGGTTGCAGAGAGAGGTGTTTCAAGGAAGGTCTGAAACCAGAGAATTGGAAGACAAGGCAATATTCATGGTATAACAGCTACAAGTACAAGAAGATGTGATGAGCAGATCACAAAGAAGAACCACACAAGATTCATTAATGTAACAAAAAACCCCGAAAAAACCTAGAGAGGAGTTGGTGTTAGAAACAATACTGTGGAGCACAACTCCCACATCTTTAAAAGCCATTATTCTTCATTTTCTCCTGGATTTTGTTTCTGTCTAAACCAGACACAGATCATTCATACATCATATTTCTGTATTTACTGAACAATTACCAAACCCTAAACTATATTATCTATGGGCAAAACCAGAATTTTAAAAGAACTCATTCAACAGTTTCCCTGACAAATGCATTATTATTTAATTGCCTGCATGGTCTGTGCTGCACAAGATACACAAATTGCAAGGAACACAACCAAAACCTTAGCAAGGTGTAGTAGAATTTAGAGGTAAATAAACATTCTTGAACACAGTGACTCAGAGAAGTGCATGGGATCAACATGCCTCATATACTGCCAATCTCTTGTTCTCTTCTGAGTCAGCAAACCAAGTTATTGACACCCACTGGAGCCCAGAGTTTCACACTTCCAGAAGTCTCTAGGAGCCTTATGATGAGGTCTAACAGTCTGAGATTCAACAGTGAAAAAAAAAACCAACCTGAAGGTCTCAGCAGGTGCTGAGTTCCTTGTGCATGTTCTCCCATAATGTCTCACACTATCCAACTGGTTCTTTTAGGAATCTGGTTCTGGCATGGTCTCTGCAAGCCTTGAAACTGGCAGAAGGAGAAGTGATTTCAGAGAGTTACAGAGATCCTGCAGAAGTATTTTCTCAGGCTTTTTATCTTTAAAAATATATATGGGGATATTTAATTTTTTCTGTCTCTGACCTTTTCAATGACAAGATGATGACAGCTTGTAGAGAATTACTTTCTCTAGATGCTATAGTGGCAAACAGAAAGCAGCTAAAGTTCACCAGAACTACACACCATGAGTACTGGCTTATTCCAGTCCATGCAGTCATCAAGACAAATGGGTTTTAAGTGGTAGCACAACAACAGATACATGATTATAACTGAACTGACTTATCACATACTTTCCTCACTATTGCCAGGGTCTAAGCACCTCCTGAAACAGCTTCACTGTACAGCATTGCTCATAAGCCTTTGGGAGGTCACACTGTTGTAATACATGAATAATTCAGACAGACATACAAACACAGCCATAACTGCAGATGTAGGATTAAGGTTTTTTGATTAATGCTAGAGGCTGTCTACATTAGTTGTGAGGCAGTCCTTCATTCCAGCACCATCAAGTGGCATTTGTAATAACCCTGGTTGTTGTTCATGCTGTGTTCTGTTAGGAGTTTCAGTAGTGTTCAGTGGATAGGATTCCTTTGTCTCAGTACTCAGAATGCCTAGACATGTTAGACAAGAGTCTCTCATCTTGACAAAGTTCTGGTAAGTGCTTTCACTGGAAAAACAGTACAATACTGGGTCAGCAACACAATTAAAGGTAGTTAACAGGAGAGAAATATGGTAAACATTAAATATTTTCTCAGCAAATGAGCAGTTGTTCTCCAACAAGCTACGAACTACAAGTAGGATGTGGTATGGTCCAAAGCAGACTAAAAATATGAAAACAGTGCTTGAAACCAGTCTTTTAATTTGGATTTTCTTCTTCTTTTGAGTGCCGGGACTCCTGTGGACAACTCGTAAAATGCCGCAGTAGGAGAAGGCCAGCAGAAAGAGGGGGAAAAGGAAGCCAGCAGAGAAACGGTAGTAATTGACATTGTGCTCCCATTTCTTGATGGGGTAATGCTCAAAGCACACCAGGTGGCTCTCAGCATCCATGCTGATCTCCCCATGAGTGAAGACAAAGCAGCATGTCATGATTTCCTTGGCCCAGATGACGATGCTGACGATGGCAGCAGCCTTCATGGTGCGGAAGCGCTGGAAGCGGAAGGGGTGCACCACGGCCAGATAGCGATCGAGGGAGATGCAGCACAGGAAGCCCACGCTGATGTAGATATTCTCATACAGGATGATGCCACAGACTTTGCACAGCAGCTCGTTGTAGGTCCAGTTGTCATGCTGTAAAGCATACTGAAGCCAAAAAGGCAACGAAAATATGTACAGCAGGTCTGCTATAGTCAAATTGCAAAGGTAGACACCTAATTCATTTTTAGCTTTGATCTGTAAATAGCCATAGTACAGTGACAGGCAGTTAGCTGGCAGGCCTAATATAAACACAAATATGTACACCACAGGGGATAATGTCTGGTGGATATCATGATTAATATTGCACTTCTCAGTTGCATTGTCTGTGAAATTCACCATCTTCTGCTTCTCCCTGGGTATCACTCATCAGGGTCCTGAATGTAAGACTTAATTACTTTCCGTTTTCATGTTGAGTTTATTTCTTCCACAAAACTTTAGGCTGAAGTGATGACTTGCTGCAGGATGCTAATAACCTGTAGATAAATCACAAGGAAGTCTTTAGAAGGGAAACAATTGTTAAATACATAGTACACTTTTTCAGAAAGCTGCCTTTTCCTAGCCCTAAGTCTTTGATAAAGCATGTCTGGGAAATCAAGGTTTACATAACTCCTAGTACGTAACAGAAGAGTTCTAGAATCACAAAGAAAATTTCAAATATTTGTTATTTTAGTTTTGGAGGTATCTGAAATGTGAAGAAATATCATCTCTGGTTTACAGATGGGGCAGAAAAGCAGTAATCAGATATGTCTATGACAGAAAAGGTGTCTCTGGTAAACCAACAGTCCACACACTTCTTTAGAGGATGTAGGATGCTCTTGATTATTAATTTACATTTCTTAAATTTCCCTTTACATACAAGATACCATGTAATACACAGTTCAATTCAGCAGGATGGAAAAAAAAAATTTAGCACTCTGTTTTACAGTTACTTGTAAAAACAACCCTGAAAGCAAGCTGCCCTCCTCTGTTGGAAGGACTTGGTGAAACTCTGGTACAGTGCATCACCATGCTCTCAGTTATTGCTATATGCTATTAAATATTCTTTATTTGCCATCAACTCCCAAACCCACACAATTACACCTTATACATTTGTATCTTTCCTTTTCATCTTCACTGAATATTAATGTAATTGTTTTCACCTGAAGAATCTGTTATAACACATACCCATAGAAGCCATTGCCATGCCATGCTGTGCTATACTACTGTACTGAACTATACTATAACTATTTAATACACAAAAACCACTGCTGACAATGGATTAGCACTGCTCTACTAGGTCAGGCCTAGACCTGGCTCACAGTGATGAAATCCTCCACTAAACAATGAAATACCCCTTTCAGCATTTTAACCCTTGATATATTCTCATGGGCACAGATGCTCAGCACTGGAGAGCAGCAGGGCAAACTGTGCCTAGTCTGAAGGGAGTGCATGTTTAACCTGGTGGTGCAGGACAGTAAGACTGTATTTCTTTCAATCTCTTCTCAGAAAATTCAAGGATGCTGGTTATACCTTTGTGCACAATTT
Source organism: Erithacus rubecula (assembly GCF_903797595.1). Lineage (NCBI taxonomy): Eukaryota > Metazoa > Chordata > Aves > Passeriformes > Muscicapidae > Erithacus > Erithacus rubecula. The sequence goes on from NC_136688.1 coordinate 44,781,583, forward strand.
GTGCACTCTTTTAACAGCTTCAGATACCATGGATTCAAAAAAGGGACTATCCAAAGACAAAGATAAGGCCTTGCTGCTTTTTTCTGTTTGCTACACTAATTTGCATTTTTGTCATCATCTTCTGTCCCATCTAGGAACATAAAATTTCTTCCCAGGCAGCCCTTACAAAACATGACCACACTACAGTAAAATTACTGTCAGCTTTAGCATTTGAGAATGTTATTGTCAAATAATCTTTTTAATGCATGTTTTTGGTTTTTTTAATAGTGATAGGCTTTACTCCTGTAGCAACTGAAAACAAAACCACTTGCTTTAAGCTAGAAAACAATTGCCTGGCTGAAATAAGTGATCAAACCTGAAAAGAATTTCATTTTTTAGCTTCAACCAGCATAGCTCCACAGATTTCAGAGCAAACATACAAGTAAGAATTGGGATGTGGTTTTCATCCCCTTACTTTCACTTTTGCTTTCCAACAGAGAGAACACCAGCCCTGGAAATGTCCTTGGAAGCTCAGAAAGTCTCAGTCATAAAACAACAGGCCAAGATAAGTTCATCTCCCTCAAAACTTTTAGCTCCGCTATCCAACTTGTTCAAGTCTAGCACTCTGCTGTCCTCCAGCTCTGTCTCAAGCAGCTCCCTTGGGGTTTTAGAGACTCACACTCTCCACTGTGGGTGTCACATATATCACAACTCATATATCAAGCTCAGCAGGAGAAATGCTGCTAAAGGGACCCAGTCAGAGGTACCTGTGGTTCAGTTTGAAGTTTGCTTCAGGAGATTGCCATAACCTTCCCTTGGAATAAATATGACATTGTTACAGCTGGGCTGACATGCACAGCAGAAATCAATCACTGAAGTTATGCACAAATTTCCTCAAACACTGATACCTAGGGGCCATTAGCTCTCCTGTAGTACTATCCAGTTTCTCCAAGTTCCAAACCATCACATATCTCTTCCATCTGCAGACAAGGGCAGTACACAGGATCTGTGCTGAGGTAGGTTTGATAACCTTCTTACCACAACCCATCTTTTTAATCCAGAGCTCCAGGCCTGAGTTTGTATTTCGTAGCATTTCTGTATAATGATTTGGTGACTTTTACATGTAAGAGTTTGCCTGCACAGGATGATTGGCACACTTTAATTATTCTCTAAAATGCCTAAAATCTGAGACCTATCATCATATCTACCAGCACAGTGCCCAGCCAGTGTCCAGCTCCTGTTGATAAGGCCAAATAGTAATTCAAAAGCTGTTGACAGTTTTGAAAGTTCATAACTATCTTTAAATGTCTAGCACTGAGTTTCTTTCAGTATTACCCAGTGAGTCATTATGGATCATGGTATGAGAAAAAGCAGATGTACTCTACAGCTGCAGTGTTGTTTTTTTTTTAATTATTCTTTTCCTCTAAGAACTCTAAATTTTTTTACCAAATTATGTTTATGTACAGATAATATAATTATCTGTAATAAGTAAAATCATTTCTGCTTAGTTTAAAAGTCTTGCCAGAATGCAGAATGTGAAGTAGGCAGCAAAAGTCTTATTGATACAATATTATGCTAATATAATATACACTTATGATTACAGCAACATTTCCTGCTCCTGGAGGAAATGCTGGAGTGGGCTGGTCAAAGGGGCAGGAAGAGAAGGCTGGCTGTAACAAATCTCTTTGCTTTGTGCTAACAAACTCTCTCCAGTTTCAAAGATGTGGATGCAAAGAAAGGTTCAGATTCTTCTTCAATATCTATCTTATACTGCTGTTCTGGTCAGTGGCAACAGTGAGCCAGGAAATCCTTCTCTTGTTTTGGCCTCCTTGTGTATGGGCTCTGGGCCACTTTTGTACCCTTTGACCACTCATGCCTGGGCTAAGGACATACTCTGCAGCCAAATGGAAATAAAGAGGCAGTTCAACTTTTCCCCAGCACTAAATACAGCTCTGCACCAGCCAGGGAGTGAAACTGTAGGATTTTTTCAACAAACCCGGTATCAAAGGACTGCACCAGCAGGTTTAAACAAATGGGTGTGGAAGAGCCCACTGTGTTATTAAGGACATATGACACAATACTTTACAAGCTGTCTGAGCAAGTGTAAAATAAAGGAAAGACCATGCAGGATATAGAAGAGCTCCCCCATTACTTATTGGCCATGTCCGGATAGAGGGAGGAGAGAAATTTTAGAAGTTGCTCTATGAAAAACATTTGGGGTGCAGACAATCGTAAAGCTGAAAGCAGTTATGAACAGGGACACACAGGCATTTCTTTTAGACAGCTTTAATATGGATATAGTGCAGCTGTGTGACTTTTTTTAAATCAAAATTTGTGTAACACCTTCAGTATCACGAGTCTGCAGTCATCTCCAGGCAATATTTCTCTCTCCTATATGCCCACATCTTTTAGATGATACCCATCTGAGCCTAAGTCTTGGCAATAAATTAGAAGACTCTCTACATCTACATGAGCCCTACACAGTTCTCTTGTTCCTGGATTAAAACTAAAGCCAAGGATCCCAGAGCTTCAGAAAGCTTCACTTTTTCATGGTTTATACAAGCCAGCTTTATTACTCACCAGAGAGTTCAACCACAGTTGTTTTCTTTCCCAAGTCCTTTGTGCCTTAGCTGTTGACAAACACATGACTTGCCCCAGCACCATGAACCGTGGGGCTGCTCACATGTTAAGTGCTGCCTGCTGGCAATGGAAGCAGCCAGAGCCACTGGCAGCAACAGCCACTGCACCTTGGACCAAGTAGGAGCATGGAGCCCAGGTGGGTCTTTTCAGTTTCAGGGAACACTTCTAGAGTTTTCATTGTAAGAAATCTGTCTGTAACGAGGCCTACGTGTTTTTCTGGCAGAGATAAATGGGACTGCACCAAAGGACTTCCTTGCTGGAATTTTCAACTGTTGTGCACCCAGCTTGTCTCATCCACAAAGCACTCACTTCCATTAACAGGGAGTGTAGCATGCTTGTGTGCCTGCATGGACTCCTGCTATTTAATCTGTCCTTGCACCTGTCATACAGTACAGACAGGCCTGAGGCACTTGGCTGTCATTGCAGGACTTGAACTGTCCTGCATATCTTGGAATCAGAAACCTGAGGTGCTTTCAGTTTAGGATTTGGTTTAGGTCATCATCTACACAAATACCAGCCCTTAAATTCACATGCTAAGCTTCCTTCAACACTTGCAGGTTTGTCAGACTGTTTGATCCTGTTACACAAAGCCTGGAAGCATAAGGCCAGATAAGAAGGCAGAGAGTGATGAACAGCAGAAGAGACCAGGGACTGGTCAAACCACCTATGATGGGCAGGAAAGGGATAATACCCTTAGAGTAAGTTTGAGGGGGAAAAAAGTAGAAGAAAGTAGAAATTTGGGTGCACCACCAAGTATGAAGAAAAGGCACAATGGGTTTCATTGGAAAAATTTGGATTTAATCAGAAAAATCATGATGTAAAAGATGAACCTGTTGGAGCAGGTCCAGAGGAAGGTCACAGAAATGACAAGAGGGATGGAGCACATTTCCTATGAGGAAAGGGTGAGAAAGCTGGAGTAGCTCAACCTGGAGAAGGGAAGGCTCTGGGAAGACCTTCTTGCTGCCTTGTACCTTAAGGAGACTTACAAGAAACATGGGGACAGACTTTTCAATAGGATTTGTAGCAACAGGACAAGGGGGATGGTTTTAAAGTAAAAGAAGGTAGAATCAGATACATACAAGGATGAATATTTTCATGATGAGGGTGATAAAACATTAGCCCAGGTTGCTCAGAGAGATGATGGGTGCCCCATCCCTGGAAACATTCAGGGTCAGGTTTGATGGGGCTCTGAGCAACCTGGTCTAGTTGAAGATGTCCCTGCTCATTGCAGGAGACTTGGACTTCATGGCCTTTAAAGGCCCCTTCCAAACCAGGAAGATTTCCAAACCATTCTGATTCGAGAAGAGTATCAGGTAGAAAGAGCTGCTAAAGGCAATGGAAGATATTTCTATTACCACAAGTAAAGGAAAAGAAAGACAAGTACATATGAAGCACAAACACAAATATATATGTATTTAGTTTGATAATATTTAATTTATATTATATATGTTTATATGGTATGTATTTTTATATTTATATAAAGGTAGCTGAAATATTTGCTCTTGTTTTTTATTCCAATCTTTAGAACCAGAATTGTTAACTAGCATCTAACATAATTATTTTTAACAATAGGATGGGGGCATAGAGAATAATAGATCAGCAAAGGCTAAACTACATGTACTCCAGGAGATTTACTTACAGCAATTTATGAATTATTGCTGGTAATGTTTCAGAAATTATGACAAATTGGGGTAACACAGACATCACACTTCATTTTGTGAAAAGAGGTGTCAAATTGAGCTTCTAAATCTATGCACAATCCATTCAGTATTTGTAATTTGCAAGTAGATTTTTCTAACCTGAACCTCTGAGGACAATAATTATTACACTGTATATCTGTTTCAGTTGAAGGGAACTGTAAAAGTGTTCTGTAAACTACAAATAACTTTACTTTTGTCATTATCAGATGACTTGTCTTATAAACCTGTTGTCAGAAAAGGAAGTCGGCAATATTTTTTTCAGAATCCACATATAAACAAAAGACTAATTACTCATCAATGCCAATTTTTCCTAACACAGACATGCAATTTTTTATGGCCTTGAGTAAATCATTCCATTTGCTCCATCTTTTGATATTCTGGGAATTCAATGTTCTGTTTCTATACCTTTCAATTTCAGGTTTTTATGACTTTGGACTTCTTTGTTGATGCCTGCACATATGAAAGGCAACTTGAGATGAAGGGCAAGGGAGACAGGTAGGATAATTAGCACAGTTAATCCAATATCATAGAATGGTTTAGGGCAGAAGAGACATTAAAAATCATCTCATTCCAACCATGGCCAGGAGTACCTTCCATTAGACCAGGTTGCTCAAAGCCCCATTCAGCCTGGCTTTGAACACTTTTAGGGATGGAGTATCCACAACTTCTCTGGGCAACCTGTTCCAGTGCCTCAACACACTCACAGTAAAGAATTTCCTACTAACATCTAATCTAAATTGTACTGGTCCCAGCACAGGTCCCTGAAGGACAGCACTTGACACTGAGGTCCATTGGGACTCTGAGCCACTGACCATGACCCTCTGGATCAGGCTGTCCAGCCAATTTCTTATCCATCTAACAGCCCATTCACCAAATCCATCTCTCTCCAATTTAGAGAGAAGGATGTTGAGGGGGGCCATGTCAAAGGCTCTACAGAAGTCCAGATAAATTACACCTGTGACCCTTCCCTTCTCCACTGAGGCAGTCACTCCATCATAGAAGGCCATAGGCTGATGAGGCAGGACTTGACCTTGGTAAAGCTCTACTGGCTCTCCCAAATCACCTCCCTGTCCTTTCTATCTTTCTGGGGTCTTTCTATCCCTTTAAAAGATGGGTATGATGTTTCTGTTTTTCCAGTCACCTGGGATTTCTGACTATCATGATTTCTCACATATCATAGACAGTAGCTTGGCAAATACATCTGCCTGTGTCATCAGACTATGCATTCTGTCTCACAATACTATTTATTCTTTATCTAGGATTAGGGCCTTTTTACCTCATGTAAGGTCTGAACAACTGGTTGAGCACAAGAAAGTGCTGGAAAAAAAACTTTGGAAAATCCCTATTTATGGAAACAAGAAATTCATGCAATGTGTGATTTCAGGCAAGCAGTTCAAGTAGTATCAGGGAGGTGAATCACAGCTGAAATTAGTCATGCTATAGCTGCCTCAAAGCTTTAAAATTGACCCTAATTTGCCCCCCACTTCCTGCTGTTAAAGATCAACCAAGTGGACAACATGACCCTCCAAGTATTTCACTGCTGAATTACTGTGACTAGTTCCTGTCCACAGGGCACATTGAAGCCCTGTGTATGACTAGCTGAGTACAGAACAGTGGGTGGAAGAAAACACATCACACCATTTCCTGCAGACATCTTAAATAACTCTATTACTCAGAGAAAAGCTCCAAATCTTCCTTTCCCCTGAACTGAAACCTCAACCAAGTCAATGTCCCTCTCCCCCACAATCCTCCTTGACACAGAAGCCAAAAAACCACCTCTACTGAAGAAGCAGCAGGCAAGTCATAATCAGTAATAGACAACAGAAGTGCTTATAATTCCAAACTTGCACATTGATCTTCATTGAACAGGACAATGCAAGAAAGGCCAAGATTACATGGATCTTGCTTATTAGAAGCCACATAAGCCATGATCAACATACAATATTAGTAAGGAACAATGAGTGGAAACACTGTGTTGTAGCCTGGAATTGAGAAATAGGAACTTCACCCTTCTGAGTTAAATGAGTTCTGAATCATTTTACCATCTACAGCCTTGGGGAAAATCATCCTTCTGATTCATTTTCCTTGGTATTATTGCCTCTTTTGAAGCTGCAGTCTGCTCTGACAGCAGCACAGTGCTACATCAGGCAATGCCAGATATCCTGCACTGAAGTCAGTGACTCCAGGTTTAATCCATATCTGTGTTGCATTTCAATGATTTTTGCCTTTCTTGGATTGCCAGTGTGTCCCTGTAGCCCCAGGACTGCCACACAGCCCCTGTTTCACAGAGTGGTTACCCAAAGGGAGCCATGGGAGTCACCCACATGCTGCCTGAGCATGAACCATCCATTTACATACCGTGGGCCACAGCATACTGCCAGCACCCCATCCTGGTCAGATCACCCTGTCCTGGTCAGATCACCCCATCCTGGTCAGATCACCCCATCCTGGTCAGGGCACCCCATCCTGGTCAGATCACCCTGTCCTGGTCAGATCACCCCATCCTGGTCAGATCACCCCATCCTGGTCAGGGCACCCCATCCTGGTCAGGGCACCCAGGCTGAGCAAAGCACTGGCTGTCAGTCTCTAGCTCCAGCCAGATGCTCATGGCCCTGGAGTCTACTGAGAACAACTTGCTCTCTGTACCCACATGCTCATGCAGAAAGGGAATGGAATGCCAGCAACATGAAAGGCAGTGCTTTCTGTCAAGCATCCCTAGCTTCACTTGTTCAAAAAGGGACAAGTTAGAGAATGAATCAGGGACCATATTATCTTTCAGCTTTCATCTTTCATAATGCCACTTTGAACCTGAGGATCAACGCATTATACCTTCCAAACAGAACTATCTCATTAACTAAAGTCATTTGGAAAGCAAACAAACACCCACCTCTACAATTTTTTTCTCCTCATTTACTGGTAATTCAATGGACAGGACTTATTGAGCAGTGCTGCTGACAAGCTTGGGACATCTGTAATCAATTCTGGATTAGTAACACTTGACAACCAGCAAAGGCTGTCCAATAGAAAAGTATTGCTTGCTAGGTCTAACTGAAATGTAGTTGAAACTGGCATGTCTAAAGAGATTGGGCAGATCTCCTGTTTAAAGAGAATGTTAGCATTTTCATTATTTCATGCATCAGCAAATAATAATACATTCAATAAAATTATCTCTTTTTAAAATGCCATTTTCTGCATGTATGATTCAGTATATGATTCATTTTGTACTGCAAAAGTTTTAAGATATGGTAAAGTGAAAAGCTGCTTGCAATGTTTGAAGATTTTTCCCTTCCAGTCCTCATTTTTCTTTGACTTAATTTCCTCTGTTTGGATTTATCTTAATCATGGAGAATAAATTCATGATGGAATAGGAGTCTATTCAATTGAAGCACCTCCCAGTATGTGCACTGTTGCCATCTAAAAACCAAAAAAAATTCTTTTGTGCCTTTGTACTGTGTTTGTGTTTCCTCCTTGCACTGCTCACCATTGTGCACCTCAGCTATGTTTCTGTTCTAGATCCAATTCTTTCCAGTCTAGCACACCATCCGCCCTTCCACGCACTCCCGTTTAGCTATGCTCATTTCCTTTTAGGCTCAACTGAGTCTTTTTTGGCTCTTGTTCTGTATTTCTGTATTTCTTCCTTGGATACAGAATTGGAGGGGTGGTGTGTGGGGTGCATTATGCATATGTATTTGTGCATGTCTACAAATAGTCCCCATCTAGTTAGTAGAAACATAACTCTACTAAACTATCCCTTATTTCATTATTTTCTATATCCCTTATTGATGTCTTTAATCAAATTTCTTCCCTTTTTTTCAGTTTCCCTTCTGGAGATTAACCAAGTTTCCTGTAGAAGTGAGTCAATATTCAGAGGTAAGACATGTTCTTCCATTGTTGTTTCTCAGTGTTCTCACGAGAAGCAGTGTGCCTTGCAGAAGGTTTTCCTCTCTCTCTTTCCCTCGTGGCTGTTCTTGCTCCCCAGATGACTATTGAAAACGTCAGTCCTTATTTTTTTCACTTGAGGGTACAAGACTCCAACAACCTAGTTCCTAGTGGATTAATCACTGTATTTAAAGTGCTGGCATCTGTATCTGCATTTTTGCTTACATTTCCATTTCCTGATTTTTCCATTTTTGGATAAAAGAAGTTCAACACGAAAACTGAGAAAAATAGTTGGAGAGGCATGACCTCACAGAAATGCAAATCCCCTCTTCTTTAATATTATCAAAGAAGCAATTTACAGCAAGAGCAACAACCTTGCTGTAAACCATATGCACTTCCAAACATGCTTCTGACCAGATAAAAGGGAGAGAATCAAATGCTTGTCACAGGGGAGTTCTGATAAGCTCTTGAAGAGATGGAAAACTGGCACAGGAGATGTGAGATTCCAGATTGAGAACTGTTTAGAAATCCAGGTCCTGCTTTGGGATGGAGGTGTAAAACCAGCTCTGAAATTTGGATGTAAGTTCAAATTTTGAATAATAATGTTCTGACATTATAGACTTACAGATTTGAGTCTAAACCTCTTGTAAGTTTAAAAGGCAATTGCTGTTTTAAAAGCTAAGTCTGAACAATTCTTAAACATGGAACATAAACCAGATACATCCTCTAAATAGATATGAGTAGACACTAAATCATTATCCATCACAGAGTAAAAACTCTCTTTCCTTGGCAGAAGGAAGATGAAATGTTTCCAGATATAAAATGATAACATTTTAATGGTTACTAAAATATTGAGTTAAAAGAAAGCCAAACCAAGAACTCTCTGAAATGTTTCCCTACTGGTATTTCAGCATTTTATTCAGGTGTCATTAAAGTGACTGACCTTTGATAGTTCAATTACATTTGCTTTTGTAATTAATTCATTATTTATCTCCCCTTTCTCTGCTGGGAACTCAACCTCTCTTCAAAGCTTTGAGTCTTTACTGCTGGCCCATAGGACACAACATAAGAGAAAGGAAGCTCAAAACCTTGCTGAACAAAGCAACACTATTCAGAAATGAACGTCCAGGCTCATCCTAGCAGCAACAGCTGTCTGTAGCAATTTCTGAGTGGAGAATGTCAGGAGAACAGCTCCTGTAGAGCAGCAGTAAGAGCAGCAGAGTGCCCTCTCTGTTACACACAGGTCAGATCAGTTTTGCTTTTCTGTTTGATTCTGGTGTGGTGACGGATCTGAACCTCAGCAATCCCAGATAGGATTCCAAGACAACTCAGCTGGAAAGAAGTTTATTGACACAGAAACAATTTCTGGCAAGAGGGCTCCATGGAGAGGATCAGAGCATATACTTTCAGGTGAGCCTGTTTCTCACTCTCCCTCTAATAGGACTTTAAACCTATTATCAAATGTTTTTCAGACAAATTAGCTACAGCTTCCAGACAAAGTGCCTAAAAAGCTCTTGTTTTCCTATCCTATTAACAGAGTTCAGAATGATGTTTCTAGTGGAGAAGAACTGTTACAGTGGATGCATCCCTTAGAGAATAAACTGTAATGTTTTTCTTGGCTTTTGCTTACCAATACCTTTAGTAAAATTATTGGTCAGTTTCTTCTAAACATTAAAGCTGTTCTGTGTCTTTTCAAAAACAATTGCCACCAGCTGTCAGGGTCAGCAGCTCTGCAAATGCTTCAGCTAGCAGAATAATTCATAACAAGCAATAAAAGCCACTCAGAATAAGCTTTATAGGGAAAACAAACATATTAGAGGAGACAATCAGCTAATTATAAGCTAATAAGCCTCACAAGACTGCCACTTCTGCGTTCTCTTTCTGTGGTTCTTCCCTTAAAAATAATTACCAAGTGTAATTGTCCTCATGAGTGGACATGACTTCCTTTAGTTACCACCACACTGACACAACACAGCCATCAGAAGTGAAGCCCCAAGGCACCATGAATGCACCCTCAGGTCAGCACTAGAAATACTGGAAGAAATTTTCTTCATGCACTGTTCTCTGGGATGCCAAGAAAACACGAATTTAGAGGATTAGCTGGTAAATCTGAGTGACACCATCCACAAGTCTGGTTAGGTGAGGAAAATTTATACTAATGCCCCCACCTTTGAATACCTGGCCCTGTGCAACTGTGCTCAGCCACAAGTGAGAAGCTTCCTGTCTGTCTGACCTCTCAAGCAGCCTCAGGCTCACCCCAGTCAATGAGATCTAGTACACTGACACCTGTGTACACTTAGCTCTGCAGAGACTCACTTTCCTTCCTTCTCTTCCCTTTCCCCATATCCCACTTCTCTCTTTTGCTGCTACTATAAGATTGTTTGCAGACCTCAGATCCAGAACAAAGGGAGTCAATTTTGGTCCTCCAAACACAAAGTGAAAGAAATACCTCTCAATGAAGGTGTCAAGTGACACAAGTTTTTTTAATGAGATATTGGAACCACCAAATCTTTCTTCATTTAAAATTGTTATATTCAAATCACAATGATATTTTCACCTCTGCTGTGACAGAACAACATACTTGTCTGATCCTATAAACCCAGTATTTTCTTGCAGTATTCTTCCTAAACCCTGTAAAGGCTTTTTAAATTGTGGGCATGTACTTTCCATGTTATCATCTTACCAACAGCTGCATAGCAATGTAAAATAAACTGGACACAGCACTCTTCCACCTCTTTGCTTGTACAGCAGAGAGAATTTACAAGTGCATGTGCAGGAGCAGCCTGATATGGGGGAACAACAGCATAGCAGCAGTGAGATGGAGAGGCAGGAAGGACAGGAGTGAGGACAGTAGAAAATGTTATTTCCTCAAAGAAGAAATGAAGTAGGTGTTAAGTACACAGGACTGACTACCTTTTACTGGCTTCTTGATTAAAGAGAACTTGAAAGAAGAAGTGGTTAGACACTCTGCCCCTCTGGGACCAGTGTGAATGCAGGGTGCTAATGTGGAACAAGTCACTGACTAACAGACTGCTCAGAAAGTCCCATAATGCTCACAGCAGCACTGTCACGTCCCATGAGCCTACATGTTGCCATTTTTACTTACTTTATGGTTAAGTTTCCTTATATTTTTATTAATAAATACCTACATGTATTTTGAACAGAAAAGGACAGGACAAGCTGTAATATTCTAAATTCTATATTTCTCAGTTTGCCTCCACATGCAACACACAAAAGAAGAAAGCATCACTCAGTGAACTGCTTTTTCTTGTTTCTTTACAAGGATTGACAAAAACAGGAAAAACATTCTCATAACAAGGACAAGCTACAATAATGAACAAGAGTTTTTTATCCTATTGAAAAAAAAGATAAATTTCTCACCTGAGAGATTTCACTTATCTAAAAAACATCCTCACATTTCAAGTCTTCCAAGCCAGATTCTGAGCAGCAGCAAGAAAAGTGGCTTAGTATTTGGTACTAATGACATACATTTGAGATACAAAGATAAAACTATATAGGTATACACAGAGTACCCACATATCAAGGTATGTGGTTTAGCAGTTTCATGATAGGTGTAACTTTTGGCTTGGGATCTCAGGGGAAATAAAGTATTTAAGTCACTTACTAGTCCTTCAAAATATCTTGTATCTAGTCAACTTATACATACTAGTAAGTTCTCTGAAAATGACTCCAGGAACTTATCTACAGGCTACTGCTCTGATTCCTTTCTGAAAACAACAGTTTCTCAGTTTATCTTTACAATTTCCTTTCATCAATACAACTTGAACATTCAGCTCTCCTTGTGCCTAATTGGAACTCAAGAAAGCATTTCTGGAAAAATCTTTATTCAAAGTTCCTGCTAGTAGGAACTTTGCCAAGGAAATTAATCTTGAAGTAGTGATTTTTTTTTTTTTTTTGGACACGTTGCTTTGGTTGAATCCTTGGAGCCTCTCGTTTTGCTTTAACAACTCAGCTGGAAAACCATGTTACCACTACTCCAGGGGTGAGACCTGTTCAATGATGGAAAATTAACTTGCTTTCAAGAATGTATAGATAAAAATGAAACTCACCTGTTAGCAGAGTTTATGCAAAGAGGCTTTGCCTGCCATGTGAAGAGCACAAAACTTCCCTTCTCCTCGCTCCTGCTCAGGCTGCTGGTGAGGCTGTCCTCCTCCCACTTGTGAGCAAGGCTGTCCGTGAAACAGCTCAGGAAAGGAGGAGGAGATTCTGTTTCAGCTCCTGTGCTCTTTATGGTTCATCTGTGAAGGAGTCAGCCCAGCCCAGCCCAGCCCTCTCCTCCCCCACCCACTCATTCATAAGTGAGACAGATGAGAGTGCCAAAAGCAGGCGCTGAATACAGAGATTGCAACGTACAGGGAGTGTTCCCTGCCATCCCCCCGGCACACACCGACCAGCAGAGAGCTGCACTCTGGTCACAGCAGATGGTGCAGAGGCCAAATCCAGCTGCTTCCAGATTATCTAAACACACTCAGATGTTGCCTCATGCAGGCCCATTGAAAAGTATACAGAGCATTAGTGTTGTTATTAGTATCATTTACAGTAAGCTGTTTCTAGAGCTTGTGGTGGTCAGACCACTACATACAAACAGAGCAAAGGTGATCTCTGCAGAAGGAAGCATCATCTTTTACTGTGAAAGAGCAAGGGCTGGAGGGGGGGGCAGTGCCTTCCTCCCCTGTCTGCACAGTCAGACTGAGGCATAAACAGACTGAAGGGCTTGCCCAAGGTCATACAGGAAGGGTGCAGCAGATGAAAAAGCTGACCTCCTGCTAACTCACACCACTATTCCCACAGGAGTGAAAGCTGTACTCTGGGATATGAATTTAATTGTCTCACTCAAACTGAAACACGTTACTCTTAAAAACACAGATAAATAGAAATTGCACCATTGAAGCTGGAAACAAAAGCTGTTACCAGCTCAGGCTCTAAATTTGTGTGTAACTCACCTGATGCAGTGCTGTGCCATGCTGTAGGGACATCAGTGGCACTGCATGGTCAGAGCAGCAGCCAGCCAGAGCTCCCTTCTGCTCACTGCAATGGCAACAGCGCTCTGAGGGCAGCCAGACACAGGAATCGTGTGCAGGGAACTCCAAGATGGGTTCTTCCTTTCCAGCCTGGTGGAAAGCAGAGTGATATAAGCATTGAAAAAAAAATAGGAAAAAATATAACAAACCAGAACAGGGAGAAGACACAAGAACATTTAGAAAACTTGGAAATACTCTGGGAGTACCCATGGCTAACATCAGAAACAGTATCAAAAATAACTCCTCATTCCAAACACAGGCAAACGGCTCTTCAGGTACAACAGGCTACCAAATGGCAGAGCCCTTCCTCTGCCAGGGCCTCTGGCAGATCAGAGATCTAAAATTATCTGCAGGGTTAAGAAACATGTCTGAGTTTTTGAGGAGGGATGCACAAAAAAAAAAAAAAATAGGAAATTCTTGGATACTGTCATGAAAAGCTGTAACAAGCAGAGAACTGTCCTTTGCAGGCTCACTGTGCTTGGAGGATCTCAGAGGTCAGGCAGCACAACTGGCTGAACAGGCAAGGCACAGTCTCCTGGAAGCACAGCCAGAAGCAGAACACACTCTGCAATATTAAAAAATATTAATGATTAGTGTCAACTACTGGGAATACTTCCTCTTCTGACTAATTTTTGTTGTTATTTGTTTGTGGTTTAAATTTTTAAAATTTTGTACTCATTTAATCTTCATTATTTATTTTCAAATACATATATAAGAATACACATATTAAGAAAATCACAAAGACTAGGACCTTTCAGAAACAGAAATAAAATATGTTTCAATACCTCTTAATCCAAAATTATGTACCCTTGGATACTGCAACACTTTTATTGAAGAATTTATAAAAGATGGCATAAAGAAAATGAATTGCAGTAACTTCCTTAGAACTATACTTCAGTATAAAGCAACAGGGCATTACAGTGGCCCACTTGCCTTCCCTGGGAGACTGTCTAGGGCAGAGATCTTGTGGTACCCAGTTCTCACTGGTGGCTGCAGGGAAAACATTCCACCTTCTGCAGGGTGGAAAGCATTCCACCTTCTGGGCTGCAGAAGGGAACAAGCCCTGAGAAGACCCACAGACAGTGATTACCCTTTGGGTGCCAAGGGAAGCAGAGTTCTGGCAGAGGTAGCATTGTGGGCAGTTTCCTTTCCTGGGTCCCACCTTGGCTGCAGTAGTCTTGTCACACTAATGTGTGTACATGCTCAAAGATGTGTTATACCCATGTTGGGTACAGGTGGACAAAATATCCAGCAAGAACAGCCTGAACTTTGCTCATCAGACACAATAGAGGTCTATCAGAGCAGGCTAAAAGGCAGCACCTGACCCACACAGCTGGCAAATTACTCCTTGCAAGTGAAGCAGAAACAAGGACTTCCACAAACGTCCCTCTCAGAAAATTACAGAGGAAAATAAACTCCAGAAAAATCTTGGGTTTGTTTCCTTTTCATCCAGACATTCTATTTTCTTGTCTCAGCATGCAGATGCTGTAAAGCAGGTAACTAAAATAATGGCATTCAGGGGCTTGGGCCACCTGCCCTCATCACTTCAAAAGAGGCAGAGCCGTGTGTTGCCACCTCTGTCACACACACTCAGCCACTGCAAGTTGGCCATATTTAAAACTCTCAAAATAAAAAGAAATAACATTTTTGTAGCCTTTTATCTCCATGAATTATACAGCAGTTATCAAAGCTGACAAACAGCTATTACTCGCTGTAAGTAGCAATTCTAGCTTTCCACTCACTTTGGTCAAATCATTTTAATGTGTGTGATGATTAAGTAACATTATTGAATTGAATTGCTCCTGGCTTGCAGATGTCAAAACCAGAAGCAGCAAGATTGAAAAAGAATTGAGCTAAACTGGTGTTATAAATGGCACAGATGCCATGAAAATGCAGCAGGAAGGAGGTATTATAGACTGTCTCCTTATTCATTGAGGAAAACTAGATCAGCTTCTCTAGAGCTTCAGATTCTCTTAAATTGCCATTAAGGAAGATTCTGCCTCACCTCTTGCTATGTCTTCATTCCATGGCTAGGACTGTTCTTAAGAAGCTTGCACTAATATAAAAATCTTTATCTTCCATGTTTCCAATTAATCTTTTTATTGCCCTTCTGTGAATGTACATGAGAAACAGATGATTGTTCCCTTTCTCAGTATTGATCATTTAAATGTCTGGGGATTAATCATGCTGCTCCTCTTTGATTTTTGCAGATTAAGCAACCCCACTTTTCCAGTGTTTTTTTGAAGATTGTGTTTTCCAAGCCTCTCTCTGCTCACCCACATTGGTTTCATTTCCAGTCATCAGCCTCCATCCTTAAGTATATTCCAGCAGAGGCCTTTCTGGCAGTGTCAGCATTGATTCCAAGTGCCTGATCTACCCTTTGCCTATCAGGGTCAACTTTCCTATGAAATGTGATTTAAATGTTTTCAAGCACCCGTTTTTGTGAGGAAAAGAGGAAAACAAATAAGATCTCTCTTTTGCAGTGACAAACCACAGAGACATTCCCATTTTCTATAGCTGAGTAACAAGAACTTCTAATACTCTTCCTGATACCACCTTAGATTCCCTGGTGGGCCAGTTCTTACACAGCCTGGAGGGGTGGCTGTGCAACAAAATGCTTTGCTTGTTTCAGAGGTTTCACTGAAGACAAATATCTTGCTTTGTCTAGCTGTTCTCTTCCTTTTTTCCTTTGCTTCTGCTCTTGTCCCCATCTGTACCATGTGATATTTTTAACCTTTCCCACAAGTTAGAAGGGTAGCAGGTAGTTCACAGGAACATGTGACCTGCAGGAAATTCTCTCTGTCCTCACTACGCTGGTGTTTCCCAAGCTCCTTCAAAATTAAATTTCCAAAGCACTCAGAATGTCCTACTTTTGCCCACCTCAGCAGAGGCAAGAACCTGGAAGGACAGCAAGGACTCAATCAGCTAGACAAGGACAGCAAGCCTTCCCCACAGGGTTGGGGGTTTTTATTAGGTAACATATGCCTCTCTAATTCCTTCCTGAGACAGAAAATATGTTTCATTTACACTGAAAATGCAATTTAACAGTCTTTTGCATGTAGACTGCAAATATCCAACACAGAGACTTCATTTTGCACAGTAGAAGTGGGTTTCATGGGGTGAATTTGGCAACCAAGTAATACCAAATATGGTGGCTACTGTGGATTTCCAGCCATCATCTGCAGAGGATTAAGGACCTGTAGAGGATCAGCTGGCCTGTGCTAGAGTGCTCTGGTACAGCTGCAAGCACCCAGTTCTTCCTTTTGCCTATAAAGACAGAAAGGCCTCACTCTTACAGAGCAGTGAGGTGATAGGAGTATCACTCCAGGAGCTCTGCCCATTTCTGTTGACAACACTGAACAATGCAGATGGAGACACAAAGGAAGCGGAGAATGTAGAAATTTCCACGCCAAGACTATCAGAATGAATAAAAAAGTTTTTTCAAAATCTCAAGCATCAAGGGCAGTGAAGTTATTGGTAGTCATTACACCTACTCCAGAATCCAGGCTAAAATACCTCTGCTCTTGTTACCTACAGAACAGATTGAATTAATTATATTCCCAGCTGTGGTGCCCCTAGAGACACAGACCTTGATTGCAAGGACCCATGGATGATTGTGGATTGTTGGTACACTGTAAATGTATTAATGAACTATGGAAAAGAAGGCTGGTCACAGGTGAGTGGAGTTCATCAAGAGGGACAGCCATGTGAACCTGATCTGCTCTGCTGCTCCTCTTCCCCTTATCAGCATGGATCTGGGAATTTTGGTTTAAGAACTGTAGTCATAGGTTAGTCCATACACCAGTGCCCCAGGGCAGTGAGGAAGATGGGGCCTCAATGCCTGTGAACCAATACTTCAAGGACAAAATAGTCCTCAATCTTATATCAAAGTAAGAATGGCCATAGCTGATCAGATAATAGTGTTTGCTATAAAACATTGCTACAGACATTATGCTAAAAACAATAGACAGGGGTCACTGAATTTACTTTTGCTTTCCTTCTCACATTCAGTTTTCGATTCCCTTCTAAACTATATTGTCTTTTTCCAGATAAATCCCATTAAACAGATTTTACCTGAGAGTTTAGCATGTGAAGGGAATATTTCTAATTTTAGTTATAAAAATTAATGTGGATGAAATTTGACACCATAAAGCTTTGTTGGTATCTGTTTTCAGATGATTACATAAGAAGAGAACAAGCATGTGTTCATATAGGGCAGGGTGGGAATTCAGGATCTGCCAAATGGGACTCTGTTACCATTGATATGGCTGGTTAAATAAACAAGGAAAAGGATCTGTGTTCGTGGGAGCCAAATGAAGGTAATAGAACTGGGCTTCAGGAATTCCATGGTTTTTTCAATTAAAGAAGCCAAAAAAAGCAAGGAAGGAAATTCTAAAACAATGAAAATTATGTGGAAACTTGTACTGTTAAAAATACTGAAGACTAAATAGAAAAATATTATCTCAATATGCAAAAAGTTATATGGATCTTCTTAAATGCATCATCCTATGAATATTTTAAAGTGGTAGCTAGTTCTCAGAGAGAATAAAGGTAATATTTGGGCTGAAGAACAGAAAGATTTCTAGTGTTGGCAAGAAGTCACAAAGGAAGGAAAGTTGCTGGAGGTGAAATGGGCTTGACCAGACTGTAGTAACTGGTTGCACTATCTGTGCTGGAGGACAGATCTAGCAAGAAGGCTCCCTCAAACACTTCATGCAAAGAATTTTCTACCAATGAACCACGTGGTTGCTGTTGGAAGAAGTTGTTTTAAGAGCACACCAAAGCACTAAAAATATACTCTTCTCCATCAAACATACATAACTTTAAGCCTCAGCTCTCCAGGAGCAAGATGCCACTGTGTGGAAGCACAAGAACAACAATAGCAGAGAGACCCTCTTGGCAGTGAAGGTACCAAAGCTGCATTCTGGAGAGCACACAATGGTTCCTTCACTGGATGCTGCTTTAAATCTTTTGTCTAAATGATCTAAAACTATTCTGCATGGAGAAGGAACAACTGCATCAGAAAGCTGGGAGGTATGATGGAAATGGAGTGCATAAACAGTACAGTCCTGCTTACACAATGCTGTTAATACAGCTTCCTAAATCATTCTACCCCTTTGCATCATTTACTGATGGACAAGAAAAGCTGTGAGCAAACTCAAGAGACTGAGTTAACTGAAGGTTACCAACTTTAGCTTAATTTTAGTTAAATTCCAACTAAATTGATACAAGGTCTATCCCATATAGTTTGTGCCTGCTTGTTTTCTCCATCTGCCTTTTCACAGAATCACAGATTATACAGGATTGGAAGGGACTCATCAGGATTGCTGAGTCTGACTCCCTGCTCCTTACAGGGAGCAGCAGATCTGAGCATCTCACTGACACTCAGGCACATGATCAAGAGCATCATACAGATGCTCCTTGAACACTGACAGGCTTTTATACTCCAGGGAGCAAGCAGCCCTTGTTCAGAGGATTGCAGGTGTAAAAAAAGTTCCCAAGATTTTTCCTTCACATAAATTTCCCTGATTTGCATGATTTCTTCTACTTCCAATTACAAACAGCCATAATGATCCTACAGGGGCACTCAAACTGAGTGGGAGTTTTCCAT
The DNA here is from genome assembly GCF_903797595.1 of Erithacus rubecula. Lineage (NCBI taxonomy): Eukaryota > Metazoa > Chordata > Aves > Passeriformes > Muscicapidae > Erithacus > Erithacus rubecula. The sequence goes on from NC_136688.1 coordinate 44,800,434, forward strand.
CCTGTAGAAGGCTGAGATACTGCAGCTGAATACCACCAGCAGCTCTTAAACACACTTATCTGTGGATTAGGTATTTTGTGGGCTCACAGTGCACACAAATGCAAGCCCAAGTTTCACATAACTAGAGAAAAGTTCTCTTGCAAAGATGCAAGGAAGAAATTTTTCATGGGTTTAACAAGAACGGGATAATTTTGGTCAGAGATACTTGAAATGGCAAGGGAACATGGATTCCCAAATCCCATAACCTTCACAGTACCCTGCAAATGGTAAAACAATCACAGTAGTTGCCCTGTGAAACACCCACCTCAGTTCTTCAGACATACTTTTTCACTTCTTGCAGAAAACTCCCTCTTCCCTCCAATGCAAGTTGCTAGAGATGCCTCAGCAGTCCACTGGCAAGTTGTGCTTTTCCATCTGGAATATCCTTCTCAAACTCTCGTGTTCTTCCTTAGCAGTGTGTTCCCAAACACAAACTGTGCTTTTCTTGCCATTAGTGCATCTCGTACTTCCAGATCACTCAGCAACTGCAAAAAGTGAAGTGACCTTTGACTTGTAAATTTCAGGTTTTTTTACATGGAGAAGGTGCTCACTGTTCCAAATGTGGAATCCAAAGGCAAACAGCACATAATGTTGGAGAGGAGGCGGGAGACTCATACTTTTATCTGATGGTGTTTTCTTAAAGCAGAGGCTGTTTAGCTCTCCCATGTTCCCTCTTATATCATAAATCAAAACCATTATAACACTATGATACTCTATTAATCTATTTCCTTTTAAAAGAGCCTGGTGCAATGAGTTTCACCAACAGCTTCATTTTCCTTTTTCTAAACACTCTCTCCTTTATCAGAGTTTCAGATGACACCACTCACTGCACGGTGTCACTCACTGCAGAGGGAGCTGGGCTGCTTTTGCTTTCCCTCGTGCAATGCAGCATTCACAGCCTGGTGTCAGTGCTCAGATTTGCTGCTCTGTTTCTGGTACACAACACACACATCACACACTTTGGCATGGTCTCACCATCAGAACTACATAATCCTCAATTATGATAATCTTTGGATTAAAATGTTCAAGTATTTTAACTAGAACTGATTAGAACATCTGGGAATGAAAAGCTGACAGTTTCCATGGCATTCTGTGTTATGTTTTGGACGTTTTACATTCCTAGTTTCTATGGAATAACCACATTTTCACCGTCATGTTCTCAGTACTCTTTCACTGGGGCCCCTTACTCATCCATGTTACTCTTTAGTGGGATTCTTCACAATCCTTCAAATCTGAACTAACCTCAGCTTTTTGTCCCACTTCACCAAGTCACATTTCTGTCTTTAGGATACATGTTAGCTTTTTAAGGACTTCCCTATTTGAGAAGCTATCGAACAGCAATCCTCAATTTTCTACTGTTCTCTTTGTGCTTTTGAAAAAATCCTTGTAACTGGAAAAACACCATTAAGTTTTGCAAAACTTGCCATAGCCTCTCCCAAGTAACTTTAAACTCCTAATTTAGTCACACAAATCATATTTTTTTTTACCTTTTTCCAGCTGATGCCATTTTCTCCTGGTTCATATGGCAGTCTCTAGCACCAGTCTTCAAGAAAGACCTTCCTGGCCCAGTCTAATTCTCCAGTCTAGCAGCCCTTCATAACAATTACTTAATTTGTTATTTCCAGTAACTGAATTATTTCACTCTGCATTGTTACATCAAGTTAATTCTGCCTGGTACTGGCGATTTGCAAAAATATTCACAAATTTTACACCTTGTCTTGAACATTTTCATTGCTGTCAGGATCTGATATACTATTATTACTATGGGCAGAGAAGTAAATTTTAGGATAAGTTTGTTATTTTTTGCGAAATCTACAACTGATTCCATAGTCCACTGCCCCCATCATGTGAAAATGCACAACCATAATCAAATCCTCTGTGGATAGCTGTGTTCATGTTTACCCAGAAAAAAAAAAAAAAAAAGGAGAAAAGTGGAAAAAAAAAAAAAAAAAATTGTATTGGTTTTTTTTCATCAATTTAACATCCAGGCTGTAATCCTTTCACATGAACTAACAATTTCTGGGGAAATGTCTTCCATATTCTGTCTTAAAATTTACCAGTGGCTGAGCTAGTATGCTCCCAAATGTCTGGACAATCAGAAATAATTTCCAACCACACGCTGATGCAGTTTTCCTGAGCTAAGCACTAGTTATTTTTACAACGTCCTTAACACTTAGAACTTCCCTCATTATAGAAAGAAAAAAATAAATTCTATTTTTTCACATTCTTCTTCTGGTGGTTTTGAGTTCTGAAGTCAATTAACTGAAATCAGAAAAGGTCTGCTCACTTCACCAACAGGGGCAGAATATCTAAAGGGAAGGTTTCCGTGCCTTGCTGTGCTAAAGGAGACTCAGCTTTTGTGTGAAGGATACACTGTCACTGCAGAGCACGCAACCCCGGCACCTATTCCCACAGCAGTCATTTATTTTACTTCAAACACACACCACCTTTGTTTCCTTGAGTCAAACAAGTTCACCGACTGCAGAGTCTGAGCACACTGCAGGGAGGGGTGCTGCCAAAGGCAGAGCCCTTCGGCTTCCTTGGAAAACTACTGGCAACGCAGCTGCCTCCTCAGGATGGATTCCATCCCAAAACCCATCGCAACCTGGAACAGCTGCTCCTTCACCTTCCCTTCTTGGAAGGCACCAAGAAAGGGTGGGGGGCTCTGCGCCATCCTTTACCTCACAGGGCACCTCTCCCCACAGCTCCCACCACCCCATGCAGCTCCCCCCGCCCAGCTCCGGGAGGATTTGCCCATCTCTAACACAATTCCTCCTGCCCCTCACGCACCCAACTCGTGCTGTTGGCTCCGGGTGCCTCGGGAGGCCGCAGCCCTGAAGGCAGAATTTTGAATTTTTTTTTTTTTTTTGCCATTCTCTCGATGTTGAATAATGAAAAATTTCTTTCATAAGGCACCCTGAGAGTTAAGTACAAAATACACCATACAAGACGCAAGCTGGGTCAAAACTGACAGTTTGCCCTTGTCTGAAGGGGTCAGAGAAGCACAAACATCTCATGGCCCAATTATGGAGTGAACTGTAAATCACTTGTTTTGCATGTTCAACCCTCCTGCAAGTCTCCAGTAAGAAGATTACAATTGAACAAAAAGACTTCTGGTACACCTTCTATGTTCTAAAAACAAATTCAACTTCATCACATAGACATGCAAATCAATACTAAAGCTTATGAAAAGCTGCTGCAGACAGATCTCCAGCACTGTGAATCACATTTTTGAGGTTTCTTTGTTTTTCCAAGGACAAAAAGTACAACATTAATCTACTTTATTTTAATCTTTATTATAAACAATTTTGTAGTTTTCAGAAAGGGATTGCTACATATTAGGTAACAAAAACATCAAATTCATCAGTTTTATCTTTTACTTAATTAAATCAGAACCAGCAAAAGAAGTATTTTTTAAGGATTTAGTCTATTGCAAGAAGAACAGCTTTACAAACATGGAATTAAAGATACACATTTGATCATATATACATAAGCCGCTGATGACACTCTGAAGAAACATACAAGAAACTTTTTGCACATAAATAGATTTTTAAAAGTATATTTCTTTCACATGTGTACAAAATTATTTTGCCTTCTAGACTGAGAAAGTTTCTTGGAGACAAACAAGGACTTCTAAGAGACAAAAGCCCACACAGGATGTGGGCTGTCACGCACACAAGGATGTAATAATATAATTTACACAGCATTCTTATACAGTACTTGAGCTTCTTATATACATACTTACAAGACACTTTTGTACAGGAGATGACACCTTTGCAATAGAAATGGCATCTCTGCTGAAAGGCTGCAATAGTTCCAGTTTTTGTATAAAAGATAAAACAAGTTTCAAAAGGCAGCACCACTCTGCAGAGTCAGGGATCCACTGAGCTGCAGCTATAGTGAAGGCAGTGGGGTAATTATGCTGGCTTCTGTGTTTACACAGTCCAAGTGGGAAAGGTTGAGATGTGACCCTTGAAGTCTATACAATACCTTCTAGAAGATGTGTCTGTGGTTAGAAAAATAGATTTTACCAGATCCATGGCTAAAGTCAAGCACTTTTGCTCTTCATCTCTATGCTACTTAAGTCAAGCATTTGATTCTGTCTTTGGGGGAAAAGTTTGGCTTTTATATGACCTTTTCAGTATGGTTATTTACCAATGGTGGGGCTGAGTTAAGCACACCCAGGACCTGTGAAGCTTTTCTTTAATGCATGCAGAAAGGGTGCATAGTGCAGCAATAACAGAGAACCCTGCTAAGCTTCTGCTGGACTGGGGAATGATCAGAACCTCTGAGAATCAAGTGCCAAGTATGCTGTGAGATTAGGTCAAGCTTGCACTTTGTTTTAGGCACAACAGTGTCAGAAGGAGGATTGGGCTTTTGCTCCTTGATTCTCTTAATCACACATCCAACTAGGAAACAGTACCCAGAGAATACTCAGAGCAGCCTGCAGGTGATGCCTTTTAAGACCTGACAGTGTCTAGATAAATGGTACCTGGACATCAGCCATACCAAACACACGTATTACAGCTCCACCTGTGAGTTACACACAGCCATACTCATACCAAACCGTCTGCTGATCCCCCTGGGGGTCAGGAGACCCAGGAGTGCTGTTGGAGCTGCCTCCTCTCACCGGCTCCTCTACAGCCCCAGAGCTGCTTTCTAACAGCTTACCCTGGCACTTGGTAAGTAGGGCATCACCCTGGCCTTGCCCTGGGGAAGTAATTCCCTCAGTGTTGCTGCAAACAGCTCTGGCAGGGGCCACTGTGGCCACGTCCTCAGTACGAGGTGCTGACTTGGGTTTGACTTTTGAAGGAGTATGCGATGCAGATGAGTAGTGTTGCCCAGGGTTCACACGCTCTTGCTGCTGGACATTCAGACTGCTGGTGGATGCAGTGGGTGAGGCAGAGAACTGATGGAAGGAGAGTGGCCTCTCATCTTTTGGTGGGACCAGGGAAAGGCGCCTCACATCGAGCTGCCGGCAGCGGGAATCGACACCTTGCACAGAACCTGCGGCTTTTGCAGACTGTGGCCTCTCTCTTAAGGGTGCCTGGGAGTTTGTTGGCACAGAAGCCCTGGTGCTCTGACAGACGGTGTCTCTGCCCCCGTGCAGCTCTGCTCCTGACTTCTGAGGGCTCTCCTGCCTGTAGGCCTCTGGGCCAGCAGCCCTGAGGAGGTCTGCAGAGGCCAAGCTAAATGCCCTGTTCAGTGAGGCACTCCTCCTGCTCACGGCTCCAGGCTGCTGAGGCTGTGCCATCTGCCGCACCCCGCTGGCAGACTGGTGCTGTGGGGTGTGAGGAAGCTTAAGGGACCCTTGGGGGTTTGCCACAGCATCAGGTTCAACTTGTCTGAGGTTTGGCTTCACGTAATTGTCAGGCTTAGCTGTTCTTCCTTCTTCACCAGCCACGGCCATCTTCACAGTTGGAGCAACAAGACTAGTGGGCATCTTACCAGCCTCCTTTCTGGACGGCTGAACCAACAAGTTCCCAGTAGCTGAAGGCTCATTTGCTTTCCTAAAATAATCGCTGAGCAAGTCATCTCTGTTAGTGGAGGGGCCCTGGTGTGAGAAAATATGCATGTTACATTAATGACAACACATTTTGTTTAAAGAATCACGTATCAATACTCAGTATTCACAAAATCTTCCTTCCCACTTAAATTTAAGCCAAACACAATCATAGATTTTACACAGTGGAAAGAGAAGAGATGAATGTTTAAAATGTGTATAAATCCAACTCAAAGAATAATGTTTATTGTAATTAGATCGTGACAACCTTGTTTACACCAGGTTAATTGTCATAATTTTTAAATAATTTTGGTTGCAACCTGGACAGCAGCTGTTTTGCTTCCTTTCACATCAGCCACTGTCACTTTAACATCAATATCATAATGATGACATCAGCCATTGGTATCAGCAGATATCAATAATGTCTGTCATATTGCAGAAAACAGTTCATCTGGATAACTCTCTACTTTAACTTCAGGAATGTAACAGAAGTCAATACCTTGGGAAGATGTGTAGCATTATAAAAAATTTTAATTCCTTTTCCATTGATTCCCTTCACCTCTCCCACTCAATACACTATGTATATTAAAAGCTGCGTGTACAGTATGATAAAATGTACAAAAAAATTATTTTGAAAATTGTTTGCCTACAATGAACTTCCAAATTTCAAGTCAGACAATTAACCTGGAAGTAAAAGAAAATATGCAACAAATGTTTCATGGGGATGGTCCATGCAATCCAAAAATGGCGATGTTTCATCAGCTGCCATTGTACTATTAGTAAAATGCATGCTCAGCACAGTTAAGGGACATGCTGTCATTACAAATAACATGCTGAACAAGCTCATGAAATTTACTTCTTTACTCTTCTCTAGGGAGCATGTTTAAAGCTTATTATACTTATTTCACTAGTGTTCCAAATATTTCTTCCAGCCAAAAAACTTGTTTTCCACGAACAAACACCATCAATGGTAATAGTGCAGTATGAAAATTTCTAAGCTCAACTAAGTGTTAAAGTGTTAAGGTTATTTTATCTTTATCTTTATTTAAACAGCTGTTATGCACATTAACATTATAGAATGATGAGTCCTGTGAAAAAACGCATATGTACGAACAAATGCTGCAAATACTCTATGAGCAATTAATGCAAGTGATCTGCCAGCCTTTAAAGTAACAACTAGGAGTTACAGTATGCTTCTACAGGTATTAATATGCTAGCAAAAGCTGTGGTAAGTCAGGAGCTGAGGCCTTCATAGTAAGAACAATGGATACCCTGGGGATATAGAATGAAGTAGATCTCCTATTTCCCCTGCCTGTTCTGTGCCTCACGCTGTCGGGATATGAAACACTGAGGATCGATTCGAGTGACTGCGAATGCTCCTGATGAATGGAAGGACATGGGAAGTAGCAAGAGGGACACACTGAATCTGCTTCTAACAGAAACTGGTGCAATGAAATCATTTCACTCTCATTTAAACTGCGCCGATGCTGAAAAGGAATAGGATGACAGAAAGAATGAAAATGGACATGGTCAGGTAGTTACAGACACACAAACGTAATAATTTTAAGCATCTCTAAAAGCTAAGAATTGTACTTAGGATAATGAGGGAGCATGAGGTATATTTGAACATTACTGTGAAAATTCAGGGACCAGAATTTACTGATGCCATGAAAAGGCACAGCTCTGCTGATTTCCGTACTTTTACCAAAGCATTAATAAAACAGAAGTCTGTTAACTTACACTTCAATTAACTGTTTTTAAGACATTAACCTTTTCAATAGTGCACTGCCTCACTATTGTACAGCATGTCTGAGCAGTGAAAGACAAATGCCATCTTGAAAACAAACATTTAGTTCCTGAAAAAAGCATTCAATGAGTGACATATTGTTGCAGTCATTGAAGTAACAAGGCAGTATCAGTCAACACACAAATGTGGTGCAAGTATCAAAACCTTCCTTCTGCAAAAAAACCCAGGCTTTCTCAAATGCACTGATATTTTCAGATTATGAGATGTTTTTTAACAACTGCATATTTTGCACTTCAAATGAAAACTATTCTAGGTCTCACTCCTAATTATAGATTTAGCAGCTGAAAATTACACAGAAAACAGTTTATAAATAAAAATACCTGGAGCTGAGAACTGATGATACAAAACCTTGACCACAATCATTTGCTAGCAAAATGCCCCAGCAGTCCAACACTTAGTACCTGCAGTGAATTATCTGACTTGCCATAGCTGATAAGCCAAAATAAATTAGCAGAGTGCAATATGAAAGCTGATTTTACCTTAGTTATTGAAACCGTCTCATTTGTTTTGCAAGATTTGATAGTACTCATGTATCTGAACAAGGATCATCTCTCTGCTTCCCTATGCCCTCATCCTCCTAAATCATCTTTGAACAGTTTTTCTGACATCTGAAATGGGCTATCTAGTTCTGTTTACTTACACTTTGTAGAGACAGCCTATTGCTCTCTTCCAAGAACTCTTCCAAAGTTACCATCTCACTGCCAGGTGAGGCAGACCGCTGCCTGCCTGCGCGAGACTGAGATGGATTGCTCTTCTGAGGTATATCACAGGACATCAAACCATTCTTGTGGGAGGAAGGCTCGTGCCTGCTGCCAGGGCTTAAGAAAGCAGCAGCAGAGTGAAGGGAATACGTGTCTCGGAGCAAGACTGGTGCCTCTCTGCTTGGCACCATATCTTCACTGTTGAGGCTCTCAGTTCTACCATGGATATGGTCTAAGGAACCTGAGGAGAAGCATTAATACCATTAATGACACTGCTCTGACAATTTCAGTGGATTTCACACACAGGTAGGAACTTTATAATCCAGGGCCATTTCCACACAGACTGGGTGGCAATGACTTTTTACCTTCCTATTTTCTCCTACAGAGCTCAAAGCAATCAGAGCTTTGAAAAATCAGGACTACTAAATATCTTACAGAACCTTAAATAAGCACAATTACTTCACACTAACACTGGGTGGGTAATAAGACTTATATTAGTAAAATAATACTAGGTTGCCTCTTTACAACCTGTGTGTCATTGAAACATCTCCCAGTCTTGGCTGTGTGGTCTGAGAGCTAGAGGATTTTTCCACACTGTCCGGTCTCTTGGCATCCTTCAAGGATGCACAATTTGCAAAAGCAAATCTCCAGAGCACTCTCATTCCATACACAAGCTGTGTGTGGAGTAACAACCGCAGAGATCTCTTGTAGAGAGTCTTAGAGTGGCCTGATATTTCCCACAATATTTCCTCAGACTGAAGCAAAAGTCGACTGTCTGCCTTAAAAGCCACCCCTTGCCTGAATCAATCTGAGAAAAGCACCTCTTGCCAGCAGTTTTGATTCCCAAGACAGCCATGTCCAGATTGCATAATCATTACCCTTTCAAAACAAGTCTTCAAAATTAATTGGAAGGAAAATGGCATTTTATACACAGTTTCATGGAATTTCACTTCCTGTTTGTCACAATTCAGCTGTAAAAGCTTTACCTTTCAAATTGAGAGGTGAACTACTGCCGGAAGCGTTCCTACTGCTCTCTAAACTGTTTGGCCTGGACACTGAAAAACACAAATCAAGCATTGAACAAATAGATCTCAAGTTCCTCTGATTCTCTAAAAGATTTGGCTACAGTCTCCCTTCTGAAAATAGGACCTGTTCAACTAAGTCACTTTGAAAACATGAACAACATAATACACACAGGATGCCAAAATCTGGACAAAGTAGAAAACATCTTCATTTTTAAAGTTATTTAGGATCCAACTTGTTTATCTCATTTTTTTTGCATAAATAAATATGTTTCAGGTTTTTACAGTAACTGCAAAGTAATGCAGATATTGAAAAAGCTCAGCAATAAGTTGCTGTCTCTTTTGCAGTTTTCTTTGGAAGGAGCTGGTAGCCAGCTTGCAAATTAAGTCTTCTGCAATCTCTAAGCAGGCAGTGCTGCTGCTGCTTCAACAGTGTTCCCACTGTGCAACCACAAGCCCTACACCAAATTTCTCTTACTACTGATTCACTTCCTTAAGGAAGGAACTAAACATTCTCCAAAAAAATCAGCAATAAATCTGTAGGACATGCATTAAAAAGGTCTGTTGGTGGGGAAGGCAATTTGCCTCAATGTCAGCAGTTTTGAAAATTCATTTTTGCAAAACACCCATTAAAAGCTTCAATAGAAAAGCAGAAACAGTTAGAATCCCATTCCCAAAACAGTGCTGCATTACTAAACCTCCTTCTGTAATATTAATATAACTAAAACACACCAGTGTTCATGTGGATGCAATGAAACAAGTCTTAATGCAGATGTTTAGAGCACTCACACATGCTCCAAGCTTACCGTGCCGCCTGGTGTTTGCAAACTCGACCTCTGGGGACTGTTCACATAGATTATCTTCTGAATTATAGCCTGGAAAAGAACATAAAACTTAAAAGGCCAGTTGAACACAGAAAGGTTAACCCTTCAGGTCAGCTACCAACGTATTCTAGCAGTGCAGAAGCCTGAGGTGATTAAGAGGGTTTTACAGACCCATCTTCTATACACTGGGCAGGGAACCACTGAAGAGCTGACACTCAAATGTGCTCTGTCAAGTTGATGACATTACAAAAGTGAGTAAACCCTGCATCTCATCAATTAAACCATTTGACAGGTAAAGTAGGAGTGAAAATATTAGTGCTCTGGTTTTGTATTTGAATGCCACTAGCAGCCTTGCAGGAACTATGAAGCAGCCTGCCTGGCACTAGCAGCTGGTGTATCAAATGCACCACACACCTTTTGGCCTGCTCTGGAGCCGGGAGATGGGAGTGGAAGTGTGCACATGAATAGCTGAGGTTGAGTAAGTCCTGGCACCCATTTCCACACAGCTGGGTTTTGTTGCAGAGTCTGCTGAGATTTCACCATTATCATTGCTGCCTCCGTGATGGGAATTCCTTTTTTGCTTTAGGTCCATTAGCACTGGTGGAGAGAGAGGTAAATGAATAAGACTCAATGAAAAATAGCATTAGGGGATTTGTATTTATCTGCCCATACAAAACATGACAAACAGGCACAAAGAAACCGCACAACAGAGGCGCTAGTTTGGCAAGCTTCTCCATAAACAATGCAGTAGTGGATAGGAAATTTCTGCCACCAGCTTGTCAATCATGTGTGCTCTCTGTAAAGTGTGGGAGTGACAAGGGCTGCTTAGTGCCGGTGGGAGGATTGATATTATACATGCAACAATTACTGTGAAAGGAGGAAGAAAAGGAGCAAAGACATGAATCCAGAAGTGATAACTGAGGTGTGAAATTCCCATAACATTATTCCTTATAGGTGCATTTTATAAGAACTTACTTCAGTGATAAGACAGAATAGGGAAAGAGTGACAGTAGTCATGCTCTTACTCAAAGAAAAATAATGCTGATTTGAAAATTATCTATCGTGATCCGAGCACTAAGATAACTGCTTTCAGGTTTACTTCTTTGTTTTGGGTAAGAGCTCAGTCTTTACAAGTTTGAAACTCTGCTCTTATCATGTCTTGGTGCAATGATTTTTAAGTGGAGTTCCTGGGATCTTAGCAGAACAACAAAAACTGTCTGCTAGAATATTGTTTAGATTAAGAATCTGAAAAATTCTTTTCTACTGATGAAGCAGGTTAATTAATTTCTTGTAATGTCAATGCAATGCTTTAAGGCATACATAGAACAAAATTTAAAGAATTTACTGCAGAAATCACAAAGAGATGCAAGATTCTAGATTCTATATATTTCTAGAGAATACTTGATTAAGTAACAGAAACTAAATGTTGAAAATGCAGCAGAGTGCAGCAGTCGAAATAAACAATTTGCAGAGACAATGGACAGGCAGTTCAAAGCACAGACCAGCTGTGAAGCTGTATTAGAGAAATGGACCAATGTGCTGTCATCTTAAGTGGCCTCTGGAAGCTGACTTCATTCAAGAACAATGTTTTCTCCCTAGGTCTGCATGGGCTCCACAGACTGGGCCAGCACTTACTCAGAACTGAGACTTACACCATCGCCTGCAGGGGCAACTACTGGCTAAAGCTTCATGTGTAAATCTGTACTTCTAATTGACTTTGCAGATACACTTAACACCTTCCATGGATGCCAAAAGTATTAATTGCCCTGGAGACTAATGTTCCCCACAAATCCCCAGATGGGCAACAAAAACCAGGCTGCTCAGTCAGAATCCCTGGTTGTGCCACTGGGGACAGCTCTTAGAGTGAGAAGGGAAACAAGATTTTCTGGCCTCTCTGCTGATCCCCCGGCAGCACACTGCCCATACTGCATCCAATTCTCTAACAGGGTGGGGACTGGACTGGCACATTCATTTCAGGTCATGACTAATAGGAAACAAGAATTCCGGGCAATGGATTAATGAAGGTTATTCCCAGTCCTAAGAGAACAAATCTACATTCTTCTCCCAAAAAAATCTGTTGAAACTGAAGCAGAAAAAATTGTTTCAGCTTCCCAATTCAAGATGAATTTTCTTAACTGGAAGTACAAAATCTTGTTAAATATCAGGTTTGAATGCAAGCATCAAGACACCTGGCTGAGGTAATTTTCCAGCAGCTTCCATCCTATATTCAAAGCTAGACTATTTAAAAACAGAAAAAGTTGTTAGAAAACCTGCCTTTAAAAATAATTTAGTAGCACAGACTATTGGAAAAATTCCTGGAGTTTGAGACTGTATTGGTATTTTAGTAGGACTACCACACTGTAGAAAGCATAGCAACAGCAAATCAGTTCAACACTTTAACTGGACACAATGCAAGTACATGATTGCAAGAAAATACTGAAGCAAATAGCAACTTCACTTACTTACAACATGCACCACAGCCAATATACATACGCAAACTGTATGCCATGAGGTCCCCTAAAGTGTGCTGCATTGAAGAAATGATCCACAGTGTGCAAGAGTGATTCATCTTCTACAGGAAAACTTAAGTCCATGTTCACTAATCTTTGCTTGTATTTTAGAGTATTGTATAGACGTGCTGAGTGTTTCTATCAATGTGCATGTTCTTTAATGGTAAGTGGGATTTTTTTAATTTTTTTTTTTTTTTTTAATATTTGTCAGAAATAAATGAAGATAAATGCTACAGAGAAGGTGTTAGAAAACTCCCAGTTCTGGGAAAGAAAGAGTGTCATTAGGAGAGGATGGGATGTCGGAAGAAGACCAGAACCGGAGCCGATTAGAGAAAGACTGATGATTCGATGGAGACTTAGGAGACTTTTCTTTATCCTTGCTTTTGCTTCTCAAAAAGGCAATCTTTTTGCGCTGTGCAGCTAAATTGTTATCACCCAGGTATCCCAAAAAGAAGAAGAAAAAAAAAAAAAGTAAAAAAAAAGCCTTATAAATAAACCTTAAAATGTCTTAACACATAGATTAAAGACTACACAACCAGTAAAAACAGAAAAGGCTAAACAATGACCAACACCTACAATGGAGGGCTGATGAATGCATAGCTAAACATAGCTAATCTGACTCAGATTAAGGTAGACATTAACACATACACAGTATTTAAGCAAGTCCACTAAGAAATTACTGCTAGATCATTCAAAATTTTTGCTTTATAATATAAAATTAAATTGCTGTACATTACTGAGTGATAACACACTCAAATTTCCTAGATGTCTTCTAGGCTTTAGTACTGGTGAGCCTTACCTCCACATAAGTGTGTTTACATCACATCAAAATGAATGAAGCCCTAGAGACTTTGTCTCTGGCACTCTACAAGGACTTTACTCTGCAGCAACCCAAGCCCAACTTCCCATGCTGAACTTAGATGCATGTTAAACACCTAGAATCATATGGATGATCTTATTCCATAAAACATCTGTTTTTACTTTAAGTGAATAAATGACCTCAAAGAGTTAAAATAGATAAAGGATTTTACCTAATCAAAACAAAACTTTCTGACAGACAGGTACTTGTAATAGTTTATAACGAGTTCTTTTCTCATCTGCTCCCCTTCTGTTTCCCACCCCCCACAACTGGAACACAGAAATTATTATTCAAGTATCAATTTCAAAATTGCTTCTTGGAAAGTACTCCTAGAGTATAACAATCTACATACAGAAGCTGACAGAAATGATCTCAATAGAATACACAGAACTTGGGACATATATATTACCATTAATAAGAAAGAGGAGAATTTATTTTGAGGAACTTCCCTTTAAATTTCCCATAATTAGGAACACCTGGTTTACTGTATAAACTAACTTAACAGAAAATCATTCCATCTTCCTTACATATGCATTAGTGTTAAAAAAATAATAATTTCATCATTTTACGTGAAAAATTTCCAAGTTTAATTCTAAGTCAAAACATGGTATTGTTCTCCAGAATCATCAGATTATGATAAATGGGTTATTTACAATAAATGGGTTATTTGTTCTGCACGTGCACCACCTGCTGGCAGTGGCTATCAGCCAGCTCATAACCCTCAAAGAGCCTGAGCCACACACTATTCCATGATCCAGTTTTAAACTGCTTTGCTGCAAAACCCCAGTAAATGAAATATTAGAACCAGCTTATTCAGTAACATGCAATACATCTGAGCAAACAGAAGCTGAAGGCAGAACTAGTAGATAAAAGGAAGAAAGGAAACTAAAACAAAACCAAACCCATTATCCTCTAGAGTTTACTCAAATTTCTAGTTTAGGGTTTTATGCATACTCAACTTTTATTTTACTAAAAAACCCAAACCCAGCACCAATCAAACACCCACAAAACCAAACAAAACAAAATGCCAAAACTCCCCAAAACAAACAAAGGACATAAAATATAATGCGATTGGGCATTAACATATCCTATACATTAAATGTTTTTAAAAATATTTTCAGCTCATGCATTTATGCTGGGCATTCCTTACCTTTATTTGAAGAAACCCCAGGGTTCTCTCTCTCTTCCCCAGGGTTTGACCCTTGAGAGGTATTATCCTGAGCCTCGTGTTGATGTTTCAATTTTTGGGAGGCAGATGGAGAGTTTATCATCTCTGGGGATTCAGAATACCACATGGAGCTTTCTGCTGCTGGTTTCAACCGCTCCCTTGGAGTCTCCTTCTTTGGCTTGATTAATTTGACTAAGGCTCTGGCTCCAATCCAGGGGTTTTTCCTGATAAAGCAGGTTTTGCAAATGGAATTCAACAAATGCTACAAGAAATACTCCCCAAAGAAGTTTACAACTGTGCTAAAGTCCTCAAACCATCCTACATTCTTATTTGTTTACTGTTATGAATTGGTTTAAAAAATGCACCGTGAATTTCACAGCACTTGAAATCCATTTCTCTACTAAAGAGAAAATTACCTTTGCAAAAATATTTCTTCAGTATGAGAAATGTGAGAAAGACAACTGTTCCCTCTGCTAGAAATCTAAACTACACATATGGACCACATAAGACATTCTTACAGTGTGAAAAACACTACAGGAACAGACTGAGGAGGAAAGAAAGGAAAGCTGCTTGAAGCCTATTTGCTAAGGTTATCAGTCAGAACTATGTATGGTGGAATTAACTTGGCTCTTTTTTGTTGTTCTTAATATAATTTTTAAATCCCTTTTCTCCAACAGAATGGTTATCCCTTGCTTTGGAAGAGGAACTCTGAAAGCTCCTAGTGCTGCTTAGTACCATACTGGGAGCAAAGTGGTTCTTTCCCAATTAATTTTTGGAGTTCCAGATTCTTGTATTAATACAGAGGGCCCCACATGAGGCCCTATGCTCTACATTAACATAACCTGCTGCTTCAGGGAATATCTTGCAGAGAGAGAGGGAAGAAACAAGTGAGGTTGATACCACCCTTACTTCAGATGAAGTTTCTGTTATCCCCAGTTATAGAAAGACTTTTCTCACCCTCACTGATCTGTACATCTGAACTGAATCCATGTGGAACTTACTTTTTTGGAGCAGGATCATAGAACTTGTACTGATCCATTATCTTCTCTTCAAGTTTTTCCTTGTGTCTTCTTAAGGCATTCAATTTATCACTGTGAGGGGGGAAAAGAATATTCTGAGTCATCTGTATGAAATTAAAGCATAATCAAAAAACTGAAGACCAAAAGTCACCAAGAGAAAAAAGCGACTGAAATATCCTCCTTTCCTGAACCTTCAGGATTTACAGTCTGTTTGGAGAGAGCATATGCAAAAGCCTGCCAAGCCTGCTGATGGGTGATTTTTGTGCAATAAAGTGTGAAAGGTGAAAGAACAGTAGATGGTGGTGCAAGATTACTAACTAGTATCTTAGGCAGAGTATGTTTGGTGAACGTTAAGACTAACTATATTTTTTACTCATTATTTTGTTAGCCTACATAGTGAAAGCTGGCAGATCTTATTTTCATTCATGTAATAAGGCAAATGTACCCCCATCATAGAATAGCCAGACACCAGGATTAACAGATCAGAGAACAGCTGAACTGTATTCAGCCTATTTCAGTAAACAATTTCTAACACTTCAACCATATAAGCCAGTACTGGTATAAAACTCAACTCAGTAACTCCCACATCATCCTGATACACTTAAACTAAAACTCCTGGGATTAAGAATATTTTTCTTCCTTCTTCCATACCTATAAGAGAAATTCACTGCAGTGAAAGCAGGATTTTTGTAAATGAACATATCTTTAAACATTTTATCTTTAAACAGGGTATCTCACTTCAGCATGTCAACCTGTGCATGAAGGACACAGCAATGTATGCAGACGTCTCCATCCTTAAAAACAACATCAAAGCAGGTGTTTCTTGAATGCAAATGAAAATAAAGGGAGTATGAAATTTGCTATTCTTCAGGAACCTAAATATAAAATGACTCTCATAAGACTTAAATTTTTGCTGCAACTTGGCTGTTTTCCAAAATCTTAAAACTCTTTCTCAACCTCCTCTTCTTTGAGAGGTACCCCTGGGTTTAGCATTCCATCTTTTCTAACTGAATTTTCCACCTAGGTTCATCTGTATTATTTGAAAAGAGCTGTGCTTGCCCAGGTGCTTCGTGCACAACCCGTTGTAGTAAGGCAATGCTGTAACATTTTGTACTTTCTCCCATTACACTTATCTCCTACCAAACATCCTCTTTTCCAACAGATATCAAGAAGACCTATCATTTCACTTCCTGCTCTTCTAGTCCTGACAGATGATTTGTATTCTGCATTTGTCTAGATTACTTTTTTTAGGTTTCACAATTCAAATCTAATTTTTCTTACATGTACTGTTTCTGTTCTTCATGATATTGCTCCTTGCTCTCCATGTTCTGCTCCAATAACATCTGATTCTGCTGGCTCAGCATCTGAATCTGACTCAGGAGATGATGGTTTTCTTCTTCCAGATTGCCCTTTAGACGGGACAGGAGCTATTGAACAAGACAAATTAATTTCTCCTCTGCTTCTGGCTCTCTGGAGTGCACCATAATCAAGATAGCACATAATCAAGATGTTACACAATAGCATGGCAACCTAACATACAAATCTATACAGTTCAAACTATATGGGGGTGTTGTTACATAACTTGACCTTCTATATACAGCATGTCAAAAGCTTCACACAATGCAGCAGTAGCTGATATCTATAGCTACTCACCTCACAGTGGTTATCCAGCTTGGTGAGAGAGATATCCATGGATTGGTGCTGTTCTTTCAGCTCATCATAGCGAGCTTGCCAACGATTCAACTCCAGCTGAGAGTTGTTCAAGGAAGTTTTCAGCTCTTTAGTGTGTGAATGCAGCCCTTCATACTCTGCCTTTAGTTGGTTATGCAAGAAATTCACCCTAAATCCAGAGAAAACAGCAGGTTTATGAAGGACACTTTACATAAATGACCTCACATTCAAAGACCACACCATCAGTTCATAGCCCACATTAAAACAAAGTTCCAAAAAGTAACTCCTAAGGACATTTTTATTCTAAGCAGTTAATAAATGTTATTATGAAATAGTGGTAGCATTATAAAAAGTTTCCAATCTACAAAAGAACTGAAGGGAAAACACCAAGAATAAAACCGTTATTTCTTCAATATGTAAGAAACATACCACAAATTTCTGAGGCACAATGTATTTAAAAGCATTTGGATATAAGGACAGCTCTCTCTGGCAGAAAGAAAACTCACACGTTATTTTTTTTATCCTGATACATGAAATTTGAGCATTTAAGTGTCCTGAAGTGTGAAACACTGTACTGTTGTAAGAAGATACTGCGGCACTCTTTCACACTTTTAGGTAACTCTAAAAATGTATACAAATCATGAAGGCATAACATTAAATAACTAAACAAACAGATTAAGTTCTGTATCTACTAACAGATAAGTCTGGCTCTCTGCCAGCCCTGCAATCAACATTATTCAACATCTTTGTCTCTAAGAAAATGAATTAGAAACAGAACACTTAAGAAAACCTCTGGAGAGCTCTTCACTGTTCTAAAGTACACTCGTACAATTGTAGCTCAAAATGTTATTTTTAGACACAACAAGGCTATAGGGAGGATTTTGGGTGTGGCTCTCAAAAAGGGCTTTGCCACAAGTTAACAGTTACCCACTGTTAACGGTGGGTAACCCAACATTACCCAGATCAGGAGCCTCTAAGACTGTTTATAGTAATAGGAATGACAGTTTTCTCTGAGCTGAAGAAAATAAACAATGGTAGCTCCTAGAGTTAAAGTCTTA
Organism: Erithacus rubecula; assembly: GCF_903797595.1. Taxonomy (NCBI): domain Eukaryota; kingdom Metazoa; phylum Chordata; class Aves; order Passeriformes; family Muscicapidae; genus Erithacus; species Erithacus rubecula. Next base: position 44,818,615 of record NC_136688.1, read on the forward strand.
TTATGTAGAAACCATAAACCAGTGCTCCTCAAGGGGGAAAAAAAAACCAAAAAAACCCCACCAGTATAATTTGGGGGATTGGGCATTTGTAGCTCTGCCTACAGGCAAGTGCTTGGAAACAGCTCATTGCAGAAAATGCTTGTGAACTGAATCAAACACGTGTGAAAGCTTATTTTGTATGAGAATTGGTCTCAGGTCTGATGCACCAAGCAACAGTATTGGTTGACAGTATTCATGAAGCTGACAATCTTTAACAAGTTAAAATCACCAAGTTAACAAAACCAAAATAGAGCAAAAAGAACAGACCCATTTTATGATGGTACTTCAGAGCTAAAGCAACACATCCGTGTTTTGTGTAACTGACTTCTTAGATATATATAACAATTTAGCAAAGGAACCACACCTCTCCAGTTCCTCCCTCAGCTTCTGATTTTCCCCAGTGGTTATTGCATTTGATCTTCTCTCTTGTTGCAAAACTTCTCTCTCAGTTTTTAAAACCAATTCCAACTCTTCCAATTCTGCTTTGTGTTTCGTTAAACTGTTGTATCTGCAAAAGGAGGAATAGCATACCCTCAGCTTGAATTTAAACATGTTTCTTCCTCTGGGTTAATATTTTTAATAGGTAATACCACAACGATCAGAAAGCATCTTATTTTCCAGCTTTATTTATTTCATCCATATTTATGTTGTCGAACTTCTACCAAAGCTGAAGAATTCAACATTATACATGAAAATTCAGATCAGTATACAAATCATCAGAGAAGACTTTAGGGGGAAGAAAAAGAAAAGCATTTTTTAAGGAAACTGAAACAATTGCCAGAATCTTACCTGAATTTCACATTCTGGTCATTTAGTAAAAGCACGAGATTCTGCAAAATGAATGGAAACTGCACCACTAAACCAGAATCCCAGTCACAAATAATTGACAGTGGAAAGAGTCAAAAACCTGACTAGAAAGCAACTCCCAAAAAGCAAAGGAAAGCAGTGCAATGAGCAAGAGTTTTTTAGGTAACCACCTAATGCATATTAGGTTATATGCATAGGTAATAGCATCCTGCACATCTACTAATCTCCTGCATATTCCAGATGGATGATGAGGTATCAGTGAGCTGACAGCAAAACACTTTCAAGCAGAGGATGACTCACCTGCTTGAGCTGCTCTATTTGCTCACTAGTGAAAAAATCAAGAGCAAAACCAGTGCTCACATCCAGGCTCCCACTATTATTTGCTTTATACAACTTGTGCATAAAGGGCAGGAATATGGGGGGAGAGAGTAGGCTGATACCATCATCTGTGTCTTTAATTTTGATCTTTGCAGTGCTGAAGTAATTGATGTGTGGAAAAGCTTCCCTGATATTTGGCACAGGCATGGATTAGGCAGGCTCAGCGTCCCTGAGGTGCTACACCACCTGCATTCAGAACATGCTGAGAAGAACAAGGTGGACTGAAATCACTTTACAAGGCAGCAAGCTGTTCTCAGAGTTGGTTTTTTTTTTTTTTTCCTCTGGTGGCTTCTGTCAGAATCTGTGCCCAAACACACCAACAGAGCCCACTGAGGCCACTTGGTAGAGTCAATGTCAAAAGTCACCAGTACATTTTTTGGTCACTGTAACAAAAAGGTATTGCCCTAAACTATCAGATACATCTGTGTCAATAATGGAGGAATATTCTTCCAAGCAACTTTAGAAGAGAATCTAGGCGGAAGATACAGCATTCCTTAAAAAGCTAAAGAGAACAAGCACCATCTTTCTGTGACTCTCATGCCAGCAGAGATGAATGCAGAGCACAGTTACTCTGCAGTCATGAAAACTTCAAAACAAAACCAAAACCAGCAGATAGCACCAAATAAACTGACTCCTGCCAACTTATTTTCTTTCAGGCTACCATATCCATTCATCCCAGGGTCAAATTACAGCTTGTTCCAAATTCCAGTCCATTGAAGGGGCACACAGGAAAGTACCTGTCTCCCAGACAAAAGCTGCTTTATGCTATTCATTCCCAGTAACAGCAGTAGAGTTTAATTAACCTTATTTCTTTGTTTTCTTCCTCCATTTAGCTCTGGGACATTTCAAATTCAATGTGTACAATAAATGGAAGAACCTGAAAGCAGAGGAAGGTTTTACATCCAGCTCCAAGAAGCATTTCAGACAGACTGTGTGCCAATGCAGAGTCTGAGAAGACAAACTCCAGTCAGTTCTTTGGCAGAGATTACCATGGCTGTCTCTGCAGAAATTACCCTGTACATTCTTTTGCTGTCTCTGTATGATAGGGCTACTCTGTTCATTTTTATCCAAGCCTTCTATGTTTTAAAGAGGGCTCCTCAGAGAGAAGCAGAATACTGGTCCAGTGTTACCAGCCAGGCCCAGCACCACAGGATACCACATTGAGCCTGAGGTAGACCACAGCTGCTCCCCTAGCTGTTAGGTAAAAGGTAAGAAAAGAGACTTTTTGTAAAAAAGGAAATGATTGTTCATGTCTGGAGCCCTAATGAAATTTTCAGGCAAAATCTTGTAGTAGAGATTCAGCCTGGAGTCTACAATTTGAGCACAATCTGTGCAACCTCACAAGCTCTGCCACCAGCAACCAGGTTACCCTTCATGTAGACTATTCAACACTCATGTTTATTTCACTTTTTAAAGCATCAGGTTATTGGACAGAAGGGTTTTAAAAATATTTTCTTATACATGCATATAGAATCCATTTTGGCTCTGACACAATCCATTCCTAGGATTGAACAAATGTAGTCCTCTTTACTCCTTTTGGCTTTTATTCTTTCTGTTGCATTTTGAGGAGAAATACTATGGGTAGGTACTTGTGACTGAGGCAACGTTGAAAATGCTCAGCTATGATTACAAGTGTGGCAAAAGGAACCCAGAAAAAGAATTACCAGGCAGCACTGATAACATAATAATACAATTCCCTGCAATATGCAACCTTACAAAGCAGGGATTCTTGTACCAGTGCCTCTGCAGGATTAGACTTCTCCAGACAAAGTCACGAAGAAATGCTCAGGGATCCATTAATCAAATGAAGCTATTGCCTTCCCTTAGTAACATGCAATATGTAAAGCAATTTTAAGAGAGACAGTCAGCCAGACACCTCAAGGTGAAAAAATTGCTATTAGTGGTAAATGACCCTAAAATACTAACTCTGTTCTTCTTGCTGAGCCAAACCCACACATCTGTGGTTTGCTGGGCTATGACAGGCCATTTCACTGCAGTTACACATAAGCCATCATTAAATCCCCACTGCAGTGCTAATACTGTGCAGACTGAACCAAGAGAGGTTTAATGAAGTTTGCTCAGGTGTAGAAAATATTTTGTGGTTAGAATGCAGCAGAGTGAAATAGACATACCTTTGGGACCTTGGCTGTACATGTTGGACTTGCACAAGAAAACTAAAGTTGTTGTGGATTCTTCTAGACAAGTTGCAGCCATAGGTTTGTGTGAAAATGTAATCCTGCCTTAAGCAACAGAACTATGATTACAGTGCTCTCACCAGTTGAGGAAAACCAATCACCTTAGAGCTGTGACATGCAAAATCCACCTCCTAAACACCACACAAGAAAACATCTTGGTTGCACTGAGGTGGTCTGGGGAAATACAGCAGGTGGTGCATTCCAGCCAAATTTTAAAGTGAAATATTCCATTTTAGTTAAATACCTCAGTTAAAAAGAAGAGGTGTAAAAAAAGAAAGAGCTGTAAGAAAAAAATTTTAATGCTACTCTTTGTCCCTTCTGCTCCCTTAGCAGTACATAATGGAGGGAGAACAAAACATGAACTAAGAAAGTAGCTTGTGGCTTTTTTCCTGACAGCCAAATGGAGTCCTTGGACAAATCACCTTGATAAGTATCTTTAAAGACTGATCTGCTGAGGAGGATACTCCACACTTAAAACTACCAAAATCAACCTGTTTTGAATACAGAGAAGGCCACTATCTCCTCCCCTGCAACACCTTCACTAGGATTCACATCTCAGAAAGAGAGTCCAAACTGCTAATGATCACAGTGGTGACCCAAGCACTTACCTCTATAGATAAACCCATTCTTTGAAAAACACTTTTTCCTTAGGCTAGAGCTGCTTAGTGTTTGGTACTCATCAAGCTAAGAAAGAACACAGCAAACTGCCTTAACACACAGCAGTGTAGTGATCTCAAGCAAAGCCTGAATCAATGAGAACCATTAATCAGTCTGAGAAAGACCTGGTAAGCAGGAATAGTGTCTGTGTAATCACTTACAGCTCATTTAGTCGGCAGCCAAGCAGCTGTCCTGTCACACAGCCCCAGTGGATATTTTAATCACAATAGTTTACTTCTGTACTTTATAAAAATCTACCACACACTGTATTTGCCAGCTCCTTAGTCTTTGGGAAAGAAAAGCAACTGTTTTCAGTCCACCATCAAGGATCACCACTGAGTTGCTCTGAACCCAACTCATAATCTTGCACAGAAATGAAACCTAAATACAAGTGTTGAGGAAAATCACCGAAAAATATAAGTTAAGTTTGAGAGGTAGGTAGAGAAGCATTTTTGTAGTAGTACATTATGTATACTTTTCAATCCAAGCACAATTGTCAGAAAATGAGAGTGACTAGAGACTAAACAATTAACAATCTACTGATTTCCTAATTCAACTGAAGAGCCTGAAGCCAAAGCTTTAGATTATGAGAACTACATTAATAACACATCATTACCTCATAGGTCAATACAGCTTCCATCAGAGAGCCTCCTTTGACATGAAATAGATGCCACGAGGTTCAATGATTGAAATTTCTCAAGATACACAATACTGACATATAGGTGACTGCAAACTTTATGGTTAGAAGAGAGACTCCACACAGTAGAACTGGAGAATGTTTTTAAGGCTGTATGTTGTTATAGCACAAATCCTTAAATGTAGTAGAAAGCATTTAAGCTACTTCTAACAAGGCATCCCCAAGATCCAAGCCAGGTTTTCTGAATATCACCAGAGTCACCTCTGCTCTGTACCTTCAGATCTAAAATCTAGAGTTTTGACAATATTTTCATCTAATGTCCTAATGACAAGAATGACTAGGCACTTTTTCAGGGCAAAATCTCTGTGATTTCTGTTTGCAAATGGAGACAAGATTTAAGGCCAGAATTGTAACACAGGCACATTCTGGCTACACTACAGCCCTGAGCGATGAGCGTACCTCTCCCGCAGACCTTTGTGCTCCAGATCCAGGGTTTTGTGCAATGTTTTCAGGCAGCTGTGCTGATTTATTAGCCTTTCATACTCTGCAGACTGCCGTTCATGCAGTGAAGCAAGGTGCTCGTGGTCCTGAAGCAATGACTCATATTCAGCTTTCAGCTGCTCCTTCTGTTTCAGTAGATTTTCATTCTCATTCTCCTTGGCTGTCTGCTGATTTTGGAGCAAAGCATTCTGGGCTGTCAATGAAGCACTCTGGGAGCTGAGAGTTGAATTTTCTACCTAAAGTTTTGCAAGTAAAAAGTAAGTATTACTGATTCACATCTACTGGTACATACAACAAACATTTTGTAGCAGCTTACACCATATAGAGTTAGGCAAGAATGCCCACACTGCCTTGTCAACTTAAGACATCTATGTACAATCTGGCATTGTTTTGGTATTACTGCTGGTAGTATGCACCACATAAAGCTCTGCTATTAGCAGTATGAAAATTATCACAACAACCTCCAAACTGAAAAAAAAAAAGTTTTACCAGCTCTTGAGCCTGAAGACCAAGATGATCTGGAACACTCACAACTCAACTGCAACTCTGACAGTCACGATCAGAACCAGAAGTTACCCCATATTTGTGTACAAGTAACTCAAAAATATTAACTGCCCCACTGTGTACAGGGGCAATACTCCTAACACTGTGTAATGTAAGCAGTATCCCTAACAAGTCTAGTTTCACCAGAGAGATGGTGCAACGAATTTATATGTTGCTAATTTAAATCAATTACATATGGGAAATAATTAACAAGAACAAAAAAACCCCATCTCTAAATATGCAAGAGGAACAGCTTCAAAAGTGAAAGTTGCACAAGAAAATAGAGCTAGTCCAATATTGTCCTCTGAAACTGGTCTCTTTCTCAAAACAACCTTATTTTCTTAAAGTCAAGTAATTTTTAATATTATTCTTTCCACTGGCAACTTTGACATTTTGTCTGAAAGCCTGAAAACTGTGATTGGAACTCATTGCTACAATGCCTATGGGGAACTGACTTGTGTCGTCTTCTTTCCATTTCTGCTCAGCTCTTTCACAGGCATAGCATTAACACAAAAAAGCAGAGCAAAGCTTTTTTAATTTCAAAAGTGTAGCTTTTGGAATAACACATCTGGATTTTGCTATATTTATTTTAATTAATTTTCTCAAAATAACCACCTTATTGCTGAAAGGAGCTACCAAACATTAGCTACAGACCCAATTTCCCTTCTAGCTTTAAGAAATTCAGACCTCAAACTAAGCTCCACCTCCTAGGACTCATCTTTCCATCATTACATCAGTCTACCAACACAAACATTTCATTATTAGCTCTCATCTTCTACTGTAACCAAATCCAACCTCCTGGAACAGAGGCACAAGGATATCCTGACCTGGAGTTTGGCTGTCTGTGTCTGCAGGGAAGTGTTATGTTCCTGAAGGAAGACATTTTGCTTCTGTAGTGTCAGGATCTGATTGTTGAAGGAGACATTCTGTGTTTCCAAATGCTTTAGCTGTTCCTTAAGCAGCTGCTTCTCAGTATGCAGGGCTGCATTCTGAAAGAGAGATGGCATTGAACGGGTGACAGGAAGAAAAAAAAAAGCTGTCCTGATCATCTGAGTCCTATCAGAGATCAAAAACCAATAGCTGATGATCATTCTGCAACAAAGTCATAAAAAAACCTCTTTGCAGCATTAAATGAAGGTAAGGACAGATGCTACACACAGGATTAATCCCTGCAAAGATGGGACAAGATGGACACAAGAGACATGAAGCACTTTAGTTCCATGCAGTCTCCTAAGAGACACCCAAGGAATCTGGTAGACTTGGGTGCTCCAGAAAACCTACCAGATTCCTTTAAGCTCAAAAATCCAGTTTCCACCAACCCACTCAAGAGCACAAGAGAAATTTCTGAGCTAAGAAGAAATAGGAGAAGGCTTACATTCCTTTCCAGTTCAATGGTCCTATCCTTCAGTTTCAGCAGCTCTGTAGTAGCCTCTTGGTGCCTCATTTCCAAATTCTCATTCATTTGCTGGTTGGGAATGAGCTTCTCTGCTGAATTCCTCAGTGGCTTCTGAGCATACTGCCCATCCTGCTGAGTCTGCTTAAGTGCAAAGTCCTTCTTCACCTACACAGTCAACAAGCAACAACTTCAACACTGAGAGAACTGGAATAATGCATTAATAATGATGGGATATGTCACTCTTCTCTTGCACTGGACAGACTTTCAGAGACTCAACCACCATTCCCCACTTCACAGACAGGGAAGCTAAGACACAGGTAGAAGAATCCATGTCTCTTGGCCTCCAGTCAGGTGCCTTTAGACTCAAGCTCACTGTCACCTAACAATCAGGCTGTTCTTAGGTAAGATGTTTCAACTGCAGTTTTCCTCAGCCCATATTTCCACTAAACAAGGCAGAAAAACATGGAAACAGAAAACAAGGCAGAAAAACATGGGAAAACAGATCTACAAAGAGCAATTACCTAAGAAAACCCCTCTTCATGTGCCCCAGCACAATTTTTAAAAATTAATTTGGTGTCTTTACATAGAAAGGGACAAAAAAAAAAAAAAAGGCAGTCCAGTGAAAAAAAGTTCTTAGGAAGGATGTGTATAGGGAGAAGAACCAGTCTGTTCATCCAAAACAAACAAAACAAAACAAAACCAAACAAAACAAAAACCAAACTAAAAAAAAATCCCCACCCCAAAAAAACAACTAACAAACCTCAAACCAAAAAATCCTTAAACACGTAAAAGTGCAGAACTGGAAAAACTAAACTTTTTAGTGAAAAACTAAAATTCACTTAAGCTCTTACCATATTTAGATCATTCTGTAATTGCTGGTTCAAGTTCAGAAAGTCTTTCACTTGAGCTTCTAGCATTGCAATCTTTTCCTCTTTCACAGCTAGAGTTGATTTTAGTGCTGATTCAGTTTTGCTTTCCAGAACCTTGTATTTTCTGAAAAATAAGGTAATAGCTTTCCAATATCTGCCACTATGATATGAGCCACCATCTGAACAGCAGACTCCGCTTTCACCCATTCCCAATCCCACTACATGTTAAATTATACATGCTTGCTTCTTCAAGAAAACTATTTCCTCTATTGCTGCAGACTGCTACTGATATATTATAGCTGGGGAATTCACTTATGGAAAATCCAATCAATTTTAACAGAGGTTAACACCAGCACAATTCTACAGAAGTATCAAAGAGTTACACAACCTGAAAGAAAGTAAGTTTCTCTCTTTTTCCTGTAATTACACTACAGAAAACTCTTCTTATGGCTTTTTTGTACATTATTGACAAGGAAGAAGATCCACAGTTTAAAATCTACAAGATGGGTATGTTTATCCAAGTTGGTCTTACCAAGAAGCCAAAATGCACACAGGTTGTTGGGATTTTCTGTGCTCATTACTATAGGACTTACAAAGGAATTCCTAGCCATCATTAGGCAACATCTATGTTTATATTAACAATTATCTGGATGAAGTAATAACAGACACTGTTTAATAGACACTATTCTCACTTGTTAAAGAGAGCACAAAGAGAAATACACACTGAAATAGCTACCCAGCTACTCTGCTGGGAAGTACAGAGGAACTGTAGTAACACTGCTAGCATAGAGAAAGTGGCATTCCTTCCTTCCACCCAACAAAATGTTTTGCAAAACTTACAGTATGCTGCCAAGCTTGCCTCAGAAAAATGTGTTTTATGTCCAAAACTGTTAAGGGTAATGGCAAGGAGGCAGATGAGAACCAAAAAAAAGGCAAAGGGCTTAAGCTAGGCTGAGTCAAAAGAATGACTAGAAGAGCTCAGTTTCCTTACGTGTCATCATTGCCATTATCATCCTCCAGCAGCAGCTCTTTGCTCAATCCCATCTTCTCCAGCTCCTGGCTCAGTTTGTCCAGCTCACTAGACAACTTCTGACTCTTCAGCTTCTCCAGGACCAAATCCTGAAACAACGTCAACATGATTAGTTGCTATGCAAAGGGTGGTTGTAATTATCCAGCACTACACATTTTTTAAAGAGTACTGTAAAATTAATTTGATAAAATCCTAGTTTCAAATAGACCAGCTAAAATTCTTCATCAGTGACAACTGAGTGCAGAATTAAACTTACTAGTTTTATTTATAGGTTACTTGAAATAAGCCTGCAGAATGCTTCTTTTGGCCTTTGTCTCACTCACTGTACTGAACTACTTCTGCCAAGACTGGCGTTGTGCCTGCCTGCAGAAGGAGAGAGAATGTGCAGGCCAGGAGACACCAGCCCATCTCTGTGAAACACAGGGGACACCAGCAGAGGGAGTTCTCACCTCTGTGCTAGGACAAAAAGCCCTGCCAGCACTGGCACACACACAGAGGAGCAGCAGGAGCATGGAAGTCTCCTGAGGTATTATGGTTAGGATGTTATTACCAAGGATCTTGGTAACAGGGTCAATGGTGAATAGTGCACTGAGTTTCTGACATATGGTAAATTACTGCCCAAGATTTCAAAACTGTAACTACATTTCAGTGTAAGAGACAGGACACCTCTGGACACTGGAGTTTGGTCACTTACTCTGGTATCTACTGATGCAGCCTGGTTTCATTCAGGTTTCTTTGGGAAGAAACTAAAGCACAACCCAACAAGGAAATCATACAAGAAGACAACTTGGCAGCACTGAAGGTATATTGGGACAATGCTGTGCTGTTGTGCCAGTAAAGTGGTTTGTGTGGAAATGGCCTGGGGAGACAGTGCCAGCCTGCATTTCTAAAAAGGACAAATTTCTTTTGGTGCATAGCTAATTGTGAAGATCCCTACCATTTAAAATTCTCTGAAATACAAATGCGCTGTTAGAGATCTTCATTGCTCGTGTTTCTGCTAAAAGTTTTCTTAACACATGAAGAAAGAACAAAAAAGCTACTGAAAAATTTAAAAAAGAAAATTATCCGGAATATAAAACAGAAGTTAAGAATAAAAATTTATAAAAACACTTTGTTAAACTGTAGCTATTCAATAGTCCTCTGAAATCATGAATTTAGCCATTAATTCATTCGCATGGCAAGGTAAAAAAACATATGGTTAAGGACAGTGCCAGTTCAGTGATCTGTGAAAAGGTCCCTTCAACATTCATGAATTGCTTCTGCAGGATTCACAGAAAGTAACTAAGTGAAAGAAGATGGGCTACTGCATGGGTCTGCACTACTGGAAATCAGCAAAAGTCTGAGAATAGAAAGATAATAAAGGAAGCCTCTTAGAAATTATATTGTTTTATTAATTTTTGAGGAAAGTTGGATAGAAACAAAACTTGGGACTGTGTCAAGTATTTCTAACAGTTTACTTCTCCTCAAAATTACACTAATGCTTCAAAAACTGAAATAAAACTAAACCTTGAAGTAAGTGACTGCTTACTGTATTAATCATGCTAAACTTATCTATTTCACTGAGCTACTGCAGCACAACCCTTCTTCCTTTTAATGCTCTTTCACAGGAAATCCTACTTCTGGCAGGACAACAGCAGCCTGGACAGGGAACAAGAGCAAGTTACAATAAACTGAATTTGCTCACAGGCTACTTATAAGAGTGTCAGGTTCCAAGACACACACCTTGGATTGCCAATGTCCTAATGCACAGTGCAGGGAGAGATAACTGCTGCTCAGCACGCTCTCAGCAGTGAAGCATTTGGGGGAAGATGCTGTAAGATAGCTGTAAAGCAAAATCTTGGTGCAGCTTGTTTAGGATAGTCATTTGGGATGGTTTTGTCTCCTTCAGAACAGGGATATCAATGTGTCCTCAGCAAGTGCTATAAATTTCTAGACCTGAGAGTCAATCTCCACTGCAGGAGCTCTCAAGTTAGCAAACAATTTTGTGGTCAGTTAGAGAAAGTATCAGTGTCTTTGGTTAACAGGTACCCTATAGCTGTTCTAAAATTTTATTCTGCATGAAAAAAAAGACAACATTTTGAGACTCTGTATTGTGGACACAAAATGGAATACTGCACAACTGCACCAAGTGCAGTTCTTGGCATGTTCCACTTTCCAAGGCAACACTTGCCAGTGACTGTTGTTAAGGCTGTTAAGACCTGTGGAAAAGATATATCCCTTTAGAACTTCACTGAGCTGATAAAAAAAAAGCTTCATAAAACCCATAGAATTATTTTGCTTACCTCTCTCAGTGTAGCTAGTGTTCTTTTATCAATTGTAACTTGCTTTAGGAGGTCTTTATTGTCCTTTTCAAATTCTTTCAGTTTACTAGATGAATCTCTGAATCGAGCAATTTCTTTTTCTAGTGTCTTGTTTTCCTTCTCAGCCACTGCCAACTTTACTGTACTGTCATCCAAAATAGCATCTTTCAGCTCCAATTGCTGCCAAAGCCGTTTTGTTTCTTTTTCTAGCATTTTTTTGTCTTTCTCTAGCTGAGACATTCCTTGTTCTAGGGTTTTGTTTTCCTTTTCTAACCTCTCTAGTCGTTTGGCAGAAACCTTCAGCTCTTCAAGGTTCCTCTGGAGGACCTGATTTTCAGTCTCCATTCCTTGAACTTCTTTTTCTAATTCCTGGATCTTTTTACTGCTATTCTCCACAATTTGCTGAAGTCTCTGGTTTTCAGAATTGATACTCTGATAGCTTAGCTCCAGCCTCTCGGATTTCTTGTTCATTGCTTTTAACATTTCCACATTCTTTCTTAAGTCCTCTTTCTCTCTCTCCAAATCTTTATTTTCTGCTTCTATTTGTGCCATTTTTGTGCTGGTAAATCTCATGGTCTCTACCACTCTTCTGAGCTCCAGATTTTCTTCATCCAATTGCTTGTTGTCCCTTTCAAGGTCACTAAGCCGAATGGATATATTTTGTAATGTGTCCAATGATTTTCTCAGTTTCCTATTTTCCACTTCCAGATCACCATTCTCTTGCTCAAGAACTTCCACTTTTTCTGTCACTATTTTCATCACTGCTGCCTTTTTTGTGAGCTGTTCATTCTCCCTCTCTAGCCGGTGGAGCTCTTTTTCCATTTCTTCCACTCTTTCCACTTTTTCTCTAACCTGGTCAAAATCCTTTTGCAATTGTTTCTTCTCAAATTCCAGCTTGCTCAGTTTGCTACTCGTCTCAGTTACTGTTTCATGAAGGATTCTATTCTCTTTCTCAATATCTTTTACTCTTGCCTCACTGCTCACTTGTGATCTTTGTCGCAGGGATAAGACAACTTGATTAAGATGATCATTTTCTTGTTTAAGGTCCTTTATCTACATAAACAGTCGTGCAAATGTTATTCATCTACCCTACAAGTGTGGTACAAATTAGTCCTAAAGCAAAGAGATGATCAACAAAATCATATCCATTTAATCCAAGACAAATTTCTCAGCAAATTACTGACTATAACCAAGAACCAAAACTACTGAAAAACATTGTTACCTCTGGTAACTCATGATTTTAATAAATTAAAACTGTGCTACATTCCTGCTACCATCCAAGAAGGCTGGGGCAGAAAGAGAAAGCAGACAGAGAACCTTCAGAGAACATCCTGGAGAAGATGCTTTGTTACAAATCATTCTTAATAGAGGGTATCTTTCTATCTAGGTTTACCTTCATTTTTGGGATCTGAAGACTGAAATTATCTCTGGTAAGGTGCCAGGAACCTCAGAATACTTGAAAATGTAGAGCAGTTACAGATGTCATTAAAGACACACTTCCTGTAAGGACAGTACACTTACCCCACTGGTCAAATTTCAGCTGATGCAACTGTAATTTAGACTGCAATTTGCATTTTATTCTTATACTAGACAATATCCACACTAATCAAAAGGGCCTAGACCTGAAAAAAATCACAAACTGCTTTTTTTTAACAACTGGGAATAGTTCTTGTTTTACTTCCTGCCCTACCTTCAAACCATCTATTAATTCCTGCCACAAAGACTCTATTTGTTCTAACTAAAATGTAAGACTTTGATGGTAAAGTGCAGTTTCTCAGGGAGAAGTCTGGGTAAAAATCCTTCAAGATGAAAAGTACTACACAAATACGACATTTTACTATTTAATTTTCACCTCACAAAAACTTAAGAGTAAATTTTAATACAGGTTGTGAATATTCAGACCAGTCTCTAATGATCTGTGTCTGTATTTTTTCCATTTGTCAAATTAGAACAGATGATACTTGCACAAACCTGTAACGAGGGAGTTTTTCAGGCATTGCACATGAACTGCAGTGGTAAAAGCTGAAGGGCAATTAACATGTCAATCCAGAAGATATAAGTACTTTCTCAGCATCTCTTAAATAGAGCAAAAGGGTTGGCTGGCTAAAGAACCTCAACCAAACCAGTCACACCATACAGGGAGTGGAAGACCAATCTTCAGCAACAAAGTGAGGATCTATTTGCACATCCTAAAAACAGTTGATATTGCACTTAGTAAGATCCAAGGGCTTTTTTCCCTCAAGGGGGAATGTCTGTTCGTACAAAAGCCTGAAGATCCCCTAACGGTAACAAGAGAAGGAAGCAGAAAAACATGCTGGGCTTTTACACCTGAAGAAGCTTTTAACCTGGATTTGAACAAGTTCAACCTTCACTTAATAGCTCTCAAATTGCCTTATCTCCCCGAGAGAACCAGATGCTCTAAATGGCATCACTGAATTACCATTACTGAGCACATGTTGTTATATTACATTTGAGAAGTTCATACCTGTCTGTCTTTGTCAGCTTTTAGAGTCTCCATGACAACTTGTAGCTGCTCTTTATCTTTTATCAGCTCCTCACTCAAGGTCTCCAAGTCTTGATTGCTTTGCTTCTCTTTTTCAATTTGATTTTGCAACTTCTCAATCTGTGTGAAGAGAACACACCAAAGCACATCAACCACAGCTTGACACAAGGACTCTTTAAGTCATTCTGAAGACCAGAGAGAAATGAGACAGGGACTAGGGCTGAAAGATAAAATCCCTCTCTCCTGCAGTTACCAGTCTCAGAGGAGGAAATTGACTGTCTTGTTTTTCTCACAGGGCTAAGAATCTTTTTCATACCTTTTAAGATCAGAGCATAAAAGGTACAGCATTAAGAAATGCTTAGTTCACCTGCCTGCTGAATGTCCTGCTGTGCTCTTGTCAACAGTGATTAAGTTTCTGGTGCTCCCCTTCCTGGGGAACTTGCCTCCTCCTACCCTCTCCATCACTGATGGTCTTACCCTACCAGTGAATGCAGACAAGGTGAGCAACAGCACTAAAAGAACAAAACACCAACCTAAAACAGGAACAGAGGAAAAACACTAAAGCACTAGAGTGACAAAGTTTATGCTCCCACTCTCTATGCTCTGTTGGCCTTCTTTCCTCAGCAGGTGACAATACTGTATTTAAAAGATTTGTGAATAAGGCTCCAATCCAACAACAAACAAAGTTTTCTTACTTATTCATTTGGAAAGTTGTACTTGTTATACATGAAGAACAGAAAAGCAGTAGCTCTTCAGCACTCAGAACCAAGAGGTTCTGGGAACTATACTCCCCAAGTCAGGAAATAATTCCTTTTTAAGCTTGCAAAGTACTGTGAGCACCTACAGCTCTGTACAAGCATCAGCTCATTTTTGTTTTGGTATTATCAACTCTGCCAACAGTGAACATGTCAATGAAAGGGGTATTAAACCTAATTCTTACAAGTGGGAAATAGCTGGAGGCTGGGCTCTGCCTATGTCAACATGCCCCTCATTACAGGAAGTGTTTAAACAAGCAGGGGCTGCCCAGATTGGAGATAAGGAAGGCTCAGCAGTCAGAAATGTAGCCAGGGGGAGGTTCATTGGTCTCAAAGCAGCTGTTCAGAGAAAGCTGCAACAAACTCAGTAGCTCAGCAACAGCTGATCTTCATCTGCACTTCCCAGAAAACTGAAGGCAAGTAAGACTGTTTACAGCTTTTTCAAGAAGTCAGAAAGGCAGAGACAACAGACAGGTACTTTCAAAAAGCATCAACTGCTACTACTTGAGTGTGTCTGGAAGGAGAGTTTTCTAATATTAGCCTCCTCTGAAAACCTTGTAAGAAAGGGGAAAAAAAATGTATGTGACTTTTCCTATATAAGGCCTCCTCTTGTACTACCTGAATAATCCTGTTTCGGCTACATGATCCTACCAACCAGATCAGCAGATAAGCATATTCAAACAACAATTTTTGAAAGTCTCAGACAGTAGATGAATTCTCACCTCAGTTGAACGACTTTAGGGAGACAAGATATTACTATGGATATCTCAGGAAGTCACCAAAAGAACCCAAAGACACAAAACATTTGAGAAAAACACTTCTTTATCTCTTGTCCTCTGACTTACACATGCTTAACTTTAACACTCCTCCAGACCCCTTGCACTCTCCCCTGCCCACTGTAATAAACACTTTGCAACAAATCAAAGACTTTGCCTATTATTTTCCCTGGCATATCTTGCTGTATTTTAATGGGGAATCACAACTGTTGGCATCACTACAGTGCTGTAACAGGAGGTGCCCACAGGAATCTGCCTGGGGCAAAGCCAGAGGTTGACCACAGTTGTTCAAGTGATTTAAATTGCTGTACACCACAGGTATCTGCTGAGTGCTTTCTATGCCTCCATCTCCAATTTTAGGCAAGTAAATGAGAGCAGGATTGAATTACTTATATACAACAGGTCATAAATAGAAGTGTGGAAGGAACAGTAGAGTGAACTTTATCTTTGCAGTTTTCCTTGTTCACAAAAGAAAGAGAACAAGCAAAACTGATTGCAACTTAGCAAACTAATCTCTCCAGAAGATGGAATGATCCAGGGCTGGATACTGTTCTCCCTGGAAGAGAAATGGGCTTGGAATCTAGGAATCCACAAGCAGCATTTCATATCTAGGTGCTTTCTCCCCTTGACCTTCAAGGCATTCAGCTAGCTCACAGGCAAGCCAAACAGAACTGAAATCATTGCATCAATGTCTCACAGGTTACAGCAGTAATGGGAAAAGGAGAAACAAGCTTATATTCTGGATAATTTATGAATGGTAGGAATGTGTAAAAATCCAACATGAAGGTGCTTTATACTCTAGAGTAAGAAGCATCCTTTTTCCCCAGCAGTACTTGGCTCAATTCATCAGAACTGAGGATTCAATAACTAGTCAGACAAAAATAAGGCTTAGGTAGTTGGAGGCAAACTGAGCTGTGTGTTTCACAAGGACAAGCACTGAGCCAGTGTTTGAGCTAAATGTAATCACAGTTAATAATAGAGTGCAACACACACATATATATAAGTAAATTTACAAAGTGATGACCTACATGTTTGTTACAAAGATTGAAAGAATGAGATCTTTGCACAGAGAGAGACACTAGAGAATTTGTAACAGCCAAGAGGACAAGAAAAAGAAAATGCAGATCTAGGACTCTGGACAGCAAGACAGACATTTAGAAACTGCAGAATTGTGAATTGATGAATTCAACAGTACAATCTGACAGGGACAAAGAGACACTGAAAACCAGCTTTTAGTTAACAAGAACAATCACTTTTTCTTATAGTGATGCATATAAGCAGGCAGTGAAGCAGAAGGCAATAAACAAAATTATTGGAACTGAATTGCATTAGAATGCAATTAAATAGATGGGACCAAAATCATGGTCAGTCTTATGGGGATCACAGGCAAATTCCTGAAACTCTCATCATTCAGGATTGCTGCACAGCCCTGCGTTTAAAAAAACTAAGAGCTCCATTTCTTCCTGTGAACAAATTACCTTTTTGCTAAGTTGCTGATTTTCCTTTTCCAGTTCCACAAACTTTAGGCTGCTCTCTCTGGAGGTCAAGGAGGCATCTCTCAGCTCTTGGATTGTGTTCTGCAAGCTCTGATTATCCTTCTCTAGCTTCAGTATTCGACTTGAAGCACATTCATTCAACTCAAACACAAAGGACTTTCTGGCTGTTGAAACGTGAGAAGCAGAAGGTGGCACTGATCAATACACAAAAGTCTCATTCTGAGGTCTGCAAGATCAACTTGAGTGAAGATTATTGCTGTTGGTCTTAGAATATCAGCTTGACTGCTATGTAAATACTTGGTTAAAAACAACCCATTTGCATAGATAACCATTAATATCTTTAATAAATAGAGTACTTTCTGAATAGCCAGCCATTTCAAAAGTTGCTTACTTTCTTAACTCTTGCTTTAGTCATGTTGGGAGCATGTCTAATGTTAGTAACAAAATATAATTTGATATCATCCCACACTTTCATCATATAGGAAATAAACTGAGGCAGAAAGTAAACACCTGCTAGTGAAAACCCAGATATTCATCTACATTTAATCATAGAAAAAAAAATACTACAAAATGCTTATTCCAGTGCTTATCTTTACAGCTTCTTCATCAAGGGTATGCTGAATCAGAGAGTATAATTTACTGCTAGGTACACAGGCACAGGACACCCATCAGAATGATGATCTGAGAAGTGTCCAAAGTTGAAATCTTAGAACTAAAAAAATGATTCAAGTTTTACAGAGATGTTATTTTACTCAATGCTTATAGACCAAAAGTCTCACTACCTCTCAGCCTCAAAATCCATCACCTGAGCCTCACCACTGTGTTAATTTCTCTGCCCAGCATTTGAATAATTACAAGAGCAACCTTCTTGTTCACATGAAGTAATTACTACCCATGATCTAAAAATCACATTTCATATGAAATAGACTTTAGCACTGTCTTTAAATCTAAGAAAATTAATAACTCCTAAATAAGCACTACAGCACACTGAGTACTTTAAGCTGGCAGCTTTCTGAGATTGGTAAATTCCTGTTTGTCTCTTTTATGAAGCATCACCTGGAAGCTTTGGTCTAGTGAAGATTCAAATAGTTAACATTAACTAAATACTCCAGTTGAGTTCTGTTCTGAAGCCCACCTAAATTACTTTTCCCTGTGCTTATTTTAAAAATTATTTTTAATAAAACCCACCAAACTAGCTGGTAAAATCTTCTATCTGCCACCATTGCAAACTCACTTTGATATCCAGGACTGGGATATTTTCCAAAAGAGTTCTGCAGTCTGACTATTTGTACAAACAGGCTGCATTCAGAACAGCAACATGGATTGAAATAAAACTTCTTAAAGAGAATTACTGGAAAATCCGAACAGCACTTCCATGAAACAGAAGTCCAAAGTTAAATGTTGTTAAAAAATAAAAAAATCCAGCTTCCTTCACCTACTGAATACAAGTTTATGGATGTTCTCAGCAGCTCATTCTTTTTATTTGGTTGATCAGAGAGTTTCTGATGCTCCAGGGCTAAAATGCTAAACATCAGTGCAGTGATGAATCAAGCAAATTTTGGAAGTTGTTCGATAGAAATTAGTAAATGAGAGTTAACAAAATAAAACTAGCATTCTTCCTTCTATTACATCAATAGCAAAAGTAAACCAGTAAGGGAACAAAACCTAGTATTTTAAACAGGCCATAAATTTCAGGTATTTTTACATTTTCCTGAAATACTGTTCATCAAAATTTCTATATTTTGACAGAACTGAGTTTTCATCCCACTAGCACATTGAGCAATATCCTTGATGACACAGAAGGAGCAATAGAGTGACATTCATTTCTCAGGCTAACAAACCTGCTTTGCAAGATTATTATTTAGAAGTAACAATTAAATAGCCATTAATCTTAGTAAAGAGAACTCAGATCTTAGACAGCAAGAAGATTTCAGACTTGGTGTCAGCCATACACACAGCTGTTTTACAAAACAAAGGTATTCTAGACAGTTTCACTGAAAACATCTGCTTACTCTAATTTATTCCTTTGTCTTCAAGTTCAACAGTTCCTGGTACACAAAGCCAAACATTCAAGTCTTAGCAAAATAAGGTGAATACTCAATAAAAGCTGCATGTTGAATTAGAGGAAATAGCTTGTATTTCCCAAGTTCCACTTAGAATTTAGGCTGGTATGATAGACAAAATAAATGTTAAACAAGAAATCAATGTTAAAACCTGTCCAATGAAGAAAGAATTAGTTATGTTTGTGATAGTTACGGAAATCAAACAAACCACTCAAAGAAAAAAAAATCAGCCAGTTATTTTAACTGCACACATTTTTCAGTATCTAGTAAAAATAAATGACTTCAGCATACATTACTTCCTGAGACTTAAAGACCAGTTAATTGTCTGTATTAACTGTACTAAAGAATACTAAAGACCACAGACTCCACCCAACCATTCAGTTAGAAACATTCAATGTGACATTTCTGCTGTGTCATTTGCAGAGCTTTCTTTTTTTTTTTTAAATTTTTATTAAGGTGTGATACTTAAAAGTCACTTTCTCAGTGATGAACAAAACAAAAGCAAAACATCTTGATGCTTTCAAAAGAAAGTGAAAGGAAGATGAATACATTTTACACATTCAAAAAAAATCGGGGTAAAAGTCAAATGGCTGAACAAGGGAAGCTTTCCAATCCGGAATTCAACAGAAGTTCCCATCTCAGTCAACCAATCTGTTTATTCTGAAACAGACCACAAACACCACAGCTACCCCAGCTGGTACTCACTATCTGCAAGATCAGTGCTTTTAGACAGTTGCTCTAGTTCCCAGCCTAGGTGTGCAGACTCATTCATGCTCTGTTTCTGTGCAATCTCCAAGACCATGTTCTCCTCCAGCAGCTCTTCAATTCTCTTCTTGTCTGTGTCCCGGTCCTGTGCCAAGACACACGTGAATGAAAGTGTGGTCAGCCCATCTGTAATGTTCTAGGCTGAGCTGCTACAAGCACAGTGCATGTTGAGGGTAGAAGAATCTCCTTAAACACAGTGGTTTTATAATGAAATACATCCCCAGCATTAAACGTTTGCTGTGGGCTCCCTATATAAGCCACAGAAAGCAAAGCCCAACTGGCCCTGTTCAGCACCAGCTCTGGTCCATGGTACACTTGGAGAGAGGGGGATGGCAGGGACACTACAAGCCAGGACTAGTATGGCAGACTGGATTCAAGATGCCTCCAGAACTAAGCTCTTCCAAAACATGTAGCATGTTTTGCTGACACACTGGAAATTCTTCAGATAGAACCTTGAATTCTGCAGAGCTTAAATTTATCATATCGAACTTGGACACAGTCATATGGATCAGCAACTAATGCCTGCCTTGTAATTTGAATTTAACTCCTGAAAACAGATCTGGAGAATGAATCTATTGTTGCTTCTTGTGACTATCTGAGACATTTGCTTTTGTGAGAACAGAAATGCTGCCTCAGTGGTTCTCAAGTTGTCAGAAACCACAACGAAAAATTCATCAAGTCAGAGAAAATTCATCAATTTACCCAGAAAACCATGCAAAATCTCCAGCAACTTTGGAAAAGCTGAGCATGACATAACCTTTACAATATCCTAAATCACAGAATCATAAAATTATTTGGGATGGAAGGGACACTAAAGATTATGCAGTTCTTGCCTGGAAGGGACACTTCCCACTAGACCCCATTGATCAAAAGCCCTGTCCAATCTGGCCTTGAGCACTTTCAGGGATGGGGCTTCTCTGGGCAACAACCCCTTTCAGTGCCTCAACACCCTCACAGTAAAGAATTTCTTCTTCCTACTATCTAATTTTTAGTTTGAAGCCATTCCCTCTTGTCCTATCACCACATGCCCTTATAAAATATCTCCCACCATCTTTCTTTTAGGCTCCCTCCAGGCACTGCAAGGCAGCTATTAGGTTACCCTGGAGCCCCCTCTTCTCCAGGCTGGGAAATCCCAATTCTTTCAGCCTTTGCTCACAGGAGAGGTGCCCCATCCCTCTGATCATCTTAGAGACCCTCCTCTGGACTCACTCTAACTGGCCCATGTCCTTCCTGTGCTGAGGACCCCAGAGCTGGATGCAGGTCTCAGTAGAGGGAAGTGAAAGGGCAGAATCCCCTCCCTCAGTCTGATGATCATGCTGCTTTGGATGCAGCCCAGGGCACCATTGGCTCTCCGGGACCTGCAAATCCACGGCAGTGCACTTGACCCCTTAGACAATGGCATAAATGAAGATATTAAGTAACAATGGTCCCAGTATGGATCCCTGAGGAACACCCCTTGTCACTGATGTACATCCAGATTCAGTCATCCAACACAGCATCCTCCACATTTTTATTTCCAACAGAACCTGCTGAAAGCCCTGTATAGATAAACCCACAAGAATTCAAACCGTGGTGGGATAAGATGTGGACTGCTAAGTAAAATACAAGAGATAAAAGAGTATTTAGTATTTCTAGTGGGTTTATGAAGTCCAATGTTGTTTTTTGTTTGTAGACAACAGTCTCTCAATTATTACCTTTCCTTATTTATGAAGCAATAAGCCATATCTCTGATTTATACATGTAGAAATTTTGGAACTTTGTGACTTTTACAGTGAAAATAGATTCTTAAAGACTCTGTAATGGCTGGGGATATTGTTTCCAACAAAAAAGACTACTTACTAGAGTAGATTTTATTTCCTACATCTAAGAGATTTCTACTTGAACAGATTTCAGTATCTCCATAACAAAATATATGAAAGCAGTCTGTATTTTGAAATTGTGACATACCTTCTGCATAAAATAAAACTCAGTGCCATACAAAGTAGCATTGGTATACACTGTTAACATTACACTTTTTCAAGAATTAATGTACAGAAAGTTTCATCTAAAAACTCTTCAAAAGCACTACTGATTTATTTGCCTGTCTTCACCAGTTTCTGTGACTTGATTTTGTAACATAAGGATAAAAACGAAAGTTCTAAAAATTAGCATAATGAAAAAGAAAGTGCATACCAGCTCTACATCATGAAGTTTGGATTTCAGCTGCAAATTTTCCTTCTCTAATTCATGCAGCTTATCACCCCGAGCTCTTGCCATGGTTAACTGTTCTTCCAGCATGGCCTTTGTTTCAATTAATACAATGTTGTCCTCTCTTAATTCCTAGGTGAAAAAAAGTAACAGTGTTAATTTATTACCATCTTTTCATAGACAAAGTGATTTTCATAAAGTGAAATTGCAAAAAACAAGAAGGAAATCTGACATGTTTGTTTCAAAGAAAGACTTCAACCTAATATTTTAATGAGAGACGACAGTATGTTTTATTACCTTTGATAATTTGATTTATTGCCTGTTTTTACTTATGCAAATAAATCTAATATTTCTTAGAGCTTTTTCCTGAATTTTATAAGCTAAACAGAGTTTCTTCTGCTTTATATGAGGCTAGATCAAGAGGAGCACACAGAAGAGCAACTGTTCTATTCCAATTCCATTGTTACAATACCAATTCCTTTGCCAATTCATCATCCCTTATATTCCCAGCTTCAAAATAGATTATTTACTTTGAAGGGATGGGGAACAGTATCCATCAATACATTCAAAATCCTCATTGCTGTTTCAGTACACTCATGTGCAAATGTCTTTTCAATAAAATTTCTCTCTCATTAACAGAATCCTAATTCACCTTAACAGTAGAAGTTGCTTCACACTTATCACTGAACACTCCCAGCCACTTCCCCACTAAACACATGAACTAATTACTCATTAGAGCTTTTGGATCTGGTTTTACTGAGTAGAAGTTTAATTTATTACTTTGCTGTAGCCACAGCATTAGAAACAAGTTAATTACACTGCACTGCAACTGCTCCTTGCAAATAACAAATGAAACAGTGGATTCAAGTATCTTATTCTGGAAACATGAAATATCCAACATGAAAACTGGCCATGAAATGTTGGTCATGTTTTAAACACATTTATCAAATATGTCTTATTTTAAGCCATAATAACTCACTGCTAGCTTTCACTTTTGTTGATCCTCAGATAAACCTTGAGTCCAAGAGGAATGTTCTATGGCAGAAATGCATCAGCATTTCAAAGATTAAATGGATACAGTAAGGAATTTTTCCCAGATGAGTTACAACTGGGCAAGAAGCAGACTGATTCTCTACAGAAACTTTGTCATTCTCTGATTTCCTCCCTTCTCTCCCCATCCATTCTGCTGTTCCAATGAAATATACAAAACCAGAAAATGTGCAAACAGGACAAAATGCTTGACAAGTTTATTCCTGGATAACTGACTTCAAATATGATGTCTCTGCTGACACAGTGCTCCTGTCTGGTCTCTCAGACCACAAACAGCCAAACCAAGTAGATTCCTGAAAGATCACCAGGCATGAGAAATCACTTTCACAGCCTAATCAGCAACTACAGTCTCATTTTTTGGGGTGGAATCAGCCTTAAGAAGCCTTATACAGCTCACTTATTTAAAAAGCAAACAAAAAGAAATGAAAAAAAGAAAATACAGATGTAAAGAATGAGTTAAGACTGTCTCATGACAACCACTCCCTCTGTCTTTTGACACTACAGGGGGCTATCATTTAAAAGCCTTTTATAGTCATAGTTGTTTGTTGAGTTTGACTGTATATGGCATAATACGGAAAGTCTATCTTATGCAGTACCATACTGCCCTTGATCTCTCAGTGGGTCAGCTACCAACTTGCAAATCATGAGACAAAAATTTCCCTACTATAATGGCACTAAAAGGACAAGTATGTCAGTGTTTGTGAAGAGGTTCACCTTCAATTAAAATGTCTGAGTAGGCAAGTAACTAAAATAACAATAATACTGAAACACTAAGGTTACAGGATCTGCATTTTGGGCCAAGTCTGAGCTAACAGGGTCACTTTAGGGTGGGCAAACTTAAAAGGCTGACACTAAACAGATGACAGACTGGAAGAAATGCATGGCACAAAAACTGCTGGGTGTTATGGAAGCTGCCAGAATATCTGTAATGAAACAGCAATGTGCCAAGAGTTTACTTTGCTAGATCACCACACTCAATCTGGACCACAGCCCTAAGAACTAAAGTAGTGTCTGACCTCAAAGACATGACCTCATAACTATCCTTAAAACTGCCTACCAAGCAAGAACTAGTTATTTTAGTGTCTCATCAAGAGTCAAACTATGTGCCAAGTATATACACATATGCAGGCTCTGGTACAAACCACACACCAGTGGGAACGGCAGTATATGGAAAACTGAAGCACTTTCCATTGAGCACCCAGGATGGGCAGTCATGCCAGTTCAAAGTAGTTCTGATGAAATATTAAATTAATAACCAGGTGGAAATGCCTGCTGTGACGAGGCAGACATTGCTCACTCTCAGATTACCATGATCTGAGGTTGTCTTAATACTGAAAAGTTCATATAATTTAAATAATTAGTCCATGGGAGCTTCGTAGAGTTACATCTCAAGGCCTGGGAAGCAAAGATGCCCTAACCAAAGCATGTCAGCACTAACATCTCCCAGAAGCTGCAGAAATAACACAGCTGACCTGAACATCTATCTGGCTACAAATCACACTTGTTAGACAGCTGGTGGTGGTCATGGGATGGTGCTCCTTCCATGGAATTAAAGTTCATTTTTAATTGAATTAACAAATTCACCAACATTATTTTATAGCTCTAAATTTCTTTTAAAATCAGCAACAAAAACAGTTGGCTGCGGATATTTTTTTTTGTTTAATACACTGAGTATAACTCAGCTTTTGCAGTTTCTAAAATCAATTACATACTGTGGTTTGATGCCCTATAAACTATAACTTAAAATAGCTTTAAGAATGTGCACTGTGCTTAGTTACAATTAACTCTTGTGCTAAGTGGTTGCATGATCAGGGTGTGCTGCTGCTGTGAAGCATTTTCAGAAACTAAAGTAGCAATGAGATTGTTTAAATCTGAAAAGAGAGAATTTGCACGTGCATCCAGACCCAATCCAAACCTTTGCCTTCTGGCAGTTCAGAAGCTGTTGTTACTGAGCCACAACACAGTTAATATCTTGTGATAATCAAACATTCAACACTCATAAGATAACATACATGAAATACTTTTGCCTATTTTTTTTTTTTTTTAATGACAAGAGACTCCTCCTGTCATCCCGCATAGAAATTTTATTATGGTGAGAAGGAGGAAAACTGGGCAAAGCATACTCCTTGGCCTTGAAAAATAATCTCATCCCGTGGAACAGCAAAAGGTTCAGTGGAGATGAATCCTGGAAGGGAGTTTAGCACTGCAGAAAAGCACCTCTGTGGAGGAAGCCCTGCACTGAGCTGCTCCTTCACATTCACAGTTGTGACCTCATTAAGCCACATCAGCAGGAAGGCTCCAGATGACATTAATGTTCCTTGAACAATGGTTCAACTAAAATGTCACTCCTGAATAATTTGACAAGACATACAAAGAAGGAAAGCACCACACAAGCCCTAAATGTGTTATACTGACATACAGACTTGAACCTTCGCACTCCTGCAATACCAGGAAGGAAAAGATTTTAAGAACTCATTTAATAGCTTTCTGTATTGATGCACAACATTAAATCCTCTTTTTCTTCTCACCTACCAATCTGGGACTGCTTATTAACAACCCTGTCAAGACCCTATGAGCCTTAAGGTACCACATTACCACAGAAAACTAGCTGATACTGAACACACCTACATTTTCATTGTGTGCTCTGGATGATTTGTTCAGGTCTTCAGAGTTAAGAGTTTAGCAAGCCATTGGCAACTAGTAAATGCCATGAAATGACTAATCACTGTACTGTCTAAAAGTAAAAATCTCTACCATATTACATCCCTGAACAAATCTAAGCAGAGACTACACTGACCCCAGACATTCTTCTTTCAGTGGGGCAGAGGACTTGAGTCAGATTTGACAGAAAACTGAGGCCCCATGGAAAGCTGGATACTGGCTAATATTCACAGCCTTTGTGCTACTCTATGACCATAAAAACAGAATAGGGCCCTGTGGAATCCCCTGAATGTGCCAGCCCAAGACCAATGGAGTTTGCCTGCTGCTCAATGCTGTCAGTCCATGGCTGAGTCCAAACTTGATCAATGATGGGAGAGGGAGTGGTGAGAATGTGAAACTTGCTGTCTATTCTAAACCACACAGCACCCTGCAGACAGCTGCAATCCTGTTGGCCATCAGAAAAGCTCAGCAGTGACTTTTGCTAAAGGTCACACTGTGGCTCCAAATTAGATATGTGCCAGATAACTGGGAAATATTCCTGATCCCACTACTGTATTCATGCTGATTGTGGTAGGCCAAATGGCTAGTATGGGGCTGTGTTTTGGATTTGGCTGAACACAGTGTTGATAATAAAGATATATTTTTGTATATTGCTCAGTAGGGTTCACACAGAGCCTTCTGTGCTGCCATGCTGGTGAGGAAGTTGGGGGTGCATTGGAAGGTGGGAGGTGACACAGCCAGGACAGGTAACACAAACTGACTGAAGGGATATTCTAGACCATATGGCATTATGCTCAGTACATAAAGTAGGGAGAAGAAGATGGAAGGGGAGGACATTTGGAGTGATGGTGTTTCACTTTCCGAGTTACCATTACACATGATGCTCTCCTGGAGATGGCTGAACACCTGCCTGTCCATGGGAAGCAGTGAATTCCATGGTGTGCTTTGCTTGTGGCTTTTGCTTTCCCTATTAAACTGTCTTCATCCCAACCCATGAGTTTTCCAGCTTTTACCCTTACAATTCACCCTCTAATCTCACTGGTGGGGAATGAGTGAATGGCTGTGAGAGGCTTAACTGCTGGCTTGGGTTAAACCATGACAGTATTGCAGGGAGGCCTCCCTGGAGAGCCAGCACTCATCTCTGACATTCCACAGTTCCACCAAAAACTGACAGGGTGGAAGAGAGAGTGAGGAGAGTTAGAAGAAATTTGAAACTAACATGAAAGTCTCTTAACTGAATGCTATGTTAAGCAAGATTAGCAGTGCAGGACATGCAGACAGCAGTGTAGGAAATTGCTGGCTCTGGGACAATCAAGAAGGCTCCTCACTTGACCTCAGATGAAGGGGACACAAAGACTCCTCTCTGAGCTCCAGGTAAATTAGCTGAGCAGCAGGTAAAGCTAAGCACCTCCAGTGCTCAGGGAATGCCAGGATGGCTCACTGATAGCCAGTGTGCCAGAGTACAGCATGACTGATTTGCCAGCTTGAGGGAGGAAAACAGAGAGAGGCAGAGCTTCATACTTCCTAATGCAAACTGGGAATTACCAAGAGGCAAGACAGGCTTTTTGCAGTCTATTACTACATTTAATAACTATCCACTTTAGTGAACCTATTCATAAGCTAGCTGCCCCCTTAGGTTAAAGAAGGGGGGGAAAAATCACCTACAAAGTAGAGTTTATAGAGCAGAAAAATAAGGTCTATGCTCTCAGCCAGAGGCCTGGCAACATCAGTCTTCTACCTCAGACTTGGGATTTTATCTAATTATAGTGAGGCTGTCAATTGCTGAACCTCCATTTGTTCAGCAGTCTGGATGTTTATTTAACTTTGGCTGAAGTCTTCGTATGTGGATTATTGGGAGTTTTGGTGTGAATTCCTCAAAGAACTGAAAGAACAGAAAGTAAGAGCAGTCCTACCTAATCTTAACATCAGCCATGCTGAGCCAGTGAGTTTGGCCGGGTGACCTCTAAGATCTTTTGCAACCTAATTCAATTAATAATACCAGGATGGGCATAGCTGAATAACTGACATTACTGCTGGAACAAAGCCACACACTTCTCATTGACATACTCCACTCATGACACTAGGGAGGATCCAAATTTTTTCTCCTTTCTACGACAAGTAACAGTTGCAAAAAGGGGTGGCTAGAATTTGTCATCTGAGGTCATCCTTAAAAATGCCATTTTAACAGCAGTTGCATCTGCTACAAAGTCCTAAGAAAAAACATCCAAACATTCACTTAATTAATTTATAGATAGCATTTAAAATGTTGGTCCAAGGAACAACTCTGGAACAGAGGTAATTTACCTAAAGCTAAACTAAAGATCTGGATTCTAGAAAAAACAACCAGAAAAAGTCTATCCTGCTTAGACACATAATGCTTACATAAGCAGAGTTCTTTAAAACTAATGGGTTGTGGGCACAAGTACTTCCTCTACTGAAAGAGGTTTTAATGATGCTCAGTCAATAGCTATGATGTATGTTAAGAAACTTCTACTTGCTCTGATATTCTGCTATGGCCAGCTCAATGACAAATGACACACAAACTAGTAACACAACAAAAGCCAAACTTTAAGGATTACTTAGCAAATCTTTCTCCTAGTTTTCACTTGCCTCCATGCGAGCTTTGTAAAACTCCACGTCGTGAAGTTTCTCTTTGCACCGAACCAGCTCCATCTCCAGTCTCTCCACGCGGTTTGCCTTCTCTCGCAGGGAATCGAGCTCGTCTCTGTACGCTCGGGCAGAGCGAGCGTCTGAGGCAAGGTGCATGTTCTGAGAGGGATGAGCAGGGAGACAAATCTAAATTAATACTTTAGCCACGTACTTTATTTTTTTGTATTTACTTACTGATTGTAAGCATAGACAAATAGCATTCCCCTGGTTAAGGAACAAGATTTCTTCTAGTAGCCAGTAAATTCTCTACATGATAGAGAGCTTCTTCAGCCCATTGGACTTCTGACATTACTAATGCCTGATGCTGCATAAGCTTCAGGCACTACTAGGCTGTTTGCAAGCTGAACACATGAGACTGCTCTCAACAGTTAAATGGCAAGCATAGCACTGCTATGCCACAACCATAATCTTTAAACAGCTTGCTGGACTAAGTTGATTTCTCTATTATAAAAAAAGCATAGTAGTAATTTTAGCCTCACACAAACATGATTTTTTTTTTTTTTTACTAGGGAAGATTATCACAGTAAAACAAGCCCAACTCACCTCTTGCTTTATTTTTTGCAGCTCTAGGGTGAGCTGCTCAACTTCATGTTTAGAATCTGCAAGCTGCTCAGACTTCTCTTCCCTGAAAAGGATTAGAAAAATCTTAGTAATTTTTTTCTTTCCTGAAACAATATTGATTATATGAACACTGCCAGGAATCTGTAAAAGAAGAGAAAAATCTCACAGCATATTCTTTGTTATGACAGCATCATTTTCTCATGATACCATGCACCTATCATGGATCCGAGTTTGCAACTCTATTTTTATACTAAGTCCCTATGTTTAAATCTCATTGGTGCACCTGCTACCATACATAGCTTCCACTTTAAGTTAAAAAGCAGAGCTAGCAGTTGGTATTGTGGGAAGACAGATGAGACATAAAAAGAATGGAAGTAGCCATCACCCTGCACTTAAAGGTCAACTATGAAAGAAAAGATGGAACACACTACTAGCTTCCTACTGCTCTGATTTGAAAGGTCTGATTCTGGGAGCTCCTGTGGAAGCAGTATACTGGAGCCAACAAGCTCCTGCACTGTCAGGATGTCCAACACTTAATATGCAAGTCTCTCTAGAAGCACAAACCAACGGTGACTTACAGCTCCTGACGGATTCTTCTCAATTTAGCCTTTGTGTCTGCCAGCTCAACTGCAAGGTGCTGCTTTTCTTCATTAGAAAGAGGGTTGGCAGGGTTTGGTGAAGAATCTGGACTTGGTACTTTCAGAGGGCTTGGTGGCTGCTGAGACTGCAGATAATCTCTCTCTTGAGTGAGATCTACAATGACCTGGAAATACAAAAGCCTATGTAGTGCCAAGAGATAAATAGTGTATTTATGCATAGTTGTAAAAATACCTAAAGATTATTTTAAATTCAGGAAATTATTAGTCTGGCATGATACAGAATTCAAGTAACAGCCAGGAGTGAAGGTTATACATAAAAGGAAAGGAATCTCCACTATGCTCCAACCACTAATGCATTCCTCCCCCAATGTTCAAAGTAAACAGTCTATTTTCCTTGAAGAATTCATAAAAACCTGTGACAACTAACAGCTTTAACTAACACAATTGCAGTCAAAAGCATGACAGAAGATGAAAAGGCTAAAGAAGGGTAGAAAGCTCCTCCAGAGATCTGAAGGGAAAGGAACTGATGAATCAAAAAATCTAGAGAAGACAATGGAGTCCAGGAGGGTAGATGCCAATAGAGATACTAGCAAGCTCTGTCTGAACGACTGGGCAGACATGCAGAGACATCTGGTCTCCACTTCATGGAGAGACTCCTCAACCCCCCTTCACCACATCTTAGTGCTTACACAAGAATCAGTGGACAAGTCAAAATCTTTCTATGAATTCTCAGAGGTGTAGTAGAAAGGTGCAAAAGAAATAGAAACCTAGTGCACAAACAAGACACAAAAGAAGGAATGGAGCCCACATCTGCTGCTTCTCATGAGCTCTATATGGGAGAGATATGGCCTCATACTTCTGTGCATTCATCTCTCTCGTCAATGAGCCTCCTGAGGTGGAAAACCATATTCCTGGAGAGAGACTCTAGTTCTTCTGGGGCCATATCTGGGAGCTCCAGCCACTGTAAGTCAAAGACATTCTCCTGATTGTGAGTCACCTAGGAATAGAAACAAAAAAGTATGTCTTTCCACTGGTTGAGTTGAAAATCTGTTACCATATATGCAGCATTGCCCCATTTCCTCTATTCAATAAATTAAAAACCATCCATTTTACCAAACCCAGGCTGCAAATAAAAAATGCAACTACTTAACTGCAACAATGCCCATAAATTTTTGGTATTTACATTTTTTTATAATTATTAAGTCTGATTCTTAAAAGGGATCAGATAAATATTATGATCAATAGCATGTGTACCTGCATATTAGAAGTGTGCAGCTGTCTCACTGACCCTGAGGCGATTCCCACAGTGATGGGACTAATCCCATACTGAACACTACTAAGAAGAATCCCTGATTTCAAAGGATTCACAATTTGCAGCTGATAGAGCTGGGAGCAGCTGTATCAGCTGCAGAAATACCTCTGGTTGCTGCTAACAGTGCATCTTTCAACTGTTACTGTACCTAAATTGATTTACTCTGAATCATTTAGCAGAAACATGAGGCAGGTCTCTCAAGCTCAATTAATGACTGTTCCAGGTTTTGTTAAAACCATGTGCTTATCTCATCACTACTCTTTTTTTTCTTTCCTAAAAATGAACTTTTTTTAAGTGTTAAGAAAAAAGTTCCTGTCTCAAGACTTTTCCTATTTTTTCCCCAAATTTGAGTGTACCAGGCTTTCTACACCTGCATGCATTAACATTGGGGCACAGTCAGCGTCCACTCCCAGCGAGGGGCACTTCCACTTAGCTCTCCAAAGTAAGAGATTTTCTGTATTCTTTGGCAAGCCCATCCTTATTCTTTCCTTCTTATGAAGCCTCAAAGAATGCTTGTCACTGGATCAAACACCTTTTTAAACAGCATATGTCCAATTCCAGCTCTTCAAGACAATCTAGCTCAGAGGTCACTGTCTGAAGTAAGTCACTGGACAGGCTGTGTCACCTACCACAGAGCTTTGGGACTAAGTGCTTACACCATTGGTGCAAGGCACTCTGCAGCTTCTAAGACACACGTGGATTTTGTCAATATTGCATGTGAATCCTTACAATTCCTTTTGCATAACCTATAAGTAGCAAGAAATTTACCTCTGCATCTCTTCAAAAGACCACTGAGCCAAGTAATGATCCCAGCACCTAACATTTTCATCATGTAATTCGAGTATAGTAACATAGTCAATTTTCTTTTTTGTGAAGTTCATGAAACCATTATGAAATTCTAAGCATTAATATTTTATAGCAAAAAAATCCTGTTAAGTCAAGGAAGGGAGAGATACAACATCAAAATAGATGATAGTAAGAATCCTACCTCCTGAATGTGTGACACAATGGCAGCTTGGGTTTCAATATCCAGCTGTTTTATTCTGTCAATAAACTCTTCTTTCCTTTCACACTATTAAAAGAAAGCACACCCTGAAACAGTGCTATATACCTTAAAACTTACTGCTTCATTTTCCATTTAAATTAAAAAACCTCCAAACTCAAACAACCCACACTGCTAATAAAAAACTGTTCAAGATCCACACTCTGTTACACTAGGTATAACACTTCACTGCTCCATAACTAAATTATGCATTAAATTATTTAAACTTTTTAGTCAGTACAATCATGGCTAAGTTAAGTAGCTGGTTTTGCTCTTAAAAAGGAAGTTCAACGTGCAATGTGATCAAGAGGTGGGAAAATAGCCAGAGGAAATCATCACAGCTTCATTAATCGAGCTGCACAAATGTAAACCTTCACTTACACTGCATCATTTAACCTGTCTGCTTCGCTGTTTGTATTTTGTTTGATTTTGGTAATGAAAAGAGATGACACTATTATAAATAAGATACTATTTACATCAATGACTAATGTTGTTTGTTGGACTAAATCAACATATGCTTTAGATAAAAAACGGGAAGCATTCTGGACAAAAATGAATGACATTTCAGACAAACAGATTCTAGTAAATCTTTTACTTAAGGCTTAGAAGAGGCAGACATCTGCTATCAGTATATCTGTGATTGTGTACTAAGAACGTTATTGCCTTCTTGTAACAACACTGCACTGTCAAGAACTTAAGCAGTATTTAAAAGGGTTTTTTAAACTCATTTACAGTGTCCTTCTGAGACCTGGTTCTGAGTCTCAATCATTTACTTCCTTGGGAAGAACCTCAGATCAGCAAATGAGGACTGAGGAGCACAGCAGCCCAAACAATTCTTTGTGCTGCAACGCAACACGAACATAATTCAGAGCCGCAATACTAGACAGCTTTACCCTGACATAATTGAGCTGACATAGCTGAGCAGGGTAAGAGTCCTAAGGCATGACAAAAACACAAGGCAGACCTACAAACAAGGTCAATTATCAGCAAAGGCCTGCCTGCAACGAGGCCATTGTTTACTGCCTCAGAGGTTCGATGGGCAGAACACTGATTTCTTTATCTGGTAACTGCTGTGCATTTCACCAGAGTTTCCCATATACATTGTCTCTCTATTTATTTAAACAAATGTCACACAAAGATCCCCATACTAATATACAAAGTATCTATTATTCAGATATTTTTGACACATAATATTAAATAAATATACTGTGCAAATAAAATAATGATTCATTAAACAAATATTTAGACTTGTTAAACTATTTGTTTGGCATTAACATGTACTGTTCCGCTTTGTATTTTAAAACAGTAAGAAAATAAACCAATGGCAATCTTGATATCAAGAACACTGTTCAAAACTTATCTCGTTCCACTGTGTTATCAAAGTTAAAAAGTACACATCCTGTGTCTGATTAAGCACTGGCAACAAACTGAGGCTACTGCTATCACACAATGTGCTTCCTCTCCCCTGCATTTCTTTCCTTCACCTATTGTGTTTCACACAATTTAGCTCACAAGCTGTCTTGAGCTCAAGATTTGTTCATACAGCACTGACTTTTGGAATGATTTTCTCATTCCAGGGAAAAAAAAAAACAGATTCAAAAAATCTTATTTTTTAAGAATGATCACCTGCACAGCACATCCCAGAACCAACAACAGCAGCTTCTTGATTTCATCCATACTTTTACCTAGAGAGGAAAAAAGATCATCAGTACATGTGTATAACAGGTAAGTGCTTGCAAGTGATCCTCTCCAAATTATGTGCCTAAAATGAGAAGTAAGGCCTTTAGACAAGTGCCTGAGCAACATCTACATGCCTATTATAAAGTCACTATATTTTCTATGTAACAATGCATTTCTTTTTAATTCATTTAAAATCCCAAATCCAGCAAGACATTTTCCCCTTGATGTGCTATCCTCACCTATAATTTTCTAAGGCTTTTCTGATCAATACATCACAAAAAAAAAAAAATCCTTTAAATATTTCAATGCATATGACCAATGCTTGTCTCTTGTGCTGTGATTAACAAGGATGCAAAAAAAGCCCAACGAATCACCAACAGCTCTCCCTCCTCCAAAAGACCCCATCAAAATAAAACAAAAACACCATGGGCAGAAGTAAAGGAGGGTTACTTACAAAGAACTTGCCCTAAATTCTCCTTCTGTAAAACAGCTGCCACTCAGACTTCCCAAAGCTGAATGCCATTCTGTGCATATAAATTCTCTCTGAGAGATAGATGTTTCAGCAAATAAACTCTGTTCTGCATCAAAGCCTGTTGACACTTTGAAGCACAAACCCCATGTGGTAAGAGGGCAGAGTGAGGATGTGTAAGGGATACTGAGGAGCTGGCCATATGCTGGGAGCATGGGGAGAGGAGACAGCCCCTGTGCTGCTGCAGGCAATCCTGCTGTGACCAGCAGTCCTGCCAGCCACTTCCTAGGGTTAGGAGAGGGAAAACCTAAAGTTCCTCAAGGGGAACTGGTGCAGCTTAGAACCAGCTTGTTTCAACAAAATTAATGTGGATTGTTGAATGGTAAAGGAAATTATGCATATCAAAGTTAGACAAAGGGCAAGGCAAAAAGGGCAAAAGGAAGGCAAGGAGTTTCAAAGAGAAAAATAAAACATCTTTACAGAGCTAGGTTCAGGAAAAGCCTGTTCTCATCCACACTGGGGAAGGATGAGGAAAGAGAAACAAAGAAACAAAACAGGCCAATATAGCTTTCTCTCATCCCTACACATGTGCATTCTTCCTGAGTGTGTAATTGTGCAACTAATGCTTTCATCTTACACCCTGATTTACTTGGGTGTTCAATTGCTCCTATCACTAAATAGATACTAATTTCTGAGTGTAATTGTGCTCTGCTCCTCCTCCAACACCATGCCCTTGTGAGGCTGTCCTGGCAGAGAGTCAAAAGCATGTGCAGGACCCAAGGCCAGAGAAGGGGAGTTAATCTGACTCATCAGTTAAGCTGCCACAGCCCCACAGCTGCACAAAGGCACTGACCTAAATTACCACGGGGGTTCCTGCCATTCCCACAACCTTGCAAGCCAGCATGGCCACATGCAGGCAGCTTAGGAAATAACTTGTTTCCTGATTTCTGGGAACACAAACATCCTAAACCAGTCTTTAAACATACCAACAAAATTTTCAACAACTTTTAGGTATGTTCATCTTTATAACAACTCAAGAACGCCCTACAAAAATCACTAATTCATTCATCATGTATGAATGAACACTACAATTCTCAATATCCACATCCTGCATTAGTAACCATTAAGATTTTGCAAGCAGAAGTTCTTCTCTTCAACAGGAGCAACCATCTTTAAAATACGCTAGTTACACTTCCCCACAAGCTTATTCCCCTGCAGAATACTTAAAAACCAGTTTTGAAAGACAGAATCATTCTTACTTTTCTCCCTGTATGCAGCAGCACACAAGGCTTCCTCTTTCCTTGAAGTTACAATTTAATACACAAATTCAATTTCAGGCTGTGAAAGTAATTGTTCTGTATGACTCTAAATAACACCATCTTAAGCACAGACAATGACACAAAATCCTTCACCGACAGCAAAAAAATATCCTTATTACTTCATGAACAGTTCCTCTGAGGGCACTGCTGGGAGGCTATTTGTTTGGACAGAAGGTATGTTTTCAAGAAACTGAGTTCCCAGTTTCTGCTCTGGGTTTCATTCTACATCAGCTTCAAAGCAATATAGACCAGGTACTAAAAGCAGAGCATGCTTGTGGGACACAAAAGCAAGTCATTATGTTATGGAGAGCAAGTGACTTGAGCGTGTCTCTCATTGGCCTAAGCTTACTCAGGTAGAACATCTCCATGGAGACTGAAGGAGCCAGGCTGCTTGCTCTGGGTCATGCCAGACACGAGACTTAACCTTTGTGTGCTCTGGGCACCTTCATCTATCAACCATAAATTCCAATCTGTGCACCATGGCATCCCAGCTATCCTTGGGGTGAGCAAAGTGGCTTGAAATCACCCATTTTAGAAAACACCAGAGCTACTTCCCAGCTGTGACAGCATCTATACCATCCTAAAGACATATGAGCTAATTAAAGCCATTCAAACCACACCCTGCATCTCTGCACCAAGGCTTTGCTGCTTTCTCAGTAACAGATGGGCATTGGTGTGCCTGTATGACCCTGTAAGGTGAAACACCTTTGGCTATTATAGCAAAGTAACTTACCAAGGTCAACCCTGGTTTCCCAACAAGGACTGACCTTGCCTGGAAATAACCCTTTGAGTGAGACCTTCCTCCTCCCATGGGGAAGTGGAGGCAGACCAAGATCAGCCATGGCAGGGATGGACAAGCTAGAGTTTATAGAAAGGAGTGAGAAATTAAGACTTGGGATAATAATGAATTATTAAGTTTCTAAATGTTTTAAACATAACATTTGGCAGTCTGCTCTCTCCCCTGGCAACTTGCAGTGAAAATTTAGCTGTCAGGATTACTCCAAGGTTTCCTTTTCAATGATTTTTTTCTATGCTTGCAGACATACTACATCATGTAATGAGAGAATGTACTACCCACTAGAAACACTTTTAAGGCTTAAAGGTCCACTGGGCAGATATACCAGCCATACAAGTGTTTCAGAAGATCATGTGTGATTAAAGAGTTCCATTCCTTGGGCTTTCATTCAGAAGTTGTCTCCCATGGGGAGGAGACAGCTTGTTGACACAAAGACACTCCCAGATCACTCATTCTCAAGATAGGTTTGAGCAACATTTTAAAGCCTTGTAGAATAACACTACAACATTTACAGGAGATTTACAACTGTAACATTTACAGGAGATTTTTTTTTAATAGGGTATGAGTATGAAAAACCTCTCTACCAATCTAAAGTGCTTTATAGAGTGTTTTCAATAAAACCTCAAAACAAGCCGGGAAGGGATTAATTACCCCTCTCCCCTTTCATCTCACCCACAGGAGAGCTGAGCTACCACACGTCAGTGGAATGCCCAAGGTGCCAAAGTGAATCAGAAGGACTTCTAGGACTATTACAGAGTACATTCTACACTCCAGACAGTGTCTCTGTCCTGCAATACATGCCAAAGAAAAGAAAGTGACCTTCATCCCTGATTCAATCATGTCTTCTAAACAGTTCTCATGTTTTTCAAAAAGCTTGATTTATGCCCATTTATAAGACTGTAAAGTTTCTTGTGCAACCTCAGAAGCAGAAATGTGCCAGCTCCCCTATGCTGGCTCGATGGGATGACACAAGTCCTTCTCAGACAGCTGGGAAGAAAGTCTGCTGAGTCTACTCATGCTTATTAGCTGATCTTATCAAGACACTGTCCTCCTACGACCTAGGATGCAAACAGTTAGGTCTGGGGTAGCTCCTTGCTGAGAGGTACCCACAAGAAAAATGGACAAGAGTCAAACCATCACTTAAACAGAAAGATGCTAATTAAGAAATGAACACTTTTCTTTCACTCCTTTTCTTAAAATTCCAGGGCAGTTGCTCTCAGACCCTGTGTTTGTGCTGCAAGGGAGCCAGCCAGCCACCTGGAGCATTTGCAGAAAGCCCATCTGCTCCCAGCCATGAGAGAGGGCCAGCAGGTTTCCTGGAAAATAAAGGAAAGGAAAGCCCAGACACCACTTGTGCATCCTGGGAGCCTCCCTGTGCCAGAGCCAGAAGATCCCTCTGCTCTCATGGGGCTGGAGGCTGGGAAACAGATGGCAGGACTCAGGGAGAAGGCGGGCAGAGGGATTAGGAGACGCGACAACAAAAAAAAAGGAGGATCAAGGTACAGAGAGAACACAAACAATGAAAAAAATGAGAGGGGGGGATGGGAAGATATCTGAGAAAATGGGAACAAGAGGGTCCAAGTAAGTGCTATTTTGGGCATGTGCTGTCTATTTCTCCATATTTCTACTCTGATGTTACTCCATCGGCACAGGAGGGAGTGCCACAGCAGCAGCTGTAGGGTGTGCAGAGAATGTGGGGAGGGTGAAACACACAAGTGCTGTTTTTCCCAACCCCAGCAACATCCTCGGTGAGAAAAGTCTGAATGCTAAATTTACACTATTGAGACAGTGTTTTGTTATTAACTTTATACTTTATGAACCCTTGTGCCTCTGGAGGACTGTGAAACAAAATGGGGAAGGAAACCATACATGAAACATACCCAAGTGAGAGTAGGCTTTTACAATTATAATGAAAACTCATTTCTATGGGCATTTGTAAGCAGAGACTTTGAGGTCTCTCATTCACAAACTTAACATGTAATTTGAAAAGCGTATATAAAAGCAAAGGTTTTTGAAGGGACAGAAATGAGCCTATTTTTAGGCAAGTAAAACTCATTTCCATCCTTCATCTAAAACAAGGTCCCCTCTCATGACTGTTCCAAAAGATAAACTGCCATAAGTTTCCAAATACACTCACTAGCTGTGTAAAAGTAAGCATGTCTAGAAATGCAGAAATTTAAAAATGCATCTAAATAGATGTTCACAACCATGACTGTGTACTGATATTCCCTGTGTGACCACATGAATGAGTGGCCATTTATAAGGCATGCTAAAACCAGACATAATATTAAAAAGTGATTACAGCAGTGTCATAGATGATATATAGGCTCATGATTCCCTTATTGAGCACAGGGGGATTTGTGGTGCAGTAATGAATTGCAAAAGCTGCTCAGCAAGAAAAAGAATTGCAAAAAGACAGATATGAAGAGGAAATTTAATGATAGTAGCTGTCTACCACACAATGCAGTGAAGAGAATAAACCCTCTGACATCAGCTGCATTGTTCTGCAAGTCAAATTCCTTGCAGAAATTTTAAAAATCCTTTAATTAAACTTTCAAGTTTATTTTTAGTTCCCTATATTCTAGAAAACAGTCAAGCTTTCATCTTCTAACAAAGATTTCTGCTATTTTTATGCCATGGACAAATGAAGTAGGCAAATTTGCTATGGCTTGGAACCAAACTATTCAGAGGACATGAAAGCAAGTAAAGCTCATAAACCCAGCAGACATGTGTCTTTTCCTATGCAAAAGCCCAAGTGCTACCACATTTTTTGTGATGGCAGCTCTGTTTTTCCAATAATCTCATGTTCAGAGCAAAGCTGCAGAAGTCCTTAGCAGTCCCAGCTGGAGAGTGCCAAGTGGAAGTTAAATAGCAAGAACAGCAGCCACAGCTTCAGTGCTCAGTTTATAATTTAATGCCTGTAACACCCCTTTTGCCTATGTTTCAGAAGGCAAAAGTAAAATTTCTAAAAGGTGTGCAGAGCAAAACATCACATGGGCTTGTCACAATAAATAAGTTTCTGAAATTGTATGCAGTGAATCAGATCTAATAGCTCTTTGGTCTTGGACCTGTGGAGACAATACAGTCATTAACATCCCTCCCAGCTCAAACAGTACAAAGCAATACTGGATTTGTTCCAGGAATGTGACCATGGGATTGATTCTTCTTCCTCTGATCAAGCAGGTCAGAGAAGTAACTTAGCTTGTAACTGAGCTACAGGATGGGGAAGGCAAAACTGGGGTTTCATCACTGCCTCACTAAGAGAGAATATCTTTATTTTGCTTATTATTCCCCTCCCAAGTGCTCCTGCCTTCCTCTGACTTCTCTCAGCACGACAGTAAAAAAGACATCATGACCTACCCACGACAGCCCATTCCTTCATTCAGCTTTTTGCACTGGCTTTACTATCTTCACCTCAGCCATCTCATCCCTGTTCCCTCTTTCCGAGCTTCCCATTAGCTCTCAGTCAATTCTTCTTCCTGAGGGAAGTTCTAGTTCTCCACTTCTCTAACCATTTCTCCTGCACATCTTACCAGTGAGTGCCTACCCAATAGCAAGATTAAGATGAGCTTTTCAGACACTCTCCTCCTTAAATACATTCTTTAAAGCAAATACATCTGGAATCTTCCTTCACTCACCACCTTCTTCTGTCATGTCTAAGCTGGGACTGGTGCTATTCATGGCTAAATAAGAAATTAGGGGTTTTTTGGCACACATGCCCCATCAGTTTTAGACATTACAAACCAGAAGTTACATTTTTGCATTTTTTTACCCTTTCTTTTCATGCTCTGTTCAAATAATGCCAGTAGTAATCCAAAAATGGGGAAAATAAATTTTAAAAGACCACATTTAAAAAAATAAAAAAAGAAGAAAACAAAAAACCCAAAACCACCACAATGTGAAAGATCTCAAAGACAATAAAGTTTTCTCGATGCAATTAAAAGATCTAGAACACAGGAAAACATGTATGACCACTGTCTTTCCTACAAGAGACACAGGTACTTTCTTCAAAGAGAGATCTAAGCTGCTGACAAAAACCAGCAGGCCAATGATAGCAAATTATAGCTGGATACAGGACAGCTTTCAAATGTCTGCTTTCCCAGGAACCAAAACTGTATTTAGCACATTATGAGTCTCCTGCCAGCTGTCGCTCAGGAATGGCTGTGGCAAGAAACCAGCCAGCCCTCCCCATTGACACTTAGCCAGCAGAGACACTGCCTTGCTGGCCCAGATGCCTCCATTCAGCAGCACTCTCCATGCCAGGCAGCCCATTGCCCATATGACCAATGAGAACAACAGCTCTTGCCTTTTGACTTTTTTCCTTGCCCATAACAGTGGCCTGTACAGCCCATTTAAGATTTGCAGGCTTTATTCTGCTTGCAGAAGAAGTGGATTTCTTACTCTCATTTCAATTTTAACACGGAAGTGCCAAGAGTATGAGTTTCAGTGATCCAACATTGGCTAATATTCTTTTCTGACAAATGATTTTTTGTACATACACACTCTACAGCTGCTAAGAGCAGCAAAACAGAATCTTCTGCCAAGAGTCCTGCCATTTGTTTGTTCTGGAGAGAGATGCTGATTACCATGTCATTCCCCATCACTGCTGACAGGGCTCATTCAGTTTACCTTCTTTGGTAAAAACAAATACAATGCCCTTGGCACTAGCACTGGGCTCAGGCAGAGATAGAATGGGCATGCAAAAAGAAAAAAAAAGAAACACAGCAATAAAACTTCCCATTTCAGAAATGTGTTTCAAAGAAGTCAACTCAATTTTCAGGCTAAATAGCTTTACTTTGGTCTCACCAAAAGCACTGGACTCTGGACATGAGCTTACTGGCTTCCACCTCACTTCCAATGTGATATATCATGAAACAGATATCATTGTCTAATCAACATGGTCAGAGAAATGCTTTTCTTTTTCTTCATTCTCTTCCTCACTTTTTCCTGTTTTTTCATATACATATTTTTATCTCCATCCTCATCTGTATTTCTTCCCACATTTCATTTGCAACAGTTCCTTCACACCTTATAGTAATTCTGCAAGACTCTGGTGTGTACATATAGCAAGAACTCAACTCATTATACAGGCACACAGAACACCTGGAGGACAACATATCCTTGGTCACTTGCAGTAAGGGGTAAAGAGACAAAACTGTCAAACAAACAGCTGCTGTTCTGCTTTGGCAAGAACTCACTCATCACACATATATGTGCATCACATGCAAATACACGTGTATATTTATATGTACAAGTATATAAATACCTCAGTGTTACATTCTAGGTAAATAAAGTTGTGAGATTCAGAGATGCTCAAAGATTTGTAGTTTGCCTACAAATACATGCAGTTTATTAAAAATCATATCTGTATTATGGCCTGTTTAGGAGGCTGGTTGCCAGAGCCCCTTAGGAGCAACTCTCAGTCCAAACAGTTAAATCCAGCTGGTGGCCAGTCACAAGTGGGGTCCCCAGGGCCCAGTACTGAGGCCAGCCCCAGTTAATGTCTTTATCAATGATCTGGACAAGGGCATTGAAGGCACCCTCAGTCAGTTTGCAGATGACACTGAATTGGGTGGGAGTGTTGATCTGCTGGAGGGTAAGAAGGGTCTACAGAAGGATCTGGACAGGTTGGATCCATGGGCTGAGGTTCAAAGCAGTAGAGGTCCCGTCCTTGGATCAACAACAACCCCAGGCATTGCTACGGGCTGGGGGCAGAGTGCCTGGAAAGCTTCCGAGTGGAAAATGACCTGGGGGTGCCATTTGACAGCAGCTGAACATGAGCCAGCTGTGCCCAGGTGGCCAAGAAGGCCAATGGCATCCTGGCTGTGTCAGCAATAGTGTGGCCACCAGGGCAGGGATTGTCCCCCTGTACTTGTACACCACCTTGGCCCTGGTGAGGCCACACCTCAAATCCTGTGTTCAGTTCTGGGCCCCTCATTATAAGAAAAACTTTGAGGTCCTCAAGTGTGTCCAGAGAAGGGCAATGGAGCTGGGGAAGGGTCTGGAGCATAAGTCTAACAAGGAGCTGCTGAGGGCGCTGAGGGTGTTTAGCCTGGAGAAAAGGAAGCTCTGGGGGACTTTATTGCTCTCTACAACTACCTGAAAGGATGTTGTAGTGAGGTGGGGGCAGGTCTCTTCTCCCAAATAACAAGCAATAGGTCAAGAGGAAATAGCCTCAAGTTGCACCAGGGGAGGCTTAAGAATACTCTCATGGATGAAGGAAAAATTTCTTCCCTGAAGTGGTGGTCAAGGATTGGAACAGGATGCCCAGGGAAGTGGTTGACTCATGATCCCTGGAAGTATTTGAAAGACATGGATGTGGTGCTTAGGGACACAGTTTAGTGTTAATGACTCTTTAAAGTGTTTTCCAACCTAAATCCGAATGGAATTACAGAATCATTTAAGAAAATAAACATACAAAAAAAGTCCAACAGATCTTATTTAGTACTACAGAGGAGATTAATGAAGTACCAATGAACTACTCACCAGAAAGAGGATCTTTGCCAATCATTAAAACATTTGGTAAATTCATTACAATCAGCTGCTGAAGGACCTCCTAAACAAAAAAGAACAGACAAAGTTCAGTGTGAAGGAATCCAAATC
This sequence comes from Erithacus rubecula, assembly GCF_903797595.1. Taxonomy (NCBI): domain Eukaryota; kingdom Metazoa; phylum Chordata; class Aves; order Passeriformes; family Muscicapidae; genus Erithacus; species Erithacus rubecula. The sequence continues at coordinate 44,861,274 of NC_136688.1, forward strand.
AATCCCATTACAAAGAATACAAAGCTCCATCAGTTACAAAGCTTTTAACATACTGACGGGTCAGAGGTCACAAGAGGAAGCCCCACTTGAGAGAGAAATCACTATTTGAAGATAGCATCAGGTTGCACAGCTAACATACACTAATCACCTCTTTTAACAATGGCTAATATGGAACTTAAAGGGCCCCATGGCACTAATCAGAATAAATGCATGACCATGCCAGGCACACCAATCATTCATGCCTCTACCCCAGGCATGACCTGCATTCATCTGATGTGCAGCATACAGCTGCTGCCATGTTTCAGGGCATATAAATGAACATAGTCCAAAAGGTACCTAAGCCACTCGGTGAAGTTTGAATAACTCAAGTAATTGGTCAAATTATTTCATGGGCCTGAAAACTTGAGGATAGGCTAGGTGTGTTGGTCCAAGAACCCCACAGCTAGGGAAGTGGGTGTGGGGAAAAGCACTTGATCAGGCACCTGACACTGCTCAGAGAAACTGGATATAAAGTTCTAGATTTATTTGCATTGTTTTTAACGAGGGGTAAAACAATTAAATTATGTTAATGACGTACTTAAAGGTCATTTTATTTTGGGCAAGATGACAGAAGGGAGGAGCATCAGGTTCAACATCTGAATGCCAGCTGTCTGAAACTGCTCTGAAATCACCAAATGGCTTAAGGGGGAAGAAAGGCTACAAGCCCTGGGGCAGGCACAATGCTTAAAGTTGTTCAAATAAATACACTGCAAAGGGAACTCTGGACAGTAACACGATCAGCCCAGACACAAAAAGCAGAGCAGTACAGCTGTTAGCTTTGACTTGTAGTTACCAGCACCCCACTTGAGATGATCTGGATAAAACATTTTGTAGGCAGGTTTTTATTTTACATGAAAAGCCTGAGAGGAAAACAGTTGTATGACTGAAACACCATGCTGAGATTCAGGAAATAAAAGTTCACAGATATAACTCTACCAAATGTTTGGCAGGTGCCTTTTTTCCGGCTTGTCTCCACTTCCCAGACTACCCCATGGCCACTGGAAGGACGCATGCATTGATACTTGCAAAGCATTCAGACCAGAGGAAAAAGCATCACAGCCCAGCAGAGAAACACATTTCCTGAAACAATCACCCATTCACCCAAACACTTCCCCTTCCCAGCTACCCATTGTTATTTCTCTGCTTTCAAAGTTATACTGTAGGAGGAAAATTAAGCTTGATTGAAGGAGGAAATAATTCAGAGAGCCTGCAGCTTTTGATAAGCAAAGTGCATATTCTAAAAAAACGTTTTGGATACAAAACATTGAACTTATTTTCTCCTGATCCATACCAAAACATACTTCTTGTCAGTTCCATTTTCAGAAAAAGTAGAAATATCTGTGTCACAGCCAATAGAGTTTTTGGAGGTGTTAAGGAAAAATATTCCTTTATGTATTGTGAAGCTTAGCTAATGCAGACCAAATATTCGCTGACTCATTAGCCAAATACATTTTGTATTTTGGGCACGTGGGACACATTAAACAAAGTTTGTTTGCATCAGTTACTGAAACAGGTGCAAAATCTATTGAATGTAAGAGCACACAGTTGGACTGCAGCATGTGCTACAACCATACAGTATGGCACTGAGGCTTTAAACAATAACAACAACAACAACAAAAAAAAGAAAAAAAAAAAAAAAACATCACTTTTCATATACTAAAGTATTGAGCTTTAACCAGCAATTTCCACGGTAAAAAAGGGGAGAAAGAATTGTGCTTCCAGTCACCCTGCACGTGGAGCAGTACCGAGGCAGGAATGCATAAGGAATTTGTGCTGTCTTTGTGTAACCATCAGATCACTAGCTATTTAACTGGCAGGCATTACTGCTAACCTTTATGCTGTTAACATTCCCATGAGCTCCTCCTGCAAAATTATTTGAGTGTACCACCCAACACAACCATGACTGAACTCCCTCATAATTGTCTGAGTTCAGTATCTTCTGGCAAGAATCCGAAAGTCACTGAATAGGCGCTGGAATGGCCCCAAGCCTGGAAGAGTGATTTGTTAATTCAGATTGAAAGATTCCAATTGTTGCAAGAGGTGATATTCTGACCTGTTTATTTTTAAAGTAAAACATTTAAACAGATAATTATCTGTATTATTCTAAAAGCCTTTGCCTTCAGGTTAGTGCTTGTGATAACATCTGACTGTTAAGTGCAGCTCACCAGCAGATCTCAACACTTCATAAAGGAAGGTCAATGCCACTGCTCTCCTTTTTCAAGCTCAGGAAAGCAAGTCAGAGAAACAGTTACTTCAGTTTTTATTAAACTGTGAGCTAGTCTACCAGTAAACCATCCACTCACATAGCTGCAAGCATGAGATAATATGTGTTAAGGGAAAGCTCCTATGAATTTAGCTCAGATTTTGTCCAGACTGAAACCCCAGAAAGTTAATGAAGCTCAGCTGACACTCAGTGACTGACTGGGATAATGTGACCATGTGTCAGATTGATTGCTCAAAATCCCACATCTGGAAATAGAACTAACATCTTCCTCACCTAAGAGCAAATCAGAATTCTTCAACTTCTATAATTTATCGATGTTTTCTTGTTTTCCTTCTCTGAAGCTGCAATAACACATTATTACACAATAAAAACAATTTACACAAGTAAAATGCTGTGCCTCAGCCTAGCCTCTCAGTTCCCCTCACATCTTATTCCTCCTTGAAAACCCCATGAAGTCAGGGTTCAGGCAGGGAACTGGGCTGTTTCCAGCCTGTGAACTGGCACTGAGAATCAAAGGGCCCCATGGACCCAACCACTGCCCAGGGTACAGCTGCTCTGGGCACTGGGTTAACCTGGACACACTGCTGAAATCTGGACAAAAAAAGAAATGGTAGATATAATTACCCATTTCCCCACAGGGGCAGCAAGTTATATTAATGCATTACATATAAAGGATGCTGTTATGCTTGAAATCAAGCACAGCTGAGAGACTCCAGAGCAGAGGCAGAGATGGGAGTGTGTGTGTCCTCCTGCCTGAGGCAACCAGGCATGGACGGCTACATGGGGCAACACATCCAGGCAGGAGCTGCTGGAGAGGGAAACAGGGTTTTCAAACATTTTTAAGTAGCCCACAGTAATCCAGAGTACCCTGGAGAGCAACTGTACAAGCAAAAAGGCTAAATCCTCTAGAGAGGAGCTTTTTAATCATTTTTACAGCACAACTAAAGCTTGGTTAAAACAGTAAAGGTTACAACAACAACACATGGTAACTATTTCCCAGATTATTAAAACCATTAGAAACTGGGTTGCCAGATTTACAGCTCAACCAACACAGAAGCCAACTACTGCAAGTCAGCAATCACCTCCCTCAGACTACGGTTTGTCTTTTTTATTTACTTTTTGTTGCTAACAAGATTTATGCTGGTATCAGAAGTGTTATTTAAGGAATCAAAACAAATCCCTGTCTGGCCTCAGTGCAGTGCCTGTAGGTTTCTGAAATGCTCCTCATCCAAAGATCAGGATATTTTAAGCTTGAGAGATTTGTCCAATGTCTTTTGACAGCAGCAATGGTTGCAAGAACAGGTACTTCTAGGTAGTAAACTCAACACCATGATCACAAAATACAAGGATCAGCAGCCAAGTCTTACACTGCTTGAGCCAGACAAACTCAGCAGACAAAGGCCACAAAGGTTTGTATTGACAGGGAGGGCTGTGGAGGTCACACTGGGTGTTCAGACCTCAACTGCTGTGCCTGCTCACACAGATATGGAGCCTGAAGCTGGCTGGGACAATCATGGCACCCCAGCAACAAGAGGGATACTGCCTAAGCCAGAGGTAAGTTTTGCTGAAGGCACCTAGGCACTCCAGGACTCATATACCAAGAAACATCAGTGAGTTACCATAAGAGAAATCATAAGGTTAACCATAAATATAAATGTTCTGTTCCTCTCAGCAGCCTTCTGGTGTCTAAGCTCCTGCTGTGAACTTGCTTGACATTTACAAGCTCTTTGCAATCACTTTTTTTAAAAAGAAGCTTAAGACAAAATAAAGCCAAAATTCCCCCAACATTGATTCTAACAGTCAAGGGTCTTAGGAAAAATCAAGACACATACAAGATTAAGGATAAAATTCTAAGCACCAAATTAAGCATTTAGGCTTACTAAATGCATGAATAAACACACTCATTCCCTCCATCTGAAAGTTTCTAATCATTCCTGGAGTGCTGTGGCACATTCTTTTTATCCCTCCAACATCACACACACCGGATGTTTGCTCTTGGCCTTAGATCCTCAGAAGAGATGCAGTGGAAGCTCCCCCTCTCAAGTCACCACGGTCACATATTAACACTCTGTTTACCTGTAACAGGGTAAGTGGGCCTCTCGTAATTTTGCGGGAACAAAGTCTCCTTAGTCTATACTAAATTTCAATACATATTGGCTTCTTAAAAATACACATGCAACAGCATGGAATAAAATGATCTTAAGGCATGACTCTTGGATGCACTTTTTTAGTCCCAATTTAAGTGTGCCAACAGCCCTTGCAGAGAATGAATTACTAGGAAAGGAGTAGGTAAAATTGTCCTTTCCATGGCTGAGAGACCCAGCAAACACAAGCTTTACACAAAAACCCTCCCCTGCATTACCATACAGCACAGCATTAATGTTGAATAACTACTAGCTTCTCATGCAGAATTAAATTAACCTCTGCCTGAATCCTAAACAAGAAGTACTAAATAAATTATGTAAGGAGAGAGGCAGTCTAACAGTCATTGTAATTCAATGCTCAAGCCAAGCAATTCCATTTAAGTATAGTGCTTAGCTATAAAATGCTAATTGCCCAGCTGACTGGAAGCCAAATGGTGCTTTCCTACTTAAAATGCCCATGAGGAAAAACCATCATCAGCTTTATTTATACCAGCAAAAGCAAACAGTACCCAGCCAGGGAATTTGGCTTACATTTTAGCTGCAATTCAGGCCAAGAGAGCAGGAAAGCCCAGCAGAGTGCTATCTATCTGTGCAGCACAGCCAACACCTTACTCTGATAACCTCAGTATGGATCTGATCTCACAAACATCCTTGGAGTGGGAAACATTTGGTGAAACACCGAATCCTTAGAGGTCTCAGCAGGAGTCAGTGGCCATCTGCACAAGCCCAAAGCCTCCTAGCAGCAGGATGGGGTGGCAGCTTTGCCCCTACACATTTTAAGGGCCCTTTGGATGCTGCCACAAAGACAGGCTGGGAGCTGCACTTCCCAGGTAAAGTTCACTCCAAGTCCAAGGGAGAATCAAACACAAGCTTTTCTGGAATCAGAATTCTAAGGAAGAGCAAACACTCTAAACAACAAGTTTTAAAATAAAACACATATTAAACAGGAAATTGAGACACAAGGGTTGCTTTTGTAAGTATGCTTTTTCCAAAATTTCCAGCTTTGTATTAAAATAATAATGAAAAACTATTTTGCAGCTTATAAAGAGGTTGCATTTTATACAAAAAATATATTTGTCTTCCAATAGATATAAATTTTGTAAAGGTTGGGGGCAGTTGTTATAATTACCTGATGAGTTATGCATCAAAAATCATAGCAAGATCCTGTGAACTGTATGGCAGGGTCTCACAGAAGATCAGACAAGATGAGACAAGTTGTTGAACAGAAATTATAAAGAAGTGAAACACAAATGTTTTATTGACGTGTTTTCCATGTACATCTTACCATGCAAGCACGCCTGATGACACCATGTATGTGACTCAGTACTGCCTCCCTGCCAACACATTATATACATGACAAAATATGATTAAGAACTTTGTTCATCTCTGCAACAATTGTAGTCATTACGTGACAGACTAGAGGATTAGCTGTCTTTAAATGGATTTTTTTACCTTCTGAAAACCAGCAAATTACAAAGCACATTCTAAAGACTCTTCAAGTGGAAACCCAAAAGCCACTAAAATAACTATGGCCTCATCTGCTGAAAATAATCAGTTCTGACAGTCGTAAACTGGAATCTCAGTGGGAGGGGATGTGAAGGAATCGTATCTAGTCTTAACTGTGCTCAGTCTGTGCAAGGTGCAGACAATGGACTAAATGACAAAACTATACTCATGCAAGACCAGATTTTATTTTTAAAAATTACACCTATGAGATTTGGATGGTATAAAATAGACTATTATACAAAACTCCTCAAAAAACCTAGAAGGACCCAGGCATAAACACCCACCCATTTCATTGTTATGGTTCAGGTTTTATTTGTATTAGAGTAGTGCAGAGGTCCCATCCAGGAGCAAAATCTCATCCACTGGAGCTGTACAAACAGTGAGACATCCCTGGAACAAAGAACTTATTATATATACCCAAGTATCAGTAAGCTAGCAACAAGAAGGAAAAAAAAAAAAACCCAACAAGCAATGGAGGCTGCGAATTAAAATAAGATTCTGTGGCTATAATATGATCCATTGTGTACATTTTCACTGCTTTATGAACTGGTTAAATGAACTCATCCAGGCTGGAGAGAACTAAATCACTCCAAATACTAGAGGGCATGGGAAGCAAAGCAAATCCTAATAAGCACATTTTGCTTTAAGATGAAATTGTTCACAATTCATACTGTTCACATCACAAAAAATAAAAATCTATGTGTATTTAAATAAAGGTACTTTTATATACGTAAAAAGCATTTTAGGACACAATTAGTTTTACTTCTAGTTCAGTGGAATAAATAATGGAGAAATGACACACATCAGTTGCACAGGAATTTTATTTTTCAATCAAACTAAATACAAAAGTGTACATTCACTTCTGATCAATGAAATGTATAGCAGAGGATTTTTTTATCCTAGTTTCACTAACTCCAGGCTGAATCACCTATGTTAATAAAACACACAGCTCTATGGTTGTGCCTAGTGGCAATATTGATTTGACCCAGAGAGGAGAAAATCCAATTGTGGAGCACTGTGTTTTTCTGCTTTTATTGCCAGCAGCACCTTTGACTAATTTACCTACTTTTGCTACAAATGAAAAGCCTATTTGATTTATCCTCAGCTTCTCTTTTCAAATCATGTGCAAATGACTACACACATTTGTAATAGTGTCCTGACAAATCACTCTTGACTTCTATTTTATTTCATCTTAGGTCTGTCCTGCGGTGGTTTATGCAGTAACAGGGAATATAAAATGTGCTGTGTTAAAGGCTTGTCACTTGACATTACAAATCTAACCAGCTAAAATGCAATCCAGCTGTTGAACACACTTCCAGCTAATCTACAGTGGCCTCTAAGGACTGTAATAATTCACCTTAACACACAATAAAAAAACACCACAGGCCATCAGAACAGACTTAAAGCACCACCGAATTGTCTGAAACTCAGCACCAAGCACACTCACTTAAGTCAGTCTGTTTTTCCCATACACTGGGTATAATTTATAGGGATAATCAAGCAACTTCACATCAAACACTAAAACTGAGCAACTATATTTAAGGCTAACCCTGAAGCCTGATACCAAAACACATTAGCCATGCAGAGCTCCAAGGTACAAACTCTGCTCCACTGCCCTTGATCACTGGAGTGAAAACAATCATATTAAAATACAGCTTGTTATCAAGGAACAAACAGCAACACAACAAAAGCTTCTCTAAGAAAGACCATGTTTTGACATTTCTCCTGTTACAAGCATTTCTAAAACTTGGGAGGCTTATGTGTTTGTATGAAATATACACAGTAAATACCTAACTGGGCATATACAACCACCTCACATAAGACACTGAATTTCTGAACACAATTGCTATACTGTCATAGAGAAGACCAAAATTAATTAACACAAGGGAAGTATATGGCAAGTTGTGAGGCTTACTTAGAGAGGTTCAGAAGTACATACAGTGCTTCAACACTGCAATGGGGGTCCAGGCTCTAAAAAAATGCCAACTAATGCCATAATAAAAATGCCACTCTAAAGAAGCAGCTGACCACTAGGTGACAATTGTAACACAATTCCTGAAAAAGCAGCAGCCAAAAGTAGAGGAAAAAAGGAGTTAAAGAAGGGAAGATGTAGGAATACCAGTTACACAAATACTACTTTTGCAAAGATGAATAATGAGCAGGATCTAGGTAGCACAACGTATACTATTTTCATTTTTGACAGCATCAAGCAATTTATTAGTATAAATGTTGCTTGAAAAAGAATGTGTTTTCTTGGGGAAAACTCTGAAACAAACTGTTAATCCTGTGAAGGCACAGGGGCATGTGTAAAAGAAATAATTTTGAGATTTCTCTAGTACAAACGTTGAAAAGTCAAATCAAAGCTGAAGTTTAAATAAGAAAACAAATCTGTCAAACTACAGAAAAACTAGCAAAGCAGAGAGGAGACAAAAAAAATGGGATAGCTTCATGATTTCTAGTATGAAAAATATTTTAGTAGCAAACACAAGGACTAACAGATGCAAATGACTTTAATGTGAATGTATGAGTCAAATTTCATCAGCGACTAAGGGTAATAGAAGGTGAAACAAACATCCAAGTTGACTGTTACCAATCAGATACTCTCATGTCCTGTTGAAATCAGGAACACTTGAAAACTTTCAAATCTACCTCTCAGCCCTCAAAAGAAACAAGTTTCTTTACCCTGCCACTATTACTAATGCTGAGTACATCCTACTGTCTCGGTCAGCTCAAAGAGAAAAATATTTATTGTTAGAAAAAGATGCCATGCTTTGCCTTCACTATATCGAAACATCCTCAGAGCTGCTCAAATACAAGTTAGTTAAAGGCTCAGAAACAAGCACAAACATGCTCAGTCTTTGCAGGATAATACTCCCTGAACAAACAAAACTTAATTCACAGTACAGCATTTTCAGAAACCCAAAAGGGTAGCACTAGAAAAACACAGAAAATGACACCTAGCAACTGAGAAACTGTAAATAAATGGACAATATTCAAGCATTGGTGACCAACAGGAATTTTATAGGATAAACATTTAGGTTATTTAGGTCACTTTGAAACACATGAACATCTTTTTCTCTAACTCAGGAACAACAGTATTTCCAGAACAATTTTTTTCTCCCAGTGAAGAAAAGGATTGTGATAGTGCTTGAGGAGTACCTGTTAGAGAACTGAGCAACTGGTGTGACAGCACTTGTCCCACTTTTTCTGCCAGTATGTTTATAAGTGTGAGGGGAAAAAAAAAAGAAAAAATCAATTAAGTTTAATTTAAACTGACCAATTTCCAAAAGCTAATTTTAAAGATTTTTAATCATGGGTTCCCAACAAGCTTGAAACTTGTGTTTGGGCTGCTTACACACAATCTAGTATTGGACACCAAATTAATGTTTCAGGAAGCAAGCAGTCACTGTGCCATCAGCTTATTATCTAACTGCAACAGAGAATACAGCTGGGCAAGAGAGGTCCTGGGGGCATTTGCAGACAACCATGCAAAAATCCATGTTGGATTTACAGAAGAGGGAATTTTCAGCTGGTCTGAAAAGGAGAGGGTACAGGGAACAAACTGTTCCACCCTACATAGATGCCTGATCCAGCAGTATGGTGCTACGGGACAAATGAAGTGCATCATCACTATAATCTAATTTACCCAATATAAACTAGTTCAACAAACACCCACACATTCCTCTCCAGGTGCTTTGCCACTGTATCAAGTCTCAAATTTTTTCTTAAGGGAGAAGCTTCAACTCAAATTAGATGGTTCTCCCATGCACAAACATACAGTGGTGTTTCTCTTTATAGCTAGCAGATTACCCCAGGCAAGGAACATGCAGGGAATTTTCAAGACCATCAACACTTCTTGCACTGTACAGGGCAAGGAGCTTCAATAAATTTAATGGGATTTTCTCAAGATAGCCCAAGCATCCTTGGGAAAGAAAAGGCTCCCAGCATTTACTGTGATCATCATCAGTTTTACCATTAGCACTGAGCTGCAGTTACAATAGAAGAAAAAAAGGAAAAAAAGAAAGATGACCACATAATCTGGCAGTGAATAAAATGAGGGGGCAGGAAAAGGAAGCCATGTCCTCAAAATAGCCTCTGGGCTCTCATCGTTCCCTTTCTGTATTTTCTATGTGCATTTGTTTTCAAAGGCAAACAACCTTTCCATGTGGAGAGTTGCTGCATTCCCCTAGGAGAGGAGACAGTTATGTGTAGCTGACACTCGCCTATTCAGAGTTCACTGCCAGTGATTTGCACCTCGGCAAAACAGGCAATTACCAGGTCAAGCTGCCAGGAACAGCCTCGGATTTGCCCAACTTGTTGCCACCGGGGAGGTACAGGAGCCTTGTCCCCAGTGCAGCCCACGGAGACTCCCACTGGCATCCGATCCCTTTGTAAGCTGCCAGCCTGGAACTACCCGGACAAAAGGCGATGGAGCTTCACGATGCTGAGAGTGCCCAGCACCCACCCAAAGCAAGCGGGTCCAGGAGGGGACCTGGGGCAGCCCCAGGACATTCTCCATCCCCGGACACTGCAGAACTTGCCCTCTCCTGGGCCATCCCCATCTCATGTGTTGTGGGTTATGTAGGGAGAGGAGCTAGTCAAAACATAACCCATAACATCATGTAAGTTCACTTGCTGCCCCTGCCTTCTGGGCATCCCACAGTAACAGAAATACTGTCCAACAAGAAATGGATGTACATATATGTATCTATATACATCTACACATACTGGGTTTTGTGCATATGTGTTTCTTCTATTTGTCCAGGATTATTATAACTACTCAAACCTGTAACAAAATCCTTCAGAAGCCCCATCTGATTTACTATAAGCAAGACTGCCCCACCAACGTTCAATCATTTGGAGTCCCCACAGCTCAGAAGCAAGAGCATCAAAACTCTTACCCCACACCACAAAGCAACAAGGCAGCTTCCTAAATACACAACACTGAAAAGTCTGCTAAAGTGATGGGAAAAAAAAAGCTGTGACATGCTGTATACTTGATAAAATTTAATGTTACTCTTTCAGGGTCAGGTCAGTTATGCAACTTACCTTGAGTATGAGAATTTACACAAAAAATAGTTGCTATAACGCTTTAAAAAACGAACACAAACATTTTGAACAAATAGGGAAAATCCTAACACAAAGTGCTGTGGTATATCAAGATTTTTACATCTGCAATTATCAAATTCTTCTTTATGATGAATTCACCCTCTACAAACAAACTCCACTCTCCTCCTACATTCTATTTCACAGATGCACAAGTGAAAGCCATTAAAAAAATCAATGCTGAAAAGCCATGAAGCCACACTGAGTCCATAATTCAAAGAACAGTTAACATCACAGGATAACAAAGATCTCCTTACTACACAGCAGGGGAAATATTTCACAAAAAAGAGAGTTATAACCAAAAATAGATAACAGGAAAATGTCCCTTCCAACAGCTGCCACAATTTCACCTATACAGAGAACAGGAAACAGCAGATATCCCTGTGTGGTGGCTGCTAGGCAAAATTTACTTATCAATAGTAATCCAGGCTATGCATTCACACACATATGCATACTTGCACATGCAAACACTCTCTCAAGAACTTTCAGTCTCACCAGCTCTTAACAGTGCTTCTTTAAGTATCTCAAAGGACTGATTAACCCTGCTTAATACAATCTGTGTAATCTACTGTGAATCTTGCAGATAACTCATAACTGTTAACATTAATTAACTCCAGCAGGGTTTTACCCTTCTTGCTCCCCCACCAGTCTCATAGCACAGAGCTCAATTTAAGTGTTTTTTCACTGCACCCTAGCAGACAGGCTTCCACAGAGTTAAGCAGCAATTGTGAGGTTCTGATACAGAAAACTCAGTTCAGTAATGATTCTGTTTTAAGATAAGACTTTTCCCCACATTTTATACTTCTCTTCATCAGCACTGATTAGTAGTCACAGCACACAGTCAATACATACAACATCCTGGAAATACTCATGATAAGAGAAAAAATGTGAAGGATACTGCTGAATCCTAGAAAATCCTCTCTTTATGCTACCTGTGAGAGAAACAGACCAACTGTGTCACTATGTTATTACTAACATTTGGGATAAATTAACTTCTAACACTACTATGCCAGTTTTCAGGCTTCTGATAACTGATTTTTTTTTTTTTATGTCAACAAAATATGGTTTCCTTCTCAGCTGTGATGTTTAGTGTTTTCCTAAGAGAGGATGTCAATCTGTCCTATGTTCAAACAAAAGCCTCATTTATAGCTGGAAAAAAAAGCTAGTTTCAAGACCTTGTATATACTGAGGGAAACCTTAAGAAATGATCACAAAAGATTCAAAGTCAGCAAGTGCCCCCAAACACAGGTACCTGCCTTGGCTATAGGTATAAAAAGCAGAACTATGCATACTACCACCTCCCTTCTTTATTACTAGTGCCATTTTTTCAATCATTCTACCTAATTTTCAGTGTCCTTGAAGGCCATACAAAGGTGGCAAGCCTGTATGGCTCTCAGCAATTTCCAAGCTGCCTCACCCATGGTTCATATCCCTTACCTCCACCAGCAGAGCTCAGGTTTATTATTTAAGCAACATAATGGAGAGAAACCTAATATGAAGTATCAAGTGACTTTGAGCTCCCTATCAACCAGATCACAAAACAACAGCAGCACAACATTACGAGCTGGAAGCAGAGGGGAGGGTAAATCCCCAGAAAAATTGCCCCAGGCAAGAGAAATTCAAGCCTCAGGCTGCAAAGAACAGCAATACCTCTCATCCAGCACATCTGGGCTGCATTACCCTTTAGAAATAAAAACTATTAGTATTTCAGAAGATACGGGTTTATACATATAAGATACAAAAGTTTATATTGCTGTTGCATCTGCTGAGCACTAGATCTAAGCCTAGCAGCCCTCAAAGCATGCTGAACCTCCTTGGTGGTCTAGAAGTCTGCCTCCTAGAAGCAGCTTCCAACGAAATTTTAAGGGATACTAAAAATCAGAAAAAAGCAGCACAAGCAATAGTTTATCTACATTGTTTACACCCTTCACCTCAGTAAAGTACAAAGCCTTGGCAAGGAGTTCCACTATAAAATACGAAAAGGAGCCGTTCAAACTCCACTGCAAACTCTGGAATGCCAATGCTGTTAAATGCTGGAGTAAGCACTACCTTATTCTGGTTTAGTAGCAGTTTTTCACGTAACTTATTAAAATGGCTCTGCATCTTTGTTTAAACATACTTCGGTGGAGGCATCAAATTACTCTGACAAACCTGTTTGTCTCAGAGTACCATGAATTAGTTCAGTGATGAATGGCCCATCAGAAACTGGAGCCCTATGGGAACTGGCGCAGTCACTCACCGAAAGAATGTTACAGTAAAACAAAGTGTGCTCTTGAAACCTATAGTAACAATCTGCATTTTGAAACTGGGCATCCAAGCTTATGGTCTGTCTTCACAGTGCTCAGAAAACATGCAGCTCTCACAAATTATAAAGGGAGAAATAGATGCTTACTACCTGGAAGAAGCAACCAGAGAAATCCAGCAGGTCTAATACAGTATCTTAACACAAGTCTAGGTACTCTGGCACCTCAGCTGCAGTAACCAAATCCAGGGTTCCTCTACATACACAGTAAATACAGGGTGCTAAAATCATGCATTTTAATTTGAATTTCTTTTGGTAGTAGAAAAATGCTGAAGATCTGCCAAGTTGAACATTAACAGTAGTAAAGACGAGAATTTCCCCCAAACTAAATTTGTATTCACTGAAGTTACTTTCTAAGCAGCAACACAAAAACAGACACAAGTGAAAATAAAGAATATTTGCAGCATTTCAGACTAGCAGATACATGATTCCTTGTGAATTTTGACTGGAAGTCATTCTCACGAGGTAGAGGCAACAGGCCCTTTGAAACTGGCTCAGCACAATGCAGGCAGGAACTAAGCAAACTTCTTCAAACAGCTCTGCCAACACCATTCAGCTCCAAGCTGGAAAACTCCTGCTGTTTCAAACTTAGGGCCTCCTGTGAGCAGACTGCTGATTACACCAGGTTGTATGGCAGGTTTTTGATATGTGGTCAGGCCAGAAGAATAAGAATGAAACCTGCCCACTAGTCATGTTAAATACAAGATTTCACTCCAGACTGAAAGAAAAGGACCCTCTGCCATCTATTCATTCCCTTGCCCTCCATTAAAGGGGAAATTCTCTGTAGTATACTGCACACATGCCCTGTTCAGAGTGCACAACTCATGCAAGCAGCATTACCAGACACACTGCTAGCACAAAAGATAAGTGGGAGACAGGACCATGCCAACATCTTATCTCCAAACAGAAGAGATATGCACAGTCAATAAAGCCAGAGTGGTGAAATACAGGGCTGCAGCACATTTAATGGGATTCTTTATCCCCAGTTATGCTTGTATATTATAGAATTTGGAGTAGACAAGGAAAAAAATTATAACAATTCCACAGGCATCTTTCATACTAATTTTTACGAGAGCAATCCAGAGGAACCAAGATTTTACAAGTTTCTGTGAAATTTTGCCAGGAGAGACCCCTGGGTCACCCCAGGCAAGGAAAGAGCAAAGGCTGCCATAACAAGCAGCAGTCAGGTCATTGCACACATCCCCCTCAGCACGTGCCTGCTGCCATGGGAAAGCCATGGGCAAACAGCAAGGGAAGTGGAGGACACAGGACCTGCAGAAAGCAGAACACACCCTGTTCCCATAATACTTGTTTTTTATTTATGAATTTGAGCAAAGAGGCCTTTTCTGCCTAATCAAGTGCAACCCCCTCGTTGCCTTGTAGCATCACAGCTGTGAACCTCCTAATTGCATCTTTAGCATGCAAAAGGTAAGAAATGTTCATGAAAAGATGACAGGAGAGGCTTTGCTGGTTGGTCATAAACATGGACACAAGGGTTTTTCCTCAGGGAATGGCCAGTAAAGAAATCAGATGTTCAAAATATATTTCTGGCCATATGGTTCAAAGTGATGAATAATGTGCTTCAGAAAAGGATGACAAAAATAATACAGGACTGCAGTAAAGCACCAAATTAAACAAATAACAGGTGGTGACTAAAAGTGCATTTTTAATGAGCATCTCTTTATGAAAGCACACAATGCAAAGTGCTTTCCACTGCTTTGTAACACACCACTCCTCATTATGGATTTAAAATATCTCAGTTATACAGAGCTGGATGTGTAAGTTGTTGCTCTTTGGACCTCTCATAGAATTTATTTTTGTGAGATTTGGCAGCCAAGCAACATGAACTTTAAATTCTGAAGTCTTAATACTCACAAATTCTTTAATTAACACTAACTTCTTTCACTAGGCCATTTTTTATTAAATGTTGATGTCTGTTTTAACAAACTTTGATGTGCTTCCAGTGCATTTGCCTCATTAAGTGTTCTGCTCTTCATATGTATATAATTGAGGAAGACAGCAGTTCAGTGGTTAATACACAAGACAGTGTTTAAATTCCTGAGTACAGACAGACATGAAACACAGATCCACAGCAGTTCTTCAAAGTGAATTATTGCATTCCCAAGCTCTTCCCAAACCAGTCTGCATAAAATCCAGTGGCCAAGAATGAGACACTAGTCCATACCAGGAAGTACTACTATACCACGGGGTATTAAAACATCATACAAAGCAGGGTTACTTATCCAACTGAGAGAAAGCTAGAGAAATCATTACAGAGACCAGTTACCCAAGAAAGCAAGACTAGTTTAAATGGTCTATTTCTGCAATGGAGGAAGTCTTAGAATCTCAGGCAGTTAATACAGTCAGGAAATGAGTTTGTGGTATAAGAGCTACAGTGTAATGAAGTATGTTCAGCTAAATCTGTAGCCTGCTTTGTCCTACCAGAACAGCAATGTTATCTTGAGGATTGTGGCAGCAGTTTAAGCAGTTACTCAAGCCTGAATCTTCTTGCATGAAGGTCGGTCAGTGTTACAGAACATGAAAATAAATGTGTTCCTCCTCTCAAGTGCAGCTGTCTTGTTAATCTCAAAGATGACATATTCTTCATATATCAGTCAGCACTTTAAAGACCTGATTCATACAGAGACTTAGGAACACATGGCAGGTTACTATTTCAGCAGGTTGCTTATTTCTGCAATGCATAATATTCCTTGTAATTCTTAATTGCTTTACTCCTCAAGGGCATATAGCCTATGTCTTGGGAACAGGAACAGACTTGCTCTGAATATCAAAGAAAAATTAATGACTTGTCATTAAAAAGGTGAGAGGTAGTAGTTAAACTCTACCCTCTTCTAGCTGGTTCCTTGGAAGGACAATAATTTTTCTAAATTATTATTTTTCCCTTCTAATAGCTGTTTTGATGATATGCTAAAAAAATAAACAAAAAAAGCTTGTCCCCACTTTGCAAACAAAATTATTTTAGGCTCCTGCATATTCGATATTGCATTACATTACTCAGTATGGTTGCTCTGTTTAAGTGCAAACTTCAATGGCTTCCCAAGTGCCAGGAAACCAGTACACTTCATTCATAATTTCTCTGATATAGCAGCAGTGTGTGCCAAATATGTGGAACTCAAAAGGGCCTGTATCACACAGAGAGAATGATGATTAAACAAACTGGGAGTGTTTAACAATGCAAAAACCTCCCTCTCCCACAGTAAGTGCAGTGATCTCATTTAACATTAAAAGCCAAATTCTGCCATTTTATGAATACACAGCTTCCCTAAGGGCTTATTTGCATCACAGCTTGCAAAAAATTAAAAATCCTTTAAAATCCTTTCCTAATTTAAGATTAGAAGGAGTCCAGAATATCCTTCTAGGAAACTTCTTGGAACACTAAGCAAAAAGCTCTGTACTCTCATCATGACATTTGACTGCTTCTTCACATCCACAGGGAGTTATTAAAGGACATGCCTTATGCCAGCCAGCTAGATACCAACAGGACAGATCATTCTGAGATAAATAAACTCTGAAGATCGTGAGTTTATGTGGGGAGGAGATGCCTTGTTGAAGCAGCTGCCCATAGCTGCAATTCTCAACCATCATACTTGGGGGAAGAAGTTCTATTCAATGGGAACTTCCTTTTGTATTGCAAGATTGCAAAGCTGCAGTTTCTAGAGGCAGGTGGGTGCCAGCATTTCAAGGAAGCACACACAAACTGAGCTCCCTATACCTCACCAGAGGTCTCTGCTTCCAGGCATGATCCCTACTGCCTGAGGTCTTGTGCCCTACCCCACAGGAGCCCAGCTGGAGAGGCTTTGTGTCCACCACAGTCACAACACACCGAACAGACAGAAAACCAGTCTTTAGAACCTGGCACTCATCTGACAGAAGGCTTGTGCTGCAAGGACTAGGAATTTGTGAAGCTGTACATTTCAGTTTGTTCAGATTCATGCTTTAAGGAAGTCAAAGTCACTATCAACACCAGCAGATCTACCTGGCAATAAAGCAAAGATTTCAAAGTTCAAATCTGGCAAACAGAATTGTATCTCAGACTTTCCCCTTCTCCTAGGTAAATCTATCAACATCTAGAGTGCAGATACTCTGGAGTCTTTTCCTCTGACCACTGCTCCATTTAATTTATTTCATGTTCTTAACTTATCTGACCTGAGTTACACTGATGTACTTTAATACCATTTCTGGTTTTGTGAAACTATCTCTTTTCTTACAAGTGGCCTGAAATCTTTCATTTGGGGCAAGTAAAATTTCATCTGACGGCTAAGAAGGTAGGAAAGGGGAAGAAGGAAAAAAAAAAAAAAAAAAAAAAAAAAAAAAAACCAAAAAAACACCAAAAAACCAAAACCCAATATTTTAGCCCTAGCTGAAAGTGGAATAGGACAACAATGAAAACAATTGTTACAGTGCATTAAAACAGTTTAAAAACCCATCCTGTGTATTCATACATAATTTTTGTTGCTGTAGAATCAAACTGACGATGAAAATATTAAGCAAGTGTTACATTAAACACCTCAAATATATCTGAACTGACCAGTATGAAATAGTAAGCAGTACACTTTTGCAGTTTAATCTCTCTTTACACTCAAGTACCCTTCACTGTAACTCTTTGACTCTGTTTCTGGTGACAAAGGAGTTCCAGGTATCTATCTCTAGACTTGTATACTTGTCCCTTTCACAGTTTGTTGGTACTGGGTTAGGCAGGACCCATTCCTTATCTCAGCAAAGGAGAGACAATGTTTGTACACACTCCAACGAAAGAACTCTGTGGCAGTCAAACACCCCCATCACAGGCACCAAAGAGGATAAACAGGGAAGCAACTGCAAGGTCACAGCATATGCCAGCAG
The DNA here is from genome assembly GCF_903797595.1 of Erithacus rubecula. Lineage (NCBI taxonomy): Eukaryota > Metazoa > Chordata > Aves > Passeriformes > Muscicapidae > Erithacus > Erithacus rubecula. The sequence goes on from NC_136688.1 coordinate 44,879,458, forward strand.
AGTGCATTTACTCTTTCTCAAGAAGAGAAGAAAAAAAAAAAAAAAAAAAAAAGACCACCACTCCAAAAACTACACACACAAATGCAACAAAATCCACAGTTCAGAAAGCTAGTCTTTGTTATAAATATATGGAGGGGGAAGCTCATATGTGTCAGAGAGATTTTATTTTTCATATGACTTTGTTTTGGGGACAAAAAACAATGACTATTTCCCAGCCTCTGCTTGTGCAGATCTCTTTCAGCACCTCTTTACCTGTTACACAAACTACTCAAACTGCAACACTATTAAAAACAAAACAAACATCCCACACAGAACAAAAAGAAAAAGCCCATACACAGAACAGAAAACCCTCACAACTATAATTATTTAAATCTAGTGTTGACCTGATAACCTCCTTTGGCATAGTGGTCAGACAGCTGCTTTAAAACTCCAGATTCACTGATTCAAAATTATCACACATAGAAAAGCTTAATTAAAACAAATGTGCTGAATGTCAACTTGCTTCTCATCTCCTTTGCATATTAAACATCGTGGAAGCAGCTGAATTATTTTGCTTGAGTTACAGCTGAAGTTTTAAACTGGGAATTATATGCTATCTATTACAGAAAAAAGCAGCTAAACAGGAACTTGTTTGTGTTTTAAGGGCTATTCAGAGGCATTTAACCAACCAAAAATAAATCACTATCTACCATTAACTTTCTTAACTTACAAAATACTTGGGGGGATTATGATAAATGCAACCTGAAGGGAGAGACTTGCATGAGTATCAGTAAGATCAAAGTGGCTTGTGGGTTTGGGGGTTTTTTGTTGTTAAAGTTGGAGGTTTTTAATGTGTTTGATATTTAAGATTATTCCTTTAGAGTCTTAAGAACTACTGGTAATAATTCTGTATCTACTTAATTATAAGTATATTTCTACTTGTTTAAAAGCCTACTGAAAGGAAGCTTTGAATGACTTGTCCTTTACAAATGTGACCAGCTCATGGGCTAGAACAGTACAAGTTATAAAAGCAACTGCTATTTACTCTCTCATGCCAACTCTGCTCTCTCGTCTGAGTGTGTCTCTCTTACAGCAGGTTTGGCAGAGCATTCAAAGCCTCCAAAATTAGGTGTCCTGCTAAGCTCAAGACTGGGAAAGCAAGCCAGTGTATCTTCTGCAGATACTCAAGAGGCTGCCATGAACACTGCAAAACCTCTAAGCACTGATAAAGTATGATACATAACCTGACCCTGGTAAAAGCTGCAATATGCTAGCAATGTCACAAAGAACCAGAACTAATCATGATCTGGCAGACAGCTCTGATCTCACAATATCCAAGGGTATCAAAGCAAAACTGTTTGAAGACTCTGCTATGCAAGATGCTCAGCATCTCTAGTCCATCAAGTCCATGTCACTTAAAATCAGGTCCTATGGCATAAAAAGAAAGGACAATTGCAAGTTAACTGAAATACTTTAGGAAGCAAGAGAAGACAAGTCTTCAAGCACCAACAAATTATTTAAAATCCGAATCCCTCAATTGCACAGAATTTGGATCCAGCAATTTATAAAAAGAGAATGGCTAAGTGAAAAAAGGGGGATGAAAATCACCTCTCCAATCGAGACTTTGGCTCAGGCTACAAAGGAAATGCCTACTGGAAGAAATGTGAGACAGCTCAACCAAGTTTGAGAATTAGAGCACTCTAGTTTCTTCTGCATGACTGGAAGCTGGGAGCTAGATTAAGTGCCAGAGCACTGAAGTGTAAGCAAGGCTTCTAATAATGGCAGCTTTTGTGGTCCTTTACTACAGAATCATTCCTTCTGCATGTAAAACTGTAAAGATACATCCACATGCTGTTCAGATAAGCATTTGCCACAAACTCTGAAAACCCAAGAGAAGCTTGCAATACACAGCTTTTGCATGTGCAGGAAAACACAGAACACACAGAGTGGGGCTTTCCTGGTTTGATTGTTGGGGGTTTTCTTTCACTTTTTAAAATGCAAACATTGAAGAAGTGACCTTGAGACATTTATTAACTTAGAGGGGTAACTCCTTGTAGTTGAATTGTTGTTTTGAAGTAACTACACAGTCTTGAGAGACTCCCAAGTAACTCAACTAGTAACAGGTTACTAGTCAAATTACAAGGGGTTTAGCTGTAGGGTTTTTTTGGTTTGGACTGCAGATTTTGTTGGATTTTTTTTGTTGCTGTTGTTGGTTTTTAGTTGGTTTGTTTTGCTTGGAGTTTTTTATAGGCGTTTTGTTTTGGTTTTTTATGCTTGGTTGGTTTTGGGGTGTATTTTACTTTTAGAGTAATTGCTTCTTGGGAGAAGCTGTTTCCTCACAAACTTCATCCTGACAAATGAGCATTTTTTAACAGGCTTGATAATTCTGCCTATAGCATCAAAAAATTCTAAAAGAAATCAACCTTCTTCCAGTTTCTACCAGTGAATGCTCATGCTTCCCTTGGGATTCCAGTCATTCAGCTTTATTGTAACACAGATGCTCCAAAATGAAACAGGCATTAAACTCAGCACCAACCTTCCCTCCTACAACTCTCACTGTACACCTAACAATTCTTTCTGTGATACAAATTTGATGCTCCACTCCCTTGTAATATATCCACTACTTTTCTAGTGGATATATTACAGATAGGAGCACCATTAAAAAAAAAGAAAAACCAAGACACTCAAGAACTCTAAGGTTCCACAGGAAACTTATCTTCTTTTGCTTCTTAAACATACAGCAAACAACTTAGACGTTTTTGAAGTCAGTTCTTTAATGTATGGCAAATAAAGGCAAGTTTTTTAAAGGAAAAACATCACCTACTCTAGTTTGAAAATATTAATAACCCACTAAATAAATATCTTCCTCTCTGTGAAAATGATTAAATGGAACTCATACAATACTTTTCCCTTGTGCCAAGACAATTCTTTCCTACCAGATCCCAAAGGAGCAAATGTCTATCACTGTTATTTTGATCACCTAACGCACAGAAAATTATGCCATTTTAAGTCTAAAAAACAAATTAAATAAACATCTAGAGACTTTTAATAATGTTAATTATGAAAGAGAACACATAGTGGCAGCTCCACAGGGGCCATTTCTGTCTGCTGAGCAGATTTTTATTTAGGCCCTTTTACTGGCCATATGAGGACCCAGCAGAATTTAAACACTTAACTCTCCTTCAACTCCATCTCTTAATCATAATGGAAAACAGAGAGGCACAAGCTCACACAGCTTATATTCAAACAGCCCATCTAAGCAGCTATTTTAAGAAGTCATTCTGCTTACTCAAAGTACAATGTGCACACACTTTAATTTGCTGCTTTTTTTGCTCCTTTAGTTTCTTCATTTTATAAATCCTTCTCCTCAAAAAACAACATGTGTGCAAATGGAAGATGCATGCATGCATGAGGAAGTGATTGCACAGAAATTGAAATGCTTTCATGACCAGGTGTCTTCCTTAATTTCCATTGGTGTAAAGTCTGTACATCATGTAAAGTAGGAAATATACCTGTGAGTTGTCTTCAGCAAAGAAATCAGCAGCACATCAAACCCCTCCTGTCCCCAGGTTTGTGACTTTCTCAGCAGTGTAAAATCCCATCATTATTAACCAGGGTAGATGCCTCCACAACCTTCACGTCCATTTCTTGACCCAACAGCACTCATGTTTGCCAAAAGCACTGGAGGTCAACAAACTCAAGCAGACCTTTGTAACACCAACCAAAAAAGTTTTCAGAAGTAAATAAAACTCTGCATTAGATTCAAGATCTCCCACACAATTCTGAAACATGATACTCCTTCAAAAGGATAGTGAAGCGCTGCTTTAACAGACATCTCAAATACCTGTCTCAGATGAAAACACACTGTGGGAGAATTGCTGTCAGGACTAATAAGCCATTAAAAAGAGCAGTGTACATAAAGGTGAAAGTTCATTACAGAGCTTTGTATCAAAAGCTGAACTAGGATGCTGTTGAGTGGAAAGCCAAGGCCAGCTGAGTTACAGGCACAAAGACACCTTTGATTGCTCCACACCACAGGGCCACAGATCATTGCCTGGAACAAGACTATGGACTGAACCTTGTGTGCCACAATACAGAATGTGACAATAACCTCCATGAAAGTGACACTGGAGTAAATAACACTCTCACAGGCAGAACTGCCAATAAAATAAGAAAATACATCACTTTTCTTTACTACCTGCCATCAAAAAGCAGAAGTTACTTGCTTTGGGAACTGGTATGCAATTAGGGGACTGTTCAGCAATCACACTTTATACATGGAATTAATCTCCTCTTTTTAAAGAAATTTTAATGAGAAGTACTAAATTACATAGAACTTGTTACAGACACACAGGCAGTAAAGCCATCTTTGGCTTTCATTTTTTATTATCTTTTAGCAAAAAATTAACCTCAAAGTTATTTTCAGCTGTAAGTGGCATGCAGGCTGTTTTCTAACTTACCCACAATTGGTAGGCTTTACAAACTTAACTCACCACTTTGCAAAATTTCAGCAGACAGAAGTAGAACATTTGCCCAAACTGAGGCAGCAGGACTGAACAACTGTCTGAACAACTTACATCTCAAACCTAATATCCAAATATATATATGTAGTAGAGGACTGAAACACTCTGTGGCTTTAGCATTGGTAATAACAGCAACAGTCAAGGAGATTAACATCAGGCTTGGCTTTTTTTAAGGAAAGTCACACACACTCTCACATTACTTTTTTTAAAACCATATAAAGGTCACTAAGGACACTGTGGATGAGTTCTGCAGTTCAGACATCCCAAGAATTGCTCTTAATTAACATGTCAGAGGTTAAGTAAATGCTTCTATGTGGGAACCAAACAGCTATTCCATACTGTAGAATTTTACAGGTCACCTCCATCTGCCACTGTATTTTAGGACACTGCTCCTCTCTTTCCTTGGCTCAATTTCTTCATCTGCACAATATATTCACTCCCTTCTAGCCTATTAAGCAAAACAAAGACAAGACTGCAGACATATGTCAGGCTACTCTGACCTTTCCCATATTCTAACTCCAGGAAGAAAAGTGTTTTTAAAAAAATCAACCCATTCTCTTATATCTGTCACTATTTCATTCTGCATTAAAATTTACATAGAGCCATCTAGGGGAAAAAAAAAAAAAAGTTTCTAAAATCAGTCCAGATAGAATTCAATCTATCGGCTAAAATGCCTCCTAGAATCACAGCCACTAAGCTCAGTCACGTGTCCAACAGCATGCTACTAAGTCACTTGGAATGGCACCTCTCACCAGCCTGGGAACACTTTTAAAACTGACCTCTGCAGAAAACAGAAATGTTTATTTAGTTCTTCTGGAAAAGATCAAGACAATTTTCACAAACAAAGCATCCGACAGTCTGGCTGCTAGTCTCTTTCCCATTGAAATACCTGATAACAGGACCTACACAAAATTATGATTTTTGTGATTCTTGTGTTTATACCACTGCAGCAGAGTGGTACCCATTTTCAGCTGAAGAACTAAATCAAAGGCTAACATCACTGGTTCAGCACTGCTCAGAATGGCTGCACCAAGGTCAGTCATACCCTTGTCCTGCACCCAGCACTACAGTAAGCAAATGCCTTCACAATTCACTGTGGACAATACAAGTTTTACATGCAACCTTCATGTCTCATGATCATGCTCCTGGAAAAGAGAAAACCTAACTCAAAATATTTTTGTCCCTGCAGAACCAAGAAAGCTTAATTAAGCTAAGTACTGCATAAATACATATAGACAGTCTGTGCCTGTAGCAAGTTTAAACTAACTAGAAGTCAAATGAAGAACAGAAGTGGAAGCAAATACACAGCTAATGAGGTTCTACTCTAGGTTGTGCCAGTAGCAGATTCTCAAGTCCTGAAAGGCCCACTGCCTTACTGAAACACAAACCATCCCTACAACAGTACCTTACAAATAACCCATCTGCCATGGGAGTTTGTTTATTGTAGACTTGTGAGAAACAGAGGCTTCATGGCTGTTCACTGTTGTTGCTTTGTGCAGCTGTAACTTCAAGCCACAAGAATGTGCACATTACCTCTGGTAGGTGCAACAGCACAATTGCCAATGCAGAAAATTTTGGAGATTCTATGAATACAGCCCACTCAACTGTACAGAAAAGAGAGAGAACTGCACACAGGAGTGCATAAGATCAAAGCATTTGAATTAGAAAGAATTTCTGTTGAATCTTTGGATACCTCATTCATGAGAAAGCTGACACTCTCAGTTAATAATTTTAGAATTTAAAGCTCAAGGTGAAGAAAGGTTGTTCCTAAGCCAATACTGCTCCTAGGTAACAGGAATCAAAGGAAAGCAGTCACTCAGGTACAGTATAGCTCAACTCATCAGACAAAGCCATCAAACAGAAGTTCAGTTTTACCTAATTTCAGTAGGCCATCATGGGCACAAACTCTGCCCCTAAAAACAGAAAAACACTTTTGACTTCAGGGTGTGTGCATTTATGTGCATTTCTAGCATTTTACTGTTTACTTTGCTAAGGACTAGATTACTATCCCACTAGAAACAGCCTGCCTAGTAGGGAAAGATTGCAGCTCACAGAAGTGGACACTGCAACTTCCAGAGCTTTATTTATAGCTTGAGTACAGTTGCCAGTCCCTAAGCTGTGCCCAAATCTGGAGCTTCAAGTCTGAATTCCTCTTTGCAGTTCAGTTAAAAGCTCTAAACCTGACTCAGTACTTCAACTACAGAAGTGGGAGATGTTTACTGATCTGGAAGTTAGTGGTATTGCAAGACTTTTGCTGATCCACAGGGAAAACCAGCATTTGTCTCAGCCTAAAAACAAACTTATCTCTATTCCAGAGGTTAGAAACAGCCTCCAAAACTCACAGGCAGCTAACATCCTTTAACACACCTGATAAAAACTCTGCTGCTTGTAGTTGTTTTACCCAAGTATAGAGCAACAAAGTAGAAGGAGGACACAAGTCTGAAGAAATACGCCTTAAAAGTAAGACAACCTTGCCCACCATGATCTCTGGGCCCAACTAAGTAATTTAGATGGGAACAATAGGATATGTGGCAATATAGTCTCTAAAAATTCAGTAAATTGCTTCTCCTTTACCCATCCCCTTCACTTCAATGAGAATACTAAGGGTTTTATGAGTTTCTTACTGAAGTTGCACATGACACACAGTCACAACTCTTCTCAGAATTGTGTCTCAATAAAACTTTTCTTTTTAAATTAAGAGATATTTCCAATCTTTTAGAAACACGAGATAATCTGCTAGGTATTTAGCAACCACAACTGCAGGAAACAGAGGCAACAAAAATACAGCTGTGACCACACTGTAGCACTTCTTCCAACAGCATTTCTCATTCACATACTCCAGATGTGACCATAATACCCACTCAGGCATAGCTAAGGGATGATCACATTCTTTTCTTCTGTCAGCTTCAAGTTTTTAATGTAATTTTAATGCAAGGAATTTTTACTTGAGAGTACAATACTGTTGGAGTGATTACTGACACTTTTGAAGGTTAGGAAACTAGCTGTTTTCAAAACAGATCCTTTCATAAAACTCCTTTTTATTTATTAACTGGTATCAAAATGATTTTTAGTTCCTTAGAAAAAAACACTAAACACCAAGATTGACACATAAGCAGAGGAAGCACAACAAAGTTGTTTCAAGGTTCCCCTGCCAGCCTGTCTTAGGCTTCTTCCAAAACTCTACAGGTACAAGCATATTATCCAAGCATTGCAGATACCATGTAAAAGCAGCACCTGATATCTTCAAGTAGCAGAACCTACATTATTTAAATATTCTCTACAACAGAGCAAAGAATGAGGCTAATACCCTTCAGATTTTCTAGCATTCTTCCATTCTTCTTTCAGTTTAAAGAGAGACAAGCATTGGAACTCAGAGCAAGAAGAGTCAGATAATGAGCAAAGAAATTCACACCCTGAGCAAAGAAAACTTTCTGCTGTGTTCAGCCTTTTCCAGGATATGGCACCAATTCCAGAAGTTTTATGATCAGCCATTTCTCCAGTGAAGCAGTAGCATAACCATTATTAAATGCAATTAATGATATTATCTTGAATGCTCATAAAATCCCACAGCAAAATGAGTCATATGCTTGGTTTCAAAAGAGGGGCCCTCTCAAGTCAATAAAACCTGCAAAGGTACAACTGTTGACAGAATGAGCAATGCAAAGATGTTACATGGTACCAGTGGCAACAAGTATTACATAGCCAACAAATAAATAAAAAACCACCAAAGCCAACAGCAACCAATGCTGTCCTCCGTTTTAGGAGTCTCAACACTGTTTTTCTGAGTAGCCACCAGCAATGAAATCTTATGCAGTCAAAAGTTGCAAGATGGCAACACTTCAGAGAATTGTGAATCGACAAATTCAGTTAACAAATTTCTAAAATAGAGATGTTATTCAAATAGGAAAAAAAGGTCTCTTCATTGCACTTACCCCTCCCATATTATGTCTGGTGAAGCACAAACAGGGACTAATCTTTAAAGCTTAAATCAAACCCAAATTCCACCAATAACCTGGCTTGCTTATACTTATCTCCAGCAGAAACCCTCAGCTTATGAGATAAGGAAAACACCAACATTGTAATACTTGGAATTGTGCTTCTGGATCAGACCTGTCCTTGTTTTCTGAAGTAGCATTATCTGTATTAATGAGACTTTTGCTTTAATGAAGAGATCAGCTATACAGAGTTACGAGAAAGCTGATATTAGATACAGACAGACTAGACAATTACATGATCTGAAATGTCAACTACCTTCTGAATATCAGCATTAATTTTAGTAGGCACTTATGTCACCTTCCCCAGATACTGTCTACAGTACCATGAATTCATGTCACACTCTTGATTGCTCCTGCCCAGGACAGAAGGGCAAGTATATTTTCATACCTACCAATGTCCTTCAACAAAAGGAGGAAAATGCTGCTTCATTCTATACGATCTGGCCCACCAAATCTGGCAATTATGCTGTATACTTGACTTTAGCCCACTAAGCAAAGAGGAATGTAAAATGTCAAGGCCAATATTGTATTTTTAGGAGCTTTTGTTTCTCTTGAGCAAGCAGAAAATGTGTATTCCTATTGTTTGTCAGGAACTTTTCCCTCACAGTCTGCAAACCTGTTTTCAGTCAGTAAGACACCACCCTCACTTTAACTTAGGCTAATGAGTTTATATTACTTCATTAAACAATGCACATAACTCCAGCTTATTTTAAAAATCTCTAACATTCAGGAGAGAAGTAGCCTAACAATATTTAATTATTAAGAATATTTAATATACCAAAGCATCTATTTGGTTATGTGTTAAAAAAACCTTAGTAAAACCTACTTAAATCATACACTAAACGACAAGAAAATCTCCAAACATCTGACAGACATGAGTACAGATGCAACACTACACTCAACATCAATCTCATACAGAGCTCAATTCCAGCATAAATGGCCTCAATTACCCCCAGACTATGGAGAGTTGAAGGCTGCACACACCACATGAAAGGCAATCTCAGATTGGCATCAAGACCTTGGATTTGCCCTGAAGATATGATTTTGTCAAGGAAAAATAAGTTTCTTATATAAATGTTATTTCCACAAAAAAAAGTTGGTTTATTTTAAACTTTGTCATAATTATAATTTCAGGACCAAATGCAAAGACTGATGAGCTCTCAAGACTGCTTTGTTTACATACCATATATATAGTTCTCAGAAAACAAGTTTCACAGTATTTAATTTCTGGACTACAATAGGAACATCACTGTTACAGCTGCTACTGCAAGTCTCAGGTACTGTTTCCCATTGAAAATTCTGTGTCTTAACCTATTTTAGTTGTTGCTAGCTTTATTGGATTAGCTCAACAGCTAGGTCAACAAGCAACATAACACATGACTCTGAATCACTTTTTTCCTGACTCTGATCTTGCTCCAAGTACTTTTAAAAGAGGTCAGAGTATCAGCTTCAAGAAAAAAAGGGAAAGAAAAAAAAAGACAAAAGAAAAAGAAGAAAGAAAAGCTCGTGAATGAGTTCAAACACCTGAAGGAGTGTACATCTTGTGGGGCAAAGAGAAAGAATGTTAGGACTAGTCTCTCTTGTAGGCTCCATGTACATTTAAACTATTTACTGAGTTACAGAAACAAACAGCAACAACAAGACAAAACAAAAAAACAATCCACTAAATTAAAAACTTCAGCCTCTAGTTATGATCAAATGGAATTTCCCCTTAGAAATCACAGACTTCAGGAATGACATCATATTGTATCAGCATCTCCAGATCTTAACACAAGACACAGAACACTTATCTTCAGAAATACAGGATATCCTCCCCTACACCATCTCAAACCTGAGTTACTTTGCTCTCCTAACAGGCTGCTGAAACTCACACAGATGAGTCATACAGCCCATCTAACTGTCATTTTTCACAACTGCCTTTTTTTCAGGCTTCCCTAAACAAATCCAGAAGCAGAGTTGTGGCAAACACGTGGAAGAGCGGTAGGCAAGCTTTGGAAGAGAATAGCATGAAAAAGCACTAGTCCTCTTCTGTATTTTGAAGACAAAACCAATACACAGCCTCTTCTCTATATACAGAGAAGATGAAGTGTCCAGGGTAAATAGGGTATAATTTAGCTGGTTTGTTCATTATATTGAGACACACTGAGCATTTTAACAATCCTAAGTGGTTTCAGCCTGGTTTATATACTGCACAGCATTCAAATCTGGCAAAAGATGTGCAGAAGGAAACAGTAGAACAGTTACCTGCTCATTAAGAAGTCCAAGTATACACAACAGTGCACATACAGAAATTCTATTTAGAGAAACTGAATTCATATTATGGCTCTCCAGCAGCAGCCAATATAACTCTGCAAAAGGCTCAGCTGTCACCACTCTGGTTTTAGGGGAGCACTGTTACAGTAGAGGAACACTGACAGTTCAGGAATGACACCCAACAAGTGCAGTGTGAGACTGCAGTCATTCCTGCACTTCCCTCTCCTAGAGGAGTTCAGAACAAACAACTGCTTGAACACCAAAGTACAGAGTTTAAGAAATCTATCTTCAAGCCAAGCAGATATTTATTTTTCCTATCAATTTAAGGTTGGTATTCGTGTTAAAAACATTTACTCGTGAAGATTTTATTTTCTAGTAGCTCCTTTAAGAAAAAGCTTCCTGTTTTAAAAAGCCTTATACCTAGAAACACTACTTCCATCTCAGCAAACCCCTTCACATACACAATCCTACCACAAAACAGCCCTTTTAGTACATGCATGTCCAAATGCTGTGACAGTCTTTGAGGACAACATCTTTAAAAAAACAATAAAAGAGGAAGGCAAGGAAGCAGCCTCTGGCCATGAGAAGTAGATGGAGAAGATATTGTCCTTTTCAGAAGAAAAAGCATGGCTGAAAGTACTTTTACACAAACACAATTTCCTCTCCATTTCCTATAGCAAGCTTCTTTGAGCACCCAACCCCTGCACTAACTAAAACAGTACAGCAGTCACCACAGATTAATGAACAGAGAGCAGAAATCTCACCTGATAATAAGTCTTAATGTTTCTGATCAAGATGGTCAGGTTTTGAACCCGAAGATAGGTATCATTATTTACATGCTTGTTGACACGTTGATTGGTTGGTCGAGGATCTCTATTAGAAAGGAATAAAATAAAATATTAGTAATTAAACTGGTGTTAAGACTCAACACCTCAATAACACATTTAAGTTTATAAATTAAATACATTGACAATTTTATTAGCCAAATATCCTCTAACTAGATCTCTCATATACATGCTACATTTTTTGTTTGATCTTAAAAATGAATCAAAATTGTTCCTGAAGCAATTTTATTTCTAAAATACAAAATAAGACACAAAAAAGTGGCAAATGATTTCATGCAAATGTACACCTTCAGATCACCTCCGTATACTCTAAGATGTTGAAAAAAAATGAACCCAAAAATCTTTATCTGCCAACAGCACAGATCAAAGTTTTGTGTTTGCCCTCTAATAATGACTCTTATCAGCAGACTCCTTCCTACACAATCCAAACACCTGCTTCCCACAGCTCTGCTCTGGCTGTTAATTAAGCCATTCACAGCTTTTCCAGGGCCAATTACTGAACTGAGGCGTTGACAAGGAAATAAAAGAGGAACTGATCCAATATTTATTTTTAAAATGTATTTCCTAATGTTTATATAAGATAGAATTTTCCTTTTTTTGTTTTAAATGCAAAATCATTCCAGAGCATCTCTTGAGTGAAAGCAGTGCTATGGGAATAAATATGAAAAAAATATATAGATAGTCCACAGATGACAGAAAACTGCCTTGACAGCAGATAACATCAGACATGGTATTTATGCACACAGATTTAAGCAGATGACCAATACTGGCATAAACTAGCAAGACACAACACTGCCTTTTCAGCAGCAAAGGATTTTGTATATGGATTTATACCATAATACATTATGAAAGAAAACAAAGAGGCAATGGCAACAAGCTTTTTAAGTAAAACCTGCAGCAAGTATTCCATGCTACTGCTGCTCAGACACACGAGTGCAGAAGCCATACTTGTCAGTTGGACAGGATGGGTGCTCAGTGAGGGAGAAGCATAAATGATACCTGGGCTAGAACTCAGCATCCTGCCTTCAGTACTGTCTGAGCAGACACTGAACCTCAAAGGAAGCTGGACACAGCTCTTTTAGACAAGGCCATGACAACAAAGTGGGAAGCTAAAAGGGAAGAAACATTCAGTAAAGAGAAGCTGGCCAAACAGAAGGGTCAGCATACAGTTCTCATTTCCATGTGAAAGCTCATGCAGGCAGCAGGCTGCCACAACACTGGCCACTGTCTGGGAGTGCTCCCGGGTTTGTGGACAGGAACTGACATCTTTGACTGGCTAGCAGTCTCCCAGAACTGCACAAAATGGTGCAAAAATCAACAAAATACACTGAGCAGCCAAAGGAAAGCAGAGGTTATTTCTTCAACAGCTGCAGCAGTGAACTGCAGGACTTAGATCAAGTTTTCAAAGCCATATAAGACACAGAACAACTACTTTCTAGGCATGACCTACTCATTTTTGCACAGTGGAGACTGTTACAAGAACATAAGCACAAGCAGGACCAGCCCCTCAGGAGCAATTCCAGAGCTTTTATCCTATCATCTTCGTTAAGGGTAATTGATTGCTCCAAGAGCCCTTAATGCCACTGACCCCAGGGTCCTTAACCTCCAGCCAAGCTGCAGCAGAGTATAGCTCTGGCACTCCTGACACTTCTCCATCACAAAGAAATTAAGAGTTCTTCGGAAAATAGAATGTAGCTAGAAAACATGTTTTCTGAACTTTTTTTTTGTTGCAACACTAACCAAGTAACCCAAACAAATTCATGTCTGGATGTATATGAAAAAAATCCCTGAACACCACCTCAGATGCCTTTTCAGTCCTTTGATGTTCGGTCTTTCCCTTACACACAAATATAATGAAAACTATATTTCTTTTTTTGTGAAAACCACCTACTTCTCAAGATCAAAAAATTACCTAAACAAGACTGAGAGGGCATGGCTGAGGTGTGACTTAGGTAAGTACTCCACAAACCAGTAAAAAACCACCCAAGCCAAATAAACAGAAATAAAGTCTCGAACCTCACTGTATAACCAAAAATTTTAAAGAAGTCATACAGTTTGTTCATGCTCATGAGTCTTCTAGGAACAGAGGAAAGGAAGGGTCAAGAGACACAGATCAAGTGATAAATTCAGCAGGCATGGGGACACCAACACAACTGCATGATGATGCAATCCTTTAAATCACCAATTCATAAAAGTGACCGCAAAAAAATTTCAATTTTAAAATTCAAAATGACAATCCTATTCTTACAATTTCTGACAAGCCATTTTGAAGAGCAAGGGGAAAGCCCTCAAGTCAGGCCCAAGGGTTATGAGATGCCAGAAGAAACTAACTGGCCCAGCATTCTGCAGCAGATCACTCTGCAGGGAAGGTACTAACCAAATATACACCACACTGGGGCTAGTCTAACTCTCCCACCATCCAACCTCTTCCTCTATCAAGTGAGATGATGCCATTAAGGCCGGCAAATTCCTAAATTGCCTAAAAAACAGTGGAAAATGCACCTCCACATAGCATTCTAAAATTTTAAATTAAGCAGATGCACATCACTAACACATCTTCTGGTATTTGTGCCATTTGCTACACACCACGAGGAGTGGGCACTCACAATGTGGCTGTTCCTGTCACATGGTCTAAATCAAAGACAACAGATAATGGTACAACAGCATGACAGCAACTGAAATGGAAAAACCTATTATTGTGCATTGTTATAACAGAATTTTAACACAAATAGCATTATCAGCAGTATTCCTATCAGACATTCACTTTTGCTAAATGTTTTGACAGAAGAGTAGTCCATTTTCAACTAGAAGAAGTGGAACAAGACAACATGGAAACACTTCTGTGCCTGCATAAACCTCCACATCATTTCTTATAGGAAGTTTTATTTAGGAAGTTGAATGGGGCAAATATTTGCTTATGCTTGTAGGTATTATGCCACAGCTGTAACTGTAACACTGAAGGCAGTCATTGCACTGCCACCACGTGCTAATTTCATACCAGGAAGTGAGACAGCCATTTGAAAAAAGTTCTTTAAAGTATGTCTGCAGAGAATCTCATTAACCTGGTACACATAAATTCATCAACAACACAAGCCTGAAACACAGCAGTTCCACTTTGAAGATTAAGAAACATTTTTGTATGCAGAGCCTTCAGCCAGTACTGCAAGTCTGCAAAAATCAGCCTTGTCGCTCATGCATGATCAGGTTGGGATATACACTTGAGCAGGACACAGGCAAAGGAAACCATTCATTTACAACAGAATTATTTGAAAAATCATTTGTCTTGTTTTAAAATATAAGTGGGGAAAACAAATTTAGCAAGTCAGACAGCAGTGTTTAACTCATTTAACAGCTCAATGCTCCCACTGAGAACCAAACAACACCCAGCTTTCTTAAGAAGAGTCTTGTTTGAGAGATCACCAGCAAGCAAAGGGATCACCAGCACAGCCCAACAGCTGGTGTCCTACCAACTGCAGTCTGCCTAAACCCGGGCCAGGTTCCCCTCCTCTGCCCTTGTGCTACATTTGGCAAGCCTGAGCAAACCACATTTTATTCAGGGCTGGCATTCCCAGGGGCAGTTCATTTCTGAAGAAGAAGTTAAGGCACAGGCCTATTTTCACCTCCTGTCATAAACCCAGCAGGGGCCTGGCAGGCTGGAAAAGCACTAGATAGCTGTCACATATCTCTGATGACACAGCTGCCTTGCTGAGATGAACCCACCACCTAAAAAATGTTGACACCACAATACAAAGCAGCTGGGATCTTTTCCACCCAAAGCTGCCAGACAGCATTTTGGAAAAATACAAAGAAACACAGAAATTAGGAGCTGACAGTACTCCTACAGCCCACCCATGACTCAAATAGCTAAAGCCTTACTTTCATTCAGCAATCTCTACTCAACAGGTATATCTGGATTTCTTTACAGATCCACCTGTCTTTTTCCCCTGAATTACACTTAAAAATCTGCTTTGCTGCAGGGCAGAAATCTTGTATTTTAAATAATGAATTTCCCAAGAATCTGGCTTTCAAAATCTTCACTGAAACAAACAGCTTGATTTGCAGCAAAGTACTGCATCACACCAGGTGTTTAGATGCAAGCTCACATGTCCCTGTTATTTCTGTTCAAGTAATCAGGCAAGCAGGATAAAAAAAGTTCAAAGTGAAATAACACAAGTGATGAGGCACAGCTGTCCACATCAGGAGCCCAGCTTTTTCACCCTGCCATCCCCTATTCTTTACATGTGTGTGCATGCCTGCATCTGTGCTTTCAAGCAATCAACACTAACATGGCATGGCAAACCCAACTCCAGATTTATCAAAGGCCTATCATTAACAGGCTTCCAGTAGGAAGAAATCTCCAGCCAAGCATGGAAAGCCACCTTCAGGAACCAGAACTTAAACTAATGAGCAAGAATTTTTAAAAACACTTTTTTTTTTTAAATTCTGATAGCTTTGTGGGGGAGAAACATGCCTCAAAAGGGACTTGCCAGATTTACATGTAAGCAGTATTGCAATTTCTAAAGTTAAAATCATAGAAAAGTAAAGGTAAGTCAGCACTTCTCCTGAGCACCTTGCTGGGTGAGGATACACAAATAAAACTGCAATCCTTTCTACCTTAAACAAATCTTAGGCTCTCAGTACAAAGCTTTAGGTTTCAAGTTCTTTGGTCACCATTAGAAGCACTTCTAAAGCTGTCTAAAAAGGAGGGAGGAAAGGCCTGGTTGTGAATAATGGGTCAGTTTCCACTCCACAGTGCTCATGCCTCCAACACTTCACTTTGAGACACCGCTGGCAGAGATGTTTGTTGGGAAAAAAACAAAAAAAAGAAAAACCAAAGCCCAGCCAACTTAGTTTCCTGACCATTTAAAACTAGTAAACATGCCAGGGCATCTCTCACAATCACAAGAGATCAGACAAAATGCCAACTAGTGCCACTCAGCCAGCCTGTACGCTCATCTTCCTTATTTCCATAAGGTCTAATAATTCCTTGCCCTTATTGTTCAGTTGCTCCTTCGACTGTAACAACTCTTACCTTCTTAGAAATAGTTCAATCACCAATTAAAAATATTTAAGTTTGCACACACCACCTAATAAAACTCTCCTAATAATGCCACATAACACCATTCCACATAATGCCATTCAAAAGCCACATAATTTCATAAATTCATAATTAAGCATGACTCGGTTAATTTTTCTTGTTTTGAAATAAGAAGACTATTGCACATATAATTATATAAAATGCATTAGATAACAGCACTGTTTAATCAAATCTGCAGCCAACTCAGCTGCTGCTCCTTGATAGTTAAATTGGTATCTCTGTGCCAAACACAATGGTCATAAATCAAAATTTAATTTCCCACACCTCAGAAAGCTACAAGCCTGGATCTAGATATTCATACCTGAGACTCTAATTTGCAGAAAATAAAATTTTTCAAGTGCAATTATTCCTTTAAAAATGCTGGAAATTATGTCTTCTCTTTACAAGAGGCTTCTATCCCTGCTAGCATTTTACACCATTAGTTTGTTATCTCCATGTGCTGGCTAATCTGGGTTCTGTTCTGAATAATGGATTTTCACCAGCTTCACTATGTAAGTGCTGGTTCACAATTTTCACTCCTGGTAACATCAAATCAAAAGAAAATTTTATTACCTTTTCACATGGAGCAGCCAGGTACCAGAAGATAACAAAACTTGACAATCTGAGTGGGTGAGGCATTGACTGTCAGACTTAATGCTATTTCTCAACATTTTAAAGGACTCTAATATGAATTCTTCATTTAAACGATTGGACTTAGACTGCAAATCACTGGTCGAGCTTCAATTGATTTCAGTCACTTTACAGAGTGCACTGCCAAAACTGAGTGACTTCCAAACTCTCCTCCTCTGAAAGCCAAATACTTGTCCCCACAAACGCTCTCAGATATATTTCAGAATATTCAAAATAAGATACAGAGCAAACAGGCTTTGCATACAGCACAGTAGATCAGCAACAGGAAAGGATGTGGTTAAAACCATGGCACAAGTCCTAAAAACGATTCACTTCGATGTTAGGGTATTTTCAGCACTCCATCTTTTAACCAGTTTCTAAGTTCCCCCAACATATGACTTTACAGTGCCGCCGGAAACAGGTAGCACTAAAACGTTTTTCCAAATTATGTATTTAGTATGGAAGTTTACACAAGAGCAGACAAAGTTCAGATGAAACCCTCCCACTAAAGCTTTATATGATATAGAACTTTCATTTCCTTCTTTGTACTGCCACACACCTTCCACTGCAGCATTAACTAAGATAACCGGGAGCAAATAAAAAAAGAGAAAAAAAGGAAAAACACACAGATACCGCGCAAAAAGATTAGAAAAACTAGTTAAAGAATTACGGAACTGGATTAGGTTGGAGCTTTTTTCCCCCGCTGTTTTTTGTTAATTTCGAAGGGCTTGTTAATTTCGAAGGGAATGCAAACCGCGCCGGCCCCAGGCCGTGCTCCCCGCCTGAGGGGAGCTCCGGGCCGGGGCTGCCCCCCTCGTGTCCGCCGCCCTCCGGCCCCACTCACATCTGCAGCATGATTTTGTTCAGGACCACGCCATCCACCAGGTCCATGTAGATGCCGAGGTTGTCCTGGTCCCCGTTCCCCAGGTCCCCGAAGGTTTTCACCTGCCGGAGGAAGGACAGCAGGGTTGGGGGATGGCGGGCGGCCCCAGCCACCCCCGGCAGGACGGGGCAGCCCCGCCGGCTGCGCCCTCGCTCCCCGCCGCCCCGCTCTGCTCACCCAGGTCACCAAGGGGCTCTGCAGGAAGAGCTCCAGGAGCTCGGAGACGGTCACGTCCATGTCGCCGGGGCTCGGGCGGCGGCGGGAGGCTGCGGGAGCGGGGCCGGCTCACTCGGGAGACAAAGGCGCGGAGCCCATGGCCCGCCGCCCCGCTGTCCGCCGGGCGCTGCCTACAGGGCAAACAATGCGCGGCTCATCGCCCCCCCGCTCCGCGCCGGGGGCACACGCGGGGCCGCTCGCCGCGCTCCCTCCTCCCGACGGCAACAGGCCGGTCCTCCCCCGCCGAGCTCGCTCCGCGGCTGCACTAGGGATTCCCCAGGCAAGTGCGAGCCACGCCGGGGGAGACACGGGGGCGGCTCAGCAGCCACGGCGAATGGCCGGGAGCAAAAGCGCGGAGTTCCACGGGACAGCTCCGAGCAGCCGCTCCGCTCCGGCGGCCCTGGTACCTGTGGCGGGGCGCGCCCGAGCCCCGGCAATTAGACCCGGGCGGCGGCGGCGGCGTGACGGGCGGCGGCCGCGGCCAATGGCAGGGGCGGAGGGGCCCGGGGCCGGCCAATGGCGGCGGCCGCGGGGGCGGGCCGGGCGCGGGGTCGGGAAGCGCCGCGCGCGGCAGCCAGAGCGGCCCGGCCTCTGCCGCGCGGCGGGGGCGGCCCCGCTCCCCGCTCCCCCTCCCGCTGTAACCGCGGTGATCGCCGCCTCGCCAGGAAACTCGCCCGCGGGGCCGCGCCGGGGGCTGTACCTGCCGGGAGCCGCCCGGGGCCGCGCCCTCCTCCGCTCGGAACCGCGCCAGAGCCGAGCGTGAGCGCGCGGGTCCGAAGTTTGCGCTTTAAAAACTCACGAAATTGCCCACAAAGTACTTATCAGAGGCACTTCCAGGCAAACCCGTTTGAGTGCAGCTCACAGGACTAAGGGAAGAGCCGGAGCGAGGCGAGCGGCACAGGCTGCTGCGCTGCCGCTCGGAGCGCACCGGGAGCAGGTGCCCGGGAACAGCCCGTGGCTCCGCCGCAGCCGCACCGGACACCGGCCGCTCTCCCGCGGGCAGAACCTATCACGCCTTTAGTCAGGAAAATCAATAATGCCATGTAATCTCTATGATTGCTGCTTTATTTGCCACAGGCTCAGAACTTGAAGAGAAATAATTTAGTCATGAAGCTGAGCAGCATGGTGTCACATAGTGGAGCTAGGTCAGGATTTCTGTTTAACAGTTTGCTCTACTTTTAACAGATGTAATCTTTTATCTCTAGTATTTATCTGTTTGTGCATCAGCCACTGCTTAGTGCATTCTGTCTATTTCTTGTTCAATCATACTGAACTCACAACATAGATTTTGTATCTTGCACAGAAACATCTGAAATTCTGGTTAATATTAACCACCTGCCTTCGACATGTATTTTCGGTAAGGGAGTGGGTACATGTGCGTATGTGCATCGGCTGAGAGAGAGACATCTGTTGTTGTGCCTGAGGGACCAGAGCAGTTTGCAAGCAAACTATTACTAAATGATAGACACCGGTGTTCATTGCAGAGGCCTGCTTGTCCCGCTAAAGATCGGGTTTAATGATCTGCTTCATGCAGCCCTGTAGACAAGGACGGGTACATGTGAATTGCAACTTGGTTTTGCTCAATTTCTTTACTGTGTGAGTCATGTAGTCCAGTCGTTTTGGGATCTGAAAAGAAGAAAACTTTAAAAGCAAACCATCTATTTTAGATGGATGGAGAAAAAGGTATACTTTTGAACGTAATAGCCATGGAGAGAAAAAGAATGGTTAATAATTTCTCAACACTTCAGAGAGATGGACTGCCATACTTTGGTTTCTTGAAGCCTTATGATTTCCTGTTTTGTGGAAATATTTCATTAAATAAATTTTCAAAACAGTTAATGCAGTGCTTACAACAGATGTGACTGTTAATCAACAGAATCAAAAGAAAACCAACTTATTGTTTGAAAACTGTACAGACCTATTCATGGAGTACAGAATACAAGATGCAAGAATACAGATATAAGATGCCTTACCACTTGTCACAATTTGGATACAACTCGTTTGTAGGACAGAGTCCTGAAAAGAAGCAACAGCTGCATAGTACAATCCAGGTGTTACCAATAGTGAGACAATTGAAATGGCGAGCGTATCATGGAGCATGGTTATATAAACCAAATTTCTTATCCAGAAAGCGTTCCTGGGGATGCTGTTAGCTGGAAAATGCTCATGCAAGGGGACTACTTGCGTTACAGGAAATATTTGGCCTCGGGCAGTGTGGAGGCAGGTGCTGGAGGTGCAGCCGCAGCAGCAGGACGGGAATGGGGTCGGGAATGAGATAGGGAATGGGATTATTGGGAATAGGGTTGGGAATGCGGATGCCGCCTTCTCGGCCGCGGCGGGCGGGGGCCGGGCGCCCCCTGGCGTCGGCGCGCTCCGGTCGGACGCCGAAAGCGAAGCATCAGCGGGAAATGACACTTGGCTGGCTTCGAAATGCGCTGGGAGCACTGGCCTGGACTGAAAACACCGGCGAACTGCTCCGGCACGCTTGGGGCACGGGCCATGCGGGGCTGCGGAGCGCTGCAGGCCGCGGTGCTGCGGGTCTCCCCGCCCCGAGCCGCACGCTGCGGCGGCACAGCCCCGGCAGAACCAGCCCGGGCTCGCCCGCAGCCCCGCCGAGAGCAGCCCGGGGCGCGGGGCTGCGGGGCGCAGGCTGCCCGCCTCGGGCTAAACACATACCGGCTACGAGCCCCCAAAACGCGCGTGGAGGGGTTTCCCCTCGCTAATTCTGTGTGATACCTGTCAGCCCCAGCTGCGTGTGTGCTTCCTCCACGTCCTCTCCAAGCTGTGCCTTAGCATTCATAGGGAGAGCACTTTGATTCATCCACCCTGTGTTCTACCAAAGATATCTTGTATAACCTCACCTACCTGCTACAGGCCGAGTTCTCATTTGTAATGACATCTGAAGCTGCCACCTTCCCAGAGTGGATAAAATAAAACAAATACCAACGAATATATCCAAGAAAGTTCAGATCCAGGAATGTACAAGCAAATGCATTTCAAAATCATGCTTCTTATAGTAAAGCAAGGATGAAAATTTGTAGTATTTAAGTTCAATGAGATATGCAATAATATTGGTTTGATATGATTTCACATGGTCAGCTTTTCACTAAGAACGTAATTATCAAATAATTAAGAAGCACCAAAACTGTGATTTACAACACATACATAGGTACAAACTACTAAAGACACCTGTGTGTTTAATGCCTCCATTATCATAATTTCTATTTCTAAAGCAGTTTCCACAGCCACAAAGCACTCGATTTTCAACAACACAGACCACAGAAGAAACTTTCTAAGCTCAAACATTTCCAAATGTTCCTTTAGGCTGACTGTAAATGGCATGATTCACCCCACTCAGACTGTCCCCTAGCAACGAGTACAACCATCAACAAAGCTCCACCATTCATCTCCTGTCTGAAGTGTAAGTTGCTGAGGGATGGGAATAACAGAATTCATGAGGTTACAATACAAGAGTTAAACTCATGGTAATCAGGAAAGAGCTTTTTCTCCTCCTTGGCTTGGGTCTGTCCTTAAGCAGCTTTCTTGTAAATATGACTTGACTGTTCATCAACTAACTTTTCAGCTATCGAGCAAGTTTGCTTTAAGTAGACTCTGAAGCTGCATACAATGGGTGCCAGGAGAAAAAGGAGGTGATCAGGAGATAGCTCTGGTCCTCACAGTATTCATTCTGGAATTTTTGATATAGATAATTTTATTTAGACAAAGGTGGTAAAGAAATTTAAATGAGGGTAAAAAGAAACAAACCTGTATGTGCTACCAAAACACAAACAAAACCCCCGAAGTATTTGTGCCTTGGATCAATCTGAATGCAGGGGCAAGCGGGGGTGGGAGGGGGATGCTGGTGATTTACAGTCTGTAGCTGGTATCTGAAACATTCAGAGAGAAACTCCCAGAAAAAAAAACTAGAATTAACCTTTGGCACATGTTTGTTCTGTTCTGAAATTTAAGGCAGCTGCTCAGGCTCCTGTAGACACTAACATAATACAGAATCTAAAATACAAGGAGAGAGAGTTTGGGAAGAATAAATATCTCATAAACCTCTGAGTCCATAGAAAATAAATAGAGCCAAATACACAAGGCAAACAATAAAGTTAATACAAGCAAAAAATATGGGGAGGAGATGAAGGGGCACCAGCACTTTATGGCTCTTTGCGTGAACTTGAAAGTAAGGGTGGAGAATTCAACATCCCAGGCAAACACAAAATGGTCACATAACCTCCTTTACTTGAACTTTTCTTAGGCAATGAGTGTTACAGCAGTGGAGAAATGATCTTGGACCTGAAAGAAGAGAGAAGAAATTAATTTTAGTTAGATTCATAACCTAAAGAGGTGCTAGAAGCAAAGGCTGGTCCTGGTGATCTAATGCAGTGAGCTCAGGAGATACAGCAGGGTGGAAACTTCATGTCCAGCAAATCAGGAAAAATGTCCTCTGGAGCAGCAGCAGCAAGGGGAAGGTGTCTTGCAGGTTTTTAAAGACACAATAGGTCTGGGCTGTTGAGAAGGTGATTACTGAAGAGAATAATGGTGTAAAGGCTTGGGAACCTTACCCAAAACCTTGTGTTCTCATCAGGGCAGGGACATATCCCACACAGAAGATTGCCATGTATGTTTCTCAGTTTCTTTCTCTTTGTCCAGAGGTAAAAGAAGAACTACATCAGCAGCACTAACTGGGAATCATGAGAGAAGAAAAAGAACCTGTAGGACCACACTAGGAACAGTTACTGACTGCTTTGGTAAGTATCGAAAACATATAATGAACTAAATGTATTAAATAGATCATATTTTATTAATATGAAAAGTATTTTAAATAGTAAGTATCAATTCCTATCAATCATAACTAGCTAATGTCCTCACAAAAACAGAATGTGATTTTGAAGGTCCAGCACTTCAGGGAATTTCAGGTTCTCAGACTGCTGTTTTTATACTTCAGTTATACAAGAGTGTATCAATATCTATATTGATGACACTGGGGGTGAGGTAAAAATAATAAGCAAGCATAGACAGAAATTTTATAAGCAGCTTTAGGAAATACTTTGGCTGGCCAAATTTGAAGAAAAGTGTAAATTCACATGGAAGGAAAACACTCCAGGGAGAAGTTAACAAAGCCTCAGCAGTGAGGTAGTGGCAGCAGGGCTGGGAGCATCACCTCTGATACCTACCAAGGGCAGAACAGTGGACAGTGGAACAGTGAACAACAGGGCAATGAGGAAATCTGTGTCCTTGCTGTCTGCTCAAACAGCACCTTCAAATTCACTTCTGTGTGCAAGAATCACAAATGTGGGAGGGAGGATTTGAGGGACTAAAGAAAGACTCCAGTTTTGAGGGGTTGTGACAGAAGGCACAAAACTAAGGTTGTCCAGTGACAGATACAGTTGTTTTAAAAGAATATGGTAAAAATTGTTGGTCAGTACATGTGCACTGATTTAATGTGCAGAAACACAGAAGGTGGCTTTAATTCTAGCTGAATTATATAAAAATTTAATGGTTATTTAGAGAAGGTCAGTGTGGACAGAAACTAAATCACATGGACTTACTCCCTTAGAAGTGAGATTTTTTAAATTACAAATGTTTTAGAGAATCATTATTTGCATTATAACACTGGTATTTCAGAGATGCTGGAGTGACTGCAGACTCACTGCAGAGCACACGAGGACTCTCCTGTGGTGACAATACTGTTCAAACTCCATTTTTTAACTTGGCTATTCACATCTCCTACCTTTCTTTTTACTCTGATGCAAGATCTGAAAGCAGATTATCAATTAGCATAATTCAGTTCTGTCACTGTTTGATGTAGCAGCACCTGGGTTATCCAAAAAGCAGACAGACAATCAGACACACTAGTGATACAGCCTCCTCCTGACCTGCATCAGCCCCTAGCCATATTGCACCATGTATTTTACAAAGGTCAGTAGGATGCTGCAAGCTGCCAGACAAGAGAAAAGCCAGCCTTATCTAAAAACTTGGGAGCATGATGTATGGGCTCTGGGACACACGTACTTCCAGAAGGAATGCTAACCCTCACTGGTACACATGGCCAGGGAATGCTGCTGAGCCCTCTCAGGGCAGCCCACCTACAGTATCACATAATTTACACTTGCTTAGAATATCAGTGCTACTCAGTCCAAATCATCCCCCATCTGTACTACAGATGTACATTTCATGAGAAAAGTTCTACTCTGTACCAGATAATTCCCAGATCTCAACCTAAACCACTAAGAGCTGTTTCCATGGAGCCATTTCAGAGCCCTGAGACAGGCAGATACTGTACATCCCTGGGACATTCTACAGTGCTCAGCAAGGCCACTGGTATAGATCAAAAGTCACTGCAAATCAGTGGCTATTTCAATAATTTGCTGGTAGCATCCTGCTTTTTTAATACTACCTACTGGATTATATATTATTTTTACATTGCTCATAAATACAATTGGTATGCAGAAATGGCATCTTCCCTCTCCCTTTTTAAACTTTTTTTTCCCCAGCAGTCCGCAGGGTTTCATTTCAGCTTTCAATTGTTCTATTAATTTATATTAAGCCCCACAAGATTCATACTCCTGTGACTGTGATTGCAACTAGAGCAACATCAAATCTACAAGTTCATCAGATAGCCAGGCACTGATGAAAATCATAGGAGAGAACCACAGAACTGAAGCACAGAATATCATGGGTTGGAAAGGACCCATAAGAGTCCACACAGTATGTTGCATCTCCCTCACATGTATTATGACATAAAACTATGGCTCTGATTGAAGGTGGTATTACAGGCCCTCCCACAGGAGGTTTTCCTCTGCAGCATGTCCACATGCCCTGCCTCCTTTCTGAACTATGTATTTTATATTTCCTCTGGACACCAAAAAGAGAAAGTGGTGGAGAACATGCACCACCACATGGATAACTTCTCTAGAAAAATTTCAGCTGTGGCAACTCCTCTGAATGCTTGCCCTGTGTTACACAGAGGCTGTGGGTGACCCATCTCGTCTCCTACTTTCACACCTCACCTGGATGGGAGTTGATGTCCTCAAGGCAGGGGAGCTGCAGTGCTGCTCTGGTATCCACAGCACTGCTCCAGGATGCCTCTGCAGCTGTAAAATGGTTGAGAGGGGAAAGGCTGAACTTCTGTGACCACTCTACAGGTGCCAGGAAACATCATTAAGCAAGGCAACCAACTCACTGTGCTGGGTTGAAAACGTAGCCACTTGCCTAACAGTGCCACAGCAGCAACATGAGAGTTCATCAAATTAAACATCTCTGCAGGAATGTAAAAACACAGGCAAACCTGATCTGAACAGTTCTATCATTAGTACATTAAAAGGATTGGGGCTACCTGGCACTTAATTCCATGAGAACATGATGTCTCACCCGGGTGGGCTATCAGAGATGAATGAATGAATAGCCTGACCTTTGCTGCCAAGCAGGCACATTCTAGAGACAACTTACTGGGTTTTTTTTCAGTTTAGATATACCAGGTTTTAGATCCTTTCACCTTCATGATACAGGAGATCTCTTCTATGGTGATGAGCACTGTTAACTTGAATACAGCAACACTCTGCACACATTAAAAGAAAATCTGGAAATCTTCCATATCACCTGGAATTACTTTAATTAGTGTGTGGGTTCCTTGAGGGACCAGGTAGTTCATACACATCCCGTCTGGTATTCCCAGTAAGTCTAGGCTCAAAGCTTAGAAGTTCATCTGAAGATTCAGCATCAAGTCTTTCAGCCACTGAAGGAATAGAGGGTCCTGTATGGATGATTCAAACACCCTGTCCCTTGTCTGTAAATACACAAGGGTTTGCTCTGTAAACCATACTTCAGGGCACGGTTAAAAGAATGAAGATGACTGAGCCATGTTTAGTACAATATATATACTGCTCTCTTGGGATGAGGACAAATAGTTTTTAAAAGTCAGCCCAACAAAAGAATCTAGAACTGAATATTGTTTCCTAACATGATTTTTCCACCTATAAACTCAAACCCACTCTTTAACAAAAGAATAAATACCCACCACTTCTCGCAATCCCAATATTTTCCCCCCTAAAATACATTTCAAGATTTCCACAAATACAAAAGTGAATGTCTCTGAGCAAGAGTATACCCACCATTCATCTACTTCCAACTTCCATGAATATTTTCTCTTAGTGCAGACATGTCCTGTCAGGCTACGAGCATTAGGTAACTGGGAAGACAACTAACCATCTAACCACAAGTTAGACAACATTAAAAGAAGTGCAGTCTAATGTTTTACCAGTCTTTTAGAGCTTCATAAAAATATAAAATCTTCAATTTTGACCAAGCTCAGTAACTCCAGCATAATACTTCTGTGGAAGTATCTGCAAGTCTGGAAGACTGCAGCATCAAACATCACAAGATCCAAGCACTCAACTGCTAAAGAAACAGTATAGACTTTAACAAAATGTTCGTTTGACCAACTCAGAAGAATGGTTTCCTGAGATAGAGCCTGGAAGACTTACAGATGATTGTATGGATGAATTCTGAGAGCTTTATGCTCAAGAAAAGTTTGACAGCTTGAGCTGGATTTAGGTTCTGGCTAATTAAGAAAACCTGCAAAATCGCAGATTTTCTTGTCACAATGTCTGCTCTGACACCAAAGTTGCAAAAATCAAGTTTCACACAGTTTGTTGAAATGACATGGGGACTCAGCCTGCAGCAGCAGATTGTGTCAAATCCTGTAGTGACCACATGCACAACTCCAGATCTCTGTAAACTAACTGCTGAGAATTGCCCTACCACAGACATTTCAAATACATTGCAAAAACTCAACCTTAGAAAGTGATTACAAATGGAAGAAAAGATGGCTAATAATTTTTCCCTAATGCACACTCTTACTTATATCCAAACTGGCTGGTTATGTACTCACAAAGAACAAGCACTGAAGCTTTGCCTTCTGTGGTTGGCACAGAACCTGCCACGCCACCTACACTGTTCACAAACCAAGTGCTCATCTACCATGGGCATCCTGTGATCCTGCCTCAGATTCTCATTTCTCTTATTTCTATTTGCATTGATACATTTATATATTAAACAACGTGATTGTTGCAACAGTGGTGCTTTGACTGCCCAAAGGAAATTGGCTCTTGAAAACAGATCTAAGAAAGGGTCTCTCGTTTGCCAAGGAACTGAACCGATGCCCCTTCTTAGGGAGCACTGCTGTGCAAAGCCATCTCCTGTAAGGAAGCAGGAATGCCTCATTTCAAATTTATTTAGACTTTTGGGAAAAGGGGAAAGAAGGCAGACACTGATTTAGACCAAGTTAATTGCTGATTTTCAACTGAGTTAGAATAAATTTCAAAAGATGGTGTCCTTGTAGTGTTTGTTCTACAACCATCTTTTATTCACTCAAACTGGTATTCCAAAGGGAACTAGAGATTTTTATAAAATACAACTAATGCTGTTTTCCTTCAGGTTTAATTATTTATTTTTTGTTTTTCTAAGTCAAATGAGCCAGTATATTGGTATTCCTCATTCATCCATCCTGCCTTTTGATTAATTAGTTACCATCACTGTTCTTCATTATAAAATTTCAGTCTCTTTGGAATACTAATTTCCTATCTATAGGTTTAATTTTTATTTCATCCTATTTCCCTGATTTTTCTCTCAACTGGTGCTGCTGTAAAATTTAATTTAAAATATTTAGTCACAAAATAGTATTGCTTTTATGCACATTGTTGCAAGATTTTTTCTCCAATAAAAACGATACCATCTTCCATAAAATCTTCAACATATAAAGAACTGTGATGCAGAGCAAAATTACACAGTGTGAAACAGGTACCAGCACAACAGTGAGATTATATTACATCAAAAAATTTTAATGGTCCCAAATATATACTCAACAACTAAGCATACACTCAGGGGGGCAAAAAAAATTATGACACAAAAGTGACCACATCTAGAATTCCACTCAATCTTTAATCAAGAAGGGACAAACAAATCCCCCACCTCAAAAAAAATTTCTGCAGTTTAAAGGGCAAAGGGAACAGATTTAAAAAAAAAGAGGAAACTTTATAATCGGCCCTCCCCCGCAGAGGTTTTTAAAACCTGTTGTAGCTTGAGTAAAATGTTCAGAATGTACGATTTCAAAGGCAGGTCTCTTTTATACAAAGAAACTGCTGGCATTCTTAACTAGTGAAGAATTATGGCAAAACCTGCCTTTTCTTCAGAAGTCTCATACATGGTCCAAGAAAGCATATTCTGATTGTAGCAACTGACCAGCCAATCCAGAGTTCCACTAACAAAACTCCTGCCCTGTTGGCTTTTTCTTTTTTTTTTTTTTTTTCTTTTTTTGTTTTGTTTTCCATTTCCTTCCCTGAGAAAAGGGCAACGTGTGGTCCAAGCTGGAGAGCTCAAAGGCATAAGTCTTTCCTCTATATGAAGTGTTTCTCCTTCTTCTGCTCCTTTGAATTGGCACTTGATTGGCAGAAATCCATTTGTATAGGTTGATCTGTGTCATACACAGTAATTCACAAAAGATTGCTGCTTTGCTGTGGGTTTGTTTTGTTTTTGGAAAAAAAATCCTCCCCCAACTGGTAATGTTCTTCAGCAGTTGCCATTATGATGACTCAAGCTTTGCTTTCTTTGACAAAGGTAAAGTTTCCTCTTTATCTTCATCTTCATCATCCTCTTCATCATCATCAGGATAATCTACAAGCCCAACAAGGCCTCCCTACAAAGACAGGCCCAATTATTATAATTAAGAGAATGTTTGTACATTGATAATTCACGTTTGCATTGTAACATGATGTTTGCACAGAATATTGCCATAAGCACGTTGGTTCAGAAGGTTTTGACTAAAATAATGCAGAACAAAAATAAATCCTTCAGTATAAATGAAAATTACATATCTGAGAAATATTAATATAAATAAATCCAAAATGGGGTTTTACCTAACCAACTGAAAATATTTCCAGCTGAAATTTAAGTAAAGCCAAGAATCTACATGATTTTGCTAAGTGTCACTGCAGCTCCATATGTAAAGACATAGTTTATTTTTACTGAGCACAGCTGACTGCATTGAGCAATCTGGAAGCACTTCAAAAACAAATGAAGAATATTCTTCAATTTTGAATTTTTAGATTATGATACTTTTAGAACACAGTTTGTCTTCACCAAAGTTGAAGTGCATAGCAATGAAGAATAATGTAACTGAATGATGTGTACAGGTTACAAAGTTTAAATAACTTGTCAGCTGAAAATGAAACTGTATCTTCTATCATTAAAAACTTTTGTATTGCAAATTACCACAAATTCAAGATTAGGCACCCTCAGATGCTTGAAGCAGCAGCATGACCTTCTGAAACTTCCCCTAACTATACTACACTGCAATTTCTGAAGCTTAACCAGCATTTTACTACAACGGCAGCTGTAGTCAAATACTTCACTCGAAGGTCCTATAACTTATTGAGGTACTTAATAATGAAAACCTAAACTGGAACATTTCAGTCAACTGTAGACCAAAATACTACTTGGAAAACAATTACATGTATTCTGTGCAGTCACATACACGTAAGACTGAGTACACTACACCTAAAGCAACAACATCAGGTAATTAATGAAAAATGCAATTTCAACTCTGTTTCTAGTTTGTGACTGTGGCATGTTTTATTCTGAAAGAAGGCAAGGTATCTTCTGCCTGAATCCACGAGTGTTTTTCAGTGCACTGCATATTCCCCTCTGTAACCTAAACATTTCTCTTTTGTCACCACTACTTGAATTTGTGGAGTCAATACTGCATCCAGTATGTTCCATATGTAAAGACTCCATTTCAGACTCAAGGAATTACACTTTCTGGGAGAGAAAAATCTCCAACAGTCTGAATGGATTTGCAAGCCAATTTCATTCCTTTTAAAAAGAACTTGACTAACTCTTGGGTTATGCAAGGAGTTTCCTCCATAGAGTGATTTAGAGGAAGTATCCTTGGGTTCTTCCATCAGCCAAACTCTTCTGATCCAGGTGTTTTCAAGAGAATGCAAATCAAACAAACTCTTCAGCCATGCTGAGTAGAAAAAAACCCCAAACCCTAAATCCCCATTTAACCTCACGAGAGCTTAGGTGAACAGGCAGTATGGCAGCATTACAAAACAAGGATGAATCAGTGTTATTCCAAGACTGACAACTGACATACATATCCCACCTTTCAGAAATGGAAACACTTGTTATGAAAATAAATTCCCATTGTCTGAACTGCACTGTATCAACATTACCTTATCTGCTCCCCATGCTGGGAAAACAGCAATCACTCTACTTTCCTGACTCAGTTCAAACATTTTTATTCAAAAGTCTGATAAAATCCCACAGTGTCCTAAAATGTATTTAAAGATGCTAGTTGTGAATATTTACTCCAAGTTACAATATTATTTTAAAGTGGCCTTCTTTCTCTATTTCAGAATGTTCCAAAGCAAAAGTGTAAGTTAGTTCAAAGGTAAATATGTCACACTCAGGTATTAAAAATTATTCTGGCTTACAGCAATCAGTATCCAATGCAATTTGTTTCTTCCACTTAGGTCAGCTATAGAATTCTGAACAATAAGAAAATGGTGATAGTAGAAATCCTCAGTGGATGTGGCAGGGCATTGTGGTATCTACCACAATTTGGCTGTTTCCAAAATACTCATTTTTACCTGCCAAAAATCCCTGTGCAATTTAACCAAGTACAGTGTTGTCTGTATTTCACTGTAAATATCACTGCTAAGAGCACCTAATGGCATGCTTCCTAATTGACCAGTCTGGGCATTAAAAGAGCTCTTTATTTCTTTCATATACAACAGATCTTGTTAAAAATGCTGAAGGCCAGGCAAGAAGTACACACAAACCAGACAGTCCATTACTGCTGAACTTGTTGGGTCTCACAAACTTCAGAGAGATGCAAAAAGAAATTCCTACTCTGTAACAATGAAGTCAACCTACAATCATTCAAAATTACCTTAGTTGTAATAGCTGCCATCTGAGATGTGCTTTTAGAAACCGATCCAGGTGAGCCAGGGGACCCTGGAGACCCAGGGGACCCAGGGGAACCAGGCAGATTACTTGCAGATGACTGGCTGGTAAGGTTGGATTTTGTACCACTGGAAAAAGAAAGCTTGAAACTCGGACTCTGACGACCTGAAAGATTAGTTTTCAGAAGAACTTCCTTTTCTTCACTTTCTTTCACTGGAAAAAAAAAAAAAGAGGCAAAAGTAAAGCACTATTATTGAGTGAAACATTTAATTAAAAATCACTTTGCTGTTCAGGAAAAGGCTTAATACTTTATGTATAACTCAGTTAAGTGAGTCATGACAGACTTTTTTTCCATACTACCAGTGACAGTCATTGGCCAGGAAAATGGAGACTTTTGTTCCACCAATGGTATCACCTGAACATTTATGTAGAAAATTTTGAGTTAATATTATATATATTCAATATATAACATTGAATTATAAACCAAATAAAATACAGAAAAACTTGACTATCAGCTAAGATTTTAATTCAAATGCTTTATGAAATCTACAACACATTTTTTGTATCATTCTGTTTTTAAATACAACAAAATTTTTTCAAGTGTGGTCTACCAAGTTGATTTTTCAATTTCAAAATAAATACATGCAAATCCTTCATTGCAGTAGGACTACATAATACAAGTTATGGCATTCATCTTCTCATCACTTACATTTTTTTCTTTCCATGAATTTACTGATTGGGTCCATAATATCCTCATCATTTTTAGGCTTGTCAGAAGGGGGCACCACGGCCTCTCCATCTTCCATATCATCCTCATCAGTATTAAACCACATTTCCTCCTCATCCTCCAGGGTTCTTGCATCCCTTCTGTACCTGTGGTTTCTCAATATGGAGCGCATGCTGTGGAACAGGAAGTTTTAAAAGCTTAGATTCAAAAATCAACTTACTTTAAAACTCCCACTTGACACTCAGTGACAGCTTACAGATCCATACACTGCAGAGCAATAAAAACATCAGCAAATCATTCCCTAATGTGAACCTTTGTATTTTCAATGCAAATATGATTAGAAACTTCTCTGTATGAAGAATCAAAAAAAGTAAAACTCTGCTAAGAGAATATGCAGAATGCTTAATCAGTATAATTCTGTATGCTACAATTCTTTAGCATATAAACAGCACTATTAAAAGTAATTTTAATAAATCTCACTGAAGTGTTGCATTCAGGCTTGGTTTACCAGTTCGTACATGTAAATAAAAAGTTGTAAAACAATGAGTTTAGAAATATAGACTTATTCTCTGAAAATACTCTAACCTCTGTAAGTATTCAGGGTCCAACAAGTTTAAAAAGTTAAAAAGAAAAAGAAAGCAATAAAAATCTAACTTAAATATGACTCCAGTTTTAAGCAGATACGTTGAAGAGAAAGCTCTCTCACTGCCACATCCACCTGTTACAACTTTTGGTCACTTAACATTATTTTCTATTTTTCAGAGCCTTGGATATGAACTACTACCTCTCTCTCCCTATTTGATCTATTATCAATGTTGGTTTAGCTCCACTTCCTTTTCTCTTGTCCCACAGGAGCAGTACTATGGTCCTGGAGCAGAAAGACAGATATGGTCCTTGAAGAATGGGGAAAAGTGGAAGAAACACTGAAAACATTTTTACTCTTAGATGTTGATTTTAACAGTCACTTTCCAACAGCAGCATGAAACTCTTGATGAAGCACTTCACAATTTACTGGATGAAATTTTATGTTTTTCATGAAGTGTCTGTTACTGGGATCAAAATGTTAATAATACAACCTAGACATCTGCATTACTGAGTGCAGAAAAAAGCCAGAAGGGAAAAACTAGAACATTACAAGCTATTGAGTAGAAATGCTAAATGTACTTTTAATAATGAATCTAGGTAAAAGTAAGTTGGCTTGCCAGCATTATCATAGATCTGTACATACTGCATCATTTAACATTTTATTTAAACTTAAGTTCTGCTAACAGCAGAAGACTATGACTTAAGTGGAACTCTAATGAATATTTTTGTGGCCTGTGTCAACAACATGTCAGGCTCCTTCCTTACTGAACTATTCTTTGCTACAATATGAAATAGAATCTTGTTATTTGTGCATTTTATTATTTCTGGGTTTTCACTTTAAAAATTACATGCACTATGACAGGACTTGTGCAGCCATTATAGAAGATGTAGGAAGAAAGTTGAGCTACAGACCTCCTGAAGCTCTATTTTCTGTTGGATAAACTCATGCAGCACAACCACTAAGCTCAACTTAAGCCAAGAAAAAACCCTACAACTTTACTTGTTACGCTGGATAGAAATTACTGAAGAAAGTAGCTGGGTGTTCTCTCCCACATATGCATTAATGTAAGTAAGAATCACAGCCTTGGATTTCACAGCTGTTTAAGTGATATGCTTAGCTGACAAAAGCCAAAATAATAACATCTCACTTTTAACACCTTAGTATTCAAAACTGCAGATCCTGCACATGGCTCTTGAAAGAGCTTCAATGTTTTAAAATAAATCCACAATTATAGTCTCATTTTAATTGCACAACTCTCAAATTTAAGTACTAAAAAATATTGTGGCAGGAAATAAAAGTTTGAAATGTCAAGATAACCTAGTAGGACTAATCAGAACTAATTTTAATGTATTTTCAAACTAATTCAAGGCAGCAAAACAGGAACAGTTTTTGCTAACAATTCTGAAGAGTAACTCATCTGTTCACACAAGCAGTCACTTTATTTTAATGAAACTAGACATAAAGTGAAAGTAAATGGAGCAGAAAGACTTGAACTTCCCATTTTTATTCATCTCAACCTTTTAACCTTGGGCAACTGTGTACTAAGGAAAGGAACTTTTGCTCTGACACACAGAAGGAGCAATTCAAGCTTTGCATCAGATTGCTTTTTACTCCATCAGCAAATCTAACAGGAACAAAAATGCATTCTCTGAAAACTTCTTTGTATGTTCTATTCCTCAGGCATTCTGATAAATTTTTGATAAAACTTATCTAAATATCTACACTCCAACTAAAATAAAAGGAAATCTGATGTCCAAACTTTTGAAGGAAAAATCCACAGAAAGGTGATTCACAACTGACAGTCTTTCAAATCAGCAGTGGATATCTGTTATTTAAACAAATCAGCTTGGTAGAGATACTTGGTAGACTTCCAGCCTCATTATAGTACTGCACTTAAGCTTAGGATATGATAAATTAGCACTATGACTGGGGGTCCAGCAACTAATATTTGCTGAAAGTTGATCAAAAGTCTGCAACGACATATTTGAAAATCACACTTTTAATCCAAGTAAATTCAGCAAGGCTTGAGATGCAAGCAGGAGTCTAAATTATCTGCATTTCCCAGTATAAGAGAACAACCTACCAATAGTCTGATAAGAAAATTAAAGCATCAATATGCCATGAAGAGCATTTAGTGTATTTTACCTGTCAAGTTTTGGATTATCTTGTCTTTCCCTTTGTTGTTCAAATCGTAGTTTCAGTCCTTTGAATGTCTGCACATAATCTACATCTTCCAGTGCCTTCCAGTAATTTTCAATTACATGAGCTGTTAACGATTTTATATCTTCCTACAGGAAGAAACAAGCATAAAGTAACTTATTTTTATTCAAATTAGCTTATTTAAAATAAAAAATATCTGAATTGAGAATGCTATAGCAAGCACAGTATTAATTAACATATGCAAAAATTAATATCATGCCTATAAGTGCAATTAAAAATCTAGAGCCTCAAGTATTTGATTAGCAAAACAGTATCAAATTTCTAGCAGTATCTCCTTCAAAACATTACAGAACCTAAAGCCTGATAAAAACTAAAATGTCTTTCATAGCACGGCATGGAGTCCTTCAGGAATAGGCTGCTCCAGCAGGGGCTCCCTGTGGGGTCACAAGTCCTGTAGCACACCTGCTCCAGTGTGGGATCCTCCCTCCATAGGGCCACAGGTCCTGCCAGGAGCCTGCTCCAGTACAGGCTTCCAAGGGGTCAGAGCCTCCTTCTTCAGGCATCCACCTGCTCTGGCCTGGGGTCCTCCACAGGATGGATCTCTGCTCCACCATGGACCTCCAGGGGCTACGGGGCTGCCTCACCATGGACATCACCATGGGCTGCAGGGGAATCTCTGCTCCAACCTGAGCCAGGGGCACAATCATCTCAGAGCCAGCTGGCATTGAACACAGCTCTACTGAACACAGGGGAAGCTTCCAGCAGCTTCTACAGAAACCAGCCCTTTAGACACTGCCCACCATGCCACTGCAAACCCAAACACCACTGTACAAGTCATGACCACTTTTAGAGATTAATTTTTTTCATAGCTTCAAAGCCAGTTTTCAATCAACTCCTCCATGATGATTGATCAGGTCATTTTATTCTTGGAATACTTGAGTCCCATCTCAAAGAATAAAGAGGTGATCAACACTATAAAGATTTCAAGAGGTGACAGTATGTGGTGACTTACTCCTCCACAACTGTCTGCACCCTAGCTTGGCCCCATTTACAACATTTACAGTCTGTACAGCATCTTGTCAGAATCTGCATGCAAACAACTGCAAGGAAATAGTACTGTGCAGACAGCCAAACTGGCATGAATATTTAAGAGACTCCCCATGGGAAGAACTTGGGAGCACTCCATTAAAATAATCAAAAGAGATTGGTATCTCTCCTGTATAATTCCATATTCCATTGAATTGACATTACAGAGCACAGCTAGATTTGATGGGGTTGTAGCAGTAGTTTCTAATTACATTCCTGTCATAACAAGACCATCCAATCTGCATGATGAAATTTGATTAGTGTTGCCTTTGCAAATCTGGGTACCGTGAGTACAGTACCAAGTGAATTTAATCTTCAAGTAATGGTACTGTTTGAATATAAGAAAGAACATGTACAAATAAGTAATAGTGATATAAAACAAGGTTCATTTAAATACAGTATCATAAGGCCCCATTATGATAGCATAATTTAGAGCAAAAGGAAAAGCAAAAGTAGTCTTGAATTACTACAATCTTGAAGACTAAACAATGCAGTAATTATCTTCAGCATATAATAGCACTCACCACTCTGATAAATTCAAACATCTCTATTATGGCAGAGTTCATCAGATTGTAACGGGAACCATTATTTAGAAATGCTTTGACCACGGGTTCAAACAAAAAACTTTTCATTATGTAACGGTTGTAGAATTCATCCTTTAACCCAATTATCTTTCTCTTGAAACGAAGGGCACCTGAAACACATGTGTTGTCAAAGGAGTTTTTAAATTTAAATGCAAAATTGCAGAAATTACTCAGCATTAGTTAAGGCATTTTACAGCCTCGGTTCATATACAGCAATACATTAAGTTGTTCTCTGTTTCTCAATTGTCTTGACTATACTGCTGAAGATAGAAGACCTGATCTATCATAAATAAATCCTCCCTCATAACCATACAAATGAAAACACCTCTGTTCACCAAAGAGTTCATACAGTATTAAAAATAATACTACTAATACAAAAATCTATTTTCAATTTTTAAAATTACTTATGGTAAAGGTAAAACATTTTCTCAATAAAAGTACTCAGAAATTTGCTTATCATCCCTATTATTCAAAAGTTTGATTAGATTTAACTAGTTCTATCTGATTAGAATATAAACAATCTCATTTTAAAATTGGTAAATGACATTTTATTCACACCCACAGTAAGGCAAAGAAAGGTGTCATTTACAACCATTTTAAAGCTCTTTCCGAAAATCCAAAGTGTACACAAGTGAGAGAATGCATAAAGAGAAAGTACAGTATCACATGGCTGCACATTTTGCTCAGCAACCATGTGTACAGGTTATTTGGTTACAAAATGTAAAAGGTACTTATTGTATGGTACTGCTCAGTCACCTTAAGGCTTTGTTTCTTTATGTGCACAACAGAATTACAGAGAAAATCTCTTATTTGCATCCAGAATTAAGTCTGATTTGACACTGCTGAGCTGAGTATGGTAAGAAACTGCCAGTCTGAAGAGCAAAACACTGAACTTCTATGCAGTTTAATGCAGTCAGGTAGTCAGATCTAATTAAGTACCTCTGATAATTTCTACTAAAAAATAATCAAAGCTTACAAAGTTCTCTTAGTGCTTTCAGCACTGACATACCATCTCTTCAATTTCCCTCTCCACTGAGATGAAGCAAAATCCTTCTTTTTTTTTAGGATAAAAATGTGTTGATAAATACAAAATTATTTACTAATAGTAGTTGATACATCTATAATCTAGTATGAGTAACATAGACTATAATGGTAGAATTTCTGTATTCAGTCAAAAATGTCATGATCTATGAACAGTTTTTTTTTCAGCAGAGCGAAGATATGTATCAGTTCACAATGAAAAAATTCTAGTTTATTCCTCTATTTATTCCTAAGTTTTCAAACTTACACAATGCCAAGAAAGCATGCTTTGAGGCCATGAGAACGAGTACCCTTCGCAGGATATCTTTGTTAATAATGTAGTTTTTTATGTGATAGGTATGATGTTCTACACAGAAAGTCAGCAATTCCAGTATTAATGCCAAGAGCTGCGCTGTCTGAAAATCATCTGCAATAAAACAAAACCAAATTAATTAAACTTATCTGGAATACTGCCTTCAGAAGCTAACTTCAAATATCCAACTGCACTCCAGTAAACATTTCCAAGTTTTTTTATTTTCCCACAGACGTTTTATGGAACATGCTGCAGGATATGTTTAGTTTTTACAACAGAAATTGAACAAATTTGTTATGGATTGAGTATTCTCTATGAATACAGATATGGTAGAAAACTCTCTTAAAATATGTAACCAACTAAATTTTTCTTAAATTCGTGTTTGAAGGTTCAGAGTACATAACTTAACCCTAACATGAGTAGTCAGGCTTATTTAACCAAATCACACTATGATGTCCACAGATCTAGATCATAAACTATCACCCGATATGCAATGTCTTGACTAAGTTTGCACCAAAAATGTGTTCTATATTGCCTATTAACTAAAATACTATTCAAGAAGTATCTCAGGGTCTTTTACTACCTGCAGTAAGAACTGCTGCTAGTAGCCAGCATGAAAAATTACTTCTTCACTGATCTCTGCTTTGTCAGTCTGATGTAGAAACAATACTCTCAAATTCAGCACACTTTCCCAGAGTAAATGTTGCAACATTTCTAGTAATCCCTGAGCTTAAGAAAACATTTAGGAATGTTTAGAAGTCTAAACTGCCCCATGAGTTCCTAAAAATTATACAAGTATTTTATTTTTTGCTAAAGCTGAATTTGCAGCAAATATTCTTCACTTCTTAAATTAGGTCTCTCTGCAGAATTTTGTGCTTATGCATTATTCAAATGACTAAGTATTGAATCAGCATTTTACTTTGAATTATGTTTCATAATCTCAGACTCAAATTTTTTAGACTGAAAATGTTATTTGACAACTATTCTAAGCATTGACATTCAACAGCCTTGATGTGCCCAAAATCCAGAGTTCCATTACCTTTGCTAGGCTTGTCCTCTGTAGTATTGGCCAATAAAGGGGCTGTCAGAACATGCATACAATGTTTGTAGAAGAAACCCAAGAACTCTGTCTTTTCTGTTTTCTAAGGAATGAAAAAAAAAAGTATGTAACACATATCATCATTTGATAAAATTAAACATAATTTAATTTGAAGGTATTTACTTACATTGGCAGTGGCAAGCATGTTTTCTGGATCAACTAAAGTACGAAGCAAACCCATGAGTAGCACTGCTCCTCCAAGTTCTGGATCTGTGTCACAAATCATGTGTTCTATAATGAGGTTAATGAGTAATATATCCTAAGAGGGGGGAGAAAAAAAATCAATTCAAATGCTATTCCCTTGCACCAAATCTGAAATTATACAAAGCAACAAGTATCTGTGAACAGGTGAACTCATCTCACCTAACAGAGCTCTTATTTTAAAACACAGCAGTTCCATGTCCTGTTACCAAATTCCAGACTAATTCTTTAAAACTAGGGCTCACATCATTCATAGTCATAAGTACACACCAGTAATTTCAAAATGCATTTTGAAATTTCTGAGGACTCTCTACTCACATCATCATTCTGCTGCGCTTCCTGCATCACAAATTCTCGTACCATGGATGGATTGTATTCAACCAAATATGAGAATATATCAGTGGCTGCACTTCGTACTTGTGCATCATCCATACCCTGGGAAAGGCAAACAAAATCATTTTGTTTTCTTGAAAGGAACCAGGAAACATACATCTTTAATCCCTTCTCATAAATCACACCTAAGTATTGCTAAAACCAGATTCTAAAACTAAGTCAACTCTCACTTCTCTGTGAATTTGACAACAGTTGGACAAAATAAATTTCATGGTTCCCTTGCTCTTTGATCAATTTCCCTATTTCCTTACTTATTTGGATACCAAACAGCAAGCAAAGCTAGGAAAGCAAATAGAAAAACAAAAACTGAAGAATGCCAGGGCACTTACCAATGTCATATTGTAAAAGCTTTTAAAGTGTTACAAAAATATTTTGAACATTCTGGATCTTAAGCAAGGACAAGCCAAATGAAGCAAACAAAGAGAAAACCATTTGCTGAAGTTACTTTTTAGCAAAAGTGTCTCTGAAGATAAAATTGTTACGATAACTAGAATTGCAATGACTTACCAATATGACTTCTAGTGCAGGCAGTATGCCCATATTTGACAAAGTTTTGAAAAATGCATCTCTGTTTTGAGGCTGCAGTGTTTGTGAGAATGCACAAAACTCCTTCAGAAAATTTACCTGAAAACCAGGAATATACTAGTTTAGTAATTAAAAAAAAAAGATTCACATGTTACTTCATGGTAATTGTCACATATTTTACAGATTTCTTACCAATTCCTGTCTTTTCTCCTCATCTGTGGCTTCATCTGTTAGTTGTGCAAACAAGTCTGTCAGAAATTTTTCATCTTCCTACAAAAGCAAAACAATACCATTTGTTTATTTGACAATATCAAAAGACATCCAAGTACAATATAAAGTTCTTCTAGACCAGGCTTCCTGGAATGAAAAGACCATATGTTTATATACTGTAGTTAATCACACCAGTATCAACTCTCTAATTAAAATTTCAAGGAAATTAATATGCATGTTGAGCTTTAATCATGTTCAGAATCATTCCACTCCCCAACAATTCACTCTCAATTATGACTTTTGCTGCCTTGCCTTCCAGTTGTCTTTTTTCTACTTACTACTGCAACTCTCATTGTTTTGTCTTTGACTTCT
Source organism: Erithacus rubecula (assembly GCF_903797595.1). Lineage (NCBI taxonomy): Eukaryota > Metazoa > Chordata > Aves > Passeriformes > Muscicapidae > Erithacus > Erithacus rubecula. The sequence goes on from NC_136688.1 coordinate 44,920,104, forward strand.
TCAACTTCCTTCCCCCTTGTCACATGCCAGTCCCCCTAAATCACACTACCCTTGTTCAGCTGTTTACATACATTTATAAACAACATCTCCAACACAGCCCTACACACACACACACATGCACGTGTACCTTTGGAATGTCATTAGATCTCTGAAGCAGAACAAAAGCAAGGACACAATGAAGGGAAAGCTGCCTAACAGCAGGAATGAGGTGAGGTTCCTTTCCCCTCAATACTTTGAAACCAGTCAATTTTAGAGACCAAGTCAAAACAACTGTTCCTATTACATACAGAATCTATTGGACATTTTGGCTGACAGCAATCAAAACACATTCCATTATTTTCACATGGCTGTGCGTTAGCAAAACTACAAACAGCTGCAAACACATTACAAATGTGTATTTAGATTGAAAACAGCAGCAGTATTTAGCTTTCCATAACCTTTACAGTTCTAACAACTAGGAGATTATTAAAACAGAAATAAAACTTCTCCCATTCTTTTCTCAATATTATGCAGTAGTAAGGCAGCACTTGCTTGAGAAAAGTTCCTGTACATGAGGTAGTAATACATTTTTTTCAGAAAGCTGCCACTGCTGTTTCTTGCAAAGTCAGTAACATGTGGATGTGCAAAATCCCTCCATCCCAAAACCACAGTGCCAGAAATCCAAGCTGCTTTGCTCATGTTTGCACTGCATAAAGCAAAACCATGAAAAAATACTTCAGATATACACACGATAACCTTATTATGTTGTGAATTACCTCAGTACCTCATTTAGAATCACCATGCAGCCTTTCTGAGAAAGTGAATACTCAGTTCTGATAGCACACCATGCTAAGGTTGCTACAACAATGCCACAACACAAGGCAGCACCTCCACATGGCACTGCACAACACAGATAAATGCAGAACAGGTTGGAATGAGCTACCGTATCTCACTGCACTATAAAGTAAACTTTATATTTAGAATATGCCATGTTTTCTCTTGTCTGATGCTGAACTGTGCTCCTAACCTGACCCAACAGACAATGAAAAAGAGTGATTTCTGGGCATAAGTTCAGGTGCTGTTTCTTTGACTGCTTCAAAATCAAAACAAAAGGAGATAGGAGAGGACTCATTTGAAGTATGCCAGAATTCACTCTGGAGAATCAAGCACACACGTAAATTTTGACTTCCAGATATCAACAGTGAAATATGTTCAAAACAACTGTTCAGGTGTTTGATTTTCAAGAAACCTATCTTAAGCTTTGATGGGAGAAGGCAAGGATGTTAGACTACCTGCTATCCAGCTGTTACATGGCTTAAGTTTTCTGTTCTAATATTTAACTCATTAGACATCACAGGTAACGTAAATAACCCAGAGTAGACATACTGACATATTTAGTCAGTGAAATTAAAAATTAAAAAACCAAAATTAAACAAAACCACATAAAACCCAGTTCTTTTGAAGAACATGCAGTGCATTTAGGAGAAGGCCACATAGTTTGCTTTCATTCTCTTTTCACTATTTTGATGAGGATGTCAAAATTAATCTTTTCTATAAAAACTATTGAGAAAATGCATGCTTATCCCCAGTTGGAAAGCATAACCCCTATACCCATTCTCACTGTGAAAGCAACTTTTCACCTCTTCCATGATATCTGAGAGTAAAGTTAAGGGCAAGTAAACCAGTTTAAAGTGATCACTATGAAAAAATAATGGAAACTTCGGCAGCAGAGAATCATGGCTCTTAAATATCTAAGAGCCATAACTAGTGTACCTCTGGGGAAAAAGGTATACTATATTACCCAAAGCACCAAACTGGGGGTTTATGTCGTGGAAGGAGAAGAGACCCTGTACTGTTGGTGACACATACGTGGGTTTCATTTATCAGCCACTTGAGTGTCCCAGAGACAGAGTCAGCTGGGGAAGCTGCACAACTGGCACTACATGGCAGAGCAGCACAGGCAGGAGCTGGCTGGCAGGACCCCAGCTCAGCTCCCTGACCAGATCCTGCCACATCCCTGACCTGACCAAGATGTGGTTATCTGCAGCAGAGGGCAACCCACTCACTCTGGTATTGGGCTTGCAAACATATTGGACTTGTAGAGGGAACTTAAAATTGGCAGGTGATAAAGGCTTCAATGCTGGCACTTAATGCTTCAGGAAGAATTTGCAGAAGTTCAGTACATAACAATCTTCCAGCATTCCAAATATAGACTACAATACAGTATTTTACAATTCTGCATTAAATACAATACTGAAACATTCTCCATGTCATTTCCTCTCCCAAACTCCATTAAATACCTTGTACTTTTAAATTAACAAGATTACCTGAAATCTCTAGGCTCCAGAACAACCATGACCTATTTAAAATCAGACAAATTAAGATAGATCTGAGTAACTGAAATATCCCACCCTTGCATGGATAATACACAGTAAATGGCATTTATTTCAAGAAAATTAAAAACAACTTATTACTAACGTCATACTTATGGCTTAGCCCTGAAAAATGTTCAGCATTTATCTCATTTCACATGCTTAATGAAAGGCAGACAGGTTGGTGTTCATGAGAAAAGATCCAATTCTAAATACAGGGTTCTCTCTCTCAAGCTGTAAAATCACTGACAAGGGCAATATATCTAAAGAAACATTCCTGAACAATGCTGCCAAGACCTGTGGAAATGCACAGTCTGAGAGTAGAGTTCACATATTTTAGAAGTCACAAAGCACCAACACAGAATGACAGAGTGACACAAATTTAAATGTTTTCTTTTTTTTTTAACTTGCAAAAATCTCTCAAAGTATGTCCGTGAACACAGTGCAAATGTGTAATTCTCTGCAGAATGTGGTCTCTGCACACAGACAAGTATCAAAACACATTTAGCTGTACCTTAGAGGTTGTGAAGGTCACAACTGTTTTCCAAGAAAACCAAACTGCAAACAATAGTTTATGATGTAACTGTGAATTCTAGGTACTTTCCCCAGGCACAGAAATTATTAGAAATGCAATACTTAAACTATGTGTATACCAGACACAAAGTATATTCATTTATGTTTTGCAAGATCTAAGTAGATGCTTCTAGATTTAATACATTTCAAAGCTCATGAAGATAAAAACAACCAGGCCAACTATTCACTCAATCATTTATGACTTTAAAAACAAGAAAGCCCACAGATAAGCTAGGGTCACAAAAAGGAACACTGTTTACATTTGTGATCCAACTTCCAAAGTAGTCCTCCTCCTCCTGCAAGGCACTTAAAAAAAAGGATTCTTCAAAACCAGGCCTCTCTTAGATGTAATTAACATTCAGTTACCAGGTATTTTTGTGTCTGTGATTACAGATAAATGACATAAAACATACTTTTCTCAAAAAAAAAAAAAAAAAAAAAATTCCACAAAACCGAACACCACCTAAACTGGAAAGAGAACACACATTTCATCCTATATCCCACCTTCATATCCATTTTGGGCAGAAACAATATTTTAGCCTATAAAGTGAAATTTGAATAAAATATTACTAGCAAACAGCAAAGTAGTGCTTCTAACACACATTCTTTCCTGCTACCACACAAGATTTTTTAGTTTAAAACCTCTTTTATATCAGACTGCCTTTTCACAAATGCCTTCATCATGTGCTACTTTCACTTGAATCAACATGCTGGAAAAGTAATGAGATCCACCAAACCATTTTTGTAGTTTCTGAACACACAGAAAATAATTTTCTATAATGAAGAAGTTAATCCCAAAAATCATGAGCATGCACCACTTGCAAATGTCTTTCATGAAGTCATTTCCCCCAGAAAGTGGTATCCTTTTACACTTTATTGCAAGGTGAGTTTTGCTGAAAGGAAACCTCTAGCTATTCCTGAGCCAACTACTAGAAGAAAGCAGACCAGATTTGGGCAAAACTACCAATATTCACTAACACAAATCTTCCTCTAAAACTACAGATAATTACATACAATTTTTTAGCTCTTGAAAAGAGATATAGGGACTCTCAGTAATATGACTTCTGTATTTAAAAATTCTGATTTATCAGTACCATCTGATCACTGCTCCACCATGCACAAAAACTATTTTAATATAGTCAAATTTTCCCCTTCTACTCTCCACTTTTCCAAAAATTAAAGACCTTGAAGTCTAAATGCATATACCTAAAAGTAATCCTAACAATATTCTTTATTCTGGAATGTAAAGAATGCATGATCTTGCTGGCAAAAAGAAAACACCAATGAGAAAAGGGGGAGAGAACAGAAGGAAATAGTGTTTGCTCACTCTATGGCGCAGTTTTGCAAGTTTGGTTTTTTTTTTTAATGAACTAATTAGTAATACAAAGGGAAAGAACTGGTGGCCTCCAGTGTGCACATTAGTATATATTTTTGCAAATTGCAAAAGAGCGTCATACCAAGCAAGAAACACCACTTACCTGTCCCACCCCCACTCTCAAAACTTGGCCAATTCCATGTTTCAGAAAGATTTCTTGGTGGCTATGACATCTCAAGACTAGAACAGGCTGGACCCCAAGCAGTAAGAGCATATTAGGAGGGGCTGAAATTGCAAAAAAATGTTATGTATCTTTTTCATATCTTACACACTATGAATGACAAAATCTGCAATTGAGTAGATTTCCACAGCAGCTAATTCTGCAGGCTGGGTATTCTGTTTTAGTGGCTTTACTATTTGTCATGCACCAACAGTATTTAGTTAGTGAGATGTTGACATACTCACTTAAAATTACCCAATAAAATTAAACCACAAACAAACTACTTCTAGTCCTCAGAAAAACCCATCAATGTAACCACCTTTTTATAAAGCTTATGGGAAAGCTAACCTCCATGAATAAGGAGGGAAAAACATGGTTCACAACCCTAATTCCAAAGATTACCTATTTTCTCTTTTTGGTAATGGCATAGAAGGGCAACAGTTATTTTACCTACCAAAGAAAGCAAAATGACTGAAACAAGTATCTTCCATGAGTACAGAATATATTATTTTTAAACACATGCAAAGTCTCTCTAACAAAGCCAGAACTCTTGAAGAATTAGCATATTCTCATCTACAATATTAATTATAATCAAAATACTGACTTTAAATGTCAGTGACCTTCACTGACCATAAATGGCCTATCTTGACAGTAGATGCCTTAAATAAAACACAGTGGTAGTTCTGAGTAAAGTTACTCAGCTTGTCAAAAAGTATAAGACACAATCTGTACAGTCTTGTACAAACTTCTAGTCACTTCTCTGAAACTACAATCTGGCTGAGTTAATTGAGATGAGAGTACTGCAAGGTGCCACTCTGGTTAATACACAGCCTGACCTGGAAAGGCCTCATTACAGCTCACTTTTTTCCCATGATGGAGAAAGAATTTTTCCTTTTGTTCACAGCCAGAAAGAGAGAGAAAAGAACAGAATACCAACAACTCCACTGTACACACAAGAGTTACAGGATGTCATGGGGTATCAGCTGCTCAGGGAGTTTACTTTTATTCTGCCAAGTGAAACTTCCCAAAAAGAGATCTCTTTTGTCACATCCTCAATGGTCCAAGAGAGACAACCTAAAATCAAGAGCATTAACAGCCTTTATTATGCATCTACTAAGAACCTGAGACTCATCCATGGCTTCCAATAAACTACCACAAGGCATCCCAGTGTCTTTTCAATCAATAATGACTTCTAAAATAAACCACTTCTTAGGTACACATGTAAGGTTAGTAAGCACCAGGAACTAAAGAGAACTATACATCCTTCATGAAGCAACACCCCTCCACACACACAAAGTATTGTAATACCAGCTACAGGAATGCATGATGTTAAATCACACATGAATAGAAAAAACCCTTAGAAATTACTTATAGAAATGAAATCAACAAAATCAATCTATTAATTCAGTTCTCAGAGCATTATTTATTCTGTGTGAAGAAATGAGAAGGAATAGTACCATATGTTTCATACACAGACATTAGGAATGGGGGGTGAGATGAAATCAAAGTGCAGAGATTACATGAAAGATTACATGAACCTGGCTTATTGCTCTATGAATAAATGAATAAATAAATGCCAGTTAAGTAGGCTGACACCTTGGGTTAGAGCTATATTGCAAGAACCTGAAAAATCAATCAATCAATCAATCAATCAATCCTTTTAAATTCGAAATGCAATGGACACATAATTTGTGAGTCTTTTTTAATTCCCTCAAAACCAAAAACTGATCAACAACATCTAATTATTTCTGAGAGATTCTTACTTATAAACTCAGGGAGTTTCCCTCCTTGCTAGAGAGCTGCACTGTGAAAGTACTAGGAAATGCAGTATAGCACAGGGTGTATTACCTCTGGTGTGTGTTCTCATTCTGGGCTCCTCAAAGCTGTGGAAAGCACTTGAACAATTCCAAATGCTTATCTAACTTTGAAATGCAATATTAATTCTACTGGCTCCAACATACATAAAATATACTTTATTCTCAACCATAGAGAACAGCAGTGAAGGTAATGTTCAAAAATCTGCTGTCACACAACAAACCAAAATCAGATTTGAGCCTTTATTTCAACCGTAAACTGCAACTAACAAGTCTGGCAACAACACAAAACCTTGATATTCTAACTTAAACATACCCTATATCTATTACCTTACACAAGTTGTAAGAGATAGAAAAAATGAAACTCATCAGTCTCCAGTCCTCAGTAAAGTTATCTGGGGTCATTTGGCAAACACACCCTTAATGATTTTGCAGGATCAGGCCCTCCTTTTCCTTTTCTGCTCAGTTTCTTTTTTGAAGCTAAAGACCCCTCTCAGAATCAGCCACTTCTGAAAAATTCTTCCCCTCCTCTTCCTCAAGTCAAAATGTATAATCTCTAAAAATTTCCTTTTAGCAACCCTTGCCAAGAGCGTAAGACATTTTTGAGACAACAGCCATAACGGCTGAGACCCTTTAACTGAATCTTTTCCAACATTCTTTCAAAGTCAGACTTGTAAACTTCTTCAAATTGGCAACTCCAAAAGCATTAAGGGCTTCTGACTGTTTCAGATAAGCAACTGTGACTTTGTTTATCAAAGACATATATACAGACATGAACAGTTTGGTTCACCTAGGTATAAGCAAGGACCTAGTACTACTGAAGATGCCCAAGTGTTTCACCTGACAGATTAAAGCTCCAAGAGAGTGGATTAACTAATACCAGTATTACCAGTATTCTGATAACTGAGTGTGATGGAGGAAAAGTTGTGAGGTTTAGTTGTGACAATTATTTGCTCTAGGAGCTTGCAAAAGGAATTTTCACTCTCCTTTGCTATATATTTTTCATGAAATTATACAGGGTACATCCTGAGAGTCAAACTGAAAATAAACATGATTAAAGTAACCAGTAACATCTAACACTTGGTCCATTTCTCTGGATCAGACAGCTCCTACAAAGACAGTGACTATTAATTTATTAAACTCTGGGACAAATAAGATAATGATAATTAATTTCTACAAACCAAAATGCACATGCTGTAACACTATGCTGAGTTAGCTGAAAGCACCCCATAAAGAGATGTGCCACCAACTTCTAACTATTAAGAAAGTTCATGGGTTGGTGCAGAAAACCTAAAACATTGGTAAACTACATAAAGCATCAAATAATCTCTTTACGTTTGCAGTAAGACATATTTCATGAAAAACTGGTAATTCCAAGCACTGGTATTTAGGGATTTATCCAGACAAACTAGGAAAAAATAATCTAAAGAATCTAAATTCATATAAGCATCTAAAATGGTCTTATGTTTTTAATCTGTACTTTCCAAACAGCTAATTTAATTTACTTCAAAAGTAGCAACAGCTACATCATGGCAGGAGATTATATTGTGAAATTTACGCAAAGTGATTTTTTTCATGGTAACAAGACAAAAGACATCCTTAAGTCTAGTGACTAAAAAGTCCCAAAATACAAAAACAGCAACTCTCAAAACTCCTATTAAAATCAAAGATTCAAAGTGCAAACAGTACTGTTCATTCCAAAGAACCTCATTCAATATTCTACAGGTTTTCTCTATGTAAATCAGTTACAGAGAATCTAGTCTAAACCCAAAAATTAAAGAATATGTATTTGACAACTCAGTACTCAAATCCATGCCTTTTCTGTCACACTCCACAATCACTTACAGAATCACAGAAGTGAAGGTTCTACTGAAGCATCTCGATCTTTCCAGGAATAATCACCTGACTTTCTTGCCCAACCACAAGTAAGATTATGAATTTTTGAAACTTACCTGTAACATCCCAACTATTTCCACTTTATTAAAAAAGATGAAAGAATGAAGTGTTGATAGCATATTTTCCTCAAAAACTGAGGGAGTGGGTAGGACCATATCTTGAATATATTGTACTCTGTATGTCTGATGTATTTTTTGCTTCAGCTCTGGATCAGATATAGGTATCACCTCTTTAAATTTTGCCGTTTTAGTCAGAAATTCCCTGTGTTTCCGTGACTGTGATAAAGACGGATCATATTCTAGGCATCCAATTACATCCATTATACATTCCTCGGAAAACATGACTTCAAAAAGTGCAGTTCTGTTCAAAAGGAAAATTCCCTTAATAATTTCATATAAGTGGTGTAGTCCTTCAATGTTCTCCAAGTCTTCGCACACATGAAAAATTTCTAAGAGCTTCTTAATATAACCCTCATTTTCCAGTGCTAGTGCGAGTTTCTCCCGACGCAAAGGTGAAGGCAGTGAAGATGCCACAAGTTCTGCGATTTCTTCTAGTCGGCTGAGTTCACAGGATGGCAATTCTAGACCTGGTGATGACATATCATCAAAGCGTTCCTCCTCAGACTCATCAACAAGATCCTGAGTAATATCAACAGAAGGGTCTTTGCCTTGAACCTGCAAAATGAGATGTGTCAAAAAGTGGAGTTTAATTTTACTGTTACTTGAATGCTTTTAAAAATACCATTTAAGTGTTGCTATTTTTTTCTTTGTATGGACAAAATAGAAATGCAAATCTGGTCTGATATTGAGTTTGGAAAGTAAAAGAGATAATGAGAAGATTTCTTCAAATAGATAGTATTATAGAACTGTTTCTACATTAGACATTTATTTATTTTCTAAAAATGGGAGGAAGAATAAGGAAAAAAACCCTACATTTTCTGAGTACTTCAAATAAAACCAGAAATCCGCAATTATGAATATGGACAGCAACTTCCTAGTAGGCTACTGAACTAAGCTGTTTGTTTCCAGTCTTTACTCTCTGCAGACAGATGTCCAAATGCAAATCAGTATTACATTATTCTAGTGACAGCTTTAAACATTTTTCTATAGGGTATTAACTGCTCTTGATGCTTTTTAGAACTTCCACTATCTCAAACAGAGAAGAGAGGACAGTGTTGCTAATTTATCTGTTATTTTCAGTTCTGGAGAGCTGCAAGTCAAAATCTGTTACTGTGCACTTTCTGAATACTCAACAGAGACACCGAATCTTCTCTCAAGAACAGAAAAGCTCAAACCAACACTGACAGAAGGATAGTAGAAAACTGACTGTCAGAAAAGCAATGCACAGGACTTGCAAAGATCTCTCCAGAGTTATGAGGAAACTGTGAAAAGCATAAATTAGTAAGAAAAATGCACAGATGCTTGGGCACCAGAGTGTATCAGCTTTAATGACATCTTAATTTCAGCATTTGCTTGGAGTCTGATGTATCAAATTCAGAGAAGCACTGCTATGCAGAACAGTATAAGGTGCTGCTGTTTTTAATCTTGAAAATCAGCAAAAAACCATGGGAGAAATAATACTTCAATTATAACAGAAAGTCTATAGTCAGAATGCTGCTAAACCCCATATATTGTTCTGCTTATACAGCAGCAACCACTTTCTCTAGAAATGGATCAAAGCTTTCCTTTTACAAGTTTTAATGACTGAGGAAGCTTAAGATCTATAAAGTACACTAGACACAATTACAATAGCATGACCTCAAAACAGGATGTAAAGACACTGCTTTCCTACAAAAATATTAGATCTTCACATGAGGGTGAGGAAACTGGGCTTCTTATCTGGGTGTTTCCTACAAACAAAACTTCCCCCTTTCCCCACTTTGTTTCTGTCCACAGCTTTTGGGACATTGACTGCTAAGGTTCTTGGAAATGTTTCTGTACTTATTTACATAAGTGGTAAACTGCTGAAGAGACTCATTCTTAAAAAAAGGGAATAATCTATACACATGTAATTGTGAAACCAGATTTCTTTTGCTTTTTTTCTGAAATCATTAAGAACAAACTTCAAAACACAGAGTGGGGAGAGCTAGATATTTGTTAAGAACAGAAAGAGAGTGCAGAGAGTTTTAGAATAATTTAGAGAAATCCTGCATAATGCAGCACAGAATTATGAGAAGTTGTAATGCTCAGAAGGAAAAAAAAAACCTAATCAAGAATTGAGAAAGTGAACTAACATCACTGAATATATTTGGATCAATAGTTAATACCCACACAAATATTATTCACAAACAACACTAATTCAGTGACCTGGTTCAGTGATCTGCTTGTAGTGGTAAAACATATGTTAAAATAAATACATGCTACATATGCATTGCTTGATTTCTTAAAATATTGTCTTTAAGATGATGATACAGAGCTATCTCCTACTATGAGACCAATCCTTCACAGCCTGGAAACATTTACATGGAAAAAAGTTCTGAGAGAAACTCAATATTCCCCTCACCTGAAACAGAAGAATTAGAAATGTACACAGAGAACTGTAAATAAAATAAGGCATTACTATATACACCATACATAAAATTAAATATTACAGAGTATTCTATAAGAAATACATTATAAAACTAAGAGCTCACATACATTCTTCTCTCTACAATAAAACTTCATAGGTAACTTTTCCATTTATGGCTACTGTGAAAAAAAGTTAATGATGACATTAATTATTGGGCAACTTTTTCAGCATTCATTTTGAGCTACACTTCCTTGGGCAAAATAGAGCTAAAAAGTTATGTTGAGTAGAAAGAACTGAAAATGCTCTAAAAAAGTACCCAAAACTTAGAGTAGATTTGTATTAAATTTCTGGAGGAAGGAGAAAGTTTTCAAATTTAAAAACTTTGGGAGAGCTGGCTAAAACTATAGTTTTTACTTTCGATCTACTGTTGCTCAAATTCAAAACAGACTATAAATTTTGAACACAAGCATTTAGATGAATTAGACTGTCTCAATCTCACATTTATCAAACTTACCTGACAGATTTTTTCCCATATTTCATCACAACCTGCTTTTTCTTGAAAGCTAAGTGCCAAATCATAATTTTCAGCTTCAGACCACACAATCAAGGTATCCTTTAAAGAGAGGAAGAGTATTTTCAGGCAATATATTTCAGATTTTATTAACCTTAAGTTTTTAAAGAGTAAAATTTAAAAATAAAAGCAGCCTGACACCCAATTATGACAGGACAGCATTACAATACAAACACAACCATCACACTTCATAAAATTTTTTGTATGTTTATATGATTAAAAACATTTCTGCATAAATCAGAAAAATATCAAAAGTTTTCTCTCTTACTTTATGTAACTATAATATTGTAAATCTCAAAAAGTTTGACCTAAAAAATGCATTTCTACCTCAATGCATTCTCTAATAAAATGCAATAACAAAAGCAACAGGTTTTGTGGGGGTTTATGTTAGGGTTTTTTTTAATGTTTCAGTTGAACAACATAAAACTGTATTTTTTCTGTAAAATCAAAGATTTTTTCATTTTTGTAGGCCCCAGAAGACACTCTGCTAATGCACAGAACAGCTGTTTAAAAGCTAGTCCCAAGATAGCTACAAACTTTAAAGAAGAGAAACAGCACAGTTCACTGCCTGAGACTACATGCACCCACTACACTAAACCACACATGGAAGTTTTACTTATCAAAACTACAATTCTGGAAGGATGTTTTGCCCTAGACTTCATAAATTACTTGAAACCATGCTTAGCTACATTCACTTCCCAGACACTGAAGCTCTCATTTACTTACTAGGATAGTTCAAGAGTTTATCAGAGCCCTCATATTGCATGCAAAACCAATATATGAAAGTGGAAGCTGATGGTGTGAACAGCAATGTTACACACTGACAAGGTATTTGGTGAAGTAGTTTACAGAGAGTCTACTAAACAACTCTTAGAATAACTAAATAGGAAATCAAACTAAATTAATAAAAGAGAAAAATAAAATCAGCATTGTTTATATGTACTGAATCAAGTTTTATTGTTAATCTTTTGTCTTCCTGTAACAGATGAAATATAACCACAGAGTAAATACACATAGCCCCATGAAACTGCATTATTTCAGCCAAGTGCTAAACCATGCATTCACTCACTAGGGCAAGAGACACGAGAATTCTTCTTATACATAAAATGCAGAATTTCTACTTCATTAAGTACAGATTTTGCTTAGAGTGATATTAAAATGAATACTGACAATAAAAAGAAACCTTACATTTAGACTTTGATATGCACTTGCTAGAAAACACCTTAAACTAAACTATAATCTACACAGCACAATCAGCCAGCTCCAATGGGACTGTCAAGCAATACATTATAATCAATTTGCCATTACCAGAGCAGCTATACTGCTTCAGAGGCACTAATGGCTTTACCTTGTAAATGGCAAATAGTTTACCTTTTCCTTTTCCAAAGGGTTGAGGAAGAGGTGGTACACAGAAGAAAGGGATTTAGGAAGACCACCTCCAAAATACAAAAGGAAGAAAAAAAATCATAATTAATAGCGTATTCTCAACAAGACAGGTCATGGAGCAAATTCTCTGGTAATAACAGATTGACAGCACCTGGTACTGCTGACTCCAACAGAGCAAAAAAAATCAATTTACAAAAATCCAAAAAGTGAAGGTCCCAAAAAAAAGTTAACCATTTTTTGAAAACGGTATGTTACCTTACTGCATATAAAGTGTAGGTATCAGGTTCAAATTCTAATACATCTATCTCTCCAACTGTATTTCTACTGCACTAATTTTCAAGGCCACTCTTTCCTTAGCTTCACATTGAGTAGTGCTTATTTAATTAAAAAAATCCCAAACAACCCTAGCATCAAATTTTAAGTAGACCCTAGAAGAACTCGCAATATTCCCATCTAATTACATTCCATTACTATCCAGGTGAAAGTGGTTAAGATTTTTAAGCAAGCCATTTCTAAAAGACTAAAATGTATATTTTCTTCTTGATAAAGAACACAACTAACAAATGGGGAAACAACGAAAAGAACACTAGTAAGGGCAGTGGTACTCACATTTACTGCTTAAGTTTAATAAACAAAAGCTCTAAGACTCTGAATAAAATCCAGAGCAGATCAAAACAGAGAAAGGAAGGCAGAGAAAAATGAAAGAGAAGACAAAGTTAAAACTGCTTTTGAAAACTACAGACACATATGTAGATAAGTGCATTTGGCCACAGTATGGCAATTTTTCCCTTTAACAAGATCATCTACTACTAAACACAGAAACTCACACCCCCATACACTTAGATTTTTTTTCGTTATTTCTTCTTTGGAAAACAAAACAAAAAATTGCTTAAAGAAATAATTTGAGCAGCATAAACATCTTTCAGTTTGTTTTACCAGCATTAGAAAAGTGTTTTCCAATTGTCAGCACTAAAAATTGAAATGATTAGTATCTGTTGTCTTTTCATGTAACAGTATATTATGGTTCCTCAACAGAAATCTACCCATTGCTACTTACTGGATCTTTAGTAACTGTATTTGTTTGTACAACTTTTCTTGCAGAGGCCTTTTAAAAAGACAATGTGAAATAAAAAGCACTTCACTCTGTTGCACCATATAGTTTTGTCTAAATTCACTATTAAATGCAGACAGTTGTGTCTGTAATTTCATTTTGTTAATGCTACAAAGCTTAGAATCATCAAAAAGAACAGTACAAGACTTACACATATATGAAGAAATGGCTGAAGGAAATTCTATATGGAGTTGAAGATAGAAGAATACATCAACAACAGTCTACTTTCTGTTTATTTTATTGAAAGAAATCTTTGTACATGCTTCTGTGCAGGATCTGACATTTCCTCAGTGTGAACTGAGTCCACTAACTAGTCTGGATCTCTCAGCTATGGAATTGGAGTATCTGTTGCTTGCAAATGTCAAACATTACTTCATGAAACTCCAGAAAGCAACTGCAATTTCTTAAGAATGCCTTCTCCATTCAAAGAGAAAACACGAGTAAGGATAAATATGCTTAGCAATAGTGGCTATTGGTTAGAGAGGTAAGAAGATAAGTCTTGCACATCAAATCTTGATGAGCATAAAATCTTCAATTTTATTTGCTTCATAGTAGCAGTTCTGGCTCAGCCAGATCAAAGACATGTCCTTTGTTGTTGCATTTCATATGAAATATTAGCGTCTACACGCAAGGAACTCAAAAGGATAATTAAAACATCTAAAAATTGCACATATCTAGTTCTCTGTAAACAATTAAAATGTGCAACAGCAGTATTAAATCACAGTTACACTGTGCTGTCACAAATAAAATCTGGACAAAGGTTTTATTATTGAAGGACCTTATATTGAGTTCTCTGTGAGAACATCAGCATTCTAGCTCCTCATATTTTCAAGATGCATCATAGTTCTTGGCAAGATCTTTTCTAAATAGGATGATAATCAGGAGCTATTTATGTAGAGTTCATGATCTTATTCATAAACTAAAAAAAATCATTTGCTGCTTTGTAAAAAAATATTTTGACAGTAGTGCCAGTTGGATGTGTTATCACTATCTTAGCCCATACAAAGTTTGCTGTCTCCTTAGGACCATTTATATGAATGTGTTTTCTGTTACAATAGTGATCGTTATAGCTGCACACATAAAATGAGGAATTTTAAAATTTAACCAAGATTTCTGAGTATGACCTCGTTTTAGGAGACCCATGTACTTAACATTCCCATAGGGAGGTATCAATCATTTCCACGGGTGGAGGATAGTTTTGTACATTCTAGTCCTTATAAGGGCACAGCCCAAGGCAAACATTCACAATGCAATCAGTGATTCCCGTGCTGCTTCTCTCTCAGCCAGCTGCATCAAGCCCCCTTGAAGCAAGTTCTGGTTAGTCAGAGGTTGTCCAGAGGCACTAATGTGTGCCACAGTTTTATTTGAGACATCATGCCTCAGAAGCTAACCTGCAATAATTTAACCCAGGAAAAAGTGGCAATTGCACTGATAGGATAGGGTTTAGGATCTACCCCACAACTTTTAATTTTTCTGCAACTATTGCCAAAAGGCTTCTGACTTACCCCAAGAGTAAAAAGTTTTTGACACATTCTTGCCACAGCACTCACTAAAAGTCAACTTTTATTAGACAAATCAGTTTTATTTAACCATTAGAAAGCTGATTAGTAGGTGTCTTGTACAGCAGTAACACAAAACTCCAAAGCAAGCTCTGGGATTTCATTATGAAGAATTTCAGAGCAACTAGTACAGAGGATTTGATTCTGCTATGATTAAATTAACAGAACTGTTACTGTTTGACAATGGACTCTCATGCCAGGCCATGTCCAGGGACAAGTCTTCTCCGTAGCTCCAAAACATTATTTTGGCAGCTCTGAGATTTAATCTACACTCAAGAAGTAGTGATGCCCTAAATTAGGTAAGTATTTAATAAATTCTTGCTTTCAACCTTAAAAAGCAAATGAATCTCTTCCTATTAACCCTCACATGGTTCAAGCTTATGACAGTTTCCTGGCCCACACAAGGTTCAAAACAGCCAGGTGCTTCTTCCCCTCATGGGCACTGCCTGATTGTCAGCTCCTTATCTAATTCCTTAGATTGTTTACAGGCACAGAGACTTCCCCAGACATGCCAACCCACCTTTCAGCATCTTGCTATCTAAATATTTACAATCAAAAGTACAGCTTCATAACTTCAGGTTTCTCTTTATGAAATAAACTTGCACTACCCAGACTTTTAAAGTTAAATATAGAGTCAGTGTAGTAGCTTGTGGCAGAATCTTCAAGCTACAAAAACTGACCCAAGTAATGTAATACGAAGTTTCAATTCTGCATTTGGTTTCATGCATTTTTTCACCTAGAACCTAGTTATCTGAATGTACTAACAATTTATTCAAAAAACTGATTAACATGTCAAAGGCATATTAAGATTGTATGCTACTAGCTTTTATGAAAGCTCAACAGACATAGACAACTTTTCAGTTAGTGATTTCATAGCTCCATTCCTATTAATTACATGGAATAAAATCAGTTTATTAGTTCTGCAGCAGAAAGTTTAATTACTGGCCATACTCAGTGTCCTAGGGTGACTTTATGATGCTGAATTGCATCCCCATTTGTCTGTTTAGCCCAAAAATCAGTTTTGTACCCTTAAGATCTGAGAGTAAAGAGGATGGTGGGGGGAGAAAAATAACTGGTACAATGTGTGAGGCAGCTGTACTCAAAACAGAGATAAGAGCTTCTTCAGCTTTTTTTTTTCTCACAGACTGTAGTCTGCAGCACAGACAGCAGGAGAGAGCTTTCCTTTGTTTTTTAGTTAGTTTTTAGCTAGCTGAGGCAGAAAAGTTCCCTGGACTGTGGCTTTTGTTTTTCTTGGAACTGTTCAAACTGCTCTGGACTGAAAACCCAAAGAAACACCAGGAGCTCACACCTGTGGCCCACCAGGGCGCAGGATGCGGCATTTCCCAGCGCAGGAGGGGCTGATGAGAAACTGAGCGAGCTGAGCTACACCCCATGACAAGGACTTCCTGAATTTGCCATCTCTTCAGAGCAGCAAGAGGTTTCATTGCTTTATATTATTCATTTTTTATGCTTCTGAATATTTTGTTGGCTAAATAAACAGGTTTTTTCCACATTTCTCCATGGAAATCTTTTCCCGAAATAGTCAAGGGAGGGGCCACCTGAATCTGCTTTCTAGAGGAACCCCTTTGGAAGTTTCCTCCCAAATTTGTCCCTAAACCAGGACACTCAGCAACAGCAGAAAAATCAGAATACACAGGAAAAGAAATGTATGTTAATTTAACACAGATGAACTGGCTCATCTCAAACCCAAGAGCAGCCTGCCCTTCCCTTATTTATTCCATCACCTCACAAAGCCACATACTCTTCCTTACTATCTTAGCTACCATATGCACAAATTTTATTGAAATAGTTTCACCATTGGCTTGATTGTCATGACAGGAATGGCATGAAGTTCATCTTCTCTGAGCATTCAAGACAGTGCCCTTTTGGATATTTTCAAAACTTGGCTTTTTTATTAATAAGTCTGTTCTGCATTATCAAGGATGGTCACCTTCAAGTCAGACAGCTAGTAGATAGTACTTTGGATGAATTTTAGCTTTTTTTCTTAGGAGGACCTGAAAAAGAGACTACAAAAGCAAAGACACCTCTAGGACAGAGGTAAGACTGTAGGTGGAAGCTGTAAGTAACTCGGCTCTTCCTTGTATCAGGCACAGAAAGGGATGCAATACATACTTCATCACCATGTTACAGGATGTACATGGGTGGATCTAAAAAGCTGAGGATACAAGTCTTTACTCTTCTATTTTTAAAGCATTGCCAAAGTATACTGAAATGCTATACCCCAGTCCACATCTGTATCAGGTTTCTCCCTAGATAAATGCTAGCATATGGAGGGTTTTTTAATCATTTAAGACTTCATAGGAAGAGGTGTTGTCCTAATATACTAGTGGAATTATTAATTTTCTGAATAAGGATCACTTGTTTAAGAACAGCATCTTGTCATTAACATTCTGAAATTTCAATGCCAAATTAAGAAAATAACCAACAACAAAAGAGAAAAACTAACTATTCCATGTGTGACACAGCAATGCTTTGTATAATTAAATTTCACTTACTAAACAAAATTTGCTTTTAAGGAGAATGCTACTACTTACCCAGTAATATTCCATGGCAAAGCTATAGAACTGCTATTGTAACATTTTAAAATAAAAATGCCAACGAAACTTAGCACAGAGCTGTAAACAAGAATACAAATCAAGAGCTCATGTGATTGTACTGTGCAAATTTTGCTTTTACTGAGGAAGTTTCTGCCTACAAACAGTACTTTAACATAAGAAATATTAAGTACTTTTCTTGAGCTACGTGACTTGAGAACATTTCTCAAGTTGTTTTCTTTCTAGCTTTTTTTCCTCTTGAGGCTTCCTTTCTTCTAGTTCTAGCATAAATAGTGATGAGTTTGCCAGGAAGTGCATGGTTCAGAGCATCAATGAATGTCCACTGGTAGCAATTCTGCATTGCAGAATCAGATACAAAGACCTATCTTTCTTTTTGTACATGGCAGAAAACAGCTCTTCCTTGTCACAGACTAACTTTTTTGACTACTGAAAAGGTAGTCAAAAGACTGTCTATGGATTTCATGCTTTAATTAATTATTTCAAACCTGGCAGGTAAGTCTGGGAACTAGACTGTGCAAACTGAAATACTTCGGGCTGATGTATGAAAAATGAGACCCTGAGCAGGACTCAAGATCTCCTAAGTAATCTTTCTCCCCAAAGGCAGAAAGTTGCATTTACCACCATCACTGCTTTAAACACTAAACACCAAGAAATATAAAGAAGACAACTGAGACAAAAATCATCCTAGAAGTTCAGCTTCACAGGTATAGTTTTTGGTAGGTTTTTTTTGTTTTGGTTTTTTTTTGGTGGTTTGGTTGGTTTTGTTGGCTTTAGTTTCCAAGGGACCAGAGGCAAAAAGCCAAACTTGTCCTCAGGTCTTCACACTAGTATTTTGATAAATAATTATCTAAGCTATGCAAGTATGAAAATACACATATATAAACCATGAGATTGCATAATTTTTGATATCAACAATTAATGAGACCTTCTATTTCACACTTGAACTAACAGATCAAGATAGGCAGAAGGCTCTTTCACCAGTGGAAGGACTTCACTGTTTATCACAAAGGTATCTATAGGCTTCTTTTGTTGAAGGATCCAAAACAACTGGCACAGGAAGGCTCCCCAAGAGCTTAGTACACATCTCTCCTTGTTTCCAACCACAGATTGTTTCAGTCGGTCCAATAAAGACTGCTTCTTCTTAAAAGCCTCATGTCAGCCTAGACAAAAGTCAGAACTTATCCATTTATTCCATCAGATATTCAAAGTGCCCACAGGCTGCATTCTGTGTCAAAGGAGAAATGGATGTGTTGCTATGTACTCTTTAAAACAGCATAGAGATTCACCCTCACAACAAAATTCTGAGATAAAAGCCTGGTAAGATCATAATACTATACAGCTACTTTGAAGTTTTAAGTCTTAGATTTCTGAGAAATTTTTGTTGAAATTTTCTAAGTGCAACTAACAACAGCAGGCAAGCTCAAAAGCAAGTTGTCTATCTTGGGCTGCAAGTCCACTAGTAGTGAGGTGATCTAAGTGGCCTTCTGCAGTCAAAAAGAAAGATCTCACTCACCCTTCCATCTCAGTTCCACAAATGAATCTTGTGTAAGGTAGTTTGAAAGTTCTGCCAGCATAGAGAGTTCCCAGTTTTTGAAAAAATTATTTAAAGTACCAAATTGATTTTCTTATGGTTTAGTAAATTTAAGCCATTCAGAGTTCCAGGAGCAGAGCCAGGAAAAAAAACTACTCTTTCTTTCAGCTGCTAAGCTCCAAGCTTAGGTCATATAGAATCAGGTTTAAACTTTGAACTTGCCTTTTACTATGGGAAAGGATAAGTAGGCCTCACATGAAAGAAAACATGCTACAGAGCATATTTAATATACACATCAAGAAACATTTGGTATTTATAAGGCTCAGAGTGGAGGCTTATATTCAATCTATATCAGAATCTGGTTTGCTTAAACAATATAAACAGTCCACCTGCAAATATAAATATCTGTCTATGAAGCATTTGAAAGCTTTAAAAACAGCACTTTTCCTTCTGTAGCATAGAGAATGTATAGTGCTGTTGTAATGGGACAGATTCATGTTAATTATTTTTATTTCTCTAACCATGATTTCCCAATGGCCAGTATGATTTATGCAGCACTAGATTACAATGTATGTCTGACTGAGTAGGAAGTGCTGTTACAGTGACTGGCATATGTGATGGCTGGCACCAATCTTGCCATTTTATGCCTACTTGAAGGAGGTTTCATGTCTGATGTGGTATAAAGCCTATTGATATAAAATTCACCCTCAGTGAGTTTTTAACTGATATAAGCCAGCAAAGCAAGTTTACACCAGATCAGCACTCTATGCTATAGAGCTGTGAAATATTCAGTGTAACTTTAGGAGTTTTAAAGCTCAAGTTACAGTATCATAAAACCGTGACCTCAAGCTAGTCAGAATTACAGCTAAAACTTAGCCTGCTTAGCATTTCTGATGGTTTTGTCCTCATTCCCTGGAATTGATTCTCCAAACCCACACTGTCCTCATCACTTGTTCAGTATGGGCTGCTTATACAGTGCATTATGAATATATCAAAAAACAATACATGTCAAATTTTTCAAGGGCGTTTTTGGCCTATACTGGCTACCCCCATTCAGTTCCAAATACAATCCTACAAACAGCTGGAGTGACATAACTACTGGGACTGCCTGTGAACAAAACAACAGTATCTCCATGCCAGTAATAAACTATAAAAGCTGAAAGACTGAAGAGTGTTTTAATACATTAACTGCACCTGACAAGATTTTAACATGTCTGAGCTGACCAAACAGGCAACAAAATACAATGTGGTTCAGCACTTTTAAACCTGTAAGGGCAATTCCCAGCATCCATGAAACAAGCACAGCAAATAAAGTACAAAACCTACACAGCTCACTTATCACCCATCTCAGGAGCATTCTTTAAGGGCTTACAATGTATGGCTTAAATAATTGAAGCAATGTGCAAACTGAAGCTAAGAAGTTGCTTTTATTCATACAGAATGCTTTGGAGCAGTAGTAACCCATATCCACCTTACAAGTAAAAGAAACAGAGGTTATCAAGTAAATAGCTTTAAAGCCTTCTAGTCTTTCCTTGAATAAAAAAGTATTTAAAGTTATAGCATCTGAAATAAAAAGAAGAAAGCAAGCCATATGATACTAAGTTTTAGATAATATAACCCTCAGGAACCTCAGCTACATTGTGATTTTCCCAACTATGTTTTGACTGTCTATTCCAAAGCAATTTCTGGTGAAAAACAGAGCACAATTTATCTGTATAACTTCACCAAAAATGCAGAGAAATAACACATGATCATGTAATGCACAAAAATGGTGTACAATGCTTCGCCTATTTTTGGCACAAGAACATAAGATATAATTTACAACAGAGGCAAAAAATTACTGTATTGCTATATTGTTGGTTGTATACTGTTGAAGACTCTGCCTTTAAACATGAGAGCAAAAAAAAAAGTATGTTTACCTGTTGCTTCTGGTACGCAGTGTTCGGATTAATTTTGGACTCCAAAAGAAGAGAGCCTAGAAAAAAAAAGTTCCACTTATTTATATACATGCTAAAATTTTAATCTCCACATGAATTTTCTGATCACTCTTTCCTAGAGCAACAATAACTCTCTTAACCCCCTACCCTTGAGCTTCATATTTCATTTGTCCCTCAGAGATACTGTTCACACAGTACAGAATAATGCTATGAGGACTGAATTTTGAACCTTTCTTATTCTGAGTAATGACTCTTCTACAGAAAACTTTCTAGACATGATAAAGCCTGCAAGTCAGCAAACCAAAAGTATCACAACTGCATTCCAGAGATGACCTATGGTTGTTTTGTGTGAAAATTCTAGTCATGTGGTATTTGTTCTTAAAGGTTAGCTAAAACATTTATTTTCCTGGAAAGCATATCTAGAAACTAATGCTTAAAGCATAACCACTGTGACTGCTATTACCAGAAAACTTTGCACAATAAACTCAGGAACAATGGTTTCACAGCAGGTTTTGTGATGTAGGACACATAACACCAACTCCATTCTCATGTCTGTGTCCTCTTTCCCTTCCTTTTGCATGTTAGCATTCTTGTGTCACATTTAAACAATCTGAAGCATTGATCTATGCAAAAACAACTTTTAAAGCTGATTTTATTCTTTGACCAATCACTTCCCTCATCCACCTTGCTACTCAGCAGCACTAATGCCAGTGCACGACTTAAATTTACATATCTGCAGAGCTTCATTCAGCTTACACAAAGAAACAGTGATAAATTAATCTGCATTGTCAATCATATAATCAAAACATGAGGCAGCAAGTGGCTATTTAAAGTGGCATTTCTCCATTTACTTACCTGGTTAAATTCAGGCTTTAAGAAAAGCCCAAACTTACTTTAAGTGTTAACTTCTCTGTTTCTTCACTATAGTTCTAAAGCAAATGCATTACTAAAATATGGGCTGCTCTCCATCTCCTCATCCCCTAGTCTGGACTGCTACCAGGGGGCTGCTCTGACCCAGGTGCAGCACCTTGCAGCTCATGAGGTTCACAAGGCCCCACTTTTCAGGCTTGTGCAGGTCCATATGGATGGGATCCTATCCCTTAGGCACATCAACCACACCACTGCAGCTCGGTGTCACCTGGAAAACTGCTGAGGGTGCATTTGATCCTTCTCTCTGACATTGCTGAAGATGTTAGGTTGGGGGATGTGAGGGAAGAGACTGAAGAACCAGATCACAGAACTTCACTTGCTGTAAGAGCAGTGTATCACTAAAGAATTATGTAAATATCAGAACATTCTGTCATCTGATAAGAAAAGTTATTACTTGACGAATTTAGAAGCTTTACCAATGATTTTTATGTCCACTAGCTTACTATGCTTGTGGTCATCAGATAAAATTAAGTATTTTTTTCAAATTAATGTACCTGTGAAGGCTGTTTGTTCCCAATTTCTAAGTCTGCTGTTCTACAAGAGGCAACCTTCACTAATGAAGTTGGCTTGAAAAGCTATCACCCTGTCTCAACTGCTCTTGGAGTAAAATTTGTTTACAAACTCAGTACAACTCAACTACAAAATTGAAAAAAATACCCCTCAAGGAAAAACAAGACACACAGAAAAAACTCTTGCCTCAAGCCCAAATATACTATTCAGGTTTTTTTGAGCTTTTCCAGTTTTCTGACATGCACCAGCTTTGTTACCAAAGCAGCTTATTTGCTTAAGTGTAACTGCATAACTAAAGAAAAAAATAATCACAAAGCATAGAGCAGGACAGAGAAGGAAAACATCTAAAATGAGGTTTAAAGACAAATCCAATACATTGCTCATACTTTGGCCATAGTCTCGGCTTTGAATTTAGAGTTTGCCTAATGAACATCTAAAACCAGCATTTCCTCTTCCATTACAAACATCAGATGCACAGAGTCAGTCGTGAATTCAAAGTCCCAGCTTCTACTACATGAAGTATTAGAATATTATCTGTGCTATTAAATTGGCTGAAAAACTTCTAGAAAGTCTTTACTGTCTAGAAATATTTAGTATCAGAAAGTATGAACTAGAATCTTCTAAGAATCAAAAGTAATTGGTAATTTCAACATTGTATTTTAATGGCTGAACACAGACCTACAGACACCTAAATCCCAACATTAGAAGAATACCACACAACTTGAATGCCATGTTTGACAAAATACTATTTTAAAAAACTGAAAACAATTGAATGCAGACACTTCATCTGCTAAGCTAGAAGCAGACAATAGAGAATGACTTCTTTACCAGACTTATCAAAAAAGAGCATTTCTTCTTCTCTACTAAACCTGATGCTTGCTGGAAAGACAAATCAAGCTTTTTAAGGCTTGAATTGCTTCTCACTACCACATGATTCAACTCATTCCTCACCATTTTGGACAATAACTAGACAATAACATCTTCACTGATCTGGAGAAGGAAAACACACTGAAAGGTAAATTGTGCTCTATAACTAATAACTGCCCCAAATCCATTCTTCTGAAGAATACAATGCTCCATTTGTGCAATTAGCTCCCCAAGAAGGGTTCAACAAGTCAAAGATCAGTGACTAATCTACTGGTCAGTTCAGTGAATTTATTTAATACACTAAATTTCACAGTATCAGGCCCCTTCCTGGTTAAGTCTTTGTTACTTGCATGTGGAAACCAGGCAACAGTAACAGAGATCTGAAACACAGATATATTTTTTAGAAAAAGGTTATAGAAATAAAACACATCACAAATAAACTTCCACTCAAAGCCATTATCACTTGTTTGAGATGCTTTTGTCCTAAGTATTACTTGCCATGTAGGTACTTTTCCATTGGCATCATCCTAGAAAATTTGAAGATTATCCAGCCTAATTTATCTTCATAAAAATACACCAACAAAATGTCATCTTCATTGACCCAATGATTCTACTCAAAGTTAGGCAAGACCTGAAAACTCACCTTAATGCAAGCTATGCTTTTAGCTAATGCCCCAAAATTATGCAGATCTTGTTATTTTTTAAATTACAGCCTTGAATGAATTTGTAAAGGTAACAGAAAAATAGTGGAGTAAAAAAATTATTATCTGAAACCATCTAGAAAAAAGAAAAGTGACTTGCAAAATTCTGTTAGCTGCTGCTGTAATGCAGTACAGTGCAGCTGGGGGTTCTGTTAGTAGAAATCACTATTCTGTGCTGCAGAATGTGTATATAGGGAAAGACTTGCCCAAAAGAGATTACACACAGATAGATATTCGATGCTCTTTTTATTTACATTTAGAGACATCAAATACCCCAATTCAACAGTCTTAAACAGCAAATTTGCAGTTTTATTTACAAATATGCATATGGAAGAGACCAGTTAATCTAGAACATTGCTGCTCTCACACCAAACTGTTACATGGAGCCTTCCTCAACAGCAGAAAAACAAAGGTGCTGCTCATTACACCCACCAGTATAAACATGTTTACATTTAAATTAAAGTTTCAACTCAAGAGCTGTTTCTTGCAAGATGTACAGAGAGATTTACGTTCTGCAATCAGTTCTGCTGCAATCGAATCACAGAAACTGATCCTCAGAAACTCAAGAAACAGCTCAAACTGAATGCCAAGAAAGTGTTCTACAATTCCAAGAGAATACCCCTAAGTCTAAGACACTTCTGTAGAGTCAAATCCAAATATTAAGCAAAGTGGAAAACTAGGAGAAAAGAAACAAAAAAGCCCCAAGTCATCTTCTCACATGCTTTTTTAAAATTTTGATCTAAGATAAATACTATATTAAAAACAAGCCATTAAATTCAGACCCTTGAATCTGAACAAAGTAAAAAACCTAAGGCCAAGCTTAGACAAAACTAGTTGTAGAGGTTTTCTGATACCTGCACTACAGAAACAGTAAGGGTAGGTGCTTGTCCTGTGGCTTTTCCTGTGCCCATACAGACTTCAGAAACAGCAAACTTCAAGTGAATGAAAATATCCTAAAAGAGAGTTCACAAGTACAGCCTGCAATGAAAGGGTTAATTTACACTTGTCAAAAAGTTTAGATACAGGACCAGTAAGTTTTAATTAAAAGTTTAAGCTTTCAAATTAACACAAATTACTTGAACAGAAGTGCTCACTTTAGAGGTCACTTCAGTCACCTGGGCTCAGAACAAAAAGAAGGTGATCTGAAACCAAACAGCAAGCCCCAAAAAGCACAAAGACATTTTAATACTAAGGTAGGCCACAGTAGGCTAAAATACCATGTCAGAAATTGGTAAGAAATCAAAGGGTTCTGAATGCACACAGAAACTCACATGGTAGGTGATAATTTGTCAGAAAATATTTCACTCTTGCTCAGCTGCAATTCAGGCAGAATATATTACAACTAGGAATCACACACAGAAACTTTTCAGCATTTTAAATAAAAAGTGAACAGCTATTAAAGTGTAAAAAAAAATTACAATTTCATGCTTCAAAGCATAATATACCTGATATGAAAGCAGTTTATGGTATTTCTATTCTGATTATTCCAAATTGTCTGCAATGACTCTTAACAGTTTAGTGCCTGGCAACATTAGATATGCAGCTAGCAACACAACTCACTCATCTACTCTAAATTATTTTCTTTTATGATGGTGGTAAACACCAGCAAAAGTTAAAAAACCCTTCTACAGATAAAAACCCCTTTTACTCGGTTCTTATTCCTCCAGCTCCAAATGACATTGGATGTGGCTGCACTTTCCTTATCTGAACACCCTGACTGTGCTATAAAATCTCAACCACTTGTAAAGCAGACTACTACACTAAGTCACAGCTGCAAAATCCAAAGACTGAACCATGTGCTAGCCCACATGGTCAGCCAAAGAAACCACTGGTAATTCTGCTGTTGATTTGTGCACAGCAAACTGGCCCTTTAAAAGGAATGGGAATTTCCCACACACATAGGGAACTTCTGCTCACATCCCCACGACCTCCCCTGCTCAGGAAATGGAGCCTTCACCTTCAGGCATATCCCCCAGGCTTTCTGTCAGCTTCCTGGAGTAAGTCAGTAAGAATATGCCAGTGTGCACAGGATGAATCTCAGCTCAAAGGCTAGGAAAAGCTGGTTTAGAAATGCAGGAAGGAAGAAGTTTCATTGTGGAAAGAGCAGGAGCTGGCAAAGAAGGACAATACAAGAATGCAATGGAAACATGGAAGCAAATGGTTTACAGGTAGGTTCCTACTACTTGTATGTCTTTGTTAACTGGGTGAAAGTTAAAAATCAGCCAACTGTTTCATTCAGTTAAAAAAAGCATGCAAGGAAACAGAAATTGCACAGTATATAAAACACCTTTTTCCAAATCATTTGCTCACATGTAAAAATGACTATTTGCCTTCAAAATTTGCCCACAAAGAATAGACAGTAGGAGTAAACAAAATATAAATCAAATTTTATGAGGTGTTTACACAAGCAAGTTAGAAAAACTAGCCTATTAATAGAGTGCACATTTACCCAGGACTGATACTACCTACTATATTAAGAACTTTAACTCTGTGCATTATTCAATACTTTGAAGTACAAAGTATGCAGTTTGAGAGAGGTCTAAAGTGTAGATACTATCAAATAAACATCTGTGTCTCAAGTGCAATTAATAAATTTGAGACAGTTCTGCTTTGATTAGATTAGATTAGCGTAGCTATGCAAGATAAAGCAATGACTTAATTTTAGTTTTTATACCAATCTGTATCTTCCTTTTTACAGATGTTCATTTATAAGTGAGGTGGCAACAACAGTCCAACTCAGGTTCTAATCAGTCTGAAGCACACATATCCCACTGAAAGTTAATGAATTGATTTTAGTTCAAATACTTTAAAAAAACACATCAGATTTTAAACATGAAAGTTACATGTTTAAATGTATAATTTTTTAATGCATAGGAGATATAACAGTTTTTAAACATGACCCCAACAGCCATGTAGGCAGCCAGGACAGTATCTATGACAAAACATACTGTAAAAATTTAGTGATAATTTTTAAAGTTCCCTCCTCCTTGAAATTTTAAATCTGTTTCCATTTTGAATGTTTTCTCTTGCACTATGAAGCTGCTCAAGGTTTAGATACATCCTCCTCACTGTAAAATAAATAAAAACCAGGTGTCAGTTTAACCTTTTAAAGTATAATCAAGAAACTACAAGATCTCTTTGGGGGTTATCAGGAGCTCAATTATCAAAATCCTGCTTCGATGAATGATTCCTCCATATCAGTTTATGATCTTTGCTGTAGAGATTACATACTGTACAGTTTATCAGAACTTTCTCAAAAAGTATTAAGGATGCTCATCCTACTTCCTAGATTAAAAAAGTTTAATAAATAAAATTACAAGGTCTGTTGACAGTCATATGCTACAACCAGATCTACAAGTCACTAAATACAGTAGCTATACATCTAATTTAGTAGTAAGTTATGCACTGACATGCTTTAAAAGGAAAATGGTACAAGCTTGATGCTGTGAAGTACACATTTGAAAATCTCTGATCACAGCAGTCATGAACTCACTAAACCAATAGTCAAGACTAGGCCAAACATGTAGCTACAGGGCTAGATATTACTACTTAACATATACACTACTAACATATGTTGCCAGAAAACATGAAAGAAGTTGATAATCCATCATTTCCAGGAAGACCTAGAACTGCTGAAGGACTAAGAACTCCATCCCACTGGAAAAAAACCAAAAACAACCATCTCTGAAAATGCTGTTCTGTCCATTGTATTGCCTTTACTACCGTAACTGTACTTTGAAAACCGTTGATAGCTGTTAGAATGTCTTACATAATACTAAAAGCTACCAAAAAAAGGGCAGGTGGAAACAGAAAGGTGTTAGCCATCCAACGATCTTCTAAAAACAAATGCTAAAAACCAAAATCTAAGTTTTGAACAACTTTCATGAGTGGATCGCTTCCAGAAACATCTAGCGATCGGTTTTGAAAAAAGACCAGTAGACATCCAAACCCATACAAGATTTACAACGAGACTCAAACGCATTTTGCATGCAACACTGTGTATTCAGTAAGTGCCTACGATGCTTGCACTTGATGGTAATCTTCTGCTTCTTTCACTCGGCCTAGCACGAATGAAGCCGGGTTAGTGCTTACTTGCTTTTAGGAACACGATTTGAATTATGCAGCAAAACATTAAGGCAACAGACACAAAGCTACACGCAGTTCCTTTTCTGGGAAGGATGAGGAAAGACTGTACCTTCAGCCGTACACACTTACCATCACTCTCTGCCCTGACTAGCAGGGACATGCCCTTGAGCCTCTCCACGTAGCAAGAGGACACATGCCCTGTGCCTCGATCATCCCACTGGCGGTCCTCATTTAGCGTGTACACCTTCACCCTCCGCCGGGTGTCCGTCATCCTGCCGCCTGCCACACCGCAGCCACCACTCTGGCCCGCGATCGCTGGGGGAGCAGAAGGCTGGTCGGGGGCCAGGCCCCCCTCAGGGGAAGGGAGCGGGAAAGAGGGGAGCAGCTCCACACGGGCACGCCAAGCAAACTCTTCTTACTCCTCTTCAGTGCCCCAATGAGATCCTCATTATCGAGGGTAACAGAGGATGATTGGGGAAGAGGGGGAAACGAGAGGTGAAGATGTGAAAAAAAGGAAGCTGCTCCTTCAGGTACAGTCAGATGCTGCACAAAAGGCGAGTAAGCCTAGGCAGGGAGAGCCGCAGAGGGGAGAGAGGCTCTTTGCGGGGCGAAGGGCAGGCAGGAGAGGCGGTGAAGAAGGGATCCCGGAGGAGAAGGGGACTCCCGGTAGAGGAAGCAGCGGCGGGCGGCAGCCGGCCCAGCGTGACAGGAGCAGGCGTTCCTGGAAGCCGGAGCCCTGCCGAGGAAAACAGGAGGGAAGCCGGTGAGGCCGGAGGGAGCCAGAGGAAGGGAGGCAGGCGGAAGAGGGGCTGCTCGCCCCGGCCTGTAGCCCGGCTCTATTGTGCAGCAGCTGCCCAGGCCCGAAGCCCCTCGCTCGCCGTCCGTCAGCGCGGGGCTCCCAGGAGCCGCCCTCCTTCCCGCCCGGGCTGCCCGGGGCCTGGGACACTGCCCGGGACGGGGTGAATGGCCAGCCGAGCTCAGCGCCCCGTCTTCCCCATGGACTCCGGTCGCAGGCGGAGGCTTCACTCCCAGCCTTACTCCGCCGCCATGTTCTTCTTCCTCCTCCTCCTCCTCCTCCTGGTGCTGCGGCGCTTCAGTCCCGGCTCCCCAGCGCCCTTCTGACGTGGCTGCGCTTCCAAGCGTTCGGCGACCCGGCTGGCAGAGAAACGCTGTGCCCGGTGGAGGGAGGGGGCGATCGGCAGCGGCTGGTGCGGCCCGGCTCCCTCCGGCCCCGGCTCCGCCTCAGTCACTGCGCGGCCGCCATCTTGGTTTCACCTCTCACTGGCGGCGCGGGGTCTCCCAGCCAGGGGCGGCACGGGCCGCCCGCCGGCATTTAAAGGGCCAGCGGCCCCGCGCGCGGGACGAGCGTGTGGCCATGGCCGCGCCGCTCCCGCGGGCCTGGGGCAGGCGCCAGCGGGCCCCGGCTTTGTGGTTCTATTTTCCTTTTTTTTATCTCCTGTCACACCTTGCCCAGTGATCCTAAAGTTAAACAGCTTTTAGTTGAATATTTGTTGGATCTCCGCACTCATAGATGGGATCCAATAATTCCAATAACAAACAGAAGCTGTCGAGGCACTGTTCTGCCACTGCTGCCAACATCTGAGCACGTGTTCGACAGGTTTCCCTAAAATATGTGAAAACACTGGCGCATGTGGGACCCACCAGCACCACCAGAACAGAGTCCATTTCACAGTACAGTCCAGATACGCAGTGTACATGGGAGCTCACTGCAATATATACTCTGTTATTTTATGCTTTTGAACAAGCCCTGATACTCATTTATCAAAGTGAGTTGTATTGAGGGGGGTTTGAGCCAAAACCACTAATTTGCAGCTTTCACCAGAATTATGTATCACAAGGAAACCTAGTCAAGCCCTGGTTTTCTTTGTCCATCTTCTATTTTGTTTGCTCTGTGAGAAAGACAGTGTTTTGTTGCGGGGTTGATAGCAGTTTCCCGTACAAGCTCTCACGGTACAGCCCCAGCCTGCCCGAGTTCAGGAGGTGTTGGGCAACGCTCTCGGTCACATTCTGTGACCCTTGGGGTGTCCTGTGCAGGCCCACGAGTGGGATTCGATGATCCTCATGGGTCCCTTCCAAACCAGAATAATCTGTGATTCCTGATGTGCCCCAATAAGGCCATTTGGCCTTTTCTCTGATGCCCAAGGGCTGGTCAAAAATACAGGAGCCTTGGAGAGTGATGTTTGGGTGCCTATGACATAGCTGAAAGTGCTTTGTGCTTCTGTTCTTAGCGTGGTGTCCTTGGCTAAAGCAGTGACAGGTTTGGAGAGATTCCTTTGTCTGGGAGCTGTGGATTGTGGGCCTGGCTGAAGGGAAGCACCACAGAGCTCATGCACAGAAAGATGCTCGTGCACAGAAAGATGCTCGTTGCCTTCACTTGGTGGCCTGGGCAGCTCTTGAGGAGATGATCCTGGGCTGGTGCTGTGCCAAAATTTCCCTCAGGCCAGCCTGGAGATGGATTTTTGTGCCTTCAGAAAAGATTGATGTCACTTAGAGAAAACTTTGTAGGACCGTTATATTCACGTACCATTTACAAATTGTACCCTCTTGTGGCCATCAGATTAAGCAGAGAACACACTGCTCACTGCAGGGGTTCTTTGGCTGGTTTTTTTTTGGTGTTTTTTGTTTGGTTGGTTGGCTTGGGTTTTTTTATGTCATTCGAGAGCTACTTTTTGCACAGCAGTCAAGACTAAAGAACAAGATAACTTTTTGTTTCAGTGTCTAATAATAATAATTTTGGGAAAGCAAATTGCATTGTTATTGTGAAGAACTTCAGGTCACACATACAAATTTGGTCCTATGTAATGTTTAGAAAGTCAATATAAAATCTCTGCATGAAAGCTGTGTATGACTCAGAGAGCCTGGAGGAATGGCAAGAAATGGATAAGGACATAAGGGTCAGAAACAGGTTCACCTACTGGAGGTGCTGATACAGAAAGAATGGCTTAGCCTGGGACAGGAGGGAAGGTTACTGGCAGCTGCTTGTGGCTTATTTCAGCTTTACAAGTTTGTCAGCTCATCAGTGCTTCCCAGTAATCACTGCATTTTTAAGGCAAGCAATGACACTGAAAATTTTGAGCTGTAAACAGTGTTTGTTCAAGATCTGATGGATGAGTAGCTCAGGCAGTCAAGTTGTGGCCTGGTGGTGCTCTGACCTACACCTCCTAAAATGGCACCTTTCAGATATAGCCAAATACAGGGTCACATCTATGGAATTAAATAGTAAGGCAGCTCTGAAAGAAGCAAGGCTGCATGGTAAACAAGCAACCAAGACAAACTTCTGATACTGCTTTGTGTCTGTAAGATCCTATTATATGCCTTTTGGGCATATTGGAAACTAGCACAATGTGGAAGAATGTAACATCAGGAATACAAGTAACTTTAATGATACATTCTATAATTCTGGTGTCCTCATGATTAACAAATTTTAAGAAATTGAAATAGGTCAGAAAGGACTGCTCTGAAGAGCTTTAATTTTTTTTTTTTTTTTTCAGATCCATTTGTGGCACTCCAAAATCTAAGACTCCTCAGCATGCATTTTTGCAGCCATACCATATGAACAATGTCTCAGATGCTGCCAGTCAATTTTCACATCCTGCCACGGACCCCTGAAAAGTAGTAGCCCTGTTCTTGTACCTGAACCACAACCATGAACCTGTGAAGGTCAGCAGTTAAGATTCTGTGACTCTTCCTCCTACATAATGTGCATGTGAATCTCCTCAACAGAAATGTCATCTCTCTTCTTTCAACCCTTATTATTTTCTTAATTTTCACAGTACTGAAAAACCCTTGTCTTCCAAGTGGAGCTTCCTTTGGAGAGTTCTCTGCAGCTCCACAGTCATGCAAAGTCTGTATTTGTTTTGAATTCCTGTATGCCTCTCTGGAAATGCTATGCTTTATCTAAATATGTAGACCTCATTATCATCAGACTGAAGAATTTCAAAGCACTGCTGATGCAGAGAACATGCCTGGGTTATTTATTCATCCAGCAGTGAAAATTCCCCTTCTTCTGTGAGGGTAACTCCAAGACATCTGAATTGTGCTGGCTGCCACTAAGCAGTACATATTTCTACTTTTACATGTATTATTTTGCCTGTTGACTGTGTTTGTAAAGTTTTAGCAGGAGTTATTGTGTCCTTTCTTCCCCCTTTTTTATGGCAGACTTCCTATTCCTAGCTTTTGCTCCCCCCCTTTTTTTTTCAATAAGTTCATCCATAACTCAGACTACAACAGGCTTCTCTTACATGCCCATTCCCATGCATTTTACATTTCTTTTGAGAAAGTGATGGACAGAGAGGCAGGAAGTATGAGATCCACATCATAACTTTGTTTTCAGGAAGCTTTCAAAGTCCATCTGAAACCCGTAAGGGTAAAAACTACCTCATTTTTTCTATTCTATCTCCTCCAAATCATCTAAAAATTTACTATCTGCTACAATACACTCATTAAAATAAATTACTCATTACCTTAGGCACATGCTGAGGTGAGTGTGGAAACTGTTGAAGGTGTTTCCAGTTTGTGTAAATAAGAACTACATATATGGATTTAGATTAAAAAGGAAGAAAGGCCAAAAGGGATGGAGAAGGGACATTGACAGAGCCAGAGCAAGACAGCAGCACATGGACACAGGTAGGTGGACACTCATCCTTACACACACAGAGTCTCAGCAGGTTCTTCATTTGGGCCAGTTATCTGGGGTGACTGAACTAGATCTGTGTAAATTTAGGATCAGGTTCCTGGACAAAAGCTAGTGAAAGTGACAATGTGTCTGCAATAAAGTGTAATAAATGTAAAAATATGTCAGAAACCTGAAAAAATGTCCTGGAAAAATAAAAAGGAGGCATGTAAGTTTTTTTAAGAAAGTAATTTTAGAATCAGTCATTATACTGACAACAATGTAAATATAAGTTTGCTCTTTTCCAATTTTATAATATATGAGTAATTTTGGTGTTTGTGACAATGATGGTCTTAGAGATGCAGATAATTCAAGACTTGCACAGAACAGGAATGATTGTGGTGAAAGTTGCAACTAAAACAGATTGGGAGATAAACAGATTGGGAGCACATCCAACTACTTGAGAGATTACTTTACTAATTATCTTAGCTGGTTTTAGTGTCTTCCATTTCACATTTGAAGCCAACAAAGCAGACGTGAGAATCTGACTCTGACTCTGTGGATGTACTCTTCAGTAACAGAGGCCAAGCATTTAGGAAGGGAAATGTGCACTTTCCTCACTTTGTGCCCCTTCTGTAGCTAAAAGCAAAGCTAAATAGACCAAATGCAAAACTGAAGGGTTTTGCTCTTATTGTTACCTAGAAAAAACACCTAAATTGTTATGGAATGGGTTTGCCTCAGTAACAACCTAGAAATTCCTCTGATTCTACATTTTCAGCCTAGCATCCTCTTTTTCTATCTATATAACCTCTCTTCTGGTTGGCACCAGAGATAGGATTTGGGCTCACACCTGAGACAGAATTTGGCAAACATCTGTACCATCTTGAAAAGCAAGAAGAAAGTCAGCAGGGGTCAGTTGTTTAATGTCCCCTCCAATATGAGAACTGAGGAGCAAGAAGTCCAGCAAGTAGGTGGGATGGTCAAAACAAGAATGGTTGTTCTTTATTCATAGCTCCTTGAAAAAGTGATAAAATGCTCTGCTGCAAGGAAGCATTGATGCTGAAGCCAAACTTAGTAGTCCAATACACTAATGTACTCCAAGGGTCTCTTGCAGAGCGTGGGAGGCCTCGAAGCAGAGCTCTCAAGTCAGAGACTTCTGTGACTGATGAGCAGAGGCATTAGAGGCATGTGGGGTTATCAGCAGATGTGCAGGAGGAAGGAGGTTGGGACTGGCGTGTGTGCCAGGAGGGTCTGCAGCAGTGAGGTAAATGCAGCTCTGGCAGCTTTCACCCCAGGGTGCTGAAGTGTGGGGTGACTGCAGTGACAGAGCTCTGCTGTGCACTGGCTGCTGCAGGACAGTGGGGCTAAACAGGGAGAATGAATAGTCCCAAATAAATGCAGCTAAAACCACACTTGGACATTACTACCAAAGACAGAGTAAGTGCATACCATTTCATTAATCATCACTGCAGCTTGAAACTGT
The DNA here is from genome assembly GCF_903797595.1 of Erithacus rubecula. NCBI lineage: Eukaryota > Metazoa > Chordata > Aves > Passeriformes > Muscicapidae > Erithacus > Erithacus rubecula. The sequence goes on from NC_136688.1 coordinate 44,954,662, forward strand.
ACAGAAATTAGTTATTATATAATATTATTAAAATTATAGATGTTAAATATTCACTAACAATTGTCTAAACTAATTAACATGCAGGATTTATTTTTGATGCTTATGACTTTCATTAGTGAAAGAACCTGAAAAAATAATAATGAATGTATAATCTATAAGAATATATCAAGGTCTATGTGTTTATTTGTGTTTAATACTGACTAAAAAATATGGTGATAATTCTTTAAATTTTCTGAAATCTACATTAAAAATTTTGTAAACATCTGTTCTCTGGTAGACAGGTGTTTGAGGTTCCCTGATATCAAGACATTCTTTACAATTTCAGATATGTGGTATAATATATCCATTCAATTTAATGTGCTTGTATGGGGACAACAGAATTGCCAGCTGGGATTTGTTGAGGTCCCCTGAAACAGACACCCTAGGGTCTTGATCACCTAAAGATCTTACAGTGCTTTGCAGCCATTAGAGTATTCTGGGACAGCTAGAGATAAAGGAAAACGACTAATTCCAGTCAGTAAAGCTGAAACCTTGATCCCTTCCTGCTTTTCTCTGTGCTTCTCACTTCTCATAATCCTAAATCATTGGGATTATGATTTATACTTTCCTGTTACCTTTTATATGTGACATGGACCAGCCCTAAGTCCCTTCCCTGACCTTCTCACTGAGGAAACCATGGATCCAATCAAGCTCATCTCCCTCCTTTACTCATACAGCTGCTCTCTTTACATCTTCTTCCCAATTCCTTTTAGCACACCCAAAAGAATTGTGCTTAGGTTATGTCTCACCTTTCATCCTACTAATAGCTATCACTAGTTTGAAATCTCTGCTGTACCATGTTCCCTACTATAGGACTGATCTTTGTTCTTGCAAGGTCCTGCACAACTTGGCTCCCCCATCAAGTCAAATATATTTTCAGGTGTTTTTTCCTATCCTTCTCTTTCCTGTTTTATGCTTGCCTTGAAATCTTTCCTCTATCAATTGGCATGTTTAGCACCTGGTTTATCCCATGTGTGGTGTTTTTCTTCTTCATATTGAAAATATTGTTCTCAATTTTCCCAGGAAGTGACATTTTGGGAATTCCAGCACACAGCCTTGTCCTTTAGTTCAGTATACCTTCCTTGTAGATATGAGGAGTGACAAGGGAGAAAGAAGATCCATGAAAATATTGCAAAAAGAATCCACTGTAGCCACAAACTATGATGAAGGCATGGACACGGGAAAAGTAACAGAATGGGGGAAAATCAGAAATATGTGTTTAATAGGAGATAGAAGTTTTGTTAATCAATTGCATTTTAAACACAGGACCTATTACACAATTTTACAGAAGTGTAAACTCAAATCCATGCATTTCACAAAATGAAAAATCTTAGCAAAACAAGACTTCAGCCATTTAAAGAGAAGATGTTTTTGGAATGACAATTAAATGGCACTTTTCTAATAGTAGTACACTGAATGGTATCAGAATTGGGAACTGTGCTGTTTCTTGCCTCCAGCTATCTCAGTTCAGATCTTTCATAGCAGAAGAACGTAGAGATCCTGAGGGATTTTTTTCCCCCCCTCCAAAACACCGTACTGAAAATAACCCCCTAGGAGGTCATAGGGTTACATGGAAAATAGCAGTTTAATTTATTCATCCTCAATAGCAAAAGGCATATTTTAGCATATATTAAAAATAGACTCCTTTTATGCACTTTTTCAGTCTAGTGTCTGATTTTGCTGTTGATTTATTTCCACACAGTGCATTCTCCTTAAGAAATTTGTAGGCTGTTGTTGACAATTTTGTCAGATAAACATGCACATAAGAATAGACAGGCTCATGGTTCTTTTGCAAAAATGAATGTGCAAGGTAGGAAGTTCTTCTCCTTCTACATCAATTCCCAGGCACCACCTAATGGTGTCATAGCTTTCTTAACAGTAGTTCTTTGAGGAGAGGAAAACCATTTTCATCTTTTGTATCTTTGTGTAACCATGGTTCAGCAGTCAGTGGAACTGGAGGAATGCAGTGAATTGATTTTCTACATACACTGCCACTATTCTGTGTTATAATATATGCTACCATGTCCCAAATACACAAGGTTTCTGGGATAAGCACAGTTATTATACAGTTACCCTATAGATGGCTGTGTTGTGAAAATAAATTAGTAACTTCCAAAGCAAAGATAGGCATTTAAAAGAATGCAGTAAATACCATGTTTGCACCGACAGATACATCTGCATTGAAAAATTTGCTCCTGCCTACTAATCTAGTGCAAAGGTATAAAGGGACTTGTTTGATTTTATCTTGGAATACTCATTTCAAAACAGGCTGTCTCCTTTTGTAATGCTCCTACAGCAATGCTCAGAAGACTATTTAATTGATTCTGTGTTTGAAGAGTTCATAGTTCTACATTTAATGTAATAAAAACCTGATGTTAGTTTTCAGTGTATGTGGCAAGGCCATACTTTTACCAGAGTACTTGGGAGGAGCAGCTGCCAATTATGAATTGGTAAAACTGGTAACAGAAATGACGTGGACAAGTATGGTACAAGCAGATCACAGCCACATGATAGGCACTGATGTTATTTATGTGCTTGCATATTTTTAGCTACTGGCAATGCCTGTCACAGTAGAGAGGGGTGGTAGATGCAAATGGAAAGAATACTTTGAAAAGGATGTTATTTTTATACTGAGCTTCTCATATTGCTCAACTGATGTTGCCTCAACATGACACTGAACACAGACTGACACAGAAAAAGTGTCAGTCACAAGACTGTAAGACCTGCCACACTGGTCAGATCAAAGGTCCATCTGTTTAAGCGTTCTGTACAACTAAGTGATGTTTAAAAAACAGTGTTTCCTTTTGTTTGTTTCAAATTACTATACAGCTTTTGTGCTTCTCAGAAACAATGAATCAACATAATTGCATGACTGGTTTTATCTTCCCTCCACCTTTAATCATCTTTTTTCCATGAAGAAATGTGCTATTTGGTTTCCCTTGAATAGAACCTATTTATTATTTCTGATAATTACTGCTTAACTTACCTTTATCTTATCTAGTGCTTCTCCATTGGTCTTGGAGATCAATAACCAAAAGTGCATGTATTTGAGATTCAAGGTTGATAGAACAGCATCATGATCCTGGTTTGTTCTCTATTCTTTTCATAAAGAAATAATTGCAATGTTCAGTTTGTCTTTTCTTGCCACAGGGTATGGTATTGCCTATTCAAATAACTCCCAAATCCCATCATTGAGTAATTACAGCTAAGAGCTCTCTGATTTGTATTTTTCTTTCAAGTGCCTGTGTTTGAATTTGATAAGCATACATTGTATGAGAGGTTTTACTGTCTGGCTGCTCAGCATTAGTTACAATTTTCTTCAACTCCTTGCTGTCTGCTTCAGTTGTGGCTTTGATGCAGAGCTAGTTATCTTTGCAAACTTTCCTGCTTCAGTGTACACCTTTATGTTGTCATTTGTTGATAGCTTGTATAGCAGGATCTGGACAGCTGTAGATCCAGTGGAACCCCATTTTTTTGCTACTTGTGGAAAATCATAATTTTTTTGGAACTCCCATCCATGGATTGTTTGTGCAGGAATTATCTTTTCTCCCATTCTATAAGAAGTTAATTTTTTCAGGAGTTCTTTGTGAGGTGTCTTTCTCAAACATTTTACAAAACCAATTACATAAAAATGTCCAGCTCAATCTCATGATTACTACATTTGCTATGCAAATTCCTTCCTCAAACACCATATTGATTTTTCCCTCATATTCTGATTTACTCAAGTTTCTACTTGTTCTATTTTACAATAATTTCAATTAGTTTGCCACCCACGAAACTCAGATCTTGGGTATTATTGTTCCTCAGATAAAAACTGGTGACATGTCTGTCATCTTCTGTTCTCCTGGTTGATTGAAGTGTTGGGTTAAACACCACAGTTTTCAAGTGGGGAATTTAATGTTTAAAGTTCTTGAATGACCTTTCCAGGCCCTGGCAGTCATTTACTTTCCTATATCCTTTAACTGATTCATTTGACAACCTTTCCTTATGATGATCAGCATAAGAGAGTTCTCAGATTATTTTTCAGTTCTTGAAATGTCTCACTACCTCTCTACAATTTCCCTTCTATATCAAAGTTGTTCCATTCCATCAGAAGGCACTCTTACAAAGATTGATCTCACCCAATGCCTATAGTTTGATTTTCTTCAATCCTTCTGAACTACATCTCATGCTTGTAATTAAATGCACATGTCTATGGAATCAAAGTGAAAGACCAGAAATAAACTGACTGTTTGGAGAATGATATGAACAAATATAAGAAATAATGATAATAAAGTAATAAAATTGAACCAAAACCAGAAGAGGAACATTTCCTTTACCTGAAGTTCCCTAAAGAATAATATTTTTTGAACAGTTTTCATTATGTAGAAGAATGTTTTGTTGACATGTATTAATATACTATCCAAGGACTGAGAAAGGATAACCAGGGAATTTCAGTAAAATTTTATGGAACTATATTTTACAATGCATAAAATTAATAATTGCTTTTTTGACTCAGACTAAATGTAACTCTCCCATTTCCCAAAACTATTCAGAATAAAATTTGTATTTGAACAACCATTCAGAATAAAAAAATGTGGAAGCAAAGCTATTGATCAGAATTAATTTTTTCTCCCTTAATGTCTTGTAATGGATGCATTTTGTAAGTGCAATGACTTTGCTGCAAACAGAGAATTCCAATGTGTAGATATCTATTTAATCCCAGTCCTCTTTTGCATTCACTTCCAACAGTGATTGATTGCCAACAACAAGGTTTATTAAGCACTCTTGAAGCATTAGATAAACTGTGAAATTGAGAAAAAACCCCAAAGATATGTATTTAGTACTCTATAGTTTAAGCAAATCCCAAGGGAAGGAAAAAAAGAATTCAAACTTTAGAACTCACTTCTATTCAAAGCTATGTGAATGGAATATGGAAATTTTCTTCATCATGACTGTGCCTACTCCCTCCATGACACCAGTTATTGCTTCTTTAGCAGTTTGGCTGACTGGCTAACTAGTCCTTTATTGTACTATAGCCAAGGAAATGAAAGTAACTTTCAGGAAGGATATTTAACCTATTTTTTTTTTTTTGTCTGTAGCCCTTCCATCTCCACTTATTGCATGGTTTAAAATCTGTACAAAGTGTAGATTTGAAAGTTTCTTTCCTGACTTCAACTGCTCTGAGCTTTCTAGCCTTTGGGTTTAATTCTTTCTTACAAGGCAGCTCCCTCCCTCTTTTTGTTGTTTCTTTTTTAACAGACACACCCATCCACCCCCACACCACAAACATTTCTTGTTAAGTTTAACCATACTACTGCATGAAAGAAAATACATGCAAGAGTAAAGGAAATTCTCACAGCTGGTTTTCTTTGCTTTGATCTCAGTGAGGATTTGGGTACTAAAAATAGGGTTTGAGTTTCAAGAATAAAAAGCTGAGTCTGGGGTCAGAGTTTGCCTTTCTGTTTGGCCTGAAATTCTCACTGTTCACAGTATCACAGAATAATTGAAGTTGGAGGGGACTTCTGGAGACTGCCTAGTCTAAATCCCCAGCACAAAATAGAATCCACTAGAAAGGGCTGCTCTGGACTCTGCCCAATTAGGTTTTGAATATCTCCAAGGATGAAAGTCCCCAAGTGGTATTTAAGGATCCTCACAGTAAAATAGTTTATTCTTATGTTTAAATGGAATTTTCTCTGCTTCCTTTTGTGATCATTGCCTTTGCCGTTGTGTTTTTTTCCAACCCTTGTCTGAGCATTAGCAAACCTGCTGTGGCTTATGCAAGTAACCTCCCAGCTCCCAATAAGTTAATAAGGATCCAAATCTAAGTGGAGTGACACATCAATTTCCTAAGGAGATCTGTTTCGTTGGCACATGGAGTTAAGTAAAAGGAATCCTAGATTCCTCTCTTCAGTTTTAAAATGTGTGTGTGGCTATATTAGTTTTGGAAAGCCAGCAGTTGCTTGGTGTGCTGGCTCTTGGCAGTACAACTCTACTAGAGCACTCAAAGGTCAAGCCTTGTGTTCAACTTCCTCCACAGCCTGAGTCCAAACCCTTTTCTCAAAAGACAATCCTGACTGTTAGCCTATAAAGCTGGGTAAGGATGTTACCGTCTCCATCTTCCTAGTGAAGAAATACTTGCTCTTAGGCATTTACACAGGGAAATGAAGCCAGCAATACAGTATGTGTCAGGAAGCATGGTGGTGCAACCTGTAACACTGCAGTAGGAAGAGTGTCCTAAGTTCCTGGCTGATGGCTGGAACTGGTTTTGATTTCCTATTTGAGTGACTAATAACAATATTCTTAAGACCAAAGACCAAAATTCAATGATTAGGCTGCAAAGTCATTGTGCAGTGAGTGAGAATCCAGAATGAAGTCCAGACAATGGACTCATCAAGTAGCTAAGGGAGAGAATTCAGCCAGAATTCCAGCCACAGCAAACAATGCAAGACTATCAGTATATTTGTAGATTAGACAAATCAGTATCTACTGCATCAGTGGCAGCAACACAGTTGCTTGTTTTTTCTTTAAAAAGCAGAAAGGTCAGATGGGTATTACTGAAACTAATAAACTAACTATCAAGATTTTAGCATTCTTGAAGGGCATGCATATTATATAAGCATCTTGATAGGTCACCTACTCCTATCACTATCACCTATAAATCCTGGTGTTACTCTGATCATCAGCAGCGTGCTTGCTCAGTGTAAGATAAAGGACTGCTGTGTCAAGAACACCTTGAATTCCTTCCTGCCTCTCCCTGTGGGTTATGCATAGCTCACATCACATCAGATGCATGCAACAGGATTTTGTCTCCTCTGAGAGCTGGGATTTTTAAAGGTGGTCTTTGGGATTTAAGAGCGTAAGTTTTGCAGATTTCCTAAAGAGACCTGGATTCATAAATGCTGCAATCTTTAGGAAATATGTCTTTGAAATTATTTTTCCCCCGATCTAGAATGCTAAGTTCTAGTACCCAGACACTGTTTTCCTTAGTGATTTGAACACTTCTTATACCACGTGCTTGTCTTTTCAACAAATGGTCAGTCAGGGTAGACTCCAACTAGTGAAGACCAATTCCCGCAAAATTACACTTCTCAAGTCTGTGTGAGAAATGTTTATCTTAGTAACTAAGACAATCTCCTTCTAAACAATTTATTGTGCAAACTTTTAGCAATAGAAATAACTTTCTTTACAAGATGTACCCCACCAAAATCCACTTTTTTTCACACAATTAAAATAATTATCAAATCATGCATGCTTTTTTCCTAGAGTAGGATTCTATTTATATGCTGGTCTCTGTTACTCATTCACTTTGCTTCTATTCTATTAATTTGACCTATTCAGTGATCTGCTAAACACCAACTATTTAAGAAGTTGTGTATGGGACTGAGGGGCAGTGACCGTGTCCACAGGGAATGAGAACTGTTGCCTTGCTTTTAAATCTCATCAGGACTATGAGTTGACAGAAGATAAGAATGTTACAAATTTACTAGACTTGTAGTATTGGTAGGCAAGGAAATCAGCTTTCAGTAAGAGCAATATAAAAAGAGTCAGCTTCTTTCTGAAATAGACAAAATCAGAGGGGCCTCTGCCTCAAACAAAATCATGGGGAAAAGTGGAGTACAAGTTATGCCCAAAGAGTAGAAATTGGCTGGAAGGGAGTATTGCCTCAGAAAAGGTGAATTAGAAGGAATAAGCAAAAAGTCAGAGATAAAGGAGCAATTAGCCAAGAATTAGCAGAATAAACACTATGGAAAATGAGGTATTGAAGCGACTTGTGAGCTCATAAAAGATTTTGAAGTGCTAATAACCACCTTGTAGTTGACAAGATCTTAATATACTATAGAATCATGGAATCATCAAGGTTAGAAGAAACCTTTAAAAATCATGAAGTTCAGCTGTAAACCCAGCACTACCACTGTAGCCCCTAAACCACATTGCCCAGCACCAGATGCAGATGCCTCTATAGTGACCACTAACTACTATAGTGATTTCTCAAAGGATTATATGATAATGTCCAAAGCATATCACACATAAGAAAAAAAAAAACCCAAAAAACCATTTAGGGCCTATTTGTTTATAGACAGCTATAGCCACGTTTACATGCATGCTTGAAATAAATGGGATATGTTTATGCATTTAAATCCAAATTGTTATGAGTTTAAAAGCTTGGATTACAAGCCCAGCAGTAAATGCTGCTAAGCAAAGTTTCCTTTAAACACAGTATGGGAGTGAATGCCCTGTCTCCCCTCCATGTGTATTTGTATTTCCACATACCTCTAAAAATTTAACTAGATCAGAAAAACCTGATACAGATGGAGAGAAAGATAAAATAAATCAGTTAAACAGTGAACACATTTGAAGAATCACTTCACACAGGGCCATGATTGTGAATTCAAGGAAGCCTTGTGGAAGAGAAATACCTAACAAACAAGAAGATATGTAAAAATCAGAGTATCTACTTATTGAAAATAGGCAGCTTCTGAGAAGAGTTCAAATAATTTCCTAGAAAGGGGTAGCTAAGGATACAAATCTCTTAGGATTGACTGACATCTTTTACAATGCCTGTCAAACTGATTTTGTCAGCAGATATAATAGATTATAAGAAGAAGTGGTAATCTAAGATTTTTTCAGGTGGTTTTGGTACTAATAACCAACTATACTCACTGATGCTACATAACTTTCTGTTTCTTGTTGCATGTGTCTGAAAACTTCTGGAAAAATAACAAAACAACATAATACATCTTTAGGACTGATAACAGAACTATTTTGTTTAGGCTGAGTTGTCTAAATACTCAAAAAGACCCTGTCTGTTACCCATGGCCTCTATCTGTTCTTGAGCTTATCCAGGAAAGGATCTCCTGATTTTTCCAGAGTTCTGTATGAATCAAGTAGGTGGCTAAGTGTCCTGGTTCCAGCCAGGACAGGGTTAATTTTTGCAGCAGTCAGGAGGGAGCACAGTCTAGAACCTGGAGGTTATTCTGGAATGCCTCATGTCATTTTCTGGATGTGAGGCAAGTCTTCTACTATTGGTACTGCTGCTGTTACTGGTTGTTTTCTTATCTCATTGCTGTTCACAGTAATTTTTCTCTCAACCTATGATCTTTGCCTTTTGTGTCCCAAATCCTCCTCTTCAGCCCCCCACAGGGAGGAAGGGAAGGGGGAGTGAGTGAATGGCAGCCTGGTTGGGAGAGTCTCAGGGGAGCATCATTCCTAAACCACAACACTAAGGAATCTATGAATCTTTGGAACTAGAAATAGTCTGATGACTTTGATGTCATCAATACTGAGCTAAAGGCAGACCAAATAGTTTGTGCTAGAGAGGCTGTGCTCTTGCATTCAGAACTTGTTTCCTTCAAAGCAGAGGTGTGTTGGTGAATCAGAATTGCTACTGGTGGATCTGTTTTGAAAAGCTGAAAAAGTAAATATGGATAAAGAATGTCATCTTTGATCATACTTCCACAATCAAATTGTGAATTTCCACATTTGTTAGAACATTTGGTATTTGGTTATAACTTCTAAAACACCAGATCAAAAAAGTAAAAATAAAAGTTCTGAAGTATTTGGCCAATACCCTTTTGCTATTTTTTTGCTATTTGAAAGTATTAAATACTACCATATGAAGTATCTTCATCTTACCAATATTGTATCACTTAGCCTATATAGAGGTATTGAATTTTTGAGCTCTTGATACTGCCTTTCATTCTGGTTGAACTATGCTCAAAAAATATTATTTGCTGCTCAGTGATATCATGGGCACAATACATGGTCAAATAATTTGTTTGCTCCCTAAAAGGTAAAAAAACAAAGTTATTTATTCTCAATGTCTACTATTATATATACATTTATTTTTATGCAACAATGTAATAAAAAAAGCTCTTGCCAATTGGAAATAATGAAAATTTTAGTTTTTATAAAGGAGGCTGTTTTGTCACCTTGTAATGGACATGGTATCCATAAAATAGACATCCTTTTCAAACTTTCCTTTTTTTGATCTCAAATGGTAGAATCTATAATACCATATTATATACCAGTATTTTTTTAAAGCAAATGTCTAGCTACATTGTGGGACTGCTGTCAAAAATCTCTAAATAGCAACCAAGACATCCTTTTAAAACATTTTCTTATTGATCATTTAAACTGTTAGCAAAAATGAGTAGTAGATGGTACAGAAGGATTGCATTACTGGATGATGGTTGGTACTACATTGATTGAGCAGGTAACATTCTGTTGATGCATTGTCAGCAGAACACTAATGGCCAGGAAGAAAGCATGCAAAGAGGATTTACCTGTGTCAGTACAGGTAGTAGCACTGCATCTCATGGGAGGGAGGTGACTTGTAGAGCACCTCAGTCCTTGCATGTTCTGCATGTTTGTTTTCAAATGATTCAAAACTGAATTGGAAAGGAATGAAAAATAAGGTGATGAATGTCACTAATGATTGTAAGCACAGTACAGACTGTATCCAATTATGCAGAGGAACATCATGGTACAATGAGATTGATTATAAAAAAAACAGGTGAAATTCAGTGTGGATAAGTGAATGGGTAAACCAGAAATGGAATTTTTCATATACAGTGCAGCAACACTGAGCTGTGTTCCAAGGGTGAGGTGAATACACAAAGCCCTTTGCATCAGGCAAGGGTAACCTGGCCACACAGGCTGGATGAAAAAGCCTTTCCAAGTACACTCACTTTGGAGGGAATTGAAGAGCAGCTTTAAATACAGAGGTCAAATCATTCTCTTTGTGGTAAAATGGGTACTAAAGGATTCATAGTTATCTGTTACCTGAATTTTACTCTGACTGCATTATTGCTGTCACACAGTCCAGCTTATATATTTAAAATGTACATACAGCTGTATATATGCAATGGCCTGGCATTCCATACAATAAGGGTATTTTTGATTCAATTCCTTGCAGAAATCAAATCTTCATGAAGCTGTGTGCAGTGACAAGCAAACTGTTCCTTGCAGATTTAAAGGATATTTTACAATACTTATTTGACTTTTTTGACAGCTGACCTTACTGATTTTAAAACATTTAGCTTCTTTATTTCCAGCCTATCAGATTTTGACTTGCTCAGAGTTAGATGCAAAGCTCCCAAATGACCACAGTACAAACTGACACTTGCTGTTAATCTCAGACCTAACAAATGTTTCCAAACATACAAAACAAACACAGGCAACAAATTAGAAATAAGTAATCATATGAAGATAAGAAAAAGTTGTGCTGCTTAAGATGATACACAGTAGAACTGAGGTTCAATCAAATCTCTTGCTTTGGCATGCACCTAAAGAAATACTTTCAGAGCAAATTGGCAAGGGGAAGAAAATAATCTTTATGGAGTACATAGAGAAGTTAACAAAATAGAATGTTCTTTTCCTAAGATACTTGAAAAGATACCATGTATACAATCCTGCAGTGGTCATTGGAGTGAATACTTACATGTAATAAATTCAAGAAGATTCTACAAGAATAAAGGGCTTTTAAACCGTACATTTATCTACAGATTGGAAAACATAGGGCTCAATTCAAAGCGTGGGAAAAATAATGATGAAATTCCCATTTATTTCAATTTTTATAGAAAATTTCCTTCTTCCTCAAGCATCAGTACATCTCCCTCAGTGAAACTTATGTATGTACATTGAACTTGATAGGTTTCTTTGTATAGTAGAGGAGAAGTGAGCCAAATGGATTTTGATTCTCACAGAACTTTCACCATACAAAAATAACAACACCTTTTATTCTCCTTCATGGTAAAATGTAGTATCAAAACATTCAATTAAAATCAGCTCTTGGATTGGCAAATCAGTGTTCTATCACAGAAAGTGGCTTCTAGAGTTTTCTCCTTACACAGGCTATTTTTTGTCAAGTGAAGAGGTTAATTAAAACACAGCTGAATGAAATCTATACTTGCCTGATATCACCTATATAAGCCAATATTATATTTAGCACACTACAACAAATGGAAAGGGAGAAAGGACAGTCTCTCTGTCAAGACTCAATCCATACTGTGACAATATACGAGTTTTTTAATTACAGCCATCTGCATTCTGCAGCAGATGAACAAGGAATATATAGTATATGACTGACAAGCTTGCTATGTCCTTTGATGACCTCTCAGCAAGTAATGAACCACAACTGCTCATGCTTAGCACAGTCACAGATTCCACTTTCCTTGTTTGTGTGCAGGTATCACTGTAATACTTTGGAGCCTGCTGCTCTTCAACTAGGTGAAGGATTGTGCTTTGATTCTGCCAACAACTAATTAAGCATGTTACAAATGCTGTCTACAAATCTTCTTTTTATCAAGTATTATAACTTGGAGCTTCATTCAGAATTTATTAACAGAAAGAATTAATGTTTCTGCAGAGAACATGCTTATGGTAAAACAGTATTAAAGTATGTGTGAGGACTGGCTAATGCAGGAGCTTTTTTGTGTAGCTGTCTTGCCACATTTCATAGCAAAAGTAGGTTTAGATTCTGCACCTGCCTTAGGGAAGAAAAGGCTTCCCTTATCACTCATTAAGGTGACTGAATGACTGTACACACATTTGCTTTTACAATTCTTTTCATCTTCAAGATTTAATAATTGAAAACAATTGCCTCCATCACTAGACAACCACACCTGTTAAATAAATAGTACTCTGAATTGTTACATATACTTAGAGGCAGAGCCACTGCAGAGACTGCTTTTTAGTTAATTAACATTTTCTGAAGAGTACCTGTCTACTTCATCAAGTGTAAAAGGCCATTTATGTTCATAATTGTCTGCAAACTACTGTGCATAGACTAAACTGACTGAACACAGAACCTCATTTATAAAGAAATCTCCCCTGCTGATTTGAGATTTCTTTGTAACAATAACTGATTTACAGTTTCTTCAGTAGTGTCTATAAAAGCCTAAAATGAGGGATTTCCACAGTAAAGATCAAGTTCTTCTGATGGGACTGATAATGAATAACTACTATTTTAGAAAGTTTCACAATTTAAATGAGACCACTGATAGAAATAATACCTGCAAAAAAAACCCTGCAAAACAGTGAGTCCAGTAATTGAAAATGTTTGAAATTAATAATTTTGAGCTTGTAAGAACTTAATCTGAGTTCTTCTGAAACTTTGCCAAAACAGATGTAACATCAGATTTGGATCATTTGCATCTTTGCTACTTAAGTGGGGGGGGAGGTGGGGGGAAGAGAAAAGGTTATGTTACACCAAAATTCAAAGTTATTTTCTTTGTATACCTTATTTCCATAAACAGAGAGGAATGTGAAAAAGCATTCCATGTGCCAAAAATCTGGGCTTAGAAATAAAAAACATATCCATATCCATATTTATCATTCCGCAGACAGTGAGTAAAAATCACAGCTATTACACGAACTATCAAGAAAGTTAAGAGTAAGCTATAAGCTAGGAATGAATTTAAAGCCAGGACAAGGCAAACACTACAGGTGTTGGAGAGGGGAATCTAGAAATAAGAAAGCGTCTTTGTCTCAAGATGCGAGTCACGCTGTTTGCCGTGAGCCCCCCGGGAAAGGCTCCGCATGCCCCGCGCCAAGAGCGGCGGCGGCCCCTGCCTGCAGCAGCGCGTCTGCGCACTAGGCGGCGCTGCACGGCGGAACGACCACTCTCCGGAAAATAAACAGAAATCGGCAGCGGCCGAATCTCTTTGACATTAAAGAAAATAAAATCTATAAACCACGCAAGTTATATTTCAGAAAAATATAACAGGCAAAACGAATAGTTAAATGTATTTGGATATAGCTAGATCATTTAAAAGCCTCTCGAGGCAAAAAAGATGGAATCTGGTCAGCACTCTGAAAGACCTCCAAGGAAATAGCACATGAATTATTCTTCTAGTCAGGAAACTGAAATGTCTCAAAATAAATAGCAGTAGCACCACCACCCGCCGCTGGAGATCTAATTATTCTCATTATACAGAAGATCAAAGCTTTGTTCATTCTGTTTTAAAACATCCCCTTGCATTCTTATAAGAATTTCACTTGTAATATCCCAGTCAAATTCAAGTAGCTGCAACTAAACTCCAGGGTTACAATTCAAAGTTGCTTGGCCTACCCTAAAAGGTGCACTCTTTTTTACTGTTCACTACATCCCTTTGTCTGGAAGTTTGAGCTTCCAGCCTCCCACTCCATACTGGTTTCTATTCTGCCATTCACCTCTTTGAAATAAACAGCTGCCACCTGCCACTATTCACCTCACGTTCAATTAGCTATCATCAAGTTTCTTAGTACTAAACTTCAAAATACTGTATCAGGAATGAAGGAATGAGAGTGAATGAAGCCTTATTTAAACATGTGGTTTTCTTGTAATGGTCTGTAATTTTGAGAGACTTGCAAAGATGCCTAGAAGACAAAGAATAAATGATAGGCAGGGTATCTACATAGTCCCACAAGACCTGTGGCAACACAGAGAATTAGTGAAACAAGTGTGTCAGCACTGTGATTAAAACTAACTTATATCTTATGCAAATCACACATGTACTCAGAAAAATTGGGTGTCCTGTTTCATTTTAAAATGGAAGATCCAAGAATGGGTGTTACTCATGATCTCTGTTAGGAATAAGCCCTGCAGAGTTACACATCAGTAACAGCTTCTTTCTCATTTTTATATTATTCTCCTCATTTATACTATATAAATAATAGCGGGTTTTCTTAGAAAAATGTTTTAACTTGAGAAGTCTTCTGCTATTCTTTCTTTGCAATCAAACTGGTAAAATACTTCACAGATTTCATAGATGAATAACTGATTGAATTGGTTAAATTCGTGGCACACAGTTTTTTTTTTTCCTTGAAAGCAGATGTGCTGTAGCAATTCTGGGATCAGAGAGGCCATAATGTTAGTAAAAACAACTTCATATACAACATTACTTTCAGTTTAAAGTTAACATTTGCAAGTTATGTGTTCTATGCAAAAAGACAAATTTGTGAGTGGAGAACATTGAGGATCAAATTGAAAGTCATAGGTTGCAATTAATTGAAGGTGACAAATATGTATTTTCAAGGTGGAAATTTAAGTTCCATATCCAAAACCAGAGTGCAAGACTGATAGCTGCCGAGTTCACTACTGGTACAGAACAGAAACTGATGTAGTCAGTGCCATGGCAGGCTGAATTCACACTCAAAATACACCCAAAGACTTCTGGCTACAGAATCACAGAATGGCTGGAGTTGGACAAGACTGCTGAAGAGCATCTGGTCCAACATCCTTTTTCAAGCAGGACCACCTTGAGTTTATTGCCCCAGGACCATGCTGGGATGCCAAGTCCAACAGCAAGTGCATGTTTCCAGTTATATTTTTCACAGAAAAACTGTGAAAAGTATATGACTGAACATAAATCTTGAGAACACCTCACTACCAGTCACATTTAAGTTCACAATTCTGTTCAGTGAATTGCATGCTTCAAATTTTGTAAATCACATCAAACTGGTTGCATGATAACTTCTTTCAACAGACTAAATGGATATTTAATAATGCTATCACTTCAATAAAAAATGGTTATATAAAAGAAAATCCATTATTATATGCCTAAGAAAAATCTATTTTTTAAATGACATGTGGTCATCACCAAAATCAAAACAGTAGTTTGTCTCTCAAATGTGCATTAGCGTACATTAAGTTTACTAGCACAGAAGAAAATACATTCTATTTTAAATTTGCTACTGGTAATTTGATACCCAGATCCCCCTGAGTGTAAAGGCTATTGACTCTGTCTCTTTTCACCCCTTGGACTAGCAGTCTTGCCTCAATGGCTTCAACCACTGGAGAGCTGAAATCCACCTGTATTTCTTCTAACACTGTTAAGATCAGCAGCAGCAGTTTAAAAATGTTAGAGCTGCCTGCTGCCAATCTCTCCTCCTGGGGAGTTAACATAGCTCATTTCACCTTGAAAACAGTAAGATGTGTGCACACAGCTAGCTGCTTGGAGGGGTCAGCAGCATCTGAAGCAGCCCTCACACACCTGCTTGCAATCATCTGCTCCTACTGTTAATTGGTATGAGGTACATTATTCCCTCTAAGGGGAATGCCTTATGGCAGGTTTTGTACGCTCCAGGCCAGGTATAGAAAAGAAAAAAAACAATCTAAAGAAAATAACTAATACTTCTGTTGCAGTTATGTCAAGACAGATTGGACTGGTATCATCACTAGCCCTTTATTAGAAACTTTTCATACCCTCTCTCAATGAGCTGCTCTCAGACAACTCCACACAGCACTGACTCTTTCCTCTTAAGGAGCTGCACACAGCACTGGCTTTTTCCCTCCTCTGTGTGACTGGCTAACCCCAAGCTGCCCCTTACCTAACTGCCTAACCCTGTCTGTCCCTCACACAGCATCTTCTTACCTTATCCGTCCCTTGAACAACCACACATCCCTTACCTCAGCACAGCCAGAAGACCTGAGGGCTCAAGCTCCTACTGTAACTACAACAACAACTAACTCTGACTAGCTGACCCACTCTTTTATAACATCCTCATTGGGCAGGGATGGCTGTTTCCACTCCACAGTAATCAGTGCAGCTGTAATTCATTGGGAAAGATTGCTTCCTGCACTATCCTTACAAGCTGTTCTTACAAACTATCTTCACACAGCCCTATTTTTTAAAGATGTGATTTCTTTTAGAAGTATCCATATTTATCATTCTGTAGACAGTGAGTAAAAATCACAGCACCAGTCAGCTCTGAATGCTTAGCATTTTCTCCTTCTTACAGAACAGGGAGCCAAGTGTGGACAAGCAGGTTACTGTTCCATAAACAGCTGTGCAGCAATACACTGCTGACACGCCTGCAGTTCCACCAGCTGGCCATACACAAACCCACAGGAAAGCCTTATTCACAAGTGATGACCTCCCAAGTTGCAAAGGAAAGAGCTTCAAATACAGGGTGATAAAACCAGGAAATAATTGGTCATCTGTGGCAAATACCCTGAACAAAGTGCAAAATGAGGAAGTTCAACAGGTGGAAGCAGAAACTGAAGGAATAAAACCAGTAGTGATGCTACTGCCCTGCATAGCTAATATATGCCCTATACATATGAATGTACACATGCATACAAAAATACATGTTTATAAAACAACAGAAAAGCCCCTTAAGCCAACAGGACTGCAAAAGTCACAACAGCAGTAAGTCTCCTACAATTCTTAGAACATAGACATTATAACAACTTATCTCTATATTACAATGCTCAACTCATAGAGTTAGTAGTAATTGCAAGTAACACTTGCAAATATGTTAAGTATTTGCAGTATTAGGTATTAAGTTTTAAGTATTTTTAAAATGCCAGCAAGCTGAGTTCCAACGTGCCTGAGAACCAGACAGGCTCAGTGTGATGGTGAAAATGAGATACCGTGGTGAAAATTATTGTCCCTAATTCAACAAAAATGTCTCTGACATAGCCGGGAAAAGACTTTTGATCTCAGAATTTCCATTTCTGATATCAAACACTGATGCAAAGCACAATGGCAGTCTGCAAAAAGGTTTTTATGTATTACAGAAACTGTTGGCTCACTCTTTCAAAAATACGATCATGTTGTCATTATGATAGCGGCATATTATCAGTGTAGGAGAACAATGCTTGCCAAACATAGTGTTGTAAAAGCAGTGATAAGCCAGTAAAACATGACAATTAAAATAAGCAGTGGAAAGTTGTACTTAGGAAGGAAAATTGCCACTTAAAAACAGCAGAAAAAAATATTTGAAGAGAAAAAATAAAGGAAACTTGGACATTAAAGAGAATTCTAATTCAAATGAAAGATAAATTACTAGTCATTACAAAAGTAATCTTCTAAGTTTAGTTCTCATCAGAAGGTTAATCATGAAAAAAACCCAGCAGTCGTTGGGAAGTATAAAGAAGGTCATAGCACAGTCCATATTGCCAAACCAATATCTTAGTCTCAAGGAAGCTAAGAGAGCTTTCCAAATACTTACTGCAAATAGCACACTCCTTCCTTATCACAGAAATCTAAAGGTCAGTGGTGTCCCCAGGTCTAATCTCCTTAAGTTTCCATCAAATAGTTCTGTCTGACTTCTTATTTTCTAAATTTCTTGCTATTACTGGGTGCTCTTTTGCATTCCTGAGGCCTGAACTGCTTAGCAGCAGCAGAAGTGCAGCTTCAGAATAATTAATGCTTCTCCCCCAAACCTAATCTAAAGGATCAGATGCTAAAAGAAAAAAGGGTTTGTGTAAGTTGATATTTGTGTTAATGAGTTGTTATACTGCAGCAGGTTTTTAAGAAGTGCTGATTTGTTCACTGTGAAATGGGTCATGGCCAGCAAGCATACTCCATAGAATCAAATTCAACCTTGTAATTGGAAATTTTCACTGTTCTGTGCTTCTCTAGGACCATGGTCTGACAGTGAAAGGTTGATCACTCATGGGCAATCCATCAGCATCCAGCCCCCCACCTTATTCGCTAAACATGGATGGCATCTGGAAAATTTAAGACATCTGTGTTTTAAGAAGGATTTGGCTTTCTCTCTACATACTTTTTCATCATACTTGACCCTGCAATAAAACTCTAGCAGCAAAGCTCATTTTGCAAACATGGAACACAGGATCACTGTAGACTCAGCCAAATGAGAAAACAAAGGTTAAGGAGATACATTTCTCTTCAAATACACTTAGCTCCAGAATTAGCAGAGACAACAGGGGAAGTGCTTGGCTTAGTGCATCCATCTAAAAAGGAATTTTTAAAAAGTTCATTCTAATGCTAATGCTGGAATCATTGTTAAATGGGGGAAAGAAAACTTTCATAATATCCTAGATGAACTTCATTGTCCCAGTTATGTTCCAACCCTTCTATAATTCTGTGTTAAAATGGAAAGAATTTTTTTTGCAGTGAAGTCTTTGAAACTTATGAACCCTCAAATTGTTAGTTAGGAGCATCAGGAAATAGCAGATTACTGCCATTTATCTCTTACCTTCAATTCTAAGTTCTCTGGGAGAGGTACTGCCTCTTTATTATGTGTCTTTAGCTAAAACTTGGCAGAGCAGAGGCCTGCTGCCTGCCTGGCCTTCATCTGTGACCAGTGGGTCAGTCAAGGGAAAATTTGCCATTGGCTTCAATAGGCAAAAAATGAGACTCTTCAGTAATATAAATATGATCCTTAGAGAGTAATACCTGGAAAGAAGGTTTCAACAAATTCTAAGTGCTTATTTCAAAGATAAAAAGGATTGGAAGTGTCTCTCTTATCAATCTGGATGCTAGAAAGATGGAGAAGCCAACCCAGAAACCATCTGTTTTGCACATGTGTATTTGAATTATTGTAAGCACAAGGCCATCAGTCTTCCTTTTCAAATAGCATGGAAACTCATTTTTTTCAGCAAATGAAATGGCATAACTAAGCCATATTTTTAAACTGTACTTTTCTTGGGCATATAAATTAAAATTAATACCATCCTGACTGTACATTTTGTGACCTTAAATGGAGAGAATTCCTTTTCTAGGAAGATCAGGAATTCATTCTGCCAAGTAGTACTAGAAAAGAGATGGGAAGCAAGAAACTGGCTTAAAAGCCTTCCTGGACAATGGAGTAAGTTTGAACTAGCCTAAGGTAGTCTCTCTCTGTATCTTCTTTAGCTAAGAGAAGGTGGACTGGTAAAGAGAAATATTTCCCAACCAATGTCTGTTCTGAGCTAAGCCAGAATAGTGATTAAATCTGGGTATTTCCAGCTCCTCAGACAAATGCATTGATGGCTCCTTACCAAAGACTGTAGACACCATAAATCCAGTTCTGTGAATTACAAATCAAAACAGACCCTTATTCATAACGCTCTGCAAGGAGGCAAGCAGCAGGTTCTCTGACCTGACTCAAGGCAGCAACACATCAATTTGAGAAAGCCTGATTGCTTTTGAATCACCTCTATGAAGATATAGGGCTGCTTTCTTACCTATAGGAATTGCTTTTGTCGGTCGACGACTCCCCAATAGCTGTTGTTTCTGCTTTCAGCTGTGGCAGTCCCTAGAGTGGTGTGGCACCATGCAATGCCATTCCCCATTTAAGACTGGAGCTGACAAGCGCTCGCTAGTCCCACAGAGCCCAGTGCTCCTCAGCAGCACTGCGAGGGGCACACAGCCCGGAGACGGGCTCGGCAGCCCTGAGGTGTGCGGTGCTTCTTGTGGGCCCCCCCTGCTCCTGCCGCCTCAGGGCAGCACCAGCCGCTCCTGCTTCCAGCGCGGCTCCGGCCCCGAACTCAGTGTAACAGATAAGAACGGTGTTCGAATAAATGAAACTCATCACTCGCAGTGTTTATTTCCCCCCCACTAAAATATAAGAACAGCCGAGGAGGTTGGGAACAACGTGTCAGCTGGCTGCTGAGTGTGTCGATGTGGGAGCCTGGACGGAGCCGGAGCTGAGAGTGTCGGCGGTGGGGGGATGGCTGGGTGGGTTTCTACTTTTGTACATCGAACTAACCACAACAGGGCGGGGTAACTAAATCTGCCCTCAAACGTCTCGATTTATCCAAGACCTGTCACACTGTTTTCCGACAGTTCTCCACAGCAGCCACTGCGTGGCAGGAGAGATCAAGAGGAAGGTTTATTTTCTGCCGCGGGTGGCGCGGGAGGAGCGCAGAGCGCGGCCGCCGGCGGGGGACGGGCGCCATCTTGTCTCCCTGAGGGCAGCGTGTGGGAGCCCGGTGACTGGGCACCGGCAGCGGCACCGGCAGCGGCGGGGAGAGAGCGCGGCTGGTCGTTAGCATTAGCGGGGCGAAAGGAGCCGGGAACACGCAGCTCGAAGGGGACGGCACGGCTCCAGGCTGGCACTGCCGAGGGCGGTGCCCCCGTTCGCTGCCCGCCCCTCAAAGAGCGGGGGAATCGTGCCCGGGGCCGCTCCGCCGGGGCGGCTGCGGGCCCGGGCCAAGCTGGTTCTGAGCAGGAGCTGCCGGGATGCGCAGGACAGCTGAAAATAAAATTAATCCCCTCAACAGAAGATAATAAATAAAACTCCAGGGAGTTCCTCTTTGGCACAGGGGGAAAAATTAAATGGCTTTCCCCTTACAATCCAGCAGACTAGGGAGCTGTATTCGTAGATTTCCTGAAAAACATGTTCGCAGAACATAGTAATTATTAGCAAAAACATATGGCACTTAATAAGAAATGTTTTCTGGATACCTAAAAACAGTACAGAAAAGGACTATGGGTGGTGTTGCTGTAAAACTGGAACAAAACTATAGTTGTGAAGTTATATTTCCATTTAAAAGTTGATTTTCCAGGTGATGCATAAAAAGAAATAAAAATAAACTCTTTTGTTTTGTGTTGACTGAAATGTTTTCCGTTCTACCCAAACCAGAATTATTTTCCATTTGTTTAGTTTGGCCACTGCAGTGAGAAGCTAGTATGTCATTATCCACACACACCAGCAGGAAAGACATCCGAAGGACAGACAGGGTTTTAATTAGCTGCACTTCAGTATTTAAGATTGACACTGAAAGGAATTGCAGTCACAATATATATGTCCTGGCCAGGCGTTTAAGTAAAAAATACTATTTCTTTTTAATGTTAATTTTTAATTAATTTTGAAAAGCTTTAAGAGTGATTCAGTCCCTCTTTGAGTTAATCACACACATAGAGAGGAAAGATGGCACCAGCTCAGTGTGCTTGTGGACAGCAGATGTAAACACAGAGTTGGGTAATACAAAATAAAAGAGAAATACGATTGCTTATGATGTAGTGTGTGTAATAAGCTACAGTCTCAGCAATTTGCTTAAGTATTGACATACTGAAAGACAAAACCATACCAAAACAACCCAAACCTCCATTAAAAGAAGTCATTGTGCCAAAACACACTTGAGGCGATACCAGACTGTGTTTAGACAACGGTGTCGAACATTACCATGGGAACAATTGATGTTGAAATCCAAGACTACAAAAAAGCACAAGCACAAAAACACACATATGGATTTACAAAAGTTCAAAGAAACATGGTCCAAATTTTAAACAATTGTTTTTTTATATAAGCCCATGAAAATTAAAAAAAAAAAAAAAAAAAAAAAGGAATGCAAATACAATTATTCACTCCTTATTTGCTTGTGTGGGAAATGTTTAGGAATTCTGTAATGGATCTGTGCCTTATACCTTGTTTGGAGAGGACATATGTCTTGCAAACCATTGCAACATTTCAATGGCCAAAATATTTGTCTCCCATTTCTCCTGGCAGTCTTTCCAGAACTATGATATTAGTTCTGAAAGGCAATATGCAGATAACCTGGATTTTATAATAAGTGTGAAATGTATGTCCATGGATGTGGGCATTAATCTCAGTGGGGCTGTTTGCTATGATTGATTTGTTTGATTGACCTGCCCTGTGTAAGACTTTTAAGTCCCTCACTTCTACAACCTTTACACAGGTTAAACAGGTTTGCAACTAAACAGGAAAGAACTGTGAGAAAGTTTAATGTTGATCAACTGAAGACACTGTTGCTGCAAGAAATTACTGTGACAAGACTAATTCTATTTCTTGGACACCTGATTCTCTGGCTAAACTTGAAGAGAGAGCTTTGGGTGTACATGGAATGAGGAAGCAAAATCCATGTCAGAAATGGCCAAATGGAACAAGCAGAAGATTCCAGGAAAAAAACCTAAAAATGATTCAGATTTACTGAATTCACAATGAGCTATTTGTTCATGTGATCTTTATACATAGGTCTCTTAAATTTGTAGTATTTTGAAACTGGTTTTCATTGTGCACTGCAAAGTGAAAAACAGGGAAGCACTTAATAAACAGGCATTGGTCTGTACCCAATTTCTGCTTGTCTGTTCAGTTAGTGAATCTAGATTTTTCCAGGTACCCTGCCTTCCCAAGCCTATGTGGCAGTTCATCAGCATGACACCAGCTTGGTATGCTATTCACTTGTCAAGAAGCTGAAGGAGAAAGTGTTCATTCCATCATATCTGGAATATCTCCACTATTATCTGGCCAAACTTTGGTTTGGGGACATAGAAGAAAAAGCCTTTCAGTGCTCTTACAGTCCTATGCCAAAAAATGTGCAGGAATGGCAATTACATGGGGAATTGTTTCTTTCCCAAGAGGCTGGAACACTCCTAAATGTAATTTCTTTGGCATACACCTTCAGGATCAGCACTTGTGTTGTGACCTTATTCACATGAGAGTGTTACAAAATGTGTCTTAGTGTTATTATATTCATTATTTACTTATATTGTATCATATTATGCTATATTATATTTATTATATTTATTATATGTATGATTGTTTATTTATTGTATTTATTATATATTTATTTTATTATACTATCTTAGTGTTATTATATTTAATTAAGTTATATGACTGATTAAAAGCTTGATTAGGGTTTGGCTCTTTCATTTGCCAAATGATCCAGGACTTGCTATTCTGAGACATGGGTTTGCATCCAACACTAGAGGTGGGCTGATGATTTCTGCCAGACTTAGAATCCCGTTCCACTTGGGGAAGGGATGCCTAGTTTTCTAGTCCCATCATCTCCTGCCTTGCTTCTGTTTCATCTTCAGAGTCTTGGCCAGCTGCTCTGTGTGAGGAGAACCTGGAAATTTCTGGCTCCAGGCACTACTAGTGGCCCCTTTGTATGTTTTTCTGATGAGTGCAAGTTTGCATTTTAAACAGGATGATTGACTTAGTCATAAGCTTCCCACGTCAGCATGTTGATAGAACCTTAATCCTTTTCCATGTTTACAGGTCATGGCAGTGCATCACCAGGCAGACTCCAAGTCCTGTGATGTACTCAGTCTTCATGCCACTCTGTATATGACTTACCTGAGCACTCTCCTGGGAGCATTTCTCTGCAGACTCATGACTGTAAGAACAAGCACTGAGCTTAGACCTGCACTAGCCTTGTTATTTTGAAGATATGTGTAGTTTGCCTCATTTGGGAGCTGTGTAGATACATTCACAATTACCACAAAGAAATAGTCTCACTTCAGTGTCCTATTCCACTGCCTAGACAAAAGACACTGATGGTTCAAGTGGAAACTGTATGTATTCTGGTGATGTCACAAAAATAAGAAAGACTAAAAGTCACAAGGAACCTCAGAAATGTCACGGATCTCTGTCACCTCTGCACCTCATCTGACTTCCAAGCAAAATGTTTCATACAGGCAGCCCCAAGTCTTCATCTGGGCCAGCAGGTTTCCAGGAACCTTGCAGCACCCAGTTTAGGACCTGGTGATTCTACTACATTTGCACTGTGAAATGTAAATGTCACTATTCAGAATTTTTTCTGTGCCACATTACAAGAGCAGCAAACCCAGAGCCATTGAGGTGGAGTTAAGATTCCATTTGTTTCTTAAGTGCAAAGGATCTTGAGGTTAGCATTTCTGTTAAATATCCAAATAATAAATAATACATATCCAAACACAGCATGTGCATGTAAAATAAATTAAAAACTAAAATTGTTGGAGAGATGGGCAAGAACCGTAATTGCTTTTCCTGTATACAGTACTCAGTGCCCAAATATATAGCAAAAGTTAATATTTCAGAAAGCAATTAAGCATTGACTAGGCATGGGAAATCTTCCTCAAGCAGATGTCCTGTTAGAAATTACAGCATTTATCAGCTTACTGATGATACCATTTATTGTAAGTCTGCTCTTTCAAAGTGAAACCATATGTTGAATGGGAAAGAGTGGAAGCCTAATGTAAGATAAGACTGTTTATTAAGCTGTACTGATGGATATTTTGTGGATGAACTTTCTTTACAATATATTTTAGGGTAATATAAATTCTAATTGGTATATGCAAACAAATGTGCAGACACTGGGTATAACATGATTTAAGCTAGCTGTCAGATGACACTTCTGGAAGATAGTGCAGTCAGTACTACCAGTGTCAAACTCCAACCTTGTATAGTTCCCATGTTCCAGTCTATGAATAATGATAGCTTCAAAGGAGCAAGGAGAAAGACAAGTTGATAGTCATTTTTATTCTACTGCTCTTGGAAATTTTGTGTTGCAGGAAAAGGTGTAGAATCTTGGTATACAAGAGGAAACCACATTTCCAGCTATTCCCTAAGAGTTTCAAAAGCTAGTCTAAAAAATGTCACCCTGCTGGTTCCTTGGAGCTGTACCCAAGGTTTCAGGTTTGGCTTGTGACTGTGTCTGTCAATCTCCTGTCGTGTTGGTTGCCTGCAGCGCTTCCTTGGGTTGCAGTCTCCTTACAGAGAGCAGCTCCTAGTAGATGAACAATGAGTCATTTCAGCTACAGCTCCCATAGGAAGATATGGGAGCATTTCCAAAGTGAGGCTTTTCAGTTTTTGGCTAAGAGACTATTTCTGAGTATTTAATTAGTTAATTCAAAAGAAAACAAGATCTTCCCCAGAAATCAGTATTTTTTTATTTAAAAATGTGCATTTAATAAAGATCTAATTTTCCGCAAAAGCTGTTTCAACCAATGCTGGGAATTAGTTCCTGACAAACTACTTACAAATGGATTTCATAACGTAGAGTAAAATCCAGACAATTTTTTCCAGATGATTTTACTCCTAAACTAAAAATGATAAACCAAGGAAATTTGTAATTAAGGTCAATGAAAAAGTAGCACGTTATGGATATTAAAAATATATCATTTGAGCATGAAAATTACTCCAATCTCTCATACTTTAACTTGATAGTCAAGAAAAAAGGTTTATTTGGTTTGATTTACTCCGGAGCATCTTAAAGCAGCCAGAGTACACTGAATAATCAAAATCTTCAGAAATAGTTGGTATTGCCAGAGAAGCACAAGTGTCTAGCCAAGTTTATTGCTCGTGTGTCAGCTGCCTGCTACCTTTTGGGTTTCTCTGTTCTTCTGGGGGCCTTAATCTGCACACAACTATCTTGTGGTCCTTCTGCCAATTTCTTCTACAGTTCCTTCTGCAGATTCCTCTGTAGATACACACAAACCACATAGTGAACTCACATAGAGAAGCCCACATCATCTTTCTACTACACCATAATCATTTGGATATGGCTTATTCTTATGTCTTCTGCTTTTTTCTTATTCCAACTTTGTGGAATTTACCTGAGGCAATGAATAGTCTATCAAGAAAATAAATAAAATTAATGATGATTCTGTAATTTCGTATTAACAGACTTATTCTCCTTAGGAAAAGAACAGCATTAGAAATTACTTTTCAGAAGTAACTCCATTGGTTGCTAAAGGCCTAGGACCTTTACTTGAACCTAAATGCTTTACAAAAAATTAGCCGTGAAGCTAAATAATAATATTTTGTTTTGTCTGTTCCACAAGAAAATATCTAATGAAGAGAACATGACAATAAGTGCTCAATTAAGGCACTTAATTCTGTTCCATTTTTCATGTAGATCTTCACATACAAATCTTGGAACCATTTATGTGTTTTGTTTTCAAATTAATACTCATTCCAAGGAAGAAGGTCTAAGTAATTAGAAAATAAACTAGATCATCTGCATATTCATTTTCATCTGTAAAAATATCTATTAAAGATTTCTGCTGTGATGTTTTTATTGCTGTATCACAACCTATGCATTTTAAAAGCTTCCTGTGCCTAGAGGAAAACTCACAAAATCAGCTGAGCTGAGATTGTATCACAGGTGTTGTAAGAGCACCTAGCAACACTGCATAACAAATGGAGATGGGAAATGGAAAACCACATTAAACAGCTTTGGAAATTAATTTGACGCTTGCTAAGGCCAAGTATGGTTATCACAGTTGGCCTTTGTCCAGAGCATACATTTATAGTAGTTATGCATTTGGTATCAGCTAAGAGTAGTTTATGAACAAAACTTTTACTTAAGCTAGAAACTGAAGACAGAAAGGACATTTGAGGTTTTATAGCAGAATTCTTGCTGAAATTGAAAAAAATATATTCTGCTCTGTATCTCTGAGAGTATCCGGGGTTATTCATGAGGCAGGTACTTGAATGATGTTACAGCTAATGCTTAGCATCATTTTCTCATAGACCAAATCCTTTCACACCCTTTTTAAACAAAAAGTTGGCATGAGACCACACGATACTACAAAAGGAGTCAAGACTATATGCCATTCACACAGTGGCACATTGCCAACAGGAAGTGCTGTAGAAAAAAAAGAAACGGTTTCAATGTATAACTGAAGTGTAATAAAATATCATAATCAGAAAATCAACATGAGACATGGTAGGCCCGGTCCTGTTATACCTGAACTTGTTTGGGAATCAGCAAAGCTGCTTGTGCGTCAAACTCTTAACAAATATGACTGGATGCACAAAGGCTTTGAAATTCAGGATGTGCTTAATCAATTTCACCGGGACTATGATACAGACTATACTATAAATGTAGATATGTTGGCACTGAAATGCAAATAAATTAATTGTAAAAGTCTCCAGTGGTGCTGCTCAGGTTTCCAACTATGCATTACAGATATGGAAGCAAAAGCTGCCTTCTTAAACTTCCCTATGTGTGTGTGCCATTAATACACAATGTGGGAGTTTTAAAATTACCTTTTACTTGTTACCAAGTCAAAACATATTCAAGTTCAAGTTCACCAAGTTAAGGCAAATTCAGCTTAAAACCAAGAACAGACTGTATTTTCTTGCTGCCAGTGCTCTGTTCCACATTATTAGCATAGATGTTCTCTCTGACAAAGTCCTTGCCATCCCCATAGACAGAAACAGAAGATTCCAGCTTCTAAGTGAAAAAGAAACTGATAGTACTGTGGGATGACACTTAAAAAGATAAAAAAACCCCTCGAAATTTAAGCTTTTTTACTGACTTCTGTATGGTCCCATTTTTCAGGAGAGGGCACTGGAAGAAATTCTGCCCTGGTTATGTACCACCGTGATTTTTTTGCAGGCATCTTCATCTTGTTTCATTTAAAGTCACTGTTAATAACTACACTGATGAAAGTTGGCTCGGACAGTGAAAATCACTAGAAGAGCTTTAAAAATGAGATCAGAAAACACTTGCTAAACTTTTCCAATAGTCCTTTGTAGATTCATGTTTCTGGCTGGTGGCCTGAGCAGCAAGTACCCCGTGCATACGTGACACACCCCTTGCAATGAAAGGTGCCCAAGGAAGGCGTGATGAGGCCCCTGGCTGAGGAAGTCAATGATCCTTTGTTTTAGCTTTTCGTTCATACCTGATGTAATGGAAAGCTTTTACAGAGCAATGTTTGTGGGACAGAACAGACAGTAGGGAATTAGTGGATTAAACAAAAGTGAAGAAGCTGTGTTTGCTGAAAATTGTGCTTTATGGTAATACTAACATTACATTTACCATGTGGACCATTTCTGTATCAGAAAAAAATATCTACCCAGTGAATTGCATAAGGCTGTTTCCACATCAGCGGTGAGGTGAGTGCATCACACTCCCTTGGCAAAATTAACTGTTGGTCAGTCTTATTTCTGAATGCTGCCAAACTTCCTGAAAGGATTAAAAAGTCAGTCAAAAAGAGATATAATTTTGATGTCACTAAACTTCCCATATATCATTTTTGAACATCTGGTAAGAACTGTTTTTAAAAGATGCTTCTGCAGGATAGCAGACTAAAGAAGTAAGGAAAACCACCTTCTCATTCGTCTTCAGTAATAATCAAACTTTTAAGATATTCAGGTTGTGTCTGAGAACATTATTTTTGCTTCAGTATTTTATAGAGATGGTAAAATATTGCTGTGCCATTTAAAAAAACAAAGCAGATATTTTCTGGTTTAAACTTCTTAGTAATCTGTGATGACATGAATATTCAGTTCATCCCTGCACCATGGAGAACAGTCTTTTTCTTTTCCACAAACATTTGCATATTAGAATATTAGAATTTTATCTCAATGCTTTCTCTTTTCCATCTTCAACCACCCAGTACCTTACTCCTTACTCAGAGGTCAGATTTTCTTGTTCTTGATATCATAATTTCCTTTCAATTCTCTCTGTTTTGTTCTGTATCTGTCTTGAAAGATGGTGACTACAGCTCAACACTATTCTGCATCTGGGGCTTTCCCAGTAGAAAGTGAAGCAATGCATAACTCTGTAACTCTGTCATCTGTGTAAAACTCTTAACTATGGTCTCAGGATGGTACTTCCCTTTTATTTTTTTTTTCAACTTTAATGTATTGCCAGTTCAAGAATCTTCATTCTGAAGCACAAAATACCAGTTTCACCCTCTGAAAATGTGTGCTGTGCCCATTTATGCTTTCAGTATCAACCTCCAGAAATTACTGTGCTATAGTTTTGTCCTTTTGTCTCCTTCCTGTAAATTACAACAGAAGCATAATTTATTACAGCTGTCAGAAGATGTTTCAATATTTTAAGGGTATATGTAATTTGAGAGGCCTGCAATCAGCTTGAGTAAACACAAATTAAACAATTAACCTCAGCACACTGGAATATTATCCCTGGCATGATTGCACACTCAAAATTGAATGGGCTATGAAGAATCAGTGCGATTATATAATACCCCAATGGCTGTGTGGGACCAAAACGTGCCTTTCTTTGTGTCTGATAGTTGGCTGAATCTGTAGTGTCTCCATACAAGTGTGATACTGTGCTATGCTTCCTTTGCACTTCAGATTGTTATGCACCTTCTGTCTACACTTACCAAAAAGGCCTGCTGTCAAGGTGCTAAACAGCCTTTTCCTGTGGAAATACTCAGCATAGGCTTGTGAGGACCACATGTCTGGGAATAAATGAAATTCTCTCTCCCTATACAAAATGTACTTTTTAGTAGTGTGGCATTTGAAAAAAGTTTGATTTTTTTATTTGGCTGATTTACTTCTATTCACAGTAGTAAACTCACCCAACAGCAGGACCACCTCCTGTGAGGCTGCTGCCTAAACCATTTGTCCCCCAGTCTCTCTCTATGTGTATGTGTGTGTGTGATCCCAAGTAAGTGACAGGACCCATAACTCCAGAATATCAGGATTTTTTTCTTTGCCCTCTCTGCCTCTAACTGACACCAAGGCAGTTGGATGCCAGTTTCCAAAATAAACACAGTCCCATTAGTTTCTTAGCTTGCAGTCTATGACCCTGTCTAATAGTGTGCTTTCATGAGAGCCATGTGCTTTGCCTGTCACAGTATGGTCCCCTGACCCTTCCACTTCAAAGAATTCCTTTGGTGCAGCAGTGCCACTGCTTCATCTCTGCCCAGGGTACTGGCATGAGCAATCTCCTGGGTGGCTGTCTGGTCTGCTGCAGGTTTTGCACCTTTACCAAAATGTTGAACATTGTTTTAGGTTGTGCCATTTGCTGCAGCATGGAGAAGTGTGGGTTTTTCTGCTATAACCTATTCATTAGTGTTATCTGCCCTTGTTCTGCCTTTGTTCTTTAACCTCCTTCTAATATCTTGGTTCACCTGTGTAATCATAGCCTTAGTAAACCTTTAGGATCTTCTGTGAGCTGGATGCCTCTTTGCTTTTCAAAGTCCAGTGGTATTATCACAAATTTATTTTATGGTTTGCAGTGTCAGTTTCTTATCTGTTTCCAGATGTGTTCTGGTCTCCTTTTGGTACCTCAATGAACTACTCCACATTCAAAGATTATATATTTCACCCTGTCTTTATAAAAATGTGAATTTAATAATTTTCGTTTTTTCATGTAATGCAGTCCATGTATTTCTGTAAGGCAGTTTCATACATGGTTCAAGTTAATCTCACTCATTAGAAAATAGATCTCTGTTAAGAAGTGGTAAAACCTTCACCACCATGATGTCAGGTGTGCTCTCAGGAGACCAGACTCAAATGCCAAGATCCCCCCTTTCTTATTTCTCTAGGCATACTTTGAAATTACTGGGATCTTTATGTATTGCAGATTCAGAACATTTCAGATTCTTGTTAGTGAAATATTTTTCAATGTCCCCAATTCTCTAATTTTTATCCTTAGAACTAAGATTTGATGCACAGCTCTACTTACCTGTGTGACTGAGCACCGTGGAACTCAGACCCTAGGGCAAGGATTGCTGGGCTAATGGTTTAGCAGATGCCTTCTCATGTATGTGTGTTGGCTCCCTTGTAAAAGACTGAGTCACAGAAATGAGAAGTCTGTACAAAAGCACTTCATTGGAATATTTCTGCTCTTTCCTATTGTTTTGTAACAGCTGCAGACACCTTCTGAGGGCAGATATCCTTGGAGTGAAAGCATTGCATTATTTTGCAGACTGTTGAACAGCCTCATACACTATTGCTTCCAGGGATAATCAGCTAGAGTCTTATTTTCACTTGTTGGAATTACAAGTTAGCAGTCAGTTTTGCATCCCTCATGACCTACCCTTCCTGTAGATGCTTTGCCACCCTAGCTTCCAATTTCTCATACTGCATACTGATAAACAGATAATGTAATGGAAAAATTAAACCAAAATTCAGATTTTAGATCAAATTCCTCAAAAGAAGTTATTTAGTATTCTTTGCAGATAACCATTTATTGAATGAATATTGCATGAGAGAAGTTCAGTCTCATTCAGAGCTAAAATGGCAAAATTATTTGCATTGCTCAAAGTCAGAAATGCAGGAGTTCAAATGAAGAAAAAGCAAACATCTGAAAAAGTCAATGCTAGCTTAACTCTGAGTTGTTTAGTAACATAGATATAGATATATAATAATATATTTTAATGAATAAGCAAACTATTTGCTGTTACTATATTCTAATTAATAAGCACTGCATTTTATGTAATTATTGATTTAAGTCTCTTCTGTAAGGAAAGAAAGAATTGTCTTTGTTGCATCACATGAAGAAACAGATTTGGTGCCATTGTCAAAGAATTAGTTTGTTGTTTTTCATTCAGTACCTTAATATTTTCTGTTAAAGTGGCTTCCTACTTGCAGCTCAGAAAACTAGTTCAGAGAAATATTCAAGTAGCTTGTAGGAGTGTTGACAAGGATCACAGTAAATATTCTTCTACCTTCTTCTTCCCTGCCATATCAAGAAATCCTGTTTAGGAAGATAGATACAAATGGACAAGGCTTGTTGATCATGAAGCTGTATTTCAATCAGAAACCACTAAAACTGAGAACATAAATAATGGATCTCTAGAGTAACTCTGCATCAGTCCAGACTATAGGTGAGGGTTCTTTTGTCCCATTTTCATGTGAGCTGCTGAAAATGTATTTCCAGCCCTGAACACTTCTGAAGCTTTCCAAGAGCAGCAGTCACAATCTCCTTCCATTTTCAGCAGAAGATTGTAGTTTCTGTGGCTTGCATGTCCAAACCCCCAGATAAGATGAGCTGGCTCAGATCTACCAATGCACAGTCCAGTCTGCATTGCACTGCCTGAGGATCTACACCTGAATTGTGGATTCATGGCTGGTGCTGCCAGAATTCCTGCTGAAGCGTTGATGCAGTTGGCATGGCTCATATGCTCATACTAGTGTTTTGGTCTGTTCAAACAGAGGAACATATTTCAAGAAAGTGTCCATGCTTTAAGTAATGTATCTTTAGACAGACTGCTTGAGCTGCCTTGAGATCTAGTATTGCTGGAATCAGGATCAGCACTGATCTGAAAAGCTTCTCTGGCCTGAGGCAGAGCAGAAGAAAACACAGCCAAGCCCCAGGGTCCTGAAGCAGCAGAGCTTGCTTTCACTCATTTCTCTTCCAAGGTCCACAGTAATTTTTGAGCCAATTAGTTATTACACCCAAATTTGACTGATGGCAGAGCTGTCACAGGTAATTCTGTCTTCAGAGGATTTAAGAAAACCCAAGAATATTCAGGTAGAAAAGGGAGAGCTAATTCCCAGTTTCCCAGGTGAAAGAATAACTGCCATAGGTTCACCTCTTATTAGAAATGAGAGAAACCATCAGAGACAGAAACTCTGTAATTATGTGATTTGCAGCAAAAAGATGGCAGAAGTCTACCCTGATTTGCACACCAAAATCAATCAGCCATGAGGGATGAATCCATAGGAAATCAGGCATAATTAGGGCTAGAGCTCAAAGGTCAATGAACACAGCAGAACAAAGTGTTATATAAATAGTCTCATGCCAGGAAGTATTGGTAGAACCTAAGCAAATACCTAAATACGTAAGCATCCATCTTTAGTTATGTCAAATAAAAGCTTTGTCAATAGTTACAGGCATGTTACATTGCTTTGAAAAGCAATGTTTTTCAAAACAAAAGCACTGCTTTTATTTCACATGCTCCACTACTTGCCTTTCAACAAAGCCCAGTCCAGCTTGTTCTTACTGTAGGAAAAGAGACAGCTAAGCATATATAGTTCCACCTCTGTGTTGAAAGGGCTAATGATACCAAATGCAGAGGAATGTCAGCCCTGTTCTGGGGTGTTTCTTCTGCTGTGTTTCACAAAGTAAGGATCCACTCCTCTGCTACAACAGGTGACAAATCTTGGCTGTATTAAAACTAAGAAGTACATTCCTATGACTGTTTTCTTCAAAGGCTTCTGAGATCTTTTAATCAGTTTTCTGCTTCACAGAAATATGGGAACCATATCATTCCTCCTATGGAAGATGTCTCTATTTAGCCACTCCATAGCTCCAGAAGGTTTTGCAAGATAAAGGTAAAAAATAAAATATGCCTCTGAGAAGGGATCCCAGTCCCCAGGCTAATAAGGGTTTCCCAGATCATACATGAAGGGGGTACAGGCCTCCCTCCACCTGGAAGTGCTGCTTTTTATGACTCTTCCTTGAGCCTTCCTCTGTCTCAAAGCAGTGGCAGTCAAACAACATTACTGTCCTCGAAGGTGAGAAGCATAATTTGCTCTTTCTCATCACACAAAATTATTTCCTAAGATAATTTTTGGAGGAGGAAAAAGGAAAATCAAGATACTCAGGTACACATAAAAAATTACAATTTGTCCCATTGTTGCATTCAATGCAAGTAGACAACACAGAAATTTGGGGAGAACCATATCATTGAAGCTGTGAACAAAGGTAGCTAAGACATGTAGAGCATCAGGCAGAAGCCAAGCCCTAGGATGAAAGGCTTCTGCCTGTAGCTAGCTCTTTAAAAAGCAAATTACACATGTATAATGCTGGTCCCAGTACTAGGTAAAGAAGAGGGAAATATTGCTAGAAATGCAGAAAGTTAATTGCAAAAAACAGACTAGTTTACAGACTTGTTTTGCTGAGGGAGAAGAGAAACCTACAGTCAAATCAAAGGAAGGAAAAAACTGCATGCTTGAATATGGGAAAAGAATAAGCACAGAGGATTTTGTTTCACATTAAGATATGCAGAATCACTTGCATGAAATTCAGAAATATTCAGAAGTATCAGTGTGAAGAGATTTTCATCTATTTTAAAAACAGATTAAAAAAAAAAGCTATGTGTAACCTTTTGTCTGATAAATCATATTATCACTAAATCAGGTTTGAAGACTGGTTGCTTCTGCTGAGCACAGTGGGAGTTCTGCCATGGGTTGAGAGACAATGGCCTGTTCCTCAGTGCAAGCTAGAGAAAAGAATGTACATATGCTGGAGCAGTGTTTGTGAAACACGGTGCTGATTTTAGTGATGGCTTTTTCCATGCACCAAGCATGAGATCATGTACAGGGCTGTATTTACATGGTGATGTAATTTTGTAGCAGAAGCTGGAAAAACATAGAGGGTATATCTTGTCCAGGGTGATATATGCCAAGCTTTCCACAACTAGGCAGCCATGTCATATATGTTGGCAGGATGAAAATAAGATGTTGGACAACCTGCCCCAAACTTCTAGACAAGCTTATGTTTTGGCTACAAAATCAACTCATAGCTCTAAAGGGAGCTTTCATCAGGCAAACAATTTTTGAGTCAAACAGCATATGTACTTAATTGAATTCTTACAACATCACCTTTTGTTTTACACAGATGTTCTGCCAACAAAATGAAAAATCAGAGATGCCTAATGGATTTAACAACATGGCTCTATTTATGTTGTGATCACATAAGATCAGATACTCAAATACAATTATTTTCCAAGTCATGTTGTATGATAATGTGGTTTACAAACTGTTACACCCACTCATCTTCTGTGGTAGAATCTCACATCTTCTTCCTTAAAAAGAATGCCATGATGTGTCACTGAGACATAAAAACTAGAAAAATTAATTTGCTGACTTCATTCACATACAGAATGCTATTAGTCATAAATAAATAAAACAGGATTGTTTGATTAACTAGTGAAATTATACACACACTTTTTGGAAAATCGGATGTCTATCAAAGTTTAGTCTGTGGTTGGTTTCTAACTATGCAGGCACAGATCTCTGTATGAATAACATTTCATATAAGATCATAACTGTTCTTCTAATTCATCATTTGGGAGCTGACCAAAATAAAACTGGTGCAGCTCTGAACCTCTGCTGCTCTCATCAGAATTGTTTTAGGTTAGGAAACTGGGTGAGTCACTAACTAGAAGCAAGAGCAAATCCAACTATAAACTACGTGTGCCTTTTATCTACAAATAAAGTGAAGCGACAAAATAGCTTTTAACAGTATTTTCAATGACAGTAAACTTGGATGTAACAATCAAAATGATGGCTGAGGATGCTTTAGAGGAACAACATACAATGACCATTAGAAGAGTGTCCCAGGACATCTCTTTTTCCTTCTTTCATATCAACTGTTAACTCATGTAATTCTTACATGAATTGCACACAATTTCAGAACACACCAAAGCCTGGGAGTGGGCACAGAATGAAGCAGAGCCTCAGAGCAGTTCTTCAGAGTGCTGCAGCACCTGTGTGCATCTTGCACAGAGAAGCCTTATGGATCTCCTCCATGTGGCAGCAGTTAACTCCCCTACAGACAGCACTACATGAAACAGTGTTTGTTTTCTCAGAGAAAAAGCAGGAATTGAACCTCACATTGAGATGCTGATAAACATTAGTATAAAGAATTGTGAAAAAAAGAGGAATTTTTGCTGTTCACACTTTTTATTAGAAACATATATATTAAATATTAACATAGGGGAAAAAAAAAAGAGAGAGAGACTAGTTAGGTCTTTAGAAGGGTGTACTAAAACAGCCCCAGAAATAATTTTATACAGCATCCACTGAGTTGGCAAACTCTGTAGAGCCACTTCTGTGGTAATTGAAGTCTACAAAATACTGGGATATTCCCTGTCCTCTCTTTTAAACAGAGCAGCATTCTGCATCAGGAAACAGTTAGTTTGCACTTTTGTTTATTGCCACAATGAATAAAATGTTCAGCCGCAATGAATAAAAAAGATCCATGTATTCAAATAAAGATACTCCAAAAATATCAGTTCAGCCCACTTCCTTTTTCCATTTTACCCTGCAGGCCAGCTGTTTTAACTGGCTGAAAATTATCAGTGTCAGTCAAGATCCTCTGGGCCTAATGGGAGCTTTGCAAAGACTAAGAGCTAGAACTGATGTTTGTTCTCCAAGCAATGTGCAAAATCTTTTTTCAGTTCTTTTATAATGATTGGTCGAAAAGCAGAATATGTACGAGTCTGTATAAAAAGCCTTCTGTTTTCAAAATATTAAATTTCAACAACCACAATCTGGGTGGTTGAAGTGTCAAAAGTTTCAATTATCAACTGATGAAAAAAAATATATAAGCAATTCCATTTTTTCCTGCCACTCAAAGACAAAAAACTTGAAATAAAGATGCTCTGAACTATATGCTTGAGAAGGATGTGTTTTCCTGTTCCAGTGTTTTCTCTCTCCCCATGTTCCTTTGTCTTCCAGCAGTGAGTGCTCTCACTGCCACACTAGCTCCTGTCAGATGGTGGAATCGGATCCAAGTTATGAAGAAAAGTAGAGTTATTCAGCATCTATACAAACATAAATATTTGTACAGTCCAGACAGCCAACAGTAAATATGTAAGCAGTGGAGTTAATGAAATATGTGTGTGTTTTTTAATCAGGTAGTTGAAGTAGTGCAAAGAGGTCTGTGCTTTTAGATTCATACATTATCAATTATATACTTGGTACTTCCCCCCTTAAAAATAAATTAGAATAAGCACCTGAAAATATGGGAACTAATAGAAAATATAATCTTAGGATTTTGTTGGAAAAATACAATTTGCAATTAAAAATATGGTAATTTCTTCTTACTGGAAACAAGTAATAAAAATGTACTCCCACATGATTTTTTAGCATCCTAGACATGTAACAAGTACTTCTGCAGTAGCAGCCCATCCTTTAAACAAAATCTGAACCCCTTACAGAACTCAATTTTAATTAACATCAAAAAGCACGTAAGTCAGTAAATCTTGGCTTACTGCTTTGTACATGTTAGCCTGTGTTTTGGCAATGTAAGCAAATGCTAGAGCGTGTTGACTAGATAGGAAGTGGTTTACATATAAATATTCTATATAAGAAAGCAATCTAAAAATATTGGATCTGGTCCTAGGCAGGGTCATTGCCTCTTTGTACTATTTCACTGATTCCAGCCAGAATTAACCCAAACAGAGCAAGTCTGGAGGGCCCCTCTTGTAAAAATCACTAAGTCAGAGGAATTTTTATCTTTCTGTATCTCTGTTTTGAGAAAAGGATGGGGGCAAGCTCAAGCTCCAGCTTTCTGAACAACCCTTCATCCAAAGTGGAGATTAGAAAAGCCTGTGGGTACTGCCTTATTGTGTAGTTCCCTTTTTGCTTCTCCTGCTGCCACAGCTTCCCTGTGGAAATTGGGGTGGACAGGGAGCTGGTTTCACTTGCAGATGCAGAGAGCTTCAGCTTCAAACCCTGGGAGACACTTAGCTAGGAGGAAGGACATCCTTTGACATCGTGGTAGGAGAATAGAAAGAGGAGTTGTCTGGTGGTAACTAATATCTTAACCAGTTTGTTATAAATAAGGTGTTCTTGATGTCGATATGTGGTTGGCTGGTGGCCAGCTACATTTATGGTTCTGTTCCTTATCCTCACTATTGGTTGGATCCTGTACCCTCCACCCCATCCATTCCCCTCTGTGCTTTCTGGGTTTTGAGGTCTTTGGAGGTTGCCCCTTGTACCATGTGATTTTTACTTTTGCTTTTTTAACATTACGAGTTCTTTGTTTCGAGGGGACTCCATTGTTCCTGTCTCTATATTTCCACCATGGACTTCCCAGCTGGCCCAGCTCTGTGCTCAGACACATGTTATTCTGATCAAATGGTGTCAACAACCCCAGAGGCTCACAGGTACCCAGAATCAAGCCACTGACATGACCCATAACCTGGACTTTGGAGTTTGCCAAAGACAGCACTGCAGATGACCATAATGTCAGTGGCTAGTGAAACAGAGTTGATTCAAGCTGCTTTCTCTCCAAAACTGAGTTTCTGTGCTTTTATGAAATCCAAAAGGGGCAAACATCTTTCTTTCAAGATGAATTTCATGAAATCAAATGGGCACTTTTTCCAGTTCTGAAGTCTTCTGTATAATGGTACTTAGCCAATATTTCTCTTGGTGAAAGTGAATTTTCCCTGTTTCCACAGACGCATGATGCAGTGGAGAACTTCTGAAGAACTTGCATAGACAATATCTTTCTTGTAATTTATATTATTTTAGACAGCATAGTAATTTCTGTAGAAAAATCAGTTCTGAATTTCATCTCCAGTCTTCAAGATGGACCAAGACTGTACCATTTAACAACAACTTTTTCAGGGTTTTCAATGGTATCTTTCCACTGCTCTACTGCTTCACTGTTGCTGCTATCAGAACTTAACCAGATCTGCATAAAAGGAAAAAGAATAATAAGAAAATTGAGCTTATCTGATATAACAAAACCCAGCATTTACTAGTTACAAATAAATACCAGGAAACTGTAGAACAAGATACAACATATAGACTGTGACCAAAGCATAACAGCAACAAATAAAGTTCTGCTAGTCCTAACATTTTGGCTTTCAGCTGGGAACACAGGGAGTCTGTGTTTAAATTTAGCCCGTAAAATAGTTTAGAGAACCCAGTACATAATAGTGTTTCTGCAGTCAATAAGCTGTTTTAAGTGGAGCATTCCTTGCTGCACTCAGATGCACATGCTGGGGTCAGGGGCTCCCCAGGCTGGCTCTGTGTGCTTGGACTCAGTTGGATCCAAGCCACGCAGCATCCGGCACGAGCTGTCCAGCATTTTCATGAGCATTTAAAACTGCTCACTCCCACAGCCAGGGCCAAACCTGCATTCCACAGAGGTTACTAACATGCCCATACCACACATAGTCACGTAGTAAGAGTCCGTTTCTTCGCAGTGTTCAGTTAGTGGATAGTGGCCATTAAATGAGGAAATGAAGTACAAGTAGGAAATTTTCCCCCTTAACATTATCACCAGCCTCCATTGCCAAAAGAATTCTGCTTATGTAAGTAGGTAACATTATTTACAGGACTCTATTTCCTCAAGTCTTCCAAGAATGAGTCCTTTTAAGACTTCTCAGAAACCTTGACCATGAAGTACATTTAGCCTATACTGCTGGGGCATGAGTCCTCAAGAAGTGAGAATAATGTCTTCCAGAACACCACAGACAGCTGATGTTTCATCCACAGAGATTCAATGTACATCTTGCTCATGATTAAAGACATGCCTGTAAAAGCAGCCTAATCTAAGTATTGTCTGCTTAGAACAGCATCCAATTAAACACCATTCTCTGAAGAATAAAGTTAATAGATGCAGCTATATTCATTTTTTTCCAGGTACCCAGCCAATTGCTCAAAGTACATTTTTCCCTGAGCCATATTTTATGTCTTTATATGTTATGTGGCAATGTCTGCCTTCATGAGCTGGAACAACCTCTTCCAAATAACCTCTGAGGAGGACAAGTTTTCCTCCCTGTAAAAATAAGATCCACAATTAAATGTAACTCATCAGATTGAGATTACTTCACATATTGCTAGACGACTGCAAAATCATACTCAGTTATTTTTCCCCCAAGGCAGTACAGCTAAGAAGAACAAGTTTTTTTTTCTTTTCCCATTTCAAATCTAATTCCACCAACAGGAAGATAAGACATATGCAACATGAGGCTACAAAAAATAACTCTTGATGCACATCATTTCTGTATCTTATAGCACATGAACATCTCCTGAACTGCATATCTGCTGCAGACACAAGACACACCACCAGAATAGGACAGTAACATTTTTTTATACCTAAGGACAGCACAGTCCCATCTGACATGGGACATTACAACTGGGGGTCTCAAAATCAAGTCAACATTATTAATTTATGCATTTATTAAAATTCTTTTACTGCATCTAACTGGGTCAGGAAAACACAGAGCATTAAGAACAGCTATGGCTCCCTATACCAAAAAGAAGAGAGACAGAAAAGGCAGGATGATGGTAAATTAGAACAAGCAGGGGAAGAAGATGGGAGAGAATAATGAAACCAGACTAGTAAGTTCTATGATGGTTAAGTAAATGTGATCACACAAATGCTTTCAAAGAGATGCTACTGAAGTTGTGTCTGTTAACTGAAAAACAAGCTAAAAATATTTTGTGTTTGGACACTTATATTAATTCTTGATCATACACAAACTATTGTACTGATTTCAGCACTGTTTCACCCAGAAAAGGAGTTTCATTGTAGCTGCTGATAGTTCCTTCTGCACACCTCTGTTGTGAGTGTATTGTTATTGTAAGCCAACATCCCCTTGCTGTGCAGGACATTGTAGGTTATGGAGCTCCTGGGGTGCTGTGTTTTTCCTTGAAAAGCAAAGGCAACCAGGAGATCCTATATTTCTTGGAAGGAATCTGTCACATAGTAATACTCCACACAATATTGACTTTAGGATTTCTTTTTGAAAGAAAACTTAAGTGTCAACTCCACTTCTCATGTTGGTCCATGTTTAAGAGCCTGGTACCATTTTTGCTTGGATTACACACAGAAGAGTTTAGTAGAATTTACTATATTTTTATATGTCACCTCATTTAAAGTATTTTAACATTCATATCAAGAAACCTGTGGAACTGGATTTTAAGTAAAGGCTATTTAGCAGAAACCAACCTGTCCTAGGAAGTGTTTTCTTCTCACTGAGCTTTTGCTGTAGAGCTTGATGAGAAAGCTAATTCCTTGTTCTGCTTGGCTAACTGGAAAAACCATCATTTCTCCCCACTTCACTTGGCCATTGGTGGACTTTAGAAGGCGAGTCTTCTTTTTATAGATGATCCCTTCTGTACTAAACATTCCAACTTTCACAAAGAAATCTAGCAAAAAAGGAAAAGAAAAAGGCATAGCACACAAAGGGTTATTCACAACACACCCAAAAAGGAACCAACAAGATCCATATGTATGCTTCAAATTGCATCAATTTCTCAGAAGTCTGGCCAAAAGAACTCTACAATAGCTTTCCTGACTAGTCACACAAACAGAATATGTTCAGTAATATTGGACTGATTATCACAGTACTCAAGCAGCAAGTGCAAGCTAATGCTGTTATATGTCAGGATTAATACTGGGATAAAAATCTTCCAAAATACATAAACACACATCTTCAAACCAAACAAAATGTAATCAAGTAAGACATCTGGGGAAACAAACCTTGGCAATGGAAACCTACCACACAATATGTTAGTTTGAGGTTGTAAAGAATGTTATGAATTGCCAACCCATTTGAGCAGCAGTTTACCTGTTACAGATGCTTTCAGACAGGAGGCATGAAGCAGCTAATGTAACTTACGTG
Source organism: Erithacus rubecula (assembly GCF_903797595.1). NCBI lineage: Eukaryota > Metazoa > Chordata > Aves > Passeriformes > Muscicapidae > Erithacus > Erithacus rubecula. Next base: position 44,996,151 of record NC_136688.1, read on the forward strand.
AAGACAGTGGAGTAGATGAAACAGGAAGGTTTTGTGCTTCAAGAATCTGTAACTGTATCCTCCTGTTTATTGCTTGAAAACAAGTTCCTATTTGAAGTTCTGCACGGCACACCTACAAGCAGAAGAATGTTGCCATAACCTCTGGATTAAGTTGCTTATAAACTCAGGAAACACAGGAATTTTGTCATATGTTGGGCTCCCACATTTCTATCTGGGATTTCCTGGACAGAAATACAAGCATGTGTTGTATACAGAACCTGCAGAAGCACATCTTGCACTTGTCATAGCTGCAGTACCTGTGCTCCACTGATGAGATGCTTTTGTGTGCTGCACATATGGCCCTTGTGGGATTCAGCCAGGGATTCTGGCCAAATCACCCAGTCCCCAGTTTTACCTGGTAGAGATTTTGCAGTGATAAGAGTAGACAGGGGAAACCAGATGTGCCATTGCAGCTTTACTAAATGGGTTAGTGAGTGGGTGTGGAAGTGAGAGAGCACATAAGCTCCACTCACACAAAAACATTCAGTTCCTCTCCCACCCTTCTGAATTTTGCAATATGAAGATATAAGCAATGTTTTCCATAGAAACAAGGCCCTGCCACTTAATGCTATGAGTGCTTAGGGTGACTGCACACTGTGTAGTTTCCTGTGTTATGACAGTACTTGTATTTTCCATGCCTACACACATAGTGTAAGTATTGAGATCTCCAGTCTGATTCTTGGGGGGGATTTTTAGAATTTTTGCCAGTGGCAAAGTTGCACTGAATCATCCTCTTTGCTCTCCTGTCACACTCTAATGTCCTCAGAACACTGCAAGAGCAGCAGGAAAAGGCCATTGGAGACATTTCCTGACAGCCTTCTTTTAAATGGACTCTGCTAGACTCTGTTGGCTCTAAGTTTTAGTGCACTTCAGTGAACCAAAATGCACAAAGCAAAAGAGCAGCAGGTTAGATAAAGAAAAGGCCCCAGTTCATCCAAGAGACCCAAATTCTCCTTGTAGCTCACCCACAAAATTTCTGTGTAACCCTGAGAGGAAGTCACTATGTTGACTCTGAGCTTTGGCTCTCTGTTGGCAGGGGGGAGGGTTTGCTGCCTCTCAGGTACCACAGGGGTGAATCCCCAGAGTGTCTGGAGGGCTATTGGATGAAATGGTGATGAAAGCCAACACAGACTGAGAAACTATGAGATTATTCAGAAATTTACACTCAGATGAAATGCTTTATAGACCAGCTACCTCTGTCACTTATCTTACTGCTTTTGAAACATACGGTTAGTCACATTAGAATAAAAAATGTCAAGTGTAACTTATGTCAGAAATCAAGAGTATCATTCATATTACTCAGACACATTTAAATAAAATTTACTTTTGAATTACTAATTCAAGTTTAATTTGTTGAAAATACAAATGTCTAGACACAATCTATAAAAGAAACAAACAAAGTGAGGGTAAGGGGAAAGGAAATCCCACTGTGAAAACCACCTGCTTCTTATTACACTAATGGATATGAACTGTCTGAATTATTACTTCACAGCATGCAATCTGAACATTAAATATATGGCTGTCTCTGCAGTTTCAGGCCACTGAAGATCTCAGCACTTTTCTTCCATAACAAAAGCAGATTCCATTTGCTCTGAGCTCTTGCTGTGAGTCCTAAGGATCTTCTGATGCTTTTTGGTCAGAAAAGGCAATTACCCAGTGTCCTTTGCTGAACATTTCCCCAGAATGTCCCTCCCTCAAGCTGTGAGCCATGGTGTGGAAGAACTTGCTCTAGCTCTTTTCCTAGAAACATCTGCAGTTTATGACCAGAACAGCTATGGGCAGAGTTCAAAAGTCTGCATTTTTTCCCCATCAAAATGCCTTTCTCCAAGGAAGTAGGGTAAAGGGAAAAACCAACCAAACAAAAAAAACCAAAAACAACCCTCTAGTTTTTACTACTGAATTATTTTACTTTCATTTCCAGCAACCCTTTCTAGCTGAGATAAGAACACACTTTCACAGAATTGGCACTTACAGGTGCTTTGGAAGGAGGAGATATATCCAGCCAATGATTTGACTCCTGTGAGCTCAGCTCCCTCAGTGCCAAGGAACATTCTCCAATAGTTTTTTTCCTGGGAGTCTGTGTCTGGATTTTAAATACCAATCTGACAGCCTGCAGGCTTTGCAGTTTAATAGCAAAAACAAAAGTTTCCATAAATTCAATGTCCTAGAAAGAAGAACAGATGAGTAACATGATCATTTTAAGAGAATCCCACTGAGCCCAAATCCTAGAAACCAAGGCATCCTGCTTCTCTAGCCACTGCTCCTGAGTACCACTTTATGTTGCCATGGAAAAGTGTGCTTTTATAGTGCCAAATCCACACACACTCACCCCACCTTGTCACACCCTGGCTGGGCCAAAGTTCTGGGTTATTTTTCACTACCATAACAAGTTGTGGCCATCTCTTTTGGGTCTTTACAACGGTACAAACACGTTATCATGACAGATTCTCTAACCTTTTGCTACAGTCTCTCCAGCTAATCTTATTTTCTTTCACCTTTGGCTGACATTGTGGGAGATTTACCTTCCACCCCCTTAATATTCCTTTACTGCCACTATCAGAAATCTTTCCCATGTGACCAATTTTTACTATTTTCTGTAGAGACAGAGTGTGATTATTGTCTCCTGCCAGATGAGAGCTACCTTCCCTGGGATGTGTGTGCACCTAGAGGTGTGCCCAGTCCTCCTCTTGTCCCCCACCACGGAGGTGCCATGGTCAATCCCCTATGAGCACATCTGTCCTGCCAGCTTATGACAGGAGGAGAGCAAGAGTACAATGCAAGACAGGATAGAGGGGAGGAAGTGGAATCAGGCTTTTAATAGGATTTTGAGAAGTTGGAAGAAGTAAAACACACCTGGGCAGTTACCACACCAAATTCAGCACAGGAGTGGATGTTTGGTACATTTTAAAAATCCATTTACGCGTCACATTTATTTTTTTGTGGGGAAAAATATTTCTCAGTATTTTGCAGGCCTCTACTTACATTGCAGCCCTCCTTGGCAGAGGATTTGAAATGCACTGGCTTGGGCAGTGTGAGAATTCCCTTGACACAGATACAAGGATTTTCCCCACAGCTAGAAGGCCAGCTCAGGTCTTTGCACTGCAACAGTGAAACAGTCAGTTTAGACAATGCAAGACTTACTATTTGATGTAGTTACAAGATTGCTGTCTACTCAGAGTTCCATTGCCTGAAAATTTTTCACAGTTCCTGGAAGTATATAAAAAAGTCAGCATAAGAGTATCACATTTACTGACAAAAAAGCCTCAAGAAGCTGCCTGTCCCCGAAGTTCTATTAGGGTTCCGCCCTGAAGGAACTGTTGGATTTAAAGTCATAGAATCACAGAAGTCACTTAAATGGTGCCTCCACAGCTGCTCCCACTTATTGCCTTCAAATTTCCACAGGGAAATGTCCATAGCAGGACCAGCCTATGACCAGATCATCTTTCTAATCTGTGCTGAATAATTCCTCACTTCACAACCAGAACATGTGTTAACATGTGTATAGTAGCATAAGGAGATATATACTATTTATTCCTACTAACTGCAGCAGAACAGAGATTGCAACAGAAAAAAACTAAAGGAGAGGAAGATACTTTGAAGCCTAGTATTTTATCTGACTGAACTTAGTTTATATTAACACTTACAAATAATTAAATTTTTTTCCTAAAAGTATTCATTTAAGTAACAGAGAGAATAATTTTATGACCATTGCCACTAAGTATAGTAGAAGAGTCATTGGTTATTCAATACTCATTATTTAAATAAATAACCAACTTATTTATATTTGCTTACATGTAAAACTGTGATCCAAATCTGTTCAACAGAAGAAACATAACACAACTTCACATTCAGTCTTCCAAAGTCTCGTTCATCACCTGATAATGTAATAGTATCTGTGGAAGAAAGCCAATTAATATTTTTAGAAGTAATGCAGTATCTTAAAAGTTCACTCCAGAAATAAGGGTACTCATTAGTAGGTGGACTCCTTATCTTTGCAAACTTCTGTCAACATAAGTTTGAAATATTTTAACACCTACATTTGAAGGACAAAGAATCTACCAAGTCCAGTGATCTGACCTTATGCATGGCTAAAAGCCTTCACATTTCATGGAATAGAATTATGTAATCATAGAATATCCTGAGTTGGAAGGGATCTTTAAGGATCATAGAAGTCCAACTTCTGGCCCTGCACAGGAGACCACACCAAGAATCACACCATGTGCCTGGGTTATCTTTACTGCATTTAATACCTAGTGCTATACTCAAACATTTAGAAAGAAAATAAAAGCATATTCCTGAAACACCCAGAACACATTTATATCCTATCACTTCCCTTAATCTCTTTCACTGTTAAGTTTATAAATTGGCCTGACTTTTATCTTTCTCAAATTTCAATTCCAGTCTAGTAAACATTTTACTATTATCCTGTCTCCAAGTCAGAAGAGCCATTTAATATCCAGCATTTCTCTGTCATGACTGGAATAAGGTCATTGCCTCAGCCTTCTCTTTGGAGGAGACTGGGTCAAACTTTGACTGATAGCAGGGTGACTTTTGTGGGGAATTGGTGAATTTTTGAGGGTTTATTTTGCCATATCTCCACTTCAGCATTCTTTCATAAATAGGCATATTGGGTTTGCATGCAATATTCTTGTCTAATTTCCAGTGTAATATGGGTATTGGATTTCAGGCACTTTGCAGAGAAAAATACTGATACATGAAAATACCTGGGACCTAGTGCTGTGTTCTATCCTAACATTGTGACTGTTAGTTCATTTCTTAATTCTTAGTTCACTTGGGTGGTAAATCCAAGTATGAATTTCTCAAAAGCAGGAGAACTTGTCTAAGTCTCATTTGTTCTATCTCCAGACAACAGGACTGTGCAAGTCCAAAACTCTTAATTTCAAATTGCCCAGTCATCTCCAATTGACCTGTTAGTCAGATTCATCTAAAAAAATCTCCAAACAAAGCAAAAATATCAATAGAAGAGTAGAAACAACATGAGGTTTCATGTGCAAAGGGAAATATTTCATTACAAGATAAACAAACAAAACATTACCCAGACTCCTGTTACTGCCTTGTGAATCCTTCCTGGAAGAGGTACTGCTAGGTACACTGGAGACTGAATCATATCTCTAGGGACAGGAAAAAAGGAATCACTTAATTCAGAGCAACAGAGATTATACCATCAGACAAGATATAATGAAAACAAAACACTCCATTTCAAATAATTGCCTCATTCCTTACTAGTTTCTTGATCCAGGAGCATGGAATTACTATTTTGATGCAATGAGCTAATAGAGGACCCATTTGACCAGCAAAGAATTTCTGCTTATTAATATATACAGAACTTCATTGCTATGTAAGACATGATTATTATAGAAGAAATAAGCAAACACAGTGTTTTGTGCCAATGGAAACTTCCAGTGTTCCACTTCTCAACTGGTGGGAGAAACCACAAGATGGTGAACCATGACAAGCAGTCTGCCCTGTCAAACTCGGGCCAGAACAGCAAATGTCAGAGGAGACACCTGGAAAAAGCCTCTTGAAGTTGGTCAATTTTCCCCTCTAGTCCTCCCAGTGTGCAGTGCAATGCCCTCCAGTGTTTACCCTGGAAACATGATGCATCAGGAGCAGATGCAGAGTTTCAGCACAGCCTTGGTTCCAGGGGCTCACCTTCATGAAGCGGTGGGGTGGGCTCCGGAGATCAAACATCGAGCGACTGACATCAGCAGCTCCAGGCAGAGCACTGGGTCTTAAATCACTGACTAGTGAGACACAGAGAACAATAAAAATCATGTTAGCACCATTGCTAGGGGAAAAATCCAACACAGAATAACTTTCACAAGCTGCTGGAAATATCTGCTCAATCCTAGAGATTACAAATGACCAAAATGAGACAGTATGATCTGCTGTTTCTAGTTATGGTTTCCAGGAACACAGGGATGGGGCAGGGGTGAAGAGATAGTGTCTTTTTAAAAATATTAAATTTTTTAATGAAAAAAGTCAATTTTTATACAGAAAGCTGTCTGTAAAATATATAAAAAAATTTAATAGTAAAAAGATATTGCTTACCAATAATAAATAGAATTTCAGAAAAAACATTAATGAATTTACTTCTCAGTTTGTTTGTATGAAGTTTTGTTTTTTTTAAGATGAAGAGAAGGGGCTTCACACTAAAATTCAAGAATTTAATTTTGTGCCTTCCAAATAAACACATTTTGTAGTTTTAAACCCACACACATGAGGCATACGATAGCACTCGCTGCCACAAACTGGGCTTAGAGTTTTGCTTTAACAGTCTGTAGATGCACATGAAGTTCTAAGTTCAGAAACAGCTGTCAAAAAAACTCTGGAGGAAAAAGGCATTTTAGAACTGTACTCTAGACACACTAGAATAGATTTTCTTGTGTTTAAACTTACTAAGACAAAACTAGTAAAGTGTTTGCTTCACTTGAAGAAAAATGGAAAAAGAGATGATGAACTGAAGGGAAGATGTTCAAGACAGTTTAATAAAATCCATTTGGCTCCCACCACAGGTGCTTACAAAGCCTGGTAAAACCATATGTGTTAAAGGCGGCTAAAACTCTACATGTGCTTTGTTCTCTTAAAAAAATATATATATGGAATAGTCTTTTCGTGTAGTCTCTATGGTGATTCAGAATTATTTTAAAATAGGACACAGACTGAGACATTTTCCCCCAGCTGAAAATAAGAATGCTATACCATTCTAAATAAAACATCTTTAAAAGTGTGAGTTGTTGCCAGCTTCCAATTTCATGGAGAGCATGTACCTTTCCTGGAGTGTTGAGGTTTCTGAATGCATTTGCCTCAGCAATCATAAATAACAACTAACAATTTACTTCAGTCTGTACAGCATCCATTATAGGAAACATACAGCACAGAAAACAATTTTTACTTAGGTATCAAACACTTTCTATCTATACTTTTACTGTCTTGCAGCCCTCCCTCATTCTTAAAAAGACTGAAAAGTGGGGATGTTGCTGTAACTTCAAAAGCACACTACAAAAAAAGCCAGCATATAGCATCATGCCCCATTTTGCACCTGTTCTTATCATCTGCTTCTGAATGTGTTTCTGGTGCTTGCTCCTCCCCCCATATTTGTACTCCTCAGGCACTCCTCCTACTCAACATACTGCTTGGCTTCCTTTTTCCATCTCCCTCACTGCTCTTACTGGTAGCTGAAATCTCCAGGATTGCATCCTGGTCTGGACCAGAGGCAGCTATGGTACCTTGCTTTGCCAATTTCTCTACCTTTGTGTGACGTACACAAGCATTGTTAATTCCCTAAAAGCCAAAAAGTAACAGCGCAGCTGAAATTAAGCAGAGCTGGCACTGCAGATTGATTCACCAACCAAGGAGTGTCCATAGCACACCGACCAGCTTGGGAACTGCTATAACCAAACAAGTCTGTGGCCAAATGGCTTTTATTCCTCTTACCTATAAACCCTGGGAAAGGGAGGAAGACAGAGAAGCAAGGCTGTGGCCCTTCTCACCTGATCCATAGAGTTTCCTGCAGCCTGGCTTTGCCTGGGAGCGCCTGCTGAGGTCTGGCGAGACGCGGTGCTGCAGGTAGAAGGGGTTGTGCACGTCGTAGCGGGGCCACTGGAGCACAGCCTGCAGCTCTGCCTTCCGCTGCCCAAACGAGCCTCTCCCTGCCTCTGGGGCACAAGCAAACAGCAAATGCAAGAGTTCCAGACACAGCACATGCTGCCTGGCTTCATAAGGCAGGCAGAGTGCCTTCAGGGCAAAGGACAAAATATTTCAATATTATCTACTTCGGGTAAAGAGGGGAAAAAATAAAAAATAAAAAGAAAACACACATTTGCATTCTGTCAGGTTTCCATGGTGTGTGAGCAAACACTGGAAGTAAACTGGCTGTAAAAAACTTGCATACCCTTTCTTGGGGTTTTGCAGTAAATGCCTAAGCAGCTAAATACAGAAGGCTCCAAAGACAGACAGCAAGACAAAAGTTAGGAGGAAAAGTAGCACTCTGTACAGAAAACCTCCAAATTATTTATCCTCAGCATTTTCTTACTGAACTAATGAACCCCAGACTTTCAGAAAGATCTTGTACCAAAAGATAATGCAGCTTGTGACTGCAGCCTCCTTATCTACTTTCCATGGCAAATCTGTCTGTAGTAAAATCACTGGTCCAAAATTACTTGAATTGTTGACAGAGGCATAAGTAGACATATCAGAGACTGCTTGAATCCCAGCCCTTTACTCAGCCCTTAATAATTTCATAAAAAATATGTATGCCTTGGTCAGCAAAACAGTGAAGAACACTGCTGTAGAGTTCTTTTCTGGCTGGACTGAAAAGAAGCCAGCACACTAGAGAATGGGGTGATCTGGGTTCTGCCAAACTCTGACATTTGCTTCCTTCACCTCCCTGGACTTCAACCTAGCTCTTAAAAATGTTCTTTACCTCACAATAAAGTGCCTTCAGTTCTGAAAGTGTCTTGCTCCATAAGAAGCAAACTACCACTAGTCAAAAGTCCTCTCCTGCATGTGTTAGTAAAGTAAAAAACTAAAACACTGAGATGGAACACGGGAGGTGATAAAGCAAGAACTCAAGCACAATGGGCTTGAGCACAACATAAACCAGGATGAACACTAAAAGTGAGGCCACAAAAAATTGCTACACAGCAGATGATGGAAAATCCAGTGTTCCAGACCAGGAGCACACCTCTTCCTGCTAGCTTACTTCTGTCAGAGCATGAGACACACTGCAGTGAGCACTGAAGAGAAAGGCTGCCAGAACTTAATTGCTTTCAGAAGAGTTGCCAAGAGCTAACACTGAGCATGTCCTGTTTCACTAGAGGAAAATGGCCAGACATGCACAGAAAATGGTGAGGAGCTGAGAGCAGGACTTGGACTTCTACACATATTTAACAACAGTCTAACAGTCTAGTACTCTGAATATATTTTTTGAGTATGCTGGTGCTTTGGGTAATGTGAAAAAAGAATGACGGCACACTTCACTCTATTTAGTAAATCTCCCTAAAAAGTAAACACTGCATTTTTAAACACAACTTTATGTGGCTTAAAGCTGTACTTAAAAAATAATATTTATATTTGGAAAGAGAAATGAAAGTTGCCTACTTGACATAAGAGTCACTTTTCAAATATTTGTCCAAAAATTTAAAATATTTGCTCAAGAGACTCAATCATGAAGAGTCAGGTCATCATGCCAGAAGATCTAACAGCTCATAGCCCAAAGGGACACTCTGTACACCAGGTCCCTCAGAAATTATCAGAAAGCAGAATCCTCAATGTAGACAAGTCACTGACTGTTAAGATTGTGTAAGAACAGCATGAAAAAGGAAAACATTCATCTAAAAGCTGTTAGATACATCTTCCTTCTCTCTGGAGAACAACTATGCCTCAGAATCCTTGATGGACTTCTCTGCACAGTATCTTGAGGACAAGATAAGACTAAACAAGGCAGAGCCTAAACCTAGACCCAGTAAGGAAGGGGGTTATCAGGATCTTATCCTGCTCTTCCACAGCATATCCAACTATGGGCTTAAAAGAACCACTGAAATAGCAGGCAGCTGGGAGATCAGGCTCAGAGATGAGGGGGCCTCACAGCTTCCCTCCAGCTCTTCAATTGCCTGTACATGGCTGCTGACATGCCAAATAAAGCCCACTAGAAGATGTGGCACAGAATGGCCAGTCTGCATGAACAGCTCTGCTAGGCTTGGCTATGGTGCCAGTGCTGCATGCAGCAGTGGGTGGGGAAGAAGTTTGGTAATAGCCCTGCAGGAACAGGAAAGAAGCAACAGCAGGGACCAGAGGGAAGAAGAGGGAAGGGTGGGAATGAAACCCCACAAACACAAAAAAGTTAGGTAGTACTGCGTTAGTTATTATGCAACATATGGCTGACTTCTTTCAGTTATTAGGCTTTTCACCTTCATAATGGAAATAAAGTCACATGGGACTAAGAACATACTACCAGCTTATCATGTCCTTGAGGCAAAGCAATCCTAGAGAAAACAACTGTTCAGATATGTCTCTGAGCCAAAATTTTCCCTTACCTAATTCTATCTCCTGGCAGGACTCAGAGCCAAACAGTAGCATATGCTCTGTAACTTGTGTTAGTGGGACAGGGTCCTATTCTTTTAAAATCCCACTGTGTCTAAATTGCACGTATTTAATTTTGGCAGTTTGAGTATGGGAGACACAGAGGATGAAGTACAAGATTGTTGTGAAGCAGAAAAGAAATACTATAATATGAAAACTTGTAACAGGGGATCTGTGCCCCCTGACCTCCCAAAAAGCAGCAAAAAGAGCAGGAAATAGTAGGAACAAAAAAATTCTGCCAGAGAGTAGCACATGCCATCTATTGGCAAAATTTGAAAAGGAAGATGTGGTAGTATGTTAAAACATACCAGAATACTTATCATGAAAGCCAGAACACCCTCCTCTTTTTACTTGAGTGATATGAACGCTGGGGATATGTTAGGTCTTTCCTTTTCTCCAGTAAATTCAATAAATTCTTTCTAAAGATTCCATTTAAGTGTCTTCCATTACTTTTGAGTTTGAGCACTGGTGTGCAGTAGTCCCACTCAGCTTTATTCATACAATGTCACAGGGATTCATAGTGGGATGAAATACTCCCCAAAACCTCTCTGGGTGTCCAGGCAGAAAAGAAAGAAGCTCCCAGGCTCCTCAGGGCAGTGGTCACAGCAGCAGCTTGACAGTGTTTGGACAATGGTGTGAGTTATGGGGTGTCCTGTGCAGGACCAGGGGTTGGACTTGATGGTCCTTGTGTGTCCCTTCCAGCTCAGCATAATCTATGATTCTTTGAAACAAGACCAGGCTTCTAGCTAAGTTATGCAAACATATGTTTTCAGTAGGAACACTTGACAATGCTCAAGGCACAGCAGAAGCTAAAGAACTATTGCAACAATACTGTTAGTATTTTACCTTTAATCCCTCCAGCATGTGAGATACCAGGAAGGTTCTTTGGCTGTACATAAGCCAGTTTGAATGGAGGGACCACAAATGGGACCTCCTGACCATCCAGGGGCAGTTTAGAAAGCAAATAATCCTCAGAACAGCCAACTTGACGCTTCACTGACACAGAAGACAATGCAGGCTGCTCTACAATAGCTGGCTTGCTTGAAGCTACTGCTTCAGATTCCTGCACCATGGAAACTGCTAAAAATAAAGAGCAAGACAGACAGGACATGTGCATTAATTTTTGAACAGTACTAAGTAGAGATCTCTTTTATTTAATAGTATCTCTGCTTGATACATTACTTAACAGCTGCTAGTATTCAGTTTTACAGCATTCAGGACTAGCACCAGGGAAAGATATTCATCCTCCTGACACCTGTACTGATCCAAACTCTTTGTTGCCCAAGCTTCTATATTTATAGCTACCTTCTTAAGCAAATTTTCACAAGAGCTACACTTCTATCATAGAAGAGTTCTTCAAACAAATAAGACACCAAAGAAAATCCTAAGAGAGTTAAAAATATCCAGAGTTAAAAAAAAACAAAACAAAAAAGAAAAAAAAAAAAAAAGCAGCACATTCAAATTGAAAGATGTAGACCTTTCCACAACCTTGGATTAAAAAGCTGGTTTTTTTGGACAGTATTCTAGACTGCAAAGAGCAGACTTCAGACAAGTGTTATTTCTCAATTCCAATTCATAATACTAACAAGCATGTATTCAATCTCCAAGTGGAGGTATGAAAAGAATTTTGGATGTTGTAAGAGAAATCAAGTTTTTCAGGGGTAACATGGTCATTTTGTTAATGGAAAATCTCATCATTAATGAAACAGCAAAGCTTTTATAAAACTTATATTAAAACTTATATTAAACCCCCATTATGTCAGAACTCACGATCATTTTTTTCCTTGTCCATGCAGAAACACAATTTACAGCAGGCTTTTATACATTCTGTTGCCATTGTTTTCAGTGTTATAATTTAGAGGGGACCTCAATTAGTGATCCAGTGCAGCTATCAAACCTGAAAAACACAATAAAACAAACTATAGTAGATGTGAGTGAAATCAGAATGCAGTATTATCAGCTATTTAATATGCAATTGCTTTTTGTACACAGTCCCAGGATCATTCAGAAAGTTACTTCAGTCATAAAAGGATCAAAGGCATCAGATTTCTCTCACTGAGAAAAATCACTTTTATATGAAAGCATAAAGAAAGAGATAATTTTAACATGTGGCAGTCAAATACTTTCAGTGATCCACTCAGACAGGTCCCTGTCTTTGGAGAACACAAAAATTCTCCCCATTTGTGTGTGCCACTGGGCTTTGGAGTTTACTCAGCTTTACAGCTATTTTGACATGGTATTGTCAAGTCATTTGCAAGATGTGTTTTTAATTGTTTCCCTTGTTCATGTTTCTCCTATCCTCTTTCATTCCCCTACTATTTTCACATACATCTCTACATGTTTACATTTTCCACTCGACATACTCCATACTTTTAACTTGAAAACAGGCTTTGTGAATGATGCCAAAATTGCCTTCTTTGAGAAACTACTGCTTTCTCATAATTGTATACACATGAAACTGAAGACCTGGTTTATTATATAATTGTGTGCTGTGCACACAGAAATAAAGCACACTGACTTTCAGCAAAATAAGAGGCATGTAATCTACAAAGGAATGAGAACAAGTCTCTAACAGCTGGATAGCATTATAAGAACTTTATGACAATGCTAACTGGCCTCATTTAAATGTCTTTATTCATATCCTTATGTTCTCTTTTCAGAGAGACACAGACAGCTGTGCTACCTCCTGTCCAAAACTTTAGCTGTCTAAGTCTAGTCCTTTTACATCCACCTAAAGTAACCAAGGTTCTTAGGAGAACATACCAAAACACAATTCTAACATAATGATGATTAGAAGCCACCAAACAGAACATGAACATAGGTTGAAGGGATGGGGCAGTCAATAAGATAGAGAGGGAAAGCACAGGGAAAATTTACCAAAAAATGAAAAATGGACATGTTTGCTTAGTTGTTTCAATTGCAAGAAATTCCTGAAAGCATTTGTGCACCAACACAGAAACCATTCCCACTGCAGCTTGAATAGTGCCATAATTTACTTTGTATAGACAAAGACAGCTAGAGAATCATACAAAGCCTATGGAAATAATCTGTAATACCCCCCCCCCCCCCCCCCCAGTTTTTCTTGCATTAAAAGTTCCTCTAATTCTGTAGATGTCAAGTGGAGATGGAAAGCTATGAACACTTCCTCTAACTCAAATTCCATTACTTTGCATAGAATCCTTCTCTCAGTATTTGCCTTCATCTTAAAGTTGCCCATGAGTGTGAGTACAGCATGACATCTGCATCAAAAATCTTCAGAGGCAATGCCACCAGCTCCAGAACTTGCTCTGCATCTTTACAGAAGCACAACAGGAGGCATGAGAATTTCACATTAAATTCTCCATGGTTCTAATGATCAGGTTTTCACTCCTGCTCCTCCCTTGGAGGCACACTCATGATAGCTGAGGCTGCTAATTTACTTTGGGTTCCCTTGCAGTGATTTTCCTTCCCAGCTGCTATCAGTACACAGCTGGAGTTAATATGCTCCACTCTTGTTCACCATGTTTAAACTGGACTGAAACAGCTGCTCTGTTTGCTCTAAGCTTTGCAACAATGGTATCTAAGCCTCAGTGGCAGTTTGCACAGGCAAAACAGACTTTTATCTCAAAATGTCCAGATTAAATTTATTTGCTACTGCTGGTGAAGAAACCAAAACGTTAGTCCTGCCCAACTTTCTAGCTACATAAAGTAGAAAAAAATAATTTTTCTGCATCAGAGAAAATTCAGTTCATGGTAGGGAATTGTTTAGCTGGAACAAATAATGTGAGCAAATAAACAAATGGAAAATCACCTGTTACAAGCAGCTGCCTTTCCTTCACAGGGGTGAGTGCTTTACCTGAAAGAAAGGGCTTCATAAGGGTATGGAGGATTTAACAGCCATAATGCAGTTCTACACCTCCTGTTCTTCTATCATTAAAAAAGAAAAATGTTTTTCACAGTAATGCCTTGTCAGCTGTGATAGTCTGTAACCATTATCTTTTCTCCCCGTTTATCAATATGCAAATGTTCATACATTTTTCTTCTATCTAAAGACAAATATAAAGCAATTCATTACTGCCTACTGTAAAGAAGAGTTAGGATTACAGATTGCTCTTTAGCAATAGGCAAGGCAATATCAATAGTGAATGCTAAAGTATATAGACACACATCTTAGAGCCTCCATTTCAGTTTTAACAATTATAGGAGTTTGAGAAGAAAGTTACATGACTAAGAGACTAGAACACTGTTTACACTTCTTTAAGCTTAAAAATGTAATCGTTTCAGTGACACTTTGCACTTAGGTCCCTAGACTTACACCACAGCCACATTAAAAAAAAAATCACTCCATTTGCTGAGGGACAGATCATTTAGACATAATGCTCCCTCATTCTGCTTAGAGCACTTTGCTTTGCTCATGGGATCACAACATGGATGGTCTCAATTACTTTAAAAAGTTTTAATTCACTTAATTAAGTTACCATGATAAATATTGTTGTTTTTTTGGTTTGAGCAATCCTGGCAGTAAATTAGTTGGCTTGGCTCCCAGTTAATATATTTTCTTGTATCTGTGTTTTCCAAGCTGCCTACAGTTATTTATACAACTTTTACTGCATGCAAAAGTTTTCTCTTAACCATGTGGGAGAAAAAGAAATTTAGCAGGTTCTGTTGTATATTTTAGAAACTGAAAATAAGCAAAAACATTGTAGAAGAATATGATCTTGACAGAAGTTGACATTTCTATCAAAGGTTAAAATTATCCCACATGACAGATCCTTTTGCTGCTGTTGGCTACCCTTAAATCCTCAGTATACAATTGAACAGTTGTTAAAAGGTTGTACTAACATGAATTTATCAGTAAATGTATTTATGAAACAAACCAGAACCGTAGAGATATTTGTTTGGTGCACCACCAAATCCCAAAGAAGTACTGACTTCCCAGCAATGTCATCCATTTTAACAAGAAGTTAAGACTCCTTGACACTATCTCAACTTTTTGGGGTCAGTTTTTGTAAGGCAATGTGCACATAACAAGGGCATGCTCCATGTCTGAGATTCTAGACTGACAAAATGATGGGGGAAGAGAGAATTTGACCTCATTTTCAGAGAAAAAGAGAGAAATCAGTTTGCAGAAGAGGGAACTCAACCCAGATCTTGTCACTCTGGTGTCAAATTCTCTCTTTCTTTGTCTTTTTCACCAAATTCAGTAAGCCATTTAACTTCTCTCTTCCCAGTATCAAGCCAAAGTAAGATAAGCAAATGTAACTCAGCAAGAGTACTTCCACACTAAGGCAAAAAGAGAGCCAAGCTTACTAGAACATCCTGGAAATGGCAGTTTATAACCTAACCACACACATACACTGAGCCTGGAGAATTATAATAACTATTATTTTAATGGGTTTAGATGGAAAACATAAATTATCTTAATGATTCCCAGATTTCCTCTGATAGAAATTTTGACTGAGCTAAAATCAGATAAACAGAGTATCAAAGACTTTAGTTCCAAATGCCTCCAGAACGATTACAAGACAGAGATGTTTGGAGAAGAAAGTAAATATTTTCAACAACTCATTAAATAAAAGGAACATGATAGAAAACGGATGATCGCAATATGAAATATTAAAAGCTGAAAGCAGTCTGAGAAGAAATGTCAGGTCTTTGCTGCCTTAGGAGGAGAGGGTGTTTTGCAACAAGACTGCAGGTTGCCAATGAATTTTACTGCATTTAGTCACAGCTCTGATCCACAGAAGTTGAACAGGTAACACATTTATAGCTACAAAATAGAAACAAAGGTGAAGCAGCTGTTCTCAAACAGGGAAAGCTGGCTAAACCAGTGCTTTCAAACATTTTGAGATTTATTGCCAGTCATAAATGTACACAATGCATTCTTAGATCTGCATTTGAGAAACATACCACAGCAGAATTCTGGTAGCAGTAAGTTCTCACACAGCAGGATGTGTAAAACAAAAGATCCGGAAATAGGGATTATCAGTTGTTATAAAACATTTGGGATGACATAAGTGTCTACAAATCCACAAGCCCCATTGGAGCCAGGACACTTTGCAACACATGAGGATCTGCCTCTGGAGAAAGTGAGCTCAAGCTTGCTAGTTCACATCTCAGCCAAACACTTTTATGATACCTCTTATGCTACCTGTTTATGCTCCCCTATGACTTTCTGCCATTCAGATCCAGAAGATGCAGTCATTCCCAATCACAGAAATCCTCCAGAGAGCATAACAGCACCAGCTCAGGTCTCCAGATGTTGAACAGAGGCACAGCACAGCAAAAGCTGCTTCTGATGCAGGTCAGATGGATTATCTTTTGATGGTGTAGATGCTGCTAAAGGCTTACCTTCCACAGCCAGCTTTTTGTGGTTTTTCTTCTGGAGGAGAGTGTCTGGGAGCTGTGCACCCCTCTCAGCACAGCTGTTCAGCCACCACGTCTCAAAACCAGCCAACACCAGTAAAACAGCCTGAATGGTTTTGAGACATTTGCCTCTGGGCACTTTACTACTACAGCAGCAAGGACAGCACATGTACCCACACACACTTAACAAAGCCCACAGCTTTAAAAAACCCAACAACTGTGTTTTTGGGGACTGTAGGCAGGTCTGAGTTGTACCACCCACACAGGAGAGACAGGGTGGGTCTGAGCATGTGAAATGAGAGGACACAGCTTTCATTCTTATTCATCATAAACTTCAGCAGTAGCAGGATGTCTGCTAAAAAAGGAAACAAAAAATGTCATGCCAACACACACCTACCAGGTACATGATAAGAAGCTCCTTTCTATGCCTGTTTCTGGAGGAACCCCTCAGCAGTGATATCTGCAGTAACTAGTGGGTGTGTGTGTACATACACCCTCCTTCTCTGCTTGTAGCCACAGCTCCTGGAAGAGCATGAAAGCTCTGGAACTTTGCACGCAGAGATTATTCCACATCTTCTGCCTTCCAAGGAAATTAGGATGATGTGAGTTTTTATCTTTTTTTGTGGCTGGAAAAATGGGATTTCACTCTGAAAGCAGTGGATCATAAAAAAGATGCTGAAATAACACAACAGAAAAAAAGAAGCTATGAAAAGGCTTTTGAAGGACACAATCAGAAAGACATTCTTGTGAGAGACATCTCACAAACAGTTCAACAGAAACAAAGAAGAGATGCAAAACTCTCCCAGTCCAGCAAATGAAGAAAAGAGCACAATTACATATTTAAAACTGAAGAGAAGACCTTGCATCATTAACCTAGTTTAGCTGAGGGAGATTTTATGTCAGACCATTGCACAGCCTGCTTTGGGCAAAGAGGCTCCCAGTGTTGTTTAAGCAGTTATGCAGTAGAATCAGTAACAGAAATAGATAGTGAAGTCACACTCCATGATGCAAACAAACCACCAACTGCCCGGGCTCAGGAAGCACCTTCCCACGCTGGTAAATGATGACACAGCAGCCCACCAGGGGAAGTTTTACATGTTCCTCTCACTGATCAAAAAAACAGGAAACAGAGCAGAACAGATCATGGGTCTGAACTGTCACAGTTCTGTGCTGCAACCTCCTCTCATTCACTTACAGTTTGCTAAAGCAGAATTTTTCTTTTGAAGACCAGAAGGCCCATTATGAGCTCTTGTCCCACTCCCCTCAGCTTCTGACACCACTGGATTTCAACAAGTTACACCTGCACTACACTCAGCAACTTTAACAGAAAGACAAAGGCACATTTTTATTTCAGAAAATATTACAAGAACTAATTTCCTTCACTACTAATATTTTAACTCTATCTCCAGGAACTATCCACCTCAGACACAACAATATCACAAGATAATCTAAGGTTTCTAAAGTAATCTAATAAATAGATCTAAGGTAATCTGAGAAAATGTTTCATTTAATAACACTTGTAAGGACAAGATTGCTCTTGCTCTCACAGCACTGTACTGACATTCCAAACTGTCACCAGTCCACCACAGCCCTGTATCCTTCTGGCTGTATTTTGAGCAAGTGAAGGAGATGAGGAAGGTGGGAGCCTGCAGACATCATCTCCCTTTGGTGACTGCCATAGCACTCAGGTAAGATGCTGTTTGTTGGGCTCTCCTACAGCTAACAGTTGCAGGCAGTTTAAAACTCTTGGAATCAGCAGGAGTGTTTAATGTGTTACTGCCATCAGTCACGATGTGACAACTGTACAAAAGTATTATTTAACTTCAGCAAGCTTCTTTTGAGGGAAAGAAAAACACCTCAGATATCAGTTCTTAGCTAAGGTGTGGTCATAGGAGTAAAAGCAGAGCTCACTGTGAGCTTCTTTGCATGTTCTCCTGCCAATGAGGTCCAGCTCTGCTTGTGCCAGGGCAGAAACTTCTCCTGGAGCAGCCACATCTTCCCAGATGCACTTCTGAGAGAGCATGCTGTGGCTCACTCCAGCTTTGCCTTCTCCTTCCAGCTTCCCTGCCCAGACACAGATGATCTAATGTATGTCTCTCTTGGTGCAGGCCCTGAGCTGAACCCTAAAGATCACTTGTGCAATTGGGCTGTGCTCTCATTCAGCTCAGCAGCTGCTTCTTCCCAGGGCTCCAGCCTGGAGGGGGCCAAATGGCTTTCAGCACATCTGCACACACAGCCCAGGCACAGAGCACCAGAGTACATCACACAGAACTAACTGCTCCTGCCTACTTCCCCAAAGAAAAATAAAGCTGAGCAGGTGTGTGTGCTTGGGCTATTGTGCTACAGGAACAACTGCTTCTGCTTTTCAGGCACCCCTTGGAGAAGGGGAACAAACCCTGGCATGAGTACAGGATCCAAATTGTCCTTCTGACAGGGGCCCCAGGGACACCCTGCCTCTGCTCTAGCACTTCAGCCTTGCACCTGCAGCCCTCAAATGCAGAGTTAATCCAATCCTACCCCAGTATGCAAAACGTTAATAATATAATTTACAAGGACCAAAAAAAAAAAAAAAAAAAATTCCATAAATCTGAACCAGTTTTTCTTGTGTGAGATTTACATTTGAACTAAGAAGGAAACATTATAAATCTATCCCATGATAAAGCTTAAAACTTGGGATTTTAATACACTGAATCCCCTATGCACTGGGCTGTAAAAGTTGATATAGTGTTTCTTCCTAATGTTGCATTAGGCAAGTAACCAACTCATCCAATTACTGATCTGACAACAGCATTCCTGTGAACTGAAGATAAATTCACTGACTTGGACAAGAATGCACAATATTGTATGTATTGGGGCAGTAAACACAAAAGAATAAATCCATTATGTTGGACTGCAGACCTTTCTGGATTCAGATGGAAAACGGCAAAGCAAGAGTTGAAGTCAGGACACCAGAAAAAGCTGAAGAGACTAAAATATCTGTAAAAAGAACTTGGCTTTTGATGAGAACATGGAAAGAATTCAACATAAGATAAGTCCTTTGCTCTAAGCAGATTAGGAACAAATCAGAACAATCACCAATTGTTACTTTATAATCTAACTTAAAACTTAAAACTTAAGACTTTCTTTATGTATTTTCTGTCAGGTTTTAATCCAATTTTTTGCTCTTTCTGCTGTTAATGCCAAGAAGTCATGAAAATAGAACTGTCAGCAGTCCTTCTATAGCTCTGATACCAAAGAAAACTGGAAACATCTGGATTCATTTTTCATCAGGACAGCCAAGAAGAAGGTATTTTAGGCAAGAGCATCTGCCTGTGGAGTTCCCTAACATGGCTAAACATGTCTGGTTTTGAAAAGATGGCCCTTGGAAACCAACCCAATGTAACACTGAAAAAGAGCATTAAATGGTATTCAGGACTCCTCAGGGGCTGCCATGACCACAGAGCCATACAGAAAAGACATGGATACACACAGAACATCCAGACAGCTAATGCAAATAGCTCTTTGTATATTGGAGGGTGGGGAGGAAGGAAAGCCAAGCAGTTTTGCATGGAAAAAGAATTTTCATTACCATTAAAACAAGAGTGAAGGTGGGCAGTTTTGTTACATATGTGTGGGCACACACATCTACTGCTTTGTTCTAGGTGAAGCAGTTTTTAAATATTCATTTTACACATAATTATTATCCTGTTTCATGATGAAAACAGAAGCCCATCACCTATGGAGTTTCCGATGAGTGAGAATTCCCTGTTCAGCAGCTCTGCTCCATACTGTCACTGGAGAACCAGTGGGGCAAACATGTAGGTTGTAGAGATGAGAACTAAAAGAATATGTCTGACATTAAGAAAGGAAAGGTGACTCAAGTACATTTCATATATGAAAACAGGTTAAATGAATGAATCAAGAACAGGAAATGGGAACTGATCTCAAACAATTCAAATCCAAACCAGATTGGGGGTATGGCTCTGCAGGGCATGTGAACTGAGCTCAGGAAGCTGCCTAAACACACACTGAAATAAAAGTCCAGAAGGATACTGTCCTTATAAAGTACAACTATTTATTACTTTTTGCATTAAATCCACCCAGCCCAGGAACCCAGAACACTTCAACAGCCCCAGCAGTGCCTCTCAGAGAGCTGTGCTGGCTGGAGCTGTTGGCAGCTGCCCAGCCAGATGAGTGGTAACCAGGCATTGTGTAACAGGATTTTTCAAGGAGTTTGCACAGACACAGGGAGAAACAGCAAAACTCAAACTGTCTCAATTTAATGGCAGTATCTAAGATCCCAATTATTATTGGCCAAATGCTGCTACAACTCTGGGACTTGGTGGTAGGGCTCTGCTCCCTTCTGAGAAGACAGAAGTGCTGAGAGCAGAAGCTGGCAGCATGGAGCTACCATTCCCTGTTTTCCCTTGGGAAAGAATTGTTTAACAGCCCAGTGAACAACAGCTACACCATAAATGTATGGCTTTGTTTTTGTTTTTTTAAATCCTATTGAGTTTAATTCAACACTTTTCCTAAGAGGTTTTGGACCCGTGATTTCACACACTGGTGAAACTAGATCTGGAAGTACATGTACCACTGAATGGAATGAAAGCCAGAGTAATTTAGGCAGATGTTTTGTGTTTTATTAAGGCTTCATGGAAGAAATTCTTTTGCAACTCTGGTCATGCTGAGAAGACAGAGAACCTGAATGGGAAAGTCAGAGAAAGTTTCCAATCTAGAGGCAAACTCCCTTTTGCAAAAAAATCATGGAGAAAAAAAACCCAACAAAACCAACACAGAATTAAACGTTTTAGAATTTCCCCCCATTGCAAAATTAAACTGGTCTCGAGAATATTTTGTTGTCACTTAGGAGTGCTAACTACAGAATTTCTTTTAGAAACAGGAGACACAACTTGCTTTTGTATCAGTTCACCACCAACCACAAAGGCACTGCTCAAGTGACTTTTAAATCTTATTCTGACTAACCCTCCTCTGTGCATGGCAGGCACTTTCCTTATTGGAAAATGTACAAATGTACAGTGGGCTGACTGAAGGCCTGAACCTTATAAGGAGAATTCTGCCCCAGCCTGGCATTTCTCTGCCCTCTCCAGCCCGTGCCAAGTCCTGGTCAAGGGCTGGGCCACATCAACCACCTGACCCAGCCTCACCAAGCAGGGTCACAAAGCCACATCCAGCCCCTCTGTCCCACAGAACCAGGCAGCCTTAGGCTCTTCAGGCAGAGCTGGGGCACTCCAGTGTGCATTCCTGCAGCCCCAGCACACTCAGGATGAGGTCTCTGCCCTGTGCCCAGAGCCAGGCACCCTGCCCAGGCTGCAGCACCCTGCACCAGCTAAAGTCCAGTCCCAGGCCCCAAAGCATAGGTGCTAAATTAATGGAGTGCCATGGAGGTTTCAAAGTCATTGGGACATGGTCCTTCTAGACTGCTTTTTTTGGATTTCCAAGCTGGTTTAATTGCCAAGGGAGCATCTCCAGAACTCACTCTTCAGGCCATTGCAGTGACCACAAGGACTCCCCAAACATCAACACCCTTCATCCCTAATTGTCTGTTCTCTTCAGTCTAAGTCTGGCTATTAGATCACTGAAAAACCAAGGTTCAAAACAAAATCATCAGGGTACAATTTACAGGAAACATAAGCACCTGATTGACAACAATATTTTTTGGCACTGAATCAGTGCAAACTTCAGCTGCAATGATAAACAAATATACTATGCTTAAGAAAAGCATCCTCACTAATTCTGCATGGTTTGATGTATTAGGATCATTAAATATATAATGGTACACAAAGAAGTTCAAGCACACCCAGGTCCTGAACCTCTTCCATATGAGATCCATCCCAGCTCCAAAAGGCTATCAGCCTAATTTCTCTGCATTGTTCTGATGGGGCCTGAGCAGCATTTCTAACTAGAAAGACAGCATGGCTTAACTCAGAGACTGCTCTACTTCAAGTCAGAGCCTGCTCTGCCTTTCACTTTAAAGAGATGAAATCTCAAGTTCTCTGCTAACAGAGATTGGGTGTTTTCCTACTTAGATTTAAGGTATCTGGGGAGATAGCAACTCAGTAAACAAAGCCATTCTTTTATAAAATTAAATGAGAGTCCAAAGAGGGAAGCAATAGGTTAGAATACGCATCATATAAAATCACTAAATGAAGAAAATAGCACCTTAACCAAGCAAAAAAGTTCAATAAATGTGTACTTCTGGTAAAAGCCACAGCAGACAGGAGAGACACAAAGACAGGAGGCCTGAGCTAGCCAAAGGCTGGCTGCCCAGCTGGGGCTGTCCTGGTCAGGCAGGTCCTCTGCTCTGCCCACCACACCTGGGGTGCATCTGCCTGTCCCACACTGGCTCAAAGGGCTGGCTGCTGCTGGGGGGCTGTCCATCTCTGCCTTGCCAACAGCCATTCCTGCAGGACCAGTAAACATGCAGCTGCATGGTGAGTTGGCCCAGCTCACTGATTAGATACAAAATTAAATGACCAAAATAAACAATCTTTTTTTTTTCTTTTTTTCTTTTTCTTTTTTTTTTCAGCTCTCCCTTGGTTGACTGCACAAGGTGGGGTCAGAATGCAGTGGGGAAAATGGGGGGCCAGGGCAGGACTGCCCATTTCACAGCCAAGCCACAGCCCTGGGGAGTGCATTTAGAGAAACTTCACTGGAACTAAACCACCCACGAATAGGATGAACGGAGGCTGAGTGAAAAGGAAAGCAGCTGATACTAAATATGTGACAGAACAAACAAGGAAGACAACTAAGCCTGAGCTTTAGGACAAAAAAAAAGACCAGTGCCTAAACTTTTTTTCCAACATTGTAAATTAATAGCCTACACACACATGACTAACTGAACAACCCTGCCCACATTCATTCTTTCCACGGCATAGGAAGAAAAGAGGAATTAATCACCTGGGGATCCATCATCTAAATTAAATGCAGGAGAGGGGAGTGGAATTCATGTGACATCTGTGAAGTCCAATATACCCTCTTGGTGCAACGTTTTTAGTAGGTGTCGTTTTTATAAGTATTGGCAAGAATCAAGGACACTCAGTAATAAATGTATTCTCTTGAAATTAAGTATTGCTTAACCACATGTATTCTACAAATATATATTTTAATATTTAGCATACAGTTGGAAAAAAGATGAAAAATTAAACTTCCCCATTCCTGGATTCATGCCCTAGCCAGGAAGTTGTAAGATCACAGCTCACCTAATGAATATTTCTGTACTGAAAGCAAGGTGAAACAGTTTCATAAGAATCCAGAGACCACCAGCCTAGCACAGCACAAAGGTTTATGAGTGTAGCACTCTCTTGAGAAATGAAAGATGCAAAATCAGAACTTGATTCTTCACATGTGTCTAACAGCTATAGACAAAACCTAGAAAGAACAGGAAGGGGAGAAAAAAGGGCATGGCAGTGTATTCCCTTGCATGGATTTTAAGTAGTCCTGATCCCCTGATATGTAATCTAAAGACACTTGGACACTACAAGAAGAACTTATTAAGGTACCCCTCACTTCTGGATGCCTGGACAGCTTCAACATTCAGCTAAATCAACACTGCAAAAACTAAAGGCACATAAAGCAGCAAACCTCAATGCATTCAGCAAGTATCACTGGGAAAAACCTGAGTCTGCACAGATCAGACACTGAGGGTTAGGAGTGCAAGGGTCCAGCTCCAAAGAGTGGGAGTGCATAGGATCTGTTAGATGGGAAGGCACTTGACAGCTGTCACCTCATGGACATCCCAAGATCTTGTTATTTTCCTGCTCAATCCCAGTGCACTGGCTGTAAATGTGCATTGTAGGGACAATCATGATATTGACCTTTTTGTTCTTATCTAGAGAAATCAAATCCACATCAAAGGAGAGTTACAAGACTTACTAAATCAAATTAATTAAACATGGTATTTATTTCAGATTGCTGTTTAACTACCAGAGCGATCTGAAACACCCAGGAATACAAATTCATGGTATGAATTCAACAAGTGAAAACAGGGAACAGCTTACAATTATACCTGCTGCCTTAGCAGTGCTCGTGGACACAGCAGGATGTAACTCCAGTAACTATGTGTTTTCTGATGCTAATTTCATCCCATACAGAGGGAAACTTTCTAGTATATTCACGTCTTCCTTTGGAGTTTTGGCTAAACCTCATCTCTAATTACTTGAAGTGCTCCTAGAGAAGACGATCTAATAAACTATTGCTGGCCCGTGACAACACTCACCTGTTAATTCACACAGAATATTTAAATTTTAGAATTTGCAGTTCTCATACAGCAACACCACGTTGGAACTGGGATCTAATTTATATGAAGATTCAATTCCCCAGCACTTCTAAATAGCTCCGACGTGCCTACTTGTCCCGGAGCCGGGAAGCACGGCCGCACCCGGCGGGACCGCTCCCGCCGCCCGCGGGACGGGAATCCTGCCCCGGGAGATCCTGACCCGGCCCCGTTCCCGGTACCTGCTGCGAGGGCATGGCCGGCCCACTGCCGCGGAGCTGCCTGGGGATGGAGCTGCCGCTGCTGTCCCTGTGTCCCGGTGTTCCGTGTGTCCCGCTGTCCCCGCTCCGCCGCTCCCCGGCCGCTCCGCCCGCGCTCCCGCCGCCCAGGTGCGCTCCCGCGCGTTACTCACCGATCGCTATCGCGGGGGAGTTTCCCCGGGACTCTCCCGCCTCGCCAGGACACTCGCTGTACCCAACCTACCTCCCAATGGCTGCGCTAACTCTGGCACTGCCCCACCGTGACACCTGCAAAGTCGGCGCCCCTCGCTTTGCTACAAGCACGACCAGTTTGAGAGAGAAAAAGCGATTTTTTTTTAATGTTCTCACGTTTTCATGTTTCATTCCATGCCCAGTTGGAATATGGACCGTGTCAAGTCAGGCTTTACTTACTCGTGAGAAAGCCCCTGCCACTAGAGTGCAGAGTTTGTAGGTTAATTTAGGGATCGCACACAGTTGATCGGTTCAGAATTTTCAACTGGAAATCCTGGTTTGGAAATTTCCTTGCAGAAAGGAAAAGATCTGTTAGTCTCAAGGTGGTTTATCCTTGATTCTAGTTTTTGGTAAGTAGAAGTGCTAAAATACCCCAAGAGGGTAAATACCCCAAATATGAGGGAAAGGTGGGGCTGGATTAGTAGGAAAATGTGTGTATTTCTCCAAAGAAATGCCGTTTAGACTCTGAGAGCATTAAAATTTTTCGTCATTGAAGTTTTGCACAGTTGCCCTAATTTCTAATCTTGATTTACAGTTTTCAGTGGATTCCCCATCCACCAAGACTGTATTTTTTCTGTTAAAGCATTTTTCATTTTAAATTTAATAGCACCACATATCTCCTGCTAACTAAGAATTTCATGCCTGTCATCATGCATTGCTACTTCAAGCTCCAGTGCCACTGTAAGGGGAGAGAGACCCTCTGCCAAGAGCACAGACTTATAAGTTTCGAGCTAACAAAGCATCTCTGTTCATCTCCGGGTATCACATAGCAGAGAGGCTCTGATTCCTGTTAATGGAACTCATGAGAATATGCATGGTTCCTGTTTTAAAGAAATACCAGTAACCTGCTATGCTTCCAGAATTATCTGAGTCCTCCTGAGTTGCACATTAATCACACATTTCAAGGCATCTCACTGGGTTAATTTACACCACCAACCAGCTTTATTTTCACTGTTCACAGAAGTGTGTTGTTTAACTGCTGATAAGGCCCCTGTATGCAGCTTGCTGCTATCAAGTTACCTCAGCATTGCCATGCTCAAGGGTTTTTTGAGCTCTCAATGACTTCCAATGCTGCCTGAACAGCTCTCCAGCTGCTGGAGTTGCAGTGCAGTAGCAGCCTCCCTTTGGGACTTCAGGTTGCCTCTCTGATGAAGGAAAAGACATTAAAAAGAGTATTTCTGACACGGTAGTTAAAGCAAAAAACCAGTTTGCAATATGACCTTTCTTCATCGAAGCAAGATCATGCCCTGTAATTTGAGGGGGCCTATTAACACATCCCTGTGGCTATTTTGATGGTTTGGGACACACCTTTCACTCTTCTTTCAGCTGCTTGAAAATTGGGAAATGGGTTCCAATAACCACAAAATTCAGCTGTGCATGGTAAGGGATGTGGACAACCTGATCTTGTGTGGACAGGGAGAGCATTACTGTCCTGTGATGTTTTTAGCTGTGATGGGAAACAAACCTCCCCCCTTCCTTAAAACACTTTTGCTCCAAACAAATCTGGTCTGAAGATCAGCAGTGAAACCAATTCACCTCTTTTCTTGTCAGCTGGAAATATGATCTTCCTTCCCTGCCAGCCTCCTGGCAGCACCCAGGGTGCTCCATGCTCTGCTGGATCTTTCTGTAACTAAACCTCACTTGAGAAAGCTGGTGGTGCTCCCCTGCCTCCCTGATCTGCTGTTGGCCCCCCTCTCCTCTGGTGACCATTCCACAGTGTCACTGCAACCACTCATCCTCATCAATCCCTGTTTCTCTGCAGCTCCTTGGGCTGCCTCCACTCCAGGCACCCTTGGTGCTGAGACCAAGCTAATAAACTGGGCTGCTTTTGGCTGGCTCTGCCAAACCACAGCACTCTCAGCTCCAGAAATGCAGGGCTGAAATACTTGAGCAGACCCACTCAGGGCCAATAGAGGAGAATTTATTAGTCTGGGCTATGCTTCACCTCTCATATTCCCCAGCGAGGCCTGTCTCATCTGTTTTGAGCCTCTGCAGCACAGACTTTTTCACTTGTTGCTGAGCCTGTTTATGCTGTTGGATTACAACTTCCCAGTGTTTTTCTTGTTGAAAGAGAAGTAGCCAGAAGACTATAGAAAGTAGCTACAAGTAGGAATCTGTATTACCATCTCTGGGCCTCAGACCTTTAGGAACTGGACCTGAAATAATAAAACCCCCATGTATAAATACTGACACAAACCTTGAGTAATTATTTACATCTGCAAACACTTTCAAACAGATTAAGACCCTTTTTCTTCACTCTGTGCAAAAGCTCCAGTGAACAAAGTTTTCAGCAGGAATGCTGATGGAGGCTGCAACTTTGTACAAATCCAGGCTGAATTCTCCCCTGTGATCCTTTGCATCAGAAACCTGATCCCGCCACCTGTGCACACTTACTGACATGCCAACCTCCATGTTAAAAATCAAAAGGTTCAGAGGTTGAATCAATGTTTGCATAAAGCACACTGAAATCTTTTAAACGCAAAAGGGGAAAACACAATTGCTTAGAAGTTCTTGCCTAGTTTATGAAGAATTATGTGAAATTAAGCAGCTGATGATTCCAAATAACTTTCCCAGCTCTCTCCTAGCTGAGAATCCTTCAGAGCAAGCATTTAACTCTACTAGTTATGAAATATTTTAGTTTCAGAAACTAACATCAAGTGATGTACTTATGATGAGAGTTAAATTCCAGTGTATATTGCAATGGCCAAGTGATGAGCTCAGCCAGCAGGACCTGAGAGCAGGGCGTTATCAGGACAAGTCCAGCACAGAGCCTTCAGTGTCTCATAGCCAAACTCTCTGTGCAACCACTAAATGATGTTTGCTGAGGAAGAGACTTTTAGAGAGAAAAAAAGGATTTCACAACTTAGATTTCAGTGAAATAGCAGAGTACTTTCCAGCTGAAGTCTCTAAGCAGTTAATACACCTTTGTTACAAACAACTTCTGCAGCCAGAAGATTTTACTACCATTAAAGTTTTTGCAGCACTAATCTTTGTCCCCTGAGGGTTTTTTGGGAGAAACATGAAACTGTTTCCTCATCCTCCTTGTCCTGCTCTCAGCTGGAGCCTGTTTTTTTCCATTCCCATCGTAACCTTTGGGTTTAGCTGACACCTTCCCTCCTCTGCCACAGATGCTGGGTGGGGTCCACACACTTCATTACAGAAAGCTGCTATAATTCAGTCCGTGACTATTATTTTTTATTTTCTCCTTTTATCAAATGCAGGTTTAACATCACACTTTCTTGACATTACCTGTTGTAATTCTGTCCACCATCTGAGATTGCAGCCAGTTGTCTCCTCCTACAGAGCTGCAGGACAGAGCTTTATTGCACAATGTCCATTCTATTTGAAAATATTGCTACAATGCCTAGACAAACAATTACATGGAGATACTCTGCTGTTCAAATTAGACACTCTCTTTATCTCATTCAGTTTTGATGTACTGTGAATTTGAAAACAGAGTTTCTGGCTTGCTAAGTTTTGCTTTATGCTGTAAGGGAGATTTTCTTTGCACACACACATTATTAATACATTCTGATAACAAATCCAAGGTGGGCTCATCCTTCATGCAGCAGAACACTTTGGTCCTGTCTCTCCACAGCCAGTCCCAAATCTGTGTGAGCTGCAGCAGCTGCTTCTGCCCTACACAGCCAAACTGCCCAAAGGCAAGGAAAGGTTCCAGGGTGGATAATCACTGAGGCATGAGGGTGCTGCTCTGACAGGCCATCAGCTCCAGCCCAGAGTGGTGAACAGGAGTAACTGTGGTGCAGGAGCAAATGGTTCAGTTTCCTCCTCAGGAGACATTTGTTGCTGCTGCTAGTGTCCAGCAGTCCAGGATGATGACTCCAATAAGCTCAGGAGGTGCTATAAATCACTATGTGTCATTGATGTAACTGAGCCAAGGCATGCTCCTTGCAGTGTTTACTGATCATATCCTTTTCTCACCTGACTTCATTAAGAGCCAGATGCTCTTAATGTGGCACAGGTTTGGGAGAACATTGTCATATCTACTGCAGAAAGATAAGACTAAATTTATCAACATATTGACACCTTCAGATATTTTCTAGAGGTCTTATACCTGGAACAATGTGGGTAGGTGATTCTAGCCCAGCTTTAAAATGAGCTTGCTACATCAAAAATCTGTTGACATATCAAATGCATCATTTAGATCCAAACAATTCCAGTAGTTTCCTCTTTAATTTGATGCTGTAAGACAACTTATTTATACAGTCTAAAAATTGTATTTTTCAGGGTTCAGGATAAAAGAGAAAGTTAGAACCTTATCTGCTGCTGATTACAGGAAAGATATGAAAGATGAGTTATCTTAAAATTTCCTATCTACCTTTCAGTGCAGTAGTTGGACTTGGTTCAATAACAAGATTTCAAATTGTTCCTAAACCTTCATTGTTAGGGGGAAAAAAACCCTACAGCAAAACAGGAAAGACCTGTTTCAGGAAAGGCTGTTGTGTCACTGAAAAATGGCTCATGGAACACCTGACTCTGAAATATGCTTATTTATTATAAATAATTTCCATGGCGTCACATTAACAAACATAAAAGGTCACGAACTCCAGTATTTGAAGAAAATGTGTTTGACATCTGGGATCTGGCAGAAGTTCCTCCTGTGGGATAGATTGTTTGTGCAGAGCTTTATTGAAGAATAATATTAAGAATGAATTACGAAATATTAGTGTAACCTAGTAAGAAATGATTGTATTTTACAAGCCAGAGACATACTAGATGTTACAGAACTATTTCTGATGTAAAAGCACATCAAGGAATGCTAGCTGTGAGCAGTTAGCAGTGAAAATCTGTGGGGCTTAAAAGCTGCAGCTAGAAATGGACTGAAGGGAGAAGCCCAAATGCAGGCAATGGCTTAAATGTACATCTGTGTTTTTGTACAGCCCTGCTCTGTGAAGGCAGTGAGGAGGGAATTGGCAGGGAGCCTCAGGAGCTGAAGGGAAGCTGTGGGGAAGCCAGGCCACCCCTGTGCCCCCAGGCAGTGAGCTGGGCAGATCCCCAGCCCAGGCATCAGACACCTTCCTGGGGCTGGGGGCAGTGAGACTGGCACTCCACTTTAGCCTCTCTTCCCATGCCAGTGAAAACCTCACAGCCCTTTCCCACCTGGGCAGGGCTCCCTGGGCTGTTTGGGAAGCCCAGTCTCCCAGGGATTTGCTCTCCCAGTAGGATGGGATCATGCCACCCCATGGGGCACTTCTGGGGTGTCTCCCCAAACACTGTTAGAGTCCCACTTGCTTGTGATACTGCCCAGAAATGTCTCTTTCAGTGGGGAAGAGGGGATGGAGGCAGCTCTCCCTGTCCTCCCAGCTGGCTCAGTGCCTGGCTCCCTGACTGGCCAAGCAAAGGGCAAACACCTGCCTGGGCCCTTTCCTCCCCTTTCTCTTTTTGGGACCAGGGCTGCTGCCTGCCCTGTATTTTCACACCATCATCTCTCTAGAGCCTGCTCAGGCTGGCCTGTCTCCCAAAAGCAGACACAGGCCTGCCTGAGGATGAGCAGATGTTCCTGTCCCCAGGAAGAAGAGGCCAGCCAGGTGTCACCAGCACACAGAGCAAGGGCAGCACACAAAAGATCCTTTCTGAAAGGGAATCAAGAAAAAGGGCCAAAAGCACAAAAATAATTTACTGTTTCCAGTTGTAAAAAAACCTTTTTCTTTTCTTCTATTTTCAAGTGAAAGCAAACTTCATTTACCTTACTGGAATGGGGTGATGACAAAAAGCCATTGTAGAAATCACTGCAGTTTAAAAGCTCCTGGCCCCACTGAAGCGAGGGAGCTGGGAAGAAAATCCATGGGGGCCAGTGGCTGGTTGCTCACAGAAGCTGGAATGCTGCTCTTCCATCAAAAATTGCTTGGTTCAAAAGAAGAACACACACTAACCTCCAAACTGCAGCTTCGAGCCCATCCCTCTGGGTAAGTTAAGGTACTTAAAGCCATTTAAGAAATTACATAACTAGAAACAGAAGTTAGCAGTCTGCTCTACCCTAATTTAACACTTTAACCCAGCTGCAGGTTGTTTTTCTGTATTCCCAGCAAGCACATCAGAAAACAGCACTCCTAAGGTTCAAGAAATAAGGGAAAACCAATCTGCTGCCCACGTTCCCAGCCTTTCCTGTGCAGGACTGGTGCTCCTCAGCCTGGTACCCAGAGCCACGGGGAGGCAAATGTGCTATAGACACAACCCTTGCTGGTATCACTAGGGGTTGTAGGGCAGAGTAAGGATGCACACTTCACCACAAAGCTGAGGATTTGCATGTTTAACCTCTGTTTGGTTACATAAATATTCAGAGAGGAGAGAACATACAGCCCTTGAGAGACTGCTGTGCCAAACAGACTGAAATGGGCTACATCTTGATACATCTCAATCATCTGAGTGGATGGGTGCAGGTGTCACAAACCAGTGTTTTACCAGAAAGTTTAACAATTGGAAACTGCAGGTTATTTGTTCTTTGCAGTATTTTCTTGAGAGATAATTTTCAAGAATCCTGAGTCAGCACCAGTAACTGTAGGTACAAATATTTGTTTTTGGGACACAGTATCTTTGCTCCTCTATTTACCTGCACTCCCCAAGCCCAGAAGTTTTTATTTATATATATATATATATATATATATATATATATATATATATACATATATATATATGTGATCAAGGCTGGCTTTCCCTGGTGAGCAAATACCCACGTGCCTCAAGTATCTTCAGTTGTCACTATTGCTTTAACTCTTAGTTCTATAAAGACTAGATTGTATGATAGCAAGGAATTAAAGGGTGAAGGGTTAATTATTTTTTTCAGCTCCAGGATTTAACTTCACATTAAAACCACATGCATTTGTATCCAAGTATAATGAAAAGTGTGGTAGAAGACAGAAGGTGCAGTCATACAAGCAAGCAAGGATTTATCAAATTAGTTTTTCAAGATCTTAGAAAACCTAACCAAACACTTCTCAGCCAAAGCTGTGGCTGTTCCTTTGCTTAAATTGACATGGTGGTCCCATGAGTGACAAGGGCACTCATTAGCAGGTAGATGGAGGGAGTGTTTCAATACTGGATTTTAGAGGGCCTTGATGATGATTTTGGAATGGCACGGTAACTGAACTGTGCCAGAGCCCAAGAGAGGAGGAATAAAACAGGCTAGACAGAGTGAAAACAGGAGGTAGAAGTGCTGTAAAAGATCAGCAACCAGCTGCCATTCAGAACAGTCCTTACAAACAGTGGCACAGACTATAAACACCATTGTGAAAGAGCTGAGATCACACTTGCTGTCCCAATGAGTTACTGGCGTGAGAAAGTGCTCACCTGTATGAGACAGGGAATGCTGCCTGACTTCCTGGAAAAAACATGTAGGCTCATTTTTTCCATCACTGGTTTGGTTATGTGCAGGCTGACACTGAGGACAGTTTAACAACATTCAGCAGTACTTGCAGGCCTGAGGAGGAACTGGTGCCACCAAAAACAGAGAGGGAGGAGAAAGCAGGAGTTCTGGTACACAGAATAGAGCCCATGGGACTTCTCAAGGAAATACAATTCATAGCTTACCCTTAAGGAAGTGCAGCAGGTTAAATCCCTGCAGGGTGTCAGTTTTATAGCCCAGCAAAACTCCATCTGTCCAGCAGTGCAGTGTCCTTTACCAGCTGGCTGGATAGCACTGACAGAAGATTAAGTACAACCTACTTCAGGTTTGCCCACATTTGTGAGTCAGCTTTGGAGAGACCATTTCCTTATCCACAGAGCTTGGCTGGGAGGACACTGTCTGAACAGATTGCTCTTGCATAGAAAAGAGCAGTAAAGGGGAGGGGAATCACACTATTCAGTCCCATGTGCAACCCCATGTCAGACACACATGGCAGAATGTGTAATAACAATCTCAAAAGCAAATTCTAAACAAATAGAGAGAGAAGGATAAAGTGGCTCAGGTGTGGAAACCCCATATTGGGCTACTTCAGCTGTACATCAACAGCAAAGTCAGAGCAGCTGTGTTTTGTGAAGTGTCCATTCTCTACCACATTCAATGGAAAACCAGCCCCTTGTTACCTTCACTCATCAGGCCATTCAACAAGGGCATCCCAGAGAGGACTGCACAACCTTAAATCTTTGATCAAGGGTCACACCTAGTTTCTCATTTTCTTTGAGTAGTTCTAGAGAGTTGTTTTCTTCTCTTGAAAAGAAACTTTGCAGCTCAGCATTCCTGCACTTGGCCTCTCCTCTTTCAGTTTGCATGTGCACTCATTTCAGTGAGCATGTGATTCAGAATTAACGAGTTTGCAGGGTACTGAAGGGAAATGAGGCGTCCTCATGGTACTGGAAATGAGCAGCAGCACTTTGAGTGCATATCAGCTTTCTGAGTGCCTTGTAAATCATCACAAGCCCAGTGACTGGCGTACTACCTACCTCACTTTGCAGCAAATTATTTGAGTGATAAGAAGGTGAGACAGCAACGGTGTGACATAAGTTCCTTCACTTTCCACAAAGCAAACCAGAGCCAGTTCTGGCTGTCCTTGCAAATTGCTGAAATAAGAACATTCCACCTGCAAAACACAAACCCAACCAGCAAACTCAAGCCTCATTAGGTATGGGTCATTGAGTGTCATGTGGGTAGAAAAGCCTTTGTTGTACTGAAGTCATAAGATACGTAGTGCAGGTGGGATGAGAACTAGCCACTGGTTAATGATTTATATATGAGGAAACCAGTTCAGTCTAAATTATCTTATATTAACACTACTTGTTATGGAGACAAGTTTATTCTGCCAGTTGGAAACCAAATTCTGGCCAGAGCTTCCCAGTCACTGTACAAACCCCTGCCTTCACTGGCTGGACAGCTGGGACCATGTATGGCACCATGTCAGGCTGGGAGGGGAACTCATCTCCTGGGATTCTCTGGGAACACTTCCAAGGCATGCAGCCTGTACACCCTCCTGTTCACCCTCTGGATAAAGCATGGCTGGTGCTTGAGGGGGAGCTGGGCAAGGGAGCCACCCCCACCCTCAGCAGCAGTGACCTATTCCATCCTTCAGTGAAATTGCAGGGGAAAGAAATGCCTCACATACGTCAAGCTCCTAGTACAGATAAAGTAGTATTACACAAAACATTGACTTGAGCTTTATCACACAAAACCCCACCAGGAAATGGAGGTAAAATATACACATGTATCTCCAAAAATGGGCAACTGACAACATAAAAACTGTGAAAGAAAATTAGCCTCTGGAAAATTAATTGTATTTTGCTTTGAAGTTTTCTCTACTACTGCCTGTGTGTTACTAGTGTTTATGGCCAGTAGGTATACCAGTATCACTGATCCTCATTCACCTTGCTTCCCAAACAGGTTACATAATTCTGTCATGCATACTTGCAGTGATCTTGTAAAAACACCCACTAAACCAGTTAATGATCAAAATAAACTAGAATTCAATTATAAATTTTGTTAGCAACATATTTATTTTTAAAAACCCTTTAAAATAGTCCCTATTGGTGTATTCAATGCAAATTGTTCACGAGCTGTAGAACAATGCAACACTTAAAAGCTCATTTTCTGCTAGAAATGAAGTATTGAGTATAAGCTAAATGGACAGGATGAGGGACATTGAAACTATCCTTTTAAAATCACAGTACAAAATTATTATTAACAAAACCAACCAACCAACAAAAAAACCCAAACCAAAACAAAGCAAACCCAAAACAAAGCAAACCCAAAACAAAACAAAACAAAACAAAACAAATAAACGACAACAACAACAAAAAGAAAAAAAAAAAGAAAGGAAGACTTCAAACATAGTATATTTATTAATCCAGGCAGGCTGCAAGTATGAGTTAGGGAACTGTTTCACAAGGAGCATCCTCTGAGCTGGGCAGTGAGTCCTCCTCCTTCCACCTGTACTGGCTGCAGGATGAACTCTTGGTGTAAGGTGGTACTAAATGTGCTACACCTAAAATTGTACTTAGAGGTTTCTGGTATCCAGTGCATCTCATTAGGTGACAGATTTGCCAGGGCATCATTTTTTTGACAACTGATTCTGTGTTCAAAAACATGAATGCTACAGTGCTCCCCTGCCCCCTTTTTTATTGAAGTGACTGTTACTATTTCCCAAGCAGAGCTAAAATACATGGTACAGCAAGAGAGATCTGTCTCAAAGATCCTGCACACTGAGAGCATTCTTCAGGAATTTTACATTATCTTGGTGTGTCTCCCCCTTGCTTCTGGCCATGCCTGCCTCTTTCTTGGCTCGACCATCAAACAGCCATTGTGTCTGAGTCCTGATAAGGATCAACTGTGCTTAATCCTGCTGTGGGAGACAAGGATGTTAGAGGTCAAGGAGTGAATTCTTCCTTTTACAGATGTTGTCTGGGATGTTTTAATTTCAGAGCTATAAATAGGCTTCATGGGCACTTATCTTTCTAAGGAGATAATCTCCTTTTTAATATTTTTGTGTTTCTGATTGAATGTTTTTGTCCATGTCAATGACATCATAACCAAAGAATTGAAGGTTAACTAATCAGCAAGCTCTTTTTTATTAACTTTCTGGTTCAATTATAATTGTATCCCTCTCTAATTCTCTTGCATCCATGGGTATGACTACACTGCTGTGAACCAGCTGCTGTCACTTTACACCATTGTTAACTCCCACCAAATCAGACTGGGAAATTCAGTGAGCACAACCCTGAGGAAAGGCAGAGGGATACACTAAATCTTCCTGCATGTAATATATGTTGGCAGGTAACAGCTTGATCCTTTTGATTTTGGTAATCTTCCATTTTCCATTTATACAGATGTATAAATGCAGTGAAAATTTTTATAGACATTATGATGTAAATCTCCACTTGATATCATCCAGAAGCCAGTGAAATGACCTCTCCTTCATCTCTGTGTCTCTATGAGCTTTGTTTCTTCCTCACTGACCTGGTGTGTAGATTTGGGCTAGCAGGTGCTTCTGGTCACTGTAGGAGCCCAGGGATCTCTGTCAGGCAGGTGCTGTTATTTTGGAAGCAGTCAGTTTTTCTGTCCCCCTGCCCTACTTGAATTGTATCAGATGTCAGGGTCATAAGGAATATTTTTAAATTATGAATTATATTCCAGTATTCTTGGGGATACTGATTTTTATAAAAAATCTATGTAATCTTGGCAGGCCTTCTTCCTTCTTGTTTGCATTTGACATAATCTACAAAGCAAGTTTCCTGACCAAAATGTTTCTGAAAAACAGGAATTTCTCATGAAGACTGCGGAACTCTGGTCCTGGATTTTTGAATTGTGTTTGCATTATGTGTAGGCAGCCAAGAAACACCATGCTTTGAAGATTTTTGTCAAAAACTAGCCTTTGTAGCTATGGTTTCACATGTTAGTTGGAGAACATGTGCAGAAAGTTGCTGATGAACAATCTCCAGACTAAGGTCCCAGTCTGGACAAGCACATTCATGGAACACTGCAGAATCTCGAGGATGTCAACATAATCCCTCATAGGTTACAGAGAGGAACAATTCCAGTGAATGATGTGACTATGCAGAGATTTGGGTGTAGCTTCATGTTTTAACAAAATAGAATCTAGTACCTGGGCTGGCCTTTGAAGAGCAGGAATCAGTAACCACTCATGGAAACACATCAATGAATGTCTTGAAATACCAGAAGAAATCTTGAAATGTTTAAGGTTATCTCAGGAAATCTCAAAGAACCCAAAGATGGTGCCCACAAAGAAAGAGATACTGCAATCATGCTATTATTTATTTACAGGAAAAAAGCTTTCAGCTCTACTCTAAAAATAATACATATCTGCTTACATTTATACACTGACACTGAGATTTGAGACTTAAAATAAAACTGGGTTAATCAAGACCAGAGGTAAGGTGTTTAGTGATCACTGATTTTAGCATAGTGATAATCACATTGAACTCTCTCTGACTTTGGGCCACATACTCTTTGCAAATTGGAGAAACCTCATCCAAGGTTTGTAAAGCCTAAGGGTGTACTGCATGAGCATGTCCTTATCAGACTTCTTAAAAAGCCTTGAGACTATCAAGCCAACACAATAACAGATGCCATTTCCAGAAAAACTGGGACCTAGAAGAGCATGTTTCACCTTCAAAACTGAGGAGTTGTGGGGGTTTAAAAATCCTATTCATGAAGCCAGGCTCTACCAGCAGGCTGGGCAATCCCTTCAGCCATTCACAACTAATGCTTTGCTGTGAGAGTGCCTAGAATTTGGCAGTGCCTGCATCTTCAGTGAAATGCATTAAAAACTTGCACAGGTGATGGTTGCAGAAGAACACGATGGTGAAATAATTGATCTGCCCTGGATATGAGAGGAGCAATTGAGGTCAGTCAGGCCCTAAAAAAGACAAATAGCCTACAACTGATCTCCAAAAAGCAAGGGTTATATAGTGCCAGAGAAGAAGGGGAGTTCACTCAGCATGTGCTTATGCACTCAGCGTGACCATAATGAGATCATTTGTCCAGGACAAACCACAAAGGGAAAAAGAGTGACCTCTGGGATATGGGAAAGGGAATTGAATATTTCAGGAGCTCTTCATTGCTGTGCTTCCTGTAGATCCCTTTGTTACTCAGATACATTCCTCAATTCTTACACTGAGCTTACTGCATCATTATTTACTTCCTGGTGTAAAAGTTGTACCCAAACTCCCCCTCCTGTGGCTTCACCAGTATTAGTTGAGCTGCCCAGAGGGATCAGTTTGCAAACCACTAGAGGAATCTCAGAAGTCTGAGCTAAGAATGGGAATAGGTGAGATTTCCACAGCTGATGTACACAGTTAAAAACTTCAGTTACACTCTGCACTGAAGCAGGTGAGGAAAGGGGCAGGTGCAGGTAGCAGGCAGCTATCACTGACATCCCACACAAAAACCTCTGGACCATTACACTCCCTTCAGCACATCACCTTTCTGAGGCAGGCTTCCTGCAGAATCTCCAAAAGTCTAGTTAAGGCCATCATCCTCAGTCTTCATGCATGGCACTTGCTTTGGGGTTGAGCTATTCAAAATTGGTTCAAAGACTTAAAACAATAAAATGTAAGGGGTGTAAACCACTTGTCTGGGCTTGTGTCAGATGAGGAAACAGAATTTGCTTGTGCCATGCTGTCTTACAGCTGTTTGACTTCCCAATGCAGAGCAACACAAGCACTTCTGTAGCTTCTGTAAATTCTCTTGCATACAGATAGGTATGCAGTGCATTACACATGCACAAGGAAGATTCCAAGGACACTTGTTATCTTTTCATTGAAAAGCTCCATCATGCAGATTAACACCAGCTGAGGGTTTTGTCCATCCAGGATAAAAATTTATTTTGACAATAATGCCTGTCAGGCATGAATAACATTAGGGCATACTTTTATTCCTTTTTTTTCAGCATCTTTATGTTATGACATTTTCATTGTGCTCTAACAGAGCTACCTGCTGTGGAAGATATTCAGTAGCACATTCTGTGAATAAGCCAGACTGGAGAACTTGCATGATCACAAATTGTACTGGTTGTATTGTTTTGCCAACTCTAGACAGAGAAAAATTATTATGCAAGTTCTGCTGATGCTGAAACCATGTTTATGAGACAATAAAAGATGGATTTTCTGAAGGCTAATTAAAAAAAGTAAATATGAATACAAGCCCCCAGCTGAAGAAGAGAGAGCTTGTATGAATGGCCCTGGACATTACACTCAGTGATGGTGGGTGACCAGGTTCTCAAAAGAAGTTATTTTTAACAAAGTTATTGTAGTCAGAGAAAATCATCAGTTGAAAAGCAGTTCTGTGGGATCCAGGAAACTCTTGGGTGAAATAACATTTTGTTGTTTATGTCAAAAAAGTTAATTCCCTAAATATATCTCCAAGTCAAATAAGCTGGATGATAGGCTGGTCCTTCTGGCACCTAACCCAACTAGCAAGAACCAATTTGTCCATTTATCAGAATATAAATATTCTAATATTCTTCTCCTTCCCAATCATTGTGATATGTATCAAAGATTGCTGCCATATCTGCTTTCTTTTACCTTTATTCTAATTACAACACTTGCAATAAGTGCTGTACAAACATATAGTGCAGGGCAGTTTTTCTGCATATCAAACAGATATGACAGCTGACAGGCAGGAGAGGCAAAGAGCTGTCCCTTCCCTGCTTGGCAAGGGATCAGCCCTGCCAGCCTGAGCAAGCAGAGCCAGAGGGAAGCCACACACACCCAGAGCAGGGTCTGTGCCTATGCTGGTGCTGGTCAAAATACTGAACAGTAACCACAGGGCAAAATTCTTCATCTTAGTGGTTTAGAATAAAGAGCAGACCTGGAATTCTGTCTGCTTTTGGCTTCAAATTTCTGTCTGTCCTGGCCTCAAAGAAGTGCATGAATATATGCAGCAGTTGTGAGTTTACATTTTTAACTTTCATGTTGTAAAAAACCTGACATGCATAGTCCTCTTTTTTTATTTGGTGAGAATTGCTGTAATATTCAAGTCTGCAATGATCTATTGAAAACAGACCCCTGACTAGGAAACAGAGAGTTTAGATGTTATAAACTGCTAGTAATTTATTATTTTGAGATTGGCATATATTTTGGCAAAGTTTAAGTTGGCTGGAGTGATAGTGAGTGATGAAAGATGTTATGGCGGTTGAGAAGTGGCTGAATTCCTTTGTTTCCAGACTTTTCACTTTTTTTTTTTAAGGCGCAGAATGTTTATATAGAAAGTGCAATATTGTTTTATGAGTACTTGCTGGACCCTGCTAAAACCAAGCACTCAAGCTCTACTCTTTTAACAGAGTGTTTTGTTATGGAATTCCTCTGGGTTTTGATGTTTCTAAATTAGGGTTAAATTGGGTTGGTATGTGGGGGCCAGGGGAGCACAGGCCAGAAATGACAAACTGTCTGATGTCTAGCAGGGTCTAAACATCACTCCAGGAAGTGATGTGGTGGCAGGAAGACAGGACTCCTCAAATGGGCATAAAGAAGACATAACATAGGGGCATACAAAGAGAGGAAGAGGGGATTTTAAACACTGGGAAAACTGTCAGCATTTTAAGAGTTGGACATCTTCAGTGCAAGACCCTGCCTGCCCCTCAGCTGCTCTCTGGTCCACCAGAGCCTGCAGGTTTCCCATGTTTTATTTTCATAATCTGGCATAGGAGCACTTTTAGTCCCATAGTCATAAATTAGCATCTTTCCTGATCATCTCTATTTTTCCCTCCAAGACTGTGGTACTTGATGAGCCATGATACACTCAGGAAACAAATTCTTGTTTCTGATATTTCTCTGCCCATTTCCTCTGCATTTATCTCCTCCAAGTCGACTGCTCATAAAACTCATTGGCTTTCTGCCTTCAGCTTGGCTCACTAAACCCTGGAGTCAGCCTCCAGACTTTTTGTTTTTACAATGAAGGACAGAGCTTTGAGCCACAGCATCCTGGGATGTTGTAGCAGAACCTTTAAACCATTAAGAAACAGAAGCTGCTAAACTCAGTGTTGCATTGCTGAGAGCATCAGGGCTTCCTTCAAGCTGAGTACAAGGAAAAAGAGCAGAGTCTCTACCAATTCACAAAGCTTGCTAGGAACAAGAGTCAGTTTTCTGATTGTGTCATGCACTCCGTGTTGTAATAACTTTCCAAGTCTTTATTCTCCCATGTAATACTCCACTTTAATGAAGACCTCACATTGCTACTCTGCT
Source organism: Erithacus rubecula (assembly GCF_903797595.1). Taxonomy (NCBI): domain Eukaryota; kingdom Metazoa; phylum Chordata; class Aves; order Passeriformes; family Muscicapidae; genus Erithacus; species Erithacus rubecula. The sequence goes on from NC_136688.1 coordinate 45,036,993, forward strand.
CCTAGTTGTCCGCATTATAATCTTTGTGAACTCCTTCTCCCAAGTAGCACTGAGCACTTCCATTTCTCAAAAGACAAAGCAAAGGTTATCCTTCCTGTCCTAGCAATGCTGGAGAGCCAATAAGCCAGTAAGGAAAAACCAAAGCAAAAGAGCTTGCTTCAGATAAATTTAAGAACAAGGCGTATAAACACTCATCTCTATTTAAAAAAGACCAAAGTGCCAGTGTCTTCAACATGCATTATAGCTTCCAACTATACAATTTTAAAGTCTTTTTCAAACTATTCAACATATATATAGATTTAACTTAGCACTGAGAGGCCTCAGCTGGAATACTTTTTACAGTTTTGGGCACTGCGCTTCAAAAAAGATGTGAACCAACTGGAGAGAATCCAGATGAGAGCAACAAGAATGATCAAAGGTCCAGAAAATGTGATGTATGAGGAAAGAACAAAAGAATGGGGTTTGTTTAGACTAGAGAAGAACAGTCTGAGAGGAGACATGACAACAGTCTTCAGACACGTTAGGCTGCTGCAAAGGGGAAGATAAACTGTTCTCAATTTCTACTGGAAGTAGGCTAAAAAGCAACAGATTACAATGGTGATTCAGATTAGATTTCAGAAGAAACTATCTATTGGTTACAGCAGTTATACCTGAGAAGACAATGCCCATGGAAACTGTGGGATCCCACTGTTTGAGACTGGGGTACTGGTACAGACTGGTCTGCTTTGTGGTAGAAGCATGAATGAGACTGGTCCTAGTCCTTTTCAGCTACTTGCCCCCAGGTTAGAAGTGTAGGAGAGAGATTGCAATGGAAAAACAATGCATATTTTCTGAAGGAATGTGGACAGGTCTGACCTGAGTGGTTGTTGAACAGGAGATTAATTTCAGCCATAACTACACAGTTAGTATTACTACCTTGTGGCCATTACAAATTGTTTGCAACTATCACACTCAGGAAAAAAGGGAAAAATAAGATTCTGATTCTTATCTGCTCTAAAGTCCCTACTTATGCTGGACACCATTCTGGCAGTGGAGGCCTGTGTCAAAGATCTTGAGTGTAAATAAGCATAGAATCCTTAATGTTGTAAAACACACCATCCAGTGATAGATTTCTATGAACTCTGTTATATAGAAAGATTTAATACAGAAAGGAACCCAAACATGTGACACTTTGTCAGAAAGCAAAAGATTACATAGCACAACATGTTTTTTGGAATGAATTTACAATTAATTTTAACTATAAAATAGAATGAAAAACCAGGTGAAACTAAGACAAATGCAGGGTGAATTCAAACAAAGTGCCTGACTGATAATTCCAGTGATAATTTGGAATGCAAATTAGGACTTCTGAGGTCCCTTGTTTCAATAGGTGGGTTTTTAGTTTCTATTTCTGCTTGTTTGTCTGCTTTTCATTTATAATGAAAAAAAAAATTAACAAGGCAAGATTGCAAAAGCCAGCTTTTTCCTCAGTTTTTTTGGTGCTTTCTGCTAAGCAGCCTTGGAGCTACAAAGGTTCACAGTCTTTCACATAGACTCATGCCCTAAAAGTGTTTACAGTGAGAAGAAGAGTCCTTAAAATACATGACCACACAGAGAATCATATGGAATCTTCAGAGGTTGGCATCCTGTTTGGGACTGTGCATGAAGAGGCCTCCCTGCTCAGACAAGCACAGGTCACTGGGTCTGTGGAAATAGTGATTTGGTCTGGAGCTGCTATAGGTACTGGCTTTTGAGGAGGGAGCTCTGAGGGGAGGAACTGTCTCTTTTGGCTGGATGTGTCCAGGGCTGGAGGCTCAGAAGGAGTACTGTGATACGAATATCCTGAGCCGGATGACAGAGCTCCCTCTGAAGTTGATGACGGTGTTGACAGTGATCATCTCCAAGTCCAACTCCACCGTGCGGGGCCCCTTCACGGGGCGGGTCATCACCAGAGTGGCACTGATTGGTCCTGTTTGCTGTGCAGAAAACAAGAGAAAGCAAGTGAGATTGCCAAAACTAGCTCTTCAAAACCACTGTCTCACTACTGTCTTCAAGCAGCAAAAATAGGTGTTTTCTGTTTCATTGTTTGAAACCACTGCATTTGATGGGACAGAGTTTCACTTCGGAATTTGGCTTCTTTTCAGTGTGAGCTATCGCCTTCTACAGTTTGTAAAGCCTTTGGGAACCCTGCACATTAAAGTAACTATTGAACATAGACACTTGATATTGCCCAAATAAGAAAAAAGATTAAAACATGGATTTAAGGTATAACCAAAATACCATTTTGTTTGTTTGTTTGTAGTTTGATGTAAAGAACAGTGTTACTGTGAAGCAGTGGACACCCAGAAGGGGTTTTGTTAACTGAACCTGGAGAACAAGTGTTCCCATGAGAATGGGGTCTGGGTTTGTGGTATACTGTGTATGTTAATAGCACAAACCTTAGTCTCCAAAGAGAGCTATGAATGTGAAATGGTACTCCAGAAAACCAGTCCTTTATTAAATAGAAGCAGACCTTTGCAGTATCTAACCAGAACAATGGATTATGTGCATTTAAAAACCAAAGACGCTGATGCTAAAACTAACTGTGATTTGTTTTCCATTGGGAACTTATATAGACAGAGTGGGTCCTGTTTTACCTGTCCAGTTTTACCTCAAAACTGGGTTTTTGTTACCTTTGATCAGAGAAGGCTGACACAGTCCTGAGGAGGTGCTGGCATGCTGCCTGGTCTGTGCCAGGCTGGGTCCTGTGCCTCAGCAAGGGCACAGTGTCCCTGTCACCAGCCATGCCCTCCCACTGCCTAGGGAATGGGAACTCTGGAACAATGGGGGCTCGGGCAATGGGGTGGGTGCTGGGGTCTCAGCATCTGCTAGGTCAGCCCAGATGAGGGGAAAAGGTCAATGGGACCAGTAATGACTTTGCAACAGGAAAGCTCTTTGTGAGATGTGATTGTAATGGGACTGGTTGTCAATTCAGGATTATGAAACCTTTTCCTTTTCTTACAGTAGGAATCTGAGGTTCCTGTGAGAAATGTGTCCTGGAATCTATCCCACTACCCATGTCAGCAAGGGATGGGAACCTTCAGTAGCCATAGAGCAGGACTTAATCAGCCTCCTGAGTGGCACTGTCCCTTGTGGATGTGCCCCACTCTCTGCAGACACTCCTGTAATCTCTGTATGTTGGTGGTTGGCAAAGATTACAGGGGAACAAAGAGATCTTCTGAGCAAAACAAATTTTAAAACCCCAGGTAATTGCATTTTCTCTAACAGTGTCTACATAAAATGTGTGTTCTCAGTGAAAAAAAAAAAATCATAACAAATGAACCCAGAAAGTCAATTGTTGGCTTTTGCTTACTTTTTTGGTTTTCACATTTTTCAATTTCCAATGAAAAAGTTTAATAAAACAGACAAGAAACATTGAGCCTTTTGGTGACAGTTGTTGATTGTCCATCAAATGGAAAACAGGTTGGCACAATAGTTTCTCTTGAGCTTGGGAGCCCTGAGCTATTCTTAGACACGGGTACAGCTCTGGGCTTTCCTAAACCTACTGTCTCATAGGAAAAGCATGTTTGCTTTGGGTAGGTTACTCTCCTGAGAGATCCAGCAGTTCCTGCAGGTCAGCACACTGCTCTGCATGTCTGTGTGTAAAAAAATGCCTCATAATGAAGGTTTAAGTGATGGTCATGAAAAGCTCAGTTGTGCTATCAGGACATTCAGCTAACCAGATATTCACATTCTCCCCCAGTGAGCACTGGACTTACCCGCATGTAGAATTCCCTGCCCTCGTTCCCTGATTTGATTTGGAAGATGTAATAGGCTCCAGGGTAGCGAGTTGTTGCTTGCATCTGAAAGATGTCTGAAGGCACAGACCTCCCAGACACCATGTCCATCACTCTGTACAGGATGGTGAAGGGCTGATCTCTGCACCCGGGGTTTTCGGCTGGACACATGCAGCGGCTGATTGTCAGAGATAGAATTGTCATCAGGGCTAACAAACTGCTGTAATATCTGATTCTTTATATGCTAATATAGGTGCATAAATAAATAGACAAATGATGTTGTTGACCAGCTTGAAGAATCAATGAAACCTTTAATGCATTTTCTCACTTTTAGCATTCTCTGTGTTGCTATTCTGGCCTATATCCTGCCTCCTTTTTCTTGTCTTCTCAGCCAAAATACCTTGGCATTCTCCTTAGATCACTCAAAAATATGAACTTTCTTTGAAGCAGTCTTGCAAGTGTAGAATACTAGGTATATGTTTGTTCTGAGAGTAATTTAAACTGAACTGTATCCAAATTACTATTAGATAATTTCACTGATAGTACTACATAAATGGTAGTGATTTTGTTTCACCAGATTTTGTATACTACAGGAAAACACACAGTAGACATCCTGGATCAAACCAAAGCTCTAACATCAAATGCAGAGCCTTAAGGAAGAAGAGGACAGCAAGCCAAGCATACAGCACTTCCACCAACAGTCTTCAATTGTTTGTGACTCAGGGTTTCCTTGAAAGAAAAATTATTTCTTTGTATTTGTCAGCTATTAATGCATTTCTTATCCATCAGTTTTTCCAGCTTCCCACATGAATCTTTGGCATCCACAGCCTCCTGAGGCCAGGAGCTCCACAGCTCTCTTCATCTCTCTTTGCATCTCTCTTTCTGACTTTGTCTGATGCTCCCAGGTATTCTACTGAAAGGAGTGCAGCCTGTCAATCCCTTCTCATCCTCCTCATCCAACTCAGGGCTTCATATTTGACCCAGTTTTTGGCTGACTTGTCTAACTTGACTGTTCTTCACAAGGAAGCTACTCCATACTTTTGATCATCCTCATTGCTTCTTATGAACATTTATCCAGTTATATTTCTTTTATCAGCAGGGGAAGGAACTGCACAGTCTTAAAGATGTGGTACACAACAGCATGTTCTCCAAGGATATTCTCTACCTATTAACACTTGAAATTCAGATTGTTTCTCTGAGCTCTAGTGAGTACTGCAGATCATGAACTAGAACCCTCCAATCTCCACTTGCATGGATTATGATCAAATCCGTGGTCCTTATTTAATTTGGGAATTTTTTTTTACCTGAAATTCATCTTCACTGAATTTCATCTGCCATTTTTATTGCACAGTCATTGAGGCTTATTCTGCAATAATTTTTTATACATTCTTTTATCCACTGGCTTCAGATACTGTTGGAGACTTTGTCCATCTCTCAGTTTTGTTTTCTCCCAGGTTGCTTATGATAGACCAAGTAGGTCCAGCTCAGACCATCAGTGGGAAAGATGACAATTTAATACTATCCCCTGTTTTTATCTTTCAGCCTTTTACTCTTCCAGGGACTTTCTCTGTTACTTACTTCTATGCTACTTCTCTGCTTAATTTCCATAATAACTATGTGAGGGTCTTTCCAGAAGACTCTGCATCAGTCCATGTGCCCTAGTCACACCCTGCTGATTTCTTCAGAGAACTCTAAGAAAGTTGTAAGGCAGGATATCCTTTTATAAAAGCCATGTTGTGAGAATTGACTGGGCCAGGGTCTTTTTGACAATTTTTTCTATAACCTCCACTACTGACATCAATTTCAGACAGTGCATCTGGCATGTTCCCCATTAAGAGGCTCCTGGCATTACAATCACCCAATTCCTTCCACAGAAAACACAGATGCAATGAATTCACTTGGCTTTTATACTGACCACTTCTAGACATATGTCACATATTAATTGCAATCCTATCTAGACATGAGCCAAAACCACCAAACACAAAGCTCAGAAATCAAGTTCTGGTGCAAGCTGCTCTGCAAGGACTTTGTAGTTGGGCTCTGGGGAATTTAGATACAGAGGATTCAGTTATTTCAAATTCCAGTTTAAGACTCTATCACCAAGGTAGGAAAACCCAAAACTAGACAAACACTATGTGTCCACTCTTCAGCTGCTCTAGTTCAGAAAGCATTAAATAAATTAAATAAATTAAATAAGCATTAATAAATTCTAAAGGAAATAAGCTAATTATTAATATCTTGCCTTTCTAGAAAATATTTTATTAGGTCACCAAGCAATTCCAGGTTATTTGGTTTAGTGCAAACACTGTGGGTAAAATAATGTGGACTACAGTATACTAACATCTGTCTGGAACTGAAATATTTTGAGTCCCAGCAAATACAAATGAAAATGTAAAAGAAACAGGCTATTTTTAGAAATGTAGGGTTTATTGCTTGCTTGCTCAAATGATTCCCAGTTGACACAGGCAGTACTAACAGCCCCATCCAGACATACCCAATTTCTGGGTAAGGTGGATCAGTCTCTGAACTATTTAGAATTTTTAACCTTTAAGCAATAAGAAACAATTTTTATCCTGCTCTAACTGTCCTCTAATATTTTAAAGTACTTCCCAGGCATAAACTAGTTGCCATTTGCAGGAAATACTCCTATAATAAACAGGCTGCATCTGAGCATGTATGAAGTCAGTAATGTAAGTAAATGTCTTTTATTACATTACAAGCCTTGCTGCTTTCTCAACTAACTGATAGCTATTCTTCCAGTCTAACTTCACATACATCTGAGTATATCATATGAGTCATATCATATAATATCATATCCCTGGTGACCTGGCAAGGAATTGCAATTTATTATTTTTATAAAGCTTACCAATGGTAAAGGTAGCAATAGCATGTATGTATAGCTATTTAGACAGATTTCATGGCTGTGGTGTAAAACTGCAGCTTATTTGGTTTACTATGGATTTTGTTTACTTTACAACTCACAGATAGAATTTGCTTTTGTGGCTGTGGGTATGTTACTCACTTCTCATTAATCTGGAGATAAGGCTCCTCGCATCGTACTGGGTCTAAACATTTATATTCTCCTGGGATATTGAAACATGTTTGCTGTGAAGTGCAGGTGAAGTTTCTTATTTCACATTCATTGATATCTAAAACACAAGGAATGAGAGAATGGCTAAAGGTGGGAAATATGTACAAGATATAATTCCTAAAAACTAGTTTCCATCTTAAAGAATTACCCCAATATTCATAAAACTCTTGCACTGTGAGAGGTGGGCTTTTTATAACTTTTAAGATCAGTTTTAACTCCATTCATTTCTGCTTACTAGTGTGCTCCCACATGCTAAATGCTGGGAAAAAAAATGGAAAGGAATTGGCTGCTCAAACTCTGCGCTTTAGAGAATGGGAAAAGTAGAGATGTGCAGCAGAAGGGAGAGCATTTGAGGTCTTTCCTGTGTAGCTGTTTCCTGGCCAATAAAGTCTTACTTAAAAGAACACAACAATTGACCTCATCAGGAATATTCACGTGATGACATTCTAACCAGAACTGCATAATTGGTCCCTATGAGTGCAATGGCAAGACCAAGCATCCCAATTCTTGAAAACCTCTTTCTAGACACAGGATCCATTTTCTGGTCCCTGGGGGCTTTAATCAGTGCAGGAATGTTACCTTGGCAGCTTCTACTGTCATCAAGCAGGTTGTATCCTGAGGGACAGGTGCAGTAGTAAGAACCAGGCCCGTTCACACACTCGTGCTGGCAGAGGAACTCTGAGAAGCTGCATTCATCCATGTCTGCAGGGGCAAAACAAAGTTTAGTGTCTTTGGCTCTGCTGTCAAAAGAGCAGTCCTGCAGGCAGGTGGCCATCCAGACTACTTGCCCATTACCTCAGCTGGAGGCTGGCACTCTCCAGCTCCCTAGGGCTCTGCAGCAACCTGACAAAATGCTATACAACAAGTTCCTCATGAAACACTCTTTTCCTAAGGAAACGAAAGCTGCTGCAGAACACAATGTATGGCTTTTATTTATTTATTTTTCTTTTCTAATACCTGTCACCAGTTGGCCATGTTTTCATTTCTGTTTTACGTCAGAGATATATTCAGACAACAAAGCTGCAACTGTAATTTAAAAGCAAAGACTTGGCAGTAGCTTTCTCTTTTTTTTTCTTTTCCTTTTATTTTGGAGAGCAAGCTTCACTTTCCCAGGGCCACATGGGTTCCAGCAGAACTCCTGCAGCCAGCCCTGTCTGTTTTATGTTTCTTAGCCTCCAGTCAGTTACTTCCAACTCATTCCAGCAAGACAACAACCAGCCTGGGTCAGGCATACTGGAAGGCCCAGACCTCTCCCAGATACCCAGGAAGTTAGGCTGTCTGTCAAATACCTGACTGAAAGCAGAAACTGTGCTTTTTACCCCTTACACTCATGAATTGACCAGTCATTGTGTTCTGCAGAACTGTGCTTGAGTGAGAAAGACGAACTTGAGAGCTGCCCATGGAGACATGGCTGACTGAGGGGAGAACACATGCAACGGCACACGGCCCAGGGAGGCTGCCACTAATCATTTCCTTATTTCCCTGTTCAGGGGAAGAAAGAAACAAAGGCCAGAGCCCCAGCCAGGAACTCCCAAGTTCTTATTCCCAGCTCTGACATGTTGACTCTCCCAGGCAAATCACTTTTACTCTTCAGACTGAATTTCCCTTTCTTCTAAATTGGGCTCAGTCCATTTATCCACTTCTGGTGTTTTGTGCAGATGGATTGGAAAGTATTTGAAGTCCAAATATATCCAAGTAGTTTTAGGGCTGAAATCAGATTATTAAAAGGGAGATGAAAGGAACTCTACACCTACATAGTCCTGTTACTGTGTGAGTTTCCCCTGTGAGTTCACTGAAATAAACACCTTCTTTTAAATACATGGACTGAGGGCTGACTCCATAAAGTGACTGAGATATCAGCCACCTTCTGGCATGCTGGCCAAGACCTCCAGCGTACTGGATTTGTATAGCTGGTGCTTGGCTGCTGTCAGGTGCTGAGGGACTTAGAGCCCCAAGGGTCCTACATTTCTGCTGTTGAGCCCACAGTGCTCCTAAACACTCCTGGCATTCTGCTGAGTATGTGCAGACAACAGGATGGTTGTCATTTCAGAGCACATTTAATGCACTTGGAAGACCAGCGTGATTAGAAAATAACGATATTGGGGAAGCCAGGTTGAAATGTCTGCCTCTCTCCTTGAATTGGGGCAAGAATGCCTCCCAGGTTCAAGGTAAGTTGGCTTCTAGGCCATGGACTAACCCTGCTCCTGTTGAAGTAAATCTGAATCCTGGATGTCTCATGAGAGTGTCCTCCAAACCAGGCATTCCCTCTGCAAGCCTCAGTGATTGCTGGGAAGCAGCTCATCCAGAGAAACTTGACCTGCTTTGTCAAACATTTTCTTACACAAAATTGTCAGGAAAAGATTTTCTGCTCTGTATCTGATGATGGAAAAACCCTTTTGCTGGCTTAGCTCACAGACATGGATGAGGCTCAAGCATCCTGTTATTACTCATTGCAATGAACTTATCTGGTTCAGATCCCCAGGTAGCTCAGGAGGTGAACACATAAAAAAACTTCAGGAGTCCAACTTAGAAAAAGAAAATCCATCAGAAAGCAGAACACTAAGTTAGGTATCTCAATCTAAATGTTTAATTCTTAAGACACTTTGGATATTTAATATTTGTTCCTTCCCTTATAATAAGGAGATTTGAAGGAAAAGTATCTCAGGAAACACTAATCATGTACACTGCATCTCACATCTTCTCTCTCAGAAACAGCATGTTACATCTGTTTACTGTAAATTAAAACTCAAGTATTTTCCAGTGCATTTTTCCTTCCAAGAAGTATTGGCTGAATTCCCTAATTTTATCAGGCTAATGGAACAATAAGCAAAGAAGTAAGTTTTGTCTTCAATTAAAAGAAAATAATAAAATAAAAACCGGTGAGAAAAAATTACAGTGACAAAAGCACAATTTATTCTGCTATGTGCTGAACAGGTCAGCAATAACTGTACTAAGAAATCATATATTGTTTCTAAAGTGAAGCCAGATCCATACAGGGGAAATCAGGGAAAATTTCAGGCAAAAGTGAGCAGTCGTTAAGAGCAAGAGAAATACATATATTCAACAGAGAAATGGAAAAGTGCTTTATATTAAGTATTTCTTTAATCATGGAAGAATGTTCTAGGACTATCTCTACTTGCTCTAATAAAGCTTCCTGTTCAGCATTACAAAGTGCTTTCCTATGTTTTGCTGTTACCTTGGAGCTTTTGAATATATAACTTATTTCTTTAAAACAATTTATGGCCCTCCTCCACTGAGCTTTTCTAGGTATTTGCTGAGTGCTTTGGCTGGAAAGAAGATCATATGAGTTGCAGCTATCCTGATGCTACCACGGACCAAGGCAAAAAACTTTTAAAAAACTATTTACAAAACAATACCTTTGAAAAAGTAAACATAATAGAATTAAAGAAACCCAAACAGTAGATAAAACATTTACCACTGCAGTTAACTCCATCAGCTTCCAGTTCATAGCCAGGTTCACAGCGGCACAGAAAAGAGCCGTAGGTGTTGACGCAGGTCTGAGTGCAAGGGTTTTCACTTGTACATTCATTCACATCTATGGGAAACCAATGCCAAATCCATCAGTGACTTCTCCCCAAACTCCATTTTCGTTTTTTTTTTTTTTTTAATGCAGAGCATTTTAAAGAGATTAGCTACACAGTCAGAATGATTTGTTCTGAAAAAATGTAACAAGTCAGTGTTGTTTATTTGGGTTCAGGCTGATGCCTGGGAATAGCGTGCTGGAAACACAACATGTATGGAAATGAAGCATTTTGGGAATGTCTTCAATTAAAAAAATAACATGGAAGATGGGCATGACATTTTTATTGCAAATGTTTCTCTCCTTATCCTGTAATTTGAAAATCCAACATTGCCATAACAGACCTAAGAAAAAATGCAGCAGGACTTTCCTGAGAAAGGTAAGACAGTGATGAGGGGTCCTTATGGAAACCTCAGGCTGAGGCAGAATCAATATTTTTTTCCTTGTAGGACATTAACAACTTCTGGGCATCATTAGCAAAGACCTTGTCCCACAGCATGTGGGAAGATGCTCCCTGCTTTGCTAGGGAGACTGTGAAGAGGTTGTATTGACTTTGAGGTAGCACATCACAGCAAAAGGTGGTCTAATGCTTAGACTCTGATTTACTGATCTGACAAAGGTTTCTTGTCTCAGCTGGGTCACACAACCTCAGATTTTAATTTGGTAATTCCACTGAATTGAGGCTTAGGCCTCTGTGCATATTTCTGCTGATACACCAGTCATGCTGCACCTCTCAGAGGAACTGTGAAACGACAGAACTACCTGCCTGACAAACCTGTGAACATTTCCAAAAGCCATGCTGGAAAGGTTACTTGTGTTCTAAGAACCAAGTTGGAAGGGTTTGAGGTTTGAGCCGTGTTTCGCCGTGCACGCACCTTGGCACGATCTGCCGTCGTCGTTAAGGGTGAAGCCGGGGTTGCACGTGCAGGAGTAGGAGCCGGGCACGTTGGCACACAGCTGCTGGCAGTACCCATAGCGACACTCGTCTATATCTGTGGCAGGGAGGATGGAAATAGAGGGGTCTGCATTTCCACATCAGATACAAAGCAGCCAGCACACCGAGCCAACAGTACTGATAACACAGAAATAACCCAGCACACTGCTCATGGACCTGACAGCCAAACTTCCAGGCCTTCAGACAGGGAGTTATAGTAAAATATACTTCTCCCCAGTAGAATGTGGTAATGTGGTTTTATCCACATCTGACATTCACAGCATGTCTGATGTTGTAGTCTTCAGTTTAAATCAGGCAGCCTAGTTTGCTCTTTTAAGCAGTTCCCTCAAAAGATACCTGGATGCACAGGCTGCCAGCACAACCACAGCCAACACTGCAGCGAAATTTTGGCAGAATCAAAATAGAAACCTTCTTTGCCTCCACATATACCAAAGCTGCTCACTGGAGTAGCAGTGTTTGTTACTACAGGCTTCTTTTCTTAGTGAGTGAGGATATTTGTGAAAGATTTTTTTTCCAGATAGTCACATTCTCTTTTTATAGTAATTTTAACTGACAAATTACAGACTGTATAAACAGTTAATTTAATGCCAAAATAGCAGTTTGGGCTGAATTGCAGCATTAGCAATGCATGGTATGCGCACAAGAAAATACTACATAAGATATATAAGATGGTAAGTGCTTAAAGATTTTTGCCTTAGAACTAAAACTTAAAATGAAACACCTGGAATAGTTGTCCTCTCAAAGCCTTAACATTTCTTTTGGTATCAACTGGCTTTTATTTATGGAGATTTTAAAAAATGGGTGCTTTAAAGCTTTGAAGCTAACTTTATGCAATAGAAACCCAGTAAAATATATTCAGCCAGCAAGATAGCCTAAAGGCCAAGCCAGTGGTGGTGAGTACACCAGCAGCAGGCTTCACCAAATCCTGCAAAAATAACACAGGTTTTAAGTAAATTAATTCCTCATTGCATTAACACAATGCATTACATTAAGTATATGCTTTGTCTTTTGCAGGACTGTTATCTGAAGAGTGCTAGATTTGGAGGATAAGGACTTCTACAGGGCTGATTCTTGTGAGTAGGTCATGGGGACACTGCTGCACTGGCTCCTCGTGTAAACTTTACAAAATAATTGCAACAGCTAGAAGTGCAGGTTTTGTAACAGTGATTTACTAACACTAATTGGTAATTTCACTGAATTCCACTGCACTACTAACAGTGCACCAAAAAAATCTGTTTCTAACCCTCAGCTTGGCCCTCTGATTACAGTAAATATTCCTTTACTGCTTTATGGCAGCAAAAATCACTTCTCCAAAGCCAGTACAAAGTATGGAAAACTGATACTTTGAAATTTAGGGAAAATATAGCAATTCTAAACACAATTTGCTTTTCCTTTTTCACATTGCCTTGCAATTGATTACTTAAATAGGGCAATACTGGGATTTTATTCCCTATTTTAAATAGCATAATCAGGTACTCAAATCAATTCATCAATTCAGCCATTTCAGTTCTCTGCTATAACCATCAAGCAGAAGAGTATTTTAGATCTATGTCCAAATCCTGAATGCTGCACACACCCCTTTCTTTGGCCTGTAACTGGGAGAAGTAAATGGGTAACAGAACAGGTGATGCAGAGCAGAATCTGCCTTCCTTCCCTCCTTCATCCCCACCCTATCAAATATGCCTGTACACTGCCCAGCACAAGCCCTTATTCCCAAGAGAAGTTGATTTATCATAGATTAAGGAGCAGGAGCCTTGGAGACTTCTTATCCCAGGGGAACTACAAGACAGTGGCTCCCTGAAGTGGCTCTGGCTGCACAGACCCCAGCTTGGACAGGACTCAGCCTGATGCCTGCCAGGTGAATTACACAGCAGCTGTTTGCAGCAGTCAGGAAAGCAGCCATGAATGAGTCCTTCACTGAATTGGTACTTGGGAGGAGAAAGCTGGAAAGTAACTGGAGATGGTCCAGGGAGGAATGGGCAGGGAAAGCCCATTCTCCTTCCAGTGGAGGTGTGACAGGATGGTCCAGTTCTGCAGAGCTGGCACCAAACAGCCTGCACTGCAGGGAAAAAACTAATAATGGGCAAGTTTTCTTTAAAAAAGTTGTATGATGATTCCTAGGTCCTACTTGTGTACCTAAAATTAACTTCAACATCATCATCCCATGAGCATGTTAAGTGAGGGGAAATGGCTGGAGGAGAGGAGATTCTCACCCCCAAACAAAAGGATTAGTTGACTAAGGATTTACTGTTGGACCTATTTCTTGGTACCAAATACAGATCCCTTCAGGTCCACACTGTTACAGTAAGGAAAGCACCGGTCTGTTTGGGCAAAAATCTTAATGCACACATGCTTGCTATTGGTCTTATGTGAAAGGGAGTCCTTCAGAATGGGAATATGAAAAGCCCAGTTTTACACTATTTTATGATGCTAGTCCTATGGCATTTACATCTACAGTTTTGTCCCATGAGGAATCTCTCTGCCAAACATCTCTTTGGCTCTTACAGAGACAAAAGACAGTTTCCACATAGCAGAAGGTTTAACCGTGTACTTGACCAAAGTTCTTAGTGACATTATTTCAGGGAGCCACACATTCACAGATAATCAGATACCATATATCACATGAGGATTTTACCTAAACACTGGCCTTCTAACAGCCAGTAGCCTTCAGTGCAGGAACAGGTATAGCCCCCCTCAGTATTTATGCAGATCTGGGTGGGGTTACACTGGTGAGAATCTGAAGCGCATTCATCTATATCTGCAACACAGAAATACAGATGGAAAATGTTAGAAATAGCAACAGCAAAATATTTTACATACTGTTCAGTGTGTACACTGCCTCTGTGCACAGAATCAGAGTTTGGAGAACAGAGAATAACCACAGCCTGAAGGAAAATTCACAATAATAAATGTCTGAGTGCAGTGAGAACTGAGGATGCATATCAAATCTCTCAGTTTTGCAGGTGACCCAGTGTTTCAGGTTTTCTCCTCAAGGGAAGTCTTTCATCTTAAACCTTTTGTTACTTCCACATTTGCTATGTCACTGAGCTGGAATTTGCATGCTACAGGGCAGTGTTCAGTCCTAGGGAGAGGCTGCTGAAAGGGTTGTGCAACCCCACTGAAAAGTAAAAGATAAAGGGGAGTTTGAGAGATGTACAAACACAACTCAGAGACATTAAAAAATTCCTACCCCTACCAATGCAAACCATCTCACTGTAATTTTTTTGACAGAAAGTTCAACCAACAAACAACCTTTACCTGACCAAAAAATGTATACTTCCCTGGAATCAATTTCCTGACAATAATACTATTTTCTTTTAATTTCCCACCCCCACCTCCCATGTTTATTTGATTTAATGTATTAGAGTTTTTTTATTACAACTCCTTAGGGTGTTTTTGTTGGGGGCTTGGGGTTTTTTTTTTGTTTTGTTTTTTGGGGGGTTTTTTGGTTTGATGGGTTTTTTTGTTTGTTTTTTTGCAAAGGAGGTGAATAGCATTCCTACATTTATATAAGACAGGACTCTGGAACCTAACTGATTAAAAATGCCTTTCGAGTCAGAAGTTCATTTTGAATCACGCCTTGCTCAATATCTTGCCTGATGTTTCAGGCATTGGGTTTGCCTCTAGATGTCAGAAATGGAAATACCAAAAGATAAATTGAGTCATTTTTCCAGCCAACCTAAATTTCTACGTTTTATTTATTGATACATAAACTATTTTTTATTCCAGCATACTATGCACTGGCCTTTGCTGAAGCACTATGTCATCCTAGCAATGCTACTCCCTTGATCCTCCCGTGATTCTTATTAACCAAGACTCTGTTAGGTCATGACAGGTATCTCACCAATGCCCTGGGCAGGAGCAGGCAGCAGAGGGCAGGAATTATATCTCTGTATCTGCCCCCAAGGCAGCAAGCACAGCCAGTCAGCTGTACAATCCTAGCAGTCATGAAATAACTGATCCAGTCTACCACAGCAGTATATCTAACATGCTCAGATATATAAATAAATACCTACATATTATATATATGGAGAGATTCTAGAGTTCTTATCTTGCCAACATCTGTAGCGGAGCAATTTATGGTGAGTCAAAGCTGGTAAGATAACAAGAGGGGCACAATTAGAGGTAATTAACTCTGTCAGAAATTGGTTCCCATGTATTTGTTGGCCAGATGAAGGTTGGCAAAATGGTGGGGGAAGTGGGAAAAGGGTAAGATAACAAGTCTAGACTATATAGGTCCATAAATATGTTGTTCAGTTCAGCTATTGCTTCTGCAATTGGGCTAAAAAATCTGGATCCTCCTTTCATAACATATCACACATAATTGGTAGTATCTAAACAGAGATTTTATCTAACCATAAATTTAATAACAATGACATTAATGTTTTCTAAATGGAAAAGCTTTCTATTTGTTATGCCTGCTTATTGTTTTAGGAGTGGTACTTTGGGATCTGGCCAATTCTGCTTTTTTTAAAGTCTGCACTAAGATTAAAAAGGAGATTTTAATTTTCCATGTTCCCTGCTTCCAGTAATATTGATAGGTAAGTGAAAACAAAGTGAGGGCCATGGTCTCGCCACATATGGTAGCAGGACTGTTTGAAGATGACAGATCCTCCACTCTTCTGTGGTGCATTTTTATTGCAGGGGTACAAGGTCTTTCACTTAAAGCAATGGGTGGCAATGGGATTGGCTTTGCTCCCAAGTCATCCTTGTAGCAGTATTTTGAGCTCCACTCCAGAGAAGTAAGATGTTGATCCTCTTCCATTTGCTTTATAACAAGTAGATTTGTTTGCTTACTCCCAGTCTTCACCTTTTGTGGTGGTATTGGAAGCATATTTCTATTTGAATGCAACATTTTTTTACAGTGGAGGCCTCCTGTGGAGTTTCTGCCAGAAAACCTGATGATTCCGAAGCTGTCTGTGCAGAGCACCTCGAGTCTTCACATTTTGCACTGAATAGTATCTAGGTGACTTCACTAAAGAAGATTTATGCAACCAACAGGTATGAACAGCTTTACTGGTAGCAGTAAATCTTTTGGGTTGGACCTGAGTGGACACACTCAGTTCTGTATTCCATGTCTGGCATTCTCTAAAATTGCCCCTTACCATGAGGTGCCATTAAACTCTGATGACCCAGCCAATAAAATCAAATAAAGTATTTTTGGCAAGCAGCCTTCACAGTTGAAACAGGTAGTATAATCCCAGGCTGTCTGCCCCTGATTATCCATATTATATGGCCTCACTAAGTGAGAGCAGATATTTGCACATTGAAAAAATTATTAGTGCAACAATTGGCCAGACACTAGGTATCTTCTTGAAGGATCAGACCTGGGAGGCATAGGGTGTCTTGCCCTGCCCATTTACACTCTGCAGCATACAATGAGAGCAGATGTGGCTGGTAAACCCAAAACTATTCATTTGGCAGGGAAAATTTTACTATTTTCAATAGTAGGTTCAAAGCAGATAAGACAAATTCAGAGAACAAAAAACTGTAGGACCTACTCAATGCAATGGTAGCACGTGGCTAAGAAATCCCTGAGGTGCATTTTTCTGAAGTTTGGAAAAGCATGTCTGACACAGTACAACTTTTGTCACAGTCTTCACCATGGACAGAAATACTGCAGTAAGTTGTCCCCTGAGCCCCAAAGTAAAGTCTAATCAGCTGGAGAGCAGAAGAGTTATTAAAGGGGAGCATGATAGCAAGAAGCCCTAGAAACCCCACTGGCCTCCATTCAAGATGTTAACAGATTGTGATGTTTGATGATCTCAGCATCAGTGCCATGAAAGCATCAGATGCTGTCACCCAACACTGATAATCAAAGGTTGATTTTCATTACACAAAACCTGCTTTCACTATCTTTCATCACCAAGATCCCTTGAAAATCTGACCTGCATCCAAACAACAAGTCTAGTCTTTAATAATAGCTAAGGGATACCTCATGTGATTTTGGCTAGATGACTTAGTATGTGGCAACAAAAAAGAATTGCCATGAGGTGGATTGGGAAGGAAATACAAATTAGATCTGTCCTCAGTGAAGACAGACTAAATACCTGGTGGTTACTGTGCAGGACAAGGAGCCAGCACAGATACACTGACCACACTGTAGCTCATGGACTGAGAATTTTTCTTTTGGGAACTCTTCCTTGCTTTTCATCTTCCATCACCCTGCTTCCTATTTGAAAAATTGATTAGAAAATCAATAAAAATCCATTATCTCTGCCATAGTCCAGTCTCCCTCACTGTTTAGCACCTAAAACTCTTCAGGACAGTGCTTTCCCTCCTATGTGTAAAACCTGTTCAGAGTGAGTCTATTTTTATTTTATGTCTTCCAATCCTAATACAAATCAAACTGGACTACAAAACCCTGCAGTTTCCCACTTGGGAATAAGTACCAGTGTACCTGGATTTAATGAGGAAATTCAAGATTAAGGAATTAAAGGACAGGCCTGTGACCATTTAACAAAACAGAAGCGGGAGCAGGTTACAGACCTTTCTGTCTTGTAGTCTTTCATGTCCAACCTGCCCCTATTATATGAACATTTCAAGATACCACTTTTTCAGAAATTTTATGCAGACCACATTGGCTCATGAGATGTAAAATAAAAGACTAACCATCATTCTGAAAGCATTATTTGTTCTACTCAAGGACCTCGGAAGCATCAAAGTTTCTTTTAGCTAAATTCTATGGTACTCAGAATATTGCTTTCTACCCTAATGTGGCATGGAACCTCAAAGATGCCAGTAGTTACTGAAGCAGAAAAAGAAATTTTGATGTAGTACATGACAAATTAAAATAATTATCTGGTTTTCACACCTCTTTTTACCTTTACAGACAGGACTGCGAGTGTTGCTGTGAAATTACATATGAAAAAAGCAAGGATGTTAAAGGTTGGCTACCTAATAATTTTGAACAAATTCAGATTTTCCCAAATGTCTAGTGATTCTGGGTGACTCCTTTGAGAGAGCAGTTCAGTACTGTGTAAGCACACTAGAGAAACCAAGACAGGATAAATGGATCACTGTTCAAAGCTTTTCTTGCCAAGGAATGCTTGGCCAAAGCTGGCTCTAGTTGTTTCAGCTCTTGATGATCCTGCAGTGTGCTATTAAATTAACGGTCATCTATATTCTCTCACCCATCCTTCCAGTTGTTGTATTCACTTCTCTTATCCATCTTTCCAGTTGCTATATTCACATTACTGCTCCCATAGCTAATACCAAAGGCAGAAGTTCTGGCAGGACAAATTAAAATCTGACTTGAAGTGGGAACGATTCAGTTTGTTACTTCCCAGAAGAGTACTGAGAGCAACCACATGGCCCATCCAGACCACTGCTCTCTGCCTCCTAAGAAATACCACCAACAAAGAACAGAGCCTCATGGCTCCAAGCCATGAGTGTTAAAAATCTCTGGGATACTGACAGAATGAGCGAATAAGTAGATGGCATCTCCATTTCCGTTTGTAAGGATACATGTGCTGTGAGAGACGAAGCCTGAGCACTCCAAAATTAACCACATCCCTCTCTCCTAGATCAGTGTGTTTGCCTTAAAAAAAAAATTATGGCTGTGGGGGTTTAGTTTAGCAGCTCTGGGGTGTGATGTTGTCTTTACTTGACATTTTGACAAGAGGTGAGGTGACTGGGGCAATGGGATTTCATTTGGGGATTGCAAGGGTGGAGAAAGTTTTTTTTATTACTGGCTGGCTGCCTGCCTTTTGTAGGATGTGATGTGCTGATGCTTTGTTTTTATTGGTGCAGATTGTATTTTTAATGGATGGCAGGATGCCTGGGGACTGGACAGACATCATTTACAATGTCAAAATAAATACATGAACTAATTGTGTTTAGCATGCAAATTATGGGCTTCGTGTTTTATTATCTGTAAAAGCTAATATTAATGGATATTAGTGGACTCCTTAGAATTTAGCCACATCATAGAATAATGAATGAAATTTTTAATTCACAGCTCATAAATTAAAGAAAAAAGAAATAATTTAAAAGTCATACATACACAAAAAAAGGGGGCAACATATTAATATTGAAAGGAAACCTAGATGTGAAACTGCAGCACAACACTACATCTCACCAGGGAGTCTAATTCTTATCAGAAGATATTTTTTGTACTGACTTATGTCCACCCAGAATGTAGGGCTGAGACCACTCTTATTTATGTCTATAATATTACAAGAAATCACAGCATAAAAAGAAAACCAACACTTGAATCCCTTGAATTAAGACCAGACATATTCAGTACTTCCCAAACCAAAGAGACTGAGACTAGGAGTTCAGTAATCTCAGGAGAGAATCACAAATGTGGAATTTGGTCTGGTTTTGGTCCACTGGTTTCCACATTTGTGATAAAACGCAGAGGACCACAAGCTGGTGAAGCTAAGAACTGAAATGTCAAATGAGGTCTTATATGAAAGTATTTTGCTAGGTATGGTGGGCACATTTGAAAGTGGTTTTCAAGACAGATAAATGCACAGTCATATATCAAGAGTAAAAAATGTTGGTCCAGAAAATAATTCTGGAGTTGTTACAGATAATCACTTGAACATGTGCTTTTCCTGACATCATGTTGCTGAAAAGACAAGCATAACCATGAGAACACTGAATCGGGAAATTGAACATAGAATCGGGAAATTGTTCTTACCACTGTACATTGCATTAGTGCAATAATTACTGAAATATGTTTCTGGTGTCAACACTTCAAATACTGATTTTTCAAAGAGATACCAAAAGATTTCAAAGAGTTATTCCAAGCCAAAAAAAAAAAAATATCTTAGAGCAAGATAATGCTCCATTTAGTAACCTGTTTAAGAAAAGGTTCAAGGTATATTTGCCTGTGATATGTAAGCATCCTCATGGAAACTATGTTCTTCTCTGGAGATGGTCACTAAAGCTAAAGCAAAAGACATGAGATACTATTCAGGTTTAGAAGACAAATTCAAAATAAAAATAAGACACATGCTTTCGTGTTTCTGATTAAGCATCTGAAAAACATAAAGCACATGGTAGATGGTGCATGGAACCTTAAAGTTTCCAGTAGTTACAGAAGCAGAAAGAGAATTTTTGATGTAGTCAATGGCAAATTAAAAGAATTATCTGGCTTTCACACCTCTTCTTACCCTTACAGATAGGACTGTGAGTATTGCTGTGAAATTACATATGAGAAGAATTAGGATGCTAAAGATTGTTCCTGTAGTTTAAGGCCTTATAACTCAACAAAATTTATTCTTTCAAACAAGCTGTAGAAAAAAACTGTCTTCAAAGCACCATTTGATAGGTAAGATTCTGTGCCCTGGGTCACAAAAAATACAGATTATGTGGTCAAAGCGGTGTCTTAAAGTATTCACTAAATAATTTAACACCTTTCAATATTTATGTTTTTTTATCTATATCCATTACCATCATACCTGAGATTTTTTGTTTGCCTTGCATCATTTTCAATTTCCTAGGCCATTAGGAAATCTAACTGGGCCAGAGAATACTGAAAATGGGGATAGAAATTTGCAAACTTCTTCCAAATGATTTTTTCATTGCAAATATTTAAAAGTATGCATATACATTCTAATAAAAATTTGTACCTTAATCAATAAAACTGATTTTTAGTGAGAGAAATTGTACGTCTAATGCTTTCCATAACTTCAGAAATATGTGAACAACACAGAAAATGTTAATAACATTTTTGTGCTAGGAGATGTTAAGTCATCAGCTTAAATATGTTGGGCATGCCAAGCACCTTCCTTTCAGTACACTCAGCATGATTGCTTCTTTATGAAGGATGAAGCAAATAAAAAAAAACCAACAAGTTATTACCACAGACAATTTGTTGAATAAAAGCGCCTCAAGAGGACTAAACTGCAGGTTAGAGGATGTGGTCATACAGGAAATTGTAGATTTTTCAGCAATCCAAGTAACTTTAAGAGGTGGATAGCCAGGGAAAGAAGCCAGCAGAAAACAGAAGGAGCCATGGTGTTTAGGAACTGGGAGCTCCTGCCCTCTGGAATGTGTGGTTCAAAAACTGTAAGCAAGAACACTGCCTTTTTTCTGCCCAGGAAAAAAAAAAAAAAAAAGGTTTGTGCATAAATGGGACTTTATGCATTAAAGAATACAGAAGGGAACAAAGTCCTTAAGATCAACTCATCAGTTCAGAGACTTTTCAGAGCCCATCAGAGCTTAGAGATCAGAAAAGATTTTCTTGATAAAAAGCTACTTTTAGAGGAAAAAACAATCTTGGTACTTATGAGCATGTGATTAAATACCACATGACAGAGTAAATGCACAGTTAACCAGGGAGGTTAAGAAGATGATTTACACCTGCCCCAGCAGGAACAAGGGAGGCTATTGTCCTTCAGTCCATCCACTGGTGTTGAAAGTGGTGGGATCTGTGACTGTGCTTATTCCTCCACAGGCCTGGTCTGTGCTCAGGGCACTCTGACCATTCCACTCCCTCCACAGCAGCACTTTCCCAGCTGGCTGACAATGGAATGGATGTGAGCTTATCATCTCTGAGCTAGAACCACGCTCTTGGAGACTATGACAATTAGAAGTGAAACTGCTTGGCCTCTGTGATGAAGGGGGAAGCCAATGTGGACAGCAGATTTCCAAGACAATATGCTTTTGGCAATGTGTGCAGTTTCACAGATGGACTGTTACATTTTGT
This sequence comes from Erithacus rubecula, assembly GCF_903797595.1. Taxonomy (NCBI): domain Eukaryota; kingdom Metazoa; phylum Chordata; class Aves; order Passeriformes; family Muscicapidae; genus Erithacus; species Erithacus rubecula. The sequence continues at coordinate 45,058,995 of NC_136688.1, forward strand.
TCTCTTTGGAACATATTTAGCATGCATGACTTCCTTTCTTAAGTAATGAATTCTGATAATCGTGCTACAAATTTCTGTGGGTCACAGTAGTAGCTATGGCTGTGTTTTCTTCTTTTGATCAGCCATTGACAAAAGTGAGTGTGTTTTTGTCATCATGATTATTTGAGAGCCACTAGCACCATGGGGTTCAACACAATAATATTGAAGATTAATCTGACAGTTGTGAGAGCACAGGTCTTGCAGATGGGAAAACGTTTGCCATGGAAAATCTTCTTGCCCCTTTTACAAGGAGGTGTGGGTGATTTTGGGGCCCTATATCTTTATTTTATTCTGTCTGTGTTTTAGTCCCACTGTTTTACTGTTACAACCCCAGGAGCTCGGCTCTTAAGATGCAATGTTCTGGAAGAAAGGCTCAAAGCTGAGAGCTCATTCCAGAATCTCTGTCTGCTCAAACACTAAAGCTCACTCAGTCATTTATAACCCTCAGGGCTCCATTTTAAAATAATACAAAGATTGGATGTCTGTATTTTATAGGCATAATTGCAGGCCAGGACTAAACATCCGAGCTCAGTAACATGGGTATCAGTTCCAAGATTACTTGGAACAGAGCACTTTCCCCAAACTTCTCCCCCACTCCTTATTTGGCCACTGAAAAATAATTTCCTCAGTAGTAGATTTTTACTCAGTGAAATCACATGTTTTCTCAAAACTTTTTTTTTTCTCAAGATAATTACATTTGATAAGAAAAGGGAAGAAATAACAATGCCACATTCCTAAAGTGCAGACCGAAGCCAAATTCAGACTGCTGCTGTGTGGGGTCAGTGTTTTTTCCAAGGACAACTGACCACGCTGAGCTTGGACACAATCCAAGATCAACTCCCTAAGCACCTGTTTAATTGCATATTTCACTGTCTGAGGACTGGCCATTGATTGCTGAATTAATTTTTTATCTGCATCCCATATGCATTAGGTTATTGGCTGATGGCTACACAAGGATTAAAGTGTGTTTTTTCACACAGAGGGTCAGTCTGGAAATGGATACTAAGTATTAGGCATGAATCCATAATTATGCTCCCTCTGCCTGGTATGAAAATTGCTCAACATGTGTCACAGGTTCTAGGTCTCCTGCCAGCTATCTGAGCCTCTCCTTAGCAAGCACACTTTTCACGTTACTCAAAGATGAAAAACAACAGCTAAACTGTGAAGGATTTTGCTCTTTGAACACAGTTCTAGTCCTACTTTTGTGGCTGAGATTTACAGGATGGCCATGCAAAGAAGTGCATAGCAAGGGGACTAAAGGGCCAGCAGCCTCTCCCCTCTGCTCAGAACAGACCTATGTGTGATTCAAACACTTGGCATCACCTACATCACCACAGATCCTCACTCCCACCAATTCCCAGGGCTTCCTGTTGGTACAAGATGGTAGCCACTTGTGTTAACTATTCCTGGTGTCCCATGAGGGCTTTTACACAAATGCACAATCAGCATGCTGACTCTGGGATCAAAAATAAGACAAGTTACTAATCTCAACCAAGAGCTTTGCATCAACATGGAAACCCCATGGACTGGAACATAACTGTATTCTCTAGATTCATGATTTCCTACTGCAGGTTTGCACATCTCATGAAATGCATTATCAGTGCATGTGATTTGGGAATCTTTCCCTGCTGCACTTACTCTATGCCAAACAGCTGCAGTATGGCAGAACAAGAGTGACCCATGTACCCAGCTGAAGTGAGGTAGACACATTATCATTCCACTGATGACACTGAACCTGCTGAATTAGGAGGTATGAAGAAGTTTTTGCTCAGCATGGTTTTATCTTCATCATCAGGAAATATATTTTTCAGCTGAATAAATGAAGTGTTATTGTGGTTTCTCAAAATTGCCTATTTTGTTTGACCACATGCTACACTCTGATCTGCTGGTAGGGTGGTAAGAGCCAGTGAGCTTTTATTGAGAATACTCCCAGCTGCTGGGAGGTTATCTAAGTATCACTTTCTATTGCAATGGAAATAAAAAATGTGCAGTCAGAGCCAGGAAATGCACACTCACAAATAAGAAATAAAGCTCCTTACAGTCATCAGTTTGCTGTATGATATGAAATAGTCTCATGCAAGAATCTCTAGAAAAGACCTATAAAATTTTACAGAAGAGGAGTAGAATTAATAGTGATGAAGTGAATTTTCTATGGCTGAATTTTATATTTTCTCTGCAATACTATGGGTTAGTTAAAAAAGACCCTAGAAGAAGAAATATATCAAAAATTACATGCTTAAAGCATTATTTATAAAGCTTTTAAACACGTCAGTTTTCTATGGCTGCTCATCCAAAATTTTTTTTCAAAGACTTTTCTGCTAGAGTACAGAACATGAGAGAACTAAGAGAAGAGAACTGCTATTCCCACTTTTGTTCCCTGGGGAGCTTTGAGAAATCTCAAGCACAAATAGTCCAGCCAGCTGGTTTAGCCAATTGGTGGTCAGTTTACATTTCCTCTAATAAGTGAACTTCTTGACCGTACATTTTAACTGAGTCATTAAGAGCTCCTTTTCCAAGTGTTTTGGCAGGCTGGAGAGGTCTGGGACTGTGAATAAACCACAATAACTAGTAAAGAAGAGAACAGTCCGACTTTCAATGCAGCAGAAGAAATGGATCCAAATTGATCCAGAAGTTAAAGCCACAGTGAAAATAGAGATACAAATATCCACCTGCAGGTTATAACAGAAACTTTTATTGGATGGGCTGCTTCTTCCATTAAATTGCAGCCACTTTGGATGTGCAACAAGTGTGTTGTGCAAACAACTGAAAATACAAGTGAGATTCTAGGTGAGCAATATGTACATACCCAGAGAGATAGTTCAATATGAATGCTGTAGTCACTCTCATAGGATAACTTGAATTCTTCAATATATATGAAAAAAGACAACAAGGGGTCTCTATCATGGAAAACTGGAACAGTAATATGGGATTTGTCACTAACTGATCTCTCACAAAAGCTTCAGCCATAATCACCAGCATCACATTCAGTTAAGGACTGGATTCAAAGCTGCTTGGCTTAAGCATGCAAGGAGGCACCAGCCAGAGGTGGCAAGGCTGTAGATTGCCTCATGTCACTTGAAACGCTGTGAGTCTAACACACATACAATGGGCACTTTGACTTTCTCCAAGATGCTAATACCTTATACCCTCAACCTAGCCATTTAAACCAGGGAAAATAGTCTGGCTTGCAGAATGTGTATCTGGAAGCTGATAGAGTGAAATAGAAACAATTACCAGAAATGTAGGATTTTTTTTTCTGTTTCTCAGGGAAATGAAACTTCAATTTCATGGAGAGAAAATTCAGTCAAGATCTGGAGATCAATATTTCTGTTTCATGCCATGATCAATACAGAGGATCTGCTCTTATTTAAACTGATTTATTGATTGGCAGGTGGGAAACAGGACTGCAAATGTTAGGTAACTTTTATTAGAAATATTCTTTGCTGCTGTTTCAGCCTCACATCCTGTCCTGTCTGGGAGTTTTGCAACCATCTAGAACCTGTCATGGTCCTGCTCAAAACTGGCAGTCCTTGGGGCTAAACAAAACACAACTTTCTGCCTCTAAAACCTCAGCACATCTCCTTTGAGATCTTGCTGTATCAGAATGTCACAAATCTTGACATTTTCTGTCTTAGTTTAGGCCCTAAAGGTAACTGAATGGAGAGAGAGAGAGAGAGAATGAGAGAGAGAGAGAGAAAGAGAGCACCTTCTGAGATTAAATACTTCTTTTTCCAGGGAGCCATGAAGTGAAAGTAAGGAGAGCAGAAAAATTGCCAGTAGACATCCACATCACACACTAATTGGAACAAAGTAAACCTCCCATATCCACACAGTTTTCATTTATCCAGGAAGGTTTGCAACCCAGTTGGCTGGCGGCAATTTTTGGAACATTGCAAGAAAATGTGGTTCAAGCATTATAAAGCAGTGGATGCCAAATCTGAGTTAAAGCCAGTTATTTGAGCAGGGCTTATAGGCATTTTCCAATGATCACCACCACTGAAATAAATAAATAGATGGCTTGCTATGTATACACTCAGAGGGGAATGTTGCCCAACATTCATAGCTCTTTGCTATTAAGAGTAATGAGGACACAGCTGTCTGAGTCTGGAAGCCAGTATTTGCAGATATTTTTCTTCTCCACTGGCTTTCTTCCACTACCCATTCTTTGCTTATAAAAGAGCCCAAAAGGTCCTAACATTTGTACAAGAATTACCTCGGTTTTGTGGCATTTTTGAGATTGTTATAAAGCATGCTGACACATGGACACATTTGAAACTCAGATGAAATATGAAAAACAATTTTCTCCCCTGATAAGGTCCCTGATGCCCTTAATGCCAAGCATAACACTCTCTTTAGTCAATCATGACAGCTCCTGGAGCAGTTGGTAGGAGTTGCTGCCATGGGCAGAGATCTGAAGGTCTCCCTTCTTGAAAACGACTTCTCACTGCAGACCACGGGGTTGTGATGTGAGTTTTGAGTCACACTTAACTGGTCAGCTCTACAGAGCCTCCAAAACAAATATAAAAGCACCCCACCCCACTCAAAGATCTTACAGCACTCTAAAATCAGTGCTAAAACTCACAGTCTTTGTGACAAAGAGAATATTACTTTCATTTTATGGGAGCCTTCAATATATTAAAGGCTGGAAGCAGTAAAGGCTACAGCACTTCAGGCACTGCAGTTTCAGAGCCATGGCACAAGGCATGCTGAAGTTGACTTCTGTAAGTCATCTGGTCCCAGCCTCCACTCAAAGCAGAGACAATTCAGTCAGGCTACTCAGGACCTTTTCCAGTTAAGGTTTGAATTTCTCCAAGGGTACAATATTTAGCTATAAAGTTTTTGAACCTGTTTCAGTGTTTGACCACCTTCACTCTGATAGCATTTCTCCTGATAGCTAATGAGAGTTTCCCATGTTGCAACTTTTGCCCATTCCTGTCCACATGCACTTCTGAGATGGATCTGGCCTCATCTTCTCTGCACACTCACATTAGACAGTGGAAGGCAGCAAGCAGTACAATTCCCTCATAAGCCTCATGTCCTTAAGGCAGCTTAAATCCAGTTCTCTCAACCTCTCCTGTATGACATGTGCTGCCATCCTCTAATCACCACAGTGGTTCTTTGCTGCATGTCCTTCAGTGTTTCCAGATCTTTTTTATGGCAGGAAGCCAGAATGATTGGGAGAACTGGGTGCCTGTGAAGGCAACAGAAATTGACTGAACTTTGAATCCCCCCCTGGAGGTAGCTAAGAGAAAATACCTAAAATGTGAATCTCTGCTTAATTTAGTAGCAACTGTTGAGGTCAGTGAATTATTTCATTGTATGCTGAACAAATATAGAACCAGACTGCACTACTCACACATACACAGAACTGCACACTTGTGTCTCCAGATCTCCAATGTAAGTTTACCTTCTTTATACCAGAAGTCAAGTGCTACAAGCTGACCAGACTGGCCCATGACCAGTGTCACATCAGCTCTCATATTATACATATGAAAGCTCAGAAAGAAACATGTTCACACTGAGTATTCCCAAGCCAAATGGTTAATTTCCAAGTGGCCTGGCCTGAGGAAAAAAAAAAAAAAAAAGCCCCATGTTCTCTTTAGGTGATTAAAAAAAGAAAAGTAAATAAATAAACAGAAGAGACAATGTTCCCAACCAGCAGGAACATTTAATCTCTGTGATTATTCCTGGAGCAAACTCCTGCTTTCACTCTCCAGAAGGCACATCCCAGTGAATTTTCCATCATGTGGGCTTGCTGTAGTGGAAAGTTAATTTACTTTTTTTTTCTTTACCATAGTACCTTCTTTTATTAGCCCCTTATTGCCACAAGGTCTCAGGTCATACTGAGTCTGCAAGGGAGCAGCTCCATTTTAGAAGGCACAGTCTCCAGGACAGAAGCAGGCCTAGCAAATTCTTAGCATGATTAGCATTCTACAATTCACAGTCTTTTTAATCATCTCCAATCAGATACTGCAGACATTACTTAGTTTAGCATTTTGTGTCCCTCCCCAGGTCAAAGGGAATGAACCATGGAAGGATCACGTATTTCTGAAATAGTTTCATGTCCCAAGCTTCTAGATGTCAGCTTGCAGTTCTTGTGGAGCAGAATATGATAGTATTTTGTATCTTTAGATGATGTGCATCACTTACCAGCTCCAGAATGCATGTGACCTGCTGGGCCATTAATGGATGTACTGCAAATTGTCAGCCACTCATTATCTTTAGAGGTATTCTCTAGTCTGTGTAGGACACACCTATGCCATAGTTCTCTAGACTCAAACCTATCTTATTGCCTGAGTAACATGGAAATAAACATTTTCATTATTTCAATTTAATCAATGGGCAGTGTTTGAAGTTTTATGTGCAACCCTGTAAATTTCTCTAATACCACTTTTTATCTATAACTGGTTAAATCTCTTGAAAATTTTATTGAGAACAATTTTTGTCTCAAAATGGAATGTACCACCCGAGAAAAGTAATACAGGTTTTACAAAACTGTTATCTTCAAACATCACTGATTTAGTGGGGAAGAGCACCTCCTTTCTAAATCTGGCAGGTTACAGTCTTTTGGGATGAGTGCATGAAATCAACTGATAGCTGTCAATGCATAGATCTGGGCTATTCCATCACAAAGTTAGCCCTGCTTTTAATTAAAATAATTTCAGTCTGCTTCTGAAATAAAGCTGCAGATGCAGTGCTTAGTGATTTGCTGGCAATGAGTGCTGTATATATTGCTGCAGTCTACCTCTGAAGAGCAGGAGCACCATCCAAAGCTGCTCCAGCCCATGCTGGGTTTGGGATTCCCCACAGGGTTTGCAATAGCAGGAAATTAGCAGCATGCTATGGCTTTCAGATCACATCTCCTCTCCCTGGCCTGGTTCCTGCTCCAGGATTAAGGAGTGGCAGTCTGGCAAATGCACTCTGCACTGCTCCAAGATTCCTCCTTCGCAGAGGGGATGTCAGGCTACCCGTTTAAGCTCTTGCAGCTTTGTGTTGCTCACACTGACAATAAATGTTGTTTAATGAGTGGAGGCTCTTACCCACACTATGAGATTTTCTCTGCAGAATTAGATAAAGCATACTGTCTTTTTTTGTGCCTCTGTGCACACTGCAAGCTGGAAATATATCAAGACACTCAAAAGTACAGCAACCTACACCTAACAATATCTATTGCACCCCCAATTTGTGTGAGACTCTTTCTTGTTAAAAATTGTTCCAAGCAGCTTTTAAACGATTCTACTGTTACATTTTGTACAATTCCTCCACTACAACATACCTAGTGTGTTCTTGTATAACCTGATACACTGTGGTGCCATAAAGGACTTTACTATTCAGTCTAAAAGTAATTTTCCTTCCTTTCAGCAAATTATACCCTACTCAGCAATAATCATTCTTTTGTACCACCCACCATACAAACTTCTGCTTCTCTGTCATTTACAGTTCTAACTACTGTCATCTTACCCTAAGTTTCACAATACACTTAACTCTTGATCAAAGTCAGCCTAAATAATGTCCCCGACTTGCTGCTGCTCTATACTGAGATTTCCATAAACTTGTCTACATTTTTCTGCTAGTAAAGTACTTATGCCTAATGTCAGTAGGTTGGAGCCATTCTTAACAGAACATACTGAAGTACTATTTGCTCTCTGTTTTGGAATGAGAATTCTTAGTAACATTGCCAGAAACTGCCTAGTGCTGCACTGCTTTTGGTATCACTGCCTTCTATTCATCTTCCACCAGATGACCATGTGTCAGGTTACCTTTTCACCTGCTGCTGAGTTTCAGTCCCTTAGTTTCCTGATCACATCTGAGCTTTCCTAGATTTCTGTGTACTACTGCTTATACAATCTTCCCATTCAGTGTTGCCTATAGATATGTTGGCTGTACCACAAAACCAATTAATGCCTTCGATCCAACCAACAATTTACTGCCTCACAAGTTAATGCTTCATTTACTTAAGAAGCTGAATAGAAAACAAGAATTTTACTGTAAAAAAAAAAAAAAAAAACCCCAAAAAAAACAAAAAAAAAAAAAAGAGGAAAAATTAGAAAATAAAAGCAAGCTCAAAATATTATAAAAAAGCAGACATTAAAATTATTTTGTGGAAAAAAAAAGGAAACCCAAAACAAACAACTTGATCTCAGATCAAGCAGTAGATTGTGGATTCTTTCAGACCCTGCAAGCTTATGGTGCATTCCTCTCCATCTCTTCCTAGACCCTCCCTGTTTAGCTGAAGCACTTCTTTTATTTTCACTATCTGAACACTTCATTAATATAAACAGATTTATTCTCACTGTAATGGCATGTTGCTGATGTAGAGCTAATACATAGAAAAAAACAAGAAAATTTTCCAGATGGACTTAGGAGTTTGTATGTTCAAACTTGCAGATGCCCAAGAGAAGACACCATTCACATCCCAGCTTTCAGTAACTGCTAAAGGTCTCTGCCTGAAAACTTAGACCCCTCAAGGGTTTCCAGACAACTGCTTGGATATTGAGATTCCTCAGAGAAGTAGTCAGTTCTGAAAGCAATATTGAGCAAAGAGGTCTGAGGTTGCACTATGAACCTGTGACAAAAGCTGCAGAATCAGACCAATTGGCATTTATGCACTAAATTCCCACAGAGGATGTAGGTCAGTGTGAGCAGGGGACTTAACCAAGCTGTGGGGGCCTGGGTCTGCATTTCAGCTGTCCTGACACCTCTACTACTGCCTGTCCTCTGGACCATCCTTCTCACACTGCAGTGAGGTCTTATACCACAGAGCACTTGCAACCATGAGTTACAGTTGAAAGAAGAGAAGGCTTTGCTGATGTTAAAAATGAAGATGACTTTCAGCACATCTTGTCATCCCCAAAGGGCAGAACATCCCAACTGAGAGGCAGAAATGCTGAAATGACTGCCCTGAACTGGGCTGGTTGTAACTCACATTTGTCTTCTAGTAGCTTTATTTTCTTTGAAAATTTCTCTCATGTCATTGAATTAGTAAAATGGGGAGGCAGAGAACTGGCAGATTAAGAGGTCAGTAGATGTTAAACTCCACGCAACATCTTACTCCAGGCAGCTCTTCTGTTTCTGTGTGGCAGCTCTGTCATGGGTCTGGTGTTTTAGGGACATGACAGAAGAATGGTGCCAGCACATTATCACTTTCTATAGAGTCTGGCAAAACATATGGTCCATTTGGCTGATTTATACTGGCAAAGAAGAGAATTCATATTTTCTATATATTTTGGCATAACATCTATATTGTGACATATAACCATGGCCAATTTCAGGCTGGAACCAAATGAAAAGAAACAAGACTGACCCAAAAAATATAAGGGAGAGGCCAAGAAAAACAGTGGCTTTTAAGTCATTGAGAACACTGCCATCTCTAGACATTGTGGCAGATGCAAATATATGCAAAAATTAACATAGGCATGAGTAGAGTGCTGGTGCTATGAAGGGTGCTGAAATAAATCAGTCTTCCATGTGAGGAGAGATTATCAAGAACTGAACTCTGCCCATTATGCCACAGGAAGGTAGAGAAAGTGTCACTCATAGGAAAGTGAGAGAAAAACAAGCCAAAGAGCTGACAGAATGGGGAAGGGTACTCATGACACCTGTCAGTTCTTCAACACTGTGAAGTGACTTGATTTTCTTTTAAGCCCTGCAATTGTCTAGTTGGTGGGACTGTCTTCCATGACAGATACTCCGTAAAGGAAAGCTCACGAAATCTACTCCAGAGCAGACAGAGCTAATCAGTACATAGTGGCTTTAACTGATTTGGCACTGCTGAAATCCCTGGAAGTAAGACATAATAAAGACAAGGCAGCAACAAAGCCCCACATATCAAACCACTATTAGCAGTGAGTCTAAGGAATCACTCAGAGATTAATGGCAGGGGTGTGAGCCCTGCCCTGGCCAGCACATGCCAGAGGATATGGCAGGCTGAGCACGATTACTGCCCCTCTGAATTGAGTCACATATAACCTCCTGCCAGCTAACTCTGGGTGACAGCTGAAGTCTGTGTATTGTTTGGCTCAGAGCCTAGTGACCAATAACCCCCAATTCAGAGACCAAGCATAACTGAGACCATTAAACCAAAATATCAGTTGAGCTTCTTTTCCTTGCATACCTTTTCCCTCTCTAGTCTACAAATCTCAAGGAAGATGAGATTCCTGGGGTCTTGCCACTTTGTATACCAAAGTATCATACAGTTCCAAGGAAGAGGGAAAATGAAAACACATCATGTAATAGAGAGATGGCCATCTAGAAAGGTTTTAACCTTCCTGTGTTTGGACTGTAGCTTGCACATCTAACAAGTCATGGACACTGACCCTTCTGTGCTTATGCCCCTTCTCTGCAGACAAACTCATTATGTTTTGTAACATGACCTGTTCTCATTCAGCTGTCCCCTTCAGTATACCACTGTGCTTCCCTCCTGGCTTACAGCTCAGTAAAAAAGAAACTAGAAAACTTTCTATTGCTTCCAAATGGCAGATGCACACTTCCACAGACAGAATCGGTTTAGCTCAAGGTAAAGTTGAAATCAAATTCAAACACTCTTGGGGCTCACAATTTTTAATCATAAGATGATGATCTGACCACCTGTCTATTCTGATCTCGAAATGTCAAGGAATGTCACAAAGTCTAGGAAATCCTTATTGGGGTATCAGTATTTTAGCCGGAGAAAAATATGATACCTGACTCCCTGACCGTAAGATACCTATGGCTAGGTTCAAGACAGCTTAACTTAAACCTAATAAATTCACTACAAGAGTTTCTGCTTTAAGATCTTCACCAAAGTCAAGAGGAACTGTAATCATGAGTCTAAGTGTTTTTGTCTCCAGTTGTTGTCCAGTTACCTACTCAGTATGACTGTAGTCAGTTGTGGCTAGTTGTATTTATTCTGTTTCCACTTTTCACATCATCACACATAAATATAGGCAGTGAGTGGTGCTTGAAAGGTGCTGACATGCAGAATGATGGGCTTGCTCCTACTTTACACTTTGGATACTGAGGAGCCTGCTATTTTTCATTCCAGTACAGATTGCCCATTTGCTTAATAACATGCCAGCATTATTGGATTGCATGTTATATTTCTTGGTTCAATTCTACTAATTTCTTTGTTAGTAGCAGAAGTTTCACAAATAAACGAAGCACTTGGCTGTGCTTTAACCACCAGACTGTACTCCTCCCACACTGCACTTGGGGAGGAATGAAGCAGGAGCAAGCCAAGCCACAGCAGGCTCAGTTTACCTTGCTACAGATCGATATGTACAGCAGTTTTTTCTATTAAGCTGACCTCTACCACAAATGGATTAACTTCAGTGGAAAACAGCAGTTCGACCCTAATTCCCCATGGCAAGAGGGACAGGATACCTTTACTGATGGTCAAATTTCTACAGGAATTACTCTACTGATGAACCCTACTGCAGGGGCTAGATGAGTCTTGCCTTTCCTGAGCCCCAGCCCAGCCTCTGTGCTGGTGCAGTGGTTTCCTGAGAGAGGAAGAAGCTCTGACTGTTTGCAGATGCACCTTTTAACCTGTGATTATTTTATAGTCAACTCGTGATTACCTTATGAAGGTTGCTGGGATTGTGAATAGATCAGGCCATCAGATCAGGACAGAAACTGGATCAAAAGATTTATAGTTATGTTTGTTTGGAGCTGTACAATGTGGGTGTATCCAATGGGACAGGATTATGTTAAGTATGTCTGTACTCCAGGATGTAAATGATCCTTCTTTCATTACTCTCCTGATATATGGTCTTCTACCTTAATGTATATAGTTTGTATTTTCCACGTATTTATTTTACCTAGCTTGTCTAGTATCATTACATTAAATAATCAAGGGGAAACCATCTTGAGTTGTGCTAAAACATGAAAAAAATACAGCATAAATAGAAGATGATTGAAAAACTCCAGGATCAAATAGCTGCTGAAAACTTTTGCAGCACAGATATTCCTGAAGCAAATTGGAGATACGGGAAAAGGGCTTGGACTTCCTCTCTTCTCTGATCTATGCAGAAACATAAACAAAAGTGGCCACTGAATTCCACCCAGGTTAGTGCACTGGTGACGTGGCTTAGGAATGGTGCTTTCCAATTCAGTATTCCCACTAAAAACCCACAAGCTGGTCCACCTCCCCCACCCCTACTGGAGGCACAAAAGGCATCACAGGTTGAGATAAGAACAATTTACTGGAAACAGCAATGAGATAAGAAAATAAACAATAACAGCGACAATATTAATGTTGTAATTAATACAGAAGAGAGGGATTCACATGCAAAAATGCCCACTGCAGCCTGCAACAATAGACAGCCCTGGATGAATTTTCTCAGCTGGAAGGAACATCTTCTTGCTGGAAGACACAGACCCTTTGCCCACCCCCAGAAATAACATGGAGGGATATAGAAAAACCTCCTGGCTGTATCCCCTCCTGGCTACTGCAAAAAATGAACCCTGTCCTGCCTGGAACCAGGACAAGTGGGGGAGTAACTGAGTTCCATGTGTCTCACCTTGAGTTTCACTGCTGTAGAATTATTAAACTGGACATTTTCCTCCTTACTGTGTATCTTTACAGGATACTTGCCTGGAAGTCATCTTCACATGTATCATCCCCTTGTGAAATTATGCCCAGAGAGGTCACTAGGAAAGTCAAGAGGAGGCAGCCTGGCTTGGTGGCTAAACCATTGGATAAGGAACTCTGGACTCTATCCCAGAACAGCCATGAGCCTGATGCAAGACCTGGGCATCTCCTTTCTGTTCTCTGTCTCTTAATTTCTCTCCCCTTTCCCCACACAGGCACATCTGGTTCTTTCATTTTGCTTGAAAACTCATCTAGACAGCCTACTCTTAATGAGGTTGGGCACAAGGCAGGGCAGTACAATTGCAGGCTTGGATATGGGGTTTAGGTATGCTTGTAATATAAATGATAATGATCTAAAACCCATCTGTGCAAAGGTAGTCTTTTGAAATCTTTTGTTTCACAAATGTAAGACTAGGGACCCATAGGTGGGGAATACAGGAAGTCCTGCCAGTCTTTGAGAAATGAAGAAAGCTGAAGCATGAATACTGCACAAATGGGGCATGAAAAACAATTCTCTCTTACCCTTGCAGACAGCATCCTTCCATTTAATTCTTTCTTTAACCTTTTTGCTTTAAAAATAGCAGTTATGCTGATTTTTTTTTAAATTACCTCCTCTGCCCTCCTCCCTTCTCTCTGTCTCTAGGTCATATTCATCTTGCCTTATGCTTAAACTTTTCCTAACATTTACCTCTCTGTCTTTGAGGTCTGCTTTCTCTGATCTCTCTATTCAACCTGCTCCAACCCCACCATCTCCTCACATTGTGGATTTGCATTAATTGGAGAGAAAGCAATAATAAGAACCCACCCAGCACAGTTCTTTCCACAATGCCCAGAAGGATCTGTATTTGAGGCATGTTTTGAAGATCATTGTAAATCAGGAAACAGCAAGGTGGAGTGAAAGGAAACTGGAAAGAGTTCTCAGCTTACGAATGTGTAATGCAAGAACACAGGCTCTCACTCCAGTAAACTGCAGCCAACAGTTACTAGACCAAGTTCCTTGAGCAAAAAGTCATTATTATGACTAACTCATTCTGTATTTATAGAGAAGTAATGTTAGAAGATAAACAGTCCAAACAGTGCCCTTGCACTAGATGTTCTTTGCTTTTTTCTGTATGTGGTCTTTTATTCCAACATTAATTGTGCTTATAAATCATTCCCAACCTGCTTCAGAATGATTTACAAAAACTCTGTGCTGTTGAAAACACAGACCACTTGCACATACAAAATCTAAAGCACTCAGCAACTCCAGAGGTAAAAAATATCATTAATCAAACCCACAGAAGACTTTAGAAGCAATTATCATTAAAATATTTCTCTGTCTGCTACCACAAATGACTACAGGTACTTCTGCAGAACACAGAGGACATGAGTGGGCAAAGCCATCACTGACAGGTATCTCTGAGAGGCACTTGAGCCAGGAAAAGTTTTGTTTTCACAAAGGACAAGATCTGGAGATGAAAGAATCTTGGTAAGACTGAGTGGTGACCAGGATAGGGAAGGACTATGGACATTTAACCACTGCCTATGACCATCCAGGCCAGAAAGGATGAGTCCAAAAAGCTTTAAAGCAAGAAGAATGGATTATATTTCTTATTCTTTTTCTACATTGAAACATATCAGTTCCACGAGGGGAAAAGTTATGTGAACAACCAGGGGTGCACATTCCCTTGAGAGCCAAGGAAAGTGGGGCCTTGGCAGGCAGGCCAGGTGCCAGACTGCAGCTGGGACAGAGCAACCTTCTTGCAGCCTCCCTACATTTTGTGGAAAGGTAGAAAAAAAGAAAGAACTTGTTAAACTCACACAACTTTCAGATCAAATTTTTGTCCCGTTTCACTTTGGAAGTCTCTTGAACAATCTCAGTGCTTCAAAGCTGAGGCTGCAAATCTCCCAATCTCCCAGTAAATGCTCCTGTATTTAGTAAGCTGTTTTGACTGAAATTCAAAGTGAAAGTAAGTATTTCTGTTGTCGTAGCAGTAGAAAATGTGACCCTGATCTGTAATCCCATATCTGACCAGACAAAAATGTGTTCTCTGTTAAAATCTGCAGATTGCTCAGACACATGGGCAAGAGAATAACTCTAGCTCCCCTGCAGTCAGTAGCAGAAAATCTTATAATCTCTAATGGAAATACCTGTGACTGATTTTATTTGGAAAGAAGGTGCTAGAGGGTGGTGTCCCAACACCAACATAACAAACCTGTTACATATAGGCTCACCTACTGGGCAAAATTACTTCTAGTTCACTTTTTTCAACATTGCACCACAAAATTAGTCCTTGCAGTGCTTTGTATCCTAAGAACATGCTGAATATGGATGAGAGCAATCATTAACACGAGAGATGCTCATAATTGGTTTATGGAAGCCAGAATTCCTGTGGTTCAGACTTTCTTGAATGACCTGAGTAAAATTTTGTTTGCTCCTGAGGACCCTGTCAAGGCTCCCTTCTGTCTTGCCTCCAAGGACTTCAAGCATGGCACTGCACATAACTCTGTTAACTGCTCCAGGGATCCTGGAAACAAGGGGTCAGACCTTTCTACCATCACCACAGTGAGACATGGACCGAATCACTCCCTTTGGTGACCACACTTTCCATCCTAGGGCACACTAAAGGCACACAGGTACAACAATAAATACTGCATCAGGACAGTGAATGTCTCCAGAGAATTTCTTATTTTTACATCAAACTCTTCAGTTATCCCAGGATTTTCAAACTCCTCAAAAACCCCCAGGTTTTTTGGGGTGGTTTTTTTTTTTGGTTTTTTTTTTTTTTTTTTTTTTTTTTTTTTTGGTTTTTTTAAATTTTCCAGTCAGCATTACTGTGAGTGCTGATTGGAAAATACGTTTTTCCCATCTTAAAAAGGACAATTATTCAAATACACAAAATGTGTCCCAAAGCAGCTGAATTTAACTCTAGACTTTCAAAGCTCCTATGAAGCTCTTGTGGGAAAAAAAGAAAGTGCATCATTTACCAGCAAGTCCCACCAGAAATTTTAGACAATAGGGAAGAATAATCCCAAAAGACAAGTCAGTTTTAACTCTTGTGTTTTTCTGCAGCAGTCTTGAAGCAAAAGCTGTTCCTTAGTCTAAAGAGATGCAAAATTCTCTGCTGAAAGCTCATGGCTTCTCTGGTTTCTTGTCAAAGACCAGCTCACATAAAGCCAAGAGAGGAATGAAGTTTCCCCAGGCCCCACCTAACACTTCAAATGAAGGGCAACCTTCTTTCTCATGGACAGATTCAGAAGCATAAAAACCCGGACAGATCACCTGCCATCAGATGGTTGTTTATCTCATTAAAACATTACTTCTTTCATGAAAGTGGCTTTTCTGATTAAATAATAGGATTGGATCATATCTTAGTTTGCATTGAATAATGATGATATGAAACATACAGCTCATATCCTTAGAAAAATCCGTCTTCAAGATACTTGGCTTGACTGCTTCAATAACTGAAGAACAACTGCAGGACAATTATTTCTGCAATGTCAGACAAACTTTAATATAAATGCAAATAGAAGAAAGATTTCTATTACTTACCAGCACACTGATTGTTTTCATCCAACTGGAAACCAAATCTGCAAATCAGAGGTCTTGTAACAGTGGGGTAGTTAGGAACAGGGCCTGGTGCTGGGGGTGGTGGATAAACATTGGAATAGGGGCTCAGGTAGGGTGAGCGGTACACTGGGTTTGTTCGGGGCACGCACAAATAGCCACCGTTCTGGTTGACACACACCATGTCTCCTCTGCAGGCCTCAGGAATAGTCCGACATTCATCAATATCTGCAATGAAATTGAAAAAGTTTGAAGAGTCATTGCTCCTTAATGAGACCTATCCAAAGTAGTTAACATGCTTTTTTGCAAAACATTGCAAAAAAAAATTATATTCTCCAGGAAAAAGGTGAATCCTTCCTTGTGGAGCTTCACTTTGAATTTAGATTGTACTAAAAGAGGAAACATCCTTTATATTCAACATATCCTGTGATCTACTCATTTTACTTCACTATTAGAGGGCAGAGGGGGAGGACAAGACCTGCTTTGCTATTCCATAGAAGTTTGGTTAAAACTCTGATTTACAATGAGCATGCTATTGCCTATTCCTGCTAGAGGGTCTGTCCAAACCACAACTGCAGATCAGGATTTCAGAAACTGATGGTTTGGTCTGCCAGCTGTGAAATTTGGATCCTGCTTTGGAATCTCAAGTTCTTTCCCACAGAAAAAGTTAGGGATGCTCAGATCTGGGGGCATAGTTCGGGCCTCTTTCTTGCTTTGACTGAGATTGTTGTTGAATTAAACTTAGGAAGATACAACTGGTTTAGCCAAACTGAGCATTCATCTGGTTTTTGGGCCACAGAAACAGTAGGCTATGACAGGGCAAACAATCTGCTGCAGGTTTTTCCCTTTCTGTTTGGGTGAGTCTATTGCATGTAGAAGATGCTGCCCTGGAGAGTGAATGCCATTGACAAAAAGATGCTACTGGGCAAAACACAGAATTCCTTATACTACCTCAACTCAGTTTACTTGGAGTTTCAGTGCTGAGAATGGAAGACTATCTGAGCCTGCAGGTGGAGACAGGCAACAAAGACAATAAATCCTGAGTTTGAAGGAGAAAGAGAAGGAGGGTGAACAACCCTTGTCTTTTGGCAGCTACACTGAGCTCCTATCAAAATGCAATTTTGTATTTTTGTTTGAGTAGCCCTGACAGCCTGTTAGTATCTCAACAATGTCAAAGATCAATGTTATGCAAAGATACACACATATTTATATATACACATATTATTTTGTATACACATGTATACAAACACACACATTTGTTACACAGTAAGAACTTTTCAACTAAAACACAGTTAACTCAATAAATTCAGGATTTCTGAACCCAAATTTAAACATATTGATTTAATTAAAGTCCTACCTAAGCATTGTCCAGAGGTACGGTCCAGGTCAAACCCATTAGTGCATTGCTGCTAAAAGAGAGAAAAAAGGACACTCTGTGACTGTGAAGTGAGAGGCTTGCAGAGTCAAATGCTCATCTGGATTATTATGATTAGTACAATTGTCCACAAATACAGCACATCAAAATAAAGTTCCCCAGAGGACAAGTCAGCAAGGCATGAACCTGAGGCCTCAGAAAGTTTCCCAGCCCCTTCGTTCAGGAGTGGCACACTCAGGTGGTGGCAGTGTCAGGCTGTTCCTCTGCCCTGGGGTCACCAATGTGCAATGTGTTATGATTTGTTAGCACAGAATTACAGTCTTCTAGTTTGGGGTCTTGTTTTTGCCACAACAGGGGGGTCATCTCTAAGGTTATTTGCTACATCTCTCACAGCTCTGAAAGTGCCCAGACAGTCCATTCAGCACAACACATTAGACATTGACTGATCCAGAGCCACAGTTGGAACATAACAAGCTTAATAAGAATAAGGCTCTTCCTTTACAACAAACCTTGTAATTTTTAGAGGATAAATATTTAGACAACAAGGTTATGGAAGCCTTGTCACTTCCTATTCTGAAGTGCTGGTCATTATCAGGGCTGCAGCCTTGAGTCTTCAGTACCTCCTCAGTAACATCAGCATTTCTAAATAGGTGAAAGTCTTGGTGATGATGGTTTCAAAGCCTGTTAAAATGATTCCCTGCTCTTCTAGTTTTTGACTGGGTCTCCAATTACTTAGCAAGGGGCCAAGAAATTGATACAAGCACAAGATCTTTCAGTAAATAGGTTGTGCTAAGGAATGTAAGCAAGAGATATCCAGGAAACAGGAACCACTGAAGCAACCAGAGGGCAGAGGGATAGAGTGTGTTCAAGATTCCTCCCTTTTTTTTGCTGTTTCTTAATGATAAAGACACTTATTTTTGGACTTTATGGAAGAAATTAATGGAAGAGTAAAGTATTTAATTGATGTTTGGAAAAGTACGAAATTTTAGATGGGAGACAAAAGGGTTAGAGGAGTGAGTCAGTGGAAGTGGGTCATTGCAGGACCTAGGGACAGGACATGAAGTGAAACACATGGCACTGTTTGGACTGCACCTGCCACTTGCACATATGAATACACAAACCCACTGCTAAAAGTGACAGACAAGTATGGAGGAATTCTGCCTTCATTTATTTTGACATTCCAAGATGCTTTGGTATCATGTTGTGGATAGCCAAGATATTGTAATGGGAGAATGTATAATCACTCTCATGTTTTAAAGAATGTATGTACTCTACCTTTTGTTCTCTTCTTTGTCTACATGCACTATACCTAGGTTAGCTGGAAAAGCCAAAATAATTTTAAACAAAATTATTATGTTTTGATCAATAATAA
This sequence comes from Erithacus rubecula, assembly GCF_903797595.1. NCBI lineage: Eukaryota > Metazoa > Chordata > Aves > Passeriformes > Muscicapidae > Erithacus > Erithacus rubecula. The sequence continues at coordinate 45,077,899 of NC_136688.1, forward strand.
TGATTCAGAAACACTGAAACTACTGTAGAACTGGTTTCAACAACTTTCTAGAACTTTTTTATAGAAAAGATTCCAATATTGTCAAAATTACCAGTTTCAGTATGTTCAGAAAGAACTCATTGCTGTTGTTTTGCTTCAAGTTGCTTTTTCAAAGCAATTTCAAAAATCAATTTATGTTACAAGATGTTTTTATAAAAATTATAATGTAAACAATATTTTTTAAATTATAAAAACAAACCCTTAAAGACATCTCAAAAATTCTCCAGGGGCATGAAAAGCATTTCCCATACAGATCCAATATTCACAAAAATATTAATAAGCATGCCCTGTGCAGGAAATTTTCAATGTAATAGAAGAAAAACAACTACATTTCAGAGACTTTTGGCAAAGATATTTGGAAACACAGCTCTGGACACTGAATATATCTGGACTACCAAGTAGAAATCCAAACAACATGCCTTTAGGAACAGTCTTTCCTGATTTAAAGTTACTTGGAGCCCAAGCACACAAAGAACTAATGATTCTGCTATTTCAGGAACTGGACTGGTTTACTTCCATCCACCCTCTTGAACAGAAATGGGTTTGGGCATAAGTGAAAATGAAAACTAGGATACAGTCATTCAGGATCACTGTCCAAAATTAAACAATCTTAAGACACAATCCTGTTAAACACAGAAAATGTGAATTTATATGAATGAATTTTCCAAATATAGATGTTTCTCACAGTAGAACTGAGCAGTCTCTGGTCTCATGGGATAGTTTTTCTTATTTCCTGTTCCAGAAGTGTTCGGTTTAGAGGAGAATCAGATTTTCAGTCAGGTCCAGGTTTCTACAGGGATATTTTGCTGAGCTGGCAAGGATGAGTCAATAAGCTCAATCCACGTTCAACTCCAGAATCCTGCTGGCTCTAAGTTCTCCCTTCTAAACCCTTAGACCACACAACTTCCTTTTCATGTAAACCCCAGACCACAGAGCTTCCTATCCACCTGCTAGCCAGTTAAGTTTCATGCCATATAACACTTCAGTACAAACCAGTACATACATCTCTGCATCTCACCTGTGCTTTTCCAGGGCTTGAAAGGCAGACAGCCAGTGTGAAGGCAGTCAGTATCCTGTAATGTGCATAGAAAATAGGCTGAAAACCTTCTGATAACCAGGCTTATTACATAGAATTAAATACATATAGACAAATTAATTTCTAGTGACACTTCAGTGTATTCCACAGTTTCGCTAACATGAATTTGGCCTCTGGAGAAGGAGTAATATAACTGTGGGCCAGATTCAGGTCTCAGAGCCCCTGACTCTGATGGTACTTTGGTTTTATGCAACTGGGATTGAAACCAGACTGTACATGTCTATGGACTAATCTAATTTTTATGACACCCCATTCAGCAGCTGTTAAATGAACAAGTGTGCAATATTCGATATAGCGGTTGTGCCCCTCTCTGACACCTTTCTTTTGCAGAAACGAAAGCTTTTCTTGCACACTGTGCACGTTTTACAGATGGGTAAACCAGAGCAAGGCCCTTCCTGAGCTCCCAGTGTGAAATGTTGGCAGGGCTGCAGACACGTCACGCAGGAGGTCTTGAATCCGAGCCAGCTGCTCCAACCGCTAAACCGCATTTCATCCCCAGGAGGCTCCATCTGAGATGAATCCATTTTCTTGGGGCCAGATTCTGTCCCTTTACTTAGTCTTGCAGGAGACACACTGTGCCAGGTCACCAGCTAGCAGAAGCTGTTATCTTTGATGGAGCCTTCCCCAGGTATATCATCTCCACATGTAGTGGTCCCTACTGTGTCTCACTCCACTGCAACTGAAAGAAGAGGATCCCTTGCTAAAAGAGCCCTACACCAATTTTTGGAGCTCCTTACCTGGAGCATAAAAGTTCCGGTCAAGTAACCTCCCACCTGCAAATATTTGCTAACAGATAGAAAACCATGAAAGCACAGTCTGAAACTACTTTTTTCTAGGTTACACCCACACCTTGCTTATCCTGGATTGTAATTCTAAATGGCAATTGTATACAATATTTTCCCACAAAACCAGTACAGGAAGCAGGGGATATTTTAGGTAGCCTTAGTTCTCCCACCCATGTGAGCTGCCAACTTTCTCTCTTAGAGCTGTCCCTGATTTCCAGAGTGCAAACTGAGCTGCTGAGCAAGACCTAGAAATGCATTAGACAAAACCACACACAATGACCAACACATTGCAACAAATTTGTTTTAAATGAGGAGACAGGGACAAGCTCTGAAAAGTAAACATAAACCCAAAAATGGTTGTTCATATTGCTGTGGAGACAGATTGTGCTTTGAGTGACAAGGAAAGGCAAATTCTGCACAGATTTCATTAGAGTCCAATGTAAAGCATTTGAACTACAATTTTATCCATTTAGGCTTGCACTTAATTTATTGATCCTTCAAAACTTTTTGAAGATATTTTAAAGTGTGCACTTCTGTAAAGACTGCATATTCACTTGGCATATAGGAAGAACAGCACTGGGAGGGAATAAGGGAATACAACAGGTTATAGCAGAAGACAGACATACACAGCAACTGGGCTATGCTGCACATTGGTGCAGGACAGTGCACGATAACAAAATCCCTCATAAAACAGTCAGACAAAACTCAAACATTTTTAGACAGCCTTTAGTTTTCTTTGCTACAAGATGATATATTCTTTCCTCTTGGTGGAGGGGGTGACCTTACTGCCTCATACCTGTTCTGTCTGCACTCATGATCTCAATTTGCTCATTGCTTTAGATATAAAATCCCCTCAAGAATTATTAACAGACATGCAGCACAACCTATCAACACTATATGCAGCTGGTCACAGTAGCTTGCCCAGCAGGCAAAATATTTTAAACTAGTAATTAACTTCTGCAATAGTAACTAATTAAGTTCAATCAATCAATCACTGCAGCCAGTGGGATCCTTGCTGCTGCAGTTCAGCACTCCCGCAGATGCGCAGAGTACAAGCACAGATCAAGAAGGAACTCGTCAGAGACAGCACAGCTTTAATAACAGGCAGATTGTCTTTCTCCACCTCTGACCATTGAGATCCCGTCTCATTGCAAATGGCTTTTGCAAGTGCATTGGCATAACATGTCCCTGCCACAGCTATTTTCCACAAGTAGTTTTCCTGTCAGTAAATAAAGAAGTTTCATGCATACCACTTACCTTCTTAATCCTTGCATGTCCAAAACCGTTGGGAAAAGGTGGAAAAAACCCAGAGTCTGTGCTGATGAATAACTAGAAAGTTTTCCAAACATTACCCTTTGCTAGCACTTCAGTTCCTCTGTCATTTATAGTCCAAAGAATGAAATGGCAAGTAATGGAGAAGATCGGGAGCCGTCTGTACCTCCTCAGACACTGGAGAGAATACAGAGAAAGCACCTGGTTTTGCTTAGTTCTCTTCTGTAATTCAGCATTAAACCAATTGGAGGAGGAATGTTAAAAATGAACACTTCATTTTCTAAGTATGTTAAACAATGCAAATGGGGGCCTCAGCCTGGGACAGCTGGTTTAGATTACAAAGCTCACCAACTGGCTAGACTCCTCACAACAACCTCGAGCAGCCTGCCAGGATAAAACACTAACAGCTTGAAGGAAAGCCTCTCCCGCTGCAAACTTCACAGTTAAATGTGCCTCAGAGCAGAGAGCACCGTTATTGGACAGAAACCCTTATCAAGGGACTGGAGAAGGGAAGGGATTGTTTTCCTTGCTCTGAGAACAAAAAAAAAAGGCCAGGCTTTTTTGGAGGCCCTCTAGCTGGTGTCCTGGACAATGAATATGCAACACTCGCTGCTCTGTGCCAATGGCATACTGATGAAAGGTCTGACCCTCTGGGAGGTGAATAACGTGGATTCATGACGATCACAGCTACAGGAACTATATTGCTTGGGGATTATTTGAAAACAGGAATAAACAAATTAAACATTCAAAGGAAAACAAATGGCCTGTCTGCAAACACTGGCCCTTCTTAAACTGACCCCATGCTTAAGGGAGCAGTTTATGACATGAATTATTTCTTCACGAAAAGCATAACTTGCAGATCTCCAGTTATGACTGAAGAGGAAGGAAATAAATTACTTTTTCAGGTGTTTTGCAACTTTGCCACGGGCAGGGCTTTAGTAGGTCAAGCAGAACATTTATGGGATGTGAAAGGTAAGCAATCAGATGCAGCAAAGATTATAGTAGATCCAAAGATGAACACTGAAATTAAACACTGACATGGACATTAAACAATTAGTTTGAATTACTGTTGAGTGTCCCATTTGAGAAAATCCTTTCTTTCTAAAGAACCTGAAATTATTATCATGCATCTCTGTGTAACAGATTGAGAAACAGAAGCACAGTTGTCATAATAGATAGTAATAAAATCAGCCTCTAAGCACTGACCTCCAACTTGAAATAAAAAAACTGAGCTGCTTTAGGGGTCTTGAGCCCCCACAAGTTGTATTGGAGCCAATGGGAAGTTCAAGAGCTCTGTATTTTGTTAACTGGCTATAATTGTCCAAATTACCTTTCAAAAATGACAGCACCAGAAGCTCTGGGCCATTTCTGGCAGTTTGTATCTCAGTGACTTGCTTGCATCACTTGTACTGCATAGAAAATTAAACACTCACCTGGAATAATTCAAACAGTGTCTATACATTTGCAGATAAACAAGAACCAATCTACTTAAAATAAAGTTCCCAAAAGCCTAACAAAACTCACACAAGGGACTTCTGAAGAAGCCGCTGGACATGCTGTGAAGGAGTTTTGTCATGGGTCAGAAAACAGGCAAGAGAGGATAGAAAGCAAATACCAGGAATATTTTCATTGTGGCAAATGTTTAACAGTGAGTATTCTCACTGCACCATACAACCAGTTTCTCAATACACTCAATAACCTGGAGAGAGATAACAGATCTAAGAGCAGCAGTGCTTACTGTATGTTAGAAATGTGAAAATCTACTGAAACAATGAGAAACAGCTTTACAGGAAAGCAAATGCTCTGCGAATCCAGCTGTGTGGATGGAGAGCTTGCTTCATCTGATGATACTTCACTTGCTAATCCACTGAATTTTTTCTGCAATCACATGGTAAAATCATTGCACGCATGCCAGAACCACTGTATGAGTGCAACACCAGTCTGCTCCCAAATAATTGCCTCAGAGTTATGATCCATCAGCCAACTGGCAGAGGTGCTCCAGCCCTGGAGACAGGAGGTGAATCCAGATCTCATCACCTAAGGGGCTCCCTTAAGAAGAAATACTGTACAAATGTTTGGGTTTTTCCTGTCTCCATCTGACAGCTGGAGTGGATAAAAACCAGAGTATAAAAAGTGTACCAAACCACAACCTGGGCTAGTTTACAGCATGGTGACTGGTTTTTTTCCAAAATAAAAGGATTTGATGTTGTGGCTAAGTGGAATTTCTGCAGTACCTTTCTGTAACTACCATCAGTCATGAAAAAATGAGATGCAGCCACAGCCTTTTCACAATTCAGTTTGGTATGAAGGGCTGCAAAAAGGAAGGACTTTGCGGTGCATAAACCCCCTTTTGTTCACCCTATAAAAACGGACAATTCAATGCATCTTTCAACACCCTGTGCTAACACCTTCAGCTTGCTTCATTTATGCTTAAGATGGTGGCTAAATTTCCTATGTAGTAGTGCTCTCACTTCAATGGTCTCAAATATCCCTCTGTGTTATAAAATCCATTACTTTATTTGGATTAGCTTGAGACTGCTTTGTCTTCATGAGGAGGTGCAGAACTGTCACCCAGTATAAAATGGGGCTCTGTTAAACAACTATGTACTCAAAGTTTGCTTTGTGCATAGCTAGGGTTGAAACTATATCTCCAATTAAGATTTGGATTTTGAAAATTGTGCAATATATAATTAGAGAGACATAAACTGTGTTGTTTAACTTTACTCTCTCTGGATAAGAGCTGCACGTATGAGTTGAATCATGCTCCTGCAGATAAAGCACAGCATTGGATGAACAGGAATCCTCAGCACTGGAGAACATAATCTCACAGATTCTAAATGCTAAGACAAAAGCTGTAAATAGGTCAGGGAACTCAAGAATAGTTAATTACCTTCAGCACCCTGAACAGAAAATCTTCCTTACAAAAACAAGTCCTTATCCTCTGTTTCACATTTCATCTCCTTTTTAAACTCTAATTTTCTTACAGTTCTCCTGAACTACATCTGTCAAACAAACTTCTTAGATGTTCTTGTCATTTTTAAGAGTTCTCTCATTCTGAACATTTTCAAGAAAATTTTTAAACTGTGAGAGGAATCAAACCATACAAGTCTGTATGGTAGTAGGTCTGTGAGCCCAAAGTCATTTTACATGCCAAGCCACAGACATCTTTTACCATGCCACACAGGCCTAAATTCATTAAAGGAATTTTCCAATAACTAACACTTTAGGCCATACATTCCCAAGCTTTAGCTGCTAGAAGCATTCATTTTGCTCCTACCAAATCTTATGGAACCAACAGTTTTTACCAGCAAAAATGGTAAAACTCTCAGAGCAAAACTGCTGGGCACTTGCAATAGCAACTGTGTTTTGACAGTATCCAAGCTCCATGAGATTCACAAGTTGAGCTTTTGCCTGACTGTGGAGATTGATCTAAGTGTTCTTGGAGACTGCCAAGTAAGGAAGCTTTTGATAATGTCACATGTTGATGTTACAGTGATTTGACATACACACAGCTCACCCTACTGCCACATGAATAGCACCAAGCATACTGGAAATCAAACCCTAATTCCACCTGAGAAAGAGTAGGGCTCATTTCTTCCAGCTCTCAGGAAAGAATCTCAGTTGCAAACTCCTGGTGTTTGGAAAGAGATCCCTATAATTTTTCAAAGACTACCTTAGATTATCTACTTTGTTCACTGTCTGAATTATAATTGCTATCTCATAACATGAATGATGCAATAACATGTTCCAGATGGCTCAGGCCAGAAGCTCAAAAGCACAGTCCTACATATATTTTCTTTTCCTAGCCAAACATAACACAAGCTAGAATTAACAGTGAAAATTAACCTAGTATGTAATTGTAAAGACATCAGCAGTGCTAATTAAAATGTTCTGGGAATGTAGGGTCCCTGAGATGTTGTGGTGTGTTGATCTGCAGCTCACAGTACAATTTTTAGGAAGGAGAAAATGTAATAGTTCCTGTTGTGCTGCCATCTCTTGGGGCTCAGCTGCCTCAGTGTGGTACAATTAGTGGTACTTTAGATAAGTTCCTTTAGATAAAGAGTATTAAGATCTTGCAGGTACATACCAAAACCCAAACAGTTTAAAACAGTGAACTGCAAGACAGAACCATTTCAGGAATATTTCCTTTAGTGAGATCAGGTTTGATGTTCATGATCACCTGTTTAGCTGTAGTACTTTCTAGGACAGTCTAAGAAGATGCCCGAGGCAAAAGAGAGTAATATTCTTGGAAGAATTCTTCAGTATTGTTCAGGGCTTCTTTAGCCCAATAAAAGTAAGGTAAACAAGCAAACTGAATTATTACTGTAACTTTCTCAGGAAAAAAACAGAGCCCTTCCCAGCATGTTTGGTGTACATGACAACTCTCAGCAGAGCGCAATAATTATTAGTAGCAACAGTTTGGAACAGCCTGCAACATTCTTCTTGAGTTTTCAATCCTTAGAGGACTGACATTAGTACTTTTAAAATATGTTCCTGCAAAAAGTGCATGGAACATCATCCTGTACCTAAAGACAAAAGATGTACTCCCATTTTCCTCTTGGTTGCTCAGAGTATCCAAGAACAAGGTGCCCCAGCCCACTGTTCATATTTTACATTTTGTTTTTTTTGTTGAATCTGAGAATAGCTCTGGTAACTGCAGTTTACATTTTGCCTGAAACTAGACAGATATTTTAGTTTGTTTTTGTTTATTTTATAAGATTGACATGTGCATAAACTGGGCTGTAGCCTTCTCTGCATTTTTCAAATGGTCTAGACAATGTGGTTGAAAACAATGCTCTTTAATCTTGTCACAGAATGTTTACCAGCCACTTTTAATAGCAAGCATAAATTCTTTATGGCCCATTTCAGCTAATAATGACCTTCCATAAATAAAGAACTAAAACTCCTAATACTTCTGGACCAAGACTAAAGTCTGTTTCACAGTTGGAGCAAGCCAACATTCAGTCTTTGCAAGTGCCTGGGATACATAAACCATTGGGCTCCAATTACGACCAGACACTTAGAAGTATGTAGTAAAACCTTCCTTAGAAATATTCAGGACTGATTTATTTCATGCTAAAATGCCTCAAGACTGCTGTGTCTTTTGATATTTCCCAAGCCCTATACTTACACAAGCACCACACTGGGCACATCTGGCACAGTAGGAATGGGCAGCACCTTAAAACAGCTCACTGGAGACAGTGGTTCACCTTTACTGGTTAATCTGGCAGCTTTCCCTGGCTGCTGGGCATCAGTGCCACTGAAACATCAGCTTCACCTGTGTTTCTTCAGGTCCCAGGTAGTTTAATTCCACCACATGGAACTTAAATTTTAGGTGGGCTTTGTAGTTGGTGCTGGTTTTGTTTTGGTCTTTGTGTTTTTTGTTTTGGGGGTTTTTTCACATTTAGTTGGGAATCCTTTCTCCTTTTTATTCTGCTTTGGCAATTCACTTTGTTTTTATCCTGAGCAAAAGATCAGCCACTATAACATTGAGCATATTCTGCATTTTCCATTAAAACACTTCAGCTTCTGAATAAACCCAAACAAGTCTGTGGAAATGCCATCTCTCAACAGGGGTGTTTGAATGTTCACAAGTATGTGCACTGTTTTTTTAAGGGCACCTGCCAGAACCCTGGTGATGAATCCAGAGTAGAAAATATTTGACATCAACCTTCTCTTCCAGAGCTTCTCTTCTTCCAAGTGGTGGAAAACAGTCTCTTAAAACATGCTTCACTCTCACAGGTGAATGAACACAACATAAGCAAAAACTCCTGGCTTCTTTTTCCAGTAAGACACTTAGCACATTTTTGGGTCTTTTCCACATCTTAAGATTTTTGGGGTTATATGTTAGTCAAATTTAGGAGTGGCAGAAAGTTTTCTATAAGGAGATAAATAAACTATTTTAACTGTTTTGTACTTCCTCAACTGCCTTCCTAATCCCAGAAGACATTTATAAACTTTTCTTCTATTTAAAGAACTACTACACTTAATTTACTTATTCCCACAGCAGGGATTACACCATTTCACAAATTACCTGTTTACTTTTGTGACCTAACTATGCTGGCTATGAAACTGAGTGGTAAACATGATGTGTGTTGTCTGTTTTCAGACCCATTATCCACTGCTCTGCAGCAACAAGTGCTGTTGTAAGGCAGGAATTTAGCATGCTGAATATAGAAATTCCACTGAGCAGGGATGTACTCCCATTTCCTAGTTGTGCTGTATGTGATGCAGAGTTTACAAAGTCTTGCAACAGGATGCAGTTTCCAAAAAGGAGGGTTTTGTTTGTTTGTTTTTTAATATGCTGGCCTTTGCCCTGAGTTGCAGTAGTTGCCACAGCAGAAGCAGCAGAATAGTACCAGGAATTCCCCACTCAGAAGCAGCCTGGCCATGCCCAGGGCTCCCATCCGTTCAAGAATTGTGGGGTACCAGAACCTCAAGCAGCCATGGCAGAAGTCAGTGGAACTGGACCCATCTTCCTACAGAGGCACTTGTACTGCAAACAGAGCACACAGCCATAGCCTGATAAATCAATCAGTCCCCATTTTGTCCACAGTTCCATAACAAAATTCAAGGAGTTGAAGTTGTGCCAGATAAAGAAAATAGAAAAGAACAAAAACTCTGACAGGTTAAATGTGAAAAACAGAAAGTCAGGCCAAGAAGGTTTGAGAAACAAATCATAAGAAGCATAAAAGCTAATAATAAATTCTTTTTCAGACACACCAAGACCAGGAAAACTGCCAAACAGTCTGAAAAGCCAACAGATGAACAAGGTATAAAAATAGTGCTTAGAAAAGATAAAATCACTGTAGAAGGTGAAGTATTTCTTCATCATCTGCATTTGCTAGAGAAACTTCAAGATATTACCATAGTGGAATTAAAGAAAAAAAAAAAAAAAAAAAGAAAAAAAAGAAAAAAGAAGTAAAAACAAACAAATCCAGTTTTGGAGGATATGTCTAAATTGAAATGTCAGCAGGAGAGGTTGTAGAACAAATCAAGAAAATGAAGAAAAACCATTCATCAGAACTCATTTAACATTTAGAAATTAAGTGTTGTCAACTGAATTAAATATGACCATTTGCAACAGCTGAATTGTTCATCTTAAGTACAATCTCTCACAAAATTTCCTTGGTGCTAGAAGAAGAGAAAGTACCAAATAGAAGCCTGTATTTCATGAGTTTATATATAATGGTTGATAAAATACAGAACAGTAAACCCAAAACATCTGGAAATCAGTAGCACAGCACGGGAGACAGTGAAATTCAGGAAGAATTTCATCATGGAAAGGGTTGATAAGCATTGGCATGGACTGTCCAGGGAGATGTTGGAGTCACCATCCCTGAAGGTGTTCAAAAAATGACTGGATGTGTCACTTAGTGCCATGGTCTGATTGATGCAATGATCTATTAAAGTTTGGACTCGATGGTCTTAAGGGTGTTTTCCAACCTTAATGATTCTGTGATCTTTTAGGCATAGATTTTCTTGGAGACTATCCTTAAAAACTACATATCTCAGAAAAATAGCTCTGCTCCAGGGTAGAGAGGTTTATTTTTGCATTTACTCTAGCTCTGTGCAATTGAAACAGGCTCTAGCCAACTCCATTTGAGTTTCTAGTGAGAATCTTTCCTTTCATGAACTAGATCACCTAGTCCCATTTGGCCAGGGCAGTGAAGGCTTCAGGCTGCCAGCAAAGCATCAGGCTATTTAAGTACCTGTACAAGGCAGTTGGAGCCACTAATTCAGTTCAGGAGAACATCAGAGCCCGAGTGCAGCAGGCTCCCTGAATCTCCAGCCCTGCCTATTTGGCAGGTTCTGGGAAGCACACCAGAGTTGCTGCTCTGTTCATAGCCCAGTAAGGATAGAGATACCACCTGCAACCCCTCTGCCTGCAGTGGCACTCTGCAGGTCCTTCATCCAGAGCACTCTGCAGACAACATGCTATTCAGTCTGCACTTGGGGCCAGAGAAATCTGGCAATCCTAGTTATGACTCATTAATTTTCATTAGAATCCTGTACTCCTCAAATTTTTGTAGTTTTATAATAAGCATTCTCTAAGTTAGCTGAAAACTGTTACATGTTACTGCTCTTATTGTCAAAAATAAGGCAGGGTTCTGTTAACCTTCATTTTTATTGGCACCAACTACTTAAGCATAGAGCAAAGTGCAGTCTAAATATTTTCCAAATCCATTTCCAGAAAAAGGTTCAGTTTTAATTACTGTTTTTCAATGTTCCAGTCTATCATTCAAACCACTTTCTCTACTATAGTTTTACTCCTGCTACAATTTAGTGTTGTATCCATGCTACAGCATGTAAACCAATACAAGTGAACCAGAATCAACTCAGTAATTTGCTTGTAGTTCTGAAAACACCCTTTTATTACAAACAAAAGCATCACTCAAATACTTAAACACCTTATAACAATAAAGTACTGCAGGAGATAAGGAAACAATTTTATACAAAGGTTAATTTTACAATCTGTGGTTGGCTTTCTCTATGACTAGCTGAAACATGAATCCCTTATTTCCTTTTCTCTATGTAGCTTCTTGGACACCTGCACCCAAATAGTGTCCGGAATTACTCTCATGGTATCAATTCTCCTGAGAAAGTGACCTTATCAGTCTCTATAACTACCTGAAAGGAGGTTGTAGCCAGGTCTCTTCTTCCAGGCAAGCAGATGAGAGGACAGCAGCCTCAAGCTGCCCCAGGAGAAGCTCAGATTGGACATCAGGACAAAATTTCTTCACAGAAAGAATTGTCAAGCAATGTCACTGTGCCATGATCTAGCTGACAAAGTAAGTTTTGGTCAAAGCTTGATGATGAACTCAATTATCGCACAAGTCTTTTCCAACCTAATGGATCTGTAAAATAATGTTTGCAGCTTTTATCTCTTGTACTTGTTCCCATTTAGAAACCAATGTTCTTAACCAACTTCTTACCCCTGATTTACTCAAAAGTGCTACTACCTCTTACTTTGCTCTATTTACATCCAGTTGACACTTTGTTGCCTAAGCTAAATATATTTTTGTTGGTAATACTACATTAACAGTTCAGGAAATTCATGGATCCAGGCTACCTAAGTTGTACAAATGAGAGTAGCTTTATTTAGTTCTAATAATCCAGCTGCCTCTGCCAAACTTAATGTGGGCTTCTGTCTTTCTCAACAGCCTTGAAAAGGTCAAAATCCTTTTCAAAACCTTAGAATAGCCTTAGCTCCCTACTCCAAACAAGTCAGATTTGAAGTGTTATAACTCTTGGGCTTTCTCTTCTCAGAGGACTGTATTTAACAGTGCTTCTCATTCTAGGGAGTCAGGAGATGCCACTGGTCAGTTTTTATTAACTCAGAATCAACCATCTTTGTTCCCATGGTAGAAAAGCCTTGGCAGAAAGCTGCCAAATTAACAAATATGCACCACTTGGTGTGTGTTACACACTTCTTTCTGCTAACCCCTTGGGCTATTCCATCAACAAACATTACCTACTAAGGGGCTGTACTATAGTGCTGGCTAATAGCTACTATTTCATAAGTCATGTGAAATAAATAGTTCCTAGCTGCCTCAAATCTGTAAAACCCCCTTAGTCTGTACTCCCACATCTGATCATGCTGCAATTCAATCCACCTTGAATGACCATCTGGAAATTCACTGGAGGAAAATGCAGGCAGTATCTGATGTCAAAAATAAAACCCTGGGGTTAACCACAATTTACTGCCAAGATTCCCTTTACCTTTGTGATACTGGCTGATATTCAAACAGTATCCAGGCAGTTCTCTGAAGAGTTAGATGTTCTTTACACTAAGGGACATAGAACATTCTAGGTTGTTGGTACAAGGGTGAGCTCATTTTGTTAACACAAAAAAAAGGTGTAAGTAATTTGTTTCCCTGATTCCATTGGTCTGTAGTCTGTCAGTGCTTGTTGTAATGCTACATGTCACAGTGCTTCTAAACTGTCTTCTATCAATAACTGGTAAAATCCTCTAATAATAGTTGACCACAACTCAAGTATTTTTTCACTTTTCCCACAGACTAGAGATTGAAAGAGGTATAGAGTGAAAGGCGTCCCTGTCTGTGACAGGGGAGTTGGAACTGGATGATCTTGAGGGTCCCTTCCAATTTAGGGCATTTCATGATTCTGTGAAAATACAAAAAACCCTGTAGTGTATCAACACAAGCAATAAGATGACATTAACTAACTGCAAAGCTTTCAAGAGGTATGTGCTAATGTAAAATACTTACAAGGCAAGTATCTTCCCTTCTGTCTCTTCGGCTTTAGCCATCAGTCACTCCTATATGTAGTCCACATCACCTGCCTTACTGTAACTCCTTAAGCAAAATGGTCAAGAATGACAAAAAGAAGCAATAATAAAATGCAGGTGACTGGCATTTGGTAAAAAACCCCAGTTCTTTCCACACTGATCACTATAATGTGTAAAATTATATTGCTGTGACTAGCTGGTATAATCCAGGAAAGTTTAAGTAAAAAGAGCCAAAACAAAAAAATCCCCAACATTCCCTCTCCCCATAAACTCTCAAACCCACACCATGCATTCCTTTATGGTGGCAATCAGAAAGATCAACCAGTTATTTCTTTCTCTTTGCATGGAATGCAGGATAAGCAAATTAGAAAGTCTAAAGAGAAGAACTGAAAACTCTAACCTTCATTTTCCCCCCTTACATCAAGCTTACAAAATGAATCTGTTACTAGAGAGCTCTTACCTTACCACTAAAGATAACTGACAGCTTGTTAGACCAAAATAAGGAGGTCCAGACACCTTGCTTTCCTTGCAAAAGCCATAGAAAACAATTATATTAAATGAAAGAATGAAAAACTTCAACTGCTGCACCTTGTTCATAAATTCCAGAGATTTTTTCCTCATGCTGCTGTGTAAAAGACCCACACAATTAACAGGACAGACTACATGAGTCATGTATGTACATGTGGGAAATTGGTAAGGAAACTATATATGGAACAGTTATCAAGAACTAAGTAAACACAGAAGAAAAATTAGAGGAAAAAATACATATACTAATCATACAATGAAAACAAAGCTTGAATGTCTGTAATGGTCTGCAAAACATTCAAAGAAGGAAGAACAAAACAAAGTAATGAAGTTTTCCTACACTTTTCTGCACAAAAGTACAGCCTGGAACACAGAGCCCAGCTGATCTCTAACAAAGCATCAAACCTCACCAATGTACCTGTGGAAGCAGCCTTAGAACAAAAACGTCTAAGCCATGAGGATTTTCTCCACAGCTCAACAGAGCCCACCTCCTACTTAAGGACTGAAGCCTTTTGTATCTCTGCCGTGGATTTTCTTCTCCATCAAGGAGCTTAATGAGGAACTCTGAAATTCTTCAGTACCTCTGCCTGGTATTAGATTTCCCTCTTCATATTCATACCTTAGTGTATAAATGGAACTGATTTACAGCATGCAGAAATAAATGGTCTTACTATGTTTTCTTTATTGGCATTTAGAAAGCTTCCTGAAAGAGAAATGTGTACATATTAAGTTCTCTGCAGTTAAAGAAGAAAAAATGCATTAAAAAAGTTAAGAACTGCTCAGTTAGTGTTTTCAGAGAATAGTGAGCAGCATGACTCCATTTGTAATTTACAACATGTAAGTCACATAATTTTTGAAAACTAAACATTACCTTCTGCTTTGGCTCACCAAAAGGCAATTTTATTGTGAAGCAGCTATATAACATTAAACAGACATGACTACTAGATCAAGAGAGATTGCACAGAAACCATCTGATCCCACTTTTCTTTATAATTGCTATAGAGAAAAAAAGGTAGCTGTTCCAGTCCAGTTTAAATGAAGATGTACACTTGAAGTACCTAACTGCAGTATTCTCAGCTGAGGTAATTTGAGATTTTTATTACATTTATTACATAAAGAGAATTTACTTTACTAAATACGTTGCTGCTATCTCTTCAGAAATCAAACAGCCTAACTGTCCATAATGGGTAAAAAATTTAAAAATCAAAATCCAATACTGTAGGTCAATCCAGTTACAAGGTTGCCAAGTCTTCCATGAAACATTACTATACCGAAGAAAAGGGTTTCAAACAGCTCTTAAGGTAAGCACAGCAATTAAAAAAAACTTTGCTAGGTTTCAAGGCAATGAAAAATTCACTATTTGACCTGTATATAAATAAATGCAAAGATTTCTTGCATTATTTTGGTTGATTCTGTACAAGTTCAGTAATTAATTTTATTTAAATATAACTCTTACAACAATCTTGTCCAGGACCTTAATGAAAATGAAGAAAGTTCACAGTTCTAATATAGAACTTGCACAACAGTTATCTTAACACTGACTTAACAAGGAGAGGCATATAAAAAGACTTAGAAATTACACATTTGAAACGGAAAGATGTTTTATCTCAGATTCACTATGAGGATGACTCTTATTCTTTAGTATGCAACTTCATTCTTTACCTGCTAAACAAAGTGTACAAGTTATCACAGCAAAATTTACAGAATAATTGACTTTGGCCTTGGTTGTGCAAAGACCTATTTACACATCGGAGATAAGCAAGCATTTTCCTCCCTTTTAATTCTATACATGTATTCAAGCTGTAAGTCTATATCTGGATGTATAAAATCCTGCAAGATAAAAAGTCTCTCAAATATACACCTTGGACCATTAGAGCACAGTGGCTTTGTATATGTGAATGTATCACTTGCTAAATTACCCACTCTTCACATGGATGTGAAGCCTCACTGCCATTAGTTAACTCCTTGGTGCTGATGAGTTAGACTGCTGAAAACAGTCTGGGGTTGGGGGTATATCAAATAATTGTGCAAAGAGATCAATGTGCCTCAAACTGCCCCCAAACGCAATCAAACTTGTAAATATGGAATACACATCAAAAACATAACATGAAATAAACACCATTAATTGAGTGTTTTATATATTATTTTTTTAGTTCTGGTTCTTGAAGGTAGATGGCAGATCATTTGAATGGAAAAACAAATCTCAACACCAAAGAGTTAATGCTGTCTATGCATATCTGAAATAACTCAGGTATACCTAAGGTTTAAAAATCCTTTAATTTGTCTTGTGACAATCTAGTAACAAGATAGATTTCTTTTTTCTCAGTTAAATATTTAACCCACACCCAAAATGAATGCCTGCTTTACAGAAGGCAATTATTCATTCCACCATTAGAATTTCTGAAGCACTGATAAGTTTGTAAGTACAAGAGAAGCAAGGTATAATTGCAATCAAATGCATTTTTTACAGAAGGCCTCATTGTGGTAAATTATATACAACATAGTGTTCTCGTTTTCCTTAAAGTGCTACCATCATCATCCTGATACAAGATCATCTATTGTTTTAGGAGGTCTTTTAACACAGCACCAGCACTGGCATCAGGGGACACTGGCAGTGGTGTAAAAGTAGGCAATGCATCAGAAATAGGTTTCATAAGCAGATGTCCAGAACTATTAGCTGGTGTTATGAGAGGCACCGCTGCAGATCGAGGTGCTAAAAATGGATTTGCATCTGGTCTTCTACCCATTCCTGAGACTGGAGAATCTGGAATACAAGAAAACCCAAACCAACCATAAAACCACTTTGGTATAAAGCATTCCTAAATCTATCTAATTTTTCAGCATTTGTCCAGAGAGACATTCTAGAACTGCTGATTACTTCTGCAACATTTAAGTCCTTGAAAATCTTGCTGTGGACTGTAGACACCTTCAAAGACTTTTATCGTCTCTGACTACTCCCATGAACTATAGAATTATTTAGGTTGAAAAAGACTCTTAAAATCAAGTCCAACTGTTAACCCAGCAGTGACAAGTCCACCACCAAAATTCTGTAACAAGCTAGCCAAGAAAATGTGCACATGACAGGCAACATGAACACCCTTTGCAGTTCTCTTCACCTTTGCAATGCCAGACATGAAGAATCTGTCACACTGACTCCAGCACTGTAGAAAGCTGTAAGGGCCCTGGCACATGCACTACAACGCAGAGCACAGGAAGGTTTCCCAAGACATGGCACAGCTTCCCCAGCCCCAAGAAAACCCCCACAAATAAACTGCACTTCGTAATATCCAGCTACTTTAAGTGAATTGAAAGAGGGCTTTTCAGCATCTCTCCCTTTCTCTGTACATACATATAATATGTAGGGGTTTGGTGTCCAGGGTTTGTAGTTTTTGAGTTTATAGCTAAATTTCAAACAAACCAATCCTGCAAAACAGCAGGCCTATATTAAAGTGAAATCTTAACTTTAAGGTGTGTCTTAAACACATGTAAAAAAATTAAAAACAAACTGGACCAGTTAAATTAAAGATTTGAATCTTAAATTATTTAAGATAAAAGTACATTAATTTAGCATGCATAATATAAGACAAAGTGTTCTCTTAGAAAAATCAAAGTCAACAGTCCTGCACAGCTTACAAAGATTTCATACCAGGCCATACATTTAACTGATTTTATTTTGGTCAGAGCAACCAGGTTCTACACACCAGAGAGACACTGCAAACTTGTATTACTTGCATTCTTCACTCACTTCAACACAAGCTGATCAACAGGGATGCTGAAAATCAGGACTGGGTTCACTGCTACACCATACGAAGTTGTCTACACAGCAACTGTTTGGCTCTAACAGGTGCTGTTAAATCCTTCCCATATCAAAGGGAATTTGGTCCCTCTAATCCTCTGTATGGAGAGTTTAGAAAGTGAGGTATAGATGCAGTGGGAAGGAGAAACAGGAGAACAATCAGAAAAAAAAAATAAAAAAGACAAAGTAGGACATGGTTGGGGAGAAGAAATCAAGTTCATAATTTACAAGTGAGGAAGTACAAAATCATTAAAAACCTCTTGAAAATTCTACCCTTAGTTATTTATGTTCTGTGTAAAGATTCAAATATTACCTTGCATTTGACTGTTAGGTGGAGTATTGCTAGTTTTACCAGTTCCTGCTGCTCCTAAAGGTTTCATGTGATGAACAGAGAGCTTGGGTGGGGGAAGGCTTGGGCAAGATTCAGTCTCAAGGAATTTCACAAACAGTTCTGAAAAAGACTGTAAGAAGCTGACAGTTACTATATTTCACTAATGCTCTGGTGAAAAGCACTATCAAGAATACATACATACATAAAACAAAAATATGTCAACAGCCCACAATCAATTTGTACTTGTACTTATTACTAAGCATTCCTCAGTGAGTGACAATTAAAGTTATTTTCAAAATATAGACTCTTTTTGCTAAGAGAAATTTATATAAAACTTATAAAGGTAATACACATACTTCTACCATTACTGATTTAAGCTAGTTATTTCAAGAATTCTATGCTATTTCTGACATCACAGTATTTTCTTAGTCTTTGCTCAACCAATCTCTCCTCCAGAAACACATAAAACCCAACCCTTTCTCTTAAAGCTCATGTATTCTTTATTTCATAAGGAAACTCAAATAAAGGAAGCATGGAATGATTAAGCTGTTGCTAGCATGACAAGATAAAATGTGGCTTACTAAAGCCTGCACTAGTCACACAAAAGCATTAATTTTCCTCTTACTTTTACAGTTAATCAGACCACAGTCCTGTAGTGGCCTGTGTACCTGCACTATTTTAGGGGGGAATAAACCAATCCCTATTCTTCAAGATGATTTACAGGAATCCATTCTCAGTATTTCTAGCTCAACTGAGCAAGAAATCAAAGTCAATAAAAAAACTCCAATCCCTCAGTGCTTGGTCTTTGAGTACATTATTTACTGGCCTGCCAAATGGAAAGTTCCATAGATAAATTGCTCCCATGGATCATGCTATGAGATCTGTTTCTTTAGAGTATTTGAAAACTTAGAGTATCAGTTTTATATGCTGTACATAAGAGGCACTAGCTGCAGCAGGTGAAAAGGCTTTTCAATTTAAATTTAAAGGACATATGGGAACAAAGGCATCAAAATACAATGTCATGGTCTTCTACACTGTTGAGTATTGTGGAATTCCATACTCTCACATATATTTTAACTTCCAGCATTTGTAGTTTTCAAGACGAAGTCCATACTGTAAGAAGAGTGATGCCAGGAACCAGTGGAACAGTAAATGTCTTCTGAATTAGCCCAAGACTCATCACTGTATAATTTTCACTGTCCTTAGTGCAGGGAAAAAAACTTTTGCCAAAGCAGTTGCACAAAACAATTAACACAAGATACAGCAGCATCAGTAAAGGAACCTCAATACACTGCTGGACCAAACATGAGCATTAATATGCAACTTTCCCATTTTTCCACTCAAACCAAGAGAATGAATGATTAATTCTTACACTATTAAAAATGTTCTGATTTGTTGGTCTCAAAGGTGTGCTAGGAACACTCTTTGACCCAGCTCCTCCACCAAGCCAGCCAGTCACCCATCTCGTAACACCTCTTTGCTCTTCAGATAATAACTAGAGAAGTATTTAAAGAAAATAAAGTTAGGAAACAACAAAAATAAAGCAGCACATAAAAGTAAGTGAATAAATACGAGCTGCAATGCCGCATAACAATGTGGCACTCTTAGAGATTAAAAAAAAAATTATTATTGTCAAAACAATATTCTCCACCTCCCAAAGACTGACAGCCTAAAAACCTGGCTCTTTATTTAAAAACACGAGCCTCACAATTTTTACAATAACTACTGGTACAGATATAACAGGCTTACTTTTCTGTAAGTAACAACACAACAGCACAAAGTTAAATCCTTTGCTTTCTGCATTAATATTCCTCAGCAAAATGAATTCTACCCTATTAAAACAACATTATCGAAAGATTAAGAAGAAAAAAACCACACTTTCCCCACAAAATGTGCAGGGACAGTGACATTTTCAGTTATTTTCAGTTAAGGATACTGGGAGAGACAAGGGAGGGAGAGACAAGGAAAGGAGAGGAAAAAAAAGAAAGCGTCTAGATCTCTGCCAAGTGTTACCTGATCAAGTTCCTCCTTTTTCAGTCCCAAGATACTTCCCATTAACCTTAACACTTCAACACGTTTATTCTTTGGAGTATGAAAATGTCCAATGAAGAGATTTCTCATCAACAGTCTGCAGAACAAAAGAAGGTACTTATACAAGCTGCTATTGTGTAACAGCTGATATTATAATATTGATACATTTATTCCTCATACTCTTGTCTAATTTACAGTAATACAAATAACCACATCAAATACAAATAACTAAAGGGCATCTCACCAATTTCCTCTTTCTATAAGTCATTACATTTCTTACATAGTATGGATTTGGACAGTATTAGCAATATTGTATGCAGTAAGGTGAAACCGAATGGTAACATGAGCAAATTTGGGTGTACATACTACAATCAGGGAAAAATGCTTGTTCTAAGATCTTGATTCAGGAGAGTATTTAAGAGGAAAGCACTGTGTAGTCTCAAACCAAGACAATGAAGGGGACAGGGGAGCCCATCTGCCTATCCCTGTTTCAGTTCTGTTGGGTAGAGAAGAAAGAAAAGGACCAAGGAAGAGATCATATGACATCCAGGAGATACAGACACATGAAAAAGCTTGGTGTTCACATCTTGACCATTATTAAATACATTAAGAACTTGACTCTCCATTTGCAGAGCTTATGCTACAGAAGTGCACTTCTACTTACGAAACATATCAGTGAGCCAAAGTCACATTAGTTTTACTAATCAAAATGACTATTTACAACCACCAAGCAATTAAAAAATGTCAAAATAATGAAAGTGTAATTACAAGACAACATACAGAAGTACAATCCTGTACTACCCTTGCTACTGTGAGTGCTACATCTGCACATTCAGAGGAAAAAACCCAAAAACTTAGACCAAATCTTGCATTGAAGACTTACTTGTCCACTTTTCCTTCTGTGCTGTTCATAAGGTTCATTAATTTATTTTGTACATCTTCTAACATTTCTCTTCTGATCTCACCTGTAAATGTAGTATCACAGCAAAAGAAAAAAAACCCAAAACTTTGAAACATTTTTGCAAAATTTATCAATAACACATACCTTCAGAAATATTGCTATTGTGCTTTCAAATAAAAAAAAAAACCAAACCATAAAATTGATGCGATTTTTTTATAAAAAGGTGTCAACTTAATATGTCATTTCTATTTGAGACCACAAGCTGTAATTTCAGGAATGATACTCAAAGCACATGACTACACATTAAATAAATCCATTGCAGAAGGTCTGATGAACTGCTGTTTTCTATCTAAATAATACTGGAAAGAAACTCTTCAGCAAGGTCTATAATCCTGCAGTGACAATCTTTTACATAATGACCAAACTCCATGTTGGCATCAGATCTTTTTGATTTCTGCCCTTAACCTCCAATTATTACCCAAGCCCAGATATTCTGTGTATCCTACTGCCAGGTTGCTACAGTCTTTGAAGCACCAAGGAGTTCTCAAGTTTTCTACATTAATTACTGGCTAGCAGAGCAACATCAGGAGCTTGTTGAGGGTCTGATCTGCTTGGACCTTTATCACTCCTGTGACAGATGCAAGCTCCAGCAATAGCATGCTGGGACACACTAACACATTGCAGAAAGAATGCTGTGCTTCATAATTCAGTATACTGGCAAGAGAGGCAGACATATGCAAGATAACCCATACTTTTGGGAACAAAAACATGAATGGAAGAGATGAAAGGCCACAGCTACCATGAATCAAAAACAAGACTTACAGAAAGGTAAACACTTCAGTCAGGTGTCATGGCCTGAGAACTCAACAAATAGGCCAGAATAAGTCAATGAATGTGAGGTGGCCTAAGACCATACAGGCTACAGAAGTGCAATTTCTCACCAAACTGAGGGTCTGCAAGATACTACCTCTGAATCTTAACAAAAGTACAATTAAGCCTTATTCACACACAAAAACTTGATAAGTATACAATAATACAGACTGTCCATGTGAAGACCAACTTTACCCAACAGATATAAGCAGACAGGATGAACTTTTTCTCCTCATAGGCAATATAATTACAGAATGATAAAGTTGCAGGAGCATACATAGGTGAATTATTTGGATATCCACAGAACAGAAGGCAATAAAGAGAGTTATACTACCAAGGCCACAAAAAGATAAATAGCATTTGAAAAGAAATTTCAATGAAATTTTACACTGTTGCTATTTCTCTACAAAGCAAGACAATTGTGAGTTGCTTTTTCAATTTTTATTAACTTAATCTATTCCTTTATGATGGATTTTAAAACAAAAGCATTAATGATTTAAACAAAATGAAAAATATTAACAATTTAAATGAAAAAATATTTTATATCCAAGAAGATCAATTTTTCATGATCACTACACAGCTATATTTCATCCACAGTGACTATGCAACTTTATCATTAAATGTCTATTTTTAAATGGAATATTTCCCTCTAAAATAGAATCCTACAGCTGAAAAGGACTTATACACATACTTTGGGTGTATGAAAAGACTAAGTAACAAAAAGGTCCTGAGCCAAAATTCAGCATGGACTGCTGTAAACCAGACATTTACAGTCTCCAGTAATTTGTTAACCATTTATGGCAATCCAGAAAACTGCATCTGGTACATTTTAAACTTTTCCATTAAAATCACTTCTCCTGCCAAAGAAATCCATAAAGAAATCCTTCAAAAGATTTGGCTAGCAAAACTGTGTCTGGGAATGTATTTGGCCAATTTGCAATAAGACATTTTATGTTTTCTTGTATAAATAGAATATGAAGTGATATTTTATTTCTACAAAAATCACGATTTACTCTACAACAAAATTAAAATGCTGTTTCCTTTATGCAACAATTCCATTTTGATTTTTTAAATCAAGTTAATTGTTTACCAATACAACACTGCTTGATACTCAGTTCTCTCCAAGTTTAAACCCCTCCTTAAGCAAGGGTTTACCATAGAAATTAAACAGTAATAAAGAACTTCCCATTTAAGAGTGCAATATTTGCCTATGCCAAAGTTAATTTCAATCCAGAGTGCTTGTGAATGTCTGTAGTGAGACACAGATGTAGAGATCAGTAAATTCAACAACAGATCAGTAGTTGTATGTTATGTAGCAGTTTGAAATTTAATTTAGCTTATAAAATTATTATGTGAACTCAGGGAGCACTTATTGATGCTTTACCTGGATGCCAAATTGCACTTAGAGAGAACTAGATTAAAGTAAGTACACATTCAAATATGTAGCAGAAAAGCAATAACTTTTTTGTAGAGTTCTTGCTGGAATATTGAAAACATTCAAATGAAATCTCACACCACCTAGCTGTCATAAGCAAGACTACTTCAAGAAAACTTCACTTATTACAAGAGTAAGACTGATTATCATTTAAAAAGGAATAGAAATAATTAGGTGCATATGTTCAAAGCATGAGTTACCACTGCATCCAGCAGAGATGGCAGTCACATCTGTGCAAGAGCTGCTGCCTCTACATCTCTCAACTGCACACTTTATCTCTACTTTACTGTATTTCTGTATCTATGTTGAATATGGTAGCTACTTTGGAAAATCTGACAACATTTGGTATTTCACTAACTTTTGAAAAATACACTTGCAGAGCTAAATCAAGTGTCTTGGTATTTACAGGGAAAAACCCCCAAAACCCAAGAAAACTTCTACAGGGTTTTTCTTTTGAGAAAGATGCCTAACAGAAGGTAAACATACTTTTTTATATTTGCTTTATAAACAAGGAAGTCCTCAGAATGTGAACCAGAATTAGTCTCTCATAGGATATGAATTTTGTTAAGTTTCTAGAATACTACACTGTCTCCTCAGATGCTTGAAATAATTTAAGCAGAAATTAAAAAAAACCAAAAAAACCATAGTTACCTTCTTTCTTAAGCTCTTCAATCTGTTCCTCTTTGATGTCAAGCTGCTCAGTAAGCCTGGATGCTGCATCCAGGGCAGAATTTGCCTCTTCTAAACTCACCTAAATAGAGGGTAGGAAAGGGACAAAAAGAGAAGCAGGGAGATCACTATCACAATTACCCTAATACCACACACATCAGACACAGCAGATCAAGAGACTGCAATCGCTTGTTCTTTCAAATAACCGGATTGTAAACACCTCCAAAAAATAGAGGGTCAGCAGAAAAATGCTAGTTTGCTTGCTCAGTGAAAAATTAACAATTGTGTTTCACAAGGTTCAATTTAATTATTCAGCCCACCTGCAGTGATACAACTTTTTCTTCTAGGTTTTCTGCTTTCTTCTTCCATTCTGCACTCTGTTTTTGGTGTCTCTCCAGTTCCGCTGAATACATAGCTTTTTCTTCTAAAGGATTTAAAATAAGAGACAAAACAATTTACAACATCTAACTCTTCTTGAGACATGCAATTGCAGAACCTCAGCATTATTATATCTGGTCTTCATGAGGTAGATGTGCAATTCAAGTTTCATAAACGAGATACTGATCAAGAGTTTTCACAGAATCAGTTTTTTAGAAGTTTTTTAATAGACAACACTTTTGGAAACAAGGTAACTAATATTTCAAAAGCACCAAAATATGGTAACAATTCCAGTTGCAAAATACTTGTTGCAATATTTGCTATTTCTTGACAAACCTTACCCTGTTGGAACTGCTCTAGTACCATCTGCAGGTTGGCCAAAGACAGTGCATACTGCTTCACTTGGTCCTGGGAGATGGTCAGCTGAAGCATGGTTTCATCTCTCTGCTTGGAAACTAGATTTAACTGCTCTTGCAAAGATTCAACTTGCAGACTAGCCTGATGACTTAAGG
Organism: Erithacus rubecula; assembly: GCF_903797595.1. Lineage (NCBI taxonomy): Eukaryota > Metazoa > Chordata > Aves > Passeriformes > Muscicapidae > Erithacus > Erithacus rubecula. Next base: position 45,102,791 of record NC_136688.1, read on the forward strand.
AAAACAAGATACATTACTTAAAAAAAGGAGTTACCACAGAGAAAATTAAATCCCAGCAAAAAATAGCTTACCAAACTTTTTCAGCTCAATTTACAAAAATTATGGCATTTCCCCCCGATTCCTCTTTAAAAAACAAAATCAAGCTATAAAGAGATTTTAAAGAAGTCTGGCAACAAAATTTTGACAATCAAAGAAAAAATCCCAATTAGCTTTTTTTGTTTAAAATGCATTAGAAAAAAATCCTTGTTTTTGTTCATTATTATAACAGCATCATTAAAAAAAATAATCTCTTTCTAGTTGTCTGCTTCAATTACTATGAATCAATAGATCTTTTTATCAGTTTTTACTTTAAAACCCAGTCTCACAACTCAGTATATGTTGCTATTACTTTGGAGGGAGGGGCTTTACATTTTCCCTTTTGAGGTGCTCCTGCCTTCCTTAAAAGACACCTGTCTTTTAAACAAAGACAATAAAATAAGACTTTCAAATTGAAGCCTTGACTTGAAAGTCACTCTTTTAGAACACACAACTAAATTGATGGGTTAAGGATTTTTGTTCTAGTTCTAAGCACTGTTGATGATATAAGATTTCAACAGTTGCTACTAAAAGGAGAAATACATTAAATTCTCGACAGTAGCCAAGCATATTTCAAATCACCCTCCAGATTCTAGTAACAAAAGTTCTATCTTTTTGTTTTCTCAAGTGCTTAGAATGTTACAGGATGGCAGCTCACTATAACAGTGGCATCAGCACCAGTTTAGTTAACTGTGATATTTAGAAAACTACCTGGCATTCTCCACTGCAGTAGATGAAGATGCAAGTTTTTCTTCCAAAATCAAAACCTTTTTTCTTAGCTTGACCTCTCTGTCTTCTGCAGCTAAAGCTTCCCTGGTGTAGGACTCTTCCATTTCTAGAAGGTGATTCCGTAACCTCTCCAGTTCCTGATTTAAGCGCTGCTCCTTCTCATGCAGATGCTGTACCTGTGTAGAACATGCCTTAAGTTGCTTCAACTATCACTTCTTATAAAAAAAAATTAAGCAAATGTTACACATGCCCATTGAAGCACTTTGCATGTGTACTAAGTGCTTTTAATAAGTGGTTGCTACTAAAATAATCCAAAAAATATTACAGATGCAATTTCTTATTCTTTTTTCATTTATTTCTTGCAACTACAAATTATTTGGTGGTACCTCACTTTGCAGGGCACTGCTCTCCATTTGCTTCTGTTTGAGTGCTACCATGACTTGGTCTCTCTCTTGCTGAAATGTAACAGCTTTTTCCTGCATTGATTTAACTTCATTTAACAGCTGATTCAATTCTCCTGTCTTGCCCTGTTGAAGACATAAACAAATATTTAAAACATGGCCAACAATTTTACCAGAGGCATAGTCTTTACCAGGAAGAGCGTAAAGATACTACTGATCTAATAAGGAAAAGGGCAGGACATCTACAGCCCTGCAACACAGAAAAATATCCAGGAAGAACATTGTTTTGAACCTGCCTAGTTTGAAGTGATAGTCACAAATACGAAGGTACATACCTGTTCTTTGTCTTTCAATAGCTGCTCAAAAGCAAGAGCTTTTTCCTTCATTGAGTAAGACTCAAACTCCTTCTCCTTCAGCATCATTGAAAATTGCATATTAGTCTCCTGAAGTGCACGGAATTCTGTTTCTTTTTCCCTGCACTTTGCAACTATTTTTTCATTTTCTTCTTTCAGTTTTTTAATATCCATTTCTAAAATTAAATTTCTTTCTTTTAGATTAGTTACAGCTTGCTTCAAAAGCTCATTTTCATTTTCTTTGTTACTAAGATTTTCACTCATGGAAAGTAACTGATCACTTTTAGATTTAATTAATATATCTTTTTCCCTAAGTGATTTCTGTAACACATCATGTTTTTCTTTGATCTGCCTCATCTCTGATTCAGTCCCTTCTTGACTCTTTCTTTCAATCTCAGATGCTGTAGCAACAGAATCAGATAACCGCTGATTGTTTTCCTGAAGAATCCTAATAGTTGAATCTTTTTCTTGCAACTTTTTTTTCAGTTGCTCCAACTCATTTTGAAGAAGTTTATACTCCTCACCGAGTGCTTCAGGAGGACTGTATTGAGCACCTGGAAGCTGTGAAATGGTGGAAGCTGTTGCCACAGATGGTGTTACCAAATCCAGTTTACTCAGGAGAAGATCCTTGGTGTTATAAAGCTGTCCTATGCTGTGCTGAACTTGTGCTAATTCCTGACTAAAACTTTTCAGCTTTTTCTCATTCTGTTCATAACTCTGAATCAAGCCATTATAATCTACCTGCAGCCTTGAAGTACTATCATTTTCAACTGAAATTTGTGCTTGCAGCTTTTGTAACTCCTCTTGGAGATGAGCTGACTCATGCTGCATGTTCTGGACCGTGGTTATTACTTGTTGTTTCCATTCTTCCATTTTCTTTACTTGCTGTTTTAGTTTATCACGTTCTTGCAGAAGTTCCTCAAACTGGTTACTGTTCACACCCCCTGCCCCATTATCAGCACCTGTACTGGATGTCTGCAAGACAGTCAGTAAGGTTTGGCATTTTTGACTTAGGGCATCTATTTCAATATCTTTTTCTCGAATGATACGGGATAAATTCTGAATAGTTTCCCTAGACATGTCTTGACTGCTGTTTTCAGATCTACTGGATAACCTTCGGTTCTCCTCTTGCAATCTCACCAAAGCTGCCTCCTTAGCAGCAACCATGTCCATGATATTACGATACTCTGTTTTTAACTGACTGTTTTCCCTTGTCTTTTCACTTAGAACCGCTAGTACTTGCTCTCTTTCCAGAACATAAGCTTGCAGCTGCTGCTGAAGGGAAAGAACATCCTGTCTGTAGGAAGCTGAGGAAACTCTAGCATTAAGAGCTTGTATTTCTAAATCCTTCTCTTGAATGATCCGAGTAAGTTTACCAACTTCATCCTTAGACAACTGATCAATTTGCTGACTTAGAGAAACATTCTTTTCATTTAACATCTTAATCTCCATCTCCCTTTCTTTGATACCTTTCACCAGTCTTTCAATTTCAACTTTAGACAAGTCATGTTTTTCATTTCCATTTTCTCCATTAAGAGTCTGAACTTTGGTTTCCTGAAAAAGATCAGAAGAATCAGTCTGAATAATCTGCCTCTCTTTGTGCAACTGAGTTTTAATTTGTTCAATTGTTTTCTGCAAATTTTTGATTTCTTCATCTTTCTCTAAAGAGAGTCTTTCATGTGTGACATTCATTTGCTCACATTGAAATTTGGACTCATCTATTTCCTTTTGCTGCTCCTGCAGTGACTGCTGTAGTTTCACTGTTGCTTGATTCTGATCTTCTATTGTTTTTTTGTGAACTTTTATTTCTTCTTCAAGATTATTCTTTATCACTTTTAACTGTGTTACCTCACTTTCAAGTTCAATAATAATATCTAAAGTTTTAGGTTCAACCACAGGTGTAGATCTACTTTGCTGATCCTTAAGGCGTTCGATTTCTTCTTTCAAATGATTATTTTCTTCCTTCATGACTGCAAGATTTCTGTCTTTTTCCTCCAAGTTCTGTTTTAAGACATCCTGCTTTTTTGAAACTTTCATATATTCTTCAAGTTCCTGCTTCACCTGTAAGGCTTGATTTTTGTATTTTTCAATGAACACCTCTTTCTCTTTTATGAGATCTGTCAACTGCTTTTGTCCTCCCAAACTAGTAGTCAACATCTCTTTTGTTTCTTGATGGTCAGTTTCCATCTGCTCAATGGTCCTCTGAAGCTCAGCAATCTTAAAGTCTTTTTCTTGATGGAGCTTAACCAGGCGCTCATGCTCAAGCTGCAGGGCAGTGGTGTCCATACTACGTGCGTTTGATAACTCCTCAATAGTTTGCTTATAATTATGGGCTTGTTCCAAAAGCCTCTTCTCTGCCTCATTTAATTCACTCTCTAAACGTCTTTTTTCCATTTTCAAAGCCTCCACAACAGTGTCTTTTTCCAAACAAACTTTCTTTTTCTCAGAAATGGCATCACTTAACTCCTGGTTTAGCTCTTCAATGGCTGCTACCAGCTTTTCATTTTCTGTCCTGAGATTAGACAGAGATTTCTGTAGATCTTCATTTATTTGTTTATTTTCTGAAATATCATTCTGTAGTTTTTCAATTTCTACTTCTCTTTCTTTCAGAATCAGATCTTGACAAGAGTAGTTAGATTCCTCATTACTTTTTTCTTTTAACTTGCTCAAGGATACATGAAGTTCCTCCTCCCTTTCTTTCAGTCTCTGCTGCAACTCTCCAATTTCTTTTTTACTATGCAAATTACACTCCTGGGCTTTCCTTAATTGTTCCTGAAGATCTTTAATATTATCTTGTAGCTGCTGCTTTGTTATATGTAATTCATTAAGTGCGTATGAACAATGGCTTAGTTTTTCTTTCTGACTATCTAACTCTTTAATAGTTTTCATCTTCTCAGTTTCTAATTCTGATACTTTCTTTCTTTCACAATCTATGTCAAGTTTCAGCTGTTTGATGATACTATCAGTTTCTGTGTGTTGCTTCGACAGCTGTTCTTTCAGTGTAATCATATGCTGGAAATGAACACAAAACAGAATTCATTAGGGTAGCAAAACCAGCTGAACTATTCATTTCATTTACTTTTATCCTCTAAACAAAAAAAAAAAAAAAAAACTGAGAGGAAAAAAATGTTTTTTAGTTGCCAACATAAGTCACTTAAGTTGGACCAACTAGTCAATGCTAAATTAATTAAAACCAAATACTAAATAAGGACAGATTACATTTCACTAAAAAAGACAGAATACCACCTCTAAGAGAAGCTTAACTACCTAAATGAAGAAATAAATAACTGTCAGAATTTGTCAAGACATTTGGAATTCAGCAAACATTCATTGCTTTAAAAAGGGTGGCACTACATTTGAATTATCTGCATATTCTACTTTGAACTTTTTGTTTCAACATACTTGTCTGGACTAATTTCATAGATGAATCATTGGTAAATCAATAACTGAAAACACATGGCTTACAACTCAAATTCACAGGTCTGGAACTGTGACAAAAAGTATAATTTAATTCTGATTATATATTATTGGTGACTTTTTTAATGCTCATATTATAAGGAACTTGTAATAAAGTAACTTAAATATTCAACATAATAAAAAATTCTAAAATATTATAAAAGATCAACTTAAAAGACAAACACGCATACACACAGAATTTTAAACATTTATTAAGCAGTTCAATAATTATAGTATTTTTATTACCTGAGTAGCTTCTTGATTCTGCTTGTCTAGTTCTTCCAGCTCTGCTATTAATGTTTCTCTTTCAGCAACACTTTCATCTAATTCATGTTCTTTCCTTTCCAAATCTTGTCTTAACTGATTTATTTCTGAATTCTGATCCTCTGTATTCGAAGAAAGAATATTCTCATGTTTATGTTGTGCACTTGTCAGTTCCTTCTCAAGTCCCTCAAAATAAAAAAAAAAAAAAAATTGTAAATATCAGACTTTATCTTGCTGAAATTATGTTAGAATCTCTAAGCCTACATGAATACTATCCCAGTTAAAAATTCTTTCCTGTGAAGTATTTCTCTCTACCATTCATACATAGACATTTATTTCTTCATTACTTGACTTAGGAGTGCAGTTTATAAACTCCTGCACAAAAAGTCATGGTATGGTGAGCACCTCTCAGGTATGGATTAACAGCTGGAATAAACTTGTAACTGCAAGACACCCTAAACAGAGCAGGCTACAGGGTGTAACAGGAACTTTGAATCAAGGGCATTTAAAAAATATCATTATGAAAAATGCTATGGGAACTCTTGAATGCATGCAAAGCACAGAAAAACTTGAAAAATACTACAGGATACAAAGTAAAATAAACCGAGTCTGAGAGTTTATAAAGGACCAAGACAACAACACCAAAAACCAAAGGTGTGTTATTTCCACTGCTTCACTTCATCAGTAAGATGGAATGCAGTATTATTATGAGTACTACACAGAAGAGATGTGGATTTATATGTGCACATATTTCACAACTGGTAAGTGCCAAAACTGAAACATGGTAAAGCAGAAGTGAAAAATGACATGCTTTACAGAATGCAAATTATAATAGCATCTTAAAATAATTAGTAGTTTAAAAACGTATGCTACAGCTTTCTAGGTAAAAATGAGACAAGTGGAACTTGAATGGTTTTCCTAAAAGAATGCACTGTGGAGTTTCACAAGTAAAAATTGTATTGTTTCTATAAATTCCACATATAATTACAGAATTAAACTACATTTTTTTGTTTTACATTACAATGTTATTTATGTAGAAATGCAAGTGTTCAAAATAAACCAAACAAAAAACAAGCTACCAAAAAATATTTTCGATCAATTACTATTGTTATGAACTTCATTGTTGGCTTAATTTAGAACTTGCTTTACCTGATTTAAACTGGAAAGTCTTGCTATTTCATTTCTTGCTTCTATAAAGGGAAATGAAATCAAATAATTTACTACTTTTCAAACAACAATAAAACAAAAATCATTCTCCCATCTTGCCCAAATAGCACTCTGTTGATCAGAAGAGAATAGTTTCACACCATTTTGTGATGACAAGCACCAGTACCATAAAAGATTCAAACATCCCATCACTCACCACCTCAAAGCAGAGTATTACATTCACAACTGATCCCACATTAGGGGGAACTTCGGTACTAAAGTTTATCAGTTATGAAATATTAAAATATTTTCTACCTACAGATATGTTTCTTAAACAGGTATGCTAGTGTTTTCTTAAAAAGATATGAGCAACTGAGTACCTTTATAGACACACACAAAAACATTTTTTTTAATTTAAACAAACAACTTCTATTGAGGCTTACTTACTTTTAAAGGAAAAAACCCTACCAAACAGTTGGCAGACGTGATTACTTCCCTCATCAGAAAACCCTATGATAACCACACTAGTCCTAACAATGCTCTTTTCTGCTTCACCCTACTTCAATGGACAGTGCTTTTCTAAAATGGCCATACTTTAAAGGTACATATTCTCATATTCAGTTTTAAATTAATAAAATTGAGTTTTAAAAGTAAAGACCTGTGAAAATACAATAAAATAAAAAATAATAATAAAAAAATCATAGTCCTAATACCTAACAATGCTTGCTGTAGGCTGACAACATCTTGTGGTAGTGATGTCTTTGACTGGAGCTGCTTCTGCTCTTTCAGGACAGCATCTTGCTCTGCCACAGATCTTTGAAGTGCATTAAAATCAGATTTAAGCTTTTCATAATCTTGTGCTATTTGGATTTTTTCCAACTTTGCAAATTCTTGCTCTTTCAGAAGATTTTCGTTTTCTGCTTTGGCAGAAGACAATTTGTGATTTAATGTTCTTATTTCATCCTCTAGGTCCTTTACAACCTGCAACTCTTCCACCTGTCCTCCGTCTAGACTCTGAGCTACATTTTTCTGTTCAGTAATTTTAGAGTCATCCATGGCATCAGTGCTCACACCACCTAAAAGACAAAAGACATTATTTGCAGTATTAACCAAAATCATCACTTCTAGATCTTTTACTTATCTTCTTTCACCTCTTCTCCTGACAGAGGGAGGTAGACTAAAACAAAGACATGGTCATCATCAACAGAAAGCTTGGTTAAATAGATTAAACATTTGAAGCTGTGCTATATATATTCAAAAAGCTACTTGTCATACCAGTAATACTTTCACATGCCTGGCTCAAAATAATTTTATATGGTAAGTGTTGCAAGATATATTTTGTTTGCAATTTAATTAGAATTAGATTAGAATACTTGATCCCCACCTCTCTTAGTGACGAAATGACAATCTAATTTACCAGGATTTGGAACCTCTCAATTTTCTAAGAAAAATGTATCAAATCCCATCTAAATCAGATTGATGCAAAATCCATTTATAATTTAATTAATTACATTGCAAAGGTTTGCCAAATGGTTGTTATAGGGAACAATTCGCTCCAAATAATTTTCTAAATTATGCACAAAGGTTTTTAACTGAAGAAAAACATCTATCAGAATTAACCTTTTTAAGGATACATTATACTGTCATACTATACTGACATTCATTTCTGTACAATCTTCTATAATTTCCAGGCAAATTATAGAGAACAAAAAAGCATCATCAGAAGAGTGCAGGAAAAAAAAGTTAAATGAAAGCATGACCCTTGTGAATTCACTTCTGTGTCAGCTCAAACACTTGCCCCTAGTCCCTATTAAGTTGTCAGACAGAATGAACAAAATATAAATATAAAATACTCTAGCTCTTCAAAAGTCACTAGCAGTATTTATTTTGCAGATAAGTGATAATGTAAAAGATAAGGGACTTCTGCCTTCATCTTCCTTAAATTAGTCCTGCTGGTGTAAGTACATGAAGTGAAAAAATATATTACATCTTAACAGGCATCTGACTTTCAGAAATAAATTCCCTATCAGTACTACCTTTAAAGTTAGAGAAGCTGTGATAATATTTCCCTTCTTTCCAAGAAGAACAGATCTCTCGTTCCAAAAGGAGAATATACACTCTTCAGAAGTCCAAATGTCACCAGGTAAATATAGAGGTTTACAGGCAAAGCTTCTGTATTTAAGTAAAGAAGCCTCTTGAGGAAACCTAACTGACAACACTATTTTTAGGGAGTATGAAACACAAGGCAACAAGAAGTTGTTTGTGGGAACTACTGAGCTTCTACAGTGTAGTTATGCCACACACTACAGTGTGGTTCTTGGGGCAATCATAGAATCACAGCATAATTTGGATTGGAAGGGCCTTTAGAACATTTAGTTTCAACACCTGCATCATCATGGGCAGGGATACCAACCACTAGATCAGGTTGCTCAAGGTCCTATCCAGTCTGGCCATGAACATTCCAAGAAATGGGACATCCACAACTTCTCTGTGCAACTTGTTCTAGTGTCTCACCACCCAATCTTTGAGCTTTTGTCAAGTAACCCAACTGGTACAGAGTACACCTCACAAAAACTATTGTTTGTCCTGTTACTTTCTTACCTTCAATTTGGTATGTCTCATCCCTACATCTATTCAGTGTAAGTTAAAAATTCAACCCAGAAAGTGCAGAATTCAGAACATAACAATTGATATGTGTAGAAAACGACCCTTCAGACTGATACATGCCACAGATCAAATGCTGTCATTCCAGTGCTCAAGCCAACCAGAGAGAATAAAAGATATGGGGCATGTGCCTTAAACATGAAGCTGAACTGAAATTGAAATCCAAATTCTAAACATCATATACTTGATATCTATTGTACTGCTACATGCATATTCAACCAAAATTCACTCTACATAAAATAAAACAGAAAGCATGTGGTAACAGAGACCTTGCTGTAACCGATTCTCAAGTTCTTCAATCCGCTCTTCATATTCAAGCAGCTCTTCTCGGTGTCGGCGACTTAACTCTACTAACTTCTGTCTGTGGGCATCCTGCAATACTGACAGCTCATGCTGGTGCTCATCTATTTCTTGACTTAAATTTTGTCTGAGCTCCTACAAAATATCATAGGAGGAACAAAATGACAAAATGCAGCACAGTGACTTCTTACGAAAGAAATAATACAATACAAAAGAAAGAAAAGTTTTCCCCAGTCTAATTAAAAGATTTATTGAAAGATTTCTCACAAAAGTCAAGTTTCTTGATTTCTGTTGATTGGGATTTTTTTAAATGTGTGGAAAGAAAATCCTTTAAAAAATATGTTTACACATATAGTATGCTCTACACAACAGTAAATATTAAACCATTGTAAAGCAATTCTAGTCTTACAAACAAAGTATGTAAACTAGGATGAATTTCTAGTAATGACATTTCTAGAATGACATGTAAAATCCGTATTTGGCACCTTCAACAAAAAAAGGCAATATATTTCTGAGAAGAGAGAAATTATTCTGTGTATCTAAAATACAGTCTCATAACTCAACAGCTTCACCAAGTGATTTACCCTGGTCAGTACCAATGTCACTGTTTCAAGCTAACATACTGTAATTATCAAATCATACAAAGACCCTTTCTCAGAGTAACTGTTTTTAAAAATTGTACTGCTGACTGAAGAAGTGTTGCTATGCTACTACATGCCCCTGTGCATTTTTAATAATGTTATAATAATGCTAGTTAAAATATTCACAAGTCCTGTGACCACATGCAAAACCATGAAGAGTCAAGCAGAAGAAGACTACTTTGTCATCTTACCTTAACAACATTCTGTAGTTTGCATATTTCACTTTGTTCAGCATCATCTGTGCCTTGCACTTTGGAAGACTGAAAAAACCCAAATGACATACCCATATGAAAACTGTGATAGATGGATGTAGTTTTTATCTAAGTGGTTCCTCTACTGGTATTCAAAAGTAGAAAACAACAAAGGTAACATGAAGCAAAATAAAAATCCACTGTAATCTTGACTTTAAAAAAACCCCACATTTTAATGGAAACATTTTAATTTTTCATGGGTTTTTATTAAAAGTAAAAGTTTGGAGTAGGTGTATTATTGCTCATAGTAAGACAACAGGGTTGCCTAATTTTGAGTATTTTCACATGAGAAAAGCATACCTCCAAAATCAGGCTATACCTTGAAAAATGGTAACTCACATCAGCAGCAGCTTGAAAGATTATATTATTTTGTGTCTCAACAGACCATGAATTATATCATTATGATGTATCAAGGACTGGGAGAAGAGAAAGTATAAAAAGTACGCAAGTATCCAACCTCTCCTTTGAACAGTACTGTGCTATGAGCAAAAATCACTGTTGTAGCCAGGAAGAAGGGAAGTATTGTTTTGAAAGGCTGAACAAAAACAAAACCCTGAAGTAGCACTCTAGGTAAATGTTCATTAAATCCTTTACCTAACTTGACAAAACATGCATAAAAACATCACAAAAAAGCGTTTGGAAGTTGGCCACTGAATGTGTCCTTAGTCAAGTGAGTGCATGAAAGGTTTTAGCTTTTCCATTGAAACACTGCTTCTTGAAATTTTTCAGCATGGACTTTCAAAAAATCCACGAAATGCAATGAAAACAATAATTTGTAGGAGAGAGGGAAGGGCAGGGTAGAAGAGAAACCACTCACCACTGCAATCTGCTTCCAGTGGTCAACCTCTGATTCAAGCCTGGAAACTTCATTGGACAATCTGTTTATTTCTTGTTGTGACCAGATTATATCTCCAAAATCCATGTCATCTCCTTCAAAACCTGAGGAATGTCTGACCTCTGGAACATAGGAGGCCGATGCAGTGGCTGCTGGCAAAACACCAGCTCCCAACTGAGCAGTCTGAGCAGCTGTCTGTACTTTCTGCAGTTGTTCCTGTAGTGCATTCTGTCTGGCTTTTAAATGGCTGATTTCCACCTGAATATATAAAGTAAAATGCATTGTTTGAATAATATCAAAATAGACTTTACTTTACCCTCTGTGGCCTTATAAAATGTGAACCAAAGGCTCCAGCATAAATAACTGATCACATTCACTAAAAAAAGAAAAAAACCTCCAAACATTCCCAAAATGGAGAAAAAACCCCACCCTTAGCTCAAGTATTATAAAGCACCTCACACAAAGACACAGGGTTTTTTTAGCAGCCAAGATACACAAGCAGTACAACAACATCCAGGCTAACTGGTTATACAAAAAATTTAAATATAAAAAGCGGGTATTCAGATGTGAAAGTTAAGCAACATATGATTCTTTTCCAGTTATTTTTATTACATTTGATTTCTTAACAACTCAATGTAGTGAAAATTTACTTATTTACAATAAAGTGAAATTAGCTGCATGTAATTTTCTTGTAACAGCTCTGCTATTGTACTTAGCAGAATTTTATACATCTCATAGTTCTGCTTCCTCTAGTAGCCACATGAATTTGTGAATAAATCATAAATAAAACCCCCTTTTGTGTAACTCTCACCATGCTGGCAACTTTCTTCATTTAGGTCTATAAGATCTCATGTTATACAATAGGCTACAAATCTGATGCTTCCATCACAAAAGGACACTTCACAAATTTTGAAAGCTAGCTTTGTTCTCTTTAATTATATATGGTAAGATAAATAATGATATCTACAGACAAAATAATTGATTCAAATAGGAATTTGTTCCTGTTGTCTTCTTTAAAAGCAACTGAATCAGAAATACAAAGCAGTGGAGTGTTCTCACAGTGATCCCAGAAACAACAGAAATTCTGACAGCTGCATGACATTCCCAGAGTGTTTTCTCTTGTCTCAACTATTGAGGCAGCTTGGCTTGACATTACACAATTCAATGAAATATGTCACAGTCTACATTAACAAAGCAAGAAACCATAGCTATGAATAGCATTTCCACCAAAAGAGAAGAGAAACTATAACAAAGGCCTTAAACAGGACAACAGGTAACTTTATTGGACATACTGAGAAATTTACTGTGTCCTACCTCTTTCTGTTGAAGCTGATTGCGGTACTCAACAGACAACTGCTTTATTTGCAGCTCTGCTGCTTCATGCTTTTCTTCTAAGTCACTACAGACTTTTTTCAGCCTATCATTCTAGAAAAAAAAGAGAAATGAATGTTGGTAAACTCAGAACAGTCCTTAAAGAATTAGGAAAGCACAATGCTACTGGATATCAAACAAGTTAAATTGTACAGGTTTTTCATGTTATTTCATTCAAAACACACAATAACAGCAATGTGTGGGCCCAAAATCATGCTCATATCTAAGCTTTCCATTTTTATATGGCATGGACAGCAGCTCACTTTCAGAAAAAGGTTTGTGATGACCAGAGATAAATGCCAAGAATTAAAAAACTCCAGGCTGAATCAAATCTTAACAAGATTCATAGGCAGAATTTAAGAGCAGTCACTAAGTGCAAATTTGAGTTAATATCCAGTGTTTTCTCTCTGACCTCAGCCAAGAGCAGATGGTAAGAAACTAGAAAGAGGACAAGCAAGAACAGTTATGTTCCCAAAATAGTATCTTAACTTCACAGTGCTCTTGAGGCCTGAAGGCATACATGAAAGCTGTTTATTTAGAGACAAATAATAAAGTCACAAGACCAACAAGTCCTTTATAAGAGTGCAGAAAGTCACTTTCTATCAGGGTATGTGAGATTTGTAAGTGGTTTTGGAGGAGCACGAGCAGCCTGGGCCAAAATGACCAAACAGTAGGACAAGAGAGAGCACAAAACCACAGAAAATGCTCACTCTTTTCAGAGTTAAGCCTACTGCCCCAGTCCAAGTCCACCTGATAGGGCAGGGACAGTCACAGTGAGCAAAAGATGAAAACTTGCAGCACGTGCATACACTAATAAACATGTGTGTTGACACATGTTTACACAAATAAAATGTGTGTCCCTAACTGTGATGGCAGTTTGTCACAAAACCAAAGTCACATTCTAACACCATTGTCACCCTTGTTTACGGATTTACCCAGAGACAAACAACTTCAGTGCAATATTTAAACTTCACATAAAACAAACCCTATGCACTGCTTTTAATTACCATAGTGATCTAAAGTTTCTTACTTCAAACTTTTGTGCTGCATTAACACTTTCTATTTCTCTGAGTCTAGCATTGGACACATGGAGTTCTGTCGCTGCATCTGGAAAAAAGTGAAAATTTTCATTTTAATTACAGTCCTTTCAATCTGTTAAGACCAGTTATTAATACATATCTTACTTCAGACAGCTACTGCTTTAATGCTCATTCCTAGGTAAATAGCAAAAGCTGTTTTTATCAGACCACTGTAAGAATTATTTTTAAGACAGTCTTCCTGCATCTAATTTAGTTCACTTATACTTAGGCTTTAAATCAAATCAAAACTCTAACAGATCAGTATGGATTAAAGCTTTAAAGTAAGGGAGATAAAAATGTTTTAATTGGCTATTTTGTGTCCCTGAATCTGTTTCTCATTTCATACTTGCTCCTGACCTGAGAGTTGTTTCTCTGTAATGCCATGCAAAGTTTCAAAACAAGAATGAATTCCATTAAATGCATATAACCGCAACTGAATTTTCAAAATAAAAATCAAATCACCCACATCCAACAAAACCCATGTAACAAAACATCAACATAAGACTCATTGTCTCTAAACAGGTGATACATCTACCATCCTAGTTTATCCAACAGAAAAAGCATATATTTCCAGATACATTTTAATGATCAATTGTCCTCAAATTGACTATGTTTAATTTTCCTATGTCCCACCTTTAACAGACAGAAACACCATATTTCCTTTTAGAAATGAGAAATCATCCTCAATTGACTATAAAGCAGCCTTGACAATACTTCAAAATTTGATATAAGTACAATTTCCAAGTAAATAATGTATTTCATAATTTCCCACATGCTGTTTAAAACTGAGACAGCTCAAGCACTACAGAGGCAAAATTCTACACATGACAACTGTGAAAACGATGTCTGTAATCCACAAGCAACTGGAGTTTATGGGAGTCAAAACACTGAATGGAAGGGATAGAATTAAAATCTCAGAAACTTTTACCAATTAGGAAATTAAAAAACCCAAAATGTAAGGAAGTACTTGAGAAGTGTTGTTTAGGCTACACAGTATTTAAAGGTCTTTAGAGAAGAGTATTTGGATGCCATTAGATTTTTTACACCCTTGAGTCTAGTCACTCATATGAATGTACTACCCTGAAATTTTTAGGAAGCTGAAGTTGTTCACAGCACTATTCAGCTGTGAAGTACACCTGGAAGTAACTACTAAAGATCAGTACATCTCTCTTGCACAAACTCATACACAAATGTTTGAATTCACAATTTATCTTTCAAAAAAGCAAACCAAACACCCTAGATGACTGTACAGCTCAGGAACACAAAATAACTTTCAAAACTAAACTACTACATATTTTGAAATTTAAAACATTTCAAAGTAAGTCTTTCAGAAAAGCGAAAAAAAAAATTTACCGTTGTCAGACTTTCTCTACTCTGAGTATTTTACCTGTGCAGCAAAAAGGGCATCCATTGAGACCCATTATATCAGCTTGCCAACAAAGTTTACCCAACATATGTTTCTCTAATATACTACCACAATGCTTCATAGATGAGAGACTGTAAATGAAGCAGAATTGCTTAATTTCACATTTAAGAAACCTTAGCTGATTTCTATTCTTAACACTGTTTTGAGAAAGCTAACTTTTAAAATAATTTATGGTTACAAGATAGTAAACAATACTAGGGATATTAATCTGTTGATACTTATTACCACATTATACAACTGCTTTACTGAAGTTTTTTTCGAAAATTTGTAACCAAAGTCATGTTAAAATATGAAGAAAATACTATATTCTAGAATAGATTTACTATTGGTTATTAGAATATCTTACTCTGATGTCTCTGTTTTTTTCTTCTAACTTTCTGTTATAAAGACAAATCGTTCTAGCCTCTAATCCTTATAAAGCAAGGGCCATGCTCTCTTACTTAGCTGTAGGAGAATTGTAGAGCTCGACAGGTTTCTCTGGGCACAAATGAAACATAAACAAAACAATGACAAACATTGAACTTTTGCCTGTGTGACACGTCAGACTTAGATCACACCAGTGACAAAACAACCTCTGTAACTACAACTCTGCAGTTTTATGGAACCGGTGTAGAACCAGCTAATTAACTTAGTTTAGATAAACTAAGCAAACAGAAAGGAAAAAGAGTGCTGTTTGAGTGCTGTCAATCTGGAGCAACGTAACACTTCACTGAATTCATAAACCCCTGAATAATAAGCCTAAAACAGGTTCACACCTCCTATTAAAGCCTGGGAATATATTTGTATATTCTCCAGATGCTGAGATCACGGAATCGAGAGCGGAATAAAAACAAAAACAAAGGCAGCAACGGCAGCAGCATTGGCGAAAGGCACTAAGCCCCGAGCAGCTGCCCCCGGCCGGCGCGGGCAGCGCAGGCCCCGCCGCTGTGGGTCCGGTGGAGCGACCGGCGGCCGGAGGAGAGGAGGAAAGGAGGAAGAGGAGGAAGAGGAGGAAAGGAGGAAGAGGAGGAAAGGAGGAAGAGGAGGAAGAGCTCCCTGGCGGAGCCAGGCCCGTCCCGAGCCCCCCTTACCGCCCACTTCCTCCGCGCCTTCCAGAAGGATGTCCTTGGTGAAGCTGGAGATCTGCCCGGTCAGCGAGGACAGGCTGTCGCCCACCTGCCCCAGGGACTGGCCCAGCCCCGAGCCCAGCCCGCCCAGCCACGACGCCATCGCGGCTCGGAGCGCTCCGGGCCTCGCTCGGCCCTGCCGGGCGGACCCTGCGGCCAAGGAGCCGCCTCCGCCTCCCTTCTCCTCGCTACAGCGGGTCGCAGCTCCTGCTGCGGGCTCAGCACAGCGGACTCGGCCACTGCTCCGCCAAAGCTGCGCGCATCTTCCCGGCTACTCCGGCTCAGCTGCTCCTGTCGGGTTGTCTTGTCCCGTCCTGGCTCAGCGACTCCTCCCGGCGGCTCCGGCCACTGCCACCTCAACGGCCGCCATGACCCCTCCCAAACACCATCGAGAGCGGCGGCCCGGGCTAGAGCGCCGCCTCGGAGGCGGATATGGCGTGCGGCGGAAGCAGAGGATGCCGGGATGGCGGCGGAGCAGCAGGCAGGGCGCGGGGAGCCGTGCGTGGCGGTGTGAGCGCCGCGTGGTTATTGGGAGCTCGCCTGCCGGGATCGACCTGGGCCATCAGCAAAACGGCGTGGTGTGCACGAGATTAGACACGGTTTGTGTTTGAATATGTGTTATCACAAAACACACAGGATCCTGAAGCCCCGGCTGCTTTGATGTACATGGAGAGGACAGGGAAGGGAAGCGGCGGCTGAGGGCACCTGATCCATCCCAAGGAGAGGTGACAGGAGGCTGGGTCCGGCTCTTCCCGCTGGGGCCCAGCAACAGGACAAGGTTTCTGCAACGGGCGGAAACTGACGCACAGGGAGAGCCACCTGAATATCTGGAAAAACTTGTTCATTGTGCGGTGACTGCAGACTGGAACAGATTGCCCAGAGAGGCTGTGCAGTCTCCCTCACGGAGATACTCAGGAATGATCTGAATCCTGTGCAAATCCTGGGATCACCCTGCTTGACAGGGAGGCTGGACCAGATGACCCACTGTGCTCCCTTCCAATCTGATCCATTCTGTGATTTTACCCTGTATTTCCAGCCAGAACCCCAAAACTGCTCCGATTCAAAGTTCTTTTTGTTTTTTGATCAAGTGAGATATTTAAACTTTGGACTACAAGGAATACTGCACTGTTAGAGAAAAAACAGTTTTGTATTAGTCAGAATGATACTTTTAAAAAAATGCTGATACTGGAAATAAAATACAGGACAGCTGGCTCATTGCTCATTTTAAATTGATAACTACATTAAAAGATGTACAACTGAAGCACCACATGAATGGCAAAGTGAAGCTGAGAAGAGCATTTCATAGGTGAAATCTTAGATTTTTGTAAGTCTGAGAATGCAGCAGACACAAAACGCAGGCTCTGGAGTTACAGGCTGGCAAACATTACTGGACAGTCATGGAGCAATCTCCTTGTTGCTTCCCAAACAGGATCTTGCAGAGCCTTGGGATGGGTTCATGGCTGGCCTGCATTGCTGTATTACCTTTTAGCTGTACTGGCCTCTGACACACACAGGCAGCTCTAAGGCTGGGCATGGTATGTGGTCCAGGAGTTTTAATAAAGATTGTTTTCCCTCTTCTTCACTGAACAATTTTTTCATAGGGTTTATAACTGATTTCAGCAGTATATTAATTTAATGGCATACTTGTCACCCTTATGAATATCCACAATCATACACCCCTTCAAATTCATTTCTGGCTAAAAAAATAAAAGGCATCAAACTTGTAGGAAGTACTAGTGCTGTGATATAGCATGGAATGTAGACATGTACCTTGATCACTTTTACTAATTTTCAATATTGGGTTTAATGGAGATGAAAAGTTTACAATGCTCAAAAGACCCCTTATCATTGGTTTAACAAAACCCATATGAGTCCTCATGACACTAAAGATGTATCATTTAGCATTCGGCTAAATAGTTTTTATGGGAAATTCAGCATTTTTCTAAGATTGCAATGTCCTGCAGACATTTAAAATACTTAGGGATGATAAAAATGGCTTCTATGGTGGTTAATTTTATAATGCCAAGGAAGGCATATAGTCAGTAGAGTAGCACAGACGACTTTTTGTACTTCTGTTTTTAATTACTATTCTTGCAAAACTAGAAACTATTTAGCAAGTAATTTTTTTAGCTGACTGTGAATATGGGCACACAGAAATCACCCAGTATTCTCTGTTTTGACTAAGCTACAAGAGCAATGCATTGTGTCACAAAAAGAATGAGTATTCTGGCAGCAAAGCAGGAAACTGCAGCTTACTTTAAAAATTAGAAAGCATACCACTTTTAAAGAAGTAACATAATTGGCACCAACTTCCTTCCTCAACAGAAGTGTCTTTACAAACAGATGCAAAGACATCAGAGATGATGAGATGTCAGCAACAGGAAACTGTCCCACTGCTCTGTCCTCTGGTGCAAAGCCCACTGATACCAGGGATGAGATTTCAATGTTTGATGATTCTGTGCACAATCTGCACAACAAGGGAAAGCACATATGCAAATACTTAAGAGAGAAACATTAGAAGCTATAATCATATTTATTTTAAAAAAGTGATATCAAATACAACCATATATATTCATGCCTATTTGGAGAGCATTTTCAAAATATCCAACAGTGCTGCCATTTTCCAGTCAAAACAATGACAAAGCATTTCAGCTTTCCCTTAAAATATTTTCAGTATTTATGTTTTATATACATAAAATAGGCAAAATTATACAGGAATCCAGAGCCAAAGATGTGATATGAAAACAGTCTTGACAAAAAAATCTTAATGAAAATGATTTCTAAAAATACACAACTATTAGGCAAGAGATGAAAAATTATTCCCTTACAAAATCCTAACCCTACACTGATTTGTACACAAAGGGTTTCGTGTAGCAAAAAATAAAATTTTATCAGAGCTGACATGCTTTAAAGACAAGATCAAGGTTTTTATCTTCTATTTTTTTTTTCATTTTG
The DNA here is from genome assembly GCF_903797595.1 of Erithacus rubecula. Taxonomy (NCBI): domain Eukaryota; kingdom Metazoa; phylum Chordata; class Aves; order Passeriformes; family Muscicapidae; genus Erithacus; species Erithacus rubecula. The sequence continues at coordinate 45,121,843 of NC_136688.1, forward strand.
CTTTTGCACAGTGGCATTTAAATATTACATCCCTTTTTTTCAAACTCTTACAAGTCCACTCCTGAATTCACACAGTGGCTGTACTGAGGATGGGGGGAGATGAAAAATGTAGGTATAATTATTTTTTTTAATAAAGAAAATAATATATAAGTATTTTGATTTGGTGAAAGCAGTTGAAAAGTCACATGTACTAGCTGTTTGAAGAACCGTAACTGAGGAAAGAGGTGTCTATGGCAGGTTAAGTACTCCAATTTCCTCCATCTCTGAAATGCAACTAAGGCCAAATGTGTGAAGATTAAAAAAATATTGCAGAAGAGCTCATGCTTTTAAAATGAAAACCTGTATACAAGACAAAGCTACCAATTCTAAACTGAAGAAGTAAATATTTGGATCCAGACAGTTTGAATGTATTAAGTATTATTCTCACTTGAACAAGCAATAGGTATGTATGCAATAGGTATGTATTTATTACAGGTTGGGCTTATTTTCTTTTTTGGGTAATAATTTGTGAATAATTACCAAGATTTTCCAGGACTTAAATTTGTTTTATGCAAGACAGTAACAGCTTACCAAGTGAATAACATGATTTTCTATATAAGCCCTTAAAAGAAGTTTCCATATCAGTTTTTCTTTTCCTTGGATTCTTATTTCAATTCCTTCTAAAAGGGATGTAAATGGTAATGCAAATTGTAAAATAATACTTCTTTGTAAGTCTGAGTTCTAATTCTCTGATTCTATTCCCCGATACTGTATTTTGCAGTACAAAGGCCACCATTTTTATGTTTTCGTCATTATTTGAACCAATAATTAATACTAGCAAATTTGACATTTTAGAACATATTCATTTTTAAGCCAGTCAGTTTTGTAGTAAGACAAAGCAGGTTGCCAATGATAATACTTGTCTACTAGACACCTGCAGAAAATGTTTTAACCCGCCCCACCATTCTGTAAGTTTGTAATAGAAGTGATACTCAAACATTGGAACATAGATTTAAATTTGTATTGGTTGTTTTCAAGTAGTCTGCAAAGTAAAAGCAGGACAAGTAAGAAGAGAACCTTAGCTGAAAATTACACTTAAATTTGCTGCAGTTCTTTGAAGGGCACAGGAAGCCCAAATGTTAAAGTAAGCCAGTATTGTATCATATCAGTTTCAGGTATAGAAAAAAAAAGCTTTTAAACAACCAGCTCATATTTCTACTTGCTGTACCTAACAAGAATTGCATGCAAACATGACTGCACTACAGCTCTTGTCCCTTCTGCCTGCACTGTAAGACCATGAAAGCAGTTTGCAGAATTATACTTACAGAAGTAATTTTGGAAGATTCTTATTGTATCACTCACTCCCCCTGCCCCTTTGATTTCTACTGGCAGAAAACAGAAATTTATGTCACATGGACCATTCACAGGAAAATAATAAAAATCTATTGAATGAATGAAGTCTGAAATTCCCTCAAATATAGGTCTTTAATTAAAAAAAAAAAAAAAAAAAAATCAATGTCTGCTCTCTTACAATGGACTTCGGCCTAAAGCTGTAACATGGGAAAAAACCCAACCTTCAGCTTGACAGGGTAGATAACCCCAGAAGCACACTCTAAATTAGTAAATTAGAAGCATAGTTAAGCCACATTGAGAACAGCTTATCATTGAAAGAATGCACACCAAAAAATAACAGCAGTGTTTTATTGACAGCTTTTTGGCAGGTCCAGACATTTTGAACTTGAGACCTGGGTTCTAAAATACGTACTGTCAGCAATTAGTATGAGCCTTTTCCTTGGGTACAGTTCAAATAGAGACCCTGTTACTCCCTACAAGTCCTGAAAGAAGGTTGTGTGGTGGGTATCAGCCTCATCTCCCAGGTAACAAGTGACAAGATGAGAGGAAACGGCCTCAGTTTCTACCAGGGGAGGTTCAGGTTGGGGATCAGACAGTATTTTTCTTCCCTAAAGGGCTGTCCACCATTGAAACAGGCTGCCCAGGCAAGTGGTTGAGTCCCCTCCCTGGAACTGTCTAAAAGAAGTGTAGCTGTGGTGCTCAGGGATTAATGGCTGGTTTCTTGCAGGTCTGAATTAACAGACATAGCTTAAATTGCTCTCATAACTGCTTGTCTAAATAGATATGCCTACATCATTCAGCTTGACATTTCTTTAAAAATCAAACTGGTATTTGTTGAGTGACAGTGTTTCTCCACAGAAAGGGAAATGGTTGGCCCTGTGATCACTGACTCAGCTGCACCTTTCAGGCACTGATATTTTATATTTCTTTCATATTAAAATACTTGGGTGATGAAATTACTTATGATGTGACATGAAAGTGCAAAGCAAGCCTCCATGTTTTAGTGCTTATAAAACCATGTAGTTGGCTTGGGTTAAAGTCAGTGAGATTTAAGGGGCTGTTGTTTTTTTTTTTTTCTTAATATAGGGCTGTTAGACCTATAGAAATAATATTTTTATTATGTTCTTAGAGGATAAAAGATCTGAGTTCCAAGTACTGGCATCAGACTGCCAGTCTACACCTATTTATAAAAATGAGTCTTATTTCAGAATTAGTTTATGGCACAACCAAAAAAGGAAAGTTAAGCTGTGGTTAATTGACAGATGAGGGGGAAAAAAAAAAAAAATCAGTGCTTTAGACACCTTTCTTGCTTTCAGTTTTATAGAAATTTCAAACTGAAAACAAAAATCACACCCTGTAAAATACAGCATTTCAAAATGGCATACTCACACATGGACTTTTAAAGTCATTGTTCAGCTATATTAAGTTGAGACATTACAAGTAATTATAATGTGAATGACAGGATTATTTAAAAAAGACAAAAATCAGTTTTTAAAAAGTAGTGCTGTCTCATGTCAAAATCCATATTGTGTAACACATACCAGTGTTTTTGGTGACATTGGTGGAAATCCAGCACATAGATAAGAAAAACAGAATTTAGCCCAATTATGTATAATGTAATATCCTAAGCTATCAGGAAACCATTGCTGTAAACAAATCTTTACTGAGAGGTAAGAGCCCTTTCATGTACAGTACTACTTGATACTGAATGTGTATTTCCATCTAGCTACCATTCATTTCCTACCCATTTTAATTAAATGTTACTATTGTGCTAAGATGTAACTTTAGAATATTTTGATAAAGAAATTTGGGGTTATCTTTGAAAGATTCTTAGAATGCCTGTGCTAACTGTTAATGCTTTAACTGGACTACAGCTTATATACTCTATCTACAACATATTTCCATATAATTTATATGTAAACAGAATTTGTATTTCAAGCACCATTTAGGAAAATGAAACATCTCTCTTTTGTTGCACTGAAGTTCAAAGTTAGGTTTGGTCACCCTGTTACACATTCATCCTGGATATCAGAGCAAATGTCTTACAACCAACAGCATAAGCTATCTCACATACTTTGTTTCCCAATTTTTCTCAGGATCAGTAATAAAAAAACTGTAAGGTGCGTGAATAAAGGCCATTCCTGAAAAAACTGCAACATTCTGACAGACACTCATAGAAAGCATTTCAGAAAGAAACATCCACACAGGCATAAATATTCATTCTTAAAAGAGCTACTTGCACAGGGGTCATTTCAGATTGCAGGAATGCACCTTATGTGTGTGGCACTGGCTTTATGGCACCTAAATCCCCTCCTACTTTCTCCTAGACTCAGTTATAGCTCTTTCATAATGAAAGGCCCAGAATGAAGGGTTGAGCTTGAAGAGGAAAAGACTCTGGAAGAGGTAGAAAAGAAAATCTGTTCAACCCAATTAAGTATATGCTGCTTTCGTAGTAAAATGACAGTGACTTTAACGAGAAAGAACAATAATAAGAAAACAATAATTAAAACCAAACATGAGCAATAAAACCCCAAGCCAAATAAGGTAAGTTATCTGCTAAAAGACAGTATGTTAAACACAGACCTAAAATTTTACAATTGAAATTGAAAGTAAAACCAAAAATTGTTAGAAAGTCAGAAATCACTGAAAGACTCAGGAGTAACATTATAGTCAACAAACACTGAAAATTTTGTCTTGAATTGAAAAGTATGAAATTTATGGATTCTTGTTTCTCCTGCAAAATGGATAATTTCAAAAGTGGACAGCAGGATCAAAAAACTGACATTAAGTCATCCATAATAAACAATCACAAAATAAATTATTTAAGGTGAATGGAATTTAATGAATCTCCCCATTTTAGAGTGATCTATGAAAAAGAATTTATAAGCATAATGTATTACTTGTATCTGTTTTTCCATTAGTACTGAAGAAAATAATTTGATGCTGTTTTCAGCACCATTTGTATCTTCTATAGAATTCTTCAAAACAATTAAAACTTGCTTTTTTAATGCAAACTTTAAAAGTTTTACTTTAAGTTACATCTGCTACCCTTGTCTAACTTTGCGTAAATAGTTCCAGTAAGTGAGCAGATGCTTTGTACTAGGAGTGCTACAATTCTCTAAATTAGTGCAATCTTTTCTGTATTTGCAGATCCTCTCTAAACTGACCTTCAGCAGCCCCCCTTTCATTCCTGCTTCCAGAACTCTGAAATGAACCCTGCTTGTGCAACATTCATACAGCAGAATTTTAATGGAGACTTAGCATTTTGACAGTAAGAGGGAAAAAATGATGTTATTTCTCCTCTTCTGAATTCAAGTGGTTTCTAACAGACTCCAGAGACATATTCATGGCTGCTTGAAGCATGTCTTCTTCACTCATATCACCCCCTAAAGACAATACATGAATACAAGCTGTAATAAGTTCGTAGTTTTTAATCAGAGTTAAATGCTTTTGTTGTTTCTTTCATCCACACCCACCTTTTCCTACCCCACCAATAAAATTGGTTTTGTTTTTAAAATCACAAACATTTTGCAAATAGTTTTTCAACAACAGTCAGTTTGTAACTATACACACCAATTTTGGATCACCAATACCTAATACTGGTAAGGTCTACGCATGTTCTCCTTGAAAACTGGTTCCAGTGATTTTGTTAGATACTACTCCAAGTTGTCACAAAACTTTAAAAGTAATTCAGAAAACAAACAGTTGGGGTAAGAGCAATGCTCTTCACTTTGAAACAGGATATTGACATTCAAAGGGAAACATGCTTTTCAGGAGTGATCCTTTCCTCCACTGTCAATACAGAAATGGCTGTAATACACAATCGGAATGGCTGCCAAAGTGACAAAATTGGCAGACAAGGAAAATCAAGAAACACAAAAATGAAAAAGACACACTTCAGTGTTGGATGTAAAGTTAAAAAACAGTACCTGTGCCAGGTTCTGGAGTGCTTGAGCTAAGAGTTACTTTTTCCTGTAGATTTGGAGTCTGATCTTGCTGCTGTAGCTGTTGTTGCTGTCTGAAAGTGTCATAAATTTTTAAGAGTGAGATTAACATCAGTATGAGACCTGAATCAAGTTCACTTCACATAAGGAAAGCCAGAGTCAAAAGTAGAAGCTGTTTTGTAGTATAACACCCATGTGCTCAAAATGTCTTTTATCATTTCAACCTGCTAAACTTCAGATACCTATCTTCCCAGTATTATGCTCCAAGCCACAAGACTATTCTCCCAGGATTTGGAAGCTCTGCATTCTTATCCCACAATGTGAAGTCTAACTTCTCCCATCCAAAGCATTTCTCCCTGGTCTTCCTCTATTACTGCAAGAGATAAGGAAAAGCTGCAATAACTCAACGATCTATTAAGAAGATAGACCAGAACAGTAACATAAAATATGTATAAATGCTTTTGTGTGATGGACATGAGAAGCATCATTACCCAAAGCAAAGTCTTAGAGAAATAATACTTTTTGTTGGGAAGGTAGTTGTGGAAATTTACAGGATTTAATTTAAAATACTTCTATAATGTATGTTTTATTTCTTCACAAGACTTGCAGTAGTAGTAAGACTACTCCATTATAAACAAACATCCTCTTACTAGAAGTTCCTTTGTAAGAACCACCTAAGAATAGTAAATTCAGGTACTATTAGGAAATCAAGACAGAAAAGTTGAGCTGGACATCAGTAGGAAACCCATGCACACCCCAAAAGCACTGAACAATACAGCATGTACTTCCACATGAAGTTTTCTGTCAGCTACTTTACTTTTCAAAATATGCTTGTCTCCTCCTTCGCAGTTCCTCTGAAGAAAGGGAGTCTGTCTGACTGCTGTGAGACGACTGAGGAACATTCTGTGGTAATGAGCCTGGGAGCTCACTTCGACGGCTACCTAAAAGCAGAACATGTCATACCCTACTAATTACAGTAAAATGAATTTAGTAAATGAAATATAACTTAAAAAATATCTTCAAACTTGAGAAGAAGAAAGACTTTTTGGAGAACTAAGCACCTAGACTAACTTACTTGATACTCTCTTCTCCTCACCTTAAGAATGTTTCCCTCTCCTCCTGCCACCCTTTACCAATTTGTTCTTTCTTCCTAATATCAATGCCAACATGCAAGTTACAGCTTTTCAAAAATTGGGAGGGAAATGGCTAAAGGCAATTCTAGACTGTCCTTCCATGCCTCACACCAGTCTTTTCAGGGATATTGACATATGATGGAAAAAGTGCCTGACTGATTCCAGGAGCTGCTTAAAGCACTGTAAGAAATTTAGATGAGCACTGCACCTTGCATGCTGAGCTGAATGGCTCTGCGAAGATCAGCTTCTTCATCCTCCATATCAATTTCCTGCCTACTTAGAGCCAGGGCTCTCTGAAAATTCTCTTCATCTTCGTCTAGCATGCTTGTTCCATCAAAAGGATGGTTAACTTCTATTGCTTGGTCCACATCACTTCTGGGTAGCCTGTGAAATTCATAGCAAAATTGAGACAGAAATTATATTAGATTTTATAATGAAATTTAAATTAGCATCTTCTGCCAATTAAACTTTGGGAAAAAATATTTTTCTTGTGAAAGTCTGATATATAAATAAGCAGTTTCTTGAAAAATGCAAAAGCATAAAAAGGCTACAAGAAACTGCAGAGCAACCTTAACACATATTTGCTGCACACGGACCTCTAAAGCAATGCACATATTGACAAGAAGCTGTTAGATAGTAAACCGTCAAAAAAAAAAAAGCCCACAAAAAGCCATGATACATGTTATTCAAAGCTACTGCTATTTAAACAGTTACACCAGCAGAAAAGAGTGCATATGGTCTCCTTCTCAGGAGGCCTTGAAGGCTATACTAAAGAAACAGACACCATGTAAACTGCACACACTTGCCACGTTGCTGCTAATGATTCCATCAATTTACAACGTCAGTTTAACTTTGCAAAGGGGAAAAAAGAATTAATTCCTCTGAGAGGCCTAAAGCGTTTTTATCAGTATGCAATTTGTTCACTATGAAAATGCAATGCAATCAGTGCAGAAGTGCATAAAGTACTAACTTTAGATGCTTTCAAGGATATTTTGTATTGGCAGAATGCATAAAAAATGAGCAGCAGCACATTACAGTGAAATTATTCCAAAAGGGAATGCTGTATGATTTATATAATATGGAATTCAAAGACCAGTTTCTCATTCTTTTCTACTTATGACAGAATGCATAAACCAGTCTTAATTACAGAATAATTACTATTAACGATAGTTTATAAGATTTGCTAAACTATTTTCCTCCCTTAGTCAAAAATCTGCACCATAATACGCTTATGCATAGGGAAAGACTCAATCCTTATCAAGGCAGCTTTTACCCACTTAAAAATACACCATTTGTTGGCTATCAACTTGCTTTTACTGTGTGTAACAGCAGTAAACATTGAACTTAAGGTACTTATTATTTCCAAATTACAAACCAAACATACTGAACATTATTAAAATAAAATCTTTATTTACCTTACCTGTGATCTCTTGACTGTGCTGCCTCTTCTCCGATCAGTTTTGGCCGCTGCATCTGCTGTACCCGAATCATCTGCAGCAGCTGATCAGCCTCACAGTCTGGCAGGTCACCTTTTACTACAAATATGGAATAACCTGAGAAAAAGAAATCGTAAGTCAATAGCATTAAAGTGCAGATATAAACACTCTAAAATGCACACTATATGGAATAAAATAATGTGCAATTTAAGATGAAAGACTCTACTTTTCATTATAAGGACTTGGGTTCTTTCACTATTTCAAACATAAAACTAAGGGTAGTTAACTGAATACATAAATTCTAAGAAATAATGGTTATTACCTACTTTTAATTAATGAGATTTAACATCTGCAAGTAACTATTACCTTCCTGTTGTAATTGAGCCAAGAAAAGTGCAAGATATGTATCTGATATTAGTTCTGGACCCATCAAGAGAGAGTTCAAGTTAAACCACTGTAATTAAGAAAAAAAACAAAAAAGGTTGAGAGAACAAATTAGCATGAAGATTACTCAGTAATCCATTCCTGTACATTGTGGTAATTTTTTATTATGGACTATCCGAATAAATATAGTAAAATAAATTATCAAATGAAAGTTTCTTGAAGCACAATACCTACACTGCTAAAGGTTATCTTTCAAATACTCTAACAGGACATCTGAAGTGTGGAAATTATTGCATGCTCTCTTCCATTACTGAACACTGGTACCAGGGAAACACATTATAACAGATAATCCTTAACCACTGTATTTTGATTTATTTCAGACATCATTCTAAAATTCTGATTAATCCTAGTTTTAAACCTGAGACTAATGCAGTAAGAAGCTCTTTATCAGTTAATGTTATGTGTTAAGAAATTAATAGATACAGGAAACAGACATTCAATAATTTCTATTAAATACTTTCATTGAATATTTTACCTTTAATAGCTGGTGATGCTAAAAACTAATGTTTGCCTTTCAGGTAATTTTTAAACTCAAAAATTAAGAAAAATTTATTCAAGTTAAATATGCTGTGAGTTCAGCACAGTATTACAACAGGGGACACTTCATATAAACATCCATGACTCATTTCTAATTGCCCAAAGACCATAACTAGTAATTTATAATACTTCTATACAGAAAAAGTATACTTACATATAACTTCCAGAGAGAAAACATATTCAATGTGAAACAAAATATTCTAACTCTAAGCCCCCTATACATGCCAATGAAGCTAAAGAACTTTTTTTTAGACCTACTTATTCAGTATTATCCAGTTTTAACCAGAAAGCACTATTTGAGTCAGTGGAAGGAGAATTCTATCTCCATTCTCCCAGAAATACCCAAACTTCCATATATGCACCCACACACTTGCAGCCAGGCCCATACAATAATGTGACTATCTATCACCCTGTCATGCAATCACTCAGTTTGACAAAAACACTCTTTGCCACTAGGAAACAGTAAGAAGACCAACTGTGTAGAAGAGTAGGAGAATAAAAAGTTTCATTAAAAAATTGATGAACAGACTACAGGAACTTTTAAAAGATATTATGGAGGACAAAGTTTTGTTAAACTGATTTTGCTTTAACTGTAATAGAGAAGCAGGTGAAATAAATCTAAGTCAATTTCTTCAAATCTTCTCATTACCCTCTAGATAACAGACAGCTAGTGTTGTCTTCACGTGGTTACAAGCCAGGTAAAAAAGGAAAAAGGCATCCTCCCTCCAGCACAGGATGTCCTAGGTTAAAATGCTCTCATAGAATTCCACCCAACATGGTTGCCTTGTACAATAAGGAGCATTTCCATAATTTTAAGAGAACATCCAGACTTTTTGATATGAAATAAACAAAATATGCCTGTAAACATTAGTTATACTTTGAAACTAAAGCAGAACAATAGAATTTAGTTCTCACTCACATGTGATCTTTATTTTTTTAACCTGAATGACAACGTAAGTAGCCAGAACTTGCAAAAATGAACCAAGTGGCACAGACTCCTGTGCCACTATTACATCCCACTATTACAGACTCTAAAAGCTGTTTTCCATGCACGTTTTCTATGAAAAAAAAGCCCTGAACAAACCAAACACCAAATCAGCTCATGTTGTATAAAAGCTTAGGAAGTATGATCCAGAAAAATGACTGGCTACTAAAATAAATCACTGAATTGGTGTTTTAAGGGACATGGATATGAACTGATTTGGTACATATCTACCATATACTAATATGGTCATCCTTTACCTTTAATAACTATTTCCTGCTTAGAATACAATTGCTTCAAAGTTTTCTATAATAGTACAAAGTTGAGATTCTACTTCCCCAAACCTCATTCTAATGGATACTCTTTTGAATATCCATTATTATTCATCAAAACCTTGACCTTTTTCTTATATCTACTGCCCATTTAACAAACCAAATTATTTTACAATGCCAGTATCTTATTGTATTAAAATAAATTTGAATTCTGTAGAGATCCTAATTTCTGTTCAGGATTTCCTACTCCTCCCGACCCTCTGGTGCAATTTTTCTTCAGTATTTCATGTAGGGGAAAAAAAAAAAAAAAAAAAAAGAAAATATCTTAAGAAGTCACATAAGACCCTGGCAGAGCTGCAGGTCCCTAAAGGACAGATTTACTAGGGAACTGATCCTACAGCCTTTTCCCAGGCTAACATTTACAAAGACCGGCCTGGCATTTTTGTGACAAAACAAACATTTACCTTTTTTAAAACATGGGATACTATTAAACCAAACTTCAGCATAAGCTTGCAAGAGGGAAGCACAATCTACTTGCAACCACTTTTCCACACCCATTTCTGAAGTCAATTTTAAAATAAAAAAAGACAGTGTCACCTGTTTTCCTAACTTTCGAACTGTAAACCAGTGTTCCTTATAATTACAAATAAATGATTTTTCATTTCTGTAAAAAGAAAAACAAAAGGTATAAATAAAATTAAATACTCTAAAATCAGAGTACATAATGTTTAAGATCTTTGCTATTGCTGATTTGAATTTATATAATAAAGCTTCAGTAATACAACCATTGATGTTACATTACAGAATACTCATACTGCTTTTATAACATTCAGGAAGTTGTCAATATCACTGAAATCTTTATATCTGATGTGATGTATCTGTGATGCCACAGATACTAAAATATCATAAAGGCACCAAGGGCAGATGTTCTCATGCACCCCCAAAAACAGAAAAAAAATATCAAAGCCAGGGGTAACACAAACATCAAAATGCAACAGAGCATGAAACAGCAATTTTAAAGAAATATTTAACATACATTAAGAGCATTTTTTTTTTGTGAAATAAAAGCAGGATGCTGAAAGTCTTACATAGGATCGATCCCAAGTCTCTGGTACTCTGGGCTGTTGAAGAGGATTAGTTCTAAACCCCATACTTTCAAGGCATTGCTTATAACCTGTCAAAAAAGAACACTTTTCATGAGTCAGACTAGTTCAAATCTAAATTCAAGCAATGCAACCATCCTAGCTACACTAAATAATTATACTGTTTTAATAAAACTTAGATTTCAAAACACTGCCAGGAAATCTAGGAATCACATTACTCAAAATGTCACTGCCATGGATCTATATGCAAGAATAAATATCTTACCTAAGGAAAAGCAACAAAACTAGGATTTAACCCAACTGTGTTAATAAGTTTACTACCCCAAACAAAGCTGTAATTTCACCTTCCTCATACACATCATAAGTTGTCATGTCTCTACTTGCAATGCACAGCTCTGCCCTTACTTTCTCCCCCCACCTCCCCTTATAGTCTCCATCTTTCTTCACAGAAACTGTTGGAAATTTTGTACCACTGGATTGTCACAGGATCAGTCAATTTATTAATCTGAGCACCAGCTCTTTTAAAATGACTCTTTAAAGCTACACGAAATAATGCTGTAAGAGCCTTTAAGTTAACAATTCAAATTCCTTTCAGCAAGCCAACTGTGCCTCAAATGACAAAGCAATGACAAGACAAAAAAGTAGAAGGAAGAAGCAATTTTTTTCAGCTCCTGAATCAGCCCAAAGATAGCAGGAAAGCCAAACTGTGTTAACAGTTTATTGCTAAAAAGAAAAACAGTCCAGTCGGCCATAAGGAAGAGAGGCTCTTGAGGGAGTCTGGAGCATTGACAAGTACCACTGAAAGCTTGGGAGACAGCCAAAGATGCCTAGAGTTCTAATCTAGACAAAAGCCCCAACCTGGTGTTCAAAACTTTTTTGTTGTTCTTCTGGTTTAAGTACTTATTATTGATTACTTTTCTCCTATGGCCTTAAAAAAATCCCAAAAACACTCAAGAAAAATCTGCAGATGCCAAGGGCTTTCCAGTCTATAATTTGAGAAAGCAATCTGAATTCTCTTTTTTCACCTGCAGTCTGTGGGAGCCAGGGTGGACACCTGAAGTGCCCACAAGCAATATCTTAGAAGTCAAGCTTATTGCCAGCAGGTGTCATTTCACAGTTCATGAATCCATGTTTCTCCTATGTGTCTGAGGGCCCATGAACTGAAGAACTGCAAGTCACTGTTCTTAATGGAAAACACTCAGAACATTTGGAAGTCCAGCACCTAATCCCATTAAGCCCATAAACTGGTAACTAGATAGAAAAGCTCAATGCCATTTAAATAATATAAGAGAACATATATTGCATAAATAGAAAAGTGTCAGAAGAGAGCTGTGCTTACTTGAATTGAGAAGAATCCACTATCATCCATATTTACAGAAGGCTGCTGCTCCATGTGAAGTTGGGAGGGAGAAAAGGGAAAGATGGTGTAAGTATAAAAGATTAAAAATAATTGAGTTTTGAAAATAATGTAACTGCAGAGCCTTAAAGCAACAACTTATGTCCTCGTCTTTAAGGCCGATTACAATGCCCCAAGTAGGCACATTAATTTCAAACTCAAACCTTTAGAGATGTTCAGTGCTTAAAGGGCAGACAGACAGAAATTTCTGTTCCTATCTGACACTGGCTTACAAAAACAAAAGGCAAATTACTGAGCCTCCTCATCATGCCTGAGATGAAGGCAATGTAGTTTCTTGTAGAATTATAGTAAAACTGTACTAGTAACATTTGAAAATACCACATCCAAGATGCATGAATGAAAAGGCTATACATTTAAAAAATTTTAGCACTAGAAAATTAACTTTTGTCTAGCTATGCAAGAACAGCAGGTCTGTGCCAGACAATATTAGATTTCAGGCAACATCAAGCAACCTCAAATGAAGATAATTTTACCTGTAAAAATGTTCTGTATTCTTCACTAGATACTCCTCCCTCTGCCATTCTCATCCTTTCTTCCTCATCCAGTTGCTGTGCAATAGAGGATAATTCAACAGGACTAAAGTATTCCCCTTGCAACAAATTATTCAGACAATGTTGAGCACACAATGAGCCTTCTTGCTAATAATGGAAGAGGAAAAAAAAACCAAACAATGGAAAGAAAAAGAAAACAAGAAAAAACCCAGTGGGTTAATGTAAACTGTAATATTACTCAACTGTTTCATTCTAGCAAACTTCCTGCCCTCCCCAGCCATGCAGAATATCATATATTCCTTCACTGTACTACACTGCAAGCTACAGAATACAATTCTCCCATCAACTTGATGAGAAAAAACCCAAGATGCATACTGCTTTGTTTCCTTAAGAGAAATAAATTTCCTGTAAAAATTGTTTTTGAAAACACCATAAATATTTCCAGTGACCCAACAAATCACACAGAGACTCTGCAAGCATCAGTACAAGGATTCTTTCCTCTTCCAAAACATCAATACATGAAAATCAAACAGTTTGGATCTCTACTTCCTAGTAACAAACATTTTCTGTAACAGACATTCATAGTATTTTTTAACTTTTCTTCCCTTCCAGGTTTGGCTATTGACAATCTGCTCTCCACATTATTGACAATAAAGTAATTAGAAGCTGGAGGAACAGTAAAGCTCTTTTTTTCACATGAAATTTACATATAGGAAATAGATAAAATATGATCATACCATTAGTTTGAAAATACTGAAAACAATTATGGGGAAACAAGAAAACAATTATTAAATTCAGCATATTAAACAATGAAACTATTTTATTTAAATAGTCTATCAATAAAAAAAAAGAAATTCAGATATTTTATTACATATCCAGCACATTATAGGTAATACAACTATAGTCTAACATTTTAAAGACGTCGGAACAAATTTTAAAAGAGCTAATTAACAATATGAGTCATGATTTTGTAGTACAAATTTTAAAAATCTCTGATATGAATGAATGCATGACAAGCTCCATCATATTCATATGTGAGATAAAATATTGCCTTATTAAAATAAACAAAGACCACAATGTAAACCGACCAAAGCAGTTTCCCATGAAAAGCAACCTTTTTCTACAGATAACTAACTCCAGGTGAAAGAAAAGTGACATCAGTTTTGAAATCCTGCTTTTTGCTTTTGTATTAATCAATATTTAATTTTATTTACATTAAGAACTCTCCTACATATGCTCTTCATTAAAAACAAAACCCCTCAAGAACAATACAAAACACCCCTCCCTCAAGCCAGACACACAGAAACCAAGAATACAACAGCACGCCTTTGAGGAATATTCTTTAACATTCCATAAAAGCATCATACAAATCATATGTAGAACTCTCCCATGATCTCCCTTACAGCTGAAACCTCTAAAGTTCCCTTTACTCCAGAATCTTCCTATGGCTTCATCACTCAGTTGAGCAATGAGCTATTAAAGCTACACTGGCTGTACAGCCAGGCCTCAGTGGAATCCAGAAACCTCCTCCAGCTCATGCCTTTCCTGCAACAAGAAACTCAAGACTAAACACCAGCTTCTGACCTTATGGGACCACATCCCTCCTGCTGGTCATACGACAAAACTGTAACAGAAAAACCTGCTCAACAATCACAGGCTTTTCCACTAGAGTCATATGAAACTGGTTTAGAAACAGAGAGATTGTAAAATACCACTGAAAATTAGTTGTATTACATGCTTACATCCTAATTTCACTAAAAGGAACTTTCTGTATTTGTATAGTATTATCTAAAAGTACTAAACCTTAATTTTCATATGTAAAAACTATACACTTTAATTGCCAAATGCAGAAAACAGATCCTACAGTATTTAACTGACACGTACTTCCATTGTTTTGTGCAGAGAACAATGCTTCTTTTCCATAACCTGAAATCCCCTCAATGAAACCTCTCCTGACACAAAATGCTGCCCTGCTTTCAGTGTTTTCAATCATTTGTATCTTATCAAGGAAAGGACAAAATTCTAAGACTGGGACCCCTGAAGCCCCATACTTAAATCCTATTTTCTACATCTGTAATTTCTCTCTAAAAATGCCACATTGCTGGTTGTTTTATTAAATTTTCTTAATAAATATCCTGTTTCTCATGTCTTTTTCAATCAGAAACACTGGGGGTGTGCAAACTCAGGAACATGCAGCACTTCAAAGTACTTTGACACCACTTGATGGGGGGGAAAAAATACCCCTTAAGAAAAAAAGACAGTAATTCAGTCAGCTTTTCCCTAAAATGATAATAGAACAAAAATATTTGGCACTCCAACTTAAAACACATTCAGGTGCAAGTTTTTAACTGCATTACTAACTCAGCAGGGAGCTGGCATGTTTCACAGACTGCCAACTCACCCTTCCCCAGGCTGCATAGGAACTACAAGTTACCATCATCTTGCAGCTCTGAATGTATTAGTGTTTTGTCACTTCAATTTCAGAAGTTTTGTTCTCAATTTAGAAAGCAACTTAGTGATAAAAAGTTAATTTGTACTGTGATAGGCTAGGCCACGTAAGAAAAGAGTACATTTTGTTAAAAGTGTTTTCAAAGCCAGACTGAAGCAGAGGCCATCACGCTTGAAATGCAACTATCTGAACAGCAGCTATTTAACACAACACTTGCCAAATTTTGCAACCTAAACCTACTCAGAAAGAACACTCCCCAGTTTTGATGGATTTTAGAACTGCAATTTTTTAAAGGAAGGTACACAGCTTTCTTACTTGACTTCTAAAGCAAACCAAACCTACACATCAAAACAAAGTAACAGAACTAGTGTTAAAATTAACACAATAAAGTTGAAGAGACGTTGGCAAAGTGAAAGAAAAGAAAACCAATTATAATTTGACCAGCATTAAAGCAGGAACAGGACATATTTTTTGGGAACTTGGATAAATCACAGCAGTTTACAGAAGCATCTGTCCTTCAAAACAGGAAATACTGTCCGGCACACGGAAGCACCCTACATGAACTGCGAATTCTGTGGCGTTTCTCCCACTCCCTGCTCATTACACAGCCACAGCCAAGCCAGGCTCGGTGAGGAGACGGGTCTGAGAGCACAGGGACAGCCCTGCCTGCCGCTGCTTATCCTCACACTCAGCTCTCAGCCGTGCGAGCTCTCTCTCAGGAAACACAAGCAGCTGCAGCCCACACCTCCCCACACTTGGGGGCTGTTTCTGCAGTCCCCAGAGCACAGTCCCCGGGCGAAAGCGGACGCCGATTCAGCCCTGACTCTTTCCCTGTCAGGCTGGCAGCGTCCAGCCGGGACGGGCCATAGGCACAGGAACCGCCGCGCAGGGCCCGGCTCTCCCGAGGCACGGGACAAGTCACAGCCGAAGGCTGGAGGGAGCCAGGCACGGGCAGCGCGGCCCGGCCCGACACAGGCCGAGCGCAGCCCGGGGGCTCCGGGGGCTGCCCCGCGGCCAGCGCGAGGACGAGAGGCCCAGGCACCGCCCCAGCAGCTCCTCAGACACAGCTCGCGCGCCTCCCCCGTCTCGGCGGCCCGGACGGCCACAACCGACGACGCTGTGCCCGCCAGCGGGCAGGCAGCGGGGCGGGCGGTGGGAGCTGCCCGGCCCTCCCTCACTCACCCGCTCGTGGAAGATCGACTCCATGTTTACTGTGGCGGCCGCAGCCCCCCGCCCCACGTGACCCGCCCGGCCAATCGCAGCGCCCGCCGCCCCCCGGCCGCGCGAGGAGGCGCCGCTGGCTGCGCCCGGCCCGGCGCCGCGCTGGCGCCCCCTGCCGGGAAGGCGGCCACGGGCTGAGCCGCCGCTGGCCGCGAGCGCCCCCGCGCGGCGTGTCCGCAGGGAGCGACACCCGCCGCCAGTCCGCTCCTCCGCCGGAGAGCCGCGCACCGCCCGGGGCCGCTCCTCCTCACAGTGGGCCCGGGGCCGCTCCTCCTCACACAGGGCCCGGGGCCGCTCCTCCTCACACAGGGCCCGGTGCCGCTCCTCCCCCAGCCAGGCCCAGTGCCGCTTCTCCTGCCTTGTACTCACCAGCTGCCCGCCCGCCCCTTACAGCCTCCTAGTCTGCTCACAAAGCTGCAGCATTTGCTTAATCACTATTAGAAACAAGCCGACAGAGGAAATCCAGAAAGAAACTTTAACAGGTTCAGTAAAAAAAAAAAAAGACTGTCAACCACATTCGAGCTTATGTAAGTATTTTTTTAAAGGCTAGTTCAAGAATTAGCTATAAACACATGAATTCCACACCATACAAAACTATAACAACATAAATGATTTTTGCATAGTTTATTCTATAATTATTCCTCTCCTTTCCAGAGCAAGGAAGAAAATTTTCTCAATGCTTATGGACTAATGGAATTCCTGAACACATATTAGTGATGTAATTAAATCAACTTCAAAAAGCAACACTGGAAACTAAACTAGCACTGATGAATTGCAGATGTCCTTCACTGTAGTATCCTCTCAGGGTCAAAAACACATTCCTGTTCTTTCAATATGTGAAATAAGGTGATGAACCACACAGAAATGTCTTCCTTTTCATCATCAGCTTTTATCTCCATGTTACTTCTTCACCAGGCTTCAACTCCCTGTGTAGAAAACAAAACAAGAGGGAAGAGACTGAAATTAGTATCTTTCTTTTTAGAATATTTATTATTAAATGTAAGTATTCATTTGTGTTAGTTTATGTTCAATACCTTAATTTTGAGATTTATGTAAAAATTTAAGTTTCCTTGCAACCGTTGGCAGTTAAAAATCTTTCCATAGTAATAAATTTCCTCTTTTCTTTCAAAAGCTTCAATGGCCTGAGTCCTCTGAATTTCCATTCATTTAAATGGAAGCACAGAACCGCTGGCTTCTAAGGAGTTAACAGACTTTTAATTGGATCTAAAAGGAAAATTTCTATTTTTTTAAAATAATTCATTACTTTAGTGGAAAAAGAGGTGTGAAAGCAGAAGGGATTTACAAGACACTGACATAGCAGCCCAACTCCACTAACAAATGCATTAAGAAAAGTATCAGCAGGGTAGATTATGTCAAAAGCTTTCTTTCTTACTCAAAATTAATTTAGGTGAGGCCGGAGTTGGAAAAAAAAAATCCACTGGCACTGATAGCACTACTAGTATCAGTTTATGCAACATGACTTTTTTCCCCTCTTCTTTTCTTAACCTGATGATCTAATCAAGAATTAGAACTGTCACAGGTGAGTCCATGTCTGAAGTTCTCTGATGTAAATTCTTCCTGAGAAGTCACAGCCAGAAAACCCAAACTGATCAGTGCATATAATTACATAATTCAATGAAGATGTAGCAGCATGTATGTGATTTCTTATTATTTTTAAGTAACATACATTCATAAAATGTATTTGGTTAAAAAGCATTGTGATCATTTTAAATTTAAGAGAGAAAATTGAAACTCAAGCACTGTGTTTCCTGCTGAAGTTTTAGAGAGTCAAAAGAATGGTTTCCATATTTCATGACCAAGAACTTGACAGCAGTTAATGATCCTGTCTTTCATGAAGACAGCTGCTAAAGATTCCATTTCCATAGGAGTATTACTGACCTAAAACACTTAATGAATGCTTGATATTCTTATGGCTTTCTTCTCTTTTTTTGGTTATGCTTATAATTGTAAAAAAGAACTGAGAAGAACTTTGAAAAATAACTATATATGTATATAAGCAGCATAGTAAATCAGACCTTTTATATAATAAGCTCTTGTTTCTGAAGGAAGACAATCTTTCATCATTCCATCTGTCCAAATAGCATCCAATCACAAATCCTAAGGGAACAAGGATGTGAACCCAGTGTTCACGCACAGCTTGGGCAAAATTCACCATGACTGCTAGAAAGAAAAAAAAGCACAACACGTAAGAGATAGTGATGAATCTGCATTTACAAACACGTGCTTGGCACCTTTACTCTTACTTACTAGGATTCTACAATGACATAATACACATGAAGCCTATCAAACACTTCCTAGGAGACACATACTGTTCTCAAACCCGTACTTGGGTTTCTTAGGAATAATACCAACTGTTGACCCTTGGAAAAAGGAGTTCATCCTAAAACTGGAGAGAAATAGAACATCTCTTTAATTTACTCATTAAAGCAGCTCTACAGAAGTTTGTTGCTCTGTAAAACATTAGAAACACTTTTATAGGTTAAACTCCTGTAGATGTCTGTAGAATGGCAGAGTCGTTATGGCTGGAATAGACCTCTGCAGACCATCCAGTCCAACCTCTGCCAAGGCAGGATCACCTGAAGCAGGTGACACAGGACATGGTCCAGGCCCAGAGAACTAAACTCCACGACCTCCCTGGGCAGCTATTCCAGTCCTCTGCCACTCTCAATTTATAGAAGTTATTCCTCATCTTGAGGCGGAACTTCTTGTATTTTAGTAATTGCCATTGCTCCTTGTCCTGTCGCTGGGCACCAAAAAGAGTCTGGCACCGCCTTTGAGACATTCACATACATATTAAAGAGATCCACTCGCAGTCTACTCTTTTCCAGACTAGAGAGGCCCAGCAAACCTTTCTGACCCAACCAAACCCTTCCAGACTAGGGAACCACAAGCGCCACGAGTGAAGTCTGTCGCACACAGCCCTGGCTCGGAGCCCCGGCCGGGTCCCGCGGGCGAACGCCGCCGCCGCTCCCGCCGCGCTCGCTGTGGGGCGGCCGCGCACCCGCACCCCCTGCGGGAGGCGCTGCCACAGCCCGCGACACGGCCCCGCCACCTCCCGGCTCAGCCGCCTCCGGCCCGCCCGCGACCCCGACCCCGACCGCCCCTCCAGGGCCAACAGCGCCATAAAGCCCCGCGGCTGAGGGGCGCTTCCGCCCGCCGCCGCGTCCCGCCGAAGGGGCACGGGACAGGGCGAGGCGCTCCCAGGGAGGCCCGGCAGCGGTTCCGCCCCGCCGCCGCTGCCGCCCCGCGCGCGACGCCGCCATTACCACTGCTCGAGCCGCCGCCGAGACTCGCAGCGGCCGCGCCAAGGGCACCGGGAACGGGCGGGCCGGGCCGGACCACGGGCCGCGCAGGGCGGGGGAGGAGCGGCCTCCCCCCGGCGGGCTCGCGGTGGTGCCGCCCGCCACCCTTCCGGCTGCTGCTCCTCCTCCCCGTCTCCCGCAAGATGGCGGCGAGCGCGGCACGGGCTGGGGGTGGTTGAGGGTGGCAGGTATCGGCTCTTTCACATCATCCTCCTCTTCCCCTTGTTCTCCTCGCCTCGGACTGGAGTGGGCGCGGGGCTCGCCCCCGTCACGCCGCCCCGCCTGGCGAGACTCGTCCCGTCAGGCCAGGTCCGGGTGCCGGGGCCCGGTGAGGCGCTGGAGCCCCGGAGCCCCCGGCCCACCCGCGCTGTGCCCCGGTCGGGCAGACCCTGAGTTTGAGGGGTCACGGCCCTGGATGTGCCATCTCTGGGTGCCCCAATTCGGCTCCGTGGAGCTGCTGTTAGCTGCCCTGCTCCTAGGGATCTTTTAAAAAAATTATTCTTAGTGTATATTGTAAAAAATTGACCTCACCTCTTTCTAATGATAACTGCAGCAGTAGAATGTTAATATCTGAGCCTTAATCGGTATCGAGCAGCTGTATTGAACAGCTAGCCTGCTTATTTTCAGACCTTTGTGAAGCTAGATCTAAGTAAATGGAATTTTTCTTTGTGTCAGTCAATGGAACATTTTGTCGCCCATTCAGATTAGTTCTTTGGGAGAGTAAACACTTGGAGAGGAAAATGACATCGATTATCAAGTTGACAACGCTCTCGGGGGTGCAGGAGGAATCTGCCCTTTGCTATCTGTTGCAAGTAGATGAGTTTCGTTTTCTTTTGGACTGTGGCTGGGATGAAAACTTTTCTATGGACATTATTGATTCTCTGAGGAAGTAAGTAGTTCAGTTCATGCAGCGTTTTTTAAAATAGGTCTTGGTCTGTCTTGAAGTTCTCAAAATTCCATGCAGGGGTATTTTGTATGGTGTTGCTAAATGCAAGATTGTTCCTTTTTTTTTGTTTGTTTTGTTTGTGTATGCTTTACTTAAAGGGAATCACACTGCTGAAACATTTCCCACAAAATTTTGGAATTTTTTTCTTGTCAGTCCAGTGAGTTGGGTCTCTTAACTGTAATTCTCAAACTGTTCCATGTTTCTTTTGGCTTGGATGATTTGTTCATTTTTTATTGTCATAAAGGTGGCACGGTTTGGGGGAGACTGACCTTGGCTCTCAACTAATTTGGAATAGTTAAGTTTTAAATGGGAGACTAGGCCTTTGTGTATGTAGGCTGAATACAAAGTAGTTCAACTCCTGGCTTGTTTTAAGTTGAATAGATTGTCAGGAAAACACCTCCCATCAGGACAGCAGCCCTGCAAAGGGAAAAAACTCCTCCAAACCAAAATCTGTCTAGACCTGAACTTCGGCAGGTACAGCAAGGACTGTTAGGACTGAAACATGGAAATTTGGGAAGGAAACTGAGCTTTTTGATACTAGCTTTATAGTATTGACACACTTGCAGTGTTTGAAATCTTTTAACTGAGGATTGTTAGGTACTAAGAATAAATTATAGCATTTTTTCAAGTGTCTTATCTAAGAAGCAATTTAATAAAATTCCCTTTTTCATAACAGCCATCAAGAGGAATGTGTGTGCCCCACTTACTATGCAAGGGAACAAAAAGCTGTCAGTCCAGCTTGTATTTTCATTTGTTACATGTGTTTTATGCCCTCAAGTTTTTCAATTATGATTTGTAGAATTCTTTAGCCCAAGTTCTAATTTTAAGCAACACTTTGCAAGGAAAAAAAATGTTTTTAAGAGTAATAAGATTTCCCAAACTGATGTGCTGCTTTTCTTAAAATATATGTTTGACCTTTTCTATAATTAAAGAAATACATTTTGATTTGATCTTTATCCGTTTAAGGGTTGTTGTGTCCTTGGTCACTCTCAATAGAAGAAAAGTTATAGTCTGTTTTGGGATGTATAAAAAATCTGTAGCACATTTGTACCAGTAATATTTTTGGTCCCTCAGTTAATTTACTTTCTAGTGTCCACATACATGCTAAGGTCTATTTCATCAGGAGTTTGATGTGAAACTTACATCTTCAGATCTTAAAGATATGCTTTCTGAAATCACTTGGGTTTTAAGTACTTAAACATTAGGAAACACCTGTATGTTTTAATTATGATTTTTAAAACTATCACAAACCTTGAATGGCTTAAGTTTCATTGTTTGGCTTTCAGACTGTGGATGTATTCTCCAAATAGCCCTAGCAGGAGATACACAAAACCATACAGAATTTCTTTCAATGGCTTTTGTTGGCCCTCTCTTTATAGGCATGTTCACCAGGTTGATGCTGTTCTGCTTTCCCACCCTGACCCTCTACACCTTGGTGCACTTCCATATGCAGTTGGAAAAATGGGGTTGAATTGTGCCATTTATGCAACTATTCCTGTATATAAAATGGGACAGATGTTTATGTATGATCTCTACCAGGTATGTTTAAGTTGATACTTTCATACACAACATCTTTGATATGGTGGAGTGTTTGAATGCTCTGTACCTCTTTGTTTCAGTCTCGCCATAACACTGAAGATTTCACACTCTTTACATTGGATGATGTAGATGCAGCCTTTGATAAGATACAACAGCTGAAGTTTTCTCAGATTGTGAACTTAAAAGGTAAAGTTCTCACCAAAGCCTCAATAAATTACCTTTAGTGAAAGGTGACAGAGTAGTTAAGAGTTAAAGTAACTTTTTTGAAGGGACTGAGTTCTGAAATATTGTCTGTTTTGCAGTGCTGAATTCATTAGCCTTGTGTCAGTCTGTATCAATTGCCTCAGCAATTGTATTTAGAAATAGATAGAATTTTCACTTAATGCAGAGAAGGTCATGCCAAAGAATGTTTAGATGTTTGCTTCTCTTTGGTGTTTTTGTTCCTTTTTTTTGGAATTTACTGATGTCTGTTGAAAGTATTTACTTGCATCTGGTGGCAGATACCTCAGAACTCTTCATAAGCAGTAACACAAAGGAAAGCTTTCTAGAGCAGGTTGCAGAGATGAAGTTACAGCATGTGCATGATTTAATGGCAGAGCTTCAGTGGCTCAGATCATACTCAGCATAGTGTGTTGCTGGGACCTGTGACAGTCAGCAGTTTTCCACTTGTGTTGAATGTAAAGATCAGAATAAAATCAAAACTCTTTTCCTGAACAGAGACACATGCAAGCTGACCACCAGCAGTTTGTCTCTAAAGTGCAGTATTTTACAGGTTCATTAATAGTGCTTCAAAAATACTTCCCTTATTTGGAAAATAGAAAGAGGGTGTTCTCCTTGAAAGGATGTTGGCCCCTTTTTGAGATAGTTGTAGCAAGGCTATTCTGTCCTGGCAATTTTTACATCTAAAGAGTAATTTTAGTGTACAACTTTTTAAAAACAACCAACTTCCTTTATATTTAATGGAGGTGATTTGAAAAGACCCAATGGAGGCATTTAAGAAGATAATATATGTTTAATTATTACTGTGCACTTCATGGAGCAGTCATGAATGGTTGTGGTGGTCTCATTTTAATGTAACAAAGATACAGGCTGGTGTCAATGAAAGGGAGCAACAGTGCATTTGAAAAATGCATCAGGTGCTGAAAAGTTCTGTCAGCCCTGACTGCAGCACATGAACACCTTTTCTGCTATGGTTTGACTTGTGTGTTTGTCATTCTGGAAAGCTTCCAGATTGTGTAATTTATATAAGTTTTCCTAACCACCTCAAATGTGAATGATACAGTAAACATTTAGTGTTGCCCCAGAGAGGATCCTGGCTTTCTTGTGATATGTTATTTATATAATTTACTGTTGTTTATGTCTATAGTTACAGGAGTTCTGCAGTGCCTCTGAGTATCAGTGTGAGGTGGAGGGAAGATGTGATCTTTGCTTTATTTTCTTTATTCTGGATGAAATATAAAAGTGAATTGCAAAATATTTTGACATTACTGGTTAGATGGGAAGGACAAATATTACTGCCTTTTCATACTTAATTTGATTTTTTTTCTCAGTAGTAATTTAGGCATTCAGTGGTTTGAAGTTACTATCTCTTGTTTAGAGTAATGGATTTCAATATGTGTAATCTACCTAAAATTCTGAAAACCTTTGTAGGCAAAGGACATGGTTTGTCAATCACACCATTGCCAGCTGGTCACATGATAGGAGGCACAATTTGGAAGATTGTCAAGGATGGGGAGGAAGAAATTGTTTATGCTGTTGATTTCAACCACAAGAGGGAGATGTAAGTTCAACATACTAATGTGTAGTTCTTAGCAGTGTTAGGTGTGCATCATTTAGTGGGTGATAAAGAGGTGTGGAAGCAGAAGTGCCTTTCTAGTTCTAATAAAACCACTAATTTCATTTGCATCCAGATTAATCAGTTTGAAGCAAGCATTAGCTCTGTGTTTCTTTATTCCATTCATTTTTATTAATTTGTAAATTTGAAGCAGGAAGCATTCAGCAGCTGAGTAGTTTGGTTTCTATACACGCAAATATCTAGAATCTAGCTGTCTTATTTTTTCTAAAATAGAAATGCAAAAAAGTGAGATTTTTCCTTTTTTCCACAGCCATCTGAATGGATGTTCCTTGGAAATGTTGAGCAGGCCTTCATTGCTTATTACAGATTCATTTAATGCTACTTATGTACAACCCAGGAGGAAGCAAAGGGATGAACAGCTGCTGAGTATGTATTGTTTGGGCTTCAAAAATATCAGTAATGTGATTTATTACCCACTATAAATTATTTTTCTATGAGAAATTCATCAGCATTTAAGCTTAAGAACCCTTATTAAAATGTAACAAGTTTTGAATTACTCTTTTCTGATTATACTGATCCTGTGAGTTAAATGTTTTCCTAACAACAATGAACCATATTTGAAAACAGTGTATTTTACCCAGTATCCTTAAATTTCTTCAGGGATTTTTAAATTGCCTTCCTCAGCACTTTATTTTTGTAAATTCGATTTTCTTTTGTTTTTTAATTAAAAAAAAAAAACAAACCAAAAATCAAAAGAAAGAAATACCAAGGCAAAGAGATCTTCAGAGCTACTGAGTAATCTCCAGCTCCCTTTAATTTTGGTGGAAATGCTGATTTGGATCTCTTTTGAAGTTTTGTTTGTTTCTGTGCTCAGTATACTTTTGAATATGATTGCTAGTGTGATATGACAAAAAAAACATCCAAGCCACACCACAAACCTTCTAACTTTGGTTCAAAGTATAAGTAGGTTTTGTTTTGTTTTTAATTCTCGTTAGCTAATGTTTTGGAGACATTACGAGGTGATGGAAATGTGTTAATAGCCGTGGATACTGCAGGCAGAGTTCTGGAACTTGCTCAGCTTCTTGATCAGATCTGGAGAACAAAAGATGCAGGATTAGGAGTCTACTCTCTCGCACTTTTGAATAATGTCAGCTACAATGTAGTGGAGTTCTCTAAATCACAGGTTTGTCTTGATTTTAAAATCCAATTATGAAGAGTAAAGGAACATTTATGCAAAAGCTTTTCTTTTTAATGGTAAGAAATGGCAAAATACTGGGGGAATGTCCTTTTTCTGTAGTACATGTTTGTGTCTCAGCTCTTTTGATCAAGCATCCAGTTGTGACAGTGGGCATGTTTCTTGATACTGATTTCTGGTTTTACAATGATTTGTTAGCACAGTTTGTAGTTGTTAAAAAAGAGAACTTGTTTCAGTGTTGGTTATGTTCAACATTATTTCTACACTTGCTGAGAAATACTGATGTAATCGTGGGTATATTGCATCCTGTAATTCATATTAAACTTGTACTGTTGGAAGAACTTGTATTTTATAGATAACTTTTTCTAATACATATTTTAGGTTGAATGGATGAGTGACAAGTTGATGAGGTGCTTTGAGGACAAGAGAAACAACCCTTTTCAGTTCCGCCATCTCTCCTTATGTCACAGTCTGTCTGATCTGGCTCGAGTGCCTAGTCCAAAGGTTGTTCTTGCCAGTCAGCCTGACTTGGAGTGTGGATTTTCTAGAGATCTTTTCATTCAATGGTGCCAGGATTCCAAAAACTCTGTAATTTTAACTTACCGCACTACACCTGGAACATTAGCACGATTCCTGATTGATAATCCTTCTGAAAAAGTTATAGATATTGAGGTAAGAGTTGTCTCTAAAGCTCCAGGTTTTTATTGTGGGTCATCTGGGGTCATGTGGGCAAAACTGAACATAGTTTTCTTTTTGATCTTCTGGAAATGTTTCCAGTGCTGGAGAGAAACCTGAAATCAGTACGTTGCATATTTATCAAATTGTGGATGAATTTACATAAAAATAGGTCTCCTACTGAGAACTGCAAAATGCATTTTCATGGTGTGGCAATAGAGTTGAGCATGAAGTTCCTTTTAAATATTTCTTTTTAGACAATTCTTTCCTTTGTGTTTCTATTATAATAGAAAAAAGTCTGCTTGCAGTTGATGTGCAGATTATCACATATGATGGGTTAGTCTTATTGGAATATTCTCGAGGTTTGGATGAGGGGAGAATCAAGTCAAATTTGTATAATATATCCCAACAGGATTAGAAAGATAAGCAAGTGCTGGGAATTAGGAGATAATTAATTGCTATTTATGCTTTCAAATTGTTTTCAATAATCTGTACACCTGTGTCTACTTCTTTCTGGTGCACGTTGTTAATTTGTGGAAGTCCCCTGTGATTGCAGTGGTAATTTCAATACTGATGATGCAGCTTTATTTTGGTTATAGATTGGATTGAAATAATTGAATTACAGTATGAGATTATTACTAGAATTCAGTTTATTCAAAGTGACTTGTACTCAGAAAACAAGAAACAAAATCTACAGTTGTTTTGCCAGCTAGTGTGACTTTGCTAGGTTCTTCTGGTTTGATGTTAATGATAGAAAAACTAAAAAAACTCAGCTCATCTAAGAGCCTTCACTTATTGAAGAAATATTTCCTGAAGACATTTTCAGAAAATTTTGGAAAGCTTAATCCATTTAAATATTTTTAGAAATGCTTTCATTTAAAGTAGACTGTACAAATTGACACTGTCATGATGTTGCCATACTAAGTGCCGCATTTCCACATTTTTGGTATTTTTGTCTTGAATATGACATAAAATTTACACTTGCCCTCAGTACCTAAGGATAAATATTCTTATCAGCAGCATATGGGAGAAGTATTATGGTTGTGTCAGATACTCACAATGATGTTAATTTTAATTCTATCTGCAGTTGAGAAAACGTGTCAAATTGGAAGGAAAAGAACTTGAAGAGTACCTAGAAAAGGAGAAACTAAAGAAAGAGGCAGCTAAGAAGTTAGAGCAGTCTAAAGAGTAAGTATGTTTGCTCATTCTGCTGTTATGGTCAGAGTTGAGATTTCTGTGTGATTATTCTGTTCCTTCAACTCTTTTCAGGCCTAAATGAAAATTAGAGTTTCAGTAGCCTTGTCAGAAGGCCCTGAGGAATCAGGAGCAGTTTTCCTTAATCTGTTGTTCTAATAGACCCAGTTGCATCTGCCATTTGACTGTGAGCTTTTTCTCAAATACATAAAGTGCCCTTGGCCTTGGTTAGTGTTATGTCAACTGTTATTATATAGTCAGTGTGTTTATGTAATAAGAAATTTGAAGAAAAAAAAGAAGTGCTAGGTTTTTTTGGAATGTCATTTCAGGGCAGATATTGATTCCAGTGATGAGAGTGATGCTGAAGAGGATATTGATCAGCCAACTTTGCATAAGACTAAACATGATTTGATGATGAAAGGTGAAGGTAGCCGGAAAGGAAGCTTCTTCAAACAGGCAAAAAAATCTTATCCAATGTTTCCAGCTCCTGAAGAAAGAATTAAATGGGATGAATATGGTGAAATTATCAAGTATGTGGTGGTAATGTATACTAAAACAGTAGCAATGAAATAATAAAAAACTAAAAGGAATTAAATTCACCGTTTTGTGTCTTTCACAATGTTGCTCTATGCTCTTCAAACTGCTGAATCTTACAGAAAGCTTATGATAAGGATTGAAGCTGCAGAGTCCTGATCCTTGACCTGTATTCACACTTCTTAGGATGTATTTCCACTTTTTTTTTTAATCTTTTGAGACAGAAAATTTTAAATTATTTTAACCTGACTTTTTGCTGCTTTAAATTTCACCTAATTTGTGAGGTGAGAAAACACTGTTCATCCAAACAAAATTTAGTGATATCTGTCAGCTTTGTATAAGAAGGACTTGCTAGAAATCCTCAATTTGCTAGTATTTCCTAAGTTATTCAAGTTATTTTTTAAGATAGCAAGGTCATATTTTCCAAATCAGCTCTGTTCAAGTAAGGAAATATTTGGCAGGTGTAGTAAAACTGCTGGCAATAACAGTTACAAAAAAATCCTAGTAGTAATAATTACCACTGTTTGTTTTTATATTAGGTAGTGCTTTGGTTTTACTCTAAAAAGCAAAATGCTTTTCATTCTTTAGACCTGAGGATTTTCTAGTTCCAGAACTTCAAGCAACAGAAGAAGAAAAAAGCAAATTAGAGTCTGGTTTGACAAATGGAGAGGAGCCTATGGACCAGGATTTATCAGATGTTCCTACCAAATGTATTTCTGCAACAGAATCCATGGAAATCAAGTGAGTGACTTTGTTCTTCTCAGTTCTGCTAGAACAGTGGCATGGGTGTCCAGTGCAAATTGAGTAAAAGGCTAGTTTGGATTTAAGAAAGTGGGAAAGGACTTAATTTTTGTTTATATTTTCCCCAAGCTAAGTTGTATTTTACTAGTTTTTCTGGGAGCACAGAACAGTCTTACGGTTCCCCACTCTTATGAAATGTGGTTTGTCTCCTTTCTTATGGAGACAACTGGAAGAAATAGAAGAAATGACACAATAATAGCATGTTAGCATAGAGACTTAATTATGTTTTGTTAAAAGGAGAACGTATTCAAATATGCTTATTTTGTGGATAACTTATTTTTTGATAACTATGTAAGTGAATTTTGTGAATGTATGGTATTAAATACTACACATGCAGATATTTTACCACTGTATTTTACAGATCCATAATGCACCTTGTGCTGACAGTTTTTGTTGATGTACAATAATTAAAAATATCTTAATGAAGTATTTTGGAGCACTCAAAGGTTTAATCTTTTAAACTAAAACATATTATTCTCGGGTTTTTAATTCAAACTAGAGCCAGAGTTACTTATATTGACTATGAAGGACGTTCAGATGGGGACTCAATTAAAAAAATTATTAACCAAATGAAACCAAGACAACTGGTCATTGTCCATGGACCACCTGAGGCCAGTCAGGACCTTGCAGAATGTTGCAGAGCTTTTGGTGGAAAAGATATTAAAGTTTACATGCCCAAACTTCATGAAACTGTAGATGCTACAAGTGAAACTCATATTTACCAGGTAAGGCACTGGAATCTTTTAGTTGTGTAACTACTGTGGACTGTAGTAGATCTGTATGAGCAGAATGTAATTTGCCCTCTTTTCTTTGGGGGAGGAGAGGTGGTACTGCAAGTGAGTGTAACTGGCTTTGTGTGATCAAGGCAGTAGTAGTATTTTTCTGTCTTCTAGATAAGCATTCTCCTGAGGCTTATTACTCATAAGGGTTTGAAAGCTTGAATGTGAGATCAATGTTTTTTTACCTGAAGTGCAAAAGGCAACGTTCGTGTCCGTGGGGCCATCCGTTTGCTTTATTGAAATATTTACAAATTTATAATGCCTTTATTTAGAATACCATTGTATACTAGCTGCAATTCAGGATTCTCTTTGAAATCTCAAATGGAGCCTTAAAGAGCTAGAATAAAAAAATGCTTCATTCTTAAATTCACCTAAGAGTGAACATGTACAATTAGGAGCAAGTTAATGAGTAAAACAAGTAAGATACCCATACCCCCCAGAAACTTAATGTGGTGATTCTTAGAAAATAAGGTTATGGTGATGTATTGCTGTGTGTTAGCCATTTAATTAAATGCAATATATTAAATTCTAAATAAGAAGGCTGGAATAGCTCATGTGAATTATGTAAAAATTACATATGGTGCCAATTAAAATTTTTAAGTTGTTTTCAGGAGAGTCTCTCACAAACACTTTCTGCAGTAGTGCTTCATTCCTTTGGTTTTATTAAGTTAATAGAAAAACATTGATAGAATTGTTGAAAAATGTACTTCTGTTTCTTTCCAGAGAAAAACCTGTTACCCTCTAGAAACTGGAAAATTCCAGTTACTAAAAGTCATGTAGTTATGACAGCTTTAAAACAGCATGTTTTCTGCATGTGGCTTGTTGGTTGTTGGGTTTGGGGTTTCTTTGTTTATTTTTTTAAGGCTGTGTGAGTTGCTAGTGTGTAAGAAATGACCCAGGAGAAGCGCAGTGGTGATGTTGAATTTGTGAATAATAGATGAGTGAAGTGTCAGTGTCACAGTGTCATTTGAGTGGGCCATGCTGCACATGGGTGGATAGCTGGTGGTTGTATCTTTCACGTGGTTGCAGCCTTGTCTGCATTATGGGAATCATGGTCCCAGAGGAATCAGGGTAAGGGCACTTCAAAGTCTTATATTTACAACATCCTTTCTTACAATAAAATAGTAATTATAGTATTTTTGGACTGTTTGGACAGTTTTGAACTGTTCACCAGTAACCTAAATGTATTTATAGAAACTTTCTCTGAAGTTGCTGGGACCAAATGAGGATCAACTCAGCTGCAAAAATGGTTTCTTGTTTTTAAAAGGAAATTATTGCTCTTGCTGTAAATTTAAGTCATGTTTGCAATTCTATAGGTTCTTTTTTTGTTATAGCCAAGATGGGAAAGTTGTTGATGTCTGCTGCTTTTTAAGTTGTGATTTGAGTGTTAGACATACTAAATTTTAAAGTATCTTTCCTTGGTGATACCTGTTCCATCCTTTCTCTTCACAAGAGTGCATGAATCAAACCCATAGTAAAGATGGCAAAAAGAAACTTGCTGGTCTTTAAAGCTTGAAGTAAGACCTGTATTTTCTGTGAAACTAATATACCTTTATTTTTGTGCAACCCAGGTCAGATTGAAAGACTCTCTTGTCAGCTCTCTTCAGTTCTGTAAAGCCAAGGATGCTGAGTTGGCTTGGATAGATGGTGTTCTGGACATGAGGGTTTCAAAAGTGGATACTGGAGTTATTTTGGAAGAGGGAGAGTTGAGGGAAGATGAAGACTTAGAGATGCAAGTGGATGTGCCTTCTTCAGACTCAAGTGTGATTGCACAACAGAAGGCCATGAAAAGCCTCTTTGGTGATGATGACAAGGAGATGTGTGAGGAGAGTGAGATCATTCCTACTTTGGAACCTCTGCCACCTCATGAGGTACAGAAATGATGCTGGTCTTGATTTCTTTTGTGAAGACCTCTCTGTTAGTTCATTTTTTTCTCATGCTTAGAAGTTGATACTGTGATCTTACTCAAATGAAAGCCTAACTGAAACTGTGTTTCCATGTTTGGGTTTCTCTTTGTTAAAGCCTCTACTGTTCATTGTTCAGCTTTTATGCTTTACAGTGAGGATGATCTTTTGCATCTGTTAACAGTGCCTAGCACACAGTACCATATATTTATGAACTAAGATTTTAATTAGTGTGTGTCATGTCTGTAATTAGTACTTGCAGATAGAGAAATCAGTTTGTGTTACTCACTTCTGGATTTTATTATGTTTTGTTGATGCTGTGGAAAATACTTCATATACTTGAGATACAGATCTTTGACATTCATATGTCTGCTTCTATAGTAGTGATTTGAGAGTTCATTAAATTTATCTTTTTATAAATTTACCCTAATTCTTAAATACTGCGCTTTTTAGGAGATATTTTATCTTTCTCTCAAATGAGTCTAGTACCTTTTAATCCTAGAATTGCTTCTTAAGATTCTTTTTTTCACAGTCTTAAACATAGTCTGTTGTGGGAGCTAGAGAGCTGTGGAGACAACTCTGAAGTCTGTTCAGATTCATGGCAACCATCATAGCACCCTGTACTGATCAGCAGTAGAGCTCACCACAGCTTGGTCCCTAGCATAGATAGCATGGCTTGAAGGAAATCTTCATGCAGCTTTCTGTTTGTCTTTAATATATGAGCAAAGAAAAAACTTCTGCTTTTTGTGATGGGTAGCTTCTAAGCCTTCTCTGTCCTGAAGATGTGTTGCTGCAGGTGAACAGGAATAGAACCAATTTAGAGCCCTGTAGTCTTGGCCGTACTGTTGCCTACACAATAATGAGAACTTTGGAACAATGGAAGGTGTTAAATAGAAGTAGTAAGATTCTGTGTGTTGTTTTGAAGGTTCTTGGACATCAGTCTGTGTTTATGAATGAGCCAAGACTGTCTGACTTCAAGCAGGTTCTCTTGCGGGAGGGTATACAAGCTGAATTTGTTGGAGGAGTGCTTGTGTGCAACAACCTGGTGGCTGTCCGCAGGGTAGGTGTTCTGTGTTTTAATCTCTTTGGCAAATAATATTAAAAAAATAATAGATATTATTTTAGTAATAAAAGAAGTTTCTCATTAGTGTAAAAATAATAAATTGAAACATGTCTTTTGTTTCAGACTGAAACAGGGCGTATTGGATTGGAAGGCTGCCTCTGCCAGGACTTCTTTAGGATAAGAGACCTTTTATATGAGCAATATGCTATTGTCTAAGAAAAGTGCTGCAAAGGTGTTCTCACTTGAACTTTTACAGATAATGGAGGTTTATCCCAGTTCCGACTTTTTGTAGTTTTCTAATTTATACAGGGAAGCCTAATTCATAAAGAACAGTTAGCAGCCATGAACATGTAAGTAACTGCTACTGTTGTTCATAAATCTGTTGGTACATTCCATGTAGTTGATTCTTACACTGTTACAACTTGGCATCTCCCACATAACACATTATAAATGAGTTATGACTATAAACACTTCTCAGGAAAGGTTCAATTTTTCAGGGCATGTTTTGGTTTCACAGATTTCCCATCAAAGAGTACGAACCATGTAAAAGTCATTCTTTTGTTCTAAAATAAGATGGGATAAAGAACTTGGCTTTCTTTGGTTTTGTTCCTTTCGGTTTCTGAAACAGTTATTTTTGGTTTCAGTTGCTTGGGAGTTTTTTAGTAAATTTGATTTGGGGAACAGTCTCAAATATTTTCCTCTTTTTCTTTTTAATTGAGGTTAGTTGAAGTACATTATTAACAGTGCACTTAAAGCTAGACTGCCTGAAGTTTCCTCAGTGTTAATCTGTGGCTGTGTTTTAACGCTGTATCTGTACCATCTTACTGATTTGTTCTGAAACAGCACTTCATATTCTAATCTGCAGGATAAAAAAATTACTTAGGCAATTACATTAAGAAGATGTGATTATATTTTCAGGCAGTTTAAAATTCAGTAATTATGTTTTAGAGTAACTTCTGCACAAACTTACAGAATTTGTAACTCCTAGCTCTTGCAAAATTATGCCAATTGTAAGACCTTTCCTGAGTTCTGATTTTAGTACTTTTCAAAGTCTAAAGCCCTTATCCAGGCACTGCTGTTTGTTCAGAGTGCCATGAGCCAAGTTCAGTAAGATCTTTTCTCTAGAAATCTGAGTTCACACGATGTATTTAATGATTTTGTGCCATGTTCTGTTCTAGCTGACAGTGACACTTACTGTAGCTGCTGATGCTATGAATTTACCTTACTATTAGGTAAGGATAAACACAGTTTTGAGTTCATTAATTTCTCAGAAGTTAACTTATGAAAACAAATGGCCTCTTGAGTTTATTTAATCATTTTCTCCCCTGTCCATGTGTGAAACACCAGCTTTGGCAGTGGGGGGTTGTTTGCTTTTTACATAAAACAGCAATGTGTAATATATGCTTTTTGTGTGTATGCTTAAATAAAAGCTTTTGAAAAAGTGGCAAAAATAGCCCTGTGGGCTGTCAGTGGAAAGATAATTTACTTTGCAATTCATTCTCAACAAAAATTTTCTATCTGATCTACATACTATTCTTTTTAAAATAGTAGCTTAAAATGAAGACTCTATTAAACATTTGATAAAACTATATACTAGAAATGTAAAAAACTTGAAAATATAATACTGAGAATGTATTTTCTTACACAAAATCTAGGGATGACTAGATAGCTGAATGTTGTGGGATTTTTTAACAGTCTAGAAAATTGTGTTTCCCTGTACTGACAACCAGAACTTCATAGAAATTCTCTGATTTTGTAGCAGTGCTATGTAAATCTACATGATGCTGCATACTTGTTGCTGAATACTATTGTATTACTGCTGTTGCTGATTCTAGTGAACTTTTATAAAGTGAGTTACTTGTATATAATCATATTTGCCTTAGGACTTTTACCTTAAGGGTTTATGATGAGAACAGATTGCATACACCTGCATGGAATATACTAATAAAGAAAAAACCCCTTAGGAAGTCAAAATAGTGTTGTTTTTTAAAAAAGGATAAAGACAACACGGTGTGATCATAAACCTTTCTGTCAGTTTTGTTTTTCTAACCTATTGATAGAAATTCAGCTAAGATCACAAAATTTTAGTGTTATCAGTCACTAAATTCTATTGTGTGCTGACAGAGAATCCCAAATAGTGCCTTCACTGAGGAAAAGGCTCACATGTAAGCAAAACAGCTGACTTCTTATTTTAATCTGTTCAGCATGCGTTTGGTTGAAGTGTGCAATCAGACGTGGAAAGCTGACATGCAAGTTTCACTCCCAGCTGACTGCTGGGACTGGAGTTCTGGAGTCTGCAGAAAGGGTATCACAGGCTGCCCAGGTGCTGTGGGGCAGGTGTGCCCCTCAGCTGGGTATTCAGTGCTTGTAAAGCAATGTGCTCCTGAAGCCAATGCCCTTTCATTTTCCTTATTCTGCTGTCAGTTCCCTGATACATTCTTAACTATGATTTGCTTTAAATAGTAATTGAACTTCTCTGTATAACTTTCAGAGTTACTAGTCTGCTTCTTGTTTTTATCTGAGCTAAAAGATTAATTGCCCCTTACCTTCACAAAATGTCAGTACTGCCATGATCTGTAAGTTATATTTTCAGGCTTGTACGTTTTCTTCATTAGCAGTAAAAATGTAACAAAGAGTAACATTTCTTATTTTGTGCTCTGTTGCTCCTGAGGTTAAGAATATTAGCTTCAAACTTAGTTTTGGTGTTCACCAGTTAAAAATATTTCCTGCCAGAGCTCCTGGATAGTTCAGATTCCTCAGATAAGAAGAGCCAAGGGTATGTGGAAACTTGCCTTATTCCATCCCCAAAGTCTGTAGTACTTGTGAGAAAATCCTACCTTTTGTAGTCTCTTCTTCCTGTACGTATGTGGTAGAATGCAAAGACATGTTTTAAAAGATTAAGGGAATGAAGAAGCAGAACTCTAGTAATAAAAAAAAATAATTCTAGTATTAATTATTATGCTGTTCCTATTTTCAAAACATAGCTTTACCCTGAGTTAAATAACATTGTGTGTAACAGTTTCATTTTTAATTGTTTTATTTTGACAATATGGGCTGGAGGCAAAGTGAAGCTGAAAGTCTCCTCCATCCTT
This sequence comes from Erithacus rubecula, assembly GCF_903797595.1. Classification (NCBI taxonomy): domain Eukaryota; kingdom Metazoa; phylum Chordata; class Aves; order Passeriformes; family Muscicapidae; genus Erithacus; species Erithacus rubecula. The sequence continues at coordinate 45,157,444 of NC_136688.1, forward strand.
CAACAATATTTAGATTTAACCAGATATACTTCTCAAAATACACCATTAATGGGAAGGTAGAATGCCCAGGATTCTGTCAGAGTAATGGTCTTGTGAAAACATTTGAGATCTACTTGCTGCTACAACTTGCTTGGAAGTGTAGGAATTTTCCCATATCTCTACTAGGTTTTAATTGTAGTCAAATGGTATTCATTAGGAATTAACAAGCAGAGACATGCTCCCTCCCAACCCTCCCATCTAAGTAATTGTTATAGATGGCTGTACTGTAAAATACTTGTTTTGTACAAAATTGAGATTCATTTGATAAGGTGTGACATTAATATTTATTAGTATTAGTACCTCACATAGGAAAGGGGAGTGTATTGCCTGGGGAAAACACTTAAACCTGGTTCTGGACAGGGGGTTGGTTTTTTGGCAGCAGCCAGGAGGGTTGTGGCCAGGAGTCAGAGGCTATTCCCTGCTACCTTAGGTCACTTTCCAAGAACAGGGAAGGGGTCCCTTCTTGGCAGTGGTTAGGTATTGTGGTTCTCCCTTCAGTGCAGGGTTGAACATTCACATGGGAATTGCTTACTTCCCTTGTACACTTTTGTTATTAATGTTGCTGTTACTGTTCATTTTCTTATTTCATTGCTGTTTCTGGTAAATTGTTCTTATCTCAACTCGTGATCTTCACTTTTTGTAGCTAATTCTTCTCTTCAGCCCAGAGAGGGGAAGGGAGGAGTGAACAAATGGGCACATAGTTTGAGGTGTTTTAGTGGGAACACTAAGTGGGAGAATACCATTCTTAAACTGCAGAAATTATTAAAAGTTCGAATCTTTGTCAAATGTAGTCTTACTGTAAGGGTCTGAATGTTGCATGATATTCTCTTTCATGGCTTTTAGAGATGTTTTCATAATTTTGAAAAGGAAGTGCTGGGGAAGATGATCTCACTGTCAAATCTATCTGATAAAGACATGTATCTTGTAAACAATTGTAGTTCTTGGTCTGAAAACTGTGTAATTAACCAATGGTAGTACAAAATGGGATAGTGACACTAGATGAAAAGAATCTAGAAAATTACCCATTGACATTTATTTTTAAAAGTACTTCAAAACAGTATTAAGTCTTACCTTCTCTTGAGACTCTTTTTGATTGGGTAAGAGATGCAATACAAAGATCAAAATTTCATAGAATGGTTTAGTTTGGAAAGGGCCTTAAAGATCACCTGATTTCAGTGCTCTGCCATGGGCACTTTCCTCTAGACCAGGTTACTTAAAGTCTCATCCAAGCTGGCCTTGAGCACTTCTGGAGATCCACAGTTTCTCTGGGCAACTCTGCTAGTATGTCACCCCCACCCATAGTGAAGAATTTCTGTCTCATACCTAATATAAACCTGCTCTCTTTCAGTTTGAAGCCATTTCCTCTTGTCCTAGCACCACATGCCTTCATAAAAATTCTCTCTCCAGGTTGTTACAGCAGACCTGTTAGGGGTGGAAACGAGCCAAGACACAGACTCTCATTCAACAGTGTGGAAAAGGTCCCAGTTTAGTCTTCTTTATAGATTAGCCATCCTGATTCTGACTACAGCATCTCCAACTGTAGGGTCCAACTGCAGACTCTGACTGCTGGACATGACTGCAAGTATTGGTTTGTAGACTCCAAACACAGGATTTCACCTGGCTTAACTATGACTGCAGGCTCCAACTCCCATCAGAGTCTGACTCTGTCCAGGCTGACCTCAGAACAGATCTTTTACTACAACAGCTCTTCCTTGTTTTGTTCTTCTTTGTAGCTCTCTGGTTCATCCCTTCTTCTTCAGGGCTCCTCAAGATCCTCTTTCTTTATACCCTCTGCCTCCAAGGTCCTCCCAAGTAGCCAACCCACCCCTTTTTTCACACTTATCTTTATTAGTCACAGCTGTGACCCATTAAGGGCAAGGCTTTTCCTCTTCTTTGGTAGTTAGTACAGCTGTGACTTATGGGGGCAAGGTTCCCTGTACACATACACAAGGTCTTTTACATCTACACAGCTCTCCTGTAGGAGCCTTTTGAGTACTGTAATGTGCTCTGAGGTTTCCCCAGAGCTTTCTCTGTTCCAGGCTAGACCACCCCAACTTTCTCAGCCTGCCTTTATGGGAGAGGTGCTCCAGCCCCTGACCATCTTGGTGGCCATCCTCTGCAGCTGCTGCAACAGATCCATGTCCTTCCTGTGCTGAGGATCCCAGAGCAGGATGCAGTGTTTCAGGTGGGGTCTCACCAGAGTGGAGTAGAGGGCAGGTCCCCTCCCTCACTCTGCTGCCCAGGCTGCTTAGTATGCAGTCCAGGGTTCAGTTTGCTCTCTGAGCTGCAAGAGAACATTGCCAGATCATGCCCATCCTGCACCACCAGCATTTATTTGGGAGTCTTGTTGCATGGCTTGTTTAGAGCATGTACAGAAGAGGGTGGTTAGCCAGAGTTGAAGTGAGCAGTAACCATCTTTTTAAGAATTTTTTTTATTTCCAGTGAAGTTGAAATCTTCCATTATAACAGCACAAGCTTTTGTAGAAAGTTGTTTCCATGTAGGGTACTGGGCAAATATTTCATTGAATTACTTGGATGATCTAAAACAGCATGATAAGCAGTATATTTTTGTGAACTCTTAATGTATATCACGCTGCTTGACTAGTATTAAACAAGGGATGAAAGAGCTTGTTGTTTCAGATCAACATTTACTATATTAATAAAATTCTTAATTCTGTGTTGTAAAGGGTGTTTGAATGTTTTCTGGCAGAGGAACTCTTGAGGACTGGTTGCAGTTCAGTGGCAAATGAACTTCCTTTCAGCTCTAGCACTTCCTCACAGTGATGAGGAAGAGGAATATATTTAGAAGTATCTGGGAGATTATTTCATACAGTGAACTTCAAGCTTTCCTGTCTTGGTAAGTTATGTATTACCACTGTGATAAGAAGTAAAAAATCCAAAAATCAACCCCCTTCCTATTTAGTAGAACTTCCAGTAAGCCCTGTAAACATTTACCTGGAAGAGAAGGATACATGCAAACTCTTAAGGTCAGAAGAAGCAAGTTTACTCTATGAGCTTTAAGCAGTAAAAACCTGCCTGTTGTTATATAATCCTCTTAGGTGATGCAAGCTGGATCTGTGATTCCACATCTGAATAATAATGAGCTAAGCATCTGCCAAAAAGTATAGTTTGTAACTGCAATCTGGCAGTCACCAATTTTGGTAATAAACAAATACACTACTTCAGTTGTGCAGGATTTTCTTAAATATTTTTCATTTTCAGTGTAGCTTTTTGAAGTGGTAAAAACTTCTCTAAAAGCTACTTTTGACAAATGATTGTAAAGAAATTTGCAGTGGTGGATATTTCCATTAAAAAGTAATACAACCCAAACCACAACCTTTCTGTTGAACTTGGCCCAAGGTTGATACCAGTTTTTGTAAAACTGACTGTGGAAAATTACGTGGGAAACCAATGGAGAGCATTCATAATGTTGTGTAGTAGTGGCTACCAAGCCCTTGCTGGTATTTAAGATGTAGAAAATCAAGCATAACACCTAATATCAATAATGATGTCAGAACTTTTGCAAGCAAATAAAAATTCCATCTTCAAAATGTTGAAGGTTTTTATTTTTAGATGCAACCAAAAATATTTTTTTCCTTTGTTTGTGGCTAATTAGGAATATATAGGTGTGAAGAATGAACTCGGCAACACCATCATTAAGCAACAGCTCTTGGAGTGGTCGGTTTCTCAAGTGTTTTCATTGATACCTTCTTTAAGTTGTTACTTAACTCAGTTGCCTTGTCTGCAAAAAGTCTTCTTTAATTGTCTCACCAGTTCTGAACCATGTTGTGATACACAGTACAGTCATTTACTCAAGTGCTTTATGGCTCTAAAGAACAAGAACTCTAATTTGGAGTGAGGCAATTTAGATCACTGAGTTCTAGCAAAGAGATTTTTAATAGCCTAGAGATTGAAAGATAACCTTTTATTGGTGTTTAAGGTTGTAAGTTTTAGTTTAGGTTTAAGTTTTGTGTAAAATCATTGCAGTTAATCTAATCCAGAGAACTGCTTCTTCTCCAACTGTTCATATTTTTGTAGAAAGAACAAAAATGTGACCAAGTATCATACCTTATTTTCCAGTATATTTTATTTTACAATAGTTGCTTCAAAGTGTGGGGGTTTTTAATGCTTTAATTCCATCTGTGTAAGTTTTATGGTGTGCTCATTTCAACTGTTATTTCCAAAGTTTCTCAAAAATAATCCTGAAGCAGGCAGGTAATATGTCTTTATCAATGCTAACACTCAAATGGCGTAGTAAAATTGTATAAGAGGATTTTGAAAGATCCTTGAAAGGAAAAAATGGGACATAAAACTTATTCATCGCTAAAAGTTAGTAGGACTGTCAGCCATTTAATTTCTGTATCTACCTAGGATGCAATGATAGGAACAGGCATCTCAGGAATGCTTGCTGATGTCACTGCAGTGAACTGTTAAATTATAAAAAATGGTCAGCAACAAAAAAAGGTTATCCACATTTACCTAACTAGCCTGTTGCATATGCTTCAATATGAGAACCTGAAAATGTTTTCATGGTGTGGATTACATGTCAAAAATTGTGATATTAGATATGATATTGCCACTTGTTTTGTAATTTTACTACGTATCTGGGGCAACAGATATAGCATATCCAAGTAATTATTTCTATTAGGGCAATATTGTATCTTCAGTTGTTTTCAGAGAACTTGTTTAATGGGGGAAAAAAACCCTGAGCATTATGTAATGAATGCTTCCTGAATTATTGGCAGGTGCTCTGCAAGACACAGTAATGAACTGCTCTGAAAAACCATCAGGGAATTACTTTTTCTGCCGTTTTGCAGCTCCTGAAGGAGTTGCACAGCTGGCGGAGCATATTGCCCGTCACCGTGCCAGACTTGGCATTTGAGAGGCTGCCAGATTGCTCTGTGCTGTTGTGCTAGTCATGGATCAGCAGTTTGCAACAGTATGAAGACAGTAAGCGTTTTATTCTTTGCCCTTTGGAGCATCACGCAAGTTAATACTGCATTGATAAAGAGTCCAAGCTATTTTCTGAACCTGCCAGGTGCTTGGGTTGCATTACCTGGTTAGAGTAACCCCATGCTGCAGGATCTATAGAGAAGTTATATTTTGGACATACTCTGGTAAAATTTCTCTTAATATCAATGATCGGAGTCACTTTGCATAGCCTGCTTTTCATGTTTTATGTAATTTTATTATGCTTTAGTATTTCTTTCATAATCTCCTTGATTTTACTAATGCACAATATTGCAAAAGCAGTATAAAACTAGTCAACAGACTTTAAATCATTTGTGTATCTCTAAACCTCTTATGCTGATTAAAAGTGTTAAGGCTATTAGTATTTTTTATGTAACTGGGTCTAAATTTAGTTTCTGTTGCAGTCAAAAACACTCTGATATTGCAAACCATGATCCTAATCTCCTTCCTTTTGGAGTTGATGGTAACAGTTTTCAACACAGCTTTTGCATTAATATTTAGCACAGTGTTTATTGTAGAAATTCAGTGTGACTTTTCATTTTCTGATTTCTTTTTCAGGAGTGTCAAAATACTACTTTTGTTGCATGGAATATGATTTTATTTACTTCTGGGCGTTGTTTTTTTAATTCTTGAATTTTTAAAAAGTGATTTGAGTAGCTCATTGGCTACTGCTCCATTGGTTGAAAGGACAGGACTTCAGATGTCAGTATATTTCCTTATGTAAAATTCTTCTGCTTCTGGTATGGAGAGGGGAAAAAGTAAAATAAATGTTGAACTGGAAGAAGTTGGATAGCATGTATGTAGTCCATACCTTCCAAGCTGATTAGCTGTAAAATGCTTGCATGACAGTCTCATCCTGTATAACTGCACCTAATGTCCATTCTGTGTAGTCTGGTCGACCTAATTATTATGAAAAAGTAATTAAGTTGTGCCACCACATATTGCCGATTTTATTTCCTGCAACACTCTGCACTGCCTTTGGCCAGTTACAATGTGTGGTCTTAATTTCACATGAACATGAGTTTTGTGTCGTAGCTGACAGCTTGATGCAAAAAGCCAGCTTAAAAAAAGGAAGAAGACTACTGGTGTGGAGGCATTTGAATATCCAGTGGAGGAAATCATAGCTCTGTGTTCAAGGATCCCATTGGAAAGACTGAACGTTTGAGTAATAACCTTGCTGATATTTACATATAAAAATGAGTGCCTTTAAGTTTAATGTATAGAAATGGATAATTTGCATTTGTTTTTTTTTTAAACACAAAATTGAAGATTGTATTTCTAATGCATATGTGCATGGTCTCAAAAACAGCTAGAGACTGCATTGTGTGTGCATACAAGTCAGTTAAGGACCTAAGAGTACAACACTTGAGTGCTTCTGGTAATTTTATTCCTACACTGGCAGTACTGTTCTGCTGATTGTTCTAAGAAACAAACAGTTTCCAAATTATACAGTTATTTTTTGATCCATGAATGGAATTTTCCTTTGCTTGTCAGAGCATAGGCTCTAAAAATGCTGATGGTTCTAAAATAACTCATCTAGTCAGGGGACAATGTGTTTACTTTAAAGTTGGGCATTTCTTTGAGACTAGAAAAGGATATCTGCCTTGGTATTCTTGGTTTGGAAATACAGTATGGATGGAGTGAAGAAAGACTTTAGGCAACATGGAAGGAAGGAAGGAAACCAAAACTGTGATGATTTTTCTAGGGATATGGTGTTCTGCTTTGCTTGAGTTATGGATGCCTTGTCAATTATTCTCCATAGAATTAAGCATGAGTTTAAGCTTTGGAAAATTTTAGTGGCTATTTTTTCAGCTTCTGCAAGCCTGTCATGTCAGAAGATAACAATGGTGTATGTTTTTTCCCAGGATGAGATTAGGTTAGGATTATGAACAGCATTGTAAAGAATTAAGTTCATTGATCAGACACAGCAGAGTCTGCAGGTCTAGGTTTGATGGCTGCAAGTTGCTCATGAAGTGTTCTGTGTGGGGTCATTTATTTGATTCATATTTCAGGTTACGGCTAAGGGCAGGGTTAGGGGCACCAGCTTATAAATGGAATTTTTATGCAGTCTGATTGGGAGAGAAGCAAAAATGAGGTTCAGTATCAATGACACATATGCAGAAGAGCACTAAAGGCAAATAAATCATGGGTATTCATGGAAACTTCCTCCTTATCAACTGATACTGGGTTGACACCAATAACAAGAAGTTACAAGACTATTTCTTGTCTATTCATAAAGTTTTAATAAATGCAGTGCTTCACTGTCACTGTCAATCTGTATATTTGTTTTGAATGTACAGTGTTGGTTTTGAATACATAGCTTTGTGTAACTTGTTGAACTAACCGATATTTACTTCTGTTTTTTATTTCATTATATTGATTATACCATTCTGCCACTTAATTATTCATTAGATAGTTCAGTCATATGCAATGTAATTGTATGAAATCCAGAACTAGAGGGAATTTTATGGCTGAGCTGCTCAATACTGAAAAATCTTCCTCATGTTAAATGACTTTTCATTATGATGTTGCCTTTTTTAAAATCCCATCAGCTTTCTGGAATAGCGTTTAAAACAGTGCTAATTTTCTAACTCTTGATTTCTGATTGCAAGTGCTCTGCCACATATTCTGTGTATTGTTACTCTAGATGCAGGGAAGATGCAGGAAGATCTCTCAATAGGGTATTGCACTGAGAAAATCTGCTGCCTGCTGATGTATATACAAGTGTAAAATCTCTCTCCTAGCAGTGCCACACACTGCTTATTGCACAGAGCTTTGGCTTCTTTTGTGTGACTGCTGAGAATTGCTGAAATGTAGCATTATTTATGTTGAAAATTGTCAAGTCAGCTGCTTTGCTTTGACTCCAAGGTTTCTTTTTTTGATTGTCTATCACATTTGTTGCCCCAGAGTTGGTAAGTACCTTGTGTCACTATGCAAGCAGTTGAAATTTAGTAGTAAGGCACCTCTACTCTCTGGTGTGATTTGGTATCTATCTATTCTGATAAAATGGTATGCCTTAGGGAAGAGATGGAGGAAAGATGGAAGTGGTGAAGACAGGCAGATTGCTACTTGGCTGACTAATTATATTCCTGTGGCAAATACTTAAGCATTACTTTCTGGCTTGTCAGCTTCAGCCTGTTTGTGATGTATGTTTTTAATACTCTGCTTTAGCATAGCTACCTCCTCTGGACTTTTTTCTCTTAGTTGGAGAGTAGAAGTGTTCTACTCTATGATCTGCTGTGGTGTGTGGGTAGAAGAGCACTTACTCTTTTGCTAAACCAGGTATATAAAGTATAGAATAGAATAGAAGCCTAATGCTCCCTTGCTGCATATGGAAAGTGGAGGATGTGATCCAGAACATGAGAAGCTGAGATCTTCCCTTGGTATCATCTGGGTTTCTGTACCATGTCTCCAGGGGTCTCTGTGCTTTTCTTCCCCTTAGGAGTCTCTGTTTACCCATGGATCCAGTGGATGGATGAGTGTCTCAAATGTCTCATCCTTGAATTTCTTACTTAGTTTCATGCATTCTGGCTCTTTCAGACACCTCATTGGTTCACTAGGGACACTCAGCAGTTCTGCTTTTTGGTTTTTTCTGTGAACTGTTTTAGTCAACTCAGTGCTTTGTTTTTCTGCTGTTCTAGTCTTTTCCACTTGTGCTAGTGGCAGTTCTGAAATAAGCCAAAATTTGGATGTAGAGTCTTAGTAGATCAGAAAGCTTGGGGGTTATCTTGTAACACTGGTGGGGTATGACTGTTCATTGAGAGAGGAGTTGCTGTTCTTTGGGGATGCATGGATGCCTGTATGAGACAAAGCTGTCCTTGGTTTGAATGCTTCAGTCAATAACTGGGATATTAGAGAATAGAATAGAATAGAATAGAATAGAATAGAATAGAATAGAATAGAATAGAATAGAATAGAATAGAATAGAATAGAATAGAATAGAATAGAATAGAAATTGTCTGCCCCTGCATTGCTGCTTGTTCTTTACTGTCTGATTAAACATAATTCATTGAATAAACATCTCAATAATACAGTCACAAAATGTGTGGAAGTTACAAAGACTGTCAGTCACTGTTTGAAGCATGAAGTTTTTTCCTTGGTTCTATTCTTCTGCGAATGAAAAACATGTCTAATTTTCCATGACTTTTAGTGAAACTGGATGGGCAGAACTTTCTTTTCAGAATATTGCATTCCTGAAGGTAATGATAATAATGAATGAGGTTCTGGATATTTTTGAGTGCTTTTCATCATATCCAGAAGCTGTAGAAATTAACTAATTTCAGAATCCTCTTGGCTAGTTACTACTAGCTGCATCATTAAAATAATGTGTTAGAACACATTGCAGTTCAGAGATGAAAAGTACATTCTGCAATGGCCAGATGAAAGTAAACGAAGAATTTCAGTGCAAACACTTTCTCTGTGCCTGTCATGTGTTTGAAAATTCCCAGTATAAATACAACTGCAAGCCTTTTTGATGGTTGAAAAACCAAACCAAAAAAGAAGAAAAGACAGGAGTTTGTGATATAAGGTGGCCAGAAATCACAGCTGGTATGGCTGATATTAGTGAAGACCAATCCTTTGTCCTAGAAACCCAATTCATATGTCTAGGCTGTGTGTTTTGTGTGATGTCTTGCCTGCCACATTCACCTGCCTGGTTCCAGGTTCTGTGCTCTGCCACATGCAGCACCACTGAGAGCCACAGTCTGTGTTTGTGGCTGCAGGACACGTGTTGTGTCCCAGGGTGGTCTGAGGCTGGAGCTTTGAAGACCAAAGGACATGGATGATGCAGTTCACTGTGGACATTAAGGAAGCTTCTTTGAAAAAGCAGGATGTTTGTGTGTCTCTGGTCTAAATAAAGTCTCTTTTCAGGAAAGTATATTATTGGAACCAAGGAAAATTTTCCTTCTGAAATGGCATTGTGTTTGAAATTGCATTCTGTGTCTGAACAAACTCACTCATTACAACCTTCAAACCGTTTAAAAAGTCTCACTTTTGATAACCCAGTTAAAAGGATAATTGATTTTTTCCTTTTTAGCTCCCCTTTGTATAGTTATTTGAAACCTCCTGCAGAAAATGATAACTTGTTTTCAGTATGTATATTTTTAAAACATGAGTTCCTTAGCAAGTTATGCAAGCCTTGGAAACAAAAGCTACTATAAAAAGAAGTCTGAATGAAACCATTTGCATAGCAATAGCAGCCCAGTGTTGGTGTATATGCTAAAACAAATGGAAATCTACAGGGGGAAAAATACCCCAAATCTAGAACAGATAAATCCAAAGCAAATCATGAGAGGTTTTTCCACAATTTCATGTCAAAGACTGCTGAAGTATTAGTGCTGTTCTACTTTAACAACATTTCAATATTTGGACTTATATAGTCCTGTAAGAGTAAGGGTAGACTGAGCTTGGTTTTTTAGGGGGTTTTTTTTGTTTATTTTTTTTTTCCTAATAGTTTGTCTAACACTTTTTAACTGTGTGATGCAGAGCAGCTGGGTGCTGCACAGCCATGTGTGATTGTGGGTGGTGGGTGTGTGCCCTGCCTGCCTCGAGGTGCTCCCCAGCACGGGCAGTACCATCAGCACTGATGCCTTGGAGCAGGAATGGCAGCTGCCAGGGGCAGAGGCACCAGGCTGAGTGTGCTGCTCTTGGAAGGTGACACACACCAAAGGAGGGATCCTTTGAGGGATGGGGACTGTGGGTGCCTCACACCAGGTGAGAACCCATCTAAGTGGGCACACTGAGCTGTGAAACACTGAGCTGAAAACAGACATGGAGTGCCAGTGGAAAAGCAGTAAGAAGGAAAGAGCAGCTGGTGGGGCTGGTAGTTAGCATGCAGCCCCAGCCACCTGCCTCACTCACTGCCTCAGCAGGGCACCGGGATGGGCTGACTGTAACTGGCCCATGAGAAGCTGAGATTACAAAGGGGGAGAAGAGTTTATGGGGGTGTTTATGTTTTCCCACCCACTCCCTAGTGCTCAGATGAGCAATCAGAAGTTGGTGTTAACTGGCAATAAATTACAGTGGGAGAAAAATACCCAAGTTCCCAGAATGTTCTGCCTGGGAGAGGCCTGTGACCACCCTGAGAGTCTCTCTTAGGGCTGACTGATCCAGCGAGTGGATCCAGGTTGTGTAAGCATCCAGTGGTGTCTGCCACTAATGCTTGATTAGCAATGTTACTGACTTCATGACATCCCATTTGCTATGGCTGCCTTTGAAAGGGTTTTGCCAGCATATGATTTTTCACCAGATAAGTAAATTACATGGAACATGGAATTTCTTGGAACCAAAGTGCTAATGGGGTAGTCGTGTTGCCTGCAATATGGGTAGGCAGGCATGAGCCAGCTAACATCAAAGCTGCAGATAAACTTGTTCAGGAACAGGCACTAATGGAGTGAGAGCTGCAATGATATGTGGAACAAACATCTTTATGGTGTCAGTCGTGACTTTCCTGTTGCTCTTGTTGAGCTGGGCACTGTGAGGCAAGCAGAGGAGCAACTGTCTGCTCTGGAGGAGGCACATGGGGAGGGCCTGGCTGCCTAAGCTGTTACAACAAAGCACTGCTTTGGGCAATGTGATTTCTGCTAGAGTTCCAAGAGAAAGGTGTTTATTTGCTTCAGCTGGTACTTTCAGCCTCACACATAAGGAGTGCATTTCTGTGTCCCTAAATTTTTTATTACAATGTGCCCTAACTGAATATTTAGAGTTGTACTGCCCATCATGTTGTTAAATTTTGGAATACATTTATCTATAATCACTGGTATCTTTCAAAATACTGACATTTCTCTTTGGTATTGTTGTACCCTTTGCAGCTGTGTCACTTTTAAATGTGTGGGACAAGAGCCTAATAGTTTCCTGGGGTGGTGCATGAGGGAATGTGTAGGTTAATGTGGGCTAGGAGGTATTAATCTGGCTGCTGGAAAGTCAGAGTCTGTCCCAGGGAGACTGCAGGGTGAGACAGTGCTGGCTCTGACAGTGTCCCCCCATACCCCTGGTCTGAACAGAATTTCTTCTTTACCTTTTCTCAGTTCAGAGCAGTCCCATCAGTTCTAGCTGCTTGCTGAAGAAAGGGAAGACTCCCATGTGGTCAGGGAAAGTAAAGAGGGGCAAAACTCACTGCCAGCCTATTGACTTCTGCCTATGTTGGCTAGGGGGATGGAGCCAGCCTTTGTGAGCCTGGTAGTACAGAAGTTTAGATCGTGGGATATGGTCACAAGCTCATTGTTTTGGAATTGTATGCTTAGGCTTGAGGTACTGAAAGTCCAGCAGAGTGTTGCTTATTAGTTGTGAGCTACATGCTCTGATGAATTGCTTCATGAGAATCTGGAAATTATTTTTCTGTTGCTGCAGCTGATGTTTTAAACTAGCCAGCCTGGGAGGCTGGATCCTCTGGCCAAATATTTACCCAGCTTTTTGGATGCATTTTTCCAGCATCTGCTGGAATTTATATACTGTATTAAAATCTTGACATGGGTATCAGGTAACTACTTTTAAAACTAGTTGGCTGCAGTCATAAATGTAAAACCTAGTGATGGTCCACAGTCTGTGAGCACTAAAGTGGTCAGCTCTCAGGCACTGAGTGCATCCCACCATGATGTTAAAGCTGAGTCAAGGTCTGAGTGAGTGTCAGCCCCCAGTGCAAGCAACCTGGACAGGGTCTGCAGGCATGTGGTGGGTTAGTGATAGAATAAATAGGTTGTATTGGCACAAAGGGCCTGCTTGCTGCTGCAGTTTATGTCAGCAGGACAGAGATATCAAATAGATATCAAATTGTTTAATCTAGCTCTCACAGTCTGGAGATGTGTGTTTTTATCTTGCAATATAATCTTCTTCATATGGCCATGGGTTCATGGAAGCATAAAGGTAGCTTTGAGTGCCAGATGGGCCAAGAAGCATAGCTTGAACTGAGAAGAGAGCAGCATTTACTCTGGTAGGTTCTATCTACTTTGGCTTATTTTCATGTTATAAAATGCACACAGACATGCTGGCAGCTCCAGAGTTCCCTTTAGGATATATACTAAATTCATTTGAATAAAAATGGGAGGAAATAAGAGTTAGCAGCAGATTTGCATGTGCACTTCACTTTGTTGAGTGACTTAAACATGAATAAGAAATGCTGTTATACAAGTTACGATTTTTACATACTCTTTAGATCTTCCCAGCATGTCAGGAGTTCAGGGATCTTCCAACCTACACCGTTCTCATATTCACCTGACCTTGGCTCAGGTGGTGAGGTAGAGGCACTCAGGCACTAGTGGTGAGGGCATATGAAAAACTGGAAACATGAGCCTTTTCTCCAATAGATGGTTGTGTTAGGACTCACATGGTGATAGTGATATCACTTCAGTTGTGTGTTGATGTGTAGTATGTGAACCTTTTTTTTTTTCGGATGATCCTGAATTTTCTCCTCAAGTGCAGGAGGCACTTGCAGAGAGCAAGAGAAGTCATCTGGCCAAACTTTGCTCAGCTTTGCAATCAGAAGCTTTAGAAGTAGGATGGAGATAGAGGGGCATTGATGTCAGAGCATTTCCTCAGTTGAAAGTAAACACTTGTCCTTTCACCCCTAAGGGGATAAGGGGAGTTGTTAAGGAAAAAGAAATCATGAAAAATTGAAAAACAAGGCCACATGATGTGCAGGGAGTGGACTTAATTGGTTGCACTGGGAAATCATCAAGAAAAGTCCCTTCTTTTGATTTGACTCACTCCAGACTGTCTTTCTCAAGTTGTCACTTGCCTGTGTGTGTGGTAGATTAAATTGCATCTGTTTTCATGTTGCTGTAGAAATATGTCTGAACATAGGAAGTAAAGGTTTTGGTTGATCACATTCTTTTCTTAGTACAAGACCTCCAGGGGATCATCCAATAAAGACTGGAAAGTGCTACTATTAGAAATAAATGCAGAGCCCTTGAAATCAAATAAAGCTCACATGTAATTATAAAACCCACACAGAGATGGAAAACCAAAGTCAATTAGCAAATGGTATTATTTGCCTCTCTGGGATTTTTGCTTACTGTCTCCACTTTTTATTAATACCAACAATGACTGTAGATTTGATTGCCAATGATGTTATCCTATTTTGCCTTAAGGAATAAGATGTTTCCATGTGCCTATTGTGAAGACACAAGTTTTACAAACCCTGATGCGGGCTGACTCAGCAGTCAAGCACCCACACAGCTTCTTTTTCATGCCTCCTGCAGTGGGGTGGGGGACACAACAGGAAGAATAAAAGCAAGAAAATGCCTGGGTCAAGGTAAAGACAGCTCTAAAGTGAAGGAAGGAGGGTAGAGGGAAAGTGCTGCTCTCTCCATAGTTCATGGTCAGACCAATGTCCAGCCAGACTGAGCAATGGCTATACTGGAAGATGTTCCAACCCCTACCCCAAAATTTTTATCTCTGAGCATGAAGATGCACAGTATGGAATATCCCTTCAGCTGGTTTGTGCCAGCTGTTCCTCCTCTGTTCCCTCCCAAATCCTTGCCCACCCCCAGAGTGACAAGAAAGCTTTGATGATGTGCAAGCACTGTTCAGCAGTAGCCAAAACCACTGGGGTGTTAAGTAAGGCTGTTCTAGTCACAAACTCAGAACACAGCAGGGCATGGTCCCCTGTGAAGAGACTGAACTCCATTTCAGCCAGAGGCTGTACACCACATTTGGACACAGCCTTTCAAAATGAAGAAGTCCTTTCTTAATGAGATGAATGAGGTGCTGCAGCTCTGATGACTGATGAGGATATTTCTGGCTATCTGAAGCAAGGTAAAATAAGGACAAGTCTGGAAATGTGTGAAGTACCAAAATAAGAATCAAAGTTACGTAAATCTTTACCTACATTTAGGTTAAAAGTTTCACTGATTTTTTTTTTTTTTTTTTTTTTTGTCTCCCTCAAATGCTTAACAGTTTTGTGGAAATGTCTTACAAATGGGCTTTAATCAAGTATCATGACAATTAACAGACCTTCTGATACATTTCCAAGAATAAACCACAAAGAGCTATCATGTGAGCACTGAGAAGAGGGAAGAACTCTTTCTCTGTTACTTAAAAATTAGAGTTGAGTGGGAGAAAAAAGGAAAAAATGAGGTGAGAGAAGGAAACAAAAACTTTCTGATTAAATCTTACTTAACTTTCTGAAAGCATGACAAAGTATCTAATCAAATAGCAGAACAGAAAATCAGATTGACTGCGGGATCTAATACGAATTTTCATCCAAAGGTGGCACTAGCCTTTTGCTGTTGGAGTTTCTGTTGTGAGCTGGGAAATGCAGATACCAAGAAGCCCTCAACTAATCCAACGCTTACCATTAATCCCAAACAAACCATCATTAGTATCTGGATTTATCCTGCTTAGTCCTTGCTGGATAGTGAATTATGTAACCTTTGTTTTATTAACATTTAATGAAAGCTTATTATCAGGTAGGTTACCTCTGGAATTAAAGGAAGGCAAGAAAAAAAAGAAAATTTTCTGCTTTCTGTTATTTGTTTTTTGTTTGAGGGATCTTTAAGAAGTGAGTGGATACTTCATGATAGTTCCATAAATAAACAAACTTGAAACTCACCAACTACATTGCTTGGCAAAAACAGCTGTTAGAAAAATTACAAAGCCCTTTTCTACTTAACTAGCAGATAATGTTGGTAATATAATTTAGAAGAGGACTACAAAAACTAATCTTTTCGGTATGAAAGAATTTGATGAGATTTTCAGGTGCAAAAATGGATACTTGAAAGTCTTTTCAACAAATGCCTATTCTTGTGTCATGCATATTCTTGTCTTCATACATTGTTGCAGACTAGTTTTAGTAGGTGTGGTATGAATAAGGTGACAGAATGTCCACAGTCACATAATGCTCAAGATCTTGGCCTGTTCAGGGGGAGGAGTTAGTGCTGGAGTTGTAAACAGAAGTCACTAGGTGAGCACTGCAGGGAGGGGGAAGGATTTTGAAGTTAAAAATTAAGAAGGCATTCAGTGCCATAGGATGTTAGGATTATTACATACTCATGATGCAGTATTTCAGTGGATGGTAAGTAAGTAATTTTGGAGCAGTTATCAGAGTTGTGTCAGACTAAATGCTGATATAAAAGGAGAAAAAAGTTTTGTAATCCATGATGTAAATGTGTATGCTGAGCAGCAGACCTGCAGCAGATACTCTGTGATTTGAGTACATCTAATGTGTGATGAGAGAATATGTTAAATTCTGTTTACCAGATGTTAGCTTTCAGTTTCTCTCTCGTTTTTCTTAAATGATAATGGTTCATTATCAAATTGTCAACATTTTCTCAGTACTGAGAAAACTCCAGAGATGGGAGAAGTCCCAGCAGTCTCTGAAGCATTATGTCATGCCCAGTCTGAGATAGAAGCAGTAATAGAGGCTCTACTATGGCAAATGTTGGTACAGTGCTCTCACCAAAACCACAGGCTGGATAGTCCTGATTTGATGTGAAACTGAGGAAACTCACTGGAAATGTCAAGTACATTTTCAGCTGAGTCTTTGTGTCCTTCTGAGCTTACACAGCAGTTCAGCTCCTATAAAGGGTTAAGATTTTAATTGTTGGAACAAACTCGAGAAAGATGTTTTGCTGTGCATGTGAGGTATTGCATCAAAGTTGTGCCTGCACTTGATTGCCACATCTGAGATTATCACTTGACACACTCTGATAATGATTAAATGCCTTTCCAGAAGTGAGAGACTAATCAACAAGATATTTGTTTTTTAAAGCTGTTCTTGAGAAGATTTGTTTGTTTTTTTGGTTTTTTGGTGGGTTTTTTGTTTTTGCATTTTTTTTCTTGTTGGGGTTTTTTTTAATAGAAAAAGGTAGTTGTTCCACTCATGTAGTAAATGGATGACATCTTTACTGTTGATGAAAGAGCACTACAACTGTAGATAATCATTCCTAGTATTGAGTCAAATTTACAGCCTCTGTCTTCTAAGAAAACTTACACTGAGATTAGTATAAAATTAGAGAAACTTCCATGTAATTTCAAAGGCCATGTTTGATGTAAATAGAAGTAAAAATATTCTGAGGACTGTGTTTGCAATTGCCTCTTGGTTTTGCTACTGCAAAAAAAATCTGCAATATTTGAATGATCCAAAAGTGATTCAAGACATTTTCAAAATCTGGTAGAAAGAAAGCAACTCTTTTTATTAGATTAGGTGATATATTTTGAAAATACAAATATTTTCATAAATACTTTTTTTTTCCTAATAATTCTGGTTTTACCAACAAAATTTATCTCTGGTATTATTAAACTATCATAGCTACTGCAGTGATTTATACTCACGAGAAAAACTTTGAATCATGCAGTAGTCTAATGAAGGTGTTTTGATGTATCTTCACAAAGTATGAGTTTAATCTGCCTATTGCAAAAAACAAGCATAGTAGGATAATAAAATCACTGAATTATGGCAGCAATTTCATAAGCTCACTAACACAACATTACATGAACTTTCCTGTGACTGTTATCTGTATATATCTGAACATCAGATATTCATTTAGATTATTTTGAAAAGTTATGAACAAAAAAAAGTAAAGTTAGGTATTTTCCAAATATTTCCAATAATTGGATGTGTTTGATTTCAGTAAATGTGCAGGAAACCTAGAACATTGTGGATTTAGCACACAGGGTGATTTATAAGAATCCCAATGTTGCTGCTGATACCCAGATTAAATGAATCAAGCATTTTTGCAAATAATTTTGACTTGACCATAATATTCAGTAAAATTCATAATGACAATTTCCTATCCCTTGAATCACAGGATTTGTATTAGTTCATCTGAATGAACAGATCTTTAGCTCTTTAAAATACTTTTTTAATATGCATGTATTCTACCACCTTGCAATCTGTATGCTTGGATTCCCCAGTACCTGCCAGTTTGTGTTGCTGGTAAATAGTATTTGGGAGAGAAGCAGAAATGTCAGTTAGAGGAAAGCATCAGGGACAGAGGTTTGGGTATCAAGATCTTGTAAGGTATGCTTGACTTTATTGCTTTGTGTAGATATCAGCTATATTCCTCTTTCTTCTTTATCAATTGACAAATAGGAATGCAAGAGTAATAAAAATATGGCTGGCTTAAAGGGAAGGTTAAGCAATAATTTATTCAGCTGATAAACATCCACATTGTGACACTTGTACTAATAGAGTGTGCTTTGCTTGGCAGCTGAAGGGATGATAAAAGCCCATCATCTCTTGGAAATGAAATGACACAGGAGGTACAAAGCAAAGCATTAACAGTGAAGGTAATTAACTGCTGAGTGCAACAGCAGCTGACAGGGTGGTTTCCCCACTGGGTAGAATTTTGGTTTGAAGGTGAAAGTCTTATGAAGCCTTGCTTCAACTCAAAGTTGTGAGCCTTAGAAATAGTGGATTCAGAACTGCACCAACCATTTGAACTCTGCTCTGAGTATGTTATGGGTGTCTGATCATCCCTTAGGGGGGATCTGTGAACATGAAGTCTGATACTTAATGCTTGTAATATGTTCCAGGAGCCTTGGCTAAGAGACACAAATAATCTTTCACTGTGATTATTCTATCTACTTTACATCATAATAGATAAACTAAATCAGCTTGAATTGATTGCATGTAAATTATCTATGAAATGAAAGCACAGGATAGACTTTGCTTCTTGCATTTAATTTTCTGATATACATGGATAAAGGGGTGAATTCTAAAAAACACAGAGTTAAACCATTTCATTAGAATGAGGATGGACTTCTGATCAGTTAATTCAGAAAAATATGAAAGCACCAAGCACTTGTTGATTCTGGAGGTTTTAATACTGAGAATTCACCAAGAACATTAGCAGAATCAAGTTCTCAAATATAACAATTGCATTCAGAGAACTTGAATCCAGCTGGGATGTGAGGTTATTTCCAGCAGGTGGAGTTGGTGCCAGCAGCATGTTGAGATGGGAGTGTGTTTGGAGTGGCTGGCAGCACGAGCTACTCGTGGGTAAAAACGGTGTTGTCTTATGCCAAATCTTACAAAGGTCCCTGTGTGCCAATGTTCTGACATCCCCAAAAAATGTGGGGATTCCTTTGATTTTAAACAATCCAAGTTGCCAGCAGAAGTGCTAACATATGTGGTTTATTCCTGCTCTTCCCACCTCCCTTCTTTGCTATAGGAATTACTATAGTGGAGAGAGATCACCTATAGAATTCAGAATCCTCCTTTAGTGGTTTTGACCCCCAAATGAAACTTTGGCAGAAAAACAGCTCTGACTGGTCTTCCAGTCAGAGGTTCAGCAAAGAAACCCATTCTCTTGAAAATCATATGGAGAGGGAACTTTTTACAGATGTTGTTAAGTTTCCATAAGTGTAATCTCTATTATGTTTTTAGGGAGTTGTGCTATATTCTATTACTT
Organism: Erithacus rubecula; assembly: GCF_903797595.1. Taxonomy (NCBI): domain Eukaryota; kingdom Metazoa; phylum Chordata; class Aves; order Passeriformes; family Muscicapidae; genus Erithacus; species Erithacus rubecula. The sequence continues at coordinate 45,176,802 of NC_136688.1, forward strand.
TCTTTCCTAAACACTAGGTGTTCTCTGCTCCAGATTCGACAACGTGGCAAAATGCTGCAATAGGAGAGAATCCCAAGGTGAAATATTTGGGCAGAGCAGAGATCAGTGGCTTCCTCCCTAGCACTAGTTATGCTGAGGCTGTGCCAGGTACTGGGGAAAAGGTGAGTGTGCAGCCCAGTGCAGCTGCCAGCAGCAGGGGGGACTCTGTTGGAGATCTGTACTGAGCAGCAAATGCACGTGAAGTAGCAGGTGGTTATCTGAGCTAAGTTAAGAAAGATGTGCCTAGGCACATTAAATCCAGCTCGAATAATCTTCATCAGTGAGGACAGCAGATTTATGTTCCTATGAACAGGCTGTGTCTGAAATAGCGGACACAGCTCCCAGAAGGGATTTTCACAGGCTTTGGCAGGCAGTCTCCAGAGGGATTTTCACTGGGTGGGTGTTCCCAGAACAGATCGTGCGCATTATTTTAAGGGAAAGTTAAGAAATGAAAACATTTCCCCTCTACTCGAACACTTGGCCAAGTCTGAAATCCTTCCTAGTCGGGTTCCTGCTCTGCTGACCTGCCTGCAAGATGCCTGACGAGTGTAGATGGGGCTGGGGAAAGTTCTTGCAGTGCAATGTGAGCTGTCCTTGTGTTAGGTGCCCAGGGACTGGGCTGTACCTCTATGCCTGTGTAAAGGCCCTGTAAAGCTGAACTGAGGGAATGGATGATGCTGGAGGAAGGGCAGCTTGCTTTGCTTCCTGAAGCACAAATGGGGTGTGCTACCCTAACCATACACCCCCAGCTCTGTGCAGTGAGAGCACTGAACATGACTCTTTTCTAAGCCCACCAGCACAAGGAGTCTTGTGGCTGAGCAGGAGGGAATCAATCTAGCAGCAGCACCAAGCACAGAAACAGGACAGAGAGAAGGTATTTTTCCAAAGGTCAGAGCCTCCTTCCTCTGCCCTAAATACATGGGGAAATTGTCTCTACCAGTAGCTTCTTCCCATGGCTCTGTCCCTAGCTGCAAACCAGTCACAGTGCTGACTAATGAGGAAGCAGCTCCTACAGAGTTTATTGAGTGCCCTCCTCTCCAGACCCTGTGCTTCTGTCATATCTGTCTGCCTTCAGGCCAGATGGGTTGTGCATCTTTACTGTGCAAAATTGGATCTTGCCCTGGGAAGTTAATGCGATTGATCTGCAGGTGATTTTCAGGATCAGTTCCACTAATGCCAGGTGGGTAAGGCAGGACAGACTGAGAAGCCACACAGTCACACATACATGGGAACTACAGAGGGTTTTTTCTCCAAGGCCTGAGGAGAACTGTGAAAAACTCTTTTGGCCTAAATGTGTCTGCTTCTTAATCCACTCTTTCTTATCTATATACTAATTACAAACAATCCCTGAAACAATTCCTGTGTCTCATGTCCTGGAAGTGGCATGGCTGGTACATGCAGCACTGGTGATTCCTACTGCATCACTGCCCCAAGGCACAATATCCAGGAAGGATGTGCCAGCTCAGAGTGGTGCAATGCTCCATTTTGCTATAGTTTCAGAAAACCTGATTAGCTTAAGGAAGAAGTAAAAAAAAATTTTTGGTTTGTTTCTATAATGCCTTGTGCCATCTGCTGCTTTTTATTCTTGGGTGCCACTCAGCTAGCCAGCAGATCAGGTGCCTGCTTTTGCAGTAGCAGTGGGACTTGCAGCTAAACACCAGTGGTTCTGTGCCCTGGAGCAGCACTGACAGGATCCCCTTGCTTCCAGGGAAAGGTGGCCAGCTTTATCTGTGCTACACGATCCACATCTCTGTCATTTTACTTACCTGTACTTTGAGGGTCTGGCACATACATTCATGCTTAAAATTATAGTGAGCAGTACCCTGCTGATGTCAATCAGCTGGAGTCCCTTGGAATCAGTGAAAGCTGTTTTATTTTGACTGGCAAAAAGGTGCATTAGAGTTTAAGATGTTGACAGCCATAGCCATTCTACATCCTCAGTGAGCATGGAAGTGAGATGAGAGGACTTGTCTCACCCTTGTACCCTTTTAATGTAAATATAGTGCCTCTGGTGGTGGTAGGACTTACCTTAGATTTGTGTGTGAGTGTTCTGTCCCACATCACTCAGTGACATTTGTACCCAGTTCAGAAACTGGAAAAGCAATGGCAGAACATGCATGGCACCATGCTGCCCATTGCTGTGGTTTCTCATGGTAGTTTTGCAGCCTGGTCATTTCGGGGGATATTTATTTATTTATTTATTTACTTATTATTACTGTTATTGCTACTATTTGAAATTTGTTGTGAATGCACTATTGCTTAGAGAACATCTCTAGATAATCAGGTAAAAAAATCTTCTGAACATTGATGGAAAGTCTCTCATAACTATATCTTTCCAGTTTAGCTAACTGGAAATATTAGAAAGCCTCTGCACTCATAGAAAATTTAAGTTTTTAATCAGTTTAGTTTTTAACATTGCCTTCACCTGTAGTATTCTTTTTGCTATTTTGATCTAATACCTACTGTTTCAAATCTCCTAATAACTGAGGGAAGTCCACAGACAGTGATAATGCAGAAAATGTGCTTTATGGTGTATTATCTAGATTAGAGAAATCATCTTCAAGGTATCCATGCCAGGTGTTTGTGTTAGAAACAATAAATCAGTCTAATACAGGGTTTAAAATTTTTATATCTGGATTGTGATTTCTGAATATGCTGCCCAGTGAAGTTGTGCAGTCTAAGCTGGAGGTTTTCAAGTCCAGTTCAACAAAGCCATGGTTGGCCTGTTCTAGTGTTGGAAACGATCCTCCTTCAAGTGAGAGATTAGACAGTCCAGGAGTCTCCTTCCAGTGGAGATTTCTGTTGTTTTGAATCTGAATTTATAATTTTCTTTCACAGTAATGAAAACTCAACTTTTACAACTACATGAAGTCATGAAAGCATAAAGGAAACCTTGTAAAGCTGAGCCTTGAAATAGCAGGGATGGCAGTGCTAAAGAACAGCAGGGTCTGAGAGTCACTTCAAAGTCAACTTGAAGGCAGTCTCAGCAAGTTTCTGACTTTACCTTGAGAACTGGCCTGAAAAAGATACTTTGAGACCTTATTTTGGGAATATTGAACAAGACACAGTGACACCCAATATAATAATAAAGATCTGTCCCAGCTGTATAACTTTAGGATTCTGTCCAGTGGGGGATTCAGCCAGAATGATTCCCTGAGTAGCATGAACATAAACACTTTGCTCTTTATAGAAGTATGTGGGAAAGTAAGGCTGTCAGCTATATAATGTGCTGTGGAATCACCAGCATAACAATTCTGATCAGACCTGACACCTCCCATCTGTTTCTATATGCAGTCTGTTCAGCATAAATCATAAACAGATGGTGTCATGGTGTCAGTGTCTCACAAGTCATGCTGCAGTCACCGGGTGTTAGCTAGCACTCACTCAGTGCCTAACTTTGCCACTTTACCCTTAATTGTTGAGTGTGTTTCATCCATAGAAATAACCTTTTATCCCTCTGAAACCAACTGCCTGCTGGTTTCCATGGTGTGGGTGGCCAGAGAACAGGTTTTTCCACCAGCCAAGCTGTTCATCTTCCAAAGCTCCCTGGCTGCAGCACCATTGTCAACAAGTTTTTCAGAGGATCAGGGGCTGGTAATGCATACTGACTCCCTCCAACCCATTTCCCATCTCTCTGCCACCCACATAGTTAGCCTGATTCTCCGAGCAGCTCATACTTTCACTCTCTCATCCTACTAATTTGTTAGCTGGGGTAGCCAGTCCTTTTCCTTTGCTCCACTTGATCTCCCAAGCTAGGCAGGGCTGGAAGAATAGCCTACCTTCTTGTAAAAAGTCTCCCATCAGTCAAGGATTTTGAAGGATTGGATAATGGTGATGTAGGGCTTAACCCTTATTATTTGTGACTACTGTTGAACATCTGGCACTTTAGTGGGAGTTGTTTCTGGTTCAAAATCCAATCAGCTAAATTCTTCCTCTCTGATTTCTCCCTGAAGTTGCAGCTGAGCATATTCAACTACATTTGAATGACTGAAATAATTTCTCTCTTTTGTCGTTTCCTCTTTGGTCGTATCAAGGATTGAGTTTGAAATTCATCTCTCTAATGCTCTGACTGAGAGCCCAATCAGCAAAGCTGTAGGAAACTCCAAATTTCTTAAATCTTCTTGATATTGTTGAGATCCGGGTTCTTGGCTGTCCTGTTCAGCAAGAGACTGCTGCTTCAAACTGGGATCTAAGTCTGGCCCTGACAAGTTCAAATAGCTGGGAATCATCTGTGCCTCAGTTTAACTGATGATACCTCTGTCAGACTCCTGGGCAACCACTTTAGCAGTGCAGCTGCAACTCTGGGATGTGACATCAGCTATTGATGGCTCTGTCCCAGAACCCATGACACAGGATGGACTTTGTCCAAGGGGGAATGACTCTTAGTTTGCAGAAGCAAAGCTCCAGCATATTAATTCCTCACCTCAGCAGCAGCTTTAGTTCTTCCTGAATTTCTCCAAAGCCTATGTTTGAGAAAACCACCATGTGAGAGTCAACAGCACCTGAATGTCTTGCAAATCAGAACAGCCAAAGTTCATCTGCTGTCCTGTCACTTTGACATGTGTGTCTGTGTTCAGGAGTGAGACACTCCATCGCTGATTTTTTTAAATCAAGCAACAACAGACAAAACTCCAAAGCAATTTTCAGCCTGAGTAATCACTGCAAATTTGTTCCAAATGTTGAACAGATGGAATCTGTATATGACTTCTCTGAGTATAAACACAAGCACCCTCTCATATTTCAATTGCTGATGTAACAACACAATGTTGCTCTTGCTAAAGGGAAGGTACAGGAATTTGGGGGTCTGATTATTTGTTTTCTCAGTGCAGTAAAAGATCTGGTGTGTTCACTTGCAAATAACACATGACACTTGCCAGTTGGTTCCTCGCCATTCAAATATTTAATCAGCAGAGCAGTAGCATGAATTCACTGCAAAAGGTGTATCATTGATATCAAAACAAATTTAGGCTTAATCTGGTTTCCTCTTGCCACATTTGTTCACTTCTGATATGCAAACTGAAAACAGAAGTGGAAGAGAGAGGGTTCTTTTCTTGAGTTGTGTCCTCCTCCCCTGCTGAAGAGGAAGGAGCCAAAAAGGGCACATCTACAGTCTCCTAAAGCCAGAGAGGAAGTGAGGAAAATCTCTTACCTATTCATTGTTATATCTGTGAACTGAGAATAAATAGATGGCTTGAGATCTTTTGACAAAAAACATGCAAGTTAATAATCTGACTGTTGTGGTTTAAGATGGGAATTTCAAATGGGAGAGTGAGGCTCTGTTCTACCTCTGCTGTTCGTGTTTGAGGCCCTGCATAAAAACTGTTGTAGCAAAGGAGGAATAGGGATAAGACCCTCCTCCTTCTCAAAGGAATGACTGCAGACCCCACAGTCTAGTGGGTTGTCTGGGACAGGCTCTACAAAGGTGTTCCCCAGAATGGACCTGTGCCTTCCTCCCCACTGCCTCCAGAGGTGATTGGGATCACGATTTTCCTGTGAATGTGTGGAAACCACATTGCTGCTCCCTCCTTCAATACCTGGCTTTAACCTCTCTATTTTCCTTCTACTCCAGGAAATGAGCTGGAATATTCCTCTCACCTTCTTCCCTTTCACTGCAGTGAGTCTCCTAGCACTGTTCTCCCCTCCTGAGCACCTGAGATTGCTACCCCTTTTCCTTCTTCCCCCACTGTCAGCTCCAGACCTGTGCATGGTGGGAGGTATCCCAATACTGCCCCACTTGCTGAATCCCCAGGGCAGTAGAACTCTTCTTTCAGAAAACTTGAGCTGCTGCAGACAAGTGACCTGAGCTTTTTCCTGCCACCTTTTCTCAGTCACAAAAATTCATTACATCCAAAACATACCCTGAGTGGAAGAGGGGCCAAGCAGCCAGATGATTGCTGTAGCTGATTGCAGCATCAGCTGCAGCCTCATTAGTCTTTTAGCTTTCAGACGTAGTTGTGGGATAGATTTGCTAGGTTCATTTACTTTCAGCAAAAGCTGCTTTAGGCTTACACGAGGCCAAGTACCCCAAGGGAGGATTTAACATGGAAGACCTATGTGTTAATGTTTTACATAATGTTTGATAAGAAAACCAGCTGTCATTTGGTCTTAGTCAGCTGACTAGATCTGCAGATTCCAATACTTATGGCAAATTTCTTTCCTGCTGAAGATGCTGAAGGTGTCAAAACCTCACACATACTATAATATTTGGGAACGTGCCATATTCTGAAATGTGTGCAGGATTTTCCAGTTTCCGCTCTTTGCTTTTAGAACTTACTAATATCATCTATATAAATATAGAGACATGCTGATTTTCACACCTTAAACTTCATTTTACTTCTCTGTTATCCTCCTCTTCTGTTTAATAGATGCCTTTAATCTCTTCACTGTCGGCAGGCTTGCATCACCAGCCTCCACTCTGGTTCTAGCTATATCTGTTTGAATTTTTTAAAACTATTATCTTTTTATTCTCACTGTTAGAAAGAGAAGGGGAAGGAAGGTTAGAGCAGTGTTCCCAGTAGAGATCTTTCAAGGGATTTCTCATTTTGTGGCTGTGGAAATCAGTTGCTGGAATCTCTTAGCACTGCAACTGCTGTCATAAAGTGCAGAAGTTGGTCCATGACCTTCCTATGGTATCACTTCCTGACTCTGCTCCCTTGTTTGTGAGCTGTGGATGATCTGAAACCTGTATGAAGGTGAGACTGGAGCCAAGCAGAAAGGTGTGGTGGGAGCAATGTTTTGGCTGTCCTGTGTTCCTCGTGGCATGAATTTTGTAGCTGCAGAGTCACTGGAGCCCTGGGCTTGTTGATTGTCTGAACCCTAACTCTAGGTGTAACCCTAACCCTAGGGGAAGATGAAAAACTTGCATAGAGATGAGACTGGAGCCAAAGAGAAACGTGTTTATTGAGCCATTGTAATGGCAGTCCTGTGTTCTCCTTGGCATGACTTTTGAAGTTGTAGAGTCCCTAAAGTTCTGAGCTCTGTGGTTTTCTAAACCCTAACCTTAGGCATAACCCTTACCCTAGCTGAAACCCTTCCCCTAGGCTGAGCACCCCTTTAAAATCAATTATACTGATGAGCTGTCAAAATATATATCAATAATGGTTGTAAATGAGAAACTATAACCTAGGGGATAAATAGCAATTTGCGATTTTGGGTTTTTTTCACCTTTGCTATTCCAAGTCTGTCCTCTGTGTGTGTGTGTGTGTGTATGCCCTCTGATGTGAGCAATTACTTTCAAATGTATAGATTTGGTCAGATTTTTGTTGCTTTGAGTTATTTTTTGCTGTTTTTCAGTGATGAATGCTGTGTCATAGCTTGTAAGTCACAGGATGGTCTCCGGATTCTCACATGATCAAGAAAAGGAAATTTATTTTAGTGCCCCAAAGCGCCTGCTAGTCCCTGCATGCTATGTACCTTTTTCAGTTATGTGCTCAGAGGCTGCATAAATCTTTTCAGCTCGTATCATTGCTGAGCCTCAATAAACTTTAACTAGAACCTCATCACCCTAAATGGGCTTTCATCTTCACTGGCTGGTTTCCATTTGATGTTCTGGTGCTGTGAATTGGGAAGTGATGAGTTTCATCCCACTGTTGCTATTGGGTGGATTTAATACCACTTTGCAGTCTGATACAGCACCTTCCCAATACTAAGCTATGCAATTCTTCTAGTAGTGCTATTTATGAGAATTAAATGAAAGCACATTCAAAGATACAGCTATCTTCTAAGTGATGGAAAAAGATAGCCTTGCATTTCACTCTGCTCCATGATACAGAAAGCCACAATTGAGAAAAATGCAGATTTTGGAAAATCAGGATAATAAAATCTTGTTGAAAAGGTTATCATTGATTTGTTCAGGGCTGAGATTTGTCTTGGACCTTGTGTAATGAATTCTATGGGGAAGGTAGTACCAAATGTCACTGATCTGATGTTGTGCTTTAGAGCTTTATCCCTCCTCAATATATCTGGGTAATCTACAATATAAGGGTAATCTACAAAACCATAGGTCTAACCCAAGCTCCTTGCAGCAGGAACAGCCTTTAACCTTGCATGTGTTTCACCCAGCTCCCAAGGGAAAGGACTTGTCTTGTAGGATTCATTTGTTTTAATTTTTCAAGACCCAGATCATAAGCAAGTTTTTCCTCTTCACCACTGTCACTGAGAAAGTGCTCCCTTTTCCTTTCACAGTTTAGTATCAGATGGAGGATGCTTTTCTGAAGAAAGAACAAGGACGAGCATGTCCCTGGGGACCTGACCTCAGTCAGGATGTGGTACTGCAGATGCTGCTGAAAGAATGACCACTTGAAAGATCATGAGATCTATGTAGTGTTTCAAAAGCTATCTGCTTGCTCAGCCAAATGCAACATAAGAAAAGAGGTCATGCTGTATGCTGGTTATATAGTTTTTATAAAATCAGAGTATGTTTGTTCAAACTAGGTGAACTGCTGTACATGTGTTTTGTCATCTGAATAATATTTAGCCCCATGGCACTTTCTAACTTTCTGCATATTTTCAACTGCTGCAGAATTTAAAATTCTTTCTATTTAATATAGCTTTCACTGTTTGAGTCCTTGAAAAAAAACTTGAAGTGTTCCCTGTACTTACACTTTTGAGAGCTGAATTTGTGCCAGAATGCCTTCACAGATCCTGAAAATGGTAATTATAGAAATGGAAGTTAGATGTATGCACCAGGAACCTCGGGAGCTGCAATGTTTCTAGCTGCAAATAGATCCATGGCCTAGGAAAGTTTAGCATGTTAATTCTTGATAACAGAGAAGCATTTAAGAAATGTGGACCAAAGCAAGTACTTTTTCTTCTTTTCCCATTATTCTTGTTATTTGCAGTATTACTTTTGGTCACACATGGATTCTCAGAGGAAAGCCCCCCCTTAAGTCTCTTACTAGTCTGTACTTTATACAGTTTTATTGACAACTTGAGATGGAGATGTTGAAGAGAAAGAAGGGCTTTACTGGGGAGAACAGGACCAGAAGGCTGCTGGGTAAGTGAATGCCAACTTAGACATGGTGAAATCTTCTTTTCTCTACATGGAAAAGGTTAATTAAAAATAAAATTCATAAACATCAAGTTCATAAACATCAGTGAGGATTTTTTTTTCCATTCTCAGCAAATGAACTCCAGGAAACTCACCTTAGCCAAATTTATCTATATTTTTGCTTTCCAAATGAGAAATGCAATTTTTTTTTAAAAGAGTACTCAGAAAAGTATTTGGTTGAAACATGCTCTAGTTTCTCTTCAGATCACATAAATCTTTCATATAAAGTGTACACTCTGTGTTGAGTAAGTTTTATTATAAAATTTTTGGCCAGCCTCAGTCTTTGTACTCAGCACTGCAGCTGGTCTGCAGCCTGAAATCAAGTGAAATGTAGATTGTAGTCATGCTGCAAATGACCTTCTTCCTCCAGCATTCTGAAAGTTGCTGGCTTTTCACAGAATATTTTTGACTTGGTAGTTCCTGGTGTGTGGCAGCTTTGCATGGAACCAGAGCAGTTCTCCTGTGCTGTATTTAGCTGGTGCTGCAAGTGCTGCCTCTCCAAAGGCAAGCAGGCTGCCTGGGAGGATGGAAACCCAAAGCCTGGGTGTCAGGCTGTGTTGTACTCAGCACAGGAATCTAACCTGGATAAAGAGAGCCCAGCACAGCTTTGTGAGTCCCAGGATTTCTCCTGGCAAGTGTTAAAGCAGCCCCTGGCTTGGCTTGGCAGCACATTTACCCTGGCTGGATCTCCCCAGGAACCTTCTGCAGTCAGTTTCTCTCTGCAGGGCTTATACCCTGGCATGAACAGCACACAGAGTTTGTCTTGTCTTCTTAACAGTGCCTGAAGATTAATTTCTCCATGCAGAGATGATGTGCACCTGCTTCTTGGAACATGGTTGTGGCATCTTTGTGTTCCTAGAGCTGTAGGTGGGCACTGTTTTGACAGCTTTAATCTAGTCCAGAGGAAGTCAGTAAGACAGCCATGAGGTCAGCTTCTCTCTTTAGTGAGCTAGGTGATGTTTGTATTATGTGACTTAGAGTGAAAGGACACATTTAGCTTATGGTATCTCAACAAACAATCCTGTCTTTGTTGAGTTGTGATGTTGCTGGAGATGAAGGTCTTGCATCACTGATCTCAAACAAGGGCATCTTCTGCAGCTGATCTTTGAATAGATGAACAGATACTCTAACAAACACCCTGAAGACATTTGCATATATTTTGAAACAAATTTAGTAGCTAGATATTTTTTCTAACAAATGATGACTTGTTTATGGTAATTGAAGTAATTGTTTTATTCCTCTTCCGGCATCATCTTGTGGTAAATAATTTCTTGAATCCATCACAAATTTCTTGAGAACATTTGGAGAAAAAAAAAATGTAAAAAGCCTTCACACCCAAAGCACTTCTCTGCCTCCCTGATTTTTCTCACAGCCATTAGCTCCTCTGTGCCCCAGTTCAGTGTAGATGGCATCTGAAAAGATTTCTGTTGTTTTCTAGAAACCTTTTTGTATGAACAATATCAAAAAGATGACAGGGAACATCCACTTGTATTATTCACTGTTAATACCAATACCTTCTTTTGGTCTTTTTAAAAGTGACACCAGGTGAAGGAATCTATGCCAACCTGCAACAGGGCAACCTACTTAGCTTTGCTTTGTGGTCCTGAGTAAAGGACTGCTCAAAATGTTTGCAAAAGCTATTCAGCAACTTTTTTTTAATCAAAGAGACAGTGTTGGGTTTTGTAAATGCCTTACTTGCCTACAATTTCTAATAGTTTTTCAAATTACAAAAAAATGGGATTGTGTAAGAAACTTTCACTTCCTTTTCTCTGATTAGCTTTTAAATTTTGCCTGGAAAAAAAAAATCTGATCAATTTTAATTTTTTTTTTAAACAGCCTCTCTGTGGCCTCATTTCTTCACAGGGCCATATACACTGGTGCATTTATGTACAGCATGCTGCTGGCTCTGCATAATTCAGCTATGGTCCTTCTCAGAAAGACATCTTGATGGGATAATTTACACAGCAGAATCAGCCATTCACTTGTAGATTCATCCTTTTCCATTGTAGGTAACTAACCTAACTGAGGTTTTAGGGGATTCTTACAAAATTGTATCTCTATTATCAGTAGAATCCAGGAGTGGCAGAGCTCCTAACTTGTTTGGCTTAAGTTACATGTCTGAATACAGAAGTGTGGTGGGATGAATCCAGGTTACTGCCCCTTGCCCTTTGTCCATCTGGAGTGGAGTTAAAAACAGCATCACAGAGCACAGGGTCCAATCTCATGTGTTGCTGCTCTTGTTATTCACAGTAGGGTTTGCAGCAGGATTTCCTGTGTGCTCTTTGAGTCCCCTCTGAAAGCAGAACTGGTGTTTTCTGGACAGGCTTTTGCCTAGTGCTTATTGTCCTCTCCATGCTCTGTGGACTGCAGTGAATTGATTGCTTCATCCTTGATTTGCTATTATTCACTTTTTGCTGATATGGAGGGAGGAAGGGAGAAAAAGCAAAAATATCTGCAAGATTGGTCTCTTGGGGTTAACAGGTTATTTGCACTTCTAGAGTTGCTCCCTCTTTTGCTCACATACAGTCCTTTTCTGGGAGGGTGTTTGGGTATAAGTCTCTGTGTCCACATAGCTAAATAAACCAACATCTGGTAGTGAACTTAGGCACTGGACAGCAATTATCCATGTCACTTAGTTGGCAGGTTACTGCCATCTGTGCCTGGGCTATGCCAGCTGGTGGTTGGCATGGTTAAGGGAAGATGATTCTCCAGAGACTATCCCTCACAGGCAGGATGGAAAATAGTGTGCAGTGTCTGACCCCTCTTCAGTCTCCTGACATGCTCCAGCAAGCCTTACTTCCTCCAGCACTCCTGTAATGCCCTTATGTCCTGCTGCATGGCACAGATATTTCACCTGCACTTGTACTTATCACTCTGCTGAAATCACATAATTTAAGTCACATTATTTTTGAATTAACTTTGGATTAAGTACCATTCCCTGTCTCAGTTCTTAGGGACACAAAGCTGCAGAAGACATTTATGATGAGTTCTATCCAGTGTGGATGCCAAGATGAGCAGAAGGCTGAAATACCTCTCTATGCAGAGAGGCTGAGAGAATCAGGGTTGTTCAGCCTGGGGAAGAGAAGGCACCTTCCAGTACCTAACAGGGCCAAGACAGGTGGAGAGAGACTTTTAATAAGAGCATGTAGAAACAGGACATGGCTTCAAAGTGGACATGGCTTCAAACTAGAAGGGGTGGGTTTGGATTAGATATGAGGAAGAATTCTTTATTGTGAGGATGGTAAGGCCCTGGAACAGGTTGCCCTGAGAAGCTGTGGATGCCCCATCCCTGAAAGTATTCAAGGCCAGGTTGGATGGGGTTTTGAGCAACCTGGTCTAGTGAAAGGTGTGGCCCATGGCAGGAAAGATGGAATGAGATCATCTTTAAGATCATCTTTCACTGTTCTGTGATTCTGTGACCCACTGTGGTCCACCTGGCCTCAGTCTCAATCCTGTTGTTATTTAGGCAGAGAGGCTGGATGGTCTGGAGCCAGGTGCTTCTGTGGGTGAAGGACAAATGACAGGGGTGCTGGTTGTAAGACCTGGATCTGAGGGAGCTCCTCGTGTTCAGGAAAAATAGGGAAGTGACATCTGCAACACAGCACTGGCAAAAGGCCAAAAGTAATGTCATTTTGGGATTTATTAAAGCTGATAGTGCAGCCAAAAAGTGTTGCCCTGAAAAGAAGGTTGAAACAGCCTCTGTCTGTTGGGATTTATCTGTGCTGTTTGTCCACAGCTCCAGCCTATAGTCTAGGGCAAAAGTCACATGATTTATGTGTCCTATTTTAGGTTTTTAAAAGATCTTTAAATCCTGGTAAATAAAGCACACCCTGAAATCAGGTACATAACTACACAGGGATGAATGACTCTCCACTTTGGGCTGGGGCTTCTAAGGAAAGTTGACAAACTAAACTCCCTTTTTCTCTGCAATGCTGTTTGGCACCAAAATTAAATGCAGAAGTTGTGCCCATTGGGAACTTCTGCACATTTGACACTTCTCTGAGGTCTGATACTGACCACTAGAACAAAGCTAGAGAGAATGAACTTGATAACAGATTGAATTTATCTATCAGATATCAGAAACTGTCAGAATAACAACCAAAAAAGACAGTTATTTCTGATAATTTTCTTTCATGCAAGTTTGCAAGGCTTTTTCCTCTCAGAAATAGAAAATGGGAAGTACTTTTTGGTCAGACATGTCCTCTACATTTTGTGGTTTGGACTCCTTATAACTGCAGTTGCTGACTAGAAACAAGTGATTACTGTTTTCTATTGTTATTTTTAGAACATAGATATAAATGGTGCAATAAAAGTAGAAGGAACAAAATAGTGTAGTGTTCAAACTTTCACTGTTTCAAAAACAGCAGCTGAAGTCAGGCTCATGCACTAAGCTGTGGTGCTCCTGGTCACACTGTCAAGAGTTGGGTGTATGTGTCTGCAGTGTGTTAACAGCAAATCTGAGGTGACAGGTTTTATAAGCCAGACGTGACATTTGTAGATCACAACCTGTACCAAAACCCAGTGGCTGCATTTTCTAAGGCTCCCTAGGAGGCATGAGTCTGGAACTTTCAGTTCCACTGAAAGCCACTAGCCATAGGCTCTAACAGCTGGAAATTATGAAGAGTGTTATCAACTAATGAATGCAGAGTTAGCAGCTCACTGAATGCTAATACTGCAATGCTGGGCAGCCCTAAAGGTCCTTCTGTAACCAATTTAACTTTTTAAACTCTTTAGCCTTGTCTCCAGTATAGGACAGCAGGTGATCATGTTTGCAGAAAAGATCCATTGATGAGAACCAGATTATAACTTGGGGATATGGTTGTTTGCCCACAGGCTGAGCAATCATTTTCTTTGTTCTTGTTTTGTAATGGCTGCTTGTCCTCCCTTCTCCTTGTGTGTTGGTGCTCCTTTAAAGGGATCCCAGTGTGAAGGGCTGTAGGAGACAGCCTCAATGACACCTGTATTCCTGTGCTGAGTACCCTCTGTTGGCTGATTCTGCAAGGGTTTACAGTGGCAGGCTCAGCAGGGCACTCTGGTGTGCCCAGCATTCTTCACTGTCTAGATGTAGCAGCAGGTCATTCCCTCTGAGCCATAATGTCCAAACAGAAGCCAGTGACCTTCTTTTGCTTGTTTTATGAAATTGAAAGTAATAGTTATGTGATTTTCATTTGGACTCTGAATTCCTCTAGGTTCACTCACTAGGTTTAATCAGCATTGCTCAAATATTTTAGTAGCTTCCTGCTGACCCTCAAGATTCTAATAAAACCTGAAACAGAGCAATTTATTCACAAGCCTTTAGGACAACAATGCAAATCTTTTCTGAAATGCAGCCTTCAGGAATACAAAAAGTAATAGCTTTCCATTTCACCCACAAAGAAGGATGAAGTTTCATTTTCAGATAGACTTTCACCTTCCTCTCTAGGTGTTATGAACACCCACAAAGCTTTCCAAGCTCTCAGAAAAAAGACAGAAAGGAATGTAAGAGGCAGAGTTTTCCACAGGACATTTGGGCTGTGCATGGATGCAGACATGGTCTTTCTGTAGCTCAAACATTTTTACCAAAGCCTCCTTGTCCCACTCTGCAGCTTTTTTGTTTTGAGACCCTGGGCAGGAGCAGGGAGTTTGATGGGTGCTTCCACCACGGTGGGAAGCACTACATGAGGCCAAGCAAAACTCAGCTACTCTTCCCTCCTCACTTCTGCCACCATTTTTGAGCCTCACCTGCAAGAACTTCTGCTCTAACCTTTCTGGGATAGCAAATGCCACTGCCTGAAGTTTTATTGCATTTAGACAAACATTCACTGATAACTAATCACTCTATCTACAGAGTTACATGGGGCAGGGACATCTTCCCACTAGGTCAGTTTGCTTAAAGCCATTTCCAAACTGGCCTTGAACACCTCCAGGACTGGGGCATCTACAATTATTCCAGGCAATGTGTTCCAGTGTCTCACCACCTCACCATAAATATTTTTTTGTCTTATTGCTAATCTAAATCTAACCTCTTATAATTTAAAAGTGTTGCCCCTCATCCTGTCACTAGAGGTCTGGTAAAAAGCCTTTCTCCATCTCTTGTATAAGCACCCTCATAAAATGCTGCAGTAATGTCTCTCCAGGTTTAACAACCCCAACTCTCTCAGCCCCCTGACAATTTTTGTGCCCATTTTTCATTTCTTACCCAGAGTGGAATCTGTCTTGCCATATACAGGAATTTCTAAGTGATGTCCCATGTGTGTCAACACATGAGCTTTCTTGCTCCTGTTTTTTCCCCTGTTTTCTACCCCATCCTACTGGGTGTGTAAGGATGGAGAATGAGCAGCTGGGTGGGACTTTGACTGTCAGCCAAGGCTAACCCACAAGAGGTAGCATCCTTGAAGCACATATAAAATACAAATATAGAACATGTTTCTCCCAAAATGATTGCTCGTGTGGACTGTTTTCCTATTACACACTTTCAAGCCCCTTCCTCTGCTTGAAAGGAGTCAAATTTTTACCACCCTGCCCTCTTGGCTGTGTAATTCTCTGGCTTTCTTCCTTCCCTATTATAGCTGTGATTTAAAAAGATTAAGTGTTGGCTGGAACAGAGATAGTGTAGGGAAGAGTAAGTGGTGCACTGACTTGAAAGGCTGGTGCTGGCTACTGTCCTGACCAACTGTTCAATGTGCATATGTCATTGGAGGAAATGTATAAACAGCCCATGGAGCAGGAATCAGGGGCTGGGGGACCACAAAGTCTGACTCCCCTTTTTGTCTCTAGGGCATTCAAGGATGCGTCCTCAGTTTGAGAGCCAGTAGTGTATGGAAATTATTTGGTGTCTGTCTTCTAAGGACTAGAATTTCCTAAATTTGGCAGGCAGCAGGTCTCCCAGAGCTCAAACGGATCATGAAGGCTTGCATCAGAGGGTTCAATTCCTTGCTCCAAATCAGCCAGAAGTGGTGATTTGGAATTATCCAACCATTAGCTGGACCTGTTTCTCACTGGTTTTGAACAGCCAATTTCAGAAATGGGCTCACAGCTGACATTTCTAAGCAGACACAACTGCATGTTCTCCTTAGTGGCCTTCTCTGTTGGCTTGGATCAGGCAGCCCTTTGCTTGATGTCCCCATTTTCAGTGAAGCCAGTCCCCTTTCTACCTCCCTGTGGCATTCCCTGGGGAGCCCCAAACACCCTACCCAGAGCTCTCTCAGCCTCTGACAAATTCAGGCCCACTTTGGATTTAGCTCTTGGGTCAAAGTATTGAATTTGTCTACTTTATGATCAATCCTAATTGTTAAAAAAGATCTCTAGAAAGGTGAAACATTAGTGTGTTGTGTCCTCTAACTTGGCATGTTGCACAAGGGCAAGTTGGAGACTGCATGTCTGAGCTAAACAAAAGTGAGACAAACTTCTTCAGAGATCTAACAGAGATCTTAGCATTCCCTTGAGTCCTCTCTTCCTCTGCTAATCCAAACACCCTCTTCTAAAAAGTCAAGAGGCTTGTGCTCTTCATAATCCCAACAAGACATGCTAACCTTGCTGCATTTCAATACTCTGGGCACTGTTTGATCAATTGGTTTCTCGTGGAGAAGAAGCAGATTTTTCTTGTATTACCATCACTCCTGGAAAATAAAACATAGAATAGAATTATTTCAGTTGGAAGGGAACTACGAGGATCATCTAGTCCAACTGTTTGACTACATGATGGGCTGTTAATAATGGAACTGTCCAAATTCTTCTCAAACACACAGACTGGAGGCATTGACCCCTCTCTAGGAAGTCTGTTTCAGTGTTTGATAACCCTCTTGTAAAAAAATACTTCTGAACATTCAGTCTAAACTTCCCCTGGAAACAAAATATGCTAATAAATTACTTTTGCCATGACTCTAATGGGAAATACCTCTACTTAATTAGCTCAATGTATTATAGTATTTATTCACAATCACATACAGAGAAGCACTTGGTCTGGGAAAAGGCTGTACTGTATGTGGAAGGGTTAAACTGGACAAGTTCTTCCTGCAGAGTAGCCATATGTGGCTGTTTTCCTTCCCAGACAGACAAACCCAGCAGTATCTCTTTGAGGCTATAGATAATGAGTTTCTGTGAAGCTCTCCAGTGTGGACTGTTATGATCCCAGTTTCATCTTTGATCAAATGTGAAACCAAGTCTGGCAAGGATATGGTCATGTTCTACCTGAAGGGCTTATGTGGGGTTTTTGGGTGATTTTTTAACTTCTGTATTCCTCAGTTCCAAATTCCTTAGTCTGGCTTAGTTGTTAATTGTAGACCATTAAGTGGAATAGTGTCTATTTCCTGTGACTTTCCTCTGAGTCATGAAGAGCTGGACAGAAAAGCAGCTATCAATGCTGGAAATGCTGCTGGAAAAAATAATCAGAGTCCCAGGTGCTACTTGTGGCCTCTTCAAATATATTTTTCAAATTGTCTTTTTAAAAATTATCAATTATTCAGATACTAAAAAATGTGATAGAATATATTTTAAAGTTTTGCATTCTCTATACTTTCAGCAGCAATGGTTCTCTGTAGCTATAAACTTAGAGAGATTGGGTGAAAACCAATGCAAAATACATTACTTTTCAGTCACTGGTGACAGATCAGATAGGCCCAAGCAGCTGGTCCATCTCTGCTGTCATTCTTTCTCAGCAGTACTACATCCTATTGAAAACTTTGTTCTTGGATTTTGAGTATGGATTCCATCTGTCTCACTGGGAATGCACAATATTGAACAATTCAGCAAATTTTCCCCAATGAATATAGTCACGTTTCCTACATCCTAAACTATCCTGATGGTCTGAGGTCATTGTGCTCTTTTGCTTGACTGATCAGGCACAAATGCTCCTACATAAGTAAATGCCCCCCTTCTGGACTGCTAGCTCAAAGTTCTATTCTCTTCTGCTTTCAGAGAAAACCAAAACCTCTGTGACTTTAAGTCAGTGAATTAAACTTCTGTTTAAGTTGAATTATCTTGAAAGACAGAAATAAGTTGGAATTGAAACTTCACAACTGAAATACTCTGGTTATATTTATTTTGTGTGGCTGTACCTTCTTTGAAGGTAACTAAGAGCCACTGCATTTTTAGCTGATTCCAAGAAAATAAGAGTTACATCTATCTCGTAAAAACACAGATTTGATTCATGCATTTCTCTTCCATCCTCTCCATCTCTGACTTGGTTGAATATTTCTGTTATTGGTCTGAAAGTTTAAATAGGTTGAAAATGTCTTTGGCATATCCACATGAAGCTTGTGGATGTTGTTTACTGCTCCTTAGGCTGTAACAGTAATTATATATCAAATGGCAGAGTGAAGCCTCTAGAGATTGGAATTTCTTCTGAAACACTAAGCCTGTGACAATGCTGTTCTAACCTTATCTAACCACATACTCCTTGCATATGGGTACATCAACTTCTAATTTTACTTATACCCTAAAAAAACTTATTTCTTGGCTGTTCTTGGATGTCAGAGATTTAGGTCTCACCACACTAGGAAATGCTTTTACCCTGAATAACTGATGGAACCCTGCAGCAGAGAGCTCCAGTGTGGCTGCCACAGAGAAGGCATGGTGAATAAGAGACAGAGAAGGCCATGAAGGTGCAGAGCTGTGCCTAAGTCCTGTCTAACCAATGGGTTTTGAATTGAGATTGGGGATCATTGCTTCTCGTGCTGCTTGCAACAGGAAACCAGGAGATCTCACTCTCTGCTCTTTAGTGACACCTTGTAAACACAGATTGAGGACCTGGAGAGCGCAGAGTTAGGATGATTTGAATTCATTGTTTAAATAGATTCAATTACTATCTTATTGACTCGCAATGCACTTTTTGTGTAGGATCCTCTGTTTGAAACACAACCCTTAATTAAAAACCAGGAGAAAGAAACCTTCACATTTTCATTAAGTTCCAGTCTTTTATTTTATCTCATAATAACTGTTTTGCTGCTTTATTTCCTTGGTATTGAGCCAAAGATCAAAGCAATAACTCTGTTAAAAAGCAATCAATTCTAATCTGTTTAATAATCAGCAGAGGAATTACTTTGACTAAATGAAGAGGGTGTGGCCAGATCTCTGTGGCTATGAGCCTGTGCCTGCTCTGTGCTTCATGTCAGCCTCCCTTGGTCCCTGCCCCGTTCAGTCCCTGCCTGTCTCATCACATTGTGGGTATGTGCCTGCTTTTCCCACTCTGGGAGCTTGAGCAGCTTTAGTCTGTTCAGCTCACATGAGAAAGGCCTGAATAATTACACCTTGGAGACTTTCCTGGAGCTGAGGGTAAACAGCAGGGACGCAAAATTTTATTTACTTCTAGGCAGAAGTTACCCAGCTCTTGGTATCCAGTGAGGAGCAAACTGTTATGTTTGGTTTCTTTTTCCATTTACCACTCTCCAGTGCAGAATGCAGCAATAAGTTGCTGCATATGGTCAGGCCATTTACTTACTAGGGCTTTCACATACCAGGGCTACATTTCTGGAATTCCTCCTCTTCTTTAAAACATAAAGCTCCAGTTATCTGCAAGCTCCTGGTGTTAACAACTTAGTTTACTTTTCGAATTGTGCCACTGGTCTGGAATGCCAGGGAAGAAGGCAATGACTGGCACTGACATTAGCATTACCCACAAGATGGAAAGCAGTGCTCCTCCAGTCCCATATGACCTTTTTAATAATAGATGATAGAGCAGAGTATATTCTCAGCAAACTGGGAAGAGTGGCTGATATAACAGAAGGTTATACAGTCATCTGAAGGGACCTCAACAGGCTGGAAAATTAGGCCAACAGGAATATCATCAAGTTCCACCAGAAGAGCAAAATCTGCACCCTGAGGACCCTCCAGCTGGAAAGCAACTACTTGGAAGAAAAGGACCTGGGCAATCTGGTGGATGCTGAGTTGAACAGGAACCAGCACTGTGCCCTTGGAGAGAAGGGCTGAGGGTATCCTGGGACCCATTAGGCAAAGCCTTGCCAGCAGGCTGAGGAAGCTGATCCTGGCCCCCTGCTCAGCACTGCTGAGGCCATCCCTGGAGCACCGTGTCCAGTCCACCAGAGGCAGATGGGCACAAACTGAAGCACAGAAGGTTCCTACTGAACATCAGAAGATACTTTTCCATGTGAGGATGACTGAATACTGGCACAGGTTGCCCAGAGATACTGTGGAGTCTCCATCCTTCAAGATATTAAGGGTTCACTGGATTCAGTCCTTGGCAACTTCCTCTAGGTGACCCTCCTTGAGCAGAGGGTTGGGCTAGAGGACCTGCAGAGGTGCCTCCCAACCTCAATCATTCTGTGATCTTTCCCTGTTACAGACTGTAAGGTGGAGGATGACCTTGTCACTCAAATTTAATACTGAATGTCTTTGCTCTAGCCAATATAATATGAGAACAATTTCTTGATGCAATTCTTTTCTGAAATCAAATAGCTAGAGCTAGAATGTATTAAGAGGAATCCTTTTTCTGAGACCTTTGGGATTAAAAGAAGGATCCACAGGAAGAATTTCTAAAAACAGATGTGGCAGGTAAACCTGAGTATATCTGGGTGCCAGCTTTCACATAATTCATGTTCTTCCTTTGCCACCCACCACTTCCTCTGGATACACCCTTTGACTTGGGCAGCATGAAAACAGCAATGGGGATCTTACATCCTTTTTCAAAAGTTAAAGGTGTGAAGCAATGCAGCAAAAGGTGACTCTCAGACAGCAGGTGAGCAGACAGGCCCAGGTGCTGTGAGGCAGTCTCAGAGAGAGGAGAGCTGTACACAGACACCAAGCTGTTCCTCACACTGTGGAAGGTCTCATCACACAGTACTTGGACTGTGCTTTTCAAAGTGCACTCTGTATAGTTGTATTTTTCATTGAGAAGCTCTATTAAGCTTTAGAACAAGGCTGTAATCAATCACTATGGTGTTTTCTAATGTTTGTAATGATCAGCTGGAACATGCCATTTAATATGAAAGCAGTGTATGCATCATTTCTACTATAGATTGGCACTGAATAACCTCACAAATATATTAAATTGTTAATTTGACTCTAGTTTGTCTAAATGCTTCAGTCTAGGCTGTGAATTCTTTTACTTAGAGAGCATTCATCCTTTTTGAAATAGAGCACACTGCTTGCCTTCCCTTTTAAGTACCTCAGCTGTAAAACAGTTGCAAACTCTGAAGTCAAACCAGCAAAATGTTGTGGGACTCTTCAGGTGAATACTATTATTTTAAATTTACATTCAAGTACTTTTCTTAACAATATCAGGGATATATTTCTTGTATTTCATGCTGGACATTTGCTGATAAGCCAGTGACTAATTAACATAGCCTGCACTTAGGCTTCCCTAGTGACAATCAAAGAACAAAGGTCTTGGGAATGAGTAACAATCAAAGCTAAAGATAACAGCTGACTTCAGATCAATCTGATCTTTACCAGAATGCATTTGGCTGCAAAGACATGAAGTAACCCCTGTAATCCTTTAAGTGAGGTTACTCCAATCATACAGAGGCCATAAAAATAGCACTTGAAATTTAAGAGGTTTATGATGGCTAGAGCCCTACATGAAGAAACATCAAAAGAAAATGTTCAACTGTTAAGTCTGCTTCGGCTCAAGAGACCATTTAACAACTCTGGCACATCCTTCAAGCTGGGAAAATGCACTTCTTTTTCCTATCCCATACACAACCAGCTAACTCTCAGTTCTGCCTCTCCCTCTGTCCCCTCATCTTCACTAAATCCAAGTGATCTCCTCTTATACAACACTTAGGTCACTTACTTTCTTTTGAGTGTGGTGTTACACTCCACTCTATATATGATCAGCTCTTTGCTTTTTCTCCTTAATGTTCTGCTTTAACTATGCTGAATCCTAAAGCATATTCTATTTTGGGAGCATCCTAGCTTTTGACATGTTTATAAATTGGGTCCTCAGCAACCTGAAAGTAGAGTGATGGTTAGTGTTCAAGGCTGCAAATCAGCTTAGCTTGGTTGCTGATAAATATGACAAACACGTGTCTGCAACTAGTAACTTTTTCTTGCTAGAACATTTTTAAGGGTAAAAAAAGGAGATTTTAACACATCCAATTGAAAGTCTCTCCCAGACATATCTATATCTCCTTAACATACTGTTCTGGGGCTGCTAGTGTAGAAAGAACAGGGAGAACAATTTTAACCTTACTGAAATTGAGTAAATTGGATTGTGGCGGCTAAGTTCAAGTGAAAGCTTCTTGTAAATGAGGAGCTTACAACTATTTAGCTGGCAGAAAGCCATGTGATCTTACTCATCTAATTTGCAAGAGACTTTGAGATGGTGACAAATCCTACTGCCCTGGTGGCTGCACGTGTGCAGGTGCAGAATCACAGAGGTGCTCCAGTGCACAGCGAGGCATGAACAGCAAGAAGGGGAGACAAGATGCTGCTGCTCTCTTGTCAGTGATGCCACTTGCTCTCTGTGACAGTTCTGTGCCTGTAATGTCATATTTATCACCTTAATGTCAAAGAATCAGAAATATAGACTCAGTTGCCAGTGTGGTAGGTACTCTGCAAACACAGAACAAAAAGGCAATTTCTGCCTCTAACCCCAAGCCCGCCATCTAATAATAAGATACAACTCAGCAGGATGCAATCAGCTTAGTAGGAACATGTGGGATCCAGTGGAGACTTTATGCTCACTGTCAGAGGCAGGTTGCTCCAGCTACCAGCAGCCTGGCTAGCTGGCAACATTTTGGTGACATCATGGCTAAAGAGATTTCAATAAATGTTTGAGGGTACACAAAAGCATGTCTATGGAATTTCACTGACCACTCATGTTCTGTGAGGGCAAGATGAAGAAAGATGACATGTTTTAGGGTTCCAAACAAGTGGGTTGTGCCACACTGTGTTGAGAAGCATATTTTAATCCCTGTGAGAATGACTAGAAGACAAGAGCTAGACAGGGGTAGAGGTTTGAAGAGCTGGGAGTGAAAAGATGAGACAGAAAAGACATAAATGCCATGCAAGGAGAGGGAAAAGTGAAGGATCCAAATGGCATCAAAGGAAAATATTTTTCTAGAAGGATTTTGAATGAGACTAATAGATAGCAGGGATACTGGTAAAAACAACCTGTCAGACTGTGACATCTGGGCATGGAGACAGACATAATGGCAGGGGTGAAAGGCTAGCAGTGTTTCTCAAGTGAGCTGGAGAAAAAATGGAGAGATGGTGGGACAGATGGTAGCCCTGTTGACTCTGTGTTAGATATCACATGTGTATAAGCAGCTGATGACAGATTTGCATGTAAGTGAAAGGCAGGCCCAGGTGAGGGAGGGCACCATTTTTATGGACAGAGAGACAGAAGAGGTTGGGGACTCTTAGTTTCAGTCCAAATGCAATTCATAGTGAGTTTGGGAGAATATCTTACCCTCCTCTACACTCCCTGTTATTCAGCTACCTGTGTAAGACAAGGGTAGTGTTAATTGGGTGGTAAGAGATTTAATTGATAAATATACAGTGCCTGGAAACCTCTGCATGATTCTGTTGTTATCAAAGAGCAAAATATTATTTACCCAAATCTAGAAAATACATTCTCTTTTACAAGTTACTTTGGTGACTTCTAGACACCTGCTATTGCTTCATTGCAGGTAGAAGAAAAACCCTACCAAAACTAGGTCCATGAATTTCACGAAATTTTGCTTCTCCAAAGGAACAGCCTTGAAGACCATGTGGGGGTTGGAGATCTATTCACTTTCCATTCTGAAAGATACCTTAATCTAGCCAAACATCTCACAAGCATTAAGCCAAGAGGCTTGCAGTGGTTTCCCAGGTTACAGTTCATTAGTGTCTGTATCACACAAGGCCAGGGTACTATGGTAAGTACAATGCAGGTTTCATTGTTGCGTGGTACTGGTGGAGAACTCACTTCTCACACCAAAAATTAGACAGACCCTGGTACTTCAGGTGTTTTTAACTCCTGTTATGATGAGAGTTTTAGAAATGGCAGGGCTGGCATAAAGGACTGCACATAAAGGACTTTAAATCCACAGTTCACAGAGTAAGGTGCTGCTCTTTCAAGCTTATGGCATCTAACAGTCATGGTGATAAATGCCCACATGTGGGGAGGAACAATTTGCTAGTCACTCTGCTGGACTTTGCTTTCTAGAACATGCACACTGGTAGGTTTTCCAGCCACAGAGAAAAGGCCTGAGGATCCTATCCAAGGGTGCAATCACAGAAAATAAGCATCCTTAGCACTCTCCCAACTCTACTCCAAGGAAGTATCTCCTTTAACTGCATGTCAATGTGCTACTTATTGGTCATGGGGACACTGGGGAGATTTTCTGCATTTGTATGCATTTACAGCACCTTGAAAGTGGCTCCCAGTGGGAAAATGCAGTGTCTGCACAGGGCTCCAGCAGGCTCAGTGGTCACCTTGCACATGCAGCATTCCACACAAACAGAGCATTTTCCAAGGACCATCAGGCTAGGAGTTGGGACTGCTCATCTGCCACAATCAGTGCTTGTCATATTAACTCCTGCTGCTTCAGTGGTGCCTGCACTCTGCTCCCTGGGAGAGTCTCTCCAGCTGTCTTGTTCTGGCTCCTAAGGGCATGCAGCTTTGATGGTCAGTGTTTAATAGTGCCCAACATCACAGGCTCCAGCAGAGTCTTACCACAGATTAACAGAACTAACAGAAACAGGCAGGAGGGAAAGCATCTTCTGTGCTTGGTGCTATTTCAAAAGAACTGCATAGCAATTTACACCAAATATCTGGAGTCTGACCTCAGAGACATCAAAAACTAAGTTTCATAATGATTAGAAGCTACTGAATGAAAAAACAAGCCCGAAAAATGAAAACAGGCTTCCTCATTCCATTTTCCAATTGTCCTGAAAGGAGAAAAAGGGCTCTTTGTAGAAAGTCACTAAGAGTATATTCCCAGTTACTTTTCTGGATTTGGTGATGGATGGGACAGCTCACTGAAGAGGTTATTGGAACATTCAAACATCAGTTTCATAAGCCTATTATTACTGGAATCTGTGGGATAATTAATGCTTGCATGAGAAGTTAATGAAGGACAAAGATTCTTTACTGCTGATGGTCTCAGTAAAACAACTGTCTGGAACATATGAAAGAGCTATTGTCAGTAACAAATTACCATTACAGAGAGCCACATGAATATAAATCCTTCAGAAAAGGTGATATGCTCTTTATTTTGTAGCTCTTATTCTATCAGTGACCCTACTGTCCATGTGCATTATCTTTCTGATGCACTCATTTGGCTTCTTGGTGGGCGTCTGTACAGTTGAAGGTCTCATCATTCTGCAGCTCTGACAGAGTCCCATTTACCTGCCACCTAAGTCTTGTTCTTCTGTCTAAAAACTCCTCATCTCTTCTCAGTCCAATTTAACTGTCTTATGGATCCCTGAGCCAAATACTCAGATGTTAAGGCCAGCATTTTAAGCAATATTGATGTCATTGTTGTGGCACTGAACAAACAAATGTCATTTAGCCTTCACCTGTGCAACATGTTTCTGTACAGTGCTGCTAACTTGAGCTTCCATTTGTGTGGTAGCTTTTTCTCACTAGTGGCTGAGGGCCAGCAAATCTTTGGATACAAACTTGGAAGTAATATAACACATATCTAGTAAATTGACTGGACAAGAGCATGCATAAGTGCCTAAATTCTATCACGATTTGTGCTATCTAAAGGTAACAGGATAGAGAATTGTAGATCTTGTTAACACTGTTAACATCTACAGACAGGATCACGTTTGCTATTCACTTTAAAATGAAATTTGACCTACAAGCCAGATGTCACCAAAAACTACATTTTCAGTGCTCTTCGACTTCTCTCGAATATTTAAGAAATTGTTATATAAAACAGAATTGCTTTTCCTTCTGAGAAAAAAAATCATCTGAGTTCTACTTTGCTAGTTAATAAAATGATTTTCCATGTGGGCCATGATTATCTGGTTGGCTGAGTATGAGTTGATCCTCATCCCATCAGCTTGTGATTTTTCTGAGACTGTGCAAATCCCACACAAAAGCATAAAAACCTGTCCATTTTCCACTAGATTTAAGTTAGTTCAAGTTTGTAAAGCTGCTGAGGGAAAGGGAGCTCCTTGTGTATTTGGCTGCTTGGAAAGTTCTTGTAAATTGTTTACCCCTGCTGGTACTTGAAAACACTTGCAAGGAAAAAAAATTGATGTTTGGTTTTGCTCAAGATGTCTGTGCATTGCTTAGGCTTAAACCCTGAAAATGAATACTGGCCAGGGGAAATTTCCTTGAATGTGGTCTAAAGTAAGGAAAAATGGCTCATCCCACAAAACCTGGTCTGGTACTTTTAGTTATAGGTGACCCTTTATCCTTCTCATTCTTTTGGAATGGCAGTTCATGTGCAAACCTGGATTCTAGACCAAACCTTTACAGCATCACCTCTCTTGGTCATTCCTCACTGATCTTGCTAAGAGCAGGAGCCCATTCCTTGTTTACAGAGAGGTTATTTTCAGGTAATTACTTCAGAGTGGTTAAGTCAAGGAAGAAGTGTTCTTACTGAAGAGGAAGGGAAGGGCTGCAATGCTAATGTTTAATGTTGGCATCTTCAGCCAGCTGAGAGCACAAAATATGCCAACACAACCCCATAAGTATGGGGCATTCTTATATATAGCCAGGGGTAGCATCATAGCATGACTGTAGTTTTATTGGGATGGTTTTGAAAATATCTTCAGCATAATGGAGAGCAAAACTAGCTTGATATCTTGAGTAACCTTGAGGAGGAAGAAGGAGAAGAATTTTTTCTGTCCTGCAATGGATCTATTTCAGCTTGAGGGGCAAGATTCTGGTGACTTTTCTGCTGCAAACTTTATCAGCCTCATAATGGTCCCTGTGTATTTATATTGCTATAGACCAGTCTTTTTTGATATAAATGCCATAATTAAAAATTTAGTAGTATTGGACAGACAAGTATAGAAAACACACCAGTACTTGTGCAAATGCAAATAGCAGAGGCAACAAACTGAATATACAGGAAAACATGAAGACATGATGGTGAGCAATGGAGAGTGGAAAACATTTTGTGCTTTTAGTCACAGGCAACAATTGTTGCCGAGTTTGCAAATAAATAAAACGAAAAATAAATATCACTACACTAAAACAAAAATCCAGCAAATTCAAATGTGAGATTGGTTATGTCTATGACATGATAGAAGATAAATAGTTTTCAAACATCTGACTGGCCTTAACTGCAGAGGTCATACAGATACACAAGTCGAAATAGTGTAACATCAAAAGAGATAGCACATTTCCTTTATGATCAAGAGGAAAAACTGGATCAGCCAGCAAAAATGAGTCATGTAATAGAGAGGACTGAGTGTGGTAGATTTTGAACCACAATAAATATGGGCAGCTATCACATCAAAAGCAAGTGAAAGCAATCTCTGAGGAACGCTCAGACTCTCATGTGATCTCAGCAGAAAGATGTAGACATGAGGTTCTAGATTGCCAACAGAATAAAAACAACCTCAACACAATGGAGGGTGTCCTGCAATAACATAAAGACATGGAAGGACTTAGATGTAGTAATTATGTAAAGATGGACTGGACTGACACCATCATCAGTTCTCTATTAAAAACTTTACATGCCTTCCTTCAGGCAACTCTGACTCCTTTCTCTACAGGCAGTTCCACACAGCTCTGACTTATCTCTGCAAGTTCTCTTCTTCCTCCTGCATGACTGGCTAACCCCAACCTGTCTCTTACCCTGTCTTTCCCACACACAGCATCTTCTTACCTTATCTGTCCCTCACATGAGCACATGTCCCATCTTCCTCACAGCACAGCCAGCAGACTCCATCCCAAACTGCAGCACACTCTCAGTCTTCAGCTCCAGCTCCAACCCCTCTTTCATAGCATCCAACCTCATTAGGCAGGCAAGGCTGTCTCCACTACTCAGCAATCAGTACAGCTGTAATTCATTGGGAAAGATTGACTTCTGCACTACCCTTACAAGCTATTCTCCTACTCTTGGATTCAAAAATCTGTGGGGAGAAATTGAAAGCCCTTCAATGCTGCTAGGGGGAACCCAAAATATTTTTTGTAGACTGCAAATCTGCTCTGCATTACAAGAAAGAGAATGACAGGTGGGCAGACAGACAACTGTTGCCTTATCTAGAAGCAGCCTTCTAGTATAAAAAGGCAGCAACAGAAAATAAACTATGCAAACAATACAGACACTCCTTCACTGCTTTCTTGTGAAATATCAATGAACCAGTGAGACAAGCACAACATCTGTACAAATATAGCTGACTCTTCACACTCAGATAATTCTTTCAAATATACCTGCAAATCATCTAAATATTGATACTTAGAAATTTTCCACGTATGTTGGTACAACGGTACCTGGAAAAAGAGGGCAGTTCCTAAATTAAATAAGATTAGCACAGACCCACACAGAGATCTAACAAGCTAGTTGTGGATATCTGACACAATATTAAGGCATTATTAATTGCAAAAGGTGAATCAGAGAAAAACTACAAGAATGGGCAAAGCTCAACAGACAAAATTGCTAAGAGTTTCAAAGAGGTCTATAGAAAGAAAAGGGGCACTAAGTTGCTTCCAGGTAGAATATTTTGAATAGCTCTTGATAAAAGTAACCTGTCACAATGTCTGATACCATAGCTGGGATCTCAGCACTACTCCAGCTCATAAAAATGGAAGAGAGACACTTGCCAATCAGCAAACTCAAGAACTCTGAGTACTGTGAGGTCGTATAAGGGTCTAACTCTCTTGGGGCAAAAAGGGCAGACTTTTGTTTCATGAGGACATGAATATGTACAGTCAGGACAAGCATGAGACAAATTTCACAATGATGAAAGACAATGAAATATTCAAATCTTGAGATTTAAGCATCAGTTCTTAGAAAATATATAGATCTAACAGCTATTGGAGGGAGCATCCAAACCTGGACTGCAGTGGCAGGAACAACTGCCAGGGGAGACATGCCCTCTTTCCACAAGTAACTTCTCTTGAAAACTGTTTGATAATAAAGCATGAAAGAGCTACTGTTCTAAACTAAGAGGAAAACATTCTCTGTTGCTAAGGGGAGTGAGGGCTTAGTTAACTCAAACCTTTTTTCATAGTGGATACACATCTATATGAGTACAGAATATGCCTCGTGATGCACATTCATGGAATGATCACTATATGAATTGATTAACTCCTTTCATAGACACGATTCTCAAATTTAGTTTTGCTGTTTACATTCTAGTAAATGCCATTCCTGATTTCAGTGTGGGGAGGTGTTCCTTCTCTACCTTTTCAGCGCTGGATACTCTTAGCAACCCAGCATACAGTTTGGTGACAGCTGATAGGGGTTGCTTTCTGACTTTTTATGTGGCTGACATTTAGCCACTGGGCTATGCTTACTGGAGTTTCTTTAACACAGCCTTCATAGACACAGAAAATAATTTTTCTGTATTTTTTATTTTGTAAATATGCCAGTTTTAGGTAACAATTGAGCTCTTTCTGGGACAATGAAGTATCATCTGGTGTAGGGAAAAGTCAAATGCACCGGTACTGTGATAAATCTCCAAATATTTCTGGTTGTTAATCTTGGATTTTCAGTCCCAGGCAAAATGTACACACATAATAAATATAACTACAATGTAATGGCAACACTTGTCTTTTGCCTCCTCTGTACTGAGAAGTTTGAGGCTTAAAATAGTGAAGTGCATGGATAGTATTAGATCAACAGATGGTATACTGTTCTCATTTTGTAATCATACAACCCATATTTCCATGGACCTACCTACTGCCTGATAAATCAGCATGTGAATACAAAAGGTTAATCTGTTAGGCGTGCCCTGGTAATTGGAGAATTGTCAAGTGTTTTCTGCACTCCTGGGCACACTGCTGCCTGCCGATTATTTTCTAGTGTTATAAATGTATCTCTCTTTTACTCTTGCTGGAATGGAGAAACACAACAAAGACTGATGTGCCTGCTGAGGAGAATTACTTCTCTCTTACTGTTTATATATACACAACTGGGAAAGTCATGTTCCCCTCTTGCATCATAGTTGGTGATTTAGTGGTATATCCCATAAATGGGGTTCAGGTTTTAGGGGAATTTCTAAATTTCCTTTGAGGCACCTTCTAACATACAGACTCATGTTGTAAGTGTCCTAGCTTGTTCTTTTTTTTTTTTTTTTTTTTTTTTTGCATTAAAAATTCAATTCATTTTGTAAATCATTCACAATAGTGACTGCAGTGATTACACTGATTTAAGCACCTTTTTCAATTTAACTTTGCAGGATTTTCTATTCCTACTGTGTAAGCTCTGGAGCAGTTGTTCTGGTCCCCTTGTAGCTAAGCTTATCTCAGTGTGATTTCTGTTTCTTTGTTTCTGAAATATTACCTTTATTAAACTTTTGCTTTCTTAGATAAAATATGAAACGAGCATTGCAGAGGTGCATAGGGAAACCCACTGTATAAATAAGCAGTATCTTCTTATGAAGATATGAAAAAACTCTTTCTCTGGAAACTCCTCAGATACACAAAGAGAACAAAACTCTGCGGTTTCTCTCCATGCACATTGATTTTGCTGGGGTTTCTTCAAATAAAAAAAATGAAATTTCAATACTGGGTTTTTGCCCAGAAATATGTTCCCAAGGCTCTACATAAAGGTTTTCCTTAATTTCTAATTCTCTGAAATAGTCTTGTTATACAAAGGTAAAAAGTGCTCTGGGAAGGCTTAGTGAGGCATATTGTCTTTGATTTTTTCTGTTGGCCTGCACACAAGTTTATCTAATCAGATGGTGATTGAAGAAGCCTGGATCCATCACAGTTGTTAACATCTACTGAGGTTTGTGGAGTCCTTCCTTTTATCTCTCTTAGCTTGTCCTGAGACAGCAGTTTCCAAATTGATCCAAAGCCACTATTGCTGGAATAACTATAAAGAGTAGTTGAATAATGATCATTGGGCAGAATTCATTTGTTATTCTTATTATTTTCTGCACAGTCATCTCTTTTCTATGGCTCACTATGGTGTAAGGAAAAGATCTGATTCCTATTTAAAAAAAAAAAAAAAAAAAAAAATTGCAATGATTTTTCTAGGTTCTTATACATGTTCTGTGGCCCATTTTAGTTATAACTTTGTTAGGGTCCTGATCACAACAATTAGTACATTATACAATAGAAAACCAGTTTGAGTGCTGAGAGCTGTAATAGTTGGCTAACCGACAAGTGAATCCTCAGTTTTTATGTTCTTCAGAAATTTTGTACTGTAGGCCTGGGAGCCATTCAAAGTTTCAGTGTTTTGCTGTTAATGAGAGCTTTTTATGGTTTTATGGTTGTGTATACATAATGGTATGGGCCAAAGAAAATTATCAGCCTTGTTAGGGACTGAGTCCCATCTGTATTCTGCAGCCCAGAGCTCTCATTCTCTATTTGTCTTTTCTAAGAAAGTGTTTTAATTCCTACTGGAATTCCTACTGTGAAATCACTTTTGGAGAAACAGAGAAACTGATACTGATGCAGAGACTAATACATCTGCCTTGAGGCTATTCTTTGTTTTTCTGTTTTTTTTAAGCACAACCAGCCTAGCCAGAAATAAGATGATAGAAAAGGTAAAATGGTTTCTTAATACTTTATTTTTCATAAACAAACAAAATGTACTGATGAATCAAACTCCTCCAAGTGTCAGCATTTAAGCTAGTCACTAGCTATCTGGCATTAAAAACAAGTCTTTTTGAGACTCAATTTCTTCAACCTTGTTTTGCAACCTCCAGCACTAATTGGTGCTCAAGATACATGGTGGACTAGCTGGCTTTTACATTTGTTTTCAACAGCAAAGACTCTCTCTATCTTCAATAAATTATTTAGTCCTTTGTGTATATGGATGATCATTAATACTGATTCTTACTAAGCCTCTACATACACACACACATGCATATATAAAGTGTGCAATTGCTCTCATTTTACTTAATGGATTTATAGAGTGATCTATTGAGACATGACACTGTGTACATGTTGTAAATAATTCAAGAGTGAAAGGTGCTGCCTGAGCCTTCAGAATAAATATTGCACATCACCTAAAAATCAGACAGACATTTGATTTCACCTCTTTAACATTCCTCAGGTAGCAAGAGAGATATGACTGAGAAGTTTAAAAGTACTGCAGAGCTAGATCTAAAGTATTTTCTTTCCCTCCCTCCCTCAAAGTATGTTTCTCAGTGAAGTCTAAGACTAAAATATTTTACTTGCTAAAGAGCATTAAATTTTTAAAAGTGTGATGATGCCTTAGTACCTTTGAATTCAACAGAGAAATCATGAGTATTCATTCTAGCCAGATATTTTATTAAGGCAAGGAAAAGATTTTCAGTGTTTTGGGTTCTGTTGCAATGATTTCTGGTTAAGGCTTTTCCAACAGCCTGTGAGTAAGAAAAATAGCAGTTAGGACACCTACCTGTTGTAATTTTTGAAAATCACTGGTGAGCATGCAAATGCTTGGTGTCAGTTGGTCACAGGTGGCTCAGTGTGATCCCCTCCACAAAACTCTGACAGGGACAGCAAAGTGGTCTGGATTTCATGTAATTCTACTCACATGAATTGGTTCACCTGCCTGTTCAAATGTGGAAAGAGTATCAGGCCCTGAGCAAGATTTTTATTGTGTGTGTGTGACTTTTAAATATTTTTTTTCTGGATGACTGGCTCGCTCAGAGGTTTGATAACAAGCTGGAAGAGTTTTTTTCTAAGGACTTAGTCCAGGGTCCATCACTAGGGAAAGAGTGGTGTTTGTGCTTATTAGCTTCCTAACCAGCACAAACAGCACAGCAGTGCAAATCCCAAGCTGCATTCCCACCTCCAGCAAGCAGCATCACAGGATGTCTGCATGGCACTCACACAGCCATGGCACATGGCACAGCAGCCTGTGCCAGGCACAGGGCAAAAGGAGAGCAGAAGCAGCCTGGCTCTTGATGCTTCTGATCTCTTCTGGGGGGATAAAAAAAACTAAAACAAAACTGTGCCCTTTCACTTGATTTTCTTGGCTAAGCCTCTAGAGATTTTGTGGATTTGCTCTGCATATAATTTAAAAATTCATTAATTAGGGTTAATTTAAAAACTGAAAACAAATTTTCAGGCTAGATAAATCTTCCAGAATTCTTGCCATTTAAAAAAAAAATATTAGAATTTGGAAGGCTGACATAAGAATCAGTTATACAATAGCTTGCTGTGAAACATTCACCTCAATGATCTGATTTATTTCCAGCTTATCAACCATCTTGATAGCTTGGGCAGGAAAATTACAATAGATTTTCAACAGTTAGAACAAAGTATTGTATGAAACAGAGCCCCACCTCTCTTCTTCTCTTTTTCATAGTGTCATATGCCAACAGCATAACCAATTCTGTGAGACTCCATCAGTCCCAAGGCTAAATTCAACTTTTTAAAATGATTGTGAAAGGGACAGCAGATCACTTTTCTCCAGATAAACATTTATTTAGCTGTATTTTTATGCTATTATTGAAGATGTGTATGCATAGAAATAATTGTATGAATATTTTTTTTCAAAAGCTGTGGTGTGAATATATTATATGATGATCATTACAACCTGTCTGGTGCTCTGCCAGCCAGCTGTGAATTGGCCTGGCTGTTTGCTTCCATGTGCCTCCATGTGCTGGGTGTGGGTAGGATGGGTTCCTCAGGGGTTGCTGGTAGCAAGGTCTCCCCAGTGTTCCAAGCCTCAGTACACAGTTATCCCAAGATCCACTCACAGCTGGCTGAGGCTTTGGGCTGTGTGGAGATCTCATTTACCATCTGACCCTCTGTGCAGCCCTGTAGGAGAAAGGCACTTTCAATTCTGCATGGTCAAATCAGAGTTTCAGGCTTGCAGCATCTGATCTGCCCTCCTTCACCTCAGAGTTTCCCTGATGTGCAGTGGCAGCTGTTTACCTGCACAGAAAACACTGACAAGTCTCTCAGCAAGAAACTCCACCAGTAACTCTTTCATCTTCTTGTGGATCTCTATGAAGAAGAAAAACATTGTTTTAAGGAGAAGAACTTTGGAGGAACTGAAAGTCAGTAAAAACCTCAGTTGATTCCAGGCAACACTAAAGGTGACATTTTCAGCATGTTCTGGCACCTTTCCTGGAGCAGAGAGATCTGGAGTGGATGCTTTAGGCCACCCTGGGCACCAACATCCAGGTGCTCAGAGTGCAGGTCAAACCAGAGCTGGTGGATTGCTAGAGGTGCATCCCCACAGTCTGAAATTATGAAATTTTACTAGTGGCCACTGACGGTAGGAATTATTCTTTTTTTAATCATCAAGACAATTTCCAAGCACTAGGAAGAGGTTTAAACATTTCCCAGGACACCTCCTTTGCCCACAAAAGAAAATATGATGGTCTTAAACATGGTTTAAAAGGCTATGAAGTAAAACAAGTCTCCAATGCTTTGTTTCTGAATCTGTTCTGAACAGAGTATCTTGAACGGAATATTTAAACATATTAAGTGTTTCTGTGGTCAATTTGCTGATGCCTGAAGTGAATATGATATTCATTACAAAGGTTTATTTGAGTTTTCTTGCCCAGAACACAGTTGAAACATTGGAGTTTCCTTTGTAACCTTCACTACAGGCAACACATAGTTCAGTATAGCTAAGGCTGAGTAAAATCACAGGGAAAGGTTTTATGATGTGAGCACAGGCAAAAGCCCTGAGTTGTTCCTTCCCATGCTTGAGAGAGGTAATTATGGTATTTCAGGATATATAGTGACAGATGGACAAAGGTGTGCTTTTATATTTATCCGTAAGTATAATTTAATACCCATTTCTGAGCAAAATTGCTCCGTGTATTCATTTGCATAATGGGAAGGGCCTTGACATATCTAGCTGCATTTATTATTCCAGTAACACTAATCTTTTTCCCATGGTCTGATTAGACTTTGCAAGTGTCTTGTATCACAGCCCTCCAATGCTCACACTGCTATTAGGAGGGAGTTTTGATTTGTTTGAGGAAGCTGGTGTTGCTGACCCTTGCTGATTAAGTAACTCCAGTGGTCATCTCCACAGGGTGATATTATCTCTTGTGTCAGAAAAGACCAGCTACTGAAAAGTTTGAATAAGGGAAGTTTTGTTTTCTTGTCACATGCAAAAAAGGTGAACTGTTCTCACTCAGAAGAAAGCAATAAGGGCAAACATATGCTCAGCAACAGCCCAATTAATTATCCATTTTATAATTTCGAGTTGCCCCAAAGCATGTCTCTGGTTTTACTGATAGATGACTTACTTTTATGTTGAGCTGCTCCCTCACTCCATTGTTTCCATGGTAACACCTCTGAAACATTGCTTCTTTCTGAGGAGATGAAACGTAAAGTGGCTGGAATATCTGAGTGTTTAAATATTAAATGAAAACAACAGAAAAACGGTGGAGTGAGTCAGACATTATGGGCAGGTGACACCCACAATATCTGCTAGTGAATTGGGCTATGGAGTAGCACTGCCTTTACTGCTCTGCTGCTACAAGCTGAAAGCAGCAATCAGCTCTTAGGAGTTGTCCTGAACCTGGGCTATCCTGAGGCCAAGAAGCAGATGAGCACACTTATGACCAAGCCTAGCTAAAAGATGCTGCAGCTAAACTCTGTAAGGAGTTAGGAACAGCAAAAAAGTTCATTTACAGGAGTGCTGCATTTCTTATTTGCCAGTGATAAACATTTCTTGTTAAAATTGGCAATAGCTACAAATTTTCTTGGTATTTTGCTGTAAAATCTGTTAGGAAGCTAACATGGAAATACTGTAAAAAGCACTCCTGTCAATGTTTGAAAATACACCATGAGCTTTGACCGTGTTTTTACACTAATGGTAGCAAACATCAGTTATCTGGGTTTGGAGGGGGCTGTGCTGCAGATGTGGCCATTTTTGTAAACTTAAAGGGAATTTCTATGGAGGATTCTTAATGTGCTGCAGCTACAGTGATGTCTCTCTCCTGCTAGACCAGCCCTTTTCAAATTCACAGTACAAGGCTTGATCCTCAAAGCAGACCTGGTGGTGCTCATTTCCCCAGCCTAGTTTGTTTCACTCACCCTTCTGATCCACTTTGATTCGGGTTCCCTCTGCCTGCTCCCACCAATGACTGTGCCCAGCCCACTGGCTTAGACCCTGTTCTAATCTCCTCTTCTTGTGTACCAAAGCTCTCCCTTCCCTCCCTTAAATGCCTTCTTAGACAAAAACCTTTCTCCTTGCTGTCCTGAACCTGAATTTCAAACCAGCCTTCTCAGTCCTCTCCTCTCTTGTCTGAACATAATGGGGTGCAAATTAACCCCCTTTCTTATCTTTTCCACAGGAGACAACATGAAACAGCAATGAAATAAATGCCCTGAATTCCTCATATAAAACACTCCACTGAGCAGTATTCCCGCTCACTTGATTTCTCTGACTGCCATTCCCTCTAGACTATAATTTTGATTTTATACACTGAATTTATCTTCCCTAGGACAAGGTTGTTTTCTTGCTACTGCCTGAAAGAACCTGATTTCTACTAACTTTACAGAAATAAAGGGTAAGAATATTCTTCCCCTTCTTTGACTGAGAGTTACTATTCCTTTTAGCTTCAACATTAGAGATTTTCAACAGAATAAACATTTGTTTTTGAAAATCTGTGGTCATATGAAGAGGAAAATTCCCAGAACTACCCAAGCTCTGCTCACTAGCCGTGTTAAAAAAAGATGCCAGCCAAAGTAGGAGGTGTAAATTTTCTTAACATTTTTCACCATAATTTTATTTTAAAAGCTTTGATAGGCAGTCAAACAGCAATTTCAGTACAAAAATGGGTATTTAGTTTCAGAACAAGCCCACTCAACATTAGGGAGAGTTGGTGTTGCCTTAGGAAAAGGGAATTAACAAGATAATTTTTACAGGTTCCTTCAAGCATGTGTTCCACAAGTCACCAAATAAAGACAGTTCTCACCTTTCCAACACTGTTGTTTCAAGGACATCAGCCATCAAGATACATGCCCCTGCACTTGTATATACAGCATTTGGCAGTTGGTTTTTTCCATATTCACTAAAGATAAATACTTGCTCTTCTCTTTCTAATCTAATGAGGGAAAGGAGCTGCCCTGTTGAATCTCTCCCAGCTACCCCAACAGGAATATCACTGGACCTCTCTGGCCTCAGGCTTTCAAGCACTGACACTGTCTGAAGCTTTTTTTGGTGAGAGAATTCTCCAAATACACAGGAAGATTCCTCCTGTGTATCCATAAGATCACAGCAGCCTGTGGTTTGGGCCAGCAACATAACTGTTGAAAATTTTTGTCACTGTAATGAATCAATTTTTTCTTATTTAATAATCCTTCTCATTCTGAGGGATTAGCAAAGGGTTTTGGAAAGAATTCCCAGTAGGTATGAAAGCTGAACAAAAGTGACTGAGGGGTATGAAGATGTCTCCTCAGTAGCTGTTTTGAATTTTACTTATCTCAGACCTATAAAACTTACCAGAAAGGAAAAAAAAAAAAAAAAAAAAAAAAAAAAAAAAAAAAAAAAAAAAAAAGAATTACAAATAATAAAAAAAAAAAAAAGAGAACATTTTATGGAGCTAAATTCCATTTCTTTATCAGGGAATGGAATGAGATTATGAAGACCAAACAAATGTGTTGTATACTGATGGAAAGAAGTGCTGAGATTAGCCCCAGTCCCTTGTGTTTAGAGTGATGTCAGCTAACCTCATTCTTC
Organism: Erithacus rubecula; assembly: GCF_903797595.1. Classification (NCBI taxonomy): domain Eukaryota; kingdom Metazoa; phylum Chordata; class Aves; order Passeriformes; family Muscicapidae; genus Erithacus; species Erithacus rubecula. Next base: position 45,214,536 of record NC_136688.1, read on the forward strand.
AGAGTTAAGGGTAAGCACAGTCAAACCTCCCCAATCCTCTGGGAGTAAGGCTTAGAATCAATACTGAGCTTGAACCCATGTGTAGATTTGAAGAGGAGAAAAGAATTCTGTTTACAGAGAGAGGAAGAAATTAAAAATTTGCACTGAGTCTAGAAAATCAAGAAGTGAGGAGCAAGGTCGTGTTGCTAACAAAGGGAAAGTATAAGGGAAGCAGAAAAATAGGAAGAAGAGAAAGTGACTGAGAGCAGAGAGGAATAGAAAACCATGAAAACATAGTAAAGTTAATTGATGCTGGAATTCACTAGAGACAGCAAACTTGAGAAAGTGAGAAAGACAATGTGTATGGGGAGCATATGCTGTGTAACAGTCCCTGCAATTTAAGCCCCATTTCAGTATGGCTTTATGCACGTGCATGAGTTCTTCAAATCTGGCAAGGATTTGGTCAGATCTCTATATCCCTGAGAAATCTAGAGGGCTTTAAACATAGATACTGTGATGAATTTGGAGGGATTAGATAATATTGATCTAATATTTTTTTAATAAATATTGAGGTTTTTCTAACAAAATCCCTTTTTTAGCCAGATGTTGATTGAAACCTTATGAGGAGAAGAACACATTGAATACCACTGATATGCATAATGTCTCTCCTGTCCTGCAAGATGACATTTTGGTGGGCTTGGAGAAATGAAGACAGACAGTGTACCTTAACTAAAATATGTTAACAGCACATGTGGCAGACAGAGTCAACTGATCTTATTTTCTTGTACTTTAGAGATCACATCAAGTGTATAGATCTGGTTGGTACCATTTGTACTTACTGTATGGCAGGAATGCATCAGCTTTCCCTCTTTCCTGTGCTTATGGGAGGTTGCTCATGGCATCAAAGGTATGAGAAACTCTTGCTTGTAGCATCTCTGCATACTGTGGTTAAACTCCCAAGTAGGGTGTGAGTGTGTGGGTCCTAGCTAAGTGTTGAATGTGGGGTGTAACCACAGATGCTCATCAGAAATGCAAAGTAGAATTACCCAAGATCATTAAAGAAAAAACAGCAGTTGAAAAACTGCATGACATAAAGCACAAGGGAAAAGTTGGGTAAGTGAAAGGAAAATGTGGTTCCATGTTACAAGGTGAGACTGACTTCATAGCATTTAAATTTCAGCTCACAGTTCAGTTATTTACAGCCTTGAAAGCAAAACAAAGGTCTGAGTTAAACTACAGAAATAACTCTTAATTAAGGAATACTTCTGCCTTTGAAGCATGCAGAAGTACTATGTGATAACACAAGTGGCAACTCTCTACTAGAACTGGGAGATAAAAATCTGAGAATGCATAGAAAGACATGCAGGATCTCAGCACATGGTTGAGTCCTGAGTACTACAGCTGGAGCTTCTCTGAAATATAGTGGTCACAGAGGCTCTGGCTGAACCCACAGTACTGATGCCAACAATGGATCTGCTTTCAACATTTCAAGTATGGTTCAGCAAAGTGCTTAAAGAACCATCTTGTTCTATATATACACCTAAGGAGGCAGGGTGCCTGGTGTTACAGTTCAAAAGTTAACTTTGATTTGCTTTCTGCACGCTTGTCATATTTGTGTGCCCTCTTTTGCCAGGGACTAGGTCCTAAATAAATACAGGATTGCTTCTTCCTTGACAGTCAGGTGATTATGGCCAGGGCCAAATTAGTTTCTCTCCATGGTTTCCTTGTAAGAACTACTTGGGCCAACTAGCAAAGGCAGTATCCCAATCTCTTTTTTTCACCAATGCCTTTCCTCTCAGTTAAATTTTTATGGCTTATGGGAGATTTTTGGGTCCTTTTTTAAGGGAATAATTTGGGCTTTTCTTTGCTGTTACCTCTTGACCTTGCAGAGGGGTTATATTGGGATGCTGGTTGAATCAGGCAGAAAAGTCAGATTTGAAAAGGCTCCTAGGGCTGGTTGGGTACCTGCCACAAACAATCACCTTCTAATCATCCAGAGCTTGCCAGCTCTTCTGTGCTGGAACAGTCTTCATGGCCAACTACCAGGGCCTCAGCTTCCAGTAACCATACCATGTTGCTGCCTTTTCTGCTCCTTTTAGGGACTGCCATAGAAAATTAATCCAAACATACTTCTCCTTCAGCTCTCAGCATCATCAATATTTTCTTCTCAGATGAGCTGCTTTCATGGATCTCCTGTGAGACACTTCTCTAATTCCAAAGCCTTTTGGCTGTTTCTCAGTTCAAGATACTAATTGTGCTTGAGATGAAAAACAAGCACATTTGGCAGTGCTAGATGAAACTAACATTAGTATGTGCTTCTAGTGAGACATTTTGGCGTAGGACATACACAGAAGTTAAATTATCACAATAATAATAAGAAAGAAGATTTGTGTCTTGTGTTTGTCTTAAAGACAACAAGTGCTTTTTAATATTTTCTTCCTCTACACTTTTTTTGGATGATATTTCTCAAATACCTTTAATTTTCAAAATGTAATTCTTTCAGCAATCCTAGACCTAGTCTGGAAAACATTTTGTTCTGATTATACTGGAAACAGAACATCTGAGGTATCACCAAACCACTCACTGTGAAAGCATCACTCAGAAAGTCATGTGTGTCTTACTCCTTTTTTTTTTTTTTTTTTTGAGACTATTAATGGAAGGCTTCACTGAATTTATATACACTTGTTCTGCTTACAGTAAGAGATAGCAATAATTTAAATTTTAAAAAATAAATGCAAATTTCTCTAATGTCACCTTATGCAGAAAGCACTTGCTTCTTTTTTGCTCCTAACACTATATCTCTGTACCCTCATACACAGCATGGATGTCTTAAATCAGATGAAAGTGTTGGGACATCATTCCAGTAACAACCTCCATGTGAGTGGCTCAAATATATTCAAATAGACCCTCCTGGTGAGAGGTAACTGGAGCTGAATTCTGCAGCACACCTTTTCCTTTGAGACATCCTACACAAAGAGTTACCTGACACATTTCTCAAAGAACCCTCAGCAAAATAAAAGTGATTTGGAATTCTGTTCTGAAAGTTTAGTATTCAAGAACAATTTTGAGGCTGCCCTCTGATCACCAGACTGATTAAAAATGCTAATCAGAAGCTTGTATGATTAGGAGATTAGTACTGTCTGAACTTTGATCTGCCTCATTTGTGTACACAAGAAAGGGAGAGACACACCATCACTCTGAGAACTGCTTTCATGGGTAGCAGATTTCCCCTCTGCTCTGAAGGAATTCACAAAAGCACTCCACTGTTTTTGGTTCTTGTTTCCTGCTTTCAGTAGTTCACAGGGAAGGCCTCAGGGTTTCTATAGTCACTAACTGTTACCTCTAAACCAGACAACTTTATAACAGCCAAAAAAAGGCAAAACCTCTATGTCAAAACAGGCAATATTATAATTGCATTCCTGTTACTAACCATGTGCTTTGGTTTGATCCATGTGATGTTCATAGGATCCGACAGAATTAATGAAAATCCCTCACATGTGAAACTCAGGACCTCTAACAATGGGTCACTTCCACAGTCCTGTGTAAACAACATATTGACACAAACATGGAGTATCTGTGAATGACAGCCTCAACTCCAGACCCAAATTTACCTCAATTGTGGCAAACTTGTCATTGCATGTCTTAATTTCAGTACCTCTTCAGATGAGGAGTGCCATGGCTTTGAAAATGTCTTCAGTGTAAAGAGTAAATAAGTGAATAAACACAGTAAACATAAAAATCACAAGCAACTTTCATCAGTTGTGGGAAGAGAACCAACCATTAGAACAGCATCTTTGAAGCCTTTATAAGTGAAGAATGGTCAGGCATTGGAACAAGCTGCCCTGAGAAGTGGTGAAATCACAAGCCCTGGAAGTGTTCAAAAAATGTGTAGAGGTGGCACTAGGGTACATGGTTTAGTCATGAATGTGTCATTGCTGGGTTAATTGTTGAAACTGATGATCTTACAGGCCTTTTACAACCTTAATGATTCTATTATTCTAAGCAGATTATAAACTTATTTTGCTGAAAACAACAAATCTCTGCAATTCCCTCCAGTGTTACCATCCTTCTATTGCTAGATAAAATCTTCATACAGAAAATTACAGTCTTGTCAGCACTGCAACTCTCATTCAACACACAAAAAGGACATGGCAGACTAATATTTGCATTGCCACTTTGAGTGGATGGGGAGGCTTTAGTCCCAGACAAGAGGGGATGGAAAGCCATGTGAAGAATTAGCTCCCATCTATTACAACAGATGACAGGGTATAAAGTGCATCTCTACTGACATGGCCAACCAACACCTTCACTGGAACTTCAAGGCCTTCAATGAAAAAAAACCAAGTCCACTATAAATAAAATACCAATCTAAAGACCTTCTGTTGCCTTTATCCACCTTGCATTGCCTCTGTGTCTAATTAGCCTGTAAATTCTTTTGGTCAGGGATAGCTTTCAGTGTTCTGGGTTCAACTTTGAGATTTCCTGCCTGGCCATGGAGAGAAATTAAAAGACATAACCTGGTTTGTGATCTTCTCTATTACCTTTTTTTTTATGGTAGGCAAGAGCTCTCAGAGTTACTTTTCCTCTCTCAGCACCTATAAATGGGATGAAAGATAGGAGACTGGAGCATGTCTCAGTGCCATTCTTCTGACATGCAGTTGTTTTCCTGCTTTAATGCAAACCAGAAAGTCAAAAGCCCACCAGAGCCTAGGTGCCCCTGGAGCTTGGACAGTTAAGACACAGTTTCTGTAGCTATGTGCATGTAAAGCAGCAACAATGTTAACAGCACTGTTCCTCTTTGTTTCTCCAGCTTGAATAACGCACTTGAGACAACTGGCAGTCTTCAGGATGAATCCAGAGCAATTTCACATGCATGTGTACCAGAACATCCTGAGCACTGTGCTTCTGTGTCTTATTGCAGTGGACAGAATTCACAAGCAAAACTAGAAAATACATTTGAACCATGGGAAAACAGAGGATTGTTGATATTTTATTTGCGATTATTTGTTTATATAGGCTATTTGTATTATAATTATGAAACCACGACAATTCCAGATACGTGCTGTATGTTCTGAAGAATATATACAAAGATCCAAAGGGAATCACCTGAAAGGCTTTCTGTCGTAAGCCAAATGCTGTATCAAAAAGAAGATCAGATGAGTTAATCCCCTTTTGCCTACATGTGCTTCCTCATGCATTTCTGGGAGGAATACAGAAGCGATGCGCGTGCTGTAGGAGGAAGTTCTCACCACTCGTTGGCTAACAGAAACCACTTAATTAATGTAAACATAGAAATTTAGTTAAAAAAAGAAATGAAATCTCGGTGGCACAGCCTGCAACTAACCAGCCACCATTTCACAAAACGGGTAATTAATTTGTCATGCTAAGCACCAGGCGTTCGCCGCAGTGCAAACTGCGCGCAGAAGGGCCATTCTCCCCATGGAAGCCCGTCTCGAAACCCATCTTCTGAGACAGGCGGGAGAGCCCCGAACCACCGGCGCTCCCCGCCAGCCCCGGGGCGCCGCAGCCCCTCAGGAGACCCGGCCCGGCCCCGGCGGCCCCTCCGCACCTACCGCTGCCCGCTCCCCTCCGCGCACGGACGGCAAGCGCGCACCGAGAGCGGGGCATTCCTGCGCCTTTAGGGAAAGGATTAATTTCGCCCGTTAATTCCTTCCCCCCGGCCCGGAGGTGGGGGAGAGCACATGCGCGTTGCCATGGGTGCCGGAGCAGCACCCAGAAAGTTGCGGGAGAGGGGCGGGGAGAAGGGGCCGAGCCGCCCGCCGGGGCTGAGTGCCCGCCCGGCGCCGCGCTGACAGCCCGCGGGCAGCCGCTCTCGCCGCGGCGGCTGAGTCGCCCACCTGCCGCCTACGGCTGCCGGCGGGGGAGGGAGGGAGGGAGGAAGGGGATAAACTTCGAACTTGGCCGGGCGGGCAGAGAGCCGCATGGATGTGTCCGCGGCTCGGCGCTGACTCGCAGCCCGCGGCGGCCGCTGCCCGAGGAGCGCGGGGCGCCGCCGCGCCGCTCCCTCCGCCGGCCATGGGGCGCGGGGCTCGGCCCGGGCCCTGAGCGCCGCCCGCCCCCCGCTCCGGGCTGCCGTGCATCCCCGCCCGCCGCCACCTGCCTCTGCCTCCGCCGCGCCGCTGCCGACCTGAGCGAGGCCCTGGGCACCGGCTTCTCTTCGCGCTGCAGCCCGCCCGGCATGGAGCCGTCCGCGGGCAGCCGCCGGCAGTGATCCCCGCTCTCCCACCGACCCACTGGCCGCCCCCTCGGCGCCCGCGCTCGCTCCGATGGAGCTGGAGGAAACGCCGCTCGCCCCTCCGAAGACCATGCTGCTTATGCTGAGGAAAGTTCGCAAGAGGCGGGAGATGCTGCTGCAGCAGCTGGGCTTCATCTGCGCCATCCTCTTCTTCGCCTGGTGCATGTCCAGCCTGCTCTCCAGAGCGGGTGAGTGCCGGGGCCGGCCGGGCGGCTGGGGCTGCCCGTCCCGGGGCTGCCGGCTTTCGGCGGGGTCCAGCGGCGGTGGCTGCTCCCGTTTGGGGTTTTCTAGCGGAGATGCTCCGGCGTGCGGCGGGGCGGGGGACAGCGCGGGTTCCTCGGGAGAAAGCCCCGCGCCGGGCAGAGGGGGAAGCTGAGCTCTCGGCTCGGGAACCGGCCGGGCATCACGGGGCAGCTCTGTGCCTGGGAGCTCCCTGGAGGAGTTTCCCCCTGCTGCTGCACCGGAGTGGAGTTCCCTCCAGCCGCCTCTGGTCCCCTCCGCAACTTCGGGCTGCCTTCCCTTCTGTCCTTAGGTTGTAAATCTCCATCAGCTATAGCTTCTGCTTTCTTCAATCTCACACGTATCCCCAACACCTCTCCCCTCATTACAGTATAGATCTGAGAGAAAATTCTGCATTTTAGGCTAGGAAAGGTGCTAATCTTACATTTTGTAGAGAGAGTATTATAAGAGAATCTTTTGCATCATTTGTGCGTCTGCTGTATTGGTAAACTGATGCATTTCGAATTAACCATATCATTCCCATTTGTTCCTCTGCCTGCTGGCACAGTTTGGGCTGTAAGTGTGCAGCTTCAGGCCCTCATCCTACAATATGCTTCACATCCCTCAAATACAAAGTCTGAGGTTGCTGGGACAGCACTTGTGTCTCTAGGTAGGGCTGCCAGCAGTCCATGGATATATAAAAACAAAATCGACTAAGCTCATCACTAAGCATCCAGGTTTAATATAAGAAACTCAGATTTCAGCACATTTAGGCTGGGTCATCTACTTAAATTAAAGCTGGAGTTCAAGTGTGTGCTTTAGGGAAGAAAAATCTGCTGGAACTTGTCATAGTTTGTAATGCTCTTGTGCTCAAATTATTGCCTGGCTTGTTTGAGCTGTATCTAGGATGGCAACAAGCCATCTAGATAAGAATTTGGTGTCTTAGACCATATTAGCATATTGCTCATCTTAAAACTTTCAACTTGTTTTTTTCAATTTGGAAATAAGTAATAGGGGTATGAATATGTTTGCATAGCTTGAGGGGTCTTTTTGTTGCAGTTGTTGTTTTCCACAACTTTTTTAGGTTTTCATGAAAAATGTCATGACTAATGAAAGTTTTTAATCTCCTGGGTTATCAGCTAAATCCCTCATAACCTAATTTTTGATGGTATGCTGCATCAGGTAGGGTTTTTTTTTTCAGCTGGCTAATTTACAGTACATATTATCCATAAACACTGACCATCTGTTGGCTGTGTTTCTTATAATTGTGGCTCAGAATATTTTACTCTGGAAAAACTAACTTCTGAACAAGATTTCTCTTTCTAGGAGTCACTAGGAAAACACAGACATTACATGATGACAGTATAAACTCTAAAATTGGCCAAGGAAGAGTTTTTCTTGTTATTACAATATGTTAATTTGAAATAGGTAAGATTGAGGTGGAAGTGATTTGATTAAGAGGTTCTTTCTTTGGTTATTATGATTGCATATGGTACATGATGTCACAAGTGCTCCTGTACATTGTTTAACAGGTTTTGTTGAGAATGATTCTGGAATATGCATTTTGGCAAAAGCTTCATTGACTTCTGAAAAAGTTTTTATTTTTTTAAGACTTATGAGACTTCACTGTGGTTTCCGTTTTCTTTGACAAGTTATGAATGGCTTGATATTATTAAGCATACCCAAAACTGAAAAGTTCAGAATAAACTAAAATGTAACTGGAACATATCCATATGCATTTTTATTTTTTCATGAAAGCAGTAATGTAATATGTGCAAGTACAGATGACTAAATGGAAGTGTGATTTTTGCTCATGTCAGCATAGCTAGGCTGGTTTCATCTATAGGAGCTGCAAGTGTTGACTTTCACAGGTACAGGCTTCAGCATTTGCTTGGTGCAGAATATTTTCCTGCTGTGGGTCACAGCCAAAAGTTCTGATAGTTCTGATAGCTTGGAACATGCCAACAGCTCAGATATGGTGCCTATGCACCCTTTGGAGCTAGGAGCACCTAGCACGTGTCTGTTTGCACGTGCTCCACCACGTAAAATCCACCTTGGATTTTACCCCATTTGCATTCTGATGGTCTGTCCATGCTCCTTGCTAGTGGGCACGTGTAGTCCAGCAGGGATTATGCAGGAAAAAATTGGTGCTAGTGGGCATAATGTCTTTTCATTTAATACAGGCCAAGAATTAGCTGTTCCAGACAGAAGCATTGTATCAGGAATGTGGAGGAATAGAAGGTTGATGGCATCACCTAATGAGACACATGAAGAGAAGAACTGTACAGAGCCAGGTAAGATGGGAAAATTTTGTTATGTCCTATAAACTCTTGAGATGTATTATTGGGTAGTTTTGTCATGAGCAAGCTGCAGTGGTGTGCAAACATCAGTGTTAAACTTAACAAACCCCAACAAACCAGGACTGTTCTGTGTAGAAATAAGGTTTATTGTGTTACATAATGATAGGGTTTTATGTATTAAAGGCAAAAGGTAATGTCCAGGTAAAGAAATGTTTTGGGGTCATTGTGAGAGTAGTGCCAACAATTTGATTTCTGTGGTTATTCATTTATGTTCAGCTGATGTGTGTATGTTGCACAAGTCATGAGAAGTGCGCTCCTCTTAAAACTATGGGGAGTGAAATATGCTCTATTTCAGATGACATCTGAGCTCAGTGATTTATGTTCATTACCATTACACAGTTATCGTGGTTTGCTAGTTTAGTGATAAACTATGTATACAGAGTAGGAATTTATGTTGTGTAGAGGGGATTGATGAGGTAAGTGATATGGAGACCCTGGAATCCATTTTACTTCAGGATGTCTATCTTGGCCAAGCAAAAAGAATTGATTGAGGGCAGGAATAGATGATGCATTTTAGTATCCCTGTTAGTCCACAATGCTTTCATCTTCCCATCTGTCTTTCCAGTGTGTATTTCCTTTCTCTCTCTCTCCTTGCCTCTCTGTGGTTTATGGTGTGTGGGAGATAAGACATTTTGCCAGTGGCACTAGCCAAGTTAATTTAAAGTTCAGATTTATTTTTTTTAATGTGACTCTTTGATCAACTCTGTGATAGCAATGGAGTGTGTGCCTTCTCTCCAGCAGTGTCAGCATGAGTTCTAGGATACTGTCAGCCCCAGGCACTAGGGGAGTTTGGAGCAGTATTCCTGCCCTCACTTATGTATTTGTTGTAGTACTGAGATGCCAGTTATGTAGATTGAAGATCACTACTGTGCTTATACACTCCTGAGAGAGAAGTGGAAGAACATAGCTCAAAGTATGTGGGTCCAAAAGTTGTAACTGTATCCTTTTGATGTCCAAGAGTTTCCCCATGCTTTTGTTAAGAACTTTGTGGGTTGGTTTGCTGTGTTCTGCATCTGTAACCTTATGATGCTCTTGATTTGTCTGTCAAAGTTGTTCACAAACAAGAAAGAACACAAAAAAGACCTTTTGGAGACGCATAATGATTCTTGATGAATAGTCAGTAAATACTATTCTTTCCCACACCTCTTTCATTTTCCTCCAATATGTGGATGCATCAATGTGATCATGTCTGAGCACATACTTGACAGCACACTTGGAGTCAAGGCAATGGAGGCCACAAAATTTAAGATGCTGAATCAAAAAAGCACCTGTCAAAGTTCTGATGGAGACTTCCATTTAGCATGAGCAAGAACTTTTTCACAATGATATGAGAAAATAACCAAGGCAAAAACATGCTTGCATTTCAGTTGGAATTTCAGAAACAATACTGACTTCTTCACATGTTTAAAACAAATAGTTCAGCTTCCTCCAGTCATAAGATTAGTTTAAGAATAATTGGAATAAATACAGCTGGGTCATTTTGATGTGCTTTCTGAAATTCAGGTCTCTGAAGTGCCCTTTTTTTCTGTAACCACAAGAGATGAACACAAGGGAGTCCCAAATATACCTCAGGATGTTGTAGTTTTAAGAAAAATATCACAAGACTTGCATTAAATTCATAATTTCTAGGCACAGAAATGGTGCTAGCCTTTCTTTTAAAAAGTGTTTCTTCAGTTAGAACACAGATTTGCAGATCAAGTCTGTCACAGGATTGCAGTTGCAGCATTTTTAATCACTTCCTGTTATTCTGCAGTTATGTTCTGCTTATCACTGTGTATCTTCTGCAGCTGAAAGAGGAATTGACATGCTGTAGTAGTGACTAGATATGAGCTGCAAATAAAGGGAACATCTGAAAATAGCTAAAGTTGATGTTTGTGGGGCAGGAATGAGTCCATAAGAACCCATTATTGTTACTGCTCAGTGACAACTTCTGTAGGTTTGGGATAATATTCATTGTTGTCTGTTTTTTGTTGTTTTGTTTTTAGTGTATTATCTATTTTTTTTTTCAGTTTTTTTTTTGGTAGCCAGGGATTTAGATTTGTCATGTAATGAGAAAGTAGCAATGGTTGAACACCTATCAAAAAGGAGCAAGTAATATAGCTCATCTGGGAATGTAGCTTATGTAATCACATGACTACAGAGAGAGAAGTCCCAGGAAAGGTCAAGAGGCTTGATGGAGATTGCTCAGAAGATTGGTGAGAGTGTGGATTTTCAGCTGGAATATGAGCACACGGTTCCCTGTAGGCTCCTGTATGAGATGTACTTACTCTTGCCTGTGTCATTTCTGTGTCTGCTGTAAGCATGAGGGGCTGTACAAATGCATGGCTGTGTATGCTATACAGCAGTTTTCTTCTGGTATGTGGATGTTTTTATGTGTGTGTTTAGGATACAAGGATTTCATAGTACCTTGAGAAATGCAGGTTCTTGCTCAGAGCCTGTTAATCTCTTGTGTTATTGCTGTGCTCCCTTTTCATTAGCTTCCCACACAAGTCTGCAGCTTTACCTCCCTTTTTCTGAAAGCTTTCAATAAAGTGAATATATTTACCACTTCATTCGATTTTTTAACTTATGTATAAGTAAAAAAGTAAAAATCTCAATTGTTAGAAATGTCAGCCATAGAAGTTTATAAGACCATGAGATCCCTGTACTTCATGACACTGGCAAGAAAGGCTCATCCTTTGTAATATATCTTGGGATAAAAACTGAGTAAGCTTCTGCAAGTAATGTTAGAAGCTTGTGAGAGCTGTCTTCTAGAAGCCCACATAGTCTACACTGTTTGAGTCTCATTTGCTGAAGTAGATAGTTTCTTATTGTGCTCTTCTGGAAACATTGATAATGTTTCTGGTGCACTGTATCAGAAGTGAAAAAATGCTGAATTCTCAGCAATGCTGCTTTAAAAAAGAACCAGGGGACTCTGAAAGAGGACAAAAAAAAAAAAAAAAAGTGTGTGTGTGTGTAATCAGAGAAGAAAAGTTGGAGTTTTTGTATCAGAGGACTGATAATCATGAATATATTAAGAGTTGCTCCACATTTTTTCTGATAGCAATATTCTGCAATCATGAAGAGTTATAGATTGTCACTATGCCATAGCAGCAAAGGAGCTGTAGGTCAGCTGCAGGAAGCAGGTGAAGCCTTGGGAGCACCAAGCCAGCCTTGGTTCTAGTCTGGACTGAGACCAAATCCTCACCACAGTTAATGTGTTCTGGAGCATTTTTCTATTGAAGATCATTCCTGGCTTTAAATTTCCACATTGTTGAAAGCTTCTCTGCTGTGATAAGATATTGGTCTTTATATTGTTGTGGAGGCTAGAGGATTATAGGTTGTATGTAGAAGGCTCTGGACTTCAGAAATTTCATGAGAGCCTGGGATTTTTTAATTATGAATCTTATATTTATTTGGTATTGAGTAACTCTCTGGATGGCTTCCTCTTGGAAGGAAACCAAACTACCTTTTCTTTATGGTTGTGGGTAGATTTCTGTGGGAGGAGGGATTGACCTGACCCTCTCTTAAAGCAGAGAGATCAGAGGAGTTGTCTCTAGCATCTTAACATACCTCATTAGTTTGCAATTGATTTTTTTGCTGTATCCAAGCTCTCACTTCCATCTGCTGTCAGCTTGCTAGCTTGCAGTGCCATCTGCCCAGAAAGTCTGGCTTGTAGCTTCTCTGCTCCAATGGCTTGCCTCTGGTTTCAGAATGTTCCCATGACTCTGTGTCCTCCAGAACTCCTAGCAGGGTTTCCAGAGCACATACAAGGTGGGGTGACTGGGTGTCAGGATGTTTCTTGCCATGTGCCTCCACTGGGGCATGTCAGGCTGTTAAACAACTGACCCAGACTCTTCACTGTTGTGAACATTTTCAAGTAGTCCCTGAACACGGATAGAAATTTTTTTTCCCTGTGAATTAGAAACGTATGGGAATATATTTCCATTGTCTTCTGTTACTAGTCAGGGAGCAGCCTTGAAACAGAAAGGCAGTGGGATCTTCTTGCCTGTGGTTTGTCAACCATGGACAGTTCATGAGCTGCACTGGTTTTAATGAGCTACATTGATTTTAAATAGGTGGCAATTTGGTTCAAGCATGTTCCTCCCATTGTTACTACTGGGTAAAGAAGAATTGTGGACTGGGGGAAGGACAGGGTTAGCATTTCTTCCTGACCCATGCTGCATTTTTAGTTTAGTATTAAAAGGCCCATTGTAGCAGAGAGAAAGAATCATTCCTCTATAGCAGTGTGTTTCCCAGTAGCATGTGCATAAGTGAGTTCTGGGTCAGGATCAAAGTCATTAAGTCTGTGTGTATTTTACACTGTTAGTAATAACCTTGGGGACTCCTGTAATATGTGATGCACTGTAGAGAAACTATGGGAGTCTTAGTTTTGTTCATGTACTATAGAGACAACAAGAGCCTGTTATTTTTTTTCTACAAAAATAAATGATAACTAGAGAAGACAGGACTGACTCTTCCAAGCAATTTTCCAAAGGGGCAGAAAATGGTATTTCTTGCACACTTGTAGTAAAGACACTATAGGAATTACTGATTTCCATTAGTTGTATTTAACAAACACAGTGCTTATTTAAATGCATAATTATTAACATGCTGGATTTGATATATTCTTTTTTTTCCTTAATCCTTATAGACACCTTAATATGTAAGATCATAAACTTAGAGTAATAAATTTTGGTGGAATATGTAATTTTGTGATGATGTAAATTTTCTTTAAATGATGTGATAGTATGTATTTCTTTTAAACAATGTGCTCATGATCTTCCCTAGACCAAACTTCCATTTTGTGGCAGGGATAAATGCCTTAGACCTTCACTTTTAAGGATGTGGTATTAATAATTTCACTGTAAACCTTTGTTTCATGAACAGCCTAAAAATTAGTAAGTTCAGCATGACCTGCATGTGCTCTTACTATGCATTGATACAATACCTAGCACAGAAAGACCATGGTCTCATTGAGATATCACAGAAAACTATTGTGTTCTGTAATGTTATTTGCAAATATTCCCATATTAGTCAGACTTCCTCTCTGCCTTGATGCATAGAATATGTGCAACTGTTTCAGTGTGATAAATTTATTGATAGTGCATGCATGTGGATTTAAAATATTTTGTTACTCAATGACCAGGAAAGTCATCAGTTATAAACAATTTCTTTTCATGTTAGCCTAAAAGGAAATGAAAATGAAGAGAGGTTTAAGAAAAATAAATTTAGTTGCTTTATGCATATGGTATTCACAAAACATATAGGTGCAGTGTCCTGTGAATATGTATTTATTTATGTAGTTGAGACTTACTAATTAGCTAGCATGTAGCTTATTTCTGTAGCCACTTGTCATATGCTGGTGGGGTTTTATTTGTTTTGGGTTTGCTTTAGGTTATTCCCCCTAACCCAGTGACACCAAACTCCCACTTGTCCTGTAGATGTTGAGTGGTGAACTTTATTGATTGTGATCTCATTTGTATGGCTTCTGATTCTGGGGAAGACAGATGTGTGACAATTTAAAACCACTTTTAGTGGAGTAGTTGATGGCCAAAGACAAACATTTTATCACAAATTTTTCTTATGTGACTGCCAAGGTCTCCCAAATCAGAATTCACACCTCGGTTGAGGTTGAGCTGACATCTTTGCATAGCCTTTGATTGTGAGTATTAAATGATTATGAAGGTATGTGTAGTTGAAGTTAGTTGGGAAAAGTGGTGGGGTTTTTCTTTGTGTTGGGGTTTTTTTGTTGGTTTGTTTGTTTGTTTATTGTTTTGTTTGTTTCTGGAGTGTTTTCTGTGAACCTAGCATCCAGTGTAGGAAATGTGCTTTGGCTGAATGTAGAATTTGAAAAATAATCATCCTTCTTTCTGAGCTGTTCATTTTCCTGCAGCATATTAAAACTGGCATCAAAAATGCTAGAAAGAGATGAGACACACATCTTTCTGTGCTTTGACTCAACCTGCCAGCAGCATCCCCTGGAGAGCTGAGAACAGAACACTCCAGGGTAATTTATCCATTTTGCCAGGTCTAGGTGTCAAGTCTGCCAGAAGCAGTTTAATGTGAATTAAGGCCTGACTAAAATGCCATGTAGACATGTAGTAAACAAAGGCAAATCAAACATATTAAATAGTATGTTCTTATCTTACTGTGTATTCTTAAACCTAGTAAAAGTATTACCTAATATAGTCTTTATTTCATATGACTTAGATTTATTTACAATTGGCTTGGATCCTGTTGAAGCACACTGTGGATAAGGACTTCTACAAGTTAAGTCTTTGCTTTGAAACCAAGGAGCAGACCTGAAACAAAAATCCACATTTTGAAAATGTGGCCACTACAGAAGTAAATTTAAAGTCTGTGAACACGGGTTCTTGAAACATCCAGGTTGAATGCTCTGGAGTGCTAGACTGAAATCTCAAGTTCCCTGTATTAGCCCAGCTCTAGTATTTAGATATTTGATTTGCCTGTATTTCCAACCACATTACCTAAGCATTCATCAGATACTAATGTAGCAATAATGTAACATTTCTTTCTGTAACTGCAGACAACTCAGGTGGAGAACAGCTGTGTAAATTATTGGCCTGAGGTCAAAGAGGAAATATGTGACAGAATCAAATCCAGATAGCTCAGTTTTGATTTAGGCCCCTGGAAAAATGATGTTTGGACTAGTATAAGCTCCTGAAGTTCCATCCAGCCTGAGTTGTCCTGTGATATGGTATAGGAATCAAATTAATTACATTTCACTCAGGGCATATTTGAAATCCTGAATTAGTGATTTCAAAATCAAAGTTTATGAGACTTGGATGTGCAGCTCTCCATGGTATTGCAGACTGACCCGCCTGTAGTGGGGATTAATGTGTGTGTATTTGGATATGTTCTTCTCTGGTATGACTGGGGAGACAGACTGTTTTTTAGATATGTGCTCCATTTTTCACTTAGAAAATGGTATAAAAGCTGTGTTTAAATGTACCTATCTTTGTCCATGGCAATTTTGATTTCTGTGTCACTTTGTGCTGCAGCTGAAAGTGCTGCAGTCTTGCCTGTCTTGTGTGCAGTTGCTGCCAGAGCTGACTTTGCTGTTGTAGGAAGGGTTGAAAAGGCCTTGTACATCAGCCTGTGAGTGTTATCCATACTCCAGGGGTTGGCCTAGCACAGTTTTTATGAGATTCTGAGTTGCTTGACAAATGCCAAAATGCTGATTAATTTTTTCATCTCTGTGCTCTTGGTGTTTTGTCAGTCTAACTTGGACCCCCAGCGTGGAGGATTCAGACAAAACTCTGCAAGTGCAGAACTGGGCTGCAGGGAAATAAATTGTGAAAAACACCTAGAGATAGAAAATTGTCACCAGAAGCTGCAAGAGGGACAGAGAAATTTGGGGGTTGGAGCTGTGTAGTACAAAGACTAATATTATCCTGTCAGGCATCCTGGAGTTGGAGGATAGATGAAAGAGGCACATGAGTGGAGGGAGACTGAATTTGGATGGTGAACCATGGGAGAATCTTGGGAATTGCAAAGTAAAGAGGTAGGCCCTGGGAAGTAGTGAGCACAGAAAGAGATAAAATGAAAAATCAAACTGTAGAGAGAGGTTTGGGTTTGGTTGGGCAAGAAATTATGGTGAATTAGTTTTAAACTTTGTTCTGCTAATATTTCTGATAAGAGCCCTTATATTTTTTTTCTGAAGCTACAACATTTTATTATACCTATTTAGTTCTGTAGTCACTATGCCAATGACATTTTAGAGAACAGATGTGGTTACCCACCTAGCAGGCTGAAAATACCTGCTGACAGTTCAACTGGCATCAGTCCTGTTCTACAGGGAGACAATAAAGAGTGGTGGTTTTCTTTCTTCAATGTCTGTTAGCTTCATAGAATACATTCTAGTAGAAATTTTAATGGCCTTAGAAACTGAATCAGATTGATTCCTGCAGGAAGTCTACTGGGAAGTTGAAGCACAGCAGAACAAACACTTCAGATGGAATGCAGGTTACCATGTGTATGTTTCAGCCAATTGGTTTTTCTTTCAATATGAGATTAATGGTTTAATGTTAATAACAGGTGTTGCATTAACAATGCTGAGGGTGACATTATCTACCCATAGTGAGGAACAGTGGTAAGTGTGCCTTCCTGCAAGCAAGAAGATTATAGTTTAGACTCTGCCTGTTCAGTTTCCATACATGCTTGTTGGAAAATTCTCAGAATTTACCTAAACCTGATGAATTACTTTTCCCCTGCATATAATGCATTCAGTTGTTCAGTGGTTTGAGGGCAATAAGTTTGAATCTATTTCTATTCAAAGGTATTTAAACTTTTTGATAGCAAGATATAAGATATTAATGGATGGTGGGAAACATTTAGACTTCTGGAATGGAATTTCTGAATGAAATTTATGTTTAGAAGTTTAAATTGACTGAAATGTGAAAAATAGATTTATTATCCACTCTCCCCATTTACTGTGAACCAGCTTGTGCTTTGAGTTTTGTGAGCTCCTAGACCAAAACTGACTCTTTGAGAGAGGCAATTGTTTAGAGCCTCAGGGAGCATATCTGTGCTCCCTTAACTCTACCATCAATACAGCTGTGACAGTCTACAGCAGCTCAGGCTCTGTCCCACAGATTTAGTCTGGATGGTGGGATGATGTGTCTGGTTTAGTTCTTTGATTAGCATTTTCTCCTGTTACTTTTCATGCCTTTATAAAGGTTGCATTCTTTACTTGATTATGTTATGCATTTTTAAATCCCTCCATAGAATTTTTGACTGTTGTAAGGCTTTTCTTTACATTCTGAAGCCTTTTGCAAGCCTTGCTCTTCCCTCTTGCTGCTATCCTTTGTCTCCATCCTTTACTTGCACTGACACTTTGAGATGTTTCCAATGTCCATTCACCTTGTTATTTTTATGCAGACGCTCCCAAAACAGAAGGTGAAAGAAACTATCTGTAATATTATCACTCTCTGTTTTCTTGAATCTGCCTTCATGAGCCATGAGTACACCATGGTGCTCTGAGAAATTGGCCAGCTAGGATTGCCTAGACAGAGAAGTCAAAGCTAACATATTAATTATTCCTGTTTCAGTGATGTTTTTCTAGTTGAGTGTGGGAGGTTCCTATAGAGCTATAGTGTTATGTGTCCTTGTTATGAGATACAGTGGTAGCACCTAGGAGTGCCTAATGAAAGGAACAAAGAAAAGGAAAAGAAGACTAAAAAAAAGCAAACTGTCTTACCCTAAGTCTGCAGAGGAGGTCAGTAGCTAACTCCATCCCCCCACATAATCATATCTTGTAGCCATATTAAGTTGATTGAGTCTGGAGCTGTTGCTGCTGCCACCATCAGCACTCTTTCCTGATCAGCTCATGATTTGACTCTTTTATTGTGCTTATTAAAATGAAAGAAACAGCTTTTCACAGTAAATAAAGCATTAGCACTTCCCAGCTAGTTAAAACTGTTAGCTTGATGCTACACAGAGCTCTTGTAATTTCTTCATGTCTTCCACCTAGAGGGAGAGGAAGCCTTGGAATGTATAGATCTTAGTTGCTCCCTAGAAGGGGGTGGGTACATTCCTAGCTGACCCATCTTTGGGTCAACTTCTCTCACAGAGAATGAAAATGAAAAACTTTGACTAGGGAGGTTGCAGGTCTCTGCTGTGGTGATGTTTCTGCCACTGGGGAATGCTTTTTGGGACTGCTCTGTATAAAATGCCAGCATTCTGTTGCCCTGCCAAGACTAAAATGAGGACTTCTTGCTGCTTGCAGGCTGAAAAAGGAAAGAAAATGGTCAGCAGTATTTTCTCATGTGTGAACAAACCTGTGCTTGTGCCTGACTCAAAGCTCTTTGAAAATTACTATTTTTTAAAAGTTATTTCATAGAGGGTGAGGGGACAGTATGTTTTGGCCAACTGACTTTTGAGTGCAGAATATGTACTTCAGATTTGAAGGTAATCAGTTAATCAATTGTGTTTTTCAGTGCTGTATGTGTTTACTATAGTTATTTGGTTGTACAGGATTGTTTAGTAATAGCACGTGATGAGAGAGTTCTTACTTGGAAAGACTATCTGGGATCATCTCCAGAACTGCTTTAATCTGTGGATATTTAGGGCAACTAAGTTTAGTAAGTACTACTTAGGTAATTAGAGGTTGGAGCTGGGCTGCTTTCTCTGCAAGACAGCAGACTGGTAATGGGAAATTAGTCAACTTGGTTCAGTGCTACCTTCTGAACAGCACCAAGTCTGGTCACCCAACTCAGTTTTATTTTTCTGTTGTCTTAGGGAATTTGAAAGTCAAAATAATATTCCTGTAGTCTAGGAGGTAGCAAAACTATCTCAATTTGCTTAGGTTGAAAGGAGTACTTGCAGCTGGAAACAGTCACGATACCTGTTTTGTACTCTGAACTCTAATTTGCCTTAAAGAAAAAAATGCAGACTGGCCAAAGAATGATAAGTCTCTGCTTGTGAAATTCTTTTTACTCAGTGTTTCACCAGTTGCTCCTTAGGTATAGGTACAAAACCAATTTGCAAGTAAGAAAGATGTTATATTGAAAAATATAGTTGCCCATATCACACAAGCTTTTCTGGGTTTTAAAAAGTAGTATATAAGTTTCTATATAAGTTCAGTGGCTTTTTTAATTGTTCAGATTTGGTGGAGTACATGATATTTGCAGAACCTTTTGGTTTTGCTGAAGACTTTCCAAATTTGATGTTTTCTCCCTCATTCTACCTGTTGCTGGGTTGAGGACCACACAAATGCCAGCAGCATTGCTATTATTCTGAAATGAAATTGCAGATGGGATGGGAATAATGATGCATGTACTCTATGCTTCTTACAAATAAAATTATGATCTTCACAGCTGAAATTCTTTCCTTCCATTCAGTTGCCAATTCCAAATATTTCATGGTGCTGTTGACTCCAGGCTGGACTGTGAATTGAGCTCTGCAGTACAGCTCTGAGGAGCCTCTGAGGATATTTCCTGCCAGGGGCTGAACTCTGTGGGGTAATTCTGCCCTCCAAAGGGTTTTCAGCTGTGAGAGGCTGCACATCTTGTGGAAGAGATGAGAATCTTGTGCATCCAAAGTGTGGAGAGGAAATGGCAGTGCTGGAGAGCACTGGCTGTGTGCCTGTCTGTGCTGAGACTTGTGACATCTCACTGGGCTCAGTCTGTAACAGGGGCTGTGTCCTGATTCTGGAGTGCCCACAGACATGGCCCCAAACTGAGATCTTGAATGTTGTTACAAAAAAACAGATTATCATCTCTTTTGTCTAGAAGACTAAGTTCAGTCACTAAGTGGAGAGAGGTTTTTTTGTTTGCCTTATTTGTTTGCCTAGTTTGCCTATTTACCTAGTTTCTTTACTACAAAATCTAACACCTCTTTTTGTAAGTAATAGCTATTTTGTAAATATCTTGTTTTAATGGCAGTTTTATAGTAACTATAGAGTCAGTAGTTCTGTGCATTGACATCTGTGCATTGTCATGAAATGTACAGAGCTTTATAATAACCTTATACACCAGCCTTTACTGCCAGAGATTGAGATTCAGTCTATCAGTGTGATATGGGGACCAGAAAATCCTCATTTCTATCTGTGCCTGTGGCAGTGAATTTCTTTGGAACTTTACCCTATATTCCTTCACTCTAGAAAAAATACTTTTTTTATTTTATTCCACAGGGAGCAAAAATACAATTCAACACTAGCAGGGAGCAAAAATATAATTCTGCACTAGCTTGGAACCTTGATCTCTATTTCTTCTACAAATATTACCTATTTAGATTGGGCTCTGAACATGAAAAGCATCTTTATAATAGTAAGCCTGGTTCTCCATGGAGAGTGAAGATGATCTTGGATTTCCCAATGGTAGATTTGCAGCTAGTTAGGTGCCAAAGTATAAATTCTGATTTAGAATGAGTGTAAATATGATGTGGCTTGTCAGTGAGGCACCTGTTTCTTGCCCTCAGATTATTCAGTTCATTGCTCTGATTATTTCTTTTTTTCCTCTGCAAAAATAATTTTTCTTCTTTTCTGTCTGTAAAATGGATCTTTTATATGGGAAAAGCAAATCAATTGCTTGCTTTAAAGTAATGTAATCAGATTAGGCATTTATAGGAGTAAAAATTCAAAGTTACAGTCATTATCTTCCCAAAGAATGCATTTATTTTCTGCTAGTAAACATACTTAAATATCAAAGAAACAATAGTAATCTTTCTCTTCTTTATGCAAATGGTGTAACATATCCTTTGGTGTCTTCCTATTTTAGTTGCACAGTGACTTTATATATTTAATCTTGAAGAGTCATTTGGATCGTATTATTTAACAGCCATGGGTAAAAGCCTCTTGCAATTATGAGATTAACAAGAGTTACACTGTTTTGATTCTTCCTGAGGACTGATATGTGAATACATGTGTGTTTTGATTAGATATATGTTTGACTTTATTTTTCCTCTCATTTGGTCCCCCCTCCCCCCCACCATTTTTCCTTTAAAAAAATATGTTAGCTGAAAGATTTTCAAGGGATGTAAAAGGCTTGAATGGCATAGGTGTTCCTTCAGATGCTGCTGTGAGTACTAGGCACATTTACAGCTGCAAAGTAACAAAATCCAAGAACAGAAATTTGAATTTGGCTTTACTGGCTGTTGAGCTGTATGGTCTGTTTTATTAGAGGATAATTTGGATAATTTTTTTTTCTTTAAAACAAACTTGGGAAACTAGTGTATGTTTACTCCCTTTTGGGAAAACATTCACTCTCCAATATATGAAGTTACAAACACGTAATTAAAGCTGTGAGAAAAATCATAGTGCTGTAATGTATTAATTGCTGGTGAGTTTATGCTAACTGTAATATAGCTCTGGCTTTTTAGAACATCATGCATCACTATATTTATTAATTCCTAACTAAAATATTTAACATTATGATGTTGAATAATTGTATGGGGGAAAACATCTACTAATTCAGAGGCTTGAAAATAGCACCAGGTTGACTTTCATAAATCAGCACAAGTTCCTATTTCTTGATGTTGTGTGACAGCTGTTGATGTGATGCTGCAATTTAAACTTCAGAAAAAGCTGATTAGTGTAAACCTCCCACATAGTGTTGAGGACAGGCTGGAGGCACAGCTGAAGTGAAATGACCCACGCAAACGTGGCCACACCTCAGAATTATGGGAAAATCCAATCTTGCCAATTTAATCTGGATATATGTCTAGGTTTAGATGTTTTTAGATGGATTTACTTTAGGTGTTTGGTAACTTTTTTTATTCAGTTGATATTTCCTTGATCTGCTTTGTGAAAGCAAAAGCTGTGTGGTGGAGTGTTGGGGCTGAGGTACTGGCACACACACAGCAGTACCTGGAGGGACCATTTCTCCTTCAGGACAAAGTGTCTGGAGCTGGAAGTTTCTTGCAACACTCCACACTAGTGCATTCATTTCAGTTTGAAGGGCAGATTTTTAAGGAAGGTGGATCTAATATATCATTTTGCTTGTCTCACTTGAGCCAATATTCATACTTAGAATAGCATTTATGTAGAACTTTTAATACTGAACATGTAATTGACCTGCAGTTGTTGATTATGTTGTGAACTGTGACCCTTCCAATGCTTTGAGTCTCCATTGGGAAGGATTAGTCATGTTTAAGACAAAACAGGGTGTTAGGCAGGAATCAAAGGTTTTGAGTCTATTGGAGTTTTCTCTTCTTCAAAGGAGTATTTTGGTGTTGTGCTCTACCTAAGCCACTCTTCACATCAGCAGGACCCCTACAAACACAGCAAATTCAGCACTGGACTGCCTTATGTAGGGGAAGTTAGGATATTGCTGTTATTGTCTGTGAATATTGCCTGCATGCAGGTTCTCTGATTTCATGAGGGATGATATGTTCTTAAGAAGCACTGCTGCTCAAAATTATGATTTGAGATTTTATATGTCTTTTGTCTATTGTATTTGCATGGTCTGTAAATCTAATGTGTGTGCTGACCATCTAATGACCTTTAAAAATGCAGCCTTTGGAGAGATGAAGAGGGATTTGTTAGTTGGCAGATTTGTGCTAGCAAGCTTCAGGTTATTTACGGAAGTCTGGAATTTTGTGCTCTTGGATTTAAAGAATACTGTGTAATTCAGATCAAAGGCAAAGTATTAAAATCTTAATTCCACTGGGAGAAATATCCTCTATTTTGGCATTCTCAGACATTATTCTTTATTCATATTACTAGTGTACTTTATAAACATTAAAAAGTTATTTTTCTTATAATTTTCTGTGAAATCATTTTTCTTTCACAATAGGACTATGTAGCAGTCTGTGAAGATTATTCATAATTTTAAACTGAAACTGCTCTGATATTAAGTCAGACAAAATCATAAATACTGTCAGGTGTTTATATTTCCTCCATTAATTATATAGTGAAAACATTGACATGCTCAATTTCATAGTTAAAATACTGAAATATTCCTGTGTCATCAAAACTATTAGTGTGTAGATAAGGAAGGGAACCAAGGAAAAGGACATTTCCAAACTATTACAGTTGCTGTTCTAGAAGAGTTTTAAAATCTACAGATGAAAGATGCTAAATTGCATTTCTGTGGACTTTTACAACTAACTTAAAATTCATGGATTCTTCAAGTGAGAAAGATCACAGTGAAACTGATTTGTCGGGTGGAAAGCCAAGTAACCAATTCTTGGAGTGTTTCCCCCTCAAATGATGCAAACTGATCTTATTGTGCTGTCTAGTGCACATAAGTGCCTTGAATCTTGTTAGGTGACTTTGGGTGGTAAAGCAGAAACTGTAAATCTCTGTGTTTGAAGCTGTTTGTTGTCCTTGGCCTGTGGAAAAGTGCCAGGTGACATTAGAAAGTGTTCTATGTGGTCTGAAAGCACTGTGTCTTCCTTGGAGTTTAATTTCTTTGCCTATTTCTGTGCATCCAAACCTTTGGAATGGGTACTGGCAGTGTAATAAAGCAAAATGTTCTTGTAGTGTGAGTTGTACCCCTGTACATAGAAATTGTATCTCCTACAGTGAAATAACTTGGCATGTTACTGAAAGCTAATAGATTCCATTCTCATAAAAGTCAGTAAGAAAAATTCCCTTGAACAGGAAAGGGAAATGGGATGTAGAGTGGGATTTTAAGGACCTCAATGCTTAGGTATAAACAGATTCTCTGTGAAGTCTTTGGAGTGAATGTGCTCAATTCTCTGGGTTTGAGTTGATGATGTCTTTGGAATCTCACTAAGTGCATCCTTAGCTACCTGGGTAACTTAGCACTTCAGCAGGAGGGGAAAAGTTAAATAAAACTTTCTGCCATGTTTTAGAAGAATCATATTTTCTTCCTGAAATGATGTAGGCCTCCAAACCTGAATTATACCTGCAGTGTATCCACTAAAGTTGGTGAGGACTTTTGAACACAAAGGGGGCTTTTGGCAAATGATTGAGTTGCCCTCACTACAGAACCTTTCACAGTAAACACATAGAGCAGCTGAGGGACACTAAAGCAGCAGAGAGCAAAAGTCTCTGACTGTAGAAAACTCATGTTTGAGAGTTAGCAGTTCTTGTGGGGCAGGCTGGGAACTGTGGAGCTGTTTTGCCTTGCTAGCAACACTTTCTCACTCATTTTGGACAGACTTTCTAGAACATGTGCAAAGATGCAAAACTGTTCCGCTCTGTGAATCAACTTTAGGACTGTAGTTAACATAGTTGCAGTCTGTATCTTTTGGGTTTCTTTAAGGAGAAGTGATACTTCCTTGAATTAGTGACCAGTGAGGTGTGAGAGAACTAGGCTGGAAGCAGAAGGATTTGAGTTTAACCTTTTTTAATTGAAATGGCCGTGGTGGCAGTGGCTTGTGCTGAATTCAGTGTTACTGAGGTGTGTAAGGAGTGCTTTGAGCACACCTAATTGATCTAGTGTGTCTCTGGAGGCTGTGGCAGGTCTCAGTGCTGTTTCACCTTGCTGCTGTAGTTGTCTCTTTCCCCACATGAAGGTCGTAGCTCTGCAGGTGAAAGTGCCTGGGGAGCCTGAAATATAAATAGGGAGGTGCTGTATCTGTGCTTCCTCCAGGGAGAGGTAACTGCTAATGCAAACTTCCTGGATCATTTCTTTATTTACTCATGTTCTCTATTAATCCTGGTTTAGCCCAAAATTTCATAGTGCTTGTCTAATCCTGTATGCTTCAGGCCTCATTTGTGGACTTCCACTAAAAATACTTTTGTACAAATGTATGGTGAAGTTTTGTGCTATGCTACAGTCATGGAAGCTGCAGAATGCTGCAGACAGAAAGATACTCATAACCACAGAAGGCTTGATACAAGGCAGTTATATTGTACCCAAGATACACTTAAATTGTTTCTCAAGTCGATCATTGCATTTGAAATAACTCCTCTCTGAAAATACTTAATGACAAAATTACAGACCTTTCAAATTACATACCACATCTTATGCTATAGTTATTTTAGCTACAAATTTTAAATAACATTCACATGCTCAGAAAGTGATGACAGTGTTGGATTAGTTTTTTACCTGTTGGATATTTGGCTCTCTAGACAGTTGTGAGCATTTACCATTAAAAGCTTGGTTCCCTGTAGTGCATATTATGTTGGTTGTTTATGGTGAGAGTAGCTTGCAAGTGGCATTAACTGTTGAAAACTGAGACTGTTAGTCATGTAGACCATGGTTATCCTCAGTGGAGACAGGCATCCCAAATGGCTTGTACACTGATAGATGAGTTTGGGGTCTTACTTTTCTGTTCTAAAATAAGCATCCTTTATGTGTTATGTGAGTGAAATTCAATCTCCAAAGACACAATTCTGAGTACATTTTGGTAATGGCCCAGCTAAGATGGTAGAAAGAAATGCTTCTGCTTAGATCACTCTTCCAACTTCTTTCTTAATTTGCTGTTGCATTGTATTCCTGTACATTTTGCCCATGACTTTTTGTTTTGCTTTGACTTGTCTTAGGTTTTGGTGAGTTGCTGTCTTCAAGAGATCTTCTGTGGTTTTAGAGGAATTTGTGTATATGTGACTTTGAATGACATTTTGTTGTCTCATTTGTTGCTGCAGCAATCACTAGTCTAACTCATAGAGGAAGTGACAAGAGATGTGTCATATACCTGACATTTCCTTTATTCATTTGTTATTGATTGCATGCAGTGAAGGGAGGAAGTTTAGGAAGTAAGAGTTAGGATATTGTGTGTACTGTCACCATCTGCATATGGAGAATGTGATTTAAAAATGGCAGCTGATGCTTTCTGCCAAGATTTGGATCTCATATTAGACACTAGAAATATTTTGGGACTCCTGTTCTTTCCTTGCTTTTCCAGAGTGGCAATTCATCTTGTAAGCATTGTTAGTATAGAGTGCTCCAAATCTACTTTTCTCACCAAGCAGGCATTGCTGACTCCCTCCTCAAATGCTGCTTATCACCAAATCCATCATACAGGTTCCTTTAGTCATGCAGCCTGGCCACCAGTGCTGCTGTTGCTCACTGCTCCAGGCTGCAGCTCAGTTCTCTTCACTTGTGGTTGAAACCTGCACTGAAAGGTTCAGTTCTTCAGAAAGCCAAGTCTGCAGAAGCTGAGACTGTGCCTGAGACACTTACTGTTCATCATCTTACTGTTTATCTTCTAACCAGTGTACATTTGAGTGGTTTTTTAGTGATTTCTTGTTCTTCTGAGCATGCACATATGATCTGTCAGTAGCAGCATTATATATTTACTTCATACTATATATTTTTGAATTATGTATTTAAATAATTCCCAGTCATATTCTCATTGTACATTATCACTAGCTCCTATGTGGGATGTCACTAGTATGTGTGGATTGCAGACTTTCTGCAAGTTTCATTACTTACTGGTTTTACTTGCAAAGTAGCTTTCAGCTGAGTAGATAGTAATTTGATGTCATGATTTTTAGGCACACATAGTATGCTTCTTCCATCCAAAGAATGTGAACTTGGGGCACTTGCTTTAGTGTGGATCTCTTTGTAACTAGAGGAGTTGAGAGTGTATTTATGGGAAATCTAAGGAAATTGGTCCATCACAAGAAATTGATGTGGTACCATTAGTGCCTCTCTCCCTCTATACTTACAGCTTCCCCCTCAATTATTTATCTTATCCCTTTTGGGGGAATGTCCCTCACCTCTCAGACCCATGTATCAATACTAGCATAGTTATTTCTGTGGATGTTCTGATTTAGTGTATTTGACTAGAAAATAAATATTTATGTGGGAGTTTTTTTAATGTAAGTGTATGTGTTTGAATGTAAAAGCTGAAATAATTTGGTTACTTTATAGTCTTTATAGTCCTACCATGTTTTTTGTTCTGCCCTTTGTGAAAAACAAGTCCTCCTCTCAGTCAGATGGGTGCACTGTAGCACAGGAAGTAGAAATTCATCTGACCAGCCAAACTAATTATAAGGAAACATACAGTACCTGAGTAGACACACTCAAGAACAGTGCTTATAGCCATGTTCCTCTGCTATAGGAGAGCATTTCCATTATGTCCTCTTACCTTTGGAACAGCAACCAAGCCAGTCCTTTTTGGACACTCAGCATTACTTTTATGATTTTGGACACTTGTATGTAAATTGTATGCCTTGAAGCACTTGTTACATATGGATTTCTTAGGGAAAGAGCTCAGTATTTTGAACTCTGAGAGACAGGATTGCAAGGGCAAGCCATGTTCTTCACCCCTACAAGTCAAGGGGCCCTGACAGTATCTGCCTGAGGATGTTAAGGGAACTAGCTGATGTTGTTGTGAGGCCACTCTCCATAATCTTTGAGAAGTTGTGGAGATCAGGCAACATCCCAGAAAGCTGGAGTAAGGCAAAGGTCACCCCCATCTACTAGAAGGACTTAAAAGAGGATCCAGGAAATTCTAGACACGTCAGTCTTGCTTCAGTCCTTGGGAAAATTGTGAATGAATCCTCCTGGAGGCTGTCAAATCAGATGAAGTACACAATTGGGAAAAGACAGCATGGGTTCACCAAGGGCAGATTGTGCTTGACAAACTCTATCATCTTCCATGACAAAGTAGTACCCTGCTGGGCTGATGTGGGGCTTGTGGCAGGCATTGTCTGCCTGGATTTCTCCAAGGTTCTCACTGTGGTTTTCCACAGCCTCGCCCTAGAGAAGCTGGTGTTGGGATCTAAAGTGCTCCATGCAGTGGGTGAGGAACTGACTGGCAGGCAGCAGCAGGGTTGGGATAATTAGCTGCTTTTCAAGCCAGCAGATTGTCACAAGTGAGTTCCACAAGGGTTACTGGGGACAATGCTTCAGTATCTTCATAAGTGATCTAGAATATGGGATCAAGTGCACCCTGGTGAAGATGGCTGATGATTCTAACAGTGGGGAAGTGGACACATGAGAGAGGAGAGCCACCCTGCAGGATGACTTGGCTAGGCTGGAAATGTGGGCTAACATGAACCTGAGGAAGTTCTTCAAGGACAGGTTTTTGCACCTGGGAAAACATTATCCAGGAGTGCAGCACAGTTTGGGATCTGACCAACTGGTGAGCAGCTCTGTGGAATGACAGCTGGGGATTGTGGTGAGCAAGCTCTGTGTGAGTGAGCAGTGCACTGCTGTAGAAATGTAAAGACAGCAGGATGCTGGTTTTCATCAGCAAGGGTGTCAGCAACAGAGATAAAGATGTGACTATCCCTCTCCACTCAGCAATTCTCAGGTGTAACACCTGGAATAGTTTGTTTGTTGGAATAGTTTGTTCATCTCAGCTATAAAAAACCAGCTGTGCAGTCTGCAAAGGGTTCAGAAAATGGCCACGAAGGTGATCCAGGGTCTGGGAAGCTGGCCATATGAGGAAGGATGCAGAGAGAATTGTGTTTGTTCAGCCTTGAGGAAGACAGACTTAGGGAAGACCTTATCACCAGTATGTAAAAGGTGGCTGGGAAGATGATGGAGACTGATTTTTTACAAGGAGTCATGTGGAAAAGATGAGAGTAATGAGTAAAGGTTAATCCTGAGGAGATGCTGATTGGATGCAAAAGGAATAGATTTCACATTGAGAGCAATCAGCCACTGGAATCTCTCCAGGGAAGAGATGAATTCCCAAATGTTGGACCCTTAAGATTTGTCTGGACAGAATGCTGGAACATCTTATCGGGAGTGTGCTTTTGCCAAAAAAGGTTGGACCAAGTGATCCTTCAGGTTCACTTCCAGCCTGCTCTCTATGATTCTGTGTTTTTCTGTAATTGTCTAAAATCCCATAGGGCTGATTTGCCCAGCTGGGAGATCCTGTGGTGTGTATCACATGCCTGCTACCACCAAAATGTGCATGTGTGGTGAGTGATCTAAGCAGGGATGGAATATGGAGTTGTATTTTGTCATGTGAACATTTTGTTAGTGTTTCAATGTTTGGATCTGCTAGTGGGTAATAGATGTCATCCCAGGTGGATACAAATAAAGCCTGGATAATATACTGCATCCTACTCTGCTTTTATTTACTCTAGATATTAAAGCAAAATTGCTCTTAAGTAAAATGTTTAGAAGATGGTATTTTTTTCAAAAATATCTATTTTCCTGTCTCCCTGTTCTAAGCAGGCAGCCTTAGTAACCATAAGTCCAACAAACACAAGCTTCCAAGTGATGAATTACTATTAGTGCTTTTTTACAACCTCATTAAATAATCTAAAAGAGCTTAATTATATAAATCTACATCTGTGGATGTTTTAAGGAAATATTTCAAAATCAGCTGCCAGCTTGATCTCATGCAATAGATAATTAAATTATGGCCCTAATTCAGGAGAGCATTTAAGCATGTTGTTAACAGGGTCTGTTGAAGGTAGAAAATTTGAGTGCTCTTGAACAGAACCCTTGGAGAAAACTTAGTTTATATTTGAACTGATGATACTGTGGGAGAGGGATGCTCTTTCCCAAACCAAAGAAAGATGAATCAGTACCCTTGAAAATAAAGATTTTTGTTTCTTCCTATGCAAGCAGTCTGTCTTGTGAATATTAGACATTTCATACATATATTGAATTATGCTCAAGATTAGCATATAGCAGTGTTTTTAATTGTAAGGAGTGAACATCATGTCACCACTTAAATTCTTCTGTTCTGAGTTTACAGCCAAAGCTGGAAGTTTCTTTTTGCATGAACTATTGATCTCATTCCAGCTATTCCCCCCAAGTCCTTCTACAGATCATGTAGCATCTGCAGAAATGGTCAGCAGACTATAAATCAAACATTTGTAGCCTGAAGAAAGAAAAGGAAAAAGTTGAAAAAGTATGTACCTCAGCCTTTTTAGGGATCACCCCATCATTATTATTGTTTAGCTCAGTGATTTTTCTATTAACCAAAAGTATTAAATAAGTATTTGTCAGAAAATTGAGTCATCTGTGAACACATGCTGAAAGAGAAGAAATTGCAGAGTACATTTTGTTCTGAATCCCATTGTAATTGTGAACCATTTTCCAAATGTCTCTTGAAACAGTGTACCTGCAGCACTGCAAGAAAGATAATGCCTGCTGTTTGTTACTACTACAGATTATTAGATGTGCTGTCTTAGACTGTTAAAGCACCTAGATGAAATTTTGTTCTCAACATAGTATTTTCCAGCTTATGAAGGGGATATTTTGATTCTGTTCCTATTGTGCTTTCTGATCATATATGCAGCAGAAGTGATAGTGTAAGAAAATGGAGTTCCCAGTTACTGAAATGCACATTAATTGCATACACGTGCATGGATATCACATCCATTGCACAATTACACCCCACACATATGAGATATGACAGAACTGAATGAGAGAAGAAAATCCATCTAACCTCATAAAAGAAGATCTGGAGATCTCTAGCAGAGCCTGCTTTTATTTTTATAGCATTCGTGTCTGTATGGGTGAGTAAGGGGATTTATCCAGCTCCCATATGGCAGTGCAGGCAATCTGTCAGAGCCTGGCCTTAGGCAAGAGTAGTGCTGCTTCTGGAGCAGCAGCAGGGTGGGAACTGGCTGGAAGCAGGTGAAATCTTAAAGCTCCTTCCACAAGATGCTGGCTCTAGTGATAAAACTGATTTAGGAAGACTTCACCATTGACCTCTTGTTTATGTCTTGTTACTCCCGTTTGCTTTTACCTTTTTTTGCTGTAAGGCAGCTGAGGTGAAGCTTTAGTAAAGAACTCTCCCTTATTTGGAGGTATCTCAGAATAGAGGTACATGCACAGCTTGGGTGGTAAGGAGAAAAAGCAGGGAAAATGGAGTGACAGGGCACATATGAGATAGCAATTTATTCCTTCAGCTTTTCCACCACCTGAAACCTGGTGGGGTTTTTTAATTGCATGTGGATTTACATCAGTAGTGCAGCACCACCTAGGAGGGCTGATCTACTCTCCAGCCCTGCACAGCTGGAGAGTGCAATACTGAAATGCCCACAGTGTGTCCTCAAAAGTGTTTTGCTGATTCTGAGACTTCCAGAAAATCTCAGATTATATGTGATTCTTCCTCTAGCAGGATAATACTTCCCTCCCTGCCCCAGATAAACCAAGGACTGGCAGACACTTTCTATTCTGAGGTTTAAATCCAGAGACTCTGAAAACAAGAGAATTACCTCAGTTTCCTAGAAAGAGAGTAGATACTGAGTTTGAATCTGACAGATACTATATTTTGAATCTGAGCATACATGTGCATTCCAGGATGGCAGTCATGATAAATCAGTTATCTTACTGCCTTAATCATGAGTACTTCAAATATGAACTGTTGCTTATCCAGGATGTACTTTTAAAGGTTTAACATTCTTTCAACAGCTCTGATAAATTTAATAGTGCAGGTATATTAAGTGACCATGTACCTAGGGCAGTAGAACAGAACTGTTTCTGCATCCCTCATTACTAGGATAATTTATTTTCTTTTTTTTTTTTTTCTTTTACCTAGTCAATAAAGTTTGCAAACTCTATTTTGTAGATGTGCTACAGGCAGGTGTGTGATTTAGTTGAGGCCATTGTTGCTGTTTTGAAGATGAACTTAAGGATCATGTTGGTCTGGGAAATATATACTGCATAATTGTCTTTTCATTCTAAGTACAGGTGTTCTCTACTCAGGGGAACTGTCTTGGGGCCCAAAAAAACTTTCTAGATGCTATTTAAGCTAAAGTTATTTGCCCATTTTAGTCCTTTGTTGAAATGGTGTAATAAAGACATGAAAGCATGAAAATTATATGTAAGTGTCTGTACTCAAATTTTTGTAATTTAAAACTATTATTAGTTTCTTCTATTGATTTAGCTCAACATTCTATACAGTTCATAATAAAGTCAGTGAAATGCACCTCTTAATTTTGCTTTATGTTGCTACACTGATTGTAACACTTGTCTTCTGGAGAATGACAATGCATTTCAGAGGCTCTTTCAATAAGACTGAAATTGCTACTCTATCTGAGGACCACTCTGGTTTCCTTTCTTTTATTGACCAGATTACATGTAAAATGGAGGTTATTATACTGCAGTGGAAATGGGTTTCTCCATCTAAGTAAAAGTTTTTAAATCTACTCAGTTTCATGAATCAAACATTTCTTGGCATCCAGTGTACTAAAAATCTCTGGAACCAAAGAATTAAAGCTGAGACACAGCTCTTCTTCCTCCTCTCCACATGTCTAGGAATTGCAATTACACACACTACCTTTAGCATTAGGTGGGATCTGTCCATGGTTATTTCTCTCCTGGCTTTTAGAAAGAAGTTGGCCTCCATTGCCTATGAAATTGAATCTATTTTTATTGTATTCAAGTTTCATTTTGGCTTCGTTCAGCCAGGGTTTCATGTGGATGGTTTTTTCATGCCTTAAACCTTAAGACAATGGTGGTGGTGCTGTTGGTATTTTAAGATGAAACTCACTTTGCAAATAAGGAATATTACAGATTTATTTTATTGTCTTGTTACTAGTTTTACCACTGTTGGCCATGCTGTGGCTCTCACTGTTTGGTTGTGTGTAGCAATGGAGCTATGTGCAGAAGAATTTTGTTTAAGCAAACAGCTTGGCCATTTTGGTTAGTAGAATGCTGGTACTGCAGTGATAAGGAGTAATTGCTGGTATACTTGATACATGTTGTCTCTGCAATTAGAAGTATTTTTAATCTCTAGAATAACCTGGACTTCAGTGCTGCATATATGCTCAACTCTCAACTAAAAAAATCTATAGGTATCAAGTTTATATGTTCAAGTAGCTGTTCAAGCTTATATATTTCTCTCTCTGGCCCATAAGTACTTCTCAATACTGTCTTTCCACAGTAGTGCCTATTTCTCACTGAACCCTCTGGAATTACTTAAAGAGAATGCCTGTACCTCCACCCATCTAGCTGAAGAGACTGGGAAGAGTGTCTGTGCATGAGGAGTGAAGAGCAGGATCTCTGCACTTATTGCTCTTAAATGCATATACTTAAAGGGCCTTCTCACAACATATAAATGGCATTTTTGCTTGTTTAGAAGTACTACTATTAATTAATGTTTTTTTTCTAAAGTCATTTGTTACTGCTGTCATCCTTAGGAATCCCTCAGGTGTCTGTCATTGGTGCTCATTTTTCTCTTCACTATTTCTCTCACATCTTTCTTTTTGAGTTACTTTTTGACTGTCATCAAAATGAAACTGCTCCTAAGTTACCTCTTCTCCAACAATGTTGGAAACTGCTTTTGTTCACTGAGGCTGTCACCTTTGTTGAGACTTCAGGAGAGAGACAGCTTATTGCTTCATATCTCACATGGCTTGTACCCAAACACATCTTTTTATTTATTATTATGAGGTAACAATAAGCAGTGGGGCATGGGGAAGATAAGAGTGTCAGTGTTTGGAGGGCCCATTTTTCAGCAAACCTGTGGTTCTTCTTCTCCCTCTCCACACCCCAAGTCTTTTTCTTCAGTCTCTTCATATCCCTCCTAATGTAGATACAAGTGATGCATTGTTAAATCTGACCCTTTCCCTGTCACTGCTAAATTTTAGCCTTCCATTAGTTCCCAATATTCATTCCTCCTCTACTCTTTCTGGTCTTGTTACCATTCATGCTTGCAACTTCAGAACTGTTTTCAGCACATATTTTCAGATGTGGAAAACAGCTAAAACACGTAAACACAGCAGTCGCCTGTTACATGGGCATGTTTTTGATTCATATGCATATTAGTAATTGTATAGTAATTAGCTACTATTAGCTAAATCAGATGTATTTTTTTCTCATGATGTTGAAATCCTCACTGCTGAAATGTTCTTGTTCTCAATATATGAAGTTTGTTAATGATGCACAGCATAGCTTACATTTTCCTTATTAAAATTATTTGTGTGTTTGATAGCAGAATTTGACATTTTATTAAAAACAAGACCTTTTAAAATGTGCCATTATCACACCAGCTTGAGATGACTCTGGTTGTAGAAGTTTTTTGGATCCAGCTATTTTGTTCATTTTTCACAATATGGTTTCAGTGCAGTATAAACTGATTTGCAGTTGTGACACTTGAGTGGTGCATCTGGTGTTCAGCATCTCATCAGCATCCTGACAGGAATCCCATGGCAGCAGCAGCACTCCCTGTCAAGGGAAGCTGCAAGCTATGGGTTCCTTCCAGTCATTGCCACTGCACCCATTTCTCTGTGGTTACTCTCCATATCTGAGCTGCAAATCAGAAGCAGTTGTCCAGCTGAGGTTTTGAGGGTGTTCTGAAAATATGTGTGGGATGCTGCTTTCACAGAACAGGTGTTTACCTCTGTGTAGAATGTATGGGCATATGAACCTGGTAATTTCCCTTCTAAAAAAACAATGGAGAATGCAGATAAAATTATCTGCTTCATGTATATAAGACCTAGATAGCTGTTATCTTGCCTGAAAACAAGTGAATTAATTTGCTGCGTTTGGTAATTGCTTTATGTCTGTGCAGTAATGTTTAAGTATGGGTCTGGAAATAAGTTATTCTAGTGTAATAAGATTTTATAGCACTAAAATGTAATACTGTTTGTGGCTATAGTATGCAGATATACTACATTCCAAGAGCAGGAACAGAACCTGCTTTTTACAATTATTTCTGGAGATAAGCTTGTGTCTGCTTCTGTGACTCAGGAGCCCAGTAATACCCATACTTGACTGAAATAGCTCAGCATCTCTTTTTTTCCAGAACTGAATGCCTCAATGAACATATGCTTATAAGAAATTTGAAGTAATTTATTTGATAAGTTATTGAAAATCCTGCAGCTTTATATCTCATCATGTCTTAAGCAGTAATGATGCAGAACTATACCCTGGGATATGAGATCCTTACTTGATAGAAATGAGTATAACTGCCCTGAAGTCTCTGAAAAACTGGCACTTTCATCTGGCAGGAAATGGAAATTACCATCAAGTCTATGAAAATTTCACAGTAAAAAGCAAATTAATGATTTAATAATAAGCATAATCCAGCTTCAGAATAGATTACTTGGCAGTGTAATGTATTGTCTTTAAATCCCCAGTGGATTAATAAAAAAATGATTGTGTGGGGTTTCTTGGCATAGCCTATCCTCTGTAGGCTAAATTGAAGATTAAGATACCTGATTAGAAAGGTCCTTTCAGGCTCCAAAATGTGCAGGTCTATGAAAACTAATTGGAAAAGGGACAAAAATTACATTCACTGGGGTAGAAACTTACACTAGCATATCACCTCACTGATTTTTGCATGTGTTTGATAAGGTGATATGAACTATTCAAAGAACAAACAGTACTACTTTTCTGATTTGAACACTAAGGGAGTACCTAAAAAATAAATCCCTGTCAAAGGCACCAATTAAAAGGAGCCACACCAGTTGTCCTTGGAAGAAAAGCAGTTAGCATTTAGAAGCTCAATTGTACAGAAGAAAAAACAAATCTTGTGTGACATGTGAAAATTGATCACTGCTTGATATTTTGTCTTCTTTTTAGTTTTTTTATTTAGTTCTCAGGAAATAGGAAAATACACTAAAACTAAATTTAAGAGTTAGTGAGGAAATGGGCACTCTGCCTCTTCCTTTTTGAAGACTGTGGGTCTTCAGATTCTTGGACATATGACTACATTTGCGATTTTAGGGTTTTTTTAAAGGTTTCAGCCTTTCTGAAGCAGTGCCCACAAATGAAGCTTGTAGTTCCTATATGAAACTAGATGGATTGCTTTGTCCTTTCTTACATCAAAACTAGTGATGGACAAGCTGAAGGCATTTTTTCAAGATCCCTGTGTGCTAAGAGTGACCAAAGTTTCATATAGAAGACTTTAAATCAGTAGCCAAACATTATAGCACAGGAAGCTGGGCACCTTCTATGCAGTTCCCAAGAACCATGAGACTTCTCCAAACCCCTTTTTGCACCTACTTGATGCTTTTAGGTAAATGCTTATATTCTATTGGTAGATCAGTAGAATGGAGTTTTTAATTTTAACCGCTTTTCAGGCAGTTTGGGCTATTCTTGGTAAAAAAAGCATTTTGAGTTATTTTTATGGTAATTTTGTTTGATAAAATGTAAGTTTAGATTTAAAAAGTTTATACTATGGTTGGGTATACATTTGGTATACATTAATACAAGTCCAAAAACACATCATATTCGATTTTCCCTTTTTTCTTTGTTTGCTTTATGTATCAGAAGAGAAATTAGAAAATTTCTGATGCAAATTGCATCTTACAGAGGGGGTGAAAGGTTCTTGTCAGCTTGCTTTATCAAAAGCATAGACCTAATTGTTTTTTCAGTATACTGACAAGGATTTACAGGTACTTTGCTCACTTCATGTTCTTGCAGAGGTAGTAGTTTCTTTGAAAATTATTTTCAAAATTGCCTGATACTCTTTTACTTAATTTAATTGCTGGCTGTTGATGATGTTCTGGCAACACACACTTTCTACCTCAAAGAAAGGAAGCTGAGAAAGTAAGAATAGACTGGTCCCAAGGGAAGCTTTAATGAGTTATATATACATAAAATTAGACATGAAGGGGATAAGTAAACAGCAAAATGAATTTTTAATTGCCACTTGAGCATAGTGTGTATTTGTGACTAACATTCATGACTAACATTCATGATTTTTCTTTCTTTGAAACAAGCTCCTCTGTGTTTCAGAAAAACTTGGCAGGTGGTGTTTTTTTGCAACAAATCCCCAAAATGAAAACTGTTTTAAAGGAAATTTACTGGTACCTTTAGACTGTTCTAACTTGAGTGGCAGTGCTAATGCTCAGTCTGTTTTTACAGGGTCATCTCATAGGACAGTAGGTGATGGATGTGCACAGGATTTTTGTGTGGAGACTCAGAACCTATGGAAAGGATTTAACTTAGGTTACTTTGTGTAAAGGCATTGTCAGTACAAAAGGATCTACTTACAAATTGCCAAAAGTGTCTGGCAGAATTTGAGAGGTAATTAGAAACTTAGCAAGCTTCTGGTTGTAAAGAAAGGCCTGTCTGCAAGTTGCTGGCCTTTGTTCAAGGTTTGGACAATGACAGCAAGACTGTTGATAGTATTACTGTTGAGTATTTTAAGAAGCAGCTGTGTCCATCCTTCAGTGTTAGTTTCACCTTTTCTTTTGTTTGCATCTCTAGTGGGATATACCAGTTTATTCATGGAGGTTGCATTATTATTTGTTGCCAAGAATGCTCTTCCCTTTGCAGAAAGGAGGACTGTGGATTACTGTGTACAAGCAAATCCATTTAATATAATATTTAGACACCAGGATTTGGCAAGAATAAATAAGATTTGTGTTCTATACTAAATTTCGGTGCTTTTTGTTTGACTAGACATATGCCAGCTTGCTCTGTGCCTAGCCAGAGATGCACCTCACTGCCAGTAGCCTTGTCCAAAAAATAAACATAAGCACTCAAATATGGGCAGGACAAAGGGAATTGATGTAGCTGAGCCTGCCAACTCACCTTTTGTCTTTGATAAGAGACTGGTCTGGGGAAGCAGAATGCTTTATAAAGCAATGTGTTGGGTGCCTGTGTACCAGATACTTAAGACATACTTGAAGCATTTTGACCTTCTTTGCTCTCTATCCTAATATTGATAGAACAACTAAAGTATTAATTTTCTATGACTTGCCAAGTAGCTAAGCATGTAAACAGGTAAGCAAAATGCAATTAAGTGTGCTGTGTAATCCTCTGTGTAATCTCAGCAGAATGCCCCTTCATCACCTGATAGAAAGATCTTGTCTCATAGGATTTGAGGGGTCATGCTGCTTTGTATCTTGATCTTTGCTAATCCACCTTATGTTTTCACATTGAGATTTCACATTTTTCTGCTTGCAGCACTTGATAGTCAACTTAAATTTCTAAGAAGATAGTGGCTTGTTGTCTTGCATGCTTGACAGTTGCCATGAAATGGAAAGTCATGGAGTTTATGAACAGCTTATTTGTTAATTAAAACTGAACTATCAGTCTTGTGACTGGAATTTTATTTGCTATTTCTGCATGAAATACTGCTCAGAAATCTGATTGCATATGAATTATGGCTTCCAGAACAAGTGATAAACAGAATTAAAACCACAAAATGTATGTTACAGTGACATATTCTGCACTGGTTGACACATAAATGAAATGACCTGCTAGGTTTTGTCTGCTTAAAATCTGTATCCATGGCAATCCACACCAGGTGGTGCTGTAATACATCAGCTTTGCAGTTCTTATTCCTAGCAAGTTAATGCTTTCTTTGGAAGATAAACTGTATATTGGCACTTTATTTTTTTATTCCAGATTGTCTCAAAAGAGAATAGTAGAAGCAGTAAGGGACTAATCTTGAACCTTGACTTTTGTATCAGAGATTCTAATTCTTTACATAGAATGTTGGGAGCTGAACTCTTAGACTGTCAGTGTGGCACCTTCTTAGCTGGAAATATTTATTCTGTTTTACATGACATTTTCCATTGTCTGAGATAACTGAAATATTATTCTGAGATAATTGGCATGTTAGAATTGTTACTTGAAAACTTTCAAAGTATGGTCTCAATGGAATATTTTGTTAGAATCACAGTGTTGTGTCTTGCATTACAATGTACATGGAAATTAGAATTTTAGACATTTTACCCCTAGTATCATGGAATCTGAACTTTACAGATGAAATTTAAACAATTAAGTAAGGGATTTGGATACACAATTTGAATAAAGTCAAAATAGGACTAAATCATCCAGTCATCTTTGCAAACTTACATCTTCATTCTTTTGCTACTAAATTTTCCTCTTTTGCCCTGCTGTTTTTTAATGGCAAGAATTATGTTTCTGGCTTCTTAATTGCTTTTTCATTGCAGAGGACAAAAGCTGTTTCTCTCTGTTCTTCTGTATCCTGTTGTGACCAGGCTTTGAGAACTTTTAAAAGATGGAAGTAGGAGGAGAAGAGGGAATTGTTAGATATATGGCACTATATTGTGGTATAATAGAGAGTTGTATATTGAAAAGACTAGGAAGAATATATAGGAAAATGTCATATACCCTTGCTCTGGCCAACAATCTGTTAAAATAAAAAGCCTTAAACCAACCCCCAAATGCATTCTCTTTATTTTTCTTACAACTGTGTTACATAACAACTTTAAAATATGTTCTAGTTCAGTAAATTAAGAGCAACCTGAAAATTTTTTCTCTGATTTTTTTTTTTTTCTTCTAGGGGTCTGTAAGTTTACAAGAGATCAAACAGGATACATAGAGAGATACTAATTTCTGTGCCTTGCCCCACCTTTCAACAAGAAGCACAGCCCCAGACTTCAGCTTAAGATCATGTATTAATTAACTAGAGAAAGCAAGTTTAACCATGTTTTAAGGTGGCTCCCAAGATTAGGGTCTAAAATAAAAGGCAGGAAAGTGGCTGAGATGAAAGAAGGTCCTGCGAGTGCTGGAGAGACAGAAAGGCTGAGAATTGGAGCAAAGGGCTGAGAGCAAGTTTGGTGCAAAGAGAGTGGGAAGCTGAGGTAAGCATGGGTGGCAAGATGGAAATGTGAAACTGAGAGCTCAAGAATTGCCAGCAAATGGTCAGGTTGGATAATTTCCCAGAGAAAGGCATCTGTAGTCATGATGCTCAGACTTCATTTGGGGCACTTACATTTTCAGTAAATTAGCTAGATAAATCTTCCACACCTCCAGTCACAGAAATACAGGGCTGGAGTCAAGTTTTGGGTCATCTAGACTTTGTTTTAGGGACAGAACTGGAGCAAACACTCATATAGGAGAATTGGGTCTTAAAACACTCTCAGAATCTTCTGCAAAACAAGCACACACACACCCTGCCCTGAAGTTTTACAATGGAATTTAAATGGAGCTTAGTGGCTGTTTCATTGTAAATATAATTGCAAGATTTATAATAATTAGAACTTTGGAAGTGCTATTTGATAGTTGTTTAAAATGTTCACCCTATCCCTAATGATGTGTTCTTTCTTTCTCATTTTGATCTGGAGTTGATCTGGACTATTTGTCATTCAGCACGGCAGAGCCTTCTAATACTCTCTGGCATCCCATTCTATTGCTTGTTTAGGTTTTATTAAAAGCTAGAATGCAAGTTATTTTACACTCTTCAGTAGGGTTATATAATTTATATGATTGAATTGAAAAGTATATTAATATATCAAGTTAAGTAGGAGATTACTTGTATGTGGTAGCACAGGTGATTCCAACCTGAGCTAACATGCTGTTTTACCTGGGTATGCAATTCAGAGAAGTCCAGGTGGAAGAGCATGCTTCCCCTTCATCTAACTCCATTTTACACTTGGTATAATCAGACTGCTTCAGTACATCTGATTTAAAGCAGCATTGTTCCTACCTCTGCAATTCAATGGTTCTTTTTGCTTATGGAAAGGCAGATGCTAACAGCATCAGATAGTCTCGGACTTGATAGAGTTCAAACCTTCAAAACATGAAATGTAACATTGTCTAATAATGTTTTCTCTGAGATCACAATGGTTATTTTGTGATCCTGCACAGCATATACTCATGTTGGAGTGGTTTTTTTTCCCCTTACCTGATTTTTTGTTTAATAGGCAAAATCTCAAGACTGTTACGTTTGGTACCACTAAAGTCTGAAATATTTTTGTTAAAATCATCTAAATTATGCATTCACATAACTATTACAGACACATTTATCAAAACTAAATCATCCACAGCTTATCTGTTTGATAGTGTTAACTGAACTTTTACAAAAACTGAAGAAATAGCAAGTCCAAATGTCTAACTAGCAAATGTCTAAGCTATCTAATGTCCTACATTACAGTAGATGTCATGAAAGTGCATTCCTTACTCTTACTGGCATGTTTAATAACAAGGAAGGTATTTTCATAGCTCATCCTTTAATGTAAACACTATTATTTACCAGATCTTCAGTTGTGGAATGTCTTTGCATTTCCA
This sequence comes from Erithacus rubecula, assembly GCF_903797595.1. Lineage (NCBI taxonomy): Eukaryota > Metazoa > Chordata > Aves > Passeriformes > Muscicapidae > Erithacus > Erithacus rubecula. The sequence continues at coordinate 45,255,566 of NC_136688.1, forward strand.
TCACCAAAAGTGACAAAATAGTGAGATGTGAAATGGGTGACCTGGATGATCTGAATCCAAATGGTTTATTCAAGGTAATATGGGGTATTTGCCTGAGTTGAGGACAGAATAGTAGCCCAACTGTTACAGTTTATTAATTAATACTGTTCAGAAGTCAGCCAGCAAGTAATTTAGATTTTGGCAGAGAAAAGATTCTAAAGTCTAAAGAAAAATGATGAGTTGGGCCAAAATGTGCAGTCATATTTCAGGGAAAAGCCACTATGAAAAATCATTTGGCTTAACTAAGTACTGCTGGGTTTAATTTACTGTGTTTTAGAAATCACTATTAGAAATTTTTGAAGTCTTTCTGATCACCTGATCTGAACTGCAAGTTTTACTTGACTGATACTGTTCCATCAGGCTCTTTGCATGTTAGTTATTTTTGTAGGGCCTTTAATGGGAGGTACACGGTTGGTATTTTGTTAAAAATTATTTTACCATCTGTGGTTCCCATAGGTTCACTTCTAATGAAATATGTGGGGTAATTGTGATTTCTTTGTGTGTCTTTAGCAGATCACTGGGACAGTTCTTCTGTATATTTCTGCTGATACTATTTTCACTCTTTTACTTATTTTCTTTGGTGTCATGCTCTGTTGGATATCTTATGCTTTACTCATCTTTTACTTGCCCTCCTTTTTATTTTTCTTTTGGCACAATTCATGTTTCTTCCTTCTGTTGCCTTCTTTATAACATCTTCATCTCTGCTGGTTTCAATCATCACTTCTTTGATATTTAATTTCCAAGTGTGTGTATCTGTGCCTGATTCTCACACATTTTTTCTGTTCTCAGATCTTTAGGCTTTTCTTCTGGATGTCCTTGGGCCTCATTAGCACATCACTGAATATTTAGTCAAAAACAGCATTTTGCCTCTTAGTAATTATTCCTTACTGTGCATGTTTTGGGTAATTTCCCACTCCTCATTTAGTTTTTTATACATCTCTCTGTATGCTCTGCACTTGTTTCAGTCTTCTCTTGCTTAGCTCTTTGTGTCTTCATAAAAAGTCTTTGATTTCTTCTACTTTAACAGCCCTGGATGTACATACAGATGGAGGAATGGGATGCTGGAGAGCAAGCACTGTGGAAAGGGACCAAGCTGAGCTGGAGTCAGGAGGGCCAGCCCTGTCCTGGGGGTCTATGGAAGCTGAGCTCAAGTCAGGAGGGCCAGCCCTGTCCTGGGGGTCTATGGAAGCTGAGCTGGAGTCAGGAGGGCCAGCCCTGTCCTGGGGGTCTATGGAAGCTGAGCTGGAGTTAGGAGGGCCAGCCCTGTCCTGGGGGTCTGTGGAAGCTGAGCTGGAGTCAGGAGGGCCAGCCCTGTCCTGGGGGTCTATGGAAGCTGAGCTGGAGTCAGGAGGGCCAGCCCTGTCCTGGGGGGTACCAGGTCCAGCATCACCAGCAAGGAAAGGGAGGGGATTGTCCTGCTCTGCTGGGAGCTGGGGCAGGTTTGGGTGCCATGATGTAACAAAGACATTAAAGTGTTGGAGTGTCCAAAGGAGGCCACAAGGGTGGTGAAGGGTGAGGGAATCCCTATGAGGGGCAGCTGAGGTCTCTTGGTCTGCTCAGCCTGGAGGAGACTGAGGGGAGACCCCACTGCAGTTACAGCTTCCTGTGAGGGTACAGGAGGGGCAGGCACTGAGCTCTGCTCCGTGGTGGCAGTGACAGGACTGAGGGAATGGCCTGAAATTGTGGGAGGTTTAGGCTGAATATTAGAGAACGACTCTTCATCCAGAGGGTGGCTGGGCACTGGAACAGACTCCCCAGAGAAATGGTCACAGCACCAAGCCTGACAGAGTTCAGGCAGCATTTGGACAATGCTTCTGGACACATGTGTGACTTTTTGGTGTGGTCCTGTGCAGGGCCAGGAGTTGGACTTAGTGATCCCTGTGGGTCCCTTCCAGCTCAGAATATTCTGTGGTTCTTGCCTGCTTTCTTTTTATTTTTTTTTTTTTTTTGTTAAAACATTTTGTTCTTGTAGCAGCTACTATATCAATAATCTCTTAATCCCGTATAGTGTTCACTATGTTTTCTTTTTGGTTTTATCACATTAACCGGTGTGCTTTGTTGTGTTACTGTGTACATAAGTTTTACAAATAGTGTATTTGGAATAATGAATTTTAAGAATGCTGTGAAGATAATCCACTACTTCAGTTTTTCTTATCAAGGAGAACATTCTGTAATGTTGGGGTGACTTTTGTGTATACTGTTTAGCAGCTATACTTTGTTGGACTTGAATAGTGAGACGTTCTTTGCAAAATTAGGCTATTACTTTGATTATTTATTGATTAATATATACAGGCCTGTGATCTCACTTTCAGGTCTCTGGAATGTCAGTATTGTAGTTTTTAAAGGCCTATTTGAAGTGCAGCTGACATTTAAGACAAATGCATGTAAACTGGCTTTTGGATTCTTCTCTAAGCACTTCCCTCCTGTATCCCTTAACCCAGAGCTATGCCATTGGGGGTGGTTTTTGGGTTTTTTGGTGGTGTTTTTTTGTTTTGGTTTTTTTTTGTTTGTTTGTTTGTTTTTTGGTTTTTTTGGGGTTTTTTTGTTTTTTGTTTTGTTTTTTTTGTGTAGGAGGGAGATGGTTAAGGGAGGAGTTGGGTTGGTTTTTTGCTTTTGGTTTTTTGGGTGTGGTTTGGTTTGGTTTTTAGGAATTTTTGGCATTTTGGTTTATTTTGGGTTTTTGTTGCTGTTTCTGCTTGGTTTTTCTGATGAGAAAATAAATGTGTGATTGCATATCAAATGTGTGGAGAATTGTGACTTTGTAAAGACTTCTGTTTTGCTTGTTGTTTTTTTTTCCTGTTGGCATTAATATTGTGTTGTATCCTGTATCTAGTTTTCCTACAGCACTCTTGCTGTCAGTACCTATACCAGTACTTTATTTGGAAGGTTATTCAATATTCTAATGTCTTTATGTGGCTGCATTTATTATTAGAGAAAGGTTCTACTTTGTATTGTTCATGTCAGTTATTCATGGTACAGTGTTCCCTCCTTACATGTTAATTTTAGACAATTACCACCTGCTCCTCAGCTTTTTCCAGTGCCACTGACACCTCCTCAGCCTGCTGGCACAGCTGTGCCATCCTTTCCTTGGAAGCTTCTTCAAGTCTTCAACCAAATTTCTTCTGCTTGATGAGGTGGCAGGACAGCCCTGTGGGCAGTGCCCCATCGCTCTTCCCTGGCTGCAGCCTTTTCTGTCTTTAATGACACTGATAGCATTTTTTAAGGTGTACAGTTATTGCTGCATGTGCCAGAATGTGTCATTCCCTTTCATTTTTACCATCCTCAGCTGTCTTAAGTGTGGTGTGTCACCCCAAAAACCAGGGCAGGCCTCTTCCAGTGTGAAACACCACTCACATCTGAGTCCTCTGATGATCTCCTGTGTTCCAAATACTTCCACAAATGGTGGAGTCTGGCAGTCATTTTCCTAAGTGGCACAGCATCCCTTGAGTAAAAGGGGCTGGCTTGGGCTGCTGTCACTCTATGTTACTGGGTATGGCTGGAATTCTCAAACACCCAGGTGTTATCCTGGCTTCCTTAAGGGCTCATGTTGCAGTTGCTTTCTATAAGACATTTATGTTGGGGGGGCACCACATTTTATTATGACTGAGTCATTTGGGGCATTCTGGAGCTGCCACCTCTTCATCATGCAGGTAGCAGAGCACAGAGCCCACAGTGCCTGGGCTAAAGGTTGGAATAAGGAGACCAGGCTGACACTGACTCAGCTTTTTCCCCCTCACTTGTGTAGCAAGCCTTACATTATGGCTTTGAACAGCTGCATGAACTGTTAATGGTGTGAATCCATTGGGAAAAGGGCACCAATGCCATTGAGTATAATGGCTAAATTGTCAGTATATGTTTCTCAGTATTTAGAATTTTGTTTTGCCTACCAGTGGTATATATGTATTATATCCTTGGTATAATATATAATTATTTCTCAGTGTAAATAGTGCTGTAGTCTAGCAGAATGTAGTTTTAGTTTTTAGTGACAGCTGGAACTGTCTTAAGTGAAATAAACTGCCAAGGTAAATATGTTTTTGCTTAATGACTTTATTTTAGAAAAGATCATCACAGGAACTTTATCAGAGTAGTTAAATAAGTGCCTGACTCTAAAAAAAGAGAAGTTTAATTGAAATGAGACCAGTATTAATAGGAACTTCTGTAACTGGTAGGCTGGATTTGTGCTGATGACCTTACCAGTCCTTTATGGAATCTTGGTCCTGGATTTGTGCCATGTAGTTGCTATAAAGCACTATAAAAACTTTTTCTTTTTTGAAATGCATAATCCAAACAGGTTTTCTACTTCAGAATTCTTTTGTCTAGTTCTAAACCCAAACTTGAGAGCAACATCATGCAGTTACAGTGTTTGCACTGTTTATGCCTCTGAACCTTTCTAATTAAAGCAAAATATGTGGGCTGGAATCTCAAACTGATGTAAATCAGTAGAGCTTCATTAACTTCTGTGGAGCTATGCTTCTTAATTTCAATATTAGTTTTTCAGCAAAAATGTGGTTAGGAAATGAGAGTTAAAGGGAACCAAATTGAAATGAGTTTTACTCTAATTTATGTCTGCAAAGTGCAAATACGTTAAAATCCCCATGTCGACAAAAAAAAAATCTGTACAATTATTTTGCTCACTGAACCATTTAAGCTGTTGATTTATCTGCAGACGTATTTCAAAGTCTTCCAACTGTTAAATTTAGGAAGAAAAAAAAGCAAATTGATAAAAACAAGCTGTTACTTGGTTAGCTGCCCAGTCTTGTATTAAACCACAATATATGCTTTCACTGTGAGAATGGGAAGAGGTTTTTCTAGGGGATGGAACAACTGGTGGAAATCAAACTGGTACATATCATTCCCAACTGTGGCATTAATCACACCATGCAGTTGGGGAAATCATGTTCTATCATTCAGCTTGTGTCTTCACTGCAAAATTAATTTGAATGTTCTGTCTCAAATTAGTTTAACATCAATGAGGAAAAACTGCACTGGAAAATAATGCAAGAGCTTCACACAGTGATTGAATGACTGCAGTGCTGGTGTTAGTGGCTGATGAGAGGTGCTGAAGTAAGCAGTAACTAGTGCTTTCTGACAGACTAGCCAGCTGGAATCAAAGCACTGCCACGCTCAAGTTAAGGATTTAAAAAAGGCATAATCCATTATTAACCAAAAATGAGTTTATCAGGCCTTTCTCTTTTACAGACCAGGTGCATGATTTTATGCCCAGTATTTGCTGCTTTTCAAGTACCAGAAGAAGCATTTTCACAGAACAGTAGACTAGAAAAGTGGTACTCCTCTGGTAGCATCCTTTGGTGTTTGCAAACCCTTGATGGCAGGTAAATTGAAATACACAAACAGGTCACTTATCTTGCTGTCTTCAACAGCTACATTGTGCCAGGCTGTTGAAGGGAGTTACAATGACACTATTAACTAAAGTTAATAGATTTAGTAGTCCAAAATGGGCATATAAAGAATTCTTGAAATGCTAGGTCTGACTTTCTGGGCAGATGAGATATAATTGATCAGATCAACAGTTTAAAGCTCTGCTTGCCTTACATCAGGTGAAAGCAGATGAAGTTTGTGGTGAGGCTGTGCTGTCTTTAAGCACTCACTGTCCTAGTCCCCATTTCTTCATTTTCTGACCACTCTTTCAGCCACCTTCTGCTTCTGCAGCCATATTCTATCACATTTCTTTTTATGACTGTCTCTGTTTTCTGGTGCACAGCAGGAATACAAGGAGCCAACTTATTTGTGCATGTTGGGTTTTTTTGCTGCTTTGAGGAAAATTTAGATAGATACATATAGAGAGAATATGAAAAGAATATGTATATGTATATATATATATATATGTTCTATGAATTTCTAACACATTAGGAAGGTGGGGTTTCCTCTTCAGTTCATCTGAACTAGTACTAAGAGAGCCAAAACTATTTTCTGAACCACATGATGTACTGAGATGAAGATGATACAAGCTCATTTTAAGACAGAAGAGCAGTGCAGTGTTGTTCCTACATGGGCAGAAGTGAAAGCAGTCTCCATGTTTTGCAGCTGTATATTTAGGCTCCTTGAATGGCACTGCAGAGTGTAAAGTGGGTAACACAGGAGTCTTGCCTCATCTTGACAAGACTCAAAAACATCCTTTGAATGAGCAATTTCTACATGTGTTTTGTGGGCACTAGCTTGGTGTGACATTTAAGAAAATTTTGGATGGCATTCTGAGAGGTTTTTTAATTTCATGTATATGGTTTCAAAAAGTGCTTTCTAGTACATGGCCTAAATATGTGCTACTGTTTGATATCATTAGATGAGTATGTAATTTTCCTATTGCTCCTCTTGTTGAGAATCTGGTGCATATACTTGATTGATTTTTTTTCTGCCTTCCTTAGCTTTGAGATGCTGATTCTTCTCCTACCATGTTCTGAGACTCTATAATTCCCTGTCTTTATTTTTGTAGCTACCTCAGTGGTATTTACAAACAGTGATTGTTTCCCATGGTGCCTTTCTGATGGTCCAGGTAAATGTACCATTCTTGCTTCTCAAGGCTGGACAATACAGTTTAGTGCTTGCTAAGCCATTTGTGAGCATCCATCAGGTACAAATATATTTTTCATGTGTTGGTTTGGGATTTTCTGCAGAATGGCACCTCATAATCTGTATGCAGACTGAGCAGTAAACTGGTGCAGAGTAAGCTGGAGAGAACTCATCAATTTCTTGTTAGGCAGTGATGTTTGGAAAGAAATTAAAATCTGCTAGCACTCTCAATTGTCTGCACTATTGATGGCTGCTTTGGCATGAGAAGCACATGAATGCAGTACATGCACTCAGGGTAGTGACAGTGGGATGCCTGGTTTTACAAAGCAACACACCAGACTTGCAGCTTGAGAATTTTTGCAGAAATAGAGAAATACCTGAGTTCAAGGAGCTATTTGTAGTACAGAAGCAGTGAAGCAGGAGCTCCAGCTATGACCTATATATCCAGGCTTCCAGCTGGGCTTGTGCCATATGAGCTGAAGCTCCTGTGGCAGTAGTTCCCCTGTTAATGGTATCTGAGCTGGCTGGATTAAAGAGAAACGTGTGTTGTGTCTTTCTTCTGCGCTTAACTTCTAAGGTCTAAAAAAAGCCAGATCAGTCATGACTGGGCTGTGACATTGTTAAATTGATGTACCTTTTCCCCCCTTATTTCCTTCCTTTTGCCTGTTTCACACCAGTGGCTTTTGGCCTTGTATTCTGCTTTGTGTAGCATTGCTCTAAGTAGAGTCTCTCTCTCCTTCTTTCTGTGAAATGGTATGAGCTTCATTGCAACATTTTTTTACAGATACTAAATAGCCATGGAATAGCTGTGATTGAAGACAGCGTGAGAAGGACTGCAATTTCAGATTGTGAAATTATTGTAATGTTGATCTTACTGCTTTCCAACAGTGGATTCTCCTGCTGTTTGCCTCTCTTCTACATCAGGATTGCTTTTATTCTGGAGTAATTACTATGCATTTAGGAGATAAATGAGTTTCCCTCCCTCAAATCTCCAGTGCTGCTTAATAGGCTACTGGTATGTGGAAGTCTCCAGATCTTCTAAGAAGCTGGTTTTTATTTATCAGATTTCATTTCAAATGTGAGGATATTGAAGTATGTAGTAGAGGCTAGAACTTTTTTAAAAGAGATTGTGCTTGAAGTACTGCAGTGCTGTTTACAGCTTCTTCTTGAGTTTCTAAACTAGTGAGGAAATGCTCCAAGGGATGTTGTTTGGGGAGGACTTTTCAAATCTGCCATTGGAAAAATTATTTATGCAGTAAATGAATTGTGACATAGGAGCTGGAGGGTTGAATCTTAGCTGCCTTGGATGGGATTACTTATGTGGAAAAGGTGAAGAAGATTGTTTGTCTGTGGCATAAGAAAATTATTGATGTCATTTTTTATTATTGAGCAGAAACTGCAAGCTGGAATGTTCATGTATTTGTGACTTGGAGCTAAAGTATCTGAACTGAGAAGTAATGCTAGTAATCCCACATGCTCAAAAAGTGTAAACCTGGCCCCACAGAATTGTGCTGTTTGTTTAAAAGATGAACAACAGATCTGGGTCTCTTTTTTGTCTGTCTTCTGCTTTTTGTAAATCTTTTAGATTTTTTAGACTTGTGCTCTCTTCTACAAACACAAAGGCTAGAAGCAAATTTTTTTGTTTTAAGTGAAAGCTGATGTTCTTATATAATTCCATTATTTCAGGGCCATGGTTACAGAAAAATCAAAAAAACCAAATATTATATATTTTACAAAGAATGAGACATGGCTTTACCACATAAGCATGGCTCACATGGAAAAACTGTTGTGCTTCTGATTTCCATATGAAAATGAGTCTTTCAAAGCACCGAGGGGTACATAGAACCAAAAATTATACAGACTTCAAAGCCTGACTTCAGCCAGAGGTTTTTAACACTGTTGGAGGGGTTTTTTTGAGAGTTAAGTTAGTGCAACTTAAAATAGTTTTTCAAAATTCAACTTCTTTCCAAGATAAAAGCAAACTTTGGAGAATTAACCAGAAGATCACAGCTTGTGGCATCAACAATCTGATTTTTTTTAAAGGGCTGGGTAGGGCATCTGAGTTCCATGAAAATGTTAGCTTGCCTTTAGTGAACTCTCTTGGCTATTCTGACATCAGTAAGGTCACTCTGCCTTATTGTAGCTTCTTTGAATTTTACCTGTTTTCTCTTGGTTAAAGGAGTTTTTTGGACAAAGTACAGGAAAACTCACTGTTGGAAACAAACCTGAATTGGCAGGGGTGGAATAGATGTTTGAGTTAGGTATTTTTACAACTGCTTTCCATAATTTTCCTTCTATATCTAAAAAGAGAAGCTTCTAAGAAAGAGAGGTTTAAACAATGCCCATGCCTGACTTCATTGTATGTCTTTATCTGGCCTGAGTAGGCCTGGTGTAAAGTCTGCTGTTGCTCTGCTATCTCATGACCATTTGATTCTAGAAAAGTAATTTGTTTAACTTAATCTTAGGCTGGTAGAATCTTAGCCATGTATGGTTTTTGTACTGTTTCAACTTGAAGAATATCACAATTTTCCTAGATGGTTAAAATCCCTGCTTGATGTGGTATATTTTAAGTATTAAATTTCGTTTCCTTTTCTATGCATTTTGGGGGAAAAGAATAGTGTGTGCCAATACAGCTGCTTTTAAATGAGCCATGCTGAAGCTTTTACTGAAGTAGAAGGGATTCAAAAGCTTATTATTATGCATTAACTGAACTGAAGGCACAATAGCACAGTTTCATTTAAAGTGCACTTCTGTTTTGAATGATAGCTGCTGTGGCAGCTCTTGTGGTGGCTTAATTCTTTCTTCTCAGTGTTTTCTGCATGTGATCTGTTCAGTTTTCAAGTAACCTGGTAGCTTTTCTGGCTACCAGTAGTTCAAACTTAATCTATGGTCTGGCTTGGATCCAGTCAATTTTGCCAGTCATTTTGCCATTTGAATGTGACTGTCACTTCTATGGAGGATGTAGGTAATAGCCTCATATTCTGGGAAACTGAGGTCTGTCTCCAACATGTGTATGGAGGTAGTAATCACCCAATTTTATTCACTGAAGAGAGGTGGGTAGAAGGAACTTGGTTGTACAAAAAAGTACTTTTGTAGTCATTTTGCAGGCAGAGATGTTCATGGGACAAGATCAGTGATATTTTATAAGGAAAGAGGTTATTTCCTGTCACTTCATTTATATCCATTCTTAAATGTAATCATCTTCCTTATTAGCTGTGCCACAGTAGCCAGTTTTTACTTTTTGAAGGGCAGTTTTGATCCCATTGTTCATGTGGCATCAACGGAATAATGTTGGAATGGACTAATAATGCATCCCTGTGCCAAAGGAGGTCTTCACATTTTCAGAAAAGATTTCTACCTTTAAGCAAATGCACTTTACTGATCCCTCTTGCTTGCATATTCAAACAGCACAAGGAGGATTTTCTTCCTGCTATGAAATTCTGTAGTGTGGGAAAATCTGCCAAGGGCAGCTCTGTGGTGGTTGTTCCTTGTATCTTACCTGCTGACAGAGTAACTTTTAGAGCCAAGGAAGAGGCAGTGATCTGCTCTGATTGTCAAGCTATTCATTAGACATAATACAACAGTATATATAAGAGCAGCTCCAGTGCATACTCAGTAAAAAACCTTGGGAGTTAACACCCATTGTGTGTAAAAGTGTCCTTTTGTGCCAAATGGAGTGGGTCATTCAAAAGGGGTTCACCAGTCCACAGTGTCTTAAAATTACATTATACCTTTTGTAATCTTTGTAGTGAAGTGCTCCAACTTGTCTGGTTGATTTTAAAGCCCATTGTTACAGCAATCAGATTGTCATTTTCCCCCAGCAATACAGTTTATGAGTAGACCTGCACTGAAATCCCCTTGAAGATGCTGTTGGCTGTCAGACAATGCAGCCTCTTCTTGGTGTTATTGTGAAGTGGATAAGCTGAGGTTTTTAAGTGATTAGGCTGAACAATTAGCATGAATACTTTGCATCCTTTAGTTCTGGAAGAGATTTTTTTTTTTTTCTGACTGGGAGTAAAAAAAAAAAATTCGAAACAAGATCTCCTCGAGCTTGCACTGAGGATACCAAAACTTCATAGTATGATGTTTGATTCTCCAGCTTGTTTGCAGCTGGAAGTCTTGCCTGTGTAAAACATAAGGAAGAGTCTTTTCTGTAGGATGAAAAGCTGCCTGACCTTTTAATAACTGTACTTTTTATGTGAGTCACAGTATTGGTTGTTAATCCAGTCATTATCCTTTTTCTAAAAGGTGGTAATCTTGCTAGGGACATCACTTCTTATCTGTATTTTAAAAGGACACAGCCAAAGTGAGTCCAAAACCCAGCACAGCCAGAGAGCTCTCTCCTTCAAATGAAACAAGATGCTGTAGATCATAGGAACTATAGACTTTCAGGAAGCAAAAATATCAAATATATGAAGCTCAGAATGGAAAACTAGATGAAAATTGCATGTGGAAGACACAATTATTTACTGGTAACTGATATCTGTAGTTATTTCATAGAAGAGTAAAGAGGTAGTACAATTTAAACCATTCGGGTCATTCCACTGTGTTTATTCAGTCCTGAGAACTAGAATTAAAAAGCACAAATGACATGTCATATCTGCTGCACCTGTGCAGGACCCTGGCAGTGTTTGAACTGTTTTGCCAGCTTTGGCTCAGAGTAGTGTAAACAGAGCTGAGGCAGTGTGAGTCAGTAAGTGAAAAAGGGGAGAAGGTGAAAATTATTTTAGTATCCTGGTCTGGGAATCTGATGTGTAAAATAAAAGGGTTGGTGACCATAGGTGGTGTTTGGAAGAATACACACGTGCTTTGTGGAAAACCAGTGTCCTAGTAAGAGAAGATGCTAGAAGAGTTCAGAAATTGTGTGAATGGTCCGGAGGCAAGGGAGCAAAAAGCAAACAAAACATGATTCCAAACCTTTGGAACCTCTTAAAGTTACTTTGAGGACATTAAAACCATTAAAACAGAGGTTGACACATTAAACTCTCCTCTCTGGTATGTGGATGCATCTTTGTGTTGCAGTACTTGTGTATTCTTGTGTCATCACTGAGTCCTTAGATCAGGAAATGGGATTTCACCATGCCTTTTAATTTTTTGGTTGATAGATAATTCTTAATGTGTTTTTTCATTGTTTGACATTGACTTAATGAGTGAAAATATTTTTTTTTTATAAGCAAGAAAAGAAACTCAGTGTAAGTCTAGGATTTAATAAGGTATTAATTCCACTTTTTATGGTAGCTAATCCAGTTTTGTGTAGATATTTTCATAACTTCATACTGAGGAAAGAGAAGTTTCATGGTTATTTCATAAATAATACCATCCTATATTAATTGGATTTCATGGTTGAGAGTTGAGTCAGTTATTTCCTTTATAAGCTGCCACTTTTCTATTGCGCATCTAATTGCACTTGGGAGTCCTCTTTTGGTTGAGCAATGCAAATTGAATTAATATACCAGAGAGATGAAATTTGTTCATCATTCTGCAGTTTATGAGGTGAGGGCTATGGAGGAGGATGCTTAGTTGCCTCCTGCCAGATGGTACTTTGCCTGCAAATAGAAAGTTTGATCTTTGGCATCACACAGTTTTACATGGAGGCACAAATGCTTCTCAGAGGAGCTGGGTGGTGTTTCAAATAATTTCATTGCACTTCATTTGGATTGTTGTTATTGTTGCCTTATTGTTGCTCAGGTAGTATAATCCATGAGACAAGTTTACTAAAGAGTTACCTCTACAGAACATCCTTGCAGAATTTTTCAGATGAATGTGTATTTCTTTGAATAACCCATTCCTGATTTGTGTAAGACTGCTGCCTAGGGTTAGTATCCAGCAGAAGCTGAACTGAGCATGAGAGAAAATCCACAGGTCATCCTGCTACAGAAAACTGGAAACAGCTGTCTAATGGGAATGGGAGCTTAAAACTTGATAATTCCTACTTTTTCCAGAGGGCATCCAACATGATCAGTGAAATGTTTTTTATTTCTTCTTTTGTCCTTTTAGGATTTATATTGCTGAGTGTACCATTTTTCTTTGCTGACAACTTGGAGTTAAGGGCCTGTTAGCTTGTGAAAAAAAATATTTAATGTGTTATGGCACATTTATGATTTTTAAATGACTACTCAAATCCATTACATATAATTTAGGAAGTATTATTAAAATGGAGGACTTTCATATGACACATTTTACATTTGAGTAAACTAGTTTCACTGTGATGGTGAAGATCTTCGGGTTTGACTTTGTTCCTGGTAATAATACTACATTACATAACTAAAATCAATACTTTTCTGTGAGCAAAAGGTACCTGCTATTCTTTTTTTTTCAAGTACACAATTGCCAGCACAATATTTACAGTGCACAGGTTGTGCAAGAGGATCAGCTGTGTGTATTGTGTCATTCCCTGAGACTGAGGTCACCACTGTCCTGAGACTGAGCCACTTCAGCACCTGAGGTAATAGGTGAAAAAAGGCAGGGGACTGGCTCTTTTGACATGCATGGTAAAAAGAATATGGGAAGATGCTTTCAAAGTTGCTAACCATCTTCCTGTAAAAATCTACCCAGTGCACGGATTTTGAAGAGCAGTATGGGCTAAAGTCATAAATGTTTTAAAAGCAACAGTAGTTCTAAGACATCCTATTCATTGCAACTTAGCTGATACAGGACCTTTGCAATCAGGGAGGTGTTGGAAGGAGTGATGATTTTCTGGCTTTCAATCAAATCTTGCAGCAGATTAGTACAGAATTATAAATTAGTGCAGTTTGCAGTACCATGAAGTCTGTTGAAAATTCAACTTCTGTCACACAAACTGTTGACATTTTGCTGCTGACACCAGGTATTGATGCATGCATTTACTGACAGGTGCAAAGAAGCTCACTTCTGCACACAGTGATGAGTTTGTTCACTGGCACTGAGGCACAATTACATGTGTATGAACACAACACCAAGCCTGGGGAAGATGAGGATCTGGAATGTGAGAAGGGAATTGCACACAAGCGGAAATACACTGAACTGCAGAGGTGCTTAAAGCTGTTTGCAGTGCTTAAACAAATGCCACAAACTTTAAATATTCAAGCTGTCTTGTGACTGTGCTCATTCAAGGGATAAAAGGGGAAGTATATATTTCTGTCTTCTATCTATCCTTCATCCCCTTACACATCCATTCTGGGCGAGTCTGATGATCAGCAGCCCCTGAGTGCCAGGGTGAAGGGGTTGGCATTGCACTCTGTAGCTCTAATGGGTCCTGAAGGGAAAGAGGAGCAAGATGTAGGGATTAAAAGGGGCAGTGAGCTTTTGTGTGCATCATGTGCCTAACCCCCTTCCTGCAAAGGCAGAGCTGATTGCACATACCCTTCAAAAATCTACAGATCCATTTTCCCTGTGAGGAAAAATATGTAAGAGTTGTAGCTGTCTTGAATGCTTAGCGGGTGTTAAGACTTGGCATGTTTGTTGTGAGTAAATCAACTGCTAATAAGGTGAAGAAATCACATGTCAAGGCAGGTTATAAAACCACAGATCCACGTGGTTGAGGTGGTTGTCAGGCTTAGGGGATTCTGAAACTTAACTTCATTGGCAGCCTGCCTGTCGGAGTATGGGCAGGGCATGTGGGAACAATGCTCTCACGGTAGCAGAGTTAATCCTCTGACAGCCTGGCAGGGCAGGTGTCAGCAGCATGCTGGGGTTGCCCCAGCTGCTTCTGCCAGCTCTTTGCTCCAGAGCCATGTGGCTCAGAGCTTATGCTGTGCAGCTGCTCCTGTGGTCTGTTCTGAGCCATGCTCTTTGCATGCCTTGTACAGCTCTTTAGCCACAGACAGCTCAGCCAGAGCTCTTTATCAAAGATGAATCATCCTTTCTGTCATGCTGTAATCAAGGATTTTTTTAATGTCCATGACTCAGAGGAAAAGGTGGTGTCCCCTCCAAGTCATAACTGGATAAGGTGCTTTTGTTTCCCCCCCTCATTTAATGATTGAAGAGAGGGAGCAAACCACAGAATTATTTCAGGCAATTTCAGTATAGACTTGGCTTTCTTGGTGCCCTCTCTTCCCCCTGAGATCTGTGCTGGATAAGATGAGCTGCAGGACCCATGCGTTTGCAACAGTACCAGCAGGATAAATATTTCTGTATTTCTATCTGGTTTTAAGATGATGGGTGTATGTTCCCCTCCTTTTTTTGGCAAAGGTTAGCTCCATTAGATGTACTGCTCTTCATTTCATCTCCTTCTCCCATCTGTTCTGTCTCTTTTCAGTAGAAACCAAGGAGATGTAGCTCCCACTCAGGCAGCCAGATAACTCCATCTCCCATACATGAGAAAATATCTCTGTGTGAAACAGAGCAGTGCCTTGCTGTGCACACATCAGATTGTACCACGAGGGCAGACTGCTCTCTCAAACTCTGATAATGTCATATTCCCTCTGTCAGCTTATACAGATGAGGGAATGCCACTGCCCCCTTCAGTTAAGTGTTGTTGAATTCCCAGGGCTGGAATAGGACCCAGGGGAATTCAAACAGCTTTTTCCTGAGAAACCAGGTTATCACAGCAGTAGGTAAGAAAAATAAATGGTTTGAAATATTAAAGCTGTGATACAGCTAGTAAATAAAGAACATTGCATGTAGATAAGGTATACAGAATTTATACATTACTGTTAGACCAAACCTATGATTGTTTGGATAATAAAGCCATAAAGTCAGCAAATGTTTATACAGTAAATCTCCATACTTGGAGACATACCTTGGAACTCGCTGGTAGGTGGCCATTTCATTAAGGAAGAAATCTTGCAGACCAATCTCCAGAGCTTTGTTTAATTTCCCTGACTTTTAAAGAAGATTTTGAATTGCCTCATTGTGAGAAAAACTGCATACCATGAGTTCTTTGTAGAGAGGAGCATTATCTTTGAGAAAAGCTGTCTTCATGTTAATTCATGCTATATTACCTCTGTAAGACAAGCAGGTATTTATTACAAGCAGTTATTTATTACTAATGCTGTTATCACCAGAATATACTGTTATTGCTGTCTATGAAGCAAGGCAGTTTGCAGTGAAGCTGCTTTGCTTTTGTTTTGTGACTAGATGCCTACAGTCTTTTTTATTTTCTGGCTCATACCTTTGATGTCCTCTGGACTTCTGATTTCCTATTTGGTATTAACTTCAGATAAGTGAAGTCACCTTAGAAAGATTAGAAAAATAGTGATTTTTATTCATGCTTCTTAAAACTTTGGTTTATACTAACCTAACCATTTTTAACACTATACTGTGAAATATTGTACAGTCATCTGAATGAGATTACCAGGTAGGTACTAGCTTCCCTGATGACACATTCAGTTTGCCAAGTTAGGGGACAGGGATGTATTCCTTCTGCCATATGGTGGCAGAAAGGGGATGGTAGTTCTGGCACAAACACCTGTGGTGGGAGCTGTACACCTTTGCATCCAGTTATGTGAAGAGATCTGCCTTGTGCAGGATCCTGTTGTCATTGCTCAAGACTCAGGCCAGGGCTCTGTTCTGTGCTGTCCCGTGTGTGTTCTCACAGCCACAGCTGGAATGGAGGAGAAAAATGACAAGATGAGGTTTGGAATGTGCCAAGTAATGTGTGTGTCCTGAATGCATCCATGTGGGCATGGTATTTTAACCAGTGATGTGGAAACAACCATACAGTGTAAGATGCCAGCAGCTGGAGATCTGGGTCTTTTCTCCCATAGGAGAAGTTTCCTTAATGCTTTTTTAGTTACTAATCACTTCAGATAGTATTAATTCTTAATAGGCAGTATTTATTTTAAAAACTCCTGCCTTGTGTGCTTATTAATTTTTTACCATAAATTATTTAATGTAGTAGGGAATAACTTCTCTTAAAAATTTTGCTTTTCTCAGCTAATGTAATTGACAAAAAGTTCTTAAAGCTGATGGTATTTCAGTATTATTCCAGAAGAGTACTCCATTCTCATGGAGGGAATGATATTACATGGAGGGAATGGTATTTTTTTTATAGTAGATATTACTATATTACTATATATAGGAACCTACTTGGCTGTTACATACATATATGCTTCTGTTGCCATCTTAAAATGTTCATAAAACATATAGAATAGATTAAAGCATTGCAGATTGCTGCATCTTGACCAATAGTTTGTGAATTATCCTGTACTGTGTTCCTGTAAGAGTGTTGATTGTTATTACACAGTGTCTCAAAACTACAGAGCACTAAAGAAATTCTGAAGTGGCAAGCTGTAATGTAATACATCAGAAGGCACTTATGTTTGGTCATATGTTTCTACAGATGCTTCCTTATTTTTCAGTCTTTCATTTATACATGCTGTACATTTTTTTTTTTAAAGTATGTTTTTCTTTCAGCTATTAATGAGTTTCCTGAAGATATATTTACTAATAAAGAACGTCAGCAAGGAGGAATTCTGCTTCATATAATTGCTGTAAGTCTTTCCCTATTGTGCTTCATCTTTGTTTTTCCTTTTATGTTACTTTTTCTATTTTTATTTTTATACAAGATATTAATCATCATAGTGACCTTACTAAGTAGAGTTCTGTATATATAAGCAAATTCCTAATACTTTGAGTATTCCTAATATGTCTATATGAGTACAATTTCTTAAAAGGTCCTTGGGGACCTGTAGAGTGTTGAACTTGGTATTGTTGGATTAAGAGTTGAACTTGATGATCTTAAGGGTCTTTTCCAACCTAGAACCTTTGTGATTCTATTACTCTATTTTCTATGACTTAAGAAAATGATACAAGTTGAATTTGCAGCACCTATTCATTTATTCTCTTGGAGATTAAAATCCTGCCAGAATGGATCACATGACTTGTATTTCATGTTGTAGAGACACACTTTGGGATTCCTTCATTGATGACATTGAGCATGATGTGGGAGTTTCTTGAGTCTCTTTTCTTTTGTGCCTCTATGCAATGAATGCCATTATAGTTTTAAAAACTCCAAACCAATCCTGAATAAATATAGAAAATATCATGTGGAGTTTTATTTCCCATTGTATTAAAAACAAACCAAGTGAGGCCTGCAGGCTCCAGTTTTTCATTCCCAGCCCATGGAAGGTAAAGTCTAAAGCAGTTGTGTTTGATGGACAGCAGCAGGAAAAAATCCCCTGCATGGGCACAGCACATAAAGCTGCACAAGACAGTGGGAGAATCACATGCATGCAGGGAACCAGATCATCCCTAAGTGTTTTGGTGCAGTGATCCATGGCCAGGGTGCACTTATTTCCAGGTGTGTATTGTTTCCTGAATATTGTTAATCAGCCTGGTTTCACTTTCTATTTAATTACATGATCTGATAATTAGTTAAAAATATGGATGACTGCACAACTTTGTAGCTTTACCTGTTACTTTTCCATATATTAAATCTGTTGTGGCATCCCATTCTGTCAGTGTGGTACCTTCCATATTTCAGGGTCTGATAAACATTCTTGTTCTAAATGAAATCTTACATTCAAAAATCTGATTTTATGCCCTAAATTTATCAACAGGGAGATTGATTTTTCTTGAGTGAATAAAAATTGAAGTTATATATTTCTGCTAGTTTGAATAAAGGTAGCATTGCCTTTTTCCTCTTTTCAAAAAAAATCCAAAGTATTCCCTGAATTTCTTTTCTTTACAGGCTCTTTATATGTTTTATGCTTTGGCCATAGTATGTGATGACTTCTTTGTTCCATCCTTAGAGAAAATTTGTGAGGTATGTTAACAAAATTTATTAATTTAAAAGTTTATTTAGAGAATATTATTTAAAGAATCAAAAAAGATATCATAGGTAGAAAAATGTGGCTTTGCAAATCTTATTGCACATCCATGTCAGCAAGGAGAAAGAAGGTATGTGTGGCCCTAGCATAAAGTAGGGAAAAAGAGAAAATGTGTGAGAAAAGTATGTACTTTGGATATGGAAACAGAATACATATTTTATGGGGGGGGGGGGGGGGAGAGTAATGTAATGCCTTTACATAATTTTTGAGAAGACTTTGCAAAATTACACATAGGATTCTAATTGAGTTGATTGTGACAGAGTAGAATTTATATATGGCATGTGAATGTTGTGTTGAGTATGATTTTGGTGAACAAAGTGAATACATAATACAAATGTAGATTTAGATTTTAACTCCTTTTTAAAGGCAAAATAAAAATCTCATCTCCTTTGCTTTTAAACAAAAATCAGAGTGACTGTTTTCTCAAAAACTCCTGGTGGTTTTTGTAGCTAATTTAAAAGTCTGTTTTCCTGAAAACATATAATATTCAATGTACTAAATGTAATAAATACCTGTTGGTGTTACTCAAAGTTGTAAGCTTACACTTATCAGTAGAAGAACAAGTAGAATAATAAGGGGGGTGATCAATAGTAGTAAAATACTCAGCTGGGATCTTTTCTTTTCCTTTCCAGATGTTCTGTATTCAGCGTGCACCTTAGACACCATATTTAAATTATTCAAATTGGTTGTATCAATTTCTGGTTACTGATCCTTCATAAAATCTTTACATCTTATTTCATGTTCTGCTGAACATTTTAACAGCTACCAACAGCTCAGATAGCATATTTAAGTTTGAGCTCTTGCACCAGTATGACTGGTAATAATCATATTTAGGTTTATGTTTTGTCAGGATGTGTAGGGTGCCATTGTTATCCAAATGTTTTCAGGCAAACTGCTTGAAAAATACAGGGGTTTTTCACTTCTCCTTTTCTCACCAGTTACTTTTCTATCCTTGAAAGAAAAATAATATACTGAAGGTGAGCCTGGAGACTGTCAAAAAGGAAAAAATCTCCTCCGTAAAGCCATATTTGTAGTTCAAGGGCAAGATCTTCAGACTGCTAAACTGATGCAACCCACTTGTGGACCTGCAAGTGTTTATGCTGGTCTGAGAGCCCTAAGTTACTTATATCCTATTAGAGCTTAAGAGGCACTGTCATAAAAATAGATCTCTCTCTGCCATACATGGCCCTCTCTGTGTCTAACTGGACTAATTTTATCTGTGTCTGTGGACTCACTTTTGATTAACTCAGTTAAAAAGTGAAGCCAGAATCAAGCCTGCTGTTTGTAGGATTTATTCACAAAGGTTGTATTTTTCTCTTGCTGATGTTAATTTTTAAGTTTTAGAAGCCCCAGGAGTTAGAGAGTTGAATGACTGTGTTTAGAGTTACAAAAGTAAATTAATCTAAATAATTTGAGATGTTTACAATCCTTTTGAATCTGCAGAGGTACTTTAATCAGCTCCATGTAAGCCACAATTGGCTATTCATTTACATATGTAACTATAGAACAATGTAAATACAGTAGCAGTGCTGAAATTACTGATTGTTTTCTTCTAGAAACTACATTTGAGTGAAGATGTTGCTGGTGCCACATTCATGGCAGCAGGGAGCTCCACCCCAGAACTGTTTGCATCTGTTATAGGTATGGAGCCCACACAAAAGCTTTTTTGAGATCTGCTGTTAAAAAATCAGCAGCAGATCCAGCACAGGTACCCATTCTTCTGATAATTTATAATCAGCAATTGCAGCTGTCAGCTAGTCTGTGGTTCATGGTATAATTAACTGCTCAAAATATCTCATGAAACTGTGTGTCTTCTCTCAAAACACAGAGAGAAATGTCTGATTCTGAACACAGGACAGAAAAGAAGAGATTTATTGAAGTCTCTTGAGAAGTAATTTGATATATTTGGAAATAGATTAAGAGCAGCCTTGAGGAGGAAGACTTGAGGGTGTTGGATGATGAGAAGTTCATCATGATGTGTCACTGTGCAGCCAGTGTGCACTTGCAGCTCAGAAAACCAGCTGTATCCTGGGCTGCACCAAAAGCAGTGTGGCTAGCAGGTTGGGGGAGGTGATTCTGAACCTCTCATGAGACCCCACCTAGGGGAAGAGACCTTTAAAGGACATCCAGTCCAGCTGCCCTGCAATGGGCAGTGACATTACCAACCACATCAGGTTGCTCAGAGCTCCATTCAACCTAACCCTGAATGTTCTCAGAGCTGGGGCCATCTTTGTGCCAGCATCTCACCACTCCCATTTTAAAAGATTTATTCCTTTTATCTTGTGAGAATCTACTCTCTTTTAGTTTAAAACCATTACTCCTTGTCCTAGGGGTCCTAAAAAGTTTGTCCTCCTCTTTCCTGTAAGTAACTTTAGCAAAAGTTGTCTGGTTGCTCACCTTGAATTTCTATGCTTTAAATAAATTCCATGCTTCTGATGTGACTAGGAATGTTTTATGCTCATTTGAATGGATTCTTGTACAGCTAAAAACTATGCTGTGAAACAGAGAACTTACTGTTGAACTAACTAGTGAACAAATCATTTACTGAAAGTATGTATGTAGAGATTTTAAGCCACAGCTGGGGAGCTGCTGGCTAGACTAAAATTATTACAGATTATTACACAGAGAAGTGAACCTTAATTATGAAACACATTTTGATTAATCTTTGAAACAGTCTCTACTTTACAAGTAGTATGTGTGATCTAAAATTAAATGACAGAGGTAGTTATGTATGTTTTGTCCCTTCTGCAGGTGTATTTATTACTCATGGAGATGTAGGAGTTGGGACCATTGTTGGTTCAGCAGTTTTCAACATCCTCTGCATTGTTGGTGTCTGTGGACTGTTTGCAGGACAGGTTAGTAAGATACTTGTCTTTACATAGTTCAGTTCCTTACAATTTAGGGGTTTCCATGAGCATATATTAAAAAAAAAATAGTGAAAAACCTCAAAGATTGGAAAGAATTTATAAATACTTTACAAATAGCAAATGTTTCCAAAAAGTTAAGCTATAGTGTCAGCACTCTGAACATGTAGCTTTCAGAAGAAGCTCATTCCTCTTCATACAATACTGTGTTTACAGTCAACTGATCAGTGGCATCTGCTGATCCTTCCTGGTACTGATGACAGTTAAAGAATCTGGGACACAAGCAAGAGATTTGCTCCATTTGCTAAACTATTTGTTTATAGTCCAATATATTCACGAATAAAAGGAGCTAGGAACGATTGATTTGCTGCAGTACAATGAATTGTATTTTACAATTGAAATTATGACAAATCAAGTAAGAAATTAGTAAGAAATGTATTTCAATGATGCAAGTTTCTCAATGATTTTTATTGCTGATGCTTATTATAGATCCATTGTCTAACAGACTGATACATCTTCATGGTAGCATGAAACGGCATTTGGTTTCAGAATTGTTGCTAATAATAATATTTACTCTGCTCACATACCTAAGTTATTTTAAGGTGAGGGGCTTTTTTGTTTGTTTGTTTTTGAAATCCCATATTTTTGTTGGCTGAAGGTGTGGTGTTTTTCAGGTGGTCTGTCTCACCCAGTGGGCTGTGTTCCGGGATTCTGTGTACTACACGATATCTGTGATCATACTTATTGTTGTAAGTAGTTCTCTTAGCAGTTAATGTGTTTCATTGCTTGATTTTGGACAACAGCCTGCTAACTATTGATAGACACTAGCAAATAATTATTATCATCCTAGATAGTTCTAGTAGCATCTGGAAGTAAGGGTTGGGCTCCACAGTGTTGTATAAATATGAAAATTTCACACAGCCCCATGGAACATGTGTCCACCATGTCCATCAATGTCCATTCATTTTGTACCTAAGGTTTTAAAGTTCTGCAAGCTGGTAGGATACTGTTATGTGTAGGTGTAGAAGAGATAAGTCACAGCTGTACTAATTACCAAAGAAGAGGAACAGCCTTGCCCTTAATGGGTCACTGTGACTAATAAAGGTCAGTGAGATAAAAGGGGTGGGCAGAGTGGTGGGGGATTTTGGAGGCAGAGGGTCTGGAGAAAGAGGATCTTGAGGAGGTAGAGGAGCCCTGAGGAAGAAAGAAGTGAGGAAGAGAGTTGCTGCAGATCTGCAGAAGATCTATTATGAGGTCAGTCTGGGTCTGATGTAATCAGAGCCTGTTGTTGGGGCCTACAGGCACAGCTGAGCTGGGTAAAGGCCCGTGGTCAGAGCCTGCAAACCAATTCTTGCAGTCATATTTAACAGTCAGAGTCTGCAGTTGGGCCCTACAGTAGGAGATGCTGTAGTCAGAGTCAGGATGGCTGAGCTGTAAAGAACTGGGACCCTTTCCATGTTGTTGAATGAGAGTCTGTGTCCTGGCTCATTTCTATCCCTGATGAGAGATCTGCTGCAACAGTTATGCAGTGCAGATGCACTCTCCTCAGATCTAGGAGACTGCTTGTTGTGGAGGTGAAAAATTTTGAGCTACACATTTGTTTTGGATAGAGAATGTGGCTGTTCCTTGCTTCTACACAGGAGTTTTGTTTCAGATTCTGGGTTTGTCCATGTAGAGCACAGGTGAGATACCACTTTGTTCATCTAGAGCAGTGTAGTAGTTCCTGAATACACATTTAATGTGTCTGTGGCAAGGCAGGAAAGAATCCACTTAGTCTGTATTCTGTAATACAAGTGGATCACTAGCTGTGTATTCAGTGACAGCAGTCACAGAGCATGGAGTAAAATGTGTATGACCACTTGACTCAAGAGGAGAGGGCAAATGGCTGCCTGTTCTGCTAAGCCTGGTCTAGCTGTCAGAAGGACTCAAGAGTCAAGGATTTTTGAATAAGTGACTGCTGTGATTTGCACAGCATGGTGTGGGTACATAAGTGTGTATCTGTCTGTCTTTCACATGCTTTTGTTATTTCCCTTATAATACTTAAAACAGCCACTGAGGGATTCACAAGTTTGTTTTTTGAGGGGCATAATCCACACAGTAGAAGTAGGGTCAAAACTTGAGTAGGTCTGTTTAGATATTGCTGATACTTGCTGAAGAAGTTTGACTGATTTTTGAGATAGATCAGAGAAATTATAATTTTATGTGTTTCCTTTTTTTCCCTTCTTCTAGTTCATATATGACGAGAAAATAGAATGGTAAGTTGTGTAAATTATTCCATGCAGTCCTGTATTTTCCATGAGGCTCATTAGTAATTAGAGTTGTAGTGTAATTGGCTTTCATTCTATGCAGTGAGCATGTGAGCTGGATGAACACTTGGGAAATCTTAAGAACTTTGTTTGGACTTAGTTTTTTTGATGGTCATGGAAAACTAAAAGAAAATGGAAGAACCAGGAAACATTAAGGAAGTACATAGGCTCTGTGTGAGCCTTGAAAATTGCCATTTGCAGAGAGGGCAACCAAAACTCTTCTGCTCTGATGCTGATTGTTAACATCTATGGGAATGCCAGGTGTTCCATGGAACACTCCAGTATGAAATTGAGTGGAAGATTATAGGTACCTTCTAACAATGCTCTCAGAGTGCCTGGCCTGTGCTTCAGCACTGAAATGACAAAAGGCCTTGGTGTTATGGTCCTCAGAAGATATCCGTGGTTTCAGTCTGCGTAGCACATTTCTGAAATACGTGCATTGTGTTTTATTTGCATGGTTATTGAAACTTGAGAGTCTGCTTCCCCTCTCATTCTGCTGAGGCACCATCTAATCTTAATGATGTGAGTCCTGTGTGTGCAAATTTAACTTGCACCAGATGTTTAAAGCACACTCCTAGATAAAACTTATATAACATATAGCTGTTTGAATGGCCTTCTAACACTTCTTTCTGTCTTTCTGAGGTGGGAAAGCCTTGTACTCATCATTATGTATTCATTCTACATACTTATCATGAAGTAAGTATTTCTCTTTACTGTACCCTTTAGATGTTACCTGACCATCATTCCTTTGGTTTTGTTTAGTCCTTGGTCTTCCTGCCTGAGGGCAATACAGCCAGTCATGTTTCTGTGTAAGGTCTGTTGGGTTTTATGCTTAACCAGTTTAATTCTAGGGTTGTGCTTAATCAGCAGCAAATACTTTCATGCATTCTCTTCATAATCCACAGAGGTAAAGTAGCTTTCAGGAAAAGTAGAGAAAAATGTCATTTATACAAAGATATATAAAACATTGCAGGGTACTCTGGATTGTAAACACATGTTGTGTCAGCTCTTACACATTTTGTACTCCCTGGAGAACAAGGTCAGGGAACATTAGACAGAATGCTAAACATGTATTTATCTTCAGACCATCTCAAAGCAGGTTGTTTACTGACATCTTCTTTTGTGTCACTGCCTCTGACATAAGAGTCAGAGGTCTGGCTGTTACTGCATCTGTGTGTCCCCCCTTCTACTGCAAGTTATTTAGACTTGCATCCCTTGCCTTTCCCTCACAAATCACCCTGTTGGAACTCCTTTTTCTCCAGCATCAAGTCTTAGCAGAGCTCGCTGACAGGCCTCTCAGGTCCCACCCTAGTGCTAAAATAGATATATGCTGTCTTTAGAAGGTCAGCAGCCTCAGAAATGCTCAAGAATCCTCCCACAGGGAACACAGTGTTGAAAGAATCAGTGAGGTGGATTGTGAGCTGATGCAGGAGGAAAGAAGCTGCTGCATAGTGAATGTTGTGGCTCTAAAATTCACAACTCCAGCATTTTGCCTTCACTAAATCTGCTCCAGTGCCTTTTTGTAGTTTGCTGTATGTCATGAGAGATAGGTGCAGTTCTTGCTTTCCTTGCTTGCCATTGAGTTGGCAAGTCCTTTCACTTCCTATGAGTTGTCAGAGAACAGGCATCTAGGCTTTAGTGCTTCCTGCAGAAGTTCTTCTCAGATGGCTTCAAAGCTTGCCAAGAAAATGCAAAAATCCAATCTTTTTAAACCATTCCTTTGCACTTTCAGGTACAACGTGAGGATGCAAAATTTCTTCACCCTTAAAAGCAAGCATGTTGGAAATGGTGACACAGTCAACAATGAGTTGGAAGATGGTAATAAATGTTATACCTCTAGTTGTGATGACCCATCCATTCCATTACTATGGAAAGGTAAGGCTGAGCAGACAGGACTTGGAAAAAGAGTAGTTCACAGGATATCCTTTTTATTTCTTTAATAAAATTTCTGTAATGCAGATCAAAACAGTGTCACTATTCAATTGTAAGCAGGGTTAACTTGATAATTCAGCAGTGGGACTGCCACATATAAATTTTTTTTCGTATTCTGAAAACAAGCTGCTTTGCACATTGGCAATCTTGTTCTCTTTTTATCTCCTGCTCAGTGATGAGCTACAACACTGTGAAAGAAATTTTTTATTTTTAGTTTTTTAATCAGGAAGAAGGCAATTTTCTCTTCAAGTATTAGTTTGGAATGAGAAGCTGAGATGTGAATGTTGAAGGAAAGGACATGGACAGATCAGTGGGCAAGAGGGGTTACATGTTGAGTTCAGATTTTCAGAAGACTGGTTTTCACATGCCTAAATAGTCTGTATGCATCACCAGACACACATGTAAAATTGAAAAATGCAGGTTCTTTGCTATTTGTGTCTTTGTCGTAAAGCAATGATGATACCCAGCTTCTGGTACTGAAAGGAAGAAAAAATACCTGGGTATTTTTGGCTTGTTTTCAAAGCCTGTTTTTATCTTTTTTCCTTTTTCTCTTCCACTCTCTCTTTTCTCTATAGAGCAAAATGATTCCACCTTCAAAGCACAAACCATGCAACTTAGCACTTGGGCTGCTCTTAACAAGGGAGGTCTCCTCACTGTGTTCCTTGCAGACATGTCCCATTCTAGGAGGCTGAGCTCATCAGCAATGTTGGTAGCATTGGAAAGACCTGTGTGTAATAACAAATAATGCCAAACAGGAATTTAGAGAATCCCATTCTTTTGAATCCCATTCTTTTCTGCTTTTAATGTTTTGGCTGAGATTTCTTTGAGGTACATGTAGGTAGCTACAGGTTTATTCAGTAACAACACACTTCTGCTCTGGTCCTAGATAAGGTGTTTAGACAATACTTATTTAAAATTATTTTTCATAGGACATTGTAGCATAATTAAATGATGGTGACTTTGAAATAACTTAATCTCATTTTATAATGAACTTTTGGGAGCATTGGCTCTAATAAAATGAGGCCTGTCACTTGGATGTGGTTTTGTGCCCTTGCAAGGCTCTGTATATGCCTCCTGTATTCAAGTGGAGACATGGGGAAAGGGTAATCCATTTAAACACCACAGATATTAGTGGTTTTTACTTTTGAAGAATTTGAGTTCTGTTGTCATCTCCCAGCAGGCTCTCATCTCTAGCCCTTGTGGTAGAGAGACAATAGCACAGGGTGCTTGCCTGTCCACCTATTTCCTTTTCAAGGAAATGTGTATATTATTGAATGCCTGTGAAGAACATGCAGAAAAGCAAGAAAGCTCCACTAGCAGCTATATACATCAAATTTCTTTTCTGGTTTTTCCCTCAAAGATGCACTGATACTGCAGTTTCAGTCAGATTGCCTTTGCTTTCTCCAGCACCCATTGCAAAATGCCCACTGGATTGGAGGGACAATTGTTCAAAGAGTGGGAGTGTAGGTGCTGTCACAGACAAACACGCCTGGGATGAGGAAGTACAGAGGGGGAGATGAAGGATGGAGTGAGCAGTGGGAGGGGAGGATGGCAGGGTTAGCTGAATGCTTTATGTGCCAAGATGCTGTCCTAGAAAACTGTCACATGGCTGCCTCCAGCTTCTTCCCTCTGCTCTCTCCAAGTACACCGTGGCCCATCAGTGACCCCTCTCAGCTGGCACATGCTGCCCTCACCAGCTGAGCTGCATTTTCCCAGCAGCTTTCAGAAAGGAGCACTCCTGACAGCAAGGAGAGAGCTGGGGCTGCCCTCTGCCTTGCTTTCAACCACTGCTTAGCAGCTTTTGGGATCCACCAAAAAACCTCCCTTGGCTTCACCAAGGTGTGGGTTTGACCTTAATCTGATTTTCCATAGCAGGAAAACCTGATACTTCCCATAAAGGAGCAGTTGTTTTGGGGAGGAACTTTGTTTCTAGCAAGGATAGTCTGTTGCTCAGGAGCAGGTAAAAGGTGCAACACTGTAGAACTTTTATGCTTTAAGTTACAATAGCTTCCTGTGGTACAGTATAAAACCTTTAATCACTCAAGTTTCAGAAAGGAAAAGGAGAGATTTTCACCATAAGAAAAATTTCGTTTCAAGGGTGAGTTCTGCACACACAGCTAAAGGCAAAATAGATGTACTTTGTGAATACTGCTCTAATTTTCAAAGTACAAATGTGTGTTACCCTTGACTTTTATTTTGTTGACCCAAATTTCCACCAGGTGGCATGGTTTGACCCTTGCCTGTGTTACTGTGTACAAGTACTGTGGACAAAAGCAGGTGTCTGAGGGACCAGGTTTCAGAGCTAAAATCATCAAGAACTTTCTCTTGTTTTTGAGACAGGGCTGTAGGTGATGAACATTGGTGGTGAGCAGTAAGTTTGTTGGAAACAAAAGCTGTTCTCAGTAGATTTGTTTAAAAAGAATTATCACAAAGGAGAAGTACAAAAGGCTTTTCTCCTTTTTACATTTCTTAAAACAACTTTTAGGTGGAGTCCATACTATATCGGGCTAAGGTATATATTTTTACAGGTATAGGGAGTCAAATTGAACATAATAAGAGCATTGTGCTGCAGTAAGTCAATAGCTGCAGTCACTTATATACAGATTTAGCATGAGGTATTCTACATCAGCACTGAGTTCTTAATTATGGTACTTCAATCAAAACTGAGTGTTTGCTTCCTGTCTTTATAGGGCTCTGAGAAACAGTTTCAGAGTACCTTCAGTGCTTCCATGTTTTTCATGTCACTAAGATGAAGCATTTTTGTTAATTCTCTGGAGGAACTCACTTGGGAGCAGTTAATCTGATGAGACTGTTAATATCTGGCCTTTTTGCCTTATGAGCATTGCTGTCAAACATTTTCTTTAATTAAAACAAATGTGGTCCCATATTCTGTGAGGACTGATCCCTAGGAAACCTGTCTGGCTGTATATTCCTTCACAGAAAGGCTGCTACAGTCCAAGAGTCACTGGAGTGGATGTGCTCCTTATTTGTGTCATCAGCCACAGTACTCAGCAAGGTTAATTTGGTTTAGGTGCTGGGATGGAGGAGGATAGTTGCTCCTTTATATTTAACAAATGTAAAATTTCTGCTAGTTCTATTCTGTATTAGAGATGTTAAGCTGCCAGAGAGACTGCAGTGGGTTCTTTGAGAAGGGCACAGTTCATTGTGAAACCAGAGATCTTCTATTTATGACACTTCAGGTGATCCCACTGTACTTGCTGAATGCATTTTAGTGGAACAAGGCAAGACACTCAAAATGCTGAGGGATAAAAGTTATAGATGTTTATTGGTGATTTACAGACTTGCTGTTTTTTCTTGTTGAATCATTATGGAGGGTGTATTTCTTTAACTGCAAATATGCTAGAAGATGCTTGAGACAGCAAAGTCTTTATTGCATGATGTGACTTAGATGCATGCATGGATCCAGACTTCCTGAAAAACAAAATTATTTCAACACTGTAAGAATGCAAAGGAGTAACAATACAGGCTTCTCTGTGCTTAGAACAGGTTCATTTTAACTCCATTGTTCGAGTTGAATGTTTTCTTAGATTTCCTTTGCTTCCTGACTGGAGCCATGCACTAATTATCTTTCCCTTCTGCCTCCTAAATTCTCCTCTTCCTAATGTAAGTAACAACACAAAAGGGGAGGGAGAGGGGGAGGCCAAGCTAAGCAAAGCAGAAAACAAGCAGCAAAGAATTTTTTCTCTGTACATATTATTACATGTAATAATTAATATTTATTATAGTTATGTATGTATTTCCTGCCCTGCTTTCTAACACCACATGGGTATGTCTCCTGTCTGCTGAGCCTTGCTCTGCTTGCTATGTGTAGTCTGTAGCATTTGTGAGAATATTGGTTTCTTGGTGAGCTTCTGAAGTCCTTGCCTGTACTTATTGGTTCCCAATAAGACTTTGTCTCTGTGTTTTTAACGTGGTAGAACTTTGTTAATTTTGTAGTCTTAAACTTGGTATGGGTTCCTTTATATTAACAAAGGCTTACTTATAGCATAGATTGATTTTTGACAATTGTTTTTCATAATTTCAATTCTTTTCATGTAAGAGATACTGGAAATATTCTGTGAAGGTAAAGTGAAGATTCCAGGAGTGAGCACAACATTAGGGCCTTCTGAATGTGCAGCACCTTGATCCAGTGGAATAGCTTTAGAGGTTTCAGGAGTGCTGTCTACACTGCCACAGTGCAAACACTTCAAGAGATTGGGCACAAAACTCTAGTGGGACAAAAGATAAGCAAAGAAAATTGGTACTATGGCATGAACAGCTGGGGGAAAACTGCTCCCAGTAACCTGACATTGGCTTGGTGGCTTCCTTAGTACAGTGAAATCCCTTTCCAGCTTGTGAGCTAAACAAAGTGCACAACTGATGAGGAGATTCACCAGGCTGCAGAAATGCTAAAAGAAAGTAACTCATTAATTCAAGTGTTCAGATGAATATTTCACCCACCTGAGCCTGAAAGGACCTGACTCTGGATGATGGGGTGCGT
The DNA here is from genome assembly GCF_903797595.1 of Erithacus rubecula. Classification (NCBI taxonomy): domain Eukaryota; kingdom Metazoa; phylum Chordata; class Aves; order Passeriformes; family Muscicapidae; genus Erithacus; species Erithacus rubecula. The sequence goes on from NC_136688.1 coordinate 45,285,486, forward strand.
GGTACTGTCAATTGCACTGCTAACTCTGTCCATTGTGATCATTAGTGAAGGGGATACAGCAGTATGGCAAGAACAGTGTTGTGATGGTGGATGAGATCATCTGCTCCAGCCCTCCCAAGTACCGGTTCCCTGAAGCCGGGTTGCGGATTATGATCACCAATAAATTCGGACCGCGCACCAGGATGCGGATGGCGAGCCGGCTCATCATTAACGAGGTATGTTCATTAGCAAAGCAAACAGGCAGAGACACCCAAGAGCTGTGCTCACAGTGATCCTGGCATTTAGAGTCTCCATGTTCCTGTGGTTGGGATAGAACTATGTGTTTGTCAAGCAGCTATATGTGAACAGATTTGAAGATTGATTCCCAACTGCTGATGCTGCCAGTTTAATGGGAGGGCAATCAAAAAGGAGGGACTGCCTTATCTCCCTGACAGAAGATATTTATCTCTGTGTGTGCACATTTAGATTTTATTTACAGCAGAATAATTTGCTTTATTTAAAAAGTGGTTAGGTTATAAAAAGATAATGGACAAGGCAGCCAAAATTCTTAGAAACAGCTCAAGTATGATTAACACTTCAGGATCTCTTCAGAGATTTGTCTACCTGTTTAGTATTCACTGTAGTTCTCAACTCAAAGTAAAAATGGACCAAAATATTTCCATGAGGGGAATTTGCCCTGGACAGTTTCTCTTACTTGATGCATTGTCACAACTGTATATTGCTTGTTCTGTACCCTGCAGCTGAAGTGGCAGGACTTGGCAAAAGAGGCTGTTCTGAACTTGCTGCAGTACTGGAGGTGAAATCTTTGGCCTCCCAACCTTGTGTTTCATGAAGGCAGGATTTTATAGTTTGCTCCCACAGTATCAAATATGAGAAGTATTTACTCTGGCAAGTAAATAGATTTCAACATCATAACACAATACTTGTGTTTAGCCAGCCTTATGAATACTGCAATAAAAGAAAGTACCATTAATATTCTTGTAACAAGAATCCAGTTTGGCAGTAAAATAGTGAAAGGTGATGTGGTCAGGAGTAGATGATCAGTTGACTCTGTAATCTTTGAAGTTAATTCATTCATCAGAGAAAAATTCTTAACAGCTGTGTGGACAGGAAGCTGATACTTGGCCCTTTCAACATCTGCAAAAAAATTCTTAAATTTGAGCATCTTGGATGTATGGTTTTATGTATTCTCACTTACATATTCACAAGTTTTGCAAAGTATTCAGGTAGGATTTTTCTCTATTTTTCGCTGCAGTATGTTGATACTGCTTTCAGAAATTTTTTGCCTGTTGTGCAGTTGCTTTATTTTTCTAGGCATTTCAGAACACTTTTTAGGAATTTGCTAGTTTGTCAGGAAAAGAGAACACTTACTCTGCATTACCTCATCTAATGAACTAAAAGTAATTTTTTTCTTTTTTTTTGTAAAAGTAAGAATTTGCTGTTGCATCTAACATTCTCTGGTGCATGAGTGGGTACTGATGTTTAAAACCTACCCCTGTAGCTGTTGTTCTGTGTATTGGAACTGCAGCAGTTCTTATACATATCTTATGAGCTTCATGCACTTGGACAATGGCAACAGGGATTAATCTTGCTTTTGAAATTAAAATAGGAAGTTGAAATTTACCTCAATGAATGGAGTTGAGAAGGAGGGAGAAGAACTGGATCTGAGAAGAACTCCTGGATAATGAGTCATTCATAAACCAACTCTAATTGTGCAGAGGTATCTTGAATGCTACCATTTGATTATGGTAACACTGCTGGTTTGAGTGGGAACTGTTGATTCAGAAGTGCTTTAGAATAACCACATTGGTTAAAACATGGTGTGAAACACTGTATTACAATGTTCTCCATCATGGCTTGAAAGACTCCTGCCAGTAATTCTGTAGTGGATGGTTAACCTGGTGAAGCCTGATGAAGATGGGTAGGCCACTGACAGATTTGTTGTTGACTGAAAGGAAAGCTTTGAGGAGAAACTTCATGGCTCATGTGACTGGGGCTGGACAGAGAGCAAAACTCATATTTCACAAAGTCCATTGTTTCTGAATGATGGCAGTTCTGTGTTTTGACCTGCAGCGACAGCGGTTGATCCAATCTGCCAATGGCTCAAGCAAAGCACTTCAGAACAGGAGACAAGAGAACATCGAAAATGGAAACATCCCTGTGGGGAACCAAGAGGAGGAGAGTGAGCAGGACAGTCTTACTCCATTTTCAGTGCCAGGTAAGGCTTACTTTCTAGATGTTTACAGTACTGAAAAATAAGAATTTAAATGTCAAACACTGGATTGTAAGAAAGACAACATATGTGGGGAGAGAGGAGGAAAGGGATTGCTTCAACTGTCTGAAGGATGGGTTTGCTGACAGGAAAACTGGGCTAGAGGCTGGGGGGCCAAAAGCAGATCTTAGGAAAGTGTTTTCCAGTCATCATGGACAGCCATGGTAGAAGTGCTGATTTGCCAGAGATGAAGGGAAAGCAGGAAAGGGAAGTTTATATTGAAGCATGTCAGAATGACCTGATGAGCACTGCACTACAAGTAATTTTGAAGTCAACAATTAATAATGACTTGTTGGAAATTGCTAGGCCAGAGGCACCTTGATGTATAAATGTGTAATAAATTGTTTTAGTGACTGCAGTGGGGGATGTTTCTTGGATGAAAAGTAAAAAATATTTAGGGAGAGAGAGTGTGTTTAAAATTGTTAGAATAGCTGTATGCATTAATATTCACCTTTCTAATTTTTTTAAAAAAAATTTTTGTGTATAGGGCTATGTGTAACCAAGCTCTTTTGCCCTTGGCACATTGCAGATTAACTCTTGCCCAAATGCTTTGGAGATTAGACAGCAGAGATTAGATTAGCCCTCACAGACATGTAGTCTGCATAATTACTGTTTAACATAAGTATTGCTTGGCGTGGGTAAATACCTCATGCACTGAAAAAGAAGGATTTTCTATGTTATATATAATTTCTTAGCAATCCCATTGCTTGAGTTTCTATAATTGTAGAAGAGATGTTTGTGAAGGAACAAATATTGAAGCATACTGTGTGAAGACTAGAAGATATTTGTATGTTTCTGTGCTCCCACAGGAGCTTCTCACAGTCAACAGTTACAGATTGGAGTGAGGAATGGGGACAAACTAATTCACTTAAGATAGGCCTATTAGATGGGCTTCTGTTCATTCATGAGATAGTTCACCATACAGTAAAAATATTTTTTTTCACTATCAGGATCCAAGTCAGCAATGTGAGATTCTGACTCTGAGACTGAGTTAACCCAATAGCAGCTGTTAACCCAATACTGCTGTGCCCACCACTAAACCATATTTCTGAGCACCATGTCTGCGCTGCCAGACAGTGATTCCACTGCTTCCACAAGCACTCTGCACCAAACCTTCACCACCCTTGCATGTGTGGCAAAGAAGACTTAAACTGAGATGGTTTTGAACAAGTTCTTGGATACTAGTTTTGATTAGGGTAGTATAATCATGCATTTTTTTCTTACTTTCCAGGAAGCTTTCATATTAATAAAATATAGGTAAATTTCAAATTAGAGCTTCCTAAGTGTGTGACAGTCACAATAGACAAAAGGCTTTGAACTGAAGAGGGAGTTGCTAGTTCTATCATTGGTCTTCTTCAAATGCATTTTTTCTGCTTTTTTGAGGGAGTCTTTAAAGTGAAGTTTAGCAGGCCAGAGTGGGACCACTGGTGATTCAGTTGATACTGAATGGGGCAAAAGTTCAGCATGAGCTCAAGAGTTGTGCAAAAGTGAATAAGTGATTGCATAAAATCCTTATCATTACCTTTGGGTTTTGTCACTCTGTTGCCTGGAGTTGATTATCTATTGGTTGGATTCTCATTTCTCAACTCAGATTCTGACCAAGCATTCTTTCATTGTGCTTTCAAAAGCACCACTTTAAGTTTGGTGAAAAGGTGAGGACCCAGCATCATACTTTGTTGTTGTTTAAGTACTGTGGCACAATCAGTAGCCTAAAAAAAATCCTGACATTTCAAACTTGCTTCAGGGTAAAGGTAGTTCACAGCAGTTTCTAAGAATGCCCTGTGGTTCTCTTTGATATATTTTCAGCCTGGGAATAAGGCAGATACATTTTCTAAAGATCAGAAGTTCATGTATTTTTTCAGTACTGTAAAATGTTCTATGAAGAATAGGCTTTCAGTTTTCAATATAGCTTTCCAATTCAACTGGTTTTGGTGACCTAGGTAAAAAATACCCTCTTGTATTTTAACAGCTGCAACTGGCTGTGAGTTGGCCCAACCCCTCTTTTGTGCTGTTTTGTAGTCACATTTTTTAGCCTAATTTGGGATTTGACTGACTTTCTTCAAATTGCATATTCTAGATACTTTTGCAAGAACGAATTTGTGTTTTTTTCTGAAACGGGAGTAAGTGAAGTGTAAGTTTTCATCTCTGAGTGATTCACAGTTATTATGTGTCATTTCAAAATACATCTTTTGTATTTTGTTCTTTTTTTATCTGTCAATAGGAGTGCTCAGCAATAAGTGCAGGGGCTTTAGCAAGCAGAAATAGAGAATGTAGTTGTTACATGAAAACTGTCTCAAACTGTTTCAGCATATATCCTCTTTGTCAGACATCCAGAGATATTCACTCCTAGGTGTGGGTGTGACTCAGGTCCATCCTGAAAGAGGAGACAACATACAGTTTTTATGGAAACTGCATATGATATTCAAACATCCTTTGCCTTTGGTTTTTGTGTGGGAAAAACACATTCTCTTTAAAAGAGGAATTTTTCTTGACCTAACCTTTAGGCTATGATGATTATCTCCCAAGAGAAGGGCTCATCTGAAGCTTTACAATTTGGTTACTCTACAGTTGTTTGAAAGCAGGTCTTAAAGTTTAAAAAAACACCCCTTAGATCAGAATAAAATAGCCTAAAACCGGGCAGGCATATGTTGACAACTAAATAATGTGTTAAAGCCCTTTCATAGGTCAGTGGTTTTTTAGAGCCCAGACTCAGAAAAGCAATTCTGTGCAGCTCTTAATGGATGTTTAAATCCCTTCTATTGTCACATGTTCAGCACCCTTTAAAATACTCTGTGATCTCAGATCCTGATCATTTCACAGGAATGAAGAACTTCTCTTACAGAATTGGAGCATGGATGCTTTATATAAGTCATGATGGTGTTAGCTAAAACAGGAATAATAATTCCTAGAGCTAAAATGAGATAGCAATAAAGGAGATTAGCAAGCCTATCAATTTTTTGTTTGGATCCAAAATACAAAGATAATGTGTAGGATAGAAGCAAAAAAAATTGAGTACCTACTAAAAACATTTAAAATGCTAGTACTTGGTCAAAAGAAATGTTTATCTCAATATTCTGACTCCAGCCATGATTTTATGAAGAAGTCTGGGGAAGAATGAGACAGGAAAGTTATTGTTCAGCTGTTTTCATCTTAAGGAACTTCTTGGACTGGATAGAATCTTGATCTAAAATTCCTTAGTGTGTTTCTTCTTCATTAACCTGAAATTTATGTCTAATTGTCATTGAACGTTTGCAAGTATTTAACACCCACCTTTGGGAAGAAGCTTCATGATTTTGTGAAGAAACTTTTACTTACTTGGAACCTGGCTCCTACTTGCTTCACTTAATATCTTCCTTTATTGGAAACACAGTGGACAAGGCAAACCCAGTGCACCTCACTTGAACACTCAGGATGCTGTAGCTCCTTGTTAGAGCAAGGTTAAAACATACAAAATAAACCAGGCCAAAATCCAGCCAAGTCTAACAAGATGTGGGGAGTAGTTCTGTTCAGTTACATCTTATTTTTGTTGAATATTGTCCTGTGTAGACCTGTTGTAACTCTGACAGTAAAGCTCAATTCTGTGTATTGGAGAAAATTCTTTTTTTGTAGACCAGTTTTTGCTGTACCAAAAATGTGTATTTGAAAGAAAATTATTGGCGTGAATACAAATATTCAAAGTGTGGTAAAGGCACAGGCTGAAAATAGAAATCTGAGTTGTTTTGGACAGATTTCATGGTCTGGAATTTGGAACTTGTATTCTGGTAAATGTAACCTCTGAAAAGAGTATCAGTAGGTTGAAAAATAATCTGTTTTGGATGAAGATGAGAAGTAAAACCTTGGTATTTTCCAAAGGAAAAAAAGAAAGTTTCCAAAAGTCTGAAGGAGAGCTGCAATAAAAATATTTATATATTGCTGCCCACTTGGAAGGGTGATAAAGACTGAGCCTTTTGGGATACTGCTTTACACACTACATAGCCTTTTTCTAGTGTGCTCATACAGAGAATCTCTTCCCTCCACAATTCATGGGGTAATATGCAGAGATGAAGTCAATAAGAATTTTCTAAGAAGGTAGAGAGTCAGCTGCTGTGTTAATTTTCCTAATGAAAAATTGAAAGCCATTTTCTAACAATTTTTTATTATTTTGCAGCAGACGCTGTTTTGTGGAAAATCATGCTGATGGAAAATTCACAGTAGATCCTAGTTTGTTTTATCTGTTTCAGGTGGTTCTGTATTGGATACCCTACTTGGGAGAAAAACTTGTATTTCTCTGTGTTTTGTATATTGCACATGACATTAATTGCACATGAAATTAATTAAGTTTTCAGATTGTCTAATTTACTTATATTGAAGTTTTCCAGTCAGTCTGAGCTCTGATAAACAGCATTTTCTAACAGAAGTTTACTTGCTCTGTGGGCTATTACAAAGCTCCTAGTGTAGAGGGACATGTGTTACTTTCACACATTTGGATTGAGAATTGAATTTACATTGATGGTAATATGTGGGTGATATTCATCTTTGTAAATACAAAGCTTAATTAAAACCAAGGGGAAGGTATTTGCAAAGTCATTTTTAATTGGAGAAAAAAAACCACATTGGGGTTTTTTGTTTGGTTGGTTGAGTTTTTTTCCTTCCCAAATGAAAAATGATAGATTTAAAAATATAAAAAAATGAGTTTAAAAATGTAAAAATTATTAAGTAACGCATGAAAAAAGTTTGCAGTGTTAATCTTTTTAGGTGAGTCTGGATGTGCCTCATTTTTAGTCTGTTTACCATCACCAAAGGTTTAGGCATGTTCTAACTAACTAAAGTGGGGAGCTGAGATCTGTGCTTGGCTGACATGCTTTTAAAGGGAAAACTGAGTGGAAAAGCTATCATTGAACTAACTGCCATAACTTAGATGTGATTCCTGATGGTGTCATTACAGACTCCACTCTGTTTAAGCTTGAAAAAGTGTTTTTTCTCTAGCTTATTTGCTAGGACATGGGGGCTGTCTGCACTATATGCCTCTGGAGGTCCTGTTTCAGTCTAGCTCTAGCTTGGTCCCATGGACAAAATGCCCATTATTACTTGGAGCACTTTTAATTTTGTGCCTCTGGTTCAGCTTTATACCAAGGGACTGTTACTGGTGTGATACAAGGCTGCCCTGTGTTGCAGACTAAAATAAAGTAAATTGCAAACCAGAAAACACTAAGTGGGGTCAATCAGTACATTTACTTCAAGAGTACACTTCTCATCTAAAGGTAAAACACAAATGTCATTTCACACTTTTATATTGAGCTCCTCTCAGCTCTCTGTGAGTGTTGCAAATAGGATTTTTATTTTTTCTGTAAGAAGTGCTTTCTTTAGCACCTTAAGGAAATACTTGTTTCTTCTCAGTGCTGTGATATGTGTTGCTGTCTTTGTTCACCAGAACATTATCTGTATGTGAAAATAATTATGGCAAGCATAATGTCTGGAATGATGACTAGCCCAGGAATGTATTTATTGAAAATGAGCAGAGCTCTTTGTTGTAGGGCTGCCACTTCATTTTCAGAAACATTGTAATTGAGCTCTTTTGTAATGATACCTCTCTAAAATACTTGGCATGCTCTGGTTCCAAATATCTGTGGAGACAGAAAAAATGGGTGTATGAAGTAGTGAAAACTCCTTGCACAAAACCCCTCATCTTCTTTTACAGCAGGGTGATGTGAACATAATGTAGACCAGTGGTGCTTTCTGTAATAAAGTCATTCTTTCATTATTGTGAGGGGGTGCAAAATGCACCTTTCCTCAGTTCTGTGGGTTGCTGCAGGAGCCTTTAAACCCAGGGCTCACAGGAGAGGGTGGTACCACTGTTAAACAACTGCCCTGGGGTCTTGTAATGGGGCAGAATAGCTGGGTATTGAATAATGGCCTAAATGGAAAGATAATTTCCTTCCTAGCAGATATACTAGGGAGTTCAACAGTTGTAAAACAATTTGTCATGAGCTACAAGCAAACTTCACTTAAAAATTTAATGATAAAGTTGTTAAAAATTGCTATTTTAGAGTGGGTGGTCAAAACCAAAACAACAGAACAGCAAAAGAAGTACTTTCAAAAGAGCTATTTTTTTTTGGCATCTTTTAGCTGTGTATTGATTATGTACTCATAATGCAAATTAATAAAGTCATCAGTTTTCTGAGGAAATAAAGTCTCACTTCACTGAGGTTGCTGCTAGATGTACTCAAGGTCATACAAAACTGCTGAGTTACAGCCTAAGAGCAGATTTCTTTAGCCCTATGTGCCACACAAGTTCCATGGCCCAGAATAGTTGGAGCTGAGGTAAAACCAAGGACAGATATAAAAGTTTATGGAAGCTAGAAAACCAAAACACAGAAGAGAAGCCAATGTAGAATGTGCCAAGTAAGCTGCTTTGGCCATGGTGGTTCTGAACTATTCCAGGCCAGCTGCACATGGGCACTTGGCTTCCCTTTAACCCAGCAGAGCCCAGAGCTGCACCCTGCTGTCCCCCAAAGTCTCGAGCCCAGCTGCCATGCAATGAATGCAGATGGCACTCCCACAAACCATCCAGCTGAGCAGTTTCAGCTCCAGATGTTGTGTGGGTAAAACACCACCCCTGATTGAGCCAGGAATTTTAATCTGGCACACATCCATTCAAACTCAGCAAAGATAATGGAAAGGCAGGTCCTCCTCCTCCTCTAGTGCTTAGGTTTTCCTAGAAATGAACAGACATAGCTGTGCTAGTGGGAAGGCACTGTGTGTTCTCAGTTAAGCATTTGTTTGAGTAACTCAGAGGATGCCAGACATGATGCATATTCCCCAGCAGAGACTCTATTTGTTCTTAAGGCAATTCTGATTCTTTTATTTGTTACTGAAAAGAGAAATGTGACTGCCTGTGTGTAGCAGCACTAAAGTCAGATTGCACCCACACAGATCAGAATTGGATCCATAATTTCTTTAATCAGTCATCCACTGACCCTGCATTTGGAATTGTGAGCTGAGGATATTACTGGCTTAGGCCATGCTTTTGGACTATGAACCAAGCCTAGCAGCTTGAGTACAGAGTGTGCAAATTAACCATCCAGGAGTCTTTAAGTAATCTAAACTGTAACAAATTAAGCAGGAGAAGGTATAAATTACCATAGGACTTTTTGAAGAATATTTATAGCCTTGTTAACAATTAAAGAGAGAAGTGAGCCAGAAAGTGTCATTTCCTGGTCAGAACAGGTAAAAGATAACTTTTAAAAAACATCTGTGCAGAAGTATATGTAAGCAGAGAGTAAAAGGTCTTGCCTGTAAAATCTATAATACAGCCTCAGTGACATGTAAGAGTGTAGAATTAGAAATTACCCTGGGACACTTCAGTAGTTTTATGCATTGGAAGTTCCATAGTCCAAGCAATAAATGGGAATAAAGGGCAAAGCTTAGTCTAATATTCCTGATGAGTTGATAGCTCTCAAAATTCACAGGGAAATCTCAAGTTAGAAGGCTTTTCATAACTCCAGCAAGAAAATTTGGTTCTAGAATATTTACAAAAGTAAATTAATAAAGACTTGCATTTGGACTCAAATTAGACTAGTAAGTAGCCTCATAAATGATAAAAGTATTATTAATTTTTAAATGTAAAATATTAAATTTCATTGCATCCAGAGGACTGAGTTCAAACCAATTAAAATCACTAACAAAAATTCCTCTTAAATATATTGTAAATCCCAAGTCATTGCTGATAGAAAATTACTGGTGTAATTGATAGGAGCTGGTTAGTAACTGTTCTTTATAATGTAGCTAAACAACAACCTCCCTGGAAGGTGTACTTGATAATATCTTTCAAGGTGATCAATGATTTTATTCAAAACAACATATTTTAGTAGATCTCAAGCATAGCATTGTGAGTTAATGATGGGAGCCCCTACTTAATTCTAGCATAATTCTAACACAGTGTACAGAAAGCCTAAGCCAAAATTGCAACAATGTTGGTTGTGATATTCTCACTTAACCTGATAGACAAATCCATCATCCTACTTGAAGGATGCCTCATAAACTGTATATAAATAGTACCTCATTTACTTATGGCTCCATTATAAAATAATTCTGGTTTATGCATTGAGATTCCATTTGCAATACTGTAAATTTTAAACAAATAACAAGGTGTTTACCAGTCTTCAGTGATGACAGTTCTTGGGTATTTCTCACCACTTGATTTTGGAGAACTGTACAAGGGAAGTCACTACCTTATTTCCTTTTCCAGAAGATTTCTTTTGCCATCTCAAGGTGGTATTGTATGCAGATGGAGAGACTTAACAAATCTAGATCTTCTAAGTATCAGTTTATTTTAAATTTCTGCCCAAATTAGAATAATGAGGCACATGAAAAAAAAATTGCCATGTTCATAGTTTGGGTGTTGTGCTTCTGTTTTCTGTTGCTGCACATAATGTACAAGTAATTTTCACCACTTGGATTTCAATATTTCTATTAAGGTGAGAGAGTGGGGTTTTTTGGTTGGTTGGTTTTGTTGTTGGGTTTGTTTTTAAATTCTGCATGAGTAGTAATACGTCTGAAGAAGCAACAAAGCTGACTTAATTTTGGTTTCAATATAAGCTGTGATTTTAAATTATTATAATTCTTCCATGGATTTTCACAGATCTTGGCAGGCTTAACTATAACAAGATTCTGGATGAGCATGGAGAACTTGGCTGAAAGTGGCAAGGCCAAATATAGTTGAAAGATATCTGGAAAATGAGCTGACATGCACAATTGTAAACATCCTTCTGGAATCATCTGCTGTGCTCAAAGAAGTGTAGCTGAGCCTGGGACAGTGATGGGAAATGAAATTGTTTCTTTCCTTTGTCCTGCAGATGGGAAAATGAACAAAATTAAATGGCTTTTGACATGGCCATTGATATTCCTGTTGTTCATCACAATTCCAAACTGCAGCAAACCACGGTGGGAGAAGTGCTTTATGCTGACATTCATCTTCTCCACTTTCTGGATTGCCTTGTTTTCCTACTTCATGGTGTGGATGGTAAGTGTATGTAGCAGGACTTCAGTGTATGTAAAAATCTTCTGTGCATTTGTTAAAGAAAGGCTTGTAATTGTAGTGCAGTCTCTTTAGCTCATACAATAATTACTATAATTATAGCTTTTTGCTGCCTTTTTTCTGCAGGAATAATTGGGCCTTTACTGTATAATGCACAATATGTACAGGAAGGTAGTGGAGAACATCTCTACTTGGCTCAAATGCCTGTCAGGCATTTGCAAACCACCCTGTGTTTGCTCTCATGAAAGACAGTGTTTTCTATATATTTTTTGCAACTTTCTATATAATTTTTTGCATTGTAGACCAATCCTCTAACGTAGACTATGTATAAGGAATTCATTTGCCAGCCAAAGCCACATGTTTGTATCATATTATATGTCCTTTGGAAGGTCATACTCTGTACCTTGGTTCCATATATAGATATTTCTTTCACAAATGAGAGAGGTGCTCATTAAGGCTGCAACCCATACTACTTTAAGAGGCAGCTGGACCCTAGTACCTTGTTACCAATCTCAACAAGAGAATCATGCTGACTTCTATTCCTGGCTCTCTGCTTGCCCCTGAAGATAAGGTTTGTCAGTAAGTTCCTAAAATATACCTTTTCTTTAGTGTAGGGTCCAATTTTCCTCATGTGATCAACTGGCAAACTGTTTCAAGAAAACATCACATAGCCTAGAAGACTTCCATCCTTAGTCTCAGCAGGGAAACAGCTGCCTGTCCCTGGTTCAGTCTTCTCAGTCTCACAAGCCTGTTTCCTTTTCAGCTGCCTTTCCTTGATGTTTTTTCAGCCTTCTTTGGATGTTCCAGCTACATACAGTTCCCTGCCCTTTCTAAGAGCTCTGCTGCAATCTTCAATGATTCCCTAAGCTCTTTTCAAGCTGCATCTGGAATATCAGGGGGCAGTATAACCAGATGTGCTCACTTCAGGATTATGTGAGAAGTCATGCAAGAAACTAGTTCCTTCTTCATGTGTTAGGTTATAATAAGTTCTTTATGTCTCTGCCATTTTGGCTGCAGTCCTTTTGAGAATAGAACCAGTGAGAAACCAAAATAACCCCAAACCCACAGATTGGATTGCATCTCCTTAAAACAGCAGTATGTCATGTTAGAACAACAGGAAATGGAGATTTTGTTTGTCCATGGAATGTTGAATAATTAGACACAAAGTCCTTTTCCTTTGCACAGGATTAGTTTTAGGTTGGCTTTTCCACAAGTACTTATTTGCTGAAATGGATAAATATTCTGAGTCTATTCCTGTTAGAGTCCACATCTAAAGCTAAGAGTATGCAACAACTGTATTGGAATGAGGAGATTTTCCAAATAAGATAAGTTAATCTACCTTCCTCCTTGTCCAGGTGACTGTGATTGGATACACCCTTGGGATACCAGATGTGATCATGGGCATTACTTTCTTGGCTGCAGGAACAAGTGTCCCAGACTGCATGGCCAGCTTAATAGTAGCAAGACAAGGTACTGCGTCTGCTGAAGCATAACTGCAATCTTACCTATGTGCTCTGTGATTTGCTTCCTCCACACACACAAATTGTCAATGCAATTTTATAATTTTATTTTAATTTTTACTCTTTCATGACCTCATTAAAAGCCACAACAGCTTGCTAATAATTGTGAACCAGAAAAATTCTCTTTTTGCTTATTGGGACAGGCCATTTTAGAAGGTAATTCAACCTCAGATGTCCCATGCATGGTATATATCAGGGTAAAAACACAAAAGTCATAGACAAACTAGAATATTAACTATTAAAATTACATTGACGAATATATACTGACCAGCACTTTTCCATATAAAACTTGTACTGGTTTCTAGAAGACCTCTCAAATCCAAGGAAGTGAAGTGGTTTGAGAGGCAGAAGTGTTACTCCAAGCAGAGTTCTCATCCAAATACAGACCTCTTTCCTGCTGGAATATAGAAATAGCTGCTCTGGAAAGAGTTCTGAATTACTGACATCTACATCCTCCTCAGCTGTCCATTTGAAATTGTCAAAGGCCTTCTCATTTATCTTTAAATTTTGTGTAAGTTTATTTATGTTCCTTTTTTTTTTATTTGTAAAACACTAGTAGCAGCATCCCTTCCTGCTGTTGAAAACATTGGAGCTGACAGTGTGATCCTCTGTCAGCAGTGGAATAAAAAAATAAAAAGACCTAATTTTATTCTTTTCCAGTATTTCAATTCCCATAGCCTTTTTTTTTATCAGATAATGACATCTCCAGCAGACATTATTGGGCAGACAACAAGGGCTTTGCTGTGATAAATTAAGTACTCAAAAGCCCCACCTTTGTAATTTGAGATAGGACTAGTGCTGTTAAATGTTTCTTGCTTGGAAGGTGTTGTGCATTTAAGTACATAATTTTCCATGTTGCAGTATTTGTTGTGTGCAGAATATTCTCACAAAAACAGTACAAGAAAGCTTTCAGAATTGTTATGGAACTACCTTCCTACTAAATTAATTTTACATGTGTATTAATTTAAGTAGCAGGTTTTTTCAAAAACAAGGAAAATGTTACATTTTTAAATTTACAGGCTGCTGCTTTAGGTTAGTTCTTCTGTTGTACTAAACAAAAATATTGCAAAGATAGTTTGTTCTGAAAGTTAAGGTAAGCACTAGATTGACAGAAAGGGACCAACGCCCTTAAAGAAAGTACAGGTTCTTTGAATTCAAAGGAGTTGTTCACTGACAGAATGCAGGCAGGTACAGATAGACACTACCATAATTTGGGTCCAAAGCATTACCTTTCAGCAGCTTCCTGCCAGAAGATCATGTATTTATGGTATGATAGTGTCTGTCTTCACTGTGTTTGCTCTAAAACTATCTTTGGGACGTGTCCCATTTATGTCAAGAGTTCCTTTTCCTTGTCAGTTCCTTCCTTTCCAGTATTCCCTTAGTATAAGTGATTCAATAATTAGGCCAGTTAGGTCTAAGGGAAGTTAGCAAGGACAGAGAAGAGTTTTGCCTTCCTCATGTCCACTGACACTGGTGCAGAGTGAAATGCCAGCCAGTGGTAAGCATTAGAAGCAGATTTTGAGTAATACCTAAGTACCACCATTTACCTTTCTTTTCCTTTCCTGTAGTATTTTATTGTTCTTGAAGTGAAATTATTACTGATTAAGCCCCACAGAAGCACATATTATCTTTCACTATTATCTGTTTCATTATTTTCAGGATCTCTTTTCATTCAAATGAGATATAGGTCACATATCCACGTACTAAATCCAGTACATAATCTTCAGGTTCCCTGTGGCTGCAGACTACCTGGAACAAAGCTTTGACATAGACCTCAGGTGCAGGGATACCACACACCCTGTAAAGGCTTTGCAACACACAAGGAAGATGTAGTTGGAGTGAGGAATTTCTGCATTTTTTTTCAGAAGTCAGGCTGATGTTATGGAAATTGTCTCCCTACCTCAGGTACTCTGTCCAGTTGAAGGGAGACTGGATCAATGCAGATCATTCCCCTTTAGTTTCCTCCAGTACACAGAATAATGGTCATATACTTTGATTTTATCACAGAGTTGTTTTTGTTTGTTTGTTTTTCTCTGCAGGCCTTGGTGACATGGCAGTGTCCAATACAGTAGGGAGCAATGTCTTTGACATTCTGGTGGGACTTGGGGTTCCATGGGGTTTGCAGACCATGGCGATTGATTATGGATCAACTGTATGTATACCTGGCAAATCTTTAATTTGCACTTTCATTCTGTTTTTTAAAAATCCTAAAAAGAAAGCATGCAAATAGAATAAATGTACAACCAACCTGTTGATCATTTTATTAGCTGCCTAATAAGTGTTGGCAAAGAAATCTTTGCCAAGGAACCTACTTAAGAAAGCAATTCTTCCACAAGCTGCAATTAATTTCCAGTTTGTCAGCTGGAGTACATTACACTGTGTAGCAGAAAACTATTGCCATGGATGGTTCATGACTCTTTCTCTTGCTACTCAACTTCCACTAAACCTGTCCTCATGTACCTTAGCATTTTTGTCACAAAGACCAGAATAGCAGTCTATCTCTCTCTTCTGAGGATTTTTAACAAAAAATCCGTTATAAATACTCCTTTTTTAATGGAGATGGGATTTGGTTTCATTCCTTAATCTGCCTGTTCTTCATTAGGATGCATCTGTTACGGATTTGCATAGTTAAAAATATGTGAGGCACTATTCAAAGCAGAAGGTGGACTTTAAATCAGTAAATTGATTTTTGATCTCCAAAGCACAATTATATGGCCAGCATTTTAAAAGTCTTCTCTGATTTCCACAGGTTAAAATAAACAGCAAAGGATTGGTTTATTCAGTTGGACTTTTGCTAGGATCAGTGGCACTTACTGTAAGTATTAAAGCATTTATAATGCATTCAGTTAGAAAGTACTTGTTAGGTATTTACATGTTACAGAAGGATAAAATAGAAATGCTTAGCATTGATTCTTGTAAAGTATCATTCTTCATATAACACCATGAGTTGAAGAGATACCATTGCCCTCAGTGAGGACTGAAATCTGGCATCTGGTGGAAGAGATGCTGGATATGTGTAGGTCCCATGGATTTCAGTGGCAGTGTTGAAATTATTAGTACTAGAACAGTACTTCTGTGGTCCTGTGCCCATGGTCTGTCCATGTACCCCTGGCCTGTCTCTGTGCTGAGACAAGACCTGATATCCTTCATCATCCTTTGCCCTTGTCTCTGATTTCCAAAACCAGCCAAAATCAAGTGCTGTAGCCTAAATTCTTAATGAAGACTGTGAGGATTGTGAACCCCAGGACTCTGAACAGAGATGCTAAATGTCACTCAGCATAAGACACGTGACTTCTTAAGGTGAAACAATAATTCTGTTTGAACAAATCAATTTTGCTGGTGCTTAAGGTCTGATCCTGCTTGACTCCCAGGGAACGTTGTGTAGGAAGCATCAAATCAAGTATAAGGAATCAAAAAGGTATAAAAACACCCACTTCTACTAATGTCTTTCACTGATTGCCTGTGGAGGCTTTGTAGAGGACAAGGTCACCACTGGAGGTTTCACACTGTTGCATGACTAAGTCTTACAAAGTTTCACATCACCTATGCATGACTTCAGTGATAGAATGACCAGGGCTGTTCACTCTGCTACCAACTTCTTAATGTATCTGATCTATAAGGTGTGAGAACGTGCTTTTTTCTTTCTTATCCCCAGCCTGGATTGCTGCACAGTGCCTGTGAAACAGCACAGGTGTTCTGTAGACATTTGTGTCTGGTGTTGCTGCATGCATGTTGCTAATCAGCACTTTGGGGAGAAATGGGATGATTTTGCCTTCATGCTTTTCTGAAGAGAGTCTTTTCATAGCAGAAGCCAGATCACTTGAGTTTGAGCCATCTATTACTGTCTCATTTGTTCTGCTAAGTACCTTGATTTGCACAGACCCTCCCACAGCAAACTCAGTGGAAAGTTTTGAGCAAAATTAATAATAATTCAGAGGCACTGAACACCATGGAAAATAGATGCCTTCATGAGGACTTTATTGCTTTGCTGCCTGTAACTTATAACCCCTTAGTTCTAGAGCTCAGCAAATAAGCAAGCAGAGCAAGTCTTCTGAAGCTGTTGAAAGTATGGGCATTGGGTGCTGGTGTTCTACTGGGGCATAAAGGATTTGCAGGGCAACACTTGAGGGAGGGGCATTAATTAATTTAGTTTAGTTCATTGGATATTGTTTTAAACAGTAATAGGACAACTGAGGATCAGAACAGATTTTTTTTTTTTTGTCTTCCTGCAAGACCTCTAATTCAAAAGACTCATTTTTAGCTTATAATGGTTGTTTCTAGAAGTCTCTTTCAGAACTTAATTAACTGACATTCTGTTTGCTTGCAGGTGTTTGGAATCCATGTGAATAAGTGGAAACTTGACAGGAAGTTAGGCATCTACGTGTTGCTTCTTTATGCTATTTTCCTGTGTTTATCTATAATGATAGAGTTCAATGTCTTCACCTTTGTCAACTTCCCTATGTGCCGAGAAGAACTTTAAACCACAACAAGGAGAGAGACTGAAATTCTTCTGATTACACATGCTGTAAATGACAGGAGGCATTTCACATTTCTACTTTCTTTCCATCAGTAATTTGAGTGTCTTTCCTGCTTAATCAGCTAACGAGCCCTTTTACCTATATGGAAGGAAAGCATATCTTTCTTTTTCTATGCTAGCTGAAGACAACCAAAGCATTTTCCTCATATTGGATATTGCTGCTTGGTCATAAAGCTACATGGATCTTACACAGAACTCTAAAAGGACCAACTTTTGGGCATTCTGTTGTGGTTTTCATCCTCCTTTTGCAGACAATCAACCACCACCGTCAAGGTTGGCAAGAGGATGGGAGAAAAATCTTTTTGCTTCTTTTGGTTTTGACATTTACTTTCCATGGAAGGATAAGAGGCAAGTTCAGAACCTTTTTTTGGCTCAGTCAGAATATTTAAACTACAGGACAAGAAAGTCCAAGGCACATATCATGGCATGTACTGTTGAGGATCATTTCCCCCTTCAAGTGCTCTGCTTATGGAGAAACTGCACTGACAGTTTTTGATGGCAGTGTTGGATATTTATCACTCTGTTCAGTGAACAGTGTGGCAGAGAAAGAAGAGGAAATGGTTGTATGTTGTATCACTTGTGATGATGCACACTAGAAGTCAGAATAACTACGTACCGAAGAAGAGAATTTACATGCAGAAATTCATACTTGAAAAATATGTTTTATTGTTAATGAGGAATGCTGTATACATAGATATAAACTGATATTTGTGGAATATTACACCACAAGAAAAACTTTGCATTGGCCATTGTAAGCCCATTGTGTAAATTTAGAAGAAACTAAAGAAATATAATTGGGTGCTCAGTAACTATCAGTTACTGTTACCAGCTGGGAGTAGTAGCTGAACATAATCCAGACTTTCTGACAACAAAACCCACCCTGATTATGATTTGATTTGATTCAGTGTGATTGGTGGGAGGAAGAAGCTTATTTCATCAGTCAAGAAGCTGGTGTATTCTTCACCATTTTTTTTATTCCCAGAAGCTTAATGAAGATGAATCTGACACGGAGCAGTGCAGATAAGAGTCACCCTGACAAAAGCCAATCTGTCAAGAGAGTGTGGCCCTTGATTTGATTGCATGCAAGTTTTGAAGCATGATATACTTCTTTTTAACCCCAAGTAGAAGCCAAGTTTTGATATCCTTTCCACCAGCATAAATCTGATACAAGGAATTACTCTGGATATAATTGACAGCAAGATCCAGCCCAGAGTATTAAAATAGTGGGTAACATCCCACATTTTAGCAGTGATATAATTGTAAATCACTGAGACAGCATATTTTGAATTGCTAGTAACTTTAAAAATATTTTGAAGCTCTATGTGAATGATCACATAAAGTTTCTAAAGAAGCACAGTTACCTTTATACATAGATTTTTAAAATTTTTTAATGTTTATAAACCAAACCAAACCTATCAACTAACAGTTGATGTGTTTTTAAATGTATTAATATTTTCCATTGAGACTATAAATAAAAAAATTGTGTCAATGAGAATATACTCTAAAAACTTAGAGATAAGCACTTACTCAGAAAGTTCCTTCTTTTTGACATCTATGACAATTATGTTTTGCCAGCTGACTTGCAGAATACTGTTTACACCAGGCAGTGAGTTTACAATTAAAACTATTTAAAAATTATTTTAGGATAAATTAAAGAGTGTATGCTGCTCGTGGTGTGATTTTTAAGAATTGGGTCCATTCAATGTGATTCTAAAGAGAAAAAGAGCAACACATTTGTTATTTGCTTTACATTTTGTTACGAATGTCAGTATTAGTATCCATTTAGGGTTTCTTACCTTAATTAAACAATTGCATCATTAAACTAAGAACTAAAGATGGACACAAACACAGCATTACTAAAATGCTTTATTGAATAGGCAAGAATGGCAGTAAACACATTTTATCTCAAGTATGCCAATGACCCCATTTCCAGGCATTCACGTTGTTTTTGCTGCAGTATAAAGCTGAGGGATGGAATTCATGTTCATCTTTGAGTCTCTGTTGCAGAAAGGCTGTGCAAATGCAGCATACTGCTGCACCACTGTAGGAATATCTCTTTCTAGTCTTACTCTCTCCCCTGCTGTCTTTCAGGAGGACAGTTTACTGCTGAGAATCTGATGGTGGCTTAGATTTGAGACTGAAAGGAGCAAAGAGAGAGAGGCTGAATAAATGGGGTTTTTCCTATATTCTGTTTTTGTGGTCTTGGAGAACTGTCTCCAAGCAAACATTTCCTCTCCTATGCACACTTCAGGCAGTTCAGTTGTCTTTACATAATAGAAGAGTAGTTCCAAAGTCTGGTTTTGAGTGCACAGTGATCAGCTGAGTTGACAGGGATGAGGGCATCAAAGTTTATAGTGCCAGATCTAGAAAATTGTACTGTACCTCCCTATTTCTGAGCCAGGCAACTTTAGAAGAGTATGGGCATTATTTTTTTCTGTAGCACCTGAGTCTCAGCACAAATATGCATAAATTTTGTTTGCTAATTCCATAAGTTCTTCACACATCATTTAAAATTACTCTGCCTAATCTGAATATCACCTGCTCCAGAAAACCAGTGTTCTGTTTTATTTAGCAAGAAACAGTCTCAGAATCCAGAACAACCCTTACAGTGTGTGGCTGGTTCCTGTCATCTACAGCTCTGCCTGAAACATAAACTCACTTTAGACAATTTATATTGAATTCTAATGCTGCATTTCATGGGGTGTTCTCATCTGCATCTACTGCTGTGAGACAAATATCATGCTGTGCTTATCATTATGAATAACATTAGTAGGATTCTCCTTTGACACCACCACATCACCTAGGATGTATTGTTTGCCAAAGAATTATGAGATGCTGTGTCAGGGCTTTGATGACACACAATCATATGAAGTTCTTTAAGAAGTCCATAAGTACTCCTTGCCCATATGCTAAAATAAGTAGTTATACACTAAGCCATGCAGGTAAACTGAATGGTCCAAGAAAGATCTGATTGACAAATTGTTGTATTGCAGATAAATCCACATCAGAATGTATCAGTAATTCAGGAGGCTCTTGCCGAGTAATAACAGACTTGTGCCTTTCACATGAATGCAGAAAAAAAAAAAGAAAAACATTAGCTTGTGGGATCAGGAAACCATTAAAATTTTTGCTGTTTTCTAGTCAAGAAGAGAAGTGATCTAAGGTTGGCTCTCCCCTGTTAGCACAGTTCTATACTGCAGCTGTTCAGATTGTATGTATAAAGTTTTGTAGCCATTTTGTTTCATTAAGCATTGCAAAAGTTAGCTGGCTGAGTTTGGAATGTATGTCACAATGTTCTGTAAGTTAATGTTCAGCTCAGGAGTGAAAAGAAAGCTGGTGGATGTGAGAGAGAAAACTTAGTGTGATCTGAAATTTGCCAGCATACTAACACTGAAAAGCAACACAACTCAGAAAAAGATACCCCATATCCAGCAAAGCTTAACTTCAGTAGGTTTGATTCCATTTTAAAGCTAAGCATCTATCCAAGTGCCTTGCTGGATTGTGTCCTAAGATGACAGTGGAGCATGGTTTCTGGGCTTTTTATCATACTCAGTTCTGCCCATGTTCTCTTGATTTTGTAGTCTATAGATTTTATTTCTTTCTCAAATTAAAAGGATTGACCAGAATCTATGGATTCTGCTCTGCTGATACCACTTTGGATTTCCACTCTTGTAAATAAGAGAACTCGTTCCTTGTCTCAGACTTCACAACTGTGCATCTGCCCTTGTGTATGAGCAGCATCAAAACTGAGTTAGAGCTCTGAGTTATGGCCAAGGAGGGCTTTTAGCAGCTCTTTTGGGCTGCATTGCCCTGGAGTAGCACAGTCCCACACAGACCCATGGAGTGTAATCCTCTCTATAGCAAGGAACTGGGAGTGTTTCCATTGAGTTCAGCAGTGTTTGATTCCATTTATTTACCATAACAATTGTACTGCATTGTAAAGTATTGTTGAGTAAAGATTTCAAGCTCAGGATCTGCATGTCTATATCTAAAAAGCTGCAGATATGGTTATCTTAATGTCTCTTTGATGGTCTAAGGGCTTCTCTCTGGGCTGCAGAAGAACACCTTAAGTCTTCCCAACAGGTACAACAGCATAGTCAGCCATGTTTCTCCCGGTTCAGTCATTGGGTGCCAATTTTATTTTGTTTTTATATGCTTGCTGCAGCTGTAACAAAGTCAAGTTCTGGTTTTAGATTACATTTATAAACTTTCTGTCATATGTAAGCAAATGGTGAAGGTCTTTACTAATCTAATACTTAGCAATTATAGAGAAGATTCTATTGTCTTTCTTGTCCCTTGTGACTCTGCTTCAATTACACTTGTTTCTATTACGTGTTTGCTCTAGGTGGCAAATGCCTCATGAGTTTTGTTGTCTTCCTTTCTAGGATTTCTTGCAATTGTAATGCCATTTACTTTTGTCCCACTGTTAGTTGGTTTTGGTAGAGTTCTTTAAGCTATGGAAATACTGTCTGATTATTCATGCCTAGGAAAGATCAGACAGTATGTAATATGAAACAGACACTAAAATAACTCTGACAGCCAGGTGAAACCAAAGACTCTTCCTAATTGAAGTGCATCACCTTAGAGCATAATGTTCTGTCATTGCAAGCCTCAGAGTTCTCTGTTATTTGTGTTTAAACACTCAGAAGAAAATCTCTACAGCTCATGCATTTGCTGCACTATTTTCTTTCTATTTCCATGAGTTTGAACACTATATTTTTCATTTTGTTGGATGGTGAGATTTATGTGATGGTCACACAGCTAAATGACAGTGTTTAGTTACAGTGATGTAACTAAAACATATGTACCAAACCCATTATTATTCCCTTTGGAACCATTTGGAAAAGCCTATATGCAAGTGATCAATGTCCTGCTTACGAAGAGAATGTCACTTACTGATGTGTGCATTCCAGTTTCTGACCTATCATGTACATGTTTAAAAGCCCCCTCTTGAATAACTTGAGCATACACTTTTCTCACATTTTCCCCTGTGTGAGGTCCTGATGGTTTTTCCCCAGAGCAGTCTGTGATATCCTGTAAATGCCTCTCCTGACATGTGAGATGTGTGAAGCTGCCTCTCCACAGGCCAGGGCTGTGATTGTGGCAATTTGTTCATCATGTGGTTCTGCTTGCTACCATACAGTGCACTTTCTGAAAGAAATGAATAATTATGGCAAATCAATACCATTTGGATATTCTCTTAGAAGAATTGCCAGTTGGAATATAATCCTGGTTTTCTTTTTCACTTGCACAAAGGATGTAGGTGGCCATGGCTGTCCTGTCACTGAGATGGTCTTGATAAACTTGAATGACAAATAACAAGATTGGTTTATAGCACTAGCCATGGTAACAAAGGTATCAGAATATGTGAAAACCAGACAGATATAATCTCTAGAAAGATTAATAACAACTGAGATGCATCCTTTCAGAGGGTCTTTGTAGAAAGATTATGGCCTTTATTCATATACCAGTTATGTGTGCAAAGAAAACTTGTAAATCTGCTTCCCCAGAAACACCTGTGTTTCAAATGGCTGTTACTGCAGCAAAGTTGTGACCAAATTTTTCCCTTCACGTCCTTGGGAGTGGTGCCAGTGTTCATTAATGCCCTGGTAGTTGGAACAAATTAGAATCAGTGGAACTGGGCATAGAATTTGGCTCATGGTAACTCCTTCATTGCAAGAAATTCTTTGAAATCGTTTATGATCACTAAAATAACTTCTGAACCTTTAAAAACCTGTGTTTCATACTTGCAGGCACCCTTCAGAGGTGCAATACCTCTTTAAATATTGTGAAAACCTTCTAGAACTGCTTACTTTGAAAACAGAAAGGGATGGGTTTGTAAACTGTAAATAACAGAAATCTCTCATGTTACTTATTTTTTCAATGACTGTGACCTTATGCACTGTGAATGCTCTGTGATATGGGGTCCATTGTACAGATAAATATGTCATGAAATCCAAATGGATTTAATGTGATAATTTGTTACAAAATGTTGGCATGATATTTGATTATTTTTGTTGTGAGAATTTTAAAAAATAGTTAACTCAGCATTTATAAAGATCATAGCAGTCAGTATTATAATGCACTATATAAAAATATGTACACTATCAATAAATTATATAAACAAGAATGCTTGCTTTTTTTTTTTCTCAGATGATTAGTAGATATGAAATATTCTTATATATATTGTTTAAAATTTTGGGACCCAAACAGGACATGTGCCTGCATGTTTTTGGTGAAATCTGGACCCTGCTGAACTGAGTGGCAGAAGGCCCACATTCTGTGTGTTCTAGGGAATATTGCCTGCATCAAGCCATTATTTGGAGTGAGCTAAGTCCATCAGTTTGATTTGCAGCAATTCTGAAACACACAATTTGCTCTTTTGGGACTAGAAAACTGAGAACACAGTTTGCTGTACTGAGGCTCTGATCCAGAAGCAATTCTGGCAACCTCAGAAAAACCCCTGCTCAAGAGCATTTTGGCTGCCTCATCCTGTGGTATTTTGGTGTCCAGCAGGTTCACTCTGAGTGCTGCATGCTGATGACAGGCTGGAAACAAGGTCCAAAGGCCACACAGTACTGTTTTCCTTTCCCAGGTCCCTGGGCTCTGGAGACTGCCCCTTTCCAGCATCCCTGCAGTCCATCTCAGGGTGTGTGCAGACTCCTGGTGTATTGTCTGTAGTCTGTGGTGCAGTCTGTGCTGGGCTTAGGAAGAGCTTTAAATATAGTTCTTGGAAAAAGAGGAGCTAAGAGTTTATTTACTTTATCTCATGGCATATTAACAGTTTCATTAGACAAAGTCTTCTCATGAATACTCCTAACCAGTTTACTACCAGGAGATGCAAGTTAAAACAAAGCTTGATCTTCTTTTTCTTAAGCACTGTGCATGAGACTGGAATCCCTGCTGCTGTATAAACCTGGCATTAGCCACTGTGGACTTTTGTACATCTACAGAAAAACCTTATGGAAGTGGAGAAAAAGGATCTTCTTCATTCTCTGACTTTTGCAAATTCATTCTTTTGTGTATGCTAGGCTAAGTTTTTCTAAGCTGGGGAAAGAAGATTCCTTCTTACACACAGAATTAACTTTTGAAAATCAGAATCTGAATGTGAAAAGTGCCTCTTCATTTAATCCTCCCATCCTTGACATGGTGACCTGTCATGATCTGTTATGTAATAGGCTCTATAAAAGGCACATAATCTATGGATTAGTGACACAATAGGCATGACAGTTCCTGAGGGCTCCTATCCCAGGCAATATTATTGATGCAGCCACTCCCTACTGTATGGAAAGCAGAACTGTCATGTAATCTGTGCATATTCTGAAAGCCCTTTATTGTAGATCAAGTGCTCATTCTACTTAATGGCTTCCCCCATAAGCCATTTTTAAACCTTTCCAACCCAGCTGCATAAAACTATGAAAAAAAAAGGGCTGCAGGATGCTGTGGCTTAAGATGGAAAGGGTGAATCAGTCCTAGAAGAGACATGAATTCCTCCCATTTGGCTTGGATTTGGATTTATAACACAGGAATGTCAATTTGAAGTAACTGGATATTATTTTGTCATTTAGCTTTTGTGTAATTATTTCCTTCCAAAGGCTGATTCTACAGCACATTGTCACATACTAAACCTGTCAAATTTCTGCTTCAAAAAGACATCTAGTAAAGACTGGACAAAATTTGTCTTCTTTTTCGTATTTTTAATATTTTACAGAAATACTGAGTATTTTGCAGAAAATGTGGGACCTTTAAATTAAATTTGGTCAATATCTTTAACAAAAAAAAAATTTTGAAACTTCAGATTTCTGAAACTACATTCTTTATGATGGAAATAATATCAAAGATTTCACTCAAATCACATGAAACTGAGATAGCACCAAAATACTGGAATTTTGTTCTCTGTATTTTTGCCATTTTTTTCCTGGACCTTTTTAATAGTTCTAATGATTTTTTTTTTCTCTCCTTCCCTAAAAATATAAATGGAATTGTCTAATTCTCTTGTGGTTTGCATTTGCAAAATCTTAGGTCTTTGCCTAGGGTGGTTGCCTATTTGTGTGAACAGTTTTCTCTGCATGAGCAGGTCAGTGCAGGCAGCACAACTTTGCAGTTTTTTGTCTCATCAAACCTTTTTTTCCAGCAGAGCAAGGGCAGAAGCTGAGTGGGCCTGGTCCCTGCTGAACTGCAGGGGAGGGAAGTGGAAACTGGGGTAGAGTTAAATTTGTATGGTGCATGTGGGAGATGGTTCTCATGCCAATACCTGAGGTGCATTTCAAAGGTGCCCAGCTGGTGAACAAATCTGGAAGATATTTTTTTCTTGGACCTCTGAACTCAGAACCCACAGAAAGGAGTTGGAGCAAGGAGATCCTTAATATAGTAGAAAAAAGTGCTACAAGATACAGTAGCTGAAAATGTAAAACTAGATAAGGCAAAAAATCAGGTGTGAATTTAAATAACACCAGGAATTAAGCACTAACGTACCTTAGAAGGATGATGAATTTTCCATCATGCAGTCTTTCAGTAAGGCTCTTCCTAAGATAATTAGATTTCAAGATAAATCCTTGTAAAAGCTAGAAGATAAATTTCCTAATGTGAACTGAAGTTACTATCTTTATTTAAAAAATAATTAAAAAAAAATAAATAAAAAAAGGGGAAAATTTTGTCTTGTGTTACATGGAAGGTGTGAGTTGGTGATGGTGGAAGTGTCCCTGACTAACTCAGTGCCAGCAGAATTGGCTCTGTTTTCCACACTGAGGTCTAGTTTCCCTCTTGCCAATACACTGACAGCTCCCTGCCATTTGCTGTTCTGCTGTGGACTGTGTGGCACTGTCTATTTTTAGAAGGCTGAGGAATTCCTTCTAAAGATAAAAGAGGCAAAAAGTTCCTTTCGTCTCCCGCTCCATTCCACGCAATTGCTCTTCTCCACCTCTCCTTTCTACTTCTGCCTTAGTGTTTCCACGATGCATTCTGCCAACATCAGGTGTTTCTGGAGCAGCTGGAGTGCCAGCAGCGGGGTCTGGCAGCACATCTGTCACAGCTGGGTCAGGTTCCTGCGCAGTAATGCCCCGGTGGCTCCGGTGGCCGCGGGTCGAAGGCGCCGAGCCCGGCGGAGCTCCCAGCCCGTGTGCCGGCACCCCCGCACTGCTGCTCTGGCTTTTGCTTTAACTGGGACTGCTTCTGCAAAGCTGTCCTCTGCCAGCGTTAGACGTTTCATTTTCTCAGGTCCTGTGTAAATACAGAGGTTTCCAAGCTCCATCTGGTTCCAGTTACTCAAGCAGTAGAAATACACATGCTTCAGGAATTTGCAGACGGGGACTTAATGCCTTGCTGCCTTGCAAAATCCTTTGCAAAGTTCAACGTGCTCCGTTGCCTCCTGACATACCTGTAGTCTGAAAACTTGTTTCCTCTGAAACTTACTCAGGTTAGAGAAACAAATTATTTGCGAGTCTCAGGCCCTTCTTTCTAATAAGGTTAACCTGCCTGCACTACTAAATATGGCTTTTAACACACACACATTCTCACACACACACACCCTTGACCACCAAAGACTGCCTCTTCCTGAAATCCCCCGTTCATATAAATACAGGAAGTAGAAATAAGAGAGGCTAAAATCGGATCTTCTTGGTAGTTTGCTTTCATTTCAGTGCTTGTTTAGTCCTCTGCCCTCCGATACTACTGAGCCTGAAGCTGGTTTTAAAAACATCTTCCCCCTCACGCCCTTGAAATACCATTCTCAATACAAAACCTGAGGATGTGGAAGTTCTGCTCAGCAATGGGAAGGAATTGCTTTTCTGACCGAGGAACTCTCAAGCCACTGTGATACAGAAAGTGACTTAAAGTTTGCTGTAATGATGAAAACATCAGCAGGAGAGAAGGGAGCCAGGGATGACTCAGGGTAAGTCCTGGATCTTTCGTGACTGTTCATTTTTAATAACTGTTGCTTTCCTTTTCCTTCTTAACAAAGAGTTCTCGGCTGCATTTGTGAGCTGACTGCTGACTGCTCACACAGTCACAATGGTGTAGCATGACTGTGTTGCAATTTACAGCATTTCCTTTAACTGACCAGCTAAAAACAAACTGCAATACCTTTATTTAGCTTGAACTGTGCCTATTTAAGGAAGAAGGACGAATCCCAAGCTGCAGTTTGGAGCAAAGGACAGAAAAAGGGACTTTTTTGGTTTTGGAAATGTGACAAAGCTTTTCTGGGAGGCTTGCTTTGTTTCTGCTCAAATGCAGAAGTGGATAAGGGCTCATCCCTATGAGCTGATGGTCACTTCAGTGCCTGCATACTAAGGAGCACACAAGCCCTGTCCCCAGACTCCCAGGAGACTTCAAGTGTACTTTCTGTCAAGAAAAGGCTTCCCTTGCTTCTGGCCAAAACACTGCACCTTGCAGGACCAAATCCTGGGAAAACAGTGGGAGAGAAAATGGGTTTTGCTGCAGAGGACAGTCAGCAAGCTTCTGGGATTCCAGGATAAGGCTGGAATCCTCCCAAGACTTGGTTGTATCATAAAGCCCATGCTGAAGTTGGGCATTTCTGTTTGCTGTTGTAAACAAGCAGGGGAAAATTACATAGCTGCTGAAACTGTCAGTCATACCCCCCCTTCCCCCTGGAAAACCATAATAATACCAGATACTGAGACTTTTTCTTATCTGTGTGGCACACTTAGCCTGCCTTCCATAAAAGCTCCCAGATATTTCTGTGATGGATCCAGTAGAAGCAGCTGTGTGGATGGGTGGATAGATATGGGATACTTGCATGGGTGCTGCCCTACTTAGAGTACATTCAGTGAAAAAAGAGGGAAAATTGCTGCTGACATTACTGTGTGATGGCTTTACCATAGCACTGTTCCCAAGTGCACACATGGAGTGTGGGGGATGGAGGCAGAACCCTCATTGCCATTGTCACTGCTTTTGCCTTGTTCAGCTGTTTGCATTATGAGGAACAATGCCACTCCTGTTTCGAGGTATAATTCCTCAGTTCCATGTAATGTCAAACATGAGGGACAAAGATCACTCAGCTGTCAGGAAAAATGAAAGCATCCAGTCCCTGTAGACTGGCAAGAGGAACTCACTATAATGGCAAACCAAAGAACTTGCACTTTGCAGATATTCCCTGCATTTGTGACAGTTAAGATGTTAAATATGATAAACTGGAAGATATATTTGTTTATCTCTTTCTGAGATGTCTGAAAAGAGCCACATGCTTGCAAAGGTTTGTTTTCTGTCTTGAGTTGCAGGAGAAAGTAAACAAGCCATACACCCTAAATTAGGACTGTAAATCAAGTGGTTGGAGGAATATTGAAGCATCAATGGGCATGCTGTATGCAGTCTTCATAGGTTTTTGAGTATCTGAACAATTTAACAGAATGACCTTTTATTTAGTTAACTGATTGTCTTTATTTCCAATCTATCTCCCACCATAAAAAGGAACTTGGGTATTTTAAAATATCCTTTAACTCTTTCTGTTTACATGCTATAATACTGTTGAAGATCCTCAAAATTGCATTTTAGCATGCATATGTTGTGGCTTCCAACACATTACAGAATTAGAATCATTTCTAAATGGTGTTTAGCTGATTTCCTGTTAGGGTTACACTGAATTGGGCGCAAATTACACAGAGTATTTGGAGTTCATAGCTTTCTAAAAAAATGGTAACCTAAGGCAAGGTGTTGATGGAAAACCTAGATTTGATTTTAAAATTCTTTCCACAAAAATTATATGAGAAATTGCTGAGATTGCTCCTCTGTTCAGCATTGTTTTAACATGAGTTAAAAGGGAAAGCTTACTCACATGCACAGAAACTATGGCACTGCAAATTATCATGGAAGTACCCCAGCAACTTGGAAACATCCATGCATTAATTCCTAGTAAGGACTAGGGTGTATTCTGCATGTAGTAACTCCATAAAAAAGTTTTGGTGATTTGTATCTGCCAAATGTCAGAAAGACAGTGGGGAGGAATCTGTCTCAAGAATCAGTAGCTACTCACAGAGGAATGAGGGAGAAGTGCAGCTAGAGGCTGGATAGAAATCAATCTAATCAAATTCTTCCAAAATGCTATGGGTGAGAAGCTGGGAAATTTGACTGCTAATTCTCACCTCGAGTCCATCTAACTCCTAGAACATTAATAAGTGGTGAGATCACAAAACATCTGGAGAAATGTGAGCCCCTTGACCATGTCAGCCATGGATCATATAAAGATATATGCCTTCACTCCAACATCTGGCAAATGTATGGAGGATATGATGAGCAGAGCAGGCAGGAACTGAGACAGAGATGTTATGTGCAAATGTTGAATACATCTTTAAGAAAATGGGTGTTTCAGGTAGCTAGGACGGGTTCCAGTGGTTCTCATTTCTGGGACACCAGATTACCTAATGAAGTAATGATTGTGCATCTTTTGGTGACATGTCTTTCTGGCACAAAACCCACATCACAGCTGACAGATTTCATGTGGTGAATGTAGATATAAAGAGGTCACTGGAGGAATCTGTAAACTGAACATTCTCATGGGCTCACAGATTGGGCTCAGGGAATGTTTTGGTTGTCTAGTCTGATCTCCTGTGTAGAGCAGACCAGAGAACCTATGAAGCATGCTGTGAAAACCATGACTTCTGCTGGAATGGGAGTTTTCACAGAATCACAGACTATTCTGTGATCCCACAAGGGTCACTGAGTCCAACTCTTGAGTGAATAGGCCATACAGGGATCAAACGCATGACCTTGGTGTTATTAGTTGGCCACAAGAGCTTTTTTATCCAGGCTATACATATCTCCCTGCAGTGCAGTAAATAAATCTTGTACCAACTTTTACCAGGTTCAGGTTTGAACTGAGAGAAAAATTCTTCAAAATTTCTCAAGAGCCTTTCTTTGTGAAGTGCTAAATCTCAGATTATTTGAATCAGTGGGAAAAGTCCTGCTGGCCTTGGGAAGTCTTGGACTCAATGCAAAATACTCCTCAAAGAAAAGGAGTACTCCCACCAAAACCTGAGAGATGTGGTGTTTAAGTGGGGAAAGGACAGTTCAGGCAGCTGGAAACAAATCAGTGTTATTAAATCCCTGCTGTCTGTCAAGCTCTGATAAGGGATACACTTTCCAGCTGAGGGAGATGGTGCTTCTCAGGAGGGAAATCTCTGTGCTCAAGATGCATTGCACCAAGACTGGGATATCACTGTAAAAATACAAGAAAAGGAGGTGCTCTCCAAAGATAACCTGAATTTGGTAGGGAGGAGACAAAAATCTCCTGAAATTCATTTAAGTGAAAAGCATGTTTACAACTAAACTGACTCATTACATGATTTTTCCAGCACTTCTGGTACGTGAGTCCTGGCCAAACTTAGTGGATGTTTGGAACACATTGTGCAGTGGCACTGGTGGTAGCAGAGAAGTGACCTGTCCCTTTGGCTCCCAGAGGACAGACCACCCTGGGAATATTGCCCCTGAGCAGGGACCTCACAGGAGTGGGGGCACAAATGTAAGCAATATTCTGATCATCTACTTTCTGCTACAGGTTCAGCTAAATATAGTTTTTCACTTCCTGTCCTAAATGGCTACATGCTGGTTTGTATTTTTGGCTTTACAACCTAGAGGCAACACAGGCTGAAAAATGTAGATGTGAGTTGCACACATCTCCCTTGCTCTGTGTGCACAGGTATTCATGTAAACCTGTGGATCCTGGGCACCAC
Organism: Erithacus rubecula; assembly: GCF_903797595.1. NCBI lineage: Eukaryota > Metazoa > Chordata > Aves > Passeriformes > Muscicapidae > Erithacus > Erithacus rubecula. Next base: position 45,316,513 of record NC_136688.1, read on the forward strand.
CTGGGAGAGCTGCTTGGCAAAAATTTGGGCTGGCTCAATCCCTTATCAAACCATGTGTACGTTGGCCAGGTACTTTAGAGATTATGTATTTTATAGCATATTTCCAAATCATAGTAGGAGTATATTTCCACTCATTCATCAGTAAATATAGATAATTTCTCTGAGATCAACAATATAGGATTGTGAGATTCAGAAGAATATCCAAAATTATCTGGATAATAGATATTGAAGAAAATACCAACACTAAACCAAATTCATTAGGAAGAAAAAAACTGGGGAATTTCAAATTCTTGTCTGGGCAAGCATTGATAAAGAGCACAGAAACCGAAGTGCTTCAGTGAAACTTGGACAAAATATTGTCCATCACAGATCTTCAACCTTTATAATTTTGAAGGGAGAAGGTTTTTTGCTTTTGGGAATAAAAAGAAATAGCTTTTTGGAAGGTAATTAGAATACACAGGCAGCTGTTTGGAATACCTGGTCAAATTCTAGTGGAGATGGATGTGTGGGTAGAGTGAAGATATGGTCATGAAAAGCCCTTGGTGCCCCAGAAGTCCATCACACTTTTCCAATTGTATCCAAAGCATTCCCACTGTGTAGGGAAGGGTGTCTGTAAGTTTTTTATTGTTTCAGTTGCCCTTTGTGAGGTATTACAGATTAATGACAATGAATTTAGGTATTTAATATGTCATTATAATCTTTCTAATTAGATTAAGGATTAAAAAGAGCCAGGGGAAAGCATGTTTAGCACATGTTCTGCAGAAGACCAAAGGGAGGCTATGATGCCTCTTGCTATAATGTCATCAGTTCTGGGTGGTCCTAAAGTCACAGGGGATGGGATGTTCTGGGATGGACCTGGTTTTGGCAGTCCAAGCATTCAGAGCAGCAGATGTATCCCAGAGAATTTTGCTGACCTGGAGCCTTTAATTCCTGCTGAGGAATTCATTACAAAGCTGAGATGTTTGATCATTATAAAAAAATTTCGTTTCAAAGTATTCACACTACCAAAGAAGACTTTCAGTTTTCTCTAGACCAAAACTGAGACAATAAAAATGAAAGGAGACTATGTTTCACTGCAGAAGAGACTTTAAGAAGGCCTTCAAGAATCAGTGAAAGCAGTTAATGCAAAATGATGCTACAAGGGCAATGAAGTTGCAATTCCTGGATCTCAAAGCAGGCATTGGTCTGCAGTGGTCTGCAATTCTATCTATGTCCTACATTTCTTCCTAATCCCAATTTTGAGATTAGTTTTTTTCTGTGGTATGGGGTAAGTGTTTCATGATGAGCAACAAAGAGGGATCTCTAGAGTAAACCCTCATCTGAAGCCAGGTAGAAGCTAGACAAAATCATGTGTGCATGTCTGCCTGTATGAGAAAATGCCTTTTTTTTAAATCTAGGCACAGGTACATGAGAGGTTTAGTGAATTCTTCTCCTGAATTGGCTGAATGAGAGGAGGCACAGCCCTCTTAGGCATGGCCTGGGTTCCTGACTGTCCTCTGAGCTGTAGAGCTCATTCAGAGCTAGGTCAGGTTACCCCAAGTACTGGCCATGGGCCAGAGAGGACATTGTATGGCACTTGTGGGGTGAAATCACGGGGGGCCACCCATGGATTTGGAGAGCAAAGTGCTTGAGGGGCATATATATGACTGAGTCCTGTCCTGCTTACACAGCTTCTCCAGGAGGCAGCCAGCAGTGGGGTACTCTAAATTCACTCTGACACTCACGAGGTGGGACGTGTTGTGCTGCAGTGGGAGATGTGAGGGTGCTGGGCACAGCCTGGCTCTGACACTGCTCTGGCTGCACGGAGGTGAGAAGACAGCTGAACAGGCAGGCAGGCATCCATGGAGAACTATCCCCCAAAAAAGGTGCACAGGGCCAAAATCTGTCTATTTCTGTGCTTCCCAGCCAGAGAGGCACACAAGGGAAAGGAGAGCTGTCCTTGCAGTGGTTGCACCCATCTGCTTGGAGGGCAGGGCTGTTACACAGAGCTGCTTGTGTGTGTGCTGCATTTTCTTGGCACCCCACTCTCCCTCCACCACTGCTTGGCAGCCCTGATCTGCTCCTGGGATGCAGGAACAGGGTGGGGGAGAGGGAAATGTGTCTGTGCAGGTACCTGGTAACACAGCACTGTGAAGCTGCTGTGGTTGGGGGAGCAGTGCTGTTTAACCTGTGCAAATGAAATAGAGCTACAGGCATCACCCAGTATGGTAAATATTGCAGCCACAAGCCTTTCCTCTGTCCATTCTGTACCTGTCTCAGCTATCTAAAATAATCCTACCCACCTCCAGAAATGAGATCCCTCTACACCCTGCTGGAGGGGACCATAAAGGCAGTGCTTCCCTCAGGATAAGTTGAAAGAGTTTTGAAGTGTTTAGCTCCTCCTTGCCTGCACTCAAAATGGTATAAATCTTTTTGCAAGTGAAGATGATTACTTGAGCAGTAAAGGATTAGCAGATGTGAGCATTGCATAGCTGGTTGTGCTAGTCACATTTTCCTAAATAGATACTCTGTTAGAAACACGCCAGCCAGGGAGTGCTATGGAATGCAGCTCTTTTCAAATAGATTAATACATACATGCCTATGTGTGTGCCTTTCCCAGACTTTCTATAAGCTTTTTGCTAAACAGAGAATGTATTTATGTCTGAGTGCAGGATTTCTGCTTTATGCATTACTGATACATTTAAGAGGGACAGTGTTTTCAGTAACTGTAATCACATTGTGTTATTAATATAAAGTCTTGTCTTTATAAAAGGATCTCTGGGTGTTTCATGGATATTAAGCCTCCCAACAACCAGCTGAAGACAGGTATTGTTACATAGGAAGGGAAGCTGAGGCAAAAATTCATGGAGCTGATTTGATTATAGTCACTTACTTCATAGCCCAGTCCCCTGGATCTTTGTTGAGCAGTGAAACTCTGCTCTTCCTCAGACCATCCTTTGAATTTGGGGTGATGCTAGGAGCAGAATCAGTTTCTCAGAAAGCCTTTTCTCTTTGGTGGATGAGTTCCCTGCGGGATTATGGAGCTAAACCAGCTTCCTCAGTGTTTACACAGCTTCTACAGCTGAAGCAAAAGTGGTATGTTGGATGTGGAAGTGGTGCTCTTCCTGCAGTACCCTGCATTGCCCTGGGTGAGGAGGAGCACAAAACCCCACCCTGAGAGCTGTTCTCTGGGGCAGCCTGGAATCCTGGCTCTGAGAATGATCCTGCAAGGGGTGGGGCTGCTGGGATTTGCTCTAGGTGACTCAGGGTCTGTGTATCAGGACTGCTCCTGGTAGGGTTGGGAGACCTGCCTTACTGCTTGGAATTATCTTCTGACCATGTTAATTAGTACTTTCTCTTTGCTTTTGCAAAGCTAATGACCTGTTGGGGAATTTCAAGTGCTTTGTTGAAGGCAACTGACCACAGACAACCTTCTGGATGCTGGGAGAACTTTGCCAAATACAGGGAATCCACACAGCTCACGTACATCCCTCCCATGGCCCTCTGGAGAAAGCCAGTCTTTTGAAGTCTCTCTCTTGTGAAAGCAGCTGTTGGGCAGAACAGAAAGCAGCTGCAGCCCCTTATGAACTGGATTACATTTTCTGCTGCTTGGAAAAATTCACCAAGGAAACAAAGAGAGACCAATAGCAAACAAATAGCAGAGTCTGGGGATGGACAGCACTGCTGGCTACCTGCATCACTGCTCTGTAAATTGCTAGCAGACCTCTAGGCAAAAAAACGTTGTCACACGTATTTGGCTAAATGACAGCCTGGGACCCAGCCCAAACTTTCATCTTCCCTGCCAAGAATCTTTCTCTTCTCTCTTTCCTTTTTTGCCCCTTTTGAGTTCTCTTCAATGAATTTGTCATTCCTGATATCCTACACAGAACAAGAAACTGGGCAAAGCTCAAAGCTTCTCCTGCTGAATCAATGCACAGGAAAAAGCTGGTGTTGCAGCTTTGGCCAATTCTCTTTTCTGCCTGTAGGACAAATACTTAATATAGAATGTTTTTGTGTAATTGTGTCCTGAAGTTTCCCTCCCAGCAGAGATGGGTCCTAAGTGAAACCCAGTAAAGACTGCAGGAGGGGCCCTGTGAATAACAGCTGAGACAGGGATAGATGATGGGTTTAGTGCCTGGCATTCTGCTGTCTCCCTTTGCTATTAGAGCTAGCTCTCTAGATCTGGTCTGGATTTACCCTACCTGACTTCAGGTGTGTAACTGTTGTGTCTGTTTAGGAATCTGTGCATCCATGGTGATCTTTGGTCTGACTAGAGAAGCAGCAATTCCAGGGAATAATTCAGGGAGACTGGCACCAGTGGGCTGAATCCAAATCTTAAATTGGTTCATGCCTCACCAAGCTGAGCAGGGAGCCAGGCCAGAGAGCTGTGTCCAGCACTAACCTTCTTTCCCCCCTGTCAGAGCACCCCAGTGTCAGACAAGCAGTGGCAGCCTGCAGGTGGGGGTGGCTGCAGCACGGATGTTCTGGGCAGGACATGACCAAGACAGACATGTTGTGGATTAAACTGCTATGAACACAAAGCCTGTGGCTCCTGACTTACCGACATTTTAGCCCTGGTGGAGCTGGGGCTAACCATAAACGCAATTAAAGGAACAGGCTTGAGGTCCCAGCAGTGGTTTGGTGGGGTCTGGGGGAGCTGGCAGGTTTGTCTTGCTGTTTGGCAGGATCTGTAGTCACATGCTGAGCTGCCAGTCACTGCAGGGACATTTTAGCAATTTCTGACACTGCTGCACTAACCAGCCCTTTGGTTCCAGGCTGTCCCACCAGCACAGCAGGATGAGGGCCATGCCCACCAACAAAACAGGTTGCTCAGCTTAGCAACCTCTCCCACCCTGAGTTGTTTCCAGGTGTTCTGGAAGTGTTCACCACTAGAAGGTGGTGAGGGACCATGCCTTTTCAGCACCTTTCCATATTCCTGAAATACCCAAATGAGCCCTTTTCTTCTTCCTCTTCTTCTCTCAGGAAGGCAGATCTCTAACCTTGCCCAGGTGTAAATGCAGGTAGGAATCCCAGCAGGTAGTAAACCAAGAAATTAACACATTTCTTTAATGCCTAATCAAAATTAAAGAGGGATATGAAACTGCTGGAATAATGCTTAAGGGGGACAGATGAATAGGTTCACAGATTTAAATATTTGGTTTTTTCACTAAGAGCTCTGCATATTGAAATCCATCCACACTGGAAGGAAATCTTACCCAAAACAAGAATATCTGTGTGTAAGTAAGCCACTCTGTGTGGTGCCTTATGAGGAGAGACCCCAGAAGTCCAGTGCTCTGCCCCTTCAGATACAGCAGAATGAAATTCCAGTGGATTTATTTCCCTTGGCAAAACAACCATTTCTAGTTGCAAATCATGACTGAGATAAGCATTTGCAGATATTTCTTAGTACAGAGGAAAACTGCTCAGCATTATGCAAGTTTGTGTGGTTAGCCTCTCATGTCTTGTGTGCCTCATGTCTGCACTCAATCCCCTCACAGGGTGAGCAAGGCCATAGCTTTTTATCACTAGTCTGATGTTTCTCTAAAGATTTTGCCCAGGTTTTTGGCTCTAACACATCAGGCAGATTTCAAATAATTTTTTAAATATAGGATTTGAAACAGAATGGCTTTATGAAAGCCATGAAACTGCAATCTATTCTTAATGAAGTTTGAATTGGAAATTTGTCCCTCCCTTTTATTTTCCGTTTCCTTTTCCCCTCTTTGTTATGTGATTACAATGTAGAAAAGCATTCCCAGGGTTTCAATTCCCATCTTCCTTCCTGTCCAGATGAGCTGGAAAGGGACAAAACCTCTGCCCATCACCTTGACCCTGCAATGAAAGCAGGGTGCTCTGAGCTCCCAACCCTCCAGTGTTTTTGGAATGCAGAGGAGAATCCCTTCTCTCCAGGTCGTGGCCCCTCTCAAGCACTGACAGGGGAGGGTGAGGGAGGTCTGGGGTTTCCTTATGGTCTGAAAGCCCAGGAAGTTGTTTCCCTTCTTAACATTTACTTCTGGTTTCTGCACTGCACAAGCCTTTCCAGAAAAGTTGAATTATCCAGCAAACACGTTGGCACTTTTTTGTTGAGGAAAATGTTTGTTCTCTAGCCACTCTGACCCTGCCTTGGCTGGTGTTTCAGCAGCTCCCTTCCCTTTGTACTGAAAGGGCCTTGCAGAAGGATAAATGATCCTTGTTGCCTGCACACAAAGAAAAATCTTCAGTTTTGCTGATATATTGAAATTCCTAAGAGAATAATTTGAGTTTAAAATAGACAAAGGACAAATGCCTTGAAAATATCTGATTGTAAATGTGGGGGAGAGCAACTTATCATAACTGATTGTTGTTAGGAAGGGAGTACAGCTAATAAAACCTGCAAAGTGATTTTGACTCGACAAAGTATGTTTTGACTGGGTAAAAAGAGAAGGACAGTTGATGTTTGTGAAACAAATCATTGACTGAAATATATATGTGTAAAATAAATACAAAATAAATTTGCAAAAATAAATATGTGGAGTTACATAAAGGCAGCAGTACAGTTTGTGAGTACCAGACAAGATATGTTACACCAACAGGATATAATAGCCCCAGTCCAGTGGGGCCCACAGGCAGCATATTCCATTGGTGTTAATGAATGCAGGAAATGGCTAGACTGAAGGGGGAAAAAAGCAGGGGGGTCTTTGAAAGAAAGGCTCTTCCTTCAGGAAATTTTTTGGTGTTTATTTTTTATGTTGTTTCTGTCCATGCCATGGCTGTGAGTGTTGTGAGAAGATTTGGTTGATAGCAGAACTGACCTGAGAACCATCAGTAATGAGAATTAGCTTGTACTTTGCTTGGGGTTTTATGCATATGCAGTTCTTTATACTATACATGACTTTGTATATTTAAATAGAGGGACAGACTTAATTAACCTAGGAAAAACAGGGAAGCTGGGAACTTAATAAACATTTAGTTGCAGCTCCCCATCCCCTGAGAGAACTCTTTGCTGAAAAGTTGTTGACAAGGTCAAACGAGAGTCTGACAGGGTATTGCTGCTGCTTCTCTATAAGCACTCACAATCAATCTTGATTAATTTAGGAGGAAGAAGCACTGGAGAGTTTATGGGAAGCACTGCAAGCACACACTTCTTCTCTATTCATGAACTACTTGGCCTTTCTGCTCCTGCCCTTAGAGAACCACCACTGGTCCTGAACACCAGGTTTGTGCTCTGATGAGGGACAGGGACAGTGGTACATGTCCCTCATAACATCAGCAGCTCTCATCCAGCAAGGATTCTGCAGAGCTGACCTGACTCCTCACCTTCCAGTGGGGGCAAGGCTCTGCTGAGCTCAAGTGCAGATAAGCTGCAGTCACTCCTCTGCCTATGAAGTAATGAGGAGAAGACATGTGCTAGTTTTAAACCTGGTGATGGCAGCAGCCAGGGCAGCAGGGCTCTCTGCCAGCACTCCATGTGCTTGGGCAGAGCCTGCTCCTCAGGATCAGCTCCTTCAGGCTAGCCCAGCTGTCCTTGCTGTGCTCTGCAGGCAGCACTGCATGTCCACACAGCTCCTCCAGTGTGCTTGATCCCCCAGCAAGCCCAGCCATATGACCAATCTGGTGTCATATGTGAACAGAAAACCCTGTGGCTACATGTTACTCAATAAACTGACACATGATTTAGAGTTCTTCCACCTGAACAAGTGGCCATGGCATGTTTTTGCCCTTGAAGTATAGTAGAACTTGTTCATTTTAGTAACTTCCTCTTGGTTTTCACCAGGGTGGTGAGGGTTTGGTGAGCTGGTGAGTGGTTTAAGGGTAGGTGAGCTGTCCCACACCTGATCACCCCATTCCTCCATGCCTTTAATGCAGCTCCTTAGCAGGGTGAGGACTTGCTCCACTTTGGTAGACTTTGATAAGCCTGTGCAAGCAGGGTCCAGCTGCATGCAAACCTACTAGCCTTCACAGAATTGGGCATTTGAGAATCCCTGGCACGAGCAGAAGAGATCACCTGAAGTGACACTTCAACTGCAGAGTGCAAAATTCACTGCTGAAATTGGCTGTGCCTGTAACAGAAAGTGGAGCAGGTGGGAGACAGAGAGTTTTGCTGAGCTATGAGGTGTCAGGATATTTAGGAGACCCTTGGTTTTTCTTACCTTTTGGCAGCTGGAACAGCTGCTACCTTGGCTATTAAACTTGGTCCTTCCAGGCTGACCCCAAACTCCTGGAGGTGCAGAGCATCAGCTGCAGCCAAAGGGTTGAAGGGTGGACATTTAAGCAGAGGAGGAACAAGGGGACCAGCAGCAGGAGGAAGTGCTCTGCCAACCACAGGCTCTCCACAGACCACAGGCTGAGAAGCACAACTTCCTGAGTATAAACTTGTCACCAGGGTGGACCAGCAGCACAAGCATTCTGCAAGGCAGGGAGGACACTGGACAGGCAAGCCGGACTCGTGGGACACACCAAGCTTCTCACATCATTTCCATCATCCAGTTTTTCTGTACATCCAAGAACCTTACAATGCAGGAAGCTCCCATGGCTTGCATTACATCCTATTTCTTTTGCCCCTCTTTCTGCCTGTCAGACAACAAGAAATTTGTTTATTTCTGACCACAGGATGACAATTACCTGGGTGTGATCCCTGAAGATCTCAAGAACTTACCTTTCTACTTTTGGGTTTTTCATTGTTGATTATATCTCAATTTGTTAAGTTTTGTCAGATCCCTTGGCTCTGTTATGAAAAAGCACTTATTAAAACCTGAATTTTCTGCGAGTCAGGGTTCATATTTGGTGCACAAAATTAGCTTTTGTGATATAGGTCTTTCAATATATCACTTTGCTGCCTTCCCATCTTCCTAATAGTCTGTTTTATGATGAAACATATAGAATTTCAGAAATTTCCAGAATTTCAAAGATGTTGCAGCTCTTCCTGCAGCTAGGTTGGCTTCAGGGTCTCACTTCCACCACCTATTGAAAGAAAGAAGAACCAGCAAGGTGACAAAAGGCAGGTCCAGAGAGTAAATTAATCCTTCTCCTTCTCAGATTAATTTTATTTGAATTGATGAAGTGATCAAAGATGAGCTGGCTTATGAGAGTAAGTAGATGGCATCAAAAATGGCCATTTCTAAGGTGGAAGCAAAATGAAGCTTGATGTCCCTCCCAGTGAACTGAAAGTAACAGTACATTAATTCACTAGCGTCTGAACAAGGATTTTTAATAAGTCTGTGCAGTTTGGACACCAAGCTACCAACATTCAATGTGTTCCTCATCACCTGTCTCATCAGAAGTGATACCAAACCAAAGAAAGCATGGGCAGCTCTGTTCTTGCAATGGGTGAAACCTTGTACTTCACTTGCTGTTCATGTAATTCCAATTATTCCTGTAAGAAGAGCAGGTGACTATGGAAAAAAAGGGATACAGAGATCTGTCTCTATTGCCAGTGGCACAGAGCCCTGCAGCCAAGTCCAGCTGAGTTGGTTGTGACAGGATGAAAACCAGCCCTGTGAGTTTTCTGTCAGTCTTTTAATCTCAGCACTGTCATCTCACCCATCCCTATGAAGCTCTATGCTCCCAGTTCTCTTTAAACCACAGGAATTAACAGCACTGTCTATCAGCTTCCATCAGGACTGCTCTGTTGGCTTCAGGAGCTTCTATCATTTCCTCCTGCTTCAGGTGCTCTTTGTAACCACTGGGCTTGAAGGGTTCCCACATGTCAGCTTCAGTCACAAGCTGGCTTGTCCCACATGGCATCCCTTCAGGTACCAGCTAGCTTTGGTGCAAAAAGTTGCTCTTTCACCTGGCATGTGGAGTTTGTGGCTGAGTGTCTGTGTTTCTCCCTCAGTATCAAGCCAGCTGGCACACAATTTAAGACCTGTTGTTCCTGCTCTGCTATAAATATAAATATAAATATAAATATAAATATAAATATAAATATAAATATAAATATAAATATAAATATAAATATAAATATAAAATTGTATCTCTATCCTTGAGGACAGCACCAAAAACCCTTGCTCTTGCTCTTTCTTGATGCCTTCTCATTTTCAGAGGGAGAAGTAAAAACAGTACAACATAATAATAAAGGACTAGCTTCTAATTATTAAATCTTGTCTATTTAAACAATAGAAAGGCACTCAGTAATTGCTTATCAGTGCACTAAAGAGCACTTGATTTCCAATTTAAGATTTAGTTTTAAAAATTTGATGTGTCTTTCCTCAGAGCAAATGTGCAGAAGTGAAGAGTTAATCTGGCAGTCCCTGCTGCCGTTTGAATTGCTGTGTGTCTCAGCTGCCTCAGGGGAATTCAGAGTGTCCAGACACATATAGTCCAGCCAGGAAGCCCCTACTGTCAGCAGGTTTGTGACAGTATTTTTGAAACCCCTTGCAAAGGTATGCTCAGGCCTTCACCTGCACAAAATTCAGTGGATTGTATCTCCTTGCTGGGCTGCTGACTTCTGGGAATATTCAGCTGGCAAATGTGACTCCTGGTTTCTAAAGCAGTGAGTCATGGTGATCATTACTGCAGTGTACAGTCACTGTGCAATAATTCAAACCACCCCTGTCATTATTATTGCCTCCAACAAGCAACCTGATACCTTCTGCAACCCGGGGAAGGTGTGTGAATGTAATCACTGTGCAATTAATTACCCCGTGCTGCTAGTCAGTATGCAGCTCCCTGCTTCCCAACTGAATCCAGTTTAGCAGAACCACTGCAAGATTTAAACATACTTTGCAGTAAGAATGCAGTGAAAAAGAAAAGCAGGCAGCTCTAGGGACAGCTTTTCAGCTTCACATCACACCTAGCAAAATGAGCACCTGCCTCTATTAGCCAAAGGGTTTTGCAGGACTGTGGAACAAGAACAGATTTTCATGTTATTTTTGAAAACTGAGGCTTTAGAAATCATCTGATGCAGGAATTCTGAGTGAGCAAACTGGAAAGGCCAGCTGCTCACTGTGGTGGCTCTGGAAATCCCTTCAACTGGCAGCACAGCAAGAACCCAGGAGCTGCCTGGGCTCCCTCCCCTCTGTGCAGCCACAGAGCTACTGCAGAGCCAGATTAAATTGCTGGATTAAGCATTCCCACAGCCCCATCCAAATCTTTGTGACAGCTGTGCCCAGGACAGAAGTCAAGCATTGGTGCCATAACTGCGTCAACTGGTGTGTCATGGGTCACAGCACTACAGCTGGAAAAGGGCTGGGAGGTCATTCACTCCCATTTCTTAGCCAGCACAGACCTGATTCAATAAAGTGTGTGCTGCTGCTCCAAACCCAGCATTTTAAGAGATTTGGGCAATGCAATCCTCTTCCTCTTCTTTTGGGAATTTATCTATCATCCCTTATAACTCACTGACAGGAGACGTCTCACCAGACATTCCCCTGATTCCACATGATCCCGTTAATGACTCTTCCTACCTCTCCTTTTGCCAAAGTCTCTCCTTTCACTCATCTGTGCTTTCCTCCCTCTCTACAGGCACAAGAGCCTGCTTAGCTCCTTCCAGGCTGGTCTGGCTTTTGAGAGGAGAACTGCTCATCTCTAAGGGCTTTAAAAATATTGGACTCCTGCTCTGCCAAAACAAAAAAAAAAAAGCCTTTTCCATTGTCCTGAATTTGCTGCACTGAAAGACTCCACACACACAAATAATAAGATTTTCTATTAAGGGAAACACTTTCAGGCTCTTACTTTTCCATCTTGTATGTTTGAGTCTGGAATTATATTCAATTTTCTATCCATTCTCCAAAATTCAGACCCTACATGCAGCCACATGTATTGGAAACTCAGTTCTGTTATTTTTCTTCACCAGGCTGTTCTTGCTGCCAAACCCCAGCTGGTGCTGTGAGCAGGGCTCAGGTGTTGTGCCCGTGGGAGGGAGCAGAGGGATGGATCCCTGTACCTGTGGGGAACCCTTCAGGTTCCAGGGTCACTGTGTTCCTGATGCCCACCAGTCCAAGCTGGTTTGTGTTACCCTCCTGACTGTGTTAAAAGCCCTCATTTCCCTCCAGGCAGTGGGGTTCCTGAGCATCAGTGCTTTGCTGGCCCCACCTTACATAATTAAAGGCTAATACAGCTCTGCACTGCAGGAGCTATGGCTGTACATGTCACCTTCTGTGCCACAGTAGGACATTATCAGCACTGACCTTCTTTTGATTGAGGTTTCACACACCATTCAGATGTGATCAGGTTCATGTCTATGTGACTAATTAAGGGAGTAATCTTTGCTGTTATGGAACATTTTATTATATGTCAACTTTCTTTCCCTTCAATTCATTACTTCTTCCCACTACTGAGTATGAATATTGCCATACAACACATGTTTTCCTTTCACATGGCTTTTTTTTTCTTCTGTGAAAAACCCCAAGAGATGACTCAGGGTAACTTCCAAAAGCTGTCTTCCACAGTTTTACTCTATATGTTCAGATGATATTGATTAAAATCACATGCTGTTATATCTGAAAGAAATTCCCTCACCTATGTGACAAGCTGGACTTTTATCACAAGTAAAGATAGTTTCCTTATTTCAATTTGCTTTTTTTTCTAAAGCACAGTTCTCTCATTTCTACTGTCTTGACTATGATCTTAAAAAAGGATTGATTAAAATCAAGATTCTGTGAACTAATACCTTAATCTACAACTGGAATTACAGAGGAACCTGCATTTTCTGGGAAAGCTATCTGTGATGGGTTGAAAAAGAAAAAAAACCGCTAAAAATAAAATCTCTGTGTTGCTTTTGGGATTTGAAAGGCTATTTTTACACAGACTGACTTTTGGGACAGACTTGCTGTGTTAGGTAAGGCCTTTGAAATCACTCTTTTAGTAATTTAAGGCTGACCTTATTTGAAAGGTAGTACCTTAAGATCTGTATCTTTAATAGGAAAAGGAAAATTATTTGAAGTAAGACCAAATAAAAAGTGAGAGTCCTATTCCAGTTCTGACATCTAAGCAGAAAATTAGAGCAGCAAAACACTTTTTGTGTATGTTCTCTTACATTTTCTTTAAATGTAAAATCAATTAATCAAATGAATGACAAATTCGTTTCCCCATGAGTCCATGGTCTTATCCAGTAGAACTTTTGTGACCAGACTTTTCAGCACAAGTATTTCCACTGCCTGCAGAGCTAAGCACATGTCTAAATACTTTGTCAAATCAGCACCATAACTCAAAAGCCAGTATTTAACATCAGTCTGCCATTAGAATGCAGGGACTCCTCTGCTGCATCTCTGCTTTTGAAGCAAGGAAACATCTCTCAGACCCTTCAGCTGAGGTGGCACCCAGGGCACAGGCGTGCTCCACCCTCTGTGGCTCTGGCTGCCCCTGTGTGTCCCTCACCTGTGTCTGTGTGCACCTGTACTCTGGCAGCATCCAAGGGTGAGCCAAACCCAACACAGCTCAGCACAAAGCACCCTGCCAGCCTGCTGCATGGCAATGTGCCTGGGCTTTGATGTCCCCAAGGAGCATTCCTGATGTCTAAGTGTCCCTGTGTCTGCCCCTGTGTTTGCAGACAGTCCTCACTGCCTGCAGTTTTCTGTTTGCAGTTCTGCTCACCAGGGACTCCCTTGTGTTTCAGCCCTGACAGAGATCCCAGTGAAGAGGGAAAGGAGACACATCTCTGTCAGGCCATTGCTGTGCAGAATTGCCTCCAGCTTCCAGGGATCAGCATCCTTGACAAACTCATCAAGACGTGTCCTGTGTGGCTTCAGCTGAACATGAGCCAGGAGAGGGCTGGGGCCATCCTTGGCAAGGAAACTGCAGGGGTAAGTCCAGAGTGATTTCAGTTCAGACAACCACATTTCCTGTCCTTGGTTAGGAGAGCAGTGCTCTTTATTTATGTGGAAGCAAAAATATTTAGCAGACTGCTCTCTGTTTCCATTACCATTTGATGTTTTACCTCTCTCAACAGCACAAAACAGATATATTGGCTTTGGGAAAGCAAGGAGTATTATCTCTGGTTTTATTTGCTTACCATGTAGATGCATGGAGATTCTCATTCATAGTGATTATCCTAATCTGGAGCAATGAAAAAAATCTGTGAAGAAAAGGACCTTAGATTCAGGGAGCTGCTGGGAGTCATTTTTATTGCAACTATTGGTATCTGGTTTGTATAAACTTGAGTATTAGACAATTATTTCCTTAAGCAAGCTCAAGGAAAACAGCTCTGAGCCAAAGGGAGCTGTTCCCCTTTCATGTGAGGTCTGAGAAGTAGGGCATAGCAGGCTGTAGATGTCCCAGCTGGGGGATATTCCCCTTTGGGAAGGGCAGGTGCAAATGACCTGAGCTGATGTCAGGGCACACCTGGTCTGGACCTGCCCCTTGGCTGAGTCAGTTTGTCCCAGGGCTAAATGCTGGCACAGCTGAGTGACACCCCCCAGTGGCATTCACCTGAGTAGCCTGGGCTGTGCAGTGCACTGCACCCTGAATCAGATTTCTCACTTAGACTGAGCAAGTAACTCTCTCTGTTTCTCTGCTCTGTCTGTAAGTGGAGATGTGCGTGACTGTGATGTGTGGCCCTGAGCCTTCTCAGCCACTATCCATTTCCCTGCTGGCAGGGAGTTCCCCACCCCTGAGTGGCTTTGGGAAAACATCTTGCCTCAGTTCCTCCTGCTCATGCTGTCCTTGGGCACAGCCTTCAGCAGCAGACAGAAGCAGGCAGAGAAGAGATGCTGCATCAGAGGGGTCCCATGGCAAGGGCAGGATCTCCTGTGCTCTGTGATCCCCCCTGAAACTGGGCAGCACCATTCCCACCTGTGGTGCAAACAGAAGAGACTCATTTCAATACCAGTCCTGAGCCAGGTATAGGGTTAAGGACAGCTCAGAAAACCCACCTCCTACTTCTCTGAACAGCCATAGTCCAATTTTAGCCTTTGGCTCCATGGCAACAAGGCGTGCCGATCAGGAAAAAAGAAGTGATTCATTTCCAGGTTTCATTTCCCTGGTTGCTTAGATTAAATTTGAGATGCAGCAATATAAGATGGTGCTGTCTGGCAGTCATGGTTAGAAGGACAGCACTGTCATGTGGGTGGTAGGACCCGGGCAAGGGAGATACTGCCTGCCTCCTACCTGCAGACACTTACTGGGACAGAAGGCAGAAATCAGCCTGTTTAGGGCATACACTTGGGCATTTATTTGCATTTTCTCTGCCCTGATGGTGGACCTGAGCCCCTGGGGCTCCATTTCTTCTGAGGTCAGTGGCCAAGATGACAGCCCTGTGCGAGGTTGTGAAGCAGCCCCAAAACTGTGTGTTCAGCGTGGGTGCTTCAAAGTGACTGGAGATGCCCTGATGACTGGGAAAGGTCCTGGCTTATAGACAAGATTTTTAAAAATTCCTCTGCCCAAGAAATTAATGGGGTTTTGCTAGATTTCCATACATTACCGTTGATTAATGATTTTATCAACTCACACTTCTCTTTCTAATATTAATATCCAGGTTACAAAATAAGCTTGATTTTTCAATTCAGTTTTTAAAAAATACATTGGCTCCTTTCTGCCCAAGTTTACTATAAAAGAACAGATGAAGGTGAACATTATTTTGTCTTTGTATCTGCATCTTCAAAATACAAACTAAAAAAATCCCTGACAATGAACTTTAATTAGAAACACACTTGGGATCTCACACAATACAAAGAATGAAGCATTTTCCTTTTCGCAGTGGAGCAGCTCTATGGGAAAGGAGCTGTAGGGATGGTGGGCAGGGAGCTGGGCACAGAGAGGCTGTGGGACCAGGGCTTGTTCAGCCAGCAAACAACTTCAGGAGACCCCACAGCCACCCCTGGTACCTGCAGGGGTCACAGAGGAGATGGAGCCAGGCTGTGCTCAGCTCTGGGAGGGCAGGAGGTAGCAGCATGCATTGGAACCAGAGGGGCTCACACTGGGTCGGGGAAACATCTTCTCCCTCTGAGGAATATCAGGAGTGACACAGGTTGCCAAGAGAGGCTGTGCAGTCTCCATCTTTGGACATTCTCCAGACTTGTACAGACAAATCCCTGAGAAACTCGGTCTGGTCTCATGGCTTCACCAAGGGAATTGGAGAAGGGTCCTCACAGGTACTTGCCAGCCTGAATGATCCTCTGGTCCAATGAAAAAGCTCTGCCATGGAAACTGTGGCCACCAGAGTCATTGGCCTTATGCTCTACTCATGGACACTCAAATCCTTACCAACTAAATGTACAAGTGACTCCCTTGCTTTAGACCTGGACTGGGACATTCTAGGGTGACTCATCTGGGATATAGTGATGTGAGGACCATCACTTAAAAAATTGTAAGTGCAGTTTTAAAGTCTTCAGTTCATGAAATAGTTTGCTTTAGGTGTAAGTGGGACATCAGTGATGCATAGAAATTTTGTACGTCCCCTCACAGGTCTGAATTGCACTAGGATGAAATGTCCCTTTCTCCATTATTTTTGTTGTAAAAAGCTTAGCTAAGTGGAACAAAGATAAAATAAGGCTATTTAAAGTTGGATTGTACTGATAAAATTCTATATTGCCAATGACCTAAAATAAAGTTTAGAAACTCACAGAATGTAGCTGAGCTCTTGATCTTTTCTCCTTTTTCAGATATTCTTAGTTAGGAAAGAGGGTAATGTGAACAACATGGTCCTTGCAGTCCGCCTGCCAGTGCAGAACGAGGCTCCCGGTGTGCTGGAGTGCAACATTAAAGAAGAAAAATCAAGTAAGGACTTTATGCTTTCTGGTCTTGCTCTGGTTATTGTACCATGTCCTCTTCTGATCACCTATATTTATGTAATCTCACTTGCACTGAAAAGGTTCCTCTTGTGACCAGCAGCAGATCTTGCTTTTATGATGTAGTTCAGTTAATATTTTCTACAGCTGCTTTACCTCAGCTCCCCTGTGGTTCTGCACCTTGTGTTATCATTTACAGACTCACAGTAGGGAAATAAAGCACCTCCAGATGAGGAGGCCAGTGCTTTGATGGAGTGAGGGGAGCTGCCTTTCACCAGCTGGAAGTCCTGAGGAAAGTGGAAAGCAGTGGCAGACTAAGCCTTGTTAACTCACTGATTCTCTCTATTTAAGCCACTGAATTTGGGGGTCACCAGTCATCTGACATCTGCTATGTTGCCTTTTCATGCCCCTCATACAGTCACACTGAGCACCAAGCTACTCCTAAACTGCTCTCAAAGGCAGCCTGGGATGCAGGTGGCTGATGGTATTGGTGCTGGTCCTGGCTGGATTGCTAAGTCTGCCATGAGCAAGTGAAAATTAACCCAGTTTGCAGTCAGCCACATCTAATGCAGCCCTCTGTGTAAATGGAAGTGCAAGGCACATGATTTCCACTTTCAAAGGGATGTTTGGAAGCAACCAAGTTTTAGGATAGTCATAAAAACACACTCAAAGAAGTTCATCAAAATGACTTCACACTGTTTATTTATCTGAACACATCTAAATCCTCTGCCACTGAGCTCTGTCCCAAGGCCAGCTCTCCAGAGAAACTGTTTTATTCTCTTCTTGTGCTTCTGCAGATCAGTGTTCCAACGTTACTTTGCCTTTGTTGAAATTACTTCTACAGTCGCTTAAATAGTTTTTCCTTCTCCTATATTTCTTCCCATCCCTCTGCATTGCAAACAGATTTTAAAGCCAGAGGTACAACTGAGTCTCTTAAAATGTTCTAGTCTCAAGGCCAGACCACAATGTGTCACAGCATTGCTCCTGCACAGGGTGCAGCTCCCTGTCTGGCTGCTGCAATCCCCTGGGAGTTTTCTCTCTCATCCTCCTGCTCTGGGAGCACCCAGCTGCAGAGATGCTCAGTGCTCAGTGTGAGGGCAGGAACAGAAAATCTTCTGCCACAATTTCAGGTGTTCAATTAAGAATACAAGAGCAAGGGTTAGCTGCAGGGTAGGGAAACCTTTTCTTCATTTAGCTATTTGAACTTGACCCAGGACTTAGATTTTTCGTGGTAGGGAATCAGCTTTTGATGATTCAAGCTTTCCTTTGGATAAAAGTTAAAAAATCAAATCATGTCATCCTAAAAAATGTCATTTATAGAAATGTTACTTCTTGACTCATGTCCTGTGCCATAAAATCTGATTTCTTTTAGGACAGGCAAAGTAAAATGTAGTAAAAAATGACACTGAGCTAGCCTATCTAGAGAGACTTTGCTGCCATGCTTTTCCAACTCGCTTGTTTTTTCTAATTTATCACTACCTTAATGCAAAGGATGTACTGGGAGACAAGCTTTCTGGTAGAAACAAGAATTAAATCAGTTTCCACCACTTTCATAGAAGTAAGTAGAAGAGGGTAATTAAAATTTAGCTCTCATTCATAAAGCAGGAAAGGTGCCATCACATGCAACAATCCCAGAGGCTCATGCAATCCTGTGGTGGATATTCACATTATTTTTAGCTTGAGTTCTGTCAGTGTTGCATGTCAGTTGGTAGAAAGCCTCTCAGTTCTCCATCCTGCACTGTTTTGACAAGAACACACTGGATACAGAAGTTTGCTTCCTTTCTCATTTAGGGTGAGTACCCTGGATTTTAAATTTAAAAGAAATTGAATTAATTTTGTTAACAAAGCTGAAGACCTGTACCTAGTACAAGAGGAGATAGTAAATCTTCTGTGTCACAGAGTAATCTAATACCTTAGGTAATTAACTCATTTGTTTGCTTTTAAACTGCATTACTACATTGGCTTCTAAACTTGTTTCAGAAATAAATTAAAATATATCCAAAACCTTTAAAAGAACTTAGAACCTGAGTTTCCTTGACAAATAACCTGGTATGTCTGGATTGCCTCAGGTTGATGATGTACCCTTCACTCATCCCTGGTATTCTGTAAGTGTCAGGACAGGAGACCTCTGAGCACCCCCAGAGATATTCCCTTGCTGTGGAATGCAAGTTGGAAGTTTGGTGTTACACTCCTGAAAATATGTAAAACACCCCAGCTGAATAGCCTGAGGGCCACTGTGGATGGCAGGGTTTTCCCAAACATCAGTTCTTTAAGTTCAGAAAATCTCTCTTTCATTTCTGGGTTGGCACATAAGCAACTCCAGGGAGAGCTGCTTGTTCCTTTCTGAGAGCTGGCTCCTCCTAAAGCAGGAGTTTTGGAGAAACAGGAGCAAATTCTTGTTGCCTCAGTTCAACTCATTAGACTCCACACAGTTAATGCATTCAGATGTGAACTGAAATCTCAATTTGCCTTGACATACAGAATTCTGATTTTATGGAGAGCCTTCCTTCAGTTAAAATTCAAGTTGCAACCAGCTTACTGTTTTGAATAATCTTGCCAGATGCTTATTGTCCTTGTCTGTTTGCAGAGTCATTCTCATTCCACCCTACATTTCAGTCAGGGTCTGAGGAGGGCGTTCCCTGGTATCACAATTATGGCACAGAGGTCGTTGCCCAGCCCCTGTGCTCCATATCAAGATGGACATTCAATGAAGTACAAAAACAACCTTCAGAATCTTCTTGACATTACACTGCCAAATAAGAGTGGTTCATTGTTTTACTGTTTCTTTTCCGCATAGAAACTTTGTTGATACTTGGTGAAATATTTAGGGAAGTATAGTTTTCTGATGGGAAGAATGTATTCAATTGTGCTTTCTCTTTTTAAGTGGAAATCCCCAAAGAACCCACTATGTAAGATAACAAGGAAATGAAACTGCTTTCCTTTTTTTTTTTTTTTTTTAGTAGGGATATTTTCACCTCTTCTGTGAAGTAGCCCTTAGAGAGAATAGAAGAATGGACTTTAAAAATGTTCTGGTTCTTCTTGGTTGTAATTCTTCCAGAGACAGGACAGCTAAATCCCAGTGATATCAGTAGCTATAGAAGAGACCAAGCAGTGACACCAGGTACCATATGGTTCATCAGAAAGCTGAGAAACCTGGCAAGATTCAAAGCCCTGAATCTCTGTGGTTTTGCACTTGGCATGAAGGATCCCTTACTTCCTACTCAAAGCAGTGGAAATATCCCAGACCTAAAGCTTGTTAGAAAATCTCTACCATTTAGAGGTGCAGTGCTGGCAGCTACCTTTCAATCTTTGCCAAAATCTCGACTACTTTGTGCACTTTTTGTTCTGAGAGTTGTCCCTTATGTCTGCTTCATTCTGAGATGGAGACCCAGCCTCCCAAACTGAGCACCCTTCCTCAGCTGACTCCTGTCCTTGGCTCTTCTCAGCAAACTGAGGGGAATTAGGGCTCAGACCATAATTCCCCTTCTTTTCATGTACATACCTTCAGAAGCTATCCTGCTGACCTCAGCTCCACTGCAGCAGTATTAAAAAGGGGAAAAAACAGATGTCTAAAGTACATGTGCATTTCTGAAGTAGCATATACTGAGAGCTTGGATGAAGCATCTGAGTACCATAGACCATGTGATGCAGGCAGTGACAGCAGCTTTTAATTTCACTAAGAGTCATGAAGATACCTGCCACATCACCATAAACTGAGGTTAATACTTTCTTTTTTCCTGGGAAATTTTGTGAATAATATCTGAAAATTGATTTCACAAAACACAGGAGTTGATCACATACTCTCAAGAACCTTTTACATATGCTTTAGTGTGGGATGTGTAGTAATTGTTTTCCAAGCTCTTATGTACCAAGAAAAAAGGATATGATTCCTTTTCAAGTAAGCAAAATGGCACTAAACAGAAGTATCTGCAATTCCATAGAAAAAGGAACACATTGCTCACATTACTAGATTTTTTAAAAATAGAAATAGCAAGGAAATTTATTTTCTAAGTCCATCTTGAACTCTTCAGGTTCATGTCATAAGGGCTTTGGGGCCTGATCCTGCCATTGCTGCTCATCTCCTGTAATGATGATCCTGCCTCCCCCATTGCTGAAACTGGCTTAAGTCACTTGCAGGTGTATTTTTGAGGCAGTCCACACAAGCCATGTTGTGGAGTTGTTGTCCTTGTTCCTTATTTAAGCTGTACCTGTGGGGACACTGCCACCGGATGGAACTGCTCTGAAGCATCTTCTACAACACATGGGGTCAAGGCTGGGTTGAGCCCCCCAAAATCAATGAGTGCACAGCTGAAGGGGGGTTGGTAGTGAAGTCTTGGCTTTAGTGTGGCTATTTCATTTATTAGAGGAAAATTGTGAGACTTAAAGTTCTCTGTGCTCTGACCCTCCAGACTTCTCTGCAGACCAACTCTGAATGAGCTGGAATATAACAGAGGTCTTGAAATAACCTTAGCAAAATCAAATAGGAAAACCAAAATAAATTATCTCCAAGTAATACAAAAATGTCCAGAGCATGATTAATGCCTCCTTTGAAGGATGAGACACGGTGCTATTGGACATGGTGGCTTATACTCAATTTCTGGTTTATGGACAGCAGCTGTACTCCAGGCTATGTGGTAGGAGCTTGTGGTAAGGACCCACAATATACCTTGACTGAAAAGGTGCAGGCAATTACTGCACTCCAAAGCAGTTTAAGAGGAATCACTGAGTGCTGCTGCAAAATTGCAAGACTGGTAGCAAAAGGATGTTGATAAAGAAATCCACTGTCTGCCCTGGTCACCTTGTTTGACCTTTTCTTAAAGTCAGACTGAGCTGAGGAAGTGCAGACTGGAGTTTTATATGAAATGCTTGAGACAGGAAGGATTTAGGAAAGGATTACAACTCAAGTAAAACAAACAGCAGTTTAGCCTGTCTGGTTAATTCTCTAACTGCTTTTACCTGGTTAGCATGAAAGTTTGTGAGGGTCTGACCACTCTGTCCATCCATCAGTGAACATCTGCCAGCAAATTATCAGGACAGAAAGAGGAGTTACCCCAGATATAGAGGCAACAGGAAGGCAGGCCTTGCTGGGGAGGCCAAACAAAAATTTAGATGAGCAAAGATGCTCCTTTCCATGTTGGATGTTAGGAAATGTGAAATCAACAGAAAAGGATTACTGAAGGGCTAAGATTTTACAATATACTCCTTTGCCTTAATGATCCCAAATAGGTGCAGTTTAAAGAGGTGAAAGCAAGCCTAATTCTCAAAGTCAACTTGGAAAATCATTGCAAAGTCACTCCAGTCACTTCAACACTGCCATTCCTCCTACCCAAGCACATATGGGAAAAGATACACAGCATTTATTATAAACTAATGCCATTTGCACAGATAAAAAGGACATGTGCAGTCATGCTGACTGTCCTGTAACAGTAACAGATGGAAATTAAACGACAGTAATCAGGCAGCAGCATGTTTACAGAGGGGCATTAGAGCAACAGGGGGATGGACTGTGCTCATCTTTGCAGGCTTAGCTCTAAACAAAGCTACTGAAAGCCCTGGTCTTTACATCCCAGCCAGCCTGAGGTGAGGGCTGTGGGCAAGCCTGGCAGGATGGCAGAGCTCAGACATGAAGGAGACAAATTCCTGTGTGTGCCTGCATGGGTCAGTGCATCCTGTGAGGACACTCACAGGGCAGGGAAGAGGGGCAGATTGAGTAGGAACAACTCAGTAGACACTCTCTGTTGGCTCAAGCCCCTCCAGATGCTGACAATAGACTTGTCTATTTGCACTCCTCTGGCAGCCCAGCTAACGTGGCCAAATACAGTCATTTATGGCAGATTTTCCTGTTTAATTTTGTTAATGCTTATTTTAATACATAATGCTGAGGCTGGATTAGCGAACTCAGAGACTAAAGCACTTGCTGCTAACATGTCACAGTATGGTCAGGTGGCATTTCCCCACATGAACTACATTGGAGATCTGCACAAATGAGGTCATGGGAAAAAATAGGAGGATAGCTCAGTTACTGCAACCTACTCACAATTTAACTACTTGAATGCGAGTAACCAGTTGTGCAGATGAACTTTGTGACATGAATATTTTTGTGGAAGACAGTTCTTGCAATAGCTTCCTCAGTTTTGCAAGTTTTTTGCTAACACTCTGTCTCCTGGAATCAGGAAGTAGAGTGAAGATAGGCAGAAATGGTTTTTTTTTTCCAGAAAGAAAAATAACCATCACAAATGCAGAGAAAAACTTACAATGTTGGTAATACTCAGAAAACAGAAGATACGGGAAAATAACCCATAAGAAGACAACCTGGCATTTTAAAAATTATTTTTAATTGCATTTATTTTGTATCTCTTCTGAACTAAAATAAAGATGGAAGAGAGAGAAATCTGCAGTAGAGACTGAGGTCAGAAAGATGGGATCCTTCACTTCATAGTGTAAGTGAATATACTGGTGTATGTGCTGGTATATCTGACCCTGTGAAGACATTTGTTTGGGTAGCACTTGCAGATTTTCACAGGAGGTTTTAAAGGCTAGACTGGATGAAGCCTTGAGTGGCTTGTCTTGGTCTCATGGATGGCTCTGTTTTTAGCAGGATTTTGGGCTAGAGATCTCCTGCTGTCCCTGGCAGCCTGAAGCATCCCATAAATGATACTGAGTCAGGCTGTGGACAAGCTTAGGGCAGACAGCAGCTCTCAGAAGGGATGTCTCAGCAGAGCAGCAAAAGCACTTCCCATTCTCTAAGGCACAGGTTCTTGAATAAATACTGCTAAGATTCACAGAGGGAAAGTGGTAAAAAAATAAGAAAAACAAGTATTTTCCATACTATTGTGTCACCTGTGATCTCCCCAAAACCCATAACCTTCTTTTCTTCAGCTTCTTCCCCCTTTGTGTATAGGGAAAGATAGAATGTGCTCAGTTTATTTAATCAGTGCAGATTTGCAGTCAACTCCTATCAGGTACTTGAACATACTTGGAAAGGTCCATAATGCCCCACAGAGGTAACCATATGCCCCTAGGCATGTTGGAGAGCTGAGCCTGCTGCAGGCTGAAATGGATTTCATCATGTGCCATTATGACACTGCAATGCTCCTGGACTGTTTGTTGTTCAGATATTAAAGGGAATTTTCAGTTGGCATGTGACAATCCAAGGAGTAAATGTACATTCCACTCTTCACAAGTCAAACCTCTCAAAACAATCTCTGGCTCCACATACTGCAGGCAGAAGGGCCCATTAGAAAGTATCTTTGTTTACTTCTGTTATCACTGTAATGGCACCACAGTTCTTTTTTAAATGGTCACTTTAAACAAAACTGTTGGCCTGCTTCAGTGGAAACCCTGCAGAACTCAATACCAGAAAGAAGAATTCTTAATTCTGTAAACAAAGGCATGAAATCTGGGTAGGACTATTAATAGCTTTGATTTCCTCTGAATAGATGAGAGGTTGAACCTGACATTACAGAATGAAAAGATCAAGGTGGTGCTTTTTTTGGTTTTTGGATTGCGTGCAGCTTTTATTTGGCAACCCATTCTGGCATTCAGAGATAAAGCAAGGAGAGGACTGACTTGGCAGCCACCTCATGAACTGCCCTGGAGACTTGTCTACCAGTCAGGAAGATCTTTTAGCATCTTTGAGTTCACTACAGAATATGACTTTACTGAATATATATTTATGTGTACAAGGAAAAAATACCAGTTGCCCCAGCAATTAATAGTGAAGGTACTGCAGCCCCATGAGTACAAGTAAGGCAGGTGGAAAAGGACATGGGCCCTCTCCTGAGGAGAAAGGGTCAGGTTTTATGTGAGTCCAGGCTGTGACTTTGTGCTGACACTGCTGCCACAAGAAGGGCTCTTGCCATTCCTCATCTGCCAGCAGCACATGTCCCTGCCCTCCTGCCCCTCTGGTCCCCGTCATTCTCTGCTTCATGCAGCTTATGGCTGGAAGGAGGGAGCAGTGTTGATGTGGGAGTGTGAAAGCAGGACAGTGTGGTGGGGCAATGCTTCCTTAGAGGTGTTACCATATGCTGGGTTATGTGGAATAAAGTCTGGAATGGAGAAAAAGGTGGCAAAGGGCTGAGGGGGTATGGGTGACTTTGGGAAGGGCTGGTGGCAGGCTGGAGAGAGGTCTGGGAACAAGCTGGAAAGGGGCAGCAAGTGACCAAGGATGGAGTCACATCCTGTAGGGCTGAATAATTGTATGAGCCTCAATGTCCTCTAGGCTGGACACAGAGGCAGGAACTCAGCAGAGCTGCCAGGAGAGGAGGCTGCAGGCAGGACAAAAGTACCACGGGGATGGGTGGGAAGTTGGTGGAAAACTGGGGCAAATTGCCCCATAGCATCCAATCTTCCAGAGGCAGAGCATTGCTGGCAGCAGGATGAGGAGCTGACCTTTACCTTCCCAGCCAGGATGAATTCAGCTGACTTTTCCAAAGGAGGGCACTGATTTTACAGGCTGAGGGCTGAAGCACAGGGGCATGGCCAGCTGTGCATTACCAGCCCATCCTGGCCAGTATTGTGTTTACTGGGCTGCAGAGAGACCTTTTGCTTGCTGAGCTCTTGGCAGAGTCCAGCACTGAGGTATCAACACAGCTATTCAGACTGCTTTTGTATGCTTTTTGTATAGCCTGACAGGCAGCTCAGCTGCTGTACTGTGTGCAGAGTCAAGTTTTCCGATTTGTTTAAGAGGAATGTTTTCCTTTATTGTTGCATGATGGAGCGTGTGATTGAGGCAAAGCGAGAATCTGTTGTCAGCTCTGGGCCTGACAAGACTGAAAAAAGAAGAAATGTACTGGAAAAAATAACAAGTTATCAACACCCTTGGGACAGAAGATCCCTCTTCCCTTCTTACCCCAAAACTGGCTGGTTCTATCTC
This sequence comes from Erithacus rubecula, assembly GCF_903797595.1. Classification (NCBI taxonomy): domain Eukaryota; kingdom Metazoa; phylum Chordata; class Aves; order Passeriformes; family Muscicapidae; genus Erithacus; species Erithacus rubecula. Next base: position 45,342,007 of record NC_136688.1, read on the forward strand.
AATTAAACAAATCATACATTGCATCAGCAAACTTGTCCAAGACTGCTTTTTTCAAAGATTAGCAAACTGATGAGTAAAAGTTTGTGCAAAGTTTTTTAGTAGGGGAGACTGGAAAAGCTGAATATGTAGTTACTTTCAGGTTCACATTTTAAGGAGTTTAATTGCATTTGAGAAGGCCTCTGGGCACACAACTTATCTCCTATTTTCCTTGGAGTAAAGGACTCTGTTCTGGGGGGCAGACACCTTGCCATTAAGGAGAGTAGACGGATGAATTTCGTCACTTAACATTGTGGTTCCTGTTGCTGCCTATAAGATGTAGAGATACCCTAGTTATCTTTAGATTAGCCTCTCTCAGACACAGATAACAATCTGCCTCCATCACCCCAGGCTCTGCATGAGCTTATTTCCCCTGTTTATGCATGGTTCTCATTAGCAAGAAAAGTCTGCCATCACCTACACAGCTCTTGGCATGGAAAGCCTCCCGCTGAGCGAGTCAGATCCGCGGCATGGGATAACTGGGCAGCTCTGCCCCAGCCCTGACCTTCAGCTCTGCTTTGCTGCTGTTCTCTGCTGAATCTCATCTGCTTCCACAGACAATACCAGACCAAAGGCCACCTCTGTGTGGGCTGTAATAAGGACATAGGAGACATTATCTTTGTCTAGTCTGCTGCCTGTGGTTTGATTCGAGATAAGACACTGAATGATTTCTAGTCCCCTAAGGATGTCTAACCTAGACATCTTCCCAAGATCAGTCTGTCTGCCAAGGATGAGTTCTCCATTATCGTCATCACTATTAACCCTGAAAAGTGGGTTAGAGTCAAGGAGTTCCCTTTCAGGAGACTACTCTGAACTCGGAGCCCAGAATTTTAGTTTGGCAAGAACAGTGACCATGGGCCTGGAGGATATTGTAAAACAAGGTATGGGGACACATTTTTTAACCTGTTATGCAAGTCCATCATTTCTCTCCTAAATACAAATGTACACAAGGAAAGAAGAAACTCTCACCAAGTCCTTCTCATTTGAGCTGAGTCTCATATATCTTTGACACACTGCTTATTTTAAAACATTAAACACTTGTGCAGCTGCTTTTTCAAGATTGAACAGTGCCAGGTTTCTCTGTGGTTTACAAGTTGTTTTGGAAACATTCTGGTTGCTTATAGCGAGTAGCTTTATTATTAATTTTTTTTAACTCTCAGCCTGAAGAGTTACCTCCCCTCTCTCCATACAAATGCTTTCATTTTTATTTGAAGCTTTAAACTGATAGGATTGTAAGGAAAGCCTTTTGGAAAGAAGCCTGTAGGGATCTTGTTAGCTTTGTTAATCCTTACTTTGTTTTGGGGTTTTTTTTGGTTTTTTCCCTATTTTTCACTCCCAAGAGGCATAATGCAAAATCTGTATGTAATCAGAGCTAGAGACTATGTGTGCTGTTCTAGGATAATATTGTCTTGCCCTGCTCTGCTTAGTACCTTGAATACATCCCAAAAAGCTTACTGGCTTTAAAAGCTACTCTAAATCAGTACCCATATACAAGTGCCCTTGTCTCAGTGACTAAACTGAAACAAATGATTGTTTTTTATCCTTGGACAGTGCTATCTAAAGATCTTATAGAGCTTAATAAACAGGAGTCTAAATTTGTAAATGAGTAAATAAGATACTGTTTGAAGTGAAATGAGGGCATGAAGGACCTCACTCTTTGATCCTTGAGTAGGACCCTCAAAGTCAGTGACAGTGCAATCTATCCCACTCAGAAGCAGGAAACAAAAGAACTTATTTCACCAGGTTGGCGACTAGGTGGAATTGCAGCTCTAGGAAGAAGCATATGTTTTTCTTTTTTCTTTTTTTTTTTGTCCAGCCTACTGACCTCTGTCATTTAAAAGTGGGTTATTCCCTTTCAATCTTATTTGTAAAGGCTTTTCTTCCTGGAAGTCTCTCCTGCAGAATGTGATTCTGAATACTGGATGGCTTCCCTTAAAACACTCAGCAAACTTCCTTTTTCTGTATGATTAACGTCAGCACTATCATACTTCACAATGTATCTCAGAGCCAGAGAAACAAACTTTTCTCCAAAGTAAATGGAGAAAAATGTTTTTTAATAAAATACACCTGCATAATAGCATACATTTTTCACATAAGGATTGTTATCCATATGACCTGGAGACTGTTGCTAAGAACTAAATCCCCAGAATTCCAAATCATAGCACTGCTTCCTGTTACAAGAGGCACAGGGCAGACCCTTTATATATCTGAATGCTTCATTTGCATCACAAAGTTTTACCAAAGAAATTTGCCTTTTGAGAGTAACTTACAAGTATCTATGTCCAGTTTGTCTTGTCAGCCATGACAAGTTTTAATGGGCAGCTGGACAGCATAAATCTTGCACTGCCATTGTAATGTATGAGTGGATGCTGAATGATCTGCAAAAATGTGACTTCTCCAGCAATGGTCCCAACTCTTGTTCAGCTGCTTAGTGCAGAGTCCACATTGATTGAATATGTTATCCTACTCCCCTGGGTGTTCCCCTCAGTCTCTTGGTATTTCAGAAAGGTGTTTCCTCCCTTATTCCTGCAAAAACAGACCCTGTGTGGCTACATCTAAAGCTTCAGCTGCATCTCATATTAACATCAGGTTCTGGGAATTCCCCTGGGATGAAGTCCTGGATCTTCTCTGGCTGAAGAAACTCTGGAATTTCCACAGACTTTAAGGTGTTCCTTCCATACCAGAAAAGTGGATATGGAGTTGAGGACCTAACAAGTAAGGCAAGGGCTTTGAAACTGAACAGCCACTCTCTGGTGTGTACTCTGCTCTTAATCCCTGAAATAGCTGGCAGTGCTATCCACATGGATACCTTTAGGGAAAGCACTGAGGAGCTGTGACACTTTTTGAGTTCAGATGGCTGTGCTTGAAGTACCTGTGAGAGGCACTCTCTCGTCCCCTGCTGAAATACTGTTCACAATGAGGAGGAAACAGAGCACTAAAATGCCTGTAACATGTTCCTGCCCGAGCATCCTGCAGCAGAGACAGCCTGACCAGACAGCACCAGGATTTTTTTAAAAGGCATTAAAACTCAGTGGACACCAAGGTGCTGCCCATCTGCTTGGGTCAATGAGGATTAGCCAAAGTAGAGTGGAGTGGCCAAGACCCCTGTGGCTGTTAGGGGTGAGAACTGTTCCTTACCTTGGCAGCAGAACATGCACACAGGGTAGAGGGGAATTACCACCCCCACTGAGTGTCCCTTCTACTCAGCTCCAGCCTGAGTACAAAAGCCTGTGATTTGCATCTTCTTTAATGACACTTTGTTCAGCACAACATAATTATATTTAGTGAAGAACATAGTTTAAAAATAGATTTCTCTTATACTATACAACCAAGCTCATTAACACTTTATCACTTTCATAATTCATTAGTTCCAATTTCCCAGGAGCTGCCATGACAATGATTTTTTTCATCATGCCCAGAAAAATTAAACTCTGTAGGAAGCCATAAAATTGAAATCTTTTGAAAAGGCATGAGTTGGATGCTCAACAGGAGACTCAGGCAGAAATTCAAACCAGGGAAGTTTCAGCCCTTCCCTGATGAGGAAAAAAGCCAGAAGCAACTGGGAGTTAAGTAAAAAACACTAGGAAAGACAAGAAAGACAAAACAGACATAGGTTGAATAGGACAGTCTAGAATTGTGCAATTAAAACCAAAACTATAGCTTCAAAATCATGTGGAAGAAGCAGAGGCATCAGATTACAGAGTAAATAAAAAGGCCTTGAGAAGAAAAAACAGATTAACAGAGGCAGTTTATCTGTTTTACAAAAACACTAGAAGGCCATACAGTACAGTCCTCAAGATCATCAAGAAATAATATGAGAAACAATGCTAAAGACAGATACTAGGAACTTCAAAACAGAGATATTGCAGGCAGGTACGGTAAACACACCAAGGACTTCTACCAATGAAGTCTAAATTTCCCTTCTTTAGCAACATTCAGCTGAAACTCTTTCTCCTAAAATCACCACAAGGCAGTTGCATGAATAAGGGTCAGAACTGGAGAACTGAAACAATAACCTGAAGGAATTGCATCACACTCTCACACATTTCTGCTAAGCACAGGAGGTAGGACAAGCACAGTGCATGGTGCAGACACAACAGCCTCAGCACTGGGGCTATGGCAGTCACTGTAACACTCCATTAAAATACCCAGGGCTTATTCCCTGGGTATTCCCAAGGCAGGAAACTGCTAACCTGCAACAGCTTGAACTGTCAGTGTCTGGGAGTAGGAATTTGGAATTCTGTGCTTTGGAGTGATTCCATCCTCATAGCAGGTTTAGTCACTGAGGGGAGCAGAACAGCAGCAAAACTAGCCTGTGCTGCTAACTGCAAAGGTTGTGGCAACTGTGGTATCAAACCAGAGACTTACATCAAAGGAGAAAAACACCTCTTGTTAGGAGACTATGGATTTATAATCTGAAAATAGAAAACTGGAATCACACCCACAATGATAAATCTCAGTTTCCCAGACCTGTAAGAATAAGAACATCTAAGCACATCCAGCAGTACTTCTGAGAATGGTTGTGTTCTCAGTAGTCCTCTGTCAACATAACTGCTGCAGAATAAGGGATTTGTGTCTTTGAATTCAGATGTCTCTGAAGGACTACACAGATACCAGAAACAAATGAAAAACCAAGTGGATAGCACTAACAGTGCCACTAGAGAAGAAGAAGCTGAAGTAATTGAGTCCCCTGAGCCTGTGTAAGCAATAAGATAGAAATTGGCTTGGCTTGTCCATGTGACCAGAACAATGGAACTAGCAAACACAATTCTGTGGGGAAAAATCAGAGAGGAAAGGAAGGCAGAATGCTCAGGGACAGTTTGACTTAAAGACATCTGCATCTGGATGGAGAAATGATGGGGAGATCCAAAGAATAAAGGGAACATGAATACAGATTCCAGTCAGTGCCTAAAGATTTGCTCTCTTCAGAGCTGATGTTTGAAAGGGGAAGATGAGACAATCATAAATATATATCACAGTTCATAACCTGGCCATGTTCTGTTCATTTACTGAATTGCCAAAGGACACAAAAACAGAGTATAGTCACCAATGAACCACTGATTCATGTTGCTAATGCTTTTGTCACCCACAGAAAACTTCAATTAATTCTTATCTCTTTGTTTCAGACTACTCAAAATTGCCCACTGATCTACACATTTCCCTTTTTATTTCCTGAAGGTGACATTTTTCAATGGGCTTCTAAATATCAGGTAAAACTCAATATGCTGTGGCAATATGTTTGGCTCACAGAACCCAGCTTATTTTTTTCTCTTGCTTTTGGTGATATTCTTGACATTCTGGCACTGTTATGGTGAGATATAGATATTTCCTTGCTCTTCAGGTGCCCTGGATCTAGTTTTACAAGCCCAAGAAATGTGATTTTTTTTTTTTCTCTGCACTTTTCATCAGTATTACAGCAGTCTGACAGATGTCTGCTTGTAGATTCTGCAAAAGTCATGAGTTCCTATAAATGGCAGCATCACGATCCCTCCCTAAGCAGCAGTTCTCATGTCAATGAAATGTCTCCAGCTACCCACAACACACCCACAGCAGAGAAAATCACCTCTTCCTGATTGTCTGCTCAGAGCAGGGTGCCTTGAAGGCATCAATGGCTCCGGGGGAGAGAAATGATGTCCCAGTCAGCAGAGCCCTTTTAGCTGTACAAAATTGCTGTTTTCTGTGTCGTTCCAAGCATTAGAAACATACAGCAGGATGCACATAATGGTCTCCACAGGTGGATGACAACCATTCCTACAAGAGAAGTTCCTGTATCAAACCCATCACCTGCCATCCAAAATAAAAGCACTTATCAGGGATGTCTGCTGGTGTCAGCAGGTGTCTAGAAAAAAAAAAAAAAAAAAAACAGGTTAAGAGAAAAGTATTAGATTTTCTCCCAAGGAAGACGTTCCCCACAGGAGTTTGCAAGGCTTCCCCCACGGGTGCTGTGCTGGGAGCAGATCCAAGTAGCCATGGCAACCTGTGCAGGCTGCTTGACATTGGCCACTGTTCAGAATAAATTTGGGGCTGACTATTGGTCCTGATGGTGTTAGTACCTCGAGTAATGACACATCTAAAGTACTATTCTTACTATTCTTCCATCTGTTCTTACTTGTTTGTAGGCTGCCCAAAAATGTCCCAGGAGAGCTGTGGGTCTCTGTATGATGAATTCCAGCCTGCTGAGAAATATGCTTGGTTTTGTTACCTTCTGTGACCTCCCAGAGCAGGGACAGTCCTATTTATATATACCACCTGCTGAAAACTTCTGTCCTTGAGCTTCAGCAGCTTTTTGTACCTAGTCTTCTTTAACTGTGTAATTCCTGGTGATTTGTGGTGTTCTATGCAATTTAACTATATATGAGAAAAGTAGCTATGTGGTGGCAAAGCACTTATATGTGGAAACTCCTGACACAGAGCCACTCAGACTAATAATTTTTTGTCTAGCATTCAAGCTCTGAAGTGGCAGAGCTTCCTGGCACAGAAACAATCAATAGTCCAAATCCAAGCAATTTGCACATGTATGTGAGCATGTACAGTTGCAGCCTGGTCTCTTATGGATACCTGAGGTTCTTGAGAAAAAAATACTCCCTTAAAGCTATCATCATTTAATAGATGGAGGTTGGAGTGAATTCACACTCTAGGGTTTTGGTTTATTCTCCAGAACAGGACTGGGTTTTGTCTTTATTTTTGTTTCCTGTGTCAGAACTGCAAAGCAGATGGGTTTCAGACTACAGAAATTGTTCATGGTAGATGTTTTGATAATCCCTGAGTGAAATATGATTCTTATTATGGAAAAAGAAGAAAAAACTCGCCAAACATGATTTTTCCAGTTGTGAGAGAAAAGTGAGGGAAAATGATTGTTTTGCTTGAAGTATGTTTTAAATTCCATATTCCAGTCTGGTATGGGTGCATACACTGAGGTTAAACTGTCCATGCTTATCCAACATAAACTGATGCTAGGAATGGCTGTTGAGAATTACATGGCTTTTGTCTCTATCAAAAATGCCTACACTGGAGTATCCAGCCCAAAATAGCAACCTGCTAGGCCTGGGCTAGAGCAAAGGAAGAAGTAAAAGGAGGAAATGCCTGGTTTGGGGAATGAGATATAAACCTGAACAAGAGACAATTTCGAGCAGTTCCTTGCAGGGGAATTGTCTGCTGGCTGGAAACAAGAGCCAGGGAACAGAGGTGAGGGAGAGGAGAGCCAGGCAGATGTCTCCTTCCTGGAGACCCTTCTTTGCAGGAGACCAAGCACAGGCAGGCATGGCAAGGGGCTGAAGACTGCTCACAGGGCTGTGAATCACAGCTGACTGAGGAAGCTGAGTCACAACAGCTGAGCTTTGTGTCCACAGCTCTGGCCTGTGGGCTAGAACAGGGTGAAGGAAGATGCACAGCACAGTGGGCAGTGCCACGGGGGTGGAGCTGGTGCTGCTCCCCAGGAACTCCTGGCATGCTCCTGTGGCAGCTCTGGAGTGCAGCTTTGGGATGGCTCTTGATGCCCAGTGGGCATTTCTGAGAATCCACTGCATGTTTCCTTACCCTTGTCAATGTCTGTTGTAGTGGTGTGTTGTGCACAAACAGGTGTCCAATTTGTGAGACTGTAAGGCTGAAGCAAAGATGGACACATCCCTCCTGCAGATCCAGGTCTTTCTCTCTGCCTTGGGTTATCTGTCAATGAAACTTTCTTCATCAGCCAGTGAATTTTTTCTAGTTTAAAAGCCAAAAGCTCTATAGTAACATGTGAGAATTGGGCTACACAATGCCCAAAGGCATGTCACTATGAAGATGGTCATCTTAAAGAACTCTGCAATATGGTGGTTGCCACTTAAAGGAGAGTGCAGTCACTGAATAACACCATGGGAGGGAGAAGACGGAAGAGATACACAGAAGTGCTCACACTGCCTGTGTGACCCAGGTCAGAGCCCACACACACAGTAATGAAACAGTAATTTCTATTTTTTTTTTTCTTCAAAACACTTTGTCCATCCAGACCAAACCAGATTCCAGCATGGAAAGTCACAAGGTCAGCCCTGTATGTATTGTAGATATGCACATCCTTAGAGACACATGGGTTTGTAACAATCCCTTTGGAAGTGAACTGGGAGATTTTTTTCTTCCCATTGTTTCTGTTAGTGTTACAACACTTGGATGTCTTGAGCTAACTTTTCAGAAAGCCAGGCTGAGATATTTCTTCTCTGGTGTGTCCCTGAAGAATCTTGTTGCATTTGACCACCTGCAGCCAGTTCTTTAAGCTTCATCATATTAGTCCATGCAATCACTGGACAGTCACAGAACACAAGATGTGCCAGCCAAACCTACCTGGTTTGGGTTTTTGGTTTTTTTATCATATAGCTCAAAGAAAACAGCTGCTGAACATCTTTTCTGTTTTTCACCAGTTCTGTACCTGGAAGGATCTGTTCTTGTATTTGAGGATATTTTCAAACTGGTTGCCTTCTACTGTGTCAGCAGGTGAGTTGGATTCATTTGTTTCCATGGCACAGTCATTTTGCCCTCCCCTCCAGTCTGCCCTTCCCCAGTCCCAGCACAGACACCTCTATTTCCTCTGCTACTCTCCAGCCTGCCAGACCAGATGCTTGTATCTACATTAGGGCCAGGTCACCCCACAAGCACCACTGTCCCTGCAGCTGGAAGCTTTGTCCATAGGGCTGCTTCCACAAAGAACAGAGGCACAGGACTGAGGCTAGGAGGGCAGGAAGAGGCACAGAGTTCACTATTTATTTAAAGCTTCAAGAATACACCCACACACACACCTGGTAGCAGCTCATCAAACCTACTAATGGAAAACATGTTGCCTGTAGTTACCTATGGGGAATCTATCAAGAAAAATAGTCCTGAAACAAGGTATGTTCTTTTGCTAGTATTGAAAGTAAAAACAAAGTGTGTGTTTGCTGAGCACAGAAATACCAAGAATAATAGGTACAGAGATGGGAAAGACCTGTAATGTCATTTTCACTAGTTCAAGGTTTGAGCAGCAGCTGATGAGCCCCTCTGTGTGATTAAACCCGTATGTCTGCAGCCTCCTTTAACCTGTGTCCTTGTGCTTAGCACACTGCACAATACCTCACCTACTTACCCCATCCCTACTGCAGCAGGCCTGCTTGTGTGTTGCAGACTTTTGACTTCCTCTGTATAAACTTACATGACTCTTAAAGTAGTTATTTCCTTTTAGGAGGAGAAAGCAGATTCAGGATATGTTTACAAGGCAGTCACATTAGTCACTTGGCTAGGTCACCCAGTAGGAAGAGTCTGTCTGGGGCAGGATAAGTGTGCTAGAATTTATCTAGCCAATCCCCCACTATTCTGAGGCTGCTTCTGCAGCCAGCTGAGTTCAACACTACTGAGGCACAACTCCTACCTGCACACAAGAAACCATGCTCCACCCTCATCAGTTAATAGACATTCAGCCATTTAGAAGTGTGCAGACCCCATAGAATGGACCAAAGTTAACCCCCTGGCCCTTATAAAGATTTTTTCTCCCCAAAGCAAAAACCAGCCCAAATGCAAAATAAAATTGGGCATTTCTAGTAAGTGGCTGGTGACAGAGAAAATATGCTCACATCTGCTTTCCTGCAAAAAGGACCATAGGCTTAAGAAAGAGTCTCAGAAAGAAAGAAAGAAAAGTTCTTCTATTTGCCCTGTTATAGATGTTGTTTCTGGGTGTCAAATACACATTCAGATGGTTCATGTGATTTTTTCCAGGCAGCTGGAAAGACAAGATAAAAAGGCAATAATTTTCTGAGAGAATAAGGTAATAAAAAGACACTGATCTACCATTTGCTGGCAGCTCATAGGAGCTCTCTGAGATGGTGAATGTTGAGGCCTGAGAACAGAGATGCAGTAAATTGTCTATGAATAGCTGGAAACAGCTTTTCAGGGCTGACAGGCTCTTCTCAAAACAACTTTTGCCTGGATATATTACCTACCTGTAGGCAAGAGTTGACTTGGTGTCTGGTCTGCAAACAGCTGCCCCATTAATAAAACCATGTTTTGAAAAAAGGGAAATATTCATGCATATAAAATAACAAAGAAAGCAGAAGGTACATAGACCCTTTTCCTCTTTTAAACCTCATATCTCCCATGAAAAAATAATAAGCCAGGGAACACATCCATTAATGTCTGTGTGACATCAGAGTGCTCAGCAGTGCACAGAGAGGCCAGGAAAACACAAAACATCAGAAAGATCATCTGTTAAAAAGGTCAGAAATAGACCCCCTGCATCCACCTGTCAACAGATAGGTCTGCAGTCCTGTGCTTTTTTGGGGTGTGCATTTGTATGGCAGAGACCTCCTACTCACAAGGCCAGTTTTTTCCATAACAATTTCTTGTACCATGCAGAAGATTTTGTAAAACTTTTTGTGTAAAATTTATCCTGCACCATTCCTTGCTATCATTTAGAGACTGGCTTTTCTAGTCCTTGTTAGAATGGGAATTTAGGCAAGGACAGGGTTAGCAAACTGTCACTGTGCAAGAGGCAAACCTGAACAGTTCACTGGCAGAGCAAGAGCTCTGTTAAATTCTTGAGACTTAAGATGTGCTTCAATGAAACTCAGCCAACATCCTCTGAGAAACCCAGAAATCCTTTTTACAGTAGAAATACAGCATGTTTCCAGAAACCAGGCAGTCACAAGTGTGAGAGTGGAGAGTTAGAGGGATATGTGTTTTCTCAGTGTCATGCAGCTTTCTCACTGTCTGTCCCTTCACCTAAGGGTCACCCTTCCCCAGGCAGGGTCTTCCTTCCCCAATCCCTCTGTGCCTTGCTGTGTACCCATGAATCACACTTACAGGCATTCTTAAAAGAGGAAGCAGAGGAGTGAGAGAGGGATAAACAGAAAGAAAAAGTACTTTAAATTCTTTCCACACAAAAAAGATTGGATTTTCGAATTAAAATAATTGCAATTTGCAATACCTCACTTTTAATGGGAAAATATTTCAACCCTTGTGGCATCCCCTGAGGTGACAGGCATTCATGCACTTTTCAGAGGGCAGAGCCAAGACACAGTGATTCATCCAGTGCTATGGCACGAAGCATTACCACAAAAGCTGATGATCTTTTGTGAAATCAGAGCAACCCAGACTGGCACAATGTCCATAATTCCTTACCAGCCACAACTTTGCAGAACACAGCTGAAATTGTGAGCCAATCCAATCACTAAAACCAAGTGCAGTCTTGAGTTCCTAACAATTGTGGGGGTTATCCTTTTGCTGTTTTTTTTATTGTTTGTTTCTACAGAGATTTGCTGCCCTTTACTCTGAAGCTGCCACAAGCAATATTAGAAGCCAGTAGCTTTCAAGACCTTGAAATTATCTCTAGTCTGGGCATAGGTAAGTCCCTCAAGGCAGTCAGATTTTCACTTGGACTTGTGAGAACAATGGTGCCTTGCACAGATGTAATGCAAGTGGAAGATGGATGAACTATTGCCTTTGGAATAGCTAAAGAGGTCTGAATGCAAGAGGGAGATGTTTATGGTCTTTATGTTTATAGCAGGATGCTGACAAAAAGGGCACTTGCCCTCTGGCCATAAACTTCCACCTGGATCTCTGTCCAGGGTGTGAACTTATACTTGCTGGAAGTAGCTGGAATTTGAGCTATTTGGAAAACACCTTTGCAACTTCTCCTTCTGATGTGTGGGGGCAATGCTGATGAAAGTGTGATATTTTGGAATTTTTATATTTCTGCTTCCTCCTGCAGGATTTCTAGTTGGTAGAGAAATATATATCGTCCCAACATGTTCTCTCACCTCACAGTAATCACATGTGAAAAGGAATATTATTTTTAGTGACAGCACCAAACAAGCAAATTTTAGATGAGATGTATAAAGTTACGGATAGGAAAAGCAATTCTGTTAACTAAAGGAGATCTTCTTTCTATTCCTTTTGATTTAACACACTCCACTTGAGACAGCTACTTCAGTTAGCCACTTCCATACTCCTTGGTTTTTCAGTTTTTCTTCAAGGTATTGAAAACAGCCAAACAACGGAAAAAACCAACGAGTTAGCTTATTTAGAGATAAGTTATTAGAGCACTCTCAGTATTTTTGGATCTTCTGCATCATACCTCCCAGAAGGCATGGGCAAACCCCACTGGTTTCAGTTCAGGGAGTTTTTTGAATTTCACCAACAGATTTGCCTCTAACACTTTCAGCATCCTCTATTTTGAGTATGTTCCATTTTTTCAAAGCATCCTTTTATATGGATGTCCAGTCAGCACTTATTGCTGATAAAAAGGTACTTTACAACTTGAGATAACAAGTTAAAAACTTAATTTTTTATAACAAATCTAAAAGTTAGGATTAAAATGTAGGAAGTGTATCATGAAACTGCAACCTTCAGTCTAATTTGAGCTAGCAGAGGCTATCTTGATTCAGGCAACAGTTTTCAGCAACTTCTGAAAGAAGAGGTTATTTAAAGCACCGGCACCAAAGCAATTTTGTTTGTAGTCTTTTTCCTTCTTTCTTGTACTGGTGGCCATAAAAGTAGTGAAGCTTGGAAATTTATTTCTTGTGGTGTATTTCATACCAGGCAAGTCTCTGACAACAGAAGAAAACCTGCTGTTGTGTGCAGTCTTCCTGGGAAATGATGCTGCTTCCTGAAGTGCCATACTGTCTTAGTAGAGTCAAACAGGCTCAGCTAATGACAGATGCTGTTTATTGCTTCCTGGAACAAAATTTTGTGGATACAAATGGGTACACAAACAATTAAGTGCTTCCCAAAGTGGCACTTCCAAAGGAAACAAATCATTGTTTGAAATTCTCATATGTTGCTTTGTGTTTATTCCAAAGTAATATGTTTCAAGGGGATAAAGTGAGATGTCTATCTGCAAGCTGAATTGTTCCACAAAGAATCTGGCTGTTCTGTATGTTGTCACAGAGGATGTACTGCAGGCCCTCTAGTACTGACCTCACTGGTACAGAAGTTATTTTAGCAGGAGAACAAACATGATTGCACTGCACAAAGAGCACATACCATCACAGATACGCCAAAGACTCCAAGAGCTGCTTAATTATCCCTCCCAGAGTGCAAGATAAGGGAAGATCCAGGACAGCAATGGGAAATAATCAAACACCCTCTCTGCAGTGTGAGACAGTGTGGCTGTGCTGGGAAATGTCTGCTCTGAAGCAGCTGTGTTACTTGGTAGAACTACATCATCTGCTCCTTCCCAGACTGAGTGGAGCTTTGCATTTTCATCACAGTGCCTTGTCCTGATCACTGCTGAGAAAAATGACCAACTTCCCCTCTGCAGATCAGCATACTCACCATTTCCTCAGCCCATGAGACTTCACAGCATTACATTCTGACTTAAAACAACTTCCTCTGCCCTGCATTTACAGTAGAGCAGGAGAGCTAAAGGAAAAGGGTACCCCAGCCAGTCTCAGATATCAGGGGGGTCTCAGCATGGTGTTACTATGTGCAGTTGCATCTGCATGTCTATTACCAAATTCTGCTGTTAAGAGTCCTGTTGTTCCTAACAACATTATAGTTTTAGCTGCCTTGTTCTTCTCCCTCTCACAGTAAGAAATCAGAGAATAAAACTGTTTTAACATCAGTCACCCTAAGATAACATGCTGACATGCTTATGAAGCTGAATTTGCCATGGATGCTAGCCTAGGCTGCAAGAAGCTAAATAGACAATTTTATCCTGATGGGAATAGATTTTCTTTTACTCACCTCTTCACTTGAGATCTGTACCCCTTGCTCAGCACCGTGGGTGATCCCATATATGTGTGCAGCCCCATTCATCCTCTCTTGGGCTCAGGATGTGATGTTTTGGCAGGGAGACATTCCTGATAGCAAGCACAGGGCAGGGTTCAGGCATTGCATGACAGCCCCATCGTGTCCCCTGAAATCCACATAGAAATGTGTGCCATCAGTGTCAGCTCTGTGTTTAGGCATGCTGAAATAGTTATTTAGTTGTCTGCATCCCTGTGTTTCCAGGATTTCCCATCTTCCCTTTACCCCTAAATCTGTGGGCATCTATACAGTTCTTATCCAGTGAATACCCTCAGAAGTTTATACCCTTTTCCTTGATCAGAACATATGAGGTTTGCTGGATCCTGTTTCCTGATGCTTCCAGCAGTGGACCCTGGATCAGCAGCTTTAATATTGATCGAAAGCAATCAGACTTGTAAGGCAGGTTTGAAACCTCACCTTTGGGGGAAAGGAAAAAAGTTGGATGGGATTCTGATTCAATTTAAAAAAATGTACCAATGCTTTGTAATTTTTTTAAAAAACAGCTGTTAAAACACATTATAAGAAGAGATTTCTGACATGAATGATTACTTGCATGTGAAACACTATCTTTCTTTTTCTTCATAGTTGAAGGCACTGAAGTAGTTAACTATTCCTTGGTCCTTCATCATACATCCTTCCTGTGCACAGTCATTTGCATCATCTTTTCTGACACCTGCAGGCAGACAGACTCTAGGTGCAAGGCAGAGTGGCCATGGTTATAAATAACAGAACTATAGACTTTATTAGTAATACTAATCTGGGGAAGGTGTTTAAAATCATGTGTTTCCAGACTGATTGTACTGCCAAGCAGTATCAGATGGTCTGTAGAACTCATTGCCACATGAGCTTGCTGCATAGTAGAGCCATCTTCAGCTGTTGTCTCCTGGTGCATGTTGGATGCTGCTGTCTATCTCAGACTGCACCTTACTGCTGTGAGCAAGAGGCAGGCACACCCTGCCTGGGGTCTTCACATCCTCTCCTCAGATATCCACAGCTATTTGCACTTGGAGGGCTGTGATCCCTGAGCAAGCATAGATCCTTTTCACAACCATTTGTACTTGTTACTTGCACTTTCCTGCTTGTACTGAAAATGCTGAACAGCATTAACTTTCACTAGGTGAGTGTCATAAAGTTGACAGAGGAGAGTATTCTGGTGAAGCTTCTGAGCTTATTCCCTGGCTTGAAGAATTTCACATGCATAAAACAGGCAACTCTTTCTTCACACTGTTTTGTGCAGAGGTTTGAAAGTTCAACATTGAGACTTATGTACCATTTCTTTTGACAATAAGTAGATTTTCTACATATCATTAGCAACTAAAATTCTCTCAGTTTTTATATTTTTATTTTTATTTTTGCGTTTCTTTTTGCAGATTTCTGGGATTCCTACTTGAACCACAGAAGACAGGACTTATCCCACCCTGCAAAAGACTCTGCTTTCAGTACTGCCCAGGCAGACAGTTCAAGATCTAGCCAATGTTTTGCAAGTAGCACAAACCACTGCTCATGTGAAATTGAGCTGTCAATAGGAAATGACAGGCTGTGGTTTGTGAATCCTATTTTTATAGAAGAGTGCAGTAATCCTTGCCCTCAAGATGTACCTTCTCCTAAAGGCCACTCTGGGAGCACTGATCTCCCCCCTGCCACCATGCTCACGGAACGGAGATCTCCTCGACGGCCTCCTCCCCCTCCACCTTCTCATGCCCTCACTCAGAAATCTTCCCTGAAGCTCCCACAGGACCCCATGACTGCCAGGGAAGACAAGATACCTATTGAGCCACTAGGAAAGAGGATGGAGGCAATGAAAATTGAGGGTGCTGAGGATAAAGCAGAAGGGAAGCAGAGCTGCTGGGGCCAGGAGCCCTCGGCAGGCAGCCCCAGGAAGGGCTCCCAGCCCTCTGCTCCCCCGCGGAGGCGGCTGAGCGAGAGGACTGCAGAGGAGAGCTCTGTGGGTAATCCTGCAAGTTGTGAAATGCCAAAAGGGGAAGGGACAGAAGAAAACCAAGATACAAGTGCAGAGAGCAGAGATAAAACCTCGCTGTGCAAAAAGGCTGTGGAAATGCCTGGGGAGGTTCCCAGAAGGGCTGTATCACAGCTGCAGAAGACAAAGCCTGAACCTGCAGAGAAGAAGGAGGACATGCCTAAGATACAAAGCTATCCCAGTGAGAAAGGAAAGTCACCTCCTATCCCACCACCGAGAAGAAAGAGGGTTTCCCAGGCAGTGAGGATCCCCAGCTCCTGCCAGCCGAAGCAAAGAACAGTGGCAGAGACGGCGGTGGCCAGCGGGCAGGCTGTGTGCAAGGGCAGCCCAGCCACAGTGACAGGTGCTGCCTCCTGGACACAAACCCAGACTGAACCGGGACATGGCCACAAGTCTGTCAGCTCAGCTGAACTGGGGAGCTCCCGCTTGTCCCTGGAGGACCTGGGAGGCAGCACCATGGCTCAGGCATCAACATCTGAGCCAGACTCCTACTCCACCAGCAGCACAGAGGATGACCTGGAGATACTGAGTAGTTCATCTGGTAAAAAGACACGTTCTGTGATCTTGGCCAAGGCAAAAAACAGACTGTCCTTGGTGAACCTGTCCAACGTCTTCACAGTCTTTTTGTCTAGTGACAGGAAGCTGCAGAAGAAGATAGTGGAGCTGGCCCAGGACAAGGACTCATACTTTGGCAACCTAGTGCGGGACTACAGAGTGTACAGTTTAGAGATGATGGCAAAGCAGAGCTCCAGCACAGAGATGCTACAAGAGATCCGGCTGATGATGACACAGCTGAAGAGTTACTTAGTGCAGAGCACCGAGTTGAAATCTCTGATAGACCCAGCCTCCCACACTGAGGAACAATTAGGTAGGTAACTGTGATCCCTGGGCATAGTTTGGGAGGGTGAGGAGGGAGACAGAATTATGCAGACACAGGTTCTGCTTTACAGAATTATAAACCATTTCCTAAAACCTAAGCAGCACAAATTGAAGTCTGCTCTGTGGTTTCCAGTGCTTGGAGGAACAGCTCTAAAACCTGAATGAGGGGGAAAATCCCCTTATGAATGTTTTAAAGGGAAGAGTTTAAGCAGAAGAGACATGTGTTTGTGTGTATGAGAGACATGCATGCATATATATATGTGTGTGTGTGTGTGTGTGTGTGTGGCTGTGTGTTTATGCCTACACATAGAGCTGAATTCACTGGAAGCACAAAAAGCAAACTTTCCCCTTCACAGCTGCATTCCCATGTCTTTCCACATCCACTGCTCTGCTACAAGGATGGAGATTGGTTATGGATGCAGGGAGTTCCCTGCTTGTGGCATACAGCTTAGAAGTCAATCTAAAGATGGTCAATCCTTCACAGGGAGGGACAAGACTATGATGATTTTGAGTGGCAGGTTGGAGCAATCACTTGATTCCGCTTTGAGCTCCTCAGAGCTCAGAGATACAAAAGAGCTGACTGTTGCAAGACTACTGTCAGTTACAAAATGAAATGTTCACCTCTTTGCTATAGATATAATTTGCCTTTGGGGAGAAATAATATTATTTGTAACTGTTTACAGGTGTTTCATTGCATCTCATTCATATCCTGTGAGGGAATAATGTGCTACTTCTCTCTTTGCTAAGGATTGGACTGGTCTATTTAATGTATGTCCACGACAGAATATTAAAAAGAGTTGTAGGACTTTTTATCCCAGTGAAAGCTGTACAGCCAGAAAAAGCATGCACACACATGCTCCTTTGAAAGCTTAAAACTGTTTCTTGAGGACCTGAGAACCAATGCAGAGCTATTTGTGGGTCCTTAAGTCAGCTTAAAACAAGATGGGAGCTGGAAGACCCAGAATATGGAGTGAACCACATAAGTGACCAGGGATTCCAGGAGATCTTTCAGTATTAGGCATGCAGTACTAGGGACTCAGCTAAGTGGTGAGCCAGGAATAAAAGGCAGTCCACATCAGTCTCAGTGGGCTCTGCTGATTTCCTTCTCCCCCAGCAAAGGCTTCACATGATCCTGCAGATCCTCAGCAGAGGAGACCTGCAGCCATCCCCAGCCATATCTAGGAGAGCTATGGCACCTTGTTAACATCTTCAGTCTTTCTCCTAATAACCTCTTCCTTCAAGATGGGGAGTGTGGGGGCAGAACAAAGAAGTCCGTCTTGATTAGTGAAAGTGGAAAGGAGGAAGAAAGAAATGTCCTTGTTATGCTTGGTAGAACTGCATGTGTGAAAGTATCCCACCACCTTCCCACAGACATGCCTGGTTCTACCCTGTATCTAACACTGTTCACTGATGGCTCCTTAACAGGATGATGTGGCCCAGTCAGCCTTGACAGGACTGTCTTCATGTGTGGAGGACAGGGATCCCCCTGGAAGATTACCACTTGAATTTGCCCTGCTTCAGGATGATTGGTTCTTTGGATTCTTTAAAATAGTTGGATTTTGAATACATAAATATTACTGCCCTCTGGTTCGTTCCTCACTGCCTGAGCAGATGAACTCTTCTGCCAAGGACCTTTCCACCTCAGTGCAACAAGAGGATCTCTTGCAGTCCCTCTAGTTCTCTAGGAGTTGCCTCTGGTTTCTAGGAATCAGACAACAAACTTCCTCACTGTCATGCTTCCTTTAATCTTCAGCCAAATATTAGGCAAATGCTCAACCCACTCACACTCTTTCCTCCTCTACAGGTGGCATAAGAGGTGTCTTATAGGATCAGTAATTTAGAGTACCTTGAGCAGTAATGATAAGAAACTTCTAACCAGATATTGGTGTCTGTCTCTGAGCTGGTGGTTGCAGCTGCTTTGAGGAAAGAAAGGGTGCTTTGGGGCTGCAATTAATTTCACCCCAAAGTGAACATCTCAGACAAGTCAAAAGGAGAGGTCGGAAGGGATGTGAGATGAATTGCATCTGGGCATCTGCAAGGGCAGGGCTGTGAAAAAAAATCACAGTTAGGTGAGATTCCTCTTCTTTCCCCAGAGTTGGTTTTCCTGCTGCCTGGCAATGCCATGCTGGTCAGCCAGGAGTCAGGCAAAGAGAGCAGGTACTGCTGGTAGCAGGAGGTCTCCTACAGCTCCAGTGACAGAGACTACCTACTGATGCTCTTCTCAAGCCTGTCTAGGACTTCTGGATAGTATTGGTAATGAAATGTTTACTTTCTGGGATGTAATTTCTGTTCCATTCTCACAGCTATGTAGTAGTGCTTGAACACTCAGCCACGTGCTTCCTTAGGACTTTTACTTGCACTTGTATTGCTTTATTGCTTATTCATGATGTGCTTTTGTGTTCTCCCTTCTCTATGCAGAAGTGATTGCTGAGACAGCTTTGTACAAATGTGTCCTGAAACCTTTAAAGGAAGCCATTAATTCTTCCTTAAAAGAAATACACAACAAAGATGGATCTTTACAGCAGCTGAGAGAGAACCAACTTGTGATACAAAACACAACTACCACTGACTTGGGCATCACAACCAGTGTGCCTGAAACTGCTGTGCTGGAAAAGATCCTTCACAAGTTCACAACCATGCACAAGACCTACTCTCCAGAAAAGAAAATTGCCATCTTGCTGAAGACCTGCAAACTCATCTATGATTCCATGGCTCAGGGAAATCCAGGTACAGGACTCCTACTGCAATGGTATCCACTATGGGTCTTTCTCCATGTATCAAAGGAACAGGGTTTATGATACAGTTGGCATGGCAATATTCTCATTGGAGGTAGCAGTGATGGTTCATGTGTCTGGCATCAGATGTCTGCAGGTTGTGTTCAGAATGGAATGGTTAGTGAAGTTTTCTGCACTAATAACTGGTGTAAGATGTTACCTGATTAACTCTAAACTCCATAAATCCAAAAAATAATTGCCTGTGTGTGTTTTATGGATAATGTTATTTTTGCACAGGTCTTTACACAGCTCTCCAAATATCCTCAGGGCTCTGTCCCAGCTTGTAGCAGAGTAGTGGTAAATTCTAGGAAAGGGTCTTTGGGAAAAGACTCTTGATTTGGCCTTTACAGAGTTTTGCCTAATCTGAGGAGGAGATGCAGAATGCTGGTAGTTTGTTACTCATTCTTGATGCTCCAGTAAATTCTAAAAGCCACTTCTTCAGTGCGAGACAGTATGTGCTCTGAGTATAAACACAACATGGGCCTCAGGCCAACCACTAATGCAGAAATGAAACCCTTGGCCTGCAGACAAGATGCATCTTTGCAGGTAGACCAGCAAGTCCCTTCCTCAAGCAATCTGTTTAGCCAGTTCCAGAGGTTTTTTTTTTACACTGTGAGCTAATGACCAGCCATACCTGAATTTGGAGAGAAGCCAGGTATTAATATGCAATAACTTGTGCTTGTTCAAGAACTCACAGTCACAAAAGGTGCTTTTAGCTGTTCTGCTTTATTTTGTACTGGCAACAGCTTTGGAGTGCTCATACAGGGATTGTTATATCCCTGCTGAGCCTCACCTCAAGGTGATCTCTTGGATAATAAGCAAAAAGGTTCAGGGACCAGTCTAGACACATCAACAACAGAGCAAGAAACCACCCCAGGGCTGAGCCTTAGCTGCAGAGTGGAAAGGACTTCTCACTGTCTCCAGGTATTATGAGATTTCGATATATGTAGGGGAATTTGCTGTAACTTTGTTAAAATAGTTGTGTGAAGTTTGAGAAAAAATTTGGTTTAGGTGAAGGACTTGCAAGCCTCACTAAAACCCACATAGTTTCCTTCTGATGCTGGTGGCATGTTACATACACATCACATCTTAGTTAACTCAGGGCTGGAATTTCTCTCTTGAAAGAAATACTGTTGTGTCACTTTATCAAACAGAAATGAGGAGTCAGGGAAATAATTCAAAAACCCCTACATGTTTAAAATATTGACATTCATGAAATCAGATGGTTTCATTGTGGTTTGCTACACTAATCAAAGCACTGCATTTCAGACAGCTGTTTTCTCATCCTGAGTACTACTGCCAGCAGGGTGTAGGTTGGAAGCTGATTTCACCCCTGTGCATCCAGTTCCCTCTCCCTTATATCCAGTTCCCTCTTTGTTACACATGATCAATGATGCATATCAGGGCTTGGCCAGAAGAAAACTGGCCTGGAATTATGGACATGTACCCCAATGAATTCACACCTGAAAAAGAGGCTAAGGGGAGAAGAATGCTGTATCTAACTCCTAGAAAACAGCAGACTAGGAGAGAAATTGAGTGAAATGCCCTATAGACTCACTTAGAAGTAAAATGTGTGAAGCCTCTTCCACAGAATAAACAGAACCCAGATCATTTTCATTTTCTAGTGGCAAAGACAGATTCTCAGCAACCTGAAATATTTTTCTGACAGGGAATTCCAGCTGGTGGCATGCAGAAGATCATGCTGTGGGCTGCTCAGAGCAGAGTTCAGCAGGTGGGAATCCTCCTTCTGCTCTCTGCCCATCTCAAGAGCAACAGAACAGGGCCCCTTTTGCTTTCAGCCAGCCATAAGGCAGCACAGTGTTCTTCACACAGGAAGAGCAGAGGCCATGCTCAGCTTCCTGTGCAATAGCTTCTTCTCCTTTTTGCTCCTTTTCCTCACTGCTCAACTAGAAAGTTCCCTCCTCTTCCAAGATTAGAGCAGGTGAAACAGAAAACTAATCATTCCCTTTGCTACAGGACCAAAATCAGTCTTCCTGTGTCATAAACATTACCTGTTCAATAACATGGAAACCACTTGTGTTGTCTGGTTTAATTTGCAATTTGTCAGCTCAGGTCAGGTCTTTTTTCATTTTAGGCAGGACATAGGATGACCCAAGAATATGGTTTCATTTCTCAAAGCAAAATGCAAACACCATCAAATCAAGCACTTTTTTTTTTCAGACACATATGAAAATACAAGTTTTTTTAACATTTTGAGACCCACGTATAGCAATCCAGGTCTAGCCAGGATGTACTTTGCTACCAAGAGGTACCAAGTTTCCTGTAAAACTAAGGACAGGCTTACTCAGGAACATCTGTATCTGTGGTGGTGCCCATCTTTGCCCTGATGAAAGAGTCATGAAACTTTAAAGTCTGCCTTGACTGACCCCATGTATATCAAGACATTTTAAGAAATAAGGAGATCTTTGGTTTGATTACAATTCATATTACATGGCAAAAATCTGACTGTGGTTGAAATTCCTGATACTTAAGACTAAGAACTGAACGGGTCAGATCCTAAACTGGTTTAAACTAACTAGCATTTCTTCCTCAAGCTGAAGGACATCAGCTTGTGGAAGTGATTCATCACAAGGAATTAGGAAGGCAAGTTCACAGTCTTTGTTATACACCTTTCTTGCAGGACACCACTGAGTACAGCTCCATGGCAGAGTTGAAGTAGGACAAATCTGGCTACCCCTCTCTGTAGGTGGCCACAGAGGGGTATCATGCCCAGCTTCCCAGCACACACATTGTGGAGACAGTCCATGGAGTCCGATGATTCATTTCTGCTTTAGAGCAAGATGACTCCAGGCAAACTCCAGTGACAACACTGATTAATTCATTACTGGCTATAAAAGAAATTAAGGGACTGTGGTTCAGATGCTCATATGTACTATGTAGGTAGTGATATTAGTAAGTGAATCCTCACCAAAAGCACAATTATGATAGTATTGAGATGTCTCACTGAGCTTTTCCAACTCTTCTATGCAAACTTAAATAACTGAAACATATGCCTCCAAGAATATAACTGACAATCTGAAAATATGTAACCTGCCTGCTAAAAATACTAGGGATGGTTAGTAAGAATAAAATGCATTTAAGAAATAGAGTTTGGAAACCCACACCCCACAAAATGGCTGGCTTTTTTTTTTAGCACTAGAAAAATTAAGAGGCAGGAATCATGCAGCTCTTGAATTTGGAAGGCATGCTGCAATGTCCACAGGGACAGCTGGGCACATAGGTGATTTATGCAGAAACACAGTAATGTTATATAGAAATAAACCCCCTATTACATGTCTTTCAGAAATACCTTTGCTCAGACAAAAGATTAAATGTATATTGTATGGTATCAGTAGAATGAGAGTCTCTGCTTTTCATCAGGAACACAAGTGACACCTGTAGAGTAATAAATGATGGAAATCTGCAATCTGTGGTGTGTACTGGTAGTGGTGTGCCTGGGTCACCCAGTCTTGTGCTGCCTGGGAGCTGCCACAGTGGAAGAGAACTGATGGAAAAACAAAGCAGCAATAGGCATTGGTTTACGGAGACAAACTGTGAAGCAAATAGGCCAAATTTGGTCAGTCCATGAGTGAGGAAGATAAGGGATGCAAAAGCTCTAAGTTTAGGCTAGAAGTTTGAAAATGGGCAGACTGCTTTCAAAGGAAATTAAAGAAGAATGGAGGTACAATTTTCTTCCCGCAACATTTCTAACTTGTAAACTTCCTACGATCATGAAGCTTCATTTTTGGATTATCTTTAAACTGCACATGCAGCTGGACTATACAGTTCAAAACTCTAGTTTGTACTAGTTATGGAATTGGCTAGGTGACCAAAACATCTGTTTTAATAATTTCTGTTGCATAGATTTACATAGATAATGTGCATAGTCTGCTTTTGGAAAAAGAGGCTAGATATTAATTATGTTCCATTCCATTTCTCTTCCTTAGCCTTTAGAATGAAGTTTGTCACCCCTACAGAACTGAGCAGGCAGATATTAGCTGCACTAATGCACTCCTATAAGGCTCTGAAGTTGGCAGAAACAAAGCTGTGTCTTCAGTGGGATAGTTGAGCTTGTGCAAAGGAAACTGGGCTCCAATACTTCAGCAGCCAGGGAAAAGCCCATGCTAGAAGAAGCTCCTAAAGCTGTCAGAGCAATCCCATTACACTGCTTATTATCATATCTCACTTCTGAGAAGAAAATAAGGCTATACATAACAGGTTTACTTTGATATCTTTTCGAAGAGGATATTTGTATTTAAGTTACTTTTAATGAAGACTGATGGACTAGAGATTTTGGGTTTTCTGCCATCTAGCACAATTTCTACATTTGAATAAAAGAGACAGTTCAAATTTTTCATGGGGAGTCAATTCCTCTGATCTCTAAACCATATATTTTTGAAGTGAATTCATGCTGTCTCCATCTATTAACTTACTTAATTCACTATATCACAAATTAAACCTTGCTGAAAGTATTATGGGACAGACAAGAGACAGCAAAATACTAGTGTGTGGAAGGAAAGTGACAATCTTTTCCTATGATCTTGAACAAATCTCAGTTAACTTTTGTGCACCTCAGGTTTCCTAGCTACAAACTGAGGCTACAATTCACATTTTGTGGAGATCTGCTTTTAGACATCAAGCTAATTTTTGTAAAATATTAGAGTAAGGTGCAGGACATCACCTATGTCTGCTGGTTTTCAGAACATACGCAGACAGAAAAGGAACGTATGAATGTGTTTAAATAGGCTGTAATTTCCTTATGGAGGCTTGGGCAGAATTCCAGTTGCTTTAAATCATATATTTAATTAATACTCATCTATTCAAGTGCTGCATCCCAGCCAGGAGCTGACGTTGTATTTGCTTTGCTATAAACATAATAGGATGAGTTTGTGGCAGAAGGCTTATTTTAAGCTTCTTAGAGATATTTATTAAATAAATGTTTCCTGACCCCACAGGGAAGAAGGGGAAATAAATATCTGGAGTAGGACACCACCACCTTGAATAGACAAACTCAGTCTGTCACTGGGAGCAGTGGCAGGGTCAGAGCTAGATTTAACTCCGTCAGCTGCAAAAATTCCCCTTTGTGAGAGACCACAAATGGAGCAAGCCACACAGGTCTAGGAATTTGGCTCAGGCCCAGCTTGAAAGTAGAGCTGGGGAGGAGCAGCCTGCAGAGAATCCCCCTGCTGCAGCTCCCAGATGGACACTGTCTTGTGCCCTGTTGCCTTTCATGGCACAGGATGCATGTGAGTTTTACAGTGCTGAAGCAACCTCTCATGTCTCTTGGTTGACAGGCATTATTTCATCTATCTTTGTAGACTCCTGCTTCTGCTCATATTTGAGTTGCTGAGAGCACATATTATCCCCACGGATGGACTGAGATACAGAGCACCTCAGGGCCATGCTTGGACTGATGGCAAAGCTGGTCCCTGTACCAGGGCCAGGAGAGCAGGGGAGAGAGTCCTGCCCTCTCAGCCACTTTTTCTTGCAGTCAGTGAAGAGATGCTACTGAGATGCCTGCAAGGTACAATGTACCACTCTATATGGTCTGACCTGCCCTTGGGCACACTGGAGGTACATGCCAACACATGGAGTCAGAGCCAGATCACCAGTGATTAGTTTTGCTTTTCCCTTGTTTCTCTGCTCCTGCTGACTTCAGCTTTTGCTACAGATGTGGGTATTTAAAATTGGATGTCACAGAGCCACAGGTGGATTAAGGTGGTGTCTAGTAATTTAGACAGGTTGTGAGGGCACAGCATATGGAACACATGTTCTTTTCATTATTTCAGTCAGACATCCCTACTCAGCATTTTTTGCACAAAAAGAAAATGTAGATCAGATTTTCATATGTAAGGCATATAAAATGTTGGGGGTCCAATAATATTTCTATGAAGTCTTAAAGTTGAGAAGAGTTTATACCAAGGAATAGAGGGCGGAGCAGCAAAATCAGCTTATAGAAATTAGATAAACCACATAAAACAGAGTTGTCTCCATGTCTGATTGTACGTACAACCACTTCTCAGACAAAAAAAAAAAAAAGATTCTGTAGGCATTCTTGAGAATTTTTGTCTTTCACCTCTGTTGACACCAGAAGTTGATCAATGGGGACATTGAATTGTTTAGTTCCAAGCTGCTGTTTCCATTCTGCTTTAGTTTGTCAGTCTATTCTCTGTTCATTATCTATTTTGGTGACATGTGAAAAAAACACCAACCAACCAACCAACCAACCAACCAACCAATCAACCAACCCACCACCAAACAAACAACTCAAGAGTTTTTTCCCAGTGAATAGGAATTTATATTGTGAAGTAGCAACTTTCTTGGATGCCCTATCAGACACAACATGAATTAGTCATGAAAGAGAAGTAGTAGGAGAAATTCTGTTATTGGTGTTACACTGTAAATCCCTTGGCCTTCAATGTTAGAATCATTCTATCCATGCCACTGGTTAGTTTTTAATGAAGGGGAAAATGAGCCTAAAAAGTCTTTGGTATTTTGTATTCCTTTATACTAGTTTCAATTAGAGCTAACTCTGTTGACCTCTGGAGTACTTGGAGCAAAAGGAGAAGAGGACTTATTGCTGTGAAGTTTTTCTGTTACATTTTCATGTCTCAGTTTTGTCATCTTTTTTCTTTTTTTTTCCTGGAAAATGTTGAACAGCTGTAATACTACTTGTATTAGGGTAATGTATATGATGGTAATGAATCAGAGCTAAAGCTTTCACAGAGACATAAGCCAAGGAAACAATAGACCAAAAAAATGTCCGTCCAGATGTTAATGGAACAATGAAGTCCATTTATAGTTTTGTTGGAGACCTAAGGCTGTGTCTTTTAACTAAAGGCAGCATAACCAAGGAATCAGAACTGAAAGTGTTAATCCAGCTTTCATTAAATAAATAGTCTATGTTTTGGCATGTGTAGGCTCTGTTAGAAGCAGACTGACTTATGACCCTGACAATTTCTCATTCTCTAACACTTTGTTTTAAATGGATCAACTCTTTTTTCACTAGATGCATTACTGGGTTTATTTCAAAGCCACACCTTTTTTTTTTTTTTTTTTTTTTTTTAAATATCAGGAGCTAAGCTCATGTTTATTTGAGGCTTCAGGAGAATATCTTTCTTTGCCAGTGGAGAATCTGCGTCAGCTATGAATGATAAAAAAAGAAATCTGACTCATGGCAAATATTTGAAATAAGTCATTGGGAACATTTGAGAAATAGGAATGTATGCCCTACCATGGAAGAGCATGTGTGCTGTGGGCCAAAAATGGCTAGAGCATAATTCCACCAAAACTGCATCAAGGGTAGCTTTGATTTCTTGAGGTGAGACAAGCAGCTCTCAAGTGAGACACACATAGTCCATGAAACCAACATATCCAAATGCACTGGTGAGAAAAAACTCCCCACAGTCTGAGGAAAGACATTCAGAACGAAAGCAGATGAGGTTAAGAGGTCAGCTCTGAATGTTGGGAAGATAGGTCTGGTAAGAAACTTGTTATTGTGGGTTTTCCATGATGAATTTATGACATGTTGGTTAAAAGTGAAAGTTCCTTTCAAATCAGAAAAGTTATCCTTGTGTTCTTTGTGGTTTATGCAGGGAAGCTTCCATTTGGATTCTATTTTAAGCAGTAATTATTTATAATGATGACTGTTAGCATGCATTTTTTTGTCCTTAGAGATCCCAAGGAGCTCTTACAGACTGTATATTAGGTCACTTTGTCAACTTAGTTGATATGAATGTTTTAAGCCCAGGAAATACTGAGCATCTGCTGCACACCAATTTCAAAAACTAGATTTTAAGTCCGATGAGAAAATCTGTTTCCTTAACTGGATATCATAGTTACAAAGATGATTCCTCTTGGATCCTAGCTCTTGGGAGACTGTTTTAATTAGGATTGTGTAGCATGATGTTTTGCCTTCTGAAGGAACATAAACCCAGTCCTCAGTCGTAAAACCACAGTCTCAAATTCTATTTTCTGTTTCTTGGTATGACACATAGAGTAAGCCTAAGAGAATAAACACCCCTAATGCATGTAGACAACTTCCCTACTAATATTGCCAACCTGAACTGCAGTCTTGATGTCAGTATCAAATCAGAGGGACAAGCTGGAAGCCTTTGAACTCTTCAAAAATTGCCAGTTGCTTGTGATCAATGAAGTTAAGTTTATATTGTTCTAGTTAATTTTCAAGATCCTATTTTGGGCTTGAAGCAAATTTACCTACTTTTTAAGTTATCTAAATTTCTACTTTCCTCATTTTTTTCTCTGCTGGTGCTTTTGAGCTTTAGTTCTTCAGATAACATAAGCTATAGTTTGCAAAGGACTTGCTGTGTGAGAATCTGACAGTGTTGTGTGGGAACATGATTTTGTGGTGTTATTAGGATCACACTGTGTTTCTCTTTGCTCAGGAAAGCCCTATGGTGCAGATGACTTCCTCCCTGTGCTCATGTATGTGTTGGCCCGCAGCAACTTGACTGAAGTCCTTCTGAATGTGGAGTATATGATGGAGCTCATGGACCCTGCTCTGCAGCTAGGAGAAGGTAAGAGTACAGTGTTCATGAAAGTGGGGCAGCAGGGCTCTGGATAGATTTTGTGGATAATGCTTTGGACAATCTTTTCAAATCTGAAGCTCTGAAATTATTGCCAAACACTTTAACTCCTTTTAGCAGTGCAGTGCCTTAAGACACAAATTAGAAAGGCAGGGACTCATCATAAAGGATAACTGACGTGCTGGATTAGCAACCCAAACACAGACATCTTGTTTTCTTTGGCCCAAAGGCTGAAAAGCTGGAAGGTTTTTTGCTAAAATTAAACTTCTTCTGCAAAAAATTGATACTTTTATCTATTCCAGTGAGAAAAGAGCACATTTCTTGAAGAGCCTTGTATGCCTCATGGCTACATTCTCAGGGACACTCTATTCCTAAATTTGAGTGAACCCTTTTAACAATATTCTCTGACTGAGCATCATAGCGAGACAGAGAAAAAAAAGTTAGGTTAGAGGGAATATTGAGTTTGGAAGTGACTAAAGACTCTGTTATAATAGACATAAATATCCCAGGGAACTGTGGGCCTCCAGTTTCTTAAATTTAGTTTGGAAAGCACATGCTTTCCAAGTGACGGCTACGTACTCTGAATTAGGAACACAGATAATTTATCACCAAGTAGTCACTAAACCAATAAAATGGGGTTTATTTTAGAGTTTGCTTTGGTAAGTACTGAGGTTCTAGAAAGGAGTCCTGGATGAACAACAGCAGACTAATTTTATTTACATTAAATGAGGGTATAAGTCTGAAACTAAGCATGTCATTCCACCACAGTGCAGAGTGGGACAAAAGTAAGTACTAACAGGATGAGTAGTAGCAATGCAGTACATTAGTAAGGTGTTTCTGCACAGGCTAGTTTTTCTGCTGAAAAGAATTCTTAGCAGAAAAAAAAAAAAAAAAAACATGTTAGCTGAAGTACAGCATTTTGTGGTCATAACAAAACTGCTTTTGGTGGCTACTCTGCACACAGGTTCTTCAGTCTGGGTCGGGGGGGCCATGATATCGAAAGCAAAGCTGGAAGTTCTCTTAGCTCAAAGATGCAAAGGCTCTATGAAATATGCACTCCAGTCCAAAGGGAATATTTTGTGAGGGAGTTCCAGATTAAACTGACTGAATAATCACATCAGAAAGGACACTGGGAGTAAGTGCAGATACAAGAAATGGAGAGGGAAAAGAACATCTCAGTGAAGACAGCTCTGAGATTGCAAAGTGTAGAATGGGCAAAAATTAACTTGAGTTAGGCCTTTCAAAGTTGAATGCAAAATGTATTCAGGTACAGAAATTAAAGGAAAATAAGTAAAGCATAAGAGAGAAAACCGTGAAATTCCATAGGCCGACATAAAAAATCACTTCAATTCTGCCTCCAAATGAAAAATATACTTTGAATTCACTTAATAGCAATGGTGATACTGACTGCTGAGGCAAAGGCAAGGAAAGATTATAGGGAGCAACTGAATGGAAACGAAGAAACTGGAAGTGGGAAAAAATGCTTAAAACAAGTTGTGAATTCCTGTTGTGGGGTTCTCAGAGCTCTTCCTCCCTGGGTTCTGAGGGATAGGGACACATCTCATCCCAGTTCCCATCACAGATACCTCTCACTCAGCCAAAAGAGGAGAAATATTGAATGACAGTATTAAAAATACAATAAATAACTGTATTTAAGAGGAGAACAAGTTTTAGGCTTCTTACTCTATCCTCAGCACATCTTTGTGGGACACAGTAAAGAAAAATGTTTCTTTATTGTTTCTTTCTTTCTTTCGAAGAAAAATGATTGTTTTGGGCACAAATCTTCAAAACTGTAGGACACTTCTCATAGATCACCCCAGAGTACAGGAAATCAAATGACAGTATCTTGGTCTCTACACCAAAATTTCACGGCGCTCTAAAAATCCTGCTCTTGGAGCAAGTGCTGTCTTTGGCTCCCTGAAGCAGCCAGCCATGGGCTCAGGGGTGCCTGAGGAGCGGCGGGCTCAGATGGAGGGATGGCTGCGATGTGCGAGGGCCGGGGCCATGGGCTCAGATGGAGGGATGGCTGCCATGTGCGAGGGCCGGGGCCATGGGCTCAGATGGAGGGATGGCTGCCATGTGCGAGGGCCGGGGCCATGGGCTCAGATGGAGGGATGGCTGCGATGTGCGAGGGCCGGGGCCATGGGCTCAGATGGAGGGATGGCTGCCATGTGCGAGGGCCGGGGCCATGGGCTCAGATGGAGGGATGGCTGCGATGTGCGAGGGCCGGGGCCATGGGCTCAGATGGAGGGATGGCTGCGATGTGCGAGGGCCATCTAGAGGCGCTGGTCGGGTGAAACTCCTCGCGGCAGCCGCGGGCTGTCCCCGCTCGGCAGGCACAGGGGGGCTGGGCCGGAGCAGGGCTGTCCCCGCCGCTGCTGGGAATGAGCGCTCCATCGCCCTGCGGCCACAGCACTTCTCGGTCCTTGTCAGGGCTATCCGCGCCTCTGTGCCTGCAGCCGGCTTTTCTCAGGGCCCAGCTGCCCCCCGTGGTTATTCATCTCCTGCTGCAAGCAGCGCCACAGCAGCCGCGGGTTCTGAGGGAAAGGGCCTTTGCCACGTTACCCTGTTTCTCTGCCTTACCAAGATTTATCCCGCAGCCCTGAACAGCCAGGGAATGCATGGGATGCATCTGTAGTCAATAGATGTGAAAAACGAGGTTCATTTTCCTGGTAAATTTTAAAAGCTTTAATAAAAGACAATAATAGACAAACAACAAAGCAAAAGGCTATAATGGATGAGTGCTCAACATTCAGCCCAGAGCACACACTAACTCAGAAAACACTTTGTTAAATGCATCCATATGCTGCATATTCATAGATCTTCATGCATTATTCAAAATCATTCTCCCTCAGCCTGTAAATCAACATTTTTTTTCCTTCCCTGGGGTTCTGGTGTCCAATAATCCAAGAATGTGAAGAACTTTCTCATTATCTTTTTTACCATTCTCTGAGTTAGTTACATGAATAAAAGCTTTTTACATCACCATGATATAGTCCAAGAAAAATATATATATCACACTACTAAGTTTTATTAATAACAAAGAACTAAAAGAAATTATATTCATACAGCAAAGTTTTCCGACATTATACATATAGCGTTCATTTTAATATTTGCAAAATGGCAATAATATAATATGTGCCTATAGCAATAGAGAATGGAGAGAACAGAGGATGAATTATTCCTGCTGGTCTGAGACATCCCTCAACAGTATTGAGCCCACAGGAGCCTCAAAATCCAAACATTAGGGTAGTGTAGCTGGAGCTGGGGGGCTCTGTGTTTCTCCTGCAGTAATCTATGATTATTTCTATTTCCCTGCATTGTAGGGAAACGCCAGTGACGGCTGCACTCCCTCCAGCAAGGCACGGGCAGTGCGAGGGTCGGGCAGCCGCCCCTGGGTGGGCATCAGCACGGTGGGAGCAGGACTGAGCCGCCCATGAAGGTGTGGTGTTCATACAAGACTTTCACCTTTTGCAGGCTCCTACTATTTAACCACCACCTACGGGGTCCTGGAGCACATCAAGAACTACGACAAAATCACTGTGACACGGCAGCTGAGCGTGGAGGTTCAGGACTCCATCCACCGCTGGGAGCGACGGAGAACGCTGAACAAGGCCCGCGCTTCCCGCTCCTCAGTGCAGGTAGCTGGCATTATATCCTAGGAGAACAGCCTGCATGCTTCCTCCATGCTTAGAAATCTTGAATATGGCAATTATTTTTAAATGAAATTAATTGAAATCACTATTAAAAAAGAAGAGTACATCTGGTGCAAGATTTGCAGGTCTTTAAAAAAACACATTTGAAATACATACTACTTATGAAATACATTTCGAAATCTTGAAGTGCCCTTAACTTATTTTAGTTTTAAATATGACTGCAAAATTATTTTTTTGTTCATTCTCAAAAGAGATGTGCTAGGAGCCTTTGCACGTGGGCACTGTGGTGGGGACTCAGAAGCCCCTCTGAATCATTGCCCTTAATGCCTGGGGAAATCATGGGCTAGACTGATATGTGAGCAGGCTATGCAGGGCTGCTTCTAAATCTGTAGGAGGATCTGAGACATCCCAAGAGCCAGTCATTCAAGCATCTTCCAGAGCCTGTCCTGCAGCAGGAAAGATCCATCGAGGTTAGTTTTGAAGCCCATGCTGTGCACGGCCTGGCAAAGATCTCCCAGTGGGAGAGGGTCCCAGGACAGAGGGGTGCTCTGGACCGGACCTCCAGCTCTGGTGAGGCTGGTCCAGGCAGGCAGGATATACCCTTCCAGCCCCATGTGCTGTGATCAGATCATCGCCCACAGGGAGGCAGCAAAGGCCACGTCTCAAGTTCTGCAGAGCTTTCAGAATGCAGAACTGAAAATGGTGCATGCCGAAGGAAAAGCCGGGGGAAAGTCTCCTGTGGGGGGAGTAGTCTATGCCAAAGTATGGAGTAGAACAGGTTTCCCATATTGCAGACAAAACCAGTCCCTGATGATCTCAGAAACTGTGAATTGTGGATGAGATACAGCAAATATCCATCCAGCCCTGAGTGCTGCTCTGGCAGTAGCTCGTAGAAGTAAGTACCTAGCATGGAGCATAATAGCTGAGAAAGCAAATGACACATTTCCCTAGAAGATTCCCTGCCTCCAACAGCTGAAAGGCCATTTTTCATCCCATTGAATGAAGGGTAGTATCATAGACAGGAAAGCCCATTCTGGCAGAGGCAAACAGCTTGCTGATATGTTTAGCAAGCCTCTGCCCATCCTTCTTCAGCCTTAATCAACTGCAGTGATATTTCTTAAACGTAGTTTGGAAGCCCATAGTCCACACATTTGGAAATTCCCCTTCTGCCAGGGAACCTCATTATTTTCTGAACAAAATGATTGGGATTTGTTTTGAAGTTCACAGATGCAAATTAAACACATAGGTTTGACTGTAACCAAAAACTCTCTAGATTCTGTTCCTTATGTGTTTAGCAAGATGAAAGTTGTCACAACAGCTGTTACTGCCTGAAACAGGATACAAGAAAAAACAACCTTCTCAGCATAACTTCTGCTATTTCCTTACCAATGGAAGGAAGTTCAGTGAACCCACTGTCAAGGTGCTGTTTGGGTGATTGTGAAGTTGCAAGGGCCCCACATTGCTAGCCTTATCCCATTTCTGGGAAACAGGTTTTCTGGCCAGATCTCTGACGTTTGTGGTCTGTTGCTCTTGTCTGTCACTTCTTTGCAAACCCTTTCTTCAGGAGCTGTGAAAAGATGGGAGAATGAACCATTGCAGATCATTCTCTAAGGATATTCACTAAAATCAGAAAAAAACACTTTAATGTCAGTGTCTTTATGGTGCTAATTATTTAGTAAAGGGCTTATTTAAGTATTTGCTGATTCAGAGCTTGTCAGAGGAAAGAAAGGAGAGAACAACTAGGACATTGGAGAATGACTGCAAGATATTTGGGAACTCTAGGCAGCTAGAGCTTTGTGGCTGAATTCTTCCTCCTTCACTCCTAGGTTACTGTGTTAACTGCAAGGTCTCTCCTCATGTTTCTCTTCAGGATTTCATCTGTATCTCCTTTCTGGAAGTCAGTGGTCAATCAAGGACACTTGCTTCCCGTCGTGACACCACAGCTGAGCAGCTGAGCCAGCAGTGTGCCGAGAAGTTTGAAGTGCCCCACCCCAAGGACTATGGACTCTTTGTTTATGTTGATGACCAGTGGCTGCAGCTAGACAAAGACGCCCTTCCTCACCATATCAAAGCCTCCCTGCTGAAGAGTGAAATCAAGAAAGATTTCCATTTTATTTATAAACCAATAGACCATAAAACTCCACCAGTTCCAATTGTCAAAGAGTCAGACTTTCCCTAAGGACCATGCTGCTTTTTTTCTGTCTTTGCCGTCATCCTGGAAGAGCTGGATAACTTACCCTGTGAGATCCTCTGGTATCTGCAGACCTCAGAAATTCCCTGGAGTGTGGCCTTCAACATAGGGCAGATGGGCTAATTGCAGATGGTGTCTGAACACATAGTATTTCTCAGTAGAGGTCATTTACTGAAGTAAAAGGAGCATTCAGGAGAACATTTATCCTCTCGAAAACTTGAAGTATCAATCCTCAGAACCTCTCAGCTGCAACCAGTCAACACTGCAGAATGTAAATGAACAGTAGAGAAAATCCAGAGATCTTGCAAAAAGGTGGACATTTACTTTATAAAAAATGATGGCAGGTGTGAATCACATCTGTGCACAAGGCCTTTGAAAGGCCTGCACACACCTCAATCTGTTTGGAGGTAAGATTATGTTTGTGCCTTATGGTATCTGTTCACCCAGTTTGAATAAACTGGGTCTTGTCTTATGTATTCAGTGGCACAGTGTTGCCACCTGTAGCAGAACTCCATCTCTGTCTTGATGTCAACAATATGTCTTTGCTTTTGAAATCCACACAACTACAAACAGTGCTATCACTAGGAGTATGTTTTTTGCCTTCTATCTATTTGTCACTCAATCGGGTCGCATAGGCATTTTCATCAATGTATTTTTCCTAAAGATTGAAAGCCTTCACCATAAGTTTTACATGTACAGCAGTTTTATTCACATTGGATGTTTGATAGTGTCTGGTTAATTGTATATTTATTTCAATGTGTGATATGGTGCAATTATTTTAAAACAAGCCTTTGTAAAGAATTTAATAATTTACCCAGTGTATCAAACCAGATTAAAATTTGAAAATAAAAAGAAGTTAGAATTAAATACCAATCCCTTTTTATATGGCTGTCATTTTCACAAGTGTTATCCTAGCTGTAATTCCCACCAGATTATTACTTTATTATTGCTTACCAGATTATTATTAGGCTGTTTCAGACAGAAATTTCTAATTCTCTTTTCTATGTGGGCTTTTAGTCATTCAGTCATTGCAGACTTAAATTTCCCTGAACAAACAAATTACTGCAGAATATATTAAATCAGGGCAAAAAAACGCATTTCATAAAATTAAAAAAAAAAATTTCAGAATTGGATAATGAAAGCAGGAGCCTTAATTGCAAGACAGGTCTGTGTTTTCTGGTTGCCTTCATACAGCCAAGATTCCCACTGAGAACACAAAATATGCATTGTCTGCATGCAGGAAGCCAACAAACTCCACTGCAGCTCCACCAACTCGGAATGAGGCCTAGCAAAGCTCTGATTGCAAAAAGGTGTTTTACTCTGAGTTTTGCTAAAATTTGCTATTGTTTCCTCCCAATAACATTCAAAAGAGATTTAGGGCACCTTGGGCCAAGTTGCCCAAGGCCTCTGTCCTATTTCTGAAGCTCCAAGAATAAAAGGGTGTTACATGTAGCTGGTCCCTGTCTCAGTCTTTGGGGCTTGAAATAAATGTCCATGTCTCTGTGTCCCAGCTGTAGCCAAATCTGCATACAAATAGCAAACTAGTGCTATGCATCTGCCAGCATGGGCTGTGTGCATGTCTTGTTGGGAAGGGACAACAACCAAGAATGAGGAACCGTGAATGACAGCAATCTTGGTTTTGAGGATATGTGCAGAGCTTGCAGTGCGTGACAGCACAGCTGACTCCAAATTCATGGTTATTTCTGCTGTGTGCAGCTGTTGGCATCTCTGCCTTGCCTCTGGGCAGCACATCTGCAGGATGCCAGAGCTGAAACCCTCGCTCATGCTGCCATCACCCTCCTGCAGGTGCAGGGCTGTGTGCTCCTGCTGGGAGCCTGGCTGCTCTCAGGGTGGCACTTGGGATGCCAGGGCTAAACCTGAGACACGAGTTTCGATCTGGGAGTGATGCTGCCCTGAGGGCACTCACAGGTGTGGCTGTCTCCAGTGCCTCCCCAGTGCCTCCCCAGTGCCTCCCCAGTGCCTCCCCAGTGTCTCCCCACCCTGCTCATGGTTCAGGACCCCTCTTCATCTTCCCAGGGCTGTCAGCCCCTGTCTCAGTGATGCTGCAGCAGGAGTGGTCTCCAGCTCCCATGCCCTCAGCCTGTCCCCCAGCCAGTCCCCATTCCCAGGAATGTGCTGGATGTCCAGGACTGGGGCTTCCCCTGATGCTCCTCTGATCCTTGGCCTGATCAGATTATTATTATACTATAACATTCACAGTCAATGAGCCTAAAAGGGTAAGAAGGAAAGAAGCTAGGACTGATCTCCTGGGCATTTCTGCAGAGTAACTGGACTTTGCACCAGCCAGAGCCAAGCAACTGATTGATGAAGTGGAGCACTCCAGCATCTCAGTGTTCTGGGACATCTGAGTCACCAGCTGGACCTTGGGGCTAGGGAGAAGTACGGGATATAGAGCTGGTCAGTGGAGCTTGTGGAAGCAGTGCTAAGTCACTGCAATCCAAATGGGCTCAGACCTAAATTTACAAATGTCTAGACCCAAAATCAGACCTGCAGATTCCAGTTTTTGAAATGCAAGGAATGACTTGAACTTTTGCATTTATGTGGGCTATTCTCAAATCGCACATGCAATTTTCCTCGGGCATAACAACAGCAAAGCTTTGATTTAATTTGCAAGAGCTGCTATGGCTCTCCCAAACCCAGAGATTATTGACAGTAATATGAATTACTGCACCTGGCTGCGAGCTGCCTGGAAAGAAATCCTTGTTCTAGTGCATATCTCTTCCTCTGGACCTTGGTACCCAAGATCCTGCACTGCTTTGGGCAGGTATCTTACATTTTGGATGGTGTGAGAAAAGTCAAATACAGGAATGAAATGGGCATTTTTAAATGCTCCATGAGATTTTGTTCATTGGCATCTCCGTGGTGTTTCCTCATGCTGCAGCCCAGGAGAAGAGGAAGCAGCTCAGCCTAGTAATCTGTGGCCTCCCCTGGTTAGTCAAGAGGGTCACACTGTGACTCACATGCCAGCCCTCATGTGAGTCCTCAGCAGACAGGAGTGTTCCAGGAGGTTTTGACCAAGTAGGGTTGTGCAATCCAGACAAGGCCTCTTCAAACACTAATTTGCAGAGAAACATTGTGCAATGATCACAAGGAAAGGATCACAGTGTAAGAGAGGAGAACAGGGAGACCTGCTGAACCCACAACTTCTGCATAGAAACAAACAGCCTGTGTGGCCACTGTATACACAGAGCTGATTTTATGCCAGTTTGCACCTAGTGACACAATCTGTCAATAATTCACTGAAACAATTACACTGGCAGGTCAAGTTTGTTGTCCTAAAATAGAAGCCATTGAGATCAAAGGCAGTTTCCATGCTGAATTCAAGAGCTTTTTGGCCTCCTCATGCTCCAGCCACCAACAGTACTTTGAAATCTGTCACAAGACTGGCTTTTTACTATGGGCCTGTAGAGTGATTGAGGCTGGCAGGGACCCCTGGGGTCCAATCCAGTCGACCCAGTCCAATCCCTGTTCAAATGGGGCTGCCTCCCAAGGTTGCTCAGAGCCTCATCCTTTCAGTGCTGCAGTCTCCAGGGTCATGCAGCTTTCCTGGGGCCCTAGTCCAGCATTTTAACACCTTGCACTGTGAAAAATGCTTTCCTCCTGTTCAGCTGCCATGCAGGGCCTGCCTGTCCCACCAGCATCCCTGCTTGGATGGGTGCTGCTAGTGAAAGATACTGGCCAGCTCTGCCTGTGGTGCAAGGCTTACAGAATTGTAGACCTTTGCTGTCTTCCACTTCTTGTGGGGTATCATGCCCCTAGGAAGAAAACAGCTTCTGATTCAGAATTGCCAGAGCTTTTGGCACAACATGCTGCTTTAAATCAGCACTTTAACTTAAGCTTCCTTTTTCTCTGCTGCCCCTCTACCCCTGCTCTCACAGGCAGAGGCTAAGCACAAGAATGAGAGTCCTTCAGCCTCCTGCCCTGAGATGGCCACGAGTGCTCAGTGCTTGCCATAAACTGTCCTGGTGAAACAAGATTCAGCTTAGTTTGAAGAGAGCTAAAACAATACTGCAATATCTAAAAAAGTGCATTATCTCCAACTCACGTGAACTGCTTTCTGCTTTCTTGCTGATAATGAAGGAGGGTGGTTACCAGTGCCCTAAACAAAGCTGTGTCCATTTAAGTTTGCATTACACAGAAGCAGGCAGCACACAGTGTACTGTGGAGGCTGATCAATGGACCTGCCCTCCAGGTCCTCTCCAAGGAAAGGTGAACTCCTGCTCAGCAGGATGTTGGGTAGAAACACAAAGCAGATTTGGTACATGGGTTGGAAAAGGGCCTTGTACTCCATTCCTAGCAACAAGGAAGAGAAGGACAGGAAACCCTGGCTGCAGTGAATGACACTCTTCCCCGGGGCTATGGATATACACAACTCTTTGCTATTTATGTAAATAGCACAGCCTCAATTTTGGCCTGTTTTGCCTGGTGGTGACGATTTGCTAGAAACATGAATTTTCCATATTTTGCATTCCAGCATCCCAACATTCTAGGAATGGTAGACTAAGCAACTGCATGCCTGCAGGAAGAGCGAGGGTGTCTCTACTTGCCCAATTCACCACAGGATACTCTGGCGTAAGACTGACCTTGCACAATCCTAAAATTACTTTCTCATTAGATTCTATTACCATCACAAAATAAACAGCCTGCCATGCAGGTACTGTCTGATGCTATTTGGAGGCCTTAAAACAAAAGTATTGATCCATGCTGGTGAAAGTTTATTGTTTTTTCTTCTGTGGGGCTGTTCCCTGAGGGACTGAAAAGGAAATGGGTCTCTGGATACAAACTGAAAATTAAGAGCGTGGAAGAGAACCTGCTCCATCTCAGACAGCATTGTGGGTGCAGTGACAGCTTCAGTGTCTGTCTTTCAGTTTGCCACATATCTGAGGGAAGGGGTAACAATGTATTTGGGATGGTGAAGCTATGGAAATCACTTGCAAGAGGAGAATAGAACAAAATCCCACTCTCACATTTCAGTTTTGCATCCTCAGAGACACAAGGGTCTGCAGGAGGGTCAAGACACATGATGTGTGTCAGTACCACCTAGGTCTCAGTGATGTGCGAAAATAAAAATAACAGCTGGTTTCTAACTGATAATTATTTTTTGAGGTGTACTTACAATGGCTGGAGACTCTTGGTCATAAAGTGACACCATCTATGAGGAACAGGGAGGCCTCTTTATTAAACTCTGCATTCTAGATGTGAAAACCCAATAGAACAACAGCCTCTTCTGAATACTTTTAGAAAAATGGGCTTATATAAAGTGTGAAAAAACTGTTAAACCTCTAAATTGATGATGCTAAGTGCTTGAGAAGCAGCCGGGATTTCTAGGGCAGAAAACAACCGTAAAAGCAGAGATGAGTAAAACAGCAGACTGAATGCATATATTCAAATAGGGCTTTGAAAGAGTAATTTCTCCTGTTCTTTCCAGGTGTTTGGGAGCTCTTGGTATGCTCTTTCATGATAGCAGCCAGAATGACTAAGAGCAGCCCTTCCTCCTGCCATCAGGGACTGCAACACATTCAGGCAGTCGTGAATTTCATACTCATATTTTTAGACTCCTGCTAAAAAACCTCCAGTTTTACAGCTGAGAAGAAACAAGAAGCAACTCAAAAGCAGCACATACCTGAACTTTCAACAACCTCCAAGATACAAACTTTCATCTATTAATTCAGTAATGCCTGATTCCACAGGGTTTTACCTTTTCCACTCATCCTGACATTAGCTGTGCTCTGGGATCAATCTCTCTCTCTCTCAGCAGACAGTGCTCATAAAGCTGTTCATGCTCCTCCTGGATTTACCTAGCTCTTTATATAAAAGTAGCAGTTACACCTCTACAACCCCTTTCCTCTGTGTGGAGTACCCAGAACTCTCTCCAACCTGGTGATGTTGGTTCAGTTTTTGTCAGACTTCATTCTCTTCACGTGGAGATGAGGTAATTTTGTGTATTTTAACACACTGTGAAAATAACTCTGAAATATTTCTGTATCCTGTCTCCATGTGTAAAAAGGTGTGGATCACCTCACAACCTCTAATTTTGCCATGCTTGTCCTTTACTGAGTCACCTCTAAGGAGTGGCACCTTCCAGTGTGATCCAGATCTGGGGCTTTACACACTTTGTTGTTGCTTTTAGGCTGGAGTTTTGGGGTTTGTTTCAGCTTTTGTTGGTTTGTTTTTGCAGGTTTTTTTGAGATGCCTGCCTTATGAAAGTCTAACGGACAGATGAACTTTGCAATGCATATCACAGAATTAATTAGCTCTCCTTCATTTTCAAGACACAACACGTCCAACACTATTACACTGTGGGTGGATGAAACTGTCAACTTTATTTTTATTCACAGGCAATTCCTGTACTCTATGACTTCCCACAGGTTTGTGAGTATACACAATTAATTACAGCATACTCGTGCTAAATTTACAGCATTAGATATTACTGTTTTTCTTTGGGAAACAGTGCTTTTTACTCACAAAGATTTTTATTGTTCAACATTTAACTGTACTGTCTACATCAAATAGCTCCCAAATGCAACTCATTTCTTTAAAGTGTTAAAGAGTCAAAACTTAAAGAACAAACTTTGGTTTCTTCACTCTTCAACCAATCTGCAAATTAGTCACTGTAATGGAATTCATAAACTTTTTTTTAAAGTTAAGAGTTAGCAAGAGTATTAAAAAAAATCCAGAATTGATGACTCAATGTTTAGATTTAGGATGGATTTAGTAATCACATAGGTGGCTTGTAGTGTCCATCCAGAGATTCCTAAGAGCATTGTGCTTTGAAAAAAATTATCCATCTTGAAAGCTCTAGGTGGTCTGCCAAAATGCCTCTCTCAAAGCAGCAGGCTGTCAGCAGGTGGGGATGCAGGGGAGAGCACTGGCAAGTGCTGCACTGCTCCTGGTCTGGTGCCTCAGCTCCCAGCACAGTTCCAGTACAGTGGCTGACTCTCTCCAGGTTGCATGCACATAAAGTCTGAATTATGACAGCTATGAAAAGTTATCACTTGTATTAAGGGTTACATTCAGGACTGTTGTTTCCATCAATACCCAAGGCACACTTGATTCATGGCCAGGCATATTCTGCAACAGAGAACAATCATGATGAATAACTTTTCAGGTACTGTGCTCTCAAACTATATCCCAAACTGACTGCAGTGGGCTGCCACCAGGAGTGAGGGCAGCAGTTCTTCACCTCCTGAGTTTCATGTACACACTGTCTGAACTACCAGTCCATGAACACATTCCCCAACCTTCTACTTTCTTCTCTCCCTTTCACTTCCCTTGTATGACTCACAAGCTGGGATCCCAACCTCTATCACAAACTCCTGAGATAGAATTCCAACACCATGCTGCCCTTGGCTCTAGTGCACCACCACAGGGGTCAGCCTGGACCATTACTTCCCTGCTTTCCTACCCCACACATGAAGGACATAACACCATAGTCCCTTTCATCACCAGAACCCAGCAGTGCTGTGGTGCTTTGAGACAGTAGCTGAGGGGGTAGCACAGAAAACACAGCAGTTCCCAACCTGGCTTCAGTGTAAGCTCACAGGAGTTACAGGGCAACGCCCTGTCATGCTGTTCTGTTTAATGTTGTGTGCTGCAGTGGGATCCTCTGACTTGCTGTCACCTCCCCTGAGGCTCAGTATGGAAATTAAAGGGTTATGGGGACATGGATCATCATGAGTGGGAAGGAACTAATAAAGATGTTTGTCAAAATAAACATTTCTAACTTTACTGACAAAATTATAACAAAAGCAGAACAAGGGAGAAGCTTTCAGGATAAAGTTTTACCTGCCTATTAGCTTTTGCTCTTTTAGCCACAATTAAAACTACAGGGCATATCTGGGAACCTCATTACCTGTCAATGGGGTATCCTCCTTCACAAAGGTTGACCAAGGCATACAGCTGTCTCAGTGCATACTCATACTGAAATAAACAAACATTGTTAATCATTCAGTGATGAAAAGCAGGTATTGTTTATCCTGACTAAATGGTGGAAATAATTTAGAGCTGCTATAATACCCAACTGATGATCTAGTACTGGGCTAAACGGATCTTCTGCATACTTTGCTCTTTGAACTTCAGGCAATTCAGCCATTCAACTTCTTTGAACTTAGGCAAATTCAGCTGTGCTGCACATTTGCCTCATATGCAAAACCATCTAATCCACTACATTCTTAAAATCCCACAGAATAAAAACAAAAAATCCACTAAAGAGACTATCTCACCTGACATCAGGACTTTCTTACTCTTACCTAAACACTCTAAACTAAACAACAGGACTTGATCCTCAACTGGGATTCCAGCAAGAGCAAACTGCAATAAAGCCTCTAAACTAAAAAGTGGTTCTCAAGAATTTAGCAAGACGATGGAAATAGCAGCAAGGCTACTGCAAGGAATTATGCATAACACTAGATCATAACACAGAAATCTCAATGCACCAAGATTATTAATTCACAGTGGTGGTGCTTGTGTTTGTTTTGTCAGCACAGATGCTTCAAGCACAAATATAACTTTTTTAGCACTGGGATTTATGGGAAGGGAACTGATGGAAGCAACAGCACTAAGTAGTAAAAATTACAGATTATTTTTGGGGTTGTTATTAATACACTTCTTGCTTACCTAAAGATGTAGTAGAAATGGTTTCCTGCTTCCAAAAGTGTTACTTACCCCTCCTTCAAATTTAATCTGTATGACTGCCCCAAGGTAGCTTTTTATTAAAAGCTGATTTTTGCAGATGTGCCTGTGACTTGCTAGTTTTTCTGGCTTGTTTATCAGGTTATATCCAATGAGTGACTCACCACAGGTAAGTGCCAGTTGAAGCAATGAGCTTTGAAGTGGTTCACTGCTGACTGGTAACAGTCATAATTGCTGATAGTCAGTCTGTCTGACAGAATCTGCTTGGTCTTTTCTGTTGATCCTGTTACTACAGTGACTATCTTCTGCATGGACTCTTGGATGAATTCTTTCACCTGTACATAAAACAAAAGGAACATAAAACATGCTTTTTCTAAGTCTGATTTAAAGACTTTGAATAAAACTTCTCTTTCTTTAAACCTTGTTTAACTTTCAGGCTCTTTAGGGAACCAAATTTTGCCATTTATTTTTAGCATAGTCTCTTGACTTTTAACACTCAAATGAAAACTGACAGAAAGTCAGGATTCCTGGAACTCAAAATAATTTACCACCCTTCTACTGTTTACCAGGGAAAGAAAGCACCACCACACCAATACTGACTTCCATTCTGCAGGAGCTATTTGGTTTGGGATGTTTCAGCTCTACTGAGACATGAGTTTCTCTTATATCAAAGATTTAAGTCTTCCCCACAAAAATCCCTATGGATGCAGAAAAGGAATTTCCTGTCAATAAAAGCTGTGAGACTGACTTAAGCACTTGCTTACCTTTGGCTAGATAATCACATTTGAATGTGCCCTGTGGAACAGATCACTGAATTTTAAAGGAAGAATAAACCATCAGCTAGAGGTTACCAGTCTGAAGAGTAGTTTTGTCAACTTTCAAGGATTTTCCTTCTGCCATTGCTTAGGACAGAAGTTAATCTGGCCTGATAAGCACTTCTTTTTTTCTTTTCTTACCTCCAGGTATGCTTTCATCTCTGCAGCAATCTTCTTAGCCTCAGAAATGTCATTGGTAGCCATCAGCTTCCGTTTCATGATTGCAAAGGGCACATCAGGACTAGGTGTCAGGTCATAGTGTTCCACAGGTGGAAGAGAAATGGGCATAGCTTTCTTCCCTGTGCCCTGAAACTGCATCACTTTCATGGAGGAGATGCTCTGAAGGACAAAAAGTAAGAGATGAAAACCATTAATCATCCTCAATAGGGAGTTCTGTCTTTGTCTGCCATGCAAACCTAACTCCCTAAACTTGTTTTATTACAGAAAATAAAGGAGGTCACAGAGCTGTAGGTGTGTATCTCTGTGTGCATGCATATGTTGGGTTTTGTAATACAATGAGGCAAAGGCTGCCATAAATCAGGGAATTTTTATTTCCAAAACTCACTGGGGAGGGAAAGGCTACCAGGTTATGTAACTGTACATTTTTTAAACAAGTATTTCAACTGTTGCATAATGGGACTATTGCAAATGCTGTATCACCTCTTAGCTCTTCCCATTTGAGGGATCATTGCATTTTTTAACATTTCACTAATATTCATAATATGCCTGGAAATGGCAAATACCTTTCTTATACTTTACTCAAGTGTCAAATCACTGGCAGAGCTTGGAGGCCAACTTGTACCCTTATTCCTTGGATTAAAGCACATGCAAGACTGATTTTCTTCAGCATCAGGATCACCACCTCTTAAATGCTGAGAGGTCTTCTAAGAGAAATAGCTCATGACTGAAAATGACTCAATCGACCCTGACAGTTTACAGCTGGCTTTTGTTTGGGTTTGTTTGGTTTAAGGCATGAAAGTATAGGCTATGAAAGGCTTGAAGACACATCTGAGCAGGAAGCCCTCTCAAATACATACTCTGTTTCCATACTGCATCACATGGCTGGTGTTGGTGCGTTTCTTCACCAGCTGAAACTGCTTGTGGAGTGTTTCTTTTCTTAGATCCTCCTACACGAAGAAAGTTCCACAGATCAAAGATAGTTAAACTCAGCTATTCTAAAAATGCATGGAAAGCTGAAAAGGGTCTTAGCTGTCAGTGGGTAGAAGGAAGTATAGGGCAAGAGCTACACAACCTTTGAAAGACATAGAAGTAAAAACTGAAAAGATTTGACAGCATATTCTCATATTGCTTTTAGTAATACCATCTCCCAGCAAATGGGCAAGAAGGGAATGGACTAGCATACAAATCTCAGATTTGTTCCATTAACACTATTCTCCATTATACTAGCAAGTGGTTAGCCACAGTTCAGTGGCAGACATACAACTTACTGAATTGCCCAATTTGTTTAGCATCTTTAGAGATGTGGTCTCAGATTAGCAAATAAAGATTATGTGAAGTTGGAACTAGCAGTTAGATATTTTCTATCTTATAAATAACAAAAGACAATAATATTTCTGAAAGATGCTATTGGAAGTAAATTAAGGAGCTCAAACAAATAAAGATTATATATGTCATTCTGAGTAGTAGATAAATACTTTTACCAATCTAATTTGTTGATTTTAGTCTTGCATT
This sequence comes from Erithacus rubecula, assembly GCF_903797595.1. NCBI lineage: Eukaryota > Metazoa > Chordata > Aves > Passeriformes > Muscicapidae > Erithacus > Erithacus rubecula. Next base: position 45,386,972 of record NC_136688.1, read on the forward strand.
AAGCCAAATATTTTCACAGATCTTGTAAAAGAGCTATGCTTAAAAATCCTAGTGATCTTTTTCATGCATGAAATGAAGAAAATTTAAGTAACTTACCATATCTGAATCTTCCATCCAATTCACACTGTACCAGTCCCCAAGATAAGTCTGCCTTTCATCATCATAGTAACATGCATAAGATGACTCTTTGGGATTAGCAGCTGTTGTTGCATAAACTGTAATATAAATAGTAAGGGGGTTTTTATCTCCTTTTTTTAAAATCTCCCCTCCCCCCTCCATGATTTAATACTTAGCTGCACATTATATATTTGTCTAAGTATTTTGCCTTTCAATCATTTACTTCTAAACAGCAGGAAGAAAAGAAGCTTGTTAATCATTCTGTTCAGTCACCCTCAGTATTGTCCTAAGAGCTTCCTCCTTGCTGCTAAATGTGGTCTGGGGTGTCTAAAAAAAAAATCCTGAAGGAAAAATCTACTATTCAAGAACTGCCTGAAAGCACTGTGCACTAACAACTATCTATACATTAATTTTCTTTATTACAATAATGAGAACTTTTCTCCAAAGTTGAAGTGACTCCCCTAAAAATCATCTTTTCTTCCACATAGTGCCACCTTCTAAGTAATATACTTTGTTGGATAATGCTCTACACTGAGGCAAAAGTAAAATAAACCTACAACATCTGTCCTGAGCACACCGTTCTCAGCAAGTTATCTCTAACAAATGTTGTGAACACATATTTACAAGTATCAAGACAAAAGCAATTTTGGCTGTTTGCTGAAGTTGATACATAGCATAACTTCAGTGTAACTGAAGGAAAATCCATATTTTACAGTGAAAGTGTAACACATGATTTTATAGAGCTATTGTGTTGTTTCTACTCAGAATGCATTGAAAGTTCAAAAGTAAAAAAAAAAAAAAAATCATGAATCTTGTCTGTGCAGTAAAATGTTTAGCTTAGCACCCTTCAAAATGCTTACTAAGTAACCAGTTAAACTACTTAGCTCATCAGTGAAAAATGCCAAAGACAACTTTGTACTCTAATACATAAACTGTCAATTTTCTGCCTCTCTAAGTTCTGTGGCAGAGCTGGTTGTAAAACCAGAGTCCTCAGACTGGAAATTTCTGATAGTCTGACAATTTGAAAAATATTGAGCATTTGTCTTGGACAATCATCAACAGGAAACTTTTTGTGAAAAAGAAAAACTGGTTGTAAGAAATCTTGGTGGGACCCAGGGTCAAACATCCAGGACAGGCACGTGGCTGGTCTTCTCTGCAATCACATCTTCAAAACCACAACAGCAAGCACTTCCCCCCCTGACATCAAAATAGCTGTTTCAAAAGGTTGTGATTCCTCACCCTAACCAAGGCTGAGCTTCCAGCTCTGCAGCAGAGAGTCTGGAAAACCAGAAAAATCCGAGTTCCACATTTTCTGGATAATTGTGCAAATGTGCAGCAAAACTGCCTGCAAGTGGTGTTTCTCAACTGCTTTGCTACTTGATGAAACTGAGAGCAGGAACTTCACATCTATTAGCAGTGCTGAGGCTGAAAAATGTCTGCATAACCAGGGCAACCACCTGGCTCCTGAAAAGAAATACTTTTTCAATTTCTCATTTCCAAAAAACTGAAAGTCTTTTCAGTCTTTTGTAAGACTATCTTAAAAGGAACTTCCTGTAACTGGAAAGCATTACTTTCTAGTGCTCCCCTGCTAAAATTCTACATAAAAATGCCTTGAACCTATTCTTGTCACAATCAATGCTTGTTTAGGTCTGTGACAAGTTGTGATATTTAAGCCCAGTAAGTTAACTGATTGCTCACCATTGATATTATCAGCTAAATGATTCATCATAGATCCAGACTCACATGCTTCAATGTAGAACACCATCTGTAAAATAAAGAATAAATCAGAGACCTTAAGAAATTCCACAAGGAAATGGAAAAAAGTTGTTTGGTGCTTTTTAGCTGTAGGTACTTGGCCTGTACTGCTGTTCCTGAAACATAAGCTATAGATAATGCTACAAAACAATTTTACATTTTCAGAATTAAACTCTGTAGAAAGGGGAAAGAATAATAATGAAAAGGTGTTATTAACCTCTACAGAGCCCCCAGGGATCTACTGGCTATTGTACAAAGAACAGATCAAATATATAGTCACTCTACAGGAACAGCAACATGTTAGCATTGAATGTAGTATCTCAGGAACTGATGGCAGCTGTGTGCTCCTGAACACAGCCAGCCATAGCAGACATTACCACAAAGAACTACTTGAAAAAAGCAGCAGTAAAATGTTCAAAATACTCTTTTTTTTCTGCTTAATGGCACATGTGATGAAGTAACTCACAGAATTTGCTGACAAGTACAGTCTTTTAAACTATGTAAGTAACTAAGAAAAACATGAGGTATATACAAACTTCCTGTAATAACAGTGAAGTCTGAAGTGAACAAAGCACAGGAAGAAAGAGTCAGGTACAAATTATGGGGGTGCAGCAGTTACAGATGTTGTTTTTGTAGTCAGAATATGCAGCATTAGCAAAAACAGTTACATTACATACTGACTGCAAAACCAAGTAAACTATTTATGGACAATCCAGAACAGATAAATCCTTTTAACTGCAAAATCCTAATGCAAATTTAACTGCATGCAATAGATTCTTCCTACTTTGAACCAACTCTCAAAAAAAAAAAAAAAAAAAAAAAAAAATCTCTCTTCCATGCCAGCTGCTCTTTTAATTCAGAACCTCTGGTATGCTCGTTTACCTTCCGGTATTTCTTGTGATGATACATGTACCAAATAGTCTTATTCAAGTCCTTCACATGGAGCTGTAAAATAAAAAGGCTTGTATTAAAACCATTTATGATCAATGACACACAATTCACTTAAGAATAAATACTAACTGTTGTGAATATGTACACTATTTTCCCAATAAATTTATCTGGTCCTTTGCCCTTCTGAAGTACAACATTCTAGCATTTACCACTCTGGAAAAGATGAGTAATGGACCCAGAGGATACATATGGTGCACCAGAAAGTCAAGTCACACCTTTGTGAAACAGTCTGCTAAGACCACAAAGTCCAATGAACTATATAATAATTTAAATTTCAACTGAATGTTACAGATTCTAACTGGAAAAAATTCAAAATACAGTGATGAGAAGAATAATGCTCTTTTTCAGCCTCACCCCTCAATATAGCAATGCACTAAATATTCTCATGTTTTATATTTATTAGTTATTATTTTAATATGTCACTAAAATATGGGTTTTATGTTATTCCCAAAATGCTTACATCATCCTCAGGAAAAGCCAAAAGTCCTGGAGCTCCATGGTCAGTGAAATAAACAAACACATGATCCTTGGGACCACTGCAATGAAAAACTGAAAATGAAGTATTTTTAACTACTCCAACCTAATCTTCATTACAATAACCATCTGCTTCTCAGTGCCAAGACATGTCTATATTTGAAAATAACAGAGCTGAAGCACCTCCTTCTCTTAGTAAAACTGCTTTCTCCCAAGCATACTAGTTTGAATCCTTATTACAAGAGATGAGTGCTGGCAAAAGGAATGAAAGCAGGGATATAGGGTGGTCCCTCAAATATAAAGAATAATGGCAATCCCACTTCATGTTCCAAACTGTAACCTGATTGTGAGACAGCTGTTATGTAAGGTATAGTGGAAACACAATTGGTTTTTAATGGCTATGTGAAGAATGCATTATACTGTGGGCATTTGTAAAAGTCTGGTAAAAATCTAAGTTATACCAAGGCACCAATAACCCAGGGATAAGGAAAAACCATAAAATAAATCATCTCTTTGCTAAGACCCCTAGGCATGTAAGGACTACTGTGGCCATAATCAGCCACACAGATCACCCAGCAGTGTCAGCTTACAGCTCCAAGAGGAACTGATGCATGTGCACACACACCCATGAGGACAGACTGGCTTTTGCATCAGTGGCTCTGCAGACACTTGACACTGAGCACTCACAGGCTCTGACACCCTCACATTTGTGCAGCAGTTTGCTGTACAGTCTGATTCCACCCTAAATCAAATAGAAAAGTGATAATTAGGTCTTGCCCTAAGAGCCAGAAAGGAATTTTCCTTTCAAAGTGTATTGAGGGACAATTAAATATAAAAGGTGTAAAAAGATCAAAAGGAGTGTCCAGGCCTTTCTGTTCCTCTGTACCAGAGTCCAGAAATCTTTACTTGCTTTTGCTCTTTGTTCACAGCAAACAGGTACAACTGCAGCAGCTCAAGGGAATATTGTCCAGCCTTCTGCCACTAACCTACTGGTCAGGGATCACCTTAAAGTCCAGCTGGAAGCCTCCCAGGGAAAGGATAATTGAGTTCTTGTCCCACCCAATAGCAAAAGTCAGGCCACTTGAAAATTCAAACAGAGCCTAATAAAGAAGGGTTGGGTGTTACTTTTCAGGTTCCTGCTCTTGATCCTAAGTGCAAAAAATTTGACCAAGATGGAATGTAAACAATTAAGACTTTTATTTGTGGGTTCAAGTGTCTTACTGAGTGCATCAAGAGACATTCCTCTGCATAGCTACTCCCTTATCTGAATGGGAACATCAAGCTTTCACAGGTGAGGTGTGTTCAGACATACATCTCTTAAAAACAAAAATTGCTTCATAGTCACCTCGACTCATTCCGGAGCACAACCTGGTAATGTGCAGTAATTTACTAACATATTGCCTACATGTGTTGCATATATCATTTACAAGCTCAGTTTTTAAAGATGAAGTTTAAACAATTCAGAGCAATAATTTATTTGACTATTGTCCTGCTCCTTCTTTTTTATTGTTCTCCTCAGTGCCAGGGTGGGATTCTTCTGTTCTGTTTCATTGCTATGCCTCTAAAATCAACTGCCAGATGAAGAGAGACTTCACAGTTTTTCTTTAACATAGTTAGTCCTTCCAAATTGTCAAATTTAAATTCTTAAAGGTTTTACAGTAATTCCTCTACATAGAAAAATACAATATTATATAGCTCTTTACCACAGTTAGAAATATAGTACAGCTTAGTAAGGAGGCATCATACCTTCCCATCTCAAACTCTACAGAAGCAAGATTAATAACAGACACTAGGTATCCTTCCAAGAAGACTCCTTATTAGGCCCTGAAATATATTAACTACATTCTTGAACCATCTAAATTATATAAGCCATTATAACCTACCATTAACTACAAATCTTACATTCCTCTTAGACAATCTATAATTTATTATTCTTAATATATTAGAATATTACCAAACTTAGAATCATCTGTGTAACTCAGTTTACAAATAATTTAAGCATAATACATACTTAAAAGTTTAATTGCTCATATTACTTTTTCAGTCACAAAGACTTTTTTTTTTTGCATTTATTATAAACTATAATTCCATTTCATTGGGAATGGAATTATGTTTTATATTCAGACTTGCAAAAGATATTCAGCCTTGCAAAAGACAATGGTCTAAATAATAAATACCTTAATACAGTTAATACTATGCTCTAATCAAATATCAGCAGTTGCCTTCTTGTGATGTGTAGTTCAAGAATATAGAACCACTGTATTTGTAATGTGAAGGACCTGGAATTGCCATCAATAATTTTTCTGGATTTTCAAGTTGCTCTAATTTACCCTATTCTTTTGTTGAAATAAATGTCAATTTACAATTACACATGCAATTATTTTCCAAATTAAACTTCTCTTACCTTTTCAATACTTTTCCTGATCCCACCCCCTTCACTGCTTCACTATCTCCTCTGAGAACTGCAAGAAAATTCTTAGGTGTAACATCCTAAGGATTTGAGAAATTAAAGTTAGATCAGATCATAAAAACAACAACAAAATCTTCATTTAAAAAGATCGGTTCTTGAACTTAGAATCCATGCAGGGATGACAAATTTAGCTGGCCATCCTTTTCAAGGCATCCTTATCTAATGAGCCACTTGGCTGCTGAATTACGAAATCACTGAGTGACTAGATTACTGCACTGATTTCATTAAACAGTTAGTTTTACATAGCAGTTTTTTAGACTGAGTTACAACATTTACAATCCGAGACCTTTCTTCCTTTTATTTCATATGTCAGCATGGAAACAGTGTAAAGGTTCACTTTTATGACCAATGCTTCACTTCAAAGAATTTATCGTCTATCTTCATCTTATGAACCCCAAACTTCATGCCAAATCATCCAGGTGAATTAACTTGACACTTTATACTATGTGGATTTTGGAGTGTGAGCTACAGGGTGAAAGAATTTATTCACACATTAGATAAAGCTGAACCTTCCCCAGGGAAAGGGATTTTGTTCCTACCTCCTTTGTATAATCCTTGGGCACTCCAGCATACACATCTGAGCCATTAGGTCTGTTGATGACAATGCCTTTGGTTGGATTTCTGAAAGGTAAATGGAACATAAACAGGAATCATAAGCCACATGTCATGCAATGACCACAGAACAACCAGGGGCCAGCTCGCCTGAGAGCAGGAACTTGCACCATAGGTCATTAAGTGATTTCAGAATATAAAGGGCTTTGCACTTCAGTCAGTTACCTATGTTTGTCTCAAGTGTCCTTACTCTCAGAGCACATTCAAGTATTCTGCCTCAGATCATGTCAATTGATCTGAAAATGTAGGTGGATGATCTCTATCATCTCCCTCCTTGCAGTCTTGCCCTTATTCCCCTTAACACTTTGCTCCCAGTGCTGCTGTGCCTGTAATGTCTGCTGATTTTGGGTTGTTTCAGAATTAGAGGCTGTATAAATCAACTGTTTCATACAGAAAGCAATTATATGCTCTAGACAGTCACCCAGAATGGGATATGTGCCCATCTTCACTGAATGTACGTGCTGGGAAGTAATCTGATAATATCTTCCCAAAAAAAGAGCCCTGGAAGTCACACACAGACCTCCCCTAAACATGTAGTTTAGGTTATTTATCTGCTGCACACTGTTATGCCTGGCAGTTAAGACCCCTTATAACTCTCATGACACAGCTCTGCAGTCCTCACTGCCACACTGATGCTGAGCTGTGGACTAAGGCTTAGAAAGCTCAGAACACATTTCAAAGGACAATTATTGTGCTGATGGCTGATGTATCTATGCATATCACAGGTGGTGTTAAGGGTTTTTCTTTCAAAACTGCTACAAACTCAAAACACATTGGTGACTATGGCATGTTTGTAGTAACCATATAGTTTTTGACCAGAGTACACTCATCACTTACTCCTCATTATCAGCAATGTCATCATACATCATGACAATGATCTGCTCATCTGGAATTCCATTTCGGTGTACAATCTGGTACGCATGGCACACATCTGCCTGAAATTAAGCAAATTTTCATTACTAGTTTTAACAGAAATTTTATCTTTGATACCAGAAGCAAAATAGCCTTTCAGACCTAAAAGCAGGCTATTGTCCAAAACAAATTGCATTCCAATATAAGAGACTGAGGGTTGCTAGAGAGCTGAAATGCACAGATTAAACCAGAGCTCATTGCCTTTCTCTAATTAGGAGCAGTAGCATTAATAGTAGAGACTATGATTAATATCTCTCCTTCTGACCTATTTTGATCTCTTATTTAAACAGAAACCAGAAGTTACTTCAGACTTGGTACAGATAACAAATGTAACATGAAATTCTCTGCAATATTCTGCATTGTGTGAGAAAATCAAAATGAAAATTCTGCAATGACAGATAAATCCAAAGTGTGCCAAGCAGACAAAAAGAGTTGGATTTCCACCAATTTCACTTAATTCTGCACCAAACCTGCACGACTAAGCATTGAAGACTGTCCATCCTTGACTTAAGCAAGGATTGTTTACCAATCTCATCAGAGCAAAGATTTCATTAAATCTTGCCTTACACCGAGATTGGAATTTGGGGTAAGGAATATTTCCTTTTTAATTACATATTTCTAACTCTGCAGAGCACCAATTTCAGGGCACAACAGATTTCAGTGGAAAACAGAATGCAGAATTTCTATTCAAGATCTTTTCCTGATTTGCACAGGATATGAATAAGCAAATTATATTTACAGAACCATCTTCCCATGATGCTGAAATAACAATAGCCATTAAAGTGATATTACAGTAAATGCAAAACTATCAGAATGCTAGCCTCTTAGTAACCCCAGCCCAAATGATTCTGTTCCTTAAAACAGACAGTCCCTGAATGGCCTAAGAGACATTAACAATCATTCCTAAACTTGAGAACTACAACCCACCACATGCTAGAAAAAGCTGTGCAGGTTTAATGGAAGAGATCTCATCTAACAAATGCACACTCCAAATGCAAGCAACAAGCAACCTTTAAAGCTTACTTGTGTTGAACTAATCTAATTTGCTGATTTGGAAACCAAATTGATGTGGTTTAAGTGGACCAATCCTTGAACTTCTAAGTGCAGATGAAACTGAACAGAGAAGATAGTGACAAGATTCTGTGAAGGGTGAGGCACATTCAATGCTAATGAACTCTCCAACAATAAAATCTCTTCATGTGACTAACCCTGAATGTTAAACTGCTCTTACTACAGCAGTTCCATTTCCTATTCATATGTCAGCAGCCTATGTTCTTTTCCACCCATCCCAGACAATCCCCCAGTTAGTTTTCCATTTCCTTATATGTCATTATACCAGCTGCTGCTGCAATGAGTCAAAATATTAAGGTTAAACAGAATTAGGAAGGCATCGCATACAATATGAAACAAGAGCACAGGTTTGACCAAGAAGATACTTGATAATCACAAGCAACCCAAGCAGAAGTAGAAGAAAACACTAATCAGAGCTTCTTTTCACTGATTGATGAGTAGATCATAGATCTCTTCTCACTCTCAAAATAACACACACCTCTGTGATGCTGACAGAAATCTTTACAGGCTGGCAACACACAAATTCTTAGGCATGCAGGGAGACAGTATCACCATATTCAACCAGCAAGTGCCTGTACTCCTGCAGACATGTGGCTGGCCAGTAGGGAATTTAGTAGTGTTCTCAACTGATGCTAAGTACCCAAAATTAGTTAAACTTTGTAAATGCATATTATCAGCTTTTTTTTGTTTTCTTTCTTTCCTTCTGGTTCATTTGCTGTTTGCTCAATATGTTCTGTCTTAGCAAATAAGACAGATCAATGTAGCCAATTCCCTTCAATCTTAACTTAAGCCTGTTTGGGGGCTGTCCCAGCCTTTTAAGGCTTTTGCTAAGAGAGCTGTACTTGCTAGTAGCATAATGATAACACTAGCAAAGGTTAGAGAAGCAAAAACATGTTTTCCTGCTAAATTCCATTGGCTAAAATAGGACAGTTACAGTAGAATTGGCTGACCCAGTCACCTTTGACACAGCTCATGACTGGTTCCTGTGTACACATAAAAAACCCATAAATCTCTATAAAACCAGAGTAAAAAAGTTTGCAGCTAGAGCAGGGAGGTGTATGTGAATCTAGAGCATTTCCTGTTTATGTGTAAATGTCTCTCAAATACTGCTATTAGAGCCTGTTTCTCTCAGAAATATTTCTGGTGTATCTGTACCTGTAAACCATTCAAAAAGAGACAGCTGTTCACTTGTTCCAGATTTCTTATTGGTGCTATTCTTGCTAGTTTAATATGTGAAATGCATGCTATGAACATCTACTGGATAAATTATCACTAAATCATGTTTTTGTAACTGTGATTTGGGTTAGGGCAGCACACAGCACAGGAAAAGCTGCATCACAACTGACCTTATGGGCAGCTCCAGAATGGACACTGTTAAAGGCATGGTTCAGACCTTTCACCCCCTGGTTAGTCTAAACCTTCTGCTACATCAGCAAATCTCAATTGAAGGTCTCCTTAAATAATTAACTCCTAGATTTTGAAAGCATGGGGGTCAGAGTGTGAATTATCCTGTTTTCCTGGCATCCCTATTTTTCTCTGCCATACATCTGTTTACACATTTGAATGACACAGTTTTTAAGCAAACTGCTTGGGGGGATTTTTGGATAAATCAAGTTGTTTGTGACACAAGCTTGCATAAATAGTTCCTAAAGGGAAAAGCTTGGACATGTGTGAAATTGGTTACTTCTTGTCTTATGACTGCTAGGTTCATGGCTGAAAGAACTGTCAGCTTCACCTCAAAGCAGCATGATTCCCACCACAGCTGTGCTGAAATGTCACAGCCTAAACAAGACTGAATTCTAATATAGAAACAAAGTAGAAAAATATGTCTGAAATGCCAGCCATGTCTTACTCCTTTGCTTAAACATACATCAGTGAATCTGCCCAAAGCTATAACTCTATCAAGAATTTAGGAAAGGTTTCCTGAGAGCTCAGTTTAAATTTTGTAAGCACAGTGAGGAAATGTTAATTGAAGCAATGCAGTCAAGGCATGAATAGGGTCTGTTACTACAAGACAAGAGAATTTGAGACTGTCCTGGAATAAGATACTGCTCTGGCTGGTAGTGTCTAGAACCCTGAAAATACAGTCTCTGACCCACAAAGCTCAGTCAGTATAAGGCTAAAAACAACAACTGAAAACAGACCCATGTATACAAATTCATATTTTTTAAATTTTAATTTGACAGACTTTTTCAGTGTGGCATTTCTCTTGAGGATACACTCCATCTTTAGTAAGACTCTCATTTCACACCAAGCTTTCCCACAGACTATGTGGTTTTGAGCATCCAGGAAGCACAGGTCTGTCTCTTTTTCTGATCTAATATGAAGCCAGATTTAGATTTGAGTTAGCTGGTATGTTCACCCCACAGAAGAGCCAGACTATTTCTTCTAATGAGAACTAGTTTGTTGAGTCATTCTCTAAATCTGCCTAAAGTATTTAGTACTGTATTTGCTCATGTATGCCACTAAGCTTTCCAGAGGTATTTTATCCAGCTCTTTGTGCAGTAGAGAGCTGAGCCACTTTCCCTAGGAACAGGGGCAGTACTCTTGAACAGCAGCCAGTCTGATAAAGCTGCTACAGAGAAGAGTAACTGCTGAGGAGGAGAGAGGAGCACAGTGATAGCCCTTCCACAGGCCAAGCAACTCTAATCAAAGCCACTACAATAAAGATAAAAGCACCAAAGAACTGAGAAACACAAGCATAAAGCAATATACTGCAGTGACAGTAAGCCTATCAGACAAAAAACACCTATACTATATACTCCAAAAAACACCTGGAATTTATTTTAGGAACTTGATGAGATAAATGTATAAGATAAGTTTAGATCATCCTGATTAGGAAGAAGTCCCAGTTCGTCACAGTAGAAGCAACTGCCTGCAAGGTGTGCATCTTGCTCATATTAAGTGCAACTTGTGGGTTTTTTTCTTATCTTTTCTATCTTTGGTTTGTATTGATAGTGGATCCTGACCACTGATAGTGGATCCTGACCACTGACAGCTAAATAACCAGTTTAGGCAGAGTTTCAGATTCCTTGAGGTTACAGGTGCAAAGTGTTTCCTGGGTCTGCAAAGTCCTTACAAACTTATTATTCCTGGGATCTGTACAGCATTTCATGTATGAAATGTGACATTTTTGAATATGCAATCTATTTCTTCTGCTTTTGTGGTTGCTTAGTCAGATGAACACATTACCACCAGATAATTACTGTGGCAGACAATACTGTATCCTTTAACCATACTGAAGCAGGCAGTATGCAAAACAACTGGAGCTCACAAAATGAAAATGCAACACAAACATGCAACATCATGTATTAACTGTACCCTGGCTAGCTGAACTGAGCAACTGAAACCCAAAGATGTGTCTGCTGAGTTCTCAAATTACAAAGGGACATTATGAGTGCTTGGTTGCATGTAGGGAACAGCAACAAGTCTGGTAATAAAAAAAGCCACACTGAGTAAGCACTGACTGGAACACATCTACAAATCCACTTGTACACAGGCTAGGCCAGAGAAGTTGTGGGGAAGAAGGGTGATGGCAGGAGTGAAGTGAATTAGAGTACAATGTATTTTCCTCTGCAGTTTCTCCCTTGAAAAGCAAAAAATTACACAAACGTGCAATCCTGGAGCACTGAGAGGTGTGATTCTACTGCACAATACCACGTGTTTCTATGTGTGCTCACCACGTGTTCTGAAGCACAGAACTGAAAAACCAAGTTCTATTCCTGGTTCCACTGTAAGTGACCCGGGCAAATAATTTAATTACTTAAAATATTTTTGCTTCCACCTCTGGAAGGTAGGGAACACTAACAAAGACATGGTGATCAGTCTGCTTAATGTTTTCAAAAAATCTGTTAGACCTCCTCAGATTACTGTAGCATATTTCCTCCTCTGAGTAACTCTCCTAAAAGTTAGGAATCTCTCCAATTTTTGGATACCCAAGGCATCCTTGGATGGCACTTCATGGCATACACAAGAGAATTTCCCATGACTAACTGCTGCTCTGTCTCACCACATATCACTGCTACCACACAGGCCCTTTAGACTAGCCACAAAAGGCCACTAGGCAGAACAGCACAAGCTGCTGGTGTGCTGCATCTTGTGAGAATTCAGCTTTTTCATAACCAGCTAAGATGCACAGTATCTTGCTCAGGACAGGCAAGTAAGAATCCAGTCTCATTCTGAAGGATCCTTCATACAGACCCTTTTAACATGGTGCTTTTGTAACTTTAATAGGATTATTATTGGTGTTCTAATTTTCTTACTTCCAAATGTTAATACCTGAAGAAGTGGTAGTTTAAAATACAGAGATTTCTATTATTTAAATACAGAACAATCCAACATGGCAGATATTTCACATTGTTAGTTGACATCTTCAAAATTAAGATATTTAAAGAAATCCTGTTCTCATTTTTCTAACATTGAAAAGGAATTATTTAATAACTACCTGCAAAGCATGACCACACTCAAAACTTACTAGGTTTCTGTGAAACTGGTACATTCCAAAGACTCACTCATTGCTGGACACAAATATACAAGTATGGATCTTGTGTTCTTCATAATCCTATTTCACCTGGCAGATACACTTTCCATTGAAGGCTCACTGACAAAGGGATGAAAAACTGTGCCCAGGCAACTAAGTAAAGGAATTCTCATGAGCCACAACTTCAAAATTGTAGTTTTATTTAAAGAATGAATGCTGTGGTATGAACTCCTCCTAGAATGGAAGGGAGCCAGCTAGACTGGTTATACAGCAATAACAACAAAAAGAGCACAGTCAGTAATTAAATTCAGACACCTCAAGACAGGCAGTAACCAAGTACAGCAGTAGTATTTTCATCGTTACCCAATTTCAACTTTAAAACTCTTCAAGATTTAATTTGAAACAGGAATAGTTCATATTAAGGCTATAATATTATGATTATCATGTGGTATCTACAGTATAAGGATCTGGCAAAATCCCTAAAACCAGTTTGTAACAGTTTTGAGTTAGCATTTGCCAGTAAGAGGTTGTTCTCCAGACACAACAAGATTGTCAGTCTGAATCATCTAGTTTAAAGCTCATCACTGTGCTAGAAGTTACATAGTGATTGTGAGCAGAGAAGGAGGAGAAACATACACAACTCAGGGTGCCCAACACACAAAAAGCTCATTTGTTTCTCAATGAAGCCTCTCTGTGTTTTACAGGCAATTACATTAAAAATAATAAATATTTCAGAAGTTCCAGCATTCAGCAAATCAGCCAGTACATTTCATACAACTCAGTTTTAAAATGCTGATTTTGTACACTAACATTTAACCAACAATACCATAATAACATTTAGAAATATATAAATATACACATAAATCAGAATTAAATTGATCCTATTCTCTAGGAAAGCCAAGTTGCAAGTTTAGCACATAGATGGCATTTGCATAAATTAATCTGTTTAAGGGATTGTCCAGCAATTCCCCAAGGGGAAAATGCTGCAGAAGTTTCCTGACTGCTGATTATAAATCCTGAACTTAATCAGAGTTAAGTCACTTGGATTTAATCACGTCCATAATGACACCCACACTCATTCCACAATTTCACAACACACTGGCTTTCCCAGCAGTTAGACTTGAGAATTCAAATTCCTTTTCCTCCCTTTCTGCAACTCACTTTGTTCCCTGCACTCTGTTGCACTGTATATTTGTTGTGCCAACATAATTCTGAGGCCATGCTGTTGAACACAGTCAGCAAAGTGGTTCAGATTAAGAGGAACCCCCTCACATGTCCTCCACACCTCAAAACATTTAGTGCATTTGCAGCCTTCAGAGATTTTTTTAACTAGAAAAAAAGGAAGCTTCTCATAGCATAATGAAGAGAGGGGAAAAATGGACAGAAGCATGCACATGTCTCAAAATGAGGTTTACACAACTGCAAGTTTAGATTAGATCCTCTAGCCTAGTTAGTAATTGAGTATTTACCCTAAAAGGCACCAGTCTCCCAGGACGCAGAAGTGTGATTAGAGGAAGAATACTCCTCCTCTAATGACAGCTTTTTCATGAGGTCAGAGGCAAGAAAAAGTTGTATAGAAAAAAATTTTTTTTTAAGAAGTCACATAGTAAAAAAGAGCAGGGGAAGGGAATACTTGGGGTGGTAACAAGAGCAGGTTCTGAGTGAATCTTGCAGCTGTTTGCTTTGAAAACTTTGCACACACCTGGGAGTCCAGAAATAGAAGGACTTGCTCAAATGACAGAAGGTCTGAACTAGCCTAGGTGACAGGCAGCTATCACCTTCCTGCAAGTCTGGGAGCCTGGAGAGCATCAGCATATGGAACTATGGCCCTTACCTGGTGGCGATAGTTGTACCAGCCATTGGAACCCGCAACAATCACCACCCAGTGCTTGCCTCCATCTTCAGGATCTTCCATGGGGAATGTGCTGATGCCCAGAGCACAGCCCAGCAGCACAACTGCTTTCAGTATCATCTCTCTTCTTTATTTATCCCACAAACGGGAGGAAGTTTTCCTAATGAAAAATTTTGAGAGAAATAAAGGAGAGGACATCAGTCAATGAACAAATGCAAAACAAACATCAGCAGTATCACAACTAGAAGCTTCTCTTGCTTGTGGGGTTTTTATGTTTCTTTCACAGACCATTTAACCCACAGTACAATTTCTGGTCATATCTTCCTTTAGCACCAAGCTGCTACTAGTTACAATAGTTTTTTTGTCAGCTTTCATATCTGACTGAAAGCAATTCTGAATAGGACAACCAAGTTGTTCAGCTCCCTCTGGTTGTTCTGTTCTATAATAGCTGGCAATGAATATGTCTCAAACACAAAGCAAGCCTTACTATTAATTACTTCACAGATAAAACTCTTTAAAACTATTCTCTTGGTCTCTGCTTCTGTGATTCCCTGTTTTTCACTCACTTGCAATTAGCCCATTACTACTGAATCAAATCCCAGGTGATGTAGGATACTAATGACATGCATCAGTGCTGGGAAGCTGGAAGGCCAGAGTGTCACAAAAGCTCTCTGTGCCCACAATACCAAAGAGGGTGGAGAGAGGCTGTGCCACTGTTCTGCACAAGATAAAGCCCTAACTACTGGGGCTGGGGGGAAGTGCAGGCTGTGAGAGCCTCATGCTATTTGTGCAATGTGTTACTCTAGTGGAGAGCAAATGTGAACCAGTACCACATGAAAGAGCAGAACTTTTGCCTCTTTTTCTCAATGGTTAAGTGTTTGCACAAGGTGCACAGTGAGAAAATTGCATCTGAGCCTGTGAATGTCAAATTTAGAAAAGCAGAGCACAGGGGAGGTTTGAGCCCATGCAGAAATGGCTCTTTCTACTTTCTTGAGAGG
The DNA here is from genome assembly GCF_903797595.1 of Erithacus rubecula. Lineage (NCBI taxonomy): Eukaryota > Metazoa > Chordata > Aves > Passeriformes > Muscicapidae > Erithacus > Erithacus rubecula. Next base: position 45,402,664 of record NC_136688.1, read on the forward strand.
ACTACAAGTAGGGTCCTCACTAGTGCATGTCCTGAGAACCTTGACTGTCTAAAAAAGCATTTATTCTACAAGCAAACTATCTGGCCATATTTAGTCTCAGGTTTAAGGTCTGCTTTTGAAGAGGGGTTGGTGGGAGCAGGCAAGTTTCATTTATTGGTCACAGCCTCAGGTCTGCTGCATCCAACATGAAATTCTTAAAGCAAACTGCCCTGATGAGTTGCATGTTCCTGGCTCATGTATAAAGATTACATAGTTCCTCATGCACTGAGAGATGGGATTTTACACCTACTCACAAAAATGAGACTGCTGCAAGGGATGGAAGAGGTGTTGTAGTAAAAGGCAGAGTAGGCTACTTTAACAAGGCTTTCTCTGAAATAAAAGCTGGAAACCCCCAAACCATTCAACACGGTCACAAGGCAAAATGTCAAAACCAGCACTAAACCAAGTAAATGGTATCTAACTCAGCCTCAGTAGCCCAGACAAAACCACCCATCTGCAGCCACCCAAATGAGGCTGAAACAGAAAAGCAGACAGCTAAGACTCCTAACCTAACACACAGCATGGGTTCAATGGCCACTATGATTTAGTATTGTAGGCAGTAGTATGAAAAATACATATATGCATATATTATACTATATATATGCATATTTAAAAGTTGGGGGGTTTTATCCTTTATAATGGAGATAGCACAAAGTAAAGGAAGTAATGACAATCAAGACAGAACATAAACTGTTATGAAACTGCTTCTTCCAAAAACTTATCTTTCAGGAAGAAGCCACTCCTGTCACTGCCAGTAACACTTGAAGCAAGAATTGCTCCAAGTTACTGTGTAACTTAACAATTTAGGGTTTGTTGAATTATTACCTTCTTCAGCACTCAAGCAGATATGAAGAAATAAGCAGATTTTTTTATTAGATGATTATACTCTCCCATATTGAGCTGGAATTGTAAAGTTTTGTCATTGTTGCCTAAGAATGTGGCTTTGTATAGCAACTCTGCCTCATCTATAGTGTCACTTCTTCAGATGGTAAGACAAGTAACATATTGTGCTGAAGATACACTTTGTGTACAACATCCATAAAACCTGCCTATTCTGTTGTCTACAGCCTGGCTAAGATTCAGATCAACCTGTCTAGAACTTTTGTAAAGTGCCACAATACATCACAGGCCAATGAGCCTATTCATTTCCAATATTCAATTTCAGGTATAAACAACTCCTGAAATATTAAGCAAGAAAAGAAAATCAGTACTGTTTGGACAATCTGCTTAGAAATCTTAACTGAGTTTTACTTATTGGAATATTGAGCTGAATTTTCTGCACACAGATCCCTCAGAGCTCAGTGTCTGCCTCATAACATTTCTCCAACTATAACATGAATTATATTTATGTGAAAAAAAGAAAAAATATTTTAAAAAAGAAGAAAATTAATGGTTCAAATAATTGCTGGAGATCCTTCCACATAATGCTCAGCTCTTTGAGATACCATTCATTAGAATCCAGGGCATATAAATAGAAACTGTACTGGTGCCAGCTGTTCACTGGGCCATATAACAAGATGGCTAATTTCAAGGGAAGTCCTGGCACAGAGACATCCATCACATAGAAGCAGGCACTATCAGTTACTGAAATACCAGACAACTGGAAAGAGTCTGACGGGATTGTCTTTCCTGGTGAGTTCCTGACTACACTAACAAGGATCTGCAGTTCTCAGGCCAGTGCCTGTGCCACACACAGATGTGCCACACACCAGCACTGCACTCTGCCTGCAAACAGCCCCACAACAGAAAACCTGAGCCAGATCAGGAACACAGCCTTAAACTACCAGCCCCTCCATGAGGGATTCAAGAATCTTCCAGGTAGCACAAGGGTATCCAGGTACTCACATTCCTCTCCTCTGCTGACACAAAAGTTGTGATTGATGAAGAACACCCAGGGGAAAAAAAATAAACACCAAGAAACATTACACTGTACTAGCAAATCATACATATTTTGTCATGGATTGTTTAGAATAGAAAAGAACCTCCTCTTTGGCACAAATTAATGACATATAATCTCTCTTATATGTCTTGGCCTATACTATAATTAAATTAACACCAGAAAGAAGGGAAAAAAATGAAAAAAAAAAGCATACCACAATGGACTAATAAACAATAACTAATAAATGCTCAGCTTCCCAAAGTTCTCTAAGCAGCACGTAAAAAAGATTAAAATACCTATATTAAGTGCAGTGGGAACGGGTCTTCATTGTTTGTTTCTAACTACTATTAAAAAAAAACCAAACCCAAAGTACAAACAAACAAATCATCATCAAACAAAACAAATACACTCATATTTCTACTTGTTTTAAAGAAGGCCTCTGAGAGCAAGTGGGCAATTTAAAAGGCTGTGTTCAGGGTTGTGCTGTAGTTCTTGACCTACAGTGGAGAAGAGAAAGTTCCCTATCACATGCTTTGTCTTCAAGCCATATTAAGAGAAAGCAGCTCAGCTGACCAGCTTACCACAGGTACAGAAAAGCCTTTCTCTGAAGATGCATCACGTGCAATCAATCCTAAATCACATGCAGATGAATTCTAAAAATTCACTACAAGATCATCTTAGAGCTTTGCTTGAACCAGAAAATATAAGATTTGATCAGCTCTTCCTGGTCTTTCTGCCAGAAGAGTTAATTAACTTTGCCTTGAGACCATGCCAGGATGAAGGCCTGTCTCAGATGCAGTGGGTTCAGACCACCATGTACATATGCAGGTAAGGCTGCTGACAGTGTGCACCATCTGTGCAAGAAGCACATCCAGAACTGGAACAATTCACTCTTAAAACCAGTCTGTCCTGACAGAGGTACTGTGACCCCTTCCCACAGCTGGCATACATCTCTGACTGGATAAGAGAGGGATGCTTAAGAAAGACCACATCTGGAAATGGCTGGCTGCTGTTAGAACAGCAATTTTCTGGCCCATTGCCTGAGTTCACAGCTTTCCTGTTGGGAAACAGTCCTTTAAGATCAATACTCTTAGAACAGGATACCACTCTAAAGAAAGGGTTTTGAGTTGATCCAAGTATTTTCCACTGGCTTTTAAAGCAATATTGACACTTCAGTAGCTTGCACTCCAAATACCTTAAACACAGTCTCCAAGAGCTATATAAACAGAAACTGTATCTCTATTTTACTTGTATGAGAAGTACACTAACAGTAACCTTATTGAAAAATAGCAGCCTTAAGCTGATCAGATGACCATTAAAGCTTTTCTGTGGTCTTTCTTAACAGCTCACTTTTTGTAACCACTAGCCTTCCAGATTCCTGAATCAGCCACAGTTCCTTTCTCCATAGAGTGCTTGCACATTTCCTACCACTGTAATACTTAGATGCTGATTTCCACAAAATATGTGACAGTCTTCCTCATGGGAAACTGATGTCCACAGTTGTGTCAGCAATGTTCCACCTGCATGCTGTGCTGGCTGCTACACTAAGGCACCTAAGCCTGTGATTAGGCCCCTGCACAAATAATCTGATTTTTTTTCTGCGCTTGCGTTGTAGAAAGAAACAAATCTTTATCACTATAAATTCTGACAAGGTACATTTTGAAGGACATTATGGTCCCTGCTGCAAAACATTTCCTTACAAAGTCTGCTAGTAACCATCCTATGAACTGGCTTAGTATGACTAGAACTCATAGTAAAATATTTGTGTCCTGGTTTATGGCAAATTTGGGAGGGAACCTCTGAATGGGATCCCTCTAGGAAACAGATTCAAGCAGTCCTTCCCCCAACTGGTTAGAGGAAAATTATTTCTGTTTAGCTACTAAAGACATACAAGCCACTTTTACTGTAAAATCCTAAAAATCCCATAAATTTGTGGTTAACTCAGGGTGATTCTTCATGTTAAAAAATTGTATTTAAAAGTAATTATAAATAAAGTTAATTCCCCTGTCTTCAGGTTTACTTTTCTCAGCAGCAGAGGCAGTACAATTTACTCGAGAGTAAAAAAAAATCCCAAATCATTCCTAGAATGGAATACACCATGGAATAAGCTAATACACCTGGCTTAGGGGATTTTTTTTCTCTACACATTTCAAAATACCCAGATTCAAATCTCACAAATCTTAAGGCTTCAAAAAACCTGCTTCTGCTATTTACCTTCTTATCTGTCTGCAGATGTACAAAGCCTCTGTCATCACGTTCTGAGAGTAAGAAAAAATAAGTACTGCAACACTGCATGAGTAATTTTGCTATATTGCTTGAATTGGCATGAGAGGTGCAAGGGTACAAGAGTAAGTCAAATAAGGGTAAGAATGTCTGCTCAGCAAATGTGGAAATGTTGGGAGCACAGTGAGAATGAAATTCTGGAGAAGTTATTGCACAGAAATTCCAGTATGAGATTACACAAGAGTCCTGCACTCCAAGTATCTTTTACTATGGTTTATCTTAGCATTTCAGATCTTGGCTACAATATTTATGTTAACCCGCAAATACGGACACCCAACACAGTGTCGCTCCATCCTAACTGGGAACTAGTGGTGCTACTAGCTCGATCAGAGCCTCTTGTCACGGCAAGGTTGTTTATCAGCTATAAATAACCAGCCACAGCGCAGCACCTTTCAGGCATCACTGGCTCTCAGCAGAAACCCCTGAGCAGTTACTCCATCCCTGTCTCCCGTTAAAAATGTATTAATGGTGATTAAATCTAAGCCGCTGCCACCGCTTTCTCTCGCACCCCCCCGATCTCCCCCCTCTCCTCTGCCGGCCTCGGAAGGAGCCGCTCTGGCTCCCGTCTCTCTTCCAGCAGCAAGGGATCAAACACAGTTCCTGGGCCAGGCGTGCCGGTCCCGGGACCACCCGGGGCGCCGGGCGAAGCTGCGGGGGCTCGGCAGCGCTCGGAGCCCGGGAACGAAACCGGCACCCTCGGCCGCTCCGCTGGGAGGCGGCGGGGCCGCTCCCCCGCCTCTGCCTCTGCGGCCGGGCAGCGGAGCGGGCCGTCCCCTGCTCACGGCTCCCTTCGCTCAGGCGCATCCCGCCTCCTCCCCCCTGGCCGGAGCCCCCGGCCAGCGCAGTCCCGCCGCCCTCACCACGCCGCGCAGACCAGTCGCCGCCGCGGCCGCTGTGATTGCGGCGAGCGCCGTGCGGGGCCAGGAGACCGCGGCGCGCGGGGGGCGGGCCCGGGCCCGGCCAATCGCGGCCGGGAGGAGGCGGGACCGGACAATCGCCTGCCACACTACGAGCCCCAGCAAGCCCGGCGCACCACTGACTCGGCCGGCTGTGGGCCCTGCGCGCAAAGCTTTTTGGGACTTGTAGTTCCGCGGCCGCGGGGTGAGTGGCGTGTGTCCCAGGAGTCCCGGGAAGCTCCTCTCGCGTGGCCCGGGAGCGCGCTGCGGGCGCGCCGGGAGCCGCCGGGAGCCTCCCGGGCCGTGGAGTTTGCGCAGCTTGGCCCCGGGACGCGAACGGGGACAGGAACTGCCCTGTGCCTTCGGGGCAGGATGGAGGCAGGAGATCCAGAACGGGGAGGCAAAGGGATGTGCCACAGGGAATCCATGAAATGACGGAAGAAAACGAACGGCCCGGATGGTCCTTGCGTGTCCCAGCAAGGATGGCGGGGAGCGCTGGCTGCGGGCTGGGCGGGACGGGGCGGAACCGCGAGCACCGGCAGAGGGGCTGGGGCTGAGCCCTGACACCCTACCAAGATTTCTCCGTTCCTAGTGAGAGAAGAAAAGCAAAGATCCTCTGTGAAAAGTACAGACACGTGTTTATTCGCCTAATAAACCACATACAAAGCGCACCAACTTCCTCATTGCATACTATGAAAAACACTTGCATATCTGTAGAAAAAACTCCAACACCTAACTTTGCATTTTGTGACCAACTGACTGTTTTTGAATGTCTGCGGAAAGTCATAGCTTTTCTCTGAGTCTCCTATTTGCACTGTCTGCACCGACTCAGCTTTGCTTATGATCACAGATGTAAAAGGTCATTACAGGTTAATCATCAATGCTTTTCTGGAGCTAGCATGATCAGTGACCTGGCATACCTCCTGACACAGTCAAGCTGTTAGAATTCGGGTCACTTCAGGAATCACCTTCCTGAGCTGACAAAGATCACCATACTGATTATCCAGCAAGATAAAAACACAAGCCGGGAATCTTAGTTTTATCTCATGTTATTCCTAGTAGTCAAGTGGGTTAAGCTTTGTTTTATTATCCTCCTGCCCTAAAAGATATGTAATATCACTTAAAAGCATTACTGACCCATCATCCAAGTCCAAAGGTGTTTCTCGTAGCCAGGCTACATGAGGTAGAGTACACCTTGTGCTAGCTGTCACTTCTGAGAAATCTAATGCAGTCATTGCCAAATAACTTGTCTATAACTTCTGCGTTAGTAAACATGAGCAAGATGTTCCTTTCTGTGAGACAGATGGGAAGACTGCTACAAGAGCTCTAAATATCTGTATTGGGCAGGTACAAAAGACACTTGAGTAATACTATTTTTACTATTGAATTGAATTATTTCTTTGATTGTTTAGGAAGCCATCCTGGATTGAGAGGGAGTTTGTCTAAGGGAAAAATATGAATGGTGTTGCTGGGTATATGGGCTGACATAAGCAGAGAGATTGTTAAGGTACAGTTGTGAGGCTCAAACAGAAGTAGCTACCTCACCTGCAGCAGGAATCCAGCATGATCCTTGTAACTGCTGCTATCATGGAAGAGAGGAAATGGACAATGACTGTAAACAAATACACATGTAATCTTTTTCAAATGAGAAGAGCATTTAAGTAGGTAAAACCATGATGGATTTATGAAATTGAAATGAAATCTTTTTCAGCCTGCAGAAGAGAAGGCTCTTTAGAGACCTTATAGCAGCCTTCCAGTAGTTAAATGGTGCTACAGGAGAGCAGGCAGACAGACATTTTACAAGGATATGTAGTGATAGGACAAGGGAGAATGGCTTTAAACTGAAAGAGGGCAGGTTTAGATTAGGTATTAGGAAGAAATGTTTTGCTGTGGGGTTGGGGGGCCCTGGAACAGATTGTCCAGAGAAGCTTTGGATCCCTAGAAATGTTCAAGGCTGGGTTGGATGGGGCTTTGAGTAATCTGTAGTAGCAGGGGGACTGGAACAAGAGGTCTTTGGTCCCTTCCAGCCTGAACCATTCTATGATGCTACAAAACAAATTGCTCTGGCTCTGACAGTGCTAAAAAGCAAAAGTAACCACCACCCATATGTCTCATAACAAAACTTGAACGCTGTGGAAGGCAGTTCCAGCAACCCACCAAAGCCACACGCTACAAATGGTATCTAAGATGCTACCAAATTCTGAAAGCGTTTGCTTACTTAAATGAGAAAAAAAAACCCCAAACCCCAAATGTGAAACTTCAAAACTGCAGATAATGTATTTTCTTTCTTAACAGCTTTCCTACAAACCAGAAGGCTGCCATACGGTGAGGGTGGGTAGTTTAGCCCCGATTCTGTTTTGCTAAGAGCACTCTGAGAGGATTGTAACTCCTACATCCAACATTGCTAACACCAGGCTGGACTGGTCGTGCTGGCATTGCAGTAATCGTTCTGGTAACACACAGGTTTCCACAGAAGAGATTTTCCAGATTTTTGGCAAGACTACTTGCCAAATTGTTAACAAAAATTTTTGAGACAATTCTGGAGACTTCTTAACACAGGTATTTATAGTTCCATGCCACTAACTTAACAGCTGACAAAATTTGAACTGCAAGGTTGGTTTTGCTTTTAATCTAGCAGAACAAATACTTCCGAAAATGTACAGGAAGCCATACACTTTCCTTTAAGAGCAGCTGAATAAATCAAGAATTTTTTTAATGAGTCAAGGATATTTTTTACCTGGGAAAAAATGGACTGGCATCATAAATTGATCTTATGTCAGGTGTGTATCTTTTAAGCTTCATTAGCCTATTTTAAACGTTTTAACAAATGCTTATTCTTTCTGTTGCACTAACTTGATAACTAATAGCAAAACAAAATGAGAAGTTCTGGTAGAAAAAGCTAATTAAGGTGAAGAGTGGAACAGGTTGATGATAAATGGAAAAGTGTGCTGAGCCTGGTCTTTCCATATCTTCACTAGCAATGAGATTAGATTTTTCAGTCTAGCACTGACACATGACTAGGTGCCTTGCAAAAGCAAATATCAGACATGGTTATTCTCTACATTTGAAACAAGGGAAGATTCTCATTTAACAAAATTAATAGATGAACAATGGGGTGATCTTAGCTATCAAGTTATTAAAGGAAAAAGGAATGTTCATGTTTATTTTGGGAGGAAAATCAGAAGAGGTTTACTTAAAGTGACCTTCATTCTGAAAGAAAAGAAAAGAAAGAAAAAAAAGAAAGAAAAGAAAGAAAGAAAGAAAGAAAGAAAGAAAGAAAGAAAGAAAGAAAGAAAGAAAGAAAGAAAGAAAGAAAGAAAGAAAGAAAGAAAGAAAGAAAGAAAGAAAGAAAGAAAGAAAGAAAGAAAGAAAGAAAGAAAGAAAGAAAGAAAGAAAGAAAGAAAGAAAGAAAGAAAGAAAGAAAAAGAAAGAGAGAAAGAAGAGGGATTCAGAGATTTAATTCACTTACTTCACTTGGGGAATATATACACATACAATTTGAAAGTGAGTGAGGAAAAATCTTATCCTTGATTTCTTCAACTGTTCTGACAGTTTTAACTACATTTGACCATGTTCAATGTAGTGGGTTCCTGTATTTTTCTTGAAGTAGGTGGACAAGTAGAAGGAAAGACTTGAGACAGCACCAGAGAAAACATTATTTGTTTCAAGACCCAAAGAAGTTAAGTATTTTTTGTTGTTCCTTTCTCCTATGGGTTTATGAGAAAAGGCAACAATGTCAGAGGAAATGTAATACTTCTATCAGGTTCTTTCTCCTGGCAGAACTCTGCTGGGGAAGGAGAAGCTGAGATTTACTCTGTGAACAGGGGAATAGGAACATATACAGACACATATGCTGAAGATAGAGCTTAGACACATGCTCATTCAGGAACTGTCTGCATGTAACAGTTTTATATTTAGCTGGGGAAATCTGAATAAATATTCCAGAAAGTTTAAGTGCAAGTCTGTGTGGTCACTACATGCAAAACAATGTCAGTTGCAAATGAAGAAATGCTTCCTTGAACATAAGCTTGCATGAAGAGCTGAGAAAAGGTTCATTAGTAATGCTAAATGCACTCAGGTTAGGTTTCTATTTTCAGTCTTAACTTCTGACTTTGTGCACCTCTTCTGCAGATTACACTTTCCTACTTTTGTAGTGAAGTGTCATCAAGGGAGTTGCATGGAAAAAAACAAATTTTGGTGTAGAATAAAGTAGGTGTGAGGTGATATCCTCCAATATCCCTATGATCAGGAAATTCAAGGGAATGACAATGTGTACGAGAGAAAACAAGCAGTGAGGAGGGGAAGGGGAAGAATCTGAAGGTTAAATTACTACAAACATTTCCTTACTGGGAGTGGCTTCCAAATAACCTTTGTGACTATGCAATGGAGAATGTATTTTTAAAATTGTGGAATAAGATAATGGCCAGCAGTAGGTCGAAAGGTGTTCTTTTTTGCAAATCTCGTTCATCAGCGTTTTCATAACTACAGAATATCCACTGAAAACTGTGGGGGGAAAAAAGCCAATTATAAAGAGGACAACCAGAACAGGATTCTCTACAGTTGAGTTCTGTTGTCTATTTAGTTCACTGCAGACAGTTGTGGGTATCCTCATATCTGACTGACATATTTCCTAAACCTCATTGCATGCATCCTCTTGATAATGGTTTTTTTCCTGCGAACAATTAACATCTAAATATCTTACATGTTTGCAGTATCACTGTGAATATCTACATTTGGATTTCAAACAGTTGCATTACCCATTCCCACCGTCAGAAATAATGCTCTTTTTCTCTCTGTTGGTTAAAATATGCTGTCCTCCATTTTATGGTCAAGCTTGCCCTACATATCCTGACCAATCCTTACATTTGCAATCCCAGGATTAATCCATGTAATTCACAATTAAGCCAGGAAGTTGCCAGATGGGCCCAGTGAAGATCTTTCACCCAGTGCTCACATCATCATCTGTTTTTCTATTCTTTGCATCAAATAGCATCTTCTTGTTAGAGGTAAATCTCTACCCTTTCAAAGATTTATTCTGAGTCCCCTGAGGTCATGAAAATGCGTGACAAAAAGGCATATGACAGAGTACAAATTACTCCCTGAATCCTTAAAGAGCACTTTGCTCCCCAAACTGGGTATTCCTTAGGTTGCTATTTTTTTAACAACACTAGGCACTTTTGATTTCCTAACTTTGATAATTCTGGCAGTGCCTAGGAGGGCTGGCTTTGTTTCTTGCTAGAAGAAAAATAAGCTGTTTCTGTCATTTTTATATGGAGGAAGGAAATAAGGTAGTGAGGACACTGCAGAAAAAGTGTCACTGTGATTTATTACAGGAAAATAAAGAAGTAGGAGTAACAAAAAGAAAATACAAGCAGTAACAACAGAAAGATTGCAAGCATGTTTGTGTGTGCGTATTCCTAATTATTTACACAGAGTTACACCGAGAAAGAAGGAATGCAAGCACATCATAACTTTGTGTCTTTCATTTTGGCACAAAAGTAAGGATGCAACAGTGGAGACAGAACAACATTTCCAGGGCAAACATGAGGAGTGGTCTAACTCCAAACATTCCAGCCATGAGTCAGCTACATGTTCTAGCCAGGGTCTATTGCATTGCACCCCAGCACCTTGTGTAGACCCATGTGCCAACAGTTACTAGGCAGTGTTAAGAATTTCTATCATTTCATGTTAAAATGGAGTTCTTCTAAAAGTCCCCCTCAAACTCCTGTCAGTTCACCCTAACATTTTCCAGGCTACATGTTTATGGAAGAGCTGCTTTCTGATAATTTATGAATTATTCAGTCATACCAAGGAAAATAAAAAGCGGTGGGTGGGGTAGGGTGTGGAGGATCCAGAAAAAAACCCAGAATTATACCTCTGTTTACAAATACTGTAGCTGAGATGCTTTTGCACCTGTATGCTTTGAGAAGTTCTATTAATTATTAAATACATAAAAAGTAAAAAAAATATTTGAAGGCCTTTTAAATGCAGATGCCTCCTTTGGCTTTGAAAGACCCTGAGTCAAAATTCCAAGGAGAGTGTAGCTGAGAAATACCTTCTGTCCTGTTACTGTACCTTCCCTCACTATTTGCAGTTGGCCACTTTCAGGGAGGGATTTGTGCTTTGACTGGCCTTTCTAACCAAGGAAATTATTATGGTCAAATCACAGCTGGTTTTGCCTTGTTTGTGAGAGGCCAGTCCCATCTGTTCCATACCTTCAGATCCCAGAAGTGCATTGAAGGCTGGTGATTAAAATTCTTACACATTCATTAGCACTAAACATGATCCATCCCTAGAATTTGTACATTTTGACTGGACCAAACCTGCTTTGCTCTGTTCAGGCACGGAGGAGGATTTCACCTCATTCCTCCTCACTGTGCCTCAGTTCCCCTCTGGAATGTGGAGATGGTAACAGCAGTGGGTGTGTGAGCTGGGTGCCCTGGGCAGGTGACAGCCCCAAGGCTGGCTCTCCTGGGGAGTGTGGTGAGGTAGCTGAAGGAGGAGGCTGCGTGCCCTGTACCCATGTACCCTTCCACCCTAGAGGAGGCTGTACCATGGGGTTCATGCTGGGATGTGAGCAGCCAGCACTCAGCTGTTGCACAGAAGCTTTTTGGGCAGACCTGATTTCTGTGCCCACACACAGTCAGGCAAACTCATAGACATTAGTATGAACTTATGGGCAGGTGGATACCATTTTATTCAGTGGTGCATTGAAGTGACAAATGGCATGAGGCCACACAGTGAATGCTGAGAATGAAGTAAAAGCTTAAGCAGCAAGTCATCCAGTGGCCATCAGCTTATTTTGCAATGCTTGATATTTGGTACATTTCCAATATACTGCATGAATCAAAGACCTTAGACCAGAGAAGTAGTTGTGTATTAATATAGTTATATTAATTCATGACACATGGAAAAGAAGGCTGAGTGAGGAGGACATGACCCATCTTTATTTTTTGTTGCTATACTTTTTGCAAGTTTTATGTTTTTCAGCAGTCTTTTACAGAAGCCAACTGCCCAAGCCCTATTTCAGTATATTTAGAGAAGAGATTAATTTAGTGCAAGTCATGTGACTTGTACTTGTCAGGTGACATATGTTTTGCCTCTTCTACCTAAAAATTTACCTTAATGAACAATGAAGAACCTGTGAATCAGCTCAAAGTGGAAAAAAAACCAAAACTTCTTCAACTGCAGAGCTTGCCTCTTTTTTAAATTAAAAAAAAAACAAACCTAAAGCCCCAAATGTTTTCTTGCAATGAGTTTTGAGGGACTGAGTTAATCTTGCTGTGATATAGTTATTTGGCCAGTTATTTTCTAGCTTTGTTATTTAAATTTCCTTACAATGAGAGCTATAGTAGGCAAAAATAATGTCTGTAAATTTTATCTTAAAATTACTTCTATTTTGAGCGTGAATAGGGATCTAAAGGTTTTGTACAGAAAGTCTAATTTTTTCTCTACAGCTAGATATGAATCTCTCCCTTATCATGCTTGCAGACAGAGAATTGCAGCCAGAACCAAACTATGCAGCAAGATGTGTAGCATCTCACCTCAGGGCCTGGACCCTGGGGAGGGCACCTGTAAACTGAAAAGACACCTGTAAAGTTTTCAGTGGTAGTTAATGAAGCTGTGTGCCCCCTGTGGCAGAATTAAATATTCTCACCACTCAAGCTGGCAGTCACAGGATTCTTAGAAGTAGCTGTCAATACAACAGACATAAGGGACTTTATAAATAGGTCAGTGAAACAAGAAGCAAGTTCTCTTTCCTTCCTCTATCTGCAAAACCTGATAACATCAGTTATGGGAATAAAAACACATATCTTAAAGAAGCACCAAGGAAAGAGATATCACTATGTATTTGGGGTCTCATCTAGAAAACTTTCTGTTTGTTTTTTTCTCCTAATTTTATAAATGGAAACATTATTTTTTGAAACTATCAATGATTGTGAAAATATAAATATTGCTTAATAAGTGTAAGTATTGCTTTATCTGCATTGAGGCAGGACAAATTTTCTATTAACTCCTGCCAATAGTAGTGCCATGAGTAGGTTCTGAATAGGCAGCAGGGCTGATGTCTCCTGCTTAGGGCTTAAGTCCTAAGGATGCCCATTGATAATTGATAATTCCTATCTGTAAACAAACATTTTGAAGCCTTTGACCGACACTGGAACTCTTCATAATCTTTCCAAACATTTCGTGTTCCCCATTGGAAGAGGATTACCTGTATAAGATGTAAGGAAACTTCTGTAAACCAGGTAACAATATTCAGATAACTCGATACCAGCCTTTTAGTGAATTTAATCAGAGAATATATGTAATGTGTGATCTGACAAGAGAACAACTAGAGCTCTGGGGAAACATGGATGCAAGTCAGGAAGACAACAGGTCCTCTAGAGGGGGATCTGAAGTGGCAGGAGGTGACAGTGCTGTCTCCATTCACGTTCTTGCTGATACTTCAGGTATGAGTAAAAACTCTCTGTGAAGCCAGGTGTGGTGGTTAGCTGTGAGGGGCTGGTATGGAGGGTTGAGGAAGGCCATAAAGGGGGATGAGAGGATGAGCAACAGCAAAACTTAACCTTATGTAGTCCTTTAAGTGTATCTTTAGTGTAGTTTATGTACGCTTTAACAGCTATCCTTACTAAGAAGAAGTATTTAAAGATGAGGGATAATAGCCGTAAGGCGTGAAGTGGTTCAAGTACTGAAGGTTGCAGACACCTCACCGATGACAGGGAAGGATCTGACAGTCAGAAGTACTCGGCACTTGGGAATATGGTTTTACTGGTGGATTTGGCAGTGCTGGGCTAACAGCTGATCTTAGAGATCGTTTCCAGCAGAGATAATTCCGTGATCCTGCGGCACCCGCAGCTCCGGACGAGTCTCGCCTCACGGATTACCGAGAGCGCCGCCAGGGGGCGCGCGGCAAGCGGCGGGGGCGGGGCCTGACCGTGCGTGGGCGGGGCCTGAGCCCTCCCTGCGCCTGCGCGCGGCGGCCCGGAAAGGCGGCCACGTCTGCCGGAAGCGATGGCGCCGCGCCGCCCGGCCCGGCCCGCGGCCCCGCGCTGAGCGCCGGCCCCTCGCGGCTCCTCCCGGGCCGTGCGGCCCCCGCGTTGGCAGGAGGTGAGGCCGGGCTGTGCTGAGCCCCCCGCGGCCCCTGAGGGGCGCCGGGCCTGGGCGGGGCGGCGGGCAGGCCGTGCTGGGGATGGGGGCAGCGGCCACTCCGAAGGTCGCCCCCGGGCGCTGGGGTGGGGGCGGCCGGCGCCGTGTGCAGCTGGAGGCCCGCGGCTGCCCGCCCTGTTGGTGCCACGGGACAGGCTGCGGGCTGCAGAGTCTCTGCGGGACAAGCTGTTCTACCTGAGCCGGGTTCGGAATTTGCAGGCCAAACGTCTAAGGCATAGGGTTTTTTTTCTCTTTGTGATACTCTGTAGCAGCTGATGGTATCAGAAACTGATGCTGTGGTCTAATTTTAATAATCTTGATTTTAAAACCTACGTTTTGCCTGTTTTCCTCAGAAAATGGTTTGGTTTATTTACATTAGTTGCCCAAACAGCAAAATGTCAAATGTGTAGAAAAAAAAAGTATTACAATAACTACAGCACTAAGAACTTAACAATTGTTTAAGTAAACAGTACATCTTGTCTTATCAGCAGCGATCTGATTTGTAATCCATCTGTCTTTTGCAGTGTATGGTCCTGAAATTTTAGTTGTACAAAGCTCATCAACAGACACTCATCATGTCTTGGCTTGCTGATCTTGCTGGAAAGGCAGAGGATCTACTCAACAGGGTTGACCAAGGAGCTGCATCAGCTCTGAGCAAAAAAGACACATCAAGCAGTGCAGTTTATGATAATAAAAACTTGGACTCTGCCAGCGACTATTCTGAAGTGCACCAGCATACTGGAGAACTGAAATACCAGACATCATCCAAAGCAGCCTACATTTCATCAGCAGCTGAAAATATTAAACACCAAAAGGCCACAATCCTAGCAGGAACAGCAAATGTTAAAACAGCACGTAGGACATCCTCAGAGGCAGCTTCTGCAGTAGAAAATGCTTCCACACCCAGAGCTGCCTCACATTTTGTGAGAAGAAAAAAGTCAGAACCTGACGATGAGTTGCTGTTTGATTTTCTCAACAGTTCAGAGAAAGAACCTAATGGAAGGATAGATTCTAAAAGGGAGAAGAGCAAGGCACCAGTTCTTCAGAATCACTCTCGGACTCCAAGCATTAGTTCTGTGTCTACCAGTACACAGAGTGCAAAAACTACTGAAGATAATTCCATCAGGAGCCAAGGCAATGGTAGTTAAATAGTATTGAACCTAGAGATACTTAAAATCCAAGTATGTCTAGGGTAAGGCTAGATAATGCATGAAACTTCATGTCACTTCATGAAACATTTGATGGTGGTAGTATGTCAAACAGATGAGGTACAGCAGGGCCTTTCACATTTTTTCATCACTGGGGTAATACTAGATACCATGCTAATTTGTCAAACTACATAATTAATACCAAAATCTTTTGTGCTCTGGATCTGCTTTGTTGCTACTGTTCACCCTGACCTCTCTGAGCTGTGGTCTACCCTTGCATCAGCCCCATGTTGTCCCCATGCAGAAGCACAGGTGCTGCTGTTTCTGTTTGGTCATGGGGCTGTTGTTGCCACGTGGGAGGGGGTGTGACTTTCACCCCTGGAGCAATGGTGTTGGCTGCTGCCCAGTGCAGCAGGTGAGGTGAGGTGTTTCCCTGTTCCTCCATGCTGGAGGGGTGAGCTGGCAAACTTGCTGGTCCTGCAGGAAGCTGGATGTGGACAGGCTGGTGTAGAGCTACAGGCATGAGAGAGCCAGAGAGATAAAGCCTCTGGGTTTGCCAGAAGTAGTTGCACGACTGCAATCTAAATCCAGAGGCCTAATGAGCCTCCAGGCCAGTCAAAAGCTGGGGCTGGGCTCAAGGTAACCACACAAAGGAGATGGTGGCTGGGAAGTGTCAGGAACTTGTGTTCTCTTATCAGGCTGTCCTCCATCCTTGTGGCTGTGCTACTTTGCTGTTACTTATTTTAGAAAATTGAAGCAAGTGGTTCTGTTATTAATAATGTAGTTAGAATACTTTGTTGTTTGTTTAGTACTTTCAGCATGTAAAGTATTGTAAATGCCAGTTTTTTTGCTTACTACATGCTTTAGACATAAAAAGGGATAATTTCCAAACATGTGAATATTTTTTCTATTTTTGAGTCCATGATTTTTAGTCAGATTTACTACTAATAATAAATAATACGGATATTTTGGACCTGGCTCTGTGGCCCTGCTGATTGGTGCTTAAGAAACATTTGTTTTGCTCAGTGTGGCTTGTTGAATTTTCTTCTGAGGTTTTTTGAGCAGACTTTGCATTGTGGAGCTGCTAAATAAGAAGGAATGCAGTTACAATACAAGATTTAAACATGCTGTTTTCCAGAGTTGATTGTATGGATATATCTGTATATTCAGCATAGAATATGTTGAAGTAGCTTATGATATATTATAATTATATTATGATATATTAGCCACAGACAAAATCAATTAACATTATACTTCATATATTGCCATGGTTATAATCTAATCTGTGCTATAAATGGCTCATTTCTTGCTTCATTAGCTTAATTTAATCTATTGAGTTTCCCAGACAAAGAAATGAGCCTAAATTATTTGGTAAGATGGAAACTGTGTAAATAAATCAAAGGAAAGATAATGATACTTCTTAGGATTACCTTAATCAGAAAAGGGCTTGAGAAAATGTGGAAGAAATCTTCCTGTCACTGCTGTCACTTGTGATGTGGTGTTGCTCAGAATTAATAGTGTGCCCCCATTCCCTGGGCTTGGGGTGTTGGCAGCTGTTGCAGTGGTGAGAAGGAAGGTGAAGCAGCTTGGATAGTGATCACAAGGGAAGTAAATAATCTTTTAACAAATTTGCTGCAGTCTTGCTTAGAATTAGTTGCAGTCTGGCCCTGTGGATTTTCAGCAGTTACTCACCTGAGACATACTAAATTCAGCAGTAATATCTTTAGATTGCTTGCTTGTTTGTTCGTTGCTTGCTCTGTCATTTTATCTTAATGTTGCTGCAAAGCTTCCAACTATCTGCATGATGGAATCAAGACTCTTGCAGTGGATTTGTAGCTTTCACAGCATTAATCAAGAATACTGGGTGTGTGCATGATGGGAAAAGGCTGTTGGTTCCTCCTTCCCTCCAGGGGACTGTTGTTCAGAAAACCACTAGGAGTTCTTTTATTGTTCCCTCTTTTAAAATAAAATTGGCATTGGCAAAATCTGAATGGAAACCCAGAATGAGTTTGTACTAAAAATTCCTGCAGTTAGTTTCAGGTATATTTAGTGTTTTCTGTTACTCTTCAGCTTCTTAGGACTTCTCTGAGCAGCAAAGTCATGAATAGAGTGTTAATGTTTTGAAATCTAGTGTTGCCATTTATGTAATGAGAAATTTTATAACTTCTACATCTTGTCTTGCAGTATTAACAAAAACACTGCATAATGCATGTAAATACTCCTGTTTTGTGCAATCCCTTATGAGAAGCAGCTCCATATTCCATTTCAGCATAAACTATTTGGATTTATTATCATTGTTGTTCCTTAACCATTGATGGAGACCATGGGACTACAGTTTGTAGAAAGGCAGTTTACAAACACACACATTTGTTCTAAGATGCATCTTTCTGTACAGAAACTCCAGACAGCTCAGACTCTGGCCTGGGAGCACAAGGGAATGGCCTGAAGGATTCATCACCAAGTGCAGTAACCAACCCCAGCCTTCCAGCTGATGATGATTCCAAATCACATGAGCTTTCCAATCTTCGCCTGGAGAACCAGCTGCTGCGAAATGAAGTTCAGTCTTTGAATCAAGAAGTAGCTTCATTAATACAGAGGTCCAAAGAAACACAAGAAGGTACTTCAGCTATAACATCAGTAAAATGCTAGTGAACTAGGAAACAATGCTCTGTACATTTATAATAAAAACTCTCCAGCTACATTTGCATGTGTGACTTCCCATGTAATGAGATGGGAGAAATTAAAAGGCTTGTTCAGCTGCAAAGATGAAACAAATGTTGATTGAAATGATGCATTTAAACTAGTTACAAAGCTTACATCTTAATAAAAAATGGTCAGCAAATACCATGTTCAATATACTTTTCCTGCATTTTAATGGCTTTTGCAAAATAAATATTTTTAAATGAGCAAATTCCTTTGAATACTTCAAACTGACTGCTCTCTGGCTATAGTAGACTACAGTCTCTGATGCCTAGAAAAATACAAGTTAGTATTTTTAATATGGCATCACTGGCTTTTTCAAAGCCAAGTGACATGACAAATGTAAAAAAATGTGAGTACAAATTAAATGATAAAACAGAGCAAACTCCTGGTGTTAGGCATAAAATTGAGGTGCCACATTTTTTTTCACAGTAATTGCATAAACCAGATAATTTTAGTATCCAGTGAAGTTTAATGTGTGGTGTTAGATTAAAAACAGTTTCTAAGTATTCAGACATTATTCACGACTGGTGTATTTTTCTATTGCTTTTTTATGTGACAATGAACTCAAACTGAATTAGATTCTTTATGCAAACATTTCTTTTGGTACAGGGATAGTTGACAGTAGGCATTGCAGGGGATGGGGCAGGTGTAATCGGTCATCTGCAGTGTGACTCAGAAGGAAATGTCTATTTTGAAATCACCTCCAAAATTTTCTGGGTTGTGCTTTGACAGCCAATCTGGCATTTGCTACTGGTAGCTCATAAATTTTCAGTTTTACTTCAACTTGGTTGTATTTAATTTTTTCTTTAAGAAATGTCATAGGTGCATCCTGACTGCTTACAGGATCTTGCAATATCTTTTGTAAACTTCAAGGAAACTTGTTATTTTGCAGAACTGAACAAATCCCGGGAGAAGGTGGAGAAGTGGAATGTTGACCATTCAAAGAGTGACAGGATGGTTAGAGAACTTCAGGCTCGAGTGGATGATCTGACAGAAGCTGTTGGTGCCAAAGATTCCCAGCTGGCTGTGCTGAAAGTACGTTTGCAAGAAGCTGATCAGCTCCTAAGTGCTCGGACAGAAGCCTTGGAAGCACTGCAGAGTGAAAAGTCACGGTACTTCATCATTTCATGCTTTGGAATTCTGCAAATAGTTATGAGTTTGAAAAAATCAAGATCGATAATTTAGTCTTCAAAAAGATAATAAACTAATGAGGAAAGATTTGAAATACAAGGATGAAAGCTTGCATTAAAATGCTCTGTCATAGTGGGCAGAGTAGCAGGATAAATGAGTATTAAATAGGGCATCCCTTGGCATCTGATTATTGAAATCCATTTTGTGCAAAGTATTTACATTTGTGTCAGAGGCATGAAGCTGAAAGTTACAGCAGTTTTTTTTCCTTGACAAATGGACTTGGTTATTCACAAATATAATGATTTTTCTGAACTTACCTTGCTGCTGGGATGTGGATACTCTAGAACACAGGCCAAGGAGGAGAAGTGTGAGTCAGTAACCCCAGGCCTCACACAGTCTGTATGCAGCAATCTAATGGACAAATTTTCAAAGCTGGTCTGGAAGCCAGGAGGTTATATTTCTACACAAAAAAAAAAAAAAAAAATCATGCTAGCTTGCTTCTTTCCAGTTAATGTGTTTCTCTTTTTCAGGATAATACAAGACCACAGTGAAGGAAGCAGTTTACAAAATCAAGCTCTTCAAACTCTCCAGGAGAGGCTGCGTGATGCAGACTCTGCACTCAAGCGAGAGCAAGCAAGTTACAAACAAATGCAGGTTAGACATGAAGAGTAAGGAAGACTTTAAGACTCTGCTTTTGAGACCAGATCCATGAGGTTCCATGTGCTTTTTCCTCCCTTTGACTTCAGTTTCTCTTCAGGGTATTAATTGCTTGGAAGAATGTGCTGTCTGCTGCACTAAATACCCTTGAGATGCTAGTTTATTTCTTACATGTTATTTTGAAAGCTTCATAAGTAAAAATTTTTGATGATTAACGTTGACAACTTTTACTGGTTTGTTTTTTTTTCCATGCTAACTTTAATGTTAATGCATGTTTTAAAAGTCAGTAATCAGTTTCATTTTCCATGGTGTATTGTTACACAATTTTACTGTGAGATCTTAAGATGAAAGATCACTTCTGTGGTAAAGGTGTGAGTACATTATTAGTAGAGATTGTTTTCTACACTTAATTTGGCCTTTGTTATACATAATAACATCTCTAAAAGTCTTTATCAGTGTCTGTTTTGGATTTTTTACAGTACTTCCAAATCTATCATACTACAATTGATAATATTTTTTGAGGGGCAAACTTGCTTTTTGTTTGCTGAATAAATTGAATAACAGGAAGATTGTTATTCCCTCACTGTTTGTGGTGAGGGAAAGAAAAGCATATCCTTACTTGGATTATATACCAGTTGCTTAAGCAAGCAGAGTTTCTTTCCACATAGCTGTAACATGTCTTTAAGTTGGAGGTGGTAGATAGGAGGTGGTGTGCTCTGTGTAGGTGCTTTTAAACTTTCTTTTTTCCTTCCTAGGTTAAAGTTGAGACTGTGTTTAAACACAAAGTATTGTTTCTTTATTGCTAATAGAATGAGTTTGCAGCTCGTCTAAGTAAAGTGGAAGCAGAACGTCAGAACCTGGCAGAAGGGATAACTGTAGCAGAGAGAAAATATTTAGATGAAAAGAGGCGAGCTGATGAGCTTCAGCAGCAAGTCAAAGTAACTAAAAGCCACCTAGAATCTGCAAAACAGGAACTGACAGACTATAAACAGAAAGCTACTCGCATTCTCCAAGTAAGCATTGCTGGGAAGAAATACAGTGTGATTTGTGTGCTTTAACTGTTTTAAGGTGTTATGCTTCAAATAATCTAGCTTGTGGTATTTTTGTCATTGGATCTGTAATGTGTTCTGGGGCATATCTGTAATGATACATATATAGAGCAGCTACCAGTCTGCCTTTTGGAAACTTGAGTTTATAGATGAAGTTATGGAATTGAAATGAGTGTTTAGGTCCTGAACCTGAAAAAAAATCCAAGTGAACCGTTGCACTTCTTGTGCAATATCTGTCAGTATATTCCACATTCAAGAGTCCAGATAATTAAGTATATGAAATCTACAATTTGTTCCATATCCAGTATTCCTGATTCAATAATATTGCTCTGTTCTGCTTGAGGCTGAAACATAGCATAGAATGGATACTTAACATGTAACCAGAGAATATTTTTCCATGTCCTGAAAGGTTGCTTGTGATTAATGTTGTATGAACAGTGGCAAAATCAGGTATTTTGTGCTGAGTTCTGCACTATGTAAATTGTCAAAGATACCATGTCCAGATGTGGTTGGTTTGAGTCTTGTTTATAAATGTCAGCAAGATGTTGAAGATAGAGATCTCTTTTTAGAATAGTTATTTTAGTTCAAATGTTCAAGGACAGTTTTTTAATCATTTTGATAAATATGAAAAGCCTAAAATCACAAGTCAGTATTGAGATAACACTAGATTGACTCTGAATAACATGGCTTATCCACTTTCTTGGAAGAGTTATCACTGTATTTGGTTCTAGATTTTGTTGGCAGGAGAAAAAGGGGGTCAGTTTTGTCTATAGTGTCTGTTGGTGTGCATCTTGTCTGTTTCAGTACTAAGAGGACCAAAATTGTGTTATCTGTGACAAGTTTAATGTTCTAGGCACTTGTAAACAGCAAAGCTGTACTCTTCTACAGATTGCACAGGCTTTCAATAAAATTATTCTTATGGCACACAGGAAATCAGAAAGATTATCAATACGGAAGCATTTTCATTTTCAAATGTGTAGGGGCATTATTGGATAAAAGAACAGAAAAACCAGTCATTATAGCATATTCTAGTTGAGCACGTGTTCAGTACTGCTGTTAATAATGTATTGACTTATTTTTTCAGTCTAAAGAAAAGTTGATAAACAGCTTAAAAGAAGGCTCTGGTATTGAAGGCCTGGATAGCAATACAGCAAGCACAGTGGAACTGGAGGAACTGAGACATGAGCGAGACACTCAGAGAGAAGAAATACAAAAACTAATGGGGCAGATACAGCAGATGAGAACTGAGCTGCAGGTAGCTGTGCCTATGTACACCTGTATTTGCAGTTAGCTGCAACAAAGGACTGTTCCCTTGTATACTGTGGGTCTGTTGTTTCTAGAATTTATTACCTTACTTCTCTCTTCCCTCATTACTGTGTACTCCTTTTGAGGGAAGCATTTCTTTCTTAACAATCATAGTGATTTCTCTAGCCATCATCTATATTCTTTTCTGCAATAGCTACTAATCCTTGAAGCACTATAATCCAATCCATCTGCTGGCATAATGGGCTCAGCACAGCAGCTGCACGCAAGCCCATTTTACAAAGTTTTAACCTGTAGACAGTAGAAAGGAAGAACCAGAGGCTTTTCTTTTTCACAAAATGCATTTATTTTATTATTGTGTTACTAAAAATTTTCTGTATAAAATGATCAAATGTGATTTATCCAATACACCCACACCTTCCTTTTCCTTTGAAAAAGTATTGCACATACTACTTTTTTTGCTGTTACCTATGACAGGTTTACAATAATGTCTGAATGTTAGTGAAATGGTAATATTTGTGTTTATTTCAGGACATGGAGACACAGCAGGTAAGCGAGGCTGAGTCAGTGAGAGAGCAGCTTCAAGACCTACAAGAGCAGATATCAGCACATAAAATGGCCAAGCAAGAGACAGAAGCTGAACTAGAACGGCAAAAACAGGTAAGGAATTCTGGAGAGCTGCATCTCTTTTTAGGTCCCATGTGGTGCCATCAGCAAAGCATTTGGCTTAATGAGAGGATATTTGGATACTTGGGCAGTGTTTGATTAATTTTTTGTCTAGTACTCCAAAGAAATCACCAAAAGCTTGGTGAATGTCACTAGGCCAAGGAAAGTGCAGTCAGGACCAAACAATGGTAGGGGCCTTCTGGATACTGCTGATGAACAGAGATCCCACTGAATAAACAGGGCCCTAAGGAAGGGCACAGGATTGATCGGGATCTTGAGTTTTATTCAGCAGGGCAATAATCAAATGACAGGGATATAGTAACAAGTGTCACATTTTTTATGCCAAAAACCCCTAATACTGAAGCTTCCTCTGCTCAATTAATACATAAGTTGTAGCTTATAAAACCATGTCATAGTAGTACCAATTTAGAGGCAATTTATTTAATCAATTTGTTACTCACTTCTGAATCTAATTGTCATTACTTCTAAACTGCTCTAGTAGACAAATTGCTGATAAAATTATGTTAAATGAATTCTGTCAAATTGTGTCATCTTTTTAGCAAATTCTGCCTTGATTTAAGAAGTTCTGTGCTATAAAGAGAGTGGGGGGGAAAAAGGCAAACTCGTATTTCATGCAAATTAACTTACTATGCAGTACAAATTGGACAAATATTTTGCACCCTGTTAAAAATTTTCCTTGTAACAAAAAGCTCATGTAAAGAGAATTAATAGCAAAGAAAGCACGAGTGCTCTGTATCTGCTAGGAACAATTTATCTTGTAGGATTATCTATCCTTTCAGAAATTACATTTTAATGGGATGCTCGCAGCTTGAACTAATTAAAAGGCAGAAGTCGAGGTCTGCTCTTGATGGGTAGCTGATGTTTATTATGTCAAAGCAGATGGTAGATTGTATTTTGTTACTCCTGCCCTTCTGAGGAATATGCTTTAAGTCAATAGAAAGAATGAGGTGAATTTTAAAAAGCATCAGTTATTGCAGAAATTGAAGTCTTCCTTTTAAGGACACGCATTTTACATGTGCTTTTAACATAATTGCTCTTGTTGATACTTAATATAATTATGGTCAGTTCTGTCTGGGAGTTGCTTTAACTATTGTCATAAGGTTTCAGAAAATGAAGACAGAAAATAAGTAGAGGTACTATTTTTTGTACATCTGATGGTTCAAAGGGAGAACAGGGTTATCTGTTTTCTGTAGCAGCTGACAGCTGAAGTGATAGTGGTTTGAAGGTTGCCTTAATTTAAAAGATAAGCTTGACAGGTCTGTAAGTGGGAGCTAAAATAGCCACTAAATCAAGGGAGTAACAAAACTTACAGTTAAATTTACTCTTCAGTATTTTTTTTTTACTAATATTCCTCCTTTCACATCTGCTATGTTAATTTGTCCTAAACTTTGGAGGAAGATGTATGTCATACAGAATTATAGATAGCTATGCCAAGGGTTTTCAAACATGTTTAAAGTATGGTATTTTTAATTAATGAGTTTATTTTAGTAATACAAATACCCCCTAAGTATTTTGTAATTGTTACATTATTGACATAGTTTTAAGACAGCACTACAACAAATGGTAAAAGTCTAAGGAAGATAAAAATGTCCAAGAGAAATTGTGTGACTCCTAGTAAACTAGTCTGGATTGATATTTATATTAGGGCAGTCTCCACTGGCCATATATGTTGTGACTTGATACTCAGCTCTCTCTATCCCCATACTCCCCATCCTAGCCAGACATGTAACTAAGGTAATATTTCAGTTTGTATTTGGTTGCAGCACATTGCTTTCTTGTGTTGTGAAACTCTAGGTAACTAGAGTTTGTCTCTCAAAATACATATATGTATAATATCTGTTATGTGTAATTGTGATAAATTTTATAGGAACTACATTATACTGAAGAGGAATTGTATCGAACAAAGAATACTTTGCAAAGCAGAATAAAAGACAGAGAGGAGGAAATTCAGAAGCTCAGAAATCAGGTGTGTATAGAAAAATAATTTTGTCACCTTCAGCTATGAAAACAGTGATAGGAGCTACTCATTTGACTGAACTATCCTAAAAATCCTGTAAGCATTCTACTAGTGAGGTACAGTGTACTTGTTTTCAATAGAGAGTAGAGTTTTGAAAGTAGGGAACCATGTAAATAGTTTGTATTTTTTTGTATATATAATATACAATTTAATACTTCTGTAGCTGTGTGTGCTTTTGTATAAGGGGGGGGAATCAACCACTTTCCCAACTAGACCTGGTGGGGGGTGTTGGATCAACATTCTTCTCTTTGCAAACTTAAAAACCCATTGGAGTTTGATTAGGTCGTTATAAATTCTGCCAAGATCCTTGTAACTGTTCAGAGAACCTAAGTTATATCCTGCAGACTCAGTGATCCATGTGGCCCACTGCTCTGTCTTGGCCAGTGGCAGTAGGGGCCAGCATGTGAGCCTGGGCACTCCTTCACTCCTGTGCACCTGTTCAACATCAGCAGTTGAATTAGGGTTAAAGTGTTTCAGTCTTGACTCAGTTCTACTGCTGTGTTGATGGACCTGTTTCCTTTGTATCAGTGTATCAGTCTCCTCATACTTGTGAGCCCCCTCAGCCTCCTTGAGCAACATGAAGAAAAGCAGGCTGTCTGGGGAGAAATTGGTAGTCTGGATTCAGATGTGGTCAGCTGAGCAGTTAGAATGTCAGGATTTGGAAATGGTTGTGATGTGATACAGATTTCTTGGGCAAGTTGGCAAATGAAGTAGTGCTAAATAACTTGTCTGGTTACAGGCACCTAATTTGTGTTTTGGGTATCTGTAATTCCCGATCAATCTTAATTAATGAAGCTACATCTTTGTGGAATATGATGCCACAAAGTGGCTGAAGTCCAAGACTGTAGTGAATAGATGAGCTCTTGCACAGATGGCAGATCTGGTGATTCCCATTTGCTTGAAATATTTTCTGCAAATTGAATTACATCATCCATGTCAAATGTGAGGTCCATTTGCTGGCCTTGCAGTTTCAATTAGTACAATCACATTTTTTGCCTTGGTGCTTCTCAGTTCTTCTGCAACACATCCTGCATTTTCACCATTTCATTCATGTTTTCCTGTAAAATGGTGCTTGAAAACTTTTTTGCATATTCACTAAATTGAAAGTATGGTAGCCAAGCTGGATTGGTGTGCTATTGATTGCTGTTTAAACTTGTCTCTGAGGCACAGCATCGATGTTGTGATCAAATTTAGGCTTATACAGAAACTTTCATATGATTATAGGTGGAAAACAGAAAGATACATTTTGACATAGAGTTTCTTGGGTAATGTAAACAGTTAACAACTATTGAAATTAAGTTTCCTCTTTATTGCACTCACCAGTGATAGTTTTGATTACATTATCCTGTAAAAACTCTGCAGTGGAGTAACTTGGTTCTTGAAGGCTTAGGTTGTAATAGAGCATTGTCTTATGTCAGTTGATCAGAGATTGAATTTAGAATGATTTTTTTTTTCTTTGCTTTTTTTTAGCTCACAAACAAGACTCTAAGCAGTAGCAGTCAGACAGAATTAGAAAATCGGCTTCATCAGCTGACAGAAACATTAATTCAGAAGCAAACCATGTTAGAGAGCCTGAGCACAGAGAAAAACTCACTTGTGTACCAGCTGGAAAGGCTCGAGCAGCAGCTGAAGGCTGTCCAAGGCACAAGTGCTAATGGACCTTCCATTAACATGGCAGGCATTGATGGTGCTGAAGGTAAATAAGGAAATTCTTGAAACTCTTGTCTTTTCTGCAGTCCAGGCTTTTTTGTTTCCTAATGCCTTTCCCTGAAAGCCTGAGTTTGTAAGGAAAAATAAATGCTGAAAATAGGCTGCTAGGTCTAGAGACCTTCTCTACAGCAGCCAGTATCATAAAAAATAGTTAACTAGAGCTTCTTTTTTTGTGAACAAATTACTTCAGTAAATTTAAGAAAGCAAATTTAGTCTTTAATTCTCAATGCTATGGCAGTATTGGAACAATTTGTCACAGGAGCAAATAAACTTGTATTTTGGGGTTTAAACTGAATATTAGAAGCAGGATTGAAGTCTTCTTTTGCAGAAAGGGTTTGAGAGGGGAATAAGAATGGAATACATCCTTTTGAGAATTGCTCTGGTTGACATTAATTTCTTTCTTGCTTTCTGTTTTTCTTGAAAAGCATCTTAAAATATAATGGTTCTGATGAGGTTGGTTTGTCAGTCCTGTATCTCTGGGATAACCTCATCAGTTGATCCATGGTGTTGGGATATTGCTTTTCAGAGTCATAGTTTGTAATTTTGTATATATGTAAAGTAACTTTAAAAGCAAGGGACAATCACCGAGAGGTGTGAAACAACAGTCCAGATATTTTCTCTGCTTATCAAAGCAAGAGTTGTTTGTAAGTAACTTCAGAAAGCTGAAGTTTAGTTACACAAAAGTAACATTTTTAAATCTTTATTTTAAAAGAAGTTGATACACGGTAAAAATGTAAATAAAGTAAAATGTCAAATGTACAAGTTAGTGTCAGAAATACTAATCAAAGTTTCACTGTATGAAAGTAAAAAAACCATTTGAGAGACTGTGCCAGTATCAAGCCCATCATTTTATACACTTAATAATAGTTATTGTGACGTGATGGAATTGAATATCAAGATACCCATTTAGTAAATTAGTAAGCTTTAAAATTATACTGAGTTGGAGTTTGACTTGATTGCAAGTTTATCAAGAATTGGCGACAGCACAATCATACTGATCAGTATTTGTATATTGTTTATACATGCCTATTCTGTGGTATCAGTTGGTTCCATTTAAGGCAGGCTCGTGTCCTGTTTTTCCCTCGAGCAGGCGCCCGGCTGCGCAGTGTCCCCGTGCTGTTCGGCGGCGCCGAGAGCAGCGCGGCCGGCGTGTACGGGAGGGTGCGCAGAGCTGCCAGCACCATCGACCACTTCAGGTGAGGCTGCTGCCATCCTCCTACTTGTGCTTCCCTGTCATATTCATACTCTTAAGCTTTTGCAGATTACTGTCACTTAGTTGAGTGAAGCTCTTACAGATTTTGATGCAAGAAGTTCCCTACGTTATAAACAAATGTCTAACCAAATTCATTATCGTCTTCTACATTTTTTACTTTCAGAGGTTTTGACTGTGTTTATGATAAACACTCTTAAGTGTATTATTAGGGAGTATCAATTGTACTCTTTCAGTCCTGATGAAGACAAGATTCTGCCTTCTAAGCCAATGCAGCTGTTTACCTTGGAAGATAATCTGTTTAAGAAATTAGTAAATTAAAATCACTCTGGATCCAGCAATAAATTTGCTTCAATCCCTTTCTGAGAAGTTAGGTGAATTGACAAAGGTCTGCCTTAAAACTAGAAACAAACACCAACAGAAAACAAAATTTGGTAATCCTTCTTAGTCCTTTGAAAGCAAGATACCTTGGTAGAAAGTCCTTTGTGCTTCCATGGTACTAGAATTTCATTGTGAAAGGATTTCTATGATTGGGAAAAAATTAAGAGGGCATGTTTTGTAATCTGAATTTTCTCACCCCACTTAATGTTTTGAGTACATGAAGTAAAATTCAAGACAACAACAAAGCCTTGTATGTATCTGAGAAAATTCAAGACAGATACAAAGCCATGATGTTTGAGTTTGTGGTGGATGGGATGAGTGGAACAGGAATTTATTGCTCAGTGTTGAATTGTGTGTTTTGTTTTCTCTTGCTGCCTGTGTAGCATTCGGCTGGGAATCTTTCTGAGGCGATACCCCATAGCAAGAGTCTTTGTAATCATCTACATGGTGAGTCAGCTTGCATTCAAGAAAGGTTTCTATAGCCAGTTTATATGCCAGCATGTCTTAAATGGCAAGATTGATGTTCAAAAGGCTATAATTAACTACTCAATATGGGTTTTTGGAAAGTGGACCAAATAATACTTACACAATGGCATTTTGGAGTCATGTTGCTTGTTTCCAGTTTTCCCCAGAAATTCTTAGTATAGCAGTCTTAAAGACACTTATGTAACTACCATTCAAAGGCCTGTGAAAGTAGATTTCTAGTGGTAAAATATGGACTAATAGTGACCAGTTGCCAAGGTTAATCTGCCACACCTGTATTCACTGCATTTAGGAAAATAACATTTTTAGAGCTTTTGTAATATTTGACTCTCTATTTTGATTTTTTTTCAGTGGCTAATGATTACTCTTCTCCAGTAGCTGAAAAAGTAGCAAGACAGGTTTTCCTTGGTAGACTTAAATAGTAGAAAATTGCTTGCCCACATTGGGAAAACTGTCAGGCTGTCAATTGCTAGAAGTGAAATGCCTCCCTTATCCACTGGAGGGCAGGTGCCTGAGATCAACCTGTGGAAGGCAAGCTTTGTAAAAACCCCTGAAGACTTCTGCTGCTCAAGCTGCAATCTGAAGGGAAACTTGATGGTGGCTCTATAGGAGCTGGGCAGTCAGTGTCAGTTATCCCTTTTCACCTCAAACCTTGACTATGACTAGTATAACTTGAATATTTTAAAATACT
Organism: Erithacus rubecula; assembly: GCF_903797595.1. Lineage (NCBI taxonomy): Eukaryota > Metazoa > Chordata > Aves > Passeriformes > Muscicapidae > Erithacus > Erithacus rubecula. The sequence goes on from NC_136688.1 coordinate 45,432,041, forward strand.
TTTTAAAAAAATAAATGTGGGTTATGTATTCCTTTTTGTACTCCTGGCAGCTTCTATTCTAATTGGACAATTTCAGCCAAATGTAAGTGAGAATTAACATTCCTACAGAATTCATAAAAATGCCTCAAATCAGTGCCTGTGGTAGGGAAAAGGAAATCAGGGCTTGGCTGGTTTACAGTGGTGTCAGCCAGTTGGCACAGGAGTAGTGGCTTACCAGTCACTCAAGGCACATCACAATGTGCTGGCTGGGGACTGGATATCAGAGGGAGCAGCTGAAGTCACTGTGGCCTGGAGGAAAAGAGAAACCAGACAACACAAATCTGTAGGAAAACAGGCTGCTTTATTTCTGATTCTTCAGTAAAGTCATTAGTTTTCTGTAAATAGCTTCTTCAGAATCTGATCTAGCATTTCATTGTTCAAATGACAATTATTTTTTTACAAGTATCTGATTAACAGAAAAAATATTTTAATCAAAATATTTCTACAAAAGTTTTATCAGCTCTCATTGAGAGCTCTCCTGTTTACTGCTGCTGTGGATGGTGATTGCCAATGCTAAATTTATTTCTTTTCTTTTCTCAGGCATTGCTTCATCTCTGGGTTATGATTGTTCTCCTTACCTACACCCCAGAGCATCATGACAGTCCCAGTGGCAGGTAGACTGAGACAGGACCATGTGCTGTGCTAATATAATGTGGACTGGCAATGCCTGTGAATTATCAGTCCTGAAACATCAGCAAACTTTTCCTCATGGTGTTTCAGAAGGATGAAAACCATCATGCCTGATTTATCACTACCTTTCAAGTACATGTGTAATACTATGTAGCTTTTTCAATTTACCTAAAAGAGCATCACTTACCTGGAGAAATGAAGCTGTTAAGCTAAGCTCTGATTAGCCCTTACATTTTATGTAAACCTTCTGATGGTTAGAGTGAGAGATAAGGCTTGTTCTGCAGAGAAGTGCAAGGCTTTCTGAAGTTGCAGATATATATGGTATAAATTATTTTAGGTCATACTGGATGTGGGCTATAGTCAGGTAATAAACTGTATTTAGCATTTTAAATAAACTTCTTGCTGGTTTCTTTCAGTCTGCTTTTGCACTTCTGTTTTTAACTTTGTACATAATAGGCTTTTCCTTAACACTGACTGGAAAAAGGACAATGGAATGGTGCAATATATTTTTGTAAATAAGTTTAAGAATAAAATATTATGCATTCTTCTTAGCTTTGTACTTTTAGTGCAATAGATGTATCTTTCCTACCAACTGAATAGTGGGGCTGCCTATTAAAAGGCTGGTATTTTAGCTTTATTAGAGAAAGATGATTTTTGAGAAGGAAGGTTTAAACTGTTGAGAAGTGATGGTGTTTCTTTCTGCACTTGAAATTTGTATATTTTAACTGCATTTTCTTATACCTCTCTCATTAGTACATGTCTTAATCAAATCTTCTTGAAACATTTATTTTCTAAAGCTTTGGATACTTAATTAAAACTATTTCTATATGAAATCTATCAAAACATTAAAGATTTCTCATGTCTAAACACTCACCAAATATACTGATAAGCAAACCTCATCAAATATTTATAGTAAAACCCAAAATGCAAACTTACTGTAGAAGTTCAGTTGTCAGATTGTGTCATTCTGTAATTATGAATTATCAATAGACAATCACACAAGTCACTTTCTTTCCTTAAGCAATTTCTTGGGTTTTTTTGTGTGATGCTCACAGCTGAGTAATGAAAAGATGACTGCAAGCAATTTGTCACTCTTGCTCTTAAGGATGTGGTTCAGTTTTCATGTGGCTTGAACACACAGCATTTGGTCCTGGCTTCTATGGAAATGTTACAGTGGACAAATGACTGTATTGCTGCTCTGATTCAGATCTTGCAGAGAAAACTAAAATGTTTGGATAAACTGAGTAATAAAAGAGCATTTGTTCTAAGTTGTGTCTGCTCTCTATCACATTTGTTGCATTTTGCCTAATTCCTGTTTTCAATTCTGGTACTAAAGCCGTGTTTGAACCCCAGGGGGAGCTGATTGGTATGGAAGGAGATCAAATAAAGGACCTTTGCACACTCATTTTCTGCACACATACAGTTTTTTTATTTAAACACTTCCAAAACACTGAATCTGTGGATATTTCAGTATTATGTTGTATTATTAGTGGTATAAACACCTTTATACCTAAACAGCTTTATATCTATTCTTATTTCCTTTTCTCTTTTGATTTCCTTTTTTTTTTGTGTGTGTGTGTGTGTGTGTGTGGTTTTGGTTGGTTTGGTTTGGAGGGAGGTTGGTGGTTTTTTGGGGTTTTGTTTTGGTTTTTGTTTGTTTTGATGTGAAGGTATTCTAAGTGCTAAGTCTCTTCTATCAAACTACTGGCCAGTTAAACTACTCCCACTTCAGTGACCAGACTGTCACTTTAGGGGTTTTGAAATATCTTGCAAATACTGGCCCTATCTTTCCATGCTCTGTAGCCTAGCCCTGGATATAAATGGTCATCATAACTCACAGAAAATGGGAATGCCATTACCCAGCTGCAGAGGGAGGTGGGGATGGGTGGCAAGAGCCAAACTGCTCTTTCCCTGATACTGTGCAGCCTAGAAAAGGCCTGCTTGTTTCAGACTGCTCATCTTGGTGCATGTTGAGTTAGGCAGATGTACCTAGAGACAGATTTGGGTTTCTGTGAAAGAGGGCTTTGTGTGCATCCTCATAAGGCCTCATGTGACACCAAACTCCCTTTGGCACCTTGGTTTGCTGATACCTGATCTGTGCTTTGTTTGCTGTGCCAGGTCAGCCACATGTATACTAAGACCCTGTGCAAAGGAAGTGACTATTGCTTGATTGCAGATAGCATTAACAAGGGGGAAACCAGAATTGGATGGTAATGAATCTGCTAATTTCTCATCAATATAGATGAGAGACATATTGCTTTACCAGAGAGAATGGCTTTCTCTGCTGAACAGATATTTAGCTATGAAACTGTAAGAGTAATACAAATAATTCATCAGAATTTCATGTGCTTTCATTTGTATATTATCTTCCTGCCCTACAGCTTGAGTTTGAAAGCCTTGGAAACAGACAGACAGATGTCAGCAAACCAGAAATTGTGACAGATTAATAGCAAGTCCCAAAATTATCTGCATTATTCTAACAGGCATCCATGTGCATACACTCACATAAATAATCCTCTTAGATACAGTTTCCTTTCAGAAATGCATTCACTAATTTAATCTCTATTTTAGGATACTCCATTTTGGGCTGGTGGCAAAACTGGATCCCACCACTGCATTCCACAAATAGTGGACTGATCTTTTGAGTTCTCCCTACCTAATGTTGCTTCTGGTCAATACTGCTTGAATTAAATGCTGTTCATCAAGGAAGTACTGCAACCTGTTTGGAGAAAGTATCTGATACTCCAGGCAGCTCAAGGAACTGGAGACTGGCTCTGAGGCATAAGTCAGTCAAGATATGCAAAAAGATTGAGCTGGGAACACAAAGACACTTTTACAAGTTGGAGGGGGAAAATAAAAATTGCTGATTTGTGATTACAAGCATTTGCTAGTAATAAGGTTAAAAGCCTGATAGCTCAAATATCATGCAAGAGACTTATTGTGAAAGAGTAAAAGATAATAAATGAGAAGCAATAGCCTTTTTGTGCTATTGCTTAGGCTTTTCTAGTCAAGAATTAGGAGCATGAATGAGTGTTTTGTCTAAAACTGACATTTCCTATGCTGCATTTTAACTTTTCTTCAGGCAGATGTTGCATGTGCAGGTTTTCATGTTTGCATATTCTGTTCAAATCAGGCAAATTACAAAAAGAGTATTTTGAGTCCACATTCTTTGAGGAGAAACTGGAGGAGGACACTACTAAGCAAAAGTCTGAGCTCTGTCACAGTGAAGGGAGGGCTCCAGATGTTCTGCAAAACCAAGCATGTGTGTTTGGTAAAGGTCTGTGGTAAGAAATGGATGTTCTTATTTGCTGATAGGCAAAGCTAAAATTAATCAACTGCAGCAAAATAACTGATAGGGTACAGAAAAGATCTCAACTTAGTGGAGAGTGAATATTGATTTTTTTCCCATGGAAAAGGAGCCTGTTTTGGCATTCATTGTATAAAGAAACATTATCAAAACACTTTCTACAGCTTAGTGCTAAAATACTTGATGTGTTTTCTCAATAGCTTTTAAAAAAATAACACCTTAACACCAGTGTCCAGTAACCTGGAATGGATGTAGTCTGCATGTGCAAATTCAAGCAGTAATTGTCCTAAATTGCTCCATTTTAAAAATTAGGAACCTTGTTGAAAACATTTGTGTTGATATCTTTAGCAACAAGAAAACAATTCACAATTAGTGTTTAATTTTAAATTAGTGTTTAATTAGAGAACACATTCTGCTGAATGAGACATGGGATTGCCATTTTTCTGCCCATGCTGATGGTTAGTAGCTGGACAAGATCCCTGCCCATGAATGTCCATCTCCACCACAGCCTTCCAGTTTCCCTCCTGCTGCAACAGCTGGGGAGGCTGCACATGCAGCAGATGAAACAAAGAGCAGAAAGTGGTATTCCCCCAGCTGTTCATGCTGATGTTCAAAGCTTCCCTCCAACAAGAAAGGTAGCTTAGCTTCAGTTGCCTGTTGGTGTCTGCCAAGTGGATATGCAGATTGAGACATTCCCAAGTGGGATCTCCTAAAAACATGTTAATGCACCTGAAGGTGAGAGTCTGGATTTGTTTTGCAAAACCTTGATTCTTCTGGGCCCTATTATCCTAGTGGACCATGACTTTGACCTCTATGGGACACTCAGCTGGCCACAAACTGTTGACACACAAACTTTGGTAGCCCTTGGTTTGCAGAGATGTGTGTGCCCCTCTCTTCAGGGCTGCTGGGAGGCTGTAGCTCCATGGCCCTGGCCTCATGGAGCCTGCCAGGGACCCCATCTGCAGCCACAGAGAGGGAACATTGCCTCGTGCCAGGAATGGGATGTCACAGACCGGGACACACCTGGTTGCTCCATGATGTGTGTGGCCATAACACCTCACCTTGTCTGGGGTTTCTCACTGCATATGGCATTTTTGCAGGAGAGAAATAGGGGAAGTTGTCCAAAATTCTGCTTCCAAGCCAACACAGGAGCAGGTTTGCCTGTGGTGAAGGTGGGAGTGTGCTGCCTCAGCTACCAAGCCAGACACAGCTGGGGACTGTCTACAGGCCAAAAATCCTGTGTCTGCCTGGGGGTATCAGGGAGGGAGAAAAGGTCATCCAAGGACTGGGGGCCTGGCTTTGCAGCCAGAACAGACCTTTCCAGAGGCATAAAGCAGAGTGGTGTGATCACCTGTATCAGCTACATATGACTATTTATCATTAATCCAAGGTTATTGAAAGCACTGGTTTCAAACCCCTGCACCTGCTGCTTCCCAAGGGTTCACACAGATATCAATTATGCAACAAAAGACTTTAATAAAAGCAAGCAGTGCAGCTGCTGCTTTGTGGGGCTGTGTCTTCCTGCCTTGGGCTGGGTACCCAGCCAGCCATGAGCCCCATCACAGCCACCAACAGGAAGAGTAGCCCTGCCCTGGCTCTGCCACCTGCAGCAGGGTGGAGGCAGTGGGATGAGATGGGGCACCCACTCAGAAACATTAAAATAAAATACCTGTCTTTAAGTCTTAACCATTTTCCTCTCCTTTTCTTCACAAGTTACCTGGCCTGTAGCTGCAAGGCCCCACATCACTCCAACTCCTCCCTTATGACAGGAAGACACTGCTCCATTTTGCCTCTATGATGGGTTCAGGTCAGCAGCAGCATGGCACATTTCCCCCCCTAGACTGTGTGAAGAAAAGCAGAGGGTGCTGTTTGCAGCATCCTTGTTTACCTGTGGAAACTGAATTTCCATCCACCTGGGCTCTGGAAGGAGGAAACCCCTCAGCCATCACAGCAGCCAAAGCAACACCAACACCAACCTGGAGATCCAGTCACCCCAAGTATGGGAGCTGCTGAAGCCCAAGGTGCTTCTAAGCTTCCTCTGCATGTCCTGTCTCAGGAAGGCTGCTCTTTACTTAGTACTTCAGATATTTCAAGGCACCTTCTGAGTGCCTAAATAGGAATTCTTCTCTAACTGCCTTAAATCCAAGTTGGGGCATTCCCTACAACAAGGGCTTATGCTTATGCAAAATTATTTTTCAGTGCTTGACCATGAAAAATTCTTGCTAATGTTGCTTTGATTTCAGTGACTAATACAGTGGTATTAGGAAAGAAATCTGCTCTCAGCTGAGGTTAGGGGTTGGCTCTGCCAGATTTCCCCCACTGAGCTGGTAGAAGATCAGTTCAATTATTTTTATGGCCTGGAAACTAGATTTTGTCCAAGAATAAATAGCTCTTGTTTGCTTTACCCAGTGACAGGTTCCCAAGGTAAGACCCAAGTTTGTGTTTAGGCTGAGGTATCCTGAGGGGCAGCTGGGACAGCAGTGGGCAGGATGCTGGTGCAGGTCCAGGCTGCATCCTCCAGCTGTGACCTCCACTGCACCTGGAGTGCCCTGGGTTACAGAGAAACCATGGGACAAAACCTGCCCAGTGGTGTCTTCCTTAGATGCAGGGGTGCTGAGTCCTAAGGAAGCATAAGGAGGGATTAAAAGGGACCCACTGTGCCCTAAAGCCTCTCCTGTCTGCAGCTGGAGGAGCAGCAGGCACAAGCCTGGCCACACTGGCTGCTCTGCAGAGGGGAGGAGAGGCCAGTCCTCCACAAGGCTTGGAGCTCCTCTTCCTCCTAGCTGGGATTAGCTGGGTCTGGCTTTTAACTGTAGGGTGCCTGCCTAAATCACTGGCTGGTAAATTACATTTTTCTGTCTAGAATGAGGTAAATGTGTATTTTATCTAGATAATTAATCTGAGGGATAGAACTAACATGATTATTGTGTTTTCTTTTCCCTTGCTCCTGTCAATACGGCCATGTGGCATTTGTATCTTGGAGCCTTTATTAAACTGGTTTATTTGTAAGCAATCAAACAAGGATGATTTTGTTCAGACTCTCACCTTTATCTAGCTCTAACAAGCTAGGAAATGACACTGCCTTTTATTGTCTTCCTATCTCTGTAAACTTACTGTTATTAAAAAATAAAAAATAAATAAAGCTCTTAAATAAGCAAAGAGGAACAGGCTTGGAAAATTCTGTGGACTCCAAGGTGCCTCTCTGGTTTTCCTCTGCAGGAACAAACAGCATCCTTTCCCCCTTTCCCACACATGGAACCTGTTCATTAATGTGTCAGGAAGCATGACTCAATCTGCAACTTTGTCAAGACACAGGCAGGAAATTTAGGTGCTTGCATTGCCAACTGCTACTGTTTGATAGCTCTTTCCCTCCTAGGTTTTAATAGTTTGGTGCCTGACCAGAGGCTGCTTCTTGGAAAATAGTGATTAGGAAGATAGTCAAAGTTATCTTGCCATTAGAGCCTGTTTGGGAGGGCACTGAGTTATGTGGGAGGGAAATGCTGTTTGTTACTTCAGGCTAGAAGCAAAGCAGGAGAGTGTGGCACCTGCAGCTCTAGCAGGAGTCATCCATAGGGACCCATCCATAGTACCCACTTGTCCTGTGCTCCCTGTCTGCAGTGGCCATGTATCCACCCCTCCCACAGCCCCTCGGTGGGAGCAGGCCCAGCTCTCACCTGGAATGGTCTCTGGCTCCCTGCTCCTGTCCATGGGTCACACCAGGGACAGCCTGCCTGCACCCTGCCTGCACCCTGCCTGCCTGCACCTGCCTGCACCCTGCCTGCACCCTGCCTGCTCCCTGTCTGCACCCTGCCTGCTCCCTGCCTGCACCCTGTCTGCACCCTGCCTGCCTGCACCCTCCCTGCTCCCTGCCTCTCCCTTCCTGCTCCCTGCCTGCACCCTCCCTGCCTGCTCCCTGCCTGTTCCCTGCCTGCACCCTGCCTGCACCCTGCCTGCACCCTCCCTGCTCCCTGCCTGCTCCCTGCCTGCACCCTGCCTGCACCCTGCCTGCTCCCTGCTTTTCACTTCCAGCTGCCTGACCTCCAGCCAGCTGCAGCCCTGGACCTGGCCACTCATCATCCATCTCACAGGCTTTTAATAGTGGTTTTCTCCTTGGAATTTTATGGGTTCCAGTATGTGTTTTCCAAAGAAGTCCAGGCACAGGTCCCAGGCTCTTGTGGCCAAGAGCCATCTGCACCACTGCAGCAAACTCTGCAATCCAGCAATGATCTACCAGCTGGGAGACTGTAAAAACTGTTTTCTTCCAAGTTTCAAAAGCTTTAGGATTTGCTCAGCACATTTTTAAATTTTCCACACAGGTTTAAGTAACAACTGAAATTACTGTTTAGTGTGGCACTTGAGATGTTTTAGAAATGACCACTCTGCCTGCTCAAAAATATTAAATTTTATGGTGAGGTAAATTAATTCTATATTTCAATTTCTGAAGGAGAGAAAGAAAATAATGGTATTGGACAGAGCTGGCTGCTTGCCCAGGGTGAGCTAAGTGACCTGGCCCTGCATGGACTGGAGAGCTGACTGGTCATCTCTGCTTTTCATGAGGGCTGCAGCTCTTAATAAAATGCAAGAAAATAAAATAATAAAATATAATAATCCTGTAAATCAAAGCTTTTACAGAGCCTCCTTTTGATCTCTTTCATATATGAATATTTCATACAGATATACAGATATATGAACAAGAGCAACCTCAACAAAAAGTGTGTTAATCTCCTTCACCATCCCAAAGATGATTCTATGTTGCAGTCATTTTATAAAGCTAATAAAACCAGCACATTTTTACTTGGCAGTGTTGCATTAAAACAAGTCAGGATAACACAGCTGTTCAGATTTCATTCTTACTATGTGTAGTTCAGATATCTTGCATGGATGTTTGCTGTGCTCTTTAGAGGACATTACGTTTATATGTCAAATGCAAAGAAAAAATAACTCCTTTCTGAAATGTCTGTGTTTGTATTGGAACTATTTCCCTGAAGGGCTGAAAACCCCAACACATTAAAATATCACATTACAGGAGAATGTGTCTAAGATGAATTCTGGGAGGCTCATTTGCCCATGTTGTTCAGGAAAATAGATAATTTTCTAATTTGTGGAGTCTGACTAAAGTGAACAACTGTCAGCATTACTGCACCATGGAGGCTTCTGCTCATCTTCTCTGGACTGGTGGCTGTCTATGCATCAGGCATTACAAGTCCTGGCCACAGAGTCCTCAAATGGAGGCATCTGGAATTTAGGGTGATTTTTAAAAAGTGCAGTTTAAACTGTATCAACCTCTCTGCTCCAAGTTCCTTACCTGTTGAAAAGAAGTGTGGTACCAACACACTGATGATGTGGTGCTCTTGCTATGGAATAATATAATGCTTCAGTAAGCTCATAAAAATGGCATTTTAAATTTTGTGTTGTTTGTTTTGGGAGAGGAACTGAGAATGGAATCTGGAATTTCTCTGGCATATCCCACTGCTTTTCCAGTACAACCACTGCCCTTCTCCCCACAGCACCAGTGAGCTCAAACCTAAGAACAGAGGATTCTCACTGAGAGTCCTCAATCCCTTCCTTACAATTTCTCTGCCCAGGAGTTCCCTTCCTGTCTGATCCTCTAAAGGTCTCCTGCTTGACCTTTTCTTCTGTGAGAACCAAAGCTCCTTTCTGCCTTGAGCTCTGGGGTTTGCCTCCCTCATGCTTTCAGGAGGGGGAGGTGGAATGGGTTAGGGCATGTCCCCAGAGATGACAGCTGAGAAATGGTCTCAATTACAGCATTTCAGGTGTTGTCAGCAGCTACTGCACTGTTGAAACTACCCAAGCAGTGTGCAGTAGGGACAGCCTGTCCTTCTGAACCCTTTAGCAAAGTCAGAGGCAGCTGCATCTCTTATATCTGGATGAGGATGTAAAAGAAGGATGTGAGATTTAAGGATCTCTTGAATCCTATAGACCTGCTAAAACTCTTTGGATTATTGTATAATATTATTGTCATTATGTACATACATCCTGCTAATATCTCCATCAGTATGGACTTTTTTCTGCCTTTCTTGTGAGTTCATGTCCAAATACATTATTTATCTCCTGTGGCAGGAAGAAGCTTATTCTAATGTTTTTTTCTACAATGTTAGTAATTTGATTTGGTAGTCCTCAGTGTCACAACCCCCCCCCCCCCCCCCCCCCGCCAAAACTTCTGAATTTCAGGAACTATGTCACATTTCCAAAGAAGTGCTAAGCCCATCTTGAAAGCTATGAACCCTTTTTTATTTTTGAGAATCTCTTGATTTCCTTTCTCACTTGAATTCCCACATTGCTTGGACTGGGTTTGAACCCATCTGTTTGGATCTTCTGACTGCAGCATGTACACATATACCAAATTCTCCTGGGATTAATGTTAAAATGTTCTTGCTTCAACAGAGGAGATATCAAAGTATTGACTGGAGGCACAAGCCAGTTTCACTGTTATTCCATGCACCTCATCACCCTAGTCAATCAGAGTGCTCTCATTCCACTGGGGAGTGTTTCTGTAATTAAGATCCTGGAGCTTTTTGAGAAAAATTAGTAGAGACAAAATAAATTAAAGGAGAGCTGCTCTCACCTTCTGTAAAATCTATAGTTGTATTTGAATTTTCTGCCAAGCCAGAAGATTGGTGTTTGACACATGTCACTGGTTGCTTGGAAGCAAATTATAGCTCCAGACCCATGAGTAAGAGCCAGCTTCAAGAGGAAACCACAGCATGCAACAGCTGAGGCCTTGAAGCAATGTCTCAAAGACAGACTTTCTTGAGCACTGGGATCTCTTTCATTTTCTAAAGATGCTTTGCCTCCAGTGTGTTGTGTTCTGATGCACAGTGAGTAAGGGGAGAAGATTTACTTACATCAGGGAAAGAATCTCTGTGCAGGCATTGGGAGCATCCATTTGTCAGTGCAGAGTGTGCAAAGGGAAGGAAGGTCTCTACAAATGAGTGTGCAGAGCGATTCCAAAACCAGTCCATATTGCAGAAGCTTTGTGGTTGAAGCAGGGAGACTGCAGATGCAAGCTGAGTTACATGCCTCCAGCATGGTCTTCCAGTCTGCAGAAGGAATTAAATGTGGGAAGTGCATCAGAACTAGCAGAAACTGGCAAAGATAAAATTGATAATTAATGCCCTGTATCCTCTCACTGAGATCCCTCACTATCCCACAGCAGCTGGCGGATTTGAGTTTCTTCCTGGTGTCCCAAACTGCCCTGTTTTTTTAACCTGGATAAAGCTTAAGTAAGTAAATACAAAAATACTCAACCCATTAATCAGAAGAGGAAAAGGTACTTTGCATCTTCTTCCTCCTAAGCCCTTTCCTATAACCTTTGTTCATTTGCTTGATATTGTATTAGCAATCAATTAGATAACCCCTAATCTGGATTTCTCAATAATCAGTGTTTGCATGGTACAGCAAGCAGCTGGAGGTGGAGATGAGGAGGGAAAAAGCTGTTTTCCCTTCTGTATCAACATGGAATATTCAGCATTAAAAAGCATATATTGAGAGCTGGCCAGACAGGGCTGGTATAAGGGTCACACGCTGGCAGGGGTCACCCAGCCTGTAGCACTGGCCCGTAATTGATAATCTCCTGATACTATTACAGGCAGTGCCATTATGGCTGTCAGCTTTAATTAAGCACACTCCTGTTGGCTGTTTCCTTCTAAACATCACTCCAGGGCCACAGCTAATTCAGTGTGCAGCCAAGCTTCACCAGGAGGGGTTTTGCCTAGTCTCCATCAGCCAGTGGTGGGGTTAGCCACTGGTGTGCCTGTGGCCAGAAAACTCCCCACAGTGCAGGAGGGAGCTCTGGACACAGGGGATCATCCACTTTCTGCCTTCACCAGACTCTCAGCTGCTGGCAATACTGCTCCAGGGCTCTCAGCTCTCACAGAGCCCAGAAGCAGAGCCCCCTCCCCTCCTCCAGGCAGGGGGAAGCCATGCAAAGGGGTGCTGGGCCTCCACAAAGCCCCTTCACATAAAACCTTCAACCAAGTCGTCAGCATTTGGTGTTTTTAAGCCTTGGCCTTCAGCTTATTCTGCAAGCATGAATTAAGCATTAGGACATCTCTGTTCTGCAAGGACACTGAGCACTGATACAGCTCTGTGTTTTATTCATTATGAAGGACTGAATCCTATTACATTAAAAATTAAAATATTAAACTGTATTAAATGGACATGTAGGGGATATATGTCTCTGTATCAAGATATCTATTTATTCATAGGCTCAGTAGGGTCTTAGATGTATGTAAAAATAAAGGGAAATTAAGTTACTCATCCAGTCTCATAGAGTAAATTGGTAGCTGAGTTAGGAGAGGCACTTATGAGAGGTTATTATTTGCTGTTGCTTACATGGGGAAGCTTAGACCCTCTGTCCAAGAGTCAGTTTATATTTGCAAACTATAAGTGCCTTTCCTGAGGTGTCATTTCTTTAACACTTTGACAATACCATTGTCAGCTGTTCAGAAAAAAACATTATGGCTTCTTTTCTATTTTGCCACACAGTTCTATTTTAAATCTATCAAATTACTTGTCCTGCTCTTCATAGCATGTGAGCCTCAATGACCCTTCCTAAGTGAGTTTGGTCCTGCTCAGATGGGCACCCAGCCCTTGTCACACTAAGAGCACAGCTGGAAGGACATCCAGGGGTGCAGAGTCTGGAGCCTCTGGCACCTTCTCCCCTCACCTCTCGCTGCCAGGAGCAGGAGCCAATTCAGCTCTTACTGAGCTGGGACTCCTCACCTCTCAGGCCTGGGTTAAGTGTGGATGTGCTGGACTGCCCAGAGAAACTCTGTGTGAGTCTTGTGCACCTCTGCCTCATACTCTCAGAGTGGATTAACAACGTGTTGTCTGCTCTCCCAAAGCATCATGAAGTCAAAGACACAACACTACTAAGAAATTTACCTCCCCCTTCCCGAATACTGACCACTGCCCTTCCCTATCCAGAGTATGACTTGCTTCTATTTGGGACATAAAGCTCCTCCATCTCTGACTCCATCCAAAGTTACACTAGGAAATTTTCCCTCAGCATTGGTCTATAAAATCTGTTTTCTAGAGCACCATGCTCTGATTTGAAGATTATTAACCTTTAGTGTCTCTATTATCCCTTAGCCAGCTCTTCCTAAACAGCATCCCTGGCAGTGATATTATCTTACTTGAACACTGAAGTGGTATTTGTGGAAAATACCCAGAGGGTAGATGAAGGTCATCACTGTCCACTTACTTAATTATACTCCATAATTAAAGCAGTTACTCAGTTGTTTTAAGGCTGGTAAACAAGTCCATTACAGATGGGGCTAATGGCTTCAACAAAATTTCCCACATCTGTGAGTGGAATGGCAGGGAAAACATGGACTTTGTGAGTGGACAGGCAGTACAGTCTTCTCTTCATTGAGATCAGGCCTGGATCAGCCTCAGTAGGAGCAAGTACTGTGTATGTCTAAAAGATATTAAACTGTACAATGACAGCTCCTTGTCTCTTGTGGTGTTCCAGTCATTCCACCGTGGAAGCTGGACAACATCATTCAGGGAAAACACTCTGCTGAAAAACTTTATCCAGAGATAATGAGGCTAGTAACAAAAGAGAAAGTGTGCAAAAGACCCTGCAATGCAATCTGAAAACTGGCAATTTAATGTCCTGTCCCTGGAGCAGCAGAAGCAGGATGATATGGGATTTTGTCCTCCAAAGGCATCTCTAGGGAAGGAAGGCGTAGTCACAGCCCAGAAGTTTGACATTATCCTTGTTCAGCCCACTTCTTAAAATTCCACTTGTATTTTTCCAACAGAGTGGCTACAGATTGATGGATCTGGATGTAGAAATAGGATAACCAGATGCCCAGTATGGATGGAAACCTCCTTCTGTTCCTTCAGCCATGAGACAAGGACTGGGGTATAAACTCCTCATTTCAGGCATTGCCCTGTTGTGTAGAAGTGCAAGGGCCTGCCTGTACTGTTGTCTTACATCACTGATGTGCAAGAAGTTTTTCGATTTAAGAAAATGCCCCAGAGACATAGAGGCTTTACAGAAATTAGAAAGGACAAATTCAGAATAGTAAATTTAAAATATGACCTGAATCTCTCATTGCACATCACAGGGTAGCAAGAGCTCATTTTGTGTTGCTCAAAAAACACAGTTACCTGCAGTGCAGGGATCATCACAGCAACATAATCCTGATTTGTTTTATAGTTCTGTATTTGTAGTTGTGATATTGTGGCTTGGGTGAAGCATCCAGGCAACAAGCCAATCTTCATGATTAGCAATATAATAACAACTGGCTAAACAAATATTTCACACACAGAGATCTAATGAGGCTGGTCCTAGGGAGGATGAGTATTAAAAAGTTAATTAGGATACACTTTTTTAAAAACATTATTCCTTAGTGTTGCTGGTATATCATCTGCAACACCCAGCATGGTTCAGGAAATTCTGCAGCCAGATATAGATACAGAACATCTGCTGAAGAACAAAGTGTGAGTGTCCTGCTCAGAGCAGTCACACTGCTCCAGAGGGAGGTGTGAGGCCACAGCAGCAGCCCTGGCTGTATCCTCACATGCAGCACATCTTGCATAAGAGTGTGAGGTCAATGCAGAACTTCATAGGAGCCCAGAGCAGCTCTGGTCATTCAGACTTCTCAGGGTCAAACAACTTTAATTGTAGGTAGCCTTATTCTAACTCTTCCTCGGAAAGGAATGTGGAAAAACACAGTTTGTCTCCCAGAATATGATTCTGGTACTGGACCACCTCCAACCCTGCCACCTATACATGATAGCCAGGAGACACAAGTACTGCCAGGCACCAGCAGCAGCAGATGTTTCCTCTCTGCTCTCCAATGTGTGGGAAGGGGCTGCACAGCAACACTATGCAAAAGCCCTGTTGTAATAGGCTTTGGTTATGTAACAAAATGTTTGATCAGACATGTGTTGGGATAGTGCATCAAACTACTAAATCGAAGTCATTTTTGCCTTAGTTTCTCCAAATTATTTTTTGTGTTAGCTTGACTTTTGTATGTATGGTGCCTATTAAATTTGAAAGGCTTGTTGGGCAAATGTGCCCTAATAGAGTCTGTACAAACTGCAACAGGTGGATTAAATCCAGTTACTTTGCTTTTGCAAACCAATAAAATTCTTTGCTCTCCCCAATTAATTTCACAGATAGTCATAAAGCAAAATATTTAATTAATTCTATATGTTAGTTGATATTTACTGTATATGCAATAAAAAATAATGAGGGTAGATGTATACTGAGAAGATCCTTCCCTGAGTACTTTATTAGAAGCAAAACAAAAGTGAAGCTACTAGGCTGTATTTATTAGTGGTTTAATAAATAAATGAGTCTGTAACAACTCTGCACCTGAGCCATGGAACCTCAAAGCTCTTAATGCGCCCCTAATGTTTGAACTACCACAAAGGGAGTGGCTGGGATGCAAGTTCCAGCAGCTGTTTCAGCATTTATTTGGATGAACAAAACCTTTTGGTGCAGTTCTCGTGTGTCTGCTTCAGAAAGATTGCAGACACACCTGCCCAGCTCTCTCTTTTTCCCCAAGAACTTCATCCAAATTTGTGACCAGAGGCACAGGCTCTTGATAAGAGAATTCATGCAGGTTTTCTAACAAGAAGCATTATTAGTTTTGTTGGGGTGTTTTAAACCAGAGAGACTTTTCTCAGATCCTTAGCTATGAATGCTAAGGAAAGTTAGAAACCCCAGTCAAATGTGAATTTTGTGAATTCTCTTCCAAATGGCTTCAAAATCCTTGTGAGAAAAGCTTGGAGACAGTGTGCCCAGAGCTGATGGCTGCCTCTCCACACCTGCTCCCCACCCAAGGGAGCTGCTGGTGTGCCTCTGCCCAAAAACCACAGCAGCTCTCACAGGGACCCTGGTGATGTGGGTCCCAGGGGAAAGTGGGCTTGCTGTACTCACATGTTTAAATTGTTCTTGCTACCTCCACAGCTATGTCTTGCTTCCACAGTAAGGCAGCTGGAGCCTGAAGTGTTAGAAGCCAAAGAGGAAGGTGAGAGCCTGCTTGTGATCAGAAGCACAGTTCCCAGAGGGTGGTGTGAACCAGCAGTCTGCAGCACCAAATCAGGCTCAGGCCTTGGGTTCCTGCTCATATGATCAGATAAAATAAGCTTCCTTTTTGCTGGTCACCCAGTGACCTTGAGGCATTTTAGGAACTGGAAGAATGGCTTGTCTAACCAGTGCTTCTTCCCACAGTGATATTCCCTGGACATCTGTTCACCTGTACTCATGCCTGCTGCTGTGTGTTCAAAAGCAGCAGACTCCTCCATCTCATCTCCTTGCTCTTACATTTAAATCCAGCTCCTGCTCCCATTCCAATACAAATGTCATACATGGAGTCTTTCTGTCTCTGCAGGAGCTTCTTTGAATTTGTGCAGCAGCCCCATTCCTACTCACAGGCACTCCACCTCCCCAGTTCCAGGCTGCTGCTGGTGCTCTGGAGAGCCCATTTATGACAAACCAGTACTATAAATGCCACACTTGGCACAAAGGTAACTCAAGCCACCTCTTCTTGTCTCCTTCCTCTCCACCGTGCCCACCACCTACATGCCATCAGTTCTCAGGTGCCTCAAGATATTTTTGGACTCAGATTGTCTCATGGTTTGATCTTCCACATTTTACCCATATACACACATTCATATGTTTTCTTTTGCCCCCTTTTAATTCTATCATGCAGTACAGCAAAACAAATTAAAGTGTGAAATTGGTTTAACCTGTGTCAAATAACCTCTATGGTAGTGTTCCTGCCAAGAAATGTAACTCATCATCAAACCATCTGGTGCTATACCATACATAGGGAAAAGTTCATCTTTTGAGTCCTGGAGGTGGCTTCTGTTTGACTCCAAAGTACTTGGGTTCCTCCTCCTGATTTAGACCACTGAGACTGGCACCTTTTACAGAAGTAGTAAAATCCAAACCCAGCACTCTCAGGAACCTGGTTCAGAAGATCATGCCCAGCCTCTGTGTCCTAGTTTTAAGCACCCACAGTCGTGTTCACAGAATGAGGAAGGCCAAGCTCACTTCTCCCATCCAAGTGCCCCAAAAAGCAGAAGTCTGTCAAACTGAGAGAAGCATTAAACCTTGAAACATTCTTTCTATTTTTGGGAGGTGAAGGTGAGGATATGTTCTAAATACTGTCATGGTACTACTACCTCACTGGCTCCTGTTTATAACATGAAATTGTGGTTCTTGCTCATTCCCTTGCACAAGCAGGCACCTTCCTTGAGGAGATGTTGCAGGGTCTGAGGCTCAGGCAGGAAGAGGGTTCTTCCCAAGATAGCAATCTTGCCCAAAAGAGCCCAGAAGAGTTTGGCACCTCCATATCCCATCCTGCACAACCTCATCTGAAGAAAACAGCATAGAAATTAGGAGAATATTGTAGAGCTCCATTTTCAAAAGACAAGGATAGACAAACATTTAGATGAGTTGCTTGAAGTGTAAGACTTCATGTGTCCATCAGCCATGTGGCTGTCAGTGCTGGAAGGTCCCGCATTATCCACCCTGAAGGCCTGGGCAGTTGAATGGCCTGTAAGAGATGCCTTCAGCCAATGCTTCTGGGAGTCAGCCTTGCCCAAATCAGAGAGAAGCTGGGTGAAATGCACCTGAAACCATGGCAGTGCCAATAAAAGAGATCCCCATGGATCTTCCACCTTCCTCTGATCCCCACAGCTGTACCTGGTGGTATCTTCTCAAAGTTTGTTCACACAGAGGTGCAGAGCAGTAAAAAATCCAATATGCTCTCAGTCTCCAATGGCAATAACATGGTACTGCTTTCACCTATTTCTTTCAGACAGAGTTTGAAGGACTATTCTATTAGAAATAATTTTCAGAGACATATTAACCTTAGTCCTGCCCAGTACCCCAGGGTGTCTTTTTAGTTTTCAGTCCTGAAACAAATTCTTTTGGAAGGGTAATAACTGGCACTGAAATGAGAGAGAAAAAAGGTGATGGGTGTGAGGAAGAGGGCACAGCAGGTATTCCCCTGGCCAGAGTGCTCTGCCATTGCCCTCAATAAATTCCAAAATGGAGGCTAACACCTGGAAGGAGAACAAGGTAGCCAGGATTTATTAGTAAATTGCTGTCAAGAGAAAACAATTATTTTATTGTTTGGAAGACTGAAACCACAGTGGATGCTAACACCAAGCTTCAGAGTAATGATCTCTGTTCACTCTCCTAATAAATAATTTTCTCCATTTAGCTTGCCCCATGAAACAGCTCAGACTTGTTGGATTTCTTGAATGTGCTGATGAATGTTCTCCCAGCTTAATGACTGCCTGTAACCTTGCTGCTCTTTCAACCAGCTGTTCATTACTGCCAGCTTTTTCCCCCTCTAGGAGATTGTTTATCCAACAACCAGGGCACTGCTACTGGAGCATTTCTAAAAAGATCATTCTGCTAATTATTCAGCTCATTAAATGAAAGGTGAAGCAGGCACCAGCTCTCAGCTTTGAGCTCCCCGACACAAGAATGTTCCTGTTATATAAAACTCCATATTTTTTAATTCTGCAGCACTTAACCTTTTGGCAGCCTTTGAAGGAAGGTTTCAGTTCCAGCAGGTGTGGTTTGGTTGGAAGAAATGGATTTTTTTTTCTTTTTAATTAAAGATACATTAATTAATCACTGCATGCTGCAGGTATTTCTCCTGTCTTTTTCCATAGCAGTTTGTGTCATGAGGGAGAAATACCAAATGGGTATTCAGCATCATCCACAGGCAGACACTTCAACTAGCCCCTCAAATACTGAAAAACATGGATTTTTCTTCTTCCCTTGTTACCTCAGGGGTTTGTGGAAAGAGAGACAGGCTAGAAGTCACCTGTTGATCAGGCAGAGGGTTTGAGAAGGGATTATCAGCTCTCAGTCATTGCTCACTACTTCATGGAAAAGAGGGCAAAGTCCCTGCAGAGCAGGGCTCATCTGGAGCTGCTCTGCTTCCTTCACTGGCTTTGGTTTTGCCCACATCTTCAGAACTGCACTACAAGCAGCTGCAAAACTTTGTTAAAGACATGATGAGGAAAGGCTGAAAGAAGACCCCAGATTAGAGAGAAGGTGAAGCAGCCAGGTTGGCAGGTGGTAACTGGGCTGGTTTGAGTAGCTGGTCGAATGTCACACCAGTGACAGGGGACATCAGAGGGACCTCGCTGGTCTGGTGAATGGAGAAGGTGGCAGATGAGCTTCAGTGGAGATAAAGCAGGTGATGCAGTTTGGGGAGTGTTTGACTCTGACAGTCCCAGCTGAAAGCACTGCCTACATTCACTTTGCAATGGGGTCATATAGAGAAAAGCTGCATGTCTTGCTTCACCTGATAGGCAAGGATGAGGTGAAAACCAGCAAGTTTTACTCCCTCAGAGGCTTCAGCTCAGGACTGAAAACATGACTCCCCCAAAAACAACTCTTGAAAACTCCTTTGGGCAGACCCCCAGCAGCCAGGTGTCCCCCAGAGTTTCTCACCCTTTGGTGACAAAAGCTAGCAGCAGGTGCCCACAGAGGGCTGACTGGCAGTGCAGTGATGCTGCACGGGTTTGAGTGGGCAGGGGCTGTAGCAGCTCTTGGACCACTCACACAGTCAGTGACAGACTCTGGAGCCAAGACTGTGTGCTGGGGCTGCCTGAGGGAACTAGAAAAACCCAGGTTTTGTTACCTCTGCTGCTCAAAGAACAATTTGTTCACTCAAAATGTGCTGCTGGAAGTGAGTCCCTTCTAGAGAGGCACCAAGGAAAGCACATGACAGTTGTCCTTATCAGGACATCTCTGCTGTCTGATCTTTAAATCACACTGTCTTGTCACTAATTCCATTTCCAGTCCTGCAATTGCTAAATATGCCTTCATACACATATTTATTTGCTCCACAGTTAGCATGAGGCCAACAACCCATAATGCAGTTTGCCCAGTCTCTGAGCTGCAACTTTGCAAATTTGTCAACAATGTTTGCAATTAAAGAATGTAAGTTAAAAGCCACTTAACATCAATAAGAGAAGGTAAAAAACAAGTTATGCCTTCCTAAGGTCCCTCAGCATCTGCAACTCCCTTGTTTGCTAATGGAAGACAAGGGTCAGGATTGTAAACTTACTGCCTCTGACCTGGGAGAAGGGCTTGGCCACAGGATCAGGTGCTTCATGACAAAAGCCAGGCCTGCCAGAAGTGATGTATTTGGGAAGGTTAGGATCAACTGCACTTTCCATTTTCTAGATGTTTCAGCCAATATTACTGTTTGTAACTGAAAGAGAGGATTTGGAAAATAACTAGTTGTGTTTAAAAAAGGCCCTGAGGATATATCCAAAGTAAGAAGATGAGGAACAGCATGCAGAGAAGTAGAAGATTTCTATTTAACTTATGTATCATCTGTCTATTAATGATAGCTGCACAGAGACACTGACATAGTTTCCAAGCACACAGAAATCCCCTCTGCCACTTATGCTCCATATAAGTGATAGATGAGATTATATCATAAGCACTAACTCAAGCCCACAGCCCCAAGGCTTCTCAACATTGAGTGACCCCACTTTTTCCATGCCTTTGTTGCCGCCATTGACATTATTGATCCCTTTTGTAGGGTAGTGGGGAAGGTCAGTCCCTCCCTCTGCACAGCAAAACCCCCTTGCTCACTTGGAGGCCTGGTTACAGAGGCATGTGCCCCCAGAGTCTCAGACTCACTTGGGAAGAACCTTTCCACCACTCCACGTGTAAGTCAGGCATGATCCCTGGGCATAGACCAGGATTTACCATGGAAAAGTGTTCCATTCCTTCATTCTGTCTGGTTGGAAGGGGGTGCTGACAGAGACTCACCAACCACCCTGGTTTGGAGACTACTATGCTCTTGTCTCATGGAAACCTCTGCCAACAGCTCCCCACTGCCTTTTATTCAGACACACAAGAGCTGCCCCTCTGAACAGAAGGATGCTGAGATCCTGACACTTCTATGAGAGTTTTTGTACCATGAGCTAGATGTGATCTGCTGCAGGGATTCCAACCCTTTGAGTAAATCCCACTACACCCTGGCCAGTGAAACCCTGGGAGGCCAAGCCTGCCACTGCAACCCAGCTTTGAACCCATGAGGAAACCCAGAGAGCCAATCCCATGCAGCACTGTGCATTTAATGACACCACAGGGGTAATCAGAGGCAGCAGCACCAGCAGGAATGGTGTCACCAATGCCAAGCACAGTTAACATAGGGACCAGCAGCCTTGCTACCTCCTTTTCCCTCTTTACCTTCAGAGAATCTGGTCATGATGAGAAACATCCGCAGCTCTTCACCTTTTCAAAGAAGCTGTGCTAATGCTACTCAGTGCTACCAGGTGGGTAGAGCATCCCACTGCAGTCCCTTCACTTGAGACAGGACTTACTCCTGCCCTGCAGCATCTGCCTCCAAACTCCCTGGGCCACTACCATGCTGGGGGGGTCTTGTGTCCTTCAGCACACTCCAGCCCTTGCATATGGGGTTACAAGGAGTGTGGGCTTCAGTTCATCACCTCAGGGCTCACTCTTGCCCCAAGCAGCTGATTAGCAGTTCTGCAGCAGCAAAACTGCACTGCAGCATAAGCCAGGTTTAGATGGTGATCCTTTAAACAGGAATGATCTCTGTCAGAACAGCTTTCTTAAATCCTGAGAGAGATGCTGCTACTTGCACTTAATTGTCTTTCTGTGTATTAGCTATTTAATGGTATTAGCATAATACATGCTCCCATTTACAGAGGAAGTGTTTATCTATGTACCTTCACCAAAAAGTGAGTTTGATTAATTAAAAAAGGAGGACGGATGGGATTGCTGTGAGGATTTGAATGTAAATGCACCAGCAGATGCTTCCTGATCCTCCCAGCAGAGTACATCACTTTTAATAAACTCAGAACAGATGGCTGGCTGCAGTGTCAGAGATGATACGTATCAAAGTGCTCTGAACTCCCCTCCCAGACAACTCTGTCCTCAAGGCTCCAACTCCAGAGGGGTGAATCCTCACCTGCAGCCCACTGGCAAAGTTCCCTCCACCTCAGGGGTGCTGTGCTTACTCACTGCAGCTGTGGAGTCCTGCCAGGGAGCTGCAGGTCTGTGCTTCAGGAGCCCTGCGGAAATGTGATCAAGGCGCTCGCTGGAATGCAGAGCCTGTAGTTAGATTAATCAGGCTGCACAAGAAGCAGCAAGAGATAATGTACAGCTAGTTAAAAGTTTAGCTCTTCTTCTTTCTCCTCCATGGGAGCTGGATCCTGCTGATTGCAAACAGGAAAAGCTCCTCTTAGTTCAAAAAGCTGTTGAGCCAAGCCTGCAGGACTGAAGTGGCATCTCCCTAAAACATTTGGTGTATCAAAACTCTTCATGTGCTCACTTTATCTCTTGACCAAAAAGACAGGATAAGAATCCCATTTTAAATGGAAAAAAATAGAAAATGAATGATCAGTACTTTCTTGGGTCTTTCCTTCCTAGGTCCCTCTACAAAGAGGATTTTGTCTGAAGAGTAAACTGAGGCAATGGATGGTTAAATGTGTTGCAGTGGTCATGTGGGAAGGGAATAGCAAAGCTAAACATAGAAACCTGGTTCCCAAGCTTTTGTCATGGACTGAAACATTTTCCCCAGTTCCTCATGCCCATTACCTAACTCACTGCTACCTTTGTTAGTGCTGGTTTGAGCCAAACTATGCAAACCATGCCTGACCCCTTTGCTCCTGTTTGCTGCCAGGTGCTGCTGCACCTGAGCAGGCTGCTGGCAGTAATTGTGGGAGCTGCTGGCTGGCAGGTCAACAGAGGCAAAGTGTCTGTGACTCCTGGAAAGAAGAAATGAGCTGTATGATTCACTAGAAAATAGAAGGCAATTTTCTGAAAGCAGGCAGATGAGGCAAGCAGGTCCTTCCCTGCACTGTCACTAGGAAGGGAGAATATTTGTTTGAGGAACACTACTGCTCAGGAGTTTCTGGCAGCTGTTTCAAAGACCATAGAATTAGGTTAACAGCCTTCTAGGTGTCTTTATCATCTGCAGCTCAAGAATGTAACCAGAGGCAAGTGCAGATCTCATTCCATAAAATCAGTTATGCCTCATGCACAGTGCTGGAGATGGAGAATGTCTGGGATCTTGTGAGCTAAATTTCCAATATGAAATCTTCATGAGGATAAGGGCTGGCACTAGGAAGCTGTGTTCTATGCTTGTAGAAGGAAATATGGCCTTGGTGCAGCCTAGCAGGAAGACAAGAAGGAATGAAATTCTAAGCAGAAAATAAAGATCTGTGCTGAGAGTTCTTTAGAAACATCTCTTTTTTAGCCAAAGTACAACAGAAAAGCATGTGGATATTCAGCAGCAGGAATGGCAGACTGACAGTGGAATCTCCTGGAGAGGGTGATAAATGTGCACCTCTAAAGCCCTGATCCAGAGTCCTCTTTACACTGCAAACCTCCAATGAAGGCTTGGATGAGCTATACTGGGTCCTGGCACCCACCATTCTGTGGGTTAGAGACGACATCTCTGGCAGACAAGCCTGCAAAGCACAACATCCTGAGCTGCTCTTTAAATCAAAATTGTCTGGTGTTGGTTAGGATGATGTGAGGATACAGTGTTCAGGGAAATTGAGCTCTTAGGAATTAAAATTAAAAAACAGGTCTAGGGGTTTTTAAGAAAATTGGATAAATAGGAAGAGGGAAGGTAAATAAAATATTAGGCAGGATATCCTGGAAAGGAGAAAAGAAAACACAGATAATAGGCATTGTTGAAAGAAACAGAGAGGTTTGAATGGTCTTGTCCTGGACACATATCTCAGTGTGTGTGTATGGCACAGTCCTTGACCAGCACAATCCCTGGGTATCACACAACATCCCATAGTGCTGAGGATAGCCACCAGCCTTTCCTTCTTATTGCAGTTCAATAGACCTCTGCTATAAAACTCTGTGCCCACTCATTTCTTGTTCAAAAGTAAAATATTACTGTATATTAGAGGAGTAAAATTAAGACAATGGAAGTGTGATTGATAATGGGAGGGTAAAAAATACTTCATAAAACCTAGTCTCTGCCAGTAAAATGGAGGCTTTGCTGCTGGATGAATGTCTGTCCTGGGATGTTCTTTATTCAAAGCATCCATTTATCATTGTAGCAGGGACCATTGGCTGCCAGCATTCAGCGACTGCAAAACGAACTTTCCCATGAGTACAAACTCATCATTCAGCTCTAATGATCCAAAGTTTCAAATTAGCCCATACAAGAAAAACAGTGGTGTCACCCAGGATGTTGATAGGAATAGAAACACCATGGTCAAGGTCACCCCAGTAATATGGAGGAGTTCTGTGCTTTCCTGCAGAAGCACCAACTATGTATCTAAGGATTTCAAACCAAAGCCCACTGGTCCTGATGAAGCAAAGAGCCTGTCCCTGTGTCATTCCAAAGTCCATGTGAATCCTACTGAAATCAAGAGTGTATGTGAGGGTTATGGTTGAACAAAAAAAGGAGATTAAATATGACGATAAGCTTCTCATCATTCACCTGTTGACCTCTGCAGTAGCAGCCAAGGTATCCCAAGGTCCTTTCTGGTGCTAATATGAAAGATGAAAATATCAATACCCCTCAAAAATGGGGAAGCACCTTCTCTTGGTGTGTGGGGCACAAGGTGGGTCTCTGCCTGAGTAAACACAGCAGTTGGAATGGATGAGCCAAGTCTCCAACTCAGTTTTACTGACTGCCATCATCTCCTTGCTTTGTGGTGGTTTTATTTTACCCCCAAGGGTCTGACTTCTTTAATTAGGTGTTTTGGTTTTTGTTTTTTTTATACATAGGAGTGATGCATAAAGATTTCCTTTTCTCATCTCTGACTAAATAGAGGCTAAGAGCTTTGTTAGACAATGGAGTACTCTTCCAATCAAACAGCAATACACTGTCTCCAGGGAGCTTTCTTTAACCACAGATCACAAACAGCTGCTGTAATTGTGCTGTTCTTGAGGCCCTCTGCAGGGGCAACCAGGGCTGCTGCTTTTCCTGAGAGCATCTTTGGTGCAGCACAGGAGGAAGTTCTCTGGATCCACAGTGTAGATTTCCAAGAGGCTCTTTTGCTTACCCACCTCTTCCAATTAATGAAGCTGCTCTCAGAATATGAAAAATTCATTCCTTAGCCTAAGTCAAGGAATAAACCCCAGAAGGTTGATGTTTTGAAGCAATTGCATAAAATAAAATAAAATAAAATAAAATAAAATAAAATAAAATAAAATAAAATAAAATAAAATAAAACTGGAGGGATTGTGACATTCAGGAACATGTGAACAAAAGGTCAGGACTGAACTCCCAATTCTCTTTGTGGCTATTATACAATGTGTACACGCTGTTTATAAAGGGTTAATAAAGTATAAATAGATGCAATAATCAATTAAAAAACATGAGTAGCCTGTGATCCAGATGGCTATAAACATACCAGTTGATGGTGCTAGAGATGGGCTTCAGCACAGTAATAAATAGGGCTGATCAAAATATGGAAAAGTGTTTCTGTAAAATATTTCAATGAGCCAGAATTGTTTTTGTTCAAAGGGCCTGCAAAAATCATTCTTTTATTTAGAAAAGTTTGATAAAAAAATATCCCATTTTATTTCTGCTTTCATTTATTAAAAACACAGTCAAAATAGATGCTAATAATTTGTATAATCATCAAAACCTGTGTAAAATATGCTGCTAGTCAACTTCCAAGGAGGGAGCTGCATTGCTCTCTGAGGCACTGATCCTGCAGAGACTTTCAACAGAAATTATTTGGGACACTTATTTCATTGTTAGGCTCACACCTATTTCTCCACATTTCACAACAAATGCAAAGCAAGTGAGAACCACATTAGTGGACCTCTAAAAGCATGGGGAACACCTGTACAGCTTGGCACCAAGTTTAAAAAGGTGGTATCTGGAAGCCAAGGAAATCACACATCTTTGCAGGAAGGGCCAGAAGTTCTTAAGTTAAGAGGTCAGCCCTTGCAGGAGCTGAGAAGAGCACCAATCCATGGCTCCCCCTGTCCTTGGACAAGTCAAGGCTGCACTTCAGCTGCTAAGGACAGAGGTGGTGCAAAGGCAATATAGGGAACAGGAGGGTCACTCCTGCACTGGGGTCACTCACAACAACCCCACAGCACAACAGGCTGGGGGCAGAGTGCCTGGAAAGCTGCCTGGAAAAGGACCTGGGGGTGCCATTTGACAACAGCTGCACATGAGCCAGCTGTGCCCAGGTGGCCAAGAAGGCCAATGGCATCCTGGCTGTAGTGTGGCCAGCAGGACCAGGGAAATGTTCATCCCCCTGTTTATGCAAAATTCAAATTGATTTCCTGTCTTTACTTTTGTTGATGATCAGCATTGACTGATGTCTTTTTCTTATCTTTTAAGCAGGTGTTCTTCCTTATTATAGCTGTTATCCTCACTATTACCTGCACTCCTTGCTAAATACACTTAAATTATATCCTTGACCCTGGGGAATGCATCCCAAACTCAGAAAATGAATCTAGGTCTAGAACTGAACCCAAAACCCACTGGAAAGGGTAAAAGTCTTTATATTGATCTATGTTTGGGTTCAGGCTCTCAATGAACAATTTGCTTAGAAATGCAAATAGCACATTTTCTCCTTACATTTCCAGTTTCTCACTGTGTGAATCTGTCAAGCAGCTACAATGTTCCCCCCAGTACAGAAAGTCACATACTCACTGCAGCTTTAAACAAAAACTGAGTGTAGTACCCATTTATCTTACCTGCCTGGAGCAAACCCTTCTATTTCTGCTCCTTTGGGATTACACACAACAACAGTTGCCCCCTATGAGGCATGGAACACATGGATTTCACAAGGATTTCACCATGTATCTGGTTATCTAGCTGCCTCCATCAAACAAAAAGCTGTTGAGAGCCAGCAGATCATGTTTCAGTAAAAACTCTAAAAAAAAAAAAAAAAACAGAAAGAGAAGCATGGCCTGGAGTATTTTTTCCTGATGGTTTGGGTTTTTTTAATCCCCAGCAAAGTAGAAAGTGTGGTTTGTCCTGAAACATTCTCCCAAGCACTCAGTAGCAGAGACTGAGTCTGAACTCAGCTGAGTACAAACAGAGAGATCATCTCTGCAAGGTCAGTGGTGGCCAGTGGTCCAAACCCTTTCCTCCAAACAAAGCAAACTGGGAGCTGCAGGACTGCTTCAGGATCTCCCAGATTTTCTTTGGGCTCATCCTGCAATCTGGAGCAATCTGTCTGGACTATTTTGTCTGCAGAACATATGAATGAGGTGAGAAAGTCTCAGCAGAGACTTTGCTGCATTTGAAGGTGCCTCGTGCTGCTGTCCCCTTGCCCTGCAGAAAGTGATGGCTGCTCCCCAAGGACAGGCATTGCAAACCCTACTCTCCTGTGAAGAAAAAGCATTGGTCAGGTAAGAAACTTGAGCTCCTGCAGGCTGAAAAAAAAGGCCAGTAACTGTAATTTAAGATTCTGTGGTTGTTCCTCAAGCTGCTCTGTGTGCTGATGCTCTCAAGCAATTTAATACCTGAAAGGCTACCTCCTCCTGTTCCTTGCTTAGTACAGAAGGAAAAGGCTTGCTGTGCCTGTAAAGAGAACATTCATTAACTAGCATTAACGTGCAATTTGGTGTTCAAAAACTGCCTTATCAACAGAACATCTGAGGTATGAGCCATCTGCACTGCACAGGCTGCCCAAAGCTCTCTGCCCAGGCTGTGCAGAGAACAGCCTGACCCAATCCAGGGTGAATGGATGGAGGGAAAGGATCAAGGTGCCAACTGAGACCAACAGAGTTGGAATTTTTTTATTTGCCTTATCCAGACTGAGTAATTTCCCTGATACAGGCTGGGACAGCTCTTTACTACTGACTTACTGCTGGAGCATGTCTAAACCCTCCAAAAATCCTCCCTGTCCTCCCTGTAATGTCTTTAATGTGAGGGAATAATAGATCTTGGAGAATACTGATTCCTGACACATCTATGTATGTATGGCCATTTCTAAAATGAAAGCCAGCTTTTTTTAGGTATCCCCAGAAAGTTTCTGGGTCAGTGACTGAAGACTGAAAATATTCTAGTGACAGTGCTCTACTGAGAGCAGGATACCCCAGGATCTCTTTGCATTATGATACAGGTAATTATGTGCCATAGGTAATTAACCCGTGGGACTTGCTGGCTAGCAGCCAGGTTCAAAGGAGCCTCATGAGAACCAGGTGACTGAGATTGTTTCTCTTGGAAAGGACATGAGTAAGAGAGAAATGTAAATATCATTAAAGCCTCACTGGACTAGGGAAGAGAAAGAGGTTTTGTCTTTTCCAGCTTTTAGAAGAGAAGAAGTAATTTTAAAATAGCAGATGAGATACTTTTGCTGTGTGTAAGCAAGCTGGAGCATTTAATACCATAAAGCTAAGGAAGGCAGCAAATTTGAGAAGACACTCAGAGGGACAATCAAACTAGCTATTTCTAATTAACACTAAAACATTGTGAAGCACAGTAAAATAAATAGGGCCAGTGCCCAGTTTTTGGGAGGCTTGAAAACTGGGATTCAGCCTGGCACACAGGCAGGAAGAGGCCCTAGTCCCAACCCAGCCCTTGTCCCTGCCTCTGGGGGAGGGCCCAGGGTCTCCAGATCCCTACTCCAAGCCAAAATAGCAGTTGTTGTGACCCTGTGTGCCATATCTCCAGGTAAGTGGTTCCAGGGATGTGTTACTGCCACTGTTTGAAGAATAATAATCTTGTGGGGACAGCAGTGCCCTGAAAGTCCTTAAGTATGGTTTTTTGGGCAGAAACATGAACCCTCACACTTTTCCTTCATCCTTCTGCAAGAGTGGCAGGGAAGCAGGTTCTGTTTTCAGCTGTCTTTTTATCTCTTCAAGTGCATTGTTTCTGATGTGAGCAAAAGGAGATCAAAGCATCCAGAATGGAAATTGTTTATAATTGTTTCATAACCTTGCCTAAGCCTTGCTGTTGAGGGGGGAAAGTTCCAATTACAACTGCTTTTTAATTTGAGATTTTTGCCATTTAATCTCCATTAATTGGAAAAGTTAGCACAAGTGCATCTAACTCACCTCTCAGAAAAGCCCCTCACCATGCTCACAACATTTGAACTCTGGCCTTGTGGGCAGCCCAGGAGACCCACATGACCCTGTGGCTGATTTGGTTTTCACTGAGCAACTGGTCTGGAATGGACAGACAGATTGGGTATATACAGGAAGAGGAATAAAAGTGATCCCTACAAAATATACTAGGCAGTCACTTAATGTTCAGAATGCTGAATCTGATGATTCAGCTGATGCTGATGCTGACTGAGGATCCATCTGTAGGCTGTGAGCTGGTGGCAGAGTAGGGGGTGTCTGATGGGCTTATGGACACCCCACAGTAGGAGTGCTGCTCCACAGACCTTAGTCACTCTTGTCACTATTTTTTTCCCTTAACTCTCATGAACCCTGTTAGTTCCTGCAGGTCAGTAAACAGGACTGCCTGTCTCTAGCTTCAGAGCTAAATAAACAATATCAATTATGTTTTCATGAACTTAATACCAGTACAGAACTTACAGAATTGTTTTATCTTACTGAATATGTATGTCAGCATCATGTAAACTTTGCTGTCACAAGTCAAATAAAACCATAGCTATATGAATAATCAGTAATTTCCAGAGGGGGCTATTTGAGATTACTGTTCAGGAAGAACCTCTGTCTCCACATCTTTTGGCAGATTCACTGAGGCTCATAGGAATCAATGAAGGTTTTCTGTAACTGCCAGGTAAACTGACCATGGCATTAGAGGGGCATGACATTTTCCAGATTGGCATTTGAATAAAATTTAGAACAATTATGCTGAGATCCAAGCTCTTTGTAAGGGTGTCCAGATGGTATTCTGTGATGTCTGCAGAGAAGACTCTTCTTCCAGCAGAGAACATACTCCATCTGCCCCAGTGAGAGCTCTGCATGCCAGGCAAGGAAGAAAATGGAAAGGCAGAGTAAGCTACTGCCAGGTTTGGCACAATGATGGTCTTTTTTATGGGATATAAGTAAACCATTCAACAGGAAAAAGATGAATTTCAGGTTAGTGCAAGGACTTAGTCTAGACTAAGCAAATCAAAGCAAGTCAACATCATTTTGCCTCTGACCTGAAAAAGAAGAGAGGACTGCCTTTGAGCAGCACAGATGAGTATTCACAGCAGCAATCTGAGCTTTGAAGCTTATTTCTATTTACAGGCAGACAAGTAAGGCTTGTATGAGGGAACTGAGAGGCAAGTGTGGGTGACTAAGGTGGGAAAGAAGAAAAGATGCAATGTGAGGGTTTTAATAGACTTTGCTAGTAATTTGGAAATTAGCTTACATTCACGTTTTTCAGTCAAACAGTTATCAACTGATTTCATATACAAGTAGGTAATTATTGCCTATTTTTTGCTTAGTGTCTTTTTGGTTAGGGTGCAGTATTAACTGTGCTTCAAATCCTTTTGATATCTTCATGAAAAGACACTTCCCCTCTTTATGAGCCTCAGTACCTGAATCTGTAAAATCACAGCTGTTTGAAATGCAGCGTCAGTTTTTCCAAGCACAGAAGAGCAGTGAATTTTTAACCCAGTTTCAGCCAAGAAATTAAGACAGCCAAGCTCTCAGAGAAACTCACAAACACAAGATCTCTTGGTTTTGTTTCCTGAATTCTGAAATAAAGTAAAAAAAATATTTCTCTCTTGGCACTTAAGCCACATAATCTCTCAATGAAATGACTATATACATAGAAAGATCATATATCAATATGGCTTTTAGGCTGACCTCAGCTCAGAGCATGGATAATGCAACAATGCTGGGTGGCTGCTTGCACCCATCCAGACACTGCCATCTTCTCAAATCACTTTCAGGCTAGGAAGGCAAATATCTCTTTGTCCATCTGCACATTATGTTGGTGGCTGCAGACAGGCCATGGTATATGGCTCTCCACAGTCCCACATTTCACGCACGAAAAATTGTGCAGCTATAAGGAAAAATGGAATTGTTCTCTATAGACATCAACAGCTTTTTTAATGGAAGTGGCCAGAAAAGTCCATCTTCACTACTTTGCCACCCATGGAAGACCTAATCCTCTTTTCCATATACTAAAGCACAAACTACTTTAGAGACTCACAAACCTGCTCTTCCCTTGGAATCTTCACACATTGCCTTTCTCTGAGTTGCAGAATACCCTTCACTTTTTTATTTGATCAGTTTTGCTCTTTTGACATAAATCTTTCCCTGGCATGCTTTACTGTGACAGTTCCTAATATAGCTGTGCTTAATGAGACAAATTCCAATAGCACAAGTACTGATTGCTGGATTAACAGTTTCATATCCATTTTTCTGGGGCAAGAAATAGAAAAACTCATCATCCATCTTATGCTATTACAGTGGGACTATGCATACCATACCTGAAAAGCATTTAGTTTCTCCTTTGTAATTAACTTAATGGATGCAAGACCATACCTGATAAAGAGAAGGAAAAAAAGTAGCTATGGGTACTACATATCCTGTTAAATTTCTCAAAAAGAGGCCCCAGAGAAGAAAAGGACTTCATGTAAGAAACTGGATTAGAACTGAGATAATTTATTGCTCTAACAAATACAGCATTTATACGTAAGGGCAAGTAAATATTGACTAGGAAAACAAAGTCTAAGCAGATAAGCAGATTAATCTGTTTCTCACTTAAGAATACAGAGGAATTTACAAGCTTAATAATGCTCAGTGTTTCAGACACTGAGCATTTTCCCTGGGGAAAAAAAAAAAGAAAAGAAAAAAGGAAAAAAAGGAAAAAAAACCCACCACAACTAAACACCACAACAATCAAAAAATCAAAAAGAATGGATATCTCTTATTCTTGGAGGTTCTCCATGGAAGAACTGTCATGAGTGTCCATTTCATAGGCTTATGAGCATTTAACCATCCATCTCTGCCATCCACAAAGCACTGTTCAGAAGATCAACTTATTTCCATCTTTTTTGTGCATTTAACTAGAAAGTACAACAGACAAGAGGAGCTTTGATTTTGTATGAATGGCCTTTTACAATCCAAATGTGCCTTTTGAAGCATGTATTTTAATCAGATAGATATTAGAGGGCACATGGGAACACATTTCCACGAGCACCTGAAAAGAGAAAGGGAAAATGATGGTGCAGTCTGTACTGCCTACTCTCATAGAAAAGTTCTTATCATCTTAGACAAGATGACAAGTGATGACTGCTTAGATTCTCCCCAATTCCTTGAGTGCAGGACTCCACAGTGAGAAGTGATGCAGGGTAGGGGAAGAAAGATCATGCATTTTCCTGAATTTTGTTTTCTAGTCTAAGTCCCTGCATTTTGTGACCTCTGAAATTGCTTGAGGAACAGAATGGAGTAGCAGAGCTGCTATTCCTAAAGAAGCATTGGAGACTCTTTAAACAAACAATCCAGGCTGACCTGACAGATGTTTCATCCCAAGGATAGCCATTTTTTTTCGAAAGCATGGAAATTCTTGTGACTAAGAGAATGATACAATTTGTTGTTTCCTCTCTGTCTCTTGTCAATGCAAACTGGCAGCCAGGTAATTTTGGTTATTTCAGCTTTGGAGTGCAGGGCATTGCTAAAGAGTGTTATAAAGAATTGAACAAATGGCAGCAACCTATTAAAATTTTACTTGTAAAGTCACAGATGTACAGATGCACCAGCCTTTGATCTTTACCCCAAATAATATCCTACTAACAAACCTTTCATAGAAGTGCTGGGAGTTACCATGTCCATTAGCAAGCCCTTTTCGTGGTGACCAGTTCCCTGGAGTGGAGCCTTTAAAAGACATCTAAAAATTTCACCACCTGTTCTAAACTCCCATGACCAGAGAAAGACAAGGGGGCCCTGAAGGGGCAAAACCATTTTCCCGGCAATGCTGGCCGGGGCACATGAGGTTGGCTACAGGTACATACAGAGAGGGCACACCTGCAGACGGGCTGCAGATTGCCGGTGCCAGGTGAGGTGCTGAAAAGCGGAATCCTGGAAACACACCTCACAGCCTTCCTGCGCCTGCAGAGTGAGAGAAAATGGAGCAGCCAGGGGCTGACACCCTTGCATGGCCAGCCGGGGAGGTCGGGGCTCCTCCGACACCCGGCGAGCGACGGAGGCTGATGGGAAGCCTGTGTGCCAGGGGAGGGGGCAGAGGAGGAGGCGGCTTCCTCCTGACGCCATTTCCGAGGGCTGAGATATATAAATGAGCCGGTTGCTGCAGTGCCCCATCTGGGATCTTCAGCCAGGGCACTGGCGTAGATACACTCGCTCCGTGCTGGTCTCCCCCCGGCACCTCGCCTGGAGCCCCCACGCCACGACAGTCTCGCCCTCTGCCCCTTTCTCCCCGCCTCCATCCCGCCAGCACCATGAGCCGGCCAGAACTGCTCGCCGTGCTGCTCCTGGCCGTGCCGGGTAAGTGGGGCTGGGCTGGGTCCGTGTCTCCCTGGGCTCCCCGGCCCCGCTCCGCCCGCTCCTCCAGCACCGCGGGCAGGGGCAGCCCGGCCCTTCAGCACCGCGGGCAGGGACAGCCCGGCCCTTCAGCACCGCGGGCAGGGGCAGCCCGGCCCTTCAGCACCGCGGGCAGGGGCAGCCCGGCCCTTCAGCACCGCGGGCAGGGGCAGCCCGGCCCTTCAGCACCGCGGGCAGGGGCAGCCCGGCCCTTCAGCACCGCGGGCAGGGGCAGCCCGGCCCTTCAGCACCGCGGGCAGGGGCAGCCCGGCCCTTCAGCACCGCGGGCAGGGGCAGCCCGGCCCTTCAGCACCGCGGGCAGGGGCAGCCCGGCCCTTCAGCACCGCGGGCAGGGGCAGCCCGGCCCTTCAGCACCGCGGACAGCGGCCGCCGCAAGGTCACTGCCGAGCGCCGCCGGGCCCTGCCAGCCCGGGCACCTTCCCTTCCCTTCCCTTCCCTTCCCTTCCCTTCCCTTCCCTTCCCTTCCCTTCCCTTCCCTTCCCTTCCCTTCCCTTCCCTTCCCTTCCCTTCCCTTCCCGGCATAGTGCACACATCCAGCTGCTGCACCCAGGGACCACTTCCATCAGAGAGAGATGCCCCTCTTCTCCATTCCCATTTTAGCAGAATAGTGTTTCTCAGCTTGTCTTCCAGATGAGATGAATAACAAATTGTCTTTTTTCCCCGTCCCCGTACCTTACAGCCGTCTCCCTTCCTGTGACAAATGACATGAACAAGGGCGACACTAAGGTAAGGATGAGCCTGTAGTAAAAGGGGCAAATGAAGAGAAAGGATGGGATGTTTCACCTCCACCTAGGTGGTTGTTTTTGGGCTGCTCCCACTGAGGGGGAAGTAAGAAGTGCCAGGAATTTGCATGAGATCCTATAGCAGGATCAATCTCTGCTCCCTTCCTAACAGAATTTTACCCTTTGTGCATCCACTTTTGGGCAGCCAAGGAAATCCCTCCGGATATGACAGAGGGATCAGGCAAGCTTGTTTAGAGAGGAGATGGAGGCTGGGTATAACTCTCCTTAGTCCTCCTACTTTCAGCTTTTCAAAGCTCCCAACAGGAGGTGACTCAAGGGAGAGTAGGGGGAGATGTGATTCAGGAATTGTGTGTGTTTGGGGGTGTATACATCTGAGTTTGTGTGTGTGCTACTTAAACATGCGTGCACTGGAAAAATAGGTAACTGGTACTCTCAGCTTGCTAATCCATCCTCAGTTCCTGCTCAGCCTGTCTGGATGGCTACAAGCAGTGCAGGACTTGGCTGACCTCTCCAGCCCTCCTTTACAAGCTTCTGTGCACATATCTGTGTCACACCCTTCAACATCTGTAGCTGCACACAAACACGTGCACTCCCAATGGCCTTTTGGCACCTAAATGCTTGGATAGGAGGGTTTGCCTGTGTTTATCTATGTCAGACATGACTCCCTGACCCCCCCTTCCCCATCTTTCATATGAGCTGATCTCTTAGCTGCCAAAATTAAAATTTCTTTGGGAGCTCATGTCCATAAAGGAAACTGCAGTCTTTTTACTTTTTGCTTCTTGAACCATTTTGTGTTATGAAATCTTGTAGCCACATAATGTTTTTCCCCAGGCAGCAGCAGAGGAGGGCACACCAATGCCACAGTCTCAGCCACAGGCTCCATTGCAGGTTACCTGCAGGATGTGTGCCACAAGCAACGCCTCCCTGTGTCCTGTGAGACATGCCTGGGCCTGGAGAGCAGTCGCTTTGTTAAGACTTTTAGCCTGCTTAGCCCCTGCTGGGACTGAGCCATGAGCTATGAGACACTGGGTGCCTTCCTCAGGCTGTGTGCTGCAGGAAGGGACAGGCACTTAGCACTTCAACTTTACATGCCAGTGTGGGTGTCCAATGGGCAACCCATTAATCATATGATTTTCCTTGTGAGGTCTATTCCCCAGTATATTCTATGTGTACCAAACAGCACTTCTGTGGCAGATGGTGCAACTCTATGGAAATGATTCCACCAAGGAAGGACTCTCCCAAGACTGCCCCCCTTCTCTGAGTATTACACTGACACAGGCTCTAGCTGAGAACAAAATCAGCCTTCCTTTGAATTTGCTGCAATTGGAAGAAGCCATTAGGGCTTTCCTGCCTTTACCATCCTCTGAGACACAGCATTTCAGGAAAGGAATTCCTGGTCTTATGGAACAGATTAGGGCAGGGATATCATCACATGAATACAGAAACGAGCACTGCAGCTCTTCCTACACACCACACTCTATGCCACCAGCATTTGTGGGTGGCTCAAGGCTATGTAATGAGTAGTCAGCTCCTGCAGGCCTTTCCTGAAAGCTCCTCAGACTTTCCTTACACCAAGGGCTTTCCATAGGGAGCTGAACAAGACCAAAGCATTTACAGTGTCTCTGGTATTTGCTCACTCTTGTGCTTGAAGGACACTATTTCTCACTTAAACTGTACATTTTAGGAGGGCATAGCTGAGCTCAGATGTGGAGAATTCTGTCCTTGTAAGGGCACAACCCTTTGGAGATTCTGTGAGCTGCTCTTAAGGATTAGTTACATGCTCATGGTTAGATGATAGCTGTGGCAAAATTCCAGTCAGAATTTCTGCACTGGATTAATTGCATCCATTTGGAAAGGATCTCCTCCATTTCCTGATGCAGGCTGTTGTTTCATGACCTTGTGAAGTCTCACTCTGCAAGACCTCCTCTAACAAAAAGACAAGGACAGTGTTGTGGGATGACTGCAGTCTTCATTTCATTGCTTTACAAAGCTCCTCCAGAGAGCTGAATGTATTTCTGTGGGGAGTGATGTGTCTCTTTATGCTCAGACAAAGACCTTAGATCAGCTTAGAAGTCTTGAAAAAGCTAGAATAGAATATTTCATTGAACCAGAATCTTACTTCTCATGCTGAGAAAGCCTTTACTTCTGAAGTGGCATCAAATACTGCTACATAAGTGGGTCCAGAGGCTGGGAAACATGAGAGGAAAATATCGGAATCTGGGGTTTTTTTTGCTATTTAGAGTGACTCAAAGTCATCTAAAATCAGTATTAATGGATTGCTTATGATATAGAATGATACCAGGGAAATTCCCCTGCTTTCTTTTTTTTCAATCTTTCCTGTAGCATTTTTAATCCATTAGGCGATCCCCTCAAACTATGTAATGCATAGAGTTCAGCATTTTATGGCTGTGATCTGCAAAAGCAGAATTCTTTCCTTACACAGGGTGACAATTTTCCCATTCCAGCTTCCAGTGAATATATCCAACTACTTGAATGAACAGCATTTTGGATGACTGGGGACTGCTGACTTGTGTTTAATTTCTACTGCACCACAGTGCTCTGCTCTCCTGAGAATGGTACATTGTGAGGGAGGTCAGGGCTCTCAGGGCTGCCTGCTGAAATCATCAGGAGAAAGAGGTGCAGTCAGTGAATGTTTTGCCTCCAAGGCTTAACTTGTATTCTTTTATTCAATTTAGCTTCTCTTTTCTTCCACAGGCAATTATTAGCCTTGCATTTTTCCTAGATTGCTTTATAAATAATCATCCTTTTGAACTAAGCAGCCTAATTCCTACATTACTAATCAGCACCAGACTGTAGTGAATGCTTCTGTCCTGTGTGATCATTTGGGTCTACATGACCACACACTAGGGCTCCCAGTAGTGTCTTGGCATGGCAAGGATGCCTGCAATCTCAGTGCAGGTGACAAATTAGATAAATAACACTCCTGGCTACTGGAAAGGGTGGACTCAAGAGTTTATACTGTCTGAGAAGCTGTCAGAACTTCTCTGCTTTCAGATGACCTGCCATCATATAGAGCTCTTCCAGTCTATAATAGATGGCTTGAACACTCAAAGCACAAGGTCAAACACTTCTCCAGAGCATCTTGTCCTTTCTAGGGTTTGAGAGCACTGTTTCTCATCTGTGTTTGAAAGTAGTTTGCCTCACCTCACCTTTCATCTAACTATGATGTTCTTCCCAGGGTTTGAAGAGCTCTTAAGATTTCAAGGTCATATATTGAATAACTATGACCACCTTTTGCTCTCTACAACCTCTCACTGAGTCCTTTTATGAGATGCAGGTTGAGATATATTAACTTAGAGAGGATTATTTTGAACTTTCTGTGTATATATTCGGATACCCTTTACTGTCCAGATGTGCTCAGACTCTGGATGGTCTAAAGGGGTGCAATCCTCACTGAATTGTGTGTCATGTGGAAGAAGCTCTTTCCATTGTCACGTGTAATTTGGTCACTTCTCAGTTGCAGGAGGTACCTTCTGTCCTGCATTAGGAAAAACAAGAATTGAACATTCAGTTCTGGCTTGACCAGAAAAGCAAGAACTGTGCCATCATCTGCTGTACTTTAGCCTTGGCAACAATAGGAACAAAAGACAAAAAAACCCCAGTTCTTTAATTTGTATTTTTGTCTCTTTCTAGGTGATGAAGTGCATTGTAGAGGTCATCTCTGACACTTTATCTAAGCCAAACCCCCTGCCGATCAGTGAGGAATGCCTAGAAACTCTCCGAGGAGGTACTGCCCCAGACTTAATGCTGGGTATCAGCAAAAGCAAATCTGGCAAGTAGGGGCTGGTCCTGCTCTGACCAACTGAGCCCTGGCCTCTGGACCCCTGTCAAGGGGTCCCTGACACGTTCACCTTCCTCTTCCATGGCTGTACTGGGCCCCAAGAGCAGGGATGGAGCCACTGCTGGTCCCTGGTTTCCACAGGACCTTGCTGTCGACTTAGTCATGGGGTTAAGAGACGTGACAGCAAATCAGGCCAAGGGAAAAAATGAGCAAATGAAGGAGTGGAATTTGGGGTTCTTGATTTCCTGGGGTTGGGGGAGGTTTGTTTTGACTATTATCTGTACTAAGTCTCCCCTGTTGCAGATGAACGAATTATTTCTATCCTTCGCCACCAAAACTTACTGAAGGAGCTTCAGGAAATTGCTGCTCAAGGTACAGTGCCAGTATATATTTTTTTAAATATAACTGTAGGGAAGATTGTTTTCTTCTGATGTAGTCCCTTATACAGTTTTATTGCTTGTTTCATTTTGTGTTTGTTTTTATATTTTATATTAATTTGAGATCATATAAACATGCCCTAGGAAATGTGGTTCCAAGATTTTTAGCAGAGATTGTGTAAATGAATTTTGCTTATAGTAACTCCAATATGTATCTGATCATTTCAATAGCTATCAGTGTTACTTGGTGGTGATGTAAAGTCTGGACATTTTGAGGAGGGAGAACACTAAAAGAAAACACTGTAATTTAATTTAACAAATATTCACCAGCTTCCAAATCTAGAATGAAAAGCAAGAAAATCTCCACTGTCTGTGTAGCTGGTTTCTAGCACTAAACTCAGATGTGGCAGCAGGGAAGCCCCACTGAACAGTAAGATTTACACCTAAAAGACAGCAGTGAAAATATTCTTGAGCTAATGGGTATATTTTGATGGCTTCCTTAACTCAAATGCAAGTTTGGCTTGGAGAGGTGCAGGCTGCCCACCACTGGTCAATGTGGGAGCAGCTGCAGCACCATGGAGCTGTGTCAAGGGGTGTTGAGGGAAGAAAGGGACATTCTCAGGTGCCCAGCTGCCCAGAGCTAACATGCAGATCCCAGGCAAGGCTACTTCAGAGCTAATCCACATCCCTCTGTCTGGATGAGGCCACAACAGGACTCTCCCCAGACTGCAGGGAGAGCACATCCTGGCCTTCCCTACTCCTTCTCCCTGGGGTAACCAGGGGGCAACTGGGCATCACCAGAGAGACAATGACTAGGGCATCCCTGTACCCTGCTCCTGTGTGGCAATTCTTCCAGAGATGGCTGGAAGGCAGTGCCACCAGAACGCTATCAGAGCAAGGAAGCCACAGAGGCAACAGGGAGAAAGGAGACGTAAAATTCAGGAAGTCAGAGTTGGGAAAGAGTCTCATGCAGCTCCCAAATCCATATTTTAGTCACTACTCAGATGGTAGAGGGGCCAGATGCTCAGTGACCTCAGATGGATGCTCTGGTGATCCAGAGGAAAGAAGACATGGTCTCTTCAGTACACTGGGATGTGGCTGCTCAGGCACACCAGGGATTTGAGGAGGAGCACTCAGAGATCTGACAGGCTGTGCCACTCAGCATGGAGTCCACAAGAAGGGACTCATTTCATGGAGGTGCACCTTGCTCCACTCTTTCCTCAGCCTGAACCCATCACACACTTAGTCCCAGGGTAACATGAGATCCAATCTAGAGATCACAGAGACTGGGGGTGGAACAGTCTTGTAGACCAAGGTAAAAGCAAAGGTGTTTATCTTGGTGTCCTCTGTGCTGGTGCAGCTGGTTCTGCTCAGGCTGGAGAGCCCACACCATTCAGCTCTGGGCTAGAGAGGGCTGGGCTGGCAGCACTGTCTCTTGCCCTTGCATTGAGGCATAGAAGCAGGGCATGAGCTGGGTTAGACAGCGCTTGTTTGGCTTGCAGATCCCATTGTTGGTTGCTAGGACAGCTGCAGCCTGACCTCCAGCTCATGCTGCCTTCAGACACCTCTCTCTCTCCAGGGTGTTATATTTTTCTAGCAGGCTTCATAATCCCAGAGCTAAGGTGTGGGGCCTTGGAGCCCCAGACTAGCCCTGCAGTGGGAACAAATGCTGCTTTCTCCTCCCAGCACCCAGGGGAGAGGGGCCCCCCCAGCCAGGCTCTCAGTGCTCACCTCAACAGAGGTGTGTAGGCAGAATCTGGCAGGAGGCAATTTTCATCCTTCAGTAGTCTGGTGATGAAGTCTTTTGTTGCCCTCAGTGTGCTGCAGTTCAGCACCTCTTATTCCCTAGCTCTCCATTGATATTAGTTTTCCTGGCAACCCTGCGTCTCTATTTAGAGACCACTTTCTTTCCTGAAGATGATGTTTTTGATAGTGGTTTTGTTACTCCAGTTGATTCACATACCCTCCAATCTCACTCCTCCCAGGCAGATTTTTCCAATGTAGCAAATATAAAGGGCACATAACAATTTTTATACCTCTACTTTCTGAAACACAGAAGGGACTATTGCCTTCTCCTACTTTTTGTTACTTGACACAGGTGCCAATGAGAGAACCCAGCAGCAGAAGAAAAACAGTGGCTTTGAAGACGAACTTTCTGAAGTCCTTGAAAGTCAGAACGACAAGAACAATCAGAGAGGTCAGTGTCAGCCTCCACCCCCGGGAAATCCAGGTCAGGCTATAAACAAGGATCTCCTTTCAAACAGCCTTGATATGTCCATCTGCTTCTCTTTTAGGCATCTACTTTGATGCTGCTGCTGACACACACAAGCAACCTGGTGTTTGCTTTGTTCTTATTTACCAGCTCAAAAACCAGGCAGTTTCTGAGCTACAGTACCTGGTGATGGTCAAGTTACCAAAGTGATAATGACTTTTCCACTCTGCTGCTGACACTTTAACTCACTTGTAACACTTAAAATGAGTCACAGGGAAACCCCTGCACTGGAAGAGTCTGTGATACAGGCAAGGGTGATCTGGGTTTTTGCCTGTCACCCTTGTTTCCAGGAATCTAAAATATTAAGTAATGAGTCTGTGAAGGAAAAATTGAAACACACACAGCACACACACCCACAACAAAACACATGTATCTTGGAAAGATCACCTTCAGCTGGGATTTCCCCTTGTCACTGTTTCTCTGGCCTTACTACAGACATGCAGTTTAGCAGAAAGGAGGGGTTGGCTCCTTCCCTTTTCCTTGTCAGGAAGACACAATGCCAATGTGGGGTGATGTAACTCCTCATCCAGCAGCAGCTGGGCACCCACAGAGGGTCTCAAGCAGCTCTGGGGCACATGGCTGGCCCACAACACCAGCACCACTGTGACAGCAGTCCAAAGCTGCTTAGAGCAATAAGGAGTGACACCCCCAGGGGCTGCTGCTGCAGCCAGCACCACCAGAATCCAACAGGTAAGATGGTGGCACTGCATCTCCCTACTGCCAAGATATACCTGAAACTCTTACTCCAGCAGTGGGGAGACAGAGGTAGATGAAGTGAAGATGAAATGGCACATGGACCATCCAGGCTCACTGACAGACTGGTGACACCAGCACGGTGTCACTGGAGGACACCAGCCTTATGTGGCCAGCTCGCTGCATCCCCTCATCCTGGCACACTCCCTAGCCCTCCTTGGGGCTGCACTTACCTTTCCATATCTCTCTGGATTTTAAGCTCCCATATTTTCTTGTGCAAAGTGTTTTCTCTGGCTAACAGTGTTAAAAGAGGCCAGTGTCCCTTGAGCAAGAGGAAATACTCAGCCCACATTAAGCTCCTGCTGAGTAGTTCATTTGCAGAAGCAGACACCCCTCCTCCTGCCAGCACCCTGTGAACAGGGCTGGCTGCCTTTTCAGCCTGGTGGGAGAAATAAGGATGATGTGAGTGCAGCACTCAGAGCAGGGAGAGCTGTGAAAGTGCCATATTACACTTCTAAATAATTTCATTTTACATGCAGTCTGGTTTCATGCAGGGTGAGTTCGTGGCTGGCATCTCAAGAGATGGTGATGAGGACTGTGCTGCAGCAAAACACTTCAGCATATGTTTAACTTCAGCCTTGCAAGTCTCTCCAGGAACACAGGCACCAGAAAGAACACTGTCTTGCTTGAATGCAAACATATGCTGAAGTGACTTGCAAAAGGATCCATGGGCTGGTTAAGCAGACTCCTGAGCAGGGCTGAAGTTCCATAAGAAATGCTTGGCCTTTGCTGGTTGTGAAGTGAGCTCTCAGCAGAGGTGTCTCTCCTTGTTTCTCCCTCTGCAGATACAGAAGGGGAGAGCCCTGAAGAGGAGCAGCCCACAGGGTCCCTGGCTGAGCTGGCAGCACAGAAGCCCCAGCAAAATGAAGACTCAAGAGAGGAGGGAAAAAACAGCCTGGAGGAGAGGGAACCCAGGCCACGGGATACTGACCTTGTTGAGAAAGAGGAGCGGGAGGAATCTGAGAGCAATGACATCAGGGAGACAGAGAATACCCATCGAAACAAAGTTCTGGACAACCACATCGGCAAAAATTTCAGTGAGGATGAGCAGCAGCAGCAAGGGGATGAAGAGGAGGAGCCCAGAGGCTCCAGGGACAGCCTGGAGCTTGAGGATGAGGGAGAAGAACCATCCAGGCAGGGCAAGGAGCACAGCAAGGAGGTAGCAGGGGAGCGTGTGGAGCGGGAGGATGATGAAGCTGCAGAGGAGGACCCTACTGAAGCAGAGAGGTCACTTGATTTGGCTGAGGAGGACGAGGAGGCTGAGATGCCAGGGGGTGACAGTACGTATCCCAGACAGCATTGATGCCTTCCTGGGGTGAGCTGAGAGCACTGAGATGCAAAGTCAAAAAGTTGAGGCAGGTGCTTCCTGGGTTTACAGAAACACACTGGCTAGCAGCCACTCAGATCCCACCACAAACATCTGACACACAGACTCATGCACAGCAGGGAACAGGCCCTGCAGCTGCATTGCTGCTCAGCTCTCATAGCTCCTGGGGACAACTAACTCATCTTCCCTGAGCTGCCTTCAAGCCCCATTACTGACATGGCAATGTGAGAGTGGGTTCCCTAGAATCTTGGGAAAGCAGGCCTAAGTCAAGAAATACATCTGGCATCATCACTGAAGGCTCAGTTCAAAGGTGGACCTTAAACTGGTTCACAGTTTTAAAGCAGTTGCTCACTGCTTTGTTTAATGCTCTTTCAGATAACGATGATGAGCTGGGATTTGGAAAAGATGTGCGGAGCTCTGAAGAGGAGGAGGAAGAGGAGGAGGAAGAGCAACCCCGGGCACTGAGAGAAGGAAGGCATCACCTGGAGGATGAGGAGATGCAGGGAGAAGAGGACACCTTTCAGCCCAGGGGTGCCAAAAGCGACGAGACGGAGGAGGAATCCTCCAGGGAGTGGGAAGATACCAAGAGGTGGAACAAAATGGATGAGCTGGCCAAGCAGCTGACATCAAAGAAGCGCATGGAGGAAAATGATAGTGAGGAAGAGCCAGACAGGTCCATGAAAAAGACATTCAGGTCCCGCAAGTACGCCTTCAGCAGCCCAGAGGAAGCTGTGAGAAGGTCATGGAAGCGTCACTCGAAGGAGGACAGCAGTGAAGGAGGCTTTCCACTTGCTCCCATGCCTGAAGAAAAGAAGGATGAGGAAGGCAGTGCTAACAGGAGAACAGAGGTTGGTGAACACAGGTCTAAGAATAAATCCCACCCAGTTATCCAAACTTCACTTGGAGATGTGGATGGCATACTGGCATTAATGTAGCCAGCAGTGGTCCTCTGTGACA
Organism: Erithacus rubecula; assembly: GCF_903797595.1. Taxonomy (NCBI): domain Eukaryota; kingdom Metazoa; phylum Chordata; class Aves; order Passeriformes; family Muscicapidae; genus Erithacus; species Erithacus rubecula. The sequence goes on from NC_136688.1 coordinate 45,475,664, forward strand.
CTAAGTTGATGCTTATGAATGAACTTCTAGTCATTCAGCCTCAGGTATTATTGAAGTTTTCACCCAGCTGTGCCTTTGGTTTTTCTCCTTGTTTCAGTGACTAGCACAAAAGCATTCCCTGCCCCTCAGTCATGACTCCAGTGACAGGACATCTGCACTGGCTGTCCTGCACATAGTGACCAGAGCTATAACTGGAGCCTAGGGGTAGTCCTTGTGTCTCAAAGCCCTTCAAAGTCAAAAGGAATGCTTACCCTTTCTCAGGGATGGAGTGAGTAATGTCAGACCTCCTACAGAGTTAAGTCAGGGATACAGCTGTGGAAAGAGACCTGAGGCATTGGAGTGCAAATGGCTGACAGATACAGAAATTCATCTGAGCCAGGCTTCCAAAGTCAGACATCTCCTTCCCTGATACCATGTGTGATGCTGGACAATGGCTCAGTACATCCCCAGCAGCCAGGAACTGGTGGTGGGTTCACCTTTGTGCTGAGGCCCAGCTCCAGGCAGAGTTGATTTAGGATAATGCAGGAGACTGGGCAGTGAGGTTGGGCTTGGGCTTTGTGAGCCTGGGACAGGACGTGATCAGGTGCCTGGGAATAGGCTGGAGCAGCAGGTGAGTGAAGCCAGTTGGCTCTCTTGCCTCCAAAACACCCCTCTTAATTCAGTTATGCACCAAACCAGTGGCCAAAAATTGCCCTTCAGCATCCCCATCATGAGAGCATCTCCAGTTGTGTTGGTTCAAAGCAAAGCCAAACGTCTCAGCTGGAAGCAGGAATGCAGGGAGGTGGGCTCCCCCATCTGCCTCCCACTGCTGTCTGCTCACATCCCACACCTGGCCCCCAGGGAGGCTGCTCCCCACTGCTCCTGAGAGGGGCTCTGGGGTGCACCTTGTCTGCAAATGGGGCTTGGAAGAGAGGTTGCTGAGGCTGCAAAACTCCTGTGTTTACAGATGCAACAAGACTTCTTTGGTTGGCTTTTTAAACTAGGTCAGGGCCTCTGGGAGTCAGCGAGGGAAGGCACAGGCTCTGGCCGCTGTCCTGTCTCCTCTCTTTATTTTTGGGCCACAGGGCTGTGTGGCTTGGTCAGTGAGGCCAGCATGGGTACAGATACAGGCTGAGAATGCTGTCCCCTGCACTTTCCAGGGCCCAGCATGTGAGGTCAGGTAGATGCAAGCCAGAGCACACAGGCAAATGGTTTGGGTCTAACCAAGTTCGCTCTGGGTGCTGTAGAGGATTTCAGAACCTGTTTTTCTCCCTTTCTGGGGGCTCCAGTTGCACCCCTAGTTATCCTCCAGGTGAGCCTCAGCCAGCTGCTTTCTGACCCACTTCAAACAAAATGGAACAGTTGCTTGGGCACCCTGGGTGCTTGCAGGCACCCTGCTGTAGCCAGGGCTTTCCCAGGGACTGAGCCAAGGGCCCAGTGGAGAGGCCCTTTTTCCCTGTTCAGGAAAATAGTTCAGGAAGAGAAAAAAAATTCCTTATTTTTTACATATTTTTCTTTTCTCACACCAGTCACATGCAGTGCAGTGTCTCAGTGTCTACCTGTGGTTGGCAGCTGCTGAAGGCAGCAGCAAGGTTTTGCTCCTCTGGCACAGGAGAGGGACTGTCACCTTGGCTCTGCCAATGGGGAAAACTACAGCACCAGGTTGGCTCACACAGCCTGCTGCTGCTATGCTGAGTGCATGGTCTGCAGAGAGCCCAGTGACCACAGCTGTGAGGGACAGGCAGGTCCAGCTGACTATGATCTGAGTTCAGGCAAAGCTACACAGCCAGGCGTCTGAGTACCTGCACTAAATAAAGCAGCTATAGGTGACAGCATAGATACACAAGGACCAGTACAGGAAGACCACCAAGTGCTGGGCAGCTTGAGCCTTTGAACCGATGGCTTCCTCAGTCACTATTTTCCCTGTACCTTCTATAGTGGAGGTGCAAGCAGTGACCCAGGTCAGGGTGGGAAGAGGGCACAGCGCTGTGCGCGGCGTGGGCAGTGCTGCACTTCCCGCTGGTTTGACACCGCTGACCCAGCGCTGGAACCTGCTGCTGCTGCTGGGCTGAGCCTGCCCCGGGCCCCGGCGCCCTCCAGCCCCGTGCTCGGGAGGCACAGCCCCGCTGGGGACTGCACTGCCTGGCAGGGGACAGGGAGGGAGGCAGCTGCATCTTATCCCCATCGCTAGCAGCAGTAATTAAACATAGGGGCAGAAGTAATCAGAGTTGAGCACACTCACCTGTCCTGAGGGACACGCAGGCTGAAGGGATGGGGCAGGCAAGGCTGTCTGCAGCTCTGGGGGCGAGGGCTGCTCACCGTGGGCACCGACACGCCCTGCGATTGTGTTGCAGGACCAGGAGCTGGAGAGCCTGGCTGCCATCGAGGCCGAGCTGGAGCGCGTCGCCCACAAGCTGCACGAGCTGAGGCGAGGCTGAGGCCCCGCGCCCCGCGCCGGCCGAAGCAGCGCCGCCGCCTCCCTCCGCCGCGCCTCCATCGCCCGATGAACAGCAGCTAAGCCGAGCAGAAGCACCGTGCCTAGCACCGACCCCGCTAGCGCCCAGCCGCCCCCGCCATAGTGCTGTGCCCATCCCGCTGCCGCCCCTCACGCTCCCCCCTCACACGGATGCCCACACGCCCGGCAGGGCGCCCGTGGGTGCCAAGTGCAACCTACTTGTGTATTTTCTGTCTGGGTGGGGTTTTCTTCCTCTTTTTTTTAAAAGACAGGACAGCTTTCTAGAAAGTTCTTTCACCGGTAGTTTCACTGGATTAAAAAAAAAAAAACTGCAATAACTTGTTATCTTTTGATTAAAAGCTGAGAACTCTGACTGTAATATATTCTATATAAAAAATTTATCTAAGTAAAAATAAAATTGCAGTGGGTTCCTTCCTTTGTTTTGGCAGCTTCAGTGTCGGTTGTCAGCACGCTTCAGGGCCTGAAGGGTTGTGCAAAGAGGGGGGAACGGAAGGTTCCCCTCAGCACAGACACACTGCCATGGGCCTTCCTTCCTTCTTTCCTTCTCTCTTTCCCTCCTTCCCTCCCTCCTTCCCCCTTCCCTCGCTCCTTCCCCGGGCTCCAGCGCTGCTGCCCTCCGGGGCCTGCCATGGAGGACACCGGCACTGTGCTTACAGGCACAACCTTCCATCCTTGGGGCTTCTAACCACAGAGCAGCTGGAGGACCGAGGGCTGCTGGCCCCAAAATCTCTGAGTACTGATCATATTTTAGATGTTCTACGTGCACTGGCAGGAGAGGGAAAGACCCACCCACTGCCAGGGCTGTATTCCACCCCCCAGTCCAAAGCTCTGCAATTCTCTGCCATCACCTGCGGCACTGGGCAAGAGCCCGGCTGGGGAAAGTGCACTGGAGCAAGCTGTGAGTCTTTCAACTCTATCCTGAGAAGATCATACTCTCTTTAACCTTTGGAAGAACCAAAGTGACTAAAGGTGTTTCACAGAAACAGTACTTAAATGTCAATTAGGGAGTTACTCCACCTGGAAAAACCACATTTTACATATTGATCTTCACCTAAATTTTAATTTGAATATTGTATTTTTAATCTGAATATTATATATTGTAAATATGTTGTATTTATAGCTGGAACAGCTTCCCCAAGAAGTAGTCAGCACCAAGCCTGACAGAGTTCAAGAAGCATTTGGACAATGCTCTCAGGCACACAATGTGATTCTTGGGGTGTCTTGTGCAGGCCAGAGGTTGGACTTGATGATCCTGATAAGTTGCCTCCAACTCGACATATTTTATGATTTAGTTTCTCCCTTTTTTTTTGGTGAGACTGCCAGTAGCAGCACCCATGCAACTCCTTGCCAACACAGGCCTACATGTCACAAATTCACAGAAACCCTCAGACCCTCACCACATCTCTACCAAAACAAACAAAAAAAACCCAACCCCAAACCCAAAAAACCAAATAACCCTCACAGAAATGCAGCCACATCCAAAGGAGTTAGACAGTTTTTTTTTCTCAAAAGATGGCAGCAGCAGAAAGAAATTGTCCATACCTGACACAAAATCAACAAGAGGAAAAGTAATGTTACTTGACGGAGCTACTGTAAATACTGCCTTAATTGGATATTCAAATAATCACAAATATTTGTGATCCAAGGACTTTCTTCAGATGGAAATATGGTGTTCAAGGCCTGAGCGTGGGGCTGCAAACAACTGCACTTGGAAAGGATGTGAACATTGTATTCCCATGAAAACAAGCCTCCCCCAATGAACTGCTCACCTCACTGCCCTATCCATCAGAAAGAGGAAGCAAACTACAACTTGTTATAAGGCATTTATTTTCATTATGTGTTGGAAAGGGACAACTCCCTCTTCAAAACAATTACAGAGATAATGCCACAATACCTACTGCATATTGCTTTACTGTTGAAACCAAAACATTGTCCAAAATAGGTGTATGGCAAACAAAAAGAAATTAATATATTACCACTGAAATGAATGCTGTTAGATGAAAGCACCATCTCCACTGTCTGATCTGATCAGTCATGCAACTGAAGACGCCAAATAGCAAGTATTCTGGTTTTTACAGTAAGCCATGTTCTTTTTAGGGTTTATATAATTCTATACAAATTTAAGTACAAAATGGGAATTATGTTTCAGAAATCAGTGAACCAGGCTGAAGCGAATCACAAGACACACCTGTTGACACTGTACAGCTGGATTTGAACACAGATACCAATGACCTTGTGGAACTGAGCACACGCACACAGTGGTCCCCGAGATTCAGCCGTGCTCGGGCAGGAAGGAGTGCTGGAGACTGAAGGACAATACCCAACACTGTTCACACCCAGAGGGCTAATTCTCTCACAATTGTTGGGATCCCAAGGAATTGTTGTTACTCCATATTAAGAACGACAGTGTTTTTAGTATGTGGTTGTCACAAGGGTATACACAAGCTGTATCAAATACTGAATCAGAAATAAATGATAAAAGATACATCTAACACATCTTTTATTTTTCAATATTTTTTTACAGCACTGACTTTACAAGAGGATAAACAACTCATTTTTAGGGGCTGCTAACATCTGAAACAAAGAAGTCACTATTTTATACTCAACATATTCTCAACCTTTTAATAACTTTATATATGTATATATGACTTTTCACACAAAAAGGAAAAAGTTAAAATAATTTATATCTAAAACTACTGTGTAAAGAATGAAGGAAGAAATAAAACGTGAGTTTCTTTAAAAATGCTGAAGAGGAAGACCTGATTTTCATGAACTCCATTTGCTGTTTCAGCTATTTTTGGAGTTTCATGAGATTTCCTGGCCATCAACAAAAACTTCCCAACACATCGGGAGCCCTCTGCAAACTCATGACATGCTGGGTAAGGTCACCTGCTAATGAGTTCGTGTGGGCCACAGGCATTTGCTATCATCAGCCCTACTGGATTCAGGGTAAGAATAATGGAGAGGAAGAAAACATCACCCCAGATTGCTATTAAAAACCACAGAGTGAAATTCTGGACAACTGGTACCATGATGTCCACTGGCCAGGATTTTACTCCCAAGCCCTACCCTCCCTGCCTTCCTTCTGCATCACAGAAAAAGGATGTTTTTCTCTCAATGGATTTTTTTACCTCCACAGGCAAGCTGCCCCAAGAGCAGGGTGGACCAGACCCCAAGAGCCACCTGCACACACAGAGCAAAACCAATTCCCTTTGCTTGCTACAAATGCTACTGTGCTTGTGTTGCTGAGGAATTGCTCCAACATCTCTGTTTATGCCTGGATCCTCCCAAACTTCAACCATCTCAAGTAACTTTTGTGGCCATGTAAATATGACAGAATCCATGGAGGATATGAAACCCATCAAAAGCTCAAGTGCTGATGGCCTGGATCCATATAGGGTGATCAGTGAAAGGGAAGGTAGTAAAGATGTGGGAAATACTTTTCTGGAGGTTACATTCCTCTGAAATAGATATTAAAGCAATATTACAAATAAAATCAGCAATGTGATCTGCAATGGTATGTCCATTTTTCTATGAAAGCGAGAGGAGATCATATTAAAGGAAATATTTTAATCTACACAAAGCATTTTCACATATTCCTAATTACGAAATACACACAATAAAGTAATTGTATACTGAATACAGAAATCAATACATCTCTTACTAAAAAGGAGAGAGGGGGAAAAATTAGCAGGGTAATGCAAGTGAACTCCCACAAGTGTGTGCATGGGGAGACTGCTACAAACTCAGACTCTGTTTACTAAAAAACCAAAATCCAAGATTTTCTGCTCAGCTGTGGAAGGCAAGGCTAGAAGTTAGTGCAGAAAAGCCTGACTCACTTGTCACTGCTGCCATGCAAAGACTTGAGGAAATCAGTGTTAGTCTAAGAACTGATAAGTCTGGATTTTTAAAATTGGATTAAAACAACAGGAACATTTTTCCTGTTTTGCTCTTTTTTGCTAGGCAATTCCAACACCTCTGGCCCCATTTAGTCCTGTTGCATTTGAACTGTGCTCTGCCTCTATTATCTAACCACTTCACCTGGTTGTTCCCTGTCTGGACACTGCCCACAGTTAATCTAGAAAACATGAGGCTTTATCTCGAGCAATCCTCATTATCTCTTGATGTCTCTGGGTTAGTTTCTTAGCTTGTAATCATCTTCAATGAGAACAAATTAAACTGGTAGATTTCCGTCCGTGCAACCTGCTGCAGACCTCCTTTGTAGAAATGTTCCCACATTGAGGGTGGGGATCTTTAAACAGCTTTAACATAGTATAGTAACTGAACAGTAACAATGAATCTATCCAACTTATCAACCAGCCCAGCCCAGGGCTCCTCAGCTGATCAGCACTCAGCACAAAGGCTGTACAGCCAGACACTTCAACCAAAGGCAAAACATCACTGGCCCAGTGGTTCTGCATTGCACAAACCACAAGTGCTACCACTGATGCTGATGGTTTGGCTGCATTTCTGCAGTTGGCTTTCACATAATGATCAGATGTTCTGGCACAGGCTACAGAATCAGGCACAATGCGGCCAAGTCAGTTGGAGGGAGAAGAGGGTGACTATATATCACAGGCAGCAGTAATACCACTCAAGTTCTCTTCATGAGGGAAAGCTAATGACATAATTTCAGTGGAAACCAGAGTCTCATCTCCATCATGCTGACACAAAACCTGGAGAAATTCCAGTCAAGCTAATGGTGTTCTTGTGGATTTCAAAGAGTGAAGCAGAACAGTAATAATTCCCTATAAAGCTAACTGGTGACCATGTAATTTTAATACAATTGCTCCCATCAGCACAGCAGTAACAGCTATGCCTTTGAAAACACAAAATGATCTTTTTCTAACCCACAATAAAAAGAATTCAAACAGACATTATGGAAAATCTCCTCAGATTGTCTGCAATTTTAAGAGCAAGGGCATTCTGGTATGGTCTAATGTTACTACACTCCTCTACTTTTACAAAGAAAGACAAGACTACAGAATATTAACTAACTTACTGTGAAGCTTATCTTAAATCAAAACTATCCTGAACTTACCAAATGAGGCAGCAATTCAGAAAAGCACTTTAGCACAAGCTTAATAACATACTCATGCTCAAATATTTTGCAAGAACGTAATTGTATGTCTGGATACTTGGTAATTTACAGTTTTGGCTTATACAAATTGGTCTCCCAATTTGCCTCTGTGATTTAGCAACATTCTAGTACATGAGCCATTACCTTAATTTCTGCAAGGAAATATAGTAGTACAGCAAATGCATGGTAATTTATGTCAAAACTCTATTGTAATGCCACATCACAACAGGTACCTGCATAACTGCACCTGGTAAATTAAAGTGATACCAATACATTCGATAAATAAAAAATAAATTACAGACTATGGGAAAAATGTCACTGATCACACCAATGACCTAAACTTGTTTTCTAGTTACTGCCAAGGTCTAGAGTAATATTTAAATATAGTATTTCTGCAAGCATTCAGAGAATTACAAAATAAACTTCTAACAATCATTTGTAAACAAGTTTAAAATGCACAATTATATTTCAGTAGTTTATTTTGGAGAAAAAAAGCAGTGCAAAATAGGCCAACCAAAATTCAGAAGGCAGCCAGGAAAATAAAATCCTTATTTGATGTTCTAACTAGGAAACAGCATACAGACATTTCCACTGGATCCAACACTCAGATTCATGTAAACATACTTAGTTTGAAAGGTCTTGAGTCAGTAACCCAGTTCTAACATCATTGCTTCATCCCCACCACCCAGTTAAAGAAATAAAACCCAAAAAACCAAAAAAAGCCCAAGCCATTGTAATAAAGGGAGCAATAGGCAAGTCTACAAACACTCCACCAGCTGGTTACAAGAAAGTACCATACAAAAATATGCACTGGCAAGTTCCTTCCTGAGGGCATCTTTTGTTACACGTGTAAGATAAAAACACTTTTTATTTTAAACAAACTAAAACAAACCCCAAACTGTAGATGACAATTTTATTTTAGTCATGGCTTTATGAAAGTTTGGTCTATCATGAATAATTTTATAAACCCATACCTATGTACATCTGACTCACTCACACACAGCCATCCGAGCTGCAGACAACACGGGATCCAGCAGCCTCAAAGCACACAAGGGTTCTGAGGGGTGCCCAGCTCAGAACAGAGCTGCAGCACTTGAGGAAGTTGGCTGTGCTTATGTGCACCCTGGGATCTGACTGATACCACACTCATAATAATTCTTCCAGTCCCTATAGAAATATTTTAAAGTTAGTAATCCCTCTGGAAGTGGAATTATCTTCTATTATGTAAATCATCCTGAAAAATTCAATCCTGGCTACAGGAAGTTCCCAAGAATGGCGTTTTGGAAGAAGACCAATCTCTCCTACGGAAAAAGCATTGTTTACATAAAAGAACTGCTACATAAGACTCTTCAAAACTTTTTCCTCTCTAGGACTGGTACCAACAGGTAGGGTGGTGACATCTTTTACACAGTTTAATCCTCTTTAAACCCAATCTACCTGGGCTTTAAATTCTAGATCCTTTCCTTTTGAGTAGCCATCTAACACATGATACCAACCAAACTGGTATTAAATGCTGCAGTGACAGATGCTTTATGAACATGTGCTATAGAAAAGACAGAAATTCCTGTATTTGCAAGCTAGAGCTTAACTAAGGAATTTTTCTCAACACCACCCTTCTTAAAAATATTTTAGGGCTAATAAGGGGAAGAGAAGGCCACTTCTACCAAAGTAGTGTTTCTGTTCTTAGCACTTGGATATTTCCAATATAGTGTTCAGAACTGGCAAAAGTTGCAGGAATTCTGAACAGCAGAAGATGCTGCCAAACTAGAATATATCTCAAAAGATAGAAATTGGCTGTGCTATAGTTTACAAATAGTATAAAGCACTGTTGTAAATTACCATATGGCCTCGCTTAGCAGCTTGCAACAAAGTAATGGGGTCTCCAAGTTAGAGCTGTCCTGTACTTACTTCTACCTTATATGAAGGTACACAATTTTGTTTCTATTTTACAGAAAAAAATGTACAACAGCATGGAAGGCAGCGACTGTTACCCCTCAGAATACCCAGGTCAGGTGTGCTGCTCCAAGGAAAATGCAGAGCTCTGCCAGCCTTTTCCTAGAGCTGTCCCAGAGTGCTCACAAAAGCAGTGGAGGGAGAATTAAACTCCCTGCTCAAGAGACGAGCTGCTCCCATTAACTCTTCTAGGATTTCAGCACTAGCAGACAATTGAAAGCATGTTATTTAATCTACTAAATGACCCAGCCTAAATACTGGCACCTTCTCTGGGTGAAATGTGTTGCTGTTGGCAAGCGTGGTTAGAAGATGATTTGAGTGAAGCAGTGAGGCCTGGGGGGAGAACTGCAAAGCTGGAACAGGGGTGGTCACCTCGGTTCTGTGCCCTGAAAAAAGCAAGCTGCTCTGTCCTACTCAAAGTGCAGCAGCTTCACAGCAAGCTACCTGCCAACATCATGCCTGGTCAACATTTCAAGAGATTTGGTTTAGTGATACTGAAGTTGTCTTAGCTTTCTTATGCAATGGCCTACCTGGAAAAAAGAGGAATGGGGAGTTTTTTAGGCAAAAATCTCTAGCACTGTTACATTCAGACACTGCATTTCAACATTATTATCTTCTTGACACCATGAGGTCCGATTTTAAAATGCTGGTCACCAGTGATTACAAAGAACAATAGAAATGAAAGAGCAACCCTCCCACAATGAAAGGACTAGTGTTAAAACACGTGTGTGTAAACTCACTACAAATTTGCAACTGGAATCTGATGAAATGGATTTGGATCACTTTTTCGCTCTTCCCCTTTCAGTCCGTTTCATCAGCAAATTAGATTAAATCAAATGGAAAGTTTTTTTTATTTTCCTTTTTTGTGTTGTGTTTTATGGTGGGGATTTTTTCCCATTTTTTTGTCAATTGTATTGTTAAAGCCTGATCTGGTTCTGGGACCACAATTTGTATCCCTGGGGCTTTTTCTCAGTCCACGGCATTGGCAAGTTATTGAGAAGAGGCTTTTGTTGCCAATGTGGCGACGCAGTGCTGCTGGAAGCTGGGGGACACTGCAGAGTTGCAGCCTAGTCTCTGGTGCTGCAGTTTTACTGAGCTGTTGGTCTCGCTCTCCACAATCCAGGAGTCTTTTCCCATGACGCTGAGGCAGCCTGTGCTAGCACAGCATATCCGCTCGTCCATGATCCCAGCGCTCTGCTCTGCCAGCAGCTTGCTGCGGTTTAGCTGGGTCACCTCAGGTACCTGACCCTGCAGGACAGCAGCTATGTGGTTCAGCAGATCTGTGAAAAATTCAGAAACACCCTCATAACCTGAAAAGAGAAAAAAATGAAGGAGAGAAAAAAAGGCAAGTAAGTAATTTCCTTAGGTTCTTTGACAGGCTTCTTTTAACAGTTTGTTTCTTGGAGTGTCCTTGCCCTCCACTGATCATAAAAAAGCTGATAATAAAACTAATAAAAATAAGGCTTTCTCCATGACATCATTTTAAGTAACAGCAGAAGCAGATTAGCATAAAAAGGAATGGAGACTCTTGCGATAAAAGTGTTTTTCCAATGAGAAAAACAATTGACTTTCAGATTTGCTGCTACTTTTTCCTCCCAAGTATATATATGCAGATGTACCTTTAGGTATATTCTATCATTTATTACCAAGTTACAAACTCTTTGGTATAATGCTGATTTTTTCCATACCATTTCCAGGTTTACTATAGCAAGTAGCTCTAATGCAGAGCTTCCTTGTGGGTCTGGACCCTCTCCAGAATTTGCCCAGCAATACCCTCAGTTAGGGAAACCTCAGAGGACAGCAGGGCTGGCTTTATACTCCACAGAAAAGGCAGCTTCCCACTGAGCAAGAAGTGATGTGATGCTCATCTAACCTAACCTGACACTTAAAACGGGTTTGCTGCAATGTCTGAATAAACACCAGAGGGACAGGAAATGTGTATCAATGACACAGTATTTGATAGAAACATCAATCATTTACTTTGGTACTGAAACCACCTTTCTGCACATTCTGTTAAGTGATTCCAGACAATTTACAATGCAGTTTAATAACAAATTTCCTGGTTAAAACAGTTGCTCAAATACCTGTAGACATGACATTTTTGGTGACACAAAGGGTGGCAGGTGTACAGAGCTTCTGGATCTATTTTAAACACTCTGCTACAGGCACAGCTTTATCATTGCATTTCATTTTAAAATTGAACCAGACATGCAACATATGGGTACAATGTCCTGAAATGGATCTTAACTGCTACTGCATTACCTAAAATTGTTATCAGTTTGCCTTAGCATCTAGAGGTGACATATGTAATTCAATGTTATTTAATGGAATAGGCTGATAGTTTTAAAATGTCTATAAAAGTATTCTGGAAGTGATCTGGTAATAATACAGGAGACTGAAGCAGTAAGTAGGTTTAAAAGACCCATGTGAATAGCAGACATTCAAACAGCAGCGCATGAGCAGAACCAGAGACCACAAAGTAAATGCATACTTTAAAACACTTTTAGTGATGTAATTATTGGGCAGAAGAGTTCATCAGATCCATAATTAATTCAATTTTAATTTCCATTCTCCTGTAAAGAAGTATTTCCTTAGGCAATAAAAAACCCCAAATTCCTGGAAAACGTAAACTAAGACTATAATTTCACCTATAATAAACATGGGGATTGTATGGTGTATTTACAAACCATATGCCAACCACTTAACTCTTATTTAGGCTGTTACATTACTTTGGATTTTATTGCACTTGGTCCCGATTCTTCAGTTACTTAACAGGTCACATAAAACATCAGCAGTGTGAGACAACAGCTCGCAGTTTTCCTTTCTCAGAGGCCCTTGAAGGGATTTGCCAAACAAATCTCTCATTTCAAAACACCAAGTTTCCCAGTGCCCCCCACGATAATCCACTGGTCAGCAGGGGGCAACTAGAACTCCTAGGGCTGGCCATGGGACCCAGAACAGGATCTCCAGCCCTTGGACAGAAGTGCTTGTTACGCTTTCTTGCTTATGTAAAAGCCATGGGATTAGCCTTCAAATCTACTCAGAGCGCTTCCAACACCCCAGGAATAAGCCATCTCCATAGTAACAGCTTTAATATTCAGAGAGGAGATCCATAGTACCCCAGAGTGTTCTGTGTCTGCTCAATGAAAACAAACTAGCCTTGGAGGAGGGCACCTGGTAAACACACAAAGAAGTTGCTTTAAATATTTAATAGGAATAAGATGGCCAATTATTCTGTCCTGAAATCAGCAGATGTTGGTGAAAGGAAGCTGTATATAACAGGCAGGCTCTGTCTGTGCAAGGCCTCTGCACACTGAGGGGAAACACCCAAGTAATTCTGCCTGGTCACTCAGAAGAAAGTTCACAAACTTGCAAAAAAAAAAAAATAAACAAGGAAGGGAGGAAGAGAATTAGCTGTCTCAACCCTTGGATCACAGGACACCTGGGAAGGCTGCAAACTGTGGGTATTGCCTCACTTGGCTCACCTAGGGCTCCTGTATGCTTCTCAAACTAGTCAGTTGTGGGACACCACTGTGCTGCAATGATAACAAAATCAAGAAGTGCAGATTAAATTACACCTTCAGAAACTACTGGCAGTGAATTTGGGATTCGTGTCACACAGGGAATCAGTGGGAGGATATAACTTTTGCATGCCTAAAACATAACTAGCATGAATCATGCTCCAGCAGGTGCTATTCTAGCACTGCCCACTTGAAACAGTTTTGGAAATGCCTGAATTCTGCTATACTGAGAACAGTCTCCAGAGTCCTCTGGCTGAGCATGGATAGGAAAGATGACCAATCAGCAATGCATCTGTAAACAGGTGCCCACCTCTGTGAGCTTTGGTGGAGGCAAGAAAAGGCTATGAGCATTTTCAAGCAAGTATTACAGATGCTATCTGCCTGATTTTTCAGAGACTCTCCCTTATCTGGCACACTCAATTTTTCTGTGTTTTTCCTGGTCAGAAAGAAATGGACAGCCCATATCCTGCATTTACAGCAATGTTTTTACAAACACAAAATGCACGTTCAGATTTGATGCTCCCAGCTACCATGCAGATTCACCAGAGGCAGCAGTTCACCTGCATGGTGATAGCCTGCAGCTGCTGGGGCTGGCTGAGCTCAGCCACAACCACAGGACAGCAGGCTACATGGAACCTTTTCTCTCACTTATCTGAGGTCAGACAAACATGACTCCCACACGCTACGTGACTGTGCCTACTGCTCAATATCTCAGCTGGTAACTAAATATAGTACCAGTAGTTCCCCACAGAACAAAACACACAATAGGCCTTTCAGACATTTATCTTTAAAATCTTTTTGAAGAGTTGCTGGTGCTAATGGAGCAGATAACAGACAACATCCTCCTACAGGTACACCTGCTTTCAATTCTGTCATTAAACTTGTCTCAGATGACACCTGTGGAGTGGCAGGTTCAAATGAGCTTCAAGCCCAGTAAACAAGGAAGACAGCACACAAGAAAGGCAGCAAGCTCTGGGCAAGGCTTTGGTCAGGCTTGGCCCCAAGCCATGGCCTGAGTTCCATGAAAGAGGCTGTGAATACTGTTTAAAGGCCATCACTTCCACTTCCTTCTTCTAAGCATTGGTGCAGAGATAATGCCCAGGAGGGTTGCCTCCAGTTTGGCTCTATTACAACTCTTGAAGGCTACAATGATTTAAGGAAAAAAAGCAAGGAAGGGCACTTTCCTGGGATTGCACTGCACAGGAACAGGGAGATCCCACTGCTGATGCAGCCCACTGGTGACTCTTTTGAGCTGGGCTGAGTTTGAACTTCTCACCAGGAAGGTGCTGGCTCTGTCAATGAAGTCAATCATTGTAACTTTTCAGGCTTTAATCATAGGGGTCCTTGGTGGGAATTGCAGTTAGCTGTGCTGAACATGCTTTTGAGCAACAGTGTATTTTGTGCTGAGATGTAAGTTTGCTTGTGTTGCATTTTACCCCACTGCTGCTTCTCTGACCTCAGCAGACCTTGAGAATATGGCTCATCTCAGTTCTGCTACCTTTTACAAATCTGAAGCCAGATTTTTCTCTCCCCTGCCTTCTCTTCTGTAAGTCTGGGCCCTGCTGCTATCCTCTAGTTTTTCTCCAACTGGTCTTCAACCTATCCCATGGTGATAAAGTCAGTAGTTTCCATCACAACCCATATGTTCACCACCAAAAAAACTGCTGTGTGAGACAGTGTAGATCAGTGCATAAGAGACTTCCCTGTGCTCTCAAGTCTCCTGCAAGGACTAAAACACTATTAATTCAAAGTCCCTTCAAAGACAAATTACTTTGCAGACTGAAGCACAGGACTTGGGCTGAATACTGAAAACTATTGCCTTAGGTCAGAAGCACAGCAGAGCAGTTCTGCAAACTTAAGTGACAACAAGAAAACATTGGTCCTCTCTAAATATATGTCTGCCACATTGCTGTTCCCCAATGTGGACCTTTCAACATTTCAAGAAAAGGAGAATTTCAGTCTGTGCAAAGTACCAAATCCAAAATAATACTTGAAAAAAACCACCCCAAACTGAAAACATAAAGCACCAAAACAAAATGCAGGATACAGGATTGCAAAAGAATGTCCTGTATCACTTGCTTCAAGACTCACTGTCTAAAACATAATCCTATTTATAAAACTGATATGGCTCCATCTAACACCCAATTTAGGTTGTTTCACTGCCCTGGGCAGAAGAGTGTTTTCACAGGTCTGCAAATTGCATAACACCACGTGGTACAACCATGCTGGGAAGTGACCTCAGAACAGCAGAGCTGAGTTTTAAGAGGAAGCCAGGCACTGTGGAGACAGACAGACAAGGCACTATAGGGCAGTAGGAATGAGGACCTGATTTGAAAATCTAAGAAGTTTGGGAGCTCAGGACAAGACATAAAGACACCACAGCCATACTGAAAACTTAAAGTCTTCAATGACAGGTTAAAGAAACTACACAACAGCCTGTGTAAGTCCCTGGAAACAAACACCTCCATTCAGGTAATGAGAGGACATTCTCAGAGAGAAAAACACCCTGCAAAACAGCATCAAATGAGATGGTGTATTCTTTTCCTGGGTTAGACTACTGAATTTAGCACAAGTGATAGACCATTACTGCCTCACCCTTATTCACACTTACAACTCCTTTCAACAATTCTGGTGATCGAGAAGCTTGTTTAGTTGTTTCCAAGACATATGTTGCACTAGAAAACATGGAAGACAAATTTACCCACCCTTCCACGCTCTAAACCATCCTTTCACTCCAGGACACACTTATGAGAACCTGCAAGGACACTAACTGTCTCCAGCAACTTCTGTGCACCTACAATTTTATCATCCTCAGATTACTGCTATTGCTTTTGTGCACAAATGTCTTTTTGTGGGGAATCAATTTGCACAGGAAGAAATTTTCAAGGGAACAGTTTGTTGCTTCCACCCCCTCATTTTTCTTAATGGTACAAAGTGAAAAAAAAAAAAAAAGTAGTAATATTTAAAGGCCCTTCTAAAATAGAATATAGTATTCTTTTCATTTCAGATGAAGGCTAGGCCCAGAAAGGCAAGGTCTCAGCACACACACTGCAGTTCTTGAGTCCTCCTTTGCACAGGACAGCACAACAACTATGTTACAACTGGCCACTAAAATCTGACCATTTCTCCTAAGAGCTAATACTTCAGTTGCAAATTCCATATCTAGATTAGGGATCTTCCCACCCCAGACTGACCTGTATTTGATCTCAAAACCATCTGGCTGCTGCTGTCCCACCCCCAGCCTGGGAAGCAACATGAGACAACAGCAGTAAAACTTGTTCCTCAAAGCAGGAGAGGAAAGGCCTGTCTTACCTGGGAATGCATTTATGTCAATTACTGCATGCTGCCCAGTCTGATTGTTAATGATGATGTCAATTCCAAAGAGGGAAACTCCCAGAGCTTGCCGCAGCGCTTTAGAGATTTCCCTGATGACGTCATCATTTGGCCGCTCAAATACTCCTTCAATTTTATCCAGCTACAATGGAAAAAGGCACATTACTAAGGGACTCTGAAACAGCCTTTTTAGTGGAAAGATTGATTTTCAGAAGTTTCCAGGTGCATATTCAACAAATCTAATTGCAGAGAACCAGTGGCATGAAATCAAGAAAGACACCAAAGAGAAACTGCTTTCATTATTCAAAATCCTTCCTAAATTGGAAATTCATCTGCTCTAAAGCATCTAGCTCTTCCTCTTCATACTGGCGAACCTATAGAAGCAAGCAGTGTAGGAATGAATGGAGAATCAGACTCTTATTTTAAGTACTAGATCTGCACCTTAAAAAAACATATACAGGTGGCATATTTAACCCTGTGCTGCAAAAGTTCTGACTATCATTATTATTTCAGTGTAGAACAAGGTCTATGTTAAAGAGCTGACAGGATAGACTCCTGCTGTTACTTTAATCTGAGTCATACAATACAACTCAGCTGATATCTTAAGGGCAGAGCATACCTTTCATTATTTAGGGTTTTCATGTACAAATTATTTTGTAAGTATTTATTGAGTGACTCAGGTTACTTATGACTAGAGGTTACTTACGCACTCTTCACTTTTTAAACAACATTACATAGCAAAAGTATGCTGTTATGCCTGCAGAAGCATGACTGGAGTAAGTATATGTATGAGTGAGATGGCAGGTAAACCACAGGAGTACATTCCCTAAGTTTGAAAGGAAATTTTTAGTAATGGCTTCTCCCTCAACATAACCACAAAAGGACTTGTGACTAGCACAATTACAGGTTTAATATTTGCCATGCCTACTAGTGTTTTACACAAAATTCAAAATCAAATATGAAACTAGTCCCCAGTAGAGCTTGTGAAACAGAAAAGAATCCCAAGACTCAAGAGATTGAAAGGACCCAGTGCTGTAAAGTGACTTTCTCAGTAGCCAAGTGCCCAAGAACTTGTTAGGATTCATATGTCCAAATCTTATTAAAAGGACTGGTGATGCCAGCATGAAACTGTGCAGTGTGCTGGCACTGCTGGTCTTGAAGGACATCCAGAAATGGTCCCATGGTAACAGCTTGGGCATGCTCACATAGCAGACAACTACTGGCCCTCTGTGGCCTTGTGCCAACACAATTTCTATGCTTTAATTTTCATAGTTTGTCTTTCCTCACAGAACTGAGTCCTAGAAGGATGATTTATGCTTATTAATCTCTCTGGATAGGAAAAAGGCAGGTGTTTGAATTCAGAATCTCCTTCTTCCCTTTGCCTAGATTAGCCCTGTGTAGTTTGGTAAGTAGCACATCCCTGCTACAAGTTCTTCCTCACCGGAGCTCGGTAAGGAAAACCAGAGTGGGACACAGTCATGCTGGTTCGTGGTACCAAACAGACCTCAGCCTGCAACACAGAAGCAGACAGCTTGTGAAAGAGAGTCACTAGCTTCTAACACGTCCATAAGAAAGGATTAGATAAGTTTGCAGCTGCACTAGAGGGAAAAAGACCAAGTGTACTTACCGCTGTTAAGACAGATGAGGACTCTGGTTTGGAAACATTGTGGCTGTTGAAAAATATTGATTCTCTGTCTGCAATTAAAAACAGGTTGTAAATAACTTTATACCAGACTGTAATTTCCAAAGGAATAGTGCAAGAACAGTAGGTGGCAGTGCAGGCCATAAATCTCGTCCTGGTCTCAACCATCCACCCCACCCACAGGGCTGTCCTGCCTGCTGGCACTGCGCTGCCTGCACAGGCAGGGATCCACTGACACATCACCCACGGGTCCCAGACCATAAACAGAATAAATAATAACAGATAAACAGAATCACGCACTGAGTGAACAGAAATCAGTTTTCCTTCCTTCACCAGAGCAAATTAACTAAGTTCAATCAGATAATTAAGTTAAGTTTTACTAATGTGCTATACTTAAAGTGACAGTTCCAAGGGGAAGGTGCGTGATAGAAGGGAGAAGATGCAATCACTGCAGGTAGTAGGCTGGTAGCACCCAGGATAAACTGAGAGCCCTGTGAACCTGGGCAGAGCACTGTCACCATGGCAGAAAGCAATACATATTGTGGCCAGGACCTGTCCTTCTTTTGGAGTCACCACAGGAATGCAGGAGACACTCTGAAGTGACAGAAGCCACTACTGAAACACAGAGGAAACGATTGAGAGAATTACAGTAGCACTTCCCACTCTGCTTCCTCTGTGCTGAAGATTTTATTGGCTGAAAGAAATCCCCCACCATGTCTCCCTTTAGGATTCCCACTACAGCAGACTGATGGCATCATAGAGACAACCTGCACAGAACATCTGGACCAAAGTCTCAGCACACAGGTGGCACTAGCATGAATATTTCTGCTATGCTGGTCTCTGACTGGACATTCAAGAGCAGCCTCAGGGCCACATACAATAAAGACAGGAAAGTTGTGAAAAGCAAATCCAAGTCCACTCTGCAGTCTGACCACCAAACAACTTCTTGTCTTTCCTCTTGTTTAGAAAGATCTTGTACACTCAGCTCTTTCAGTGTCTCACTGCCACCAGATCTGTTTAACCATCAGATCTGCCAGGTCAGGTTCCCGTGACACAGCCCCCTCAAACTCTCCTGATGTGGGTAAGAGAGAAAGAGTCACTTACCCTAATCTGCCAACAAAACTTATTTTGATGTGCACTTCCAGACAACTTTCAAGTCTTACACTAACAGGTGAGGCTTTAGTTAAGGCATTTTGAGAAAGGTGCCTTAAAATGTTCCCTTCCAGCAAAGGTATAGACCAACTGTCCTAACAGTTTATATGAACACAGATTCAGGCATACTTAATTTGATCAGGACATAGAGCAGATCTAAATGTAAATACAGCCCAACATAGCTACAGACAAGAACTTTTACCAGCATCCTACTACACCTATACTAACAAAATACACACTAGTGTGTGAAATGCAGTGGTGAGCATACATGGACATACTAGGATTAGCAGAAAAAACCTAAGAAAAGTGACAAAAATCTGGCATTTATTCATTCACCTTCTCTAGTTTGATCCTTTCCTCACCTCCTGGATTTATCCATTGCTATCAGATCATGTGCTGCTAATTTTTCATGCTTTTGGTGGGCTATAGAATGCAGTTTTCTGGAAAGGAGTTTTTTATCATAAAGGAAATCAAAGTAATCTTTAACAAAAACCCTTAAAGTGTTGCTCTCTAGTGATATACAGAAGACTCACCCTCCTCACTGACAAATACAATACCAAAGGACATCTCCCACCAAGATTTTCAACACTGGCCTCACATGAAGGGGGAGGCTCATTTAGGGAAGAGCACAAGTGATCTTTAATTTAAAACACATACATATTCAAGGTAAAAATAGGGAGAGGAAGTGCTGCAATGATGGAATCCAGGAAATTCTCTCCAAAGCACATTTATAAACAAACTCCGGAACAAATGACACGTGAACTTACTGTGAAAGGAGAGAATGTCTCTCCCTCTCCCCCTTTCATGACATAAAACAGTATCTAACAGGTAAGACTCAGGTTTCCATTGCATAAATATTTACTATATGAATGCCATTCGTGCATATTCCAGAGCAGGTGAGTTATCTCCCTTCCTATTGAAATAATACAGAAGAGGAAGCATGGTATGTCCAAGCCAGCTGCCTTCACTTCAGCAGTTTTTTCACAGATATTTTCCTGCTGAGGCTGCAAGAACAGACATTTTCTTTTAAATCAATGCTATGTACCTGAGATGCCTGCAGAGAAGTTCTTTAAAGATGGTCTTTTCACCACGGTGTAGGATTCCCCAACCACGAAAACTTTATAGAGCACAGCATTGTGATTGATGAAACTCTGAATGACACAGGGGGGGCGAACAGCTTTGAGACCTTCCTGGTTGAAGATGATCGCCATCTGCAAACACACACACATGGCTGTGCACAATTCTGGCAATAATTTCGTGCTTACCCACACCTGACAAGCAACAAGGGGGAACATCTCCTTCTCTGCATCTTGCTCTATTTCATCATATTTAATTTTACTGACACACAGCTCTGCAAACACTACTGGCAGTGAAGCTTTTCATTTCTTCACAGCTCTTAGCAATTTCATTTGCTGCCTTTAGTTGGGAAGCTCCTGCAACTGCAGGTACAGCAAAAGGGTAAAATATCTCACCAACACAGATGACAAAGTTTATATTGAATACAAGCCTGTATCATGAGAACAACAGAAGGAACAGCTCTGTGCACTAACTACACAAATTCTTCCTCACAGCTCTATTCCCCTGATTTGGTTCAAACCAGTTGCAACAGACTAAGCATCAGGGCTTCACCCACACCATTCAAAGGACATTTCTCAGACTCTAGTAGTTCTTACAGCTAACAAATGCTGGCTTATCAATTTTCCTGCTTGGTTTCACCCCATTACTCCAAACAGATAGTCCTCTTGAAGGCACTGGAATAAACATGCTGGAAAGGAAGGCATTTATTGAGCATTATGAATGATCAAGTAACTGTCTGCACACATGCACAATAACTCAGTAGATTAACATTTTCTGAGTTCAAGTCAGTGTGTGCATTCAATACCTACCTGCAGCTGATATTCTTGCTGTCTCTATTACACAGCACAGAGTGAATTTGTGACTGGTAACAACCTGTGCAAGAAATTTCTAGAACAGACAGAATCATCCATCAAGATGATTCATAGCAATAACATCATACCTCATTTGTCTCTTACTGGTGGCAAAAAACATTGTTCTCTTTCTCCTCTTGTGTGGATTGTTGGCACTATAGTATGTACAACATCATGCTGGCATGAACTGTGCTCTTCCTATAATGTTCTCTTCCATTATTAGTTAATTGATTCCCACAAATAAACATAAGATGAACAGGTTCAGGCTGTTTTAGAAGTGTGGAAAGCCAGAGTTTATCTTCTCAGCACAGCACTGACTTGGACTATAGGAAGCTAAGTGAAGCCTCTCTTCTGCAAAGCTCTGTGCTGGCAGCCCCATGGGCTAGCACACAACCCATAAAACTCCCGTGGTGTTGTGTTATGCTGGTTCACTGCAATGTCTCATGGTTTTTAACATGCATGAATAGAGCTCCAAGAATTTGCTTCCAGGGTGCACTTGTGTTCTTTGTCATCTAGCACAGACCTGCTGTGTCTGGCAGTAACGTGGGTACAATATTTGATATCATAATTTCCAAATAGCACTTCTCATTATAAATGCAGAGTGCTTTTGAAGGCAAAATAAAACATTTGCACCAAGGATTTTTACTGACAATACCCATAAGGAATTCAGCCTCACAATACATAGTGATTCTCTGCCTTTTCCTTCTTGTCTGCTCAAATACTCAGATAAAAAGATTCTGAATACATTTCTTCAGGCAATGGGTCTCTCATGGCAGCTTTACCAAAGGTTAGTTATGTTCTGACTTACTGGCAGCCAAGAAGCACAACTTCCAGCCATCATCTCTGCTCAAGCAAACTGGGAGTCAAGTGCTGAGCTGCTGAGGCCACTGCTAGTGCAGAGGCCATGCAGAACCACAGAAAGAGTGACACCACCTCAACAACACCTTAACAGAATGTACTCACATAAGGAAAGTGGAATCTGCCAGCCTTGCCTGGCAAACTCACACACCAAACCCAAACTCACACACCAAACTTAAACTCAAGCCTGCACTTTAAGCTGTCCCTGTTAGCCAGTACTTAATAGCCATCTCATGAAAAAAAGCAGGTTTCTGGTCAGCTCTAGTTTCAGTATCTCCATTGGAAATATATCCACAAAAAATGAAGTGATTTACCAAAAGCCAGACAAGGAGTCATTAATAAAATAGGCAACAATTTCTTGCTTCTAGACCTATGCTCCATCTTTTAGACAGACTGTACTGTAAGCAAGTATTTATCCTATGCTTCCTTTGTAATGACTGACCACAAGCAATTCCAAAACAGTTCCACTCTGATCATAAATATAGTTTTGGATCACTCCTGAGAGCTCAGCGACTCCAAAAGTGACTACTACTTCAGGCTTTTTTCCAGGGGTCCCCCTAAGCTCTAGTTATCAGTTCCCATGATAAAGTGCAGACTATGGCTGTATTTTAGTCTAATTTTTGCTCTGGCAGGAGGCTTAGATGTGTCTGCACTGTATGAACGAAGATCAAAGAAAGATTCACCAGCGAAATAAAGTCCAAGCCTAACTGGACAAGAACTGAGAGGTTCATGCATTTCAGTTTACAGTTGTAGAGGAACTCTTGACGGAAAAATCAGCAGGAAAATTGGATTGTTAAATTCATTAACAATCCAGTCTCTGAGTGTTCTCAGGAATGACAGCAAAAAAATTATAGCAGCTGCTCCAGCAAACTAATAGGACTGTCTGTTGGCTTGTGAAATAAGCCAAGGTAAGGCCTGCCTGAAAAATCTCAATACATTTTTAAAAGGAAGTGCTGGTCAGTCAAGATTTCAGCCATAGCCATTCTGCTCATCTCAGATTTACAATTTACTTCAGGGTCTTCAGCTCTTAGAGACATTGCAGCAATGTCTCATCATGCATGTTTCAAGAGCAGCTGGGACTGATGGCCATGCTGTTAACAAAGGAAGCCAGGAGTTAGGAGAGCCAGCAGCAAGGGCTGGATTCTCAAAACTGATCTGCAGTAAGCAGGAAGGCAGGAAGCACAAATGGAAAAGAATTAAAACGGGACTCAACTCACTTAAATTTAGAGGAAACTAGTCTCATAGGTAATGCACTCCTTCCAGGAATATACAACCATTTTAGCTGCAATTGCCTTACAGGAAGGCAGATAAGTTCTACAGTCCTGTTCTCCTCACAGATCCCACTGTGTTATTACAACTGAACATTGCCTGGAAACCATCTCTATTTGTTACTCCCTTCCCCCCTCAAGGAAAGGAGCCAGCTGCTCCATCTGAGGCACAAACCTACTTCTCATCTGCACCACATACATATTGGAAAAGTAACTTTCTGGGACAGAAACTTTATTTAGCGAATTCTTACCAAAGGAGAGACTGAAGGAGATTTCTTGCAGACAAAGCTGACCAGAGACTACAAACTGCCAGAAGCAACAATATGAGAGAAGCTAGAAACTGCTAAAAATAACTTGCATGACAGGAGGTTCAAGTCATAGCTAACTTATTTTCAGATTTTTGAAAAAATAATGGGGGGGAAAAAATAATGAGGGGGAAGTGGGGAAAAAAAGATGTTTGGGCACAGCTGTAATTCTACCCACTACAGGATTGGAAATCACCAGCCAAACCAGGGGGAATAATACTGCAAAAAATTTTAACTCACCTCATGAGAGTTGGTTCCATGAGCCACTCTGGTTTTACAAACTGGATAAATAAAAAAGAAAAAACAATCCACCACTGAAACAGAACACCCAAACCCTTTATAATCCTGTTCCCACCCACACATGCAAACACTGGAGTCCACCAGACCAAGGCATTGACTGTAATAGACATCAGTGATAGTCCTTGCTTGAACAGTCCTCAACCACTGCAAAGCTTGGCTTGCTTCAAGCTCTCCTCTCTCAATTCCTCCCTGTAACTAAGGTGCAAGCACAGATCTTTATTAGGACTGGACAGAGCTGCAAAGCATCAGCTAAAAAGTTAGTAGTAGAACTAGGATTGCCATCCTAGAGAGCATTTTCACAACTATGTAATTTTTTTCTGAGGCTAGAGCTATTTTACAGGTACCACAAAAAAACACTGTCCTTAAAATAAAGGAACTGGGACACAATCAACTTATTTTCTTACCTCTCTGATTTCAGGGAAGAGTAGGAAATGTAATGGGGCTGAACCAAACTAAGATACAATTTATTTTTCACAGGCAACCATAGAGGGGGACAGAAAAAGGCAGAAAGCCTAGCAGTTTTTCTTTCTCCTTCACATTAATCTGCTCTCTATGTCCTGATTCTCACCACCATCTTGATTAAGAGGAGGAGTAAAACCAGTTAGAGGAAAGAAACATGCTCCCTCTACTACGAGGCCAGAGAAGAGCTGAAGACCCCAGGACCCACACAATGACTAGAGATGATGCTACTTATGTGTTAAGCAGAGGAGATGAAAACTTGCAAGTAGTGAGGGGGTGGATAGGACAAGACTTATTTGCAGGTTGTTGGAAGAATCAAATTGCCACGCAAGAGGACAGGGAGCTATGAAAGGGAGATAACCTACACTAGAGTCCAAAATAATTAGGTAACTTGAAATTTCAGAAAGTGGTTTATTATGTCTTACAGACATATGCTCTGGAGAGCTGGACCATTTCTTAAAAAAAAAAAAAAAATAGAGACAGGAAAATGAAAAAACACTCCCAGAATAACAAGGTATATTAATTTTCAGTGCTATTTTGTAATTTCATCGTAATTTTGTGGGTTTGATTCAGACCTACTGAATATATGCTGCTGACTACTGAGGACTAGTCAGTCAGTACTGAGATCACAATGTGAAGAGGAGGGAAAGCCGTTCAGTGGGATTTAAATCACTGCTTCACAACCTAACTTCAGGAGACCTGCCTCATTTGGGAGAGCGATGGCAGGGAGGGCAAACCATGCTTTTTCCACACGACTTTACCTCTGCACCTTACAAATGAGGCAAGCACCAAGGGAGCAAACACCGACTAACGATCCTGCTCACTTTAGACTGCAAGGAATCAAATAAAGGAACGAATTAAACCCACAAGCCCTGCAATGAAACTTGCTATAAGCACAAACAGTTCATAGCAGCTGTTTGAGCTGTGGGCCCTTGGAGTCTGTTATCTGTGTTAACCCTCTTTTTTTTATCCTGTAAGATTATATTTTGTACCCTGGACCAGGGAAAGGGAGAGGTGGGTGGAAAAAACAGGATAGTCAGCAAGGCAGTGATTTTCTCAAGAAAAATAATGAATGCAGCTGGCAGGAGAAACATCTTGCACAAGTTCAGGGCAAGAGGCTAACTTTGTTAGAACTATTAGCATTTCCCAGGAATGCATGTTTACTGTAGCGAGTTGCTGAAAGTAAGGAACATCAATAAAAGGCAAAGTAAAAGCTGATAGGGAGGGGGTTTGTTCCACATTCCAAGCAGACTGCCTCAGAGCATTTGTTTCAGGAAAGTTTTAATACCCGTGACACTTTTGGCAGTGAAACCCACACTCTTACAATGTTGGCTATGTTTGGGGGAGTGCATATGGAGTATTTAGAACCTACTAGAAGCAGCAAAGAAAAAAAAGCCCATGTACATACTGAATGGGAATGCCAGTCCATTCTTCTCTATAAGCTGCAAGGTGTCTTCTCCACAGGCACTTGTCAGCTCCATAAAGGGTGGTGAACAGATCCTCTCATCTGCAAGAAAATAAAAAGACTCAAATGAAGATGAGGGGTTTAGCTCCTCAGCTGAATCATTACCAGCTCTCTTCATACTAACTGCTTCTTGATACTCAGCTCATATTAAAGCACCCAAAAGGACTGTAAACCAGGCCTGAAATTGGGTTTTTGGAAACATTTCAGAAAATGAATGGCTCAATTTTCAGACAATCTAAATGGCAATATAAAGCCAATATTTTCACAGGCAGCAAAAATGATCACCTGCTTAGGAATACATAGCTGCACAAGATTTAGCCAGTGAGGTGAAAGCAATTGGGATCTTAGCTCTTAACTTTATGCCTTCAAGCATAATTTTCTAAAGCATTTTACAAAGTAACAGAATGGTCTGCAAATGTGACTAGAATAGGCAGTCTCACAAAGCCATATCTCCTGTAGGGCTCCTCAGGGGGCAGATTCCAGTGTGTATTTACTTCAGACAAGGTGCCAGAACATTCTGCTGTTCACTGGGATGGCTCTGCCATGAAAGCAGTGTTCATTTGGTCTGGCAAAGCCAACCAGAGCACTGCTGGGACACTACCATGTCAGGACTGCTCAGCAAGCTCTGGATGAAGAGAAGAAACAGGAGAACCATGGTAAAATTTAACAGAGCAGGTCTGCTCCAGTGTTTCTGCCAATGTTGTGCTTGTTCACAAGGACATCATGCAGGTATGAATGACTATTTAAATTACCTCCTCAGTGAGCAGAGCTTTTAAAAAGTACTACTTTCATGGAGTTTGAGCTGTGGCCAGGTTAACTTTTGAGCCACAAATGAGGTATAACTTGAGTTAATAGCACAGTACTGAACACAATTCAGAATGGGTCTGCCAAGACTCACTTTTCAGACATTTCAAGAGAAACAGGATGATACCTTCCTCCAAGAAGCAACTGGAGAAAAGCACAAATGGTGGGAGCAACTGTATCTGGCAAACTCAAGTCACAGGTTTATATCAACCAGCAACTTGTCTTGAAAATAAGCAAAACATGGCTGAATCCAAACAGGTGGAGACCATGCTGTGCAGATGGTGCAGAAACTGAAAAGTACATGTGAACTAGAACCCCAGCAAAGCTAAACGTAACTCTTGAGACAGCCATGCATTCAGAAATCACTTTATAAACACTGTTTAGATTCATACTTTTCACCTTATTTTAAGTATATAGATAGAGAAAACTGAATAACTGAAAGTAACAGAGATGCAAAACTCTCTGTATTTTGATACATATCTCTAAATACATCCCCAAAGTTTGGGAATATCTGAGAACTCTGTTCATTAACAGTGTTGTCACTACAAGAAGTTTTCTGAGAAAAGGCTATTTTCATGCATTCTAAAAGGAGTAGAAAGATTGATGCTTTGAGGTCAACCTCAACAAAACTAAACAAAACATCCTAGATTTCAAAGCTTTCAATTTGCTGCTATGAAAACAGAAAGCTGCATCCAAAAGTGACAGGTACTGTAATATTTACAAACCTTTGCCAGAGTTAAAGTTCCTTAGTTGGATGAATTTAGGGAATAAGATTTAGTTTACAGATACTTGGGAACAACTTTGGCTTGGCAGCTCTCCCACCCACATGCTTCAGGCTCACAAATAACTTTGCCTTCAGAGTGCAGATGCAGAGGAACGTATGGTTCCATCTTGCTTCCCTCTGTTTCTCTCTCATACAAACAGGAATGGGAGACAGGGAGGATTCAGTGTTCCTGCTGACTACATGACACTTGCATGGGGAGATGAAGGAATGGGCAAACAGTAATTTCTTTGACTTTGTACTTAGAAAAGACCACCTGGATCAACAAAAAGTAGCAAAGAAGACTCTTAGCATCTCAAAGTGCTCCTGCTGAGTTTGCACAGCACTGGCATTTTCTCTACCAAGAAGGCAATTCTAGCCCACTGAAAGCTCTAACACAGACCATTAATTTACAGCCAGACCTGGGGACAAATAAATCCTAACTCAACACAAGATTCCAGCAGAGCCTACTAGAGCTAGAAAACTGCTGCTCTGAGTTTAACTGCACACACTGAAATCCTAAAGATAACTGTAGGTTAACAAAAAAAGTCCTCCAGCTGCCAGCAATCATCCTCTCCTCCTTCCCAGGGTGGCAAACACATGCTCAAGTTTTCTCCCATCACCAAGCTCCCACTATCAGAGTAACAGAAGTGTCTGCATACCTTCTCTGCCCTGAGGTCCAGGAAAGACCTCACTCAGTGGCTGAGAGTCAATTCAGTATTAATTTACATCAGCTTGGAACTACACCATGCGACCTACATAGTGAAAATGACCCCCAGAGGTACACTGAACCTTCCCTCCCCTCCTGCTGAGTAAGCTGCTTTAGTATGAACTTACTGAGTTGTGGTCAGGTCCTGGACTCTTGGCATTGTCACCCTTTCTTTGCAAACCAGTGACAAGACACCATGGGAAACCATAGCCAGAAAGAGCAATAGTAAATATAAACAAACAAGCAAACATAACTGTCTAGAGATGAGAAGGGCATCATGATTCTGGCTCCACTGCTGACCCTTTGTATTGATGCTCCAGCCTAACCCTCCAATCTAAAACCAAGCACTATTCTCATTTGCATCTGAGTGCCCAGCACAAAGCACTTTAATAAAAGCAGTCTAAGAACTACTACAGCATGAGGCCACAGCCATGTCACCCCTCCTGTGCCATACAGCACTAGCAGAAGGGGCTCTCTCAGGACACAGACCTGATACAACCCAGAACCTGAGCAAAAGGGCTGATGCTGTTGCTTTTCTACCATCAATACTCAGCTGTGCACTGAGATGCTGCTGAGTGGAAGAGTCTTCTTCCAAAACATTAAGTTTGGAAAAGAGTCCACCTCATCTTCCACCTTGCCTATGCACAGGTGACCTTAAATCCCAAGAGATTATTATGTACACAATTTCTAATCTTTTCACATTGGATCTGAAACTAAAAATCAAGTACTTCCTCCATGCCTGTGGGTGCATACATTGCATCACACAATAAGCAGACAATCACAATTATTAACCCTACCTTCCTTCATGCAGCTTGTGCTGGACCAAAGCTATCGTCAGGAAAACTCTATCCATAACTGTACAGACTGCTGTGAATTAAGAGTCTGTATATTGCTATAGTGCACATTTAGAAAATGGTATTTCTTTATTTTTTAAGCACCTGGCTGTCTCTGAGACTCCAGCCTTTGAAATATGGCCATGACTCCAGGTGAACCTTGTCAGGTCCAGAATTGCAAACTTAACAGCAACAAGGAAAGATTCTTCAGATCAGAATGTTCAGCTTTCACTTCAGACAAGTACCAAAAGTATCTGTAGCACTTTTGTTGTTAAAAACAACATATTATGATTAAATTTAAAAGTCAAAATTCTGTCACTCTCTTCCTCCCCCATCTTTGTCCTCATTTTTATTGCATGCCTTAGCACAAACTTTGTGATATCTGTTTTCCATATTTTCCCTTAGATATTCTTCCTTTTCTTCAAGATTATTTGATCTTGGAATTCTCTCTCTTTCTCTCCTCTTTCTTACTTCCTGTATTTTTTCTCACTCACATCTCCATCTCTCATCTAGGCTGTTCCTTTTTTCAACTGTTATTTCTGTTCTTTTAGTGCTACCTACACTTTATCCCTCCGTCACCTTGGAATGGAGCTCATGGCTGGAGGGATCACGTTCATTGCAAGCTCAGAGGGAGTGTTTGCAGTGGGACACCTGAGGACAGCAAGGAAGCTGGCACTACCAGGTCACAGGTGACAGGCAGCAATCACAGCACAGGGCAGTCAGCTCTGGCACACCCTGCTGTGGGGTGAGCTGTGTCAGAGTGTTGTTCCATTCTCATGGAGCAACAACATTACTATGAGGGCTGGACTGATGATGGCCACTTTACAGGATGAGTAACACAGCTAACCAACAACAGAGAGGAGAAAGAGCACCCAAACCAGGCTGTCTGTGCCAGGAGGGGATTATTCCAGATGGAATTCAACAACAGTGGCAGGAGCAATGGGTTGTGAAGATGGGAAAGTGAAGATGGGGAAGATGCAGACTGAAAACTGGCTAGGCAAAAGCATTACCTGGCAGAGAACTGGTGGAATTCTTTATGCTCAGGACTTCCTGTAGTGACAGATGCTGAGTAATGTTTCTCTACTCAGGGCACCCTGGTGGCCTGCAGACAGCCTGCCAAACAGTCACAGGATACCCTAACCCCCAGAAGAAGGCACAAGAGGCCAAATGCTCAACCACACACACATGCAGCAGCCAGGCACATATTCCTCAGATATAGGAAAAATAAGAGTAATACATGCCTGTTCCCATTTGAACCAAATCTTAAAAATAAATGGGAACCACTGTGACACAGCTGTACAACAGTGCCAGGACAGTTTTTGATAAGGGTAAATAGTCCTTGTACTATAAAAGTGTGAGAAGTACCAATGCAGTGAGCAGCTGTGGATGACTGTGGGGGAAAAATAAACCATAAGAGAACCTATTCAGATTTCTTATGATTTTTGACAGATAAGAAAAATAATAGATTGCAAACCCAATGCCCTGCATTCATAGAAGAACAAACTGTATTTCCTTGTCTTTAGAAAAAGAGTTTAAAGATAATTTATGATCATCTGTGAGAATAGCTCAAAACCTGTGTCTAGAAAAGAAATACAATGAGAAGGCCACTGCCCATTAAACTTCAGATTTAGTGTCTAAACATGTTTCCCTACCTCGTAATTCACCTTCCTTCACCATCTAGCCTAGGAATTAGGAAGTGCAGCAGACAGGCTGAAAAAAAGAGTATTTATTCTCAGCACCATCAACCTCTTTCTGCAAGACCACAATACAGTCAACAAACACAGTCAAACTCCAGACTTCTGTTTATGAAGTGGGGAGAAGGCCTCACCTGCCCTTGGCCAGGGCTTTTTGGAGCTAGTTTAAGGAGTTCCAGGAAAAAGACTTTTTGATGTTACTGGGGTTATTATAGTAGCTGAACAAAATACTTATTTGAAGCTTAAGTCTGAGAGTCATCAACCAAAACCCTGAGAGTGTTACTGGAAAAACATAACCAAAAGGTGTTTACTGAAAAATATCATATCTTCTTCCCAATACTCAGCAATAGCAGTGCCTTCTTTGTTTACACACAGAAGGTAAAAGATGCACCAAATGAGGGGCGTGCTGAGGACAGGGGAAAGGTAAAAGACTGGTAGAGTGAATTTGTGAAACAGGTAGAAGGAAGATGCAGTTTGTCGAAGGAACACAAGAGAAGGCTCAGAGTCCTCCAGGTGTGCAACAGACCAGGACCACCTAGATCCCCTAATTCTGCTTACCAATTCCAAATGGAGCACAGCTTGTACCTGAGTTTCTCTCTGTGCCTGGAAAGATGTCAGTACTATTCCTGAAAGGCTGAGTATGCAGCTTCCACATCACACAACAATGCATTACACAGAAAAATGACAAAGCTGCTTTGAAAAGTGCTGGTCTCTGTTGTAAACACCCCTAAGAAAAGCACAAAACCATCCATATCCAAATCAGGACTGGCTCATCATCTAACACTCATGGAGCAAACGTTAAGCCTTAAACTATCAGAAATATTTGCAGCAGGTGGGAACAAACTCTAAACTTCCTACTTGTTGAAAAAAACACTCTGTAATAGAATAGCTTGCACTTTGATTTGGAAACATTTAAGACTCTTCAAAAAAAAATTGTATTTCCAGTAAACTGTGTTTCACTGTAGCTTCCACCAGCTTGTGGCACTCTGGTCCTGTGGGAATAGAGAGGATGCACCGCCAGGGCAGTGTCTTTTTCTCCTAATACAATAAGGGGAGGAAATCTGAACTTCCAGCTCACCCCTGCCTACTGAGTTCATTTTCAACCAAAAATCTCAACCACACAGAGAAGCAGCAAGGTCTTTTTCAGCATACAGCTAAATCTTATCTCAAAGGTATCGTAAGCCACTACGTGTCAGAGTGTTTTGCCCTTGGAATCCCTTTATTGACTGTACACTTACAGCTTTGGACTGTAACTTCTGCTAAGGTCAGAAGTTGCTACATCAAGGAGTCACTCAAGCTAAGCCAACCCCAACTTCACAGCAGCCTAGTCCCTATGAACTAGAAGAACCCCTTCTTCACTCCTCCCTCTAGTAGATAATTTTTCAGTTGAAGCTTCATAAGAACTTTATTCATAAACCCCACAACTTTAACAGGTTTATTTCAGCACTTTTGGGCTGAATTAAAAATACTCTCAAGTTGCTTTCCCCTCAGAAATGCATGTGCATGAGGAATATTGGCAGAACAGATTTAGTTCAAACATATGTTGAGCTATACTCATCACTGAAAAAATCATCCCATACATGAATATCCATGTGTTTGCATCTCACCCTTTAAGTCTCTGAGGGGAAAATTCTAGTTCTTAGGGTAAAGCAGCTGTATCTGGGGAACACTTGGCAACACATTCCAAAGACACAAGAGGGCAGAGCAGACTCAGCTTTGAGGGCACAATTTCAAGCTTAACTCAGCTTGACATAGAAGGAATTGCACATGGAGTAGCTGTGGTAAATGGAACATCTGCAGAGCAACAGTCTTGATTTTTAAAAAAGTAGGGATTTTGAAGCAACTGGGCAGCAAGTGAGGAAATCTCACAACTGAATATAAATCTGAAACTATTAAAAAAAATTCACAATAACTTGTCATTTCCATGCAATTTTGGGGTGCTAATTATGGGTTTTGAGTATGATGAAATCAGTTAGACTCAAGAGAAAGTATAAACCATAAAGAAGAAATAAAGGCAAAGATCATCCTAAAGTCAGCCTGATGGACTTTTTTTCTCCCAGATGAACTCTTCCTCAGAGACAACCATTTCACAAAGCTATGGTCTGTATCAGATCCTCTTTTACTTTTACATGTAACAGTTTAAATGGTGAAAAATTATCTCATTCAGGAGACAGAGTAAAGGCTGGGAGATGGGTCTTCATCATCAAATAGCCTCATTTTTCAGCAGGTAAAAGAGGATACCCACTACCTTGCAAATGCAAGGGACAAGAAGCTTTGCATTTGAATTTAAAAAACCAAGCATACCTCACCACAGAAAAAGGAGGCAAATTAACTAGCTGTCCAGGAGAAGAAAATAAAGCTTCAGGTGCTTCTTAGACTCTTTGTAGATAAGGATGTTAGGCAAAACTCTCTTATAAGTAATAAAGAAGGTGGAGAAAACCTGCTGGAATAGCTTTTGTTGAAACAATAATATTTATTCCTCATAGCATTGAAGCTGTATTAAAACTTGAGGACTCATTTTAAAGGCAGGAGTGTTTCCAATGTTATGGAAAGAATGAAAGCAATTTTCCTCATCAAGGACAAAAATGAAAGGGATTATATGTCAAATGCAAAGAAGTCTTTTCTGCACTTCTACCCCAGTAATGTCCTGCTCAGAACACGGGCACTTAAATTATTGGTATCTGCAAGATCCCAAAGGCATTTCAAGAAGACGGACTATGCAAATATACTCTGCATGTCTGCTCTACACAAAAATGCAAATATCAGATTCAGTGTGAATACCTGAACCCCAATTAAAATCACCTCAACTGTCTCTAAAGAGGAATCTGTATCTGCTGTTTCATATGCTTACTATGTATGCTGAATGCAGGAACTATACTTAGCATTGCCATTTTCAAGTGACAAATGTGCCCAATTTTAGTATTTTACCAACACAGACAACCCTATTGTGTAGAATGATAAAGAAGTGTCAGAACCAAGTGCCAGTGTCCAAATATGACCCTTTTCCATGAAATACAGAAGGTATATAACGGCCTAGATGCAGGATTTTTTTTATGCTTCCTCTCCCAAATACTGAGATATGACATAACTTAGACTAGTACAAAACAATTTCCAAGCTGAATTTCTGCTTGCAAACTACACAGTTCCAGGACAGGAGCTGCTGGGATGCTGGATTGCATCCCCCTGGCCTAGATGGTGGATAGGAACAGATACTGGTGTGCATTCCCCTGTACACATCTGATTCAGATGAGAAGTTGATGGCAGAGAGCACCAGTTTGCTCCATATAATGAGATGCTCATCATTCCCAGGGATCTAAGATAAGCTGTGAAGACCCAATGCTGAACTCCTTACTGAATTTATTTGTATGTAACTCTAGTTACTTTAACCAGTTAGTTCCTCTCAGTTGAAGAATCAGTCTTTTCTTATATTATACAGAGTATGTTGTCTAATAAAATAGAAAATGCATTCATGGCAGGGGCCATGATGGCAGACATGATGTAGGCAGCTTTTTCTTGTCTGTGATGGAGTTCATTTGAAGATATTAGAGTACCCAGATGAGTAGAGCTCTGGAGCTCTTTGTATCTCTTATCTAAGAGGGCTGATGGCCCTTAACAGGATCAGTTTAATAAGCTTTTGGAAGATAAATCCTGGGAGATACTGCACAATGCATGTCCCAGGCTTTCAGCAAACACCACTTCCAATCTACCCATGCTGTGTCAGAGGGGAAGCAGCAGCCCACAAGGAATGCAAAATAGTGACAAAATTCCCTCCAAGGCAGAGGTATCCCAGGGACACACTGGAAGGGGCTCTGACAGAATCATTCAATGCTTAGTTCAAGCCCCCATAGTATATCAAGACTCCTGCAGCACCTGTGCCTCAGCTCAAGCCAGAGAGGAGCATGTCCTTTGGCTCCTGTTCCAAACCATACCAGCAATGACAGAGGAAATGTGAATAAACACCTGCCTTTTATTACTTTACCAGCCCACATGTATGCAAACACAAAGTAATTGCAAGAGTTTACATACAGATCTAGAAAACACAGCAAGATCTCGGGATAACACAGACTAAGGGGAGAGGCACATCACTGTCACTGCACAGCTGAGCAGGCTGCCAGCCAGCCCTGTGGTTGTCACCTGTGCTGGGGGGCCATCTCTGTGCTGTGAGGGCAAACAGATTTGCCAGAGATTTGGTGACCACTTAATTTGAGTTCTTTAATGTAAAGCAGTCACTCAGAGCACAACTACACAACTGCAGTGCAGTTCTTCCTGTGCCATGGGTGAAATGTAGGAACTGGCATTTCAATAGCAACAGTGGAAAGAACTGTTTGCAGATACTTAAGCAGACTTAACTATCAACTCAACAACACAAGCAAATGATCATGGTCCCAAGTTTGTATGCAACATGGGAAACAAGAAGCTAATGCCCTGCCCTAACACTGTCCTTGCATAGGTTAGCAAACTTCTCCAGTGCTCGTGGGACCTTTACCTTCTACACTGCTCACCATTCAGAGTTTGCACTTTGTGCCATGGAAGGAACAAACTCAAATGAACAGGCTTTTTTATTGAGAAACATTTTGTATTTTCAATTGAAGATCATATAGACAGTTCTGCAGCACACTTTGGAAAAATGTAAATGAAACACTGGCTCTGGCCTCAAAAGATTCTGCTCTGCACTTGTTTGCAATGCTTTAACTGGAATAAGGCACACCAACCAAGGCTGCTGCCTACTACAGAGACTGGTACAATTTGGTGATTTTTCCCAAGTGAGGTGGATTGGTCCCACTCCAAATCAATGAGAAAAAATAACTCCTGAGACAAACAAGCTATGAGTATTTTAAACACCAGAAAGAAAAAAGACCTATCTACATGGGAAAGCTTTGTTAGTGTATATTTTTCTGTTCTAATTATGTTAGTATAACATAGCAAAGGAATGCACACACACCATGTTGTTTACATTGGATTAGTTTCTGTTGCTAAAGTTTTCAGACAGCCCTGTAAATATTAAGCTATTAGAGAGTGTCCAAAGGAGGGCAATGGGCATGGTGAAGGGCCTTGAGGGGAAGCCATGTGAGGAGTGGCTGAGCTCACTTCTCTGCTCAGCCTAGAGGAGAGGAGACTGAGGGGAGACCCCACTGCAGTTACAAATTCCTAGTGAGGGGAAGAGGAGGGACAGGCACTGATCTCCTCTCTCGTGACCAGTGACAGAGCTCAGAGAATTGACTGAAGTTGTGTCAGGGGAGTTTAGGATGGATATTAGAAAAAGCTTTTCACCCAGTGTGGCTGAGAACTGGAATGGGCTCTCCAGGGAAGTAGTCACAGCACCAAGCCTGAGAGAATTCAAGAAGTGTTTGGACAATCCTCTCAAGCACATGATGTGACTCTTGGGGATGGTGCTGTGCCATAGAATTGGACTCAATGATCCTTATGGGTCCCTTCCAACACAGCATATTCTGTGGTCTCTTTTCATAAACAACTGCAAAGCACTCTGGCATCCCACACCAGATCCCAACACTCATCAAAACACTTGGCAACACCTGTGAGAAACTATTGGGAGGCAAGGACCAGCAGTCCTTACCTACTATCTTGAAACTGTGCTGGTGTAGGAAGCTGACACTATTTCTTGGCTGCTGACAGATGGCCAGGAGAAAATCCTGAATTGCATGATTCTCTCTGGCATCATGGAGAAGAGGTAGTGGCTGCTGAACTGCAAGGGGCATGTGCCCAAGCTTGGTATTTCTGTGGATGTCATCTGCTAAGATGAGACTTCCAGCAGAATCCAGGACAAAGTGGCTTCTCTTTCTATTTTCTCTGGCACTGCAAGATGAGGTCTTTGGCTGCATCTTTGGTGCAATCAATGCCTGTGTTCCTGGTTTGGCACTAGGCATGTCAGGCAGCTAGCAGCAGCCAGAAGCCATTTATTCCATAAAACCCTCAGTGCTTCAAAGCAGCAAGATCAGCACTTGATCTCCTTCAATAACACCTGGAAGATATTGAGGGAGATGGCAGTAAAAAGACAGAGAGAGGAAAGACAACTCCACCAGAATGGAGTCCTTGACTGATGTGCCAGCACACATGGCAGCACAAGGAGCCCCCTGAGCCTGGCTGAGCTCCCAAAAGTCACGTGCCAATGAACTGTGACAAAAAGGCGACTTCATCTCACATGGCTCCAGCCAACTTGTTTCTGCAGGCTGTCTGTGCACCAGCAAAGACAATGGAAACAGGCCTACTTGGACAGTGATTTTACCTTACATATTCAGCAGTTTAAAACTACTAACTTCTGGACCAATCTATCTCTACCCACTGTTTGTAAACTCCTAGTACTGCACACACATGTAAATACTAGCTAGACAATGTCAAGTGCAATAAACTGCCCTTTGCTGCCAGACAATTACCTTCACAAGGACTGTTGCTGCAGAGTAATCTTCCTGTTTTTCTGAAATGTGCATTCCTGTCTTGCAGGGAACAATGCTGACCTGTATAACCTGAACACACAGAGAAATACCTATCATTTTCTGGCTTCAGTTACTACACTAACTCCTCATTCATAAACTTACTACTACCTCCTATCAAGTATGACAGCAAGGGTGGAAGAGATGTCCACATGCAGAAACACTCAGCAAGGAAGTCCAGAAAAGACAGATAACTTCTGGCTGATTTCACAGAATCACAGTATGGCTTGGGTTGGAAGGGGTCGTAAAGATCATCTTGTTCCAATCCTCCTGCCATGGACAGGGACATCTTTCACTAGACCAGGTGGGTCAAAGCCCCATCCAGCCTTGAACACTTCCAGGGATGGGAAGAAGTTCCATAACTTCTCTGGGCAGCCTGTTCCAGTGCTTCACCACTTTCACAGTGAAGAATTTCTTCTTAATATCAAATCTAAACGTACTTTTTTCCAGTTTGAAGCCATTCCTCTTTATCCTATCATTACATGCCCTTGTAAAAAGTTTCCATAGTTTATATGTAGCAACACTGGCCAGGACAAATCCTGAATCATATTCTCTACTTTGGCAAACAAAGTAGACAACAAAGAAAGCCCCCAAATAAAGTTTTAAGTATAATTTCACTTGTTTAAAATGGAGTGCAAATATTGCCCTGGACCACCTGACTGTAGGTGTGTTTCTGGTTTTGTGTTGGGCTCTTCAGCACAGGCTTGCTGCTGTTTCCTGAATCTTATGCTTGTAACAACTTATGAGCCCTGGATTACACCTCCTGCTCTCTCCTAACTAACTAGTATAGAGTTCTTAATCTCTTTGTACTGCATTGGGCTGGAGGAGTTGTAGCTGCCTCTGCAAGTAGTTCCCATCTGCTGACAAAAAGACCAGTTCTACTGAGGTATACTTGTTTTTTCCCCCATTGGTTTATCCATTAAAAATTTGATACCACAGTTATCTCCAGTTAGGATTTAAGGCACATGGGAGGTGCTTTCCCTAAAAGTGAAAGCATTCTAAAATTTTCTATGCTTTCTACATATAATGTCCGTGTCTCCACTTCCCTCTTTTTTATCCCCTCACTTTGATGAATGCAGCAAAACATTCACTGTCTAACAGGAGCATCCCCTCATCAGAGGACAGTCCACAAGTCTTCCAGCACATTGCTGGTTGTCCATTTATCCATCACCTCTTCTTCTAACTCAATTCTGCCACCATCTCTAACCTCTCCATCTGCACCTACACACTGTCATATTATCACTAGCATTCTCAAGAATAAACTCCTTTGGTGACATTTCTAAAAACAGGTCCTTCCTGGTTTTAAGCTCAAACTTGTACAGCTTTTTCCTTTCCCCTGATGGCTGAGTCATTTTTACATCTCTACTCATTGAGTGACCTAGTGAATTAAAGTTTTAAAGAAATGTGTTACATTTATTAGTTTCCTCAGTGAAGTATATATGAAAAAGCCAAGTAATACCTCAAGAGGAAGAAGCCTCAAACATCATGGATGGATTGAATAAAGCTGAGGTATATCACAGCCACAGACTGGATTATTCAGAAAACAGGAGCTGAGTAAGTGCAGGCAGCTGTGTAGGAGCCTCTTCAAAATTCTGATCAAGTGTCCCTAGTTCCCTAGATGTGCTGCACCTACACCAAGGAATACAGACTCCTAGAAGGTCAGACTATATCCTAGCCAACCCTTAGCTGTCAAACACAAAGGGGGCTGTGGTCCCTATAAGTTGGTAGAACAAGGATTTTCCCTTGCATAACAGCCAGTGATAGGACACATGATAGTGACTCAGAGATAGAAGATGCCTTGAGGCACACAGACACATCCATGTAAAAACACCATAATTTGTGGCTCAGAGTATCTGTGAGATCAGTGAAAAGTTCCCCATGTTCAGTGTCAATTTCCAGTATTCAACAGATCCTTACCCAAAGGAAAAGGAATGTCCTGTGTCTTCAGAAAATGCACTTCTTTGAGAAGTAAATAGTTACAAAAACTTGATTTGTACCTATCTTCCAACTCACTTTTTGGTGGTTGCCAATGCTGCAAAGATATGTCAAAATCCTATGCTCTACAATATATGTCCTGCACAAAAGAATTTAAATCACAGACAAAACTATATTCTTAATCATGTTGTAATCAAAGAAGTTTTAAAGGCTACTCAGTCAGAAGAATGTCGGATTCATACCATACCAGTTGTAGGATCTGAGCTCTGCTCTGTAGGTGGATTAGAAAGTTATGGAAAGAGCTACATTCTTGGCTAATATTCAAGAAGAGAAACATTTCTAAGCTCAACAAGTTAGACAGCTCTCAGCATGACCCACGGTTTGTATAAAAAGTCTCTGATTTAGTAGAAATGCTATTTCCTTTTTGTCTGATCTATTTAATGACCTTTTTCCAAGCTTTGGGAACCTGGGTACTCATTTTCTTTTTGACAGATGGAATATTATGTAACAAAGTCAGAGCAACAGAAGACGCTGAGAGATAGAGCACTTTGAAAATGAGGAACGTACCTGTAGATCTGGGAAAGCTAAATACTTCAAGGGCAATTAGTAGATTTCTGAAACATGCAGTCATGTCTTTCAGTCAAAACTTTTCTATCTGCTTCTTACTAGATGAAAATAATTAGCTTGTATTTGCAATGATTAAAAAAAATAAAACACAGCATAGAGTAAGATTAGACTTTTCAACTAGCTAAATGCAGATGAAAGGATGCTCATAAAAAATCCAGGCTACTATCATTGATGTACATTTTATTTATATAAGCCTCTTCAAATACACAAGGTTCCATCTGTACCAAAGATTCTTCCTTCATTCCTGGGCTATCCAGTAGCAGTTCCATTTTACTGCCAGGGAAGCTGAAGCAGACCCTCAGTGAACTGATGAAAGCAACAGTGGGTTTTGGTGGTAGGCTTGCTCAGACCATACCTGCAATGGTCTCATGCTGTCATGAGACAACAAGCACTCCTTGTTTGGAGATCTTCCCATTTTTACAAAGGCAGCACTCATCACCAATCCATTTTACAGCAGTGAAAGCAAGAGACAAAACTGTAGAAGGGCTCATCAGGAGACAGCCTGTGAGCAGGGGTGGAAAGCCTCATCTTCTGTGACTGACTCTATCTGAACCAAGAACTTAACCAGTTCTGGGTCTGCTCTGAAACACCAGCCACTTGCAATGCAACAGCTGAACAATATTTGAGGCATTTAAATAGAGAGGAAGGAAATAGATGCAAAAATATTGAAGTAAAAAAGTGCAGTGGAAAAGTTTATAAAAGAACATCACAGAGAGCATAAACATTTTAGTTTACTTCAAGAACGTAGAATGTGATCCTGAATAAGATTAGGATTTGAAAAGATACATAACACAGACACATAGCTGAAGTTTTATATGAGATTTCCTTGTGTTTGGAAGCTCATATTCCTTGCTGAGTTTCAACTTAGTGCTCTTGCATTGCTGTGATGATTAGTGATTGCTTATTTTGGTCCTTGTGCCCATGAATGATTGCATGTAAGTGTAAGCTGTGGCACCAGCACTGTGCAGGTTCCAAAGGTGCTCATTTCTGTAGGGCTCTCAAACGCAACGATCTGCATGTCAGTGCTCAAACAACTTCAGAAACAGCAGCACACAGGTTGTACAAACATGTCAGCTCTCTGAGGTGGAGAGGCTGTTCTTCCTGACTTGAACTCACATTTGGAGAACATGAAGTTATGCAAACAGAGGACTTCTGAGACCACGAATCTGCCCTGACAAGAACATTTCAGCTTTCCTTCCTCTTCCCCGAGGCCAGCACTGGTGCCATTTGTTAGAAAAAACCTGAATACCATGTATTAGGCAGCAAAGCAGTCACATACATCTTTTCTGGATAATTTACTCATATTACCAGAGAAAAGGGCAACAGAAGACATTAGGTCACTGCAGACAAGGTGCTGTAAAATTCAACACTTGTGTTAAAATACAGGAATGATACACCTTTGGTCTCTTAGGGGACAGCATTCAAAACCTGACCTCAGCAGCTTTTCTCTGAGATGAATGTGGAGGAGGATGCTGTTATTTCTCAGTGCTGCTGAGTTCAGCTCAGCAAGAAGGGGAAAGCACTCAGGAAGGAATGCTCTGTTTTCCCAAACAAGGACATGTTAGCACCCTACCAGGACACCAACCCAGGCAGTACCAGCATTTGTTTTGTTCCAGTAAGTCTGACTATTAGTCACATCTATGCACTGTCTGCAGCAGCCAAATGCTGTAGTGAGATGCAGGAAACTTATACAGGCAATTCCAGAAACACATTCATCCTGTGCCAAAATACAATATACTGTCAGTTAAGGAAGGGGACTCTCACTCCAAGAGTAGGGGTGACATTTTGTCTCCAAAAATGTACCAGGAGTCAGAGGTGACACAGGACCTGAAAACAGGTCAGGAATGCACCACGGTCCAGTCTTACAACATGCCTGTCCTTGAAAACTCTTAGTTTTAGCAGAACAAGAAGAGGAAATGCCCTGAGGACTCCTTGAAACGCCCCCACAGGAAGAGAAGCTGCAAGTATCAATTATACTGTGTAACTGAAAAAGT
This sequence comes from Erithacus rubecula, assembly GCF_903797595.1. Lineage (NCBI taxonomy): Eukaryota > Metazoa > Chordata > Aves > Passeriformes > Muscicapidae > Erithacus > Erithacus rubecula. The sequence goes on from NC_136688.1 coordinate 45,517,188, forward strand.
GAGGAAAAACACAAGTGTGTTCAGAACTAGAAAATCACAGCAGGTGTCAATATTTTGCAGTCTTCAGGCATGTAACATCAATATTTCAAGCTCCTCCATCAAGTGTTTAATTATAGTCTCCTTAGGTTCCTTAGGAATTGTCTGCACAGCATACAGCAGAGTACAAAAGCAGGAAACCATTGGGAGATTTGGTGCTTTACTAAAAAGGGAAGCAGAGAACATGCCAAGTTTCTTGTGAAAATAAGATGATCATGCCTTGTGTAATGCTGTGAAGGGACAGCTGTGACCCTGACAGTGGCTAGGCTTTTGAAAGTGCCAGGGAGTGACATTCAACATGATAGGAGAGCAGCAAAGAGCACGTGAGGCAAGCCTACCTCATGCTGTCACTACCCCGTTTGATTTTGCAGACCCCTTTCATACAAATACACAGAAGAGGGAGGCATCCTGTCCACTCTGTTCACCTGAGAACAACAGTTCAGGCTTCCAGGCAGAAACAGGCAGCTGTGAACAGAGAGGAAATGAAGTCTAACAGTACTCATACCCTGCTGAACTCACAGCTTACTGCTCCTTCTAAATGAGAGAATGAAGACATGATTTTGACTCACAGCACTTAGTACTGTCATGATGGACTTTAGGGGCTGCACTAACTAAATGTACCCTTGTGGGATAAAACTCCTTCATTTTCTTCTGATAGCCCTGTCCAGGCACAAGCACATGGGCTGGACACTCCAGCAGACTCATGGGAGGTGTCATTCCAAGACTCATCAGTGAGGAAACCACAAAACCAGAAATGCCCCTTCTTTCCCAAGAAACACTCATCATTCACCTGCATTTTTCTAGGGGAAGGCTGGTGAAGAAGGCAAGTGCTGTCCCACAGTTCAGGGCCCAACAGATGCTTGTGACATTCACTCTTATTTCAGTCAGAAGCGAGCCATGACAGTACAGCAGTTACCATGTGCATGTGCCACTGAACAACCAGTGGAGAACCAATGCAACCACCTTGCTGGAGGAGCTGGAAACTTAATCTTCCTGGGGCCTCAGGACTGAATCCTACTGTAAAGGAAAGCAGAGGTAGGCCTTCTTCCTAGGAGGATTCAACCTTGTGCCATGGAAGTCAAACCTAGTGAGGACCCATGGAGGGTAGCACTGCCACAGCCTCTGCTGGCTGAAACAAAGCAGAAGACATGTCTGAGTCAGGCATGCTCAGGGCACAGAGATGGTACCTCAGCATCTTTTGAAACTTTAGCTCTACTATACTATGTACTTTATTCAGTTCATATTCTTCACCATGAGGCTGAGCTAGATGCTTGTTTAAATTTGCATTCAAATCTGCAGGATGACCCCTGCCCTGTATTCCATGAAAGAGTAATTATTGCAATAGTTATTGGTCTGTGATTGAAATAAATACCCTGTCTTCTATGCCTGTTTCTTAAGTCTGCATGAGTAAGAGAATATTCTATAAACATATCCCTGCCTACAAACCAATACATTCATAATTTCCCCCTAATACTGATATACTTTCATAGCTTTTCCCTTGTAAACATTTTGCAAGCTTATCTCAGACAAGAAGAAATTAATTTCTGTATGAAAGGAAAATAGCCGGACAGATGTTCATGCAGCACAGTGAAAAATGAAACATTTCAAACATGCAGTTGCCAACTGAGAAAGTATTGGCTCTTCGTTAGCAAGAATCTGAGTTAGGTATAAATAAAGTTACTAGCTCTTCCTCACCGCTTTGTGTTTATTCTACTAAGCAGGAAATCCCAGAGACCACATTTAATAATGTATCCTTCTAAAAAGTGACTTTAGATTTCTAACACTAGATTTCATTTATTACAGCTCATGATCACTTCTGCTCGTTTCTCTACTCATTTTACTTCAGCTTCTCTCCAAAAATGCTTAAGGATTTTAGTTTCATTTCATCTTTAACCTTTGCATCCCATTTCAAAAGCACTTATATTCTAATAATCATTATGTTCTGCCTTATACAGAGCTGCCAAAATCCAGGGTTAAATTGCAGTCAGACAAAGTTCAGACCACTTTTTCAGGAGAACACAGCCCAGGACGGGCTCAGAAGTTGCTCCTCAGCACAAGGTGGGATCCCCACATGCAGCATCCCACCCTATCCAACAGGTAAAACCTGCAGGCACCAGTACCAACATTTTAAAAGTCATTTCACATGTATTTCATCCCAGCTACTCATCAGAGAAGCCTGGAAAAATGTCAGCTGTCTTTTTATTTGAACACCCATCTGGCCATGATATGACCAGTAGAGGGAATGAGAGGGGACAGGACTTAAACACATTGTATTAAACAAACCAGCTTTAGATTTCCTAGTCTTTTTAAGAGACCAAAAAGATTCATCCAGCCAGGATGAGGAAGGTGCTTTTTTTCCCCAGAATAAGACTAATGCTTTGCATTACCAGGTTTGTGGACCCCTGTGGTGTTTCCAAAAAATGGAAACTCAGATGTATATTTGTAGTGATGGGGTATGTGTTCACACTCTCCCACAGAAACCGTTCCTAGTATTCACTTTGTTTCTCTGCATTTTAGTTTTTCTTTCGGTTTCCCCCCTCCCCCTTTTCTTTTTGTCTTTGCCAAGGAGATCTTCAGTATCCTTTACTGGAGGGACTTTTTTCCAGTATCAGGACAATGCCAGATCATAATGGCACAAATTAGCAGAGAGAAAGGCTAGTGGCAGGTGTCCAGGAAGGAGGATAAAACCACAAAAGCTTACAAGGACGTTGTCCCTGTCACAGACCCTTGCAGCAGCCCTTTAGGGACTTCTTCAGGAAAGTAAAGGATTTATCAGCTCTCAACAGGTTTTTCTGACATTAAACTGGTTGCTTTTTTGAATGCACACAAATTAGCATTCGCAGCACTCTGTGGCACTGAATTTCCTTGTTTAGCTATGCAGTGTAGGATAGTGAAAACGTTGGGTTTTTTTTTCAAGCTTACCACCTACTACTTTCATATTTACCAGAAGAAACAACACATTGCTGTTCCCATTCATCATCAGCATGCTGCTCCCGATTCACACAGGCCTCCATTGTGCTCCCTCCCCTCTCAGCTGCTTCAAGAAGTTTTGAACTCTGCATTTCAGTTCGATCAAACCCTTTGCCAGTAAAGCTGCTGTAATGGGGATGGAAAAGAAAGAGTCTGGCTGCTACAATGAAGCATTTCAGTAACACAGTGCAGGTTTCTGTCAAAAAATCATAGACTTTTGCCTACAAAGACTTGTGCTGCGTCAATAGTAGAGATTCTTTACAGCACAAGCAATCAAATAATTTTGTATTGAATGAGGAGGATTTGGAGAAAAAAACAAAACATACTTCTGTAAGTGTGCTTTGGGACTTTAGGCTATTTAGGTTGTATTTCAATGTACCAGGTTATTATGCAGTCTTTTTGAGGTTAGAGCAGCTACTTTCAGAAACAAAGTGAGGTACTTGGTTGAAAGAGGTCAGTGAAATGCAAGAAAATACAATGCTTGCAGGTCAGATTTTGAACATTGTCTCCTACACAAAGTCCCTATCTCTCATATTAAAGTGCCCTAAAATAAAAAAACTCCTAGTTATGAAGAACTAGAAACTGCTCTATAAAGAATGTGAAATAATTTTAAAATCCTTCTTAATTTAGATTGTCTTAGAAGGGAATGCATTTCAACAGTTATAATGAAGCTAGTGAGATGCACTTATGCAGTTACAGAGCATTAAAAATATACCACATTCCTTTTGTGTGACTTGGAAAACTAATCAGAAGCCATCATCAAAGAGATATTATGTAATATCTATGCAGTTAAGTAAGGTTTAAATTCCACCCTTGTGTTCAGAAGGAGGGCAAAGAGTCTTGCTCCAAAAAAACACTGCAGGCCCTGCTCAGAATTTGGTAGTGCTGGTCAGACTCTGACTTTTATCCACAATTGCATCTAGATACAAATTTGCAAAGTCTAGCATACATGTAGGTAGGGTACACTACTCAAGTGAGGTACCTGCAGGGAATCAGACTGCTTAACACCAATCCCACCCAAATACACCACATATACCCTTGCCCCATCAAAAAACATTTACCTAATTTAAAACTTAAAATGCCATTATTATACATGTTCTGTTCATTCTCAGTTTGAGAACATAGACAATAACATATAGCTGGAAATAAGTTTTAACTTTAGGTTAACTTTAAATAGAGAATCAGATTTTATAGCTGGATTAGGTTGGGGTTTTTTTATTTGCTTTGTAACAGTAGATGTGTCTGGTGTGGGGCTCAGCTCAAAGGGTTAACATGCTCAGATGCTGATTTTGAATCCAGAAAACTCCATACAGTATTTGCTCTCCCCCCTCCCAGAAGAGATGTGTTCAGCTGATTACCCAGGCATCCCGAGTCCCCTGCAGCATGAAAGGAATCAGACTTGAATAGCACCCTTCCACAGCCCATCTTCTTCCTTTTACCCTGAAAAGATGCCATAAATTCAGAGGCTGCAACGATTCTGAGCTAGCACATACTTGACAATGAGGGCTACTCCATTACTGGGAAAAGGTACAGTCTGGAAGAAAAGTACATTTCTCCTGCAGGATGCAATGCCTGTGGCTAGATCCAAGTGTGACACAGAAATAACCTGTTCCCTGCAAAGCAGCACACAGCCCACTGCACAGTGAGAGAAGCACTGCTGCTGCTTCAGGCTTTACCAGCTCCAGCCCAGCAGGGTACTTCAGGGCACTGTGAGCCTGAGAATCAAAGCAAACAGATGTCTCTAATCTTGGAAATTGCACTTGAACTAGTAATTACATCAGAGTTTCCCAGGAGAGTCGTGCACTGGATGATGGTGAGAATTTGGTTGATGGGCATTTTCCCATTCAGAAAAATCCTTCAGTAAGGACATCATCATTATGTACCATAAAGGTCAGTACAGGCAAAAGACACTTCAGGAAGCCCTGTGACAAATAGCAGACTTGTCCCAATATTAGTCTTATTCAGCCATCAGCTAGGGATATCTTAAATGGTAAATGTAATAGAAAAAATAACAAATAAATCCTATTTTAGGAACAGCAGCTCTCTGGTCAACTCAGTCTACCAAAGTTTAGCTGCAGCCCTTCACAGACACATCTATTAAGTTAATTAAAAACACAAATACACAGTCTGGTTTATTTGAGCTACATTTGCTGTCATACTGCCAGCCCATGGCAGACCTTTTATTCCCCTACATCAAACTCTGAGTTTAGCACATGTAATACTTCATTTTGAGCAAACAAGCCTTCCTACAGGATAAGGATCACTACATTAAATTATCATTATTTTAATTACCATGATATCTCAACTCTGGATATGCTGCCCAGCCTCAAAGACATGTTTTGTTTCAAACTACAAAGCAGTGTCACTCTTCTGGACTGTGTTTAAAAGCCATGACATTTATTTAACCCTTATAACAATCAGGATAAAGCAGAAAGTTAAATTGCACCACTGAAAGGGTAAACACCAAGTTCCCAGCAGTGTTAATCTTTCTCTGATCCCTTCTTCCAAGAGACTGCTTCTTGCAATCTGATCAAACTTGAAAGCCCACAGCTACTTTTGGAGATTAGCTGGTGAAAAGAGGAGAGTGAGTTAGGGTGGACAGCTAGTGTAGAAAAGTGTTTCATTGTACTAATTTCTTCACACTCAATCCCTGTGGCTCTTCTTAAATGTGTTTTGTATTACTTGAATGACTGCCTATACCAAATTTCCATAACCTCTCTTCAGTCATCAAAAACCCAGCACTGGCACTAGCCTTAAATTAAGACTAAGAAAACAGAAGATGGATGAAAATAGGTAGCCAGGGGTCCCACCAGATCTCTTGAGCCATTTGTGTCATATAAAAACACTTGAGATTTTTACCTCACTTGAGGCAAATTAAAACAGTGAAGAGCTCTAGACAGAAAAGAACAGGACACTCTAATATTTGAGATGCTGACAGATGAGGAGAGGGAAAAAAATCTACTGCTTCTGGAGACATTGGGATTTGAAGCCTAAATATTACCTCTTTTTATTGTTCTTGCTTGTCAGAAGTATTCTTCAAGGGTGGGAAAAACATCCCCATGTGAATAACCAAAAATCAAAAGCCTGGACATTAGACTAGGCATAATACAGTGCTACAGAGTAAGTGCAGATCTACTGCTGGTATGGAAGGACACATGCATGTTGTCCATTTACCCTGATAACAGTCTTAGCCAAATGACCTGAACACAGAAATCCGTGGTTAGGCTGGGAGGTACTTCAACTCAGGTGCACTCAAACTACTTCCTGCTAAAACAGATTAAAACTAATCCCAAAATTTTATTAAACACTATCAGCCTATCAAGGCTTGTGCTATAATGCTCACAATGCTTTTAAACTGGCAAATAGTGAGCAGGTCAGAAATCTTCCCCTGTGGGGACCCTGGCACCACTAAGAGTTAATAAAATGGGAAGGCAAAAATGAGCACACATTTCCAGATGCTTGGAAGACAAACAGTACCTGTCAAGCTCCACACCCAGATTTACCATGTGGATAAGGCAACTGCATTCACATACTGGAACATTTTGTTGGGTGTTTTTCCTAAGAAAAAGCACTCTCCAGTGGAATTCTTGTTCTAGTCTTGTACATGTGTAAAACCTAAAATTAAGTGGCCTTAGGTCCTCTTGCAAATAATCTTGTTTGATGCTTGCACCCACTGAACCAGAGCAGATGTTCTCTAATCATGTTTTTCTTCTCACTAGGTGAGAAGAGAGCTGCAGTACTGAGAAGAGTTGCTTCCAGCACTCATGTCACCTGGAACTGAAAATAAACAATCACAAACTGCTTCATCTGTTTTTTGTATCCTCTTTTAGCATGTTATTTGATATGGATAGAGAAAGCAGATTTTTTTAAAAAATCTTTGTCACTGTTTGTTCTCCTAAAAGTCTAACTGTTTCCTGTCATGCCCTGGCAGGAAAATTCTCCTGTTTCAATATCTGTTCTCTCTTTGTACTAACTTGCATTAAGTTATAGCTAATACTTTGTAGAATAAGTTTTAAATAGCCCCAGAAAAAAAATCCATACTCCCTAAGTATTAGTACTGACTTCTTGTGCAATATCCTTTTCAAAAACAGTATGAGTACTTTATTCTCATGGTTATTAATGCAACCCACTACACTGCTTCAATTTCCTTTCCTTCTCAATCTACCTTCTCTCACTAATGTTCCCTGTCTGCTTTTTAAGGGAAGCAGATGACTATACTCCTGGAAAAGATCCCTGCTCAATCTTACATTCATAGATCATAGAGCCAGAATGAAAAAGGGAAGCAGAGAAATAAGAGAACAACAAAAGGTCAGAAAACTTTCAGAAATTCTTTAGCAACATCATTCTACATCAAAAGGCAGTGAACTCACAGATCTGACCCACAAATGTTAGTTAGAATCAAAGAGGCCGGATGAGAACTGCTGGAGGTAAACCAGGATGACCTGGGTAATTCCATTCATCTTCCACTTGCAAAACAAAAAACCCTTACTGCATCCAGAACAGGGGTAACTCAAAGCAGAGCTAAGCACAGTTCTCACTTCACAAAGAGAAATGAGGTCTGGGACCCACCAAAAATTGACATACTTCTAAAGTGAACACTACAGTCCATCGGCTGTTTAAAATCACTCCCTGTTCCTTCCCACTCCAGGGCTCCAGCATGACAAAGGCTCTGCAGGGGTCCTGGGGAGCATGGAAGCTGGCCTTTCCATGGGCATCAAAAAACATCCACTCTTCATGGGAGACAGGTCTGTCTCCCCCAGAGCTGTCTGAACATTCTGCCCTGCTGTTCTGTGCACTGTCATTTTCTTTGCTCTCCAGGTATATTTGGAGGTCTGAATTGGGTTCTACAGAGTTCATAACAGGTCTAACAAACTACAATTTTGTTTCTTTGCAGAAAGTTTCTGATTTTCAGGAACATGATTTCAGGTACATGATTTTACAATCTTATTTTTCAACTTGAAGCAGGATGTGCAGGAATAAACTGGAAGGCAGGAAGGTGATGTATCAGGCTGAGGTAGGCTGGGCACTGGTGATATCCTTCACTTGGCAGAAGAACCTAAGGCCAAACTGGGATTCATGTGAGTAAGGATTGATCATTTATGAGAATTAAGTCAAAACATTTTCTTCCTAATTAAATCAATCCTGAGATTCCAGTAAGAATTTCTGGCATATGCTTGCTAATTAACACTCTTTCAGAGCTCAACTGCACCATTCACTCTCATCTCAGATTTCACTTCAGTTTACTGAGTACAAGTTGTCCCTTCACTAATGTTTTGATCACTGCTTTACTATGCTAATGCCTTCAAGTTATATGTGATATCCTAGGAGCTGCTTTTCATAACTGTCAGCTGTCCAAATAATCCCCCTTCAGCACCAATATTTTTTCATGGAAGCACAGACTGGTTTAGGCTGGAGGGAACCAAAAATATTATCTAGCTCCAATGCCCAGGTGGGCAAGGATGTCTTCCACTATACAAAGTTACTCAAGAGCCCCAAACCAGTCTTGAATGTTTCCAAGGACAGGGAGTCCAATTCCAGTACCTCACCACCCTCACAGTAAAAAGTTTCTTCCTATTATCTAACCTAAACCTGCCCTCCCATAGCCTAAGGCCATTCCTTCTTATCCTATCACCATATGCCCTTGTGAAAAGTCCATCTCTAGCCCTTTTAGATGCCCTCTCTATGTACTGAAAGGCTCCTATAAGTTCTTTCTTTTTTTTTTAAAGCTCAAATCCACTTTGGCTTCTCTTGCCAGCCTGAAGAATGCTGCCTTGCATACCATCAGTTCTTCTATGCTTTCTCCCCTCTTATTTATAAAATATACTTTCATCCAATAACTATCAACAACTAGGACTTTCATACTACTCAGTGCTTTAGTTTTATAGTCTGAAGCATTTCTACAAAATGGCTGTGAAATCCAGCATTCCACCCTATGCTTCTACTGATATAACAATGTTAAGTTACATATGATAAAATAATGTTTAACTTACACCTTTTCAAGATGTGCAGCTGTATAGGTGCAGTACCAGCCTGTCACATTCCACAGATTACTGAAAAATTAAATAGGATTCTCCTTAGCCCTCTTCAGCTTTGTCTAGATATTGGAAAAATGACAAACTAGGCTATGAAATGATTGCAATGATGCTATAAAAGCAGGATCTAAATAGGTCTAGGAACTCTCATTCTAATCCGTGTTTTTCTACTCAATTTTGGTTTGCTCTGAGCAAATCCCTTACAAACTGCATGTCGAGACATTTCTATAATGATTGAGTGAACAAGTATTATTTATGGCAAGATTTATATAACCACCTACATGTGGGAAGCTCCATACAGTGTATTTTTAGCATCAGATACTGAAGGCTTCAAAATAATGACAAACCCTGAATGTTTAAAGAAACCAGGTCATAGCTCAGAATTTAGTTTCCATTAAATGCAGTTTCAAAGGGTTTCCTCTGTATATGATTACAATTAAAACCTATCTGGACACCATGGAAGCATTTCCATCTTCTCCTAACACTGCAGGACAATTTGTGTCACATCATTGCAAGGCCTATGTTTTAAACCCTGTGCAAAACACACAATAATAGGTGGTATCCCCCTCAGAGATATTTCAAACCAAACAGGACTGATAAAGGACAAGGGTGTGAAATGAAGAAACAAGGAGGTGGAGAGATTAATAATACCTACCCAGGCTCCATCACTAAGTCTTGAAACAGGATCAAGACTTCCCAGACCCAGCACGATGCAGACCTTCAACAAGATGCAACAGCTTCAGTGTCCCTCTGCACTTCCTGGCTGACACAGTACTCTTGCTTTAATGAAGATAATGACAGTGCTCTTCCTAGATTAATACTATGAGCCCTACAGCTACTAAAACCACACATCAACACTTCAGTCTTTAGAAGCTGCAGTACATGGTATATATATATATATATATATATAAAAAGACACAACCAGAGCACAAAATGGAAAATGTTTTGAAAAAATCAATTGTTTTTCTCAAGTCAAAAAGAAGAGGAAGCCTCCTTACATTTAGATTTCAAAGAAAAAAATAACTTCTCTGTAAGCCTGAACAAACATTCACATAAGTCTACCTTTACAAAAGGAAAAATTAATTTTCCTATAAAGGCTAACCAACTTTAGAAAGTTATTAAAAGAAATTATTTTGGACAAAGTAATATAAAAAACAAAGACTGAATGAGAGCACAAAAGGGAAATGAATCAAAACCATCTGCATGTCATGATACACATAATATTGAATTTGAAATGCATTTGTTTTACTCTTCAGTTTCAGGAAGGCTTTGACTTTCATTGCACCTAAACACTAATGAAACAATGCAATTCACTAACTTAAAAGGCTAACAATGCACCTCAAATTTGGTATATTTTTATTTAGGCGATAAATTTTGTTTAAGGATTCCTTTCTATTCCTAAATCAGGACTGATAAAACCCTACTCTGATTGTAGGATTAGATAGAGAAGTATGACATTTTTGTTCCCTTATGATAAAATTCTTGTGGTATATCTGATATATAAGTAGGGAAGATAAGACATGCACTGCCAGCCTCACAGAAGTTTGTGCACATCTAGATGCAATTCTCATACAGTAAATGCCTAGTATGATTTGAATCCAGCTCTGCCTCAATATGAGCTCGTTTTCCTTGTGCACATGTTCAAGCTGCAACAAACTGTCAAACAGCCAACACACACAGAAATTTGTGTTGTTACAAGATATTACTTCTCTTTGTGGGTAAACCTGTAAACCAGGACTTGAAATTAGAAGGGATTCTCTGCTGTTCAAGTATCCAGGCTCTTGAACCACCTGCCAGCTGAAGGACAGGGACAAAGTGAAGAATAAAGGCTCTTTAATCCAAGGGAAAACGGTCATCAACCTGCTGCTCCACTTACAGCATACACTGCTCTATGGGGCTGGATGAAACCCACCTGGGGGGACAGCAGGAGCTGGTGGAAGAGCTCAGCAGTCCATTTCCAATCATTTATCAGCAGTTCTGGTTCACCAGGGAGGTCCCAGACAAATGGAGCTGGCAAATGGACTGTCCATCTACAGGAAGGACTGGAGGGAAGGTCTGGGGAACTACAGGTCTGTCAGCCTGACCTGGGTGCTGGGGAAGATCACAGAGCTGGTAATTTTGGAAAGGTGCACTCCTTGCTGGATTAGAAACTGGCTGGATCACCAGGCCCTGAGACTGGTGGTGAATGGTCTTGTCCTGTCCTATCCTGTCCCCTGGCCTGTCTCCTGTCCTATCTCTTTTTATTGATGACCTGCACACAGAAGTTGAGTGTACGCTTAGTCAATTCATGGCCAATACCAAGTTAGATGGGAGTGGTGAAGTTTTCTCAGCTGCTCCTTTTTTTCCCCATCACCTCTGCAATACTTTAGGTGGCTACTACTGTTGCATCCAGCACAGGAATCTAATCCCAGGCAGACAAAGCTTCACAAACCAGCAGTGTAAAGTCCTGCACCCATACCTGCCTCCAGAGACCAATACATGCCTGAGTTTGGCACAAATTCCACTACAGTTTCAACTATTTGGTTACATAATTTTAAACGCTTTTCTAACCAGTTAAATGATGGCACTTACACTTGCTATATATCTTGAGCCGATTTCTCAAAGAATTTCTCCTACTTCACAACAGTGACTTTGAAAACAATCACTCTAAAGGAGTAAGGCAAGAGGGAAGAGGCAAAACATGGCATGATCTTGGACAGGTATGTGCTTGCAAAGAACTGCATCCATGAAGCAGTTACTGCCAAAGGTACAATTACCATCTGGAATGGTAACCCTGCCCCAACACCTGCATGGATGTAGTTATAAGGACTATAAAGCTGCTTTCTTCTGGTACTGTTCATCCCTCCTCCCACGCAGGAAGTTGAGTAAGAGCATCCACATCAGAGCTGTCATTCACTGGAAGGAATGAAAAGCAACATACCTAATGAAGACACCCCACAGAATCTCCCAGATGGGACTCTCCTATAAATCTAGACCCCAATGGTGTGAGCACCTTGTGTTTTACTTTCATATTCAAATAGTTTACAGCTATACTAGTCCTTAACGTGAAGTTCAAAACAATTGGACAGGCCAAACTGCCTGCAAGTGGTTGCACTTTTATTAAGGTACAAAGTAAGATGTTTTTTAGCATAAACATAAAGCAAAGCTTGTTTACTTTCACTTAAAATAAACTGTCCAAAAGAATAAGTCACCTTTCCTCCTGGGACTTTTGGGCCAGTGAGATGTAAAGTGAGAGTGGGAGAGAGGAAGGGGAGGAAAAGAGCTCTTTTCTTCTCTTCTTTTACAAATTCTGAAATCTGAAAAATGCTAACTCTTTCTACTGCCCCTTTTAGGCTCATTATAAATGATCTTTTCTTCAGTGAAAATAAAATTGATATTTTCAGATCTCCTCTAACATTATTTTCTTTCAAAATACTGAAAACTAAAAGCAATTACAATCAGCTCTAGTGTGTAGGACATTCATGTCCCAGTGCAGAACTCTGAGAGGAAGCATCACATACAGAGACCTGCCTGTATTTTGTTAACAGTTCATAAAGCAGAAGGCATACAAACATTGTGGGGCAGTGTTGGAAGACACAAGAGTAACTACTAAACCTAGCAAATGTAGATCTCTACATTCCCCATAGCACTTCTGCTATCTAGGTGAACACATTTTAAGATTTTGAAGTTTAACTAACTGGCAGCCTAACAGCTGATTACAAATTAATGCTAAACCACAACAAAATACCTGCATAAATTTTACTTCCAGAAATCATACCAAATTCTGGGTTGCAAATGCAGCAAAAAATCAACCAAAACTTCCTAATTTGCAATATGATGCACCTCCATGGCAACCTATGATAGAACTATGAAATGCCAAAGAATTTATTTTCCTGCAGCAAAACAGGAGTGTGCAATTGAACTTTCTTGGTGGGAATATCCCCTCCAAACTGCACTTGCCTCTTTGTCAAAACCAGCAAGTTTTTAAAAAATATTGTCTTAAAAAGGAACTAAAAAACTGTCCCCAAGAGCAACAATGAAATCAGAAAATTAAACAGTACAAGAAATCAGTTTGTGTTATCCACTTCTCTCCTTTTAGAAACCAACACTAATTGCCCAATACTGAGGTAACTGCAGTTTATCTCCAAGCAAATGCTTGTGAGGCTTCCCAAATCAGCAATTAGTGTCTGTCGCATTGTGATTCTCTGTCTAATATCTTATGCAAATTATACAATTTATAGCTTTAATGTGTGGTTGCTGAAGAATGCCCCAGGCAAGAGGAGCCTGCTGATTCAGGAATGTATTGCTCAGCTGCCTCACCCTTGTGAAGCAAGTGACAAACTCATTCCACAGATTTCTCCACTGAGGAGGAAATACTTGGTCTTGCTCCACCACTTCTATATGAACAGGTGCAGCCAGCCCACTGCTCCTCTCCTGGCATCCCTAAAAAGCAGAATGAAGCCAACTTCAGCCCAGAAGTCAAACAGCCAGAGTAAGAGGACTATGTCCAGGTGAAACATGCTGGTTTTTTATAGGAGCACAGCCTATCATATCCAGGTCTGGCTGCACTGACCATGAAAACTTTGCCTCAGTGGAAGCCCAAAACTTCTCAGACTGCTTAACTCTTATGCCAGCACACAAACATTTGTGCTATGGGTCTTCCTCTGTGGAAGGCCCTTTGTCCTGGCTCTGCACAGGACAAATGTCTGTTAACATTCAGGATGATCACAGTAAGATCCCTGTCTCAAACTGCCAGTAATTGACGCTTTTCATTCTGAAGGACAATCAACATCAACAAGTACTGGTCTGGGAAGGCTACTGGGTTACCTACCCCAGTCCCATTGCATTCTGAAATCACAAAATGTGCCTAACACCAACACTGGAAGATGCTCATCTTCATCTCCATCTGTTCCCAAAACCTCTAGTACAGGAGATTCGTAACTACTCATTAGTTTGCCCCAACACTACAACAGCCTTGACAGCTAAAGTCCTACCCATACTTACCCCTTCTACTAGTGTTTAAACAGCTTCTTAAACAGTTTAAACATTCACAGGCTTCCCAAGTACTGACTAATCCTCAAAAGGTTCATCTGAAGGAGGAGGGAGGTTTGGCTGGCATTTTAGGGATCAAGAGAATAAGCAGAGCTGTTGTCAAAGCCCTGAATCTCTACAAATAAGATATTAGAGTATTAGGAAGAAATTCTTCACTGTGAGTTTGATGAGGCACTGAAACAGGTTGCACAGAGAAGTGGTGGATGCCCTGTCCTTGGAAATGTTCAAGGTCAGATAGCCAGGGCCTTGAGCAACCTCAACTATGGAAGCTGCCCCTGCAGGCACCCCATGTTCTTGCCATCCCCATGGCAGAGAGGTTGGAACTAGATGATCTTTAAGGTCCATTCCAACCCAAACCATTCTATGATTACAGATCCTTTAAATCTCAGAGACTATGCCTTGCCCACAATGCTGCATGCAGATTAATTGCATTGCATGCAAACCAGAATGGCACAGGATGGGCTCATACTCAGTGTTCCTGCTATTTATCTGCATGGATGTCTTGTCAACACACCAGTGCCTAAGTGAGGTGATGTGATGTGATAGAATAAGCTCTCAGTGTTAAATGAACAAATGGCTTCAGTGAAGCTCAACTGTCCCACGCAACCAAGATCTCAGTGGACCCTCAAACATTAAAAAAATGCAGATCAGAAAACATAAAGCTCTTCCTGAACATTAACATCTTCCATCGCCTTCATAGTATCTTTAGCATCACTTGCCAAATAAAGGACCTCATTCAGAATATTCATTTGTCAGCAGATGGGTGGTGGGTACACATCTGCAAGACTGACACTTTGCATCTCTGCAGGAAAGATTTCACTGCTGGCTGCTTGCTGGCACTCAATCAGAGACAGAGCAAACACCCACATGGCATCCTCAAGCTGATTAAGAAGGATCTGAGATATGAACACTCCCTCGTGTAGGAAACCCAATGCCACATCTAAAGTTAACACTCTCAGTAACAGCTGAGTGCTCCCTTCCCTCCTTGCCCCAGCAGACACCACAGAAGCTGGCAGCTGCACTGCAGGGAGGAAAAAGATGCAGTATTCTGATCTTGGAGTAGGCTTGTTAGGGTGGGCAGGTGGGTGAGACTGTGAAACATTATCTGTTCAATCATTTCTATAATTACATAGGAGATAAACTTTGCAACTGGTCAGTCTTCCTCATGATTTCACCAGGGAGCAAGAGAGGAAATGAAACAAAATGTTTTAAAAATTGAAAAGTTCCAGTGTCTTATGTAACACCCTGTCCCAGACAATGCACCAGTGGGATCTGGAGGGTGACCTCCTTGATCCTCTAGTAGAATATAACTTGACAGAAAAACTTCTTCAAGAGTGTTCAGTGCTGTTTCCCTCCCTGTCATGTATTACAAGGGTCTGTCCCACAATGCCTCAGTTCTGTCCTCTCATGAACAGAATCCTTTGTCTCGCTCTACAGGGTCTTAATGCAGTAGAAGACAAAGCTATCAAAGAAAAAAGTCATACTCACATAATCCAGCCATATTTCTGAAAGAATAATAGTTTAAACACATCTGGCTCTATCTGAGTTGCCATTTAATGTGCTCAGTGCTCATAATGATTTCTATTAAATACCAAGACTTTATTCACAGGACAGTGAAAGCACTGAAGCATCACTCCTTCCATGAGGTTTAAAAGTTATGGAGTAGAGAAAATGCTTTAAACCCTCACTTTACTTCCAGGCATTCTTACTTCCCTGGAGAGGAGAAATGAACACTGGAATTATCAAACCAAATGAGAACACAATTAAGCTGACACCGTGTCATCTCCACCTTTTCAACTTAGCAGTGGGTTTCAAATCAAAGAAAAAGGACTATATATTGTCCCCCAACATGTCCCAGTTTATGGAGTTCATAGCTCATCATGGAGTTTCCTTTTAACATCCACCAGTCAGTACTATATACCACCAACCACAATGGTTTGTAAACCTTTCAAACCTAGCTGTGAATATGTCCTACCTCTTTCATTCCAGCTATGATCTCAGTATGGCAACTGCACAGCTATTCAATGAAATTTTAACTCTGACAAGGTAGAAAAAGGGGAACATTTCTCCACTTATACATGTTTTGTTTGCTCAAGTTTTGTTGCACCTTTGCTAGCCTGAGACTGATTTTACTCTTCACTTGTGGCTCTCTTAGCATTGACCATGTCCATTTTTCAAGGATTCCTTTCACTTCTAATGTATATTTTTAAATTCAGGAAAGCAGAACTGAAAACAGTCTTTGGGAAAAAGAAAGTTCTTTATTTACACAACTGTATGTTCAGTGTCTTCAATGTTATTTCTGGCCACCATAATCTTTTTGTTTGATTCTGTTGGCATGCTCTCTTTTGACTACTGAGGCTGAGGGGGCAGAAGTTTCCAGTGAGCTCCCAGTGTGACTCTGAGGTCTGTCCTGAGTAGTGAGTCAATGCAGCAGTTAAACAATGCATGTCCACATTATTTTTTATAGGCCCAAGAGACTGCTCTAAAGTAGCTCTATTATTATACTGACTCTTCACTGTCTTTTGGTAAACCTGTCTGATATTGCTGTCTTCCTTTGTCTGGAAAAAACTAAACAATGTGGACTTATCTAAAAAACTTGGTATCCTGTATTCATCTACCTTTTCCAGCATTAATAATACAAGTCCTGAAATGCCACTAGTATGGGACACTTGATTTGCCACATTGAAAGGAGTTTATTTATCTTCTCCATGCCTTTGGTCTCTGTCAAGCACTTTCTGATATTTCAGTTTATTTAAGATCTACCTTCTGAGGAGTTGTTTTTTTGGGTTTTTTTAAGTTATTTCAATATGCTAACTTGTGTTCAGCTATCCAATTTCAAGCTGACAGTTTCCAAGAACTCTAATTGGCCAAAAGACCTGGAGGAAACTAAAGCAACACGGACAGTGCCATTTGAGGGATACACAATTTCTATTATTCAGACTATCAGTTAGCTTGACCTCGGTACCCAGTAAGGTTATGGAACAGTTTATATTGAGTGTCATCAGGCAGCACTTACAGGATGGCCAGGGTATGAGACCCAGCCAGCATGGCTTTAGGAGGGGTAGGTTGTGTTTGACCAACCTGGTCTCCTTTCATGACCAGGTGACCCACCTGGTGGATGAGGGAAAGCTGTTGGTCCCTGGACTCCAGCAAGGCCTTTGACACTGTCTCCCACAGCACACCCCTGGAAAAGCTGGCAGCCCATGGCTTGGACAGGAGCACTCTTTGCTGGGTTAGGAACTGGCTGGATGGCTGGGCCCAGAGAGTGCTGGTGAACAGTGCTGCATCCAGCTGGTGACCAGTCACCAGTGGTATCCCCTGGGGTCTGTGCTGGGGCCACTCCTCTTTAGTATTTTTATTGATGACATGGATGAGGATATTGTGTCTTTCATTAGTAAATCTGCAGACGACACTAAGTTGGGAGTGTGTGTTGATCTGTTGGAAAGTAGGAGGCTCTGCAGAGAGACATGGAGCAGTTGGATGGATGGGCAGAGACCAATGGGATGACATTTAATAAGTCCAAGTGCTGAGCCCTGCATTTTGGCCACAATAACAGCAGCATTACAGGCTGGGGATGGTGTGGCTGGACAGTGCCCAGGCAGAAAGGGACCTGGGGGTGCTGGTCAACAGCTGACTGAACATGAGCCAGGGTGTGCCCTGGTGGCCAAGAAGGCCAATGGCTCCTGACCTGGATCAGGAATGGTGTGGCCAGCAGGAGCAGAGAGGTCATTCTTGCCCTGAGCACTGGTGAAGCCACACCCTGAGTGCTGTGTCCAGTTCTGGCCCCTCAGTTCAGGAAGGACACTCAAGCACATCCAGAGGAGGCAACAAGGCTGGTGAGGGGCTTGGAACACAAACCCTGTGAGAAACAGCTGAGGGAGCTGGGGCTGTTTAGACTGGAGAAAAGGAGACTCAGGGGTGACTTTATTACTGTCTTCAACTTCCTAAAAGGTGGTTGTAGTCAGGTGGGGGTTGCTCTATTTCTCCAGGCAGCACTGACAAAACTGTATGACACAGTCTTATGCTGGGTCAAAGGAAAATTTAGGTTGGACATTAGGAAAAAGTTTTTTACAGAAAGAGCGATAAAGTACTAGAATGGTCCAACTGGGGAGGTGGTGGAGTCACCATCCCTGGATGTGTTTAAAAAAAGACTGCCATGGTTTAGAGGAGTTAGGGCATGGGTTGGACTTGATTATCTTGAAGGTCTCTTCCAAGCTAGTGATTCTGCATGATTCAGTGATTTTAATCCAATTGAACAAGCAGTGATTCACTCTCAGTGTACAGAACTAAACAGATTGTATATTTCCCTACAAATGGAAGTTCTGAAATATGCTCCATGTACACCTTGCCCACCAACAGGATATGAAGGGCTGCAACACATAGCTGTGACAATACCGCTTTTTTTCACAGCATAGCATCTTTTTGTTTTCATGGAGCAAAGCTGTCTCCCACTGAATCAGTTTTGTTTCCTTTACACAAATGCAGTGACCTGAACCACAATTACTGACACTCCAGAGGTGCCAAATGTCTCCATACAGCTGTATCAGCCCATTAATGCATTGGGAACTCCATTTCCACCCCATATGCAGCATTTATACATCAGAAAAACAAAATATCAGCACCTCCCAAGCACTACTGTAAAAAGGGTGTCACAAACAGAGAGAAAAGCAAGATATTAGCAGTGTAGTGTATCAAATGACAATGTCAAGCAAACAACCTTGTGCAGGAAGACTATCAAGCAACTGACCATAAAGGTTTAGTTCCACTCAGTCATAAACTATTCAAGAAATTCATATCAAGTCCCTCTAATCAACATTTTCAGCCCCATCCACTCTAATTTCTGAAAGCCATTTGGAAAATTCATGAGACAGACACAATTACTGACGTCAAGAACATAAATGCACTGAAGCTTTCATGATTTTCTTTACTGATACACTCAGCAGGAACAGTTGCACAAAGCCAGCTGATAAGTGAAATGGGAGCCAATAGTGATTTTAGACAGGATGCTAGTGGCCTTAGTGGTAAAGGAAAGCATCCTCCCAGGCAATGTTACCATTAGCTGATTTCATGCAACCCTGATTAAGCCTTAAGGTCCTGCTGGACTCTGCATGAGAAGAGATTAGAATCTAACCAGGCTTACCACGTGTTGGCTAGATACTTATCTGAGAAAATGTAAGGGATGCTACTTTTCTTGTCCACACCAGAACTGCTTCTTCAGCAGCAAAGTGACATAAACACATTATACCAGAACTGGAGTAATATTCTATCAGCCAAACCCTGGTTTCCACCTCAAAAACATACTATTTTTCAAGACCTATTTCTTGACCTTTGATCTTGTGACAATATGAGTAGAAACACTGTGAAAAACCACTTACTGCAAAAAGTATTCCCAGTTAATTTTTACATTGATACTTTGAGCAATTTATCTTTCAATGCTCCTTCATTACTTTTTGTAGCACCCAGACACTAGGGAAATTTGGATGTCATCCAAGAAAATTTCTGCTCAAGAGGATGAGAATAACTTGAAACACAACCATGCTGGAATTTAAAACATGTAGTTTATTCAGTGTAGACTTCATCATGAGAGGAAGAATTCTTGCTCCTCTTTTCCTAATTCTAGAGAGACAATAATCCTTAAGAATTAATGTTCTGTTCATAAACCCAAACTGGAGATGTCTTAGGAATGCCCTATGACCACAGAGTGTAGTCATGGCCTATATCTTTACCCCATAAAATGCAGATTCAGTTAATCTTCACATTCACCCAAGCCCCTGATATAAAATTCAGAGAAGCTCTCACTTAAGTAGATACAAACCTTTCCACTTTTTCAGCTTTATCAAGTAGAAAAATGCTTTGAAATCATGCAGGTAGATGCAAAACAAAAGTCTCCAACATTGGTATGTAATAAATGGATAAGAGTTCCAGCCTTGTTTCTTTTCAAACTCAGATAAGCAAAAGAGAGTGAAAGTGGGGTGCAGATTCCTCATATCTGGTCAAAAAAGCACATGAGAGTTAAAGAGGGCACCCAAAAATAACATCTGAACTTTACAGGCAGGATTATTTTGAAAGCTCAGTGGCCATTAAGAATACTAAGATCCAAGATGAAGATTGATTGCTGGTTCAAGTACTTCTGACTGGCACACTGTGAAGCACAACAATAAAAATGTTTCTGTATTATTCTCTGGGCTCTGTGCCTCCAGAGTCACTTGAACAGCCCCAAGCTGATGGATCTCAGGGTGCCAGTGGCAGCAGGCTGGCTGACTGCCACTCCTGGCTGGGAGAACAGGGACTGTGCCCATCATATCCACAGATGCCCCCAGCTCCCTCCTACCTATACTGAGACAGAGATGACAGCTCAAAATAATGAAAATCTGAAGGGGGAGAGGAGAGGCAGGAAGGGAATGGAGAACCTGTTCATATTTTCTGATAATGAAATGGCTAACTTTCAACAGTCTTACCTTGGAAAATCTTTCATAAACTGCTTTAATAAGAGCAAGACATGGTACAAGAGAGAAGATTCAGGTCCCTTTTGGGGCTTCCCACTTTCTTTTTCTGCCACCTCTCTCAGGACAGGTTTAGTCCTTTGGAAACAGCTGTCTAGTTTAAATTTCAAAGCCAGGGCTTGTTATCATAAGACCAACACGATGTCTCTTTGTTATCCTTCTCCTAGATGAATGAATGAGCTTTTATGAGGAAGATGTCAGGTGGCACTTTCTGGGGCAAATGTCCCAGTTTCACAGAGCAGGACTGAGACCTACCAAGTGCTGGCAGCTGGGTATAGAGGACTGCCACGTGCACTGCTGTGAGCTGAGGCACTTTGGACAAACTGCTTACTGTCACAGAGAATATCAATTCAATTCCAACTCCTTTCTTCTACACAGGTGTACTAGTTTTCAGACAGAAATTAAAATCCCGTGAGTGAACATACACCACACATTTTGACTGAGTTATTGAGACATTTATATGCATGTGTTCTTGGTAGAAAGAGAGCAAACAAACAACAAAGGAGACTTCTGCAGACAGAAATTGGTGTGGTTATTTACAGTAGATGACATCAGTCCTTTAACTAAAGATATTTCACTGATATATTCCTACATAAAGAAATGAGTACTAGGTGGGTGATTAGAAGCTTTAAAGTGAAAAGAAAAATCTTACATCAATTTAATATGAGCTTCAAATAAAAATAAGGGGTGGTTGAAGTTGACAGACGTCTGTGTGACTATTCTTCTCTCCCCTCTGACCAAAACAGCTCTGAAAAGTAGGCCACAGAGAAAAGAGGCTACAGTTTCAAAAGGTGAATGCTTAAAGCTATGTATATACAGCTATTTTCATGCACTTTTAACTGGGTGGCCTGATTTTGAGAAGTTCAAAGTATGCACTGCTCCAACAATGTACACGCTCCATAATGTCCAAAAACCCCTCCCCTGACTATCTGCTTTGGTGCCGAATTGTAGATGCAGTTTTCTATTCAACAACTGGTCCACACTTTCTGTTAGAACACCTACACAGCTTCCTTGGCACAGAGACTTGCTGTATCAGAAAATGTGTTTGTATACCTGGAGAAGAGTTCCTGCCTGAAACAATGTGGCATCTGGACAGGCAGATGAATGTCAGGAGAAGAGAGAGATGCACAGGGGTATGTCCAAAATCACACAGCAAGGCAGAACCAGCACCAAGAAGAAAACCCCAAGCCCCAGATCAAAAGCCTTTAATCATACTGAGTTTGCCTCCTAGTAACAAAAGATACATGCAGCAGTGAGAGTATTTCTAAGTCAGAATCTCATAAAAAGAAATCCAGGGAAGAGAGAAGGATGCTGTGATCTGTTCTGCAATATTGCTCAAAATAAGAAAGGAGCACATACAGCAGCAACTGCAGCTCATATAAATAATCAAACATAAAAGATTTTGATTACATGCCAGGATTAAAATATCAAAGCTAAAGGGGTATATACTGTTTAGAGTGTCCTGAGGAAATAGCTCCCATACTTCAAAGACAGCTGCTAGGTAGAGAGGAATTAAGGAGTTGCAGCTCAGCTCATGCAGGAGTTCTCTTTCCTAGGACAGCTCCACAAAGCTATTGTCTGTACAAACTTTAGATTTCGAGCTAAACTTAAGAACAACAAAATTTTAAAACAATGGAAGAAAAAGCCAGGAACAAGTGGTTAAAGAAATTAACTTCAGGGTCCGCAAGTTCAAATGTTATCAGAGAAACCAGCAAGTCACTTGAGACAAAAGAGGAAGCTGAGCAGCAGATGGGAACACTAACTAGATAGCACACTGAGTGAGTAGCATGTTTACTTTCTGGATTATTACTTGTATTGCAAAATAGTTATTGTAAGATATGTAAAGAATTTCAAAAGCTTTTAAACAAAAAATGTAATATGACAAGCTTAGTTAGTGCCCAGTCACAGTGATCATCCATTACCAACTTAAACATAATTTTAAGTGTCAGATTTTTAATTTCAAACCTGAAGGACCACAACTTTTCAACACAGCATCAGAAAATTTAGTTTTCATTAGTTTAAAGCTTTAAAAGGCTGACACAGTTCCAACCACACAATACCCTGTAAAAATGAAATTTTCCTTAAATAATGCTCCTAATCTTTCACCAAACATCACCATGACTGATCAAGAA
The DNA here is from genome assembly GCF_903797595.1 of Erithacus rubecula. Classification (NCBI taxonomy): domain Eukaryota; kingdom Metazoa; phylum Chordata; class Aves; order Passeriformes; family Muscicapidae; genus Erithacus; species Erithacus rubecula. The sequence goes on from NC_136688.1 coordinate 45,539,892, forward strand.
CACTTTTTATAAAAGAAGTAATTCTTCAGAGAAAAGTAAACAAAGCAATACAACTGCTGAGAGAACAACTGTGACACCAAAAAAATCTATTCAGTGATTTGTTTCAACATAGACCTGCCAGCTATATAGGACACCAGCTGGGAATGTAACTTATATTTTTTCAAATTTTTTTAAAAAAAGATTCAGAAGCACAGGTTGCAGAATAACTAGCTCTCTTAGAGCTTGCACTCAAAATAATACAGACCAGGAAAAAGAGGAAGTCACAGCTCCAGTCAGTCTATTGACTCCAAAACAGAATAAAAAAAAAATCAGTATTAAAATCTCTTAAAGTTTTTTTTTTTTTTCCTCAGAAGACAATCCCTGCAAATCACATCAGCACTGCTAGTAGCATGCTAGCACACAAGTTCAAGGTGAATCCTGGAGCAGGTTGCTCAGAGAGGTTATGCAGCCTCCATCTGTGGAGAAACACAAAAACCCAACTGGACATGGACCTGAGGAACCTGCTTTGAGCAGGGAGTTGCACTGTATATTCTCAAGAGACCTTTTCCAACTTCAGTGATTGGGCAGGTCTGTGAACATTCTATTTCCACAAGTGAGTGGTTATGTGTCATTCTAGGACATGGAAAGCCCTGGATCAATGCTTTCCCTCAGGATACTGGTACAACTCTGGCTCTCCTCCACCTCAGCTTTAGTGGCCACAGACTGGTAGCAGAGATAAGGAGTCAGCCACAAAGTGTCTCAGTAAGGCATTCCCAGGAGGCAGCATCAAAGCACTTATCACTCAGACACTTGAGCAAGATATGGGACTTTCAGAAAGCCTAACAATGTCCACGTGCCATGTCTAGACACTTCAAATAGGGATTCCCTTTTTCAGGAAGCATGGAGAAATCTCTATCAAAAGGATGGTGACTTGGACATCTGAAAAATAATTAGAGTTAAAACCAAACTGTTCATAGATCAGGGCCCTACTGCTGCAGAACACAGTCACCTCAGCAGAGCATGTGGTTACCCTCTCTTTAACCTAACTGGTGCAAATCTTTAGTTATACAACTGTTGTAAGGTCTACAGGGTTAAAATAAAGTGTTGACTGAGGATTATAAATAAAGATTATACCTCATTTATAGTTACTTTAAAACATAATTGAAATAGAGGCAATAATAACTGATATCCAAAACTGATCTGTAAATAAAAACTGAATTTTCTTTTGAAGGACTTTAAATAGTAGAATGTTTCTCCTTACATATAAATTCAACCCTCCTGAGTTTACAACACTCCTTTGGAAGAGACAATGTCTTGCACTGAACTTAACCCACCACATTAATTTTGCAGCATGTGATAAAAAGGGCTCTCTAGTTACAACTAAAGACTAGGATATTATTTTTTCAGTAGTTACTTCCATAATAAAATTCCAGAACAATAAAGATGTGGCTCCTAAGAGTTCATCCTATTCACAGATGTATTACTTGTTTGGGTTTTCCAAGTGCTTATGGCCTTGGGATATGAGATGGTAGCTTCAACAGAGGAAACATAACTTAGCAAGTGAAAACAAGGAAAGGGAGAAAACCCCACAGCAGTGTCTGGAGTGGTGTAACTTTTCTCTTATTGCACATCATCATGTGCAGGAATACAAAGGCTGATCTACTTAGGCCAGAACAAGAAGACAGACAACTATTCATCTCTCCTGAGATTTCCCCTGCTAAATACAGAGTTGGTTCAAGGTCTTGGTCACGGAATTTCTAATTATGAGACAGAAATAAGACTGGGGAGGAAAGTGCTGGGGGAGGGGAATAAAGGATCAGGGGAAATATGGTCACCAAACACTGCAGCAGCCAGTGACAATAGCTACTGCCATTCCTTACTTCATGCCTCAACTTTATTAACAGCTTCTTTTGAAATTGTCAGCTTTACCTGAATACAAATTTCCTTTTTATTTTTCTCCTTAAGCACTTATTTCTTTTTCTGATCAGTTTGACCAAAGGAGGCTGAAATACGTGGAAGACAAACTACTTGCAAAAACTTGATGCTCTCCCAAACATATTGTTCTTATATGGATAACAATAGTACTGATAGCAATTTAAGAAAAAAAACAAAAAAAACAGAACAGAACCAAACTCTACTGATTATCTCTGCTGTTAGAACAAAATCCCAACCACTCCCTCAGACCACAAGTTTCCCTTAGCACCTTTCTCCCACTCACAAACAGCAACAGCCACTCCAGAACAAAACCCTTCTGAATTAATTGAGGATTTTTTCCCTAAGAGATTCCATAAGACAAGGGGGAATGCTGTGAATTATTAGTCTTATTTCTACATAAGAACAGTGCCATTGGGGGCAGACAGGTTATATACAAATAATATGTCCATAAATCCACAACTATAAAAATACAATTTCCTGAGCTTCTTACCTGCCCATCAAGACAGTGATAACACAATCTCAATGGTATTTCCAGTAACATCCCATTAGAATATAGTTCATAAATGCAATTTCCCCCCATTACAATCATATGAAACAATTACTTCAGAGCTATTCTAGATTTAAATTCAAAAGCCAGTAAAAATTTCAAGAACATGACAGCAGAAGTAGAAAGGGAAATAAAAGACTAACTTAACCCAACAGTTGCAATGGTTAAAGTGAGAAGGTAATAGAATCATTCAGGTTGAAAAGGCATGACTCGTAACATGGAATACAGCACAAATGATACCAATTAAGGACAATAGTTTTTGTCAGGTAACAAGCCAGCACCAGATGTGCATTAAGTTCCTCCTAGCAATTAGCTTGTGCAATAAGTTTCCAAGGACCTTAGCTCTATTTACATTTTAATTTCTTTTGGTCCTCTCCAAAACCAATTTTTCTTATTCTGCCTCAGTTTCAGGCCTCAGGATTCTTACTACAAGCTGCTGACTTTGTACAGTCATTTCAATTTACCAGCACACAACAAGACAATGTTTTCCAGAAGATTTCTGAGAGTGCTCACTGTGGTAAATATGCTCCCCATTAAATCCACATCGTATTTTTAATCAGATACAAACCTCCTTTGTGTATATGGAAAAAGAAGAGCACAGGATTCCAGAGGGCAATCCTGTGACACAGGAATGCTTCAGTGTTTGTGCTCCCATGGAGAGACAACGCAAGGGGCCCAAAACCACTACTTCAAACTTCACATCCAGCCTCCAGAAGGAAGCTGCTTTCTTCTCCAGTCACAATAAAAGCCTCCAGGGAGCACAGATGTTGGCCTACCTTGCATGTATGCCTCTATTTGCCGAATCAGCTCGTAAGACTTGGATCGATCCAGAAGTGTACGAATAGCCGGGAGAGGGTCTAGGATAATGGTTTCTGGATGAGCATCAATGTACTCCTGCAAAACAATATGTACAAAAAAATGGCATTAAGTTGGTTGAAGAGTGTAGAAAAATAATGAGAAGAGAAAATAATGGGAAGAAGAATATATAATGTTAAAAGTCCAACTTCTATTCAAAGGGGGCCAAATGGACTTTGGTAACACAGAAAGTCCCCAGACAGTCAAAACACTGGCACTTGAAACAAACACAAATGTGACAGCTAACTGGTTTAGATGGTAAATTCCTCCTGTAGATTCTATCAGTAGCAAAACCTGTGCTGCAACCATATTAGCTCATATTAGCTCACAAGGGAGCCAGTGGCCAAGTGCCATAGTAAGAACTGTGAGCAGGGCTGAGAAAAGCCATTAGGAGAAGAAAGATGGCACAGAGCTATCTTGGGGTCATTCCTGCATTCAATTACTGCATGTGGACATCACAACTATCTGAACTAGGCTCAGAAATACATCTGTGCTCTTTTATGTTGTTTTTATTGCTGTCTTTTAGCTGAAGACAGTGTTCAGGGCTGGACGATAAGGGCTGAAATATTTTTTGGCAGAGCTGAAGAGATTGCTGCTTCACTGTATCTTCATTGCTTGCTACTTTTCTGTGCTCATACTCTCCTTTTCTGACTACAAGAACAAAGTAAAGTTAATGACCTCATGGATCTTCATCTTGGGAACTCAATTCCCCATTCACTGAGGTCATGACTGCACTACTGCATCTTGGCCAGGAACACAGACACAGCTGCCAGGTATTGGCCTTGCAAACCCAACAAAACTTCCTTCTGTTTCTTAGAACAGAAGCTGAATTCCTTCATCATTGCCCCAACCTGGCTCTATAAAGTCTGTAGGAAACACGCATCCATCTTACTCTACTCAAAATCAGACAAATATATCCAAAGTTAGCATCTTTCTTTGTTTTACCCAATCTCCCAAAGCCATCCTAATGTTTCCACTTACTTCTTTAAATCCATTCATGCAAAAGCTCCTACAATTAATAGACATCCACGAAGTTCTACTTCATTTACATTGATTTTTTCAAAGCAGAAAACATACTACAAAAGATACTTCAGAGTATGATGAGATGGCCTCAAGAGATGCACTTTGCTGGAGAGAAAAGAACAGCATAATCTATTCCCAGAAAGTGATTTTGCTCCATCCTAACTGAGGATGCAGACTTTTCCAACCCAGCACTAGGAAACTGCTGCTTTCTGATGACCACATAGTCTGAACTGATGGCTGCTAAAAGGAGATTATTCATTTGAGGTTAAGACGAGCCAGCTTTGGGGTTTAATAAACCTACTGCATCACAAGACACAAGCAGCTTTCCTTCACAGGGCATGAGGTACCCCTCAGTGGCAATACTCACGTCTGACATATTTAGTAAACCCTGCAGAACACAAAGAATTAATTCCCTGGAGATACATTCAACCTTGCTGCCTCATGGGAAAAGCAAGGGACGGCCTTTTGCACAGCTGGTTATCAAGACAGACAGACCCAGCTGTTGTCTCACCCTTGCAATACAGCCTGGATAAAAAGCCTCATCAGCTCAGTGGAGCAGAAGCTGGGTTTATTTCTAGTCACTAAACCCCAGAACATACAGTTTTCATGAGTCTCCTGCCCCTAGTACTTCCAGAATCTTAAGCAGAGCAATCAGCTTTCAAATACAGACGAGATTTTATTTCTTTTAGAGCTGGAGTATCTTATTACCTAATGCCTCTTAAACACCCACACATGTCTATGCATACGTGCCCTTCTACACAGTGCCTAAAACTGTCTGCTAGCTTAGCTAGTGTGATCCAGTGATTAGGGCATTAGCTTCAACTCACTGACAGTGAAACTCTGCTTGAGTATCTCAGCATCTCCAGAGTGTAACAAGGCAGCTCTTTTAGACCCTCTGCCTCAGTTTAAAATACAGGGAGCTATCACACTGTGTCTTCCCCAGCATGCTGAGAGGACAAGCTCCTTCCAAACAGCCCATACCCTGATGGAGCAGCAAGCACCCAGACTGAACATGTTACAGCGCTGAAATGTGGCCTCAGCAGAGCTCTGACAGCAAGCCTCCTGCAGCACTTCTGATGAGTTCTTCCTTTTACACTATAGTGACCACACATCCTCCTCAAACAGTCTCTGGTTCCACCCTGACTTCCAGCTCCCTGGACTTCCAGCCTGGCTCAGCCCCTACTCTGCCTATACTGATCCTTTCCCTCACACACACATTCCTCCTGCCTGTGGACTCCATCACCTTCACTGTCCTCCAAGGAAGGAATTTTTCTGTCTTTAGCTCCTTGTGTGCCTTCCTGAATCTTCCTGATGATCACCCTAGCATTGAGAACTATCCTTGCTTCCATGGGATTAATGTATTCTACTTTTTAATTTGGCTCATGTTATTCTAAGTATTTCCAGAGGGAGCCTGGCTTTCTTATGCTTTCTATAAGGGAATGTCACAGTGCTTTATTTCTAATGGTAATAGCCCTAAACCTAATGGTATTTAAAGACCATCCAAGCACTAAGCTTGCCACAGCATAATGAAATTTAACAGGAATAAGGCACAATCTCAAGGCCATTCTATACCAGTCAACATGTCAAGAGAAATGAGCATCTAAGCTGACTTTCCAGTGACTGATTTCTCATCCTGTTGCCTTAAGGAGCCTCCAAAAAAGCTCTGTAAGGCAAGCATGACATAACTGATGAAGGAGGTGGGAGCTGTTTTCCAAAAGCCATTTAGAGTCTGGAGAACTTTAACAAACTGCTCTAATGTCAAGAAAAACTGTGCTGAGTACAAGCCCTTCAAACAAACACAAAGGCTTTTGAGCTTTAGGCAAATCAGCTTTCTTTACAAAATGAGGAAATTTGTCAGCATTAAATCTATGTCAGGTACTATTCTCCAACTCTTCTCCATTTGCTGACCTAGGAACTTGAACAGGAATGGCAAAACTCAGAGCAGTGAAGATCTGTATCATCTAAAGAAAGACCTTGAACTTGAAGTGTCTCCTAGAGCTAATCTGGGGACAGACCACACATGTCTCCTTTTAACTGAATCCAGAAACAGCCCTTTTCTAAGACTCCCAATGGAGAACAAGGCCAGTGTATTTGTATGTGTCCTTTCTGTTTGAGCACAGCTAAAGATTAACTGCTGAAGCTGTGCAGGGGACAGGAGCATCAAAATGCACTCAAGTCCTCACAACCCTGCTTTTTTTTCTCACACGCTGTTTGTTGCTTTCTATCACAAAGAGGTAACTGTGTGTTGAAAAACAAAACCATCCAGTTGCACTGGGATCCCCAAAGGAAATAATCCAGCTTCCCCTTGGGCCTTTGGCCTGTCAGCACTTTCCCAGTCTCCCACTTCTCTCACCAGTACATCACCAACACGTACAAAAGAAAGTTTCAATACCCATGCACAGAAAACTACTTTAAATAAGCAATTTAAAAATATGAATCTTACACCAATTCTCTGCAACAGGAAATGACAATAAGTCAATTCTTTTAGTTTCACAGGAATGATTAAAACTGAAACCTTTCTAAACTTTGATTCTTTACTAGAAACTGCTGCACACTCAGGCATCATGTACTACAGTTTTCAAAGTAATGTACTTTGTCTAGAAGGCAGGAGCTGGGGCAGTTGGTTTTCTTTCTTACCAAGAAGGCAGTACTGTAGTACCAGTAAGTGACCTGTGAGGATCACTTAAGAGACTGGAAAACTCTTGATGTAGCCTAAGTAATAACATACTTCCCATGGCACAGAGAGGCTCCACTACCACAAATAGAGATCTGCATAAGCATGAAGGACTTCTGCCTAATTGTTTTGAAAGTAGATGAGCTACTATAGACATGAACTTGAAAATGAAGCAGTTGAAGATGGAAAAGCGAACACTGAAGCCAAGACAGTACAGCAGTACTCTCTTCAGCACAGCATAATCTTTTGACTTTGAACTTTCAAGTCTTCTCTCCTACTTCCAGCAAAATAACTCCACTCTCTACTTTGGTGGATTTACTGAAGACTGATATCCAACAGCAGACTCCATCCACACAGGCAACAATGTGGAAGTTATTTAGGCTTTCCAACAATAGATTGAAAGGGCTCTGTCCTTGGGCTGCAGTTCAGCTTGACCCAGACGACATTTATGTTTTTCTCCTTCTAATCTTTGACATAGTAAAAGCAAACAAGAAGAAAAAAAGAAATTTTAGCAGAGCCTCTTTTGCTTGTATTCCAGGCCTGGTGTTAAGTCAGGCTTTGTACCAGCCCCATTACTGGCAGAAGGCTAGCAATGAAAGCAGGAGACCAAATATTTCATGTTCCCTATTATATACCTTTGGATATAAGCCAGCAATGAAAAAAAAAAAAACAAAAAAACAACAAACCAACATTCCTTGAGAAGCCTGTGTATAGATGAGAACAGAGCTGCTTGTCATTTTATCCAAAAAAGGTAGCTAATGATTTTTACAAACATTTTAACAGAAATTTGATACAGTATCTATTGCAAATAATAGGCCATTAGATAAGAGACTCACTGATTCACTGATCTGACTTGCTTTTATTACTAAGTAATAAAACTTACATAATGTTTTGGTTTAATATTAAACAAAGTTCCATTAAAAATATTCCAAAAGAAAACAGTAAGCAAAAGAAACAATAATGCCATTTGGACTTGTGTTTTCCCACATACAGAAACATGACAGTGACTGCTTTTAAAAATACGTCAACATTTTCCAAGCAAGAAAGAGATGTAAACACAAGCTTGTCTAAAGCATTTGCATCAGATTTAGACTTAAAAGTTCCTCTTTGTTGTCTCAGGCTGTGATGGTCTCTTTTCACAGACATCTCCTTCCAAAGGGAAAGGTGAAGGCGTATTTGGTCTTCAACAAACACTCACCTCAAAATTGCCTCTAAAGCTTAAAGAGAATTTCTGCAGCAGTTAGGAGGAATGAGGTGTGTGACAAGGGGAAGAGGGAACTGATCTCTTACATTTCTATTCTCTGTGTATCTCAAAGAAACTTTCTGAGTACTCAGCTGCCCCGTGTAGACTTCAAAAGTCCTCTGTTTCTTCATCTTGCAAATCCTATCCACAGGAAGCTATCCTAAGCCCTAGCACTTGAATGACAATTTTTTTGGTTAATTTTGCTGTTTATGAGGCTCTTCCAATAATTTAAGACATCATTATTTTTCAAATGGATAAAACACAGGCATTTGCCTGGCAATTCAGGTGCAAATGGACCATTTCAATTTTGCATTAACCTGTCCCCCCCAGCTAGAAAAGAATCACTAACACATAACACTCTCCTCCAGTTTTTTGCTTGCCTCTTCTCAGCTGAGAAGTCTCTTACCTCCTTCCCTTCTAAAATATCTCCCTCATTTTCCTTCTTCTCAGTCTCAAACCCTTCTAAGAATGTTTCTCAATCGAGATTAGAAGAGCCCATCATGGACAATTCCAGAGTGGGAGAGTCAAGAGTTGAAGGACAGCAGGAGAGGAAACATTTTAAATTTTCATCAACCTGGTAGAAAAAGACTAGGCATAATATATGCATCTGATCTGTCTTTTTAAGCAGGCTAATGCAAAGAGAACCTGTTCAGGAAAAACTCTGAAAGACAAATTAATAACCCTATTGATTTTCCATCACCCTAGCCATCATTTTGAATGCAATATGAAGCTGCAATGAATGAAGCTACTCAAGCCCCTGTACAGCTATGACAGGCAGCTGCACAGAGAGCATTTTGCTCTAATGAAAGCATAACAAAAATTCCCCAATGTCTTACATGAGCCAAAACATACTCAGTTTTCAAAGCCATATACTTTGTCTAGAAGGCAGGAACTGGGGGAGTTGGTTTTCTTTCTTACCAAGTAGGCAAGAACTGTAGCATCACTAAGTGAAATGCACCCTGGAGACTCTGCCTCTTCACCTGACTTCCCTCCATGTACCTCTGGTCAAGAAGGAACCCTCAAGGACTACAACCAATTTTCAGTTAACTAATAACCTGGGTTCAATCAGTTCAGCCCTGGGTCACAGTGGGTGGGAAGGGAGACTGACCATCATCTCTACAAATAATCAGCATCCCCCCAAAATAAGGATTTAAGTGTCCTAAAAAGTAAATATTTCAATATTTCTTCACTTTTAATCTTTTCATCCACTACACTAAGTGCTGCATGAAGTCTTTGTTTTGGCTTTGGATGAGATCAACAGGCACTCATTGCTGATTTTCAGTGCAGTGGGGAACAGTTTGCACCCCCTAATATTCTCTTGAGAAACTGCAGTCCATGCCACATCCAACTACCACAAAGACCTGAGAAAGCTCAACCCTGAAGGTCTTCTGGACCAAAAAATACCACTGTCAACAGGCAGCTCCTCCATACCATTTCCATTCTCCTGTAATTTTTTTTTCCAAAGTAATTGCAAACAGTCCTACAGTGGCATGCCAAGAGGCTTCCTGTTCTATCAGCAATCTTTGCCAGACCCTACAAGGGCTCATCACAGACTCCAGAGAGCAGGGACACAGAGTCATGTAAATATGAAGCCAGTTTCCTCCTTAGCTCTTTGCAGACTATATTGTCAAGGCCCCTATAACATAGACTTGAAAAAAATCTCATTCTTAAAAAGATCATAAATGTAGCCTGGCAGCTCATTCCTCCTCCTGTGGTCAAGGATCCCTTGCTCTTTGCTTCCTGGAAGACTGCTTTATGGAGCCAACAGTAAGACTGCTGCCAGGTATCATCTTGCTGTCACATTTATATTCAATAGCAGGAAAAAAGCATAATGAATTTTGCACTGTTTGGTCTGGTTAAGATCATCAGTACTTTTTCAGTCAACTTAATCAACAATAAGGGAACCACACTATTTCCACTTGTGTGTAGGTGCCAGAAATACCACAGTGCTTATATAACACCTTACTCATACAAACTTTCTCACAAGGGGTCATTTTTCCTTTTCTAGGTTGCTCATTGATTTTATTTTTAAAAACCCAAAGCAACAACCCTATCCCACACACTTTATACAAAAGTATTTTTACAATTTCTTTTTCTTATGGAATACGCTTCTCTTAATTTCTAATGATTTTCAACATCTTAAAAATAATGAAGGACAGATGCAGATAGGCAGCAATTTCCAGATAGTTTCTGCCCTGGCTACAAAACTACATGAGAGTATACTCTAAAAACACATTTTGGCATGCAATTCAACACAGAAAGGCCTGTGCTCTGCACCACTGGCTCATGGTTATGTGTTTAACTACTGGGAGAGCTTCCTGCATACTAGAGATGTGGCACAACCCAGTCTCTTGCAGAAGCAAAAGCTTAAGGTCTTAATTATTAGAGAGAGGATATAATTCAGACACCTGCTCACAGGGGCCCTACCCTCTATCTCATCCTCTATCTTCCAAAATAAAAAAGTTTGGAAGGCACTGGGAGAGAATCTTTTAAGGCACTTTTTCTTTGGAAAAACAGTTCTCTGTACCACTACACCTTGCATATTTGTGACCTTGAATGTAAACTTGAGGGAAAAAGAAAATGTATCTAACAGGATTTCCAGCACTAGAGGACAAAGTCACTCACAGTAATCTTAATATTGCAGAAATTAGCAAATTCCAGGAACTGGGAAGACTAGACAGAACTGGGCCAAACTAATTCAGAGGCTTCTCTCATGGAGAGATGCACATAAAGTGATCTGCAAACACCTGTTCCTCTTTGTGAGCAGCACTAATACTCTTGAAATTATATAAGAACATTTGGTGGGAAAACAGTTCTAACTAACTTTACACATACAAAACAAAACTTCCCAAGGTGCAAGTCCATTTTAAACTGACAAAACCACTTTTGCTGGGTTATTAGTAGCAAGGCAGCAGTGTGCCAGACAGCTCTTTTCATCAAACCCCTACAAAGTGCACAGTAATCAGACTGAATTTGCAGCACCAAAATCATCCTCCTGCTTGAAATGCAGAAAGAACCACTTACCTGGAACCTGTGAACCAGCTCCAGTGATTGGCTGTCATTCTGGTCTGCTTCAAGGATTACATCTGTCAGTTTGTGTATGATCACATCCAAAGGGCCCTGATCTTCAATGGGTTTGGTGAGATCAAGCTGAAGAAACCAGAGAGAAACATTTTATTAATATATGGGGGATCCAAGTTCTTGTCCCTGCCACCATCCAAGGTGTTGCTGCCACACAGATGGCATTTACTTTACACAGTGCCTTTATTTTGGTATATTATCTAAATCCCTGAGAATTTACACATTATTGAATGTTAGAAAACTTTATTCAGACACTTATTTCTCAGCAGTATAGCTCTAATTCCATGAAAAACAGCAAAGTCACCAGCAAGTACCTTCCATCCAAACATCTTCCTGTGCTTCTCCACCCTATACCAACTCTTCAGCTGTTTCCCAGTATGTTCACACAGTGCCCTGGTACATTCACATACATGCAAAAGGAATAACCTAACAAGGATTAACACCACTAATAAAAGGAAGGTCTGCTGTGCCCTTCGCCCACTGGGACTGCACAAAACTCCACCCAGGACATGAATAAAGGTAACACAAAAGCAAGTGACCCAGGATCTGTGGAAATTCATCTGCCTACTGCAAGAATCCTAAGAGAGCTGGCCAGTGTTATTGCGAGGGCTTGGATTTATCAGGATATAAATCAAAGCTATCAAGAGTCCAACTAAATCAGGCAAAAAAAAAAAAAAAATCTACCACAAGGGCAGTCTGGTTACAGCAGAGTCCCACACAGGTGACACAATTTCCACTCGTCAGGATTTTCAACACCTGTCTGGGCAAAGCCCCAAGCAAGTTAGTCTAAACTTAATGCCAGATCTGCTTTGATGAAGATGATGCACTGCAGACCCCTAAGATGCTCACAGAACTTCATGATCCCATGAAGCTACTTAGGAGATTTAACACTAGTTGAGTGTAAGTGCCAGAACTGATTGTCTCATGCTCTGGCCAACACACCAGGCTGCTCACAGCACATGAGCTGTGAAATTCAATTCAACCAGTTGTGAGACCTACTGCATCAACGGCAACTTAACCTTGTAAATGCCAAATCAGGAACATCTTTGAGAGGAAAGATGAATCTGTGCTCACTATAGTTAGCATCTGATTTTTCCTGCATGATCTTTCTATTTTTTTTAATTTTCTTTTATATTCAATTCTGGTAAAGAAGGGTGTGAAAGGCACAACAGGGAGAGGAGTACTTGGAAGAACAGGCTGCTGCTGTTTTCTCTCTCATTAGCTTGAGTTTTGTCCTACTAAAATTTCCCACCGTATAGAAATGTCCCTGCTTTGAATTAAGGAATGTGCCTTAAGGAAAGTAAAGACAGCATCAAACCAATAAAACTAAACCAGCAGAGATCTATTAGCCTTGCATTAATTTGCTAGTTGCTAATGTAACTGATCCATGGAGCTGAATTACTTTTCTTGTGTAGGCACTCTTATCTGGGCCACGCTTCCCTGAGCAGAATAACTGAAGGTACCTATGGAACAAAAATAAATTCAAAGACTGCCAATTCTTCCCACAGAGAGCACCTTTACTTGCCCATTACTATATGCTCCTACTAGCAGCCATGCACTGGGGCCCTCTGAAGTCCTTATGCAGATTCCAATACAAGTGGAAAACACAGTGTGTGTCACTCTTCCAAGAAGACAGACAGGCACAGTTCACAGGTGAGCAGCCACGCCCTACAGGCCAAGAGAGCAACAGGACAGACTTGGTGTGTGCTCAGGGATGGGTAAGCTGTGGCCAGGTGAGGCTGTCCACAGGAGGTCTGGCTGGTCTGACATATTTTCACTCTCACAAGTACTGCAGCACAAAGGCTAGGGGACAGCCTAAATATCTGCAAAATGAAGTGAACTGCAGCTTGGCTAAAGGACAGAGAAGGAGAAAATTAACTTCTTCAACCAAGTTTCAGAAAAATCAGTTAATATCCTTAAAAGAAATCTCAGACAACCACACTGCTCCTTCTGATTTTTCCCCATCTGCCTATCACATTTGGAAGGAAACAGCAAAACAAAGGGTCCATTTAACTAGGTCAGAAAGTTCACGGTTGCCAAGGTACAACATTCTGAATTAATACATATTCAGGACTCGTAGTTTGAAAAGCAGTAAGAAGAAAATAAGTACTTGAGATTGGTTACCCCTCTACATTCTTCCTGAATTTTCAGCTCAATCTGCACAGAAACATTCAGAAAACAAAAAAAAATAGTCCTCCCTTTCAGCCTTGGCCCAAGAATAGAAGTATGCCTTCAAGGCAAATCCAGGCATTTCAAGCACAGTGTTTTCCACAAGCATAAGACATCTGGGCAAGATAACTTCTTCCCAACACTTGTGCCAGCTAAACACAACAGGCATATTTTGAGAATGAAACCAAATGCACGTACTTTGCACACTGGAAAACATTAAAAAGACTCCCCACTAACACTTTTTTGCTTCCCCTTCACCAGTAAAGCAATGTGAGAAACAACAACATGATAAATAAACTTCTCTGGAAGGAAGTTCAGTGACCACTTCAATTTCCTCAACAAGGACAGCAGGTACATTTCAGCCACAAAAACCTTCAAAATTTGATCTAGTATTTTGTGGACTGGAGGATCAAAGCATTTGCAAGAATAAGTTCTCTGTGTTTAGAGCCATGGTGCAGAAAGCAAATATTCCTGGGCTGTGTGGAATTTGGAAGAGATCCACCTTCCTTTTATGAACTAAGGAGAAAAAGTAAAAGAAGAAGGAAAAAAAAATATTTGAGAAGGTAAAAAGAAGCCTTTTCAAGTGGAGTATCAGACCCAAAAAGAAGTTAGTGAAAGTAAAGTACAAAACTTTTGATGGCCCTCTGCTGAGACAAACACTGATTCATTGTTTCTCATCAGCTGGAATTTGAGCCCTCCTACTCCCCTTCCCTTTCAGAATCCCTCTCTTCAAGTGATCTCTGCATTTGACATGATCACCCAAAGGTTTGTTATTGCGAAGAATTAACACCATAGCAACAGAAGTGAGAGAAAAGATTTACCAGCTTGAAAAAAGAGAGATACATCTATGGTGCCTTTTCTTCTGTGAGGTAGGCTATGGCCTGCAGCATACTCTGCTTGCACTTCTTTATTTAAAAAAAAAACAAACCCAACCAGTGCTGGAACCCAGAAGCCTGAGAATTTTGAACTTTCTGTGCTTTCTGACACTCATCCCCAGGAAAACACTGCTTTTGACTCAAGGCCTTGGAGAAGGCTCCCAAATTTACTTGACAGAGTTATGGGTGTGCAGTTGGAATAAAAGTGTGCAATTTCACATGGTAAAGGATATGAAATTTGGGGTTTTATAATACAGTAATAGGTATGGGACAATGCTAAGATTACTGTGTTTACAACAGGACAAGATGGACGTTCTTGGGTGTTGTCTCTTTCTTCTTCCTTCTTCTTAGTTTCAGGACCTTATAACTAGCTAAGTTCGTCTCCATTTTGCTCACTTTTAGCTGGTACTAGAAGTGTTGCAAAACTCTCTGTACTATAAATAAAATTTAATAAACAACCAAGTCCAAACACAAAAAAATTCATCTCCTTCGTGTTTTTAATCCTAACTCTGAGTAAAGACCAAAAAAATGAAGACAACCCACTAATTAGGTAATAGAGCTATCTCATTTACAAATCAGGTCTTGGTTTCATGGCACTGTCACTTATCACCAAAACCCAGCAAAACTCAGGTGCATGATACAGAAGACAGTATCAATGCTGTACAGCACAAATATGCAAGACATATATGTGACATGGATGGGTGCACTGTCTCTGGGCTGGATGGCCAGGCCAAGAGAGTGCTGGTGAATGGAGCTGCATCCACTGGGTAACTGGTCACAGCTGCTGTTTACCAGGGTTCAGTGTTGGTGCCAGTGCGGTTCAATGCCATTAACAACCATCTGGACAAGAGCTTTGGGTGAACCCTCAGTCAGTTTGCAATTCAAACCAAGCTGGGCAGGAGTGTTGATCTGCTGGAAGGCAGGAAGGCTCTGCAGGGAGATCAGGCTGGATCCATGGGCTGAGACCAACTGTATGAGGTCAACAAAGTTCAGCTGTCAGGTCCTGCACTGGAGTCACTCACAACAACCCCACACAGCACAACAGGTTGGGGCAGAGTGCCTGGAAAGCTGCCTGGAAAAGGACCTGGGGGTGCCATTTGACAGCAGCTGAACATGAGCCAGCTGTGCCCAGGTGGCCAAGAAGGCCAATGGCATCCTGGCTGTGTCAGCAATAGTGTGGCCAGCAGGACCAGGGCAGGGATTGTCCCCCTGTACTTGTACACCACCTTGGCCCTGGTGAGGCCACACCTCAAATCCTGTGCTCAGTTCTGGGCCCCTCAGTACAAGAAAGACACTGAGAGGCTGGAGCATGTCCAGAGAAGGGCAATGGAGCTGGGAAGGGTCTGGAGCATAAGTCTGACAAGGAGTGACTGAGGTAGCTGGGGGTGTTCAGCCTGCAGAAAAGGAGACTGAGGAGGGACCATATCTCTCTACAACCACCTGAAAGGCTGTAGCCAGGTGGGTGTTGGTCTCTTCTCCCAAGTGACAAGTGATAAAACATGGGGTAATGTCCTAAAATTGCACCAGTGGAGATTTAGACTGGATGTTAAGAAAATTTTCTTCACTGAAAGAAACTAATCGTTAGAACACAATGCCCCAGGAAGTGGTGGAGTCACCATCCCTGGAGGTATTTAACGATGTGGAAATGTGGCTCTTGGGGATGTGGTTTATTGGTGGACTTGATTTTAAGGGTCTTTCCCAACCTAAATGATTATATGGTTCTGTATGCCTTTCCTGGTCTTTCAAATCCATATATGGAAGAATTCAACCAGTAGATAAATGCCCTTATCATAGCTGGCTACAGCCAGCCTGCCCACCTTTTAATAGAAGGATGGGCTGAAAGTTACAAACACTCCAATCTTAGAAACGACAGTCCTCCCACAGGCTCTGCAGAGAATCCACTGGAGAGCAAGTTACAGGCACGCAGAGCTCCATCTCTGCCCTCCTCTCCCCTTCCCCCTTCCTCTGTCCTCCAGAAACACACAGCCAGCACATTATCCAAATCATTATAGAGAAGGGCAAAAAATGTTTATTTCCATTAAGCATAATTTGTTTAAAGTTTTGGGGTTGTTTTTCTCCAGAACCCTGGCAATCCATCTGTATTGCAGGGACAGGGCGAGTGCCTGGCAGAGTGCCATGGCTCTCCACTGGTCCCAACTGCAATCCCACACAAATGCATTTCTGGAAGCAGTGCTTAAAAATAAAACTATGTCCAAGTGGAGAAAATCTGGATTTGTTCACTCAGGGGAAAAAACCAGGCCAAACAACTACAAATACTGGATTTAGGGAAAAGAAATGTAATTTATAATAATGATTAAAAATAGTTGTGTATTTTTTGTTTTATTCAGTATTTCCAGTCCATGGTATAATGAGCTGTATTTCAGAATCTGCCTGATTAGGATTTGTGATTTTTATTTTTTTTTCTAAAGCTCTTCTTCCAAAATAGTTTTTTGATTAGTATTCACATGAAATGAAGTTTTAATACCAACCTGTTATTTTATCTGAACCAAAGAGAGTAATATCCACTGCTAAATCCCTGAGCAATGTAGAGTCTACATTTCTATTTATCCTCACTTTTATTATATTTCCATTAAAAATAAAGATGCATACAGGTGTTCTTTGAACATTTTGCTCCCGTTCTCCAATCCACTAACAAACTCCACTCACCAGGATGCTGCTCTAAGTTCCTCCTATGTTTTCCCATTTGATGTGCTGCTAAGACAGGAGTGTTCTAGGATGTGCACCCTAGAACAGTAGTGCACATCCCTTCACAGCAGCCTGTCATGCTGCAGGTAGAAAATGCTCATGAAACTTTTGGCCAAATGAGGTAAATGAAGGCAGAAGGTAAATTAGAAATCGAAGCCATCTCAATAGGCAGACAGCACCAAATAATCAGACATTACCTCAAATGCTAGAAAACTTAATAAAATGCCACAAAAGGGAAAAAATCCATTTAACTTTCTGGTAGGGACCTGACAATGCTCTGCTACACATTTCACAGTCCAAAAGTCTCTTTGTGGTAATCTAACCACTCTCCTCCCTGTGAACTGGACATTCAACTTCAGCCTGACCTGACTTCTTTGTTCCTTGATTCCTGAGACTATATGGAATTTATGCAAATGTATTCTCATATCCAAAAACTCAACTAAAGCTGTATCGGTCCCAAGATGTGTGGTGTTTATTTCAATCTTAATTCAGCTTCTAAAACTCCACTGCACGAAAACCTACAGGATTTTAGCCCTCATCTTCCACTCCTGGGGCTATTTTCTACCCTGTATTTTCATCACATACGTTTATATCAAAAGGCTTGTAAAATAAAGCTTTTTTAATTCTTCTTCCAACCCCACCCCCAGTGTTTACCTGTGCTGTGCATCAATGCTGAGCAAGTCACAATGAAACAAAGTCACAAGTTCCAGATGAAAAAGCCAAGACTTCACAAAGCTGAACCCTCACAGCTGATCTATTGGCAGACACTGCTCCCTCCCCCAAAAAGATTGAAGAAAGCATCTAAAGATATCTTAAGAACTTTGGAGAGAGCAAAAATCAATACTGTCAAGTCCACTGTTTCACCCTACTGTAAAAAGTAAACAAAAAAATCTAGATTATATTCTAATTAAAGGAGAGAATGTGCTCTTGAAAGACAGTGGGAAAATTTCCTGAAAGAAATCAGGAAAATAGTTGTGCATGTCCATCCATACATGTAAGACCCACTTGTGCACAGCAACAGACCAGAATGGCACAGAAGCCTGACTGCTCTTGGACAAACCACAGGAAATCCATATGAAAAATAAGACCAGCACATGCTTCTTTCATGAATTAAATCCTTCAGGAGCAGTCCATTCCTGTCCTGTCCCTCCAGGGACTATACACTCAAAAAAGCAGCTGTCAGGTCTGTGCAGCACAAAACTGACACAAATTACTCCCTGTCAAAGCCCACGGAAGGTAATAAAGTATGTATCACTAAACATTTTTCCTCAAGAGGAAAGACATTATACTACCTGGCATTTTCAGTGGCTTCCCATAGCTCCTAAAATACCCATGTATGGTAACTAAATAAATATTTGTATATTTAGGAGATTTTTGCTTCATTTCTCTCTCTGACAAAAAAACAAAAACAAAACAAAACAAAAAAAAACCAAACCAAAACAACAAAACAAAAAACCCAAAAAACAAAACAAAACAAAAAAAACCCCAACGTTATCTGGGCTTTCATCACGCCCAGACAGTGCAGAAGTCTTCAGCACTTGCTGGTGCTGCTAATGGGGCCAAAGGATACCAAAGGAGAACATGAACTCCCTTAGGGAACAAACAACAGTTCTGTGCCATTGCAAAGGCCAAACAGAGACCTGACACCAAAGGCTGTAAGCAAAGAGCAAAAACTACACCAAGAGGTGCTGGTTTGTCTCTCCACCCCCCCCCTGCCCAGCACTGCATTAACCTGCACATCCTGTTGCAGCAGTTGCAATCTGAGAAAGGAAATGTGCTGTGGTGAGGAGACCTCCCCCTTCACACTGAGGAGAGGAGAGGGCACTGGTAACAGCCACCACCTCACATTGGGAACTCTGTCCCAAGCAGGAAGGAGACACCTTGAAAATACCCTACCTGACCAAGGGCTTACCCTGCTACCACTGCAGGATACTAGAGGTTATCTGCTGTTGTTCTGCCCAGCTCAGTTCCACAGAACCACCAAAGGGGAAGGAAAGCAAGTCCCACACTGTGATATGTCATGCAGACTCTCAGGCAAATATCAGTGACATCCCAGGCATCAAGACATGGGGAGAGGGGCAGCAAAACACAACCCAGAAGCTGGGTTCCTATATTCCCTGAAACTTTAAAAGCAGAGAAGACTCTGGGTTTAACAGATGGTTTCTTTGTGTTTTCTTGCATTCTTGTGTTTACTTTGCATTCTGCTTGGCACAAGTTTCCAGAGAGTATGTGTGAGCACTTTGCACGTTTTCAGGAGTTGCACACAGCTGCTCTCCTGGAAGCTTGGTAGGATGTCTCTAACATCTGGGAAGTTCTCACTTCCAGCTGTATTCTAGATAAACGAAGCTCACAGGCATATTCCACAATACCCATGCTAATACAGAGACACCGTTTATGGAGCACTTCCCCCTACTACATGAACTGACTAATACTTGTACATTGGAGGTTTATTCCCAAGTAATGCAATGCCCCAGGACTTTGGTGAGCTTCACCTTCCCACAGCCTCCTCTGCCCCCTCCCACAAAAGCAAAGAGTGAGCCAGCACTGCTCTTGCCTGTGCAGTAACACTGGGATAAATTACTGCACTCCAGTTTCTCAAACCTCTCCCACTGATCCCCTCACTTCCCTCCTTACTCCTCTGACCTTGGTATATATATTTCCACTGAGCATCATCCTCCTGTTAGCACTAAGTTTTGCCCCTTCACTTCTTTAAAAGCAAGACAAGAAATCCCATCTTTGAGTTATGGCTAAAGTTTTTTATAGAAACCATTTTCAGACTTTCTATTTTACCCAGGACTAGAACATTGTTACTAAAACTTTGTTTTAGACTCACAGCCCAACATATACACAAAAATAAATTCTAGCAATTAAAGTTTAACAACTTGGTTTATCTCCCTTATAATACTTTGGCAGTTGCAAAAAGTTCTTTCCAGAACTTGCCAAGATGTGGGAACAGCTGAGCATGGTATTTGACTGAGAGCTCATGTCTCATTAGGAGTGGACTGCAGTGAGCAGGCTTTTGTAGGCAAGTGGTTAAGCAGCTCAATCTTACTCAGGGATGGTTTGAAAGGCAAATGCTGATTTTCAGCAATGCAAGAGAAATAATCAATGTTACCCAAATCCAGAAAAGCCTCTTGCCAAGGGTGTCTCCTGAGGTCACTAAGGCTCCTGTGGATTAAGAAGGGCTGCAGAACAAATCCACAGATTAGCAGAAGAGAAAAGTTGAACAGAAAATGTGTGACATGGGAGGATTAGTGTCCCAAAGAATGAAAGCAAGTTACAGAAAAACAAGAACCCAGGAGAATGGGCATTCAGCACAACCTGCCTTGCTTCACTTCCTGGAAATAGGCAATATTCAGTGCACCAGGCTGTAGAGGAAATCTCAGCAGTGGAAGGTATGGGAAAATGATTAAGTGGTTGACAAAACCTCTGGCTCGCGTCTGGAACAGGCAAATCAGACCCAGAAACCCTTCCTCTTTTAACCCTAAACAGTAGAATTTTAATGTTTTTCTGAGCAAGTTAGGTCAGCTGTAGTCTAGTTATTGAACTGACAGCTCAATCAGCCCTGTAGGAGAACAGACAGCAGAGCAGGAGTGGAATGGAGACACTCCATGCAGAACACTCCAGCTAGTCCAGAACAGAGAAACAGTGCAGCACTACAGCCAGTACAGCCCAGGTAAGAAGAGGGAAGGGCAGAGAGTGATGAACTTTACTTGTCTGACATTTTCAACCCTTAATTATATCACCATATATGGAATCAAAACATCAAGACCTTACATTACAACAAACACTTCTGTTTTGTTAATAACTACTGGATACAGAGAATGCTAAGGTGAAGGAAGCATATCCTGAAAGTTTCTCTTGAAGACACACAAACATGAACTGCCTAACTTCCTTCCTTTTGATCATGGGATTAAATAAGTAGAAAAGCTGATAAGAAACATCTCCCAGAAAGCCTGGCTACTACCCTTTATCCTAAGGGCTGACAAAGCTCAGCTCTGGACTTACACCACACAGCCCAGGCTCAGCTTTTGGATAACTCTGCAGCAGCACCTGTCAAACATCAAGAACAGTCAGAGCTCCTGTGTGTGCAGCTGTACTTCCCATGAAATTGCCAATGCCTCTGCTGTGTCTCTGCTGCAATTCTCCCTTCAACAAAGCTTCCCATCTGGCACAGCCAGGCTGCCAGAACCTTCATTTCTGCTAGTTACTGGCCCCCAGAGAGCTGTTTTTGTAGGTGCATTTCCCTTTCTCAAGAGATTCTGGATGATGCCAAGTTGTAAGCAAATGTAGGTAGCACCCAAAGTACATTTAAACCAGTCTGCTCATCACTTTGCTGAATTTATGTGCTCTCTGTTGTATACTAGGAAATTTAAATACACGTGGAGGGAGCGATAGCTGTCTGAAAGTTTTCATGCTCTTTATTCACCCCCTGCCTAAACTAATTAGGATCCCTTCTGAAAAACAAACCAAAATTGAAACATACTTCTCTTTAAAAAAAAAAAATCCTCCTTCATCCACATTTTTACAGCACTGCTCATGACCACTGGATAGCTAGTAATGCTTGAGCAACTGAAAAGGATAGAGGAGGAGGAATACAGTACACTGGAATGAGACAGGGAAGTAGCACAAAAGCTTTAGAAGAATTAGCCTAAAGGGAAAATAAAAATGAGTAAGGTTGCTCTTAAACACAGAGAAGGCCATGCTTAGGCTGACCTATATCATATTCCTATGCTGCATGAACAGTAATCAGAAGAGAGATCATGAAGAGATTGAAGAGATTGTGGCATTCCCTTCCATTCTGTTCCAGCAAGTATTATTTATGGAAGAATGAAGTTGCCTTTCAATTACAAAGCATTACTTCAAATTGAAACCATTGCTCCCAGTGAGACAAAATGATGAAACCATCCCTTCCAAGGGTGAATTTAAAGGCATTTGAAATGGTCTGAAATGAACACAGCTGCAAGGTGAAACAGCTCCTCATTTCTCAAATGGAGGAAGGGCATAGGTGGAGATTACCATCATCCCTCACTGGTGCTGCACTGCTAGAAGGTATTGGAGAAGGGAGCAGAAAGTGAAGTCAGGAGAAGGTGGCTGGGACACAGGCAAGGCTCTAACTGGAGCCACAGTGGGTCTGGCTCATTGCACCAGCAAATACCCTGGCACAGAGGTAATGATCAATAGCCAATGGCCAACAGCTTGTTTTGCAACAACTGCAAAATACATTTGCTCTTTACTTTCTGCCATGTCTGAGGAAGTCTTCACAAGTGGTCCATGGCTCAGCCACACACCAGACGTTTTTTCCCACCCAGGTGAACAGTCTTCCAATGCAGTACCTGCCCCACACATATGGAGATCAATAACCCAGGCAAAATATTTTAAGTAAAATTCCTTTTAAATGAGAATGATAAAAGATCTTCCTTTTGCTGTGCTGAGATCATCTGACAATCCTTCTGAGGCTATTTGGAAGCAGGAAAACTAACACACAATTTACTAATACAAAGGATACTACTTCAAGCTGTAGTTTAGTGATAGTTTAAATTACAGGATAAAATGGCATGCAATTCAAGCAGATTTATGACTTAGGATGGCAAATGTGTAAAGAAAGTAATTAGTAAAGACTGCTGAGTTGTGAAAAGCTCCAGGATTTAGTAAAAAAGGGTGTTTAGCATTTTTTTGCCAGCATGCCAAAGAGTAAAACATATTTTTGAAATACTCAAAAAAGAAGAAGAATTAGGATTTCCATGTAGAAAGCATAGGGTTAATATGAAAGATAATACAGAAATAGCAGCAAATTTTACATAAATGTTTGGCTTCAACTTTCAAAAAGAATAAAGAAGATGTTCATGGGGGCAAGGCAAGTTAGTGACCAGAGATGGATACACCAACGGGTAGCAGCAGCCAAAGTCAGAACTCACGGAGTGAGTTCACAGGAGCCAATAACTATATTAATTTCAGGTTTCTTCCTGGAGTCAGAGAGAAATGAATAAACACCTTGACATTTCAAATTCATTTAGCCTTACTTTCATGTTCTAGAATAAGAGGAATCACACTTGAAATAAGGCTGATCAGAAGGAGCCTAGTAGAGTGGCACAGATGTCAGATGACTCTTCAGAGTTTAAGGTGCTGAAGTGAAGGGAAACTGTGTCTCTCTCATACTGGATACTTAAGAAAAACCCCAAAAAACAACAAAAACATTCCTCTCCCCATTTCTAGAAAACAAAATTAAAATTCAGCTGAACAAAACATTACATAGGAGATCAGAGGATGGTCATACAAAGGTTCTGAATAACTGCATCCTTTATACAGTGCTTCCAAATTATTAAAAAAAAAAACAAAAACAAAAAATGAGGCAACTATACCGGGGAAAGAGAAGAGGGAAAAACAAAGGCTACTTACTGTTCAACTGACCTAGCAGTATAACAGCATTTCAGTACATTTGAAGATGCCAAAAAATAATCAGATCTTCAGTCATAAATTTAAAAAAGTAGTAAAAAGTGATATGAACCTCAAAAAGACAGATCAGACCTACCTAACTGACTGTATGACCACTGACTCTAGAGGGAGAAAATGCAGCAAAGTATTTTCTTTTTTTTTTTTCTTTTTTTTTTCCCCTCAGTAAAACACTCTGGCAGGTGGAACTGGTGAAAGACAAGGACTCGTAGAAGCACAGGAAACTGAATGAAGGGTTAAAAAAAAGAGAAGCTCACAATGGCTTGCATGCTGAAAGCAGCAATAGCAAACCGCAGAGGCTGTGCTAGTGGCATTCCTCAGGCACTGATTTTTTGACCATTTCATTTAATATCTTCATTAGTAGTCTTAGCACAGTAAGTAGATTACTGATAGACCTTAATATCTACACCATGTAACTGGCTCCACTACTTAGCAGTATCATGCAGAAGGGAGAATCAGAAATAGAACAGTGAATAAACACAAAATGGAAATTATGATGGCATTGCGAAAATAAACTCAGTTTCACCAGGACCAGGGTATTTTACCCAAAGATTTTAGGAGGTAAACTACTGAAGAAGGCACTAAGAGCCCTATTGAACAGCTTCACCCAGTTAGGGCATCCATGACTAGAAGCAGGAAATCAAAATTAAAAAAAGGCTTAAGAATTCAACTAAACTTTTGAAGCTACAGGTTCAAGAACATAGAAAATCCCTTCCACACATTCCATGGCCACATATCCTTATAAACTATGAATAGGAGCATTTGGTCTAATGCAGATTTGTAGAGTGTTAACCACCTTCTGGCAAGAAATAGCTGACCTCAATCATAAATACTGTTGCTGCACTGGAATACAGACTGATTTGATGCTATAAATGGGCATTCTGGAGCATACAGCACAAACTGAAATCTGCTACCCAGGAACACATTTGTTCCTGGAGTTCTCTAAATATTCTCAGAGGAACAAAAGAACTAGAAGGTACAATGGAGATGAAACAGAAGAATCTCAGGTTTCAGATTATTCAAACTTGCATTCCACTTAATAAACAGAGCTGCAAGAGGCAAGATTAAAAAAGGGCCATCAGAAACATCACTCAGGAAGGAGCAGGCAAAGCAGCACTGTCAGTGACCTGTAAATCAAGTCTGGCACACTCCCTAGTTCTGGTGTCTTCCCTCATGCACTTGACTGACAAGCAATCCTTGCCAGATGGAGAAGGACCCTGTAGCTCTGCCCTTGGCAAGGCAGCCAGGCCACGCTGGACTGCTGCAAGGATCCTGCAGATACCTTGTCTCACTGAGATGGCTGGGCCAATTTACAGGAATATCACTGACACAAAAGTAGGTCAAAACTTCCATTTTACTGGGTAATAATAGTTTCAGATTTTGTCTTACAAGCCTATCATCTGACTATTGGGGCTTTAAAATGACATAACCCACCCCTCACTACTAATTTTCTTTTCCTTTTTGCTGTTTGAACAGGAAAATTACTTCCTATTCAGGGAAGCCTGTAAATGCTGGGGTAATTAAAGAAGCTGGAAAAAGAACAGCTAAAATTGCATTTCTTATTCCTCACTCAACTCTGTTTACAGGAATCTCAAGCCTTCCTGTCATAGCAACAGGTAAAACATCCTAAGAAAATGGAGTCTATAGATTTTTGGTATGCCTTCCACAGACACCAAATCCCATCTTCATTATTCTTACTCATTTTAACAGGCAAAGATGGGAAGGGGGTAAAATAGTTAAAATATAAGTGCACATGTAGAGTGAAAAGCCTGGTTGTGTAGTTTACAACTGCAGAACAGAGAGTGCCAGACACACTCCTAAAGGTCTCATGCTATAACCTAGTTTTCAAACTGTGTTTGCACGCACTCTCTCCCTGAGCTCTGATTTCAAGGCTTGTCTTGACTGTCACTCAGCTGTCAAGATGCCCTCCACTGCTTCTCATGCATCAGCACAGATGATGCTTCATTTGCTCTCTCTTTCCTTCTCCAATCTTTTGCACAGAGGTAGTTTCAAACTCTTCCCAAATTTCACCACAGCATCAGTTCTCCACTTTCACCTGGGAAAAACCCATTTTGTCAACTGCCAGGTCCCAGCTCCTGTCTGCCCCCAGACCCTGCTGCAAGCCGACATTCCCAGTTTGATACTTTGCTCTTCCTCCCCTGTGTTTTCCATTGTAACTGGAATTCAAGTTCATAATTCTAGTTTCTGCTTTTCTACCCTTCTTACATCAACCTCTGCTCTTGCTATGACATGAACACAAACTCCTTCCCTGTTCCACTTGGGAACCAAGCATCTCACCATAACCAGTCAGCTTCAAGCTTTCTGGGCAGGAAAAACTGAAATCAGGTATCATTGTTGGCACAGCTTTCATACCCAGAAGTTTTCACATCCAATGGCAAAAAGAGGCTGTTTGCTAACAAAACCCCTTCCCACGCTTCTGAGCATTTGGTCTTTGCTGTTAGCCTAAGCAAAATATCTTTAAACCTCTTGGGCACAAGCACACTTGCAATTTTCAGGATAAATCTGTATTTCCAAATGAAACCCCCTTTCTTATTGAAAACAAAAGATGTGAACAAAGTTTCCATTTAATTCTATGGAATTAGTCACAGAAGAATTATCTTAATATAACTTCAGGGAAAACTTCTATTTAATGAGGCTTTTAATGGACCATGCTGAAAAACAGAGCCAAATTTTCCCTGTTTGCATCACCTGTCTTATTGTATTTGCTCAACCCACTGGAACTGAAAGCTAACTTAAAAAACTCAGACAACTGGCAGAAAAAGTGTCCTGCAGATTAAGTTCACACCTCCACATCACAGCAGGGTGAAAAAACTATTTCCCAGCAGGAGCTGGTAAGGCAATTTCCCAAGGCTGATTCCCTTAAGCTGTGTTTGCAATGGGAGTACAGATGCCTTCAGCAGTGGACCCCCAGCAGAAGGCAGGTGATCCAGAGCTGTCCAATTCCCTATTCTCACGTTATCAGAGACATTAAAAAGCGTTTCTGACCAGGACTTCTTCACTTTGCATCTCTCTGGAAGCCTCCTTTATTTCCCCCATCCCTGGCAGCTGAGGATGACTGCTGAGCTGGCATCTCCCTCCTCTCCAGTCAGTTCCTGTCAGCTCAGTCAGGCCCCCAGTCCCCTGCCAGCAGCTCACAGAGCCGCCCCTCGGCTGCTGTTTACAGACAGAAAAGAGAAGGTGTGTGACCCAGCTGGCCCTACTAAAGATAAAGTCATCAACAGCTCCAATTGCTCCTATCTACATCTGCTGGTAGGAGGAAATAATGAACTTGTCTGAGCTAGAGCAGGGGATGTTGGAGAACTATGAATCAGAAAGTTGCTTGTGCCAGAAAACTTCTGTTCTATGTTGCATTAAAAAGGATATTTTTCTATAACTGTGTAGCAAATAGCACCTTACCATTATTTCTTCCTATTTCTCCCTATTTGCATGGGAACAAGAGGCAGGGTGTTGAGGAGGTGATGTGGGGAAAGGCAGATATCTTTATGTAAAACCAGAGATAAATCTTCCTGGTGCCTCGTGCACAACTGCAGCCCCATGCAGTATCTAATGCATACAAGAGCTACACTGCACTGAAAGCATAACTGCTGGCAAACAGGAAGCACTGCAAGATCTCTATGCATGCCCTGAAATGCTGAACTCCAAGCCAAGTCCTCAGAAAAACACAGAGACTGAAAAACAGAGGCATTCTCCATATCAGCTTCCTACTGACCCATAGCTGTGGGACCAGTTTGGTCCTGGATTTAGACCCTGGGGAGTGTCCATCAGCACAGACATTCAAGGATTTTTAATTCTTCACAGCAGCTTTTCAGAAGAAAAATACAGGGATTATAGCTGGAACAGCAATATTTTAACTGTCCTCCAAGCATCAGACTCGCCTTAAGAAGGCTTGGTTTCTGTCCCTTTACTATCAGCATTACCTTAATAAGCTTTAGCAGACTGACTTCCTTTAAGCTGGAGTACCTGCTGTGTTCTCACCTGGAAGTTCACCATCCAGGAGGTAACTTAAGCCCTTTCAAGTTATTTCCTCTACCAGGTATGCTTATCATTAGCACATTTTACTCTTTTGTTAAAAACTGGATCAGGACATCAGAGACATGCTTATGAAGCTACAGCAACTGTGAGCCTTACAAGAACAGAACTGACACCCAGGTTCTTCCATCATATCTCAACTCGTTGAGCTTTTCAGGTCACTGCAACATCAGCTGAAGTCAAGGATCCTGCAGCTTGATACAGCGCTGTGTTTAGCACAGCTTCTTTATTCCACTTTTTCAACTAGCCAGGAGCAGAGCCTGTTACTATTTCCCAGCTTCAGGGCAATACTGAAAGCTCTGACCAGCTCCAAAGGCATGCTGAAGGCTCTGGAGCTGCTTCTCTGTGAAAAAGTTCCTCAAAGTTCCTAGAGCTACCAAATATTCCTTCTTTGCAAGAGAGCAAGAATCGATCTCTGAACAAGACTCTTTAGAACAGCTACTGGTTGTGCTGGGTTTGGCAGGGATAGAACTAATTTTCTTCACAGCAGCAGCATAGCACTGTGTTTTCAGCTGGTGACAAACCAGTGTTAATACCACACCCATGCTGCAGTTATTGTGGAACAGGGTTTGCACACTGCTCAGGCCACCTCTGCCTCTGAAGCTGCCCCTGCAGCCTGTGGATAGAGCTGGGCAGGAGGCTGGGAGGGGAACACGGGGGAGATCTGAGCCCACCAAAATGAGCAGGGACTGGCTTGGGTCTCAGCTGCCCCCTGGGGTCAACCCACCACAGAGCCTTGGGTAAACCAAGATACTGGCTTACAAAGTATCTTAGAAATTTGAGCTCAAGCTGCTGCTAAACTCAGATTTTAAATCACATGATAGGGTTAAAATCAGAAGTAGTAGAAAATGTATTAGAATAATACATTTTAGAACATCTGGCAGACATAGACCAGACATTTCTGTTGTTCAGGTGAATGTCCAAGACCTTTTTAAAATCCCTTTCTCATCTACACACACATAAGCAGATATCCTTGTAAGATAAAGACATGGAGAGAGAAAAGTTGTAGCTACATTTAACATATTTATGTAATGTGACATTTTCAGTCGTACAATTTAAAAGAAGGAAAGCCATTTCACTATCAGTGGATCTTGAGTTCTGACATTACATTTTTCACCCATTCCATTTATTTTCTTTACTTATTTCAGATGTTCCAAGGTTTTCACATCCTTCAAGATTTATTTAAAATACGCTGACAGAACATGCCCTTTTCAACACTGGCACAGTAAATTTCTATAATGTACAGATAAGATGACCAAGATACATTCCAAATTTTCTGGGAAAATTAGTGGACAGCCTACTAATCCCTCTTAGCTAGGCCATATCATTACTTATGGGTATGACTGCTAAATGAGGCCTGGCTGAAGAGAAGATAGGAACACGCTCACCTTAAATGAGAGCTGCTCATGAAGCTTTCCAGAACTTTAAGGGAAGCTACAAGGGAGATGGAGAGGGACTTCTTATACAGACATGGAATGACAGAACAAAAGGGAACGACTTCAAACTAAAGAGAGCAGGTTCAGATTAGATGTTATAAAGAAATTTTTACTGTGAGGGTGGTGAGGCACTGGAAGAGGCTGCCCAGTGAGATTATGGATGCTGCATCCCTGCAGGTGTTCAAAGCAGGTTGGATGGGGCTCTGAGCAACCTGGTCTAGTGGACAGTGTCCCTACCTATGGCAGGGGGGGTTAGAACAAGATGACCTTCCAACCCAAACCATTATATGATTCTATGAAGCCCTTTAGACTTTTCAAAGAAGGGAGTTATTCAAGTATGTGTGTGGGATAACCAACCTTTAGCAGAGGACTGAACAGTCCTGTAAAGTCACCTGCTATTCAGAGCAATAACAGAGGAATCATGGCTGGAATTTTGTTTAGATCATCAAAGAAAATGAGCACTGCAGACAAAGGTTAAGGGTAGACAATAAAAACAAGTAGTAATTTGATTTTGATGAGGGTGTGTTAACTCTGAAACAAATATTGACAGGCATATATAAAAGTTTGCCTGACTTGCTTATTCACATTCTCTCAGTAAAATTTGAGTGTACTGATTTACTCAAAATTGGTAAGATATCTCTTCTGAGCCAGACAATGTAACAAAAGACAACAATCATCTCCAAAATTTGTATTAAAAACTAAGCATTTTCCTCATCATTATTATAAACTCTCAAGTTCAAAGTGTATTTTCTCAGGTTACTAAGGAGCTCATCAGGCTGGGCTGTCTCCCTTTACTAAGCCCAGGTGTCTAAACAAAAAATTAATGAGGGGGAGGGAAGCGTGGGGAGATAGAGAAGGAAAGGCTCAAAATAAACCAGTGTTATTCAAGCACTGCTAACTCCTAAATAAAACACAACAATACTGACCAAGTGGAGACACAGAAGACCTGGCATGGCTCCAGAACACAATAACCATTTGTCTTCCTTGCCAGAGGCAAGCAACAGCTGGGGATGCCACTGGGGGGGATAAATAGCACTACACTACAACTGGAGGATTACTCTCAGGAGCATTGCAATACATAAGAATAAAAGATGACAAGTTAGATGAATGCTCTTTGAGAACCTTTTCAGAAAGGACTAACTGTTCTTTAGGAGAAGCAGGAAAAATCATGCTAAAATTAATGCAAAAAATGCCAACAGTTTTGCCAAATTCACTTGATTATAAAAATGAATCAACATACAAAAGGCTTCACCTGACTCAGCCTGAAATACTGCAAGGAAACCCTGGCATGAGTAGATCTTGGACTAAAGGAAATTTTGTGAAAGTACAGTACTTTCCTAAGAGTGAGTGGGAACCCTTTGAAGCACACTCAGATTTTGGAGTATTGTTGCACACAACACAACAGAAACTTCTGAGTGGCAGAAAATTTCTTGAGGGTTTAATAAAATAGCAGGGAAAGGATGTGGAAAACCAGCAAGCAGTTGATTTTTATTTATTTACTGGCAAAACGTGCTTTAAAATTAAAGTTATAATACTACCTGCAAGCCTGTTCCACATCAAAATCACCTTTTGGGAAAAGGTATAGGACTGGAATCAAAACAGAAGATTCTTCACAATGCTATGTTGGTCTGTAACATAATAAACCCCACTGCATTTCTTATCCAAGTTCACTCCCCACGTGGCTGCTTCAATATGAATACAGTGAGTGAAAGCAGAAGTGCAGGTGCCTCAGAAATACACCTTTGTAGTAACACAATACAGAAAGGACCAGACCAGCAACGCAGGAAACCCTTCTGCTGCAGGGTGTGGGACCTAAACTGGGAGAGTTTTCTCAAGTGCAAATGGGAGGGAGGTAGAAAAAGGAGAACAAACTCCAAATGTATGACATCAAGCTTAACATAGAGCAAACCACAGTCCTTTCCAAAACACCATTAAGTCAATATATGATATCTTTGCAAAATGCATGGAATGGAAGCAATTTACTTTCTGCACCATTCAAAGCTGACAGGAAAAAGAGCACTACAATGCTGGAAGAAACATTGTGACCAGTGAAAAATATTAAAAAAAAAAACCCAGAACAGGCAAAAGGGCTTGATTTCCACTAGGAAGGCGAAACATAGACAAGATAGCCAAGAGAACACAAGGATTCAGGTTTCCAGGTCACAGCTGTGACCTTTAGGTACCTAAATTTCCTAGGCAGTTAGTTTGAAATTCTTAGGTTACATCCAAGCAAACAAGTTACCACAAGATAAAGGGTGTGGATTTACAGCTCATGAACAGCTGAAGCCAAGTTGCTGTGGAGCAACCTTACTTTCAGCCATGACAAACAGGTGGTAAGGTAAGAGTATCAGCATTTGAAAGGTGTTTTGCCCTAGAAGAGAGATAATGCTTAATAGGAGCACCATACAAAATGGGTTAACTAGGACTGATAGGGTGACAAGGAGATGTATGGGCTGATCAACAGAAAGACTTGCTGGCACAGAAATGTGTTAGACCATGGAGCAATCCCACACAGGAACAGGTGAAAGTCCAGTCAGCTGAAGCTTTATGAAAAAACTTACACCAAACAACAGACAAAGCATTAACAGTAATTCTTCACTTCAAGGGAACAGCAGAGCTATTTCCACATATGCAGAGCCCTCTTCCTAATTCAGCCAACCAGAAAAGCTTTACACAGAACTTTCTAGAATGGAATTCTATGTCACAGCACTTTTGCTCCCAGCAAAGCACGACACCATCATGGTGCAGGGGGACTGGACCTGTCCCTGTCTGTAAGGCAGCACTGGTTCTGTGACTGCAGCCCACCCAGCTTCAATCCCTGCGCTGCCTCTCAGCTCAGCACCCTGCCAGCCTGCAAAATGTGGAACTAAGGCCAAGAAAATTACCTCCTGCATTTGAAAATGACTGGCCTCCTCCACTCTGCAGAGACTGCAGACATTTGCCATGTCCTTAACCAAGGCAGGCTTGCAGGGTTAATGTTCTGAATATTCATATATTGCTTACTACAGACATGTGTTATTCAAGCTTTAACTAGAGCTTTCCAAATAAATCTATTCTGAGGTTTAACAAGCTCTTACACAGCTAAGCCCTGTGGTATTCACAATGCAGTAGACAGCAGTACATCTGAATACCACCAGTAATACAAAAAGACCTATCATAGCTAGAGTTCAGCCCATTAAATATCCTGTAGCAGCAGGGGCTGAGCAACCACAGGTTTAATAGCTGTGACCTGCAGCTATTTGCAGAGACATACCAATGTAAGTGTATTTTGGGAAGTGCTGTGTGCTGCAATGTGCTCTGTGGTTCCAGGCACTTCCTTGCACGACCAGTAACAACTAGCATTTTTAAAAGTCCAGCTCATCTGGGAGCCAGCCCAGACTCTAGCCTTTCTCTTCACCAAGAAACTTAAAAGAGTGACAGTTTTCAATATCCGGCAAGTTCATAGTCTCTCCAGTACGTGCACTTCAACACCAAACAAATTACCAGTGCAATTAGGAAACTCCCTTTGCACACAAAACCTATTTTATTTACTGTCTGATAAGAGCTTTCAGAGGCAACCTGGGATCAGCAGAAGGCAGGCAGTAAGGACTACAGAACATGAACTTCCATAGCACATCCTGAATCAGGCATTTCAACACTGAGTATCTACATCTGGCAAAGATGCTCTGAGAGACAAAGCTAAGTCACAGAAAGGATGCCATGTCATATTTATTACTGCCATGTGTAACTGGCAGTAAGACTTCAAAGCCTGTCCTCCATTCTCACTGCAATCTATCATCTTTATTCCCCTCCCTCCCTCTATGCACTCTACAATGCAGGATGACCCCAGAAAGCACCAAAATTAACCAACTCCAAGATGCACTGGCAATGAGTTCTATGCTGGGGCAACATTCACTTTGGTTTTCCTGCTAAAAGCAGAAACTTCAATTTTAAGTACTTTATTTTATAGACAAAAGCAAAATGGAAAAGTAGCTGAAACATGCTAAGTACCACTAATTCAACCTGGTAATATACAGCAGGAACTGGTTTTATGGCTAAAACCAACAGAACATAAGTTTACACAGTTGGCACTGGTGGAGCCAAGGCACTGCAATCCAGCTGTGTGACACCACTATCGCAGTGGGCTTTGCAGCAGAATTCACCTTGCAGCAGAAACTAAGAACATACACAGGAGAATTCAGCTGTTTTCTTCTCTGCTGAAAATAAAGACCTCAAATAAGTGCTTCAAGTAACTTCTAAGTAACAAAAATAGCACATGAAAAATGGGTCCCTTTCAAGCTCTCTCCTTCTATGGGAAACATGATGAGAAAAAAATAAAACCTAACAGCAATTAATTTTAGGCACATCCAATAAAGTGTATTTTATCACTTATATTTATATCTCAGACTGACACAAGGCAGTTAGACATAAGCTAACTACCTACTATAAAGGTGACAGCAATAGAACAACAATTTATTTCACTTACTCTGTTGGGGATTTTTTATTTGGTTGGATTTTACTTTGGAAAGCAACAGCAAGAAAATTATTTTTACCAGGAGTATTAAGTTTCCCCTCTTCATCCTGTGCTTGCAGGAAGGTTGACCTTCATTTTCTTGGTAATAAAACTTTTCTTACGCAATTTTTCCTTTTTTTAGACATTTCAAGCTCATTAGTCTGCTATTTCAGAATCCAAAGGTAATCCTGGAGTTCTGGAGAAAATGGGTGGCATCTTCAAAAACAGGTCTGGGAGTGCTCTATCTAAAACACATGGTATTTTAAAATGGAATGGGAAGCGTGGCTGAGTCACAGGCCCACGCTTTGTGTTAACACGAATCTTCCTAGGAAAACTAGGAAAGGAGGACACACTGAGATTGACTTTGGTCCAGATTAGCAACATAACTACATATTTCATGCTCTTTAGGAGATCACCCAGTCCAGGTAGAAAAGATGCTACCTACAGAGGATACTCCTGCAACCTCACTTTCCCACTTATACCACAGGAGCACTCCCATAGGTCCTGCCCAGAGCCACCTCCCTGGATCACAGGATGTACCAGACCACAGAAAAGGTTTTTATAAAGTCTCTCTACACTACTGAAGAGAGCAGTCTCTCACACCCTCTACCCTCCAGACTCTTTCAAAAAAGCATACTAAAAATGCAGCAATAAGCTGCTGGTGTGTTTGTTTTTTTTAACATTATAGGGGCAGAGGTTCTCAAAGTTGCCATGCTACTTGCCTTCTATATTTATGCCTGCTATATTTGACCAGTTCCCATAGAACCAAAATCCCTCACTGAATATTGAAATTATCCCATTAAAAAAAAAATCATCCTGAAATTAGTATTACAAGCCTTCTTTCTCTACCACATACTTAGCATGCCTATGGAGTATGCACGTTTCCCTGCGTATGGTAGTATTTCATTAACTGCAAAGGAATAAGTGTAATCACTGAAACATTAAAAGCCTGTAATTTTAGTTTTCTTCTACTGAACTGCCAATAAGTATCATGATATCACAGAATATCCTGAATTAGAAGGGACCCACAAGGATCATAGAGCCAAATTACTACAGCAGATTCTACTACAGTATAGATTCTACTACAGTGTAGTATTTTTTAAATAGAACCATGAGAAACACAAATAGCAAAATTGTCCTAATTTGTGAATCATATCTCAGGCTATTGTATTGTATTATATTTTGCTCTGAAATTAGAAAAGTCCCTCAAAAATGGCCAAAAAAGTACAGCAATTTCTACAAATGTTCAGAGAGGGAAGGACACCAGTGGATTAGCTTCAGCACACAGACTGAGAGGCTCTGCCTTCCTGTGTCCCAAAAGTACAAGTCACTCATGAACATTTGCATCACTATGCAACAGAAGAGGTCTAGAACAACTCAAATACAAGCAGTTTAACAGTAAAGATGGCCAGAAAATCTGCCAGCATTTGATAATGGAATTCATTCAGAAAAAAAATTTCAACTAAGATTCTTTGGAGGACAGATGGACAGATGGGATGAGATTCACACACACGTCTGTGCAGAGTGGGTTGCTGCATTCATATTTACACCCTGAGGAGACAGCTAGAGCATTTGGTTTTTTGCATGAACCTCAGCAGCAGCTGCTCAGCACCTTTGAAAAGCAGGCTCATCACTTAGCAACTTACCTCAGACTTCAGATATAAGAAGGACCAGTCTGGTCAGTCATCTGACTTGTCGTATGACCCAAGCCACAGAACTTCCCCTCACCATGACCTCCATCATAACTGACAACCTGACAGATACTTATCTTTTTGAAAATAATAAAATCATTATTTTAAATATTTTCTACTAACTGTGAAGATAATTTGATACCTAGTAAAATCTTGTAATGATTATTTCCCCTTACTAGAGCACCCCAGTTCCACCATGGTACTACAAATTTCATGTTCCCACTACATCTTCTATGCCATTAAAAAAGAAAATCACCTTTCAAAATCTAAAGGAACATATTAAAAATGTAGTGCTGGCAGCTCTAGTTCTGTCATGTTTGTCTTTCAGAAGATTACAGCTGGAGTCAGGCTGTAATTCAGCATTCAGCAGTGGTTCAGGAGGCAGGACTCCTCACTGAGGTTGGCTGCAGGATGCAACAGAAAGTCTTCAAGCACTGAGGCTACCACCTCCATCTAAGAGCTAGCACCATAGCTTACAGCCCAGGATGTGTTGCAGCCACACCCTGGTGGCAAGGCACACTTCTGCCTGTCCCAGGGCAGGGAGCAAGGCGTGACAAACACAGCAGTGTAAGCTGGTACACAGCTAGCAAGGAGCAGAAGGGACATGAGCAGTTCAGAGGGAAGCAAGCAGTTTAGAGGGAACATAACAGCTCATCATAAAGCAGGAGACTTCTCATCAACAGTGCTCTCTCTACAGAAACAGGCATTCCAATGCTGTACTTGGATAGATCAACACACATTGGGTAGGTCTGTGGTCACATACAGGCAGACATGAACAATTTGAATCTTCTTTCCACAGCCAGAGCAGATGAACCCGGCTCTGCTGGGGATGCTGCTTGGCCTCCCTGATGTGGCACAGAGCTCAGGAGGTTAGTAAGGCTCATGGAGAACAAAGCCAGTCCTCTGATATGCTAGCACAACTCTGCAACCTTAAAATGAGGAGTTGGCTTGCCTCCAGGCAACTTTCAAGTACAAGTACAAGCACCGGACGGGCTCCAAACACAGGTCCTTCAGTACAGCCTGTTCTGAACTCCACAGTGCAGATGTTTGTGAAGGAGAACAAAGAACGATGCAAGGAGTGGTCAGAAGTTTGAAATTTGCTCTTCAAAAAGCTCTGTCTTTGTGGTCTCCTCTGGACACTCTCTAACAGCTTGATGGCTTTTTCGCATTGTGGTGTCCAAAACTGCCCCCAGCACTCGAGGTGAGGCCACCCCAGTGCAGAGCAGAGCAGGGCAATCCCCTCCCTTGTCCCACTGGCAATGCTGTGCCTCATGCCTCCAGGACAGGGTTGGCCCTCCTGGCTGCCAGGGCACTGCCTGCTCATATTCAACTTGCCACTGACCAGGACCCCCAGGTCCCTTTCCAGGGACTGCTTAGAAGTCATTTAAGTCAAGCACATTATTGGTATCAATATACAATAATAAAAGGCCTGCAATATGCAGACATTCAGACCTGAACTTACAATTCCTCTGAATCAAAGAGAACCCCAAACCTAAGCAAGGAAAAAACCCCACCACAGGAAAAGAACTATTGATTATTAGAAGCAGAAGATTCTTAGAGCTGTACAAAGACTATACAAAGCTGTAAAGCTGAAATAGCAATCCAGATCCCAGACCCTTCCAGGGAACTTCTGTCCCTTAGGTATTACTTGGTGGAGCACTAATTAAGAAGACTTAATTAGTTCTTTCAATATCAAATAGTTCCTTCTATTTTAAATACTCAGGAGATGCTCTATAGTAACAGCTGGAGATGTCCCATGACTATGAACATCCACACAAGCAGAGAGCATCATTAGATCAATATTACAAACATCTAAGTAAAGTATTTTACAAACCCACTCCACATCAATGTGGAACTGTTCAGCTTTGTTTTGCTTTAAATTTCTATTTACTTGATGTTTCTGGGTGTTTCCTCATTGTTTTATGCTTCATAGTACTAGCATGAGCATGTCACTGTGCCATTGACTGTTGCTAAGTGATCTTCTGCAAACACACCAAGCTCTTGAGACAAAATCATAAACAATCCTGAGAGATTCAATAAATAAAGTTGTAGCAGATCAATCCTAAGAAAATTTGTAAGGAATTAAAATTCCCAGTCATCAAAAACTATGCTTAGTACTTCTCTCTATTGAAGATGAAGTAAACTCTGTCAGCTCTTCTTCTAAACATTAACTTGATGGTATTACTGCACCAAAACTTGGCTACAGACTGACATATCTGGGCAGTAACAAAGCAGACCATCAAGAAAGCATTTCCATGGACAGATTATTTTTATGCATGATTATGCTGCATTTGTATTCCAATTCCTTAAACAAAAAGACAGCATAGCATTACTTCAAAATCACTCTTCCTGTAAGCAGAGTCAGGCTGTATCCACTCCAGGAGAGTCTTGGACAGTAGTTATAAAAAACAACCCTCCAAAAGTGGGTACATTCAGATTTAGGGAAAAGGCAAAAACAGATTCAGATTTGAAAAGAACACATAAAAAGTGTCACAGAGCTATGAGCTAAAAAACACCTAGAGACCCCTCTACTAGCTGCTAAAAAAGTACAAGACACCTGACAATGATCTCCACTAATTCAGGACTGTCACAGGCCTGGACCATACTGTATAAACTAAGGATGTTACAGCACAAGCAGTAGCACTGTCCTGGTCCCTGAGGGTGCTGTGCCTGCTCAGGCACAGCATAATCACACCTGTGTGACACACAGTGCTCACAGAGCCAACACAGCTTCTGTGAGCATCCACTTCTGCAGGCTCACTTGAAAAGATTCAGATTTTTGGAAGCACAGAAAAAGTAAAAATGCACTGATTTAATTGTACAGGCAGGTTGAAGAAGCTAAGAAGAGATCCAGCAAGCAGATACTCTGAAGAAAAGCAATCACAGCATCTGTCAAAAGAAAGCAGAGAACTTGAGCATTCAGCACACCTGTTAGACAAGATCAACCACCAGGCTGTAGTTTCCACACCCAACAGGAACTGAAATCAGTGTGAGGACGTGGCCCTTTACTGGTAGGAAAAAGGTCCTCTGGACAATGGAGGGCCACCAACTCTAACCTGCCCTTTTTGGCTCAAAAGTGGAAAAACTATCAGGAGCAGGGAGCAGGGACCAGTGGAAGGATTTGTCACCAGCAGGGAACAAGTGCTATCTCTACCTCCTTTTCAGTCACTTAGTTCAGATAACCATCTATTAAGTCTTGTATGGTATGCAAGTCATCACAACAGGCTCATGAACACGTAATCTGCTTTGACTCAGTTTCAAACTGCTTTGTACTTAAAAAGAAAAAAAATCTGTTTCCCTCTCTAGACCTGCCATTCTTTTTTCATCCACTTAAAGGTTGTTATCATAAAGGAAAAGGTATTACAAAATAAGCTTATCTAGGTCACAGGAAAGAATATTTTCCAAGCTAACCTAGAGTGCAAATGACCACTCTGCAATCAACATAAATTCTCTACAGAAAGCAGTTAGCCTGTTCTCTAATCTTGCCATCAGTAAGGCAATGAACAATTTAAGACTGGCTATGTCGCTGAGTTGCACACTGCAGTTGTGCAACAAAGCTTCTTGTACCAGAAAACAATTTCAGATGCACCTAGACCTTTGAGTAAAGGAAGCTCTTAGCTCTAATCAACAATTTATCACAAAGCTAAAAAGCTTCTCAGATTGCAAAGTCAGCCAAAGATTCCTCTACACAGTTGTTTTCCTTATATTTCAGTCTTTTACAGTATTAGCTCAGTCCCAATGGCATCTTTTCCATCCCGTCCTGGGATGATTCTGTCAAAACACTGTAAATAACTTCTTTGCACTTTGGCAAGGCACCAGAAGGAGGAATAGTTTTTTGCAAAGAAATCCTCACTAACTACTGAAACAAACTACCTTCAAACACACACTCAAACAAGGACAATGTGTATAAGTTCACATGTATAAAAACTTTATACATGTATAAACATGTATATACAACTTTATACATACAAACTTATTCAAGGAAGCGACTGGGAAATTAAATGAGGCAATTATAATTTACTGAAGGAAGCTCAGGTTCAAAAATTGATCGGTGAATTCTAGTAAGACACTGAACAATCATGGATCCCAAAATAGCAACCAAAAAACAGGGTAAGGTAAGTCCATTGCTCAGCAATAGCAGAAGCATTCTATGGTTTTGAATATAGGTGTAGGTTCTGTTTTCCCACTCGTAAGCTCTCTTGTGCCAGTTTCCATGCATTAGCAGTTTCTTTAGCTGAAGGCTAAAGACCAAGTACAGGAAAACCTAAGAAACTTTAGGACTTAATGTCTTTGAGCACCAGGTTTTATTGAAACCATTCACTCTTGCAACATCAATACATTTATCTCCTTTAATTGTGAAGTGCCAGAAGAGCAAACAAGCATGCAGTATTTTCAGATACAATTATCTCAGGTCGCAGATCAAAGGAGTAAGTCTTGCAGAAGCTGGAGAAAGAAGAGTCAATATACACTGAAAAGGCTTCCTCAAGCTCCACTGATCTT
The DNA here is from genome assembly GCF_903797595.1 of Erithacus rubecula. Lineage (NCBI taxonomy): Eukaryota > Metazoa > Chordata > Aves > Passeriformes > Muscicapidae > Erithacus > Erithacus rubecula. Next base: position 45,579,601 of record NC_136688.1, read on the forward strand.
CTGCAGTTCAGATCTACCAGCACCCTCACTGAAGAAGACGGGCATGCAAAGAGCCTGCTCCACTCATCTGATGATACTCTCTCTCTAAGCTTCGACTGGAAGCAACCAAGTCTGAGTTACAGTGCATACATGTGTGATTGCTCCTAAAAAACACCTCTGTGGAACTAAACCCCAGGGCTGAAGACAAGGTTACAACTGCTGTGACAGGAATGAGCTTGAAACTCTGACAGAGCAGAGAACTGCATGACTTCACCCCCAAAATACACAAAGGATGGGGCATTCATCTGTGAGAGGACAGGGTCAGAGGTACAGTCACCCTTGTCATGGTACCATATCAACTCCCCATCCTTCCTACTCCAAGAAAAGGTCAAAAGAGCTACATGCATATTTGTATTTCAACACTGACTGCAGTTTCAGCAAAACTACAAATGAGACAGGTTGGTTTTAAAATAAGGCATTTCCTGAGTCACATGCCTGTGAACACACTCCATGTGCCTGTTTTGATACCATATCACAACACCTGCATCCAGTAAGACAAATAACTCTATTGTTTAATGCAGACTCAAAGCCAAGTCTTTGTTGGACAATAGGCACCATTGCAATAATCATGATTCAAAAAAGCACTGTCTAATTGTCATTTTGTGCAAAGACTGTGACTGTATGCTCCAAGAAGAGGCAAATAAAGAGTTTTACAACCCAGCATTTCTTTGAGGGCCTTATTTTTATCCATACTGTTTTTTGATGAGGGATTTTTGAAGCTTTGCAGTTCACAGAAGTATCTGTGAAGACATATGCTAATGACAGAAAGAATATTATACACCAATCTTCAGAAATTAACAGTCGTGTTTTCCTTCACACACTCATTTGTCTAAATCTATCCACTCAGATACCTGAAAGTAACTTAAATGGCATTGCACTATGTAGAATAATAACTTCATTAGACAACAGAGGCAGAATTTGTGACAGACTTGCCTAAAGTGCCTGCAGTAAGTGACAAAGCAAGGCAACTCCTTACTGCAATTTCAGTCCCAGTACAGCTACCAAAATCTTTGGCAGAGGTCTCACAGGGACTGGATTTTTACTCGGGTCTTTCCAACTCCCAGCCTTTACCACTGTTAGGAATCACTGCATATACCAAGGAGTGGGGAGAAGACAAAGGGGCTGGGCAGAGCTGGCTCCATAGGCCAAAACAGTACAAGCTCCAACCTGACAGCCTTTCATTATACATTAGTTACAGATTTCTAAATCTCAGTAATGTTTCCACTCACACAGGTGCTGTCTGCAGCTGACTGCAGAACCCACACCTCTCTGAGGCTACTGGGATTCACCGTCAAAAGAAAGCAGTCAAACTAGTCAGGAAGAGACTCTCTGAGAGACAAAAATTTCTTCATGGCTCACTCACTCATTCACCAAAAGTGAAAATAAATCTAAATGCAATTTGATTTCTTCAGCTTACTCTGACTAATTTTTAAGTATAAGTGTTTGTTGTAAATTTAATCTGCTTAATCTACAAGATGAAAATGTTTCACAGTTTTGCCTTTCTTCCCTGCCCAAAGAGATGTGTATTTATTCTTCTTCCCCGGTGGACCAGAAAGGCCCATGCTGCACCTAAGTGACCAGCAGGCTGATGCAATATAAAACACTGTGCCAAAGTCACCTCTCCCTGCACTGCAACCTGGGCTTCTTTCCTGATGGGCAATGCTGCTTCTCACCTTTCACTAAGGTCTCACACAGAAGGCTCTCCTCTACTGAGAAGGACCAGGGGGAAGATTCTGCCTGGGATTTGTGCTTCCACACTCTGGTTTCTGGGTTTGAGACAGATTAATGCACTTTTCTGGAATAACCTACTTTGTGTGCTTAGCACACCCTTTGCAGCACTGGCACTAAAAAGTATCAGGATCTTTCCAAGATTTTAAGCAGTGCCCCTCCACCTTCAAACACATGCAAAGTACCTAACAATCTAGACTGGGAGGGGCTGGAGGGCCTCTATAGCATCATTTCCAAAAATGCACTGAAGGCAAACCAGGCTGCCATTCTCAGGAAAACATGAATTTTACTGAAGGCCTGGCATGCATGTAAAAATAAACTTTCTTCTCCCAGTACTGGAGAGCCAACTCTCTAACATCTCAACAACCTTGCTTGCTTTGGAAGCTTTCCAGTCACATCTTTCTGTATATGCTATCAAATACATATTTTACAAGATCCTTTTCTTGGTTAGAACACTGCTGTTTCAAGCTTATTCCATTAATACTTCATGTGAAAATAAACCTCATTTCTAGAAAACAACAGTTCCCTGGCAACAAATAGTAGAAACCATTGTCATTAGTATTTCACTTTGATTGAAGAATTAAATTAAGAGTGCAGAGGGCACCCTGAATTATCTTTTGCAGGCTTCAAGAAAACCCTTGTCTCAAAGCAGTCTTCTTTTCCAAAGTAAAAGACTTCAAATATCTCTATTCCCAGAGAGTTGGGGGAAAAAGAAAAACAAGACAGCAGTCGAGACCATTGTAACTACTACAATCAGCTGTTCCATATCAGAAAACATTCTTCTTCATATCCCACTGCTATTAAAAAGCATGCAGTTTGAAATACGACTAATCCCACTTTTATAGCCAACTGACTAGAACATTTTTCTAAGATAAAAGAGCATTAGTGTTCATTTGATCCAAAAACACCCACCAAAAATAGGAAATCTTCACTATTTTAGAATTAGCTCTAGGAAAGTTTGGGTGTGGAAGTGTTTGAAACAGCTTTGAAGTCACAAGAAATACGAAGGCTCCACACTCTGTCACACAAAAGCCTAACTGGCAATTTGTCAGAAGCTAAAGGGCTGCAGCTAATTATTCTGGGTTTGCATAGCTTGTGAAACAAAAATAAATGCATGTCTCTATCAGAGGTACTTGTGATGATTTCCACTTCAATGCACATGTTTTCACTCTCACGTTCTTCAAACTAAGCCAACAGATTTTTCCTGAAAAACAAGGTAGATGTTCTTTCTCTCCCTTGCCAGCACACAGCCATAAGAAACTGGCTACTTCACTAGTTAAAGAAGAACTGACAATTTTCAACCCTATATTTTGCCCTCCACTAATTTGAGCAACAGAGGGCTGGAAATTGAACAAGATGAGAAACAGCTTTACTTTTTAGACACTACATAAAATCCTTATTTGCTAGATTCCATTACAGTAGATGGCTTTTTTTCAATAATAAACACCTCATCAGCCATTCACTGCATAGCTTTGTAGGCAGTCTTTGCCTTGCAACAGTGATGAAAGAATTTATTAAGAAATGCTTCAGTTTAAGCATTTTGTGGCAAGTCACCCCAATGCCAGCACAAGAGCTGCTCTGCCTCAGCCTTGCCAGCTGCTGCCTGACTAGTAACTGCCTGCAGGCCATGGCAGATGGGCTTCAGACTTGTCTGTCACCTGCTCAGGGCATCTCTACCCTTCTCTGGCCACCAGCTCAAGCCACGCCAGCTGAGCAGGCAGCTGTGAAGGGTGGCAAGAGCCAGTAAGAAAGGAGAAGGTATGGAACATCCACAGGAACCACAAGAGCATTGCATTCAGAAGCTTCAAATGCAGCTGAACTGGTGCTGCCTGTCACTGGAAGGGAGCCAGCAACCCCAGCCCTGCTAACCACCTTTAATTGCTCTTGCCTTCGTGCCCACACGACAGCACAAGCTACTGGCCCCACACCCTTCCAGGACAGCTGCAGCTGAAATTCCTGCAGCACAGACCCCAACAGCACTGGGGCTGGTACTGCAACAGGTTCCCTGGGAAAAATGGGACACATCCTTCAGTCTTTCCTCCTGCAAAACTGGAACAAGAGTGCTTCCTTACCTGGTGGAGTACAAATAAATGAGCACCCCAATTCAAAAAGCACCCTGATACTCAAGTGATTCCTGCTTAAAAATCAAGCAGATGCCCCATAAGAAGAGAGATGCAGGACAGCATTCTGTTAAGAGCCCATCTTGAAAAGCTAGTAAATCACTTTTTTGGTTTTTTTCCTTGAAATATAACACTGGTTTGTGGCTGCCCTACCAACTTGTATTTAAGTTGCAGAAAGCATATCTAAATCCAAAACATTGCCAGATTTTAAGAATGCTGCAGAGTTTTGCCATGTCCACTGGAAAAAACAGAAATGAGCTAATCCTATTCAGGGTCCCAAATGTTTGGGTGCAGGCTCAGACTCATACTATCTTTGGAAAGTTCATAACCTTGAAAGCTTTTTATTTAATTAATCTACTGTACCATCTTCTAAGCCAGCTAGCTTGATGGATGTTACTTGGTAGTACTATATAATGTTGCACATTTCAGCTCTTGTACCTTGAGTTCACACTGAATTCCTATTGTGTTAGAAATTAATCAGTATGTATAAAAAAACCCAATTATTTATCACCACACAAGTTGAGAAGTTTTCTGTTTGTTTTCAATGTGATGCTTTAAGTAAAGTCTTACTGCTAGATAAAGGAGAATGCCTGCTACCACTGCCAATCCTTTATTTCACTTTGGAGGTTATGCATGTTCCCCTACTCAATAAAAACAGAAAGCTGGAACCACTCTCTCTGCTGAAAGTGGAAGTCTGAGAGAGACAAAACACAAAACCTGAACACAAGTCATGAAATGTTAATTGCCATCTAGCAGCAGCTCACTGAATCTGTTACAGCACAATTAGCTCTAAGAAAGAAAAAAAAAAAAAATTAATCTGTCTAGCCAAAAAAAAAGAGGACTATCCTAAATCCTCCCTGCAGGAAGGAAACAGAAGTCACACAGGTGCTTATTTTAAGACTTCCAAGACTTCTCTTTAGTAGTAAAAAATCCTTTCCTGCTCCTGTGAAACATCTTTGGAAAAGAATCACCTGGTGTATGCTCATACCAGTCAGTCCCTTGTGCTTTGCTCTCTAGAAGTCAGTAACTAAATCTTACCTTCCAACTTATTACTGGAAAGCTAGTCTACATTCAGAAACATTCTGAATTTATGTAAAGAAGAAATTAGGTAAACATCCTGTGTATCTTGGGTTTTGATTTATTTGCTTACTGTCAGATCTAAGAGCTTGTTTCTCTCTAACAGGACATGTTCTTTAAGGGAGAAGGGGAAGTAAATAAAAGAAAGGCTGCTGCTTGACACAGGAAGACAATATTCCCTCTGTCAAATAAACCTTGTGCACCAGATGGATACCAAGACAATCCTTCATCTAGAACCAGGCCTGGGGGGACAGATCATGCAAGGTGTCCCCAGCAAAGGTTTCTAGCAACAAGGGATGAAGAAAGGTCCCATTTCTGATACATTCCCTACTGGCTCTGGCACATGCAGCAGGATGTATGAAGCAAAACACAAGTGACAGGCAAAGGGTGATCATGCACTTCCATCCATCCTGTTCCAGCAGAGCAGCAGGCACCAGTGACTGAGGTATGCCTTTGGGGCACAAGTTCCCAGTATAGATTAGTCTGACATCTCAACCACGCTGTCAAATTTTAGACCATAAATTTTGAGAACATAAAGTGTTTTTATGGGAACAAAGTCCTGTATAGTTCTGTCCAAATGTTTCCCAAAATGCTCTTACAATAAATAAGTACTTTCTAATAATTTTGTGTCTGTCTAACTAGCCATTAAGCTGCACAAACATCAAACTAAGAGGCAACCTGTAGAAGGAGAGCAATTTCAATTCAGATAAAATGGAGTCTGCCCTCTGCTCAACTAATGGATACATCTCTGAATTGATCTCATATGAGCCCCTTGCTGCTTAAATGTACAGTGCACATGCAAGGCACAAATAACAAATGCAGGCATTGGACTGTAATACACTGGGGTGTTAATAAAACAATAATGTCCTCTAGACAGTGACACAAATACAGGCTAGCTTTCTCCCTGTGCTCCTGATCAAGCTGTGCTTTGCAAATGCTGGTTTTTATCAGTCTAGTAATGCCATTATCAAAACTGATGAAAGAAGCTGCTCCTTAGCTCTGAGCAATACAAGTACAGGTAAGGAATATTATGCTGTAGTGGTGAAAGGTTAAATACAGTCAATAAAGTATATGCCCTTTGCCCTTCTAGCACAATACAGTTCTTAGGCAACTACTCATAACTGAAAGACATACTCTCCATTTTAACTAGCAAGGGGAATTTTCTAAGTCTTTTCTGACGTGGAATCTTTAAAATATAATGGCCTGATTTTTCAATTTGTTTTTTGTTAAGTGCTTTTCTCCTGCTCCCTGCTGGTGTTGAGAAGCACCTTACACATGGATTTAAGAGCAACCTTAATTACCCATGGCTGACACACCATTTTCCTCCTCTCTCCTCTGTTGCCTCTATTGAGGCAGTTTCATCTCTGTTTTACTAAGTGAGAAACTCACCACTTCAGAGTTCAAAATGAGCACCAGGTAATTATCAGCAAGACAGAAACCTATACTCTTCTAAGCACACAAAATAAGCCAGAAAGAAAGAGCATGCCTCTCCTTCATTTTTTAGGGCTTATAGTGTTCTATGTTACAGCTGACATGTAACACAATTCCTTTCACAAGCTGACACCATCCTTTAAGTAACATCTTGTGTGAAATATGACCATTCAGACCTGGGAAAGAACAAATGTAGCCAACACCTGAAGTTATCTGTAGATGGGCCACAACTTGAAGGTACTTCAGTATCATTTCACTGCTCACTGAGTTACAAGAACATTCCTTCTGCCATAGCTTTTTTTCAAAGGGCAGATCCTGTTTCTGTTAAGCTTGACTGCCTGTGAATGCAGCTAAAAGAGTAACATCACCTAATCAACTATCAGATCTTATTAATCAACAGACACAAGAAAAGCCTAACTGCATTCCCACTTTCACCAGGGCACCCATTAAGCTGGACTGCATGTGGGCTCAACAATGCTTCATAAAAAGGGAATCCTCTCTTTCCAAAAGCAGTATCTGTTATAAAGAACTGAATGGAAAGAAGAATCATTAAGCTCAGGTTGTACTGGCATCCAAACAACAGCATTTAAAAGCAGTAATCCTTCTTTACAAGAAAATAGAACTTTTACTCACCTGTACTACTTCTACACCTCTTTTCCTGAAAAAAAAGGAAGAAAAAAAAGGAAAGGTTAGTGTTGGAAATGTGGGGGAAAATGTAAAAACAAAAACAAATGGAAAAGCACTGCTTCATACTAGAATGCAAACAGTAAAAATCTGCACTAATAACCTGATTCAAATTCAAGAAAGCACTTGTTCAGTTTCATTCCTTGTCTAGGAAGCACTTTAGCAGATTCTGAATCATGGCCCCAGAAGTAACCCAAGATGAATACTAAACATCTACAGCACTGGGACTGATAGGCTGTCAGGTGAGCACAGGTAGGAAGTGGCTGATATTAGGGAGGGAGCATCTCAATTTTAATTAGATGTAGTTTGCTTTTCATTTCTCATCTGCACTCAGTGTGCAAATTGCACCACAGCACATTCTGCATGCTTGACAGATCTCTTATTTTGAACTAAGGATACATGCACAAACATCAGGGAGAATGAATAAAGTACCTTGCAGCCATTTATCCTTTTATTTACAACCTTATTCTACCCCCATCATTTTGGAACAGGATGCTACCCTGTTCAAAGACTTGCAGTCAGTCTGATTCCTTCAAGAGCCCAGCTCAAATACTCGGGGTTTATCAGAAAGGCCCAAGCCTCTGGCCATACAGAGAATCTTTCCAGTGATCCTGAATTGCCAGAGATGAGAGACTAGAGAGGCCTATGGATTACACACCAAAATGCTGAGAACTGCAATTGACAGCTTAGACAGCTCTGTAGAGACAGTTGTTTACTCCTGCTGGTATGAGAATTGAGATTCAGGTACATGCAGTCAGACAATGCTCAGTCACTGCCTTTGACAATTTATCAAGCAAAACAAACCATTTCTGCACTAGTCTTGAGAGCAGAACTGAATCCCTGGCACAAAGCCCAGCCATGCCTGCTCCATGCCCTCCTCCCAATACATGCAGGCTATTTAAGTAAGTTACAATCTTCTCACTTGGAAGACATAGGAAATTTAACGTTAAAATGAAAAGCCTCAACAAGCACAAGACAGGAATCTCTATTCCTTGTTCCCACTAGCCCTGTATGTGAAAATCAAAGCCCCTTTTTGGGGGAGGTCATAGAACAGGACTGCCTAACTCTGCCCTCGATGCTTTTCTATCTAAGAGCATCTGTGTTGTTGTCCATAGTCACAAATGCTGCACACTGCTGAATACACAATGGCTCCTCCAGTTTTCCACCCAATACAGTAGGTCTTTCTTTTGGGAGGCTATTACAAAGATGCCCAAAGGGACAGGCAATCAATCAGCATCTGTGACACAAACTGCCCCCTCTTCCACTTTACCAGTCTGGAGTCTCTCCGGCCTAGAAGCAGCATTCAATGCACAGACACAGGAGAGAGCCTGTTGTGAAAGCTCAGCAAGGAAATAAAAGAGAAAATTAAACCAAACACCTCTTGCAAAGCATTTCAAAGCCCTGTTGCAGCTAACAGTAGCTGTAAGTGGTGGGTGGTTAACATACTGCCATTATGGTGTGGGAATTACTACTGCAGATCATCACCTGAGGTTGGCCAGATGAGTTCCAACTCTGTGGTGAGAAGAAAATATGAGTCTTGTAGAGAAAGAGTTAATAGACCAACTGTTGAAACCATGAGTTTCACCGAGTTAAGCAAGAAAAATCAGGTGGGGAATGTTGTTTTGTAAATTAGGGTAGCAGACTACTCAGAAGCATTCCAAGTATTGTAAACTAAAACTTAAAATAATCAAACATTTTTGCTGTGTCTGCCCTGGAGTAAACAGAACAACTCAGAACTACCATGGAAATACACCAGGCTTCAGTCAAAACTGCACCAGAACTCCTGGAAGGACAGTGGCTGATGACAAAAGCTACATTTCTTGTCATGCCTATATACACAGTGAATAAGTTTTATTCTATTTTGAGGATGATAAATATTTGTGAGCTGGATGCCAAACCCATTTGAGAGAGAATTAAATGGTTTCTGCAATCCCCCCCATCAAATGAACTTTGCACATTTTCTGGGACTTACTGAAACCAACTGCACTGTCCCAGCAGAAGGGAAGAAGCCAGAACAGCACACAGGCAGGGAGAGAAGGGGTGCCTGCTCTTAGGTACAATGCCACACATGCTTAAAAAGGTACAGGAAGAATGAAGCAATTACCAAGGCTAGCTTGTAGACTGGTCTTCCTCTTTTCAGAGGGGAGCAGGATGGCCTTTTTATTACCTGAAATACGAGAACTTTTTCTACTCAAACTCGGGAGGAGAAACCATAGAAGCATTTTGAGGACTAGTTAATTTGGGAAAAAATCCTGTACCAAAATACCGCCATTTGGAAAATAAGCTATTTTAAAAACAAGAAGTATCCAACAACCAGTATATCAAAACCACCACACACCTCAGTTTTGTTATTAGTTGATTCTGTGCCCAGAATCTGCCACTCTTTCCTAAGCCAGTGAGTCCAGGCTTTTCAGCCAGGCAGGTCACAGCTGCAGGCTCAGGGCAGTAAGACATCCCTTATGAAACCAAGCGTGCAACACAACTGCCTTACGTCACTTGAGAAAGGGCTTAGGGTCAGGCATGGAAAGAAAGCTGATCCTATGCACAAGAAACTCTAGGACCTTCAAAAAAAAGAGTAAACAGAGAGAATGAAGCAGACTGTGGGCCATAATTCCCCAACAAGGGGTTGCTTGTGCAAGACACACAATGGAGACAAGACAGTTGCTGAATGAACTGTGCTGGGAATCTGACAGAGCCATGGACCAGTTACTACTTCTTCCTACTGTGCTTAAAAAGCCAGTAACTACAACTCTCCTGTGCATTCTTTTGGCTTGTTTCTTTAGCAGAGGACAGGCAGGGCATGATAGAGAGGACAGGGATGGGATGACTATTTCACTGGTGTACTGACCACTACTCTTGTGTCCCTCATGGTGTTGTCCATGACTTTCTAGCTTCCCATGCAGTTTGAAAGTGAGCCACTGCCTACCAGGGGAAGGGCTCCCAGTCCCAGCTGGCCTAGCTGCCTCCTGACAAATCTCTCTTTCTGAGGAGAAAAGAAAGGTCATTATTAGCTGTATTTCCCTTCTGCCTCCAAAGAGGCAACTCAGCTGTGTCAAAGCGAGACATCTGTCTACTTCCATTGAATAGACATTCAAAAAATGGTCAGTTCTAAACCACATTCCCAGAGCTCGCTAATTTTAAAATACATTTAATTTCAAAGACCATCTACACACTGCAACACTTACAGGAAAGCCAGAAACATTTAAGTAACTGCTGCATTAGCCTGCAATACCAACTAAGACCCAAAAAGCTTGTTCCAACTTATTAGATCTCCACCTGAAACTAGTGAACAACTCTACTGCATAATACAAGCTTCCCTGTACGCAACACCAATTAAAATAATTACCATACTAGTTGACTTCATATTTAAGTTAGAATGATGCACAGATTTAAAGAAGCATTCAATATCAAGTTACTAAAAGCACATTAATCAATGTCTTGAATTGATGTTTTACCACAGCCTCGAAACCCTGGCTTTTGGGGTTGGGATTAGGGTTTAACACTCAAAGTAAACAGTCTGGACTAATTCCCCACAGCATCTAGGACCTGAATATCATACTGAATGACAATTAAAAGAGAAAAAAAACTACTATCAGGTTGTATATCATAGTAATGGAGAAATTAAGCAAATTGATTTGCTGTATGGTTTGAGTGACAGATTGAGAAATGCTAAATGGAATTTACAATTTCAAAAGTAAAAGGCAATCCTTCTATAGTACATGCAGTGAAGTTAATATTCTCAGATATCCCTTTGAAAATTTCCCATGTAAAGAAATCAATAATAATAATGTATTGCTTTAATATTTAAAAAAAACAAAAACATTTTCACAGAAAAGCACTACACTGGCATCAAAAAGAGCTTATAAATATTAATACATCAGAGCAAAAACCTGCAGTCACTAGGAATTTCCACCACACTGAAAATCAGGTGATACTGGACAGCAACAACCTTGTGGACAATCCATTTCCCCTCCTGGCATTAAGGCAAATTCAGCCCAATGCCTTAGCTTTTCCATCAGCAGAATATTCTACATTTTTTTTATTAAGTATTCGTGACAATCCTTGCTTTTATTATTTTTTAGCACTGATGGATTCCACCTTATTGCCTATCAGGGAAACAACCAAGCAGCAACTCCAATATTGGGGTGGTCGCTGTCCTGGGGCTCCAGCTCACAGCCATCAGTGCAGTGGATGTCACCTGAGGGCATCTGAAATATGGCAAGACTCAGCTGTAGGAGGGGAACCTTTTGTGGTTTAGTTTTTTGCACAGATTATGAAGCAGGCAATTAATCAGTTATTTTTACCGGTTTATATCCAACTACACTTAACTTTTAGCAAGCTTTTCCCCACTAATCTATCTTCTGGAAAGTTTTATGCCTGAAATGGACTAAAAGTTGGCATTTGGGGACAGGAGTCCTCAATTTCCTCAGTCTGAAAAGCATCATAGCTCCAAAGAAGAATGGCATTAGAGTGAACCTTTACAGTCTGGTAGATACAGATGATGTAGTACAGGAGAGAAAACATCTCACTTCAAACTCCAAGTACTCTTTAGGCAGACTGAAAAAACCCCAAGATTTTGGGTTGTCATGGAAGACCTTTCAAGTAGGATAAAACCCCACAGAAGGCAGCAACATTTGTGCATTTCTTCCTTGTTTGTATAAACAGGGAATGGTTTAAGTAACTGGAGCCATCATACATCAGACACTATTAACACCGTAAGTAATTTTCACATCAACACCCCATTCACTTGTGACATTTGGTAGAAACATCTGATGCTCTCCACATCTTCAAAGCATTATATCATCCATTTATAACCATAAAAATGCTTCTTAAGAGTGCTGTGTCTGAACAAAGTGCCCTGAAGGGAACTAGAAAATAGGAGAGGATCTTGGTAGAGCAGCAGCAGCATCACTCTGGTATTCACCTGCAGTGACATAAATTCCCACTATAACACTTACAAATATTCACCAGCATTTCACAGCAAAGATACAGCTAGAAGTCCAATAACCCATTATCCTAAAAGAGCAATGACAAAGTGAAGCATCCAACGTCAATGCTTCAGACATTCAAGCAGAAGGACTGAAAAAGCCAAGAAAGAAAGAAAACAGGCACTGCAAGCAGTAACTAAAGGAAATAAACTGCCTTTAGTCACTAAATATTAAGACAAAGTTTCAGTCTGTTTAACGAAACATTACAGGACTCCTAATTTCAACCCTGAGAAAAACTCAGTTAGTGGGGAAATAAAATCTGTGTATTTCAAATTATAAAAGCCATAAAGCCAGTAAATACAAACTCAAAAGAATCTGTTTTCCTTTTAAACTAGGCATTTAAGACGGATCAGTGCCACTGAGCTCTGCCAGACTCTTTTCTTGGAACTAGTGACCCCAGGTTCTGGGAGTCTCTACTAGCTACTTTCCCAGCAAAGACAGAAAACCTTTAACCACAGTCTTTTGAGAAAAAAAAAAAAAACCCTAAAGAATCTTCAGTGGGAAGAAGGAACGATTAACAGTTGCACAGAAAAATTATTAAAGGCAATGAGTTATTCATCCTACCAGACATTCAGAGACGGATTTAGTACCTGATGACAATTATAAGCAATTGGGCAGGGTTCAGCCTTTAGCCATAGGCTTATCCCACCAGACATTACCAGATCCAGTTCCCAGCTATGGCAAGCTGCCACACCATGTGATCTCTTATAACCTTATTAACCAGCTCCAAACTAAGCTGTTTTGGAACTGTATCTTCCATTACAAGACATTAATTTCCCAAAGGTCAGAGTGCTTCAAATTTGCAGGCTAAATTGCCCTAGCACCATCCTTTGGCTTCAATAAACTGCTTGCTTCCTTGAGCACTGCAAAGAGCACATACATCCTCTCTGCTCCCAGTTCCCTTTGTCTCCCCACAACCCCAGTCATCCTAATGTTAATATGACCCTTAATATGCAGAGAGCAAACATGTGACCCATCCCTTTCAAAAGTCTAAGGTCCTAAGACATCAGTGATGGCTCAAAGAGACCTGAGAAGAGGCAGCAGAATCATAAGGAAGAACACAGCATCTCTTAGAGGGACAGACATCTTTATATATAAAAAACTCTTGCTGCAGAAGCTATTAGAGCCTTCTAAAAACATATGAACATGGTGGGAGGGTTCCTAAGACTGGTTGGAATGGAGGATACCAGCTTTTTAGGGAGGACAGGCAGTGGAGTCACCCTCTGTATGTCAATAACCAGCTGGAATGCAAGGACTCTGCCTGGGAATGGATGAGGAGCACACAGAGCTATGGGTCAGGACTGAGGGAGGGGCAGGACAGGTGACACTGTAGTGGTGGTCTGACACACACCACCTGAGCAGGGACACCAAGCAGGTGAGGCCCTGTGTAGACAGAAAGGAACAGACTCACATTCACAACACCTGAAGCTCACAGAGGACTTCCCAGCAGGATCATGGACTAGAAACTATACCAAGACTCTTGGGAAATACAGAGGTGGTTGGGGACAGCTAGAAAATTGTGCCTGCCAAATTTGGTTGCTCAATGAAGAGCAATTGATGCCATTGACCTGGACTTGTGCAAAGCATTTGACACTGTCCCACAGGACATCTTTATCTCTAAACTGGAGCTGTGCCTTGTTGCCCTGAGAAGAAGCTTCAGCTGCTCTCATCTTCACTGCACAAAGACCACCAGTTCAGTATGGCCAGTGAGACAAGGCTCAGCTGGGCCCCAGGCTGGTACTGCAGGTTCTGCAGATCTCCTGCACAGTACAAGGGAAAACAAATGCACACCTCCACTGTGCTAAAGCCAAGGGGTACAGAGAGAAAGCCATGCCTGCTGCACCAGCTTTCATCTAGAAATGGCATTTAATCTACTAACTCTGAAACCAAAGGCTACATAGCCTCTGCAGCTTTCCAAGTCTTTGGCAAACAGCCCTGAATAAACGTTTTGGGAGTTTTTATAGAGGCCAGACACCACTGAGACATGCATGAGAAATGTGCAATATGCAAAATTTTTTTTCATTTCTTGGATCTCTAAAGGAGATTGGGCATTTTTTTTGGCAGAAATTACAGACATATTTAAGTTCAACAACTTGCCACACAAAAATGAGTTTATTCATCTCCAGCCAGGTTTCAAGTAAGATATATAGGTGTCTGGGGTGCTTTTCTTTGTGCAAAACTTCATTATACAAATAAGAGAAAGTGAGCATGTCTGCTCATTGAAGAAACCTGATTTCCTTTTTTTCTCTCCATAAGTGATCATGTTTTGGCACTGCACAAGTCAGACACCAAGCCTCCTTTAAGTTTCATCACCTTTGAGAAGCTTGTGATTTGTTTTCTTTTACACTCACCAAATGACCACTGTTTGCATATGCAAGGAACACTTTTCCTCTATGGAACTAGAATCAGCTATAGATTCACAGACATAACCAATAACAGGAGCCCAAGCAGGGAAGTTACTGTGGCCAGATAAACACAATGTCACAACTAACAAGCAGGTTAAAAGGACATCCATGCAAAGGTTTAGCATTCCTAGAAAGCTTTTTCCTTCAAACTTTGCATCAGTTCAGGCTCACATAACTCGTTCAATCAGCTCCTGTTTTGTTTGTTCGTTTGAGATGCATTTCAAGCTTCAGACTTAATTTTGGGGTACCTATGAATACAGCTGTTATTTTAGGACTGGCTGGTTAAGCCTCAAATAAAAAGCTGTCAAAAGTAGTTCAGTATCATCTGAACCTAAATTTCACCTTTATTTCACTATCCAGCTTCCCCAAACACTATATGGACCATGCCAGTGGAAAAGAAACAAGCAGTTAGAATCTGAGAAATGCACTTCTGCAGTCTGGTACTCTATTTGAGAGGAAAAAAATGTTCAGCAAAAAATACACAGTACAAATTAAATAAATGCGAATTGAATTGCTTTTCTCTATTTGAGCAGATACAGATGCCAATACCAATAATGGGAATTTTCCTCCACTGTAACTGATTCTTCTGCTCTATTTTACATCAACAGGGATCAGAGAAAAATTATTTTACTTTATCTGGAACCCTCACTAGACAGGTTCAAAATAAAATGAAACTTGACTTCCAAGAAGTGATGATCATACTGTTTGAAAAATACTCAATTTATTGACATGTGGCCAACTTCCCTGAGAAGCAACAGAACTACACGTGATCCTAAAAATTAAATAAAATTTCTGCAACATGCAATATTTGAGTACAGTCCTTACAATAAAAAGTATATAAATGGAGAGACAGCAAGTTAATAAATGTTCTTTATAATAAAGCATACAGAATAATTTCAATAGCTGATGTGAAAATTGAGGTGGAGATCAAAAAGAATAAATTAAAAAAACCCAACACACACACCCAGAGCTAAAATGTTCATGTAAGAGAACAGTTTTCTGTTCATCTCATTGGATATGGCAGCAGTTTGAAGAGCTGGAAATTCAACATATAGAACAAGGTACCACTGCCAACTTCTTAATATCAATATAGACAATGAAGAATTCACAGAAATACAACAAAAGCTTTGAGCAGGGATAGGATTGTTATGCACAGGATCAGCCAAGGTCACAAAGTACAAATTTGAAGTTGGACTAGAGATCAGACAGTGAGATGAAGAGTCTCCCTTGTTTACCATGGTTTCTGCACCTGAAAAACACAAAACAGTATCTTCAAGAAATCTCCACCCTAGCTGGTGAAAATTCCATCGTGTTGATTAGAACTTTTCAGAGAAGCTCATCTATGTATGTGCTACAAATACATCTATTTTATCAGGCATTTTATCTACTCTAGATTACACTGAAGTTCACTGTTAGAGAAAGATTAAAATTCTATTTCTTCCAGTCCACAGAATTCTTGCTTTAAGGAATAGCATATGTATAGGTTTGCCAGAACACCCATTTTCTTGTTTGCTTCAGTGCAGTAAGAGGAAAAAACCCAACCCTCTGATAAATCATAAAACACAAATACTGCTTGGTCTTTATCCAAGCTGTTAAAAAAACATACATCTGTCTGAAAGGTGAAGTGCATGATAAAGACAGAAGTTCAGCACAAATCCTGTTTGCTTGCAAGAAATTTAGAGAACCCCATCTCTGTGAACAAAACATTCTTTTTCTGACCAGCCTGAGCCCTTCTGCAGGTGTGACTTTTGCCCAAGAGGTGCCTTCAGAGCTCTGCCTTGAGCCAATACCCACAGCACGTGCTTTGCTGTCTCCCACACCCAACCTTCTATGGCACATGCTGCTGCTCCTCTCTCTCACACTGACTCTGGGGTACACACAAACACTGAGGGCCCTCTAACTAATCCTGGTCTTGTTTTTTTTTCCCTGACTTAGCCTAGACAGCAGCTGTTATACCCATCGTTTCCACCAGTGACTGAACACGTGTGTTTTGAGATGACAACTTTCCCAAATTTGGCCAGGGCATGCAGGAGCTGATATACAACCCCCCCATGCTACTACATTTTCTAACCAGACTGCTTTATCCCAGATTCAGATTTGCTGGGAGGTCTGCTACATTGCATAACTGGGAGAGCCTGACAATTTCTTGGGCCTCCTCCGATTTTCTAGAAGCTGCTTTAACAAGCTAAATGCTACCTCATACCTGAGCTCTATTACTCATACCCTACTCCTCCCTCTCAGAAAAAAAGCCTTAGGCCAACAGTTCAGCTGCATCTTTTCATTTGCTTTCCTTTATGGATTTACCTAGATTCTCTGGTACCTGCCCCCCCCCACCCCACTACAAGACTGCCGTGATCACAACATGCTGATGACTTTAAAAGATAACCTAAATTCCTCTTACAGGAAAAGGAAAAGCTGCATTTCTATTCTAATCTACCAAATTACCATTGTCCTTATCACTAAGGGGGTGGACATATAAACAGCTGATCCAGCTTTTGAGAGGGATTTGGACAGGCAGACACACCAATGCACAGTAGCAGCTCGTTGTTTTCCTCCGAGTTACATTTGTTCATCTCTACCCTGAAACTCAACTTTCAATCCCAGTAATTGACAGCAACTAATTAGAAGGAAAAATACAAGGAGTTTATTAAATGTTTGATTACACATGATCACAGAACAAATCTCCCTTGGACAAGCATAGTAATTTTCTCCTGCTCACTTCTTTTGTTTGTGGACACAAAAGTAAACCACCGTGGAGATGCTGTCAGTACCATGCACTGGGATTTTAAGCCTATAGGTGACTGCACAACAGCAGGCAAGGAGAAGCTGTCCATTACTCTGCTGTTTCATACTGATTTCCACATTGCTCCTTATTGGATGCACACTGCTGCATCCCATGTTTTCTATTCAGGGCTTGCACATTCAATGTTGTATACAGGATCAGCTCAAAGATACTGCCAGAACTACATCACAGATTAATTGGAGATACAATCAACATAAAGGAAAAGGACTTGTTACAACTTTTAAACTGCTGTAATTCCAAAATAAACATATAAGAACTTGAAAAATCATTACACATAAGAAAAAATCTGCGTTAAATAACAGCTTCAAATGTAAAAAATTCCAAATGTCTTAGAGCTTTGAACTGTAAGTAATGTGACTTTTGTTCATCCTATTTGCGGTTACTTAAGTTACCAAGTAACAAGTTAATTCAAATGACTGAACTATATTATACTACTAAAATTTGCAAATGCAAACATTTACCTCTCAATCTCTTAGTAAATAAAAAAAATATCGTTCAGAATATAACATGAATTCATGTTTCTGAGCACACTTCACTAGCACATCTATCTGCAACAGCAGGATTTCTTATTCCATGTATTCTTTTTCACTGGCAGCACATTTTCACAGCTCTTTGCACATCAGATCCCTGCAGCCAGCTGTGTTTCATAGTGAAGGAGGCTGCTCCACACCCAGCTTTACATAACCCCCTTGCATGCAGTTGCTCAGCCTTGCTGACTTCACTCTGGGTGGGTATTATCTGCCTAGATGGACTGGCAGGGTTTTGTGCTTGGTCAGCACACAGTCCAAGGTGCCAAATACACAGGCATTACCTTAAATAAGTGCAAAAACTAATCCAATTTAGCAAAAACATTCCACTTCAAAAGCATCCCAGTTGGCCATAATAATGTCATGATGGTTATAAAATGAGAATCAAAATCTTGCAAAAGTTGTACTTAACAGATTGCAAACTGTCATATTTTTTGGACTACTCCCTCACATCTCAATGAAATGTACATCACCCCTAATTATCTTCTCTAGCTTCCAGATAAAATTTTAAAAATTGATGGGTTACTTATATTTTTGCAAAAATAATGTGAACATCTGCATTTTTCCCTCCATCTGAATTCTAGCATCAACATCCATGTTGCACAAAAAATTCCTCCATCCTGGCCTGGTTGTCTCCACAGTACTGCCCCAAGGCAGACACCAGCCAAGCATCCCCCAATGCCACAGACAGCTCTCAGACCTGGAAGGCTGCAGAGCAGCCAGCACAGCTGACAAGAGCCCACCAGGGCAGACAACAGCATCACAGCCAGCCTTGATTTTGCAGCAGGACCCTCTCCCAAGGCCTGGCTTTAAGAGAAGACCAGCTCCAGTGTAGAGCACTAATGCACAGATTTTCTGAACCAACAAAGGCACTGACCTACATACTGGTCAGACATAACACCTACAGTTGCAATTACTAATTTCCAATGGAGTTTACAACAGCAGCCAAGTGCTCCAGGGCACTTTTAAACCACAGACCCTGCTAACAGAGCTACACTACAGCTTCATTTATGTCCCTGTCTTCAGCATATTCAGTCAGAAGTGACACTGGAAAGTAAAAGATCATTTCCTTATGATTACAGTCTCTTCACATTGTGGTGTTCTCCTTAGAAAAATCCTAATAAAGTCACACCTAGACTTTTTACAGAAGACTTTCCCTGGTGAAAATTAACTTCTCTACTCACATCACTAGTGAAAAAAGAAAGCCTACAGACAAACAATTGGGAAATGAAAGAAAAAAATGTAAAACTGCATTTTTGGCCATTTAAGGCCATGAACTGAGAAAGGATGAATAAGCCCTTACGTGAAAACAAAACAGAATTTTAATATTGTTAAAAGCAGGA
This sequence comes from Erithacus rubecula, assembly GCF_903797595.1. Lineage (NCBI taxonomy): Eukaryota > Metazoa > Chordata > Aves > Passeriformes > Muscicapidae > Erithacus > Erithacus rubecula. The sequence continues at coordinate 45,598,746 of NC_136688.1, forward strand.
ATATTTCTCTTTTTCAAGGAACTGTAAAATATGCCACTATAACTAAGGCCCTAACCCACAAAGTCTTGCATCCTATCTTACAGTAAATTGCTTACAGATGATTCCAAAGATAACCTGTGTACTACACTTGCCATTAAATTTCTCCCTCTGTTCATAAACAAGAGAGAACATAACACCAAAAAGCAAGTTTCTTTTAAGCCTTCCTGAAAGTTTACCACTGCCTCAGCGCTAGGCTTGCTCAAGATCTAATGTCTCTATTTACCTACAGCCATACAGTTCTTGTGCTGTAATTTAATGGCACCAAGCCAAACATCACTGGTCTTGCACCTTTCTAACAGTGTAAGGAGGCAGGGCATGCTTATGCTGTCAAGTACCAAACACCTCCACTGATGAAGAGCATGCTCAGAAAATACAGGCAACAGAAGCTGTGGATGTGAAGCTTGCCATTACAGACACTTCACAAACCTAACAGAAGTCTGAATTTTTTCTATAAACCCAGATTAAAAGGTATTTTTAAAGAGCTAAAGTTAGAATTCAGTTTTTCAGTGGAGAGGTTTTACATTAAATGGGTTTTAAAACTGTTTTGTTTAATGTTTAAACATGAACTGTTTAAAAGGAGTTTTAAAACTGCAGCCTCTGAAGAGAGCACACCAAGTCCCATCAGTGCCTCAATGAAAACCCATTTCAGGGACAGGAGGCCAGAACAGTAACCTCTGGCTATTATGCTGTCCGTCACTTTTACTGATGGTGCTGTTCACACTCACACTTGGATCACCAAAGCTTTCATGAGCTGCACCCCACAGGCTCAACAGTTACCTTGGCTATATCTGCACCTCCCTCCAAAGGCCCATCCATCCTACACTCCACACAAAAGGAAGAAACTTCTCTTGAGTCCTTCCATGTTCATCCTGCAGTACCCATTGCCTTCATTTGCTGTTTTTATAAACTCTGAATGTGACACCTGTGCATTCTTGAACCCAGAGACAGCTGGCTAAAGATTCCTCAGCCTTTGCAGCCCTTACCTGGGAGGGCACTGCAATACTGCAACCATTCCTGCTGCTCTCTCACAGCAGTGATACAGGACAAGGTGGCAGCTGTGGTGCTGTCCTTTCTATCCTCCACAGCACAGTAGTCTTGGGGGAAAAACACCTGCTAAGGACCATCATATCTTTCATACCCAAAGCAACCAGCAGCAAGTTTTTGAACATCAGTGAGTATTTTGGACATTGCCATAAACTGGTATGCAACAATGATCTATGAACAATTTCATCACTTCTGTTCCTATGCTGAAGACAGCAGTTGGATTAGCTGGACAGTGGGCCAGTACCATCACCACGTACTCCATTCAGAATGTCAGCTATTCTAGCAGCCCTTACCACTCACCACACAGCTGCAGACTGGACAAATCACACACAGAATTACAGCATCAATCAGGGTGGAAAAGACCTCAGAGATCAAGTCTAAAAAAAAAAAATCATACCTTAGAGAAGCAAGGGAAAGAGGCCTGAAATGCACTCTCCAACAGTTCAACAGCATGGGAAATCTATGGCACACTGCCAGTCTGAGTATAAAATAAGAACATGCAGTAAGGATCTCCTTTCCCTGATGAAAAGATGCAATTTCAGAAGCCAGTACTTGTTCACAAATAATCCACAAAATAATGGTAAAAAGAAAATAGTCTCACACCAGGACCACTCAATAACATGAACTTTTTTCAGAAGAATTAGAAACAGCTTCCCAACTTAAGTACATCCATGACCCTTGTATTGGATCTGAAAGGGTGCTCAGACCAGCTCAGAGCATCACAGCAGGCAGCCCACTCTGATTGCCATATCCATCTTCTTTCCCAGATATGGCTCACAGCTGTCCATTTGAAAAGCAGCCAGGGGAGCAGGCACAGGTTTCATTCTAGTTTGGCATTTTATTCTTTCCCATGAGAGCACTCCTTGAAACCTTCACATACCCAGAGATTACCTGAACACACTGTGCTCTGCAGACATACTGTTTTCAGTCCTGTGACTGAGACAGCTGACATACAAGAGCTCACCTTGAAATACTGACCTTCTTCTAAAGCAAATTAACTGCCCCCTTTTTTTTCATTTGGGAATGTTTAGATTACACTGTTCCACTGTCACTGTTAGGATGGGATCTGAGGCCAGTGGTTCACACAGCTACATCCTCACCTGTAAGGGAAAACTGAAAAACTGCAGTGTGCTACTTGCTGGTCACTAGAAAGAGGTGTAGTGCTATTTCTCAAACAATTTCAGAAGATGCATCAAATTATCCTATATTTCAGGAAATAACTATGCAGTCTTCAAATCTCCTAGGAGATCAGGCCTCATTTAGAAGGAAAAAAATAGTTTCTTGGTACAATGGTGAACAGCAGCTTCTTTTAGAAAAAAAGGCCGCAGACCATACCTGATCTTTTATTTTTTAAATAAGCATGACAAAACCAGGCTGTTACCATGGCTGATACAACCCTCAAGCAGGCAATCATTTCAGCCTCTTAGATGTTTGATAAAAGTAAAACTGTGTAGAATAAACATAGAGGAGTGCAGACTTCCTGAAGAACCAGTCCCAGTAAACAACATACAGATGTGAAAGAAAATGAATCACTTCTGAGAATTAATTGTCTCTCTTTTTCTTTTTTTTTAAAGTTCACTGCTAGATAAGTTATATACCACCTTCATAAATAAGCTGCTATAAGAAGACTAAGACTCCTGCTTGGGGGATTTTTTTTTCCAAATTTCCTGTGTTAGGTAAACCTTCCCATTAGCCTCAGCAGGTTTATGCTCAAGTTCAAATTTATTTGCAGCTTCCACAGTTTTCATTTTCCTGTGCAGGTTTCATGCACACTTGGAAAATGGCAACTACTTGCTCTGCAGAATTACAAGGGCCTTCTTGGAATTCAGGCAGCCACACAAGAAATACAGCAAAATGTAAGCAAGAAAACAATCCTTATCACTGTCTCTTCTGCACTGGATTGGTACACAGCCTCCTGACTCCTCCTCTCCTCTTTGCTTTTCAAACCATATTTTATTTTCACCACAAATTAAAGTTACCAAGTTAGGAAAGTCAATGCAAGCAGATGGAATCTTAGCTTTGCAAAAACAGAGTTACTTACTTTGCATATGAACTGAAAACATTCATAAGCTAATAGGTCTGAAAGAGGTCTGAAGTAAAATTGTGAAAACAACTTGGTGCCCTCAACAAGTAAGTCCAGTGATATTTCTTTATAGAAATCACCAGTGAGTGGAACAAATTTTAATAACTTTAATTTTTAATTTTGAACCATGTGTTGGAACAGCTAAATATGAATCAAGAGTCCCTGAAAAATGAGATGAAGTAATATACACATTGGCTCTTCTTTAAGATCCAATGATCTATGAGCAGTGCACATGCAATGTTCAGCCACTGAACAGCATCCAAACAGGTTTGTATTACTTCAGACAGGCAGGAAAAATATACTAGAAAATTTACTAGTTTACTTTAGTTACAGTGAAGCCTACTACTGTAGCTTTAGTAAAAAGCCAAGCTACTCAAAAAGCCAACCCTATTTTGGCTGCCAGGCCTATGTCTGATTCAAGGGTCTTCAATCTCTGGGACAGGAGAGTAGCCCTTGATCTGGAAACTCCCTGTACAACCCCCATTCTAGGGAATACATGGCAGGAAAAAGCCATCTCTCAGGGTTTTTTGGGGATTGGCCTTGCAGAAATACTTCTGAGTTCCTGTAGGAATCCAACACCAACAACAGGCATTTCAAATAAATAATTTAATTTCTTGAAGAGTTGGAAAAGAGGAAAAAAGCCAAGGAATAAATTTTCACTTTCAAAGACATACACAGAATGAGAAAAAGTTAACCTTTTAACAGTTTTTATTTCATCAAAAAATTTTACTGAAAGAGAACCTTCATCCCTGCTCTTATAGAAGGCTCTAACAATGATCCTCTCAAAGCCAAAGCAGCTGCTGGAAATAGCCCTGCACAGACATTACTGTTTCAAAGATCAAAAAATATTAAACCAGAAACATTCTTCAACACAAGCCTTTTACTGTAATATTAACAGCACTGCTAAACTGCTCAGTTATACCTGGATCAACCCTAAACAACTGGCAATCTTCTTCCAGTTAAAAGGAGAGGGAACTGGGAGATTTCCCATGGACCATGCACATTTCAGAAATAAACATTTTGCGTTTCAGGTTTCACCACCAGATGCAAGTGTGCTACAAGTCTATTCTGCCCGGGAGCTTTCACACCCACGTATCAGTTAACATGAGAAAAGGTGACAACAGCACTAACAAGTAACAGGAAACTCAAATACTATACTTGGTCCTACAAAAAAAACCTTCAACTTACACCACCGGATACTTCCCTGGGCCAAGCAGGCACTTAGTGTACTTTCAACGGCATCATGGTTGCATGTTTTAATTACTACCTACCATGTTTTTGATTCTTGGCCATCAATTGTTATCAAGCTATGACACCTTCAAGCTTCTGCTGTCAGTAGCAAGAACAAGCCAGTGAAAGAAATCGATGTGGTGATCCAAGTTTGCTATCAATTTTGTGCCAACATGAACAAATTCAATTTCTGTTCCATTCCAAGTCCCTCAGGCTTTCCATTAAGAACAAAAAAAAAATCTGAACACCAGTTCCCCAGGAATCCAACTACAGAGGTTTCTAATAGGTTCAGAGGGAGCTGGATTAGGCCAAGACCTGCGAACAGGATCAGTTCCCAACAAGGTTAAAGAAACTTAACATCTCAAAAAGTAGGAGCTTTTCTGAATCTCAGCCTAATTCATATGCAAGGATTACTTTTTTGGGAATAAGCACTTGCACAAAGAACTTGTCCCCCATCTAATTTGTCTAAGGAAAAGATTTAGAGATTTTGATCTTACACATCAGGAAACAGCTTTGCACCAGAAGAAATCTTTGATAAAGCTGTCTTAGAATAAATTACTTTGTTTCTAAAGTCTTGCCCAAGCTATGAACCAAGCATTTTAATTAAGGCCTCCTAATTGCAGTTAGTGTAATGTGGGGTAGGGGGCAGGGAAGAAACATGCTTTTCCACAGTCTGCTGGTACCAAAGTCATTTTAAAAACACACATTAGCTGTAGTAAATGTTCTAACCATGTTCTGTGATTTCAGAAATACTTTTCCCTGTTTGAAGAAACTTCCTGATATCCGTTTCTACAGACCTTTTCCACAATGACAAACAGGAGAAACTGGGAACAGGGGAAAATCGGGGAAGTTATTTGTTAACATATGAACAGACTATGAAGGTCTAACCTACCCTGCCTCTGGCTGCTCTTTCTGTTCTACAGCCAAAGACATAAAAGAAACATCCCAAAATACTGTCTTTCTTCAGCGATTCTCTTCTAAGCAGAGCTACACTGTTTCATTACTATTGCAAAAAAACTAAACACCTGCCAAAAAGGAAGGGGATTAAAGTATTACATCTTAATAGATTATTCAAGACATACTAGGGATCAAATCACAGCACAAAAATATTGTGCCAGCCCTCACCCAAACAATACCTATTGTGAACCAAGGTGCAGCCCTTCACTGATCAGGAAACTACCAAACACAGTAGCACAAAAATGAGGAAAGACTTTTACTGCAAGAGCTGGTGGCCAGCACAGAACACCTGGAAGCGATAGTCTGCTGCAACCATAATTCTCTGCTATGCACTTGAGCTTATTTTACATAGAGAAAATGACAGAACACCCCAATGACCCTATGTCTTTCTCATTCAGTCACTTCTCTCCTCCTCACAGTGTCATTGTGGGCTCCACTCCTATTTAACCCAACTGAGCACTCACATCCCACCAGTCTCCTAGAAATATTCACAATTAAAATACAGCAGCTGACAAGCATCAATCAAGCAAAGCCTTCTCTACTCTCCAGGGCTTTCTCAGGGAGACATGAGGTATATGCTAAAGATCCATGTGATTTGATTATAATACCTAGAAGTAATGATAACCTGTCAGTACTTAAAGATATATAAGAGAGCCTTTAAATTACATTCAGACCAAACAAAAGGAAGATCCACTATTTTTACTGGAAAAAAAGCAAGTTCTGACCCACAAGAATGCTCTACCTTGAGGTGCAATACTAGTTGAAAATGGGCATCACTAGTAAACAACAAATGGGATGAAGATCTATGCCCTATTGCATACATAAATAGTAAAGCTAGTCATATTGCACTACAAAAGGAATCAGAAAGGAAACTAGCTGGAGAGTTCTTGAAATTAAGTTAGCCCCAAACAAAACCAATTTAGACTGGAGGATGCCTATGACCAAAGATTTTTCAATCTATGAAAACATAGAAAAAGCCCATAAAACCAGAAACCAAAATCTGAAGCACACATCCTCCCATGTTGCAAACTCTGGGCTTAAAATAGCATTAGAAAGAGAAACAAAATGGAGTTTCAATCCCCTATCTAGTAGCAAGTCGGTACTTTCTAATAAAAGAGTGTTAAAATTTTGGTTTAGGAAATACTTCAAAAAAAAAACCTACCCTTTTCAAAATTCACTTTAAGTTGGACAAAGTCCCTGGACTTTGACCCATTTTTGAGGCAGAAGGAACCAAAACCTCATGCCACAAAGTCAAAAAATATAACCCCATCCAGTGCTTGTTCACTTGCAAATAGATATTTTCTCCTCCTGTAGCCCCAGTTCCCACTGGCAGTTCATGCAACCAGCAACAACTAAAGGTGTAGCACAAACTATTTTCTGCACAGATTAAAGAAGCTCTAAAGTGGCAGTTCAGAGAAAGAAAACTACTACCAAGGGACAAAGGGTGCTGTTCAATTCTATCACCACGTACTTTTTCCCCAGCACACCGTGCTCCAACCCAATATGCCAGCAATAATACTTCCCTTTTACTCTCATGCTTTCTCCTTTTCTACTAGATAACAGTGTGGAGGTCAGCAACTACAATTGTGGGGAGATTTTTATATCATCAATCTTTCATCAAAATAGTAGTCTTGCTTAGTTTCTTTTTTCCTTTCCTCCCTCTTACACACGGTTTTACAGCAGTTTTCTTTCAAGGCTTGAAAACTACCAGATTGACAGCTCCAGTGAATTAAGCTCTCTCTTTGTCAACAAAACAAGAGCAGCACCACAGGCAACCTCAGAACAAGCTCCCTCTATCCTTCTCTTCCCACCCCTCCAACTAGCAAGTGTATCTGAATGCTGAGCTTCATACACAGCTCTATCATGCCAGGGTGCCCTGTACAGAGTGTCTGATAACACAGTTTACCCAGACTATCTCAAAGGACACTTATGTTAAAGCCACACATGCTGGAAACATCGTGACTCAAACATTACCAGTGTATACCTGTTTCAGACAGCAAACTAAAACAATGAGGCTGGGCTGAGTGCTTTATACATCTGTGCTTAAAGACTGACTGGCAAAGAAAATCCATTTTAGACAGTGGAGTAAAAGAATGTAGAGTTGAAGCAACTCTTAAAGTCATACTTGAGACCAGAGAAAGGCAATGCTAACTGAAAGAAAAAAAAATCAACAGGAAGACAGAAAAACTCAATGCTCTCCATAGAAGATGAAAGTCAGGTGCAGATTGTATTTAAAAAAGGAATTGCACATTTGGCTTAAATGCTAGAAGAGACAGGGTTTGTGTCTATTGCAGTACTAACACAGTGCTTCACTTTCTGAGAGCGCCCCTCTGCTATGTTAGCACTTAACCACATCAGGCAGCAAAGGAGGATCTGGACACTCCTCTCTGCAGTTACAAGAGGCTTTTAGGTTCCACAAACCCCTCCACTGTTGGTTTCAAGTAACAGATTACCATGCACTAAATTAAGTTAGAATATGGCTTCTAAACTGTACCAAATCTTAGTTCCTCCTCCCGCTTCTAGAAGCTTTTTATTTTTAGCAGGAAAGTATTTTCTTTTGGGGGAAGAACTTTTGATGTCTGAACTTTGCAAGACAACTTGACCAAGATTTTTTTTTAATTATTCAAAAGCCAGGGTGTTTTTTTAAAATGAATACCTCCACATACACTTAAAAATAAGTAATATCTATGCCTTTATAGGCTTAAAAAGCAAACACACTAAAACCAAAACCCAATTTAAAAAAAAAAAAAAACACAATACAGAAAATGCAACTTTGTATTTGTTAATGTTTTTACCTGCAGCCAAACTAGAGAATTGCCAACAAATGCCAATAATCTCCCTATGTTCCTGTAATGGCAGAAATGAAAGTGAGCTCAAAAACGCACTAAAAGGTTTATGTGGAGCAGATCCATCTGTGGCTGCTAAATGTGATACCATGGACACAACTGCTGCCACCAAAGTCTCTAGAAGTGACTGACAGAAGAGGGTCTGCCAAGGAGAAGGTGAACACGTTTGTTCTGTGCCTCATACTTTCCCTAAGCATCTGCTGTAACTATCCCTTCAGGTCCTGGCTGGCTGGGTTCAGGTCTGTTTGGCTGTCCTCACACTCTTCAGCTGGCCTGTCACCCCAAACAGCTCCAAGCAATTACAGGCTCTGTTACAAAGCAAAACATACAGGTAGAGCTTGGGTGGAAGCACCCTTATCAGCCTCTCATCCTTCAAACAGCAGCAAGGAGAGCCCATTCCATCTGCACTGGTACCAAACTCCAGTGACAGCAAGCAGAGGGGGCTGGATCCTCAGCCTGTAAATTCCCCAAAACTGAGACAAGATTTTGTAATCAAAGGAACAGCATGTTCTGGAACAAACGGCATCTACGTGCAGCTGCATGACATGCACATAGAACTAAAGAACAACAATGTTCTGTATTTACATTCATCTCTGTGGCTTGTATTTTAACTAAAAGGAAATAACCAGGTTTCTTCTTGAAACACACATAGCCTATTGGGTTTAAGTGGTCACTGCTTGACTCATTAAAACATACCATACTGCTGAAGCAGACAGCATTTCACAACCCACCTGTACAAATGATGACAGTTAACATCCTTGTAGGGAAAGTAGGGTGATGACATAAGAAATAAGTCTAGTCATCCCACCAATATTTTTAACCAATTGAAAAAAGTAATTTCAGAATGGCAGAGAGAAAGGACTGCAGCACTGGGGGCTGCTAGGTGTGGCATTTTGTAAGTGAACCTTTACGGTATCATTTCCTTCCAGCACCATTAATCATCTCAGACATCCCTTGTTCTATCAGCTATTAACCAGCTGCCCCAACCCCAACATGAAGATAACTTTATCAAGGTTAGGCAGGCAAGAGTCATTACCAAGCACTACAACACCCAGTGCCCAGGGCCTGGTTTCCAGAGAATCCTCTGAACTATTTCTTCCTGCTGTAATAAAACACATTGCAGTATTACATGTATTTATCCACACCTAACAACAGGGAGAAAATTACAGAAAGTACAAAGAGTCACCAGCATGTTAAAACATATAGATTTCAGAAAAAGACATTGATGTTGCTTATGGCCAAAACATTCAACTCAAACTGGGTCTCCTGTAACACTGTTTTTTTTAGCTCATTACTGCTCTCTGAGGGAAAACACTCAATATCTGTGAATGTTTCTGGTAGTCTGATGAGCTAACCATGAGGCTTCAGAATGACAGGCAGGAGTATCATGACTTCATAGCTCAAGATTTAGTATTCTGTATTTTGCTACAGACATGTCTCATTCACTTATTTTTCCTTCTTTGCCAGTGGCACTATGGAGAATTCAGTTTCAGGAAGCAGTGCCTAGGGACCCAGACTGGACATCCAGAACCACTGTGTTACAAAGGAAAAGAACCAAAGATGCCTTTTTGACAAGAAGGAAGAAAAGTCTGTGAGTGGTAGAATGAAGAGCAAAAATAAGCCTGTTTCTGAGGAGGAAGGAACAACTCCAAATTCTTCCAAGCAAGGGAAATTGACTCAGCAGAATGTTACAAGACATGTTACAAATCTTCACTAACTGGCATGAGAGGGGTGAAGATTAAGCAACTCAATATGAACTGAACCTGCTTCCAAGTCCTGTGCCTGGCTCCGTCAATTACTTTCCTAGAAGTCCCATTAGATCTGGAAACATGATTTTCTCCACTCTACAGATCAGAGCCTTGAGAGCCCTCAGAGCAACCTCTCACTGTGGGTACACACCCTGCTGCCTGCAGAGGTAATACCTTGGCTGTGGGAAAGAGCAGACTTCTGCTTTCCCAATTCACAGGAATTACTTTACATAAGTGGCAATCACATCCCAGTCAAATTAGCCCAAGCACTGAAGCTGGGAAGAAAGAACTACAAATAGGGACATTCTGCTTAGAAATAAAGGACACCTCCTTCAGTGAAACTCAGTCATATTGAAAGCCATTCCTTAAGAGCAATGGTTTTCCTGCAAATAGGGTTTCTCTCAGCAGACAGAATGCTAACTATCATTTCCATAGTATTTGGACAGTATGAAAGTATCAGCAGCTTCCTCCTTGATCATATAAAACATATAACTCCTTCTGAGTAAAGTTAAATTCCATCAGTACAAAACAAGCCATTGTTTCAAGGACTGAACACTGAATTAAAAAATGAGAAAACGGAAGATAACCAGACAAGAGAGGATTTGTTATATAACACTGTGCCACAGATGTGACCAGCCCAGGTGCTTATTTTATCTATTATCACACTTATTTTAGCATGTTTCACATGCACTGCTTCCTTCTTTCTTTGGAACAAGTTCAAGAAAGTCACCTCACCAAGAAGTGTCAACTGTTGAGATGAATAGTACATTATCTGGTCAATACCAGGAGATATGCTATCAATTCCCAGGTGCAGCACACTAAGAGGAAATACTTTCATCTCTGACACTCCACTCACACTGACCCTCTATATTCAAGAGATCTGCACACATTTAGACTGCATGCTTAGACTTCCCAAGTCATGGCTCCTAAATTAGTAAAGGGACTTCAAGCTACTTAATGCACACTAAGAATGGTTTCTAAGGTACCTTCTGCACTATTACAGATTGAAGCAAAACAGGGACAGCAGTGACCTCACGAGAGGTCAACATCTCTGCTCTGAAACAGCACCAGAGGCCTGTATCATTTCCAGCATATTTGTCCAAGGTGGTTGTAGAGGTCTCAAGAAAAGTTCCACTGGCTACCTGGACAATTACAGCATTTTTACACTTAGCTATCATCCCTCCTTGGCTAAGTTGAAGGCCACTATTTTTTTTTCTACCTGAACTGGGGAATATGCTTGGCAGAAGAGGGGAGACCACGTGTTGGTTTTTTTTCCTTTCTAAAACAGCTTTTTACGGTGAAGATTGTCTCTAGTCTCTTCTTTAGGCTGAAAAGCACAGTACAGTACTCTGTATTTACAAAACCTCCAATTATTCTCACTTCTCTCTTTTGGGCACTTCCCAGCTGACAGACCTTTTCCCTGAAATGCTGTGCCCCAGCCCAAAGGCAGTAGGTGAGGCTACTGCAGTAGCAGTGTTATCAGTGCTGTGCAGAATGGAGACATTACTTCATGTGCCTTGCAGGCTCTGTTCCAATTTATGCACCCCAAGATGACATTTGCTTGGAGTTCTTTAGGGCATTTTTGGCAATGCTGTCAATTTGTATGCAGCCTGTGATCTGCAAAAAAATGCAGATCTTTCTTGGAAAAGCTGCCACCTGACCAGGCTTATTGTTCTTTGCTGCGTATCAGTTCCAACAGGTTGTGGTAAAGGGATGTGCCATAAGGAAGACGCAAACTTCCTGAACCTGAGGTGAATGATTGCTAGACCACAAAACCCAGTCACTATGAAAGGGTGATTGTTACAGTCACTGCTGTTGTCCAGCAGCTGTGCTGTGTTCCCATGGATTGATCCTGCAAGCATAACACCGTCAGCTTTGTGTGAGAAGAATGCCTGTCAGTAGGTGATCCCAGAGATTAAGAAAATGCACACATATCCAGCTCTTCTGGGACACAAAGTCTCTATGTGTTACAGGAAGAAGGAGCAGGAATCCAGAAACAGAGTGAGCTTCTCCTCCACCCTTCTTTGCTACTACCTTCAACACTTTTTCATAGCTTAGTATAATTTCTACTATTAGGCAGTTGTCTTTGTTAAGAATTGATATCAAAGAAACTTACCCACCCATCTAGCCCCCAGTTACTTCTCATGATATAGTATTGCAGACTAACACAGCCAACAAAGGGAGCTATTGATCAACACACATACATTTTATTTTTATGGATTTTAAGGTTGTAAAAGCTAACTGGCACAAGCCAGATATTTAACAAAAGTAGTATTTAGGTTTTTTTGTGGGGAATTGGGGTTAAAGAAAATCCCCCGAGTTCTTCCTGGAAAAAATATGTAATATACTTCCTGCCCTCTATATAAAGAAACAGATCAATTTAATACCCCCAAACCAGCATTATTCTTAAATCTGTTTCAAAACTCATGTTTACATACTTGTGCACAGGCCATGGCACACAAGAGACCACAAAGTTTGGATGAGAAAACCAGAACCATACAGATCTACAGCACCGACAACAGTGCTTACCATTTTATGGTAGATTACTAGATAGATACATTGCAAAAATTAAATGGACAGAAGCTGAAGAATCAGTTTAGCCTAAAGGAATAAGAATCCAAACAAGTTCAAGCTACACTGAAATTTAAATTAGGCATATTAATATTTTGGTAGGGGAAAAAAATAAATCTTTGGTAGCTATGTTCAGCAGATTGACCTGGTATCAGCCTCAAAATATCATCATCATAACTCAGTGAAAAGAACCCAACAAAGCAACACATCACAGTGACCTGTCATAACAAAATGGTCTTCAGCACAGGTGATGGATGCTCTGTTGGAACTACATACCCAAAGTCCTGAAGTGCTAAACCCCAGGCCTGCTGAATTGATGCAGGCCACAATTCAAGAATATGGCCTCAAGTTTCAAACGTCTTCACCAGTGCATAGCACCTGGGAATCCAAACTGGACCAAGACAGCTCAGCTTCCTGTGGGTCAAGGGATGCTATCAGTTTGTCACAGATGATCTGGCAATGAGACAAGATGACAATTTGGCTTGCTCACTAAAAATCAAGACAAATGGACTTTACTAGAAGGCATAACTCAATTAGCTTGTTTCCATTGCCTTCTGTGGGCAGAATTTGAGTTTATTAGCATGTCTAGAGAATGTCCTCACCCTGTTTTTTGAAAAACAAAACAAACAAAACAAAACAAAAAAAAAAAAAACAAAATCCTTCAAGCCCCTCTTCTATCAGTCAAATTGTAAGATTTACTATAACATGAATTAGGTTTTCAGGCAATTCTTCAGCTCCTTTTCTATTTGTTTTCTACATGCCATTAAAAGGAAATTCTGACTTTTAATGTATATAGCTACACAGAAAAGCTACCACACTACCATGCAAACTTACAAGCTGCACATATGAATGCTTTTGTCCAAAATAACTGAGAAGTAGCTTATCATTCAGAATTGGATGACTTTAAATTATCTCCTCTTGGATGAAGCACATTTCACTTCACATTACTATAACTTATTCATATTGCTGTGACCTTACTGCCTCATATCTCCAGAGCTCTCAGAAGAGACCATAGTAACAGCTGACAAGCAGAACAACTACCATGGAAATGGAGACTTTTAGAAAAGAAACATTTGTAATGGCTGCACATCACTAATCTTAACTGGTGCCAAACACACACAACTCATTTTCTGAGTAGATATATGCATTTTTACACACATATGCAACTCGTCATATGGCATGAACAGAAGTCTTTTCATTCACAACATCCACAGAGACCCGGCAGCACGCATATTTTACAGAACTATTACATGGGCATCCAGGAGTCCTCACCACCATCTGACATTCACACAACAGCTCTCTCATCTCTATAATGGAGTGTGGCATCTCCATTTCCCTAACCTCATATTAGTGCTAATGCACCTCCACAGTGACAGCCATTCCAAGGTCAATGTGATGAGCATGGAACTGATTGGATTGAGAGTCTTTGCCAACTACATAACCATTAAACCCAGCCTGAGACAGAAGATGAGACCAAGCACCTAGAAAAAGGAGGAACTGTTCCTTTCAGCAGCAGCAAGGACTCATGACAACATTTAAACTACACTTATATCACAGGCTCTTAAATTCTCTTTTAGGAATGCCTAGAAACCTTGCTTTACTTTTCAGCAGGGCATAGATATTCTATGTTTTGATAACAGACAGCAACCCAAAGCTCCGAGACTGTGCCACCTTAGAGGAGCAGAACATAAAGAAAGTCTATTTGAGATGCACCAACCAGACATTTGCACACTGCAATCCTGCAAGGACCCTACACTCAGGGAACTGCAGCTGCAGCATATATGCTAGAATACAGATAATTCCAAGTGCAACACAAAGCACAGTGTTCTAGCAGCTTTATTAAAAGCACAAGATAACTTGGCAATAGCAGTAAATTGCCTAATAAATTCACAATATAAGAAACATGTACCAGTGTCCTGTTCCACACAAGAGCTCAACCCCATATCACAACTCTTAACAGTAATGCCTTCATATCAACGAGGCTGAGACAGAAACTCTCTTCTCACCACTGAAACTGTACTGATGCGTGGAACAGAACAGAGAAGTCTTGCTCCAATCTCAGCTTACGAAGCAGTTTATACAGAAAAGAGTTGCTGGGCAAAACCAAAAACCACCTCAGGAAACAGACCAGAACTGAGGACACCTCATCCCAAAGGAATGCCCTCGCCATAGTGCTTCAGACATAGCAGGGAGAATGACTAACCTGGCACTGGGGAGCTAATCCTCTCTATATACAGTAGCAGGTTCAGCCAGAGGATCAGAGTGAGCTTGGCCCATCTTCAGGCTTTGTCTCCCTTGAGAGACATGAGCTACTGGTTTGAAACCAGGCTTCCCAGATGACAGACCAAGTGCTCTATCCTCCAGGTCAACAGCTCTTAAAGCACCATTCAGAAACCACTGACTCTCTACAACAGGCATGTGAAAACACACTATCTTTTTGCTCATCACTGCTCAGAACCCTCAAAGAGATGTAGAAGCATTAACAACTGCACTGGGTGTAACTCAAAAATTTGGGATCACTTGTCTGGGCTGTAAGTGTGAAGGTAGATACAACCACAGGCACTACCTGTATTTCTACAAAGTTATGCTCTACATAGAATACAGTTCAGGTAGGACATACCTAGTCTTTCACAGTGAGGACCAAATGTGCAGGTGAACTCAAAGGCCTTTGATAACAGGAAGATTCCCTTGTGGATAAAAAGAAAACGTAAAAAGCCCAAGACACAATGTTCAGGCAGAACAGCTGTCTTGTCAGCCATACAGAAAGTTTCAAGATGGATACAAACATGAGGAAAGTATTTAAGGCTCCTGCCCAGTATTAGTGGAGCAGAAAGCTGAAGCCAGGACTGCCTACACCCCAAAGCTACACCTTAGAGTCTGGTCCATTCACACTGGCTCATGTCTCAGCTCAGACAATCTAACCTAAAATCTGGAGTCACGCTTAAGAAAGCAGTCGAGCACTTAGAGTCTCTCTCTCAGAGAATGTGTTGAACAGATTTGGAAATGTATGTCCATGACTTCTTTAGGATGTCAATGCTTTGCACAAGAAGTGGCTGCTCTTGCAAACTGTAAAGAAATAAAGATTTTCCTCATTCTAGTAATTCCCCTGATATAAACCCAGCATGCTTAATGAGTTCCTTAGGATGCTTCTCTTACTTTCCTGGAGTATATAACTGCTTCATTACAATCTCACACAAACAAATCTGAACTTTGTAGTGATACAGAAAGTATATCCCTAGGCAACAGGCAAATAAATTCCAAGTAGCAGTCACCATAAAGCACATAGAGTAGACAGACATACATAGTCCACTCTAACACATGAATCACTTTACAGGAATGAGTATGCTTGTCTTTTACCATACACAAGATTTCTAGTAAGATGTATGGTAAGTTTGGCACGACTTCTACAGAAAAAAAAAAAAAAAAAAGCTGATAAGCACACAAGTTATCTAGTAGATATTATCCACAAAATACTTGAAATCTTTGCCTGAACGAATGCAGCTTCTCTTTGGTATCTGCAGAAGTTGCTAAGAATGAAAATAGAGCATCCAAGATAACAGCAGAATGTGCTCCAATGACTGTACTGATACTTAAACCAAACATTTAACTCTGCCTGTACATAAATGCTAATAATGCTTTTTAAAGTATCAAAGCATGTATGAACAGCCATCTCTATCCAGCATCTGTAAATGCTATTCAAATTGAGCTTCGCCTATATAGGATGAGGTAGCCTAATTTTCACCAAGAAATTAGTAAAGTGTAGAAAGAGACACTTTGGGATCAATTTTCACAGCAGCATGATGACCCAAAACTATTAATAAGTTTGTACAGTACACAAAGAAATTGTAGGTCCATGTTATGTAACACAAGTGTAAGGAATTTCTAAGGTAGAGAGAAAGGAAGCAAAGCACTCAGTCAAAAAGAGAAACAAGGACAATGGAGGAGAAAAAGTCAATTTTGGAGACTGCCAAATATAACAATGTACAGTACATAATACCAAGAAGTTTTTAATGGATTTTCTGAGATTCACTGTAGTTTCCAGACACGAAAAACAGCCTATACCAAACCTCAAGGCCCTAAAAATTACATTTTTATATGCCTAATAGCAGTAAAAGCATATTTTTGAACATCACAAAAACTAACCTAAAATCTCACACAGGGGCAAAACTTAGCATTATTCATCAACAAGAATTTTGCTTGGAGAACCACATGAAATTAGACATTAAACCAGAACTTGTAACCCTTTCTATACTCAACAGAGGAGATACAGAACAACAAGTACAAAAGCTGATGTAAAAGTTTGTCAGTTTCTTGAAACAGTTTTCTGTTCTGTTTCCTTCATCTTTACAGAAAGAAGCAAATGCTGCCAACAGAAATTTCACAGGGACTGGTGTCTTTAGCATGACATGCTTTAAATGAAGTATATTTGAAGTCTCATACAATATATTCTGCAGGGTTTGCAGCATATTTTTCAAATATCAAAACTGATTTAGTATCCTTGTTATAAACTTAGTATTAGAATGAAGTAAGAAAATGCTGTTATTCAGTACCAGAATCTGCAATGCATGTGCCACAAGACCTTGGACCCACATGGAGTTTAAACTCCCAATTAAATAATAAAATTGTGTAATATGCCGCAAAAAAAATATCCTCTAAGCTATTCAGATAAAGTCTAATTACAGCTTATCAAACTAACCTTTACCTCTGGGACAGACAAAGTAGACGTCAGTTATACCATCTTCAGATGTCTCATTCACATCCCAAATGAATACAAGCTTACTCAGGGGTTTGTAGACCCTAATTCTACGTGTTTTCATATAACTTGAAGGAAAGTTATTCCCAAACGTTTGACACTTCTTAACAATAACTCGGCTTCGAAAGAGGATCCGCGAAGGTCTCAAATCACTCCATTTCCACGGGATTACCAGAGACCTCTCGGGAAGCTGGGGGCAGAAACGCACCCAGGCGGGCGGTACCGAGGGGCTGTGCCCGGCCCTCGCTGCCCCATCCCGGGCGGTGTTTCCCCGGAGCGGCCGGCAGCGCCCAGGTGAGCGGGAGGCAGGAGCGCTCAGCCCGGCCCGGCGGCAGCGGGCGGGGTGCCCGGGGCACCGCGAACCCTGCGGCCCCGGTCCCGCGGGCAGAGCCGGCTGCGCCGAGCCGGGCACCGAGTGCGGTACGCCCGAGCGCTGCGCGGGCCACCACCGAGCGCGGAGCGGCCCCAGCCCCATCCCGGGGCCGCCGCTGCCCCGGCGCTCCCCGCGGCGAGGGCCGCCTCCTTACCGGCACAGCTCGGCGAAGGCCTGGAAATTCAGTTTCCTGATCTTCTTCTCGCTCAGCCAGTATCCCACCCGCTTCCCCTTCAGGAAGGTCTGCATGGTGCCGCCCCGCGAGCAGGGGACCAGTCCGGGGCGGCGGGGCAGCGCGGCTGCCGCTCGCACTCGGCTCCTGCCAAGCGACGGCTGCAAGAGAAGCAGAGAAAGGAGGATCAGCCAGTTCCCCGCGGCGGGCGCTGCCCCCCGCCCGCCCCGCCAGGCGCAGCCCCCGGCAAGCGGCAGCCCCGAGAGGCCCTTTCCCGCACCCGGCGGCAGCTCGGCGAGGCACAGAGCAGCCGCTCCCCGCACCAGCCCCGGAGCGCCCAGCCGAGCAGGCACCACGCCGCCGCCCAGCCCCGCGGCACGCCCGCAGCGCCCGCACGCACGGACCCCGCCGAGCTCGCCTCCGTGCCCGCCGCCGCCGCTGCTGCTGCTGCGCGGCCGCGGTGCTGCTGCTGCTGCTGCTGCTGCTGCTGCAGCGGCTCAGCTCCCCATTTGCCCGCTATTCACAGACGCCTCCACTTCCTCCTCCTCCGGGCCGTCCCCTCGGCCCCGCTCCGCTCCGCTCCCACCCACCTCGCGGGGCGGGCACCGGGCCGCTCCCGCCCCGCCGCAGCACCCGGGGCCCGGCGGCCTCCGCGCCGCCGCCGCCAGGGGGCGCCCGCGCCGCCGCCTTAAAGAGACAGCGCCTCTTTCAGGGGCCCGGGGGCGTGGCCCGTGGCTGCACCGTGCATTCTGGTTTCCTAGGGAAGAACAGTTCTACACGATACTTACCTTTACTATTCCTGCTACTAAAAGTAGTTAGTCAGTACACCTTTCATAGGAAACAGGTTCCAAGTAAACATCAGTCTTCATGCAAAATCAAGAATCTTCCTTCTTCCAGCATTTGCAAGTATCTGTAGGCATTAAACAGACTTTGCAATAATTAGCTATCTCATATGTAACTTTTTTTTGCAGGAGGCAGAAAATGGACTGACATTCTAATTTTTTGGTTGTGCATCCCTAAATACTGAGGCAGGCTTTCTGTGCTTTTCAGAGGAAGAATGTTTCAGTCTGAATTACTATGCTGTCTAACAGCAAAGTATCATTTCCCTGTTTTTGTTTTTCCCCTTCATCTGAAACGATCACAATTTCAGCCTGAACATTTTTCTCTGTCTCTCCGTGAATGGAAAGCATGGACTTTACAATAACGATGTCCTTCACAGAGGGGTTGGATTGCAGCACCTGCAATCCTGAGCTGAGGTGCAGATGATGCTTCTATGATGACGCTTTCTGTGAACCAGCCCTGGAGCCCTGTGCAGTGGGAACTGCTCAGCGAGTTCTGCTGACTCACTGTGCCACAACAAATGCGGTTTTATAACTCCAGCAGAGTATTGGGAAAATGGTAGAAGTCTCCATATGAAGGAAAGAAGGGTGAAAGCCTTAAGAAATATGAAAGGGGTAATTGATTTAGGGAGTTGGTAGAAAGCATTTTACATTCCTGTCATTGCTCACATGAACAGTGCAGTCATCTTGACCCAAGGGTATATTGGAAAATAGGCAAAGAATGGAAACACCTGCAAACAGCTCATACCAATGGTTTGTGAAAATTTATATCATTGTGTTTTTTCTTCTTTTTTGTGATTGTTTTGAGGAATAAATGTCTTTCTTTTCCTCCTTCATCTTATTTGCCACTGATATGTTCTAACCTTTGTTTTACAGAGCACTTTATCTTAATCATAATCACACATTTTTTCACAGTTTACTAATTAATGTAATTAGAATTAGCAAATGTATTTTGATAGCATGATTCCTGCTGCAGAATGTTTCACTGATATTTAAACATTTTATGGGAGCATGGTAATTTTGGAAAAATTTATAACTCAAAAATACAATACTTTATCAAACATTATCAAATTAATATAAGAATCCTGAAACAAATTGACTTGGGTTTCTTGTTATGAAGTGTTTCATTTTGCCAACATCAGTGCTTTATTTCAGCTATCATATCACTGGACTTATTTTAGACTTTATTAAAATTTGCATCAGTATATTAAGCACAAAGTTTATATTTTTATCAGAATGGAATATGAATGTATTGAAACATGAAATTATTGAAGCCAAGTTCCTGAATTATTTCTTTCTGAATGTTTTTTCTTAAAGAAATGTAATGGCTTCAGACCAATCTAAAACACAGTCTGCAGGGACAAATATTTATGTACTTTTTTCCAGATGCAGGAGAGCAGGTTTTTAGATGTGTTGAACATTCCTAGCTCCTATGGAAATGAAGTACATGCACTAAAAAGGAGGAATTTGCTTTGCTCCCATATAGACAAACCATAATGACATATACCAAAGACCAGGTTCAATCTTAGGAAGGAGAAAGCTGGTAAATGCCTTCATTCACTTTTTGAATCTTAACCCTTGAACAACTGCAGATATGGGAAAAATATTTCACCCAATGTGCCACTGCAGTGCATCTTGCTATACAATGTTGCTAAATAAATTACAATCCTCTGTTTACATTGCAGAGCTTGTTCAGGCAATGCCAAACCTGCGACCACAGGAAGCCCCAGGGTAATGTTTATGCAATTCCTCATCAGGGGCAAGCTGACTATTCCTGTGACTTTCTGTGGCCCAAACCTGTAAGCTGCAGCTCATGAGCTGCTTCATGCTAATTAAAAGGGTGAGGATTGATTAGAATCTTGAGCCCTCTGGCAATCAGAACTATCTTCCTCTTCATCTTGGCTTCAGCTACAGGCCAAAGCAGGTTTCCCTTGTTTAGCTGGAACCTCTCACACCTTGTCTTCTAAACCTTTCAACAAATACAGGGGCTCTGACAAGACTGGATACTTGCAGTGTGGCACAAGTTAGTGAAATTCCATGAAAATTCATTTCAGAATAATATGAGATATCTCCACTTAATTACTTACCAAAGTATATTTTCTCAGTATTTTTTGAATTATTTTTTCAGCATCTGGCAGAAGTCACGATAGAATCTCTTGCAATGAGCAGAGAGGTGGTGAAGTGATTTACATTGCCTGCAGTTTAGGGTTTTTACTTTTATTTGCATTTTTTATTATTACAGGAGAGTTGTTACTATGCTGTGGATGGGCAGGAGGGTGGGCTGAGTCTTCTGTACCAGAACAGGTCTTCCTTTTTACCAGTCAAACACCAAGTCAGATCCTGTGCTAACACAGCATTGCTGGAATGATGCTGTAGGTAGGAAAGAACACAAGGAAAACTCTGCATGTGCTGCATGGCAGCTTCTGGGCCCTGAGAGAGACTCAAAGAGTAGTCCAGGTGCTGCACATCATGTGGAACTTGTCCTCACCAGTGAGGCAGCCAGAGAGAAATATATGAGAGGCATGGTGAGCTGCCATTTCCTCAGGTCTCTGCTACATCTACAATTGATTCATCATTGCAAGATTCATCAAAAGGACACATAGGACTTCTTTCCACAGTGGTTCACCAGAGGATGTGTGTGACAGAAGCTGAGTTTCTATAATTTATTTCTATAATTTATTGTCTGGAAACTTCTCTGAATGTACTCTTGGCCAGTAGCTTTTAAACGATTTATCAGTGAAAGTTAGTCTTGAGGGTGAAAGCTCATTTCTGATGCCTGAATTCAAATGTGCTATGGCTATCCCTCACCAAGGTCCACATAACACCTGCCCATTGTGGGGTTCTGGTCACAGCTCCCAGGAGGGACCCCTTCTAGCACCTGATGATGCCCAGCTGCTCTGATCTGAAGGACTAGGTGCCCACGGAGATGGCACAGAACAGGCCTTGCCAGCTGGAAATCAGACAGTCATTGCACAGTCAGCTAAATCAGGTGTTGCTGTTCAAAGCCAGTCTCTCCAAACACTGCCACTTGTTCTTACTTTCTGCCACACCTTCACAACAGTCGATGTGCTTATATGGCTGTGCAAGAACAGAATAAGGGAGCCAGGAACTGAGAAGGATTTAAACAAAACCAGAAAACTGACAACAGTATATAAGTCTTAGCCTAAACCTGGATCACCATTCCTTTTCCTACCTGTTCATAGAGGCAGTGAATGCAGTGAAGAGGTTGGAAAAAAGAAGCCAAAGAAGGCATCAAACTGCCTCTTTTGGTGGCAATCCCACTTCACAGCAGCAGGAGGGATAGGGATGGTTCACCTCTACTCCCTCACTCACCTGACAACTTATGAAGTTTATGTTTCAGAATTCTGATTTTATAAAGAAGGATTAATGAGTACTGCCTGAGGCTCACTGGTATTTCTGATCTTTTAGAGATCAGAAGAAGGAATTCAGCTAGAAGAGCTCAAAAACCTTCTAAAGGAGAGTAATGATGCCTGGCAGATGACCATCCCATGCAGGGCCATTCAAGGATTCCTGAGCTCACATCAGCCTCAATGGAGTACTGCTTAGATGGCTGTCTGTCACACTGAGAGCACAGCAAACTCTTCTGCTCCAGCTACCAAACCAGTATAACTATGGGGTTTTTGAAACTGCAAGGAAATCACCTTTATGAGAAGGTACATCTTACTTTATATACAGGTCAAGAAGTTTTCTTTCCTGAACTCTGATGAATGTAAATGCTGCAGCAAAGTAAGAAAAGGTCTGGTGCCAAGTTTGCTTGCTTGTCATGCAGCATGTTGGGGACAGACTCTGTATAAGCTCATAAGCCAAGGAAAGCATTTCATCAGTGAATAAAGAATTTAAAGCCACAAAAACCCTACGTGGCTGAGACAAAGGATGACAAAATCCTGTGCCAGTATAATTATGTCAGTAGGAGCAGATTTTTTCAAACTGAGTAACTTCTGCTAGTCAAAATCCAACTGTGGACACAGATGCACAGCTACATTACTGCAGCTCTCTTGCCTTTTACTATGGCAATCAATTCCATGGAAATAATGCTCATGCAAACTCTTTCAATACAGACACATAGAGATATATACTTAGGTGATTGCTTCAGCATAGTTAAAATTATTCAAACTTTATGTGTAAGGAAATCCTGAAAGATTATTCTCTGAAGAATTTGGGTGACCTCCCAGTTTATTAAGGTTTGGATTGAGACCTGGATTAGGATTTATCCAGCAGTGAGGTTTTCTCTACCTACAGTTTCATGGTAAGAGAGTTATTCTGCTTATGGCTATTCATGATTTTTCAATCAGGTGGTTTTAAGTGCCTGTAACAATTTTGGGAGCATGTGTACAGCAAAATGAACCATCTTACCACAAATTTTGCACTGCTGTAATTTTTTTTTTAAATAATGTAGATATTTTTAATATAATGAATGTAAATCAGACTGACATGGACACATAACTCATTTATATAAATTCATCTAAAGTGACCTGGACATATCATCCTACCACTATTGTCCCATATTTTGCTGGCATACATCTGTCTTTGTTTCTCCTGTTGGGAACATGTTCAAGGTGACCTAAAGAACATGTCTTTATTCCAGTGGTTCTCCATTCCATCAGTTGTTTGGGATTACAGCTAAACATTTTAAACTGCTAAAACTGAGAAAACAGGAAAGATACAAGTCCGGTGTGGGCCACACCATCACTTGCACTTTCTTTTCATGCTCATGGCTGCAGTGATTGAGGACCCTTTTCCTGTTTTGCTTAAATGCTTCCTTAAAAGTTCACCAATAGTTCACAGGCCATTGTGCTTGCTGATTTTGTACAGTCCCATCAGGAGAGACTGGCTTTCCTCTCTGGGAAGGGCAGCAATTTCTATCTTTTCCAAAAGCTACCACAATGTATAGTCTTACAAATGCAAAAAGAATACATGCAGAAAAGAATTTCCGAAGCCCATGTCAGCAGTATTCCAAAGCCAACCAACTTGAGTGTATTAAAGAAAACAAACAAACAAACCAAATCCATCTGACAGTATCCCCAGCACATGAGCATGTTGGAGAAGGACAAACCACATTTTTGCCACTGACACACAGATGAAACTCAAGCTGCCTCAACAAGATGTAGAGAAGCTTCTGGAAACAACCCAATGCTAACCAAAATGAGCTTCCCTTGGACAGACAAAAGCTCTTTTGGACATGACACAACTATCCTGAAGTTAACTAAAGATGCTCCTGGGTGATAATCTAGAGGCACAGCTGGGAAAGCCCTGCTTTGAGTCAGGTGCTGTTCTTGTACTCACAAACCTTTCATACTTAATCACCACTGGTGCACTGACTAGATTCCTACTTACTACTTTCCTAGAGGCAGGAATATAACCTGTCTTGCTCCACCAGTCATCCCTCATCTTTGGTTCTTTCCCACTCAGAGTGCATTTCAAAACATTATCTAATTCCCACACTCAATAACCAAAAGAGGCTTTTTTCCCCTTCTTGCTCACATATCAGTCTCATATCCAAATAATAAACTATACATATACATCTCCTCCACATTACCAACACTCTGTCCTGTAACATTCCATTTCTGCCTCCTACTACGTGCAGCCCTTCTGGAAGAAAAAGGTCATGTAGGAAAGAACTAGAAATTCAGAAGACAAGGTATAGAAAACAGGAGCTAATCAGCTGTAGAGTAAAAGGAAAAAGGGGAAAAAACCCAAGCCAAACCACTATAAGCAAAAAGAGCTGGAATAAATCAACTGAGACCACAACTTTGGTTATAGCCCTGAGGATTTACTAGATGCTCAGGCTTGTAAACTGAAATAGATAGCTCATTAAGAATCACAAACGTTCATTCATTTCAGATTGCCTAGATCCTGTAAGACACCTGTAGTTTCATAGATTATAAATTCCATTAATACTTGTTGTATCACTGTGCTATTAAACTTATTATCTCACATACTCAGTGCCTGACAGTCTGTAAATAAAGCTCAGGCAATGAGCGCATCTGAATGTGGGACTTGTTAAAATCCCATAGTGTCATTATGGAGCTGTCTGCACAGGCATTGCTTCCACATCACTTTTCTGACAGCTAAAAGAGACATTTCCATAAACAGGATCACAGCAAATACTCCTAGTGGTTCTGAACAGGCCACTTCTGTGCTTCATATTAATGTACCACATGTACAAGAGCAGCCTTTAGAGTTGAACATAAAATGCCAATGCTGCCCTTTGGGATCTTCCCTTCTCTCAGAGCTTCTGGAGAGGGGAAGGAATATCAGTGACTGAACAGATGAAAACTTCTTGCCTTGAGCCAAAGTTTTCTGGTGTGACCTGTGAAGAAAGCCTTTCACATGGATGAAAAGTTTGTCCTAATCTGTGCCTATGAGTATTCCCATTGTTTGATAAGGGATAAGGTATCATTGTACCTATTCCCTTCAAAAGAACCCAATTTCCATTACTCAAGTGCCAACTGTCCCAATACTTATAGAAGCTCAATGTCTAAGAGAGGCCTACGTACTTGTTTCTGAAATTGTGCAATAAATATTGATACAAACACAATCCCTCTTTTACTTATGTGGGAAAACAAGCTAAACAAATCAAGATGGACAACAAGATAGAAGAATGTTCTTCCTGAACTCTCATCACTTTGTGTATGGTTACTTCTGCTCCATTTGCACCAAGGCTATGAAGTGGGATTCTTTTTCACATGGAGGCCAGCCAGGAGAAATCAAAGAGGCTGAGGAACAACCTAAACCAGAGGAAAGAACTCATGCCACCATTAAGGCAGCAGAGGCCTCAGGATGTGCCAAGGAGCTGTCATAAAAGTGTTTCTAGCACTTAAGTAATTTTTCAGCTACTTGGACTATAGAGTTCTCTCAAGAAACTGGTTTTGTAAGCCAGAGAATCAGAAGTTAGTCTTGAGAGTAAAGTTGATAGTGGTTTCAGGTTAGATTTTGGCTACTCTGCAAAACCAAAGAATGTGCCAGACCAATTTGCCACAATTTGTAGGACATCTTCTGAAGATGATGAAGTCTGGATTGGGGTGGGGAATAATAGGCATGTGGGTCTTGTCAAAGGATCTCACCTACTCAGTCTTGAGACAATTAAAACCTGAACTCTTTGCTAATCATCTTCACTTGCTATCAATGACAATAGCCCCAAAAGGCTGGTTTACCGTCATTCCACACAGCTGGGGAAAGGAGAACTTGCAGCTGTCACAGACTTTTCTACAGTTACAAAACTCCTGTGTTGCTGGCTAACACTGGTGGGTTTTTGGGGGCCTTATTTGTGCAGATTTCCAGAGAAAGGGCATCTACACCTGTTCTGCTGTTCTTTCTGATCCTCCTGGGTTAGAGTGGCCGTTCTCATCCACCAGTGCAGTGCTGGCTAACCAAGACTCTAAGAATTTTCACTGTATGAAGCCACTCCAGAAGAGTATCAGACTGCCTAATTTTACCAGGCTAAAGATTTTCTACTCCTTCAGAGGCTATCTTGACAAAGCATGTAGAACTAGCACTTCAAAAACATGCAACAACCTGAGAATTACAGTTTCTAGCTAGTGAAAAAAAGAGTGACAGAACCGAAGATGAAAAAACCTTGAAATTGTAACCTCTGCTTCAACACCCAGATCAGGATAAGTTTAAGTTTGTGTCACAATCCATTGCAACATCATAATTTACCGGTGGATTCACTGGTGAAATACTTCAACTGGTAACAATTACCCAGAACACCATAAACTCCTGGCAAACAAGCCCTGCACTACGTGGAGGCATCATTTTAGAATGGAGGTGCTCTAACTCCTATTAAACAAAGCACTGCAGAAATGCATCTACAGTGACACACTAATCTAAGCCAGATACTTTTTCATGTGGAGGAGGTGTTGATTTGGATACATTTAAACTTGTTACGGTCTCATTGCAGTGCATTTCTTTACTCTCCCAGTACCTTCATGTTGTTATGATGACTATGTGTACATTCTGTTGGTGAAAGGCAAACCAAACACACATTTGTATGGAGAAATAGACATTTCCCCTCTTTAAGAATGCCAACAAATGCAGTAATAAATGTGCTAAACTGGAGACATTTAAATATTCACTTGGAATTTTATGACAGAGTATGACAGTAGGCATTACTGAAATTTTACATAGCACAGAGCAGCAGCTTAAAAATTATACACAGAAAGAATAAATGTAATACCTTTTTCTTTTAAGATTTGCAAATACTGCTTAATGTGCTTTTGTTAAATGAAATACTGTTATGGGTTGATATATACTTACTAATAAATTATTGAAAATTTCCCTTTGAGAGTAACCATCAACTGCTGTTAATATCTCCGTTCAAATCATTCTGGATCTCCATGCTGATTTCTGGTACAGACCTGTAGCAAGGGCTTCAGAAAAAGGCAAATTCAGGTATAAGGCTAGGTGAGTACTTAAAAGCTTCACAGCTTTAGTAAACTGAATTTTATCTTTCACTGAATATAAACAACAGGACAACAACAGGAGCCCTCCATACAGATGCAGATGAAGACTTACTTCTAAAGGATGACATTTGTATGAAAGCCTCTCAGTTGAGCTTACATTGAGCACTTCAATGAGTAATGAGTTTTTCTACAGGTCTGTAGCTTGTATAAACCACCAGGTACTTCTGTCATTCAGCCTACCTCTGACAGTGACTTCCCATTGCCTCAGACAAGTTCTGATTTTTTATTATCCATGCAGACATTTCTGTGACTAAGAACCTATCAACCTTCATGTTACATGGGTGGATATCTTACACATATCTTACATTTTAATGTTAGTAACTATGGGTAATTCCTAAGCTCTAACAGGACAGAGGGAAGAGGTTCCTAAAAGACATAAACTTTTTTTTGTTTGCTTGGTTTGGGTTGGCTTTTGGGGCTTTTTTTGATTTTGTTTGGTTTTGGTTTGTTGTTGCTTTCATTTTGTTTTTGAAAAGTTAAATTCTGAAAAGCTGAAACAATACACTATCTACCTCTTTCAAACCTCCATCCTGGTCTATGCAAAAAAGTTGGGATCCTTTGAATTTAGGAAAAGGCCTGATCTGAACATAATTCTTTCATTATTTGTTTAGTAAGAGAAAGTTACGTTTCTGGAAAATCTAAATGTAGATACTCCCTGCTGCATACAGTTTACAGTCTAGAGCAAGATAGGTACACCCTGGAAACTGGCAATCTCAGAAGAGACAAAAACCAAATCTCTTCAAAATAATTCTATATTGTATTACTGACTTGCTTCACATAAGCACCACTGAAGGAGAGATAATTAGTAGAATTTAAAAAAAAAACCACCACTACTCTTGTGGGGATGGAGCAGTCACTCTCTGAGATGGTCAGATGTTTCTCTTGGACTATCTATATGGACAGAAGAAGGATTGTGTTTTTCTTTTTAACATGGGTCATTTTTCAGTTAACTTGTTTATATGACCAAACAGGTTGACAGCAGGAAACTCAGCATGGAAATTCAATAACTTTTCCTTTCTGGCAGTATGAGCTGACTTTAGTTGAAAACATGGAAAAGCAGAATTCTCAGGAATTTAACAGCAGCTTTGGAAGTGGACTTGGGGTGGTTTTTATATTATTTGTGGGGATTTCATTAAAAACAATAAATTGTAATGAATAATGGTTTTGTTGAAAGGCAATTTATACCTGTAAACTGGTTTGACAAAAATTCTGCAGGAAAGCTCTCTTTCTTCCAAAGTCAGTACATTGCTGGGTCATATCACTGGAGCTGTGAGATCAATATCTGCTTTGCTTCTGCATAAATTGTATCCATCCTCTGTTTGAATAAATGCCACAGAGAGGAATAGTCACTTACCAGACACCTCTGCCCATATTCTTGCAGTATGTTTTGTCAGTTCTTTCTCAGCTTTGAAGCCACTTTGTAATTGGCTAAAAAAGAGGGGGTAAAAGCAAAGATTTTATCTCTTTCCCACCGGAATTGTTTTACCGCAGACAATGCAGCCATGAGGGGTACATTTAGAGGTAACTAATGAACGAGGAGCATCAGTGTAGTGAAGACTGAGTTCAGTCTAAAATACCAAGGCCCTTCTTCATAAAAGACTCAGTTCTTTATAGGCACTTTGACAAAGGGTAGTAGTGTGTAATTCTTCCTTTGGCAGATGTTTACTGTAGATGTTTGAGAGAATAACTATTCTATTTGTAAATATCAAAAAGATTGTTGGAAAGATGATAAATATTTCTACAACTAAGAACCAAGTATGGATGGCATTCAAAGAACCTGGATAACGTGATTGCCTGAAGGCTAACTCAGATGTGGCTGCTGCTAAAAAACAAATGGTAGAAGTAGAATTTTAGGAACAGAGAATTAAAGATTAAGGTAATTTAAGGTCCCAAAAATACAAAGTATACAAAGCAAGTCAAAAGTGGAAAAGATCACCATTCAGCATTCATGTGGTCAGTGTAGCCAAACCAAACAAATATACTATTTCAATTAGAAATGAAAAGAAACAAATTATAAAAATGCCATCCTATAGAAAAGTTTCTTGCATGCTCTCAAACGACTCTATAAGAAAACAGGTGTCTCTAACAAAAAAGTTCAAAGAAAGACAGAAGTACAGACAAAACAACCACTCAAGAAAAAAAGGGAATCAGATTATAGACTTATTTTTAGAAGAAACAAAAGTTCTAAAACACAAACTAAAGATTCAGAAATCATAAATAAAACATATGAATTGAAGCAAACTCATGTTCTTGACTCACACTAAATTATAAGTAACTGATCAAAACAACTTATTACACCACACAGGATATTATGAAACTCACTGTAACTGCATCTAGTAAATAAAACTGCTACAAGCTGCAAAAACACTGGGCATGCAATCATGATAAAAATTCACATGAGCATATAAGCTTTGTTCTCAGTTAAAAAAAAAAAAAAAAAAAATTTAAAAAAAGGCATTCTCTTTTGCCAATGCAGATCCTCAGTTTTTTCATGTATTACTTCAGATTCACTTAAAAACCTTTCCCTTCTGTATTTCTGTACAAACACAGCAGTAACACCACTTTTAAGACGGAGGAGAGCTGACCCATCTGGAACTGAGGGCAGATGACATGTGAGGCTTGGGTTTCCCTGTGTGTCTTCTTTCTCCAGTCAAAGCACTGGTTCTTCAGTTTGCCCTACCTTTGGGACACAAGGAAGAGATGTGAGCTTGTAAGGGTCTGAATAAACCTTTATTTCAGTTGTCCTTCTTCATAACCAGCAATTGAGCATTTTCAAGGAGCTTTGTGCTTCATGCTTCATTCCTCAGAATCTTAGCCCTTCATTAAAACTAGTCTAACTGTATTTGCTTAAGGTGAGGTGTGATCTTCATAGGACCAACACATGTGCTCATGCCCTGTTCTCCTCATTCATGCCAGTTTTCTCATTGGAATCCCAACATATATGCAGTCTGTAAGGTTCCTAGAACTCTAGCCAAGAGTTTGGTTTAGAGGTGGGATTAAGGAGGAAAAGATCCAGGAATGTGATGTTTTAGATGAATCAAAAATCAGTGTCCTACAAAGTGGAAGGCAAATGTCATCTTGACAGATATGTCTCTGTTAATTAGACTTTCACTTCTTGATTATTTGTTAGTGAGAACCTACTACAACTCTGCTAAATATAAACATAAGATCCACCCTAAAGGATGCATTCTGTCCTTCAGTTTCTGCCTTCCATTTTGAAAGCAAAATAATTTTGGTTTTGTAATAATCTCAGATATTCTACCTTTGCTTTCCAATTTTGGCCAAAATCTAAGTCTAGGAAAGATTTTCTATTAATACTGACTTATGAAAACTTTGTCAGACTGGAATATTACAACTAACCCTTCTGATTCTCTGTGTCAGCCCTCATTTATCCTATGTAGTTTGTCAGGATCCTGAGCATCTTAACAGGCCTTAATAGCCCCAATAATCCTCACCTGACCTCTCCCATGGGCTCAGGAGCCCCAGTTTAGCCAAGCCCTGTGCTTTCAGTTCATGCCTGACCTGTGTTTATCAGTATGTGTCCCTGGCTCAGCCATGACTGTTCCAAGCCATGTTTATCTGGATGTGGAGTTACAGACTGACTTCTTTGCTTGATTTCAGTCTTTTCTTATCAGTATGGACCTTCATGGCAATTGCTAGATGATGTCTGACCCTAGTTCTCACTGAGTCTGACCCTAGCCTGTGGGGTCCCTTCACAGCTTGACCTTGGACCTACCTTGTGACTTGCCTGATACTCCGTGCTCCTGGCTGGATCTGGTGTGTCCTGCTTGTCTTGCTCAGGTTCTGTGGGACTGAGCTTGGGCAGTGGAGCTCTGGCCCATCACCTGTGTTATTGTGCTTGGCTCCTACCCTCTAGAGAGCAGCCAGCTCTTGCAGTTCCATTGCTCTTCTGTTTTACCTTCAAAATAAACCAAATATTTCTATAAAAATACATCACATGTCAAAACTAAATTAAATACTTTTTTTTAATGGTACAAAATCCCATGATTAATTCTCTGATTTTGTCCATTAAGTATTATTTCATTTTAATTCAGCAGATTTCTGTCTTCTCCTTTGGTTTCTCAAGCTGAATGTAACCCTTTTGAGTCTCACCAGGTGTATGTTCTCATTTCAATATGCAGAGTTATGAGTTCTTTCCTCTTGTTATTACCAGCACTTGTGACTGGAATTTGTCTAAAGCTCAGAACAGTTGGCTCTTGTTATACTAATTTTGGTATTATTCCCTCCCCCCTCAGAGGCCTGCTGCTAAAACCAACCAACAAACCCTCAGTTGAGCTATTTGCTCTGTCCCTTCCTATACTATGACAGAGATCAAGCATAACACTGAATTTATGCAGATTGAGATCCAGCCCAAAAATACTACAAATCACTGTGTCTGGTGTTATACCTTAGCTTTCAAAGGTAGCTTGTGATTGTTACAATAACTCTTCAAATTTTTTAGATCCTTCTCTTTATAGCCACAACCTTGGGCTTATGATTATCACAGAAGACCCTTGGTTGAGTCTTTTAACCTACTCAGTTCACACGCAGGTTAAATCCTAAACCATCCTCTCTTTCCAACTCCAACCACTCAGTGAAAAGACAGGCTTCTTAAGCATGAATAACTTCCAAATTTCACTGATTTTTTAATCAGAATCTCAAGTGCAAATGCAGGCTTTACACTTAGCATAGGTATCCACTGCCAAGCCATACATTCACACAGTCACATACTAATTCACACAGAAACCCTTCTCTTTGACATCTAAGTAGGTATTTTAAAATAAACTGGTTCATCATTACATCTAACCTCAATACAAGAAAATGCAATATAGCCATGCTTGAGTGGAAGGAAGGTCTCTCAGCCCCACAGGTGCTTTATTCACTTTTAGATCATCTGGGACCTCACCACCTGAAAGAATGGAAAGAATAGCATTTACTTGAGAGAAGTATCCCAGGGGTAATTAGCTGTATGTAGCTATTCATATTATCTGTCATCAGAACTACACTAATGGTTTATTTAAACGTCGGGAAAGATAATGAAATCTTCATTCAACTGAAGCAAAATGTAAAATCTCTGACCTGGGAATCAGGGTGCTGCTCAGGCTGACTCTGCCCGTGGTGCCGGGCGCCATCTCGTGTCACTTTTAGAACTTTAGTTCAATGAGCATTAAAGCAATAATAATAATTTAAAATAAACAAACAAAACCAAACTCCAAACAACAACAAAACCAAACCAACCAAAAAAACAAAGCCCGAAGCAGTATGACTTAAGGTGAAGTTACTCTGTGAGAGGGGATTTGTATTTCTGACTCTTTGGGCTCCCTGCAGCATCCCTTTTCTCTGTGGATACTGCAGCTCCGTGCATTTCTTCATCAGCTGTCCTGACTATAGTGCAAAACACCAGCTCCTAATGCTCTCCATTGAAACATCAAAAAAAGCAGGATAAGCCATCAGATGTGATTTAGCAGCAGCTCTTATATACCGTCACACGCACCTAATACATTCCCAAAAAAGTTCAGAAGATCCTATGTATTTAGACATAAACAAAAAAACAAACAAACAAAAATATCATTCTGTAGCATCTTTTATTATTGGGCATTTCTTTTAAAATCCTTTTTAAACCTCGTTCTTAACAACAGCTGCATGAGAGTGAACTGTGACCTCTGCTGCTTTCTCCAGAAGTTTTCTCATTACTCAGAATACAATTTAGGAAGAGGTTTCACTTCATATGTACGGCGATGCAGTTTCGGCATTAACTGACCCGGAGTTCACGTCACACAGCTCCTGAATTCAGGCAAACACGTTCTGCACACACAAACTCTCCCAAAATCATCGCCATCGTTGAATACACCTGACCGTATAATTCTGCTGTCAATTTAAATGATCTTTTAGCGTCACTATAAGCATTTCCCCAGTAGACCATAGAAACATACGGACCTCAAAGATCATCTGGCCCTAACCCTCGCTGCCATGAGATAATAAGCATAATATTTCCTGTTAATTTAACAGAAATAATCCACTACGTCATCTTTATGTATAAACATATACTGGGGTTTGACTGCGCGTTTGCCATTTGCTGGATTATTTCAGTCTCTACTGCAACTTCCTTAGTAATCTTTGTCGTTACTTCCCTCGGTGGGCTCACGCCGCCACTACGCCAAAACACCAGAGTTTGTATGTGTGCCCCCGCTGAGGAGCAGAGCGCCCCCTCAGGGCGACGCCGCCATTTTGGGCGAGGCCACCCCGGCCACAGAGGGGCGCTTGCCCGAGCCAAGATGGCGGCCGGCCAAGGCGCCCGCCCCGGATGCGGCCGCGCGCCCCGGCGGCCGCTGCCCCGTGCCGGAAGTGGCGGTGCCGGCGGGCGGCCATGGCGGCGGGCGGGCAGCGGGGCGGGCCCGCGCGACTCGCCGCCTCCCGGCGCGACGGCGCGGGCTGAGGGGAGCGGGCCGCCCGCCGCCGCCCTCCCGCTCCCTCCTTCTCGGCCGGAGGAAGGTAAGATGCTGCCGGCGCCGGGAAGGAGCCGTGGCGGCGAAGCGCGTCTCGCCCGGAGCGCAGGTCCGGCGGGCGGTGTGCGCGGGCCGTCGCGGGAGGAGAGCCCCAGTGGGGTGAAGGGGTCCGAGAACCATCGCGGGTGTGCCTAAAGGCTGCAAGTCGGAGTTGGGTCTGAAAACGGAGAATAACAATGAGGAAACTCTGTTACCTCAGCCTCTTTCTGTATAAACGGGAGCTAGGGCTTCTGTTCTAGCTGCTGCTCAAGGGCAGGATCAAAACGCGCTGGTGTTTACCTTCTTAAATCTATTGCTGTTTTCATAGTGTTTGTGCTTTCCATATGTACATACCTTGTGTCTGTTTATTTTCCTCGAAGGCGACAACTCGTGAGCCAGCTCGGATATCCGAACTGCTGGATAAAACAGCCAGCGGCTTGCTTGTTTAGCGGCTAAACGGGGGTTCAAGTTTGTACCCTGTGGATTAACAGCTCCTCACGAATTTTTCAGTTGTCCTACTAAACGCATTGACTCGGGGTAATAAAGGGAAGCTGAGTTTTACAGGAGGATCAGCAGCGAGAAGTTGCCATTACTTAAGTCTGCAATAGCTTTCTCGAGTATTTACTGTTCCTTTTTAGGTATTTACTGTTCCTACTCAGGTATTTATGTCCCTGTACGCTTGACTGTTTTAGCCACCATGAATGCAGCAGCTGAGGACCAGAACGATTTCTCCAGGGCTGCCTTGATCAGATCCTGTCATGTCAGGATTGAGGATATCCCTCAGTTATGTAAAACCAGGAAGTAAATTTTTCAGGATTGCCAATCAAACTGGCAGATTTAGGGTGATTTAGAATGGTGTAATGATTTTGTATAATTTATGGTAAATTCTCTAATGCTTGCTTGATTTGTTACTGTTTTCTATGCATAATTCATTTTTCAGTAGGCATTTCTGCCTGGTATTTTAAAGGCACGATGTATTTTCTTAAAACAGCACTACATAGATGGATTTTACCCCTCTGTAGGAAAAGGTATGAAAGGTAAAAGCCCAAAGGTCTGAAAAAGCTTTTTTTTTTTTTTGAGAACCTAATCAAGTGGCAGAGAAGCAGTGGTTCTCCCTGCCCTGTACAAGGGCTGTTTGGGGGGAAAGAAGTGATGACCATTTGTGTGGTGGTACTCCACCTGGAGTGTTTGTGACTGGTTTGAATTATCTTTCCAGTTACCAAGACCCATGCAGCCAGCTGGAGAATTGAAGCTGCTCAAATTGAGCCCAGTAGTGTCTGTGTGGCTCCAGTAATTTATGCTTTTTCTGAAGAGTGCCCAATGGGATTGTCTGGTTTGTTGTGCACCAAGGCATTGAGCAATGCAGGTGTGCAGCTCAGTTCCTCAGTTCCTGTGGCAAATATCCACACAGGGACATGTGGCTAGGAGCAAGTAACATGGCTATAACACCTTCATGTGTGCAAGTACATTCCTGTAGTGCCGCCTAACTCTTGAACCTCATGTTCAAATTGAAAACATCCCTTTCGGTGGCTCGTAAATGGACACTCAGCTAGAGCTCAATACAATCTGCACCACAGACAAGCAGTGATGGTACTGTTACTGGCTGTTTAGCAGCCTGTTTGTCTTGCAGGTATCAAAGAACTTTCCAAACTTTACATATTTTTACAAAATGTTACATTATTCCCACTCTGTGTCTAGAGACACTGAGGACAGATGGTAACTTACCTAATTGATGACTCTTGTTTTGTTCCCTGAGTACCTGACTTTAGCCAGGTATATCCTGAAAACCAGCAGGCCCTAAACTATCCAGAGCCATCAGTGGAGCTTCTTATCTTGCTGCCATTAACCTGTTGCTGGCAGAGTAATGATTTTCTATGATGTAGAGAAAACTCAGGTCTTCAGACGTTGATGTGTATGCTGTTTTAACTAATGTGTAATGAAAAGTTTTATGAAAGTTAACTTATGAAAACCAAGGTTCATCTGTCCTCTCTTTCCAAGCTGTACTGAATGTTCCTGTCACTTTTTGTTCCAGGTGCAGAGCATGGAGAATGATGAACTTCCGCCAGAGGATGGGCTGGATTGGTGTGGGGCTGTACTTGCTAGCAAGTGCTGCAGCTTTTTATTACGTCTTTGAAATCAATGAGACTTATAACAAACTAGCACTGGAGCACATTCAGCAACACCCCAAGGAGCCACAGGAAGGAACCACATGGACACACTCCTTAAAAGTACGACTGCTATCCTTGCCATTTTGGCTGTGGACGATAATATTTTTAATACCATATTTACAGATGTTCTTGTTCCTCTATTCCTGTACAAGAGCTGACCCCAAAACTGTGGGGTATTG
Source organism: Erithacus rubecula (assembly GCF_903797595.1). Classification (NCBI taxonomy): domain Eukaryota; kingdom Metazoa; phylum Chordata; class Aves; order Passeriformes; family Muscicapidae; genus Erithacus; species Erithacus rubecula. The sequence goes on from NC_136688.1 coordinate 45,634,716, forward strand.
CATCATTCCTATCTGCTTGGCTGTTATTTGCAATCGTCACCAAACATTTGTGAAGGCCTCTAATCAGATCAGTAGATTACAACTGATTGACACTTAGCTCAACTTCTAGTTTCTGTGGCTGATTTGAAGCAATTGCATATGCTTGATCTAATCACAAGACTGAAGTTCTGAGTGAAGGCCGGAAAGAGCCTTTTCTTTCAAACTGATAAGCAATGAAGAGAGTGACTGTTTTCTATTTAAAACAAACAAGTAACTACAAAAGTTTTTAATTATGGATCTATGAAGTGGCCAGAGTGGGAGCACCCTGTGTGACACGTGATGGAAGTATTCCTCATTTTGCCTTAATGATGCAAAATTGTGACTCTCCATCTGAAATGTCCTGTGGGAAACAAGTTTCTGGTCCACAACTTTACTCCTCTGTGCAAAAAAATTATTTCCTATGTTTTCCCTTGGAGTGAAATCAATGGAAAGATACTTCTTTTGTGGTAAATGTAAAAGGATAAAAGAAATTAAGAATGTGATTATAAAAGCTGCACTTAACACAATTCTTTGCTTTTTCTTTTTTTTTTATTTATCTACATCAGTCCTGTTTTTAATGAATTTTTAAAAAATAAGTTTAGATATAAAAACAGGAAGCAAAGAATAAAGTTTGTGCAAACCTTTGAAGGGAAATGTTTTTTTCCTGTGGTAGCTTACTTATTTTCAGTCATCCCAACAGTCCCACACTGTAGTAGGCAGGCAGTGAGGAGTGGCATAGGCCTGGATCTTGGTGCACTAAACTGTTCCTATGACATCAAAAGCAGCCTATGCTGGGCTGGTGTTGGCCTGTAGTCTGCACAAAAATTCTTTTGTGTTTTTCCTATTGTCTTGCTTGATAAAATTACAAGTTACTGAAATTTATGACCATTCTAATTTCACTCTAGACATCATGCAAAACCGTGTTCCAGGAGAACTGATATATTAGGAAAAACTTTGAATTTGGGGAAGGTAACTGTTTGGTGGATGCTACAAACTGGTTCTAAGATAGATAATCATGTTTCTTCCAGAAATTCAAAGAAGTAAGATACCTTCTCATTCTTGTAATGAATGCAAATTTCTTCAGTCATACTGAAATTCCACTGAGATTTCTTTGCCGTAGTTTCAACCTCTATTTTTCAGTGCTATTTTGGAATAGCATATTTTGAATAAGACTAATTCTGTTCTTTATTTCTGTCCATTTTTGTTTCTTCTGAGAATAACTAAATTTTTGTCCCAGCCATGATGGAAGTAACAAATATGAAAACAGTGCAAAATACACTTCTCAGAAGCAGTAGGCTCAACTTCAGCTGTATGAGATTGTCCATACCTAATCAACACAAATGCTAATCCATTTCTGACTGCTTTAAGGGAATCCTGGAGTGTTATCTTTCTCTTGTTTTGGAAAGAGAACCAGTTTTTCAGTTGCTGTGTTTAAGCACGGCAGTTCCAACACCTTAAACTTTCTGTTTGCATTTGGAGATACTTGGAGACACTGGTTTCAATTGTCAGTGTTGGTGCTAGGACCTGAAAACAATGTAGCCTTTGCAAGAAGGTTTTGAGTTCTAAGTGCAATATGAAAAGGAAGAAGCTGCCATCTTTGTGTGCTGGAGTAAATTATAAACTCTGACGAGTAGTTAGTATCTTGGGGGAGGTCAGAGCTTTTAAGTTGTGTTGTTTTCTCAACTTTTAAAATCACCATGCTATTTATCTATAAAATAAAAACTTTTCAATGTTTATAAACACAAGTCTATGAATGCAGATACTTATCAATAGCTTTTCATTTTTGATTTAGTGGGTTTTTTGCATGCTTGGTGCCAGACAGCTGTGCTGGTGGTCAGTTGCTGGAGCCTGTGCTCGTGTCCTTCCCTCAGTGTGCATGTTCAGTTCATCTTTTGTAGTCTTCTTGTGCTCTGTGCCCTAATTACTCATTTGTAGCTGGCTTGCTGGATGAGGCTGAATCCCCTTGTTTCTTTAATTTGGTGTAAGGGAGATACCTCTGGCTAGACTGTTTTTAACTTGATGCTGTAGTTTTAAACTGAACAATTACATTGAGTGCAGATGGAATTATTTATAGAGCCAAGAGTATATGAGGAAGCATCAAAAATAGAAAATGATAGGAAGAACTGCCTAATTTCCTGTCATGCAAGCGTGTGACCCTTAGCAAATCCACTAGCAGGCCTGGTAGGGTGACCCAAGCTGTCTGGATGTGGAACATGTGCTGGCATGGCAGGGACCTGCACAACAGAGGCTCGTGTTCGTAGAATTTTCCATCAGAAGCCTAGTTTTGGATTACAGCTGTTGACAGGCATGTGCTTTGCAACTAACCACAGAAAAACACACAGTCTAAATCAAGCAAATGCTGTCTGTGTAAGGATTTGAGCTGGAAGGGGGAAACAGCAGTGGAGAACTATTAACATAGTGTATACAACTAGACAATGGGAGTAAAAGAGTGCTTCCAGCATTTTTGGCACCAGGGGAACATCAACAGGTGAAATCTTACCCACAGGGTAAATAAAGACTATAAAAATCAATTATAAATTGGTTCTTACTGTAGTATTTAAAAAAATAAGTAGTGAAATAACTTCCAGCTTGATTATTCTGAAAATTTATAGGTATTGTCAAGGCTGATTATCTGAGTCACCAAAGGCCTGCCTGTAACAGAAAATGACATCATCTACAAACTTTTGGGATAATCAAGCTTGAAGTTTTGCAACGTTCTGAGCTTTAATGTTCTGCCAACAAAGTGAGTAGCTGTAACACAAGGGTGATTAATGATCATCTGTATGCCACTTAACCTGGATTTCTTTTTATGCATTTGTGTCACAAGATAAGGCATTGTCAGACTGCTTGAACATCACTTGAGCAGTCTCAGTGTTAGTTTCTTTAGCTGCTTGACCTTCACCTGACAGTCCCTTCCCATCCCAGGAATGTGTCTGCCACGTATTTGTAAGTGCTACTGATCCCGTTCTTTCTTCCTGCCATGAGGGAGCAGGTCCAATGAAGAGCATAAGATGAGGCTGCAGCCCTTCAAACTTGGACAAAAGTAAGTTACAATGAAGTGTGTTCCTTATGTTTTTCCAGCATCAAAGTAGGACTGCAAATTTTATTCCTTTTTTAAATAAAAATATGAGAATTGATTTATCCCTGGAACAAAACATTCCAGTTGGTGCAGAATATGTATTAACTCTCCTTTTTTCTCTTGCCTGGTCCATTGTTTTCTTAAAAGGAGATTTTATAGTTTCTCTTTTTTTTTTAAATCCTGCTTTTTATGTCACAGTCTTTGATGAAAATCCCTTTTCTACAAAAGACCTACAAAATGCACAAAAGCAGTTTAATAATTTTATCATGTAGTTAAATTTTAAGAACTGACTTATCTTAGCTCTTCTTAAAGATACCCCAATGGTGCAGGTTTCTTCTGGGGAGAAAGAACATGCTACAGCCATAAAAAAGTTTTTCTGCTCAACTAATTCCTCAGGGCCCATGTCTAGTCCATTTGGCTGGTGCATATGCCTAGAACCACTGCCCAGGTGTTCACACTGCTGAGTGCTAACATAATCACCACAATTTAAGCCCCATGTCCCAGCTGCCAGACTACTGAGTATTTTACAGAGAATCTGATACTCATAATGGCTTGTGTATAAATTACCTTTTAAGATGGAGTGAGTGGGAATTAAATGGGCTTCCATGGGTGAATGGCATTCAAATCCTTTAATGAAAATTATGACTGTGGATCTCTCCCCTGGGAGCTAGGAAAGATACTGCATTTTTATACAATACCCCAGTTACTGGGATTAATGGGATTGCCTCCTCTCCCTCACAGAAGAGACTTAAAGCTTTTTTTTTTTTTTTTTTTTTAACACAGAACACTAACCTATCAAGTTCCTTCTTGAATTTAGCCTCAAGTTGTTTGAACCAGCAAATTCAGTATTTCAAAAGAGAGTATATAGTGTAATCCCAGTCTTTGTGAAGGAGACATGCTTTTGACATTTGTAATGTTTTGTAACCAGCAAAAGTAGTTGGTTCTCATCTAACTACTACCAAGAATTTAGTATTACACCAGCTCTTTTAATTCCATACAAACATACCAGCATTTCCCCCTTTAGTGAGGAAATCCATTGGGCCCCCTTGGGCCAGTGCAGAACCAAGTTCTATTAGTAAGACATACAAACTGCACTGAACAGTGCAGATGTGGTGAACTGAGCTTGTTCTGTGATTGTTGAAGTTTGGTTAAGTACAAAAGCACTCACTCCATCTTTCTGAGGTAAAAAATACAGCATCTTTTTTCCATTGAAGCTTACCTCCTCTGTCTAAAATTCACAGTCACAGTTGATGTAGGGGCTCCCCAGATGGGGTTCAGAACACAGCTGTAGGGGATTGGGAGGGTAGGGAACCACATTACACTAAAGCCTCCTGTGCCTGGTAACCTCACAGTAACCCTCAGAAAAATGAAGTCTGTGGAGTTAGGACGCTTTTGCCACAAGCAAACTTACAAATTAGAATTGCATAAGGTCCCATGAAGCTCCAGTGCTCTTTTTGTCACGTGAAAGTTTTGGTAGCTACAACAAGGACTAGCAAGGATTCTTTAAAGGCATGAATTTGAGTGTTAGTTTTTGACTCAATGCTCATTGGTATTTTCTGGAGCTCAGGTGCAGCATATTCCTGTGTCCATACTGACAGAAAAAAAAGAAGTATCCTATTATTGGAATGTTACCTGCACTTACTCCTGTGCTAAGTTAGGTCTGTTGGTTTAGACCAAAAGTTTTCAGCCCATGCCATGCCAGTGGACTGTTCATACAGTTTATAGGTAAAAGCCACAAATTCTTGCCTAATGTTTAATAGTTTTACACTGTTTATACCATTTTTAGAGGGTTTGTCTGGAGGAAAAGGGAAAACACTGCTCAGATGTAGGTGCACAACAAGCTTCCAAAGCTGCAGAATAAAGCTCATAGAAGCTGTCATCACTTTAACACGGATCACGTGAAAGAGCTCTTCTGATACATGTATCAGGCTATTTCTTTGTACAAAGTGTTGCCTTTGTCATTTTGATAAGAGACTTCCTGCAATAAATTATCTATCCTAGAACACTTAAGGCATTTTATCACTTTATGATGCTGCAGCCTGACAAGAGATCGGACTAAGTGTAATTTTCTCTCAGCAACTAAAGTCCTTAGTCTCCTGAGTTGGTCTTTTCAATTATGCCTCTATCCCATCTGCCAACAGAGTATCTTGGAGTATATGAGTACATAAATGTAACATTTACTGGATCTCATTTCTGACTCCTCCCTGCATTTCAAAATAATGCCAACAATTTTGTCCTCATAAAAGTACATTTATTTCCACACTTTGTCCTGCTTATATAAGTCTCAAGATTTGCTCAGTTTCCATAATATATAAACAAACTGTGCCAGGAAAAAACAAGAAAATGAAAACAACCCCCCAAAATGCTTTCTGCACTATTTATTCAAGATGTTAAATTCTGCCAGAGAACACTCTTAGGCTCTATGAACTATCAAGAGTGTTTTTTAGCTGTTCACAGAGGCATTCTTGATTGATAGGTGACTAAACCTTGTAGATGACAGGCAAAAATAATCTTCCACTGTAGCATGGTAGAGGAACAGGCACAGTCCTCTACATGCTTGTTAATTTTGATACTTATAGTGGTCTTATACTGCTTTTTCTCCATACAAACACAAGTTATCTTGTACTTTTAAAATCATATTTGAAAAAATAACTCTCTTCAGGTTTTATTGCTTTATTTTAGGAATGGTGTTGCATGAAGAAATACTGTGACTCAGAATAAGTTATTAAAAAACATACCAATCAGAAGATTTGTGAAAAAAGTTTTATACTTGTCAACTAGTATACCAAAAAACTCTGCCAGCATTAACACTGGCACCCCGTAAACAACATGCTGCTCACGCCCAGGGACATCCTTTCGGAAAAACAATGTCGAGATGGACATTTGGCGTTTAACCAGGAGCAGGAGCGCCGCAGGAGCCGGCCCGTGCAGCGGGCCCGGGACACTTACAGTCGGTACAGCCGAACGGGACTGGCTAGGCACAGACATCCAGCGCCGCCCTCACGGCTGCTGCACCTTCGTCCGCTTCAGGGGAGGGTCATCGCCGCTCGCCGCCGCGTCCACGTTATTTTCATCTTCGCCGTCATCCTCCTCCTCGTCATCGTAGTCATCGTCATCCCCGCCGCCGCCTGCCGGAGTTGGAGCGGGCGCGGGTGAGCGGTGCGGGGCGGGGCGCGGCCCCCTCAGCGCGCCCCCCCCGCCACTCACCGCGCCGCGCGCCGCCCGCCGCCGCCCGCTCCTCCTGCACCAGCGGCGCCAGCAGCTCCACCACCCGCTCCTGCAGCTCGCTCAGCGCCCCCCGGAGCCCGCGCAGCTGGGCCGCCTCGCCCTCCTCCGCCGCCGGGTACGGCACTCGCACCGTGCGCGTCTGCCCGTCGCGGCCGCGCAGCTCCGCCACCAGCTCCCGTCCCGGGCCCGGCTCCGTATCCGCCGCCAGCTCCGCCATCACCGCCCGCCGGTCACGTGCCGGCCGCGCGGGCCGCCCCGCCCCGCGCTGACACACCGCCCACGGTCACGTGGGGCGCGCGCCATTCCGCTTCCGCTGTGGCGCCCCCTGGCGCCTCCTTGGCCCCGTGTTTCCCGCCTCGCTTCGCGCTCCTTCGCGGCCCGGCGATGGAGGCGGCGGCGCCGGAGGGCGCCGAGCCGGGGAGCGCCGGGAGCGGCGCGGAGGAACCCGTGGTGTCCCTGGCGGAGGTGCTGGCGGAGAACGAGGAGCTGGAGAAGGAAGCGCGGGCCGTGCTGGGGGGCAGCGACCACGAGCGCTGCAGTTACTCACAGGTGGGGGCGGGGCCGGAGCCTCGGGGCGGGGGCGGGGCCTGGGTTTGAGGGGCGGGGTTGGGGCGGGGCCCGGGGGCGGGGCCGCGATACGGGGCGGGGCCGCTGTACGGGGCGTGGCTGGGGCGGGGCGGGGTCGGCAGCCCCCCCCCCATTGCCCCTCATGACGCCCCTCACGGCGGGGCCCGTCGGTGTCTCCTTAGGGCGCCGTGAAGCGGCAGGCGCTGTACGCCTGCAGCACCTGCACGCCGCCCGGCGCCGAGCCAGCGGGGATCTGCCTGGCCTGCAGCTACGAGTGCCATGGCACCCACCGCCTCTTCGAGCTCTACACCAAGAGGTACGGCCGTGTGGGAGCCTTACAGCTCCCATGACTCCCGATAAACAGCTGGGAATTGTTAAGAATACAAATCCCAGCGTGTTCTCACTTAATATAAACCCTGAAACGCTACGTTTTTGTTTCCAGGAATTTCCGCTGTGACTGTGGAAATAGCAAGTTCAAAAATCTGCAGTGCAAGTTACTGCCGGTGAGTTCAGGCAGGTTTCAGGCATTCGGAGTCAGAATAACACCTTTGGGAGGTTGATGCCTTGCCTCAGCTAGTGCTGACTCATGTGACGCCTCCAGTCTTCCCAGGAAGTTAAAAAAGCTGTAAAGATATAAAACTGTTGAGGGACCAAAGGGAAATGCTAGGAGGAGAAGGAATATTTGGTCCTTGTCATCCCTGAGTGCAGCAGTGCTGCATCCATGATCAGTGCACTTCCAGCAGGTTGTGGTGTTTCTCCACTCATATGTCTCATTAGCCTTTAGCTGATTCAGAATAACCTTTTGGGGTGCAGTTTTGAAGTTGCATTAAGAAAATTTAAGGCTGCACTGCTGTCAGAGGGACAGTTCCCTTTCTTTGTGATGGCATTAGTGCTCTAATATTTTGTCACCGGAACTTACTGATGGGATGTTTTTTTTACTTTTACACTTTTTTTACTTTTACACTGCCTTTACTTTTACACTTGGGCATTTTGAACTTGTCAAGTAGCTGGCTATCTTCTGGAGCAGTAACAGAATGCTGCTTGGCTCACTTGCAGTGGTGCTGCCAAGATAATAACAGTCCAAAGTTCAAAACAGACAGTGTTTTTGTCTATGCCTGTTTTGTTCGGGGAGAATTGGAATGGATCCAGAGCTAGTCAGCAAAGTCATGGTGCAGTGATCCCTCCAGAGACACCTGTGACAATTTTAAGATGTTGCCATTTCTTATTTGAGTCAATGAAATGGATCACATGGTTGTTCCTTCTGCTTCAGTTCAGTGAAAATTCAGTCATACAGATTGAGCTTCAGCATCTATCTATTAATCAGTCTGACACCACAGTTGCCATTTGTTACAAAGGTGAGCAGACTGTTTTTCCTCTATGCTTTTGAGCTTTAGCATTCCTCACGTGCCCTATCTACTGCTCAGTGTAAGGCAAAAGTGTCTGGAGAATATATTTCTTTCTATATATTCAGGCTGATGAAAATAATGATGCTTTTAGGAATTAAGGGGTAACAGAAACTATGTTTTTACTGCCTTTTTTTTTTTTACTGTATTGTCTATTGAGACTTTTTTTCCCTTTTCTCCTAGGAAAAGGGCAAGGTGAATTCAGGAAATAAATATAATGACAATTTCTACGGATTGTACTGTACATGTAAAAGACCTTACCCTGATCCTGAAGATGAGGTAAGAAATGCAAAATCCAGTAGTAATCATACATAGATAGTGTTTATGCTAAAAACTGTGTAAGGGGTGGTCACTAATCTGCTTTTTAAGGAAGATCCTACGTCAAGAAACCTTATGTTCCATTTTGGTTGTCATGTGTTGTATGAAGTAATTACTTGCTTGTTTTTTTTAATGGTAAAGTGTGTTTATTCCTTAGAGACAGATAAGGAGGACAAGACACTATTTGGACAAAATGGTGCTGCAGTTCCCTGAAGTTGCAGAGTTCCCCTAGGGGACAGGGTTATAATCTTGAGAATTGTGGCTAGTACAGAATAAATGTGTTGCATGTGTTAGGAGAGACCAGGACCTGCTTCCCCATGCCTGCAGCAATGCTCTGTCAAGGCTTCTGGGGTGGGGAGAGTCTGTCCTGTCTTGTAGCACTAGCTGCAGTTATTGATGGTAGCCAGAACACTTTTGTCTCTCTGAAGTACTAAAACACAGCACTGCATTTGCACATGCATGCTGTTGTTTGTAGACACAGAAACCAGGTGTTTTAAAGAGCAGGGAAGGCACAAGTCTTTCAAGTACAAAAAAAAAAAAAAAAAAAAGCATTTTATAAGGTCCCCTCTCTGAAGTTCAGAGACAGCAAAAAACATTTCTGAAGATATCATTAACAGTTGTTTCACAACAAAGCACTTCACACTGTCCTGTATGGTGACCAGTTAAGTTTGGTTCTGGCATCTTTCACAGACCTGATGACAGTGTGAATATCAGTATCTTTCCTCTGCTGAGCTGTCTGTTCATGCATTTCTGCTTATAGGAAGAAGAATACCAGTAGTATATTAACTTTTATCAGCTTTCTGTGAGGAAGTCTTGCCCTGCTGGGAAGACTGGTTTTGTAGTAATAAATGGGATTTCCAGTCTCAGTCATATGAGAGATGGGGTGCTGTTGAACCTGTGGGAAGCAAACTGACTAACAAAGCACTAACTACTTATTAACAGCAGCTCCCTGTGAGAGGTGAAGAGGGAAATGCAATTCACTGAGCAGGATTTGCATGATAGTGCAGTTGGAAACTTGTGAAAAATTCTGGAGGTTGCTGTTAATGCTAACAATATGATTGTTTATCTAGATTCCAGATGAGATGATCCAATGCATAGTTTGTGAAGACTGGTTCCATGGAAGGGTAAGGAAACTATAAATAGCAGAACTGCCATTTGCACAGCAATGAGTTGGTGTTGGTTAAGTATATATGGTAATTCTTACTTGGGAAGTTTGCTGTAGTTCTCAGAAGAGATTATTACATGAGTTCCAATGCATTTGTTTTCATCTTATGCAAAGGAGCACTGAAAGTCTGATCTTGCACTGCTGTCCACTCAATAATGTTAGAAATGTTAAAAAATACTGGGAAGAGTCCTACCTTTTTGAAGATTTCCACTGCAGAATAAAGTAATAACTTTATAACTGTCTCTTTAATTAGAAAACTCAAATCAGTATAGTTGGTGAGGAAAAGATTCTACTGAGGCACATCATTATCAACTATCTGAATTGTTCTTCCTTCAAAAGAATGCCTTTTAAACTCTTAATTCCTTTAAGTAGCAAGGAACAGACTATGCTGTTCATTCTGGAATTCAGACTTTGGGAAATCTTTTGAAAGCAGCCAAGCACTGTAGTGAGTGCCCTACTTAATGGGTAAGCATTAAGAATTCAGCCTCTTGTGCCTTGAAGGGCAAAGTGAAATTCTGTGTTTGAAGTTGCAGGATCAAAGAGTAAAAAAAATATGATTGGCTTCAATAATGGGTTCTTGTAGATAAACTTCTTTTGTATTAAGAGTATGAATGAAGAATGTTGTGCTTCATACTATGAGCTTTGGAAAAATGCTTTTTCAGAAGAAAGCTGCTAAGTGCTTTTAATTACCTAGATAGTTCTCATCAATTTATGGACAGCTTTGGGACTTAATTCTTCTCAAGTTTAGAATGTGATCAATATGGATGCTTCACTAATGTGTGCTTTTTTCTTTCTGACAGCATCTTGGTGCAGTTCCCCCTGAAAGTGGAGACTTCCATGAGATGGTGTGCCAGGCCTGCATGAAACATTGCCATTTCCTATGGGCTTATGCATCGTGTTTAGCAGGTAAAGAGAGTTAAGAGATCTGAGCCAGTATTTTGTGAGCATGTATGTCTCATACATGGTTGGTTAATGGCATAATACTGATTTTAAATGGCTGGAAAGATGATACTCATTAATTATATTGGACAATCACCTTCAGCAGTGGAATGTGTGGGGTGACAGCAACTTGTGTAAAAAAAAAAAAAAGCAGTTTTCATTCTTAATTCTGTGTTGCTTGCTTTTAGTCACTTTATCAAAGATGTCTAGCACAAAATGGATGAAGATTTAATAACTGACTTAAGGAATTTAATTTCTAAACTGGATGAAAGAACTGAAGAGCCATCCTAAGGAAAGCAGTGAAACAAACAGTTCTTACAGGTGGTCTGAGCAGCAAAGAGTGAATGATAGAGGGACCTGAAATGAGTGTGTTTAACATCACTCTGGGTAGGGCTGGGGCTGTGCTCAGGACACATGTTCCCTGTTGTCATACCAGACTTCTCTCAGATTGTGGACTTAGAAGAATAGATGACTTGATTCTGTGGAAAAAGCTAGTTTCTCTAGTCTCCTAAAAGATACTGCTTGTATCAAGTGCTGCTAGATTTCTTGGGTGCCCAAAATTTCAGTGGTATTATCAAGGATGGCTACCTGCAATTCTTTTCCTTCTAATGTAAGTAGTACAGAATGGGGTGTTTGTCTGTTTTTGGTTTTCCTCCTTCTAAACAGCTTTGTCACAGGTCACATACTTCAATTGGCATCAAAACAGAAACTAGTTTTAAATAAACAAGAGGTTAGTGTAGTTAATCTGTGGGGGTGTTTTTGAGGTGTTTGGAGAAAATGAGAAACACTGACACAGTTAGCAAGTAAGCACATGGCAATTACTGGAATTGTGATAGCTAGCAAGGGGTGTCAGGAAGGACAAGCATCCTAGTAATGAACTCTCAAATTGTGATGCCCTCTTCCTTCTCCTAGGGCTTAGATTTTGGGAAACAGAGTATTTTAGAATAGGAGAAGCATAACATCTGTAGAGACCTGTACTTTTTCTGGCACAGTGTTTTTACTTCTGGGTATGTATCTTCCAGTTCCTCCTTTGACCAAAGCAAACTCCCTTGAAGATGCAGGGATTGTCCTGAAGGCAGAGGAAAATGAAGAGCAGAAGAAAGAAATAAAAAAAGAAAGTGAAGTGGAACACCATGACACAAAAGAGGAAAAGCAATCGGAACAATTCAATGAACCATCCACTAGCTCTGGGTCTGCCTGTCCTGAGGTAAAATGTGCCTTCTTTTCTGACCTGCACATCTTCACACTGCTGATAGTTGAAGTGAATCCCACCTTGCTCAGTACAGACCTGTGTTCAGTCTGTTCCATGTTGCACTGAAGTCACTGCTCCTCAGACCTGCAGTCTCTGCGGAGCACAGCTTAGGCTGTGGAACAGGGCAGTCAGGAGATGTAATGTCTGTTTGCAGATGGGCTACATCTGTCCCTTCTCAGCCACCTCAGTCTCTGAGGTGACTTCTGTTTGTTCTAATGCATGGTGTAGCTGCACTTGCATGATGATTCAGCTCTGAGTTCCTAAATACTTACAGCTATTGCTGTAAATTTCTACAGAAATTTCCCATGGAAAGTGCTGAAACCACATCAGAATTCTCATGTAGATGGTAATATAGATGGTGTATAAAAGACAGAAGAAAATTTTTGCCTAAAGAAAAGGACATGCGAAAAAGAGCAGGGTGTCTTTGAAGTGACGTTATAGAGTGCTGAACACTCTCATTTTAATTCAGGTGGTTACTAAGAGTGAGGAGCCAGTCTGCAAGCTGAAGGAGCTCCAAAGCAAGCCATTTGTAAAAAAAGATACTGCCACCTTTTGGCCATCGAACTGGAGAAGCAAATTATGCACTTGTGAAGACTGTTTGGTATGTATGTTCTCTTCATTGCCATCACAGATGTGGGAGAGGCTGGGAGGAGCTCCCAGACAATCACTGAGGAGAAGCTTTAGGTAAAATCTGTGTAAATATTCTTAAAGCTGAAACCTCCCTTCACTCAACATAAAGATTCACACTGAATCCTGTGGAATTAATATAGCATGAAAGGGCTTTGAAATGTTTGTATTTTATTTGCTACTTAAATCAGTATTGCTTGGAAGTTATTATGAGGAGATTCTGAAATACGGGATACAGATTCACCTTATTATTGTTGTTATTTGTGATACTGAACACAACGAGGATCAGGGGAGAGCACCTCCATCTGAGAAGTTTTCTCACATAAAAGTAAATTTTACTTTTATTCTCCAGAAAATGTATTCAGAGCTTGAAGTCCAGTTCCTGACAGATGAATGTGACACTGTTTTGGCTTATGAAAATAAGGGCACCAGTGACCAAGAGACAGAGAGGAGAGATCCTTTAATGGACACCCTTAACAGTATGAACAGAGTCCAGCAAGTGGAACTCATCTGTGGTAAATACAACTTTGTTTTTTAGAATCTGCCTTAACACACTTTAATGGAACAGTTTGCCACAAGTGATCGATACCAGACCTTGTACTGTAGTGTCAAACTGTTTCTGAAGTAACATGCAGAGAACTGTGTGACAGGTTGCACACCTCAATCGGGATTGGTCTCTCTGGCCCATTGTTACAACTTTAATTTACAGTGAGACACTAGATGGTGTGTAAACTTTCACCCTGATTAACATCTTAGATATTGTAATTGTAGTGATTTGTTGTAACATGAATATTTTAACATTAATTTGAACTTCTGCTGTCTGGCTGATTTACCTTATCTTGTTCTGTTGCTTGGCAATCTTCTGTTGGCTGGGGAGTGCCAGCCAGGCGTCCCCTGTAGCTGTGCAGCAGAGCATAGTGACAAGGCAGTGCTCAGGTGTTTCATACCTGGAGCTGTGTTTCTCTTACCCAGTCAGGGCTCTGCACTCTGGTGAGGACAGTGTCCCAGTCCTGAGTTACAGGCTGGGCCTTTCCACCACGACACACACATGCTTTTGCAGGGGGAAGCTGGCAGGGGCAGTCTTTTTGTTAATTGTACTGATTCACTCACTGATCTCTATACCTTTCTCTGAAATCAGACTACATAGGTTAGTCTCATAAATTATTAACCTTCTCATGTTTACATTGTTGTTATTCGTATTTATAATCCAAACCTAGATTTGTCTGAAGTAAACCTAACAAATTACAAGAGGAAGTAGAACAAATTGTGTTCTTGAGCCAGTGTTAAACTAAAACTGGGTATCTTACTGTTTTTGTTTTCTTTGCCTCTGCTTTGCCATCCAGAATACAATGATTTAAAGACAGAACTGACTGACTATCTCAGGAGGTTTGCAGATGAGGGAACGGTAAGCTGCAACTTCCAGAATTTGTTTGCTAGAAAATGTATTTTAAAGAGCTGTTGAGGGCTGTGTGGTGAATACCATGATATTCTATTGTAATGCTTTTTCTTGTCTCTTGGAGTTGGTAGTAGTGCAGTAGAAATCAGAAATCCCTTATTTCATTTGAATTTAACAATTCTTAATGACATTATTGAGAGATAATGGGAACTTTACAGAAATCTGTCTGCAAGATACTGAGAGCAGTTCTTACATTTAAATGAAACTTCTGTTGCTCTGGGTAAGATATTCAGGAAGAAAAGTTCTTAACTTTTCTGGTTTTTCTTATAGTGAATCTAAACCCTTAGATCAGTCATGTCAGTCGTTTTCCTGCAGGAATTTCATGCTGTTATTAAGTAACACTAGCATTTTGTTGGCTGACTTGATGTATTGCCATTCCTAATTATATCAGGATAACCCTGAAGTGAGCTAGTGAACATCTCACTTTGTGTTAAATTTTCTGATGATAAAAGCATCAGAGGTCAAAGTCATTAAAATACTACTGGGGGCTTTGCTCCATGTGTTTGTTCTGCCTTTGGGGAACTCGTTTCCCTGTTTGTATTGTCTGCAATAGAATTTGGGCATGAATCCTCTCCTTTGGGTGCAACAGGAAAGTTGTACCAGAGAAATTTTAGGCTGTTTGCTTTTCTGTGCTTTGTGTGTTATATGTGGAGGTAAAAAAGGATCTTTTAATTAAGCTCTTGCACCACAACTTGGGTTTCATACTGCTTCTCCTAGGTGGTTAAAAGAGAAGACATTCAGCACTTCTTTGAAGAGTTTCAGTCTCGGAAAAGGCGACGGACTGACAGGATGCAGTACTACTGTAGTTAGACTGAGAGAGCTTGGGTCTGAAAGAACATCTGGCAAAAAAATGTTCACTGGCAAACAGAAAAGGCATCTTCAGTTTTTGGCTTCTCATCAAAATCTGCTGTCCAAGAAACATCATGATTTTTGTCTTACACTTCCTTCATTCGTAGCACCTAAAACACGTTCGTAACCAATCCTTACATTGCGCTTGGGGGGTTTTCAGTACCGATCGACTGCGTTCCCGTGAAAGCCCTTTCCAGGGGAGGAGGGCAGTTCCCGGGGCTGTGTCCTGCTCCTTCCCTGCCTTCGCCTCTCCTGGTTGCTCCAGGAACTGGGGCAGTGGCTGTGCTGGGCCCGCGCGGGCCCCGCCCGCCCTGCCCCCGGCGGCAGGGAACGCTCCCGGCTGTCCTGCGGGAGCGGCGCTGCCTCTCCCTTCGGCCTGCAGCGATTCTGGGGAGGACCCGGCACCAAGGGGGTGCCCGTTCCTGCCCTGGGCAGACCTGCCTGTGGCTGAACCCAGCGCTGCTGCCTCCCCCTCCCCGGGTTGCTCACAAATGGGAAAGCAGAGCTCAGGCTTGATCTAGCAGTGTTCCATCTGGTTTTATACATTTAGAAAACTTATTTCTCATTGCACAGGGATGGTTTCCATGGCAAAAAAAAAAAAAAAATTGGCAGATGATCTCAATTCACTCCTCAGAACATAAACAATAGCTAGGAGGAGGTACTAAATTACAAACTAAGCATGGGGGGTTTGTTATATGCTTTGATTTTAAAAACTAGCCTACAGCAAATTCTTCTACCTTATAAATGTTGCTGAAAATGTTGCAGCATCCTGGTATTTTGCTACAGTATGGAATGTTCTTTTTATAACCACAGTGATAATCATGGGACAGAAGATATTTCACTGACTTTTAAGACTACACTTAGCTGCAATTAAAAATTAAGATTTTGTAAGTTTGGATCCTAATGTAGTTAGACCCCAAAACATATGTTAAAGTTCTAGTTTTTGAGGGTTTGTATATCATGGGGTACTATTCTGCTACATTCTACTATCATTCTCACTATTAACTGTTTCTTTATTTACAAACAGTAGTTTAGCATAGATGCTCAGCTGAGCAGTTTCAGAGAACGTAGGATATGCTGAGTTGGAAGGGACTCATCAGGGTCATTACAGCCAACTCCTTGCTCTGCGTAGGACACCCCAGGAGTCACACCACGTGCCTGAGAGCATTGTCCAAACACTTCTTGAACTCTGTCAGGATGATGCTGTGACCCTTCCCTCTGGAGTCTGTTCCAGTGCCCAGTCACCCTCTGGGTGAAAAGCCTTTCCCTGATATCCAACCTAAATTCCCCCTGACACCATTTCAGGCCATTCCCTCAGTCCTGTCACTGCCACCACAGAGCAGAGCTCAGCGCCTGCCCCTCCTGTACCCTCACAGGAAGCTGTAACTGCAGTGGGGTCTCCCCTCAGTCTCCTCCAGGCTGAGCAGACCAAGAGACCTCAGCCATTCCTGCCATGGCTTCCCCTCAAGGCCCTTCGAGGTCCTGGCCCCTCCTTGGACACTCTCTAACAGCTTTGTATGTATTTTATATCGTGGTGTCCAAAACTGCCCCCAGGACTCGAGGTGAGGCCACCCCAGCACAGAGCAGAGTGGGACAGTCCCTCCCTTGCCCGGCTGGTGGGGCTGTGCCTGATTCCCCCGGGACATGGGTGGCCCTCCTGGCTGCCAGGGCACTGCTGACTCATGCTCAATGTGTCATCAACCCCCAGGGCCCCTTCCTAGTTGCTTTTAATTTAACTTTGTACATGCTCTTTTTTTTTGGTAGCAACTGTTATGGGAGCTGTAACTGCACATCTAACTACAATATAAAAAATCAAAATAATTGTTCACTGTGTACTGTCTTGTTTTCTCTCAGTGCTGCTGTAGGGTTTTGTTTCTATCCCAATCTAGGCAGACACAGGGTGCCCAGTGATGACCTGTTAGCCAAGCCACCAAGGCTCATAGTGAGGGCTACTCAAACCCAGGATTCCTAGATCTTTGTTTCTACCTGAAGCAGGGGAAGCAGCTCAGGGGAAGCAGCCACACAACTACATTCTATACAAGCCATTTATTTGAAATGCCAGCTATACGTAGGATAAAGTCAGTGTTACATGCTTCTCAGCAACAGTAGAAAAATAGAACCAGTGAAAACCTTTTTACAACTGTAATGATACTCAAAAGAGAAATGTATTGTTTTACAATGCATCACACAAGACTAGAATTCAAGTTTGGAGGTACCTAAATAAAAATACTATTTTTTTTTAAAAAAACACTATGTACAATTGAAGCGTAAACAAGTTTTACAAAGTACTGGTTATGCAGGTTGTAGAAAAACACTTGCATAGGACATGAAGTCAGTTTAAGAAAGTTTTCTGAGCCTTTAGCATTGAAGGCACTTGACTTTATACCAGTAACAACACAAGGACAAGAAACAAATTCTTAACACTGCCGAGGGCAGGGCTGCCTTCTGGCAGTACAGGTAATTACAGAAACCCCAAATGTGGTTTTACAGGTTTCCCTCTAAGCTGTTCCCTGCATTCAGCAGGGCTCAGCACCACCTCTACCATAGAAGCATAGAACTATTAGAAGAACAGTGCCTCAAACAGCATTAGTGTTCTTTCAAAAAAAAAAAACCCAAACCAGAAAACCAACCAAAACAACCAACCCAAAAACCCACACAAAACCCCAGCCCCCCCTTCCCAAACCCAAACCAAAGAAACCCCTAAAGACATACATTTGGGACATTCCAGGACCAAAACCCAAGGCTTACAAGTACAGGTGGCCACAGCCTTAATTTTTCTAAGTGAGAATCCTTAAGAACAGGAAAACACAACATGAAACTGCCAATCAACACAGCAGTTACTAATACACAGCTACAATAATTCTGTGAACAACAAAATAGTTCAAAGGAAGAATGTGTTTTAGGAATTAAGTTATTCATCCATATATTAAGGAAAAGAGGAGCTGGGTTTGGGGAAAGGGGAATAAGACCTTTTTGCATGTTGCTCACTAAATGCAAATCTGAGCTCTCTCTAACAGAACAAGTAGCATGACTGTCCCTCATTCAAAAAAACAATGTTTATACCTCTATCCTCAAGCAAAATAGTCAATAATCCATCATCTCCATCTAATTTACAGAAGGAAAAGGTGTCAATTTCCAGCCTAATCAGAAAGTGCTTCATGTAAACAAGGAGCTTCTGCACCAAAGTTTCAGTAGACAGAGAACAAGGAGTAGCAGGTAGCACAGGTACGTGTGGTGTGTGAGTGAGATGCAGGATGAACACTGGCTTCTGAATAATGGTGCCATGAAAAATGGTCTCACCCCTCTGCACATCCCAAGTAGGAAATCCTGCCCTGGAGTACAAAAATAAACTTCCAGTAATTCAAGAAATCCTTCTTTTCCACTTCAAACCAGCTGCCATCTTCTTCCCAATTCAAAATATGCAAGTGAAAACACAGATTGTCTACATGGCCCGATTGTCTTTGAGGCTTCAGAAGGACTTGTCTTTCATTCTTCATCTACTTTTAAACACTTTATTCATTCTTTTTAAAATACTGCTCAGTTCCTGAGATTTCAGAAACAATTCTGTATTCTAAAATGCAGACATGTCCTCCCCAGGCATTTCACACCAGCTTATTCCAAAGCATTTCATGATTTCCCTCAAACCATAACCTCAAAACTTCTCAGATTCATAAGCCTCACCCCCCCCCACCCAAATTTCAAGCTTTAAAGTTCTTTAAAGTTCTGTCTGTAGATCTAGTCCCACCTCTGCCAAAGTACACACTGCCACATCAAACTATGATAATCAAAGTAGTTTCCTGAAATACATCTATCAGTTTTAGGCAAAAATATTGAGAATAGTAAGTTTTCTGAGGAAAGCTGTAATTTTTTAGTAGTTAAGCTGTCAACACACACATGATGCAAGTCCAGGGAGTTTCAGGGTTCTTGTGTGCACTGGAAGTTACTGGTTCTAGTGAGCTGGTCTCATGCTGGTGAGGATGAGACCTTTGTGTGCAGTCAGACAGCACTGTGCTCAAATCTTCAGAAGAAGCCCAACGAGCCTCAGCCCCTTAGCCTGCAGCAGCACCATCCCCTCACTGACATCTTCTTGCATTTAACAATGTTTAACACCACAGTCCCATGGAAATCCCACAGACGGGTGATGAAGCACAGACCACCCACTGCCCTGACTGGGCAAAAAACAAAATGAAAAATGCTGACAGAGGAAAAAAACCTCCTGTCACCCACGAGACACATCACCTGCAGAGTTTAGGCAAGTGTCTGCTCCAATCCTACACCATGCTTTCCATGGCTGCATCTCAAAAGGAGCACCTGCATGTGTCTGCAGGAGACACAGAGTTTATTATTTGAAGACCCATATCTTCATTTAACTAGAAGCTATTTGGTAATTTGGAAATGCAGTATTCAATATATTTCAGTAACACTCTGTTGTTACCAGGACCTTCATACTTCAATGAAACACATTAGGTAAGTATCTGCCATCAACTAAAAACAAAAGTAAAGTTGCAGCAAGATTTCTGTTAAACAGTATTAAGCACTTTGAGCTGCAGGAAACAATTCAACCTAACTTTAAAGAAGTCCTTAGTTCACACCTGGGACCAGTTTTCTGCTACAGGTAAACTCATGATAGAAACTGCATTTAACTCCCCCCCCCCAACAGGACTTTACCAGCAATTACTACTCTGCAGTGGCATCAGATCCCTATCCTGAGTGCAATGAATTTGTGTTAAAACTGCACAGTGACTATTAAGGATGTACTTCATAACTGTAACTCTTCCCTTGGTGCTCTGCTGAACCCTGCCCCAGATCAGATCCTTCCCTCCTCACATCCTGTTAACAGGGGAATCTCATTTCTGTGCTTTCAAAAAGCAAATCAGGCAATGGAGGTGCAATTTAAAAGCCAAGGCTTCACAGGTGTGGTGATGCTGCAGCAGTGACTCTGCACTTGGATTCTGCTCACGGAACAGCCGCACCCGTGGGGCCAGGTAAGGAACACTGAGACTCACTGAGAGCGAAGCCCTTTGTAAGCACAGGCAGCAGAAAGCAAGGCCATGGGCTGTCACCCAGCACTGCTGGGGAGGGAACCCTCCCACGTGTTCAGGCAGCAGTGAAGATTCCCTGCCTCGTCCTCCTGACACTCCACAGCCAGCAGGAATCCGCTCACCTGGTCTGCGCTCACCCACCAGTGAGCAGCTGGAAGAACAAGTGATTACTGTAATTTTTACAGTACTTCTAGGTTCATTTCTAAATGGGCAAATCAGCAATTCTAGTCTGCCTAGTAAGTGCTTCCTGCTTCTAGGTGATCATGGAGTCCCTCCATGGTCACAACCAAAACAGAAGTAAACAGACTCGTACTGTCATATTCCAGTGAATTTCACAGGAATTTGGATTCCTAAATATCCCTCTGGATTCTTAAAACCCCAAATATAATTATTGAAGTGGGTTTGCTATGTCTATAAAGATAAGACCAGCTGCCAGAACTTTCCAAACAAAAATATTAGATTGGATTCTTGCCATAGTTGTAAAAATCAGAAAGATTTCAATCTAAACGAACAAACAAAAAAAATCCAACTAAAAATGTAGGTTTTTTTGATGTGCTGTTCTTTGGAATTCCTATAATTAAAAAATAAAAGCATTGTTATCATCTCATAAGAAAATACATTTCATAATGTGCAACCCAATGCACATAGGGAATCGGCATGTGAAAGGGTAAATGCAAAAGTATGAAAATACAGTCCTTTAAATGTGACATTAAAGTTTAACATATTAGTACAAAACTAATACACTAAAATAGATGTACAGGTGCAAAAGGCTACCAGGTTGTAGAAAAAAGGTACCAGTTTCTGGTTTTTTTGAAAAGGCTTAATTAAATCTGCTCCCAAAAAAAAACTGCAACAAAATAAACCCAGAAGCAGCATTAAAACCAAACTGATAACATGCTGTCTCTAATAAAGCAATGTATGTACAAAAGAAGTGAGCGAAGCTGAATTTTTCTGCTGGCATGAAAGAATTTCTGACAGAAGTCAGGCCAAAAGTTGCAAGGAATGGGATGTTTACAACTCTTAGGCACAGAGAAATAGTGGAGGTTGCTTTCATAGGGCAGATTTTTTGTACAGGAAGTCTGGTTTGTTTGGAGACCTCCTTCCTCTGCTTACTCCATCTTCCCTTTCCAAATCTGCATTTCTCTGTGCTCCATGTTCCAAGGGCTCATCATCTGCCAGCCTCCTGCCGGGTCTCTCTTCGGGCACGTCAGAGCTGTATGCAGAGAGTGAAGGTCTGTTGGAGGTTAGCCCATAGGTTAAATCTGTTTCCATTTTTGCCCTTCCCCTGACGTGAACAGGGCCATTCCCAGCATTTTCCTGGGTAGCCAGTGCCAAGTCCAGTCGCTGGGGAGGTTGCTCTAAGACATCGAGGTGTATTGGCTCATTCTTTTGCCTGTGTTGATGCCCATCTTGTGAGAGCAGGTATTCCCTCCTAGAATCCTCTTGCTTTTTAGGAGATATCTGGGAAGGTAGATAGGCTGACTTTAAGCCACTTGGTGATGCCTTATTGTGGCTGTACAAATCTGGGCCAAAATAAATGCCTTGTGAAGGTGAAGGACTGTGCCTGTTGGGTGCTGGAGTAGAGGGTCTGCATGCAGCATTAGAGAAGTCATAGAAGTCAGGATACTCCTGCGGATTTTCTCGAGCATCTATTTTTTGCTCTATTGCATGTTTTTTCCGAGAAGTAGGTATGTGTCTGTTCTGAATACATGAAATGTGCTGGGGTGGGCCAGGCCCTACCTCTGTAACTGCCTGGCTCAGCTCCGTGTCCACCGTGAGCTCTGGTAATCTTCTGTCCTTCAAAGACATTGCGGACACACCCATCGCGATGTCTGGCATCAGTTCATTTAGCAAGGGCTGAGTACACTGCAAAAGAAAAGAAATTGGTTCATGGAAGCAAAGACAAGAGCTAAACACAAACTGTATTTAGGGTGTTTTTTTAAATTCAAAATAGCATTTTCTTGATCTACTTTAGTCTTGCCAACTTCAGGCTACAACTTTCCTGCACTGTTTAAAGAACACGTCTATACGCCAACCTTCACCTTCCTGCTTCTTTCCTTCGTGAAGCTGTTGTGACACAACTACAGCTCCTCTTAAATGCATCTTGCCTTGAACATGCAGTGAAGGACACTGTAATGCTGAAATTCTTAAAGGCAGGCCTGCTTTAAGCCAATTAGAGTTATCAAACCAAACAAGGTACTTGGTGCAGAGCCAAACAAATGGTTTGTCACAGCACCCAGTTCCAGTGCAGGGAAGCCACAACTCACATGTGTCATCACTACAGACACAACCCTCCTGCTAGCATTCCCCACTTTAAAGTAAGTAAACTGCAGACACGTGTGCAGAAGAGCTTCAGGGCTTGGGGGAGCATCAGTTACAGGGCTCACTAGATCCACAAGAGTATGTGCAAGCTGTTGTTATTCTCCCTACCCCATGCTTGCTTCAGTGCAGAACTGCTCATACTACAGCCTTCCTGACAGAAGAGTGAAAATTTCTGCTTACATTTATCATTTCTCATGAAAGCAACTTTAGTAATCATTGATTAATAGTAATCACTGATTAATAGTAATCACAAATTGCAGAAAGAATACAGAACAAAAATATCACCTATATTAAGCCTATGCTCCCTCTTGTGTTACTTATGGACATGTTCTAGCAGAAATATTTCTGATATGAAAAGGGTTACTATATAGTTTCCTTAGGAAAGTCAGTATTGAACAAAGAGTGACATCCTATGAACGGCACTTTTGACCAAACAATGGCACACATTTCTAATATGAAGTTATGAATTTTATTCAAAAATAGAAAAAGAAGTGCAATATATGTAAGACAATTTCAAATGTGAATAAAATCAAATCCATTTATCCAGTCAGAATTCAAGGATCAAATCTGCAGTCCTTCAACTATGCACTGACAGTTTTTTCACTGCAGAAATAAATTACCAAATTCTTCATTCAGCACTTCCTGCATTTCACAAAGCTATGTCTTTACTGGATATCTTATAGCTCATTGTTTTTATTGCATCACACTGTAGTTCAGCAACTATAATGACTGTTTTTAAATGCTGTAACAAACCCCTTTGTATCAGCAATTACCAGTTTCTGCTTGCCAATTCCTTTTCAAATACTTCCCAGCTGTAAAGCTCTCATACTCTTCACACATGTATAAAGGGAACCTGTTTACTTCAGACTACTTACCTGTAAAGAGCCAAAATATTCCCACTACTTCTACCTGTGAATTACAGCGTGCAGTCTACAACTGAAGTTGGCTTATGCTTTGTTTTAGTGTAGAGCAAACTACACTTGTCATACAATGGGCAGCTGAGGTCTCTTGGTCTGTTCAGCATGGAGGAGACTGAGGGGAGACCTCACTGCAGTTACAGCTTTCAGTGAGGGGAAGAGGAGGGGCAGGCACTGAGCTCTTGTGACCAGTGACAGGACTGAGGGAATGGCCTGAAGTTGTGTCAGGGGAAGTTTAGATCGGATATTAGAAAAAAGGTTCTTCACTCAGAGAGTGGCTGGGCACTGGAACAGACCATGAATATCCAACTCAGGATATTCTGTGATTCTATGGGTTCAGAAGATTCCTGAGTGCCATTTGCCCCTCCACTAATGCTCCTGCCCTGGAATGTCTGCTCTCCCAGGGATTAGGGCATGCCTTTGGGACAGAGAATGCTGACAGACAGTTCGGGAGAAAAACCTAACCAACAGAGACGCCCTTCTTAATTAACAAAGCCAAGTCGCTTCATCGTAAGAATTCTCTGCAGCTCCTACGATGAGGTACTTTGAGCAGCCAGAAACGAGCAAAAGAGGAGAAATGGCAGCACTTACTGCCTGTTTCTCAGCTGCCATCACGGCTGCCGCCACGGTCTGGCGGCCCAGCGCGGCGCTGCTGGCGCAGTCGGGCGGCGCCGCCTTGGCGCCCGGCAGGTAAACGGGCGGCGCCGCCTTGGGGGCGCCCCGCGAGTGGAACACAGAGTGGTTGCACGGGTAGGAGAAGGAGCGGGAGGGATGTTGACTTGGCACCCTTTGTTTCCAGCCCACTTTGAACTGGTTGTGAAGAGGAGTTGCTGGTGGGTGGTATGGAGGTGGAGGAGGGGGCAGTGGTGGATGGAAGGCCACGAAAGAGTCCAGTTCTGTAAACATGGTTTCTGCAGTGGGAGTGCTGTTGACGCGACATCGTCCAGACTGTCTCACTGTCAGCAGTGGGCTTTCATCCCCAAATCGCTCATCAGGGAAGAATTTGTGAGGATTCTGCAAAGGTAAGAAACCCGGAATGTAACAAGACAAAATAGGAAGCAATCTAGAAAAATCTCCCAAACTGAACTCTCAGAAACTTGCTAATACTGCAACTGCCTGGCTGTGCTACATACAAGCTCACCAACACTCATGGTGACTACAGCTACCGCACAAAATAGACTGGATTTTTAAAAAGTAAGACAAGCAGCATCAGATTCATGCTAAGTTGACCAACAAATGCATTTGCTTTAGCATGAATGTATAAACAGAAGAGGGATTTTCAGTTTCCCAGTACTGACAAGTACTGTGCAGACCTACAGCATAAGTTACCATTTTTTCTCCTCTCTGTTTTAAGAATAAATAATAATCTAGGTTTCAAGTTATGGTTCTACTGTTCTCATCAACTCTCTCTTCAGCAGTTTTATTTTGTCCCCAAAAATCTCTGTCAGTAAGAGCCTCCTGAACAACAGTGACTCTTGAGAAAACTATTATACATTCACTTAGAGCTTTATAACATCACATACATCAAATGCAACTGGCGTTTGCACCTGAACAGTCCCACAGGCATTTCAAAGCAATTGTGCACCTGCATGTATGCACTGCAAGCCCTCCTACTGCAGGGTAGGGAGGCAGGTCCCCCAGGGTCCTGCACAGCCACTCCTCATACCTGCAGGAGCTCGGCGGCAGCGTCCGAGAGGCCGAACTCGCGCAGCACGCGGATCTGGATCTCGTAGCTGACGGTGGCGCCCTCCCCGCAGTTCAGAGCGTAGGCTCTCTGCACCTGCTCCGTGTGGCGCAGCTCCTGCAGCCTCCTGATCATCTCCTTCACAACCAGGAGACCTGGAACTGCAGGGATGACAGAGATGGGGTGCGGGTAAGAGAGTCCTTCTTTCAACTGTGAGACAGGAAGTTTGATTGCAATGGTTGGATTTGCTCTGAAGGAAAAATCTAACATCAGGCTGCCTTGGCTTTTTCTCCTTTAAGAAGCATTCTGCCAAGAACTGTTCAACTTACACGTGTTCCATGGAGCATCATTAAGCCACATGGGACGACACACATCATACAAATGATAAAAACATACACCGGTTCTCCAGCTTCTGCTAGAATGAGCCACAAATGGGGCTTTCTTTGCAAACCCCTTATGATGCAGGAATTCCATGATTTGAGGTGGGGGCAGGATATCTTAAATAACAACTGAATGTTCCCTGATGAATTGCACAGGCCAAGAATTCATTGATTTTTTTGGCATACTTCATACTTGTAATGCAGTTCAACAATCACAAGACCATAACACCAGCATGTAACTAGAGAAAGAGCATTTTACAAAAGTTACACAAACTGTAAGCCAAAAAAAGCCTGTTAAAATTATGTTGTTTTATGCAGTCATATTGAAATAATTTTTAAAAAACCATTCCAAAAGAAAGTAATGTATAATTTTGGGTATTTATCCTATTGCAAAACTTTCTCCTGCCACTTCTTACTTCTGTTTGATGATGAATTATATTTCTCTGTGGTGTTTCTGTCCTAAGGAAAATGTGCATATAAATAGAGAAGACAAATCCAGATCTCTAAGTGTTTAAGTCCTGGCATCTGATCCTTTACCAGCTTTACAAGTGTTATGTATTACCATGACCAGATGTCTGTAATGAAAACTCATAAAAATTAAGCAGATCATACAGTGAGTGTGAAAGGACATTTGCATTACAGAGAAGCAGAAAACCCAATATCACATAATTACAACTGGTCCCAATTTCACAAAGTTTACATTGGTATGTGAAGGAATATATGCAGTGCAAAATATTCCCCCCCTCAGTGGAGTTCCTGTACTGAGAGGAGAGGGAAGAAACCCTTTCTAACCAGCCTTCAAGGCTTGTAAATAAGTCTTCTATGGTACCCCACACACACTTAAATTCTTCTGAAAAATCATGATTTAACAGCCAGATGTTTAGCTACAGTCAGCATTTTGCTAATACTTAAAGAAGAGGATCTAAGAGAGGTCTGAAGCAGTTCTCCAAACTAGTAGGCATAAAAATTATATAAGGTTTTCATTAAAAAATAATGTCTTCTCAAACTCGGGTTTATTTTGGTTTTTTTTAAATTATTATTTATCAGAAACACATGGAAGAAAGATTATGTATATAAAAAAATACAATCCTCTCATTTGCAGGATTTCTAACTCAGACTGAAACTGGAAAATGTGTGAAGAAGCCCAACCACTTGCAGAACCTGGCCTCAAACAGAGCAGGCTCCAGCTGAACTCATTTTACAGCAGTGCTGCAGGAGGAGCACTAGCACACGCTGCCAGCAGGTTTGTGCAAACCCAGTCCCCAGGCAGTGGGATCTGGCAAGGAGAAGCAGGGACAGAGGGCACAGCCCAGCTGTGAATCCCCCAGGACACGGAGGTGACGCTGCCCAGCTCTCCCCAGCACTGCCCGTGCTCCATCCATGCTTCAGGAGGGGTTCCTGCACAAGACAGAGCTTTACAGCCTTTAACCTCCTCACATTGACTGGGTCCCATCTGCCCATTCTAGCAAAAAGGCATTGGCAAACCAATCCATTCTTTTGCTTAATTACAGGACTAAGCAGAGCAGACAGTTGCCAGGACACAATTCCTGCACTCCAACTACTGGCCAAGCTCAGAGCTCAAATCTGTGTTCAAATCAAAGGACTAGCAATAATTCCTACCTATTAAATTGTCCAGAACCAAGATGCAGGGGAGTTTCAGATTGGTCAAGATGTCTCATGCTTGTAAATAGAGCCAGATTTTTTAGGAACATGAGAACACTGAAGACCTCTGAGTTGCCTTTCTCAACTTCTTTGGAAATGAAGATGGAGCAAGGTGTTATCAAAGCCCTATCTAATAAGAAATACTTTATATTCAATTAATGGAAAGTATATTTACACTTTTCTGGGGAGGAAAGTCCAAGTAAACTGCTGAGAGCTCCAAATTACTAAACAAACAATTGGTACTTTTATCAAATTTTTCAAACAGAAGTTTTCAGAAGCTCCTTTTCAGCTTTATCAAGCTTCTTCCCAGAAGCAAACAGATCAAAACCATTTTACAAATTTTCCTAGAAATCTTATAACTAAACAGTGTTTCAAATCTTCCTAATACTTCAAATTAAATTCTCTTGCAGCAATTTCAATCCATTACTTTTGTCCTGGCTCTAACATCTGTAAGAATAGCTTATCTACCTCCTTTCAATGTAGTTGACTGAGGAGAGACATAATTGATACACAAAGAGCTTATAAAATGGGGAATGCCATAGGCACAGTGATTTCCACTTCCTTCACTGAAATAAAACTTAATCTTGGTCATTTAGCTATCTAATCCTGCACTCTAAAACATCAACTGACCCTTCCAACTTGTCATCAGTTGCAAGTTTTGCCAGTGTTTTCTCTATGCACACTGAGTATTAATGGGACAGGGGAAAGGCAGGAAAAGCTAAATGCTTTAGGAACTCCACTAGATACATTCTTCTAGTCTGACACAAAAAGATAATATCCATAAATGACAAAATATATTTAGTATGTATTTTCCTAGCTTGCCTGTAGGGAATGTCACACCAATCATCCTGAAGTCAAGAGAGGACATATTTATTTGAGCCTATAAAAATGTACTCTGACACATTTTTCCACAAGGAATTAAGCTGGTTTGGCTTCAAAGCTAAAGTAGATTTGGTAAACTGAAGTAAATGTGTTTTGAGTGCCCACTTCCAGTACTTTTTTGGCATACTGAGTTCAGCTGATTTCAAGTTATGTTCTCTAGCTTTTGATTTTTTAAAGAAATTTTCCAGACTCACAGATCTTACCTACAGCAGACAATCAGTTTGCAGATAACTGAGAACCCTGTAGAAAATTCTGAGAATAGAGAGCCAGGCTCCAGCAGGTGTTCTACTGCGTTTAACCAGTCCAAGGGTTTTGCTCTCTAATTAGTTACTGCCCTCCAAAACCAGTTAAGGTCTTTAGGACAGACCAAAGCAAAAGGAGTGTTCCTGGTGCAGAATCACTCTCTGAGGAAATGATGCTGTTCAATAAGGTGACACTCACTGCCCCCAGGCCCAAGCACGCACACAGGCAGGGGAAGCTGTCAGCAGCTCACCTGGGATCTCGTTGGCTATAACTGAGGGAGGGCTGCTCTGGTTGGTGCTGACTTGCTGGTGGGTGATGAGGTGGCAGCACTGGGGCACGGCGTTGTTCACCATGTACAGCGTGTCGGGCACGTTGGACATCCGCACCATGCGCAGGCGCACGAGGTCGGTCTGCTCCACCATCATCTCATCCAGCACCGACTGCAACGACAGCCCAGGCTCTCATCAGGGCACTGCCACAGCCCTGCCACTGCTGCAAGCACAGCCCAGCCATGCCTACAGCACAGTAACTGCCAGCTCACAAACAACCTCTGGCTTTTCAGCAGCATTTTCTATGCAGTTTTCCAGCTGTGATCATAGCTGAGTTTCAGAGCTACGAGCAGGTGGGAGAATGGTTTGGGAAGGATGCTTTGTTTGTTTTAACCTGTCAGATTCTCAAGGCCAGACCCCCTCTGGACTTAAAACAATTACTGCCTATGAGTCTCAATTTTCTGTGCCACTGAGCAGAAGGCACTAGCCTGAAAATGAAACATGTTTTCCTCAGATATCTTAAAGAATAGAAAAGGATTTATGCCTAGCCTTTGAAGCTTCTTAATTAAGATCAAACAAATTTATTTCAAAAAAAGGGAGACTAGCAGGGGAGTGAAAAAAACAAAATCAAATATCACTCATTTGCATTTTTTTCATTTTACAATAATTAAACTATCTATAGGAGCAGTAAAGTTACCAGAGACTACGTATGAGTCCTCTCCGTACGGTTAAAAAGCTTTAAAATGCTTTAAAAAATATTACACAGTATAATATGAAACCAGTACTAACAAGTAGGAATTCTGACAGGGGTATGGAGGTTGCTAGAATGCAGTTTTTACTTTGGATAAATACTAAAGCATGTTCACTGCATACACCTGAAAAGTAAGAGTCAGCTTTCACCATGTTTTTGTTGGTTTTAGCAATCCAAGACACAACGAGAACATTTTAACCAGCTAGTCTTCCTTTGCTGTTTTAGTGCCACCTCGCACTCCCTAAATGCTGCGCCCAAAATGCAAAATAGTTTTATTTCTTCCCTTTCCTTACAGAGGACATCAACAACATTTTATGCCTTTAGAAAACATTTTCTCTCCTAGGCACAGGGCAAAAGCTCCAAACTGACCAGAGCAGCTGTCAGAGTCTGCAGGTGATGTGAGTGTACACAGCTTTGCCTAACCCTCATTCTGCTGCCACCTGCACTGCTGGGACTCACAAGCTCTCAAGTCACAGCTGCCTGAAGAGGTGGCATTGGTCAGTGACACAAAAGGCTCCCATTCTGTCAAACAGAACGTGGCACATTCCTGCCCCACACAGCACCATCTCCACCCTGCCACAAACGCCACCACCAGAGATGCGACAGGACTTTGGCATGACAGTGCTCATGCAAGAAATGAAACAGGGAAGCGACTGCCTGAGAGGGAAACAAAGGACTTCATTCAACTTGGACACAGGATATTTATTCCATTTTGCGGAGGATCACAAGATTTTGGGTATGTTCTGATTCAAACAAGAAGATGAAACATCAGTCCTCTGCTGAGTGGAACAGCAGTTCCCCAGCCAGCTCTGGTGGGAGCTGGGGAGCCTGAA
The DNA here is from genome assembly GCF_903797595.1 of Erithacus rubecula. NCBI lineage: Eukaryota > Metazoa > Chordata > Aves > Passeriformes > Muscicapidae > Erithacus > Erithacus rubecula. Next base: position 45,664,602 of record NC_136688.1, read on the forward strand.
AGAGCTGGCACCAGGGTTGCTGACTAGCTGCAGACTGGGACTCCCAGGCTCTCACCTTGCCATCCGCCTGCCAGGAGGGCTGCCGAGGAGCTGGGCCGGCAAACTGGCTGGAAACCAGGGAGGTTTCCCTCAGAACGCTGCTTTGTTTCCGGTGGAATTTCATCAAGATCTGTCTTGCAAACATTTCAATTTCGACAAAAAAAAATTTTGTTGAAATTTTTCTGACCAGTTCTAGAGACTTGAGCCTGGTGATCAATCTTGTAAGTCTTGTTAAACTGAAAATGTTAGTATTTTAGGCCAGTACATGTAAAGAGACACAAAACATCCCAAAATCTTTCCCTGTTTACAGAACCCCCTGGTGACTCCAATGTGAGAACAGTCAAGTGTTGCTGATATTACCTTAGCCTCCTCCACATACGGTGAGAACAGTCTTGGCCGCACATATATCCCAGCATTTTTTTGCCGCAGCCAGGCATTTGACTTTCCACCTTCTGATGTTGGTAGCATGTCTGAAGGAGGAGTACTAATCAGGCCTCTCTTCATCTTTAAGAATCAAGAAAGAGTTTTAAGGGTTTTTAAATATTAATACGGTAAAAACTTGCAATAAATGTATTTTTTACACTGAATCCTTACACCGCTGATTTTTCTTTACCCTTTTGATAGATTTAAAGAAGGCAAAACCTAACCAGAGTGTTATACATCTATTACTCTCAATGATAACATTATAGAAATTCATCTTTAAAATAAATAAAAACCAACACCCACCAAAGCAAGAAAACTTCACACCTGAACACTGTAACATGTGAAGTACAAAGAACCCAGAGATGGTATTTGCATGAGACTACTGACTTACTGCATCACTCAGTACTTCACTGTTCATGGGTAAGATGTGCTCAATGCGGACAAAAGGTAAAAGTGGAGACAGGATCTCCCTCAGCTCTTCAATATCAAGATCTCTCCTCTTCACACCTCTTTTATTCACACTGTGAGCAGTACCACTGAGTAAATTAGGCTCTGTGGGAAGGAATAAGACATGATAAGTTTTCATCAGAAAGTTTAAAGAGGATAGTGGGAGGTACAGGGCTTACAGAAAGTTATAGAAAAGGAAGGGAAATTCTCATTTTCTATCAGTAGCACTCATCAGCACTGTTCCACAAAACTAACAACTGAACATGGCACTTGCTGCTATGTTGACAGGGTGGTGGATTGGTCAAAGGTTGGACTCCATGATCCTGGAGGTATTTTCCAACCTAAAGGATTCTATGATTCTACCTCACACCTGAAAATCTTACATGAAGCATCCATGAGACAGGTTCAGTTTATACCAGCCCAGCTCATTGGCACAGCTGCCAGTTTCAAAGTGTAAGCCAGGCAGAAAATACAAACATAGCATTTATAATAAACATTTGGAAAGCTCTATTAAGAGCTATGCTATGAAAGCAGTTGTACCTTTCTGCTAGCAGTTCCCCCAAGGACTCTTTCCTGTAGCTCCTCTGCCTTTCCCCAGCAATTTTTAGACTTTCTACAAATTAAGGTCTGAAGAGTCCTCAGGGATACATTATTCTAGCTTCTTGTGAAACCACTTCAGTAACACGGTGTCAAGCCCACTCAAATTGCTCTCATGGTCTCAGGATACCTATCTGTACCAGAGGTGGCATCTTTCTGGAGACAGCAAGATGGCCACAGAGCCCACACGTATATTTTAGGTATTGTGCCTATCCTGAATTTGACTGACTAGCTTCCCTTTTTGAGGAAACCTGACAGATATACCCACACTCACATGGTGCACACAGCTCAAGTTTTGGCCACAGCTCACTACATTCTCTAATGCTCTGAGGCATTTTAGTGACACCATCACACATTCAGAGCTGCAATATAAGGAGTGCCACTGAGGAATTTAGATGAAATTACTAGACCAAATCTGGCCCTAATCTGACAGAATTTGGCGTCTATTTCTGCTTTTGTTCATTGTGTTATCTAACGATCCCAGATAAGAGATGTGAGCTGTTTACTTAATGAATTCCAGAGCAAGAAGCTGTGCAGTGATCCCAAAGGAGCAGCTTCTGTCCCAGCCCAAGTCTGTTACTGTTTAACTGGCACCATTATGTTCTAATGTGCTCTAGGACAAACACTTGGAAAATCAATCCTGTTTTGGAAATAGGTAAATATGCACTCAGGACAATAGAAGCACATCCTTGAACTAGCTTTTTGTCATATTTCATAAAACATGTCCATGACAAAGCAGTTGTATTGCAAGCAGTAAAAGTGGATTTCAAAAGCATGGCCAGCCTTCCCAAGACAGCAGTTAGACTGTGACTGCTCTGTTTTCACTCAGGCAGGTTCTTCCCTTTCTGTCCCACTTGTGGCACTGTGTGACTGACACTTTGTAGTGCAGGTGAACTACAGGATCCTTGCATTTGCTATTTGCCACTATAGCAATCATGTGCATCTAGGCTCATAAAAATACATTTACATCTACTTTAGGGAAAACACTGGTACCACTTGTTGGCTGTTTCTCACTATCACAGATTCCTGTTGGAGAGACACTCAAACTCAAGTGAAAGGCTGACACAGTAAACTAAGAGTAAGACTACTGTGAGAAGCCTGCATAACAAGATACTGCAGGGGGATTTTATCGGATTAATTAGCTACAAGAAAATTAATTGAGACAACAGGAAGCAGACTTCAAAATCAGACAGTCATAGAGGTTGAAAGGACCTCTGAAAGTTTGGTACAGTCACAACCAACGGCCTTTTCCCACACCTCCCCTGGTAAGGTACAACACATTGCCTTTCACTGCATCCAGCTGGGATGTGAATACCTCCAAGGATGAAGACCCCACAACTAACCTGGGTAACCTGTGCCAGTGTCTGACCACCTTCTCAATTTCTTGCATTTCAGTTAATGCCTCATTGCCTCTTATCTTCTCCTGGGTGCCAAGTGAAAAGTGTTGTTCTATTTTCTTTGCTTCCTGCCATTAGATATTTATAGACTCTGCTAAGATCCCCTCTAAGCCTTTTCTTCTTCAGGCTAAACAATCCCATCTTCCTCAGAATGCTGTGCTCTCATTTTAGATAACAAAACCTTTAAACAAAGCAAGAGCATTTGCTTTCTTTTGACTATACTATGGACAAAGTAGATTGAATTTTCCTAAGTTACAGGGAACTTAGGGAGTTACAGAAAATAGACTCACAAAATAGAACTGCCATAAATTTTGGTTCATTTGGTTTAGTACTTCATGGTTTAAAGGATCCTCACCTCGATCTGCTATCCTCTTCATCAACTGGTGTTCTCCCCATTTAATCAGATATTTAAGAATATCTTGTTCACTTGCCTGTAGAAAAAGAAAGTCAATAATCTGTATATGCTTAATGTCACATGCACACACACAAAAGAAAAAAACACAGACCTTTCACAGCTCTAAAGAAACACAGCTGTACCTAAGCATGAAGTTTTTGCACTTTATGATCTGCTTTCCAATTTCTCCTAATATTTTAAGCTTTGCTACAGGTATATCACCACCATAATTTCTAGATTCATATTACTTACTGAATCCCTAGGAAGAGGAGGAAGTTTTGTACAGAAGGAAAAAAATTATTTAGTATGAAAACTTACAGTATAAAGTTTTAATTACTAAATTTAATTAAAGGGGACAGTTCTACCTCTGGGTGTTTCAAACTTTTGTTTACCATTGCAAATTCAGCAATATAAGCTCTCGTGGAAGATCAACAGTACTGTTAACTGTAATTTCTGAAGTGTTTCAAGTGAACAAAACTTTTTAAAAAAGACTTTAAATAATCTCTAGCACTTAACTCTCATAAAAAAAGTGAAATTGAGATGAATGTAGTTAAAAAAAAAAATAGTAATCTTTAAGCTATTAAAGGGTGGTCATCATTATACAGATGTGTCCCCTGAAAGCAATAGCTGCAAAAATTCAGAATCTTTCTGTTGGCCAGTACGGTTCTCTCCCCCTAGAAACACACAATCACTGAAGGCAAGTCAGAGGGGAAAAAAAATTCTGCAATACCTGTTAGAGAAGATATTTTTCTCTCTCCATGAAAATAAATTGAGTTTTCCAAGCCATTTCTAGTTGATTAGCTCCCACTGCCCCAAATTAGCATGTGTGCTGTTACAGCAAAACTATTCCCACCATGTAATTTTATAAATCTCTTAAACAGGCAAGGCAAATGTTAGGTTCAGAAATGCTTTGTTTAAAATAATTTGCATTCATTTATAAACTATTATTAGACTTGTAAGCAACAGCATATACCACATTTGGGTTGTGTTACAAGCCAAGAACAAAACTATTTTCTTAATCACCACTTCCATTTCATTTTTTCACATATTACAGAAGGAGTGCTTAGTGCATACAAACTCTCTTCAGCCCACAATTTAAAACCAACTACTCCCAAGCATTTCCAAGCAATGGTACAAGACATCCTGCCTCTAGCAGGACCAGCTGTTCTCTGCACTGCAGGTTACCTGTAAATAGTCAGACTGAATAGCTGTGAGCAGGTGGTCCTTGCTGAGCTCGTAGAAAACCTCTGAAGTCATGACCTGGGTGAACTCCTCACAGAGGAAATGCAGTGCTTGGCGATGCACCCACTTGGAGCCGTAGGGCTGAGAGCTCCACTTCAGAATGGCAATCAAGGTGTCCAGAGAGATGCTCTCAGCAATAATATCTTCACAGCCTACAAAACAAGGGCAGCAACAGTGCTGTTACATAGACCCTTTCACCCTGAAGGAATAATACATGTGGGCAAATCTGTAACAGAAGGGGTTATTTATACCCAGTGAGAGTAAAGATCTGTAGGGTGCCCTACAGGGTAACCTACAGATCAAGGTTATAATTTATGATTCCAATATACATTATTTACTTTCTAAAGGCATATGAAGCATCATGGCTGCTGGCATGCCTGGATAAATAACTGTAAAGCTGGTTCAACACAATCAGAATCCCCTTTGGTTATCTGAATGTGTAACACATTTTAACATTGAGGATTCGAGTCACTATTGTTTGCAGCAGAGTCACACAAACCCATGAACTGTAACAAAGGTGGGATTTTCGCTTGTATCACTTGGGTCATGGAGCCACCTGAGACAGACCACACAGAGGAGAAGAAACACAGGCTACAACAGTGTGGGTACTCGGCTACTTGGTACAGGATGAGGGCAGCAAAGCATCATTTTCTGACTCACAGAGAAGGCAGGAAGCAGTGGATGGCTGCTCCAGGCCACCACGATGGCCTCAGTATCCAGAGGTGCCAGAACAGGGAGCACATCCTCTGACAGGGAAGCAGAAGGGAGGCAGATTTATGGAGTCTGCTACAGCTCCCTCCCTACCCACTGCTTTATTAGGATCTACTCTTTTAGAGGGTACATATCTTCTGAAGGAGAGAGAGTATAGTTAAAACTCCTGAAGGGAAATGGAGCTGATTTGGAAGAAATGAGGGAAGATATACTTTGGGAGGGCTGAAAACATGAGTACCTGGGACTATGGAGTTAAGACAGATGGTACCACCATGTTGATAACTTGAAGTCTCCAATAGTACTTTGCTGATTTCATTTGTACCTCTGGTTTAGCACAAAGATAGCAATTTAAAGAAAAATTTCTCAGAATTATACATTCCAGTCTCAACCCACTACAGCCACAAAATTACAGCTGTGCTTATGCCTGCCTGTAAGAAGTCCTCAGACAGTTGAGAGCTACATGTCTACACAGCAATTTTATTTCTTATACATCACCACTTTTCTCTCAGTTTCAAAGATACCTAAAAACTAAACTTCATTCTTTAGGGATATGTATCGCATTACTGAGCTCTTGAACTAAGCTGAGTAAAAAAGTGTTTAACACAGTAATCTCAATCCTAGTCAAGACAAAGACAGGTCTCCTGATGCTAGATCTTTTTGCACTGGCTGCATACATAGATAAAACACACTAGCAACAAGAGAAAACAAAAGAGAAATCTTACTTTTCTACAAAAGACAGCATACAGAATATACAGCATTCATTCCACTTCCACTTTAACTAATAATGTGAAAGATATGTTTTCAAGGAGTAGGTAGTAACAAGTGAACAAGCTTCTTCTTCAAGTAGGAGGGAATCTGTCAAAGGAGCTACTACTTAGAAGTCACTAAAATGAGAATTTAAACAGGAGGGTTAAGAAGGTAGTAGAGAGCAACAGTTTAATCATGAGACTGGTTATAAATTTACCTGTCCTATTAGACACACATATTTATATCCAATACCATAACAACCACAATGTGGTAACTGTAAGAACAATATTCTATCAATAAAATTTTCTAAGCTTTGCTTTAGCTTTTTTTTCAGGAATATGCCTGAATGTATAGAGATTTAGACTAGTTGATATTTAAGCAAAACCTTCCTCAATAAACAGCTGGATGATATTTTTTTTCACGTCTGATTCACCTGAGAAAAGGAAGACTGAATGCAGTCACTGACAGAAGGGCTACCCAAAGCACACATATTTCTAACCAATGCAGCATTACACTGTGAATCCCCAGACAGACTCTCCATTTGCTTCTCACAAAGGGATGAGTGGTGAGTCATGTTTCAACACAACTGCTTTGTCCTTCACCATTAATGAAATAGTGTGGCACTTCTCAGAGCCACCTATCTCCATGAGGTTACACATTATCATTACCACTACCAGTAAGAACAGATGCCTCATTATAGGTATTGACCTCTAAGCTGCATGGCAAGCACTGGCCTTAAGTGAGCAGTGCACAGGCAGCAAAGATGGGTTGGAGGCACTTGGAACATCACTCCAGTGACCTCCAGTACAGTAAGAGCAGAGAATGAGAACTGCTCTGAAATACACCCCATGGGCTGAGGTACAGGTTAGTCAAACTGCCCCCTCTAGATAGGGGAATTCCCCAGATTCCTAAAGGATGAAGTCTTAAGTCTTAAAGTTCTAGTCAAGAATCTGAGAAACAGTCTTAAACAAACAAACAAGAAACAACCATCCAAAACCCAACTTATCATCAAAACAAGCTCAAAATACTTCGGCATACGTCAGAAACATGAGTAAATGAAGTTTGAAGCTTTCCACTTCAGGATCCATTTTTACCCAAACAGCAAAGGGCTGACATTGCATTTAACTTTGTCATGCGAGTTTCTCAGCTTTCCTTTTGGGGCTCAAGAAAGGAAAATGTTAAATTAGCAACAAACCTGGCACATGAATGAAAGCGGTGACTAGTTGCAATTTGCTTAAGAGAGGAGTTTGACTCCCATGAATAAGAAAACAAATAGTTTGAAACCATTATTTAGAGTCATCTGCACTCAGCCTTTCCCTGCTAAATCCTAACACAATTTTTTTCCATGCAATTATTCTGCTTGCATGCAAGCTGACTTCAGCAGAAACTGCATTTCCCCTGAACTCTAAACATCACACATAAAGACTGTTCCATTTCAAAGGCAGTAAAGCAAACCACACACTGAAATCAGTCACCAGGAAATTCAAACTACAAGAGCAGAGACTTATCTCAAAATTAATGCCATTCCTAGTATTTCATGTGACATTTATTTTTGAAGTAAAGATGCCTCCCCCCTGAAAAGGCACCAGAAATGCAGTTCCAAAGATCTGAGCAACACCGATTTATAGAAACAGTGCATCAGCTCAGTCTCAATTCTTCTGTCAAGTTCAATTATTGCACAACTCACAATAATAATATAACATTAGGTGAAAGGCTCATTAAGGATGACTAACAAATAAAACAGCCTTTTTCCCAAGTAATTTTAGCAATGGGTCAGAAGTGTGGGATTATTAAAAGTATTTCTTCTGAAGTAAGCATAAGGTAATAATTAAAGTGTTTTCTGAGCTTCTAAATAAATTGGGGCAACCCAATTCTAGCTATGGAAGGAATCCAATTTCCTTTCTTCTTTGGCAGAAGTTTTTTCCTGCTTTAACAATCAGCCACTTGGCAAAAAAAGTAGTCATCTAATAGCCACAATATTGCTCTTCACAGTGGAATAGAACCTTTTTTCATGTGAATACTATTTTTTAATACTCAGGCACCAACAGCCTTCCCAAGATCCATCTCAAGTGTCCCACAGGCTTCTGTGACCATTACTATCCTTCAGAGATTCAACCTGGAAACTACAAAAAGCAAAGATAACTATCATTTTGCACAAATTTTGCTATTCCATGCATTCCTTTTGCTGGATGCCTATAGACCCTGCCTACCATCAAGTCCTGTCTGCTGCTGCAGTTCTCTCTCAAATGCAGTCTCACAGTCCTTCTAGACAGAAATAGCTTGAGCCCATGTTTAGCATTCTAGCTAGTGGCTTGGGATCAGGAGAGCTGACAGACCTACTGGAGACAACTGCCTTAAACAATTAGCAAAAGTGGTATTAAGCAAAGTTTTTACTACCAAACTGTTAGCTTGATATAACTCACTCTGTGGTGAAGACTTTCCCCCTAAACATGTGCACACCAGTGGAGTCAATGAAAAAAAAAGTGGTAAGATTTCATCTTATGGCTAAAGTGGAATCTAGAAGCTATTCAATGTTTTTTAAGCTTGTCACATTAGGAGAGACTATGCTGGCAATCACATTCATAGATTTTGAATTTTTTTGAATGTGGATTTAATACTGCTACCATAGGATCCCTGGCATTTCAGTATTTCTCCTAAGATCAAGAGCACTTTTGATGTCAGGTAGTATCTGCTTCTGGATCAAACACTGTGCTACTGAATATGGCTTTACAATAAAGTTTTAAGTTCTTACACTTACCAAGAGTACACTCAACACCTAAAGGAAAGCAAAAAGTTGGAAATTTAGTTATTTTTTTGTCAGTCTTACTTTAGAAAACTTCTTTGAATCAGGTGACAGAAAAGATTCTCAGGCAAAGCTATTTCATAAGATCCCAGTATCCAAAAGCCTATCACAGCAAAACATTCTGTCCCACCACCTCAGGGGGACTATTCATGACAATGGGCAACAGGGCCAAGATGCAATAAAGGATTCACATATATAATATAGCTGTCCTATAAAACTAACATGTCTGAAGGCAAACTTCCCTGCAACAGCAGGGCAGTACAGTAAGACTGGAAGTGGGGAACATTTTAACAATGGGTAATGAACAGGATTAGGGAACTAATCAGATTTTAGTAACTGTGCTACAGAAGAGCAAGGGTAACTGATATTAAACCCAATCTTTGTGAGTAAGTGTGTTAAAATAAGTGCACCAGTAGAGCTGACAGAGAGCAGCAAGTTAACATGAAGACAGAAAAACTGCAGCAGAGGGCAGAAACAGGCAGACAGAGGACAGAAATGTTCCACTAAGGAATGTGCTCCAATCTCCTGGAGAGGGCTGTAATCCTCACAGCCTCTGTGAAAACCCTGAAGAGTCTCAGTTCTGACAGTAACAACTACCAGAGCACCCCTAAAAGCAGAGTCAATCCTACTAGGTACAAATGTTTCAGTATGATCAGCTCTATTGACCAGATATACTTGCTGATTAGCTCATTTACTTGAATTAGTTCATTCAAAGATCCATTTCAGTTTCTCTTGAAACATGAGTGACAATCCTCAGCTAAAACACATTAGGATGAAGGCAGAAGAAATTCTATATAAAGGTTGTCCTGCTTTACTTGGACAGTCAAGATTCATTGCACATACTCATACATATCACCATCTTCACCATAGGGAAACTATCTATTAAATCACAATAATCAGAAAAAGCACTGTGTTAGGAATGGGAAAATTTCCATGGAAATAGTCAAAGCTGAATCATCTGCTGAAACTGAAGAAAAATTACAACATCTGAATACTTAGAAAGGTCCCTGAAGACAAATCAAATTAAAATCTGTTGAAAATAAACAGCTGATCAGAAGCTTTAAAATACATCAACTTCACTTGACACTCATTTACAAAAACCCAGGCAAATCTGAGTGAAATCGAGAAAAATGAATTGGAAAAAGAGTATCCAGACTTAACAAAGTAAGCCCAAAATATTTTCCAGGAAACCAGGGAAACAAGCATTAGCAAGTTTGCAATTGGCTAGCAGGAGTGATCTGAAACAAAAAACTTTAGCTGAGGGTGTGGAAATCTAGAGAAGAAACTTAAGACATCAGCTACTGTGAAGCCAGCTGATGGGATCAGTCAGTACTTGGGCAGAACTGGACACCTGCTGCACTAAAGTGGAAAAACACTGCCAGTGGTCCAAACAGAGAGATGTCAGGAGAACTGCCTGTCAGTGGCCTCCAACACCTACACAATGCTGTCTCTTCCACATCCCTCTGCAGAACTTCCAGCAGTCTGATGTTTGAGTGACAGCTTCCAGCATACAAGTCTGCTAGCTGTGAAATTAGGGAATGGATGGACACTACTGAAATTAAGATCTCTCATCTACCTCATGTCAAGTATCGTAGTAAGTGAGGACAGGATGCTACAGATGAGTCAGAAACAAGAACAGTGGTCACGACTAAAGCACCTCTCTAAGTCATCTCAGTCACGGGCAGGCATATACTTTTCCCTGACCAAATAAGCTTCCTTTTAATTTTGATTATAAGATTATAACAGAACAGTTCCTCTGTGTCTGCACAGTACCAGTGACCTAAACATGAACTCTGCAAATTAAGTATGAAACTATTAGATTCTGACTCCACTGGCATATACAGATCTACAGAGTGCTTACTGCTTTCTCCTCTAGCTAGGGAATGCAGCACCAATTTGTGAAATCCTAATTAGGTGAAGCTAACATCTAGAATTTCAATATCTGAAAGAGTGCCAAACCTACATTTTCTAGTATTTGATAATTTAATATATTTCAACAGTTGCTGATTTTACTGCATTTCTCCCCTATGTGTAACAACAGCCTCACCCCTGAATCTCACTACTTTTGTGGTCAGAAAGGGATTTACTGTGGAATGAAGAAAATCCCTGAATGCCATTACATTCCTCTACCTTCTCCCTATGACCACCCCCAAAACACTACAGCTCCAGTTCATCCAGAGGGCCACCAAGACCATGCCTGATCTGCTGCACTTGCTGCAGTGCAACTCCTGCTGCTGCCTTTCTTTTTACTCTCTTAGAGGTTGTACTGGGGGAAAACTTCCAGGAAAAAGTAGAGATCTTGTTACCACTGACTCATGGAATATACATTCCAGAGCAGCACTGTTCTGTAGTGCATTACTGAAAAGAATATCAGTTTAGGACCTGCTGATCCAAGTGAGCTCAACTTCAAGCAAGCAGAAACAAACTCAGCACCAAATAAAACAGCAGCTCATTTTTCAGTATTTATTAACATAGAAAATAAAAGCCATCTTCCTATCTATAAGTTTACTTAAGTTTCTCTTGGAAGTTCTTTATCTGTCATGGCTTTTCTGCTTTGCTGTAACTTCATCAGAGCACCTCCAGATCACAGTTATTCCAGTTTAGGTTTCCAATCTGAGGAAAAGAATAGCACCCTGTTCATTTATGAAACAGTGCATAATTATTCAGTGTCTCACTGAGGGTTTCACTCACCATTTAATTCTCTCATTAGTATTCCCCAAGCACATTAAATCCTTTTAGCACTTGTTGTATATATGCATGCAACAAAATTGAGAAACTGCATTACCTCTTTAAATTAAACCAATTTTCCTTTCTGGCTTTCAGCTGATCTACAGAGTTGTTCTCAAGTATTATTAGCTTGTGCATATAATTTAGAAATTAACTTAATATTATAGTTCAACTATAGTAAAACTTCCTGCTCCTTCTGAAACTTTAAATTTCTTTGTGTACTGGAAGGAAACAACAAAAATAAGAAAGATGCAGATAGACAAGAGAGGAGTGCCATGATGTTGATCAAAGTACTGGAGAACTCAGCCCACAAGGAAAGGCTGAAGGAAGTTAGGTCTCTTCTCCTAGAAGGACAGAAGGTTCAGGGGACCTTGTCACAGTATTCCCAGACCTTGAGCTGCTGCAGAGCTAAAGAGAACAGAGGTTCCCTTCTCACAAGAAACCACATGAAGAGAACAAGGGGCAACAAGTATTGGAAGCTGCACTGGAAAACATGTCAACACAAGATGCTTTTGCAATGAGAACAATCACTTCACCAGGACCATCTCCCCAGGGACACAGGATAGTCCCCATCGCTGGCTGTTTTCAATAAGTGATTGGACAGAATGCTGGACAATCTCACCTAGGCTCATTTAGCACTTGGACAGGTTGGATCCTATGATGTTTAGAGGCCCTTTTGTCCTGGGCAGCTCTACAATTGGATGATTCTGAGCCTCAGAACAGCCCAATTACATCCTGTAGCATGTTGCCTCAGACAACACATGCCCTTTGATCTGTGCCAGTTTTATTGCAGTACAATTATTTCAGCTTTCACCACAATCTGAAAATTAGTTTCCTAATGGCAAACTCCACATGAGCTACAGCAGTTCTATTACTTTCTCATATCCTTATCACTCTCGGTTTCATGTAACTATTAGGAGAATCCATTAAAAATATCACCTCTTCCTGCAGTGCTTATACTGCTCTTTCCTGTCCACTCTTTATCAAGTTTCCTATTTTACTTAAAACTACTTTATAGCTTACAATATAAGGTTTCAATCTTGTCAAATTAAATTTGACAGCTAGAAGTTATGGATGTACAGATCTACTGTAAAAAGTTACTTTTGTTAAAAAACAATTAAACTAGTTTAAGAAAATTATGTTGCTGATATACCAGCGAGCTCCATTTTCCCTTTCTCAACTCACAAGTAAAATTCTTATTTCCCATACTGAAGCAATTCCCATACTTCATTATACATCATATGGCCACTAAACAGCTCAAACACCAACAGACAAAACTGCAGGCAAAGCTGCCACCACAAGAAATATCCTTATTTCACTTACCAGTGCTTGAACACCTCACCTAAGATTGCAGTAATTCAGGTCAGGAGATCATACATAACGAAGATTTGAATAATCTTCAAGAATAATATAAGTAGGAAAACTTTCTAAACTCAATGTCTGAAAATACTGATTGATCCTGTCTTCAGTTCTGTTCATAGAGGGGCAGACTTTAAAGACCTAAGACTAGTGCAATTAAGATGTTTAAGTTTTCCTTCCACAACAGCAAGATTGCAGGGTTGGTATCTTTGACATAAACTACAGAAATAGCCATTCAAGTTTACAGCCTCATTAACATACAGACACTTGTTAGGAAGTCTAAATATTTTCTCCTCTCAACAAGGATCTCTGTAGTTTACAACTGGATTTTGGATTACAGAAAAATTACCTAAAAATGGATTACAGAAAGCATTAGAAATATCAAGACCAATTATACATACTTGATAAAATTAACACGCTTCAACAATGATGCACTATACAACTAAATCTCTTGCATGACATTTCTTCTGTCCCTAGAAAACAGATGCATTATTGACAACTTACAGATGAAAAACAGATGGAAAACAAATTCCATCTCTAAGGAACTGTCAGCCATTGACAGTTAACAATAAGCATCTCTACAGTGCAAAACTGCTAAAACTTGTTCTGATAAGGTCATATATTCTACAGCAAGGACAGTATTACATACCTTGTGCAAGCATGTTAAACTCCAAGAACAGTGCTATGTGATAAAGCTCCATAGCTTCTTCAGCCCTAGTCATATTCAGTTTTCCTGCTACAAGAGCCTGAACTTCACTTAAACTGCCCACTGAAGGACTGGAGTGCAAAACGGAGAGGTCCACCACATCTGTATACATACAGTTCAAAATGACCTTAGCATATTTTTTTGGTATGATAGATTCATCCAATATAATTCTAGTTGGAGTCCGTAGAGTTCGGTCTGTGATTTCTTCACCAGTTCGTATCCTCCTCTGCAGCAAGTGACGGAAAAAGGGAGATCGGGACGAAATAATCGCTTTGTGAGCTCTGAGCTCTTCATCTAGACAGTTCTGATTTCCACCAAAAGTTTCAACTAGGTCAGAGTTGGATGAAAAGCTAAGAACCACATCGTAGTAGCACATATAATCAAACAGTGCGCGCATGTCAACATCTAAGGAATTTGGTGTTCCAAATTCTTCACTAAGCTGCACGAGAATATCGACATTCTGGAATCTCGAATCCTCCATTCCAAACTCGCCCGTATAAAGGTAGTGTAACAAAGCAGAAAACATAGGCATATCTATGCCAGCTGTGTTAATATCCATTATTATTTCTGCCCCATACTCTGGTGAGGAAGAAAGCAGCGTCTTAAAAAAGGGACATCTTGCCGCCAATATCGCACGATGCACAGGAAAACAAGTTTCTTGAAATATTAAGTCTACATCAGTACAGTATTTGTATTGATAAAGTTCAGCCATGTCTTTTTGTAGCGTCCTGGCTTCTGGTCTTGCCAAATTAGCTTGTAGATAAAGTTCCTTTAAGGCTGATGTTCCTTCGTATTCCTCTACTAATGCATTAACATCTCTGACATCCCAGCCTGAGAGGAGCTCACGCATCTGCTTGGCATGGTCAGCAGACCGGCTCGATTTCCGACGCTTAATGAATTTCTTCTTGAGGGTGGCAAGGCCAGAGGTTTTCTTTTTCTTGTCTTGAGGTTTCTCATGGCCATGGTCAAGGCTATACAGCTTTGATTCACAGCCAAAACCTTGATGAGAGTAGGATGATGTCCCTAAAGGCAAAAAAAAAAAGGAAAATTGAACACATTTATTCTTTAAATTTAACAGGAAGGTCCATAACATCTAAATACTCCATCAATTATTCTGCAAGTTATCACATCAGATAATCTGACAACTGAAAACCTGACTGAAGCCTTTCCTGGCCATTAAGAACAAAGCCTTTTATTTGCATCTACAAAGTTTATAGTTTTCTGGTTTCAGGATTTTTTGGGGTTTTTTTTAATTTGTTTTGTTTGGTTGGGCTTCTTAAAAATATATTCAATTTTAAGTATCAAGCAGTGCCAGCTGATACAGCTCTATAACATACTGTACTCTTACCTAAGCAGGAAGAGAATACTGCAGTTGTAATATTAAAGTGTAATTGTATTAACTTTTTCTAAGCCTAATATCTCAGTGAAATACTAGCAATCTCTCCTTCAAAGTGTTTCCAAATTCTGTTCTAGCATTAAGTGCCATTAAAACAACAGATGCATACCTGGCATCAGACAATTAGTCAGAAGAAAAAAAAAAAGAGAACACAGTACCAAAACACTCAGGCATTATTTTCAGAGCAAATTTAGCAAGAAAAGTAAAGATCCTATCATCTGAAAATCAAATAATGCCAAACACAAAATGGGCTCCTTTCCACAAAACTACAAATACTGATTTGTGCATACACACCATCAAAAAGCTTATGGAGAATGGGAGTTTTACTGCATTATTAAAGATTTCTTTTGAACAGAGCATTATACAATTTAAGTATGCATATAATTATTTTCCTTCTCAAAAATAATTTATAGGGAAATTATATTATGAACTAATAATTCAGCCATTCAGTGAGAATAAAAGCAATTAGAATCTGCATTTCTACAAGTAATGGAAAACCAAAGTAGTATG
Organism: Erithacus rubecula; assembly: GCF_903797595.1. Classification (NCBI taxonomy): domain Eukaryota; kingdom Metazoa; phylum Chordata; class Aves; order Passeriformes; family Muscicapidae; genus Erithacus; species Erithacus rubecula. Next base: position 45,680,100 of record NC_136688.1, read on the forward strand.
TCAAAAAAAAAGAGGAGTTAAAAAAATATGGCTTTAATGTGAGAGTCATGCTTAAGGGTTATTTTCTAATTTAAGTTTATTTACAGAGCTTTCACTCTAAGCCAGATGGTGAAGAATTTCAGACCTGACAAGAAACAAGAAAGTACACAAACCCAACTCTCACTTCTGGATCAAAGAAGAATGAGAAGAAAACATTTGCAAATGCTACACAGATCTTGTTCCATCACTGCAATCTCACAGCTCCACCTCTTTCAGGCAGATTCACTGTGATGCTGTTTTGTGACATTTCAACAATGATGTTATGGGCCAGTCTGACAAAACACAGGGCATTTAGTCACCATGTGATTTCAAGTATTTCTTGAATTTGAAAGACAGAGGAGCAATTCAAAGCTGTATCTGAAACTAAGGCAGCTGTAGCAATCTAACTGCTTTGTAATTTTTTTTTTGTTTAGGCCTCAATAACTAAGTAAACTTACACTGTGGCTTTTATGTCAAGCTAATTAAAACTCCCACAAATCACTCAATGAAGAGGATTTATGATTCTTCTATTAATAAAAACTTTGAGAAGGAAATTTGCTTTATTTGAGCAAAGACATCTAACAATCATTTTATCCAAGTTTAAAATTTGCTTGATCGGGCAACATGTTATTAATCATATTGAAACTTCAAAAAGTGAAAAGAATATAAATTTAAATGAAAATAATAGGAGTAAGACAAGACAACTTCAATAATGAGGTTGTTCTGCAAAATCCACCATAAAAATTCCTTCCACATGCTATACTAGATATGACTAGATTTCAGCCTCCTGCTGATAAAGACAAGCATAGAGTTTCTGCTTTGCTTAAGGAGGTACATTTCACAATAAAAGTATAATTACACTTTGGTCACTCTATAGTGAGAGATCGTGTTTCCAGAGAACATGCCAGCTCATTTCTATTTGAAGTACACCGGATTCTAATGGCAAATTTGAGTGCAGAACATTCTCTAACATTCCACTAAAGAAACTAGGACAGTCTCAATTTCTTTCTTCCCTGAAGGCTGCTGTAAGGTATTACTTGCACATGAATCACCACAAAATGCTAAAACGCCATTCAAACCTTTGTGGACCCTGAGCAACTCACAAGATTTAACTTTGGACTGCAAACAGTGCTATTAACCCTTACAAACAGATACAGCACTGCTGCAAAAGCACCACCACATAACTGCTTTTTGTAAGAAATAAGAGATGCACCATCATAACCTCTCTGGGTTCACAACAGCTGGAAGCTCTATATCCCTCAAAGAAAGAATCTGGAGGAGAACACTTTTGGGCTACCTGTATTCCTTCATAAAGCAGCAGCATTAAAAGTAGGAAAAAGTAAATTATTCCCCAGCACAATACTAGAAGGCACCAATCTATTAAATGCTGTTCAAAAGCAATTGCTACTTCATGCCCCTAGACCATACCCAGCTTGGGACAGACAAATATTTACAGAAACAGATGACTGCCAAGGGGAGCTGCTTGGGAACTTGACAATGAAAAATGGGATCTGTTTAGTCTTTTGCATGCCCACACATTTTAATATCCAATTATAGAGTTCTATTTTAAAAAAAGCAAACATCTTGAACAGATGTACCACCCTAGGAAATGGTGTAAAATCCTCCTCCTGAATACTGCAGACAAAACAGCAAGAAGAGGACTAGTTAAGCTATAAAAGTATTGTTTTCCAATAAGCACACTACACTATTTTTACTGATTTATCTCCTCTTCATAAACTGTAAGCAAACTAGGATAAAGTCAACTAAAAAAAGGAGATAATGCTATGAAACTACTGTGCTTTGCCATATCAGTTATCAGATTTCAGCATTCATCCTACATTTAGCATGAAACATGGTGCAGTGCTTTAATGGTAAAGCAGCATATTTAAAACAATCCCACAGGCCTAATTCCAGTTTCCAGGAATAAGGCAACTAATACATATTATGTAGCTATTGTAACTCTTATTTCCCAGTTCTGCTTTAGGGCAGTAAATAGATTTAATGCCTTCTACATATAAAAACCCACAATACAATAAAAATAAAGAGACACCCCCTCCCCCCCAACAAATGAATTAAACACCCAAACCCCAAGCATGTAAAAGCTGATAAAACATTAAAACATTATTATTCTGGCAATTGATGAAAACCTCAGCTATCAATTTTAGAATATACCTATCTTCTAGTGAGACTGCTACAAAAATCAATCATGGAAATAAAAACTGAAATGAGAAAGAGCCAAATGCCACAAAGTGGGAAGAAGAGATGTACCCATGTGATGTAGATAGCACACTCATGGAACCCCATAATATCAAGATATTGCAACAAGAATTTCACCCAAAACGCTCATGTGCCTTCCCTAAGGTGACAAGCACATTCTCTTAGGCTTTCCTCAAAAAAAGTCCCAGCCACAATTTCCCATAGGTAATGGGGGTCAGTGAATTTATTGTGACATACCACATAATGGGTTTCTATTTTGAGTTTAATAATGAAGAGCATCAACTAAACCTTCCACATATCATGTAGAAAATTTCTTGGGAATTTAATGAAGGCTTTGGAAACCTCTTCAAATCTGCTCAAAAGATGTTTCAGTCTGCAAATCTGCCTGTTTCAAGGTCTCTAAGGGTTTCTCTTCACTCAATATAGTGGCAGATTAAAAAACACCAAGACACGTAAGAAAAACATTTTAGCTTAATTTCAGAAAGCACAGATGCAGACTGGAGCAAATCTTTTACTAGTTAGCTGTGATAAACTGAAAATATATAAACCCTCAAGAGGAGCTTTACAGCATGGATATCCATGATGTTAGGACTAAAAGTTCTTCCTTGACATACTGTGACAGCACACACATCCTTAAATGTAACATTTTGTGGTCTGTCCTCAAATGAGACCTCAGAGTGAGGAATGCCATGAAAGCTGAGAAAAAAGAGAAAATGTACCAAGTAAGCCTATTTTTCCTTTGCTAAGTATATCACTCTGCTTTCAGTGGTGATTAAAAAGAGAAGTAACACTGAATATCAATAACTACTTATGCAGTGTTGCAAGCTGAGGCATAAAGGAGAAAAGCATTTATAAACTATTGATGTTATTTACTGCTAAGATCATTCTTCAGGCTGTCAGGGTTGTTTTTGTTTTTTTTCCTCAGAGACTGCCTTCTTTCAGATTCATAACATAGCTGTTTATTATTTATAGTGTGACAGTACTTAGATCTACACTGAGGTCTCTTTGTACTAGACTGAAAAACACAAAAAAGGTAATGCCTGCCCCAGTTATGACTAGGATGAGAAAATACTTTTTAAGGGCACTTCAGCACATGTCCCAGCTAAGCAAGGTCCTGGCTTGTAAATAATACTGTTAGGACACTAAGTACCCCCATTCCCCATTTATAGAAACAGGAAAAGGAAGAGAAGCAGTTTTCAAGCCAGAGTGTTACTTTAACAAGTTTATTACCAGAGATAACCCTTCTAGCAGTAAGGTAATTCACTTAGACACAATGTCAATACTGCAATGAATGCTGACAATCAAGGGTTTTACATGCTCTGACACAGTTTGACAGAAATTCTGAGGAAGAGCAGGAAACAGCATAAGTATTAACAGAAAGCAATTGCTCTTGAACTGGGAAAACTAGCATGCATAGTTTAATTATAAAAACTCCACTTATTTTATTTAAATAGCCTGGCAACTGTGTACTGGCAAAAGGTAGATCAACTCATTGCATACATAGGCCAAACAGATGGACAGTCCCAAATTTCATGCACGATTGAGCTTGAATGGATTCAAACTGGTGACCTAGAAAAATACAAGCTCTCCATAACATTTCTGCAAGCAAATCAAATCCAGTGCATATCATTTACCCAAGTGACAAGATAAGTGAAAAGAGTTACCTATGAATGTCTGTTGTGCCTGTGAATTTCCCCCTACCCTTGGGGAACACGAGTGAGGGTAGTTAGATGCATTAGCACCCATTTTCTTCAGTCACTCAGGCATTCCGCCTGCTGGCTCTTCAATGTATAATCCCATAATCCTTTACAAATCTTCAATCCCAGGTCCAGCGTTCTGTTCCTCCATTTCTGAAGAACAAAAACACCAATAAGGTACTTCATTATTTGTCACTAAATGTTAAGTCATTTAGAAAAAATAATCTCAGCTTCCAGCACATAGTTATTTTCATAAAACAAAAGCTAAAATACTTTCAAGATAGCCTTTTATTTGAATGATTCAACCAAGATCAGAAATACTTTTTTTCCCCCCACAATAACCTGCAATTTTCTAAACCATTCACAAATCATATGATAAATTGCAACATGGAACAGGATGACTATCAAACTTTTAGCTAAGAAATTTTAAAGGAGAACTTTGTCTAGACTAGGTGTTGTCCTTTGACTATACCAAGAAAGACTTTCATACCTGTTTGTATCATTCCCACACAGTTAAAAGAATCCCAAACTGAATTATGCTGATTGAGAAAGCTAAATAAGCCAGTCCCATTGGAGATTATACCTTCATTGCTGATTTAAGCTGCATTTTTATTAATAACATTTACATAGTTCTCATTCAGTACTGCTTCTCAAATTGAGACTTGAAAAGACCTACAAAGTACATCTAAAATAGTGAAAATAAGGCATTTAAGGATTCATTAAATGTTTTTTCTTTTGGCATTTGAAAACATCTTAGAAACCAGTTCTGAGGTAATTTGAACCAGGATTTATTGCTAACGTACAACAAAGACATTCTAATTTATTCCAATATTAGCAGCGTTAAAATATTAATACTGAAAAATTCAAGTTATCACAAGAAGAACTGCTACTCTCAACGGAACACTTGTGCCCCCTTCCAAAATACAAACATGAAGATAAAGAGTGATACAAAGCTAAAATCTATACTAAGAATGTTTCAGATTCCCTTGAATATTGTGAACACAAATAGATTTGTTACATGCTTATGATTTTTTTTTTTACTTTCTTGGTAGTCTTTGGCATGTTAAATTGGCCAAGAAAGTGACATGCAAGTGCATGTTTCAAGGAAATGTGCAGTGCAGCTCCTGGGGAGCAGAGAGTGAGAGACAGGCCAGGAAGGAAAAGGCTGCAATTTACTGTAGGCACAGAGGTGAGGGGAACAAGTGCTCCAGGATTTGAGGAGGAAGAGTAGGGAAGGGTTTGAAAACCTGGCTTTACAGACATGGTCATCAGGCAGAATTGCTGCTCTGGCGTGTGCATATTCCAGGGTGCATATTCACACAGCTGCAGCCTGCTGAGCACTAGTGGAATTCTGCTAGGGCAGGAGACAGCTACAAAACCACCACAGCAGCTTTCAAGCCAACCTGAGCCAACCCACAGGCTTGTAAATGAGAAAAGGGAGCTCCCATGCCTGCCTTCCCCAGTGAGAGAGCCAGGTCATCTCAACTGCATCCAATCCTGAACTTGTCTCCAGATTCAGCTTGCTACACACCAGGAAACAAAGCTAAAAGCCATGAACAGAAGCCTGCTCCGGATGAAGATAGAACCAGAGCCCACGCAAAACAGGCAACATCACACCAGAGAATGCCAGCAAACCTTCTCAGCAAACACAAGCTGTTGGATCAGCTCACTCTTAGCCATTAGCATGCACTCATTCTCTCCCATGTGAAGAAATAAGCTATTCAAAGATTACTCAATCCATATGGTGCGGATCTCTACTTCATTTAAGAAAAACTTCACCGACTTAAGAAAACACTGGGAAAAGAAATTCATTAAAACAGTGACACTCCAAGTGATTTCTGTATGCACCAAGAATATGTTGCTTAAATGTGGTGTAAATTTCTAGATGGAATTAGTTACACCCAGGACAAACCTTATGAAGATAAGGTTAAAATTAATTCAGTTAAAATGCTAACTTGCTCACAGGTAAAAGCTATAGCCTGAGTAGATATCCCAACAATTTCCATTTTTCTCACCTAAAATTGGACTTAGTTCATTTGGACTTGAGTCCTGGAATAATGCCATTGTTATTCCACTTTTCTGCATTTGGCTGCAGTGTGGTAACTTGTCTATTAGATGTCTAAAAGAGTTTTCAGTTCTTCCTGATACAGGAAAGAGCCCAGGAGCTAAGTAAAAGAGGGAAGAAAAAAAATGTTTGGCCTTTTTTTTAATAGGTAAGTTCTCAATATATAGAACCAAGTCCCACGTTTGAGGTTAATACCTCCCACCTCCTTCCACTTGGGAATAAATACATGCCAAAAGATGGAAGGAATATATGGAACAGCTCAATACCATTACCAGTCAATGCTTGAATTTGCAAACCAGGATTTAAATAAACTCAAAAAGTAACATCATAAAAGATTCCTAAAATACACAAGAGATAAAACTATTTTATTTGAAGGCTTACCACAATAACATTGTTACACATTAAGCCCCAGTGAGTATCCTGCAGAACAAACTCATTAAATTTAGAATATGTAACTTCCACACACTGCTAAGCCATGTGTGTGCAGGCTGACTTCTTAAGAGTATTTGGCATCTTGATTTTAAATGCTATGTAGTTCATAAAGCATAGCTTTAGTTCCACTACTGTTCTTAACCTCATGTATCAACTGAAAGTACATTCTTTTATTTTTTAATATGGCACTAAATGTTACAAGCCAATATTATATAACCCATGTTGCATTTCCCAAACAATTCTGCTACCATCAGTGATGAACTCTGTCCTGGAAGAAGCCCTGCCTTCCTCTCTTCATTCTCATAACCACTTTTCCTACCTTGTTTGTTCTGTCCCAACTGTTTTGTAAACCAGAGAAATTGACCCACATTAGAGCCAACCTAAACAAAAAGTTGAAACAGTATGAGTCACCCAATTTGTTTGTTACAGCATCACACGAATATGTGCACAACTCCATCTTCTGACAGCAAAGTGCACTTGAACCACTCTTGGATTCAGATGCCATTTTTTGTTTGTTTTGCTGTTGTCCACTCCAGCCTCTGTACTAAACACAGCCTACACGAACAGCAGTTAGTCTAGCACATAACTAGCTGAGTCTAGTCAATATAACTCAGCTTCCACAAAAATGCCAATTCAAGAATGCAGCTTCTCCACAGTGAAAGGCACTTGTAAAAGGAAAGGAATGTACAAATGAAGGAAAAAACCTCCAAATCACAAACACTTAGATCTTTAGCTGCAAAAGGAAAGAAGGATTTAATCTTTTCTTCCAGAAGTTATCCTGCATACCGAAAGTTCCCTTATTTCAGCTTATCTGAAGAATTTTTTAACTGTGTTTTAGCCACAGAATACAGCCATAGAATTTTGTTTGTTTTAAAAATTACCATCAGGTGACCTTTTCCTTTCTTTTTTATTAAAAGTCTGCATACATCCTCGCAAGCATTACCAAAATGAAACTAAATTCAACATCTGCTGACCAAATGAACCAGTTTATTGAGTAGTGATACACACACAGATGTGTTACCAACATTCACACATACACAGGAAAAGTGTTAAACTATGTCAAAGCTTGTTTAAAAAAGCCTGTACTGCAGAAAAAGTACATGGAATTATGTGAAATAAGGAAGTTAATAGAAATCAAAACTACCACTCCAAATCCTACAAAACAGCACAAAAGTGACTTTCAGATTATACTGATATACAGAATAAAATTTAAAATAAGTACAAATCTGGTTAAAGGTTTCAGTACCTGAAATAAGTTTCTCAGTCTTCCCAATATTTGTCACACTGAACCTAAATCCTAAGAACCTAGATGACATGCATCTGAGGTATCTGGGCTGACAGCCAGATATTCCTGGACTGAGAATTTTGATTTAGCAAAAACTCTCTGTACAGAATGGACTTTGGTTAATAGTGACACTTGTTTATATCATCACTCAACACAAACGTTTCATAAAATTTCCTGTAAATCACTGGGATTCAATTAATAAAAAGGGCAAGGTAGGGAGTGCTACAACAGGTTTTACAACCGTTTTATTTTTCCTCAGTAAAATTTTAAGAACTTTTGCAGTTGCTGCCATAGGATTATGCAATAGCATAATACTAAAACCAAAGTAGGAAATTATATCAAGTACATGCACATACCTGTACCAACACAGTATTTCAGGTTTCCATTTTACCTAACATGTTTTAAATTTACTAGGAGTAAATAACAACCCAGGCATCATAAGAATAACTTACTCATGTTTGCTTAGGTTTTTATCCAGACCAAAAGTGCTATGCTATTTTGCCCAAACAGTTCATTTCAAGTAACAAGCACAACTTTACTGCAAGATGAGATGACAAGATCCAGCAGTAAAAAGCACCAACCCCAGTAAGAAAACATATCAACTAAACTTCAGCAAGGACAAACTTATTTCCATAGAAGCTAGGCAGATCAATAACTGAAACAGAAAGAACTCATGCTAATGGACTACAGCAATCATGCCCAAAATATATCCCACCAGCTTTACTTAACATCATGAATGTGCCTCAGGAGGAACAGTGGTCTAGTGACCAACAGAGAGATCTGAGCCATCACAAAGTGATTCAAGAACAATCCCATGCTCACAAGAACAGAAGGAAGTTCCCATCCACAGAGAAGTTTTCAGAGCTAGCCCTGGCCACGTTGGTTATAATCCAGTACAATGCTGGAATTACAAGTCAACACCATCCAAAGGCACAAGCTCTTAAAAACAAACTTGCTTGTGCCTGGAGTTCCAGCTGCTTGTTCAGATGTACATGGAATACCTACCTCCTTTTCTTACTGTGCTACTGGAAGGTGCTTCTCCAAGTAAGAGGAGTTGACAAGGACTAAGTGCTACCTGTCCTGACCTTCCTCTTCGTTCCATGGATGAGACACTCAGAGGTACAGGCACACTCTCAGATTTTATGAGGTAGAGTCTCCAATCTGAGAAGCATACACACTAAGAACTGAATGCATATGGGACAGTGTACCTGAAAGGAACTGTGCAACTGGCAAGTGATTCTCTGTTCAAAGGAAACAACTGAAATTTGAAGGCTCAGCTGATTATGCCTGACACACATGCAAATCCAGGCAAAGCCTATTTCGACTCTTTTTTATAATCCAGTCATGCAATCAACCTTTATTCAAAATTAACTGGATGATACAATAGTAAGATGCAACTGAAACAGCTGAAAGGTTGTGGTTTGGATCAGTTCTGTACAAAAATAAGAAATGGATAATATTCCTTATGACATGGGCTAATGAATCTTTGTTATTTTGTTATTCACTGCACTGGAAAGAAAGAATAAAATCCAATAAGCAAAACACGAGAACTTAAGCCACATCAGCAGTTACCAGCTCAAGAGGGTAAGAAAAATCAGATATAACTAGATTACGAAAGTGACTGCATTACTCAGTGCTGTGCTGAGAATCATGTGTTCCAGCTATCACAAAGAACCCTTTCTTATAGTTAAGCATGAAATTTACAGCATTTTCTCTTCCATGAAGTAGCATGCTTCTCCATCAAGATATTCTTTCAAAATGGAGGTGATAAAACCACCACCAATAGTTCTAGCTTTTTATTTCTAGATTTGTTGCATTTTAGTCTGGACTGAGTTTTAGTGGGGAAAACCTATCAACAAAAACCTGTAGTGATTTTCAATGTTTTCTCTGAGGAATCAGAGCGAAAGTTAAAAGAATTATGCTCAAATAGAGCACACAGGTGTATAGTCTTGAAGATTTGCACACTTCAGAAATTGAAAACACTGAGCAGCATTTCAACAATTGTAAAAAACCCACAGAACTTACAGAAAAAAAAAAATCTTTTCAATGCTGTCTTTGAAAACAGCACTCAAAGTAGTATTTCTGGTGATCAAGAAAGCAATTTCAAGTATGATATGAACATGTCACATTGCAGAAGTATATACATAATGTCATTAACAGGGACTGACAGGTCAAATCACTGACAACAGTGTGGAGGCAGGGCACATCAACATATTTATATTCCTCTAAACACAAAAAATTCCAGCAGCTAAAAAATTCAAACACATAAAGCACACTGAGTCTCACTGAATTACAGCAGTAAAATCTTGCATGGAATAAGCTGTTCCTCCCAAGCAACTTAAATGTCTTCATATACTGGCAAATAAATTTTCATCTCTCCACATCAGTGATTCTTCCAGTTGGTTGCAAAAACACACTAATTTACCAGAAGTCTATTCTGATTGATAACATTCATATGAAAGACTTAACTAATGTTCCTGAAGATGAATTCAAAACACTTCTTTCAGTCAAATGAGCAAGAGCTCATTTATGACCCTCTAGGACTCTCTTGAAGTGAAATAACAGCATGTATTCTTCAATAACTCTCCACTTCTTCACAAGTTAACTTGAAAGGAACATTATCTGATTTAGATAAAAAAACATCATTAAATCTACTTTACAGGAAAATCAGAGAAATCCTATTCACCAAATCTTTATCAATATCACTAAGCAGAGTAATTTGGTATGAACATATCCATTTACAGGAAAATGAGGATAATTCATTTTAGCCAATCTAGAATAATTGCAGCATAGTCTGACATACTGTGATAAATTTTGAGTAGTCTAAATGTGTTTCAGAAGGCCTCTTCTGAGCAGAAATTACCCACATGCTTTTTTAAAAAAGAATATTCTTTAGTTTAGATATATAAACACATCAGTTGGCTAAGACAGAAAAAGGAACTTCCAAATTACACAAAAAGTACCTCAGAAAAAGGAACAGACTTTTTAAAATTTTTGTTTTTTAAAAATAGTCTGCTTTTTTTCTTTCCATCTAAGTTCAGGCCAACACTGTGTCTTGTCAGGCAGTGACCTAACTTATGGAGATTTCAGCTACATTCAGCTTCAGATACTGAGGTGAAATACTGGTCTGGTGAGACCACTGCCCTCCTCAGTGTGTTTCCAGATAATAGAGATTATTACAGCAATACCCATGGTCACCTGTTCCTTTCCCCCCTGGAAAAGGCAGAAGTGAAGCAGAAGCAATAGCCTTCCACATAAAGCTCTTCCACCTTTATAGAGCATATGTCATGAGCTTCTTATCACTGTACCTTTTATCTGTCAACAGGATTGCTGCTTCTTCTGGAATAGGGCAAGAAGTCTTTCATCTTTGCAGTCTTCTACCTCCACAGAATTTTATTCTAATTAGTCTAAGAGCACCCCCAAAGATACCAGTTTCACTAAAAAAGGGAATTCCCCCTCTTGCTCAAGCTGTGATCCAGCCACAACACATAATCCTATATTCAATTAGCAAATCTACTAAGACAGGAAAATCTTGGCTCAAACCCTAATCATATGGAAGATCTATACACCCTACAGTTTTCCTCATGCTGGAGTAATTTTCCCTTTTTATCCAGGCCCAATTATTTCACAAAAGCCACTTACTCTGAATGAGGACGTGGGAGCTTCCTGTACACCACAGTGCTTGTAAATTCAGTGCACACTTACATTCACACTGCCTCTGAGAGTCACTGAGTCACTAGCAGGACAATCCCAGACACTGTGCTCTACCTGTGTAAGCAGGCAAGCAGTACTCCATCCTATCTTATGACTTAGTATTTTCAACCCACCTTCAAAAAAGCAACCTTTTGATCACTCAGCTTTAGTTCCCATATTAACTTCCACAGCCTGAGTCATCTCTGGTGATGACACTGCTTGGGGTTTTCACAATAGCTTCAACATGAAAGCAAATGAAAAAGTCTTGGACTCAGACACTGATCAGCCTTTCCATTGGAGTGGCCTCTTTTAATAGACCAGATGAAAAATTACTTCTATCTTAATTTGGCTGCAATCAACTCTTCATCCTGCCAGCCAGTTCTCGTATCAGTAACAACATCTTGTGGTATTTCTGTTGCTTGGAATATCATTCCTCATGACTACAGTGTTTCTATACAGTACTCTTCCTTTATACTCAAGCTTCCAAGATGCTTGGTAACAACACACAGCTTATCTGTTTCCACTGAAACCCCTGCCTATGGCTAAAAAATGCTATTACCAATATTGCCATATATCCAAAACAATTTTCTCTACACTTTAGGCCTTAATACCACTATTCTTTTTTTTCTGTACACCATCCTCTCTGTGGGTCCTTTGTCATCACACAACAGCAACTTCACCCATTCAGCCTCTTCTCTTTGACAAAGCAGTTTTGAAGTATTGGCTAGAATAGTTACTTACACTTTTAACACTAATGGGTACATCTATATACAACAGAAAAACTAGAAGGGGAAACATGAGAAGGTGTGGTAAAGAACTCAAAAGGCAATCTAGTCCAGTCACTTCATTAGACATCAGGAATTTTACTAAAGGAACAGTGATTTTCCTCATTGAAGACATTAAGTCAGAGCCATAAAATTGACTCATTACAGCTACAGTTTGAATACTTTCAACAGCAAGACACAAGCCACGACAAGTCTGGCATCCAACAAAACCACAGTTACAGTCTGGATTCAGAATGCATTACTTGGTGTATACAAATCCAAGTTGGTTCACCTACACTGGTTCCACGCACATTTCCTCAGCACCAGCGCTCACCACAGCTACCAGCTATTAATTAGCTCCATGCACCAGTTTACCAAATGGCTCAAGGAAGCCAGATGATGCCAGAGAAAAGATGATGCCATGTCCTCTGACAGGGAAAAGCTAACTGTGCATGCAGGACTCGGTGCCTGTCAGCTCTTCACAGGTACATCAGGGTGATCTGGTACCACCACTAAAGTCAAACTTCAGGGGAACTGTACTTTTCCTCCACACTCCATCTTTCCAAGGGGTTTTCTTGCTTCCTCTCACACTATATACAGAGATTATATGGCCACAAACTAAGTTATTTCAAATGGCTGATCCATCACCCCACTGCTGGAGAGCAGCAGATAACACACAGGAAGAGGGAACTCCAGTATGTTTGTCTTACAGGCAGCTAAAACTGGAACATGATCTCACAGCTCTCAATATGAAGAGAACAGACTATTCCTATTAGACTGCCTCCCAACTCCACAAAACTACACCCTTGTACTCATCCTTTCTGTTCTTTCTGAGTGACTCTTCAAGTCACTCTGGCCTCACACCAGTGTTGACACTTGTATCTTCCCCGTCTCCTAATATTCACAGTCACTCCCAAGTCTATTCTGTTCACTGCTGCAGAAAAAATAGAAAATCAAATTGTAAAATTGATTGTACATGGTATTTATACAACGATTGACTTATTTGAGACCATGTAAACTGGTTATGCACTGCTGCCTCCCTGAGCAAGGGTGAAATTCCTGGTCAAAACCAAAGAACATTTTCCTTTATTTAGAGGTTTTTAAGACAACCCCCTACAACTAACACAATGATCTTATACCTGTTCTTATAAATCAATTATATCTGTATACACTAAGATTTTAAGAGTTATTTAAAAATCTACACATCTAAAAATGTCTCCTTTGGTTAGACTCTTCTGCATGGTTAATTTAAATTCATTAACTGCAGCAGAAAATTTAAAGAACCATGATTCTGATTTCACCAACTAATCATAATGATTTCACAAACTAACATTTATATCATAACATCTGATGCCAAGAAATCTTTCTATGCTGAAATCTTCAAAGATTTCAGCCATTTTGAAGACAGTAATAAAATACACTAATATTGCAATACTTCCCCTCAAAAGTCCCACCAGTAACTTCAGTTTCAGTAGTTACCTTCATTAATACCCACATTTAGATTTCATAAAAGTGTAGCAAGAACTAAATGCTTACAAGCTTTAAGGAATGTCCTGCACAAAACAACAGGAATTTATTTCAGAAAATATACTTTCTCAACGATAAAAGGAATCAATTAAGGAAGGAAAGGCTTAGTCAGAAAACCAGACTAGTACTTAGCCTACAATTAACTTGGAGCTTTGTTTACATTTTCCCCTTGGCAAGAAAAGGAAGTTATGTCTTCCACATTTCCTGCAACATCTCTCTGCACTCTCAAAGCATTTTTTTGTTCTGTAAAACTTGCATATTCATGCTACAGAACAGTCAAAAAGAGCATCACACATGTTGACATAACGTTGTTTCTGAAAACACACACACCAATCATGTACACATTTAATTTAATTAATTCAGCAATATCTACACATAACTCATGAACACAGACTTTTAAAGGCTGCAGTTAGAAAAGCTTATGGAGTGGTTTTTGTTTAATTATTTGTAAAGGCAAATCTGCCCTTTGAGCAGAGTGTTGATATGTCTTAGCTCTTCCTTCTCTCCCCACAAGATTTGAAGCTTTTCAGATGTCCCAGAATACTAAAAAAAAAAAAAAAAAATAGAAAAACAGATTTTTCAAAGAAATCAAACAAAGCTTTTAGAAGGAAACCAAAAGATTGTTGCATTGCACAAATTACAGAAGTTACTCCATTAAAGAAAACCATTGCTCCTAATGTAATTTTAGACCAATTTTTTTCCATCTTTCTCATGCTCAACTGTCCTCAATACCAAAATTCCTTCACATTCAAAGAAAGGGCAAAATGCAGAGACTTTGCCAGTCTGTGCTCTACTTCTCAAACCTCCTTTGATTCTTCCATTATTTGAAAAATTCATTAATGTACAGATAAAAAAACAATGTCCCTTCCCTTTCTACCTAGATAATCTTTCCCACTCAACTCTCCATTCATGTTGAATGAACAGAATAGTTCTCAGCTAGATCAGTTTTCTGATGAACAAAAATAAAAGGTTCATTTCAATAAGGAAACACATTAATCTTGTATATGTGGAAAAAAGAGCAAGTTCCCTTTCCTTCCAAACACAAAACAAGGATGAAACTCCAGATCCACAAGATTTAAATAAAAGCACCCTCATTGAAGTTGAAGATCATTAGTGCCTAATACAATCAGCTTTGATGCAGCTAACACTCAGTCACAAAATATGGCATTTTCCAAATTAATTCTCCAGCAAAAATAAATTGGTACTAAAAACAGAATTAATGAAGAAGGGAAGAAGGAGAAAGGACAGCAGATGCCCAAGTTAGTGGTGGGGAAATACCTAGATTGGCACAAATCTGTTAATCCAAAGGGGAAACTTAGAGCCAGTAATTAACTGAGAAATTATGCAGTAACAAAATTACCTCAGATCTTCTCAGCAGAGAAATTCAAATGTCTTGAGAAACTTAGAACAAGACAGGACAAATTTTATGCTTTTGGAAAAGCCCTGAGTAGTATGAACAGCTATTTTAGAAAGTTTGTAACATACTGTGCTTCTGATTAACATCATTTTCAGAAGACATGTAATTTAAGCTTTAAAACCAACTTCAAGTAGTAACTGCCCCAGTTATAACATCAAAGACTGTGGTCAAATGCAATTAAAGACAAGCAGCTTTGATGCAGTGCAGAAATACATATAGGAGACACTTTACCAGAGGTTACCAGCTCTTCAGATCCATGCCTAGAACTAGAAATACAATTAGATAGGTCTTATACTGTATGTTAACCTTACTGCGTTAGAAGGGTATTTTGGCATTTCAAGTCCAAATATACATTTCCAGGAGTGCTTAATGGAGGAATAAACCCCATAGAGATTTTATTGACCAAATAAGCAGGAAGTACTTTTTGACCTAAATAATGTACCTTTTAATGTATTTTAAAAAAAGGATGCATCAAATTATTATCTTCAATATTATCTTTGGCTGTACAAAAAACCCTCTAAAAATGACAACTATTTGCCAAGCTAGGATTTGAGAATTTAAAGCAGTAAACACACATTCTTATCCAAAATTTAGATAAGCTAATCACTCATGAAAATAAACTGCAGAGAAGATGGAGCCACTTGATACACTGGGAGTGTAGGGGGGCTGACAAGGACACTGAGTAGCTCCTCATGCTGTCACATGCATCCCTTTGTAGAAATTCTGGTGCTTATATCCAGCTCACCAGTAACAACTATTGCCTCTCAGTACCTACACAGTTTAGATTATTCCTCATTCAGTACCAAGGCCATCACTACACAAAGCTTCCCATCTCCAGCGTGCATTTTGTCAACTCAGCATTCTTATACCTTGCTTGTCTCGGTGGTATAATAAAAAAAAAAAAAATTCAAAGACTTCCTCATTATAGACTGACAAACATATTTTCAACTTAAAATGACATGTATTTCAGAGAACAGCAGTCACTATTAGAATGATTGTGAAGAAATCCATGAACCTATCATCTTATCTACCTGCATGCTAGACATTTTATATACATTTCATTTAATCTCTCAGAATATATGAAATTGAGATGTCCAGTATAGGACGAGGTACAAGACATCAGCCTTTAATATATTCACGTGCTTTGTTAGTCTGGGATTCGTTGGGGTTTTTAAAGGGATAATACAAAATTCCACTGTGTATATGCCTACACTCCTTCCTTCTTCAAGATGAAATCTTCTGGTCATTCAGTTAAGTATCACAAGCAGCTTTAGAGGTTGTTAGCCATTTATGTATTTCAAGACATACATCTGGGTACATGAGAAAAATCTTTAAATACCCCCACATGTAAAAAGAACTTCAGCACAACCTCATCCTATACACTGCAGAATTTAAGTGGATAAGCACTATAATTATCAGAGCAGCAGGAAGGCTTTAAATAAGACATCTTTCTAGACAAAGTAAAAAAAAAAAAAAAATCACCAAATCCACAGCAAACCCAGTTCTAACAGTCTCCCCCACCTTTACATCAAGAATCATCATTTGAAAAAAGCTAAAGCAGAAGATCAAAAGAGATCAAAGAATAAGGGAGCGCCAGTCCACAAAATACTGTCTTGTTGCATTCTGATTGTATTTGTTAAGTTAGAATGCTTTTAATCAGCTCTCAAGCAGCATTTCCAATATTGGGGTCAGGAGAAAAAAAGCATGAAAAGAAACTTTTGTCACTCATTCTGATTATTTTTAAAGCACTTAAAATAACCTACCCATTTACAGAAGTGTTTTATATTCTTCAGTGCAGTACAGAGATCTGAAGTAGCAGATGATAAGCAAAGCAGCACTTCAGTTTCTCACTAATGCACTGTGATCTACTCAGTCACTCAAAAATACTTCAATTTTCATATAAATAGGTATAAAGTTTTACTCATGCTGGATGCCTTCACAAGACACTGGTATTAATGCTTTTTTGTATATGAAACCTTGATTAAAATCTCAGTGGCAGAATATGAGAACAATCTTCTCTCACCCAAACTGCAATGTAAAATACACAGCCAAGCACACACAGATACATTTTGCAGCTCCACTGATCCCACAGAGCTTCTGCAAGTTCTGGGTCACAAAATAATAATCCAAACTAAGGAACCAAGCAGCAGTCACTTATTACATTACTGGTTCCATCAACTCCTTCTAGTTTAGCTATTGTTATCATCAGCAGAATGGTAAAATGTCCTGATAGTTATCAGACTAAGTTTTAACAGATCTTGGACAAGGCTTCCAAATTAGAGGAATCTTAACTAGCTTGATCTCTCTCCAAAACACTTCCCACTAGATAATGACAAAGATCAGAAATGATGAAGAAAAAGAGATTAATCTTAAAAGCTACAAGTTACCATAATGAAATGATCCTGTAAGAAAGAAGAGAGAGTACAAATAAAAAGGCTCTTTAACAATAGGGGAATCACAATAACTGCAGAACTAGAAAGGTACTCTTTAAAAGAGATTTTAAAAAATTAAATTCTATCCTTCACTGTTTACTACAGTGGGTTGGAAACAGGGTACAATAGGAAAGAAAAGCAAGGATGAATACAAAACATCCAGTCTTTTTAATACAGGAATAACTGAACATACAATGATGTTTGAGTGCCATAAAAAATATAAAGTATGAATGACCACTGAATTCAGACAAAATCTGAGGACAAAGATGACACAGGATTTAGAAAACAGTCAGTTATACAGGTAACAGCACACGGTTCAAAAGTTCTAAAAACAAAGTAAGATCACTTAGAAGATACTTCTGAAACACAAAACTGATTTAAGAAGATGTTGCCCAAAACACTATACTTCTACACTTAGTACTGAAAGTTCCTTTTTAATCAGTTTTGACTGCTGTTAAAATTTTTCTTGCATGTTTCAGCACTCAAAAATCTAAATAACCAATTTAAACCCACTGATGATAGAAAATCCCCAACAGGCTGGACATATCTGCAAGGCCACCAGCAGTTAAAGTTCATATTCAGTAGTGTCTGGTGGAAGCTTGCACAACACCTGCACACAATGGAGCAAACAAACCAGATTTAAATTTAACTAAGTACATAGTTAGGTATGTACTTAAATCCAACACAGCAAGCAACCAGCTCCACCCCAATCCCCTTTACCTCCTTGGCCTCAGCTCTCACTGTGAGAGCAAACTGACTTTGCACAGCAATGTGCTGACCCAGATGAAGGATCTGACATGAAGTGATTTCGTGCTTTAGTGGTTTATTTTTCATGCAGATCAATTTCCTGAATGTTTCCGAGTGAAGCCATGTAAACAGCCCTACCAACACAGCTGAGGGGACAGTGCAGGAAGTAAGGAAAAGCAGCAGTGGACTGAAAGTGTTTAAACCAGCAATTTTGCCACTAAGCATCTACCAAGAGTCTCATAGGTGTCCTTCCTACTGTGGGTTCCTCTGCCAGTGGGATAGGGAATGGAATCAGAAGGCAAAGAAAAAACAATGCAGTAAAACTCTTGGGTTGAGATTAGGACAGTTTAATAATTGAAATAAACAAAATATAATAATCATATTATAATAACAAATTACATGTCCTAGCATCCATTCATTACACAGAAAGCAGCATTACTGATTGTATCCTCCTTGGGAGACATGCAGGACAGACTGGATGGGTGTAAAATGGAAGACTAGAATCAAATGTGGCATCTGCAGTCCCTTCTTATAGCTCAGGCATACTGGTAAGCCAACACAGGAAAGAGCATTCTAAAAATCCACTACAGCTTCTATCTAAAGATTTACGGATACTCACAAGACTTATCCTTCAAAGAACCTGGGAAATGAAACAAAGCAATAGCTAGATGACTCACTGAAAGCTCATCTGACACATCTGAACTACAATTCCTGGTCCCCACTGCATGTACAATAAAGTTGTGCATCAGGTTTCCAGACCAGTGTGAGAAAATGGGAAAAGCCATTGATTTGGCAACAGAAATCAAAAGCCATATAGGTATGTTAAGAAAAAGCAAAGAAACAAAAAAGAAATTTAGAGTTAATACTAAAATTTGCAGTTCTCTATCAAGATTTGCTGTAAGAGCAGATTCTCATCAGTCTCATTAGGAATACAGTTATTTCATCTTAAGTGCAATCTCAGTTTCCTTATAGATCTATTTATTGATTAATGTGAACTACACACAGCCCATCAATATGTTTGTAGGATGTTTTCATTCATCTCACAGCTTGCCTCTGAAAGGCAGCCAGCCACAACTATCTCAGTCACCACAGTACACCCAAGACATCAGAATAAACTCCCTTTTTCTTGCATGTGGTCTGGTGTATCTAGGACAAACAAGTATCAGGATGGCAGAGGAGCAAGCAGGGTTAGTGTCCCACCTCCTCCTATGGTCGTGTGCAGGACCCCAAGACACCACACCACCAATGCAGCTTGCTAACAGGACAGAAGGAGACATTGTCTCAGCCCAAAATTCACCCCCAACAAACTTTGTCATCAGTGACAATTAATCTGTAAACCTGACACTATGTATGCAGCAACTTGAAAGGTCGCTTTCAAAACGAAGACTCAATATTTTGTTGTTAATTCACCAAGCACTGGCAGTTTCACTGAATTAAATTTAAAAAGCTGTCTGCAAAGGCAGCACATTCTACTCCAATTTAACAGCAAGCAACACAGCTTCACAACACAAAGTTTGGAGCTCATCAGACTTCAAGCTTCTCAGCTTGAAAATTAAGAGGGGAAAAAAGATTAGAAATCACTATGACAAATCCATGCAAGTCTTTCAGGAGAGCTTATAAAAGTAACTCTATTCTTTCATGTATGAGTCTTTGCAAATCAGTCCATGCCAGCTATAAGCATTATACCACCACTTTATCTATGACTCAGCAAGGGAATCTGGACATATGAAGAGAATTCACTTACTAATGTAAGGATTTTTTAAATGGCAACAATTACAACAACGCCACAGTAAATGAACCAAGACAACTTGTGACCGTGCCCCTTGTATATTTAAGCACACAAACTAGATTAGAATGTCAAATCCATTCATAGATTGGCTAAAGTTTGAAAGCAGGTAAAACAATGCTTAGTGCAGCTGAGCTGAAATACAAAGGGTTCAACAGCTGTTTTCATCTCCAATGAACAAAAACAAACACAGGCTGTACATTCGACACAGAACACTGAGCTCCATTTCCAAGATTACCTGTGTGCAGACCAACTATTCAAGTCTGATTTTAGAGCTGAATACAAACCAGTGAGCAATTGGCAGCTTTTTCTTGAAACTTAAGATACAAGCTCAGTTTACTGAGACATTCATCACATGTTTACATATAAGCACGAACAGATAGTACTGTTTACAGGACATTAATTGACACAGCAAAGTAGCAAGTTCTTAAATGGCACAAGAATGCTTCAGCCCATCAACTGAGACTAGCTATCTAGTTGATAAATTATTCCAAAAAGGGAGAAAACATCACAATCCGTATGTTCTCAGTACATTATTTTCATACAGATATTCTACAAGCACACAGACCTTGTCTTGTACACATCACGGTCCAGCGTTACTAACAGACTTCTGCTCCACATCCTCGTAGGTAACATCTACAGAATAATTTTTGTTACATTGGCAGTAGACTCTTAGTCAACAAGGGGTGGAGGAAGAAGTGTTTTCATTGAATTTTTTAGCAAAAGATTCAAATGGAGAAAGATCTAAGAAGAAATTCCCCCCCCCCCACTCTGTGTGAAGGATACTAATACAGAACTAGGATGAAAGATTTGTAACAGTAAAGGTGAAGGAAGCTTAGAAGACTCATCCTCTTCCCTAAGATCTTTCAGACAAAGAGGGTAAAGCTTTACCTGCTCAAGCTTTTCAGTGTCTCAACACGGGTTACAAGGTTTAATTTTTTTTTAATCTGAGCTACTGTTTTTACTTTCTCCCTTTCTAAATGAAAACAGACCATGTAATATGCGGCAAAACCTGAGGTGATCAAATCGCAGTGGTGTATCTGCCAAACATTTTAAATTTGTTATTATATTACATTGGTTTGAAGCAAAGCCTCAAGCGATGCTACACCGCCTAAGGTAAATTCTCACACAAACTATCATTGCATCAACACGTATTTTATTATCCTACTATCGTATTTTATGTTAGTAGTCGACATGTGTGTCATCTTTCACCCAACGGCCTCAAATGGGCTGGCGGGGAAGAGCAAGTAGAAACACGAACCAAGAGAAAAGCACTTATCCCTCTGGCAGCAGGAATATTTCAGAGGCAGGAGCGAGCCCATCACCTAGAGAGCTCTCCAAGTTTCTCCAGGAACAGCGCGGTAACACCTGCACAGAGAGGAGCGGGACCAAACCCGCGAGTCCCGGGTCACAGCCGCCCCCAGGCCAGGGCACGGGCCGGGCGGAGCGGCACCGGCGGGAGCCCGAGCGCGGCCGCTCGCACCGGCCCGGCACGGGCAGCGGCGGAGCACGAGCCCCGCGCCAGCTCCTGCGGGGGGCGGCTCGCGCACCTCTCCAGCTCCGCGGGAGCCGCGCCGGGCGGAAGGGAAGAAGAGAGGCAAGGGGCGGCGAGGCAGGACCCGACAGCGCGGACAGGCACAGCCGAGGCCGCCGCCGCCGCTCCGGACCGCGGACCCTGCGGGCCGGGAGCGGCACGGGGAGCGAGGCTCCTTCCCGCGGCCCCGCGGAGCTGCGGGCTGCCAGCGGCGCGGCGGGACAAGCTGCCCGCAGCCGGCCCGGCGGGGCGCGCACCGAGCCCCGCCATGGGGGCGTCGACGGTCCTGCCCCCTCCCCTCCGCCGTGGTGACACCAAGCCCGCGTCCCCCTCCCAGCCCGGCTTCCCGCGGTGCCTCACCTCCGGCAGCCGCTCGCCGCCGCCATCCTCCCGCTCAGCGCCGCCCGCTCCCGCCCGGCCCCGCTCCGGCCGCCGCCATTTTGCTCCCGAGCCCCAGGCTCGGCCGGGCAGCGGGAGCGCGCAGGGCGCCTGCGCGGCCGCGGCGCTGCGGCGCGCGAGCCACGTGGTCCGGGGAACTGGGCGGGGCACGGGGCGGGGCACGGGGCGGGGCACGGGGCGGGGCCGGCGGGGGCACCGGGGCTGAGGGGAGGCCGGGGCCGGGCTGGGGCTGAGGGGTCGGCGCGGGGCGGGAGGCGGGTCACGGTGGGTCGGGGCTCTCGGTTCTTTTCCCCGCACAGCTGGTGCAGGGAAGAGCGGAGCTCGGCGTGTGTTCCACGCGATCCCCGTTCCAACGTGCACTGCCTGCTCTGTGTGATATATCTCCCAAGCTTGTTGCCATGCCCAGATGCAGAGGTGTCTGCAGTGTAAATGGTGTGTCAGCACATGTTCTTTGTCCTTGAGACTAAGGTAAGCCGCTTACATTAAGCCTATGTCTGTCTCATTGCTTTGCCAAACTGCTATGAGCTTGTTAGAGGCAGACCACAGTCCAATTCCGGTTCTGTTGTTCATACTAGGAATATATACTGCTCACCTGGAAATAAACTCCCACCACCTTTCCAACTTCTGATAACCTCAGCATGTGAAATTTCAAAAGTATTGAAAGTATTTCACTCGTCTAGGTGGAAGTAGGTGCCAGCAGTAAAAATGCTTTTAGCAATTGCTGGTACCATGCACACTAGATTTTCTTCAAAAAAAGGTGCATGTTGATACAGTCAGGATCAGCACATATCTGCTACCATGTCTATAAGATCACTGTCTGCTAAATCAGTGAGAGTGACCAAAAACATGTATCAGCATTTTATTATAAGCATAAAAACTCTTCAGTGAACTGAACAACTTATGCCCACTAAAAGAATGAAGCACCACATGTCTGTATATGAGAAGGTCTGAGAGAATTCCATGCATGGGCCAAAAATATGATTAAATCACATGCTAGAAAATACTCAGCAAGCTGGAAGCCAAATCTATGATCATTCTTGGTTGGTAAAAGCAAGCTATGACTGATTACATCCCCTCCTGATTCTGCTGACAGTCCATTTCTGGAGGAAAGCCTTCCTCCCACTTGGCATCCTGCTGGACTCCATCTCTGTAATTAACTTGCCTGAAAGCTGCAGACCTCCCTAACTACCACTTGGCACAGCATCCCATAGTGCTCAGCAGCTTACCAAGGAGCTGGGGATAAAACAACCTCTAATATATTTGCCCATATATTAGACTGTTTTCTTGCTCGTTTCAGCCTAAAACAGAGGAAAAATGCAGTTGGGTTTATAGGCAGTATTATGTACTCCTCTGGGTTTTAACCATCTTAGTTATTTATATGTTCTCTGACATTGTAGTATAAGAGAGCCTCACAAACTTTGACTTCCATGTCTGCCCTGTACCAGAGATGAAGGAATCCTTATCATTGGAATTTAATCAATGAAGTTCATGCTGCCAGGGTTATGCTTGTATCTGTTCAAGGGGGGTCTATTTCTTGTAAATGGGATGTCTTTGCAAGCTGTTGTTCCTGTTGTTGCTGTTGTCATGAGAGCTTACAAAACTGTCTGGCAGGCAGAGCTCAGCCTCTTTGAGCTAGTGCCTACTAGAGCCTCCCCACCTTCTGTTTCTGTCTCTTTTCTTGCACCTGCCCTAAGCCTGCTTTCCATTTCCTGCTATTAGGAGCCTTAATATGAAATACCATATACACAGTGTTCACCTTAGTTTTATTTTACCCTGTTTTTCTGCAGAATTGTGTTATATATGTTCATATTGCCTTCCTGGACATATAAGGATTTGGGTCTAAGACCTCTGTGCTAAAATATTTTTAACTCATTGATCCATTTCTCATTTGGGTCCTTATGCACACTGCAACTTCAGGAAAGGCTGAGCCACCAAAGTCAGGCAACCAATAGACAGGAACAATTGAAAATTAAACTGCAGTTGTTTTAAAACACATGGAACTGTTAATTTAAATATATCTGTTAGGAGAAATTGTTGCAGATGAAGTTCTTAAATATGAACAGTGTGAGACAACCCCACCCTCTCCATGTCATTCATGATTTACAATATCATTGTTACAATTATAGCAGCAGCTTGCTGAGAGCAGCATAGAAGTAAGAACAAAGTTGAAATTGAAGTTAAATAAGTAAGGTTCAAGTCACAGAGCTCTTAGACTAAAACTTAGTTTGGTTTGCAGTTGAGAGGAACCACTTATGAATTTGTTCCCAAAGTTCTGTTTTTAGGTGAGAAAGACCAGTAAATTCTCCACCAACCTGGCTCATAATCTTATAAGTAATGAAAATGAGAAAGGAAAACAAGTCTTGCAGGCTGAATGTTTGTTTTGTTAGTAGTCTTTTTTTAGTATTCTAATGCCATTAACTAGAATGTAGTCCAAATGAATGGTTAGATTCAAGTACAAAGATTTTGCTTTGCAATAGTCATCCTTCTAGTAGCTAAAATAAACCTTCTTTCATATGACTCAGAGACAAACAGTGTGTTGGGTAACAGTTTAGGGGGGACATCTGGCAGGTTGGAAGTGAGGATGGCTAATTTGTTCTTTCTTTTACTTTAGAGTTTAAGGCATAGAGGTCGGTGTGCCCTTGACTGCAGCACTGTCACTGTCTTTGAGGATTGTGTGGTCTCGTGGACTAGACAGCTGGAAGCACACCAAAGTAAGCTGACTAAGTCCTTCTGCCACCTGAGATCCTGGTGCAGAAGACAAGTTATAAAACACTGAGTTACAAACTTTGCTGTGGAGGAGTGTGAAATGGAAGCTAATTGCATTTACATGCAGGTAATGTGTTTTCTGAGATGAGAGGATATGAGATTCACACTGTCTGACAAACACCCCCAGAGCATGTGCACTCACATCATTTCCCTGATCATTTCATTATAATCCTCACCCCACATTATGAGAAATACATTCATCTTCTGTTTTTATCAGGATTGGAATATGTTTGGTTTGATCAATTTAAAATAATCTCTTGATGTCCCAATAAGTATCATCTTATATATGCCTTAAATATTGTAAAATGTCATCTCCTTTTTAGAACAAAGTGAGGATCTGTCTCAGCTGCAAAACAGTTCTCAGTACCTCTGCTCATACAGAATGATTCAGTGCTTTATTCATGGTTTTGCAGGGACGTCTATAAAATACTTACTGGTGATAATCATTGTACATATGCAGTGCATTTTATCTGCAAACTCAAGAGTGTTAGGAAAAATTGATTATGTGCCACGACTTATTAAAGATAAAACCAACCCCAATGTCTATTGTAGTTTACTTACTCTTCATTTGCACTAGGAAGATCAGGCTTTGAAATGCCCTTTGGATGATATTTATCAGAGTTCATCGAAGAGAAAATACACTTGAAAAAAAACCCCAACCAATTCACTTCCATTGCTTCGTTGTTTGTCTGTGATTAATTTCTTAGATTTTTAGGTATTTCATTTTATTTTCATCCCAAATGTGTAATGTTTGTGATTATTAATAGCATGTTTATTGGTGTGTGGTGTGGAGGCTGTAATCAAACCCAGAGTCCTTTTGTGGTGGATGGTATGCCAAACACAGATTACAGTACATGGTCTAGGGAAAGTATTAATTAACTGGAAGATGTGATCATGGAAGGTACCTCCTGAAACCAGTGAGAAAACCAGATGTGTGTAATTTTCAGTGAGAGCTGGGTCATGCCACATGTTGCAGAAGGTACCTTTAGGTACCATGCCTATTACAGAAATAATGTCAGTTGCATTAGTTAGAAAATATGGTTCTGTCTTGTGGTAAATAACATGGTTTTATTAATGACCATTTCAAGTGTAACTTTCTGTAATTAAAGATAAAATCCTTAAAGTCCAGTTTATTCTGGTTTTTTAATTAGTTTTAGTTCAATTTTACAACACTCAGTAAAATGTATAACGGCTAAAGAAAAGCTCAGAATATTTAAAATATTATCTGTTTGTTGGTAACTGTAACAATAATTGTATGTTCAAGGGCTGAAAAACAGATTGAAAACTGAAGCTTTTTCTTCTAAACAGGCTTACTTTTTATCAGTGGTGTTGATGAGATTCTGCAAATATATAAATCTGGACCATAACTAGCTATTTAATATTATTCTTTGTCTGCTGTCTTTCTTACTATATGAGCTTTTCTCTATATCTGAACCTACTTTAAAATTTGTAGACAGTTATTTGCCATACTCATACACACATTGCTCATTACACATCAGCTGAGAGAACAGACTGCAGTTGACATGCAAGCCACAGTGATTGACTTTCTGTGACCAGTGATGGCAGAGCAAGACCTGTGCTTCCTTGTGAGAAGTAGGTGTTGTGGAAGCACAGCAGTGACAGAGTTGCTCTTTCTGCCCTGGTTTTGCTCATTCCTTCTATCACCAGATCCTCACACAGAGACAAAGAGAGTCCTGTGTTCTGGCAAGAGAGCTGAGGAAGGAAGGTGAGGGTAAAGGATTTTGTTTGCTGCTAGCAGAAGAAAAGGAGGCTGCCCAGGGGATCTGTGATGGAGGCTGCCATGTAACTGGGATGTGCTATGAGCTCTCTGCCTGCTCTGTGATGGAGAACATTCCCTCTCAGTGTGCACAGGGGAAAGCTGAAGGGCACAGAGCCACGGTGCTCTTCTAGGGAGTCTGGTGAATTGAATGAGGTGAGATAGTTGTATCCGGCAGGAAAAAAGTAGTGCAGACTATTACTGTGGAAATGTTAAACAGGGCCTGGCCCAAGCTTGTGGTAGGAAAGACATTTACATCAGGGGTCTTTAAAGGGCTACAAGAGAAAGAAGGAGCATCAGATTCCAAGCTAAATGAGGAGATCTGCAGGTAAGTGGCTGTCTTTGGAACTGCCCAGGACCTTAAGAAATGAAGACAATGTTGCTGGTGATTTATGCCAGGAGGTTACAGAATGAATGGCCTTTGAAGTCCATGGGCTAGCAATGCTGGGCAGCTCATGGTCATTATATTTAGACAAACATTGGGAGGTACAATCAGGATCTCAAATTTAAGCACACAAAATTAATTTGCTTGCCTGTGTGACCTTTATGTAGCTAACTTCTGAACATTCACAGACTATCTCTCACTCTGATCACCAAAGCATTTCCTAAAAGCAATGTTGCCTTATTGTATATCAAATTTCATTTGGATTAACCTTTAGTTCGATCCTTAAAAGGAGGTTGTTATATGTTCATGAGGGGATTGGTTGTTGTTACTTATGCTATAGTGTCACTGATGGTCTTGGTGAAGGTATAATCACTCATCCTGTGGCTGAATTCCTTGGTAAATGCTCTTTGTAATTCCTCAGTACAGAGAGAGATGCCAAAGCCAAACCACTGATGATGATGGCAATTGCTTGCCTTGGCTGTGTAAACCTGCGCTGGTCTTTTCCTACCATGCAGTACTTACCAAATGGTGCTTCTCCCCCCCACTTCTGTGGGCAGTGTGCACAATGTAAGAAGTTTGTGGAATGAGCAGTTACTCATTACACTGATGACTCCTCACACTTCAGTGTGATGCTATTCCTACTTTGCAGCACACATCAACCTAAATGCAGAATTGCTTCCTTCCTAGAGCCCTTCACAAACACTAATGAATTTTCAAAAACAAGTTTCCATATCCACCCTGTAGATGATGATGTGAAGCACAGAATATTCAGATGGAGAGTCTGCATGGTGCAGGGGCTCATTTGGGTACCCAGGCCCTTGTGGGCTCTGGGCAGCACTGCAGCACCTGCTGTGCTCAGGGCTTCTGTCCTGTTCTGTTCATTGCAGCTGTGAGCCTGCCCTCCTGCAAACTTGGCACCAGGATTTTGAGTCAAGCACTCAGAACATAAAGAACAAACAGCTAACCACAACTTATGAGAAATTCAAGTAATAGCTGATTATTACACTGTTATTCTTTGGCAGAGGCAAGGTTGGATTCTCAGGAGAGCACTTAGCTAGGAGACAGTAATTTCTCATCCTAAAATTTCCTGTCTCGTGCCATCTGTGCCTTCCAAGTTCTGCAGCATGCTGACCAAAGACCATATGTTTATGGACATTTTTTAAAAAAATGTGCATCCCTGATTTATACCCAGAATAGATTCATCCTATAAATCATCTATCTGTTTAGACCCTGTTATGGCCAAGCTGGATCTGGATGTCATAAAGTGCAGTTACTGATGTTAAAAATAGTTTTCATTGGAACTTAGATACAGCTTTTGATTACATAGCATCATCTGAATTTGTAGCACTGACTGGAGTTTGTGTATGTTCTTAATGTATGGATCCAATAACTAACTGATTGGGAAGTTCATGCTAGAAAGATGATAGTAGATGATCCGTGGGAGGTACAAGAACTGATGACATGCATATAAAGCATTCTATTCTATGCATGGAACCATAGAATCAGTTAGGTTTGAAAAGACCTTTAAGATCAGTGAGTCCAAGTATTAACTCAGCACTGCCAAGTTCACAATAATCCATATTCCTAGGAAAATGCAATTTAAGTTCACTGCTTTTTGTTCTGTCAACAGCGAACACAAGAAACAGGTTATTGTCTTAGTATAAGTCTGAAATAAGTCACCTTCTCCCCTCCTTCTGTACTTAGACTAAATAATTCAAACTTCTTCAGCTTTTCCTTGTGGATATGTTGTGGTTCTTCATTGTTTTCCTTACACTTCTTTGTTGTCTTTGTGATTAGTTCACAACTTTCTTGAAGTCCAGGTCCCAAACTAGATGCCAGATTGCAGTGCAGGTTATACCAGTAGCATGAGCTGCAGGGGACTCCTTCAAATGCTTCACAGGTGATGCTTTTGTGTTTATCTCCCAATATTTTACCTTCTTGTATTTTGTGCGATCAGTTATCCTGGGTGCAGAATATTCTGTCCTTTGCTGTTTGTCTAAATTTTTCCTTGTTCATGTTGCATTGCCTGTGACTGAGACAAGTTGGTTTCATTGCACACACCTCCTGTTCTATCTCTCTTTGCATTACCCTGCAACTGTGCCATTCATGTTATTCCAAGTAAGTACAAATTTTCTGAGACTTCCTATTGGTCATGTTTTCCTTAGGGACCTGTGAGTTCACTGATTTTCATAGAAAGCACACTTTATGGTCTTTATTTTGCTATTCTTCCTCATCCCCTTCCCAAAAATGAGGAACACTTACTTCCTAGTCTCAGCTACCTTCTCTCTACATCCTCAACCAGTTTCTGTCTACTGCTTTCAATCAAATGGAAAGTGAGCTCTTCTACCTGTATTCAGAATAAACGTCTAAACACTAAACATCTTCTATGAGTTTTTTTGACAATCTGTTCTGTATTTTTTTCCTTAATAAATATGCAGATATGCTAAATCTCCATTGCTTACAAATTTGTACCTTTGGCTGATTCTGCTAGCTGGTCTCAAAAAGCCATGTCTGCATCATCTGGTCTGTTTAGTGCTTCTGTGACACCACCCTTGTGCATTTCCTTCTTTGTCATTATGTACATGCTACTATTTCAGTAACATGGATTATTCCTCTCTCAGTTGTGCGACTTGAGTAGTAACTGGTTTATTGTGTTTTAGATTCCCAGCATTTCTTGTTAATTTCCTGTGTTTCTTGCATTAATAAACAAATATCTGAGATGTTTAGGGAATTGATTCATTGCCCTTCACAGCCTTCTTATGACTCTTAAGAAAACAAAGCAAAGATACTGATCCCTACTTCTTGACAAGGTGGACTGAACATCTATCCAGTAATTTGTAGAAGAGTGTTTCAGGAACCCAAGCTCTTCTGCTGCTACAATTTATACAGACAAATGCTCATTTTCAAGATGTCTTTCTCACTGTCTTGCCTTTAAATCACAACTGGAAGAATAAAAAGCGTTAAAGGTGACTCTCCTGCTGCCTCACCCTCACTCTTTGCACCTTGCAGTAACTACCTGTCCCTTCAGTTTCTCTTCTAGCAGTATCCTTGGCACTCATGTAGATTAGGAGCATGAGGAAATAATCAACAAACTGGTGAGGCTTCCTCATCTCATGAAGACTCAAGTCTTGGAAAGAAAAATGCTATGAAGCATTGACTGAAGATATTTTGCCTTTTCAACTGAGGTGTGTAAGAAAACATTGTGGGCTGTTCTGCAGGTGGGACTGACCTGTTTTGCTTCATGACAGATGGTGCCAGGGGTATTTGCAGTTTCACACCAAGCCACAAAGCATTTCAGAGGTAAATGAAATGTTATTGACAGGTTTTAGTTAAGAAGTAACAGGTAATGAAAGCCTATGACTCCTACTGTGAGATCTGAGATAACATTAAGAATGTTGTCAGTGTCTTGTTATGAGAGAAAAAGTGCATGGAAAATCACACAAATATTGACAATAAGATTCTGATGAGTCTTTTAAATAAGAATTTAAGATGAGGAGGTCCTGCATGAACATAGAGGGATCCTATTATATTCATGGGATAACTGCTGGAGATGAGGGACTGTATCCCTAGAACACTGCAACCAATGATCAGAATTTGCTGTACCTGCCCACAACATATATGGAATGGGTAGTACTCACACATGCCATGAAAAGCTTTGAGCTAACAGCCAGAGTTACAGCAACTGCCTGAATGAGATGATTGCTTTGGAAACCCCTTTTCAATAGAGGTAGGTTTAAGCTGTGTCAGATGTTGACTGATGATTCAAAGGTTTTTGTATGCAGAGTGTAGGTGCAGATCCTAACAGATAAAGTGAGCCCTGAATGCAGTAAACTGAAATTGATATCACATCATAGTGATTTAAATTAATAATGTGCTGAAAGTCTGGTTTTGCTTACGTTTCAAGATTCTGACTCTACCTCCCTTTTTACCTTTGATGTTAACGTTCACTGCAGAGTGATCTTTGTTTTCTCCCAAGCACTTTCATCCTCTGCCTCAGGCCATCCCATGTACATGGGAGGAGATCTGTGTGAAAGGTTTTTTCAAATCCCTCCTTAAAATTAATTTCTGCTATGAATCTCATAAACAATGATAAGCTGCTGCTGTTTGCTGTGCTGTATGTAGTGTTCACCTCACTACTCACCACTTTCAAAATAAAGGACAGAAGGTGTTACCTTGGTAAGACCAGTTCTGCATCTGTAGACCTTTGCAGCTGTCTGAGGATGTTAAAGCATAATCTGGCTATGAAAATTGTGTTTTAGGGTAAAAAGAGGCCTCTGAGGCTTTGTTGGGACAGCGAGTCCATCAATTTCTTTCATGGAAGAAAAAAATAAATTACTGTCAGATCCTGATAATTTTGCCCTGATTCTCCTCCTAGTTCACTTTATTTTACCTGTTTATATTCTAACCTAGCTCCTAAAGTAGTTTGTATATTGCTATATGGATAGCACCCAGCCTTGTGGAATAACTTCTACTGGCAATCCATACCCTGCTGAATTACACCTGTGCTCTGGAGAGACAAATCCAGGATTAGGCACGGTGATCAAGTCTTTTATTAGAGCAATGGAACTAATGCAGCCAAGCTGTTACATCACTGCTTGGGGATATTAACCTAATTCCAAGAGTAGTACAGATATTTAGCAAGGTGCTGGGCATTTCTTTGCAGCACACCAGAGATGTACCCTTAGATTCCTACAGGCTGTATTCACGTTCAGTCCATAATTCTCTGCAAGCAAACTTTGGAGGCAAAATGATTGTTGCAGGCAGAAGACAAAAATGTCAAAGACCACCAACTGGAATGGATGGCCTGGCTCTGGATTGGACCCAGGATTACAGTATCCTCCAGAGTTGAACATGGCAATTACTTTGTGATGCTTACCCATAACAGCAGAAAAAGCCAAAAGATTATGTGTTCTTGAGGCCTCATGGAAAAAGATACAATCCTCTGGTGATGTTAAAAGTAGGCACAGTACACTTATGCAAATTGGGTGCATGGGGGTACTGGTTGGCTTGCTTTTGCAAGCCAAAATCTGATAGCAATCAGCTCTTGGGCCGAATTTTTTATTGTCTTGTCCAAAATCCAGTGTGTTGAATGATCACACCATGGGTTGTCTCTTCCCTCTGTCTGGGTTGGCCCAGTGCCACTGCCCTCAGTTGTACAATGCCAGTTTATACCAGCTGGGACTCCTGACTATGGTTTGCTTGTTCATCAGGTTCCAAGGGAAAAATATAAATAGCACTTAGCTCTCATACTGCTCTTAAGGAAAAAAAAAAAAAAAAATCTTATCTACATTTTAAACAGAAAAGAAAAGCTAAATACTCTTCAAGGTAAAGTACTGAAATTTTGGTGTCTGAAACAAAAAACTGATATTTTCCCACTAAAATTGATAGAAACACTATCATTAAGATAGTGATTTAAGATAAATCTTCAAATTGTCATAAAAGCTCTTTAGGAAAGTCTTTCAGAGGAATTCATCATTGCATTGCTTCTACCAGTGTTAGCAATATATTATTTTTGTGATTGCAAAAAGGGCAGCAGCCAGTTTGGGTCTTCATCACCTACAGAAATATCTGCTGAAAGAACTTGCAAAATGCTCAGCTTTTCTCAAGGCAGTTGCTTTGTATTGGATGTGAAACAGAATCAGAAGTGGAAAGCAGCATCCTCCTTATGCTTATAGTGCCTGTACTTCCCAAGAAGCACATTTCAGTGTCTGAGGGGGTCAGACTGCCTGTCAGCCACCAGCACACCCAGGAGCAGCCAGTCACACTGCACTCTACCATTCAGAGGCTCAGACTGTCAGCTGGGACTTTGCTGGATTTAGCTGTGCCAGAACTGTGGGAGAAATCTTAGCCTAGTCATGTTAAGTAATCCCTGTATCCCAGCTCTTACACATTGATTATTGTTTGAGCTTGCAGAACAAAAATGTTGTATACTGCATACAGCAGACAAAAGCATGGCAGAGAACATCTTTTGTCCCAGGTTTCAAGCAAGTTTTGTTTCTCGTGCTACTTAACAAGTGGATAAAAATCTTATCCTTCAGTAGACCAAAACCAGAGCAAAGCCATAGTACATCCAATCAGCTGTAGCTAACTGAGCCTGCTTGGTGTTGCACAATGAATTAGTGCCATCTACAGTGTGAAATGGGTCTTGAAGATGGAAAGCTGTCAGAGGTTTAAACTGCACTCAAAACAAAATAGCATACACAAAAATAACCTTACAATTTAAAAACTAATAAAGTCATGATAAAAAGCCAACAGAAATTAAATTAAAATCTTACAATGTATTAAAATAGCAAGAGAAAATTTAACATTGTTTAATAGAAATTTTGCTTTTGAATATGCTTGATTTCAACACAGATTGATGTATTCATATGTTACAGAATTTTTTTCTCAGCTTGTTTATTTTTGCTGCTGTTGATCTAACTGAGCTTGAAGTAAATGACAAAATGTCACCTGGTGCCCTTTTTAATAAGCTTTATGCAATAGCATGTCAAACCTGCTCTGGGTCCTCTCGTGTCATAGATATTACTTACCTACTTCAGGAGCAGAGAATCTGAACTCGGTTATGTAAATTCCATATTGTGTAGTTTTCCTTGTTAATGCAGTTAATCAAAACCTAAGAGCATGTTGCCCTTTTTAGGTGCTGTGCCCTTGATCTAGGCACATGAACATTTGGTTGGGCTTTAGCTATTCACCTGGGAAGTTGTCTCCATTATCTCTTCTGCACTCTGTTCAGGAAGTAAACTAAAAGGGGGGATTTTATGATGATAAACTGAATTATTCACTTCTTTCTCCTCTTATACAGTCTCACATCAAGGGGGCTGAGCCTGATTGCTCATCAGCCTTTACATGCCATAAATACAATTTGGGATGGAGAATGAGTTTCTGATGAGTTTTCTCTGGATGTGGAGTTATCCTAAACTCTTACACAAATTGGCAATTAGGTTCTGAAGGCAAGAGCAATGTCCCAATTTCTGCAGTACCTCAGTGCCTAAGTGGAACCTCTGACAATGATCTCTGAGAGACACCAATAGAAATGGACTTCCTTTTGCCACTACTGATACTTCTAAAACTAAATGGATTTGAGAATAGGAACTGAATAAGCAAGCTCTGATCTCAAAGTGCCTCACCACCTTCCTCACTACTCCCCTCTCTCTCCTTTCCTCTTTGCTCACATTTCTCCTCAGTATTTATATGTCTTTGCACTTAGACCCACTGTTTTCTTATGTCAGTGATATCATGTCTATTTTACTTAGGGTAATACATGGCAAATTCAAGAACATACTTTGTCCTTTCTTATACACACTATGCATATCAGACTTATTAATATTGAAGCAATACATGCAGTAATATAATGTACCAGCCATTCTTTCCATGAAATTTATAAGTCTTTAAAAATATCCATTCTCATTTATGAGTATAGATACTGATAGATCCTTTCAGAGAGCCCACACCAATTGTGAAAACCCTGTTTGATTTTCTGAGCCTGAGAGCAGTCAAGCATTGATTCATGCCATCAAATGTCCCTACTTAACTAACTTGTCTTTCTTAGGAGCACAGCCACCCTTAAAGTCAGTAGAGGAAGAAGGCAATATGCATTGTAGATTCAGATTTTAGGGGCACAGTGGTAGAAACCTAAGGTCTATACAATTGAAGAAATCAAAACAATTATAGAAAGAATTTATGGTGCCCATGCTCCTAACTTAGATACCCCAATAAAGTCTGGGGGATTAATCCACTGGGACAGGAGCTGAGAGGAAGGACACTATTTATTTTTTTTTCCCTTTAGAGTCAAAACAGCTGTCTGTTTTGTCTGTTTTCAAGGGCATGAGAATTAATCAGCTGTTTTTATTAGAAGGATTATGTTAAAGAAATACCTGCTTTCAATTTTTTCTTCTTCTCAGAAACTGTAAAATGTCAAATACTCAGCAAATGCTCAAGGCAAAATGCTATCTATAATTAGCTTGTAAACGGTTTGTTTATTCAAAACACAGTGATGACTTCAGTGTTATTAAGCCTGCTTGGGCAATGCTCTTGAGCAATATGTATTCCGGATTATTAACATACAGCATCTGAACCCAGCATTTGGTTCTTCTCTCTGATACATTCTAGAAATTCAGGAGAAACTTCACTCAAGGGAATGAGATCTTCCTTTGCGAAACGGGAGTGGGGCTGAGCTCTGCTGTCCCCAGGTGGCAGAGTGAGCCCTGGAGAGACAAAGACGCCCCGTTCACAGCTTGGGGACACTCAAAGTACCCTGCCTGGGGCTCCCTTCACCTCGGCCAAGTCCTATTGTTGCATTGAGAAAACCTCACTTCCAGCCTTTTCTTTCAAAGGTGCTTCCCTTGCAGCTTAAACAAATGTTCCAGTGAGGTTCAGAAAGAAAAGGTCATGAATGTTTATGTTATAACTCATCTAGATTGTGTCTATTGCAAAGCGTGATGTTCTGTATCTAAAGAAGAGCCTGCAGTAGAATGGCCACCAAATCTTCTGTATTCTAGTATAGTTATTGAGTTGTAATTTATGGAAAAAGTATTACTGATATCAGGCACATTTGTAAATGTCAAATGTATTTCATTTTATTGAAGGCAGTTTTAAAAAAAATGTGTCCAACTAGTAGAAATAGAATTTGTTTTCTTCCAAATATGAAACTTAGGCAGGGCAGGTTAAAATGTTAAAAATTTCTCATTAGAAGAAAATAACCCCCAGCCTTCAAAAAACTTCAAGTTAATTACAGTTGCTTCATTTTCAAATTCTTACATTTCACCATAGTTCTACAGGTTAAATACCACCATCATTACAATTGTCCTAAATTTATATTGCTGTAAGACTTGTCTTTTGAGTTCTTCTGTATCTCAATGCATCTTTAATCTTCTGTGACAGTGATAGTTCAGAAACTCATTCATTCCTACTGAAAATGTTTTCTTCTCTGAAAAAACAAAGACAATCACAAATAGTTATTTGTTTATTTGTAGAAATATTATTATAGACAGACCAGGGGAAAAAACGCACAAAACCCTCAGTGGTTAAAAATTATCCCTCCAATAATGTAATTGGAGTAATTTTATCAGGACTGTGGATCTGAAGATTAGTAATAATGAGTGACAATTTTCGGAGAACCTTCAATATGTGTTTAGTTCTCTATGTTCTATTCTCTTTAAAATAAGGATTTCAAAGTTTTTGTACAGGGAGAGTTAAAAATTTATGACCAGCATTATCTTCCTGCACACTCAACTCACCTTTTTAAATAAAATAAACAAGTAACCTCACGCAGAAATCAAACTGCTTGAAGAGCCTTACACTGTTATCCACAATCTTCCCCCAGGAGCAAATGAGGGAGAAAATGAGCTACACAATCAGGGGGTGGGTGCTGTCTCAGTATATTAATTGAAAGTGCTTTGCAGTGGCACTAATGGGAATGTTATTGCCTGCATCACTGTAGCAGTGGCTGGAGAACCTGCCCTAGGACCTGCCCTCTCTGCTAAGGTGTGAGGAAATGGTACTAGCTAATGAAAAGGGTCCTCAGCAATTCAAAAGCAAATTATTCCAATGACAGCAGTCTAAAGAGCAAATACTCTTAAAAGCAGGGCTCTGAAAGAGTGAAGGAGCAAGGAACTACCCTGTGGGATTTGGGAAAATCCCACATATTTATGGAAGAATACAGAATGTATTTTTATGGTAGGTTAGATGAAAAAAGCACCTGGATAAACTGTGCCACAAGAGCTTTGACATTCTCCTGCCATTCTGAAGGGACCAATAACAAATCTAGGAACAGCCAGGGGCTTTTCAAATCTAAACTTAACGTGAGAAAACTCCTACTTGTGTTCACAAGTGTATAAGCACTGTCTGGATGGTTGGCAATGTGAGTATGGGGGAGGTTGGAGCAGGCTGAGCATCGCCAGGCGCAGAATGAGACAGACTGAGAGAGGAACAAAAGGGCCAGTGCTGAGCCAAGAAGAGCTGGGCCTTTTGGGGGACACTTTGGGCAAATATTGTTCAGTGCCATGTGAAAATAGCAGTGCTGTGGCTGTCAGTGCCAGGTGCAGCACTGTGTGAGCAGGGGCTGTGGTAATGGGGAGCAGTGGTTTGGATTTACAGCTCAGTTAGTGGAAGGTGTGTGAACCAAATACATGCAGGCAACACCAAGATGACCACAGCTCACAGCTGAGGTGGAAAAAACAGATTTATTCCATCATCTCACTGGCTGAAGGATTCCAAAATCAAACACGAGACACATATGATGCTAAGCTCATTTTAGCAGGGTGAAGTGTGGCTAGGCTTGAGTCCTGTGTCACAAGAAAAAAGGGGTCTTGGACATGCACAAATCTTCTCCAGGCTGTGTTTTACAGTCTCTGAACTCTTATCACCCTTCCCCCTTACAAAAAGGCCGCCAGCCTGTCTGAGGAATGTTGTTATGTTTGTTAACAGCACTTTGTTATCTGGGTGAGAAAGCTCTTCTGTAGCAGACAGAAAACAAGCCAAATACAATACAAATTCATGACTTGTCACTGTGAGAATTATCTCCCAGGTGCAAGGTCGGTCTTTGAAGAAAACAATTCTAGAAACAACTTATTTTCCTCTCTCCTTGCCAAGCTTACATTTTTAACCCTTTCATCCCCACAGAAGATTTGATAGAAGAATAAGATTATATCTCATCTTCTAGTGAATGTTCAGAAAGCTGAAAAACAAGTGCCAAGCATGGCAAAATTAATGAGGCACTGTTGCTATTGTAGGACAGTGTTTGATTTCATTTTAATAGCTAGAGTAGTCTGAGCAGGACATAGAAAGGAGAATCTCAATATACATTTATAAAGTTTCCAATCCTCACAACTATAAAGAAAAAGAAAGTAAATGCAGAGGGCATGAAACACAAAAGCAAATAGCTGGAAACAAGTAGCAGAACTCAAAGCCTATTATTTTAAAATGTCATGTATCATATATCTAGGACAATCTCTTGCTGATAGAGGGTCTGTCTCAGGAGTTTGGTTGCTTAGGGTTATCCACCCTATGCTTAGCTGCAGTTGCCTCAGCTGTTGAATGTAAATCAGTCTTTTGCTTTCTGGTTACTTTAGACAGGTAGGATATTTAGTGTTTGGAGATAATTTACAGGAAAAAAAAAACCAAAAAAAAACCACCTTGTTGTCTCATCCTCCATAAAATAAAGCAATTAAATTTACCGAGATAACAAAACCACAGCTCTGGCAAATAACATGCCAGATATGTGTGTTTAATCGCTGATCCACTACTGTTTGTTTGTGTAGACTTCTTCTTGCTCTTCACACCTTGCTAACATATTCTGGATATTGTCAAAAACCCTCATGCTGAGGCTCTTCCCACCATCAGTGTGTTGCAGACTGACTCTGAAGTGAGGTTCACAAGAAGGCTAGAGAAGGATGCTATTGTTATATGATTCATAATTTGATAATTAAAAGCAGAAGAAAGCACAGCAACAATTAATAAAATATATTTAGAAATGAGCAGGGAATCCAATAAATCGCCTGTTTACTGCAGCTGAGTAAAAATCTTCATGTCTGCATACAATGAGGACAGAATTCATCTATTGAAAATGTCCACAGTCCATAGCTCTGGGGAGGATTATTTACTTCCCTGCCTCTCCACCTCTAAATGAACAAGTAACACATTTTAAACAGATATGCACAGACTGTCAGATGTCTGACTGCTGTGGCTGAAAGCTGACTAGCTATAAATAAGCCCCAGTTTGCAAGATGAGTTGTTTAATCAGCACAGTGCTGGTTCCTGGGCTAACAGCTCCTAAACAGGCTTAGTGCCATGGCACTGTAGCTCTGCAGTTCTGCAGAGGAGTAGACTTGTCCATCTTTGTGTCTGCCCAGCTACTTGTGTGCTTGAATAATCTCCTACCAGAAGTGCTGATAACATTTTTCTGCCTTTGTCTGTTACCCTATCACACATTTTGCTTTGATCCTGAACCCAGGCAGGTGAGTTCAGATTACCCTGCTGTGGAAAGCTGCTTTCTCAGCAGGGAAACCTCACAGCTCCACTGTACACATGGATTAATGATGGTTTGGGTAGGGTGTGCAGGAAGGAGATATCCTCTGCAGTGGGAGCAGGGAAGCATTTTATTCAAGGTACTGTCATTTATGGGTCAGTATGAATGAAAGTAGTAAGTGAACTGCAAGCAAGAATTCCAGAGAGTGTGTAATTGGAGTGCAAGCAATTTGTATGGAGACACATATGTCAAAGGAATGTTGGCGTTGTCTCTACAAACGAGCTGTGAATCTGCTGGTAGATAAGGCTAGCACTGGGAGATAAAAGAAACAATGGGATGGATTCCACTGATTGATGAATGGAAAAAGATATTTGCCTTTACAAACAAACTGTAGGTTTGCTGATAAACGAAATTGGATATTGGAAAATGAAAGAAGCAATGGGGAAAAACCATGAATTCTATAAGAATTAAAAATTAAAAGGAGTGGAAACTTAGGTGTCAGGTGTTCCGGGAGGTCTGTGCCTCTCAAGTACCTCAGCCAATAGGGAAAGAGAGGGAAAAGCGGCCGGGAAAATAGGATAAAAAGGAGGCTGTGTCATCCAAAAATCTGAGAGATCCCAGAGGAATTCCCCACGGCCTCTCCTTTTATTCGAATAAAACAAGAAGGACTCCTCTGTCTACTTTTTGGACATAAACCTCTGGTGTTTTTGGATTAATTTTCCTGACATATGTATAGGGGGAAAATGACTTTTGAGGTTCTTGTAGGTGGGAGGACAGTCAGTTTTCTCCATTTTGCTGCCAGCATCAGCAGCAGGCAGACTCCTCCCAGCCCTGGGCTCAGCACAGCCCAAGGGGGCCGTGGGAGGAGGCTGCAGATCCCCAGGTGTGCTCTCCCAGCCCGGAGGCACAAACACTCCTGCTGCTGCTGACCCAGGGACAGGGGCTGGCGCTTCTCGCACCCAGCTTAAAAAAGGGAATTGACTGTCCAGAAGTCTTCACTGAAGAGAATCCAGCGTTCTACAGGCTTTGAGCAATAGAAAATAGCAAAGGATTGAAGCAGTCCCTCCTTAGTCAGGATATCCCAGCTGTGCTCCCTCCTCCCCGGGCTGAAGCGATGGGTCCCGTGTGGCCCCGCGTGTCCCGACTGCTCTGCTCCAGGTCTGCCAGCCGCAGCAGCCGCTGCATCCACAGCTCCCCACCTGAGGACAAAGTGGGACTCATGGTGAGTTCTGTCTTTGAGCCTTCTTTTTTTTTTTTTCCTTACTCATGCAAGTCCATCTTGTTGGAAGAGCTTTCTCTTGCTGTTCTTTTTTATATAGAAAATATTTGTTTTCTTCATCTGACTAGAAACCAGTTCTCCTCAGGAACTCCCTCCACTCCCCAAAGTTTGTCTCCTACTTTCTAGAAGGGAAATTTGTGCCTGAGAGGAAGGGAATGCTGTCATAGCATCCTACAGAGACATGTCACAAAATTCGTTTCTGTGGGGTGCCTTTTATAATCTTTGATTATAGTCCCCAGCACAATTATTTCAGTATGTGATTATAGAACACCATCTAAATTTATTTAGCTAAATAATTTAACTAAAATTATGTAGCAACTCTCTGCTCTATTGTATCAACTCCCAGTGTTAGTAAATACCCAAAGATCTTTTATCTGAATAGTGGTAAGCTGTGCTACTGTAACTATTAAGCAAATAATCCTGTTTCTATGAAGATTTTATTTATGAAAAGCTCAAGAAATAGGCACAAAATGTACTGAATCTCTAAGAAAATAAGACATTTGCCTAATATATTTTAATGTGCCTTTTATTGTTTTAAATGTGGCTTGTATAAGCATGTTGGTGCCTGAAATAGACTAAGATACTTTTTTTTCTGCCTGCCATAGATTGCTAGTGCTTTTAGTTCAAACATGTAGAATAATCCTCTGTGGGTTATTTTTCCTTTAGAATCTGTCATATCTCTGGAATTATAGCTGCAGAAGTTCAATAATACCACATAATTTGCTTGGCAATAGATATCTTAGTCTGGGAGCATTTCAATTTGCTTATCTTTATTTAACCTTATTTCTTTAATTTAGGAGACAATTATTGGATTCTCAGCATTTTCACTGGCAGTTCTTGGACCAGCTGGATGGTTCCTGTGCCACCTTTCAAGCTACAAAAAGAAATAGAAAACATCCCTTCAAAATTAAGATCTAAAGGCTGAAAATACTCCAATAATACCCAAACTTGGACTCTCTTCCCTGTCTCTGTTCCCACACTGTCACTCATCCCATGGGCCAGGTCCCAGAAAGCTTTTGCAGATATTGTAGAGCTGGACTTACAGTGGTGAAAGGATACAAAATAGTGGTAGGTGCACTCTGCCATCACCTGCTGCCTTGGACCAGTCTGGATCTGCCACCAGAGAAATCTGCTGTGAGAAATGGAAGATTGATGAGGAGGGCAGTAAACACGCTCAGCTGACTTGCAGTTTGGCTGTTGAAAAACACATATATCATAGTAATTGTTGTTTGCCCTTTTGTTTTAGACACCTAGAACATCTGTGCCTAGGAAACATAGGCCTGGGGTAGATTTAGAGGCACCCTATCAAACATGCTTGAGAATCCTGCCCTCCTGTGGGCAAGATCAAAGCACAGTGGTAAATTATACTTGTGTGAATCCCTGAAATGCAGGAAAAAGCAGCAGGTTTGCTGGTCCTCCATCATGGACCAAGCTTTGCAGAGCCTGTGCTCCCCCTTGTGTGCCTCTTCTGTCTGCTTCTTTGGGGTTGGTGAGGTAACAAAAGTGAGGTTACTCTTTGCCTTTCATCCATGGTTTTGTCATTGTTCCTGTGTCCTGTCTGCACCAGCTCATACAGGTATCAAAAATTTAAAGTAAATGGAAAAAAATACAGAAAAAAATTTATAGTAATCTCAGACTGAACCTTTGAGAATTTAGGATGGTTTTCTTTAGAGTTTCTCTTTAATCTTTACATGTGTTCTTTTGGTGTGTTCCTCTTCCACCAGAATAAATGTTTTTCTGGGGGTCATGATTGTCAGGTATTTCAATTTATTTTCAGTTTTTAGATTAAGATTTTTGACCTTTGAGATATTTTCCCATGATTGCTATTTGCAATTACTATGATAAATACTTTGAAGTGCAGACTAAATTCGAGAAAAGTATAGTAAATAAAACTTGTTATGCCATGTTGGATGTATAATAAAAGAATGTCTTCTAAGGAATTTGTGTCTGTCTTGCAAGAAAATACAGAATATGAACCTTTTTGTGATGCTTAAGGATTAGTTGTGATGCTTATGTATTAACAGATTATAATTAAAAATTCCATTAAGTCATTTCTAATATCAAATATCAAAACAGATTCTGAAAGTAGGGCTGTGAAAGTGTATATTCTTGCTGTACCTCTAAAGTGTGATTTTCAGATAAATTGTTGGAGTTCCCTTCAGCCTTGTAACTGTGCCTGGAGTTTTCAGAGTGAGAATGGAGACATTCATCCTGAGTGTTTAAAAACAGTCATACTGGTTTATTTTTTTTCCCAGAAATGATAGCTTTGCCACTTAGTTGAACAGTCTGATGTGAAAGCCCAGATGTGTATGTGGAAATTTCCCATAGATTTGAATAAGTCCTGGATATGTGCCTGCATTCCTGGTATCCAGAGAAAAAGCAGTGGCAGTAACTGAAAGGCACTTGGGTAAGCAATCTGAAGCTTTGCTCCTGCACACTGAGAGTGCATCCTTTGGAAGAATAAGGCTATTTTGCAGAATCTTTTGTAAAAATAAGGTTTGAACATTTCAGTGTATCTGCTTGTCCTGTATCTGATTTTATCATCCTTCTCTCACCTAGGAATGCTTAAATAAATATGTAAGATATTATGTTTCAGTTGTTGCATTTTTCTTTTTAAATTATGGCAATAAGATTGCCTGGTTATAATGCATACTTAGGGATGTGAATAAAGCACTGAGAATTGTGTTGGGTGAAATGAGGTAACAGATATATGAGGATGTTTCTATTGAAGCAGTGATAATTTTTAGAAACTACTTACCTGAAGAGCTACTTAAAATTTAAGTGTTTTTCGCAAATACTTTTTTTTCAGATTTTCAGTCCACTTCAACCATTTCTTCCTGAAAGTACTAATAATTACATTTTACAGTCATTTAAAAATGCTTCAATCTTCATGTAGCCCTTTGTACTGATTGCAAATGGATCTTGAACCCTGAGACTGGAAGCTCTGGGGAATGTGGTGCATAGAAAACCAAGATTAAAAGAGAGAAGCCAGGTCATTGCAGGCACCTTTACTGCTGTTAGTGTGGTGGGGATGTGCAAGGGTGTTTATTTATTAGTCTAAACCAGCCAGAACTGGGCTGATAAATGCAGCAAGCTGTGCCCAGGGGTCTGGCTCCAACAGCTGTTTTTTTTCCTCAGGCTTCCTACATCTCCCAAAGGTGTTTGGTGAAAATGGTTGGTGGGTTTTCCATTTCACAGCAGTGACCCTTCCTGCAGCCTGGTGGGTACCACTGAGTGATGCTGAGTGCTGTGGGTGGACATCAGCAGAGTCTCTTGCAAAGATAGGCAAGAGACTCCCTCCTGTAATTCCACAGATGGGGAGCACCAAACATGGAATGCTTGCCCAAGATAAGGCAGCAGGGTAGCAGGAAGTGGAAACAGAGTTGGAGGGTGGTTCCCTGCCATGCTTCTCATGGTATCTCTACATCAATGGTTTGCATTTCTTTGATGGACCAAAGCTGGTTTTAGGCTGACTATAAGTAGTAGCACAGCTAACACATATATTCCTAAGGGTGAGTGGCTGAAGCTTCTTCTTCCATAGGAACACAAG
Organism: Erithacus rubecula; assembly: GCF_903797595.1. Lineage (NCBI taxonomy): Eukaryota > Metazoa > Chordata > Aves > Passeriformes > Muscicapidae > Erithacus > Erithacus rubecula. The sequence goes on from NC_136688.1 coordinate 45,723,835, forward strand.
TAGCAGCCATCCCAGGTAAGGCAGAAGATCTGGCATTGAACTAAACTTTGTAACATTTATTTGCTTTGTGACTATGGTTATGTGCTGCAGTATACTTACTATTAAGCTAAAATACTCATAGTTCTGAGTAAGTGGAAGTGTCTTTCAGTCACTCTGTTGTCTCTTCTAAGAATGATGCTCTGGATAAGTTTATACTTAAATTAAGAGGCCGAGTAGTGTTCAGCTTATGGCCCATAAACACTCTGGGTCTGCAAAAAGTAGTTGGGGAATATTATGCAATTGTCAGTACTCCTGAATTCGGAATAGATAGGACAATTTGAAAAGATCTGCATATGAGAAAAATACATTCCCATGTAAAGTGCAGCAGCTTTCCTACGGGCTGCTTTAGGAGTGTCCCAGTTCCGTCAATTCACTTCACTTTCTGCTTCCACCAAGGTTCCTGTCTCTGATAGCCCATCCTCTGCTTTGTTTTAGGTTACTCCTAGACTCCTGTGTGGAGCAAACCAATTTGGAGGAGAGACCTGGGCAGCTCACTGGCTCCTAGGGAGGCAGCCTCCAGATGCAGGAGCAAGGTCAGTCAGCTTTAGCTGGTCTAACCTGTGACCCTGGAATGGGTCACAAACTTGGTACCAAGGGCCTCAGCAGCACTGAGTGTCACATGCTTTCTCCTCACTTCCCTGTGGAAAGTCTCACACCTTCTTTTGCTCTCTGTAACTGTTTTTGGCCAGCAGAGACATTTTATATATGTTTTTAATTGACTGTAGGGATACTGAAGCAAAGTAAGTATCTGGTTTCTTGATTTCTCTGTTCATTTCTCTGCCTTTGGGCCATGATGCTGTGACAGGTTTAAGAAGGCAGGATTTTGACACTTGTCATTCTGATTCCTAAATCATTGCTACCACTACAATGTGCTTTTATTTTAGCCATGTAGGTAGGTTGTACAGTCAATTCTGCACAAGTCTGATATTAAAGCTAAGGAAAAAAAAACAGTTTTTTGTGGGGGAGATATAATTCAGCCAGTTCTAATTTCCACAGATTTGGCATGTTAGCTGTCACAAAGACTGTGACTCTTAGAGCAGTATATCCAGTCTCTGATTTTATTATAATCTTAGTACATGCTTCTCAAATTCGTGCTAATTCTTTATGCAGGTCACCATGTATTTCTCAAACTCCACTGCTATAGCAACAAATTAAGTATTTTGTTCACTTAGAGGCTAATGACATTACTCTCAAAGAGAAATTGAGGGCATTTATCAGAGATTTTTACAGTGACAGATGCTTACAAATGTAATAATAAAGCAAACATCCACAGACTTAGCTGACGTAATTATCAGAATAAGAGGAAAATTACAGTTTTGTAAGTACAATCAAATAACCACTGTATTTCTTAACAACATTTTTTTTTTCCAAAGTCTTAATTATTCTAAACTAGGGAAAAAAAGAACAAATATCAGCATCACAGTCTGGCTACTCTGTTGGAACCACAGTACTAGCAATGAGACACAGAGCCCTGTGCTGCTCCATCTCTCACTTTAAAGCTGCCCAAGTCAGTGATGACAGAAATGAATTTGTCACATGCCAGATGGCATAACTGATATGGGTCGGTGGCTTCAGCCAAGCTTCTGGTCACATCACCATCACTTCTGCCATTACTGCCAGCTTGTTCTCTATTCTGTTCTAATTCTCTACCCTATCCAAATGTCTATCCTACTATACACCTTCCTTCTCAGAAGAGTTACTTTTCTGCCCTCCCACAGGAGGAAGGTCAGTTCATATTTTTTCCTGTACATAGTGCTGTGTGATAGTACCACTAAAGAAAGTTTTCCTTTCATCTTTAAGTCTCAGCACAGAGGCTAAAATTAGATATCTTCACCTCAGAAGAAATTATTTCCCTGCACGAGAATCTACAAGCTGTCAGTAATATTGTGTTATTTTCTGTGAGCAAGAAGAGGTGCTTTCCCTGTTCACTGTCTCTTGGCTCATGCTGGTTGACCCAGGTGTCAGAGCCCTGAGGAGCTGCTCCAGAAATCATCCTGTGGCAACCAGGATACATGCTGTAGCCTATCTGAGTTAAGCCTAACTGTTCTGTTTAATCCCAAACAGACTTTTTCCTCAAGCGATTATTTATTTTACAATCATTCATGAGGATTAATTCTTACACAGAGCAAAGATTTAGAGACAAATTTAATTTAATATGGTATAACTATTGCTCTGAAATGCACTCATCTGAGCCTGAGGGACTCCATCTGCTGTTTGAATCTGACAGGGAGGAGGTTGGTCCCTATGCAGGAGCTGCTCAGGGGCTCCAGTTCCATACCAAGACCCTTTCACTGGCATTAATTTAGCCTTGTAAGTATCCAGAAAGCACCATGTGGATTGAAAAATCCCAAGAGCCAGAGAAACTTGCAGTTCACTCTGTTTGGCTTTTCTTACTGCAATTACCCTTGCCTCCCTCCATGCCACAGCCTTCAATTCAGATAGGCTTGTTGTGATTAAAGGAAAAATTTGAGACATTTCAAATTTGTCCCCACTACTGCAGTTTTTAACATTCCTATCACAATGCAATTACTGATAATCTCCTGCCAAAAGTGGTAAGGAAGTTTAAAAAATTGAGTTATTGGCTTAAAATAAATGACATTGGAAGTTAGCTGTTTGTTTTGTGTTTTGATAAAACTTACAAAGCACTTAGGTCCTTGCCTCTTATTCAGGCACTGAAATCCTCATTTGTTTCAAACTTTGTTTATATTGTTTTGGAGTCTTTGAATATGTGAGGCAAGAACTATTTTTTATTTAAAATTCAAATAGAGACTCATGTAATTGTGCAACACAGGAAGCCGAGCCTTTAAGGAAAACACCATGAGAATGTTTTAAGAATTGGTAACAGTGAACTTGTCTGGATACAAATGTGCATACATATATCCCTGTAAATGGATACATTGATTAATTTGTATACATGTATAAGTTCACTTCAGTTTATGTACAGTTTATAATTTTTCTGTACATGATTCAAGGTAGGAGGGCTTAGGATTTGTATTTTTCAGAAAGGATTACCTTTCTAAAAGTAGATTTGCTAATGCTTGGAGATTTAAAAAAAAAAAAATAGGAACAACATTAGACTTCGTCTTTTCAGACCTGAATACTTGAAAATGTAATTCAAAGTGACAACAGTCACATAAATAGTGACTTCTGCTTTTGATTACTTCTTTTCTCTTTACAGGATATTTCATTAATTTATTCCAGAATTATTTTGTAACCACACTACACATTCTTAGTCAGGCAAAATTTAGTTAAAAGCTAGCACAATTCATAGAAAAAAAATGTTCCACATCCCTCCGCACCTTATCAACTTTATACTTCAAAACTCACATTTCAAAACAACCAGACATACACGAGTCCATGGGACATGATAGGATGCACTCACGAGTGCTGAGGGGGTCAGCCAATGACACTGTAAGACTAATTTTTATTATAGTTTGAAAAGGTCAAAGCAACAGGGAGTGTCCTGAGAAATAGAAGAAAGCAAGTGTCACTCCTATTTTCAAAAAAGACAAGCAGGAGTATCTGGGAAATTATAGGTAATTTATCTTCACTTTGATCCATGGGGAGATGATGGAGCAAATAATCCTGTGAACCACTTCCAAACACATTAAGGACAGTAAGGTTATTTAGAGTAGTCAGTGTGCATCTGCAAAAGGAAAACCATGCCTGACCAATGTGATAGCCTTCTGCAAGAAAATTACTAACTTGGTGCAGGAGGAGAAAGCAGTGAAAGTTCATCTTTAGCAAGACTTCCATCAATGCTTCCCATCACATCAGCAAGGACAAACTGATGAAATAGCTAGGCAAGCTGACAATGATGTGAATTGAAAAGTGGCCAGAAAAACGGCCAGGCTCAAATGGTTGTGGTCAGGGCAAAAAGTCCAGCTGGAAACCAGTTGCCAGTGCTGCACTGCAGGGATCAACTCTGGGCCAGTGCTGTTTCATGATTCTGCCAGAGATCCAGATAATGGGACAACCTCTGCAGATGATGCAAAATAGGGAGAAGCAGATGATGCACCAGCAGTTTTGATGGTTGTGCTGTCATTTAAATGTGTCTTAGAGCTTGGAGACGTGGGCCAACACGAGTCTCATGAAGTTCAACAGGTGCCAATCCATGTTAAGCACATCAGAGGGAATAACTAAGCACCAGTACAGACTGGACTGAGAAGCTGAAAAACAGCTCTGCAAAAAGTGACACAGGGGTCCTGGTAGACACCAAATTGACTGTGAGCCAGCAATGAGCCTTTGTGGAAAGAAGGCCAACAAGATCCTGGGCTGAAGCAGGAAAGGCATGGCCAGCTCGTCAAGGAAGGTGCTTGGCACTGGTTAGACCCAACTGGAGTTCTGTGCCTGGTTCTGGACTCCCCAATATAAGAAAGACATGACTATACTGGTGTAAGTTGAGGGACGGGCTCAGTGATGAAGAGACTGGAGCACCTGTCATATAAAAGGATGCTGAGAGAGCTGGGAGTGGTTAGCACCAAAGCCAGAAGGTTTGGTGTGGGGAGTGCATCTTGTCAGTGTGTACAAATACCTTAGGAGAGGGACTAAGAAGATGGAACCAGACTTTTCTCAGGGGAACTCAGTGACAGGACCACAGGCAATTGACACAAACTGAAATACAAGAATTTCCCCTAAAACAGAAGAAAGAACTTTCTACTATGAGGATGGTCAAACCTTTGAACAAGTAAATTGCTTAGAGAAGTTGTGGTGCCTTCATGCTTGCAGATATTTGAAGCCTGGCTGGACATGGCCCTGAGCAATTTGTTCAAGCTGACCTTGCTTTGAGCAGGGAAGTGAGAGTAGACAAACTCCAGAAAGTCTTTTCAACCTTGAAGATTCCACAGTTCTGTGAAATTTCTACTCATGAACTCAACAGCATTTATTCTTTCAGTTCAGTTGGAATGTAAATTTTCCACTTCCCCATTAATTTAATGTTAAAAATATTTTCTTTCATCAATGATTTGTGGGCTTTAAGATGCCTGCAGCTTTTATGTGTTCTCTTAACTGAGTGTGTGCAGAGGAAAAACCATATGGACATAAACCTTGGCTGCTTAGAATGGTTTCCAGTGGAGCACTGTACCCATTTGGTTAGGCATATTCATGAGGATCTTGCTGAGAAATTATAACTTTGGTTCAGCCCAGAGACTTGACAAATTAATTCCCGGAGTACCACGTTTCTATATTTGCTCCTTAATGGCATTTGTTCACAATTTAAAGTGTGAGTCTCTATATTTGAATTCACAAACTAGGCAACTATTAAATTGTTTGGCTTAACATCAGAATACTTGTATAGGATTTATTTAGGGCTTAGACATTGATTAGACAATGCAGAAGAACTCATAAGCAACAAATTGTTTACCATGAACCTGAACTACATGCTGTCCTATGTAGGACCTTGTTCAGTAAATGCAGGCATAGCTGCAATTTTCAGGCACTTAAATCAAAGAAGAAATTTTACATGAGAAATTGAATTAATATTTTCTCAGTGTACTTCTGCTTTATCAACCTGAGTGTTTTTAATAAGCTCACCAGTCTGGTATGTGAACACTTGATATATTTTAAAGATACTTATGGAATCTCAGTTCCCCTCAGTGCAGAGAGTTCCCTATTGTTCAGTAATGAGCAATAAAGCAGTTCAGATTGATTTGTTGCATCAACAGACAGAAATTCAAAGATGAAACCTGTCTTCAATATCTTATTTCAATTAAGTCTGAAAGCCATTTGTCTGTATTTTCATCACTTATGTTCCATGTTGTGAGACATAGAGTTGGGGGAAGCAGGTTATTAACACCACATCACCTCTCTGTGCACTTCACTAAATAAAGCTTCCAATAAAAGAAAAAAATTAAATATTTACTCTCAAATATTTGAATGTAAGAAAGAAAACAGTGGTATAAGTTGGCTTTGCTCTATCTCTGGGGCTTACAAGCAGCAGAGAGTGTGGAAAGAACTATGGCCTCCAGTAAGAGCTCTGTTTTGTACCTAATTAAATGGTGTTGAAGAAACATTGCCCATGCAGTGTTTTTAGAAAATTGCTTTCAGATAAAAAGCTAACCAGTTAAATGCCAGTGAACAGCATCTGCCCCTTCATCGTGATTCATGGCACCGAATGTGCATTGTCCCCAAAACAGGGCAGCAGTAATTTGGATGCACTGCCTTGTATGATGAATAGCAAAACACCTATTTTCCTCCACCTCCACAGCACAGGTCTCTTTGGATGCCACAGGCCTACTTATACAGCCCAGCATTTTGAGGAGAGTAGGTTGCAATGGATTTTTTTTTTTTTTTTTTGGTGTGTAAACAACAAGACTCCCATGTCCCGGCTGATTAAATACTGCTGCTTCCACATAGCTTTTTCAGAGGATCTGAAAAACTGGTATGGAGAGCTTCAGAAGAGAAACTCATAGCTACCCATTCATTTCTGAGACATGGTAAGGTCAAGTCAGGACGCTGGGGAAGCTGACGGCGCACAGCAGTGGAATAATTTCTCTTGGAGCAAATAAATTTTATTGTTATTGCTGTACTCCCTCCACAATTGGACAAAGGGCTTTTCATCCCACCTTGGTCCTGGGGCAGTGACACAGTGGACACAGTGGGGCTGAGCGCAGCCCCCGCGTCCTCTGAAAGGCGAGGCGGTCCCGAGTGCGGGGAGCACTGTGCACCAGCTGGGAAAGCGGGGCCGGAGCACTGACACACACCTGGGCACACAGCTGGAGCCCAGGAATGGAGGGGAGTACGCGAGGGAGCAATTCCTGTTCCTTGTCCAGGATCACACGGAGCGTCAGCACGGCTCCTGGCAGCGCTGTCCCCGCTCCTGCGGCTCCCGCGGGCACCGCCAGCCCCTCCGCAGCCCCGGCCGCCCCGGGGCCCCGCCGACGCTTACCGAGACCTTGGGGCTCGGCAGCTCCCACCTCGAGGCCGTGACAAACCCGGCGGGGCGGGTGCCCCAGGAGCGCCCCGGGGCCGGCCGGCCTGCCCGTCCCCACACATCCCATCGCATCGCACCGCAGCCCCGCGTTCCCGTCCCGTCTCACCGTCGCTCCCGAGGGTGCTGTGCGCCGGGCGCGCTGCCCCTTTAAGCGCGCTCCCGCCCGGTGCCGCCCGCCGCCGCTCCCCGGCCCGCAGCCCTGCGGCACCGGCGGCGCACGGCAGCGGCACCGGCGGCTCCAGCGGGCCGGGCCGGCGCTCCGCGGGCACAGCGGGCCGGCAGCATGTCCACCAAGGCGGAGCAGTGTGAGTGGGGCCGGGCGGGGCCGGGCCGGGGTCTGTCCGAGGGGAGCGGAGCGGGCCGGGGGCGCGTCCCGCCGGTGGCGCTGCCCCGCCGCCGCCCGCCCTCCCTCATCCCGGCGGGGCAGCGCTGCCCGCGCCGCTGCCGGCTCTGCGGCTGCCGCAGGGGGTGCGGGCGATGCAGGGAGCGCAGGGGTGCAGGGGGAAGGGGCTGCGCCGTTCTGGCTCTTTCTGTGGGAGCCGCCGCCGCTGCTGGTGGCCGCAGCGCCCGGAGCCCCTGCTGTCCGGCGGCCCGCTGGGGCTCGGTGTGTTTGTGCAAAGGCAGCGCCGGGGAATGAGGGCTCGGGGTGAGAGTTGACACCGAGACCGCTTCGCGCCCCGGCCCGCCCGGGAGCGGTGCCGCCCGCCCTGTGCGGCGCTGCGCTGTGTCCCGGGGGATCGGCTACCTGCGGGAGCAGGGGTGACGCACCGTCCCCTGCGGGCGGCTCGCAGCGGGATGCAGCGAGGACAGTCTGCTGCCCTTCCTGCCCGGGCCGCTCACCTTTCGGGGCACTGTGGGCTGGGTGTTTGTCTTGCCTGCAGGCCACAGTGCCCCAGTGCCCGGGCCCGGCAGCATTCCCTCCCCCGTGCTGGATGCCCCTGCCCGCGGCCAGCCTGCTGTGCTCGGTGCGGGTGCTGTAACCACCATGTTGGGCACGGCGATCCGAGCATCGCTCGATGACATGGTGGTTGGGATGCCTCCGTCTGCCCGTGGAACTGATCCCCACTGCTGGTGCTCATGACACCTGGTGTGTCTGCAAGAGCCCTGATGGGATGCTGAAAAGAAAACGCTGGGGTAGTGGAGCTCATCACCCATGTCAAAGCTACTTTCCTGATACAGTGTCATGGTTATGAACAGGCAGTCTGTGACCAGGAGGTTGGATTGATGGTTGTCATGATGACGTGATGTGATTTGACACTATACATGCTGAGACTTGCTCTCTTCTTCCTCCAGGTCACTGAGAAGGATCCTTGTGTTTATATATGCCTATGCTGAACTGATATAACAAAAACAATACCTGTATTTTTTTCCCATTAGAGTTTACTGCTTATTTACAATGATGAATGATCTTGTTTTAAAAGTATTATGCAGATATTAATTTATTGCTGTAAAGGTGCAGTTCTAGCCTCATAAATAGAGGCACAATGTTCTGACTGTGCAGGAGCCCTTAATTGTGCAATGTTTGGATCTGTACCATTGTTGTTGCTGCCTCCCTCACCTTCCACCTGAGTTCTGTAATTTTTCTTCTTTCATGTGATACCTATACATTAATTACACTTCCTTCACTCTGCCATGTGGAAGAATTTGTGCTACTTTTTGTCCCAGCACCAGCTATGGTGTTGCCTTCCTTTTCTATTCTGACTTCTCTGTTCCTCCATTCCTAATGCTTTTGGTCTGCTCTGTTTGAGCTTCTCTTTCATATTTTATCCTTGGCTGTTTTTTATTTTCATCCCTTTGTACTTTTCACGACACTGCATCTAGGCCTGCCATGTCCCTATTGCTCTCTATTTGAAGATTTACTTAGGGTCCAGATTTCAGATCTTTCTGCCTTCTAATGTTCCTTTTCATGATAGTCCAGGAAGAGTATTTGGGTAATGGACATATCCTGTGCATTCTAACCTGCTAAATGTATTTTTTTTTACCAAGGCTGCTTCCCTGACTAGGGAAGCATTATGGCATTACCAAATGTCTTTGTCTCTACATAACTTCAAGATTCCCTTACCAGCAATTTTTGATTAATGGACTCTGACAAGGATGTGTTGGTGTGCAGACGTCACTACCAGTCAAACTTTCAAACCCCAGCTGTTGCTGTTGTTGCTTCTGCCCTCACTAGTGCCAGGCAAGAACCAGAATGTCTTGGGAAGGACTCAAGTTACAAGTCATAATGAATCTCAGTTTACCAAGATCATCAGTGAAACACTACAACTGAGGAATCACACTGATTGGAACAGAAGATGTGCTGGTCTAAACATGAATCCCACAACTCTTGGGCAGGTTCTATGAACAGCAGGTAAAATGGTGTCAGTCTGGGAAGCTGACTGGAAAAGCTTCTCTTTTTTGTGACCACACACATCTTGCATTGCATACCAGATATATCAACAGTGACTTTCATCATTTGACTCTTTGCAACATGCTTGAGGTGTTCTGTTGTATTCAAAGAAAATGAATTATTTTTCACATTACAGAGCAGTAGTTGGTGTTCAGTTGTGGTAAGTAATGTCCTGGGAATGCCTGATGCTCTGTTCCCCTCCAGGACAGTGCAACAACCAGGACCATCTTTGAGAACTCCTAATGGTTTCACTCTCAGTCAGTGCTTACATGGGGGCTGAGAAATTTAGTGAGGTCTGTGTAGATGCTGGAGACATACACATTTGGTTTTTGTGATGACCCTTTGGCAGTGGCCCAGTACTTCCACAGGGTGACATCACTTTTTGAAGTGTGCCTCTGGGCACTGAGAAACTCAAAAAATTGGGTCATTCACACACTTGCTGTCACTTAAAGGCTGGCAAAGTTTTTGCTCTGGGGCTTTCCTTCAGAAGTTTCTTTGTGTTCTGGGAGGCTGTGCTGAAATAGACAAAGTTTTGGGAAACAGAACTGAGAAGTGAAGCTGAAACCTTTAGCCTAAAGCTAATGTTTATATTTAGGCTTTATAAATAAGTTTTCTCTTTTGATATTTGGTCTGATACAATTGCACAACCATGCCAGTTAATAGAAATAAATGCATTTCCATCTTTATTACAAAAAAAGTGATTTTAAGTGCTTCTAGATACCCTATGCCCTTTGTTGTAAGTTAGTAGCTGTAAGGAGGCACACAGTTCTCTGAAATACATCTAGATCTGAATTCTGTAATCATCTTTGACATTTTGTTAGTCCACTTAATATACAGATATCTGACAACAGATCATGGCTGTGAATTGTTCTTAGTTGGGTACTGTCTTGCATAGTCTGTGCCCTTTATAAACGCACATGGCTTCATACATTTTTTTTCCTCCTAACAAGAGAAAGTAACACCACAAAACACATTTATGAAGTCACTGCTTTCACATGGACCCCAGCCCTTCAGTCACATGATGGACTTTCTCCTTGTACTGAAGTCAGTTAATACCATGAGGGAGACTTTTGTCTGTAGAAACTTCACTTGCTGCAGGAACTGGGGAGTGCTGTCCTTAAAGCAGGGAATAAGTTAAAGAATGACCTTAACTGGGTGCTGCAAGATTGGATTTCTTGTCATGCATTCAAGAAAACAGTATTCTTCATTCGATGATTTTTTGAGTGTTCCTCATTTTATGGATAATTGACTTGAAATTGTCAAACCTCATTTGTTGTATGGCTGACCACTCAGGGAATATTTTGTTTTCTGAGTGTGAAAGTCCAGTGTGTACTGTTACCTGTACTAGCAAAATGGCTCTCAATATCTCAAGCTGTGCCTCCAACAGTATTTGCAGACACTTTTCTTTCAGTGTCTGTCTATCAGTCTTTTTCTGCAATATGGAGACAATGTCACCCCTTCTCATTCAACTTGACAGTGGCACAGAAAAAATCAGAAAATTAATGAACTGTTCAGCTATCTCAGCAGTGTGAGACATAGTGATGTCTCCCAGGTAGTTAGTACCTTTCTGTTCAGTGGAGGACTTAATGGTATTCATTCCTTAATAAATGCCATTTGACCATGAGAATAAAACAAAGTGTTGATGAATTGCTTGTTTAGGAAGCATGGTTTATCTTCCACACTGAAGGAGCCCTGTGGGGGAGCAGGGTATGTCCTGGTCTAGTGGAAGACTGTTGTAATCCATATGTTTAAGGGCTGAAAGAATTCAGAAGCATCTTTTAACATTTTTAACATGATGAAGAGCTCCCAGGCAGCTGTGCTTTCATGAAGCTTTCATGTCTGCAATGCAGCACAGCTGAGCAGCCCTCTGCCCCAGCCAATGCACTCTCTCTCAGCAGAGTTGATTAATCTGAGTGGAGCAAGAAGAGTTGTGTGTGTGTAGGTGTCTCATTACATGAGGCTGTATAGGCAATGCAACTAGGGGAGTAATCACTTTTTTTCCCTATACTGAACAAGGATTTGTTAGAAAATAAACTCACTGTTTCTTGTAACACAAGAAAAATTTGTTTCAGTGAAGGTGTACACCTCCTACTGCTCTTTGAAATCCCCTTAGCTGCTTGATCACACTTCCTAAGACAAATAAACAGCAAACACTTTGCTCTTTTAATATATTTTCATATCTTTAGTTCATTGCATAAAGTAAATGTATGGCCCACAGTAAATCACATAAGATCTCTCTGTATTAGCTTATATCTCTGCTTTGGCTGTAGAAATACTATCTGTCTCACATGAACTTCCTGTGATCCAATGACTCATTCATTATAAATGAATCTTGAGATGCTTGGAGACATGGAAGAAGTGCAGAGTGGTAATATGTATTTTTTAATTTGCTAGTACTAAGTTTGCTTGATACAGATACAGAAATTCACTTCCATGTGTTGTCCCTGGCACTCTTTTGCAACTTATTCAGTCAGAACAGAAGGAACAGAGATTTTTCTGTTTGTTGAGTTTAATATTTAAATTAAAAAAAAAAAAAAAAAGAGAGAGAGAAATGGAAGGAACAGACATTGCTCCATCAAAGTCTGCAAAAAAGCCTAAATGAAAGTTTTTGTGTTTGTTTTTTTGTCTTTTTATGTAGTTGCTTCCAAAATCCGATACCTTCAAGAATACCATAACCGGGTTCTCCACAACATATACCCTGTGCCCTCTGGAACTGACATTGCAAATACTCTGAAATACTTTTCTCAGACATTATTGAGGTAAGTTTTGACTAATGCTCTTGAAGAAAAAAAGAGCTAAAGAATTGTAGGAGATATTGATTGGCTTTGAATTGGTTGCCAGATTTAATGGGTCAATGGTCAGCCAAAAAGAGTCAGAGCATAATTTAAGAAAAATTATGGTATGAACAAATCTCTTCAGTGGCTGTTGCCCAATTTGCCCAGTTAAGCCCCCTTACTGAGTGGCTGATTCTAGAATAAACTTGGTTGATTATGCATTTGCTTGGTCCTAAGACTTAGCTGAACACACAAACATGCTGAACTTGTGAAGGAAGGAGTTTGTAGCCTACAGAGTTTTAGATATGTATAATCATGACCTCCTTGACAGTCCTGGTGCCTCAGAATCCCAGAGTGACAAGCCAGACAAGCAAGCAGAGCTGAGTTCTGGGTTCTGGTTCAGTCCCTTAGAACCACAGGAGTAGACACAAAGTTTGTGTACAGATCTGGATTTGGATGGCAACAACACATCAGGATTGCTGTGATCCAATGTTTTTTACTTAGTCTAATGTTTAGTAATAACATATAGTACTAAATACCACATGAATACAGAATACATTATGAATAGGAGAGACTATCTCTTGTTTTCCTAAAAAAATAGGAAAAAATGTGAGGCTTTTTTTGAATAATGTGCATTCCACAGTGCTGCCCAGTGGATTCATATTTCCAAATTGTTTTTAAAATAGCTTTTGACCATGAAGAGAGGATTTTTATCTGCTGGTTTTGGCTGGCACTAGTTTTCACATCCAGAAAAATGCAGTTCACATTGCATTTCTATACATAGCTTCCTGATTTACACCTGGAAGGATTGTCAGAGAGTAGTTTGGAAATAAAGCTATTTGCCTCATTTGAGGAGGAAACATTAACAAAATACAATGTACCCATATATTTGTACAATATACTCCTATGATGTATACAAGTTGAAAAGGAAGAATTTAAACTTGAGAGAATGAGTTCATTCTAACATTCAAAGAGCCTGGGATGCATCAAAAATTTCATCACCCTGTTTATAAGGAGAGACACATAAACAATGAGAGAGACATAAATAATTTTTAGTGGAACACCTGTTCAGAGCAAACTTGAAACCTCCTGTTTACTTCTGAAAATTTCAGGAGCAGAACTGTTTGTTTCCCTCCTCATTTAGACTGTACAGCAGCCAGTAGGACTTTTTGTTTGAAGGTTAATAAATTAAATTTTGTCTCGTTGTATTGAGCAGTGGGAAAAAGTGTTCAGAGACACTAAAGGTACTTCTGAAAGGTGTTCCCACATGAGGCTGTTATGATGGACTATTGGTACAACACACATGTAAATTACATTTAAGTAGTATTATTTATGACAGGACAGCTTTTGCTTAAATACTGTGAGCCTTTAAGCTGTTAAAGCAAAAAAGTTGGACTTGATTCTTAAATGTTTTCTCTTTTAGCTGTAACTAGCAAGTGCTGTAATGAGATATGTTTCTTTCTGGTTACAAGTTCATTTGGTTTATGTGAAACCAATAAAGAAAGCATCTTTATACCACTCTGTGGTCTTCTTCTTTCTAAACAGTACAGCTGACCTGTCCTGTTGATAAATTCTTCACACTCCAGGAGTAGTGTTGTTCCTGGGCTTACTGAAGAAGCTTTGTACTTTGCAATGATGACAGCAGATCAGAAATCAGGGCAGCAATTACACAGTCAAGCAGCTCCATTTGTTTTATTTCATATTCAGAATGGGACTGAACCAAAATCCTCTTGTTGCTAATGCTGAACCCCATGGGGCAGAAGTGATACACATATCTGATACGCAGATCTACACAAATGGCTTTGTCCTTCATGATCTGGGATCTGATCAGCCTCAGAACTAAAAGGATATGAGAAATTATTTCCAGGACTTGGATCTAAATTTAAGTGAACTGAGTTCTGATACTCAGCAAGGTCAAATTCACATTTAAACCCCTGTAACTGGGGAGTTTGAATTGTGGGTCGAAGGCTGGGTGCTATGCTTGAATCAGTATAAGTTTATACACTTACTGATACTAAGAAAGAAGATGGATAAAAAAGCAAAACAACACACCCTGTATTTAGTGTGGCAGATGGAAAGAAGGAAACTCCCACCCACTGTGTGCAGATCTCTTCAAGATTTACCCTAAAACTAAACAGAATGGTTAAGAACCTTTCTGAAGAGTGTGTTCAAAAATTTATTTGAATATTTTGCATGCTGAGTCTCCTTTCTGCCTCCTACACTGAGACTCCATTGTACAAGGTTTAACATCAATGATAGAAGTACATGGTGGAGAATAATCTTTCTGGCTTAACACAGAGCATATGCAAGGAATTTGGGCTGTTAGGGACAAACAATTTGTGATGAACATGTATAATCAAAGAAATAATGGAGGAATAGTCAGAGAAATTCCACATAATGATTGGGTTTTACAGCAGTAGATTTTACTGTTTATTATGCTTTTACCTTTCCATGTTATGGACACTCTGACTGTGTTCCTTTCAGTGGGATGTGCCCACTGTTTTGAATCACATTCATGTCTGGTGGCATTTTGCTGGCTAAAGATAGATTGCACAAGAGATGAATTTGCTCCTTTGCTCTGTATGCAGCCTCCATAAATTACAAGCTCAGGGGTGGGGGGAACAGATGTGGAATGACTGAAAAATATAAATTCCTTATTTCTACAACAAACATCACATAAAATCACCATACACGATGCATAGCACATTGATTCATTTAGTTCTTCTTTAATTTTCTCTTTGGGAAAAGCATTTCTTTACATTACAGCATGAATTTGTTTCATGCCCTACTCATTTTCAGTGATTTCTCCCTCATTTGAGGAATGATCTAGGGCTTAATAAAAATCTCACAGAAAAGCTTATTGTTTCACATTTTCCTGAAGAAAATTCTCCGTATGTATTTCTAAGTAAAATACTTTATGTGAGGCACAGTTATAAATGCCTTGGTGGCTAATTAATGATCAAGCTTGTTTTGCTGCCTTGGTGAGATGTAATTTCACTTGTAGGTATTTTAGGAAACCTTTCCAAGAAGGCAGTAATTTTGGGACAGATTTGCAGCAAAGATATATACATCTTGAAACAAGCCTTGGTAGCTTTGCCCCTTATTGCAGAGCAAGTTCAGTATGGAGTAAGTTCAGTATGGAGTTATGATTTGCATAAAATTCTCAGCACTTGCTTTGAATTGAACCAGAAGCAAATTGCAGTCATTGCATCTTGGTCTTAAGGGACCTTCTAAAAATACAGGTCAGGCAAAAGCCTGGATGTTAAGTTTTCGGGTTTTTAAATTTGTTTTCTAATAAATTTGGTGTGATTTCAGCTGG
Organism: Erithacus rubecula; assembly: GCF_903797595.1. NCBI lineage: Eukaryota > Metazoa > Chordata > Aves > Passeriformes > Muscicapidae > Erithacus > Erithacus rubecula. The sequence goes on from NC_136688.1 coordinate 45,739,287, forward strand.
AATTTAGATCTAGTCTTATTACTATTAAACAAAAGGATGCCCTGATCAGGATACAATAAGTGTGCTTTGGCATCTAATCTAGAGATGGGTCTGTAGCTCAGTGTAAAAAGAAAGGATTAATATTCTTTCTGGAAATAAGTACACTTGGAGTGATGTTTTGGCAAATAAAGAGATGGATAATTGGTATTATCTGTTGGTAGACAAAAAAGGAATATAGTGTAGTACCTTCAATCTTTAAACATAAGCTGCAAAATATGGCAAATGAACATCAAGCAAATTAAAAGGAATCAGCACTCTGATAATTCATTTTTAAAGTCATACTAGATCTTAGGTGATGTTCTGATACAATTTCATAAACACCACCTTGACAGTGATCATGTTTCTTTTACTGGACATTGGGTAACAGAAACCAAAATAATCTGCCAAATATGCAAGGCATAATTAAAAAAGAAAAAAAAAAGCTATTTTTGTAAGACAGACTGTGTCTGTCATCTCTGACTGCAAGGGTGATGTAATAGTAGCCAAGTAGCCATGTGATAGTAGCCACTTGGCAAAGAACTGTTTTTGTATAACTGTTTTTTATATATGGCAAATGAATGATACCTTCTGTTATAAGCACCTTAGCAAGACTTTGGCTTACTTGTGTAAATTGTTGAATTAACTTGGAGGTAAGATTTGCTAAGGTGATTATATGGTAGGGATTTCTGTACTGTTAAAGAGGTTTCCAGAAGTGCTCTCTCTTGATATAATTCTGCTCTACACGGGTCAGTGGAAATCTTAGTTATTGACTTGTCTTTAGTAAGTTTTATAACTGACTGTGGGAACAGAGTTAAACCAACAGCAACTGCTTTTGGAAATCCCAGTGACTAAGAGGTACAAAAAGGTGCTTTAAAAAGGAAAAAAAAAAAGCATTGTGTGTGGGTTAATATATTTTAAAAGTGTATTATATTTTATAGGCACATATGGAAATTATGATCTAAACCTATAATTGCTTGATAATTAAAATATAACACTGCTTAAGTGACAATTTATTCTATTTAAAATAGAGGGGTTTATTTTTAAAAATAAATTAGATTACCATGTTTACAACCATGTTTGCAACATTTTAAAAACTACATAACAAGCTGGTTGACGTATAGCCTCTATTTTGATTCCCACTAAATTCTTTTTATTTTTTGAAATTATCTCTCCTTTAGTTTGTAGTGAGTTTTGTTGAATAATAACGTAAGTAACAGCAGGAGTGTATGGTAACATACTGTCTGATCTGCAGTTACATAATTGGTCTTGCTTGCTTAGCCCTTAGATTTTTGAAGGTAACTATTTACCCAAGGAGTGTTTGTATTCATAAAGCAAAATGTTTCCTCCCTAAACATGGGCAAAATTAAAAACACACATAAACAACCATTATCATTAGCTCACAAACATATGCTAAAGACCATCGACTATATATTATTTTATGACTTTTCCAAATGTAGTTTAGTTAACATTTTAGAAATATATTATTTCTAAATCCATGTGCCTGTTTAAACTTCATTATCTCAAATGATACTGAGTGAGTGGTCATGAAACAGTATCATAAAATACATACAGACATTATTTTAATGCAATAAACATGTGATTTTTAAGACTATCTTAACAAACACACATGTTTATTCTTTGCTAAAACATGTTTCTGCAAGTGCCACACCTATATTTTGCATGTTTTCAGTCAGTTGGCTCAAAAGATTATAGGGGGGAAAAAATAAATCTCTCAAAATCCTCAGAATCTCAGAGCAAAATACCAGCCTGTTTTGACACGGTTAAACACTTTTAATTCTTAGAAATTTTCTTAACTGTGAAACATGGGTAGGGCACTGAAACATGCATTTTTATATTTTTGCTCCTTATGAACCAGATAACACATGAGATGCAATGAAATTTTCCTAGATGTCAATTTTTAACTCTCTTATCTTGAAGCATGGAAGTAACTGGTTGCTAGATTTGTAGACGTGCTGGTTTTGGTAGCGATTGCATCTTATGTGGGATGTATCTGGTCTTTTATTATTTGTTTTATAGTGTCATTTCAATGTAATGTGCTGTTCTTTGTGTCTTTGTTGTCTCTTTTTTTTCTTTGTCCCCCCAACAGCATTTTGTCCCGCACAGGGAAGAAGGAGAATCAAGATGCCTCCAATTTGACAGTGCCCATGACCATGTGTCTTTTTCCTGTGCCATTCCCACTCACCCCATCTCTAAGACCACAGGTCAGTTCCATCAACCCTACTGTTACTCGCTCCCTCCTTTACAGCGTCCTGCGAGATGCTCCATCTGAACGTGGCCAGCAAAGTCGTGATGCTCAGTTATCAGACTACCCATCCTTGGACTATCAAGGACTTTACGTGACACTGGTGACACTACTGGATCTAGTTCCCTTGCTACAGCATGGGCAACATGGTAAGCAGGCCCCTGAATGATTCCAGTGCTGTGAATCCATGAGTGATGCATATATCCAGTGGAAGAGATGGGCCTAAACTGACCTGGATCTGGATTTCAAATCTCCTGGGATGCATTTATATCCAAGTGTTCTGTCTGACTTTGTTAAATAAAGGATTTTTTTTGCTAAATGCGGATTTGGGTTTCAATTCTGAGGTTGTCTGATTTTTAGTGATGTGCTGGTGGTACGTGACTAAAATACAATGGTATGTAACAAAAATTAGACAGATGGGTGTAAAAATACCCAGATTTTTAACCTGAATCTGGTGGGATAGCTTGACTGTCTTTTTGGGGTGGGTCTCTTAAAAACACACAAAAAGCTTGCCAATGTGTATCTGGCCTATAATCAATGCACAGATTGAGTGTTCTGGTGAAGGTCCATCTCTACACAGAATATAATATATATCTAATTAAAGAAAAATACACAATAATTGTGTTTTGAGATGGCTTTAAAATACTCCTGTGTAAAAAAGATAGCAGCATCTCTGTCTGACTCAGAGAAAAACAGTATTGTCATATGTTTTAAATTAGCTATAAGCAGTTTTTGTGGCTGTGTTGTGTTTGTATTGTTTTCCTTAAGTTGCTCTGCATCTATTTGGCTTGTTAATCTGTTAGTCTTTCCATACTGGGATTCAGTAGCCCAGTATTCTCCCTTTGTATTAGCCAATATTAATTTCCATTGTGGGATCATGATGTATTAGTTATATACTTCAGTAGAGGAAGGTGTTTGTCCATCTGATAATGCTGCTGAAATTCTTCCAGAGGGGAGTTGTTTTTATTAAGTGCTGCATTCCCTTAGAGGTGGCAGTATGTTTGAATCTAAGGAAATGGTATGATTTTGCAAAAGCAGGGCTCATACAGACTTGTTGATTTAACTTCAGTTCTTAGAAGTGGTGGATTTAATTATCCAAAAAATCTTTTCCTAAATAGATAAGATGGTGATAATTAACAATCGATGGAGTCCTGTAAAGAACAAATAACACTGGGGAAACATAATTTTTTTTTATGGCAGCACAGTGGCTCTCCTTGTGTGGTTTTCCTGTCCCAAGTCACATTTTTGCTGCTGTGTCATTTTCCATCCTAATGGGCATTCCTGGGACATGGTTCCCACTTGAGTAAGGAAGTCACTCTAGGGAGTAATTGCCAGTGGCTTGGCAGCTGGAAGGGTATACCAGTAGGAAATCATACAGGAGTCTGTGCTGGGTCTAGTGTTACTAAATATTTAATTTTTTTTTTACTTAGCTGATAGAATTTGAATTTATAAGTGTTATCAAGATGGTTGCTAGCATATGTTTTGTGTGAAAGATATGTGATTCAAGTAATTGTGGCAAGTGCATTCTGTTTTGAAGCATCTCCAAAGGAGAAATGTCAAATACGATGTTTAAGAGAGAAATTAAAGGAAAAAGAGGCAATACTAGCTTGGAAACTGTACTGCAGTTTAGAGCTCTGGGTGTTAACAGTAGACCAGAGAAGACTATAAATAATTAACACAGAAATATTCTAGCAATGTGTAAACATTTTTTTAATGTATGAGACACCCAAAGCATTATGTTTATTATTATAACAGCCCTAGCAAAGCCTCAGCTGGAGTAAAATTTTCAGCTTAGTCCATCTAGCTTCAAGGAAAACATGTACTGTTTATGAATAGTCCAGGAAAAAAAGAATGATTTGACATCTAGAAAATGTGAACAGTGAGAGAAAACCAGAAAAATTTTGGTTTATCTAGCTTAGACAAAAATGGAAGGGAGATGTGATTATCATATGAAAATATGTAAAGGTTGCTGTGAGGAGAAATAAACTTAACCAATCTATTTTTTGTTATAGTTGATGAGGATAAGTTATGCACTTAAATAGCATCAATGGAAATTTTTTTAATAAAAAAGATCCTTATCTTTTAAAGGTGATTAATCATTAGGATGAATTGACAGGAGAAGGAGTAAATTGTCTTGCAGGTTTTTAAGAATGTTTTAGATAAATATGTGCCAGGAATGATTTGGTTGACTCATGCGTGAGGCAAGGGGAGATTGCTTGCTATTTTATGTGGTTTTGTGTGTGGAGATTTAAATTTTGCCATAGAACTTGTTGTCTATTTCTTCCTCAGCCCAGTGATTGATTAAAAGAAATATGTATTTTTTTGTCAGAACAATCTGTGTTGTTCGGGTAAGTACAACTGCTGTGCAAGGCAGTCCTGAGCTTTGGCCCAACCAGTCTGTAAAAGACTGTACTTAGCTGGTGAATATGTATTGAAAGAAAAAAGCACTCTGTAGCCTGGAGGGCCTGCATAGAAGACTTTAGACTTTGCACAGAAGGCTGGCCAGAACCACTGAAATGGAGTGTCAGTTTTAATTTTTGCCATGACCCAGGATGTTTACAGCTGCAGACCTCTCTGTGCTTTTTAGAGACAGTTTTAAATCTCACCAGTTTTACAGGTGTCATGTACTTAAGGCTGGGGAATAATTAAAAAATGTGTGAGGAAGGCCTTCTGATGTATTTGGATTGTTGTGCAGGCTCATACTCAGATTCACTGAGTGCTGTAACCTTTGTAAGAGAATTATGGGCACACCAGCTCACTTTCTCATTGGGGAGAGAGTATAAAGATTATTCCACAGTGCCCAGATAGACAATAAACTATGCCTTTCTTTTGGATCTTAAAATGTTGCACAGTTATTTAGTGTCCTTTCCAAATTGTTACAATATGATTTATTAGAATAAGTATAGAAAATCTTGATAAATTTTCCTATCATTTAAGCTCTGGCCAATTTTGGCCTCAACCCTTTCCCTGAAAATCAAGTTCTGTAGTTTAATCATATGTGGTTTGAAAAATACAGTGACATATCCTGTAGTCAATATGTGTGAGGCACTTTGCAGAACACTTGGGGGCAATTAAGATAAAGTTCTTATTTTAATATGACTGATGAAGACTAGAATGCTTTTTGCAAAATCTGGCCTTCAATACAATGTGCATTTCAAATCCTGATTCTTGTAACTTCTCTGCTTAAATTCAAGCCATCATACATTAATCACCATATTATTAAAATCAACATTGATTTTAATAGATTATTTTATAGGCTGTAGCTTTCATACTCCCTTCAGACTCTTTGGAGTAGTGTTCAGCAGCTGTTTCCCTCTGTTTAGGAGGGACTTAAAATTGGGGGTGAGCTCACTTGTCTACAGTGACTATCTTCCCAAATTACTTTGAAAGGAAAGCTGGAATTTAAATATAATATATATTTTAGTTTTATAAACAAGAGAGTACATAGTCATAATTATGTTTTCATTGTAATGATTCTATATTTCTTTCATTTTATTCAACAGATCTTGGGCAATCAATTTTTTACACTACTACATGCTTACTTCCTTTTCTCAATGATGATATTTTGAGTACTTTACCCTATACAATGATTTCAACATTAGCTACCTTTCCTCCATTTCTGCACAAGGATATTATAGAGTATCTCAGCACTTCTTTTCTGCCTATGGCTATATGTAAGTAGAATTCATTCTAGTATTGTTTTGTCTTGGCACATAATAGTATCAGACTGTACGAGTCAAAGTTTGATCTGTCATAGAATTGTAATGGAACATCAATCTACTTACGTACATTAAAATAACTTCATGTGACTATTTTTCAAAGTGAAATAGCTCTATAATTTTTATTTATTTATTACACTGTGTTTTGCTGTGAATTCTTCCTTCATTTAAAGTGTGATGTTTATTTAAGAAGTCACTGTTTTCAGACTCATAGAATTTTCAGTGCCAGCAGTGGAAGTTTTGAGTACAGCATCAATGGGCAAACTGCTCCTGAAATAATGGATACAATAGCAGCATGTATAATTTTTGCATCTGGACTGTATCTGGATGTACAAGTATGATTTTTTTCTCAATGTCATGGTGTTGTGGTGAATTTCTGATTTTCTACCTCTCGGTCTTCTTGGCCCTTTCTCTCTGAGTTCTGTACAAATAGCTGTGCCTGTAATGTCTCCTATCCATAATGTCTCTTGTCTGTAAGAGTTGGGACTGAATTTGATGGTCCCTGCCTTTTTTCCTCTTCTTTCTTTTCACCTTTGTAAAGATGTGATTACTTAACTTCATAGTCCCTGCACAGTGTGGATCTTGAGATGTGTTCTGAATGCTTGTCCATGTACCTGACAAAAAGCTTGGTAGGACTTCAGCAGTAATGAGAAACAGAACCATTTTCTGCATAGAGAATCATTAGGGTAAATAATAGGTCAGTTTTAACCAACAAGCTTTTTTGTGTGTGTGACCAAAGACTGGAACAGTTTGCCAGAGCAGTTCCAGATTCTGCATCCCAGCAGATGCTCAAAACACAATTAGCCCTGGGTGCCTGCTCTAGTTGCCTTTCTTTGAGCAGAGGAGTTGGCCAAGATAATCACTAGAGGTCCCTTTTAACATCAGCCATTATGTAGTTCTGTGAGAATGTCTCCTCCTTGCCTCTGTATTCCCAATATATGTGGAAAAACATGAGCAGCTTTTGTACAGAGATCAAGAATAATGTCATTTAAGCATGCAGAAGATGCTGAAAGAAGTATAGTCCAATATTTTGAGATTAATATTTAATGCAAATTTATCACCTGTTTTTTCTGATTTGACCAGTCAATGATCTTGGAAAAGTCCCCTATCTCTCCTGGACCTCAGTTTTCCCATGTAAAATACTAATTTTTAGTACGTTGTAATGAGGTTGTCTCCATTAACTTTGGCAGGTCTAATGACAGCATGCAAATCAAGACTGCTAAGACATATTTCATATGTATGTTCAATAGGTCCTTTTTGGGTTAAGAACAGAATGTTCCATTGAGCAACTTCTTTTCTCACTGCTGTAACCTGTTAAAGAACAGCTGAGGGTGCTGACTTAACCTGTCTGTCCTCAGATCTGTAGAACTGTATCTCAGAAGAACTGGTTGAGTCAAATCCCTGCTTTACTTAAATAGATGCTGTTCCCCATCTGCCCTTGACAGAGATTTCATCCTTGCATTTGCATTTGTCATGCTGGCTTTCTTCTCTTATCAGTTTTGGTGAGATTTCTGTATGAAATCAATCTGCTGCTTTTTAAGTTTACTGATCTAGTACTGTGTCCTACTTTTTTGCTGATGGCTGTTTAATTGCCCAATTAGAGCTGCCAAGTGTTTTCCAATTTAAATCCATAAGAATACACCTTTCTGTAATACTTTAGGGGCGTTTATCTGTGTGGATAAGATTCAAAAATAAATGAATGAAGTGCAGCAAAGAGAGCCATAGTAATGTTGGGTCATGTGGAGTACAGACAGGGAGAAATTCTCCATTTTCTCTTCCCTCCTTCATTTCTATTTGAGTGTTCTTTTAATTAGTCTCCTTGTCTTTCTCTGCTGGGAATTAAATGCTCCTTTGAAGGCAAGTGCAGAACCTTTCCTTCTCTTAGTGTTTAGTTCTGATTCAAACCAAAAGGGAGGATGCAAAAAATTGTCTAAGCAGTTGGAGAGCCAGATGGGAGGGATGAAAACAGCTCACTGAGCTGGTAGCTACAGTTCTGTGCTTCTATCCCAAATGCTTGGTATTTGGGTCTGGCAGCCAGGCTTGGGAAAATGAGGGTGGAAAGATACTTGTGACATCTCTGTGTAGGAGCTTGCCTTCAAAGCCATGTTGCCTTAAAAGTTCTGCAGGGTTTTTCCAAATCTGTACCATTTAATAGTAACTCACTTTATGGGAGACCAGGAGGAACTCCACTCACTTTCTGTGTGAGGTAAAAGATACTGAATGGAGTTGTTAATTGTTATCTCAGCACAGTTCACATAACAATGGGACTGATGTTTCTGCTCTGTAGCTGTAACTTGAGCTCTTAGCAGATGCTCCCTGAGAAGTAATCTGTGCTCTACACCAGCAGCTTCCTCAGCACACCTCAACAGCTTTCCATTTGTTCTTGATTTCTTACCCTCCAGTTCCTCTTTACCTTCCTGCAGTCCAAGGCTTAGGTGCCCTTGGCCCTACAAGTGAAGTTATTTTGACCAGTCTGTGGGTTCTGAAGGGCCTGAGCAGGCGCCTAGTTGATGCAGTTTTAGGGATGAAGTCGCACTGATCTGGAAATCCAGGTGCATGCCCTGTTGATCAATACCTAGCCATCTTTCTCTTCCACCAGAAAAGGTGGTTCAACCTCCACTACAGAGTGTTCCTAGTTTTTTAGGTTTTTTTTTCCCTCTGTTTGTTTGGGGGGGTTCTTTTTTTCTTTTTCTTTAATTTTTTTAAATTTTTTTGTTTGGTTGGTTTTTGTTTGGTTTTTTTTGGTTTTGTTTTTGTGGCATGGCACCTTAGGAATTTTATATCCATGAGTTGAAATCAATTACATGCTATTCTCACCTGATTTTCCTATTACAATAGAAAATTTATTTATTTTTTCCTTTCTTTTAAGTGGGATCTTCAAAACGAGAAGGTGTTCCAGCACATGTCAATCTGTCTGCATCATCAATGCTGATGATTGCAATGCAGTACACATCAAACCCAGGTATGTGTAAACATAGTATAATTAATTCTGAAACTATCAGTCAGCAAGTATTGTCAAATGCAATCAGAAAAGTTTTCATTATGGGAAAAAATTGTGGTGTGATCCAGCACAAGATGAAAAATTATTTATTTTAGTCAAAGCTGAACATTATGCTGGACATAATCATTATGTAGATAAGAGATCTCTTTGTGATAAAGAAATAGGATTTGGCTCAGGATTGGAGACTATGATCTACTCTGCTTGACATCAGAATGTAGTGTTGATATATGTAATGTCCATGTTGGAGAGAAATACCACTTACCTTGACTACAGAAATTAATAGAAAATGACTTATAGTATGATTCAAATATCACTGAATTCACAACTGTCTTTCTAAAGAAGACAGGTAATGCTGGCTGCAGGCTTAATGGAACTATAAAGAAGATAAATGTATTTACGAGTATCTAAACAAAAGTGAGGCAGTCCCTGTAAAACCATTGGGAACCAAATCGAAACAATATTTAACCCCATTGAGCTGCTACATTGCATGATCATCAGCTGTCAACTATCTCCTGTCTTATGTGGATGGGTAGGTGGTGTGTGAGGAGGAACCCCACACTGCATTGTGTGAGGAGTGTCACATCATCCTACCTTGCTTCATGCAGGTAAATAAAAGCAGAACACCATTTTTAAAAGCTGTTTGCGGAAGTAAGTTTTTTTTCATTAAATGTTCTGTCTTTTTTTTTTATGATTTCTGTGTTCAAACCATCAGAGAAAAACGCTGCCCTGTGGTTTTTGGGAAGTCAGACATGTAAAGTAGTTCACTTGGCTCTATGTTTGATACAGAGTGGCTCCTATAGCCTTTTGTATATGTGGGAATAATATATTGGTATATTTGACTTCCATCGTTGCCTCAAGATGAATGACAAGATACCCATTTACAGCGTGACAGAGGGACAAAGTTTTAGTGAATCAGCAGGTATTTTTCAACTAGATGTGTTTGAAAAAGATCTCAATTGCTGTGCAAAAAGCTGTACCCTCATGGTAATCATCTACCTGCATTTTTTGACAGAAAAAAGTTACTAATATGCAGTTTCTTGTATTTTATGATGACTTTTAGGGCCTTGATTCTTCAGCGAGCCCATTAAAATATAAAATATTTGAGTGAGGCAGAGAGTTTTGGATGGATAAAGCAAAGCCAATTAGCTGATTACATCACTTCTGTGATCTGAGTTTCTATGTCTGCATTAAGTCTGTACTGTCTTTTCTCTCTCAGTGTATCACTGCCAATTATTGGAATGCCTCATGAAATATAAGCAAGAAGTATGGAAAGTAAGTTTATGATCATATACACTTTGTGGAAATGACTGTGCTTGAGTAGTAATAAAAACCAGATGGCTTGAAAATTGAACTGACTGTATGCCAGGAAGTTGTAAATGATCTTTATATCCAGTCCTCCCTCTGGATTATGGAGAGGAAGGTTCCTCTAATTTTTAGTTTACAGAGGCAGTTCTATGTTTTATAGAACAGAGCTCTGTTTCTTGAGTACTATGTGGTTGTGGCTCCAATGAAATTTTAATAATGAGCAGACTTCTCAGTTCATGTAGGACTGGACATTCACAAGAACTATTTGTGAGTATTGATGTCTGAATCTGCTCTGAATCTGGTTATTTATCTGTATCTCACCTCTTTGCTCCATGGCTGGACAGAGAATTCATTTTGCTCTGTTAATGCACTGTGGGGTGAGTGGTTGCTGTTGCATGCTCTGATCAAACTCAAAAGCATTGAAGTTGGTAATCTAATCTGTCTCTAAGAGCATAAAAAGGAAGGTTCTTTGGGCATGAAATGTATTAATTTTGTGTGTTCAGCTTTCTTTGAACAGAAGTTCAATATACTGAATTGCAGTTTGTTACTATGCAAAAATAAACATTTTGTACATGTCTTTCCTTAGGATTTGCTATATGTAATAGCCTATGGACCATCTCAAGTTAAACCTCCAGCAGTACAAATGTTATTTCACTATTGGCCCAATTTAAAACCACCTGGGGCAATCAGTGAGTACAGAGGACTGCAGTACACAGGTCAGTGCAGCTGGTTTTGTATAGCCAAAGTAAATAAATGATGAGAAGTACTAAAGTCATATTTTTACAGTTCTATGATGTATTTTGACTTTTTTGTTTGATAAATTGTGCTTTCATAACAATATGCAATATCCATTTATCTGCTTTTTCAAAAGATGTTATGAAAAATAAAAACTCAGATCATGGCTAGTATATATGTTGTCTTACTCACAATATTAACTAAACCTGAACAGTAGAAGAAATAAATATCATGTTCCTAACAAATAGTCTGTGAAACTGCTGCCTGGGCCTCCCAAAAGTTCTGGTTTATGTTCCTTTCAATTATTACTTTAGTTGCTTTTGTTGTGCCAGCTGCTCACATTGCTGCTGTTGCTGACTTCTTATCTGGCTGTTACTGTCAAAAAAAGGCAGGTGATGTCAGGTGCAGTTACTGTAATGGATAAATTCTCAAGGTTGATTATAGGATGAAAATGGGGACAAAGTCAGGAATGCAGCTGGAGTAGGTGGATGGTACAAAGTCCTCTGCCAGACTCCCCAGAGATACTGATGGGATAATGCTGCAGCAGGGGTGACTGTCCAGCAGCAGCTCATCACTTGCTTTTCCTACTTGTCTATCTCAACCTATTTCAAATAGTCTCTGTCACATGGCATATATTTTGTTCAATTTTAACATTTCTGGACCAGAATGTGACATTTTAAATTATGAAAATGAAGGGTTGGAAGATACCTTGGAAGACCTGTAGACTAACTCAAGGGCAGTCTGAATGTTCCCAGTAGAAATTTGTCTGATCTGTTCTAAGGTCTTCCATTGAAGGGTTGATAAATTTTCTTGACTATTTAGGAAACAAAAAAAAATCTTCATCTACTGCTCTGCATCGCCTCTTTCATGCAAGCAGGTATGTAAAGTAATGATGAGAGTATTCTTTCTGAACTGTTACTAGCACTGGATAGACTGGGCTTTTTTCTAATAAATCCCAGAATGGGGTGAGTATTATCTGCAGTTGCATGGCATTTTGACCTGGGGCATTCCATGGAGCATCCAAGTGATGCCATCTGAGTATCCCTTTGTTGTTTACTTCTTGTCATTTCACAGCTAAGGCTCCTTCTGCCACTGGACTAGTTTTCCTTTGTCACAGCTGTGTTTTCATTTTGCCTGGAAATGTAATTGAATTTACTTAGCTACTCCTACCATCTTGCTCCTGGAGTAGAAGGATAGTTAATTATTTCAAGATGGTGGTGAGATCAAGATGAGTCTGCAACAGGAATGTCTGTGTCTTACTTTTTCCATTTTCTCACTGAATCCATGGTTCATTTAATTATATTGTAAATAAGTCAGGAGGCCTGTATGTTCAAGGTTGTTTATTGTAATTATTCCTTCCTGAGGAATAGCTATTGGTACCATACTCATATTTGTATAGTACTTAGTACAAGAGAATCTTGTTCTCAGTTGAGACCTCTAGACACAAAGAATATCTGTTCTCATTTATTAACCAGCCATGTTTTGGTTTTGCAGCCTGGAATCCTATTCATTGCCAGCACATTGAATGCCATAATGCAATTAACAAACCAGCTGTGAAGGTACTGTGCTGTTACTTTAGGGGCCAAAGTCAGCTGTCTGGGGTGGGGGAGGTTGTGCTTTGACCTCAGCCATGTACTGTGGTGGTGTGCAGGTGACCAAAAGCAGGTGCTAAGGGAGCAGCAAAGTCTCTTGAGACCAAGGGGGCCACACTGTTATGGATATGTTCTTTGGGTGCCTAAAGCAAGATGAGGTTTCTCCTGCAACTGCTGTGGGAAATCTTGAAATTAAACGTGGTGATGGTTGTAGAACACTTCATAAAATTCTAAGCTGGCTCCTGGCTAATCCATGTTAATGTTTCCTTGAACACATATATGTGTATAAATATATGCAAACATTACTGTGTACAGGAAACATTATTTCAATTATGTAGGTACATGTTCACCTTGGTATTTTGATTGAGCTCATACAATGCACCTACTCTGGTCATGCTTTGAATGCTTGGAATGTGTCCTAAAAAAAAAAAAAAGAGCAAATAGCAACAACTTTACTTACCTTTTCTGCAGCCCTCTTTGAGGAAGGTAAATTCTCTCTTTATTTTTTACAAGCATAGTAAAAATGAAAAAGGTTTGACAGGGCTCACAGAACAATCTGGTAGCAGAAACAAGAACAGCAACCCAAATCCAGAACATGCCACAGTTAGGGGTACTGATCAATTTATTTGTATCTAGTTAAATATGTGGGTACAACCAATTTTCCTGGCATCAATTTGTATACTAATATAATTTCTTCAGTCAAACAATTCTGCAGTGAGCCTTTTCCACAGGCCGTGATAGGACATAATGATGGCACATCTCAGAAGTCCTGCAAGGGACAACCTTCCTGCCCACTGCAGTCATTCTCAGTGATTCCTCTCTCACAGGAAAAATGCTGAAAAATGTTCCTTCGTGTTGTAGTCATCACTAGATTCAGGCCAATAACACAACAAGAGCAAAATATTTAAAAACTACATTTTCAGGCTTTGCAGATTAAATACCTAAATATTTTTGATCGATCTGTTACCCTAATTTTGACAGAACCAGTTTTGGTAAGACATCACTCAGAAAAATGCAGCCTGTTGTGTCCTAAATAGATGATTTGGTTAACAGAGATGGGAAACGTTCAAACGGGTATTTGTCTTTATTTATAAAGTCTTGCACCCCAAGGGAGTGAGAGTGATCAGAGTGGTTAAGATACAGTGTATGCATACTACTGTTCAGTGTTACCTTAGTACAAAACACTTGAACAAATGTGTTTGGAACTGGCTGTAAACTGTAACTGTTTTCAGTAATTGACTTATGTGAACGGATAAAAGCTAATGCAAGACAAAGTCTGGACCTATGTTGCCAAGGGAACTGTGAGTCTTTGTTCTGTCATTGCAGTTGGGCTCTATGCTTAAAAACTGTGATGCCTGAAAATTAGATTTTGCTGGAAGAGGCATTTTTGAGAGAGAAAAATCTAGACCTTTCCATTACCTTGTCCTAAACAATGGATCTTCTAAGTGCTATTTCTTTGGGGATTAAAAAAAGTAACAATGAATATGTGATGTGAATATATAACAAAATGTACTTGTCTTTCAGAAAGTGGTAATATTGGTACTGAAACATGTCCTATTTTTTTACAGGCTCTCACATCCCTATCTTTGTTAGAAACAGTTTGAGATCTTGTATGCCAAGTGCTGTGTATTTTCTTTCAGAATACTAAATGCTCTTAAAATGTATCAAAGCTGTGTTATATTTGATGTCCTAGCTTTAACATGTTGAATGTTTTCAGCAAGCTTCAATGAACAGAGATGTTAATCCTTTTCCTTCTCCATGTTTCAGATGTGCATTGACCCATCCCTGTCTGTGGCTTTGGGTGATAAGCCACCCCCACTATATCTTTGTGAAGAATGCAGCCAAAGAATTGCAGGGTAGGTAAAGCAAGAGCTGGAAAATGATTAATAGTTCAGAACTCTAGAGCTTTGCTTTTCTGCAGTATGATTAGCATATAATTCATATGGTTAAACCTGTTGAGATATATGGAGCACACTGCCACTCAACATGGATAAGGATTACAGATGTTTAACCCACAAAATCAGCATTTGCATCTACCTTAAATAGAGCTTTTAATTTGAGATCTCTGAAAGAATAGATACTGTGGGATCTATGTGCATTGACTATGATAGGAAATCCTCACTAATGAATCAGCTTATGGTTATGAAATATTTTTTGTACTTATCCATTAGTTGTCATTTAAAACAGAACATTACAGTCAAAGTTCTTTTACAGAGATTTCACTAATGTTTTGTAACATGTATTTCAGATTAGTCTCTAAGGTATACCAGGAAGCAGCAAAGATCAAAGAAATTGATCCAGGATTGGCCAGTACCTGGAAGGAACATACCCTGAGATAAAATAACCTTACTTTGTTTTCAGTTTTGGTTATTGTTTTTTACCTTTAAATTGTTACTTTGGTTTGCATTAGTATATAAAATCTACTAATACTTACAGTGCCAGTAGTTACTTCAAATGGACAAGGTTACAGGTTGTTCAGAACCTGTTTTTTTCCTCAATTCCAGACAGCTTTAAATCACACTGGATGTAGGAAAAGCAATTACATCTCACCTTAGGTTTTTAAGTCATCATTGAGTTAAAGCTGCAGGAAAAAGTAATTGAATTTGGTAGAAGCATAGCTTCTAAGGACACTCACAGAAAACAGTTCTGGTACTTTGGCTTCTTTTTTACATTCATCTGTTATTCTTCACTGTAATTTCTTAGCTGTCAGACTTTCAGAGCACACTCGCTTTTAATTTGATAAATTTAGATCTCAGAAGTAATGTTTGAAAGCCTTGAACATGGTGACCAACATCATCAAAGTGGTAATTTACAGTAAGACAGCACAACAAAGGGATGTAATGTAAACCAGTCTGCAATTTACAAAACTACATTTGAAAAAAGCAGTTTCAGAATAATGGTATTCCTATCACTTTGATTTATTTACATTTCCTCTATGCAAAAATAAAAATATATATACGTATACATATATATATATATATGCGTAAAAAGAGAGCTAATTATATGTACATTTTTACAGGGATCACAGTGAATGGTTGATTGATGTTCTTCTGCCACAAGGTAAGAGGTATTTTAAGGGTAGGTACAAACTAATAATAGTTGTACAAAGCTATGCTGATATTTTTCCATACTTGATCTGCTGCATTCTGTTCAAAAGTGTTTGGTAGTACAAATTAAGTACAAACTACTTTATTTTAAATACTTTAACTCCTTAATGTACTGTGAAGAATTGACTAATCCTCTGTCTGAAATACTATGCAACTCTTTATGTGTGAGGAAACAGAGACAATTGAACAGATTTTCAAATGTTGAAGAATTCACAATTGGAGCCAAGTTTATAAAAAGCATTTGTCTCCCATAGAGCTGTCCAAAAATTTGGGCTAGTTCTTCCAGTGACCTGGGTCTAATTTGAAAGCTCTAAAGCTGCTGAAAATCTATAACATGAGACTGCAAAGGATATCAGAAAAGGACATAAAATATTTTTCAATGATCTAGTCATTGATCCAATCATTGTCCTTTGGCCAGTGACAAAACCTGATATTTTGTTATCTGTTGGAATGCAGACAAAGTGTGTTGACAGACTAATCAGCATGTTGTCTGAAATAACCCTTCCAGGCATAGAATGAAGACACTGCCTCTGTCTTTGCTTTGCAAACTGAAAATTCTTAAGCAGTTAAGATATTTTTGCTGTCTGCTTTTAGTTGAAATGTTATCCAGATTAAGAATGTTTTTATTACTTAAGGGAAGCACTTATTTTTAATCATTACTGAATCATATGTTGCCAGGACAACAGATCAAATAGCTCCTGCTTACAGGTTGAATCTGCAAACATTTCACTCTGAAATTTTGGGCCACAGACATAGTGGCTGCTTTGACACCCATAATCACTACTCTTTTATGCCAAGAGCTTTCACAAACAGTGCAGGCCCACCTGAGCCATGTCCCCTACATGCCACAGTGTATACAAGGTGTGTTTTGACAGGTCTGTCTGTGAGGCAGAAGCATAAGCAGAAAGAAGGTGGATGGATTGCAGAGCACACCACCTTTAATGCACCAAGGCTGTTACTGCATTTCAAAGTGTCCTAATTTATGCAGCTTAGGGGTTTCAGTTGTATCTGGAAACACAAGTTTAGCCCAGAGACTTCCTTGCAGGATGTCCATTTCCCCATGGCTGCCATAGTAAACCAGAAAGATGGTCGCTCTGTGTTCATGTTTTGTATGCCTTCCCCTTACAGCTGAAATTTCTGCTATATGTCAGAAGAAGGTAAGATTCAGCCATTTGTGTGATGGGGCATGATTTGATGTTGTGTGTAATGTCATTCCATTACTGTGTAGTGTGTTCTTCTCTGTACCATTCCAAAACTTCACAATTTACTCATGAATGCATTTATCGGTGGATGGAAATGATTCAGCAGCAGCAGGTTTCTTTTTGTTAAAACTGACAGTGTTTATTTGAGTTGTAGCTTTAGTTTAAGTGTTAATTAATAAAACAATCCAATTATGCAGTTGTTTGTATTCTATAACTGTTTTTATGAAGAGAATAGAACAAGAGATGAATTTTAAATCTAACTGTTTATATATCTTCCCATGTCCTTGAAGTCTTGGATTAATCTTAAATTGGGCAAAAAACATACTTAAAAATATGTATTTCTTAAAATACATGGACTGAAAACTTCAGTGCTTGGCTCTAAAAAGATTGCTGACAAAAAGAATCTGCCTGCAGTACATACCAGCTAATGTGTCTTAATATTTCAATAGCAAGGAATACAGTGTATAACATATTCTAGTTCTCACGTGGTAAAGAAAGCTTTTCTGTTGGGCTGGATTACTAGGTGGCAGAAATTTCAGGTGCTTATTTCAAAGGCTTGTACAGTTTCCTATGATAAGGCAGATCCTTACACAGCTTAAACTGTGGCATGGTGGCACCATTTTTTTCACTCCTAAGGATCTACCTGTTGCTACCTGTAACTTAAAAAGACCTTCTGAAGGGTAAGCAGGTGTTAAGAGAGCTCCTGTAAAATTTAGAGGTTGCTCCAAGTCAGGAGGTTGAGGTTGATGATTCAAATGTCAGTTTGGTGTTTCAGAAGAGGAGCAACTGTGATATTTAGGTCCAGGCTCAGCATTTAGTTCTGAGCTTATCTTTCTGGAAGGTCAGTGATGTTTGGCATCAGGAGGTTGCACACCGTCGTGCTTACACAGAGTGATTTTGGAAATTGCCGCCACTTGAGCCAGCTCCCTAGCGCTGACTCTGGTCCCCGTTGTCAGTTCCACTTCCTGATCCCTGTGGCCTGATAAACCTGTTATTATTTTCCAGAACTGCAGTTCCCATGTCAGAAGAGCTGTTGTCACCTGCTTCTCGGCGGGCTGCTGCGGCCGCCACGGCAACAGGCCGGTGCGCTACTGCAAGAGGTGCCACTCGAACCACCACAGCAGCGAGGTGGGCGCGGCCGCAGAGACCCACCTGTACCAGACCTCGCCGCCGCCCATCAACACGCGCGAGTGCGGCGCCGAGGAGCTCGTGTGCACCGTGGAGGCTGTCATCAGGTACGCTCCTGAGCCGTCCCTGCCGGAGCAGGATCAGCCTCTCGTGTAAAGTGCCTGCAGGACTCGTGCAGGGGGTTTTGGTTTCACCAGGATAACTCAGGAGTGGACACTGACATGGGTCACGGAGTCCAGGCTAGCTCTTTGTCGTGCCTGGTGTGGGGAACTGCCCCAGGGGGAGATCTCCTGCAGGCAGAACCTTAGGACCTAGCAGCTCTTCGGTGTGGCCCACGTCGAGGATTGGATAAATGAGGAAAGGGAGACTTTCTGCTTCTGAGGTTCCAGAAGGTTCATTGAGTCAGGAGCATTCGGGGACAAAGAGCCGTGAGCACTGCTGTGCTCAGGATTAAATACGAGGGCAGGTCAGGGGTGGGTACAATGACAGACAAGGAAGGTGCTGGAGCAAGGGACAGGGTTACAATGATGGACAAGGAAGGTGCTGGAACAAGGGGCAGGGTTACAGTGATGGACAAGGAAGGTGCTGGAACGAGGGGCAGGGTTACAATGGTGGACAAGGAAGGTGCTGGAACGAGGGGCAGGGTTACAATGATGGACAAGGAAGATGCTCGAGCAAGGGGCAGGGTTACAATGATGGACAAGGGGCAGGTGATGACAAGCAGGGCAGTTTCAGGTGTGGATACAACTTGGGGACAGACCAACTGGGGAAAACATAGCAGAACCTAGGTACAAACCATTATAACAATAAACTGAATAAAATAAACATGCGCTGCAACAGGACACTGAACTTCTGCTGCTTTAGCAGAGAATGGCTCAGGTGTGAGTGTTGTCCTGATTAGGAAGTCTGCCTGGAATCCCACAATTTGGTGTTGTTTCAGGACAGTGATGACATCATATGGCTTAACATCTAGCTACTCTTGATTAGCTACCTGTATCCACTGCTGGAAAGGTGCATTCACTGACCAGGAGCTTGTTTTATAGCTTGCTGAAAGAAGCAGAGTTTCATGCAGAGCAGAGGGAGCATGAACTCAACCGAAGGAGGCAGATGGGCCTCTCCTCTTCCCATCACTCCCTGGACAACACAGACTTTGATAATAAAGATGATGACAAGCATGACCAGCGCCTCCTGAGCCAGTTTGGAATATGGTTCTTGGTAAGAAGTTCTTGGCTTCTTCTCTCTTCTTGGTTGCCTCTCCTTTACTTTCTGAAGTCTGTTTTACCTCTTTTTATTTTTTCTTCTGGCTTCTTGGCATCAGTTGGAGACTTTTTCTGATTTGTAAGCAAAATTTGTCTTGTGAAACTGTCAGACTTGGAGATTTCATAACTAGTTTGAGTGGAGCTGCTGACTGCCTCTAAGTCTGCTACAAAGTGTATAACAGAATTAGTCACTCTCAGTTTTTTTACTTTCTATTTGCCATCAGCTGATTTGCCATCAGCTTCTGTTCACAGCTGCCCTCTGGTGAGTGCCATTATTTTAATTTTAAAAGGCAGTCCCATAAAATCCATTTTCCACCTTCCATCTTTCAACATCACTTTCTGGAAGCAGAGCTTTCTCTCTTGCCTCTGAATAGGTTGAAGGATTCTGAGTGGGATGCTGTTCCTTCCTGCAGTCAGCTTGATCAAGTTGTGTCAGTCAGTGTGCTCCATTCACCAGGTGTGGGTTGACAGAATGAAGCCCTGCTGGTTCTACCCCCACAGTAGCTATCAGAGATTATTCCAAAACAGCAGGACTGCTGCTGGCTATTCATGAGCAGGCCAGGCTGCATTCTGCAGTTCTCCATAAGGAGAATTCTCTTTCCAAGGCTCTTTCCAATCCACCTTTCCTCTCAGGCTCTCTCTTCAGTCACCCAGTAACAGGTGGGCAAATAGCAGGACCCCTCATCCATTACTTAAACAGAGATAGGATCTTTGGATGGCAGGGTGGTGGTAGGTGTGGAGTTCCATAGTGCCAAAAAAACTGCTCTGCAGTTTCAAGGGACTACATGAATAAACTTTATGTTCTGCTGACATCTTGTGGGTTTTGTTGTTTAACGTTTTAAAATTAAAGACATCTGTTATTTTAATTTTTTTTTTTTATTGTGCATCTATTTTGTATCAAATAATGTTTTATGAAGACTGGAGGCCTATGTTTCCAGAAGTAGAATTGAAGTGTGAGCAGAGCAGATTATGTTTCACTGCCCCATCCCTGACATTCTGAGTGTACCTTTCTGTGGTAGGGAGGAACATCTCCATTCTGTTCTTGTAAGATCTCTTGATCTCTCTGTTGTGGGTATTGGCAGAGATAACCACATGGGTTGTGAGAAGTCTTGGGTTGCTGCTTTCCTTCATAAAATGACTCTTTTATGCAGAAACTAGATAGAGGTCGAGAGTTCCTGCTGAAAAGGCTGCTGACTGATACTGCCTGTGAGTTAATGCTCAACTGAGCCAAGCACAAGGAAGCAAACACCTTCACTTGAACCTGTAGTGAAGTAGAAAACTGTGCTTTGAATTGGCAAGAGGGTTGATAGCTACCTCATCTCAAAAAAAGTCATGGAGGAAAAGCATTTGTTAAATGGGTTCTGGTTTCTCTGGGAAGGAGAGCTGTCATTTCTTTCCCCACATATAATAGGAACATTTCCCATTGTTCACTTGCTGCAAGTCAGTGGTCACCACTTTCAGTTTGCCAAGACTTGAGAGTGCAGCTTTCACTAGGAAATGACAGTGAATAGCTGACAGGTGGTTAAAGGAGCTGCTAAATTCTCCTGTCATCCATTCTTTGCATTCAGTTCAGCAACCTGACTTGAAACTTTGTCTTCTGTCCCCAGAGGATACCAAGATCTCAAACATCAGGTAATTAAGGGTTTAGCAGTGTGCTGGTTTGTGAACTGGGGTAGAAACTTAGTCTCAGATTTGTGACAGCTTTACAGTCCAGATATCATTTTGGCGACTTCAGAGAAGTGGAGAAGAATGTTAGTCATTATGTGGCAATTTCTGAAGACTTAATACTCATATTCATGCCCCAAATGAGGACAAAATTTCAAGATTGAAATCTTTTTGCAAAGTAAAGATCACTTATTACATTAGATAGGCATTTTCTTTCAGAATTCTTGAAGTTCTTGGTTTGACTTGTCTTTTTATCTGGTAATTTTATATACGTGTGTCTATGTGTGTCATATATTTTACAGTACCTTCTGAAATGAAAAGTAACTTTAAAGTTCAAACCAAAAAGTTTGTCAAAGCACTCTTTACTGATTTTTTCAGTATTGAAAGTAAACAAAAGAATTCAATGCCTGGATTTTTGTCCCTTTTATTGTTATTTTATGGTTATGAAATGTTTTGTCAATTGTCCTGTATCAAACTCTACTTAAAACTGATCATCTAATTTGTCTCCTATGTAATCTGCATCCTCATAACTCTGAGACTATGCAAAATATAATAGACAAAAAATTTGCCACCTTTAATTCTGGAAATGAAAGTTTGTTTGTGTTTCTCTCTTTCAGGTGAGCCTTTGCACTCCCAGTGAGAATACACCCACAGAGAGCTTGGCAAGGCTGGTTAGCATGGTGTTCCAGTGGTTTCACTCTACAGCTTACATGATGGATGATGAAGTTGGCAGCCTGGTGGAAAAGCTGAAGCCCCAGTTTGTTACTAAGTGGTTGAAGACTGTTTGTGATGTCCGGTTTGATGTCATGGTTATGTGCCTCCTTCCCAAGCCAATGGAGTTTGCCAGGGTAAGAACAATTTTTCTGAAGCCTCCCTCATTTGCTATAGATGTTAAGGTCTTAACTTCTTTTCTTTCCCAGCTCTGACAAGACAAATCTCAATGGTAGAGGGAGCAGTGGAATTTGAGAATATTTCCTCTTTATAGCATTTTTAGTTTCACTTTATTAGAAAGTAGGCATTATATATACTAATGTTAAGGCAGGTTGGAAGAATATTATAGGTATTGAAAGATACTGTACATTTTTAATAGCTGCACATTTTCATTATGCTGCTGAAGTACCCAAACTTTTTTTGGTAAAATATATCATTTGCCTACTCCCAGATATTAGCCTGTCCTTTAGTGATGTTTTTTTTCTCTTTGCATACTTCATTTCTGCAGCAGTGAATTAAGGTTTGTAAAATCACACAGTAACTGAAGGGAACTCTGGGAATACTGATGCTGACTTCAGAGACCTAATTTGTGTGGGTCAATTGAGATCCCAGTCTGACATGGTTTGCCTTGTTGCTGATGGAGAGAGAGAGATTTACCTTGAAGGTTATCAAGGGTGCCTAAGTGCAACCATTGGTGCAACCTCTTCTAGGAAAATTTATTCTTTCTGTCCATTAGTTATGAAGCTGAACTCACCACTTAGTCATACTTTTTAAAGACCTTCTTTTTCTGAGCCTCTCATGTAATATGTTCAGAGGATATGTTGGGCTTGTTCCCTAAAATTAAGTGGCTAGACTTGGAAGGGCCATAAAGACTCTGTGTGATATATTACAATATGAACTGTACATCTAGGGTTTTCCATGACATAATGTGTGGGATTTACTGTACATGTGCAGATCAGCACAGATGTGTGTTTTACTCTGAACCATTGCTGTAAGGTGCACCTGGCTGTGGGAGGATTGGAGGTCAGCTGAGGCAATCTGAGAGGTGGGTGGATGTTTCAAATGTTGGAAGCTGAGCAAAAGAGACCATGGCTTTGAGGTTAACAGAAAAAGAAAGGACTGAACCTCATGCTGTAATCTCTTACAGATTTTTTTTCTTGGATCCAACCCCTCTTTTGAATTTTGTTACCCCCTACTGCAGTACTTAAGACTAGACCAAAAACTTGCGAGATTTGCAAGGCTTCACTAGAACATGAAGACAAATAGACATGAAATTAGCTGTGATGAATGAAGGAAAAATAGTTTGCTGGCTGAGATTATCAGTAATTGCTGCCAGAACAGCAGGGATCTCTAGAGCCATTATCAGGAACAGAAGATGTGAGCTGAGGTCAGTTAGAATAATTAATCTCTGCATGCCAATTACTTATGTACTTAGAAGCATAATTTTTGCTTCTATCACTTAGAGCCTTTCTTCAAAAAACCCTAAATAAACATCCATGAAGGAACACCTTGTACAGACCAAGTTTTCCAAAATAAAGCCCCAGCACTGTAACAAATTACCAAGAGCAAAAAATTTGATGGTTCAAGTTTGACCAAATAAATCTGTGCCTTTTTGAGAATTGTAAATTATAATACACTAAATCATGACCTGGAAGCAAGCAAACTTCATTCAAGTCTTAGACAATGCTTTTGTGTACTGTCAGTCAAATGAAAGAGGAAAAAACAATGCAGTTCTATGTCTAACTACTAAATTCTGCCTTGAAGGTGTTAATGATCACTTCCAAGTATTTCCTGGCTGCAACATGCTGAGCAAATTCGTGATACTGAGCGAGTTACAGGGACTATAAATGTTGCCATCAGTATAATTCTTGGAAATCCCCACAGGTTGGTGGATACTGGGACAAATCATGCAGTGCTGTAACCCAGTTAAAAGAAGGGCTGAATCGAATCCTTTGCTTGATTCCCTACAACGTGATAAACCAGTCGGTGTGGGAGTGCATCATGCCAGAGTGGCTGGAAGCTGTAAGGACAGAAGTGCCTGATAACCAGCTGAAGGAGTTTCGGGAGGTGCTGAGGTGTGTAGGCACATGTTGGAATCACTCTGCTTTTGCACATGCTTGTTGAGAGTTTTAGCATTGTAAAATGGTGACAGCTCTGTGTGTGCAATAGATAGTAGTGAGTAAATGCTTTGCATTTGTTTTTATGTCTTATGTTTAGATTAAAGGATTTAAACGTTAGGAGTTTTATTGTTCCTGGTATCTAAGAACCAACTACACGGATGCTTCTTTGGTGAGAGCAAGGCACATTTTTGGTGTGCTTCCTGCAGCATGTTGGAAGGATCATCTTTCTCCTCCTGTTCAGTTGATGAGAAATGTCAGGGATTAGTAGAGCTGGCATTGATGTATTTATTTGTTGTTGGATATTGCTGGGAACCAGGGAAAAAACAGCCTTGAAGGCTTGGGTTTCTCAGGCTGCTCAAGGACAAGAAATTATAACAATGTTTAAACACCTACGAGTGAGGTGATGTTTTACAGAAAGCATGTTTTGAAAGAGGTGTTGTCTTCTTGGACCAATAAGCCTTTTCTATTTTGTATTGCATGAACTACCCTACAAAGTGTAGTGTTTCTTTAAATAAAGCTCTCTTTTGCTACTCCATTACACCAAGAACTATGTTGCATTATCCTTTTCACCACCCTCCTATAGCTCAAATGCAACATTTATGTAGCTAATAATCTTCCCCTACTGAGCCAAGAAAACACCAGAATAAGAATGGTGGTGGAATTGTAATTCTATGTCTGGTGTATGACTTTGACAGTAAAACTTTACATTGCCTTTTAAATGATGACAGGGCTTTGAAACTGGCTGTAAGTTCATATTTGTAGATATTGCTGTAGACTTTTTTGAGTGCAAACGTGGAATAATGGACTTGTGAGATGAGAAATTTTCCTATCTTTGCATTGGATGTTGGAAAAGATATTGCTGGCAAATGAAACTGGACAAATGTGATGTCAATTCTTAAGGTGCATCACCAGATTCAGAGATGACCTTGTATAGTCAGGACAGGTGATAGCAGCAGCCTAGCTCAGCTCCTGTGGGGGGTGAGGCTGCAAGTGGGATTAACTTTGTACCAGTTTTCTCTTCTGTCTCACAGAGTGTATGCCATGCTAACTCAGTGATGCTACATTTTTGTTCTGTTTTTCAGCAAAATGTTTGACACTGAACTTTGTCCTCTGCCCTTCTCCTTGGAGGAGATGTTTGGCTTTATTAGCTGTCGATTCACAGGGTATCCATCTTCTGTGCAAGAGCAGGCATTGCTCTGGCTCCATGTAAGTGTCCTTGCTTGACAAGTCATGCTGAAACAGCTGATAGTTTTGAAAAACAATCTGCTTTCCCAAAGTTGCTGCACCCCTTCTGCCCTTTGCTTAGCTCCAGTATAAGGATGGCTGGTAGGCAGACCCTGAGTGTTGCTAACCCATCATGAGCAATGACTGAGTTGACAAGGTGGGGATTTGTCAATGGTTGCAATCTTGGGGATCTTTATAACCTAAATGATTTTGTGATTCTTTAAAAATGGGAGCCTAGGAATTTCTTTAAACTTTGTCAGTTGAGTCTTTAGGGTGATTCAGTTGGCTGACTTTTTTGCAGCATTACTTTTTAGTCTCCACAGAAAATGGTCTGTAGATTCCAAAATTAATTCCAGACTCCAGAAACAGCTGTAGTTGTTTCTGCATATGAAGAGCTTGCATAGACAAGCTCTGTACCTACCAAGCTTTCTGCTGCTCTGGCCCTTTTTTGTGCTATATTTTCCCACAAAACTGGCATTCACCCAATGTTCATTTTGAAAGCTACAGGGATAATCATGTCAGCTGAGGGCAATGAATTCAAAAGGGATATAAAATTTTCCATAGCACCTCAGGATAGTGCCTGTACTTTTCATTATTGCTTCTTTCCTGCTGAGGGTTATTTTAATTAAGCCTCTACAAAGACTAATTTACCTGACTGTAATTTCAATTTTCAGGTATACAGAGTTTTCAAGTAAAACATGATTTTTTTGATTTTTCTTGAATTAATACCACTTAATGACAAGTACAAATGAGCTTATATTTACCTGAGTATTGGTGGCATAATAGATTGTGAATATTGTGATGTGCAATTAACACTTTTGTCACTATGTTGACACCTGTAGGCTACCATTCTGACCAGATTCTTAGATTAAAAAAAAGGGAATTCAGTTTTAAGGACTAATAAATAAATATTTATTCATTCAAGTATTGGTAATACTTCTCTTTACAGACATATTTTTGTGGAATAACCTTGCATTCCTGTGTGTTTGTGCATAAAACTGATCTCAAGGTGCACCAAGTAGATGCCAACAAATATTTTGAAAGTGCCTGTTTTATTTTGCCCTGATTCTAACAAAAATCTAAGATTGCACCTCATCTCATTGAATCCTAAAATTAAATGCACAGAACTTGCTGAACTGAGAATCATGTTACAAAAATGCGTATAAAGTAGCTGGTGTTTGTGATCTAACTTGAAACTCATGCTTTCTTATTTATTGTCTTTCTTCAGGTGTTGTCTGAACTAGACATTGTTGTTCCTCTTCAGTTACTAATCAGCATGTTTTCTGATGGAGTTAATTCTGTAAAAGAATTAGCAAATCAAAGAAAATCAAGAGTCAGTGAACTGGCAGGAAATCTTGCAGCTCGGAGGGTAATTGTTATTTATCCTGCTTACTTATTTTGCTTATAATAGTCTTCCTAATAGAGTCCACATGAAGAATTAAAAAAAATCTTTCAGTATGGCAGCATTTGCTTGAAAACACTACACATTTTGAAAATTAAAAAAAAATTGGCATGACTTCAGTTAATATCACTCTATCATATATATACATATACAGGTAGGAACTTGATATCTTTCCCAACGTTTTTTATTCTTTGCACCTTCTAGTAACAACCATCAGGAGCAAATCATTATGGACAACTGGTCATCCAGAATGATCTTTTGTATTGTGGTATGAATTTGGTGGGCCTGGCTATGTTTTGAAAGGGTGGGAGAGCAGAATTTGTTTCTGGTTCCCTTCATTTTTTATCCCAAACACAAGAGACGCAGAATTTCATCTGAAGCATTCTGTCAAAGGCTTATGGTCTGGAAGAAAACATGTACAAGTACATAGGCACTACACATGCTTGGTGTGATGTGACTCAGCTGCCCAGCAGTTTGGATGAAGTGCTTCAAGGATACCAGGAATAAGGTTGCTTGAAAGATCTGATTCTTCAGATTTAAGGACATACAGCATCTGGGGAGTTGATGATTCCTTACATGTGGTCTGATAGTCTTCTAATGTAGCTCTGCAGAGGGCACTGCCATACCTAGCCCATGATCACTTCTAAACTAAGCAGAAGAAATGGACAAACTTATTGTTTGGTCTTTCAGACCATAGCTGGTGTGAAAATTGACCTCATGTGTCATCTAAGTGTGAATCTGCCTGCAATGCCTAGAAGGTCTCAGGGTGTTTGTTAAGGGACATGCAAATATTTTGTAAAAAAGCTAAAGAAGGGAGTGGCAAGGCTGTGAGAGCTCTTGCTATTTTTGACATTTTCATATAGAATGAGATTGCTTAAATGTGTAACAGTGATTTGGACATGTTTTTTATGTTTTCAGGTAAGCGTTGCTTCTGACCCCGGGCGCAGAGTTCAGCACAACATGCTGAGTCCTTTCCCAAGCCCCTTCCAGAGCCCGTTTCGGAGTCCAATCCGTAGTCCTTTTCACAGCCCTTTCAAGAACTTTGGACATCCTAGTGGAAAAACAATTGACTTTGAGTGTGAAGATGAGGAAATGAATCTTAATTGCTTCATTCTGATGTTTGATCTAATCCTGAAGCAGGTACTTACAGAAGAAAAACTTCCACATGGAAGGAACACTGGCGTTCTGGAGTCACTTTTGGCTCTCCTGTTTTGATTCTCTTTCTGCTAAGGGCCTGACATGAAGTGTAAGGCATTTATATCCCAGTACAGCTGTCAACTGTCTTTATCTCTATAGAAATTACAGGTTCATGTTCAAAGAAGTTGGATACCTCCACATTCAGGTTAGATACTGACCTGACACTAGTGAAAGGAACTTTTCCTTGGAGCTTTGTTTATTTTTACAGACTAGTGGCAGAGACTTATTGGTAAGCTTAGGTTAGATACATAATTTTTGGATAGCTAAGTTTCTGTATTGTGAATCCAAGGCCAAGTGTTTAGGATGACAGACTCCAAGTAAAATTAATGGATGCTGTGCTTGAAGTTGTCTGTTTACTCTAGCTGTTTGAGCTTAGACCTCAACATCAGTGGCAATTTAAAATTCTGAGTTACAGTTTATCTCAGATTCTCCCCAGTACAGTAATATAAAACTAGCAGAAATATAGGAAGAGGCAGACAGTTTGTACTCTGCCTTTTAAATGAAGAATAAATTCTTATTCTTTTCACTTTCTTTCAGATGGAGCTCCAGGATGATGGTGTCACTATGGGCCTAGAGAACAGCATCTCAAAAGATATAATATCCATCATAAACAATGTGTTTCAGGCACCCTGGGGTGGTTCTCACACCTGTCAGAAAGATGAAAAAGCAGTTGAATGTGGTCTGTGCCAGTCCAGCATTCTGTGTTACCAGCTGGGTTTTGAGCTGCTGGAGCAGCTTGCTCCAAAGGAAGAAATCAGGCTTGTGGTAAGTAGAGCAGGAAAAGGTCTGTATTATTGGTCTGCTGGAACACCTTCTCTATTCTCATTCCACTGTGTTCAAGGGAGGAAAGCTGCACTGACTTTTGACATGAAGGATTTGGGAGGTTAAAGCAAAAAGACTTTACAATGAACTGTAAAATTTCCTAAGTTTTAATTGATCCAAAGAACCCAGGGAAGATGGCAATATTCATCCACCATGAACTCTTCCCACATGAGCACTAAGGTGCTATTTCACTTTGTAAGTGCATCATTCCAATCCTACCGTGTCTCAGATAAAATGTGAAGTGTTAATACTTAGCTTTTGTTAAAAGTGAAGAGTGGATACTTCAAAATGATTAATGATTTTGAGTGAACCAGTTGTTAAGTGAGCAAGCCTTATTGGAGCTTGACTATTTGGAATGCTGAGCACTGTGGGAAAAGTGAATTTACTTTAGGTTGAGCATCCAGCTTTTCAGACCCGGATATGTAATCTCCAGTCACTAATAATCATAGAAGTTTTCTGTAGATTTGCAGAAGAATTGGAGCATTTTCTGTGGTGGTAGTGGTATGATTAATGTATTTTAAGCTGGATGTCTATTACATGTAGCGGTTCCATCTGTTAGTTGAGAAGAGGGCATCATTCAATTTATTCTGATACTAATTTGCTGTGGCATGTTAATAGCAGATTTTTCTTAGGGTTTTTTCTTCAGTGGAGGGAATAGCAATGCCTTTTTATGTGTCAGATTTTCAGAATTTCATTTGATGTGTATGCTAGAAGGAGATATTTTGCACATGGTATTCAATAACTTGTGCTAAAAAAAGTCATCTCATGCCCCTCCAGTCCAGATTCTCATCTCAACTGAGAATTAGCGAGTAGTGCACTCTTTTGGGTGCTGGGACACTTCCAGAATTCACCTGGAAATTTACAACAGAAATGTCACAATGGAACCTTTAATCCTGAGCTCCTTGCCACAGGCAGAAGTAACTCCAGCATGGAGTTTACATTTTTCAATGTACAAGTGGTGGAGGTAGGTGCTGCCCCTAAGCCTGTAACTCCACAGTAGTGCAGGGAACACCCTGCTCCTGTCTGTTACTCCTTTCAGGCAAGGATGACAAACTTGAAGTATTGGCCCTTTGAATCCACCTCAGCTCCAATATGGATATACAATATCTTTTAAGTCAGTGTCTGAAAAACACTCTTTTTGTCAGTATGCATTTGCTGATGCAGAATGTTAGATGTGCAAGTGATTTGAGTGCACAAATGTACATGGAACAGTTTGAGCTCAGTTGGTCACAGCAAATGTAGCTTAGACAGCAGGATATGGCCTCGTGTATGTAGTTGACATCAAGAAATGAATTTAACTTATTATATTCTTAAAGGAGCCCACAGATAACCTGGAGGATAGTCTTCTGTATACTAGACCTGAGTTTATTATAGGAACTGAAGGAGAAGAGGAAGACAAATCAGCACCAAAGCATGGAGAAAACCCAGGAAATCACACAGAGACCACAGAAAATGCTGGTAGGTAGAGGCTGAAAAGGTTATTGCAGTAAGGCTTTAAAAGAAATGCTTATACTCATATACAATACAAGTTTTTGAAGCAGTCTTTCAAGACCAACAGTGCACAGTCAATTTTTTAATCATGCATTTAATTCTTTCAACATCTTAATTGAATAGGCTCTAAATAAGTTGATATCAAGTGTGACTATCTCCCAAAAGTATTGAAAGAAGTCTTGGCATTTTGAACATATAAAGCAGCAAAAACATTAGATTCCACAATCCATGCTATGCAAACTTTACTGACTGCAGACTTAGTGTGCCTAGAATTAATTTACTAATTTATCTCTTATCTCCTTAACATTGTTTAGTTTCATTTTGAATTCATAGGTCAAAGAATTTTAATATTGTCTGTAATTTACATTTTTAACAGCAATAAAGAATGACACAGAAAGGAAGTTTTGTTATCAGCAACTTCCAGTTACCTTGAAGCTCATATACACTATATTACAGGTAACATTGATTACTTGTTAGTTTAGTTTGTATTGTTGGTGAAGTAGTGTCATTGTGTTGAGAGAGAAACATCTGTTTACACAGGAAATGTCAAGGTTTGAAGAACCAGACATTCTTTTTAACATGCTGAATTGTCTGAAGATCCTGTGTCTTCATGGGGAATGCCTGTATATAGCAAGAAAAGACCATCCACAATTTCTTGCCTATATTCAAGATCACATGTTGATTGCAAGGTGGGTTTTTATGGCACATTTTGCCTTCATACTTTGTTGGTTCTTCAGGTATACATTTGTTGTAAGTGTCAAAGAATTTGCAACTTCACTATGAAAAATAAACAAGAGTGGTAAAGAAGTGTGGAACAATTAAGAAACCTGTATACAAGTTATTGCACTGGCTAATTAAGATGTTAATGAAATCAAGGTAACCCTGCATTGTCCATCATGGCTACTGCATTGTGAACCCCCTCTTTTGCAATGAGTAAGAGTCTCTCATATTAAATGATACTATTACATGAAGCTGATGTATCTTTCTGGATGCTACAAAATAAAATAAAGGATGTTGCAGAGGCAGACATGCAGTTTATATGGCCTTAGCATTAAAGCTGAGAGAACAATAGTATTTCACCTTATTTTTATGAGGAACAGAAGGTTTGTTCACTTAGAGTGAATTGGATTGACATCTGTGCATTTTAAGATTCTCTTTGGAGAGAGGGACTTCTGCAGAAAACTAGCTGAGTGAACATCAGCATATAATCTTCTATAA
Organism: Erithacus rubecula; assembly: GCF_903797595.1. Taxonomy (NCBI): domain Eukaryota; kingdom Metazoa; phylum Chordata; class Aves; order Passeriformes; family Muscicapidae; genus Erithacus; species Erithacus rubecula. Next base: position 45,770,466 of record NC_136688.1, read on the forward strand.
TAATGCTTGTCAGCAGTTAACAGCTGCTCTGTATCAATTTCACTGAGCATCTCCCAAGACTTAGGGTTTTAGCAGCCTAAAGAATCTGTCCTGAATCTAAATACCAGCAAATTGTGAATATCCAACTTCTTAGTTATTCGTGGATGCACATAATTTGTGGTGCCAGGACAGTTCATGTGGCTTATCTGGTGTAGCTGGTCATGCTGAAACTCCTAATTGATAGCACAGATTGTGTTCCATGGCAGTTGTCTTGAATTAGGCAAACTATTTCAAAATGAAGTATTTCAAAGTGAGGGGTATTTGAATTTTTAAGAAAAAATGGTGGATTTTAAAGAAAAATGCTGTAATGGAAGATTTGCAAGTAGCTCTGTCTTCCTACTCTGCTTTTACTACAATCTACTCTGTAGTATTCACATAAATGCCCAGCATGGCTCATAAAGATTTTCATGGAAAGTTCATTACATTTAGAAGGAAGGATATGAAGGGAGTGTCTTTATAAACAGGCTTGCTCTCTTTTGTCTTGCTAGCTTATGGGGAGTTGTGAAGTCTGAGTTCTCTCAGCTTTCTTCCCTGGCTGTCCCACTTCTTCTTCATGCACTTTCACTTCCTCATGGAGCTGACATTTTCTGGACAATCATAAACAGCAATTTCAACAGTAAAGACTGGAAGATGAGATTTGAAGCAGGTAAGCCTGAGAAATGGTCTTTATTTTCTCTGTTTCTTCTCTAAAGAAGTAGAGCTTTCTCTACAGTAACTGAGGAGACACCTAATAGATGATGATCTTTTTGCTGCTTTGGAGAGTGTTAGTTTGGTGCTAGACTATGGCACAACAGTGTGCAGTAAAAGGAGAAGATGAGACATTTTGGATAATAAAAATCAAAATGACAGCTCTTTCTAGCTATATTTCATTTTTGCTTTCTCAGCTGTGCATATTTCTAGGATAATTTCTGTATTAGTCAGTACATAAACCATTGCCTAAATAAATATGCCTGTTGTCTCACTGCTACAGTTGAGAAAGTGGCTGTGTTGTGCAGATTTTTGGATATTCACTCTGTGACAAAAAACCACCTACTGAAGTACTCTTTGGCTCATGCATTCTGCTGTTTCCTGACTGCTGTGGAAGATGTCAACCCAGCAGTGGCTACAAGAGCTGGGCTTTTGCTTGACACCATAAAGAGGCCAGCTTTGCAGGTGAGTGCACTGCATGGGAAAAAATACATTCCAATGGGAAACTGGCTTTTGACTTGAGGTTCAGATGTACAACATTACAGTCAATGCTAATACCTCTTTAGGCAAGTGTTACTGGTCTTGGTGCTTGACATATGCACAAAATAGCCAAGAGAAATTATACTGCCCTACCCACAACTTAGAATCATAGAACCATTTACATTGGAAAAAAATAATTTTTAAGATCAAGTCCAACCATAAATACTTTAGTGGTTGCAGTGGTTTACTGTTGTGTTTGAACTGCTGTTGAAGAAAAATGATTTTTTTTATTATTTGAAAATAATTTGATGTTTTTGAATTAAAAAACACATTCCTAAGGCTTATGAGACACTGCTGAGCTCACAGTGAGAAAATATATTTGAGCAAAACCAAACATGGTCTTGATCTTTTCAAGATTTACTTAGGCATGTAATTTTATGAATGTGAGAGATCCTGCCAGTCAGGATTCACATGATTAAATCTAAACAGATACATAAACAAGAAAAACATGATAAAAAAAGAAGAATCTCATAGACCAATTCAGTTCTAGTTCTCTGTAAAGTAGAATGAATATGTATTTTGACAAGTTCAGGGTTACTGTGTACAAAAAGCTGTTAATATTTGCTAATTTAATTCCATTTGGTACCTGTTCAAAATAGTTTCCAGAGAACCTGAGTTCAATGCCACTATTACTGAACTTGGGTTCAATGATACCATTATACTGCACTTTGATATTCAATATGTGGGCTTTCTTCTCAAGCTTCAATCTTGACACTACAGACAAAATTCTAATGCAGATAACGTACAGAAGAATTTTGAGGCAAAGTGCCTCTGATTCTCTTCTCAATGTAATTTTTCTTCTGTTTAGCCTTGGTGATTCATTCCTTTTGTAATTAAGGGCTTGATTCAGTTTACCTAAATATAACATTTTTCTCAGATGGGGACTGTGAGCAAAGTACTTTGATATCATGTACCAAATATGCAGTAGGATAGAACTTTGCCTGTACTTTTGTATTGCTCAAAATCTTAGAAAATTTCACATTCAAAATGTGATGCTTATTTATCTCATTCCTTATGTTACTTTCTCTTTTGTATCAGTAGCATTAGTTCTGATTTAAAGGACTGGTAAGAAAAAAGGAGCTAAACCTTGATCCTGCACTAACTGACAGGAGAAGTTATGAGCTTTAATCTCCCTTTGCTTTAAAAATCCTTAAAAGAACTCATATCTCAGTCATGTGTTGTTTTCTTTGTTTCCCTTTATAGGGTCTCTGCCTCTGCCTTGATTTCCAGTTTGATACAGTTGTCAAGGATAGGCCCACAATTCTTAGTAAGCTTTTGTTACTTCATTTTCTAAAAGCAGATATCCCAGCTTTGAGCTGGGAGTTTTTTGTGAATCGCTTTGAGACCCTGTCTTTGGAGGCACAACTTCATCTGGACTGCAACAAAGAATTTCCTTTCCCAACAAGTAAGCAGAATTCAAACCAATCTGATCACTTTTTATCAGCTTCTGGAATTTTAGCTGCCTGCAAAGATCTGAGAGAGTTGCAGTTTCACATTTATAAATTCTTTGAAATTAGCTATTCGTTCAGGCCAAAATAATATAAATTAAAATAAGCATTTTTTACTTCCTGTATACAGAGCAGGCTGTATTCTGTTGCACCTTTGTGTGTCAGGTTTTGCTAGGATGTGATTTAGGATGTGATTGACAGCCTTGGCTGAATTATGGTGTGGTTCTACAATCACCTGCAACCTGCATTAACCCACTTGTCCTGCTGTAGAAGTTCTAATGCTGTGACATTTGCATTTCTCCACATCACAGGTCATGCCCAACCCTGTCCTGTGGTAGTCTGCACAAAGTCAGCCCTAGAAGTTGTTTGACCCTCAAAAAAGCTCCAATGTATGGGGCACAGCAAAAGAGATATGTGGATTCCTGGAGCCAGTGCTCACTTAACTATTTTTGCAGTGACAGATGTTTTTAAGTGTTTGCCCTGTTTGTACTTGGTTTCTTGATGAGAAAGCAAATCTCCTTCCTTTCACTAGAGAGGTACTAAAAAATAATTAATGCATAATTTTTTAGGATGCTGAATAATTGAAAACTTCCTAACTCAAGTGTCAGATCTATTTTCACTGATTTTCCTGGAGGAGATGGGAACAGCTGTTTGAACAGGGCATGTTCCCTCAGTAGCCTAGTGCTTCCTTCTACTTTTGCATGGAGCCCAGTGCCTAAAAATGTCTAGGTGCTGCTCCACAGGAGAGGGGTGGAATTGCAAAGATACTTTCTTCTCCATATGTGAGTAGCTTGACCCAATGCTGGGAGTGCTGCTGTGGCCTGAGGAGGGAGGCTTGGCACTAGTTTCTAACACCTCTGGGTGCAAATGTAAGGCAATATCTTTAAACAGGAATATTTTGGAGTTATTTAAAATAAACAGAAGATAATTTTCGGATTTCTTTTTAACCTTTCTCTTTGCTGTTTCAAAGAGATGGGTGATGCAAAGGATGGGTTCACTGACTTCAGTCACTCAGATGATTAAACTCAAAGGGTTCCAGTGCACTGTAGATATAAGTATGGAAAATAATTGGTGATCCCATTAAGATATGCAGTGATACTGCTGATAACACACTGTAACTCCATAATCAACACTCACAGGTTTTTTGACTTCAAAATGAGGATGGGAGGTGAAGGCAGAGCAGGAGGTTAGTAAGACAAAACCAGAGGCCATGGTTAGGGATGAGCACACTAAATGTGATCCATACTTGTGAGATTTCTATCCTTTTAAATGGGGAGCACCTCATATTCTCTTAGCCTGAAATTGAGTTTTGGTTTCAAGAATCTGTTTTTGATCAAGTAGCAGCATAATTTTTTTAACACAGTAATGCCTTTTGGGGTTTTATGGTTTTCAGAATGAGAGCATGCAGATGAGTACCTTGCAGATGGACCCCATGGCCCATTTTAAACTTTCTTGGCTTGAGTGGGCCCAGTTGCATTTGGCCCCTGGCAGCAGCAGGGCCTCCCCAGGCTGTGGAGTGACTCCTGACATGGTCTGTTGTGTTTCCAAAGCCATCACTGCTGTCCGGACCAATGTGGCCAACCTGAGCGACGCGGCGATGTGGAAGATCAAGAGGGCGCGGTTCGCGCGGAACCGCCAGAAGAGCGTGCGCTCCCTGCGCGACAGCGTCAAGGGCCCCGCCGAGTCCAAGAGAGCGCTGTCCCTGCCCGAAACCTTCACCACCAAAATCCGTTAGTACCTGCCTGCTCCAGACACACCATCTTCTCCCCTAGGGCCATACCTGCTGATGGCAGCACACTGGAGGTGTCAGTATTTATCCAACTGGATGGCAGATTTAGGGTTCTGCCTGCTTTGGGCATTACTCAGTCAGTGACAAGTTAGTGAGTTTGGCAAAGAACGTAGATGTTGTGTCTAGATGTGTCTGCTTAAAATGCCAGAATAAAATGCTCCAAGACTAGTTTGCCTTTTCTAGATCTTAATTTTTATTTGTGGCTAATAAACAGTAGTTTTGTCTTAAATAGATACAGATTTTACAGAAAGAATCCTCAATTACTAATATATTTATTAATTATAATTATTAATCAGTGCATGTAGCATATGCTAGATGTCTTAAAAACAGCTGTTAATGTCTCAAATGAGTTTTTTAATATATTCAGAATTCTGTTGTTAAGGAGGCAGTGTCCATGCAACACATCATTCCTGCCAGCTTCTACAGGAGGACCTAGGTGCTGGAAAACCATAGGATTGCATGGAGTGCCATGCAGATACCTTTTCAAGTAGAAATAAAGTTTAGCTGTTCTAATTTAGATAATTTTGCAAACATAGATTGGTCTTTATATTCAAATTGGACTCTCACATTGCTCTTACCCATATAATAGGAACTGTTAAACTTTCAAACCTGGGTGCTAGTGAGCTATTAACTTAACAGGTAATTTTCTTTCCAACACTGCAATATATATTCTTTCCAACACAATCCCCCTGAATATTTTGGGATACTTGGGTAATCCTTCATGACCAATTACTGGTGCTGCACAGGGACTCCTGTGTGCTGACTCTTGTACCAGCAAACTTAAATGTTGGAGAAAATTAGAGTTACAGAACATGGTGCACAGAATCTGTAGGCACAAGTGACATGTTCCAAGCATTTACACTCACTGCCTGACAACAGTGCATGAGTAAATGAACATAAATGTGCTAGCACTGAATATATGCTAAGTGTGAGATGTCAGTGCTGCCTTGTTAAACAGAGTTGCTCTTGTTTTTTTTTTAAAGCTGTGAGCTTGACCAGACATGAGCAGTCTGCACCAGCACTTGGAGGAACACCAGACCAAACACCAGGTGGGTGTGACAAAGGAGGTGTGTTTTGATGGAGCAGGAAAAGGAAGGCTCTAACTCTGACTTTCTTGCTGAATCATGAGACAAGCTTACACAAGATGGAAGTTGTCTAAATGGCAGAGTGAATCACATCTCAGAATGGTTCCAAAAAGTGTAAATTGAAACTTTGCTCTCAATCTGTACTGAAAGCTGCCTCCAGTTGTAAATAAGACTTTGGAGTTGGGAGGAGGTTATTCGTCAGTCAGCTATGCCAGCAGTGCCTCACCCTCTTGTGTTTGATTGCTCACAAGTAAATATTTGCTAGACTGGCCCCATGGCTCACCTGTTTTGAGTCTGATCCTTGAGTCCTTCAGGTTTTGCAGACAAGCAGACAGAATGCTTTTGCCTGTCAGTACTGTATATTATACTCCCCTCTGCATGCTTATAGATACCTCAAGTCCCTTATTTTGTACTTAGTGACATTTTCTGAAGATGTCATCCTTCTGTCAGGCTTCTGTAGAATAGGTAGCACATCAGGATCCAAATAATCTCTCAATAATTGTGGCTATTTGCAGTTATTGTGCAGAGTGCTGTGTAGACTGATGATTTGGAAGTAAAAAATTCAGATCTTTTCATGTCCTGCCTTCAAGTCTTGGAATACTTCCAACAGATGCAAATTCCTAATCAAAATATATCAACTTACTTGATGATCAGCTGAAAGGAAGATACCTTGTCACTGTGGGAGCTGAGCTGAGCTGTGAAATTAAATAGGGGAGTTTCTGAATTGGCAGGATATAGCCCTGCTGTGCTAGCCCAGTGAGAGCTGGAAATCAACCAGCTCCTTACAGAACATATGTGTGGGTTGTCACAGGCTCACAGAGGGAACAAGGGACATAATGTTGCAATAAACAGTTGTATCTGTGGATGATTGTTCTTCGTTTAATGGCACCAACCACCGCTAAATACTGGGCTTAAAGGAATTTATTGCATAAGAAGTGTCAGTCTCACAGTATACATTGTTAGCCGTTGTGGTTTTATTAGATGTGTTTTGGTATTTCTACATGTTGCTGTCGAGGCTTAGGTAGTTCATCATCTAAGGTTAAAACAAAGTTTCCACTAAAAATGTGTATATAAAATGTTTCATGTAGCTACTAACTACTGATCTCAAGAAAATTCTGATAATATGATTCAGAATATGACAGATGATTGGGAACTAGAAGGCTAATTACTGTCCCTTTTCTTCTGCCCAATATTTATTATTTCTTCCTAAAAGCTTAAATGTTTGTAAAAATGTTTTTTTGAGGTTTGTTTCAGTTTTTAGCACTGCGTTGGCAGTACTGAGCATATCAGATTCCTTTAGGACTGGCTCCTAAATGGAGGATGTACATCTGTTGTAGAAAAACATTTATTTTATACATAGCCCTTGAATGAACCTTGAATGAAGTTTTCATGCTCATCTGTTCTTTCTAGATTTAAAACAGGCATCCTTGCACAGTCCAAATGCAAGGTGAATTCAGTGTGCATTCTGTGTGGATTAAACACCAGGATCATGCATTTGTTCCTATGTCCTCTTCAGTATCCTGAGCAGTCAGTGAGAGTTTCATTGGTAGGGATCACAGCTGGGATGATGAATGATGTATTTCTGATCTGATGCTATATGTGACATTGTGATATGCCTTAAAGTAATTTGAAGGTAAAGGGGTCTGATATAAGGGGCACCTGAATAAAGAGATGAATCTTTGGAGGTAAGGCTAGGTTGAATTCAAGTGTTGAGGCTGTATGTTACCTGGCTGTTTGTTTGGGGATGTTAGAAGGTTTTAAAGAGGGTTGGGAAGGATCTGTGTGTGTATCTATATACCTTGTGCAGGCACATACAAATGCACATGAATTTTGAGGGATAAAAGCTACCTTAGCCATTGTAAAGACAGAGCTGTCTTGGTTTTGCATTCCTAGCTTGGATTTAAGCAGGCTCATGTGGTAACAGGATACCCTGTATTTTGTGTTGAGGAAGTGAATGTTTAGTTCAGGCTTGATATAATCTAAAATTCATTCCAGACAGCAGAAGAAGTTTTCCGGACTCTGAAGATCTATTAATTAAACTGGATTGTACAGTTTTGTAGTTTCAAACAAGTAGTTCTCCATTGCTGTTTTTCTGCAGGTTCCTACATCAGAAATAAAAAATGGGGTAGCTGACATTCCATAGACTTGATCCTTAGTAGAGCTATTACAAAGAAATCAGGGTGAAGCTCTGTTCACTCTATTCTGCTGTACAGTTTTTCCTGAGGGTGTAAAGTGTGAGAAATGAGATCTTTAATGCATCAGAAAGTGTAGTAATTTTTCTGGAAAAGTAAAATGTCAGGAAATGTCCTGAGAAGTATTTGTAAGCTAGTGTTAGAGTTATGAAACACTTTCAAAATTGAACATTTTATCACTAAGCTTCTGAGTTATATTGTTCAGCAAGAGAAAATAAAATGGTTTAATCTATTCAGATTAATTACTCTTTGAATTCTGTTTGGAGAACCAGTATTTGTTTAGAGCTCCATGATCTTTCATTCATTTTATCTCCTTCTGTGTTTCACAAAAAATCTCACAACATGTTATAGAGATGAAAATAAATAGGGCTGAATAATACAGTCAGATATCATCCTTATGAAGATTGTGTCTTTATGATATGATTCCACAGAAAATTTTAACCTGGGTGTAGTATTATATAAGAATATAAGATTATTTCTCAGTTTATGTCCATGAAGCTAAGATTACTTTCTGTGTATATTTTTGAAGTACTTCTGAAAATGGTTTTTGCTTTATTTCTGATTCTAATTATTTTGGAATTGATTGTTTTCTTTTTGTATCTGCAAATCTTGGTCCAGCAAAAGCTTGGGTAGAGAATTTCCATTTTGAAGGAAGGTTTTTAAGTAAAAAATCCCAGTGAAAACTGGAACAAAAAATATTGTATTACATAAAGTTCATTATTTCTTCTAACCCAAGCAGGACCAATAAAGGAAAGTTATTCTTAATAGAAGTGGACCTGAAAATTCCTGCCCCCTGCATAGTTTTAATTTTCACCTGTCATAGAAATGACAGCCATCTCCCATGTTTTGCAAAACCAGCCAAACAAACCTTTGTTCACCCACCAATACAAATGCAGCTTACTTTAAAATGATTTTTAAAAATTGCAGACATTGGAGTTTTTCTTGTGAAGAACCTAAGACAGATACAGTGGTACCAGCAAAGGAGTCCTTTGTCAGAATAGTGTTTCACACTGAAAATATGGGTAAATTAGAATATTAAAATAACACTGTTTATTTATAAGTTATTTGTAGTAATACAAGTTATTTAAGAGAAGTACAGATTCATGCTAATAGGGAAAGTCTTCATTCTTTTTTAAATAATGATTTGGTACAATTTTTCGTATTTCCTATCCTTGCCACTGGGAAAGACTGATGTGTGTTAATGTTTACTGAGGAAAGACTGATAACCATACCAGATGAGAATTTGGTGGCAGTGAGATTCGATGGATGTGGAAGAATAATAATGTGGAATTCGGCATAAATGCACTGGGATGGGAAATGAGGTGCTCCACTAAATACGAGAAAACTGAGAAATGGAGTTAAATATACACAGTAGGTGTTTCTGTGCAGTTGGACCTGGGGCAACAGAGGAACAATGTCCTCAGAAATGCATGCCTGTATCCTGCAAATTCACTGTGTGTATTTGGGCAGAAATGGAGCAGTGAACTCTGGAAAAAAATTCTGGTGTGTTCTGTTTTTTGGATTTACAGAATTGTCACAGTGTTCTCCAGTGTCTGATACCAATGTCCCTTGTGCCTATAGGACAACCTTCTCCAGAGAATGACAACACAATAAAAGACCTGCTGCCAGAGGATGCTGGCATTGACCACCAGACTGTCCACCAGCTCATCACAGTGCTGATGAAGTTCATGGCCAAGGATGAGAGCAGCGCCGAGTCGGACATCAGCAGCGCCAAAGCGTTCAACACGGTCAAGCGCCATCTGTACGTGCTGCTGGGCTACGACCAGCAGGAGGGCTGCTTCATGATTGCACCTCAGAAAATGCGTGTTTCCACCTGCTTCAATGCCTTCATTGCTGGAATAGCACAGGTAGGTGAAGGCACTTGTTCTTGCTGCTATTTGTTATTGCCTGTTGTTGAAGTAATGGTAGCACAGCCTTGGTTGTAGCAAAATAATGAGGTAATTGTACTTCAAGCTTCAGCACCTTTTCAGCTTGTGAAAGAATTTCATTCCACTGGTAGTTTAAAGTTGCTGCTTCACTGGCAAAGAGGTTATAGTTTTGTGTGTTTAGAGGCATGCAAATACTACTGCTGTATGCAAAACACAGTACAACAGATTAGGAGTAGAACTTCACTGGCAAAGGGTTTTACCTAATGTTCTCAGAAAGAGAGTTTCAAGAGTTCAATGAAGCTTGATTGTTTCTTTTGCTATTGGAATCTCTTAGTGCTTTACATGCACGTGTTGAGTATGTGGCTTACTTTCCAGACAGAAAATATTTTCCTGACTTGTTTAGGAAAAAATGACTGTCTGAAAATGCCTGACTTTAACAAAGATGGGGAAAATGATGTTGGACCATCTGTTTATACAATATAACCTCTGCCTTCTTTCACTAGCCTTTGAATGCCTTATTTTCCTCAGTAGTATTTCCTCCTTTCTTCTTCAGAAATACCTGGAATCTATGTGTTCCTGTTTTGTTTCCCTGTGTGAATGGTCTGTGAACTCTTGAACATTCTTTACTTCGAAGGAGGCTCATTTTTCTTCCTTACAGTACACCAGGAACTTTCTGTTCTCACTTTCCTAGGGAGTTCTATTGCCATCATGAACTTGTGCCTATATTGGTATGATAAATGACCAAGAACATCCTTGCCTTGTACCTTCTTTCTCCATCTTGTAAGGAGGACCATAATTTTCTACCTCACAAGGCTTTTCTAAGGCTCAATTAATTCCCACTGATGGAGTAGTGGGTGATACTGGGCTGAAAAATGTTTCACACTTGTAGAGAATTCCTGTTTGCAGTGGAGCATCATCATCACTTCAATGCTTTTTCCTTATCACAGTCTCTGAAAAAGGATTACCTTAGGGGAAGAAGAGGCATGTGATTTCACATGTCTACTGTAACCTTCAAACATTGCTCAAAGCTATCCTTGTCTCTTCTGGATCTGCAATTGTTACCAAGATTTTCTGGTTCGTGCATTGGAATCAGTGATTTTTCAAAGTTAAAAATGATGTTGATAGTTGGAAAAACTTTCACTGCTGAGGAAATGTCAGATATCCATATTTCAGGTGGCAAAATAAAAGGTGTTAATGCAAACTGGGTAGATGCAAATGCATTGGGTTCCGTTGTCCCAGAGCACTGTGGCTCTGTGTTAATCATCTTTCATTTGTGCAGTTTTAAATTAAAGGGTGTAAAATGAGATTCAGATCTGTTGCTCTTGTATTTAGAGTCTGGAAGTGGCAGTTCAGATCACAGGGCAGCATCTTCCACATTTGTGTTTTCCAAGTTTGGAAGCCCAAATTTCAGTGATGATAATTGACCTGATTTTAGGACTCCTTACTGCAACTGTAAATATCAGCCCTTGCCTTTCTCTTCCACCTTTAAAATGTCTTGTGTGAGCCAAATTCACTATTTGTGTTTAAAAGCTTTATAATTGAATCCTGGTTCCTCTGATGTCAAAAGGGGTTTGAGAGCTTCAGTAGGCCAGGATTTTTCTCTATGCAGCAGACATTGACTTTAATTTGTATTTTGGGAGAATTATTTTCTTAGCTGTAGGAGAATTATTTTCTTAGCCTTGTGTTTGGAATCCTGTTTGCTACAAGAGAAATGCCATTTGCAATCCAAAGATGTATGAAATGCCATTTGCAATCCAAAGATGTGTTTACAGAGTGCAAACTTGGTACTGAGCTCTTGAGATCTGTTTCAGTTACTCTTCTTTCCCAAGCCATAAATACCGCGTCAGCACCAAAAAGGTGGGGATTAGGTTGGTTTGCTGGTTCGTTGATTTTGATTCCAAGCTTGATTCGAGTGGATAGTTCAATTAAAAAAAAGTAAATCCGATGTCTCAGTATTTTTCACCGTAAACTCCGAGTGTTCCTAAATCCCGCGTTTCTCTGCGGTGGCGCTGTGTGCCCGCGCGGTGGCGCTGTTGGACAGCGCGGGCTCCGCGCCTCCTCCGGCTTCATTCCTTTATTTCTGTATTCCTCCATTCCTTTATTCCTTTATTCCTCCATTCCTCTATTCCTTTACTCCTTTGTTCCTCCATTCTTTCGTTCCTTTATCCCTCCATTCCTTCGTTCCTTCGTTCCTCAATTCTTTCATTCCTTTATTCCTTCATTCCTTTATTTATTTTCCTGCAGCAGCTTGAAAATTGGCTCTGCTCAGCACCAGGCATGTTTGTGTTACAGGATTGCTCCGTTAGGCAGTGCTCTGCCTGCTTTGTATGGATGAGCTGTTCCTAACTGTGCCGTGTAACTATCACTCCCAGGGGGAACACAGCAGTATGGGGTAGGACCAAATTTGGTGAAGATAAATCGTATATTCCACTGGCTCACCCTACATGGATAGACATGGGATTCATCTATTTATTCATCATGTGCAACACAAGTATTTGAGACAGCTGCACATCAAACTGGAGAATTTTACAGGAAAGGCATCTGGTCTGTTTGTTCAGGAGAGAACTTGAGACCAAATTAGTCTCCTCTGCTTGTTCTAATAGAAGCAAAAAAAAAGAAGTATGGAGTGTTTAGATGTAGAGAGCTGCTGGTAAAATGCAGTAAGCCCACTGAAACTGCAGGGGCATGTTAGATCCTGGGGTTGTGCTGGGGCTGCCTTGGTCTGCTCTTACATATTCCCAGGTATCAAGCAGTGTAGGGCAGCATCAGACACAAGGGCTTTGTGGAGCATTGTTAGGATCTATGTAGCTGCTGATTTCAGCATGTGTGATTTTAAAAATAGCTCATGTTGGAAGATTGATAGGAAGATTAAGAAAAATAGCATTGCAGTTTCAAGTGAAAACACAGTTGTGCCAGGGTAGTGGGAATATATGGCTTCACTGCACTTTTGAATCACTCCTAGGATTCAAAGCACTAGCTCCAAGTAGCATGATGCTCTTCAAAGACAAGGCATGTGACTAACAGTAATCACATCAACCTGTCTGCAGCAACACTACTACTTTATTTAGAGCAAGATATTTTTCATTTGCTTTAATCTTGGATCCTTTAGGATTTCTGTGCTTAAACTTCCTGCATAACACAATAAACACTCTTACTTTTGATGGCAGGTGGGAACCTAGTGTCATTACCTGAATCCAGAACCTTGGTTTAAAACACCCTGATACTTAATATTGCAAGCCTATTGAGAAAAAATTGAAAACTGCCAGTGCAATGTTAGAATGCTAATAAAGCCCCCAAATCACCAAACTACTCAACCCCCAAAACTCACAAATGCATTTTGTCTGTTAAACATGGGATATAAATGCTATGGTTTTGTGTATTGAGGCATGATCAACTTGTGCCATAATGGAAGGCATAATACATTTTTCAGCATAATATATTTTATGAACTTGCCAGTGTATTTTAAAATTTAAACTGTGCTGGATTAAAGGCTTTCAGAACACATTTTCTTTGTTTCTTTCTGCCTATCTGGCTAGAATGAGAAGGTGGCAAGCTTTAGAAAGCTTCTAAATTGTAGTGAGATTTCCTTAAAATCATCAATTTCTTTTCACTAATACCTCAACTGTATTAATTATTTTGCTTTTTGACATTAGTGGATTTGATTTTGAGGAGGTAACTCCTGTGTTCCTTTCAGGTGATGGACTATAACATCAACCTGGGAAAGCACCTTCTTCCCTTGGTGGTGCAAGTGCTGAAATACTGCTCTTGCCCTCAGCTGAGGCATTACTTCCAGCAGCCTCCTCGCTGCTCCCTCTGGTCTCTCAAGCCTCACATTCGGCAGATGTGGTTAAAGGCTTTGCTTGTAATTCTCTACAAGGTGAGTGCTCTTCACAAAACCTTGTCCACAGAAAAATGTACACTTCAGCTTGAAATTTGTTATAGGGAACACCTAAAAGTCTGGTAAGTGAATGGAACTGTAAAGGACAATTTTCTTTGATTTAATTTCAGTGTCTGAAATAGTTAGGATTTAGTCTGTGTCTGACTTCCTCTGTGCTTCTGCAGTCTTTATTCAAGAGTTTACCTATGAAAGGAAAATATGGATATTAAAATATTAAAATTATGTATGATATTCCAGTGAGGAGTATTTTGAGTAACTTAGAATTAGTTTTCAAAAAACAGTAGTGATTTTAAATGGAGGAGTGTGTCAGTTTAGCAGTTTGTATTCTTCAATTGAATGATGCTTTTAAAGAAATGCTGCTATAATGTAGTGCCTTTATGCACTGAAATGGAGCTGTGAATACTTCTGATATGCTTAACAAATTTCTAGCAGGTCTATAGGGCGTAAAAGGAAGTGCAGACAATAAATGTTAGTAATACAAACTTTTAAGATTTGATTAAAATAATTCTGTGTACAATGCTGACAACAGTCCTGCTATTTGGAAATGTGTAATAAAGGGAAGGCAAAGGGCATCCAGCTGACAATATTATTGCAATTTTTCTGTTTTAATGCCTAAATGCTTATCCAAGGAGAAAAGTTTAGTTTTTAAGCTGAAGTTTTCTCTTTTGCTGAACAGTACCCCTACAGAGACTGTGAAATCAGCAAGATTGTACTTCACCTAATCCACATCACAGTCAATACCCTCAACGCTCAGTATCACAGCTGCAAGCCCCATGCTACTGCTGGTCCTTTGTATAGTGACAACAGTAACATAAGCCGGTACAGTGAAAAGGAGAAAGGTACTTGTAACACTCTAATTTGTATGAGAGTCATTGATTTGATTCATTAAATCTTGCAGATGTTGTAGAAATATGGTCTGAAGTTTAGAACATAATACTTGGGATTGAGTCTGAAATGTGACTTACCTGATTGACCAGCTTAGCCAAGTGTAGTAAGAGACATTCTCAGGTGCTCCATAGGCTGAGCATAGCACAGTGGTCTCACATCTCTCAGGGGGGTGCATCTTAAACTTAATGGTTCAGTCACCATGGCTGGATAGTCCTTGGCCTTTTCTGTGGCAGTGCTAGCTGATCCTGCAAACACACAAAGTGTGCAGCCAGCCTGACACCAGGTTCTGATTTTAATTTGTAATTTGATTTCTTTGTAATAACGTGAAATAATAGCAAATATTGATACTGGAAAGAGAAGACTATGAATTCAGTCTGTAGTTTGCTTTTCTCGTGAAAGGAGCTGAAGTTGACGAGGTTAATGCAAACATGTAGGTGAGTGTAAAGGCAAAAGTTCAGTACTTTGTGTCTGATGGTGAGCTCTGTATGTGCTTGTGTATCAGAGCTATTGTGATGATGTGAAACTGGTGTAAGCTTGGGGCTTCAAATGCCATGGGGTTCCTCAGGTTTCTGAAATTAGTTACATAGTTACATAATCATTAGTTAATGATTAACATGATCTTTTGGTATTCTGTAGCCTTCTTTCAGCTATTTTGCCTTTTAGCTGCTTATTTGCTGTTTGTATCTTCCTTCTCATATAGTTTTTGTAGCATACAGCAAGCTCTTCTCAGGAAAACTCCTTGAAACTCTCTTGTTTTCTTTTCAGTACCTTTTCTTCTTTTGCTGCTTGTTGCTTGTGAAAAGATGTCCAGCAGAACAAGAGCACAGTTTGTTAACCTGAACACACTATTATTCTGCACTAGCAAATTAAAGCACATCTTAATGTACATTTAATCTACATATTGCATAACCTCACTCAGTTGGACATTTTGAATTGCTAGTGGAGGGCTAAGAGGCAACTGTGGCTTTACTATGAATTTGTCTTTTTTTTTTTTTTTTTTTTGAGACAAGTTAATGACTTGATTCGTAATTACTTACTAATGCATTTATAAAGTGCATTAACTTTCTGGATTGAGTCTGAGCCATTTTAAAGACAAATTGAGGTGCCCAAGTACCCAGCTGGTCCAATACTGGTTCCCTGGCTGGCCTTGTGTCTCACTTCAGCATTGTTTCCTTATGTTTACAGTAAGGAGAATAATATTTACTTGCTTTCCAAAGCTGTTGTGAAGGGCTTTGGGCTGCACAGAGGTAAAGAACCATAAATGGGCAAATTTTACTCTTTAAATTCTGACTTAACCCCAGGGCTTGTTCTTCTTCTTTGTGGAAGGGCTTTAGTAAAAGGAGGATGTAGAAAAGTTTTCTTTCACCTGCAAACTTGGAAAGTTGAAGCCTTTCCCACCTTTTCTAAAGAGACTTGTTTAATCACTAGCCAGGTAGTGTGTGTGTGTGTTTCTGTCATCATCAGAAGTGGTGTTTAGATGGGGAACAGATGAGGATTTTGTTGTCAGATAGCAAGAATTCTTATGCTAGAGATGAATTTCCTCACTACTGATCTTTTTTCCTATTTTTTTTGCCAAACTCTGTTGTGGGGATCTTGAGTGTTGTGGGGTTCAAGTGTACAGGTTGCTGTGGAACTGATGCTAAATATTATGACAAGAGCATTTGTTGCTAAGGGGAAGAAGTAGTTGCATGAAAGACATGACATTAAAAGTGATCTAACTTATTAAAGCCAGTTCCTAATGAAATTTTTACTATCAGCTTTGATTTTTCTGGATCATCATTTTAATTAGGTATCTTGTCTCTGATGCCTTTAGGTGGCAGTTTTATAGTTTCACATGTACTAGCAGCTTCCCAGCAATTTCAGAGCTAAAGATATTTATGTCTCATTTAAGTCTTCAGTTTTTGTCCCTTATTTGCCCCTTCACTCCCAGACACCAAGTGCATTTCCTCTCCATATTTGCTTGCTACATTAAACAAGTCCAACTTTGTTTTTCTTTTGTGCTCTGTTTTTATTGTCCCAGTAGTATTTCTTATTTCCTTGGAGATGAATCACTGGATGTAGAATTGCAGAATGGTCCCACATGGTAGATATGGATTTTTTCTTTTTTTAATTTCTGTTTTGTTTTATAATAGCCATTTCATATAGATGATACAGCATTTTTTTTTTATTGGCACACAAATGTGTATCTTTCTCTTTGCCATTTTCATCTGGTCTCAAATCAGGGCATAATGTTTTACTATTACTACTTAGCTCAATCATATCTTTATTCACACTTTTAGGTCTTATCCTGTTATTACCATTATCAGCTTCCCAAGATTATCTATTTCTTCTTTTTCACTTTCTTGTTTTGCTGGTTTATTTCTCACCTTGCCATTATTTCACTAATTTCCATCTTCTTCAATTTACCATTTCTCACTGAGCACTACAGAAATAGTTTACTTAAGTCAGTGTCCCAATCTAGTGTATTTTTCCATCTAAAGAATCTGTGTTATTATCAGTAGAGAAGATCAACTTAGAGTGGTAGAAGCTTTATCATGCTTTTGTTGCACTGTAACCCATTTTTCATTTGTCTCTGACCTTAAGTCAAGATGTAATAAGAATGACAAAGTTAAACCTGGGATACAAATTTTCTTGCAAACTTCATTTTTCAATTCACGTTTAATTAACACTAGCTGAAGTTTTGTTACATAGACAGCTTTTCATTCAAGAAATTGCAGTCTCTTAATAGTAATAATGTTTTTTCTTTCTCCAGCAGAGGAAGACAGTGTTTTTGATGAATCTGATATTCATGATACACCAACTGGACCTTGTAATAAGGAATCTCAAACTTTCTTTGCAAGACTGAAGAGAATTGGTGGCAGCAAAATGGTGAAATATCAGCCAGTTGAGATGAATGCTCAGAGAAGTATGAATTTTTTTGTTGGTATAAACTCCTGCAGAAATATAATTTTCTACCCTTTAATTTCAAGCTACCAACTTTCTTTGTAGAGTTTGTTGCATTGCCTAATTTTAATATAACTACTCTGTCTGACTTTTAAGAACACTCACTTCCCTGAGTGAGCCATCATTCAGGAATCTCAAAGTAGGCACTCCAGAATAAAAATATCTGAAATTAGAAGTTGTTTTCTGAAACATTAAGCTCTTCTGAATTAAAAAACATTTAAGAGGATTTTTAAAAACATTCTTCAACCATTGGACTGAAGACTTTTTACTTAAATTATTTTTTACCAAAAATTGATTTTGTTGATAAGGTGAGACTCTGCAGTAAGCAAATTTGTTGTTTCTGCTACAAATATTATGATTTTCCATTGGCAAAAACGGGGTTTTCAAAAAGTAGGAGCTATTTTGATTTCAAATTTAGGTATCTGGAATCAATAGCCTACAAAAAATTTGAGGCGATTTCCACTACCACCAACCTGCCTTTTTTTTTTTCCCTTTTAAATGTTTGCAAAGGGAGGGAAAGTGATTCTGACTAGAGTGAACACTAAAACTTTTATCACTGTTTTTTTTCTGCATGGTGATTCATATGTGGAGTATTTTGAAATATGGGGCTATTAATGATTAGGAGTATCCTGTTTAGTGTGAAAATATGTAATTAATAATAATAACAACGGTGATAATCTTTGAAGATATTCTCAATGAGTGTGTTCACATAGCAGAGCACCAGTGCAGTGGCAGTGCCAGCAGGTGCAGCTGTGCTCACTGCCCTCCTCCCCAGCATGAGGAGGGAGGACTGAGTGTTGTCATAGCTGCTGGACCCTGCTGGGATCACCAGGGAAAAATTCTCTGATCTCAGGCCTGTGCTGCAATATCCTCACTGCCAATACTACCCTTGCTTCTTGAATCAGAAGCATTCATTTTAAGCCTGTTCTGCTGCAGTAAGTAATAGCTACATGCAGCTATCCCAAGTATCTGTGGAAGTTACATGCCTGTGTCACCTCCTTTCAATGCACAAAGTCAAACAGTCTATCTTCAGGATACATCTGTCCAGGATGAATAGACTTTGGACAGCATTTAGGTAAACTCTACCACCCAAATTGCAGATTTTTATTATTATTTCTTGTAAAAATCCAAGTAATTTGGTGCTGAGGTTGAAACAAAGTGTAGGCGATTTTGACTAATGTCAGTCGTATTGTGCTATACAGATGAAGGTGTCTGCTGGAAGTGTCCAGCTGAGGTAGTATTGGCTGTTTCTGTTTTGATCAGGTGAAATAGAGCTGGCTGAGTACAGAGAGACAGGAGCCTTACAGGACAGCATCCTGCGCTGCGTGAGAGAAGAAAGCATTCAGAAGAAGAAGCTGCGCTCCCTGAAGCAGAAGTCCCTGGACATCGGGAACGCGGACTCGCTGCTGTTCTCGCTGGACGAGCACCGCAGGAAGTCGTGCATCGACCGCTGCGAGCTGGAGCGGCCGCCCGGGGCTGCGGCCCACAGGCACGGCGAGCACGGCCGCTCGCGCCACGGCTCCGCCAGAGCCGAGAGCGCCGACGCGCCCGAGGGCCTGCCCCACGCCGACAGCTTCCAGGAGACCAAGAGGCCTGTCATTCCAGAGGTCAGGCTCAACTGCATGGAAACCTATGAAGTGAAAGTGGATTCCCCAGTTAAAACTGCTGGGCCCAAGGAAGATTTAGATCTGATAGATTTGTCCTCTGATTCGACATCGGGTCCTGAAAAGCACTCAGCGCACTCCACTTCAGACAGTGACTCTTTAGTCTTTGAGCCACTTCCTCCTCTTAGAATAGTGGAGAGTGATGAAGAAGAAGAAACAGCAAACCCGCTGAATGATGAGGTCTCTGGCAAAACTGCTGTTTCATCTCCTTCCACGCCTATCAATGTGTCTGCGCTCAGCCTCAGCACAACTCCGCTGGTACAGTTCAGCATTGAAGATTGCTCCAAAGACTTCAGTTACAAGGATACAAGCAACAGCGCTCCAGCAGGAATAGAGGAGGTCATTTCCACTTCTCCCAAAGATCAGAAGAACTCTTCAGAGTTAGTTAAGCTGGAAGAATTTCAGGACATGTCCTCTGGAAACTCACTAACATTGAAACAGAAAAGAGACCTGCTGCAGAAATCATCTGCCCTTCCAGAAATGTCCCTTGATGATAACTCTGAGCTCAGTGTGGAGGAAATTAAACCTAGTGGAACAATTCCAAGCCCAAATGTAAAGACGGTCCTTATTAAAGTCCCTGAGGATTCTGAAAAGCAAACAGAAAGTGATAAACTTGATACCAATACAGAGTCTGATACTGAACAAAACACAGAGCAGAAACAAGAAGGGGAGACCGAGGAGTCAGAATTTAAGATTCAGATCGTTCCTCGCCAGAGGAAGCAGAGGAAGATTGCTGTGAGTGCTATTCAGAGAGAATACCTGGACATTTCTTTTAACATCCTTGACAAGCTGGGAGAGCAGAAGGAGGCAGGTGAGCTCACTCACCCGATCAAAAATCTTATTTTTGCTTGAAGGTTTTAGTAACAGACCAGGAGATGTGTATATTTATAGTGGGATGTGGGTATTTATAGCATCTGATGTGCTAGCTGAGTGCTTTCAGGTGTTTGTTTCTCACAAGGAATGTGCTAACCATTCAGGTATGATGGATGTGTAAAGAGCCCATTTGAAAAGGAAGTAGAGTTCCGTGACAAAAATACTCATTCTGATGTCCAAGTTTGGGAATGAAACCCCTTGTCCTCTTTTTGCTGGGAGTCAGACAAATGGTCATACCTCTGTGCCTTTTGTCCTGCTAATCTAGTCCATGCTACACTGATTCTCTTTTGGTGTAGTGATTTTTGGCCCTTATTTCTTTTGCCAGCATAAGGCAGTGGAAAGCCTTATCACAAAGTGTAAGGCTGAGTAGGCTTTAGACTTTAGAAGTAAGAGCACTTAGAATAAACCTCAGTTTGCATTTAGACATAGACATATATATTTTGTTTTTATACACTAAAACCTTTTTGTAGCCTTCTTTGTACTGGGTATCCATAAAGTTTTCATGGCTTGTGTTTGTAAAAGATTTCAAATTCAAAGATGGGCAATCCTCTGTACCCTAGGGTTTTTTTCAGTTGATTTCAATGCAAAGTTTTGTTACTAATTTTTTTTCAGGCTGAGAGAAAGTTGAGGTTTAGCTTTTCCTCAGATTCCAATTGGATCTATCAAACCATTTGAAAAACTGTATGCTGCTGCCTTTTTAATTTCTTGGCTGTTTTTTCTTTCCTAGGATTTTTCAGTTATTAGAATTTTACCAGCTTTTTAAACATATTGAAGAAAAAGGACAGAATCCATCAGGCCTCAGTTCTTTGTTGCCTTTAAAGTGAAGGGGAATATTAATACATTTGTGACTTTACTTTTTTCTTAATTACTTCAGAGGGAACCACAGTATAAGTTCTTCCTAGGATATTCCACTTTTACAAGGTGAAATTGTTCCTTGTAATCATAGTTACACTGTTCACTTTATGTTTCAAGCCTGTCCTCCCATTTATGGTTCTAATAAGCTGAAGAACTACTGGAGCTTTATAAAAATTAAAGAGAGCTGAGTGCTTTTGAACCTTTCATTTAGAGCAGCGTGGTCTTGAAAGAATTGTTCAATTAGACTCAGTGCTTTTTTTGACCATTAACAGGGGCCAGTTTTCATGCAGTGATGAACACTGTTACCCTTGAAACTGCTTGGAAGGGCTGTCCCAGTTCTGAAGCACCACCTTTTTAATGCAGAATTTTAAACTGAAAATCTTCAGGATCAAATGCTAGATCAGCAGCCTCTTGAATGGAAACCAATGACATATTGGAGCTAAGGCTTTTAAAAGATGCTAAGCTGTCACTTAAACTACCTTTACATC
This sequence comes from Erithacus rubecula, assembly GCF_903797595.1. NCBI lineage: Eukaryota > Metazoa > Chordata > Aves > Passeriformes > Muscicapidae > Erithacus > Erithacus rubecula. Next base: position 45,791,744 of record NC_136688.1, read on the forward strand.
AGTGGTCTCTCTCTTATTTCCATGTTGGTGGTTCCAATAATTACTTGAGTGGGATCGATATAAAACTCTAAGTGCATTTATTAGTTGGGAGCTCTAAAGACCATAGGCAGAAATCTCCTTTAAAAGGTGATTTTAAGAAATAGTTCCCTGTGCCCTATAAAAATTCTTATTACAAGCACACTGAATCCTTTTAAAAGTACTGGGAATGCCAGATGGTGAATGGATGACAGAAATGATGCACAAAGGAGCATCTAGGGAGAAGGAAGATAAAGAACGTTGGTGATTTTAAATCTGAGAGTTTAAGCACGATTTTCACATGCAGATCCTGCTGCCAAAGGACTTTCAACACTGGAAATGCCAAGAGAGTCATCATCTGCACCAACCCTTGAAGCAGGTGTTCCAGAGACAAGTAGTCACTCTTCCATATCAAGTAAGTTTACCTCTGATTTGAGGATTAAAATCAAAGTTACTGTATTTGTGCATCAGATGCACGTCATGTATGGTAAATTCCTTCCTCTGAGTTCCTTTGATTTGTTTGAAGTACAGCTGTTTTGGATATCATTAGGACTATTAAATCTCTGATGGTTAGCAGGATTTTAACAGTTAGTAGCTAAAGATTTTCACCTGGGACATGGCAAGTTTGACAAGTGTGGTTTTCTTGAATTAAAGTAGGTAGCAGCTAAAAGCAATAATTCACTGAAGCTGAATGTTTATTTTCCCCTGTGAGAAAGCATTGTCAACTGTCAGTGCACAGAAGCAGAAGAAAAGAGTCCACAGAGCTGTTGCTTTGGCCTTTGGTACATTTTTGCTTAGGAAAAAAAATCTCTTGCAATTTTTGTAAAATGCCTTGAATGCCACTTTCTCAGCTGCTTGCTGAAATGTGGTAACTCTTTATCTGGGACTCCCATAACTATTGCAATTGAAAGTGAACTGTGTTGTTAAAAGTAGACCAGACACATGGCTTAACAGAGCACATGAAGATGAGATGTTAAGTTGGAGTTGCCTTAGAACACTTAGCAAAATGGCGTGTCCATCTAGGTAACACATCTGAAGGCCAGTGGAGCAGAACTGTGGCTAGTAAAAAAGGGAGGGAAAATTACTTCCTTTGATACTAATGAACTTCAATTTCAGAATGCTATAGCAATGTTAAATTTTAGTATCTGTAATTCATTGTCTGCTGATATGACTGGAAGGGATGTCTGCCTTATTAAAGGAAGAATGTTATTTTAGACATGCTAGTTGAGTACCTCCCCAGTTTTCCCACAAGCATTAAGGCCATGTGCATCTCACAGAGTACATTTGTTGACCACCTTATAATACAGATGTCACTTACTAAAGCAGCTGAAGAGCTGTCTATTAAAATCTATCTCTCTTGCTTTTAGCCTAGTGGTAATTGTTCCTGTAAATTCCAACATCTGAAACTGGGAATTGTGCCTATATGATGTTGAGCCTGCATTCATATGTAAATATTTCTTTCCTCTTTCTGGAAACTTGCCTCATTTCCAACTGCAAAAAGGAATATGAATTCTTCCACTGTATCTCTTGTACATTTAGACTGAAATGGTTTTAATCTTCTACTATGTATCTTTACAGTGCTTTGCATAGTAGGCAATGATCAGGACTGTGAGCACAAGGCACTTCTGTAAGACAAATAGATAATATTAGTTGTATTGCCAGTGCCTGGCCACACAAAGCATACATCTTTGACTGCAATGGGGAGATTTTGCCTTTGGACTTCTCTTTTTCAGTAGAGAATTCTACAGGAGTGGAAAGATTGACTAGATCAGTAGATAACAAATGAAAGGTGTTGGCAGCACTGTATGAAGGTTACTGATCTTTCAATGTGCTTGTTAGGCTTCTTGTAGAAAACCTGCTAGAGGAAGACTTACCCCCTGTCATGGTCTAATCCCAGCCAGCATCCAAGCCCCAGGCAGCTGCTTGCTGATGCTCCCAGCAGCAGGAAAGGGAAAGATAAAACCTGGGAAACTCATGGGTTGGGATAAAGACAGTTTAATAGGGAAAGCAAAACTCATGCATGCAAACAGAGCAAAACAAGGAATTAATTCTCTGCCTCCCATGGACAGGCAGGTGTTCAGCCATCTCCAGGAGAGCAGGGCTCTGCTAGTGTAATGGTGACTTGGGAAGATGAAATCTGTCATTCCAAATGTGTCCCCTCTTCCTCCTTCTTTCACCCACTTTATATACTAAGCATGATGCCACATGTTTTGGAATATCTCCTTGGTCAGTTTGTGTCACTTGTCCCAGCTGTGTCTTCTCCCAACCTTCTTTGCACCTCCAGTCTCCTCACCATCATGGAAAGCAGAAAAGGCTTTGGCTCTGTGCAAGCCCTGCTCAGCAATAACAAAAACATCTCTGTATTATCAACCCTATCTTCAGCACAAATCCAAAACACAGCCCTGTACCAGGCATGGTGTTGAAAATTGACTCTACCCCAGCCCGACCAGCACACCTCCCTTTGCCAGTAGTCAGTCACAGGCATGAAAGGTCACATGCTGGTCGACATTAATCATTCTGGATCCAACACTGTTCAAAGGTTGGCAGTTCTGATTTTTTTGGGGGTTTAGGGTTTTTTTTTGGAGCACTCTGGTGATTTGGATTTTGTTGTTTTTTGGGTTTTTTCTCCTTATTATCATTATTTGAAATCATTGCTGTAATTGAGAAACCAGGTGAATAAACCTGGAAATGCTCAACAGTAGCTGGATTATGTGATATATTAATGACATTTTTAAAATTACAATCACAAAAAGTTTCTAAGAAATATTCAAAGAGATAATTTTCTCTGTTTTGACAGTCATCTGCATTCCAAACAGTCTTGTCAGTTCTAACATTAATTGCTGTTCTTTTATCAGGAAACTATGCTTGATAAAGTGATAAAGCATCTATTTAAAATCATTGCCCTGGGAATGATGGAAATTCTATTTTTCTCTTAATTTGCTGTGAAAGGCAGCTGCAAAATAACTTTTCAAAGTGAAAAATAGAATGGTCTAAGACTGGTTCAATTCTGCAGATTCAGTTATACCAGGACTAATCTGCAGAAATGCTGTACTTGCGCCAAAAAATGGAGTTTACATGCACTTCCAAAGGATAGAACTGGAAAGGAAGTAATGAAGAAAAGCTTAAATACTTAATATATTAAAATAATTTTAGTGCATGTTTTCACTGAAGTATTCATTTTGCTTGTTATTGCTCAAGACTTTTATTTGTTTTGTTTCATTTTTGCGGGAGTATTCTGCTTACTCTAAATTTTAAACTCTGATAGAAAATGAGTAGAGCAAGTTTAGGAGAAGGCACTCGACCCTTCAGAGCTTTCTGAAAGTTGCAGTTTATCCCTTATCTGTACTTCTTTATCACAGTTAACAGTGTGAAATGCTGTGTTTAATTTCACAGTTTAGATGGCTGCTGTTTGAAATTTTAGAATGGAACTACCTGATAGTTTGTGGTCTTTTTAATGTTGAATGTACTTACAGAGGAAATGATCATTCGGAGAAGATTTTACTTTTTTGCTCTTGCTCTGAGGGTCTATGGAGGAAACAACTTAGAGCTATACTTAAGTGAACATTTTAAAAGCTTTCCTTGGTACTTGTGCCAGCAGTTTTACAGGCCTTATTTAAGCAGAGTCTTAAAAGTGTCTTCATGCAGTGAACAATCATTTTAGTTTCAGTGGTGGAAGTATACTGCTCAGGCTCAATTGTCCTAGTGAATGTATTATGCTAGTTCATTTTGAATTTTTTTAATTAATGGAGAAAAAGTGGGAAAGTCAAGAGTTGTGTATGATCTCCTTCTTCCTCAATTTGATTAGAGAAAATATATAGAATCATTTAAGTTGGAAATGAGCTTTAGATCCTTGAGTCCAACCTAACACTGCCAGTCCATCACTACATGTTTCTAAGCACTGCACTGAGATGAACCAGAAGTGTTAAGTCTCCCTTATGATTTTACTTTGAGCATTATCCAGTGACACATATCTCATAACCTGATCTTTTTGATGAAGTAAATTGTTGTATGAATGAAAATTGACTTTTGTTGCTTGACAGCTCTGTGTAATAAAGGGTCTCATCTCCCAGGGCTGCTGCCTTCCCCTTCAGCAGAATGTGCAGGTGCTCTGCCTGAGGGGGGGCTGTGTAGGAGGCAGGTTCAGGTCCTGCCATTCCTGGAGGATGCTGGTGGTACATAGAGGCAGTGAATTTGTTTTTCTGGGGTCAGCATGGGCACAGCAGTCCTCTGTCCTCTGCTGGGAGGAGGCTGAGTTTCCTTCCTTGGTAGGTTGTATGTGAGTGAGATTGGAGTGTGCATTTATGGCCTCTCAGCATTGGAGTTTTGGGGTAGTATCTTAACACTTCCAGGTACCAAATTTTTTTGATCAGCTTTCATAATATTTGGAGGCAAAAAGGCACTGACAGTTGACACATTGAATCCAAGTCTCTTCTGACTGATGGCATTGGGGCCAGAATTGTACCTGTGTAGTTGTATGAAAGGTGCATATTGAATTGAACAAGATCCTTAGAGCAAGCCATCATTGTCATTTCAGTATTTATATCATGCTGGCTTGTAAGATCAGGAAATGAGAGTAGTTCTAAATGTTGTCTGAGCTCCTGAAATCCTTTTGCATTTCTGACTTGCAGCTCAGTTCAGACAAATGAAAAGAGGCTCTTTGGGAGCTCTGACAATGAACCAGCTGATGAAGAGGCAGCTGGAACACCAGTCTAGTGCTCCCCACAATATCAGCACTTGGGATACTGGTGAGCTGCATTTATTGTTCTTTATTTCTATTTCCTAAACCAATTACTGTGTAACAATCCACTTTAAAAAAAAAAAAAAAAAAAAGGGAGTATTTCTATTCTACCATTGCAGATAAGTGATCAGTATCAAATCTAAAGTGAATCTTCATAGAAAGTACAAGATTATCACTTAGTAAGATTTGGAATAGCTACATATTTGGGAGGTAGACCCTCTGATATAGTGTTGTTCCTTTTATTGTGTACATTACTCGGATTATTTCCTGCTCTCATTGAAAGAAATGAAAGTATCACTGTTCATTAGGTATAGGATTTCATCCCTGGTGCATGGAATCATTTGTTTGTGTGTGTGTTTATAGTGGTGTTGGTACACCACAGAATTGTGCCTTATACCAGCCAGTTTTGTTTCTCTTTAAAGAAGCTTTTACCAACTCATGCTGAACACCTGAAGTTTCTGTTTACTCACTGCTTTTCCTTTCAAGATGAATGCAAAGCAATGAAAACTGAAATAAACACTATTTATTTCTGTAAAAAGCACTTTCAGTTGTCCCAAATACATAGTAGAGGCCATTAAACAATAAATTCATTATGATTTATCAAAAATTCTAGATATTTTAGTGTCCATTTTTATATTAGTGACATTACAAAATTGTGCTTCTCAGAAATTTATCAGCAGATCCAGATGCTTCTAGAGAAAGGAATGTTTAAAATATTATATGGAACTTAGCATGCTGCATGAATGTCTTACCATCAGCTCTGGACAGCTGAGTTGAAATTTTTGGTTACTTTAGTCTTCAGCATCAAGTTCCTTCAAACTAAGTTGTGTAGACAAAAGTGGAAGATATGGTGCATAGTTCAGGATTATCCTTTCTGTTCCAGTCTGCTGAATAGCATGCTCAGCATGAGACCCTTAAATCACAAAGGTCACAATTTGCCAGTGCTAAAAAGGGGGGTTTTGTCCTATCAGCAGGTAAGTTTATTTATTGAAGAGACTTAACTGTATCACCTGGTCTCTCAGGCAGGGTTTTAGAGATTTAGAAGTTACTGCATTTGTTCTGCAAGGATCACTTAGCCTGTATTCAAAATGAACAGGTCAATACTCAAAACTGTTCAGAATCTCTGTCTGGTTAATCCTGTTCCAAATCTAGTAGCTTTCTTCACAACATCTATGACTTTTCCCTCCAATATTCAATTCAGTTAAAGGCCTTCAAGCATGGAGAGGCAAAATGAAATGTTCTTTTCTGGAAAGCTTTGCATCTCTCTGTCTCTTATTCAACCACTAGCTTCAAAGTAAAATTTTTTTGGACAGTAGCTTGTTTTTTTTTTTGGTTTTTTTTTTTTCCCCAGGACTAATGCTCAATATGACTGTTTGTCATGTCAATGTCACACCACAATTTTAAGACTCATTGTACTCACACATACCAACTAGGAAGTAGTCTCATCCCATATAAATATTTGATGTGTTTGGTCCATGCATGCCTTATTAATTCATTTTTTTATTACCTGGGTAGGTGTCATGTGTCTCTTCCAATCTTATTTCACACCACTCTTTTCCCAAGCTTGCTATCTGTAAAAAAAATAGTTTTGTGCCTGGCTGCTGTCAGTACAAACTATATCTTCTAGTGTCTTGGTATTTCTAAACACTTGTTTCTTTCTCTTTTTGTGGCTCATATATTCCATATCTTGTAGAATCTGAATGGCTAGCACTTATTTTCCTGCTTAATGACTCTTATCTAAAATGCCTTCATTATTATTAGGTTATCTGTGTCCTTTTTCCTGTATGGACTTCTTTTATCTTTCTGTGCTTAAAAATTAACTTTTTTCTTTGATTTTTTTTTTTTTTAATAGAAGTTTTATTTGTCTTTCTCTTGTTTTAACTATTTAACACTTGTGTTGTTGACTGGTGACAGGTGCTGGACTGATGACAAGTGCTGGATTTGTGGTTCTGGAGACTGAAGTTCTTTCTTTATTCACAGAGCAGATACAGCATGGAAAGAGGTTGTGCAATGTTCCTGTTTGCCTGAACCCAGATTTGGAGGGACCACCCCTGAGAATCAGAGGTTAGTTCAGTGTCTGTCTGACCTGGTCCTCTGCCAAGGCTACCAGGAAGATTTCATGGTTAATATGAAATGGTGCTGAATTTTGTGTTCTATTCAGCTGTTCAAGCCCTCAACTGTCCTGCAGAAAGTATGCAGAGAGTGGCTGAATCTCATTTCTGTGTAAACTCTCCTCACTCACAGCTGAAATACATCCAGACTCTCCTACAGCCCTGCAGTGGGGCAGTGACCTGTCTTCTTTGCCTAAATCATGTTTTTTTCCTGCAGTTCACTGCACAAGAGAGGACATTTTTGAGTAGATAAGTCTTATTCCAACATTGTAGCATGCATTATGGCTGCTTTTAGCATTTGTGTGCTGCAGTGGGGCTTACATATACACAATATGACAGTGAAACTTCTCAAGTCATGGCAGACAGATCTTTATACATCTGAGAGGGGAAGAAAAACGTGGCTACAAAATCTATTCCTATCCCCTGCATTCTGGATGTTGTTCTACATTACTGGAGTGTTCTAGTCTTCCTGAAGTGTCTGTTCATATCCGATAGAACCTTAGGGAGCAATTATAAAGTTCTGAACTATGGATGTAAAATAAATGTTTTCCCTTCCATGCTTCATAAAATGGTTGTTTAAAACCTGCCTTATTCTCATTTCACTCAGCTTATTTTGAGTTCAGAAATTGTGGGAGCTTGTAACTTATTTTGCCTGAGAGCTGACGCTGAATTTTCTTTTTCTGCAGTAACCAGGATTATATGATAATAAATTCCATCTAAACCTTATACAGAGGAACTTCCTCCTATTTCCATAGTTAAATATTATAATGTTAATGTTAGCAGGCTAATGTAACAGGCTAATGTTAACATTAAATCTAAATCTGCAGATTGAAGCAACCAGAAATAAAATTGGCAATGGATTACTTAAACTGTAATTTGGGAAATCAGAACTTGTACAAGTCAAGAGTTTGGATCTTCCATAATACGTAACTTTTCCTAGTGAAATAAGCATCTGTCAGAAATTAGGTGCACAAAAAGTGCCAAGGGCAAAGGGAGCCCCATATGTTGGGATGATCACAGTGGCTGTGCTCTCCGCTGAACAACTCAGCTGTGAAGATAAAGATACTTGTGAAGATTTTCCATGGAAAGCATTTCTGATGATCAGCTCTCTAATGTTCTCAATTCCTTATGAATTATGAATCCTTCTGTCTGTCCTTTCCTGGTTTGTCTCCTGTGGCTCTGTTAGGAATAGACTGATGACCTGGTGTTGAGACACATGAACTTAACTCCTCCTTCATGTAACTGGGAACTATGGGAAGTTAATTCCCAAAATGTCTGGGAGAATACTGCAAATCTTCTGATGTCCAGTCTCATAGCAACTTAAAATCATCTTCTCTACCTAGCAGATACAATTGCATCCAATCTCCTGGATTTTTTGGTTTATGTTGTCCTTTTCCTCAAGTATTTATCTATTTTAATTGATAATTCTAGCTAGTTGGAATAATCTGGCAGAAGCAAGGAATGTGCTATATATGCTTTTATAGACACAATTTGTTTCTTATTTCTAGGCACAGTAAAGCCATTATGGCTATTCTTTAGAAGTCTGCTCATCAAGCATTTTGGATTTCTGTTTGAAGATTCTTACCTTTTTAAAATTCTTTTCCTAATTTCCTTTAGGTGCTACAAAATCTAGTTTGCTGTCAGCACCCAGTATAGTCAGCATGTTTGTACCTGCTCCAGAAGAATTTGCTGATGACCAGCCCATTCTGATGACTGACAAGTAAGTGGAGTTTCTTTCTCCTTTGAAAGAACTAGCTGAACTTCAAATAAAGTATAGATATACTTGATGCAAATACAGAATCCATTCTATCATTTATTTCTATGCTATTTTTTTTTTACCCCAAGGTAAACATTTTTTCTAAATCCTGCTAGCAATATGTGTTTTCAATTCAGTAGGACCTGGATGACTGTGCACAAATGAAATGATGACTCAGGCTATTGTGTGTGCACAGAGGGCAGGGGAAGCATTTTCCACCTTACTTTAAATCAGGGGTGCCTTTTGATCCATCAGAAACCTATTTTTTGTCTTAGGAAAGAAAAAAAAAAAAAGAGAAGTTCCATTTTGGAATTCATTTGGGTTTCTGTTGAAATCAGTAGCTGTTGCTGTGTCATCAACACAGTAATGTAATCTACATAGCAGTTTTAATGCTGGTACTCAGTGATCCTCAGAGCTTTTGCAAACCTGTATTGTTTAGTTAAAATGCCTGTAAAGAGAAGTTAAACAGAATTGTACTCATTTATTAGAGTAGTAAAACAGGCAGCAGGGAGCCATGCATTGATTTGTTCAAAACTTGGGAGGAGGAACAGCAAGTTCCTGTGTGTTCTCAGTCCAGAGGACAGACAGACATGCAAGGATGATCACTGGAGAAAGACAGGGCCATTGTGCAGGCTGTGACAGCTGGTGGACATTATTGTGTGACAAAGTGAAGCATCCCAGAGTTAGTCTGGTCTGTGGCACTTCCCCTGGCTGTTTCACCAAAGCTCAAGAACTGGCTATTAACATATAGACCAGCTGAGTTTGACTTTCATGACTTTGTTGGCACATTTTCTTTTTGTTCAGTAAAAAAGGCAAGAAATTGCCTGTTCAATTCCATTAAGTTAAAAATCTCACAATCTGTTGGAGTCATTTTTAGCAATGGATTGATGAAATTAAGCCAGCTTCTTACTGGGCTGAGATAAGCCAACTTCCCACATTGGTTTGCCTTTTTCATAGGTTGTGAAAGCTTGTATCATCTCTCCCAAATCTGACATCCCATTTATAATTAGGCATATTGGAGCCCTTTTAGACCTTCATCAGTTGTCTTTGAGCATTTCAGGAAGGATAAGTGACTCAGCAGCAAATCTACCCTGGGAAAGGAGATTTATCTGAAATCTAAGGTTCTGTGGCCCTGAGAGGTCTTTTCATTTATTTCTTAATAGCTGTAACTGCTGTGGGAACCAATCACATCATTGTTTTCTAATTGTATAATTTGCTATTCATAATTCATGACTGACAGAAGGGCAATGTGAAATTGTTCCATCTCTTTAAGATCATCTGTGAGTGTCATTGTTTGTGTCTGTGGTGCCTGGGACTCAGCCCAGGCTGCACAGATTGGCTGTGCTCACACTGCTGAGGGCCAGTCCTCACTGCTGCACATTTCTCTTGGATAGGGAAAACTGAGGCAGTCCAATACAGGGAGGGAGCTGGAGTGCAATTACCAGTGAAGAACTCAAACCAAGGCCTGCCCTCTTTCATTTGTCACTACAGAAACAGGCAGTGTAGCTAGTGAGAAGTTCTATTAATCTTTGAAAACTATGGACTGTTACTAATTATAGAAAGATCACAATTACATTATCTTTGTAAAGAAATGTGGAACCATGTACTATGTAATAATACTTTAAAAAGACATAATTATACACAGATCTATGTATAGTAGTGCTTTGTTTGAAGTTTGTTAACATTGGGATTAAAAACTTCCTTGCAGGTGCCATGACTGTGGGGCTGTTCTTGAAGAATATGATGAAGAAACACTTGGCCTGGCCATAGTTGTGCTCTCAACCTTCATTCACCTCAGTCCAGACTTGGCTGCTCCTCTGCTGTTGGACATCATGCAGTCTGTAGGAAGGTAAATCCAGGACTTTCCTCTCTCCAATGAGATTGGAAGAATTTTGTGCCTGGAATTGTGTTTACATAAACTTTAGTATACAAAGGTGTATATTTTAAAACTCTTAAATGAATAACATCTGGTTCTGTCTTCTGTCTTTCTTACTCATCATTTTATAAATTTGTTATGTAACTTCTTCCACTGTCAGTTCAATTTTGGGCAGCTTCTTTGATGCTCTCCCCTTTTACCCTCTAAAGGAAAGGTCCAGCTCAGGAATCTCTTCAGCTTGTCTCACTGTAAGCAGTGATGTAAAGAATAAATACAGATTTTCTACAGTACCCTTATTTATTTACTACCCTATTTTTACCTGAACAGCAATCGTGCAGCAATTCTTAATCTTGGTCCTTGAAAGAAAAGAAAATTCTACTGTTAGTTTTTATTCCTTCTGCTAGTTGCTCCTTAAACTGTTGGGGTTTTTTGGTTTTTTTGGGGTTTTTTTCTGCCTCCTAGTGGTTTTTATACCCCATTTGTCAGAATTTATGCTCTTTTCTACTTTCATTTGGGACAGGACTTCATCTTTTGAAAGAAGCCTTCTCTTTTCTAATAACCTCCCTTGCCTTATTTTCTTCTGCTCTCTTGAAATCTTTCTCAACAGCTAGAGTACCTTGGCCCTGCATTTGCAGTTTAATGCTCATAAACAGATTCTGTGCTTCTTACAAAAATTCAGTTCTCTTGGCTCCCCCTTGTTGCTGCCTTGACAGAATTTTTCACTTTTATGTGGTTCCTGCTTTAGAAGTTATGCAGAAATGTAGTCAGATTTTCTGAACTTTGCTCCTGGAAGAGAGTTGACTCCTATGTATGATCATTCATAAGCATACCTGATGCTCTTCAGACTTTTCAACCATATTTTGCATTCTGGGTGAAAATTTGCATTGCTTTATAAGGGCTTCCAAACCAGCTGCTGTATGAAATTGCCTCTGAGAAAGTCTTCAACATTTGCTGCTATTATTTTTCTCTTGTTGCTTTTGCCCAGTGTGCATGGGATAATTAAGATGTGCCATTAGCATTGAGTTGTGTTTGGTTGCTGTCTTGGCCACTTGCACAAATTCTTGCCTCAGAGGTGGGATGGATGTGGTGGGGTGTTCCAGAATCAATTTCTGAGCAGCACAGAAACATGGCACAGCTCTCCTCCTCCACGTTCCTTTTGGTGGCTGAAGTTCAAATTGTTTGACTGTGGCTTCTGCACAGCCCTGCTTCTCCACTATGTCCCAGTTCCACTTAAACACAGCAGCTCTTCAAGCCCTCCATTTCCATTAATTGCAAGGCTGCAGTTCCCTGCTGTCATTGCAAATTAACTCTGATGGAGGCAGAGTTTCTGGTCTAGATGGATGCTGCCCATTCTGTGTGACTCTTGTAAACTGCAGTCACAGAGGGTAAATAATTTGGAAAATGAATTATCAAGGAATGAGGGATAAGGGGCTAACTTCATCTGTGTTTTGAGGGGCAAATGCTGCATCTTTAGAGTGAGATAGCTGATTATTTTAGAGCAGCAGATGACAGTGCAGTATGGGGTATTTCTGGTAAATGTCTTGTCTTGTTCCTGCTGGTTGTATTTTTCACAAATTCTAGGTCCAATAAGAGTCTCCCTACAAAGGAATTACTTTAAAAATATGCAAAATAAATAGTATATATAGGCAGAGAGGCATTCAGGTGCCTCCTATATATACACACACCCTGCTCTGTCTTTCATCAAGTGGAGCCATATATATATATTTGTACCTCCAAATACCCATCTAACAGCAGAAGTGAAAATAAATAAGACTTCTTTGCATTTTTATTCTTATGAATAAAGTAACTCCTTTCATGCATAGAAGACTAAATAGTGAGTTAGGAAGTCCAAGGTCTTTCAGAACATCTAAACAACACACAGAAAGATTTTCAAAAGATTTTTGGGTACCCACAGGCACAGATAGGCATAGGGGTTTTCAGAAAGTAAAAAATTTCTGGGTTCAAGTTACTGACAATTAAAGTGTTTCTAAGACCCTGACATGCATTTAAGTTTATGATCTGCTTCCTGAGCCAAGATTTTTGACTTGATGATTCTTATTTAACTGATTTCCAGTGATCTTTCCAAGCATTAAAGCTGTGTTTGAAAGTTACATTTAGACTTGAGTTAGTGAGGAGCTGTGAAAAGCTTAACTTCTGTTACTGACATGTACAGATTTGAACACATCCATTTCCTGTTCTGCTTTGTGGTCTGCAAAGTGGAGGTAATGATGAGAGTTCATGGCATTTGAGCAATAAAATATTTAGAGTAGTAATGATAAATATATACAGACCGTACATTTCAGGAAGTTTCAGATGTTCCCAAGTGTTTACTGTAGTTCATGTCAGGTGAAGTTTTTCCAAAGTTAGAAACCTAGTGTTTTGTTTGTCATAAAACCCATGCTTGCATTGTCACATTCAAAAGGAGAGCAAACCTTAGACTTTGATTTCTTTTAGGAAAAAGATTTTACATTGTTATGTTTCTGTACTTCAGTAGATTTTTGAAAATAGGTATCATGTCCATTGGGTATGTGATTGGTCTCATTGCACTCTGCAGAAACCCTTGTGTACCTTAATGTAAGATGATGCTACAGTTATTCCAGAATAAAAGCTTGTATTTCTTGATGGTAGCTTCAGACCTTTCTCACCCAGAATTAGCTTTGTATACCAGAAATAATATGGTGTATTTTAGTCTGGATTCCTCTGAACAATACTGGAGTCAGGAACTCTAATGTGTTTTAATGATTTACAGTAGAACAACTGAAGAGAATATAATCTTTAATCCCCTGCACCATCAAGTTTGAGATTGGTGCATTTTGGAAGTATGCTGTGTCCCCAGCTTGTCATGCATAATCATGAAAATCACCATAATTTTGGTTCACACTGTTGCATTTGACTGAGCTGCCTTAGGGTCCTTTTTGGATTTTATTGTGTTGATTAGGAGGAAATTGTCTTCAGAACAGGGGGTGACCAAGGATGAGCAACAGCTAAATCCAGGATGAAAGGATCCTGAATCCAAAAAATCCCATTGAAGATTAGATATAAAATGGTATAGCTCTATGAACTTTTCCCTTAGACTTATCAACTTATACCATCTGAAATACTGATTTGCAGCAGATTAAAGTAAAAATTTTATGGTATTTTGTATATAAGGGATACTTCCAGTGTCCATTTTTATGTTGGCTTTACAGTGTACAGCTTTTTAGTGGCTTTTGGTATTAAAGGTGTTTTGCTTTGGTATTGTAAGCCTTGATTGTATTAATTTACGTGTACTGCATATTGAAGTGCATAATTTTACTTTAAGATTGTTCAGTATTTTCACCACCAAATGCCCATACTTGGCTTTAAAGTCTATATTTAGATACTAAAATAAATGACCTGATTTTTGAGAATTCAGTAGTTCTGATCTGACTTTGGAAGAGCTTGTAGGTAATTAGTGTTTTTTGAAATGAGGCTAGTTATTTAGGTGTCAATATCTGGAACTAGAGGCCCCAATTTAGACAGCCAATGAAAGAATTTTTGCTTAGACTGTGTTGCTGCATTAATCAGAAACGATTCAGCCAGTAGGCAGCTTCTGGCAAACTTTTTTTCTCTCTAAAAAAAAGTTAGTTATCCATGATGTACTGTAGGGCTGAAACATTACTTCATTATCTTTGTGCTACTAGAGTGAGGCAAGATATATCTTTAGAGGAGTTGAGCATCAATGAGCCTGCAAGACTCAATAGTTTATGTCAAGCAAAAAACCATGATTTTTCTGAATTTAGATGCTCTTCAGAAGATCTTTCTGGTAACATTTTATATGATCTCTAAAATTTGTGTATATTATTTATATAAAATGCTGGTTTATGGGCTTACTTAAAAATGAAATATGCATACACACACAGGCCAAAAGCATATGAGCTTCAATTTATTTTTTATTTTTATTCCAGGTTGGCATCAAGTACCACTTTTTCTAATCAAGCAGAAAGGTATGGTAGCAAATGATACCTTGACATAAATGAAACAGACAATCTAAAGCATCATCTTCCCTGACCCTGAAATCAGCTAAATTTTACTTTAAAAAAACATTTATACTTTGCGAGTAAAAGGAAAAAAACTGCCTTTTCCACTTGTTTGAAATATCTTGTATTTTCTGGAGATGAACAGGAGCCCACATTCATATGTGTTAAATCTGGAAAAAATCAGATTCAGATGCTGTTTGGCCTTCACAATTTCAGTGCAGCTTTTTCTAACTGATTCTGTGTTCAGTATTTGTCTTGATAAACTATCTCCATACATTTATTCAAGTGAATCATCCTTGGCCATGGAGAATCCCTGGTAGTGATGCCTCATTATGTAAATCAGATGCTGAATAAGATAAATTAATTTTGTGAAACTGTAAAGCATGTTAAGATGTGCAGTTGATGACTAAATAGATAATTCTTAGGCTTTTAAAATTAAACCATTTATTTATGAATGATTAGGGAGTACTTCATCTTTTGAAGGAAACTGCAAGAGGCAAATAAAGATGGTTTTGTTTACCTGTTGTTCATGTGTTTTATGAAAAGCCAGAAACCTTATTCTGTGTCACTGAAATACACAACAGGATTATCTTTTAAATTCGGATGACTCACAAATAAAACTACATGGAGAATCAGGAAAAATACAGCTATTTATTGAGACAAATACTTTAAGTATATGTATGTAATTTTTAAATCTATTCATAGTTGAGCTCAAGTCATAAAATCAACATACTGCACTTTTTTCCAGAATCAGGACACTTCTGGTTTTGAGTGTCTCACTCATAACTAAACACTTCTATAGTTAAAAAGCATAGCATCATCTTTATTTTCTCCATGTAGTCAGCTATGACAAGTGTTTAATCTGCAATGCAATTTGTTTCTTCTTTTCCCTTCATTTTCAGCATGATGATCCCTGGAAATGCTGCAGGTGTGGCCAAGCAGTTCCTCCGTTGTGTATTCCACCAGCTGGCTCCCAATGGCATCTTCCCTCAGCTCTTCCAGAGCATTATTAAAGGTAATGTGCAATACCTGAGTGCTTTTCTGACCCTCAGTTTTCCCTGTATGAACAGCCAGTGCGAAAATGTCATTCAAATTTCAGATGGAAGCTTTTTACGGACCTTAGCCACGTCTCTGATGGACTTCAGCGAGCTGAGTTCCATTGCTGCTCTGAGCCAGCTCTTAGAGGTATGCTGACAATTGGCTGTGTTAGTGATGCTAATTTATTGGCATTATCAGGGTCATTTCTCCTCATTCGAGTTCAAACTTGCTTCATCAAAAACACTGATTTTTTGTTCTGTACTCCTGGAAGTAATTAGCTGTCCTCACCACTAGTAGTGTGACCCATTCCTTTCCCAAGCACTATTTTTGTTTTTCAGGAACATTTCTCCTCATGCATCTCAGTTCTCCCTCTTCATTTTATCTGATGTCAGTTTCTCTTAAGTATTCCAAAAATCTATTGCCTGCCTTTGATTGGCTGCCTTCTATGCAGCTGGCTTTTTTTCTACTGTACCATTTTCCTCCTGCTAGAACTAGTCACTTGCATGTATCCTGCTCTTCCAAGAACTTGCCAATTGTCTCATACAAGATGTTGGCATCACATTAAAACTTCTCCATGTCTATTCAGGCCTCACCCTAGGATAGAAGCCACAAAAGCATTCATGATCTATGAAACATTAGTGAACATATTTTCTTTAAAACTGTCTGAAGGAAAACATGAAAAATCTGCTGCTGAATACTTTGAGTTTTGCTTTTTCTACTGCCATGCCAGTCTAAGCAGATTATGAGTTAGGACCCTGCTTATAACGTTTTGGCTCAAAATCTTTTGATCAGTACTTTAGGAACTGCTGGAATAACTTTCACATACGTAGCTCAGATTTCCAGCACAATACTGTCATTAGCATAATAGAAAAGGATTGCAGTATTTGGTTTCAACAAATTAACCTCAGCACTTCCAAATACCGTGTCAGGGACCATTTCTGCATGTGTCTGATTGTTCACAGTTCTGGTTTCGTTTCCCAGGGTTTAAACAACAAAAAGAATTTGCCAGCAGGGGGTGCGATGCTTCGCTGTTTGGAAAACATCGCTACCTTTATGGAAGCCTTGCCGATGGATTCCCCCAGCAACCTCTGGACCACAATCAGTAATCAGTTTCAGACCTTCCTTACTAAACTCCCATGTGTTTTGCCCTTGAAGGTATGATGTGTGGCCATCTGAAACAAGCTATATTGCCATTGGTCAGGATGTGCTGGAATTGTGCAAAAACTGTGGATAACCAGTCGGGGTGGGTTGTTGTGAATGTTTCCTAATGATTCAGCTAATGTTTCCAGAGCAGTAGATTTATTTCATCTCTGATCCATCCCTTTAATTATGTTTTCCATGGATAACAACAGCAACTCTGGCCGGGGTGCTTTCCACTTCTTTCTTGGCATTTTTCCTTTGTGTTTTCTGTGCCCTGTCTCTGTCAGATTAGAATACTACATTTGAGAGAGTTACTATTTAGATAATGAAAATCCATCTGATTTTAACTGTTAAAACTAAATAAAGCTCTAAAGAAGAGCAGCTAATTTGCTAAAAGTACACAGTAGTCAGGCAGAAAGATCTGAGACTACTGGGACTTCAGCTTAGCCTATTTACAGTCTGACCAGGTTGTAGTTTTGATTGTAATAGAGTATTGTTACAGAAACTGAATCCAGAGGCTCTGGGCTCTTATTTCTGAGTGCTCAGATCTTATCTCCTGATGTGTATATTTCAGCAAATGCAGTAAAAACTTCTGAGTCTTTCCAGTAAACTCCAGTAAATTACATGGAATTCTGATATACTTACACTATTTCCTATGAAACCCAGTGGTAATTTCTTCTATACAAAGCATTGTTGTTCCCTATATGCTGAGGGATCCAAAATCTAAATCTGTGACTGATAACATTGTCTTTTAAACTGGTTGTCAGCACCTGGTTACATGAATGATATTAAATCCCTTGGCACTATTATGCAATAGTCAGATCTTGAAACATCTTTAGATTTTTGGCAAATTGTGGCATTATCCTTCAGCACTTACTAAGACATAGGCAATAACCATTCCCTCTGTGTACTAGCCACCCCAATGTGCTGCATCTTTTGTAACTGAAATAAATAGAAAGAAGTTAATTAGATCTTAGTGCTTCCAACTGCATATCCATCATTCACGGATTTTTTTGGTGGAGTGTTTACTCTGATTTCCCTTCTATTCATCTGAGATATTATCAGTGATACAAGTAAAGCAATTGCTTGCTCCTGAGCTTTAAATCCCCTGTTCTTTTCTTTAGGGTGTTAGGGGATACTTTGATATTCTAGAGGTTTACAGCAGGGGTGAGGCAAGACAATGGATTGATGCTGAAAAGTACATTCAGTGCTGTAACCTGTGTGATTTACTTGAAATAAAGATCACATCATAAGGAACAACTTAAGGAATCTGAAACAGCTGCTGCCAGGCCATATTCCAATGTCACAGGTTGTGAGATGTCTTGAGATGTAAGGGAAAATATCATAGTCCAGGACAAGCACAGAAATATAAAATAAGGTAGTTATGCACCTATGCTGTGGTATGTTACCACTGACAGGGTATGACTGGGATATGACTGTGTTCAATAATAAGCCAGTTTAGAGAAATTTAGAAAATCAATTATCAGGGATCATTTTTCAGACTTTGCTTGTAAGTTATTCATAGCTGCTAAGCAAGATCTGTACACAGAAAGGTACTAACTTATTTTCTTTTTCTTTTCTGCCTTGAAATGTGTTCAGTGTTCTTTAGACTCTAGTTTAAGAATCATGATTTGCCTGTTGAAGATACCTACCACTAGTGCCACCAGGGTAAGTTCCAAGAAGACAAAATTCTATTGTCTCAGATTTAGCCAGCCTGTGCAATTGTATGAATGTGTTCATATCCCCTGGCTAGGAAAGTATTATATGTAAGCATAAAATTGTGCAGTCCAATACTGCTTGGAGAATGATAAGAGTTTTGGAATCTAGGTTACAGTAAAGTGGGGGTAGAATTACATTCCTGTGTGGGTGTGAATGTATGTCTTCTTAAAGATTTGATTCTCTTTTTATTTCACCTCCTCTATTTTTTTCTTAAAAAAAAAAAAAAAAAAAGAGTAATGAGCTTCCTTAGACGTTTTTCAGTACAATTCCACTGAAGTCAACGAAGTTTTCCTGCATAAACTATACAGAATGTCTTATAAACACTGTGTCACAAGTGAAACTATTTTCTAACTGTTTGTTTCTAGTTTCTGACAAAAGCATGAAGGCATATGATACAGCTGTTTGACCAAAGCAGTGTGAATCCCAGGCAGATAGCCTCTGAGCTAAAAATGCTGTTCCATTCAGGCATTTCAGAGTTGGAATGCTCCTTTGCTTTTTTGGGCAACAAGTTATTGATTTCTGTAACACATGTCATTGCAGAGTCTTCTGGAACCTTTTTCAAAATTGCTAAGTTTTGTAATTCAGAATGCTGTCTTCACTCTGGCCTACTTGGTGGAGCTGTGTGGTTTGTGCTACCGAGCCTTCACAAAGGTAACAGTGGCATTATCTTCCTTCAGGGACAACTGAAAATAGGACAAAGTCGTGCTTCCCACAAGCAGGTTGGAAGTAAAGATGGAATCAGTGTCAAGTTCCAGGGATGTCGACAGTTTTAATGCAGTTTGGTTCACCAAGTAGTGATCATGGTTCAGTGCCTTTTAATAATGCTGAGTTTTGCATCCACAGTAAAGACACAAGTGGTGGGAACCTGCTGCAAATGTTGCTCAGAAAAGTATTTTGATGTGATTTTGGGTATTGGACATTTTTTTCTCATGTTGAGAGGATACCTGGTATTCATGCATCACTTAAAATATCTGTACAGTCGTATCTTTACTGGAGCACAAGTTTAGCTATTTAACTTGTGAGTAAAATCTTAAGTATTCCTGGTAGTGCCTTTGAGAGCACAGCTGTGAGGGGAGGCAGTAGACAAGTAACTAAAATAGAAGACTCCAAGTTAGGAGCTTTCCATCTTATGTACTGTTCATTCTGTATTGAATATTTTCCTTTGGCATGCATGGCTGTTGCAGTGTAAAAAACAGAACAGTATATGTACACTTTAAAAAAGTTTTAAAGACTCTTGGATGGAAGTTATGGTGTACAAATAACAGTTATTACTTGGGTTCATTTTTGTAGCTATCAGTGAGAAGTTTAACAACAAAAAAGCAATTGAACCTAAGGTCATATGTACTCCATTAAGTAGATTGTCAAGGTACTGAAAAATGTTGCCTTTGCCACTAAGTGCACTGTTTTCCATCCTTGATACATTTGTCAGAACAGTAATTAATCCTAAGGAAACATTCTGTCATAAATAGCTACCTGATTTCTGTTTTGATAATGTACAAATGGAACATGCATTGTTTGAGTCTTGTTAAGACTTAAAATATCACTGTACAAACAGTGAAGAAATGATAAAAGCAATGAAACTCTCCCAGAAAAACTGCACCACAAGAAAATAAGAAATATTTTTACAAAATGTAATGGTTTGAAGCATTAAATGGAAATTAACAGTATGTTTAATGACAGCAAGTAAGTTCTAGCTTTTTGTCTTATTTGAAAGAGAAGAGTTTATGCAATGGAGTAATTCTAAATACAGAAGAGTTTACCTAGCTTTTGGAATTATTTTGAGTTATACCCATAGTTAAGATTTTGGGCAAGGCAAAGTAAGTAAATTGTTAACTTTAATAGTGCTTTTTTTCCTTGAAACAGAAAAGCCTCATTTAAAACTGAAGCAGAGATACCCCTTTTGCAATTGTGGTCTTATCAGAGTGCTTCAAATATCTGCTAAAGCAAATTGTGAACTGCAGGAAATCTTTCACTTTCCTTAGGCTCTGCAGTTTCAGAAAAATGTAATTAAAACCATGGTATTAGAAAACCCACACGTGTCTCTTGCATGCTTCCTGGTTGATTGTTCTATTAATATAGTGAGGACTTAATTGCACACAGTAAGCTTGGATTACAGTGCTTGGTAAAATCTTTTTGATTTAGTTTAATGCAACCTGATGACCCAGAAATGGAAGCATTAGTGAATGTTCTGCATTGTATAGCGACAAAATAATTAATTTAGTGGAACTCCACACTACATTATCTTTGTTATTTCTGAAAGCTTACCACAGTTTTGCCTTAGAAGTGTCAAATTGATGACTGCTGTTAGAAAAAACACCAAATCAGTTATGATGCTGTGTGTCTCTGCAGCAGAAATCACTGCAGATAAATAAGAGTGCTGTGGTAGAGGACCACATAGAAGTGAATTCCAGAAGGAATATAATTGTGAGCATTGAAACTATTCAAATATAATTGCTTGTTTTGCTACTTTGAGTGTGCTGACTGGAACAAAACACCAACTTTCAGCTAAGCTGTGGAGAATTCTTGTCTTTTCAAAGAGCAAGCTACTCCAACATGCACTTTGTAGAGGTCAGTGCTGTACAACCACTCCAGACCTTTTTTTACTCCAACATTTTCCTAATACCCCTTGGCAGGAATGTCTGAGTTTCTCTTGTCTTGGAGCCTGAAGACTCATGTCAATCTGATATTTCCTTGTCTGAGTTTCTGTTCCAGGTCAGCAATTTGGTTTTTTCAGTGCCTTTGGAACTCTCAGTTGAGAGTACCATCTCTGCTGTGGATTGTAATCTTCTTATCTTTAGTTTTCCTTTCAAGGTCTTAAGGTCCTAAATGGACACTTTCTGACTTTCTTATCTCTTACAGATGTAGAAGCTTGAACCTAAACTTAGCCTTTTGCTAGTGTTCTGTTGTCCCTGACTAAGTAAATGCAGAATGCCACATGATTTTTCTGTTGATTTTTTAAAAGAATATTAAGAGGCAAATTATCAGTATTTTTAATTACTGTAGTAGCAGCAGCAATAAAATAAAGATTTCTACGTTATACTGGCTTACTTGTAGGATAGAAATCTTCATTAAAGATCCAAATTTACTGTTATTACTAAAATTGGACCTTGAGGTAGTACTAGTACTTCAGTACTTTCATGTTCTACATTGACATGTGGTTAGTCACAATTGAAAGGTTGCAAAGCCGTTTTCTAACAGGGATGCATAGATATTTGAGAGAGTTAATTTGGCTGATCGGTGGCTGAAGTGACACTTCTGGTACCAGATGTATACATGTGGATCCTCTGGGTGTTATTCTCAAGAAAAAATGGCTTTGTGGCAGAATATAAAGTTTATACATATTTATCACCAGCAGGATGATAGGAATAAGTAGACTTGGATAGGAAGGATACCCCGAGCCATTGACTTACATGTCATCACTCCTGATTTGCAGTGCAGGAAGCAAGAGGTCAGATGTCAAAAAACTATTTTGCCTGATTCTGTTCAGTCTCTCTTCACTGCATGTGCTTAACAAACTTTAAGAGTTTAGACTGTGAGATAGGAAGCTTCTTTGAGAAAGAGGCAATTAGCTGTTGTATTATTACTAAAGCCAAGAAAGACTGGGATTCATGAAGCCTATGTTTCCTTTCCAGTATTCTGACAAACTAACTTATTATGGCCCAATTATATCCTGTACAGCACAGATGTTGGTATGTAAAATAGCTGCTTTTGAAAGAATTATGTCTTCCTTATTTTTTAGTATGGGTAGTCTACTGGACTGGGTTACTGCTAGGAACTTCTGTCCACTCTTTGGGGAGTTGTAATCATCAGCTAACTTGAGTGTGACACTGCACACTCAGGTCTGGGAAGGCATATGATGGTGGGAAGGGACACTCTTCCTGGGGAATTCTAATAAGTAATCAGGATTTGTTTACACCATGGGTATTTTGCATCGTTCTGGTTCTCCATTCCCATTCAGAATATTGTAGGATCAGAGAAAGTTCAGATAATGATAGCAAGAATGATCAAATAGTTGGAGTTCCACATACAGAGCAACTAAGAGCTCTTCACTCTGAAAGAGAAGCAAGTGATGGGAATGTGAGAGAGGTCTGCAGGCCACAGATGATCCAGACAGGGATGGGTAATTCCATTCCTTTCCAGTGTAAAGAACATACTAGTTCCTGTAAACTAGTCCAAGTAAAGGGAAGTGATTCTTCAATGTGTGTGACTTTTTGCTAAGTACCATTTGTGCTAAAGGTTGGCATGAGTCCCAGAGGTCAATGGACAGTTACATGGAAGAGAAATATTTTGAGAGTTTTGAATTATACAGAAACCACACTGAGCTCAGAAATTCCCTGAGCTGAAAATAGTTGGTGAAATTATACATGCTTGCCTTGTTCTTCCTTTTGCTTCTGCTTGTGACCTTGTTGGAGATAACTTACTGAAGACATTTGTTCCCATCTGACCTCTCCTGGATATTCTTATATTGTATATTTTTTATCAGAGCACCACTCATGCATGTGGAATGTGTGACTTTTGAATATTTATCCCCTCAAGTAATGGTTTCATAATACAGCTGATCCTGGAGTGTTAGCTTCCTGCAATTTTAGCTGCCTTGACTGCAGCAGTATAGTCAGACAAGGACAAGGACAAGGACTGCAGTTTGGGACCCATTCTGTCATCTGAATGTGTTATCTGTCTGCACACTCCATGTAATTGAAGAGGAAACCAGGAGCTTGAAGTAGGGTCTCTTGAGTCACAAACTGGCATCATAACTTCCATGAAATACATATCATTCTGGTGTTTTGGCAGTTTCTCTCAAATCAAGGCCTGATATTTAAAATCTGTTTGCATTCAAAGATGTGTGAGTGCTGTAGGAGACATGCACTATTGCTGCAAGCTTTGTTTGGCAGTGTGATACACAGGTAGTGTGGGGACATCAGTCCTCTGGAGAGGATCACTGGTGGCTGCTTGGTCTGCTGCAACAGAAGCTCACTCTCACTCTCAGCTGCTCCTGTGTGCAGCTGGAGGTGACCTTGGTATTGTCTCTCAACAAAACTTCTCTGAGGAATAGAGAAATGATCCCATTTTACATGTTTTGTGGAGAAACTGAGGCCCTGACTGAGCGGAAATTTTCACACATTTAACTTAAGTGAGCAGACAAGTGCATAGGATGTACAAGATGGAGGATATTGGGTTTTAGATTTTAAGCACACTTTGGATATGCTCTCGTTATTAGACAATTTATCTCCTCTCTAATGGTTGTCTGAAGTAGAGCACGGTGCTCCTGCTTATCAGTTCTTGAGTTGCTGTGGTCAATAGCAGGTTATAGATTTGTTTCACTTTTTTTTAATCTTACCATTTAAAGTTAGAGAATGTCAAAGTAAGATGTATAACAAGCCCATCTTATCTCTTGTATCTCCTTGCTGACTCAGCCCTACAACTCTATTCTTAGACTTCTGTGTTCTAATCTCCACTGGCTGATTTCCCCCTATGTTTGAAAGTGTTTCTGTTTGGAGCAGCTGTAGCCAAGACTGTTTTTATTGTGGTAGTGGAAAAGTACTGCCAGTCTAATGAGTGGAAATAGATGGTCCAAGCAGCTGTAGTGGAGGCACTCTTTTTTTATTGGGGAATAACCACTGAAAAAGGGTATGGTGAAATGTAGACTGTTTTTAGCAGATTCAGTGAAAGAATAATCCTAAATACTATACCAGTTTTGTTCTTCTCTGTCATTTCTTTCTGCTTCCATCTTTTCTCTTTTTATGGAACTACTTAATGAAAGCTTTGTTTGCATACCTGGGCTTTATAACTATTGTATAAAATCTAGCTGTATTTCATATGTGAAATATTAAATCTTGGATATAATATCTGGTAAAACATCAAAGAAAAATCCACCTTCATTGATGTCTGTTCAGTTAAGTCTGTAGAATTATATAAAACATGAGTGATGTTGGGTTTTTTTTTAAGACAGCAGAAATCAGTACATTTTTGTAACTCTGTTATTCTCAAACTTAGATAAAATGTATCTTTATGGTTTACTAGTGGCTGTCAGTGAATTTCAGCACATTCATAATTCTGTGTTTTTTTGTTGCAGGAAAGGGACAAATTCTACTTGACACGCTGTGTTATACTGGAGTTACTGCAGGCACTCAAATTAAAGTCACCCTTACCAGACCTGAATCTGCTGCTATTGGTGCAGGTACAGGAAATTCTGATGCAATTCTCATACTGATCCTGGCTTGGCCCAGGTGAGGGAGTGGGGCAGAGGCTGAAGAACCAAGTGCAACATGGTTACAGAAAGTACCAACAATGTCTGGGGAAGCAAGAACTTTTTAAATGCAAATTCAGTTGCATTTGGATGCATTGGTGTACTCATTTAGGCTCCTACATTAAAATTTAAGAAAATAAGTTTGGAATCCAAATTTCACTAATGATAATGACCTGTGCGTCACTGCTGATGTACTGAAGATCACAGAATACATATTGAGTTGGAAGGGACCCATAAGATTGAGTCCATTGAGTTTTCTGTCATGTCCTAATGGGGAGCTGCCCCTGCTGCTGCCTTGTCTTCCTGTCCTGGCCTCAAACCCTGTCCCCAGCTTGTGTGGGAAGGGCTGCTATGTGATCATGGGTCACAGCTCAGTTTCAGGCAGTAAGCTTGTCTCCAGTTTCTGAAGGCCATTTTCTTTTGACCTGTAGTTTTCCAGCAAAGAATATATTGACACTATTTCTGCTGCTTTCATTCTGTGGAGTCAACCTAGTCAAGCTACCATTGGAAAATAGGAGGAAATAAGATACATACTTGTGAAAACTTTTGCCTCCAAGAAGGCAAGTGCAGCACAGTTTGGCATCACAAGCCTGTCCCATGAAAACAATTTGCTGAAGTCCATCAAATGTAATCACAGGTAGTGGGCTCTCATTGTTTACAATGAGATAATGGTATGCTAGGAACTTAAATTTAGAAACTTAAAATTATAGGGGACCAGCATAACAGCACTTCATAAGGTCCAGGTGAGGTGTTGATTACATAGACCCCTCATAATACTTCCAGCATCACAGCTCCATTCACTTTTTCCCTTCCCATTATGAGTCAAAGCTTCATGTAGCTTACTATGGACTCATTTTCTTTTGAATACTGGTACATTACTCATAGTAAGTAAGGGATTGCCAGATGACAGAGAAATAATACTGACAAATACTGACAAAAGTATATAGCAGTTAGGATAACTCTGAAAACAATTATTATGCCATCAGTGTTAGGAGAAGAAGTTGGGAAGGGAAGAATAACACATGGGTTTTTTTCTTTTGATGGTTATGGGTTGTTTTCAAAAATCCATTTAAGTTGAAAAGCATAAGTTTGTCTTTTTTAAAAATTATTATTAAACCCAAACTTATTTTTTTCAGTCCCAGTCAATACCATCAATACCACTGACCTCTTTTTGTCTCTTAGGGCTGCAGTGATGCATCTTGAGACCATGGACATTGGTTTTTTTGACTTGAACTGACTTTTCCTTTATTACAGAATAAAGCAATTATTCTGCATTACTACTGTAGTTCAGTCCTGTGGCTACCCCAAAGCATGAAAATCCCCTAGTCCAGTCCTTCCTGAATTTGTCATTTGAGAATGCAAACAGGCCACGTCAGTATTGGCAGTGGGGTTTAACTAATTTACACTTGCACTTCATATTGAGTCAATTGCCTGAGAGACCCAATAAGCAAATCTCTCTCTTACATTACCTTTATCTCATAAAGATAAAATGGTAATTGCCTGGGTTTTCCTCCTAGCACTGTTCCCATATGCTGTATTCACTTTGGGATGTATTCATACCTTACACAACAGCATCTAATGTGGATATAAATGTCTTTTATGATGTCTCTCTTTCAGAGGCTGATGAAGTGATTCATATTTCCTGCTATCCAAAGCAGCCAGCTTCTGTTTTTATGCAGTCAGTGGTGAAGAATAGGGGTTGTATTCAGACCATCTGCCATAGATGCCTACTGGAGGCATGATGAGTGCTTCTGCCATTGACTGTGCAAATTGGCAGCTCTCAGTAGTATGTGGTCTGAGTCACTCAACAGCCTCTGGAATTGCAATACCATAGTAACCACTAAGCCCTTCTTAAGCACCACTGTAATTTAAGAAATCTATCAGTAAAAATGCATGTATCTCTTATTTTAAAAATTTTCTTTGGTGCCATTAATAGGATGAAGGGATAAGTTCACCACTTTACCTCACAAAGCCACTACAATATTAATTCAAATGGTATGCTTTTGAATGAAAAAAGCCATAGCAGAGTTAACACAGCACCAGATGGAAATGGTTTTAATTTCCAGTAGTCATGTCTCCATGGACATGTTAGCCTGTGTGCAAGATTCCATATAGACAGAATACAGAGATTCTGTCAAAATGTTCCAGATAACAAAAGAGCTAGGAGCACTTTAATTTAATGATAGATCAGTCGTGGGCTGACTAACAAAGGAGTTCCTAGAAAGGTACATTTGACACCCACATTTATCCAGATTACATAGTGCCATCAGTGTCACCAGTGACATTAAGGCTAAGATGAGACTTAACTTTATCCCACTTCACAAAGAATGAGAATTTTTAACCAGCTCACTTCAATCTTTGCTTAGGTGTCCTGGATGATAAAGGGTACAGAAAAACTGTCTCCTTGATTTGTCCCAGCAAATGAAAGCCATCATGTACATGCTGCTGTTCCATGGGTTTCCATAGGAACTGCTTCTTCACACAGCATTTTATTTCCCAGTGCTTTTCTCCTGCTCACATTTCATCAGCACACATCTTCAGGATTTCCATTGACTTCAGATTATACTGGTGTGTCTTTAGAATTTGTCTGTTCAGTCATTCTCTAAGATTCAGTGCACCTGATCTGTTTGATTGTAAAGCTGGTGGAAGTGTAAGAGTAAATTCTAGGGCTCTAAAGGATATTTTGAAATACTTTCATGAAGAGCAGTCAGTCATTGAGAGCACTGTTTATATACATGCATTAGACAACCATCAGATATGGTAATCAGTATCTGTCTCAGTTTATGAAATTACTATGATATCAATTCATTTTTAATAAGAAGGAGGATTAAGATTAGACCTTACTTGACATTATTTTCTGTCTGCTCTCAGGAAGTTACATTGCATCACTATGGACAAAAATTGCTCAAGTGCAGATATAATGTTAGGACAAGAAGTTGGACAGGCAGAAGTAGGACAGGCAAATAATTTGCAAGGTGCCCAATGCATTATTAAAGTTTATAATGATTAAATAACAGCATTAGCAAGTTTAATGGATGAATGATGTGGACATTGGAGATTTTAGGTCAAGGGATTTGAAAACAAACAGAAACAAGAAAAAAGGTAAACTAAAAACATAAGAAAAGCAATACTCTACTGTAATAGCATGACACTGGTCATCTCTTAGAAATAGCTTGTTTATGTGGTATTGTGCAGAAGTTATACCAGACCATACTAGTATGTTGACAACTTCAAAGCTCTTCATGTAATTCATCATTGTAGAACTTGTATGAACATGTTATAATATCTCAGTGAAGAATATGCCATCCTGCCTTATAATTATCATGGTTCACTCTATAATGAAAGAGGAGCATTTGATAAATGGAAGAAATAGCAATTTTTTTTCCATAAAGGATGTATCATTTTTTACACAATATTCTTCAAATTGCTCCTGCACAGCATATTTGTTAATTAGGCACAATAAAGTCAGATTTTTTTTCAAAAAAATTATCTCATTTATAGTGGAGAGTTAAGTAGGTTGTTTATAAAGAAAGAGATCTCTAAAGGCAAATTACCATGAATAAAAGCAAGAAGAGATCTGAACTGATTTTAATGAAGTAATGAATAAATTATTAGTGTCTTCAGGTTCCTTAAAAATAATTCAAAATAACTTTAATTTCTTCTTCTTTAATTTCTTCTTAGTTTGTTTGTGCAGATGCTGGAACAAAATTAGCTGAGTCAACAATCCTACATAAACAGATGATTGCCTCAATGCCTGGAGTAAGTATTGAACCAAAGTCCATTTCTTAGTTCTGTTATTCTGATTTTTTAAAAAATACATCTTATTCAGTTTGTTTTGCTTCATTTTAATGCTTTTTCCTTTTCATTTCTCCTCTGGCAAGACTGTTACAGGCAGAGGTTGAGATGCTTCATCCTTTTTATAAATGGTGGAAAAGTTCTGAATTTGATGTTGCTTTCCTTGCTTTCAATGACAACCTTTAACTGTAACTGACTTTTTATAGTGAAAACCTATGCTCAGAAATACAAATCTAAGATCTGCAGTTCTCAGGCCAGCTGAGTGCATCAAAAAATGGTAACTGGATGGAAAGCCACAAACCATTGCCTCCATTCTCACAAAAGATTATCTGATTAAAGAAGGGAGTTAATGGTATTTTTCTTGTATTGTGTAAGTCATTCATCTATATCCTGCTGGTGAGTGTAGCTAAATTACAAGTCCTCCTAATTGCCTGGGCACTGAATATGCACCTGATGAATATGGGAGGAAGTAGCACAATGTGAGATCTTGACTTGTTCCATGACACATGTGACTGAGTACCCAAGCAGATGGGAAAGGCTTAGCCAAGGTTTGCTTCACAAGCTGAGTGAGGAAAAGTTATTTCCCTGTGTGTGTGACAGCTTTAGGGATGACTTAATAGGATCTTTCCCATGTATCTTCTGAAATGTGTGATGTTTTAAATGCCAATCTTTAATTATACCTTTGCTCCTAATAGGATATTTTAATTTATACTTGCTTTGAATAGATAGACTAACACTGGTGTTACAAGGTATGATAGGAACATGATCATTTCAGAATAAATCATAGAAAATTAGGCTGCCTACTGCTTGCATGAAACAGAATAAGTTGTTGGAGAGAAGTCTTGTGCAACTGAGCATTTATTTTCAGAGACTGTTTCATAATTCTATTATTCAATATTCTAGAATCTAGGTTGAATCCTTAGTGCACATAAACTGGATGGAGGACATACTGACAGGGTTCCCAGTGACCATATTTTACTGGTTTTTATTCTGTCATGGAAACTGGCAGGAACAACATTTGAAAAGCCAGAAGGTGGCATAGTAAGGTAACATAGAAAAATGAAGAATGCTCAGGTCAGTTGTTTAAATATAGAATGCTAGCAGTTTTTTTAAATTTCAGCCACTAAAACTCAATTGTGGCTTAACAATTATGTGACTGAAACTAAATTTAGTTCA
The DNA here is from genome assembly GCF_903797595.1 of Erithacus rubecula. Classification (NCBI taxonomy): domain Eukaryota; kingdom Metazoa; phylum Chordata; class Aves; order Passeriformes; family Muscicapidae; genus Erithacus; species Erithacus rubecula. The sequence goes on from NC_136688.1 coordinate 45,821,353, forward strand.
TTTGTATACTCAGGATAATCAGCTTCTATACTTCAAAGTGCAGGTAATCAAAAGTAGGTCAAAGAACAGTAGTTTTCTTCTGTTAACTTCACTGCAGTGTTCTTCCCTGAGCCTATGACTTGGGATAAAGTAGATTTTGGTGACTTCAAAAAGATACCTAATTTAATAATGTGATCATTTAACCTCAAAAGTTAAGCATTTATTTTACTTGGCTGCTAAGAATGAGGCATCCATAGTTCCTGTTGAATTCAGACAGCATTATCTTCACCTCAGACCATAAACATCTAAACAGAGGTCTGTGTGATACCTAGTGGGTCAGTAGTATCACCTTTGGAAAGCTGCCCTGCAGGGTTCTCTGATCTATTCAAAGCCCTTATTTCATCTGACAGCTTTGTTCCATTCACTGCTTTATGCACCTCAGGCACATCTTGTGCTAGCTCAGGGCCAGATTCACATTTATCACTGTTCTAGGAAAAGGATTATGAAAATTTGTAGTGCATGAATACAGCAAGCACCACATTGAGTCCTTTTGTTTTCCCTTTGAGATTGTTTTTGCTGTGGCACAGGTGGCTTTTCAATAAGCTTATACCTTTATGATCTAACTGGAGCTTAAGTGCCATTAAGATACTGTAGTTTGAATGCTTTTTCTTCAGAAATATACATGAAATATTCTTTAGTTATTGCAAAAAGGAAAAAAAAATACATTTCAGTGATGTTCATTTTAATGATGTTTACACATAAAATACCTGAAGTTATTTAAACTGTTTTCCATTGTGATTAATGTGAAATAAGAGCATCTCTGCCTGTGACTGAATTTTGTTTTCTTTGATTGTACTGATTGGCTCTAATTGCAGAAATGCTCAGCTGTTTTTGAAAAACTTGAGTTGGTCAATTCTCATCAAGTTTTTAAGACTTTGATTCTGGACCACTGTAAATTTCAGGATGATATGACAAGAATATTTTTGAAAGTTTCATGAGTTAATCTTTTATTGCTGTCATAGATAAGAGCATTTTATGATGCATGAAGAAATTACAGCAGCTGGGCTATCTTCTTATACTATAATCAGATAAGAGAACATAATACACTGAGAAGAAGAACATCAAAGAATACCTATTCCTAACTACTCTAACTAAAAAGTAAAATAAAGAACTTGAGACAGACCAGTTGTATTCTGGTGAAGCAAAACCTGGTTCTTAAACTTCCTTTTTTTATATTTTAGTGTGGAACAGCAGCAATGGAATGCATGAGGCAGTATGTTGGGGAAGTGCTGGATTTCATTGCAGATATGCATACATTAACCAAATTGAAGGTTGGTTCTGACATCCATTGATCTGAAGTGTTTGAGTTTTTTTGACAAAAATATGTTTTCTGTGAGGAGCTTGCCTGGGAGACACTGTGGGAAGTATTTGAGGATGACTGACAGTTATTTCTTTGCTTTCTCTTTAAAAAAAGTATTGGTGCTGTTACAGATTTAGAGACTTCTGTGACATCAGTAAAAAGTAGCTTATGTGGTGTTGAAATGGAGGCTGATTCAAATATCATGAGCACACAATAAAAATGCAGGCATGATTTTTCTGAAATGTTGATGTTAAGCAAATGTCATTCCAAAGGCACTGTGAGAAGTGGTTGTGTTTAATATAACCCAGGGAAGCACAAAACTTCTTGCCTGTACAAGTACACTCTTGTGGAGAAATCCTGTGTCTCTTGTAGACCCAAATAGACCCTTAAATTAATTGGAAGTTCAGAGGTAATTAAAATACAGTAATTGACCTAAAAAAGGGGGTGTCCTTTTTTTAATGGATGCTGTTGTTTTCATTGTCAGGTTATGTTCTGTTGAGGAGGGGAAAAACCAAATAGCTCTTACCTCTGTAGTCCAAACTGCATTTTGGTTTCTTCATATCAGTTGGATGACAGATTGTTAACAGGAGTGATAGGAAAATACTTCTCTTAACATAAAATATTTTATTTAGGAATACATTTCATAAAAAGATTCCAGTAATCATTAGCTAATCAAAACCTAGAATTTCCGTTTCATGGAGGAATTTTATATTCCTATTAAATTTCCTACAGAATGGAAATTCTCTAAGATGTTTTGAAAAATAAATAGTCTAAGTAACATTGCTACTCTGAAGTTTATTTATGAAGCAATGAGATGAGAATGCTTACCCTACTAGTTTCTTGCACACTCACTTGCCCACTGTCCCTCTGGCCCCTCAACCCCACCTTATGCCCCAGAGGGGTCACCTTATTGCATGTTAGTAATACCACAAAGGAAAGAGAATCCCAGCTAAACTGAAACTTGGGTCTTGAAACTCACTGTAACTATTTTACTAGACAAAATACTCCTTTTCTTAAATTCTTACCCTGTTGACCGTGAATTCCCTTGAATTAAAAAAAAAAAAAAATAGTATAAGGGAAGCAACATGTTCTGCTGGAGTAGAAATTTACCAAAGCACAGAGTAATTAGTCATTTGAAGCTGAATTGGATTGCCTCCCCACTCTGTCCTCTTAAGTTACTCAACAATTTCTGTTAAAGTTCAGAAATCCTTTCAGAATATTTAGGCAATTGAATCATAAATGAGGCAAGAGATATATCTGGTTTGCTAGTTCCACAGGAAAAAAAATGAGCTTACCTGAAACCAGGAATGGGGAAAATTTGTCTATAAATACTTGCAAGTATCCTCACTCCTGTGTAAAATGTTTCTGTAGAAAACTTTCTGTCATTGAGCTGTAGTTTGATTTTTAGAATTGTTCTTACAGTGCTGAAGACTGGTGATTGCTTCTTATCCTCAGTGGGACTATTTATTTTTTAAAATTTTATATATTGATATAGGTAGAACATGAACTAAAACTTTTACCCATGTTTTCACTTTCATATTTTGAAACTGGGCAAAGAAGCTTCCCAAATCAGTCATCTGGCCATTTAAAACTAAGTCAGAAATGTCATGTAGTTTTCATTTAGCCATGTAATACAGGAATCTGAGTACAAAATTAACATAATAGGAGAGTCAAATATGAACATAATTTTATATATTGCAAAGAATAAGGTTTTCTGGATTACAGAATTAAAAAGCAATTTTTATTTAAACAGATAAAACTTACTTTGTGGTTACAACATGTTTGAGAAAATATATGTAAGCATTTCTAAGTTTACAAGTGGTCAAAACCTCAAACAAATTAACATCTAGATTTAAATTTTTGCAAGCTCATTTAGTACATTTACTTACATTGCTTGGGTTTTATTGACAGAGGTGTTACTCCCTAGGAAGTGATTCCTAAGATCAGCTGGTTGTACAATTTCTTTCCACAAGTGTGTATTATCAGCAGCATCTGTGGTTATATCTGTGGTATAGAATGCCATGTGGTTTATATGGCCAGTAACAATCCCAACAGCAAAAGCTGATTTTTAAATGTTGCTTTTCAAATTTGGAAACTTCTACTCTCTGTAGGAATTCAGAGAATAGACATAGTTAATGTTGTTTATTTATACTCAATATCATCTTTTACATATTCAAGAGTAATTTCTTTGAAAGAGGCCATTTTCAGTCCTGTATATTAGGAATTACTACACTAAGAAAAAAGGTATAAATGATAATTTTCAAGATAATTGCATTTCAGTGTACTGTTTCTGTTCAGTTTATTTTTCCCTTTGAGATAACATCCTAATTGGTAAAGCTTTGCAGGATTTTGTTTAGAAAATTCCACCTTTTTTTGAGATTTATAATGTATTTTCCTGCATAACTGTCTATCCTTTTTACCTGTCTTTATAACAAAAATCATTAAGTATTCATGCTGTTGCATAGGGATTTTTTTCTCTTGAAAGAGACTGTAAGTAAATGCAATTTGAGAGTGTAAGTTTCTAGGGTCAGATACTTATCTGTTAGAAAAATATTACTGGTCCACTGATTTTTATCCTGTTATAATAATTGAGTAACTGATGACCTGATTTTCTTGTGTGAAGCATATGGCTCTCCTTTTAAGCAAGCAACTGCAGCTAGCATGTGTTCTGGTGTAGTCTAGTACCAGAAGGTAATGCAAAGTTAGCTTAATAGAAATACAGAATTATCTCAAGGAGCAGCAGTGAAGCATCCCTTAAAACTGGCAAAGCAGGATAAATTACCTTTACAGGCATAAATATTTGAGTGTTTCTTGGTAAGAGGTTTGGCTCTTTTTATTGCCAGAGTTTAAAGGCATTTTTAAGTGAATACTGCAATATAACTGACTAGTGCAATATAGTAATATTGCTGGTGAATGAGAGCTTCTTTCTGAACCTGTAAACGGAATATTGCACATGGAAGGTATTCCCTGCCCAGATACTGTCTTGTTAAATGGTTAGATTTTTTTATTTTTACCTAAGCTCTCTGGATGTGCAAGCATTAGTTTGTATTTATCAGCTGTTGAGTTTGCTGATACAAAAGCTGCCTATACATTTTGCCCAATTTATATTTTGTCTGGCCTCTTGGAATTGTGGCCCTCTGTGGAAAGATATGTATCACACAGGTGTTACTAATAGAGGGATTGGAGAATTTTTAAGAATATATTTTTGAGCTTTATTTTGAAGACACAGAGATCCTGAGAAGGAATTGAAGGGAGTGAAATAGAATATGCTGATTTTCTGGAAGAACTTAGTTAAAGCAAAATACTCTTTTTGGGTAGGAAATCAGATCTTTGCCTTGCAGAGTCACATGAAGACTTGTTCTCAGCCACTGCATGAAGACACATTTGGTGGACATCTGAAAGTTGGCTTAGCTCAGATTGCTGCTATGGAAATCACCCGGGGAAACCACAGGGACAACAAAGCTGTGATCCGGTATTTGCCTTGGCTTTACCATCCTCCTTCAGCAATGCAGCAAGGGTGAGAATGCTTTTCCACAAAAGGAATGCTACAATGGGTTAGAAAGCTGCACAAAATTATGTTTTTATTGTCAGATTCTGTAGATTAGACCTAGAGTGGGACATTGAAAGAGCTGCTCGGCAGCTCCCTGATCCTCAACTGAGGAGTTTGTCAATGTAGTATTTAAAGTACCTGACAAAGAAATAGTGGAGATAACTCCAGGGGTTGGACTGGAGTAACACTGGAAATTAACTTGATTCTGGGTCTAGGTGCAGGCAGTGAAAAACACACAAGCACTTGATCAGTCCTAGAATTACAGAAAATACTCTCTGAATTACCGGCAATACAATGGGAAATGGCCTTTGAAATTATGGAGTACAAATGAGTGAGAACTCTTGAGTGTAGGTCTACTAGTGTGTGATAAAGTAACAACTTCACCTGGCTAAAGCTAAATGAGAGAAATACTGCTTGAGATGTTTTCTGTCCCTTTTCACTGTGAGAAATCCTGATGTACAGTGTTTTATTTTCTAAAAAAAAGGGGAGTACTGTGCCTTGTGTTACAGTGACAAGTTGTTTTGAGTGTAGGCAATTGGACAGTGTTTCAACAACCTGTATTCCTGTACTAGCTTTGTCCCAGACTACCTGTCCAGGATTCTGGGGACTAAGTTGTTTAGGCTCCAGTCTTTTAGATACATCTGCATGTGCTTTTATGTGGAGCATATCTGCTTTTGAAAATAATGGAGTGCTTATCTCCCTGCTTTATTACATGTAAAAAAAGGAACACGTGTTCTGAATTGAAAGTAATGAATTACTCTAAGATCCTATAGAGACTTGAGGAAGAGCATTGTATCAGATTTTATTAAAAAACAAAAATTAATGGAATGCCTCTTGGGTAATATGAGTCTTTGACAATGACATCAAATTAGAAACTAAAACCAGCAGAGACTGTGGCCTAGTAAATAGTGATTTATTGATGGAAAAACAATTACTTTTTTCCTGTGCCTATGAATTCAAATGAGTATTTAGTCAGAGCTTGGAAGCAGCAAAGGGATGGACAAGATATCACCAGTAAAGGGCTCTTCCTTTTTAGATCGTATAAGCACACTGCTTTGCAATTAGACACTGTACTAGATGGTGGAGAAATATTAAAGTGTCACAAAAAAGCATAGTCCCTGCCCTCAGAAACACAATCCAAATGTGAAAGGAGAGGCTAAAGAACAGAAATTACCTCCACTTTACCAGTGGAGAGCTGGAACCCAGTGGAAGTTAAGGCAGGTGTGTGGAGTCCAGAGGAGCTGAGAGGAGCATTTCCACTTGGGCAATCCTTCCCATTTGATGATATCTGTATAAAAAATCATTGTATGTGGAAGCAATGAATCTGTGAATGCTTTAACTTTTTATAGAAATTGTTTCTTAGACCCACCAAATACCTTCTATTGGACTTGTAGATGGTATGTCAAGGCCACCAAGTTTGGTGTGGTTGGAATCTTCCCACAAGGTGTACCAACAATCTGTGTCTCCAGCACACTGAGACTGCATCTGCCAAATGTGCAAAAGGAGACTCCACATTTGGGGAAAGCCAGAAAACTTAGTATCATTGTAAAATCTGCTCTTTCTTGACAGGCCCAAAGAGTTCATAGAATGTGTCTCACACATTCGTTTGCTGTCCTGGCTACTTCTGGGGTCTCTGACACACAATGTTGTCTGTCCAAATTCTCCATCATCTTGCATGCCTATTCCACTGGATGCAGGTTCACAAATTGCTGACCACCTTATTGTTATTCTGATTGGGTTTCCAGAGCAATCAAAGGTAAGGCATTATGTGTTTTAAGTAGAGATATGTTATGTATTGGCCTTATTGCAAACATTTATTTTAAGATAAAAGGAGGGGTAAATCCTTAATAAAACCCAGGACCCAGGGAAAGGAATCTTTATACAGTTTTTCTTACATGCTAGAAAACTGATGAAATTAGTACACTTAAGTTTAAAGTTTGGCAATTTCAAAATGTCTGAACACAGGAGTGAGGAAAGAAAAGCTGAATTCTGGATTGAACTTTCAGCAGTGACCATCTCTGTGGCAAATCTCTCTGGTGGTTATTTATTCTTGTTGTATATTTGCATTAGATAGCATGTAAATAATTTTATGATCAAAATAATTACAAACAGTGATGATTCAAGCACAACTTTTTTCCTCAGGTGTTCAGGACAAGAAGAGTTATTGCAGATTATAAGACATTTGTGACTGACAGTAGTTGAACACAAATATAGCAGCAGTCTTTGACACCAATCAGGTTTTTATTAGTGACAGAAACAGAATGACAACACATTTATCTTACACATAAAATCCCCTTTTCTTTCCCTCCACCCAGCCAAGACACTGGTGCTTCCCATTCATTTCTTTGGCCGTTTTTTGGTCTTTCAAATACCTCCTTCCAGTTACCAGGCAACCATTGCAATGTTTGGAGCAGTCATACTGCCACAGAGCATGAATCCCTCTTGCACTTGCACACTGAGAAAGCATCTCTGACCAGAAGCATCTTTCTTGTAATGAAGTAGTTAAAGTCCAGCAGTCCTGGAGGCTCAGACACTGTGATCTATAACAAGGAGATCAGCAAGGAGCCATGCCTGAGTATGCAAAATGAATTCTCTTTCCTTGACTGCTTCCTTGTGACTATGAGCAGTCCCAGCAAAGCAGAAATGGATGACAGATTAACAGAACAGATGTAACATCATGTATTTTGTATGATAACTGTCCTTTCAGGTTCTGAAGTGGAGTCATATGTGCCAGAGCCTTCTGCAGTGGAGATTTCCATTAAGAAAGTTTCGGAAATAGTCCTGAATACCTGTTTTGCTAAACAAACTTTCTTTTAAAGGGACTGACCTTAGTGCCTGGCACTTCAATGGCATGGGAGCATATTTGCAAATGCAGTTTTTGGTCTGAAAAAATAAAACCATATTTAAAACATGGAAAAGACATTTTCAAGTGTATTTGACTTACTAGTTCCTAATGGGAGAGAAATGGGAAAGTGAGAGGCAAAACTGCACAGTGGGACAGACACATGGCAGGGATGGAAAGCCTCTGCACTGTATCCCAATGCACTTGTTTAAATAAACATTTTCTTCTGTTTTCTGTTTTTACAGACATCTGTTCTACACATGTGTTCCCTGTTCCATGCATTTATATTTGCTCAGCTCTGGACAGTGTATTGTGAACAAACAGCAGTAGCTCCGACAGTCCAGAATCAGAATGAGTTTAGCTTTACAGCCATCCTCACAGCCCTGGAGTTCTGGAGCAGAGTGACACCCAGCATCCTGCAGCTAATGGCACATAACAAAGTGGTAAGTCAGGTGCTGCAGACAGATTTAGTACAGATTTGGTGCAGATTAAACTCAGAGGAGGCTTGGCACTGTTTTAATGAGATACAACAGGCTATGAATAACATCATAAAGTGACTTTGATGCTTTTGAGAAATTAAAGGGATAGCTAATTAGTAGTGATTTAACCTCACAGTGGGCCTGAAACAGGATATAGCCAGAACCTGCCTGAAACAGCATCAGGGGCTTGAGTCGCTGCTTGTTGGATTAAGAGCTGTTCATCCCATCTCATTTTGTGCATATTCCTGCTCTTAACTGTGGACTGTTGTTTTATCTGATTCTGCCTTGCAGCAGAAAGGAACTGTTCTAGGATAATTCTGTGAAAATCCATTTTATTATTTTTTTGCCATGTGGTGGTGAAAAAATAAACAACTGCTGACAACTGGCCACCCATAATTCAAGGGTTTCTCATCAAAAATAAACGACATAAATATCTCTTGAAACATTTTTGAGTAATGAGTGACTGGAGGGAGGCATCTCTAGAGATAAGATTTAAAAGGGAGATGTTCACTGTGTTCATAAATCATCCCTACTGTTTGCTTGGAAATAGCCTTTAAACATTTGTTTATCCCAAATACTCTCTTCTGTTGGAGCAATTTTGTGCAATAAGAACCCAATAAGGAAAGGGAAGTATGCATTTCCAACCAGCCAGTTGTTTGGTCAGATACAAAAGCCTCTTGTCAAGCCCTAGGACAAGAAAATCACTGGGAAGTCTCAAGTTCCCATCCTTGTTCTGAAAGTATATCATTATGTAGCTTCAGAGCCACAGTTTTTAACTCTCTGTCTCAGCTCTTGCTCTGTGAAATGTAGATAATAATACTTGCCTGTCTCACAGGCATGTTGTGGGGTTAGTTAGTTAGTGTTTTGAAAGCGCTTTGAAGATGAAAAGTACAACATAAAAGCTAAGTTTATTATTATCAAGGGGAATTTACATGTAGTTTAGACAGGCACTGTAAATAGTCATTGCTGGCTCAGAGTGTTTGTCTTGTACCTGTGAATTTACACAATATAAAACATAAAAAGCTGTCTACTACCAAATAATTCATATTTGCATCTGTCATAAATTATGATACAAAATGGAAGAATTACAGACTAGCTGTCAGTTCAAAACAATAAATTGTCTTTTGATGGGGGATAAAAAGATAGGTTTTGTGAGCATGTTAATTTTCAAAGATTCAATAAATAAAAATACCCATTTCTGACACACAGATTGATGAGAATTACATAGCGAGGACATAAAAAACAATTTATGATGTCTGAAAAGAACAAAGCCAAAGACAAAGTGTGGTAAGAATTAAAATACATCAAGGGTTGAAATACTTAACAGATACATGTTACCACACTGGGGCAAAACTAAATAAAGTAAAAACATCCCATATGTGCTTATGTAATATTTAATCTTGTGTGTCAGTGGTTGATAAATGCACACCTTGTGGTTCAGTGTAACTGCCTAACAAATAAAGGAAGATCCTTCTTAGAGGTTGTTGGCTTATCTTACCACATTAATTTGTTTTTATGCTTGATTTTTCTTTTCCAAGATGGTAGAAATGGTGTGCCTGCATGTGATCAGCTTGATGGAAGCTTTACAAGAATGCAACTCTACTATCTTTGTAAAGGTAGGTATACCATACTATGAATTTGTTAAATGATATTGCCTGATTATTATGATTTCTAAACGTATTCTTCTCTGCTTCCCCTCCCACTCAAAAAAAAAAAGAAAAAGTGGAAGAAACTGAAGTTGAATGTTAATGCTACAATATACCCAGAAGAGCGTAATGAAAAATAAAATCCATGATAGGAAGACAAGACCACAATTCTCAAATTCAAGTTCTCCTGATTTTTTTAAAATGAACATCTAATTTACTTCCTCTTTCCATTGCCACTAATGTCAGTAATGATCTTATTAATCTAATAGACACAGCTAATGTCACTGACTTTGAGAAACTCAAAGCTAGTGCCTGAATTTTCAGCCACTCTGTATCTTTTAATCATCATATGTCCTTTGCAATGTCCTCTGTGTACTGATGCTCACATTCTTTTAGGTGGACAAACTTTTTCCACAGTGGTTTTCTTGTTGTTATATGTGTATGAGTTGTTTGTTTGGAAATGCACAGTCAGTTTTCCATGGGTTGTCACAGTGTTTGCAGAAGGGTTGAGGTAGTCTCACGAGCATAAATCAATTTTACTATCCTTTTTTATGTTTTCCAAATACAAGAGAGTTTCCACAGAAGTAGTTAAGGTTAATATAGTTCTTCTGTTGCCATAAAGGAAATTTCTGACTTGCTTTACTCCAGTCTTTTATGATCAAGCAAGAATTGAAAGTAAAGTAGCTAAAATTGAAGATCTTTATGTCAACTGACATTAAAGTATCCACACTCATTGTGAAAATACATTTGTAATGGCTTGATTCACTACAGAAATTCTGTCACTAAGGGATGTTAAAGTGATTATAGCTATGTCTGAAAGACATATGGGGTTCTCTTTTAGACAGTCCAGGATGTTCAGAATTTGACAAAGATGAAGAGTGGCTTTAAAGCTGTGAAAAGAGAGGCCTTTAGGGCCAAATCCGTGTCATCCGTGTCACAAATCAAATGAGTGCTTTCAGAGGGATATGTTTGAGAGTATATATCAAAATAATGCTAAGTCAGGTTAAAAGGACATTGTTGTTACTATAAAATCAAGCTCATAAAACTGTGGAACTCTGAGTTAAGTGCTAAGCTTTCATGTTTAGTGGATGGGAGATGGAAGAGAAAAACTTGGGTGACCAAATTCCCTTTACTCAGCCCTAAAGTGAAATCCCGCATGAACAACATACATTTAAAAATTAAACTGGAGTCAATATAGTTCTGTTGAAAATATAAACAAAAAATTTGATAGTGTCTGACAGCACTCTGTTCTTCCAGCTGTTCTTTCCAACTAGTGTTTTGTATTCTTCCTTTGTGAAGAAAAGGCTGGCTGAGGATTAGTTAAAACTCAAGTGCTTCCATAAAAATGTCTTCTTGTGTGACTTATTTATCTGGCAGCTGTAGCACTGGAGGGCTTGCTTGCTTGTGCCTGCAGCAGAATGTTTCATTTCCCTAAATATGTCCAGACACTGCAAGACAGAAGTGGTGCTGGAGGACAAAGATCTGTATCTGACCTTAGACTTGTCCAGAAGAGACACTGATAAAAGCTAGTTTCCATGACTGCCCTTTGCCGTCTGTATTTTTGGACATGATTCATCTTGATCTATTTTAGATTCTTGCTTTGGGACAAGATGAACTGCATGTGAAGTGCTTGATTCTCTCAGCTGACTATAAAAGTTGTCCAGTGAGCTGGTTCAGATGCAGAGGGGTACCCTGAGTTTTCTGCCTGGCTTCCCTTCTTGCTCAATGTACTTCAGACACCAGTCCTGCCACCAGTGGCTAACTCCACAGGAACTCCATCAGGGCCAGACAAAATTGTCAGAGATGTTTTGTTGATGGCAGTGGGTGTGGAGCATGGCCTCTTAGACCTGTTCTCACCAAAAACACATGTTGGGATTGTGGCATCTTATGAAGCACTTCATTAGTGTGAGAGCCCATGGAAGGATGTACAGAGCTCCTGTCTGCTGCATCTGGCTGCATTCCAGCTGTTTTGGCATTCATCTGTCTGTAAATGCTGAGGTTTGAATATGGTTCTTCATGTGGTAGGCTAAGTAATGAGTCCTGACAGTGCTGCATATGATTCTCCAGCAAAAGAGTACTGAAACTGAAACAATTATCATTCCTTGCACAAGGAAACAGCACTTTATCTAATGTTGTCAATAGTGATTAGGTTTAACTTGCAGCTCCCGGTAGCATAATTGGCAAATTGCAAATTTTAATGGAACATTTTAGAACAGTAACCTCAGTGGTTAAATTAATATTGAAAAACATGAATACTTTTGCTAGAAATGCCTCTCTGGCTTTCATAAGGTTGTCATGTTACACTTCCTCAGAAGTAAAAGTTGCCTGAAGAGCAGGAGTCTGAAATACATATCACTCCAGTCCAATCACAGCTGACAAATTTGCAGACCTCCTCACCTGGTCATTCTGGATAGCTTTTACCTGTGCTCCCCAGCCTACAGAATATCTCATATTCTGCAGTGAAGCACTGTGATGTGACTAGTGGCTTAAAAAATGTTGTACCATTTAAATGTATGACGTGTTATTAAGAACTAGTTCTGCATGCTTTTTTTTTTTTTTTGGTCTCTTGGTGTATACCTCACCATGCAAAATGTTTACTCTGTTTACTCCAATATTTCTCACCTGCACATACAGAAACACCCTTACAAGGAAAGCAAGAAGTGACTTCCTATAGCAAGTTTAATTCTGTATTTTCATCATTGCCTTACACAGGAAATCAATAATTGCTAGTGGTGGTTTATCAAGCTACAGACAAGGGAAACTGACTTCCTTTTGAGAGTTACCATCTCCAAGTACTTAAAATAACCACATTCTCAGATTTTTGGTTCAGACCACTCCAGTTCAAATGGCTGAATGCATTAGATGTATCCTTCCCTGTCTCACAGTAACTGTAGCATCTTTACAATCACTTGTATTATAACTAAATGTACCTCTTCTTGCAGCTCATACCAATGTGGTTGCCAATGATACAGTCAAACCTAAAGGTAAGTTGTTTCTAGTGCCTTATTCTTTTACTGTTAGTATTATATATTTCTGTAAATTCTGGAAATAAGATGTGATCTCCAAATTCTCTGAAATAGGTAATTGTAGCATATGCAGTTGAGCTGGAACTCTGAAGTGTGAGCACAGATAGAGCATCATTTGCTGAGATGCTTGCCCTCTGTTCAGTACTGCTCTCCATTTCACTTCTGGAGCACTTTCCTCTAGCCAGGTTCTGCTCTGGGGCCTTTCCTCTATTTACTGAGATTGGTTCGTCCCTGAGCTGTGGTTTTCTCAATACCTTTGGCTTGAGAGTTCCCTGACAAATCAGGATTGGGACTCTTGACTCAGGAGATACATTTGGGTTCTGAAGAAGATATTGGGGGCCTATTTGCTTGGGTAAAACTGTGCCCCCTGGCCCTCTTTGTGAGGGAGAACAAGATGGATGTGAGGTTTAAGAGATTTCTGGTGAAGAGAAGAAAAGTTTTGGAGCTGGTCTCAGTATGGAGTTGTATCTGTAAGCACATTTGCCTTCCATGGCAACACCACAGGGCAAGATGTGGAAGAGAGAAATCTGACATGGGGCAGTGTTAGAAACTCCCTGGCCAACAATCAATACCCTTCACATTGTTATATTAATGTGTGTATTAAAGGTAAGAAACGAAATGTTTTGTGTCATTTCAACAGCATTTATCTGCTGGACTTCAGCTGCGGCTCCAGGCCATCCAGAGCAATGTGAACCATCACAGCCTGAGGATGTTACAGGGGTCAGGGCAGATGAACAACAGCTCCTCTGTGCTCCGCAAGTGGCTGCAGTGCACCCAGTTCAAAATGGCTCAAGTAGAAATTCAGTCATCAGAAGCTGCATCTCAGTTTTATCCTTTATGATTCATGTAATTTGTTCCAAAATTTTCATTTTTTTTTTTAGCCTAGCAATAACAGGATTAGAGCTGTAAAGGACCTTTTGTATAAATCCATATACAGAGTATATACTGTATCTACACTTTTTAGCCTAGGACAGATTATGATAAAGCTTGTAATGGGTGACGCTAAGAGCCTGCTCCTGCCAGTTTATAATTACAGTTACTCAGGATCAACAGGTTCTAAGTCTGTTCATAAACATGGATTAGATTCAAATCTATCATATTGTACATATCTCTCTGATCATTGAAATAACTTGTTCTTAAATGTTCCTTTACATTATTTTTGAAGCTAAAACAAAAATCGCTTTTCTTTAACTTCTATTTTTTTTAAAAATAGAATTGTGGGTATTCACAAACATGGAAGTGCTATGTTGCTATTTTTTGACAATTCCAAAAGAAAATAGGGTTTTTAGGAACCTTTATATAAGTTTTTAGGGGGGATGTCTTTTTTTTTTTAGATTCACAGCTGGCAATGCAATAAAATCTGTCACTATAAAACAGTGATGTTCTAATGAGGCTTTTTGTCATCATCTTCTGGGAAAACAGCAGCTTGTAAGGAGAGTCGTTATGAAGTGCACTTAGAAATTAGGTTGTTAAACTGTGCCAATTAATTTGTGGGTTTTTTTCAGTACATTTTCCAAAACTGCCAGGTCTGATTAATTTTTTTTTAAATACTGCTCTTACTTCATTGATTCTCTGCTGCTCTTTGTAGGTTTCATAGAAGCCTATTTATTTTTGTGACTACTGTATTGTATTCTTCTGTCAATACTTGTATACAGTGCAATTAAAAAGATATCCCAAATCTATTCTTTTTGATGTCTACAGAATTTATGTTGCAAACTTTAAGAGAAGCATGATTGAACTTGAACTTTTGCATAATGATATTTACAAATCCCAGCATTTGCATACTGTTGTATTAAACATGATGTTTAATAACAGATGGATTTTAATATCATTAGGAGACTCAGCCAAAGCCTATTGGAATCTAAGAAGAATCAATTAACTCAGTGGACTTTGCATAAAATCTTGAAAGCATAATGATTTACCACCTCTTGTAATAAATACTTAAGTCTGTGCAATCCCAGTTGTATTTTTTGTATTTATTCTGTAATGTACTGATTAGAAAAATAGCCAACATTAAGTTGTATATTGGAATGGTATTAAATTCCTAGTCTTCATTGCCACTCTCACAATCTGCCTGATTTTCAGATTTTGTGAAAGATCAGTCTTCTCTCACTGCATTTACTAAAATAAAAATGGAAATGTTTGCAGATATGCCATAAAGTACCATCATGCTTTACAAAAGCAACAAAAATAAAGTCAACCAATGAAACAAAGAAAAAACAGTAAGGCATGTTTTAAGCTACCATGTTTAAAATATTGCCCCTCTGTGTGTTTTCAGTGGAGAGAAATTGATTTGGCTAATCTAAAACTGAAAGCAACCTAAAATAATCTGCATGGAGATTGGGGATGAAAAGACACTGGGGACAAAAGGGAATGAGAGAGACCCTCCCACTGAGTCAAGATTCAGAGTGGATTCCCTTGCCAAAGTGAGCTCCAGATATGACCAGCAGTTTTTGAGCCTAAAGGTTTTAACAGCACTTAATCAATAGCCTAATTTAAACAATTTATGAAGTATTCTATAAACACACCAACTCACTCAGAAGTCCATCTTACACTTACACTCCTAACATACCTAAGAATCCAGGAGAAAACATTCACAGTACACTTAGTACAGCCCAGGCTCCATCAGCAGCATCTGCTCAGGGCGTGGTGGCCAAGGAGCCTTTCTGAGATCATAGTGTGGCCTGAGAGGAGCAGGGAGGGGGATGCACCAGCACAGCATTCTCTTGAGCTTGCAGTAGGTTTTTCTCAAATATTAAATGTCCTTCTTGCATCCTTCTTTCATCCAGGATCTTATCTCTTAGGACTCTTAGCTCTCTTATCTCATGTTTATTCCCCATACTGTGTGTGTTTATATACAGGTACTCAGAGGGGTGCCCAGCAAGATTTCCTGAAGGGTTTTTGGGGTTTTTTTTTCCCATAATGATTCCCTGCAGGCACTTCCTTGCTCATCTGCAGAATGCTGGTGGGTGAGCCATGTTCTCTTGATTTTGGAATCCCTTCCTTTCACCCCGAGCTCTGGCACTCCCTCATGGGGGTGCAGTGCCATGCTAAGCAGTAAGCAATTGGAGCTTTGCCTTCAGAGAAAAAGGAGCTGTGGTCTGTGTTCCCAGTGGGACTCACTCCTTCCATCCCTCAACTGTGTCTTGTTCAATCTTGTGCCTGTGACACAGGTGATGCCTTTGCTAGGTAAGCACATTAATAGGGGGCCCAGGTGTAGAGGCTGGGGTCACACTACTGAAATAGAAGTGCTGTTGGCTCCCTGAAAGGGGGATGTGTAGGAGAGAGATCTTTGTATTTTGATATGCTGTGAGCTGGTGAATCGGAAAGACATCTGAAAGACAAAGAGAGGGAGGGAATTTGAGGCCATTGTTTTTGAGGTGGGTGAGTTCAGATGGGTGCAATGGGAATTGTGGAACCCTAAAGGATGAAGAGTTTCATTTGATTTGAGAAGAGCAGAGCCTGAAAAAGCTTGTTAAAACTCACTTTTGGAAAGGAGAATCTGTGATTTGGCATTTCAGTGGATAATGCATGGAAGCAACATGGTGAAAGCTCTTTCCCTTCCTAGCAAAATCTGCTGCAAAGCATCTATGTTCAGACTGGCAAAACTAAAAAAAAATAAAAATGCAAATACAGTGATGGGGAATTATTAAAATTAATCACAAGCCAAAGACAGACCTGCTGAATCCAGGTCTTTAAACTGTTTAACACTCTGGGAATTGAGATTTGGTTTCAGCTCTGGGTTTAGAGATAAGAGCTGGTCACAGAAACTGCTCCCATGTTTCAACATAGAATTTAGTATGTATCTGTCACTGATTATAATTAATATGGTTCTTATGGAGCTGTTTCGCCTAGGCAAATTAGCAAGTTATTAAAAAGCTGCTTTGGCATAGGGGATATAACCTGGAAGATGGTATCAACAATGATTAGGGGTGTTTTACTAATAGCAACAAATAACATGGGGCTTGACCAGATATATGCGGTTTTAAGACTTCAGGAAAATCTTTGAAGTGCACTCTAGGGATCTTCAGAAATACAGAAATCTGTATTAGTAGTTTTTTAAAGCACTGTAAAATATATCTTTACAGTGCCTGAGGTCAATATACAACTCAAATGAGTCACTCACATTATCTCTCTGAAATAGCCCAGAGCAGCAATTCTTTATATTCTGTAGGAAGATTAGGAAGTAAATAACATTTGGTGTTCCCTGAAAATGCTACCAAACAGCAGCAGCAAATCTTTCATCTCTGCCACGCTCCCAGCAGGGCTGTGTCTCTGGGTGTGTCAGCAGGAGCAGAATCCATCCTCTGTAGGATCACAGAGAGCTGCCATTTAGGAACAGTGTTTAGTCTGCTCTTGCAATAAGCTGCTTAAATCAACGCTTGTTGCCAGGCCTGACCTAGTAAAAGAATTAATTTGGTGTGTGCTGAACTGTGAAATTCCCAACAACAAGGGGCACTTAGGATGGAGGGATGGTTAGAGCCCCACTGGTGCTGGGTTACGTAAGCCGTGTCCTGAGCGCGGGGTTAACGCTGCCTGGGCTTCTCCAGGGGCTTTCCTGTGCCTCTGGAGGAACCTGAGCTGCACGCAGCCTCACACAGCAAAGGCTCTCACAGCACATCCCTTCTACCTGCACACCTTATCTTACACATAGTGTTTCTGCTGAATGGCATTAGGGCCGTTCAAAGGCCCTAAAACACAGTGGTTTTCTGGCTTTGTTTTCCATGCTGTGACAGCAATCATTGTGCTCTAGGACTGATGAACATTCTGAAGATGTCTCTGAACTCTGGCCTGCAAAGCCTCCTTTCAAGCTGGATGAAGATTACCAGCGCCCAGGGCTGTTTGTCTTTGTTAGCGTGTCCTGGAAAAGAGTTCTGCAGCCAAGAATCCTGTGCTATTCCCCCAGCTGCACGCACCTCTGGGAGAGTTCTATCCACAGCTTTTCTTGTTGCCTCTTAATGTGACTCTTGGACAAAGCTGAAGTCTTTTTTTTTCAACAGGATCTGAATCTTGATTGCACAAGAGCTGCTTAGTCAATGATGTGGGTCTTCAGCTGAGCAGTCAGGCAGAGGCAGTGGCACTACAGTTTGTTGGGCTTGATTGAACTTGAAAAAAAGGGCTCTCCATTTGTCACTTGGTTTCTAACTCTGAATTATTCTATCCATTTCTGCCTCTCCCTGCAGGGTGTGATACAAGGGACAGCAGTGAGAGTAGCCATTGAAGGGGAAGGTGTCCTGATGCTCCCCAGCTGCAAAGTGATGAGGAAGAGAACCTGAATCCACCCTGGGCACTGCCTTCCCGGGGTTTGCTGATGGGGAGTCAGTGGCCAGCACTGGAAATGCCTCAGGTGAAAGGACAGAAGGCCACATGGCAGAGTCCTGGCCCTGGTGACCTGCTGTGCCTCAGTCCTGCAGCTGTGAGCTGGGGTTCCAGCTGTCACTGAGAGTGGTTTGTGAATGGTAATGTGTCCAGGGAACAGGGGATTGTGAAGAGCTGGCAGAGCTTGGGAAGAGCAGCTCGTTTCTCATCCATTCTTACAGAGGATTAAAGAGTGGAGCCCATGACTCAGTCACTGGAAGTTTACATTGTGAACTATTTCCCAGTATTTTGCTGGATTTGATGGATACCAGAGGGCTTCCAGCCAACTGGCAAGCAGCCTTCAGTGCACTGCCTAGGTACCTGCTCTGGCACTGTGTTTAGACAGCTCCCCATCCAACTGGCAAGCCATGGCTGTGAGCTGGAGGCTCTGACACCATGTAATGCTAGGTCAGTTTTCTCAAGGTATAATTCAGTGACTGAACAACATAACTATTATGGCTGTTCTGCAACTTTAAATCCTTTCAAAAAGGCACAATAGCATGCCTGTGAAGTTTGACACACAGAATAAAAATATTATAGGTAACAGATTTTATGGACAGGTTAGCTTTTCTGGCAGCTCCACCACTTTGGGATGAAGTAAAATTGATGGCAGTGAAGTACTTTGCAAAAGGTTTGCTACAGATGTGAATCTTTGCCATGCAGGAAAGTGTCAGTAAAACAGAATATAAAGGATCCATCACTAAAATAAATAAATTATTTATTAAAACTGTTGCCTAATTTGCACTGCTAACAAAATCCTGTGCACAGTGTTGATTTGTGATATCCAAGGCAAATATAAAGTGCAGTTGTACCCAAGTCTACAGAGAGGCACAATTTGCTCCTGTTAGGGCTCAAACCTCCAAGTATAGCTCAGAAAGAGCAAGGATTGGTATGGTGAAGTGACCACAGCAAAATGTGTTTCAGGTGCTCATGGATTGCAGGGAGGTGTCACATTAAACTGCTATACTGATGCAGCCATGATTTGATCTTTTTCATGGAGTTAGATTTATTCAACCCCAGGCATTGCCATCGTTGTGCAGTCAAGCCAACAATGGAGGCTTTCTGAGTCACACATGTAGCACATTTGTTCTCCTGTTCTTCCCTCTTGGTTTACTCTGACCACACACAGGTCTGAGCCCAGCACTTTCCTAAATCATCTTAGTGCTCCAGGAGCTGCAGCTCAACTTTTGCTCAGGAGATCCTATTAACTGTACTTCACATGAAAGGCATTTTCCAAGCCTTTCAACAATAAAATCATGCTATTGGCATTTTCTTCCTTGTGATCACCACCCGGAAGACACTGATTTTGCTCAAATATCAGATGTTTATCTGCTCTAAGTCTGTGTTACTGGGTTACAGCAGTCCAGACTTGTTTCCAAGCTTTTCCTAGGAAGAATATTAGGGGACCAAATTATTTTACCAACTAATTTTCCTAGGCCAGCCTTTAAATTTAAAATTGTTTATTTCCTTTTCCTTGCACTCCCTCTGTCTGTCCCAACATCTATGCCTGGATCCCAGTCAGAGCCTTCTTAGTCCATGTCTAATGATTATTTAAGACCCATTAAGGTTTGTCAGGGTAATAAAGGCTGTACAAGCCAGGAAGAAGGTATGTTTCCTACTTATTATATGTATATATGAATTCAACCTATGCATTCCCAGCATTTACAGACAAAAATTTCCATGTTGAGACTACCTTCTTTGGAATCTTTTCTGCAGTAATATTTATCTGTTACATTTTAACTACTTTAGTATTTCTTAACATTTCTGTCAAAATAAATTGCAGCTGATTCACCTAATGTGTACTAATTTGCCAATTACTTCTGTTAACAGAATTGGGCTTAACTGATCTATGTTGTCCAATTATTCATCTGATTCACCCATCCACAGACAGGAGGAGTAGCCTCAATGGGTTATTGTTCTGTTCTTTTTGAATCACAAACCAGCTGCTAGTTTTCCCCAGCTGTGGGGCTGAGATCAAACATTAGGACTGCTGAAGATGCTTCACTCCAATGAGAGGATTAGATGCAGGGAATTTAATGCTGCCTCAAGTGTCACAGGGCAGTGCAGAATCACAGGGCTTGGAAACCACAGCAGGATTTCAAGGCTCTGTTTGGTCCCAGCCTGAGAGTGTTTTCCTGGGTTGACATCTGCCCTGGCTTCACAGTGCTGCCCACAATGTGCAAAGGAGAGCAGCACAAACAACCTCTTATGGCCTCAAGTATGACATAATGTACTCCCTCATAATTCGAAACAAGGAGCTGTTTGGTGAGATTTTGGTCTCCCTGACCTCTTCATGAATGCACAGAGCATGGCCTGTAGGGACCTGAAGAGTTAAGGGGGAGCTGTCCCTGCCCTGTTCCAGGTGTGAGGAAAGGTCACACTAAGATGTTTTGGGGTGTGTAGGTGGACCTGTGCCAGTCTGAGGCTTCCCTGACTAAATTTCCAGCAGAGAAACCTGGACCTTAAGTTTTATCCAGAAGTTAGTTTTCAGGTAAGTGATAGCATCTTGGGATATTTAAAATGCAGCTATAGTAAAGGGTAGTTCTAGGGATTAGGAAATGAACTTTTGATGTTGAGACTTTTACATTTGTTGCAAATAGTTTTACTTTTTGCCATGGGAGAACTATTTTGGCTGCTACCTTGAGCAGAGGGAAACACAGCAGGCACCTCGATTACATCTGTTTAGTTTGAGCTGAGGTTAGAGCTAAATCTAAGAGGTTAAGAGGCTTTTGTCATTATTCCAGAGCAAAAGGAACAGCTGATCTGAGTCACAGACAATGTGAAGGATCCTGGCATCATCAAATAAAAACCCTAAATATAATTTATCTTAGTTTCTCTAAGCCAACAGCATCTTACTTGAGCTGTCACATGCTTCTGAAGTGGATCCAAATCTTATATGCCCTCCTAAGTCCACTCAGTAATCTCAGTAAAATATTATACTGCTGTCATATGAAAAGCTGAAAGTACCAGTGAAGTGTATTGATTTTTAAAAGTGAAAATTAAGTCTCAAGGGAGTCTGGCTAGCTCAGAGGGTTGTGTAATGCACTGAGAAGCTGACAGACATTTTTGTCTCCAGAAGAGAATGTAGCATGGCTGTAGAATGCTGCTCACTCTTGGCAAATTCTCAGGGAGTACAAGTCTTGATCTGTAGAGTTTTCTGGTCATTCTTCACAAAGGGAACAGACATTGAAAGTCATTGCAATTCTGGGCTAAACACCTTCAGCTCTTGATACTTAAATCTTCATTTTGTTTGTTTTAGAGGGTGTTCTGTTGCTGAAAAATCTCTCTTTAAGAGCCTTGATAGAGATGGATAGCAATTTAAGAACTTCATAAAGGAAAATATGTTTTCATCACTGAGAGGATTGATTTATGATTTTTGAGCTAGAAAACTTATTTCAAATTCAATGATTGCTTCTATTCCTTAGTGTGTTTAAGCAATATCAACAGAGCTCAGAAAAACTGCAGGAATGATCCTCAAAGTGTCTTTGTAAATACCATCTTTTTCTACTCTGAATACTGCAGAAGCTTCTCAGAACAACTTTTTAATTAAAACAATGTGCTATTAAAACAATGTGCTACTCACCACAGAACTGAAGTGGCCTCCTCTTTGCCTTCTAAATAGGAATTATGATTTCAGCTCCTTCATCACCACTTCTACTAAGCAAGAATCAAAAGCAATCAAGTCTGAAGGACCATAGGAATCTCAGATTAATACAATCAGCCTGACAGTAGGGAGACTTCATCTTTTTTTTTGGTATAAAAATAGCAAATAATAATGCCAAGTAGGTCCTTTTAATTTAATTTTATTTTTTAAAAAATTGTATTGCCACTTTCTTCACACCATTAAATGCTTTGGAAAAAAGAATACCATAGCTGCAGCTGTTATGGTTAAACTTTAGATGAATGTACTTGTCAGAATATAAATGAAATCCTATATCACTTTGCTCATTTTGTTTTGTTTTCCCCATCCTAAATGAAATTACAGAGAATTAAATTTTTGAAGCATGACCATTGCACAGAGAATTATTCAGCTAAGAGCTGGCCACCTGCAAGAGGTTCTCTCCTCCCTCCCCTTAAGCTTGTTATTTATTGTCTCTGTTACTAATTAGGTTTCCTGACTTAAACTTAGTTTGCAGATGATGGATTTTAAAGAATATTGTCAGGGACAGGACATCAAGGTCAATATTTGAAATTGGCAGAGAAGTAACCTTCAGAGGGCTCATGCTCTGTGATAGCCCAGGACAGGGAGAGGCTCTGAGCTGAGGGGACAGCCATGTCACAGGCTTTTGTTTTTTGAGGTTTTGGGGGAGGTTTCTGGGGTGTTTGGTTATTTTTTTTTCATCCTTAAATCGCAGTATGCAGCAAATAGCACTTCTGGTAGTGACACCACAGTTATGAAAGTTAAAATCCTTACTCATTAAAAGCAGCACCTGGTGTGTGAAGGGCTTCCCTAGGCATCTGGGAAAGGCTTCCAGGGTGGAAAAACAATCTAAAGGTAAACTGACTAGGAGCACAAGGGAGAGGAAAGCACTATAAGCATTTTAGATAAACACTGACTGCTTTATTGCTGACCAAGAATTTAGAAAGGAGCTTTGCAGAGCTGAACAGTCATAATTGGATCCATGGTTAATTCTGCAGCAGTGAGGTGCAGTAGCAGCTAATCTTTCATATGTACAAAATGGAAAATTCCACTTCAGTCCAGTTCTGGTGTTAGATCTACTTTAAATAGCTATTTTCTCCTCCATTAGACCTAATGAGTCCATTACACTCTCTTGCAATGTGAGGCACTGCTTGGAGCAAATAGGGTGATTGGAGTAGGGTCCTCCACTGGTTTCATGGTTCAGGGCACCCTCTCAGCAGCAGAGTTTCACCATCTGGCCTGTGGGGGGCTAGAAATCATAAGAGGAGTATTCTCCAAGAATGAGCCCAGGGTGAAAGAGCAAAAATTATTTTAGACTATGTCTACTTTTGATGGAGTCTCTCTTTCTGAGAGATCTGAGCTGTTTGTTCACAAGACTGGACAGTTTCCTTCCCTGACTGATGTGGTGGTGCCAGAACTTTTCTTTGATTTCTACAGTACTTTTTCTTTTGACATGACAAACTTAGAATCTAACTTGTGATCAGCCCAGAACTGCTCAGGCACTTGGACTAGACAATCATTGTAGGTCCCTTACAATAGGAATAATGTATTCTATGGTATTGGATTTTATTCTATTTTATTCTGCTCTGTTCTAGATCCAGGGCTGGGAATCTGTGATCATTGTTGCTGGAAGCTCTTTTTTTTCAACATCAGCTGCCATACAAAGACACACAAACTCTTGGCTGGATCCTCAAAGGCTTCTTTAAGACTTCTTCCTATGAAATGCAGGAAACTGGGGCTAGAGACTTGAGAATCTTTCCTAAGAAATCATAAGTTGTAATAGTTATGACTCATTCATATACAAAGATATAGCCAGGATGACAATCTGAAACAAACTTGGAATCACCATTCAGCTGGTTAACAGAATATTCCTGTAAATCAGGCAGTAGTGGCAGAACAACCTAGGTATTTCAGTGGGTTTTTGCTCCATATTTGCTTGTGATATCTTGGTATTTATCTATGCAAAGTCTCTATTTTTCACACTGCAATTAAGTGGAGGGAATAACTCATTTCAATCAATCTTACATTAGCAATAATTCAGCTCTCCCCAGCAGGTTGATTAGGTACCTTGGCTAAGACAGCTGTGGGATCTGCTGTGACAGGAGAGAGTGACTGCAGAAATGCTGCTGTCCATGGAGGTGGTTCATTTGGGAAATGTCAGCAGTGGGTGAGATGGAAAAGATGTGTTTGAGAGCTTAGAAGCTAATGATGGGATATGTTCTTGCTACAAGAGAAAGCAGAGGACTTGGAGTAATTGTTGCTGTTTTTATTCCAAGTCACTGCTCTTTATTGGATTAGCCAAGCTAAAATACCCTCTAAATTAATGCTCAGGAACAAAACATCTGTAATAAAAGAAATAATATTTACATAATTAGATTTGTTTGTCCTCAAATTATCTGATCTCCTTTGCCGTCACAGAGAGTCATATTTCAAAATTTGCACACTTTGATATTACATTAAATTCCAGCATATACAGCTTTAAGTTGTCACTGAAGTACTGAAGCAACCATTTTATGCTTTTGTTAGGCAAATTAAATAAGAGACTTGTATAGATCCACTCTGTAATATACAAATAGGGAAAAAAAAAAATTCATCTGTGGTATTCATTGAGATACAGTGATTACATTGACTCTAGTAATGTCAGCAGCCAAATGACCTTCATGGGAATACCCTGGGATAGGACATGGAGAAGAGAGGTCTGACTTCCACCTTCTTGGTCCCAGACTAGTGCCAGTCTTAGACAAATCATCTATATCTCATTTCCTTTGTGATAATTCAAGGGAGGTAAGACTGACCTCCCTCAGAGCAATTTTATGAAAATGAGGTTTTTATTTGTAAAGCCCTCTGATACCTGTCAAAGGAACTTGCCCATCCCCTTGTCTCTGTGTAGAGATATGTGCACAAAAGGTGGTTCAAAAGGAATTTGAAAGGCCCAAGAGGTGGAGATCTGGGTCTATGGAGTCTCAATGGGTCAGTGCAGGAAATTCCCTAAGGACCACAAAGCCAAACCAAACATTTGTTTGGCAGTTTTTAGAAGATACCAGTACTTCCAGAGAGGATGTTACCCAGTCAACAGATAAACTTTTTTTGGATGTGATACCTGACTTTGAGGGCATATCAAATTAAATGAAAAGGTAGATTAGCTCACGTATCACATGGGGCAGAAGGAATTTAATTTATTGAACCTTTACAGATTGCATCACATTTTAAAATTTAGCAGTGAACTTATAGTCCAGATTGAATCCGACTGTGCTTCATGCCAAAAAGACTGATTATAGCCCAAGAAGGGCAATTTGATATGTTTTCATAACAAAATTTTGTTAGTGTTAATAGGCAGCCAAATGCCAAACAGAAGATTAATTGAAGCAACAGTCAGGGAAGAGCAGAAGTTTGGCTGGGAAGTCCTTAATGAGAAAAATACAAATTGTGCATCACTGTCAGTGACCCATAAACATTTCTGGGATGAAATATTTCTTCCTGTTATGAAGAAAAGAGATATTCTTAAATTTAAGCAAAGGGGAAAATTGGGAAAGAAAGGTCTTAGTATTAAAAGGCAGAAGGAGGAAGCACGGCTGACTGTGGGAATAGTTTGCATTTTCTCTAGAGAGATGGTTTTTAGTTTTCTGAATATCTGATGCATTCAGTGTTTTGTATTACTGAAGTCCTGGATTTTGAGCTACCAGTGGTCATTCATGACCTGGTGCATGTCTGATCCCTTCAGGGTAATTTTTATGCCTGAATTAGCTCCTTGGTATATGTAGGACACCTGCCTGTGATGCAGGAGGGGAACATTAAGTTGCTGCTTCTGCACAAGTGATTTGTAGCCCATCTTTCATCTGAGGGGCAGTGTGTGCAGTCCTTCCCATGGGGCAGGATTTGCTGATTGGGAAAATTCTGCCAAAAATCCAAACTTCTTCACTCCTTCAAAGGATTGAGATGCTGTTACCAACCACCCCAAAAGACCAAAAAGATGGAATTTTGCAAATACCAGACCAAAAAGTACTGGAATGGTCTGCTCAGAGAGGTGGTGGAGTCACCATCCCTGGATGTGTTCAATAAAAGATTAGATGTGACACTCGGTGCCATGGCTTAGTTGAAGTGTTAGGGCACGGGTTGAACTTGATGATCTTGAAGGTCTCTTCCAGCCTAGTGATTCTGGGTGATTCTGTGAAAATCCAGAGCTATTGCTCAGCAGTCATCAGCAGTGAGAACAGCTTTGGCTTGGCCAATGGAGTGGGTTCAAAGTAGGAGGGATGGCAGAATCCAACCCATAAAGGCAATCCAGACTGCCCTTTTTCTCCAGATATGTAAGAAAATTGGAGTTTTTGGAGAAAAATATATTGCTGCTTAGAAGAATAGACATTTTAATTTCCTTACTTTTGATGAGGTATTTTAGTTAAAGGTTAAGGTTTATATAAAATTTGGAAGAATTTTATATAAGCCTGCAGAAAATATTTTCTCCTGAGATCCAATTTCTTCTCAATTTTTCTCAGCAGAACAACTTCAGGCCTTGCATGGCAGAGGAGTAACACCTATTAAGCTTCAGTGCCAGGAGGGGATTAACTTAGCAAAGATGTCACAGGGTGCCTTGCTTGCAGGCATGTGTTTGGAGTAACAATTCAGAGGCAATCAGTTGAAGTCCCAAACAGGTCACTTCTTGATCAATGAAAAAACACACTCAGAAAATTAAATTGCTAAAAGTCAAGCTTGGTCATTCATCTTCTATAGAGCATGACGGAGAAGGAAGAGCAATAGAAAACAAACTCTCTGGCTTCTGAAGGCCCTCTCCCTGCTTGAGATGGTTTTAAAAGCAAAACCAGTGAGAGACTCCAAGTAAGCAATACAATTTAATAGGAAAAAAGAGAAAAACAAAATACATGCAATAGTACAAAAGAAAAACCACTGACAGAATACAACCTGACATGCTGCTAGGTAGGGTGGTGGTAGCAGTCTAGATGAAGTGGTCTTGTTGAAGCAGTGATCCTGTAGGAATCCTGGCAGTGATCCTGATAACTCTCGTCCTCTGGAAACCAGTGGGTAAAGGCAGCTTTGGTGTTCCAAATCTCAGTTTTTGTCTAGGTAGGAAATGTTTGCCTCCTCCCCTGGGTGGAGCATCTCCCAGTGGGATGATGTAATTTTATCAGTCATACAGTGGGACTCAATGGCCCATTAGCAGAAGATATCTTCCTGGAGGAAGGGTGGGTCATGGGAAAGATAAAGAACATTGCCCATCTGGTTTTAACAGATGGCCCATTAGCAGAGGATATCTCCACAGAGACAAGAATCTGCCCCACCTGGTTTCAGCAGATGGTGATAGAATACATACCTTTGGGCAAATCTTTACATCATAACCTAGGACACTGCTCTGCACCAGATTTCCTGCTAAGTGTCCTCTGCCAGCTCTTTCAGCTGTGTGAGCCTGTTTTGGAGCAATTTAGTCACCTGTCCCAGAAACAGTGGTGGAGATCCTGTGAACTTCACCTGGGGAAGCTCTGGGCTGGATGCAAGCACTTTCCTCTCCTGACCCTGACAGAGAGGCTTAAGGGACCCTAGGTAATGCACCCACTCTTCCTGCCATGACTAGAAGAACTTCCTAGCTTTTAATCCCAGAAACTGCTGTGGGGGAGGAAATGAGCAGAAATGTACTGAACAGGCAGCAAAGCCTTTTGAGGTCTGGCATGGTGATGGTCTCAGGGCTGGACACAGTGGCACCCACTGCTGGCCTGCCTGCTCCTCAGCTTCCCCTCCCTCCTTCTGGGATGAGGGTGTGGATTCTGGTGCTCACTGCTTGCCTGCTTGCTGCTGTGAGTGTGGTGTGGAGCAGCCACCCTGAAGGAAGCTGCTTGTTTCCTTAGTGTCACATAATATAGTCAGTGTCCATCAGCTTTGGTGGCGGCTGTGTGGGATGGAGGAGAGGCATGATGGATGTGCTCTTCAGTTATATGAATATTTATATAAAATATAGATGCATGAATGAGTTACTGCAAGGGAATGGAGTTGGGGCATATAAGGTCTTACAAGTGTGCAGGTATTTGTACTCTGGCATGAAAGTGGGGGTGTCACTTTCAGAGATGATTCACTCAATGCCAGCTGAGGTACCTCTGTACACTGCTGCACTCAGCACAGACATGTCTTCACTCTCTGACTTAATGCTTTTCAACACTCAGGGCCCCTGGGAGCCCATGGAGTACTTTTTGGGAAGCTGTGAAAGCTGATGAAAACAAGCAAGCTTGTATAAACCTACAGCAATCCTTGTGTTTGATGTTTCCAGAGGAGGCTTTCTGCAAACAGGACTGACTGGTGTCCCAAAGGACACCTCCTTTGGGTTGTCTGTTGGATATCTGCTGGGGGCCTGGCTTTGTTTGCTGTGTCCATGTCTTACAAGAAGAACATGACAGGATGGGGATTTACACAACAGTAAATATCTCCCTGCTTAAAAAAAAAAAACAACCTAAAAATTTCAGAAGGAAAGTTATTTTGGATTGAAACTAATTGTTAAGGGAGGAATAAAATAAGTTGTTTACAAAGTGTGGGTCATTGGTTCACAAGATAAGAGAAAATAGAATTTATGTAATAGGTCATATGGGTCACACTGTTCAAATTTCAGATTGTGACTGTTTAGAGGAAACTTTTATCAGCAAACTTTGCAGAAGGATATCCAGATATTGGGGTTTGTTTGGATAAGAAATAATGAGAAATCTTCTTGCATGAAGAATTAAAGATCCTAAATGAAGAAACAATGTCAAGTCAGAACATCAGCTGCTCAACTAATTAGCTTAATGGATTTGGCTCTCTCTAGAGAAGTGGTTCTGCATCATTTTTCCTTGTGGTCTCTTGCTTGTTTGTCTTGCTGTTGTTTGGTTCTTTTTAATTCCCCATTTGAGCAATGTTGATTTTAATCAAATTTTTCTGATTCTGTGTTGTCTCAATACCTCAAAACTTCTGTAGAATATTTTCATATGTAACAAAAAACCCAAGTTGACAGGAGACCATAAGACAGTTTTAGTTTTATGCCCATTTGGGTAGTGGAAGCCTAAGAGGCTTTGCCAGTTTTGCCGGATATAATCAGTTTCCCTTTTCTTTGCTCTGAAACTGATAAATATAGCAAAATTGGTTTTCACATCTTCGGGGTAGATAATTTTCTGATTGAAATGCTTCTCTGAGGCATGTTCTTTTTTGTTTTATGGACTTTCTCCCCAAGCTAGAAAGAAAAATAGAAACCTTCCTGTCCTATCTGGTTTGGACAAGCAAATCAAGAAGGGGTGCAGATGTTTAGAGTGGTGACAAGAAAATGCCAGCATATATGTTCTCTTTATCTTTAGGAAAGTTAGGAAAAGATAAACAGCCTTTGAACTGGATCATCCATTGAAAAATAAATGTATTTCTTCCAAAAGGAAAATTGCCAAGGAAAAAAGCAGCAAGAAGAGGCAGTAATTTCCACCACAGACACTGACTGAATAAGGAGAGTAGTCAGGTGATGTCAGGAGAGCAAAACAAGAATCAAGAAGTGAAACACAGCAGGGCAGATCAGAAGAGGAGGGCAGTACATCTAGTACTGCAGTGTGGAGATCCCCTGTTTACAGAGCATTAATCAGGCAGTGATTGATTTTTAGGGAAGGGCTGGGTACTGTGGATAAAGGAGCATTACTGTAATAATGCAGATAAACTGGCGCCCTGGAACCTGTCTGGAGAAGTGTTCTGTGTTTGCCTAAATAATGGAGATAAGGTAATGAAAAGCCCTGGGATGCTGGAACCATCCTTGGGCTGCAGGCAGAGGGCACAGGGCTGTGCAGGAGCAGCCACAGCCACACGGGCTGGGAGAGGGAATGGGGCAGATCCTGGCTCCAAACAGGACCACTTCTTTCCTGACAGTCTGGTGAAAGGAGGAAGAACTATCCTTGCTTTCAATAAAACTGAAGATCCTTTGCTCCAGTGAGAGGTGACCTTTTACAAGGTGAAGATCTCAGCTCATTTCTATGAATGGAGCAGATTTATGGCAGTTGCTCTATTTAGAATGAAGTAGCACAATTCTATGGGAGAGAGATATTGAAGCATGAGGTATTAGTGGGGCAACACTGCAGTATTTCTGTTCTTTGCTGACAATCAAAAATTGATAAGTTACCTATGACACTGTTCTTTCTTTCATTTCCTTGGGGCTTTTTTGTGAAGAAATAAATGGTATAAACCATGTTAGTGCATATATATAGAGTATATATCTATCCATAAAACACGTAAAGTGGAAAAAAAGCCACTCATGATAACAGAATCAACCAGTAAAAAATCAAAATATTGAACAAAAGAGAATAGGGAAATGAAAACAGAACAATATTTTGAAGTGTGGTTTCAGTTCTGTTGCCTCAATCGTTTGAACTTAGTGACTGGAAATGGAATCAGACAAATGACTTTTTGCCAAGTTTATCCCTTCCTACAAAACTCTCTGCCTTTAAACATAAGGTACATGTTCCCATGGGGAGCTAAGGGGCTCTGTCTGAGCAGTCACATTTGCCTTCAGGGAGGTGGTTGCTGCAAATGGAAATAATTAGTGCCCTGGGGAACTAGAAAAAAAATTCTTCTGACTCCAGCAAATGCTGTTTGTGGGCCCTGCATTGATGTGTCCAAAACAGGTCTCAGTTTACCCCAACTTTGAGATTGTATTCACTGGTGCTGCCTAGGAGAGAGAACAGTTGTGCTCTGTGGCACCTGAGGCTAATACAAAGTCAGCAAGAGATGGTTTTTCTGTCACATCTTTCACCCAATGTCCAGGGAGAAACTAAGGCTTTGGTGTCCCACAGATTTCACAGGATATCTAATGCTGGGTCCCTCCCTTTGTCCAAAGCCTTAAAAGTGAAAGGTAAATCCAGAAAGCCTTTGTGCTTAAAGCAAATAAATAAACAAACAAAATGAAGTCCTCTATGATATGACATCCATGTAGGCAATGAGCAGAGAAGAAACAGAGAAGAATGGATGCTGTGTCTGCAGAAAATTATCTGGGTACCTGCAGTCCATGGGAGCCCAGCATGGCCCACAGGCTCTTGGGCCACTAGGGAAGGACAGAGGAACACACCTCTACAGCCTCACACAGGTACCCTCAGCCTGCCAGCTGTCAAGGGGAGAACTCCTGTCACCATCCCTAATTCCATACACTCAGTTTCCACACAGCTGGCAACATCTCCTGAGGCACTGCTGGCTTGTGGTGCTGGTACTGTCCATTGGGGTGCTCTCACATTTATTACAGCAGAGAGAGGTTTAAAGTTTGGTCTGAAACTGTGGCTCCTAGCTAAATTCAATCTTTTTGTTGAGTTATTTTGAATGACAGAGAGGAAGAACCAGGAAAAAAAATAACACTGTCCTTTACCAGGTTAATTTCAGATTTCAAAGACCCAGCATGTTTCCTTTATTCTATCAGTAAAACTGATTCCCTGAAAGTTGTACCAAGAATGCACAGGCTGGCCTTGTGCTTACCACTCAACATCAATCCAGAGTGGAAGACATGACCTGCACCATGGGCTTCATCAAAACAGGACAACTTTTCCCTCCAGTGCTTTTCCAGAGCTGTGACCTTCTCTAAGGATGGCTCCATGCAGCACAAGGGTCTGTGAGGCTGAGCCAGAGTAGTAAGGTGGAGAATGGGATGGGATGCTCATTTCTCAGCTCTGTTGAGTCAAATATTCAAATAAAAAAAATATAAGCATCCGCTGAGAAAATCACATTTAATTAGAAGGGAATAAAATGAAAGTGCAGAATAAAAAGGAGAGCAGAGCTGTTGCAGAAAGGAAGTTGAAGTAATCCATCCGAGAATTCTCTGAATTATTATTATTAACAACACTGAGCACTCATGTAGCATTTTTTGGGTCAAGTTCATTGCTGTAAATCGTCACAACAAATGTGGAATATAGGTTGTTCTTCAGCATCCAAATGTCGTGTCTAATGTATATTAGCTTAGTTATCATTATCATATGATAAGGGGGTCAATTCTGCCTTTGTTATTGAAGGATTTTCCCCTCTCTCCTTCAAATAATAATCTCACCACCTGTGCATCCAGTGTAGTTTTAAAATATGTTCCTTTATGCAAAAGTATATTTTAGACAACTATGTTATACTTTGGTTTCAACAAATATTATGTTCCCTACTCCAAGCCCCAGAGCTCTCTGTGAAAGAGCACTCACTCTCTTCAGTCTGGAAAGCCTGGATATGAACCCACAAGCAGCCAAGGTATTACAGCAGCCAGTCCATGGGAAACCAGGCACTCAAACAAGCACACTTAGTGCACAGCCCTTTAAAACCCATGAAACACACAGCTCTGCCTCCCCTCCCCAGTTTTTCAGCTGGCAGCTTCAGCAGATCCTTAATCATTAGCAGCCACTATCATCTGCTGGGCACTGCACTTTCTGCAACACCTTTGATAGTTAAATTCCCCTCTCTGGTATCAAGGGTTTGCAGCCTCAGCTGGTGATCTGTTTCATTCACACACATTATTTACAGTCCACTGTCTTAATTCAGTTACAGTTGAAAATGAATACAGGTCAAAGCAAGATTTTACATAATGACTGTTTTCCAGACACACTCTGAAGACTGATGCATAATCTGACAAAGTATCCTGAAGCAGATCTCACCTTGTATAGACAAGTTATTTGTGTAAGCAGAAGACCAGCTAACAGGTTGGAAAAACAAATGTGAAACAGCTATTAAAAAAAAAAAAACACCAGTTCATGCTATAAATAGTATCAACAAGAACATTCCTGGAATAAAGGCATATTCTCCTGGTGTAAATGTGCTTGAGAATTTGAAATGTTTGGGAAAAGGTGAGTTAATATCTAGTTTATTTTAGATTTTTTTTTAAATTTTACTTTTTTATTTCTGCTGATTAAATGCAAGTCAAGGCAGAAAATCCCTGAAAACACAAAAGCAAGCAGAGTGCTGATTGTTTTTAAGCTGTCTAAGCTGATGGAGTGTCATGTTGTTTTCAGCTGCTTGGTTCCCTTGGAGAAAGGGCACGTCTGTGCAGGGCTGGATTCAGGTGACACTGACAGGCTGCAGCCATCACAAGGGTTGAGCTGGCTTTTTGGGCAGCTCTGGTCATTTCTGTTGACAGCTGTGAGCAGCCAGGTTGGGCAGAGGGCAGCCCTGGGGCCAGCCAGCTCCAAGGGTGCTTGTGCTCTGAGCTCTCTCCCCTCTATGCAAACCTGCTCAAAACAGGAGGAAAAACAGATTTGAAGGGGGTGTCCTACAGCTGCTGCACTAACCTAAAAAAGAAAAAGGATTGTAGGCAGAAAGGCTTCATGCTGTAATATATTTGCAACCTGTATTTCTATGTTCACTTCAACAACAAAGTCCTGGCCTTGCCAGCAAGCTGGGCTGGGACCTTGGGCTCCTCTCCCATGTGTTCCCCAGAACCCCTGAGGTCCCAGGCTGGGCTTGTGTCTCCAGAGAGGCTCCCGAGAGCAGCCCTGAGCCCACAGCTGCTGGGAAAGCCTGTGCTCTGAGTGCTGGGCTGGCCCCTGCAGTGGCTGCCTCAGACTGTGCAAGGGACCTCAAAGAACTGCCTGCCCAAGAATTATTATTTTCAGAATAACATTCATCTAGGCAGGATGGACTAAATTTCATCTATGTGCACACACACACACACACACACACACACACACACACACACAAGGTGTTTTCATCAAGTTTCCTAAATTGTATACTTCCCAAATTTGTATAAACACAATTTGTTTTGGATTAATTAGTCAACTGTGTTTTCCAGAATAAAGTTGCATTTTCTTTGCAAGTTTTTATGACTATGCCCAATTTTGGGTGGACTGTTTGTACTCTGATTATTGATCATAGTCACCTAATTTTACATTATTTTCCACTAAGATGGGTATCTGACATGACTGGATTGGGATACCACCTGCCCTGCCAAACTGCCTGAGTGCAGCAGCATCTGCCCCCTCAGCATCAGTAAATTCAGACTCTGAGCCTTGTCCTGTGTTATAGCAGCTGTCCTTGTGTGACCAAAGAGAATGAGGTTGTTCAGCCCCTCCAGGCACAGGTACTTATTTCAGGGTTGCCATCTGGAGTTGCTATCTTTCTCCATGGAAAACAAGGTTCTGGAGACTTCAGATACATTAAACACTACATTTTTTAGTCTGGTTAAAATTAGATGAGAGGAATCCTGCCTCAGGTGCTTAGGCTTCTAAGCCACAGGTGTAGAAAATAAACCTCTTCTCCCCTGTAACAAATGACAGAGCACTATTATTGATATTCCTCAAGGTACTGACAGCAGAAGTGGAACCAATTCAGATCACGTGGTGCTGCACAGAGAATTTGTCACCATGTTTAGACACCAGCCAGCACAGTAGAAATACCAAATGGGAATTCTTTATAAGACTCATCTTTTTAAGTCTAAACTCTTTAGACTTGCTAAGAGAGTGTTGAATTTAGAGCATTTTTCAAAT
The DNA here is from genome assembly GCF_903797595.1 of Erithacus rubecula. NCBI lineage: Eukaryota > Metazoa > Chordata > Aves > Passeriformes > Muscicapidae > Erithacus > Erithacus rubecula. Next base: position 45,855,670 of record NC_136688.1, read on the forward strand.
TTATGATAGATTAGTTTCCTAGTGTTTGTACACTAAATAGCATTTTAGAAAAGACTTTCCTTTTTCTTCTCAGAAATGATAAATTTTAATTGTAAAATTGCTTGGCTCCATCTGGTATCTTATCAACACAATTCCAACACAACATTACAATTGCAAAAATAAACTTCTGGTGCTTTACCCCATGCCTATTGCTATGGAGTAGTTCTACTGCTTTTAGTAGGGCTGTTAAAGGTAGCATGTGGGCTTGTGGACACCACAGTCTGATGCTTGAGCTAAGGAAGTACTTGCTAAATTTTCCTTTTTTTTAATTTTTCCTTCCTGTACAATCTCCTTTAATACAGCTTTGGGTCAGAAAGACCATTACCTGAAACCAATGAGTCTCTTAAATGCTGAAAACTGAGTTGGGAGACCTCAATTAATATTTTAGGTGAGGAGGCATGAGAAACAACAAAAAACTCCAAATACCCAAGGAACTAGACATTCTCAACAAAAAAGTCAGAAGTTACTGCTAGGTTTTGTTTCAACATTTTCTTCCCCCAGTATCATTCTTGGAATGGGACTGTTCTGCAACTCCTGGACAAATGCAAAGGTCAGCTTAAAGCAGAGTGTTAGCATGGAAAATTTCAGCACAAACTTTTCACACCTTCATAGGTTATAAACACACTGAACGCTGAGTCTTCATATAGAATGACTCAAGGAAAATTACTACTGTATCTGGCATCCACATGTACTGCATGTACTTTTTGGGCTTTTACCATCCAAACTTGGTCTTGCATAATTATTAAAATGGAGATGGACTAGGTGTGATACATTCCTGGGAAGTTTGACAGGTGAGTTTTCTGCTCCAGAGATTTTCTGAGGGGCCATTGCAAGAACACCAGAGGCACACAGCCTGCCAGAAGATTTTACTTGATGATTCCTGATGCTTTCATCACCTGCCTCTAAAAGTTACCAAAGGAATGACTTTGAGCAGCTCAGATCTGTGTCTGTCAAAGCTGTCTTGTCTGCCAGCCAGATGGTCAATAGGTGAGGGTGACCTGCTGCTTCTAGGGCAGTTTCCTGGGGACAAGACAAATAGCATTTCTTCCCTGGGTCTAGAGGTCACAAGGGACAATGCATTCAAAGTAAGCAAGGCTCTGAGACATCCTTGTCTGAAATTCCACCTGAAATTCTTGTGCTATTGTTATTATTATACCCAGAGTTTAACAGCACTAAGCTATTGCCCAAGCAGCCAATATCTCCATTTGTGGGCTCAGAGCCATGCACCTCGTGGTTATCCTGTGGGGCTTTGGCTGCTGTGGCCAGGGCAGGCAGGGTGAGCAGGGTTGTGATGCTGCGCAAGGGACTGTGCAATGCCTTGCTGTGCATGAAATGAGGGGCTTCCTGCTCCCCAGCCCCTCCCTGCCCCTTCTGAGTGGGCCATGGGTCCAGACAGGACTTTCTTCTGCAGTTGAGTGCCAGGACCTTGGCACAGGGTGATGGTTTCAGCCAGCTTAGTGTGGCTCAGAGCAGGGGCACCTGGCTTCCATAAGCAGCTGCTTATGAGAGTGCTCCCATTTTGCTCCTGAACGCCTGCCTGCCTTTCAGCTACCTCTGAAGAGGTGAGCAGATGGGTATCAGGTGCATTTATGGTCCAATCCCTTGTTAAAAGGAACACCCAGGCTTTGAAATATTGTTTGAAGCAAATGGCTGCAAATAAGGCGTGAAGCCCACAGCCAGGCCATGCCCCTCACTCTGCCCTTTGTCCCTCTCTCACCCTCGTGGTACCCCCTGCACAGACCCCTCCTCTCCCTCCCTTTATTTTTTTAATTTTCCAGTAGGCATATCAATTAGGTGGGAGCTTTTCCTTTCAAACACTGGGATTTTCCCTCGGCCTGCTAAGGCTGTCAGGTCTCGTTTGCTGCTGAGCAGTTCATGCCTTGGTGCTGGACAATGCATGAATGTTTAAATTGCCTGAAATGTCTAATTGAATTATCCTCAAATTACAAATCAAAATAGGGGAGGCTGTCTCTGGCTCACAGGCTCATTCACTGGGATGTGTCTGCCATGCTGCTGCTTTTCTTTATATTTTCTTTTCTGCTTCCGACTAGGCCTGTGTTAAATGAAACTTAAACACTGAAAGCATTTCTGTTTGCATGTGCAGGGGGAAATGGTGGCAAACGTAAAGGGAAATTTATTCACCTTCAGCTCTGAGTTCTTTTTGTGCTGCACAAAAATGAATTCATGAAATTTATATCAATGCATAGGAAAGGAAAACAGCCAGCTGCTATTTACAAAGAAACTTCCTTTCTCTTTCAGCCACAGTGATATCATATAAAATACTTTCAGGCAGCTATATATAAATACCATTTGACTATTTTTTTTGGTGAGAAATCATATATTAAGGAAACTAACTGCCATGAAAAGGATTCGATATATCTAGCCATGATAAAGTCAGCTTTCTAAAGCCTTGCCATAATACAACAAGGGAGAAATTTAAACCCGTAGGATTTTCTTTTCAAGTTGTTAGGGGAGGCAGAGCTGGTCCCATGCATCGTGTCTGCCCCAGCACTCTGGAGGCTGAGCAGGACTCCAGTCAGTACAGCAATGTTTCTTTCATGGATGTAGTTTTTTTATAGGATTTGATAACATATGATACAGGGAGTTTAACTACATAAATCCAACCTATATCGTTTTGTTTCTGAACCTTAACTTGTCCAATGACTGCCTGAAACAAGGGCTCAGAGTGGGTGCTGGTGCTGCAGAGTGTCCAGCACTTGCACATCCCTCCTCTCCCCAGAAAATACCCCTTGTGGGACTGCACACTCCATCAGGACACTGGTGCCTCCCCCTGTGGCTCCCAGGACATCCCACATGCTCTGTGCTTGCTGCTCAGGCTCACAGCCCTGCCTGGCCCTCACACCACACGGGCTGGGCTGGCAGGACACTCAGTCTGATCAGGAGAATTGCCAGTCCCCGTGCACGTATCAAACTGGGCCATGGTGCGAGACAGAAGCAGCAGGACAAGTTTAAATGTTGCAGTGAGTGCTTTTGTTTTAACTAAAACCAAAAGTAAAACAAGTTCAGAACATGCCAGCTATATTGGTATTAATATTCTCAGTATTTTTTCTGAATAGTAAAAAACTTAGTTTAAGGCCACTTTCAAGGGCAACTTTGCTGTAAACTTATAATCAGACAACTGTTTCTGTGCTATAAATACAATTGAATACATTGCAATTATCAAAGAACCTTAAGGAAATGGCTTAAATAAAATGTTTATTAATGGAAGATCAGCTCTGAAGGGATATTTTTAAATAAACATATATTAGTATTAAAAATGTTAACACTTCAGTAATTGAAGACTAATACATACTATAACGCCAGTTGGCTTTTTGGGTTTTTTTTAAACATTTGATTGCTTTGTGCACCAAGATTATACCTGCATGAATCAAGCATGCCCAAATAAAAGCATCTTTCAGAAATGCAGAAAGCTCTGATTTAGAACTAATTTTACTGAGCATCTCTTACAAATATGCAGGCCTTGACAACACGTGCCCAGATGAAACCAGTAAAAAGCACCTCATAATTTTATATTACCCAAATCACAGAATAAGCATCTCTCTCATTACAATTTCTTGCTCCCTCTCCAAATGATATCAAACCCCAGTAATCTAATTTCTCTCTGGCTATCATAACACCAGTTCCCAGTGATGAGATGGTGAAGGATGAGCACATCAGGTAACATCAGGCTCTTCAGCAAGGTTTTCAGCTATACTCATGACATTACCCTGATGTCAGTTTTGGAGCTCTTTTACTGTGCTCTGGTCTAACCAGATTTGCACCCATTGCTTGTGACCACCTCATCATAGCTAAAACAAGACAAGAGTTCAGCCAAACAGCAGTGAATTTGGGGCTGATAGTGCTAGTAGGACTTGAGGCACCACATCACGGTGTGCCTTGCTCTCCAGAGTGGCATCTTCCTTCCTCTGCAGACTGGAGGTAAGCATGTTGATCCAACAGTTTTGATGCCTGAAGCAGGGATCAATGACTTCCAGAGGCATGTTCTTTACGGTCACATAGAGATCTTAATGTGGAAGTTTTCTTCTGCAAAACCTGTCTAATATTTAAACCTGATGGTTTAGTCTATGGCTTAATGGTTATTGCTGTAACTCATTAAACTGTCCCCCAACCACTTTGCATCATAGAATCATAGAATTGTTTAGGTTGGAAAAGGCCTCTAGGATTATCAAATTCCACCACTTATCCAGCACCATAACATTCACCACTAAACCATGTCCTCATGTGTCCCATCTAGATGTCTTTTAATAGGTCCAGGGGTTAATGGCGAACCTTATCTTTTGCACCAAAATAAGTAAAGATATGTAGTATTATGTGAAAGATGAAGAAATCACTCTAAAACTAGACCTTGAAACTTCCAGCCCCTCAGCATAAGATAAAGGGTTTCATGAGCTGTTTGGGTTAGCTCCAATAGAAGTTCAGATGGCCATAGCTTAAGGCCGTGGGAAAACCCTGTGGTGATTAAAAAATCACCCCCAGAACGCTCCAGTTCTAGTATGTTGACAATTGCCAGAAAGTTCTCATCTTCCCTTGTTATCATTGGTTCCTTTTTGCTGCAATAATTTTAGTATTCCTAATTGCCTTCCCTTATTGGACCTCCTCCCTAAACTCTGCCCTAATTCCTCCCCTCCTCCAAGTTTATAAATACCCCTGCCATGCCTAACACCTGCTTTTGTCCATTTGCCCTCGTGCATGGATCAAGTCTTCCTGTACCATCTTTCCTGGTTCACTCAGTACAAACTGTTTGGCTTGCTGTATGTTGTTTCCTAGTATTAAAGATTTTTAGCTCCTGAACAATCAGGTCAGATTTTCTTTCTGCATAAAATCACTGAGTTCAGTAGAGTCTCCAGCTCTAATAGCTGGGCCAGGAGGGTCAGAGGCTACTGAGCTTTGGAGGGCTGCAGGAATGCATGAGTGTAATCCCTTTGTTTATGCAGCACCAGCAGTGTACCTGTCTGGGACAAGAACTGCAGGGTCAGGTGAGACAGAGCCAGCACCTGTCCAGACACTCGCACACGCAGCAGCCACGAGCTTCTCCAAAACCACAACAGAAAGTGCTCAAGCAAGTCTGGGACATTTGGGTAATAAGAGAAGTGCCTGAAGAGGCACTGCAGCCATTCTCCCATTCAGTGCTCTCAGCTACATAACCAACAGGACACAGCAAAGTTTTTACAAGTACATTTTTATTTAAAATAAAAATCAATTATGGTGCCTTTTTAAAATAGGGTACTGCACAATCTGTATATGCAACACAGTTTTTGGTACAGAACATACTTATTGAGCAATATCCTTAAATACTAAATATACATTAATGGCTTGTTTGAGAAACATGACAACATTAATTCTGATATTTTTTTCTCTTTAGTCATTTAACCACCGATACAGATTTCCTAAAACAATATTCGTTTTCATCTGTACATGTGGTACACAGTCAAGAAGGCAGATCTTAGAATATTTACATTCATGCATTGATTTAAACACACTATTTTGCAGTTTAAAATAATATATTTTTGTTTGTACAGGTGCAGGGAGTATTGTAAATACATATCTACCACAGGCCTGATTCTCCATTGCTTGGCAGCATCTATGGTCATGACCTGGTTGGAGCAGGGTGCCCACACTTTCCCTACGTGCTGTGACCACATGGCATGCAAGACTGGACAATTAGGTCTCTGTATAGATATATATCAATGTATCTATATTTTATACTTCATAGAACTTTCCCCTTTCTTTCCATGTCTGTTTTTGCAGCATCTGTCCAAGGCAGAAATGCTTCCCTGGGCACACTGCTGTGTCAGGTGAGGGACAGGAAGGGCAGCAGGGCTGGGGCTGCAGCTCTGCCTTCCTGTCTTGTGAGGAACAAGCAGACTCCACACTTTGCAGCTCAGGCCCTTAAGGTGCATTCCCTGCTAGTGGTGATCCTTGAGAAGAGGTTTGGAGCTGCTGCTCTCCCTCAGACTGAGGGCAGCAGTTTGCTGAGTTTGTCTGGTGGTGGTCAGAGCACAGCAAGAAGAGCCACCTTCACATCTGCCATGTGAGGATCTGGCTGTTTTGTGAATGGAGCTAGGCAGGTCCTTTCTACCCCTGATATTTTAGTGGCTAAAAAGGAACTCAAAATGCTTGTAAAGCTGCATTTTGGGTTGCCAGTTCCCCAGATCCAGCATCACTGCTTAGTGAAGTGCTTATGTATCTGACCTATTCCTTTCCCTTTGTATTTAATTATAGTACAATAAGGAAGCACAGAAACCTCTCTTATATAAGCTTTGCAAGTGGTCTGTAGAGTATTAAACACAACCTTATACCCCATCAGCAAGCCCCAAAAATCACTCCTCAGTGATATCCCCTGTCTAGCCTCCCTTTTCTGATGAGTTACACCTCGTTCCAATATACTTTTCCAAGCTCATTTCTCAAGATCACTTTGGTGCAATGTAGTCAATTGTACCTGGGCAGGAATCTAAAGGCAAAACCACCCCTCCCTGCCATGCTGAGATGTGAGGGCTGAGGGTAAAGGGTCTGGGCAAGCAGAAGAGCAGCTCTCAGCCTGCCTGCTGCTGCTTTTCTGTGGTCAATGCTTTATAAAAGCACGTGATGAATGTCTGCTCGAGAACTAGAATGGCAATTATGTGCCTGATGCATTTATCAGCATGTTGCATATAAGGATAGTGTATATCCACCTAGCAAATAAGCTACAAGCTATATTTCTCTCAAAATACTGCCACAGAGCTGGTACCTACTTTTATCTTGATTATACTGATGGGTAAACTGAGGCACAGAGAGGCAAATTTACTTGCTAGTAAACAATGGATCAGTGGTAGAGTTGGAAATAGATCCTAGGTGGCATGTGATGTGTCTTGGAATGCCTGCCTCTTCACTCTCCATGAAGTTTTTAAAGTTAATGTTCTTCTGAAGAGTCCTCATGGGGACTGGGCAGGGTTTGCTTGTGGGTTGTGTCATGTACCAGGGTCTTCTCTAGAGAGGACATTTTACCACTGATATTACTGAAAATTAGACAATGTTTGGTGAGCATCTCTTTTTACTCTTTTTTGCAAAAACCAGACGTATTTTGATGGACATAATGACCTACAAATCCTGTTTGTGATTTTGACCTTACAGAACATGCCTTTAAAGCTGTATAAGGAAACAAATAAAATCAACAACCTTTAGGAGAAAGTGCTAATCCTGAGCCTGTATTATGCTAACCTTGTCTGCATTCATACTTTATACTTTCAGATAAACATGCAACCAGTCTCAAACTATGCCACATTTCCACATTTAGGCTGAAACAACTGGAGTAAAAAAGAAAGGCAAACATAGATAACTACATCAAAATAAATGTTATAGCTTAAAAATACTCTAGAAATATACTTGCAATATTTTTATTATAGTATTTAGGGGCTAAGTGCTTTAGGCAATCAACATTTCGGATACTAGACTCAAATCATAAATGGTGTAATTTTAATCCCACTTTGGATCTAAAAACATATCACTGTCTTGCACAAGCACACAACATGAATGTGGCTGGGAATGATCATACTCCTGGACAAAGGGCTACTTGCCTCCTTTCACTTTTGTAATTGCATTCACTTCCCCAGAAAGTCTAGCTTTAAAAAATAATTTTATGCAGTTAGGCTTCTACATAATGATGACAGACTAAAAAGCTAAATTAACAATGACATAAATTTCTCAAGAGCAATATATAGCAGCATTTCATTTTATAATTGAAATAGTACTTATATTTACATACACCCTATTGTTTGATAGGTAATAGAAAACTACAGATGGGCCTGAGCTGAGACTGCTGATTTGAACATTCCAGAACTCTTTTTGGGAAGATCTGAAGAACACTGTCTTCTTCTACCACCATGCCAAACTCTGCATCTTAGGAATAGATTACCCACAGGGTGGAATGCACTCAGAATCAAGGTCTGACTTCTGCAGTTCAGGCACATCCTCATTTCAAACTGGAAGTATTGGTGTGTTGCAGTACTGAGGGACAGCACAGCTGGGGGCAGCCAGGTCCTGGGGTGAGGCTGCTTTGGGAGTCACCCACAGACATGGAGACCGAGTGCTACCAAAGTTTTATGTCCAGACAAGAAGCCAGGGTGTAAATTTATCTTTGACTGCATCATGTTCAGCACAGAGGTAAATGGAGACGTACATGTGGAGATGTGACACAAAGGAAAGTTTTCAGGAGGTAGGGAAAGACCAGCATGTCAACTAGTCTCATCACCTTTATCCTAAGGGCTACTTACAGAGTCTGACCTGAGATCCTACATGAAATGAATTTGGGTAGATTCAGCTTTGCTTTACATAGTCTGCAGTCCATGTCATGAAAAGGATACTGAACTGGATGCTGAACTTGGCACCACTGTCAGTCAGCTCAGGAGAGGCAGAGACCAAGGTAATGTGGGCACAACCAGCTAGCAGACCCTCAAAAGTGGTCCCACAAGCCAGACTTGCTATGTCCTCAGTGCATCAGTTCAGGAGACTCAACACTTTCAGGGAACAACACTAGCTAGTGAATGAAGAGAATTCCAAAAGGCTGCTAGTCCTTTCAACACAATCCTGCCCAAACACTCACACCAAGATGTAAACAGGATCTTTCCTATAGGGGTTTCCCTGCGGAATCAGTGTGGCGCAAACACAGAGAAACATGGAATTTCAAAAGGGAACATTTTTAAAGATAAAATAAAAGAACGGTGCAAAAAAAGGAGGCTGATTATGAAATAATAGTGTTTAAAGCACATCTTAATAACATCTTTCAATTGCAATGCTAACTGCTAAAATCTTACATTTTGATTTCTTCTGCCTGAAAAGCCTTCAGCCATGAAAAATGCATAGTCACCAGACCACAGATAAATTTCCTGGGATAAGTCACAAGTTCAGGCCAATTTTGGTTGATTGCTTAACAGAAACCTCTGTTCCCTTTTTAATAACAAAATAGTAAGAATTAAAAGGACGAAGAATCAGTGTATGAATCCGCACAGGCTGGAGAAGCACACAGGTGACACCTCTCACCGTTTAGAGGGAAGTGTCATCCCATTTAGAGGGAGACACCTCCCTCTGACCCATCTGTGATAAACTACTGCCACTCTGGCAGATCACCCTCTCCTCAAAAGATCCTACTTCAGAAGCTTTTTGTGGACACTCAATTCAAACTTAAAAGTAGGGGAAGAGAGGGAGAAGAAGCGGAAGGCATCGCAACATCGCTTTCATGGGATGCAGCATGCAGTGCTAATGCCTTTGCGAGGCCTTTTCTCTGGGCAGCCCAGGTGGGTGAGTCTATCCTTCCTTGAAGTAGTAGCAAGCCTGGAGAGCAGCCTGTTTTTCTCTTCTGGGTCACTGAAATGAAGTCCTTGGCCACACAGCTCCCTTTGTTGCCTCATTTCACCCACCTTGCATACTCCGTGTGTGTGCTTTAAAGTTTGCCACCTCCTGCGCCCCGGGGCTCTGGGGATTACACAACCGCATTGTTATCAACGGTTTTGTTGTTTTGGGAGGAGGTCATTGCATATTCCGACCGACTGGTTCCGTTCTCTTCTTTCCTCATTGGTTTCCTTGGGTGATCCCAGGGTCGGTGATGTACGGCAGGTAGGGAGAGAACAAAGAACAAGATCAACATCTTCTTTGTCAATACAGATCATCAAAAGCAAGGACATGTAAAGTACATGATAACACTGAACTTCTCCTGTCTATTTCCCCTTTTCTGAACAGAGGCCAAAGCAGCAGCTAATTTTGTCAAGCATCATAGTCCACCTGGAATGTAACAGGTGTGATCCTGAGGTGTCATGATGTGCTATTGGTGTCCCCATGCTGTCTGTTAGTGTTTACAGGTGTACATGTTGCACGAGATGAAGGCTGCTGGAAGGAATGTCCCCCACTGCCACCTTCATCTCTGGAGCATAGGCTGAGATGCTGGGCCGGGTGCTGGGTTGGGCTCTGCCTTGGGGAGGCCATGACCTTTTTTCTCAAAGTATCATATAATTCCAACTGGGATAATGACCAGTCATGTCCACCAACTCCCTCAGCAGTCATCAGGACACCACTGTGTTCAGTCATCAGGTGTGGACTCATGTGACCAGTGCAGACTTGTGGTGACTACCCCAGACAATGCCCACAGCCAGAGGAGAAAAACTTTTAAAACATGGTTCAAAACAGCTGAAAGTGGATACCCAAAATGTGTCAGATGCTTTGTGCCCAAGGCATTTGTGTTTCCCTGCACTGTCTCTGCTAGCCCAGATACAGGTGTCTGTGTACTAGGTGTCTGAGTTAGTGACTGAAACATGGTGCCTGCTGTGACCTACCAGACTTCCAGCACCATCACCTTCTTGTTTTGTTTAGTGACCACTCAGACTATTTGGTAACACAGCCCAGGATCATGTGTTAATTGTGAGACAATTCAATAAATTCTCAACAAGTGCAGAAAACTATCAAGCATCTGTATATCACAGAGCCAAATCATTTATTTAGGATTTTATAGTTACTCTGAAAAGGGAGACCTGAGCCTAAGTCCTGTAACAGACCATGTTCCATTTTGTAACTTCCCCCTACAACTTCCCTTCTCAAAAGTGGCTTAACTTTAAACTTTAAACATAGTAGGAGGAAAAGAGCTTTTTTAATCTGTTTTCCACACAGATATTTCAGATGAGTGTCGTGAGTTTATGGTGTTGCTGAGGGCAAAAAGAGGACCAGATACATGTATTGCAACAGATAATCTATGCTATTTTCTTGTCAATGTTTAACAAAACAAACAGCAATTGATAAAAAATGGTTAATTATATTTAATTTCAACAAAGTATTAATGAAAGATTTATGGAGAGTAGGAAAGGAAGGTAGGAAAATTTGTGTGCTTTTAATCTCAAAGAAAATACTTCCGATTGTGATATTTTGTGTCTCTCTACCTGGTAAAAGTTAAAGCTTGTTAATATTAGTCACGATTTCAGCTATTAGAGAATGGAAATGGAAGGGGAGACTAGGAGTTAAGGAGACTAAGGGGTTTGATGAACTGCTTTTCAGTGCTCAACATGCAGTGCCTGTCTGCATCTGACACGGGGTCGTGTGGGTCTTTCTGACACGGAAAGCACACATCCACCTCACCACATCCCTGACAGGAAGCATGGAGAATCTGATGGCAGTGCTTATTGTTTTTTCAGGGCAGGAAAAATGCTGTGCCTGTCTAAACATCTCTGCTGATTTCAAAAATTATTTCAGTTTTCTTTTCTCCCAGTTCCAAACCTATCAATAGTTAAAAATGAAGATATTTTGGCCACTTTTACTTGCTGTTTTTCCTCCTATTTACCCTTTCTTTCTTTGGTCTCTTAAGTTTCTGCACCTCTCCAGTTACATTTTCTTCCCTGTCTAGAATTCCTCTTTTTTCTATATGACAAAAAATGTCTTCCTCTCATTTTTATTTACATTTTTATGTTTTCTAATAGTGATTTTAAGATGCACTGCTTCAGTTGTCTCAAAATTTGCACTTTCCCCTCCCCAGGCTGGTGTCCCAGCACAGCCCTGGGTGGATTGGAGGCTCTCCTCTGATGGAGAGATCTCTGCAGACCCTGCTAGACAGGTTGGCAGGGATATCACACCACTGGCACTTGCATGCAGTGGAAGACTATTTTTTCAGAGCCTGCAAATAGGGGAATGGAGATCTTATCAAGGTTCTGCTTCTGCCTTATCAATTGCTCAGGGTTAGTGCTAGCAAAACAGAGCAGTTATTTTCTTGAGTCTCAATGAAAAGACTATTGTCAGATGCAAAAGTTCAGGCTTGGAGACTGCTCTGTTTGACTCCTCTCTATTTGTTTTTAAATGCACAACAGGCAGGGATTTGGGGTCAGACTTGCTCCAGTTATACCATTTAAATCACAGGCTTGGTACACCACTATGTACTTGCCACTGTGATTAAATTAGCCCATGTACTTAAATATAAAAGGTCATTTTTGCTGGTTGTGATTTTTCAAGTGCCCTCTTGCATTAGGGCACTGGCTCTCTGTGTGTCACTAGCTTTGTGCCACTAACTCTTTTTACTCTGATTTTTGTTGCCTGTGGAGATCCAAGTGTGCAGATTTTCTTCTTGCACACCAAGGGGAACCCTTTTGTCCTACTTTCTGCCTAATAAGCCAAATTGTGCATGATTTTCCAAAGTGTAATACTCCACTTTCAGATGATAAGTTATGGACACACATTAATGCACTTCCATTCCAGGGTTGCTCTTCACTGGTTAAAGGGATGTTTCAATTAGTGAGACAATGAGTAGGGAACTATCCATATCTGTGACATACTCACTTGGTGGCAGATGAAACAGGCTTTTCACTAATAAGTGGTTTGCATTGTTTTACAGTGTGATTTGCTATACATTGTTTAGCAAACAAATTGGGTCTTCATGCCAAACATCTGTGAATGAAAGTCTGGCCATGCAACTCTGTACAGCTTAGCACACGCCTGAAATGATGCCTCAGAGTCCATAATGACCTCTCCACCATGCATGCATTAACTTGTGCGAGTCCTAAAATCAAGAAAGCATCAAACAGATGTTTAATAGTGTATTTCACATGTCAAGCTAAAATTTCACATGAGATTCTGATCACATTATATATCTTATTTTTCAAAGAATACCATATTGGCTCCTCATATTGGCTTGTATCAATCCTCTGCAGAGTCCTGGGTAAAGATCAATGTACTGATGCACATTTAAACACAATTTTTATGGTTTATGTTTATAAATTTTTTTTAATGGAAACATAGCTTTGGCCCTTTATCATGTCTAGTCACAAAATGTAGTCGGCATATTTGACAAAATCCTCCTTGCCAGCTTTGGCTGCTGTGTAAATTTGGTGTAGACCTACTGTTTGTAAGGCAATATTGTGCCAAAGAACTAGGAGAGTGCTTCACCTTGTGTCCCATTTGTACACACTTCAGAAAATCTCTGTCTGTGACTACTCTGGCAAAATAAAGTAAAACCAGAACAGACTATTCATTTATCCGTGACTTTATCATGCCTCATTATAGACTTAATAAAGCTTTGAGAAGAGTAAGATCGCTTTGACATGGGAACAGAAGTTTTGTCCAAAAAGATGTTTAAAACTCCCAATGCAATCCACATCTCATACACATCCAGGTGCTTCATGCTTGAAAGGAATGAGAGTTTAGAATAAAACCTGATTTCATAAGACAGCCTGAGTGTTACAAGCTTGTTTCTCGTAACTACCTCCACAGCATTGTCTCTGATGAGTGCCAGTGCATCAAATCCAGCATCTGGGAAGGCTGGGTTCCAAGGAAATCCAATCAAGCTAGGAAGGTGTGACCTTGAGCTGGCAGCAGAGACATGACAGGATCTCAAATTCACCTCTTTCTGGGGTTCCCACACCTGACTCAGCACTGCCAGGAGACACCTGTCTCCACCTGGGGGTTTGCTGTCCTGGATTATTCTCTGGGGAAATACATATCCTATTTCTTCCCAAACAGGAATAGAGGGTCATTCTTCTTTTCAGGTATAGTTAGAGGACAAAACACTGTTTTTTTGGTATGCATTGTTGGGGGGGATGACCAGTACTCAGAAGTCCAAAGTGCTTTGAACTTCTTTGCTGAGCAGTGGTACAAAATTGTAAATTGTAAAAGCCAACTGCAAAATTCTCTCTTTATATACATGAAAGATTGCACTGTATGAGTGTCAGTATCAATTGACAGAGATTTTACCAAAGGTGAAAGCTATGAGGCAATTGTGAGTACAATTGTGCACTTTGCACAATTGTATCTGTGCCAATGCACAGGGTCCCTATGCCAAAATTCCCTTTGTGTTTTCAGTTCCTCTAGGAAGGTGCTCTTACTAGCATGTAAAGAGATTTTCTGTCTCCTCCTGAACAATGTTCTCTGGGCAGCTCCATTTGGCAGCCCCACTTCTGTGCTGGGTTGAGTGTGTGCCTACTGACCCCTGGGGCAAAGTCAAAGGCTGAAGGAGAAGGCAAACCAGAGAGTTGTTTCACTTATTATATGTGCAGTGATCTCAAAGCTCTTCTCCATAATGATATTGCATTAGCTATCAACACACAAAAGATAATGATTTTCAATAAAATTGAGTCTCATACAACACACCCATTTGCATCACAGGATTGGTCTATCCTCAGGGGACATACCCAGAAACACCCACAGAAATATCCAAGCTACCTATATACCAGTAGAGATCAAGCTGCAGAGGCATCTTTCTGGGTTACAAAAAGTTGTCTAAGAATCAGATATCTCTGTAGTGTACTTTCACTCAGCTTCATCTCCAGGGTTAGGATGCCAGCAGTACCTGTGGCAGCTCTGCTGAGAGCCCTAGGCTAGACTTCACTGCTGGAAGCCCAGACAAGATGATGTGTGGGCTGCAGTCACACTTCAAATGCATCCTTATTTAGCAGATAGGAATGGAAGAATAAATTTTGTCCTGTTATTCAATTACTAGACCATCAGTCTACATAATCTGAATGTTTATAAGAACGTAAAGAACATGAATGGAGGCTGTTTACATCTCAAAACTGGGAGTGCTCATCAAACAACTGCTTGATTCATGCTGGCCATCAGTCATCAGGGGTGAATGATTTTCCATGAGAGAACTGGTGGGACAAGAGAAGTTGCTTTCTAAGAGGGGTTTGTGAAGAAGATTCCTGCTAGGGGAGCTCAGTGCTTTGACAACAGCTGCTTTCAGGGACAAAGCCATTACATCTGTGTGTAGCCACACACAACCAGCCTTGCTGGCCAGCCTGGTGCTATGGCTCAGACCTACAGGGCTCGTATTGGAGGAGGACACCTCTCTGGTGAAAAGCTTCAGAATCATGGAAGGAGTCACATTCTGACTTCCACCTTTCACTGTCTCATAGAGACAAGAAAAAATCAGACTGGATATATTTTATTTGACAAGTAAAGATGGAAGTCAAAGAAGAAACCCTAATGATGAAAATTCTCTGGAACCTTAGTTTTTCTCTATTAAATTAGCTAATGGCCATATGTGGACCATCTATCTGTCCAGAAAACAGGCAGTACACTATTCATTACTCGTAGGAAGAGGTTACTGGCTCTACTACCTCCCACATACAAAGCAAATGTTTTACAGTTATAATAAAAGGCAGCTCCATCTGGACAACTTTTAGCAACACACTTACTACTGCTCAGTGTTTGTCAGCCAAGACTTTTACATGTATTTCCCATATTTCCATCTCCACTCAGGTAAGTTAGATAGTCCAGCATCTAAAAGACCAACAAACTGTCTTGTCCCAGTGTTTATTACTTTTTATCACAACATATATATATATTTTTTACTTACTCTTCTAAACTAGAAAGTGTCACAAGTACCTTGGACAATATTACCTGCAGCATTTGAAAGGACTATGTATATTGAGTTATTTTCAATTTTAGACATTTGATGGAATTCTCCTTCCTCAAGTTGCATTGCCCTCTTGCTCCTCATGAAAACAAACAAAAAGTCTTCTGTGAATTAGAAAAGGCCATTCTTTCTCTAGAGACCTTTGAGTACTTCAGTCCTAGCCAAACTGAACCCGTGGTCAGATGATAAATAATATTTACAAGTGCAAGTAATCATACAATTTTTACCATCTTCAGACCTTTTCTGTCTGTCTTGTGTGGAGAGGGAGAGAAGATCTGTGCAAGTGCTCTGCATAGTGCCAGGATGATTATGCAAAAGGAGAAAGTCTCTTTCACAGCTCTGGAAATCATGTTGCAGGATAGCTTGACATAACTCCAAGATACCAATTGCCAAGGAGAACTTCTTCTTTTCTGACTGTTCACGTGAGTGTTTCAAAGCCTGGGACCAAACTCAGCTCTGCCTCACAGCCAATTTTAGCTGACCACTTTCTGGAGGATATGTAAGCAAGTCCTGCTGGCATGTGGGCAGTTTCTGTTTTGGGATGGTTCACACTCAAATTCCTCTCTCTGTGCATGGACTGAGCCTTTGCTGAGTGTTTCTCTCATGGAAAAAACAATCCATACTGCTTGGCAGCCATTAATCAGCACTCAAGAGGTTCCCTGAGCTGCAGAGCGTGGGGGACAGGTCCCTTTCTGCAGAAGTGCACCTCTCTCAGCCTGCTGAAGTTACTCTGGCTATGTCTAAAGGGAGGATTTGGGCTGTTCAGATTGCAAGTAATTACAGTAGACTGCTGAGCCACATGTGAAATTTAAGAAGTGGAATTTAGTCTCCATTTATTTTCAGCAGTGCAAAGTCAGAGTAATTCCACAGACTTTGTTGGATTTGAGGAGGATTTCTTCTGATGTTACACAGGAAGAAGATCTATCCCTGGGAGACAAAGGTGATAGATGCAATCCCATTTCCTACTAAGTCTTCAATTAAGCTAACTTCAGAATTAAGCTCCTACACGAAACCAATCTTAATGAAGAGAAGCATAATTAATGAAGAGAACCTTTATTATTAGGATACTGGACAATTAACTGACATAATTGATAAAAGTACTTTCAGTGACCCCTCACATAATAACCCACTCTTTGCATTCTCTCTAATGATCTTTAAAGGGTTTTATTGACTGCAGGGATATTACAGTTGATATTATCTGTCATGTGTTCACAGTGTAGAATATACTGTCAATATGTTTTGATTATAAAAGGAGAAAAATGAATGAGGCTAATGTAAAAAAAAAAGCAAAACAAACTCATAATGCCAGCTTTTCAGACTGGCAAAAAGCTACTAAACAAGAAAAAATAAATTTAAAATTAATTAAAAAAATACATTAAATGCATGAAATGAAGGCACTTTGAACAAAGCCAAAATATGTCTGGAGGATGGCCATGACCATGGCCATGCCTGGCAGAGGACTGTGCACTGGCAGTGCCCTTTGGGGATGAGCTGGGCACACTCCTGCTCCTCAAAGGTCTGTCCTGTTGCAGAGCAGTGCAGGCAGCAAAGGTACAGCCATGAGCTCAGCTCATGGTGCACCTTGCTCTGCTCACATTGCAGAAACAGCCTGGCACTGGAATACATATGCTCCACCCAGAAAAATGGGATTATTCTCTGTTAGTTCTTTAAAATTCTCTACACCTTCTGGACAGATTGAACAACTATTCAATGCTTGCTATCTTCAAAGTGCTTAACAAACATTAGCTAGGAAAACTGGAGAAACATTAGAAAGAGAAGGTGTTCTTACAAAGAGATGTCCATATTGGAAGGGAAGGTGGAGGAGGAAAGGGGAACAGGAATTCCCTACCATGTCTGCAAAATGAATGGCTATTAATGCCTGTACTCTGGGTCAGGGTGGGCATCAGTACTAGAAACATGTGGGGTTGAAATAATAAGGAACAGAGAAGAGCAAGGGCTGCTCTTCCCTGTTCTCTTGCTCTCTCTCAAGGACAGTATGCCCCTCATCAGCCAAGTGACTGTAGAGGCATTTTATGCAATGGACATTTCCATCCACCAAATTATGGTACTTTGTGTCCAGATATTTTGCTGAATGCAGATAGCTACCTTGCCATTTAATCACTGTTGAATATAGGCAACAACTTCAATGATAGACTTGATCCATACAAAAGGACGAAGCTACTGCAATTTCACAGAACCATTTAAATGTAATTTCTCAACATTATTTAAATGGTATGATTAATTTCTGTGCAGATGAATAAAAATTCTTTGCAGATTTACTATTACAGAAATGTCTTTGAAAGAAGAGTGTCTGCAACACAAATAAATGCAAGGAGCTGAGAAGAAAATTAAAACTCGTAAAATTAACTGACCTTTGCAGCTATCTAGATCACTTTGCATTTGAAGCAATCTGTCTCTGCCTTCAACCAGACTGAGACCACTGATTTTTATTCAGCTGCTTCTGGCTTTCGTCACTCAGAATGAAGAGTCTGCTCTTTGCAAGATAAATGCAAACACAATGTCCATGGACTGCACAGGGTGGTCCCAGCTTTCCCATGCTCCAGGTGTGCAGTGGGGCAAGTCCATGAAGAGGCAGAGAAACCAGCAAGTCCTGCTCACCTTGATGTCTATGCAAAGATTTGGTTTTGTGCAGACAATTACAATTTAGACAATTGTAACTGGGGACAATTACTGAGGAAGAGTTTGAGTTTAGCCAGTCTCTACACTGGCTTCTCAGTGTTCAGAGCAAGTGAAAGGAAGAAACTACAGTTCCAGCTGTTTGGGAGTATTAACATTTTTTCATAAGGTTTAATGCCTCAAAAAGCAGACGTCAAAGGCAGCACAATTTCTCCACGTGGGTCCTCTTTTCATGGCCTCTTTCAAGGTCTGGAATGAGGAATGACACTATTTTCCCACTCCCACCTCGCACACAGCTGGGATCAGACCCTTGACATTACCTGTTTGCACACACATAACCCTGTGTCAGTGCCCCACTCCATCACCTGGCACCAGCCTGGGGAATGGATCCTGGGATGCTCACCCCCACTGATGCTGGCTGACATGGCTAACCAGCCAACAGCTCTCCAAGATGGGCAAACCAGCCCCATTCTCCAGCCCAGCCACACCGAGGGGGTGGCCATGTGCTGGTGGAGGGGGCTCTGGGGTGAGAGCAAGGCAAGGCTGCTGTGCAGGGGGCCCACCCCACAGACAGCGGCTCGTCCCTTGCCCAGGGTGCCCAGGCTGACCTGCCGCAGCCCCTCCTCCATGGCAGAGCAGGGAGCTGAGCTCTGCTTCACAACCCCGCAGCACAGGCTGAGCACAGGATGAGAACAGGCTGAGCACAGGATGAGAACAGGCTGAGCACGGGCTGAGCACAGGCTGAGCACGGGCTGAGCACAGGCTGAGAACAGGATGAGCACAGGCTGAGCACAGGATGAGTACAGGATGAGAACAGGCTGAGCACAGGATGAGAACAGGCTGAGCACAGGCTGAGCACAGGATGAGCACGGGCTGAGCACAGGATGAGCACAGGCTGAGCACAGGATGAGCACAGGATGAGCACAGGCTGATCACAGGCTGAGCACGGGCTGAGCACAGGATGAGCACAGGATGAGCACGGGCTGAGCACGGGCTGATCACAGGCTGAGCACGGGCTGAGCACGGGCTGAGCACAGGATGAGCACGGGCTGAGCACGGGCTGAGCACGGGCTGAGCACAGGATGAGCACAGGATGAGAACAGGATGAGAACAGGCTGAGCACGGGCTGAGCACCGGCTGAGCACAGGATGAGCACAGGCTGAGCACAGGCTGAGCACAGGATGAGCACAGGATGAGAACAGGCTGAGAACAGGCTGAGCACGGGCTGAGCACCGGCTGAGCACGGGCTGAGCACCGGCTGAGCACAGGATGAGCACAGGCTGAGCACAGGCTGAGCACAGGATGAGCACAGGATGAGAACAGGATGAGAACAGGCTGAGCACGGGCTGAGCACCGGCTGAGCACAGGATGAGCACAGGCTGAGCACAGGCTGAGCACAGGATGAGCACAGGATGAGCACAGGCTGAGCACAGGATGAGCACAGGATGAGCACAGGCTGAGCACAGGCTGAGCACGGGCTGAGCACAGGCTGAGCACAGGCTGAGCACAGGATGAGCACCGGCTGAGCACAGGATGAGCACGGGCTGAGCACAGGATGATCACAGGCTGAGCACAGGATGAGCACAGGATGAGCACAGGCTGAGCACAGGCTGAGCACGGGCTGAGCACAGGCTGAGCACAGGATGAGCACGGGCTGAGCACAGGATGAGAACAGGATGAGCACAGGTCTCGCGAGGAGGGAGGGCACGCAGCAGAGACCAGACTGTGCTGCCCTCACTGTGCAGCAGAGGCACACAGGACCAGGGGCTCAGGTGTGGCTGAGAGATCTGCACCCCATGAGTGTCACAGAGGGGCAGGGGGGACCCTGCCTGTGCCTTCTCCCTCTGGACAATGCAGCTGTGGGCAGCAAACACCAGAACAAGCTGGGGGGGTGTGAGGTGTGATCTGCCTCCAGCTGGGACCCTCAAAACCAGCTTAGCTCACCCGGAGCTGCAGTTGTTCAGCCAGAGGAGAAATCAGGCTTTACTGCTTTTACTCAAAATGCACTGCAAATCCTTTGTGGAAAGCATAAAGGGCAATAAGGCCATCAAGGAGGTTTCCATGAGATTCTTTTTTTTGCAGAGGGAATTCCTGGGTGGTAAGGAGCTGGAGTATGGATCTACATCCCCAACCAATTAGCACAGGAACAATTTTCTCTGAGTGATAAAACCATTGACCCAGGGTCTGCAGGCTGCTGCTGCCACTGGATTCTTGCAGGTCCCAAGCTCAGTCCTAAGCTCAGACACTCCAGATAATCAAGATAGAAAGTTTTTCCCAATGTCTCTGCACACTGTGTTGGGTATGCCTCAGCCACTGCTGTGGCTTTTCACCCACAGGGTCAGCCACAAGCACCCTCACATCAGCCTGTGAAAAGTATGACTGCCTAAAAAATTAAATGAATGCCTAAGAAAATTTTATTTCTTTGTCTTTAGGAAAAAAATGTAATAAAAACATCATGGTGAACCTGGCATCTCTCCCATATGTTTCAAAGCTCTAGTATTAACTTGTATCTTCTATTTGTGTTGGGGTAAATCAGAAATGCTGTAATCAATATAATTACAGAGAGCAAATTCATGAGCATTATATACAAGTGTGTAAAATCCACCCATGGCTATCAGAGTTGCATTGAGGCAGTGATTCCCAACAATTCCTGTCAGTATGGGTAGACTCCTGCCCATTTGATGTGGCACCCTCATCTGCAGTGGAAAACAGAAAAATGGCAACTTTGTTTCTGGTCACACTGAAAAATTAATTCATCACAGGACAGACCATAATTCTCTACAGATTTCTGTTGGCACCTTTGTCAATATATCACAAATTAGGAGTGAACAAGTGCAAAATGATCCATAAGAGAGTATTCTGTGAAACAGCTGGGCCACTTGTTTTAGGCTAGAGACTAAAGCCTCATGGAGGCTTTCAGTGTTCCTGGCTATGAGGAACAGTGGGCATTTATGACCACAAACTTCCCCCCTAGCAGAATTTATGAGTTTGCCTAAGTTAGAGGAGACAGAGAAATCCTGCTCTACAACAGTTACAAAAAGATGTAGTACTTATAAAAATCTCAGACTGACAGCACTGGAGAGCAGATCCTGCTGCTTTTCTGACCAACACACTCTGCAAAGACAACAGCAAAACAAATTGTTCTGCACAGCAGGGCCCATGTGGCTTGGCTGAGCCATCTCTCCCAGTAAAAGGCTATTTTATCCACTTCACTCATCAGCCCTTGAACTGAGCCTAACAAGTGGTTGCAATACTTTTACTATTCTACTTAAAAAAATGACGCCAACCTTTCTTCACCTTTATACATCAAAAAAACATTGGGCAGCACACACGATTAGTTCCCTGTCCAGAATCCCCACTGATGCCACTGAATCAGCAGAATAAATACAGGAGAGCTCTGGTATCTCCACTGGCCTTGGGTCAAGCTGTAAAGCTCTTCATCAGCTTGTCTCATAAACACTACCCTCAACATTGTTGCTCAACCAGCATCCAAACTTCAATACTGTTTGGTGGAAGAACTGATTGTCCTGGTATTAGCACTCAGTTTTCATCAAGCAGGGCTACATTCAGTTTAGTAAACAGTAATAAATTTGAAAGAACACAAGAAAGCCAATAAAAACTCCCTATCCATGGAGATATTCAAAACCCAGCAGGACACAGACATAAACAAGCTGCTCTAGCTGACTCTGTTAGGGCAAAAGTTTGGGTTAGATGCTTTCAAGCTGTCCCTGCCAACCTCAGTCATTCCTGATTCTACAAACTCATTTTTTGTTGATTAAAAAATGGGATGTGTTGTAGAAAGATTGGTTGTTCAGGGTATTTAAATTGTCTTTAGTAGATCATCTGCAGCCTCATTCCAAGGATGGGAGTCAATTCACCTCTGGGAGATGATCAGGCATAGAGGGTAAGCAACACATGGGGATGTTGGGCTTCTGGGCACTATCCACAAACCTGGATAGCAGTGTTCAGTGGTAGATACTAATCCTGTTGTTGATAAACATCAACATTCAGACAGTGGAATCAGGCCACAATGCAAAGATCTTTTCCCTACTTTTCCAAAATATTAAAGTCTGCCTTTATCTCAGCTGCCCTCAGTAACATTCCCAGGGTCTTTCTATGAAGACTCTATTCCCTTTTGAATGGCACTTCTTAGGGATTGATCCCTTTTGCAGAGCTGAACTGACATGAATGAATTGAATCAAAGGCACAAAAATCTGCCCCCACAGACCTTCTTTTTCCCTTTGGTGTCTCCCACTCAAACAGTATTTCTAAACCTATCTTTCCCACCAATTGTCTCACTCCATCTTCCGAGTAATTACTGTCTTTCCCTTCACCTGCTTGGAATTAAGGCACCATTTCAGTACAAACTCCTCTAATGTGTCAGGAAGAATAGGAGAGATTAACAATTTCAATTCACCTTGACCATCTGTCATCAGTCATGCTGAGAATTGCTCTTCAAAGCAATCAAGTACATTTAGGATTCTGTCTTCTCTGCTCAGGCTAAACAGCACTGTTTTGCTGCAATTAATACTGATTTTAGACTAGATCATTCTTGGCCTCAGTGGCTCATAGGAGATGACCGTGTAGAGGACTACACAGTTCTTGCTCTTTGTGGGACAGAGTGGTACAAAATTGGCTGGGGAAAAAGTGCAGGGCTATGGCCTTTTTAGTGGGACATAAATCCCTGCCCCATGGGAAACCCTGACCAGAGCCCCCACTGCCAGTTCATGGCCTCCTTAAGAAAGGTTCTGTGTCTTCCTCTTGCAAGTACCTTGTTAAACAAAGCCAAATTTCAGAACCTTTCTCCCACTTCTGAAACTAGACTTTGCAGCATACAGGGGTCATAAATCATACACGAATGCTAAGCACCCTAAAAATACCTGAGCAATGAATTTTGAGACAGTTTAAATATGACCTGTCATTTTATTTCAGTACAATATTTTCTTCCATTTAATTATTATTTGAAGGTGAACTCAGCACCTATTTAAGGAAGTGCCTATGTAGGCATTTATGGTACCTTTCTCTCAGGCTATGGGACACATATAAAACAGTGGCTTCACAAAGTGAGAACAGTGAATAAAAGGTATATCATATAAAACCTGGCTATCATCAGCCCACTTTCCCTGCTGATTTAGCAGGAGGGCTCTTTGGCAGAAAACTCTGTGGCACATCTGAGAACAGACAGATCCATCCTACTTGAAATCTAGCAGAACCAAGGAGCCACATCACCAGGCACAGCAACCTGCCCATGGGTCACCTCAGACTGTAGGGATGTCCCAGAGATACTGAGCATGCATTTTTCACATGTTTGAAAACCATCTGAAACACTCCCTGCCAGGCTGAATAGCTGGCACATCACTTGTCATAAAGAGCAGGATGCTCAGCTTTGCTTTCCCCTTCGAGGTTTGAAAGATGTCTCTGTTATCTTAATTTTATACAGGGAGCCAGGGATTTATTTTTCCCTTTTATGTAAATATCTTACTCTCCTCACAGACACTGACACACCATGAGCTGCAGAAATAGGATTACACACTGCATGTCCCACTCTCCCTGTCTCAGTTACTTATTTACCAAACAACTCTTGTTAATCCTCTTACTGTGTTACTTCCCACTTCCATCTAGTCTTAGTGTCTTACTATTATTCAGGTACTTGCAGATGTCAAAAAAAGCTTAAGAGACAGTCACCTCCAGAGCTGATTAAAATAAATTGAATTCCACTGATTTTTTTTTGAATCTGCACTGATTTACACCAGATGAAGGTTTGTAAGAGCTGCTGGCATTCATGGTGCACTTGTCCAAACCCAAAAATCACATAAAACTGAAATGATCTGTTTTTCTTCATTCTACATTAGTTTTTGAATTGTCTTTAGACCTCCTGCTTTTACTTCTTGATTACAGTCTTTTGGGGAAACAATGAGAATGGAAGGTTTTTACAGACAAAGATACGGTAAGAGAATTACTTGGAAGTTTCCTAGATATTGAAGCTGTTATTCAGCTGCTCTTTCTATGTGTTACAGAAATCACTGGTTGTGAGCTCACTTTTTTATCCATGAAATGCATGGAAAAGTCCCACTGCTTACACTGAGGCTGAGCCCCAGACTGTGATTAAGCCTGTCCTAGTAATCTACCAATGTCACTGATAGTGCTAATTGACTATCACTAATTTTTTTTCTGTTATGCTATGGAAAAGACTCTTACAAAAAAAAAAAAATCTACATTTTTTTTAGAAAAGTGGAAATACTGCTCTAACACCAAGACCATAGAAAATAGCTGCTTCTCCAAACTGAGGCTGCTTTCATGCTGCAGCACAACACAATAGCACAAGTAGTCTCCTCTGGTGCTTGATTGTGCAGCACTCATGTGCACCTGGTGTGCCAGTCATGTAGTGTCCAATGCTACACACAAAGGAAATTTAGAAGCTGCTTGAAGCACCTTTTAAGTATCACTCCATAGGTATCTTCCCAAAAGTTCAACACGTGATTATTAAAGCTGATGGATGCAACTTGGTGAAAGTTTCCTCATGGATCAGAGAGGTCAAGTCCATTCACTGGAATGGATTTCAGCATTTCTTATGACCATTTCATATTGAAAGAACCTGAGTATTTCCAGGGGAGAGGCAAGATTGGAGGCAGTAGTGCCCTTGCTTGGTTCTGGTAGTTCTTATATACAAAGAAGTGCCAATCCACTAGCTTGTATTTTATTACAAATAGCTTTAGTGACTAAAATTGGTGATACATTGAAGTTTTAGCTTTTACAAGGGAAAACAAACTACCCTAGAAGACACAGCTTATATATAGATTGAATAAAAACACAGTTGAGTTATGATACCTCGAGGTCACTACCACTCTTCCTGCTACAGAAAAGCAGACATTAGAGAGCTTGACTGGGTCTGGCCCTTTGAAACCAGTAAATGAGATTTCAACTTAAGCACAATAGGATTTTTCTTTTTACTTCAAATTTGATTTTAATGAAAGTGAAGGATTAATATAACAGATCCAGACTCAATGCAAATAAATCCCTGCCTGCACTTTCCTACTAAAGCACTTAACCCTTGTAACACCCTACAACCAGATGACTGCTGCTAGTTCACTCTTTAGCACCTCTTCAGTGGAGGTAGGAGAGAGATTTGTCAGAGATGCTGCAGTGACAGAAGCCCCAGCTCCAGGAGATGTGCAGGAAGGAGGGCCCAGGAGGAGGAGGAGAGCAGAGGAGAGCTGGTGGGGATAAGAGCATGAGAAGGAACAGGGCAGAGCATGGTTATGGAGCCCAGAGCTGGGAACACACTGGAGGAACTCTTGGCTTCAGCATCACCCAGATTAATCCCCTTACTCCTTCTTTAGTCACTTCTACCTTCCAGCAAAAAACAGAGTGAAGGTTTTCTCACATTAGCTAAAGCCAATTCAGCTCAATAATATGTGATAATACTGTGTTGAAACCAGAGATGCTTTTCTTGTGAAGTGTCTGATCTTATTTCCCAACATTTATTGATAGATATCTTTTACAGTGAATCAAGAAAACTGAACTACTGGGGAATGCTGCCAGGCCCTTCAGGGCTTTCTTTTAGCAGAACTGTTTTAGGAAGGACTCATTGATGAAAAGAAATGCTCTAGTTACCCTGTAAAATTATAATTAATACAATTTTCTTTCATAGCTGTCCATTCCACATCTGAGCAGTTTTCAGCTTAGCATTTGTCAGCAGTGTGAATGTCAAAAATGAGAAGATCTAAGAGGAATTTTCACTCTTCTCTGAGCCTAATGCCTGTTCAAGCAGCTGACTTGTAGGTTGATATTCAACCTGTTGACAAATAGTGGGTGTCTTCATCAAGTATCAGTATTATTTTGCACTGAAACAAAGCATGAAACTGTATGTGAATTCCCCAAACCTTTGCAAGGCAGCTCTAAATTTTCCTCTTTAAATTTAATTTCTGTTCTTCCCATCTATTGCTCCTGTCTACTAGCATCACAGCAGATTTGAAAAGCAATTCCTTGTGAGACACAAGTTGCCCTGGAGAGTTACTGCTCTCATACAAATATTTTTTAGCCTTCACAATTTGGCAGTAGGCAGACAAATACAAATGAGCAGCAATGGTAGAACTGCAACTACATGTGTAAGGCTTTGCACTGTGCTACCAATTCAATTAGCTGCCAATCTCAATCCTCCAAAGATAATTTTTCAAAGTGCAGTAGCTAGAGTGAAAGCTTTCCAGCTCCCCCAAAATAATAAACATTCATTTTAGCTAAATTAGAATACCAAAACCACGTAAATTTAGTAAGAACTAAAATAGAGGCTTTCTCTTCTTGCTGGAAATCTCCCTTTCTGATGCTCTTTTAAATCCTGCATAAATTTTTCAACAACAACAAAACATGTCCAATGCTCCATCATTGTGATATCCCCACTGAGGCTCAACAAAATTCTTGCACTCATGTTGCATGCACATAACACTTTTCATGAAAAGTATTTTCCTTCATTTTTCTTCTTCCCTCACTCCAAAATATTATCACTCAGAAATCACGAAGTTGTAAAAATCTGTTATTTAATCCAAGCTGAGATTCAAATGTCGCTGCAGTGTCTCATGAGACCTATGGATGGGAATCCTGCATTCTCTATTGCAGGCTGGGTCACTTGAATATACAAACAGCTCCCAGCCAAGACCCTCACAGCACAAAACAGTGACAGCACGAGCACTCAGCTGTGGGGTGTTGTCAGAGCCATACTAAAAATAATGGAGGAGAAATGAACCTTCATCCACCCGGCCTACAATTCCCACAGGTTACTTTCTCTTCTAAATCAACCCTTTGGACTTGCATTTGAAACCTTAAAATGGAAATGTTAAAGTTTTGACCTTTTCCATCAGAAATATGTCACTTTATTGAAGTGAACAAATCATTTTTGTTCATATTTTTTCTGTGTAACTGAAGTCAATGCTCCTGACTACTCAAGACCCAGGCAAGTGCAGCCATTGCAAAGACAGTGGGCTGAAAGGGCTACTACACACTGTTGTTCATAGGCTTCATAGAAGTTTTTACATTAAAAGAGTTTGAATCTTGTCTGTAGATTATCATTTTGAAGCAAGAATAAATTAGGAGTATGGTCTCCAATTAAAAACTACACATATTACCATTGACTTTGAGTTATAAGAGTTTGCATTATTTCGAAAATTAACAATGGACCTGGGCCAAGAATCTCACATCCCACAGGTAAATTTTGAATGTTACCAAAGGTAGTGCTCAAATACAAATAGTACAATGTTTCCTCCCTCTGCAGTTGGCCAAGCCAAAGCTCCCCATGTTCACCAGCAACCTGCAGTAATCTGACTTTGGGCAAGTTCTTATTAATCTGAACTATGTAGCTCTATCCTGTTTCTAGTTTTTCTCTTCCTTATGCCCATGACTGCTTTGAACTAAATCCTTTTTTACATGTGCAGGATATGGTACATGAAGTGACTTTCCAATGAAAACACACACTGGCTATGGGATGCATTTTGCCTTTTGGATGCCTTTAAACTAAACAAGATGCCATGAGACAAGCCTTGGGTCAGCCTCTGTGGGGCTGCATTGCCCTGAGCACAGCAAAAGCATCTGGAGTCTTACCTTTTTATGGCTTTGTAGCAAATGATGACAACTACAAAGAGGAACACTAGTGTGGCGCAGCATACTGCAATGATAATAACCAGGCCTGGCCACCAGGTCTCTTCAGTGGGACAAAAGGTAGACTTGGGAGCTGTAAAAAGAGAGTGGAAAAACACATTAATTCTCCCAAATCAACAGGGTATTATCAGATATGCTTCAGTCACTCAGGCAGTAGCACTGCACCAGGGTCACAGATACACGCAAAGATGTTATTTCACATTTAGGACTCATTTCTTTCTTTTCCCCAAGCAATCAATTTCTCTTATTGGTACTAAACATTTCTTGTCACAGTCCCCAGATGACCAAGTTCTCTGTGTCAGTCCTGTCTACAACCTGGTACTCAGCACAAAGGAGAAAGGCTCAGCTCTGCTACCCGTGGGAAACATCTTCCTCTGCATTTGCCATCTCCAGCTGCGTCAGATTTAATTTTAGAGAGGGATATTGTGCTGATAAGAGCACGTTTTCAAACCCCATTAGGGGAGGTTTGTTGGGAGCTGAAGCAGTGCCTACCAATCTGTAGCTAATATTACTGTAACCTTGGAGTGAGGAGGGGGGATTTATTTTTAAAGAATATGAGTTCTATTACATTTACTAATTGCTTTTAGAGTATTATAGTTGACAAGCTTATTTTCTATTACACTACCTTTGAATTCTAAGCCAAATAGTCCAGACATGTTAACATTAAGAAAAGTTAACTTGTGGAAATATAAACTATTATTCTTTCATTTATCTTTTTACATTTAGGGACAGAATTGTCTATTTAAGTACCACTCAAAACAAGAAATATTTTGTCTGTGGTGACAATATTTTCTTCAGAGCTATGCTCCTTTTCCCATGCTTTGAGGGGACACATCTCCTGAAGGATGGTAACAGCCAATGCCATAAGCAGCACCAGTGTATTGCAAAGGGAAGTGAGAGCCTTAACACAGCCTGTGCAAACACACAAATGCCATGAGAATTTTGGTCATCTTAAGTGACATTTAATAATGAATCAGTTGATGGGACTGTCTATATCTGCATTCTCAGCTAAGTAGGTGAGAGAACGAAATAGAGCAAAAGGCTCCTTTATGAGTCTCATTGTTTAATTTGATATTCTGAATGTCCAGTTAAACACATCACAAATAGCTGCACAAGCTAAAATATGTGATCAGCCCAGTATCATTTATTGTGATCTGACATCTCCTCTGTCTCCTGTGTTTGATTAGGAAAAGACATACACATACCCTTAGATTAACACTCAATAGATTAATGAATTACACAATTACTGAGAAAATTTCAGTATATATTTCAGAATCAAATTGTGCCCTTTCCCTTGAGTAAAGAAACAACAAGGCACACACTGCTGTTCCTCTCAGAGGTGTACCTGGGCAGTGGAGGACACCCCTGGGTGCCTGAAGTCCCTTTGTCACCTGTCCCAGCACCCACCACCTCTGTGAGCAGCTTCAGCTGCTCAGAGCACGACTGCTTCTTGGTTTGACTCATTCCTGGCTGTTCTTCACTGCTTTCAAAATCAGCTGAATGGAGAAAATGGTTTTCACAGTACAAAACAACTCCAGGAAAATTTGCTTTTTTTTTTCGGCTAAACCTTGAAGTGTCGTTCTGCACGTTGAAGACACTGCTGAGTGGAAAGCAGTAGGAAAGTGATAATATTTTAAAGATGATAAGCAGGTTGAGCTAAGTAATCACAGCCTGACATACTGACAGAAATTCTGCAAAAGTAATGAAGTTCTCATTCAATTAATAAAATATTAAAATAAATAATTTATGCTAAACAGCATAGATTTAGGAAGACATCTTGTCATACCAGATATTTTCTGAGGAGATTACTAGTTGATACATAGATGTAGTAGTGCTAGTGTGATAATTTTACACAGGGGTATGACATCCAACTTAATTCCACGTGATTCTGGTGTTATGAAGCTATAAAGCTACACACAGAGTAAGTGTGGCACATATAAATTGAGTTAAAAGCCAGAGAAACAGTATGCCTCAAATTCTAACTATAAATGGAAAGTCACTGCTGGAAGAATGTGGTTTTAACAGTGACCTCCCTCTTCTCCCCCAAAATAAGGTGATGAATACTGATATAGTTTGTAAATGACTCTGGAATGTACTCAACTACAAATGGAGACAAACATATTTAGATTAGAAATAGGGTAATTATAATAATTAAGGATAATTCGTCTATCATTTCTGGTTAAATATTTAAACAAAAAACTTAAAGGTAGACTTTTTATTTTTACTTTAAGACGTCTAAATTCATCTAAAGAGATTGGACTCAGAATAAGAATTGAATAAGTAAAGAAAATGCTCTGACTTTGGAAAGTCCACATGAGTACAATGCATTTTATTTCTTGGCTTTAAAATTTATGAAGTACAAATATTGGTTAGATTTACTTTCAGAGGGCCTTCTCCTATTCCCAAGGGCACCAGGCCTAAATAAATGCAATTAGCAAATAAACTCATTTCAGGCCTGCAGTGGGTAAGTGGATCCAACTTATTCAAAACAAATTAATGAAAAAGTGCTTTCAGATCAAACTGTTTAACATCACAAAAATCTCACACCTGCTTTTTTGACTAAGTTTGTTTTGCAGGCTCAGCATAAAGACACAGCTCTGATCTAATGTTAGAAGGTATCTGTACACAGCTGGCTCTAGCCAGAAACGTGCATACCAGAAAAGATTAGCTCAGCTATTGAGGGTTTCCCTCAATGTCTAGGCACAAAAATAGAGGTTCTATCACTGGAAAGAATGTTTCCATAAAATTCCCAAGAAGTTCTCTGATTTTTTTTTAATTGGATCTCAGTGGTCATTCTCAAAACTGCTTTGAGCTTCCAACAAAAAACTGTGATGAAGTTGCTTTAATCTTCTGGTTTAAGCATTAAATAGTTTTGTGCATGTTGTAAAAGAGATACATGTACTGCCTGGGACAGAATCTAGAAACAGGACTTGGAATTCTTGGATACACCATCAGGTTATCTTTAGTGGTCATGGCTGTAGTTTTTAAAGCTCATAATTTCAACATCCAGTGCTTCCATAATTTATTTTGATTAGTGTTATTACTTTCCATTACCATATGGGTTTTAGGCTAGCTGCTCTTTGCATAGAGGTGCTGGGACATTAACAAATAACACAGCCAAGTGTGTCAGGAGACAGAAAGTGCTCTGTGAGGGGCCGGGCTGAGCTGGTGCTGGAGCAGCTCTGGGCAGTGATGCTGAGGCAGGGAGCTGCACCAGGGCACCCTTCCCACTGCAGCCAGCAAAGAAAAACAAAACAGAATAAAGCAAAACAGAGCAAAACAACCCACAACAAAACAAAACCAAACACAGGGCTGAGCTGGAAAATAGCTAAGGGAGGCAGTGACCCGTGGTCCACATGTAATCCCAGGGGAGGTGTCTCCAGTGGGCTCTGTCAGTTCACTGACTGAGACCCAAGCAGCTGCTGAGTGCCCACTGATGTGATGTGGAAGGGTGACAGTGACCCCCATCACCTCTCTACAGCAGCAACTTCATGCCAAAAAAGGAAGAGCACTTTCAAGATAAATCAAAACTGATTATTGTTTTTCTTTTGCTTTTATTCCTGTTCTTGCAGAAAGGTCAAGAGTGCTGTCGTAATCATCCTTATGAGACATCTGCCTGTTTTTAATATTGTATACTCACAACAGGCTAAACCCTGCCATCTCTATGCCTGCAGCACTTCTCTTGCTATTGTAGGGCTGCCTGAATCAGCCATGCACTTTTAATTAGCATGCTAGGAAGCAGGATAGGATTTTATTTTGAAGGCAGGCTCGTGTTCTAAGGGCCTCAAGTGTTTTATCAGTCTTGGTTGGAAATTAAAAGGAACTGAAGATACAGGCAGTGCATCTTTTCAGCAATCTCTATGTATGTCACACATTCTAGAGACCTGTTAATCTGCTGGCTAAAGCAGGGTTTGGGTCCTAGTCTCATCTTTACTCTTATTATTTTGATAGTCACGTAAGTTGCATGTTGACATCTCCACTGCAAGACAGAGAAGACACTAGTTCCTGCAGTCATTATCACACTGGGGTGCGAGGACAAGCCCAGAAAACATAGAGAAGTTTAAATGTGATTTCAAATGTCAAGGTATACGAAAAAAACTCCCAGGATACTCCAGGACAATCCAAACTCCCAGTTGAATGTGGAGAAGGATTTTGCATGTGTTACAATTTGGGTGTTTTCACATCAAGGTATCTCATACAAGCTCCTGTGGAATAGAGGAGTTCAGTGAATCCCCTGAATAATATGAAATAATTTGGGTTCTGTGAGGGAAAACCTTACAGAGGAAGTTGCACAAACACCAAAGCTCAGATATTTACTCCAGACATTGCTCTGTGTAAACCGTGAGAAACATCCATCACATGCTTGTATCTTTTTTGAGAAAGCTGATTTCAGTCCTGAGCCTGAGGCCTCTTGTCTACTTTTGCATAAGGCCCTTCACTCCCCCCAGCAGTGTAGATTCACCCTAAAGTGAGTGCTGATTAATGTAATGCTGATAAATTTCATTGCATGATAGGATGAAGCCTTAGGCAGCTAATAAAAAAAGTCCAGGGGCTCAAAGTGATGTAAACTAGCAGAAGTCCACCCAGCTGTGAGGCTGATGCAAGCTGAGGACCCTGTTCCAGCATCTGCATGATGATGCTCAGAAGGGAAATGTAGCTGAAGGTCAGGATCTCAGGCTCCAGAGCCCTGGAGGCTGTGGGCTCTGGGAACAAGATTGGTTACCTAACCCAGGGCCATGGGCAGAGATCTGTGAGTCAGTGTCAGCTGAAGCATCCCCTCTGTTTGCTGTATTTCATCATGCAGGGACTGCTACAGATGTGTTTGGATAAGGCATGTGGTAGGAACGTGCTGCTGTACCAGGGCTGATCACAGCCACAGGCAGCCAGCATGGGAAAAACAAACCCTTTAAAAGAGCCTGCTAGTGGAGTTTGTGGTGCTGCTAGACTTGATACAAATATAGATCTTCAGCTGTTATTCTGAAAGGCATTTTGAGAACAGGCAAAGTATGTATACCGTTCCACACTCTTGGATATAAGTGGAAAATTTCCTGGGAGGATAGGGGAGAGAAGGCTGCCCAGGAAATGGCTGGCCTTGGTGTGTGCTCCAGGGGCAGAAAGCCATGACTGCAGACATGACCTGCATCCTCATGGTGCCCCAGGCTGTGCTTGGCCAGAGGGAACCCTGAGCTCGCCTTCCATGGCACCAGAGCTGCCTGCACAAAGCAGCCCTGGGGCTGGTGATCAGGGACACACAGGCTTGCAAAGAAGGATTGGCTTTTTCCAGATTGATGGAGAAGTGGCTTGTCTAGCCCTGTTGGGTTTCCTCATGCTGTTTGGGTTTTTTTGACTCCCTTACAGATTTCTGTCCTTCCTGTAGCCTGCAAGCTTAGGGCCATTTCCAGAGTGCCATGAGCCAGTTGGGAAAGCAGCCAGGCAATAGCGGTGTGCTGGGCAGAAAGCCTGTCCTGATTTATGGCCTCCCTGGAGTAGCTAGGTTAAATAACACTGGTAGGAATCAGCTATTCCTGTAGCAGATGATACTTCTGTTTATCTCACTTTGTTGCAGACAACTTTATATCGTGCAGCTGCTCCGTGCATATGTTCCTACTACACTTCTAAGGGGGATACTGCAATCACTACGCAGCGGGAACTTCTGCTATAATAAAAACATGTGTGGGAATGATGCTGGAGAAATTCCCTCCCCCGCAGCTCTTACACTGTAGACACTGTTATTCTACACTCTCAGTTGCCTCATCTTCTTAGTTTTCTCCTCCTTTCTAAAAACACTTCTCTTCTGAAGCAAGAAACACACTCAGTTTTGTGCTTAGTTTTGGAGGCTGGAGTGTGCAGGTGAAGGGAAGGGGTAGCTCTGCAGGAATTTTCTGAAGGTCACAAGCACTAGAGGAGTGCTCCTTGCAAGAAACAGAACTGGAACTGCAGGTGAAAAAACCTGAGCATGGACAGTCAGTAAGGAAGAGAGCAGCTGGGTGGGGGAGGTGAAGTGTGATGCTCAAGATCTAAGCTTTAGGAATTATTGCACCCATTTAGGTTTGGGTGTAGCAGTGGATTTCACTAAAGCTCCATGTTACTGTGCTTTCTTGGTAGGTGTCATGCAGCTGCTTTACCTTGGCAGATTTGGGCTTCTTATAGAAAATGAACATATTGTTAGGACCAAAATAAAATAATAGTAATAGGCAAAAATACTGGTTGGCCAGACATAAGTAAAGCACATTGTGGGGAAGAGGCTTGTGCAAAGTCACTGCACCTCAGTGAGAAAGCCAGGAAAACAAAATGTCTTTTGACTCCTGGCCAGTCCTCTCCTCTGGATCATGTTTCCTCTTCTTTGGGAGTAAACACAAACAACAGATTTGGCTAAAACTACATTACAGGGGTGGAAACAGCGAACTCCCTTTATGACTTCCCAGGCAGGTGGCAGATCTCTGCCTCAAACCAGCACAGTGACACCATGCCCAGCAGCTCAGTGCAGCCAAACCCTATGGTCAGAAACAAGGTAGAATCCCACAGATGACTGGAGTGGCTGACAGTAAGCTTATGAGATAACCAGTCTTAGTTTTGTACAATTGCAGAGGGAAACTAGGTAACAGCTGAGAGTTCTACATACATATGGAAATATGCTGATGCATAGAGCAGAGCAGTCAAGGGATTGTCAAACAAAATAGGAAGGGAAAGTCTGTGCTCCAAATAATTGACAGGCTGAGGGCCAGACCTGCCTGGCTTAATCCTGTTAGGTTGTTGGTGATGGAACCTGCCAGAACTGAGGTACCCCTCAAATAGGGGTAAAACATGCTTTCATCTGCTGAGGTCCTTTGGAGGAGAGCAGGGTTAGAGAGCACAGAGGGAGAATCTGTTCTCTAAAGCATGATCTGGAGAAGCAGTAGCATTTATAGACCTTGTGGGAAAAAGGCTTTTAAGGAGATTACATCATAGCTAGCTTCTATGTTAATACTCAGCTCTGGCATTTATCTTTACAATGCATGCTCACATCATCCACTGTCCTCTGATCTGACTTTGCCCCATGTTTTTCTAACCAGCAGTCTCCCCATGAGACACTGCTTTTCACTCACCATCTGATTCTCTCTCAACATAAAGGACTGTATTGTTTTTACCCCGATTAAATCACACCCTGTCGCTCTCTGACCCCAGCAAATGAGAGCTGAAGCCTGAGCCTTGCAAGGCACCTCCTCCCTGCAGCAACACAAGCATTTGGGAAAACCTCATGGGCATCATCACATTGCCTGCTCTCCTCAGCCTGGGTCACTGCCAGGCTGGCAGCACAAGGACAGTCCCAGGGACACCCCAGGTAGTTCCAAGTGCTGCCTGTCCAGGGGAGCCATGGCTCAGGGAGCCCTGCCAGGCTTGGTGTCCTGTTCTCTGAAGTGAGGAGATGATGGCTTTACTGCCTATCTGCTGCCTCTAACAAACAGGTCACAAGTGCCAAAGCATTTGGTGTTAAATAAGCACCATGGCATTTATTGCAGAAGGTAACCTGGTTTCCAGAGGCTCAGGATGCTTCAAGTTGGTTATGAGGATATACAACCTCAAGTTCAATCTCTGAGTTTCACGATACAGGCTTTAACCTCTGTACTTAGGCAGCATGTCACTGCAGAAGACAAATTCCCGTGGGGGATTTGGCCCCCTTTGTGAGGATGTGGGTTCAGGACTCAGTTCTTCTCCTTGCCTGCTGGGTGATTTTGGGACCATTTCCACCCCAACCTTGTTTCTCCTTCTCCGGGATGGGAACAGTAGCTCCAGCTTTCTAAATGGTTACAAGGTGTAGGGATAAAATGTGCAACATCAGGCTGCATGTCAGCACTGGTGCTATTTCTTCCTCAATTCTTTCACAGAACAGACAGGCCCACTTATAAGTATATAATCTATATTTCTACAAGAACTAGTTGTAATTACCTGACCTTCCTGTCAACCACCAATTCAAGGAAACACAGCAGCAAGGCCACAGTCTGTGACAGAAGAGCAGAGCCCAGCTCTGACCTGGAGACAGTAATTCTCCATTCTTTTGAACAGAGGCACCACTGAGAGACAGAGATGTGCCAGCACAGTACCATCCACTTCATTGCACAAACACACAGTCTAACTCTTCAGTGTCAAGTGATGTGCACAGGCATGTTATGAGCACTTCAGAGGGGAAAAATCAGTGCTGAACATAATCTGCTTGTCCTGCCAAACTGTGTGAGCTCATCATGTTACAGTGATGAAAGTGAAAAGGCATCCAGGAAAAAACAGGCCTGAAAACACTGGACCTTCATGCTAAGTCTGCCATTTCAGCACTCATGGGTTTATTTCCATTAACAAGCACACACATACATGCACACAGACATGCATACAGATATCTTGGGTTGTTTACCTGAAGAAAAGGAAGCTCAGGAGAGATCTTACTCTCTACAACTGCCTGAGAGGAGTAGTAGTCAGCTGAGGGTCAGTCTTTTGTCTCAGGCAACCAGAAATAGGTGAACCAGGGGAGGTTTAGGTTGGACATTAGGAAGAAGTTCTTTACAAGAAGTGTGACTGGGCATCAGAATGGGCTACCCAGGGAGGTGGTGGAGTCACCATCCCTGGAGGTGTTTGAGGAAAGACTAGATGTGGCTCTTAGTGCCATGGTCTGGCTGACATGGTGGTGTTTGGCCATAGGTTGGACTTGATGACCTCAGAGGTCTTTTCCAGCCTGAATGATTCTGTGACTCTATGAATAACTTCAATACTGCCAGGAAAAGGTTTGCTTCTGGGAATCAGATATGTGGAGACTTCTTCAAGCTGCCAGGCAAAAGGACTATCTTTGCTTGCAGGCCTATGGCACTGTGTCCTGAGCCATTTGACATCAAACAAAAGTAGGAACCATTGAAAGAAATAAATGGCTGCTTCCAAACTGGAACTCATTATGTACAGGAGATGCATTTCCCCACCTCAGTCCCATAGCCAATATCACCTCCCAGTGTCACTGGAGTAAAATAAATATAAAAAGAAATTAATCTTCTGGACAGTTTCTCTCCCAGTCAACATGTCTTGCTTTCAGGCTATTTTAGGGCAGAAGATGGGCTCATCATCAGTACCAGAAATTTCTGGGAGAGACAGGCTACTTTGTGGGGCAGTGCAGTTGCAGAGGGCAACTCATGGGCAGTCAACTGCCAAAGAGCAAAGACATTATGTGGGAAACTTGCCTTATCCTCCCTTGTGACCTGCTGGCCACCACTCAACCTCAGATCAACAGTGAGGAAGTGATAAGTAAACAGCACACAGAAAATATATGTCCACTCCAAAATAAGGCAGAGTAGGTGATGGCTTGAGACACTTGCTGAGAGCTAAATGGTTTGGAGAGCTCATTCAGCATTTATCTGCATTTTTAGGTGATAAAAGCTCTTAGAAACTAGCCCTTGCTTCCACTGTATCTCAGGTACCCTTGGATGAAATGCATGCCCCAGAAGGTGCCATGAAGGCAGGTTCTGGTGAGCCTGTCAAGGTCCTGTGGCAGTTGTATGGACACTGTAAGCACAGATAGTGATAGCCTTTCCAGGCTGCTAATTCCCTTGTCTGCTGATATACTCTCCTTTCCCAGGGTTTTGCTGAAGTTGTATTATCATTGGCAGAGGAATAATAAGAGAAGCCATAGTGCTGTTTTTTTATTGTGGGTTCATGTCCAGCCTGTCAGGCTGCCTCCTTTCATTAATTACTGCAAGGTGATGGTGTGGCTGTAGGTGCTGCATCTCAGCCCTGGCACAGTCCTCCCTGTGTGATGGTACAGCCTCCTACTCCATGGCACAGGACACAGCTGATCAATTCTATAACAATCACCATTACTTTTGAGCCTAATAATAATAATAGTACTACTAATAATAATCTCCAGTGCTTGACATCCACTGGTCTCAAACACCAAGTTTAGAGAGATGAAGACATATCTTTGTTTCAGATATGATAACTCTGATTTGTAATTGACTCTTTTGAGATCTTCCAGCACATTGGTGGAAGAGGGGAAAGCAGATCCCTGGACACTTTTTCCACCATTCCCTGGAGAGTGGGTAAAATGTCTCCTTTGTGGGAGTCACAGTATGTCATCCTTGAGCCCTCTGAAAGCTTATCAATCTTCCAACTCTTACAGTGAACAGACCTTCCAAAGAGGGATGACACAGGCTGAAATTCAAACAGCTGAAACGTGATTCCAGGAGTCTACACTCTCACAGTGATGGCCAGCCTTTCACCAGTAAATGATTAATGAGATACCTCAGGGCTGGCAGATTCAATCCCACAGAAAGATGACAGATTTTCTAGGTATAATGTTTCATATACAGATTGAACTAAAGTCCAGATTTGTACAACTTCTTAGAGTTCCATAGTATTCGCTTGAGTGGTGCGATCAGTCACAACCTGAATCAGTCACAAAGTGAATAAAATTCTCTGCTACTGCTATTAAGACATTATCTTGTAGATCCTCAAGAGCTTTTTAAAGATCTTAAGAGCCTCTAGGTAATAGCAAAGATTAGACAAACCTCACGTCTTAGTGCTGACACTTTCTCAAATTAGTGCCTTCAGGAAAGTCTAAGACAAAACCAACTGCAGACTGAATTTCCTAAAACAGATTGTGGAAGACTTGGAAATACTCTGCATATTTTCCTAATGTGTTAATAGGACAGTTTCTAAGGTACTGGTTTGTGTCCATCTCTGAAAAATAAATGGTTTTCATGTTGGGTACCCCACTATATGAAGAGAGTGACTATAACTGACATATACATATAGAGTTCACTTTACAAAGAAAGTCATATTGCAAGTGACATGTCTAAGTTTTAGGGAACAACTGACTGACTATGTAGCTGATACTTTTGTTGATGTATGGCATCTATATAAACATAACCCTCTTGTTTGATATAATATGGTTTATTTCTTGCATCACTTCAACAACTCAGTTATTGCTGGAATTAAGGGCTACAGTGATCACTTAAAAATGTCCCTGAAGGGATCAATTAATAATTCCCATACCTACTGCTCTTAAGTTCCTTTTCCAAATTGTATTCAGATTCAACTTAAGGGAAATTAAATTGATGACCCACCCAGAGTGAGATGGAACTGAAATGTGAAAGGCCTTCCAAAACAAGTGTAAATTTCATTCTGAGTAAAATTAAATTTTGTCGAGTAATAATTTTTCATGCAGTTTCCATAAAATACAGAACACTTAAAAAGGCAATTACATCACATTAACAGATCAAGGCATTTCACCATGCCAAATGCCCATATATGAAGTCTTCAATCACCAAAACTCCCAGAAAGCTAAAAAACAAGGCACAGGTTTCTTCACAGTCACAAATGCAAGCAAATTTGTTACAGGCTGCTGTCTGCACTGCCCCCAGGCTTTACCCAGACCATGACTCCCTACTGAACCTAAAGCAGTGGTCAGCCCCCATGTGCAGTGATGCCCTGAGAAGATGAGGCAGAGCACCTGCACCCTGCCAAATTGGAACAAGAGTTAAACCAAACCCTCCCTGTGCTCCACTGAGAGTCATTTCCCTTGATAATGGCTATGAAATAAAAATATGCATCATTCCAGAAGGAAAGGAAAATGTCCAGGGATGATTCAAGAGAATCTGCTCCATTGGTAAAAGTCCAGTTAAATAGCAGCATTTATCAGGGAACAGATCTTTGTCTGAAATTTTTTCTAACCAATGGATTGATGAAATACCAGCTCCATTTAAAAGACACTTCAAATAAATAAAATAATTCATTTAAACAGCCATTAGGGATCCACAGTTTGCTGTTATATTTATGTAGTTATACTGCAATATGATGTACTACTGGAAGGGTTAAATTAACTTGCATAATTATTAATGATAGACTTTGGAAGCATCAGCATCAGTTATTAGCCAATATTCATAGTATTTTAATGGACACTGGGTCCTCACTTTGGGATAACATCCCAGATTTCCAAACTACTGCTTCCTTGACCTGCTACATTGACTTAAATATTACCCTTAAGTTGCAATTACACAAGCAGAGCAACACCCTTCTATGGTGTTCATAGCTATACAATGTACAAAACTCTTACAGGAACATATTTCTGTAGGTCTGCTTTACTGAGGTCAGCTGCTTGGCCCTTCCTGCTGGAACAGCTTGTGCCAATTAAGCATTTACTTCTGACTTGTCAAGATGAGGCACAACTCCTTCTGCCAGGAGCAGGTGAACCTACAATTACTTGTAAATCAGCAGCCTCTGACTCATCAGTAACTTCACTGAAGATTTGTTATCTTCTTAATCAGTGAAATGGTAGGCATGTACAAATGGACTGCCATCCACAGAAGGAATTAATGTCTTCAGCTTAGCCAACTCCTTCTGCTTAAAAAAAAAATCAAGATGTTGGAGTATACATGTCAGAGTAGAAAGGATTGTTCTATTTCAGACCCAGTTTAATATGTGATGGTTCCTTTTTAAAATTAGACAATGCTTTTAATCTATAGACAACAGAACTCCTACTGATTCCTGCACTGCAAAATCTGGCCTGAGGCTCTTACTTTTAAATACTTCAAAATGCATTTTCAAGAGAGAGGATTTTTCCATTATAACAGTTTTCTACTGTATGAAAAATTCAAAACAAATATGCTCCCTCCCAGAGTAGGGGAGATAGTCATCACTTGCCTAAATAACAATCAGACTTGTCCAAACACTTCAGAATTTATTATTTATTATTTTTCCCATTTCAGTCTGAAATGGGAAAGCACTGGAAGCTGTGATTGACCATCTAGTCTTACCAGTGTTTCAAACAGAAAGAGATTTTGCACCAACTCAATATGAGGATGTGTTAGGTGAGAGTGACAGCAGAATCCTATCATGAAAGTCTTAGTATGAACCTTTCCAGTCTTACCTGCTTTCTAGTCACTAATGCTGCTCTTCAGACTTCATATAACATCTCAGATGCTCAAAAGATTTCAAATTTTGTATTTGATTACTACTTAAGAAATCTCACCATGAATTATTTTCTCATTTTGACCGAGAGGTGAGGACTTGTAACTTTTATTCCTACACCAGAAATAACTGTGTTAAATGGAAAAAAACCCAAGCCAATAGCAGGATTTGGAAGTCCTTATGTCTTTGGTGATGAAATCAGAGCATCTGCAGTTTGAGGCAGAAAATCCAATTGCTGCATTTCTGATTTAGATGGGTGAATTCTGTCTGATCCAATCTTGGATGCTTAATGATTTGGTTCACTGTGCTAGGAGTGAAGGTAGTGTCTGTGATGTGAAAACAATATGATGGGCACCTGGACTAGACTCTACTTCTGCTATCATCCATGGCTCCAGGCTGGAGTTCAATTTAGATGTGAAAACCTCTGAATCCTACAGCCAGTTCTGAGAGTCACATTCTTCCAGTACACTGAAGCGTATGTGGGAGATGACAAGAATTGAATTTTGGTTTTGCTTTGTAAATTATGAACAATGCTCTCACACAAGACTGCAATTCACAGTGTGACAGCTGTGTTACCAAAAGTGGAAGGGCTTCCCTGTTTCAACATTCTGTTTGCGTTTAAAAAAAGTCACTGTCTAGACCAGACTTGCTCTCACAGTAGCAGTCACTACTGTAAATGTCTCCATGCAGGAGACAATGTGTCTCTTGCCATTTTGGGGCTACTGTAGTTCTCTGCTGTGCAGTTTTTGTGGTCACAATGCTGTATGCAGGATGGAGGGAGATTTCTTCCCCATATTATAAAACAAAGTCAGCCCTACCTGTTGGCTAACAATTCCACTGGGCATCACTTGGGAGAAATCCACCCAAGATTCCTCAAATATGTCCCAATATCTCAAAACTACTCTGAACAAGTCTTTCAGGCAGAAGGGCAGCAGGTGAAGGCTGGTCCTGCCAGCTGAGCCCTTAGGGCCAGCAGCTTTGCAGTGAGTGCTCATAAAGACAGAAAGCCCTCACAGAGGAAATGCCAACCACAGGGGAACTCAGAGCTCTCGAGATGCTCAACTGCAGCAGCCTGCCTCAGACTGACCTGAGCTGATTACTGGGCATCTCTCTTTTTTTTTTTTTTTTTGAGACACATTGTGGCTCCAGGAAGACTTAAATTCATTTTGCAATCACAGCTTCCCCTCAACTCCTGGGGTTAATCAGACCTCTGTCAAGGACAAAAGTTCTTTAGGCATTGAGTAGGCAAATACATCAGCATCCAAGTACAAGAAATGTAGTGGTGAGCATCAGGACCATGCTCAGCTTTCCTGCTGGAATAGTGTCATGGAGACAGTACTCAGCATAAGGTTCAAACTCATTCTTTGAATCCACACTGAATCACCTGTGCATTATACAGTCATGATTTTGGACCTAGAAAATCCTAAGGAAAACACATTTCTTATTCTTTTATGTCTAGAGCCATACAATTCTTGCTGTGAAAGGCCATTTTAACAATTAGCAAGACAAATCTGAAAACTTTGGTTACCTGAAAACCTACACTAAGTTTAAGAAGTTCCAGACTATTCCTGTTCTTCAGATTGCTGCCTAATATACACACATTGTGACAGTCCAGAGCTGAGTGGCATTCCTCAGGGATGGCATTAGGACTGGTGCTGTTTAACATCTGTGTCAGCAATATGGACAGTGGGATGGAGCACATCCTCAGCAAGGTTCCTGATGTGCCAAGTTCAGTGTGCTGGAGGGAGTGGATGTCACCCAGAGGGAGCAGATGCCCTTCAGAGGGAAGGGAGCCATCCAGAAGGACCTTGACAGGCCTGAGCAGTGA
Organism: Erithacus rubecula; assembly: GCF_903797595.1. Classification (NCBI taxonomy): domain Eukaryota; kingdom Metazoa; phylum Chordata; class Aves; order Passeriformes; family Muscicapidae; genus Erithacus; species Erithacus rubecula. Next base: position 45,898,116 of record NC_136688.1, read on the forward strand.
GCTTATGCAAACCTTGTGAAGTTCAACAAGGTCCTGCACTCATGTCAGGGCCACCCTGAGTACAAACAAAAGCTTTGAAGAGAATACATTTAGAGCAGCCCTGAGGTGAAAGCCTTAGGGGTGCTGGTGGGCAAGAAGTTTGACAAGACCTGGCAATGTGTGGTCACAGCCCAGAAAGCCAAGGTGTTCTGGGTGCATTAACACAAGTGTGACCAGCAGGTCAAAGGAGGGGATTCTCCCCTCTGCTCCACTCCCATGAGACCCCATCTGCAGAACCATGATCAACTCTGGGCCCAGAATAAGGAGGACATGGACAGAGGGGCACGAAGATGGTTTAAGGGCTGGAGCATCTCTTCTGTGAGACAGGCTGAGAGACCTTCTAGCACCATGCAGTACTTGAAGAGAGCTTATGAGAAAGCTGGAAAGGGACATTTTACAAGGGCAGGTATGGCTAAGGACAAGGGGTAATGGATTTAAACTGAAGGAACATACATTTAGATTAGATGTTAGGAAGAAATTTTTACTATGTGAGTGGTGAGGCACTGGAACAGCTTATCCAGAGAAACTGTGGATTCCCCATCCCTGGAAGTGTTCAAGGTCAGTTTGGATGGGGCTTGGAAGAACCTGGTCTAGGGGAGGCTATTACCACACATGGCATGGGGTTAAAACTAGATGATCTTTGCAGTCCCTTTTAACCTGAACCATTCCATGAATCTATGATCTGTCCCAAAAGATCTGAATGTCCTTAGCTTTCCTACTTGCACTGAAGTGACCCTGCATGCTTTCTGAAATTAAGCTGTGCATATGAGCTTATATAGCTGCCAAAAGGTTTCACCCGTCTGGTAGTTGGTCATTTTTATTTTGGCATTTCCACCAGTCCAAATAATTAGTTAATGAGATGCTCTGTCTCCAGAGATAAAGATTTCACTCTGAAAAACAAAATGATACAATTACTGCATGGAGATTAGAGTCCTCTGCAGTGATGTCATTCACTTTGGCTTTGCACTGACATGACTGTGCCTGATCTCAGCTGACAGCTCAGGGCAAACTTCCACTAAGGTCAGGAGCTGTAAAGACTTCACTGTGTACCTGTGTGCAAGCATCCAAACATCAGAGACTGGTTCATGTATCCTGACTCAGCTTGAGCTTCTTCCTCTAAATTTTGACTGAAGCAATGTTTGACTGAACACTTCCTTCATGGCAACACCATGGACTCCTCACCCAGTATGGGAGAAGGGTAGGGCAGAGACAGCAAATGTTGCTCACCAACAAGGAGTAGATGCAAGAACATTCTTTCTCTTCCTTGTACCATTTTAAAGAAGTCACTTCTGAATTAATTTTTTCATAAGACCTTACACAGGTTAAAACTGATACTGACTACAGTGTATATCTAGCTCTAACCCCGTTCCCCTTTCCTAGTCTGAAAGCCTGGCTTTTACTTCCAGACAAAGCAATATCCCTGGAGAAATCTGCCTGCTCACAGAGTATTTAGGGGTTGACAACAGCAGTTTTTCAGATTTTTAAGGGTCAACATCATTTGAACTAGCTTAATCTCATGGGTCTGTGAAGCCGGGTTAGAAATGCTGCCTAAACAAGTATTCCATCCACCTTGTCTTAGTCTTGGCTGAAATCCAGAGACAAGGAGGAAAGCAGATGGAGAGAAAAAGACACAGTTAATTAAAGGCAAGGTTCTGAGCATCTCTATGGCCTTCAGGTCATTACAGACATATCTAGGGAGCACACTCAATTTCATTGAAAGTTCCTTCTTCCTTTGCTGTCAGCATCTAAGTTTAGTTGCCCTTAGGCCCCTTAGAGCCTCGTGAGCTTTCCCTTCACTTCATCAATGAGTGGTTTTCTAGGCATGGGTTAAAGAGCAGCTGCTTCTTGCATTAGGGAGCTACTCTGGAAACATCAATGTGCCAAACTGTCTGGAGGAGCTGCCGTGAGCAAAGGGACCATGTCTCCTGACAGTCCTCACCATCACACAGCCCCCACCATCCTGGATACTTCTAACATGGGCTGGAGTCCCTCTCCTCAGAGCCCCTTGGTACATATTTATATCCAACCAGACAGCAGTGTCTCACTGGGAAGAAAAACTGCATCTGAAACGAAGCTCAGGAAAGTCAAAACTGAAATAGTCCATTTGTCCCACTTTGCAAATAAAGGTAAGGGTGAAGCAGCAATACTTGGAGAGCCAGCATGCACAGGGAGCAGCATGGCTGATGGTAGCTTTCATTCAGATCTTGCAAGCAGATAGATTCCCAGGAACAGGCACAGATTATGCTGCCATGGTGGAAGTGGCTCAGAGCAGAGGCAGGGGAGGAAGGGGCTGGATGGATGTGGCACCATAAACACAGGTGGGTCCATGTGAAGGAGGTAGAAATGTGGGGAAAGGAGACCTGGGGTCATCCCTGAAGGAGGACAGAAGCAGGCCATTTAATTTCCCATATTCATATATTTTCATTCATTTATTCAGTGCCTCCTCAGATGTGCTGAAACACTCCCCACACATTCTTGATGTAAATACACAACTAACAGGGAGGTGTCTCCTAAACCAAGGAAAGCTGGTGCTCCTAACACTGCTTGTGATTTTAGACTGCCTGCTAATCTGTGATTCTACTCATTTTCTGCAGAGGGAATTTGGTTATTTACCCTCAGAGTAAACACAGCATTTGCCAGCTATTATATGTGAATTCTAGGATTCTCTGCATTTAACAGATTTTGTATAAATCTATCTTCAGGAAGCAGAACTAAAGATTTGTTGCTGGATCAACCTGTCAATATTGAAGTGTTTAAAGAGACACTAAATGTACTATAATTGTTCCTAAAAGTCCTGAAGCACAAAAGCCTTCCAGGGAGTGATTCAGCTGCTCACAAACAGTTATGCAGTGCCATCCCATACAACCAGGTAGGATTTGTAAAACAATCAGGTGGGACTAATAGAGAGGACACATCAGAAGGGTCTGATTTTCCACAACAGCAGCTGCAGGCCATGTCAAGGAGCACGAGATGCTTCATATAGCAGATAACTGAACTGTCAGTGTCTGTAGTGACTGGGATTTTTGCATCTATTTATTGGCTTTAATCACCCAGCCCAAACCATAGTAGCTGCTTTAGAGTTGATCTAAATCTCCAGCAACATTCAGCTTGATCTCAGTGAGAGTTTTAAGGACAGAGCCTAGCAAACTGCAGCCTTTTGTGGCTCACAAAGCTCTGAAATCAATTCCAATATCTTTATGTTGTACCTCATGGCGCAGACACTGTACCTTATAAAGGTAAAAATCTCACAACTCCTGGACTGCTGTTTTGTTGCAGATGTCTTTCCAGTACTAAACTTTATTCACTTAGAAAGTGCAAAGTGCAAGTTTAGCATCAACCACTTCACAATAGCTTTTTGCTCTTCCCTCTCCTCTGAATAGCATTTAAAAGCAGTGTCTAGAACATCAATATTTAACCACCAGGCTTGTTCTTTCTCCCAAGGAAGGGGATTGCTGTACACACGGACTAAATCACATTGCCTAGACAGCTGATGGTAATGAAAGCATCATTCAAGATGAGACACTTGGTTGCTACTCTAAAGCTTACCAGTGAAAGAAATGTGTAATCTCTTTTTTTCATTGTATTTGAAATGAAGTCATTTGCTTAAATATTAGTCATCTGGATTTACATAGCTCATTTTTAGAACTCTGTTAGCACCTGGCAATCCAGCCTGAGAAAGTATCAGGCTATCCCAGTAACAGACCCATTTGACTTCTTGTTCTTCTTTCTGCTATGTGTGACAGACTTCTTTTTTTTTTTTCTGACAAGATTTACTTCCCACTTGACAGGGGACAAACCCATGCACTCAGAGCAGCTGCCTGATGGAGAGGAAGCAGCCTGGCAGTGGTGCTCCCTTCCCAGTGCAGCTGGTCAGCAGGGCTGGTCCCTGTGCCAGCACTGCCACATCTCATCCCCCTCAGGCCAACAGGGTACCCCAGGCACAAGAAAAGAGTGACAAAGTACTTTATTTTCTGGCTGTGATACAAAGACAAGGTAATTTTCCATATTACTGCCCATGACATTTTCCTGAATATTGAAAGAGATTTTTCCTGCTCTAAAAACTATCCCTCTCTGCTTTCCCAGCTGTCTTTCTACTTCCTTTCTCAAGTGTTTCATTGTTGGTTTTTCTCTGCCTTAATTTTCTGCAGTGTAGCACAAGTACAAAGCATGCTCCTGGCAGAAATGACACTGAAAAATCCTGCCTGTCCTGCCTGTCCTGTCCTGTCCTATGTTCTGTGTCCTGTGCCTGTGTGAGAGCTATGCAGAAGCTTTCTCCATGTCTTCTGCACATCTGGAGATGGCACTGATAAAGAGCCAGATGATGATACCTAATGATTTATTTTTCCTTGGGGGAATTGCTGAGGATACTGGATACACTTTGCAACACTGCTCCCATGAGAGTTTACATAAGCAGGGAGAAGAATTAACAGGCAGCCTTATAGGGAGAGACAAATTTATGAAAATGCATGAGCAGTAAGGAGATTTTCTGGAATACCAAACACCCAGGACCCAGTTTGTGTCCCTGAACCCAGTGGTGCATATAGAACTGTGCAGGAACCATGGGGACAGATACCACTCCCCAGAAATAATCTGTATGTCAGGGATCACAGGAATACTGATGTGGAAAGCAGCTGCAGAGCCAGCCAGCAGGAACTGAAGGCACCAGGTGTGCTGGGCATGGGGCTGTGTGGCTGGAAATAAGGAGGGGCTTGGATGCACTGGGTAAGGCTTGGGAGCACTGATTTGTATGGAGAGAAAGAGATGAGTCTGCACATAGCCAGTATGTGCATTAGTGGGAAAACTGCTCACTTGCCATTGACTCCTGACATGCCTCCTATTTTTGTAACAGTTGTAAGCAATTTAAAACCAGTGAGCTTGACTCACTACTATGGTAAACTGTAGTGCTCCAGTGTCTTGACAACAGTCAAACATACTGAATGGTCTAGACAGAGTGTTTGGATTTTTGTCTGCTTATAAATTAATTTGCCTTGGAGCACTCAGACCTTCAAGCTGCACACCTGACAAAGAATGGGGTCATGGAACTCAAGGGGCAGCACAGCACCATGCCTCTGTAGGAAAGCATTTCCCAGGGCTAGGGGATTAGGGAACCATTTAAATCCAGGGAATCATATGTAACACAACGAAAGGAGGGATTTTCTCTGGCTTTCCTCCAAAAGCCAAGCATTATTCATTGATCAGAAAACAGATCTCCATCTCTACTGAGAGCATTTCTTCTTCCATTTGCTAAGTGGAAGATGACAGATGAGCTAGCTGTGCCCTTTCCCAAATCCCTTCTCCTGTTTGTGCAGGTGTCCCCATCACTTTGCCCTCTTTCAGCACACCACAGCTGCACCAGTAGCTACTTACTTGGCACCTCTAGCAACCTCGGGGGCGGTGGAGGTGGAGGAGGTGGTGGTAACAGTGGAGGTGGCCTGCACTGGCAAATTTCCTGGCAGCTCTCTGTAAATTTCTCTGCTACAGGCTTGGAGCATGACTTCTGGGGCTCACCCTGAGTGATCTGTGAAGAAACAAGTCATTGCATGAGCAGAACAGTGAAAACTGACAAATGTCCTTTTTAGAGGACCTGAGTACCTGACTGGCACCTCAGACTTATAGCTAATGCTCCTAAGATGTCCCTTCCCTACATGATCCCCATTTTTAATATTTTTTCTTATTTAACACAGTATCTTGAAGACCTCTTTCCATCTGTCAAGTTTGGCTGAGATTGGCCAGCTGGTTTCTGAGTTATTATGGGGTAAGGAGAAGGCAGGCAGTGGCAGACAATATGATTGCATAAGCCTTTTTTTCCTTAGGAAAGCCATCTAGCAGCATGCATTATTCACAGGGTCATTGCTGCAAGCCAAAGAGAGCTACTAAAAATTACAAGACAGTTAGGGTCAGGATTATGTTCATTTTCCTTATGGCAGAACTGAAAGCCAGAGGACATCCCTCCTCTGCTTTGCCAGGCTCACTTGGAGTTCAGAGAGCATTTCACAGGGTATTTCACTTCCTGCCAAGAGGAGAGGCTACTGCATTTTAATCATCTGTGGGCCACAGCAATAACATGGTTCAAATGGAAATGCCACATTGTAGTCTCCTGTGAGATGCAGTGTTGGCTAATAATAAAAGTGAAGATGAGGCACTGCAGAACCCAAGCATGAGCATCCCTTGGCCATGGGCAGGGATTTAGCCAGCACTGTATACAATACATTGATCTAATCACAACCAGGACTACTTACTAACAGCTTATTTTTCTTATCATAGTAATATTTACATAACTAGGGATTCAAGGAGTATTCAGTATAATTCAGTAAAATATAATGTTACAAAATGGAGTCAGTCCCCAATGAAAAGGAAATTTGCTGAGCATCACAGAAGCTTCTGAGAGGTGTTAACTTCAGAGGTCTCTAAGCCACCTCTTTTTGAATGACTTATACAGGATACAATTTCAAAGAGACAAAGCAAAGTCTAAAAGATTAATAAGCATTTTATCTAACAAGCACTTTGAATGTAAGTATTAGGAGACCACCTGGGACAGGCTTGTGTCCTGCTGGAGCTAAAGACAGTTATGCTAGCATATTGCCTTGTACAATTTGGTCTCAGGTGGGTTATTGTCCTAATAGTTTTGGCCTAAATCATCTTCTTTAATTAGCTTTTTTCCACAACATTCTGGTCATTACAAAGAAGATGTCTCATGCCATGCTTTCTGATCTGTTTTAGGCAGCTTCTCCTGCCTCCCTGGCAGGGTCACTGAGGATTGCCTTCTCCCCACTTCTCTCTCCTGCCCAAGTTTTGCTTCCCTTCCCCTGTCCTCTCTGGGCACACAATCTGCCTCCTCTGTTTCAGCCCTGGCCCCAGCACAGCCAGCCTGCCTCTTCCACAGCTGGGCACCAAGGGGCTGCACTGCCTGCAGGAAAGCTGTAAACAGTCATTTCATGTATTTCTGGCCAAAAAGAGAGTCGTGGCTAATTAAAACAACATCAGTGCACAAAGGACGTGTTCACATGCGTAGGAGGTTTCTAAATGCAGAAAGACGCATTTCTCTGGCCTCAGGGAAATGGAGGTAGGGCTTTGTTGATTAAATATTATAGGGAGAGAGGAAAGAATAGAAAAGGCTACGTGTAGCTAAGTTGGAAGGACAGCTCAGTACAGCATAAGGCAGAAGGCTCAGTTCTTTAAACAGCTTGTCTAAATCTATTACCAAACATAGGGAAAAACAAATTCAGCACAAGTGCTTTCCAACTTTCCCCTTCTCCATCAGGTAACAGTAAGAGGATGGTTAAAGACCATCCCAGACAGCTTCCAGGAACTTACACAAACTCTCTGAACACTCCAATGAATCAAAGAGCCTTGGCTCTGTAATCCCTCATGACTAGTAATAAATCTGTCTGCTAAGAAGGTTTGTCTGTTTTTAAAGTAAGTGATCCCAGGCAGCAGAGTATCCTCCATGCTGCTTCAGCTGTTCCAGCCCTGCTCACACGAGGGGCTGAGGCTCCAGGCACACTCCCAAGAAGAGAGAAGCATCCTTCCCATGCAGTGTAGGGCAGAGCTGGGCACTCCCTGCCCAACAGGTGTGCCCAGATTTGCTGTGCTGGCACAGGAGGTAGGGCAGCACTGCTCCACTGGTGTCAGCAGCTACTAGGAAGCTGCTATTAGCTCCTAGCTGTGGCTGCTGTCCCCTGCCCTTGGTTATTGAATCCTGAGAGCTCACTACAGCCTTGCAGGAGGCAGTGTGATGGGAGAGGATGGCACAGGGAAGAATAACATTGAGCAGACTTGGAGCCAGCTTCGTTTGCAGATCAGGAGCAGCTTTGCATACATAAGTCTGAAGACAGTGCTGGTATGGCAAAGCTACATTGACTTACTGCTCTAACTTAATATCCTCCAGAACCAAAGGCTTTCTCTGTCTTTTTTTAGAGCTATTGACTGCTTTTAAATCCCTGGAGGCTCTCCTACCTTAGGCTGGTAATAGAGTGTCTTCAGAAAATAGTGGATAATTTTGTCAATTACTTTGCAGACAAGATTAACCCTGACATGGCCAGCCACTTGCTGCTCCTGCTCCTGTCTACTTTAAAAATATTATTTTAGGCAAAAGAAAGAGAAAAAAAAAGGAAAAAAAAAAAAAAAAGAAAGGAAAGATTGCTTAGTTTCTCAACACTTTAGCCTGAAACTCTATAAAAATTTCCCATTATAATTTTTAAATAGTCAGGAAAGAACTGACATTTAAAAGCATGGGCTTTATCACTTATTTGTTTCTCTTCTCCTGCCACTGGGTGAAATGTGCGGTTGTTAGAAGATAGAAGTAGAAACATAAATATTACCTTGACGTGTTTGTCTTAAAGGCTTAGTTTAAAAACAAAGATATTTTAAGTTGGTTGAAATCTGCCAGGAAAAGGAAAGACCCAAATCGAGGTTGAGGGCCTTAGGGAGGAAAGAATTAGTCAAGGACTGCAGCAAGAGGATAGAATAGTAACAGTAATATAAAGCAGCAGATAACAGTAGCAAGATAGAATCAGGGGGAGAAAGGAAAGCATTTGGCTCCTTTTCAAGGAAAAAAAAAAAACCCTGTTGATGTCTATTAGTCTTCTTATGAAAGAAATGAAGGCTATTACTTGTGTCTTCTGAAGGTAAGCAGAAAATATCACTAGAAAATATGCTTTAGGGAAAAATCTTGTCTGGCAGGAGATGATGAAAGAGTACTCCATTGTTTCTTTCTTACTGTCTGCAATCCAAGGTAAACTGCCTTTACCTTGTGGCAGGAAAAGGATTTTGAAAGAGCCACACCTTTCTATGGCCAGGTCACCTAAACGAATCTGGCCTCAAACTTTCCTGGTTATTTGTTCTAGCAGACTCTTCCATGGCCCCAGAATGGCTTTGGAAGACCCCTGCAGGTAAGGTGTAACTAGAAACCCACCAGGCTGCCAGGCAGTTTGTGGCAGAGAGGTTTCCTTGGCAAGGGATCACCTTTGGAGGCAGATGCACAGGGCTTGCTCCCTAACTCTTCCAGCCATTCCTCCAGGTGAACATCTTTTCTTCACCTGTCTGAAACGTGGTTGCTTGTTGGACACGAGGCTTTCTAAACACATGAGCTGTTGGCCAGTCTAGACATATCCTACCTGAACTTCAAGCTGATGCATTTTTTCCCTGCTTCAAAAATACATAGAATTGACTTCATGGATTTGTGCATTTGATGTGAACATCTTTTATAAAAGGGACTAATGTTTCAAAATACTTATGGAAATGAAAATCTGATCCACAAATGTCCAGGGAAGAACAAACAGAAAGTGGTAACTGGTGACTTTCTTTTGTAGTCTCTGTCAAAGTTTGTGCCTGTGGAATACTTCTCTTTAATCCAAGATTTCTTTTAGAAAATGTGATCCTAGTCCTGCTTTGCATACCATGGAAGAATAAATCTGTGGTCAGAACTGTTTAGTATTTCAGTTCAGTCCCATGGGGTTGCAGCAGTCCACAAGCACGTTCTACTGAGTGGGATGGGAAAAGAGGATTAATACAGTTCCTGGAGGGTGGCCTTCTTGCGACTTTTTTAATCAGGTAAAAGGAGGAAAGCTTTAACAGAAAAGTGCAGTTGACTGAAGGCACAGAGACCTCTAAAAGCCTGCTGATGTGCAAGAGCTTTGTCTCTTGGAAGCAGTCTACAGAGATGAGATGAGATCTCAACACCACTGCATAAATCCCAGGACAGTTCTGCGCAATTCACATCAGTTAATCCAGATTCATGTTTACAAAACCAGAAAAAATGTGTCCCTGCTATTCATCATGGCCCTTTCTGCTCTTTTTAAAATTATGTCAAAAGCCTCTGACAGAATCATCCCTTCCCTCTTGTCACAGAACTGGCTACCACACTAATATGAAAAGACTGTGGGTTTTGTTTTGGTTTTGTTTTTAGTAAGATAAATGCTTCTCCTTTGATTAGCGTCTGACTGATTCTCTTAAGTGTCTCAAGGCAGGGCCTAAGGAGGGAATGCCGAGGTGGGAGGGAATGCTATGCCACTCTAAGTCATTGTGGGGACAAACGAGTGAGGAGGGGCTGGGGGATGTGAGAAAACATGACTGCTGCTATAGATGGAGCAGGGGCAGGGGAGCGAGGATGCAACATTACAGAATTAGTCAAGGAGAGAAAGGCTTGTGAGACTGAAGATAAGAGCAAGGATTATGACTCAACGTGGGGAAGGGAATCATGGGAGGGGTTCAACGAGGAAGGAGTTCCAGTCACAGGAGAGATGGAAGGCTGGCATGCCAGGGAGCACTCCATACCTGCCCTTCCCTTGGAACCTGCTGATGGGAGCCCTAGATGAAGCCTAGTTTTGGAAAAACTGGAAAAAATCTTAAGTATGAGCAGGCTTATTGTTTGTTCTTCCACACAACAGCTAGCAACACAAGTAGAGCTGATGAATGGGACATTCATCCAAATTCCAAATTATTGCAAGTGGACTGTTTGGCTTTTGTATTTCTCAGAGCCTGTTTCAATTTTTATAAATGTAATTGTTTTTGAAAGGTTGTTTTAGACCATGTGAGTTGTTTGTCAGAAAGATGTTTATCCAAGGTTTTTTTCTCTGCTCAATTGACTGATAGGAGAGAGGTTGCAAGAGGCATCTTTTTTCACCCAACTGTGCTTCCCTAAAAATTCAGTTGTAGTTTAAATTAAGATTAGCTACCTAAATACTTGAAGAGGACAGCAGGAAAGCAGTGCTGGCAGAAATTTTTATGACGGGACATTGGTTTAAAGGTTATTTTTGTGTATTTCTGCTCATTTTAATCCATAAGGAGCACAAATCCTCTTTGTCATTCATGGCAAGAGACAAGATGCTAAAACAAACAACATCCCTCTTTAATCTCTTGGAAGTTACTAAGTTTAGATCAGGGAGTAAAAGATGTGGAGTCTCCACTTTGTTTTTCCAAGAAAGAAACTGTAATTGGTCTGTTCTTGAACGGCACTCGGCTGGCTCATCAATCACTTCTCTGAAGACATATATTATAAATAAACTTTAAAATATCGAAGTGACGCATTTGAGCTGAGCTCTGCTGCTGTTCTGATTCTCCAAACTGGATGGGCGCTCTCCCTCACTGTATACCAATCTCTCCCAGTCTCTCTTGCTGGCCACCCACATTACAATCAAGGTCACACAACACCTCAGCGTCGGAGTTGGCAAAAGCTGATTCAGCCCTTTACCCAGAAAACCCTCAGTTCAATTCGCAATCAGTAACGAGAGCCCACGGCAAGGCACGACCGCCGGGGCTCCGCTCTTCGCTGCCTCTCTGCGTGCATCTCGCCACCGACAGCAAAATGCGCTTCCCAGCCCTGCGACCGCCGGCGCGCCGAAGAAACTCAACTCCATCCTGCCGGGACCGAGCGCTCTCGGGCCAGTTCAGCGCTCCGGGGCTGCGCCCGTGCCGCGCTCCCAGCAAGCGGGGCCCTCTCCGGGGACAGCAACAGCTCTCCCGGCTTTGGGGCCGCTGCGCGACCCCCGCCCCGCCCCGGCCTCCTCCCCGCGGTGCCGGGGGGCTCTGCCCGCGGCCCCGCTTCTCCCGCCCCGGCCCCGCCGCCCCCGCCCTACCTGGAGGGACCCCCAGAGCGGGTGGAGGGCACAGTGCAGCAGCAGCGAGGGCCAGCAGCAGCGGAGCAGCCCCAGCAGCTGCCGGAGCAGCATCCCTCCTGGGCGGGCGGGCGGGGGTGCGCGCTCCGGGCGACCTGGGGAGGGAGCAGAGCGAGCCGGCAGCAGAGGCGTTGGCTCGCACCCATCCCCGGAGCGCGACTGTCCCAACTTTAATTCTGGAGGGGAGGGAGGGAAGGCGGGAGGGGAGGAGGGGGGGAGGGAGGCAGGGAGATGGGCGGGTGGGGAGGGGAAAGAGTGGTCGGGAAAACCCAGAGCCCTGCAAGTCCCGGCTCCCTCAGCAGGGAGACGCGCCTCCACCCCCGCCCTGCCCGCCTCCCTCCCCGCCCGCCCCGCCGGCTTCCCCTCCCCGGGATGCTCCGGCTGTCGCCGCCGGCAGCTTCTCCGTGCCAGGGGCTTCCCGGCCGGCGCTCACCGCCGAGCTCGGGGCTCCCGCACACACGGGAGGAGAGCGGGCGGCGGGAAAAGTTTGGAGCCAGGCTCGGAAAAAAGAGGCAGGGCAAGGGCCAGGGCCAGGGCTGGAGCCGGAGGGGAGAGGCGGGGAGAGCGACGCGGCCGCGCAGCCCGGGCATTGCATCTCCCACCAGCCCGCCGCCGCTGCTGCAGTGATTTTTCAAGCCCATCGAGGCAGTCCCTTCCGCGCACGGCTCCCCTCGTCTCTCTCTCCTCGCCTGGGCTCCTCCCGGCGGCAGCTGCCCTCCGCTCAGCCCCGGTGGGCGGCTCGGGACCTGCGGGAGCGGGCAGCGGGATTTGCAGGAGCGGGACCCGCGGGAGCGGCACCTGCGGGACCTGCGGGATATGCGGGATATGCGGGACCTGCGGGAGCGGGATATGCGGGACCTGAGGGACCTGCGGGATATGCGGGACCTGCGGGACCTGCGGGAGCGGGGAGCGCCGCGCCCGCCCCGCGCCTCCTGCAGCCTGGAGCGGCACCGACCCCAGGGAGAAGCGCGGGATGAACCGGCACCCCGTCCTGGAATAGCCGAATTGCAGCAGTTGGTGGTTGTCAGTGTTCACCCCTTCTCTCATGAGTGATGCGAGGGCTTGTCCTGTGACAGGCGGGACATGGGGCTGGGTCGTCCCGGTGTCTCTGGGATGTAATAGGGAAGATGCTTCATGACATTTGTGTTTCTATGTTCTAATAAAACACGCGGAAATATGTAACAGTGCATGAGGGGAAACGGGTAGCCTACCCCCCAATATCAAGGCACCACAGTCCAGCTTCCCCACAAGAAGGAAACAGTGGAAAAATCAAGGATGAAGATGGTTTTTCTTCCAGTGAAGCACTAAAAGCAATACAGCTGTTTTTGAAAGGTGACTATTGCTGAAAGTTGGGCCTTGAAGGCATCAAGATGACCATAAGACATTTGTTGTTGGTTCCATGACACAGGGATCCTGTTTTCAATGTTTTCAATGTTTCAAGTGCAGTAAGCACATGGGTTAAACCAATTACTAGCTCCAATGTTTACATTTCATATCGAGAAATGAATGAGTTTGAGGATATTGACCTTAGTTTTTCTTTGTATTTCATGTGCTCACTGAGCCAAGTTTAATCACCAGTTTCATAAAAAACTGCTCAGAGAAGCAGGAATGGAAATACATTAACCTCTGAACTGATACACAGCTAAAATTCTTTTTTCATACCACTGTTACATTCATTTCATGTCCATTCATTTCAGCCCCGACAGGCACTGTTTTAAATGTCAGGACTATCAGGCCCAGCAGCATTTTACAAATGAGAACAGTGCACTGGAATTTAATGGTGTTACACCTGAGTTGAGGTAGAGTCATTGAATCTAGACATCTACCTGTAAATCCCTGACTTGTGGTTTTATAAGAGCAGAATTCAGAGAGGCAGAGACATTATGATCTTGGGTATAGGCAGTAATTGTACAGCAAAGATATTTTCTGTAATGATGCTGAAAAAGATGGCGTCCTTTTCTGTAAGCCTACTGTGTAATACGCAGAGCTTAATATATTGTGCTCATTCAATTATAGTTTTAGTGAGCTGGAGTCACAAGAGACAGCAAAGCTTTTCAGGCTTTCTGGTGATTTCCTGAAGGTATTTCAGCACTTGGTCACAGTACAGAACATAATAAATTGCACCATCTGTATACATAGTTCTTGGTTCCTGACAGAATGAGAGATAAGGCTTTAGGCATTGTATGCCAAAAAAATACAACACAGATTTATTTTCTTTCAGTATTTACAATGCCTTAATGTCTGAAGAACTGTGGATTTTCCTGCCATTAGCAATCGCCCAAGTAGCTGTCTCAAAGTGCAGTTCCTGTGGTTCAAAGACAACCCAGGGAACTGAGAGACAGAGCCAAACTCAACCCACAGTCGCACGGAAGCAAGCGCAATCAGGGATATTGTTCTGACACAAACAAGAGCAGAGTTTGGCCCAGGTAATCAGCATCTTTTCTGTCTCACACTGGTAATTGACAGCTCCCTTGGGAAAATGATTGGGCTGCAAATACATTAAATCCAGCCTCTGGACCCAGTCATATGGTCCACACAGAAGCCTATTTCCCATTAGTCTGAATGGCTGAAGAAAGGGCTGAATATGTGCCCTGTTCTTGTCCACATGACACCAGTACTTTTCATTACTTACTTCTGTTTCCCTATAGTTTCTGTGGAGAGAAAATAGGAGTCCAGGAATTTTTTCTACTTATGAGGAAGATAAATGACAGAATGCTTGCAATATCATAGGCTCTGAATCAATGACAGGCTTGGAATAGGTTTTGCTTAATAACACATTTTGTATTTTGTAAGTATTTTGTAGCACCAGGACTGGTATGTGGAAGAACATGATAATTTGTCTGCAGCAGTCACATTACTGAAGTGTGGAGAAGGATAATGGCTAGAGCCACCATCCTGGAATCAGAAAGAGGATATCCTGGGCTGTAGTCCCGCTACTACCAACTTCCTCTGCTTCATTTGGCATGTTTTTAAAATTGCCTATACCAGATTCCCTACCTGTCAAAACAGCAAAATGAGATCCAGCTATCTGAATTCTTACTGTGTTTGGTGGGAAATGCAGTAACAAGATCCTGTTCTCCAAAAAGTTTAGCTCATCATAGAAACATGGAAGAGTACCAGATCCTTTGCTGGTGTGATCAACAAAGGTCTGTGCTGTGGTTCGGTGCTCTAGAGATGAAAAGTGATTTAAAAGTGTTACAGCTCAAAACAATAATTTAAAGTATTTTTAAAAGGTCTTTTATTTTCAGAAAAAGATTGCACAAAAAGTATCATTCAAGTAGTTTCTTGAAAAATTTTAGTCAAATATTAATACTCAATGGAATGTTGACCATTACTCTTTTTCATCTTTGGTTTGATTACCAAGGAAGAATATTTATCTTGTTTGCTTCACTTTTTTTGTTTTTTAACAATTGCTGATAATCAGAGGAATTATGATTAACACTCCAATGCAGCAGTTGCTGCTACTCTGGAAGCATTTTAGTAAGGCTTGAAACACTGATTAGCTGTACAAACAAACATTATTGTATTCCTTTAATCTAAGTAGCCATAATGATTATAATGGACTTTAAGAGGCTATTTATTTTTTAGGTATTGATGAAGTTTAGGATATAAACTCAAGTATTCAGAGAGCACAGGAGAAGGTTCTTTTCAATGTTGACTTGTCAAAACTTTGTTAAAATCAATAGATACTCCCCAGTCTTACTTTAGGCAAGTTTTGTCTCTATATCTTCAGAGACATCAGAGGGGTTTTAACCAAAGCCAGTAGCAGAGGAAGCAATGGCAATCTCTTCTCAGGCTGGTCAGTCAGGACTAGGAAGAATCCACTTAAGCTTTTTTTATTAATTTTTGGATGCAAGTCAATGAACTCAAGAAGAGTGTCCAGTCTGGCAAAATGATAAAAAACATACAGAAAACATTTCAACACTGACTTTTTGAAGTTTTCTTCAGCCTGGCATGGTTTGTTCCAGATCGATTTTTGAGTTTGAATGTAGAAAAACATCAGCAAGCAGGTAAATGTACAGCGTCACTTTTTCTTGCACTGAAAATATTTTTGTTGCTATTTTTAAGATATTTATATTACTCCATAAATCTAAAGCAGTGCTTTCAACATGTGGAAAGAAAATTTACTGGTTTTGGATTTAAAGTTTCTACGTGTTTTTAGATGATCATAAATCAATAAAGGTCACAGCAGCAGAAACATTGGAGGAAATTGCATTTCTTCAAATACCATAATCTCTTCCCAGGGAGGGGAGAGAATTTTTCTTGATAATCCCAATTATTTAATAAAACTGAGGACCATACAAGTAACAAATTTGATTTTTTGAATATTCAATTATTCAATTGTTCAATATTTCCAACTCTTGGGAAAAGATTCCCAACTTTGAGCATATCTAGAATACATTTGTATAACAAATGATTCTTTGATTTTCATTATATTCAAGTTTTGGAAATGAGTTTTAAGTTTCATAAGTATCTGAATTTCAATAAGTGCTCCTAAAGTTTTCCCTCAGATAAATGCAGGCTGTTGCACTGCATCTGGAAAACAATGGCAGAATGCTTCCTCTTCCTTGCCATAGGTCAGGAATAATGTATTCAATATGTCTCCATGTCAGGTTAGGTGAGAAGTGAATAGGACCAACATGGAAAGTTGTATGTAATCTTTAGCTCATGTTCTCTCACCTGAAATTACAGGACACGGTAGATTTTCATTCAAAAAAGCCAAAAAAAGCTGTGGCTGTACATCATACCAGCATGTTCTTGCATTTTCCGTTTTCTGGCTCTGAGATGCTGCTTTCAGTGATAAACAGGCCTCCTGCTTACTCACTTGCAGTAGTTCCTCACATTTTGTTCTCTTCACAAATGGATTTGCTCAGCAGTATCCCTGCTCTTTGTTTATAAATATAAAGGTAAGATATGTGGGATTAGTTATTCAACTGTCCAGAAAAATCCTAGATGTAAGGAAGAGATTATATACCCCAAGTATGTAATTTTTTAGCTTTATCAATTGTTCACACAACACATTACTTCTTACATATATTACATTTTCGACCCCTTATGACTGTTTAATGTTATCTCTACATGCTGAGTGAACTGCAGGTTGCAGCAATCACTTAAGTGTTATATCACTTTTTCACTCATTATACGAAGCTGCTTAGGTCTCAAAGATTAAATACTTGCTATTTGAATGTGTAAAAGATGGTATGAAAGCATTGCCTTCACATTTACTCTAGGACTCTGTTTGCCTAGATCTTATGGAAATGGATGGATGGCAAAGACAGGGCTGAGTAAATGCATGAGAGCCTAAGTAGTTCCAGATGAAGGGCAAGGATGGAGAATAATTGCTTCTAAAACAAAATTATCAGTATGGCTTTTTTTTTTTTTTAACTTGCCCTTCAAGGAGAAACCTGAACATATTTGGTCTGACAAATCTAATTTTGGTTGTCAGTTTAATCAATCCCAAGCATCAGAATACTCCCTAAAAGTACAAGTCAGAAAGTTTCTATGCCTAGCAAAAATATGTGACTAAAACTAGAGTGTGCAGATCTGCATACTTGACAATATCTCATTTAAAAATGCATGAAAAATGATCAGTTTCACCGAACATTGTTTTCTCTTTCTTTCCCCTCCCTGTCACTTTTTACCTAGTGAAGCCTAGTCTCAAAATTAGGAACCAGATTTTAGAAAGCTGTTAGTCTGCAGATCTCAGGTGTGGGTTGTCGAGCCTGTCTTTGTGACTGCAAGCACAGACCATCTGGGTTCATGTCTGGGTTCCAAGCTGTGGGGATGCTGGGAGGAAATCACAAATGTGCTATTAATTATTATAAGAAAATACTGGTAGAAACATACCCCAAATTTATTTTTGTTTTTCTTCACTTACTTCTTCACAAAGCCATTCTATTGTTTCTTTAAGAACACATTCAACAAATGTGACATACACTGTGGTGAGGTGGATGAGATAATCTGTGCTGCTGACAAATATGTGACATTTGTTAATGGCAGGGAAAGAAATATGAGGTTGTGCTGATGTCTAACACAGAATTTTGGTGAATATTTTACATCAGCTAAGGTTAAGGGTTAAGAGCCAGACTCTGAGCAGGTCAGATTATAATGGATCCATCTGTCTCATAACAAGAGCTATTGATTGGTTTTAAGTCCCAGCTAGTGAGGGACTATCACAAAGGCAGCACCAGCTCACCATGGACCTGCACTGCATTCACTCAGCACATGGGGAAACTGGGGACAGTTTCTTTCAGGTGTCTGGATGCTGAGCACCAAACACTGCTCTGGGAGAACCACTGGCAGATCCCAGTGGCATTACTGGTAGCAGGTACCAGTTCTAGCTGCTAGTCTTTTTGGAATGTAATACAGGCCTTTGTTTTATATATTAATTCAGACTGTCCAACACATTTGTAATCTCCTGTCAGTTAGCTGTGGTTCTGTTTGCAGATGGAAGGGAAAATCCAGTAATTTGTTAGTGGTTTCTAGACTTCTACAGCTTGTTTAATCTTTCAAAATCTCTTGTATTACCTGTGTCTGAAGTCACCTTGAGGTACACCAATCCAGTTGGCCACTGCTGTAATTTCTTATGTCCTGCGTAGCCTGTAATATCTGACAAAAGAGAATAAAGATACTTAAAGTGGTGCCTATGCTTTCTGGTATGCAGAAGATACCCTGGGATCTGCCTGCTGACAGTAGGTGGTAGGTTAATGTTCAGTAAGATATTGCTGGAAATTTGTTATATTAGCTGGGAGCATGGCTCCTTGTAGCTTGGACTGGCTGTCAAAGGGCCCCACACACAGACTGCCTGACACACCATGTTGCCTTCCCTGTACAGAAGACAGCCAAACACATGGGTGCTACAGCACTGACAACTGCACTAATCCTGGATTGGCCTTTGAAGAGCATAGATTAATGCTGCTGTGAAATTTCATAAATGTACATCATAAAATATTTCAAACATTGAGGTATGGCAAAGCATTTCACATCTCTTGGCAGCAGCCACGTGTTCCTAAAGCAGTCCTGTCAGGTTGTGCCTGCAGGTATCTGCTGTCCCCTCTAAGTATCTCTAAGGTCAGAAGGCATTTTATGGCAGCAGCGCTCTCTGCAGGGATAGACTTGGAGATGTACACAGTGCAGAGAATTTTCTCAGCTAGACATAAGGGAAAGGCAACAATATGTTTAGGCAACCATTCTAAGAAAAAAGGTGTGAGCTCAGAAATACTTTACCTCGAGCCTATATTATGGATGTTTTGATGAAGAGATAGCCAGAGATAATACTGCTTGTGACTTCTTTTATGTCACAAGTTGTCACTGTAATGCCAGATTTCTTCCCTGACAGAATCTTATGCAAAATGTGGGGATGTCTTAGTAAGGCCACCAACATCAGCTGGCATATATCAGCAGTTTCAACACACTTTTTTTTTCTTTGAATCAGCAAGCGGATTTAGATCTTACTGAATTCTAAAAAAAATTATCTCCTATTATTAAAATCTCAGTTATTATCTTTATGTTTCTAAGATTATAGTGCTCTGTCTTTTTGGAAAGATTCAAATCCTTGGTCTGTTCCTTTTCCTTCTTCATCTTAACAAATACATGCACTAGGAAGAGGAAGAAAACTCTCAGTAGGGCCTGGCAGTCTATAGTCCCTCCAGCTGAAGCACTTATACCTTGGAGTAGTTTTTATCTTTCAGTCTTCTTTGTCTCACTAAACAATGAGAGAGCTCTCAGGAGGTCCCAGAAAGACCAGGAGGTGATTTAGATTTCCATCTTCATGGCTCCTAACATCAGTGTCCACACTCTGTTCCACACAGCCTAAGGTGTGCTCTCTTGCTTTAAATTTCCATTCTGCTCAGCCTTCTGAAAACAGATGAAGGAACATGCTAAAGAATCCCAGTGCTTTCTTTATTGTGATGAGTGATAAGCCACATCATGATTTTGCTGGTACTAAGAATTCTTGGCTAGTGAGAACATTTTGGGGGTATTATTGTATTTGCAATGTATTTTCCTGCTGCTTATTTGCAGCATATTTGCTTGCTGCTTATATGAAGGCCCTGTGATATAATCAGTAGAAGAAAGAGGCTAGATTTAATTTTAATTGCTCTAAAACTGGATATTTAAAGGATATTAGAAATGCATCTGTAAGGACCAACAGAGCCTGAACCCATCTAAGGACTAGAGGATGTATCAGATTCATCTTTGTCAGCCCTTTCTCTTCCCCAAGACCATCAAGTATTAGTCTGGTCTGTTGGAAATCCCTAGGAGCCACTAGCTGCTGATTTGGAAAGAAATGTACCTAGAACCATTCTGCAAGACTGACATCATCATGCTTTCATCTCAGTGCCTCCTAAGTGTTTTGAGATCCTCTGATGGTTTTCATAAATGCAATAGCATTGTATTCTTAAATATTTAAATAATGACAGATTTTGAATACGTATTTTTTATGACTCAGTCATGAATTATCACAATTTGCATACAGTATTTTCCTGTATTCAGCATACCCTCCTTCTCATTTAATCTTTCTGACTTGTGCTGCTGTAGTGACTTTAAACCTGAATTACAGAAGCAATTGTGGAGTGCCTTGCTGTTAACTTGGTAATGAGCAATCTTGCTGTACCTATAGGCAGGAATAATTGACAATTTTTTGTAACGAGCAAGGAGGAAACCTGTAATCAAAGAAAACATTTCTCTTTTTATGAACAGGCACATCTATTTTACTTTCTTTGTATCCAAAGCTATAGTGACTGTCTAATGTGAATATTATTTTCTTTTGCTTATTGCTGCAGCGCCAAGGGATAAGCCAATATTAGGCCTTCACTTAATAAGGCTCTGGTCAAATGCTGAGGAATAGGCAGGGATGCCCCAGTGCACTTATGGACTTAAAGAGAAGAACAGTGAGAAGGTATAAAATGCAAACATTAAAGGAAACTGAGAAGCAATTCTCTGCCTTTCAAATAAGTTTGTTTGCAAAGGGTAGCTTAATATTTCTTGGGAACACCCTGCTATTTATCCAATGACCTCCTTAGCTGCCCTTTTCTAGTTTCCTCTATAAAAATTGTCCAGGTGATAGCAGCAGTCCAGCTGAGTCCCAGCTGTGGGAGAAGAGCTGAAATGCCTCCAACAGTCTGTGTGTGCCCATGACTGTGGAGCACTGTCCAGTGGACTGGAAATACACAGTCCAGCTCCACGCACTTGTCCTAGAGATCTAGAAATGTAATTCTGCCATTGTATACTGTATATTGCAGGCAGAAACCCAGTGTCTTTGTTGTTTTCAGGAAGAACCAGAGTTAGGAACTCCCTGGGCCTTCCATGCTGCTTTCAATAATAATCCCCCACTGTCCTTTGAATGTTTTTGCAATGTCTCCTTCCCTCCAGGAAAGGAAATCAGGTCCTGAAGGTGGTATATCCTCTGACTCCTTTAATTATGGAGGATTTTAACCTTTATTATTTCTTGCCTGATAGATTAAACGTTTACCCTTGAGATAAAGAATTGTCTCACAAAAAAGCTGTTTTATCAGATACTGGTTTGCCCCATCCCTCTGCTGCACTTGAATATATTTTCATAATGCTCATTTTTGCTGTGATAATCCAGCATCCACTATGCTGACAGTCCTGCACAGAGCTATTTAGAACAGCTAAGGACTGATTTGGGTCCCAGAGCAAACAGGCTGGGTCTCTTTTTACCATTTTCCCCTTGTTTTTCCTTCTACAGGTTAACCTGGTGCTGCACTCCCCTTCTTCCCAGCCCTGTTGGTTGGGGGAGGAGGGGGGACAGGGCAGAGGCACTCTCTGAAGTGCAGCTCCAGAGTCCCAGGGCATTTACTCCTTGTCTTCTTGGTGGGGATGGCAGCACTGTTCAGGGCATGCATTTGTGATGCTGGAGTAGGATGAGCTCTCAGCCAGTGGAGGTCTTGCCCCTCCATCTTTCAAAATGTGCCTCAGTCACCAGGCTTCTCCCCAGGCACTGCAGATCAGCAGTTATTGGATCCCATTTTGGTGTTTGAATTTGGAAGCTGAGCTCACCACTGGCAGTTTGGAAAATAAGTCACCACACAGATGCAGAAAGAGAATAATTGCACCAGAAGGATTTTGCTAGAATTGCTTGGGGTAAGCTGACAAACTCTGTGGGTGCATTTTCACACCCAGGCCTCAGTGGGGTCCTCTGTGTGCAGTGAACCACCTGCATGCCTCCAGGCATTTTTGACTCTGCTAACATCTTCTGTCTCTCACAACTCAAACTCTTTTCTGTAACTAGCTCAAGTGCAAGGAGACACTGATTCTCTCCTCTCTTTAAAACAAGTTTTAGTTAGAAGAAAGTAAAATTTTAGCTATGATTTGCTTAGAGTAGAAAGTTCTGGTGGGCACTGTCAGACCCTAGTGGCATCTACAGGGTGGGAAACTCCATCAGCAATGGGTGCACTGCATATTTTAATTTTGGAAAGGGAGGGAGTTTGTGTTCAAAAGCTTTCTCCAGTGACAACCATCTGCTTTCAAGAATTTTTCTCTTTTTGCTATAACCAGTCTGAACTGGGGGTGAGGTATAGCCCTTTCCAGTTATGTATTCATGCTTCCTTTTTATTTGTTTAAATCACTCGTCCATCTTGTCCATCAACGTTTCTTCGCTTACCACAAAGATAATAAATTCCTGTGCCCATAAACACTTTGGTCCATAGCTTCTCTAACATAAATATTCTTATTAACTTTTCTGTGAAATGACTTCCATGAGGAAGATGGCATATGTGCACACTGGAAGGAAGATAAGAGTCTGAGGTAATTGGATTAGCTGTAATAGAAAAATGGATGAGCTGCAGGGATGGAATTCACCCAGGACTAATTTGGAGCACTGAACATCAGAGTGCTGCAAATCTGATAGCAAATGATGCTTGTTTAGATTGCAGATCAGGAGGCTTTGTAAGTGTATGTGTAACAATGAATCTGTATATCATCTATAGGATACAGAATCTATGCACCTACAGATGCCTGTATACAGCTTTCTTTGATGAAAGGGTATCCTGATGAATATGTTTATTCAGGTTAAGAAAACTATAGGAATTTCACTATATTTCAGAATCCAGTAGAAAAAACTTTCCCCACATTCTGAAATAGCTATGTATACTTCTTTCCTTCATCTCCTCACCTTTAGCTTTCAAACATGGAATGACTCCTGTTCCCTCAATTGGCATCAGCTGGAGGCACTGCTTGTAGGGAACCTTATATGTTTAGTTATGGGAGAGGTTCTTCAGAGCTAGATCAAAAAGAAGAGCATAGGTTTTTAATCCAAGAAAGATAATTTAGAAACAATTTTTATAGAAGAGTTCAGCAATTCTTTCAGAAGGCTGGCTGCAGAAAGACAGAGCTGGGATAACTCACATATTGGGTACACACACCCATGACTCAGACACATCACCTGGACAAGGGGAACTTGCTCGGTTCTGTTAACCCATGAGGACACATGGTACCTTGTGTTAACATTTAAAGACTCTGCTACATTCTGCATTCTGCATTTCTGCTCTCCAGTTACTTAACTCCTGTTGACAAAAGATCCAGCTTTCCTACTGATCTCCCTCCTGGAGAAGGGATAATTATTCCCCACAGTGTCTCCAGGACCTGCATATGAGTCTTGGAGACCTGAAGATTCATGTTCCCTGCTGTCACAGGTGCCCCAAGAGCCAGTTCTCTGGGGCCTCTTGACAGCTGGTCTCAGCCAACATTGCTATAATGTCTGCCTGGGACTGTGCTGCCAGGGATGGGGCTTTGTTTCCAACCCCTCTTTACCCTGTTTCACTTTCATTTGATTCATAGTTGTCTCTGATAGTTGAGATTAATGTGGATTTTATTTTACAAGCAAGCATGGTGTTAATTTTAGAGTATTTATTACTCCAGCCACATAGAGGAGATAAATCACCTTAGAAAGAAAATGTCCTCTTGCATGCAGTCAGCTCAGTAAGTTTGTCCAAACTCATTAAAAGTTGCTATTTAATATATGCCTGAGGTTAAGTCCTGTGAAACTATGACTGAGCAGTACAACAGTTGTAAGCAGTACACAGGACAGGCAGTGCCTGCTTCCACCTTTCACAAGTACTTAACCCTTACTTCTTTCCACAGGCTCTCAGTCTGCTATTCAGTGCTCAGTAGAGATAAATACAACATACCCACAGCTCTCTATTGAATAGAACAAATTAATTTATATAGTTATTTACACAGCTATGTAACAGTGTATTTTAATTCAATATAATGTAATGTATTTTTAATGTGTTATAGAAATGTGTTTTTAAAAAAAACCTACTCACCTGCAAATGGCTCTCCACATAAAGGATCAAGATCTATGAAGACAATGATGACTTTGAGCAGCAAAGTTGAGTTGCTCAGCCTAAGATAACATCAGCTTCGCTGAGATTTTGGGATATAACTTAAGCAGGTGATATGCCCATTTACTACATTGTTTTTCTGAGTATCATTCATGCCTTCTATTTTACACCAGACCAATACTGGTCTGACTGCTTATATTTCCAGATAATTTTTCTCCCAGGTATATATGAACCTATCTATTTTTCTGCTTCAACATCACCTGTAGCTTGGTAAATATCAACTTCTCAGTCTGGCCAGAACTGGCCATTTTGAGATAGATTTGTAGTAAAAACTTGATTTTATTCTGCACAACCAACCTGTTTATCCCTCATGCTTGTGTTGCAGTCAGTTTTGGTGTCTATTTAGAAGAATCAGAAACAAATATGCCTTGTTATCTTGCTTAGTAAATGTAGCGAGAGACCCATTTCTGGATCATCCAGAGTGGCAAAGGCATCCACTCCCTGTATGTTCATGTACCTACATTGATTTTGCACTTTGCAGTCCATGCTGATTTTGGAAGCCTTTCCTACAGAGAATAGTTGGAATAGTTGCTGTTACTGCCTACATGACACCCAATAGCTCCATGGTGCTGTTTCTATGCTTATAATGCTAAGTAAACACAAATTTTCAAAGTTAACAGATCATTTCTGTTTGTCATCAGTTTACAATGGAAGCCCAACAATTTTTTTTATTTATAAAACTTGTCATGTCCCCAACCCTGGGTATTGCACTACTGGAGAAAAACTGGTGTTTGTTTTCATATATCCATTCAACTACTTCTGGTGAACATCCCAAAATGTCATGTTTGATTTGGCTTTCAGCTTCTTACAGAAAATCTGCCTGTTCTAAGGAGACCTGTTAGATAAAATTAAATAACCATTGGATGAGGGGGTTGTTTTACTGTTATTTAGTAAAGCAGAGCAGGTTTCTTCTGCAGCTCAGAAGAATAAGAATCAATCTCCTGCTTGTTCCAGCTCTGTTCCCATTCATATCTCTGGATATTTATGAATAACATAACTCACAAATGAGAGAATGCTCTAACCTTATTGCTCAGTACACATGCATTTGAGATCTGTGAGATTTGAGAACTCCAGCATCTCTGTGCTCAGCAGAACAACTGGAGGAGCTTGCTAGTGTAGCAGATAGGAAAATAGCTAAACAGAGGGACTGGGGTGCACAGATAACTGTCACAGATCCAAACCTGTAATGTGGTCAGAGTAAAAAACAGGAGAGAAAAGCCTCCTTCTAAAATAAAACAAAGCAAAAAACAGAACAAGTGTGAACTGAAGTGATAAATTACAGAGGACATCATGTGGAGAAATCAAATAAATCTCTAAATATTTTTAGCACACTCACTTTTCTTTCAATAGCTCACCAGGAGGTTCAGTGGTCTCACCTGGCATCCTATGAATCCTGCACTGATTGGTGAGCATGCAGGAATGGAGCAGCACTGGCATCTGGGTTAATCACAGCTTCTAGGAATTGTGAAAATGGCACAGGAGAGACTCCACAAATGGCAAGCTGAGGTTCTGCTGCAAATAAAGGCTCTGCTTCACAGCAGGTGGTCAATAAATCTAGCACTGTTATGGATCATAGCTATAAGTCAGGTTTCAGATTTTCCCAACTGCAAGAAGTGTCTGTCTTATTTGGAGTCTGAACACAAACAATCTCTGCTGCAAGTGCAAGATGTAGTTTCTCCTGCATTTGGGTTGCTTACTTTCATTTGTGTCTTTTACTTGGTCTCTTCTTTGAATCCTAATATTTCAGAAGACTATTTTTGATCAATATAATTCTTATGCAGTGCCAACTGATTTCCTTATTTTGAAAAATCTCTTTCATAAGCAATTCCCAATAGAAATGTTCCTTTTAGTCTTATGCACTACTTGGATTTTTCCTCAGGGATGGAATGTTATTTTTCTTTTTAATTCTCTCTAAACTGCTGACACTAATGCTCTCTATAAAACTTGTTGTAGGCCCTGCTCTGTATCTTGTCTATATTTGGGATTAAGGAGAATTTATTATCATGTGGTCTTAAAGCAGCTTTTTTGAAGTCTTGAGTACACTCTCCTGTCAGGTGAGTGCTTATTACATATTATGGGAAAAATATTGGTTTTAAAAATAGATCCAAGAGTGTGAAAAATCTGAAGGCTTGAGATGAACTGTTAGGAGAAACAAGATTGGGAGGAATTTGCAAGAAGACAAAAATCTTAGTTCCCATGAAGGATGCTCTGTAGATGGTGCTCTTTATTCTGAATGGAAGCATCTGTGGCCCAAGAGGTGACCCAGTGGGACTAAACACCGTGACAGCCCAGGACACCTGAGCTCACTTCCCACCAAAACACAAGATTTGGAGCCTGAAAGTTTGATTCCATTCAAGGGAACTGGGAATATTCACAGCAGAAACCAGTCCCCCATTCAGAGGGCTCTGTACATAGGCACACATACTACATACATAAATATACACGATCTTTTGGGAGACACATAAAGCTGAAAATCCACCCTTTGAACCAGGTGCTTTCCAGACACCCCAAACCAGACACCTAAATATGGAAACAGCCTAAAACCAACCTGTTTTGAAGGCATTAGTTTGGCATTTCCACTGCTTGTGGAAGAGGTATGTAAACTCACAAAGAAATATTTCATGCCTTACAGTGATTTCAAAGGCAGTCACTCACTGAAGAAAAGAAAAAGAAACTACACTTCCTCTTGAAGGTCTCTAAAACACAGAAGTAAAACAGAATCCTTTGTGTTTTGTGAAGTGGAAATCTCAGAGGTTAAACATGCAGGTTGTGGAGAAAAATGC
The DNA here is from genome assembly GCF_903797595.1 of Erithacus rubecula. Classification (NCBI taxonomy): domain Eukaryota; kingdom Metazoa; phylum Chordata; class Aves; order Passeriformes; family Muscicapidae; genus Erithacus; species Erithacus rubecula. The sequence continues at coordinate 45,924,918 of NC_136688.1, forward strand.
TTTTTATTGCAAAAAGAAAGGTTATTCTGAATGTTGTCCTCCTAAAACAGGTATTCCTCACCACAAGCATGGTAACTGTTCAGAATTTATAACCCTGATAAGTTTTAACTAGAGCAAAATATATATAAATGGATCAATTTTTAGTATGTTTAAACTGCAAATCTGACAGAGATAAATCCTTCAATTAATCAGTGGCTTCTTGTTTGAAGTTACCATAATTTAATTAGATTTGACTTCAAAAAACCATTTTAGCATGATTTAATGGTATAAATCATGAGTTGTTCAAATTGCTCACTGAAGACATATTATTTAAAGAGGTATTTTAAATGTAAGCAAGGGTAAACAAGCTGTATATTTGATGGTTACACATTTTATTCACAGCAGACCATTTCACACAGGGGGCTATCACTAACTTGTCAGTGTGATATAGTGTATGAACAGGAGCATCAAAATTGGTGGTTGCAAGGCAGAACTTATGTGGTCTTGGGAAAGGCATTTCACTTCTGCATTGTTTTTTTACCTGTAAAATAGAGAGCAGGGGGAAAGTAATGAAGCTCTCCTGGGGTCTGCAGTAAGTTAATGTCTGTAAAACACTTGAGGGTTGTAAATGGAAAAGGTGCTGCAGAAGTGTTGTAACTTCAATTATTTCTAATTTTTTTTTTTCAAGCAGGGGTCAGAACCTCAGATTTGGCTTTTTAAGACATTGTAAATGTGCCCTGAAGGTCTGTTAGTAGGAATTCGTGCACACTGTAAAGTACCTTTCTATTTATATCTGCTGCAGTTTGCATCCTACAGAAACACCCAGCTCCATTTTTCACTTGAAAGTTAATAAAGACATATGATAGAGGTAAAGAATTAAAAACTTTCCAAGAAAACCAGCATTTCTCCATTTTTGCCTAAACAACCTCCCAGTGTATCCATCATACTGGCAGCTCTAACCAGCACTGTAGCTGACTTGTTCTTGTGGCATTAAAAGCTGAAAATCACTTGTTTCCATTGCTGTTTCTTAACTCCTTAAACTAGTAATTGGCACTAATGACTTTATCATCTCCTGCCTTCATAGCTGACTTGGATTCATGCAGGTGAACCTATAAAAGCATTAAACATTTTTAATCTGTCACTCTTCCTAATCTTGCAGGTTCCAGCAATAATTTCCTTTCCTTACTCTCCCATCAGCAAAATTTCCACCTTAAATGTTCTGCATCTCAGGAAGTCCCATGTGGGGGAAGGGCCCAGGAAGACCAGGGGGTATTTAAAGTGGAACACAAGGCAAGAACACCTTGATCCTACCTCTTCTTGGCCTTTTTATCAGTTGAACACTGCTGGAACCTGGGAGTTGGTAGCTGTATTTGTTCTTTTCTGTCTTCCTTCTTTTTTCAGTTTTTGAGTAATTTAAAATCAAACTGGCTTAGAGCTTGTGAAGATAATGCTTTAATAAGTGTTTTATGTTTATTGAATACTGTTTTATGTTTATTGAATGCTGTTTTAAATCTTTTGCCAAACTTCTCTGATTATCTGAGACTGCCAGTAAAGTTTTTTGGGTTTTTTTCTGTTTTGAACTCTTGAGAATATCTTGTAAGTATTTCTCCCATGCATCTATCTCAGAGTATGTGAACAACTGTAAACCCTTCTAAAAGTCTCATTCAGTGAGTTTTTCAGGGTCTTACAACATGACATAGAGCACTGCACGCTGAATCTTTGTCCTTCCTCTGGTTCCTCCTTATGGTTACTGGGGACCAGGTGACCTCCTGCAGGGTCCTGTACAGTCCAGGATATTGCCTGGTCAAGAAATATTTGTACTCGCTATAGACAAGAAAATTATAAATCATATTCCCCTCCAAAGAAAAGCTATTGGTAGCCTATTATTTAAAAACAATTTTTTTCTGTGCTTGCTTAGTGCTGGCTGTTGTAAGACCCAGACTGGTAGGTCATAAGCTTTGAGTGTGACATCTCTTTTTTCTCTTGTAGTCATTAAAAGCCTTTCAGGAAGGCAAATTTAGTAGCAAGACATCATTGAAACATAGGCTAACTCCCATTGCGTAATGGTAACCCCTGTCTCTGGGAGTTATTAGCCAGGGTGACAGGCTATGCACTTATTTATTCTTTCAGTGGCAGTGAGATCAGAGCACAAAGGTCTCTTGGGGACTGTTCCATCTCATTCCTAACTGGGGTACTTAATAGTTTCTACCCAGGCCTTTTAAGGTTGATTGTGAACTCTGTCCTATTAGCCAGAAACCACTGTTCAGCAAAGTGACAGCCAAATCTTTTAGAATACTGTTATTTTTTGTAAACTAGCCTAAGGCTTTTGGGTGAGAAAAAGGGAGAAATAATTGCTTAGTACTGGGAGAGCCTCAATTGGGAGGCACAATTTAGAATTCATCCCTATCTTTAAAGCAGAATAATTTCTATATTGTATATTCAGGAGAATAACGAAAAATTAGATTTGTACTTACGGAAAGAAATGTCCTTTCTTCTTTAATTGGTTCATACTTGGAGAACATCTGTCAGCACATTCTGTGACTGTATTTCAGTCTAATCCACCATTCAGGTGTTTCAACCTAAAAACACCTTAGTGATTAAATTCTCTCAAATTCTCTCTCTGTAGTATGTGTCTCCCTCCCCCTGGCACTAAAGCTCACCAGGCACACCTTGTCATCTCAGAGTTCAAAGCCTTCACCTATTCAGTGCATTGCAACAATCTAAGAAGCAATGTTTTTACAAGACTCTGATTTTTTTCTTGCCAATGGTGCTGGCTTTCTGTTCCAGTATGGAATATATGATGGAAGACCAAATTGAGAGGCTCTAAGTCCTCAGAAGTCCTCCAAACATCACCTGCTTGATGCTGTTCAACAAACAGATAAGACTGAAAGATCAATATAAACAAGACTTTTACTCCCATGGTTTACTGAAGCATGACTTACAGAAGTACAATAAAACCATGAAAGATGCTTGGCCGTATCTCTGCTGGTTTTTGATGAGTAAAGCTTGAGAAATATCTATTTCCATCACCTATCATTGTCGCAGTCACATAACAAGCATGTGCAGACTATCTCATTTATCAGTCTATTTTTGCTGGGTGTCTTCTTTATAGCTCCCATAAAAGCATTGTAAAGGCCAAGGTGCCAGCCTGTGAGGTGCTTTGGGCTGGTTGGTATTTCCACCAGATATTCTCTGGAGGACAGAGGGCACATAAAGATAATGGATAGAAGGGATTGCTTTAGGAGAGGAAAAAAATTAGGGACATCTTCCACAGCACATTTAAGGTATGGTTTGAAAGTACAGTAAGTCAGAGCTATGCTAACCAGCATGGCACATTCCTTCTTCTGACATACATTCTACCACAGCAATAACATCCAACCAGTCACCTTCATTCCTATTTTTATTGTATTGCCAGTGCATTGTGCCAGATTTGGTAGTGTCCCTGAAGCAGCAGGTCAGGATATACATGTCTGACAAAGCAGAGAGGTCATGTGGAAAGATCTGGTTATTAATTTTGAAGAAGAATGTGTGCTCACAGCAATAATAGCCAAACAAGAGGATGGTCTTAGGTAAAGAGGACGTATAGAGGGACAAACCTTGACGTGTTAAGCATATAGCCTGCATATAGATCAGCAAGAGTTTTCTAATTAACTTCAAGGGGAAGTGGGTAAGTTGTGAGACTAGAAGGTGATGATTTAAGAACCTTTGCTATTCTACATCTGCTGCTGTATGAGAGAACACACAGACCAACCATCTTTATGTACATCCTCCTACCCTACTTCATATATCACCTCTAACCCATCAAACACTCCAGAGAAACTGTGCTCTTGTAGCTTGTGGAAAAGAATGAGATAACTGGTATCCAAGCAAACTGTCCTGAAATATGTTCTTCCATTAAAAAAAAAAAATATTCTCTTGCCTTGTTCAGCTCCTGTCTATAAATCTTCTTTCCTTGGCAGGGTTATTAAGAACAACTGGCTGAAGCAGCACTGTTGTTAGCTGAGATTCTTTCTGTCCTATGAACCTGTCAGCCAAGTTACAGAAGTAAGTATAGAGAATCAATAGTCTTTTTGGCAAAGAAAAAGAGCTAACATTGATTCTTCCAACTCCGGCAGGTGCCCTTCATACTGTGCCCTTCGATGTGTGATCAAGGCCTGTCTATGGCCCCACTGCAACCTTGCAGAGTGCTCAGCATAGGAGGAAGGAGAGTCCTACAGAGCCATGTCTTCCCTAACTTCCACAAGCTAAGGAATGTGGGAGTTTGACAGAACTTCAGACCTTCAAAGGGATAGATGAGATTGGGCTCCTCTTACTCCTTCCTGTCTTGGATGTCTGACCATCTGGCATTGCTCTGAGTGCCCTCTGTGGACTTCTGGAGAAGTCTTCTGTCATAATTTAATATATTTGACTAGATAATGAGATATGGTCCAGAAACCACCATTAAATTGATAACTGTAGACTATAGTCCCAGGCTATGTTACAGACTAACAAAAGCTTGAACTTGCAAATGAGCCAGGTTACTGAGATTTAACACAGGCACAACCAGAGAGGTGGTCTACCTACATTATGATAGTAACACCAGGCAGAGTATTGATATAGTTCCCTCTTTGCCCCCATACTTTCCTGTCATTGCTCCTTAGAAACAGTACATAATACCATGTTTGGCTGATGTTGCTTTGCAGACCTTTTGGGTACTTGCTTTTTCTCAACTCAACTGTTTTCTGAAATGTTGTGCACCTCTGCAAGAGCCCAGTCAGACATGGGCAGAGGTTTTACTTTGCAATGATTATTCTAAATCCTAAATGCCACCTCGTAAAACAATCACTCATAATATGACTTCATTAAGTATTCTTTGTTAGTTCATTAACCTTGGCCTTATCAGCATGTTGCCACAATCAAATACAATTTATTCCATGTTGTGAAATGAGAGCTGAGGGCAGATCTCACAGTGGGCTGTTGTCTAATGGACCTGAAGCACCTGCTAAATGTAACATTGCCCTGTGCTCTGTATAGGCATCTAGCAAGAGGAGAGGATGTATGTGCTGGAGAGGATTTGGTATACATCCAGCACACCCAGCCCTTTAACCACAGTTTCATCAAATACCTGACAAACTTTCTGAAGCCCAGACTGGTTTCCCTCTTGAGCTACAGCTAAACTAGAATTCCCACAGGACTGTTTCAATTTTGCTTACTTGAATGCTGTTCTCAGAGGAGGAGAGAACTGACATATAGGCTTTGCTCAACATCTGCAGTACTTTTCAAACTGCAGATAATCAGTGGATAATGCAAAATGATATAATTTGCATCAGAAAAATAACTGAAAAGCCTCTTACACATACTAGTGGGCATAATTTAGCCCTTTGATGTAAGAACAACAAAAGAATATTAAGGGCAAATTCTGCTTTGTGTAATATGTGCTGATAGAGCAGCTGAAGCCAATGACATCTTGCAGATTTTTGCCACCTTTTTTCATGTTGACTTGCCTGTGGCCAGCTCCCAAAGGTCCCTGTGTGCAACATGAGATGCAAAAAGCCTCAGGCCCAGCTGCTTGGAAAGGATAACTTCCTCAGCTCAGAGAGTCAAAAAGACATGCTAAAGCCAAGCACTTTCACTAGTGCTGCAAAGGGAAGGGATAAAAAGCACCCTGAGAAACTTCTTTTCAATCTTATTATAAGTAAGAACAATTGAACGGTGCAAAGTGTCATGAGCAATTTGTCTCTATGTGACAGACAACAGACCTGTTTTTGAAGGTGATGATTACACTGACTTCCCAGCAGCAGCTCAATCAAATCTGTGCTTATATGGTTTCCTTCCAAAGTAGAGAACACAGCAGTGCTGCTGTTATTTGATAATGATTTTGTGGGTATGTATTTAACACATGCTTTCTACTTGGGCTCTCCTTCAGTGGTTGTGTCAGTCCAGACTCCCTGAGCAAGACCACCCCATCTCAGCCAGGCATGCCAGCTTGCTTCAATCCTGACTTTCTGCCTGGTTTAGACAAAGCAAATACAAATTCCACAGTATTTAGGCCATGTCAGTAGTTTTTGGGAGTCATCATTTTCAGTGTTGGCTATGCTCAGGAGATTGCATGGTAAGAGGAAAGTGCTGTATCTTGTAGGCTCTAGTGTGTTAAAGAAGGTAAAGCCAGTTATGTCCATGTATGGAAACAGAAGAATAATACTTAGCACTTTGAGCTCTGTAAATTGTGGTTTTGATTTATTTTCCAGACCTTCCCTATGGCTTGCATTCCTAGAGATCGCTCAGTTTTCCACCAGCTATTAGTCTTTACAGATAGAAGATTAATTCTGTTTAAAAATGTAAAAAACCATTTGTGTTTCTTAAAAAACCCCAACAGTGTTAAGATGATAGGTGAATAGGACTCCTATGGGAATCAACAAGACTTTCTGTTACCTAAGATACCCTTTTCCAGAACTTCAGGTTTTTATCCAACCTCTTAATGTCATTTTATTATTGCATCTGAATCAAAACACTCTGCTAATAGCAAAGCAGGTCTACTGCTTTTCCTGCTTAGTACCTATTTGACATCTATTTCTTGACTTCAACTTGGAGTCTGTCCAGAGTTGTCCTTAGGATGTCTCCTCAGAGTATTCTTTACTTTTTATTTGCACCAGTTAATATTCCAAACTGCCTATCAGCTATCAAACTTTCAGCTAGATGAAAATAATGATATTTTATTGCTAGGGATTTGCCCATTTGAGTCTATAAACCAGCAATCAGTGTTTTGATGACAAAATAAGACAGACATTTATCACTGCAAATAATGGACATAGGTTGGACTTTACCTACTTACTCAGATTATTGCTGAGTTACATCTGCACACATGAAATCAAAAGCCCAATGTTCTGACACCAGAGACTGACAGAACTTCCATGGAGTCAGTAGATCTGTCTGCAAGTGTAATTTAAGTGAACAAAGTGGCTCCTCCAGCTCTTGTTGAAATAAATTGGAAAAAAACCACTGAATCAACAGGATCATGATCCGGTCACCTGTGGAGTTTCTGTTTACAAAGAAACCAGTTCTTCACAGAATCTAAGAATATATTGAGTTGGAAGGGACCCAAAAGACTCATAGAATCCAGCTCCTGTCCCTGCACAGAAAATCCCCAAGTGCCTGAGAGCATTCTCCAAACTCTTCTTGAGCTCTGTCAGGCTTGGTGCTGTGACCACTGCCTTGGGAAGCCTGTTCCAGTGTCCAGTCACTCTCTGGGTGAAGAGTCTTTTTCTAATATTCAACCTAAACCTCCCCTGACACAACTTCAGGCCATTCCCTTGGGTCCTGTCAATGTCACCACAGAGAAGATATGCGTGTCTGCCCCTTCTCTTCCCCTCACAAGGAAGTTGTAGACTGCAATAGAGCATTGGATTCAGACATGAGGCAGCTGAGGTTGTAGTTGGTATTTCAGTGAATAATTAATAGCTATTTCTGAGCTGGGTATTCTATTATTTATTAAAAAAATACCACTTTATCAAATCTAAGGAGTATATTAAAAACCTTTTGAGAAAGCCTGCACCTTGCAGAGTCTAACAAGAACAAATGCCTGAACCCTGAGTGTTACAAAGACAAAGTTCCCAGCTGGATGGAAGGCTGTTTAACTTTGTTCACACTGGCAGTGGCCTTGGGAAACAGGTATTACCTAGCAAGGTTACTCATGTTGGTTATGTTGAAATGTCTCAGAGAAGTAGAAATGAGATTGGGGGTGGGAGGGACATGGAAGAGACACAAGGCAAACATTTGCCCAAGTTTCAGGGCATGTTACCACCTAGGCAGCACCAGTTGGGCTGGCTCAGATTGTAGCAGTAAAGTTTTGGTAATTCCATTACACCAGCAGAGAGCAGGAGCACAAGGACATACTCCCTTCAGGCTTGTGCTCTCTGTCCTTGGTGTGGAGACCCCTTGCTTGGGCAGAGTTTGTGGCAAGGCATTGTTCTGCTGATTGATTTGACAGGCTGTGCTCTCTGTAATGTTTAACAGGCCTCCTGATCCCTGGCAGAAAATAATTTGATAGCTCTCTCTGCAAACATAGCAAGGTGGAATGGTCCCTTCCACCTCCTGGATCAATGAATTGTGTGCCAGTGGACAGGCAACTGGTGCTCTGGGAAAAGGGTCAGTGGGTGCACACTGCCTCATGCAGGAGGGTCTCTTGCCTATCTCTTTACAGCTGTAGTGGCACAGGCTCAAGGCCTTAATAAAGTCATAGTCATCTGCTGAAGGTCCTAATGCAGTCACTGACTTTTGGAAAACCAGTATACATAGAGAGGAGCTGGGTAAGGTCCATCCAGAGCTCTCTGATGTGGTGTTTGCAGTGTCACCACAGCCATACTGGAAGCAAGCTTGCAAACACATGTATCTGTGTGTGGGAGAGCTCCCTCAGGCCCTAGTGTGAGCTGAGCATCCTGACCCTGTTCTCTACCCCTTGCTCCACTCAGCCTACCTCCCTGCCCAGGCCCAGGACAGCCAGCCACTGCACTCTGTTCCTGCTCCCAGAAATTCCTGAACACTGTTTTGACTCCAACTGGCCAACCCACACTGGCAGGAGAATGAGTCTCAAAATCCCCTTAGCTCTGTTCATGCAGACAAGGAAGTCATATGTGTGCATATATCACATCCTTGGTTGTTGGGAAGGCATTGGCAATAAAGTTAGAGGTGACTGGGATCAGACTCCCAGGCTGCAAATTAATGTAACTTGCAGGCACATCACTGAGTTCAAAGAAGAATGGATGGCAGTGCTCACTGAAGAGCTTCAGAAATAGGATAAGTCAACTTTTACTACACTGCAGTCTTGTTTAACTGGCAATATTTCTTTGCAAATGGATAAACCAGGCAGTTCTAGAGGCAATGGTGAGCCTGTAAATTGCTCGTATATTTTTGCAGAATAGCTTGCTACTGTTTTATGGTCAGAAATATACTTTCTGCAGCTGTTTTCAGTCGATGTTTCTGAAAGCTTTAACAGGGTAGAATCTAGTGTCTGACTATTACCACAGATTAATCAGTCTCCATCCCCCCCAGTTTTTTGTTCTGAAGTCCTTAAATACGTTTTGGCTTTACTTTGGGGAAATCTATTCCTTAAGTTTGTTTGTTTGCATTTTCTTGTTTCTTTTTGTTTCATTTTGTAGCATTGAGCACTGTCTTTCCCATGTTGTTCCCGTGCACTGTGCTTTTAAAATTCCATGTAACTTCATATTTGTTCAAGCAGAAATTCTTAAAATCCCTGGCAAGGGGTGGTGTTGGCAGGGGTAATCACCTCCCCGCAGAGATGAGAAGTACAAGATGTAAATGAGTACCTCTGCTCCCAGAGACGGTGTTAGCCAGCAGCAGCCACACTCCAGGACCTGTCTTAGAGGTATTGTGGAATGTCTTGTTTTTCCACATAAATCATTTAAATAAATTATCATGGAAACTGCTGGCTGATACTAAAATGTCTCAAATGAAGACAAAAAGATAGATCTCTTAAGCACTTACCATCATGACATGTTCCATTAGTCCATTATTTAATTACCCACAAGGGGCAGTGTCAGGGAGGGGAGTGGGGGCTTGTGAAAGGATTTTCTCCTTTAGAAGGAGGGCAACCAGGGTATGGATTGAGGGGCAAACTGAAGTCAGTACAGTTCCAAAAGAGTGAGGCTTCCTGGTATGCCAGCCTTGTCATGTAGGAGTACCCAAGGTGGCTATAACCAGCCTGCTGGGGTGAGCTTGCCACTATGCAAACTCCTGTGCAAGTCAGACTTGCTGCTGCTTTGCCAGCTCCTAGTGTCACTGTCACAGGAGATCATCTAGCCTTGTTCTCCCTTCAGATCACAGGGAAGGTGTCAGCCTCCTCTGCATGGATGAGATTTCATCTGGATCTGTCCCCTGAAGAGCACGATGACTTTAGGCTGTCTATGTCTGAGATGCAGTTTTACTTTTTGTACTTTTAAACTTAACTTTTACTTAATTTTTGCTCAATTTTTAATTTAATGCACAGAAAGATAACACTTCCCATCCTTCATTTTTGTGATGAGCAAAAGACTGTTGGAAGACATTGGAAAGGCTTGGATACCACTAGATCAAAAAGAGAGTAATGTGGCACATGTAGGAAAGGAGATCTGCTGTGCTTTAGAAAAACTGTTCAAGCAGATTGTCAAGGGCAAAAGACCAAGCCATGGACAAGCTGTGGCTTAAAGACTGTGTTCAAAATGCTCCAAAGTCTGGGTCTTTCAGGTATGGACCCTGTCTAGGGTCCAATACTTGGAAAACCAATACCAATACCAATACTTGGAAAACCTGGTTGTGACTTACCATGATCATCTTCTCTGACTCCTTGGTTATATTTCTTTTTTTTTATTTTTTCAGTCATTTAATAGGGAATTGTATCTTGCTGTAATTTTGATAAGCCTGCAAGCAACAATCCTGGCCTTGCTATTTTCTGCAAGGAATTGGAATCAGACCCACAGTTATATCTGTCAGATATTTTTTTGTATTCAGGTATGTAGGAAATTAAGAAAGAGCCCTGTAGCTGTGATTAAAACACCTCAACCCTCTTGCTCATTTGTACATGTTGTTCTTTATAAGTCTGTGCAGGGAGATAGCTCATATCTTCAATTAATTTTTCATTCTTGTTAAGGAAGCATTTTCCCTGCACCTTACACATGGGTTCCTCCTCTTGCTATGCCAACTGCAAAAGTTTGGTGGATCTAAATAAAAATGTTTTCAGTTTTTCAAACCTCATGAACACTAGGGGTTTCAAATCTATTAGTGGGACAAGCTGTTGGCAGCACTAGCTCTCAAACCCTGTTAGTGAGTAAGACAATTCCCACCACCAAATGGCAGTACAAGACACACTGGGAGGACACCAAGCTGCACATTCCTGTAACCCTGGCTGGCACTGGGGCAGGTCCTGCCCTGTGTTCTGTGCTGGGACCTGCACTTGGGCTCTGGCATGTCTCCTCCAGCCAGCCAGCCCTACTGCCACCAGCAGCCTGAGATGCAGGATGCTCTGGCATTGGTTACAGCTGAGCAGGATGGAGCGAAACTGCCTACCCCTGATCCCTTGTGTAATTTCTTACCCTGAATGATCAAACCCCCAACACACTTCCCTTGCATGACCAAGACCCTGGGAAGTGAAGTCCTTTCAAGTCCTGTTTTCAAGGGCAGGTCAGTTCACTGCACATCCCAAGATGCAGACAGAGCATATTTTAAATATAGTCCTTTACTTCTGAGATGAAAAGGTCATGTGTATCAGTCACTCTCAAATTCAAAAGGCTGGGTCATTCTAAACAGGGAGGTGAAATATTGCAGGCTGTTCTCAGCAGCCAGTGGTTTGTCCTGAGAGTGTCAGAAATGCTCACTGTTATCACAGACACCCCTACAATTACTGGCTGAACAAGAGCCCCCGGGGCTCTTCCCATAAACAAAGGTGTGCTCATGTCCACAGTGCAGTCCAAGTCACTGGACTTGAAAGATCCAGAGATGGGGGATAAGGGACATACCTCAGGACCCTGTCCCTACCCACAGTGTGAACACTAAATCACTGCTGCCATTCTGGCAGGAGCTGAGCTATTTCATTGGAGCGATACAAATAAAGTTACAAAGAGACAGAGAGAACTGACAATGAATCCAAGAGGGAATCCAAGACTCTGCTTCCCTCTGGAACAGGCATGGTGACTCAGGCTGTACCTGGAGGCAGTCCCCACAGTTTGTGCACAGCAGGAAGGGGCAGTAGTGCTGCTGGGACCTGGGCAAGGCTGGGAGCTCAGGTATGTACAGTGTGTATGTACAGTGATGCAAACAGCATGGGCTGTGTTTTTCTTTCATCACTGTCCAGGAGCATCCTCAAGGTAACACTATTTCCCTGCATACCCTGAAACTTGAGAGACACGAGGATCCTGCTGCCCTGCTCCCCTGGTGCCCCTCAGCCCCAGGATGGACTGCACCACATCTTTGCCCCAGAAATAGGTTGGAAGTGAAAATGGACCCTTGGACCAGGGGCACAGAGGCATGAGGAAGAGATAAAGGTGCTCTAACACCTGTCCTCTGATGCTGACAGGCACTCCAAAATTGCAGCAGCACGCCAGTATGTGACAGCTGAGCACAACTAAGTAACTCAGCATTTGGAGGGCTCTGGCAGAGGCTTTTAAGAACACAACTTCATTCATGTCCTCAGGATGATCTTCACTTACTTTCAGTTTTATTTATTATGAATTTTGGTTCCAAATGTGCACAGGGGTAATCAATTTCTTCCCTTGATCTGGCAACAGGGACGAAGCGAATCACAAGCCAGCAAATGTGGCCTTTCTAAACAGAGATTTTTGTTTTAGTTAAACTTTGCAGCATCTTCAATGAGATGTTCTTGAACTCGCATTTTCCAGGCATTTAAAGGCACCATGAATTACAATATAATTGAAAAACAGGCCTGTTTCTTAGAAATGAAGTGTAACCAATAGCCCCTGTCTGCTGACTTAATAGAGAAGCTTAACGTTATTATAACCAAATTAATAACAAGGCCAGCTAGTCATTAGCAAGAGGAGTTCATTCATTGCAGCTCTCTGACACTTTCCAGCTTGCTTTCTCATGGTAAATGAGTGTTGCTTGTGCTCATTTTCTATTCAGATAATTCCCAGTAGCTAGGTAAACACATGGGTGAGATCCTACTTTTCTCTACATCTAAGAACTGTTAGCGAGATGTTGATAGAATTATTATGAATCTATGATGGGGGAAAATACAAAGAGGAAAAGCTGAAACTCAGCCTGGGCAGAAGACTAAAGTAAAGGACAATGAAGTCTTGGCATGCTAAGGTTTCTGTGTACTACAATTGCTGAAATAATGCTGAATGGTCGATGGGCATGCTTGTGCATTAAAATACAAAACCAGGTTTAGAAAAAAATGTTTCTGAATCAATTCAGTTTTCAATTTTTAACTTTGTTCAATTTAGTTGGTTTTTCTTTACTGTAGTTTTCATTATTTTTGCTCCCTTCCTTTTTTTTTTTTTTTTTTTTTTTTTTTTTTTTTTTTTTTTTTTTTTTTTTTTTTTCCCAGTAACAGCTATCCTGGGAAGTGCATTCAGCTAACAAAAACAGACGCAGTTCCAGTGGTGACAATATACATTTAAAAGGCTTTAGAAAGTCACTGTTAAACAAAAACAAACACACAGATGATAGTGCTGATCGTTTTGTAGGGCCACTTTAACTTTTTTCTTTACAAAAGGTTTGTAAAAAGGAGATGTTTCATTCAAAGCAGTGGACCAGGTCTGCCATGACATTTTCAAACTCCACTTATTCTCTGTGCAGCTGTCATCTTGCATTCTCCCTATGGTGGCTGGCTGCACTGGCCTGGATGTAATAATTTGAACAGTCAGACACACACAAACCTGAGAATGATTCTACTATATGAAAAGGTATTCCTTACTTGTTACATCCCATTTCAAAGGTTTCATTCACCCAAACAAGAAACATGACACAATGTGACACAGCTGAACTGACACAAAATGAATTAACTCATTGGATGAAACACAGGTAACCCAAATGGTCCAAGAAAATGAATGGATAATTTAGGATTAATTATTATTATAAAAAAAAAAAAAAAAAAAAGCTTAATTTTAGTCCCAAGGACTTTCTGACTAGTGTGCTTGCATAAATATGAACTAAGGTGATAGCAAGAAGAGAAGGGACTAATGCATCTGCATCAAGCCAATGAGGTTACCCATGCCAGAAACCCTTGTGGTATTCAACCAAGCCTGTCCTAAAGGTGGCAAACAAAAGTTAAACAAAACACATGTTTAGAGATAGTTTTGTTCCTAGATGCTGTGGGATCACATTGGGCCAGTTCAGTTCACATTAAAAGCCTTTGCCAGTCTCTTGATAGATCACTTCTTGCCTCAAAACACATTTACCAGCACCTCCAGTTTAGTCTGCCAAATGCTTGTACTGGTAGAGACTCAGTGTAGAGGACAGAGTCCAGGGTATGGCACAGGGGACTATCCCTATGTGAAGTAATCCTGCCTGGTGACAGAGAACACTCACAATTCTGTGCAGCTTTTCTTAGCTAATGTCTGGATGCAACTGCACAAAACATCAGGTGTGTTCAAAACCTTGGAACAATCTTCTCTCTCAAGAAAGCCTTTGGTCAGCTTTGCCCCTAGATTGACATTACAGAATGGCATGTTGATTCCCAAAACAAAGCAGATGAATAATAGCAAATCCATATAAACTAGGATTTAATCAAATTCCTGAAGATCATGAGCTATTGCATGGAAAATAAAGATTATTCTGAAAGTATGTTTCCACCTGTTGACTGCTTTTACCAAGCCATGGCTACTCATGCTAGTGAACAACTCAAGTCTCTTCTCAACACTTCCCTGCCAGGAAGAATGGTTAATAAAATTCCCTTTGTCCTGACAGAGGTCTTCAAGTTTTAAATTGTACAGAGACAGATAAACATTGTTTCATTGATATTACTTACTTCTATTTACCTTCTTTTTAGCAAAAGTTGCATAATTGCATAGCTGTTTATCTCTCTTGAATCAATTGTTCTAAGGCTTTTCCAAAGTCCAGCTGCAGAAAAAAATAAGTTTGTGAGAGAGGATGTGTATTTGGAAGAACATCTGACAGCTTGTGGGTTATCTAGGCTTGAGAAGTTGACAACTAATTGGGTTCTAATATCTGACATTAATATTACTGGTTTAATTACCAAATACATCTTTGGAAATGTTCTGGGAGCTGATGGAGTACTTTCTTTGGAAACTATTCCTCCTGCTTTCCTTGCCTTTCTGTCTTTATACCTTTCTGATACTGCAGCCATGATCTTATCAGTATTCATTTATTAGAAAACAGAAAAAGTTACTTCTTATAAAAACTTTTTCATTCTGCATAAGGTAGAGTGCAAAATGACTGCTTTTTGGCTGGAGAAAAGAAGAAAAATTTCTGTATTGTCACAAATCACTGTTTTTTATGATACTATATCTCTCTGAGCAGCTGCAGTCTAGTGTAGGGATTGCCCTTCTTCAGAAACACACGTCCTTAAACAGCTGGAGATAAGCACATTCAGAGCCTTACTGAGAACACACCATCACATTTCCATTGGTAATGAGCGAAACATCTACAGTACTTTCCATCTGGAATGAGCTTTACTGTAAGCTAAAGATATCAGCAACCATGAAAAAGTACCATATCAGGTGGGCAGCAATCTCCTGAAAGCATGGTGGCTCTTGTCTTACACATTAGTAATAAAATTCATTCCTGTGATACCCCAGTAAACACAGATGCTTACTTGCAAGGAATGTTTTTCTCATTCTTAGAGTTACAACAGAAGTGATTTTGAAACAAAGAAAGGTGCAAGACTGTAAACAGCAGGGGTATTACATGATAAGGGGATGTAAGAATTATGTAGCTGCAGATATCTCTATGTTTACTTTTTTCCTCTCCCTTGTTAAATTTGTGGTTCCTGTGTTTACACAGTAGATGTCAAGGCCTATGTGAGACAACATGCTGTACAGCAACACTGCATGAGCATGGGCTGCCTTTGGCATTTCTGGGAGGGCTCAAGGCAGAGTCTGGATCTGAACATCTCCCCAGATCACTGGCTCTCTGAGCCGCTTTCTGCTCCTGTGGCATTGCTCAGGCTTGCAGAGCTCCTGCTGTGGGCACACAGAGAAGAGCCCCCTCAGCCACAACTGGGCTGTCAGCATGAGTAAGGCAGGCTGGGTTTGAGCCTCCAGGGGTAAAGGACCTCACCCTCACTGGCTCCAAATCTATCCTTTAAACGGGAGTAGAGGAAAAGATGACTTAGTTATTGTGGTCCTCTCCTTTTCCTGGGCCCTTTTGGCATGAAAAGCTACTTAATTGGTTTACTTCACACTGACTACAGCAATGTTGGTAACTGCCAAAAAGCCTGCTGAGCAAAAAATGATGGCTCCTAGCTGTTCCTTGCTCTGACAACCTCCCATGTGGAAACAGGGCTGGCTGGCTGCAGTTGCAGCAACATTGCTGAGTCAGGACTCAGAAATAATCCTTACTAAAGGGAATTCTAACATGAGGACATCTATGCCTCTGATTTTCCATGCTGAAGCAATATAAAACCACACTCCACTCAGTCCCTTTTGAACATGAATCTGTTTTGCTTGATTTACTGAGACAGATGAAGTGACCCTACAGTCAAATTTTGGGCTACACAACTCGCTCTCACAAACACTACTGGCCATTTTTCCTTTGAGACAGCTGCAGCACTGGGGACAGGCTGTGGGCTAGCTATGCTCTAGGGAGTTTTCAGGTCAGATGATACAGGAATATGCACCATTAACTTCCTTCTTCAACAATAAAGTTCCCTGTTGTCTCCATATGAGATCAGCCTCCAGAGAGGTGTGCAACAGGGGGAGGTGAAATGAGGTCTCTGGCTGAAGTCTATTAAACTGTCCCTGATGCTCCATTGCACCAGGGTCTCCAGGGGCAGAGAGGCATCACTCAGTAGAGAGGAGACAGGTTAATGGCACATTTTGTATTAGTGACTATGTGAGATATATGGGAGGTAAAAAAGCTCTGTCTGGATTTATATGAGCAAGACACCCATTGAAATGCTTCAGCATTTTCAAAAAATCCTGATTAAAAAGTTGGCTTCACTTCTAGCTTCAAGCAGGCAAGGACTGCAAATAAGACATTGCCTCTCTCCTCTCACTCTTCTATTGGGAGAATTTTGCATAAATTAAAATTAATGCATTTTTTCAACTAGGTCAGTGGAATGTAAATGTTCTGTACCAGGGAGGATTATACATGTAACTCAGTTAAGGGATACACAGCACACATCAATCCTGCTGCATTTATCAAAGCTGAGCTGTTTGGAACAGAAAGAAACCAAAGTTTTTCTACCAAAGACTTCACTGCAGTATCTGAAGGCTCATGGGGTTGAGGATGGGTATTTGTCTCACTTCTGGGAAATCTTAAAGTCTTTGGCTTTTGTCTAGGTGTCAAATATGTCTTCAAATGTGGTCATAAAATCTGTGTGATAAAGTGGGACAGCAGAAACAGCTCCATCTCAGTGGTTTTAGCTCCACTGGGAAGATGCCTCCTGTGTTTGCAGGCAGGCAACGTGAGACTCAGCAGCAAGTTGAACAAAATTGAATTTGTGCTGCCCCAGGAGCTTGTCTGCTCCTGCTGTCAGGCCACATTTGGCTGCTGGCAACTGTGTGGGGCCCTCAACAACTGCCTATTTATGTCTTAGACCCCATATTCAGTCTGGATGCAGATACTGTTCTACTGAACTGGTGCATCTGAACCCCTCATGGGGCCTGCAAACAAGCAAATAAGAATGTAATTTTCTCTCTCTCTCTCTGGCTTGGATTTTCTCCTGTGCCACAAATCTGCAAGGACACACACACACTCAAGTGTATGGAATTAATGGCCACCTTTACTTCCAGCCATGCTGGAGAGAGGCTCCAGAGGTAAGCAGGATGTTGCTGCTTTCAGAACTGGACTGGGACTTTTGTTTGATGGGCTTAATCCTGTATATTCTGGTGTAAGGAAAGATGCTGTGACCGAGACCATAATACAACAAGAACTGAAACAAAATCTTCTCTTTTTTTTTTTTTTTTTTTTTTTCATGAGGAATGGCGCTTTGAATTATGTTAGCTCCCCTTAAAACAACCTTATATTCTAAACAAATCATAACTAAACCTTTCTGAGTTGCAGATAGCCTTTTATGAGGATCAGAACAAAATTGCTATCAATGCAGAATTGTCCCAAACAAACTTTTAAATAGTAGGTGGAGAGAAATTGGACCTTGTTTTTCATAAGATTCCAGTATACCCTTTCCTTGCCTCTCTGCATAATATATCCAAGGATGTATTTTCCCATTCCTCCAAATGAAAATGCTCTAGTGATTGTGATTGAAAGTCTCTGTAGTCCCGAACCTGACCTCAGACATCAGCCCACGTGGATATTTAAGGAAATGCACAAGGACAGGGGCAGTCAGTGCACAGTGGTCTGTACTGTTCTGGCTTTTAATGATCTGTAGTTTCAGGAGTCACTGAGCTACAGGTTGAAGGCGGATATTTCATCTTAATAATGGTCCTATATGACATGATTTTGTCTAAGTCTTTTTAAAAAATATTTCTGCAAGAAAAAGTTACTGTTTTGGGAACAAGTCCCATGGTTTAATGCATCATGTGGAAAATTCTTTCCTTACAGTTCACATCTACTGTAGGATAATTCATTATCCCTAACTCTTTCATTGGAGAAATGCAAATAAACCTTGTGCTGTTTACCTTCTCCATGCCCTTGGTGATTTTATACACTTACATCAAATAAGTAAGGCAGTCTTCTTTCCAAGCTGAAAAGCTCTAATTTAGTGTTTCCTGAAAAATACATGGTTACAAAACTCTGACTATCCTCACTACCTGTTCTATATCTTTTCAGAAGTTATTAGATCAGTGCTGTAATATGATTTTCTGTTCTACTTTATTGTGTTCCCTCATTCAGCAATTCCTACTATCCAATTTGCCTTTTGACTGTTGCAGAGCAATAAGTGATGTTTTCAAAAACCTCATACCTTAATTTCAGTTACCCAAGATCTTTCTTAAGAGTTGCTATCTAGAGGTTGTCACTGCACATGTATAAGTTGAATTATTTTTTTCTCCAAGTGCCTTACTTTGTACTTGTCAATATTGAATTTCACCTGGCACTTCACTGTCAGTTGGTATTATAAGCTCCTTCTGCAACAGTCAGCTTTAGCTTTGATAATTGTGAATAATTTTGTATCATCTGCAACTTTGCCAGTATTCACACGCTTTGACATGCCACATATAGAGGTGGTGACCAGCACTGATCCCAACATAAACCCTTGGACAATCCTTTTGTAAATCTACCACCAGTCCAGAGAAAATGTTGCTTCATTTATTCTGTCACTCATACAACTACCTATTACATTACTCACTTTTGGTCCTTGCGATGGTGGTTGGTTTAAGCTTTGCTTTGGTAGCTCAGCAATTTCAGATTTGAGCTCTTTTAGCACACTTAGTTGAAACACATTTTGTCTTCATTGTTTGGCTCGGGTCGATTTATCCAAGAGGGTCTGCTTTATAGAGACAGTCTGTGATTCTCTTTGTCCACAGCTGTTCCACCTTGCCATCAAAGCTTCAGCTCTGGGAAAAATGCAGGTATAATTATGTGTTTATCAGAAATATCAATCTTTTGCATTTTCTGGCAAAACTAATCCTTAAAAGAAGGGTCCTGTACACTAGATTGAGCTCTTAGACTGAGGGTGATTTCTTTACCAGCTCAGGCCTGGAGTGCTCCTTCAGTATCCAAGAATTAGCATTCTGTTGAGCATGGGAGTGCAGTGGAGTCGTCTTTCGTATTGTGCCAAAGAAGTGGGTTAGGGACAACTGACTGCTGCCAATCAAAGGTTCACTTATAAACGAGTCCATGTGAATAAGTCTGTGTTGACATCTATATAGTGCACAAAATCTGCTCATGTGTTCCCCTGAAGTGTGGTCTGAGCAACACACATAATATACATATACCTCTTCTTGTAAGCGAGAAAGAGACTTCTAGCAGGACAGCAAGCTGCATTTTCACCCTTCAGTTTCCCATTTATTTTCAGTGCAGACAGCTCTATAGTCTACAGGTCTTTCTCTGACAAGCAGGGGCAGAGTTTGGCTTCAGTCAGACTGGAAAACTGGTGAGTCCCTTTTAATTTACTTTGTGCCATCTCTCTGTGCTAGAACAAACAGCAGTCACCAAGCTGAGGATTGCCAAAGTTGTGCAAGAGTATAGCTTATAACACTCTCTGCTGTTCTTGATTACAGCTCCACAATATGATCTCATGAAGAAAACAATGCAAATTCTGGTAAGTATTTTAAGTATAAAGGCCTCCTTGGATATTAAAGCCTTATCAGATATAAAATTCTATTACATTACATTGACAAGGTGCAAATCACACAGCAAGTAATAGCCATTTAAGCTACTCTCAAAAATAGCTGCACATCTTATTCACCAGGAGCTACTGATTATAGAATGTTGTGATGCTTAAAAGCACAATCCACCTGGATTAATTTCCCTGGCCCCCATGATGGATCAGACCAGGACCCCCAATATCACTGTCTCTCATGTGAAGCTCTGCTCATGTCTGGCAGCTGCATGCACAGATCTAGCTTGTGCAACAGTGACAGACTTCCCTATGTACCAGGTTCATTGAGGGCAGAAAGAAAAAAGAAAATAACAGACTTAATATCAGACTTGAAAAAATTGTTTTAGACAATGTATTCTTGTTATTTGACATAATTAATGGGTTTTTTTCTTTATTAGCATTCTCTCTGCAAAAGATGGTTGAAGAAACTGTGTTAAGGCGAATAAACATAATTCTTTTTTTGTTTTGCTGGTTTTGATTTTTTTACTTCACCATATTGGTGTTCTAAGTCCTTTACATTCTGCAGAAATGCATACCAAACCCTGCTGCCTCCCATCAACACCCACTATAGGATCCCAGTGGATGTAAACACTGTTATATCCCAGGAAAGCAGAGTCCTAATCTGTTCCAAGTACCCAGCTCTTGTATTTTTAATGGAAAACTCGGGATGGTACCTGTAAAAATCCATGATCACTTAAAATTTTGCTTCAGTGACTGAATCTAATCACCAATACTTAGATTAATATTTGCTTTGTGATTTGCTCAATTTCTTTAGCACGGTATGTTCTGCAGACCCCATTTTCCTCTGACGATTTTCCTGATGCTTTGTGCAGGATTGGACCCGAAGAACAGGACTCAAGCACCTGGAAAGTGCTGAGCGTGCTCAGGTACCATTGAACTGAGGAACTCTGAGGCTGTCCAGGATTTTGCTCAGGTGTCTTTGAACCTTGGCCCGGCAAGGGACTCGTGGACACAAAAGCTCGTTTGTTAGCCCGCGATGGCTTCTCCCACTCTCCTGGTGCATGTTAGCAGCAGCACCGTGCGGGGAGAGGAGAGCAGCTCCCGACCGCACCCCGCACCGCGTGTGAAAGGGGAGGAGAAGAGGGGCGGAGATTTGCCACAAAGAACAATTAACCCCTCATGTTGGCTTTTCTGGCCAGAGTAAAGGCTGCTGCTGCCCGGACTGAGAGCAGCACTGGCATAGAGGCAGGGAGGGAGGGAGGGAGAGAGAGAGGGAGGGAGAGAAAGAGGGAAGAAGGCAGGCAGGGATGCAGGCAGGAATGCAGGGTTGCAGGGATGCAGGGTTGCAGGGATGCAGGGATGCAGGCAGGGATGGAGGGATGGAGGCAGGCAGGAATGCAGGCAGGGATGCAGGCATGCAGGGTTGCAGGGATGCAGGCAGGGATGCAGGCAAGGATGCAGGGTTGCAGGGATGCAGGCAGGAATGCAGGGTTGCAGGCAGGGATGCAGGGTTGCAGGCAGGGATGCAGGGTTGCAGGGATGCAGGCAGGGATGCAGGGATGCAGGGTTGCAGGCATGCAGGGTTGCAGGCAGGGATGGAGGGATGGAGGCAGGCAGGAATGCAGGCAGGGCTGCAGGAATGCAGGGTTGCAGGGCTGCAGGCAGGCAGGGTTGCAGGGCTGCAGGCAGGGTTGCAGGGATGCAGGAATGCAGGGTTGCAGGGCTGCAGGCAGGCAGGGATTCAGCCCGGCCCCGGCGGCAGCAGGAACCCGCACACCCGCGGCAGCGCGGCCCGGCCGGGCTCCCGCAGCGCCCCCTGGCGGCAGCGCCCGCACGGCCCCGCTCGGGCTCTCCCAGCGCAGCCCGCAAAGGGCGCACGGGCCCGGCTGAGCCCGCAGCGAAGGAACGCGCCCGACCCGCGCTTGCCACGGGTGATCTGTCAACACAGCCTGGAAATCAAATGCATCACTCTCAGAGGCAGACCTGGCATACCCACTTAGCCTCAGGTGCTCAGCTCGAGGGTGCACACTTGGAGACCATCAGGGCAGTGAGGGTGGCAGCAGCTGGAACTGCTGCAGAGACATGTCTGGTTCTTCAGCCTGTGTAATGATCATTGCCTTTTCTGTGGAAATTTCTCCATCGACCCAACCTGCAGAAAAACAGGCCCTGAAAAGCTCCCTGTGCCCAGGCTGTTCATCAACTGCAGAGTGCACCTCCTGGCACTTCTTCACATTTCCTTGTGCTCACTTCCTATGGACCCTTCTAGGGGTTCCCACTAGGTGACCTGTTGCAGACGGGCAAAAGATGTTATAAAAGAAAGGCCTTATGGAATCAGGCCTTGCTCTGCTGAATTGCAAAATTCACTTCTTCTAATGCAGAGAGCTTGCAAGTTCCCATATGAAACAATCTTGGGTATGAAAAGTTAGTTTCACAACAACCTATTATATGTAGCAGTTGCATAAACATTAGATTTGCCCCGTGAGAATCCACAAAGGAAAAATGTAAACACCTGAATCTTAGCATGTACACAAATAACCTTCTGACCAATAAATTAAGTACTAACAAAACTACCAGCCAACTGGTGCTGCACATGAGGTCTGTGAAAACTGTATAAAATGTGTCATGTGAATAAAGGAGGAGCCTTTTCTTGTTTTTTTTTTGTTTGATAATAATGACCCTTGTTATTTCTAACTGTTTATCAACAAAGAGAAACTAAAATAGTAGTTAGTGTTAGCTTTTATTGTCTCTATCAATCCTATGTATGAAATACCTCACACATGAATGAGTCCAATTTATGATGCACAAACACAGTCTGAGCTGGGACTGCTATGCCACAGAAACACAGCTTGTTACAGCCTCAGTGGCTCATTAATGGAAGGAGGAGGAAAAGATCAAAAACACCCTTTTGCTCAGACACCACCTGGCTCACCCTTTAGAGGGGATGGCAAAGGTGCTTTAAGCAAAGCTCATGCTCTCTGAACTCCCTGTGTGCTGAGCCAGTGCCTGCACACATCCGTGGGTGATGCTCACGCACCAGCCAAACCAAGCGTGGCTCCTGCCCTGCTCCACACTCCATGGGGTGATTCACCAGCACTGGTGGGCAGACACCATGTCTGGAAACACAACAAGGGAGGGAGCCAGAAGGGACTGTCAGGGATAGAACCACACACTGTGCCTTGCTAGACACATCACTGCCTGCCTGTAGCCTCATGGCCATCCTGCCAAGCTCGAGGCAGCACTGCCTGGGGCTGCCTGCACCTTGTCACCGCGCCGAGGGCTGCAAAGTGCAAGTGCAGCCCCAGCTGGGCTGTGGTACAGGGCTGTGCCTCGCGGCAAGGAATGCAGGGAGGGTCAGGGCTCTGCTTCTGGGCTGAGGAGCCCAGCACTGATTTCAGTGCAGAAACACCCATGGGGAGAAGCCTTGCCAAAGAGAGTGGAGCAGGGTGCAGGGCCGTGAGCCTGGCCAAAATGTGGGCAGGAGGAACACTACCCTCCTGGTCTGGCATGGCTCTTCTGTGCCATGCACTCAAGATCCAGACCTTTTCCCTGTCCAGAGACCATTGTGTATTTCTTATTTTGCAGCTTTTAAGAGACGGTTGACACCCTTTCATATGCTCATATCAATGTCTACATTTTAAAATTCTTTTTGCAGCACTGTTTCTCATCACCAGATGCACCCTGTAGCATTTTTCATGGAGTTCATCCTGCTCTTGAAATACTTATATACTCCAGAATTATGTAAAGAAACTATATTTGGCCCTGTTGCTTTTTTTCAGTGTGTACCTGCTACGTGGGGAGATAGAATTTAAACCTTCAGAAGGACCAAACCAAGGCCACGCTTTTTAAAAAAAACATTATCTTATTTACCAGAAAGAGAGTCAGAGAAAGGCAGGGCTTTGATCATGCCTAATTATGGAGTGTAATATTGGATATGTGGATACAGTGTTTTCATGGGTGCTTTTTTTTCTGCCCAGAAAAACAAAATTCTCCTTAAAGAAACAGCTGTGTCCTGCCTGCAGCCTGCAGAAGAATGGCATTAGTCACGTGCAGTCCAACACGTAGCACGATTGTAAAGTTCTCTCTATGAGACTGACAGGAGCTATTCACGCTGGCCCCCTCCACCATCTGCCTGAATGGCAGGCTGTGGGGCAGAGCAGCCCCCCCGCGCTGCCTCTGCACGCCCTCAACACTTACTGCCTGCTCAAAGTCTGTCCCCAAGTGCAGAAAATCAGGGACTGAAAGCAAAGAGAGGATGTCACTCAGGTCAAAGCAGACTGTCAAGAGGGAAAAAAAAAAAAAAAAGGAGAGTGAAGAAGGAGTCAAATTTTCATCTGCTGGAATGCCAAGCTGCTGTTCTCCTGGGAGCAGAGGTGTTAGTTTCAACAAGACGTGGAGGGTGAGGAAAGGGGACAAGTGGATAGCACAAGACTGGGGAGAAATCTTATATTCTCTTGCCCTGAGCTTAGGGGACTCAGCTCAGGAACAGGACCATGCTGTGTGAGGGTCAGTGCCAGGAAGAGATGTCCCTGCTGCTGTCTGCCAGCGCCTGCATGCCAGAGTGCAGGAAGGGATGTAAGGCCTTTCTTTGGCTGCACCCCTATGTACACACTGTCAGACAGACATCCCTTTCAAATGAATCTGCAGGTCCTGGAATGGACAAGCTTCCATCCCAGGCTGGGGCCAGGCTCTAAGCCACTTTGGGATCCTGAGTGCCATCATTACCACACCACCTTTCTCCCTCATCCCTCTCCCCTCCACACACTTCAAGGTTCAGGCTACATGGAGGCAGATTCATTTTTATCCTATGACCTGATTTCCCTTCTCTTATCTCTCTCAGACAATAACATTTTTCCTCATGACAGAAATTCCTGCTATCAGTTCCTGAGGTGAGTGGCTCAGCATTACTGCAGTCCTTTCCTCTCCCATGGCATTCACCTTTAAGGTCACCCAATTCTTGCAGTATGATGTTAAATAACAACTTTCATTTTTATGCTGTCAGTGCATCATTAACGTCTTTCCACTTCAGTCACTGTCAACATGCAATCTAAAATCAGGACTTCAAGGAAGAGCTTTAGTGGTCTTCCTCCACCCCAACACTACTGCTCTCCAGACCAGTACTTCTGGTTTCACCATGAATCATCATCACCTCCCCTCAGGTTCTCAGCTCTCCTTTTCAAGTGTGAAGACAAAGCAGAGGCTTAGGAGGCAGCAGGTGAGTGAAAACACATCACATAACTGAATTATCTTTGATTTAACTGCCCATAGTGGACTGGACAAAGAAATGGAACAATTCACATGTGGCACATCTAAGATGTTCCAGCTAACTGTCTAACACTTCAAAACAGTTGGAGCCCCATTTTCTCCTTGCTTCAAAGTCCACATCCATTAGGCTCAACAAGAAGTAACAGGACTGTTACCAAATAGGGAAGAATACTTTAAAAAATTTACAAAAACTTGAAACAATGGAAATTTATTTTTCTCCTCTCCTCTGTATCATATCTGTACTGCTCAATTGTACATCAAGCTGCCTTTACCAGCATGATTCAGGTATTTCTGCTATTCAAAATGCTCATGGGAGTTATGAGACAGGAATCCCCAGGTAACAGTATGCATTTTAGTTAGTGGGTATGCTCACAGAGTCCACGATAACCTAATGCTGGAATACCTTTGTTGAATGGGCCTCTCAGCCTGGAAATAAAATTTGTAAGATTTAGGTGTAGAAGTGACTAAAAGATGACATTGCTTACAATTAGTGACACTTTAAAATAAGTTTTTCAGGTATTTTTGTGCAATAAAATCTTCTTTCCGCTCTTCTTCATTTAGTCTCAAAGGAAATACTTCATTTCAGGAGAGGCCTGGCTGCAATTTTCAAGTGAATGGATTTATTCCTGTGCTTTACTTAAAAAACAGGAGTTAGAAAACTTTACATACCAAAAATTCCCAAGAAGACAGCTGTCAGGAGGTGACATGTCGGATATGAAGTAGCTCTCCAGCTGGTCCCTGTCTGCATGCTGGGAAGGCATGTGGAGACATTTTTTCAATTGCTGTACTAGTTTGACATGTTCACAGTGGAAAATGATGTATCATTCTTGAGCCTTTGCTTGGTGGACACTTCAAAGTGCATTGGATCCTCATAGAGGAGTGCCCTATTGTTAATTGTTCCTTTCACATGTACATTGGGATGAACATGGTGAGAGCAGCGAGGAACAAAAGGGCTCCGGTGGCCTCTTAGAGAAAACCCTGTGCAGCTCAACCTGAGTCTGACCTTGAAAGGGTGGGTTGCTCTGGTTTTTAAATCCTGCTTGCTGGTTCATTCCCCTTTGGCACCCCACTGTTACCAGCTGCAGGGGAATGGGATGGCGGAGCAGTGAGTGTAGCAAGGCGTGGGGAGCTCCTCCACCCCTGCCATGTGGTGCCCAAAGAGCCACATCCTGCACCCTTCTGGGAGAGGATGGCCATGGCTGTAGTGCAGGAGCTTGGAAAGTGCTTCTACACTGAGTGTGTTGGAAGTCTGAGGGTCTGTTATCCCCCAGTAAGGCAAGTCACATCCACCCTCCTCAATCCAACCCTCAGCCAATCTAGCCCTCAGGCCCAGAGCACAGCCCAGCATTCTGGAGCCCTCACAATTGCATGTAGGTCTCATAATTCATGGCATGAGTTTCCCAGGCCTCTGAGGACAGAGTTCATTAATATCCTGAGACAATCTTTGACTCCCAGGTACCTGTCACATATCTCTCCATCTCTCCCTTTTGCCACCTCAGGAAACCAACCACCTTCTAGTGGGAGACTGCATGAAATGTGGTGTCCTGGACTGGGTTTGAAAGCTCAAGCACAGGAGGCAGTTTAAGAGTGACATGACTCCTTGGTGTGAATCTCTTTGAATAACCCAAAACCTCTCCCTGTAGTCTCAGCTGCACAGAAGTGTCTGTGCAGGCCACGCAGACACTGGGAGGAGAGAGACACCTGCAAGTAGCAAATCACCCACCGTGTTACAGCCCACAGTGGTGCCAACAGCTCTGCAGCACATTTTGTTGCAGGATATCCTGACCCTAAGGTCTCCCAGAAACACCTCAGCCTGGGCACCACCAAGTGTGGCTCAGGCCAGACTGAGAGAAAAGGTGTGAATAGGGATGGGTGCACCAATACAGGGATCCTGGAGAATCATCCCTGGGGCCTCTGCCAGACTTTCATATAATGGCCCAGTCTGGATATTGGCTTCCTCTGATGAAAATGGGATAAATAGAAATAAAGTAAGATGACAGTCAGTAAAATACTTGTAAAATGTGGCTGTTTTCATCCCTCAGTGCTCAGGCCTTTGATGCTTCATATCAGTAAAGTAGATTTTACTTGCAAAATGTCTTGGACTTCAGTCCCTGCTTTCCTCAGCACACATCTGTGTTTGGTTCAGAGCTGGCACTATCTCCTTGATAATGGGTGCACAGGTCCTGTGCCCTTATCCAATCTTCCTAAACCACATGGTACTGAGGACTGGAGAGCAGAAGCAAAGCTTCTTCAGCTTTCTCTGCCTTTCTCTTCCTCTGCTTTCTTCAGCTGGCTGGCATAGAGGCTGCTGCCAGCTCTGTGTCATCAGTGCACACCAAGGGCAGCTCTTCTGCTCTCCTTTTCCTCCAGCTCTAGGTTTTACTGTGCTTTTAAGCAATTGTCACCCCTTAGGGACAAGCCTTGGAGAAGGCAGAGGGCTCGCATAACTCTGGATCAGTAAAGGAAGCAGCTCAATTAGCATTTCACACGCCTTTTCTTCCCTCTCTTCTTACCTTCCCTGCAGCGGGCATGCTTTCCCCTTAAAGGATTGTCCTGTTTCTGCTCCTTGCCAGCGTTGGCAGGGTGACAGTAGTCGAGTGTGCAAACTTGTGCTATTGTCCCCAGGCCAGGGGGAGTCATGGAGACCCACTAATATGACACAGGAAAATGTTTGCTGATGGCAATTCTATGGGCTTTGTCTAACTCTTTCTCCATCATGACGACTCGATTTAAGTCTCTAACTGTTTGACTACAGATGCAAGAGTACTATCCAACTCCATCCTTTTGTTCGGGTAGTTTGAATGGGTAATTCAGCTTTTGTGTAACTCAATTGAGGGGGCAAACATAAAGACAAGATTCTTGAGCGCTCAAGCTCCCTTTCCATGGATATCTGCACATCTCTTTAGAGATTTGTTCCTTTCCTACCTTTTTCTGACATCATCCTCCCCTTAAAAAAAAAAGCTCTGATGGGGAACAGTTAAAAGTAGGCTAGTCCAGTCCCCCGTATTATATTGTCCTGTGTCAATGAAGCATGTTTAGTATCAGCCCCCAGACAGCTTTGGAGGATGAAGAGAAAAGGGTGTCTAAACTTTCCTAACTGATCTTAAGCATTTTTGCTTCGGGTTGTGTAATTTTTAAATGAAAGGTTTCCATCGGGGTGAAGAGGATAGGGAGAATGGTAGAAATCATGGGGAAATGATTGTATTTATTAGCTGTCTTTCTACGGCTGTCCCCATGGAGACAATTTGTGATGGCAAAGAATGCAAGGAGGGGAGGCTGATGCCTGATTGGGATGCTTTGTATTTGACAAAGTGGCTTCTGATTGGCCTGGGAGAGCCCCGAACTCGCTGGAGTCGATATTCATTCAGCTTGCTCAAGTGCTTGCTAAACTACATCCAAACAGTGGCGGGCCCCGGCTGCGTCCGCCGAGGTTGGCGGTGTGTAACCTGCCTAACGAGATTAGCGGGGAAGCGGCTCCCTCCGCTCCGCAGCCACGCCGCCGCCAGCGCCGGTGGAAAAGCAGCCGCACGCCGGGTGAGTGTCCGTGCTTGCTCACAGGGCGGCCACCCCGGCTCTGCGCACCTCAGCGCTCTCTAACGCGATTAGAGAGCTGGCCTCGAGAGCCGGCCCGTGCGAGCCGCTGTGTGCCGGGCACGGTGCGGGGCGCTGTGTGCCGGGCACGGTGAGAGCCGCTGTGTGCCGGGCACGGTGCGGGGCGCTGTGTGCCGGGCACGGTGCGGGATGCTGTGTGCCGGGCACGGTGAGAGCCGGTGTGTGCCGGGCACGGTGCGGGCCGGGCACGGTGCGGGCGCTGGGCTGCGGTCAGACCTCCGCCCCACGGCCCCTTCCCCGCGCTCGTTTGCGTGGCTGAGGAGTTTGACATGTCCCCCTACCCTCCCTCCACCTGCTTAGTGCTGTTTGAACCAAAGCTTCTTGCTCAAAAGTCTGCCCGTCATGTTCCGCAGGCTTGCCAAGGTTTGTCTGAAGAAGGATTATAAACTTTTCATGGGAAACTCTGCACGGTGCGTTCAGTGAGATGGCATCGGACAGCGAGGTAAAAACTCTTCTGAACTTCGTTAACCTGGCTTCGAGCGACATCAAAGCGGCTCTGGATAAATCAGCTCCTTGTCGCCGGTCAGTTGATCACAGGAAATACCTGCAGAAGCAGCTCAAGCGGTTTTCCCAGAAGTACTCGCGGATCCCTCGGTGTCACCCCAGCAAAGCCGCCGAGTGCGGCTGGCGCAGGGCGGCGGAGGAGCGGGCCCGCGGCCCCCAGCCCGAGGCACCCGAGCCCGGCCCCCACGGCGGGGCTGCCGCCGAGAAGGGGCTGCAGACGGCCGAGGCTGAGGAGAGCCTCACCGGGGAACGGCTTTTGCAGGAACAAAAACCCGAGGCTGCCCGTCCGGACCAGGTGCCCATGAGGAAGCGACAGCTGCCCGCCTCCTTCTGGGAAGAGCCACGGCCGGCTCAGAACCTGACGGGCAGAGCCTTTCCTGCCGGCCCTGGGGGGCTCCAGGCCCCCAGAGACGCTCCTCCGTTTGAGGGGAAGAAAAGCAGAAGGAGCCCGGACGCTGCAGGCCCGGAGAGCCCCTCTGACCCTGCGGCACACGGCGGGGAGAAGGAGCCCGCCGGAGCCCTCTCGGGCCGAGTGGGCGCCTGGACCTGCTGCCCCTTCCCGTGCCCCGGGCCGGGCGTGTTCCAGCCCCCGGGCGCGCTGCCCCCCTCGCCCTTCCCGGGGCTGGGGCTGTGGAGGAAGAGTGCGGCCGCGCTGCCGGCGGAGGTGCCACACTTCGGCAAGGAGGCCGATGGCCCGGGCCAGAAACTCTACAGGCCAATGGTTCTGAAACCCATCCCCACCAAGCCCGCCATCCCCCCACCCATCTTCAATGTTTTCGGCTATCTTTAGCGGGGCGGGTGCCGGAGTCTTGCCGAGCACGGCAGCTCCTGAGGCGGATTTGAAGCGCCGGGTCAGCTCCGGGCCTGAGCTGCTGGCAGGGCAGGAATCCGGCGAGCAAACCTCTGCTCGTGGGCGGCTGCAGGGAATCGGGAACTGCTGGGAGCGCGCTCGGGCTGCACTCTGCTCTCCGTGCACGGCGGCGAATCGGGAATAAAGCTGGCCAAGCCGGGGGCATGGAGCGTGAGGCACACCAGGGCTGACATCGATGGGCATTGTCTGAGCCGCGGCCAGCGGGGCTGCGGGCCCTTGGCAAACGCGCTTGCCACAGCCGGGGGACTCCTCGTGGGAACACCTTTCTGGGGCTGCCCGGCGGCAGCAGCAGTGAAATGGAATGAGTTAAACGCATTCAAAGAGTTTTTGTACTTTAAAGTCATTCCAGAGAAGTCAAGATATCCAGGTCATTTCGTTTTGTATGCGAGAGACTGGAAGGATGGTATTTGATGTAGAAATCACTTGTGATTGGTTTAAGCTCATGCTGTATGTAAATACTGAGAGAATTAAAAGAAAAAAATAAGGGCAGAAAGAAGGTAATTTTATTTTGGTGATTCTGCAAATGCAGTCTGAGTTTTGCCCCACTGGGTAGACACAGATTTGCAACTGGTGGGGAGATACTAGGCTGAAATCTCTGTCTATTCAGATTGATATAAATTAAAAGTAACTCTTCCGGGCTAGGGTATTAGCTAGTTCTAAACTGGTGCAAATGGAAGTGGGATGAATTTCCACATCAGGAATTGCTCTGCATCAACAGAATAAATGAGGAATCTTATTAGTTTAATACAAGACTATTAGGAGTGATGGAAGAAAAAAGTAAAGAAAAGCCTTGATTTCTTGCTGAGAGATATCTTTTGTTTTGCCTGATTTTAAGATTTTATCACAAGACTTGGCTGTAAATGTTTTGCCTAGTATTTTCCTAATTTTTAAAAACAAATTGACAACGGAGAATTTATCAGGAAATATTTTAAAGTTAGGTTTCTCTTAAACTCATGGAGAAAGTGGTACTAAGACACAGAACATAAGATATGAGAGGTTTAATACCGCAGGTGTATGTATCTATTTGACTATAATGGAGCAAATCACTGAAATCGAGAAAAGTATATGTTGGGCTGAAGAATGGACACCTGTGATCTACAGGGCCTGAACCTCCTGTTGCTGAAGCTAATGGGAACTTCTGCCAGGACTCAATAAAAAGTGCTTTGATTGGTTTGATCTGTGACTAGCATAGCTCTCTATGACTCCTGATATCTCTACAAGGGGAAAACCAGAAAACACTTCATTTGAGTGAATTGCAATTATTAGGAAAATATAATCCATAACAATTATAAAGTATCGTTTTGTATCTTCTGATGTCCTTGGTATTATTTAACCAGGCTGCAATTTTTATTAGCATATGAAGTCCCATTGGAATTAGCTCAGTTGGTCAGAGCCTGGTGCTAATAATGCCAAGGTTGTGGATTTGATCCCTCTATGGGCCATTCACTTAAGAGTTGGGCTTGATTATTCTTGTGGGTCCCTTCTAATTTTTGTGATTCTATTCCCAGGCTAATAGTGGTTTACTCTTTCCTCAAACCTCACATATATCCCACCATTGTTCACTTTTATGGAAACATTGTCTGTAATGTGTTTGTAGTGCAGTCAAAGAGTAGAGATGGCTTTCATTGCTTTCTCCCTGCTATGGCACTTGATATGTATCAAGCCAGTATAGACTGTAGGAGAGAGAGCAAGAAATGTCTTTGGTAGCACATACCTGCAACTAAATGCAAGGTGTGAGGTGTTAAAGAGCTAATATAGTGGCTGAAGACATCAGGTTAGCTCTTAATCCAGAAGTGAAGACAAGAACCTGCTTAGATGCCTTTCCCTTTTTTGGAAAAAATCCATGAGGAAGCTCTGTTCCTCTCCAAAAAGAGTGTAACAGAAACCAGAGCCACTGAAGTTAAGGGCAGGAAAACAAGGGCTTTTAATTTACAGACCTGTAGGTAAGGAATTTTTTAACTTGGAAATGGGGGGCTTTTCTCACATCAATAGCTCTCTGTAACTCCTTTAAATGCAGATGCAGGCAGATGCTGAACTCTGTCTCAGCACTGTCAGTGCAGAGCAGCCTCCTTGGTATTGGTCTGGATTTCAATTTGGGTGGCCAGATGAAGTAATGAAATGAACTACTAGTATTGCAGTAGTTGTTGTGTTCAAGTGTTCCTCTTTGAGTTCATTAGGGAAATTTCAAAGTGCTGTGGATCACACCAGAGCAAGAATTTCTATAAAAATTAAAATACTTGGCAAAGTAGATAGCCTCTGTATAAATTTTATTTCTGAAGAAATCCAGAGAAAGAGGAGTTGAAACCAATTTTCTATCTTTTGACTATTAAATTTCTACTTTCCTTTTTTCCTTCTTTTAAACTCTTTCTTATTTGAATGTATATTGCTGCACATTTTCCTTGTAATAGAAGAGTGTGTTTTAAAGTTGTGATGAAGGATTGAATCAGACCATTTAAAATGACCTCTGACTCAAATATTTATGCTCCTACACTCAGATTTAAACTAATGTTGCTTTTTCAAAATCCGTTGTGACATGGAAGCTTCCCCCCCAGCCCAAGGCAGGCAGTGGCCCTTGCTGGGGCTTTGAACTGGAGCAGCAGTGAAGTAAAACACAAACGAACAGAAGACAATTGTTAAGTATATTCAAAATCCCTGAATGGGGATGTGTGAGACTTTCCAAAAGGTTTGCAAATAATAGCAACTCTGTCTCCTCTCTAGAAATACTCACTGTTCTCTCATCTCTGAGATTACAACAGAATTATTAATTGTTCAAGCTTGGGTTGATTCAGAATTTTCCTGGATATTTTTGTGTTTGGCTGGTCGATGGTTGATGTTGCTATTCAGGACAGCTGATAGTCCTTAAGAATCTACTTGTTTATTCATACTTTGTTTGAAAGATGGAAACGTAACATTTGAGAGCTGCTATTTACTAGAACAGTGCAGATTTAAACTTTTAAAAACACAATACCTTTTATAAGTAATGGGGAGAGGTAAATGAAAAAACTTTCATACAAATGAAATAAAAAATCAAAAAGTGCACAAGAACATCAAGTGAATTGCACATGTTGTAGTAAAAAAAAGTACAGTAACCTGGTCATGAAATATCCCTAGAACAATTCACATAAAGTCATTGTCTTTGAAGGAGTCTAATTATCACACTCAGTAGAACTAGTCACTTTACTTTGCATTAGAATTACTGATCTACTTGCAAAGCCTGGCTTGCCTGGGTTTTAGAAGATTTTTCTTTTCACAGTAACTTGTAGGTAGATGCATTAAAGGCACATTGAATTTGTGCAGATTCAGTATTGTGCACAAAACAGTATGTTAGTGACTGGAGAGGTAGTGGGCTCCATTTCAGTGCAAATAAATGTAAACTGAGTGGGTGAAGGTTTGCTTTAAAGATCAAGCAGATAGGACTCAATAACATTGTGATTACCAGACTCCTCCTCTAACAGATAGACTCTTCTCACCTCAGTTTCTGTGGGCAGCATGCACTTACCCTTCCCACAACTCTGTTATGTTCCCATCAGACCAGTACTCTCTGGCTCAGTGACTCCTGCTTGGGACAGATCATTTACAGCAACCAGGACACGGGTCTCCCAATAGAAACAAAGGTCTCTTGGTTGAAAGAAGAAATGGGCTTTCCACATTTTTCTCCCATTCAAACCCAGTTTCATTTTCTCCAAGGACAAAAAAAAGATACTGCTACTTGTTAGACTTCTGTGGACACAAAAATGTTGGCTCAGGGGGAATTCCCAGTTTGGGATACTTAGGAAATTCCACTTCTGGGGTTATCCATGTACTTGATGATTGTGAACCCTTTAACCTGCCAGGGTCTTCAGGGCTGTCACTGCACACCAAACTCTGAAGTGGTCTCCACCAAGCTCTGTCTGTATCCATCACCTTCTACAACTCTGCTTTGTTACACTTACTTGATTTCAAGGAGTTCTGATTTATATCAATGGAAGATCCAGACCTTTGTTGCTTAGCCCCAGAAAGTGAGAGATGCATGAACTCCACAATGATTTTCTATCTTTCCCTGCTCCCTCAGCTCCTGCTTACCAATACTGGCAGAACTGATATTGTCATTTCTTGTTCCTTTTCTCTCCACCCAATGTTTTTCTAACCTAAACCATTTCCCTGTTCACACTGCAGGAGACAAGGGAGCAGATCTTAAACTGGCAGTAAAGGAAGTTACTGGATGAAACTGCACCAATGGAGGAATCTCACCTGACTTTCCAAAGCTTTACAAGATCAGTGTTCAGTGTGAATTTAAACTCTGTTGGTTTTTCAATTTTTGCATTTACAAAGGGGACAGCAATAGAGTAAGCAATCCTGTGACCAACCCTTTTTCTGCTCACATCCTGTGCCATGAGTCATGAACACATATCACACACAAAATCATCACAGTATGTGTGCCCAGACAGATTGTATTACTTGTATTTGTGCAACACACTTTAGTCCTGTGTTAAGGTATAAAACTCCACACAAATAAAACTCAGTGCAGTGTATTTTCCCTACTTAGATTTCTATCGTATTCCATAGATGTTATGCAGACCAACAAACAAAGCCAGATCTGTGAAGTCTCTGGTGGGGATCCAAGCAGACATGGTGCACAGCTCCTCTATCACCTAAGGTAAGGAGTGTGCTTCTTGCATAAGATCTGCAAAGATGTAGTTCCAAATTTAGTTTCTTCCATTCTTTCTTAGGTGCCTAGTGAGGAATAAAGCACTCATCAAAGCAGTTCAGCAAGTCACACCTGTCAAGTGATCTGTAGTCACTGCCAATAACTGTTCATGGGCTCCTTGGCCTCCCCAGCTGTGAGGGAATGTGACTTGTTAAAAACTTCAATAAAAGAATTTCACGGACAATTATAGTGGTTCAGCAGATAGATGGTGACTTGTTAAGCTGCCATAAATCAGTTGTGGATCTGAGCTGTAAATAGGTGACCTAATTTTCAAAGAAGCTGAGATAATAACTTTCATCAGTGTCAAAAGAAGCTAATAGATACTTCAAACTTCCAAAGTCAGAAAATTAAGGGCTAAATTCTGAGGTTTTTATTCTGCTTCAGTAATGCCTCATACTGAATATGATTTCCCTGGTTTAAGTGGAGCAACACCTGGTGCAAGCAACTTGGCATTGTTTAGGCACCTGAATAAGGATTTGGAAGCTTAATTCTGGGTATTCATTTCCATAACTTTTGCAGTTTGAATTCCATAATTTTGAAGTAATTTCCCTTGCTTTCAATCATGGTATTGTTACAGCCACAGACGTCCAAGGAGGTCAGAGAGGCTTGGCTTTGTAGAGACAAGATCTTCTGGGGGAGAAAGAGAATAAGTTGGTTCAGCAGTGTT
Organism: Erithacus rubecula; assembly: GCF_903797595.1. Taxonomy (NCBI): domain Eukaryota; kingdom Metazoa; phylum Chordata; class Aves; order Passeriformes; family Muscicapidae; genus Erithacus; species Erithacus rubecula. The sequence goes on from NC_136688.1 coordinate 45,960,352, forward strand.
GCCTCTCTCCTTCACATCACTCTCTGTTCCTGCTCCTCTAGGGCTTTGTTCTGTTCTGACACCAGCTTAATGAAAGCATAAACCTACTGTTTACAGTGCGGCTACTTCTAATTTACACCAAAAAAAAAAAAATAAAAAGAGCTGAGGGTTGTTTTCAAATCCCCAATCTAGGAAATTCTCTCAAGCAAAATTTCACTTACTTCCTATTGCAAATATAATACAGAATGAACTGTATTCACTATGTGCAAATATAATTCTTCCATCCTCCTTAAATAAACCTTTCCTTGACTTTTAATGGATTCAGCATTTCTGGATTTTAGGCTATTAAAGAGTTCTGAGATTTGAAGGTTTAGAAATCAAGTACTCAATAAGAAAGGTACAAAAAAAAAATAAAAGTGTTAGCAAGGTGGTGTCAAAATATCGGAAAATTAGCAACCAACACACTTAGCAGAAATCCAAACAATATAGTAGAAACTACAAAATCTCAGTCAGTGAAGGTAATGTGATTGTTTTCCCAAATACATTAATTCTTGACAAGTTCTGAATTGTGACCACGCAAGGATTCTAAGCTCCAGCACAGTTTCAGGTCACTTTTGAGTTCCTCACTGATACTTGCTTCAGCACTACTCATTTGTCAACGTTGGCTTTTCTGTCTTCTTTGCAGACTAAGGTCTGAGCTGAATCGTGTGTTGAAAAACCTAACAGCGATCTCCTATGTTAGCTGTCTCCTCCATTTTCTTCTCGCTCATGCTTCAAACGCACATTTCCCTTAGATTAGTCACGGGAGGGTGCTTGAGCAAGCCAGCAGCAATTCCTCTCCAGTGTGCACCTGTGGCACGGTGTGAGGCCGGGTGCCCCGCCCGGAGGCTGCTGCAGTGCGGCGTGCGTGGGTCACTGCGAGGAATCGTGCTGTAAATAGCGGATCAGCCTGTCTGGGAGAGGCAGCGTGTCGAGGAGCTTAATGCGGCTTCTTCCTACCAGGCTCCGGACCTTGATGCGGCAGAGATGGGAAAGGGCTCGTGGAGGTTCTGAAAGACAGGCGGGGCAGAAACGTGAGGGACTTGAGCTCAGCTTGGGCAGGACAGTGTCAGGAGGAAAATGGGAGAAGGAAGAATGAAAAAAGGTATTTTTTCTGTAATGAAGGTATAATATGTCTAGGACTGGTTGCAGATCATCTATTCTAAGGCATGACATGGGGAAGGATGTGGGGCTGGAGAATGGGGTGCTGTACCCATCTCAACTATAGCAATGGGCTTTCTGGGAGGATTTAAACAAGCCACTTCAAAGTGTTCAGCCTCCCCACTGAGAATAAATGCAATAGGTACCAAATTTAGCTTGGTGCCAGAAAACTGATTCTGATAATATCTGTGAAAGACTTTATCCTGAGGGAAAGTATATTAGGAGGGTAGATTATTAATAAAGGCTTTAAAGGCCACTGGTGCCTGCTAGGCTGCTGTGGAGATAGCTGCGCTTCCCACCTGACCTGATTGAACCCCAGCTACATCCAGATGGGCCTTTCTGCACTGCTATGCTCATTCCCAGTGGGTCAGATCAGATGGCTGGTGTGCATTTCACACCTCAGGGCCAGTGACACCCCAGAAATTTCTGACCCTCATACCTGGTCAGTTACATCAAGGAAATCCTTTCAAGTTTATGGGATGAATACTAAGAGGAGATGGTGTCTGAGGTTTTGAATCCAACAGTGGTACTATTTGTACCAGATTCTCTTCTGGAGACCATACCTGCTTTTTCTTTAATGACAGCCCAGTCCTCATAGCTGTCAATATGCTCCTTGAGTCGGGAACAGAGCTGCACGTTACCCACATAATCCAGAAGAACATCGATGATCGGCCCAGCCCAGCGACTTATCTCTGGAGTAGACACCATTTCACAGAACTTCAAGGAAAAACAGATTGACTGCCATCAGTGGGACATAAATTCTCTTGTGGAAACAGCAATTGCAGTAGCCCTGACAGCTTTGATGGTACCCCCCTTCTACCAGCTGTGAGGGCAATCACCAGTTTCCCTTTGGAAAACTTCAACTAAAGCCTATTTTTTCCAGCTGAGGGTAGAACCCCCCTCTTTGCAATCACAGGATGACATAAATCTGGTCCAAGCTCTTGAGCATGGAATATTGCTGAATTGTCTACAAGTCCAAAGATCCTACTTCCAGAGAAATGCAAGGGAACTTTGCCCCAAGCTAGTCAGGGGCTGCTCAAAGGTCCATGCAGTCTAGGGCTCTGTGACCTGGTGTGCTGGGTCCTTTTCCTTCTTGGGTGGGGCTCTGTAGGGACAAAAAGGAATCCTGGGGAAAGAGGAAGATTCAGAAGAGTGCAGCACCTCCTGCTTCCTGTGAACCTGCTAGTATCTGTAGCTCTGGGGAAGCCAAACATCTTACTAGAAATAAGTCTGGAGAAATCTCTGCACAGATGAATCCCAAGCTGTTTTACTCACTCGTGAAAATTATCCTTGGCCTAATAGAGGGATGCCTTCCTTCAGTCCTGGATCATGCAAATTTTCTGTCATCTCCAGTGTAAGGTACAGAGTACCCAAATCCATTTAATAGAGGGCTTCTTATAGAGATGCAGGAGAATAAACTTAAGGACCTGGCTTTAAGCAGTCTCATTTTAAAAAAGTCTGCCCATTTTAATCTAAATATGTATATTATACCAGTCAGTTTCATCAGTCTCTCTTAGTGTTCTGCATATGATGAAGATATCTGTGGACATAATCTGCATGCAAGCAGTCAGGAAGTTCAGCATGTATTAAGTCATGCTGTGTGGATAAGAACTCGGGCACATGGCTGAACCCTATTGAATTATGGTGGCTGAAGCACCATCCCACAACTTAGTCACTCAGACTGTCTGCAAAGACACACAACCAAACCAAAAAGGAAAGAAAATGCACCAGCTTAAGGGTCTCTCAGTTTAAATTCCTGTAACTAGATCAAATTTGCTTATGCACGAATAATCAAAACTCAAAATCATTAAACTCTTGTGTGGATACTCTTATTCAGAAGTAAAATTATATTAGTTCACCTAGTAAAATAGAGCAGCAGAAAATAAATTTATTTTGTTCAAGGTGAGAGCATTCACAGACGTGTTTACTACTCTTCTGACTCCTATTTTTCAGTGAATGTCACCATGTAATGTTTCCCAGGATGACTAGAGACAGTAATGTCAGAAGGATCGTGGTGGACAACCCAGAGTTTCCTACCTGGGCTGTTTGTAGGCAGTGCAGTTTTGTATATATGGCTGTCATTCTCCAGTGCAGTTACCCATGGGAGGCACAGCCTGAGCACCTGCACTATCACCTCCTTGCAATAATTGCTTTAGTAGAGCTCAAATGAAGAACGTGTAGGGCCATAAAACACTGGATCTTACTTGCTGTCTTCTTGTCTCCAGAGACCTTGCCTGCCTTTTGCTCCCTTCCCTATTCACAAGCTCGGCTTACAAAAGCATCTTCTGGAATAAACACATTTCAAAACACATTGCAGGAAAATAATCATAGCAAAATAAAGGAAAATAATGCAAAACTGCATCTCCAGGCAGTGGGAGTGACTCAGGGACAGGGTGTCTCCGAGCCTGCGTTCTCGGCAGAAACCCGAATGCCCTCTCGTGGCAGGATGGCACTGCTGTCCGTCCCACCTTCCCGGGATCAACCACAGCTCTGGAAACCCGGAGGGAGTCAGCAACCATTTCTCTGTGTTCACCTTCTCCAGGACACATTAATTTAGCAGCATCAGTTATGATTTATATTTGTGCATTTTCCAAATCTAATTACAGTAGTTAGTAGCCTTTATAAAGACTAATAATTCAGATTTATTGTCCTGATGTAATCATACACAAGGAAATAGAAAAAGAACATCTTTTGTGGGGAGAAGGCTGTAGTTTCATAAGATCCTCCGTATTTCAGAGTATAAACCATTTCAAAGCTACATATTATGAAGCTACTACACAAGCCTCACTTCTTTAGCCAAAACCCTAGGAGTAAAAGCAAATTAAAAACAATATTAGAGGGAAGGAATTACTTTTTTTTTTTCTGTGTGCATCTCTCCTCACTGCTTTCTCTCTGGGCACAGATAAAATTTTATACATTTTTTGCTATCTGTGCCTCAAGTGATGTGACCTTTGAAGCACTGACTCTTTGTGAGTGACCTAGTATTTTCTTAGGCAATAAGGTGAGATCCAGAAGGAACTGCTTTTGAGTGGCCAGGATACTGTAGAGGGCTACAGACAAACCCTCTTATCTTGGAATTCCATCTCTCTGTTCACTCAATGTGCTACCATATCACAGATCAAGAACTAGTGATTATATATTTTGTAATTTTTTCTTTGACAAAATAGGCTATCCTGGAGGAATTATTTGTGACAAAGGCTCTTGAGGGTAAAGCCCTGTTTAGGATAAGAGATTATTGTGATGGACTCTTAAAATTCTCTCTGTAAGATTTTCTTTTTGGTTGTTTTTTATCCCCCACATATATTAATGGAGAGTATTTTGGAAGATAGGACTGATAAAAAAGATCAGTATTTCCTAGGATCTTTTAATGTTTTCCTGTATTCTTTCCATCACCAAAGAATGTATATTGGTAGCCATACCTTTGGGAATCTGAATCCCTCAAAGTCACACTTAAACTAGGTAGAAGCTGATTGATTTTTTCCCCAATTCTTTGCAAAATAGAAAAACTCTCATGTTGAGATTTCGTTTTTATGTAACATGTTGAAAGACAGCAAATTTTGAGTGGAGCAGTAGGTTTTGAGATGCATTGGAAGGAGAGAACATACAGAAATCAGAAAAAAAAAAGTACAATCTAAGATTCTGCAAAGTCCTTTAAGGGATTGAGAGTCACATTCCAGCCCAATGGACGCTGAGCTCAGCTGCATTTTAAAAAGGGTTACAAAGATACATGTATAAAAATATAGGTATCTAAAGCCTACATGTGACTTAGAAAATATGAAACCATGGACCTAAATCTTCTAATCTCTTGTGAAAATTTCAATTATAACTCAGTCACATAACTAATGCAATAATTTATGCTCTCTCTCTGTTACTGCTTATCCAGCAAACTCGGAAATTGAAGTGGTTCACATTCACTAGTTTACCCTCACAGAGTGAAGCTGTTTTCATGTAACCAGTAGCTAACATTCTGTATCAGACTAAACAAATCCTACAGGGCAAGTTGAAAAAGAAGGTTTCTACCATCCATATGCTATCGTCCATATGCCTCACTCCTGGCAGCTCAGGTCCAGAGGAAAAGAGCATTGTAGAACTGTTGGTAAGACTGTCAAGATGGCTACAATTCACTGTAAATTCAAGCTATGGCCACAGAGGCTGTTGGCAACCTTCCTGCAGTCATTTGACATAAACTTGGAATGTTTTGGTTTTTTTTTTTTCTGTAAATAAAGTAGAGATAGTAGCATTTTCTCTCACAAAAAAGTTGGTAGAAAAAATACACCAAAGTTGTCAAAACCCACAGATAGGACATGTCCTCAGAAGCCCTGTAGGTACACTAGGCAGTGCTTACCTGTACTACAGTTGGCTCCCTGGTCACCTGAGGATCATTAAGTCTTTCCCGCCTGTAATTCAGTGCAGGGTGCGGGCCATTTCCGTACTGACACTCAAAACAGGAGCTGGCATCACAGCCCAGATCCAGGAGATACTTCAGCACAGAGAGGTACTTCATTGAGAACATGATGGTAGCTGGAAATGTGGTGGGATGGCTTGATATATAGGCATCGATGTTTGCCCCATGGTCAAGAAGCAGTTTCATGGTCTTGAGGCAGCCGTGGCGGATGGAGATGAGTAACGGGTTGATGAGGTCAACGTTGGGGTTGGCTCCGGCTCGCAGCAGCAGCTCTGTGGCGTAGATGTTGTTGTTAAAAACAGCGAAGTAGAGCGGGGTGGTGCGTCTGTCCTCATACAGGCAGGAGCGTTCGTCGGACAGGGCGGCATTCACCTCGTAGCCAGCGTCTATCAGCTCCTCCAGGATGTCGTCGTGGTTGCGCTCGGCCGCCAAGTGCAGGGGGCTGATGCCGCTGCGCTTGACACGGGTGCGACTGGTCACAGGGATCAGCATGGACACAATCCTGCCGGGAGGAGACCGGTGAGCACCAGGGAGCTCCAGGGGGTCTACAGCCCTACAGCAACTCACAGCTTTGTGATTGTACCCCTGAGGCAGAGCCCGCTAACTCGGGCACAGCAGCAATGATAGAAACCAGAGTGCAAACCTCAAACCTGTCAGCAGCTCCCTGTGCACCTACCTTGCCAAAACTGTGAGTTGTGTGACCTTCCCCTTTCATGGAGGAACACTTTTTTTTTTGAGATTATCACCCAGTTTCTGTAATGTGATGGCAGCTACAGGGGAGTTACAGTGGAAGAGATGACGTGCTGGCACTCACCCACCCTGTTGTAACTTCTCTTAGGTTCCACAGCCCAAATGGCAGACAACCAGCCAGGAACTACCAAATATTCTGCACCTTCATCATCATGCTGTGGGTTGGACTGAAGTAAAAGGTGCACAGCCTCAGGTGCCAGCAGAGAGAATGTATCTCCCCTTCCCAGGGTTTGCTTTACTGCTCAGCAGAGAAGGGTGTCAACACCAAGTGCTGGCAGGTCTTGTGGGTCACAGCCACAGTAAAAGGCTTGACAGCAGACAGGGGTGAAACCCCATGTCTCCAGGACTGAGCTAGGATAAACTACAGATTTTGTTCCCAGGCTTTCCCTATTAGATTTTACAATTCAGTCATTACTCTGCAATGATCCCTATCCTTAGGCCTTCACTGTGAGGCTTTTGGCTATGACAAATTCATGAGGCTACCATTGTCCATCCCAGATCACAGGGACCAAAAGAACAATTAGTAAAAGGGAGAAAAAGAAGTCAAAATAGTTCCCAGGCTGGTTTCCATGTTTCAGCTGAGGGAGAAAAAATGTGCATCAAAGTCCTAAGCCCCAGTAATGAGGGATTGCTGTTGGAAAGCGTGATGTGGCTTTAAACACAACATAAATCAAGCTGCTCTAATATGTAACATGAATTTCAAATATATGATGCACACAAGCCCTGCAGTCACAAATCCATGACCATTTTTATGTCTGCACAGGTGTCAGTGGAGCTGCATGACCAGCCCTAGGGGTTAAACCTTGATTTCCTGCTCATAAAGTTGGGTGATAAGCCAAGGCCCAGGGTTGATTCTGTAGAATAAGCAAGTCACCTCAAACTACTTTCAGGAAGAGCCTAGGGATCATCCAACCTGAGTTTGCCTGCTGTGTCAGGGGGTGCCCACCCTCCCTTTGCAATGTCTGTGTAGAGGGGGATACCTTAAATAGGAACCTGTGTGAGCTGGGAAGGCAAGCACCTTCTCTGTCTCTTTTCCTCCCATGCAGATTACTCTACCTAGCAATAAACAGCTCTGGTGACACACAAACTACATTTTCCTACCATGTAGTGTGCCTCCTTTAAAATGCTGCATATCTTCAGCTTAACTGCAATTGCTGGTCCCAACACTGGGCCCTCAAACATATATTTACATTAACTAAGCCAGTAAAACCTTTGTCTGTGATGATCTTGTGATCCTGTGAAAGACTGAGCCTCCAACACTCCCAGGAGCTGAAATAAAAGTTGAAGATGCATAGAATTTCACAGGATTATGTTCCTATTTATATGATGGACTGTTGATGTCTCCAAGTTATTTCTACATCTCATTTTTAAACAAAAAGGCTTTTTAAATTATGTAACTATCTTGGGAAATTAAGTACTTTTTTTTTTTTCTTCAAGCAATTGCACTAATTTTCCAGCACTGTGACACTTGCCAGGGAGCAGGAGGTTTGGGTGCTGGTGAGCTGGCAACTTCCCACCCTCAGCAAATGTTCTGTAAGAGCCTAATAACAAAAAGGGCACAGAGCACTGTGAGGACACTATGCCAAGTACCAGCATTACTCATCCCATGATCAAATGTTTTGAAGATTTAAGGGTCTGTTTTGTTCTCTCCCTCCAGTATATGTGCTTCAGCCAGCTCTTCACATCTGAGTTAAAGAGGCACTGCATCATTTCTAACTGCAAGGGGATCCTGAACCTCACTGCATGGGTGCCACGCTGAGGCTCTGCATCCAAATGCAGCCAGTGTCCTAGAGCTCAGCACAGTCCCTGTACCCACATTTATTTTGGTATAACAAGCAGGAAGCATCAAATTTTTATCAGTTTAATTGTGTAGCTTGAACCTGTGTCTCTTTCTCACCCTCCAAAATGGGTCAGTTCAGTAATATGGTGCCTCTGGAGAATTTCCTCTTTCTCTGGAGGGAGAATGCAACTCAAGTGAAGGCAGCCAAGGCCAGACAAGTGAGACTTGTCTGTCTTCCCATGTCTGTCACAGGGGTGAGCTTCACGTACAGTTTTTAAATAGAGCCAAGATTTCCCTAATCCCTGACACCTGCTTCTGTGCTTTCTATTTGTTAGAGGTTATATGGAAGAGGAGGCAGAACATCCTTAGTAAGAGCATGCAAAAAGTTTACTGTCTTGCATTTACTTTATAAATCTGCCCACACTTCACAAAGTTTTCCCTTCTCAGCATCTCAGTTCTAAGGGAGAAAGAGTTAAATGACTGCTTGTGATTGTCCTGCTTATGAGATGACCCTTATGAGTTTCAGGTCAGTATTGACAAGGTGTCATTTAACATAAACAAACACCAAGCAACAAGAGTTGACAGTTGAGCCCTGGGACCACATTCTTGGCTTTTTGATGGTAGGGAGCCGTCGTGCTCTGGCAAAAAAAGTTGAAGTGTGGAATTCTTGCAGAATTACGTACAAAATCTGCAGGAATACAGAGGTCACCATGAAGGGTGTTATTTTACTGAATACCAGAGGAATTAAGAATGATCAGCCAGATGGGCTAAAGTTTTGTCATTTAGATAAATATTTATAGGAGAATATATTTTTCTTTTGTCTTTCTTTTCCATTTAGTTTGCAGCAGTTGTGCACAAAATTTGTGCTCAGTCTTTTACAAGTGAAGGAATGCAGAATTTGAACTGAATTCTGGTCTCATTTGTGCTGCTGATTGTTGGGAATAATAGATATGAGCCCTGAATCAGGCCCTTGCTTTCATAACCCAGGGGTGAATGCAGGTTGTGGAGCTTCCATGTAAATTTTTCCAGGTCAGAGTGTGAAACTGCTGTGGGGAGGGAAAGATTCAGAGAGCTGGCCCATACTCTATATACAAACTGGATTCAAATCAACATACTGTACTTTCAGATAAACTTATTAGAAATTAAACAACTGAAGCTAAGTTCTGGAAAAATTTTAAATGGCACTTATGTTAGTCAGTGCAGGGTATTCATGTACATGATGTAAATGTATAAACCTGTTACATAAGGTGACACTGAGCTGCCCTCTGGAATACACAGCTTGCACAAGGAACCAGACCTACTCCAGCTACAGAAAATTAATAACCTCAGGTCTATCAAAGTGATTTGAGAAGCTTAATTGGCATTCCCAAGCAAATCTAAATGCTAGAATGAAAAAGTTATGGGAAGGTGTAGTGATGTTAAAAGCTTTTATTCCTCAGATACTGTGAAATATGTAGGAATCCACTTGAGCACAGAAAGCTGTACTGTCCAGAAACTCTCATTTGCCTGCCTGTTGTAGAAATATTTTGGTAGAAACTGTGATAGTCAGAAGAGTCTTCTACAATCACCAAAGGGTCTGTTATTGCAATGAAAAACTAGCTGTGGATCGCTCACTCTTCCATCAGTGAGGGACTAAAAGCAGGAACTAAAACTTGCTCTAGGATGAGAAGCAAATGCTGTGGAGTTCAGGCTCGATGCACGCCGCAGTGTCCCAGGTCATTTTTACATGATAGTGCAACATCCCATCCCCAGACAGCATCTTCTAAATTGATATTCTTTATCACAGACTATAGCTTATCACTTTCCTAGAAAAATCTCTGTTTCAGAGGACTGGTAATTCTACCTGATTTCTGCTTATTTTTTCCACTACTTTTTTCCCTGCTTAAAAAATACGATCAGCTCTATCCCAAACACATTTAATTTCAGAAGGAAAGCAGTGGGTCTTTTTATGAATTTGTCTGTTACAATTAGGAGTTATTTAGTCACTCACTAATAAAATATATTTTCCAGACCATGAGAAATTCTTGTCCTTTTCTGAAGCCTTTACAATTTCCTGAAAGGTTTCTGAAAGGAAGGATATCAGAACTGGACACCATATTCTAGTGACAATCTCACTAATGCCCGAGAGATTCATTTAACCACTTGCTGCTGACAGCAACTGAATTATTGGTATTAAAACCTGAACACACCAGAGACAAATCCAGCATCTCCTGCTTGTGCAGAAGAATCACAATGGGCCCATGTAGGAAAATGACTGCAAACCATGCTGCAAAAGCTATTAAGGACTAACACTCCTCACCAATACTTTTTCTATTATATTTCAAGAATATTTTGGGGACTTCAGTTTAATCCACTTCCAAGATACATGATGCTATTTAGCTGTAATAAGTTATGTCGTGGTAAAATTACAGGAATCTTTCACCCCACATTCCTGCTCACCCCACCCTATCCCAACCTCCCAACAAACTCTCCAGTGTATAGTTTCTAGCCTAAGCTCTGCAAGCAGAAAGCCCAGTTTTTAGCTGGTATCTGCCTTGCTTGCATTGCTCAGAATTACTGCTGGGACATTACATTCTCAGTTTTGTAAGGACTTTGGATTTTTGTCTCAAAGAGGAAAGCATGAAACTAACAAACTTACTCGCAAATGCCTTTTTTGGCTGCTATGTGAAGAGGCAGCAGGCCATCCTTATTGGCTTTGTTAGCATCTGCTCCTTGGGACAAAAGAAACTCCACAATAGGCACATGTCCATTTTTACAGGCTTCATAAAGGGCAGAGGCATTGTCACTGGCTTGTGTATTTATATCAGCACCTAGGAAGGAAGAAAGCCTTTTAGCACCAAAAGGTTGAAATGAGATGGGAGGAACATACTTTGAATGAAGACTTACATTTCCATGGCACTGGAGCTACAAAGTGTGCTGGATGTGGGGATGTGAACACAGTCATATCAGAGGTGGCACAGTCATGTTAGTTATACCCTTTTATTTCATAGATTTACATTGGTTTATAATATGATGGGAATTTTATGAGAGACAGTTTATCATGGGTGGCAACTATTAGGTCTCAATCATGAATCCAGGCTCCAATCAGCTGTAGCTCAAAGGTAAAAAAAAAATTTAAATGGGCAATTCTGTATATAGCATGGTCTTTTCTTCAAACACAGTAATTCCATTAATATTTATCTGCTTACACTATGTATATGTACTATTCCTGAGCAGGAGTTTGGACTAGATAATCTCAGTAAGTGCTCTCCAAAATTTTATGGATATCTGTTTATGCTATATATTTATTTATACTTATCTTTGATACTCTGTATAGTCACACTATAAGCATTACACAGATTTATAGCATTTATATTAATTTCTGATTTTAGTATGTATCCAGGCTAAAATAATACTCTGTAAAATGACATCTGCATGGTGCTGATCAACAATTCTAAACAGGTTTTATTTGGAAGTGCCTTAATCAATGAATATTGCATTTCAAAATTCAGCACCTGGGGCCATATTTCTTCACTTCATGAGGGTTGGAATTAAGCTTCAAATGGTAGGTTTTACTACAGAAAAGATAAATATTATCAATGAACTACTAGATTATTTGGGAATTTCTTTATTGAGCTCTAATGTGTAGTTTGCTTAATAAATAACATGCAAGTATAAGCCAAGACAGTATTTTTTTGCCATAAACAATAGACAATCTGGATTTTTATTTTATAGATATTTAAGGCCCTTAAACCCGGCTTTTGGCTGTCATATACTGTACCATGGTGTTCTCAGGAAGGCTGCTCTGTGTGTATCCTAAATGGGAATGACAGTTCACTGGAACTTTGCTTCTAAACTCCAATAAAGAAACTGATCAGTCTTCTGTTTCATCATGAAAACTCCCTGCCAATGAGAACATTTCCCTGGGCTCTCACCCTAAGCTGGAACATCTGTGTTATGTTTGGCCCTTTGAAGATGTTGTAGCTGGAAATATCAAGACAATTATAGTGACAAAACATAACACAGGACTATGTTCCTAATGAGAAAGAAACCCTTTTTATGATGAAAATTGCTCATCATAAACAATGAATTATATCATTCCTGGGATGCACAGAGGAGATTTTCAGGGCTTGAAACAATTGGACAGTTTTATTGGATTTTTTTCTTGTGTATTTTTCTCAAAATTGAACATTAAGGAAATCTTAATATCTATCTAATTTGAAACACAAATTACATTCTGGTTTAGTTTCTTAAGTCATAGGCAGCATGATGGACTAACTGGTCATACAAAACTCTCTTGACAAGACAAGCTGGGCAGCAAACATATTTTTGTTTCCCAACTCTCATATCTTTCTTAATCATACTAATTTTTCAAAAGTTTTTCTTATCTTCATCACTGGTAAGCTCTTATTTTGCAAGTGCAGGACCCAAGTCTTACCTACATTGAAGATATTAGTCCATTGTGAAAATAAAATATGCCTCAGAGTAGTAGTGAAGTATATTGTGCTTATTGTAAAACTGTTTTACATGAGTGGAGTAGTAAAAGATAGGTTAAGTGGAAATTAGATTCAAGTTTACTCTGTTTATATGTTTGAACATTTACACATAGGGAGAGTGAGTCTGCTTCTATTTGACATAAAACCATAAACTCTACAGCAGTACTTTATCTATTTTCAGAGGATACATTATGAGGACAGCTAACCTTGCTCACCACTGCTCATGTTTGTGAGCATGGGGTTGGCTGAAGTTCCACTTCAGCCATCTATTACCACCCACAGCTGTTTTTTATGAGTGACTGGATTTTAGGCTGCATGTGTGCAGCAGTATGGCTTTAGAAAGCTTTTAGGAAATGCAGCCAGACAGCACCACTTCCCAAAGTGGGTGACCATGAATGAATCCTGAAGAAGCATATGTGCATAGACCCTGCTCTGTGAAAGACCCTACCAGTTCCACCATCAGGACCAACAGGGTTTAGTGCCTCTGCAGGCTTGGCCTTGCCTCCAGAGACAGAAACATTGAGCCAGGGAGAATTACTGGGAAACTGTGAGTTATTAAGGATTAAATGAATAGATGCATGTAAGCTGCACTCACCACATCTTGCAAGGTATCTCAGAGCTTCTAGCTGCCCACTCTCAGCCGCCACGAATAACGAGGTGATGCCGTAGGCATTTGCTGACTCAATCTTGGCACCCCCTTTCACGAGGATGTCGATGATCTCCAGGTCGTTTCGGGACACGGCCTCGTGCAGAGCGGTCCAGCCGCGATTGCAGCGGTGGTTGGTGTCTGCATTGTACTGCACCAGCAGCCTTGCAGCCTCTGCATTCTTCCGCTCACAGGCTGTTTTACAGAAGAGGAGAGAGGTCAGGGCAGGCTTTTGAAAATATTCTGGGTGTTGTGTGTCCATTTTGTGCGGTCCAAGGCAATATCATACAAGTCGGCCGTAGTAAGACCGAAGATCCATTTAGGTCCACATGAGAGCAAAGGCTGCTGCCAAGTGACATTGCCTGAGGCTCAGAAAGGATGTGGCAGTGAAGCCAGTCTTCAGCTGGACCTGGCTAAGTGTCCTGTGCAGGGGCTGTGCCAAGTACTGGGGGGAATCTGTCCCAGCACATTTGTACCAACAGGAAACCACAGGGACACAGGGAGGTGATGAGGTGCAAAAATCATATGACCTGAACATTTTCTGTCCAAATTCTGTGCAAACTGACTCTTTATCTTACTGCCATGGACTGCAGATAAAGCTCCATGTAGACAAAAAAACAAAAAAAAAAAGCTCAAACCAACAGCTGTGTGAGTCAGTAGCACTTTCTCAATTAGTAGTTCACTTTATAGTTCAGGATCATCTTGGGCTAAAGATAGTTTCTTAATAATTAATAGAATTTTGTTGATTTTTATTTTACCAATTTGTCCCATAGCTTTATGAATCCCAAATCATGGGACTTCCCATGCACCTTAATGGTGGGACTCCAACCTAAAGGTACCTAGAATGAGTAGCTACATTGAAAAACCCCAATTAGCATTTGTTGTACAATGTACAGAAGAGAACCATATTTCATAGTAATTATTTTTTTCTTTGAAATAAGTGTCTTTTTCTCACAGAGGTCCCACCTTTTAGTTCTGATTTTTCCCTTGCAATAGCTCCATGGTGTTCTCCCCCATAAACAGGTGTCACTCATATACTGAAAGCAAGTATGTAACTAGACATTTCTGTGATTATCTATGCACAGTTCTGCAGAGTTTAATTTGCTTGCATATGAGGGATGACTATTTTGTTGCGACAGTTTTTTTAACTCTTTGTTGTTGTTGTTGTTGGAGGATAGTGTAGAAGAAACTGCATCAAGGCTAGCCCATTCTTACTAACAGTTCTTCTCTGGCTAAAGGGTGTTTTCATATAATTATTGTTGTGATTATTATTACTATAAGCATCACTACTACTACTACTACTACTTCTACTTCTACTACTTCTACTCCTACTACTACTACTACTACAGCCACTACTGTGTGTTTAATGCACAGCTTAACAGCTTTTCCCTGATCAACTAAAAGCCAGAATTTTAAAACAAAAGGATTTAATAAGCAGCTCTAATGGTAGGATCCAAAGTTGGAGGAAAGACTGGTGTTGTACCCTGTAGTATGTGTTTTTAATGTTTTAGAGTGCTAAAAACTTCCATGGCAGCAGAGGAGGCTGGACACAAAGGTGTGAGAGGTTTCCTCTGAATGTTTTTGATATCACGGATATATTGCTAGTCTGCTAAAATAAGAAAGTGTTCTCTCTAACCAGCAGCAAAGTTATATGTCTGTGGTAAAGACTTTATCTAACTCACTGAATTATTTATAATTTTATGACTGTCCCATAGCACACAGCCTGGCCTGACCCAAACAGTGGGTATGTCTACAGTTACTGTACTTGCACATCTAACAGCTACTCAGGTCCTACTGTTCAGCAAAGCACAGGTAGTCCTTCACTGCCCAACTTTCTGTAAGTTTCTGCCTGACATTGTGCAGGCAGCCTGTGCTTAGGGCCCCACTGAGAATCTCACCCCTGACCCTCAGCACCCCATCACAGCCTGCACCCTGCTATTGCTCTTGAGATAAAAGGCCATGGCATGGCAGGTCAGGCATAGGAGATAGAGGACTACCACAGGGAAGCAGGAAACAAGAGTTAATCTCTGACTTTCAGCAGCACATCACAAGTGATCCTGCAGTTCTGCCTCGGTGCTGCCAGCAGAGCTCAGCACCCCTGTAAAAGCAGCTTCTCACCTTTGTAGAGGGGTGTTTCTCTGGCCTTGTTGGAGATGTCAGGCTCGGCCCCAGCCTGCAGCAGGGTGTGCAGGCAGTCCAGGTTGCCCCGGCTGGTGGCCAGGTACAGAGCTGTCTCCTCGTTGAGCGTGCGCTGGTCGATGGTGCCTGGGTATGCTGGGGAGGGAGGGAGGGAGAGCCCAGGGTCACTGAGGCACGAGCACCTGCACCACCACCACCCTTCCAAATCCTTGGGGACTTCAGTTTTTATTGTTTATTCATTTCCATCAGCAATGTAAGTTAGGAATATACTGTAATGTTGCTGTAACTCAGGTTGAGTATTGAAACCTGTCTCCAGTTTAGATTAAAATGTTCTGCTTTGGCCATTCAGGTGCAGAAAGTTGTTGAGCTGAGTTGTTCTTCAGCCCCAGTTTGAAAACAAACTGCAGTAATTAACTACAAGCACCACAAGAAGATGCTGGATTGGATCTCCCCCCAGGGGAAAGGGTTATTCCTGCTTGCAGAAGCCAAGCAGCTCATAACAGGAGAGAGCTCAGCTTCAAGGCTTGAGCATGAGAAATACAGGGCTTGGCAGGATCTATCCCGTATCACTTTCTCCCAAATATTCTAACTTTTAGAGGCTTCAGTCTGGAAACCTACTTCCCACGAGAAGGTGAAATTAATATATAGGCAGGGAGGTTGGAAAGAAGCTTCATACACAGCCCCAAGCACGGATTGAAATACTGCTAATTTGGCCTTTTATTTTATTAATGTTTTTATTTTCCCTTTTGGAATTAGTTAGTTTTAATTTCACTGACCTTTTTGCAGCAGGCTCAAGCAGCCCACTTGGCCATAGTATGCAGCTTCGTGGAGGGGTATCCAGCCATCCTTATTAGGCACAGAAAGGTTTTTTCCTGATTTCATCATGTTGCTTACTGCTTTTACATCTCCATCCCTGATTGCTGCCACTACAGGGTCAATTTCTCTTTAAAAAAAAGATTAAAACTTGGTTATTGCTTTATTCATTACTGAGAAGCTTTCTGCAGCAACATCACTGTTTTTTTTTTTTTTTTCCCAAAATAGTGAACCCCTACAGCCTATATAGCACATATTTGTACAGAGAGACACCATAGGGCCTGTAAAGGTAAAATCTGTCTTCTCTAATTTTGTCAGCAGATCGGAAGAATCACTGTCTGGAGATACTGGTCACTCTCCTCAGAATGTAAGGAAACCAGGGAGGTGTAATTAATATCTGACACGAGCTGTGCCAGACTGGCTCTGACATTGCTCTATACACTGTGGAGTGTCCATGACTGTGATAATTGCATCACCTTGCTGTCCCATGTGGCATGTTGCTTCCATATGAGATCTTTTAAATAAGATCAATTTTGAAGAGAATTGCCCCTGTTCATCCTTGAAGAAATTTTCAGATTTGATTTGCAGGTGGCTTTAACAGAAATCATCAATAAATCTTAGTCTTGTATTTTTAAGATATTTCTTACTTTCTCACATAAACCTGTTTTCAGAATCTAGCCAGTGCACTTATAAAGAAGGGAGAGCTCTGGTTAGAGCATGTAAACACTGGGGTGTTGGTCTTGGCTCTCCTTTCTTCATCCAGGGAGGACTGAAAAAATCCACCTACCCAATCCCTCTGCCAGGCATGCATTCCACACACTCCTTTCTCTGAGCTCTCCGAGTGTTTGCAGAGCAGGGCTGACCTGGGCACACCAATCCCACTGCAGAGCAACAGTGACAGCTCCTGTGAGCGTCCCCACACAGAGGGACTCCCAGCACTGCCTGACAGCCACTTTGCCCCGGGTCAGCAGCACCTGAGCAGGGCCTGCCACCCTCCTCCAGCCCTTCTGAGGCTGCTGTAGCATGGCAGAGGCAGGAGCTGGGGAGCTCACACCCTGCAGCCAGGGCAGGCAGGAGCCTTGCCCATGGTGGGCAGCACTCTGTGCATGCTGGTGGGCTGTGCCTTCCAGTGCTGGCATCTGCTTGGGCTCTGAGCTGTGCTGGGACAAAGCAGCCAAGCTTTGCTACTGTGATGCACTAAGATTCAGCACAGCCAGCACCACACTTTACTAGTTCTAATGGGGACTTCCAAAAAAAAATTAATGTGGGCTGTAGTTTCAGAGACAGAAAACAAGAAGTTGCAGAAAGCACTGGTGCATTTGTGGTTTGAGCTAGCTCTACAGAAAAACTCTTGTGGTCCTGTAGACAGAGAGATGCAGGAGAGAGGTGTCTGTGTGTGTCTCAGACTACTAGCATTGCCAGGGCAGGAATACAGCATGTGGTGGCCATGCAGGCTAGTGATGATGGGAGCAACCAGAAACTCCAGATATGACAAGAAGAAAGTCTAAAATACCACAACAGAGCGAGATCAGAGACAGAAAAATATGGGCAGGTCAACAGAGGAGTCACAAAGCAATACACTGGTAACCTCTGCACTTCATGGGAGTTACAGGAGCAGTACAGAACTCTACTGCCTTGTAGGGGCTGGACAGACCAACAGTCTGAAACTAACACAGGCCTCACTAGTTTGCCCAAAGGCACACAATCTATACCACAAACACTGATATTAGCAGTGAAAGAAGTCACCCAGCTGGTTTTCTGGGGATAAATTCAGGGCCAGGGGTGGAACAGGTGATCTCAACACTTGTGCCAGAGAATGGGAAAAGACACCGTTTCCCAGGTGAAATAGTACTTGCTCCTTCTCTATAGCTGGAAGCAGTGATTTCAGGACAGTAGGGTCACAAAAATAGCAACACTGGAATGAGGAAAGATACGGGACACAAGGCCAGGCATTTTTCCTGAGAAGATAACAGCTAGAACAGGCAGCTGCTGTCCTGGCCACAGCCTTCCCAGGAGGAATGGACTGACCTTCTGATAACTGCTGGCCAGATGTCCCAGGGACACTGCTGTATCTCCATACTGCTTACAGTACCCTGGGGATTAAACCTAACATTCCTAATTGAGTAAGAGAATCGATTTTCATACAGGTGTTTGACATTGAGCATTTTGTTGAAGTCTGCTGACAGCAGCTATTGGCATTTTTGGCTGGGAGAGGAGGCGGAGGTGGGGGATCTTCATCTTTCAACACCTCTGGCACAAGGCTGCTAAAACCATCTGTTGTTCTGTGCAAAGGCTCATGTTACTCATGTAGGGCTGTGACCTCAGGATTTGGGCACATGATATAATTACTGGTGCTTAATGAATTACTGCATGCCAGGTGGGCCATGGCCTGAGTCTGTGCATGGGCTGGCTCACAGCAAATGCAAGGTAAATCACATTATCTGAGACCCCAGGGAAAGCAGGAGGGTACCTCGGATCTGTGCTGCAGTTAAAAATGTGTGAAGAATCAGTTACTATTCTGCTTAAGCCCTCAGATGTTGAATGAAGCAAACTTCTGTCGAGTTCCTTGACCTTAAATGATTCCTGAGTAAGATGAGGGGGTTTGCTGGACCAGGCTGTGGATGCTTTAGCCAAGAAAATTCCAGATCAGAACAGAAGGTTCAATGAATCTCCATGTGAAATCCTTGTTTTCTGCCTGACTTATAGTTGGCTGTTATAAAAACCCACCACATTCTGCTGCCTGGATTTTATCAGATACAGAAAATACAAATATTAAAACTGTGGAGGAAGTCTGAAGATATGATGAAATCTTAACCTTATAGGTAACTCAAAAGAATTACTGCATTTCAAAGACCAGTAGGCAAGATAAATACTCCTTGAGGATGAGATGTAGGATGAGGTCAATTCTGAAGAAGAGGTTCAGTGGAGCACAGAAAGGTTCAAGAAGCTCCTTCTTTTCCTTTTTTTTCTGCCTGCCAGGCAGGATGAAGGAACACCACTTCCCCAGGTGAAGCTAAATATCATCCCTGCCTAGCTCTGAGACTTAGGCCAGTCATGCCATCATGCTCTCCCAGCTATATTTTTGCTCTGCCTGGCAGCAGAGGAGGGCTAGTTTATCAACCTTCTTGTGTACTGAACTCTGTGCAGCTACCTGGTGGAGAACAGCCTGCCCTCAAGTCTTCTACTGCATCCAAGAGACATGTAAGGAGTGCAGAGCACCTAGAGAGAGGATGTGATTTCAGTGTGGCGAAGGGAAGCTGGAGGGTGACAGGGATAAGGCAGGCTTCATGTTGTAGCAGGAAGAAGTTTTCACAATGTCAGGGAGTGCAATGCCAGTGGAGGGCCAGGAACAGAGTCTGGATCAGCCAGGATGCAGGGGGAGGTGGAGGAGATTGTAGAGCTGGGTCAGAGGTGAAAGGAAGAAGAGTGGTGGAAGAGTAGTCACTGCACCTGTGCATCCAGGGAGGGACTTGTGAGATGGATTAAACAAAATTTGAACTGAATAGATAGAAAAGGTAGGGAGTTTCTTTTCTGTAGGACACAGGGCTGGCAATAACACTTTCCTCTTGTCATCCAATAGCTAAGGGCAGGTGCATGTGTCTATTCTGCACTGCAGAGAGCTGTAATAAACCTGTCATGGTCCACACATCTCCACTACACTCCCGCACTGGGACAGAGTTTGGGCCACTGTGCTTTTCTCAAGCATGACTGTGTCCAACTAAGCTTTTTGGCACCTCTGCCAACAGCAAAACACGGCCAGGAGGATCAGTCAGTCAAGAGTTTCCTCCTTGGACAAGTAAGCCCTCCTTGGTGTGACTGGACAGCACAGGTATGGCTGGGCACAGGCATGGCATCTTGGGAGTGTTTATAAAATATTTATTTGAAGGACTGGACTTTCTCCCTTATATACTGTGATACATCTTCCCCCCCTACTTTTCCCCATTTATGAACCCTGAACTTAATACCAATGCAGTTACTATCAGCACCTGCCTGCCTCATCTATGCTGTTGATAAGTGAGCCAGCCTACATAAATTAACCACAGTGCAGTCATCCCTTCCCTCTTACCTGGTCACATCAGAGCTTCTGACTGACCCAGAGTCCCCAGGACACAAGCACTGGGGGGATGGACAGAGATGAAGAGGGAGCAGAGAACAAGGGATATTTGAGGTGGGTCACTTGCAAGAGCACAGGCTTGGCTGGGGCAGTGGGCTGAAGAACAGGAGAGCAGCGAGGGTGAGGTGCAGGTGTCAGTGAGACCTCCTCCAGACGAACACCACATTTCCCCCCACCATCACCATCACCATCACCATCACCATCACCATCACCATCACCATCACCATCACCATCACCATCACCCAGAAGGCATGCCTGAGGGAGAGGGTGGGTAGCAAGGCTTGCTTCGGCGGCAGGGGAAGCGGGAGAGGGAGAGGGGACACTTACACGGGCTGGGCTGTGCTGCTGTCGTGCCTTCGGCCGCCCCCCCAGGCTGCCCCCGCGCTGGACGGCTGAGCACGGCCCGGCTGCTGGGCCAGTCGGCAGCGCCGGTGACACGAGTGAAACAAGGAGAAATACTCCGAGTAGGAGAAGCAGGTCATGCTGAGGCAGAAACAGACACACATGCACAGAGCCTGCCGCTCAGGGCTTTGAATAAAAGCAGATGGCCACGGCTCGCTCTGCTCCGCATTCAGCTGCTCGCTCGGCTCCAGTTTATTTTTGGCCCTCTGAGGAAGCGTCAGGGGATTCAAATGACCATATAAGACAACAGTGTGGTTAACCCTACCACCACCACACAGGAAACAGGCACAAAGCGAGGTGAGGTGACGTTCATCACCTCCAAAGTGCCATGCAAACAGGTCAGAGAGGGGGGCAGAGGAGGATCCAGAGCCACTGGATGTCAGCTCCACTTCCATCTCTGCTCTCCCAGGTGGCAGAAGAGCTCAGCGATGCCACAGATTTGGTGCTACAAGCTCCAAAGGTTTTCCCTCTGGTGAGAGGTCAAACACTGCTGGGCTGAGGCAGGACAGGTTAATGCACAGAATTGCTAATGCTGCTTTTTGCCAAAATAGCAGGTGTCAAAGGACCTTCAATGAGGACAGGAGCAAACGGCCAGGAAAGCCCTTATTCTCCCCTGCACTGGGTCTCTCCAGGTGAGCTGACTGTACAGGTGCACAGTAACCACACTGAGGAAGCACAGCCTTTGGTGGCAGCAGGATCCTAATTCCACAGCTATGCACATGCCTGCTGCTCATCAAATTGTCCCCAGTTTTCCAGTTTTGGAAACCAAACAACTACAGGTGGTAATGGGTAAGGCATCAGAGGGTGGTGGAGTCATGAAAAAGGAGGAGGAACAGAACTTCAGTAACCCTCAGTTTATTAAAAAATGGAATACTAAAGTAACTTGAAAGATTAAAAGGGTATTTTTTCCTTGCTTTGGAGGTGACTTTGCAATCTATTCCCATCCCCCTTGAGAAATCTGCCTTTTATAAAATGAAAGGGGAACAATATCTGAGTTTGAAACTGTCAGCAGGTCTCTGTGGCCACAGCTCAGCATTGCAGGGGAGGGGGATGCTGCCACAATTTGGCATCTGGAGTTGCTCTTGGTTAAGAGTGGTGTGCTTGAAGTCAGGCTGATCTGAAATAACCACATCCTTTAAAAACAGAAGTATTTAACAGGTAGTCAGGTCTTGCTGTTTTATATACCTGGTTTTTGTGCCTCTCTTATGTTTTCATGCGACAAATGCTTTGCTCCTTCTCTGGCAAAACCTAAGCTTGACATACAGAGGGGGGAAAGGAGCAGCTGACCTTGGGAGGGCTTCTGTTGCTCAGGAAAGCCTGTGGCTGTGCCCCTTTTTGTTTTATTTGTTGCTTAAAGCAGACAACACTAAGCAAGCCTTCCTCTTGCTGGGAGCACGTAGATTGTTGACCTCATTGGATTTATAGCAGACTCTGGCTCTGGCACTAATGACAGACTCGCAGAGGAGGCGCCTGGCAGAGCTAATTAGAGAGCACGAGCAGTGACAGGGAGCTGCTCCCCTCCCTGGGGAGGGCAGGGCAGGGCTCTGGGGAGCAGCTGGGGCTGGCACTCACTCACCTTTGCCAGGGGTAGATGCGGTAGGGAGGGTTGTGGGGGCTGGCACGGCTCGGGGCAGCCACCTCGCCAGCACGGGCCACCAGCGACTTCTGGGGGCTCTGGGCAGCTGGCTGCCCCCCCGAGTCCTCTTCCAAGCTCTGCTGGATGGCCATCTTTATAAGCTCATCCTCACTCAGGCTGCTGTACAGGCTGTACTCCTCGCAGCCTATCGTTTGTCTGTGAGTGTTTGCTGCCGTCGTAGCCATTTCTACACTTTGCTTTCCTGTAGAAGGAAATTGTGATCATCAAAATCTGGAAAGTGAAAAAACCTCAACTATCTTGCATTGTCGTTCGGGTCTGCCTCTTAATTAGGCTGACCAGAAAACCCTTCAGAAATCCTTCACCAGGGAGAGAACATTATCAACTAAAATCTACATGTAAACTTAATGAACTAACTCCAATTACACAGAAATAACTGGTTTAGCTGGTGTTTAAGAAAGGGGGAGTAGTTGCAAGCAAGGCAAGTTTTTATCTGCTTATTCTGGTTACCACATCTCAAGAGAAAAATAGGTAAAGGAAATCCCCTTAAGATTAAAGAGACAAAAGTTTGAATTCTATTTAAGAGAAGACCAATGGATGTCTCTTTTTGTTGATTTTATTTCTTGATGTAATTGCAGGAAATTAAGGGAAGAGGTTTGTCTCTTTTCTGGTTTTCTGTAAGGACCAGTTCTCCACCATGAAGTGCAAAGAGGCTTTGTAATTTTTTCCACCTTATCTGGAGATCTCTCAAGCAGCATGCAAAACTATGCTTTGAAGTGACTTTGTTTCACTCAGCGAGGGGAGCAACACCACACTGGTCTGTTTCACTTCTGATTTTTTGCTTTTTCACAGAACTAAGTTCAAGGTCATGAGTGAGATAGGAATGAGAGAAGGAGGAACACTGGCCACATTCAGCAATCACAGAATGACTGTGAACCACCACTGCAGGACTCTAAAAGGCAAAGACCATTCAAAATACTGCAGCATTTCCAGCAGTGACAGGGAAGTACTGATACCATGAGTGGTACAATGCTCCAGCAAGATCTCATTTTGATGCCAGAGAGCACTCTGGCCATAAGTTTTGAAGAGCCAAGGGTTTATTTTATGGCAGGAGGTAGAAAAGCTTGCCTCTTTTAATAAGATAACAGCCAATGCAGAATAAGTTTGATTTTCTAAGCACTGAACAAGAACTGTGTGAAATAACAAGAGCCATGGGAATAAGCTGTTCAGGAGCACATGGATGTGGCAGGGGAGGGCAGGGACCCAGCAGGAGAGGGCTGTGGGGACATGTCCCCCAGGTGCAGAGGGGTGAGGGGCTGGCTGAGTGTACCAGTGGAGATACCAAGGAAGCTGCCTGCCCCCACCCTGTGGCTGCCAGTCCCTGTCCCACCAGTGCCACAGCAGGTTGCTCTTCATCTCCACACAGCCCTGCTCTGCCCAGGATCAGGTCCTGCTGCTCTGGGCCAGCCAGGAGAGCCCTGAGCATGGGGACAGCAGAGCCACCCAGCTTCCACTGCTCAGGAGCTGCCTCAGCAGGAGCCTCAGGGGAGCTGTCAGCTCCCTTTCCCTGCACAGCTGCTCTCTCCATCCAGTACCCAGCTCAGCCTGGTTTCCTGGGCACTCACACTGACACCAGTGGCAGAGGGGTCCAGCAGCCACAAGCCTCACACCAGGAAAGTGCCCTGCTGCTTCAGTGATTGCTGCTGTGTGCACAGCCAGGAGACAGCCCTGACCTGGAGGAAGTGGCAGCTCCCCAAATACAGTTTGAAGAAATTGCAAGAGCTTGAATCAATCAACTTAAAATCTTGGATTTAGACTTTTTAATTCAGATATGGTGATATCCCCACATCAACAGCCACCTCAGACTCTTCTCCAGAAGAAGTAGGAAGACTTCAGGGTAAAGGGAAGCCCAGCAGCTTTCAGATTGACATTATGACTTTTAACAACAAAGGATGTATTTTACAGCCATGAAAAATGTCAAAGTAAAACCTTCAATTGCTGTACATAATGCAACCCAATTTTGGTGATTTTTTCCCTCTCTCTCGCTTTTTTTCCTTTATTTTCAGCCAGATCTCTCATGGCTGCTGTTGCCTCCTTTCTCCAGTTGGTGTCTCAGCCCTGCTATGACCCTTGCTGTCCCAAAGCTCCCAGCCCAGGCATCACACTGCTGATAGCCTCCCTGTGCTCCCACTGCTCTGGTACCTGCCTTTGGCTGCTCTCCAGCCAGCTGCTGGCTGGGAACCAGCACACAGCTTTGTTTGTCCAGCAGCTTCTGCTGCTGTTTGGCTTGCTCAGCCCCTGGCACGCTGGGCAGTACTTACATAGTCTCTCAGCCTGGGAGCTCGTGGTGACTGGGGAGCTGCAGATGTGTGGAACCCAGCGGCTGGAGCTGGAGGAACGTCCAGCAGTCGTCTGCAGCATCCAGCACTGCAATGCCTGACTGTAGGGACCTGGCCACAGTGGTGACTCAGAAACCCAAACAAAGCCGTCAGCAGGGAGGGCAGGATCTGATCTTAAGCTCCTAATGGAGGTGATGCACAATGAATCCTTGGAGAAGGCAAGAATGAAGATGAAACTGCTCCTCTCTGAGGGCAACCTGCACAAGTGCAGGCTGGGACACAATTCCTCCTTGTATCCTCCCCTGTCCCACTGCCAGCATCCTTATGGCAGTGAATCCATGGCTCCTGTGCTTCTCAGCTGGGTGTTGCCTGGGGAACCTGGGCTTTAAGGACTACAGGAGACTCTGCCAACAGGACTCCATACCCTGGCATGGAGGAGCTAACTGATACAGCTGCTTCACCATATCCCAAATGGATTTAGGCATAAAGGCCTCTTCTGGACCTTCTTCCCCTCCCTCCTTTTGTTTCACACATTCTTAAGGCAAAGGTTTCAGAAGGGAAGACTTTAAATTTGTGGGGATCATTCCTATTTCATCCTCTTATCTTTTGTAGGGGTTAACTGGGTTCAACCCACTCAAGAGAAAAGGGACAACCTCTTCTGCATGTTGGTGAGCCTCACTAATCTAAATATTTTGACAGGAGTTGCATAGAGTGCAGAAACAACAGTGTTTGCTGCAGCTCCCTTCACTGACTCATCCTGCAGGGAGAAACTTCATAGGGCTCAAAATAGAGAAAGCTTTCAGTTCTGCTCATCGCACTGCACAAACACGATGGAGGTGTGGGGGTCACATCCTGGGCTGCAGGAGCTTTTGGGTCCTTACTGAGAGCCAGGGACAGCCTTGTCTGCCCTGAGCCCCTGCAGAGAGTGCTCTGGTTGGGCTTGAAGCTGTCCCTGCATCAAGTGTTTCCACTTGCTCAGACAAGTGTGTGTGTTCCATTTGCCTGTGTGCTGTGCCTGAGTTTGGCAGGAGGCTTCTTCCCAAAGCTCCCTGCAGAGTGGAGACAGCAGAGCCACCACCCTCCCCTGGCCTGAGGAGGCTTTTGTTTGAAGCTGCAGGACCACAGGGCAGGGGCACTGCTCTGAGTTATGTCTGTAAGAAGCTGCAGTGAGACAGCTGATCTGCAGTAACAGGCTGAGCACATGCCCTTGACTGGAGGCTGATGCACCACAGCCTGATTCAGTTTACCCTTCTTTCCCTGAGGCCAAACTCAGTGGCATCACCTGGCAGTGCCCTGGCTCAGCTGACACAGCAGGGCTAAGTTTACCCCATCTGAAGCAATCAGTGAACTGCCAACCACAAACTTATAAAAGCTCACTAGGCTAATGTGCTATAAGCTAAATATTTTCTGCCTTCTGTAATGAAGGTGTAAAAAAAAAAAAAAATTAAAAAAAAATCAATCTTTGTTACTAGAAATACTTGAACAAGTCTGGATTAATAAGATCTGGCTGAAGTGATCTTTCTAAATGCAGCTTGAATCTATTTCCTTGCTCTAATCTGCTTTATTGTAGGTTTAAACTATTGAAATTAGATTTAAAAATTAAATGCTATGTTTATTCTTCATCCTAACTTCAGGTTTTGGGGGAATGTTTTAACATTTGGCTGCATTCTGCATTTCTCTGGCAGCCCAAGAGCCCATCCTCACATGCAGGTAGCACACAGCATCTAATGGGATAGCATAACTGATATTTAAAGCTGTGGGTATAGCACCCATATTATTTCTTAGAGAGTGCTTTGCTTTCAGGTCTGATGGCATCACTGGTGATCTCTCTTGGCAGAGATGTCTTGGGATTCTGCTGTCTGTGCTGCCATTTAGTAGGTCAGTCTGACAAGATCTTCTGGAATCTAAACTTACCACCATGTCCTCATAGAGTCTGATCCTGATATTAATTTTGCCATCCTGATTTTAGTGAGAGCTTGTTAATTCAGATGTGTAATGGGGCCTGTGCCATACAGGAGCAACTTAGCTGCATCCAGTGACCAGAAGGTAAGGTTGGAAATAAAATACTTGTGCAAGGACCTTCTAACCTGTGTTGATGAGCAGCTGTGCCTGGTAGATGTCTGAAACCAAAGGTACTACTCACAAGGGGGACTACTAGTAATCACCTACATGATGGCAAAAGCCAGAGACAAACACAATTAGCTTGCTATTATATTCGGACTACAAGCTCTGTCAGCATCCCAGGCTTAGGAGAATGGGCCTCTGATCCCTGATGCAACATAAATAAACAAGGATTATGGCTGGCTTTGAACATGCAGAACCGTGCAATTCAATACCATTAGCATCTGAAACAACTGGTCCCCATTGATAGCACTTCTTTAAAGAAAAGCTTAGCAAGGCTGCCTGTCCCCCCCTCAATAGATCCCAGGCAGCAGAATTAGCAGAATTACTTATTTGTGTGAGAGAAGGATGGCAGATGAGTGACAAGGTCATTAAGGGAACAGAGCCAGACTTTGCCTGCCTTTGCGCTGAGTTTATTCCAGTCAGCTTGTAACTGAATACACAACCTTGTTATTTATGGCTCAGGGTGCAATAAACCACTTTTGTGAAAACATAACCAAGTCTTTGGAGGCTGCAAAAGACAGAGAAGAGGAGCAGCTTCATCATTTTGCTTTTGCAAAGAATGATTGAGCTTCTGCAGATCTGTGTTTGCCTTTCCACGTGTTTGTCTTTACTTAGGAAAGCAGCAGGAGTGCACGTGGGGGAAGGCAAACACGGCTGGATGCCTTCACAGCAAACTGAGCCTCTGCTTCAGCTCTTACTGTGGCACCTTTCAGGACAGATCCTCTGTGGGCAGTGGAAATCCGACCAACTTGCAGCACCTGAAGTGCTCACAGTTTTTCTGCATTTTTGGTCAGTTTCCTGATAAACTTTTGCAGTTTTCCAAGGGTATTATATTGGATAACTATTACAAGGAAGCAAATGATTTTTCTTTAAAACCAGAAAGATTTCAGTGCCCATCAGATCTGCCAGAGCTGAGACATCAGAAGGATGGCACCTCGTGCTGTCCTGCTGAGGCAACAGGCAAGGATTCTTTGTGGTGACAGCTTATGCAAACCAGTCAAGTTCTAGCCCAGTGCTGAAGAAGCAAAGCCAGGCTTCCCAAAGGAATCCTCTGAGCAAACAAATCCCCTTGTTCAGCCCCAGCTGTCAAAACAGGTCACCTATCAGCATGGCATATGCCCTGATGCCACCAAATCATGATTCTGTGCAAATTCTTTACTGGAAATCATACACCTGCAAGCTTTTCTTTCTTCTCAGAACGTATTAATTCACATAGAAATCAATGCAATATCAGCTTCATGTCAAACCAGCTAGAAATTTAGAAATTAAAGAAATTATGTGCTGATGTAATTTTTCTCCTTTCATGCTACATTCTACGTTAGTATGTTGTAATTACAGCATTGAGTTCTGAGCAAAATATTATAGGGACAAAGATACAGGCACACCTGTGAGTAAAAGAAAAATAAGGAAATGACAGTGCTAGTGTTCTGTTTTACACCAGGCAGTGTTTTATGGCATATTTGAAAAAAAACCCTGAAGCCCAAAACAAACAAAAGCAATCACAAAGCTCCCAAGGGTGTTAGGGTATTAGGTTACAAACTGCTGTAGGAATAAATATTTGCATAGACATAATGAACTGAGAGATTGAAAGTACTAAATAAGTTCAAAACATGCATATTTGCATTACCTTTTTGTTCTGAAATAAAAGGGTAATAATAGTGTTGAAATGGGTTATCTCCTTGGTTAAGTCTTAATTCAGAAAATCCTCGCTGGTATTTGTCTCCCTCTTTGCCTGGATGTTTCGATCAACTGCAGCACAGCTTTGAAACACGCTCGCTTTGAAGCCTGGAGTTTATTTCTGGATCACCCCATGATCAGCAAATACAAGCCAAAATATAAGTTGTTCCCAATCTCAGATTTCCTGTTTGAAGATGCACAGCAGAAACTTGTACCAATCCTAAAGTTCTTCTTTGTTGCATTATCTGAAGAACTTCACTTCATCAACATCCTGTAGCTAAATGACACAAAGCTGACCTTTCTATTACATCATTATTTATTGTCCCTGACATGTTAGACCATATATGGATATGTTTCTGGAACCTAAAGAAGAAAAAAACCTGCCATATAATTTTGAAGTAAAATATGCTGTCCTGGAGAGTTTTATTTGCCTGGGGAGAAGCGACCTCCCTTTTGTTTTAGCTGATGCTTATTAAACAAAACAACCAAACATTACATGGGTATTTACTGATGTCTTGGAGTTGTTCATACATTTTTAAGGCTGCAAGTTGGAGACTTCAGGATTCCAAAAGATGACAACAGCACTTGTGAACCTGTTCCAAGTAGTATTTGTAAGAGCTTGCTAGTGGAAAAGGACTGCTCTCATACCACCTAAATGTGAACAGCAAACTCTCTCTCAGAATCCTCAGGACCATAAATGTGAAGTGGTACCCATCTTCCCCACCTCTGGAAGAGGGCAAGCTGGCCAAGGAGGAGATAGCACTGATCCAGGGATGTGTTAGACGAAAAGAGTCAGGCACATACAGGAGAATTGACACTTGGGTCGTTCTGGATCATGGCAATAATAATGCTTACTTTGGGAAGGTTTCCATGTGTTTGTCCAGCTAATGCAATGACCTAAGGGAAACCATAATAGGATATCAAACTTATGTCTGTGCATTTTCCTTCAGCTTCTCTTTCACTCATTCCCATGGCAAAACATTGCACATAGAGAGAATAAAGCCTAAATGGAAGTGAGTCTGGAATCTTTTCTGAGTACCTTGTGGAGGCTCAGGTTCATTGTAGGTACCCTGTCAATGCATGAACTCCCCCATCAAAGGCTTAGCAAGGGCAATCTTGGAGGGAAAAAATGTAGCAAGACCACATCATCCACTAATACATGATTCCTTTCAAGTAATTCACTTTGTCTGTAGAGTCTTTCAGGACCACATCATTCCCTCTCCATGCTTGCTCCAGCATGACATCATGGTAAGTACATGGCACATCTTCCTTCCCTGCTGTCTGAAAAACTATCTGTCCCTCTTAACTAGCGCTGGGACTGTTTTGTCCAAAGTTGAGGTCATTCAGCAGTTACTGTGACAGACAAAGGAGCCCTGGATGTCATCACCAAGAGTGTGAGAAACTCTTACACCCTTGACAAGATGTCAGCCAATCCTCTGTGACTTCTAAACAACACTCAGTGCTTTTTTCCTTGATACTATTTCAAGATTGTAACTAGCCTTGGCTTAAAACCAAGAGTATCTCCCACATTTAACCCTTCTGCTTGCTTTTTGGCAATCTCTCACCCTTGATCACTGAACTCAATAAAAATTGCTGATACTGTGATGCAGGTTCATGCTTTGCAAAGGCAAAGGTGTATGAGTTTTCCAGGATGAAAAGACATTGGGGCACAAGGTCCCCTGGGCTATGAGCATTGCAGGTGGCTCCCCATGCCATTCACAGCAAGCACAACAGTTCCCTTCCCTCCCACGTTTCTGGGCTTCCTTGAAAAACTCCGTGCAGCCTTGATGTATTTGAAGCTGCTATGAATGCTGATGCACCATTTTCCTAAAAAAGCACGGGACTCTGCTTCAGAAGATCTATTTTCAGATACCATTAACTCTCCCTTTTGTCTTGAGTAAATCATTTAACTCCTCTGTGTATCATTTTCTACATTAGTGAAGTGGAAATAATCAAATACATTAACTTCAGAGAACAGTCCAAAATTCCTTGCAGATGGAAAACCAATGAGAATACTTATATGGACAGAGACTGCTGAATAAGACCTTATTTAATTAGTATCTGTGAAATCCTCAGAGGACAACCTCATATGAGTTTGAATTTTAATTACAGAAATAATACTATACAGAAATGAAATAATACATTTGGGGGTTGATTTTCTTTTTCCCCAATATAACAATATTGTGGTTTATTACAACACATCCAAAGCATAATAATCATGATTTATTAACATTGCATCAGATTGGCTAATATTTCCCCTGGGGCATGCAAAGTTACAGATCTGCATTTTCAGCTTGACTCTGAGACATTTCAATAGATTACAAATGTCACCTGCAAAAATAAATGTGTAAATTTACACTATTTTCTGGGACAGATTTCAAACTCAGACAAACTTAGATCTGTTCACTTCCTTTACATAGAAGTGATGGAAATGGCCAGCTCATGCTGATGGGGGGTGAGTCAGCTAGGGTTTCACAAACAAGGCACAGTTGAAGAGATTTGAATCTGGGGGAAAAAAAGAAGGATGACCATGTGAAAACAAATGGCAAAATAATCAGCAAGATTATTTTCTCCTTCATATTTCCTCAAAATAGCCAGAGGAAGTCAGGTTAGGAAAGCACATTTAGAATTTCTTTCTACTTCCACTAGTTGAATTAATGAGCCCGTCATCACTGCTAAGCCCTTCAGCTCTGCTAAGCCACACAGCTGAATCTGACAGCTGAGGCTGGAGGAAAAAACAAAGTTCATTTGTGCAGCCCAGGAGACCAGTGAGCTTTGTTACTGACTCACTCTGTGTGCAGAGCTGCCACAGATGTGCCTACATGTGATGAAGTGCAGGTGAGAATGGACATCAGCATAAATTGTCTCCCATAGCCTGTATCTACCAATGGTGACTAACTCTGCTGCATTCAAACACTTGGCACATGTGTGACTGTTCTGAAAGGAAGAAAGAACTGACTAGTTCTGACAGTAACAGTAACTGGACAGAAAATCCTCATAATACTTTGCCTCAGGACAGCATATCTCTTGTTACTTAGATCTGGTCTGAATTTTTTACTGCAGAAAGACAGCAAGGTATTTTGAGTGGCACATTTCCCTGAGAGCATAGAGCTAGAGTACACATCCTTTACCATCATATCCAGTGAGCAGAGCTCTGCATTCAGTGTTGCCATGCTGTGCTTCCATCAGACAGTCCCAAAGATAAAATGCAAACACCAGAACTGCAAGCCCTCTCCAGTACCTCCTGCTAACAACCCACATTCAAATAACAAAAATATAAAAATTCCCATAAGAAAGGATGGTTTCAATTTTCTTTGCAAGACTAAATGATTGCTTTGGCCACAATACTCTGAGACAGATGAGGAGCCAGAGGAGCTTGTATGGAAAAGGTGCAGGATGTCATACATGCCCAGGGGTAATGAATATGATATACATGATTTCTTACTAACTTTGCTGCTTAAGTACTTCTTTGCTGAAAGGTGTAGCTGTTTTGAGATCACTCAACCAAGATTATAATTCTTCTTTCAGGAAGAATTTTCCCAACTTCGATGGTTGCTGACACACGGCCTGAATCAGGGTGAACTTTTGCTCAGTGTACGACTTCCACTTCTGCACAGTGGCTCCTCACAGAAAATTTTCACTTTCAAACCTACTCAAAATGAAGTCCTTACTCCTCTGGCAATGTGACATGAGCACAAAGGGGAACACCCAGTATCCAGGTCCTAAGACCACTTCCAGGTATCCGATGACTCAGCCCTGCCAGTGAGCTTTGTAAGAGTGTACAGCTACTACAATCAATGCCACTCTGCAAATGTCACCATAAGGTCACAGCCACTGACTCAACCTGAAGGAAGAATCAGTCAGAGGGAACATGAAAATCTAATATGAAGTGAGTACAACCCAAAGACTGTATAAACAAATACATGTTCCTTGGAGGAAGAGGGAAATCACAAACATTATCGTTTGGTTCTCTTTGCTGTGCAAATATCATTTATCTTATGTTATAATGTATGTTAGTAAGAATTCTAATGAAAGACTTGCCTTTACCTTGACCTTTACAAAATCCACAAAATTCAGAGATATTGCTGCAGTCCCAGGGCTCTTAGGCTCCTGCAGAGGAGCAGGAGGATGGGAATGGCAACCCAAGACACAAGCTGCTGTTAATAGGAAAGGTCCTGAGAAAAACAGTGTCTCCAAATTGATGGAAGGATGAAAACAATTTTTATGGAAAACAACTTTTTGATAGGCTTTTAAAAGGAATCCTTGGATATATGCAATGGCTGTTTACCTCTCCATTCAGTCTCTTAGGATAGTTTATCAACAAGATCTCATTTGTAGCTTTTCTGTGGTACCCTCTAATTCCTTTCAGTCTGATTTGTTTCTAAGTACTGTGCCTGCTGTATGCAATAAGACCTATTACATTGCTTCTCCTCCTGCAACAACATGAGAGGCTTTCTGCATCTGGATCTGTCTTTGCTTCACTCTTGCCACAGATAAACAGACCTCAAACAACAAGAAATGTCCCTGCCTGCATTCAGCAGCTTGCAGTAATGTCCATAACTCTTACCACAATGAAGTCCCTATGTGCTTGGAGTGAAGCTAAGGCAGGAACAGGCAGAGCAGCAAGGCAGAGCAGGACCCTCCTGTGCACGGGAGAGGTGCATGGGCTGGGCTCTGGAAAGATGGGCTCCAGCCTGGCTTGGGATGGATGCTGGAGGTTGCTGCTGACCCACTCAACTGCAAGTGACTCTGCTGCCACAACACTCAGAGAATGAAAGCAAGGGGACAGGTTGTCCTCCACATTGATCCTGCTCTGCTGGCCCACTCCCCTGCTGAGGTGGCCAGACCTGGGACATGGGTGGCTGCATGCAGACAAGAGCAGCAGAGGCTCCAGAGCAGGCTGTGCTAAAGGACACTGCACCACCTCTCTATTTACCCAGTGCTAGTTTTGTGTGCTGTCAGATTTGTATGTAATAAATATAGTACCTGAAGCTCTGGTCAAATGAACTGTCCTTAATATTGCCATGGAGAAAGCTTCCTTGTCCTGCACTGACTGAGCATGCAGCCAGAGAGGAGCAGAGGTTTATGCCTCCTTTAAGTTCAAATCACAAAGCAACAGGTTTGGTTCACAAGGCTGACATTTAATTATTTGCCCTACATCTCAGGTTAAATTTAGAGCTAAATTTAGAACAAGTGTCTGGACAGAATGTCATGACACCAGTGTATATCTGTTGCACAACATGCCATATGAACATGTAATGTTCAACTCAGTTAAAAATAACTGTACACTTACCTAACTCAGCAGGCTTCTGTACTCTGTATACTGAGCTGGTAAGCAGACAGTCAATAGTAAGACTCACAAGTATATTCTGGAAAGAAATATTATTAAAAGCAAGAAGACAGGAAAAAATATTTTCTGTTTCTCTTCTTGCTTAGCTTTTTTTAAATCAAGTAGTAAGAGCTGTTTCATTGTAATATGACAGCCCAGATAATCTTAAAAATTGATGTAAGTAAATTAGAGTGAAATTGTGAAGAATTTTTTCACCACTGAAGTGAAAGAGCACTCATTCCTTAAGAGCAGAGTTAAATGGCTGTTAAAACTCCCACCTTAAGCCTAAAAGAGGGCAGGTTCTTTCACAGTAAAAAAGTAGCTTGCTACATACAAGCTATAACAGGGCCACTCAACACCAATTAATGTGGCTGAGTAAGGTAGACCCAGATCTCTAAACCAGGCATCATTATCTTCCTTGAGCTGTGTTTGGATATCAGCTCCAGGAAAAACCACGCCTGTTTCACAAGTGTCAAAACCACAAAGTGAGATGGAAAATCTGTTTAACACCTTCACAGATAAGATAAGAACAGCACAAAAGCACTGATGAGGGCTGGCTAAAGAGCTGAGCTTCAGCCAAACCACTTTGATGTCGCAGAGAGCTGTAACAATAAGTAGAATGTATTTTCTGTACTTGAGCTGTGGCTACACTTCTGTTCTTTGGCATTTATCTAGACCCACCCTGCTGATAAGGACAGGTTGGGGTGTTTTCACCCGGCCTTGTTCGGTGGGGCTGCAGGTGCCTCAGCCATGTGTGGGTGATGCCAGGCTCTCCTCCTCCTGCAGGAGCTGACACCCCCAGAGCTCCTTGCTGAGGAATCAGCCTTATGGGGCCCCAGCTCCACCCTGGAGCTGCAGCCTGGCAGAGGGCAGCTCACCAGGATGAGAGAAGATGCTGAATGCTGCTGACCATCAAATGGAGAGGCCAACAGCTGTGCAAACCAGCTGGGTATCAGGTGCACTGAGAGCTCCTGGGCAGTGTGCAGGGCTGCTGAGCAAGCACTGGGACAGTGCCTGTGGTAGCTGAGCAGGGAGAGGGGTTTGTTTCAGGGCACTACAGGTGGGATACTCACAGTTCCCTGGGTCATGAAGCTAAAGCTGCCCAGACCCAGTGAAGGGGGCTGGTCCCTGACACCTGCCCAGGAGCTGATGGGAGCCTGTGCAGGCTCAGTCTGGGGACAGGATGATCTGTCACATCAGGGCTGCAGTGGGCACTGTCTGGTCTCCTCTGCCTAAACTCATCCTCAGGTGGGACAGTACTTTGGGCCAGAACAAGGAACAACACCATGTTAGTGTAGGGAAATGTATCCATCTAATTTGTGCTTGCTCTCTGGGTACCAAAGCACAAGCATGTCAGCACAGCACCTTTCAAAAGTGCTTAAATCATAATTTTTTCCTTCACTGAGTGATTTCCTTTTGACCTGAGATTGTGGGACAAGATAAGGTGCCTTGCACCATTAACACTATATAGGAGTGAAATGGGTGCATGCAGGATGTCAAAGATATTTTCTCAGAAATGCTGCAAAGACTGAGTCATTTCTTGGTCGGCACATTCTATTGTTCATGAAAATGGTTTTGCTTTCTCTGCTGCAATTGTACATCATGTCTGTCACATCAGTTGTGGTCACTATTTTGTGTCATAGATGAACCTGTGATATAATCTTATTTTCTCTGGCTTGGCACATAAAAATCCATCAGCCAGTGGTCAGCTTAAGTGGTCCTTATAGGCTGACCCTAACAGTGGTAGTTTGGGAGCATTTGCAAGAAACTTTGGTCAGGATAAATAGTTCCCCTTGGAGGCGTTCTGCCAGTTCATGATGGCTGGTTTAAATCTTCAAAACTTGGCACTTTGCAACCTTTCCAAATATTTTTAAATTATTTACTCCTCTATAGTCTTGTTTTCATATAACACTGAACCCAAATATGAATTTTGCTAAATTATTTATCTCCATGACATTTTGAAACGATGAGTCCCAGAGCCTCAAATAGCACATTCCTGTGCTATTGTTGTCAAACTTCTGACTACCTCTTGCTGTGTACCAGTGAAGACCTACATGTGGTTGGAACACCAGGAGCAGGGACTTCACTCCCTGGTATATGCTGGCACTGTGTGCCAGACCCAAGGGCAAAGCCAGGCTGCAAACACCCAGCCCAGATGTGAATCACACGGAAATGACACTGGGGTGTGCAGGAAACAGAGTTCAGGTTGCAGGAAACAGTGGTTAGCTTTAAAACATAGCTAAAGGAGGAAAAAAAAAAATTCCAAAACCTCATACACGCACCTAGACTTCACTTTTTCAGTCATCAGATCTTAATGAACGTGCTGGCACACTCACTGGGGCAGCCTGTGCAGCACATGGCAGCAGCAGAGCTTGAGACACATTTGTGTCTGGCAAGAACCAAAACACTATCTCAAAAAAAAAAGTGATTGATAGTGTAAATTTTCACCAGTTCTATTGGTTATTATTATATCTGTGGTTATTGGTTCACTGCTTTAATGGTGTTTAATAGTATTTTTTAAATTCTTTTTATAGAGGAGGAAAAAGGAGGATTTATCAGACATCACTGGAGTGAGTGTTGTCCTCGTTACTGATCTTTATAATTGCAATCCATACCACATGTTTGGCCTGAGGATCAGTTTGTTTCTGCTCTGCATCACATCTGTGTGACAAAGCATGAAATCTAGTATTTGTTTAATGGTATGTTCAGGTATATTGGTTTAGTACCAGGGAAGCTGATAGAGCCACACTGGAGTAAGTGAGAACAAAACCATCAGACAAAACCCCTGAAGATCTCATAATGCACTAGAAACAGCACACATAAATATGTAAAGAAATAATAGATCAATCAGGCATCACCAAACTTTCTTTCCCTAGAGTAATTATATTTTGTTGTTTATGAAAACCTTTTGTCTCTTCTGACCCTCTGCTAGGAGACAGACGAATAAGGACTCTCTCTTTTCATATATTTATGTGCATATGAACATATATTTTTCTACAAATCTGCTGTACCTGGGTAAAGACTGAAGTCCTTTACCTGAAATATCAATTACAGGTACAGATTAGCGTGGCAAGACAATAACTGGGCAAAATAAAGCAGAAGATATGGGCTTTCTCCAGCTTTCTTCCTATAGAGAAATTGTTCATATAGTTAAAACTCTACTTTCAGACAATTTCCATCTGTCCTTGCTGGAAAATTGACAAACAAGGGCAGAAAACATACATTTCTGCCCTAGCTACTCTAAATCAATACCTTCCTGACTATTTTAGTGGAACTGTACTTACTTGCTTCCAAAGTAAATGGTGCTCAGGCCTAGGAGCACAACAATCACTTCAAGGAGAGGCAGATGTTCCATTGAGATTTTTAAAACTCTGCCTCAAATCTGTGAAGTAACAACACACAAGTGCTGTACACTGACTTACTTGCAGTATGAGTTCCTCATGACACATTAACACTTTTCCTTTCTGAGCTCCAGATCAATATCCTATGTTGGACAAGAAAGAGGCAGAAATATTTCAAGCTCTTTCAAGGTGAATAAAAAAGTCTTTGCTAATGCCATATGGTTCAGAGTGATTTATTGATGTCCACAATTGCAAATACACCTGAAAAGGACCTGATGCACACAGTCTACCACTCTCTCTGAGCCAAGCATCAGTTAAATGCAAGAAACAGATGTACATTCTGCAGGTAGTTAGGCTGAATTGCAGTAAACAGAAAAAAAAATTATTGTAGGGAGTGTATGTTTCTGTTTCTCTGCTACCTTGAGTGCACAGATCAGAATTCTGTACTGGCTAAGCCTCCCCAGGAAAAGATCACCAGAAAGGTTAGCAGCACAGTATGCATATTATCAAAGAACCAAATGGAATTACATCAAAATAAAGCTACTATACCATATAAATAAAATGGCATAAACCAGACATAATCATGGGACTCTGCATCTCTTGCTTGTTTTATGCAGGATATACACACATTACATACACACTTTGCTATGCAAATTAAACAAAATACTGCTGAGACAACTTCCATTAGGAAATAGATAAATAGATAAAATTTGTGTACGTCTGCACATGCTGCAGTAAATATGCACAATTGCACAGATGTAAAGAGAGGACTAGGAGCTGTGTGGAAAAAGGACAGCGTCAAGAAAGCCAAAACCTTCTGAAAAATCAAAGAAATCTAATCTCGGCCCTCCAATTCTATTTGTAGCATTTGTATTTTGAAGTTATCCTCAGAACTGATTATATTTCATTTTTTGCAGTTGATTTAGAAGCTTTCAGGGTGAAAATTCCCCCAAGGTCTTACACTCAGCAAGGAAGGGACATTTTCCCAGATAAGGGTATTAGCATGACTTGGCAGGTCTCTGCATAGTGGCATGCAGAAGAAATGTTTGGCAGGGTAGGCCTTGAGGTTTGTGATCACCTGGTCACCATCTCTGCCTGGCCATGAGGAAGGCTGCTGGGGGAACAAAGTCTGTGGCTGTGGCCAGGAACGTGGCTCCCTGCAGCCCCTTTCTGCTCAGCAGAATGACTGAGCAGTAACTTCCCTGTAGACATAAAGACTCCTATCTGTACACTCTATCTGTACACATTGTGTTGTACATTTATGGGTGGCATCCCAGAACATAAAAGCAAACTGGAATGATGTCAGTGGGCACTGACTGAACTTGAATCTGTTTTGCAACATGGAGAAGGGAGATTGTAGAAGACAGTGAAGTGATCATCATTGCAAAATCAGAATTTATAGAAAATAATATGGAGTCAATAAAAATAAAAAGAGAGAACAGCATCATGCATAATAGGACACATATGTACACAGCTTGTTGACTCAGCCCCAGAGAAGCTTAAGACAGACCTGAGAAACTGAGTATGTGCAGCTGCTGCTCATGCATTAAGTCCATCTAATCCATCCCTCAGCCACAGTGTGCCCACCACTGTGGTATCATTTACACAACACAGAGCTGTGGCAAATACATGCACTGATCTGCTCTAAATTGCTGCACTTTCTCACTGCTTACATTGAGATGACTTGTCCATCAGCCTTCTCAAAATGGTGCAAAAGGTTCGAGAGGCACAGTTCTTCCCACATGTGTTGGCAGCAGTTCTTTCCAACAGAGTATCTCCCTGAAAGAATCAGCAACATACTAGACATGCCCACTAGTTTTGCACATCTCAAGACCATTGTCTTGTAGACACTCCAAGACACTCATTCCCAGTATTAAAACACTCCAGACTTCCAAACTTTATAACTATGAAAAGCATGAAATGCGTAAGATCACCTAAGATATTTTGTACAGCACTAATCCTGGAACAAATTCTGTGCCCAGTGGAAAATCTGCAGCTGTGCCCATGCCTCATTTTCCTTTTTGTAAACCCTATGAGAGCAGGTACTTTCTCAGATATTCCAACTGTCATGCCCATTGAATAAATCTCTGCAGAGATGGTAGAACAACCATTTCATTTGAAGAAAATCTTCAGGAGCTGTTAAGCATCCATCCATACCAAAAGATCCATTCCAAAGACCATTACATTGAATTATACTAATAAACACCTCAATCCTCTATTAGGACCTGGGTTCACAGATTTATAAAATTTCAAATCTTTGGAGTTCAACAGTGATGGTAAAGCAAGGTGCAATACAAAGGTTGTCATGTTGGTAATTTCTGTGCTGAACCCTCCT
Source organism: Erithacus rubecula (assembly GCF_903797595.1). Classification (NCBI taxonomy): domain Eukaryota; kingdom Metazoa; phylum Chordata; class Aves; order Passeriformes; family Muscicapidae; genus Erithacus; species Erithacus rubecula. The sequence goes on from NC_136688.1 coordinate 45,999,794, forward strand.
GTTGGATACCTCACCTTTCTCCATTGTGCAATATGATATCATGTATTTGCTGCCTTGACCCTCTGTGCAATACTAAAGTATAACCTTTGCACCAACTTGTCAGGAAGCTAGACAGGTGTGTTTTATATTCCCTCAGTCTGTATTTAGTCCACTTTGTCCTCATAAGGAGTCCGGCCCACATGGATATATATTTTTATAAAAACACCCATTCATTTTATATGCAGAACATCTCAAAGTAGAGTCATCTCTATAAACACTCAGACCAAAACCCCTTTGGCACTGCAACTGCTGATGCCAGAGTCATAGAAGAGCCTCTTTTCTTTGTCTCAACACAACCCTTCCTCATCTTTGCTATCATGCACTACCAGGCAGAGCTGTGTGGTTGTGTGCCATGACAATGCACCACCTATCATTGCTATCATCAGGATCACAGATTCAAGAATCACAGAATATTACAAGTGGGAAAAGACCACAAGGTTCACCAAGTCCAACTCTTAAGTGAATGGCCCATATAGGATCCAAATCCTTGCCGTTATTTAGCACTGTGTTCTGACCAACTGAGCTAATCTGTATCAGGAAAAAAAATCTTACCAATGAAAGCTGGATTTTTTTCATGCAAGGTCTGATTCCAGAAGCAAATTGTTGATCTGTTTCCAAACATGTAGTGTAATCTTTATTCAAATACCAAAATCCAATAAAATACATCAGATTTCATGTTACATATCATTTAACTTAATATTGAACCTAAAAGATGTTGAAATAACAAAAAATACTGGAATGACTTTGCTTAATAAAATCTTCCAAATCCTGTAATTGCTTCTGAAATCAATCAATCTGTATAAAAATCAGAATATTAAACTTCCCTATTATCAGCTCAAAATTGTTTTAAGATCTTTTCAAGCCATCACTGCATTGAGTATGCTCAGGGCAAGTGTACTGGAGACAAGTAGATGCATCCTGCCCTCTTCTCTTCTAAGCTGATCATAATACCAGCAAATGCAATTGATTCCCTTTTAATTTGCATTAGCATCACTGAACTTATGACTTGGCTGAAGAATTAAATAAGGATGTCTCAACAGAAATTCTGTAACTAGGAATATCATAGAAAGAAAAGATGGTGCCTCATTCACCTGTTAAATGCAGCATTTCATTTCTCTTGTACCAGAATCAAGCTTTTATTTTCATAATTTTTTTTTTAAGATTAGCAGTGGGAAAAGGAAATGAGGCAGCACAAACTACTGAGCAGAAACAGAATTGAATGAAATTACAGAGGGAGAGAAAAATAAACTGGTAGCAGAGCTTGAAAATTGAGAATCAAGTAGGGCTAAGATCACTGTGCCACAATATCAAACTGTACCACAGGGCTGCCTCTGACTGCCCATGGTCTCATCTGACCTCCTGCATGTCTGTTGTTTCATCTATTCTGTTAGTAAAATAAATTAGCATGACGTTGCAATATTGGTAATAGGAGCAAGGTACTAAAAGGGACTCATAATGCAAGAACAGCTGAGCTGGACAAGACAAATGCTGATTTAAACTGAAAAGGGACTTGAAATTTGGGATCTCGGGTTCCTTCTGCAGTCAGCAGAGATTAACCTCTGTTATCTAGTCTATTTATCAATAAAGCAGCTGCCTAAAAAATGTGGGTCATGGAGCACTCTCTCCTCCTCCTCTAGTCATGATTCAAAATACAGTGGCTCTTGACCATGATGAGAAGCCCTCCAGGTTTAACCCCCAGGATATCAGCTGGTGACCAGACAGCTTTTTTGATGGGGCTCAGGGATGAGCAATGAATGAAGCTGCTCATCCTGAGCAGTGCTGGGCATGTGGTGACACAGGGTCTGCAGCTCCCCACAGGCTCCTGATGCCTGTGGGAGAGTGATAAGTGATTTAGGCACACCCAGCATTAGGGGGCTGCAAGAGGCTGTAACTTGCAAGGACAGGATGCAAAGGGATGGTGTCCAACATGATTCTAGCCCCAGCTCCTGTTACACACAGTAATGTATTGTTCAAAACCTCTTTCCACTGATTACAATATTTTTTTAAGTTGATTCATGGTCCTTTATTTCTTTTGCTGCCAACTCTATCCTTTAGCTCAGCTGGCTCTCCATTCTCCCTGATGTTATGCCCTTGCTTTATTTATAGCAAGCACTGGTATCCATTTGGGATATTTTCTCAGGAGCAGCGAGCCAGCCAAGTTCCCGTTGTTCCAGCCAGGCTCTCTGCTCCCCTGCTCTGCTCAGATCTCCCTACTGCACCTGTGTGGTCCAAGTCAGCCTTTTGGGCACACTGCATGCAGTATCTGGGAGTAGATCTCATAAATGTCTAGTACCACAGGACATTAATACTTGCTATTATTAAGTATTATGGTTATTAAATTCTTATTATTTTCCAGGACACCACTGGAAGGTTGAACTGTTCAGAACTACTGGATTTCCCCCTCAAAGGACTGTTGTTTATATACTCCTTTAACACCATTGAAATCATCTTCCTGAAACATAACACAATAAAAAGCTCATTGACACCAAAAGGTCCTTTTAACAACACCTTTCATTCTTACTGTTTGAACTAACTCTTCCAGAATTGTCTTGTGTGTTTCTCCATTTTCTTTGCAGGCTGCAACAACTAGAGAGGAAAATTGCTAAATACAAAGTATATGAAGGATTTCCTGCTGAAAAACAGTGATAAATTGCCTGACACTGTTACTCTAGGCACCTGCTGTCTCCTTTACTGTAATAACAGCAACTGGCACTGCTTGGTTTGCTCCTGAGCTGGGTCTGGTTACCAGCAATCAGCTGTGCAGGGCTGTGCTGGGGTGCACCTGGCAGCTGATGGCAGGAGCAGCAGGGAGTGAGTCAGACCCATTTCATGGGCTGAGTCTCTGCCTGGTCAGCACACTCGAGGGGCAGGTACAGGGGGAGACAGATCCCTTCAATAATAGCTGCAGCCCAGTTTGACCCTGGGATCTGCACTGCCTCTTGGCTGGGAACTAGGAGCACAAACTCCTCCAGCCAATACCAGCACAAGGGGCAGAATTCTTCAGCTTGCCAATACAACTATGCTTGTGAAGAAAGTAAGTCAGGACTGCACAGTGCAGCTCAGCAGCATCACCACAATTAGTTGGTGGTGCCCACTCAGGAACTGGGTTGGACCAAGATGACATGAAGTTGCTGAAAGGATTCACAATGTGTCTGGTTCACTTCTGCCTTGCTGAACTTGTTTTTGAAAGTGGGTTCTTAAGCATGCCTCTAGCACAGGAAGCTCCTAGAACTGCAATTCCAAGCATTTACCACAGGCAGCTGCTGAGCCTGCAGAAGTGGACAGTGATGCTTGGACAACTACACCACATTATCCCTGCAAGCACAGACTGGACTCAAAGTGACTAGAAGCATCCTGAGCCTCCTGAGCCCCTTGTTTCCCATTTCCATTGTTGGCTGTTCTGTTTTGCTCCTGGTTCCACACAACCATACAACACTCAGTTGGGGCCAACCTGAAGAAAACTGCCTGGACAAATTGCAGCCTTTATATGGCCTTGCTCAGCACTTTTCTCAGATCATACAGGCACATCCTCAGGCCCCAGGACTTGGGTTTTGACTATGGTTGGATTCCCTTGCTCCAGGTCACTGTGAATCTTGCCCAAAAATGGCTTCACAGCACATGCTTGCATAGAAGTAATGTGGATATGAGACAGCCCTGAAATTCTACTTCTGCCCTTTCGTGAATGACACAGTCTGATTATTTCCACTTCTTTATTAGGGGATTAGAGCTGCAGCAGAAGAGGCTCCAGACTGTTTTATTGCTTAGTGTTTTTCAGCAAATTGGTTGTGACCCCTGTAGCTCCACGTAAGAGGGTTGTGATATGTTGAAACATTTATTACACTATAAAATGAAAACAGTCCTGCTCCCTGACCCCCTCCCCACCATGTCTAAGGTCAGCTATGCTCTGTCAGCTTTTCCAAACAAGCAAATGAGTCCAAGATTTGATAATTTTTCCTCTTGCTTTTACAACAAATAATTTTTGTTAGAATGAGGGGCCACCATCCAGTGGAGGCCAGTTAAACACAGATCCAGCTTGCAGAAGGCTCGCTGGGTGTAGACAAACCCATTTATGTTTTAATGTTGTATTTAAACACTTAGGTGATTTTCTTTCAAATAAATTTCCTGTTGTGTTGCTTACATACAGGTAAAAGACCTGTCTATCATTATCGAACTCCATAAGCCTGCTGAGTTACACAACTTTAGAGAAGGTACAATAAATACACCTTTTGAAATGCATCTTAAATCCTACCTGAATCCTTTCTAGCATTCCAGGTCTTTGGGTTTCCAGTCCAGTCTTAATCTGGAGTGATAATTTTGCACCAAAAAGCTTTATCAGCCAGAGCTATTTAGCACCTAGTCAGGTGTTAAGCTTATAAATAGTTTATCTCTTGGCAACATTTAGACCTTGAGCTAAGAAAAGTCACTGGATTGCTTTTGCTGTCAGGTCAAGTCTGTTTGAAGTAGTGGCCTTATTTAAAGGACACAGAAGCACCCATGCAGACATTTAAAAAGCCAAAACAACAAAAATCCCCAACCTACAAAAACCAAGCCAAAATCCAAACCAAACAGCTTTTCTTACAAACACATTTCACTCATTGCTGTGAAGTCTCACAATGGATTATTTCCTTGTTGGACCACTATTGAGTCCCACTGTATTCATTCTCTATCGATGGAGAAACATTTTACTTGGGGGAGAGTTTCATTTCTCTCTGTCCTTATCACCATGTTTTACAGAAATTAAGTTCCTTGAGATTATGGGTATGAAGTCCCATTCACTTGCCTGACAAAACTTTGACATGAAATCATTCCTTCTGCCTTGTTTTCTTACCTTTCACATTCTCTGAGTAGAACAAGGTTGTTTCCTTTTGTTAGCCTTTACCAGCACAGGCACTTTACATAATTTTCTCATCTCTCAATCTAGCTCATGCTTTGGGCTCAGCAGGTTAAGCAGCATTTCCACTGTTCAGGTGGAGTGGAAAAGAAGGCAGTGTGGGTTTTTTTCCTTACGAGTCTACTTCAAGCCTCTTCAAAGTAGCAGGGAAGCCTGCAGTTGCACCTGAAAATGTAAAACCCTCAGATTTAAAAACTGGCAAGCACAAATCACTCCCATTTTCCATTTTTGGAATTCTTCACTGTTGAGGTGACCTTCAGATATGGTAGAAGGGAGCAAACTGAGAGCTGAGGTACAAGTCCTCCTAATTAGTCACCTTGAGTTGCTTCCCACTACTAGATGCACTGGCCAAAAGTGAGATCAGGTTATTACGCAGAGGTCCTGGTCCTTCGTGGACTTTGTAAAGTGCAGTCACTTCCTGAGAGGTCCATGAGAATCCTGCAGGAAGAAGTCTGTACATCAGTAGGATCTGGCTACTACCATGCCATGACAGGACCATAATGTGTAAGTTATAGATGGTAGGTGGCACTTCTATCCACTCTGTGTTTCATTTCCCTCTGTCCTTTACCGATTATTTGGAACGTTTGGGAACCCAAGGTAAGACCCACCATCAGGAAACACAAGACTCACCTACAAATCAGACCTTGACAAATAATTTAGTCATCCTGTCAGATGATCAGAAAAATAAACCAGCATGACCCTGAAGCCATGCCATGGGAATGTGATACCACAAAAATTGTAATGTTATGAAGCAGATTATTTATGGTTTATAAGGTGGTATTTAGGTCAAGTCACCACCTAAAAATCAAATGCTTCATGGTGCCAAATTTCATCCTAATTCTTTAGACTCATGTGTAACAGCTGAACAGGGGAATATTTCTTCTTCTATTGATGACCCTAAATATAAAATATAACTCCCTCATTTGAACAGGGAAGAAAAAAATCGTTTTGTCACATGAGCGGTGTCAGTGGCCATTGCACAGTCTGGATACCATCCCTGCTGGAATCTCTCATGGATATCAAGTGGGTTCCTGGAAGGAGGCCAAGTGCAATCCAGGCCGTGGTGATACACAAACATGGTGACTGAAGCCTATTTTGAACACATGTTTACAAAATGTTGCTACTGAGGCTGATTTCTCTGATTAGAAGAATACTCATGATATTTTTGGTTCAATCAATCATCATTATTTATTTCAATTGGGATAAACTGAGAAACTATGTGCTTGCTGGGAGAGAAAGCAGCCCCAAAAGCCTGTCTCCTCATACTATCACCCTGGATCTGCTCAATACTCCAGGCCAGGTCCCAGGGAGGCTCCAGTGGTCCCACTGGGCATGGGCTGTGTCCAGGGGCACGAGTCCTGTCACTGGTCTGCCTGCTCAGCAATGGCTGAGTGCTGATACCAGAGCTGCTCGAGGTTAACCTCAGCACTGACAATGAAAGAAGGAGCAAGGACAGAGCTGCACCACCCTGTGCAGAGCCCTGGTGCTTGTGGAGCAGCCCAGCCTATGCTTGTCCCTGCCTAGCCCCACAGCAGGATTGGCAAATGTGCAAAGACTCTTGGAGTCTCTAAAAAAGCCACTTGGTAACTTGGAGCTGCAGAGCCAGCAGTGGCTCTGCAAGTGAGAGGCACAGCAGTGGGTCAGCCTGCTGCTCTCTTCATTCAGATGCTGAGTGAGTTTTCCCACTCCAGAAGAAGGGCAGCATCTTGTGGAAAAAAACAAAGAGCAGGATCTACACACCACCCAGGAGAAAGGTCATTGCAGGCAGCAGGTGAGCAGATTGCACAAGGTCAGCCAGAGCCACAGGGAGGAAATGGGGACAGACAAAAGTGTAAGTGAGATTGGCTAGCTGCCAGGAGGAAGAGAAAATCTCCCAAAGGGATCTGTACTGGGCTGAAGCCCTGGTCTGTCAGTATGGGAACAAGGGCTTTTCTGGGAACTTGGCAATCCTCAACTCTCTGCAGGGGGCAGAAATCCACAGAGGGCTTTTGTGCTGGGGCAGAACCAGGAGAAAATCAGGCTGCTGTCAGACACCTCATCATCAACACCCCTGGTGAGGAGGTGGGATTTTCATCAACACGAGGCAGGTAAGTAACTAAGTTTGAGTATGGCACGTTTGTGGCACTCCTTCCTGAGGACTGGAGGTCCTCACATACCTCCACGTCAGCTAAACCCCTGGGGAATTGCCCTGCTCACCAAAGCACTCTGGCAACTGCAGACCCCTCAGATTAGCAGCACTGCTGATGACAGCAGGAGTACAAAGAGCCAAGAACAAGGAGCTCCAAAGTGTCTCTCTGCTCTACCAGCAAACCCACACAGAGACTGGGAAAAGGTGACATAATGCTTCAATTTCCTCACAAAGAGTGAGATTTCTCCAACTCTTGCTTTTTCTCTGAAAGTTAATAGATACATTAAACAACAGAAATACTGGGGAAAATGTGCTAGAAAGGGCTACAAATCACCAGCAGCACATGCACTATGCATATGTGGTGTGCATACTGCACAAAGCACATTACTAGTCTCACCTTGCTGCCAGTCTGCAACTCTAGCAGTGCTGGTGGATTCAGCTCCTTTTAGGTGATCTGACAATGGACAGGCCATAAAGCCAGGACAGGGAGACTTGCACGTTTTGGCCAGGATATGTCACAACATGTTCTTCAAAACTGATTTTTCAGGATTCAGCTCCTGGGAATGTAAACCTGGGGAGCAGAGTGATGTTGGAGAAAGCCATAGAGCATTCAATCTGCTAGAATAAATAAATCCACTTGGAGATGGCCTAAGTTTAGCTATGTATGGACATTTCTAGAAAGCGAGAATTGCCATCGTTTTTCCTTTAGTATTTCAAGATTTTCCTCCAGCCTTTTCTAAAGCCCTGTATTAAAGAGGTTTAGCAGAATAATCCTGTCTTAACAGAGAGATAACAGAGACATGGAAACATGCTTGGTCAGAGTAAAGGGCAAAGAGTGGCATCCAGACAGCTCCCAAGATGACACCCCTTTGAGTCTTACTCTGAACCTTGCATCGGGTCTCTCAATCTTCATTTGAAATCCTGGCCCTATTGAGAAAAGACCAATTATTTTGCTTTGCAAAAATAAAAAGGAGAGAGAAAATCAGATCAGCTTTATGATTTCAAATCTGATTATGGACCTAGTCTGTGTCTACATGCATTTCTATGCAAGGGCAAGAAATCCTAAAGGAAGGATATGCTAATAGCAATAAATAATCCCTGGTCAGGACTAGATAATAATGTACATAAACAGACTCCTTCACTTACTGTGATTCACTCTGCCTGCATTCCTGGCTACAGCATGTGCCTGCAAGGGACAGCACAGCCCCATGGCAATAGTATGGTGAAGGAACAGGCTGAGAAGAGCAGAACTGTAACTCAAATCCTGTAGATTAGGAGGGTACCTCAAGAAATTAATGGTTTCCTGCAGAGAAATCATCTCCTTTTCATCACTAGAATTTACTTCTCAAAAAAATTAAACATTCATTTAGTGACACAGACAGATGAATCTGGAATGTTACCATTTGGTGTTGGAGACCAGACTCTGTGCAAGATGCTACAAAGAAGACACAAAGCAAGTTATCAGTGGGTAGTGATGGAATAATAAAATGTGGAGAAGAAGTGGGAAGCATTCACATGGCACTATTTTAGATGAAAGCACTGCTACTTTTAAAATTGAGAACTTCAACATTAGGCTAATTGGTTTTCTTAACTAGTTCTTCTTCAAATGGTATTCTAATTTCTTTTCCCTGTGTATCCAATTTGGTATAAGTAGATTTAACTGCTGCAGAATGGAAACACACTGGTAATAGAAAATATTGACATTACATTGATCCTGATGGGAATCAGTGGGACTAACGTACACTTTGGTTCACTCTCATTCAGGCATTCACTTTCAAATTAGTGCAGGACCCCCTTTTTAAAATCCTTCTTCTCTGGGAAAAAGAAGGTGCTACTGGAATCACTCAAAGTGTCATTACCTATCATGGTACTTCAGAATCTTTTCAGGCTGAGGCCAGTGGGGTTCAGAGGTTTTTGGCCTCTTTTTTTCCCCACACTAGCTCTTCACTAGCTCACTTAGCCCACTGGATTTGCACTAGTCCCCTGAAAATTCCCCTGAACCTGAAGTTGAAAAAGGTTGTGCTGAAACTGGCCCTCACCCCTCTCTCCACTGCACCTTCCCAGTCCATTATTCAAAGGCTGAGACAAACCAGTAGCCCCAAGAGCACCAGAAGCCACAAAAAGAGAGTAGAATACAATTCTCTTACTGCTCATCCTCCTTCCTACACTCCCTGCTTGATGACAGTCCCACTCTGGGGGGCTCCTCAGTTCAGGGGGGAAGAGAGAGTAGGGCAGCAGGACCAGAGGCTCTCCAGGGCCAGAATATGAGAATAACAATGGAGGAACAAGAAAGGGAAGGATGCAAACCCAGAATCACTGATCTCAGTACTTTGATACTGGCCAGTAACAGGTGCTGTGTTGTATTATCACAGCATTCACCACTCTGTGTGATAAATTATTCACTACCTATGAAACACAGGGGCTCTGCTGACTTATGCCTGGTGAATACCCTACCCAGGACTTCCAATGGCATAACAGCATGTTCCATTCAGTTATTCTGCAAGCTGCCAAACCTCTACACTAGGGCAAGCTTGCTAGAACACCCTACCAAATTGGAAAGGGAGCATCTGACACTGCTTTGCACCAGGCTGCAGGGAATCAAACCTTTGAGTTCTCCCCCACACCATTCTAAACAGAAGAGCTGGTTGGTGAAGCTTTGTTTCCTAAGAGTCATGGAATTAGACACTCCTAAGTGACTCACCAGCAGATGAAGCTGGAGGCACTCATTGCAGGCACCATAAATTTCTTTCAGATGTAGCATCAAACCCCTTGTCTTTCGTCTCAGTCCAAAGGTAGTATCAGCTTTAATAGCTTTGGAAAACCACTTGTCAAGACCAGCCCTCCTTGAGTCACAAAAAATTATCCCAGCTAGTAAAAGCTCTGTGGGACAGCAGCTGAGAACAGTTCATGCCCCATACTTATTGCCAAACTCTACAAAGTACTGGTGCCAAGGATGCCAACTTTTAGGACAAGTGGTCGTAAGAGCTTGCACTTGTGCCTCGGCTGGCAGGTGTGGAGCTGTCTCCAGAGCAGAGAGTGCAGATTCATACATGCTCTCCAAAATGCACCAGCACTGTGCCACAGATCCTGCTCCCCTCTCACCTCATAAATCCTGAGCTGCTCCTGGGTAGCTGCAGAAGCAGGGCTTATGACTGCCTCCACCATGCTCTTGCCCAGGCACTGCCATGAGATGTCCTTTGGCCTCTCAGCCTGATGACAGGGATCTGGGTAGGCACTGGTGGTGAGAGGCTAGTCTTTGTTCCCCCATGCTCTCCAGCAAGGATCTGGTAAACATGACTCTCCATCCAAAGCATGAGATAGTGGGCTGGGTGGACCTGTGCTGCCACTGGACTGCACTGAATGATGTATGGAATGAAATTTCTTCTGCTCACACCGAACACAGAGGATGAAAGTAACACCTTTTCTCCAGTTCTACCATAGCCCTGCATCCAGTCAGTCCACGGGTAAATGAATAATAATTGCTTCTTTCAGAAAAGTGTAAAGTAGCAGTTAACTCATAGAATGAATGGAAGGGACCTATAATGTCATCTAGTTTTAACTCCCCATGCCATAGGCAGGGACACCTTCCACTTCACCAGGCTGCTCAAAGCCCCATCCAGTCTGGCCTTGAACCTTTCCAGGGATGGAGCATCCATAGCTTCTCTGGGCAATGGGTGCCAATGCCTCACCACCCTCACAGGGATGAATATCTTCTGTATATCTAATCTACTGCTGACCTCTTCCAGTTGAAAGCCATTGTTCTATCCCTACCTGCCCTTTGAAAAAGCTCCCCTCCAGCTTTCTTCAGCTCCTTTAGGTACTGGAACGTGATATAAGGTCTCCCCCTACCCTCCTCTTCTCCAGGCTGAACAGCCCTCAGCCTGAACCCTCCCAGCCTGTCTTCATAGCAGAGGTGCTCCAGTCCTCTTGATCAGCTTTGTGTCCCTCCTCTGGACTCACTCCAACAGGTCTATGTCCTTCTGATGTGGGGGTCCCAGAGCTGGTTGTAGTACTCCAGAGAGGGTCTAAAGAGAATGCAGCAGAAAGGGAGAGTCATGTCCCTTAACCTGACTCAGTCATCCCAGATTCTATTAAATTTCACATTTCAGATTTTTGAATTAATTTCTGTTACCATAGTTACTGTGTATAGTGCTGGTAAAAGTGTATGGCTAAAGACCCAGAATGAACCAGTACTCCTGTGGTTTGTACAGATATAAATAAAACCCCAAACAAAATCACTGAAACCACATCACCTGTGCTCATTTGGAGAAGTACATGGATTTTTCTTTGGTGTTGAAGGCTCAGTTCAATAGTACTGAAAGCTGATATTATTTGATAAGTAGGAATTATTCAAACTCAGTTCACAGCTTAGACACATTTAAAAGACATCCCCTTCATAACAAATGTATGTACAGCTAACCAGGACCAAGTCAGGTCAACCAGCTGCAAATTAAATTGTACAGTAAAATTAAGAAGAAAACAGGAATGTGTTTAAAGACCTGAGGAAGACAGGTGTTCCTGTTGCGGATGTGTTAAGACAAATAACTGAAGAACAGTTTGTGCATATGAAACATGACCCCAGTAACTCTGCCCAGTTCAGTCAGCTGAGGGACAGTGTGATTTGCTGGAAGAGACAAGCAGTGCCACAGTACTCTGCAAGACTTCCTTTACCAGGGAGAGCACCACATCTTAAGTGATCAGCTTATGAGGACTTCAAAAGCAAGACTTAAAAGTAACTGCATGCTTCCCACACTGCCTGGATGTGTCCATTCTTCTACAGACCTCCGCTCTTTACTTGGAGTGTCCTCACCCAAAACTGCTTTGTGGAGTCTCTCCTCTCATGTTTTTCAGTGTACAGAAGAGATGACAAAGCATCTGGCACATGGAAGAGGCTGTTTGTGGACCAGTCCTGGAGTCAATCTCATAAACTCATTAACTGTTAATAGGCACTGCTAATGCTGAAATTACTTCTGAATGTAAAAAGGACTTTCTGAAACTGTAGACTTTGATAGAAAATGAAACTTACTTTTGAGATACTACAGCAGTTATGTAAATACCTGGAAAATGAAAGTCATGGGGTCTATAGACTAGAGCTGCACTTTGCTCTCTGTATCCTTCAGCTTTCCCAGAGGCCAGGATCACCCTCTCTCTGGCAAGCAGCAAGGCCAGCACCTCCCAAGGAAAGGAAGCTGAGGGGTCCCCTCAGGATCTCAGCCGTCAGACAAGAATGACAGCTGCAAATGGAGAATGTGACTTTTCAGCGGCATGACAGCTCCTGTTTTGACTGCAGTCTTTCATGTTTTCATAAATTAAATCAGAATTTTCCACTGAATGAAATGTTCTATTTCAGCAACATTTTCCCTGACTTCCCCTCTTCTACCAAAATGCTTGGGAGGATTTCAGTTAAAACTGTAAACTGACACATAAATTTTTTATTTTCTTATTTTATTTCTTTAGGCCACACTAAGTCATTTTTCTATAAGAAAATCTTTCTTTCTGTGACAGACCTGCAAATGCAGAATGGTGCCCATGCCCATTCCACCATGACATAGTTCCCCTGGTGGAAATCAAGAGCTGTGACAACAAAATGAACAAAACTCAGAAATTAATCGTTCCTCCTTTTTTGCACTTTTGTTTAACCTGTGCAGTGCAAAATGCAATGTAATTGCACTGGCTCCAAGCAGTTCTGGGTGCTGGGCAGTGGAAACCAAGTGCTCCTATTCCTCACCTATAGTTCCTCCTCACGTCTTCCAGCTCCCATCAAGATTCCTGCCTTCAGTTTCTCACCATTGCCCACTGCAGAAACATGATTTAATCTAGGCCAGGTCATTATCCACTTGAGCAAATTGGGGTTTAGCTGCTCCAGCCTCTTGGGGGAAGCCAAACAGAGGGTAGCAATGTCACCTGTGGTCGTGCTGTGGATTGCCCCACTCACCCCACTGCATGCACCCCGATTCCCATGGCCCTGCTGCTGTTCCACAAACATCTACACACAGCTAACCAGTCCAAACGGAGAGCTGGTCTCAGACTGTGAGATCATCACAATCAGGAGTCTACAGAGGGTGAGTACCAATGACTGAGCATCTGAGTGAGATTTCCAAAAGAGAAATGAACAAGAAGTGTCTGCTGAGACTATTTATGAACAGAAGGGAGGACAGTTATACAGCCCTTTTTTTCTGGCAGGAGGCAAATGGGGAAAACATCTAGAACTACGGTGTCTCAACAGCTTTGGGACAGTATTTGTCCATTTGATTACAAAATGCCAGTCTTTGTTGTCTCAGCCCACATCTGCTTGCTTCACACCACTGCTTTAGTCAGAAGTTTTCCAGTTTCCTTCAGCCTGCCTCACTGAGGAGGATGTAAGGAACAACTGTCATTATCATAATCATCATCATCCCTGGGACTGAACATAACCAGATCAACATGAATAAAGTGGCTGAAAGATTCTGAGGACCTACTTGAGGTAAAGTCTAGTGTGCTTTGTCTTTGTTGCTGAGACGAGTTACCAATTGGCAGATTTCAGCCAAGTAAAAGGGGCAGTGCAAACACCCAATGCTCATTTCACTGGTGAACCGAAAGCAGGAAGATTTACAGATAAGTACACTCGGCCGGGGACACCTCTAACGGGGCAGAGGAATGCTCAGGGGGTTCTCAATTACTCTGGCCACAGTCCCTGACGCCGCTTGGGCTGCAAGGCCCGGGCCCGGCTCCGGGCAGGGCCGTGCGGCAGGCTCGGCTCGGGACCCTCCTGCTCTCCGGGCTGTGGCTGCAAAGCCCGGGCTCGGCTCGGGACCCTCCTGCTCTCCGGGCTCCGGCAGGCTCGGCCCGGGCTCGGCTCGGGACCCTCCTGCTCTCCGGGCTCCGGCAGGCTCGGCCCGGGCTCGGTTCCGGGCAGGGCCGTGCGGCAGGCTCGCCCGGCCGCTGCTGCTTTCCCGGCGCGGCGGTGCCACCCAGCGCCCGCTCCCCGCACTGCCGGGATGGCCGGACAGCAGGCCCTGGGGCGGGGAGGCTCTTGCTCCGAGGCAGGCCTTCCTAAGGAATAAATCCCCCAATGAAAGTTTTTTTTTTTTTTTCCTTGCAAAGGTGTCCACTCAGTTAACTACGGTTGTTAGTGGTTGTATGTCCATCCAGTTGATCCCAGTTGTTAATATTTTATGTCTTTTTAATGCTCCTAGTCGTTTGTCCTTTCCCTCCGTCCCAGTACCCACCCTTGTGTCCACATCCACCTCCACTGTGCCCTCCAAACAGCGTGCAAAGACTCATGAGAGTGCCATGGGTGGTAAAACCCCCTAAAATAATGAGCCAACAAAACACCTGAGATCAGAAAATGCTACTCCCAAGTTGGGAAAACAGTAAAGAAGATGAACCACCGACCTGAGCATTTTCACCTGTCGCCATGAGGACACTTGGCCTGCATAGCACCCTTAGACTGCAAGCCAAGGAGGCTTTTCCAAGGACTCCCGTGAGGATGGAATCCCCAGCTCTGCTGGGAGACAGAGCTGCATCTCCTTCCCTTCTGCATTGCCCAGCATCAGGAACAAGCAGCGGTGTGTGCAACCCCTCGAGTTCCCACCCAGAGCTGCATCCCCAATAAAGGCCTTGAGAAAGGAGCTGGTCTAGCCCATTTATTTCACCTGATGTGGAGCAGGCTGTGGTGCAGGGAGGACAGTCTGGGCAGAGGTGCCTATTTACTAATGAGTTTCGCTGGGTGAAGATACATTTGAGACATAAAGCAGCACAAGCTCCATCACGTCCATAGTCACCCAACCATTTTGACATTAAACACCAGTGATGATTGCTGCCCAGTTTCATAGACTCATGGAACAGTTTGGGTCAGAAGAGACCTTAAAGATCATCTTGTTCCAGCCCCCCTGCCGTGGGCAAGGACTCATCCCATTACACTCAAAGCCCTGTCCAATTTGGCCTTGAACACTTCCATGGGTGGAGCATCCACAACTTCTCTGGTCAACCTGTGCCTGTGCCTTACTACCCATAGGAAAGAATTTCTTCCTAATAGCTAATCCAAAGTTTCTTGTAGGGCCCTTTAGGTACTGGTCTAGTGGAAGGTTTCTCTGCCCATGGCAGGAGGGCAGGAACTAGATGATCTTTTAGGTCCCCTCCAACCCAAGCAATTTTGTGATGCTACATTTTCACCTAAAAGGTAATCATACTTCACAACACAGGAAAGAAAAGAAACAAAACAAAAAAATAGCCCCTAATAATTCACCCTCTAAATCCACCAATTTAGCCTGAATTTTACTTTTAACTGTTTCAACAAGACATCAGTTTTGAATTATTTTTCCAATCCAATAGAATAGAGCATTTTATCTGATGTCACATCTGTATGGCTTCAGAAGACACAGGAAAACTTAAGGATTACAGAACAGTCTTTCCTTGAGGCTTGCAGAGGATCAGTACACTCTGAAATATGGAGCCTGCTGCCTCCTGCAGGAGACAGGAGAGTGGCCCAGGCAGGCCTGCAGCCTGAGAAGCTGTCAGTGAGCACTGCCTGACACAGAAACAGAGTCACCTACCAAGTCAAACTGCAAACACTGCTGATGTTTGAGCATGCCAAAGCTGGTACATGCAGCAGCTTGAGACGTCTTTATTGCCACGTGATGCTTTCAGTGTGTTGGAAAAACAGCATCAGACAGCCCAGCCAGGCTGTGGTGTTTATGGGCAGAGCAGCTGATTGCATCCTTACAGGGTGAGGAAGGTGCTAAGCTGAGCATTGCTGCAACTGCACCTCCAGGAGAGGCTGCAGCTCTGGCTCACAAACAGCCCAGAGGATCACCTGCTTGACACAAGCCAAGGAACAATGAACGGATGCAGAAAATGAGACAGAATGTGAGCAAAGGTAATTCTTCAAGAAATCAGCAAGACTCCAGGAAACTCTCCTACTTGTGCTACAGCTGAGGCTGGTGGAAACCTGTTGTGCATCTGAAACAAACTCAACTGTCCTGTGAAAAATCTCTCTTTTCTCTTTTTCTGTCAATGCTCTGATCTGTCCCAAGTCCTGCCCCATTTTGGTTCTCTTGCTGTGGGAGGTGCAGGTGGTGCTGGCAGAGGGCAGCAGCCACCAGCACAAACACAGCAATTGCCAGTGGGAGGATGATGGGAACAGCAGTCAGCGTTTCAAGGTATGCCAACTGTCCAGGAGATGAAATGTGGGAGGTTCTGGTGATATAAATAGCTATTGCCTTAGTGCTGGATTAACAGGAGAAAGGCCAAGCTTAATCCCTCTCTTAGTGTGCTCCTGTGTAGGAAGAGACTTTTCTGAGAGGAGCTGTCAGACAGGTACAGAGCATTTTGCTTGAAAGAGGGAGACACTGCAGGAAAATATATCACCCCAAGTAGGACTTTCCTAGCTGTAGTAGCTTAAATTTAAGCAACACTGTCCTATTGCAGTTTTTGTTTCAAATCCTATTAACAAGAGATAACAGATGTTTTTGCTATGAGTATTTATTATCTTTCAGGACCTTTGCTTGTATTCTCCATCACTGCAATGCAAAAACACTTGGCAAGATTTGGTTTTAATGCAATAACTGAACAAGCAAACATAAGGTAGGCAAAAATACAAAAAGAGAAGGATTTCTATAGTGATAATACTAGGGAAGCAAGACAGAAAGGTGGGTGGTGACTATGGGCACTGGTGAGGAACTTTGACATACAAGATGCTGGAGCAGAACTTAGAGGACAGCAAGGCTATTCCTTTCATCTTAATGGATTTCATTTTCCTCTTGCAAGGAGGAGGCAGGATTTCACCAGGAGGATAACCACTGCTTGTGCAGCAGCATCATTCTGGTTAAGTTTTGTACATGGGACAAAACACTGTGTCCACAAAACAGCTCCATGTGAAACTAGTACAAGAGTTAATCACTGTACCAGCTTTACCTCTCAAAGTATCCATTGCTACAATGTTCTGTGCATTTTATAAACCAACACCAAAGGGAATTTGTTTATTTTCAATTCCATGCTGGGTAGGGAAAAATGTACTATCAGATTTGCCAGGATGGATAAAAGCAGTGGCTAAAGCAGAGAGAAGACCTGTTTACTACTCACAGCAACAGCCTTTTGAATTTGATGGTTTCCTTCAAAATTTGTGAAAAGATTTGAAGGATCATGGAAATTTTCTGCAAAGGGCACGCAGATACAATGCCTGATATTCACCAGTCACTAGATATGAGCAGAGGAAGATATCTCTCTATCCCCTAGACACCATGCAGCCTGCTGAACAAACAGGGGTTTAAAGTGACAAATGATTTGGCACCCAGACAGGTTCTGACTCAGGGGATGTGAACAACCTTTTGATCAATGCTTGTTAAGCACACAAGAACCTGGTCTACAGCTGCTGGTTCTGGCTGTATTAATAATCCTGGATCAGTAACTAATGAGAGCTGTCAGGAATTAGCATACACCACTTATAAAGCTGTCACTCAAATCTACTCTCCACACACTCCAAGGTATTTAATAAATTTTTCTAAATGAGTGTTTACTTTTCACATTAACTCATCTGAAAAGTTCTGCTAATGGCTTACAAATAAAGCAGATAAGAAGAACATGTAGTTCTGGGAATTGCAAGGTCACAGAATTTTTTTTTTCTTGAACTGCTTCCTCACTAACTCCTCTGATTTGTCTGTTGTGTAGAGCAAGGCACATTTACCAGCCCTGTGTGTACCTGTGCCCTATCCATTTGTCTTCTGCTGGGGAAACAGTGCCACATATACAAGGACCTGACCTGCTTTTCAGAGCATATAAAATGGTCATAAATATAAGTACACCAAGGAGCAGAAATGTTAATTTATGACATTGATTGCCCAGCTGTGGAACCATTGTCTGGCTGTTTGCTCTTGCACCACAACTCAGCTCTGGGAGGCCATAATTCTTCATGAATTGAGTTCTGGTTTCACCATCTGTGTAAGGAACAGTTTAATTAAAATACAGGAATAACAAAGACAGCTTCCAATTATATACAATAGATAAACCTTTTCCAGTCTAGGGTTTTGGTTTGCTATTTGGTTTTGTTTTGAAGTAACAAGGCATTGCAGTAAAATGTGAGTATCATAAAATGGAAACTGCAAACATTTTCTGTATTTGAAGGAGGAAGTTGTCCCTGGTTACAGGTGACACCAAGACTTTTGTGTACAGAAAAGTGCTTTTGTGTACAGAAATGGGGGTACCTTTTTCTAATTAAACAGTTCTTGATGAATTTATGCAGTGCTTATTTTTATGCTCACATTGATCATATTTTAAAAATAAAAAAAACATCATTAAATTTCGAATTGATAAGCCTTTTTATATCCCAGATATCAGTTCTGCATTCCTGGGGGGTTTTTTCTGCCAATATGGTAATGTAATTTTTGTTGTCCTTGTATGAAAAATAGGAAGAAAAAATGTAAGAAAATGTCAGGAATCCTGTTTCAAGGCTTAATGGAAGCTACATTTTTTTGGCTCAGATTTAGTTGACATAGAGCATTGAAATGTTCTTTTTTCTTTTGAAATCTATGATGGCAACACTTTTTCCAGTTCACTTTCATTTATCATTTGGTAAACATATACTTCAATTTTTAATGAATGAAGCAAATAACTTCTGGGGAAACAGATAATGATAATGCTTTTTCTTATGTAAAAAATACATAGTTAATTAGCTAAAAAGTCACACTGTGTGCATGTGTATACATATAGATAGCTGAATGATGTACTAAAAAACAGACTTTTGAAAACTTCTATGATGAAAGGGACATTATTTCCAATCATGTTCATACATGCATATATGTGCAAGAATAAACATTTTTTTCCCAGCTGGAACTTGGGAGATTTTGAGAATCTAGGAAAAGAAAGAAAATTAGTGAGAAACATTTCAGAAAATTAAATCTCACAATTTTTTTAACTTGATGAGAAAACCACACTGTGATGTCATCTCAGAACTGTGACAATGGAAATGGCCTCACTTGAGCCAGCTTAGAAGTAACTTGGTAAGAAAGAGCAGTGACTACACCTTATACCTTATTCATGTGTT
The DNA here is from genome assembly GCF_903797595.1 of Erithacus rubecula. NCBI lineage: Eukaryota > Metazoa > Chordata > Aves > Passeriformes > Muscicapidae > Erithacus > Erithacus rubecula. Next base: position 46,018,871 of record NC_136688.1, read on the forward strand.
GTAGAAGACATTTAACTGTTTTTTTCTGAATAGACTCATACAGCATTAATTGCTTAGCACTAGTAACTAAAGCACTTGAAGCTCTGGGCTGCAAGGGCTGACTGAGAGCAAATTTTTTGAGAGAACAAATGCTGCTAACACAGAATCCAGCAGATGTGAGTGAAATGAAGATAAGGATAAGGAGAAAGGAGAGGATTTGAAGAGAATGAGGCAAGTTCAGAATGAGGTAACTTCTCTCAGCAAGAGAGAAAACAACTAAGAAATCAAGAGACCACTGACCAGAATGAAGTGACTGATGTATGGATTGAGTAGTGGGTGGTACAGGTGTAACTGAGGGGCTTGATCTGTGTTCCTCCAGGGATTACTGGTTTTGCCATTCCTGCAGCAGAAGGCACCCAGCTTCTGTTTGTATCTATGTGGAAAAAACAACAACTAACACGGACATTGCTCCAGGAGTTCTCTGGCTCTCCTACTATATTCTTCAGCTTGTTTAAAGATGACTTGAAAGATGTGTGGATTTTTAGGCACAGTAGCATATTCCAGACCCTGGATATTGGGGGATAAGCTACAAAGGCAGAGGGAGTGGGGCCTATACAGTGGGGTCCAGAGATAGGAGAGGATTTCCAAAGTGTAAGAGGAGTTTCTGCTGCCTTAACAGCCACAGACAGAAGCAGAACATCACCCTCCATGGCCCCCTTGAAGTAAAACCGATTTTGAAGCAACATGCTATGCAAGCATTGTCCCCACAAACACCACAGAGCTATGATTTAAAATGATTTAATTATTAAATGAGAATAATGTTATTTTAAAGAGATGCAGTGTTTTGGATCCAGCAACTTTACTGCCTGCCATCATGATTGTGCTAGGGCTATGTTTCACTCCAGCAGCACACAAGAAGATCTGCTGGATCAGCCTCCAGAGAACTCAAATCTAACCCTTATCACTGACAGATCTTTATGCTACACGAATTGAAAATAATATGCAGGCTATGTAGTGGTGAAAAAGCCAGAGGTACTTGAAGGAAAACCTCTATAAGCCTTGATGAATTAACTGTGTTAGCAAGAGCAGCCTAGTGGGGACATCAACAGAATGTTTATTCTTATTCTAAGGAAGTTTTTGGAGTGTGTCGTGCAATGGGTATGCAATGGAAAGAATGAAGGTTCCTTACCTCAGCAAGAAAGTATATTTCTAATGGAACTGAAATCTAAATGCTCTTAGAAGATGTCCTTTAATTAGCCCACTGATACTAAAGCCCATTTTTTAGTGCCTGTTCTGCTTTTCCAAACCAGGTTTTGTGTTTATGTTCTTTAAGTGCAGCTCTCACCTACAGAAATTTGGCAATTTGTAGCATCTAAAGTTGGTTGCTTTGGAAACGGGCTACAATTTCTTCCAGTTTCACAGCAAGAGCTGTTGAACTCCGAGGCAAAGAAGCAAAGCACCTCTTATTCACTTGCATCCTCAGGCCAATAAACTTGCCATGTGAGTGACAGATTATTTTCCTCTTTCTTACTCACTCTGGGAAGCCAACCCCAGGAGGAGCTAATGATTGACTTGAGAAAAAGCCTTGCAATACCTTTCACAAAAAGAATTTGAAAATCTCTTACAGGCCAGAACAGTATCAGACATCATCTTCCTGAGTGTCAGAAGGGGACTATAGAGGGGATCTATAGATGGTTACAGAACCAGGATGATTTTCCCAAAGAGAGCCCTTCTGTCTTGTGCCTCCCTCCTACTTTCCAAACCTATGACCACTGACAATATCCTACTTTTCTGCAATGACTGTTGGGTATTACAGATTGTTGCTTGTTATATTATCAGTCATTCATTTCATGGTCTTCTGAGCTCCTTCCTGCACCAAAACCATTCATCAAAAAGTCTGGAATAACTCAGGCACCCAAAAAACACATCCTGCTAGCACAGGACAAAGCAGTGGGTGTTTCAACACCCAGGAAAGCACGGCATTTCTTACCACATCTTCCTGCTTGTGTCAGGCTGTGTGAGGTGAGGCTGTCAAAGTGTCTGTTTCCAGCCTCCTCTCCCCTCAGGGATGCAGTGTGTGGTACCCAGTCCTCTCTCAGGAAGGTGTGAATTACCTCCCCTGTGCCACATGGCCAGCCCTGTGCCTGGGCTGCTGGCATATGGCAAGGCACCACTCCAGCTTCTGCTGTGCTAATTTGCTGTTTTATTAACATACAGGGGAGGAGAGAAAAGGCATGGGGAATGTCAGGAAACTCTCTTGTCTAATATGTGAGATCCTGCCCAAACTATCTCCTCAGCAGATGACTTACACTGCAGGGACTCTTCCTTTTCTTTATAGAGTATGACAGAGCAGGAACTCTGGCAGGGATGAGGTCAACTGGCCCCCTGCATTCAGAAAACAAAAATGAGGGTTCAGAAGCTATTGTTTCACTTTTCTTTTAGGTAGTACTGGTTGCTCTGTATCAGCTTGCACCCTACCACCACTCTGCTGAAGTAGTGCTTTTATTAAATCACTTGGAAGTTGCTTTGACAGCTTAAATAGACTTAATAAGTCCTTTAATTATGGGCATTTCAGCAGACATAAGCTGCCACAAGCCTCAGTATAATTGCTGTGCCAGCAGAGCATTATAGAAAACATTTGATACTATGTATTTGATAAACATGAAGATTACACTACCCATATGGACTTGATGTAAAATTCTTCATGTCTAATTTGTACCAGTAGTACACATGGAAATCAGAGATAGAGAAAACATTCTGCTTTACTGTCCTCTTTCTTCAGTAACATCATTTGCATAGGAGTGGGGCAGTTAAGTGGTAGTATCTTTCAGTTATTGATTTAACAATTTTTTAGAATTAGATAAAGCAAATACAAGGTTTTTCCTCTAGCTAGAAGACTCAGGGTATACTGGTAAGATAATGATGAGGCAAAACAGGCAGCCACAAGAGAGCTTTCAGAGCTCTAGACAAGTATTCTTTTTAAGACAGATATTTTTAGGGTCCAAGCCCTGCTTTAGGTCCTGTGGGGGTGCAGTATCAGTAGATTTAAGAATTGAGAGTTCATGCAGAGCACATAAGAGGCTGCAGAAGAAAACCAGCCCTAGAACATGTCCCACAAGCAAACATGAACCATTAAGCATCAGAACAGGATCTCCAGGGAAGTGGTGGAGTCACCATCCCCAGACTGTTCAATAAACAAGTGGATGTGGCACTCTACTACATGGGCATGGTGGCATTAAGTTTTATTATTCTATGAAGGCAGCAAGGAGGGCACAAATGCTCCATCCTGGAGAGACTTGGCAAGACAGTGGGCTGGGAGTGTGAGAGCTGGGTTGTTAAACACTGAGAAACAGCAGCAGTGAAAAAACTTCATAGCAATTATAGAAATCAAGTAACAACACTCTTGCTGTCCCCCAATTCCATTCTCCTCATGATCTCATGGAATTAGAAATTGCTGAAACTCATGCAGATTCAGACAGGGAAATGCTGAGCTCTGTTATTAGGATCCAGCCTTGATTTTGTTAATGAAATGGAAACAGAAATGCATTGTAAGATGCAGAAAAGGCCCACCTGGTCTTCAAAGCCTTCATGATGCAAAACCAATACAAGTTCTTTTTAAACATGTAAGAGTCCGATTAAAATGGCACAGGAAAGAAATGAGGGCATGCTTACTTTGTTCAGTTCCTTTTTCCAGCCTTCCTTACAAGGAACTGTCATAAAATTGTTATTTTTCAGATGTCACATTAACTCCAAAGATGTGTCTCCTCACATGAGAGAGGAAACAGAACCTTACCATCTCTTCTCCCCAAAACTTCCCCCTCTGCTCCCAAGGGCATGAGGCAAACAGTGCATAGCAAGGGAAGTCTCATACATAATTGACAAGTTCTGTATGCTTATGATTACATTGTCACAGCTCTTCTTCAGTAATGCATGAAAACAAGAGAAAAGCCTTCCAGAGATAGAGGGCTTCAATTATTTACAGAGATGAAAGAATAAAGAGTTTGTTATTCTCAGATAACTAGCAAGTGGTTAGAAGGGGCACTCAACTGCACAGACAAATTTCCCTGAGCAGCTGAGTAAATTGGTGCTTCTCATCATGGCAGTGACACTGGTTCATTCCACACTGTTTGAGACACAGAAAGCAAGCCTCATTCAGAACCAGCAGGTGAAGATTACCTGTCCTCCCACCAACACAGATTCCACTTTTGAGTGCTTTTTCCCTCTCCTTGCCTGCTAGGTATAAACATAATCAGCTATGAAGGATTTAGAAATCTCAAGTAAGTAAAGACAGACACAGGCTTTGGAGTTTATGGAAGATATAATTTAACAAAAAATTCAAAATATATTTTTCTGTCATATTTTTAAAAACAGTTTAAAAAATATTTGCCCAGATCAGGTTAAAATTATTTAAAAGCATAATTATCATGGAGCAATTTTCAAAAGTGACATTTCAAAACATCATCTCTTCCATTACAGTGAAGATCATGGTTCTAACATGTTTTCAAATACAGGTTTAACTTCAAATATTAATCAAGAAAACAGTGAGTAGCAACACTTACTCCTCAGAAATCTACACATCTCCCAGGGTCAGTCCTGGCCCACTGCCACCTTAACTTCTTTTTTCACATTCAACACATATTAACACAGGACTAGGAAAATTAATTTGGTGGAGAACAGAACAGAGAAATATTATCAGAGGAGAAAGAAAACTGGGACATTTCCATAACCAGACAACTGGTTGGACAACTGGGACATTTCCAGAACTGTAGACTTACTATATTATCTTTATTTTCTGTCTTTCACATTGAGCTGGAGGCAGTAAAAGCCAAACCTCACTACCACCAGCTCAGACTGTACTTGCACTGTATAAAGCTGACCTTCCCCTGTCCTTCAAAGACATTAAAATTCAAATCAAGTTTCATTAGAGTATGCCCACAGTGAATTCCACCCAGAAACTCCCACCCATCGCACAAAATGGAGTAATTATCAGAACTACGTGAAAGCTAATTAACTTCTATTAATATAGATTTAAGAAAAAATAAGAACAAAAAAAAAATAAGATCCAAGACAAGATTCATCAGTAACTAATCAGATGTTAATTCAGCCCTTTAAATCAGCATTTTGTTTTGTGCCTGCACAACCAATACACTGGCAACATCCTTATACAACCTGTCTTCTAGCTGGGTTTCTCCATAAGCACTGACACCTTGATGAGGATAGTCCTTGCTTCTGTCACACTGACTGATCTTGCTGTTATCTGATTTTATTTTTTGATTTCTTCTTCTTGGGTTGCTTTTTGGACACGGCACCTAGAGCTGAAATTCCCACTGATGTCTGAGGCAAGAGTAGTTTTCCAGACTGTGTTGGGTACTTGGTTTTCATAAGGACTTTAAACAGTGGCTGGGACAACATATGTTTTAGTTGTTTTTTCATCCCCTTCAGCATCTTCTGCTTCTGGCTTTCTTCTTGCTCACTAGCTTTTCTTCCTTGGGGTAGAAATTAAAGATACAGAATATTACAAGAAGAAAAAAACTTGCATTGCAGCCCTTTGAAGTGATAGGGACAGATGCTGACCCCAGCTTTCTTCTCTGACAAGGCCACTCAACTCCCAGTCATCTGTGACATTTTCAGAGTACCCAGGCTGTTCACAAGGTAATCAGATCAAGAAGAATCCTGACTACTGAGTAACCATAGTTAAGGCCTGAACTGAGGAGAAAAATGAAATCAAGGTTGCTGTAAGGTAAAATTGAAAGACATTACTAAATCTTTTGTAACTGTGTAAGAGGCACTTCACTTATGGCAGGAATGACTGGGACTTTAAGACTGAGTATGCTTTAAAGCATAAACCTGGCAGGTTTCTGGGTGGCAATTACAAAGTGTTTCACTTGAGAGTCACAACTTACTGGGACTAGATATGCTGTTTGGAAACTCATTCCAAAGCACAGCATACTCAGATTATGTCAAAACAAGACAGCGGAGTGCTAATTATCTGAAAGCACTCCTGAACAATTTAGACAGAGATGGTTAGTGTTTCTTGCAAAGTGGTTGAGAATCAGCTAGTCCAGGCATGAACAAAGACATTAATCTAAACATGTTTCAAAATTAAGGCATTGGCACATTTACAGCTAACAGGTTAGAGCCAGACTAATCTGAAGTGAGCTTTGCAGCAACTCTATTCAGCCTGCCTTCAAAGAACTGGTAGGAAATCATACCTTCAGCTCCCAAAATATGAACACAATGGGGCATTTTACAGTGTATCTAAGCTTTGTAAACTTCATGGCATTGAACTAACAGCCACTTGCAGTTGTACAGCCCTACACATTCTCTCATCTACAGCCTGCAAAATATTTAGTTTTTAAAACATAAGAAATTATTTACTTCTAACAAACCACCAAAAACCTCATCAACTTCAATATATATATATATATATATATATATCGGCCATTTAGCCCACAAGCTCAGTCTATTTAAGGCTCACATAATATTTGGTGTTCCCTAGCACTTCCTGGGTGTTCCCACACAGAGCTGTCAGGCTCCTGTCCTGATGCCTGACTACTGAGAGAGTGGGAGAGAGAAGCAGAAGTGTGGAAACAGCCTTCTCTATGACAAGAGAGGACAAGACTCAATCAGGACATACTGGGCTGCTTAGATTACTCTGAAACATTTGCCAGAAGCTCAACAGCTCTTGTCCTACAACATGTAGACTTGTCTGTGACTTGCCAGAACTGTCACACCTCACTCCCTCAGCTCCAGCAGTCTCTGCTGCACGATCATCCTGAAAGCACCACTAACACCACGCATCAAGAACACTCCTTTCCTTCCCCCCACCCCTGCCCTGCAGCTTTTGAAGCTTCTCTGCCATGGTGAGGTTTCTTCTGGACACCAGGGCTATGGGCCCTACTGAGCATACCCATGAAGAAACATTTTCTACTTGCCCATCAACATGTCATCATCAAGATCCATCTCAAGAGCCTCTGCAGCTTGCTGGAGCCAGGAGTTGTGTTGCTTTGCCCGACTGTTGAAAAATGCTGCCTTCTCAATCTGCCTTGCCAAATTCACCCGTTCCTGCAATGAAAGTACCTTCAGACATTATGATCAGGTTTAAATGTGGGGTATTTTAGCAAAGTGTTTGAGGGCATGCACTGCAATGCAACTGGGGTGCAGAGACATTTTTGTTCCCTACCTATGTCCCAGGAGATGCCCATGTCCCAGGACATGCCCCACCTAATAAACACATCATCATTCATTTTCCTTCCTTAGATCCATGATAGAATCTGACTTCTAAAACATCTCAACTACTAAACATACCTCGATGTTAACTTAATGAATCATTATAAATACTTGAGAGACATCAAGAACAAACCATAATTGAGATATCAATAATTTCCAAGTTACATATTTATATACTACAGCTTGATCTCAGAGTTATTAGTCTCAGCAGCAAGGAGCAGCCATTACTTTCATCCCACTCTGAAGAAAGTAAACTCCTGCAGGCTATATAGAAGGAACAGATCATATTTTCAGGAATGCACCTGGATCTTGTTTAGGCACAGGACAGAATGTCCTGTCCTTCTTTCCTGTTGCACACAGGTGGAACAAAGATGTCCAGCAAACCTAACCTGCAGGCTTCCAGCTGGGTTAAACAAATAACTAATTCACTGTGGAAAGAAAATCTGCACTAACAGTACATATGAACCAACCAGAATCAAGTTCTGCTCCTTGAAATGTGCCTACAGATTCATAAAACAAAGCCATACACAGTAACAGCATCAGTCAGGACTGCTAGGTAATTACTACTGAGAGAGAGACAGAAAAAAAATAACACTTGCAGTGGGGTACTAAGTCAGTCACTTCTTAAATCTTTACAAGAAATTTAAATTAAGCTTTTCCATCTCTGTAAAATGTAAGTCCTCTTTCAGTCTACCTGGTTTAATTCTATTCCTCTCAAGTGTGAAACCCTTTCAGACTTCTGAATTTGAATGAAGGCATGCAAAAGGAGGGAAGGAGTGTGCCAACAGGACAGGCATAAAGAACCAGCAGTACTATTAGTCCCAACTACAATAACTTTGTGATTAAACCCAGGACAAAGCATAAATAAGACCAGACTGTAGCAAGAGCTTGAGGCTGAAGTCCTGCAACTACAATTGCAAAGATCTTTTCTGGGGAGAGGAGCACTATTACAGATAGGAGAGATCATTGTGAGATGGTGACAAGAAAAGGAAAGTGTAGAAACAGTATCTGTTTGCCCATTAATTGATAGAGCATGATAAGAGCCAAGAACAACTCATCAAGAAACACAGAAGGAACCTCTGAAGCAACATTCTTCAAAACAACAGATTTCTTTCAGTAACTAGAAACATTTAGTGGGTGGAAGGGGAAAGTGGGGAAGATAAGGGTGGAAATCAGATTCTCTTCATTACCAAGAGGAGAAAAAAATGAATCTGTGGAAGCATTTATTTGATTTTCTTTCCTCTTTCAGAAAGCTGCATCTCCTGAAAGAAATACACTATTTGCAGCAAGCCTGGGTTTTGAAACTGGCTGTCATTGTTCCCAAGGTGAGGATACTGCTGTTGCCACTTGGGTAGACCCTGGTCTCAGTCCAATCCAATTAGGTAAGCCTGAATCAGAATACCATGAGGAAGACTCCTGCTGCACTATCTGGCTGCTTGCACTCTTCCCTGTTCTTAATGACTATGCAATATTCAGACATTTCTACTCCAGTTGGATCCCCTTAAAATCTAGTATTTAAATATGTCCCATTTGTATATGACTGAGCATCCAAACTGTTAAGAGAATGCCAAGACATGAAATAGTCTCTTACTCAAGAAGTAGAAAATCTGCAGTGACTAGATGCTATCTAAAACACATTGTTTTGTAAATTCTAACCATCGTCTATCTTGTGAGGCAGTGAATGACTGAATTCTCTTTAAAATGGGCAATAATTTAGAAGAGGGAAACACACTCAGTTTGACAGGGTTCAATGGCAGTTGCAGCCTCACAGTACAGGAGCTTTCAGAAAAGCAGACAACTCACAACTTCAGATGGGAAGAGGCCACTGAATATCCCTGCTACTGTTCTCTAGTCTGTTCCTAACATGAAAGGCTGTAAACAATGTACTTAGCACAGCCATCCCAGCTCCACTGCCACAAAACATATTTGCTTCCCTATATTGTTTCTCAAAAAATGTAAGTGACATTTATGTTTCAACACCTTTTTTGGACCAGTTATTGAGGAGAAATCATAAAAAACTATAAAGTGTAATTAACTGAATTTTCAAATCTAGATCCTCAAGAGTGAATTTCATCTGAAAGCTGGAAAGAACACAACAAGCAATATTGTATCAGTAATATAAATAAGCAAGCAACTACTCACGCTGCAAAAAGACCCTTATTTCTTTACCTTAATAGAAACCATGCACTTGGCATCAACTGGGAAAAATGGCAGCTCCTCACTCTTCTCCAGTGTTTTATAGATCTTCCGAAAATGGATCAGGTCCTCAGGGCCAATCAGCAGCAGGCTGAGGCCTTCACTGGCAGCTCGGGCTGTTCGGCCGCTCCTGTGCACGTACAGCTCGGAGGTGCGAGGGACCTGCAACAGTTGAGAGGGGCCATGCAGCTGCCATGGACAGCTGCCAGCATGCTTTGGGCAAGAGGCTGCCAAAGAATAGGGGCTTTTACACACACACAACACTGCATGCAACACGGATGAAAGTAATGGAAAAATGTTGTCTTGAGACACTTTGTGTTCTCTGATGCAGAATTTTTCCTTGCGTAATCTTTTGTGAGTCTCTCCTAACTTCTGACCCTCTGTCATGGCATTTGCAAAGCAGGAAAATATTTTATGTGTCCTCAGAAAAGAGCTATAAGTCTGAGTAATTTTACACCTTTGGATAACAAAGGTAAGCAAAAAGCAAGGAGGATCATATCTATTATATCATTTCTGATACATAATCACACATTCATAAGGTGCTACCTAATGCCGTCAGTCACTGCAGAAGTGACATCTGTAAGTACAAAGCACTAAGGACAGTTAAATGACTTAATCTCTGTACTGGGGACTGTACTATATATGGGACCAAGAATTACAGCTTTACAGTGCTCAGGATTTGGATCAGCAAAAACTTATATCAAACCAAAATAGTAAAAGAAAAAATATTAAAAATGCTTAACCTGGTAATGGATGACATGCTGGACATTAGGAATATCAAGACCACGAGCTGCAACATCTGTTGTCAGGAGGACACAGCTGAGAAAGTGACAAAATTTAATAAACATAAAATTGAAGAGTAAATACTTTGCCAAGGAACATAAAGTACAGCAACCTAGAATTCTACCACAGCAGTTTAAGGAACAAGTTTATACTGTATTAACTGTAGGACATATGAATTCTGTTTGCCCTTACAGAAACAATACCAAATTTACCTCAAAGGCAGTCTTGAAACAATAATTCTTAAAGTAAAATTTAAAAATGCATATGTTGCCTTCGACAGGTCTATTCTGTTTTCAATAAATAAATGCACTACCTTTCTGGATCCTATTTTCCTATGTTATTCTGCTCTTTCAGTTCATAAGAATACTAGAAAAAATGCTATTCAATGAGGAAAGGATGTATATGCCCCTGCATTACACTTTTCAGTGCACTCTCCAGGTTTTAAAGAGTTCCTTTAGTGTGCTATGACCACACCATTCACAACAGTTGATCCTCTGAAAGTAAACACATATAATTAAAAGTTGTATCAGCTGAGACAAAAATCCCATTATTAACATTATCTATTTAAACAAAAGGTTTTTGGGGGTGAAGTATCTTGTATCAGCTTGCACTCAAATGAACTCTCAGTAAATTAAAACCCAGAAATAAAGGAAGGAGTTTTGTTTTAACAATTACTATTTCTCCTTATCCCTAGACAAGACGAACTACTCAAAGAAGTTATTTTTTTATAGAAGCAGTCTCCTCAGAGACAAAAGTCTCCCTAGGATATGGCACAGTTTGTTTTAAAAACATCTCCCAGCAACTGAAATGAGTAACTTTTAGGTAATGGAAATTTGTTACGATTTTATGGCATCTGACTGTATACTCTATTGCTACAAAGTTCAAAGCAGGAATAACAACAGAAAATTCTACAGCTTGCAATCAGCAAAAGGCCATGAGACATGGTCTCATAGATTTCTTTCCCACCTTGCAAATCTGCAGTCTGAAAACACCTCACCTGACCTATGTAAATGCTATCAATACATTTGCCAAGGGATGCTGCAGCTCCATCACAGCAATTCAACCCCTGTTGTCTATGCCTGAATCTATTAACAAGGTACAAACTCCCAGACAGCACACAGCAGTTCACAGCAGGACTAAACTGTGAGGCTTCTGAACTGTGGAAGTCATGACACTAAAATCTCCTGCCAAAGGCCATGCCAAAGACAACCCAAAACTATGCTTCCTAAAATGGCAGGTTTGGGTAAGCCCTGGCTGCCCACTACTGCTGACAGGCACAACTGCCTCTTCTTCTGCATTGCTCAAAGATAACTTGGACCCTTGGGATACTAATTCATGTAACTAAACCTGCAAAGAAGTAATAAGTGGTTAGTTTTCCGATGATTTAGGGACTCACATCCTCACCTAACTTCCTCCACCTGTTCCTACTGTAATAGGATTGTTTCCCCTCCCAACCACCCTTTATGCAATTTCTTTCTCTACTAGGAAGTTGAAAATCAACTCACCTCTCTCGCTCAGCAAACCTTTCCAGGTTTTTCAGCCTTTGCTTTTGATGCATGTTGGCATGCAAAGGAAGAGGATCACAATTTAAGATTGTGAGGAGAGAACTGAGGCGTTTTACACAGTCTATGCTGTTTGCAAAGACCATGGTTCTTCCTGGATACTGGAGAAGAAAGTAATAGAGATAATAGTCCTTCTCATTTGTGTTACAGTGGATTCTGGTCTCTGTCAGAGTCTCAACCGTAGCCTCTTTCCTTGTTAAGTCTATTACTTTGGGTTTGCCCTTTATTCCCACTTTTTCCATTAGCAATTCTAGTTTGGTCTTCTTGTCCATCTTTTTAGCATTCTTTTTTTGTAAAACTCTTGTGGGAGTCTGATGGATTAAAGTCAAAGTGGCAGAAAAAACAAAAGTCTGTCGTCGAGGGTTATACTGTGAATCATTTAAGATTTCCAGCAACTGAGACAGCTCTAAGAAGTGACCTTTCTCAACCATTCGGTCTGCTTCATCAATCACAAGGCACCTGTCAAGTAGAAAACACACAGTAAAAATACACTTGTGCACTGATACATTTAAGAACAAATTTTCCTGCTAAACACATAAAGGAGGTTATACATATAAAACTAAAAGGAACGCCAGGTATGCTGGGGCAGCTACAGTAGCCTTCTCTATTTCTTTTTGAAAAATCAGGTTTTTACTACGGTCTTTAAGTGACATTTCCCTCCACCAAAATAACCAATGTGCATTTCAATAAAACACTGACACAGAAATAGGTGATCCTGTGTAGTCTAAATTATTTAATCTGTTAGTAACCTAATAAGTATGCAGGGCTGCCCAGCTCAGTATGCAGCAGTCATCTGAAAAGGCACCTTTACCTGAGCTGACGAAGATTTGAAAGATGTGGGTGTCTGTCTTTAACTAACTCCCACAGACGGCCTGGGGTTGCAATTACAATTTCTGGCTTTCGATTCAGCACACGTTCTTGCTTCTGTGCAGCCATGCCTCCTACCAGGATTGCAGTTTTAATGCCTACAACATATAAATAACAGATTTTATTTCATTAATTTACCAGTGAATGTTTTTATATATACCTACTTCATGAAGTGTTTCAAACAGTCTACTGCAACTTTCAACAAGCGTTTTGGCCAGGAAGCTTCAGGGCTTTTATGTAACACTGAGCATACAGAAATGCACTCAATTTTACAGAAAAACCCTCATTATAGTTAGATGCCAAGAATTAGTGCACTTGTCTTTCAACAGCATGAAGAATCACATCCATAGTTGTTAGTTTTGTTTACACATATTTCAGAGTCTCATGTTTTCACAATTATATTCGCATGAACAAACATATTCCTGTTAAGAAGATCCTTTCAAGAATAAGACTGAGAAATGCTTGTCTTGCTAAATAACTGCTCATTTGCTATGGAATAATCCTACAGAGTATGATTCCATCCCATTAATGATTCTTGCACAGTAACACAGACCTCATTAGCTTTAAGTAGTCTGCAGAGGTACTAAAAGGGCTTTTCTCTGGAAGCAGACTCCACATATTGTTTATTTCACCCTACTTCTTCAAACAATACACTGGTCATGATAAACTCAATGCCACTGTGCAAGACCCTTCCAGTATCCAAGCTTCCACTGATCTCTCTTCTGGACTACTTGTGAAACACTAGCTTTTTTTCCCAAAGTGAGTTTGAGGCAATAAAGAAAGTCCACGTCAAAACATCTCCTCTCCTGCTTCAGCAACTATATTATCACTTGGACAGCAGATTTTTATACATAAATAGCACTGCTCCTATCAGAACTGTATGGCATAAATTGATTATTTCAGCCTAGCAATTAAAATAAGCTTTGTAATCAGATGCAGACTGATGAGCACAGCAGGACATACAGACACCAAAGGAAGATGTGCTTAAAAGCAGTGTGTTGCACTATGTATCTTCTTTAATAAATAAACAATTACTGGTAGTGGAGAAGTGGACAGAATTGGGAAAAACTCGCCATCTTCAACAATTTCATGTCCTCACTCATTCACTTACTGACTTCTGGTTTGGAAAGGGAAGGAAAGGAAGAGGGGAGAATTGCTTTTGTCAGGCATGTTACTCAGTAACACTACTGTGGCTTGACTGCTGCAGGAGGTAAGTCAGACAATCCACCTTCCATAAATATTTATGGCCATAAGTTTTTAAAAAAATTAGATAGAACAAAGTTGTACATCTACAATATATACAAAGACTGACATACTTGTTAAAAATGAAATTATTATATAAACAAAATTTTATATATAATGAAATTATTAATTATATATAGCCTACTTTATCCAAAACTAGAACAAAGTTAGCTGTCACCAGGTATCTAGAACTGATTCTGTTGTGAGAGCATGAATCAATACCTATTTGAAGGATATCAATTTGAAGGATATTTGAAGGAGTCAATACCTATTTGAAGGAAGACACATTAAAGCAAAATAGCTCACATTAACTGCTTACTTCCACATGCATCTTACTGAAGAATCTCCATGCATTTCTCACACATCAGTGGCTAAAAACTCTAACCCCTCAAAAGCGACACAAATTTTATGATTTTATGGAAGAAAATGGGCACATTCTGCCTCAACACCAATGCCAAGATCCAAACATAATCTAACCTATGGAGACATGGCCTGTGGGATTTACATACCTGTAAACTTTGCAACTGCATCAATGTGGTGCTTTACTTGTACAGCTAATTCTCTTGTAGGAGTAAGGACCAGTCCTAAAAGAGGTCTCTTTTTATGGGAGTCAACAGCGTGTGTCTCATCATTGGATTCAAATTCAACATTTTCCAGCACCTTCACACAGCCTGTTGTGAAAGATGCATCATCTTCATCTCCGCTATCTTCAACCTGCTGATGGGTTACTTTTTCTGCTTCATCCTCATTTTCCCATCTTGTTTCATCATGATGCTGATGGGACTCTTTAGAAACACTGTCATTTCTGGCTGTTGAATTATTTGATTTTTGCCACTGCAGCACAGAGTGAATCATTGGAATTGCAAATGCAAGCGTTTTGCCGCTTCCTAAAAAAACAAACAAGAATAATAACACAGACTGACAAGTCATTTATTTGAAAAGATGAGAAAAGAAACAGCCAATCACACACTGTTCTTAAAACACACCATTGTTACAGATGCAAACTCATGATCTTTAGAAGACCAGAAACTTGCAGCAGTAGCATCTTTTCTCCTGCTCCCTTTATACATCTCCATTCCACTGTTCCTGGGGAACAGGTATTTTTCAAATCTCTAGCAGGTCTGGCATATTACCTGTTCTAAAGGGTTTTTTAAAACCTTAGCAGTTGCAGCCAAGATATTTTTAAAGAACTATATGCCCATAAGGAGAATACCATGCCCTAATTGGAAGTTCTAATCAACATTCTCCAAATAAAAGAATAGCAAATGAGGCCAAGGACAAACTGGAATGCACTTGGAAGGATTAGCTTCCATCTTCAATTTACAGTCCTGTATTTACAACTTTCTAAGATACTGTATTTTGGAATATTCCACCATCTAATTTTGTGATCAGCACTGTCTCACATTTTTATAATCAGAACACATACATCTAATTTAAAAGAGAGAATCCACTTTGGAGAGACAGGGCTTGTCAAAAGCAAGTTTAATTGCAAGGGTTCACTGTACCAACTGCAAGTTACATCCCTGCCACATATTCCCTTCTGAACTGTCTGTAATAAAGATGTTAGGAAAAGCCTGGTAGCATATCCACCCCAGTAAAGCTTTTTAGATGTAGCAGTTCACCAGACATGAAAGCAGCATCCAAAGTACAAAACACTATTACACCACTGCTGGAAAGCAGTCCTCTGGAAATCTCAATTCCTGTCCAAATCAAAAAGCTGTAAAGGTTTGCCAATTCAGCAACACAGAATTTTGCCTATTTAAGGGGAGAACCTTAACATAGTTAATACAGATAAGCCCAGTGTCATCATCCTAACCAGTACTGCTGCAAAGTCTGGTATCCACTTATCCACCTTTCTCCATGGCTGAGAGGTGTTTTATGACTTCTATCTGCACTTGAACCAGAAAATGGTTATAACCTGCATTTAGAGCACTTATACAATAAATTTCTGGTAATACAAAATATCTGTTTTGAAAGTGAAGAACTCTGCAATTTTGAATTAAATGTAATGCAGTTTGCTGGTGTAAATGTCAGTACTGCACCCAGACGGATTACAGCTGTGATAATCAGGACTATTCTGTAGGCACTAGATTCATCCACAAATTAAACAAATTATCACCTCACAGGACATGTTATCTTTGTAACACACAAACCACACACCATAGACAGGCATGCAAAACCAGGAGGAAAGAATATCTTGGTACTACAGCTCAAGCCAATTCACAACATTTTCATTTTGTATAATTTCACATAGATTTGGATCCTTAACCAGAAACCTCACCAGTTCTACATAGTAATGAACACCCACTGCAAGAAAAAAAGCGTTGGCATTCCCTTTGTCTGATCTGCACATGGATCTATCAAAATCTTGCCAGTCTTCCAATGCTGCAACCAGAAAGGATTAATAGTTCTTTAACTTCACACATTCCTCCCTCAGGCCCAATGCTAAGAGGTGCTGCAGGATGCAGAAAAAATAACTGCAGAAACTGCAGCACCCCCTGACAGACAGTTGTCCACATCCCCCAAGTTTCTATAGGAACATGATGATCCAATAGACTCTCTGGAGAGAACCTGAATTTCACTTATGAAAGAATAAATGAGCAAAACACATTCCTACTACCTCAGAGTTATACAAAATTATAAAGCAGCAACACAGCCTACCAGCAACCATGCTTCCCATTCTGCAGCTAGAGAGGAATTTGCTTACCAGCACTGCCAAAATGGCACTTTTTTGCAGTATAAAACTCCATTTATATTTTCAGTTCCATTTTCAAAAACACTCCCTGTGGGGCTTTCTAATCTTACTAAAGCTAATAGCACCAACACAGCTTCTAATTAAAATAAAAATGCAAATGACTGCATATCTTATTAGTTACTATACCTTCTTGCTCAAGAGCAGTAAATGACTTTACAGAGAGACAGAGAGATAAAGCAACTGGAACAGATGAAAACCATGTAAAGGAAGCTTTAAAACCAAGGCAGCTTCCAATTGTGCTTCCTATCTCCAGGCATTTTAGGGAAAAAAAAACGTTGCTAAAGACAAAACTTCACAGGTATGAACTGCAAACAATGTTTGAGGGAACATAATATTCTGAGACTTCATAGCATTAAGTAAACAAGGAGCTATAACAAATTTCATGAAGGATAGCAATGCTCAAAGCATGAGCTGAGACAATATAGATGTGAATCTACCTCTCAAATCATTAATGTAATAACTCACTTTAAGCACAAGCCAGGAGAAGGTGACAACACACAGGCAAAGCCAGAGCACAGGGTGGGCTTGTTTTGCTCTGAGGTGGACCCAGGTCATATTCACAAGTAACACAGTGTTTATTCACTGCTCCATACTAGTAGGAATTATCTGTAGGAATTATCTAGTAGGAATCTGGTTGTCTGCTTTGCCTCCCCAGGAGCATGTGTTTGGCTGCTGCAGAAATGACCCTGCTTGCTGCATTAATTCTGCCTTTTGCAGAGCATCACCTTACCATTCCCAAAACAGGAAGCAGTTTGAGAAACAGGAAAAGAGACTTCTGCCAAAAGCATAAAAAACTCATTGAGACTTCAAAGGCTTATGGGCTTTGTAAATATGTTCCCATGTTTGTAAGCTACAAAGTTTCAAAACTTTACTAATATGCTGGATATGCAAAAGACAAAAGCTCTTCTCTTATAATACACAAAAGCTGCTTCTCGTACATACAAAAACTTGCAACTATGGGCTACATTTTAAGAAGAGAAACTTCTTATACACATGTATCATCTATCCCAGCATACACGATCAGTTTAGCAGATTTGTACCTGTTTCTGCAGCACCAAGAACATCCATATTATCCCGAATGGCAGAAGGCAAGGCTAAGGCTTGAATAGGAGTTGGAGCACTAAACCCCAGGTAGCTCAAGGCCTGCAACACTGGCTCAGGTACAAACAGGTCTTTCCATGCAGACACATCAGCTTTTTGATCAGTTGAGGTGGATAAAACTTCTGTTGTCCAGTTTTTGGCTTTTTTAGAAGTAGTGACTGATGGAAGGGCTTCCTGTGCTTGAGAAGTCTTGTTTTTAGGTACCTTCTTTTTCTGCTTCTTTGGAGTCTCTCTTCTGCTTGACACGCTCTCAGTCACATGTCCATGATCTTCACAATTAGCTTCTTCAATTATTTCATTATGCTTTGCCTCTTTATCAACCAGCACATCAATTTCTGCTGCATTAGGAGTATTGCCTTTATCTGTTTGACTTCTCAAATCTTTCTTTTTCTTTTTCTTTTTTGGAGGGATGACAGGTTCTTCAACCTCCTCATTGCCTTCTTCAGAAGCACTCTCAGCCTTTCTCTTCTTCTCTTTCACTCTCCCCACTTTGGAAGAACTTACTAGCTTGTAGTCTGTGAGTTCCTCCAAGCACACTATATCTCGAAACTCCTCCTCAGCAAATAGATTGGGGTCAATCTCCACTGTTTTCCATTCTCCTACTACTTCAATGCCTTTTCGTTTCAATTTAAAGGAAGATCTAAATCTCCCTCCTTTTCTGGCCTTCATTTTTTTACCTAAAAAAGAAACAGATGGAGAAAAAAAAAGAAGGCCTTCAAATCTACGGAATAGGAATTACCTTGATTTTCAGGCAAACGGCAATTCATGGAATAATTATTCTACTGCCTTTTATATCAGTAATATATTTAAATATAACTACAAGCTAATATATATACATAGCTAAAATATAGCTTAATAAAGTATAATATATCTAGATATAACAGGCAGACCAGGCCTACTGCGTCCCTCCTGGAACAGCTCCGCAGATAAAAGCGGAACCGCTGGATAAACCCCGCAGGCCGCGCAGCGCTCCCACCGCGGGAAGCACCCGCCGGAGCTGCGGCAGGGCCAGCAGCCCGCGCCGCGCCCAGCGCCTACCGCGCTCAGGAGCCCCGGGACGGAGAACGAAGAACGAAGAAGGACGGAGAGGAACAGAGAGGAACGGAGAGGAACAGAGCGGGACCGCGGGCCCTGCCCAGGCTCGGCCTCCGCTACCGCCGCTGAGCCCCGCGTGCGCTCCTGGGCGCCGCCATTGCCGCGTGACGTCACCCGCCGCGTGACGTCACTGCGCGGCGCCGGGCCCGTGCGGAATGCGCGAGAGGCGCGTGGGCGCTGCCCGCGCTGCTCCCTCATAACCGCGAGCTGTTAATGACAGTGCTCGTGTGCTCGTGCGGTCCCGTTTGTAACGCACTGTTACGGGCAAAGTTGTGCTTTTTGGAGAGAAGCTGCAAATAGCTACAGAAAAGGAGCAAACGCCACCGAGGTCACAGCAAGGTTCTTTTCTTCTCTTGTGTGATCCGTGTTCTTCGCAGCAGTATCCTGCTTTAGGAAGAGGACGTCATCAATAATATAATGGAAGATTTTTGTTTCTTCTGAATGGTTGGCTGATGTTCAGAAGGGCTATGAGATAGTAAGAGTGAATTAAAAGCCAGGAGCTTTGTAGGTGATAGAGACTAGGACAGTAGGTTCAATTACAATTACAACAACTGTTACAATTACTTCTTATATTTGGTATTTGCAGTTCTTTCCTGGTTCTGTGGGAAGATGGGAAAACAGAGGGTTTTTTTCTCTACTTTTTTTTTTTTTTTTTTTTTTTTTAAGGCCAAGGGCAGAATTGACATTAAACTTTTTCAATGACAGTTTTAGTTCCATATAGTCATCATTAATGACTTACCAATGCACAACATGAGGAGTTTCTTCCAATTCATATTCCATGAGCAAGGCTAAAGATCATTTGATGCTTGGTCCTGATATTCTGTAGGAGATGAGTTGAATCAGTGACAGTCAGGAAGGGAGTTCAGGCAGCAGGATTTTATATGGAACCTTTAACAACACAGCCTTTAAACCTTATTTATGTAGTACTGAGCTGGAGGCAGCAATGGCCAACAGGATTGTCTCACTGATAGGAGCTGGGACTGCATCCTAATGCTAACCTTAATGAAGGGTCTCAGCACTCTTCATGCAGTCCTTCATTAAAAGTACCTTTTCTTCTGAGTTGTTTAGATTCAAATTCCGAGGTGACAAAAGAGATTGTTTACAATTTTTCCATTTTCTTTCTTCTTATTTTCTGCATGTTAGCAAAAGTAAGTTTGCTGAAGCAAAAGAAACAGATTACTCTGAAATTCTGCTCTGGTTGACTTAACACTGATGCTGAATAAAAATAAGGAAAAACTTGGACAGAAAAGTTCTTAGCTGTTACTCCTAGGTATAATCATATGTCCTTTCATAGTTGTAGAGTTTCCAGCTTTTTCCTGAAAAAAGATCTAATATGGAAATGATTTACCAAATTATGTTGAATTGTGCTTTTTAAGGTAATTGTGGACATGTTTTTACAGGCAATAAGAGTATTATTTTTTCAGTAATAATTCATGTGAGGAGTGCAGCTGACTTTTTCTTCTTGAACAGTATTGAGCTCTATATTCTAGACTGAGGGACTGAATTCCAAGTCCTAAATCTCAGTTTGAAAGAAGGGGCCTGCCTGTTTGTAATAAGCAATGAGCTTCAGAACAGCCTACACAGACACGGTAACTTTCTCACTGCCATGGTGTGAACTGGCTGTACAAGAGGTGTTCAGTTATTTGAGTTACTTTGAAATGGGTTAACCAAGGGAGCTAAACATTTGTTTAGTATTACAGTAACAATAATCTTTCTAAGCCTTTGTAACATTAATCTTTCTGAGCCTTTGTGACCTGAAAGAGGGGCAGCTTTGGTATGTTGTTACAAGGCTTTGTGAACAAGTTCACCTTTGTGTCCTAACAGAGTCAGCTGTTAAACTTCTGGTAAGCACAATTCTATTATCAACAGTGCTGAGTGAGCTCTTAGTAAAAATATCAGTAACAAATGGAACAGGTCTGCTTTACCCCCCTAGGGCTTCTTTAGATCAACATTTACTTAAATACCAGGATACTGTGAATTGAAGATAATAACCTGTACTAATAAGTTAATGAATTATGTCATTTGCTTACATAACTCATGTCAGTACATGCATATTTTGTTATTTTATCAATAGTTTCCAAGTTATTTAAGCCAGTATGTCTGAGAATCTAAGAGAACTTCAAGTGTTTGATGTGCTCATTACAGAACTTTAACTGGTAACAGATCCTGTTCTTCCAAGCTGAAAATTTACATTCCTGCAGATCAGTAGCCCAGGCACTGTGGTTTGGTCCCTATTAGGCAGTATTGCAAAACAGATATTATATGTTTTTTCAATTATTTTTTTTTATTTTTTATAGACTATGGAAGACTTCTCCTAAGGAAGGTTCAGCCAGATTGTTTTGACCGATGCCTTTAATTTTGGGATTCATGTAGCTGAATTCAGCACCAGGAACAGCTGAATGTGCATGTCAGCAACTGATGTAGGCTTTCACTTAGTAATCAAATTCTTTGGTTTCTCACTTTTTTGTTTTGTTTTTTTTTTTTTTTTTTTTTTTTTTTTTTTTTTTTTTGTCTCTTGCAGGAATGTCAGTATGTGCTTAATTACTGATTCTGATAGCTATTTCTGCTAACAAAAGAATGTCACTGCACTGTGATTGATATTAATACACACAGTGCACCTGAAAAACATGCAGCTGCTGCCCAGTGGGGGACCTGATGCCTCCTGTGCTTTGCAGACTGTAAAATTGCTCTTCTCTCTCTTCTGGCATGCAGACAGGTGAGGCTTGTTTTCCTGGTCCTGAAGTGGCAAGGTAAAGCCTTGGCTCTTGGGTTTAAGGCCTTTGTTGTCATTTTCAGAAGTTCTGGAATACCATTCCAGGACTGACAAGACTTTACAGCACAGCACCCTGGAAATAATAACTCTCTATTGTTAAACCTCATTTGAAAATATATACCCCTTTGCCTGTGCTGCCTTTTTTTACTTTTTCTCTGGTTGTTCTTCCAACTTCACAAATGCATTTCTTACCTCTGTGAAGCCTTTTGTCAGACATCATGCTCCTCCTTCAACAAATGTGTTCATAAAGCCAGGAGAACAAGATCATCTCTCAGCATGAGATATAAGAGTATGGTATGTTTAGTTACAGTAGCAAAGACTCTTTCAAGTACAGATTTATCAAGGTAAAGATTCTTCTGTGTGGTTGAAGAGTAGCAAAGACAGCTCCATTTAATGTGAGAGAAACATTGGAATGGTTGCAGATGCAGTCAGATGTAGTAGATACTTCAGAATGCATTTTCAAGGGAAGAATGCTGAAGGAAGTTATGAAGATAACAGGAAATTAATTTAAAGGCAAAATTGCTTAACTGAGAGGAAATGGGAAGTCAGGCCATGTTGCTTAAGAGCATAACTGGTTTTCTGGGCAGAAAAATAAAGTGCCTGTAATCTATCTGGACAGCCTCAAAACATTTTTCTTAGGGGAAAAAGGAATAAGACAGAATTTCAAGGGGAAAGAAGTTGGCTAAAGAGGAAGGGAAATGCATATTACTTTTGGGAGAGCACATTGGTGTGTATATTGATAGATCAACCTATCAGCTCTATGAAGTTTACTTGTGTTTCTTAAATTCTTGTGAACTAATCTTATTTAATGAACAGCTGTGATATAATATTAAATTTGCTGATGACACAGTTATTAATGCAGAGGGGAATTATGGTATCAAAGCTGATTGAAAGGACCTTGAGGACCAGAATAATTGGATTAATTGTATTATACAAAGCACAGCACTATTCAGCTAAAGCTCATACTGAGAACGCATACCATTAGATGGGACTTAATTAATTTTAGGTCACTGTGGATCACAGGAGCAATTGACCACAAGATTAACTCTGAGCTGCCAGTGTAGTATATTTGGGAAACTAACTCCTGTACAGATATTCATTCTTTGCCAGAGGCATTATTTCCCCAATATTTTTATTTTCAGTACTGTGTTCTGATCACCTTAATTCAAGAGAGGTGAAGTCAAACTGCAGCAGATGCCAAGGGAACTGCTAGGGTGGCCAGGAGAATGAAGAAGCAGTTTTAGGAGTGAAAACTAAATTCTGAACTTAGCTTGTTTAATCCAGGATTGGAGCAGATATGACTGAAGTGTTTAAATACCAGGAAAGAAGAATAAAGTAAAGGATGCTAGCATAAGAAGAAACTTGGTAAACTTGCCAACATTAATTTTAGGTAGGAAATCTTAAGTGTCTATGGCAACTAATGAGTAAAGAATACTTAAAGACAAAAAGTTGTTAGTTTTAATATAATATTTGACATGAGTATGACAGACAGTGTTCATGGTTGTCATAGCAAGGAACTGGACTCATCAGCTTCCTCTTATCAATATAGCAGAGCCAGTTTTTACAACAGAAAATTATTCATTTAAACTTTGTAAAGTTGTTGGGTATTTGGCCCTACTGCCAGGAAAAAAAAAAAAATACAAATAGCTTGGAGATTTGAAGAAAAACAACCCTTTCTGTTTCCCCTGTTGTTATTCTATCTTTTTGCATGGGCTTTTAACTACTTTTGAACAGAGGGCAGCAGATTAGACACTGCAGGAGAACATTATTAGTTCTTAGAGAAAAACAGGGTGAGCACAATGACTGCAATTTTTCAGATTTTATATGTTACATAAAAATAAATTCAAGGATTTTTTTCTGTGTTCTCATAAAATAATCTATTTCATTTTTTTAGCTCATACTGGAGGGAACTAAGTTACAGGAAAGAATATAGGAGACCAGGCTACAGATGAAAGCACATTGAACACAATCCAGTGCTTTTCTCTTTAAACCCATTTATTTATATAGCTGTTAAAATGAGATGTCCGAAATGGCAAAAGAACAATCAAAATTTTCCTGCAAGTGACAGTAGTGAAATGAAGCAACAGTTTCTTAGCAACAAACTGGAAAATACGCTAAATAATATCCTTTTCCTGCTCAGGTTTGTATGTGCTACATTCCAAGCATTGTTCTGAAGATTCATATTTTTGAGCATGTTTCTTTTATATTAACCTTGTTACAGGTTTGCCTTGACATGGAGATTTTCTGAGCAACCACTGTTCGTGGCTACATTTTTGCTTGGAGCACAAATGGAATAAAAACAACCTTGTTTTGTAAGGCTAAGGCATTAGATTGAACATCAAAATTACGTTTTTTAAGAGTCTGGTGGACTGTAAAAACCAATTCCAACCAGAGGTCACTCATTTGGAAATGCTGAGCGGCAGCTGCTGCAGCTTTGGCAAACAATTCTGAATTGAACTTCTGCACAGTTCAGGTGCTGAATCCTGAGCAGAACTGTAATTACACAGTGCATAACCCACAGAATTTACATTATGAAATGGTATTTATTTTTCTTTGGACTATTAAATTAGAGAGAATAGGAAATGAAGAATGATTTCATTTTTCCCCAACATAATTAAAAATACTTTGCTGAATTTTCCCTTCTTTTTTGGTTTGGCTATCACATGAAAAATTCTGGCTCTTAATCAGGAGCACATACATTTTGTCTGAAAGCATTTCTTGGCATGTCTTTCTATATCCCCCATACCAGTTCCTTCATATTTCAGTGATTCAGGCATTGCAATACATTCTGAGGCATCAGAGTTTTCAATTTCTCCGTGAATAGTTTAATTTACAGGTAGATTCTTCTGGTTTGTGTAACAGGCACAGTAAGAAACATGACTTTTCCCAAGCAGTTTCCAGAAGGCAGACATCTAACTGCTGGGTAGCAGAGGAGAACTGTGCATCTGTCCAACCCACAGATCACTTCAACCCAGAAATCTTAGGTAGAGTCAGAGTACCTGAGGAATCCTTCAGGTACAAAGTCCTTCCATGTGTGTTGTCTTTTTTATCACTTCAGAAGGCATGGATAACACTCTCTCTTTTTCCACTAGGTATGGATGCCACTTTCTCAGGTGCTCTGCAGTTGTCTTCATCAATAAAGGATTATTTGAAATCAGCCTGGTACTGTCTTCCCAAGGTTGCACAGCTCCTGTGTTAAAATGAAGGTTCCAATTCAGTCTGGATTTCACTAAAGCAGCATGAAATAGCTCTTGATTCTAATACAGTAGCTATGACAAGGTTAGGATGAAGCTGAGAGTAGAGCTTTATTTGAGAAGAGAGCAGCAGCAGAAGGGAAGTCATACATGACTTTAATCACAGATGAGAATGAGAGACCACTTGCCTGCAGGTTTACTATTAGAAAGGATTAATTTTATATATGTGGCTTTGGAGCAAAATATGGAAGCTTTATTTTTTCTGTCAAATGTACGGGTCAAAATGAGATGTTTATATTTAGTCTAATTCCTCCTGTGTTCTTTATTGTAGTCCAGTACTGTATTTCTTGAAAAAAATTTTTTTTTAAATTTTTATTTTTTTTAATTCTACTTTTCACTTTTCCAGGATATTTGTGAAGCACTTTGACATAGCTATAGATTTTAAAGTTAATGGGAATAATGTCTCCTCAGTGTTTCCTAGACTGATTTAAAAGGACAGTTTTTTAAAATGCAGTAAGGAAGAGATGTTTTTCTGAATGTTTACACATTTATAAAAAACCCTCTTCTTAGTGGCTTACAAAGTTTATGTAAAATATAATGAGAAATCAGCCTAATTGCATATTTGAACTCCATATTTTTCAGTTTTAAAACTGAATTCTGGAATTCCTTGTTTGAAAACTGCATTGAGTTCCTAATTCAAGGTATGCAAAAGAGAATACTTTTAATCTCAGAAATCTCTAAGATCCATGAGAAGTACTTGCATGGTGAAATAACCACAGATTGGCTGTGAAAGAACTTGCAAAAAGGATTTTCCTAACTGTGTTTGGGATTTCAGTACATTTTCCTAATACTTATCATTGGCAGGAGCCTGCATTCTAGGATTTGAAATTTGAGGAGGGAACATTGTCTAAAACTCTTTTTTTGTTTCCTCTCATAGACCTAGTTCCTTACCTACTCTGAGAGGACTTAGGTTCAGTTACAGATATTTATTGTATTTGCTGTCTAATGATGCTCCCTGGTTAAAAAAGTTTTGCAAAGGAGATGTTCAAAAAAGTGTTTCTCGTTTAAATTCCTCATCATGCCTTGAAAATTCCAATGGTTTTAGTTTTCTATTACATAACACTTTATTTATATGTATATTGGATTAGATTTTTCTCCTAATAATTCTGTTGTACATTGGAAATTAATGGAGATGCATTAAGTTTTTAATGTTTTACTGGTTTATCCAAGCACAAGATTTGGCCTAACTGGTAGACAGCTAGAGAAATAACACAAAGGGGACAATGTTTAGGTTTTGATAGATAAAAGCTGAGGTACTTGCCAGTGATAAAATTAATAAAATTCTGGGCAATATACTACATAGTATCATATAATCATCAGGATTTCTGGAATTACGTTTAATCTTTCATCAACAAAGCTTAACTTGGTCACGTGGGCATTTCACAAGGATAAAAAAACATCATATCCCCTCAAATTAGCCCTTGTGAAGTATTGACAGGTTTTTAAATTCCTGGTCTGACTGTGATTGTTGTGTTCATGTAACCACTGCAAAGGCCACTGAATTACTCATGTCAGTAAATGCTGAGATTAACTGTGTGTGATGGTTCTTGTCCTGCATGCATTTTGCATCACTAACCCACCCAAAAAGAAGCTCTCTTACTAAGTTCTTAAAGATTATCCATGCTTATTTGTATATGAATCAGAGGTAATTATCATACTTCTATTTTGAAGAAAATAGTCTCCCTTCAACCCCCAAGGCAATCCATATTTGTGAGCCAAAATGGTAAAGGCATCCAAGGCCTAACTGCATATATCAGGAAAACTATCCGTATGGAAATGTGTGGTATAACCTGGCTTACACACCACTCATGCTCACGGAAAAAGGTGTGAATGCAAAAGGTGAAGAATAAGAATTTATGAGGAGTGTTAGTGATGTCTTCGTCAGCGTTTCACAAGTTACTGCCAAAGAAGTTTTTTTTTTTTTTGAAAACATTGATATAAAAGTTCATTGGGGGAGGAACCTGCTTTGGACTTTTCATTGAAGACAGCACTTGTTACCAGTTTCTCCGGTGCAGTTCAGCTGTGAGCAGGGTGACCGTGCCGGGGGGTCCCGGCGGCGCAGGGGGAGGAGGCGCGGCGGCCGCGGTGCTGCAGCTCTGCCGGGGCACCCGAGGCTGCTCCGCGGTGCGGCGGCGGCCGGGCGCTGGGGGCCGCGGGAGCGCCGCCTTGCCGCGGAGACCGGAGCTGCCCCGGCCGGGGGCTGTGCCGCTCTCCCGGGGGGGAGCGGAGGGGCCGCGCCGCGGGACGGGGGCGGGGAGCGTCACTGCACCACAGCCCGTCCCTCCTCCCGGGCGGGCGGAGAGGCGGCACCGCGCACCGCGGCGGGGCTGCTCCGCTCCGCGCCTCTCCGCGCCCTGCCCCGCCCTGCTCTCCTGCCCCGCCGGTGAGCAGCGAGCCCGCGGCCGCGGCTCCGCCCTGCCCTTCTGGCGCCCGTGCCCTCGCTGCGGACGGGGGTGGCCGGCGACGAGGGCAAACTTGGCTGGGAGCTCCCGCCCGCCGAGGCAGCAACGGGCTCAGGGGGCTGCGGCCGCCGGCCCCGCCGCCTGCCCGCCCGGCGGAGCGCACAAAGTTTGCCGGCAGGAGGCCGGGCCGGGCTGTGCCGGGCTGGTGGGCGCGGGGCCGGCGGCGCTGCCGCAGTGTGCGCGCCGAGCCGGGCGCCGCTCCTGCCGCCCTCGCTGCGATGTGAGCCGCGGGGACCGCGTCCGCTGCCGAACGCTGTACTTGTTACATGCGCCCGGTAACCTCCAAAATGGATTTTGGTCATAGCACTCTTTTTGGATACATAGAAGACCTGCAGGAACTAACTATTATAGAGCGGCCAGTACGCAGGAGCCTGAAGGTATATACCTCGAAAAAGAACGATGCTTTAAAATCCATTTTAAATTGTGTCTTTTAATTATGCATAAATAAGTGAATAGCCAGGGTTTTTTGTTTTGGTTTTGGTTTTTTTTTTTTTTTTTTTTTTTTTTTTTTTATAGCACCAGAATACGAAACGTTATTGTCATTCATTTTAGAGTAAATAACCTCGAATTCTATATAGCAGAGATTTAATGTTTTCAGTATAAGAATATTAAAATGGGAAAGAAATAAACTAACTTGGGTCTTTAGATTAAATTATATGCCACTTGTTTAATAGTGATAGTATCTGACTTGAAACTGTACTTCAATCCTTCTTTTTCTGGTGAAAGATTTATTTGGTTGAATTTGAAATATTGGGTAGGGTTTTCATGAATTCGAATTACTCATGAAGCTTTCCCTCTATGTGTGAGGAGAAAGGGGTTGTTTTAAGATTAAAACCGAGAAATAGTAAGGCATTGTGTACTCATATGTCTATTTCACACTTGACAGACGCCGGAAGAAATAGAAAGATTGACAGTTGATGAAGAACTCAGTGATATTGAAAGGGCTGTTTATCTACTCAGGTATTTCCTTAAATGTTGTTGTGAAACATTGTTGCCCATCATGTTTGCATACAGCTCTTTTAGTGTTGTGCTCTTAACTCCTTTGATTTTCTGTCTATTATGCTTGAACTATGTTAAGCATATAGGGAAGATAAAAATAGGCACTGTAATTTAAAAAAAAAAAAAAAAAATCACCCTATAATGGGGTATCTGTGTACCTGTATAAGAATTTCTGAGCTTTTGATATGTTCCTCACCAGCACAGAGTTGTACTTAATCATGTTTTCCCCTGCAGTTGATTTTGCAAGATTCCCTGAGTGTTAATGTTATTAACATTAATAATTCAGGGAGTTCATACTCATTCTAAGCAAATATTCACTGATGGGCAGTTAACACAGGCTGGTAACAGAGCTGTTCTAGCATCCTGTGTGTGTTTGGACTTTGAGAAGAGAAAACTTGAGATATTAGTTCTATAGTCCTTAGAAATTACTGTAGAAGATACTATGTTAATACTTCCCTGTCTTCTGGTTTTCTTCATTTTACTTCCTTCTTCTTGTTGAAAGTATTTATTTGCAGCTACTTGAATAACTTAAATTTGGTAGTTTAAAATATGGATCTTTCAACTACTGTGTAAGTTATCTTTGAGAGTACAAATGTTCTGGGAGATTTTGAGTTGAATATGCATTTTTAAACAATACCTAGTAATTGGAGAACCAGCTGCAGCTCCCTCTTAGTTTGCTTATTCTGCTATTTTAAGTGCTTTTCTATTCCATGCCTGTGCTCAGTATTTAGAATAGATATTCTTGGTGATAGGATGCTCTCTTTTCGAGGTGCATGACAGTATTTTGAAGTTATTATTTTTGTCCACTGATACTGCTTTTGATACTTACTTCTGTTTATGGTTTAAGTATTTTTATGCTGAAATTTATTAAATAGAGGATTTTAAAACTTGTTTGCTCTTAGTTGCTGTAATCAAAGCAAGTTGACTGTAGGGAAATTCAGAGGAAACAGTTTGCATGTGGTATATATCACTGAAAGTATCCATTCTGGGTTTTACCTCACAACAACCAGAGTAGGTGATTTTTTTTTTTTCTTTTCCACTGTGGTAGCAAATTTCTTTGCTCTTTTTTTCAGTTAAACATCACGTTTCCAGCATGCATGTTCTGACTAGATCATTGCCTTTTTAAATGGCAGAAGGTTCCACTTTATGTCTTTCATCTTATCAATTGCTTTTCAACCTGGCCTTGACCTTCTCCTGACTGATTTTCTCTACTTGAGCAGCTGTATTTGAGACATAACATTCTTTTTCTTTTAATGAAGCTTTCATTTTTTCCTCTGCATTGTTCTCATTGCTGAAATGTACCTTCAAGTCTGCTTGATAGGCTTTTTGTAAGGTAGTCTCAGTGTGCAGGTATGTTAATACTGTAACCCAGTGGAAGCTTTTGCTCTTGAATAGCATATCTGTGTCTTTCTACTGAGGGGAGTAAAAGCAGAGTGGAAAAACTTCCTGTAACCAAGAAGAACCTTTTATGTAATATACAAGAGTATGTAGTTTTAGCTTGTCAGGAATTTTTAAAATCTATTTTAATACAATATCCCTGCCTGTTGCTGTTTGATAGTAATGTCAGTCCAGTCTTTCCATGACTCATTTTCTCATATGGATGCATTATTCACTGTCCTTTAGGTTGTTCCTTATGTGAGACTCTCTTTGATTTTATCCAAAAAGACACTGCCTTTTCTGAAAATCTGTCTATAGAAATAGCTTTCCTGAGATTGAAACAAATTGTTAATTACACCTCTGTTGTATCCCATTTGGAAAGGATGGTGTTATCTCTATATACATTAAAAATATACAAGAACAATAAAAAAAAAAGCAAATCTCTCACCTTAAACATCTACAGAGAGCATCTAAATACTACCTTTGTCACAATGTCTTTTGTATTTTCGTTTATTTATTGCACCCTAATCTGCAAGTTGAAGATTTTAAATTTACTGAAGTATCTTCAGAGTTGCTTGTACAACTTGTTGCAATGGAGCTGATTAATACTGAGTGAAACCTTTGTATGCTACAGCAAAGCTAATGTTTACTACTGATTTTCTGGGTAAGTTCAGAAAGAGTCTTCACGTTTTAAAGGCTTTCAATCTGAACAAAAAACTCAAACACTTTCTTCTCTTTTCACATTCTTTCCTTCTAAAACCTGTCCCCAACTTCTCCCTATCCTTGAACCTGGATTTGCTTATATGCAGAGTTATTGCATGTCTGCTAGATACTTGTTTTCAGAAGATTTCTGCTCCTGAAGTCTTTTGCTATAATAGTCTGAAAATGGTACATTGAGATCCAAGTTGGAGAGAATAGATTTTCTTTTTCTCCCTAGTGACTGATTCTTGCTTACTGTATATATGAGAAGGTATTAATTTCTCAACTCTGAGTTTCATCAGTTATTTTTCTCTTTTTGCTTCTTGTGTTTTTTGCTTCTCATTTGCCAGTAGTACTGTAGAGTTTCTGGCAAGGTATTTTACTTACCAATGCTATGAAGTTAATTGTTTGCTCATCTGTGTGTATTTGTAACCATCTAATGATTATTTTGTATTTCCTCAGTGTCTTGTCTGTGTCTAGCTATGATGTATAGCCACAGATTTTGTAAATTTCTGTTGCTTGTGTTCTCTTTAGTATTTTGTAATTATATACCTACAGATGTTTTTTTAGCTTGTGGTACATTGATACATTGATCTTGTGTGAGATTTCAGTTACATAGGGACATGATTTCATTGTAACTGTTTTTGGTTGTTCCCTGTCACAATTTTTTTTCACATTTTAAAGTGATAATTGTAAATTTGATAATCCTGAAAAGTTAATCTCTCTCTCATTATTATATCTAGTGAATGTCTTTGCTTTCAGTCTCCCCTTTTCTGCTAATACTATTTTTCAGATAACTGTGTAATGAGGTAGATTGATAAGATCTAGCTAAAGCTGATAATTTCTAGTCACATTAATTTTCAGATAAATCAACTCTTTGATTTGCTACGTCATGTGGATATAGAAACAGTTCTGCAAGCAAAAGGAGAGGATGTAGTAGCTCTCTTGGTGGCTAGGGTTACTTTATTTTGACTTGAGCATAAGTGAACTTCTGCTTTAAATTACTGATGCCCAGAATACATGGTTTTAATTAGGTAACTATCTGCAATTAGACCAATCAAGTTCTAATTTAATAAGAATTTGGTAACAAAGTGGACTGTAATTTGTTTTAATCTCATATAACCTTGATTCTGGTAGGGGAGCTAGGCTTCCTTAGACCAGACTGTCAGGGATGTTTATGAACTCACATTGAAATCAAATGGGTTTAGGGACTTAGGGAGTGAGAGGCATCTGAGTGCCTCAGATCTGTTTTAGAGCTTCAGTTTGTGTGTTTGGTGATTTCTGAAACCTCTAACAGGAATCACTGAAGAGTTATATTCTGTCTGTGCTTTGCATGATGCTGGACCAACAGAAGAACAAGGACAGCCTAACAGCTGTGAGTCTCAACCAAGTCAGTGTCAAGATTGATGGCTTATCATAAAACCATCAGCAGATTAAGAGGAGCTGCCAGAACACACTGAAGCAACTGAATAGTTTGCATTCCACCTCAGGGCATTGTGACCTCTTCCAGGACAGTGGCAATAAGCAGCTCAGGGAAAATAATTTTTGTTCCTGCTGTGAGCTTTTGCCTGTCATCTTAGTTTCCATGTTTTCTGATGCTTGATTCATGTTATTACTGACATTAATTTGTCTCACTGTAGCTCACCCCTTTATGATGTACAGCCCAAAGTAGGTATTCTTTGCCTGGTGAGAATCTGGTTCTGGATACTTACTGCCATGTGCACTGCAGGTTGGTTTGTTTTCTGAGGACTTTTCTGATAGATTTCCCTAGAGCTTTTACATTGTTGTGTGCACTGTATTGTTTTGTATTCAGCTACTTTTATTTTATTTTATTTGTGCCTGCTTAGTACTAAAGCTTCCAGACCTTGACATTTATGTCATACTCAAAATAACAGGGTAATAAGGAATTATCAAGGTGGGAGATGGAATCATTCACCCTTTTGGGAGCAAAACCTTTGTTTTTAGAGAGATCTTATCTATCAGTGTAGAAAACAACACAATCCCTTTCTAAAATATGTAGCACAGTTTTGAAGGACACAATAGATACTCTGTCTAGACTGGAAAAAATTCAATGCCTCTAAGCTCAGGATGGTTTAAAAAGACCACAGCTACAACCAGAAAAGTTGTACTTTATTGTACAGGCTGTCCTTGATTAGCTAGAGCATTCTCAAATTCTGAACATCTTTTCATACATTATATGTTGTTGCTTGTGGGTGTCAAAACCACTACTATTTAAAAGTTCGTGGGGTTTTAAATTTTTTTTGTCTGGTTTTTAATGATGGTGTTGATTTTGGAAAATTTAATTTTTCTGTAGGTGCAGGCAAATCACTTTAAAATAAGTTGATTTTAAATGAAAGCTTTCATTTACATGTAACTTTAGGAGCTGATTTTCTGCATGGTATCATTTTTTTTGTGTGTTACATAATAATGAAAACTTGCTACTCTATTCCAATGATGCAGCTTATGGTCCTGATGCATACATGGTATACTGAACTATCCAGCTGTAATGCTCAGCATATTGGAAAACAGTTCTTCTGTCTCTCCTGCCAAGCTGTAAATATCAACCTAAAAAATATTTACTCATTTTCCCCATCTTTTATTTTTCAAATTGCAACTTATTATAAAAGTTTCCTTCTGATTCACTTAGTTGGACAGATTAATTATTTGTTTGACCTTTAATGTGTTCTGCAAATAAAGTAATGAGTATAAAATTGATTCTTTCATCTTACAGTAAAAGGTGGACCTGTTGACTCCTACTAACGTGTTTCTAAGTCAGATACTTCTATTTAAATTTAGATCTGTGCAAATACTTCTGTTAATCTTATTTGCTGAGTTGAAATCGAAACTGAGGAACCAGCTGTGAATATACAGAGCAGAGTTGATATAATGCATAGAGAAGCATTAAAAACAAAAAAAAAAAAAAAACAAAAAAAAAAAAGAAGGAGAGAGAAGAATCTACATTTCAGTTTTCTTTCTCACGCTACTGTGCAGGAAGATGGCAGTGCAAGTCCTCTCCCTATTCCAGTGTTTGTGCTATGTTTGCCCTTTTGCCTGCATAGCACACTGGGGACTTTACCTGAGGCAAACCCTGAAAATGCTGGTTAATTTTAAAACTGACTGATTGTGTGGTCCTGGGCTCTGTATACTTTAAAAAGACCTATGCCAGCACAAAGGAATTGAATAGCACATGGGAACAATGCTTGGGGGAGTGAAATGTCTGAGACTTTGGCTGGTTTATGGTATTTATGAAGTTATTATGGTTTCCTGCTGTCTGGTTTCACAGTCCAGTTAAGCTGAAAGAAGGTTTCCTGATATCAGAGAGGAGCACTCCTCTCCTTTTATTATGTGACTGCATGGTACTGATAAGTTTTGTGTGCTAGTGCTGATGCTGTTGCAGCCATGCAATCTCAGTCAGATTAGGGAATTCATGCTAATTCTAACAAAATTTTCAGATGCCTGCTTCTAACAAAGTGTGGAACAAAATGCAACTGCTTGTGCTGCTATAAATGGGAGCATAAACAAGAATTCACAGCTGGTAGATGACTCTCCTGTCAATAGCAAACCAGATTTAGTTCTTGTTACTCTAGTTTTGAATGTATACTTTGAATCTGTGAAGTACTGACTGAAATGACCAGAGAATAGAAAGCATCAGCTGTTGTTTGTATAAGGAGGCCTTTGACATAAATAGGCTTAAAGAATCATTAAAGTTGGAAAAGACCTCTAAGGTCATTGAGTCCAACCTTTGAATAAACACCAGCATGTCAAATAAACTATAGCACTAAGTGCCATGCCCAGTCATTTTTTGAACACTTCCAGGGATGGAGAATCCACCGCTACTCTGGGCAGCCTTAACTATCCCTTCAGTGAAGAAATTCTTCCTCATCTTCAACCTGAACCTCCCCTGACACAGCTTGAGGCCATTTCCTCTCATCCTGTCACTTGTTGCCCAAGAGCAGAGGCTGATCCCCACCTGGCTGCAAACCCCTTTCAGGTGGCTGTGGAGAGAAATAAGGTCACCCCTGAGCCTCCTCTTCTCCAGGCTGAACACCCCCACCTCCCTCAGCTGCTCCTCACAAGACTTGTGCTTCAGACCCTTCCCCAATTCTGTTGCCCTCAGTGCTCCAGCACCTCAATGTCTTTTTTGTCATGAGGGGCCCAGAACTGAGCACAGCATTTGAGCTGCGACCTCACCAGTGCTGAGTACAGGGGGACAATCCCTGCCCTGGTGGCCACACTATTGCTGACACAGCCAGGATGCCATTGGGCTTCTTGGCCACCTGGGCACAGCTGGCTCATGTTCAGCTGCTGTCAAATGGCACCCCCAGGTCCTTTTCCAGGCAGCTTTCCAGGCACTCTGCCCCAGCCTGTTGTGCTGTGTGGAGTTGTTGTGAGTGACTCCAGTGCAGAACCTGACACTTGGACTTGGTGAACCTCATACCACTGGCCTCAGCCCATGGATCCAGCCTGTCCAGATCTCCCTGTAGAACCTTCCTACCCTCCAGCACAGTGACATTCCCACTGAACTTGGTGTCACCTGCAAACTGACCAAAGGTGCATTTGATCCCCTCATCCAGATTATTGATAGAGATATCACACAGGGCTGTCTCCAGTACTCTCAGGGACATCACTCATCACAAGTGTCCATTGAGACCCTGAGCCAATGACCACTATCCTCTAAATGTGAACATCCAACCCATTCCTTATTTACTGAACATGTTTCTCTTGCAAATTCCTTCTGCTGTTTTGAGGACTGCTTTGTTGTGGGCATAGGAAGCCTTTCACATATGTGATGCATCAGTGACCCTGCACTCTGACCCCTTATGTTGCTAGCACAAAGAAAGAGCAGTTACTGATACAGCTACTCTTTCCTTAAAAGCAGTTTAGTAGTATGTACCTGTCCCCAAAAAATCTGAGTACTCTGAAACACTTTGGAAGAGTGGCTCTTAGTGCTGATATGCTGATACACCTTGTATTATTCAGGGCTGTCTAAAAGCTTTTCTGAATCCCCACAAAGCAAGGGGGATAGAACTCCATTATCGGTTCATATTGCTAACTGTAAACTTTATGTGAAGGGAAATTGTTTTACTGAGGTGAAATTCTGATTATAATTTTAGGACTTCAGGAGCCAGGACTGCAATCTTGGGCCTGCATCTGTGCCTTAGCAGATATGCTATGACAGAAGAATTTGGAATGAGACAAGAAATAGCTTTGTTCAGATTTAAAATTAATCCTGCTCTCTGGGGTAAACTTGTGTAATAGTTCATTTAGCTATTTTTAGAGTTACCTTTAGTAATATTAATGTTTTTGTCCTTGTTCCACCAGCTGGTACTCTGAATGCCAGAACTGAGTTACCCTCGTTTTTTTTTTTTGTCAAGCCTTGGAGCCCAAAACTTTATGTCACAGGAAGCAAAACCAGGATTATTTCATCACTCAGACAACACTTTTTTCACTGTGGAAACAGAATGGGAATGTAGACAGTCCTTGAGACTAAGCAACTCAAAGAGGTCTACATTATTCATTGAGAAGTTCTCCAATGTTGGCAGGAGCATCTTATTTAATCTTTTTTAGGGGCAGTTTTTTGTATAAAAGAAGTTACTTTTAGTTCTTGAGGACAAACAGAAAAGAAAATTGAAGTGATTTCTATAGTAAGGGCTTCTATTGACATAGTCTAGCAAAACCCATATTACAGCTGAAGAACCAACTGTATTAATTATACACAATTATAGGACTCTGTACCTGAATAAGGTCACTACAGATTCAAAAACTGAGGCCAGAAGTAGCATCTCTAGCCAAAGACAGTTATGTCCTCGGGCAAAGATTTTTTAAAAAAGACAAATAATACAAAAGCACATTGATGGGAATTGTTCATAACCAAGTTGTTCTTGAAATTCACCCTTTGAGAATTAATATGTCATTGACATTCTTATATCTTGATTCTCCTCCCCTTTCCCCCAAAGTATCTTTACCTTCCTAAATCGAGTTGTGGGTGTGTCTTTGAGTCTGAACAGTAACAGTATTCTTTACAGCCTTTGGAAACCAAGGCTCTACTAACTCCTAGGCCTAAGGTCTGTGAAAACCAGTTTTACATGACCATTACTTTCACTGCAGTTTGAAGTTGTTCCTCTCTCCATGAATTGCCTGGCTGTCTCATGGACACTCTTTGACAAGATGGAATCTTT
This sequence comes from Erithacus rubecula, assembly GCF_903797595.1. Classification (NCBI taxonomy): domain Eukaryota; kingdom Metazoa; phylum Chordata; class Aves; order Passeriformes; family Muscicapidae; genus Erithacus; species Erithacus rubecula. The sequence goes on from NC_136688.1 coordinate 46,055,424, forward strand.
GCCTTTGAATGCTAATTCCCTATGGCCTCTCCACCCTTGTAAATTAAGAGTGATAATTAAACAGAATGAAGAAAGAGACAAAAAACCACCTCTAGATCTCCTGCATACATCTGTCTGAGGCTTTTTTGCTGCTGTCTGATATTTCTACACAAGCAGAAGGTACCAGATATTTCACATCCACATAATTATTTGAATGGACTTTTGATGATGCAGTTATTCTTATGTAAATTATTCTATTTAACTTCTTTTACATTCAGAAAAATGTTTCTTCATGTTCTCTTTGGAAAACATTAGTCTATGAGGGGTTAATGTTAAGAAATAAAAATATCTCGGGCTCTTGGTCGCAGTTGTTCCAGCAGCAGTTCTGTTTATTCCATGTTCATGACTGTGGATTCTGAGAATGTGTGCAACTCTCATGTACAGAGTAGCTGAGTCATTTCTTGTCAGTCATATCAATTCAGAGCAGGACAAGGGTAATTTTTACTGCACTCATTAACTGAAACCTCTTGCCCATCTATCCCTTAATATATACCTTTCCTAACAGACCACACATAGACAGTACTTCTTAGTCATTGCATAATTCCAAAATTGCAGTTGCTTTGTTTACAGAAACACGTTGCAGTGTGAGTTTAGCTTCAGTGTTTCCATGTAATGCCTGCTTTCATGTTCTTCTTGCTGTTCTTGAATTTACTATAAGAAAGTCAGATTTAGGCAGTGTGTAAGCAGGTATAGGTGAACTGGCATGAATGGAATTGCATTATTTTAGGTGTGTGTGAGTCCAAGATGAGTATAGTAACAGAGCTTTGTTGTAGGACTTAAGGTTTTTTGTTGGTTTTTTTTTTTGACTGACAATGTTTGTAAGATTATATAAATGAAGGTGACCCACATTGGTAAGTTAATATAATATATAGTGGTGAAGAAAGGCTACTGTCTCAAAGAGCATAGTCTTACATTTTTTCTAACAGGGAAAAAAGTAATTTATGCATTCTTCTTATCTTTACCCATTTTTCAAGGATCATCCAGTTTAAGAGAATGCTTCTAACTTTGGAAATAGACCAATAAAGCATTTTTTCCTAGGGCATTTTTCTCATAAGTTTTTAGAGTTAAATATCCTATTTGATTGTGGGGAACCAAAAAAAAAAAAAATCTTTTTTCTTTCCCCACTCTATCTTAAATCAGAATGATATAATTAGTTTTTATGTTTTTTAAATGGCAAAGCAGTGTAACTTTAAATAAAATAAGTTTCTATATAAGTTTTTATGTGATTGCCCAAAAGAAAAGGTATAAACAGAAAAATCTTGGAGAACCTGTGGTGCTTTTTGTTTATTGAAGTAGCTTTGGGTGGAAATTGTCTATTATGCTTCTTGTAAAAATTCCACATTTTTTGAAATAAAACCAGTAAATTAATTTGGCTAAGTAACAGGTAGCTTCTCCCTCTCCCCATCCCTGCTGCCTCCCCATGGCTATTGTTGAACAAAGAACAACATTAAGCCCTGGAGCCACCAGTTTATACTATGATTAAAGGTTGCTCAAAGCTGTTTAATTCCAAAGCATTTCTCTTTACCTGGAGTAAACCAGGAAAGTTGGATTCAAGGTGGATCAAAGCATTTGATAACACAATTGATATTAACAGAGTTGCACAGCAGAAGTGATGTAGCACTCAATAATACCATTGCATTTTTCTTGCAGTAGTTTATTTCTACAAAAAAGGATGATTTGCTGTTTGTCTGTGCTGCAGGAGAAGTGCAGCTGACCAGCTTGTGGTCAGATTTTCTGAAGCAGTATATACTGGTTTTTTTCCCCTCCTCCTTAGTGAAATTGCTTGGTAACTTCTGTTACCAAGAGTATATTGAGAAGCCTCAACTAGGGACAGAAAGAAAATGCTTTAAACATGCTAATTGTATTTTGTTTTGAGTAGGGGTTGATTGTATTATTTCTGTCAGAATAAACATGTAAAAGAGAAATGTGAAAGGCATCTGCTTTAATACACTTTTTTATATTATAGTGTTGCTTACATTGTTGGGCAGGCTTGGAGATAAAAATCCTGTCTTTAAAGGGAGAAGCAGAAAAGATGCCATTTTCACTGCTGAAATTGTAACTGAGCTTTTTGAGGGGGAGGATTTATGTCCATATTAAATAGCAAAACATGAGTCATTGCCTGATTGCTGCTTGCACCGAAATTCTGCTGGTATAAACAGCTAATCACTTTTATGTAATTTCATTTAAAATCTCAGGATTAGGACATCTATTTCTCTTCCATTTTGAGAACTAGAAATGAGTTAGAGTATAGTTAGTTAGATTCAGTGCAAGATTTAATTTTATTTTTGTTTTTCCCCACACCTGTAAAACCTATGAGCTGAAAAAGATTCCAACTAGAGTTTAGTACTTGATATGCCATTTGAGATGTTCATGACTCACTTAACCTGCATTTTGGTAAAGGATGTGTTTTTCCTTAAACATTTTTCCTTTGCCTTTCTTACTTTCATTTTCTTTGCTGTCACTGCTGTGACTGAGAGTTTGCCTTAAGCTCATTATTTCTTGGGGGCTGCACATTGAATACCAACTGGAATGGTTTGTGGGACATCTGTAAAGACTGTGTTGGCCCAGTGGAAGTTGTATAGAACTTTGGAGTTCTTTATGCACTAGAATAACAGTGATAATTTAAGCACTTTGTGCTGTGTTTATGGTAAATTCTGCCAGTCCAATCCATTTGCATGGATGCCTTTTCAGATAACTAATAGAAGTATTGTTCATGAAAATAATATATTGTGTTAATATTACACCATGAGCTTAGACTAAAAATTTATTGTCCCAAACCTTTCAGTGATCAGTTAATAGAGTTCTTTTTCAGTAACAAGCCATAGGGAGGAGGGCAAGGGAATGGCATGCAAATAGCTATGGTATCAGTGGTTGCTTTTTAATATATTTTTTCTCGTTCTGTGTTACTTTTTATTCCATAGAATGATATTGATATCAACGTAGTAAATAGATAAGCCAGAAATTCTGGTGGTTAACACTGAATATATGTGAAGGATCTATGCTGCTGAGCATATTTGACATGCATTCAAAGGAAAGAGATATTCATTTCTTCAGAGATGATTCTGGACTAATGTAGTAAATGTGGGTGAAATTACTGGTAAATGCTTTTGTTTATTCTTTCCTTTGCAGAATGTCAAATTCTTTCTCAGATAACTGTACCACTAGATATAAGTTAATATGACTATGTGAGGAAAAAATAGTGTAACAAAAGGCTATTTAAGATTAGTGTAGTGATTTTGAAGATAGAGAATGTTACTAGGACTACAGTTACCTAAATGTAATTGAGTAGTGTTGTAGATAAACCCCAGACAGCTGCCAAGCCCCACGCATCCACTCCGAATCAGAAGGGTAAAGCTGGAAAACCTGTGGGCTGAGATAAAAACAATTTAATAGGAAAAGCAAAAGCCACATACACACATTCAGTGCTTCCCACAGGCAGACAGGTGTCCAGCCATCTCCAGGTGAGCATGGCCCCATTGTGTGTAGTGGTGCCTTGGGAAGTGAAGCATTGTCATTCTAAATGTTCCCCCATCCTCCTTCTTCCCCATATATATACTGAGCATGATTCCATATGGTCTGTAATATCCCTTTGGTCAGTTTGGGTCACCTGTCCTGGCTGTGTCTCCCTCCAATCTCCTATGCACCTCCAGTCTCCTCCCTAGCATGGAGCAGAAAAAGCTTTGGCTCTGTGTAAGCCCTGCTCAGCAATAACAAAAAATTCTCTTTATTATTAACCCTCTCTTCAGCACAAATCCAAAACACAGCCCTATGCCAGGCCCTGGAGAGAAAATTAACTCTACCCCAGTCCAAACCAGCACAGGTGGGTTCTGATGGAGTGCTGATAATGGTTTTATGAAGAATGCAGATATGCATTAATTATCTGTGTATGTAATGCTCATTTTTGTCTACTGTTTGAAATTCTTCTGTCAGGGAGCTGGAAATTTGAAAGATTTGTGTCACCACTTCAGTTTATTTACTATGTTAATTGTATTCCTTGTTTTGATCGTCCACTCCAACATGGAACAAATCTTATGTTTGTATGAGAGACATGACTCTACCTCTTCTATTTAATTAAGGAGCTGAATTTTATCCTACTTCCCAAAGTTCACATAAAACAAGTAAGACACTTTTCTGTTTGACAGAACATGAATCAGGAACAGCTTGAAATTGAAGCAGTTTTTAGTTATTTGTGTATTTACCTTGGAAAGCTGCCTTTGGTCTATGGTTACTTTTGATATATGAGAAAGCAGCACTAGAATCAGCTGTTTGACGTTGTGTTGCTGATGATGGAACTGCATCAGTCTGAAGCAGCTGTCCAATATACCTGAAAATATGAGTATTACTGCTATGTGTACTCCTTGAATAATGAATAGAATGTGAATCAGCAAAGCTTTTCCCTTCTAGCTTTCTAAAACCTGTCTCTTATAAGGAGTAAGTTCACTGTTTTGTGTTCATTTTCTAATTATTTTTTTCTTTTGAGTCATCAGGCCCTTTGAGTACAACAGCAGTAATTTCATAGAAATTTAACAAGAGCTGTTGAAAGTCATTCTGGGTCCACAGTTAGATTTCCTTGGCTGAGAATAAAGCTGCTTCTGCAGCTAAAACTTCAAATTGTTTCTAGGATTTCAGATATATTTTTCAGTGCTCACAATTTTGCTCCTATATTTTTCAATTTAGAGCATAAACTTAGCTTGTATTATTAGATATGACGCCTATCTACTTACAATATCTAGATATCCATATAAAATATGTCTAAGATATCTAGTTATGGTTTTCTGGCATATGGGGAAAATGCTGTGATCAAAAGCTTCAAACCCTGTCATGATCCTTTTTTTAAATTTTCTTGTGGCTTTTCATTCAGTCACTGTACTAATACCCTGTACTTTCATTCTGTACTCAGCATTATTTATAGTGTCTCTATGGGTCTTTTCCATTTGCATTTTCTTTTGATCCAATCTCTGTGATTTTGAAAAGGGCTGGTTAACTCATTTACAAAGTATATTTTGTTTAGCATTTGTCTGTGTTTTACTATTAGTAAGATTTTGTTACAGGGATTATAAGCCTATTCTTAAAGGTTTGAATTTTTTGAAAGATTAGTAAGAAGTTCTACTTGTACTTTAATTCTTAAAAGTCTAGGGTTATTCAGGCTTTTACTGTGATCTTCAACTTGTGCATATGCAGAAAGGTTTTTTTTATGAAGCCAAGCAGTTATAGGCAGAAAGAGCAGTTAACAGTTGGTTTCCTAACCTTTTATGTGCTTTTCTTAATAGCATGCAGAGGAATTTAAAGTGGATTTAGCATAGCATAATTAGTTTTTAAATGATTGAAGAGATTCAGAGCAAGGGTTGTGGTAAAGTGACAGCTCCTGTTAGAGCTGTCAATAAATCTTGAAAAAATAAACAATTTTTTAGACCTATGAGTCAGTTTAGAAAGGAGAGGTTGAAATGTACAGCTACAGCTTTCTTCTTTTTAGAAATTCTCATCAGCTTCTATGACTATTAGATTAGAGTTGCTATGAAAAACAAAAGTAGGAAATTTATACAAGATGGAATATGCTATAGTCAGAAAGGCTGAGAAGGCATGATAGAAATACACACAGTAATAAAGTGGGAGCTTTGGGATCTGTTGTTTATAATGCTCCACACAGGTAAGACCCACAAGCTGAAGAAGACTCTGAGTAGATTTTGTACTTACTAGGTCATTCAAATTTTCCTCTTTGTGTGCATGAAGTACACTGATAGAAGAAAAAGAAAGATAGGAAAATGAAAAGATACCCTGTGTCTAAATTCAACTATAAGAGAAATTTAGGTCAACAGAAGTAATTTACCCTTCTAGAATTTAGTTAGCATCTGTGATTTTTTTTTTTTCACTTTCAGTGTAGAAAAATTACAGGCCTTGTACTTTTTCAGAAGATTTCTTATAGCACATAATGCATGCTGTGAACATGACAAATCTTGTTGAATGTGAAAATTATAAATTCTGGGTCAGTGAATGAAGACTGGCAGAATGAAAGATAATACCAGCTCCTAGCTTATTTTTGCTGTATCACCTAGGAATGGGAAATGGCATTATCTCGATCCTTGACTGGCTTTATTTTCCCCATTCAGACTCAAAATAAAAAATACCAAAATGAATTCTACCCAGAAGCCATGCAAAATGCAGTATGTGTTATAAGCCCTCTAAGGAAGAAGAAACATTTATCTTCTGGGAGATTGTAATGTTGATATTGAGGTAATAGGAGAGGAAAAACATGTTCCTTTGAGGCACTTCTTACATTCTTGAATTTTTTCTTAAAATTCAAGTGAGAAAACCTCAATGTTTACTCATAAAAATTGATGTATAAACTCATAGGAACTGATGATATTAGGAAGAAAGAAATTGTTATGTCATTATAATGTATTTGTTTTGGTTCAGAAACAGAAAGGGGAATCTGTATGAGTTAGACATTCTCCTTTCTCTCTTTGACAGATATTCAGCAAGGAAACAGAAATAAGAGACTTCATTTGACCAAACCTATCCTAGTAAACAAGGTTGCTATGAATACAGAACTACTATGCAGTTAAATCTTGGATTTTGGTTCTTTAATTACAGTAGAAGTTTCACATATAAAAGTACAAGTCCAGTTATGTACTAAAATCAGATTAGTTTCTTCTTATTTAATATATAGACCATGTAGATTTTATTCAGATGTGCTCTAAAATGATCATGGGCATATATATCTTAAGTAGAACATCAAAATGAGAAAGTGATTTTGAAAATTAGATTTTAGTAGGAAAAGACTGCAATGTCAATTGCAAGGAGATATTCAGCCTATGATATTATTAGGACTTCTGATGCCTTGAAATTTGATATTATTATGAAGTTAAATTTTCACATTAATTTTATTCTGTCTTATTTTCAGTAAAGTTATAGAAACCTAAAAATAGAGTTTCTTCTCTTAAAGAAAAATCTTTAAGTCTCTTCTCCTAATTTACTCTGGATTTACTACAGATTTACTCCCTTATAATATATAGATTCAAAACTCTGTTAATAATGATATTGTTCACAATTCTCTGTTCAACTGAAGATCTTAAAGGAATTTACTTCAGCAAAATGGCAGATCTTTCCATGGGACTGAGTCTGTTTATAATATACTTGCTACAAGAAATGTCAAATAGGTGTTCAGACACTCCTGGTACGTAATTTATGTTTAAAGAAGTATAATTGAAATGTAAGCCTACCTCACATGAAATAAAAGGAAAGTTACTGCTTTACACTGGTGTAAAGGAAGGATTGTAGTTTACAGAAAATACTAGATTGTATTTTATCAAAGGAATATTCACTTCACAATCAAATGAAAACTAGTCATGAAATGACACATCAGTATTTGTGATTTCAAGGCATAGTCGTAATTTCCATATTTTTCCCCCTTTTTAATAATAACCTAAAATTATTCAAAGAAAAATTTTAAATGCAAAAAATCCCTCAAAACTCCCAAAATTCTATTAAAAATGTTAATTTTTATTAGCAAAAGCCTTGCCTAGAGAGCAGTATAATAGTTTTAAGTCTATGTTTACCCATCTGCATAGGAAAGATTTCTGTGTAAAGTCTTCACAATAAACTAAAGGTGAGTCTTAAAGGAAGTTTTATGAGCTGCACACTTTCATGATATTGGCAGAAATATTCATCTGGATTTCTAGTTTGCCTTGGCAACAGAAGATTTTACAGGAAAACAGAAATCCTGGAGGGAGAATTGAAATTTAATAATTCTGAAAAGTCTAAATCCTGTCAGATACTGAGCTTTTATACAAATAGGAAATGAAGTCTAGGATTTATGAATCCCAGTCACAGAATAGTTTAGGTGGTTTGGGACCTCTGGAAGTCATTTGATCCAATGCCCTGCTTAAAGCATAGCCAACTTCCAAGTCTGATGCCATTTGATGTCAGAGCACATTGCTCAAGACATTGTCCAGATGAGTTATGAATGTGTCCAAAGATTCTCACAACCATGGAAACCCTTTATGTTTGTGAATTTTATTTTCCTAATACCCAGTTAGTTACTGAATACTTTAATAATTTTTTTAAAATGTGCTATTTTAGTACCTCACTCATTGAACTTGCTAAATTTTTACATTTGTCTTCAACAGTTCAGATTTGAATCAACATAGAACATTATAGAATCTTGCACTGAAAATAATGTCACGTAAATGATGTTGAGTTAACACTGTAATTCCCTGTAGCCATTCGTGAGAACTTCTGTTTACAAAAAGCACAGACTTGAGTGGTTGATTCAACAGTGGCTATTTAAAAATAATTTTTGCTTAACTGCTGCAGTTAGCCATGGTGTGACTAAAAAGAAAGCCTCTGTACAAATAGAGCTTGCTTCAGTTAGAGTTTGGGTAAACATAGTCCCTCAATCTTCTTTGTAATACTGTATTCTGTTCCTGCTGTTGTGTTTTGTAGGCTTGTGTGAATGAAAGAGAGAGAAATGTAAATCTATCTTAGCTTTTTCAAAATCCTTTGTGGCAGTATTGTCTTGCAGTACATTCAGTGACTAATCTTCATTCTTCATGCTGCAGATGGAGTTGTAGTCCTTCCATCCATTTCCAGATAGAAATGTTTCTAATTGAGTACCCAGGGACTTTTAAAATTTTCTTTGTTCTTATCTTGTAGAATCTGTTTTAAAAAATGCTTTAAAAATTAATGTAAGAAATCCTATTGTCTTCCTTGAGCTTCCTTTAAACTTCAGAAAGTTTGCAAAATTGGCAACACATACCCTGAACATAATCATAGTAGAGTTGTGGGAAGGGACCTTTGGAGATCATCTGGTCCACCTCCCTCCTCAAAGTAGTGTCAATGTATTCAGGGTCTTGTCCTGAGCTCAGGATTTTGAATCCTGTGGATGGAGACTGCACCACCTATGTGGGCAATTCATTCCAATATTTGAATACTCTGACACAGAAGAATTTGTAGTTTTTTTAAAGGTTTAAGTGGAATTTCCTGTGTATTGAATTTGCTCCTATTGTTTTGCATCCTATCACTGGGCACTACTGGGAAGAATCTGCCTCTGTCTTCTTTCCTGTCTCACATCAGAGTTTATACATGTCAAGTAAAACCCCCAAGCTTTCTCCTCTCAAGATTAAAAGTCCCTGTTGTCTAAGCTTCTGCACAAATACTGCAATGAACTCGCTGCCCGTCTGTGAGATTCTTGTGTTGAATAAAGAAGAATAATCATGTTCCTTGAGCTGCTGGTGGTGCTGGAGTGCAGCCCAGGATGCCATCAGCTACCTTTCCTGCTGGAATGCATTGTTGGCTCTGGGTCAGTTTTGTGTGCACTGGGACCTCCAGGTCCTTTCCTGCCAAGCTATTTCCCAGTTGACTGGCCCCCAGCCTCTATTGGTGCATGGGAATGTTCTGCCACAGCTACAGAACCAGCATTTCCTGTTGCTGGTCTTCATAAGGTCCCTGTTGGTTTGTTTCCCCAGCTTGTTGAGTCACCAGTGTCTTCTGGTGTGTCAACACCTCATCCTGGTTTTGTGCCATCTGCATGCTGAGGGTTCACTCTATCCCATCACCCACCCCATTAGTGAAAACTTTATTGCCCTCAGTAAGGTAAACCATGAGGTCAGTCACCTGTGACTGGCTTCCTTGTCACTAATCACAACCCTTTAGGCTCAATAGTTCACTCAATTTTCAGTCCACATCACTTTCCATTTGTCCAGCTTGTACTTCATCAGTTTATCTACGGGGATATGATGGGAGACAATGTCAACAGCCTTGCTAAAATAAGTCAAACAACTTCCACCATCTCTGCCAGTCATCATGTTGTCAAGTTGGCTTGTCAGGATTGATTTCCCCTTCACAAATCCAGGCTGACTACTCACAGGCACATTTTTGTCCTTCATATGTTTGTACATGGTTTCTAGGAGGATTTGCTTCAGTCTCAAGACATCACAAATATTATGTAAACTTCATTTAATGATGGTAAAAGAAACAAGTAAAAGCAAATGCAGGGGTTAGAGGGAGAAGGCTTAGTGCTGTGCTTGTGCTTGAGAAGTGTTTGAAAAGTGCTTTGCAGTGGGTCTTGCAGTTAGACCAGGTCTGGTACCTCTGGCCAGCAGCAAGCAGCTGCTGTCACAGAGGAAGGAGGTATTAGGACAGGAGTGTTGGGGCCTGAGAGCCTCCCTCCCTGCATGAGGATTCCCAGCATTGCTGTCACTGGGATCTCCTGTAGGATGAACTCAGAAGATGAGTCCTGAAGTTTGATATTTAAATGGTATGTGGATTTTGTTAGCACAAAAGAGGCTGAGCTAAATTACTTCTAAGTATAGGGCTCTGTTGTGTTCTTCTATAGTTAGCTCTGTTAATAAAGGAATAGTGCCTTCATAACACTGAGCTTACTGTGACTCTGAAGAAAAGATTTAGCATGTATTTTAATTTGTTTATTAGTACAAAAATGTGTACATCTCAGCGTTTAGCAATAATTCACTATAATTCTGAAGTCTTCAATATTTAAAGAAAATATATGGTGCAACTCATTTAGTAGAAATAGAATAAAAATCTGCAGTTGGAAAATTACAGATTGTGTAGGTGTTGAAATGCCTCCTGCTTCACATTCTTAGATGGCAATAAGCCAGATACTAAGAATTTCTGATTTGAAGGGAAATGCTTCCCTTCTTATTTTACATTTTCATATATAATGCATTTTGTTTGCATTTTTTAGCAGTTAGTGTTTCTTCCATCTTGATACAAAATGAATAAAATTTCAAATAAATAGCTTCTCTGGGTTGCCTTGGCTTTTTGCATTACTGCTGGATAACACAAAGATACGCGTGCCTTGCCAAAGGAAAAGGATGTGTTGATGTTTAGTTTTAGTTTTAATTTTAATTTTGGCATCCAGACCCTCTTGCTTAATGGTTCTATTTTAGGAGTTGATCTCCTTGAGTAATTTTTCTTTTCACCTCATACTTTTTTTCATTGCTGCCTACCATTTCCTTCCATCCTGCTTGATTTCTGTTTCCTTTTTCAATTGTGGGATACCATTGAGAGAGACAGAATAAGGAGAAAGGTACAAGATCTGTAATTTATCCAAGTTTGTCATGTTTGTGTGCATATGACTGTACATCTGACTGCTTTCCCTACTAAAAGGAAATAATGGTGATTTCTGTAAAAGTCTTGTACATTGCATGTTGTTTTCATGTACATTTTCGTTTGCCCCCTTCCTATGGTTTATCCCTTGTGGTGCTATAAGGTGAAAGATTCTAGAGTGAAACCCCTGCCTTGATCATCTGCTTTGAAAAGATCTTTCAATACTTTCATATTTTTTATGTGAAACTAAACTAAAAACCTTTAATGTAGGAAATTATATACAGGAACTTGATAGATTGACATTTTTAAGTGTGGTCTTCTACCATGTATTATATATTAAAAAAATCATACTTCTTTGCTTGCTTGAAAAACCTGAGTAGTGTAGGTTTATTCTTCTTGGTTTGGTTTTGTTTTGTTTTGTTTTTTTTTAATGAAAACCAGGAGCTTTTAATCATCTCAATGAGTAATGGCTTGTATGTTTATGTTTTTGTAAGTTCTGGTCAGGATATCCAAGGAACAAGTGTGGTGGCAAATCTTCCAGTCCTTATGCGACAGAATCCTGCAGAAACACTTCGTCGGGTTTTACCAAAAATCAGAGTAAGTTTTGTGTATTGAGGTTTGAATGTTACTTTTTCTGCCAGTTTAAGTACTTTTACAAAGGAAAAAAAAATCCCACTTTTAATGCCAACTCAGACTCTAGATGATGTATGCCCAGTAGGTCTTCTGCATTAATTCACTGAGTTAAGAAAGTATTACAGGTATTATAGTTTTTAAAAAACTGATACAATGGGGAAAAAAAAGAGCAGAATACTACTTCAATGTTCTAAAGATTTACCAGTGTTTTGACAGCTTTTTGAGAATTCTTTTTGAGGACTATCCAGTCATGATGGTTAATTCTGATGTCCTCAATGTCCTTTTATCCAAACACTAAGATCTTCATGGTGCTGTCCAGGAGAGTATAGTTTGCTTTTAGCTGTCAATTTCATGTTCTGCCTTCTGCATTTTTATTAAGTCACTGCTAGTTTGATAAATGCTTGCTGACCATGTAATGTTATACAGTAATTTTATATAGAGATATGTTTTTATAAAGGATATTTAGGTTGTTTAACCTGGAGATGAGAAGGCTCTGGGTAGACCTAATTTTGACTTTTCAGTTCTTAAAAGGAGGCTTATAAAAAGATGAGGCCAAACTTTTTGGCGTGCCTTTTGAGATATGAAAAGGGGCAGGGGGGGTTGAACTAAAGAAGGATAGATTCAGACTAGATATAAGAATGAATTTTTTAAAATGAGTATGGTAAAACACTGCAACAGATTGCCCAGAGAAGTTACGGATGCCCCATCCCTGGAAATGTTGAGGGTCAGATTGGATGGGACTTTGAGCAGCCTGGTCTAGTGGAAGGTGTCCCTGCTTGTTGCTGTGGGGGTGGACTAGCTAACTTTTAAAGGTCCCTTCCAACCCAAACCATTCTATGATTCTGTGATTGTGGAGAAGATACCTGTCTCTGAATTTCCACTGTGTCCCAGATACGAACCTTTCCCCAGAAGAAATGTACAAGTTCATTTTAGGTCTGGTGTAAGGAGCAGCCTTGGCCAAATAAGAGCAAACTAAATCATAAATGTAAATACAAAACTTAATAATGCTAAAGACCCCTAGGACCCTGCAGAAGAAGAGGGTTGGAGAGGTCCTTATCAATATATACAAATACCTGACAGAGCAAAGACACAGACAGGCTCTTTGCACTGGTACCCAGTGACACAAACAGAAACACAGGAGATTTCTTCTGAACATCAGCAATCACTTTTTCACTATGAGGGTGGCTGAGCAGTGGCACAGGTTGCTTACAGATGTTACTGTCTTCTCCTTGGAGGTATTCAAGAGCAGCCTGGCATATCTTAGCTGTAACTGGCCCTACTTGAGCAGGGGGATTGGACAAAACACCTTCCAGGAGACCCTTCCAGCCTCCAGCATTCTGGGAATATCAGACATCACCTCTCAAATATATGTTATCTCCTGAAACATCTATGATCTCAGGAGACTTCTGTTTCTTAAGGGGAACTGTTCCAACTTTTGTCTGATTATGTAGATTCAGCAAATGGTCAAGAAATAGCTCCCCTCAGGACTAAGGGCTGGTATAGACTGGCAGATTGTTTAGAAAACATTAAAGTGCTTCTGGTTGCATTCTGTGCAATAAGATGCAGGTCAATAGGCATTTTGCTTAAATGTGTACAAGTTTAAAAGTGTGTTGAGAAGAATGACTTAAAGTTGCAAATTGGTAACCCTTCAACTTGCACCGAATATCTGCAGTTATAGCCACATTATTCTGACATTTGTAATGCAGTCTTTCTAAACCAACCTACTGGCTTCAAGAAAAGTTGGTTTGTTTTTTTTATGCTTACCATACTGAATCCATTTTTGCCTCTGGTTTTCTACTTTGAGAGCAGAATTCTTCCTAAAATTAAGGAGCAGTAAGAAACACTGGGGATTTTCTACCCCTATTTTTTAGGCTGTAGGGAAGTGCTGGTCTTGGCCTGTTTTCAATAAAAAGTCTAGTATGGGAATAGTTTTTGATTCTAGTTTTAAGGTTTTTTATATAGGGATGAAGAAAATATTTGAAAGTATGATCATTTGCATGAATAGGGCCTAGAGCCTGGAAAGTATTTGTACAGAGGGAGTTGGATCTCAGTGTGATCTTTGATCAGGCTGTACTTAGTTACTTTGTAAAAGTATCTTCCTGTATAATATTAAAGACATTCAACTGAAAACAGTATATGAAAAAAGAAGCATGAGGAATTGAAGATAGAAAGATTTGAAATGAGGCAGACAACTTTAATAATAAATACAATCGATCTTTGAGCAAATTACTGAGAAAAGTAGTGTGGTTTTCATCTTACAGTGTCATTTAAACCCCAACTGGATGCCTTCCTAGATGATAAATTAAATGAAACCTAAGTTAATGGGCTCCAGACAGAGGTAAAAAAGTAAAATATAATGAGGTCAGTCTGAATCCAAGAGTTCCTTTCAAGTTTAAGCTTTATAAACTGAAACTTTGTGAAATGTATATGAATTAAGTTCCTTTCTGTGGCAATGCTGTTATAAATCCAGTTCTTCAATGGTGTTCTGTTATCTAATATTATTTATCTGTAATAGAAGTAAAGTGCATGCATCACTTTACTACAACTTGATGTTGTAGCCATATGCACTGGACTTTTAACTGCAAAACAGTATTTGACATAATTAACTTGATCTATTTTTTTCCTTAACCTTGTTTTTATTTGCGGAATCATCCTGACCATTAAATGGAAACTTTTGTAGTCTGTAAAGGCAGAATTGAACTCAACTGCGATTAGAGTCTTGCAAGTGTGATCTGCCATTGCAGGGAAATAAACTGATTTAAATTACTGCACTTGGTTCTACTTCTTTAGGCTGGGGGTAATGATTTGTGAAATCAAATTGGCACATGAAAAATGAATTGTGTGGTAGTTTCAGAGGGCTGTTTATTTGAAACTATTGTCACCATATAATTGCATAAGGAAACCAGTGTACTCATTTAGCATACTTGCAGACACCCAAAGCAAAATTAATGTTTTTATTACAGCTGAGGGTAAAGCAGATGAAGAAAGAAATAAATGCATGGAATGTTCAGTCTGAATGTATTGCAACTTTGTATTTAATTTGTGAAAAATTGATAAACCTGTTTACTTCTAGAAATATAGAAATGGGTGTATGCAAATTGCTTATAATTCTGTGAAATCTGTTTAAATTAAAATTAAAATTTTATCAGAGACACTATATATTTAACATAAGTGTTTTAGGTCTGGATAAAATGAAAACATCAATAAATGTGACATGCATAAGTAATTATTGAATTAAGTGTCAGTATTTTGGTTATGCTATTTATAAACAAACATACAGTATATAATTTAGATGCTGATGTAGGAATGAGATTAGGAAATTTTTTTTATAAAATATACTGCTAAAATGAAGTTACATCCTTGTAATGTGTTCTTCTGCATAGAGAGCCCCACTCTGGATTTCTGCATGCACCTCCTCATGAACCTTGGAAGTCATTGAAATGCAGATTTAGGGAAAGCTTAGGCATTCTTACAAGCATTTCTCTTTGTGCACAAAATGGCTCTTTTCAAATGATGTTAATAGTATTTTTCCTGCTTTCCATCTTTGGGCTCTGCAACCAAAAGTGATGGAGGGAGATTGCAGGTGTCTATCAGAATGACTAATAAAACATTTTTCCAAATGCTGTGATTGCAGCAAACCATGCTTATTCTTGTTGCTGTGTATACATCAAGCTTTATTCAGTGTTGTCTGATTAGTTCCAAACTGATTTTCACAGTTACTTATTTTCCTAATATATCAGCCTCTTCTTGAAAGCTTTTCTTTTCCTTGGCTGATTTTATAATTTAAAAAAGGTGGGGTGATTTTCATCCTTCCTTATGCCTAATATTAATTTTAAGGTTCATTCTTGTTGTATCCTTGGGCTTCTGTAATCTCCATTATTTCTGTGCCTTTTAGTCTGATATGAAAATTTCTATCATACCAATGCAATTACTAAAATTATTTGATTATGTCTCTGCTTGCAGCATTCTTTCAAGAGAATTCTGTTGTTGCAGGACTGATTGTGCATTTAAACTAGAGGTGAATTTTCTTTTTTCCAACTAATGGAATAAACCAGACTCACTAAATTTTAAGTTTTGATGCCTGAGTTTAACTTAGAATAGTAGACATTGGAATAGTTAAGAACATGCTAATGCCCTAAAATTCCATTAAATATGATTGTCTGAGTAAGATAGACAGGGAGAGCTATTTTAGTCTGGAGTGAAAATTTGTGGAGTATCCAAGTATAGAAAAATACATTACTTTCTAAATAAACAAATTTATACTAAGTAAATGTGAGTTACTCAGTTTGGGTTGTATGAAAATGGAAAGAGGAAGCCCATACATTTCCAAATGCAGAACTGTACAGTTCTGAGTGTAAACATCAGTGCAGACAAGTGTGTAAGCAGTCTAGAAATTTATATTTCAATGTCTCCCGAGGTCCATGAGGAGGCACATCCAGAGAATGTGTTCTCACACATGACTATCCAGAGTTGTGTGGATCAGTGGAGGAGACTATTTGGAAACTTTGTTTGTTGGTAAGTAACCCTGTTTGTATTGCGTACAAAGTAAATATGTACGGAATTCATAGAATCATAGAAATATTTAGGTTGGAAAAGACCTTTAAGTTCATCAAGTCCAACTGTTAAACTGGCACTGCTCCATAATTTTCTGTTCTGCACTGCTGTATTAGCATCTACAGTGTGTAGTTAGTGCTCTTGGTTCTTTTGGTGATGGTTTTTTGAACAAGTGTAAGCCAGATTCCCAGGAAAGTGTGGACAGGTATTCTGATCCCAGAAATATTCAAAATACAAAGTTGGTGGGTGTCCTTATTCTTTCTTGGCTGTGACTGTAAGAACAAGGGCAGAACAAGGACAGAGTCTGGGGTAATAAGAAAGCCATTTCCATGGGTGTTGAATGCAAATATTTTGTTGGAAAGCAGCACAGTGCTGTTTCTTTTCTGATTTGTGGGAGCAAGGACACAGAGAATCCTTTTAGAAAGAAACATGATTATAAACTGAGACAGGTCTTGAAAGATAAGTTATGGTACTCCTTGAAATAAGATAAGCTAATAATTCTACATTTGCATGTACAAATGGTTTGACATTTGTAGAATTAAAACTTTTTTTTTTTGCAGCAAATTTTGTAGGTTGTTGCATATTAATTCTAAAAGTGAATGTAAAAATTTGGATGTTCTTTCAGTACATTTCTGCCTCACACTCTAAACTGTTATAATTTGTAATTATACAGGAGGTTCTGCATGTTGCAGGAGTGGAAATGCAGTTAACAGCTGCTGTTTCTTTTTTGACTGTTCTGCAAGAGGAGTCGGTGTCCATTCATACGTACTCCCACTCCTTCCTCCACATCATTCTCCAGAACCTGGAACACAGAGATGCAGGTCAGGGCTGTACAGCTACTCTGATGGCTGATGACCTCTACTTTTGTTTCCTTAGTGACCCTGTGTCAGTAGTGAGTGCAGTCACTGTGACTTGGTATCTAGACTTGCATGAATGAAAAGATTTTTGCATGATGACCATTTTCATACTGAGATTTAAATTATTGCAGCAAAAGAAAACCTCCTCTCATTTCATCTGAAGAATTAAATCCCAAAATTGTTTCTGAGTCTGAGCTTCTCCTGAAGTACTAGCATTTTATGGCTGTGAAAGTGGAGGGAGGATGGTTGACATTTATTCAGTGCTGATTATTTTTTCTTAATGTCTTTGACACTAATTTTAGAATACAAAAGAAAAAAAGGCCTGTTGTGCAATTAGGAAGTTTCAGTGGGCGTAAGAAAAGAATATGCTTCTAAATGAGGGCAATTAGCTTTATAAAGCAGTAAGAGTAGTTATTAATTTTATATTGGAATTAGAAAGGGTAAAGAAATGAGGGCAGACTTAGCTTCTTACCTATCCTAATTCTTACTATGAAGTCTTGAATGTTGAAGTCTTGAATGTTAATATTTCAGATTACAGATTCAGATACACAGCTGCTTGAAGATGTGTGTGTAAGATGCTAGAGCAAATTTTGTAAAACTGGTGTATGTTTTGGTTTAGTTGTTGTATGTACAATATAAGACTTGATATATACTCATTATACCCAATATAACTAATTTCTTTTAAACAGGTGTCAGCAATGCATGGTTAGAAACTCTTCTTGCTGTAATAGAAGCTTTACCAAAAGAAACTGTCAGACATGAGGTAATACTAATCTCTCATGCTAACAAAAATATTAAGATTGTAAGATTTTTAAGATTGTCTTTCCCTGCAATTTTTATTTACCTCAGTATTGGACTAAAATCCCAATATCTGCTAAATGGGACTGAGTGCTAGAGATCCATTCCTTAGTGTGTTTCAGTAGTTTTTGGTGTACTAAAACTCTAATGCACTACAAACACTTTTAATTTTTGCTGTATAGCTCAACTAAGAAGAAAAAAATCTGCCACGAAGTTATAATGCCAGTCCCCTTTAGTCAGCTAATTTATTCACTCTTAAGTATTCATATTTTGTTAAGTTTAAAAGCTTTGCAACAGACATATTGACTGTGTTCATAATTTAAAACAATATGGAGATTTAAATATATGATTGTTTGTGTAGTATAAATGTTCTCATTAAAATAAGAATAAAATCCAGAACTGTTTAAAACATCAACTTCTGAAGTGTAAAAAATTAGGTTGGAAGAAACACAGAGAAATTATTCTAGTCACCTCCAAAATATAATTGCAATGTAATTTTAAAGATGTCATTTAAAGAAAAATGACTATTAATGTGCATAGATGCCATTATTGTTAGTACTGATTAATTCAGTGAAAACGTTAATGACATTTGGGATATATTTTTCTAGATTTTTTTTAAGAAGAGGGATACTTTATTTAATACTCAGGATTTTTCTGCTCATATTTCTTTTCTTTTTTTTTCCCATCTAGATCCTGAATCCACTTGTTTCTAAAGCACAGCTTTCTCAAACACTTCAGTCCCGCTTAGTTAGTTGTAAAATCATGGGAAAAGTAGCTAACAAATTTGAAGCTCATATGTAAGTAGACTGTCAATATATTTTTCATTCCACAGTGTAAACCAGTATTTCTTTGTTAATGGACAAAAACTACTGCAAGAAAAGTAGACTTTATTGCAAAAATGCTTTTTTTTTCACAGATCCCTTTCATTATTTAACTAACATGTTCAGACTTGCTGATGTTCATAATTTTGTAAATTGATTTTGTGTGTTCTTTCAGAGATTTGAATGAATACCATTTTCATGCCTATCTTCCATATTGTTTTTCCTACTAGAAAATAAGCCACAAAGTGAATTTGTCTGCGGACATACAGGCACAAAACACAACTCCATCTCCTTAGAGTTTCTTGTCATAAAAAGAGGAATTCCATTCCTAACTTTATTATGTAAACAAATGTAGCATACAGATCTGGTTTTTTCTATCCCTAATCAAAATGTGGATATATCTACTGCTGTTCCCTGATATTTTCCAGCCCTTAGATTCAGTGTCTGTGAGTCTGGACAGAAGAGGGTGCAGTGATAAAAGTGAATCTGAGTCACTCATTGCCCAAAGTATTTGGTGTGGTTCATTCCTTGGTCAGTTTACCCAGGCTTATGATGGTAGGACCACTTCACCAAATGTGTTTGCTATCCAGGCAACCCAGCACAGCATGACTTTGAATTGCAACACAAATCCACTGTGGGCCACTAAATCCCCAGAAACTGTCTAGCTGAGGAAGTCCACTCTAATAGTGATTTTCATCTGCCCCAAAATGCAGAGTTCAGTACAACAGAAAAGAACAACAGGGCAATCTGACAAGACATTTAGGAATAAATTTCTTTAGATCATGTTTTTTTCTAGAGTGAGAAAAGAACTAGAAACACCCAAAAGAAAACTGTCTAAATCTACATTTGCTGTTTAGACTATACATGTTGGATATTCAGAAGTTAATGAAAATGGTAGAGCAGGATTTTTTGAGAATATTACCAAATCTTTATATTCCAAATCTCTTGGACTCTGTCAGAATAGTAGTTGCATTTATGTATTTGGTGTTACATTCTCATGGAAATAAGTGACTTTACATGTTCCTTGGAATCTTGTGTGAAAATACAGTAGTGTTAATTAGTAATCATAATAATCACATCTTTTCATGGTGTTTCTTCAACATGATTCCTTGCTGTTCAGAAGTAGGAATCCCCTCATTTCAGTAAACAGGTCTTAGCACCTTTTCTTCACAGCCACTACATTTTAAGGAGATAACTCAGAATTTTCTGGGACATCTTTTTCCTCTGGTAGAGAGCTCTGAGTGCAGTTCAGAGGCCTGAAAAGAGAGCTGGGTCCACAGGTTTAGAATGTGGCAGGCTGAAATTCAGGACACACTCTCATTCCTCTATCAGAAGGGCTCTTGGTACAGGTCCAGAAGACATAATTTGTCCCCATGAGTAGGCAATATATAAGAATATCTTCACTTTCTTCTACAGAATGGCACAGTTTTTCCTCATAAAATTTATACTATAATTAAAAACTTTGTGTTTGATGTTACTCCAAGGTTATTTTATATTCTGTCCTTGTCATGGAACATTAGTTGTTCTACCCTCTGTTCCAGTGTTCCAAGTTAAAATTATTTTTTTTTTAATAATGTAGCCCCTAATTTTCTGTATTCTAAAATGCTGAACTTCCAAGACTGTAACTTTTTGACACTTGAAATTTTTGAAACTTGAGGGTAATTTTTTTGTAAGAAGTAAATTAATTTTCACTGGGATGCATAAAGGCTGCACAAGCTGGCTTGAAAATTTGCTTATCATTGTCTACATATTATTTATCTTGAGTTTTGCAATAACATAAGGATTTTTATAGTATTTTATGAATAGTAATAACAGAACTTTGGGCAGTGAAAGGAAAAACAATGGCTGATTCTGCCAAGGTATGTATGTTTTTATTGAAATAGAAATCAAAATTTTTTTTTTGTATCTGCCATTGATTTACATGAATACTTGGTATATTTGCCTGAAGGCATTGCAATATTCAAGCTTTTAATCTTAAATTCTTTTTCTCCTTTCTTCCTAATTATGTCTTGGGTGATACCTGCATATCAAAGATGAGGTATTACAGACATTTAATTGGGATTTGCATTTCCTTTTAGATTTCCTTTTTATTCTTTCAGTGGCTGTTCAGAAATTGTACTGAAGATGGTTATTAAATGAGAACAGAATTCTTCTACAGTGGCCTACCTACTATTTTTGTAGTTTATAAGAAATAATAGATGAAGTATGAGCAAATGATAATGACAGTAAATATTCCTTTTCCTGTTTTTTTTTGTAGCACATATTTGCATTCAATGTATAATATTCTTTTCTAATTGGTGATTATCAGAAAAAGTAATTTATTGTGTGTGATAAATTAGTAATGTATGGGATAAACAAGTAATATGTGAGTAAAGTTCAGTATTACTCATTAGATTTTACATATTCTTGTTCTATATATTAATAAAAAGTGTTCACATTTTTAGTATCAAAAGAGAGGTTCTTCCATTGGTAAAATCACTGTGCCAGGATGTGGAGTATGAAGTTAGAACTTGCATGTGTCGGCAACTGGAACATGTGGCTCGAGGAATAGGGTGAGTGCAATTTGCCTGATTGATCTTATATCCAAAGTATTTCTCTAAAATTTTAACCTAAAAACTCCTTATAAAATTGCTGAATTCATGCATGCTCATTAATGAATTTGGAAAGTACAGATGTGTTCTTAATAATTGGCTTTTGGCAGTTGTCTCCTTTCCAATTTTAGATTTTTCTTTCTCTTTTATAGTAAAATTGCTGAACCATGAACCCAGCAGTTTTTTGTAAATAATGACTTCATCTGTAGCTTCTTGAAATGATCTCAATTATCCATTGGTGGTATTTGGCTTATTTAAAAATTCTGACAAGTATTAGCAGTTTTCATAATTACTGTGCAGTTTTGAGAAATGGTGCTACATGGCTTTTGTAAGCAAATTTCAGCTCAGTGTAGACTTTTACTCAAAGCTTGAAGGTGTTCAATATTCACACAGGATTGAAAAACTCTGGAACTTTAATAAATGAAGATGTGAATTTACACACAGAATTGGTCTGTGAGTGAACAAGTATTTTAAAATTCAAAGTCTCTCTACCTGTTATTTTGTCAGGGAGGAAAAAAAAGTTGTGACTTCTTTTACAGAATTGAAAATTTATCAAGTAACATTCCTTACCCAGTGCTAGAAGCAGGGATAGATTAGATCCTATACTAATAAGTAGCCATACTAGAAGGGAAATTTTCTTAATTTTGTTTAGTGTCTTTAAAATTAACTGAATGTTGCTTATTCTACCTGGGAGTTGACAGTTTAAAAAAAACATAGCTATTATGCAGTGGCAAATGACAGCTTTACTGATAATTTACCTCACCTTAGAACAGTGGGTTTGATAGGGCTAAATACTTTGTTATCAACTAGTGGTCTGTCCTATATATTTTTCTTTGATTCTTTCCTCACCAAATTTTATTTTTAGCATTAATGTAGTTTTTACTTAATCCCTTTCCAATGCTTCAGATGATTTAATCTCATGAGAAATGGTGAACATTGAGCACTTTCAGTATGGAAGCTATTTCAATGTGTCATGTTGAGGATGAATAGGGAGTAGGTAAATAAAAAAATAACTAAACAGATAGGAGCAAATTTTCAGGTAAATGTAGAAGGTACAATGTGACAGCAGTCCAATGCTTATTTTTACTGGTTGATGTTACTGCCACTATATGATGTATAATTTTCTCCTAATTTTATTTGAATTTTTAATCATTTGCTGTTAACACCTCTTGATTTGCTGGTAGGTATAATAAACTCTGTAGGGTGCAGATCACTTTGATGCTAATTATAAACATTTGAAAGGATTATTATTTATATTGACTTGCTAAAGGTGCAGCTGTTACTGCTTTAGTCTGATTGGAAGGGACATTTTGAGCATTTTTATTTCAGCATCCTGGAGTTATGTATTAGCAGTATGCTAGTAGGTCAGTATGTGCCAAGGCAAAACAGGACATGCAGATCCCTTTCTTTACTACTTTAAATCAAAAGCCAGTGTTTAGTCTAGTTGGGAAATCACATTTTCTCTGAGCAGTAGATATTCTTTGTAAAAAAGGCTCATCTTTGATGTATAAAATTTTCAGACACTTTAATCCAACCTGACTAATTAAATTTTGGCTTTGGACTATCATATTGAACATATTTGATCATAAGAATTTTCTTAGTGATACAGTGAAATAGCTGGAGTTCTTTGATTTTTTTCAGACTATGTTTTCTCTAATTTATTTTGAGCTAATTTGAATGCTTTTTTAATGGTGAAGTTTTGTGTTTAAAATTTGCATGTTTCTTTGGTTGACAAAGAAAAAAGTCCTGAGATTGACTGGAGATTTTTATTTACCTTCAATTTCCTTAGAACTTTGTCAGTTTTTCTTTTTGACTACCCAAAAAATATCTAAATGAATATTTCAAGGACAAATTCTGTTTTGTAGTGGCAGTATTGTTTTACTGTAAGTTTTCTTTTGACTGCCTGCTTCCCCTTGCAGGACAGAGCTCACAAAATCTGTGGTGCTTCCTGAGTTAGTGGAACTGGCGAGAGATGAGGGCAGCAGTGTACGCCTGGCAGCTTTTGAGACCTTAGTCAATCTGCTTGATATGTTTGATGCAGGTAAGAATTTAATTTAGGCTTGCCAGACCAATTCTTAGTGCTCTAGTGCATCTTCTAATTGTGTTTAAATGCTTTTTGCTCCGACTGCATTATTCAGATATTTCTTACTTTATTTTGTTCATTGCTTTGTCCTTTGTATTTCCTTATATTTCGTGTCTTTCGGTGCTTTATATGCAGAAAGTTTTAATGGAGGTGAGCTAGTTGACCATGAAATCAATTATCATATTCCAAGTTTCTAATTCTAAAGGGAATGAGTAAAAAATGAGTATAAATTATGGGAATATTGTGTTGCCAGTATTTAATTAATTAATGTAGAGCTGTCTACACAGAAAAGTGTTAGCTCAACAAAAATGTACTGTACAGCAACTTGGTAATGAATTACTACAATATATGGTTGTATTTAAGCCAAACAGAGGAGTGGATAAGGAAAAAAGTAATATAGTTTTGGAGAGAATGCTGTAAATAGACTTTTAGCAGTTAGTGTTTATATCAGTATGATAGTAGGTTAATTTTCCAATTCTTGAGCCTCTGTATTGATGCTATCAAGTTTGTGCCTCTCTTTGCACCTGTCAGTCTTCACTCCTCCTCCCCACCCCCTGCTGTAACTACAGCTGGGTGAGTTGCTGTAAGAAGCTTAGAGAAAGCAATCAGGGGTTATTTACAGGTTTTTAAGGAATGTTTCTAAAAATTAGGTTTGTGTGGGTTTTGTTTTTGTGGCTGAACTTGAAAATGAACACTTTTGAAGGTAGATCACCCAAAATTACATCCTAGAATTTCTCTCCCACAATGTCAAAATATTTATTCAGGCCAACCTTACTTTGTTCAGCAACAATTATTTGCTGAATTTTGCTGTTGATCTACCATTGAAAAATAATGATCCCTTTAAAACTCAAACATTTTAATACACTGAGCTTACTTAGAATAGGTCCAAAGATATAAAGATATGAATTTCAAAGATTGACTCTTTTATTTTATAAAGACACAGAGTGTTTGGATTTGGTTTTAGTTTCTAATTTATCTAATTTTTTTCCCATGTCCTTAATTATTTTGTTTCTCTGTGAATTTATTGTGTACCAAAAAATTTTGAAACACTTCTCAGTAGGTTTAAAAAATTAACTTGCAGCATATCCTGATTTTTCTATTTACTGTAATAGTCATGCTTAGTCTTGATCTCCCTGTATTCCTACTGTTGTAGGAAATTTTGTTGTAGGAATACTGCAGTATTCTTTCTCTCTCTATATTCTTGGTGAATGGAGAAGGTAGTGACTGTTTATTTATTCTCTGCCTCATCCTTTACTGAGGGATGCCTTTTCACTAACAACAAACAAACAAATGAACATAACAGGAAAGGTATACTTAATTTAGGATCATTACCTCTTGTACCTTCAGTGACTGTTTGCCAGAAGTAATCCTGAGAATGTTAAATGAAATTTTTCTCAATTTATTACACAAGTTCAGTCTCTGTGCTGTTTTAAAAATGTTGACAAATGTCTGATTCTAAAAATTTCTTTTTTTTTTTTCAGATGATCGGAGTCAAACTGTTCTCCCATTAGTGAAATCATTCTGTGAAAAATCATTCAAAGCAGATGAATCTATCCTAGTTTCCTTATCTTTCCATTTAGGGAAACTGTGTAATGGATTATATGGTATGATTAATTTCTTTTTAAAAATCTTAAAAATAAGGGAAAATTGGGGAATTTGAACCCATATGAGTGTATCAAATAAAATGGTACTTAGTGAGATTTTGGAAAATTCCTCTTAGGGTGACCATCTGCCTATAGCTTATTATTGTTTTTGTTTTGTTTAGACAGGGTCAAAGATTGAAACATGTTTTATCTTTATTGGTCTGACTGATTTGTTTGCGTATTCTGGAGCTTGGGATTTGGATAATTGAATTTTTGAAGCTAGAAACCTTTGGAAACATTATGATAACTTTGTTTCTGTACTTCATCTCCTTCTAAGGCACAGTGCAGAGTGTGGCCCATAAGGAACTTCAGGGGAGAAAGGATTCTCCATCTGCTGCTGAGGCCAAATCAATACTCATAATTTTTATACCCATAATTTGTGCTTGAATTTTCCCTTGAGCACAGCACAAACTTTCCTTGATAATTCTGCTCTCCATGTATTACCTATGGAGGAACAGCACAGAATCATGGCTTTACATTATCATTTCCCCCTAGACTCTTAAAACCTCTGATCTTTCCTACAATTCTTTGAAATGAACCTTCATGATTATATTAGAGACTATCAAAGGGACTGTTGCTTCACTGCAGATTACTTGAAATGGCTGTTCCACAGTGTCAAAATGTTATTTTGAAAAACAGAGAGCTAGGAGAATATGACTAATTCCTGATCTTTCTTCACCTCTGAACTCCATCTGACAAGTTCACATTTTTCTTGAACTGTTAGGCCTTAGGACAGTTGAATGAAATTATGGAAGGGTTACTTCACGTGTCTCGCCAGATATATTTCTGTTCACATTTTTCAGTATGAAAAATTGCCTTTTTTAAAAAATCCAGCAGCTAGTCTTTCTCTTTCCTGGCCTTGTGCAGGTGATGCAGATCAGGCTAAGCATGGTACTTTACTGCTGATCTAAAGGAATAATAGTCTAAAGTCTTAAGACCATATGTCCAGTTACTGAAAACCACTTTAAACTCTGTCTTTTGTAGAATAAGCAGTCTCTGTCTTTGGTTGATGCTTTCAGAATACTGAATAAGCAGATTCGTGTCTAGCATGCAGAAAAATCAATGAAAATACTGAATAGTATCATAACTAGGATAGAACTTAGTTTATATCCTTGCCTGTCTTGTCAGTAGTACATGGCTAGTTTTCTCTTAGTTGTTTTTCCAAGCAGTTTTGGAGCACCTTTATAGTTTTTAATCTATTATTCCTGTTTGCTTGTTGGGAAAGTCATGACCTTTACTGCCTCTCTTGTTTCACAGGTTCTGTTATCCCATTTTCAGTTTGACCAGTTTTTCTTTTGTCATGTTGGCTGCTGCTATTTTTTTTTTGGGGTGTATGTGTATGTGTGTGTGTTGGCATTTAGTAGTAGATTTTTTAATTTCTTTTTTTGTTACAATTTTTTTTCAAACATGTGAAAGTAACCCAACTTATCTAATTATATGGCTTTCCCTCTCCAGCTATTAAATATCAGTGCCACTTCAGCCCTTTTCTGTTCTGTTATTTGACTTAAGATTTTAACATCTAATAAAGTATTTTGAATACTGGAATGAAGCACATTTTGAAAACATCTTGTTTAAGATCTACTGACCTGTTGCTTCTCTACTTAAAGCTTGAATCTTTGTCAGAGTTATAAATTGTACTCAGCCTGGTGATACTTGTGGACTTTGAAAAAGAAAATAAAATTGTTAAGCATTTCAGCCTTCTTGATACCAATCACTGATAGCTTTCACCCCTCTCTGGAATAGAAAATTGAGCCTTTTCTTGATTATTCTCTTACTACTAAATGTACTTATGGTTTTTCAGTTCTTCTTGCTAGTTGCTTCAGTTTGTTCTGAGTACTTGTGTGTATTGATTATACTTTTCTAGATTCAAGGGGAGAGGGAGAGAAGGAGGGATAAAATCAAAATATTTGATAGATTTTTAAAGAAGATTTGCTTGGGTACATTATTAATAACATTTGTAATGAGGAAAGTTTGTTGTTTTGTTTGGTTTTTTTTTTTCTTCTTTTTTTGAGGCATTTTTACTCCTGAACAGCACTTGCGGTTTTTGGAATTTTATAAGAAGCTTTCCACACTGGGTTTACAGCAGGAAAATGGGCATAATGATAATCAACTACATCTGCAAACTCTGGAACAGGAAAAGAAGTACATTTCAGTGAGGAAGAATTGTGCTTACAATTTTCCAGTAAGTAATATTAATTTGAGGTTTGATATTGTGTTGTGCGTATAGTTCACTAAATAGCACTATACAGGTGATAGAGGAGTTATTCCCAAATTGTTCATTGTTAGCTAGATTTTAGCTCATCCCTTCAAAGTTTCAGTTAGTGAGGTTGTCCAAAAGAGCAGGAAATACTATTCTTTCAGAGTCTCAGAAAATTATTGTCAAATTTTGACTGAGGAAATGGTGTTCTGAGGGTTTACTGGTCTTATTCTTTCCTACACATTTTCGTCAAATGCTTAGCACAAAGGATTTGGGAAAATGTGTGTGGAACAGAGTCCCCAGAATCAAACCACTTGAATCTACACTTTCACATTCACTGCATGTCACATCATTCTAGGGAGTTGGGGATTGAAACTGAACACTCAGGGTGGTGTTTTAGTCATGTTCCTGCCTGAGTACAGAAAGTCTTTTCAATTTTATGTGAGGTCTTTAAATACACAGTCATATTTCTGTAAATCTACTTTGTATTTTGGCATGCTGCATTTGTATTCAGTGAAAACATGTTTGCACCAAGAGCCAGTATACAGCTATTATTTTTTTTGCCTTTTAAAGGCAAGCACACTGTATTTAGGTAGACATCTGTTGGTTTATTTGAGCAGTACAAAGGTATGTACAAGCACAATCATATTGAAATTCAGATTCTTGCTTTGCTGCTGGCTAAAATGTTCTTTGTTTTTGAAGTATGCATTTTGCTAGAGTATAGAAACATTAACAATATTTATCTATCTGAAGTTTTATATCTCATGGTTTTAGTCCTTATCTTCAGAAAAACAACCTGCAGCCTGTGTGGAAGATAAATAAATTCAGTTTAATTCTCAACTCTGGGTTTTGTCTTGTGCCTGTGTTTTGACAAGGCCAGC
The DNA here is from genome assembly GCF_903797595.1 of Erithacus rubecula. Taxonomy (NCBI): domain Eukaryota; kingdom Metazoa; phylum Chordata; class Aves; order Passeriformes; family Muscicapidae; genus Erithacus; species Erithacus rubecula. The sequence goes on from NC_136688.1 coordinate 46,083,588, forward strand.
AAAACCTCCACACTTCATCCTTAAAATACCAACCTGTTATCTCTCAAGTTCATTTGATGATCTTTGCTAGTGTCATCCTTTAGCAGTGTTGTTAATAAAGGACTTTATCCTTCCACAGGCCATGATTGTTTTTGTGGATCCAAAGAACTTCCATTTAGAACTTTATTCTATATTCTTCTGCCTTTGCCATGACCCTGAAGTTCCTGTCAGGTATACCATGGCCATAAGCTTCTTAGAAGTAAGTCTACAATGGTACTTTGTTAATGCTCACATGGTTTTATTTTATTTTGTTTTTATCTTTAAGCTTGCATTTGTGATTGTTCTACCAAAATAAAAAGACTTGAGAAAATCTATTGAAATTATTTCATTTGTCAAGCGTGTTTAGTTCCTTCCACAGTCTGTATATAGCCCATATACACACATTATTTTATTAAAAGTTTTATAACATGTGGCTACGAGAGATTACTGCTAGGTCAGATTGTAAGGAGCAAAAGCTAGAAGAAACTTTTGATGATCTAGTACCACAAACATAAACAAGTGTAGGAACTATAATATTTGAAGTTTTTCAATTGTATTGGAAAACAGAAAATGTGCCTGAAAACCTTTAGAACTGTGTTTTGCTGGTGTATGTGAGGAATATTTATGTGAAACAGATCTAATTAAATGCTTGATTTAATATGGAACTATTTGGAAATTTTTGCAGATGTGACAGTGTATGTGGTTTTATATTTCCATTCAAGTTATATAAATTCTACTGTTATTTTCATGAAATTTTAAAAATGTACAAATGCATAGGTAATATTATCTATATAGAGTTAGTTCCAGAAATTAAAATACACTCTTCTGAATATAGAAACCAATATAGGGAAATCTTCAATGTCTTCATATTCTTTCACTGAGAATCCTTGTGTTTCAGTCTTTAAGCTCAGTTTTGATCCCATTTTGTTGCCAGGGAAATTGGTAAATTAAGCAGTTTGTTGAAAACATTTAAATGAGTAGTAGAGGAAAAAATGACTTTATTTACACCATTGTAATGAAGATATATGGATTTCCCATTCCCCATTGATGCCTTGTTTTAATGAATGATAGTCAAACACAATTGTTGAAATTGTAAAATTAGCATCTAATTCTACATAATATTTTGTTTCAGCTGTATAGCACTATTCAGGTACTGCCTGAATATAAGGAAAGTATTTTAGTTAATTTAAAAAACCTTTAAAATTATGCCTTGGTCTAAATATAGATTTAGTTCTTGTTGATTTAACAGCTTAACTAGGAAGCCATGTGACAGACAAACTGAGTAATTTATGGCATTCCCTACTAGCTGGGTTACTGTCCAAAAACTGAAAGTCCTTGTAGCTATTTCCTTAATGCTTATCTTGATTGGAAGTAAGCTCATATTTTCACTTCACTTAAAAAAAACATTAAAAAACATCATCTAAATATTTCTTGTGGCAAAAAAATCTCATTCCACAAGTTTGTGTTACGCTTGCTATAAAACCTTTTTAATAGTGTGGAGATGGGCTGCTGGTGTTTTTTAAAATTTACATGAGACTTATGAATCACAGAAATCATAGTCAAAATCCAAAAGAAGTAAGGAGTGAAAAATTCAGGTGGGATGTTGGAGAAACAAAATCCAGCACAGGCTAAGAAAATTTTGTGTTTTATCTTCTGTAAATTATACAGCAGGCTGACTCTTATCTCTCCTAATTTACAACATTTGAATATTCCACAAGGAAATTTCTAGCCTTGCAGCCTAAAACATTTTTGGTAAATGGGAAATGGAGTTAATTCTAAAAGCATGTTTCATAGTTAGGTAATTGACCTGTTTCTTGACTCAATGTTCTTTATATAAGCATATTTTTAATGTGATGACTGGGAAAGTACACAACTTTAGGAAGCTGATATTAAACACTTTTTTCTGTGTTTCTTCATGCTTGCTGTAAAGTAAGTAAGCACTGTTGTACCACAGAACTAAAGAATGTCTCACCTTGCTATCTTCCTGTCATTTTTTAGGTTGCTAAGCTTTTAAATTCTGATGTGTATACAATACACAAAGAACTGGTTACGCTATTACAGGATGAGTCACTGGAGGTAATACACTTTTATTGGAACTTTTTGCTTGTTACATTGAGGCAGATTATCTTCATGTTTAATAACTCTTCACTAACACAGTAGAGTAACAATTTAAAATTATTAACAGCTTTTACTTCTACTGCACAGATTCTGCATAAAGATGCCAGCCTTCTGTGAATAAGAAGGAGGAAAATAGGAAGGTGTTTGAATTTAGTAAATCCACACTAAATTTTTTAGCTTCTAAAATTGCTAATTCTAAATAGTTGTAATTCCTGCATTATTTATTCCCTGACAAACTATAAAAAGTTTTGGGTTTGGTATGATATTAAAATAACAGTTGATATGATTCAAGTTCTTTTGCTATGTTTTATTTTTATTGTCCAATTGAAGGGGAGATAAAGAAGTTGTGTATGGTTCGAAGATCAAGATTTACAGAAAGGGTTTTGATCCAAGATAACTTTCATAGAACATTAATTAGTTATGTTGCAGTTAACATAGTGAGACTTTTTTGGATGGAAAAAAGAGACATATTTATTTTTGAGAAAAAAAGTCACCATTTCCTATGATACCAGGTGCTCCAGTAATAAGTTGGACTGCTCCAGTTAGTGAACTTGTCTGATGACATAAATAAAAACTGAGACCTGTAGTGTTTATATTACTTACTGCATTAAAATATCAGTCATTAATGTAACTAATCTCTTTTTTATTTTTTTTTCAACATGTGAGAGCTGTAACTTGAAAGGTGGCAGCAGGGATATGTTGGTGAGAGTTAAAAATGGAGTTGAGTTCATTTACAGACCTCTTTCATGCAGCCTTTCTTTAAATAGGTGTTAGATGCCCTAGTAGGTCACCTTCCTGAAATCCTTGAACTAATGGCTAATGGAGGAGAAAACAATGGATCAGAAAGCAAGGTGGGTATTCTCATGGGGTTTTTAAAATTTTCTTTCTAAATGAAGGTAGTAAGACATTTCAGACAAATTTTGTAGGAAAAGGCTTTCATGATTAGTTTCTGCTTTGGAGAGATATGAAGTTTCTGTTTGTTTGTTTTTCCTGATTGTTGACTTTATTAGCATTAACATTTAAAAAATTTGGAAAGATTAGAATATGAAAATAAACAGTTTATATATGTTTTTTTTTCCTAATTAACCACAGTTAAGTGTAAACAAAGCTTGGTTTCATGTTAAGGGAATTATAGCTAATACCTAATTTAAATCTTTTTCATATTGATGTCTCAATTGCTCATGGGTACCATTTTCAGGCTTCTGCTAGAAGGAAATCTGTTTCCTGAAGTAAAGAAATTGAATTTAGAGATCTGAACTCAGCTCCCACCTTTTCTTATTTAGTCATATGTGGCTCTGGATGATGGTTTATTCTATGACTCCTCACCTCTAAGATGGAACAGAAAGGATGCTGTTTTTGAGCATACTTCCTAAATGTATGGATAAATTGAGATATTGCAGCAGTATAGGAACTGAAGAAATTTATTTTCCTTTACAGACAGAAGTTGACAGTGTAATTTAAAATTTTGAATTTGTTCAGATGCTTACAGCTGTAACGTAAAGCAAATGCAATGTCAGGTGTGGCAGTCTGTTTCATTTTTATTAATGCTAAAGGGGATTTATCTTGGCTAGTATAAATTCTACTGAAAAAAGATGTATAATTCTTACTAAAATTAATTCATACTAAAATTAATTCCTACTGAAACTAATTAGGGGACTGAGAACAATAACTGCAAAGATTAAGAGGATAAAAGAGAAATGGGATTAATTTGGTTTGAGAAAGAATGCTTAGGAGAGTTGGCGTAATGGTCTTAACATCTGTAAAAGGGTGTTACAAAGAGAACTGTGTTTAGTTTTCCTTTGTCAGGAGAAGGGATTGGAGATGAAAGTGTATTTAGTTAGGTACTGAAATAGCTTTTGGATTAGTCTTCCCTTCTTATACTGTTGTGATTTGCTTTTTAAGCGTAGTGACAAGACACACAGCTTGAAAATGTAAAATCATTGTTTATCTTTCTGGTTCTAGTTACTCTCTATTCCTGACTTGATTCCTGCATTAACGACAGCAGAACAGAGAGCAGCGACTTCTCTAAAGTGGAGAACGCATGAGAAGTTACTACAAAAATATGCATGTCTCCCTCATATCATATCAAGTGATCAGATCTATTACCGTTTTCTTCACAGGATGTTGACAATCATTTTGACAAATGTGAGCCCACCTGATGCTTTCTCATTTGTTTTTATTTGTTAATGGAAATTACACCATGGGATATTTGCTGTATGTAGTACTTCCTGTGTTGTATTAAAGTACTCTCCGTTTCTTATGGTATATCAAGCTGTGGCATTTTTTAAAATGAGAATTTTTGCTGAAAACTTGCCCCCATTTGTGGAGCAAAATTTAGATTGATAGTTTTCCTCCTACCCAAGACTTCTTCCTTTCCTTGTGCTCATCATCAGTTTGTTGCTATTTAAATCAAAGTTTTTTCCTCTGAAATATACCTTCTTTTTCCTGAATCTGTACATTACATTGTGTTTGTTCTTTATGAAAGAGCTTTGCATTTCTAAAATGAACTATCATTTAGAGCTACTAGTCTGAAATGTTACTGAGTTAATTCAAGAATAAGACTGTTGCAAGAGAAGATTTTATAAGTTTTATTTCTAACACCTGCAATGCAGAAGGTGCCTTGCAAACATGGAATATTTTAAGATGCTTATAAAATAGTTGAATGTACAAGTTGGGCAGAAGGAATAAAGAAGCAGGTGTCTCATGAATTGGCCAAAATTCTAATTTTCCCTTACATTATGACGTTTATTTATAAACTTATGAAGTTAGGATGCTTTTTAGCTATACTTTTTTAAATTATATATATATATATATTAGTCATATTCTTTCAGATGTGTCTAACTGTGTTCCTTTTATTTCTTTCAAGAATGTCCTGCCAGTCCAAAAAGCGGCGGCTCGGACTCTGTGCGTTTATTTGCGCTACAATCGCAAACAAGAGCAGAGACATGAGGTTATTCAGAAACTGATCGAACGTAAGATGATCCTTCCTCCTTTACTGAGAAATGAGAGTTGGTTTTCACTGGAGATCTATTTACAGTTACATTTATTCAGTGTAATTTCCTTCTGTCATTGGAGGGACTGTGCTTGGAAGACACTCAGTTGCTCATATTATCACCAGCAAAATGTGCTGTGCATGTGTGAGGAATGTATCTGGAGCTTATCTGAAGGGATTGGGAAAGCATGCACAATGCAGAAACTGGTAATATGCCAAGACCCCTCCAACCCTACTTCTTTTAGCCGAATTAATAAGCTGTGGGTACAACAATATAAAAACCAGAGTCCCTCTATAGCAGTAAAATTCTCTAGAGGCTTCAGCATAAGAAGTGCTGAATAAATCTCAGAAATTAATTTATTAATTAGTCACCTAAAGTTGATGTTTTGCTGTATGCTGTGTTTTAAAGATAGCTTAGAAATTTTAGCAGTTCCCATTGACATTCCTTAATGTAATTTTTATACTCCTGTGACAAGGTTAGAAAGGCATACAGGATTTCATTTAACACAGTAGCTAGTTCACTTGCTCTTTTGCCTTTTCAAGTACTCACTGACAGAATTAATTGAATTTGAAATGTAAGTTTTTAACTAAAAGACAGAATTGAGGTAGGCTGAGAAATGGTCTTTTGATGCCTGTGATTACCATCTTTTAAGTCAAAGGTCAACCTGTGAAATGTTTTCTATCTGACATTGAAAACTTGGCAGATAATATCTGCAAATTTCTATTTTTCAGAACTGGGCCAAGGAAAAAGTTACTGGAACAGACTTCGTTTTTTAGATACTTGTGAATTCATTATGGAACTGTTTTCAAAATCATTCTTCTGTAAATACTTCTTTTTACCTGTGCTTGAACTTACACATGACCCAGTGGCAAATGTCAGGTATGAAGAATATATAACAGTGTACTAGAAAAAAGCTTTAAATAATATATTAAGAAATACTGTTAGAAGTTTTATGTTTTGCTTAAATAATGGAACTTAAGTAAAAACATAGAGTCATCAGAACAACCAGTATTAAAGATGCAGGGGAGTGTGGAAATGCTGCTAGAAAACCCAAGAGGTCAGTTCTGAGTGTGTGAGAGACTGAGCAGAAGCACTGAGGTCTGGGAGTTAAGGGAACATGAGGCAGAGGAGAGCCAGCAATAGATGGGAAGAAAGTAATAATACACTGTTTCATGGGCATTGAGAGAGAACACAACTTCAATCTCCAATAATTCCCATCCATTTTATTGTCACTATATGTAAAGTAAAACACTTCAGCAATTCTTCCAGTGATCTGAATTAAACAACTCAGAACAGGTTTTATGTTATGGAAAAGGGTATCTACTTCATTGTTAAGGAAAATTGAAAAACAATAAAAGAATATTAAGGAATTTGGTCTGTTATACATTTTTATAGAGTTTTTTCCTGTTATTTTTGTAGTAAATGTTTTTTCTTTTTGTTTTTTTTCTAAACAGATAGGGACCAAGCAGTTACTACCATTAGGAAAGCCTTTTTTTTGGTCACATATTTTGTGTGATTTTACACTTTTAATCTTGTTTCTGGTGTGTGTCACTCATGTTGCCATCATTAACATATCTGAACATCTAATGTTAATGATGCACAGAGATTTATGTAAGCATAGTTTACACATACATGTGTGCACTCAGTAAGCTTCACCACATACTGTTTATGACTAAAGGAACTGTTTAAATAGATACTGTGTTTATTATAACTACCATATCTCAACTCAGCAAGATCCTAAAAAATTAAATCATTTTGTACATATAGACTAACATTCATGTCTCATGTCATTAAATTAAGAGGATTATATTAAAACAATAAACTAAATTTGTATATAATCTGAAATAGTTTATTCCTCTTAACAAATATTTTAATTAAAAGCTCTCTTGATACAATGTTAAAATTTAATGGAAACTTGAATGAAGTTGCAATCCCTTAGCTGACATTGGAATTTATTTTGTCTTAATTTTCTAGATTGTTTTTGTATGAAAGAAATGCACTGTCTCCAGTAAAGTTTACAGTTTAGACATTGTTAGCTGATGGTCTTAAAACAGATTTAGGGAGATACTATCCTGGATTTCTGCAGTGTGGTGTAACTCTTGGTAATGGGAATTTGTGGTTAATTTGTGATTAAAATATTTTGAAGGTATAAAAATGGTAAGATGAATTAATATGAGAATTTTTTTTTCATTTTTTATAGTCAGAGTTACTGTGTCTGGCAGAGGATTGTCTCTGATCCAAAGCCAGTTGACTCTGAGGGAATATCAGCATGTATTGTTCTTGGTGTTTCTTTTAATCTATTTCTGTGGATTAAAATTAGTCACTACTGCATGCTATTAGAGTCTGGTAAAATTAAGGAATTTTAATTTCCTCAGTTGCATGAAATATTTTTAATTTAATATGCAGAGTGTTTTGGTATTAATAAAATAAAAAACAATTGACACATTTTTTATATAAGCAGTTTAGAAACAGTAACTCAGAATCAAGGGAATGAACCACAAAATTGCTGAGGTTTGAAAAGACATTTAAGATCATCAAGTCCAACCATTAGCTAGGACTGCTAAGTCAACCACTAAACCACATCCCTGAGCACCACATCTACACATCTATTAAATACTTCCAGGGATGGTGACTCCACCATTGCCTTGGGCTGCCTGTTCCAGTGCTTGACAAACATTTTGGTAAAGAACTTGTTCCTAATATCCAATCTAAGCCCTCCTGGAGGAGCTTGAGACTATTTCCTCTTGTCCTATTGGTTGTTATTTGGAGGAAGAGACCAACCCCAACAATGCATCTTTCAGGTGCTTGTAGAGAGCAATAAGGTCTCCCCCAGGCTTCCCAGCTCCCTCAGCCACTCCTTTTCAGACTTGTGCTCCAGACCCTTCTCCAGCTCCATTGCCCTTCTCTGGACATGCTCCAGCCCCTCAGTGTCTTTCTTGTCATAAATGAACTGGACACAGTATTTGAGGTGTGGCCTCACCAGTGCTGAGTACAGGGGGACAATCCCTGCCCTGGTCCTGCTGGCCACACTATTGCTGACACAGCCAGGATGCCATTGGCCTTCTTGGCCACCTGGGCACAGCTGGCTCATGTTCAGCTGATGTCAAATGGCACCCCCAGGTCCTTTCCAGGCAGCTTTCCAGACACTCTGCCCCAGCCTGTTGTGCTGTGTGGAGTTGTTGTGGTGACCCCAATGCAGAACCTGACACTTGGACTTGGTGACCAGCACAAGGATGGGCAGCCTTCAGACAAACAGGAAGATAAGGAAGGGGAAAGAAGGGCTTTCTTTTCTTCTTTTTAGTCTATCTGATAAATTTTCATCCTTGCAGTTGTATGGAATTGCAGTAATGTGATTTTTGTTGAGACTTGGGTTCCTTTGTGCTGATGGACCAGATATCCAGGATGTTTGGATAACTGATAAAGTTGAGTGTGCAGATCACTTGGATAATCTGGAGGTCTCCCTATTTTTCTAGATTAAAAAAAAAAAAAACCAAAAAAAACCAACCCAGACAAACCAAAGATGTTTATGGACTGTATTCACAATCTGCAGAGACTTTTTGAAAACAGTATGTCTGGAAACAACACACAAGCAACAATCACTTCTGAAAAATAAGACCACCTAACTAATTGTTTTGTGCCAAATACTAGCATGCAATCCATTTAGAATTAATAACATATATTAAACATCTACATCAAAAGGTGAATATTTGGGTTGTTTGTTTGGGCTTTTTTTGTAGAATGAAGCTATGCTGTTTGTTGCCAAAAGTCAAATCTACTCTGAAGATTCCCAGTGATAAACATTTACTTCAGCAGTTGGAATTATGTATAAGGAAGCTTCTGTGTCAAGAGAAAGACAAAGATGTCCTGAGTATTGTGAAAAGAGTAAGCATTTTTCTTTTTAAGCAGCATTTAATCATGGGTTTATCAATAAAAGTTAAGGTTATGCTTTCTGTTGATTTTCTCAATGTAAGAACAGGAGATTAAAAAATTCCGTTGTCTGTTATGAATTTTGAACAATTGAAAGATGATGCAGTATAGCACATTCTGTGAAATTTAGGAGTGATGATGTTTCCTTGGTTACTTATATTGCAGTATTTTGTAGTGATTCAAATTCAGGATTTTGGCTCAATGATCATTTATGAAAAAATAGCAAATGATTAGAGAAGGATTGAATGTTGATTCTAGTTAAACTCTTTAGGCCTGTGAGACAGAGATATATTGTTAGTCTATATATTTTACAATACACAGACAAAGCATTTGCAAGATTTTAAAATGTTGCAAATGTGTTTTTAATGTGAATATTCAAAAAAATACATCTTTAAGGAATACCCATGCATAGTCTCAAATTTAGAAACCATGGAGGGAAATAGCTCAAGTAGGTGGCTTCCTTACAGGGCCAGTCTGCAGGAGAGAGGCTGGGTGAATCCCTGTTTGGAACCTTCTGAGTTACACAGAGTTGCTTTTTTCAGTCCTAGTTCCTAAGCCTGTGCTATAGCAATTCTTGCTCTGGAGCTTCCTTGAGTGTATTTTGATTTGCATGTAGATATTCTGTGAATCTATTAGTTGTGAATCTTACCAGGGCTCTGAGAATACACTCTGACACTTCCAAGCTGCATTCAAGCCACAAAAAATAAAAGCTTCAAATACTTAGGAAGAAAAGACAATTTTTTTTGCTTCAAAGTGTGGCATAAAAAATAAGTTTTAATTTTCTTTATAGACGGTGTTAGAATTGGACAGAATGGAGATCTCTGTAGATGCTGTAAGTACTTACTAACTTTAATACTTATCAACTATTCTTAGTTTCCATTTTCATGTAGTGATTTTCTTGTTTTTATTGATTTTATTTTGAAGTTTCAGAAAAGGTTTTATAAAAATGATTTATTGGATCAAGAAAAAGAGAGACAAGAACATCTCCTTTTGGAAATGGTATATTTTATCAGTATGCTCTCATTATTTTTAAATAGTTTGTAGTTACATGTTAATGAGACAATAATTTTAAGGTAGGGGAAATGCATATTTTACAGAGACCTGATAGGTTCACAATCCGTGTGTGGTTTTTTGCACTTTATAATAAGGTAAAGTTCTTCAAAGTAACATGTAACATTTTTTTCTTCACTACCTAAATTTTTCTATAGCAATTAGAAAGGTAGACTTGAGTTTCTTGATAAATACTATGTGTAACATGATGAACTGATCAATGAAACACCCCAGAATTCACATACAACTTCCCTAGGCAAAGAAATTAATCTCATAACTTCTCTTGTCCCAATGAAGCTGAAGAATGATCTATGTTACAGGGTTTCCTTTTAGCCAGGAAAAAGAGAAAAGCAGAAGGAGCAATAGGCAATTCAGCACACAGCTTATATCTTCACTACATTTCCACAAGGCCTAGATTAGACCACTGCAGTCCTCCCTTCTGCTGCCTCCCTTCCAGCCTGAGCTGAGCAGCTGATAGGATTCAGAAGATCTAAAATTGTTAACATGGTTCCTCTGACTTGTAGTAAATGAACTTCTTTGTAGTGAACCAGAAGACATTCAAGAGTGTCCCAAAAATGTCATTGTTTCCTACATTTGTGGTGCACTTTGCTGTCCATGGTATTGCAGGTCAGTAAGAGAAAATACACCTGTCCACAAACTCCCTGCCACTTCCCATTGTCTGGAGCTCAGCTTTGTTCTCAGACCTGCATCACACACTCAAAATCTTGAGCTTAGCTCTAGCAGTCTTCAGGTAGATACAATTAATGCTTTTCTACTGAAAGTAATTGCCTGGTGCAAAATAGCCTCCAGTGTGCTCTGTGTTCCTGTGTACTGTGTGATGGCATCAATTTTTACCTGTTTCTACAGCTATACTTTAGAAAAGCACCTGAATTTTTATGATATAGGCCACTGATATGTGCAACCCTTCTGAATCCCAACTGCCTCATTTGTCTGTGAGAGGCATGATTTTGGGGAACCTGGGATGGACACAGTGGAGTGTGACATGTTTCTGTCCCAAACCATGAAGAGCCATTCAGCCCACTTAAATGTGTCTGGCTGCTAAAGATTTTAATACTGAATGTGTTAGTAGGTTTTCTTAATTTGAGTAGCAGACTTGGTAGAAACTATTTTCCAGCAACCCTGACCTGAATTAACTACTTCTTTCTTTTCCTGATTGGGTACTAATTAGAATTACATGAAAAAAATAGATTAGAGCAATTATGGTTCACTTAACAACTTTTATTATGAAAATGGTATAGAAAAAGCTAATATTATATGGTTTTTTGAAGCTGGAGTGAGATCTATTCATGAAATGGAAAATACTTTTAGGCTGGGTAATATTACAGAAGGGCAAATAAATTCTATCAACTTTAACAATTTTACATAGTTGATTTTGATTTTCCATAAGGATTTATCAACGGTAGATGTTAAATTTAGGACTCTTAAAAGTTTGAATATATATGCACACCTTGAAATTTAAGAAAAGCATTTTCATTGAATTGTATGAAAGAAAAGTGTTGCCTGTTCTATTTTCAGTGTCTATGTTACAGAAAATTTTTACATTGCCAGCTGCCAACGTCTGTATCTTTTTCAATATTAAAAAAATACAAAAAAGCCATGCATAATTTTAGTTATAAGTTATAGATGTGATCTTCAACTTGGAACTTTCTTCAGACTGTGGTTTTTAAATGAGATATTTACCCTGATTTCTTTCTGTGCTACTTAACTGGTTCTCTGGATATTTATCAGGGATTGTACTACGGGCAGGAGAGAGCAGAGTGAACTGTTATTTGCAAGCACAATTTATTTACTTTTACTTGAGTAATATCTTAGAAAATTATTCATTCTTTCAGGAACAGTTAGAGAAAGAGAAGCAGAAAAATGAAGGAAGATCCACAAATATGAATGAAAAAATGTTTGAAAAGAAGCGTAAGTTTGTTTATTTGTGTACATGTTTATGCATGCTTTACTCTTCTGCAAAGGTAGAGGAGAAAGGAGCAAAGACACTTTGTACAATAAATAGAGATTCAGAAGTTGGAAATAAAAGTTTTTTCCATATATTTCTGAAGTTATTTATAAGAAATGGAAATGTCTTATTTAATATATATTATATAATATATAATATATAATATATAATATATAATATATAATATATAATATATAATATATAATATATAATATATAATATATAATATATAATATATAATATATAACATATAATATATAATATGTAATAATATATGGGTTTTTTTTTCTTGCTTTATTAATAACATGCATTACAGTTTTAGTTCTCTGGGTTTTTTTTCATTTTGGGTTACAGTGTAAGTACTGTGGTATTTCTGAAGTGCTAGTAGCACTGGATTAGATATTATTACTTGTTGCTCTAGGACTGTGTTATGTCCTCTCCTTACTATAAATTTAAGTTTTAAGAGAGAAGGGATAACACTGGACTTTTTTTTTTTTTTTTTAGGTAGAGACAGTAAAACATCATCAGTGTTGGCAAAAAGTATCAATCTCTCTTTTTCTGGAAGCTCTTCTGGTGCATCAGCAGGTAAGAACAGTTCAAAAACTCAGCAGGACTATTTGATCTTACATCATCAAGTTAAAGCCCAGCAAAGCTGCTGTTGACATTTGTGAACTCAAATTTCAGCTACTGCATAGAGGAAAAGATTCTTCTCCTAGAACTAAATGTATATTCTGTGGTTTTTTCATCTTGTTTTTTTGTTTTGTAGTATATAAATAATGGCCTAAGTTTTTTTTTTTTTTTAATTGAAGTATTTAAATCACCTTATTCCTTCATTTACCATAGGATGACAAAAAAATGTATTTAAAAGTGTTCTTAATTACTGAAGAAATGCAATTTTCATATTTAAAAATGTTCTTTATAATTTTAGGCAAAGAAGAAAAAAAATCCAAGCTGGTTCGAAGCCAATCTTTCAGTACTCAAGTGCTGCATCCAAAATACAGCAACATAGACAAGTGTCCTAAGTATCTTTATAATCTTTGCTTACCTCATGGGCAAATGTTGCTGATAAACAGCTCTTATGAAATTAATGCTTGTGGATCTCTGAAAGTAGTGATATACTCACTGAATTGTGACTTATATTTTCAGTTTTCTGTTTAATTGATTAACTGAGGGAAGAAATACCATCTAAGGCATGCTGAAGCCTCTAGGTTATGAATTCCTTTTAAGTTAATATATGCACCTTTTATCATATATTAAAAATACTTTTCAATATGAATTGCTAAATCTAATTTCATACATTTCTTAAAGACATTTCAGCATAAATTTCTCATTTAATTTTTTCATATAAACTCAGAAATAATCTCCAATACTATTAAATGTCAGGATACAATTGAGAGGAACACTCCAAAATAACCAACTTGGTTTTGTTTTGTTTTGTTTTTTTGAAGTAAAAGTTCTGCTACAGGATATACATCCTCAGTATCAGGAATGGGAAAGAGTTGTATGTTATCCTTTTGTGGTAAGTAGATCATTGTAATGTATTTATTTAATTCTTTTTTTTTTTTGTGTAGGTGTTGACTATATGGGCCCAATTAGACAGGCATACTCTAAGATGTTATTCTTCTAAAGAAGGCAGAATAATAGATACCCAATATGTTTGGGCATTTAAGTACTAGTCTAGTAAGTGTATTTTTCAGATTCTTTTTTTTCCCTACACATTTGTTTTAATTTCTCTTTAAAAACAGCAAAAACAAACTGAGTTTGTCATGTCCTGGTTGGAATTTCAGATATCATTAAAAGAATGGGTTTTGCAGTTTTCCCCCACCTATTTTACATGAGGAGAATGAATATCATGTAAAACTTCAACTGAATTAAGAGAGAAAAACTAATATTTGCACTTCTGTCTACTAAATTTTAAAGCATTCAGATGATTAAGGATAAGATTGAGAAGAATGGCTTCTTAGAGAAATCTGTCTTACCATTCACTACCAATAGGCACTAGGCAATTAAATTACATTAAACAGCTAAATTTTAAGCAGCTAAAGATTGGCCCAAAAAATCACTCTTTACACACATTAAATGTATTATTATTTTCTTTGAAAATTTGTATTTCAGTTATTTAGTGACATTTTTTTTTCATAAAAATACTTGAAAAAATGTTAGGTAGAAACCATTCTATTAAAATTCTGGATTATTGCCATTGGAAATATGCCACCATTGCCATAGGAAAAACAGCTCATTCTGTTTACTTTCTGTGTAGTGTTTTCAACCAAAATTCTTTGTCTCAGCTGCACCTCTGTGTTTCAGATGATTCATTCCGGGCTCATTCTGGCAGGAGTGGGAATTCTGCTTTCCCTTCTAGCTCATCTCACAGCCTCTTTAACTCAGCTGAGAAGAAGAACAGTGGGAATAAGGAGAGTCAGTCCCGGAGGATGAGCATGTGAGTTGGTGACAAGATGTTAAATGGAGCTTAGGGGGAACATTTTCAAAAGAGCCATGTAAAATTAGGCCTGTATTTGTTATACTTCTGCACACAGATTTTGAAACACTAAAATAGCAGGGTAGAAATGTGATGTATGCAATTATAAGTGTTTCTAGGATGGCATTACCTTCTAATTAGTCTTTTTGCATTGTTTCTCCTGTGCATATTTGCATTCAGCTGGTACATAATTGAGAGGGTGGAATGGGACAAGTGAAGGTTAGTGCCTTTGATATGTAATAACTACAGTCACAGTGATTTAGCTGCCTGTAGTTGGAGAAATAGAATAAAAGTATTTTTAGACAACTTAGTTTTTAATTTTCTTTCTTTTTGTGGATTTATATATGTTTTGTATCATTATGTAAAAATTCCATGAGACTTACGATGAACAGGTACTGCTATTTGTTATTAATGCTGCCTTCTTTGCCTTACCATAGCTATTTAAAAAACCCAAAAATTCAATTCTAGACATCTCCCTCAGGCTGCTTTCCTTTAAACATCAGCCTATGCTGCTCAGCATTTTACAGGAAAAAATCAAAGATGTATTTTTTGCTCCTGTGCTAAAACTGTAAGTCATAGAAAATCACTGTGACATATACTCACCCAAATCTCTGTAGACTCTAGCTGCAAATTCCCTGCAGGTTCCTTTTACACTGTAACTAAATTACTGTCATTGGACTAGCTGTAATTTTGTGGGCTCAAACTGAGACTTTGCTAGCAAAGATTTGCATTTTTAGCCAAGTCAGAATGGACAAAGGGATGGAGCCAGCTACAGCAATAAGGGGAGTCTGGAAAAGTAGATTTCAGTGTAACAGAAACTACAACTGGAAGCTAAGATAGGAAAGAGGAGACAATAGTGATGGTCTGTTTTGGTGAATTAGATATCTGTATGAACATATTTTTCCACTTCCGTATTTTCATTTTCCTTTAAAAAGCAAATCAAAACATCTCCCCAGCTTTACTTAGGATTTTAAATTAATAAAATTACTAAATTTTAAAATAAAGCACTCAAAAGTTTAACAAACAAAAAAATAAATTTTCAAGACAGTATTAATTTAGCTCCTTTTGTACTTGATTTTTTTTTTTCTGCTGGAATTCTACCATCTTCACTGTACAAGATAAATTGCTTTCTAGAATGAATTCAAGCTTGCATAGTGACCTATAGTTTTAAAGCTGCTTTTATTTTGTAGAGAAGGTTGGAAGGAAAGTTGTTTATGCAGAGGGACTATTTGTGTTGAGTGGTTTCACAGGGATTGTACTTTAAGGTGCCAAATCACTTTGCCCTCTCTCCCTGTCTTTGCCAGTGTCTAATGGTTTCTCTCAATACTACCCAAAGTACTTCAGACTTTTTATAGGTGATCATTAGGGGGTCACTTATTTCAAAGTGCACCATTTCAAAGTCAGCAGTTATATTAGTAGACATGCTGACATTTTCAGCTATCTATAAAGTAAATGGGACATTTATCTTGAGAACATAAAATGTCATGGAGTGCTACGTGGTTTCAAAAATTAGGTGTGCTCAAAACCTCATTTTCTTTCACCCTAATCACTGTATGCCTCTTTTCCTTGCTTTAAAACCAGAAAATTAGTTCAAATGTTGTAAATATTTTAGCAATCTGTAGAAATTCCAATTATTTCCTGTCCCACAGGGATTTGGGGAAAATGAATGGATTAATATTCATGAAGCAGTGAAGTGCAAAGGTTAGTTAGACATATTTTTATGTCACATAAAACGTTTCTAAATTTCAAAGATTTTTCTATCTTTTATTTAAAATAAAACTGATATCTTTTGTTTAAATACAGAGGGACAGGAAAAGGCTCACACAGAGCAGTTTGCACTTTTGTCTTCAGGCAGGAGAGTGGAATGTAAGAAACTCAGTTTCAAGTCTCAATGTACCATTCCCAAAGGAATACCTTAGGAGAAGAGTGTTTGAAAGTAGGCATCTGATCAAACACAGTGATCTGGGTGCTTTGTCTGGTTCAAAAAATCCCTGAACTAGGGCCAGAAGCTAAAGAGGATGTACCAGGGGAAGAAAAACATTTTTGGGGAAAGAAGAGGAAGCTCAGGATGTTCTACATTCAGTTCTGAGTAAGAATTTTAGTGTTCTGCATTCTTATGGGAAAAGACATCTCTCAAGTTGGTCTAATGTCAGCAGTGCTATGGATTCAAGTTCTCTTTTGTAAACTGACTCAATACTTAACTGTTTTCATAAAAAAATGAAGTAGCTTTATAAGGAAATACTCACAGATACAGGAATGTTTGGTGGTAAATGCATTCAATCACAGAAATGTTCAGCTGTACTTTTTATCTTTCTTTTACTCAGGAAGTCAGGTCTGGTGCTAAATATATGCACACTCAAATTTAAAAAAAAACCAAAACAACAAATTTTCTGAGTTGAATAATGGAAAAAATTGATATCCAAATATATAAGTAGCTGACAGAGATCACTCAGAGAATAATTTGACAATTGTAACATGAGAGGTACAATTGAATAGATTCTCATCAATGAGCATCACCTTTGGTGGACTGAACTAAGGCAGAAAACTCACGAAGGTGATAAAATAATAGTTGGGTATTTTTTAGACTGTAAGATTTACATGCAGATTTACATATGTGCTCGCTGAAATTTGCAATTCTGGCAAAAACTAGCTTTTAGTTTGCTGGCTTTGCAACTTAAGTGAGGTAACCTCTGTTTCTTTTTCTAAGTAAATATGTGGGCAGTAACACAATAATTAAAATATAAGCAGCTAAAATTTTTGATTCTTGATTTGAAGGGATATACTGTTTGGAAAAAATATTGTTTAATTGCTTAAGCCTAATATTTTCCATAAAATTGCTCTACAGAATTTTGGGAAATGTTCACTTTGGACAATGCAGTGCAGTTTGCAGGGATGAAGAATTTCTGATATCATATATGATAGTGCTCCAGGAATTATTCAAAACTCAGAGTTACTTGGATGGAGAACTGAAGTCTTTTCTTACCACACTTACTCATTCATACATTCAGTTTGGACTGATTCATAAGTGTGTGCCAATTAAAGTTTTATCTCTTTTTGAAAACAGCATAGATGCAAGAAAAAAATAAAGTTAGTAAATCATGGTCCAGTGCTCATGAGCAGGTGACAGGGCAATATTATTTTAGTGTAGGGGTCAGTTGCTAGGTCTTAGGTAATTCTTAGGCCATAGAAAATGCCAGAATTAAGCTGGCTAAGCAGCTAAAGCTGCACCATGTAACTTCATGAGGAAATCACAAAGTAGATGACTACCTGCTTTAAGGACCTGATGGAATAGGAAAGAATCAGAAAGAGCACTTTGTCCCACAAGAGATCTTACTTAATAAGCAGAGCAGTTTTTGTGACTTCCTTTTGAAGAGTTGCCAGTTAGATCATGAATCATCCTAGTGCAGACATTGATATAAATCATGAACACTGTGTTCTATCAGTCAGTCTGATCTTGTATCATTATGCTATGTAGCTTTATTATATTCTTTTGAATGTTTTCAGTTTTATGAGATTGTTAGATATAAGATGTTTCTGCTTGAGTTTATATTGCTGTAATATGGCTACAAATGTTTATGCAATTGTTTAAAACTGTTTTTGAAACTTTATAGATTCATCAATGAGTATATGCACTTTATAACTAGCATTTAAGTATTTTGCATCTTGCCTATAGACATAGAGATACTGGCTGATTTTATTTCACTTTGAATCAAAACTTTCTTCAAGGATTTGTGGTACAGGTTTTCCATCTTTTAAAAAGAGGGATTAGATTTATTGTTGCATAAAATTAATTAACTAATTTATTATTAAAAATTTCTGATTTATTATTAGAAAAAATAATTTTTATGCAACAATAAATCTAAAGAAATACCAGTATTGTATAAGATGTCCACAACTGACCTATAAGACATCCAGTTTGGTGTATGACCATGATGTGCCAGTTATATGTTTAAGATAAGTATATTAAAGTAATGTCTTTCATCCAGTCATTGCTTAGAAATTTAAGCACAAGATGAAATAGTTCTGCCACTGATCTTCAATTTTGAGTTGGTTACTTACAGCTTTTAATCACGTTTTCAACATGACATTTAAGATGCTGGAAGTTCCAAGTTCCAGTGGGACTGGCATGTTTTTTGTATCCCATTTTTATGATGAAGCTAGTAGGTATCCTGACACTGATATATTATCATATAATATATGCAGTTTTAAAACAGTGAAACAGAAAATATATTGTGTTATTTGTAAATGATGCTGTAAAATATTGATGCAAATTAATATTTCCAAGAGTTCTAAAAGTTACACCCCATTCTTTGAAATATTTCTGACTCACACAAATAGTTATGAAAAATGTGAAACTGAAAAACTGTATCTCTGAAGATTAAAAAACTAAGTTATGAAAAAATCCAGAAATTACTCAAATCACCTTGTGGTAAACAGAACACCTAGAAATCACAGTGTAATGTGCCAGACTTTTGGCACTTTTTGTAGCCTGGACCACCTTAAGCATCTCATTCAAATGGATCTCTACAAGACCTTCTGTAGACAAATTATGGAGACCTTCACCCTTCTTGAGAAGAATGCCTTCAGAATTTGTCCTTTTGGCTTTTTCAGTGGGTGCAATAGAGCAGCTCATAATTTTTAAAGTACAGCAGCTAAGAGTTATGTTAAAGTATTGTGCACAATAGCAGTTTAATATGCTTTGTAATTTAATAATATAGTAACAACCTATTATGTGTGTTTCTTCTTTTGTATGAAGAAAAAACAGAAAATCAAACTCCTAGATCATCTGACAGAAAAAATGAGGGAACCAGAGACTGGAGGAAACAACATTCTGGTGGGATAAAGTGGGAGCAGCAGATGGGACTCTCTAATGCCTGGACCGAATAAAATGCATCCTGCAATGTTAAAAATTTAAAATAAATATTTTAAATGCAATTTCAAGATGTAAAATATGTTCTGATACACAATGTAATGGTTGCAGAATTCTAACATTGTAGTGAAATGATATGAAATATATCTTCAGCTATGTGCTCTTAACTGCTGCAGCTAAGGAGAAGATTTTGTTTTCTTTAGTTATGCCTTTGTAGCTTGAAGTCTTGGATTTAGAATGCATATACCCATTATTTAATTGGCTTATTTACAATCTTAGCAGCTCTTAGTTCCCATATTTTAAGCAAGAAATAGAAGGAATTGTTATGAATATTAAAAAGTAATCCCACATTTTAAAGAATCTGCAAACCTAATTTAATACCAAAGTCCAGAACCATTGATCAGTCTATATAAAAATATAGACTTTTGAAGCATTGTGCTGTGAATTTGGAATTAATGTTTTTACAAGTACTAAGTTAATAAAAATTCTGTGTAAGTTTCAAAGCAATCTAAAAGAAAATGTCTCCAAATGATATAAAAGTTTTATTCTGTAAGCTTTGTTGTATAAATACTTGTTTTAATTTTAGTATTTCAAATTGTATTTTCACTTTAATAATTTATAATAATGAATGTAGTTTTTAATCAGCTGCTATGGCAAGCTGTCATGGTTCAGTGATGTCATCTGCATTTGTTTGTATTAATGCTAATGTTTCTATCAAAATTTATGTGGAAAAACATGCCATCATATTTTGAAAAGTTCTATTTATGCCAATACTTGGAGAGAGATATTATGAAGCTATTGTCAGCTTCTCTTTCAAAATGGGGGCAGCATAAATATATTGATATCAGAAATATATGGTTTTTAAAATTTATTGATGTATGATAAAGATGATCTGGTCTGTGTATGCATACGTGTGTGTGGTTACTTTTTATAATGTTAAAACATGAATGATGATTTACTCAAAATAAAACCTAGGACAATGCTGTACATGCATGTTCTTGAAAAAAAAATCTCAGGGCATCTTTATAATTAAAATAATTAAAAGGACTTACCTATGGAGGGTATTTATTTAAAAGAATAATAATGCTGGATGTATGCTGTCTTGTGTCAAGTACATAAAGTTTCTTTGGATTAAGCACTGTCTGAATTCTTAAGCTTCCTGCACCACAGTTGGATTTAGCTGTATTCTCCATCTTAAGTCACAGGCATTGTTTGGGTTCTGTGGAAATACTTAATTTTTCAGTTTTTTCTGCAGCCTGGCATAGGATCTTGTAAACAATGAATTTCTTTAAAAGCTTCTTTGAGTTTTATGATGTTTAACATTCAGTATTGATATAGGGGTACAGATGACCTGGGCTGGCTCCTCCTGGGTTCTGTTTTTTGTTGATTAATGCAGTCAGATACTCCAGTTCCCCAGGCACAGCTGACTCCAGTGCCAGCTGCTCACCCATGGGCCACAGGACAGGAGGCTGCTCAGTCTGCTCTTAGTCTGAGCTTGGCAGGGACCAAACTCAGATCATCAGTGGACAGCTCTACAACAGGATTCAAAATTGTGTTTGGCCTTTTGATGCCTTTACTAGAGCAATGCAGGACAGCCAGCAAGTTCAGAAATGTGAAGCTCTTTCTCCCCTTAATTATCATGTAATGGGTCCTGTAAACAGTCTGTCTTTTGATCCTTCTTTGCTGTCACTGTCTGTCATGTTAAACTGATTAATTTATTCAATGCTGATCACACGTGCTCTACTCAACAACCCAAAATTCCTTCCATGTAATCTTTGAATGCTCTGTTTAGATATTTAGAATTTTTGGACTGGACATTTAGATACCTCTGGTAACTTGTGCATACTTTCATCAGTCCTTTGCACTACAGACCTCCATCCAAGCAGTCTTTTTAGGGGCCACTTTCTTCTGGGTTAGTTCTGTTAAGCAGCACCAACTGAAGGGGTTCACCATTTGAACCCTTCAGAGAACTGTTTGTACCTGCTGCTCAGCTGTAGCTCTGGAATAACAGCTGTAGGTCAACTGTGAAGTGGAATTTGTTGTTTTCATATACACCAGTGGCAGGAGGGAGTGATTCTGGGTACATTCATAATGCAGTCGAGTGAGGCTAGATGCACCTTCATAGTCTGTTGAGGTAGCAGAGCCTGTGTCCCAAGTCCTTTTGTGAGTGGTTTACATCAGTGTCTGGGCTGTTGTGTGCAGACACCAAATGGTAGCTGAGGTGATTTTTAGAGATTTACTAGCTTTACCCTATAATGAATGTATCTTTTGTGTCTTCTCTAGCAGATGTATCTGTGTGTGTTTACCTGTGAAGTACCTTGCCAAATGATTTTGAAAAGTCTCCTGCTCCTTTTTGGGCAATAACTTTGTGAAGGTTGTATGAGCCAGCAGAATAATGCTGAGATCTGTTAGTTTCATAAACCTGGAAGTAGCTTTTTGCATTGTTTCATACTTCATACATAGGACTCTGCTAATTAAAACCTACTGAATGTTAAGATCTTGTCATTCTGTTGGAAGGACTGCTCTACTTGAATAAAGGATTGTGTTTAGGTAATGGAAATATTTTTCTGAAACATCTTGGCAACACCTTTTGGATTTTAGGATCAACTCTATGAATAGATTTATTCCACTTTAATGGAGGTGTGTTTTTTTCTACCAGAGTCTGCCTTAGTTCAATTATAGAGTCCTGTTTACATAGTTCACCCTGGTGTCTAGATGATATTTTAGGTAGAAATTCTGGGAGAGGGCTAGCTATGTGCTATGAAATAGTACAGGCCAGATTTTCCAAAATCAGAATACTTAAGTTATTTTTCAGAATTATTTTGTTTTTAATTCAAAGAATATTTTTAAGGCACATCATGTACTCTGAAGAAATTATAGTCTGCATAAACACTTTGAAAGAGGTCACACTCACAATGTAGACTTATTGATAGACTTATTTTCTACAGTAATACAATAAAGATCTCTAGACAAAGATTATAAATTCTCTTTTAGGGCTTGATACTGCTTCTGTTTTTATAACTGGCAAAATTCTGCTAACACTGAGGTCACTGGGCTCTTCAGTCTCTCTGCAACAGAAGATAACATGGAGGAATCTGCAGTGTTTGGGAATGAGCTTCCTGAATATTTTGGCATGTGAATGTCTGGGGTTTTTTATTCAGATTTATCACTAAAATACTGATTTTTAAAATTTCACTTCTTTGGTTGGTGGGTTTTCTTTTACCAAAGATAGATTTTACACGTCACATTTTTGTTGCTTTGAGCCTTAATGAAGTTAGCTTGCTATGTAGCATTAATAAAATATTGCAGGAACGACCTAGTGCTAGCTGGAGAGACAAAACAGGTTTTCAAATTTCATATTTCAGTGTCTTTTTATTCTAAAATAAATTAACAAAAATAAAGCCTCTTACATACCAAAGAATAGAAACTATTACCTTTATTCACATTTCAGTTGGATCAACCACCCTGCCAATGAACAGTAATGTTTTAAAAGTTTCTTCAAAAATCATGAACAGGAATGGTCGATTCACTTTGATGACAGGAGGCACTGTAAATGCAGTTATTTGTGACCCACTTGCTGCTGCAGCCTCAGTTCCTTCTTCATCCACTTCAATAACTGCCTTTTGGACAACCTGAAGTGCAAGGCAGAAATAAATATGTGGCAGAAGTAAATACTAACATGAAGAGTATTTTTCCAGGTGAAGGCATTCAGTTGAAGTAGGTTTCTGGTAAGGATTAAAATGAGCAGTTCAGTGCAATCTACCTCTGTGGGCTGGTGAACCCCTGTGCTGTCTGCTTCAGCAGCAGAGTCAGCACAGCCACTCTGCCCACAGTGCTCACTGCACTTTTCCATGTTTCTGAGCACTGGCCTCACTTAGAGATTGGGGGTTTTGCATGAAGTAACCATTGAATTTTATAAAGTGCTGCTCTTTGACACCTAACTGCTAAGGAGTTTCTCAGTTGTAGCAAATCTGTTTTCACCAGTCACAAACAATGGCTGGATATGTCATTCATAGCTGATTTTGTGAGAGCTTTTTCCCCTGTATATTTTTAATTTGTACATGTGGTAGCACAGACTAAATATGTAGAGCAATGAGGTACATTTCTGGATTGGTTTGAAGATTTTCCTTTCTCACGGAAATTGCAGCCTTGCAGAATCTGATTTTTCATTTTTTCATCTTTTCCATTTTGTTCTTTCAGCCTGCTCATACCAGAAGCAGAGTGCTTCTGCTGTGTTAGTGCAGTATGAACTGCCTGGTCATCTGTGGATTTTCAGTTCCTTAACTCCTAATTCTAGGAATTGCTTATGTGAAAATAGTTGTAGAACTTCAACAGTGTTGAGCTTTCTGCTACATAAATAATATATTTGTCTCTCACGATTCACAGTGACAGGGTGCTCATCTGGCACTGTGTAGCTGATGCACATATTGCTTCTAATATCAGTTAGCAGCTCCTGTTTAAAGTGTGATTTTTTTCATAACACAGTAGAGTTAAGTGCTGAGAATCAGCATGAAAATTACGTGATCAAGAGGAAGGGAGAAAAGTGCTGCAGATTGCCATAGTATTTCCCAACAGTGAAATAGTTCATACCAAACTGAAAATCACTGCAATTTTATCCATTAAATGTTTATTCTTAGGATGTAACATCTTCTCAGAAAGGCTGTTTTGTTAAGCCACTGCAATTTTGAAAACCTGTAGGTCAAGCATGAGAGTTTTTGAAACTTGTGTAGAAGTGTTTATTATACCACTGTTAACTGGCTAATCACAAAGGCTTCTGTAAGGATTTCGTGTAGGGAGGCTTGTAAGAGCAGCACCACAAGGATTCTTTCCCACAGGGTACAAATACCCAAAGGGAGGGAGGCTGCAAAGAAGGTGGAGCCAGGCTTGTCAGTGGTGCCCAGAGACAGGACCAGAGGCAGTGGGCACCCACTGAAACACAGAAGGTTCCCTCAACATTGGGAAATGCTTTTTCACGTGAGGGTGACTGAGCACTGGCACATGTTGCCCAGAGATACTGTGGATTCTTCCTCTTTGGAGATACTCAAAAGCTGTCTGGACATGGCCTCCTCAACTTGCTCTAGGTGACCCTGCTTGAGCAGAGGAGTTGGACCAGGTGATCTCCAGAGGTCCCTTCCAACCTTAACCCTCCTGTGATTCTGGGAATCCTCTCCTGGAGTTACAGTCCTGGATTATCAGAGCCATACAACCCTCCACCAACCACAAGCAGTTACATGCTGCAATTTCCTTACCTGAGTTTATTAAAGCTATGTTTCCAAATCCTCTGCCAGATGAATTTCATGTAGATCTTATTTATAAATTCATCTTGTTTCAGAAATTTTTTAACTTTTACTGTAATGTATGAATTTGTATTTAGAATTTACTTGCTTTTCATCTTGTGTTCCACACACTCCATTCTTGTGGGTACAAGTATCCCTCTCTGTTACATCTTTCATCTCCTTTCTTTGACTATGCCTTTTAATATTCTATTATCAGCAAATTGTCTTTTCTATAGACTAGCTGTTTGTTTTTCACATAGGTCACATAGACCTATTCCTTCCTGATATTGATGTGATTGAAAGTCCTTTGTCTTCCATTCTCTTCTGCTTCTTATTCTGCCTCTGTTTTCTATCAGTCTTCTGAAATTCATCTATGCTCTCTCTTAAACAGTGGTACAAAATATCTCTTCCTGCTCCCCTTTTTCTGTGGGGCTGTGTTCCTGTCTTACTGGTCTTTCAATGCCCTTGCCTTTCCCTGCTTAGAGGTTTTTTAAAAGTTTCAGCATACAAAGTGGAACATCTGTGTAGGTTGGAGTACAACTATATTGTGCCTATCTTTTGCTCTGAGATTCTGTTCCATAGTATGCAGAAGGAAAAGGAGGAGTGCTTTGACTTCTCTTCCTCACTGTTACCTTTTTGAGATTTTGTTATTTAAACTTTCTAAGGTTCTTTATTTTTGAGAATAAATTTTTGAGAACCTGTCTCTAGACTGTGTATGAGGAGTCCTTACCTTGAGTTTCCTTCCTTGTCCTGGCTTTCACAATTTGACTGTCATTTGGACATCTTTTGTGTTCACAGTTTTGTGAAATTGTGCTCATCCCCTGCCATCCATATTCCTCTAGGGGCAGAGCTTTTCTCCTTGATGGGTTAGCTTTGGGAGGAGTTGAGCACCTATGAGATGTCACTACTCCTGACCTCTACACACCTCATACTTGAAGTGGGATCCATCCTGATTAAGATGTGTAGATTGCATATACCTGGGAGATGAGGTACTTTGCTATTAGTGTCCCTATAAATTGATATCACTGTCTTGGCTGGGCTATTTATATACTATTATAATCCAAATAGCAAATAATTTTAGTAGGCTTACCTGTGAAACTGCTACATATTCATGATCTGTCAGATGACTAAGATCTGCTGAACGTGTAAAGAGCTTTTTAATTCCAAGACCTTGAAGCAGTTTCTTCATTTTGTATTTTTGCTCTAGT
Organism: Erithacus rubecula; assembly: GCF_903797595.1. NCBI lineage: Eukaryota > Metazoa > Chordata > Aves > Passeriformes > Muscicapidae > Erithacus > Erithacus rubecula. Next base: position 46,109,493 of record NC_136688.1, read on the forward strand.
TTAAACTTTGGAAACGAAATATCCACTTTTCTGTTAAAAAAATAAAATTCAATGCATACAGTATGTCACTTGACTGCTGATATACACACTACTCAGGAATTAAGCTTTACACAGAAAAAAATGGGAAAAAAAACCTGAAGAGTCTCTGCTGGCATTTAGGTTGGCAGAAAATAATTTCTAACCTGTTGACTGCCAGTGGTGCTAGAAATAATTTTCTTCTCTGTGAAAAGAGTTCCACCAGCAGTTACTGTGTCCTGATACCAGGGCAATACACTATTGACTGGTGAAAAGAACTGTCACTTCAGGAGCTGCATTTCACAGGAATCATTTGGGTTTACATTTTTATATTCAATTTTATCAGTTCCTCTGGGTTTCCCTTGGTAATAAATGTTTAATAAATGTCTAGATTTATTATGGATTTTGCTCAATAGTACTAAATTTAAGGAGAGAGAAAATCTAAGGAAGAATATGGAAAGACTCATGGCCTCATAGAGAGAGACATTTTTAACTGTGGATAGGCCATTAAAGGACCTCTACTCTGTACATTCCTCTTGCCACAGACATGCTACCATGGGAGAAGGTTTAGGAAGGCCAGCGAATCTTTGCTGGGCTTTGTTGCTTTGCTGCAGTAGATGTCAAAGACATTAGGGCCCCGTGGGTGTCAAAGAAATACCTGGTTTTCATGTTTCCAAGCCAGGATTCCACAAGCTCTGTAGTCAAATGGTCTTCAATTGAAATGTAGTCTCCTTCTTTTTCTGGGATAACAATCAGCATGTGGGCATTCCCTTTGTAAGGTATCTTTAGCACAGTGCATCTTAAGTTGTCATCAAAAGTTGAATTAATTTTATCTGTCTTGAACATCATGGGTACCTGTACACTTCTGTATTTGTTTATGTGGAAAGTCTCCATTTCTGTGAATTTGGAATTAAATGGATAGACCCACTTGCCTGAGGAAAGAAAGAAATAAAATAATTATGTGTGTTTAAATTTGTTCAGAAGAATGTTCTAAAAAGTTAAAAAAAATATTTTCTGTATCTAGATAAAGTGGCTGTCAGTTGTGTCAGGGATAAGTGGATGACAATGTCAGTATATTTTATGTTTATTGTATGCAAATTTTTTTACAGAAAAGTTCCAAAGTAATCATGCTGTGCTTTATTTGCACAGAAAGAAGGGAAATATTTTTTAAGGTTGGTTAGTTGCCACTCAAGTTCATAATTTATGTTCTCTTTGTTTTATAAATGCCTGGTGAGCATCTGACCTTTCCTAACATGTAACCTTCTCTGAAATTCTCTTCCAGCTGTTCAGTATCCTGTATTTAATTTAATTTTCCAGTATTTTGAATGGGGATTCACTGACCTCTCCACTGAATGGTTTCTGCCCAACACTGGTATTTCTTTCCCTCCCCCTGTCAATTAATATATTGGGGTGCTTGGGTTCCTCTGGGGCAGATAATTCTTGATAGAAATAGAGAAATTATTTTTATTTCAATGATTTTGTGTACTGTGTTAAATCAGTCCATGATTTTACGCCCAGTATCCAGCATTTAAGACTATTGTGATCAAGACTTTTAAATTTTAATTTTAAAACATTGTTTCCTGTCATAAAGAGGGATGATTTGGAGATGGACTGAGATAGTCTGATACAGGGCCTTTTGTTCTTTTGAGATTCTATTGTATGGAAGCATAGAAGAATTTTGGTTCCCTATCATGAAAAATAATTTCCTATTGAATAAGCTTAATAGAAAAAATTAAACTTAGAGACATAGAGAAAACAGGACATCTAAATTCATTTAAACTCCCCTTAATGTAGCTTAAGTTAGAGTCTTGATTCTCCTAATAAATAATTATTCTGCAAAATAAAAGCAGCAATTACCTTTGAAGATAATGTAGTCCACAAGCACCAGTTTATTATGACGGTCCAGCTCTTCAAAAAGCCCTGAGATTTTTCCTTTGGTTGTTCTGTTAATGTTTTGATTGATGAAATGTTTTGTCTGTGTTAAGTTTTCAAAGTCCACTTTCAGGAATTCCATATCAAAGTACTGCCTAGATAAATTCAGGAAAGACTCCTTGAGTCTGAAGTCCTTTTGAATAAAAGAAAGCATGCCTTGCTCGAGGAGAAATTCTTCATTCATTGTGATGTTGCTTATCAGCTGTTTAAACAAAGCTGGCAGATGTTGGTGATCCACCCTGTCCTTCACAGCATGGAGGTTTAGACCTTTTACAATTTGTCTGTATGTTTCTCCTTTGGCTGCCATCATATAGACACTCATGAGAGCTGACACAGAGAGGGGAGACATGATTACATTGTTATCATGAGTCATTGCAATTTTTCTGTAGAGGTTAAATCCAAAATTTGCAGTCTTTTCAGTGAAGTTGTGAAGAGTGAAGTCTTCAAGACCTTGGTCTTCAAAACCTTGGTCTTCAAAAGGCTTAGAGACATTTTTGTGATGATACCACTCTTTGGAAGCACTGATGTTATTTCTTTCCAAGAAATTATTCTCTTTTTCCTCCTTTGGAAATTTAAGTTTGATATCAGCCTTGATGAATTCAAAACATATTTCACTTAAGAGAAGTATGTAAATTCCTGTTTTCATGTTGACATCCAATAATGAGCTCTTTGGAGGTTTTTTTTTTTTTTCCCTAAGAAAAAAGAAGAAACAAAATGGCTTTTTAATTTGTTCTTCCATTCACAATGCAGAAAGTCATAGATGTAGTGAAATGGTCTTTCTGCATCTTCAGGGTATATATGCTGAACTTGGCCAAAAAAATGTTCAGAGAAGAATAGGCAGATCTTAACAGGACACCTCTAGCAACTTTAGCATCAGACATTGTGTAAATTTGCAAATGAAATGTACTTTGCAAGCATAAAGTGCAAATATGATTATCATCCATCTTTCCATTAAAGCAATATATGAATTCTCTCCCATACAGTACGATTGAATTGCACCTTATGGAAAAAATTTGGAATGGCCACAATCTTTGGAGATGCATTTTCCCATTGTAAATTAAACAGGATGTTCAAGACCACCAAACCTCACAGGTTCCTTTTGTATAGCATTGGGCAAAGGATAAATGAGATTAAAAGATGGATTATATGGCCTGTCATTAAAGTAGTAAGTGATTCAACAGTCTAGAATCACGTGGCAATCCTTTTAAGTTAAGAATTTGTAACAGCAAATTACGGTCATTGTATAATTTGTGATCTGGCATATGGGAAAGCTGGTTTTATCCCATTTATTCAGAGTTCAGCTGAATTTCACAGTTGGCTGATTCAGGCTGTGGGAGTTAGTCCTGAAAAGGTATGTTGATGTGAGTAGTGAGACATTTGGGTGCCAAGTCACGAGGTGCTTTTGGCAGTCAGGTGGTGTGCTATTTTCTTTTGAGATAATAGGTCACGTTCTGTACTTGCTGCAACACAGATGGGCTGTCATGACTTAATTGGGAGGCAGTGAATTCAGTGAATGCTGTGCCTGCTCTCGAGTGCATGGCAGACAGAGAACAGAGCAAAATATGCAGCAAATACGTTGTGAATATTTTTTTTCTTTATTTTTCTTTCCTGTTAACCCTTGATTTATTTTTAATGACATTCCCAGTGTCTGGATTTTCAGGTCTGGAGTGGGGAAAGGGATGACTTGACTTCAGCTCCTTCCTTGCTGGTCAAGAGGTGCATGTGAATTCTGGGGTGCTGGGATACTCACTGTCCCCTGGCAGGCTGAAGCAGTGCAGCTCAGAGCTCCTGCAGGAGCTGCTGAGCATTCCTTCTGCTTATCTAGTGACCCACTTCTGTGGGAAGTAACAGGCACAGAGCTCCTGTTCCTGCTGCAGTGCTGCACCTGCCCTGGCAGCAAAGAGGGAAGTTCTTTCCTCTGGGAGTCATCCCTACTTTGAAGAAGCATCCTTGCAGAGTCAGCTCAAGTGAAGAGCCAGGGATTGGAAAATTTTGCTTTTGATCATATTCAGTCACAGGGAAAAGATTTTTGCAGCAGCATCATCTCTAAAAGAGCATCAGGCCTAACTGCTCACCAGGCATTGCAGAGTGCAAGCTCTTCCCCATCTTTTCTAGGCAGGGTGAATTCCTGCACAACCTCTGGCAGTGTTGCATTTGGCAGATGTCACCATTGTGTCTCTCTGGGATGCTGGGACAGTGCTTGGCCGGAGTGGCACCAGCTTCCCCAGGAGATGGAAGGGACTGACTGGGCAAAGTGCTGAGCTGCCTTCCAGAGGGCTCTGCCTTCCCAACAGATAGGTTTTGGACAGAAAGGGCAAATGCAGAAGCTCTTGTTCAGAGATTTATCCCAAACTATTCAACAGTCAAGAAAAGATTCCTGAATCCTCAGGCAAACACAAATGCTACTGATTTGGGTGTAATGAATAGAGGAATAAGAACCTTGCAGTTGCACTAAGTAATCACTGCAAATCTGAGACTGCAAACATGTAAAGTTAACATTACAGCAGCTGTATCATTCACTGTCAGGCAGAAATAAAGCATGTCCTCTAGAACTAGGAAAAACCATTCTGGGAACAGTAAAGTAAAATTTATGTACATTATAGACTTATATTTTTAGACCTGAGTGAAGCTTATTGCTAATTTTAGACAACTCACTTTATAGAGCAGACAGTTCATTAATAAATGTATATGAGAGCAAAGTGAACATTATTTCCATTTTAAGAAATATTTATTTCTAGTAATACCAATATCAAAGAAAGAAGTTTCTTGTGCAAATGCCTTTTTCTTCTGAAGGCATTAGAGCAAGAGAGAAATCTATTAGAAGTTGATTAAGGTCTATAACCATTTAAAACATCACATCTAGAGAATCATTGATAATTATACAAAATTGCATTATATATACATATATATATAATATAACAATCTTTCCTTTACAATTTAAGTCCTTCATATAAATCTTATCTTACCTATTTATTAGGTAGCTCTTCTGTTACTTTTCTCAATCAGTTGTGTTTAAAAATGAGATGAAAATGTCTATCCCATTTAGAAGTTTTGGAACAAATATTTGCTCTTCCAAAGACTGATAATCTGGTTTTGTCTGTTATAAATTAACTGCTTTATAAACACTGGATATGTGTTTCCTATAAATGGCATAATAGGGGAGGGTTATATTCCAGTAAATACATTCTGTCTTTCATGAGAAACAAGAAAACAACAAATTCTTTGCATTTAGCCCTTCAGCACCCTATGAGGATGTGGCCCCTCACATCCAATAGCCCAGGAGAATTATTTTTCAGTCAGGCTCTGAGCTACTTAGTGGTAGAAAATGTATTCAATTCTGCTTAAATTATCCCCTTACATACAAGAGTATGTCAATATTCACCAAGGCAGGGGGAGCACGAGGGAGGGAGGGAGAAAAGAACAGGACATTTATAGGGGTGTTACCAGCTCCCTTGCCCTGCAATTTGGCCACACTTTGAGAGGAGAGGCCAGGGCTCCACTCCCTCTTTGAAGAGTGTGCCAGGTATTCAGTGACATCAATCTGCTGATATCAACTGCCTGATAACCACTGAGGGATGTTTCTCCCATAGAATACAAAAGCTGATATTCCTGCAAAAGTTATCAGAGCTATTGGAGGCATTAATCATTTTTTTGAATTTTCAACTGGTCTTGCTTGAACAGATTTGAAGCCTGGCTTTGGGTCTTGAGACTTATTAGTTGGCTCAACTTTAAGACAGTTCATTCAACAATTTCTGCAGCATGGGATGGTCTAAACTCTTAATTATTTTGATCATTGGCCTAATTCCAGATAAAATGTGATCATGGAATTCCCTATCTTCCCCTCATGCTCCTAAATTATATTCAAAAACACTCCCAAATGAAATAGAACACTTAATTTTGATTTGGATTGTAAAAGAAAAATAATTTGGCTTTAAAATATGAGATATGGGTACTAATCTCTTATTTTCTACTGAACTGGAAAAAAAAAATTATATGCAGTCTAAGTGGATGTATTGGACATTTTAGAAAGCCTAAAACGACTTAGGGCTTCCAGGACTCAATTAAAAATAATTGTTAGTTGCTTATGAGTATTGCTTCTATAAGAGTGTTTACTTACAAATTGCAATATTGGATTAGGAAGGGCTTAAGAACTGAATGTAGCATCTCCATTGTCTAACCATTGTCTAAGATTTGTATCCTTGTTGCAAGGACACCATACTGGAGGGCAGTTGTGGGGTTTATGCTCTTAAGAAGTTCTACAGAGGGGTCACAGACTCTAGCTTCTTAAATTCTTGTTGGTTTAAATTAATTTAAAATATTCTTTCTTTTAGAAGCAATCCCAGTCATAATAGACCCCCAGTGTAGGCACTGTATTAAAGAATATGGGAAAATAAGACTGGGATACAAACTGAAGGCCTGCTCTAACATCAGGCAGTCTAGTCCCTAAACATGAAAAGCTCCACTGTGGATGCCCCAATGACTTCAGAACTTCTGTTCTCTTTCCATGTGACTGAACTTCTTTTTTTCTTCTACTTCCTAGTCTATTTGTGTGTTTGTGGTTAATTCAGTTGGATTTGAAATTCAAATGTCTTCTCATCACATGGAAGAAATGTGCATCTGATAGGGTTGAACAAAGCTGCTCTACTGTGGTCTGCCTCTGAATCTGTGTGGCTTCTGGAGACTGTGGTACTGTGGTTGTGGCCCAAAAGAAAGTGCAAGGAAACCCTGATGGACACAGAGCCCAGCTTTTGTGCTCAGCAAAATCAGCAGTTATTTGCAATGACAGTAGCAAACAAGCCTCTTCCTCCTCATACCAGGACACTGACACATGAGATCATTGCTGGAAGCTGAGCTAAGACACTCAATATTGATGTTTAATATTAAAAAGATTAATATTGTTTATAGATGGTATGAAAAGAGGGGTTTGAAGAAAAAGTCTTTGAATCTCTAGGCTAAACCTTTGCTGGACCACAAAGTCCTTATCAATCCTGTTTTACCCAGAGGAAAAAGGCTGTTATGAGACGAATTGGCTGTGTACAGAGATCTGGGAGAATTGTCTCCCTCTCTAGTTACTCACAAAGCCCGTGGTAGTTTTTCATGGCAGGTAACACCTTGCTGAGCGTACCCACCATACACTACCAGAGTAACGTGTTCCTCCCACCAGCTCCTATTTATATTGTCAGCTGCCCTTTGGATTGCACAGAGCTTTCTGAGCAGTTCAACTCCACACAACATATGGGTAACACTCTGTCAAACTGTACGTGTTCACAGAGTGATTGCTGGCAGAGGAGTGACAGTGTGTGACTCTGGCAGAATTGCACTTTTCCATGGTCTAGGACAAAAGCACCTCTGAAACCAGAACAAGCAAGGCCAATACAAGTGCACTGCTGCCCAGTGGTGTCTCTGCTGGGAGCCTGTGCCAGGGCCAAGGCTGGGCAGCAGTTGAGCCACAGACCATCTGTTCTCTAATAGGCAACTGTTTCTGGATGCATATGCAGCTCTGAAAAACTTGGCAGTGATGATGCAGTCCAGGTTCTCATCAATCTGTTTGACAAAACTCTGTGACTCTTGAGTACCTGGGGTAGATACTGCAGAGGCAGATTCAGCTGCTTATTCCAAATAGTCAGAGCGTTTCTGTTGTCAGACAGAATTATTCCTTTTGCAGTTCTTGTGGGGCTGGCAGCACCTCTATTTCAGTGGCTGCTTTTCCTATTACTTAATTTCCTCAGTCAGTTTTAGGAAACCTATGACCATGAGGAAGCCAGTCATCCTATATTCGGGGTTTGGGGGCTTAGGTTCCCTGTGCTGAGTATGGCTGCTCCCAGTTGTGATCTCCTGGGAACAGCAATAGTGCTTGGCTAAGTAAAGCCTCTGTTCCACGTGCCATGACCCATTTTAGCAGTTTGTAACTCAACCACAGCTGAGATGCAAAGTGAGCTATGAGATATGGTGGGCATGATTGCACTACCGAGAGCAGGTTCCAGGAAGGACACCTGTGGTTTAATTAATTGTATCTGTACCAGCTTCCCAGTGAGAGATTTTTTTAGAACTGAGTTTTTTGCCTTGCTAAAACAAGGTAGTAACTAAAGAGATGCATTTCACTCCAGGCCCTAAAAATTTCTGTCCCCAGCTAGTGACTATCCATTTGGTTTCTCGAAGGCAGACACAGGGTATTTACAGATATATTACAGATCTAGGTGAAATCAGATAGAAAAAATATCATACTGGACAGTGATGAGAAAAATCAATATTCGTGTCGATTCAGGAAAATATTCAGGGTGAATGTGATCTGACCTCTTCCATGTTTCTTAGACTAAACAAAATATCAGGATTACTGCAGGGGATGATTTGCAGGGATCTGTAGTTCTTCTCACTGTGAAATTACTCATAACACACAAACTAGCATGCTCCAACAGTTATCAAACAGCTCTTTGAACAGTCTCCTGAACACAGTTTGTCAACGAGCTGATTCATCAAGGTGACTGCTGCTTCTCCCACTCCAATATAATTGAAATCATCAGGATAAAACTGCAGCTCCAGGCTTACACTGTTTGTAAGCTTGTCCCCTTTTGCACAGCCATGGCACTGTTCATGTGACAGGATTCCTGCAGTGAAAGCCTCTTTGGAAGGTACCCATTCCTGCATGTCATCTGGGTTGGGATGGGTGCACTGCTGTACAAGGGGGACAAAGCAGTAAAGCTGCAGCAGCTCATCAAAACAGGGCTGAAATATCTCCATTGTGCTTTCAACTCCACAGTCAAGTGCTAGCTGTCCTTGAACACACAAATGAAAGTGTAATTGCCTGTTAATAACACATCTTACTGTGGAATCTTTTATGGGAAATGTAAAAATGATGAAACACTGTACCACTGTGTGCAGAGAAGTACTATCAATTTTCCGTAAGAGGTAAAACAAACATCCATCATGTATGATGGAAGTAGCAAAAACCCTGTTTTTTTTCTAGGGGATGGAATAAATGACCTTTTAAAGTTGAAGCCTTTTCCCTGTGATTTTCTGACTTGCAGCAATAATAATTTTAATTTGCTATCATTCATTTATCCTCCATTTGTACCTGCAAGTACTGAAGAGCTCTAGAAGGGGCTGGCTGGTGTTTGCTGAGTCCCCATGGAGCCAGCAGGTGTCATCACAACCTTTAGTTCTCAGATGGGAAGAAGGATAATTTTGTGTGTTTGGACAGCTGCCCTTCTCTGTGCTTTACTAAGTTTGTATCATGAGACAGGACTTGAGCAGACAGAAGACATAAATTTTAAAAAATGACACTGGTAGATATTTCTGTTCTCCAGGGAGGGCATCTCAAAGTTTCTCCAGTATATGTGAAATGCAAATGCATTTCTATTTTAAATTCCTGGAAAAAGTTCAACTCAAAAGGCAAGAATTACAAAGTGTGTAAGAGATTGGTTTGTACAAGGGGAAAAAACCTTTTTGTTGCTCCTTCAGAATGGCAGAAAATTTTACAATCAATAACTTCTGATGACCTGAACTTGAAATATGACCTATTTGTCCACTACTTCTTAGACAAATTCCATATTTACATGCACTGCACATGCATCTCCTTACTGCTGTGATAATCAGTCTAAGTTCCTGGGACTTGCAGTGTTTGACTGTCTGGCCTGAAGCAATTACCTAATGTAATGAAGAAATCTCTGCACTTTGGCCTCTGTAGCAGACATGCAAAAGGTGCCCTCTGGCACTTGTGAAATGTGCTGAGGGTTGCTAAGTACCAAATGAGTGCAGGTTAGTGCTACCTACATTGTCCAGAGTGGCTGGCTAAGAGCTCTGCATTGTGGGGTTGGGTACTTGTGTTTCTTAGGGGTTTTTTGCTTTGGAACAGGAATATCCGTGCAGTAACCTGCTGCAGGCACTGAGCCTGCTCCTCCCGTTGGAGGATGCATGGATTGGATATTCAAAAGCAATATTTCTTCCTCAAGAAAGTTTGCATCTAGCTGGCTGTGCCCTCATGGAGTACTTGAGCAGGAATTAGTTTTCATACAGGACTTGGTGTCTTTGTTTAAGCTGCTCCAGCCCTTTGCACTACCTGTTTTTCCATGAGATATGTCCGTGTCTGTCTGGTTCTACACATTTCTCCATGCTGGTCTGTCACCAGACCCTTTCTGAGATTTTTAAAGACAGTATCTGTGTTGTGATCTATGTATCTATGTTTTGAAGACAGTATCTACAATACCTACATTTTAATTTGTTTCTTTCTCATAAGGAAAATTATTTAGACAGTGAAATAATTCAGAGGACAGCAACCTCTGTCTATGAGCTGTATAGGTCCTCAAATTTCTTTATGTTTCATAAGAATATTGCATTTAATATGTGGGCAGTGCCAGATGTGAGATGTTAATTTTTCACTTCCTTGATTTAGGTGCTAATGTCACTTAGCAACCTTACTCATCTTTGAAGTGGAGCTTCTTAAGGATGCACATACATTGCTAGTGAGAGCATAATTTGTATTGGAAAAAAAACTCAGCAAATGAAGCAAATGCATGAATTGCTTTCAGTCCTTGGAAATCAGGTGCCAAGTTTAAAGCTCTTTCGAGAGATTTCTTTTAGGCCACTACAAAGCTGCTGTTCCCAGTTCCTGATATTTTCTGGTTAAAATGCCATCCAACTCTCAACTTTGAGTCAGTAAATTTTCAGCTTGGGTTTTCTGAGATTTAGATTATATTTCCCTTTTCTCATTCTCTCTCTCCTTCTTTCAATTGCACTTTATATATTTTGAAAGTATTCTTTTTTTGCATCCACTGTGACAAAATGATAAAGGTCTGAAACACACCAAATTCATGATGACCTGATCTAGGGCAGACATTTTTACAGCCTGTACTGTGGGAGGAAGTGGTGAGCTCATCTTTGCCAGACATCAGATTATCCACACCAGAGAAGTTATGGAAACCAGGTTTCACTGAATCTGCAGCCCAGATAACTCTTTGTATGTACCCAAAAAGTGCAAATATGTTTGCTTTCTGATACTTATTTTTATGCTGGCAAAGAAATCCTATCAATGTGTCAGAGGTAGATAAAATCTGAATACTCATTCCCAGGATTACAAAGAGTAGTGAGATATGTTCATTATTAACAGTTTTTATATGAGTATCCACTCCTATAGGATGATAGGACAGCTGGAAGGAGAGAGAAGAAAAGGATGATGGTCAGAGTTGCAGAAAGCTGAGACTTTATCAAAGTGAATTCAGAAAAAGTAACCTTGTAGGCACTCAAAGCCTGGCCCAAGATTCCATCAATCCATGAAACATAGCTGGGCATTCGAGGTCTGTTCCTTGGCTAGAAGCAGCACGTTCCCACGTGCTTGGCATGGACAATGCAGTCTCTCAGTGAACTCTCTGGGTCACTTGGAGTAGGAAGCTGTGTTCCCACAGGATGTGGACCACGGGTCAGCTCAAAGCACCTTCCCTGTCACACCCTGGGGCGATTCAGCTGCAGGCCAGTCTTGCTTTTCTGTGCTAGTCATAGCTACAGTATCAGCACTGTTCTCTGTGCCTTCTCTTGGAAAGATTCCTAGCCTCCTACAGCTGGGATTTTGTGCCAAACTGAAGCATCTAAAAGCCTATAATACACTGTATATTATATATTCCTTTAAAGAGAGGGGTATCTCTAGTGTGGGAGCAGCCTTACTTCAGACACTTCCTGGGGCTGTGGCCAGATCAGAATAAATGACTGAATACATCCAAGACATCCTTCTTACCTCCCAGAAGGCCTCATCTAACATCTTCACTTGTTCCTTCTTAGGCATTTTTGATTGAAAGCACCTATTTTGCTCCCTATATAATGAAACAATTTTTGGATCCCACTGAAGTCGCTCTATAGTCAGCATGTGATTATAGAATGAATGCAAGATTTCTGCATCATATAATTTGCTTTTGATGGAGGTATTCATTTTTCTTTTTGGCATTGTAATGAGCATGGAAGCATTTGCATCGACAGGAGGTTTAAATTACAAGCCACCACCCATTCTTCTTCAGTGAGCAGTGGTGTCTTCAAGTTCCAGTCACTGTGTTTCTAAAGGACAGCCAGTCCTGTGGTCAGACTTCTTGTCAGCCAACATTTCTGCTCAGAAGATAAGCGTAGGGTGAATATGATATTTCAGCTGCATTTTATTGAGCAAGTGGCTATATTTAACAAGACTTTGCTCTCTCTGACCAAAAAGCAAACAAGTGCTCTTGTGAACACACAGTGCAGTAATAGCAAAGAATTGAGGACTCTATCAAGAGACTGTAAGAGAAAAGACTTTTTAACATCATGGTTCATGCACTTGCCACCCAAACCTGTGTCTTCCCCTCAGCTGTAGCTGTCTTACAGCTTAGGCACAACATAGTCATAATAGGCTTGAAAGATCTAAGCTTGGACACAAAGATGTTCCCATTCTAAAGGAAGAGCACAGTCATTGCACCTACTCTGATGCTTGTGGGAGGTCAGACCCAATGACAATTCAGCCTGCCTGTACTCCTGTAGGTTGGTCTGGCAAACATCTTTACTTTTAACCCACTGCAGACATCCTGTCTCAACTCCTCCTTGGGCTTGTGTACGAGTAACATGGATCAGGTGTGGGAATCTGCTCAGATGCTCAGCCTCCTGCTAGTGTGTACCACAACAAATTGCTCCTCCCAGGTCATGTAACATGATGGGTTGCAGCAGATCAGGAGCACGAAACAAAAGATCAAAAATAGAGAACTGATGTTCTTCATATGAAAAGGAAACATATAAGATACAGACTGTTCCAATAGTAAGCAGAGAAAAACTATCAGTGATTTCTGTGTGGATGTTTTGTTGTTATATCAGTAAATTTTAACTGAGATAGGGTTGTTTACCTGAGCAAATAGTGTACTGGAACTCTGATGGGAAAGTGTTACTGTCCTAAATCCTTGTGTGAACTTTTGTTCTAGCAAGAGTGACTTCTTGGGTGAGCTTAAATTCTTAAACTCTTCAGTGGATGACAAATAAAAGATCTCTCATAGAAATCTTACAGAACAAAAGTTTCTGTACAGAAAATTTTTGATCTAGAACTATATTATTTTAAACCAATCCTTTAGATCATAACAGAACCTTGGTTTTGTATGCATCTAGTGTAATGGAAGATGGAATGATTTAGCACATCACTGAAAACAGTTTTGGGAAACTGATTTAACTCTTTCTGCCTTTTTGACCAAAATTCAACATTTGAAGCCTTGCAAAACCCACATCTTGCACTGCTAGCCAGCACCACAGGATTAGTCAGTTGTCCCTCCATGGATGTGTGACTCTCATGCTCAGCTGGTTTACACAGCAGCTCTTACTCAGCCCAGACCTGCCATGGTGTTTTGAGATCTCACTGAGAGCTGGGCCAGGGGCAGACTCCCTGTGTTACACCCATACAGCTGTGCCTGCAGCAGTGCAGCTCCTGCTGCTCAGGGGAAGGGGCATAAACAGTCCCTGTATGAGAGAGGGGTATAATGATTCCATCATTCCACTGAGCAGGCTGTGGGTTTAACTGCCCTTGCTCAGGCAAGGACCATTTCAGTAATTAATTGTGGATGTGCTGCAGTTTTGTTGGTAACAGCATGTCTAGCTCAAGTAGATGGGATAGATTCAGCTGCTGAGGCCAGTCCACAGCATGAGCCTGAAAGCTGAAAGCTAACAAGCTCTAACAGATGAGACTGCAAAAGCAAAAGTTGAAGCCAGGCTAGAAATTTTGTCCTAAGCACATATGAAATGCAAATGCATCATCTTTTTTCAGTTCTGCTGAAAAGAAAAATGAGCTGTGCAATGGAGTCTTTGCCCAGAGTTTTATCTCTTGATTTAAAATCAAGCAATAGGGAGTTTGGATGGAAGAACAATGCAAAGTCAGCATGCTCACTGCAAAGCAAACATGAGCGTTATCTTAAATTTGCCCTGAGAGAGCAGAAAACAAAGGTATAAGCTAGCAAAGCATTTTCTCATAGAACCCCCTCTGTGGCTGAGAGTGCCTTAGCCACCATCTCCTTTAGAGTAATTTGCTTTAATTATGCTAACAGTGGTTAACACTTTGATGTCCCCAAACCATAAAGATCAATGTGTGCCAGTGTATCTGTGTATGGGTACATATGTCAGAAAAAAGCAGGACACTGAGCCCCAGTGCCAAGACTTAAGCAAACAAATGCAGAGCTGGGAGGGCTTGGGCTGTGTCTCTTTGTCCATTAGCCAGGGTTTGCTTAGGAATGGTGGCAAACTGAGAGCAGATCTTGGGAAGGAATCTGAGAAGGCAGCATGCCTTGCTGGAGCACAGCCCACCCTGCTGGCATGTCAAGCAGCCCCAGCACTGCTCAATGGTGTGGGGAAACAGCCAGGAGGGAGCAGAGCCCTAAACCCCACTGTTGCTTTTGTCATCTCAACAGTAATGTGCTTGAGCTGGGGAGAAATATGTATTCTAAAGAGCTTTCATCACAGCCTCCCAGTAATCTCAAAAATATCCAGATTTTGTGCCATCTTGATGTGTGGTTTTGTTCACTTCCCCAGCTGCATAAGGTGTGAGACTCTTCTTGATGCACTCTGGTCACATTCTTGTGGCCAGGGGCAGAGCAGAGTGAGATTACCTCCTGTGCTAACCAGAGGCTGAGCTTTTCTGCAGCTATCAGCTCAAACACACCCTTGAACTTCGCATTTATATTTTACTAAAGTCTGGAATCATTAGGAAGTTTTTATTCTGTGACCAAAGGACACAAACTTGAAGAAACATGGACACAAAACCTGCCTGTTTGGGAAGGCTTCTGAGTCAGGCAGGTTTTCTTGGCTGATGCTGCTGGGCTCTGTGGGATGGCATCACCCTCACTGGCCAGCATGACAGGCTGAGCTCATTTCCACTGCAGAGTCAATCCAGCAGTGTGTCTTTCCCCATGACTGTATACAGAACTCAGGATATATTTTGAGAATACTGAAAATTAAATTCCCCAAGAATAAAATAAAATAAAATAAAATAAAATAAAATAAAATAAAATAAAATAAAATAAAATAAAATAAAATAAAATAAAATAAAATAAAATAAAATAAAATAATAAATATCCCAAAGCTTTTGTTAAAATTTTAAATGTTATATAATTATTAAGTCCTACTAGACTTTTACCTGAAGCCAAACATGTTAAATTGATTAAACGGTTATTTCTCGTGCTTTGAAGCCAGCTATTTCAACACAGCATGTAGTCTGATAATCTCTCAGCTGCACCACTTACCAGGCAAATTCTCTGTGTAAATTAACATAGCCAACCCAGGGATATAAAATAATGAATAGAACTAGATCAAGCTGTAATACATGTGCTTCAAATTATACCCAGATAGCCTAGGGAGTGATGACAAAGAAAACCAGATTCTCATGCTTGTTTCCTACCTGCACAACCACATTCACAGGTGGTTTGCAACAAGGTGTCCTTAAAAATGCTGGCTGTTTTCAGTGCCCCAACACCAACAACACTGGGTGTTCCAGCATCAGTTCTGCTCAGAGGCTGGGAACTCTGGCATGTGAATGAGCACACAGGGGTTTTGCCACAGCAGCTTCTGTGTTGCTGTCACAGGACTGACAGTCATTTGCAGCTGGGAAGATTTGTTTTAAAATAGCTTTTCTACGTAACCATCAAGAAAGCAACCTACTGGAATTTTTAGCTGTGATTTAATTTCTTCTCAGTGAGGTGCTCTCCTTCATCAGTGAGTAGAGGCACGCTGATGCCTTCCACTAATCTGCAGCTGACTGGCTCAGCTCCTGGAGATAAAACAGAATAAAAAATGATGACATCTTATTTCTTGTAGCTATCCAGGGGGAAAAAAAACACCAAAAAAAGGGTGCTTTTGGTCAAGTTGCCAAATATCTAGTGACTGAATAACAGAGTATCACTATAACAGATAAGAAAAAGAGGCACAGAAAAAGGAGTGCTACTGAAGCCTGTTGTACTGCTTTCTTTGGTTTCTGGATTAATAGAGAAAGCAGTGTGAAATTCTGTGTGTGGGACAGGTCTCCTCAACAGAGCTGTGTGCCTGTTAGCCCCAGAGCATCACCCAGGAGCTCCTTGGCTGCAGATCACAGCTCCTGCCCAGGGTGTCCCCTTGCCCCTGTGTGATGTGCCAGCCTTCCTCATGGTCCTGCTGCCCAGCTGTGAGGAAGAGCTCAATGTCCTGTGGCCCAGCACAGCAGCAGGTTTGGTGGGAAGGTCTCTGGGGGAGGATCAGGACTGCCACACAGGGCTGGCTCCTTGCCTCTGATCCCTCTTCCCCCTGTTGCACCAACTTTTGCCTTTTGTCCAACATTGATCCACAAGGTTTGAAGCACTTGGCAGAGCTCACTGACTGACTACAAAGGGGTGTTTAAGGGGGGATGTTTTCTTTCCAAGTCAGTTCTTCATCTACCATCAACCTAAGGAAAGGGATGATGCCACATCCTTGCCAGGAGGAGTACAAGGGGCAGCTCTTGTACTCTGTGCTCTGGGGTCTGCTTGGGATCACTGTTACACATTTGCTCATGTGTTCTTCCCCTTGATTTTTTTCAGTGTTTCACAGGTTCACAGTACACTTGGACACAGCCCCTGTGCTCTCTTACACATGCAGTGTGTACTCAATCTCTGTTCTCATTACAAGTTATGCCCCAAACTGTTTTTGCCCAGCTCCCAAGTGTATAAAGCTTTAGTGAACAGTGACTGAGCACTGGTGAGGTGATTTTAGCTCTGAGGTGTCCAGTACCATCCTCTGCTTGCACTCTCCAGTTCCCTGCCATCATCCCACCGTGTCTAGGGCCACAGACATTCCATTCTATGCAGAACTCCTTTATTCTTAATATCTCCGGATTACATGAGTATCTGTACACAATCATACAGAACTAAGGAAAAATTCAAACAAATTTGGTTTCAGAACCCAATTGCTGGATAGTTACTGTTACAAATGAAGTAGTTAAACAAAACCCCAGGCAGACCTGGGCAGGTCCAAGCAGAGCCTGGCAGGGCAGAGAACCAAGGCCTGTGCTGTTTGTTTAACAAAAACAGGCCACTGCTTTACAAGCAACAACAACAATGCTGTGTTTGCAAAATTAGAGGTTTTACTGACCCGTGTCTTTCCTCCTGCTGAACAAGAGCTATCAGATCACACCTGCCTGAAGAGTAAATAGGGAGTTTTCCCCTTGATTTCTCTCTGTAGGGAGGCTGAAGGGTGTGGGGTGGGTATAGCCAGGTACAGCCTTAGTGATGGTGAGAAAAGAGCAAAGCCCTGAACACCTCTTCAACACAGTGTGTGAGCCCAGGAGGCTGCTGCAGCTTGGGATGGGTATTTGGAGCCCTTGGGGCTGGTGCTGAGGTGCAGACAGTAAAACAGGAGACAAGAGACAAGCACCCAAACCTGGGATCACTGCAAGCACAACTGTGATTCCATCCTCACATCCACAGCTGTCTCAGCTGTTTCAGTGGCTAATCAGCCGGGTCATTAATTGTCCCTGAGATGTGTCTCTGGCTCATGTAAATTCCCGCATTGCCCATCCCAGCATTGACCTGAAGCCCTGCCTTTGTGCCAGCCCTCCTCACCGTGCTGTAAGCGGCCCTGAGATGTATTTTGGAAGGCAGGGAGCCCTGTTGATGCCTGCCCTCCGTTTTAGGGAAGGAGAGGAGCCAGCAGCATTCCCCTCCTGCAGGAGCGAGCGGAGCCAGCGAGCGGGAGGGACAGAATGCTGTGAGCAGGAGAGACAGGGAGAGATGTGAAAAGAGCTGGTCCAGAGAGGAAATATGAGTGAGTGAAGCCAGGAAAACCTGCTCTGTTGCTTGCAGCGACGAGGGCAGGATTCAGAGAGTAAAGGATTGGTGGATGTGGGGAGAGATGAGAAGGGCACGAACCAAGAGCGCAGCCAGCATGGGTGTGGGCAGGGAGCAGGCTGCCTGCTGCTCCTTTGTGCTCCTGTGGTGCCTGCCTCTTCCTAGCACCGTCTCTGGCAAATTCTGCCGTGGAAAATCACAACGTGGTGTTGATACGGCAGGAGCTATTGCCTGGTGAAGCAAGGCTAGCAAAATGTTAGTCAGTGAGTTGCAAGATTCTCTGAATTTTTCAGGGAGGAATCAGAGTGCAGGGATTGAATTAAAGCTTTTGAATGGATTGAAGTATATTAAGCCACTCACACATAAAGTAGAAGTTTAAGTTTCAGTATAAGTTTAACTTTTAAGATTAGTAAGTCAGTAAGTTTTAGTGTAAGCTCTAATGCTTTTAGTAAGTAAAAGATTTAGATGCTAAAGTAGAAGTGTGAGTTTTAGTAAAAGTCGAAAAATATGCTGATGTTTTCAGTAGAAACTCCAGGACCATGGTCATAAACAGTACTTAGACATAATAGACCTATAGTAAGAACAGTGCTTATATTTTCCAGATAGAACGAGATAGGTTGTGTGTGCAGTCTATGCATAACCTAGCATGACAAGAAACTAGAATTTTAATAGGTGGTCTGAGTTTGTGTCAACTTGTTGGGAAAATTCTATATAAGAGTATGCATTAGAAAAAGTTGCTGCTTTTTGCCATTGATTTTTGCTTTTTGCCATAGCTTTTCTGCTTGCCTTTTGAGACTGATGTGCTTCTGCAATAAATAACTTTTTAGCAACTATTAGCTGCTTTGGTCATTTAAAATAACCTGACGAAGTCAGTGCCTAGAGCACTGGGGGTTGTAACCTCACATTTGGTGCCCCATGACTGGTACTTTGCTCCTAACCTCACAGCAAAAGGCTCCTGGACACCAGTGTGGAGTGGCAGAATTCCCTGGGAAGGGCAGACAGCATCACTCTGTGCTGCCATGGCTGCACCCTCGGTGTCCCTGCACCTCCCCAGTGTGGCACAGACACGGACAGAGGGTCACACATGCACTGAGGGCTGTGCTCTCAAAGGGTGTGAGTTCCCAGCAGAGCTGCTCCATGTTGTTGGATACTGCTGGGAAAAGCAGCCTTGTAGCCTTGGGTTTCTCAGACTGCTCAAGGACAAGAAATATAACAATGATTAAACACCTATGAGAGATGTGATGTTTTGCAGAAAGCATGTTTTCAAAGAGGTGTTGCCTTTTTGGACCAATAAGTCTTTTCTATTCTGTTTTGCATGAGTTACCCTATATATACCTGTAGTGTCTCTTTAAATAAAGGTCTCTTTTGCTTCTCCATTACACAAGGAGCTATGTTTCATTATCCTTTCTGCCACTCCTATAGCCAAAATGCAACACTCCCGTGCCTCCCTCCACTGCCTGTGCACTCTTCTCCCTTGAATGTGTGAGGAAAACATCATCCTTGAGAACGGGGCACATCTGTGAGGGCACCAAGGCACTAAGGGTAGGAAAGGAAGGAATCTCCTTCCAAGAACAAGGATTAACAGCCTGCAAAACTGATTTAGCTTATGTAAGAAATTATCTTAATTTTCAAATTTCTTCCAGAACTGCATGGGGACAACTTTCCCCCTACTATGCTGTATTTCTGTTTGTCTTCATCCACTGCAAAGTGGCTTACAAGGGAGCAAACAATATTTAATTAATCTCTGGCCTCTGTTTCTTCCTCAGTTCTTGATGTAAACTGAGAATCACTCTACTAAGATAAATGATTTTCATTTTTCAACTGCAACTCTAGGGAATTCAATATACAACTAAGGATCTGGCCTCTCTGAGCTCTCTATCCCATAAAAGTTTTACTGTTGTTTCTCTGGATGCCCACTGCTTAATAGCAGTTTATAGCTGAGACTGACCCCACTGGGACTGCACTCTGCAAGTGTATTTAAGGGAGATGAAAGACCTGCAATCAGGTAGGGGCCTTGTTAATTATTCCTGTGTGGGTCTAGGGCCACAAAGCCACCCAAACAGATGGAGGAGTATGCAGGAATGCACCAGAAAAGTACATGCATTTCTGTCACTGTGAGTCCTGCCTTGGTGCTATGAGTTGTTGATATATTCATCTATACTGAGACTGTATTTAGTCAAAAAACACCATCAAACATCATGTTAACAGAGGGTATTTACTAAGAACACAGAGAAGCAAGGGAGCTTTCCTTTAGACTGCAATAGGTGAGACAATGCTTTACACTACACTGATATAATCACACTAGCTCTTAATTTCACAGAAGACACACAAGACCTTGCTGAGGTTGTTTTTGTTTCCCAAGCCATTTGACTGCTCCCAGCATCATTGCCAATGACATGACACCATTTCATCTCTTCCCAAGCCCCACAGCTTTAGGGAAAACAGGGCCAGTTGTACTCCTTCTGATATCAGCTGCCAAGGCAAGTCCATTGCAGGTGGTTCCCAGCCAGCCTTCAAGCTGCCCTGTGTTCTACCTGGGTACCTGTCACCCCTACCTGGATCAGATCATTCACTTACTGCATGCTCCTTACCTACATTTTTGGCTGTAATAGGAGAAAAGCATTTGAAAGATCTCTGATTTTCCAGAGTCTCCTTATAGATTTTCCACAAATCTCAGGTGGCAGTATCCTTGTGTAATTACCATCCAAATACCTCACCTTCCCATTCAGCTACATCCTCCTTCTCACCACTGATGGATACACGTGTGAGAAGTCAGTAACTCCATCTAAATCTGTCAAATTGGTGGTGAACACGCGGTGAACATCTTCAGATTCAAGGCAGATTTGATCCTCCTGCTCTCTTTTAAGCTGCAAGAAACTCAGGAAGATTTGCTGCTCGATTGATACAAAGAATGATGAAAGGTTTCTGGTACAGAAAGCTGTTGAAGGCTGCTTTTCCCATTCCCATTGCTGTCTCCATTAGAAGCTTCAGGCTTCTGTGACCCTGCAATGCTGATCCAACTGTTCCCATCTCAGATTAATTTAGGGTAAATTACAACTATTTCTGCTTTGTTTGCAAAAATGTTCATAATTTTAAAAAAAAATCCGTAATTTTTTGCTGACTACCTCATATTAAGCAAGGGTCTTCCATTATAATATAAACATTTCTTTCCAAATCCTTGGCAAAGCTTAAGTCTTTCCTTGTCCTTCAGTCAGGTAAAAAAGGCATCATTTTCTAACTAAATTTAAAACAATTTCTTCCTTCCTCTTCAGCAAGTGTTATGGTCAATACCAATAGTTTTTGATGATGACATAAAAACAGTTACTAACAAAGAACCACATATGAGCTGGTACAAATGGAAGTAATGAATGTAATGCATTTCCACATCTTTAATTAGTAGTAGCAAACAAAATTCATATGTCACTTCAGCTAGTGATAGTTGGGTTAACAATTTTTCCTATGAAGAGTGTACTGTTTGTATCTCTATCAAAAATCAGCATGAGGAAGGGATGGCTGAATTCAATGGTTGGAGGAAGAGACATTGGCATTATTTCAACAGCAGTTGCTGCTGCTGCCTCTGTACCTTTCTCATCAACATCCAGACAAGCCTTGTGGACAACCTAGGAAAAAAGAAAATAGAGTCACTCTGGGCAGTCTTTGAGAAATGAATCTGAGTTCTTTTAAAGCAGCTGTGCTTTGAGGGATCCACTGAGAAGTGAGTAAAGGCAGAAGAGCTCTACTGCTGTAATCATGGCTGCTTAAATGAGGGTTAGGATGGAGCTATGAAAATCTCCTAAAAAGAGTCCAAATTATTGGATGAAGGATAGAGGCTCCACCTGTAATTGTTTGTCTGCACCTCCAAGACTGAGTCTCCAGGGTGAGGAGGACAGGTTGTGCTGTGCCTGGGAGCATTAGTGGTTTTCCTTGAGGACTCAGGGGTTGATGATTCTCTCATGTTTCAGATACTGCAGAAGAAATCTTGGCCAATACTAGTCTTGGAGAAAACAGACATGCAGCAATCTAATCTGATCTCCAGTGTCACCCAGGGCCAGCTTGATTTTGTAAGCTTGCAGGCTGAGCCCTGGCTGACCCAGCTGCAGGGAAGCTGGGATTCTATTTTCCTGGTGTTTCTGGATGCTACCACTGATGGGTTTTCCTGCATGTTTGTGAAAGAAAGAAAAGGAATAACAGCCACAGACTTACTTTGGAAACCTTCAGCTCTGGGGTGCCAGTGATGCCAGAGAGATCTGCCTGGTTGGTGAACACATCCACAATTCCCATCTTTCTAAGGGTGTTACTTATTTCATAGCTCCCAGAAATAGAAAATCTGGGGAAGTAGAGGTCCATAGAGCTGTTAGGTAGAAGAGAAACAAGAGGGTGGTGAGAAGGATTTTTTGACTGATATAAATGATGGTGAGAAATTTGTTTAACTCTCATGAGTGTCAAATCCAAGAGGTTTGGACCATAAATGTACAATGAGCACTAATTCAATTGCTGGTGCTTCTCATGGTGATACAAATATCATTCCTAGTCATAATAATAGCAATCATACTAGTATTTATCTGGTGTTTTGTTTCAGGAAATCTGAGAGCACTCTGCTAAGAACAGTAACCAGAGCCCCTCTTTACAGGCAGAGATGAGGGATAACCCATATTGCTCAGGAAGGTGGAGAGCTGAAGAGAAGTCCTGACAAAGTCTGCTTGAGGAGAAGTGTGGCAAATCCCAGCATTTCAAATCAAAGATTTTTTGGCATAACTGGGGCATTGGCATGGCCCCAGGAAAGGTCTGTTCCCTGCTGCCTGCACATTCCATGTCCTCTAATTGTCTTCTTCCTCTGGGCTGGCCATGTTCAAGTTTGCCTTTGGCTGTGATCTGCCTGTAGGCAGCTCCTGCTCAGTGTGCTTACTGTAGGATTTCTTTTCATGGCCTGTCCAGGGATCCTCAGGGATCCTGTCCAAGTCACCCACAGCAGTCATTACCCTTTAGGTAGCTCAAGTCTTTTGCTGCCTTGCCCAGAGACAGCTTGGGTGGAATATTGAACAGCAAAACAGATGGCACCCAAACTGCAGTGCTGTAGCCCTCATTTGGTACTGCCCAATCACCAGAAGAGGATGGGACCAAGTCTGTCAGCACTGGCAGCAGCTAAACAGTAGAACAGAAATTGACATTTTGTTCTCACAGTTTCTCAGAGCTTATTCCTATATTGATCCTCAATGACCTTGCAGCACAAATTCATTTAGGTTTTCCTGATACTGCAGCTGAGAATGATGCATTTTAATTTTGATGTTTGAGGTATCACATTATTAGCTCATATTCAGTTTGCTATTCATTATGTTTTTACTAACTGTGCTGGTATTTCTGTGATGATGCACTGAGATATATGGGTGTGAACTGCACAGTCTTATTAGTTGTGAATTAGGGCAGGGCTTGGTAAATTAAGCATGTATTAACTTGATATTACTCATCTACTGTTGCTAAGATCTCCTCACTCCCAGACAAACAAGGTTGTAAAATGCTGATGTTGGTGTCAATGGTTGAAGCTAACAGGAACTCATTAGATATTTATAGTTTCAAAACAAAATGCCAGAAAATCAGGACATCCACAATTAATCACTTGCCTGTTCTAATAACAACTGAATGCTGCAAGATAATTGTGTAGGACATATAATGTCTGTAAGCACTGCTACAAACTATAAGTTATGATTTATTTAAGGTTCAGAGTTATGCCTGAGTCACAGTGTATCAGTGACATAAGAGAGGAAAAACACAGCTGAAATCTCAGTATAGAAGATTTGGCTTAAAATTACAACCATTCCTCTCAGTCCATGGAACATTTTAGAAACACAAATCTAGGCTTGCTGTTCTTACAGAGGAAGAGGATGGCCTCTGCTCTGGTTGGGAGAGCAGCATGTCACTCAGCCATCAACAAAACAGTCGTTAAAAACCAACCAGCTGCAAGATTTTTGCAACTAGGGCACACAAGCCAAAAATACCCTGCTCAGTTCCCAGAATCGCCACGTTCACAGTGTTCGCATTCCCCAAAAAGAAAAAAATACTATAAATTAGGTGCTGCTGCAGCTGACTGGCAGAAGATTACCTCTGGAAGAGATGGTCTGACCATTTCTGGATGGTTTCCTTGTCCAGAGTTTGCTCTAAATGCTTCATTTTCCCTTTTGCTGGCAGAACCAGAAATGCAGTAGCACTGCCATTATAATGCAGCCGTACCACAGTGCATGACAGATCCTCATCAAAATAGAAGTCAAATCTGCCCATCTGGTGCATCATAGGGACTTTCACACTTGTTTCAGCATCCACAAAGAACTCCCTTTCTTCAGTATGCTCTGGTTTGAAAGGCTTTTCCCAGCTGCCTGATACAGAGAAGGAGAATTTAACTGAATATCCCATATTCCATCCCATCATAGACTATATTTTTATAGCTAGTAATAATATTCACCTATTTCTCCTTGTGTTAAATACAGAATTTTCCAACATAGCACTTTAGAATGTGTATCACAGAAATACAG
The DNA here is from genome assembly GCF_903797595.1 of Erithacus rubecula. NCBI lineage: Eukaryota > Metazoa > Chordata > Aves > Passeriformes > Muscicapidae > Erithacus > Erithacus rubecula. The sequence continues at coordinate 46,133,734 of NC_136688.1, forward strand.
GTTTCTTTTACCTGTTCAAGAGAGTGCATTGTATTCTACCTTCAATTTATGCTTCAGATGCCAGTAATGGAATAATCAGGTGGTTTTTTGTACCTACCATTGCTTTTCCATTCAGATCTCAGTGACTTTTCTGTAACCATCATCTGTATACTAATATACTGCATGCAATTAATTTCTATTGACTTTAATCATAAGCCTCAGTTTGTAGATAAAATAATGTAAGATCTCATATCTGAGGTATGTTATGTCAGGCTTATCACAGAAATGCACATCAGAAATGCACAGTGTTTCTGCTTTGCTCCTTAAAATGTTCTCCCCTGTTTGTCACTAGCTTTCCCCATAGATAAATGCTTGTGTGCATTTATAGAGGACTCTGATAGGGGAAAAAAGCAGTATGTAGTAAATCAGGCTATTGAATCATGCATAATTTAAAAAGAGGCATTAGGTCTTATCTAAGTCTCAGTGCCTTCACTGAAAGTCAGAAGAATATGGGACAGTTGGAGTTATGGTTCCACCCAGGAGCACCAGCTCTGGCTGTGTGGAAGGCTGTGCCTTGGAACAAAGCTCTTGGAGCTGTCACAGAGGAAAACAAGACTGTGTGGCCCCCAGCTGCCTCCCTATGCCAACAGGGGTCCTGTTAGCTCCCCACCACCTCCACTGTGCCATTAGGGGATCTTTTGGCCCAGCAAAGAGCGTTTGAAATTTTCCCCAGACCAGTTTTTAGCTGAGGTAGGCAACATTAGATTTGTTCATAAGAATGAATAGTGAGAATGTGAACTCTAGAGGAGGCTTACCTTTAAAGAAGACAAAGCTAGCCAGAAGCATTACAGTTTGTGGGTCCATGTCCTTGACCAAATTAGTAATTTTCCCATGTGTTTTCCTCTCTATATAATCATTGATCTGCTTTTCAGCTTCTGTGGGTTTGTTAAAGTCAGTTGTAAAGGCCTCCACCTGATACAGAGCTTTGGCATCATCCGAAAACTTTTTCAGGAGTTTCAGCTTCTCTGTTACAAAGATGGCATTCCCCATGTTGAGCTGGACTCCACCCTCAGGGTGGTTCAGCATATGGATTAGGTTCTGGAAGCCTTCATGTATCTCTTTCTCCTGAATCTCTGTAATGTTGAAGGCGAGTCCTTCCAGGATCTGAGACTGTGTGGCTGATCTGGCCCCAAGTGCCAGCATGGCAAAGGCAGAGGAGATGCTCACAGGAGAGAAGAAAATGTTCTTATTAGGTGCCTCCTGTGTAACCTCCCTAAAAAGCTGGAATGCAAAGTCAGCATTGTTGGGCACAAGTTTGAGGCAAGCAGTGGCTTCACCCCCATGGTGTACGTGGTGTTTAGGGTCATTTGGATCATGTCCACTGTGGTCACTGGATGGGAGCTGACTGTGGGCAACAGTGTGAAACCCAGCCAGCAGCAAACTTAGGTAGAATGTGCTCTTCATGTTCTTGTATTAAAATCCTATAGAGAAAAAAAAAAAAAAAAAAAAAGGAGATTTTATTACTGAGGTGAGTAAATTAATTAAGTAGAAAGAGCTATTCTGTCATTACCACTGAATTTTTAAGTCTTATCTCTTTCTTTTGTCCTCAGTTTCCATGTTCTCCAATTCTTGCCAGAATTTTTTTTTTTTTTTTTTTTTTTATTTTCCCAGGCCTCCTGGCAAGTCTCCGCCAACTCCTTCTGCCACCCCCACCCAAAATACCTGCAAAGACAAAATTCAGTATGGATTAGTTGAATACACAGCACCCTCAGCAGGCTGGAGAATGGAGCATATCCCATCAGAAAGCACCTTCTGGCTAATTGCTGAAAGGCTGTGGTACCACTCTGCTTCTGATGCTAATGGTCTGAATAATTCCTTAAAAGTTCATCATAGAAGGAGTCTGGGTGTGTTATGAGTTAGGGGATAAGGAGAAAATTCTTACAAGTGAGCAGCAATCAATATTTACATAAAAACAGGATTTGAGTAAACAGGCAGGCAGGAGATCTTTAAATAAACTTTTGGTCAGATTGATAAGATGTCCTCTTTAAATAAAGGACAGATAATTGGGGCTGTTCTTCAGTAGCAAGCCAGATATAAACACCTATCTAAGGAATAGGTGGGGTTTTCTTCTGAATAGAAATAAGGTAATGTTTTAAAAAATAATCTGAAACAACGTGCTGTCTTTTCAACAGCACCATTGGAGTGGGTTCATTTTCAGCACAGCAGAAGCAGTGAATTCCATTAACAAAGAGCAAGGCCTTATTTTTATCAGCTGCTCCACTGGTCAAAGGGTGAAGCATTTATCAATGTGTTACATTTGGCTGACATTCTGCACTGTATAAACACTTGAAAAGGGACCTTGGAAATGGGGTATGAATGTTCCAATGGGCCTCATTGCTGAGGAGGAATCTGGGGCACAGAAATGGTGCAAGAGTTGCACAGGGTTTGAGGAGATAATGAGCCAGACTTGCTAAAACTGTGCACAGAGAGATATATTACACCAATAGCACCTTTAATCTCTGGCATGCCTCAACTTGAAAGACTCGTTAGAAAGTGCTCTGCTTATGGTCCTGCTTTCTTTATATCATCAGAGGGAGCAATTTGTATTAGCAGTTGAATATCCACTTCCAGCTAGACTCATGAGAACAACAAAACCTTTTCAAGCTATAATCAAATATTCCAACATTTACGTTTGTTATAAGTAATTTTAAAAAGAAGGCTTATTTGCAATAACAGTATTATTAACAAGTGTAAGAAATATAAGGATTGATTTCTTGGTAGCTACATTTTCAATTACTGTACACAGTAGTTTTAAATGATAGTTTGGTCTCTTCTGATTTTGACATCAAAATAATTACCAATGTGTCTAGATACTTGTAACTTAACACAAGAGCTCCAGTTCTGAGTTTTCAGAACTGCTATGAGTGAGCCAATGTATTAGTCAGATTTTGAAAAGAAATCAACTCCCAAACAAAAGCATCAGAACTAAGCCTAATGTATTTTCACATATCCAGCAGGCTGATTCAGAAGCTGACTGTAGATATATTATTTACTATGAACTATTTACTCAGCTGCAGTCATAATTTATTAAGAACAACATGAATATCAAAAAAGAGAAACATTTTATTTTAAACATAAGTTGCCACCTGTTCTCTATCTCATCACATTTAATATTTATTACAAAATATAGCAGCTGATAGATAGGCTTTTCTATGTACTCCTCAAACTGCCAATTCTATTTATTTGGAATGCAAAGCAGAAAGTGATTTTAACTGACTTGACCCCAAAATTTTGGTCAAAGGATATAGAATGGTTTTGCTGTCAGGGTTCTGTAAAATATTAGTTACAGTGTTCTGAAGGCAATTTTCCCTATCCTGATATTTTTTCTCTATGTAGTTACAACATGTTCACATTTTGTGGTTAATTTATGTACTTTCATGGAATTAATTTCATTTTATTACAGCTCTGAATCCACAGATAATTAAATACAATCTGAATCATCCATCTGTTACTCAGTACTGGCCAATCACAAACAGTCAAGATTCATGAGTCAGACCTCACAAAAATCTTGATAATGGTTAGTTTTAAAGGCATAAGATTATAAAATACTTAGCAGCTGTGATTTGTAGAGGTTTTTTTGTTGTTGTTTAAGCCTTCAAGATACAAGTGGACCTTTTCAATAGTCCCTGTTTTGAAACCTAGTGGAACTTTCATAATAAGATTTGCACTCTCTGAACCTTCAGAATATTATTGGGGATTATTATTTCATATTTGATACTTACTATTTCATTTAATGTTATAGTGGCTTCTAGGTTGGCAAGTGATCAACCACTGACAAATTGACAACAAACACCCTTTCAGCAGGAAACAGAAGAGGCAGATTCTCATATGGTCTTAAAGACTGATGGATTTTCCTATGGAGTATAGTTGCTAATGATTTATTAAAAAGCAAAGGGCTGAGAACCTGTGCTGTAAAGCCTTTTGGAAATTCCCAGACTGAAGGAGTTAAATTTTCAGAAATCTTTTTAAGATCTTTACTTTTATAATTTCCAGAAAAAAAAAAACCAACAGTTTATCCATTAACATGGCAGTAGAAATGAAAAACACTTCAATTCTAGTTCCAAATCTAGTCTGGCTAGTTGAATAGCCTGGAAGGAAACACATTAACCTCTGCCTCTTTTCTTTGTGTGTGTTACACAATGACAGTTTATTTGTGGTGTTCAAGAATAGGTTTCTTTAAAGAAGAGCTTTCAATGAAACCAGACAATGATACAAGAGCATGCCAGCACTTGGAGGACAGTGTTTTCAGCAATTTAGCATTTGCTGAATGTATTACCTCTTCCCTAGCACATAATATTCCCTACCATGCAACCAGAAATAAAATGGAGAACACTGGGATTAACTGAAGTTACCTTAGAATAATTTCACCAGAATACCTGGGAGTGGGCTGGACTGAGTTTTCTGACTGACAGAACTTTCTTCTTTGGGGATATAGCTGTTTTGTCCATTTTAGGGCTGATTTCTGTCTCTATGATTTGAAGAGATTCTTTCTGCCTTTAGAGTCCCATGTAATATTCCAGGAGATGAATATTTATCCCATACTGCTCCCATCAGCGGTCCTCACTGGTAATCTCATTTCAGACAACATAAAAATTTGCACTACTCAAAAACATTTGAAGGCCTAAATAGAAAACCTGTTTGCTCACCAGATGGTGCTGCTCCCCTCCTGATTGTTTCTGAAGAAGGAAAGCTGAGAAATCTTTTTCCTGAAAGCGGCAACTGTGGGGGCACTGGGCACATCAACCTACAGCACCACAACCACCAGTGGTGTCTGCTGAACTAAAATCTGCTACTCAGATGAAAAGAATCACCCAAGCACACAAAAAGTCACAAAAGAAGGACTAGCCATACCTCTGTGTGAGAACATAATCTCAGAAGCCAGTCCAGAACCACCTATTCAAAGGAGCAGCACAAGCTAACATGTGCTTTCCTGGCTGGTCAGAAAGCTCTGCATATTTAATCATATGCACCTGAACAAGCTCAGGGCCTGTTCCAGAATGATCATCTAGACATTCATGTCTCTTATCATTCAAAGTTTTGATACCTCTATGCCTGAGCCCCTGAGGAGATTGCAAACACAAACCAAGGGCATTGAACTGTTCAGAGAATCCACTGTGAATATTTCATTAAAAGGAATTCCTTTTGCAGTAGAAATGTGGAAGCCTAGTTTACATTATCCTTTAGAAATGTATGTGACTGTTCACAGGGCTGTTTTGTGGTTTTTTTTAATCTTCTGTGAGCCAGCTTAGCATTGGAGAACTCACCCAGAAAGTAGCATCACCCACCTCTAAGCCTCCTTTTACCTGGAAACAGGTGAACATGAGCTCTCACTCTTCTACCAGGCCACCATGAGTATTTGCTGTTGAACTGAGTTACTGCACACACTCAGGGATGAAGCATCACTGGGGCCAAGGGAATAAAAAATAAACAAAAAATAATTAGTGTAGTGGTTAGGATAGAGGGGATTTTCTTGAACAAACCAGACCAGGTTCTCAGTTTCTCTATTTCAATGTACACCTGACCACAACCCAGTTTCTGGGTTAAAAGTGTTGTCCTCACTGTGCTCTTCTGAGCACGTGAAAATCAACAATTTCTTCACTTCCCTCTCAATGGGCCTGTAATCTGATGATTACCTCAAAAATGTCTTATCTAAAAGGGAAGTAGCCATGAGATACACCATTCCCTAAGCAATAGTATTTCTTGTAGACCTTCAGTGTAAAAATCACCAGAGTTACTTAAAAAGAAGAACCAACACATTAAAAAAAATTCTAAGCACCCATCCTCAGGCTTTTAATGAATCAGGATCTATTTCTAGCAAGAGATATATCAGGAAAAGTCCCCCTTCTAGGATTTCTTGGCTCCAGAGACCACCTTGTTTTCTGGCAAGACACCCTGCTCTGCTTTTTTTTTTTTCTTACTCCGTCTTCCAGTGACCTGACAATGTGTAGGGAACTCATTGCCTCAATTATGATGCCTATGTCCTTTATATCCAGGTGACATGATAAAAACCGCATTATATAGGACAGTTTCAGTATAAGATACAACCCTAGAAAAGATTTAAAACTGGTTGCCTTCAGCAAGAGGAGGCACTTTAAAAGTTTTTATAAGAAGCAAAAAAATCACTACTTACAGCAGCTTCCAAGGATCCTGCTGTCTTCACCAGGACTATGCTGCAGCTCCCTCTGTTATTTATACAGCATTATGAAAGCAAAATGTCCTCTAGAAAACATTAACCAGGACAGACAAGTTATTACTTTAGGAATGGTGCCGAGTAAACAGTGAAGACAATTTTTCTGGGCAGGCACCTGATTTTTGCTGTATATGCATGGCCAGACTCAGCCTTTTCTTACAACAGTCCTAAGAGTCCCCTTCAATTCTACACATCCTCCTGATGGGACTCTGACTACTCACTCTGGGAGGTAATTCACATGCATCATTAACTTCTGCAAACTGCATGAGTTTATACAGTAGAAGTAACTGAAGTGAGTAAAATGAAACATACACATAATACTAGATATGAGCCTAAGGAAAAGGCAGCTGTGGATGCATGTACAGCCAGATCTCAATTTAGTATTTTCCTATGAGGTATTTTTCTTCCTCTATACCAGACTTTTAATAGTTTTTATTTGGCATATTTGTTTTTACTTATATGCTATTTCTTAATTACCTGCATTGCCATTAGTAAGGTCCAATTTCTAGGGACATCTCTTTTTAAACTGAAGCTGCAGTACAGATGTTTGCAGTGGCTGGGGTGCTGTGGGGATGGCAGAGATGTGCATCCAGACCCCATGGCACTCAGCACACCTCAGCCAGAGTGGAGGCACCCAGTGCCTCATGCAGCAATGGATGGAGGGACAAACTGCTGCTCTGTGCTCCCAGTGTGGGCTGGCACAAGGTTCAGCACTTCCAAAAGGCAGACAGGGAAGGGCAGGCCAGGAGAGCAGAGCCTGCTTTCACACAGAGCTGGAGCCACGAGGTCAGCTGTGTTTCACAGGGTCCCCTGTCAGGGTGTGCTCCTGCAGCACCCATGGAGGGACAGCCACAGTGTGCCAGTGTGGGTATGACTGAGGGATTGGAAAAGTCACAGGTCAGTGCCCCAGTGAACACCTTCCATCCAGGAGGAGGGATTCAATGAGAAAATGTGCTGTACATCATATACACCATAGGTTGGTAAATAAATCCAAGCTCATCAAGTCCAACCATTAACCCAGCACTGAGAATTCCATCACTAAACCTTGTGGTTAAGGGCCAGATCTGCACATCTGTTAAATATCTCCAAGGATGGTAATGCCACCACTTCCCTGGGCAACCTGTTCCAGTGATCATAATCCTTTTGGAGAAGAATTTTTTCCTAATATCCAATGTGAATGCCTTCTGACACAACCTGAAGCCATTGCCTCTTTTTCTATCACATGTTACTTGGGAGAAGAGACCAACCCCACCTGGATGCAACTTCCTTTCAGTAGCTGTGGAGAGTGATCAGCTGTTCCCTGAGCCACCTTTTCCCCAGCATAAACAACCCCAGCTCCTCCAGCTGCTCCTCATAAAACTTGTGCTCCAGACTCTTCACCAGCTCTGTTGCCCTTCTCTGGACATTCTGAAGTGCCTCAAAGTCCTTCTTGTAAAAAATGGCTTTTCTATTAGTGCATGTTAAAGGAGTCTTTCAGAAAAAAAAAAAAAAGCTTTACAATAACAGAATAAAGGTTTTGGAAGGATTTTCCTCTGGACCATTCCTCAGGGGTTAGCAATGAATGGAAGAATTTCTTCTCCTCTCTTTTCCAGCCTGCATGCCTGCACATGGTACAGCATGGAAAGTTCTGTGCATTTAGGGCTGATGGAGCTTCTGCAAATCCTCTCCTTCCTGGCTTCTACCTCTTTCTCTTCTGTGGAGCCTTTTACCTGTGCAAAGATAAGCAGAATGGTTCAGAAGTTTTGATCCAGACTGCTAGTAAATGTGTTTGAATTGTTTAGAGGCTGAAAAAAGCAGCTGGGCCCGTGCAGCCTGTTTGTTCTGTAAACCAACAAATGAAAATAGCTTCTGAGGTTACAAAAGTTAGCTAAAGCATATTCAGATTGCAGATGAATAACACATGCACTGGGAGAAAAATGAGAGCACAAAAGTTCACCTTTGAGCAAAGTTACTGAAAAAAGTGAAGAAAAAACCAATCAATGTAATATGACTTTATTTAAGAGCAATTTATTATTGCAATTTGAATTGTAATTAGAAGTGCCTTTCACCTGCTGACATTTGTATGGGAGTGCAAGAGGGAAAAGAAGTAAATAAAATCTAATCTATATCAATCTCCAATATTATATCCAATGTGATACCTATTTTCTTTTTTCTCATCTAAATAATGGTTTCATCCAATCATGTAAACCATCCTGAAATTTGCTCAGACTCTGTTTCAATATTTGATGTCAGAATATGTTGCATAGAAACTTGTAGCTCTCTTTTAATGCAGTCAGTAAGCTTACCAGAGCACTGCTCTGGTATTCTGAAAGAGCAATCCTTCCATTTGGTCCTGTGATCTGCAATATTAGGTGTATTATTACTTTGAACTCCAAATTAGTCTGTAGTTTTTGAATTATTATTATTATTATTACTATTATTATTATTGCTAATAACACTGTTTCATTTTTCAGTAAATTGACAACATTAATAAGAGTTGTCCATTATGAATTCCCTTGAAATCAGACTGGCTGTAATGCAAAAAGAATTAATTATTTACACTAGAAGAACTGTATGCTTGCTTCTCTAGTAGAGAAACACTTTCATCTTTTTAAAATATTTAGCTAATTTCCCTAAAAGCCATTTTAAAACACAGTGGGTTGTTGCTGTTCTGATGATGCCCTCTGGAGTACAGAGAGCAGAGTCCCTCTGATAGCACTGAGAGTGAATGTCAGCATGGAGCTGGTGAAAGCTGCATCCCACTCTCTCCTGCCAGGCTGCATTTAATTTGTGGAGCTCTGTGTTTCTAGAGCAAAGGCACTTGTGGCTACATGGACCACTTCAGTAGTGACCTGCTGGAACAAGTGCCAATGCAGACCAAGCAATTGTGTCCAATGTTTCCAATGAGAACACAGCAGACCTTCACCTTCAAGTTCCTTCTTCTTTTCTTTCATGCTGTGCATTGGTCTTGCCCCCTGCCAGCCCCACAAAGTAGGTCTGGGCTCACTCCATGGGGGAATGTCGTGCTCAGACACAAATTCCAGCTCCAGTGAGGGAATGCACAGACAGTACTGTCCCCTGAGCCCCTGCAGTGGGTCCCTTCCCTTAGTGCCAGTCTGGCAGCAGTTTCTTTCTGCAATGCAGTCAAGACCTTCTGGATCCTGAGGAGAGTTATGTTCTATCACTTTCAAAATCTGCTTCCTTCTCTCAGGCTGTGGTTGCTTTAACCTGATCAAGGTACAGAATGCTGCTGCAGGGTTGTCTCATCCCCCTGCATCTGTGCCATCTCTCTAGGATGGCTCATGGTCTCTGGGGGCTGGAGCCCAGGGCAAGTGGGAAGAGTCTGGGGGAACAGGTCTTTTTCAGCCTGGAGAAGGCCAAGGAGAGGCTGAGCTTGCTGTCCTCTCACACATAATGGGACAAGTTAGAGATCAGATGGAGCCAGAGGTGCTCCGTGGTGGTGAGCAAGGCAGGGATGCAAGCTGCAGCAAGGGAAATGCCAATGAGATCTATGGAGAGGAGTGTTCACAGGGAGGTGAAATACAAGGGCACATCTCTGTGTGAGGCTGTGAAACTGCAGTCCTTGAAATATCCAAAACCTGGCTGGACATGGCCCTGAGCAACCTGTGCTAGATTCCAGGCTGGTGCTGCTGTGAGCAGGTGGTGGGATTGGATGACATTCCAACATTGAAAGTGCCTTCCAGCACAAATTATTCTACTTTTCTAACAAAAGAGGCTATGAGAACATGCTCCCAGCAGTCCCTGTCTCCACGTGCACTGCAGGTTCACATTTCATCCAGCTGGGAAACTCCCCTCTGCTTCTCTCCCCATGAGTCCAGAGGCTTTTCCCTGAAACACTGCTCCTGGGAAGGTGTCATCCTGCTGGTCCTCAGGCATGCCCCAGCACAGCCAGCACAAGGCAAGCAGGCAGGCTGCCTCCTGACTGCCCAGACACAGAGCACAGCACACAAAATGCACAATGGGGGCAAACAAATCTGGTGGGCCGTGTGGTGGGGAGATGGAATCTGGTGAATCTTGGAATTGGTGAACCTGAACGGACTATTTAAAAAGTTGTTATGAAAGAAATATTTGATATACCCATTTTCTTTCACATATGTCTGTTAAGATGGTGAGTTTTCAGATGTGTCCCTAGTGGGGGGCTCAAGAAGTTGGAATTTAATTCCATTTACTTTCTAAGTGTGCAAAAAGCATGACTGTGTCTCAACAGGTCTGAATGTTTGCTGTCTTCTCCCAGGACAAGCTAAAACATCTCCCCAGATGAAGTTGTGTGATTGCAAAGGGGAGAGCTGTCTCTGATTAGTGATAACATCCTTTAGCACAGGAGAACACATTTTGGAAAATGTTCAAGTACACACTCGTTTGTCTTGCACATACACATTTTTTATTGAGTAGATTTATGTTCTTCTTTCCTGACCCATGAATACACAATATATGTGAGCCAGTCTGAGAAAAAATGTTGACAAATCTTTACTTTTATGTGGATAAATCTTCCTCTCTGTGTCCCTTTACAATTGCTCTCTACGGAGAGCCACAGGAAAGAGGAGGATCCAGTGAACCTGTTGCTTCTATGCTCTAAAACTATGTGGTTTGAATATACTCAGTGATAGGTCTTTATTTTGGTAATGGTTGCTTCTTTCACTAAAGAAAGGTCTTGGGTTTCTCCAGGTTTAAATTGTCTGCACACCTCTTGCCTGAGCTGAGACATGGTCCATAGGTCATGAACTCTGGAAGCTGCTCAGGGGCCAACTTCAGTACATGACTTGTAGAAACTCTTTCTGCTTTCAAATCTCTCCTTAAAAAGCACATCACCTCTGTTCATATACCTTAAAATTTCTCTGAAATGGCTAGGAAATTGGGGACACACAAATATTCAGCAGAATGAAAACTAGCTGATTATTTAGCTGGATTTTAAACCCATAAGTCTATCATCTGTGTGTTGGAATAATTTCTCCAGCACTTGCTCTGTCTTCTCTTGCCCTAGAATCCTATTTTTTGGTCTCACCCACCATATGTACTGATTATTATGCACTTAGACACCTCAGAAATGGGAGACTGCAGGTGATAAATCTGGAACTCCTGGAAGAGCTGTCACATTCCAGGTGCCTCAGTGGGACACAGCAACTGCAAACTCCTGCAGTTAGGAAATGCCAGGATGAAGGTGCTGTGCTGTGCTTTTTGAGGAAAGGTGGGACTGGTGGAGTCCTGCTCCACTGACACTGATTTGACATTACATTTCTTCAGAGAAGAGACCTCAGTCTTACTTCCAAGCACATATATTCATATACTTGGAAGAAGCAATATCCAGCATTTTTTTCAACAAGGTGCCTTTTTCAAGGTGCCTTTCCTGAAGGAAAATATAAAGATATCTGCACAGAAGGTCTTGAGACTTATTTGTCAGTGCCACATGAATTTCCTAATATTTAAACAGACAGTTGTGCAAATTCAGCATTGATTTAGCTCAGTTTTTAGTTGACATTGAGTATACTTTGCAATTATTTACATGATGGTGATCATAGACAGGTAGTAAACAGATCCAGCTAGTCTTGACCATCACCACAAGTAACCTGACACCCAACACAATCTGTGCACTGATATTAGCAGACAGGAGTTACTCTATGTCTTTGGTGAAGAGAAATAGCTTGAAATCTCTCTTACACAGTAAAAATGCATTTTCATGCCCAATTTCATTGATAGTCTTGTTCTGCTTATAATGAGAAGACTTGTGTGGTTTTATTTTTACTTTCTGCCTCTTTTATTACTCCTCAGAAACTCATCCAGCTTTTGGGAGATGGTGGCCATGGAGGTGACTGGAGATGGAAAGCTAAAAGGTAAAACCAGATTTTTGGGGCTCTGAAGGTTTCAGTTTGTGAAAGATCTGATGATCAGTAGCTGTTTCTAAATATATCCATTTTTTGAAGATATTTATTCCTGCTCTAGTCAATTATCTCCAGTGCACAGAGTCTGTCCTGTTCTTCATATTCTTTCAGCTGTTGAACAATGTTATAAACCCAGACTCTGTCATAAACATTAACCAGATCAGGGACAGATAATCATTCCTGAGGAACAGCAAATAATGTAGATATGTTTTTCTTTTTTTCCCAAAAGCCTGGAGACTTTCTAGTTAGGGGAAGGTCAGCTGTGTGGTGAAGAGGGAAGAGCCTCTGACTGGGTGAAGTACTCCTGTCAAAACTCAACTTCATCCAGACATGTTGTGTCAGGTAGTCCAGAGAAACTTCTGAAGCTTTTGCTGAATCTGCTGAATAGTTTCTTCTCAAATACTTTTCAGATGAAAATTTAAAGAATTTAATTTTGATGGTTTCTCAACTGGAACTGTATTTTAGAAGCTTCTTTAAAATGTCTGACTCTTACAATACCTCTCTCAGCTCAGTAATTTGCTGCTTTTCAGCTGGGGTCAGACAAAACCTGCTGATCTCTTGGAGAAACTTTCAGCTCATTTACTCAGAAAATGGAAAGCTTTCTGACAATGTTTTTCATCCAAAGGGAAAATTTGAAACTAGCTGTTAGAACTGCTCTGGCATGGTGTTTCATTCCCTCAGGAGCAGATCTGGGGATGCCAGCAGTGGGAATTAGGGAAGGGTGTGGAGAACTGTGTACAGGGACTAATCTGCCTCCAAGGGGAAAGGCTCCCATCCCACACACACTTCAGCAGAGCTGAGTCCTGCTTCTGGTGACTGAAACTCCTGAATGCCATGAAAGTACAAGGAGTAGCTGGCACAATTGATGCCTGCAATATTGTAGCAATCAATTGCTATGAAATATTTTTAATAGTGTTCTTACAAAACCTGTTTTTTTTTTTTTTTTTTTTTTTTTTTTTTTTTTTTTTTTTTTTCTATTATCTTCAGGTGTGTTTAAGGAGAACAATATTGATGGGTGTGAGAGAGCAGCTGGTTCCAGCTATGAGATGGAAATCAATCACCTCAATCAGTCAGAGGAGACCTTGTGTCTTTTGGACTCAGGCAGTATAAGCAGAGGCAGGTGATCTAGTAATGTGAAATGTGCAGTTGTTTGCTCAATAAATTAAATTCACATTTGGAAAAAAAAAAAAACAGTGCAGGAAGAAGGCTGTGTTTCTGGTTAGGATCAAGAAGTGAAATTTCCAGTAAAACTGAAATGGAAGAAAACCAACAAGAAACCAGAGAGAGCCTGCAGTGTGGAATCTGTAGGTGCCTAAAGCATGTAATTTATACCCTTTCTTGCCCTTAGACATGAAACATAACATTTTTTTACATTCCCATCTCATCCCTGCCAATAACCAACTGATGGTTCTCCTGCACTTGGTGAGCTGTGAGCAAAGAGAAAGGAAAGGACCAGTAGAACTTTAATTCATGCAGTACAACATCCTAGTATTATTTACAAGCATTGAGGTTACCACAAAGTCAACCTTTTCACCTTGAACTCCATCAGGAATTTCCATGTGTTTGTTCCAGCATGTTGTGACGCCAGTGAGGGGTCCCTCTGTTCTTTCCTATTTTCTCTCTGTTCTTTAATATTTGCAGAGCAGCTATCCAGATACTCCATGTTTTGACCACTCAGCACACTACTGCACAGATATTGGGAATAGGAGCTTCTTTAGGCAAAGGTGGTAGTGAGGACTCTGGGTCCAAATGCAGAGAATTATTCCTGCAAGTAGAAGTGTTACATGGAGTGCACAAAATGGGAAGATACCTACAGATGATCAGATACCACAACTAAGGAAGCACCAGTTGTGTCCCCATGCAACAAGCAGAGAATCTGTCAAGGCTTTTTGTCTTGGCAGTGCCCTGTATGTATCACAAGTTTATATACAGCCAGGAATGCCATATGTTCTCAATTCTTCTCAGCTTGTAATCTGAAATTCAGGTGATACATGATGAAAGAATTTGAGAGTGTAAAGTGGATATTTATGTGCATCATTCTTCCAGAAAAATGCAGTTATTGCTATGCACCTTTTCTTTTTCATCCTGAAGAGGATGGGCCTTTAGGATGGATACTTCTGAGCTAGGCATAAGGAAACTGGAAGATGTGGTCAGAAGGAAGATTGATTGAGCTGGTTGTTCTGAACCCAACAAGGAGGGATTAAGAAGAGCAGCGTGTGCATCTGTGTGTGACTTTAGGCAGATAGGCAGTGGGTGAAAGCTGCACTGTGGCAGGAGTCTTTAGCTGCAGCAGAAACCTTAGGGAGGTGTCCCAGGGAAACTCTCTTCTCCCTTACCTGAGCTGCCCTGCAGTGTCAGATGGTCTTTCTGGGAAGGGTTAAGTGGTCTCAGAGGTGGCAAAGCATCTTTATCCCTTAAACATTTCCATCTTCCCCCCACCTCTTCTTTCCCTCCCCACCTCTCAGTCACCTTCACAGAAAAGGCCCTGATCATAATTTTCCACATTGGCACAAATTCTTTCATGCCCCTCAGACCCCTGTACTCTTACCCCAAAACAGCCAGAGGTAGGATGTCCAAGCATGGGAAGCTGCAGATTTGCTTTTGAGTTTCTGGATTCTCTCTTCAGGTTTTCTGCTATGAGACTTCCTGAATCTCTTTCATGCTACATGAATACCTCTGCTCTGACCAGCTGAAGTCTTTGGAAGCCATCTAGGTAGTAAAGACATAGATATCCTAGTTATCTACTTATGATGGGAATTAGACCTTCCCAAAAACTTTCTTTAAAAGTTTAATTTAAAAATCATCTTCATTGTAGTGAAAATTTCATCTGCCTTCTTAGCTGGCTAAAGAAAAGCTTTGTACAGGGTAAACTGTCATTGCCCTAATAAGCTTCATGAGCTGAGCATGAATTAAATAATTGAGTGAATTAATCTATGACAGATAGCTAATGTGAGTTTAATGTCCTTAGCTACTAAAACCTGATGGTATGCATGGCACTTTCAGAAGGACCCCATCACATTCATCTGACCTGTATTGCTTTTTGTACTGTATATTGTTTGAACAGGCTTACACAGTGAGCACACTGTTATACATTAAACAGCAAATAAAGTTTATACAGTAGCTGTAGAACAAGCAGTGACAACATTGCTCTTCTGGGCACAGCTGCATGCCAGCACAAGAGAGCAAAAATAACAGAGCCCAATGGCTCTGCTGTCTCTTGCTTCTCCTAATGTTTGTGCCAGATATGAAAGGGATTTTCACAGAACTTCTCTAGCAAAAGGCTGGTAGGATGCAGTAAATATTCTCCTTCCCCTACTTTTCTGATTCAAAGCCCTTCAGAGGAAAGTCAACAGCAGCATGGCTCCAAATTCAGACATATCAAATAAAGTTGTTTTCTTCATAAATCCTGAAAAGTTATAGTGCTAGTTATATGTGACTGATGCAACATTTCTTCTTGAGACTTTTTTCTAAACTGCATTACATGCTTGAAAAATCAACCTCTTCTTTGAAGCTCTGTCACTTTCATTCTCTTCCCCATGTCTGATTACTAGAAAAAGAGTATTTCAGTCAAATATTTCCAAATACAGATAAATATTAGGATTGATTAAAATAATAATTACAAAGTTGAAGCCATACTTTATGTGGTACTCTGAATTAACTTAGTGACAGACACTCAGCTGATCACAAATAGCAAATCACAAACAGATATTTTATTTTCTATCCAAGTGTTGAACACCTTCCAGGTTTGTGGTTTTAAGATTAATTAAGCCTTTAGACTAAAGGTGTCATGATGAGATGCTCTTCAGCTAAGGCTAAATAGGAAGCCTCTAAGTAGTATATTGATAAATGAGGATGTTTAGTACACTGAATATTGCTAGAGTTACTTAGTCTGACTATGCCCACTCTAAAACATCCCTAAGAATTTTGCTTCCTATATCCCACAGGGCTCAGCATGACTAAGACTTCAAGGAAACAGCCCAGAGTTTACAGAGAGCAAAACTTTGTGCAAGGTCTGGTAAAATCTCTTGGAGAGCAGCTGATGAAGACCAGCCCAGAGGAGCAGGCAGAGTAACTGGTTAAGAGCACAGTGCAATGTAAAGAGCTTTACTGCTAGGAGAACACAGAGTGGTTAATTAGAGTGATCCACTATGTGACTGGGAAACCTGGCTGTCCATGTGCAGGAATAACTGTGAGTTCAGCTGTCTTAACAATGTGATCTGCCACACAGAGCTGTGGATTTTCAGTTCTGACCACCAGGTTGCAGTGCTTGCTGCTTTGGTGCCCCTTGTGTGCCTGTGCCAGCCCCTAAGGCTGGCATTGCTCTGGGAGCCAGGCTGCTGTGAAAATGAGTGAATCAGCACAGTGTGAGGGGCACACGCTTTTCTGCCTCGGCTTCAGAAATACAATTTTACCCCTTTGGGCCCAAGGGGGCTTTTTTACCTTTCGAAGATTTCACTGGCTTTTCTTTATGATCACTTCTGTGATTGCCTCTTTTTGTTTCCAAACTCTTTGCTTTTTTTTATTGTCTCCTATTTGGTATGAAGAAGTCAACTCCCACTTTTTCTTCACCTGTTATGATAATTTCAGTTTGTACTGACGGACAATTACATTATTTTTCACCATTTGTTTACTGATTTACAAAGTTATTTTAAGATAATCTAATTATTCCTTCAAAATCTCTCTTGAAAACAGCTTCAACCCAAACACTACTATTTCACAATTAAACTACTCTTTATAGTGCTGAAGGAGTGAAGTAGGGGGATTTATAGTTTTGCATAGTGGAGTAGGAATTATCAGGCTCTGTTCTGGTAAGAAGAGAGGGAAATTGTCTTATTTCAGTTGAGATAAACGCTCCTTAAATGTGACCACTCTGGGGAAAATGCTGAAAGAATGATTCACCCTGCTCCTTCCCACCAATTATGCAAGATGCTGAAGTTATTACCTTTGAGGGGATTATAAACCTTGATGTCACAGCACAAGTGGAGAAACACCCCCGGAAGGAAAAGCTTCCATTCTGTATATGCCATTCAGTAATTATATGCCATTTACTTGGATTAAAACTAGGTAAGAAGAACTTCTGCCTTTCAGAGTAGACCTTTAGAGCCAAAGGGCTTTTTCCAAGAAGAGTGAGTAATGTGTTGTCCTTGTAGTATTGTATGAAAAACAAGAGACCAGACTACATTTGTATTTGTATTTGTTAAGGCATTTGTTCCTCTTCTGGCCTCTAGTGTATGTCAACATAGCAACCAATAAAAATTTGTATTCCAATGAATTTTTTCTGTGTTTTTATAGCATGTAATTCCAAAGGGCCTTCTATTCCTCCTACATTTTCATTTCTGTAAGATAAACAAGAGATTTACTATGTCTATGGGATTTCACCACCCAGGCAGGCAGCCACTCAGTGCTTATGAGGCTAACTATAATATTTACTTAGTTTGGTCTTCATTTGGGCTTTAACTGATATTTTGCCATGATCCTGGGTAATTTTATAATGAAATTCTTTGTTCATGAGACCTTTGAGAAACAGTGGAAAATGAAACTAAACGATTAAAAAGAGGAATCATTAGGAAATATTCAATGAACCTCTGTTTAGCCAGGTTTGTTTTAGGGTTTTCTTGACCACAGAAATCTTATTTCTGCAATGGCATATTTATCCTGTAACCAGATGGCTGGATTCACTAAGCAGTACTCATAATTACTGGTGCTCTGAAAGTTTTACTAGCTAATAATATTTCTGGTGAAAGGCATGGAAAATTATTTTCTTTAAGTCTGCAGTTTTAGGAAAGTGAGTTTTCTAAATTGTTTTTCTAGTT
The DNA here is from genome assembly GCF_903797595.1 of Erithacus rubecula. Taxonomy (NCBI): domain Eukaryota; kingdom Metazoa; phylum Chordata; class Aves; order Passeriformes; family Muscicapidae; genus Erithacus; species Erithacus rubecula. Next base: position 46,151,652 of record NC_136688.1, read on the forward strand.
GTTTCTGTAATTTTGCTGAGGCCCTTGCATGAGTTTCTGATCAGTTCCAGATCAAACTATCTAATTTTTGGAAACCTGTAGGAACTAATAAACCCTCTGTTTTCTTGGTACAACTGAGAATTCTTCCCTTAAATCCATACAACATGTGATTCAATGGCTGAGTCAGAGAGCTGGCTCATGTTTAGCTTATATCTAATTTATTTTCCTTTTGTAATAGCACAGGGAGTGCAAGAGATAGGGACTTAGATGGGAAAGTGACAGGCACTCAGAATTTTACTTAAGATGGTTGGGATTTTTTCAGTTTGGAACTGCTGATATCATCCAACTAATTTAAAAGTTAGGAGAGGACTTTCACACAACCTACTCTCTATCTATAACCCTTACAGGCTCCAAAAAACTCTCACACCAAACAGCCTGCAGGATGGGGAATTGAATTGTTTGAAATTGATGCTCTCAGAGATAAGGAATCCTGATACTGCTTTCTCATTTTCACATCCATATGCACATGTGGGCCTCAGCAAGGAAATCTGCATCTCAATCTTGACCTAAAGCTATCTGCTCCTTTGAGGACCTGGTTCTTCCATGTGAGCTGCTCTATTAGGGTCTGCTTGGCCTCTTTCTGGACTACCATAACCCTTTAAGAGCACTTCAGATATTGGTTTTTTTAGGTCTTAAGGTGGATGTCCAGGGTTACAGAATGTTCCTTACAAAACAGAATAGATAGTGCTCAGTTTTGGGCACTTCATTCTTGAATAAGAGTTGAACAAAGAGCAGTGTAGATGTACAATATGTGAGTGAGTGTCACAGACCCTGCAGAGATTTGGAATTTAAACCTAAATGAGACAGAAGTTGTGGTTTTCTGTTTCCTTTTTGAGTGCCATATTTAAATGCTAAAATCAATCCTACCTTCAGTACACACAATCAGTACAGCTGGCTACAGCTCCCATTAACATCCACACAGGATGGAGGCATGAAAAATTTTGATGTAAATGTGACATACTCGCCTAATGACTCACAGATTTACCAATGAGGACTAACAATTTTCATGGAAAACATTTACAGAGCTAGCAAGAGTTAACAGTCTTAAAAGACTAAAACCTGATTGCCCCTTTAATACTGCCTGTACTGGCACATCTTCAAAGAAACAAAGCTGGCAAGAATATTCATATGGTTGTGCATGTAATAGGTATTGGCTAAACCAGCAGTTGGCCCAAGGGCTCATGAGAAATTCTTTGCTTGAATTTCCAGTCATCAAGGAGCTCCAGATTTACTAGAAATAATGCATTCCAAGTGGGGTAGCAGTACCTGGTTCTCTGACCAAGGAAATCAAGGGCATTGGCCTTCTCCACAGTCTTGTGGAATACCTTTAATGCATAGACCTGAGATTCCCAGATGCATCTCCTTCCTTGAAAGGCAGTTGCAAAAGTGATACTTTAGTAAACTGGAAGACACTTCAACCCTACAAAAAGAGGGGAATGAAGAGACCTAGAGCAGGAAAAGAATCCAACATAATAAGCTGTTGTAGTACATTTTTAATATATGATCTTATGTTAGCCAAGGGCAAATAATGGAGGTCAAACATTGCAAGGTTATTGCAGTTTCGTGTTATCTCTCATTGTGCATCCTGTATGCCCAATACTCCAGTATGGTAGGGGTAGATGATATTTTCTTGGTTAACAAGGGAAGTCATGAAGGATCAAATGCATATCTTTGAGATTTTAATCAGTTGTCTGTAGGGGCTGTGCTGCTGGAGGATGAGGTGAGGCTGGTTATCCTGATAACACTGGGCCACAGCACATGGGCAGCCCACTCATGTGCTGGCTCCAGGTTTTCTCTCCCTTGGGTGAGTATGTCTGAAAGATGGGGCATTAGTTGAAGTGTGGCCAATGGTTCCTTGTGCTCTTCAGAGAGATTTTACTCTCCCTCTTCTCTTCTTTCCATGCTGCTCCTGAAAATACGAAGTTTCTCAATCTGTTGGTGTTATCTTGGCTCAGGGTGATATGTTTTCCTCTTGGTAGAATTTCAGTTTCAGCCAGAGCTGATTCAGGGTATGTACAGCTGGATCAGTGCTGCCTTTGGTTTTAAGGCAGACTTTGTGAACATTTTTAAAGCTTTCACTTTTTCTGTTAAATCATCATGTTCTTGCTGTACTCCCTCTAGCTCCAGCATGGAGCTAAAATAACTGAGCAAATCAGCTCAACACTCCTGTTCTCTTCCAGCTCTTTGAGCTTCTTTCCAAAATCTAGGTTTCCAATAAGGTCTTTGAACTTAACTGCTAATTTGAGAGATCACTGGTCTGCCGTTTTAAAACTTTTTTTCTTTTATTGAATTGTTCTTATTTGCGTTGCAGGGAAGTTACCAAAGCATGACTGGGAACTATCCTCTCAGCTGAAATAATTTTTCCACCCTCAAAAAACTGCATTAAACCCATTAGACACCAAGTGAACTTGCATTGTTTTCCATAACAAAACCTCACTATTGTGATAAGAGGATAATGAAGAATTTTTACAGAGGTTTCTATTTCTAATATTTACTAGTGAACAATAAAACTGGGGTTTTTCCTGGGCTTTATTTTGCACAATTGGGCAGAGGGGAAGGGAAGAAGTGAGGCAATATGAACACTTTCCTATTTACATTCATTCTTGCCTTCCCTTTAAGGTGTCTCAAGCAGTAGACAGTTAACTGCTCCCCTAAACCTCACCACTCCCAAAGCAGGGGAGCAATGACTGAGCAAGCTGTGTTAGTAGCTGTGGATGAAGAGACTTGTAGCTTGGCAGCCCTGTGCAAAGCTAAAATCCTTGGCTTGTCTCCAGCAACAGACGTTTGCCCCTTCAAGCAATGCTGAAACAATTTTATTTTCCTGAGAGAGAAAAGGAATTAGACAAGTATAGCTGACTCAGATTTTCCATGGAGCACTGATAGTTTTCTTTCTATAAAATCTGGAGATGGGGGATAAAAAGGAATGATTATAGAGAAAATATTTTGCATTAAGCAAGTCTAGGTCTGTGTGAATAGGTTGGCTGGAGGCTGGGGTTTTTCTCCTGTAGGACTGTGGGAAGGTCTGTGCTTGCTCACAGGAAAGGCTTTATTGTCTCCCACTGCAAAAAAGCACACTATGGTTTTCTGTCCACCACATGACCTGCCAGGGCTCTCCCAAACCAAACCACATTGCAGAAGCATTTGGCAGCTCTGACCCAGCCCAGCCAGAAGCTAAAGCCCTCCAGGAGTGTCAGGGATCCCCAGGCACCCTCAGTGGACTCTGATTCCAGCTCCTCCTGAGGAGGAGGGCAGAGCTGAGGCTGGAAACCCAGGGAAGAAGCAGTGGCCTGAGCTGTGCTGTGCTGTGCTGAGCTGTCCTGAGCTGTGCTGAGCTGTGCTGAGCTGAGCTGTGCTGAGCTGAGCTGTGCTGTGCTGAGCTGAGCTGAGCTGTGCTGAGCTGTGTGAGCTGAGCTGAGCTGAGCTGAGCTGAGCTGAGCTGTGCTGAGCTGAGCTGAGCTGTGTTGAGCTGAGCTGTGCTGAGCTGAGCTGAGCTGTGCTGAGGCTCAGCTCAGACTGTGTTGGAGAAATGCCCTCCAGCTGCTGGTGCTGAGAGGACACTGAAGGAGCTCCTGACAGTTCATTGGCACTATCAGAGTGTTCTGCCCATCCATTAAATGGGGTTACCCATTGTGAACCCCAGCTGAGGACTGGGTTCTGTGTCCCTGGTGCTGGCAGAGGGGGCTGCAGGGGAGGGGGCTGCTCTCTCTGTGAGGACAGGTTGGGGCTGTCCTGTGCTGGACATGACCAGTTCCCACAGGAAGTTTCTCAGCTAAGAGTAGGAAGTTGTATCTGCATACAAAAAACCCTGACACCATGATAACTACACAGAAAAAGTGTATCTGTTGAAGATCCCATGGCTGCCTATTGGGCTGAGTATTTCTGTATAAACAGCCTACAATGTTTGTAACCAAATGCCCATTTTGAAGTAAAGAACATTTCAGAAGATTTCTTTATTTATTAATTATTCATTAGATCAGTTCTAGTCCTACTTTGACAAGAATTTCCTGGGATGTGGACAAGCTCTCCTCTCTGCACTGGAGAGTATAAATGCTCTGGCCTAGTCTTCCTTGGCAAGTGGGTTCACAATTTTCCCCAGGAAGAGCAGGGCATCAGTGGTTTTGTCAATAATCATCATCAGGAAGGGTTTGTTGAAGGTGATGTGAGGAGGAGGAGGAAAGGGCATGCTTATTGGCATGATTTCCATCTTAGTCACTGCAGCAGCCTCTGTGCCATTCTCTCTCACATCCACTGTAGCTTTGTGAATTGCCTGCAAGGAAAACACATTGTGATCCAGGCACAGAAGAGAGAAAAGCAGCTGGGGAGAAATTTGCTTGCTTTAACACTGTGAGAAGGTAGTTCTTAAATTATGAATGTAGAACTGGAGCAAAAAAAATTACTAGTGTCCAGCCTTTCCAAGACAAGCAAAATTTGCTCTGAGTTCAGGAAAAGTTCTATTCAACAGCCAGAGTTAAACATGCCTGCTTGCAGAGAGTGAGCAACATAGAGGATGTTTTTTTATTCTGTTGTTTCTCAGAGTAAGATTTTATCTTTAATACTGAATACCAAAGAAGAAGTTTTTTCATTTTGTATCAATTTCTGTGTAAGCAAAATAATTCTCTCTGCCAAAACAATAGTGACAAGCTTTATAGAGTGTCTTTCTGTAGCACAGCTCATGGATAGGATTTTTCAGGGCTTTCTGTGGTGGGTATAGCAAATTTGTATTTAGGAATTCACAGGAGCTATTTCATTTCTTTGGACAGCCTTCTGTTTTCTTCCTTCATTGTCTGAAACATGTCTAAAATCTCCTCTCAAGAGTCTCTTACCATTCACCAATTTACTTGGCTTTCCAGGCTTCAATCCCCTATCTACAATCCCAGTGTTTGCAGATGACATAGGGAGAAATGTGAGGAATCACAAACAATATACCATGGAAGGACCTCTAAAGGCCATTGAATGGCACCAACTCCCTGCACTGTGTCACCTCTGACACCAGAGGAGGTTCCTCAGGATCTAATCCAGTCAGGATCTGAGTATTTCCAAGGGTGGAAATTCCATAAGTACCCCATACTTGTTTTTGATCATCCTCATGGTGAATTTTTTTACATAACACACATCAGAATATCCTATTTTCTCTCATTTGTGTGTTGCCCCTTGATATATCACAGTTCATCTGCAAGAAGAGTCTGTGTCCATCTCGTCTGCACTTTTGTAATCAATATTTGTAGCCTGTGCTAAGAACCCCCCTTCACCCTCCTTCTCCTGGCTGGCAACTCCAGCTCTGCCAGCCTCTCTTAATTCATCCAGCGCTCCAGGCAGACAGCTCACCCTGCACTAGACTCTGCTCCAAGTGTCCACATGTCCCTCGTGCTAGGCAACCCCAAACTGACTGTGTTGAACTCCAGAGGAGTCTCACAGGTGAGGAATAGAGGGAAGGCTCACCTCCCTCATGACACAAGGCATGTGTCCTTGGGACTCCAGAGAAATAATTTTGTTTATCTGTGTGCTCATTCCTTGTTTGTGAAATGGGGCTATCCCTGTCCCACAAGCCAGTTGTCCATATAAATTCTGAATTGCTCAGACAATGTAATAATGAAAGGTGTATACATAGCATAAGAATGACTATTCCCAGACTTGTGTCATAACTACGATTCTTGTCATGCATTACTTCTCTAACACCAGATTTTTTTTGAAATTATTCCTGCTATGCTTTCCAGTTGTTTTCTTCTCCAGAGACGTTCAGCTAAGTTTGTAGGATCACTGTGCAGTAACCAATTTAATATTAGACTGTAGGAACAACAGGCATTTAATGCCTAATCTTTTCCTTCCTTTATTGCAATCATTAAGCATTGACCACAATCCAGACGTAGGATCAGCCTATTTGTGGGATTAAACCAGCATACACACAGGCAGAAAAATCTCTTGATTGCCGTCCCTGCTTGCATACTTACTTTGGAAACCTTCAGAAGAAGATCTTTTGCCACTCCAGAGAGATCAGCCTGGTCACTGAACACCCTTGTCACACCCATTTTCTCAAACAGGCTCTTAAGATCCAAGGAGCTGGAGACAGAGAATCTTGGAAGGTCCAAGTAGATATTTCTTTTCAAAAAGAAAGAAAAATGTGAGTTTGCTATTGCAAGATCCCTTGAAGCAAAATCTGTTGCAGGTATATATCCATCCCAAATGCTGATGGAGCTAAGGCTTGTCTTTCTAAGTGATAAATCTCATGTTAGAGGAGCAGACACTGAGGTACCTGTGTCAGCAGCCACAGTCTGATCCATGGTGCAGGGGTAGAGTGATGGTTTATGAAAGTGACTACTATAAAGTCTAATCCAGACTGGAGGAAAAGAAATTGTATTTTCTTTTAAACTGGCTTCCTCCTACTGAGGGCAGGTTCCTGAGGGGAATCTACCCATGTGCAGGATGCTGACAGCTGGGAGCTGTGACTGGGGGAGCTCAGAGGGTTCCCTTTGGTGAGAAATCCCATGACAGCTTGTCTGAGCTGAGTAGTGCTTGTTCCTCAGAGCTGTACCTGGCAACTCATCATGGTATCCCAAGCTTTACCTTTAGTGGATGAGTAGTTTTAGCCTGTTCAATATTTAAACAAAGCCACAATTAAAGAATTACCTTTTTTGAAATGATCTCAACCAGTCAGACACTGTTTCTTTTAGCAGAGCATCTTCCACCTGTTTCATTGACCCTTCATCAGGCAGAACAAAAAATGAAGTAACGTTTCCTTTGTATGGGATTTCTACTACCCAGCAAGACAACTTGTCATCCCTGTGCACATTGAAGTGCTTGTTTTGATGCATCATTTTGACCTTAACAGAATTCTTGGCATCCAAAAAGAAGTCATCATCTCTGGTGCTGAGATTACTGAAAGGTCTTTCCCAGGAGCCTTTAAAAAAAAAAGAAAAAAACATATAGGATTGGGAAAAAAAGGGACTAATAATGGCATGTCACATTTAATTGATGCTTAAAATAATATATTTGAACCATAGAGACAGCAACAAGCTTGTCTCATTTTAAGGATGCTTGTTCCCTGGCCACAGAAAGAAGTTTCACCTCTTTTCAATGATTTTAATAAAATCATATAAGAAAAGTTTAGGCTGAGGCTTGCAGTGGAAAACAGATGAGTCTTTGCATGTTCTGATAATGGTAAATCTTTCACAGACTCCAACTATGCAAGCTTCAGGCTTATTGCTTTCCTGCACATGTCATCTGTGTTTGACCATGTCCTGCCCAGCTAAACACCTGTGTCTTTCAACAAATGATCATAAATTCTGAATATTTTCAGCACTGAACTTGGCCTAAAATTTGTATGACACTGATCAGTACTTCTGCTGAGTCTTGTATTTTTCCATTATTTTTTAAATTTCTTATATAGAAAACTATTCTTCACAGCTGTCTTTCAAATATTTTCCTGTGTGATTTAAAAGTAGAAAGATGTGGTTTAAATTAGATGATAGGATGAGTGAAAGAAATGTGTTTCTTAGAACTTTGAGAGCTTTTTTGTATAGCTGCTACCCATGTCTGCCACTCACCTCTAAAGAAAATGTAGTTAAGGAGAACCATCACAGTACCCGGCTCAAGACTCTGGACTAAATCAACAAATTTGCCATGTGTTTTGGTTTCCACATACTTATTGATTTCCTTTATAGCCTCTGCAGGATTCTGGAAGTTGGTAGAAACAGCCTCAGCATAATAAAAATTTGTGACACGATCCGAAAAGTCTTGAAGCAATTCCACTTGCTTATCCAGGAACAGGGCATTGCCCATGCTCAGCTGGGCTTCTCGGTGAGGGTCATTCAGCAGCTGCAGGATGTGCTGGAATCCCTCGTGGATCTCCTGCTCCTCCATCCGTGTCAGGTTGAAGGCAAGGCCTTCGTGCAGCTCTCTGAGTGTGTTTGATCTGGCCCCCAGGCTGAGCATTGCAAAGGCAGTGGAGATGCTCAGAGGAGAGAAGAAAATGTTCTTGTCGCCCCGCTCATCTCTGATCTGCTTGTAAAGCTTGAATGCAAAGTCAGCATTGCTGGGAGCCAGCTTGACATAAGGCAAGTTTTCAGCATCAGCCTGGTTCTGGGCTTCTGGGGAGTGCTGTATTTGTTCCTGCTGAAGACCCTGGACTTGAAGTCCAAGAAGCAACAAACACAAATACAATGCAGACTTCATTGTCTTGAATAGTTCTGTTAGGAAAGAACAGAGCAACTTTTAGATCTCGAGAAGTTTTTCTTTACCGGATAAACAGATTTTTTATTCTAGATACTGATTTTTCAGATGCCAGTCTCTAGTACTACTATTCTTTTTAGGAATACTCTTCCACTTGTCTTCTGGACAGTCTATTTCTTGTCAGTTCTCTTAGTTTGATTCCAAAGAGCATTGAAATAATAATGTGTTATTGCCAGGGAAGAATCAGCTTTTCTGAGGCATTATGTGTGAAATAGTTCTTGCTTCTGGCCAGGACGGCCTCAGTGCATTCCTGAGTGCCTTGGGTACATGCTGAATTCATGTTTTGGCACCCATCTCTCTGCTAAGTACCTGGCAGAGGAACCAGCTTTTGCTGATATGTTTCTGTGGTACTCATGGTCTTGATATGATTTTGGTTTTCAAGCACTGCAGAGATATTCTGTTATAGTAGTGTACAAAAGCCACCTAAATGCTCAGCCCTTAAATTTTTTTTATATTTCTGCCACTTATATAACAGCTCTGACTAGAGACCTTTGAAACTGAGGCAAAATTGAGAAAGTTTATTGACACTACACTGCACATAAGCTATCCATAAAGTTGCAAAGCTCAAGACTCAAGAGCTTAGAAATAGCTGCAGTGGAATCTGGCTTGCTGTGTACATTTAATTGGACAACTTTTCCTTCAACATAAGCAAAGTCTACATAACCCCACAATCTCTCTTCTCTCCATTTGGGGAAAGAATTCTGCAACATTTATGGAGAAGAATGCTCTCCATATACATAGTAATTGTATCAAGACAGACACGACTGGCACCAACACCAGTCTTTTATTAAAAATTTTCATGCATTTTTCAGTGAACTTCTCTCAGGAAACTCTGACTCTTTCACTCACAGGCAGCTCCACACAGCACTGACTCCTCTCCTCTCTGCAAGTTTCCCTCTTCTGCATGTCTGGCTAACCCCTGTTCCTTACCAGCCACATAACCCTGTCTGTCCCTCACACAGCATCTTATTACCTTATCTGTTCCTTGCACAACCACACGTCCCTTACCTGCACACAGCACAGCCAGCAGCCTCCATCCCAAACTGCAGCACACTCCATCCCAAACTGCAGCACACTCCATCCCAAACTGCAACAGACTCTCAAGCTTCAACTCACTCTCAACTAGCTGACCCACTTTTTTATAATGATTTACCAGAATAAGAGTATTGGTCTAATAGTGATACTCAACTGTGATGGACAAAAGACTCTCCAACAATATAAATTTAGAAAGTGTGTGTTGATTCAGCACTGAGCAACAGTGTGAGGTAATCCTCTGATATGCACTGCTAAATTACAGGTGATCACAAAGTCTGTTTGTTGACAAAGGATTCAAACAAATACATATTCATAATAACAGCCCCTCCCATCCCCTGCTGCCTGTTGTAATCAGCTTGAATAGCTTTTAAGCATGTGTGATTGACTTATTTTAATAAGTCTGGGGTCGTTTTTGTGGGGACGGATCTTAAAAGGAGGAAGTGAGGTGAGTCTTCTTTGCCCTGAGCTCTTGACCATTGTTTATCAATGACAATACAAATGGTTTCTGGGGACAGTCCAATTTTTCAAAGAATGGATTTCTGGTTGCATTGTCTGTTTCTTTGGATCTATTTACTAGTTTCGTCTTTTCCCATTGCAAGCACAGCTGAGCAAACATAAGATGACAGGCAATCAATTATTTAAGTTTCAGATAACTATCTCAAGCCCATCTTTCCTTCTAACTTCTAACTCTAAATTATTTCAACAAGGCCTATCTATGCATTTGCTTTTTAATTAATTGTACTAAATCACTAACTTTTAACTAAAATCCTAATTTTTCTTAGATTAGTGTTTCAATAACCCCCATCTTCATTGGGCAGGCATGGCTGTTTCCACTCCTCACTAACCAGTACAGCTTTAATTCATAAGGAAATTGACTCCTGCACTATCCTTACAAGCCATTCCCCTACACTTACAAACTATTTTACTACATATATAGTGCCTCACCTAAATTATCTCAAAAGACAAAAACTCAAACCCATGAAGCAAGCAGTGGCCCTCAGGGACATAGAGATGGACTGAATACTGTTCATTGCAGCTGTATAGCTGCTCTTCTGGAGAATGAGATTCTGTCCAGAATCTGCCTCAGGCTGTGTGTCTAATGCCAGGTTCAGCCCTTGTACCAGACTTATTCTGGGGAGTTGTTATTTCAGTTTTCCCTCTTTTCTGGATGTCCATTATGAAAAATAACCTGGAGATATAAGTTCTTGAAGTGCTGAATATGGCAGAGATGCTCAGCACATCTACAATGCTTGGTATAAAGACTAACTCAAGAAAAAAAAGGCATTCTAGCACTTGATAACTCATTTTGTTCTGGAAAACTCATTTCATAATTCCCCAAATTTGCCTTTAAGAGATACTGATTTCCAGGCCAGTTGACTGCAAGTATCCTGGTCTTTAGGCAAACTAGACAGAAATGGAGCTACTCTCATTAGCCCTGCATCAGCCTGGAATAGTTGGGACATTGAGATTCCAGCTAAATTTATTCCTCTGGGAGCAGAGACACGATTTTGTTCTTCATCTTGGTATTGGTTGTTGGGCATTCATTTTGGACCTCATATCCCTGTCATCCTGTGACTATAGCTAGCAGCTGGATCACTGAATGAATTCTGCTTCAAACATTCAGAACACGCTTCCAGAAGGTAAAATAATTTCCAATTGTTGTACAAAACAAATTAATCTCTCCAGTAAATAGCAGGGATGACACACAGCATACGTTCAAAGACTTCTAAGAAAGCATAATGTGGTACTTACTGTGCTGGACTTTGCTTTCATGAGAAAGAACTCTTACAAGAGTGCTTCTTCCCTCTTATTCATTTGCTTCCTGGTCTGAAGATAATGTCCTCTGGTAAAGATTAACAGGGCAAACAAGAGTTGTTTGCAAAGCAAAGATTGAGTAAACTATTTTTCCTGGATATCAAATATTTAAAGTCTTTTTCCCATCACACAGCCAGAATGATGCCAGCACCTAGGTCTCCAAAGAAAGAGAAAGACCTGGCACTTTGCTGCTCTTGGCTCAAACTAAACTCTAAGTAAAAGAGCTTTACCAATAACTGTGGTAAATGAGTTCCTGAAAACAGAACATGAGAAGAACTAGAAAGCTAAGAAAAGGCCAAAAACATGGATGTCCCATCCCACTGAATTTCTGCACAGGATACCCTAATGCAACAATGCCATCTAATTGAGCACCCAAGGCAGCAGCAAGTTTGTTCAGGTGCAGCTCCATCCTGCCCTCAATGGCATTATTTGGTGGGCTCAGAACACTGGTTAGAGGAACCTCTGATGAGTATTTTAGAAATTACTAAAGTGAAAAACAAGGCATAGCATGCCTTGAAAAATGACCAAAATGAGAAAACAAATGGAAGGAGGAAATAGACAAACTTTTCCACAGCTAAATGTTAACTGGGGAGAAGAGAGAAGATGTTAACCCCTTGTGCCATCTATGCATAGGATAAGTATGAATTACATACATATCCTTTGTACCTTAAACTGGGATTCCCCTCAGAGGAACTGAAACAGGCACAATTTGGCTATTTAGAGGGTTATTTAAGGATGAGGTGCATGGCACTTATCCTAATTAGCAATGACTAATTATTTCCATTGCAGGTACATGATTTTGCCCCAGGTAAACTTACAACTTATCTACACATGGGAATCAACCATCACTGTTGTTGCTATGTAACTATTCTCTCTTACAAGACAGTGGCAGGGTTGGTCAGAAAATAAGAATTTACAGAGAGGGTTTTATTCATGATATGTGCCAGCACCCAGAAAGTTTATTGCAGTATTATGTAAAATGACCAAGTCTCAGGAGTAGTAAATATGCTGTTGCTTAACTCTAGCAAAGACAAGACATTTTTCTCAAGCCTAGGCCTGCCCTCCATAGATAGCATTAATCTTTCAGCCCAGTCCTAATGCTTGGCTAACCATCTGAAGGATGCCACTGTTTCTTGAGAAGAATTCCTGGAAAAGCTGCTGCAGTGATTCCTCTCCTTTCTCCCAGGAGATGCAGCAGCACTCAGCATGTCAGTGTAAAGTTGCTTCAGTCCCTGCTCACAACTCCCAGGCACCAGATCCTCTGATCCTGGCCCTAGTCTCTTCCTGGACAGAGTTAAGATCAGCAGTTTATAGCAGATCAACAACTATCATTTTCAAAGAATCAGCTTCCCAGCAATTCCAGACAGATGAGCATGGTTAATGAATCCATCAGTCATGCCCAGTCCTTTGGAAATCTCCCTTAGGTCATAGATGGCAGAAACAGAAACTCTTGGATAATATATGATGCTTCTGTTGAAGGCAATGGAAAATGTGGCTGAGTCAGCATACATAGGTGTCACGTGCATGTCAGCCAGGTGGCAAGAATGTGAAAACATAGGGAGAGGAAAGCAGTTTGTTATTTCACTGCACATTCCTGTTGTTAAAAATGGCTGCATCCCCAGACCACAGGGAAATGCAAGGCCAAACTATAAATTTTGTGTAGTTTTGCAAAAGGAGAGCCATCCAGGGGAAGTGCACAGAAGGGAGTGTGGAGTTTCTGGAGGCTTTGAGACAAGTGGCTCCAGGAAGCAGTGGAGTCATATAAAGGACTGACAAACTTATCCTGATAATGGTCTATAAGGAAGGAATGAAGGAATAATTTCATTGTCTCTGTCTCTCCCTACTCTGACAGTGACTCTGCTCAGCTATATGCAATGTGTCCTGTTCCTCCTGATAGGAGCAGTTTCATCCCATATCATTAACTTATTTCTGTTGCTGCTTGGTCATCAGATTATCATGTTGCAGTTGCTGCTTGGTCATCTGATTATTATATGCAGGCTTTGAAAGTTATGTTTGAGGGCTTTCCAGGGGAAAGGATTTCTGACTGTAAAACAAAAGTTCAGCAAGATGAATGTGTACATTGCATGATAAATTCTTATGCAGCTTTCTTGTTTATTGTTTCCCTATAAAGATCTATCATTCAAGGTATGTCTACAAAAGTTCATCATTGACTTCTTGACATTTGTAGCTCCATTAAAATCAGGTGACTGGTATCACTGCAGAACTGGTGTAAGTAGAATAAAAATCATCTCCTTTCAGTAATTTTATCTTTTTCTCTAGAGGGCATCCCAAATACGCTCTCCATGTCTTACAAATATTTCATCCTTTTCTCCTCAAATAATGAAAATGCTTTAAGCTCTCATTTCAAAAACCAGCATGACTAACAGAAATAAAAAAATATCTGAAGGCTAAGCAAAACTTTGTGACAGAACTGGGAATAGAAACTTGACCTTTCCTACTTTGTCTCCAGCTTCTTTCACCAATGCAATAGGAATCTTTGCATTGAATTTTCATATAAACTCATAGTCTGCTAGAAGAAAGCTGTCTAAGCAGAACCAAATAGTCTATTTACTCCTTCTGTGTTATATCTCAGAAGAAAATAAAGTCCTTTTACTATCACGTGATTCTTGTTCTCATAACACACATTTTACCTCAGATAATAATTTCATCAGTGTTCAGAAAATAGTATTTCATATTCTCTACTTTGTCCATACTTAATCTCCTAGTATTGAATGAAAAAGTGTTTCCAAGAGCATACAAACATTTAAGGCCTGATGTGGATTCCATTGGAGTCAATCAGCCAGCATTGCAATGTTCAATATGGGTAATCTGTCACTGACAGCTCATCTCAGATTTTCCTGATGTATTTTCCTTTAAGATCCCAGCTGAAGATAGTAGAGCTGTAGACATACCTGACGCTTCCAAAGCTCATCAAAATTAGTTGTTAGAAGTTTTAGAAAAAGCACTTCAAATAAAACAGGGCTGAAAATAAGTAATAGTAGGCAGAATTCATGACCAAAATTTTCCTCTCAAAATGTATCTTATCTAGGATTTATTTTTTCAAAGATGCATCAAAGTCAAGTAATTAAAACTACAGACCAAAACCATGAATTAATGACAATGGTACAAGAACTTAGAGATGGCATGTGCAACTCCCAGAATTAAAACAAATGACAGAAAATGAAAATTGTTTTGCCCTTCTGAGTGCCAGTGAGGTTAAAGCAGAGGGAGAGCTCTGTTGATGAAGTGGCACTTCCCCACTCCTCTGTTCCAGTTCGCAGAGCAGTTCTGGGGAGCATCAGCCTGCAGACACTCACATTCTTACACTTTCAGCTCAGTTTCAGACACATGCCACCATATGATTCTTCCAAAGACTTGCTAAGCATGTGTTTTGGGGTTAGCACAGGCCAAGGGACATTTCCAGTAAGTAGATGGGATAACTTGCAGGGTCAGAGTTAAGCAACGTGGATATGTCCTGTGATTAGCCAGTTGACCTCATGGTTAGAGAACAGGTCTTAAAGCACTTTATTTACCAGCATATATGTAAACTTTGCAGATAGGATTAATGCAAATATTTTTTTTTCCCCTTTCCAGTTATTCATATGTTATTCCTTTTGAACATCCAATTACAAGGGACTTCTATTTACAAGAAACACAAGATTAAATCTATAATGCAATGCCAGCAGAAGCTTCTGCACAGTTACCCATAGGCACTTCTTTTACATGCAGAAAATATGCTGTGTTTAGTTTCCAGGTTAAATGCTAAACCCACCCTCCATCTACCCTCCAACATTGCTTGTCAGACAAAGGAAAATATCCTTATCTCCAGATCTTGGAGAAATCTGAGGGGGTTTAAAGGGACATTAACAGATAAATGTTCTTTTTCGGATTATCAGCCAGCAATAGCAATAATTCAAATTTCACAGGTGAGCTCAGGGTAAAGCAATTGGCTGTTAAGGAAACCATAGATGGTTGTTTCTGCTGATAAACTTACTTTTGAAACCTTCATATCACAGGGTTTCCTGTGATTCCAGATAGATCAGCCCGTTCAGAAAACACATCAGTTACACCCATATTCATTAAGATCCTCTTTAAGTCATAGGTGCCTGAAATTGAGAGTTTTGGAATATGCAACTCCATCCTCCTGTCAATTCAAAAGTAAATTATGGGAGTTATTACAATCAGAGCAGGCCTTGGACTGAAAATTCCTAACTTGATGGTGTTTCTTCTGTCCTAAAATGCTGGTCTTGTCATCTAAAAAACATGGCAAGGAAAAGAAGATAGGAAGATGCTGGTCTGGAGGATTGGAGAGTATGGAAGGAGGGAGACATGAGTTTATGTGTCTTGTATGATTCTGCAATACAGTCACTTTATGAGTCAGTAAACAGTAGTGCTGACAGCACTTTTGGGACAAAGTTTGCATTGTTTTTCTAACCTTGAAGGTTCTGTTTTTGGAATTCACACCCCATTCCCTCAGAGGGGTCTGACTGCTATGTCACAGACCACTCAAAATATTTTGCTTGAGACAAGGGAAATGGAGACACTTAGCATCAACTAAAAATGTATGGGGAAAAAGGAATTAAATTTCCCACTGCAGAGATCTCTTCTCTCATCACAAGGCAATGCTGATTCTAATTTTTGCTGAAAGGATCAAATAATTTGGTCTGATCCTTTATACTTATTTTATTGTTTAAACCTCCCATATATCTTGTTCTCTGTAACAACTAAATATCACAGGTTAAATTCTGTATGGACTTGTACACCATCTTTCTAAGTCAGATAAATTAAATGCTGTAACTTCATCCTATTACTTTATGTTCTATCTGAAGCAAATGGAAACAGAATTCTGGGATTTTCTGTCTGCTTTCAGAATACTGCTTGTAAGGCAAGTTTCAGAGCAGATGTCTGACTTTTAAAAGGTAGCATGTTATGCTTCTCACGTGGTTTTTTACATGTTTTTCATTTTGTAGTGCTGAGGAAAAGCTTACGTGCCAGAGAAACACAAACTTTTGGACCTGAGCATAACTTCATTGTGGTAAATGGAATAGGGCCTCAAGGTCTTTAGTCTTTAAAATGGTTTGCTCTTGAGGTTTATTCAATTAAATTTTCTATGCTATTTTATTTTGTAATAAAAGAGGTCATTCACTAAACAAATAGACAGGGATTACAGCTTGCCATTCTGTAAGTATGTTTTCCTGGCTGTTTTTTTTAATGTTAAATGCAAATATCCTAATTTGGTAAATTAAATAATGGAATGTAAACTCCATAGTATTCTGCTTACTTAAAAGTTTAAGCCTCCTCTCTTGCCCTCCAGAGAAAACATATTCTCTGGTGTGTTCCTGTGCCGGTTTCACATGGAGGGCGGGGGATCCGCCTGAGGGAAGAGCACAGGGCCCAGAAACAGGAGGGCTGTCCCTCTCTGGGAGCTTCCTCTGAGGGGACCTATCAGGATGATGATTTGTTGACATTCCAAGTAACCAGTGAAAAGTTATTTCGCTTTCATAAATCACATGGGTAAGGTTGATTCGTTCTCTTTGGCCTTCTGTCCTCAAGGCAGGTAGCAACCCGTGGGGCCCGGCTCAGTGTGCCCTCAGCTCAGCTCGGCGGGGCTTCGGCTCAGCCTGGCTCGGCCCCCCGGCTCTGCTTGGCGCCTGGCCTGGCTCGGCTCGGCTCTGCTCTGGCTCTGCTCTGGCTCTGCTCTGGCTCTGCTCAGCTCCTGCTCTGCTCAGTGTGCCCTCAGCTCAGCTCGGCAGGGCTTTGGCTCAGTCCAACTTGGTCCCCCGGCCCTGCCCTGCGCCTGACCCGGCCCAGCTCCCGGCTCAGTTCTGCTCTGTCTCTGCTCAGCTTGGCCTAGGCTTGGTTTGGCTTGGCCTCAGCTCAGCTCGGCTCAGTTCCAGCTCCCCTCTCCATGCGGCATGGCCGAGCGAGGGATGGGGGAGCCACTGAAGCCCTCTCCCTTCTCCTTGTCCTGACAGGAGAGGCCTCCAGCTGACCACGCAGCAGAAACAAGTCCAGCTTTTTCCACGTGGTTCCTGCGGCCACATCTTTCCCAGCCTGGCTTAACCCAGCTCCTTCACTATGTGGATGCAAGTCTAATCCTTTTAATGCCTGGATAAGACTCTAGATCTCATGAGCTCCCTGGAATGAAAAGAATAAAGCAAGAAGTCCACCGAAGTCAGTGAAATGAAAGCTAAGTTTTCCATATGGGAAGAGATTGAAAAGATGCCACTGATATGTAGCTGAAAACCTTTTTTTTTTCTCTTTTGGTGGGCTATAAGGGGACTGTGACTACACTAAAATTCCTTTAAACTGTGAAATATACTTGGGGAGGTTAAAGTGCTTGAAAAGAGGACCTTTTGCCTTGAGGAAATGGGGGTCTGTGTTGTGGAACTGGAAATATGAAAAGAGATGTTTAATAAAAAAAGAGATGAAGAGAATTTTGTTTTTCAGCAGCTTGCCTTTAAAAGTAGGACCCCAAGTGTGCAGCATAACCCATAGCACAGCTCTGAAGAGACTGTGGGGATGGGAGGAAATCGTATTTTGCAGATCCGGGCAGATGAAGATTGTGGAAGTGAAGACATTCCCTAAGCCTAAAGTGCAGGGATTGAATAAGGTATAGTAGGAGCTGCAGTGTTTTTAGTAAGTAAAAGGCTTCAGATACCACAGTAGCAGAGAGTGTCCTAATGAAGGTTGTAAACACATTGATATCTTCAGTAGAGGCTCCAGAACCACAGTTGTAGATAGGTCTTAGACAAAACAGAGTTATAGCAAGGATATTGCTTACACTTCTTAGATAGAACACAACAGAGTGTATGTGTAGTTCTGTACGTAACCTGGTGAGCTAAGCAACTGGAATTCTAATAGGTTAATGAGTAGTGGTCCGAACTTGCATCTTAGCTTGTGGGGAAAACCCTATATAACAGTATGTATTCAGAGAGTTGTTGCTTTCAGGCATTGTGGATTTTAGCCACTAGCTTCTAGCCACTTGCTTTAGCCCTTCTGGCTTCTAGCCATTTGCTTATTGCTGCTGCTTTTGCCACTGCTTGCCAATGCTTTTGCTATTGCCTGTTGAGACTGATGTGCTTTTTACTAAGATGTGCTTTGTAATAAATAACCTTTTTAACTATTATCTGCTTTGCTTACTTAAGAGTACCCGACAAGTAAGAGCCTAAGAGCTCAGAGCAGAAGCCTAGAGAGCTCCAGGAGTTAGGTGCCTAAGAGCACCTGGGGGTCAGAAAGAACCCCACACCAGATACCACATCTGGTGCCCAGTGGCTGTAGCCACACTTGGGACTATCCTTTGGCAGGACTCAAGAGGATCTCCCTGGTGGGAATGCAGCTCCTGGGGGTCAGTTGTCTCGTGCTGGTCAGTGTGGTGATCAGTCTGAGCCAGGCTGTGGACACTGAGGTGAAGCACAGCCACCAGCAGGCACAGGGGGAGCATGGCCTTCGTCATTCTTCACAGATACTGTGTGCACAAAGAGCAAAAGGTCTTGGATGATGGAGGATGCCTGTATTGATATCTCATCTTTTATTTCTGCTTGCTACTGCCTTCAAGTGGAAATCACTGTTATCTCCTGACCTCCTCCTTTGCTACAGAAGTGGATTTTTAAAAAAAAAAATCCTTCTGAGTTTACCTGTAATTTCTATCCATTGCTGCCTATTTCAGTTCTACTTTACTCTAGCTACAAAAGTTCCTTGTTAGTGGGGAAAGAAACATGTGAGTATTAAAGAAAAATGAGTCCAAGCGAGAGAAAAAGTATATATTTTTTTGATGGCATTTTTTTTCTTTTAACACATTAGAAGCATTCTGATTAATTTGTTTGTGCTTACCTCTTAAGACCTCCTAGGATTATTATGTTATTAGGGTTTGAATTAGGTTTTTGTTAAATAACAGTGCTACACTGCTATAGCAAAGGAAAATATTATGAGATTGCAGAATTCAAAAGTGCTAATTTCTTTTATTCCTGGCTCATTTTACCATACAAAGTGGTTAATCATAAGAGCTGGTAAAATTTTTCTGCTTCAATACTTGAGTAAATTAGAATGTGCTTGTCTGTTTTAAATGGCCACTCATGTGTCACTTGTCTTCCAGATGGGCTCCTTCTTGTGTATATCCCACATCTGGCTAGGGGAAGGTGAGACCATTAGTGTGAACTTGACCTCTCCTGTCTTTCCAAGCCTCTTTTCAGCAGGAAAGTATCCTCTTGTAAGGTAAATATGCCTAAGGCCAGAGTAGTGCTCAGCAGCAAGATTAGATCAGGGCATCTTGGATATTTGTACTGACTGTGACCCCTTCTTGTTTACTTTCTCTTTTAACAGATACACCAAGAACATGCTGGGATGATTTGTGGTATTTAAGACGCTCAACCTGTCAGAAAACAACTAAGAGCTATTCCCATTAAAAAATATGGTACCAGTGAGTAGAAAAGCTCAAAACATCCTTCACCAAATGTCCTACTTGAAACAGAAGAGCTTCAGGCAGAAGATCAAAAGCTGTCTGCTTGCCCCCAGTCAATGGTAAAGGCACTCAAAGACAGGGGTTCAGCAGAACAGATGAGATGTTTATTGGGATTTTCTCCACCCTGAGACAGCACTCTGACCTCTAAGGTGTGGGTAAAAAGGAACCAGCTTGTATTTCTGCAGCTTTCCTCTGGGTGATGTGGTTAAACTGGAATTTACAGAGGACATTAGCATAGCAAAATCAGTTTGTGAATTGTGTCTGGGCCATCTTAATGTAAGCAAAACATTTATTCATTCACTTCAGTTTTGGTTATTTGAGTGTAAGTTTAGGGAAAATTAGTAATAATTAAAAAATATTGTCAGTTGAGAAGTAAGAATACCTCTGTTATTGAATCGTATTTGTTCTAGATGTTTTTGAGCTATTTGGGATGAATATTCAGAGCATTGTTATACTCTGTCAAGCTGCTATAATGAATCCCCAGAATTTGCTTAAAGGGCTGAGTGATGAAGTGACACTTCCTCCCTCCTCTATTCCCTCGCTCTGTTTGCCTCAGTACACAGAACAGTTCTAGAGAGCATCAGCCTTCAGACACTCACATTCTTACACTTTCAGCTCAGTTTCAGACACATATGATTCTTCCAAAGATGTGCTAAGATGTGCTAAGCATGTGTTTTGGGGTTAGCACAGGCCAAGGGACATTTCCAGTAAGTAGATGGGATAACTTGCAGGGTCAGAGTTAAGCAACGTGGATATGTCCTGTGATGAGCCAGTTGACCTCATGGTTAGAGAACAGATCTTAAAGCACTTTATTTACCAGCATATATGTAAACTTTGCAGATAGGATTAGTCTAAATGTTTGTCTTTTTTCCCTTCCATGTATTCTTATTCACAGAATCACAGAATAATGAGGTTGGAAGAGACCTCTAAGATCATCAAGTCCAACCTATATCCTAACACCTCAACTCAGAGTCTAGACTATAGCACCAAGTCCATGTCCAGCCTTTTCTTAAACACATCCAGAGATGGTGATTCCACCACCTCTCTGGAAAGAGCGTTCCAGTACTTTATTATTCTTTTGGTGAAAATTTTTTTCCTAACATCCAACTTATACCTTCCCTGATGTAGCTTGAGACTGTGTCCTCTGGTTCTGTCAGTTGCTTCCCGTGGAAGAGACTGACCCCCACCTGTCTACAGCCTCCCTTCAGGAGCTGTAGAGAGTAATAAGGTCACCTCTAAGCTTCCTCTTCTCCAGGCTAAACAACCCTAGCTCCTTCAAATATTCCTCATAAGGCTTGTGTTCCAAGCTCTTCACCAGCCTTGTTGCCCTCCCTGGACACGTTCAAGCATCTCAACATCCTTCCTAAACTGAGGGCCCCAGAACTGGACACAGCACTCAAGATATGGTCACACCAGTGCCAAGTGCAGGGGAAGAATGACCTCCCTGCTCCTGCTGGCCACACAATTCCTAATGCAGGCCAGGATGCCGTTGGCCTTCTTGGCCACCAAGGCACATTGCTGGCACATATTCAGCTGGCTGTCAACCAGCACCCCCAGCTCCCTTTCCATCTGCACACTATCCAGCCACACTGTCCCCAGCTTGTAACCTTGTAGGGAATTTTTGTGGCCAAAATGCAGAACTCGGCACTTAGACTTATTAAACTTCATGCTGTTGGCCTTGGTATGGGTCCAGGGAAAGATGGCTATGTCTAGCTCTGAATAAACATGTTAACTTAAAAGGGACTGAGAATGAAGAAGAGGTATAGTATGCGGCTTGTTGGCTGAAAGATAAAGTCTGGAATGAGAATATTAAAATATGTGAGATGTTGAAAGAGAATAAAGAAGTAGAGGCAGAGCACGCTGGGAAATGGGATCCATTAGAATGCCTTCCCCTCCTACCCCTCCAGTAGCCCAGCTCTGTCCTCCTGTACCTCACCACCCAGATCCCCCAGTTTCACCCATCCCTCAGCCCTTTCCTCCTCCTTCTTCTGTACTTCAACCCCTTCCTTGCTATCCCCCAGTTCTCCCTTTATCACCTCTGCTGTCCATCATACCCCAAGTTACCCCAGAAGATAAACATGCAGTAAAGACACCCAAGGTGAACGAGAGAATACAGGAAGTCAGTCATGTTGAATGCATGGCGATCGAGGGTGAAGGAAAAACAGAAAAAAACCCTCAAAAAGCCATGGTTACAACACTAGATATCAGGCTGGGAGAAGCACACAAGGAGAGGAAAGGACAGGGAATTTATTCCCACTGAGGGAGGTTCTGATGGGAGGTGTCCAAGGAGGCACAGGATTTTTGAATGCCCCTTTAACAGCCTTGGAACTGTGAATTTTAAGAAAGAGTTCAAAAGTTTGTTAGAAGATCCAGTGGGAATAGCTAATGAGGTTCATCAATTTTTAGGCTGGAGTATATATATATCTGGGAAGAACTCAATTCACTATTAGGAATCCTTTTTGCCCAGAAGAAGTGCAATTAATGCGGACTGCTGGAATGAGAATATGTGAGAGAGAGAAAGGCTTGGTCCCCCACGGGAGGAAAAGATGCCCCTAAATCAACTGAATTGGAGTCCGAATGATGAGACTGACAGAAGAAATATGAGAGATTATAGATCTTTAATGGTAAAAGGAATTACAGAAGCAGTGCCCCAAACCAGTAATGCAAAATTGGCTTTCGATAGCCAACAAGAAAAAGATGAAACCCCAAGTTCTTGATCGGCTAAACTTAAGAGAAATTTTCAGTTATATTCAAGTGTGGACCCCAAGAGCATGGAGGGGCAAGTGTTGGTCAAAGTTCAGTTTGTCATAAGATCATGGAATGACATAAGGAGGAAATTTGAGAAAACGGAATATTGGCAAGAAAACAGGTTAAATGAGTTGTTGAGAGAAGCACAGAAGGTATACCTGAGGAGGGAGGAGGAAAAGATGAAATCAAAAGCCAGAATAATGGTGGCAATAGGTCGAGAAAGTAGGGATGAGGAAAGAGGAGAGCAAAAAGGAGAAAATGGAGGAAGAGGGAAAAGACCACAGAGGACTCCTAGAGAATCCTTTGATGGAGAGTGTTTTTACTGTAAGAAAGAGGGGACTAGAAGAGGGATTGTCCAAAATGGAAACAGGGTTTGAGAGTGTATAAAGAAACTGAAATGGTGAGGCTGACGATTAGGGATGTCAGGGGCTCTATCCCCTGGGAAGAGTATCTGATGAAGAAGCAATAGAGCCCTTGATAACTTTGGAAGTTGGACCCCAGGGGGAGGAGTTTGAGTTTTTAGCAGACACTGGAGCGGATAGATCATGTGTATTAACATTTCCAAAAGTCTGCCAATCAAGTAAACGCACCTGCAGAGTGAAAGGTGTTAGTAATGAACCATTTGATGCACCAGTGATAGAGAAAGTCACTGTGAAAGTGAATTTTAGAGAAACATGTGTGGATTTACTGTATATACTGTGGGCAGATCATAACTTATTAGGCTGGGACCTGCAAGTGAAACTAGGAATGGTACCTAAAGGGAAGAAAATGATTGCAAAGCTGCTAGTGTTGAGAGTGGAAGATGAGAAAAGGATTGATAACAGAGTGTGGGCAGAAGGGGGAGGGCGGAGCCTATTGGAAATACCCCTATTGAAATCAAAATGAAGCCAGGAATTCCCTCGATTAGAATAAAACAGTACCTTATTTTGGCTGAGGGTAAACAAGGTTTGAGACCAGTAATAAGGGACTTAATAAGAGGTGGGATTCTGGAATCATGCATGTCACCACACAACACTCCTATACTGCTGGTCAAGAAATCTGATGGTAGCTACCGGCTGGTTCAAGATCTCAGAGAGGTCGATAAACAGACAATTACCATGGATCAAGTTGTGGCTAACCCATACACTTTTTTAAGCAGGATACCAGCAAAACACGCCTGGTTCAGTGCCATAGATTTGAAAGATGCTTTCTAGTCTTGTCCATTGACAAAGGAAAGTAGGAACTGGTTTGCCTTTGAGTGGGAGGATGAGACTATAGGAAGAAAGCAGCAACTCAGATGGACTCGCCACAAGAATTTACTGAATCCCCCAATTTATTTGGACAGGCCCTAGAGGAATGTTAAAACAAGTCCAGCCTGACGGGGAAGTTCAAATCTTGCAATATGTGGATGATTTGTTAGTATCTGGAAAGAAGGAACAGGTACCAGAAACAACAGTAAAGCTACTGAATTTCCTGGGAGAAAAGGGTTTGAAAGTATCAAAAAAGAAGTTGCAATTTGTTGAACCTGAAGTAGAATACTTGGGCCATCTAATCGGGTGCAGGTATAAGAAACTAAAAGCCACTCAAATTCAGGGAATACTTCCATTGCTGGCTCCGAAGACAAAAAGGGATGTACAGAAATCATTAGGACTGGTTGGATATTGGAAATTTTGGATAGACTGACATACTAAATTAGTGATGTTTCTGTACGATAAATTGGCAAGGGAAGAGCCTTTTGATTGGAAGATGGAAGATGAGGAGCAGTTTGAAAAATTGAAAGAAAAGTGATGAGAAGCCACTGTTTTAAGTTTACCAGATCTGGATAAGCCATTTGAACTATTTGTTAACGCGGAAGAAGGGATTACATATGGTGTGCTGACCCAAAAATGGTGCCAAGTGAGAAAACCATGGCTTATTTGTCAAAGCTGTTAGACCCAGTAGTTAAGACCCAGTAGTTAGGGGTTGGCCAACATGTTTGTAGTAGGTGGTAGCTACTGTAACATTAATGGAGGAGGCGTACAAACTAACATTTGGGAGGAAGACAAAGTATACGTTCCTCACGATCTCAAGATCATCTTGAGTAAAAAAGCTAGTCAGTGGATAATAGACAGCAGACTGCTAAAATATGAACTGATATTAACTAACCTTGACAATCCGGAATTGGCCACAACAAAGACCCAAAACCCAGCCCAATTTTTGTATGGAGAGCCTGAAGGAGATTTGGAACACTGGTGTCTAGAAGTAATTGATTTACAAACAAAAGTAACACCAGATTTGTATGATCAGCCTTTGCCAGAAGGGGAAATACTGTTTGTGTGGTTCATCGAGGATAGTAGAGGGAAAAAGAGCATCAGGATATGCAGTGGTAGATGGGAAAGATATGGCAGTGGTTAAAAAAGGGAAACTACCGGCCAAGTGGTCTGCCCAATGTTGTGAAATGTTTGTTTTATTGAAGGGTCTACAACAGTTAAAATATTGGAAAGGTGCCATCTATACGGATTCAAAGTATGCTTATGGGGTAGTACATACATTTGGCAAAATCTGGGAAGAAAGTATTTGTTAACTCAAAAGGAAAAACCCTAATTCATGAAAGTCTAATAAAAGAAGTATTAGAAGCCCTAAAAGACCCAGTGAAAATTGCAGTAGTCCATGTTAAAGCTCACCAAACCAAGACCTCAGTAGAGGCATTGGGGAATAACCTAGTGGACAGGATGGCTAAGAAGGCAGCATTAGAGGGAGAAGAAAGGATTTTACAGCTGAAAGACCTTGGAGGGGAGAAAAGAGGGAATGAGGAAGTCCCGGTTTTCAGTGAGTTTGAGGAGAAAGAATTACATAAAATAGGTGGCATTAAGAATGAAAATGGAGAGTGGGTATTACTTAATGGAAGACAAATAGTTTGCAAGGTGCTGGCCAAAAAAATCATAGAGAGTATAGATGCTTCAACACACTGGGGAACACAGGCCCTTTGTGATCACTTCTTACGGACTTATGCACGAATTAGAACTTTTGAAATTGCTCGGACTGTTACAAGGGGATGTATAATTTGCCAAAAAGTAAAGATAATGAGATAAAAGGTACCATCAGGTGGGAGGGAGCTGGTCTGGAGACCTTTTCAGAATATCCAAATTGATTTCACAGAACTCTTTCAGGTTCAGAAGTTCAAATACCTGTTAGTTATTGTGGACCACCTGACCCACTGGATTGAGGCATTTCTAACTGTAAGAGAAACAGCTGAGGTGGTGAGTAAGATATTACTAGAACAAATTGTGCCAAGATGTGGAATTGTTAATACCATAGACTCAGATCGAGGCCTCCACTTCACAGCAAAAGTTTTACATAATTGAAACTTCAGGTATCGCGTGGAAACTCCACACTCTGCAGTGACCCCAGAGCTCAGGGAAAGTAGAAAGGATGAACCAAACCTTGAAGACAGCCCTCACAAAATTGATGAAGGAAACAAAAATGAGTTGGTTGAGATGTCTTCCACTAGTGTTGCTAAGGATACGGACGAGACCCAGGGCAGATGTGGGACTATCCCCATATGAAATGATGTTTGGTTTGCTGTTCTTGATGGCTATGGATCATATTGGGACCTTGAGGAAGAGGAATTAAATATAAAAAGGTACATTTGCACTGTTGCACACACTTTAGAAAACTTAAGGGAAAAAGGATATCTTTCTCCGAGCACTCTGATTGATTTTTAAATCCATCCATTTCGACCAGGGGATTGGGTTCTAATTAAAGTCTGGAAGGAACAACCACTCGTTCCACGTTGGGAGGGTCCCTTTCAAGTATTACCAACTGCAGAGACTGCAGTAAGGGCACAGGAACAAGGATGGACTCAGGCCACAAGGGTAAAAGGACCAGTACCTGCTCCCATTGAATGGGCAGTGACTAACCAAACTGATCTAAAATTAACCCTGTGGCAGCAATCTAAAAAAGAGTGATGAATTCCTGGAAGTTAAAATTGTTCTTCAAGTTGTCTGCTATAATTATTGTTAAAGTTAAAAAAAAAAAGTTAATGGTTATTTAATGTTGGCAACTATAATAGGGATTAATTACTGGTATTTTTTCTACAGATTCTGAGGATTCCCAGAAATAGATCACTCTCCACATATTTAGTAATCAGGCCCTAAAGTGAAGATACAAGCCGATACAAATACAAGGACGAAAAGCAAGTCACCGCAAGGAAACACAGTGTCTGGTAAGGACAGGGTTGCAGGGGGCAAGACTGGATCAGGCTACACTCGTGAGACTGTACCTGAAAGAGGACGGGAGCCACAAAGAATGTCTCCTGTACCAGACCCCTGTGGATGCTGATGCTCTTTCTAATGAGTGCTCAGGGAAATCAAACCAATCCCTGTGGAGAGTTATTGTCCTTTATATGTGGGAGACTCTCGAAGTGCTGTCTTGAGAATACATACCAATCTGAGTCCTGATTGTACTGACATTATTTTTACATTTAAAAACTTGTATAGAAGATGGCAAAACATATTGGCTTCTCAAAAACGTAGGGAATTTTAAGCAGAAACTGGTTGGAGAATGCCCTATGAGGGAAAAATGGATGTGTAGTGAAAAAATCCAACAAGTGATACATGGAAAAAAAGGAGTTTACGAACCAGATATCATTAAAGAAAAAGAAATGAGAGGGGTAATCAAGAAGAAGACAAGGGCTATCTTGAGTGGTAAAAACCTATTCATAGACCTAGTTGAAGGCATAAGTAATGAATTTAGTGTAACTAACTGCTGGATTTGTGGGGACACTAGAATGGCTGAAATTTGGCTGTGGGAGGGGACAGCATTGAATTCACAGGAGACATTAAAATTCCTGAAAAAAGAAAAGCAGGAAATAACTATGTAATCTGAGAAGGATAAAAGGGATAATGAAGAAGTATGGATCTTGAGGTTGGAAGTGATTGGGAAAGAATGCTTATGGAGAAGAGGTCCACAACACCAGACCTAAGTGAAATGGTATGAAGCTCCCTGGAACAATTAAGTGGTGAGAAATTGAAAAAATCTTGAAAGTACAAGTCCATCTAAAAAAGGAAATCCTGGGAAGAGTGAAAGAAACTTAGGAAAAATACCAGGTGCTTAAGGAAGTTCTATGAAAGTCTTGTAAAAACTGAATGAGTTGATGTGGGCTTAGGCCTGCTCAAAGTTTTAGAGGGGGGAATTGTTATAAATCAGTGAATGTTCCTAGGTGGAATTGAAAATTGTTAATTAATGGAATTGTAACCTGTTAATTAGTTGTTGTGGGTAAGTTGTTAATGGGTTGTTGGGGGCGGGTTATAATAATGATGAACTGTTGGGATAAAAATGCTGCAATGTGGGTGTGTGTCCACTGTGGGAAGGGCTGGAAGGTGCTCAGTTGGCTGTTCGGTTGGAACTTGCTAGAGGGTCACATCATGGAGTGACCACACCAACTCAAACTGCAATTGGACAAGGAGCCAACTTATCAACCTCTGACCAAGGAAATCAAGGGCATTGGCCTTCTCCACAGTCTTGTGGAACTCCTTTAATGCATAGACCTGAGATCCCCAGATGCATCTCCTTCCTTGAAAGGCAGTTGCAAAAGTGATACTTTAGTAAACTGGAAGACACTTCTACCCTACAAAAAGAGAGGCTTGAAGAGACCTAGAGCAGGAAAAGAATCCAACATAATAAGCTGTTGTAGTACATATATGATCTTATGTTAGCCAAGGGCAAATCATGGTGGTCTCTTTTCAGACTTTTTCTGATTTGGTGGCTATTTATGGTTCTTTTTTCAATAGGTGCATTTCAGACAAATCGAGAGAGTTAACAGTAACTTTGAAGTGCAATTTGTTGCTTTTCAAATATGACAACTTGCTGCCTACAACATTCCTATTGCTTCTCAAAAGCTTTAATTTTGCTAAATGTCAGGCCAGACAGTTTGGGAATACAGAACAAAAGCACTGCTCAATAATCTCCATCCCCACTTAGGGCTGAATGTGGGGAGTTTTAGGTTAATTCTCCTGTGACTTCAGCTACAGTGCTGCTGTCTCTAAAACACTTCAGAAATGCATTTTGCCTCAGGTGGGGCCTTGACACCAAAAGCATCAGAGACAGATGATTAATGAAGGAACAGGCAGACCTCTGGTAAAATCTGTACAAAATGGAGGTCAAACATTGCAAAGTTATTGCAGTTTCGTGTTATCCCTCATTGTGCATCCTGTATGCCCAATACTCCAGTATGGTAGGGGTAGATGATTTTTTTTTGGTTAACAAGGGAAGTCATGAAGGATCAAATGCATATCTTTGAGATTTTAATCAGTTGTCTGTAGGGGCTGTGCTGCTGGAGGATGAGGTGAGGCTGGTTATCCTGATAACACTGGGCCACAGCACATGGGCAGCCCACTCGTGTGCTGGCTCCAGGTTTTCTCTCCCTTGGGTGGGTATGTCTGAAAGATGGGGGCATTAGTTGAAGTGTGGCCAATGGTTCCTTGTGCTCTTCAGAGAGATTTTACTCTCCCTCTTCTCTTCTTTCCATGCTGCTCCTGAAAATACGAAGTTTCTCAGACTGTTGGTGTTATCTTGGCTCAGGGTGATATGTTTTCCTCTTGGTAGAATTTCAGTTTCAGCCAGAGCTGATTCAGGGTATGTACAGCTGGATCAGTGCTGCCTTTGGTTTTAAGGTAGACTTTGTGAACATTTTTAAAGCTTTCACTTTTTCTGTTAAATCATCATGTTCTTGCTGTACTCCCTCTAGCTCCAGCATGGAGCTAAAATAACTGAGCAAATCAGCTCAACACTCCTGTTCTCTTCCAGCTCTTTGAGCTTCTTTCCAAAATCTAGGTTTCCAATAAGGTCTTTGAACTTAACTGCTAATTTGAGAGATCACTGGTCTGCCGTTTTAAAACTTTTTTCATTTTTTAATTGTTCTTAATTTCAGTTCCAAGGAAGTTACCAAAGCATGACTGGGAACTATCCTCTCAGCTGCAATAATTTTTCCACCCTCAAAAAACTGCATTTAACCCATTAGACATCAAGTGAACTTGCATTGTTTTCCATAAGAAAACCTCACTATTGTGATAATAGGATAATGAAGAATTTTTACAAAGGTTTCTATTTCAGTTAACTAATACTTATTAGGAAACAACAAAATTGGGGTTTTTCCTGGACTGTATTAGACAGGAATAAATGACTCAGATTTTCCATGGAGCATTGCTGGTTTTCTTTCTATAAAATCTGGAGATGGAGGATAAAAAGGGATGATTATAGAGAAAATATTTTGCATTAAGCAAGTCTAGGTCTGTGTGAATAGGTTGGCTGGAGGCTGGGGTTTTTCTCCTGTAGGACTGCGGGAAGGTCTGTGCTTGCTCACAGGAAAGGCTTTATTGTCTCCCACTGCAAAAAAAGCACACTATGGTTTTCTGTCCACCACATGACCTGCCAGGGCTCTCCCAAACCAAACCACATTGCAGAAGCATTTAGCAGCTCTGACCCAGCCTAGCCAGAAGCTAAAGCCCTCCAGGAGTGTCAGGGATCCCCAGGCACCCTCAGTGGACTCTGATTCCAGCTCCTCCTGAGGAGGAGGGCAGAGCTGAGGCTGGAAACCCAGGGAAGAAGCAGTGGCCTGAGCTGTGCTGAGCTGTGCTGAGCTGTGCTGAGCTGTGTGAGCTGAGCTGAGCTGTGCTGTGCTGTGCTGAGCTGTGCTGAGCTGAGCTGTGCTGAGCTGAGCTGAGCTGAGCTGTGCTGAGCTGTGCTGAGCTGAGCTGTGCTGAGCTGAGCTGAGCTGTGTGAGCTGAGCTGAGCTGAGCTGAGCTGTGCTGAGCTGAGCTGTGCTGAGCTGAGCTGAGCTGTGCTGAGCTGTGCTGAGCTGAGCTGAGCTGTGCTGAGCTGTGCTGAGCTGTGCTGAGCTGAGCTGAGCTGAGCTGGGCTGAGCTGGGCTGTGCTGAGCTGTGTGAGCTGAGCTGAGCTGTGCTGGGCTGAGCTGAGCTGAGCTGAGCTGTGCTGAGCTGTGCTGAGCTGAGCTGAGCTGAGCTGAGCTGTGCTGAGCTGAGCTGAGCTGAGCTGAGCTGAGCTGTGCTGGGCTGTGCTGAGCTGAGCTGAGCTGTGCTGAGCTGTGCTGAGCTGTGCTGTGCTGAGCTGTGCTGTGCTGAGCTGAGCTGTGCTGAGCTGTGCTGAGCTGAGCTGAGCTGTGCTGTGCTGTGCTGAGCTGTGCTGAGCTGAGCTGAGCTGAGCTGAGCTGTGCTGGGCTGTGCTGAGCTGTGCTGAGCTGTGTGAGCTGAGCTGTGCTGAGCTGAGCTGTGCTGAGCTGAGCTGAGCTGTGCTGAGGCTCAGCTCAGGCTGTGTTGGAGAAATGCCCTCCAGCTGCTGGTGCTGAGAGGACACTGAAGGAGCTCCTGACAGTTCATTGGCACTATCAGAGTGTTCTGCCCATCCATTAAATGGGGTTACCCATTGTGAACCCCAGCTGAGGACTGGGTTCTGTGTCCCTGGTGCTGGCAGAGGGGGCTGCAGGGGAGGGGGCTGCTCTCTCTGTGAGGACAGGTTGGGGCTGTCCTGTGCTGGACATGACCAGTTCCCACAGGAAGTTTCTCAGCTAAGAGTAGGAAGTTGTATCTGCATACAAAAAACCCTGACACCATGATAACTACACAGAAAAAGTGTATCTGTTGAAGATCCCATGGCTGCCTATTGGGCTGAGTAATTCTGTATAAACAGCCTACAATGTTTGTAACCAAATGCCCATTTTGAAGTAAGGAAGAACTTGACAGAAGATTTATTTATTTATTTATTTATTATGCATAAGATCAGTTCTAGTTCTACTTTGACGAGAATTTCCTGGGATGTGGACAAGCTCTCTTCTCTGCACTGGAGAGTATAAATGCTCTGGCCTAGTCTTCCTTGGCAAGTGGGTTCACAATTTTCCCCAGGAAGAGCAGGGCATCAGTGGTTTTGTCAATAATCATCATCAGGAAGGGTTTGTTGAAGGTGATATGAGGAGGAGGAGGAAAGGGCATGCTCAATGGCATTAATTCCATCTTGGTCACTGCAGCAGCCTCTGTGCCATTCTCTCTCACATCCACTGTGGCCTTGTGAATTGCCTGCAAGGAAAACACATTATAATCCAGGCACAGAAGAGAGAGAAGCGTCTGGGGAAAATTTGCTTGATTTAACACTGTGGTAAGGTAGTTCTTAAATTATTAATGTAGAAATGGAGCAGAAAAATCTCTTGATTACAATCCCTGCTTGCATACTTACTTTGGAAACCTTCAGAAGAAGATCTTTTGCCACTCCAGAGAGATCAGCCTCGTCACTGAACACCCTTGTCACACCCATTTTCACAAACAGGCTCTTAAGATCCAAGGAGCTGGAGACAGAGAATCTTGGAAGGTCCAAGTAGATATTTCTATTCAAAGAGAAAGAAAAATGTGAGTTGGTTATATCAAGATCCCTTGAAGCAAAATCTGTTGCAGGTATATATCCATCCCAAATGCTGATGGAGCTAAGGCTTGTCTTTCTAAGTGATAAAACTCATGTTAGAGGAGCAGACACTGAGGTACCTGTGTCAGCAGCCACAGTCTGATCCATGGTGCAGGGGTAGAGTGGTGGTTTATGAAAGTGACTACTATAAAGTCTAATCCAGACTGGAGGAAAAGAAATTGTATTTTCTTTTAAACTGGATTCCTCCTACTGAGGGCAGGTTCCTGAGGGGAATCTACCCATGTGCAGGATGCTGACAGCTGGGAGCTGTGACTGGGGGAGCTCAGAGGGTTCCCTTTGGTGAGAAATCCCATGACAGCTTGTCTGAGCTGAGTAGTGCTTGTTCCTCAGAGCTGTACCTGGCAACTCATCATGGTATCCCAAGCTTTACCTTTAGTGGATGAGTAGTTTTAGCCTGTTCAATATTTAAACAAAGCCACAATTAAAGAATTACCTTTTTTGAAATGATCTCAACCAGTCAGACACTGTTTCTTTTAGCAGAGCATCTTCCACCTGTTTCATTGACCCTTCATCAGGCAGAACAAAAAATGAAGTAACGTTTCCTTTGTATGGGATTTCTACTACCCAGCAAGACAACTTGTCATCCCTGTGCACATTGAAGTGCTTGTTTTGATGCATCATTTTGACCTTAACAGAATTCTTGGCATCCAAAAAGAAGTCATCATCTCTGGTGCTGAGATTACTGAAAGGTCTTTCCCAGGAGCCTTTAAAAAAAAAAGAAAAAAACATATAGGATTGGAAAAAAAAGGGACTAATAATGGCATGTCACATTTAATTGATGCTTAAAATAATATATTTGAACCATAGAGACAGCAACAAGCTTGTCTCATTTTAAGGATGCTTGTTCCCTGGCCACAGAAAGAAGTTTCACCTCTTTTCAATGATTTTAATAAAATCACATAAGAAAAGTTTAGGCTGAGGCTTGCAGTGGAAAAGAGATGAGTCTTTGCATGTTCTGATAATGGTAAATCTTTCACAGACTCCAACTATGCAAGCTTCAGGCATATTCCTTTCCTGCACATGTCATCTGTGTTTGACCATGTCCTGCCCAGCTAAACACCTGTGCCTTTCAACAAATGATCATAAATTC
Source organism: Erithacus rubecula (assembly GCF_903797595.1). Classification (NCBI taxonomy): domain Eukaryota; kingdom Metazoa; phylum Chordata; class Aves; order Passeriformes; family Muscicapidae; genus Erithacus; species Erithacus rubecula. The sequence goes on from NC_136688.1 coordinate 46,184,513, forward strand.
TGAATATTTTCAGCACTGAACTTGGCCTAAAATTTGTATGACACTGATCAGTACTTCTGCTGAGTCTTGTATTTTTCCATTATTTTTTAAATTTCTTATATAGAAAACTATTCTTCACAGCTGTCGTTCAAATATTTCCCTGTGTGATTTAAAAGTAGAAAGATGTGGTTTAAATTAGATGATAGGATGAGTGAAAGAAATGTGTTTCTTAGAACTTTGAGAGCTTTTTTGTATAGCTGCTACCCATGTCTGCCACTCACCTCTAAAGAAAATGTAGTTAAGGAGAACCATCACAGTATCCGGCTCAAGACTCTGGACTAAATCAACAAATTTGCCATGTGTTTTGGTTTCCACATACTTATTGATTTCCTTTATAGCTTCTGCAGGATTCTGGAAGTTGGTAGAAACAGCCTCAGCATAATAAAAATTTGTGACACGATCTGAAAAGTCTTGAAGCAATTCCACTTGTTTATCCAGGAACAGGGCATTGCCCATGCTCAGCTGGGCTTCTCGGTGAGGGTCATTCAGCAGCTGCAGGATGTGCTGGAATCCCTCGTGGATCTCCTGCTCCTCCATCCGTGTCAGGTTGAAGGCAAGGCCTTCGTGCAGCTCTCTGAGTGTGTTTGATCTGGCCCCCAGGCTGAGCATTGCAAAGGCAGTGGAGATGCTCAGAGGAGAGAAGAAAATGTTCTTGTCGCCCCGCTCATCTCTGATCTGCTTGTAAAGCTTGAATGCAAAGTCAGCATTGCTGGGAGCCAGCTTGACATAAGGCAAGTTTTCAGCATCAGCCTGGTTCTGGGCTTCTGGGGAGTGCTGTATTTGTTCCTGCTGAAGACCCTGGACTTGAAGTCCAAGAAGCAACAAACAGAAATACAATGCAGCCTTCATTGTCTTGAATAGTTCTGTTAGGAAAGAACAGAGCAACTTTTAGATCTCGAGAAGTTTTTCTTTACCGGATAAACAGATTTTTTATTCTAGATACTGATTTTCAGATGCCAGTCTCTAGTACTACTATTCTTTTTAGGAATACTCTTCCACTTGTCTTCTGGACAGTCTATTTCTTGTCAGTTCTCTTAGTTTGATTCCAAAGAGCATTGAAATAATAATGTGTTATCGCCAGGGAAGAATCAGCTTTTCTGAGGCATTATGTGTGAAATAGTTCTTGCTTCTGGCCAGGACGGCCTCAGTGCATTCCTGAGTGCCTTGGGTACATGCTGAATTCATGTTTTGGCACCCATCTCTCTGCTAAGTACCTGGCAGAGGAACCAGCTTTTGCTGATATGTTTCTGTGGTACCCATGGTCTTGATATGATTTTGGTTTTCAAGCACTGCAGAGATATTCTGTTATAGTAGTGTACAAAAGCCACCTAAATGCCCAGCCCTTAAATTTTTTTTATATTTCTGCCACTTATATAACAGCTCTGACTAGAGACCTTTGAAACTGAGGCAAAATTGAGAAAGTTTATTGACACTCTATACTGCACATAAGCTATCCATAAAGTTGCAAAGCTCAAGACTCAAGAGCTTAGAAATAGCTGCAGTGGAATCTGGCTTGCTGTGTACATTTAATTGGACTACTTTTCCTTCAACTGACATAAGCAAAGTCTACATAACCCCACAATCTCTCTTCTCTCCATTTGGGGAAAGAATTCTGCAACATTTATGGAGAAGAATGCTCTCCATATACATAGTAATTGTATCAAGACAGACATGACTGGCGCCAACACCAGTCTTTTATTAAAAATTTTCATGCCTTCTTTCAGTGAACTTCTCTCAGGAAACTCTGACTCTTTCACTCACAGGCAGCTCCACACAGCACTGACTCCTCTCCTCTCTGCAAGTTTCCCTCTTCTGCATGTCTGGCTAACTCCTGTCCCTTACCAGCCACATAACCCTGTCTGTCCCTCACACAGCATCTTATTACCTTATCTGTTCCTTGCACAACCACACGTCCCTTACCTGCACACAGCACAGCCAGCAGCCTCCATCCCAAGTTGCAGCACACTCCATCCCAAACTGCAACAGACTCTCAAGCTTCAACTCACTCTCAACTAGCTGACCCACTCTTTTATAATGATTTACCAGAATAAGAGTATTGGTCTAATAGTGATACTCAACTGTGATGGACAAAAGACTCTCTAACAATATAAATTTAGAAAGTGTGTGTTGATTCAGCACTGAGCAACAGTGTGAGGTAATCCTCTGATATGCACTGCTAAATTACAGGTGATCACAAAGTCTGTTTGTTGACAAAGGATTCAAACAAATACATATTCATAATAACAGCCCCTCCCATTCCCTGCTGCCTGTTGTAATCAGCTTGAATAGCTTTTAAGCATGTGTGATTGACTTCTTTTAATAAGTCTGGGGTCGTTTTTGTGGGGACGGATCTTAAAAGGAGGAAGTGAGGTGAGTCTTCTTTGCCCTGAACTCTTGACCATTGTCTATCAATGACAATACAAATGGTTTCTGGGGACAGTCCAATTTTTCAAAGAATGGGTTTCTGGTTGCATTGTCTGTTTCTTTGGATCTATTTACTAGTTTCGTATTTTCCCATTGCAAGCACAGCTGAGCAAACATAAGATGACAGCAATCAATTATTTAAGTTTCAGATAACTATCTCAAACCCGGTTTTTCTTCTAACTTCTAATTTTCCTTCTAACTTTTAATTGTTTTCAGGAAGGCCTATCTATGCATTTGCTTTTCAATTAATTGTACTAAATCACTAACTTTTAACTAAAACCCTAATTTTTCTTAGATTAGTGTTTCAATAACCCCCATCCTCATTGGGCAGGCATAGTTGTTTCCACTCCTCATTAACCAGTACAGCTTTAATTCATTAGGAAATATTGCCTCCTGCACTATCCTTACAAGCCATTCTCCTACACTTACAAACTATTCTCTTACATATATAGTGCCTCACCTAAATTATCTCAAAAGGCAGAAACTCAAACCCATGAAGCAAGCAGTGGCCCTCAGGGACATAGAGATGGACTGAATACTGTTCATTGCAGCTGTATAGCTGCTCTTCTGGAGAATGAGATTCTGTCCAGAATCTGCCTCAGGCTGTGTGTCTAATGCCAGGTTCAGCCCTTGTACCAGACTTATTCTGGGGAGTTGTTATTTCAGTTTTCCCTCTTTTCTGGATGTCCATTATGAAAAATAACCTGGAGATATAAGATCTTGAAGTGCTGAGTATGGCAGCTATGCTCAGCATGTCTACAATGCTTGGTATAAAGACTAACTCAAGAAAAAAAAGGCATTTTAGCACTTGATAACTCATTTTGTTCTGGAAAAACTCATTTCATAATTCCCCAAATCTGGCTTTAAGAGATACTGATTTCCAGGCCAGTTGACTGCAAGTATCCTGGTCTTTAGGTAAACTAGACAGAAATGGAGCTACTCTCATTAGCCCTGCATCAGCCTGGAATAGTTGGGACATTGAGATTCCAGCTAAATTTATTCCTCTGGGAGCAGAGACAAGGTTTTGTTCTTCATCTTGGTATTGGTTGTTGGGCATTCATTTTGGACCTCCTATCCCTGTCATCCTGTCACTATAGCTAGCAGCTGAATCACTGAATGAATTCTGCTTCAAACATTCAGAACACGCTTCCAGAAAGTAAAATAATTTCCAATTATTGTACAAAACAAATTAATCTCTCCAGTAAATAGCAGGGATGACACACAGCATACATTCAAAGACTTCTAAGAAGGCATAATGTGGTACTTACTGTGCTGGACTTTGCTTTCATGAGAAAGAACTCTTACAAGAGTGCTTCTTCCCTCTTATTCATTTGCTTCCTGGTCTGAAGATAATGTCCTCTGGTAAAGATTAACAGGGCAAACAAGGAATGTTTGCAAAGCAAAGATTGAGTAAACTATTTTTCCTGGATATCAAATATTTAAAGTCTTTTTCCCATCACACAGCCAGAATGATGCCAGCACCTAGGTCTCCAAAGAAAGAGAAAGACCTGGCACTTTGCTGCTCTTGGCTCAACCTAAACTGTAAGTAAAAGAGCTTTACCAATAACTGTGGTAAATGAGTTCCTGAAAACAGAACAGAACTAGAAAGCTAAGAAAAGGCCAAAAACATGGATGTCCCATCCCACTGAATTTCTGCACAGGATACCCTAATGCAACAATGCCATCTAATTGAGCACCCAAGGCAGCAGCAAGTTTGTTCAGGTGCAGCTCCATCCTGCCCTCAATGGCATTATTTGGTGGGCTCAGAACACTGGTTAGAGGCACCTTTGATGAGTATTTCAGAAATTACTAAAGTGAAAAACAAAGCATAGCATGCCTTGAAAAATGACCAAAATGAGAAAACAAATGGAAGAAGGAAATAGACAAACTTTTCCACAGCAAAATGTTAACTGGGGAGAAGAGAGAAGATGTTAACCCCTTGTGCCATCTATGCATAGGATAAGTATGAATTACATACATATCCTTTGTACCTTAAACTGGGATTCCCCTCAGAGGAACTGAAACAGGCACAATTTGGCTATTTAGAGGGTTATTTAAGGATGAGGTGCATGGCACTTATCCTAATTAGCAATGACTAATTATTTCCATTGCAGGTACATGATTTTGCCCCAGGTAAACTTACAACTTATCTACACATGGGAATCAACCATCACTGTTGTTGCTATGTAACTACACTCTCTTACAAGACAGTGGCAGGGTTGGTCAGAAAATAAGAATTTAGAGAGAGGGTTTTATTCATGATATGTGCCAGCACCCAGAAAGTTTATTGCAGTATTATGTAAAATGACCAAGTCTCAGGAGTAGTAAATATGCTGTTGCTTAACTCTAGCAAAGACAAGACATTTTTCTCAAGCCTAGGCCTGCCCTCCATAGATAGCATTAATCTTTCAGCCCAGTCCTAATGCTTGGCTAACCATCTGAAGGATGCCACTGTTTCTTGAGAAGAATTCCTGGAAAAGCTGCTGCAGTGATTCCTCTCCTTTCTCCCAGGAGATGCAGCAGCACTCAGCATGTCAGTGTAAAGTTGCTTCAGTCCCTGCTCACAACTCCCAGGCACCAGATCCTCTGATCCTGGCCCTAGTCTCTTCCTGGACAGAGTTAAGATCAGCAGTTTATAGCAGATCAACAACTATTATTTTCAAAGAATCAGCTTCCCAGCAATTCCAGACAGATGAGCATGGTTAATGAATCCATCAGTCATGCCCAGTCCTTTGGAAATCTCCCTTAGGTCATAGATGGCAGAAACAGAAACTCTTGGATAATATATGTTGCTTCTGTTGAAGGCAATGGAAAATGAGGCTGAGTCAGCATACATAGGTGTCACGTGCATGTCAGCCAGGTGGCAAGAATGTGAAAACACAGGGAGAGGAAAGCAGTTTGTTATTTCACTGCACATTCCTGTTGTTAAAAATGGCTGCATCCCCAGACCACAGGGAAATGCAAGGCCAAACTATAAATTTTGTGTAGTTTTGCAAAAGGAGAGCCATCCAGGGGAAGTGCACAGAAGGGAGTGTGGAGTTTCTGGAGGCTTTGAGACAAGTGGCTCCAGGAAGCAGTGGAGTCATATAAAGGACTGACAAACTTGTCCTGATAATGGTCTATAAGGAAGGAATGAAGGAATAATTTCATTGTCTCTCTCTCTCCCTACTCTGACAGTGACTCTGCTCAGCTATATGCAATGTGTCCTGTTCCTCCTGATAGGAGCAGTTTCATCCCATATCATTAACTTATTTCTGTTGCTGCTTGGTCATCAGATTATCATGTTGCAGTTGCTGCTTGGTCATCTGATTATTATATGCAGGCTTTGAAAGTTATGTTTGAGGGCTTTCCAAGGGAAAGAATTTCTGACTGTAAAACAAAAGTTCAGCAAGATGAATGTGTACATTGCATGATAAATTCTCATGCAACTGTTTCTTGATTCCCTATAAAGATCTGTCATTTAAGGTATGTCTGCAGAAGTTCATCTAAATTGACTTCTTGACATTTGTAGCTCCATTAAAATCTGGTGACTGGTATCACTGCAGAACTGGTGTAAGTAGAATAAAAATCATCTCCTTTCAGTAATTTTATCTTTTTCTCTAGAGGGCATCCCAAATACACTCTCCATGTCTTACAAATATTTCATCCGTTTCTCCTCAAATAATGAAAATGCTTTAAGCTCTCATTTCAAAAACCAGCATGACTAACAGAAATAAAAAAATATCTGAAGGCTAAGCAAAACTCTGTGACAGAACTGGGAATAGAAACTTGACCTTTCCTACTTTGTCTCCAGCTTCTTTCACCAATGCAATAGGAATCTTTGCATTGAATTTTCATATAAACTCATAGTCTGCTAGAAGAAAGCTGTATAAACAGAACCAAATAGTCTATTTACTCCTTCTGTGTTATATCTCAGAAGAAAATAAAGTCCTTTTACTATCACATGTGATTCTTTTTCTCATAACACATATTTTACCTCAGACAATAATTTCATCAGTGTTCAGAAAATAGTATTTCATATTCTCTACTTTGTCCATACATAATTTCCTAGTATTGAATGAAAAAGTGTTTCCAAGAGCATACAAACATTTAAGGCCTGATGTGGATTCCATTGGAGTCAATCAGCCAGCATTGCAATGTTCAATATGGGTAATCTGTCACTGACAGCTCATCTCAGATTTTCCTGATGTATTTTCCATTAAGATCCCAGCTGAAGATAGTAGAGCTGTAGACATACCTGACACTTCCAAAGCTCATCAAAATTAGTTGTTAGAAGTTTTAGAAAAAGCACTTCAAATAAAACAGGGCCAAAAATATGTAATAGTAGGCAGAATTCAAGACCAAAATTTTCCTCTCAAAATGTATCTTATCTAGGATTTATTTTTTCAAAGATGCATCAAACTCAAGTAGTTAAGACTACAGACCAAAACCATGAATTAATGACAATGGTACAAGAACTTAGAGATGGCATGTGCAACTCCCAGAATTAAAACAAATGACAGAAAATGAAAAATATTGTGTCCTCCTGAGTGCCAGTGAGGTTAAAGCCTATCCCTTCCAGCACCTGAGCCTGACTGGAGACTCCAGAGACCAGGGAGAGCTGAGCAAAGCAGTAGAGAAGCCGACCAGGGAGAAGAAAACACTCTTGCCAGGTTTTTGAGCAGTCAGTTGCCTGTAAAACTGTAAGGAGGAGTCCAAGTTTCTGAGGACTATCCACTGGCAGCACCCAAAGGGATTCTATTGAGGGCCTCCTGTTCCTATGGGGCTTTGTTTTCTTACTCTGCTTGTGGCCACTGAGCTGTTAACAGTTAAGGACAATGGCTCACATGCAGCAAAGGAGCATTTCATGCAGTCATGGATAAAGAAAAATAAAATTTTAGATTAATCCATCTGGCCCTTTGAGAACTTCTACAGTTATTACTTTATCAAGTTATAGCCACCTTCGTCATTCTGATATGTCAGTAAAATAACTTCTAAAAAATTTTAGCAATCAAAAAAATATTACTTTCCTTTTGTTCTGGCACTGTCTTTTAGAATGTATTGGTCACCTGAGATTTGGCTGTATCTCTCTGACTCAGCGCTAATTTGGCAATAGTATTACTGCAGTCATGCTCTGCTTTAGCATCACTGCCAGGTCTGAGGAGAGGGGAGCTCTGCTCTTTATCACTTCCATCTCTGCCTGTTTTCCCTGCACAGCTCTTGGAAGGACAGCTGCATGATACTGGCCTTGGGTCCTGAGCCCTCAACAAAGGGTACATCTATCAAGGGAGACTCTCCAATGGCCTTTTACTGCCAGCTCATTCCAGTTTTACAGCACCAAGCCTCACTTAGCAAGTAGCTGAGTCCTTGAACTTGTGAAGGACTTTCTGGATCATAACAAAAATCTTGGTTTTTTAAAGTATTTTAAATCAGTATTTTTAAGGAGGAAAGAGGATATAGATGATGGACAACGCCTATGCTTCCATAGTATGTTGTATCACATTTTAAATTATATTTGAGTTCATTTATGTTACAACATAACAGAATTAAACTTTCATATTTTATGTTTCATGGTAGTTTCTATGTGCTCAGCTTTGAAGTATTCCTGGTATCTGCATCATCAAAGCATTGCAGCATCATCTAAGGAGCAGCCCAAATCCTTAATGAAGAGCAGCCTTTTCAAATAAGCACTCACATTTACTGTGAAAATAAGCATACACAATTACAGCAAGTGCACAGTAGTAATCAGGAGAGACCACCCAAACACATCTGTACTAAGTATGTAGGAGTCTCACAGTCTGACTTGAAGAAGTTTAGAAGGGCTTTTATTGAACTGCCTGGTCTGATTCCACATCAGGGTCTCCAGTTCCCTCATTTCTGAGAAGCAGTTGTGAAGGCCTATCAGCACTATCTGGAACTTGGTGTTATTCAACAAAATGCAGATTGCCAGCAGAGGGGGAGCTGATGGGGCTGAGTGATGAAGGGACATTTTCCTACTCCTCTGTTGCCTCTGGCTCCGTTTGTCCCAGCACACAGAGCAGTTCTGGGGAGCATCAGCCTGGAGACATTCATGTTCTTACACTTTCAGCTCAATTTCAGACACATGCCACCATATGATTCTTCCAAAGAAGTGCTAAGCATGTGTTTTGGGGTTAGCACAGGCCAAGGGACTTATTTCCAGTAAGTAGATGGGATAACTTGCAGGGTCAGAGTTAAGCAATGTGGATATGACCTGTGATTAGCCAGTTGACCTCATGGCTAGAGAACAGATCTTAGAGCACTTTATTTACCAGAATAGATGCAAACTCTAGAGATAGGATTAATCTAAATGTTTGTTTTTTCCCCTTCCAGGTATTCATATGCTATTCCTTTTGAACATCCACTTGCAAGGGACTTCTATTTACAAGAAACACAAGATTAAATCTATAATGCAATGCTAGCAGAAGTTTCTGGATATCTAGCCAACTAAAACAATCTCCTATGCTTCCACATAGGATATTTGTGTAGAGTTGGTTACATCAATGGCCAGCTCAAAGAAGCCAACAATGTGAATGTCCTAAAGGAGAGTATGGAATAAGACTTGGCCTCCAAAGGAAGTGCCCAGGCCTGGTCTAAAGTGACTGACTATCCCAGTGTGTAATTTCCAGCTATGCCATCCTTCTACTGGAAACACTACCAATGTCAGAAACCAACCTGTAGTTTGCAGAGAATTCATTTGGATTTATCCACTCAAATTTTATTTGCTTACAGTGTTTTAACTGATTCTCTCAGCTGGATAACTACCTTGCTTTTCAATGATGACACTAATCATTAAAAGGCTGATTTATCAAATTCTTCACAGTTCACTAATAGGTAGTGGTTTTTCTATGGAAAGATGAAACAACAAGGATGTTCCTAAGAATGACCGCACTCTTTCCTGATTATTTTGGAAAAAGAAAAATTTTAGTAACTGTTGGGATATAATTTTAATGACAATGGACAATAATTCCAAAAAATGCAATTCAAATCAATAAGACCAGCCACTGACCAGTCATTGTTCAGTTGGGTCTACAATTTTTCCCATGAATAGGATGCTCTGAGTATACTGATCAACAATCAACAGCAAGAATGGATGATTGAATTTAACAACGGGAGGAACAGAGTGAGGAAGAAAATCTGTGCTGCTGACTGCTGCAGCATCTGTGCCATTCTCATGAATCTTCAGCAGGGCCTTGTGAGTAGCCTACAATAAAATACAGCAAGAATTAATGGATGTGGAAGATGTGGTGTGAAAATAATTCAAATTAATACAAAGTTAATTCAACTACTGCCTTTCTCAAGAGTTGTTGGTAAGCCAGGAACCAGGACGAAGGGTGCTACAGCCCACTGTGGGGTTTTTAGCAATGTTGTCTCAATAAGCAAATATTTATAGAGTGTTCCTCACCACAGGTATATCAATGCAGACCTTAACAACTGCACACCTTGTGAAATTAATTGAAAGCAAAAGAGCCAAGCAAATTCACCAGGAATGTCAGATTCAAAAGGCAAAGAAATGGGGCCCAAAACTTCTCTGTAAGTATTCCTAATAGCACAAACATTCAAGTTTAGCCAGGTAGAAAGTCAATCTTGATACAATTTTTTTTTTGTTAAATTATTGTTCAGCATTTTTAATCTTTTCTTTTACTAACCCCAAAGTGTTAGAAAATTAGAGGTTGCTGTTTTCAGCTGTAAAATGCTACTTTTTATCTTCACATTATTTTCAGTAAATGGAATGTTTTTCTCAGGTCTGGTACATTTTACATTAGCACTCAACAAAACCTTCAATGGTAACAGCAGTTTCTAAATCCTTTAAAATTATAGAATACATGTTAGAAAAAGACCACTTTATTGGTGGATATGCTGATGCAAGACATGCACAGCACAGTTACCCATAAGCACTTCTTTTACATGCAAAAAATAAGCTGTGTTAATTTCCTGGTTAAATGTTAAACCCACCCTCCATCTACCCTCCAACATTGCTTGTCAGACAAAGGAAAATATCCTTATCTCCAGATATTGGAGAAATCTGAGGGGGTTTAAAGGGACATTTTCAGATAAATTTTCTTTTTCAGAGTATCAGCACTAGCAATAATTCAAATTTCACAGGTGAGTTCAGGGTAAAGCAATTGGCTGTTAAGGAACCCATAGATGGTTGTTTCTGCTGATAAACTTACTTTTGAAACCTTCATATCAGGGTTTCCTGTGATTCCAGATAGATCAGCCCGTTCAGAAAACACATCAGTTACACCCATATTCATTAAGATCCTCTTTAAGTCATAGGTGCCTGAAATTGAGAGTTTTGGAATATGCAACTCCATCCTCCTGTCAATTCAAAAGTAAATTATGGGAGTTATTACAATCAGAGCAGGCCTTGGACTGAAAATTCCTAACTTGATGGTGTTTCTTCTGTCCTAAAATGCTGGTCTTGTCATCTAAAAAACATGGCAAGGAAAAGAAGATAGGAAGATGCTGGTCTGGAGAATTAGAGAGTATGGAAGGAGGAAGACATGAGTTCATGTGTCTTGTATGATTCTGTAATACAGTCACTTTATGAGCCAGTAAACAGTAGTGCTGACAGCACTTTTGGGACAAAGTTTGCATTGTTTTTCTAACCTTGAAGGTTCTGTTTTTGGAATTCACACCCCATTCCCTCAGAGGGGTCTGACTGCTATGTCACAGACCACTCAAAATATTTTGCTTGAGACAAAGAAAATGGAGACACTTAGCATCAACTAAAAATGTATGGGGAAAAAGGAATTAAATTTCCCACTGCAGAGATCTCTTCTCTCATCACAAGTCAATGCTGATTCTAATTTTTGCTGAAAGGATCAAATAATTTGGTCTGATCCTTTTTACTTATTTTATTGTTTAAACCTCTGATCAAAAATACAAACTGTAAAACCTGACCATATCATTTAGACTTTGGATTCTGATCACCTTGAATCATCAAATCAAAATTTTATATTTACCATCTTCGAAGAGATCTTTCCCATTTAGCAACAGTGTCTTTTGTCAGGGCATGTTCCAACTGTTTAATTTTCCCTTTATTGGGCAGAATAAACATTGCTGCAACATCTCCCTTGTAAGGAATCTGCACCACCTTGCATGACAGCCTCCTGTCAGAGTGTGCTTTATAGAATCCATCTCGAACCATCATCTCCACTTCAACTGAGGTCTTTGCATTCACATGGAAATAGTCCTTGCGAGTCCCCTCAATACTGAAAGGATTTTCCCAGTAGGCTTAAAAACAAAAGAGAAAAATGGAATTGAATATGTATTTCAACAAGGATACATTAATATAGTCCAGACTAATGTGCAATAAATAAAACCATATCTGAAGATTTACACTTATACTTGAGGATGAAAAGTATTTCAAGTTTATTAAATATCTTGTTCTCTGTAACAACTAAATATCACAGGTTAAATTCTGTATGGACTTGTACACTATATTTCTAATTCAGATAAATGCTGTAACTTCATCATATTACCTTATGTTCTATTTGAAGCAAATGGAAACAGAATTCTGGGATTTTCTGTCTGCTTTCAGAATACTGCTTGTAAGGCAAGTTTCAGAGCAGATGTCTGACATTTAAAAGGTAGCATGTTATGCTCCTCACGTGGTTTTTCTATGTTTTTCATTTTGTAGTGCTAAGGAAAAGCTTACATGCCAGAGAAACACAAACTTTTGGACCTGAACATAACTTCATTGTGGTAAATGGAATAGGGCCTCAAGGTCTTTAGTCTTCAAAATGGTTTGCTCTTGAGGTTTATTCAATTAAATTTTCTATGCTATTTTATTTTGTAATAAAAGAGGTCATTCACTAAACAAATAGACAGGAATTACGGCTTGCCCTTCTGTAAGTATGTTTTGCTGTTGTTTTCCTTTTTTTTTTTTAATGTTGAATAGAAATAGCCTAATTTGAAAAATAAATAATGGGATGTAAACTCCATAGTATTCTGCTTATTTTACAAGATTAAGCCTCCTCCCTTGCCCTCCAGGAAAGAAATATTCTCTGGTATGGTAGTCAGGCTAGGGAACCTGAGATTAGGTCAACCAAATTTTAAAAATATTTGTAATACAATATTTATTTCATTTTGCTGAAAGTTCATAACTTCAAAATATTTTCCAAATATTCATTTCTGAGGGGAAAATTCCATGTCCTGCATGCTGTTACAAATGAACACCCAATAAGAAGTTAATAATTTCCAAAGCAATACATTCAAATACCTCTTGGGATATGTGTGATATGATGACAGGGTGTAAAACATTTGGGCTCCAACTCCAGAGGTACCTATCCCGTTACTAGTCCTGGACTGTAAGTAAATTAAAGTTTTTGGCAATTTTTGTTGATCATCATCTTCAGAATTTAGTTTCCGTCTTCACAGATACAATGTGAAAACATTTTAATTTTTGAAATAATAAGTAGATGAAGTCTGACAGGATAATTTAACAATGCATGAATCTGTTGTGCCCTGGCAATTCCTGAACCTGAATCTTGCAAGTAAGTGAACTTTTGTGCTTAGAAGTTTAAATATATGTTAGAAAAATTTTGATGTGGAAGAGGTTTCAGAGTTGAACACTTTCAATTTTTTTTCATAATAGTCTCATCTAAACACATTCATTTAAAAATTATTCAGAAATAACTTGGTGTATTTGTTTTACTTTAGGTGAAACACCACTAATGGAGATCTAAGTAGTATCTCTGTGACTTACCTTTGAAATAAATATAGTTAACAATTACCATCAGAGTGTTCGGATCAAGGTCCTCAAGTATTTGGTTTATATTCCCACGGGTTTTATTCTTTACATAATCATTGATCTCTTTTCTAGCTTCAGTGGAATTCTGGAAGCTAGTGGAGACAGCTTTTCCTCTGTAGAGATTTTTGATGTCCTTCAGGAAGGTTTTCATTGGCTTGAGGCGTTTGTCCATGAAGAGTGTGCTGCCCATGCTCAGCTGCACCTGGCTCCCAGGGCGGCTCAGCAGGAGCAGGAGCTGACTGAAGCCACCATGGATCTCCTGCTCCTGGATGCTGCTGAGGTTAAAGGACAGTCCTTCCAGCACCTGGGCCTGGCTGCTGCCTCGGGAGCCCAGGGCCAGGAGGGCAAAGGCAGCAGAGATGCTGACTGGGGAGAAGAAAACGTTCTTTGGGGGGTCTTGAGCGGCTGCTTGCCTGTAAAACTGAAAGGCAAAGTCTGTGTTGCTTGGGACTATCCTTTGGCAGGACTCAAGAGGATCTCCCTGGTGGGAATGCAGCTCCTGGGGGTCAGTTGTCTCGTGCTGGTCAGTGTGGTGATCAGTCTGAGCCAGACTGTGGACACTGAGGTGAAGCACAGCCACCAGCAGGCACAGGGGGAGCATGGCCTTCGTCATTCTTCACAGATACTGTGTGCACAAAGAGCAAAAGGTCTTGGATGATGGAGGATGCCTGTATTGATATCTCATCTTTTATTTCTGCATGCTACTGCCTTCAAGTGGAAATCACTGTTATCTCCTGACCTCCTCCTTTGCTTTTTTAAATCCTTCTGAGTTTACCTGTAATTTCTATCCATTCCTGCCTACTTCACTTCTACTTCAGCTACAAAAGTTCCTTGTTAATGGGGAAAGAAACATGTGAGTATTAAAGAAAAATGAGTACAAGCAAGAGAAGAAATGAAAAGGTGCCTTTTTTAAATGGCAAAACAACACATTAGAAGCATTCTAGTTAGTTATTTTGTAATTATCTTTTAAGACCTACGATTATTGTTATTAGGATTTCAATTAGGTTTTTGTTAAATTACAGGGCTACACTGCTATAGCAAAGGAAAATAATATGAGATTGCAGAATTCAAAAGTGCTAATTTCTTTTATTCCTGGCTCATTTTACCATACAAAGTGGTTAATCATAAGAGCTGGTAAAATTTTTCTGCTTCAATACTTGAGTAAATTAGAATGTGCTTGTCTGTTTTAAATGGCCACTCATGTGTCACTTGTCTTCCAGATGGGCTCCTTCTTGTGCGTATCCCACATCTGGCTAGGGGAAGGTGAGACCATTAGTGTGAACTTGACCTCTCCTGTCTTTCCAAGCTTCATTTCAGCAGGAAAGTATCCTCTTGTAAGGTAAATATGCCTAAGGCCAGAGTAGTGCTCAGCAGCAAGATTAGATCAGGGCATCTTGGATATTTGTACTGACTGTGACCCCTTCTTGTTTACTTTCTCTTTTAACAGTTACACCAAGAACATGCTGGGATGATTTGTGGTATTTAAGATGCTCAACCTGTCAGAAAACAACTAAGAGCTATTCCCATTAAAAAATATGGTACCAGTGAGTAGAAAAGCTCAAAATAACCCTCACCTAATGTCCTACTTGAAACAGAAGAGCTTCAGGCAGGAGATCAAAAGCTGTCTGCTTGCCCCCAGTCAATGGTAAAGGCACTCAAAGACAGGGGTTCAGCAGAACAGATGAGATATTTATTGGAATTTTCTCCACCCTGGGACAGCACTCTGACCTCTAAGGTGTGGGTGAAAAGGAACCAGCTTGTATTTCTGCAGCTTTGCTCTGGGTGATCTGGGTAAACTGGAATTTACAGAGGACATTGGCATTTGTGAATTCTGTCTGGGCCATCTTAGTGTAAGCAAGACATTTACTCATTCACTTCAGTTTTGGTTATTTGAGTGTAAGTTTAGGGAAAATTAGTAATGATTAAAAAATATTGTCAGTTGAGAAGTAAGAATACCTCTGTTATTGAATCGTATTTGTTCTAGATGTTTTTGAGCTATTTAGGATGAATATTCAGAGCAGAGTTATACTCTGTCAAGCTGTTATAATGAATCCCCAGAATTTGCTATGCAATATTTCTTGAAATTTACTTCAGCTGTCATTTGAGTACTTAGAAACTAGGTTTCACCCTTGAAAGCAGAGGTGCTTTACGACTCACTTAGCTAAATACTACACAGCTGGGTCAAAACCATTAAGATAAAGATAACTGGGTACTTACTTTACATTCAGAAGGCTCTTGCTCTGAATGGGCTGTGCTGTTTCTTGCTGCTTTACTCAAACTGCTGTTTTCCTCTGTTAAACATTACATGGCTTCAGATGCATGTTATCTGGAAGCACAAAGCTGAATGCTGATGAAGCCAGTGTTCTTCGACCTTGTATGCATGTGTCCACATGTCTTCACTCCAAACAGAACAAAGACCACAGGGCCCAGGCTGGTCAGTAGAGTACAGTGTTACATCCCAAAGAGTATGCAACTCCTAAGCAAATATTTATTGGAAATGGCATTTTGGTGTCAAGAACAACTGCCCTGCCCTATGTGCTACCTGAGATGAATGTAACTGTTTGTCTGGAGGCACAATTTTGTCCAGCACTAAGCTGTGAAGTCCAGGGTGAGGGAGCTACCAGGAGCAACACCTAAGGCATACTACCAAGCTTATTGGACTCCACTTATGTGTCAACATCTCATCTTTTATTTCTATGTAGTAGAAACCCCACTGGTTGCTACTCAGAAGCCATTGAGTCCTCTTGGCCTCATAAACAAAGAGAGTCTTGTAAGAATGGTGAATTTTTGATCTGTGGCAATTTACTGAATGGTCTCCTCACAATCAAATTATTCTTTCTGTATTCTGTTAAGGACAATCTAGCCTATCAAGAAAAATACTTAATGTAGATTCAGCACTTGAAAAAGCTATATAAAATATGTGCCATGACTGCAAGTGCCCAAAGACAGTACTAAACCACGTATACTGTAATGTATATGAACAGCAACCTAGTCTCAAATATATCAAACAACAGCAAATGATGGAAGAGAATAACCCAGAAATATTAACCAGTAATAAATCAAGGCAGTCTCACCCTTCTTATAAAGATGTATTTCCCAGGAATCTTCCAAAGGAAGATGAAGGTAAGTTCTGTGAAGCAGGTTTACCATATTCAGGAATGGATGAGCTGTCCAGGTGTATGGTTTGATCAGCCAACCACAATCCCCTTGATACTGTAGAACCAAGGAGCTGTCTGTGTAAAACTGTGTAAGCACAGCAGCCCCAGCCCCAGCTGTGCTGCTTTCAGGGAACATTCTTCACCTGCTGGGACTCATGGTCTTGGTCATGCAATAGGTTCCCTGCATGGTATTTACAGACTCAACACTTTTTTTCTTTCTTTTGTTTTCTTGGGTTTTTTTTTGTTTTAATTTCAGAATACAGCTTAACTCTGCATGTTTTCCTCAGATATAGCCAAAGTTTGCTGTTAAGTGTTTTGATTTTGAATTAGTACTTTTTCTTATTAGAATACTAATTGCAGCTGTCCCTTGGAATACTTGTGAAGGTCAGATGAGGCTTGATGGAATAGCCTGTTTTCTCCTTTTGCCAGACACAAAAACTCTGCACTTAAATGAGTGTATAATCCAGAATGCCCAATGGCACAAGTGCAGTCTTCCAGGGAAAAAAGGAGAGGTGCTCGTGGTGGTCCAAGGCAGTCAGGCTGTTGGTGGTTCTGGGCACTTCTTTAGTCATAGAGGTGAGCAGTGTTAAATATTTACACTTCTGTGAAACATTACATGGATTAAAAAAAAACCAAACAAACGCCTGTCTGAGGACACAGATAAATGCTGATGTAGCCACGCAGAGAAGGTAGAAGTCAGTGCTTGCTGGGCCAGCTGGCTTTAATGTTTCTTGCCCCCAAACATGCATAATGGCCATCTGCAAACACACACTGAGGAGGAGAGTTCCGTGGCCATGAGCAGCTGCACTAACAGATACCCCCCTAGCTTAGTGCCTCTAGTGACACGAGTGCTAAGGCACCTCCTGGAGTGTGCTAAGGGGCTTTAGATTTTTGTCCAAGCAGCTTGGGCAGCTGCTTCAACATGGTACTCAGAAAAGCAGATCAGAAGAGGTAATTAACATGTAACTTGGTTTTTTTCCCCACAAATGAACTTGGCAGCAGTTCGGAATTGTTCTACATTCAGAGGCTCTCTTTGAGCTTTGGTTTGGTCACAGCAGAGGAGGAACCTTGGTCAGTGGACTCCACTCCTCCTCCAGAGACCATCTAGTCCAGCCCTTTGCACCAAACACCAGGTTTCTCAGGTACATGTCTCCAAGCACAGGTATTTTACAACCTCTTTGGACCTCATATTCCAGCACTTAACCACTGCATGGTAAAAGCATGTTCCTTGTAAGAACTGTCTGCATTCAAACAGTTCTGTCCTCTGAACTGCAGTGTCTTCCAGCTCCAGCATCAGACATGTCTTTGCCATGATCCAGAACTTCTGGGCTGTCATTTCACAGAGAAGCCATTGCATTTTCTCAGCTGGACCTTGCTTAGCATTAATTGAGAGAAAACTTCCATGGATCTTCTGCTCTTGCGTTTATCTCAGGGGAGGTCTTTGTGAAGCCAAATCCACAGGGATACTTTACCCCCCCCCCACCTTACCCCAGGAGGGCCTCACAAAAAGACTCAAAGGAGAAAATTAAATGTTCTTGTCACCTGCTATTGCCTAGATCTGCCAAAAAAAAGCCAAAATGTAAAATAAGCATTGCTGGTGCTGCCTACCTTCATTAGAGTCAGGTTTTGACTACACTACTGCTTTCCAGGAAAAGTAGGAAATTTACAGCTCTCGAGAGTTACTCTTTTGTGGAATCATCAATTAATTTATGGGATTGAAACCAAATCACACAGTAGATTTTATTTGCTGGCTGTCATTTACAAGATAGTGAGGAAGGGAATTAACATCTGAGTGAGAAAGCATAACAAAAATTCCCCACCACTACACAGAAAGCCATCAATATTTGTTACAGAGGTTAATTTTATGCTAGTTCAGATCTATGAACTCAAAGATCAGAGTGAAAATAATAATAAAAAAATATTTTAGCTAATATGTTTGAAGTAATTTCTAAAGAAAGATTGGAACACCCAAAAAATCCACAGAGTGCCAAAAATAATTGCTCATTCTTCCCACAAAAATGAGTTACAAGGCTTAGATCTCAGTGGTCAGTTCAGTGGTGCCAGGCTCCGTGAATACTGAAGTTTTTTGAGAGGCTGTTTTCCCCTTAAATTTCTCTTGACCTTTCATCATCTTCCCCCACCCAAATTCCACCTCCATCCAAAGCAGACATGTCACATCCAGCTGGAGTGCCTTGGAAAGAAAATGGAGCTGGGCATCATGGGGATCAAGTGAAGAACATTTTGAGAATCAATGTCAGTAAAAAAAAATAGATAAACGGATTTGGCTTTTAGATATAGAAATGGAAGATATATCTGACTGTTCTTACTGCCTCTGAACTAACTTGCTTTTTCAATTTTGCTGTGTTGAATTAAAGAAAGATGTAGATATCTGTAGTGCCTTCATCTGCACAGCAATACAAGTATAGAAAAAAGGACACCTTTTAAAGAAATAAGAATTAAAACTGTGTGTTTACCCAACTGTGTTTTTTTGACTCCTGACTCCTCTTTTTTAAATTTCTTTTTTTGTAAAGAAAGTGACTTATTTCTTTAAGGAACCCCCATGTTATACTACGCCAAAACTGGCCAAAAAGTGAGTCATCTCAGATTGGAATGGGTCTGAGTTTCATTTATGATTCATAGCAGTGTATGGAATGAGTTGGAGCCTGAACTAAAGGCTGGGTTTAACCTTACCACACCAGATGTACAGAATCAAGGAGACAGAGGGAGGAGTCTTTGAGCAGATAATAGCAGATATTACCAGCAGTTAGAACAGATATAAATGCCTCAGGAAAGAAACTGCTGCAGTGCTCTGCAAATGCTACATGGCTTGGTGCAGAGAGAGCCCCTGTACTCCCAAAATAAGGAAGAAGGACAAGAAGTGCTTGTGTCACATCAACTGTCAGCTCCTACACATGATCTTGCCTCGGGGGAAAAGTTCAGGAAGCCAGTGCCAAAGTTCAAGGAAATTAAAAGCTTAAAGCCTTATATATGCTCTGAAGTACATAAAAGACAATGCAAATGAATGTGTCACAAAATGACACTTCACATCAGCCCCTGCACACTTTGTGCAGGTAGCAGCCCTTTCTCCAGTGGAAGCATCTGGGCATCCTGCAAGCTGCCACCTGTACTGACATCTCCTTCCTTACAGTCCCATCGGGTGGAAGCACCAGGCTCCTCAGGGATGTCTCAGCTGACACTGGTTTTGGCTCTGAGGCAGGAGCCCACCTTTACAGCAGAGACCTAGAGCACTTAGCACTTACCTGGGCTGATCCTGGCAGCCTGCAGTGCCCTCCCTGCACGCCCTGCCCACACTGAGTGCTGCACCACATCCAATGTGACATGTCCTGGTCACACACTGCCAGAGCCATTTATATCTCCTGTGGATGCCCTGGAAACCTCCCCTGCTCACCAGACTGGCTCACAGGAGCTTGTGGGCTCTGGGCTGCTGCTCAGGTGTCCCTGAGCACAGGAGATTCTGCTGCTGGTAACTCATTCTGATATACCAGGAGTATGCAGGGGGCATTTGAGGTTACCAAAGCTCTTTGAAGGTTGTGGAAGAGCACTACTTTGAGGCATATATCTATCACAGGGATTTCCTGAGCCTAGAGGCTATTGTGATTAGCAGGTGATGGATGCTGGCTATGAGGATCTTGGCCATGGCAACTTCATAGCCACCAAGTTTGTGATGGCAATAAAAACCACATTTTCAGCCCTGATTAATCACCAAGTTCTTCACTTCATATTTCCCAGGAATATCTGTTAATTGCTAATTGTGTGACAATTACTAGACTATCAGAAAACAAAATTAAATACATGATATCATAGAATCATAGAATGGTTTGGGTTAGAAGGGACCTTGAAGATCATCTAGTTCCCAGCCCCTGCCATGGGCAAGGACAATTTCCACTACACCAGGTTTTCTCAGGGCCCCATCCAGCCAGGCCATTGACACTACCAGGGGTGGGGCGTCCATCACTTCTCTGAGCAGCCTATTTCAGTGACTTATTGTCCCAGTCTGGGGTTTCTCCTTGGCCCCAAGATCACCCCAGAGGGACATGAGGGTGGTTCAAACCCTGGTTTTCTCTGAAGCAGCAGAAGAGAGATTGCTCTTTTTCCAAGGATTGTTTATTGTTTCATATCTCAGGGACGTTTTGCCTGGCCAGCAGCGGTCTGCTCAGCCTGGCATCCATGGTGGAATCTGCCTGGTGAAGGCAGGGTTTATCTTATATTGTTTGCACTACGTATTACATGTTTACAAAATTTTACCAATACAATACAGTTTTATTAAATGGTCCAGCCCTGACTCCATCCAATCCAAGAGTGCCAACATGTCACCCAACATGGATGACAGGGAGAAGAAGGAGGAAATGGTGTCCACCCCCCAAATTCTCCATCTTGGCCACGTGTCCCTTATCATAAACATTCCCAAAAGTCTATTTATCTATGTTCCAACAATCTAATTTACACTTCACTAATTTTGGCGACCTGTTTCTATTCTCTTTGTGCTGACAACTTCCCCCAGGGGTTAGAATTTAGCACCTGTGGCACCAGGGCCTCACTCAGAGGTCTTTGAGAACCTCGCCAGGTGGGTTTTGAGACCCCCAAGGAGGCCAGGGGTATGGCCTGGGCTCCCACAACTTATCACCTTCACAGTAAAAAATTCCATCTTAATATCCAATCTAACCTACTCTCCATTTGAAGTGATTTTCCCTTGTCGTGCTACTCTAGGGCCTTGTAAAAAGTCCCTCTCCATCTTTCCTGCATCATCTCTTCAGGTGCTGCAAGGCTGCAATTAGGTAACCCAAAGCCTTCTCTTCTCCAGGCTGAACAATTCCAATTCTCTCAGCATTTTCTCATAGGAGAGGTGTTCCATCCTTATTTTGTGCATTTTACAGAGTATTAGTTGGTCTTTACAGAAGAATATGTAATTTCTTTACAGCCCATGACATTTAAGATTGTTGCTTCTGCTATGTGCTTTTAATTTCTCCCTAGCTGGTTCTGTACAACACTGGGAACAATGACAGACCTGTGCACTGGCACTAAGCACTGACTGTTGGAAATATGTAATTTTCTTTTATACCTCAAGCATACTATTTCTCTCTCTGGCCCCACAACAATATAGAGTTTCCCGCTTTTGCTTGTTCCTTCTTTTATGGTCTTTAACACTGCTCAAAATTGCCTCTTGGCTTTTCTCCAATGTCTGTTGAACTTCACATAATTTGTACATAACTCTTAAATCCATCTCCACCATGGTTTAGCCTGGGTTTCTGAGTTCTTCATTTACATTTTCAGTCTTTGTTTAGAAACTTGTAGTTCCTAAATATGGCAACAAATACAGTTTACTGCTATTTCCACACTGCTTGTTTTCCTTTTTCTCCTTATTGCAGAGGGCTGCTCAGTGTGTGCTGTTCCAAAGTTTCTGCCATGTTGGCAATTCTTTTTCTGTGGCTGTTAACCTGAAAGAGAAGATGCTTTCAGCCTCTACAGAGACTACTTTGATCCATACCATCCCAGATTTCCCTCAGGGTCTGCACAGGCAGTGCTGAGGCTGCAGGTCATTTGTGTTCATGGTTGCAAGCACTCCCACATCACATCTGGGTGTGGACACCAGAGCAGGCTGCATTAGAGATGTCCTTTGCACTTTGTCCCTCATGTGGCTCCTCACACCAGCTCCAGCCTCCAGCAATGCCCCTGCATTGGCCCTCACAGCTCTTGCATGCAAAAGCAGCAGCAGCTCTTGACTAGCTCCGATTAAAACCCTTCCCTGGTTACTCTGAGGTTCCTTGGCCATAATACTCACAGCCAGAGAGCCAACCAAGAAACAAAAACCCATGAAAGAACAAGCAAAAAAGCAGCAAACAAAAAAAAAAAAAAAAAAAAAAAGGAAACACCATTCTGAGCAAACCATGACTGCAGAGGGTTTGTGACAACCTTAATGATGACATTTTTGGTTGTGCAATTCTTCTGTGCTCGTTATTTAATACACAAATTTGCTGCACATTTGCAGTGAGGGGCATGTTTTTGCCAAAATAGAAAGAAAACCGAGACAAGACGTGTATGGTTTCTACACCCATCTAAAGATGTTTCCTTATCAAGATGGTTTCTGGTCATCCAGTTCTTAAATCAGTTTCATTTTTCTCTATCCACTTTCAAATGAGTTAAGAGGCAGGTTACTTCTCAAAGTGAGATGTGTTTGGCAAAATAGCATTTAAATATTTTTTTCCTACTCACAAACAGAGACTATTGATCTGAGGTCCATGAGGAACAACAAACATATTTCTTGATATTTGCCTACAGAGTTATTTGTCATTGCAAATCTGGACTTTGACAATTCATCCTGAGTTACCCCTGAGATTTTGCAAGAAGTTTTAAATGATCTTCTGTAAAATAAAAGTGTCTGTACTGCACCAAGACCAAGTCCCTATGTTTAGAGGCATGAAGCCAACTACTTGTTACTGGATATGGAACATACTAAATACAGTTATGAGTAAGAAACTTTTGTCATTGATTTATGTGATTTTGAGGAGGACAAGATTCAAGTGTTACCTGTCTGCAGATAGACATGGAATGTTTTTTCTATTGCTTATTGGTATTCTTATGCTACAATTTACTCATATTGATGACACTGATTTAACATGAAAGAAAATAAAGATCCACAAACAAGAAGAACCCCCATAAAATTGTGTTTTAGAAATATTCACCACAGTTTTATTACATTCTTCACAGACATCTTAAGACACTAGGATGTAAAATATTTATATTTTTTCCACCTGTTTGAGATATTCTGTAAAAAGAGATTTAATCCATACAAGCTTTCTTTGGATTTCCGTATTTTAATAAGATGTGCTGAAGATGTTGATTTAAAAACTAAAGCAAAAGATAATAAGATAATTTAAAACTTTAAAATAAGTAAAGGTATGTTTCTCTCATAACCATGCAACTATCTAGTGTAGTTGGATTCAAGGAACCTTAAGAAAAGGTACAAATATCAATTCCCAGTCTGTTTTTACTCTATAACAGTAATCCACTGCTAAGATTTAGAAAAGTTACTTCTGAAATGTTTCCTGCAATTTTATGTGTGCTTATGATAGCTTAAATCAATTTAACAGTCCCTAGGAAAACTCTGCTGTTCCTACTGAGGAAATGCAATCTTTCTGAAGTTATAATTTTTATTCCTTCTTTTTTCAACCCAATCTGTCAAGTCTTGCTGGAAAGTGCATACCAAAGGCAGCATCCTTAGAAACAAGAAATGACAGTGACAACAAATCTATGAAAATAAAACTGATGCTATGTCATGGACTATTCCATCAAGCTTTTATCTCAAGGCATTAGCAACAATCATTATCTTAGTAGGATAAAACAGAAGTATTTTTTCTGCCATGGATTCCTTCCTCAGTAGAATTAAAATTATCTGTACAGCAAAAGCAGCTTCTTGTCTCCATGTGGAGGGTTTCTGCTGAGGAGACAGAGGAAGGCAGGCTCAAACAGCTGCACTCATCAGCCCTTTACATTGCTGTGTCCTCCAAAGTCTCAGTCACTGATCCTGCAGTTTCATGCCATACTTGGTTACAAAACCCAAAGAAGTTAATGAAAATTCACCCTGATATTAAAGAAATCTGCATCTAAGAGTAGTTATCAAGGGTTAAACAGACAGGACTTACAACTTGCACCTCCTTTTTCCCATTTCTCCTTCCACATGCACACCCTGTGACTGTACAGCAATACCTATATTAACTGGAGACTTTGAACCAACTGAATACCCCACAGGAGCATGTCAGAAAGGGCTTCTTACAAAACTGGTGAAGAGTGACTTGTATTTCATTAACACTATGTGCTATATTCAGGTGTAGGCTTGGGAAATCCTAGTGACTTTTGGACAAGGAAAAAGTAGTTTTTGTGTTTTAAGGGATTAATAAGGTTTGTAAGGAAAAGGGTTGAAAGATGAGCACTAGCACAGAGTGGTATGCATACATCAGTGTTTCACTGGATCACAGGAATTAGCCAGTGGTGTGCGTGAGTTTTGCCAATCAGTCATTTTTCTGAGGGTTTACAATTTTCCCAATGAAGAGGACAGTGTGGGTGAACTTGTCCAGAATCATCAGGAGAAATGGCCTGTTGAATCTGACTCGAGGTGGGCGAGGAAAATCCCCAGATCTCCAGGTGACCTCCTTCACCGTGGCCCCGGCGGCCTCAGTGCCATTCTCGTGAACGCTCAGCGTGGCTCTGTGGATCACCTGCAAGGAGCACAGCAAACAGCCTCCAGCTGACAGCCCAGCAACAGGAGAGCAGCCTGCACCCTCTTCACTTTGGCCAGCCAAGGGGGCCCTGCCTGGGGCCAGACTGAGCAGCAGCAGCTTCTGGGAAGGTCATCACCCATTGCTCCCGTTCCCATTGCAGCACCAGCAGCCATCACACCCCTCGAGCCATCCTCCTCCCTGCCTCTGCAGAGAGGAGCCCTCAAACTGCAGGCAGCCAAAGAGCGCTCAAGATGACTGATGACAAGAAACTCTGGAAGCAAAGAAACCTGGTAATTTAGCTGAGACTCAATTTTGTCTTTGGCAACTTCATGTATTATTGTGAATTTACCCTGTCATCTATCTGAAAAAAATAACTTTTTGAGAACACTGAAAGGGCAGGAATAAAATACTTTGCCCTTTGTAGGAAGAATTAGAGGAAATTTTACCAAAGCTAATGCACTACATTTAGATAATTTTGTTTAGTAGCCAAAAGAACATTTAATTATATGTGTGTTTTCATCCTTGTCCTCCAACCATGCCTTTCTAACCCCTTGCAAGCATGTTTGGCTTCAGGTTTATAAAAGAGAGGGCTTTCTTTGCCCCCAGACTGGCAGCTATTGATGTCTGAGTGATGTTTCAGAGAGACTGGGATAAGCTTTTCATGGGATATTAATGTCAGGTTCCTGGGAACAGGCAAATCCTGTGGTTGCTTTCACATGCTGACTTACTTTTGAAACCATCAGTCCGGGCTCCTCAGCAATCCCTGAGAGATCAGCTTGTTCAGTAAACAGATTGACCATACCCATCTGTTCAACTATATTTTTCACATCATAGGTACCAGAAATAGAAAATTTTGGAATGTGCAGATGTATTTTTCTGTAACAAACAACACAAATAGGGACAAATCATCATCTAGCCAACACTCTTCACAGGCTTCAGTATACTGACACTTCACATTTGTTTTTCTAAATGTTTGCAGCCTTCTCTCAGGGTTCAGATAGCACTTCTGATCAGGTTAGCTACTTAATGTGGAGGGTTGGAACAGAGTAGGTCTGTGCTAGTTCTTGCCTCTGCTTTGGGGTTCAAGGAGTGGGGTAGAAGACACAGCTATACCAACTCAGTGGCAAACAGAGCTACTGCTGCCAGGTAGGAGGGCTTTTTCAAAAGATTGTAGCTAGCTGACCTAAGGCTGTTCAAATACACAACAGAGTATTTGTGTGCCATCACAGATATAGCTGTAGTAATAGTGAATTAATCCACTTTTGCACAGAATGCCCTCAACACCCAACAGCTACTCCATTGTAGCTTCCCAATGCTTGTATGAAGCAAGGGACTGTTTGCCTCATCATGGTGCTAAGTAACCTTTGGTAGAACCAGGTGCTTAACCCAAGATGAATCCCAAGTTCAATGACCTATTTGTTCACTAGCCATAGCTCTTTTTCATTTTCAGTTTCCAACTAAGATAAGGGAAGTCCATCACAGAGGAACCAGTAAGTGTATAGAGTTCAGTCAAATAAACTGTCTTTTAATGTTCTGTCTTGGTGAGATAGACACTACTAATCTGTAACATGATCACCTCTCACCTTTGCAAAAAAATACTTACCTGTCTTGGAGGGACTTCTCCCATTTAGTTACAGTTTTTTTCAAGAGGGCATCTTCTACCTGCTGCATCTTCCCTTCATCAGGCAAAACAAATAATGCTGCGACATTTCCATTGTAAGGTATCTGAACCAGCCAGCAGGACAGCTCTTCATCAAAGTAATTTCTGTAGTAACCCTTTCGATACATCATGTCAACTTTTACAGATGTTTTCTGATCCACAAAAAAATCCTCCTGTGTTGTCTGTGCTGTACTGAAGGGTTTCTCCCAATGGGCTTATGACAAGAAGAAAATTCATTCAGTGGAATATAAAGAGGAACAGTCACGGTGAATAAAACAGGACCTAGTCTTACAGCCTTTCTTTTGTTAGAGTAAATATCCTTTTCATGTTACTGCATCCTCTGGTGTATCTCATTTTTAGGTGCTTAAAGGAAATTACGGACAGATGATACTGAAAACACTATATTTCACTACAGCATGAGTCTTGATCACATGACAAAGTTAATCAAACTCAATAAAGATATGTGTTTTAAAATACCATTAAAGAAGGTGAGGACATATTTCTACTGTCAATAAATATACAGGGGTTTATAGCAATACTTTCCAGATACTGAACATTATTTCTGCTAATTAAAATATTTAAATTTTTTCTCTTTTCATTCTCTGTAATAACCATTAGCTTTGCACCCTTTGTTACATCTTACCTTTAAAGAAGACATAGTTAACGAGAACCATTGCAGTCAGAGGATCAAGATTTTCCACTAGTTTAACAATTTTCCCATTTGTCTTTTCCTCAATGTAACCATTGATCTGACTCTCAGCACCAACAGAGTTGTTAAAGTCAGTAGAAAGCACTTCAGATTCATAAAAGCTTTTGACATCATCCAAGAACTTCTGTAGAGGTTTTAGTGTCTCTTCTATAAAAAGGGCACTGCCCAGGGTCAGCTGGAGCTCACTGTCTGAACGGTTCAGGCTGTGGAGGAGTTGGCAAAAACCTTCATGTATTTCCTGCTTCTGAGTCTTTTTCAGGTTAAAGGCAAGCCCTTCCAAAATCTGTGTCAGCGTCACAGCCTTGGCACCAAGTGCCAGCATTGCAAAGGAGGCAGAGATACTTATGGGCGAAAAGAAAATATTTTTGTCCATTGCTTCAGATGCGACCAGCTTGTAAAAGGAAAATGCAAAGTCAGCATTGCTGAAAACTACTTTGACAAAGGTTTTGTTCTTAAGTGGAGAAGCTTCTTCCCACTGAGGACCATGTTCTGGAAAATATGTCCCTTTAGCATCACCCTGCTTTTTATGGTAGCGAGGACGCTGACACAGGGCAACAGTATGCAAACCAACCAGCAATAAACACAAGGAGAAAGTGGGCTTCATTTTGCTCTCAGCTGTTTCTGGAAAATAAATAGATATGCAAAACACATCATGGAAATGAATTCGTTTGTACTGTGTCCTCCAGTCTAGTGAACCAAGGCTTTCAGAACACACCTGTTCTCCAAAGCCCCACACACTTATAATTCACATTTCTGATGCAAGCCAGTGTTCCCTGGAAAGAATACACCCCCTGATTCACTATTTACATATATATATAGTCTCATTCTCTTTCAAAAGAGGTAATTTAAAACTTATATTAACTTTAATATTTGCACATTCTTTTAAAATTTGTAAATAACTCGGAGCTTATGATCTTTTCCCCAGAGTAACTGGCATGAGTTGGTTTTGTTCTCAATACTGCAGGAAGGTCACTGCAGCTTTGTTAATCTTCCTCAATTCATCAAATAGTTAGAGAATTTAATCTGTTTTAAACAAAAATGTGATATAAACGTAGATCATACTATCTAGAACCAAAATTACAAAATACTCTTACAGTTTCTTCAAAGGTGAAAGACTAGATTTCTGGTCTTTGTGGTATAAAATTCTATAGGCATTTCTACTGTTTCCAAACCAAATTTTTACTTTAGTATGAGAAGTATCTTCTTTAGTATCGGTTCTTTCTGGCTTTTGAAGTGTATTGATTTTTTTCATAAGATGTCTATTCCCTATTCACATGCACCACACCCAGGCAACAACTTCCCCCCAAATGAAGTGTGAGATCCAAGGGAAAACTAAAAGGGTACTTACATTGATAGGGTCTGGTCTTGTCTGCTTGTTCTCTTCAGTACCATTAAACACAGATAATCAGATCACTTTGTTAATCATTAATTAGTTCAAATAAAAGTTGCCTGTGAGGATGCACAGCAAGCAGTAATGACATTGAATATTTTGGACATTTGTCCAACCCAGAGAAATGCTAGCAGTGCTGGGGAATGGGGCTACAGACAAGAGGGAATGGAGCAGAGAC
Source organism: Erithacus rubecula (assembly GCF_903797595.1). Lineage (NCBI taxonomy): Eukaryota > Metazoa > Chordata > Aves > Passeriformes > Muscicapidae > Erithacus > Erithacus rubecula. The sequence continues at coordinate 46,213,064 of NC_136688.1, forward strand.
TGCATCTCTGCTGCTTCCATGCTTGTGGATAGACAGGAGAAACCTGCTGCTGTGGGTGTTTGGCAAGAGAGCCACAGCACAGCCACAGCCACAGGCACAGCCACAGGCACAGGCACAGCCACAGGCACAGGCACAGGCACAGGCACAGCCACAGCCACAGCCATACCTGTCATGGCTGGCTCTGTCTGACCAGCACCACTCACAGTGATCACAGCATCCCTGCCACAATGTCCTCTTCAATTCGTCCTGGGGCACTGCTGGAGCCATAACCTCTCTCTGGCAGGATTTCAAAATGGGTTTGGATTTAGAAAATCCTTCTGCCTTACTGTATACCTCAGTCACAACCTTCAACACCTTGTTTAATGGTTCTGGGGATTTTCCTATGCAGAGCAGACTCTGTGTGATTGGTGAACAGTCTAAGTTTCTTAGGAGAATAACGTGACATTATCACTCTAGTGAGACATTGACAATCAATAAAGCTTTTAGTCATTGCTGTTGGCCATCACCTGTGACTAAGTATTTGGGAAACTGGGGAAGAGCTTTCACCTGGCTTTGTAGAAAATACGCAACAAAGGCAATGCTGGAAAGGGAGCTGGACTTTCTTCCCCTCAATCCCAAATCAAGGTTCTTGTCTGTGGTTGTTTAATATGGCTGCATAGTCAAGCAGCAAAACAGGACAGGACAGACCCTTCTTATTTTGAATTCAGCAGTGTTAATCACTCTGCAAACAAACCTAGGGGCTGGAACACCTGATCACTTGATCTGGTTCCAAGACCCTCAAACCATTCTACCTGAGACCATCAGACACCAAGTCACTTGGTTCATATACAGGCTTGAAGAGGTTGACAAGAAAGTGAGGGGAAAGGCAATTCACAGCTCTCCTTCTGGGGATCTTCTGCTTAAAAATCAAGTAAAATATAAAATTACTTATGTGATATGTATAGAAAATGGTGTGTGAATAACTGTATGTGTTTTTATCTATCTGTGAAAGACATGTATGTGAATGCACCCACCTTTAAGTATTCACAGTAGTGGAAAAAGATCATCTAGTAAGTGTGATGTGTTAGTGTAATAATACATGCACAAGTCTGGCAGACAGGAAACTTGGGCTGCCCTCTGAGAACAATTAAAATAGAAGAAGAAGCAAAGAACCTAGGAATTGTTTCTGAATGTGATAAATTATTGATGAAGAGGTGAAAGTGTTATTAATTCTAGTCATAGCAGTAGTTCTGCTAAAGAGAATCATTGCCTTTGTTAAATTTGAACAGAACCTGTGACAATAATAATTTATATGATATGACTGGAACTGAAAGAAAGAAGAAATGCTATCTCAAATTACTTGTGATACTTTGGTAATGTATAGATAAATATATCATATGATATATGATAATATAAAAATAATATAGAAATATAAATAATAGCCCCAAAAATTTTATGAACTTTGAAGAATCACACATTTGGTAGATTTTATATAATTTGTTTTAAACCTTTTTCTTTTTCTAAAAGCTAGTAAAAATGAGAGTGTTCTTTTCCATACTGATATGAAGCAATATAAAGGGGCATTTTCTTTTCTGATGACAGATTGTCTGAGAGAGTTAATGTCTCTCAGCCTTATTATTTGTAGCCTAATCAACTTAATTGTCTTACTTTTATTTATTTTATAATTTCATTTACATCTGAAAGTGATCCTCAGGTTTAAAATATTTTTATATCGCTTAATATTAGAATGGAAAATAATCCAAATCTCACTTGTTTCTCATGCAGGGAGAGCACCTTCTGGGGAGAGTGCTAATGTAGTGGAAGGACACAATGCATTGCTTTCTGGAGCCCTTAGTACAGAGTCTGTCAATCTGACTGAGTAAACAGGTATTTTTTAATCTTTCCTTTTGTATTAGCTCAATTTTCCCTCAAAAGGAAAAGCCTGAGGGTGGCAGTGCAAGAGATGGTTGAGAGGTAAAGGGCTTTTATTATTTTGTCTCTTTGGGTTGGGCCTAACATTTTCCACAAAAAGTGCTGTAAACCCAGGTCTGTCATTCAGGGCAGCACCAGGAGGAGTGCATGAGGAGCAAATGCAAATTGCTTCACCCTTCATCATCCTCACAGCATTTTGAATGCAAAACTTCATCAATCTTTCTCGTAAAAAAAAAAAAAAAAAAAAAAAAAAAAGGTATTTACAATGGAAGATGAACATATTGTGGAGAAACCTCCATACTCTCTCCTCTAAGCTTGCATTCCAAACTCTTCCCCATTCCCCACCTGCCTCCAACCAAATGCCCTTTATTTGCACCTTGGTCCTGCCTTTCCTGAGTCCACCAGCAACCTGGGCCCCTGAAAAAGGAGCAGCTTAGCAGGGCTTACTCCTGTGAAATATGTAACAGACACAACATTAAATGGAAAAGCAGTGTATGCAATCCCTACTTTTGTAGGCTGCATTGTGGACAAAGATACAAGTTTAAAAAGAAAAGCCATACTGATCATTGGTAATTTGTGTCAGGAACAGGAGGAGCAGGTGGTGTGCTGATGCACCTTTGGAATTGCAGCATCACCCTGCAATGTGCTGCTCCACACACACTGGCTGTGTGTGCAGAACCATCACTTTTTTCTGGCAGAGAACCTGGCTCCTACGTGCTTCAGCTGATGGTCTGTGGCTCTGGCATCAGGTATGGTAATGTAACCCTTTGCCCAAACTCTGCCACAAATAAATTTTGCCGTCATTATGACTTCTAGGTTGTCTCTTTTCGAGGCTGAAAATCAATCACCTCCAACAGGAGCTGTTCCAGACCTTTGATTAACTTTACAGTTTTTCTGAAGATTTAATAGCTCTCATTTATCCCTCTGTTATTACAGGTCCATGTGTGGGTGACCCAGAGATTTAGATTTGCTATGCGATTTGCTCTTTTTTCCTTTCCCAGAAATTTCTAATATTTAATTTGCCTCTTTTCCACTGCTGATCTGATCTGTATATGTACAACCTGCCAGAATACCAAACCATCAATCTTGTGTGACAGCAGTATGTTCAATTGCAGCATTTTGCCAAACCTGCAGCTAAAACTTAGCAAGAAAATAAAACTCCCTATCAACACAATAACAAACCAGAAAGATACTGTTCTATCTGGTTTGAAAATGAGTCAGAATTTGTCATGTCCATTCCTTTATTTTACCAGGAGATGGTGGCACAGGGCTCTTTTTCCTATAATCCCCAGAACTTGGGGCTCCTTGCATAACAGTTCTACTTGCAGATAACAGTAGAAGAATCACCCTGAAAGGCTGGCTTCTTGCAAGGATCAGTATATCATAGCTGATATACTGAAATCATTATTGCATTCATAGTACATTTTACTAGTAGAATTTGCCCTATAGACCTTTTTCTCTTGGTGTAAAAAAGCCCTTCTTATGCAAAAAAACTTTTAGAATAACAAGTTCACCAGAGAACAAAAATTATTATTTTGAAATGAAGTTGTCTATCCAGAGAAATCTCTTGGTGTTAAATAAAATTAAATTGATGTCTTACATTCTATATTTTGTGATGAAACATGGCTTTAATCAAGCACTAAGAAAATCCCTAATATAGATATTTTGGAATTACACTTAAAGTTCCAAAGCCAGATAAAAAAGTATTAGGGCTAAAGGTTCATGAGATTAGTATAGGGAGAGATCATAAACTGATTACTGTCACAGGCAAAACAGACTCAACTTTGAGAAATTAATTGAATTTATTACCAATCAAAACCAGAGCAGGACAATGAAAAGACAGTCCTCCACAGGCTGCATGCATGCATGGTGACAGCCAGCTCACCATGGTCTGCACCACACCTGCAGCTGCATCTTTGCTTTGGCCCCTGAGCACCTCCTCCCCTCGTTTTCTCCACTGGAGGGTGGTTTCTGTCATTTTTTCTCACTCTGCTCTCCTCTGGCCACAATGACTTCTGTGAAATAACTTTATTCCCTTCTCAAATATGTTACCACAGCAGTGTTACTACCATTCCTGATAGGCTCAGCCTTCAGCAGCAGCAGATCCATCCTGGAGCTGCTTGGCAGTGGCTCTGTCAGATATGAGGGAAGCTTCTTAATGAAGTTACCCCTATAGGCCCCCACTACCAAAACCTTGCCATGCAAGCCCAATACAATTATTCAGCTGGAGAAAATGTTACATTTTAAAAGTGTCAGTTGATGGTGATTTTTTACAATTTTTTCCTATTAATTTGAAAAGAAAATTTCTCAATTACTTCTGAATATCAATCAGAGACTAGTTAGCAGCACTACCTAGCCCAAAACTGCAAATGCTGTAGCCATTATAATCCATACCCAGTATCAGTATGCCAAATAACCCAGCAATTACTCCTGAGTAGGATCAACAATTTTCCCCATGAAAAGTGTGGTGCCAGTTTGTTTGTCAGAGATCAAAATGAGGAAGGGCCTGTTGAATTTGATGGTATGAGAAATATAGGAAAATCTGTTGAGGACTATGGCAGTGGCTCCTGCAGCTTCAGTTCCAGCCTCATCAACTTCCAGCAAGGCCTTGTGAATTGCCTGCACAGAATAGGAGAAAACGCTGTGAGTTATATACGGGACAGGAAGCAGGAATAAAATAAATTGTCTTCTCACTGAACATTTAGGAGAAGAAAGAAGTAATAAAACCAGGATGAAACTGTATTGTATGGTAAATCAACAGTTTGAAGCAAGAGTATTTTCTATGCCAGGAGGGAGCAAGTAGGGCCAAAAATTAGCATGGACACATTGAAATGCATTCTTGCCAGTGCTGAATAGAGTGGGATAAAAATATCCTATTTCAAGCTAGTTTATTTTCTTAGATGGTTTGGACTTCTATTGGAAACATTTTCTCTTATTTCAAGGTTAATTAAAACCTTCTATTTAAATGCCAATATAGGGCAGCATTTGCCACCTTTAGCATTAAATCATAGCTCAAACTGACATGGACAAATTCTGCTACTGCAAACTGGAGATTTCCTGAAAACTTTGGGATTTAAAATTGAGATATTAATCAATACAAATATCAAAATGAAATCCTCCTTTGTAGTTTACTTGACACAACTTCATGTAAACTATTGTATTCCAGTGCCAAGAAGTCATTTGTAACGTTGCCCAATTTTTCTACATATTTAATATCCAGCTTTTTAATAACAGCATTAAAGTAATGCAAAAGTGAGCCAGAAGATTCTTTCTGTAAAAAAACACAACTACTGAGCTGGACTCTACATGTCATGGTGAGTTTTACTTATAACTTCAGCAATATAAAGAAGGAAATAAAGTCTTTAAAAATCCCAGACACATCTGATCAAAACAACCAACCACCATCCCATCACCTGCTCTGTCTACTTACTTGTGAAACCTGGAGATCATGCTTGCCACTAATTCCAGACAGGTCAGCATTTCCTGAGAACACTTCAGTAATGCCCATCTGCTGCAACAGGGTTTTAACGTCGTAAGAACCGCTAATAGAAAACTTTGGTAACTGCAGATTTAATCTCCTGTTGATCAAAGGGAACAAAAGAGCAGTGAGCCCTTGCAGCCAGCAGGGTGGATAGTACACAACTCAGCAGCACTTGAAAGCATTCTTTGGATTGCAGATTTGTTTGATGGTAGTCTTTGTATTCCTTGAGCAATTTTGGCATCCTGAGAGATGCACCAGCTTCTTGCACCTACATTCTCTACCTGATATTGGGAAAAGAAACAAATTTCTTCATTGTCACTCTTTCATCCCAGTGCCACATGCCCAGCTAGTAGAGTTTTTTTGGCTAAAGGGTTACAGAGAGTGAGCAGACCACTAGTGGAAAGCCTAAAGTAAGGGAAAAGGAGGATAAAATCTAAGACATGGTGAAGGAAATTAATTGTGTTACCACCATGAAAAAAGAAGTAAGAAGTCAAAAAGTAGCCAAGCAAGTTTTGAGGCAGCTGTTACAAGGCTGTGGCCCCTTCTGTCAGGTCTCAGAGACTGCAGTTTCTTAGTGATTATGTTCTGTTCTGGCTCATTTGGGGAATTGCTTAAAACTTCCCTTTTTGAAATCAGAGCATTATGTCCAGTTGGAGGTGATCTGAAATTAGCATTTTCTGTTAAAAACAGTGATCTATCCCCAAATACAGCAATCCAAACTTAGAGTTACCTGGCCCTAAGTCTGCTGTCCCATTTACAAACAGTTTCCTTGGAGAGAGCGTCCTCCACTTGCTTCATCTTCCCTTCATCAGGCAGAATAAGCAAGGCTCGTGCAGTGCCCTGGTAAGGCAGCTCTACCACCACACAGGAGAGATCCTGGTCATAGTAAATGTCTGAAGTACCCTCACGCTGCATCATGTTGACTCTAACAGATGCATTTGTGTTCACAAAAAAGTCATCCTCGAATGTAAGGAAAGGATCGAAGGACTTTTCCCAGGCAGCTGATGGGGAAAAAGAGATGTTGTACTCAAATGTGAAGATCACAAAAAAAGGCACATCTAAATTAGATCAGCTTTAATGTGGAGGTATATTGATGGGGGAAGGGGCTCACTAAATGACTCCAATCTCCTCCATAACACACAATAGAGCATTATAGCTGTGCAGTAAGCTCATCATATTTCATGTGAGCACATCATGTCTTGCTGAAGAACACCAAAGACTGATGACCACTTGAGAATCCTTCTTCTACTGTAAGCCTATGTGATGCCTTTCATCCCATTTTAAAGGCAATCATTTAAGCATTCAGTCACAGGACCTTCTTATGCCTTTTCAGTTGGGCTGTACCCCATGCAAGCTGACTGCACTCAGCCTGGTATGGAATTTATCAGTGCTAACATTTCAGCAAGGCTCCAGAAGAACACGCCATAGAGATGCTATGTCCCAGGTTTTCATGAAGACCACCTAGTAGATCTACCATAAAACTGGGGTCACTGTGCAAGGGTGCCAGTCCACCAATTCTGACTGGTGACACTATGTGGATCCTTGTCTATGAGGATCCAGTAGAGTAGACCCTCAAGCTAGAGTAGCTTTCAAGCAAATTAAGTCAAACACAAGAAATCACTATTTCTCAACAGTCAGATGCTCTGCTTTTGGCCAGATCTAATCTTTAATTGAACGGTCCTGCACATTCTAGCTCTTTCCTAAATTGTCACTCTAGTAATAAGTCATCAGAAGTTCCCTAAAATTTTTATTTTGTTTCAAAACTATCAATTTAAATATTATGTTAAGTATCTTACCTTTAAAGTAAATATAGTTAACAAGAACCAGTACAGTACTTGGATCAAGATGACCAACTAATTCAGGAATTTTCCCCTTGGTTTTCTCATCTACATATTTATTGATTTGCACTGTAGCTTCTTCTGGTTTATGAAAATTACTGGAGAAAAAATCTGCATCATAAAATTCTTTGGTATTTTGTAAAAATGACTCCTGTGGTTCATACCCAGTAGCTGTAAAAAGGGCATTCCCTATATTTAATGTGATATTGACATCACCACAGTTCAGTACTGACAAAACTTTGTGAAAACTTTCATGTACATCATGTGTGCGAGTCTCAGTCAGGTTGTCAAAGCCCAGTCCTTCAAAAATCTGAGACAGAGTGGTTGATTTAGCACCAACTGCCAGCATGGCAAAGGCAGTGGAGATGCTCATGGGAGAAAAGAAAACATTTTTATCTGCTTCATTTGATGAAGCCTGCTTGTAAAATCTAAATACAAAATCTGCATAGTTAGAACCTTTCTTGTCACAACTATATGTTAATAAATTTTCTCTTCCGTCCTTCAGGTTGGTATTGTTGACTTCACGGCAAATGTCTTCAGGGCAGCAGTGGGTTACAGCACAAAAAGCAGCAAGGAGTAAACACAGGCACAGGAGACACTTCATCTTCTTTTCCAATTATTCTGCTACAAAATAAACAGTCATTAAATGAGCAGATGGTAATGATGTGCTTGGTAGTAAGAAATAATGAATAGTTTGTTAGCATAAATGTTGCATAGTTCAACTGTAAATATCTACCATACATGACATGCTTAAAGTTCTCATGGGCACAATGTCAAACTTATTTAACAAATTCAAATAGATTATAGATTTAAATGTCAGGCATAATAAAGTATAAGCATTCCATGGTGACTGCTCTAAGAAGCAATACTTTTTTTTCCATTGGCAATGAAAATATAAAGCTACAGTCCATAATAATCTTTTTTAATAATGATGTCATCTTCCCAAAACACCATCTCCTATAGAGTACATCTAAACAAAGAAGTTATTGCAAGGTAAAACAGAGTGTGGGGTTCAAAGAAATCAAATACTCCACAGCATCATCCCAAAAGCAATTTGATAAATGTGAGGAAATGTGAGGCAGCTCACAACTCACTGGGACTGAATAAATTCTCTCACTTTCCTCAGGGCAGTGGTACATGGACAGAGAGCTATCATGGACTGTGCTCTGCTTGTTAAATTCACAGCCCTGTTTACTTCATGGTTACTCACATGGCCAGTTACTGGCCACAACTGATAAGTGATGGAAGAAGGTCATCTACATGAACTTCAAGGCAAAAGCCTGGAGCACCCTGTGCCATGACAGCAGTGCACAGAGAGGTGGGCACAATGGCATGTGGCAAGCAGCAGGTTTGCATCAGATAAAGAGTGAATGTTTGGAATGAAGGCATCCTCCTTTTGGGAGAGCTGCAACAAGAGTTTGTAACTTCTTAAATGGTGGTTTTGCCCCTCACCATGGGTTAACCTGCAAGGAATGTGGGAAGGACCTGGGTCAAAGAGGAAGAGGAGCACTCATCCCATTTGGACATCAAAGGACACAGATTAATTCCCTTGGAGATTACAGGTTTCTTCATTGTGCTTGTTCTCCTAAAGCTGACATGATATACTTCACACGAGCCACGTGCTCTCCCCACAGGCTGGAACAAGACTCTGGTTCACTGAGTTCAGTTCCCTGCACCTCTGGGGAGGCATCTCATATAAAACTTCTTCAGAGCTGTAACGAGCTATCAATGAAAATAAGCTTTTTGCCCTCACATATTCAGCATGAAAACGTTTCTACTTTTCTACTGTCATGGGTCCTCTTCTTCTTCTCAGCCAATACAACCTGTTTGTATTCTTTTCTTTCAGGAATGTATTTTCCCATGTCCATGTCCTACATTCATTCCTAAATGTGAAAGATGGCTGTATATATTATTTAAAGTTTTAGAGTTTCTGATGGCAACCCAAATTCAAGGATTCTGGGCGATTAACCAGTTATTTTGTTTTTATATTTATGTTTTTTTCTTGTTTTCATAGCAAACATATAGATTGCTGTGTGTTCTCCTATCTGCCAGGATCTGAGTGTACTGTCTGCCCAAGAGCAGCCAGGGCCCACTGCAGGGACCCCAGTAACAAGTGGTAACACTAAATTTGAAACTCCTTAAAACAAAAGATGGAGTATGGCCCTAGACAGTAATATGATTTAACTATTTGTGTCTCTTTTAAGCAGAACTCTGCCTCTTTTTCACAGCCAAAAAAAAAATTTGAAAGGCAAAATCCAAACAACCCTTATGTATGTGAAAAAAAGAAGGAATAATACAGCACGAAAGGTGTTTCAAAAGTATTTGATGTTTAACATGTCATAGTCTATTTTTCTCTAGTATTTGAGATACTGGACACTTAAGTGAGAAAGAAAAAAAATAACTTTACTTCTTGTGTCCATATAGAGCTTAGCCTAAATTTTAAAGAATTTCTGAAGCAAAGAGTGTGTTTTTTTGTTTTTTTGTTTTTTTCTGCAGCAAATTTATATTAGGCATGGCTTTGTTTTTAACTTCTGCTGTAACAGATCAGTTAAAAAACTTCTCCTGGTATCATAACTCTCAACAGAAATCTAAAATAAGTACTTCTATCAAAAGCTGGAACACACTGAATATTTTCATCAAGTTTTCCTCACATACTTTTCCTTTTAGGGATGAAAATCATGTCAATTTCAACATTTTGAGATTAGAAAATTTCTGACACCAATATTTTTGTTAACATTTGAAAGCTGAAGAAATTGTAAAGGCTTAGTCAAATCTGGAAGAACCTTTTTATGCAAACTGAAAATTCAAAAACAATTCTCTTCCAGACCACATATTAGTTTGTCTATGGGAGTAAAAGGGGCAATTAAATTTAAATTGTGGCCTTCCACCCACCCCCTACATTCAGTCCTAATTAGAGAGCCTGGCCTGAGCAATTCAATTGTTGCTTTATAAATTAAGTCACTAGAAGAGTTTTTAAATTGGACCTGGTTGTTCAGTCACTAGAGGGATTATACTAATTTTGAGTCACTGTGAAAGCTGTTTCCAACCTGAAAGGTGATTACATCAGTATTCTCTTTTAACAAGTACTTAATAAGTCCCCATGACTTCAAAGGGTTTTTAGTTTGATCTCAGTCTAAGCATATTCCCCCAGAACAGCAGGTCCCACTGGTCCCTTGCATGTCTGCTTGGTTAATATTTCATTGCAGCATCCACATAGAGCCAAATCACAAACAGAAAATATGAAATTAACCTAATATTAAAATTCCATTGACTGCAGAAAACACAATTTCCAACTCTCTAAAAAAATGCATTTAAAAAATGCATTTTGTACTTACAAAATCAGAAGCCCCGTTGCATTCAGCAGACCACGGTGTTCCCCACACGGTTACTTATACTGCTTCATCTTCTGCTTCATTTGAGATGTTAAACATTACACAGACCTGATAAAAATTAGAGCCAACCAAAAAAAAGGAGGGAACAAAGCAAATATTGATGAAACAGGGCTCGCAAGGATCGTCTCTGTTATTCAGCCAAAGAAACTGACGATCTTCAGCCATCTCAACAGCAGCTGTGCCATCCTCTCTGTAGCCTCTGACCATGTGGAGGAGCTTTTGTGCAAATGTTGTGTGTTTGGGACCCTACTGGAAACCAGTAGGTTGTGGCTGGAATCACTAGAAACAGGTGCTAAGTCTTGGTGCCAGAAGCCAGACTTTGTGTGTTGTGTTGAAGCACACATGGAGCTGAGAGCCACGGATCGCATCGCCTTGGTGCTCTTCCAAAATCTATCCACAGGCAAATCTTCTCCACGATCCTCAGCCTGTCTGTGGATGGCAGAGGAACAGCCTGCACCTTCTCACTCTGTAGCTTAACACCACTGAGGGGGTAAGTGGTAGACACATTTCCATGGCAGGTTTCCCACCCTGGCTGATGCGGTCCCTTCATCTATCTCAGTCCTGTGTGCATCTCAGTCTCTGCCTTGGGCAGGTGTGGGAATACAAGCAGCAGGTGTTTACTCCCACATGTTGGCATACTGCATGTGTGCACCCACTTCTCATTCTTCTTGCCCTCTCACACACTTTTAAATTGTTCAAATGAAAACAAGTGCTGTTTGTTTCTATTAACTTTTCCCAATAGGAAAGAAACGCTGATGAATCAAGATGACTGAATTTTTCCAGTTAACAACAAAGACCATGATTGCATGGTGACATAAAATACATTTCCCCATTTGTGATGACTCTTTTCTTTGTACTTGTTTACTCACATGTGTAATTTTGTTGTTACAAACATAGATAAACGTGGAGACAGAGCATAGATAAATATTGTCTGGACACTCCCCTTCTTTGTTTTCCTCTATATTTCTTCCCTTCTCCCTCCTCCTCTCTTCCCTTTTTACTTGCTCCTTCTAACTCTGGTTGTAAAGGTCACAAACACAGAGATTATTTTACTCATCAAAGCCCAGGTGAATAACAGGTCATGGTGGTCAAGGGCGAAGTGTGTTACAAAATGGTCATAAGCCTCTTGTTTTCTCTTTCATTTGTGATGCCTTGTAATTACTGTTTTGTTTTTAATAATGTTAAGCTAAACTTTAACAAGGCATTTCCTTACCATTTCATTATAGCAGCAGAAATAAGGCAGTACAGCAGCTGGAAATGAAAATGATGAGCAGACAGACACAGGCATGCCAGGTGCAGCACGCACTGCCAGGAGCCTTTGCAGTCCCACCTCCCTGCTGACCACAGCTTCAACTCTGCCATGAAACCATGTTAACCAGCTTCATGCTGGTCATTTATCCAGTGAACCTGTTCTGTAGCTCTACTATTTATTTTTTATAGGAAGAAAAGTACAGAACACAGAAATAACAAAACAGATGTGTTTTATTCCTTCTGATAATTAAAACCACCATAAAGTCTACATTGCTTGAGTCCATATTGCTGCTATATAGTTCATATAGGTCAATTTCTACACCACAGCTCAGCTCACATTTTGATGTCTTTAGAAGAAATTGAGCCATATATTGATTTCATGCATTTACTAATACCTTGCAAACATCTTCATGACAGTTTGTTTTGTTTTGTTTTGGATAGAACATTCCAAAGTGGGTTTAAAGAGTTCTTAATTAACCAGTGGCTGGTATATTCAATGGCAAAAGAAGCAATCAGCTTGTCCAGTGTTCTTGTTATGCTTCTATACCTTAGGTAAGAAAATTAGACTTTTTGTGTCAATTTAGCAGCAATAAAGCAACAATAAAATTCTGGGATTATGGCTCACAATTACACAAATTACTTCCAATATCAAGAAATTGTATACCTATAAATCTATTACGTCATAGCTTACACTTTTTAGTGCAAAGAACATAGACCACAAGCATGACAGAGCAGCAATATGAAGGAAATAGAGTATGGAATCAGGAAGAAAATGGATATTGCCTTCCCCTTCATTTCCTTGCTGATAGCCTTGAGCTATGTAATAGTCTTTGGAAAGGATAGGGCACTCAGAGTGATGAAAAATTGTAAAGACTGGGGATGTACATATATCTGATGAACTATGTTTTTTCTAGTCTGGATGAGATATATAATGAAAAATAAAGGCACAATCTGCTCATAGTGGTCATGCCATGCTTTCAATATTTATTGGAGAATCTTCTCTGCTGTCTTGTCAGCAAGACAAAATTCAGTAGAAAGGGACTGTGAAATTAGGATGAAATATAGTCTATATATATTGAAGAAAATTTGCACAAGGAGGGGTAAATTCTGCTCACAGAACGTTTTTTCATTTCAATCAGCATCGTTCATATGAACTAAGTAGAGAACAGGGACAAGAGTTTAAAAAAAATTACCAATGGCAATGACCAATAGTGAACACTCATCATAATTTTTCAGTTGGAAAACCAATTCCAGTTGTAAATTATACACTAAATATATAATGTATAAATGTATGGTGCGCTGCTAAAAACAACTGAACCCCTATTGCTGCTTTGGTGTGTACAGGTTGGCAGGAATGACACAGGAACCACAGTCTCCTGTAAAAGGGGCAGGAGAGTAGGCAGGTTGGTCTAGCATTAGAAATCTTTATTTAGGCCAAAGAATATTTCAAAAGAAGGCTGATTTTTCATTAATTTTACATGTAACAGCTTTACCATAGATTTTCTTTTCAGACCTGAATATTTCTGTAACACTAATATGAATAATATTAATATTAATATTAATAATATCTGGGTGACTTCCATCAGGGTTATTGTGAAAGAATAGTATGCATTCTTTTTTTTTTTTTTTCCTAACTGCCAAAATAGGTGACAAAATAATCATATTGACCATAAAGATCTCCAATAATATCTTTCATTGGCCACGTACTGTTCAGGATGCTGGAATGATTTCAGATTGTGATGGACCACCTGATGAGAGAATTGCTGAAAATTCAGGATAGATGATATCTCTGTTGAGCAGCCAGTTTTGGCCTTGGGAGCATCACTAACACTAATAGGCTTCTATTTTCTCATCTGTAAAATAAAAAATGACATATCTAACTTCCTCACTGACATTAGATGTGAAAATAAAAAATTACTTTCAGAGGTCTTGAGCATTACATTAGTTCTTTATTGATTTTAATGAAGACAGAATCATTTTTATCAGTTTTATTTCATGACATCTCACTTGGTAGCAGTGATAGATAATTTAAAAATATGTGGTCTGCAGGGTGCAGCTTTATACAGCTTCAAAATGAAATTTGAAAGTTTCTTCAATTGCAAGTTTCCATAAAACATCCTCTAGACTTTACAGAAAGTGTCTTATTTCCATGCTTAGCACTTTTATTCAAGGGATAGTAGTAATGAAGTACAGTACAGCATGGGCACAGGTGATTAAGCACACCCAAGTATTACAAGTATTAATAACCTGTGTGCATCACATGACACTGCACAAGCCAATCCTTTTACCAGACATTTTTCTTTCATGTCTAGAAAATGCAAATACCCATTGCCAGGACCTACAGCATAAGACTCTTGCACAGAAAATAGAGAAGGATAAGACCATTGTGCTCACTGAAGTTTTCTGTCTTTCAATTTGACCCAAGCATCATGCCAGCAGGGATTGTTTCACCTGAACCTCTTCATCTATTACCCATCAGTATTGTGCTTTAAAAATCATATTATTTGCCTATGGTAAGGCACCTAACTCCTGCTCTGACTATGTAAGGTAAGAGAGGAAGGATGGTCAGACTTAGTGGGTTGCTATACACAGCCAAGAAGCTAAATTTCTGCAACACATACCTGTGACTGGGCTGGGAAGGGAAGCAGAAACTCCCAAGTCCCAACCCAATGCTTTGTAACTACTGGTCTGTCCTTCTTTCCTAATAATGTTCTTGCGTTAAAGAAAGAAAGGAATTAATCAATTAATTATGGGTTTCCAACAGCAATATAGTACTTAAAATTTTAATAAATGTGTGCCTATACAATATGAAAATATAGTTAACAAGAACCATCCCAATGAGTAATTCAATACTTAAGCAACTTACATTATTCTGAAAGCCTTCATTAAAAAGTTCTTCTTCGCCTTCCTATTTGTCCACTGACCCTGCTATCTGGGACCATCTCCTACAAATTGCTCTCTTTACCTCCTGTGAATTCCTGACTGATACTGAATCAAATGTCTACCTTTAGTCACACAGCTGATCAAGTAAAATTGGTCAAAGTGGATTGAGGTAAACAGTAATGACATTATTCTGTAACTCAGAAGCTCAGCTGTCCAAACACACCATATGGATCTTGGCTAATGCTCAAAGAAAGGACACAGAAAGTGGTCTTGCAAGCCACAGAGTCAATTTACCCTGTTTATTACACCTTGTCAATCTCCCTCAGACTCATACAGAATAGCTCTGTTGAAAACGAGGGAGCAAACACAGGAATGCACCAGGGAATGAGTGCAGGAGGGAGGCAGGTTCCAAATTTTTTTTTAATGGATACAGAGTAGATTAAATTTTGCTGTGGCCACTACTTTTAATCATGTTGGGAGAACATTTAGACCAACACCACATAGCTTTTAAAAATCCTACTCTAGATGAATATGCAGACAAATTAAACAAAGCCATTTTTCAATGTAATCAACTATTACACAAGCATCTCAAAACTGTTACTTTTAAAAGCAAAACTGTTGGAACTGTGACAAAACTTCCCCAATCCAAACTTGACGATACCCTGTCTAGTGTTGTCTCCTACATACTGATATCTTTTCTGATGTTCTTTTCCTGCCTTTCCCTACATCACACACAGTCACTTGCAGACCACTCTTATCTTGGCACCCCATTCCTCTACTCCTGCTTCCTCCATTATCTTGGAGAGCAATAGCAAATAGAGCCTGTTGAAGAACTGCAGAGGAAGGCATTCCCAAAGGAGTCAGAGCAAGACCCTTCCTTGAAACTTAACCTCTGGGGATGAGGGAAAGGCCAGGCTGATTTTCACAGAGGACCCAGGTGTGTTTTTGCATAGAGCAGCACAGCATTATGGCACTTCTAGGGCTGGGGTCAGCAGGAACGGGGTCAGCCGTAGAGAGCAAAAAGGTTAATCAGGTCACACGAGCTTCTAGGTGACAATGTCCTGCTCTGAGGGTCATTGATCAGCCAGTGAGAGTATTTTATTTTTCTTGATG
The DNA here is from genome assembly GCF_903797595.1 of Erithacus rubecula. Lineage (NCBI taxonomy): Eukaryota > Metazoa > Chordata > Aves > Passeriformes > Muscicapidae > Erithacus > Erithacus rubecula. The sequence continues at coordinate 46,228,933 of NC_136688.1, forward strand.
ATGCAATGTTTTTAAATTAATGCCTTTGGTAGAACTTAGGTGGGTGGGGATTATAAAAACCAGTCTGAACCGGTCTCTGGCCTTTGTGAATGCTCCGACTCTCATACTAATGATGATTGAATTAATCTCTTAACAAACACGTTTGTTTTTCTAATTCGCCTCCACACACTTAATCACTATAGCTCCAAACCCAACACCCAAATATTACAGCACAGATGGCACTTAGTCTTCCCTGATCTCCGGAAATCTCTGAATTATTGGGATCCCTCCTGAGGTAATTTCTGAAACTCCGTGAATAAGGTCTTCTCACCAGAAACAGAATCCTGGAAGCCAAGACTATGTCTAAGAGGACTCCCTGTCTACAAAGGAGGATATTTTTTACCAGCATGTTCTAAACATATTTCTATTTGCAGTTTAGTGTAAAAGTAATTATTTTTACTTCTCTATTGGCATTCAGTGGCCAACCAGAGCTAAGGAGTCCCTAAATCCTTTGAGCTGGAGGCTCATGCTTATCTCTGATGGAAGCAGGGTTATACCCGAGCTATAACTTCAGTGTTCTATTACTTACAACCTCACAAATGCTCTACATTTTTCCCACACCTGAGAAAATTTCCTAGATTGCACAAATATCCAGATTATTCCTGTAGCTCTTAATATTCCATGCAGAAATCTTTTCTCAGAAAATCTTCTTGGAAGTTTTCTGAGAAAGAAATTCCATACCAGAAAGCAGAGCCTGAGAAACTTTAACATTTTCATGACTATTTGACTTTGTCAACATTTTGAAAGAGAAATTATGAAAATGCTCCATGCTAATTTTCATTTCATAAGATAATGTGAAGCAATACATTTTGCTACTGTTTAACTATAAAATAGAAAATTTAAAATAATTTTTAGGCAATTTGCTGAATATTTAATTTTTTTGCCACAACTTGTGAAAATATATTGAAATTTCTCTTGGGAGAGAAAGGTAATTTATTTTATGTGAGGTTAATACAAATAAGGGACTATGAACATTATTTAAAGACAATTGTAGGAAAGCCTGATTGGAAAGAAAGCAATTGCTTATAATAAAGTTTTGATTGTGTACCTAATTCTTCAAGTCAGAATGGAAAATCCTCTATATCAGTTGTACAGGAACTGAGGAATGAGAATATCATTATTTTGTCACTGATATTTTTATTCTCTTTTTTTTTTTTTTTTTTGTGAACTAAAACCAGATTTATCATATATAGGGTAATAGATGTTGAAGAAAAACTGGTATACTGACAGCTAATTCACATTAAAAAATATATTTTATTCAAGTTTGTTATGAATCTGATGGGAAAAACTGATTACTAATGAGATATTCCCATTTTTTAAAATATACATACATTTGATAGAAGAATAAAATAACAAAACACAGAAAAATTAAATAAGAGAGATAAGAGATCTAGTTAGAATCTTTGTGAAGGTTCTCTGGTAAATAGCAAGGCATTCATGTGATTGTAAGAAGTATAACTAATGGCTGCAAAAATAACAAAACTGCAAATATGAAAGCAAATGCAAATTCACCTACTTCAACAATTCAAAGTGATGAAAAGGCCCTTTTAAGCTCTCAGAAAAACCCACACTTATTTTTTTTTTTGTTTTGTTTTTAGTAATGAATGCTCCTAAACAAATAAGTCGTACAAATTGGCTTAGATTTTTAACAATTTCCTACTGAACCATTGAGCTGATAGAAGTGTTGATGTTAATTGAGGAAATAAAAATTCTTTAAAAGATTTTGGACACCCTTGGGCACAGCAAGAGGAACAAACACTTAGGCTTTGGCAGTAAGCAGAGGCTATACATACACAGCAGAGTACATACATATAGTGTATATATACACATTTACACAAGCTTTCTCTCTTTCCCTTTCTTCATATCTCCCACTGTTTGCTTTCCTTTCTCTTTGTCACTGAGCATAGGAATGGCATATCCAGTATTGCTGCAAAATCTCTGTGCTGAGTGGCAATGATTAACCTGAGTCCATCATGCCAAATGTAAACCAAGGGCTGTTCCCCTTGAATTCTTTGCCTTGTGTTTAGTGGCAGTGACTCTTTTCTGATCAGCTGGCCACTGAGTACTGTGAGATCCTTCACAATGAGCAAAGTGAAACCACCAGCAAAATGTGTCATGTCATAATTTAATAAAGTCCCACATCACCTCTGACTTCTCTTAACAACACATGCCTGAACTCAATGCTTATAAACAGTATTCCCTCCCTATTACTGTATGATTGGTTTAGGTGCTGCCTTGAGGAACTTTATACATTTTCAGAAGAATGTGGCATATACCAACCAAACCATTACAATATATGGACATATCAACTCTTCAAAGAATTCTTTGGCAAAGGATTCTGGCTACTGCTGTAAAAGACAATAAAATATTTCTATAAACACATTAGCAATAAGAAGCTAAAGAGAATCTCCATCCTTAATTGGATACAAGAAGGAAGACTATGACAGTGGATGAGGAAAACACTGAGATTCCCAGTGCCTTCTTTGTCTCAGTTGTTAATAATAAGACCGTTTGTTCGCAGGGTACCCAGACACCTGAGCTTCAAGACAGGCACATGGAGAAGAATGAAAACCCCATAAACCAAGGGAAAATGCTCAGCAACCTCTTGCAGCACTTAGGCACACACAGAAGTGCTGAGGGAGCTGGTGGAAGAGCTCACCAAGCCACTTCCAATCCTTTATCAGCAGTTCTGGCTCACCAGGAAGGCCCCAGACAAATAGAATTGGTAGATGGGCTGTCCATCTACAGAAGGGCCAGGAGGATCTGGGGCATTGCAGGACACAGCCTGACCTCAGAGCCAGGGAAGGGTTTGGAGCAGATCCTCGTGAGTGCCATGGCATGGCATGCAGAGGACAACTGGGTGATCAGGCCCAGCCAGCACAGGTTTATGAAAGGCAGGAACCAACCTTGGACTGACGTGACCTCCTTCCCTGGTGAATGAGAGAGTGAATGAGGAATGGCTGTGCATGTTGGGTACCTGGACTGTAGTAAAGTCTAAGATACTGTGTCCCAAAGCATCAAGTCAGAACAACCACCTGCACTACTGCAGAGTGCTTGGAAAGCTGCCTGGAAAGGACCTGGGGGTGCCATTTGACAGCAGCTGAACATGAGCCAGCTGTGCCCAGGTGGCCAAGAAGCCCAATGGCATCCTGGCTGTGTCAGCAATAGTGTGGCCACCAGGGCAGGGATTGTCCCCCTGTACTTGTACACCACCTTGGCCCTGGTGAGGCCACACCTCAAATCCTGTGCTCAGTTCTGGGCCCCTCAGTACAAGAAAGACACTGAGAGGCTGGAGCATGTCCAGAGAAGGGCAATGGAGCTGGGGAAGGGTCTGGATAATCAGTCATATGAACAGGGGCTGAAGGAGCTGAGGGTGTTCAGCCTGGAGAAAGGAAGACTGACGGGGGACCTTATCACTCTACAATTCTCTTAAGGGAGAGCTGCAGTCAGCGGGGGGTCAGTTTCTTATCCCAAGTTACAAATGACAGAAGAAGAAATATGGCCTCAAGTGGGGGGTGTGGGGGGTTAAATTGAGTATTAGGAAATAATTCTTCATGGAAAGGCTGTCAAACGTGGGAACAGGCCACCCAGGGAAGTGGTTGGGTCACTACCCCAGTGGCACTTAGGCACAGGGTTGGGCTTGACTGCTCTGGATTAAGGGCTAGAGTTCATTTTAAGGATTGATCTTCCAATCTAGAAGATTCTGTTTCTATGGCAGAAATTCTTCAGTTTGAAAAAACCTGAAGTTGAAATAACTATTCAGTGTTTCAGACACCCAACTGCATCTTATTGAAAGAATGGAACATTGCATTTGTCACTTCCTGTTAGTGCGGTATGCAGTCAATTTAACTGTTGCATCAGTGTGGAAAGCTTAACATTTTTCTTCTTGAGACAGCTAAGAGCTCTAGCATGCATACTAAATAATCAGGGTAATTTGTTGCTACTTGCTCTTTGACTGCTTTTTTTCACCCCATGAATACTATTTTATTGCTAGGTCAACTTGGAATAGTGGTTTAAGCTCAGCCACTGCAAAAGAAACCCATGTGCAATGGATTGAGCTTTTCTGTTTTATCAGTGCCTCCCTCAAACATCTGTTTTACACTTTGAACATCTACTAGTCCCTCAATCTCTTTGAAATGATCTTTTTTTAAAAGAATATATTATTTTGTGGCATGACTTTTGCAAGTTTCTTTCCCTCAAAGTTGTCCTTTCTTATTACAGTTTTAATGTTCTGGGATTGTTCTTTTTGGCAAGGGGGCATTCCCTGAGTTGATAATGACTTCCATTCCTGAAATCTTTCTTCCTAATTCTAGTTCAGTTTTCTGTGTATACATGCTTTTTTTCTTTTTCCAAGTTAGGTTTTCTTGGATTTACTTTAATTTTCTCATCCTATCCTAATTTATTAAAACCCCAAATGGTATGATATAGATGGCCTGTATTTTGTTTATGGAATAAAAGGAACTGCAGCTCAAAAACATGCCAAGACTGATAATACAGGTATTAGAAGGAGTCAAGAGAGAACTATTTAGAAGAGAGATGAGAGACACATGGAAGCTGTGCACTTGCTAAGGTAGAAGCAGCACACTTTCTGAATAAACATCTTTGCATGAAATTAATGTCCAGCCTTCCCAAAATGTTCTCTGCCTAGCAGAGATAACCTACTATTTCTTGCTCAGGTAAAGGCAGAGGGCCTTCTGAAACTCATTACTGGCATTACTATTATGATTTAATGTATATGAGCAGTAAATTAATAGTTATTTGTCAACACTCTTCAAAAAAACCTGCTTGAACTGTACTTAATTCTTAACTCTGAATTAGAGAAGTAAAATAGCAAAATTAGGAAGTTTTTTATGTCAGGTTTATTAATTGTTGTTGTTCTACCATAGTACATTTGTCTGCATATTTCAAGGTTGTACAAAGACTGGTGTAAGTGCTTAATACCTCTTAACAGACTAACCCACTTTAGTCAATAATTTACCCCTCCTGCAACCAGAGATTGGATATATACCAGGACCATGAGGAAAGAAATAAAATAATAATAATAGATGTAAAAACCAGAAGAAAAAAATAGATAGGAAAGTGGACAAGGAAATAAAATAAGCAGGTTCATTGTGAATGTGACTGATTATTGTGTCTCTTAATAATGAAAACAGCTCTTTATAATATTGTGGCTATACTAACCATGAAGCAGATAGAAAAAGAGTACCAATGTTGTATTCCCAGACAGAAGGGGTTATATCAAGAGACACAGCAAATACCACTGCTGGGGTATGGGTGTTGTTGGTAGGGTGCCTGATCCTACAGAAAATGCTGGAATGGTGCTTGCTGCCATGGGTGATCTTCCAGGTACAGACAGTAATGGTGCAGACACTGGCACCAGGGGAGATGTGCTTCCTGCTGCCTGGGGACTTTTGGGAGCTGCTTTAGGTGCAGGCATAAGCTAGAAGTATTCTTCTGGATGCTCTGAGCTGTATATTTGTTTCACAGTGGTTGTCTCCAGGGTGCCAAAGTGCAGAGATCAAATCTATCTCTTATTTTCTTAGACCAAGTTCTTAGATTCTCTAAAGTTTGCCCTGGAATGAATCTGGATTATAGATTTCACAGAAACAGTAGGCAGGGCAGAATATATGTGCAGGGGGACAACACCCCTTCTTTGAGACCCCTTTGGAGCAGCCAAGCTGGGACAGCAGCTGACAGGCAAGGGTGTCATAGACTCACTGGACAACAATGGTACTATGCAAGGTAATAAGCATTATGCATGATAAGGTCTATGCTGGTTATAAACTTCATGTTGGTAGGAAAATGCACACAAACAGTAAAGTGACATAACTTGTACCTATTTGTCAGTCAACATAAAAAAAAAAAACAGGAGAGAAGGCAGCCATGAGGGAAGAAGCAGACATACACAACCCTCTCCACCCACACGCTCCTCACCTTCCCTGCTAGAAGATGTGTCTGTGTGCTGTCAGTATCACACAGGCCTGTTTTGTCCCAGAGCTAATGACAGTTCTGCATGAATGCAACCTTCTTAAAAAAAAAAAAATTAAAAAAAAAAAAAAAAAAAAGAAGCAAGGCCCAAACAAACATGCAACTATGACAACTTAAATTGATGAATAGTCTCATCTACAAAAAACAGTGAATAACATCAGTTAAGAGGTGGACAGCCCCTCTGTAGCCATGCCCTACTCATCAGATCTAATACTTGATTTAAGAGTGGTCATCATCACATATCTAATTTGTGCATGAACTTATTCTTTTTTCAGAGGATTCACAATTTTCCCCATGAAGAGTATGGTGTTCTCCATAGATATGACCATGAGGAAGGGCCTGTTGAATGTAATGGTGATTGGAACAGACATGGGCACCATTTCCATGCCTGTGGCAGCTGCTGCTTCTGTGCCAGTCTCATCCACCTTTACCACAGCCTTATGAATAGCCTGTGAAGAAACAGACATTTTACAAGTCACAGGGATACAAAACTAAACAAGAATGAGAGTTAAAAGTGCCTGAATAAGTTACTGGTAAGAAACAAGTGCCAGATGGACTGGGAGTTCACTGCTTAAAGACAGGAAAGTTAGAAAAAAAAAATAAAAATCAGCAAGCTATATACAGTACAGCTTTCTAACCCTAGAGAGGAAAAGTTACTCTTCACTGGGGGCATGTCCCTGTTAGTGAAAACTTTTGCTTTGTTTCTTTTCTTATTCCTTGCATCCATCCACTCATGGAGATCAGTAGCTAGACCAAATGTTAAGAGAGTAAGACCATATTTAACTGTGCATTAGAAGTTCATTAGAAGCTGAAGAAATAACATGCAGATTAGCAAAATGAATAGAAATCTAAATTATGTTTTCTGAGTTCCTTCGGGTTTTGGGGAAAATGAGAGCAAAGGTGAAGGGCCAGAAATGGAGGGTTAAAGCACAGAAACACACAAGTTTGACCTTGATAGATCCTGATTCACTAATGTCCACCTGAGGTCATGAGGGTTGTTGTTTTCTTCATTAGACAATTAAGCTTGCCCTGAATTGTCAGGTTTATTGAAGCATGATGTATCTGTAGCTTTTGTATGAGCCTGGCAGTCATTGTTCATATTCTTAATCCAAATGTTTGTAATAACTGCATTTTCATTTCTCCCAAACAGTTTAAAAGCAAGCAGTGGTTTTCCTCTTCCCTCACCTCCATAAAATACAGGCAGTGATACATCCTACAGCTCCCTACTTGCCCACAAGCAGGCTAAAGAAGGCAGACACAAACAGAAGCATCCAGTAGTGACTGTAAGGGCATATAGATTCATAGATGATGATTTGGTCGTGTCTGTTTTATAAAGTTGTCCCATGCAGGTCAAAATAGCCTCCTAAATTAAAAAATTACAGACTTGTAACTTGCTCCAACCCCATTGCTCATACAGTAGAACTAGCATGGACAAAATACTCTGTATGCCATCAGCTGCCTTTTCACGTGAAGCAAAGACTCTTTACATAAGTTTTGCACCAAGAATAGTTGTGCAGAAAGTGAAGCAAGTATCAGTAACCATGGGCCCATAAAACAAAAAGCAGCATGACTTACCTGGGAAATTCTGTGCTGGGGCTGCCCTGTGATCCCAGAGAGGTCAGCCTTATCAGTGAATAGATCCATGATGCCCATTTTATACAAGATATCTTTTAGGTTATATGTCCCATAAAGCGTGAATTTTGGAAGATACAAATTTACTGAGCTGCAAGAAAAGAGTGAAAGAAAATGGTGAAATATTTGATCAGTTATCACAGAATAACATAGAGCCATAAGAGACAAACTGATTCTGCTTTTTCCCTAAAGACATTTTGCCTGCAGCTTCTCTCTAGCCTTCACAGGAGATGCACATTTGCTGAAGTTATTAATCTCTTGTGCAATTTGCTGAAACTACCTTAATCATGAGCCGTTACTGAGGATGCAGAGGATTCATCTTGTGAAAAAGAGATTTCTTTAGGTGTCTCAAGCTGAGCACAAAAAAAAAAAAATCCAACACAATCAATTTCACTGGTTAGTTTTGGTGTAAAAACTGGTCTTGTGTATTTATCAGATAAAACAGGACAGACAGAACTATATCCGCTGAAGAAGCAGAACAACAGTAATTAGTGATAGTAGGCATGGCAAAATAAAAGATAAAAGCAAATTTATGGAATATAGTTAGTCAATAGATAATTATTTTTCTGTGTCAAGCCCGGTGCCTGACCTACTCAATTTTAAGTGACTAGGCTGCTGCTTTCCATAAATTAACCAAAACTCTATGTTTCTTACTAATTTCTTCCTTGTTTTTCCCCTAAGTGTCTTGCAATTACTTTTCAAAAGTTAAGCCCAACATTTACAGCTAGAGGCAGCATAATGAGACAGAGGTTGGTGATAGTGCTGACATGAGGTGCTGCTTTCTGGTGAGAAGCCAGGATAGCTCTCCTGGGCTTTAGGTCAGGGAGATGTGGGGCCCTTAATGAAGCCAGCCAAAGAGAAAGTCATCCAGTGGCAAGTGGGAAGCAAAAGGCAAAAACCTCCAGCATTGCACAGCATCTAATGCCAGCTCTGGCTGTATCTGGCTGGTGGATTGATAACAAACTGCTGATCTCTTTCTTCTCCCTGATTTCAGTCTGTGCAGATTGCTGCCCCAAATGAGGATGCAGCTATCACTGAATCATCTGCCTTGCAGCTACCTAAACCCACTCCTTCCAGGTGCTTCCAATACAGAGGAAAGGGAAAGCCACAGACAGCAGCAACCAGGAAAGGATCAGTAGGATACACCTTCCAGGAGTGAAAGTGTCATTTTCTCTATTGTTCAGCCATTTAAAAGATCTCAGCTGTCTGCACTGGTGACACTTCAGCAATATCCTCTTTGTCAGCCACCAGAAATGAAAGATATCTTTCACAACACTTCTGCCACTAATATCAACATCAGTTTGCAGACAGAGAAGAAGGGATAAACATAGGTAACCCACGGCCTTTACATGATTCCATATAATACTTTCATTTATTAAGACCTCCCAGAGACACCAAATAGTAGCAAATACAATCAATTGTTTTAAAGATTAAAGGGAAAAGGAGGAGTTTGTGTGATTATTTTGTAGGAGAGAATGGTTATGATGAAAAATGGGGAGCAGCATGAAACAAACTTGTCTTTGACTGTGATTATTTTTCATTATCAGGTGGAGAGAGGAAATAGAAATCCCTCCAATTGTATTTAGCATTTGTCTTAATAATTGTAAAGGAAATTTTTCTTTGGCAAAAATTTTACATAAGTATCTTGATTCACCATCTTATTTGTCCTATAGTCACAACCCACATAGCTATTCCCAAAAGTTTCAAAACTGCAAAGATGCACAGAGAATTACATAGTTTTTCCTATTGTTGTTTTTGTTTGTTTGTTTGTTTGTTTTTCCCCATATGAAAAAGAAGTTTCATTCTTGTGATAATATTTAACAGTGAATCAGAGTTACAAGCATAAAACCAGTTTTGGGTTCCTGCATTTCAGATGTAATTTTTTTCTTGAGAAGGGACCATCTAAAACATGATTTTCAAATGTCTGTGTGAAGGTCACTAATGTGACACATCAAACTCATGAATGAATACAAGGACATGATGTTGTAAACATATTGTGCCTATGCTTGTATTTTGTGAAAGGCTACTGCCATACATGACACTAAATGTAAAGATTCTATAATTTTTGAAAGCATATAAACTTTCTGCCTTCTAGCCTCAAAGCTACCTTGAAATGAGTGTGGCTTACTCCTATTTTGCCTAAGTCCTCAGAGAGCTTGGTTAAGTGGCTCTGCTCTATATCATTGAGCTTTGCCCTCACAATTACTGGATGGAAGTTGTTATTTCAGCACTAACTGTACAATTACTGTTAATATTAATAGGTAGAAATTAAGAAAGAGACAAGAAAAAAGGCCAAAGTGGTAGGAATTTACTTGTAAATAGAAGGCAGAAAACCTCCCACCAGAAAAGTGAGAAGAGGTCTAAGTCAAAAAACTTGGGCCCATTGAGAGCTGAAGATGGGAAACAAAGTGCAGAAATAGCAAAAGTCCTAATCTGTGAAGGTTTCCAGTGTGTGCAGTTCTGAATGAGAAAACACATGGACACTAAAGAGCCAGATTCAACTTTCAGGGGATTTCTTCTGGTTAAAGCTGAACTAAAACTGGCACACAGATTCTGTGTTACACCCCAGCACATTTGTTCCCTTGGCTACCATCTGAAACAAGAACTGCAGAATTTTACCTTTTTGTGACTAACGTCCTCCACCTTGACAAACGCTCACAGGACAATCTTTTCTCCAGCTTCCTCATTCTTCCTCTATCAGGCAGAATAAAAAATGCTGAAGCACCTCCTTTGTAATCCATTTGCACCACAGTGGAAGACAGCTGCTCATCGTAGCCGTGCTTGAACAGGCCCATTCCAAACATCATTGGGACTTCAACAGCCTTGCTCCCATCCACAAAAAATTTGCTCATTTTAGTGTATTTTGGATCAAAAGGTTTTTCCCATTCAGCTTGAAATATAAGAGACAGAGTTACAGGATATTTTGAGGACATGAAACCATAGGAGGTATTAACATAGGACACATTCTTAGTTGACAGAAATTGGCATAGTTGGATCAGCTTCAAAAGCAAAACAATTTGCAATGATCACTTGATCTAACAAGGAACACACAGCTGGTAGAATGTAATGTATAAACACTCCCTCGGACCTTACAGCAGACCTTACATTTATTTAGATGAGTTATCAAGGGTTCTAACTTGCAATTTCTTCCCTGATAGCAGTTTAGAAGAGCCTGTAAAATCCTCATATAATGCAGCCTTTGTCTAAGCTCAGAAGAAAATTCTCTCATTTTCTTATTCCCAGACCAAAATAGGCTTGTCAAGGGTGACACAAGGGATGAATTGTCCAGAAAATTGAAAGTATTTGGGTTACTTGCAGGAGGTGTTGATACCTCACATTAGCTGATAATGTATAGAGTCAAGAAAACTTATTTTTACCAGGGTGCTGAGTTAAGAAACAAAACAGCAACAGCAGAAACTTTTTGCACTGTCATCTTCACCATATTAAATTTTCAAAAGTTCCTCACTTAGTCATGAAACAAACCGTCTACACTGAAAATCTGAAAGATTCTTATCCTCAGTGGAGAGGAATTTCAAAGCCATATTCCAGGTATCCACAGCATACGTTTCAGAGGCTGAGCAAATTTTTACAAAAGGGGAAAATTGTGGCATTTTGGAAAGGGTTTTTTATTTATTTTATTTTAATTTTTAAGAAGCCTTGTTGCTCCGTAGTAAATTTTGCCTTCTAGAGCAAAACTAACATTTTATCAAATGTTACAAAAGTAGAGCTGTGACACTAAATAAAATAAGTGGCATCAAGAACACCATTAAATGAGATGCAATCCCTTTTAACTTCTGATTCTATTTGAACACTGATTACTAGGCAACTTGTTGAAATGAAATAATTATCATCTGCTGTTTCCACCATCTGACATAGCCTGCACTACTAAATAACTTTTGAAAAAGTGAAATTAAACTTCTTCAGTGCATGTATTGTCTCTGAAAGCATAGACTGACAACCACAATACTCTGGACAGGAAAAAGTAGATACTTTTATATATTTTATATACTTTTACATACTTCATTAATAGTGACTTCGATCGTCAGATATATAGCACATAGGACATTATTATGCTTAAGCGTGAAAAAAAAGCAGAATGAATCACTGAAAAAGTGAAAGTCCTGAAAAACTTTAACAGCATTTACCTAGTGCTCAACTCAGGGAAAGCCAACTGATTTCAAGATGAACTTTGCTTGAAAACTGAATAGGATGTTAGGACCACTACTCTGGGCTTCAGGAGGGCAAACTTTGGCCTCTCCAGAGATCTGCTTGGGGTAAAGTCATGGGGGGAAGAGGGCCCCAAGAAAGCAGGTTTGTCACAACAATCTCATGGAGCACTAAAGGATGGGGGCAGAGTGGCTGGAAGGAGCAGCTGAGCATGAGCCAGCTGTGCCCAGGTGGCCAAGAAAGCCAATGGTATCCTGGGCAGGGATTGCCCCCTACACTCAGTACAGGGGAGACCACACCTCGAGTTCTGTGTCCAATTTTTGGCCCCTCACAATGAGAAAGATGTTGAATTGCTGGAGCATTGAGGGCAACAGAGCTGGGGAGGAGTCTAGAGAGTCAGCCTTATGAGGAGAAACTGGGGGAGCTGGGGTGTTTTAAGCTGGAGAAGAGGAGGCTGTGGAGGGGTAATTTCTTTCTACAACTGCCAGGAAAGAGGCTGTGGCCAGGTCAGGTTGAGTCTATTCTCCCAGGCAACAAGCAATAGGACAAGAGGAAATGGCCTCAAGCTGTTTCAGGGGAGGTTCAGGTTGGATGTCAGGAAGAATTTTTTCACTGGAGTGGTTGTCAAGCATTTTAAAAGGCTGCCCAGGGATATGGTAGATTTATGATCACTGGAAATGTTCAAGAAATTACTGGACTTGGAATTCACTTCAAATAGTTTATTTGACAGGGTGGTGTTCAGTCAAAGGTTGAACTCCAAGATATTGGATCTTTGATATACTATGTTATTGAATCTATGATCTATCCTATGATTCTATTATTATTTAAGGATGACCTCCACCAAACACAGGAGTCATTCATCCTAAAAAAGAAGTCAGGTAAAAATGCCAGGAGGCCTGTGTGGATGAACAAGGAGTTCTTTGGTGAATTTAAGCACAAACAGGTAGCCTACAGAGAGTGGAAGCAAAGACAGGTAACCTGGGAAGTATAAAAAAAGATTTTATGAGCCTCCAGGGATTAGGTTAAGAAAGTTAAATGTGTGATAGAATTAAATCTGGGCAGCGACTTTGAGAGCACCAAGAAAAGCTTCTATAGGTATGAAAATGATGAAAGGAAGACTAAGGGAAATGTGAACTCCCTCCAGAAGGAAATGGGAAACCTGGTTACCCAGAATGTGGACAAGGATAAGGTACTCAAATCACATTTTTGGCTCAGTCTACACTGGAAAGTGCAGGGACTGGGAGAATGAAAAACTGTCCACTGTAGAAGAAGATCAGGTTCAAGACCATGAGAAGAACCTGAAGATGAACCTGTCCATGGGACCTGATGAAATGCATCTGCAGATCCTGAGGGAAATAGATGGAACAGCTACACCACTATCCATTGTATTTGAGAATTTACAGCAGTCCAGTGAAATTCCCACTGACTGAAAATGATAAATGAGAGCTCTCATTTTGAAAAATGAAGAAAAGGAAGACCCAGAAAACTACCAGTCTTTCTCACATTTTTGAGTAGCAAGATAGGGAGCAGATCCTGCTGTAAACTATGCTAAGACACATGGAAAATTAGGAAGTGATTGGTGACAGCCAGCATGATTTCACTAAGGGTAAACTGTGGTACGGAGGAACAATTGATGTCATCTACCTGGAGCTGTGCTAAGCATTTCACACTGCCCTGCATGACATCCTTGGCTCTACACTGGAGAGATGAGTGTGACAGATATCCCACTCTGTGGATAAGGAATTGTCTGGGTGCTTGCATTTGATGGCTTGAAGTCAAAGCTTGCTGTCCAAGAGGAGATCAGGGATGGTCAGTGCTCCTTGGAGATTTTGGTGTTGGGACCAGTGCTGTTCAATATCATTGTTGCTGAAGTGAACAGTGGAATTGAGTGCACCCTCAGCAAGTTTGCCAGTGACACCAAGATGGTGTTCTGTTGACATGCTGTAAGGAAAGGATGCCCTCCAGAGGAAAGGCATGCCACCCAGACAGAGAGGTGCCATCCAGGGAGAGTGAGACAGGCTCGGGAGGTGGCCCCATTAGAATATCACAAAGTTCAACAAGGCCAAGGTCCTGCATGTGGCTTAGGGCAATCCCAAACACAAATACAACTGGAAAATAATGGAGTTGAAAGCAGACCTGAAAAGAAGGACCTGTCCTATTGGTTGATGAGAATCTCAAGATCAGAATCTCACATGGCCCAGCAATGTGTGCTTGCAGCCCAGAAAGCCAAACACGTGATGATCTGCATAAAAAAAAACGTGATCAGCTCAACTTCTGCTTCAGTCTGGCAAGATCCCACCTGGAGTACTGCACTCAGCTCTGGAGTCTCCAATAAAAGAAGGATGTGGACCTGTTGGAGTAACCCAGATCAGGGCCATGGAAAACATCTGAGGGCTGGGGCTCCTCTCCCACGAAGACAGGCTGAGAGAGTTGGGGTTATTCAGCCTGGAAGAGGAGGATCCAGGGACACCTTGGAGTCCCTTCCAGTACCTAAAGGGGGCCTACAAAGGGGGGGAAGACTTTTTATACAGGCAGACAGTGATAGGGTAAAGGGGAATGACTTTGAACTGAAAGAGGACAAATTTAAATTCACATTAGATATAAGGAATAAATCCTTCACTATGAGGATGGTAAGGCTGGAATAGAGAAATTGTAGATGCCCCATCCCTGGCAGTGATCAAGGCCAGGTTGAACAGCTCTTTGAGCTCTCTGTTGTGGAAGGTGTCCCTGCCCATCACAGGGGGGTTGGAACTAGATGATCATTAAAGTCCCAAACCATGGCTATCAGTTAACACAGAGATTAGACAGAGATGATATTCACTGATACTTTCCTCCTATTTCAAAGGCACTCTTATTCCTGTTCTCACTTTTGCCTCAGGGGGATACCTTTAGGCACCTTCATCAAGTTCTTCACAGTGCTCAAGTGGCAAAATGAAATTTGAAGTATTTGTTGTTACCAGCTTAACTAAGGCATGAAAAGGGATTGGTGCAATATAGTGGAATAACATGTCTTGTAGGTCAGAGTCAGGAAAATATTGCCAGACTTTTGTCCTTGAAGAATTCTGTACTTTACTACACCTTGAAAAAAAAAATTGTCACCAGTAATGTGCGAGTAAGTTTGCAATGCACAAAAAGAGGACAAGCACCTAAAAGTATGGACTGGTTATACAGCTAAGTGAGGTTTAGAAATCCTCTCCAGATTAATCCTAGCTCTAGATAATTAACCTACTCCTGATTTCAACATTAAAAAATGTTAATATAATATTGTGATTAATGCTGTTCTTTAATCCATTTGCTTTAAAGTTGGAGAGCTAAAACTGAAACTCCACCATCTTTAGAGGAGCTAGGAAATCTTTGCAGTAGTAAACTGAACATCTCATAAAAAAACCCAACAATCCTTATTGTTAGAACATGTAAAAGTTAATGAATACAAAGTTATTTTTAATACAAGGTTTCCCAGGCTTTTGTCCCCATTGTACTTCTAAATTCATTGCTCATTCTTCAAACAGCTTTCAGTAAAAGAAAAATCATCAGGTTTTTTGCCTGTTTTGAAAGATATACCTGATGCTTAATAAAAGTCTAAATAGAAACACTATTTCAGATAAACAAGTAGGTTTTCAAGATAACTAAGAAACAACAATCATCTGTATTTCAATTAGCTCCATTTAGATGTGGCCAAATCTTCAGACAATAATACAAGGAGCAGAGATGCAAATGGAAAGCAAAACAAAACAGAAATATAATTCTAAATTATTTTCAAGGGAAGCCTTATGTTGTAAAGTGCAAGCATCCAAGTTAATACTTCTAAAAGGATAGCTTTTCTTAAAAAAAAATCTAATATGCCATCTCTATTTCCATTAAAAAGCTTGATTATACTTTTATCAGATAAATTACAGAATATTTTTTTTTTTTTACTACAAATACTTTGCTTTCAGCATATGATCAGTAAGAGAGAGAAAGTTTGAAATAAGATGCAATATCTGTTATTAGACCACTGATTGAGCCTTACAGCCTTGATCCTCTTCTTCTCATTAGATCAGAAGTCTGAAAAGCTCTGGGAAGATCTGAAGACTGTATCTAAGCAGACTGCACAAGTTAATTAAGAAAAACAAGCTTATTGTCAATAGGCTTGTATTTGATACTGGTGGGTCCATCTCTTCACTGGAAAATATTATAATCTGCAAATCAAAAAAAAAAGGTTGAAACCTATGCCTCTAGACACACTAGGACTTCAGATATGCTATTGGAAAAGGCATAGTTAGCAAAATTAAGGAGAATGAGTGTGAAACTAAAGCTATTGTAGCATGTTTTGTTTTGAATACACAGTAGCAGCAAAGCTGTTGTCCAAACATATATTCTGTTTGATAAGATGCTTAGTTTTCCTTTAATAGCATTCTTAGCATTTAACTCTGAACTTGCTGAACAAAAAAAAAACCCAACCAGCTGGATTGAAATTTCCAGAAACGGATTTCAACCAAGCATTTAATAAAGTGCTTGAATCCAAATAGATTGTACAGGATTTGATGCTTTACTGCTTAGAGATGCCTTCCTCAATATATGTATATATTGCACTTAATTTTCTGAAGGAAAGAAGTTTATATATTAAAAGACATGGGAAAATTTGCCATGCATTTTGCTAGGAGTTATCAGTGTCAAGTAGGACATAATTTCCAATAACTTTGCTTCTAATTAAATATAAATGAGGACCAAAAGGAAAACAAGATATGAGTCCATCTGAAAAACCATATAGCAAAATAAGATGAAGTTCAAGACTGACCTGAGGAAATAATTCATGGAGTAGAAGAACATGATATGTATATCTTACCGTTAAAATAAATATAGCTAATAAGGAGAATTTCAGTGAGTGGATCTAGGTTATTTATGAGGTCCTTGATTTTTCCATTCGTTCTTCTTGCTACATATTCATTGATCTTTTGCTGGGCTTGATCAGACTTCTTGAAGTTCATAGGATAAGCTTCTCCTTCATAGAAGTTTCTGAGATTGCTTAAAAATTTTTCTTGTGGCTTCAGTCGATCAAGCACAAAGAGAACATTTCCCATATTCAGCTGTAACCCCCCATTCCTTCTGTTCACCATCTGCATGAGCTGACGATAACCTTCGTGTATGTCCTTTTCAGAAATCTGACGAGGGTTAAAGCAAAGCACCCTAAGGATCTGTGTCAGGGTGTCTGATCTGGCACCCAGAGTCAGCATGGCAAAGGCAGTAGAGATGCTCAAAGGAGAGAAGAAAACATTCCTATTGTTTTCACGAGAAGAAATCTCTTTGTAGAAACAACATGCAAATCGACAAACGCTGTAGCTCACACCCTGCCATGGCATGTTTTGGTTTCCTTGTGCTCTTTGATTCTGGTTTCTTACCCCTTGTTGATAAAGCTCATAGCAGTAACTGTTGGAATGGATTCCAACAAGTAAAAGACACAGGAAAAGCAACATCTTCATATTTATGTGATTCTGTAATAGAAGAAAAGTTATATTTGGCTTAGAAATCTTTTCACCTTGTGTTTAGCAATACATCAATCCCTTCACTATGTAGAGTTAGCTTAGCACCAGAGACTGAGATATTTGAATTGAGGGAAATGAGCTTTCTATTTCAAGGAAGCAGGCTCTGGAAAATTACTCAACCAACTAAAGAGGTTATGAAATAATAAAAATTGAAGTCCAAGAGGGATGAGGTAATTCCAAAGACGCCCTCATTAAAGTGAACTTACAATTCATTTTAAACTGGGTTTTTTTTCACCAATATTCTGTTTTCAATGTGGCTTTAAGTGACAAAAGAGTCAGAAGTATAGGTTTATAGAGCAGAAAGCAAGGGATGCAGTCAAAGGTAATCAGTTAAATTTGGAAATTTAACAGATGAAAAATCAAAGCAGAAGAAAGGCAAAATATGCCTCTTTTGTGAAAACTGAAACATACATTTTTGAATGGGCTGCATGTAAACCCCTAGGGCAGGCACCTAAGAGAAAGCAAATGCACTGAGGAAGTGGTGAACATTTACGGTGATTTCATAAAGCTTGAACAGTTGAGCACAACTAAAAGAAAAAAAAAACAAATTCCACAAAAATAACAAAAGAAAGAAATAGCAATTAGGATGTTATCAAGACCCTTGGAATACAGTACTGCTTATAAAGAAAGGGAAAATAAGTAAGTACATACAGCAACAAAAGGAAATAAGTGTGCCTGCTGCATGAAAATCACCTAAAAACAAAACTAAAAAACAAAACCAAACCAAACAAAAACAAAGAAACAAATAAAAAAAATGAAACCAAAAAACCCAGATAAACTCCAGATAAATCACTGTCTTTGTCATCAGAAAGGTAGAAAAAGAGTGATTTGGCAGAGAAGCCTGCAGTGGTTGAAAGTGAAGATGAGTGAGTGAATTCTGGAGGAACAAAGACACTAAAAATTACAGATAGAATGGGAAAGCCTTTTCCTAAGCAGCATGGAAGCCATTCATTCCACATCTATGGCAAGCTTTTACCTCTAGAAATTAATACTGTATCACAATTTGTTCAATAACTTCTGTCAATAGAGAGAAGTAAAGATGTGGAAATCTAAAACATCCTCCTGTGATATGTGATCATTTGACCTACAGAACCTTTAATGAAACTAAGTGCTCTCTAGGGGAAAAACACCTCAGGTTTTTGACTTGCACTGAGAAATGCAGCCTCTGCCTTGTAAAAGCTCTGAATCCTTATCATCTCCCACCATGATCCCACATTTGTGTTCTCCACCTTCCATCATTTTGTTTCTCCAAAACCCAGTGAACTCAGAATGCTGACCTCAGCTTTAGTAATAGATGCTTTAAATACTCCTTAATTCACACTCTGAATATCATAGTCATAGAAATACTACTAGGAAGGGCCTGAACCACATGACAAACCACTTTCAGATAGTGCACTTTCATATCTAGAACACATTTAAATTTGAGCTCTGATTTGTTTGTGACTTGCCCCAACATCACTCTTACTCTAATTCTTTTAGTCCGCTTCTATTTTTTATGCTCTCTAGATTGCTTAAGTCCTCACTTCCATTTCATTTCATTTCATGCCCTACATTTGTTATTATCATCAATTTACTTAATTTAAAACACTTAGAAATGCAGTTTTCCTAAGGAGAGTCATGCCTTATGAATGTGCCAATCTCAAAGAGGACTTATCTTTTCTATTTAAAAATCCCCAGAATCATAATTAAACAATACAGGAGCTTTAAGCTAAAACTTGAATATGAACAAAATAATTTCTCAACTGACTATTCAATTTTTTTTCCTGAATATGATTTTTTACAATTTTTCCACATTAAAAAAAAAAAACAAAAAAACCAACAAAACAAAACATTACTTACAGTGAATTCAAAAGGGTCCTGTTGTATTCACTACGTCTGCACGGGTCCTTGCTCAGTTGTTTATGCTGCTGAACACAAAGCAGGGTATCCTCTAGTAAAGGTTAAGATCATCTAAGGGCTGTGACTCACACATTATAATTTTAGAGATTAGTATGATGTCGAAACTAGTTTTACTGGACACCTAACTTTACTGAATATGTTTCACACGTGACTTCTTATTATTCATGACTATCTGATCACTCTGGTTAGATTCAAACCCATTTTCCTCAAACTGAGCTTACTGTTTAACACTAAACATTCATACATATCTCAGTTGTCTGAATCGACTATTTTATTAATAAGTCACCAGAAGTAATAATAATTACAGAGAAATATAATTTGCATAATTTCCAGAATTTCCAATAGCATTGCTGCCACTAAGGCAGGAGGAGAAGGCTCAATTCACCAGGACAATCTGAATTTTTGTGATCTACCCTGCTTTGTCTTATTCCTGCATACCCAGGCTGAGGTTGATTGTCTCCAGGTGAAGCCGGTGATGATTCCAATGGGTGCAGGGTTTAAAACACTGTTGTGCCACACTAGCAAATGCTGTCAGAGGTGTACCTGGCTATCCACTCCCAGATGGGGAATCCACTGGCAGCAAGAGCTGTGATACTGACTCCTGGGCCACTGGAATGGCCCTGTGCCCAGAGAGGAGGAATGTGGCTGGGATGCCATTGGACACAGGTGATCGAGGTTACAAGCATGGCCTGGGGACAGGGGGTGGAAGCCAGGAACATGGGTGTTAAATAGAGCAAGTCTTTGGATCAGCTTACTATCTTATGATCTGGGATGTGGGGAGCAACCCCCTCTGATCATGTGCCAAGTTCAGCTGGGTCAGATCACACAGCCTAGTATCCTGGGCTCAGCTTTATTCCTGGGTGCACAGCATCAAGGAAGGGAGCTCTGGGGACCACACAGCTCAAACCCTTGCCAAAACCAGGTCATAGACACTGAGCTCAGGATGGTGTCCTGCTGGGTTTGACTCCCCCAGCAATGGAGACTCCACAAGCTCTCTGGGTAATGTCTATTTCAGTGTTTGACAACACCAACACAAAATCAGGTTAACAAGTTTTCTCTACATTTAAATGGAACTTCTTGTATTTTAATTTGTGCTCATTGCCTCTTGTCACTAGATGCCACTGAGGCTATCTCTGCCTTTATTATTCTCATCAAAAAGTGGGTGATTATACATTGTTGAGACCTACACAGGCCTTTTTTTCTCTGGGCTAAACATTACTAGCCTTTATTCTTGTAGCCTCTCCTCACATGTCAGATGCTGCAATTCTTCAATGACAGTCCTGGTACTTTAATGGAGTCGTTCTGGTATGTCCATGTCCTCCTTGCACTGTGGAGCCCTAGCAATGGTTACAGCTGTCCAGACATGTATGGCAGGGAAGAGTAGAGAGAAAGGATTCCTTGCTGGCAATACTCTTCTTAATGCAGCTCAAGCTGGAATTACACACTCAGAATAATGGAATAGTTTGTGTTGGAAGGGACCTCAAAGATCATCTAGTTCCAAGCCACCTTCCACTAGGCCAGGTTGATCAAAGCCCCATCCAACCTCACTTGGAACAGTTCCAGAGATGGGGCAGCCACAGCTTCTGTGGGCAATCTATTTCAATGTCTGACCACTCTCATAGTGAAGAATTTCTTGCTTATGTCTAATCTAAACCTACTGTCTTTCTGTTTAAAGCCTTGTCCTATCACTACAAGTCTTTATGAAAAGCCTCTCTGCAGCTCTCCTGTAGGACATTTTTAGGTATTAGAAGGCCACAACAAGGTCACCATGGAGCCTTCTCCAGGAAGAATGACCTCAGCCCTTCCAGCCTGTCTTTCCAGGAGAGATGTCCAAGTCCTCTGATCAACTTTGTGGAAAGGTTCTCTTCTGGACAGATCCCCATCCTTTTGTTGGGGACCCCAGAGCTGGATGCAGCACTGCAGGTGGGATCTCACCAGAGCAGAGTGGAGGGGCAGAATCCCTTCCCTCACCCTCCTGCCCACACTATTTTGGATGCAGCCCAGGCACAATTGGCTCTCTTGGTTGGGAATGCACATTGCCAGGTCATGTCCAGCCTCTCATCCACCAGCACCCCCAAATCCTTCCCAGCAGGGCTGCTCTGATCTGTTCATTCCCTGCCTGTGTTTATATTGGGGCTTGCCTGACCCAGGTGCAGCCCCTTGCACCTGGCCTTGTTAAACCTCCTGAGGTTCCCATGGGCCCACTGCTCAGGCTTGTCCAGGTCCCTTTGGATGACATCCATCCTTCAGGCATGGTGACTGCACCACTCAGCGTGGTGGTGCTGTCTGTATTTCCTGCAAGGATTACTGCTAGCTCCTGCTCTACCAGGAGCCTCTAATCCCCAGGCACAGAATCTCTTTTTCTAAAACTAGAATAATATTTTCTCTCATTTTCCCTTCAAAATGCAACAATTTTGAGGGAATGACCAATCCTTACTACACACAAATAGAGTGCTGATCTCCATGCTGTTTCTAAGGACAATTGAAATACTAACCACAACAATAATTCAGCAATATTTTCTGTGAGGCAAAGACACCAGTGAAAGTTGTTGATGATTATGACCTATCAAGAGGTTCAACAGATTGCAGAAAACCCCTTAAACAAGTTTCTTATGAGGTAAAACTTTAGAAATAGCCAGCTTTGAGTCAGGATACAGGACTCACACATAGTGTGTTCTTCACACACGCCACTCACCTGAAGGAGCACATGAGATACTATTTTCACTGCTTCTTGTATAAATAAGAGCCAAGAATCTTGCTTAGAGCTGGCTTTTAATAATGGGCTACAGTTTTCATGGTATATAAAAACTGATTTCTGATGAAGGAAGGAAGCCCAATTAAATACAGACGCCATGCTAATGACAAGGTGACGGACGAATGACTAAGACAGATTTGAACACACCTAGGCCACACCTCACAGCACTTGCAGGAGAAAGGCTGCTGCTGAACATGGGAAAGCTGCCCTGTGATTGGAAAGAAAGCAGAAAAAACAAATACAGTTTCAATGTCTGTGAATAATGTGAATCTCTGGACATTAATAATAAGGGAAGTCAAAATTTTTCTTTCGTATGTTTCCATTGTCAAGCCATGACAGAAAGGGAAGTAAAGGAACGGGTATCAGGTCTAGACCCAGCTGTATAATATCTGTATTTGATGAAAAATTTTCAACAAGGATTTTTATCATAATTATAAGCACAATATTGATTTACAAATAGTTTAGCCATTTTGCTGAGTTTTGAAGACTGGGCTACTTCGGAGTAATGTTGCCTGTGTTGAAGATATGACACATATAGTGAACAGGGAATTTCCTCACTTACACTGGGGACTTTTCTAAAAGTTCCACAGCTCTTACACTGCTAGCACTTAACTGTTCATAGGTACTTAAGCCCCAGCTGGCAAAATTTAGTGTAAATATATGTGCTTTGAGCCAAGAAGTGGAAAGCGGTTTGTTTATGCAAAGTTTCTATCTCTGCTATATATAGTAACCATTGATGACACGAGCAGGGTGTTCTACTGCAAAAACAAGGCCTCAGAGACTCTCCTTAGCCAGTGCTAAACCACAGATACCAGGTGTGTATATACCTTCAAAGAGTTGGAGGAATTTCTTAATTTGTTGTCTCATTGAAACTAAAGCACTTCCTCATAACCATAATTAAAAAAGGGAGGCAACGTGGACTGGAAAACAAATCTATATTAAGTTGTTCTTTTCTGAACCTAGTAATACTTTCTCCTGAAAACATAATAGGGGAGAGTGTGCAGCCTTTGTAAACTGAGGCGTGATCATTCTGATTTAGGGCATCTGTTTCTTTACAATAATGTAAACATGATCTTTTATAAACAGCTCTGGACTTGAGGAATCTCTCAAAAATTATTGCTTATTAAGTAGAGCACTGTTAGAGATGACCTACAGAGATAGTAAGCACTAGATAGTAATATATTTAGTTATGGGACTTTTCACAATTCTTTTAGTTGTAGGATTCCTTACCAGTCAATCTATTGCACTACACAACAAACAAATTGAAGAATTCACCAAAACATCAAAGTTTGGGATAGCTTGGAATTGGCTGGCATGTCCAAAATTTCTGTTCCCACAACTATCTGAAGCATTCCTTCACCTGAGAGCCTCACCCTAACAGCCTTTGGGCAAGATTCTCACAGGCCCACATTGTTTGAGTTCAATAGAGTGAATTTTCTTATTTTAAGCTCCTTTAAAAAGAAATTATAAAGAAACATAAATCCAAATAATTGACAAATACTACTCCCAATCGCCCAAAGGCTGAAGTGTTCTTTTCTTTCAAACTCTTTTTTTTTTTTTTTCTTTCCCAAGACCTTTCTCAATCTCTCGATCCTCTCTTTCATCACTCAATGAAAGAGAGAATATTTTGTCCCCAGAATCTTGGTCAATGCTTTCCTTAATTTCCAGTCTTTTCCTTCTCCTTAGACAGCAGATTAAAAGTTGCATTTGGCCTACATTCTCTCTTCAAGGACCTGTGCTATACACTAACAAATACATGCATTTTACTCTTCAATATTTCCCGAGTACACTTAGTGATTCCTATTACTGGAATTGCTTGGCTCTATGCAAATACATGCAACTCTCTTGTAACACCACTATGAGCTTTTATTGAATTAGGTCACTACAGAGCTGTCTCTGTTCTAGGCTGAACAGTCACAATTCTCTGAGTGAGAGAATCTCTTAGGAGAGGATCTCCATCCCTCTGATTACCTTGGTGCCCCTGCTCTGGACTCACTCCAACAGGTTTGTGTCTTTCTTGTGCTGAGAACCCCAGAGCTGGATGCAGCACTGCAGAGGTCTCACGAGGGCAGAACAGAGGAACAGAATCCCCTCCCTTGTCCTCCTGCCCACACTGCTTTGGAGGCAGCCCAGGACACATTTGGCTTTCTGGGCTGGGAGTGCACATGGCTGGGTCATGTCCATCCTCTCATCCACCGGCACCCCCAGGTCCTTCCCAGCAGGGCTGCTCTGATCCCACAGTTTGTGTTCATACTGGGGGTTGCCCTCACCCAGGTGCAGCACCTTGAACTTGGTCTTGTTAAACCCCATGATATTCCCATGGGTCCATTGCTCAAGCTTGTCCAGGTCCCCATGGATGACACTCTGCTCTTCAGGTGTGTCAACCACATCACTCTGTTGGGTGTCATCTGCAAATCTGTAGAGGGTGCCCTTGATCCCTTCATCCATGTCATTAATGAAGATACTGAATGAAGCTGGTCCCCTGAGGGACAGCACTTGTCACTGAGGTCCATTGGGACTCTGAGCCACTGACCATGACCCTCTGGATCAGGCTGTCCAGCCAATTTCTTATCCATCTAACAGCCCATTCACCAAATCCATCTCTCTCCAATTTAGAGAGAAGGATGTTGAGGGGGGCCATGTCAAAGGCTCTACAGAAGTCCAGATAAATTACACCTGTGACCCTTCCCTTCTCCACTGAGGCAGTCACTCCATCATAGAAAGTCATAGGCTGATGAGGCAGGACTTGCCCTTGGTAAAGCTCTGCTGGCTCTCCCAAATCACCTCCCTGTCCCTGAAGTGCCTTAGCAGAGTGTCTAGGAGGATCTGTTCCCTGATCTTCCCCAGGGACAGAGCTGATGCTAACAGGGGAATAGTATCCAGGGTCTGCCTTTCTATCCCTTTAAAAGATGGGCACAATGTTTCTGGTTTTCCAGTCACCTGGGACTTCACCTGACTGGCATGACTTTTCTAATAACGTGGAGAGCAGCTTCACAACTACATCAACCAATTCCCTCAGGAATCCCTGACTCCTCTACCCTCTTTTGGCTGCTCTTGCTTTCCTAGCCAGAAGTAAGGGCACCAGGGAAGGAGGCGGGAAGAATAAAGAAATTCTAGACACAATTGGCCTCCTCTCTGTAACACTTCTACTGAATAAGAGAGTAAACCTCACACTGCCTCACACAGTGAAACTGAGTCTTTCTGGTCCTCTCTTCTCATGCCCTCTTAAATCCCCCACCAGAAGCCCTCCAAGCACCAACCCCACTCCAGTTACTGCCTCCTTAAAAGACTCACTGCCAAATTGTACTGACACTTTCACCCTCAACTTCAGCAGCTCCTGTAGAATCAGTGTTACACAAAGGGAAGAGAAATGGGTCAGGACAAGATGTAGGTAGCAGTTGCTTCAAGAAAGCTAAACACATTTGCAAAACTGGTATTGGTTTCCTTATTTTTCTCCTCGAAGCCCCAGGATTTATTTCTCCCATGAAATTAGCTGCCTTTCTCCTTAGCAAGTCCTTCAGTTAAATGTGACTGACTTGCTAAAAAAAAAAAAAAAAAAAAACAAAAAAAAAACACCAAAAAAACCCCCACAAAAACAAAAACAAAACAAAACCTCCAAAAATCTTTTCATTTTTCTCTTCCCAAGAGGTCTGTGAAACACTGACCTACAATTCATATCCTTGGCTTTTTAAATGGCTTGCTCTTTCAAATTTTCTTTGATTTACCTTTGGTGAAATTTTATAGCTTTTGAGTTTCTATCTGCTAAGAAAATTTGCATATTCTTTTCCTGTTAGTTTCAACAATCTCATTGTCCCATAACACCTTGATAGCAGACACTAAGGCTGTTTGCTTTCTAGTGTCAGTTCTTATCATCAGCTCTTGACATTTTAAGTAAATGTGGAGGCAAAAACAGTGCAGAAAAATCCCCTATGTTCAAAGTGAGCTGACTATCAAGAGAAAAGTCCCAATATTAAATTAATGAACCATACACAGACAATCATACCAAGAATATATTATTTCCTTTTTCTTCCTTCCTCTCTCCAGCTTTGACTTCCATTCTGAATAGCTTTCTCAAAATAAACAAAACTAAAGAGTCTTGTGTCCTGCACAGATAATCAGACTGGTGGCAATTCCAAAGTCTTCAATTACATTAGAAACATGCAGCTGGGAAAAAAAAGTGTTTACTCAGGTAATAGACACTAGCAATAAATCTCAAGGCATTTCATATCAAAGAAACATCAATAGTTGTTTCTTAAAGAACATGCAGGCAACACGTTCTTTACAGCTTTACTGAGTCAGCACTA
This sequence comes from Erithacus rubecula, assembly GCF_903797595.1. Taxonomy (NCBI): domain Eukaryota; kingdom Metazoa; phylum Chordata; class Aves; order Passeriformes; family Muscicapidae; genus Erithacus; species Erithacus rubecula. Next base: position 46,255,239 of record NC_136688.1, read on the forward strand.
ACAACAGAAACCAAGGAGGAGGATGACAGTCATCATAAAAATTCCTTTCTTTTGTGAGGGATAAGAGCAAGTTCTGAAGAGTTTAGTTAAATGTTGAATTATCTGAAAACCATTGAGAGTCAATGATCTAATTACTTTGGAAACAGGTGTAATAATTTAGTTAGGAGCTATTGCTCATGCAGTGTACTTGAAGTTGTTTGATCCATTAGCACTTGACATGGGGGCAGGAGGGAAACATCAGAGATTAATCTGGACTTCAGCATCATACTTTCTGGAGCTGCTTCTACTAGACATGCAGTGACACCTCAGGGATTACCAGTTGATGAGGGCAATTAATAAGCTATGTCTCACAAGGCAAATACTGCTTTCCATGTAGGATTGAAACATGAAAAGAAGGCACTTTATTGTGGGATCAAAGGGAAAAGAAAACTAAGAAAACAGCTGTGAGAAAGCAGGGCTGAAATGTAAATTTTCCCACTTGAGGAATTTACCCTCGACATTGCCATGTTGGGCAGCAGATCACTTTGTAATGCCAGAACTGAAATTAAGACAACTGAGACTCTGAGAGGTGCAGCCTCTGGACTTCAGACTAATTATGCTGATGTGTCTGCACTACTGCTCAGTAGTTGAGCTCTACACAGCATGCTGCTTGCTCCCTTAGAAATCCCTGCAAACAGCTGTTTTGCACAGAGTAAACACTCTGGGAAGTGAGAAGATCTAGCTCATGATGCCTCGTGTGACAACCAGCCCAGGGCAATGCAGACTTGAAGAAAGAAGCAATAATGTAATTGATTATGTAACTTTGGAACAATTTATGAGCCACAGCAATTGGATTAGCATAGTGAGGTCCTTGTCCTTGCTGACTTCTATTGCAAAGGATTTTTTTATAGAAGCACTAGGCAATGTTGCACCAGGACATGAATTACTGATAATTAGAAAACAGAGAGGTCATTGCTCTTTGTAGATTGGATCCTGGTGTATAGACTCATTTGATGATTAAAACTCTGAAATTGCAACTAAAAAACTTCAGGGAGTGGAAATCATGCAAGTGAAATCCAACAAACTGATGTCCAAGGATGAAATATGTGAATTACATGTATGGATAAATAAATTGAGGGGGGAAATGCATACTCCTTTCATGAGTAAAAATACATTATGCCCTTGATCACCAAACTCAGGACAACAAACTCATTGGAAGTGGAAATCAAATGAAACAACTGAGCAAAAACTTGAGCATGTGTCCTTGAGCAAGACACTCTATGGAATGCCAATTATATCTGAGACCTGACCTCTCCACAGGACATACTTTGGACTTAACATACTTCTTAGCAAGGCACACTTTTTACTTCAAAAGAAGCAATTTTTTCCCTTTTGGAAAGTTGTAGTTGAAGGTTTATTCACATTGGTTGAAAAAATAATATTGGATTTTTTTCCCCAAAGTGTTATTTTCTCTCCTGAGAAATAGCCTTAGGGCTATATTACAGCTACACATGTGGTTGTGCTGCTGGTCCATCACACCAACTGTATGAGCAGTTATGCTGTTTCCAGCTATGCTGCTGCAACTATTTGCCACTGTAGTCAGAAGATTGAACTCCATTATATCAGCTCTGACAGACTGAAAAGTTTAATTCTCATCTGGACTTTGCACTTTGCAATCGGCAAGCAAATGATCAAAATGAGATTTGTCAGGTACAGATATTTAATTTAGCAGAAAGCAAACAATGTGAATACCTTTAAAGTCTTTAAGACACAGCCAAGGAAACATTAGTCCTGCACATCTCAAAAGAAATTAAATTGTTTATTTGGGATGTTGAGTTCATTCCTCGCTTCAGGATCATGATGAAAATCACACTTAGAAATTAATGATCATAACAAGCACATATTCAGTGGTTCATGAAGATCATAATTCAAGGACAGACAGGTTTAAGAAACATCTCCAAATTCTGAAAGAAAAATAAAAGGGATAGAATTTGTTGCTCTGCCTGAAAAGGTTTCTGTTAGGTAATTTTGACAATAGCAAAGAAAATGAGCTCTAGGACAATAAACAATGGGAATAAATAGTAATGATATTGAAAGAGAGAGCTACATATCCAGAAGACCAAGGAACTCAGGGGTGCACTGCACTTGTTTATTCAGGTAGATAGTAAACTCTTTCTGGCTGGCTGGATCTGTTTTGCAGCATGGCTAATATGTCTGAGGGGGGAAGAATAGGTGTAGTGATGAGAATTGTACTTACAGTAGTTTAACTTGGTAGACACAGAAAATGTGGGGTGTAGCACCAAACAAGTAATGTGAGTTATATCTGCGGTACTAACTGAAAAGGGAATTGCATTCATCATAATTGCCATGTAACACACACTAGATGATGTATGTCCCAAATGATTCAGCTCAATTATTTCACAAATGCTTTTTTTTTTTTTTACAGTAATTTGTGAAAATCTTCAGAAGCTAAATATGCCTTTAAACCTGTTTGGAAGCAGAGAGATTTTAACTGCATTGGCACTGGGCATGGGAAAGCTGGGTGACTTAGGATTCTTGGCAGAGCCATGATCAGCAGCACAGCACAGCTGCTGTGCTTCCCACTGCACTGCTGGGAGGAGGATTCAGTATCCTTACACTGGATGTTTCATTGGTCCACAAACAGTATTTCAGATCTTGTATGCACAGGCACCACCTTGTCTTGCTGGGCACCTTCCTCTGTCACCTCCCCTATAGGCCAAGTGTTCCTGAGCACAGGAGAATATGTGGGAATACCAAAAAGGTCAATTGGCTAGGAAAAATTCTCAAGTGTCAAAAGGGGAGGGGCATAACCTCTGGAGAAAGAAAGCAATAAGAAAATCTGGTAAATTTGTTTTTCTCAAGCCATAGTAAGATCAAAAACCTCCCATAGACACATGCCTCTTCTTCCCCTTCAATCAGTGTATAAGCCAGTCATTGAAGAATGTATATATTATAGATCTGTGTATCTATGTATTTTAAAAGTTGCTTAATAATGGGCTGTGGCCCATTGAAAGGAAAGGAAAAATACATCAGTTGCTCAAGAGCTGCAAAGTGAAGAGACACTTCAACAGCTACTAAAGCAGGAGGAGCTCTGGCAGCTGCAGAACAGAAAAAGAAATAAAGAAAATTGCATTTTGGACTCATCTGGTGGTGGCTGCTGCTTCCTGGAGAGGTTCTCATCCAAGCAACCTAATGAGAGTAATTGCCCTCCCTCGTCCCTGATTTCAGCAGGGTCTGGGCTGGGTTCTGCACTCCCCCTGGCTGCCCAGCAGTCTGCAGGGCAAATTGCAGGATTGGCTTGTGGCATACCAAAATCATGTTGAGATTTTAAAATTTACCTCGACACTTCACAGCCTGAAAACCTGCAAGGCTGCACCAGCCTATTTTTGTTACCAAAAGACAAATTCAAGTTGAAGTCAGCAGTGAAAGCACCAATTGTTACAGCTTTCTGAAAATTTTCAAGGGAATCAAGTTGGAATCTCTATGAGTTTCCATCATGTAACACAAGCTTTACTTACTGTTTTGCCCATTGCAATATTTTCCTGAGCCTATGGAGCTTAGAACAGGTTATTGCAAGATAAGCAAAGCAGGAAGTTTGTAGGCACCAGATACTCTCCACTAAGCTCCTGTATATGTGCTCAAGTCCAGCAGTAAAATTGTGCTAAATCTCCTTTTCTGGCATTTTGTTGCAGGTTACCTTTCATTCATTGCAGGGTAACAATGGCCACTCATGCAAATATAAACATGGCAGAGTCCAATGAAGAGGCTTTCATACCCCAGTCCAAACACTGCAAAAAAAGCAGACAGCAGCTCCTCTCTTTGTGGTGAGATTGGTTCAAAGACTACTGGAGTAGTTTTTACAGGCTTCTTGAGTAAATGGGCTATATATTACATATAAAAAGATATCACATCATGTGATGATTAACACATATTGCTAAATAACTCCAAATACTAAAATATACATTTTGTTCTCGTCCTCTGCCACTTTTAATCCAATGGATTTGGATGCTTAAATGGATTCCTTTCATACTTCCTCTAAAAATGCACTTCTAAAAATACTCTTCCAATTATTACATTTTTCTAAAAGAACCTGGGCTTGCCAAAGTAAACATTCTCTGGATAAAGCAACCATTATCAGCAGTCTCTGCAGATAAATGTTGATGGGAAGGCATCCTGCGAAAAATATAATAATGTTTTCAGAGCCTATGTCCCATTTTCAAATGTGAATGAGATTTTAACTGCCAGCCAGATTTTCAAAGGTATTTAGTATAAAAAGAAATTTAAGTTTTCAGTAGCATATATGCAGGCATGTAACCAATTTGAGCCCATTGAAAACAAAGGACATATTTTTATATATGCATAAATATTTTCAAAACCCCACTCCCTGAAAACTGCAGTTGCAAAGTTTTAAAAAATTAATGCGCAAATCTGAAAACATTTTGAGATTTTTCTTTTTATTTTTTCCAGAAGTAAAGTATTAAAAAAAGAGAAAGGAAATCTGAAGTTACAAATGCAGTTAAGTAATTAGAGACCCATTGATCATAGGGTTTAATAATTAAACCATAGTTACAGACATTTCAGCACTAGCAACTATAAGTATAGATTTGATTTGATTTCTTTTATTATATTGTATGATTTCTGTTGTCCTCTTTGACAAACCAAGAAATATTGGGCATGTGTTTTAAAAATATATAAAGAGGAAACAAAGTGAAACCATTGAAAAGCTGAGTGACAACAAGTTAGAGTGAATAACAGGAAAATAAGGTAAAAGAAGGGAGAAACAGAGAAAACAAGGGTCTTTTGAAAATTGAGTTAAATATGTTAGCCACCTCCTATAATCTTCATAAAGAGTTTTATATCTATAAAAAATAACTTAAAACTATTCACAGTAGTCTTATTTGCTTTCTTAAAATATAATGAAGAACTTTGTAGGAGATAAAAAAATCAACCTTGGTTTAAGATGCAGAAGTTTCTCCAAATCTCTCATTAATTCATGAAGCAAAATATTAGATACATTTCTTGTCTCCTTGCAACGACTGAATATCTCAATGTCTCTAATCCCCGTAGAAAAATATTTCAGTAAAAAGTCTATATAGAATACTATTTAGCTAAGATCTTTTCCTAAAATTCTCCTTGTGGATATTTCACCCCACCAGGGAATTTCACAATAACAAATATGCTGCACTGCATCAAATGCAGATGTGCTTTGCCTCTTGCTAAGATGATACTGGGTGAAGGTAACATCCTTCTAAACTCCCTTTCTCTTTGCATGCAACCTTTTGCTGTGGCAAGTGTGTACCACACAAACAAGTTGCTAAGAGATAACACAGATTGTGAAATTACAGTACAGAGCAGCAACTTCCCTTGGATGCCCATGCAATCCCAGCCCCAGTGGGGAAAATGCAGTTTGCACCCCAATGGATGGGAGGCACAGACCTTACATGTACCGTGAAGAGAAGCCATTGGGTGGAGTAGGTAACATGCTGTAAATCCACACCCTCCCTTGCTTCATGGTAATTTGTCCATGAAGTTATCCTTTGGGTTGCCTGGAGATGGATGTTCTTTCCCTCTTCAAAGAAAACAAGGAAATTGTACCTGGTGAATGACAAAAGGAAATGTTTATAGAAAGTGCAAGACACTTCACTTGCTAATAAGTGAAAAGTTAGAAGTCATAAGTGAAAATTTAGCTCTAGGCAGACAGCTGCTTACAACTAATTTATAACAACCTATTCTCTTCCATTCTTGTAAAATTGAAAACCAATTTTAAAATCTTCTAATAGAAACCCACATTCTGATTTTCAAAATAAATGTTAGATTTTGAAACAGTTGTGGACTCAGGAGTCCCTAGCATGAAAGAGAGCTGACATATATGAGACCAATGATGCTCCCTCCCTCAAAATGACACAAAGTTATACCCTGAATGACCAAGCACTACCCTCTGTAGTAAACTAAATTTATATAGTCAGAACTCTGTTACCTAGGCAAACTATATTTTATTTTTCTTATGACTTATACATATATTTATCATTTTAATGAGTCAATATATATATAAGTGAGAGAGTATTTCTAATTGCTTGGGATTTGAGGGGTTATGTTTTTGTATCTTATAGTTCTGAAAAAGGCTTTGTTTTCCAAACATAGTTGCATTTGTAAATGAAAGATTACAAATTAATATTGCTATGCACAAAATTAGTATGTTTATCAGCATACATCTGTTGGCTAAACTCACTTTGCAGTTGCACTTACCTGCAGCCATGTTTTTTTTGTTAGACACAGCTCAAGTTACATTTATTTGATATTTGGTTATAAAAACACATCAGATTTAAAGATCAAAAGCCAGTGTCCAGCCTTTTGGCAGTATGATTCTTTATACAGCTTTCACCCTTGGAATAGCAATTACCTCATCTCAGTAAGTGTTGCAGGAATCATCTTAAATTTTAAAGGATATTTTTAGGCAGAAAATAGAGTAGAATCACAGCAAGAAAACACTCAAAATGTTTTTGGGTCAAAGTGTTACAACGTTTTTAGCTACTCTTCTTACTTAAGATGTGTACCTCAGATCAAAGACATACCCTGTGGAGTATTATACCAATTAATAACTCACAGGAGGAGGAAGTCAGGGGGAAAAAAAAAGTAAGAGGGAGCAGAGAGGGATTAGCAGAAAAGTAAAAGAGTGTTTATTTGAATGCCTGAATCTTCCAGCCCACACAGTCTTAAACTGGCTGACTAACTACATCATTACCCTCACTCGTTAACTTGAATTATTTTCCTTGCATATGAGTTTGTTACGCTCCAAGAACTCTCTTGTTCTGTTTGAATTTTGTGGCTTGAAAAGCAAACAAATATCTGGTCATGCATCACGATGCAGAAATGCAGTGCAAAATAAACCCCTTGAACTACACAGAGACCTGCAGTATGGAAGGCCAAAGAGAACAACACCTTCCATGACCTCAACAACGCTAGAGTCATCTGCTCTGTGTCAATACGAGGGCACAGAGCAGCCAGCACAGAGCCAGCTCCAGGCCTACAGTTAGACAATCCCTGCACATAAGGCTTGGCTCTATCTCCCTCCCAGAGCTGGGGTGACAGACACACCCACATCAATGACTGGAGAGAGATTTACTTAAGCGAGGCACGCAGGGCCAGTATGGCAGGATAGGACACCAGAGCACGGAGTACATCCCGCCATACAAAACTCTGTAACTATTTGGAGAAGTTCCTATTAAACTCTTGCTTCATCCTCAGTACCACCCTGAAAGAATGTGTTTATGGCACAAGTTAACAGGCCTGCCCACACCCTGTCATGGGGGAAGGCACAGCCCAGAGAGCATGAAAAGAGGTCAAGCCGCAAGATAAAGCCCACAACAGAAACAAATGGCTAAAATATGTGCCAATGTCAACTTCAAAGGAGTTAGAGCAATGTAAGGCACAAACAACACGAGGCCCAAAGATACCATCTGATGTAGCAAATGCCCTGAACTTGCCTGTTGGCATTATGGCAACATCAGAAGTGTGTCATGTGCCTACTAACACAGAGGAACACAGGAGTGCACGGTTCTCCCTGATAACTCCAGGGATAACTCCAGACCTACTGGACTCGGGTGGAGACCAGTGCATACCTGGACAGCCTGGAAAGCAGAACTTCCTCTTCTTGTGTGCTCCAATCTCCACCTGCTTTTATAGCCCAGTCTGTCCTGATCTCCATCATATACTTCCTCATCGCTTACTTTTCACCATGTGTAACTTCGCACTCTCCCTAGGATTATCCCCTCACCAGAGCTTGCTTTGACCACTCCCATTATAAAAACATCCCACTTGAGCCAACTTGTTCCATCAGTGTCACTCCAGCTTCACTCCAACCTGCAGCTCTTTGAACACAACCTTTAGAATTTCAACCCAGGGCTTCTCTGCTTGTGTGGCTCCTTCTCTTTACAGATGGAGACATTTTTACCAGAATAGCTAATAATTCTTCTGTAGCCAAGAGGTACATCATAACCTGTGATTTATGGGAAAGTGTATTTATGGAATTGTATATCTTGTGTACAAGATACACATTCAGTTTGATGTTGTACAGTTGTTAAAAAACTCTTGAATTGTAGAAGACCTTATTATATGGGGAATTCACTATTTGTTTTCAAAGGCTGCATCAAATCCTTCCCAAAGCACAAAAATGAGTTGTTATAACTTTATAACACACCTCTGGCACAATTAGTTGAATGAAGTCGAAAGAAACTAGCTGAATAACAATTCTGGATTAAATGCAGAGCAGAAAAAGGAAGCCAGGCCTTCAAGGAAGGAAATCATATTCAGAGGCTGGATAGAGTGACAGTAATGAACAGGAAGCTTTGGGCAGGAGTGATGTATTCTGCATAGCTGCAGGTACTTAGCCCTGAATAATTACAAGCTAAGCAAAATATAAGGGACAGGGCATCTCAGGGCTTGAGGGGAAAAGGCAGTTTTATTCTCCTTGGATTTCTAGGACTTGATCTGGTTTTTTTCTGACCTCCTTAATTTTTCCTTCAATACATTCCTCAAATACAGCATCCTGTAACTAATCTAGTTGAACAACTCGTTTTGGGCTGCTCACCAAACTGATAGATGAGGTCACAAACTCTTGGTCTTTTGCTAAACAAATCCCAGAACAGTGATAGCAATGCTTGGCACTGGTGTGGCCACACATCACATCCTGTGTTCAGTTTTGGGCCCCTCATGACTAGACAGAAATTGGGATGCTGGAGCAACTTCAGAGAAGGCACTGAAGCAGGTGAAGGGTCTGGAGCACTGGTCCTATAAGTAGGGGCTGAGGGAGCTGGAGATGTTTATCCTGGGGAAAAGGAGGCTGAGAGAGGATTTTATCACTCTACAATCACCGGAAAGGGGCTGTAGCCAGGTGGGGTCTTCTTCTCCCAAATAACAAGTGGCAGGTCAGAAGGAAATGGCCTCAAGTTTCACTAGAGGAGGTTTATGTTGGATATTAGAAAAAAATTCTTCACTGGAAGGGTTTTCAAGCATTGGTAAAAGCAGCCCATGAAAGTGAATGAGCCACCATCACGGGAGGTATTGGAAAGACACGTGGATGTGACCCCTGGGGACATGGTTTAGTGGCAGACTTGGCAGTGGTAGTTTAGTGGTTGGACCTGATCCCAAGGATCTTTTTCAACCTAAATAATTCTATTATTTAATTATTCTTTTAAAAATCTTCCTTATATTTTCCTCTGTTATGATACTTCCATGGTGAAGAAGAGAGATTATGCTGTTCTCACTCCATGAGAACGGTGCCACTCACACTGGCCAGCAGAGTCTCATTGCTGCCACTGCTGCTCCTCAACCTGCCTGTATTCATATTTCTTCTTTTCTCTAATAAACTAAGAGTTCCTAGGCACAGAAGTTTTTTTGTACTGGTGATTAGTGATGTCAAAACCAAATAATGATGAGATACCACTACACAGTAGAAGATACAAGGCCCAAGGAGCAGCTATTCTGAGCTAGTATGTTAAATACATATGGCACAAGAACCATGCCTGATTTCACTGAAGATAGAAAGGGAAATTGCTGATACCAATATTGCAAGATGGCATCCTTGAGCACTCGAAAGCAGTAACAACATCCAGATGAGCAAGCCTCTTTGTGATTCATTCCCACCTGCTTGTTGATAAAGAATATTACAGGCCACTATTGTGATTATCACCTTCTCTGCCACACAGCAGTAAGAATTCCATCCTCACTACGGCTTGACAGAGTGAAGGACAATCAGAGAAAACGTGAATGTGAGAAGTTCTTGCATTGCTACAATGGATCTCCAAAAGACTCCTGACTTTCTGTGCTCTTTCTCTTCCTCTCTGGTTTGCTAAATACTTTATTCTTTCATATATTGTGCTTCTACGGTTTTCCATATGTGTGTACTTGGGATGTCATAATATCCTTGTCCTACAATGCACTATTTTCTCAGAAATTTCCTACACTTTCTGTCTACTCAAGACAAAGCTTGTTTAATACATGATCTTATTATAATGAGCTTCATGTTTGCATTCCTTTCATTTCTTGTTTTTCTAACTCATTTGAGAACATGCCTAAAATTAGGTTACAAATTTGCTGGGTTGGACATTTTACACCTCATTTGACAAGTGCTTTGTGCAAATTCTAGGCAAATGATAAGCAGCAATTACCAATATAATACTAATAAATGCAAATTAAATGGTGCTTCAGGAGGTCTTCCCTCAGAATAGTAACAGTTAAAATTTATGCACTACTTTCCCCCCCACCCCTAGACTAAAAATACATTTGTTAATTACTTGAGGCTGAGTGACAATGCCCTAATTAGCCAAGCCCAGGCTGCTCTTAATGGTGATGGGGCTACCAGGAAAATAAAGGCATTTATTATTCCAAAAAAGCACCCGCTTCTGGTTTCACTGGACGGAAAGAAAATGTTGTTTATGCACAAAATGATTGGTCTTATGACAGCACTAAATTCATCCAGAATTGAAAGGAACAGAGGAAATGACCATAAAGATCTTGCATCTTCACTCAGTGGCTGGCAACCACTGCATGTGAGGTATAGATACTGTGTCTGACCAACAGGACAAGGTTCAGTTCTTTTAGTCTTTCATAAACAGAGGGACAACACACAGGGGTCTGTAGACTGACCATTGTGTGCTATACACATTGTATAGAAACTGAGTTACAGTTGTTACGGTACCATACATCATTCAGGATACACACTAATCCTACAATGTGCTTGGAAAGGTGCAGAGAACAGATTCACCATTCCTGTTTTGTTAACCACAACCTACCATTGCCCATCTATGCCAAGGCAGTCCTTTATTGTTCATGTACTTTTTCTCTTAGGCAGTTAAGGAACCAAACAACCAACAAGCTAATGAGTCTTATCACTTTTAAGAAACCAGGCTCTTTACTTATGAAGCTGATTGCATCAAATCAGCTATATATAGCTAATTGCTCTATAGCAAATTCAAATCAAATTAATCATCTACTTGGAGCATCACTCTGCTCTGTAAGCACTGTACTCCACAGCACTGTTGTATTGCCACTGTGCTGCCTCCTGAAGGGGGTCTATGCCAATCTTATGTGGGATGTACCAACTACAAATAAGAAATACTGCAAAAGTTTAGAGAGAACAGGAGTGATTCACTTCTGAATTTCTCACCAATGCAAATTATATGGTTCTGCATAAGGGAATAATACTGCCAGTTGTGCTGTCATCACTTCATTCACACCATCCTCGTGTTTGGTGTATGTATGATTACACAGGTGACAAGGAAGGTCACACTACTACACTATTGACAAAAAAAAGTTCCCTCTGAGCTTTTCTCAGTGTGACAAACAAACTAACTTGGGACTGTTAGCTATGTGCAAGCCTCCCATTTTGAATGACTTCACTAAAAATCTTTGATGTGGCACACATAGGAGCTTGTTGAAGTTTAAGGAAAAAAATACCTAAAGCCATTAAAGAGACTTCTGATTATCTCTTGCAGCCAGAGTGATCCTGCACGATGATTAGGAGGGTTTTCTCATCTGCCACAACCTCAGAAAAGCTGTCAACCAGATGTCTCACCTGCCTCTGCCCTACCAGAAAACAACAAACTGGAAGCTGTGAGAAAGCAATGTGTGCCTTGTCCAGACTGCTCCTAATAATAAGAATTATCCCCAGGGGTGCCATTTTTCATGATCTGTACATATTACCTGTAGATCTTTCTGTAATTGGATCTTTCTTTCTGGTTTTTCAAATAACGAAAGCATTCAGAGATTTAAGAAAAAAACAAAGTCTTGCTGTCACTAGCTTCCAAAATTTAACCTTTTCTGCTTAGTGCTGCAACAATTGACTGCAGAACATGTCATGATATGGGGTAAAAAAAACCAATAAATGTTGTTAAAGAGTCTTATTTTAACATAGGTTGAAATCTTGTATGAAATGCATCCAGCAGCACCTCTTGAAAAGCTTTCAGTTCTCAGCATCTCCATTGCTGATGCTATCAACAAAAGCCATGAAACAAATCAAGTGTGGTGATACCTGTGACTAGTGAAGCACCATGCAGTTATCAAAGCACCAAATCACTGTCATCATCAACATATTTCTCTTGGACACATGAAAATTATTTAAGAAAACAGACCTGAGCTAACCACCATGCACAAAATTAAGCTATATATTTTGTGTGTACCTACTGAAAAATAAATAATCTACTGAATATCCCCTGTCTACCAAAGAAAATTAATTGACTGAATATAAACTCTATTCACCGGAGGTTCATCTTCGTATGAGAACAATTAAAACAATTAATCAATTTGCAGTTTATAAAGTATACTTTGTATGCTACTTTATCTTATTTATCATAATGTTTCACATCTTTTCTAGCTGTAAGGATAGCAGAAACTTATATTGCTGCCTGTGTGGAGAGCTTCACTGGGAAACAGCAGGAAAAAAGATGATCTGTAAGGCAATTTCAGTGGAAGCATTTCCCTTTTCCCTGTACTCAGTTCTTTCCTTCAGTAGGAGAAGTTATTTGGCCACCTTCCCAACATTTTAGCATTTCTGAAGGTCCATTTTCTTCCCAGAGGATAAAAGGAGATGCAACTACATTCTGCCACTATCAGGTGAATGGATAATACTTGGCTCTAGCACTGAGGTAACACAGTCTTCATTAATGAAAAAGAGATTTTCTATAAGCATTTGATGCAAGAACATGAAACTACAGGTGATAAAGAAGTACAGCAGTGGCTTAGTGAATGAGCTGGCCTGAACAAAGAGAAAATCAGCAAACATTCCCAGGAGAAAGCATGCTTTTAAAGATATGCTGGAGGATAAGAAATTCACTTGTCTCTCACCACTCATTCTATGTGTGATGCAGAGCCTTTTGTGAAACCAGGATCTGATCTGGCAAGACAGATTAGACCACAATGCAAACACAGAGACAATAGTGAAGATGCTGATCACACAGTGTGTTTTGGCTGCTGTTTGGACAACCACAGTATGAATGAACTAATAGGAGCTGGGCTGTACATGAGAAATCCTATTGTCACCAAGACATCCCTCAGTTTGCCCCTAATAACCTACTGGTAATTAGTAATATGTGGTACCATTGTCAGATTGCTGCACTTCTACTGTTTTTGAAGTCCAGGAGAGAGGGTATATACACAGAACATCTTACCAATGCAATATCTTGCCATATGGTGCTCACAGTTAAAATTATGTTTTGGATACTCTGTTTTCCTGCATCTTGCAAATGCTTACACACAGGCACACCCATATTGCCCACTGTTGCTCAGTTTTGCTTAAGATCTCTTGGAATTTGCTGGGCAGGATGCAGGTATGTGTGCATACCTGTATACACACACACATGTATATACTTCCTACTGCACTTCCTATGAGTTCTTCTGAGAATTTTTGTGTCATTCCCCTTCTTTCTCCCTTTTCAAGCTCTTTGGTGGCATGCAGCACAGATGGCACTTGGGGATTTCCTGTTCAGCAGGAACCTTTGGGTGGAGCACCACTGTCACCAGCAGTACGTCCTGTTTTCTCTGCTCCTGTAGGCGTAGTCCCATCTCTGATTATCTACTAGACTTTATCACTGTGATTCCTAAACTCTGGCATTGCTCATCTGCAGGTGACTTACATACCTGCAACTGCTGGCTCCTTGGTGTCCCACTGCACACCCTTCTAACCTGAAAGTCAAGCCCTGTGTGACCTTACTTCACCGCTCTGGGAGCACTGGAACCAGCGCATTGCTGCCTGAATGGGAGCACTGGGACCAGTGCATTGCTGCCTGGATGGGAGCACTGGGACCAGTGCATTGCTGCCTGGGTGTATTCACTGTGGAAAGGATGTTACTGGGGAGGGGCCAGGTCCTGAGATAGAGGAACTGTCCACTGATAGGCACCACCACAGGCATGGAGGCTGGTGGTACTGAGGGGCTAAAAAAATCTCATGACAACTTTCTGCACTTCCAACTTGGCATATTCTTCCCCTCCAGGGCTGCCTGTTAGCCTGCTCCATGTATAATGTTCTCTATGTCTCAGACTTGTTCAACAAGCCCCTCTTCCACCCTCATGCACTTTTTCTCTACTCTGAATCATAATGGTTGAGGTGGGAAAGGACCATTGGAAGTCACCATCCCCAACCTCCTGCTCAAATAGGGTTACCTAGAGAAGCTTGACTGGGACTGTGTACAAAAGTACACATTTGTACAAATTATCTCCAGTATCTTCCTTACAAGTACCATTCAGATATTTATACACTTAATGAGATCCCTCTCTGAGCCATTTCTTCTGCAGGCTGAGCAATCCCATCCCCTTAGTTTTTCCTTACAGGAGAGATGGTCTGCTCCCACACTCATCTTCCTGGCCCTGTTCAGGACACTGTTCAATGCTCTGGGTCTCCCACATACAGGGAACCCAGCTGTTCTCAGGTGTGACCTCACCAGTGATGAGTAGAAAGGAAGAGTAACCTCCCTTGACCTGCTCCTTCTTTCTCTCTGTCTGTCCTTGCTCCCTCTTACATGATCCATCTTTCTCTCATTATCTTTGTATGTATCTAAATCCTTCTTAAAGGAATTTGTAGAAGTAGTAGGCTGTCGAATTATCACCTTGCTTTTTTGAAGTCCCATGGATTCTTCACAAACCATGAGAATTCCATATGCAAATAATGATCTGATCTCAAATAACCAACTTTTCTTGATGCTAGGCAGTAAAAAGGTAACAAAATGTTTACTATGAACCTCCATCACAACCTTTAATAAAACTAACCAGAAAAAAAATCATACTGCCTATAGACTTTTTTCTCATTAACAACTTTCCCCCCTTTTCTATGTTAGAAATTGTTCATTGGCTTTACCAATAAAAATATAGGTAACAATAATGGGGCAATCTACCCTCTTAACAAACACAACCAAATTTTTTTCTCAAAGATACAGAGTTCAGCTTGAGAACAGGTATTCTTTACTAATGCTCTGCAGAGCATTAACTTACATAGATATATTACAGGCATCTACTTTCACAAAAGATAACTGGAATTAATAGCACCTGTCTGATTTCTAATCAGTGTTGGGAGGTAATATAGGTATTAACTCCAAATAATTATACAATCCAATTATTACAGTACTAGCACTGCAAGAGCACCCAGGAGGGTCCTTGTGCCAAATACAGGCAATGGAAAAGCAGTCACCTGTGCCAAAGATTGATATGGGGGTACCTTGGCCTGGGTGTTGGACTAGGGGATCTCCAGAGGTCCTTTCCAGTCCTAACTACTCTGTGATGATGTGAAAAAGCTTAGAAACATGACTGTGAGAGGTAAGAGGGCAGGAGGTTAAATAAGCAAGCAGTAAGACAACATGTCAGCAGTGCAGCTGTCAGTGCCAGGCAGAGTACATCAATTAGTCTCAGCACATATTTCTGGAGTAGCAGACTACCTTAAAAATCATCATGCATTACTTATTTCTTTTCTGTGTAAAATATCAGTATTAATGTTTAAGTACTAATTAAATTACTAATTAATTAGCACTAATTAAAATGTATTGAACATTGAAGGAGTTATATTATTCATCTCAGTTGGTTAAGTATAGTGACATTTAAGCATAAGCAAATAGTATTTATTGCCACAATCACTACAACATTAAAGGAGTTTTCTACCCTAATTAGTCCACAAGAAAGACTGTGATATGAGAAACAGAGCTTTAAAATAATATACAGAAAAAAGGGTTTGAAGGAAATCACCTACAATTTAATATTAGATAGGTTTAGATTAGATTCCAATTAGATGAAATTGTTTATGGAGATTAGTTAGACACCAATAACAGACCAGGTGTGTACCTAAGAGCTAAGCTATGCAGAAGTATTTTGTGTGCTCACACCATGGGAACATTCAGAGCATGTCTAACACAAGATTTGTTTCACAACATAAACTTATGTAGTTTTAAACATACCAGTAGAGCCTTAGATCAGGCACAGTTGTGTAAGAGGCTGTCTGTTGAAGTACTTTTTTGTGCTGCTGTAAGCAACTTCTGACTTGGAAACTACTATCACTAATTTTAACATTTCATATTAATTTTAAATTCTACCTGTGACTAGCATAGCCAAAAAAATACTTTATATAGATTTAATCTTAGGGCAATAGAGATATAAATAAAAAAACCACAAATGTTTGAAACACAAAATTCAAGAAAATGCTTCATACATTAAACTATCTCACTTTCACCAAAGTCATCAAATTTCTTTCAGAAAGGCTGTTGACTTTTAATTTTTTCTCTGTCCCTCTTACTTCTTTTTGCTAACTAAATACAAAAAAATAATTTTGGGGATTCATCCTTCCTTTTTCTTTTTAGGCCAATTAAATATTTTGAATATTTTCTCAGTTTGGAAGCATTAAAATACCCACCAAATATAAGATAATAGGGAAAATAAAGAAAATCAAAACTAATTTTAAAAAATATAAGCACTGAGTGTTATAAAATTATACTCTCCCTCACTACCCTACATCTTTTCCCAAAAGAGAAAAGCTATAAAATAATTCTTAAATATTTTAGAAACTTGCAAGTAAGTTCCAGAAGAAGAAAACAAAAAAAAAGAGAGAGAAACAAAACAAAAAAAAGAAAATAAAAAGAAAAAAGGAAAATAAGCTGACGTATTTTGACAATACTTGCCCTATTATACTAATAATAGGAGAATAATATATATAATATATAATAATATAAATATATATAATATAGATGTGTATATACACATATGTATATATATATGATATATGATATATATGATATATATCATAATAAAGGAGAATATGAAGGAGACAAGATACCAAAATGCAGAAAATTCAAAATATTTGGAAATATATTTTGTGAAACAAGCTTGAAATCTCTCTATTATCTACCATTTTAAATGAGAATCATCTTCCAAATGTATATATTCTTTTCCCCTTCAGAAATTTGATCACATGTATAAAAAAACTCCTGCCAGCACCTCAAAACTTTGTTTCTGTTGTTCCCTCTCTCTCCTTAGCAGGTAAATGAAATGACATTTTGCTAACTGCCAGCTCCATAGAAACCTCCAATTTTATTGGCAGATGGAGAGAAAACTTTGAAAACAGGACTTGCATTTAACAGGGCTTGGTAGAGCTTGAATTTGAAACAAGTCACAGAATCATCAGGGTTGGAAGAAGCCCTCGAGGTCACCCAGTCCAAGTGCCAGCCCAGCACCACCATGACCCCAAAACCATATCCCACATCCAGACCCCCTGAGCACTTCCAGACAGTGACTCCACCACCCCCTTGTGTAACTTATCCCAGTGCCTAACCACTCTTTCAGGGGAATATATTTCACTAATATCTAGCCTGAATCTCCATTGGTGCACCCAAGGCTATTGCCTCTTGTGCTTTCACTTGAGACACGATGCTCATGAGCACACAGGTGTAGACTGACTGCTGCCAGGAGGCTCTGGAGAGTCTTTCAGCAGGCTTCATCCCTCTGTACCTGGGAAGAGAGTTTGGCTGGTATTAGCTGGCTGGCTACACAGATATGGAGAATTTCTGGCCTGATATTTCATCTTGGATATTTACTCTTCAATGTATATTCAGACAATAGCAGCAACAATGTAGTTCCACTGAAAAATCCCAGACCTGTTCTTTGTTAAAAGCACCCAGAAATCCAGCACAGACATCCACTCTATCACAATCAGATAACTGGCACCTTGTGCCTAAAGTGTCTTTACTAAGGTTGTCATTTACAACTACCATAAACCTGACCCAAAACCATGCAGACAGCCTCAAGCTACACATCTAGCAGTGCTGTAAGATATCCTGTTTCCTCAGATTTGCCCTGTGGCAGAAGCCTGGACAGCAACTGCACAGAGGCATTAAAGAACAGCTGAGACATCATTACCTGAAGAGGCAACGTCCTTGGTTACTCCTAAGAGTTTTCTGAATGGAGTTTGGACTCTGATGAGGTTCCTTTTTTAATCCTCTCTTTTGAGTGAAGTGTCAAAGGTGAAACCTTCCCAAAGGATATCTTTGTATCAATCTCGCACCCTCCGAAACTTGTTACCTATCAGTTTCTGGGAAAGACCTGAGCTCAGTCCATGTTGGCTGTAACTCCATACACTCCCTTAAATATATATACCCTAATAACAATTCGGCTGCCTGTGTCTGGATAAACCCCATGAATATATTGCCCAAATGGTGCTGTGGGCATCCCAAGAGTTCTGCTTTCATGTGTAAGGTGTACATATGACCTGACAAGCATATAAAAACAATACAAGAACTCTGCAGCAGATTAAAATGAAGCTAGTGTCTAGTCTGGATAGCCCAATTTGCTTTTTTGGCCATGTGGAAAAGGAAGGAAGGTGATACTTTCAGATATAGTCATACATTTTAAGAGCAATATTCACACCCCTTAGCAAAGATTGAATGAGTGTGCCTTTGCCTGAAAATCAGAAGAAGCAAGGGGGAATCTTCCAGACCCTGCACAAATCCATCCCTGCCCTGCACCCCCATTCTTAATTACTCCTACTCTTCATTTCCATTGTAATGCCAGTGCCTCTGGCAGCACTGCTTCCTCGGGAACTCCCTCTGCCTCCACTTCCCTTCTACACCAAACTCCTTCCACCTCAAGGACAGGGAAAGGCAGACACCCTCTTTTTCATCTTAATCCCTCATAAAGCACACACTGCCTTTTACTGGGCTTGCCAATGCAATCAGAAATGGTGCTGCACAGCTAACAAAAATAATTATCAAGCTTTGATGATCATCCAGGATGGTTTTTATGTGTTTTCTCTCTCCATTTGCACAGTGAGTCCCATGAGACTGAATTTAATTTTCTCTGCTTGCTGCGAACATTTAAAAAATAGTCCTGTCTATGAAAATGTCCAAAGCCTTGCACTGAAATGCTGCTCTCATGTGTAAGCCCAGTTTCACCCATGCAGTATTTTGTGCTGTGCAGACTCTCTCCAGTGTCAAAATAGTAATTAAGTTTGCACAAAATCCTTCATCCTCCAAGAATCACAAAACACCTTTAGACTTTAAAATCACTGAAATATACCTTTTATTTACAGCAATGGAAAGTTGTTTTTTCATCCTTAAAACCCCATCACAATAGGAGGGATGAGGTCAGAGGTCAGTCTCAGGAGATGTGCAGACACTGTGCATCAGTTGTGCTGTCAGAACTCTGGCAGGAATCCCAGGGGAAACCTGCCTGCCCGGACACACACCACCTCTGCCCCATAAATGTGTGCTACTGCCACCTACCAGCGACCCAAGACACTCACATCACCAAAGAGGGGTCACTTCTCTGCCTTCTTGCTTTTGCAGCTCCTAAAACAGACCTATTTTTTTAATTCAAGTTCTGATCTACCACACCTGAGCCAAGTCAGAGTCACCTTTCAGGAGCTGTGAAGCAACATAATTTGAAGGATGTTGACATTAGTAGCATACTCACCTCTGTGTTGTATTTTTGGGATTTTTGAGTTTCTCTGGAATGACCATCAATCCTGAGCACCTTCCCATTAACACCTAAGCTCCTCCAGGACAGTGGAGGACAGTGACACACACTGGCAGAGATCCCAACACAGCCCCCTCCAGTACTGGAGAATAAAAAAGCATTCAAGCTAGAACATGATTCAATCCCAATTTTCACATTCTGTTGGTTAAATCCTGCTTTCTCCACTGACTTCCTTGGCCAAAGTGTAATGTATTCATTGCACACAAAGAAATTAAATTATTTGAAGAAAGGTCATTATTTTGCCTTTTTTATTATATGACATGATGTGCTGTTTTCCCTGGTAAAAAAAGTCCACATTTAGCAGCTCATAACTGGATAAATGTCTGTCCAAGTAATGTTTACTCAGTACAATTTGAAGGAGACTTTAACAAATTTTGCTCAGGAGAGAAGAAATTGGCTGTGAGGGATTTTTTTTTATCCCCAAACCAATCAGCTATTGATCAACTCTTCGATGAATAAAATATAAAATTGTTTCATGATCTTGTGTTGGTGTTCCAAACTCTTTTACTGAAACAATTTGTTTCATCCAATTACTGATTACCTTTTACAGAACAACTAGGTTGAGCTATAATTCCCTTGTGTTGAACAACAGCATCAAATTCATCTTGTCACAATGAAAAAACCAAATATCAAACAAGGCTAATTATCATATCCAATTTTTATCTTCTTAGAATCTGCTCCTCTTTCGGGGCATATCTTCAATTAGGTCATATGAAGGCTTTGGTCTTGTATTCTACAGCAAGTGTGCTGTGATGTTGTCTGGAAGAAATCTACAATGACAAGAGCTGGAAGGAGGAAAGAGAGGGACAAAGGCAGAAGGTGGGCCATGGTGGGTTGTCAGCAGGGTGGAAGCAGCACCTGGGAGGACAGGGAGGTAGCTGGCTGACCTGGGACTGTCCCCTTGCTCTGTAATATGGCCCTGTTTTGCAAAGTAAGGAGCCAATCTGTCCAGTCACCAGGGCTGGGATTCCCCATGAAAAACTTGGCCACATGGTTGGCAAGGGAGGGGTGGAGGATGAGGCAAGAGTTCTGTCAGAATCACTCCTCCACATCTCAGTGTGGGATGAGGCTTCCCAGATACAGAGCTGTTCTCTAAAGGACCAAATGCCCTGAGCTAAAACCAGCCCAATTAAAAGGAGCTGGCAATTTAATGGATGAAACTCTTCACCAACTGGTATTTAGACAGCTGAAATGAAAGATTTAGTGTGAGAGTGTGTTCTCTCTCACAAGACAAAACAAACCACCCTACCAACGAAATAAACAAACACAAATCTCTCTGTGCAAGGCAAAGTATCTAGAGACAACAAGAAGATTTGCACTCATGAAACCAGGACCAGATCCAAACCCACTGATTGCCTTGGCATTTCTGCTTAGATCTCAGAAGGCCAAAATCCGGTCAAGATCCCTTAAGACACATTGGCAGATAAATTATTTCAACTGAAAATCCCACCAGCAAAATATAACAGAATATTTAAATGCTACTCTCTGTTTGTAATTTTTATACTCCTCTAGACACATAAATAGAAGAATTTTATTATTCTTTTAATTCATCATTTATTCAATGTACTCTTTATATGTGTTCTGAAACCAAACCAAGCAGATTTGTGCCATCTACTGGTAAAGCAAGGATTTCCAACTCCTAAGTACTTAAAATTCACTACCAAACTTATTTAAACTCTTTTCCAGTAGTTGTTAACTATATACAAATGTGTTGATTCTTTGCAAATAATCTCATGTGCCCTGATAAAGAGGACTGCTCACATTATGTGAAGGTGATTGATAAAACCATGTTGGACAAATTAATTCGTGGGCAGCTTTAATTAGAGTGACATGATTATGATCCTGTTGAAAACTAGAATTTTCTCCCAGTAAGCCTGGATACTGGGTAAGACCTATTTTTTAGCATGACCTATCTTTCTGCTGATGAATTGCAACATTCATCTTCTGATTCCTAGTCAAAAATCTGAACTCCACCTGTGATCAGCTTCCTCAGGGAAGTGCATCCCTGGAAAATGAAGATCCCCTTATAGAAGAAAAATAAAAATGACCTAACTTGAATAGTGCAGCAGAATGAGTAAATGAGACATGCTATCTTTGCATCAGGGGATGGAAGTGGAGGAGAGAGGAGAGGTTTTTTCAGTTTCAGGACAGTGTTGGCGAAAGGAGAAATGGGCGTCAGCTGGCCATGAATATATTTAGGTTGGAAATTAGAAGGCTCCTAACCATCGGAAGAAAGAGGTTCTGTGACAGCCAGCCAAGGGGAGAGGTGGGGGCACACAGTCTCACTAGTTTTAAGATAGATCTTGGTAACTTAATGAAAGGGATTATGAAACATGGATGTCTACAACAGTAGAAAACCGGACTTGATGACCTGGACAAACCCTGCTAGCCCTCTGTTCCCACATTTCCCAGAATGTTCTCTGCTTTGACTTCAACATGGTGTCCAGCTTGTGACAGAAGTAGATTTAGTTGCCTGTCAGAAGACTCCAAATTATGGAATAGTTCTGTTGATCCCAAACCCTCTCATTAGTTGGGATATGATTTGGTAGGAGTGGCCAATTGCCTTTTGTCTCTAAATCTTATGGTGCATTTGTCAGATCTGCCTTCTAAAGCTTATAAACATAGTTTGTATTCATTTTTATAGTAGGCTGCAGGCAACTGGTGAATCAAAAGTGAATTAAGCAAAACCAACCATTTTAAAAGTACAATAGCTAAGGGATCAACTAAGGTGTAATTATCTGTCGTGTTTAGCAGAAATCACCGTGACAGAAAAAGAGAAGGTGGGAAAGTCACTGTAAGTATGATTTGCAATGTAAGTAACTTGGTAAAAGATGATTATTTATTTCTAAGTGCCTCATGTTCCTTTTGATTATGCTTCCATATAAATGAGACACTAAAGACTTTAATGGGTTAGAGACATTGCCCAGTATCTGCACTCATTGGATGCTTTAAACATAAATGATGTTCTGTTTGAAAAGGAGGGGAATTGGCTGAGCCCCCATACTTCCACTTGTAATGCGCAGAAACAACCAACACTGGTTGACCTCAGAATAAAAGAAAAATATCTGAAATGTCTCAAACCAAACTCTCAAAATTATATGTCCCTTTTGAAAACTCAGTTCCAAAATAAACATATAATTAAATCTATCAGCTGATACCGTTAAGAGCAGCACTCTGCCTTTATATCTGGGTTTCCATTTCACCCTCCCCAGCTGCTGCAGAGACAATTTGAGTATAACAAAGTCCAGTTCTGTGCTCAGGAAGCGATGTGGAAGTGTGAGTGCCTGTGAGCCCAGGCACAAAAAGCAGAGGAAACACAACATGTGCAGCTCCCCTGGTACTTGATGGAATTCTGCACCTCCTGCTGTCTCTGACTAAGCACACAGCAAAAAGTTTTTATGAGGATCCTCTGAGAATCGTTTCATTTTCATTTCCTGAAGTAGGAAAGTGTCAGCATACTTGAACTACTTCGTTCAGGTGTCCAAGTGAATCATATTGAAATCAAAAAAAGTGGAAATACAAGAAAGCCTTTATATGCTTTCAAATTATATTTAGCTAATCTTTCCCTTTTTGGAAGGATTTGCTGTTTGGAAACACTTA
Source organism: Erithacus rubecula (assembly GCF_903797595.1). Lineage (NCBI taxonomy): Eukaryota > Metazoa > Chordata > Aves > Passeriformes > Muscicapidae > Erithacus > Erithacus rubecula. The sequence goes on from NC_136688.1 coordinate 46,278,336, forward strand.
TCCAGGCTGGACTCTGTTCTACAGCCAGAACATACAGAAAGAAAAATCTATCAGGCATTTCAAGAAAACATTCCTCTGATGTGTCCAGCTGCACTTTCCAGGCAGAGTGGAATAATTTGGAATATAAGAAAACTGGCTCTAGATGAGGTCCTCTGGCACTGTCTCTATCACATGGGTGTGTAAACTGAGTCAAGTGAGTGGCATCAAGAAAGTCCCGTTGAGCTTAGTGGGAAAATTACTACAAGCAGGACATGAGTTTGTAGCAGTATCTTTTTGCCCAAAGGTCAATACCCTCACCACACCTGCCCCAGGGCAATAAAAGGAATAAAGACATTAATGCCAGCCTGGTCTTAACCTCTGGGGAACAGTGTGCAGATGTCTTTCTTTATAAAATCTTGAAACTTGCAGCATTTCTTCCTGCTTTGTTTCTACTTCCACCCCTTCAGACTCAACAAAAGAAGAGCTGCTGGGGAATATAATGCAGGCAGCAAGCAGGCCATAGGAATGCTCCCAAGTGGGTTTCAAAATGGTTCTGTAACTGTTTTCCTCCATCAGTGAAGATGTACAGTTTGCTATTGCCATATAGCCATCAATTATATACAGTATGTCTTGAAGCAAATTCTAAACTTTTTAAATTGGGCTTTTCATTTTCTAAATGACAGGTAAACATTTTGACTAGTGTTCTGTTTCTTCAGATGTCCTATTCAGAAAAATCTGAGTGTATTACTGTTGGTTTGGATTGCACACAGATATTTTAGATTGCATGAATCTAAACTGCTGCTTGGCTGGTGATTACACAACATCATAGATCAGATTCTGCAATGGGCCAGTAGAATCATAAAAAAACCCTAAACATCTTTATGTAGGAATTAATAAAATGTTCACTATACCCCTATTTCTCATCCTTAAAAAATAAACAAAAAACACCTCAGTGGGGAAATGAGACCACTCTGCAACATGTTCAAATATAAATGTGAACATATATTAAACTGTTTCATTACTGAGACTAGTAAGCCACATCATTCTTGTCTTTCTGATGGCAGGAGGAGTTACATAATTTCCTTTATTTTAAGCATAAGATTTCATCATTTCAAGCACAAGGTGTCTGATTCCCATCAGTGCACCCAGAAACTTTATTCACTTGAATGATCTCTTATTCTCCTCTTTTTTCTTTTTTAGGAACTGTTTATTTCTCTACTAAACATTCATGTGGCATGATTAATTGAAAATACCTTTAGCAATACAATTCTGGAAAATATTATTTCCATGTAATTGTACTTTTCATATTGGATTTTGTGACATTAGCACCCAGAAACATGAGGTCATTCTCAGCTTCATTTGATGTTTCCTCCACAGCTTAGATGTTGTGATACTGTGGTTTCTTGGTCTTTAGTACAACAGTAATATAGAGGACTGCTCATGCCACTTACAAAATGGGTTGTGCCAAAAATGCTTGTATGTGTGCAGATCTTATGATCTGAAAAAATCAATAAAAGAAGCTTGCAACTGTGATTGCCCAATATTTTGAATGCAATCATTAAGACAAGGTAATTGCTACTTAATACAGATTTAAACCATTAGTTTCACTCCCATGATATGACCACAAAACCAGTAGCTTCCCACTTTATAGTTTGCTTGCTTTTTTACTTCTGTGCAATTGCAAAAACTGGCAAATATGTGAGGGTTTTCTGTTTCTTTATTGGTTCTGAAGGAAACTCAAGATTTGCATTTTACAGATACTTTTCTGAGGTGTCAAAAGTTAACTTTGAATTTCTTTATTCCACTACTAAATTAAGTTTTACTGCTAATTCAATAATGTTTCTTTTAACTTCAGATGTTAAGACCCCGTAATCTTGGAGTGCAGGGAAAAGATCAAAAGCAGTTGGATTTTCCCAGCTGAACAATTTACTCACTGCCTTACATGATCTTTTGCTTCTAACCCTTTGCCTGTGAGGGTGAAGAAGATAGCTTAAATCTCATCAACAGCAAATCTGGATGCTTGCTTTTGCAGCTCTATATCTTAAAACAGAAACAGATTCTGGCAAAACACACAATGAAAAGGTAGACTACAAAGAGAATGCTGCAATGACAAAAACAGGTGAAACTCTTAAGGAGCATAACACAGTGGATATGCCAAGAGAGAGCACTCACTTCTTTCCAGGAGACACAAAGTTCCCAATGCAAAGGAATCACCCTTCCATGTGATATTCTGCCTCTTTGCCATCATAGTTTTTGAGTGCATTAACAGTCTTGTTTCAGAAAAAAAACCCTCACATTTTGATGTTGCAGCTCTGAGCACAATGTAGATGCTAATGTACATACAAACATTCTGAAATACTCACTGCATAATGTCAGTACTCCTGATGGGGCCAGGGTGTTTTGGAGATAGCTCCATGGGTAAGTCTCTCTTCTAGCACTTACCTAATTTAGAACCCATCAGAACATTTCTGCATGCAGAGAGGAAAAACACTCTAAATAATAGCTCCACAGATACCCCTTAAAAATTTCCTTGAACATATTCCATCTAGCAGGGACTGTCTGTACTTTGAACCATATGAAGCAGCTGGTTTATGTCTACGTGAAGCAACAGAAATGTGAGTGAGTGCAGTCAATGAATTCCTGTCAGTGAGAGGTCTGCTTGATGGCACCTTGTCTTGCTTTAATATGGACATGAAAGTTAATGAAATTCATTAGCCTTACATGTTCTCAACCCATGATTTAAGCCATGGACAGAAAGCCAAGCTGGAGTGTGAGGGTGTGATGCTGCTACTCACCACACAGAGTGGTAGAGCTTGACAAAGCAAAAACACAGCTTCCAGATCTGAGTTTACTCCAAAAACTTTCATTGGATTGAATGGGCCTACTGAAAAGCTGAGTCAAAACTTCCAGATCAGGCTCCAGATAATTAATTTCCAGTAATTTGGCTTGGCAGGCACAGCTGGTTTCCAGCCAAGTACATGAATAGCAGCAATTCGTTGGCATTGGGGACAGAGAGGGGGAGTGTGTTAGGATTCCTAATTATCTGGGGAAAGCTCTTTTATGCTGTGATTGCAGATTTATATGATGTTCAGCCAGCACCAAAGCAGAAAGCTCTGGTACTGTGGTGCACTATTTAGAGGCGTGTGCTGAGCTGCAGCCACCTCCCCTGCAGCCACTGGAACCACAGAGTTTACAGCACCAGTTCACAGCACTCCCATCTAGACAGGCTGCAAAAACACATGCAGAGGGGAGCTTCATGGCTGGGTTCTCTTCAGTGTGTTTTGCCACAGGAGAAAACACTTCTGTTGCATTTTAAGGAATGAAAATTCTCACCTCACAAAAGCATTCTCAGTTTGAGCCAGAATACTTCAGTGATAAGATTGGTACGTTCACTTGGGACAATGATGAGGAGGAGAATTCAGCTAATGAGAATTCAAAACTTACCATGGAGGCTAACTGCTTCAAACAGAGAAATTTTATTGACAGCATCACTTTAAACAACATCACATTACACAATTACTTTTTTGAACTTATACACTGATGAATAGAAAATATGACAGATCTGCTTCCTGCCTGCAACACATCTAAAGCTCATGAAAAGTCAATAGAGAACTGTCTTTGTTTCTTCATGAGAAAAGTCAACAGCAGGAATATATTAACTGTAAAAATGCTGGCATGGCATTATTTGACTTCACTCACCTTGAAATGCATGTTTGAAAAATGCAGTATTTTCCATCCAAACCCCTGATTATAAAGAAAGCTGAGGTTTTTCTCCATTTATTTCTCATTTTTATCCATATGTACATGCATTTTGAGACCAGGCATAGTACCTTCTTCCAGCACATGAAAAAAATAAAAAGAAGATAGAAAGGCTTGCACCTATTGTTATTTATATGATAAACAGACAATAACCTGATAGGAGTTTAGGGCAGAATTCCACTCACATTTTAACCCAAGAAGTTATTTTTATCTTTGGAGAGGTTGTGGCAGTGTAACTCAAGCTTTGGACACAAGTTAACTGTGACATTCCATTAAGAGGAATCCTTTTCTCAGCTTTCAAGGCCTCCTTATGGTTTCAGGAATAGCTTGTATGGTACAGTAGTTATACAAATGACACAGAAACTATATGCAATGGTGGGGGTTTTATGAGGGATTTTTTTCATTTTGCAAGATTTTTAAGTTATCATCCCCATTTTCTTCATTCTTAAAAATCCGGTGCCAGAAAACACAAGGAACTCTGCTCTGACCAGAGAGAAATTTATTCTGGAACTCCTGTCTAATACAGATTCTGTGCCTCCACAATATTTCCCCTTCCCTTATATATTTTATACATTAAGTCACATGTTTTGAGGTCTAATTCACATGTGTTTCTAAGGAGCAGACAGCCATGGAGTGACTGTTTTGTGTAATGAGAAGTAACAGCCCAGAGCAGAGCAGTGGTTGCCAGCAGGAAATGCAAGTTGACAGGCTCGTACAAATGGCAACACTTAAAAGAGATGGGCAGTTAGCTTTGCATTTGCATTCCCTGTGCCAAGAAGGGGGAAGCAAAGTGTTTCCTGAGAAAGGGTATGGAATGCAACTTCTTTCCTCTTGCTAGACAGGTGTAGTGCCATCAGGCTCAATCCTGTCAGCACTTGCCATACAGAGAGAATCTCTCTTGGCACCTCCTGCAGTCATGGTTAGCTGTGCTAATAGTCATGGGAAATATCTGACTTGCCACTGCAGAAGTGCTAGAAAAGTTGAACGACCGTATTGAGGTCTCAAGCTGGTACTCAAAGGCAGCCAGCATCTATCCCATCGATTTCACATATCCTAACCAAGCAAATAAGGAGCAAGGACATGGGTTCTGGAGAACACAGAGCTTTTACAGACACACAATGGAAATGCAGTGTACAAGTGAAAAATTGAAGGGCAAAGGACAGCATGGATTTCTGGAATGTAAATTTTTTCTTTCAAGTGTAAGTGGATCTATATGCTTTGAGAGGCTTATGTGGGGTTTGGAACCAAATTTATAAATATAAAGCAAGTGAGCATTTGCAGAACTGAAAGCAGCAGCCTCCCTGTGTTAGAGATCCAGAGGCCATTTAGCAGCTGCCAACAAAATGATTCGTGGTTGCCAAAGAGAGCCACATGCTGCTGCTGGGAAAAATCTTTCACAAGTGAGCTTGGCATATATGCCTGGGACTGCCAGGGACAGGAGAGACCAGCTAAATTGCACACTTTCCCTTGACCACAATTAGAATGAATGCACTTAAAATCAGGAATGTAAGTGCAAGCTACCGGCAGTCCTGCACTTCATCTGTATGCACCTGTATCTGCAGTTTGAGTGCTGTCCAGGTAACCCCCAAGGAAATTCACTGATAGATGGGCAGCAAAAGAGAACTCAGGCCAACAAGCTTGGTGACACAACAGTGCCAGATGCCTGTGTTTCCTCTTTTGAGAAATGAAAGGTCTGTGTTTCAGCTGGGAACTGGCACATAGCAATAAAAACATGCAATTTTGCTCTGTGTGAGTAGAACATCTTAGCTGCCAGTATCAAGAGAGGACACTGACTGATAACTCAGATCTTGGAGCCTTTGGTCATCATGGGTTTCAGAGAAAAGCATATGTCAGCCACCATCCAGCCTCATTCTTAAGGAAGGAGCAGCCAGGGTACAGATGTCAGCAGTTCCAGCTGTTACATGCATGAACTATACCATAGTTTGAAGTTACCCATTTTTAAATGTCTGAAATACCAAGAATGTTTTATATCCCTCAGATTTCTTCCTTTGGTCCTACATGAAAAAACTCTCTCCACAACTGACACAGGTGATATTTCTATAGCAGCTGCTGTATTCAAATTCCATAAGATTGGTGGTAATAAACATATCCAAAATACTTTTCAAATACACAACACAATAGCTGCAGTTACAATGAAGACTTGTAGCATATTTCCTGAATACACAGATTTATTGAGAATCACAATACAGATATTGCTCTAGACTTAAAATCTTTGAAACATGCATGGTGAATCATAGGTCATTTACACAGAACAGAAGATTGTAGATTAGATCATTAGGGGGGAAAAACAAAACAACATATATGAGGTGTATATGCAATATTTTCAAATGAACTTAATAGGAAAAATCTGTCTGTTGCACAAGCAAAGAAAATTGAAAATGTAACAGGATATTCCATTTCTTACACTTGTCATGATAATTTACACTCTGGCAGAGTAAAATATGCTAATTTCTCTGCAGACAGAACAACTTCCACTATTTCTAACAGGAAACAGCCATTTCAGGTTACCATCTCAAGAACATCAATCCCCAAAACCTTTCTCCAAAATAATTATTTATGCATGACATTCAATCATCAGTATCCATTTTTTCTTGCAAAATGTTCCAGACATGACTTTCAGGTCCCAGTTCTTCCTGTTTGAAAAAGCTGAAGTCTCTTTTACCTTTTGAAAAGAAATTGCTTCAGCATAGATTAGTAGGTTCTGGAAATCATCTCAAAAGAGTCTTGAATGTACTTTACTGGTTGCTTTGACTGTACTCACAAGGAGTGCCAAGTCCTCACCCAGAAATTGCTTAAGAATGCACTCAGAGAGGGCTGTAAGAAACCCTTCCAGGAATCATACAGATCCAAGTACATTATAATACTTCCAAATAACAGAATAATTGTCATTCAGCTTTACTCATTTCTCACTTAAAGACCAGCATAACAATCAAGATTCAGGGGGTTCCTGGCCTTAAGATTGGATGTCTTTAAAAACTGGCTTTGTTTCATCTGATTTCTATTACCAGTTATTTTAAATGATTACCATGAAATGAGGTGCCACATGGATACCAGAGGATCCTTTTAGTACAATTACATACCTAATAATCCACATGTTTTACTAAGCTTGCTCAAAGTTGGAAAGTAGATACGAAAATGAGCCCATATTTTTCCTTTCAAAGTTTCCAGGACCTTTCTTTCTGTGTGAGCAGATATTGCTACTAAAACACTTCTGCTGCAATATTTGACAAAAAAGGAGGACAGATATATGTTTAAAAAAAAGAATTTGGTTAAAACCACAAATGTTAAAGGGTAGTTACAGTTCAACAGGCAATGGCATTTGGCTATAAGCATGCTGAAGGGAATACTCACACTGATGGTCTTGCTCTGAATTAAAATAACCAGATCTGTGAAATGCAATTTGCATTCTGTTAAGCACACTGTTGTCTGGAGCTTTCTAGGCTGGCTTAATTGCCTGGCTGAGGAATTCAGTGTGAGGTTTCCCAGACCTTTGCTAAGGGACTTTCTACCCCATAAGCACTTCTATGGCTGAATTGCAAAAATTGAGCTGAGACCCCTCTAAGCCAAGCACTTACATACCTGCTCTGGTGTTACCAATACTAGTAGGACTTAACTTTTTGTTTATGTGGCACCTTTGGTCTAAGTTAAAAAATAAGATTTGTATGTAAGAACATACAGGGAAAAGAAAATCTTTATGTCAACGATTATGGATTTTTAAACCTTAAAAAGCAGAAAAAGAAGAGTGGCAATAACTGCATTTTTCATCTTTAAAGCATCTGAGAGTGTCAGCATTTTTAGCTGCAGAAAAAGCAGGTATAGCAGACAAATAAATAATATAATTGATGTTTATCACATAAAGAGGGAACTGAAATCTATTTCAGTCACTAGGTTACTTACATGCTACACCATGACCACAATTCAGAAATTTCCAAGACCTTACATAGCACTTGTTTAGTCTCCTCTGTTTTGGTTCTTGTCTGCAGCACAACTAATTAGAAGAGAAGGAAATCAGACATAAGCTGTGATACCTTTTCTTTCTAGACCAACCAATGAATCCTACTTGTCACCATCAAAAAGAGAAGAAACAATGGTGGATTAAGCACTAACTTACTAGGTGATTGTTAGGAGCAATTCCTTATACAACCTCCTAAATTTCATTGATACCTGAACAAGCAATATTAATCCAGACAATAAACTCTATTAAACAGAAGTAACAGGAATGAAAGGGAGGGAAGTGAGATTCAAAACAAGATAGACTTAAGTATGGTACGAGACGTACCTACCTGATGAAAACAAACCAGCAACATTATTTACAAATTGCAAGATTAATATTATAAAAGCATGTAAACCCTTCAGAGGAACTTGGCAATTAAATCACCCACATGCAAAGGAAATTCAAACAGAATTTTTGTCATTTACCAAGTGTATTACGCAAATTGCTGAGCACAACACAGGCATAATAAAATTACAACTCTTCAATTGATCTGCCTGCAGGCTACTGCAAATGGGTCACCTTCCTTTTCTTCTGCAGTCCTGGCCCATCCTTTGCCTCAGCCCTAGCAATTATTCGATTTCAGTGCACATCAGATCGTATCGCTAATCTAATTTAAACCACTTCTTAATTTTCAGTTAAATTTCATCTGGATGAGCTTTCAGATTTTCCCACGGCCTCCTGAGAGCTGGAATTTGTAAAAAGGAAGAGGCAGGAGCACACAAGGAGGGCAAAGCTGGGCATGGATGATGTTGGCAGCATGGCTTTGCATCAGCCCAAGCTCTTTATGAAACTCTCTGAGTGTGTGAAAGCAAAGTGGCAACCATAGAAGGCCAGACAGATGTGAAGTCAAGAAGATCAATTAAAATTCAGTTTTAATTGTTCTTAATTACTTCTGAGTAAACATATTTTATGTCACTGAAATACTGATGAGTGTTTACCTATTACTGTATTACAGTAGTTTTGAAACTGAGTAAAGTGTTCAAACATTTGGTTGCTTTACACAAGAGCAAGGTCCTTGGAGTCCTGCTGATGTCCTTATAGAGCCACCTCCCACTCTACCTGCCCTGCTTTCATTTCTTCACACTGCCTTGCAAAATCATTAATAAAATACTACATATTTACAGTGAAGCAGGAATTGGTTCCTAATGAGACATTCGTACTGGAGACAAAGCTATTGAAATTTGGAACAGCTGTTTTTAAGAATATTGGATTTTCATAAGTTTCATAAGTTTCGTAAGTTATTTAATACATATTAGTTATCATGTAAGACCTGAAACACTAATAGAAGATAATGTAATTTTATGTATGTCAGCAGTAAAGAAGTAACATAAAAAGGCATAAGCAGTCTTTCAAAGGGAAGTTTTTGGTAAATAGTTAGATAAAAAGCCCAGAAAATTAAGATTAGCTTCACGTACAACTCTGAACAAAAAGGGAAGTAAATCCAAATGATAATCAGATATGAAGAAAAAGATATGCTCAATGGAAGACCTGCCAGGAGCAAACAATATCTGAGTCATTAACAACAAATCATCCACTGCAGCTTGCATCACTGAGATCCAGCTAGATGACATTGCAAGCCTTGTACTAACCAATGATTCTCCACCCAACACAAGTAGGATGAACCATCTCCCAAAAGACAGGTCCTTATATAAGATTAATTCCACTGGATTCATTTACTGAACAATAAAAACAATTAAACATGAAGTCACATAAGATAAATAATTTAAAGGTCAGTCCAGTGGTACTTCAATATGGATACTCATGAAAGATCTGTCATTCTGGGCCAACTCAACACACATTATCAAAGATGGATGTCCAAACTGAAAGTTCTTTTCTCTCCCTCTGATGTCCAGAAGACACTATTACTCCTGCTCATGAGGCCTAACACATCTGGTTTTTTGTCAATTCTGCATTTAAAGCACAGTTTTTATACACCTTTAAAACGTTAAGATCATAGAAACCAAACCACAGAAATGTTGGAGATTTTAATTCCTAGCTATGAAAAAGAAGAGTACCAATGTAGATATACATACTTGTGCCAATGTGGGTAATTATCTGAAGGGAAGGTGGCAAGAGGATGCTCAGGTGGCACAGATGCTCAGTGCTGCCAAGCAGTAGAAAAAGGCAAGGGGCAGAAACTGGTACACAGAAAGTTCCACCTGAATATGGGGAAGAACTTTAGTGTGCAGGTGACCTCACACAGGAATGGATTGCCAAGAGAGTTTGTGGAGTCTCCTGCATTGGAGATTTTCCAGAACTGTCTGCACACAAGCCAGTGCCATGAGCTCTGGGATTGTCCTGCTTGACAAGGGAGGCTGGACCAGGTGACACTGTGGTGCCTTTCAACCCGACCCATCCTGTGATTTGTGACTAAACTCACACTGTCCCTGAAACCCTGTTCTCAAAAATTCTAAAGATGGAGATTCTACAACCAACAAAACCTCACCTGTCCGACTGCTAAAGTATCCTACAAAAAGACTTTTATAGAATTTAATACAAACATCTTTCATTCATGTCAGCTGATTATCTCTGGCCTTATCTCAGCCAACAGTGGTAGCATTTTACTGTTGGCCTTCTTGTCAAAAGGAAATTTATAAACTACTGGATCTTTCATAATGGTTCTCTTTCTTAGACTAGCATAGGGTAGGATTTTAGATTAGATCTTTCATTGCTTTTATTTTCCCCCCTGAACAACTCAAAATTTTTTTAGTCATTTTCAAAGAATAATGTTCCACACTGGACAGTAATCCAGATGAGATCTTATGAATGCCAGACCAGGAAAATAGCTGTCTCCTATTCCTATGTACACATTTCAGCTAAATTTATTCCAGAGATAGTTTTGGTAGTTTTGCAAAGACATTACTCACGCAATTTAAAAATAAGCTGTGAACCAATAATCCCATGGTTTCTCTCAAGGTCCCTCCTGTGGCCTTTCCTTTTAGATTTCCCATTACACCTCTGTGTTGGATTTTCACTGTCCTAAATGCAAGAATTCACATTGTTCTCACTCAGTTTCAGCATATTTCTTTTGAATTGGTTCTTTATATGATAAGAATTATTTGTCATTAGAATATTGCTGTTTTTTGACTATGTGTCAGTTTTATTATAGTGAAATCCAAACCCAAAAACTCTGATTTTTCTCTCTGTTGTTGAGAAATACTTCGTTAATAGATGGCACTAAGGAATCAACACTTGTCAAGCAAGAACCATTCAAGAACCTAATCGAAGTAAAGATTTATGGACTCCACCATTTTGTAAAACTCTTTTCAAGGAAAGCAACACACAACAAAGAGTGCAGGACACATCCTTAACTCAGTTTAAAGGATGAAATATAGACTACTCATAGAAATATAGAAATATGGACTGCACATAGCACATATAGAATCCACATGGCAAAGATCTGCTAATTTGGTGAATTATCATTATTATTATTATTGTGTATTAGCTACCCCTCCTCATCACCCAGAAAGGTGCCTGCCAGGGGAAGACAAATTATTTTGTCCAAGTGCTAACAGCAGAGGGCTGAAAGAGACACAATAAAATAACAATAATTCCTCAAAATATGCAATTTAATTTGCAGCACAAGCCAAGGAAAATGTCCCCCCAGACTCCAGTGAAGATGTTAGGCACTCTGCCCATGGCACTCACAGGAAGGTCTGTACCTAATGGATTGCAATTTTTTTGTGCAGTGTGCATAAATCATGATACCAGCACTGTGAATCTAGGTTATCTCTTTCCTCACCTGTAATACCAAGGTAAAAAAAATATCTAGTGGTAGTCATGTCTTAAAACAGCCAACAAGCCTGCCAGAAAAGACTTTCCTTGGTCCTTCAAAAGTACAGGAGCCAAAGACACACAGAAGAAAACATTCCATGTTGTGATATTGTCCAAACCTCCAAGCCTTTAAATCATGAGAAAGCTTTTAGGAAAGGTAGCTCTAGTCTGTACTAAGAATATCTTATGTGAGATTGTATCTCACACAGAGCACAACCTGAACGTAAGGCTAGGAGATGAAAATGACATTTTAGTGAATTTAATTTCTTTCTGTAAAGACACATAAGATTCAAATTCAATATAATTCAAATAAAATACTGCTCAGACACCTGGGAAAGACTAGCAGTCCAGGTAGTCCTCTAGAGTGAATAGACTCCTTCAGTCTGAAGACATCTAATGATAAATATCAATGAACAGCCATTACTTCCAAGACCACGAGCTCTTTGTATTTCCAGCTGTCTATTTGAAATTATAGGTTTATTTAGAAGCTCCAGCTGGACAAAATGTCACAGGACATCCTATGAACAGCACAATCTTCCATAAAAACAACTGGCTCATCCTCCCTTCACTTCAGTGGCCACATTAGTTTGCTGCAACAAAGTTCAAAGTCTTCATCTTTTACCTAGAAAATACTCAACTTTCTGAAAACATGTAGTAGAAGTAATTTCAGTTTAAACATGCACTGAAACAAAAAAAATACAGATTTTTATATTTGAATATATTTATACTTACATGTTCATAAACTCAAAAGGAAATGAACTTTGTTTCACTGTACACGATTGCATTACATTGCACACGATAAGTAACAACGATGTCATTTTGCACAAGAAACAGACAAAATAGAGAATTTTTATAGAAAAGGACAGCAAGAACATATCCTAGATAGGCTAAACATTTGACTCAAAGGATCCTGCAGAACAGACAGGTGAAAAGGAATAGCACAGAGACACAGGCCTGAAAATTTAAAAGAGAAGGGGAGAGAATATGAGCAGTAATCTTGGACCTGGAAATTCCATGAAAGGAGCTAGAGAAGATTGGGATAGCTTTATCTTCAAAAGGAGATGAACAAACAAAAATTTAATGAAGTACGCTAGATCTTTGTGTCATGTTTTGTAATACAAGAAGAAGTATCTAAGTAACATAAACAAATATTTAAAAAAAAATTTAAGCCAATACTAAAAAAAAAAATTAATGGAACATAAAAATGCAGTAAAAAAGAAAAGTCTGTGTATAGAATGACTGATTGGGGAACTTCTTCTTACAAAAAGATAAAAAGAGTGAGAACTTACATGATAAAGCAACTACGTATTTATGTAGTAGCGACAGTCCCATAATACAACAATAAAAACTGTGTGAAGAGCATGTCAGACAATGTATATCAGACCTTAATCTCTTAAGTACTAACAGATGAAATAAAATCATGTGCCATATCTTCCCTTGTTCTCTGAAACATCTGAAACTCAGTGTTCTCAGGTGCATCCCCCTAGACTCAGGTTCAGGATGGCAACTCCTAATATCATGAACAGATGGATCCATAACAGTGTAACACCAAGTTATGATCAATTGAACTTTACAACAAAGGAACGCCTCAAGAAGATTTATTTGTGAAGAGTAGCTGCACTTTCCTCTGACCATGCTCAGAGAGATCTCCTACATATTTCTTCCCAATATTGTAACAGTTGAAACCCTCCCTTCCATCTAACTCCGGGTAATTTTCTGATATTGTGAATAGTAATCCGAACATTTTGCTATTTATAATAGTAAAAGAACTTAAGTGAGAATCAAAACATTGAGTTGCCCACTTCATTACAGGTTCTATCTATGCAATTCAAAGGCTACTTGCCCCAAAAGACTTTGCATATCTGAGTTAATTTTGAGGATAGTTTTGATTAAAAAAAAATGGGGTTGAAAGACGGGAGGAGAAATTTACTGTTATTAAAACTTATTAAATTAATAAAATATATTCTTTTTATTAAAAAAAATTATACGTTTTATTCTACCAAAATAAGTGATATTGGATATTGCATGTTTGGTTTACAATTAATTCTTATCCATATGAAGTTCATTTCCAAATTCACTTTGATACAATGTCTGAACTAGAAAGAGCAGAGGTTAAATAGAAATGAAACAGGAAATGGAACAACAAATAAAAGCTCTGAAACAAAGCCCTATGTTTTCTGTAATCTGGTCACTAATGGCTTTATGCAGCAGGAGCACTACACATGGAAGGCAGCAGACTGCTGTGTATCCAAATTCTGCCAACCTACTCAGCAGAAAGCTGGCTGGTGTCCAAAGGTCTAACTAGGAAATGCAAAAAAGCAGTTCTAAAAACCAACCTTTTCAAGCTCCCTGATCCACATTGCTAAGTTTTTCTTTTGGACATCTTTTTTTCTTTTTTTTTTCCCTTTTCTTTTCTTTGCAGAAACAGCTGCAGAAACATTCTTTTTTAATAATTCTGAAGTCTACCCCAAAAATGGATTAGAAATGACATATCTGCTTAATCTTGGACCAGAAAGCTTAGGGCAGATTCTTTACAGACATTTCTGGCTACAGCTCATGCCCCCACAAACACACAGTGCTCATGCATGGTCTCCTGGCTGCCTTTACATGGAACCATCTGTTCTGCAGTCACCCATTCACAAGCAGCTCCAGCCTGTTTCACAACCATCCTGAAGCTGAGCAAATGCTGGCTGGGATTCACAACTGTGCTGCTGCCACTGGCAGGAAATATCTTTGGCCTGACTGTAATGTCAATCACACCGATCTCACATATTTCTGCAGATTTTATCACACGTAACAGAACTTGAAGCCAAAATGAGCCATGAGTGGATGATGTGAAATCTGCTTTGTAGGCACTCGTAGCTCTGGAGGAGAAGCTGCTCAGTAACTTAAGGAAATTGGGCAAAGAAGTGGCCCTAATGAGCAATGATACTCATCTAATCCCACCTTTAACATTAGATTTAAGCTTAAATAATTGAATCTCACATGGTGATAAGCAACATAAGAACAAACCATGAGCAGTGTGATTGTTGACATGAAACCTTAAAATGCAAGTTCCATGGATGTCTTGTTAATGGTGGTGTAGGAAATATAAACCAAAACTAAAACACCCAAATGAGACCCATAATTATATTTTAATAAACTCGATGGCAAATCTGTGAATGAGACTAGTGTTTCCTGTTCTTTCAATGACAGGCAGATTTTGCAGCACATTTGATAGTGATGCTAAAAATCTCCTCGTAGTTAACATTTATATCTTCACTAAAGTTTCCCCTTTAAGTGGTTTCTTAAACAAGAGAAGACAGATGTTTGAGAAACATAAAACAAATCCTTCCATAGAATAAAAAGTGAAAGACTTTTTATCATTTCTCTGGGACAGATCATTCTTCCCTATTTTTGGTAAGGCAAAACTTGCTGTGTAAGGTAATACTTTAACTATACCAAGTGGTATAGCTGGAAAAAATGGATATGCTTTCAGTACAAGTATGCTAAATACTTCCATGATTTGCCTGCAGCACATGCCAATACCTCTGATTTTGGAGGTTCACTATTGCCAGGGCTTGCCCAAATTTGGAAAAGTATTTGGGCATATGTCTGAAAACTCAAAGCACATTATGCATATAATCCTACTACCTGAAAAAGAAACAGTTGAGCAGGTGTTTGAGGTAGCAATTACACTCAGGTTACTGATTCTGACAGGGGCCAGAGACCCAAGGTGTTCCATCAGCCTATTTTCTTACAGCAGCCTCAACAGCCTGTAAATGCTGCCAGTCTTCATAGCAGGCAGCAGTGGAATCCTTCTGTGGGACATCTCATCCATTGCTTTGTGCTACCCAGGACAGCCTGCCTGCTCAACAGTGCTGCTGTAACATCTAAGATCAGGCAGGAAACACAGAAAACAAACTTGAGGGTCTCTTCCCACTTGTCTCTAACCCTGTCTTCAGTGCTGTCCTCTCAGTGAAAAGCATGAGGGATCAGTAAATTTGGCCTCAATCCCAGCCTTCAGAGCACTCTGAAAAATAACTGAAGTTATATCTACTACATTTTGCTGGATTAGGGCCAAGTCATTCAGTACTTTGCAAGAATATCCAGACCCTGGATCAATTTAGAAAATTTCCTTGAACTTAAAAAACCAGACTTCTTAATGCATCTTGAAATATGGACCATTCTTTAGGTTATTTGGTGACGTGGAAGTCAAAATTGTCATGTCTGATGTCAGAACAGTCTTAAGTCCTGTCAGTTGAACAGTAGACTCAGCT
Organism: Erithacus rubecula; assembly: GCF_903797595.1. Classification (NCBI taxonomy): domain Eukaryota; kingdom Metazoa; phylum Chordata; class Aves; order Passeriformes; family Muscicapidae; genus Erithacus; species Erithacus rubecula. The sequence continues at coordinate 46,294,122 of NC_136688.1, forward strand.
GCCAAAACTCATATTATCTTTATTCTTGAGCAGAGTTTCACTTCTTTCAGTTGAGCATACTAATAAGCATCCACTCCAATTCATTAGAAAAATGCAAAGTTCCTAATTGCACACAGCTTGACATTAATTTTTATTGCAGTTTTTCCTCCTCTTTAATATAGTCAGTCTATTCATCTGAAAGTGCTGCATATTTTGGAGTTTGTCATCTGACTTCTTGCAAACTTCTCATTTGGCACTAAGTGCTGTGACCATGCTGATTAGAGCAACCATATGACATGGGGCTGGAATTGCTGTCAACTCATTACAAAAATATATAAGGCCTCACTTTTAATTACTCACTTAGTAACAGATTAGTTCTTATTGCCTGCCAACAGCATGACCTCTCTCTCTTTCAAGGTCAACATAAATCAGAAGAAATCTGATGAGCTTGAACTTGTTGTTTATTCACTTCTAACCCTTTATACGAAAATCTGTTTAACAAAAAAAAAAAAAAAAAAAAAAGAAAAAGAAAAGAAAAAGTAAGTCTCCATTCAATAAAGAGACCATTATTAGGGCTAAAGAGCCAAATTTCCTGTTGTGCTTTTTTTTTTCTTTTTTCTGAATAGCCTCAAGTAATATTCCAGGAAAAGGGCCTTGGTACTGTTTTCTTTGTGGAATAAAAAGAAAATCAGCATTAGAAACATGAGATTGCTTACAGGTTTCAAATACCAATATGAATAAGGGTTTCCTGGTTCCATGTTTTAAGGATTAACTGTATTAAGCACTGCAAAATGACATTTGTCATGTGTACTTCAGCTGTCTTGATCTGACAAGCGTCTTCAAGCCTTATAAATACAGGTTGTATGTGACTTTTCTGAGATTACATTATTCATGCTGTTGAATAATGCAAAAATATACAAAATGCATCATTTCACCTTCAAGGAGAAGACTCAATAAATATGAATTCTTAAGTACAATTAAACTGTACTTCGTTGATGATTAATTATGACTTAGTGATATGAAAGCCTTGGCTGCACCTGCTTGTGTCAACAAAAACTCCTTTGAGGTTTTGCTGTCACTTTGATGTTTACCACCCAGATTTTCATTAATTATAAAATTATCTTTGTGGGCCTTCTGGCCATGAAAAGTGCACTTTACTGGCTATGTACTACAGACTGGTTTTACAGAGAGCTTTGTATTTTTCCAAGTGCCCTGTTGGTTCAAATGGAGAGCAGGTGCCCAAAGGCCTGGACCTCATGATTTTTTTTGTTTTGTCATAAACACTTCCAGTAGGTCTGTCTTTTTGTTTTGTTGTTTTGTTTTTGGTTTTTTTTCTTTTTAACAGAAATGCCTCATTTGGCCTGTTCTTTAGCATAATACATTCTAACCTCTGCTAAAATTGTGCCTCACACTGATCAAACTTATTTCCAGTCCTTTAAAAGGAAAAAGTCACAATTAAGCAGTACTGGCACACCAGTATCTCACACCCTTTACACATCCAAGTCTGGAAACAAATGTGATTAACACACACAACTCAGTCCTTGCTCACCCAGTGTGTCCACCCAGTGGACTAACAAGTCCAGGTTGTGGATGCCCATGAAGCCTGAAGGAGAAACCAGATCAGTTTCCCAAGCCTTGGACTCTTCATCTGCAGGACTGTGAAGGATTTGAAATCTGCCTCTGTCCTTCAAAAGCATTTACAAGATAAGTGACATTGGATGAGATAGTTTAAATTAGACTTTATGACATAAAAGCTATGTAATTAACTAGTAAAGAATACAGATGATATACAAAACTCATTAAGGGACACATTCACATTCATCTTCTGAGAAATACCAGCAATTACTAAGGGACAATGCTTTCCAAACACAGACATCTTCAACTCTCATGTTCAGATGTCAAGCTATTAGTGAAGCACCTGACTAATTTATTCATTTCTATATTTCTTCAGCATGATTTACAGGTTAATTTTAGCAGGGACATTATAATGACAAATACATAGACAAAGAATACATTATTCATTTATGCAATAAAACCATCAGATGTACAGTCATAACTTATTGCAGTGCAATGTGTATGGTCTTTTTGGCCAGATGATACACCAGATGTTTTCTTTCCTTTAGATTTGAAAAGTTCATGCACAGCAGAATCAGTTCCTGAGGGTAAGGGTGGGGCTTGAGTATTTAAAGTTAAATCACAGATATTGACAAATAAACAGAAAATTATTTTTATGACTACAATATTTCTTACATTTTATTTTTTCCTGTTTACCTCCTTAGAAGAGTGTACAAGTTATTGTGGCAGACTGTAGGGAAAGTCTTGATTAAGGTTTTTTTCCTTTTACTGTTCTCCCTTCAGTTTTCTAGTTTAAAATCAATTTCATTTAATTTTTAAAGCACAAAAAGGTAAATCACATCTGAGGTAGCTATAGAATGTATAAGAGGTAGAAGTATATTGCTTTTATATAGTCATTCCTTTTGCAAAAAAAAAAAAAAAAAATTCAAGGAGGGATCAAACCAACACTGCATTTTAAAGCATGAAGGATCTATCTGCCTTTTGGATACATTTTACCCATGAGAAGGATGGGTAAGGCATTGCACAGATGCAAACCTGTCCTTTAAGCTCCTGGGTCTTTCTCTGTATCTCCAACTGACATGTAAATAGAATATGGGCTCAGATCCACTGTGCAGAAATCCTCACAGGAATTAGGCATCAGTGCATCAAGTACAAGAAAGTTGTGAAGTTTACTGCCAGTAGAGTGGGTAGTGCACTCAAACCATCAGTGAACCACCATACAAGGCAAGAATATTGCCAAAGATTTCACTAGAAATAAAGCACATTCCTCCCCTTTATTTTCTTCCTCTGAAATAGGAGGTGGCCAGGCCTGCTCCACTCCAATGAAATGGCAGCTTTGGGATGGCCCCTTTACACATTTCAGCAAAATTGACAGTAGCCACCAGTCCTCCCATTAGCTGCACAGACTTTTCATTGAAAATTCAGGAATACTCAAGGGCAACCACTAAACCTGGGCCAGCCCCAGCAATGCAGAGGGACTATAAAATCCTGCAACATATATGGATCCCACCTTTCCTTCCTGGCAAAAACTGCCAAACTCTCAGGAAGAAGGCAGAAGAAATCTTACACAATCCTAGATTTTACAGTTCTGAAGGGGGCCAAGGGGGTGTAAATTCCAGCTGGACCCCTGTGTACTGTTAAATTTTAAGGAGATAGTTCAGCAGGATTTGCTGGGTCTCATGAGTGCCTGCATACAGCCTTCACAGGCATCCCAAAAGATGGGGAGCACAACAGGCTGGGGTTTATACTTTTTTCTGATTCCATTTACCTATCCTGAACCATAACAGTATTAAAGCCTGGAAACAGAACAGACCACAGTGGAAACTGTATTACACTGCACTCTGCTGTATGCTGCATGCTATACATCTTTTCTATGATTTCTTCTCTATAACTGTTTAACCTCAGAGAGTAGTTTGAACTGTTTGTATCACACCTGTTACAAACAAAAGATAAGTCATTGAACACACTTGTGCTTGCTTCTTTAGGTATCCAGAAAGTTTCTTTTCCCACCAAATGGATGCCAATGGATTTAGATTAAAGTATTCTGCAAAGCAAACAGATGAAAACTGACTGTTCAGAGTAACAGCTCTCCTAATTGTAGGGATTGTCCCTCATTAACCCCACTCATCTGTAAAAGGGTGTCTGAGCTTCTTCCTATGTGAAGACTAACTCTTCATTGTTTCCCAAATTCTTTGCAGCAGATATCCAGATCAAGATGCTCTTTTGTTTTCCAGTCTAAGAGAGAGACTCGAATTGTAAGTCCAGTGCTGTTTCATGGGGAAGAGAACGTTCAAAAGCAAGAGGAAAAATAGAAAGGAGTGCATGCACCCGAAATCAAAGCAGCACTAGTAGCACACATAAGCACTAGATGGCAGCACAGCAAATGGTATTTCTTCTCCAGTAGTGAAAGGCGTTGGAAGCTTCAGAGGGATTTCACAATCAGTGTATTACTCTAAGATAATATTTTTAAAAACTGGAAATAAAAGCAGTAACAGTACAAAAGGAGACAAGACAACACAACAACCTCTCTCCCTTCTCTTGAGAGTGATGCTTTTCAGCCTGCCTCTTCACAGAACTGCATGGCAGCATTATTGCCCAACTACAAAGACCCAAAATGTACTCTGGGTGCATCTCTCCTTTCCTCAGGGTCCACACATCACCCCTGGACAATGTCTGCCCCAGGCTGCTTGTTGGCTCTCTGGACAACATGAGTGTCTACAGCCTGCCAGCTCTGCCTCCATCAGAAGGAAGTTGTTCCACACAGAGGATAATCCAAGGATACTGGGAGGAGGTTGGTGGCCATTACCATCTTAGAGCTGAAGAAATAAACAGTACAAACAGGACCAGAAACTGATTCTTTTTCTTTCTTATCCATTATGTACCCACAGCCTTACAGTTCCTTTCTTTTTCTTCCCCTGACTATTTAATTTATTTAATTTTATTTATTTAATATTTTTTGTGATCTCATATGCTCTAGTACATGCCAGGATTTTTCAAAAACCTGTACAATGTATATCCCCAAGAACAAGCCATGATCAGTCCTGGCTCTGACTTAAAAACAGACTCCTTTGAAAGCAATCCTGAGCTTCAGCATCATCATTTGGGAAGTACATGAGCAAACACACACACACACACACACACACACACACACACACACACACACACACGTATGTAGATACACATATAATCATATGGCTGGCATTCAGTTTGGCAAATCAATTGCTCTAGTGCTGACTCTTCATCTGGTATTGCAGAGGGCCACAGATCCAAAGTAACTGCAAAAGAATCATATGGAACTGAATGTCTATGCAATTGAGGAGTAAATGTAATTCAGTGTCAGGAAATGCAATGCAGGATTGGGAGGGAGAACAGCTGCTTAAAGATCCTTAAATATGGGGGCAAGCCTGTTGTAAAAGTTCTCTGAAATCATCTGAAATCATGAGCAGCAGTCAAAACACAAAAAAGGAACAGGAAAACAAAACAAAAAAGCAAAAGAATAGGAAAATATTAGAAATCATCACCATGACCAATGACCATGACCATGCCCAATCCATCCATCCAATGAAAACAGAACATACAACAAAAGAAGAAAGTATATGTCTACAGAAATTACCAAGTACATTAAACTGTTTCCATTAGATGAAAGATCAGTTAGACTATTAGTCTTCAACTTGGAAAGTAGATGACTGAGTGAAGGAATAAGCAGCTTTAGAATCATGACTGATATGGAGAAACCAAACAGAAATCAATTACTCTGCATTTCTCATCATTTTGGATCAGTGGGAATCCATGTACCATGAGAAAGGAGAAGGATTTTAACAGGGCTGAACCATTCCATGAAAGATAGTCCAGCCATGACTGTGTGTGTAACATGGTGGCCCAGATGCATGGTGAGGAAGCTCATGCAGTTTATGAACCATCAGTTACACAGTGCAAAGAATGTCCACTAGGATAACTCTAAAAATCCCATTAATAACAGTTTCCCTAGGTATCAAAGGCAAGATCCTGTAATAGACAGACTGCTGGTTCCACCCCATAAAGATGTCCTTGAATGTTATACAAGAGAAAACAATAGTTGTAGTACATATCAATCCTACAAATTAAAGGTTACAAATTTGTGGTTAAAAAAAAGAAGAAGAAAGATAAACAACATTAACAAAACAATCAAACAAGATCAGCAAGGCAAAACAGTGAGGGCTGGACTGACCCATTTTTGTTTTCTGATATGAACACTTCAATAAGTCTAAAGATATTGGTATTACACATGAACATCCAGATATATAGTCAATAGGGATGATTAAAGCATTCAGTCAAACATTGGCATTATCAAAATTGTGAATTTTATATGTTCAGTATGTGTTTGAGGCAAAAAGCAAAACCTGAATGGTCTAGTTACTAAAATCCACACTTACAACACATATTTTCCCCAACTACTATGGGAAAATCCAACTTTATTCACTATTGTATTTGCACTTTGCTCCCTTGCAATTTGACCTATTTCTCGAACTTGAATTCCAAATGGGAACTTGCTCCAGAGCATTTCCAAAAGCTTGAAAATTAAAACATCTCAAAGAAAGACATTAGGGTTTTTGGCTGGATCCTTGCAGATCCAGATGGTAAACTGGAGATTGAGTGGGGTGTTTTGGAAATATCACTGAAAATTCAACTAACCTCCAAATCATCAGTTTATTGTCCCTGTGTCACCATATTTAGTGATAATCCGAGAAACTACTTTCTTTTTTAAAAGGTTTCCATCAGCAGTCAAAGTTTGCAGGTTTATATTCTTTCCATGTGCCTCACTCTTGAAAATTTCATGAGGATCTGTGCCAGGCAGAGGCACACAGAGTCACTATTAATGTTTTCACAGATAGAGAGGATGCAAAATGAATGGAAACATCTTCTTATATGCCAGAGAACCCATACACAGGATCACTGCAAGAATCCTGCTCACAGAACCCCCTGTGCTTGCAGTGCACTCACCATGTGGAGAACCTTAAAGAAAGAGAGTTAACACAGGACATCAGCTGTATTTCAGGGAGTACACAGACTGTGGTACACTATTAATTGTTCTTAAGACTAGAAGAGACTACAGTGATCATCAGAATAATACCCTGTACACAAAAGGGAAGCAGCCTTATTAACTCCTGCCTTTTGCTCCAATCTCTACACATGAATTACAAACATGATTTTAAGAAAAGGGTCCATATTTTGTTTTCAGGTTTTTAAGTGAGGAACTTGCTAGGCTGTTACAATATTTAATTACATTAAATATTTGGATCTTGCTAGATTGTTAACAACCAGACAGAACAACAAGTTTAGACCCTCACAAGGGGTTTCTTATATCCTTGTAAGTCTAACCTTAAAGACTTAATTTCTTGTTTAATGGAAGAAGCAAGGTGAACTTGTTTTCAGAGTGGAAAACATATTTCCCAACCTTTTGGATCATCCTTGTAGGTTCTCTTTGAACTCTGTCCAATTTTTTTTTTTTCAGTTGTGGATGTCAAAATCTGACCTCATGATCCTGGTGTGAACATAGGTACTAAATATGAGGTAATATAGTTTCCACATAGTTATTTAATAATCTTTACTATACATCAAAGGGTCTTTCTTCTTAGGAGCTACTCTGTCCATAGGAAAAAGTTGGGAATTTACAGAATACTGGAGGAGAAAAACAACTGTAGCCTTATAAATTTTCCTACAACAGGGCCTTCAAGAGTCATTCTTGTTACTGCTACAACTGCCAAGGAAGGAATCTCAGGTGCTGTGTGGCAAGAACAGCTGGAACAAGGGCTGGCAGATTCCAGCTGCTGCCATTCCCCTCTTACCATCTTTATCCTTCCCTTTCTTCCTCCTCTTCTCTATTTGACATCACAAGAAAAACTGTAAATCTCAACACTTCCAGCTAACACAGCATCCCAGATTCTCTTCCTCCACATCTTTCCCAATTTTTCTTACTGGTTTTAACTCAAGTTTAGTGTAACCTTGGATCTCTGCATTACCATTGTTCATTCTCCTCCCATTTCTGATTCTGGGTCCTTTGGCTCCCCATATAGTTAAGTATGCACCTGGAATACCAGGATAAAAGTCACATTGTATAAATGTGTTTGACATGCCTTTTTCCTAGACAGCTGAGCCTGCAATTTGCAAAAAGTAAACTCATTTTCCCATACTTAGGGCTGAAAATCATCAAGACTGCAGCTAAATAATAGGGAAGTGCTACATGATGGAAAGGACAGAATGATATTTACTAACTGAATCTTAACTTCCAAATCAATTATAAAAGTAAGAAGTAATATATTTTTAAATTACTAAGATACAAAGGCCTTAGGATAAGTATAGATAAGCAATAACAATTTATGCAGTGACACCTGGGTAATATTGATTGGAAAGCTCAGATTAATGCCTACTCAAAAGATAATTGTACTTGAGAGGAAGGGAAAAAAAGAAGGAAAAAGAGAATTTGGAGATCAGACACCTCCATCTATCAAACAGCTAAAAATATTTTCAAAATATAATCTACATAGGTATCTACATATGAAGAAGACATTTGTCTGCAAGATGCAGCTGATCAAGTAGCAGGGAGTTGTGGTGCTACACCACTGCTTTGGATATGACTCTGTCAAGACATCACTGAACATTGGTGGAAGACATTGCAGTCATCTTAGCTGCTGTTCCCCCCCAAAAAATCAGCCCAAAGGCACTGAAGAGGAAATATCATTTTGCCCAATGACATTGCTAGGTGCTCAGTGTATATCACTGCAACCTAAAGCAGAAAACCATGATCTGAATCCAAGGCCACACTGCCTACAAGGATGCAAAGAGGTTTATGTTGAATGTTCCAGTTTTGGATTAACTCTCATTTCAAATGTAAGTACATCTAATGCACCTCATGTGACTCAGTGCATAAGGGTTCCTCCCAGTTTTGACCCAGTTGTTATTGGAGAACTAGTTTTTCAAGCTGTGAAATCTACTTTATAGCAAAGCCTTAAAACCTTGGCAGTGTCTTTGAATGACAAATGCAGGCCTCCTCTGAAATACGTTTCAGCTATGTGACCCTGATTTAAGTTAAAATTCATAGACTGTTAATTAGCATGTGGAACAGGAAGTTTCTAAATAGCTCACCAGGTATGTATTTGGCAGGCAGTACAACAACCCTTAAAGTGTGGTTAAAAAAACTTCACTCTTTTACATCACTGAAAGTTTAATAAATATTTATTTCTTCAGGGACCTCCTATGTTAATGAAACCTGTCTGCTCTTGTTTGAATCTTTAAAACTCATGTGTTAAATTGCAACGCTGAGGTAGTGTCTCTGAAATTGCTCTGCTAACAGCAGAGCAAATACAGAGCAGAAGTGTTTTTTCTGTCTATTTAACAGTTTTTATGTGTCTGCTAAGTGCTTGTTTTCTGTTTTGTTAATCATTCCAACTCCCATAATAATTACACGAAGGAGGAAATCGCAGTTTCAATGCTACCGTTCCTCTGCTTCTCTAGAGCTAAAAGGAGGAAGCAGGATTAGATGGCTTTCTCAAATGTTTTTCTCTTTTGGCAATTGTGTCAAAATCACATTTCTGTGCACATTAAGTAATCAGACAACTCATCAAAATGCTGTTATTTGTTTCATATCAGGAAGCAATTCCATTTACCATATAAGAGAATGGTTAATGGCCTGAACTATATTTTTTTTATCAGTGCTGTCATTTTGTACATATCCTCAAAATTTGTTTAAGTACTAATGCATAACTTGCACTCCTGCAAGTTAACTTTGCAGCCCTGGAATGGCACACTACATGGCAGTACTGCCAGGCAGCCTCACCCTCATGTAAGAAAGTGCCTTTGGTGCTGAGTGCCACATGCCAAAAGAGAGGAAAGTCACAGACACTCATTCTGAGAGGAGCCTTGCTCTAGGGGATGATCTCTAGGGGTTCACTCTCTATACAGCAGACTTACTCTCCACCTAAGTTACCTCTTGACTTCAAATCATGCTTTAACTTGATCTTGAATTTGTTCTTTCTTGTTTTGAGTCAATGCCTGCATATTTTATGTCACTGTATCACCTAGATAACCTCCTGAGGCTCCCTTTAACCTCACCTGTCCTATCATCCTATGGGTGCTACTGAAAACAAGCCTGCAGCAGCTTGGCACTGTGGTTATCCCATGTGGTTCATGATCATTTACATTGGTTCCTGTCACTGTCTGAGCATGGAGATGCATTCATTAGTGCACAGGAAATGTAGAAGTCTCCTCCTATATAAGAGTGACTTGGTGAGACATGACATGGCTGGCTTTAGGGAGTTAAAATACTATCTTATTTTAATTTCTACCCTCATCTTTGTATTACACTACTGCAATTTTATTGCTTCTTTGAACAAAGATTTCATGCAGCAGTGGATTCCAGAAGATCTGGAAATCCAGCCTCTGCAAAGCAATATTGACTACAAAATAACTGAAATTCCTATAATCCTATGAGAGATTTAAAATATTGGAGATTCAACTCCATTTATATGGTCTTTCCTCCAAATGAAACCTGCAAGTAATACTCAACACTTACTCCCTCTCCATGAACAGTGTTTCTCCTGCAGTTGTAAGGCTCCTGAGGCTGCTAAAGTGATGCTGGAAGACATTCCAGGAGTGCCAATGGAGAATAAGAGACTGAAATAGCCATTAATGGGAGTTTTTGTACCAAATGTCATACAATTTTGACTCTTGGTCAGACCAGCTTCAAGGGGTGCTGGTGGTACCTCAAATTCTTTGACTAGAGAACTTCACTTTCAGTCTGGGCAAGTGCATGAGCCTGGAGGGCAAGGGAGGTGATGGTGGAGGTGATGTTCAGATTACTGGGAATCTAGGTTCTAGTATTTATGATATACTGATGTTGCCATTTGAATGCCACATTTTACTGTAGCAGGAAATATGTTGTCAGTGTAAAGTTTTAGGTCAAACCTTGGCTGTTTAGTGCTTTCTGAATTTCCAGCTTCATGTGCTAAGTATGTGTCTCTTAATTTATCCAGGCTAGAAGTACATCTGTTCAGTATTTGGCACATGAAATATTAGGAAGTATGCACTGAAGAAATATCCAGAACAAGTTATCAACCTACATACAAAAAAAAAAAAAAATTAAACTGAAATTTAAGAACTAATTTTACCTCTCTGATCTATCTGGCAGATCTTTTCATTATTACTCTCTTGTCCAGTACATACATTCCCATAATACCAAATGGACTTTTATGTACACAAAGACAATAAAAAGGGTGGTGACACTCACCCAGCAGACACAATACTGATGCCAATGATCAGCTGGCAATGGAATTAAAGAAAAGGAAAATAAGACACTTTTATGAGGTTCACCCTGAAGATAGAAGAAAACAGTTTAATACACATCTCAAAATGACAAGGTAGAGCAGCTAATTTTGCATTTTAACATATGAATTTCCATTTATTATAATGATTTTTTTTTTATAATGTAAAAACCATCTAAATTCTGAAATCCATTTTCATTGCTCCATTTCCACTAAAAATTGGCTGATACCTGGTTGTGCCGTAGAGACATTTTGAAGAGGTGCACTTGTTCTGTTGGGAAGAAACAGGAGTGACACATACTGGGACTTCCCATGCCAGAATGTCATAATATCTCTTTCAAGCACTTTGTATTTCTTTCACAAGACAGCAAAATCCTTGCTCCAAATAAAAGACAATGAACCTAACAACCACTCATCAACTTTTTTATCCCATTTTATAGACAAACAGTATTAGATACAGCAAAGACTTGTCCAAGTGACTTCATAACTGGCAGGACAACACTTCTCTAACATGAAATATTATAGTATAAATAGTTTCATGTGCCCTGAGTCAATCTAGTACTTTTCAAATTGATGCAGTTATAACAGCTTTAAATAAGCATCAACTATTTGGCATAAGTGCTTTTTAAAACAAATGTGGCATATAACCCCAAATTTATGATACTTTTAAATGGCATTTTAGGAGAAGTTCTAAATTGCTGAACAAATTAATGTCAAACCTTATTCGAACAGACTGACATCACTTCAATCATCAAAAGGAAGGATCTTGTGCTCTATACTTTTTGAAATGCTTGTGAATGTGGACATTTTGATGAGGTTGTACTGGACTGACAGTCATATCACATTGAGCTTTTTAAATTGTGTCTGCTACTAAAAATGTAAAACCAAGCAAACTTGGAATTATTGCATAAATGAGTAATGAGTTCATGTGAAGTGTGAAATCTGGAGCTAAGGATTCCACTTGTTGCACCACATCATGTTCTGAAAGTCAATCAGTATACTTGATACAAATCCTTGATCCTTCAGAGGGAAGAATATTCAATTTCCCATTTCTCTGGGCTCCTTATTGAAAGCCTGTGGTTATTTACTTACATTTGTAAGATTTTTTGCCTGAATTAAGAGGTGAGCTGAAACCACTCCCTGTTTGCAGACTGATGCTATTACTACAGAAACTAGAATTAGCTGCAAACAGCTTGAATGCCAAGCAACAAGACCTTTTTTTTAATTTAATATTACATTCTATGTTTCTATTTGTTGTTTTCATCTTTTGCATTTTCCTGAGTGAGGAATGAAATACAGATCTTGAGTCTGATTTTTTTTTTTTGAAATTCAGAAAGATGCAGTACATTCTGAAACTTCACTTGCAAGCCTATTTCCACCTTTTTACCCTAGAATCAGAACCAGCAATGAATAGAAACTTGTTATTTTAATTCTTTATTTGGCTAATTAAAAAAAAAAGGTACTAAGGAGCAACTGAATTTGTAAGATTTCATGATTCAAAAGACAAATGGAAAGCAAAGATCATGAAAGAGGTGGAGCCATGACTGCAGTTCACACTGTGGTCCAGTTAGGTGATGAAGGTGAATGCAAACAGAAGAATAAATACCATTCTGAAAATGATGTGAGTATTTGGACTCCCATCCTCCTCCTGGCCAAAGTGCATCACTTATTGTACTTCAAATTCAACATGTTCTGTTGAGGCATCATGGAAAGGGGTGATAAAGTTTATTTTAATGTTCAGAGCAGTGGACCACGGCCTCAGGAGGACACCACTCCTGAGCTTCGTGCTCATGACATTGTTACATGTATTTTAGATTTTACACCATAGCACATTTTGTGACTAAAACGTGATCTACAGCCAGCCCTGGAGCTGTAGAAATGAAGAATTCTCTGAGATTCACAGTGAAGAAGACCAAGGAAACTCTGGAATCAAGTAAAAATAGACTTTTAAAGTTGACCTTCAACTATTTTTGTCACTGTCAAGACTCCGTAGGAATTGCTGTCAAATGTTCCCAAGACACCACAGACCATGAGACAAATCTGCACAACATCTGCACGTGCTCACTCATCTGCAATGAGATCATACACAAGTCAAAATTAGGAGTTCTGCTTTCTTCTGCTCCATATTGTACAAAAGGTTCTGCAGATACCTGAGAAAGCAGCCAGGCTTGCAGGCCATAAAGATGAAGAGTTCACTGTTCTCTGGTGTCTGTGTTTAGATATATTATTTCATTCAGATTTTGGATGAGCAGAAAGGTCTGTTTGGAGAGATGTTTGCAAACAGGTAACAGTGAGAGCAGGGCTGATGTTTACCCACTGTGCTGATTCCTTACAGCAGCAGTTGTAACAGTTGTGATATATGAAAAGTGACTACAATCAATAAAAGGGACAGTATGGCCATACAGTCTAACTGTGGCAACCACCACTATCTAAACACCATCTGATTACATTTCTCTCTACAATTTTAATAAATAACCCATCCTTACTTCTGAACATTCTCTGAGGTTAATACCTAGGTATAGTATGTTGCATGTTTTTGCAATTATGTGTTTTTAGAATTAATTAAACTGACATACATCTCTGAAATAAATGTTCTTAAAAATTTGTGGGAAACTAGCAACCACCAATGCTGACATTTGAAAACCAAGTACATAAATAAACGAAGGGAGAGAGGCAGTGAGCCTTTTAAATTCTGTAGCCTCCAAAAATCCCCCATGTGTCTCCCCAGTAGACCACATTATATCCTCAATTTTCAAACAAAATCCCTTTGACAGCACAATATAGCTTTTAGATTGACCAGCTAATCTATTATTTGAGTAAGCAAATGACTACCAGTTATGATGGTAAAGATTAAATACAATGTGTCTTCAAAAAACCCTCCCTGTTAGGAAAATTAGCTTTGACACATAGTGAGTATTACACATGCTGCCTGCAGACAGACAAATAAATCTGTAATTTTTTAGTGAGAAAAATGCAGACAGGGGGCTCAGTTCTCACCTCTATTCTACAGCACAGCTTAGCATTGTACAGATGCAATGTCACTCCCTTTACAGGGAGGGTTCAGAGCCCCTTAGCGATGTAGCTCTGAATGTTAACTCGTTCCCTCCTGAAGGGAAGTTTTGTAGATATCCTTAATAGCAAAATTCAACACAGTCAAAAGTAAACAGACTGAAACCAGGTGTCATCTCAGACACAGTTCCAAGTACTGGAGAGAGATGCCAGGGACTAAGGAGCAATCAGAGAGCCACTTTTCCTGTCTCTACAGAGCTCAGATGGGAAGCTACACAATGTCTGAGAGGTGCAGTGCAATTTCTGTCAGAAGCACCACCACAGTAACAACTTGGGCTTCCCTAGACACAGGGTATCTTCCCCCAAGTTCATTTTTTCAGAGTCTAAAATTCTGATATTTACTTTTCTGCTGCAAAATCTTACTTACCAGCAAAGGCTTCAGACACTCAGAGATACAAATCCAGGTTTGCTCTCCCTTCAGGCCCATGAGGGGCAATACACTCTGAAGGTCCACTGAGGACTTACCAAACCCAGAGAGTAGAAGACAAAGTCTAAAACTGTACTGGTAATATGAGCTATTATCATCATATTGGTAAATCAATCAAGGTATCAGCAGTTTACCAAAGTTCCTCAGCACTCTGGGAAACATCAAGCCACATACTTGGGAGCTTAAACTTGAATTGCTCACAAGTGATTGGTCTAATGGGCAAGAACCAGTGGGACAAGCCAGGACTCAAATCATTACTGAATCCTGCTCCAGTTCTCACCTCTCAAATCTTTTTGCCTCTTGATTTAATTGTCTGAAGAGCACGAGATAAGAAGACAAAATACTTAGTAATATTTAGCAGTTTTTCACCTTAGTCCAATGTACATTTCTGGATTGCAGAATTATTTTAATGGAGAACTTTATGTCAAAATCTCTTCCTCAGTACAAGACACAGTATCAGCTGATATAAATCTCAAAAGTTCCACTTATTATGTGGATTACTTAATACAGATGGCTGATAACTGTTTGAAAATTCCCTTGTTTACTGGTCTATGCAAGCCCCAATTCACATGTCTAAATGTCTCCCTATTAAGGAAAAGCACTTAAGCATGTGTTTAATTCCCCAAGTCCCAGGCTCAAATGCTTTCTGCAGTAGAGCTGTTGTAACTGTGATCCTCTAAAAAGGCTGCTTTCCAGAACAGGGGTGTTTTTTCTGAATGAAGGCCACAGCTCATTTTAGAAATATGCAGCTGTCTTACTGAAATAAATGGTGCACTGTTATGCTCCCATACCTGGGTGAAGAGACTACACTTCAGTCTTTTTTACCCACTGATTCCTTGCAGCAGCAGCTGTGACAAAGCATTGCTACTGAATAAAAAAATCTGGCTTGTTTTTCTGGTCTTCTGTAGTCTTAATTGCATTATTTCAAAATGTGAGGGGAAAATAGTCAATGTTTTGTAGCTCTCTGACCTCTAAGAGTTTCATGATTCTTGGAAGAAATACAATTTCATGAAGCTGTGCTAGTCATTGTCAATTTAAAATTAATATAAAAACATATTTTAGAGCTAAATTTTCTTCTTCAGAAGAAATGTTGCATCATTTTTTAACCACAATTTATATAATTTCAGATTGCAGTTTGGGGACTTAGAAACCAACTTTTTTTAAACTTACAGTAAAAATTTCTGTATTAACAACATAGTTTCTGTTCATCAACATTCTTATTTCCACTGGTTTTTTATTTTTTTGGTTTTCAACTCTATAAATTCTAAATGTGCCTTTCATTTGATTTTTCCACACTTTTAAGTACATCTGTTCAACATTTGGTTCATTATACACTAGGAAATATGCTCTGGAGAAATATTCATTTTTCTTTTCAGCCTACAAAGAAAATGCAACAAAGCCATGCTATTTTTTTTCTTTTCAGTAGCTCACAATTAACCAGCTAACTCCCATACTTACTGAAAACAGAGCTGTGATTTAATATTTACTAGGATATCAGAGAATCACAGGATGGTTGAGTTTGAAACCCACTGGGGATCATCCTGTCCAACCTCCCTGCTCAAGCAGGGTCCCCTAGAGAACTGGGATTGTGTCCAGATGATTAGTTGGGATTGTGTCCAGATGATTCCTGAATATCTCCAGGGAAGGAAACTCCAGTCTCTCTGAGCAAGCTGTTCCAGTGTTTGGACACTGCACCATGAAGCTCTTCCTTGTGTTCAAGTCGATTTCCTGTGTTCAAGTTTCTGCCCTGTGTCTCTTGTCCCATTGCTGGGCACCACCAAGAGGAGCCTGGATCCATCCTCTTGGCACCCTCCCTTTGGAAACTGATAAAAACACAGATTTCCCCCTCAGCCTTCACTTCTGAATGGAATACAGATTCCAGTTGCTAACTCTTAGAATCCTAGATGGCATTAAAACAGTATTACAACATCTTAAACCTATCTTATGGCAAGTCACACCATGTTGAATTAATTTTAGTAGAAAAAGTGATCTCTTTCACTCCCTCCCTTATTGAATATCTCTTACCCTGTGTGATATCTGTCAACAACCTCTATACTCTATACTGATGGTATTCCCACCTATTAAAAAAAGATTTTTTCCTTCTTCAAATTAAAAAAAATTAAATATGATCTCCCTCTTTTAAATGTTGCTAAAGAAACATTACTCATAGATCTTAACTTATTACTGTCATTTTGCTCTTGAAAACCCAGAAAATTGCAGAGTAGATGTGTTAAATGCTGGTGGAAGACATACTACTTTGGATGAAGCATGGAAAGTAGCAATAAATATATTGCACACTTCGTGCTGCAAATCATGTCACCTCCTCTGTGCTCTACTCCAAGCTGTATCAAAAAACAAAAAGAAAAAAAAATGAAACAAAAAAGAAAAAAAAAGAAAAAAGAAAAAATGTAACCTGTGTTGATCTAAGGTGTGAATTCCAACGAGTGTGACATCAACAGAAGTTTTAGTGAAGCTGCTCCATCAATAATGGGGTGGAATAGCCTGGCCAAGGCATTGACTTTTCTGCAGGCTGATACAAAATACACAAGGGTGCAAAACCCACATACCATAGCTTTGCACAGCAGCCAGGCCTGATGAGAACACAAACTGAACAGAATACAGGCTGGCTTCTCAGGCTGGCACAACAGCAGTGCCCCAGACAAAATCTGCCTGTTGCTCCAAGAGCCCTGCAGCTCTCAGATGGCTTTGCTGCTTGGTGGACAGTGACACAAACACAATGGCATCTTGCTTCAGCCAACCTTTTTCATCTGAGCACAGCACCCTCTGGTCCCAGGCTAATTGACCAAATGCAACTGCCTTAGAAAAGCTTAGAAAAGAAATGAGGGGGGAAAGGGAAATGTGCTATTTACTTGAAGTCTTATGCAGATTTTCACAGGACTGCACTTACCCAGCTCCAGACGCCTAAGATGACAGGTTTTGTCATGAGAGAAGAGTCAGAGAGTGCAAGGTGCCAGAGGAAGATAAAGCACCTACCCATAAGATAACAAGGAAATCCCATGTTCTCTGGAGGAGCAGTCATACCTGAAGGTGCCAGCAATGATTGTTCTGCAGATCCCACTGGTGAGCAGTTTATAGCTCTGTTTTCTCTCCTGGAGAATTTATCTGAGTTTCATTTGTGGGGGATTGCAAGTAATAGAAAATAGGGAAATAAGGATTAGAAATTTTACCAATTATCTCCATTACAACTTGTTTTGGGACAGCTGGATTCATTCCCCACACATTCCTCTGCAAAGTCTTGTCTCTTCCTCTTCAGTTACCCCCATTACTGCAAACAAAAGAGAGAGCATGGGATCTCATCAAGCTCTCAGTAATTTCATCTTAGCTCTTCTAATGATGGGTGGGTTATTTCTGGGGGACTCCCACATGTAAGGGATTATTGGATCCCTTCTGAAAAAAAGAAATTCACAGAATGAAATTTGTTCTCCTTTCTGATATGATATATTAAGTGCTATTCAGTGAAATGCTTCAGTTACTGAAGTTCAAGGTTTGTTCTCTGGTTATATCATTTACTACTATGCACTGCTGCTTTCTTTCTGGAAAACATGAACCTCACCAAAAAACCCTAAAATTAATGGCTATATGAGTGCTTAGGGAAACACCATTCCCCTTTTTAACAATTATTTTCTTGATAGGAAAACAAAACAAAACAAAACAAACAAAAGCCAAACCCTTTCACTTCTGCCATTCCAATATCATATAAAAACACTTAATTTTTCCCTCCTGGATTCAAAGCTGTGGTACCTGATTTTTTTTTAATTTTTATGTCCATGTGTAACTCCTTGGATTAGTAACAGTGCAGACTTCAAGCCTGTTACTTAAAACTGCCCTTTTCCAGCATCTATCAGAATTGGAAAACACCAAACTGAGCTTGAGTAACTCCTGCAGAAGGACATTACTCAGAATTCCATCTGACTGTGACTGTTTTCCAAAAGGTGGCATCAAGATTTATTTTCTTCTTCGGATTTGCAACATCATATTCTCAACAGATTTGTCATTTTCCCTGATCTCCTTTTCCAGTTTTTCTGACTTCTCAGGGTTTCTTATTAAAAGTACTACATCAATTTATTGACTTGTAAAAATCAGGATTGGTTTTGGATAGAACTGGTAGAAAGTGCTGGAAATGTGGTAACCTGAACTCCCCAAGTAAAATAAAATTTGCAGACAGATATTGCTGCTATGGGAGATAAGAAGGAGAATGGTTTAGATATGAAGTTATTTTTATTTCCATAATATGCCACCAAGTTCTGTATGCTCAGTTATCATGAGGTACTCTGTTACTGAATTCACCTTTGGGAAACACTAATGAAGAAAAAGATTCAAACTGTGCTGGAAGGGTTCCAATAAAGGTCATGACTATTCATCTGCCTCCTATTTGAATTATCTTTTTATTCTGTCTCCAAAAGGTAACACTGTCAGCCCCCTCCCTCAAATAGCTCATCCACTCAGCTACTTTATAAGCACAACTGGCCTTATATACATTTAAGCCTGGAGGAAAAGCTTTATCTTTTCTCACCACACCCTCTAAGCATCCACTGGGTCCTCTATGGGTGTCATTGCTTCCTACAGCAAACCATCAACAATCACCTTATTTATTTTCTTAATGAGTCCAGCGTTGTTTATGCTGGCTGACATGCCACATTGTGGAAGAGCAGCAAAAGCTGAGACACACACCCAGAAAAAAATATTCAAGGATGTATATCAGATCCATGGCTGCCTGCTTGCATGAGCCCCTGTGGAAATGCTGGCTTGCTGCAGGAAAAGGGAGTTGTGTGGGCAGACACACTGCAGTCTAGGAGCTGTTCAGGGCTGCAGTTGTGGCTGCTCTCAGAAGAAAGGCTTTTGGATGGTTGGTGCATTGTCCTGAGCAGCTGCTACCAAACCTCCATCTGACACAGTTCCTGCCCAAGGGCTCTTTTTCCTTCATCTGCTCCTTCCTGGTAACAGAAGCACGGTCACCTAGGTGGGAGGTCCATTTAATTTATTATTTTAGCATTTGGAAAGATAGAGGTACAGCTTAGATATCTGGCGAGCCAACAGTCACACCACTTTATTTGAAGCACAAACACTTTAATAGTCAATATTTAGCCCCAAATGTAATCCCAGTAATTTTTCAGTGTTCCTTATAACTTAATTTTCTGTTACCATTTAGCCAAATATACTAAAGGTTTCTGGATTACAAATTACCTGAAAACCACAACATTTAATGACATTAGATTAAACTTACTAATTTTTTTCCTTTACAAAACTAAACATAGTATAAATTCCTTTTAAAAATTTTTATTGCACTTTTTATGCTTTGAGAAGCACTGAAAGTACGTGGTTTCCACCAAGCACACGTGACTCAAAGGAATAAAATCTGCAGTTAGGCTTGTAAAAAAATATATTATTTTTAAAGCCCTAACCCAATGTAGCGGAAAAGTCTTGTATGTCTTACCTCTTTTATAGCCAAATATTAAGTGCAACCCCAACCCTTTATAACAATGTATCATCTGTTTCAAATTGGAAGGAAATCAACTCTCTAATATGGTAAAATAACATATAAGTTAATTTTCTAATTGAACTCTCTGGTCTTGGACTGCCTGCAATAAACCTCGACAATCTGAGCCCCAAGCAAGTGCTGGTATTTTGGAGAGAGGCTTGAATGTTACTAATTATAGTTAGTTGACTATTTCCACCAGTGTAAAAAAAGACCAATTGTCTGCACATTCAACATTCAGGGCAAAAAAACCACACTAATGCCATATTATCGTTGTGAAGTGAAACCCACAATATCCAGGAAATTCTGAGCCCTGGTTCTCATAGTAATTACAGCTCAGCAGCATCCTCTCATGCAGTGTTAGGAACCAGCTAAAATCTCACCATTAGCATATTCATAGGACTGGCCTTTTCAGACACTTGCAGCCCTTGGGATTTTTTTTCCCCAGACAGTGTTAATGGCAAACCACAGTGGAATTCAGGTGTTTGTGAGCCAGCAAGATTTTAAATGACATTCTGGAAAGGAAAAATTGCACAGCAGTAGTTGTAGTTGTGCTGTTACATTTTAGCTATTTAAAGCCTATTCTACTGAGCAGTGGGAACATGCATGGTACCTTTCCCTGTCCCTGATTGCTGGCTGCAAATTATTATTATAAAGTATGTGCACTCCATGAAGTATGTACAAAGACCAGACAGCAAACAGCTTAGGAGATCTGAAGTCCCCATTTTTGGCAATGTTGACACTCAAAGATAAAGACTGCATATCTAATAAATAGGACTGGAATGACAAGGAAGAAAACTAAATTCCTTGATTAAAGGCTATTCTGTCTCCATTCAACAGCCACCCAAGGTGCAAACCACACAACCCCACCTAATGCTCTGTCTAATCTGTGCACTGGAGCATCTCTTCCAGAGGAGGTTTCTTTTGGGCAGAAAACCCAGCAAACCATATCGTGGAGGTCACATGGAATTAAACCCATAACTGCCAATAAGTTGCCAAGCATGTATGAAAACAAAGTTCATTTGGAAGGAGGGGAACCACACTGAAATCATTACACAGAAAAAAATAATATGGGAATACATTTGTATGAGCTACTTTGTCTTATGTAGGGCTGAAAAAGAAAAAAACAACATATATTTCTTCTAGCCAGTAGAGGAGAGATGTCTACTATTCTGGTAGACAGAGGCCAAGTATGCTGTTACCACTTATAAATCCCCCAGTTAGCAGGAAAAGTCTCATTAATATTGTATATATGTATTGGCTCACAGTGGGCACAAATATAGAAGAGAAGAATTTTTTTTTCCCTGAGATCAGTGGTCTTTGGTTACATCATAGCCAAAGCTTATTTCCAGTTTCCATTCCAGCATCAGTCTGACAAACCCAGACTTCAATGATGGGTTTAAACAAGCTTTAAGCATGAGAAGAATGCCTTTACTAAAATATGAATATGTAAGCTTTTACTATGTGCAACTAGGTCTTCCAAAACAAAGCTTCCTTTTCTACACAAAAAGGAGACAGGCACAGAATCAGTCTAAAACAACTACAAAAAAAAAAAAACCTCATTGATACAGCTATTAGTCTGCTCCAGTCTTCTGAAGTGCCTATTGGGGTGCAAAAGCATTACCTACAGTTTATAAAACACATAGACAATATTTATTTCTGCATCCAACTAAAGTCTGTTGTAGTTTTTTAATTGTTTTTTTAAAACACTGAAATACATATTCTGCTTGCTAAGTTCTCTTCTTGGAATAGGTCTTCTGAATCTTTCTTTTTGCACAGCTGTATAAAAAAAAATATGGCTGTAGATGGTCAGTCAAGTAGAAATATCCTTTAAATGTGAAAAGAGAATGAGTCTTTCTTATCCCACTACCCTGCTGAACTCAACTAACCCATAAGTTTACAAAGTAGACATAAAAATTGTTAGTCAAGATAGTCAAGGCTGAGTCTTCAAATGCATGGATGAGAATTAATCCACAGTGGCATCTTCAGAAACAAAGAGTGTGGGAGAAGGTGGACATCTGACCCATGTGTGAGCAATTCCTGTGAGCAGGTGCTGACCAACACTGTGCATTTCTTCATTTGCTGATTCAGAGGTTTGTACCTCTAGGCCAGTGAGGCTATTCATTAATTCTCCAAGTCTTCACTCATTTGTTTCTTCCCTCTCCATCACAGTCTATCATAGAAATTTATTTAAAAGGCATCAAGTGATATACTCATCTTTCAAGCAAATAATTGAAGGCATTTAAGTGAGCAGCTCTAGTGCATCTTCTGTGGGGAGAAAAAATTAATAAGTGAGCTCCAGTCAAATTAGACTTTAAATCCCTTTCCCTTTGAAATGTTTGGCTTTTAGTAGTACCATTTTGCATTGGTCAGCAATGCAAAATATCTCCAGAACTTTAATATTACTGAGATAATACTAAGCCCTGCTTGAGCAAGGAGGTCCAGATAGGTAACTTTTCAAGGTCTCTTTATACTCCTTTGAAACAGCAGACTCAGAGTTCAGCTGAGTAGATGTTCTCTTGTCTTTAAAACAGTTCTTGACTGAAAAGGAAAAATTAGACAGGAAAACATAAGGACTCAAAGGTAGTTCATTCTCTGTCAGAAAAGAGAAGTTAGAAGTGATGGTATTTGAAAAGCCAGATGGAAGAGCTGCACAGCCTCCCTAGTCTCGAGAACTTCCGGCCTGATGATTGAGTTTTCTAAGGTTTTTTTTGTGAGCTCACTCACATCTTGGCTGAGCACTGATATATGGACCTGGCAAACAAGCACAATCCAGAGAGCCTCAAAGGAGCAGCATTCCATCATCCATAGATTTAACTCCCCAAGAAATCCACATTTGCTTCTTTCTCCTTTCCCCTCCAGAACTTCACATAATGAAATTCAGTACCAGAAATCACACCAGGGTACTCCCCTCAAAACTCAGAAGTGCCTCTGTTAGCTCAGGTGTGATACAGATGGTTAGGACAGTGTAGAGTACCATACTCTTATTGCTATCTTCACTAAAATATAGGGAATCATAGGTTAGCAATCCAATATTCTTGGCAACTGACACAAGCAGAATCCTGTTTTTCAGAACAGTCAAGGATACTGGGCTTGAGATGTTCAAAAAGCAGGGTCTTCTTTCCAAAACCAGCAATTTCTACAAGTTGCACAACATCCACCACAGAACTGCCTGTTCTAATATCATCTGTAAAAATGCACCTAAAGAAACTTTATTGTTATTAGGGCAATTTTTAACCCAATACCAGCCCTTGAGCATCACAGGAGTCAGGTGTGCCCAGGAAATTGTTACTTTCCTCTTTAGCTTTCCTGTGGAAGGAGTAGAAGGAATCACAGAAAGATACACAGTCAAGTTAGTTGTTCATCTTCAAACAGCAGCATTGGATTACTAGCCTGCAAATTAACAATTCTTTTCCATCTAGTCATTAACACACTCCCAAGAAAGCTACAGAACTAAATTTATCAGAAACAGAAATTATACCAGAGGTAGGGAACTTCTATGGAACTGTCTAGTCGGAAGAAACAAACTTTTTCCTAATTAAGCATTCTAGTCTGGGAAGTCATTTATCTCTGCATGAAGTTGGTTTTTGGTGTTTTTTTAGTGGTAGAAACCAAATCTGATCCTGTAATACTCTGGCTGCAAATGCAGGTAAATCTGGGTTGTGCCAAACTGTAAGGACAAAGCAGAGCCAACTGTAATGCACACCAGTCATGACCTTCAGCAGAGAAATGCTGCAGTTCAAGAGATCAGCTAGAGTTTAAAATTTTATTGCATGAGATTTTCTTTAAAAGCCCTGTTTGACTTTATGATTCCTCTTCAGTGACAGACTTAATATCTGTAGTAAGACTACTGTAGCAAAAACCATATACAGAAAAGTGAATTTTGAATGTGCTTTCAATGAAAAGCAATTTACAAGGCACCTTGGGAGGAATCTTCAGTGAGCTCTACAGGGTATTAGCCACCTGACTTGCATTAGCATCAATAAGAAATGACACTTAAATCTCTGCACACTGAGCTAAAAACCTATCTGCTTGTATTGAATCATCACATTTTAAATATGACTTCACAACAGAGAAAAATGCTGTTACTGGAAGTATGGAAGTGAACAGTGGTTACAAGTGATCTGAACTGAGAGGATCTTGTAGTTTGTGTGTTAGATATGTATGGATAAAGAGGTGTGCTTAGATTAATGTACAGCAGTGACAGGCCCAATTATCTGTCAGCAGTAACCTCCACTGTTTGCAGTGCTCTGTGAGAATATTCATATAAATAACTCTTGACCATGCAGTAGACCCCAGACATGGTTAAAACTGCCCCTGGTTGTTGATGCTGGTATTTTGCAGTGACACCTCATTTATCCTAGAAGAACATGACTGCACTGTCTGCAACCCAAAGCCATGTTCAAGTTACTCTTACAAAAGTTGCACCATGCACAATATTTGCAAATGACAGGTATCTAGAAAAAAACAAATTAAAAAGCAAAAATGTGAAGAGCTCACATTTCTTGACATAGCTATTTTTCCATCATATTTTAATAAACAGAACTTATAAAAGTCTATGTAAAACCAAAGCTTTAGAGTGAAAACCACTTCCCTAATTTTTCTGTAAAAAGTGAGATTTAACTTTCAGCAATTAGAGGAAGTAGGCAAATATATTACTCCAACATCATGTATTTCCACCTGGATTAGGCAGTCTCTAGAGCCAAGATGGTCAAATTGACAGGCTTTAAGTTCTATACACATATTTGCCACTGTACTGACTCCAATTCTCCACTCAAGTAGAGCACAGGACAAATGATTATCCCTTATTAACAGTGTCGGGTATAGACAAAATATTAAGGTTAGGTCATTCTAAGGAGTTGGTGCCTTTCTTAACTGATAAATCACCTTGCTTATGATTAGGACATTTTGGATTGAAACCAAATCAGCATATTGAAGGAGCTGTTAGCACACTCTTTGTTGTAAAGAAGTCAGTTTTTTTGCAATACCCTCAGTTAGTAAATTTTATTATCAAAAAAATCTTCATGTCTTTCTGCCACAGCCTATTTGTCTAGACTTCAAAGGACAAAGATGCACAACAAAATCAAAGAGGAGAAAGTTATTGTTTAGATTTTTCATGTGCTTTATGTTTACTTGTCTTTTTAGGATGGAATAGAAAATAAATTCTGACCTTCCCTGTGGTCAACTCACATAATTACTGCTCATTTGTATGGAGGAATGGGACAGATCTGGAATATCCCAGTCAAGGCTAAAAGAAGATTAAAAAGTTTTAACCAGAATGCATAAGAATATGTGGAGAACAATTTTTGACTGCAAAGCACAGTTGTTAAGAGTTGATACAAAACAAAATGCTTAAGAAAACTGAAACCAGCTCATGAGAAAATTGTTCTATCACTCTTCTTGTCACAGCCATTCCATAACCTGACTAATCTGCCTGCCCATAACAGTGAATTAATCATACTTCTACTTTTTGCCAACAATGTGTGTTGCATATAGGTATAAATTGGAGCAAAAAAAGAAACTTCATCCCCAGCCTAAGCTCCCTGCACGTGCTATTCAAAGAGCCAAAGTAGTTCTACATTTCTTCTGCTGCATATTCATATTATGGTAAATTTGTGAACATTTATGTATGCTGTAGCAACATGATGCCCTCATTTTCTTACTTCTCATCACCTGACCATCAGAAATTTCCTTGCAGGCTGAGGATGTGGTACCCTGCTGAGATTAATTCCACCCAAAAAGGGCCAAATAGGGGCACATGGGATGGTCCTTAACCACCACCAATGATTCAGTGCTAACTCAATGCATATGTTCCTCCTTTCAGTGCTGTGAGAATGAATGACAGGATCCTTCAAACAACACAAGGCAAAGGTGAAGAGAAGTGAAAAGATACTTGGTTTATCCAGTGTGCTGGTTTTGGCTGGGGTAGACTTAATTTTCACAGTGGCTACTATGGGGCTGTGTTTTTGCACTGTGCTGAGAACAGTGTTGGTCATATCAGGAAATTCCAGCATTCTCAAAGCATTTTACTAACTAAATGCTCCTACAACCTTGCTGCCTTCAGCAGTGTTCTTTTAGTGTCTCCTGAGCCTTGAGTACAGCACCCCACAGTGGATGGCTGCAAAGGAACACGGTGGCAAGAAGAAGCTGCAATCTCTTGTCCACTTGTTGCTTCTTGCATCCACTGTGCCCCCAGGGAGACAGCAAAATCTTCTGGCTGTATTTCACTTATATTTAACATGGCAGCCATACACCCTGTGACTGCTGCTCCTGACAATATGGCAAAGTTTAGGTAGCATCTGCTCTGGTTCTGGTTCTGCTGGGGGCCTGGAGGTCAAAGTGAAACTAGAATTTGCAGGCACTGTGCACCTTCTGCCTGAAAAACAGCTTCACAAGTGGGTCATGCAGCTTGCCCAATGCTAACAAGTGTCGACTCACCACCTTGTAACACTGAACATATGCATATAAATAAGTCATTAAAAGGGGCTATCTAAACAATGACATCATATTAACTATATCCTGCTTACACTGATTTGATGAAGATTATAAATTAATCATCACTGCACACTATTACTACATTTTACATGTTACCCAAATGTCCAGTTATTACTGAATATGTGTTTATTTTGTTTAACTGGACATGTATACCTGTTTCTCCTATCAAGATATTCGACTGGTGAGTAATTAAAATTAACAACCAATTATCAGAATTATTTTTGGGGACACCACAAACAGACCTTTGTAATGGTTTTAATGAAAGCAACAGCTGCTTTTATAGGTCTTTCTGGCTCCATGTCACACAGAGATTACTGCAACACAGCTAGAACCAAGTGTGATACCATATCCCAGTCAAGCCCCCAAAATGTAAAATGTTACAACTGACTAAAAGAAAGTGACTCTAAATAATCACCTAGTAAATAACTGTGAAGTCCCAGTGCAACCTTTACTGCAATATTCCAGATCTGGCACACTGGACTTCAAATAGTAATAATTTTAGAAAAACAAAAGCACTTTATTACTTCTTGTAGATGTGGGGATTTTTCCTCTTCCCTATGGCTTTAAGTCAACTTAAGTCCCTTAAACAAAAATAATTCCTTGCATTATGCATTCTATTAAAATAAATAACAGCTAATTAAGTGACAGGCAAGACATAGTACTAAATTCCTAGTGTGAATGAATATCCCATATGGCATCAGGCTTTTTGTCGCACTCAAGTAAAGCTAGATGTGAGAGAAAGCTTTTGCACAACACAGCTGTGAGCAGCCTGCAAGAGCAGCTCATGCAGACCAAGAATGTCAGGTGGCAGCCCAGTGGCAAAAGGTGGCCCACAGCACCACTGCATCAACTCAAGAGCCAGCCACATGGCAGCTTGGTGCTGTTTGGAGAGGGGGAAGAAAGGCAAACAGTGTGCAGATGGAGTCTGGAAAGTTTCTAAAACTCAAGTGCATGAACGTGGCTGTATCTGGTCTGCCCAAAATACCTCCTTGGGAATACAGTGGCTCCTATACAAAAGCTGGCTATCCCTGCTGTACATAGGCAGGGATGGGTCAGCCAAAAGGCTGTGGGATTTGTGGCAGCATACCAAAAGATTTCCAGACTCTACTGGACCAATTGTAATGTGCTGTGTTACTGCCTTCAGCCAAAGCAAAGGGGTTTGGGTGTAGAAAATTCCAGCCTAAATTTGGGGATGTGGGAATTCACCCACCATTACTTAGCTGTCTGCACAAATGTTCTGCAAAAAATAACAATCTTCAAACTTTGTTAAAAATGTGTTAGGGCTTACTACAGGAAAAACTCTATGCACCATTAGCAGGCCCAGCCCAACATGCATTTCTGCACTTCATGAAAGCCAGTTAAGTAGATGACTATCAGAGTCAGGCAGCAGTCTGCTGGCAGAGGGGAGCAGATTACCCCTTATACAGTATTTGCCAAGCCAAACCAAATCCTCCAGGGAATAGGGATTGGGACTAGGGTCGATGGGTTAGGTAAAGTGCTTATTTTAACCAAATATAAGCTAGTGTGCTAACACAAACCACCTAAACTTCCCTACAAGGGTGGGAAAAGCATAAAACCATATGTTATTTATTTTCAAGTTCCACACTCTACTAATCATCTATCTTCCCAATTTATGTGCATGTATAAATTTGTATGCAGATTTAATTTATCTAATATTTGAGGATGAGGAAGGGAAGGCAGGAAGGTTTAGAAAGAAATACATTATGGCTCAGGCATATGAAACACAAGGTCAGAAGAGTATACAAGAGCTGAGATGGCCAGAGGCCAGAAGTTAGGACACAGCAGAGTAGTGATAAACTGAATTTAAACAAGAATTTAGAGAAACCAAAGAAAATCACATACTAAGAAACAGAGCCAGGCAAACAAAAGGAGAGAAAGGGAAATACACTTACACAGCAAAAACCTGAAGCATAGTCAAGGAAGGACACTTAAAAATGCAGAATACTTGGCAGAGTTCCTCTGCATACTCAAAGCAGGGGATATTACCAGTGGCCTGATCTCATCCTCTGCCAGCCTCTTTGCAGACACTGCCAGTTTGCAGCTGCAGCTCTGGTGGCCTTGGGGAATACTGCAAGGGGCTGCCAGGATCCACTGGTCAGCTGCACCTGAAGATACAGTTATTGTTCTAAGGCTTCCATTAAGACTGGGCTCTCCAGAATCCAAATTAATGAATAATGGGAAAGACCCACAATATTGATTAGTAAAATAGGCAAAGGGTCCATGATTTCTTCTTTCACATGATGTCAGAATTATAACAGGCAGCAGATCCTTAACTGAGTGGCTTCTTTTTTGTTCTGTTTTTGTCCAAGCAGAAGTATTATTAAACAATCCAAAGCAATGTTTAATTTAAGGATTCTCACCTGAAAAAAGAGCCAAACTAATGACACTGAAAATGTCAAAGTGATGTATCAACAGTCCTAACCATGGCAACAGAGACTGGTACTTTTTAACTTATTTTAGAGGAAGTGCATGTACTGTACTAACTTAAATATTAACTTCTGTGACAGGGTCTTGCAGTTTCTGCTGGAATTTCATCAAATATACCCTTTTTTATGACACTTACTTTTGTCTCTGCTTGATAGTGCACAGCACCTCTGCTGTTTATAACTTCCAATCTCTGTCCCTAGAGGCTGAAAGTGTCACCAGTCTCACTCTGTATCAGCTTACAGGACTTTTTAATTGCAAACACACAGAGCACAAATACCAATAAGGAATTCACACTCAAGGTACAGTTGAAACCCACCATGAAGCAGAACACCACACATAAATTAGTGTCTATTACTTTTCTGTTTAGAGAGCATACTTCACATTTATTTAAAATCATGAAAGACACACATCTGCATTGCAAGGGAAACCCTACAATCTGCCTACTGGGCCAATCCTGTCTGAGTTTCTTTTCAGCAAAGGCAGGAGGCAGAAATCCTTCATCTCACTTGATCAGTCCTGCTGAGATCAGTTAGACAATCAGCACAGGCAAGAGCTGGCCAGAGTTGGCCCCAGTGTGACTTGTCCAGGATGGTCAAACATATGGCATGATAGCTTGCTCACTAATGTGTTTCATGAGATAGAGATTATTAGATCTCACATCTGAGGTTTTTCAGTATTCTTTGTGGGCTTCAGTTCTTATTTACACTAAAACCAGATTAACGTCAGTCTATAAACATGAAAATATTTAACTCCTACATGTTAAAGAACTACAGTATGTTTAAAAAGGTCAAAGTGATAATCCTCTGTAGAAAAGAAGAATGCAAACAAATATCAACTAATCAAGGAACACATGCTGTTTTTCAGAATGCTAATATAAAGATTAATAGCTCTTCTTTGACATCCAAGTGCTTTTGGAAACTCTTCATGTTAAAACACTTTGTAAATCACTTTTAGAGAAAGAACAGTCAGGGAGCTCCATTTAATCAAATTAACTACTAGAGAGCCTTGATAACATTCAATAAAACTGCATGTACTTAGAATTCTCATCTCTGTTCCTAGGATATGTAGCTGTTTGTGTTGCCTTACACCATTTTGCATTTCTGTGGAGACTTGAGAGGGAATTAAAAATTTTTGAAAAGACTGTTCATTCCCCTTGTGTGTGCTCATCTTGGACCCAGTCCTGGTCACAGTGAAGTCAAATCATTCCCAATGAATCCCTGGCAAAAATCCCAGAGACTGCACTAGGAGTAAGAACAGACATGTAAGGCCTGATCCAAACCCCCCTGAAGTTGATGTTAGGACTTTCATTTCTTTCTAATAGGCTTTGGACGCCTCCACAAAACTTATTTAGAACTGCTATTTTAAACAAGGTGCAAGGAGGCACAGAACAGGTCTCAGTCCTGCCTGACCCTGTCTCAGGGATCCATGAAGGATATTTGTGTCTAAGACCAAACACAGACAGCAACCACAAGGCAGCACACTATGGAAGGGAGCTACACCCAGACAGGGCACAGGGTAAGATCCAGAGCCCACAAGGGCAGGGATGCTTTTTTTCCTCTCCATTCTGCTGCTCTGGGCATGTTTCAGCATCAGGAGCAATGCAAACAGATACAGGAGCCTGTCCAAATTGTACCATGGTCCCCTACCTCCCTAGCATCATTGGATGGAAAACACAACATCCTCAAGGTCTGTGCAAGAGCCAGCCCAAGAAACCTCAGCAAAGGAGCTGCTGGCTCACTGCAGTCCCTGCTGCTGGCATGCAGAATATTCATCCCATGTCCAACACAGTATCTCCCACACCTTTCCTCTTCTTTATTTCTTGTCACTTCAGGATTCATTCTACAAATGGCACCAAAATTTAAACTGAAGCTGTATTTGAGAATATAGTTAACACGAAAAGGTTGTAAATTGCTGAACCCAGCTGTTTTCAAGAATCACAGAGCTGTGGAGATCTGAGCTTCCATAAATTTTGCCACTGACTTGTTGTAAAGTGTGACTAGGCCTTTACCCTCCCCATGTTTTCCAGCTATAAAATAGACATGTTATTGCTGAGCAGAATGAGAAATTTTCAAGATGTCTTGCATGTTGTTTCAAGTATAAAAAGCTCCATTCTCAAACCCTAGGTTTCATTCTTTTGGCCTAGGTCTGGACTGGGATTCTGAGCTCCTGGGACATGTTTATCTCTAGAGGTCTGCTTTGGCCAGGACCAAAGCTCCAGACACAGAATTGAAGCTCTGGGTTGTTAGCATCCTGCAAGGGTACATAGGAAAACACAAGCAGAAACTCAGAAGGAGGAAGGTGACAACAATATTTTAGCCCATCTGCATTTCCCGCAACTGACATTAAAATATGCAGAGATGTATTCTTTATGAGTACACACATAATCATTTTGGGGTCTGATGTTCCTCCCACTGAAATACAAGAGAGAAATTATATATCATACACAGGGAAGATTTTGACATTTGATTCCTCCCACATATTTGAACGAGAGGAAGGCATTAAATGCCAAAACCAAAAATGAGCATGCAGGACCTATCCTTCAAAACTGCAATTCATTCCAAGGCACATCACTCTCTTGACTTTTACACTGACCTGCATCCCACACAATACAAACCCAGTGGTTTTTTTTTTTCTCAATTAATAAGACAATTTTTGCTATTTCTAATAGAGCATAGGAGAGTTATGTTCTAGCATACCTTCGATAAGTGTATGCAGGTTAAAAAGAGAAAATCATTATTTCAATTTCCTTCCAACTGTAATAGTTCATTGAACTTTTTTTATTAGTTGAATTTCTCTTTTCAGATTCCCCTCACAGACAAAATGAAATCATGTAGTTGTATAGATTTAGATGCACATTACATATGAGCAACTATTAACATGGGCTTCTGCCATGTCTCCAAATACATGGGCTCAGAATTGTGCATAGGAGAGATTGTGCAATTTATGCCCTGTATCTATATTATGTAGGTAGAAATGTTCTTCCTTGCACTTTATAAATTCCCATCACCACCCATTAAAACATGCACTCTTCTTCATTGCAATACATTCTCAGGGAGTTCACTCTGTCGACAGCATGCACAAAGTTTAGCATTAGACTATAGGAGAATTACCTTCACCCCCAAAAGAAACTGATTTTTTTGGCCAACATCTCAATTTGAAACTGCACTGATCATTTTTAAGACACTTATTTTTTTAGAGAGAAAGAAAAAAGTTGCAAAGCATACCAGGAGAGGCTCCATGCCCAAATTTCATATTCTCCTTCTTTCAAACTGTTGTTGCAAAAGCCTGACTGTCTGCTGTGATCTGCAGCCACTGAATGCTGCTGTGACATAAACAGAAAACAACCCCAGAGCCATGGATCAGGTCCTAAGGTTTCTCAGAATCATTAGATTAGGGTCTTCCCATCTTAAGCTAAAAGCAGTCATGGCCCTTTTGACATTTACAGAAATATGAAAAGTGAAACAAAAATAATGCACTCACAGTATGCTTCCATAATGAACTTCTATGTTAAAGCTGGCAAAAGCCCTCTGGAGAGTAAGGACATGAACAGGAGAAAAGAATTGATGACTTTGTCAAGTTCAGCTCCACTGACTCCAGTGATATTCCCCTATTCTCCTCTAGGTTTGAAATCATACAGTGAAGGCATAAAAAAAAAATTCCTGCCAGATATCCCTTCCATTTTGATGTCATTGCATCAGCTCTCCAACCTGGTATGTCCAGATTTAATCAAGAGGTCTCCAGGACCTGCAGGAAGTGACAATAACTGTGTAGCAGAGACCCATTGACAGAGCTCTGAGATGACACACATATTCACATGCAGCTGCTGTGACACTACTGAGTTTAACACCATCTTGCCAAACAAACCTAAGTCCATCTTAGCTCTTGAAAAACTCTCAAAACACACCATTATTGCAGTTTGTGAGTTTACAGACTGAGCATAACTGAGTGCACCTGTTTCAGCAGTAATACCTTTGCCATTGAAAGAATCTTTTGGAAGAAGCAGCTCTGGAGCACCCCTGACATCCACTGTCCTTGCTGAAACGTGGGCAGAATCTGGCTGAAAAGCACACTGAGTGGCACAGTGTAATGCCATGATTCAATTTAATATAGGGAAATGAAGGGATTTTGAGTCCCAGTGATGTACAGAGAAAATATTTGGTACTTAAAAAAAAACTACTTCAGACTTACACTATGACCTAATTGTCAACTAGATAGTAGACCCAAGATAACTGAATTTAAAATATAGCTAAAACTTCTAAATTCTGTTGTAGCTCAACTGAAACACATATTCCTGTCCTGTAGAATTTTTATTGGGATGGCATATCATTGAATTCCATGTCTCACCTAAAACACTGGGTTAAGGCAAGTAGCATAATTTCCCAAAAAGTACCAAAAAACATTTTTGCTTGGAATGTTTGTTTGTCTTGCAAGTTAGAGTTCTGTTAAAGATCCTTCCCCATGTTCTCCAAGGAGCTTTCAAAATCCAACAAGGTTTTTAAGTACAGACGTTTACAAAGGGATCACCACGCCAATGTACGTATTTATGCAAACACATTTTGGCATTTGGCTTTCTCTGTCTGTTCCACATCAGAAGTTGGTGAATTTCTCCACCACAGGGATAGAATATGTCTCATGAGTAAACTGAACCTCACTGAAGTGGTTTGGGACAGAAGAAATTAAATGAGCAAGCACTGTGCCAAACATGTTCTTTTAGGCCAGATCATATCCATTTCTGGAGCTCCACTATCTGAGAAGAGAGAGATGTGGATTTGGACCATTGCAAAATTTGGAAGAGTATCTCAGAACATGAGTTGAGTTCTGTAACCACAACCAACATCCTCTAAGCTTGTTTTTAGGAGCAACTACTGTTGATGTAACCAAAATGTCCCACTGAGAGAAGATGTGTTCTCCTCTGAAATCAGCATGAGATTTCCAGCACATGCAACGTGCATGTAAATGCAACAATAAAATGCAGCTTTAAAGTCATGCCTGTCAATTAGTGTAAGAGTAACCATTCTGAACATGCTCATATACAGACCAATTCTCAAAGAAGGTGAAGTTTGCCATTATTAATTCTGTCATTTCACTTTCAAGTGTCTGGATATAAGAAAAGCTCAAACAGTAGCTAATCTGACCAGAGGTATGCACACTAAATCACAAATAGTTTTTTTAATTTCAAGCTCTCCTCTTCTCTTGCTGGATGTACACACGGAACAAAACTTTGTAAGCTGATTTAGAGCAAACAGGTATAACTGGGGGAAAAGACAGGGAAAAGTTAAATAATAATTTTTAAATAAATTTTTTAAAGGATGGTAAGGCTGTACAGGCAGCACAAAGTAAAGGCAGGCAGAAAATCCATGACATTGCTGGAAATGTACACAGGCTAAAGGGCTGCAAACCAGAAACAGACTGAAACATGACACAGTGCTAAACTTCCAACTGCACTTGTATGGTGCTGCTAATGAAAGGACAAAGCACTCCAGGTATTCCCATTTTCCCTCTCTCTTGGTGAAAGCTGATATAGGCAGTGTGCCTTCCACTAGGAGATACTTGTCATGGAGACATGAAGACTTTTTTTTCAAGAACACCCTCTCTTCACCCCCTTTCCCAATCACTTCCCCATATCTCAGGTAAATAACTGCTAGTAGCAGAAGTAAAACATTCAATACACACATATATTAAAATAAAATTCTCCTAAAAACTATATTCTATAAATGCACAAGAATATTCTTTTTCAGGTTGAAACTGTACTTTCAGAATACACACAAATGCAAAGAATGGATTAAAATTTCTACTGATATTAATCATGCATACCAGACATTATGAGAGAAAGTGTGCTAAGGAGATGCTGCAAGCCCACACCTGAGGCACCTCAGATACCCTGTGAGGAGAACACATGCAGTTCTGTCCCACATTGAGTCCCTAATGAGCAGCAGCATTTCAAGAATAAATTTCTTTATTGTGTTTGTTCTGTAAGATATTTCACTCACTCCATAAAATTAAATAGCAATAATGAGTACTGATTATTTTTACCAGCTGACCTAATCTAGGCATGTATTTATGTTTTGCTTCCTAAATAACTTGTGTTCACAAATCTCATCTATAATGTTTACATTACTTATAGCATCTCAAGATGTAGGAATAAAACCTTAACCATGTAAATCTCCTTACTGTTAGAAAAAGTCAGCAGTATTCTACCTAGCTTTTAATCATGAGTTACAAAGTTAGATCACAGGCTAAAATACTAGTTATTATGAACCTTGTTGTAGTTTAATTGCTTCCTCAGGGATTTCTCTGGCATGAGGAAGTCCCCAAATGGAATGGGGCTTATCTCCTGTTGCAAAGGACAGCAGTGGCATGAGCAGGGTCAGCAAGCTGCAACCTTTGGCCAGATCCCAGCTGCTGCCTCCTGCCCTGGATCAAGAACCTAGCTGCTCCAGAGTGACTGGAAGGTCACTTACAGCCAGCCCTGTGAGATCCCATCCATTTCACAGAGTTGTGCTGCAGTCAGTCCAAAGAGCTTTTTCCCTTTATAAGCCATTGTCCTTTCTGGGAGGAGAGAGGGGGTGGGGAGAACATTGGTCAGCAACATTGGTCAGCATTGGTCAACCATCCCTGCAGTCAGGGTCATCTTACTTAGACAACACACACTGTTGATTCTGGCTGCAAAACCTCCACACTATTACAAGCACTAATAGATTAAACATCATCACTCCAAACAGTAGTTTTGAGGTTGCCATAATTTTCAGCTCAGCTCAACACCTGCCATGAAGTGGTTATCCACTCACCACAGTGGAGCATTACAGCCTTGTAATTTATTTTGATAGGGAGCAAGTGACAAGCCAAAACAGATTTTATCAAATTAATGAAATTACAATGTGCAATAATAGCATTTATCTTGCTGTTAGTGATTACAAGCACATTTGGTAGCTATGCACTGGAAGGCCTCTCAGTGGGATGCTGACAACTGAAAGAAAAACTGTTGTCCTTGTAGATGAAAATATAGACACACACTAAAAACCAGTAAAAATGTCACACACAGATGCAGATCATGAAGTTGTCAAACTCAAATTTTCTGCATTGCAAGGCTAGAACAAGTGATAAATCCTTCAGATCCATCTCTTAAAATACTCACTGGAAACAGTTCAGAAAAGAAACAGTTGAAAGCTCTCACTTTGAAAAAAGCCATGGATTTATATGCTTCTTTATATGATTCTAAATCCATGGACTTATATTCCCCCTTTACTCTTTCAATGTCTTCTTCTACAGCCTGTACACTGTCTCTCCCCTAGAAATGCAAAATGTGTGACAGAGGGCCAACCTGTTTTTCCTTGGCATCTCACCTTGCCCAATTGCCTTCATGATAAGATCTAAATTGTTTTATCCTTTCTTCAGAATGGATTCTAAATAATACATCAGATGGGAAAGTGACCTCTGATTTACAAACTTATCAGCCTACTGCAGGTGAGGGCACAGTTTAAATTGGGTTGTGCAGCATTTCATTCTGGAGAACCTCTTTGACCCGGTATTACAAATCTGTCTAAATATTTTTATTTTCCAACCTAAAACTTTTCTCTATCAGATGGAAACACATCTGGCCCAGCTGAGACAGTCATTCAGAGTTTCTGACAGCAAAACTGCAGATAAATTCTCTTCTCTTACTCCCATATTAGTTTCCTATCCACTAAACTGTGCTACCCAGTCTCAATTTGTGCTAAAAATGCAACCAATATTTTTCATTTCAGTCTCTAGCTGACCTGTCTCAGTGAGCTTCAGCCTGGAACCTGTCCTCTGGGCCTTTTATACACTTCATTGCTGTTAAAGGATTTCACTTTTTATCTGCCAGGTATGGGTTCTAACCTGCTGAAATACACTAAGAAGAACCTCAGTCCTTGCAAGTAGAATGTGTAAGTCATGCATCATCAACCTTAGCATAACTTTCATTAGATTTTTTTTTTTTTCTGCACAAAAGACACTTCCATACCAAAGATGATTCACTTATATAGAATTCCACCATTTGATTGTCTCACATGCACAACCATGAGCACAAAAAAGACGTGGGGTTTCTAAAATGGGTCTTTCTTCTTTACATGTTTAAATTCTTGTCTTCACAATTTATGCTGCAACAAGAACAGAAGAACTGCTAAAGTTTTGTAAAAATAAATAAACCCCAAAAAATATATGATAGTCTACAAACTAGTTTTTTGTTCCAAAAATAAACATGAAGTGTATCTCACACTATTAAAAAAAAATAATCTTAACATTTCAGTTGTACAAATATAATTTTAATCAAACCTTGAAGGGTTTTAATCCTCAACTAAAACCCTCAAAAGCTATTATTGGCTTTATTTTGGGCCAATTCCTCTCAGCAAGTCATGGCCCCTGATAGATGCACTGATTTACATCTAGGTGACCTGGAAAAGTAGGGAAATGTGGCTCTTGCCTGCTTTTCTCTCTTCTTCATACAGGGCCAAGGGTCACTTGGCAATGCAGACTGGAAGAGTACTGCTTCCAATTCATGTGATCTGCTTCCAGAGCTGAAGATTAGACTGTACTCCCTAGATTTGCTTTCTCCAAAAATGTTCTCAGATACTTTTCTATGACAGCTGCGTTTCTACTTTGTGCTGATCCAAAAATTATTTTTAAAAAGCAAATTGATATATTGGTATCAATTGGCTCCAAAATAGAACCCAACATTATTAAAATATCCAGTGTTTTTTAGGACAATCTAGACCAGAAATGGGGAGAATAACAGCAAAAATGTACAGAAATTAAAAAGACACAAATTAATAGACTTTTTGAGACTACTTTTAACATAATTTTTTTTTTTTTTTTTTTTTTTTTTGTAGCCATCTGAGATCCATCTGGCCAATACCAAAATTTTCAGCATTCAACCAAAAAGACTGTGAATCTGAAATGGAAACTACTTCTGTTCCTAAGACAGCTGCTTCAAAGAGGCTGATATTAGAAAGAATGGCTCTAGAGCACCTAATGTCCTAGCTCTTAGTGCTCAACATGAATTCTGCTTACTTACCTCTTAACTGCAATGTGCCTGGTGACTGGACAGTTTTTCCAGTGATCAGTCAGCCAAAGCATTAAACCATCATAAGCAATATGGCCATAATCAGTCCCTGTTTCAGTGGTTTTTTCTGATGTCGGAATAATTTAGATGCCCAGATATCTGAAGCAGCTGTGCCAATGAATATGTGAGCAGAGAAAACACAGCTGCTTTGCAATTCAGGAACACTGTTCTGGGTTTTCTTAAACATCTGGTAAATCAGATGTTCCTTTAAGGCCAAGAGTGATAGGTATCAATAAACTTTTATCTTGCTTTTATGCTGATCAAGATAAGCTTAACACTGTTTCTGGGAGCCTTGACTTCTATGTCAAGGAAACATTTGCCAACAATATTACTGCTCATTTAAAGACTGTGTTTTATTTATGTAATTATTTCAGTGGAGATGGCTTTTACTTTAAAAGATACATCACTAAAACTTTTAACATGAATCCAAATACACTGGTAAATTTATTCCATCAACAGCACTATTAACTGCTGTGACTGTAGTGACAGAAACATATTTCTGCCATTAAAAATGCACCTGTTCAAAGGTGGGAAGGACCATTTCAGCTGAACAAACTGCAGCAGGACAGTTAGAAAATTTTAAGGAGAGAAAGCTCCCCTGGGATTTCCAATGATCCTTTCTTGTGTGGTTCTGTCCCATACTCACTGTCCCTTTTGAACAGGATAAATGCCCTCTCTTCACTGACCACCTTGCAAAGTAACCACATCCACTGATGTCAGTGGGAAATATTACCAGCTCTGAAAAAAAGTTCCTCATTAATTCACAAAAGGTTTGGGTCAGGCTTCCACATCATCATTTCAGCCAGGCTAAAGGAGTCTCAGGTGAGTAAGTTTCACTGTGAAGAGCTCTCTATACCATTAGGGCCAGCTGAAAGAAAAACACAGTATGTTCTAAAAATGTGCCTGATAAACCCAGTATAAAACTGATGAAAGAGTAATATTAAACAAATAAGACCTAATAACTGATGTAACTGAAGCCTGAGACTTTCTATAAAATGACAGGAAGCTCCAAATAAAGGGTGTTGGGTTCATGCCCTTCTAAATCATTACAGTTTCCACAGAAAATGTCAGCTCCTTGAGGTTCCTAGGTTAGGGAGATTTATAGTGATAACAATAGCAGTAGTTTATTTGAGACAGTTAATCAAAATTCTAGCACTTATAAGCCCTCTGTGAACACTACAGATTTAAGAAGCTGAACACTAAATATTCAAAAGTAAGCTTGCAATCTACACAAGTACAGTAAATTTCAGTTATGTGTTTCATTATACTGGTGCCTTATTGCTTTTATGGGGTTTACAACGTGGCTGTAATTATCCACTGTGGGGTAAAATTTGGCATAAAAAGAGCTCTTTTCCATTTCTATTTCCAAAGAAAGTTACTTTCTCTCTGCTGGCACTGCATTCCTTGCACATGCAACTCTCAGCAAGAGTTTTTGTGTGTGCAAACAAAGTAGGTTTAGGTCTCTGATTTTGTGGCTTTTAAAAATATTATTTTCATACACCCAAACCGTATTGTACCTTTATTCACTCATCTTCCATTAATTTAGCTTTCAATTTGGGTTCATGGATATGGCAAAAATACATGTAATTTCTTTATGAACCAAACGAAACTATATATGTAATTACATCAACCATGAAGGCCTTATTTTAATCAGAAAAGTCAAATTTCCAGCAGGATAACAGGAAAACGTGGTGATGGTATTAAAATCCACCAGTGAAAAAATGTCACCACTTCTACTTCCCCTCACTGTCAAAGACTTCTTGTGTGTCCCTCCAATGAAGAGGAACCTCAGCACTTCCAACAGCAAAATGGAGCAACAGTAGTTTCCCACTTTGGGATGTCTAAAAATTCACAGCTAAGCTCTTTGACAGTTTGCCAAAATCCCCAAACAAGGAAATAAATACAGTTATGCTCAGGTTCCACATTTGTAACCCCCCTGAGTCAAGAGGGATGCCAGCCTCAGATGTTCTCATCCTTGTGCTCAGCAGCTCATTCCAGCTCTGCAATTTGCAGCTCAGTCTGTGATGCTTCCCTACAAACCAAATCACTGAGCTGACACCATCAGAATATGGCTCTCCACTCCTTGAGCACTTTTTTTCCCAGGAAAAGTGCATACTGAGTCTGCCATGTCCACAGCTGCACCCAGCCTGGACAGCAAGGAGACTGCTGAAGAAGACAATTGAATCTTGAATAAGTGGGATACAGATCACCAAAATTGTCCCTTTCTCCATGGTGTAGTGAAAGTGAAAACCCAACACATGCTGCTAAGAAAGCACTCTGCAATCATTGGGTAGAAAACATTGCCTCAGAAAGTCAACAACAACAACAACAACAATAATAATAATAATAATGTGCTTAAACATAGTAATATAAACAAGTAAATTAAGCTCTGGTGGGATTCCAATGCTTAGAGCTTTTGGGGAAAGACTCTTTTCCTGGATATGTTGCAAAAGGAGTGATTATAACTTCTAGGCTTGCACATGTGTTTGATGTATTTGGAGGAATAAACTCCAAATTCCCTTGATAAGCTGCAAGGGGTAAAAAAGCAATACAAACACCAGTATTCAGACATCATTTAGAAGACAAAGGTGAAGTAACTTTCAACATTCAACTCTAGGTAATTCTATGCTTTAACAAGTTTTCTGGCCTTTCTCTTGCTCTATAATTGTTCTACTCAGTTGTGCCCCAAGTTTTGCCTTATGTCTTGAAGGAGATAGTTTGCTTGTAGATATCTACTCTATCCTGAATACAAAAGTGTAAGAACTATGTTTCTTTTTTTCTTATTTTAAATCTGAATTCTCCAGATACAGGTTCCTGCATTTAAAGTTGTCAGATACTTTAAAGAGATATGCCACTTTAAAGTTGCATTAATTTCTCACGATCCAGCATCTTGCAGTTGTAATTTTTACCTTTGTGTAATAGACTCCAATCAAATCAGGGTAAGTGGCAACTCCAGAAAAACAGGGCAATTTGACTAAACTTCTCTGTCTAGGTTTAGTCCAGGCTCACCAGGTCTCTGAAGTAGGAAAGCATAAAGTATAAATGTAATAAAACCCTAAGGGGTTAAAATGTAAAACAAAAAACCCTTTAGGTTTTTGCTCCTTTATGCTCCACAGTGTTTAATCCCAGAGAACCAATAAATGCAGATGGAACACAAAAAATATGAACTCACCTTAATGTTGCATTTTTTTTATAACTTCCACTAATCCAAATGTTTGCTTCACAAGTCACGTGTAAGAAAGAGTTTTCATGGTTTATATTCCCAGGATCCCATTATAGTAAAGCTCAGAAACAGTTCACTCAAGTATTAGTAAAACTGAAAGGTAAAAAAAGTCCAGATTCTCAGCTGATAATAAATCACTTCATGTCAAGCAAAAAAAAAAAAAAAAAAAAAAAAAAAGAAAAAATCTGACCTCTGCTTTCCAGCATTACTCATTAAAACAAGAACTACAGAAATAAATATGGTAAATGGACTATCCAATGAAATATAAGTTTCTTCTGTCTGGAGGCAGATGGCACAATGAAGATAGCACATCAGATTACTGAGTCTGCCTCTAGAGAGGAGAAAACTTCTGCACTGGACCCTCAGTACACATTGTTCTCCCTACCTTTCCTTTACAATAGAATTTTGTGACCTAAGCCAGCTTGGTGTCAGGGAGATTTATTTGGTGTATGCTCCTTTTGTATAATTATGTAGTTATTACTTCTATAATGCTCAGCATTATCTGGAATAAGTCTGCACTACAGCAGTGAACCTCCAAAGCAGCTTACATTTCTTTTTATAATCCCCCACTCAACCTAACTCCCTTGTGAGATCTGAGAGGAATATTGTTCATTCTACAGACACAAATTTAGAAAGAAAGAAGTCCAACATGTCATAGGGAATCAGTAAGGCAGCAAGAAGCTGAACTCAAGTTGTAAAGCCCAGACAGTACCTCAGTACCATGAGCAATACAACACATTTCAGTCCCATCCAATCTTCTGAGAATGTGTTTGCCCAACACACAAGGTTGTAAATTGCAGTGGAGGAGATACAGACAAAAACAACCAAATAATTTTT
Organism: Erithacus rubecula; assembly: GCF_903797595.1. Taxonomy (NCBI): domain Eukaryota; kingdom Metazoa; phylum Chordata; class Aves; order Passeriformes; family Muscicapidae; genus Erithacus; species Erithacus rubecula. The sequence continues at coordinate 46,336,050 of NC_136688.1, forward strand.
TTCAAATTCTCTTTGGTCTCCTTTTTAGGCAAGTGCTGACAAACAGAACCACAAACAACTCCTTCAAAGCCCCTTTGTTAGAACTGAGCTGCTGGAACATAGCACATATCCAGGTTCCTTACTTTGACTTGCTCCTGCTGCATGAACAGAAAGAGAAAATGATGAAAGCTGCTACATGTCATTTGCATTTTGGCATGTAGTAATTCTCCTTAAATAAAAATCCAGACAGACATCTAGAAATGGAATCTGCCAACAAAACAGCCCAAGTGAATGAAAGGTCTTCTTATTACAATCCCCCTCATGTTCTCAGTAATTTAGTTTTCAACTTTCTTAATCCTTTTCATGCAATCTTCTCACTACTTTTTCACTATCAGACTTCCATATTGCATAGAATCTCAACTTGTAGGCTAAAAAGATAGAATTAAACTTTTAAGTTTTTGACAAACACCAGTGAGAAAAAGAATGAGACAGCTACTACTATTAATGGCACAATTTTTAGTAAGAAAGATTAAGCTTTTAGGTCAAGATTTAAATTGCTTTTCAATTAGATTTTAAATTCATATTATTGACCTCAGTAGATCTGCACCTACACGTAGTAATAACAATAGATTCCTGTGACTGCAAGGTCGAGCTTATGGTAATTAATAGTTTATAGAAAGCTTCAAAATTAACACAGATAAAGGTACAATGCTATTTTAAAGAAATCAGAAGTGATTCCATCACAATTCCATGGATAGAAACTGTATTTTGAAATACAAAGTTTTGAGTCTTACATCACATCCCATGCTTCCAACAGAATAAATCTCAATAAATTCATAAACTGGAATGTTCGGGGACCTGGAGTTTCTGTGGTTCTCAATTGGAATCATTGCTCCCATTGGAAAAGTCCAAGTTTCCTTAATGGTATGCACTGAAACTTTAAGTAATGCTTATTTGTAATCAAAAATACTTTTAAATCTCACTTCTTACAAACCCAGACCCAGTGTAACTCCTGCATTCAACTACGCAAGTTAAAATCTTTAATAGTGAATTCCAAAAATTACCACTCCACAAAAAATGTGCAAAACAGAACAAAACCATACCAAGTTCCTATTGCAGCAGTAGGGATAGTTACACATGGAAGTAGCACAAATATATAAGCATTTGTAAAGTCTTGGGCAATATTATCCTTAGACCTGGTTTTTATTTGCAAAATAAGTATGCACTTTAAAACATAACAATGACTAAATAGAGAGGTGATGACATTAAAAATCCACTCAGTGAGACTTCCTCAGTATAACATAACAGAACACTTATTTTCAAATCTAATTTCCAGCAATTTGAAAACTAATTTTTTTACTGCTGTTGTGTTGTGATTCAATAGTTTACAGAGGTCAAATATGCATCTGTAGGAATAGAATCTCCAAAATGCAATAGCTCCATATAACCAAACCATTACATGTGTCCAAGAAGAAGAATAATCCATTTGCTTTTACCCTTACTCCTCCACTGCACTGAGGAACAAGAGGCTAAATTTCTTCTCTTCAAGAGAGCAGTGAAACTCTTAGCCCCCTAAAGGACTGGCTCACACAAAACCACACTGAAATGTTTCCACAGCATCTGTTCCTATATCTTCTTGTGGTGAGAGATCACTCAGAAAGAGATACCACATCTATGAGGGAACATTAACATTAAAAAGTTTTCTGAGCAGACAGGTACTGACTGTCTCTATCACACTAACACCTGCAGTAGGCACCATTACAATTCCCATAAAAAGCTGGATATATCACAAAAAGTAGGAAAAAGCATAAGGGCAGGCAACACATCAGTTGACCCTTTCTCATGCCACTGGAAGAAATGGTGAGTATATTTGAAAAAAATATTTTGTCTAAACTAGGTAAGATTAACAGGTGAGTTTAGGCATTGGCCATAATTAAGAAAAATCAGCTCACTATCACTTAACTTTGAGTGAAAGGCACAGCACGAAGTCTTCGGGCCAGATATCATCCAAATTGGCTTTACACTTTCAGGTTATTTGTTTTAACTTTATGAACAGTCTTTTAGGCAAGGAGGCAGAAGGGTCTTCCTAAACACAACACCATGGGGCAACTGCCGTGGTTCCTCTCCGAAATGATGAGTTCTGAGCTGGAGAGTCACAGGGAAAAAAGCAAAAGGAAAACGAATGTGAATTTTAAAGAGGTAATAGATGTTCTCTACTGCGAGGCCCTCGTAGAGGGAAGAGTAAAACGAGACCAGGCTGTCACTGCTTTCGTAATTGCAGAGGTGCTACCTCAAAGGGGAGAAAACTTCCATTAGCAACTTCCCCTGAAACACCCGAAAAAAGCAGCACACACGGGCTCGTACTCCCCTTACGTGTAATTCATCTGATAACGTCTAAAATTTATTAACAACAACTTTAAACACCGCCGAAAAGAAATGGCTTTTCTAAACCAGGGTCAAAGACAAACGCTTCGAAAACTCAACAAGGCACAACCGCAGGGAGAAAGGGGAAAGCGCAGCGAGACGGGGCAGAGCAACAAGTGTGGGGCGGGTTTGCTTCTCCTGTGGAGTTTCCCAAGGGCATGGTCTCGGGCGGGGGCAGCCGAGGGCGGGGGAGCGGCAGCGCTCCGGGACGGGAGAAGCGCTCGGGGCCAGCGGGGCCGGACCGCCAGGGAAACCCGGGAGGAGCGGCGGGACTCGGCCGGGCCAGCGGGGCCGGACCGCCAGGGAAACCCGGGAGGAGCGGCGGGGCTCGCACCGAGCTGCCCCATTACCGGGCTGTCCCTATACCGGGCTGATCCCCATACGGGCTGCCCCAGTACCGGGCTGTCCTTGCACCGGGCTGATCCCCATACCGGGCTGCCCCAGTACCGGGCTGTCCCCGTACCGGGATGATCCCCATACCGGGCTGATCCCGCACCAGGCGAGCTGCCCCCGTACCGGGATGATCCCCTATCGGGCTGATCCCGTATGGGGCTGCCCCCGTACCGGGATGATCCCGTACCGGGCTGTCCCCGCACCGGGCTGATCCCGTATCGGGCTGATCCCGTATCGGGCTGATCCCGTACCGGGCTGTCCCCGCACCGGGCTGTCCCCGCACCGGGCGGTCCGGCCGGGCCTCAGGCGCTTCCCTCCGGGTGCCAGATCCACCATCGCTCCCCGGGCTGGGCGAGCGGTGCCCGCGGCCAGCGCTGCCCTCCGCCGGTGTCACACTGTGAGACCGCGCCGCCGAACAAGGGACTGCGCCGGCAAGGCCGGCCCTGCTCCCCGGGGAGCTGCCACCATCGCTACCGGCTGTCTTGTCCCTCTCCTCTCCCTCTCCCCGCGGCGCAGGGTGAAAAAACGCGCCGTCGTCTACCTGTGCAACACCTCCGCAACACATTTTATTTACACGGAATCGGCTCGGGGCATTGTACATTATATACAGATATTTTCTCCCTCCAACAAGGCAGATCTTGTGCAAGATTAGTAGCATCCTCTGGAGCGTATCCGACAGTCCACGGGAAATGTCCCCCCCGCTTAGAAGTATCAGCTGTCAGAGTCCAAGTCACTTTTCCCATCCTCTTGTCGCTTCTCCGGCGACGTTTTAGACGCTTTATTCCACTTTTGTGTGTTTTCTGATTCCTCCGAAGACGATCGCTTTTGCCTCCTCCACTTCGCCCGGCGGTTTTTGAACCAAACCTGTTACGTTAAGAAATTAAATTATTAGAAGGGGAAAAAAATAAAAATAAAGCTATGCAAACTCTCAGCTGACCTCAGCCCCCAGGAGCCCTGCCGGGGCCGGGGCGCGCTCGGCCGGAGGAAGGAGGCGGGGGAAGCCTCCAGCTCTCGGCTGGGGCCGGCCGGGCCCTTCGGGAAGCAAAGACTGTCGACAATGGCTCACAGCCCTGCGACAGGCTCGGCCGGCCGCCCCAAGGAAATAACACAAAACTTTCCCTCTGCCCCGCAGAGCAGCCGCTCTCCCTCCGCTGGCAGAGCCGGGCTGGAGCCGCACCGCGATACATCCGGGTCGAGCGCGTTAGGGTGCAAATGGGAGAGGGTTGAAGAAGGAAAAAGAAAGCAAAGTACCTCCACTTTCTCCTCTCTTAAGTGCACCCTTCTGGCCAGCTGTTCCCTGGTGCCCACGTCTGGGTATTTCGTTTCCTGAAAGAGGTTTTCCAGCGCTTCCAGCTGCTCGTCAGTGAAGATAGTCCGGTGCCGTCTTTTTCGCCTGCAGTGCAGCTGGTTCAGTAACTGCAGCTCCGTCCGGGACAAAGTGCCCACGTTCATGTAGGGCAACATCTGATGGGGAACAGGGGACATCAGGACTGACCCAGTGCCCTCGTAACCTACGGACAGACAGACGAGTCGACGATAGGCTTTGCATGAGATCGCTGTTCCCCTACCCCCGTCCCATCCCGAAAAAGTCCCCTCCCGCCGCCCATCCGCGATCCGCGGGCCCCAGCTCCCCGCCACCCGCTCCGGCCCCGCGGCTGCGGGACAAAGCGGGCCCGTCGCACGCCTTACCTGCGGGGGGAACGCAGGAACACTGCTGGGCGCCCAGCGGCGGCACGGCCCCGCAGCACGAAGGGCCCACGGGGGACGCCGGCACATGCAGCTGCCCGTAGTAGTAGTTGTTGTAGCCGAGCCGCGATCCGGTGACGGCCGGCGGCAGCGCGGAGGCGGGAGCCACCGCCCGCGAGTAAAATCCGCCGTAGTCGGAGGCGCTGCCGTAGAGCGAGTCCCCGTGCAGGCTGGGGAAGACGACGGGCGCGGCGCTCGGGGGCAGCAGCACCGAGTCCTTGCAGCGAGGTCTGGCCGCCAGGATATTGTCGATGCTGAACATGCTCACAGGCATGCCCCAAACCGTGCGGGGCAGGGCGGCGGGGACCGGCCGGGGGAGGGAGGGAGGAGGGCGGGAGGGAGGGTAGGTGGTGGCTGGGGAGGGGGGGGGAAGAGGCTGGAAGGACACGAAATCGAAACTTTTCGGATAAATTTTAAAAAGGGATCGGAGCGAAAAGAACAGAGCCTTTTCCAAGGGCAGCTTGCGGGCAGAGTGTGCGTGTGTGTCTGTGCGTGCGTGTGCGGTGTGTGTGCGTGTGCGCAGGATCCACCCCTGGAACTTTCCCCCCTCAACTCTCGCCTGTTTACTGATCTCAACCCAGAGGGCTGCTCGGAGTATAATCCATCTGAACCTCTTCCCTTTTTTATACCCAGGCGACGTCATCCTGGATTTAGTTCCTGGTAATATGCAGATGACAAACAAAACCAGATTTGATTTTTTTTTTTCTCCCCTTTTTTGGTGGGGAAGAGGTGGGGGTTACACAAAGGAGTGAAAGCAGCCCGAGTCTGTGTATTGAGAATTAATGAAATTAACGTAATCCTTTCCATTAGTGGGCTTTTTAGAAAGGCCCCAGATTTAGGCTTGATCTCTGCTGCACCGGCTAATTGCCCAGGTTAATCTTATTAATGCCATTGTGTAGTAGTAGTTAGCAGCTCCTAGTCTTGTCTATTATGCGCCTACTTTGGTCGTGTTAGTTCACATTAGTGGGTGCGATTTCCTCTGTCTAAAGCTCAGATTCATTATTTATGCTTCGAACTGGTTGAGAAGCACTTAAAAAAAAAAAAAAATAAACTGCCACATAACCATGCAACGCCCCCCCACTCCAAGTGTTTCTGTAGAAGGATTTGAATCCCGCGTCCCCGATTCGGAGGATTGAAAGAGCGTTGAGGAATATGTGTTTCTCTGATTCAAAGCTTATGCAGTGAAGCAACAACGTCTTCACTGAGTAACTGAACTTTTTTTTTTTTTTAATTATTATTTTCCTAGGTCACCTGGCGGAACAAGGACGCGTGAATGGTGTGAACTCCTTCCTCTACTTTTTCTTTAATTTTTTCCCCCTTTTCAGCAGATTCAGACAGGTATCACTTTTTATTTTTAAACAAGCCAAGAGATGCAAATATTAAAGACCAGTGCCATCTCAAATCCCCGGGTGTGGTAGGTATTCCGATTTGCTTCTGATCTGCCTTGGTGCCTATTTCTTTTATCTTTAATCTTTAATTATCTAGCCTAGAAAACGAAGACGTAAAGTTACAATCATACGTAGAACTTTATATTTTGCATGTTTCGTGAATTTTTAAATGGAGACATTTTAAACCCCTAAAACTCTTCCTATTAAGAGGTTTGGCTCTCCTGGTAGCTGGCTCTTGTGATTTGCAGAATACTTCGTCTGTCACGACTGTCCCTGGAAATCCACAGGAGGTGAACTGAATAAGATTAGACTATTTACCCCATCAACTCTCCATCAAAGAAGGTAGGAAATTGTACGCATGAAATGAAAACAAGCCATTAGAGTCCGTTTACGAGGAACACATTATTTTTCCTCAACAAAGAATATCCTCGTTAGCGCTTACTCGCACTTTATCTTTATCCTTCCTTTCCTCGATATTGCAGGATTTAAAACCACACCTGAGAATGATCTGAAACCTATTTATAGCGAAAGACTCGTATAAACGTTAAAAAAAAAGACAAAACTAAATTCTCTATTTATACATCGCAATGTGATTAATTAGCAGCATCGGGTTTTACTTCAATTTATCTGCCTAACTACTTCTTCACGCCTTTGGCATTTAGACCTGAACTTCGAGCAAGTTTTTCAAATTTGGTGGAAAGTGAAACTATTTGACAGAGGGTTCGGCGGGCATTTTGTTAGACTTTGGAATTTTTTTTCTATTGATGCTTTGAGAGTTTTCTTTAATTTTTGTTTGTTTGTTTGCGGGTGGGCTAGGAGAGGGAGTTTCGGTTTGTTGGGGTTTTTTGGTCAGTAATTCCCTGAGTGCAGCCGCTCACGCTGCATGCAGAGCAGCGCCCGCCTAATGCCGCCATCGGGATGCGGGTTCACGTCCTCACTCAGCGGCTCCGCAGCGATGCGCGGCTGCAGCATCCCGCGGGCGGCCTGCGGGGCTCCGGGCGGGCCGGGCAGGGCTCCCGGCACAGCCAGGCCTGGGCCAGGCCGGCAGCGGGGACACGGCCCGCTCTGCCTCCGGCCCGGGGAGGAACATCCCGGGGCTCGGGGCGGGCGGCGGGCACAGCGCTCAGCCCGGACCGCCGCCCCTCGGGGAACGAACCGGGCCAGCGGAGCCGCTCCTGCGGGGACAGCTGCGACACGCTCGCTGGGGACACCCAGGCCGGGGGCGACTCCTCGGTTTTTAGCATCACTCGCCTCAGGGCTTCACCTCCGCGCCTGTCCTGCTGCTCCCAGGTGGAAGCAGTCCCGCGGGACATGGGTGGGCACGGACGGAGCCGCGGCGCTGGCGGGGCACGCACCGCTCCGGCCGTGCGGGCGCTCGGCTTCCCAAAGAATTCTTTACTCCCCTGACGGATGATCCACCACGCTACAACGCTTACCTTTATTCTTAATTTAGAAATTATATTTTCCAAATAACTTGTCCCCCCCAGTGGAGGAGGTTTCTTTTATTTTGTTTTGTTTTAATCTGAGTCGTTTTGCCGTGAAACCCTCGGTTTTGATACCCGCTTCGCAAAACCTGCACTCGGAGTTTCTCATTTCCCATGCGCCCTTCGCTAACCTGGCAAACGGAAAATTGTGTTAAACAAACAATCAGTTGTCACACAATGTCGGGGTGAAATTGTAATAACAAATGAAACACAAGCAAATTGTGCTGCATAGTGTTGCTAAGCAATTGTTTGTTACGGGAGGGTGGTCACAGCATGGGTTGAAAGAGGGATCTAAAGAGGAGCATAGCACTGGGCAGAGCAAGCTGTTAGGTATGAAACACGGTAAACACGGCGCTGATTTTCAATATTATTACCCAAACACGATTTCATGCAAAGCAATCACCGTACACAAGTCTATGGAAGTGCGCTTGTTGAGAAATCGGACTCTTTCTTTTATTTTAATATATTGAAGAATTATTCCGGGGATGCAAAACGCACCCACCGCCTTCCCGGCGGAGTGTTTGACCGGCCTGGCGGCCGGAGCAGCACCGGGGCCGGGAGGGTCCCGGGGAGAAGGAGCCCCACGCGAGAGGGCAGTCAGGGCTTTGGGGCATGACCGGCTGCGAAACTCTCTCTGAAAAGCGCTTCGCGGCACATCTCTCACTTACAAGTGCCATCACCCTGCAGCGTTCCCCATGTTTGTTTCAAATTGATTGCATCATTGCTTCACCAGGAAAAAAAAAAAAAAAGTATGAAAGTCATACAATGCGAAATTACGGTAATTTGTTCCCAGAATAAACTTATCTTGAACTGATTAGGAGAGTCAGTCATTTGAAAACGAGGCAGAAACGCGGTTGGGTTTTTTTTCCTCAAAACTTCCCGCTAACAATATCAGCTTCTAAAGTTTTCATTCATATAAACTTTATTAATGAAGATCTTTTATTTAAATGTCAAGGGGATTTGAAATTTAGAGTAAATTATGAAGCATGCATGTCTTGCCAAGTCATGGGTCAAATGCATTTGTGAAAAACTGCTAAAAGAGCATATGGTTTTGAATTTTTCTACAATGACTAGTGTTTAAATAAATTGCTTGTACTGCTTAACTTCATGTATAATTTTGACAGAAATTGGCCTATAGCCTTTTGATATGTAAACATTTCAGGCTTTTATGCGGTATAAAAAGACACTTGCTTTTTGGGATCAGCTAAAGCAGTCACCCTGTAATTCAGAAAACTGGCACCTAACGTTACATTCTTGCTGCATTTCAACTTTCAAGTGGCAGCATAAAGGGGGGAAGGAGAAGGGACATTTCAAAAGCAGTTTGAATTAAAAACTGCGAATGAGGTGAGAATGTGCCACTCACTGTCTGATTGAAATGGATAAACCTTAGCACTAAGAGAGTTCTCCGTCTTGTTTTCTAAAAAACAACAGAGGAATCAGTGAAAACAGTCTTCAACGTAGCACAGACCTGACTCGCATGTCAAATTAATGCCTTGAAACAAAGTCTGTCTAAAGTACAAATAGGTGTGATGAAGAAAACCCAGATATCCCTTCTGAATTCTGTCAGCTGTTTCTCTTCTACAGACTATCTTGGGCTGTAAGAATTGAAACAGACTTTTATACATGGAATATTGCATATAATGTATATAAATATACCACAACCCTTTGAAATGCCACTTAGCTTCATGTACAATTGAATTTCACCAGTTCTTAAGTATTTTTGCTCCAGTAAACATTATTGATTACAATTAATGTTTTGCTTTGGTGGTGTGTTTTGGTTGCTTTTTTTTTTTTTTTTTTTTTTTTGGGTGTGGGGGGAGGTTATGTGGTTTGGGTTGTTTTTTTTGTTTGGTTTTTTTGTTTGTTTGGTTGGTTGGTTGGTTTGGTTTTTCTTTTGTGAAGAGGAGACTAGAGTGTGCTAAGGGCTTCAGGATACAGTCCATAAAAATAGTGGAGTCACTTCGTTTTAATTCTTCTTAAACGAATATGATTTTGTACATGTATAAATCCACCAAGCTACTGAATAAATTCATTTATTACTACTAATATAGTTGTCTCACATAAATAAACTTCCTAATGTTGATTAGATGGATAAGCCTAGCACAGTGCTAGACAGAACAGGACCTGGATAGTTGCCTGGTGCCAGACAGCTCAATATGTTTATTTCCTGTGTGCTTTAGCAGGGACTAAGCTGAAGTTGGAAAAAGGTTTAAATGAACTATATAATTTCAATCTGTTGCTTTAGTAACATTTGTATTTATTGTATATGTCAGTTAGTCATACACAGAGTTCTCAAGATACACTACCTCCTTTGTTAGTGGTCAAGGGCGATTTTTTTCAGAATTGTAATGAGTCAACATAGACAAATTCTGTTATAGACAATTCAAACACTATAGCAATTTAAAAGCTGGTATGGATTCAGTCTGATTTGATATAAGCTAGTGAAGAAAGTAGAACACTAACAGGTTTCCATGAATTTGAACAAAGGCCAAAGAGATTTTTTTGCAGGTTTTGTAGGTATTCCAACTAACAGCATACTTGACAAATGAGGACATATGACATTAATGACTCAGCAAGAAAAAGACTTTTCCCCTTAACAGAGAAACCTGCATCTAAACTGAGCAGATTGTTGCAAAGAAGAATCTTTTGAAATAGTGCATCTTTGCAAGGGGTCAGTGGGAAAACACTTTGGGTGCTTGACTGGAATTACAGGAGCCAACATGAGGATGCTACTTGGAAGTTTTGTTTTCCATCAAAAGCAGTTTGAGTGAGATACTTTAACATACTGTGATCAAGCCCATTAAAGATTAGGAAAGTGGGATGATCTGGACATCTACATTAAGGAAAAAATCATTCTAAGGGATGTGCTGGAGAGGCTGGTACAGCAGGTCTATTGCACACACGTGACTGACCCAGGTTGACAAAATGGTTCTCAATCACAGTACAGTGAGTAGCCAAAATTTCTGCTGGAAATGGAACATACTGGAGCAGTGTGTTTTCCAGCTTCAAGACAAGATGGCTTTAGTCTAACCTATTAGTACATTAATTTTTCTCTGTAAGGATGAGCTAATTTTAAGCCCCCATGTTAGACATACAGTCACATATAATTGTGGAGAGGGAGATATGGGTATCTGTTCCCTGCATACACTGTGCATAAGCTGTGCTCATTGTGTTATTAGATCACTTTCTGTACCAGGGTTTGTACTATTATAAGTGGACTAATTTGAAAAGAAAAAAAAAAAACCCAAACCAAACACTCCAAATGACCACTTTCCTGGTTGATAAACATAAACCACACTAAGACTTCTGTTGCTCATTTACTTTTTTCCAATATTTGAACTAAAATTTTGGATCATCGTGTACAAACTGGGTTTTAAACCACAACAGATCCTGAGCACACACAGCTACAAATCAACATAATTTGTGTGTGGTCAGCATTTATCATTCCACCCAAGTATTATTACATTGGCTAAAGATCTTCTCTATAGTGTAAACTGTACACACATAATGCCACCACAATCTCTCCTCTCTCTGAAAAGCCCTGGAGATTACACCCAAAGTAGGTCTTCTAATGCAAAGAACCACAAAAGTCTTTGCAAAGGTGTTGGAGCAATAAAGTCAGCTTTAAAAATAAACAAATCAGCTGTACAATAGACAGCTACTGCATTTTTTTTCCTGTACCATGCAAATGATGTGTTTTCAGACTTCCATGGTTTTTTAGGAGATTTAGGATTTGTGAATATGACTGTAGTCTAATCTAACAGTGTTTACTATGGTGGAAATAGAACTGGAGCCCAATCCCACACCTATGGAAGTCTGATTGCCAAGCATTTTGAATCAGAATTGAAATAGAGAGTATCTTCCAGCTAAGAGTCACATTATCATTTCCAAACACTATATGACTGAAACCTAGTAGACATTTTTTTAGTGAAGTGTGCCAGATACATATCATGGATGCATATAACTTGCATTTTTATAAATCCAGAAAACAATACTAGCAATGAAGGTCAAAAGTACAAAAATAAAATCAACAAATCTATAGTGAAGAAATATATAATGAAGGGTAACAGATTTGAAGTAGGCAAGGCAAATATGCCAGAAGGAATTACAGAAATACTATCTTGTTTAGATGATGTTTTGATAATATCATTGAAATAAATATCACTATAATCTGTTTCAGTGACCAGTATTTTCATTAGACTAAAAAAAACAAACATGAAGTGCAGCAACTGAAGTGGAACAGTTATTATATTTACCTATTAATGTTCTCAACTTTAATCTATGTCTCTAGCACACTGTCAGTAAATCACATCCTCATTTGCATTCTGATTTTGGCCAAAACAGTCTATTTCCAGCAATGATCATTTGTAGAATTGAACAGAAGATCCAAACCACTAAATGACTGAACTAAAAAGCTGTGTTTATATGATATTGTAAAGTTTGGATTTGTTTCTTTTTAATATTTCTAAAGAGAATTTAATTTACAATATTGATGTACTTAAGTGTTTTGATACTTTTTTTAAAGCCTCCAGAAAATGTTAAATTTCCAATTAACTTGAAGTTTAGATTAATTTATGGTTATTCTCTTCCTAACTGACCATGTAATTCCAAACCAACCAGAACTAGATTTTTTGAAGTCCAGTGATATATGTTCACCTCTAGTTGAAAATTTGCACCATGGTACCTTTTTTATTTTAAATCTCATCTAATGAGACAAGGTTTTTAAAATAATTTGGAATTATATAGTATTTTGGAGAAACAAGTATGTCTTCTGCTCCTATGAATCAGGAATATTATAGTATATAGTATTTATTTATAGTATATATAGTATTTATCCATTTGCAGCTGTCTCCTGACACTTTACCTTTGGGTTTCTATTTTCTTTCTAATTCCTATGCACTGCTTTTTTGCAGCCTAGTCTTCAAACTTTTGTTTGTGAAGAGGACTCTTTTATTTTATGAAAATGTAAATTCAGAGTTTTTTGATGGATTTGTTCCAAAGTTTTGGTAAGATATGCAAGATCATGGTCTGGGCCTGATGCCCGTTTCAAGAGGTCAGCATGCTGTGTAGTTAGATAAAATTCTGGACTAGGAACTGAGCAGAGAACATGACAAAGGAGCCAAAATTCAGGGATATTTCCTTTTTCAGAAGTTTTATTGATGACATCCTCTTTAATTATGTGCTGATGTGGCACAACTGCTTTTGGGAGTGAGGATGAATCCTTACATGACTTTTGCCATTGGTAAAGATCTCAGGGAGAGGGAATAATGGCTCTTTCCCCATTCTGCCTCTTGCAGGGGATATACCAAAGTACATTAGCAACTGGTTTGAGGATTAAATGTGCTCAAAACTTGGATGGATGGATGGATGGATGGATGGATGGATGGATGGATGGATGGATGGATGGATGGATGGATGGATGGATACCTGTATTTCATGAAGGAATTATTCACTGTGGTTTAGCCTCAGGGTAGTAAACATGCATTTGCCCCCATGTTGAGAAAATTCAGTGGATGTAATATATTTTAGAAAAGATCTAACCAAGGAGTCAGTGCATAAAGAATGTGAATTTATAGAGCACTCTGATCTTCTCTGAATTTTCTCATTGAAAAAGTTTTTTACTGAGGGTATTTTGAGCCTTTCAGCTGTCTCACCATGTGTACTGTGAGGATCTGAGCTTGAAGAAGACAGTGAGTTGCAGATGTTTTCCCCACCTTTCTGCATGCTCCAAGGGAGACACCATAGCTCACAGAGCAGGCTTCCTTTAAAGTAAGCTGTGGGCCTTTGGTACTTTGTGATCAGAAGTGACCCAAAAACAGGAAAAGGCATCTCACTTGGGAGCAAAAGTTTTACTGAGACTCCAGAAGTTTTCAGAACACCAAATTTTTGCCCAGTAACAGTTCTCACAATAACTACCCATACAAAAGTTTTCCTTTCCAAACCTTTGAATTTCATGTTGGTTACAAAATTTGCTGTTTTATAGAGGGCACAAAGATGGATTTGAAACAGCAGCTAGTGACAACAACATCGACCTATTTTCATCACTAATTTGGTGCTCTATCTGAAAGGCAATCTACTTATGTATCTTTAAATATTGCAAAACCCATGACAAGTGTCATGTGAAGTTCCTCTGTACATTCATTTTGTAACATATGTAAGACAAAACGTTTAGAAGTTTGGGGTAACTTTCAGAACTTTGTATCCCAACCAATTTTCCAATAGAGAGACATAGTCTCAGTCTGCTCAAGCAGGTAGTGCACTGTTTTGGTTTCTTTTGATTGAAAAATATTTTCTTTGCAAAGAAAGATCTTAAGGCATCAGTCACCAGATGACTAATGCTTTAGTCTAGCCATTAGAGTTTAAATCCCACTAATTTTAGGTTTTCCTAACCTCAGCCTGCCCTATTTCAGCAAAAGGAGACTGGCCCATGTTGAAACATTAGCAAGATCCAGGGAAACCAGAGAATAGCTTTAAACATTTTGTACAAATATTCCCTAGTCTATATTCTGGTCCAAAAAACTGGATTCCTAATTCCAAAATGATTTAAACATGAACATCAAGTTCTGGAAAGAGCTTTGTTGAAAGAAATCTGACTTTCTGGTGCACAGAATGCCTTGACTTCAGAACTGGCTGTGGTTAACAAAAGCATTAGTTTGTCATGCCATTTGCTTGCCCTGTCCTCAAAGAGGGAGTGATACACAAACAATCTGAGACTGCATCTTAAATTTTCTGGACTGTGTTCCACATTTGGTTATGTTGTATGTTGTGCAGTCTCAAACAAGGTTCAAGGAGGAAAATTGAAACTTTCACTCTTAAGCAATCCAAGAGTTAGACTGCAGAGCAATTCTACCAACACACTTATTCTGAAATAATTGAACTGGTCCTGTCTCTCCACTGAAATCCAGACGAGAAAATCTAACAATTGCAAATGTAACTCCTTTAATTCTGAAAATGCATTTGAATTTTCTGCCTGCTTACTGCATGCAGATAAATTCTGTGCTGAGAGTGACTGCAGTAATACAGATACTGTTCATATAGAGAAATAACCATTGGACATAAAATTGCATAATTTTTGTATTTTCCTTCTTGTGGGTTGCTTGAGTCCCATTGACCAGTGCAGCCTATGCAACTTCCCTCTCACCCTGCCTCTGCTCTGTTAGTCTGGCTGCTGTCTATCTGTCACTTGAAACTGAGGGCTGATTTCAAGCCTGACTGGTAAAACACATGCTTTTCTCTGATGTGTCACTCACAACATTCATTTAGAAGGATTTAAATGGAGCCTTGCTCTTACAGATTGAAGGAAAGTAAAAGTACAGGAAGAGTCTATTGTTTTGGCACTTGGCTGCATTTTGCAGAGTGATAAGAAAAAAATATATGCTACCAGAAACAACTCTGAGATTTTTCTGTTAAAACCACTCATTGCTCCGTGGCACTGTATAAACGGGCAGAGTAAGGGACAGTAAAGGTGCTCAGGAAAGGAAAACACATTTAACATTCATGCCATCCTGCACAGCACTTGAATATATAAACATGTACAAACACATAGTGATCACTACATTTCAGGCAAAAAGCATCAGTGCAGTCAGACTTACAGCACTAACAATCCATTCAAACAGCAGCCACCACAGATTTCCTTGGGCATGTCTCACTTTGTGTAACCATGCTGTGCTGATGAAGCACACAAACTCAGAAAGCCAACAGCAGAAACTTGCACATGCAGGCAGCAACTCTCAGGGGCTACTGCTAGCGATGTGACTTCAGATATTTCTATTATCATTTCTATAGCACTGGTCTGTAAAATCTGCAATTTTTTTTGCAAGATTAAAATGTGATTTGGTGTTCCCAGAGGCAAGTGGGGAAGTTTCTGCCACTGCCTAGGCAAGGGGAGAGCTGAGCTGTCCCCTTCTCCTGTTGCTTTATTTTCTAGGTCTGCTCAGGGTAAGTGACCCCTGAGTGACAGGGAAGCTGCAGCAGCTCAAGCCCCTGAACAAGTTACACTGGCAACAAACTGAGAGAGAGAGAATTTCAGCAAACCTATATTACCTTTGGTTTTAACAGGAGCTGGATTAGGTCTTAATTCAGATTACATTGCAAATACCTTCCTGTGGGATAACTGGTTAATTGCAAGTCTGGATGAAAACCACAGGACCTCGAGGGTAATTAAAACTCTCAGGAAAGCAGTACTTACTCTTAGGGAAATTACCTTGCTGTTGACACTGGGTGTAAACCACAGGTCCTCCTATTCCTCCTTCAACAGGACATTAAAATTGGTTGGCAAACATGAAAAGAGCTGAATACTTTAATACCATTACAGAAAGCTATGCTAGACATCCTCCTGTTCAGGGTCCAAAGTGTCACTTTTGTTACTGAATTCTTGTTCTGTACTGACCTTTTAGACCACAGCTACAGTTGTGGTGGTACAACACGTTCCCCAGTAATTCTTTCTACCCCAAGCAAGTTGTAGATTATCAATATAATGTTAGTGTGATTTAATTTTAAATGCTATTTTGAGATAGCCTTTGCACCGGCTAAGCAATGTGAAACACCGATTGCTGGTTTAACTATGTTGATTTTAGCTGAATTCAACTGAATTAAGAAAGATTCAAATCAAATTTGAACCAGCCACTCCAGAAAGGAGAAAAAGAATACTGAGCCCATAAAAGATTTTGGATCAGTTCAATTAATCTAGCATAGAAACAACCCTAAAAATAGTTTAGTCATGAAGCAGATTGGGAAAAAGTATTTTTTAATGCATTTTAGAGAAAAGCTTTTGGGGGTTACTCTCTGCCAATGTATCAGTGGATTACTTCTAAATGCTGAAAGTATTCAGAGCTACCTTTGATGAGAAGTGAGCCAAAATTGAAAGAACAGATCTGAACTCTTGAATTTGTGGGTTGGAATGTAATTCTCACACCTATTTATCCAGCCTTGCCAGACTTATTACCACTACTTGAGCCCTAGGAGTGAACCTACTTTTACAGCTTTGTTTCCTGATCAGATGCTAAATTGCAGTCCATGTATTTTATGGCTTGGGACTAGGCAGAGCCAAAACCTTGTAGAACACAATTCCACTCAAGACCAAGTATTCTCATCAAGATCACCTAATATCCCAGGTCTTCTTATTTTTTTGAAGATGTTTGTGGGATTTTAACATGATGTAAGTGAAACAGAGCTTGATGCAGAGCCGACACCACAATCTTCAAACTCTGCCTCTGTCTGTTCCTCCCAGTAGCTGCAACCAGTCTGGAAAACAAGTTGATCTAGTGCCAATTGCTCAGGCAAACAAGCAGTGTTAGCACTATTTGATTTCTGAGCTTTTTTTTTTACTTTTTTAAAGCAAGCTATTCATGCCACACACCTTCCAGAAGTTAATTTTTAAGCCACCAATTATTTTTTTTCCCAAACTATATGCGCAGACACAAAAGTAATCCTTACACTCTTAAAAAACATGGAAATTAGAGTGTGTAGGAATTAACTGCTGGAGAGACATTTAGGAAAAGAGAATACACATTCACTGTGAATAAGAGTGAGTTGCTAACCAATACAAACAAATGTAACCCAATTTAACTACAGCAGTACCCTACTGAACACCTTTGCCTCCTATTATACAATTCTGCCACAGCAATAAAATCAACTGTCTGCAACAGTTTTAGTTCGTTGTATGGTTAATACCAATAATGTACTCAAAATTGATGTTTAACAGAGTGAACTGATTTGTTAGAGTGTTAACAGCCACAGACTTTAACTAATAAACAGATCATTAACTGCTGGTAATAAACAACTTGCCAGGATCATTTATTATTTAAGAACATACTTTGTCTCAAGAAAGGATGGCCCACTTAATTCTATCTATGACACCTTTCTGGCTCCCATTCAAAGTGGGAGGCACAGTGAAGCTACAGAGAAACGATGCTGCACACACTAGATCAAAATTCATGAAAGAATACTGGTTTTCATGAGGAAGTACTCACAAGAAATACATTAACTCTGTACACTGCTTAATAATATAGTCAGCATTTTTCCAAGCTCTTGTTTTTAATACTGACTCCAAAGGAATCTACTTTCTAGTTCTGATAAAAAACCTCTTCATCCTTCTTTTACCATATGAGATGCCACTGCAGCAAACATTTCCTTCTGGAAGTAGTTCTGAATGGGACATACTATTTAAGTGCATAAAAAGTTTTCATAATGGAAGAGGAAGGAAGCTAAAGGGAAAAAAACATGTAAATTTGGTTACAAGAGAGGAAGGGAAAAGGTAACTTGAAATCATTCATTCTCAAAAAAACTTTTAAAAAGCCGAAAAGTTGCAAATACACTACCTAACTACTCTAGATGATGACATGAGATTTGGAAGCAACAAAAGAGAGTCCTTGTCTGCTCGTGGTTTCTAAGACATTCCATGTGTAATAAAAGGAATTCACACAATAAGATACACTTTGCATATTGGAGTGCTCTAATTCTGTCAATATTTGAAGCTCAACAGGGTGGTGCCACTATAGTTCCTTTTGGTTCTCACTTCTGAAAGAGGTGATGTGGCTCAAAGCCAATCTGATTGAAAAGCAGAGACACCTCCTAAGACTGATTGTTACAATAAATTTAAGTTACCAAAGCAGCCAGATGAAAATTTCCTAACCTCCTCCCTGCATTGTTTCAATAACCTTATTAGTCAAGCCCACAAAAATACAACCATATGTTCTGAATAAGAGTGAGAGATGAGGAGCTCAATGACAGCTTGCTGACATCCAGATTTTAGATCAAAAATCACAAAATATCAATTTATTTTCTAGTATCTACTTAGACCCACCAGTATAAATAAAGAGATTATATTTTCTAGGCACTGTGTAAATAAACCCCAAAGAAGATACAGGCTGAATGCAAATGCAGTCTGAAGACTGCAGTGTCAACATTTAACAGCCCTGCTGAAATGTACATATAACGCATTAATTGCAGACAGTTGAAGGATGACTTCTTTATGCCAGATCCTTATGAAGAAATATAATTTAAAGAAAAGTTTTCATTGCATTTTTTTTATATTTCTGTGCAAGCTCAAGAGAAGGCATTTTAAATATAATTGTTAAAATAATTCTGACCTTAAACTAATATAAATTGGCTATTACTTGCAGTAAGAAAAAGTTCTGTATTTGCATGCTGGTTGGAAAAATGCTTCTATTTAATTGCTTGGGAAGAAGCAATTTATTTATAGACATACTGTGCAGGAGGAAATTTGGCTCTCCTACCATATAATAAGATGCATGGCACTTTGCCAGGATGCTGGCTATCCCCGGACATTTGGTGTTCCATATACCAAGAATGTGGAACTGCACTATAAACAGAGAAGGCTTTTTTTCCAAGGATACTGTAAGACATGATTTTTCTTGAAGGAAAAAAAAAAAGAAAAATTAAAACAACGGTTATGAAGTTGCAAGAGCAGAAAGTTTCTCTTCTGTATTTATCACCAGTTGCATTAGTCAGCTAATGAGCAGTTAAAACAGATTACTTGTTACTCTTCCTTATCCCATTTAGGGAAGATGCCGAAAAAAACCTCCTGTTTTGTGGATTTTGGATATAATTCTTCTAAATCAGGATATTACACAAATATTTCCACACAGCAGGATGACTCACATAAATAAGTAATGCAAGACTAGGATTTACTAATCTGTCAGCGACAGTGTATCCAATTAATTCCTCTGTTTATTTAGGTAGGAGTTTTTTGCACTTTATTATCTTCAGGCTGTTTGACCACAGGGGAGAGAAGGCCTTGGGAGGGGGAGTGGAAATAGATTTTTGAAGGGGAGCCATAATTAGCTCAATTCTTGGATTGAGCTCAGGAATGTTGTTACTGCTAAATAGCTCCTTAAATGGAGTATTTATAAACTACAGGCAAAGCTGTAATATTAGAAGAGAAGAAAACCCAAAATCAAATATATTTAGATGTACAAGTCCTAGGTTAATGCCCTGGCATGATGACATAATCCAGCTCAAGGGACAGGGAATGAAGAAACTTGTTCCTGATGGCAAATCAGTGCAGTGCACAGAGCCCTGTTGGAGCCCATGGAGGAGATCTGGAAATCTCAGCTTGGATCCACCCTGAGGGTCCCTTAAACAGCCCCTGGCTCTCATGGAAGGGCCACACAGCTCTTTGCCAATGTCCCATGTGCACACCCAGGTGGGATCTGCTCTGCCCTGCAGACACAGCAATACTGGGGTTTATTTGCCACCTTTTACCCTCCCTCCTGCTCTCCCCAGCAGCCACCCCATACACAGCTTTCTACCCTAATGGTGGAAAAGAGAAGCTTTTCCCCAGGAATGGCCAGGCTGCTTTCTGCCTCGTTTTCCAGTGCTCTGGTGGCAGGCAATGAGGCTGAGTCCTACCTCAGGGTGTCTTCTAGCTACCCTGTCCAACAACAAAAATGTATTAACATCATTCTCACACTGCCATACCCTGTCATACCCTGGACCCAGCCCCATTTACTCAAAGCAGACTTATTTTTTTTTATCACATACAGATGACATGGTCCAAACCAACTCCCCTGGAAGACATTTGGACTTCAACAGGAACAAATTCAGGGTGAAACAAAATAAATCATTAAGCTATGATGCAGAGGATTTGTGCCAGGCCTCCACACAAGACTAAGTTTAATCATTGCAGATCAGGGTATTTGGGGACAACATCTATTTTGTAACTTCATAAAAAAATCAAATAAGTAAGCCATGCTACTTGCCTTGTCCAAAATTTCAAATTATTTTCCACATTTAAGAAATTTTCATAGCAGGACTTTGCTTGCAATGTAATATCCCAATGAAGCTTGTTAAATGCTTTTCCAAGGCTATATGATCTTTATTAAAAAAATTATAACACTGTCTACTGGACACAGGCAGAAAAGAAATAATCACTTTTTCAGATTAAGTTCTTGAAAGCTTTCAATAGTAGAAAATAAATCTTACAAATTCTCTCTCAATTTCCATATAACGTATCCTGTCCAAGCATAGAGACAGTTGTCTCCTAGAGGTGCTGCAGTGCATTTATAAATTACAGCAATACTGTTTCCTTGGCAAATCCATTTCAAGTACAGTAAAAAACTTAATGGGATTAACTTATTGGAAATTTAGTTGGAAAATTTAGTTCAATGGAGCAAAACCCAGTATGTTAATATATTAAGAGTGCAAAACAAAACAAGGGGAAATGGAAAACAGAGAAATAGATAAGCAGTAGACATAGAGACAAAATCAAAAGAGCAGAGAAATAGACAATCAATGTTTCCACCTGGATGCAAGTGCCTGTGTCAGGGTTTGATCCCAAAGGGTGCAAGCCATATAGAGCCTGCAGGCAGGATTTCAACAGGACCCTGTGAGCCCCTGAGCCCCCAGGGGAGAGCTGGGACAACCTGGGACTCTGGTTGAATCCCAGCATGGGAAAGAGCTTCCTCCTGGTCACTCCAAACAGATAATGTAAAACACTTTTGTCTGTCTGCTGAGGAGCTGGTCTGAGCAGCACAAACAGGACTCTGGTGGCACACGGTGCATCTTCACTGCCACCAGCAGCCAGTGCTGCTGGGACCCCATCACACCCTCCAACACCTTCACAGGAGGGACTGGGGACACAGGTGAAATAGTCCTCTCTGAAATATATATACATACAGGTGCATTTCTGTATAGAGCCCCAGGATATCTGAGTTGCAATGTACCCTTGATGACAGTCACACCACATGCCTGAGAGCATTGTCCAAAATCTTCATGAACTCTGTCAGGCTGGTGCTGTGACCACTGCCCTGAGGAGCTTGTTCCAGTGCCCAGCCACCTCTCGGTGTCTATGAACATGTGTGTGTGTATCTGTCAGTGTTTTTATGTACATGCCTATGAATTTGTGTATATGTGTGTATATGGAAATATACATGTGAGGAAGTTTTCTCCTACAATATTCCCTTTGACCATTTTATTTAGGATACGAAACTCATGGGGGAAGGAGGAAGAAGGGTGATGGGAATCAAAAGCCTTCTTAATTGATGTTTGTGATACTTGATGAGTACAAAGACTTCCTCTGAGGAGCTATTGCAATAAATGCAGTAGGGAGACCTTTTTGTGCACCAGAAAAAATGATCAAAGCCCTGTAGCCAGCTCTGTTTGGTTTGGCATTGTCTATACTACAATTCCAATTTTAAAAGCAAGCTATAATTATATTGGTATGAAAAAACAGTAGAAAAAAAAAAAGTAAGTTTTGTTTGAAATAAATTCTACTCAGATATTTGAATTTTCATATTTCTAGCAAGAAATTATTTTTAAGTTTTTTATTATTGTTATTATTACAATACATCTCATTCACTTGCTTAGTTCTTCAAGCAAATAAAAAAATCAGAACTGCATGACTAGAATTCACCACATAGTTGTAAAACCTTTATCTGATATAGATACATGAGTATAAATAGAATGTGGCAGGATCATGAGCTGAGTTAAATATTGATTGGTATAATATAAACATACACAGTTGAATAAATGTTGAAATAACACACTGTAGTAATTTATGGATTTTTCAATCAAAAGTTATTTCCGAACTGTTTTAGTATTTGAATACAAACACATTCCTGCATGTTTATCATTTGCAAGCATGTGCTTTTTTGTGCCTCTTGCTGGTTATTATTCCTCCTGGATGACAAACCATCTTGGGTACACGGTATTGATTTATTTTCTTGTTGGAGAACAGAAAACAAGTCCTGCAGAAACGAATAATAAGATATTAACTTTTTTTTTTTTTTTTTTTTTTTTTTTGTAAACCCTTTCATTTAAACAGATGATTGTTATCACATTTTACTGAATAGGAATTAACATATTTCAAAGAATCCTTCAAGAGAATCTAATATATCCATCACCCCTCCTGTCCTATTCTTTAGCCATTCCTACACACTCTGCACACACAGCCAAAATTGAACGATTTTCCCATCGTGGTGCATGACAAATGAATTTTTCTATTTTAAAAATAAAATACAGCAAGCACAGATTAAGAGTCAATTATCAAAATTATTTTATGCAAAATTCTGCTAGTATTTCTATATTTTATATTGCTAGATATAGAAATATACCAGGGCTTAAATCTATATTGACCATAAAAATACCCTGTTCTTGAGTTTTGTGGATACTTCTATTTGTGAAGTCAGCAATATATGACTTAAATCTGGATTGGCAAACATAAAGATCTAAAAATTTGTGTTTTGTAGTTATAGCTATAAGTGTGCACATTTATATAAATACCCATAACTATTTCAAATATTTAAATTTATTAAACCTTTTGTAATCCAGAAACTTCATAGCAGATCTACTGCCAGCCTCAAAACTCAGAAGTTCTTGGTCAAAACCCAAGACAATTAAGTTTAACTTAAGAACTGAATTTAAAAATATTTGGCCTTTACCTTTGCTTTAAGTCTTTAGGGTTCCAATTTGCAAAATTCTCTCTGCAGCTACAAGATCTGCAGGCATTGCCTTGCAATGAAAGCTGAGAATCACAGGTAATGAGATGTCTCCAGGAGCTGGCACTTTATGGAAAAACACCAAATGTCATGAGACTTGTAATAAAATGATGAATGTTGGAAGTGTGTTGTAATCTTGCTTTCAGAATACAATTCTTGTAAAACACCAAATAGTTCATGCTAAATGAATTTTTTCATATTAATATCTCTACCTTTGATATTTACACTGGTAGGGCTGAGAGTTACCTGGCTGTTTTCTTCATACCAGAACAATTTACATAGCCATGACAGCAAACTTCAGTTGCTAAAAAGGAATTATATATCCAAGACTGAGAAAGATAAATAGACTATTTTTCTAAAATAAGATTCTTGCTCCAACTTGCTATGACTTTGATCTGACTTTTCACCCTGAGGTCCTACCTTATGTGACCCTTCTATGGTAGAAGCACAGCACTTCTAAAAGGAGAAAAGTGCTTTGTGGGTGGCAATGTTTTCCCAGAAAGGGAAAAAGTTGCAAGCATGAAGCCAGGAAGGAAGAAAAAGATATCACACATTTGGAGCTCTACAGGCAATAAATTTATTGTCAATAGTCAGGTTCAAATAGTATCATCTAGGGGAAAGTTCCCAGTAGAACCACAGTGTGGATGAGAAAATGATTTTGGTCACTCATGTTCTGACATTTTTATGAATTTAATTTAACATGACAAGAAGAGACCTAGTAAAAATGGCTGAATGCCTACCAAAGGAAAAAACAAATAACCTAAAAGAAAATGAAACACTTTTTTTCAGAAGGAAGTCTTTCATGGCTGTTAGTGTGTTTCTATGTTCCAAGCTGAAAGTATTCATACCAGCATTTCAGTAGTGGGACAATAAGAAAAAACAGTCACAGAAACATTTTGAATAGTCTGATCTGAATTACTTTTAGATTAAGACTGACATTAAGTCTGAACTGAAAACTGTACAAGGCAATTTGGGCTCTCAGCTGGATAAATTTACTTTGTGATTTTGGGCAAGTCAAGAGATTTAGTATTTACTATATTTTTAAGCCCAAATTTGCCTTTTATCAGAGATAAAATACTTCTGCATAGACAAGAAATCTGCTGCCTTCAGAAGGGCATCCAGCCTTCTTTACTAGCATTGCCTTTGTGTCCTTAAAAGAAGCTGTACTTTGAAATATTTTACTTTCCTGTCCTTCCCTTTTCTCCCCTCTCCCATTGATACATATTTAATGGGATCTTGCAAGAAGGGAAAGATCCTCAGTGATGCATTTGTGATAAGGGGCACTCTTTGGGCAAGGAATGATGGGCACATGCTGGGCTGTGTTAGTGAGTGCAGTGTGTAGCTCAGTGGGTGTGATTATTCTTGTCCCTAAGGCACAAGTGTGATCAAACAGAGGGTGCTGTCTCCAGCTTGATGCCCCTCAGTATGAGAAACAATTGGACTGGTCCAGTGGAGGGCCAACAAACTTATTAGGGAGATGAAGCACATGATGTACAAGGAGAGGTTAAAGAAATGGATTTATTTAACCTAAAGAAAAGAAGGCTTATAGGAAATATAATTGTCTCATTCAGCTTCATAGTTATAAAGGGGATGGAGAAAGACCCTTCTCTGATGTGCACAGGAGAGGCCAAGAGACAGCAAAGATGTTACAACAAGAGAAATTTCAGTTAGATACAAGAAAAAATTCCTTACAAAACTGTTTGTTGAGAGACTGAGGAATCTGCATAGCTGGAGAACTCAATAAAAACCTAAGCAACAAAATTAGCCCTACATTGAGTAGAGATATAGATCAGATGTGATTAATAAAATCTCCTTTTCATCCTCAAGACAGATGTTTGTTGAGGCTTTTGTTTTTAATTCTATACCATTAGAATAAATCAATTTCCACTTTTTTTTCTCCTTTGGAAACATCATTATGGTATTTGCTTTAAGTGTTACTACTGAGTTTATTGTGCAACCTTCAGTGCAGTCCAGAGTGTGATTAAGGTTTTTACAGATATACATAAGCAAGCTGTAAATTATTGTGCTCAAGATCTACTTGCTGATTAATTCCATCAACACAGACCTACAAACCTTATTCTTCAAATCTTTGGAGTAATTCACGACGCTAGGTTTTGCAAATGGATTGTTTTGCATGTTACCAAGACTATGCATATTATCTGAGATATCTGGTCTGCAATCACACCTTTGATTGACAAGTGTTAACAAAATTGTTCTGGCACTACCTCCAATAAAGATCTCCCATGAAGAATGCCTAGAAAATGTGTGCAGAAGCAGGCCCTTAGGTACCAGGAACAAACAGATAAGTGGTCTGGCACTGCTGCACCTTTGTGTGTGTGGAGTCTTTAGGTTTGCTTGCTAATTCCAGAGGCAGCACATGCTGGGTACTTACTCAGCAGTGCAGTTGCCATCATGACACTGCTGTTCTGCCTTCTCTGAGCATCAAAAGCATCACTGGCATCTTCTCAGGAGACTTGGAAAGCTGTGAGGGAAACTCGATGTCCACTGAGCAACAAGGATCTGACATTCCCCAAGTAAGTTCCTGATATGTCCTTCGGGAATAAGGTCCATTAAAATTTGAGGAAAATTAACAAAGAAAAATACATGAAAGCATCTGAAGAGCTTGTGATGCATTCACTAAGAAGCAGAGATTGTTTCAGGAACATGGTGGGGATTGCTCTGGACTACCCAGCCTACCAAATTGTTGTTTTTATTGCTGAAATTATATATAACCTCTAGATATGCCAGTCCCTGGGTTTCCACTCGATGGAGCACTGGATTTGCATCTTTACAACTGCAGTGTGTGTGAGGTCTGAGGTGCTTTTGAGCTCCCAGGTAAACCATCAAATGCATCATTTTGTAGTGGAACACTGCCCTGTGCCTTTTGCAATGACTGCTCCTGAGGGAGCCCCACATCCCAAGAGAGGCCAGCCCTGCTCCCAGAGCAGCACAGTCATCCCAGATGATCTGCAGCTCCCACCCAGAGCCACAACCTTGTCAAAGAGCTGACATGTCCCCATGGCCTGCTGGTGGCTCAGCCACCCACAGACCTCAATTCATTGCTGTAGGTCACGGGATTCTCCCACACTGATTTAGTCTGAGCAAGAAGCCACTAAAAATCTTGAGCCATGACACAGATGGGTTCAAAAACTGTCAGATTATCTGGTGAACTGAAATTATCTGGTGGACAGGAGTTATTGGCATCATGAGAAGCTGTTGAAGTCCCATGTGAGCAACTGCTGGATCTAGGAGGAAAATCTGGCTCTGTGGAAGACCACAGATTGGCCAGCATCATTTCACACCAATCTTACCAAAAGTGACTGTGAATTCTTCATTTAGTTGGGGCCAATTTTAGGGCAAGGACTCGCAGTACATTGCAATTGTGTATGAGCCACACTGAACTCTGGTCAAGGCATCAAGTTTCTGAGAGTTGTAGGCAAAACCTGAGTTACTGTTGATCAGACTGGATTTTCTCTTTTTTTGTGACTAGCTGTCCAGAATCTTCTGAGTGAATGAATAGCCAGCCACTTTCTCAAGTGAATAAGTCAAAGCAGATTCTAAGATGCTCCACTTTAGAAATTACTATGATCACTGGATATAAAAAACTCTTTTCTTGGTAAATCATGGCTTTTCTTAGAGCCATAATTCTGAATATCATTTTACTCTTGGTGATGATTAAATTTTCAGATTTCGACACCTTAACAATTGACCTTGATCAAGGTTCTGAATTGCCCGTCATGTGAAAAGAGCTTTAGACACCAAGCAATTATTTAGTGATAGCCATCAGGATAAATATTCACTGAAAAGAAAAATAGAATGAGTGCACATCTCAAATAGTAAGTGCAAAAAATATAATCAAAGTCAAAACTTAATTTGCATGTGTCCACAACTCTGCACTATAACTTTTCCCACCACAATTTCCCTGTATTGGAATATAGCAAAGGTAAAATTTAAGACTTCAACATAAAATTACATCTTTTCAATAGCTATCATGAAAAGATGAGGAGCTGAAATCTAATGTCAAATCAAATTAAGGCATATTATACTGCAAATTCCATTTGTATTTTGTACATTTTAATACCTTGACTATTTACAAGCTAAAGAGACAACATTCCATTTAGATACAGCTACTTCTGAAATCTGAGAAAAAACACAATGCACTTGCTTCTTTTCACAAGCAGCTGTGGCATATTCAGCTAGAGCCAGGATACCTGTTAAATTTGTTACATTGGAAGAAAGCTGATTACAGATTTCTTTTATTTTCTTTGTTGAAGAAATGTTTATGAGGTCTCAAACTGAAACTCTTCAAGGTGAAACAGAAACTCTGAAACCACTTAGAAGAATTCACACAAAGAAAACTCCTGCCTATGTGTCAAAGAGACTTTTAAATATTCATCCTAACATCAGGAAAATAAGCAAATATCACTCACTGGACATTAAAGATCATCACAATATCTCTCCATAGATCAGTAGAAAGCATCACCCTCTTTCAGGCAACAGCATATGAAATCAGCAATATGCTTTGCTATTTAAATATGAGAAAGGCTTTTCTCATAATGTCTTCTTGCACTTCAATTGTAAAGGGCAACACCTCTGCTCATCTGTTTCACTGTGCAGGAAGTTTAATGGGTCTGGTGCCATATCTGAATTGTCATTTGCTAAGTGAAAAACTCAGCAGTATGTAATAATACATTTATTCTTCTTGTGGCAGTAAGGAAAATCTCAAGTGCATGTCTCAAGTATTTGGTGCAGTGACATATAAGAATAGATATAACTTAAAGAGAGATAAACTCCTTGTGTCAGTGAGTTGCTGCCTGTACCCACTGACCTAACAGGGCAGAATAATATCATGAAGTGAGGGGCTGGGCCACAGGGTCAACCAGCATGGATGAGTCCGTGTGCTTTGTGGTTAGGGGACACCAAATTCCTTTATTTCCACCCCATCTGCAAGAGACTACAGAGCAAAAACAAGCAAGTCTCACTCCTGCAGGAGAATAAAAGAGAAATTATATCATTTTATGCAATAGGGCAAATGGGCTGCCCAGGGAAGTGTTGGATTTGCCAGCTCTGAAAGTGTTCAAAAAATGTGTGGATGTGGTGCTTGGGAATGGTTTAGTGGTGGACCTGGCAGTGCTGGGTTAAGGGTTGTACTAGGTGGTGTTAGAGGTCTTTTTCAATCTTAACAATTCTATAATTCTATATCTGTTGACACCAGTAAATAATGTTTTCTCAAAGGCTCATCTTCAGCTTTTTACTTTAAGCCCTTTTCCCTTAGCAATGATTTCAGTTAATCTGAGGTGCTTTCTCTATGATTCATAGACCTACCCTTTGCCTGGGACTCTGAAGATGTCTTTTCAAGGTGTTTTTTTATTATCTCACTTACTCTAAAGACCAGCTTTGGATGTCTGCATCTCCTCCTGTGAAACTACAACATCATGACTGCAGCCAGTCATCCTGCAATTCCTGTGCTCCATAGGTGAGCTCCTTAGCAAATCTGTTTTCTAGAATGTTACATGAGCTAGTGCTTTGCTGAGTTACTCTTCCCCTTCACACTATTTAGACATTGCTATTTAGACATTGCTATTTTCCTTTTCTGCAATAATTCAACCAATACTCAGTGGTTACTCCTTCTCCTTGTCACCCAAGGTACTCCCAACAGAGTAACTTCCCCTTCACTTCTCTGGGCAACCCAAACCCTTTTCTTTTGAGCTCTTTCTTTTGGCTTGGATTCAAATAATCTGACCAAGAACAAAGACTTTTTTTGAAAATGAAGGATGAGAACACTTCACATTAATTTTTTTTCCTAAAATCTCATCATAATAGGCTACCTAATTAACATAACTCATGGTTTTTAGATCCCTTACAAGTTCTCTCTAACAATGTTCTTTGTCTGTTGTCAGCTCACCTGCCATTTGCAACAAAACTTCTCTCCTATCAGCCCCAAGCAGTGAATAAAGTTTAGCAAAGTTCATCTGCAGAACCATATACAGCCACACGACACACAAACTAATATTTATGCTTTGCATATGTTAATTCTTATCATCCTTCTATATTTATTCTCACTTTTTCCTACTGATTTGTTGTACTAGTAAATTTAATCCACTTAATCTCTGTCTCTCAATGTCTGTGACTATAAAATAAGGCAATGACTCAAGGACAACACTACTACCTACTGCATGATCTTTAAGATTTATGGGAAATTCCTGAAAGTGGGAATTTTCTGCAGGAAAAAATGGCAGGATCTGCTTATGATATTTAGCTGGATGCTCCACTGTGCTAACAATGTGCTCAGCTAAACTCTGTAAAGTTCCACCATTACAGGAAACACCCAAGTTCAAGAGTTTGGCCTTCTAAACTGATTTGTTAGAGTTTGTTTTTGTTCATTTTCACCAGCCACAAGAATTGTTTCTAAACATTAAAAAGTGTATAAACTAACTTTTAATTTAAAACACTCCTGCAGAAAAAGTGCCCAAGGAAAATAGCTATTCCATGCACAATAGTGACACAGTGACTTACAATGACTAATTAATGAGAACACCTGGAGTATCTTTCAGAGCTAAACTGGAAACAAAATACTGGAGATTAGGTTTTCAAGCTACTGGTGGTCCCAACTAATCTCTTTCAGGTGTAAACCACAGTGTACGTGGAAAGCAAATTCTGACTCATTCCTGCGAGACAGGAGGTCTTCGGGCTAATAATTGCAGTATGTAGTTTCCATAAAATTTACGAGGTTGGCTTTAAATTTTAGTAGTGGCAGGCCTGCAATAAATGCCAATGAGGTCCATCAAAATGAGTATTTGTGTGTGTCCTCATAAAAATAGATCAACCTTTTTAACAGACTCCATGCAGAGGAATTTGTATAATTACAACACATATCTACAGCTTTAGAGTCCTTTCCACACCAAAACCAACATGCTAAGTCATAAATGCAGAGGAAAAATAAACACAGGAACATAATAAAAGAGATTTGGTTGGGTTAGGTTGCTCTGTCTCAGCTGCCATGTTGTAGCTAACAGAATTTCCACTAGGGGTGGGCAAAGGGATTATTTTCCCTGTGTGTCAGCTCTCTGCTCACCTTTGCCTCTTGCACTCCTGGGGATGGCAAACGAGTCTGTTCACATAAAGGAAAGGAAAGGGACAACAAAAAAGGAGGAAAGGTCCCACCACACTTACATACATTAATTTCCAGACCATGCATTAACTCTGATCATGCTGGTCTTGATGGAAATGCTCAAAAGGGAATGAGAGATGCCAGGCAACCCAAAGAAAAGGAGAAATTACGTTTACATCTTGTATGTTTTGTCTATAACTTGCCAGTTCCATGGTCACAGCTGAACTGTCAACTCTAAGTAATAAAATATGGTCTTTGTTTGAGATTCCCCACCATGCCAAGTTTCCACAGAGTTCAGCAGAGGTGGAGAGGCAGTTATGATTCACTGATTCTCTCCCCAGCCCAGCCACAGCTCTCATCCTCGTGAATTATCCACCAGCGGGGAAGAGCTGGAGTGTTATGTGTCACATGGAGTGCTCATCCCAGACTACCTCTGCTGCCAGGGACAAGACCCACAGAGCATGGAAGCAGGGGTGTCTGGAGGAATGAGGGGCAGAAGCCAGGGAAAATGCTACTTGGAGGCCTGGATGCATTTTAGGTTAGTGCTCTTCCTAATGAGAGTGGGACAGGGATTTATAAACGTAAAAGCATAGATGGGCATTTAGAGACATTTTCAAAAATTCCTATGACTTTTATAGGAGTTAGGAGATGTTAAAAGACCAAGAGGCACCTCTCTATGCCTTTAGTTTTCAAGTATTTATAAAGGATCTGGTCTAAAAATCAGCCAGTGCTTTCCAAATTGGCTTTGGTTTTGAGCAATTTCCATTGCCATAGCACTGCATTGTTTTAAATGGACTTAATGGATTCCACTTTTTGAGTAACAGCCAGAAAACAGAGACTATGTGTGGGACTCATTTGATTTATTTTAGGCATCTGAAAAAGAAGGGTGAGAGTCTCAGTTAGTTGCTGATCTACCTATTTACAGAGCAGACACATTGGAAAGGGATGAGTCTAGCCCTGGAAGTGCCTGTCTCTCTCCCTTGACCACAGAGGGAGCACAAACTCAGATTAGACACCTAATTCATAACAGCTGAAGCCAGATGAGATTAATTCTTCTTCCTCCTCCTCCTCCTCCTCTGATTTAGCCAAAGGCACACAGAAAACAATGGGAGAGCAAAATATTGAATTCAACCTCCCAGATCTCTAGGGTTTAATCACCGAACTGAACTTCCCTCTTGAGAGGAGATATTGGAGACTCTTGGCAAAACAAATCCAATTGGTACATGATGGAAAGCAAGGAAAGTTGTGCTGACCAGCACAAGAAGTACAGAGCTGTGAGCTGGAGGGAACAAAAGGGTCATAGCCAAGCTGAAAGGCTTTCTCCACAAATTAGCCATCCACAAGAGCTGTGGCACCACAGATATGCAGAGACTGCAGCCACCCAGGGAAGTGCAGAGCAGCAGGACTGCCTGGGAAGGGGACCTGACAGCAGGAATCCAAAAGCAAAACTAGTTTCAGCCAATCAGCTGTGCTACTTTTCTCATGACATATCTGTTTTACTACCCTGATCAAGGTCAAAAAGCACACATTTTTATCTTAAATATATAACTATTAATAAGGAAGAGTAACTGACAATAATTCAAAATCCTAGTGAAAGCTGAAGATAATCTGAAGTTTTGCAACACAGTGCTAAATTACAGTGAGGCACATGAAGGAATAGCTCTTAAAAACAGTGCAGACAAATAGTAGTTGTTTTAAAACTTTCTGCTTCATTTGAAGTTTTCAGCTTTTTTTCTTTCAACTATTTGCTACTCATTCTGATGAGGAAACTGTTCTTCCACTAATGAACTCTGAACCTTATGACAAATAAACTTAAGAGGAGATGTTATTTCTTGAAAGATTTCTTACACTGCCTTCCAGTTTTTAAATAATAATATAAAAAAAACATTAGCAAAACTTCCCATTATAAAATCAGATGATATAAAAACTAATTGCTTCAACAGTTGAAAGATGTAATCTACTTCTAGTGGCTATGAAAGGCAAGGGAAGCCTTTCAAAGAGTCTCCTAATTATGCACTGTTTCTTGCTCTCTTTGTGCTGTAGATTTTTGTTGTAACACTCCTCAGACTCTTCCCCCCTCATGCCTTTTAAACGACATTTGGGAATAATAAGCAGTTAAGCATCTACAACAGACACAAACTTTTGCCTTCATGATAAAGTCACTGGCAAAGTCCTGGCTGGTGCCAGTCTGGCCAGCCTTTACTCCAGCTGGTGACATCCATGCAGAGCACAGGGACAGACTGCAGACATGTCCTTCAAGACTGGGGGCTGGCAGCAGCTAGATGACTTTGCCAATAAATTGATTATGGTCTTCTGAGCTTTTATTACAGTCACACTGGGTTTCATAGGCTCAGTGTGATGTGCAATTACTCTCATTCCAATCACAAAACCAGCAGCCAGCAATTCAATGTTCTATCAGGCAGTACCTGATCAATGCCTCTTCAAGGTGCAACTACAAACCCTCCAGTCCAACTTTCAAACAGCTGGAAATTTACCCATCTTTTAACTTTCTGCAGAGCAGTTTGCTACACAAAAGCTTCAGCAGAGTTTGTGCAAGCTATTGTCAACACATAAAAAATGGGCAGTACCCCAGAGGGTTTATGAAAAAATAGACAAAAAGCTGTCAAGTAGACAAAATAGCATCTCACTTTCAGACCCAAATAGCTAAACAAATGTTATGTTCTTGTGGGTTTTTCCATAAGAAGGAGGTGGCAGCTGTCAGGTGTTTCCTTGGCCAACCTGAGGAATCTGTAAAGCACCATGCTTTGGGAGGCCAGCAGTTCAGGAGCCAGCTCCCAGACCCAGCTACCACTTTGCTGAAAACCTTGTCCATTTTCTCTGCTTCTCACAGACCTGACCCTGACACTTGTTTTGGCTGGCAAAGCTCTGAATATTTTTGCCTCTTTTCCTAGGTTATTTTCCCCGCTTCTCCTTCCCACACACCAGCTGCCAGCAGCACCCTAGGCCAGCCCCAAGTGTTGTTTCAGCAATTTTGGCCCACGTTTTTTTCTGAGACACCCTTAACTTATGCCACTGTGGCAGTAGCATTCAAAGCAAAGTCATCACAGAACAGAATTTTAGCCTCAATGTTTGTCACCAGCAAGACAATGCCTTGGTGCCTTCAACCTGAGCAAATGGATGGTATGGGAGGGTGAATTCCCATATATTTCACTCCCTTGCTAACCTGCCTTTCCATAATTAATAGCAGAAGTAATTCTGGGGCAATGGGCCAAGTCCTAAGTGTGTCTAAAGAATTTATCTATTTTAATTTCTATATGTCCAGAACAGGTTTGGCTTAATTGAATAACAGTATTGTAACTTTCACAGCTCTGCACCAGTCTAGCCAGTTGTGAGCTGCAGTGATTGCTGTACATGTAAAAACATCACTCCTCAGTACCATTGCTCCTTTGAGGTGAAATTTTCTTTCCAGCATATTCTGGAGCTTACTGGTCACTTAATAAAACAGCTTGCTGTGTCTCCAGATCTAAATTTCTCTTTTTCTTTTATGCACTCATACAAGTAAGTAAATATTTTTCTGAATTTTTGATTTAAATGCTGTGGGTTTTTCAGGAAATTTGAAAGCTTTTGAATGCTGAATTTTATGCTATAGGAAAGTGGCAAAAAGGATAATGCAACATAGTTCTCTTTACAATGGGGAAGCAAAAGAGAGAGAGCTTTATTCAAAGAAACACTACACATTTATATTTAGGGTAGTACATGAAAAACAAAATAGAAAAGGCTCATTGGTCCAAGAAGACAACACCTCTTTGAAAACATGCTTTCTGCAAAATATCATGAGACACTCACACGGCTCTCACACACCCTGCAGGTGCACAACCATTGTTACAATTTTCTTGTCCTTGTGCAGCCTGAGAAACTCAAGGCTTCAAGGCTGCTTTTTCCCTGGCTCCAGCAGCATTCAACAACATTTGAAAGATGCCTGATGATAAGCCTGACAAGAGCCAGCATGTTGTGACCATAGAGCAAGGCAGAGTTTGAGTGCTTCCACCACCAGGACAAACCTTGGTAGGAAGGATCCAAATGCCAGCACTCCAGCAGTGGGCTTTCCCTAGAGCTGCCACCAGAGTGCCAATTCCTATGGCCCTTTTTGGTCACACAGGCTTTGCACCTGAAGTGGTGCAACTGGGAAGGAGGGGAGGAGACTGGTGTCATGTCTAACAGGTTGTACACACAAAGCCATCAGCATTGCTCACTCACAGCCTGGAGTGCATTTCAGCAAGTGAGCTAAGGGTGGAAGGCTTTCTGTTCCCACTGGGAACACTGAGCCATCCTCACCCTGTCATATGTTCACTATCAGAAACTGCTCTTCAAAGCTGAACAAAAACTACTGTGCTGCCTATAATTGGCAAAGTTAATTGTATGCAGCATATTTCCTCTACCATAAATATTCCCAAACACCATTTGTTTCTGGATTTCACTGTTCTCCTAACTAAAGAACAGCTACATTATTGTTTCATCTGTAGCCCAACTGTTTTCTTTACATTTTACCACTAAATTGAATCTACTGCAGTAATCTAATTTACATTTCAAATGCACAATATGCCAACATGACCAGACTTCAATAAAATTTTTACTAAAACTCATAAATGCCTTGATTCTGGTGTTTATAGAAATTTTAGACTGTTCATTCCCTGAATGTTATGTCGCTAGCATCCTGA
The DNA here is from genome assembly GCF_903797595.1 of Erithacus rubecula. NCBI lineage: Eukaryota > Metazoa > Chordata > Aves > Passeriformes > Muscicapidae > Erithacus > Erithacus rubecula. The sequence goes on from NC_136688.1 coordinate 46,370,712, forward strand.
AATCATTTCCATATGATGTAAGAAACATTCTTAGATTCATGCTGTGTCAGGAAATACAAAATATAATGTCACTAGTCATTGCTCTCAAAATCAAAGATTTGTCATCTCCCAACAAAATGATTTGGATGGTGTGTCCAGCCCGCAGTAACATGGGACATCAGCTCCACTCACCTGCTTTTGTTATTGATACAGCACATCTTGTTCCCTGCAATTCAGATTACAAATATTTCTTACCATCCTTGCTTCATTTATTTTTTTTTTCTTATTGTGCACATGATTGCCTGGTTTCAAAATATTGCAGAATTCTTCAGGTGTCCTATGAGCACTCTCCATCACCACTGAATCTACCAGAGGCATCTTTCCTGAGTACCTACCTGACAGTACCAGGAAGGTCATTTCCTGCAGGTTCAGTTTATGTTTCTCAGTTGGATACTGATTGTCTAATCTGTAATTTTAGCAAAACAAAAATTATCAGAGGTTCAGGTAAAATTGGAACAAGATTTCAGGGTGGTCTTCCTGTTTTGGTTTGTTTAGGGTTTTTTGGTTTGAGGTTTTTTTAATGTGAAAATGGATTATGTAGTAGACACAGCTAATTTTTGTACTTACTAAACATTCTGATTTCTTTTTTTAAAACAATATTTTCATGGGTATTAGGCTAAGTAGAGTTTTTAAAAGAAAAAATTGAAAGCAAAGAATACATTTGCTTCCTATTAAAACTCTTTTTTCTCTTGCTTTGAAGAAAAAGCAGTCAGGCACATGTTCATACAAAGGGAATTAGAAAGGGTTGAGTTTTTTGAGTCAAATCCTCATTGCCCAAGCCTGTATGAGTTCAAGAAGCATTTGGGCAATGCTTTCAGATACAAGGTGTGACTCTTGACTCCTGGCCCCTGTGCAGGGCCAGGAGTTGGACTCCATGATCCTGATGGGTCCTTTCTAACTCAGCAAATTCTATGATTCTATTATTTTCCTTTTTTTCTTTGTTTTGTTTTCGTTATTTTACTTCAACAATCAAGCTGAATCACTCAGTTGTGAATTGCTTCTGAAATTTTACTTAAAGGACTTATTTATATCCTTCAGCTAATCTTTGTCCAAATCCATTCTTGATTGATTTTCTGTGCTTGTCAGAAATTCACAAGCAATATGAGGATCAGTGGCCACCTCTTCAGCACAGTCATAGCTTCAGTCAGTGTCCTTAAGCTGTTCTACAGTGTGGATGCTCCGATCCAAAGACATTTTCTTATTCAAACTTCTTTATTGCAGAATCACAGAATCAGGGACCTTAAGCATCACCTACTTCCATCCCCCTGCCACAGGCAGGAACACCTTTGACTGGATCAGGTTGCTGAGCCATCCAGCCTGGCCTGGAGCACTTCCAGGGATGGAACATTCACAACTTTTCCTGGGTAACTTCCTGCAGTACCCTACCACCCTCACAATAAAAAATTGCTTACTAATATCTAATCCAAAACTCAAATCCTTTAGTTCAAAACCAGTCTCCCTTGTCCTATCACTATCTGCCCATGTAAAAAGTCCTCTCACCCTTTTTTATGAGCCCCCTTTAAGAACTTAAGCCTCATTTTGCAGTTAGGGTCAAATACGGATTCTTGCCTCCTTACTGTTGCCTGAGGGAGCACTCTGGGTCATATTTTACTTTACATCTCTTCTCATTTGAAAATTTAGGATTTATATGCTATTATTACCCTGTGAAAGGGGAAAGGATAATCAAGAGTTTGTCTAATTCAGAGTGGCAAAAAGCTAAAAAGATGTGAACTAAGACATGGACTCCTCAGTGCTTAAGTATTGGGATTATAGTTGCTTTAGGCAGACAAGGTTACAGCTGTCTCTCTCAAGGATAAACCAGACTCCTCTGGATATATTTGCTATTTCCCATCTAAATGCATATTATCAGTTTCCAGGAAACCTATCTGTACATTATATTGCTTCAAAATATCAGTTCAGTTATGATTGTGCTTTCATATATTGGAGCTGAGCATTGAATTCTAAGGGGTCAAATTCTGCCCTTGGGTGCCTGCATCCAAAGGACACAGCTTGGTTCTGAATAAAAAAAAAAGTGAGGATATCTAGTTTCATGCACAACACACCATTGCTCAAACTGTGTTCTTCTCTCAGGAAATTTTAATGGGATTTTTGTGTACAATAGGATTGTAGTACTCCAGGGTGCAACTATTTATGTAAATATAATCATGCTATTTATGTAAGAAATTCAAAAGTTTACAGTAAGAATCAAGAACAATTTCATCCTGAAGGAGTAATCATTTAATTGAGAACGCAGAGTTATGGTTTAATGTTTCCTTTTTTTCCTTTTCCAAGTGATTTTTGCAAGCATTCTTACTACACTCAGAGTTACATAAAGTAAATATACATTGTAGCCAAGTCAAAACTGTTGTGCCAACAGAATGCAATACCCCACACCTGCTGAGAAAATCTCCCTTCTCAGAGCCTTATTTTTGCAAAAGCCCTTGTTGGGACATGGAAACCTTTGATTATCCTGCCTGATAAGCAAGCACCACAGCCTTTCTGAAAACTGAAACACTATGCTCAGTGCTGGGAGAGCAACCAGACACTTAAATTCATGTTTAGAGCTACCCAGGAGATGGTGGTGTGGGGGGTTTTGGCCAATTTTTAAAATTTTAAATTAAAATTTCAGGTATATGCTCTTATCCAGCTAGTCTATGCAACAGCATCATAAACCTGATCCTGGTTTACCCTGATTCACAGTGTGAACATAACACAAAGTATGGGGTCCATCTGCCCAAAACTCTTCACTTGCTCCTTTCACAGCCTGCTGTGGTCTGTGTCCCCTCTGCAGGATGCCAGTGGTGATGTCCCTGCATCCAAAATAGTGCCTTGAAGAGAGGATTGACAATAGGACATGGCTGGCTATGAGATGGAGATCTGCCAGTGTCTGGGGATTTAGCAAGGCAAAAACACTTTGAGGGCGTTAAATCAAAAAGGAAAAGTTTCCTCCTTTCTAGCTATCTTCAGATCTCAGTCTTGATATTAATTTTCCAAACAAGGCATTGAGGAAATGCTACATTAAAATTTTTAAGAAGTATGATTACTCTACCAAGGGACAAAGCCAGAATATTCTTGGAAACAGAGAATTAAACTTGGAGTAGGACTTTATGGATGTCCAGTTACTAAGAGGTTATTGAGATGAAATTGAGTGAACTTAATGCATTTAATAGAATTAGAGAAAAACTCTCTTTTTCAGAGGATCTAGACTCCCACTTGGGCATGAGTACTAGTAGTAGAAGCAGCTGCTGAAGATGACTCCAGCACTAATAAACTATTGGTTAAAGGAAAACATGTGACAGAAATGTACAACAAGGTTGGTTTGAAATTTTGTGCACAGACTGTGAACTCTAGCAGCAACATTTCTGGAAAAAAAACCTATAGCAATAGTTTAAATTTCTGGGTAAATATAGCTAAATGACATGTTTCAGTACAGTCAGCTTGAAAAGTCAGACATCCAAACTCAAAGTGCATAGGTCTCATTTGTGAGCCTGAGAAGTGGAAACTCTGGAGGGATTTGGGGAACTTTGTGGATATTCAGACAAACATCATCTCCACCACTGGCTCTGGAGGGCTAGTTCTCCTCTGGAATGGATAGTGGTGGGGCAACTGAATGAGAGGTTGTAAAATCCTATGCCTGGGCACCCAGACAGCACAAAGCTGTCTGAGCTACTTCTGCCAACTACCCATACAGGCCACACACATATGATGACAGGCTTTGTCAGTTTTGGAGAGGAAAACTGTATAAAACGAATCCTGACATTTAAATCTCAAAATGAGACCAATTCACCTTGTGAGGGGTTGCAAACTCTGCGAGGGAAAACGGATCCGGGAATGTCACCGTGCTGTGGGAGGCCTTCTAACACTGGAAACTGAAAACCAAGATTAGAAGGTTGGGTTTGGATCTTTTTTCCCAAACTATATACTGTAGCTCAGCTGGTATTGCTGCTGGTTTTGGGAGGGCAGGCAGGCAGGCACAGCACATTATCACAGCAGCTGCCCCAGCAATGGGATCTCTGGAGACAAGCAAAACACAAACAATGTGCCAGAGGCTTCTCTTGTTTAAAACCCAAAAATTTCAGTATCATATCCCATAATTAATTTGATTTCTTGCACAGTACACCTCGTTGTCCTGCTGTCAGTCTACCCTAGAGCCAGGGTCAGGGACTCTGGCATGTCCAGCATCCCATTCCAGCCCAGCTCACCTTCACATCTTGCCAGAAGAGCTTCCAGCACCAAAAGCCTCAGACTGGAGCCATTTAACTGAGCCAACAAATTTATATTATTCTGAATCCTGTGACTGTTGTTCAACTTGAGAGTCAGAACAAGATTCAGATTTATTGTCTCTAAAAAGCCAGTATCCCAAAGAGGTAGAAAAGTCTTTCCAGGTTGATGTTTATGAGACTGACATACAACTAAGCACTACTGGCTCTATCCAGCAGAGGGAAGCAGCAAAAAGAGAGCTATATTAGTTGGTTTATCATTTAACAATCACATAATAGAATAACTAGTTACTGCCTAAAGAAATATACTCATAAAAGGTAGCTAGAGCTGAAGTCCCATCAGGCAGATTTGTTCATTTCCATCCAGTCACTAAGATCCTGTAAAAGTGGAACATTTCATTAGACAGAGATGTTTCCTCTGAACCTGCTGAACATTTTAATATAACCTCAAATCACTGCAAGGAACAGATAATCCCTGAAGATGATACTAAACCTACACTTTTTACCTACTCCTGTAAAATTGAATGAAAAAGTAACAGTACCACTATTGTGATTCACACATAATTGAGTGTGCCAACTAATAATCTTTAATATCCACTGCTGACAGGATGGAATTAACTGCATTTTTCCCTGTAAAACTTTCTTTTTTTTTCCTTGTAGTGTAAGCCAGTATCTAATCCCATCCTTATATCATTTTGGCTATATTAACTCAATTGAGGAGAAAGTACTTAGCCTAAAGCACGTTAGGGTGAGACCTTGAAATAACAATGTTTACACAAGCTAAAGATGTCTTTTGTTGAAGAGCTCCACTGATGCTTGCCAACAAAAGCTTTTCATGCGTGAAAGAGTCAATACTGAATTATAGTTAAGCCATGTAATAATTATCCTCATTAGATGTAACCAGAGCATGGATAGGATGAATTCAGTTATAAACTCTGCTAATACTCAGGAAGCATATTCTATATGTAATTTAATAATCTTGGAAATAAATACACAAGTCTTTCTGTCTTTTAGCACAAGATCTATTTAAAGCAGAAAGGCAATTCACAGTGAGAAGACCAAATTTTTTCATTATTTGTTTTTTGCTTAATCTGGGGGAAGCTTTTGAATGCTGTATTTAGGTGAGTGTAACAGGGCTCCTGAGAGCAAGAGAGCTGGGACATGCTGGCCACCACACCTTGGTATCATCCTGGTGGGAAGGTGGGCATGGGCAGGAATTCTATCCTGAGCAGGGAGTGCAGATCTGGGTTGGTGTTATCTCTGTCTTCTCCTGAAGCAGATGGGAGGCTCCCCATGGAAAGATGCCTTGGGTGCACTGAAGTTTCATCTTTTCTGTCCCAGGGAATTTTCATAATTCCCCGTTCTTCTTGACTTACCTCTGACAATTTTTGGAGATCCTTTGAGTGCTTTTAGCAGCCAAGGTGGCTCTAGCACATATTTCTAACATTCAGGTTCTGGCTAGAGGCTGCCCAACCACTTCTCAGGCAATTTCTGCCCATGCTCTTGGCAACAGAGGGGTAGGGGGCTACTCTTCCCATCAAGGGAGTTGCTCTCCCTTGCTTCGCCCAGTTCTACCATTCACTGTCTGCATGTTTTTCAATTGACACTCCAGGCAGGCGATCTTAAAAACTTCATCTCAAAACATACATTGAGGGAAGAGGATGGTAGAGAGCCTTTTTTATTTATCTGTTTTACAACAACTCAACAAGGTGAGCAGAAACAGAGAGGGCAGAGGGATGGTGATTCTCTGGCCTGTTACTGCTTTCAGCACCTCATACAGGCAAGCATCTCATTGTGTTACCCTGTGAAACCTCCTGATTCCACTGTGGGGAAATCCCTGCTTTTCACTGGGAAAATCTCTGCTTTTCACTGGGGTTTTCTTCCCCTGGGACTTAGCTGCCTGAGTAGAGCATCAAACCCAAGGGCAGGCTGGAGTCCCAGAATCAGCTGGGGCTCTGATTCTCCCTGAACAGTTCTCTTGAAACGTCTCTGCCTTTGCTGTTTCTTCTATTACAGGGGATAATATTACTTCCCTATCACTGAATTAACCAGCTGTGTCTGAAAGCATGAAAACATCACGTTTTCCTCTTCAACATTTAAACCTGATGCCATTCTGTGAGCAAAACTATCCAGAAAATTAGCTTTTGGAGGCTGAGGAGCTTTGAGAGACAGGAGGCTCCTTCAGTGCTGCTTTGATCAGTCCTCAGGAGAGTCCAGCAGACCAAGGGGAAAGAGCAGCAAATTATGTCAGCTCTCATCCATACCTCACCTCATCTGTCCCAACCCTGCAAGTGCTGAACACACAACAGGCAGGTCAGAGGGAGATCCATGGCAAAGGATACAGGGTGGTGAGACTACATGTACATAAATATTTCTGAGTAAAGGGGCCAAATGAAGGCAGCAGCACATGTAGCTCACTAGGAGCTACAGCATTCATCTCATGGATGGCACAGCCCTTGGTGAAAACCTGTTGTTTTTTATAAGTCAGCCTCCCCCATTTGAGGCAGTGGCAGAAATCCCATATTTTCAAAGAGATGGAATTCTGTTCCTTTCTAGTGATGCAATGCTGATACAACTATCAAAGCTGGTGACAGTATTCTGATGTGGCAATAATAAAACTCTAGGCCTACCAAGGTAAAGGAAAGCAGACAGGGAGAAAAAATTGGTTAATGGATTTATTTTTCCAAAGATTATTTAGTTACTTTTGGCAAATTGCAGAGTTATTCAAAGAAGACTGATTTTCCAACTATTGACATGGCTCACAGTGATAAAGTAATCAGCATTTCTCAGAATATTATGAAAAAGGCCTATGGTCCATGCAAAAATTCATATTCAAAACAATTGGTTTAAGAATGTGTTTGTGTAGAAAGAACATTTTTAAGCAATGAGGCCAGAACAATAAATTAAATATCCCATATTTTAAGTTTTCATTGCAAAATATTTTGTAGTTACATTCAAAGTTATCAAATTTGAGGAATGACATAAATAAGACCTAGCCTCCACGCTATTAAATTAAGCTGCTGCCAACATTATTATTGGCAGTAAAATTTCTTTGATTGCTATCAGCAATAATGAAATATAGGAAAAGCTGGAATGCTGTATGTTCCACAGTAGTATGTTCTGAAACAGTCATTAAAAAAGAAAGCTCTGACATGACATATCTCTTTAAAATTATTCTCCACAGTAGCAGATAAATAGCATAATGAATTCTTGGGTTGCTGCAGCCTATGTGTTTAAGCTCAAGTTATTATTTTATTTCCATTTGTCTTTTTGAACAGTTTAATGCTGTAAGTAAGCCACAGTTCAATATACTGAATTATTTACAAGCCTGTGGAGTGCAGATGCCTAACACAGCAGTTCTGCAGAAATCCCTCCCAGCTCTAGCCAGGAAATGTGTGCCAAAACAGAGAGGGCAGCTCTCCAGCACCCAGATCAGCCTGTCCATCCAAGTCCTGCCCTAGGACAGGGTGAATCTCTGCTCAGAGCCTGAGGCTGGTTCATTTCTCCCTCAGGAGCCACTCCAATGCTCCAGCAATGAAAGGCAGAGCAGAGCTGCACAGCTTGAGGAGAAGAATCTGTGTGTGGACAGACCCCTGGGGTCTGCTCAGTCACCACGTAGTCAGGATTCAGACAAAAACTGCACTCAGACCTTGGGCTGAGCCTGAGGTTTGTTCCACTTGTGGCTTTCATAGAAACCAAGAGAACATGGGCTGAGACCATAAACACAGCTGGACATCAAGGGCTGTTCCCTCCCTGGCAGGAACAGCACAGCAAAGTCTTCCCAGCCCAGGGACATCCACCTCCCCTCCTGTCAGGGACACTTCCCCAGGACCCCTAAAAGCAGAGAGCAAGGCCAGGGCACTCTGAGTGAGGGCAGCAGCCCCTGGGGATGCTCAGGCTCATTCCACACTCACCCTTCAAGGGAAATCATGGGGCTGGGTCACTTCCCAGCTGCACAAAGCCGCACTACTGAAGCAACAGGGGAGGAAAAACATATCTTCATAAAACAAATCCTACAGGATTTCCTCCCAGTAATCCTCTGCCCATGGTGAGGTACCTGCATTACTTTAGTCACCTGCTGCTTTGGGGGCAGAAGGAGGAACAGAAGGGCAGACTCAGTTATTTCCTCCATGTACTCTGGAAAAACAAAGGGTTGCCTCCAGATACCCTGTCTCAGTTAGAAGTGGAAGCTAAAATTCTCCCCAAGGCTCATGCTTTGTCATTGAATTTCAGGAAGAAGCAGAATTAACTGCTTCTTGCACTTGGACTACGACACAGACAGCTTTTTGCCCCTGCAAAACTTATTGTGAAACCTGCAGTGACAGCTGGGATTTACAGAGACAGTGCCTCTAAATGCCTTGGAAAATCTCAGTCTAAACACAAAAGGCAAACAACTAATTTGATGTGAAAAAATGTGTCCCTCACAAGATATGCTTGTGCCAATTATGCTCTATAATCTCACCTGCAGAGGTAAAATAACTTTCCTTTGCCAGAATATAGTCAATGTATGCCATAAAAATTTCATCAGATAGTGGAAATTCAATGTATTATGAGAAAACATATGTGTCAGAGGGAGCCAAATTCAGTCTCAGAATAAGTCTACAATAGCTGATAGAAATTGAACTAAAATTAGAAATGGCAGGTATTTTTAGGACTTATTGCTTTTTGTTAAGCGAAATCAAAAACTTTGAAAGAACAAGTGTTATTTTATCTAAGTCTTAAGGGAAGTGATAGATAAAATGATACTTCTAAATTTTATCAGTTGACCCTCTTCTTCAAAATTATAAAAGGTTGAAATACGAAGTTGCATTTTATGGCTCCTTGGACAGGAGGTGCAGCAGGAGCAGCTGGACCCTCCCTGCAGCCCCCAGGGCACCCCAGCCCTGCAGCATCCAGCCTGGGTTGGACAGCCAGACACAGCCCTCTGCCCTGCTCACCCAGCTGGGCTCAGCTGATCTCTCACAGCACCCAAGCTGCCAGTCCTGCTGCTCTAAAACACCCAGAAATGGGGAGCACCCAACAGCAGTGTGCTCACTGCACTGCTTCATATTAAAAGATTCTCTTTGCATTTTGAAAAGGCAGCTTATATCTGATCTCATCACATGAAGGACAAAATATGCCACTTTCAGTTATGTCACTGCATGCAGTGTAGGAAAGCACAGACATTAAGAGAGCCACAGCCAAGCATCGAGTGCATCTGCATTCTTTGTCTGCAGCCCAGGCTTTTCCTGCCTCGCAGTGACAGGATCAGGGAAGAATTTTCTGTGACTAATTAGGTTTTAACTTGCCAGAGAGAACATGGACATTGGCAGTCTATGGTATAATAGTGAAGCAAAGTTTGAACTAGATTGAACTTAATTTCCTTTTCACTGAAAGGAAAGAAAGATTAATGAAATATCCCCAAATCCATCCTGTTAGCTTTTATTAAATCAGCAAATGAAATTTAACCTCCAATTCTGCTATAAAATCTTTTCCTGTAGATTAAGTTTCTGCAAACATAAATGAAATAGACATACTCTCCCCTGCAACATTTTAGATATGAAAATTACATTACTTCAATCAACATCAATGTTACTTTAGGCAAATGCCATATTAAGAAACAATTATTTCTTGTGTTTCTTTTCACAATGTTACCTAAATTTTATGAAATGCCAGAACTTTGCTAGCCCTTTCTGAAAACCACTTGCTGATATTCCAGCATGCCCTTGTTCTTCCAGCCAATAGGACAGAGTTAACAGAGTTAGTTTTATTCTCTCCAGGAATACAGTGCTTTCTTTCATTAATGTACTTTTTGTCTGAGGGACTCTAAGTCATGTTCCTTTCCCACCTTCTCTACTGCTTCTGGGCTCTAGTTATTGCATTAACACCCTGTCTTACCACTCTTCTCCTAAACATCTCACTGAAGCTGACAGAGTGACATCAGGAAAACCCAGCACCCTTCACCTCAGCAGATGGGGACAGGCACTCGGGTGTTCTTTTTGGAGAATCACTGAAGTGTGGTCCCTAAAATTGCTTCTGGTTATAACCTTGGAGGTAACATCTGTCTGGAGCATCCCTCACTGCATGACCTTAGCAGCTATTTACCTGCAAGTGTTGAAACAAATGAGTTGAAGGTGGTGCAGTGCTATTTCTCACAGGTGAGCAAGGCAGGGCTGTGAAGGTGAGTGCAGTGAGCACATGCTGCAGCGAGTGCCTCTGCCCTGCTGCCTGCACACCAGGCTCTCCTCCTGCTGGGGGTCAGGGCAGAGCTCTGGGGGCTCTGGTGTGCTGCAAAGGGCAGAGCCATGCAGAACCCCTGGAAAGGGGGTCCTGTCCTACCCCCAGGTGAGTGCTCCCAAATGGCCCTGCCATTCCAAGCCTTTGGAAAGCACAGGGCTCTGCAGGGGGAGAGGAGTGGCTGCCACAGGAGTTCAAACATTAACGCTGTTTACGTCAAACCGCCGGAGCTTGGTGCTGCATAAGACAATATGAAACTGGAAAAAATACTTGCACTGATTGCCAAGAAAGCAGACACTGCCAATACTCCAGAGCACATCCTCTGGAACTGATTACTTCTAATCCTTTAGAAAATGTATAAATAAAATGATGCCAAGACTGATGGACAAGCCAGGGCACCTACTCATGTTTCTAACATACTGCTTTCCCTCAGCCCTTTTCCTCTCTGTGTACAAAATACTCTCCTTTTTTAGTAACTTAAGTTGACAATCATCAAAAGAAATCAAACTGTGTATAAACGAACATTCTGAAGCATGTCACAGTACGTCAGAAACTATAGAAATCTACTAGAAGTCTGCAAAACAAGTATTTAAATCTTTTAGTAATGCCTTAGTAGAATGATTATTTAACTTACTAGCAAGAATGCATTTAACAGGCACACCAGAGGCGTTTACCCTTAGTATTAGCTGCTCAATCACATAGCCTAATCCCAGAGGCCTAATCTGTGTGTTAGTGGGAACACAGCAATTATCTACATTCATTAGAAATTAGAAAGGGTGGAGAGAAAATCTCAATGGGTAGATAATTAGTTTCACATACTCTCATTGTTTGCATGGGGCCCAATCCATATTGCCATTGAAGTCAAAGGAGCTTTTACTAGCCCATCCTGCCTTTTCTTGCTGTCCAGACCACCAGCTATGATCATCAGAACTGCTTGTCTTAGGCAAGGAGACACAAGCTTGTTCTAGCCTTAAATATATTAGAATGGTCTTTCTTTCTCATAAGTGTCTAGTAAGCTAGAGTAAGTGGATTTCAATAGCTTGCTTGTTGGTAACTGCAGCTGGTGCCTGCTTTGGGTTCTTTATTTTGTGCTTAACACAATACTGCTTTAGAACAGATGGATTTAGCAAAGCTTGCTAAGATACTAAATAAGAGTAGGGTGTTCCTAAAGCAGCTGGACACAAATTGAGTGAACATATAATGGAAGACCGGGGTTCTTTCATTCTTCATTCCCTAATAAAGATGTAATGATTTATCATATAGCAGGAGACTGACATTCCTCTCAATCAAAGGTAATGTTACGCCTCATATGAGTCATTTATGGCTGATCCCAGGCAGGGATACTGATCCCAGAACAGGCTACTCCTGCAGCCTGATTTCTGCAGGCTCATTATAATTACAGCTGTCCTCAAGCTGGAGAATTCACACATATTTCATGTCTCTAAAGTTTTACTGTAGCTCTTTGTAGCAGCAGATCTGTGTTACTTCTCAGTCAGTGTAACAATAAGATGCTCTGTGGTATTCTGTACCCATATGATTCTCTTTTACTAATGGCAGAGATCAGTTTTATTGAGGGTCTTTGGACTTTCCCGCCCACTCTAGTGACCAGGAAACTCTGCAAGCTGCATCTATAAATACTTATTCTAAGTACAGGCCAGAGATTTTTGTGTAGAGAAGTCTTGTCTTCATTAATTCATCACAGATATAAATCTTAGGTGATTTCTAGAATGAAAAGCATGACAAATGCTTGCAATTCTCTTTGCTTTGAGAACATACATTGAAATAAATGTTTCTTGTAGGTCAACTGACAAAGTCTGTATACGAGCAGCAAAAATGCTGCTTGAGCAAAACTGATTCTGAGTGTGAGCTGTAAAATGGGTAAAGTCACCATCTTATGAGCTTCACCTTCTCTGCTCAGTGAACTTTGAAGGCCTCTGCTACACAAGGCAAAGGACAAGAGCTGTGATGAGAGGTTAGAACCCAGCAGGGTGTGATGGATCCCAACAAAACTGTGCTCAGGAAGTGTTTAATGTTGGCTGCATTGTGGCTGCAGAAATAGAAGTGTCTGCAGAGACCTGGAAGGGTCTCTGAAGTCATTAAGTGACTTTTGAGGAAAGGACTCCAGCTTCTCAATCCATCTGCAAAGGACTCTCAATTGTGCAAAGACCAGTTACTATAATTTTACTATAGTTACCAATTTTACCACAAGAGAAAGAAGGGTGAGATGGAGGAAACTAAAGGCTGCAGAATGTTGCTGTGCTGCACAGAAGCTGGAGGATCACTTCCCTGGGTACTGCAATGTCCAGCAGGGCCCTCTGCTGTGTGAAACCTTGGTAGACATCTCATCTCCAAGTGCTTGGTGACAAAAAATGAAAAATATGAAGAACCAGAACAAATTCTAACCTTGAGTTCATTTCCAGAAGGAGATCAGGGAGATTTTTTAAAAATGCATGTAGGATCACAAGATAATTTGGTTTGGAAGAGCCTAAGGAAGTCATCTAATCCAGGCTCCTAGTAACATCCCTGACACATGGACTTTTATATCCCTTTTGCAGAGGCAAATTCCTTGTAATAGGGAAACTAATAGTTAAAAGAATAGGATTACCCAAGAATTACCTTTACCTGTTTCTACAATTAAAATAAATAGTACAAGGCCACTCTGTGATGACAAGGAAGTGCAAAAGCTTCAAAGTCAAGGACCTAAACAAAATTGTTTGGGGGAGAATGCTTTTTGACAGAGCAATTAATTTATGAAGAAAAATCTGACTGATGTAATTTCAAGAGATCTTTAGTAGGAAGATACTGGAAACAGAGCCATCAAACAGGAAGACAAATTCCTTCCAAGGCACTCAAAAGCAGATACCATCTGCATGGCAGAAACCAGAAATTGAATATGCTTCCTGGAAAAAATGTGAAGAGCTCAGTGAGAGCTCCTTTCCAAAATGTGTGTTGCTCTTCCTTGCTTTCTGGGTGGTGGTGGTTCTGCTTTCTCATGTATCAACTCAGCCTCAGACAGAAACTCATTATTATGTAAAATACAACATGCAAACTCAGAATCTAAAACCCTGTAATCTTAAAATCCAGCATATGGAAAATGTAAATGGGTGGTGTGGTGTGAGAAGTTGTTTTCATCTACTTCTGCCAGCAGTGGATGCCCAGAAGAAAAAAAAAAAAAAAAAAAAAGCTTTGTTTATATGCCATCTTTACACCAGAACAATTTTCAAAGAGCCATTATGAGTCCCAAGTCAGGCCACTGATTGTTTTATTCAGCAGCCTATCAAAGCACAACTCCAACAGTGTGAGGAAATGAATTTACAGAATTTTATTGAAAGAGTTTTGTTCTCTCAATGTACACAGATACAGCCCACAGTCACCCATCTTGTAACTAAAGCTCATTTAATGTGAGAGGGGAGTGAAGTAGGGGTGAATCCTGGTTCCTGCTCCTGACAGGATCTCACCCAGGCTAAGGCAACAGGGGAGGGGATGACAATTTCCTAAAACCACAAATCTGAGCAAGGCGTGGGGGTCACCACTGGAAGAGCTTTGGTCACAACTAAATGATGGCCAGGGAAGGTTCTGGGAACAGGTCCTGCTGCATGGGACCCAGGGCTGTGGGGCAGGGAAGGACAGCAGCATAAGGTGGGATTTAGGGAAGGACGGCAGCATGAGGTGGGATTTAGGGGAGCCTGTGGGCCAGGGACTGGCAGCTTGGGCAGAAGGAAGGGATTTTGCAGGACAGCTGGAGAGAAGAACTTGGAGGAGATAGCAAAGGGTCTCCAGGCAAGAGACATCTCTCTTTATGAGGAACCTGTATTCCTGGTACACAAATCTGCCTTAAACAGTAGCATTATGAGACACCTGTTTCAAGAGGCTTTACAAGGCAGCTGCTCAACATATCTCAACATACTCTGTTATAAGCATACAAAATAATATACTTCAGACAATATACTCCCACCAAGAGCCTGGGCTCTGGCAATAAGGAGACTGATATAAGAACCAGTTAAAAATATCCATAAAATAACAAATTCAGGAGCCTCCAGACTTCCACTGTTACAAGACACACAGCATTAAAGGACACAGACCAAGATTACAAGTGTCATTGCTGTAGCTATGACAACATTTGATAATCAATCTCATTTCATGTTTAAAGATCTCTCATAGGTTTTTAATTAAACTTTAGAGGATCCAAATGATAGGTTTTGCTGGTGAACAATATATGCTTACCATGAGATTAATTCTGGTTGATTGATGTGCATGCACTCAAGCCAGTTCAGAATATGCTGCTTACAAGGCGTGCAAAATCTGCTGGTACTGTAGCATACCTCAGTCACAATTAGCTGTCATGAATTTCTTTTCATGGAAGGGCTACCTACTTTAATTATTTTTACTTTATTGTGCCAGGTGAACTGGTTTAGCAATTATTACATTTTACTCAAATCTTTGTCCATATTTAGATTTTAACAAATTTCAAAATTAGCCTAAGAAAATAAGACTTGTGCAGTCATACTGTTTCTGTGTTTATTTGGGTCTGTTTGCATGTCCCTGCCTTGGAGCTTTCCATACCCTTAGCACTTGACAGAGGTTAGAGGTCTCTAAAACACTTTTCTGTGTTTCATGCAAGCAAGAAACCTGGAGAGCCTAGTACATTCCTCAGTGCAGAGAAATTGCCCTATTAGACACCAGAAAATCTACATATGAAAGATAATATAAACATCCTCAGCCATAAGAAATATTTCAGAATATAAGGTATTTCAGGCAGGCAATGGTCCAAGAGGGATCTTCTACAATACCCTAGGCAAAGTCACAAAGCCAGAACAGACTGCTCAGGGCTTTACCCAGACTGGTCTAAGAACCTCTGAGGATGAAGGCTGCACTGACCTTCCAAGCAACCTGTCCCACCCCTGATATTCCTCACAGGGAGATGTTTCCCTGACCCAGTGTGAGCCCCTCTGGTTCCAATGCATGCTGCTACCTCCTGCCCTCTCAGAGCTGAGCACAGCCTGGCTCCATCTCCTCTGTGACCCCTGCAGGTACCAGGGGTGGCTGTGGGGTCCCCTGAAGTTGTTTTCTGGCTGAGCAAGCCGTGGTCCCACAGCCTCTCCTCAGTGGGGCTGTGTCCAACGTCCCTGCAGGTCCTTTCCCACAGAGCTGCTCTGCCAGGCAGTGCCAGCCCAGATCTCTGCCAGGGGTCTGTGCCTTGTCTTTGCCCTTGACTGAGATGCCAGGAACCTTGAAATACAAGCCACTGGCCACCCTGCTGCTGGTGTCAGAGCTTGGCCATGTGGGATAGTCCAGATGTGCTCTGCTGCAGCTGAAGTCTGGTGGCTTCCCAGCACACCAAGACCAACACAGGACATCTGCTCCCAGACACAATGTTAACTAGGCTGGCTCTCATCTCTGTGGTCAGAGCCACAGCGTGGGACCATTTTAATGTCTACTTACTTTAAACAGATTTTGAAGGCAAAATTTTGCCTTCACCACTTGGCAGAGTGAGGAAATGGATTGACACAGGCTCATCTCTTGCCAGCCTGCCTTTGCAGGACAGGACACACACTAAGATGATTTTCACCATGAGCAGCATGTATTGCCCAGAGATGGAAGCCAAGAGAGGAAAGAACCAGGTTCCAAATCCAGAGTAAACCAAAGGAAATTGTACTTTGTAAACATGCAGGTAAGTGCCAAAAGTTAACCCAAGTTCAGACAGCAAGTGGATAAAAGAAAGTAATTCAGAGACCATAAAAAAATTCTGTCTCACAAAATCCCTGATCCAAGTATCACTGGTAGATGAGATTATGCTCTGTGAAATATTTTTGTGTTGTTTGTGTACATGTTCTCCTTCCTAGACATCTGAGGTTGGCTGCCACACAGATGGGATACTGAACAGGACAGATACCTGTGTTTGGCCTGACACTGTGATTGTGCCTAAACACACAGGATTCACACAGATGGGACACCTGAATTGCCCCTGTCACTGAAGAGCCCTTTCCTTTTCCCCCATGCCATTCACTGCCTCTCCATCTCCCAGGAGCTGTGACCATGCAGGCAGCCTCCCAGACCTTGTCCCATGATCAAACACAGCAAAGATCACAGCCCTATCCCTGTAACTGGGGTTAAAGCTTTGTTCCTATTTAGGCAGCAATTTAGGCTGTAAAGGTCCCAGAAGCTAAAGTTTCAAATGGGACCAGAAGCCTGGGTGTTCAGTGGGCTAGTTCTCACTCTATCAATGCTTTCTTTAAATACATGTAGCTATGACTTGCTGCTGAAAAACTAGACCATTTGACATTGTTTTGAAGTTCAGGCTGTCTTCAAGCCCTTACCTTCAATTCACATGTTGTAAGCCTTTAGAGTCTGGTATTAATAATAAATATTATTCCATGCATCCTTATTTTTTGCTTAATTTAATTATAGAAAATGTAATAGCCTTATGAAAACAATAGATGAGTTTTCAAACCTAATTAACATGATACAAGTGCACAGGTCACTAAAACAGTTGTTTTATCTGGAAGCCTTCCATGCAAACAGATAAAAACAAAACTACATTTAATTCAGCAACTTCACTGTAAAGTTAAATCAAAGATGACTACTCCTTGCCTAGGGGTGCAGCCTTCCTGGTAATAAATGCCTTCCTCTTGTTATTATTTTAGACAAAGAGAACCCTATCACAGAGTTTAAAGTATGTCCAAGTCAGCCATGACCAAGGCTTAAATGTTAGAGCAGTCCACTATCACCAAGGAGAAAATCAACCCAGATGTATCATATTATTTTATTATTCTAACAGCAAATTTTATGTTAAAGGAAAACCCATCCATTTCTCCCCCTCATCCACCTTGGTATGCCTTCTATACAACCCTTCAACATCCCAGTCTGATTCCACAATTTTCTTGGGTTTGTAATGTAAGTTAGCAAGAGGTGTGCATCCAATGAGAAAAGAAAATAACCCTAAGATTTTATTCTCGTCTTACATTTTCTTGAATATTCTTAGAGTTTTGCCCTGAAGAAAAAAAACAAAGCAAGTTGGATAATGGGAGAAGAGCCATTTATAATTCAGGACTGGAGACCTGTGTTCAACAAGTTTATTGCTCTCTGTCAAAGAGAATTGATTCCCTCATTTCTTGGAAAAGGGAAAAAATTTGCTCTGGTATCCAGGATGTCACATATCTGCCTACCCACAGGCATTTGTCTGTCCATCAGCCAAGGAGAAACAACTGCCCACTGGCAAATAGACAGTGCAGTTTGACAGACATCAAGGCTGATTCATCCAAGGACTAAAGCAGGCAAATATTTTGTCTATGGCAGTTGGAGGAGCCCCTGCCTGCTGCAGCCTTGCAGAGTTCTCCTGTTCCTGCCCCTGCTCCTGCCCCTGCTCCTGCCCCTGCCCCTGCCCCTGCCCCTGCCCCTGCCCCGGCTCCTGCCCCTGCCCCTGCTCCTGCCCCTGCTCCTGCTCCTGCTCCTGCCCCTGCTCCTGCCCATGCTCCTGCCCCTGCCCCTGCCCCTGCCCCTGCCCCTGCTCCTGCTCCTGCCCCTGCCCCTGCCCCTGCCCCTGCCCCTGCCCATGCTCCTGTCCCTGCCCCTGCCCATGCTCCTGCCCCTGCTCCTGCTCCTGCTCCTGCCCCTGCCCCTGCCCCTGCCCCTGCTCCTGCTCCGTTCCTGCTCCTGCTCCTGCCCATGCTCCTGCCCCTGCCCCTGCCCATGCTCCTGCCCCTGCTCCTGCTCCTGCTCCTGCTCCTGCCCCTGCCCCTGCCCCTGCCCCTGCCCCTGCCCCTGCTCCTGCTCCTGCCCCTGCCCCTGCGCCTGCCCCTGCCCCTGCTCCTGCTCCTGCTCCTGCCCCTGCCCCTGCCCCTGCTCCTGCTCCTGCCCCTGCCCCTGCCCCTGCCCCTGCCCCTGCTCCTGCTCCTGCTCCTGCCCCTGCCCCTGCTCCTGCTCCTGCCCCTGCCCCTGCCCCTGCCCCTGCCCCTGCCCCTGCTCCTGCCCCTGCTCCTGCTCCGTTCCTGCTCCTGCTCCTGCCCCTGCCCCTGCCCCTGCCCCTGCCCCTGCTCCTGCCCCTGCTCCTGCTCCGTTCCTGCTCCTGCCCCTGCCCCTGCTCCTGCCCCTGCCCCTGCCCCTGCCCCTGCCCCTGCTCCTGCTCCTGCTCCTGCTCCTGCCCCTGCCCCTGCCCCTGCCCCTGCCCCTGCTCCTGCCCCTGCCCCTGCCCCTGCCCCTGCCCCTGCTCCTGCTCCTGCTCCTGCTCCTGCCCCTGCCCCTGCCCCTGCCCCTGCTCCTGCCCCTGCTCCTGCTCCGTTCCTGCTCCTGCTCCTGCTCCTGCTCCTGCCCCTGCCCCTGCCCCTGCCCCTGCCCCTGCTCCTGCCCCTGCTCCTGCTCCGTTCCTGCCCCTGCCCCTGCCCCTGCCCCTGCTCCTGCCCCTGCCCCTGCCCCTGCCCCTGCCCCTGCTCCTGCCCCTGCCCCTGCCCCTGCTCCTGCTCCTGCCCCTGCCCCTGCCCCTGCCCCTGCCCCTGCCCCTGCCCCTGCCCCTGCTCCTGCCCCTGCTCCTGCTCCGTTCCTGCCCCTGCCCCTGCCCCTGCCCCTGCTCCTGCCCCTGCCCCTGCCCCTGCCCCTGCCCCTGCCCCTGCTCCTGCTCCTGCCCCTGCCCCTGCTCCTGCTCCTGCCCCTGCCCCTGCCCCTGCCCCTGCCCCTGCCCCTGCCCCTGCCCCTGCTCCTGCACAGCAGGACAGCACAGCCCAGGTCTGAATGCTTGGCCATGCTGCCCATCAAGTCCTGGCAGGACTGAGCTGGGAGCCCTCAGCCCCAGAGGGGATTCTCTCGGGGTTCCAGGTGTCCTGTTGGAACAGAGGGGCAAGGACAGGGCTGGAGGAGGAGCTGTGCCAAGCGAACACCTAAAGAATTGAGTTCCTTTGGTGCAGTTTGGCAACACAACTTGGTGATCATGTGAATGTGCAGCTCCACTCTCTTCTCCAGGAACTCCTCCAGGGGTATGTGAAGATGTAAAAATCCATATATATATATGTGTGTGTGTGTGTGTCTGTATTCTCCATGTCTCCATAACTGTCACATTCCAGTAACCCTCTCTTTGCAACAGTCCTTGACTAGACTTTTAGAAACAAGTTCACAGCTTTGTGTGTAAAGAGCCAGTAAAGAACACAAAAGCTATATCCCTTCTTAAACTAAAACCATCACATTTTTATTTAAACAGAGGTTCAAAATTTAATGATGTTTTTCTGCTTTGTTCAAACTCTTTACACACTGAAACGTGCTACCCACTAAAATAATTACCTCTGAAAATCTCATTTAAAAAATTCTGTTTATTTCTATAACTAGAAGTCAGGACCTTCATGACTTTTAAAATTCTGTGAAACATCTACACCTAATTCATAATTAAATGACCTTTTCACAAGACTCCATAATGGCACAAGAGCAGGTTTTGGATGAGTGTGGAATTGCACAGTGAAACCAAGCACTTTGGGTTTCCCCAAGGAAAGGCTGGTCATGTAGCCAGCAGCTGTGACAGAGCAGGATCCCTATGTAATGTGAAATGTAGTAATAATTACTTTTTCCTGTTCTCCCCAATAAAATAACAAATACATTATAACTTAGAAGAAAAAGAAAGTTAGTGTTCCTTTGCAAAGATTAAAAAACAGTGAAGATTCATGAATGAAAGAAAAAAAATACTTCAAATGGGAAAAAAAAAAAAGCTTTTGTACAGTCATACATTCCCAGATGCACAGAGCAGCTTGCAGTTTAGAATTACTAGGAACAATTAAAATGAAACAATAACAAATGTGCAGTCCAAAGGCTAGGCAATCCCCTTTCCTCCCCTCTTCCATCTCTTTCAGCCTGCAGCCAATCCAAAGACTACAAAGAGGTTTGTGCCCTGCAGGCAGGTAAAATTATAAAACATGAGAGAGAAAGCCATGTCAGGTTCACACCAAAATGCATCTCAGTGCAGGTTTCCCAAAACAAGTACAGCAGGGATTTTGTGGTCAGCATCAACACTGCCAAAAATAAGTATTTCTGCCATTTGCCCTCCTGAGGTGCACCCTTCTTGAGTCTAGAGAAAAAGCAGCAACTCATCCCTGTCACACACAGGAGAAAGAGGGTAGAAGATGTTTGGACTGATTGAATAATTAGAAGCAATAAGGAATAATTATCAACACCAGGAGACTCCTCTGAAACAAGGAAAGAAAGACTTGACAAGAGCTACCAGATGGAAGAGGAGACAGAACGAGTGATGACAGGACCTAAAATGGTTTGCAGTTGCTTCTGGGCTGCTGCAGCTACTCTTTGCTATTTTTAAAGAACCAAAGGCCAGAACAGCCTTTTGGGAAAATATTCCTCTCTTCCTGCATTAGAAGATTGTTGCTCTTCATTAGGGGAAGGAGGACTTGGGAATCCATTTTAAATTAAAGAGCTGCTGCTTATCTTGTCAATTTTTTTTCTCTAAGCAACATGGTCTGAAGAAAGAGCTCCCAGATTTTGGGAACAGAGAGCTACAGAGATTATCCTGTCATATCTCACCAGTGGCACTTTCCCAGCCCTGTCCTGTGCCAGTCCCAAGGTGTTCATGACTTTCACTCAGCACCTTTCTGTGGTACACTCTGGCAAGATCTTGATTTCCACTGAGCACCCAGAGGCACATGGCAGCTCTGGAAGCCACAGCTTTTAGCCCTGGAGCCCCTCAATCAGGTACCACTGTTTTCAGTAGGGCAGGTGCTATCACATGGACACAGAGCAAGACTCCCTAACCCTGCATGGGGCAGTTTGCTCCTTTGTCAGGACAAATACTGTGTGAGATGAAGGCATGTGCTCCTCTGCCTGTGGCACATCCGGATTTCTACTGTGTGAAACTGAAATATGAACACAACAGCACCACAGCTTTTCTTCTCTTGTACCACTTCAGTTAGAATATGTCCCAAGGCAGCTTGGTTTTGGCAGTTTCCTCTTCTCTCCTCTCATTTTTCTGCCATTTCTATTTGTTTTCCTAATCAAAATCTCCAAGGCTAGAACAGCAGGAAGGAGTGAGAACTGTGGCAGTTTCAAATCTCAGCTAGTGATGAGGAAGCAAAGTATAGGATGAATGCTGTTTGCTCTAATCCATGCCTGCCCAGCACCCACAAAAGTTCAAGGATTCAAGCTGGGACCTGTTCTGCTTAGATTTTAAGCTGGGGTGTCATGCTGAAGCAGCATGAAGGGCTTGAACTTGACAGCAAAGAAACTTCAGGAGCATTTCTTATGAAGGTTGTGCTTAAGATGGCAGAAACCTCAATCTTTCGGCTGTCTTCCCAAGAGGAACTGGCTAAATTAAGGCCCCTTTCAGTTGTGGATATAACCCTAAACCAAAACCACAGGGATCTGATTCAAAATCTGCCTGCCTGAAATTGAGGTAGCCGGAATTCAAAACTGGAATTCAAAGACTTTCAAAAGGAAGGCTCAGGTTTGCAAAGGAAAACCTAAATTTGTCAAACCCAAACAAACACACCTCAGCAGTGAGCTCTGAGCCCATCCTCTGCCTTTTGAGGCCTTGCATTCCTCACATCCCTCATAAACACAGACCAGTCCTGTTATCCAAGGGTTTGCTTGCATGGAGACAAGACAAAAGGGAAAGGGTTGATTGTAGGCATCACTCTGCTGTCCAGAGAGCAGCACTGCCCAGGCAGCAGTGGCAGGGAGGATGCAGAGCAGCAGGATGCCCCTCAGCTTGTTCAGGCACTGCAGTGAGCATCCTCTGCTCTGAGAGATTCATAGGGAGCTCAACTGCTGAACTTCTCCCTGAAGCCCACAGGCTGCAGCATAGACAAGATGTATTCTCACTCTCCTGAGCTCTTTAAATTAACAGTGAGTTTGACCCATATTTCTCAGTCTTGTTCATCAGGCATAGCTGGACTGAAGAGGAGAGAAACAAAAAAAAAAAGCCCTAAAAACTCAAAAAAGTCTTGCTGCAGCTTTGTTAAAACTGTACTTTGGAAGCAGTTTAGGAAAGGGCATGTGGCTGCCCTTACAGCCCCCTAGGGATGCTGTGCTTGTGGGAAGTGCAGTGATGTTGGATGAAGTCTGCATAGCTCTAAATCTGCTGCAAACACCCTGCTGGGCCACAGCCAGGTGAGAGCCAGGGCTGAGGTACAGGGCTGGAGGCCACATCTTTATATCCATGCAGGAGGGCATGGAGTCCTCTTTTTCTAAGCTCAGGCTGATGGTCCTTACATTGACTGCACTGCACCCTTCTTTTTCTTAAACCAAAGCACTTGAACTCCAGAAGGATGAAAATATGGCTCAGTTGTAAGTCTTCATTTTGCCCTGTGGGGACCATTAGTAACTGCAGTTAGGGATGGACCTGCCCCAAACCTGCTGTGTGTATTTCAAGCACACCCCTGGCTCTCTTTTCAGAGCTGCAGATGCAAGCAGGGTGAGAATATGGGTTCAGCCTCTATTTCAGCTTGGACTCATTCCCCACATTTCCACTTGGATCTATTTCTAATTTTAACTACATCCACTATAGCATTTAGGGTTTGCTTTGCCTTTTTTTAAAACAGTGAGACTCTCAGCTCCACAGACAGCCTTTGACATGTCTGAGCTAATGTGAAAGCACACCAAGGTATTTATGTCTCTGCAGACAAGGGTGAAAAGGCCAAATGCAGCTGCTGAAGCTTTCATCTGATGTGAGGGGAGTGATGTTTCAGGGACAAAGTGACTTTAACACAGGACCTGCAGTCCAACAGCCTGCTGCAACTCTCTTTATCCTGTCGTGCTGCCAAAGTCTGATCATGGAAGAGCACCCAGGGTAGCAGCAGCACCTGCAGGGAATCACAGAAATCGAGTGGCCAACATGCAGCATCATTGAACAAACAGGCACAAGGGAACATCCCTTCTGGGGATGGTATTATGATGGTTCCCCCTACCCAAATTCCCTAGGGCTGCAAGACTGTACCTATAATGATTGTCTGACTATAAAACCTGTCTCTTGAGCTCAGTCTAATTAGAGATCAGAGGCAGAAAGTTAATTTTTTTTTTTTTTAATGCAAGTATGTGCACTAAACACATTCAACATGCACAGAAAACTACAGAGAACTTTATACTCTTTATATTGTCCTGTGCAAAGTGTTACAGAGACTTTGCTAGGATACTTCCCAGCAACTTATAAAACAAATTAAAATATTTGTAAAAAGAAATCCCAGTCCTGGATAAGAAATATGATCCATTATTATACAGCTTAGTAAATGCAGTACATATATACAGTAAATATAAAGTGAATTTACTCACATACTGTCCAATAACCACTCAATATGGTCTGAGTGATCTCCTAACTTTTCTCACATCTCTTATCTTCTAGGACCATGTCCTTAGTGCAGGGGCCACCTCTTTGCTCTAAACTTTTTCACACCTTGCAGTTCCTGTTCACTTCTAAGCACTTCATCATTGCTATTGCATTATATTGAATTACAATATTTTTATTGAGTAATATAAACATAGATATTTAGTCTGAAAAACATGTATCAGCACCATTGGTCTGAAAAACTGTGACACCACTACAACTAAAATACATTAATGTGCTCACATGTAAAAGCACTGATGAAAGCAAAATCCTGAAACTAGCTTCAATTTCCTTTAGTACAACACTGACCTCTCCCTTCAGCCACTGGCTTCAGGTTCTCAGGCCCAAAACTTAACATGCTTTGTACTCTTTAGTTCCTGAGGCTTCAGCTGTCACACAGATAGTACATGTTGTGCCAGGAAACAAGTTTTCTTTCCCAGTTTATAATTTTAAACAAATGGAGAAATGTCCTGGACTAAGGTCTTGAGCACTTCCACATTTGGGAAATTCAGTCTTGTGTGTCTTAGATGTGATTTCTTGACACCATGTGGTAATTATACATACTTTTATACATACAGACTGTGTGCTACTTCCTTTAAAGATAAAGGCTACAGCATTATTTGTAGGTGGTCTGGGCACCTCTGCTTGTATGTGACACACACTACACACTCAGCCTAAGTCAAAAGGCATTTCCTGTCATAAACACTAACCTGTAGGTCATCTAGAACTTCCAATTCTTACTAAAAAAAAAGGTATAAATTAGATTTTTATAAGGAAATAAGAGGAACACAGCAGCTTTAACAGGATCTTCATCTCTGTCATAAGTGTCACATTTCCTTGTTTTGCTAGAGTACATTATGAGGCCATGAGAAGTCATCCAGGACTCGAGCAGAGGATTTAATATCTCAGTTAAAATTTTACTCTAAATAAAAGATGTGAGAAGTTCTGAGAATTGATAGTGGTTCATAAGTTTTGCTGATGGTGATCCACAAGTTTTGTAAGGAATCTGTCCAGCTCATGTAGAGAGCAGCCAAACCCTGAGCTCGAGCTGCAGCCCCTGCAGGGACTGGAGCCACCTGGTGCTCAGCACCAGAGCTGGGTGCTGCAGCTTCTGCAGTTCAGATAATCAGGAACAGTGGGAAGCTGAGCCACAGGAATGTGCTCAACACTAAATCTATACATTAGAAAGTACCATGTGGTCAACAGGACCATGACATGGTACCCCTTCATTCATCTGTGCAATGTATGTGTGCATCTAATATATGTACTGAAGCTTTGGGTTTTTTTCTATTTCAGAGAAGAAAACTTGCTTGGGTAGAAAAATCTTATTCCTAGGCTGAGCTAAAAGCACCTCTTCTAAAGGGAATTTCATCTTGAAGATCCTGAAACAAAGGAGTTGTGTCATTCCTGAAGAGGAATTAGAGAGTTTCCACAGCAGCTTTAACACCACTTGCTGCACCTACTGCAACAACAGGAGGTTGGGGGAGATTAGAAACCAACTAAACCTGAATTAAAATTAGCATTATAAAAAGTTCCCAAACTGATTCTGGGAGTTAGGCTGCGATCTTATTTACATGTTTTTTAACAAGGATAAGCTCCAGAGGCTGCCTAGAGGATAACAGTGTAACAGGATTTAAACTGCTGTAATTGGGACCCAAATCTGAATTACTGAAATTACTCCAGTTTCATACCAGAGAAACTAAGCAAATAATCTAGGCCTTCCTATCCCCGTCCCCCAGGGAGACAGGAGTGTAATGCTGGGCCTGAGAAATCCACTCTATTGAATAATCCAGGAGGTGCTCAAGTAACTACCTTTATGCCTTTGTTTCTTAATTTATCACTTCTATTCTTGCAGTCTGTTTGTATTCTGACCCTTTCTGTCTCTGAAATTATAGATAAATAAATATTAACACTTTTTTAAGCAACAGGAATATCCTATTTAAAAAGCTGGCAAAACTGTAATTTCTTAACTTCTGGGAAATATTAATGTCAAAATACTTAAACACATATCAGTTCCAAATACCTTTACTTGTACTGTCAGCTTTTCCTGTTCGACACAAGAAGTCTTGGGGAGCAGTTGTGGTACTATAGTAAAGGGCAAAATCTGGCCTAAAGGAAGGAATATTTATAAAGGACTGAAATTCAATGTGTTGTTTAAGGTCTATTAAAGGCAACAAGGATCAATCCACTGAGGATTTACATTTGGAAGGCAGTGAAAAGGAGGCATTGGCACTGAGCCAGTATGGCAAAGCAGCATTTCTGCACATCAGCAGGTACACACCGCTGATGCATATGTGGTTTGCTTGGCCTCAGGGGCTTTCAAGGCTGCTGTGGATGGATGTTGTGTGCAGGCAGGTGGGTGCTGAAGGGAGGTGCCAAACCTGGGCTGTGGGGTGCAAAGATACAACCTTCCCCCTGCTGCCTGGCCAGAACTCTCTGGACAACTCATCTGCTGCAGAGCTTCCCTTCAGATGATGAATAATTACAAACCATGGAAAGGTTTCCTAATAAAGGAAAGGAAATAAATCCATCAACTTCTTTTCTGTCTGGTTTAGCAGGGTCTCATGGCACTTGTTAAAGCTTGTGGCTGAAACAGGACTGTAGGTAGGTTTTGATTTAATCTTGGCTCTGCTGAAGTAGATGGCAAAAAACTCACTGAACTTGAGGAGGGGAAAGATTAATACACTAAGCCCCTTGTCCCTTAGCAGTTCTGCTTTGCAGAAGACAAAGTATCAGCACTTGCCTGACACAGGCAAGCAAATTCTTGCTGACTGCAGCTCATTTTCTAGAGTAGGTAGGACTTGCTGCTCTGCCATGTTTCTCCCAGCTCCCCCTTAAAATCTACCATGAACCCCAAACTGTGCCAAGCTTTTGAAGGCCTCAATGCAGAAAGTGAAAAACAAATAGTTCACACTGGTCCTACCCTCCCATTAGAGAAGTTTTCCTCCTCTGTATCCCTGTGAAGGCAGCCTGGCCCAGCAGGCATCCCAGAGCTCCTGTACAGGTAAAACCACCCTGTGCAGCCTCCCCTGCCTTACCCCACCCTACAGGGCAAGCAGTGAGCAAAACAGGCTCATACTTTTACAGCCAAGCTTTTCATCAGCAGTGGGGGAGCAGCCAACACTCTGCTCACCATTTTGTGCTCTATGACCACAGAGACCTGGTCACTCAATGGCTCTTTTCAGCAGTAATAGACTCCTTTTTGAAGAGTATTAGAAATATCTGTTAGACAAGCTGTTTTGTTAGCAGGTCATGGGATTCTGTAATATTCCATGCATCAATTGGTATCTTTAACCCAAGGGTTTTCAGACTTTGGCACCACAAGCACTAACTTATTTTTTCAGACTTTCTTTCACGATATTTGGAAAAGTATTTTTATAAGACTTGCCTTGAATGTATTGTCTTAACTCTCTATTTGGGCACAGTCCCAGTGGATAGTATTTTCCAGTACCTACTAAAGCATACAAAAGGGGCCAAAATTACTTTTAATTCAATAAAATCAAAAAACCCTGTATAGATTCTACTGAAGAGCAAACTGAGTGGTTATTATTCCATAAACTGAGTCTTTATTTTCATTGTATTCAGAAAAAGAAATATTTTTTTTCAAAATTAAAAAGTCCTGAGTTGATCAAATTGTTGCATATTTCTTTCTGGGTAAGTGGTAGTGAGTAGAGATCTCTGACAGTTCTATATTAAATGCAGGTGGCTCTGTGAATGCTATTCCTGTCTGATACACTACATTAACCATAACCTGCAATTTCTTCCAAAAGAACTGGAATGAATTAAATTGTTTAATAAAACCTTACTTACCTGGATAAACTCATTCCTAGTTTGCATTTAGGTTCCCTGAATGCATCTTACTAGATTAATATTTGTAACATAAAAAGCTAGAAATGTTTACTGAGAAAACCAAACATCGAGTTTAATTCTGATAATTGTCCAAGATTTTCCTTTTTAAGATGGACTTTTATACTTTTTCTTGATATATTCTGAATTGCTAAATTAATTTAGATGAATTGATAACTTCATTCCCATTTCACAGCTAAATTCAAGACTCAAACATAAATCCTTCTACATAATTTATATTTCAATGCACCTCCATTGACTGTGCCTATACACATGGATTTGGGCTTTAAAGACATCAAGAGGTTTGGGGACGGACATACCTGGATGCAATTTTTTTTTTCTTGTTGCTGTTATTCAGTTTAAAGCAAACCCATAGAGTGGAAAAATAAAATGCATCATCACAGATCTATACCTTAACAAGATCACCTTTTATTGAAAGCAAGGATTTTAACACAGAAGCAATGCAAAGCAGCTACATTTTATCAGGGGTGCAAATCAAAAATATTATTTCACTTGGTGCATGGTGAATACAGTAAAGTTAAAAATTATGCTATTTC
Organism: Erithacus rubecula; assembly: GCF_903797595.1. NCBI lineage: Eukaryota > Metazoa > Chordata > Aves > Passeriformes > Muscicapidae > Erithacus > Erithacus rubecula. The sequence goes on from NC_136688.1 coordinate 46,398,890, forward strand.
AAAATTTATTTTAAATGCCAGAAGTATGACTGGGAGAGGATAACACCTTTATTTTGTTTTCATGGTTAAAGCAAGCCATAAAATTCTTTGTAACTGAGCATGGTTGAGGCAAAAAACACAGCCCCGTGATTCCAAGTGTAGCATCATTTATATCCATAAGCAGATTAAATTTTAAAAGTTCTCTCAATACCACTGACCAGAGGAACAATGTCATTGTTAGAAAACACACACACTGGTTACCTTATAATCAAATTTTCACTGCCCTTTCTGACAGGTTTTTAAGTTACTTAAGGGATCTATTTATATGTGGAAGCATCAACATCATGCAGTAAATCCAACCACAACTCAGTCACATATTTTATTAAGTTTAAGTTCAGTGAAAGTGCAGAGTAAACTAGGGCCCTATGTCTCTCAGTTACATCTGATTTGCGGTTGCCATAAAAAGGCCCACATGCCGCTCTTTCAGATGTGTTTTGGATTGAAAATAGGATTAATGTGCTAAAGTGTGATTAGAATGGTTAAACACGATTAATTGGAACAGACTTGTATTGCCAAGGGAGCTCCGCTGTTACTGGCCAGCCTCCAGTTTACCAAGTGAACAAAGCAGGCCAACTGTCCAAGTTTTTCCATGTCTTTGCTTATGTGCCTTTTCCTTTGCATTTTCTCATAGCCAGCTTGTCTCAGAGCAGATTAAATACAGCTGAGAATGTTGGTCTAGGTCTGCAGCGAGGATCCTGGGGGAATAAGCAGGAACCTCAGGCCCAGACTTGGCTTTTCCAGTGCTGGTTGAAAACTGCCATGCACCTAGGGCAAGGGTCCAGGTGGATCGACTGGGGAGTGGGAGTAATTTGGGGTTTTTAAAATGATCTATTAAACCCCTGAACTTTAATCAAGCTGCTACCATACTGACAGCTGTGATTTACTCACACATGGCTGCGAGGGGTAAAAGGGGCAAGGGCTGCAGAGCTCAGGCACTTGTCCCCAGCTTCAGAGCACATGTGCATGCCCCTCCACCCTCAAAATTAGCACACTGGTGTGCTTTTATCATGGGCAAATTCATATGTATCTGTGACATAGAAAATCTATTTAATTTTTTTAGTAGTAACATGGCTGGACATTCAGAAAGTGCTGCCCCTCTCTGCGAGCTGCCCTTCCCTCCCCCCTCGCCTTTTCCAAGCACAGATTAAGGATTTAAAGCTTAGGTAATCAAAGCTTTAAACTGATCCTGCCTGGAGAAGTCAAAATGGTTTAGTATATTGTTCTAAAAACAGAAATACCTCAGTGGTTTATTGCATGAAGATATTAAACTTTGCACAAATTAAACTCAGGAGTGCAGACATTTTGAGCTAAATTCCTGGCTATAAGCAACTAAAACCTTCACAGCAATTAAAACCATGTTTGATTTTTTTTTTTTTTAATAACTCCAGGCGCAATTCAAATCACAATGGGATTGCCTTTCTCAATAACAAAATCATTGTACAGCTTGTGGAGTAATGGCATTTTATCTGGGAATGGGCTTGGAAAACACATATGCATGCAGGATCTCCAAGACAGCATGCACATATGTATACAACTGTCTTTTAATATTTAGTGTCCTTCTTTAAAAACTATCTAACCACTAGGAACAGAAGGGTAACCATATAGTTACCCTCTGGGATTTGAGATCCTGAAGCAATTATTAGAGAAAAAAATGGAAGATAAATTCAGGGATATTTCTTGCTGCACTCTAGTTCATTTACGTGACTGTACATAAATTTCCATCTCTCTGAACAATGCAAACAGAGAGGCAAACAGCATGTGCTATCTTTGCTCATAATTTACAAACTTGCCTTGGAGTCAGTTCAGTGTCACCTCCCCCTCAGGGGCTCAACAACAACAACCTCTTCCCTTGCTTCCTTCTGGCTTCCCCTTCTCTGCCTCATACACAATACTCCATTGCATTGGGTGCAGAATGGATGTCCTCCCATCTTTCGTTTAAAAGGCACATAAATCAGAGCTTAGTTTCTGTTAGAAGGCACCTTAAAGATTATGCTATGGGGTATTTCACAAGACCAAGCTTCTCAAAGCCCCATCCAGCCTGGCCTTGAGCACTGCCAAGGATGGGGCACCCACAGCTTCTCTGGCCATCCTCAAGGTACATCCTGGTATGCCAGAAAAAAAAGGGACACTCTTGACAAGCCTCTTCACGAGCTTTCTATCTTCCCTTCATGTAAACACAGCACTTTCCACTAGTGCTGAGCAGTACACACTGGTGGCAGCAAATCCCTTACAACTGATTTTAAGCTGCTGCCACATGTAAATCGGAGTCGTAAGGTTTTCTTGTATAGTTAGATGATCAGCATCTTTAAAAATTAACTGCAGCTGCTGAAGAGTTAATTACTGTTAACAACAGCAATTGCAGAAGTCTGGCACATGATAAACTCTGTAGCTATCCAGGTGGTCCTGCTAACCTGTCAGTGCCCGCAATGAGTGACCCATCCCACAAAAGATATCCAAGAGTTTCTTTTTGTAAACGCTGGGGAGTTATTAAACCCTTCTGGCAATCTGGGAAGATGCCTTTCACTGACCCGAGTTCAAGGTGTGCCTCTGCAGTTTATCAGCTCTGCTGCACACTGGCAGCTCCCTCCCAGCTGCCCTCCCTCTCTGAGCATGGTCAAGCTGGTTAGCCCCAAACCCAGAGCACAGAGCTGAGCACCCACCAGGAGAAAAGCATACCCAGTGTCAAAGGCCAATCTGCCTCATCCAAAATGCTGATTTAGAGTCAGCTTGCAGAGCCCTGTGCATGGAAAATCATTTGGAGCAGTCCAGTTTGTCACTGCAGCAATGAAGTCACCATCCAGGTGCTTTGAAAACCTCTCATAAGGACTTGCTGCAATCAAAACACACTCAGTTTATAATGCTGCTTTCTTTTGTGGTTTTAGAGGCTGTTTCTCCCTCCAGGACATGGATGTGGATGAGATGTGGTTCAGCAGGAATGGGAGCAGGCTGTGGTTCACAACTTCTGCCAATTCAAGGGTGGCAAATGAAAGCTTCTGCTCCACACTTGGCCAAGCTATCTACCCAAGAAAAGATGGGAATATCAAGCAGCTTTCCTGTTCAGAAGCTTTCAATGTTTACAGCCTAGTATACAAACAAAAATCTCAAATCTATTTCAGTTTATGTTACTGGGCTGGTGTGGGAACTACTCAACAGTCCCATCAGGTATAGCTGTTCTGGCTGACAAAAGCACCATTCATCTGACTTCCTCAGCCACCACAGCCAAACCTGACAGTGCCTGTGAGCACTGGGAGGGCATTGTGTCTTTAAAGACTTCCCTGGAAGGGAAAACTCAGCATAGGTGGTGCCACATGGAGAACCTCTGGGGATCTGAGTTACCCAGCTGTGTGGATGTCTCATCTTGGTTAAGAGCAAATATTTCAATAACATTTCCCAGACAGCTGTTGTATTTTCAGTTCATCAGAAGACAAAATGAAAGGTCAGCTTTTGTATCTTTGGTGTGGTACAAACTGGAAACACCCATTATGTTTCAAACTACTGTGGCACCAAGCTAAAAATAGTTTAGGAGGAGAAATTCCACTGTCAGATGTGTCTTATGGTTCCTCACCGCAGAATGCTGGATGTGACAAAGTCATCAGATCATAACAGTACCTGTACCAGGTCCAAAGTCCAGGCAGACCCATGTCCTATCTTTAGCACCAGCTAGTTACATTTTTCATAACTAAAAATCTTGCAAAGACACTTTTTAATTGAAACTGGATTTTTAATTCCTTGTGTAATACACCAAGAAAGCACAAGGTACAACCTGCCCCATACACCTCCATGTATTGGAAGCTGCCAGTGCTGAGAAGCACAAAGCTGCTGCCATGGGTCCTGGGGTGCCCAGTGTAAGCCATGTGACCATCCACACATTCTGTGTCTTAATTATGCATTTGGAGGTCTTGCCTTAGGGGAGGTTTCCATTTCTGCTTTTTTGTCAGATATGATCGGTGTTCAGTGCATGTGTAGGCTCATTATGACACTGCTTCCAGATTTGTGCAGAGCAAAATCACAACTCTGAGAGAAGGCTGCTCATTTGTGTGCTTAGGGGTACTGTAAGCCTTGTTTTAGTTATCCAACCTCAGCTTAGGGAACTAATCTATCATCTCCTCACCAACCATGAGACATGTCAGCAGAGAACCTGTAAGTGTTCCTACAAGAGAATGGAGCAGAGACATGTAGATGGAGGGGACAGGGACACAGGAAGGTAGATGGAAGCAGAATTGGGACCCAGACTATTTATAGCACCAAGTTAAGGCAATTCAGAAGTTACAGCCTGAGTAGGACACCTGGGTCTTTGCATGGCCATTGATTTTATTTTGTGACCTATGGAAGTCACTTAGCTTTCCTTAGCTGTGCATCCATAAAACTGGGATTACCAGTGTGACCTTGCACAGCACAGTGACAATAATTGCCCAGATGTTAAAGAATTATGGCAGCAGCTATTGTGCAAGTAGAATGGATATATCCTATTTTTTTTTCTACTAACACTTCCCAAAATAATACATTGACATTTGTACTCCATTTTCCTGAGTTTTTCTTTGCATAATGTGTAGCATTATAAAATCTTTACAAGCTGAGTACCATTACATGCATATTTACAGACAGTGAAGGAAAGAGAGCTGGAATAAAATCATGAAGAACTGGATGCAATGAGGAGCTGAATGATCCAGCCTGTTCAAGGAAAGCAAAAGCACTGGTCACACTGAAGCCTTCTTTTGATTTCAGTAACAGGCTTAAGTGTTCTGTCAGAAGGGGACCAAGAGCCCCAGCACCTAGCAGGGCTCTGCATTCCCTGTGTTGCCTGAAATCCTGCTGTGAAGCAGCAGCAAAGTGGTCATATTGTGGGAGTATCTTCTCTGGCTTCCTGAATAGGACAACTGAGAAATTAAAGCAAAGAATGAGAGTCTGTCCCAGGTTTTACACAAAGCTCTGTGCACTCCAGAGAAGAATTTGGAGAGCTTAGTTACTGCTGGCTAAATACATATTCAGAGCAAAATTCTTTTCTGCATGCACCTGGTTTGCATGAATGCCAGGCTTGTGTATGCAAGGGAGGCATGTGCACAACTGGAAAGAGAAGCCAGAATAAAAATGATCCCTGATTTCATATGGCTCAGCAGGGGGAGAAGAGAGCTCTACACAGACAGGTGTATACAACTTTCTTTAGATTTCAAAATCTGGTATAGGGCACTGAGGTGTGAATATGGTCTCTCTGGTTAACTGGAGTGAGACCTTTCAACTTGAGAGTGATCCTTGTCCCTCTCAGCAGCACAGGAGGAATACATTGCCCACTCTGTCTGTTAAAACAGACATTAGCTCTTTGATTTTTCTGTGTAGTCCTTCTAAATCTTCCCACTTTTGGCTAAACCATACCCTTTTGTGGAGTAGAGGACTATCATGACACATGTGGAAAACACACAGAGCTGGAGAGCAACATTTGGAGATGAGGAGATCTGACCCAGGGACCAGCAGCCTTGGAGCTGCTGACAGCCCCACTCAGGCATCCTCTCCTCCAGGGCTCCCCAGAGCAGAATCAGGTCCTTGAACAGGGGCTGAATGTGACATGCAGGCATTCAGCAGCTTTTCATATATCTTTATCTCTTCTGTGCTAAGATTCAGTGCACTACACAGATTTATGGGAATTCTTTCCATGTTCACAACTTATAAGTATTAATAACCCGTCCAAGTTGGAAAATAATACACCATTCCTAACTCTATTAACTACAGAAAATCTGGCTTCAGTTAAAATAAGATCCCCTTTAGCAATGCCCAATATCCAATAAATATTATATGTAAAAAAAGCCAGGCTGCATCTTATCTGACGTACGGTCACAGTAATGTTTTTGCCTGAGGCACTGCAAACTTCAGGCTTAAGAAGTCAAAATGACAGGGTGCAGATGATCACTGGAAAGTTATAAATTTTAACCTAAAGAGTTACCCTTAAATATTTTTTTTATCTAATAATGATTACAGACAGGCAAATTCAGCAGGCTCACAAATCTACAAAGAGATATTAAAGTCGTAGATAAAAAACTGTTTTCTTAATATTTGTGTTTCTATCACTGACCTGCAAAAAAAAAAAAGTCATTAACATTTCTGCCACTGCTATATAAAAGTGGCTCTGAGTTTTCCAAGCAAGCAGTTCCATCCAGTTATCAATTGTTTTAAAACCACTTGCCTTCAAAGTTAAGACTAAATCCTCTGGTCCTTACTCTGACAAAACTCCTGTTGCTGTTTCTGAAGGTCTTTCATTCAATTAAGTCTTCTAGTTTCAGGTTAAGGTCTTCTGAAATACTTAAATGACAGATTTACATGTTTTCAGTAGATATTTGGTACTTGAATACTCAGGTCTAGACCTTACTGATACATAAAAACTACATTAGTGAGTTGCAGTATCTCAATATATTTTGGGATTAAATATGCCAAGAGATGTTCTCAGAGTTATTCAGGGAGTCTTTAAGCTGGAAATGCTTCAGACCAGCACAGCCTAACTAGGGCTATAATTTTCACCCTGCTTTACACTAGCAGAAGTGACTTGCAAAGTCAGCTGCCAAATCTGTCCTGTTGAAGGCTGTTGGAGAATGCAAATTCCACCAATTATTTACTGAGAGCAGCCTGTCTCTGGCCTCGGAAGTTCAATTGACATGATAGTTAACTAAAAGTTTAAATCAAATATTGTCTCAGGTACTCCTCAGACACCCTTCACTGAGTCCACATTTCACCTTTTCCCTTCCCCTCTGCTCAGGGAACCTGCAATGCCAGCCCTGAGGACAGTGCTGGGGCAATGGCCAGTCCAGGAGTTGTGTCACAGACCAGTTACAGAATCCATCAGTAGCTATGATCACTGTGTGCTCCATCTTGGAAATCCTCAAGAATTCACAGCACTCATTCATTCATTCATTCTTCATTCATTTTCCCACTTTCTTGTTTAACTTTGTGTATTAATCTATAGGCTAGATGCCATTTTGAAGAGTTAAGATGAAAATTACCCAAAATTTTCTTTTATTTGAAAGTGTGGATTAAACTTTTTAAAAAAGGAATCCAGCTGGTGATGCAATTCACAGCAGCTCATGGACCCTTCTGCACCTATGGATGTTAAATCCAGAACATTATTTGATTACATTTTTGTTGATCACATTGCAGCACTGGCTGTCTCAGTGTTGCTTATCTTAAGGAGACTTTTTCCTCATCAGAGAAAGTCAGAAAACTCTCTTATTCAGAAAACTTCTTTTATATATCATCTTTGTCTGAGGCAGTAGTCTAGCAAGCTTAGAATGGCTGAAAATGAAACTCAATTGAGAAACTGAAAAGTTTCACATGCATACCAGAAAGGAAACTCATTTTTAGAATGAGGTCTGGACAGTTATCTCACTCTGAACATGACCTCATGAACGTGGCAACTCCCACCCTTCAGCAGACTTTGAACTCTTTGGTGGATCAGAGGCCTAATCTTTGATTTTCTTTTCTTTGTAAGAATGAGGAGAAACCCTCAATAATTTTGCAGGATTTTGGAAGAAACTGTCCAATCAGTCATTCATCAGACTTATAAAGAGCCTAAAACTGCTGGGGTTTTTATCCAGTTAATGTCTGCTCTTTGCCTATTTTGTTTCTGATCCCTATTCTTTTTGTTTTGTTGGGGGTTTTTGTTGTTGTTGTTTTTTTGGTTGTTGCTGTTATTGTTTGAGTTCTTTCTTTCTTTTGTTGTTGTTGTTGGTTTTGTTTTTTGTTTGGAGTTTGTTTTGGTTTGGGAGGGTTTTTGTTTTGGTTTGGTTTTTGGGTTGGTTGGTTTGTTTGTTCTTTTTTTGTCTTTTCCTGTGAGTTGAATGAGGAATTTTTTAGGGTCCCCATGAATTCAAACAGAATAGCACCTTTACCCTATCTTGGCCAGACTTCACTACAGCTGAAGTCCCTGGGACCAACATTTTAGTTGAATGATGTCCATTTAAAGCATCAGTCCTATCACTGGCTTTGGCAATGACAGATATGCACAAGCTACAGCAGGGAGATGGGCTCCAGGGGTGATGCACACATTGCTGCCCCAGTGATGCTGGGCTTTTCTGCTGGTCCAAAGCTTTCAGACTTAGTGAGAAGCAAGTGTAGGACATGCTGGTGTGGGTCCAGACACACCTCACTTTTCCCATGTAAAATCTGGCAAAGAGAAAAATCCTCACAGTGCTGTCTTTACACCTTTGCACCATATCAGCAGCAGCCTAGAAAAACTGGTATTTTGCCATATGACAAATGGCAGCTTTCCAGTGAATACCCTAAAATTTTGGTTGGTATTTCCTCTCACAGGCATGCCACTTGGGAAAACAAGAAAAGCCTCTTGCAGCTTTTGTGTGATGTGGTGGCAGTGGGATACAGCTGTCCCTCCTGCTGCACACACTGGTCACTCACTCACACCTTTGCAGGGCACCATGGATGGAGATCCTCACACCCCCAGCCACTAAGGGCCATCATATTAACCAAGGGAGCAGGAGATTTGAGGGGAAGATGCTTCCACTGTAAATTGGATGTTCAAGAGTGCCTTGGGAAAGAGCCTGACATCAAGTCACAGGCAGGGCCAGGGTGGGTTGAATACAGCCTGTTTTCCTCTTAAAGTGTTTGAGGACAGAAACAAAGGGCTAAGTGGGAGTCTGTCAGGGTGGAGAAAGTTCTATTTTTATTTCACATTATAGCTTTCATCTGTGAAAACTCATTACTTTCTGAGCAGCAGCCGTCATAGTTCGGGAAAAGATATTGTGAAAACTGTAAAAATTGAAAAATATATTCTTTCATAGTAAAGTCTGAACTAATGGCTTGCTTGGGTCTCAATAAAATTGACAGCAATTTGTAAAAGACATGAAAAGCACTGAGAATGGGAGTTCGCTTTGATCAAGAAATCTTCTGACATTTGTATTTCTGAGTTATCCTAGACAGTTACAGAAGGTTTTGAAAGTCATTAGGGGCCTTTTCACAAAAAGGGTTTGGATTGAAATTTCCTTCAAATGGCTTCCTTTCTCAACCAAATGAATTTTAAAGAGTGTCTTTAATTATGACAGTTGTAGTTGTTATAGAAGCCGATGCGTTTTCTGCTAAAAATTGCAGGAAAGAATTTTATGGTTTTCAGTTTGGACTCAGGGAGGGTATGTGCAAAGTTCCTCAGGAGCAGGTCAGAGCTGGCTAAGCCCAGTGACTGGTGTCACCCAGGGCTGTAGCAGAGGTGTTCCAACACAGCCCCAGCCCCAAACTCTGTGCTTGGCACAGTGATATCCCAACTCCAGCCCCAAGCCCTGTGCTTGGCACAGTGATATCCCAACTTCAGCCTGGCCCCAAACCCTGTGCTTGGCACAGTGATATCCCAATTCCAGCCCCAAGCCCTGTGCTTGGCACAGTGATATCCCAATTCCAGCCCCAGCCTGGCCACACAGTCCAGGGCCCCTTCTGCAAGGGCTCAGACAGCACCTGCTCCCAGAAATTCTCATTTTTTCGACAACATGAGTTAAAGATGGCTCCCTTCACCCTTGTCCAGTCCTGGTTTTCTCTTGGGAAGGAAAGCAGTAGCTTTCACATTAATTTTGGGACTCAGACTAATAGCATTTAACTCATATACTAGTTCCATTCACTTGTGCAGAGATCAAATCTCTTGAGAAGCTGTAGAAAAAATAAAGTCATGCTCTTAGTAAATACTAGAAACATCCAGACTCCTTAAGCACAGCCATTTTTAGTAATTAATTTGCTATAGATGTAGCTAGCTGATTTAAAGAGTCAGATTTATTCTGATTAAAGCATTTTACTTCTATGTCAGCAGAAGGAAAATTTACTGCCTCAGGAAAACATAAATGTCAAATGTGTGCTTGAATATACAGAGTATGTTAGATAGAAAGAAGACGATGTTTTCACAGGTCATGTGCTTAAAGGTCAGCAGGGTTAAAGAGTTCTTTTTTTTGTTTTTTTAAAGCTGCCATACATGAAGAAGGAGCTGTGCAGCTGAAGGGAAAATGGCAAGAAGGAATGTGCTTTAATGTCCATGGGAAGAGCACCAGGCACTCAAAGAGGCACATGCATACAAACAATAGCTGAAGACCCAGAAAGAAAACTTTTATATAATATTATATAATAATATTTTATTTATATAATATTTATATAATATTATATAATAATAGTTCTGGTGCCAGAACTACTGCTTTTCTGTTCTGATGCACATTGGCACTTTTGCTTTTTTAGACAACAGTAACTCTTCAGAGACTTGCAATGTTTAACATCCCCATACTTGTGTGAAGAATTGATGTGTCCAAACAAATTCCTATACAGGGAGAATTCCAGTCTCCAGAACACTAAGTCAGGAGTACTTCACCTGCACAGATGCAGTGGGGGACATTGGAGAGAAAATATTGAAATTTTTGGAAACCAATCAGAAATCCCTGATGGAAGCACAGCAGCAGGTACTGAGGGCCACCCTGGACCCCTGGGGGTGCTCAGGACACCAGCCCAAGACCAGCAGCAATGCAGAGGGCTCCTGCAAGAGACTCATGCACTTATGGAGTGGTGTGTGGAACCACCTGTATTCAGGGACCTGAATGTCTCAAATAACTCTAAGAATGTTTTAATTTTTAAAGAAGAAATTAGTACAGAGTATGAAGTTCAGGCAACCATGAACAGAAACATGAATGGGACAATGACTTCCAGGATTTTGGATGTTCTGGAGACCAGACCTCACTTTCCCACCACAAGTGCTGCCAGGGACAGAAACCCTGCTCTGTATTCTCTGTGTCCTCAGGTGTTATCCTGCCTAGGCTGCTGCTGCTGGCTCTGGTCTGTTTTGAGGTTTCCCCAGCACCCCACAAGAGGTGCTTCGGGATGAGCCAATATTTACATTGCCTGGTAATGCCATCAACACTCTACTTCCAGTCATTAGCAATCCATCCCTCCTGCCTTTCCTCTCCCTGAGGAAGTGCCCACACAACCTGCCTCGTGGATTTCTGTTTTTTCATTATTGTTGTAGTCTCCCCAGTTTATCTTGCTCTTCCATGAAACAACAAACCACAGATATGGTTTCAGCCTAACAGCCTGTTTGCAAGAAAATAACCATCCAGGAGCACATCCTAACCACATTCTTCAAAAATTCACTTAACATGATTCATTACTTTATTCTTTGCTTGAAGCATGCTTCACTTACATTAATAATATTTTACCTTTCACTTATAAATTCAGACACAAAAGTGGTTGTGGTTCTACAAATTATCAAGTACATAAAATATTACTAGACTATCACTTTCCAAAGGTCAAATTCTCTTCTTTCCCTTAATTAGTATTCAAGATTTTCAACAATAAACTGTTGCAGCAGAAGTATAGCTCTTTCATGTTTAATAATTCACATCTCTGCTTTTTCACTTTGCAAAGAGGAAAAAGGAAATGGTTTTAAGTGGAATAAGTACACTTTTTTCTAAGCAAAATAAAAAAAAGGAAGTTCCAAATATGGAAGAAACAGAAGTAATCAGATTCAGCAGGAATTTACACACAGAATCCTTAGTTTTTGAAAAGTTTATCAGTCATTGACATTGAAGTGACATCAGCATCTGATGTGCTGTGTCTCATGTGCAAGTCAGAGTTCCTTTTTATTAAAGTTCCTATCATCAAATGGATCTTCTCACACATAAGATGGCAATACCAATATATAGACTTCTAAGTAATTTTTTAATGTTCTTGAAAGAGCAGACTTCATTTTGTGACTGATTAAAATAAAGGGTGATATTTCGTTACAAAACTATACCCTAATTTTTTAGACAATACCTGAAAGGAAGTAAGTTTTTTTCTGGAGTGAAAAAGGTGTGTTAAATCAGCCAGCCTGTCTGAGAGGACAAAGATAAACATAGTGAGCAATGTGATTTCCTTCAACATGATTTTGCTACATCTAAATATAAAAATCTCAAGTAACAGGAACCATACCTTTTGTCTCCTGAAGAACCTTCCCAAGATGAAGAGTTTATAAATGTGTTCTTGCAAAAAATGCCTGTTTAAAAATTAAAATTCAATAACAGGGAAAAGAACAAGCAGTCCCCAAAAAATGTATTATCTTACCATTAAGAACTTTCCTTTATTAAATTCCCAATTTTCTGATTTCATGTGTATATATGTCTCTAGTCTTTCCTCTAAATTGGCTGTGCTACATGTAAAGGGAGTTTTGTGCTTTGGTTACATACCTGGACTTCAGGATCTGGTGGAAGTTATCTTTGTCCATGAGCAGGTGGATCCTCCCCTCCCATGTCCTGTCAGACATTTACAGGATACATGGATTTTCCTGCTACAGCCCCTGGTGTAACACCACTGCCACATCTGAGGAAAAAAGTGTCTGCAAAGTGAGACTTGGACCTTGTCAGCAATTTACCTTCATATGCCAGCCAGAAATGGTGCAGTTCTGATGCAAGTCAGAGTTCTGAGGCACTGTCTCATTAATTTTTAGATTCAGGTTTTAGGTGCTTTAAAACTTTCCTCAAAATCCAATTCCCTCAGATTCCCAATCACTTTAACATGCCTTCTTTGAAGTCCTTCCAGGTTTTTTTATATTTTTGGTAGTAGGATAACCAGCACTGAATGTAATTTTGCTTCCTTATATATTTTCTAAATCCCAGCTCTTAAAGCATTAGGGATTTATGTATGTGTATATATTCTATTATATATTATAGTATATAATATAATATATAATGGGAAGAATATGCCTTCATATCAGTGATACCAATTTTATTGGGAGAGAAATATTAGCAGGATTTGATTTTGAGTCACCAGCTGTTTTTTCTTTAAGGTTATTTATTTTTTATTGGTGTCTTAGTGAATGACTGAAATGTAAACTAAGTTAAGACTTAACAAAACACCAGGACAATTCATATAAGCATAAAATTATATTGGTCCAAATTTTTCTGAACTCTGTCCAGAATGCTTTGATTTTACTGGACAGATTTCAGATTGCCATCACAAAAGTGCAAAACCAGACTGAACATTCTCAGATATCAAAAGCTGCCATTTCTCCAGTTAGGAGAAATGCCAAGCTTGGACAGAGGAACAACAGCAATGGTCACAGTACAACCTGAGTTTGCAAATCTGAGCAGATCTTCACTCCAGGTCAGTGATATTAATAATGGATTTCACTGGATATTAGCCCTTGTATACACAGACAAGAAGTGTTTGTATCAGCAGATATCCTCTGAACTGTGATTGCTGACATGCATTGACTCAGCAGATGTGAGTGCCTCTGTGAGAAACTACCAGCATGTGTTATCTAGGTGGTGGGAAGGCTTAAGCAGAGCAATTTTAGTAAGTTGAAGCAATACAGAAAAGTTTTACATGAGATATGAACTTCAGTTCTGAATACCACAGACTGTGATGATTCTAGGCAACCTGCTTAGCCTGTCCCTGGATTCTCCATCAAAATGGAACTCCTCCTGACATTTTCCTAAGAGGAGAGCCAAAGGTCCCAGTCTTTTCTCACTATGATTTTTGATTGTTGTAATAACACTAATTGATTTCAGTGTCTTTGTTTCTGCAATATGTCAGGATTTTTTTTTTCTTGTTCGGACATAAAACTTTTCCAGGAAACTTTTTTACCAAGTGAGACAACAGCAAAGACCCCTTGCTTGTAGCTCACTTCCAGCTGGAAGGAAGGGGATCCACAACTCCACAAAGAAAATGTCAGTGGAAGCATTTTGGGTATGGAAAGGTGTCTGGAAATCAGGCACTGCCCCTGAGCTCCACTCACAGTCAGAACAGGCTTCATGTGCTCACACCAGCCTGCAGCTGGTGCCAGCTGTGCTCTGGGGGAACCAGGCACTGAACAATCAAAACCACTCACCACAGACCTGCTGAAGCTCTCCTGTGCTGCCCAACACACCCAGAGTAAGAACAGCTTTCTATAAACTTGTTATATGAACCTGGAAAAGGACTTAACAAACTTAACAATGTGTTTTAAGATAGTAGTATTTCATTTTCCAATTAGCTGAAAAAAAAAATTCTCTGCTGTCCCACACCTTGTGAAACAGCCTACCATAAAAGCTCATGCTAATTTTGCACTGGTGTAAATAACAGCAGAGAGTAATAAAAAAAAAAAAAGGAAAATCACTCTGTACCAGACTGAAAACAGACAAAACTCCATCCTTCCATTAAATAGCCATGATTGTTAGAAAGGATTCAAATAACCTCTCCAGCCAAATAAAAGGCTGCACGGAGTGAGTGCTGTTGTTTAGACTGAAAGTCTTTGTCTCTACTAGAGATAACAGATGTTGCTGATAACATCCAGGAGATCAATCGGAGCTAGCTATGTTTTTTTGTATGCAGAATTTGAAGGTTTTAAGCAATTGCATCTTAAAAATCCCACCTTCCTTTGTAAGCCACACAGCTACATACTATTGCAACCCTCTCTGAAACTATTAAGCTAAAGGCAAGGAATAGGAAAACATGAGGACTTTTGAATAGTGAGAATTTGCACAGGGAATCAAAGAGGTTTCAAGTTCACTTAGTGCAGATGTTTCTATAATTGAGACACGCTAGAAAAATGCATTAATGCACAAATCAGTCTTTCCTACAGTTATCTGAACCATAAAAAAATGTCCATAGCCAGGATATAATTCCCTATTAAATCCTATAGGATACTTTAAAAAAATAACATAGGTTCTTTTTTTCCTATTAAACTCTTTGGGACTTTTTCAGTAGGGGAGTCCACAGGGAGCACAAACAAACCTAAAATCTGTTGACCAATTCACCCCATAACCCCATTTCATACACTTGCCCACAGATACTAAGGATCTGAATTTTAATGAGGCCAGCTAAGTGCAGCTGGTGACCTGAAAGATTTATTACTCCCATTTAAACCAGTAAGACTTCCTTTGGAAGTGGCTCGAGCTCCCTTTACTGTATGTGCCCAGCCATCCATCCATCCCAAGAGCAGACTCATGCATGCAAAGGCAGGAACTTGCACCTACACATTGCTGTGGATGCAAAACACTCAGCCTCACAGGTAGAGGGAGAGCATGGAGGCTTTTGACTGCTCAAAACTGCAATTTGAAGCATTCAAAGGGAAGAAAATGCCCAGGACAGATTCGAAGCAATCTGACAAGAACACCTTTGCTGATCTTTCTAAGCATGACATAATGATCTACCTGCAGTGTCCAGCACACCTAAATAGAACTGGCATGCTCTTCTCAGCAATAGACTCTAGCTCCCCAAAATCTAGCTGTACCCTGCTCTAGCATCCTTCAGGAAAGGTGTCCTTGATGGAAGTCTGAAGCCCCAGGAGCGACTCCCAGCTGCAGGTTGCACATCTGTTTGTCCCTGAGAGCCCCTGGGCACACAGCCTCCTGCTGTTGTGCTAAATTTAAACAAAGCTCTCCTCAAAAGCCTCAAATCCAGAGGTTAATTAAGATTATCAGGTGCTGGTTCCCAAAATACCTGTTTGCCCGGGAATGCTCCTCTAAAAGAACTAGAAAACTATTTCCCCCCCCCCCCTCAATCCAGACTTGCCTTGATTACCGTGATGGACAAAAATAATGATACAAACAAGAAGGAAATTGTGTATCCCTTTATCTCAGCCCAGCAGGAGGCAGATGGATAAGTATGAATTACAAATTACCTTGCAGTGGTTTCCACTAATCAGCCTCAGGGCTGGGCTGGTTTAGCCTGAAACCATTATCAGCCTTTTTTGACAGTGCTGGTTCAGGCGTTGGGCAGAGGACCCTACCCCCTAATTAAGAACCTGAAACAAATTGAAAACAGCTGTGAATAATTAGACAATTTAAGTGCTGTTAAGAAGGAATAATTTTTGTAGCCATCGTAATAAATCTTATGCTGTCCGAACCCATACATTTTATGTGAACTTTTTTTCTGCTGGTGGGTTAGTGCATTACTCATAAAAGAAACAGTATCCCTTTTGTTTTGATTGGGCCTGCTTAATAATAAAAGAGCATATCACTATAAGTGGAAGTGTGATGACAAAGAGAATAGCCTTTACTCTCCTTAATTTTCAATCGTTGTGGTTCAGATCCTGTGGCAGATTCCTGGCATATGAATTTGGTGAAAAAAAAAATTCTTGATTTGCACTGTAAATAATACCTGAACTCAAGCTACTTAACATTTTTTTAGATTTCTCTGGAAAAATACATGTCAGGAAAATACTTAAAAATTCAGCAACTGAGCTATTAGCTTTATGTAGCAGGTAAGTTCTTGAGGTATTAACTAAGGCCTAGGGAAATCTATATTTCTCTGAAATTTTCCACCTTCTTTTTCAGTCTTCTGATTTGTCTGGAATTCAGTTAGTGTTTCACAGAAAGTAATTTACAGACAGGGAACTTTCACCACGCACTACCAAACCATTCAGGACCTGATTCTGACTGGCTTCATTATAAATTAGTGCTATGAGCACCTAAATTTATATTTAATTTTATGTTGTCTATAGCTTTTCTGAAGGCAATGTATCTGCTCACTCAATGGCAATGCCATTCTTAAGTCTTTGAGGATCCAAGCTTTCTTGAATAATGACATTACTTGTAAACAGGATATGGAAGGAACTTGATTATTTAGGAGCACGATTTGGCTTTATGCTATGCTTTTTAAGCTCAATTATATTTTGACAATTCTGTATGGAACTTTGGAGTATGTCTTTGTTTAAGCAGTTTATCTTCCATAGGAATAGTCAGTTAAAAGTATATGGCTAGTTTCAGGCATAACAAGCTTGCTATTCTATCTTAGACTATCATGCATTCCTCTGTCATTTTGGTGGACTTACATCAACGTCATTCCAATCTGGACACAGCTTCTGAACACCCAGTTTTTTGAGGATTCATGAGGTGCTGCTTTGTTTTTCTTACATTTTCAGAGAAAAGAAAACAGAGCTCACTATGCCAGGCATGTGTTCACAGTATTGCAAACCAGCCAGCAGAAATGACACTGTGAGGAAATAGCTGCTGCAAAGTACTTGGTTCTGCACTCTGATGGCCTAGACTTAAGTACAAAGAAAGGAAACTAATCACTGTGCTCAAAAGATGAACCTTATGAAGGTGGTGGGAGTGGGAGTAGGAGCTGAGATTGATCCTCTCCCTAGCTGTGGGGTGCAGGCAGCTCTGCCCTGCTGCACACATTCCTGCACTGGCTCCTGGACACCTCCTGCTGTTCCACATCTCCCTGCACATGACATCTGTGGCAGAGGCTCCTGTGCCTCTCTCCATCCTTGACACTATTCAGCCAAGGCCCTGGGGGGCATTTCTTCAGCTCTGAATTACTCTTTTTATGGCTTGTGCCCAAAGTGGTATGACTTCATCAGGATGTTGCTATGGGATGACTCCTCACCAAGATTTCCATGACCCTACTTCTGTCCTTGCATTAGCATTTGGATATTCTGCATGTGGAAACAGTGGCCCCACTGGGTTTGAGTGTGTATGAAGAGCTGAGATTTAAATTTCAGATGTATCATCTGACTACATGTAAGAATTATGAATCTGCTGTGTACTAAAATGTATTTTTGGACGTTATTTTGAAAAATCCAGGATTCCACAAAAGCAGGGTGACTGTGATGAACCAGGGCAAACATTTCTGTCACTGAAGTTATGTACATTTAAATTCCTTTAGGAAAAAAAAAGAGAAATAATGATTTAGGTTCTAATAATACTTTGAAAATAGTAGCACTATAACACTATCCTTAATTTTCCACCCTTCACTTTTAATTCACCTACTTTCAAGCACATAAATGAATTTAATTTTTCAAGATGATTGAATGTCTTCCCTAGAAAAGAGATGCAGCGCTGTCCAATTCACAGATTTCCTCTGCATCCAGCAGGAGCAGAGGAAATATCAGCAGAGATTACCTGTCTATTCACAGGTGCTTCTGCTCTTCCCTCCCTGACTGCTGCTCTCTTTGGAGAACTAGTGACTAATGAAGATCCCCAGTGGTTTCCAAATTTTGGCCTAGGATCCAGCAGGAGTTTGATGTTTCAACATTACAGCCTTTGGCAACACTGAGTTCAAGAAGCATTTGGGCAATGCTCTCAGGCACATGGTGTGGTTCTTGGGGTGTCCTGTGCAGGTCCAGGGGTTGGACTTGATGCTCCAGATGGATCCTCTCCATTTCAGCATATTCTGTGATTCCATGATAATCACTTTGGGCAGGAGCCATCAGTCACATCCGTGTTTGGGGGTTGCTGTACCCCAGGGATGACTTCTGGATGGGGCAGTGCAAGCCTTTGGGGGCAAACAGCCAGATACAGAGGGAAGCAGATGCAAATCAAAACCAGCTCCTTTGGCTCCTGCTGGCCTTGATGGAGCTGCAGTAGGGAAGGAATGGTTTTGGTGACCCAAGGAAAAGCCTGGGTGTGTCCCACCAGCAGGACCTCTGGCCCTCAGCCTCTCCTTCCATAAAATGCAGCTCACAGCTCCTTACCCTGTACATGGCTGCAAGGCTTAATCAGCTGAGTTTATAAGGTGCTTTAGGAGCCTTGACTGCAAGTTGCTGCAGACTTGCTAACTACATTATTTCAAAATAAAATAAACACATTTTATACAATCAAAAGGAAAAAGGGGAGGAAAAAATTTACCACCCCTTTCTCCCTTCCAAGTCAGCTTCTCAGAACTTCTCCAGCATAAGTTACACTGCACTCCTTGCTCAAGGTTTCACAAATAGACATAGCTGGTTGGCCAAGAGATTTTTTTACCCTGGTGTTTATAATTCCAATTGGTGTAAAATTTCCTGATGGTTAACACATCCCGTTACAGACACTTTTGAATGAATGACTCATTCCCAAATAATTGACTAGCTTTGTAATTTGGGAAGTAAAAATCACATTTATGAGTCCCTGGGGGGAAGGCCTATAATGTTGTGCATAAAAAGTAGATAAATCATAAAACCTGATTTTTTTTTTTTTCATTTGTAAAAGCTTCCATTAGCCTTTGTGTGCACATTAAAGCAATGCCCTCTAAATGTGTGCAGCTGCTTTAAATCACTGGTGCACTTTAAAATCAAGTCTTTTTATATCGTGATGTTAAAATTACATGTTGGTAACTGTAATTCTGTCTTGTTTTTTGTGGGACATCCTTGGATCAGATCTGCTTCTGGGAAAACCTCTCCCTTTGCACTAAGTTTTGTAATCCCTGTAAGCAGAAGCCTAAGCATTTTGCAGCCAGTGGAAATGGTGTTTATCAGGTAAGCAAGGAAGACAAACAGAAAGGACCAGTCAGTGCCAGTGCAAATAGGGCCCCATCCTCATTTAGCAGTTGCATGAATTTTAGAGTGAGCTTTCAAAGAAATGTGCAATGTGATTCTAATGGGATTTGACAAGGGTATTTGATGGCTGCAAGGCAAATCTATTATTATCTACAGAATATCTAGTTACAAATATAACCCCCCAAAGGTGGTACTGAAACTACATAATATTTAAACTCCTGAATGAAATGGCCATGCCACTTGCCTTGCCTTTGCATTCCAAAAGTCCCATACACCTTTATGCTAGCAAGGCCTTTTCCCACATTTTCAGAGTACTGTAAATTAGTTTAGTATGCTTGAAAGAACCTGTAATTGTAACTGCTCTTGTTGACACATCAGCTTGATGCCACACAGAGCACGACTGGGACCATATCCTTTGGTTTTGCAGCTACAGTGCATTTCAAGTGCTTGACAGGTCCAGCGCTAAGATGTTCTGAATTAGATTTGAATTACAACCACTAAATGCCCTTGTCAAAGCTTGTTATGCCTGAAACTAGCCATATACATTTAACTGACTATTCCTATGGAAGATATACTGCTTAAACAAAGACATACTCCAACGTTTCATACAGAATTGTCAAAATATAATTGAGTTAAAAAAACAACTAAAGCATAAGAGGAGCAATCTTTACTGCCTTTTCCCCCCTTTTCCTTCTTTGAAATAAATCCAAAGGACAATTTAGTGGAATCTTAGTATAAAATGGAGTATATGCAGTTCCCGCAGAGACATTGAAATTTATACAAACAGCAGATTCATCCATACATTGATCCTAGTGTCAGGAAAGGCCATAGCAGAACTTTAGGATCTTACCCAGTGAAACACATTTCACATCACGTTGCTGGCATCAGAGAGCATGTGGTGCTTCAGGAAGAAAATTAACTAAAGCTAGTACATTGATGAGAATCAGGATCAAGCCTTGGATTCTGGAGGACTCCTAGTTCATGCTTCATCAACTTAGGGAAGCACAGTATTTATACATCTAGACGTGTGTGAGGAACCATATACCTCAATTCCCACCTGCAGTATGTAGTGCACGTATGCAATGTTTATACAATTTAATAGAAACATAATAGAAACTTCCTTCTAACTTGCAGATGCTTTTGTGATCACATACTGGTTTTACAAGGCTGTAATCATACCTTCTTGGGCTAGAAAATAGCAACTAAAGAGCACAGAGCTGATTTTGGCAGTGATGGAAAGTCAGCCTGTGCCATGGAGTGTCAGGAGCTCACAGAGCCTGCATTGTGCTGCTCCTGTGAGACCCTGGGCTGTGACACTGCCTGTGTGAGGGCTGGAGGGCTCTGACCTGCCTGGGAAAGAAAGTGTGGCTGGAGTCTGCAATGGGCAAAGGAGATGGCCCAAAGCTGAAGGCTGAGAGAAAAGAGTGAGCACTTTCCTGGTTGAAACCCCTAGTCTCAAACCCTTTCTGAGCACAAGAAGCAAGACAGGTTTGCTTAACCCCAACCCACAAAAGCTCAGGCCTTTGTGGAAGAAGCAGAAGAGGAGGAGCAGACTATTGAAACTGTTGAAGACAAGACAACCACAGGCCTGCATGTATATGTGAGTTAACATCATCAGCTTCTATTCCAAATTCTCCTTCACTAATGAAACAAAACATCTTGGGAAAATGTCTGCTGCTTCATCCTAGATTTCCTGGCTGAATTTGAAAGTCACACTTTCTGGAAGTTTTCTGGGCTGGAGGGCAGGTCTATGACAATGTGCTCCCAGGTTTGCATTTGCTGACCTGACTGCAGGCACAGCCCATGGTTCCCTCTCTTACTGCTTCTCCCTTTCTTACAGTGGGGTCTGTGAGCACAGAACATTTGGGGAGGGGTTTGTTGGCATTTCCCAGCAGGGAGCCAGCAGATGGCAGAGGCATGTGTTCTCAAGGATCCCATGCCCTTCCACCCACAGCAGCTGTAGATGTAGACCCAACATCAGCCCATTTTTGCCACTCTAAGGATAAAGGTCCTTCCTGAGTCTGCCTTGGCCTGTAGGTTGTAGCTTCTCTGGGGAAGAGTCTACCCATCCCTGGGAAGTGAAGGAAACACCCAGCACAAGGCTGTGCCATTTCACCCAGGGCCTCTAGAAGGTACTGTAAGACAAACAGAATAATCCTGCTTTACACAGGATAAGGGCTAGACAAAGGCCAGGGCACTGCTCAGGGCTGTGTTCCCATCTCTGGTGCACACAGACTGGGAACACACAGTCGAGATTTCTCCCATCTGAAGCTGCCCTAAGCATTACCTCAAAAGATGAATTCTCCAGCAGCAGCAACTACAAAGAGGTTTCTAACCCCATTCCAAGAGCAAAATGTGGCTTGAACTGGTCAAAACCTGCTGACAGCCTTAAGCAGCATGAGAAACCTGTTTCATGATGGCAGTTGGTTATTTTAAAACTGAGCTGAAAGATTAATGGTGAGATTTTCAAAAAATGTAGGCTCTCAATGACAGGAACTGACAATTTGCTCATGCAATTTCCCATCGCTGTGTGTGCAGCAGGGAGGAACGGGTGGGCAAAATGACACAGGGCCATTCTGTGCCTACACTTTTTCTGGAAATCCTAGCCCTGAAAAGGCAATAAGCAAATAAGAAAAGCATTTATATGAAAGGCAGAAAGACTTAGGCTGAGAAATACATTGATAGTCTTTGTTAATTTTTTTATTCAATTAAAAGGCACATGCTGATTATTTTTAGCAGTGTCCCCCTGATACAATTCAGATGTAAATCACATTTCTGTAGTCAGCTGCTGCTGTTTAAGCAGAAATATTTTGACACTATAATTATAGGGTTGAAACTATGCTTTACATTAGTGTATAAAACACTCATTAAATTAAAATTCCTCCATGAAATCATGAAAATAAACAGTCTGTCTGAACTAGCATCAACAAATTCACAGGATGCTTCTGCGTTTTCTCAGGGCTGGCCTTCAAGTGACTGTGTTACAAGGCCCTTATTTAACCATGAAGTGTTAAAGGTTCACATTCTTTTGAAGGTCCCATTCTGCTTATTTTTAAAATTATTGCTTTAATTGTTTTTACAACTTGTAAGATTTTAAAGCTATTAAGCCTCAAAGTTGTGGGAAAAATTAAAATTGTGATTATTACAACTTGTATAAGTCTGTGAGATGGCTGTGGCGCTGCATTTTTTGCCAAGGTGGATTAAATAAAAGGTGTCCATGGCACCACATGTGGCATGTCACATTGGTCTGTTATGGCTGAGAGGCAGGATACAGAATGTATACACAGCACCTTGAGGGATGGAAAATAAACCAAGAGCTTGGGGTGATAATGTGTTAGGGGATCCTTCTTGTCCTCTCCTCTGCTTCCCACCATCTCCTTGCCTTTCATTTCCCTCCCATCCATTGTGAACTTGGCAGCCCTGCAGACAAGAGGTCCAAGTGTCTGTGCCTTGAAGCAGGCAGGAGTTTCTGGAGGTGCCAGGACAGGAGCATCCCAGTGAGGCTCATCCACACTGCAGGGGTGGGAACCAGGGAAAGAGTGCCTTAGCCCTGCCCTACTGACACAGGGATTCTGCTCTCATTTGCTCTGCTCCCCAAGGATAAGGAGTCACAGAGAGAGGTTACTGACCACGGGAAGAGAGACAGGCTGCTCTGCCTGGTGCTCTCTGATGGGCAATTGCATCAGCCCTGTTCCTCCACCACCCACCATGGGCAAAGCTGCCTGGGTGGGACCACAGCCAGAGCCCTGAGCCTCACAGGCACTCCCTGGGAATGCTGGAAAATCTGCACATGCTGGCACACTAATCCCTACAAGCCCTGAATGGGGTTTGTTTGTTTTCTCTTCATCTGTGCAGTATCACTGCTCTTCAGAGTGCACTGAGCTGTGGCTGGGCTGCCTTGGGAGTGAACGGCACGGGATCTTCGGGATGCAGATGATGTAATCACAGTGGTCTGAAACATTTTTGCTGCATCTATATTCCACTGAAATCCACAATTATGGTTGACTTTTCTTTGATTGAAGATATTCCAGAAAGATGGACTTCAATGGTAATTGCACCATTTTATCTTAAGATATGAATCTGAGACTGATCCCTCTGGTCCTACGAAATTACAGTCAACATGTTATTTTCTCCATTTGTGCACGAAACATATATGCAACAGTGGTTGCTGCAATGTATATTTAGCCTTAACTTGTCAGAGCCATCAGTTAGAATATATTCAAACCCTTCAACCATTTTATTAATCGGGATTTTGCACAAGAAAATCTATTTCAGAGTGTAAGTTTTAGTACACATTGTAATTCAATGGTAAAGATTTTTTTTTTTTTTTAAATGCTACAGTTGTTTTTTTCAGCAGCCACATGCATGGTTGTTTTTTCTGTCCAGTATTACTAGCATTATGGTTAGCCCTCCTATACCACAGGATGACATTTTCCACACTGGATAGGAATATCCTTCTTTTCTGAGCCCAGATATTATAGACAAATGATTTAAATTAAAGAAAGTAAAATATTTTATCACTGGAAAACATTAATTTGTTATTCTGGCTTCACATTATCATGATACCTGTGGGGTATGTTCAATGTGATTTTAAGAAATCCCACTAATAACAGCAGAAGTTACACTTTTATTTTTGTTCCAGATGGTTCCAAAAAACACACTTAGTTCTCAAATTAGATAACTGAAAAATTAAATTTTTTACTCAGTATGTTTATTTAAATGAATTACTGGAACTCTTGGTCACTGGATTTTCAGGTTCTGAAAAGAATCTCATGGTGATTCCTTCGGATTTTTAAACACTTCATGCAGTTTTGCTGTTGAATGAGGAAAGAAAGGTCAGAAAGAAGCCCAGAGAACCATTTCTTGGCTAATACAGGTTTCCTCAGGAGGACAAAGAATTTTTAAAAATCTAATTTTTCTTTCTTGAAAAAGAAAACAGGCCAAAAAAATATTTCTAGTAAGTTACTAAAAATAGCCAACAATAAATTTCTCAAACACATTACTTTTACTGCCTTTGTTTGGATTGCACAGGATAGGTGTTAATGAACCTTTCCACAGAGTTAGAGTTTGCTTTCTGGTGATATTTTCTATTGTCTGCTCACCATTCTTTTTTTCTTAAAATCATCACTGCTACCAAAGTTCATCTCTTGTCACAGAAGACAAACACAGCTCAAGTGAACTCAGGACTTGTTTTAAGAAAAGTATTTTTCTAGAAATTCTTTTCTGGGACTATCTCTTATTAAAGACATTACATACATAAAATTTAGTGAGAAGTAAATGATGACACATTGGTGTAAGGGTGAGTGTAAGCTCTGAGGGCAGAGTGACCAGAAACACTACCCAGTGATGGCAGCATAAACTGACATTAGTAAACACTTGCCATGACCAATGCCCAAATAAATCAGATTACTCTGCAGTATATATGTTTACATAAATAGTCATTTGGGTGAATTCAGCCTTACATTTCAGAGCTGTGTGACTGCCCACTGATGTCAGATAATTTAACTGCCTGCTCCTACCTCTTGGGCACAAATTTTGGAATATTTTTGGATAACTCCAAAAACACAGTTCCATAACCTTCATTTTCCAATGGCAATTCTACTTCCCCCCTTCCCTCTGTGACTGGAGCAGCTCTAGGGATACTCAGGAAACACAGAGCTGTTTCTGGTTGAAGAAGACTTGTCACTGACCATGAGAACTAAATATCCAGCCCTACATGTTTCAAGAAAGGCAGTTTGACACTCAGTTTGCATTCAGTTTCATCTACCTGTTCCTCAGTAGCTTCCTCCCTTTCAGGAACAACTCCATTTCTCCTACCCTATGGCAGAGTGGTCAACTTGTGGCCCCTTCCTTTAACAGTGCTGATGGAGACATCAGAATTCCTCTGGGTCCAAAATCAACAGCTGACAGGACCACGACTACAGACTTTGTGCCCATGGAAAGAGGGAAACCCCACCTATGGAAACCCAGGAGTTTGTGATCTCAGCTTTCACATGGCCAGAAACCCCCAATACAATCCAAACCATTGGGAAATATTAGCTCTTCCCCTATCTTCTACACATCCTTCCACATTTTCTTACACTCTCCAGGAAGAAGTTTGGTCTCCTCTACCTTCTCACATGCAAGAGTTGAAAGAGTAAAGTAGGGACTAGATCCCTGTCCTTCTTAACACCCCAAATAATGAGTGCTGCTGTGGGGTGGCTCAGGCATCTGGGTCAGCACCACCAGCTGCCTCTGCTGGCAGCCAGCTCAAGGACTGAATGAGGAATTATGGCCAATGACCTGTTCATCCTCTCAGTAAAGCAGATTTCTGAGGGAATAGGGTTTTACTCTTTGAGGAAGTTGAGGAAACTGCAGCCTGAGCAAAGTGCAAGGGTCTCCTGCAACATCCATTGGAGAGCAAAGCCTGAGCCAGAGGTGCAGTGTTGTACCACTCCTCCTCCCTCTTGGCACCCAGCTGTGAGGCAGGAATAAACAGCAAACCTTGGCTGTCACCGTGTCCCCAGGGCTTTGGAAGGTGCTAGACAGTGACTCCTGAGCATGAAGGATAACACCTCAGGGGCAGCACCACTGAGGGGCATCTGGCTGCCCTTCCACCAGCAGGCTTTGGCAGCTGGGTGTTAATGGCCATCTTCACCTCAGCTGACTGTCCAGTGGTGAGGTTAGAGCATTAACACTCAGGCTGACATGGAAAAAATTGGATGGAAACATTGCTTGGCCTTGCAGGCAGCTAGAGCTCCCTCTCTCCAGCAGCTCCACCTCCCTCAGCCTCTCACTCCCATGGCCCCAGGCACACTTGCAGCCTCTGATCTCTTTATTGGTTTCAGGGGAAGAGCATTACTTGTTCTTTGCACAGATCTCTCTGCCTTCCCTTACCTCTCTCTTTCTTCCCATCCTCAATTCCTGAATATGTTAGTAGTACTAAATAAGCAGCACATCAAATGGTTTTGAAGCTTCCTCTGGCAAAACCATAAAATCTGCACTGGTAAAATATATATATATTTCTGTCCCAGATTCACAATCTGTTTCCTTTAAATCCAATAAAATTTATATCATAGGGCTTAAGGGCAGAGAGCTTCATACAATTGAAACTGATTCAGTAAATGCAAAACATAAAAATAAAGTATTGGCATTTGGTATTCCTATGTTTCAATACTGCTTTGATATTTCACTATGAAACTTAAACTGGGCTGGGGTTTTATGCATTCTTTTCCCCCCTCTTTTGTTCCCCCACTTTTTTCCTTTGAATTTCATCTCTTTAATCACTGGACCATGGATCAGAAATTCTCACAACTTGTTTGTGGATGGCCAGAGTCTAAAGCAACAGCTTGTTTAGGAGTTATTTCACCATCTGTTCTTGCTTTTTCCATTAGATGGCTGGTTTTGCACAGATTCGTTTTATCGCTCTCTCTGTAGTGCATCATCTTGTTTCATTCACATGCTCACACAATTGCTCACTTATCTTCCTGTTTCTGCACAGTACCTATTTGTACAGGGAGTGCACATTCTTCAGCAGGCAATATTCCCCACTGACTTTCACCAGCACCACATGTAACTCATGGGAGCCAGGGCTGGGATTTCCTAAAATTGTATAATAGATCCAAAGTTCTGGTGGCTGCAAGGGGCTGCTATGATTATCTAGTCTGACTTTTGATATAACAAAGGCCATAAAACAACAAAGACCAAGAAGCAATTTCTGAACCAAATAAAAACCCTTTGGCTGAGCTAGAAAATGTTAACAGAGATCTCCAGTTTGGATAATCCATACAGCTTTGGAGAAGCTGTTCCAGCAGTCAGAGGTAGCTGGCCTCTTTTTGTGAAGAAAACCTCATTGCCTTCTAAAGTTTCCCTTTGCAGACACTGCTTTGTGTTCCCTTTGCACTGATAAAATCAAGACCTATCTGATATCCAAAATTTTCTCCCCATAATGGATTCTGGGTGTGCTGGTGGCCCCCAGAGGAGAGAGCAGGCACCCATGCTGTCCTTCTGAGCAGCAGTCAGCTGCTGGAGCTGTTCCTCTTCCATCTGCAACCATGCCCAGTTTCTGTCTGGCAAAATAAATAGGTTGCATTTCTTTCAATTTTTGCTATAAAGCAGGTTTTGGAGACCTTATCAACTCATAAATTTCTGAACATATATCAGTCATAGTCCTGCAACAGACCTGCAAGAAATGGTGTTGCAAAACACTCAGTGCTGGGCTGAGGAGGCTTTTCCAGCATCAAGGTGAATCACCTGATTCCTGCCTGTACCACAGCAAGGTGTGAGCTCTGCTCTCTGGAAGCAAGGACAGATGAGCACATGCATAGGTCACACACTTCAAACCCTTCATTTAAGTTGGAAGATGCAGATTAGACTCCACAAGACACATGAACTTGATCCCACCTCAGCAGAGAAAGTTGGAATAACTAACTTGTTCCCAGCCCTGTTTCCCATGAGTCTAAGATTCATTTAATTCACAAGGCTGTGTAATTAATGTTTATTTTCCTACCATCACCTGCATTCAGTGAGTTAAACATCTCCCTAAGGCTTCCCCAGGCAATTTCAAACAACCATTTTAAATACATATATAGATATACTAGAAAAATCTTTTCTCCAAAACCTGGGATTCTATACCAGTATGATAATTTCTTGACATCTTCTCCTTTCAACATTTAAGTGACACCATTTCCATAAGTAAAACTCCCATGAGCTGAGGGACTGACAGCTCACAGCCTGGAAAGTGAGAGGTTGGAGCCTTGCACTGCTGGGAGGCTGAATGGAGCTGGAGCATGGCAGGTTCAGCCAGTAGTGCCCCAGCCCTGGACTAAATAAGAGATTAGACATAAAAACCTGAATAGTTTTAGCTCTAGAAAAACTATTTTTGATAGAACTGCTTATTTATTACTTGGTAAAATTTTCCACCCAAGAAGTGGCATTTGTCAATGAGCTTTTTAAAGAACATCTAGTCTTTAGCTTCTCAAGAAGGTCTTTGTAAGGGGAAGATTTGTGCTGTTCAATGAGGCAAGCAAAAAAAATCAGAAAACTTTATAATTTTTTTTTTATTGATAATCCCTTTACATTCCTGGTTTATTTAACCATATGAATGAGTCTTGAAGTTACCAAGAACAGTATCTGGACTATTGTTTCCTTTCCTGTGGAGGTGAAAGGTGCATGTCACCTTTTTTTGTCATATTTTGTGGCTCATGGAATTTTTCAGGGTTTTATCTGATGCACAGTTATTTTCAGAAATTCATTTTTTCATGTATGCAGAGACATTTTGCAATGGGGTCTGAAAGAGACAGAATTCAACGGGAGTATCAGAAATTCTGAAGCATCCTTTTAATGGCCAAATAGCTGACATCTGATTATTGGGAAGGAGCCCTGCATAATTCAGCCTGTTCTGTGGGGCAGAGGCCATTTGAAGTCACATCATTCCTGTTTGCTAGTGCAAATTGCTTAACACATCCAACTCTTTCAAGACAGCAAGAAATCAGTTTGACAAGCATTCATTATTCTGAAATCACATATTAAAGAGAGTAACATTTGCAAAAGTACCACAATTATTAAAGGAGAAGAACTTATATGAGGTATAACCTTACTGTGCAGCGGGTAACAGAAGCATTAATAGGAAAAACCTAAGTGGAAACACTTGACAAAATAAATTAAAGCACAGCTCTCCCCTGAAAAGTGACTAAAAATGGCATCCTAGGGTCTCATGTTTATTATGTGTTACCAACTCCAGATCAGATTTGCTCAGTATACAAATAAGGGGTGAAATTCTAGCTGGGTTGAATTCAACTAGAGCTTTGCAGATTACTTCAATGGGGCCAGGATTCCATCTTAGGAAACTTTTTTTTTCCTTTTTGAGCAGTCTGTGGAGACTTTACTTGGAAGATCACAAGACTGGTTGAAATGTGAAACAGAAAAATCCTAAAAAATTTCAAAATTGCTTCCATTTTCTAGGGCTGAAAACAAGCCAGTGTTTCACTTCTGTGTTTTATAGCTGAAGATTTTGCATATGGTGTTTTTAATCAATCTTCTTATCAAGAATATCACTGACATGTTTATTAGCATACTTTTTTGCCAGAAACACAGAATTTGGAAAAATGAAAAATCTAAATGCTCATGCTGGCATTGATCTCGATACGCTTGTCAGTAAAAATGTCAACAAAAAAAGTCATGATGTGAAAAAGCCCACTTTTCTCTAATGATCTTTGTCTTGAGAAAAAGTCAGCTTTTCAAGGAGAGAAGGAGGGCTTTCCCCAAAGGCAGACTGGCATTCCCCAGTGGTTTGTGTGTGTGGACTGGTTTCATGGGTGATCTCAGCCTGCAGCCCAGGGCTGTGGCTGCTTGCCCTGAGTGCTTTAAGGCACTGTGGAGAAGGATAACCCAATAACCCACTGTGCTTCCCTCCTCTCTGGCACTGATGGGGCTGTGGATGGGGCTGAGGAAGGAAGCTTGTTTTGCCATTTCCCATGCTGTACTCTCTCTGTGGTTAAAAGGAGGGTCCAGACTCTAGAGCTGTCAATCTGGCACTTTTCACTAGCACTTAAAAACAATTTCAGAATCTATTAAAAAATGAGATCCCAAACCTGGTGTATGTGATCAGACATCAGCAAGAGCCATATCAAGGGTTTTGAGTGCAGTGAGGCTGGCTGGGAAGGGCTGGTGCTGTGCGGATATTGCATTTTATTCTTGATAGCACAGGACCTCGCTGTGCTTCTGTCATGTTTAAGCTGTCTGCTCCCATCAGGGAAAGGTCTTACAAGCACAAAACACATGGGCAGTCTTTCAGCCCTGTTTCAAATTTCTGCAACACAATAAATCCGTTTGTTTTTATTTCTTCTTTCTGTAAACATTTCTCCATCTAACATAGTAACTGCTGTTTATACAGCGCAGTAAAAACACAGGTCAGAGCACAATAAGATTATAGTCTTACTTCAATATGTCCAATCCACAATAAAATAAAACCTTACAAAATATCCAGAGGAACAGTTTGGGGTTCTCTTCATATTAATGTATGTCGTATGGGAGGGTTGTATTGGGGCATAATATTTTCCACAGCTGTCAGGACTTATTTAAAAGGCAATATCCTTTTTCTGGGATTTTATTTAGGTTCTGTTTATACCATGTGTAGGATTGTTAATCCCATGATGTATGACTCAGTGGTGTATGATTACTTGAAGGTAATATGTACAAAATGAGCTAAATATTTTGGGATAGATCCTGGGGATTAAACACACTGGGCTCACAACAGAGGGGCAGTATGATAAAGAGAGGACAGAAAGGTAACAGCAATCTGCTTTTTGTGTCATGTGCTTGGCTACAGGCAAACAGGATCAGCCCTTCTCCAGTGCACTCCCCACTCTCTGTGGCCCCTGTGCCCCCTTCAGGGAGGCTCAGATGCTTTGAAGGTCTGGAATCCTTTTCCACAAGTCTCAGTGCTATACTCCTCTGGGAAGGAAGGTGCATTTATCCCCCTGCCTTGGCTCTGTTCCATCCACTGGGGCATGCCTGAAGAGACAGAAATCCTGAAAGGCAGCTAACTCAGCTTTCACGGGTGAGTTAACCATGAAGGTTGATACAGCATTCTGGGGGCTATTTGACAAGAAATACAGAATATACAGCATGTCTTCAGGACTAAAGAACATGAAGGGTGGGTTCATTTCATGGGCAGCATTAATGTACTGAGATGTGTTTTTGATCAGCTGGGAGCTCTTTGACATGGAAAGCAGAGGCACACCTAAATCCACTGAGCTAAACCTGTCCCAAGTGTAACTCCACTGGCCTTACACCAGGAATGTGTTTGGCCCAGTGGCTCCACAGGTACTTATTTTTGCCATTTAGTCAGGATCTTCCTAAATGAGTGGAAATGAAAGGACACATTAAAAGGCCATAAAGGAGCTGTACTATTAGGTTGCTTATTTTCTCTTACTTTGTGTGTTTGGTAACCAGCTTGTTTGGTTAGAGAATTCTCAGGGACACCAACTTCAGTAATCCCAAACTCTGGGTACCCCTGGAAAAAGATGAAATATGAAGAAATATAGACTTGTTAAGGTGCCAACAAGCACCAGAGCAACAAGGTGCAACAAGGGCAGAACCTTGTAAGTATTTAAGTGCCTGGGAAAGAAGACAGACTCTCAAGGGGATTGTTTTACAGTGCCATATGCCTGACTCCCCCAGGTCATGCAGGGGTGGTTGAGAGGGGAAGGAAGAGCTCAGATATCTGAGTAAGATGCCAGGCCAAGACAATTTAGCAGCTGAGATCCATGCAAAGGTTTCTGCCATTTTAATCCATAATATAGTCAGCTTTTGAAGGGTATGAAGCAGTACAAGTCTCTTGAAGGCCAGGACCTGAAAAGGACTTAGTTACTGGGTGCATCAATGAGGTATCAATGTAAACCTTGAAATCTCTGAGACCTTGGCTCATCCCAGCCCTGCAGTTACCTTGAATGATGCTTTTGGGCTCTGGGCACCCCTCTAATCTTACACAGCTCACAGGTGAATAAAACTACCAGGAACAACATGCACTGCTGTGCAGTGTTCAGTGTTCTACCAAAAAAGCACCCTGAGAGAGGTGTCCCACCTCTCAGGCTGCTCAGGAGGCTCCAGCCCCAGCCACAGGCAGCCAAGGACAAAGGACAAGAGATGACCCCCACAGCACAACAGTCCTGCTTTGCTGGGGGTTTAGGAGGCACCTGGAGAGATGCCTTGTGTGGGGCTGGAGGGCTCAGTCCCTGCATTGCTGCTTGTCCTCACTGCAGGGTTATGCACAGATCAACACAGGGGCAGAGGGACAGAAAACAGCTGGGAAGGGCTCATGAAATACTGGGACATCACGGGACCAGGACATTCAGCTGTGTTACCTCAGCACGAGGGAGTTGGGAAGAATATTGTTTCAGAGCAAATAGATGGGTTTGGGGCGCTTTCATCACTTAAAGCCAGATTCAGAAGTATTTATGTATCCCTAGGCAGAGATCTGAAACCTGATTAGAGGGAAAAGCTGGAAGGTATTCAGTGCAGCACAGCTGTGGTAGGCTGTATTTGTACATTCCCAGGTGGAAACTCATGTCCAAACTTTGTTCTTATCATGGAATCATGTATTAGTTTGGGCTGGAAGGCACCTTTGAGATCATCTAGTTCCAACCTCCCAGCCATGGGCAGGGACAGTTTACATTAGACCAAGTTGCTCCAAGCCCCATCAAGTCTGGCCTTGGACACTTCCAGGGATGGGCCATCCACAGCTTCTCTGGGTAACCTGTGTCTGATCACCCTCACAGTGAAGGATTTCTTCCTAATATCTGATTTAAATCTACTCTCTTTCAGTTTTCTGCAACAAGAAACTTTTCAAGCTTAAGAAGGCCATGCAGGCAACCTTGGCACCAGAGCAGGAACAGAGAGGAGATTGTGAGAACTGTGGGGAGAACTGGGGAGTCTAGGACAGTGGGAAGGGGGCTGAAAGTCCTCCCTAGGCTGCAGCAGGTGATCCAGGCAGTCATTTCACCAGCAGTGCAAGCTCTTACTGGGATGAATTGGGTAACTGCAGTTCTCCTCCACACTGTCAGTGTGAGACTTACTCAGCAGGGAAATGACTCTTCAGGAGAGTGGCAGAGCTTTTCTCACACAGGATGTCAAACACATCAAGTTGGGGTGCTACTGAGGCATCTCCAGTTGAGATTCCAACCAGCAACATTGTGCTGGCCACTGGCAAACCAGGGGCATCTGCTGGCTGCTGACACAACCTCCTCTTTCCTCTTATTCCCAGATCATACACTGCATTAAAAATTTAAAAAAAAAAAAAAAAAAAAAAAAAAAGAGTGAAATGGGAAGCAAAATTCCTTTCCTCATGTCAAACAACTATTTGCTAGAAAATTACAGGGAGACAATGTGATCTCAGAGAATAGACAGTGGGATGGATCCCTTCTGTGCAGGAACAGCAATGAATCCTCAAAAAATTGGGACAGTGACTTAAAAATAATTTGTATGTTCCATTTGTTTAAAAATGCAGGACAACTGCTGCCTGCTGTCCTGCTCTTCAACCATGAATAATGAGTTTGCTTCCAGTTCCAAAGTTTTTTGTGTCACCATGAGATCTAGAAATTTACTTCTTTTCATTCAGAGCTTAAGGAATATTGATTATTTAGGCTTTCTCTTTTTTTCCCTACTAACACAATGGGATATTATACAATATACGGGATATCATGATACTGAGTGGTTTTTGATACTGTGTCTCCATCAGTATACAGCCACAGAAAAAAAATTGAGAAATCTTATGTACACTTTATAATCTGACAGACCTATCCCATTTATCATTTCTATGGGCCAAATCCTGAAGATATTTATTAGCTATGGATAAGATTCTTGTTATTTTTCCGTGCAGATAAAATACTTTGACTCAGAGCAGGATCTTCTGCTGGATGCTGTGCAAGCCTTCCTTTCAGTTTAGGGAAAAGAACATTTACACAGTGTTTTCCAGGCAGACATTGCCTTCCTCTGCCCATGCTCAGAGCAGACTGAATGCAATGGGGTTGTGTTAGCACATTTCAGATAATTAATAGAGCTGCAGTAACCATAACTTCTGGTCAAGACAAGCCATAGCAGAGGAGGTGTGTGTTTGTCCAGTGAGATGTTAAACCAGTTCAGAAAATGGACAGAGCAGGCTCAGATATAGGCAAGCTCTGCAAGTGATTTGCAGAAGCTGTTAAAGTTGGTAAAAGATGCAGGATTTTCTGTGCAATTTAATATTTTTTACACATAAAAGAGACTGGAGACTTTCTGAAGCCATAAATGTGCCTGGTGAAAACCATGGAAATTGATGGAAGTTTTGCCTAACCTTCCTGTAAGCACTGTTTGATGATGAAGGCAAGGCAAGAGTAGTACCTGGTGTAGCTAACTCTTGTGGTTAGCTCTTTGGAGCTCCATCACCACCCAAAACACGTGGTTTCTACAAAAACCCCAACTTTTCCTCATGCCCCACGTTCCCCTTCCCACTTTGCTCTGGAGCTGACTGACCTCTGAAGAGAGGTCACTTGTCTGGAGAGCTGATATTTGGAAGCTGACACTGTGACCACGTTTCACACCCAGTCAGAAGATGCAGTTTCCAATTTTCTGCATTGTGCAGCACAGAAAGAAAATTAAGCTTCTGTGTTGGCACTCTTGAGGCAGAGAGGTTCCATGGTGTGCCTGGCATCCAAGGGCAGGGGCTTTCCTCTAATTCTCATTACTTGTGACAAGCTCTGGTTGCATGTAAATAACTCCTGAACACAATAATGCTATTATCCAGTAGTGTCTTTTTCTTGCCTTTCAATATCATTGTCAAGTTTATTTACATGGCCCTTTGCTCTCCAGTTAACACCCTTCTAGACATACTATTTTCTTGCTCTATAATTATCTAGCCATTGTAAGGTTGAATTGGCAGACACTATATTGTAATTCTGGCACTTTTAGCCTAATTGGGGATAACTACATCAAGAGAAGATGGTCAGTGGCAAATGAGCACTTTTTTACCCTGAAAAATAGTAGTTAGCTGCTGCTTCAATCACTTTTTTGACAGCTCAACATTTTTATATTTTTGAATATACATTTCTACAAGGAGAAAGCTATTACCAATATACCATACAAGTATGCCCTGTCCATAAATCTGTATTTTTTTTTTATTATGGTACTGCTTCACAACTCAAAACAGTGTGGGTGACTTTCTGCATTAATTTCAGCAGGCATGCCCAGCAAGAGCTACAGCCTCTCCACCTGGTGAAGCAGGACCAAGAACTGCTAGACATCCTGTGGGCCACTGAAGGGGTCATGGAACAGCTTAATGGACAAACCAGAGAAATCACAGACTTATTCTGGGCTCAAGAGAAACATGTGATGGCAGCAATGTGAAAATCTGGGACTGCTGTCCCTGGGATTAGAGAGGTTTTCCTAGACTTTGCAAAGTATTTCATCTCAATAATGACATTTGGCCTTGGAAGTCACACAGGGCTTGTGAGATACTAAATATGCAATGCCTTGTGGTGACAGGGTCCCCTGCTGGACCTGCCCAGGCTCACGTGTGACATGCCAGGGCTGAGCATGGCATGCCCACACCACACTGGCCACTTGGCTTCCTGCTCTGTGCCTTTCACAGCAATTCCTTCAGCCAAAGAGCAGAGCTTTGGTGACAAGCAGCTTGTTCTGTTGTGTCTCTGTGGGGTTGATGTGAGCACAGAGCTCAGTGCTGGGATGTGCCAGTGCAGTCATTCTCCATGACCTATCCAGCATCCCACCCAACACAGACCCCCATGGGCTGCCAGAAGAGACCTCAGATCCTCCAGAAAACTTCTCATGACACCACAGGGGCCAAAAGGAGTGCAAGAGACCTCCTGCCCTTCCAAAGTCTTTCTTCTCACCTCAGGTCAGATTCAGAATCCCTTTGGTCTGTGGGAACCCAAGCCACTCTCAATGAAACACTCTTCCATTTCACTCTGGTGTTGGTATCTAGGGCAGCACAAGAATAAAATTACTCAAATTTTTCATAGGCCTTTAATCTAAGTGTTTCAGCCTACACATTTGTACCTCTCTTAAATATCTTGCTTATTCCACCTCCAAATTTCTGCATTATCCATCCATCCTATACAGGATATTTTGGCCTGTCATCTCCTTGTAAAGAGAGGGTGTCAGATACATAGCCAGCTCATGGGACACAGCTAGAGAAATAGTTCAGTCTTCCCAGTGGAGTGATTAAAAAAATCACCCCATCTAGCTGGTCAGCTCCAGCCACACCTAATCAGCCAGGCTGCAGGCAGGAGACCTGTGATACACATGGACTGGAGGGGAAGAGCAGGCAGCACATGGAGAATTCATGGAGAATTCATGGTTTTGGCACCTGTGCTCTCAAGGATCCAACATGGGACTCAGTCTGAGAAAAGTGGCTCTAAATACTGGAGAGCTGTTAAAAGGCCTGTGATGGACAGTCCTGGAAAGTTCCCCAGGGAAGGCAAATCTGTGAGCTCAGCTGTGGTTGTGTACATTGTGTTCCTGTTTGATAAAATTGCTTGGGGCAGCAGCCCTTCAAGCAAAGAGTCTCACCCACCCAAGCAAGAAGAAAGTTATCCACCAAATTTCTTTTGGGCCAGTATTTGTGTAGTTCAAAAAGCACTGTACCTCATTGTATCCTGCTACAAACCCTGAGCAAAAAGGATCTGATAACCCAAGGAATGGAGATTCTTCCTTTTCTCATTTTCTTGAAGTTTCTTTTCCCTCTACTTAGATTTGCGCTGCATGTTAAAAAAAAAGCCAAATTCTCCAAAACAATAATTGTCTGTTGTGACAATGCTCTAACTCAATAACAAGTCAGGAATTTAATTAAAATATCTTCTTTCAGTCCTTCTATGTACAAGTTAGTAATCCTTGAACTTTTTGTGAACTTAAGGTCTTTTTCAAAGAGCCAGGCACTTTGGCAGAGGAAAGAAAGGAGATGAGTAAACTTGAGAAGTGCATTGGCATAGCTGCTCCTGCTGGGCCTTCAGTTCTTGAAGGGGAGACAAAAAAAGGAACTTGACCAATATTGACAGACAACACTCATTTTTTGCTGTGTCCCATGGTGGAAGTGCAGGAATTGTTTCTTGTTTTTTTAACTTAATACTAGGATTTTAATGGACTTTCTTATTTTTCTTCTTCATCTCCATAGGGAAGAATATTTCTTTTCCTTTCCATTTTATTTCCATATGCCTCACCAAAAGAACCCTTCATAGAAAAAAGAGGAAACTGCAAGAGAGCAGTTCATCCTAATGTGTTTCTAGCATGGTTCAACATTTATAGATGAGACTTAGCTGTGCTTCTGTTATGTGCTTTAATTAAGTCAAAGTGCAAAATCCCACCATACCCAATAGAAACCTTTGGCTTGGAAGTGTGACTGGAGGCATCGAGGGAAACAAGGAATTCAATAGAACAAGGTAGCCAGTGCACTAATTAGTGTCCAACATCTGCATCAGAGGTCTGAAAAATGTGATTTTGAGCCTACCACTGAAAGGGCATGGCCTGTTCTTTGCTTTGTGCTCAGCCACGTGTAGCTGTCCCTCGCTGTGCTCTCAGCAGGACTCGAGGAGCTGAGGCCACTGGATGAGGGAGCTGATCTGACTCACCTAGGGGAACACAAAGCAAAAGGACAGGAAAAGCCACTACAACCAATCCAATGGGATGGTGAGGAGGCAACAGCTGGCTGTAAAACTACACCCAGATATATGGAAAATAACATTTAAGACATCTGATCTATGATTATTTAATGCTGTGCATCAGCAGAATATCCTGTTAGCATAGAATAAATTAGCTTCAGAATTCTCCTGCCTCAGCTGACCAGAAAATTTGTATATTTATGTTCTCAAACTCAATCAAAAATATGTTTCTTTGAAGAATGAAGTCTGCTTGGAATTAATAAAAAGTGTTCTTGTATTATGGGTTTTAATATTTATTTTAACTTTCTGAAGAACCAGAAGAAAAGGCTCATTTATCAATGGTGCATTTCAGCAGGAGAAATTTGCTTCCACAGGGGCGTCTGTCTGCTGCTGTTAGGAGGAGAAAGGCAAAAGGTTTCCAAAGCTTTGCCTATTTGCACCAGAGGTCTCAATTAGGTCAGGGTACCTTGCTTGCCAAAACAGGCTGAAATGAGATTTCCAAGCTGACATTACTAAAATGCTGTGACAGAAAGAAAAACTATCTGACTTGTGAATTGAAATGAGGCTTTTGATAACTGCAGAAGTAAAATACATCCTAGTCATCAGTGATACTCAGATGGGTCACAGTGTAAAACACATTTCAGAATCATTGATTAGACATTTGCCAGAGAAAGGCAAGGAAACCTCACAGGAGAAGACATTTTTCAATCAGTGGGGCTCACAGCACTGCCCATGGAAGCTGTTCCATTGCAAACAGCTCTGTTTCCTCTGCTGAAGGTATAGTGGAAACATCTCATTTTTATTTAGCCTATCAGACAACCATTTCTTTGCAAAGTGGAGTGTGGTATAAAACATGCAGAATGAGGTCTTAAAGAAATTGTACATTTTCTTGGACAGTTTTTAATTTTAGACCTCTGAGTCATATTACTGTCCAGTCAGAGCTTGCTGGCACTTGGGGAGTGCCAGCTTCCTTAGTGTTTGAAGTGACAACTACATGAACTGTGACATTTTAAAAGCATGATGTCTGCTAGGCATGTCTCAAAAGCTGAATGTGTTTGTTAAGTCCATTAATCTTCATGTCCACTTGTTGCATTACAGTTTTAAATTCAGATTCCAACTTCTGCTTTTTTTTGCCAAAAAAAATGTATATGCCAGTGTTTAATATTTCACTGCAAATTTATTAAAACTGGAAGAGCTCATGTAGAGCAAGGCTCTCAGACAGAGGGTGTGTCTGCACTGCAGCCTGGAGGTGTGACTGTGACTTGAGCAGGCACCAGGAGCAGCTTTGTTGTGGCTTGCTGAGGACTGATAACAGTGCAGTGGTGCAGCAGGAGGCTGAGAAACCCCTGCAGATCTGTGCACCTTCCCATCATTTCCAACCAGAGGCTGCTAGTTTCAAGCTGGGTTGGAGAGTTTCCATGAGCTGCAATCCCATTTGTGTTTCCACATGTGGACAGAAAAAAAAAAGCAAAAGGAGATTATATTAGAAAAAGATACTTTTCAAAGTATATGCAAAGATAATTTTTATAATAGCCAATGGCTATTGTGGTGGTCAAGTAAACAAGTCTGGAGTTTTGGAAAAAGGTCACAGACCTGCTTTTCCTTATGCCAGGAGTCTTCAAAGACAAGAATGAGCTCCTCTTGCAGGTTAAAAAATGGCTGGAATAAAAGGTATTAAAAAATCCATGTGAATGTGAACAGAGGAAAAGTCCCCTGAGGAATGTGAGAACAAAACCAAATGCAACCTCCTGGCCAAGAAGTTCCCAAGCCACAGATATGGAAAATATGTACAGAAAGTATCACAGTATAACACCTGGTTCTTTCTCCAAGCCTCCACAACCCACTATCAGAGAGACAGGGCAGTGGCCAAGATGCATTTCTGGTCTGACTCAAAATGGCCATAGTTTCATTCTTTAGAAGAACCATTTTTCATTTGTGCAGTGGGAAGAAAATGCCCACAAGGAGCTGTCTCAAGGAGCTGTTCCTGGAGTTTGCTCCTTAAGCAGGCTCAAAAACTGCTTGGGAAAAAGAACTGGGACTCACTGTGGTTTGTCCTCTGAAAGTATCAGCTCTGGGCTTCAGTATAATCTAAAGAGCAACTGTGAACATGGGGTCAGGAGAACACAGTGCTCATGGTCCCACTGTGTAAATGCACAGTGTCCCTACTCTGTGAATCCCTGATGCTGTTTTGGCTACCCTGTCTTTACCAGGAGGCATCAGGATTCAAAAGGGAAAGGCAAAAGAGTATTGGAGAAAAGTGCTTGGAGAGTAGTGAAAGGCAAGGATTGTTGGAACTTTCATTCATGGAAGCAGTCAGTGGAAAAAGTACTTTGAAATAAGTTTATTGAGGTGGCAAAGATGAGCAGATACACTAAAAGTGTGT
Organism: Erithacus rubecula; assembly: GCF_903797595.1. Taxonomy (NCBI): domain Eukaryota; kingdom Metazoa; phylum Chordata; class Aves; order Passeriformes; family Muscicapidae; genus Erithacus; species Erithacus rubecula. The sequence continues at coordinate 46,438,617 of NC_136688.1, forward strand.
AAAGTCACAAATGCTACAGAGAAAATAGATGGCAAAAACCAAGAGGAGGCACCTTCTTACCCAGAAGGTGAGATACCTTTTGGTGACACTGCTACAGCATGTAGAGATGGCCAAAATACAAAGTATTCAAGAAAGAACAAAATTTTAAAAGCGTGTATTAATCCCTGTGGTGGGGACATAACCTGAAGCTCCATTAGGAATCTACAAGGTATGAAGCCCCACAATTAGATGGTTTACCAGGAAGGAGAACTCCACTAATTCCACTGCTTATGTTCTTTCTTCAGACACCTACACAGGTCCCTCCTGGGCAGGGCAACCTTCCAGTCTGATCTGTTCTGACACTTCTATGTAGCTCATCCCCCAAACAGACTGGCTTTCTCCATATATATGTTTTCATTTCTAATGAACCAGTGTGATGAGGTGACAATGAACCATTCATATAATGGCAATCTACAAAAATGACAGATCTGGGATACAGTAAGATATTGTTTTTATATTGTCTGAACAGCAGTTATTTTCCAGAGCACAGAAAGAACCAGGGTGAGTGCTGTTCCAATAGCTCTAGAGTACATCTGCAATACTGTATATTTAATAGGAAATGTGCTTGACAGAGTGAACCAGAGCAGTGGTCTACTGTCTTCATCAGTAGTTATTCCCAGAGAATCCACAGGAATGTGAGAGACATCCCACAATAGACCCCTAGAAAATAATTTATTCATAAGAAAACCATCTCCTTAACTCAGTCTGTTTAATGATGCCCTCCCTGCTTTGAAGGCTGATACCTTTTCCACTTTGGACCTCTTATTATTCATATAAATTCCTAACTCTGCAGAGCGGTTGGCCTCAGTAATACTTCCTGGCAGAAAGTTCCACAGGTTAATTATGTGTTAATTACTTCCCATGTTCCCTTTAAAATACCTGCATCCAAGTCAAAGAAAGTGCTCACCTCCCTTTGGTTTCAGTGGGCTCAGGGGCTCTGGGCCTTGGCAGCTGGGGGTGGCACTGACAAGGTGGCAAGGAATCCAGCCATACGTGCAGTTTACATTAAATGGAGCATACTGCAGCTGCCCTCCTGTTTGATAGAGATCTGAGTGCTGCAGAGAGTTCAGGATCCCCACAGTGATCCATCACAGCTCTAGACACAAGCAGAGCTGCATTCTGGGATGTGCAGCTCCCCGTGGAGCACTTTTCCAGTCCAACAAAGAAGTCATTGTGTGTGTTTGTGTGTGCAGTGGATGGGGAGCAGGGAGTGAGCCACAGCACACAGACTGATACTTGCAGAAGCACTGAGTAAATTGTTTCTGTCTCATCCAAGGTAAATTGTTAAATGCTCTCGTGTCTGACATGAGGATGCTGAGCTGGTGCTTTGATTTGTGCCTTTGTGCAGGTCCAGTTTCAGACAACTCCTATTCTGACCCACTGAACCTGAGAGCAATGGCCCAGCTCTCCCTCACCTGTCCACTGTCAACCATTTCCAGTGAGTTCCTTGTGCTCTGAACAGACCCATCAGCTCACTGAGTAACCTGAGCACCAGGGCAGCAGCTGGTCCTGGTGACACAGCCATGGCTGGTGTGATGGGAGACACAGGCTGGGAGCTGGAGGTCTCAGAGCTCAGAGCCAGGGCCAGCGGAGACTGCTGTCAGCTTCCCCTGCCTTCTCTCTCCTGTTGATGCCAGTGCTCCTGAAATTATGCAGTAGGTCAGAGGAGGAAACTGACCCAGCTTAAAGCTAACATGACCTTAAATCAGAAGACCCAAGGACAGGCTGTGCTGAGAACAGTTCCCTGCCCAGCTCAGTGTGCAGGCTGCCAACGCTGCTGTGGTGGCAGGGGCAGGAACACAGTGCTGGGAGGGCAGGAAGGCAAGGCTGGATGTCAATCTACACAGTGATTAGATTACAGGGATTGAAAAATGATAATCTTTTTCACCTTTTAGTCCTTTCATTTGGGAAAGTCTAAACATGCTACTGGCACAGCCAGCAGCCCTGGGTTTGTGCAGCACGTTGTGCACAGATGCTGACACAGTGAGGCTGAGTGTTCCAAGCTGCTCTGATCCCATGTGCCCTCTCATGGGGCAGGCTGTGAATGGAACATGAGATCCAGCAGGAGCCTAGATAAGGGGAGCCTTGCAAAGAGAAGGAAAACAAGCAGCACGAGAGAGTTCAAGGACGTAGAATCAGAAGAGAGCGAGGTGAGCAAGAAGCAGATTTGCTTTCCAGGGTACTCAAGCTTTATCACAAGAGCTCGGAAACATCATATGTTCACTTTCTCTCTCCCTCTGGGGGCAGTAGCTGCTTGGACATGGTGGGAGGTGCATCTGATAGCCTGGAACCTTTCACCAGGTCTGAGAGACCAGACCAACACAGTGGCCCTGCTAGACAGGATGGGCATTTTTTTTCAGACCAGAACACCAAAGCTATTATAACTGTGCTTAATGTCTCCAGAGTTTCAGTCTTATCTTAATGGATAGGCAGGCTCTATTTTTAGAATCAGGCAAGAATCTAAGATCAGCTCAAAAAACAGTTTCCTCCAGCACCTAGGTTGCATTGCTCTGACTGAGGAAAGAGAATAAACCCAGACCAAAATTTCAAACTAGAAACACATGAACAGCGATATTTTAGGATATAATTTTCACAGGTCATGGAGTGCTTGATGGATGTGTCTGATGTGTGCTAGCATCAGAACTGCTGGCTCCTGATCCAGTAGCCTTTTCCTTCCATATTTTCAGATGTAGAGTATTTTTTCCATAGTCTTAGTGATATATAAGGATGGCAGCAAAGGGGCAAGGACCATTGGCTCTGCCCTACTGGAGCTTTCCTAGAATGGCACAATGACAAATGTTCCAATTTCAGCCTTAAAGACAAAATCTGAAAGCCTGGCCTTCATTCTTTCCCTCTGTAAATGTTGGGTTTTCCTAGCAAGCCAAAAATCATAGCACCTAAATACTTGGGAGAGAACAGTCATCAAGAACAGTATAAGCACTTCTGCTGCACCTTGGCATTAGCAGTGACTGCACTGTTTTCTTTAGAAGCTTCTGAGTGGCAGGAAAGTGGATATAAAAAAGAAGAAATAGTTAGAAATTGTACAATATTCAAGCAGACTGTAATAACGTTAAATACCATTTTAAAGCCCCTAAACTACTTTAAAAACAACAAAAAAGGGACTGATTTACAATCTGCTTCACAGCTGAAGGGTGGAGTCCAGTAGGAATATTTGCCTTTGGATATGCTAGTAAAATAACAAACCTGTATTAATCCAGTCTTGAACATAACTGCCAACATTTTGAGTGTATCCGTCTGTTAACAGTATAGCAAAACATTCAAAATAGACTTTGTTTTAGAAAGGAATAAAAAGATGAAGGCAACACTACGACAGAAGCCAGTTATTCATTATAATACTTTTTGCAGCAGTGCTTTACTTCAGAAGCTGGAGAGCTGGTGGTTTTCTTTGCATTGTAATCAGATATTTGACTTGCAAGCCATAAATGAACAAGTAATTTACACACCCACTTACAGTGTGTATCTGTATGTGTGTTTATTCAGTATATATATATAGATATATATGGACTGAAGATTGAATTAGTAAACTTCTTTACTTGGGGAAGAAGCTTGAAGTACAGACACAAATCCCAGTGCACAGAGAAAATCCTATTTTGATCATGGTTCATGGAAACTGGTAGAATTAGGTCACCAATCATGTACCCTCGTGTGACCAGCTTATCACAATGCCAACAGCTAATGGCCATGAACAAGAGAGCAGCTATATTCCAGTCATTGCACAGAACAGGCAGGTTTGAACTGAATGGAGGGGTGCAATCATGACTGGCAAGCAAAAGGGGGAAGAGTTACCCAGTACCAGCAGCTCTCACATTACTCTGCCCTCTAGGAAGAGATGAGCTGCTAGAGCAAAGTGTGAGAGACAGATCAGCTCAGCAACATCTCTGCAAAACCCAGCTGATCAGCTCCTGGTGCTAACATGCCTGCTCAAAATTGCTAACAGATTGCAATTATCCACACCACACAGAATACTGGGGGTGAGCTGAGATGTCTCTTATGGAAACCATTACAGAACAAACCACTGGGCCCTATCTTCTCTGCACAAATGAACAGAGCTTGACTGAGTCAGCAGAGGTTCCCCTTTTAACATGAGCAAAGAATGTGGCCCTCCTGCTTCAAGCCCTCAAAACTTGCCAAAACTGTCACCTTACAGGTCTGAGTGATCAAGATTTGCTCTTTGCCTCCCAAACAATTCTTTCACCGAGTCCCTCAACACAGGCAAATCAAAATAAATTGAAATATTCCAACCCACACTTGAACAAAAATTAAATAGTAAAAAAAACAGACTTACAGCAAGAGAACAGGTTGTGCTTGATTCTTGGTAGCAAACTCTTCCTCAGTGAGAAGTTTGACTTTTGTCTGTTTGACAGGGAGTTGTAGACAATGTGGTGGTGCCCCAGCACCACACCTGGAGATGACACAATGACAGGAGGAAAGACCTTCCTGTGATGTGCCAGGACCTTGAACAGCCACACTGCTTATTGCCCTCACCCTTGCCAGTAGTTTGCAACCAAATAACAGCATCCAAAGATGTCAGTAATAGCTTTTCACTGCAGAGATTACTCTAAAAATGAGTGAAGAAAGCATTCCCTTCACTACATAATTTCAAACACAAAAAGCAGAAGTCTAAGGGCATAAGTACAAGCAATTCTAAAATAAAACAATTTTTTAATAACTGCTCACTTACACACCTGTCCCAAAAAGTACTTGTTGGGCACTCCTCATTGTTCATGGCAGAACAGGAACCTTTTGGGTTGAAGACAAGTGCTATCACCATGCTTTTGTTTTGCTTCACTGTGCAGAAAGGCAGCCCTCCACCTCAGCAGCATTCTTCAGTTAGCTTCCTTCTGGTACAATTCAGGATGACATTGACACCTCAGCTATTTCAATCAGTCAGTTCCTAAATGACAGCTCTCATTTTAATGACAAAAGTTTATAATTATGTGATAATTACCCTTGACTTGGGCTTCTGGCTGCTATCCTTACATAAAACAAAAGAAAATGCTGGTGAGCTCCTGAGTACACTGAAGCCAATGGGTCTGATGGATTGATGGATTGAGGCCAACAGTTTGAGGTTCAAAATTTGGCCACAGCAAACCCAAGCATAGTCCCAAGCTGTGCCATAGGAGGTTTAGATATCAGAAAGAATTTCTGATTCACTGAAGGAGTTGTGTCTTAGGCTGCCCAGGAAGTGCTGGAATCACCATCCCTGGAGATGCTCAAGAAATGCACTTAGTGCTGTGGTCTGATTGACAAGGAGGTGATCAGTCCAAGATTGAACTTGATGATCTTGGAGTTCTTTTCCAACCTAAGTCATTTTGTGATTCTGTGACTTTCACCATCAGTATCAAAGGATCAGGATTTAAACCCATACTCTAGCTCAGCCTATAAACTTGGTTGGGCAAATTACTTAATGAACCATTTAGCAATTTATTGTTTTTAGGGGAGTTATTTATTTCCCCCTGACTTTGTTTTCTCCTCAGAGCTTTATAAACCATAACTAGCAAGTTTTGAAAGCACTTAGAGATGTTGAGAAACAGCACTCTACAGGTGCACGGTGTATTTATTGTTAACACTTCAGGCCAGCAGTCCTCGACCTAGGAGCTGCAAATCCATGGCATGCAGACTTGGGCTGCAGGTTCATTGGAAGTACAAACAGCTCACAAGTAGAAACTGTGACATGAACCTAGAAGTGATACTGGGAGTGAGGTCATGAACCTGGTGGTGAAACCAGAAGAAATGTCCATCAGTTTTGCTAGTTCCAGAAGAGCTTAAAATAGCAGGCTTTGTGCTGATAAATATGTTTCCACTCAAGGCTGCAATGCAAAGTCCCACAGACCTGCTTTTCTGTTGAGCTCTCCCTCAAGAACAACAACAGAACATTCTGCCCACGCCAGTAATCGACTCAATTAGATTTTACTTCGATATGTGTTAAGAGATTGGAACAAGATTTTAAACAAATGTTTAACCCCAAAAAGGGCCTTAACAGACTCAAACCTATATTTCCCATGTGTATACATCATCTGAATAATAATAATAAAAAGTCTCTGGGACATACTGTGAATATCAGTTTGGCTACCAGCTTTACTGCATGGAAAACTTCCCAGCAGGTGGTTGTAATCCTTCTAGAAAGGAACAGGGCTGGATCAGCAGTGCCTTGGGGTGTTAGGTGCCCATCTCTTATTGGATTTACACTGTGATAATCTAAGCACAAAACCACTGCTTCTTGGGTTGCTTCATTAAAAAGTTGACATTTTGGTTCATGAAGCAGTGTCTAATCTAAGCACTTGGCTTGTGTTTGGTTTATCAATGGTAAACAACTGTTGTCTTCAGATTTTACAAAGCTTACTGGTTTTTCCTTTGTCCTAAAAGTATATTTCATTTTTCAGGAACATTATGTCCTGGAAAACATTTTTCATAGGGCAATAATATAAAAAAAAAAAAAAGAAATCCCCCTCCAAAGGGTTTTCATTTGTCACATATAATTTATACCCACATAAGATTCATTCCTTAAAATAAGTACTGAAACCTCAGAGAAAGCCCTTGTTCAGGCCTGCAAAGGGGAAAAAGTGCCATGTAAATGGGAGTGGTGGTTGAGCAGAGCCTGAGCCCCACAGGTACCCTCAGAGAGCAGAGCAGCAGACCGGGGTTTTTACTGGCCTCTGTTGTGTCTGTTGAACTGTTGCTCCGTCTTTAGTGAAATCTCAAGCAACAGAAACCCTCTATTAAAACCACCTGCACAGCTTTGTCAGCCGAGCTCCGTGCTGTCAAGTGACTTAGCTTCTTAAGCCAATACAAGTCATTAAGCAGGAGGTGAATTAGAGCTTCAGACGCTGCCGATGGTCACTATCTCTGATCAATTGATCTCTTCCCGTGCCGGAGCGGCGCTGCCCGCGCCCCTCCCCGGGCGCTGGATCCAATTAGGGTGAGGAACACCAGCCCCGGCAGCGCTGAAAGGCCATCGGTAGGCCTGTCCATTAATAACTCTCCTGTGCGCTGTACATTGTAATTGTCAGACTGCAATTTACAGTAATCCTCCAATGCAAAAACTTAAATAGCTGCAGCTGATTTGAAATTCATACAACCAGTTGAAAGAGAGAAAAACAAGATGCACGGGTTAAAAGGCCAAATTGTGCAAGTGTGTGCGCTGAGTGACAGACATTTTAGTACTAGCCTGGGACCATATTTTAAAAGGTCACTGAAAACTTTTGGCTTGGGCCCTCTGACAAACAATGAACTTTCCATATATTTATTTGCCATCTCTTTGTTTTTACAGCAAGCAGAATAAATGAGTTAAATGACGTTGTGCGGGTCTGCACATTGTCAGCACAGGTTATAAGTCATTATTAAACTCCATCAAATCAGACCAAACCCGGTCTAGGCAATGAGACTAAAAGTTATTTGCATTCCTTCTGTCATAAAAAATCATATCCCCTTACCCAAGACTTTCGTTTCTTTATTAAATGCAGCCACAAGAGTATTTCAGGTCTGGCAATGTGAGCTCAGGAAAACCTACGCTGTATAACTCAGTGTAACAGCTTAGAACCGATTCCACTAAAATGTCCCAGTTGAGTGTATCTGGGCACTCAATCAAGACACACATATTACTTTTAAATAAGATTAGCCTTTATATTTTGCTGCTTAAGTTAAAACTTTTCATGTCATTCTCTCATTTTATGTAAACTCCAACGTAATTCTGTTTTAGAGAATACTTCAAACAAATTAAAATCCTCAACTTGAATGTGTCTAGCAAAACTCGCCTAATGGCATAGCAAGCTGTTTGGTGACACTAAAACACTTTTAAATAAGATGAATTTTCCCTGCGTTGCCCTGGCTTTGTAATTACTGCTGCTGAACAGCAGACGCCTTTGGTTACAATGGCAAAAGCAGCGGCTTGTGCTCTGAAACTTATTTGACAAATAACTTACAAGTGACCTGCAACATCTGTTTAAAAAATCGTCCTTTCGTATCTGCCTCGAGTCGAGTTCAGCATCAATTATGAAATGCAAACATATCATCTGGGGCCAAGGGCAGCTTTTACACATGCACAAGGCACGGTGTGGGGAGGGGGTGAGCTGCAGGCGCCTTCCTTACGCCAGTCAAGGGGAAAGAAAGTGTTTAAGACTCTCTCCGAGCATCACGCTTGCAGCATCAGGCCAGTGAGATCCAGTGGCACTCAGCCACTGATTGCAGTGGTGCTCGGCTCCTGGGCTCAGCAGGGCATGAGCCATGGTGGGATGGGACTTGGAGAGGTGGGCAGTGGTGACCAGGACTTCCAGGCACCTGGACACTAGCTGGAGCAGTAGCATCACAGGACCTCCAAAGCCAGCCATGAGCTTTGCTCATCTGGAAGGTGATGCAATGGCTACGGAGGTGTGCAAGCCACGTCACCCCCTCTGGAGCTGAAAACACCTACTCAGCAAGCAAAGACTCCACAGTCCAAAGAACACCAGAAAAAGGCTTTCATAAAACTAATGACAGCCTGGTTTACACTCACAAAATCCTATAGTGATGGAGATGATGCTCTTCAGTCTCTAAAGTTCTCCTCAACCCTACCTCTCGACAGATTAATACTGCTGCTTGGCATAACATCAACTCAGACTGAGATTTAGATCATGGTACAAAAGCAGATGGAAGAGTGAAATAGAGCACTTCCCTCTTCTTCAGAGATTGGAAAATTTTTTTCAAGTTCTTATAAGTCTTTTTATGTGGAAGTCAGTAAAAAATAAAAATAAGAAATTCTGTCTGTATGTAATCCTGAATTACTTTATTTTGGATCTGATTTAAAAGCTATACTACAAGGTTTGATTCACATAACATGTGCAGTACAGATATCCCTTCACATCAATAAATATAAATAGTTTAACTATTGAATATAAACTTTTAGAGAACTATTTCATTATTGCAATCAAAATAGTCTGCTTCTAACTTATGTGGAAGCACATATAAAATACAGATTGAACAATACTGAAAATATTGATTTCTGCAGCTTTAAAAGATACTTGCTTGTAAGAGATCAAAGGCAGATCTAAAAGTTTACTTGTACAGGTCCCATTTTCTCTGCTGCTTTTTTCATTTACCTTCTTACACATGAACTTAGTCAGCAACCAAGCTCAACCATCAAGTGATAACATTTCTGCAGCTAATTGTAGCATATTGGATTCTAGTAAGGAATATTATTAAACTGTCCTATAACTCAGGTTTTGTGTGAAAAACTGGAACTTGAAAAACACCTGCCCAAACAATTCATAAACACACAGCACAGCAAATACCTACGGTAATTCACTGGATTTACAGCCGTCATATTATATTAAACATACAGTATCAAAATTTATCACCTATTACACAGATTCCTGTTTTAATAATATCTTGTTCTTGTACAATTGCACCTTCTCTCCCAAAGGGTCCCAAAGCACTTTAAAATCATTCATACAGGAATTGCTTCATCCACTGTGGAAATACAGCTGCCTCAGGGGTGGAGCAGGGGTTAGGGGAGCAGAGGAGTTGTGCACATTTGTGCACAGCCATTATAAACACTGACAGTCAAGAGAGATGCCTGGGGACAGGGAGCAGAGAAAATGATACCCAGGTCTCGGGAGCATCGTATAAAAAGCACACTCACAGTTGCAGGTGAGGGAGCTGTGGCAGGACTCAGCACAATTCGGGGCATTCCCACCCTCATCATCACTGGTGAGCAATCCCAGCATCACTGCAGGGCCAGCCTGCAGCTCCAGCCCCCAGGCTGGATGTGGGTCCTGGATGGGAAGAGCCTCCCCATGGGGCAGTTCTGGCTGGTGAGGGAGCTGAGCTGAAGGCTCAAAGGCTCTGCTTGGTAACACCACACTGCAGTGCCCAGATTCCCCAGAGAACCCCAGCTGTCTTCCTAGGAAACCACAGGAAAATGGGAGAGCATTGATAGATGACTCTGTGGTGGGCAACTGGATGGAATTGTACAAAAATAATGCAATATTAGAACATATCAGGAAATGCATGGATTGTTGCTAGGTTGTTCACCCAGTTAGAATTTGGCTGCTGCCAAATTCACACCAGTGAAAAATGTTTGTGCTCCTCAGCTGGCTTCAGCTGCAGCTTCATCTCCTTCACTCCTGCTATAATTGCCAAAGCAGTCTCTTGTCCCTTCATGCCAGCCCCAAATCTCTCCAGCTCACTCTCATTCAGGACCTTCTCTGACCCTCTTTGATGAGGCAAGGAATCAGCTTCTGAACTGTTAGATTTAGCTTTACAAGGAAACCAAGTGAGAAGATTAAAACTGGCCTCTGAAAATCTCTACCAATGGATTTACTCCTGCCTACTAGACTGTTCTGCTTCTGCCTGTTGGCACCACTGCCAAGCTCTTCCCCACAATGTTCATCCCTTTCTGGGGGTGTTATTTATGTTCTGGTCTATTTCCTTTCCTCTGTGTATTTTAAGTGTCTCTGAATCTTGGCATTTCTTGCAGCCTATTTTCAGTCTACACCTTTCTCTATTTGTTGATACATTTCAGGTGTTTATGCAGGTTCCCCATCACTCCTTGCCTCAGTCACTGCAGTTTCTGGGATTTCCTGACACACATCAAAACACCATATCCTACAGAAAAAGCAGCTGCTGTATATCTAGCATAGACTATGTACTCATGTCTCCTACAGCCTATGTGCCATAAGGCTCTGCTGCCATTTATTTAGCTACTGCATTAACCCTTCACCTTAGTTAACCTGCTGAAAAACCAACATCACCTTACAAGAAACCTTCCACAGAGGTTGCTGTATGCTTATTTTATACTAAATTCAACAGCTTGCAATTAAATGTTGACTAAAATAAGGATTTCCCTCTCAGTGTGCATGCACAAGGATGTGTTTTTGATTCAGCCCTGCAAGGTGGATGGGGAAGATCTTGCTTTCCTCTGCCTTGCTGTACCTGCTGAGAAGAGTGGTATTCTTTGGGAATTCAGCCCTCTGTGGCAGGCAATATATTCCTTCTCCGTGCAGGAAAACCCTTCTAGCTGACAGATTCCACAGAAAGAGCAACTTTTTAAAGCCCAACAAAGGCACGTGGTCCAGCAAAAAATGGTTACTAAATCTTAGACATATCCCTTCCCATCTCCACCACAAGCAATTTCAACACCATTGTTGAGGCAGAGTCCCAGGAACTTTTGCCTTTGTTCCATGTGAGGTTTTTGCTGGCACAGCCCTGCACAGCAGCCAGTTGGCCAGACAGGGAGTACAGCTGCCTATGCCATGCTTGTTTGTATAATGAGATCTCTTTTGCCTAGAGCACATGTATTATGTAAAGCTGGGAAAAAGGTGACGAGTGTTGCTGGCAGGAACATAATGCCCTGCTATTCCAGCTAGAATCACCCTGAAAGCAATAATTTCTTAACTTGAAATTGGTGCTGCAAAATAGCATAAACTGATATAGCTGTGTGAGAATAGGGCAGATCTTAGAATAGGGAGAGAAGTTGTGGAGTCTAGTCCCTGAAGTGTTGAAGGCCAGCCTGGATGGGGCTTTGAGCAAACTGGTCTAGTGGAAGGTGTGCCTGACCATCATGGGGCAGGGTGGAACTGCATTCTAAGATCCCTTTCATTCAAAACTATTCTATGACTCTCTAATCTTAACTATCAAACTCGTGAGGCTCTGCTGAATTCCATCAAAGGTTCCATTCAGACACTTTAGACAGATAGGTCTTGTCAAAATCAGGTGGTGACTGGAGAATGAACACACAAAAGTAAAAACAACTGCTCTAAGTGGCTATAGTATAAGAACATGGAAGCAGGTGTTTGTGCCTAACAGATGTGTTTACTGCTTTTTTTTCTAATGATGGTAGTGAGAGAACACACACAAACTGCACTGCTCTTCTCTCCATGTTGCTATATTGATGAGAAACTAAGTAAAGTTAAAAGCTTCACCCTAAAAGTCATGCAAAAGTGCCACTCAAGTACTTCTATCATAATTGCTTTTTAAAGGAATATACAGTTGAGGACTGGACTGGTGATCCTGCAGACTCCTCATGGAACTCAGTGCCTCAGTTAGGTACTTAGCACCAGTTTATTACAAATCCTGGAAAAGCTGCAGCACAGTTCATCCCCCCTGCTTCAGGCCAAGTGGCTGTAAAGAGAGGATCATCCTCACCCTGGCAAGAGATGAGTAATCCTAAAATAACAGGTGATTCCCTGGCCATGCTGCACTCTGATGAAATCTTGTTTTCTCCTTGTTCCATCACTTTCCCTGGAAGAACACTTGCTGCTTCAGGCTGAGGTTCAGGTGAGATCCATGTCATCAGCTGAGTGCCATCCCGAGGTTAGGGAGGAAGGGACCTCCTTCTCATTCAACACCTCCTTTTGAAAGGGTGATCTCTGGGCAGGAAAACCAAATGGTGCCCTGCAGCTCCACTGACAGCAGAGAAATGGGTGGGAGTTAGTCCCAGTGCTGTCTGCAGAGGGCACACATGAAGGAGAATCACTACAGAATCATTGAGTTGTTTAGGGTAAAAAAGATCTAAGATCATTAAGTCCAACCATTAACCCAGCACCACTGTGTTCACCACAAAACCATGTCCCCAAGTGCCACCTCCACATGCCTTTTGAACACTTCCAGGGATGGTGATTCTACCAGTTCCCTGAGCAGCCTGCTCCAGTGCCTGGCCACTCTTGCAGTAAAGAAATATTTCCTAATATCCAACAACCTGCACAACTCCAGGCCATATCCTCCAGTCCTGTAACTTGCTACCTGGGAGAAGAGACTGGGTTATCCCAGAAGTAGGCAGCTAGTGAATGTGCCACATTTAATTTAAAAGCCTGAAAAAATAGAAGCAGAACAGCAGAGGCTGCCTTTGCACATCCCTGTGTTTCTCACCTTTTGCTTGACATCTGGAATTTACACTTGTCATGTCTGAAGGACTTTTGTGTTAAATTCAAATACACACAAGTTACAGACCCCATGTGGACAGACCCCATGTCTTCCCAGTGACTTCAGTGAGAGCCAGACAGGAACTCAGGACTACAGGAAATTTTCAAGCTAACAGAAGAAAATTACTTCAATTTAAAAGCTAGCATGAGATTTCCAATAAAATACACATAAAAAGTAATGTTAAAAATATAGCATAAGCCAGGTAAGTGGAGATAGTTAAGCAGCAAAGTAAATGATACCGTTTCCATAAAACTGGGAAGGTTCTCAGTTATTTTGCTCACCAAAATGAAATTATTGTTCACATTTTACAATGAGGAAAGACCTAATCACTGCTATGAGGAAAATAAAATGTGCTTACATGTCAGTACTGCCTGTGTCCACTGACATGGAGATTTCCTCTAAGGAACAGATCCTGCACCTGGACTCTGGCAGCAGTGTTAAGGGAAGCCCATACATACACCAAAACCACTCCTCTCTGTTTCTGCATTTGAAGTTATAATAGCTTTGTTACTGCCTCTTTTCAGGACAAGCATTGTCCAAAATTAACTCTCCTCAGTTTTCAAACTCCTTTTTTTTTGGTAAGATTTTACTTGAGAGTAAAGAGCTAACCAAATACATCTTAATTTAACTGATGCAATCATGAAACACGTTTTCTCTTGTATTAAGGAGATGAGAAACTAGTACCTGTAGACTCTTCCTCAGATAGACAGGTGTGCTCTCCCTTCAATTTGATATCACAAAGCATGTTTGTCCTTGTAATAAGGAAATGAGAAACCAGTACCTATAGATTCTCCCTCAAATAGATACGTGTTTCCTGTGAATTCCTATAGGGTAAGCACTGAGGACTGCCAGAAGGACAAATAGCAGAGCTTTAAACTGGCATTGAAGGGGAAAAGTGGCAAAACCAGGCTCAGCAGTGGTGAGTGATGGGATGATGTGCCTGAACTCGAGGAAACAAGCACTGATGGGATCTTTCAATCTGTTTCACCAGGCACTGGCTGAACTGCATGACACCTGAAATGTTTCTACACTAATGCACACACCATGAGGAGCAAACGAGGAACTCAAGGCTTTGGCATAGTCCCAGAGATTTGACATCACTGGCATAAGTGAAAACTGGTGGAATGAGTCCTGCCACAGGAATTGTCCTGGAGGGTTCCAGGCTCTTCAGGAGGAGCAGTCAGGGGGTACTATTACTGTAGGTAATAGAAGGGGTAGAATGTATGGAGATCACACCTGGCAATGGCACAGCTGAGAGCCTCTGGGTAAGAGTCAAGAAGCAAACAAATATTGTGGATGTCATTGTGGGAGTCTAATGGAACTCCAAGCCAGGATGATGGCAATAACAAATTATTCTTTGAGGAACAAAGTGTCACTTCCAAGTCAACTTCCCTTGTCCTTATGGGAACTTCAACTTGCCAGGAATCAGCTGGGAGCATCACACAGCTGGTACAACCCAGACCAGAGGATTCCTAAAAAACCTGGATTACTTTATTAAAATAGGTCCTAAGTGAGCCAACTTATAAAGATACCCTTCTTGATTTGCTGCTTGTTGGTAGAGAGGCTTTCATAAGCCAAGTGGAGATTGGTGACACAAAGTGATCAAGTTTAAAATCTCTGGTGACACAAGGAAAACCACCATCAAAGGCTCAACTCTTAACTTCAGGATGCTCACATTGCTTGTAAGTAAAGTCTCCTGGGACAATGTTTTTGCAGGGGTCCATCAGTGCTGGTCACTTTTTACATCATCTCCTCATCAGAAGTTTTCTGATTTGCCTCACTCTCTAGAACTGGGGAGGTGGGGGCTGTGTTGTCATCCTGACTAGCCTGCACACTGGAGGGCCTTGCCCTTAAAGGCCCCTTTTCCAAATCCCAGAAAAAGCTGACATCATGCCTACCAGCATCCCAGCAAACATTTCTGTATAACTTAAGACAAAATGTGTAGTAAAAGATGCACAGTGCAGATGCCAAATAAGTGACTGCTACATTGTGAAGTTTTCAGAAAGAAAGACTTCTGATCTTTGTCTGGCAGGTCTGACTGGTTCTCCATAAAAGATACATGACACTACTGTGCCAGTCAGAACACTCTACAAACACACTGCCAATATTCAGGATAAGCCAAATACTAACAGGAAACAAAAAGAAAACCAATGAAATTGATGTTATTAATGCTGGGACTATTAGCTCATACTAACATACTATTCTTAAAACGTGCCAGTCATGCAAAGCCATATTCCAGAACCCTTGTGCTCTGGGGCCTCCCAGCTACAACAGATATTTTGCAGGTATAATGGTCAACACAGAGATCAAATTGTACCACATACACCATCATTTTTAACCTGAGTGTCCCTTAAGAGTCTTCACATAGCTCTGAAGACAGTTCATTCATCAGAGGAAGGAGACAAGCAGACTTGCCTTTAAACAAGGTGAAGATATATTGTTTTCACAAATGTTTTCATAATTTTTAAAGAATTTAGACTGAACTGCAATTTTTTGGTAAACTCTAGAAGATTTATGGAGATATTACCAGGAATTAAAAAAAAAAAAAACATAACAACAATACAAGGTGAACAGACCATAACTTTATTGGAGATATACTCAGCTACAATTATTACAAAAAACTATTAAAGGTAATTGTGATCCATAAGGTGCAGATTGCAAACTTCTGCAGCATGATTACAGTATGAATGAATTACATTTTATGTCCCTTAAAGACAGCTGCAGCATGTGATGGTAAATATTTTATTGTCCATCAAATTATATTTGTTATTCTTTCTACTTGATTTTAACCATCTTTTCAGTCACACTATTTACAATAAAAATGCCTGCAATTTCCAATTATTGTTCACAAACATTTTTCTCCCCAACTTGCTGCTGCAGTAAATTCTGAGTGCATCTACAAAGCAATTAAAGTAGTCTGTGGTTGCCATTCAAATAAAAGAGGGAAAACCCCAAGGGCTTTATTGGATGAAAATAATTTTTAAGAATTGTAGTTAGCTTTGACAGAAGTTAATTTTAACTGCTAGTGGAGTATACTACAATGACCTCAAGATATTTGCTAACATAATTCATATTGAGTTACAGCTGATATTTAGATTACATCTGATGGTCATGAACTGTAGTGTTTAAAATCTAATATGAAAGTAAAGAAATTAACTTCTTGAATATAAGAGCAATTGAAAAAGGATCAATGTCAGTAATTAAGTACCAAAAATCGAAACGCTTCTTGCTTCATTCATATAAAAAATACAGAGCTTTCCATGAGAATGTGTTCATGGGGAACCCCATCCAAAACAAACCCAGAATACTGTCAGAGGCAAGTGCAGTATCACAGCAGACCACAATACTATTTGTCATTTTTGAATTGTGTGTGCTGCTGTGACTGGGATAGAAAGAATTCATTTTCTGTACAGATAAATGCATAGAATATGTAGCATATGTTATGTCATATGCAGTAACATAAACCCTCCACATTTTCCAGCTGATGGTTCTGTATCTGCTCACAAGGAGGAAAAATGAAACTCTGCAACATACATACAAGCACAAGATCTTCAGGTATGTAAAGGAATGCAGTTTCATTGACTAAAATGATACACCAATTTGCACCAGCTGAGGATACAGCACCCCATCCCTGGGCCATCACTATATTCCTCCCCAGCACCCAAACTGGTTCTTGTTCAAGTTCTGTACTCGGCAGTTGCAACATCCTACTGTGTAATGAGACTTTAAAATAGTAGGCTTTTTTTGTATGGACTTTAGCAGCATCATGCTGAACAAACACTTCAGAAGTCACTACTGGGCACTCAATATTCAGACTGGACAGATTTAGTTGAGGTTGACCAAATTACTAGGGGCTGGCTTCTCCTAAAAAATACATTATATATGTAAAATGTTTGTTTGTTCAGAGATAATTACTGGAGTGTCAGTCAGAGGTCATTCTAATTTTAATTACTTCACATAACAGTAAAATGATGTAGTAGAAAAATAATAGCTTTAAAATACAATCAAGAGTTGTTACACATCTTTGTTGTATTTTTTCCACGTACAGTAAAAATGCCACAGACGTTACAAATGACCTATTTAAGTTGTGCAAGTAAATGACACATTGCAGGCATTAAAAACTATCTTTTTCAAAGTCATTAAATCAGAACAGCAGCAAGGCCAAACCACATTTTTCCTCTCTGTTAAGCATTTTTTTCCTTGAAATGAGGTAAAGCATGGTACCAAGTGCAATGCTTATTTGTGCTACATGAACAGAACAGCGCAAAAAAAAGCCATAAAAATAAAAACGCAGCATAGTTAGGAGGACTGTTTAAAGTACAGTATAACAGGACTTAGATAAAAAACCCCAAGGTTCATGCCAATTAACCCCCACACTATTTATGATGAGCCTGTGTGGTTGCTTTTGAAGATGGGCTGCAACAGTCCGCTCACACTTGTGCTTATAGCATGTCAAGTGATTTCTGTCCCAACCTTCAAATGATCAGATTTAGGTCTTTAATAGCATACACTGTCCAGTATCAAAATCATATCGACTGTAGGGTAAAACACACAGATGTATAACATGGAAACTAATATGGATTTTCTGCCTCAAAGGATAAATGTATTTCAATGAGGTCACACGGGAAAAAATCGCGGCATTTAGAACACATTTAAAAATGCATCAGCAGCAGAAACTACTTTATAGTCAGCCACTCCACATTTCAGATGTCCAATTCATTCGCTTCATCTAGTAACAAAGTGATCATTAAACTGTTCTGAAACACAGACTAGGTTCAGCTGATTTTGCCTGCACCCAAACACTCCATAACCACTTCACTGCTAACAATTATCTGAAACCCCTGAGAATCTATAACCTTGTAACAATCAGTAAGAATTTTAGGCATTCAAAAAATAACTGAAATTTTAGCTTTTCATAATGTAATTAAAACTACTTAAGACTTTCTAGATGGTCTGATTTAATCTGCTGATTGATGTCTGGCCAAAACCAGAGAATTGTTGACATCAGTAATCATGAATTTTCACTACAAAACTTCAGTCCTACCACAAAGAGCAAGCCATAGCTTAAATCAGTGACTTTTTTTTTTTTTTTCAGTTTTTTAAACAACTAATGCCAAGAAATTTGCATTTGAGAATTTGGACTGCATGTTTTTATTGTTCCATATCACCACATGATCTCCACTCGCAGCTCTTATACCTTCTTTCATGAAGTATCAAACAAATACTAGACTTTTTTATAAGCTAGTATTTTAATTCTTGGTTTGACTTCTATAACAAGCAGCTTTCAAATACAAGAACAGTCATTTTCACAGGCTGAAAAGTGACTGAGATAGCAAATATATGAATTTTTGAAAACTGTATTTCAGAAAAGCTTAATGTCTGCCCCTTGTCACTAAGGCATTTATTTTATTTTATTTTGTTAAGAAAGCAAGAGCTGACAGTTTTTGTTTTGTTTTAGTGTGCATTTGGGAGGAAAGAAATAGGGTTTAAAAGCAGGAAATACAGTATTTGTAATTTAGTTCATAAGACACAGCATCAAGTTCAAACTACTGTGCTGGAAAACGTTAAAACACCTTGCTCTGCTTTCTCAAACTTCAAGCATAATTAACAGGGCAAAATTGCAGCAAACCTCTACTGATACTGGTGGGAATACAAGACCCACAGCTTTTTTTAAAAGGTAAATTAAGAGGTATTATAGTTACAGTGCAAAAAATTAAAATTTCAAGCATAATATATAAACATAGCACCAAAACAGAAAAAAAACCCAATGCATGCAAAAATAAAAAGGAAAAGAAGAGAAAAAAAGAACTGAGGTATTTAAGTGAAGAGTGCCTACAAAACTCTAATTAAAGAAGTATAGGCAAAGCCTAAAATATACAAGTATGATTTCCCCCCACGCTCCCAGTAGACCAAAACACCAATGAGCTAGTTTCTCTAAATTAAGGACCTAAATCACAGATGTATCAAAAGTACGGCAGTTATATCTCAAACATCAACTTTCATGTTATTTAACAGCACAGCTTTGGTAGATGAAATATGCATGCAACTCTGAAAAGTACAGTAAGAAATTTACGTGGAAATATCTCTAAGTGTAAAGGTGCTCTGTTTGTTAAATACGTAACCAATTGACTATAAAATCTGCAGCATATCTTAGGTGTGATATGTCTAAGGTTATTTTGTTAGTGACAGTTTGCACTGTGCAATTATTTGTTGCTGTTTCCAGTATTGGAACTATCTAGCTTGCAGGTTTGTGTAAAATTGGAATTTTAGCCAAAGACCATATTTCGTTTATGGTATTAAAAAAACTGTAGACTAACCACCTCCTCAGAATTGTTAAAAATAACCTAATTACATATATATGAATATAATTTCTATTATAATCCTGTAATAAGTCACAGCTATAGTAATGAGTTGTACTGTAAATATAGAGCTGTATCATTGTAAAATGCATAAGAAAATGAAGGGAATGTAAAACAGTTTGTTCCAAAAAAGATCAGAAATTAAAGATTATTAATGAGGGTTTATTTATTTTTAAGGCAAGAACCTTTTTTTATGCAAGACTGTGTGGCAAAAGGAAACCGAAGTTTCACTCTACCAGTATGCCAGCCATTTCAATTAAAATCTGTCCCTAACAAATAAGTGCAATAATGATTGGGAATGCCATCTTAATGTAAAAAGATGACGGAGAGAAAAAAAAAAAAAAAAGAAAATAAAAAGGAGAATACTGGCACACTTAATCTTTCTTATACCAAATCATCCAGTACAGTTTATTAACTGCTTTATGACTGGCACTAGTGCACAGATTGAAGAATTCCAAGATTACTATATATATAAATCTAGCAACTGCATTAGGCATAAGCTCCCTGGCCTTCTAATACTAAGCAAAGCTGTACTGACAAGAAAAGTAAACCAAAAAGACCTGACAACAATTATTCTGAACACTTGCTAAATGTCATCATTAAAGCACTCTCGTGATTAAACAAAGCAGAAGTGAGGAAAGAAGACAAGATTGTGTTTGCGCAAAAAACTATAACTACAATTAGTTCCAAAATTTTATACATGTTAAATGTTTTGTTATCTATTCTGTTATCAAACTTTAAATTCTGTCTTCCAATTTGTTCCTCTCAACATCAACTTTTTTTTAAAAATTTGCTTTATTTCTATGTTATTTTTTTCCCCATTTCATTTACTTTTAAGAGGAGTCTCAGCTGTTTGGGACCTGAGGTTGATTTGCTTTGAGGCTTCGTAGTGCTCTTCTCGCTGCTGCAGATTTGGCAATCCTGTAGCTTCTGCCAACACCTTTAAACTTTCCCTTTCCTACAACTTCCACTGTAACTCTGACCTTTCCATCGTAAGTTCTTTCCGCAGGACTGCAAAAATATACACAAGAATTACTTACTGCCAAGGCAAGGTAATGTGAAATAAGAGACCTACGTTCTTTTTTCTACAGAAGTTAAAGCAGTAAAATTAAACAGAAATCATTACATTTCTCAGAAAGCTATGCAAGCAAAAAATATAAAGAACAGTGGACACAATGATGATTAGGTTAGCTGCTTAGTGCAAAAGAAATTACAAGTACTTTGTGACATATAAAAACTCTCTGTAGTTCATAAAGCACAGTTTAGAAACACTTTCTGTCAGTGTGTATGGAAGAAAGCATAGTCTTACCTAAATTTGGCTGTCTCTGGCTCCATTTCCAGCAGCTCTCGCACTGGGGAACGGGGCACATTAGCAGAAAATTTTTCTATTTGGAAGAAAAAGTGAAGAACAAAAATTAGGTTTTTTTTTCTTTTCATAGCAGATGGCACTTAATTATTAGTAATTTTCTGAAAGCTGGCAATACCTATTAGTGGCCTCATCATTGGATAGTACACTTGCCAAACCATTTCCAAAGACATTCCACTATCCATATAAATGGCACCAGCAAGGGACTCAAATATATCCCCCATGGCCTTTGGTACTTCAATGTCTTCCTCTTTTTCTTCATCTTCTTCAGATCTTCTGAGCTGTTGGCAATTAAAAAAGACAAGGGTGGGGAGACAGAAGGGGAGGGGAAAAGAGAGAAATGATTGCTTCACTTACAGTAAAACAAAAGATCTTCAGAAAAGTAAACCCTCTTATGTCCTACATCCTGTGATACTTCCTTTAAGTTTTTAATTGACAACTTTCCACAGCAAAACTGTTGCTCTATTCCCCAGTGAAACCAAGTTGCTGGTTATATGATTCTTCAAACATGAAAAAAAAAAAAAAATCCCAAACACCATTGTGTACAGGGAACTTTTACACTGTGAATTCCTTCTGTGGTAATTCTGTAGGATCTCACCATGGGTCAGTTAATACTAGAAAGCTACCTATAACAAAGGAAGAGTTCACACATTATATATCTCCCAAAAAGAGACTTTTAAAATCTCTTAAGACTAGTCTCTAGATGAAAGTTGCATGTATCTCACCTTACTTACCCCTGAAGCATGAAACAAGCACTAGTAGGGTAAGACATTAATAACTGAAAAACACCACCACCAGGCTGAGCTAACAGACAAACTTAGGTGTTTAAGTGCAGCAGGAAGTGTATTCTTCTATGCTACCAATTTAAGACAATGATCTATTCTCATCAAAAATAAACACTCAGTGTACGTCTTAAAGGTCTTCAGCTAATCTAATCCTTTACTAAAATACTTTAAACATGTAATATGCATCTGCCTAACAACAAACAAAACTTCCTAACTTGAAAACAAAGAATTTGACCATTACTCTACTCAACCTGAAGAGAAATAAGTTTCTGTCAGTCTTCTCCCCCAGCAGCTACCCTCCCACTCCATTTGGTCTTCTTAAGAGTGACCATAATACTTCATAAATGTGTTCCACACAATATTTCTACCTGAAGTAAATCACACAAGTAGTCAGACCTGACACATATAGCATACAAATGGGAATTCTGACATTAAAAACCAAGTTCAACTGTTTTGAATAGGGTATTTCATACCAAGAGTAAACTGAAGCACTTTTGCATTATACTGAAATAACAGAAGAAGAGAGAAACTAAGAGCTGTAAGGCAAGGGACAGATGTTTCATGAGTGAGATTTGAAAAAATAGAAAAGCAGATGACGTGGAGACACACATGGAAACCAGTCTAGCTGGCATGAACTGCAGAAACAAAGGCTCTTACATTAAGTGATGAAATAAGAGTTTCAGTAATTCAGTGCCAGACCAAGATAGGGAGCAGGCGTAGGGAGAGTGAAACAAGGATTTTATTTGAAACAGCTATCACACAATTTGGTCGCAACTTTGGTGAAAGTTTCTTTTTGCATACTTGCAAAAACTGAACAAAGCAAAAAAGCAACACTGTAAGCTCTGAAAACAAATTCCTAGCCTTTTCACTCATATTTTGGAGAAAACAAGAGAGAAGAGTTTAATTCTCTAAGGTAATTTATATTATCTAAACTTCAATGACAAATTTCTTATTCAATGTTTAATAAATTTTTCCCTTAAAACACAGTTTTCAATCTGCAATAGAGTGCAAGGGCTCTGAACACATATGACTGAAATATTTTTATTCCTTACGTTTTAAACTGTCTATCAGAAAAAAAAATACTAAATACAAAAATAACATGCTTATTTAGTACTGGCATGTTGTCAGACAGAGTATTTTTTAAGAGATTGGTCAGTTTTTCAGAAGACAAATTATTAAGGACATCTTCTGGGTAACACTTTTTAAGAAGGATAATGAGAAGTCCATCTCTTCCAGATACTGATTAGAACTTGACTCACAAGGTCCTTCCTCTCACAGTCTTCCTAACCAGATTATATAGATAAATTACTTTTACCACATTCTCCAGAGAAGAGAGGTTCATTATCATCAGCTTTCCTGCACAACACAAAATATGACCTGTGTTTGCAGGTCTTCAGTGAAATTATTTTTCAAGTGGCTTACTTGAAAGATGGATATAAAGTTTCCCTGGCTAGAGGAATGCCTTTAGCAGCATGTCAGACTTACTTGAGTATAGGGCAATATCATCTCCTCCAGTAGAAACAATAAGAAAAAACTCAGAAATCTCTTGTCAGTGCAATACACATTTAATAACTCCAGCATTTTGCCATGGCAGCTTTGCCCATGGTGTTGTATGGATACCCTATCCTGAGTCAGCACTACGTGATTTAGTAACTTCACCACAATTTTATGTTGTAGTCATGCTTCTTATCAATTGTTGAAAGCAGCAACATAAGTGTGTCCCACATTGTTCCAACACAAGAGCAAAACTATGACTAAAATCAAGTACCACAGAAAAACCTAGAGGCAAAAGGCTTTCAAATTAATTAATTTTGGTAAATGCTAGATTTTATGCCTTCTGAAGGCTGCATTTTACTTTGCATACTTTTATTACTGGGAGCCTGCTTCTTTGGCTGCTGTGTGCACAAAACATTACAAAAATGCTAAGAAATCCAGTGACATGCTTCAAATCAGATACTGAACATATTTCTTCTACTTCCACTAACCTCAGAATCCATTCCTTGCATTTCATTCTTTTCCATTTGAAACTGCACAAAGTCATCAATAACATGAAACAGTTCAGGAGAGACAGCTTTGAAGTACTTGTGGTAGTCATACTTTACAGCTAATGATGCAAAAATGGTATTATTGACTAGAGCAGATCGTAGGTCAGTAAGAACTCCTGGAGAGTGTTGCCGTGGGTCTTCATAAAGGTGCTTGGTTATGAGGTAGTCCAAAATTGCATCTCCCAGGAATTCTAAGCGCTGGTAACAATCTTAAAGCATTGGAAATAAAAGAATGTACAACACCACAATTAAGTTTAACACACACATTCTTTCCAGGCTTTCTGGATAAGAAGTTTGGTACAGTGCCATGTAAATTCCACAAACTAACCAATGCTCAGAGAAGACAATCTGCTTTTTAAAAGAAGTATCCCTGTGTTTAAAAAGATTGCTAATGAAATAATAAAAAAAGAGAAATCAGCAAAGCCACGGGCTATATCTAATAATAAAGTTAATTTTGAACAGAATGTTAATCTGGCAGCTAGAAAAACAGCTATGTTTATAATCAATTAATGTTTTTACTCAAGACCTTCATGTCCTGAGAAATATCAAAAAGTAAACTTAAGAGATTATGCCAGCAGGCTGATCTGAAAACCATAACAGTTTAAAAAAAAAAATCAATATATTAAGAGCAGGGAAACACAAAATCTGAGGTTTTTTTGACTGATTTGTGTTAAGACACCTTCAACAAAGATCCCTATTTAGGATATGTCTTTTACACTGGAAATTAAAATTGCCAAGCTTTTGCTTTTTTGACAATTGACAGGGGCCATGGGAACAGAGAGCTAAGAACATCTTTTTTAGAACACAAACAAAAGCAAAAACCCTCCTGAATGCAAATACAGGTAGGCTGAGAAAGAAGAAGACAAACCACTAAATAAGTTCCATGAGAGTGAACTGACTAGCATTAAGTTGCTTTTACAGCAGCTGAATCTAAGACACTGCCAGATCTCAACTGCTAGCTAATCCTTAAAGAGAAAAAGTCACAGGTAACAGATATTCTCAATTGTGTCAGTTGGTAAAGAGAAAATGAAATAAAAAGTTTTCCTACAGTTTCAACAATGTAATTTTAACCAGACACTATGCCTCAAGGTTTCTGGTAGTGTGTATATATATTTATGTATGTGTAAAAATGAAGGAATAATTTACTTTCAATATGTTTTGTAAAATATTTGTAAAAAGTAAATACATATGTGGGTAATATCCCCTACAAGGAAAAACCAAAGGAGCACTTCTGTGTTTTGTCAAAAACCATTTCTCAATGTAGTAGCATTGCAAAATTACTGATTTCTTTAATGGAAGCAGAGCTTTATCACTCCTTGGAACAAGGGCCCAATTCACTATGGGGAAAAATTCAGACTGCTGACTGCAAAACATTCACCAATCACTAAAAATAGGGTTGGAATTTTACCATAGTTTGCTTTTGATTGCATATTATTGTAGGAAAATATGCATGTTTTAGAATGAACAAATATTACATTAATTAATATAAGCAAGAGCAATTAAAGATCACAGAAATATGACATTGTGTACAGAAACATTAAATGTTAATCTGAAACCAATATTTAGTCTGATTTAGTCAATTACTTCAAATTTTGGTTTTAAATATTTACTCAATAAAATGCCTAGACTTAAATTGAGACTTTGAATTCACAGCTTCAAAGGGAAGTCTCCACATTCTGCACTCCAATAGATTATCCAGCTAATAAAAGCTGTAGTCTACAGTCCATATTCAGAAGTACAGACAAAGTGTAATTCTTGGGATTCAATTACAGAACAAATCTGCTAAATATATTTGGAAAATATGACTGCTATTTCCTGAAGTACATGGCAATTTTCCAGAGTTCTACAAGAACTTATTTCCATTAAATGAGGATCTAATGTCAGTCATACACAGCTAGGGATAGAGCATTTATCACTGATGCTGTTTCTCAAAACTTGGTGAGGCCTCAGTAAATATACTTTATCTGCATCAAATCAAAATATGAATAATCACTGAGATAACAAATAGAGCAAGTATCCCCCTCTAAACAGTGAACAAAATAATATTTTTTAAGATAACGTATTCCAAGACTATTGTAACATGTAATGTCTAAAAAAAGTCTATATATGAGAACACAAGATACTACTTCTCTTGCTTTTGAAATATGGAGAAAAAACTATAGAGCTTTTTGACGCAACTTACCAGTAATGGTATTATAATGGTAAGAGGCATGAGTAAATGCCTGAAGAAGATAAGCCTTGTTCTTAAAACTGTAATTTATTTTCTTCTCAAAGTTTTCAAAACCAGAAATAAGGTGATTTAGGGTTTTTTTCAGCATCTGGGTGATCAAACATACACCTTGGTGGAATCTTCAAACAGCCATACTCCAGGTCTTTACACAGAGAAGGCTCTGAATTAGCTACAGAAGCAGGAACAGAATTTGGTGAAAGACTTTTCTCCTCACTGTTACAGTTCTCTCTGGTAGCACACAGAGTGCCTTCCCAATCAGTCTTTTTAATTACAGGGAGCACCTTCAGCCCCAATGAACACAGGAAAAGCTGAGCAGCTCTTTCACCACAGCTGGTCAGATAGCAGCCCAACAGGGCTTCCACACAGTCTGCAATGCTCTTGTCAGCAATACACTGCTCTGTATGCAAGTCATAGGAGATGGACTGCTTTCCTGCATCAACACCACAGTTCTCTTCTGACGGATTCCAGAAGCCCACTACAAAATCATCCTCTTCAACAGCCTTGCTAGGATCCAGATAGCACATAGCATCCCAAGAGCTATAGTCAAAATCATCAAAATCTGATGAACACTGAACATTACCCACGGATGACTTTTTGGGTGCTTTCCATTCATAGTTTGAATCAGTGGTTGAAAAGTGTGAGAGTGAAATTTTCTTCACAAAAGCGCCTGATCCCATTAACATATTATCAATGAATTTGATATGCTCCTGATCATACTCCAGAAAATCATCTTCAAAGTCTGTTTCTTCCTTGGGCAACCTCCACATTAGGTCTTCATTCTCTTCATCATCATTATAATCATCAAGTTTACCATTGGCCAACATGTTTTCCTTTGTCTATGAAAGAACACAAAAAAAATGGTGCTGAAGAAGGAAATGAGATACTTTTACTGCAGAAAGATCAGAAAAGCAGGACTTGAGAAGTATCTCCTAATAATAATTCAGATTTATTTAAGTCCCTAAGTACACTGTTGGGTCAGATGCACAATACTACTTCAACTTATACAAGGACTGGAATAATTGTCCTGAAATACAAACTCTTTTTTACTAACCTTTGTTACTAACCATGTGTTCTACACATAGCACATAGAAACCTGTGCTTGTACTTGAATGTGAGGTACACACAATGAACTTTATATCCATTAAATATTATACACTTGCACACCAAAGTAAACAACAGAAAATTCTAAATTAACAAATTTTGTATAAGGAAGTTCCAGGTACATTCTTCTCTCAAGCTAAGTAAGGCTATTACAATGCTGAATCAATGCAGTTTTGAAGATTTTTCTACATCTTTCTATATGGAAAATGCACTTAGTGGGGTTTTTTCAGGGTTTTTTTTACCGGCTATACTTCTAGCCCAAACTAATAAAAGGCAAAATTGTCATCAATTTTCTAATACTTAGGCACCCACAACAGCAAAATTAATTATGTCTTATGTCTTTTCCCTCTTCATATTGAACAAATTGGCATGGACTGACATAAATTACAAATTGAACACAACTATTCCCAAACTATATAATTCTTTACAATTTGCCATGGCCCCTATCCAGGAAAGCACTTAAACATATTAGCTAAATGCACTG
This sequence comes from Erithacus rubecula, assembly GCF_903797595.1. Classification (NCBI taxonomy): domain Eukaryota; kingdom Metazoa; phylum Chordata; class Aves; order Passeriformes; family Muscicapidae; genus Erithacus; species Erithacus rubecula. Next base: position 46,465,944 of record NC_136688.1, read on the forward strand.
GTAGTCTTCCTAACATCAAAAGGACTATTAACAGGCTCAACACAGCAACACTGATGTCAGCAGAATTCTGCCACTGAATTTGATAGGAGCAAGATCAGATTCAAGGCACTTTGCTGGACTGGGTCCTGTAAGTCAACAGCATTTAGAATCAAGTGAAACAGTCTTTATCTGCCCTGACCCTATGCATGTCATATTGCAGGGCTCAGTCACTAAATCTTGCAAATCTCTGACCCAGGTGCTACCATGGGGGGATGCTTCCCTTTGGGCAAAATGCACACCCATCCAGAGGTGGCAGCTGTAAGGGGCACCAGGCAGCACTTAAAACTCTAAGGGTCAAACAGATCTCAGTGCTCCTCATTGGGATGGACCAGGCTTAGGCAAGTTCAGTAATGAAAGCAGACTGAAAAAACGTGGCTACAAAAGTTCTTAGCTGAGGCATTCTGCTGAAAGAATTCCTGCTGCTGTAATTACTTTTCTCACACACACTTCTATAACTTAAACTGATCAGAGATATCAAAACTGGATTTAAGGTAGTTATTTTAGTTATTTATATTTGTTATTGATACTTGTAGTATAAACTTAAGATTAATTTAACCAGTCCCAACAAGGACAAGTGCTGCTTTTTTCCTGTTACACACCACCCATCACATTTGCTACTGAAATTTAGAAAGTCTCTGAGTAAGACATGTCCATATGGATGCTCCAAAACAGATTTTGGCACCTGTTTTTACAAAGATGGAACAAATTATGAAGTTTTACTGTGGTTTCATTCACAAGTTTCTTAAAATGTAATTGTAACTAGCAGGACAGCTACATGAACTATCCTAACATTGTCTGTACATTACTTTTTGTACTTTAGAAAAAAAAATCTAAGGGATAAGGATGAGCAGTGGCTAAAGGAAACAGAAAGCAATTCTGATCATTAATTCTTTTGTCATTTGCATTTAAAAAATAAATCAACAATGAAACCCAGAATGATTTTTCTCCTAAATAATACCTGACTAATTTTCAGGAAGCTATTGCCAATAAAAAGGTGATGCAAAATACATGTTAAGTGCTTTTTTTTAAAGCTCTTTTGGAAACCTGACATTTGATGAAATGAATGAAGAAAGATTCTTCCCCTTAATAAAGCTTGACATACAGAAAAGTTTGATTACTATGCTTTAGTAATAATTTGTCATATTGAGATCTCTATTTTCAGTTATAGACCATCAGCCCATGGATGGAGAATTAGATTGACATCCAAGAAAGCAAAATACCTACTTCGCACAACTCCCCCACCCTCACTATTTAGTGGCATCACTCTCTGCATTTTGGTCTGAAACTGTGTTTTATTTACAAATAAACAGTGACTACCACAGAGGAATAGGCCACTGAAATGTTGTGGAAAACTGAAACCTTTTAAAAACCAACCATTAGCTCCAGTCCCAAACGTACTATCTCATTTGCCAGAAAGGTACAGCAGGAAGTCTCTCTGAAATGAAATCTTGGCACAGTACAGAACCACAATAATCAGGTTGTTTTATTCTGCAATAAACATTTATTTGCACAGTACATCCACCTAACAGTACTCTCATGTGCCCTCTGGTGGTTCCACAGTCTGAGTGAGGTCTTCAGAACAGGGAAGAAGAAAGATGTCCCTCCACCTCCTTCCCCTGAACTCCAAACCACTCTGAAACACCATGCCACTGACTGCTACAATCACTGGTATTTCTGCACATGCCCTTCTGCTCTCAGAATGCCAGAAAATAGTGTGAACCTTTCCTCATTAAGATTTGTCACTGTGAAGTGTTTGATAAGACAGTGAGGGTGCCAGACAGAGAGCTTAAGCCAGCACTGCATTTAACATGAGAAGCAGCTTTCAGTCAAGGTGTAGCCAACAGCCATCAATACTGAACACTATCTCAAGCCAGTTCTACTCTTCAACCTGCATCAGCACTATGAAAAACACCAACACTTTTTCATATATTCTACAAAGGTGAACTCTTTATTTATTAAAAGAGCAGACATCATTCCCCCTGAATATATTAGAGCTAAAGTAGTGATGATAATACCATTTAAAATTTCCAACAAAAACTTCTGAAAAACTCCTGGGAGCTGGCTAAATATCATGAGAAAAGCTTTTCTTCTTTGCTTCTCCATTAATATCTACACTCAATATTGGATGATATGCAATAAATTTCCTTACTTCAGGTCCTGGTTAGAATCAGTTTTCCTCTCATTTTCTTACAGAGAAGTTTTAGAAAGAAAACAAATACATGCACTTACCTTTTCTTTGCTGAAAGCAGCAAAGTAACTGGGGGTGGTGGGATGAGGGCAGGGTAAAAGAACACAGACACACAAATAACTACTCATCGACATAGTTAAATAAATTCATACCATTTCATCTTTCTCCCACTTGTCACTGTTGCTCTTGTCCTGATTTACTATGTAACCAGGAGGAAGCCAATTGACTGGGGGATCAAAAATCGACACCACCATGCGACTTGGCAGTCCTTTCTTTTTTCCAAGGCGATACAAGTTACAGTTGCTGACCTTTAAGAAGAACACTCTGATAAACCTTTGGACATACATTTACATAAAAGGAGCAAAAAAATGTCACATGTCAAGTTGGATCTTGCACTATTATGCATTTTCTCCAACTCTCAAAGGGGAGTTTATACTACTTTTGTAGTACAATAGAACCAACTCAGAGCAAGATACACATCTTCCTCCTTTTTTTTTTTTTGGGACCAAGCACACTAGGTGTAACTGTTTCAGTCAAAGAAATTTAATATATTACATTCTCCTTACAAAACAAACTGATTGCTACTTTAAAAATAACAGTAAATAGAACCTGTACTAGTGTCATTTATTACCAGTATAAATAACCATCATTCAGACTACATTTGGAATGAAAAGTTTTTACTTGTATCTAGATTGACCTAAACCTTGGCAGTAGAAAGTGTTAAAACAGTTCCATATAAGACTTATTAAGTCATAACCCAGATGTTATTTTGATAGCCTTTAAAATGATTTTAAGTATTTTAAATGGAAGGAGAAAAAGCATTCTCAGATACAAATATATTTCCTTCTCCTTTTTAACTATCAACCACTGATCTTCTTTTTTCTTTTTAAAAGCACTTTGCATGTTTTAAAGTCTTGAAATTTGAACTTGAATATTCAATCACTTCTTTTATTTGAACAGTACAACTTAATTAGCCCTCCTTATTTTCCAAGATTAAATGATACAATAATTTCCTTTTCAGAGAGTGACACATTTTATTAGAGGTAGACAACTAATGCCTTGGCATTTAATTGAAATTACCACAACATGTGGAAGAGAAAATAAACAGAAGTTTTCAATGGTTGATTATTCTAGCAGCAGCAGAACCTGAAGACTCAGCTCCCTACTGTTTACATTAATTCCAAAATACTCTACAAGTTTTGTTTCAACAGTTCTATAAGACTTTGTTGTTGTTTCATTTTTAAGTAAGACACTAAAATTTCAAGGGAGATATCTTCTTGAGGACACAAAGGAAAGGTCAAATAAAGCTGCAATCTAAGGCTCTGTGCTGCTAATTCAATCCTTCATTCAAGCATTGCTGTTAGAGCTTCTACTCAACACAGTTCTAGTGGTTCAGTGCACCAAATGTTCTCATTAATCCAGAAATTTGTTTCATTCAATCCTGTCCTTTCTTAGGTTTGTAATAAGCTGGTTTAGATTTGAAATTGAACTGCAGAAAACAGTTCCAATCAATCAGTTATGGCAATATTAAGCCCACAGCCTTGTATGCCTATTCCTAATATGTACGATACTCAATGTATAATGAACAAAGCTGTGGAATTAAAACAGTCTGTTCCCATTCAACCTTCCAGCAAAAATTCCATACATATGGCTTATTACAGCATAGTATGACTGGATTGTTACTACTCACCTTTTTGCTTCTCATGTAGGACAGCCGTCCCTCGTGAGCATCAGGGTAAGTGCAAAACAAGTATGTAGTGATGGCATGCTTTAAAAATGAATCACCAAGCATCTCCAGCCGCTCCAGGTTAAATCCATCACTAGCATTTGAAAGAGTCAAAGCTTGAAGAATGAGACCAGGATTAGGACCGAGAGTTTTTGAGGAGTACCCACTGCAAGGGCTCTTTTCAGAATCTGCTCTGTCTTTTGAAAGATTAATAGCTTTTGAAGTACTGGTGGTCACTGCCATTATGGGGCATCCATCTGAGGTAGATCTGTTAGCATTTCCATCAAGGTATTTATTACTCGGTAGAGTACATTCATTGCTGGGCTTGGGCTGGTTCTCACTGTTGTATAAATTCTGAATGGGATATGAGGTAGTTGGTTGCACAGGTATTTCCTGCCTGCAGTAATTCAGCTGATTTCCTTGGCAAAAGTCTCTGTTAACTAAATCACAATTGCCATTGGCAAGATTTTTATTATAAGAAACACCATTAATTGCTGTAAGTTCTACCGAGACATCAATTTGGAGTTTACTGGGTGACTCATTGAGCAATGTTCTGTAACTCACAGACATTTGGTCATGGTTTTCTGCAGAAGAGGTTTTATTAGCACCTTGATGTGCAGCATTTTCAGGGACTACAATTGTGCTGTGCTTACAGTAATTTTCATTCTCTACTACAGAGGAGTTAGGAAGAGAGATGAAGGACTTGCTGTCAATAGATTTTTTTCCATCCAAAGTCCAAGTTAGGATATCTGTAAAGACAAAAAGGAAGTTTGTTAACAAAAAATATTAGCAGAAGACAAGAAGACTCTACATGCACATACATATTTAAAAAGAGCCACAGCCTTCTTCTGAAAAGAATAGCAACTGCAACATGTAACTTCATCTCTCACAATCAAGTATTTTTAAACTGTGATTCACTGAGAAGTGCCATGAGTTAAATAACAGTTATCAGTTTTATCATTCATGCAGTAATAGTTCTTTCCACCTTGTAAGTCAGACATCATACTGAAAAATACCCATTGAAAAAATACATGCCTGAAATCTGCAGGAAGTGATTTAACCCCCACACCAGCATCAGTGGCTGTCTGAGCTCTTAGTTCCTCTGCTGTCAAAAGGCAGTGCAGGCGGTAAAGTATGCTGGGGAGGCACACTGCTTTTCTCCACAGTGACGCTGGAATAGGATGTATAGCACACAGCTCAGGAACCAGTATCTGGGAAAGGAGGGGGAAGAAAAGAATTTTCCTTGTAAATGTAGCCCAGATCACCATTAAGAAAGTCCACTTGAATTAGATGCATCTATTTTACCTGTTTATTCTGCAAACTTTCCCACTTTGCTTTCCTCTTCTCAGCACTGCTTAATGGAAGTGCTTTTCCCTTCTGATTCAAATGGCGAGGAGTCAAAAGATTAAGTCTAAAAACCATGTGAAAATACTCTGGTGTAAGTACATAATTAATAAATAGAACTTACTAGCCTAAACTTTCTCAAGTTTCTTAGTATTCAACTTCAATACACTGTGAAATGACAGCACTATTACCTCTGGGAAATAAACAGACTCAATTCATAGTTCTTGTTATATAAATCAGGTATCTCTCAAGAAAAAAAAACCCAGTAGCTATTTTGGAAGACACAAACCCTCAGCTATATCCCATACTTTAAAGAAAAAAAGAAAAGGCACTTTACTGTCAAACCACAAACATCAGACACAAAATATGACTGTTGTTACCTTGAAGATGTGTGGTCCACATCCAGCAGTGGCTGGTTAAGATTGGTAAGGTCAAGATTATATTTTGTTTTATAATATTCAGCAAAAGTTTCATATTCAGGGGAAGGGAATTTACTGAGTGGAGTAAGATCAGTGTATACATCAGCTACGTAGAATCGATGAGGCTGATCAAAATTTCGGTATCTAAAAAAAGAAAATTTGGCATTACAGTAAAGCTTTTGTTAAATTCTTCATGTTAGGAGATTAATGGTTAAACAGTGCACTTTGAGATTTTTAGTTAATAAGGGTTTTTTTTGTTGTAGAAATCATTTATTTAGCTAACTCAAATACTAAATGAGAAACGTACTTTAAGACAAAGATAAATAAAGACAATCTATATTCTGTGAAACTTCCTCTACTAGCTAAACATTTAAATTAAATGGACAATTTAGATCTTCAATATGTAATACAAACTCAAGCTCCAGACAACAGTAATGTTACAAACAATAATTTCTTAATTCAAAGAACCTAACAATCAAGTTTGATAATTTAGCTTTTTAGCATCTAGTCTCCAATGTGGTATTCTACATCAGTAGAAACTGAGTTCCTCTGCATACAAAGACTGTACTACCTCATGTCTAAGCTGGTATTTTAACCAAGTCACCCCCCAAATAAACTAAAAATACAAAACTCCAAATACAAAGCAAGGTGAATTCACACGCCTTTCAAGGACAAAGTAAGTTATTGTATTACAGGCAGAATATTAAAATTAAAGCCAGACTGTGCCAACATCTCTTTCGTGGCTACCAAGGCTCATTGGAAACTATGGTGATAACATGCCTGAAAAATAACAGCAAATAATTTTTTAAAAGTGAAAGTGATATTCAATTAGATTTGCATATGAAGTTATTTCACACTTTGATTTGCTATATCTATAATTTTAAGTTTCTACTGAAATATCTAAATAGAAATTCTAAACAAATAGTATCTCTAAACAAAATTTATGCACTACTAATGAGACTTTTCAGCTTCTTTAAAAAAAAAAAATTGAGACAGATGAGGCAAAAAAAAAGTTTAAACTTCAATTTATCCTCTCTATATATACAGCAAGTACCATTATTTACAATATACTAAGTTATTTAAATATACTAAGTATAAGAAAAACCAGTTGGTCCATAGGGAATAATTAAGCCTCCACAAAGCCTACCAAATCTGGAGAACCTTTGCATATCCAGTACATAAAATGAATATCAGTCAATATAAAGATTCTATTAAATAGTCTTCATCACTTGCAATTTTCCCACCCACTAATACAATACCTTCCTTCAGCAGGCCTTTGGTGTGCATAAGCAGCAACCAGAGAACAGGACTCCCATGCAATCTTCCAGACTAAAAGTAGTTTCAGTAAGCCCCTTCTTGATGAAGTTGCAGTGTTTTATCAGAATACTAAGTAAGTTTTGTGGTGAGCTGTACTATTCCTTACAAAAATGTAATGAATCTTGGGATGCATAAACACTTAAATCCTACTAATATAGGATTAACTATTCATTTAAAAAAAAATTTAAATTATTTCAAATACTACCAGGTATCTTCAGACTAACAGCATATAGTCCTTAAAAAGCAATTCTGCTACAGATACTAAGATATCCTTATTACAAGTGTTTGTATAAATACAATGGGCACACACCTAAGCTATGTACTCACCGTGGAATGATAACTGCATCCTGGTAATCTTCTAGCTTGAAAATAAAAGGCATTTCTTTTGTATACTGTGTACTGGGAATGCCTGTACGTGCCTCAGATTTTTCAATGTCTTCCATAAACTTAAAGTCAATGTCCAAAGTGCTGGAGTCATCAACTTAAAAAGGAAAATGCACAACTCAGTTTTCTAGGATGAACTTTTCTGACAAGTTGTAAATTACAAAATCTTTGTTCTTACCAACATTTAGAGGTAGAACACAATAGGCTGAATCAGCTTCTGTAGGTTTGAACTCTAGTGCAGGTTTCTCAAGACGAAGAATATGTGAAAAAATGTACTGGTGGAGTCGTGTTATCAACTCAAGCATTTGCAGAGACAGAGTAAAACCAGATTTCTTAAGCTCAATGGATATTGTAACCTCTCCAGAGCGAGTATACACAGGGAAGTGAGGAATCTAAACAAGAACAAAATCAAAAGAAATCACGGAAGAAAATCCAAAGTGGGATTCCTTTATAGAGCACTGTCTGTTTAGTGAAGATTTTGAAGTAAAGCTTGACTGACCCTACAGCAAATCGGGTCAAATAGGATCAGAAGTGTGAACTGTGATGGCCCTTCAATTACAGATGAGACTCTGAATGTTAAGAATGACTGATGTGGTTTTTTTAACAGTTCTGCTTGTGTTTTACAGCTCTTGTCTTTATAAAAGCTAAGTAGAAAAGGAAGTATTTTCTGCTATAAAGAAAGAAATGTGAAAACCAGCATATTTGGGAAATGCCTTCTTATGTGGACACAGAAAATACACAATTTGAAAAAATCTTCCTCAGCTGAGTCTCACAAAAAATAAATGCCTATTAAAATCTTTCTGAAGCAAGAGGTGCCAATTTCAATTAACATGGCTGACTTTCTCTGCTGCTGCTGCAGACTAGGAATGCTGAGAGGATTTCTTACCACAGCTTTTGTATAGATAAGGTAGTGTAGTGCAGGCCAACTCTTTAGCTGGTATGTCTACTCCTATCATACCCCATACAAAAAAGGAGTGACACCTTGAATTTGCCAATGCAAAATCCTAAACTTCTAAACCAAAAGTTTGGCAAAAATAGATTGTTCCATCCCTAAAGACAGAAAAAGAAGTGGTGACTTGATTGGATGGATAGTGTTGTTTATTTTCTGGAGGTTACTTGATATAAGCATAATTTATGGTCATTTCCAACTCTTCCTTCTGTTGGCTGGGCAGTAAGTAGAAAATAACAAGTTGCAAGGCATGCAGAACAAAGAAAGGAAAGATTCCTTACTTGAGGTATAGGTTTGGCTGTCAATATGCCAAAACATCTTGTTGTATCCTCAGGAGGATATAGCTTTCGTCTCCTGAAGTTGAGCTCATCAGGGAGAGGAGTCGTTAACACCATTCCTATTACATACAAGTAACAGGGCTGATCAGGTTTGGGATAACTATCCCTCAAACATTCTGGAATCTGAAAAAAATAAAAAAAGAAAAACCATTAACATGATAAAAACCAGCAAAGTTCACCTAGCTATTATTCTTTGAGTAAGTCCTCTTAGGTTCATTTGGAGACACACTGCTAAATACAAGGAACAAAAAAAACTTATTCTGGGGTCAAGCAGTGTTTTTTTCTCAAGAAAAAATGTTTGGCTAGCAGCCTGGCATGGCAGCCATGAGATTTCCACTGTCCTCAGTAGGTGAGCAGGTGGACAGAGGGTGGCCTTTCATAAGACTTACTAATAACCTGTCCTATAGGTTCCCATCAAGTTCCTGTAAATTTTCTAGTAGATACTGTTTTGGGACACTTCCCTACAAATCTATTAGAACTGGACCTCCTGAAGACAAAGTTGTGGACTGATGATGAAGGTAAAATATGGGCATTTGGGAAAGAAACTCACCATCTGTGCCTATTAGGTGCTGCCCCAACTCTTCCTCCTTCCCTTAACCAATGTCAAGCCTTACCCCTTACCCTTGGGAGCAAGTACAGATCACAACTTTACGAAGTGGATGTGTCATCACGGCTCTCAAAACCCTCTATAAGCAAGTGCCCACCTGCCACAGGTGCTGCCAAATCTACAGAGTGCTGGAATCTTGGCTGTCTGCACTGCCCTACACCATCCTGTGAGGCTGCTTGTGCCCCCTACCCCCTGTGCTGGTCCTGCTGCCATGGCTCTGCTTCCTCACTGGCCAGCCTGACTGCTCTGGGAGGGACTTTACCAAGAGACCCATCACACCTGATGGCAGATCTCCCCCATTGCACTAGATTGCTTTGGATCACACCATTTAACCATGTTTGTGTTTTAATCTTGCTTTTGGGTATGCTTAGAACCTTGCTTTCTGCAATAGTCGATGAAGGCAAAACATGCCTCTCCTCACATTAAGCAGATTGAAACAAACTATGATGCCTTTGATGTCCTTTCCTTTGATGCAAATGTCTACATGGAACCAGTAACACTAGAGCACATTTTATGTCTAAGACCTTTGGAACTTAACAGTAGAAAAGGGAAAAAAAAAGGTAAAAAGGAAATTGTGTGTATTCAGAAAAAACAAAAAGCTTGACTGAACTTACAGTTTCATTAACACTGATTCTTTTTCCAGCACCATTGTTTAAAAGTTTCGATGCACTTGGGATAAACACATAAACAAAATTCAATAACCTGCCCCTCTGTCCAGGCACTACAATATCTGAGTTTTCTCATTACAATTCTACCTTGCAGATGTGAACACTAGCAATGGCCACAAGCACTTTTAATTCTGCTGCTCACATTTGTCATAGACATTAAGAAACCATGTTTTATGTTTGGTAGAAGTTCATTACTTTGCAGGTCTCAAAATGATCCTCCTGTTTATCCAAAACTAAATTGCAATACATGTAGTCCTGGATTTTAAAGTTATGCTGCAGTAAAACTATGGCCTTGGCTTAATGGAAAATTACTCATAAATTTAATAACTACATTAAACCCAAGAGGATCTTGCAGACCTTAAACATTTGCCAAAGCTTTTTTTCCAGATGTGAGAAGTTGGGACAAAGGCAAGGGGAAAGTATTCTTATAGATTCCCTATTAAAAAAGAAATAACTGAGAAAGAATGATGCATCACTTGACAAATCAACTCCTCTGAATGAGATACCGTAATCCTGCATTTTATGAATCACCTCTATCCCAACAATTTTACCCATGAGGTAAGAGAAAAGTACTTGTAACAAAAAAACCTGCAAAAATGCAGACTGTTGCATCTTTGTAAAATGCAAAGATTATCAGATTCTATGAGTTACCTGTCCTATTCAAAAAACCTTAGGACCTGTAACAACTGCAGAGGAAAAAGGAAGGTTCCGGTGTAGCTGCAAAATACTCTGAGACAAAGCTTATTTTCTCCATTTTCTCTTAAATTATTTTCAATTTCCCCACAAATACCACTTAAGAAGTCCAATTTTACAAGCTGGTGTGGTTGAAGCCTGTTGTAACAGATTGTGAATACATGACTTAACACAGAGCTGTATTTTCTTATGTGATCCTTTCAACAGATCAAGTATAATGTAAAATATAATATTTAGAACTACTTTAAAAGTGAAAAAAATTAAAAGCACATTTATTGGATATTATAAGAGTTAAACCAGGAATTATGAAATTCTGTGTTCAACCAGTAAACTTGCCAAACTAAACCAAGCATCCAGAAAAAAAAAAACAAAAAAAACCAACCCCAAATACATTTCTGCATTTAGCCCAGGGCACATCTTTAGTGTTCAACTATTTGTCCAGAAAGCCATTAATAAGGTAATGATCTTACAGATCATTAATGCAGGACTAGTTTCCTCAGTTATTTTCATACTAGACAAGTAAGTATTTGCCAACAAGCCCTACAGAAGGTGAATGTTCTTTGAGCTCACAGGCATGCTTCCAAAGCATGAGGTACCATAAACTCAGGTAGCACTGCAGGCTTCCACAGAATTAGAACAGCAAAGTATTTCCACTGTAAGTACAAAACTTCTAAAAATTTCTAATCAACTAAGATTAAGAGTTGGCAATTCTGTTTTACTAACACATAAAGCATGAGATCAGAGATTTGGACAGCAGTAAGTGATACTAACAGCTTTAGGATAGCACTGTCTTCGTTTTGTAGAGCCTGGCCTTCCTGGAACACTGGTTTCTTCTTCATCATGTAAATCAAGTTCCTCCTCATATTTAACCGTTTCTTTACCAACTGGCATCAAATGATCATCCAGTTCACCTGAATATTATGAAAGAGGACAAAGAAATAGCATTATGAACAATTAAATCTTGGCCCCTTCAGATCCTACACAGTAGTGAGATTGTTTGTGAAAACACCTCATATGTAAGGTTTTAAAAAACAAGGACTACTGCAAGGCTCCAAAAGTGCAACTTGGAGGAAAGAGTGATGAAGACTTAATTTGGGGCAAAAATGTTTATTTGTAGTACAAAACCTCTTATATTTCTTTTAAAAAACTGAATTCCATAATGAAAATATCCAAGAACTCTTTTTGCCCATAAAAAACAATCTTTGATTGAAACACTTATTTTAAAATATCACTCACATGGAGTTAAACAAAGGAAGATGGAAAATTTCTATTTCTCTATCATTCTTAAAAACCAAATTACTGCTGTTGAATGTGCACTTCCAACACTGGGTTGAGCCACCATCAGTACATTCAGTGCCAAAATCTTTGTCTATTGTACTATTGCTGCTTTTGCCATTTAATACAAAATTTGTTATATCACCAGATTTCCCGGGAAAATTTAACTTCCGCTTACAAGGAGTAAGCTCAATTAGTAAGTACACAACTGCATCACAAAACAAGGCAAGCAAAAGAAAGCAGCAATGGATGGCTACAGCAGAAGGGCATGTACATATATAACATCCATTCCATGTGCAATTTCTCAACTATGAAATATACCTTTGCAGAGAGGTTGTTTTTTCAGTTCTTACCAATTTTGTGCAGTTTTTCACAGCAAATAAGAGCGACAACTCTCTCAGCCAGTCTTGCACAACTCATTGGAGGGCCCTATAAACATTTAAATACTTTGTCAAAACTTTGGTTTACTGACAACTTACTTACATATATTTAGCTTAACACAAGCATTTGAGACAAGCAAAATTTCTGTAAAAATCACATTGATGGCAGTTTTGTGAAAATATTCAGGCTTTCCAATGTTTTTCCAAAATTACAAGAACTCAACTACACTATTGATCAAAACCAATGAAGGACAAGTGCATGAAACAACAATGTACAGGGAAGAATAGCAAAATATTTTTGCCTTTGGCATAAACAGTAACTGATGGAAAATGAATTATAACAAAAACAGATAGTAATCTAAAACCAGTCAGAGAATACCATACAATTACCAACAGTGAAACTAAATGTAGAAACAGCACAGACCAATTCTTAGCCCAACATATTCATGTATTCCCATGCTCTTCCTTCCCCAAATACCTACAACAATTGAAGCTCGAAGAGGTGAGTTGATTGGCAGGTAGAGAGTAGAGTAGAAGGTATGGTCAGGTAGTTCCCTGGTCTTACACTTGGGAGCCAGGTGTGTAAATGGATCACTTGGTAATCTAGCACAGTACCTAAAAGTTGACAAAACATTTCACACATCACCAAAACCTGCAAATTGAAACCTAAACACTTTTCAGTGGAACCTTACCTTACTGGTATGAATGCTAGAGAAGACAATTTCAGGCACTGTAAAGCATGGTAAAGGTGCACTACTGACTCATATTCAATCAACTTCTGAGCAGAAGACCTCAAAGTCCTTTATTATAAACCTGGTCTGCAAAAAGGTCACCCCAGCTTGTAAGGATGCACAAGGCTATTTCCTGCCAGATCTCAGGGCTCCCATTACGTCTCCTGAGTTTACTGTTGTCTTATTCCTCCCGTTTATCATGGAGTGCCCCCTCCTGCCTTTCCTCCCTTGTACTGACTTCCCTCCCTCCCAACTTGGTATTAAATGCAAATATACTGATGTTAAACTGTGCTGGACCTCCTAACAGTCCAGAGTAATGCCACACATAACCAGTTGCCAGACAGCCTTTGAACCATTTACATCTGCCATTCATCCTTCAAATCTCACTGGTTTGAGAAGCTTTTTTTTACCAGGCAGTCCATCAAAACAATCAAAAAAATCTCAAGAATTTAGCTACTAAGGTAGTACTTTGGCAACTGCAACACAAGCTTTATTTCATTAAATGACATTCACTGCTTTTCACAGTCAACCACTTAATGACACTGGAGATAAAAAACCCTCAGTAAAACTTGGTTTCTGCCAACCCCCTTTTCTTTATGGGCCTAAGAACTGTTGCCACAAGGATTTGGTCGATAGCCTTCCATATGACTACAGTTAAATTGACTGGTCCACAGCTCCTTGGATCTTACTTCTTTGCCTTTTTTGTCTTCCTGTCACTGAGAACCTCCTCTAATTACCACTGCCTTAGAGAGTTGATATTTGAGTAGCTCCCATCCTGTCTTGTGGATTTTAATTACTGTGGTTTTGTTTGTAAAGATGACAACAGATTGCTATTACAAATGTGAATATTAGAACTGGAAGATCAAACTACTGTTTTAACAGTTATTTTATTTATTTATTTTTAAAACAGCTTGACAAGAGCAAAAATGAAAATTTACTATACATTTTGAAGCTGAATGTTTTCAGGGAAGCTTTTGATTAAACAGGAATCAACATCAAAACATTTATTACCAGAGCTAAAACTTCTGGTTGGATAAAGAAAGCAAATAATCCCTTAAAACCTCTGTGACCACTTTCTTTAAGAGAGAAGATTCTGTCAAGATGCCCAAGAGGAAATGTGTAAATTACCCAGTTCATGCATTCATGTTTTGAGACCAGCTATTATTCAATGACATGAAGTAAGAAGTGAATATACCTCTTACCTATTTATGTGTCCAATAGCAGTGTTAATAGTAACCCTTGGACTGTTCTCATCTGGCCTCAACACATAGGGTGGAAAGATATCATCATCATCAACAATAGGTTCAGTTTCAGTTTCATTGGCATCAACAGATTTTGAGCATTTGTTTCGGAGGATCTTAACATTTGAAGAACAAAACATGATGAGAGATTTTTCCCTTAAAAATTACTATGACACATTTAAAAAAACCCAGGCCCATTCCTTTGACTTCATACCTTCTCAATTGCTTTGTATGTCTTAAGATCTTCTTCAAAACTTTTGATTTTGTCTGTATCTGCTAACATAATGTAATTGGAAATTGGTGCTCTAGCTCTTCCTTTTGACTGCACGTAGGAGCGGTACTCTGTGGGCAAATCAAAACGCACCACCAAGTTGCATTTTGGTATGTCAACACCCTCCTCTACAATACTAGTAGCAATAAGTAGGTTGGTCTCATGTGCTCGAAATTTTCTAAGAACCTGCAAAAATAATCAAGACAAATTTGATATATTAGTCAAAGATCTGTTTCCATCATGAGATTTAACAAACGGCAGGAAAATCAAGATGAGTGGCTCCCAAAACATGTCTAGACATGAAAATACAAAACTATTACAATAACTCTTTTTGGAAACATTAAAACAATTTAAACAAGTTCTGTTTATCAGAACCAGCAGGTTTACAGGAATAAAATCAGGTATGTGGAATCAAATGTGTCTAAGAAGCTACTATAACCTGTAGCAACAGAGAGGATCCCCCTGTTTACTTATGAGTTTTCAGTGGTATTTCATTTTATATTTATTTTATAATATGAGTTTTATGTGGTATTAAAGAAAAAACAAATGCTGCTTTCAGGACACCATCTTTTCCCAAATACTCCTAAAGCATCCTCAGGGGGTAGAGCACATTCTAGAGCTGGCATTTCTGATATTTATACTATATATGAAACATTACTAAAGAAAAGTGTAGTGTCTGGAGCACAACCCAGCCAGGATGAGCTTTAAATGATGTAAAATTAGGGAGAGCAGAGCAGGTGTTTAACATTTATAACATTTAGTGATTAATCAAATTTAGAAAAAATAAAAATAATTTTCAATTGAGAAATTGAAAATAATTTAGAAAAAATAAATATCAAAATCAGCTTAACTACTGAAAATGTCAGTAAGCCTGACATTCTTCACTTATTATTATATTACTGCTAACATAATGAAGAAAAATTAGATAATGATCTAACTAGATATCAACATAATTTTACATGAAGTTTTAATTTGTATTTGTGTAGTGTGACAGTATATATAGCAGTATCTCAAAATATGCTTTTATTGTATCTCCAATTAGTAAGCATATTTGTTAAAACAAAGCTACAAACTTTTAATGACTGTGCTCCAAACTCTGCCTGTTGATTTGTTTTGTTTTCAAAGACACACATTCACATCCAAAAGGGTACAGCCAGATTACTATTTTTTTTTCCTTTAAGTTACCTCTTCCTGTTTTCTAAATTCTACTTCCATCTGCTTGTTACGAGGCTGGTTCTTGCCAATGCCATGTCCAGTTATAAAATTGCTACTGATGTAAGCCAGTTCTGGATCTTGCTTGCCAGCTTCTTTTATCAACCTAAAAATATTACATGTGTTTTTAGAAGTTACACAACCTATAAAATGGAGGAAAATCTATTATTTGTGAGACCTATATTAAAAGGAAAAGTGAAAACATGACAATTAAGTCATGTTAACACATAAACTGATTGCAGTTTTCTCAAAAACCTCTGTAAGGTTACACAAGACAGACTGCATACAGAAACACAAGGAGTGCTCATGCATCACATTTCAGACCTATCATGGTAAAACTAGATATTTTTAAACCAATCTATTACTCTAAGGCACCCTGTTGTTAAAGCACTCTACTCAAAACACTTTGTTAATTTTTTTCTGTAAGCTCTAGCAGATTTTAGAATAAAGACCTGTAACTGCTTCCTCAACAAAAGTATGTTTCTTCAGTATAAAATGTTAACTTCTCTTAACATTAGAACATTCTGTTCAAGTATACTGGTGACAAAAGGTTGTCCTGTTTTTCTCAAGTGATGCTCATCCTACACAGTGAGATGTTCACTACTTGTGAAATTAACCCAAATAGAGGATATAATACAATTCTTTAAAAGGAATACTCAACAGGGATGTGAGCATTCATGCTCTCATGTTATTTCCACTCAGTTTATTCTTTATGCTACAGAAGCAGAATAGGCTGCCTTCTGCAGTGCTCTGGTTTCACAGATAAGATAGAAGATTGCTCATCTAAATAAAGAATGCACTAATTCAAAGAATGAGGCATTTGTGGATTTAAAACCACAATTACAGTGTGCAACCAAAGCAAGTATGCTGGAGCATCATTAGTTGATCAGTTTTCAGGATGAACAGAACTTGGAATTGCTTAACTGCAACAGAATTTTGAGCAGAAGAGCCAATAAAAACCAAGGGATTATATACAACAATTAATCCCCAGCATGTGTCACTATAGCCAGCCCAGTACTAGTCTGCTCAAAGCATATCCATCATGTCCATTACCAGGTGCTCCCCACAGCCAAACAACAGCCTGCCTCTCTACACCTCCAGCAGTAACTTGAACCTTTCCCCAAAAAAATCCCTAGCACTTCTGCCTCACATAGAAGTAGATGGATGCTGTTCCAGTCCCCAGCTACAAGCCTACCATCTGCCCAGCAAGCTGCTGCCAAACCAGAGGGAAAAGGGCTCTTTTTACCCTTGAAAAACTCCTCAAGTCTTGCCCCCTTTCCTAGTTCCTGTTTTAAACAAAATGTATGGGAACATAAAACACCTTGAAGGCTTTCCTCCTTTGCAATCAGTTAAAAGTGGAATGAAGAGGGAGATAGGCAAGAGGACAGAAAAGAGGCATACAGATTGCCATCCTTAGGGAAACAGACTAGAAGGATCCTCCTGTGCTAAAGTGCAAATGTGGTTTGTTAGCTCAAGGCCAAATGGAGTTACATTTCTGTATGCAGTCTAGGCTCTTGAGACACTGAGAAAGTATGGGTTAATAACTGAACAGAGGTTTTTTTTTTTATTTCTTTTTCAACATGGCATTTCTGTGAGGTCATACAAATTAAGTACCTACTAAACATCTCAAACATCCTTACTTCAGTTCAATTGTACAGAATTGGACAATTAAAAGCATCTGAATAAAGACTCCACTGCAAATCTTCACCAAGTTCCTGAGAAACATATAGGACTTCAACCTTGTGACTAAAAAAAAACTATTTGTGGTAGTTTGTGGTGTTTTTCAAATAGACACAAGAACTTCTGCTTTCAAATCCTTCTCTTAGGGGAGCTGAGAGGTGCTGCAATGCAAATGGAAGGAAACAGGCTTTAGAAAATGTCTTCTATTCTGAAAAGGAGCTTACAGGCACCAGAACTAAACTGTATACACCAAATTAAAGTGAGCCAGTTCATCAACTGCATGTAATAAAAATGTAATGTAATAAAAAGACAGAGTACAACTCATGGCATGAATTTTGCCCTTCTTCAGTAATTTGGGATTTCATAAAATGCTATTCTAAATACTATCATAGTAATTATGTTTTAAGGAAAATTATACCTCTGTTTTAACTCAGTTCCATTTAATGATCCATACTGGATTACTGGAAGTAGCTGTGATACACTAATTCAAACACTCATGACCTTCTCATTCAGTAGAGTCCTTCCCCTATATATAGGCTAAGTATAGCTATCATCAGCAGAGGTGGTTTGAATTAAATGCACTCTGCTGAAGAGTGCCTGCAGTGAGCTTCTCCACCAAAGGCTTCCAGTCTTAATTCCAACAGCTCATGTCTGATAGTCAATACAGCATCAGGTATTCTGAAACCAGATGCTGCATGAGGTAAAAAACCATTTTGGAAGTCTGTCTGCTAGTTTTCAAAAGAGGATAAAATGTTACATATAGTTTTATATTTTGCGACCAATAACCTCTACTCAAGGTGCCTAAAGCTTAAAGATGGCAGAATTTGATCACCTATTTCATCTAGAGTCTGTATTCTGTCAGGTTCAATAGCAGTTGGGATATTGTATAGTGTATAAATCACAGAATATAAGAATGCACAGTGGAAAACCAGTATGATTTAAATCACATTCACAGCTGAACACAGAAGAAAAAAGTTTTCAGAATTCTGTTCATTCCCTGTAGGGTAATGAAATACTCATTTCAGCTCAGCAAAAGACTCTGCTAATGTTATTTCTTCAGTACTTGTTAACAGAATATGTTCATTTTTCTGAACAGCTTGGTTTGCCTCATATTGCAGATTTATGTGAACATATTTAAAATGCAGAAAAGGCAAAGATAAAAGTTGATGAAAAAAGCATAGGCAAGTCTGTAGATCAAAGTTATTATAAGTTATGCACTTATTAACTCGAGCAAAAATGTACCAAGAAAGGAGTCAGATTTAGAGGTATGCAGAATGCAATGAACAGCTCACACAGGACATTTGCTATTCTACTAGGGAAAACTATCAAAAACCAAAACCAGGATAGGTGAATCAATCACATCATTCATAGTTTGTGAAAAATAGCTTTTAACAATTAAGTGTTATACATAACTAACATATACCAACATTCAAGAATATGAACTGATAAGGAACTACGATAATGCCAATTGGCAATTACTCCCACATTCACATTTTTCTTGGTGGAGAGTTCAAGAAAGCACTTATTGTTTGAGTAAATAGGTGCTTTATAAACATCAACTTAGATGAGATATTTGTGCAAGGTTAAATTTGATTTTCTCTAGACTTGGATCATGTAACATTGGGATTTAATAGGGTAATGGTGAGATTTCCAGAAGTATTGCACACAGTAGGCTACAGAAGTTTCCAACATTCATTGCAAATATAAATCTAAAGACCTATTACAACAAATCAGTATATGCTTATTTTACAGGTTTAATATAGTATTTCACATTTTGCCTTCTAAAGGAATCAGATTACAAACTTGGGTTCAAAACAAGTCCTTGAGTACAACCTTCAAAGACACATGCTCTTCCCATAAGCTTTAGAAATACTTCATATGATCTCCTAAACCAAATTTATGAATAGAAGTCTGAAAATGCAAGGCAATCCCCTACATATTCATGATATTAACATCCTGGCAGCTCAGTCTGCCTTTTTTCTTCAGAATATTTTTTTTTTAAATAAAAAGCTTTACCTATTTAGAACAACTGCTGTGTATCTTCTTTCCACAAAAATAATTCCACACAAAATATTAGTAAAGGGAGATGGGAAATTAGTCTCTGGCTTCTCTTTCTCCTCAATTTCTTCATCCTCATCATCATCTTCAGAATCACTCCAAGATACGTAATTATCCTGATTCCTATTGTTATACCATTCAACACTTTCAAACTGCTGCCGTTCATATGGTTTGTATTTGCGCAAGATTTCAAGCAGCTTTATTACTTTTGGGGTCACAAATTTCAGGTCAAGTGAGGCAGGCGAGAAGTGCTCTTCACAGAGTGCATGTATTTTCCTTAGGAAAGTGTCTGTAAACAATAAAAATTTCCTGTGCAGCTCCTCTTGTTCATGTTTGATATACTTCTGCAGCTCTCTCACCATCATCCCAGCTACCTTATCTGCACACCACGGTCCCAGAACAACCAACACAGCTCGACAGTCTGACAATATCTACAACAAATGAATTCAAGTATCAGTTCAAAGAGTACATTCATGAACTACTCATTTAAGACTAGGGGCTTTTTTTCTCTTACAGCACAGTCTTTGTAAGGATCATGACAATTTTTCTACTTTAACAAAAATGCAGAAGTCTGATTTTCTGATTTAAATGACCTTCGAAAATTTGGTGTTTCTAATGGAGCAAGTTCCCCCCTCCCCCTTAAATTACTACAAATCAACTTCAAACTACTCATTTCTGAATCTTCAAAAAACCCCAAGTTTATTAAAAATTTTGTCATTTTGTAGAACTGCAATTTGAATTTATACTAAAAAGAATACTTTTTGAAGCAGTTAGATAAACAAAGCAAAAATTCTTATCTTTATTATATAACACAGAACTAACAGAATAAACACTTTACTGGGCATTTTATTTACTACTGATAGCTGGCAGGGTTTCAGGAAGGGCAACCAGAAAGTTGCATGGTGGCCTTAATGTAGCTTTAGGAAGTCTATTTTTTAAAAAGAAAACCAGAACATAGTGGTTTGTATGTGTGGGTGGAACAGTAAAAATAGAGAACTATATCTATTCATAGAAAACAGAATAGGCATTATTGTATCATCATAACCTTATCTGATGAGAAGTTCCTTCCTCCGGAAGAGTGAAGTTGTCAGACAATAAACTAGGAATCCAGAAATGGAATTCAAAGGACTATTAATAGGACTTATCATTTGGGTGTCCTATATGGTACTATGAGAAGAACTACAACAGCCAGGATGCTGGTTTTCAGCAGCTACTTTAATTTCCCTTCTATGAGGAAGTAAAGAACAGGCTATCATCCTCTTGATGCTATCCTATCCTCTGTGAAGTTTATTAGTTTTAAGGGCAAAACTATTCTAATTGTGACTGCATACAGAGGCTTGCTACTCTACACTGCCAAGACATAAAGCACCTCAGTCTGAAACTTTTTTTTTCTTTAACATGGGTGCCTCCATCTTCTTGGAGAGCTACTGTTTAAAACAAGCACAGAAGAGTCAATGACTTCTGGACTCTGGAAGTCATGAAGGTCACCTCTAGCCAGCATTCCTTATGTACTTTAGTCTATTATGGTTTAAGCTTAGCAAAGTAGCCAGGACCTCCAATTCCCATGCTCTGTGACTGGCTGCCTTACGTAACATCTTTCCCTCTGGCACAAGTAGTATTTTATAGACAATGTCAGAGCCCTCAGTTTCTAAGAAGGTTTAAGGAAACCAGAGTATTTTGGGCTGAAGAAAGAAATACATTCTCCAGATTTCTCATGGACAGCTACAGGAATAGTCACAGTAGTGACTCACTACTGACTTCTTGTTCAAAGACTCACACATGTAACTTAGTAGGCAATTCCAAACCAGGAAGGCCAAGCAGGGTTATAAAAGGTAACTGGACCCCCCTGTGTGAGAGAGGATAAACGTCTGCATGGAGCTGATAAACACTCCACACCTTCTGTACCATCCTCTGACAAAAATCAGGACAACACAGGGGCAAGCACAGAGAAAGTCAGGGGCAAGCCTGAGACTCAGATCCTGTTCCAGCAAGGTGTGGCACTAGTCCAGTATTGCTCCAAGATAAACTACAGACACCATACATCTCCAGTTGGAATTTTTGCCTAAGTTCTTCCTTTATTAGCTTTTAATACAACGGGGTACAGTCCAAATTCTTCCTGAAGCATTATTTTCTCTTCTGTACTGAATTATTCAAAGGTCACAGGAGACTGAGAAAATGCCAAATTTTTGACTTCAGAGATAAGGACTTAACAACATCAGGGTGCAGAATTGTTTTAGTACTTTAAGTAAATCTGAATCTCAAACTAAATGAAATTCTAATCAATGCCTGACATTGAAGCCCCACTCATTTATGAAAACTGCATGTTAATGAACACAAAAATCAGATGTTATTTTGCTTCAGATAATCAAGGATGGCTAGCTAAGGAGGTTTCAGTTATGTAGCACACATGGCAAAGAAAAACAGTAGTAAGATTTCTATTCCCCAGGTTTCCCACATTTCTTTACATCCTTACCTGCTTAGAAATTAAGGTTGAATCTCTTTCTTTTGAATGTACAGATATGTTGCAGTCATTTAGAAAAGCAAGCGCTTCATCCAATTCCTTTAGCAATCTTCCATACAACCCACTTTTGTCAGTATATGGTCCACAGTCTACAACAATCTCACATGGCTGAGAAGTATATCTTAATGAGGGCAAAGATCAAGTTAAACACAGCTTCTGAAAGCCAGAGCTATTTCAGCTCCTAAGGTTATACAGCAAACACAACAGCAACACGATGTGTATTCAAGAACATTTCTTTTCCCACTATGAATCAATAATTATTAAAAGTTATACAGTTAAACCCTTCAGAAATACTGATGGAATTCATTCTAGATACTGTTCTAATACAGACCCAAAAAAAAGGCTAATATTTCTATTCTCGTTTCAAATATTGGAAAATTTAAGCAAATTCTATTTACTTCACCACCATCTTCACTTGTTTTTCCATAACACTCCCTTGCTATACAAAAGAAAATTCATCCACATAATGTCAATTTATGGCTATATATATATTTACACAAGTAAAATAATTATTATTCTTGAATGGCAGCAAGAAATTCTTAAAAGGAACGGGTTTAGACAAATCCGAAAAAATGCATTTAAAACATTTACATGTGGATGAAACACCTGTTCCATACTATGAAAAAAACACTTTTAACTTTGTCTGAAACTCATTAATACAGTACAAGTGGTAGGAAAAAACATGCTACACAGCAACCATTTAATCCTAATTTCCCCACTACAAGCCATTGCATTATCTCTAATTTAAACAACATTCACAGGATTCTAGATTCTGTAACTCACTTGCTTTGTTATTTAAGTATTTACTCCCTCCTCTCTTTTCCCCCTATCTTTCATTAGCCTTTAAAACTCAGGCTATTTGGGGGGAAAAAAAAAGAAAAGGTAACTTCTCTGGCATTAAGAGCATATTGTACTGTGGATGTTGCCACATTTTCCCAAATAGTGATATTATGGCATACACTGGGCATGAAATTGTTACACTCCACACACAAGAGTGCATTTTAAAAGGTTCAGAAATTTTTGTGCAGTGTCAGTTTTTTAGCTTGGTGGTGTGCTGAAGGTTTTTTTGGTTGTTTTGGGTTGAGTTTTTTTATTTGAGGATTCGTTTTGTTTTTTAACTACAGAAGCTCTCTCCCTACCAAGGCAAATCAGCCTTTATTCTCAAAAGCCATTTAACATTCCATCTCCACCCTAAATGGAATAGCAGCATCATATACACACAAACTTTTCTAAAATTTAGAAGATGAAATATTGCTACTGGTTTATTCCTCTATTTAAAATGAAAATGCAGGCATAAATTTACCAACAATCATTATAAAACACACCTGTCTAAGACCACCAAATCAGTTGCAGTTTCAGCATTGCTCTTCAAAATTTGCTCCAGTTTCTGGATCTTCTCCTCTAACTCAGCAGGATCACATTTCCCATTTAAAATGGAAGCTGTCAATCCCAAAATTCGAGGACATGATGGATAATCCTCACAGATCTGTGAAATAAAATCAAATTAAATTATTTATGAAAGGTACCCTGTTAATCTACCTGCAAACCTATCATGCTTAGGCTGGAAACTTTTATTTCAATAGCAGATGTTGCAAAAGAACAAACATTGAATTAATATTTTCTCTTCTACTGACTGGAAGTTAAACAGTCATCACATTTAAACGTAAATATTTACAACATGGAAAACCAGAAAGAATTAGCATTAAACAGAATATTCTTGTCACACTTACAATACATAATATAACACTTCCACACCATATAAAAAGGCACGAGCACTTGAAAAGAGATTTGCATATCCTATTTCCCTAACTCAATTATGTTACTAATGAGTTTTAAAAATTCCCCTAGTTCAATGAATTTAGTTTCTATATTAAAGACAGATTTTTCTTTAATCCCCGCTGTAAAATACAGTAAACATATTATTCTTTTATCACACAGTATCACTAAAGTCTTATACAGTCATTTCATAGTCCCAGGAACATGGTAACATTGGTTCCACTAATATTTTTTTTGGTAGCAAAAGTTGCCTTAAACGGTTCTCAATTCTCCAGCCCTCCCACTGACTTCTCCTCCTCAACCAAGTACATTAAACATTCACCCAATAAATGCACCTTCATAATTTCACGGTATGGATGATCCTGGATTGCAAGATGGCACTCATCAAACACCAGAAGATTAATATTTGACAGGGATAAATACTCATTTCTCAAAACAGTCAAAGCAACGTGACATGTCATAACCAGAACCTAGATTGAAAAGAAAAAAATGTCACAAGAAAAGCACAAGCTTTCTTAGGTCAAGGTGAAGGAGAAAAAGCCTTCTGCAGGCCTTG
Organism: Erithacus rubecula; assembly: GCF_903797595.1. Lineage (NCBI taxonomy): Eukaryota > Metazoa > Chordata > Aves > Passeriformes > Muscicapidae > Erithacus > Erithacus rubecula. Next base: position 46,490,317 of record NC_136688.1, read on the forward strand.
AAAGAGACAGCATTGGCAAACATCAACCCCTACTCATCTACCTACATCAGGTAAGGTCAAAAAAGAATATAAAACATTCTCTACTGGAGAAAGCCATATGTCTGAATGGTGTATTTAAATATATGTCTGTATCACTCCAGTCACATGGTGCCCAGATAAAAAATGAATATAACAGACAATCTCAACACCAATCAGACCACACAGAAAAGTATCATTAAATCCTAATAAATTTAATGTCCTTATACATGTCCTATCATCATGTCTCTGGCAAGGTAGTTCTTCATAAGGTATTAGCTATTTGCAGCTGTAACATAAGCTGGATGCTATCAGAATTTTTTTTTTGGAAAACCTTATTTCTTGTACACTAACACATAAAAATTGAGTTTGTTGATAAAATTATGTAATTTTTACACTCACTTTGAACTTCACTAAGTATAGTAACACTTTCTTCTGTCAGAGTTTGTCAGACCTATTCCATAGAGCATTACTGATCACCAGAAAGCAAACTCCAAAATCCTAACATTTAATAAAATTTTAAACAGCATTTGAAGTATGGTATGCACATTCAAAATTTCTTCTGCAATCACCATAATGAACAAGTCAGGGAGATTGAAAATAAAGGACTTACAGGATGGCTTTTTAAAAATAACATGAAAACACCTACATATATTTGCCTCACAATTAAATTAACATACAAATATTACCAATATGCTGAATTTCTTTTAAAAAAGACTGAATGTAAAAGTAAAAGGAATCACTTCTGGTCCAATCTAATTTCTGTATGCTTTGCTTACCCTTTTTACTTAATACATTACCTGATGCTTAGAGAATTCCTGACTCCACTTCTCTTTTGTCCATGATTCAGTTATCTCCAAACTTGAATACTCTCCCACTTTAAGGTCTGAATGTGTCCTGACAGCTGACACTTGTTGAGCAACTTGATTTGCTTAAGGAAAAAAATAAATCTCATTTACATAAAGGTCTTCTCATACCTCAATTTATGTGTGTCATATGACCTAGCACCACATTTCATAATGTGATCTTTAGCTTAGACTAATGTTAAACCATGTGTACATAGCAACTGCCTCTACACAAAACCACATCAAGGAAACAGAATTGGTAACTAAATTGCACTTCAGATTCAATGTCTAACTTTAAAATAGGGAGCAGAACATGTTATATATATAAATAGATTATATTAAACAGATGATGAAACCAAAGATGAAAGGCATCACATCCTGCTGTTGAAGACTTTACCAAAAGTTTCTCCCAACTTTGCTGCCACAGAATTTCTGTTACAGAGTATTTAATGGAAAAGCTAGCAGTGTGTTTAGGAACATTTCCTCTTACCCGAGTTGACCAAGAACACAGTTCTTTTTCCATTTTTGTTGAAATCTCCCCTGATCTGATAGGACAGCTCTTTAGTGAGTAGTACTGCAATAAAAGTCTTCCCTGAGCCAGTGTTTAAGCAGACTATTGTATTATGATCCAAAGCTGCTTCAAGCAGTTCAACCTAGGTTTAAAAAAATAATAATGTCCTTACTTACACCAATGCAGTGAAAAAGCTGACAAAAAATAACAAAAATGATAAATAAACTATAGACAAGTACAAGTCAACAGTATCGCTTGAGATCTTTCAAGAGCCATATAATTAACATGTCTCTTTCATAACAATGTATTCTCACAGTCCTTCAAAAATATTAACACACTATTTATAGCCCAGCTTTTAAATCTAAAATCCTTCAGTGCCACAATCTGCTCTCAGGTAGCTTTCTGAATGTATTGTTTTAACAAATGATTCTGTTGCTGTATACATAGTGTGAAGTAAGAAGCTACACATTTTCAAATCTAATTGCACGCATCAATTCAGCCAAATAAGCAAGTAGACTAGCTCAAGTTACTCAGTAATGCTAACAAAACACCTCTGGGCATATCTGCAGTGCAAAGAGAACTGGTATTCTAGAACCCAGTTTTCCCTACAGTGAAAAATCAGAGTACCCTGATGGGGTGGGTTTCTGACTTTAGAGGGCTGCTTTGACCAGTATATGAACCAAAAATCACAACTAGTACACCATGTGAAAGACAAAGTGAGAGGTGAAAGGGGACATGGATGTATGCATACAGTTGAGAGGCACAGTTGATTTGTCCCCAGCAGCATTCTGCAGAGAGTGGCAGAACACTCAGCTTAAAAGCTGTTCTGCTTGTTAGAACAAACTGAGAAGAGGGAAGGGGGGATATAACAAATGTCAAACAAAGCCAAACTGAAGAATTAGCTCCCAACAGGTGGAGCTGAGAGAGACACGTCTTGACAGTGTGCATCACAGCATATTCTGGGTTCTCCTTCTATTAATTAATGGATTTAATTGTACTTTTTAAATGTTACTCTATTAGTACTATCACTAGTACCTGATATTTTCTTGGCGTGTAAATGTTATCATGAATTGCTTCTTGTTGCCATGGTAGTCCAAAAAATGGACCCATTGGGGAGGAAGCAGGGGTCATGAGCTGCAGTCCTGCCATGCTGAGGGATTGCAAAGCAGGGCTTTTCATTCATTCATCCAGTGTTTCTTTCATTGCATTTTTGTTCCAGCACAGCCTACTATGAGAAGAAAATGAAACAGTATTAGATATACTTGCAATCTCAAACAATATGAGAAAATTTTTATCAAGAGAAGGACATTACTTGATTTTACTTATGGAAGTGTTTCTTCTCATACTATTTTCAGTGAAAAATGTTAATTCTAAATTTACAGGCACTCCTCTACTTGAAGATGTGTGCTTCTCAAAGTACCCAAGAAATTCAAAAGGAGTTGTACTTTACAGGACAATGCTCATTGTAACAGAATCTCATTTTAAATTTAAACTTTTAAAAGTACAGCTGTCTTAGCTTTACTTCAGGAAAGAAATCACTGAATTTTACAGCACAGGCACAAGTATCAGATTTTTCATTTTTGTTTCCAACCAAAAAGGCCTTTGACCAAATAAAGCTTTAAATACACGCAAACAGGAGTTTTACTCTAATTACAAGGAAAAGAACAGAAACTACACAAGGACATCAGTATTTTAAAATTATCAGATTCTGGGAAGATTACCTTTTTAAGAACTGGCATAAGCATTATAGGTAATTGCTGATGACTCTGGTAAGGACTAATAGAGAATGGAATCCTTACCAGGTTAACCACCAACTTCCACAAAGACACTAATTCATAAAGAAACAAAGCATTCAGAACTTCATGACAATTGAGCACCTGTGAACACTTTCCTACTGAGGCTATGAAGTCCTCATTACTGGGGGGGTTGTGTGTGTGTGCTAAAAACATTTGCTATTTGTCAGGAATGCTCAAGGTTAAAACAAATAAAACTAAACAAAAAAAACCTACTAAGTAAAACAAACAAACCCCATAACATAAAAGCCTTTAGTCTGGGAAAATTATTATGACCTTCACTACTAACCTTAGTGAAGCTTTTGTATGAACTGACAGCTTAGGTGCAGGACAACAGAGAAGATGGAAAAAAAGAAGGGAAAGGGATCATCCCCACCACCCTCTACTCCAATCTCACAGATACTCTCCTTTAATATATCTAGCTTCTCTTTTTGTATTCCAGTGAGTGGAAGCACTAGTTGGTAACACAGACAAAATCCTTAGAATCATAGAATGGTTGAGGTTGGAAGATCATCCAGTTCAAAGCCCCTGAGGTGCTTGAAGAACACAAAAGCTTTCACATGACTACAGTATTTCATTCTCACAAAAACAACAAATGTTTGCTGTGTTTAAAATGACACTCACTGTCATAATAATTGCTAGAATGGACCAGGGGAAAAAAATCTCCAACATTTTCATAATAAAAGTTGAAGCTGATTCCTTAATCATTTCTGTACATAAGTCCAGCTACTTCAGTTTCATAAATCACTTTAGATGAGCAGCGTCTCCTCTTTGTTTACTGTTCCATCTGTCTTGTGTTCCTTTTTCAAATGATAAATACAGCTTTGGGAACATATAAAATAGCTATATCACATCACTAGGAGGGAATTAAGGAGAGAAAAGCAACCTTATTTTTAAAGGCTGCTAAGAAAAACCAAGTACAGGATTTAGTATAACAAATAATTCACCTCTTTTGCTATGTACCTAGTAACAGTGATACCAGTTTAGCTATCCTGCAATAAGAAGCAAGAGGATTTATGCTTACAAATGGTTCCACCTTGATCTGGAAAGGCTGTGAAACAAAATGCACTAGAAACAACAACTTTGGTTTGTGCACCTTCACAGAAGACCTTAAATACAATCATGTCACTGAGACCAAAAAGCATTCTCAAAAAAACCTCTTTGAAGTGTGAAGGAAGAAGTATATGCACATTTGTATCTTGAAAAGTACACACAGCCAAAACAGCATTGTGGGCCATGCTATCATGCCTGGGTTGAGCCTGCATGAGACAACACGTTTGAAAGAATGTGGGGAAGGGAGTGGGGGGAATTTAAGCTAAGTCAGGTAAAAGGAAAAAGTTATCCTCACAAATGAATGGTTTTTTTCTGCTATACTAAGGTTTCTTAGTGCTGGCCCTCACTTCTATGATTTGTACTGGAGGTATATAAGATCTGACAAGATCAATGTCAACATTATTATGGGAGTAAGCCAGAATAATGTAGTAATTGTATCATTCTAGAGTGTCTATTTCAAGAGCAAGGAAAAATATCAAGTTCTTCAATAAAAGAAAAGCAGTACAGGATCATCTAGAAATAAAAAGGGAAAGAACACATCTACTTGAAGAACAGATTTTAAATTGAAAACACTTGAGATGTAAGCACATATGTTCAGAATCTGTAGACAGAAAACTGAATATGAGCTAACTGAAACTAGTTAACAATGAAGCAAAACAAAAAGCCAAACCAGTTCTACTCAGCCTCTATTATTTGGGCAATAAAGATCCTGCTAAGATGTTCCATCTTTGTGCACTGCATTATTTTGAAATCTGATAGAAACTATAAGAATTTGCTGAAGCTGAATTTGAAACAAGAAACACCTGAAACAAACCATACTTTCTGTGACTCTGGACTAGTTATGGAAGCCGGATAAGGCAGGAAAGTGCTCAAGCTTATTTGTTCTACTAAAATAATAGTGAAAATCCCAGTTTCACGGCCATAAATATTGAGAGTTTTAAGAGCAGAATTCACAACCTAGTGTCCTTAATGCACATTTATGTGAACAGATAGTGAACTGCAGAGCTAAAATTAACCCCTTATTCCATCATTTAAAGAACTGTTTTTCATAAAAATATACAATGTTATAAATGAGGTCAACATGCAATAGCAATTTTTTCCAGTCTGCAATAAATCTGGAACTATGGTGTACATTTTTCAGTCACATGACTATATCCAATTTGAAGCCATCCCCTGGCACACAGTAAATTCAGGGTTTACTGCACTAAGGAATACAACCCACAGTGACTGAAGGCCACATCTGGAATGAAACATCCTGGATCCAGTCCTGCTTGGAGGACAGTTTAAAACATTTAGAGAATGGCACTGAGGTATACAGAGAAGAGAATAAAGCCTTTCAAGTTTTTACCACCATTTGTAAGCATAGGTTGTACTGTACTCACAAGTTAATGCAAAACTATAATCTTCTCCTATTAACAATAAAAATTTCTTCCTGTCATTTGCAGTGTATTTAATTTGCTTTCTATACTGATTTGTAAATTTGTACCTAATATAATCCTTGTGATACAAACATTATCTCTGACCCTTTAGGATTTCATCTTTGTCTAGGAATGTCAAATTTATCCTCTTAAAAACACTTTCAGCACCAGCCAAAACAAGTTAGCCTCAAGAGGTACAAATAATTCACTTATTCTAAAGGAAATAAACCACAGTGTATAAAAAAATTATGAATAAAACCTTGCTGCATGAAGATTCTCTTACATGAACACTTGAAGAGTCTTAATGCAGATTCTTTATAGCAATTTCTGTGTTCAAGTGCTACATGAAACATTAACTTGCTGAATGATCTTAAGAAAATTCTTACTGGGGTAAAGGAGGACCAAATAAAAAGAAAAATTTAAACTATTACAAATACAAAATACAGAGTGGAAAATTAATGTAAATGCTAATATACAAAATGCAAAATGTTACAGAGAATGTTCCACACCAACTCACACTGTAAGCATTCAGAGGCAAGAATTGGTTTTGCCTCAATTTAGGTGAACTTGCAATATTTCTATATTGTCTGGTTTCAAAGATTTCTTTTAAGAGAAGTGTACTTTTAAAAAGATTTGACTTTTTCAGTGACAGCCCAGAAGAACATACTACTTCTTCCAGAAAAAGAAGTTTGTATTATTAACTTAGAATTATTTTGTTAATATTACTCCTGCAGCTGTAATTCTCTTAAGAAAACTTAAAAATCCCAAATATCCCCAGTTTTATCTGAAAAAAAAAAAAAAAGTCTGAAACTCAAACATCAAACAACTGTCAATATTTCTCAGTAAGATGAATCAGAAATCTCTTTTATATTGTGGTCTCTTTAACAGAGAACACATCTCATGAGACATTCTTTCTGTCTCGTCCTTCAAAGATCTTTATCCCCTGCATTGCCTAACAGCAATTTTTACATTTGGTCTTACAATATTCTTAAACGAAAAAAAAAAAAAAAAGAATGTATTTCAGATGTGTTCCTTCCAAGAAGGGAATGCCAAGATGCTTACAATGCTCACATATAAACATTCCTGTAAAGACTATCTTCCCTTGTTTCCCTAGCACAATCAGAAATATTCTTTGTGAACATTCATTCTGAACTATAAGAATTCTAATTTTTCTATTTTTCTGATACAGAACCTGTCTAACATTGGTCTTTAATAGCCTACCAAGGCACACCATCCCAACAACAGCTGCTTTCTGTTGTCCAGGGAAAGTTTCATTAGAGCTTATTAAAACGAAAGTTAAATTGGGGCTCTATCTTCTGGATGAGCTGCTTCTGAAGCACTTCTACAAAGAGTATAACAGTTAACAGGTGAAATTCCTGGCAGACCCCTCCTAAGTGTCTGTTTGTAGGAGAGAAATGGAGTACAACAGGACACTTAGCAGACTCAGGAAACCCCTTAAGTCCTTCATTTAGTGTTCAGTATGACCAAACCTGGACTTGGGGCAAAAGCCAAGTTTGTGCTTTTCCATTCTGTAATCAGTCCATCTCGACCAAGAGAGCCAGCAAGTCAGTATTCACACAGGAGTTGTGCTGCTTCACACTGAACAGTCAAATGCAAAAGGATTATGCCACTATTTATCAGCACAACACACACATGCTGCAGGGCATGTTCAAATAAAGCAGTAAAATGCAAAAACAAAAATCAGCATATCTCTAGTGATACCACTGCATGAGGCATTCAGAATGGGGATGTTTCTCATTTAAAGAATGCAGCCAGATTTCATTTTTTAAAATGGTATGTACAAGGCCTGTGCAACAATCCCAATTATGCAGCTGCCTCATCAGCAGGGTAGAACTGGTGCTATGCAGACTCCTTCCACTTCCCTAACACAGATGACATGAAGTATATGGATCTAAGATGCAAGGCAAGGTAAGCATCAGTAGAGCTAAATACATTTGTCTTCCCTATGTTAACAAAGTATATTTTTCTGATATGTAGTTTTAATCAGACAGAATCTTTCCCTATTTTTGCTGAGCTCCTATTTCAAACTGAAGTGTACTATTGAGACAAAGATCTTAATTTACCTGTAATTTCTTTTCCTTACCATTTACTTTGTATCTCCTATCTGGAGCAACATATGAATTCAATTCTAATTCTAACCCCTTGTGTCAACTCTCTCTTTTTTTTGAACTGATCATATTTCACCAACACAATCACATTTGAATACAAAATCCACAAGAAAAACACACACATAGACTTTTAAAAAACGGAATAGATTTCTAATCATATCCAGCTCCATAAGAAGTATCAGGGCAAGTGTTTCATAATAAACACCTAAACTTCTATGAATAAAATGAAGCAGCTACTTTCATTTTCTTTCCAAAGAAATCCAGTCAATTTCTATAAACTCACACAAGGAAGTTACTCTAGTCCATGGTTCTGAAGCATCTTTAAATATAAAAAAAGAGAACACAGTGCAGTGATATATCAAAACCTGTTTCTCCCATACTACAAAGCAGTCTTACCGTTTTAATTTCCGCAGTCTCTGTGTTTATGCTTCCTGAACTGCATTTTGACATCATGATATCAGCTTGTAGATTAATCACATAATTTGCAAGCCTTGACTCTTAAAACAAAAACAACAAGAACAAAAACCTATGAACTACAAAAATTCTTTTAAAAGGGAAATACAATAGCAAGATTAATTGTGGTAATTCATTTGCTTATAAACATTTATATGTGTTGAGCCTACACCACAGCTTGCTGACAGAAACAAACTATTTAGGTTCACTTTGAACATGAATTATTTTAGTTTACTATCAGAAACTAGAATTTAACAGATTTAAAAGATCTAAGAGATAATTTAATTTGAATATGCACATACTTCTCTAGTCCTATTTCCAGGTTACTATCAATAATTACTGGCTCATGTGAGAAATACAAGAGTAGAGTGTTTGATATAATTTTCCCATGGTTTGTACAACTGTACTGCTTTTTCCATTCACGTGTATTTTCACTTTGAGTTAGACATTAAAAAAATATCAGAATTCAAGCTTCTTTAAACTATTTCAATTTGGAAAGTCATTTCATGAAAAAGCAACAACCATTTCTCTCAAAGTACACCAGTCTTCTGAGTAAACGAAAAAATACTGTAAGATCATCACTTAAGATGGTGATTTAACCATAAAAGTAAATTTCAGACAGAAATTCAGTGAATTTCTCGATATATTAGCCAAATATATGTGTTACATATTTATATCAAACATATTATATATACACAGAACTACAAGTTAAAGCAAAAATACCATATTTAAGCAGATCTTAAAGCTATAAAATAAAAAATTTGCACAATACATACACCTAAGAGTATAAATTTTCCCAGACCTAAAAAGATTGTGAAGTCCAATTTTTTAAAATCAATACTGAAAACTTAAACACAAAATGAACCCTGATGAAAATTTCTCTCCAATCAATTCCATAAAGTTAACAAAGAGGACACTCCCAAGATTAGTTCAGTATGTTCATTTTTACCTCAAACGCTGATGCTGAGCTTTTCCAGAGTCTCCAAGCCTGTAAATTTGTTTCACCCTAGGTAACCTAAAAAGCAACAAAGAGAGAGAATTTTACCATGAACTGCCATTAAAATCGGTGCCATGTGGTAGTCTGCTTTCTTGCACTTTAACATTTAGCTCTGTAGCAAGAGCACATGGTCCTTCAAAATCTAATTATCATATGCCCCTTTTTGGCTAGGGATGCAGACAGTCAGTGTCTGAATGATTACCCTTAAGTGCTCAGGAGATATTTGCATGTTTTGTTTTTTCTGCTAAAGCAATTGCCAGCTAAGGCCAACTAGATTCACAGCTTTTCTCCCCTGTGCTCCATGTATGTTTCACCTAACACGGTAGGGAAATGCAGAAGAAAATTACTATTCAATGTATTTAAGAGAGAGATCTGAAAGAATGTATGTTTTTCCAGCAGACAAAGTAAACAGTTATTATTTTGTTTTACAAGAAAACAAAAGGAATACAGCGCAGAAAATCTGCTAGATATTGCATTCATGTAAAAAACAGACTGACAAAAAATTTATTCCCTGGGCTACATTTTAAATTTGTGTTTGCAGCATACATAAATACATCCTTTATTTTCAGCACAAAATACAGCAAATTGCTTCTAAGATGTAGTAAGCAGAACTTAGATTTGTTATATGTAGTTCCTGTTATGTCTAGGTTATTCATTTATTCACTCTAAACGTGAACCAGAATATATATTCCGTAGAACCAGAAAATAACACAACAACAGAAAACTGCCACATCCACAATAGAAATACAGAAATACACTTCACTCTCTATATATCTGCAAAAGAAGCTGAAGGAACAATGCAGCATTTGGATACTCCAGCGAAAAGCAAACATGAACAGAAAGAAAGGTTCAACCTTTGTCAGTAAAGCTAATGCTGCATGTGTGGCTTAACAGAGCAAATTGACTTCACTGCCAAATCGCAGATGGCAAACACAAAGCACAGAGACCCGTAGGTAAGATCTGGAGAACCAAAAAAGACTGTAATTGTAATTCTCCACCAGCACAACCAGTTCCTTCGGCACACCGAAGCCAGGAGAGCTCGGCTTTAAGCAATCGATTGGGCGGCAGGAATTGCAGCAGGCCCTTTGAATGGCAGCCCAAAAGCAGACAGGCCACATTCCCGAGGCGCAGCCAGGCTCCAGCACAATCCCGGGTGTACCGCGTTAGCATCTGAATGGCGCTGCTGCACCCACCCAGACAAAGCCTGGGGCGCCCCCGCACCTGCCCGGGCTGCCAGCCCAGCACCCTGCAGCCACGGCCAGAAAACGCTTCACACCTCGTCAGATAAATCAATTCATGCGTTTAATCTTGCTCTACAGCTTCTGAGGATCTTGTTAAAAAACAAACACAATAAATACTCTTAAAAAAAATTGGTTTCTATAAAGACATCGAGAGGAGCATCCAAGAAGTGACACAGCAGGCACTTCTGCAAATCTTCAGCGCTCTAGAAATCAGCAAGCAACCACAAGTTACTTCTGCAAAGCTCAGCCAAGATCTTCAAGTATCCTGGCTAATTGTTACTGAAACACTACTAATGCAAAAACCAAGTATCCAAATATATAAGAGAATACAGAATATATCAACAGGCTTAATTTTATGGGTTTGCAATTCAGTCCTTCAAAATAATCGTTCAGATTATACCTAACCTGCTATTGAAAAAGGACGGTCAGAAAAAGGATAATTTAAATTTACAGTGTAACACCTGCTGTCACACTATGAGCAACAGGCTGGATCTGAAAGACTATCAACATTCTTTCTCTTCAGCAATTTGAAATTAAACAACTACTCCCCAGAGCAACTAAATCATTATTCAAACTATTAAGAACTTGAAAATGAAGCCATTGTGTAGCAAGTTCTATGCAACTGAACTCTTACAATCACATTATTTATTTAGTGAATCTTCATGCAAATACAACTGAATTCCAGCATGAACAAAGTCCTGTATGATCTTTGAGGGGTAAGGTAAAAACTGCACTTATGGATTGGGAAGAAAGAGTGCAACCAGGCTGGCATCCTGCATCTATAATCACAGCTGGTCGCAGATGGGCAAGGGAAGAGGTGACTACAGAACAGGGCTTATCCTTTTCTTCCTGTTATTCTAGCAACTTCATATTTTAACTATTTTTCTTTGGTTTATTATGGTACAAACAATAAAGTTATGTCAGAAACCACAGTACAAACTCCTTAGTGCCTCAGATTAATTTAAAAGCAAAATACTCTTTCACATCCCAAGACCTAAGCCTCCATTGAAGCCAAGGAAAAAAATTACACAGAGAACACACATCTCTCTAAATAAAAAAAAAATCTGAACAATACAAATACTTTGAAATACATTTATTAGTTTTAATACCAATTAGAATTAAATGATGCCACAGATTTGAGGGTTTTCTGCTGCATAGAAAAATTGCAGCTCAATGTATAGATTCTAATTTATGGGTAACTATAATATCAGTATCACAAATGGGGATAACTGACCATATCTGTGTATTTATTTATCATTTGGTCATTTACTTGGGTACGAAATTATTTACTTGTGATGATTTAGTTAATTAAAAGGTTATGTTCAAGCTTTTCAGGCACTTAAATCTTTCTACAGGAAGGCAATTAAGCAGACATTAGAGCAGGGATTTCTCTCTTCCCCAGTTTGGGGGCAAGCTGTGAGGCAAGTACAGTTCCAAAGCATTAATTATTCTTGCTTTGGTTAAGTAAAAGCAGCAGCTGGCCCCTGAATACAACCCCATGTAGAGATTTCAATCCCATTATTTACATAAACCCTTTCTCTGCATGTGACTGAAAGTCAAGCTCCTCAAAACATAGGTATTCAACAGTTCACTGATATCACTGTGCCACAACATCCAAAATGACTAAATTCCCAACATTACAAAAAGCTTTCTCTGAGGTCAGTAATTGGATGATGCAAGGCCATCAGACATCTGGATTGTAAATCAAGTTCTAAAACTTGTACCAATTCTAAAGTGAGAGTTGAAATCTACTGCAGTCAGCCATACCAATTTATGTACCACCCAAGAACCAGTGTTCTAACCTTACTCTCAAAAAAAAAACCACCAACAAAACAAAAAATATGTATTCATCATGAAGGGTGAATCAAACCAACTCTTTCTAGTGCAACCTTAAAATGTGCATTATATATTCATTAGCACATTATTTACTCCACATTTTACACTTCGCTATTTTTAATTTCATCCTAAAAAAAAAAAAAAAAAAGCCTTCTCACCAATTACACTATCTTGCCTTCACATGGCCTTTCCCTGAAATGAATTTGTGGGCACATTACTGGAGTTTTCTTTTATGAGAAGCTGGGATAAAGTCAGTATTAAATTCAAAAAATATATTGTACAAAGAAACCTTTCTCCTCCCAAATTCAGAAGAAATCAAAAGCTCTTCAATTGCCACCAGGATGCACTAGCAGAGAGGAAAAAATCCACAACAACCAAAACACATACTTGATTATTTTATTGAAGGAAAATATATGAATAACTTCCAAGACATTTCCATAGGCCCACTGTGTTGGTCTTTTTTGGTTTAGTTTTTTCTTTGCCTGTTGTTGGGTTTGTATCCATTTTTCTTTTGGAATATGTAATAATATGTAAAGGTGAAGATGCTACCCAGGTTGAGTCAACTCCCCTGGAGGTGTTTAACAAAATGTGTAGATGTGGCACTTATGGACATGGTTTGTGTGGACTGGGCAGTCTTACACTGACAGCTGGACCTTAGGCATCTTTTCCCTAAAGCATATGGATTTCTACAATTGTATGAAAATGCTCTGTGGCAAACCAACAGTGTTGTGTGACTCATGTCACACAAGACATGAGTAGAATAAATGTGCATAATGTAAAATGATCTGACAATTCCAAAGTAGAGAAGATACAGTTATTTCCCTCTATAAGTACATGCATTTGGACTAGAATATGAGCATTCCACCACATTCTTTACAGTTAAACCAATGTAAGACTTCAGCAGCTCACACCAATTAACAACTTATCTTTAAATGCAATCTTTATTTTCCAGTAGTCCAATAAAGCAAACATTAGCACACTATCTGGGGTTCAAAAGTGCTGAGAAATCATAAATATTACATTTCACCAGTACAATGCTTCAAGCTTCATGTAGCATTTTTGTATCCAGGTTATCCTGTAGCACTGTTGATCTTCCAGAACAACTGACACAATGCTGAAACCAAACCAAAAATATTCAATAATTTACTTGGCAAAAAGGTAGTGACGGAAGAGCTGAAGTCCTTATCTAAGTTAAAATGGCAAATAACACCTACAAAATGAGACATGCTTGTTCTGTGTACTGTCAATCCTGTACTACCAGTACACTGGTAAACTGGAATGATTTGCACATATTTGAGGAATTCCTCTTAAGCTAGGTAATTCTAAAGGTTTTTATCTTCAATTAAATATTCTTTTTTAATAGATGCCTGAAATCAAATTATTAGCTTTAGGAGTAAATAATAAATCCCAACTGAATCCGAATAACAAAAATACTCAAGATCCACAAAATGTGATGTGGACAGCTTCTTTCCCCTTTTCTCTTTCCCTATTTCCTGGGAATAGGTGTCTAAATATTGATTGAGAAACCCTGTATTTTCTTCCTTTCTTTGAAAGCTTTTTATATTATGATCAACCATGAAAGCTGGAACAAAGTCAAACATATTTCATTGCTAACAAGGAGGTGGTTTAACCAGTTCATAAAGATCCCTCAGCTCCAATCCTGTTGCAGCTAAGCACCACTAAAACTTGCAGTGCAGAGATCCAAATCAGAATACAGACCCATTCCTGATTCATCCATCAAATCTTCCACAGTAGAACAAATGCAAGATGAATAAATTGAGATAAAATAGGTATCCTTAAGAGAATTCTCTGAGTATATATTGATAGGTATCTTTCCCTAATGCCAAATGTAGAACACAGTCCAGTGCAGCATTAGTCCAATTTTCCACATTGGATCTGTTCGCAGCATACACAGTGATAAATACTCTTAACTATGTGAGTTAAAAAAAAAATAAATAAACCCAGGTTGTTCCTTTTCCTTGAAAGCATCAAAAACTGAAATAAGCTGTTTTGCTACAACCATCATTAAAACAAAAAGGCAGGGAGGCATGAAGGGGTAGGTAACTTTTTACCTCTTATTTTTCAGAATGGAGTGAGAGCTATTCCTGAATATATGAAAAACCATTCCCAGATATGTAAATTGTTCCAGACATTAAAGCATATGGTTTATGGTGTTTACTGAATACTGGATATGGTGTTTACTGAATACTCATTTAATGATTAAAGAGGCAAGTTAGAAGGAAAGAGAAATCAAATTATTGTTAAACAATTCCATTTTTTATATTATTACCTAAAACTACTCAGGCCTGAGAAATAATGTTTTAAAGGAGTTAAGTCCCTGCAAATGGTGCAACTGAGGGTTTCTGACAATATGTAGGGTTCTGGAAGCAACATAACTAAGTTAATATAGTACTAAACCTGTCAATTAGCTCTTCTGCTAAGCACAACTCAGAATTAATATATTCCTATATTCATTTCAATTCCAGACCCTGTTTATATTACTGGCACAATATTACATTAAGAGAGAGACACATATGTACATGACCCTAGTCCACAGCCATCAGTTGAAGAGAGTTCCTTTCTTCTGTAGTATTAAAACAGATAGTCCAGTAATTCAGTTAGTTGTGAACTGCATTTTCAGAGCAGAATACAAACATACTAGTTTGAGTAGAGACACTTGTCTAAGAAGAACATAGCAGATTTTGCTTTATTCAGGATTAACAGCTCCACAAATCCTGGTTATCAAGAAACAGAAAATTCAAAGTGAAAGAAAGAATTCCATCCTGTTCTTACAACGTTAGTTGTAGTTTGCATCAATGTTGCCAAACCACCAATTATTATGTCTGGTATCATCTAATTTCCACAAGTACAGTAGCTTGATTGCAGCAACAAAGTATCCAACATCAAACAACTATGAGCAAAAACTCTGAGGGGTTTTTGTAATGCAGTAGTTCTCAATTTTCAGACAAAAATGCAGCCAAAATCTGTGAGGCTGACTGGCAGCTGCATTGGCAGAGCCTGGACTACCTCCCCCTTCTGCTGCTGCTGTGCTCAGCTCCTACTTTGGATATATTAAGACCTACCAAAAGAAAATAGTAACAGCCTGGCAGGTACATTCCTGGTGACTGACAAGGAACGACCTGGAAAGGACAGAAGAATGAGATAAGCAGTAGAACTCATCTCCACCATTCTAAATATGGGAAACAAAACTCAAATTCACATACAGTCTCTCACAGTTAACACTGTATCACTCCTCCAGCCTGGACAGCTCTGCACATATATCAATCCTTTCACTTAATGAGGAGTACTGGATTAAGAGCACTTTCTTGCCCTCATTTATTCTCACAGTACCCTGCAGATGACCAATGCCACCAGGTTAGACTATGTTTCACCAGAGGTCAATCAAACCCAGACTCTGTGAAGACATCCATGAAGCAGCAGAGAAGTGAAGGGCAGCTGTAATGAACACACAGTCAGAATGGCTGGATCAGAAGAAGCACTGGGAGCATGTAAGCAACAAAGAACTTGACCTAGTTATGATGGAATTAAAGGAAAGGAGAAAGTTTCTAAAAGCAAACAAAAAAAAGACATGAATGCAATCAAAGATTTGGAAAAGCTGAGATATTTTAGATTTTCAAAAAAGAAAAAAAAAAATCCAAAAACTCACAAACCTTACTAAAAGTCTTTAGATATCAAATAATTTATTTTCTCAACAAGGAATCATCAAGGCTTTCTAAGTAAATTAAAAATTAACATGCCACTATAGCAAGTGCAATTAAATCAGAGACATTAACATCCCTAATTTTGTTGTATACTGGCAAACATCTCAGATTTATACTGGAAAAGTTTACATCTAGGGTTATTACAAAACTACCCTATTAGTTGGGAACTTACATCATTTTCATATTTTCCTCAGAAACATCCACTCACTTCTAAGGAAATTATATCCATTGGTATCATTTTTACGCTGACCCACAACATAGGCATCTGACTAATGGGGAGAATAGAATCATAGCCATCAACACTGCAGTAATCACACCATTTAACAATTAATAAGGTAAATTGAATTATGTAGAACAACTTTCCCCTGCATACTATGTATTTGGAAAGGATTTTTAACTAAATTAATGCAAACATGTATTACATTTATAATAATAAAAGCTTAAATTATTCAGAATAAATATTTAAATACAACTGACTTTCAATTTCATTGACTAATCATTTGCTTTCATCAGCTAATAAGCAGCTTATTTGAGTAGGCATACACAGATGCATTAAGATGCCTAAAGAGGCAGATAATTGATGACTTCCAGAATGACTTAAGCAGATTACATGCCTAACTTTCAATGGAGATTTCCCTCTTCTTCCTCAGCACTGCTTTCTCAATGCTGAATAGGAGGTCTCCAATTTCTTCTTAGCTAATGATTTTAAGAAATTACCTTTTTTGTAATTTTCTAATTTGCAAATTCAAGCTACTTCAAACGCATATTAAAACTGATGAAAAAAAGCACTAAAACAAAAAAAACAAAAACAAACAAACAAACAAAAAAAAACCCACAAAAAAATCACAAAAAACCCCTCTAGGCCTCTAAGCAACAGAAAAGTAGTTTTGTAATGAAATTTAATTTAAAGGTATGTGATTTTTAAGTTAAAAATTTTTAACTTTGACCTTGTTGCACAGACAAGATTTTAGAGAAACTGAGACTAACCAACTAAAGCAAGGAAGTACACTGAAAAGGAAAAGTGCTTTAAATCCTTATGAACAAGCTGTCACTGAGAAGAATGACCTTATTACTCCTCTTTTAGCAGGATTAAGCACATAGCATATGCAGAGGTTGTACATCCCATTATTTTACCAGACTGGTATTTCACTTTAGCCTTCCCAAATATGCTTATAAAAATCTCTAACTGGTTGTACAGTCAAATTATTTCAAAAACAGAGAAGAAATGGATCTGTGATGTAAACAAAGTAAAGATTATTTTCATTTTATCACATTTCTTTCATTTTCACTCAGCAGCAAGACAAAATGCTGTACAATAAAGATTTCCTGATCACAGCTTACCATGCATTAAGTATGGCATGGTTATTCATCCAAAGCATCACTCTTACTCTCTCCTCAATCTGCCTCCACAACTGTTTCCAAGTAATCTATGATCACATCTGAGTCAGACCATAACTCAATGAAAGAAATCACACAGAATAAATTGTTTCTTAGTTAATTCACTTTACCATAAAATTTCAGAAATCCTTGCTCCAATTAAGCTTAACAACAAATACCATGATTTACAGGGAAAAATTTGGATTTTTTTTTTCCTAAGCAGAAATGCCACCTAAAGTGCATGTCAAACTAGAGCCCAGATACAGCCTGCACTTCTCAGGTAGGGGTGAAACATCTTATTCCAGCTGGGGGGGTGGGGGGAATATCAAACAAGAAAGTTTTCTTGATTTGCAAAGGTAACCCACCCCTCTCTACTCCAACTTGTTACTTCTGAACTTACCAGATAATTACATAGCAAATTCTGCTCTAGACAGTGTGGAGTCCTAAAGCTCTGATTTCAAGTGAGTGATTACAAATCCCTACCAGGTTTACAGTAAATAGACTAGAGAGTTGTTTGGCTTTGTTTGGGGACAAAGACGGTTGGCTTTAGGGCTTTGTTTCTTTTTTAAATTAGGACAACGATTTCCCTGTCCCTCACTAAAATGGAAACACTGAGCTTTGAAGAGCATTTGAAGCAAATCAAATTATACAAGAGATCTTGAACATATCATTACAAAAAACCTGGAAAACTGGATAGAGGAAAACATTAATTTCTAATAAAATTTAATAACTTGAAATTAAATCATTGATTTGTATCTAATTGTACAGTGACTTGGAACATATGATCAGTACGTTTAAGGCAAAAAGGAAAATAAGTCCTAGAATTTTAAGCAGTTTCTTTTATAGATTCTTAATTATGGAGTCACGACTACAAATTACCACTAGGTAAAACTGAGAGGTTTCAAACTAGGCATAGACGTGAATTTTCCAAGCTAATAGCTAGTCTAAGTATTCTTTCTTGATTACTGCACTGATTATAGTTACTTTTATTAAAAAGTTACTTATATATCAGAATAGTACTTGCTTAAGAAGTGTTTGTAAATGCAGCTGGTTTTTTTTATTCAATTTTCATAGCATAACTTTCCCCTCACTTTGGTTCCTGTCCTGGATTTACCACAGCCAATTTTTATACACAACTCCACAAAACTACTTCATAGCACACTTGTTTATAACAAGCTATTAACAGTAAGTGAGAAAGTATAAAGTCGAGAAAAATATGTTACAATTATTTCAATTAATTGGTGAGAAGTAGCAGTCTGAGGTTAGTTTTCATGAGACTGTAGATCCAAACAGATGGCAACCTAGTGCTCAATGAAGCACTGTCACTGCTCCTTCTCTTCACTAACAGCTTTGACACTTGTCTGACTGGGAGAAAAATAGTTCAGGACAATATAAACAAGTGATTTTTTTTTTCCCCTTGACCTAGGCAAGTTTTCTACTGGCTCAGCAGGCTGAATTAAGCAGCTGAGATGGAGCAGAGGAGTATTAGTGCTGGCATGAGGAGAAGGCTGTCATCTACTCTGACAGCCACTTGAATGCCTTCATTACAGAAAACAAGGAAATTGGATTCAGCAGGTTTTTGACCATATGACTTAAAATCAGACACCAGCTTCTCTTCTCTATTGCCAACTGCTGTTGAACTGTGTTACACTAAGATCAGTAAAAATTCCAAACCCAAAACTCCTTCCTGTGTAATCCAAAATTATTCAGATGGTGCCAGAGGAAACACCTAGAGGCAGCAGACTGCAGTAACGGGATGAACCAATAAAACTCAACAACTCAGCTGGCAATGTATGCATTAGTGGCATACTGCTCCAAATGACTGCCAGAAATCAGCAGCTGCTTCATCACTATGCCAGTCACTACACACCCTAAAATCATCCAATAATTCCTTGCAGACCCTCATCAGCTGAGATAACAACTGGTCAGTAGACAATTTTAATGAAGCATTAATTTTGTCACTACAAACTCAGCCTGTATTCGGTTTAGGCAATGCAGTTATTTGAAGACCATTTTCCAGACAACTCACTATTAATCAAGGCAGGTTTAACTTCTTAACTTCACCTTAGCAAAGCATTAACTATGCAAGGATTACAACAGGGAAATGGCTCATCTCTTGGAAGTTTATCATGTCTTTCAAAGACACACAGAGCTCACAAGTGTCTTTGGCATTCTTCCAATCCTTTTTTCAATTAAATAATTGAAGATAAAAATGTGTTACATTCCTACACACTTTCTCCTCCAGAGCTTCATCATCCATCATGCCTCAAACTCCTTGCTCTCAAATTGCTCAGTAGGTAGTACAGCCACATTTCTGTAGCAGAAGATTTCATTAACTCAGTCTTTGTGATTGACACACAGCAAACAATTCAACTGATCTATTTAGAATATAAACCTATGGACATACTGGGTATACATTTCTGGAAATACCTGGATATATGTTTATTTTTTGATTTATAATCCTTGAAAGTATACAGTTTCTTGTTGCCCTATCACTTACAACTTGCTATCTTTCTTTAGTGTCAGTGAACTCATGAGGCCAATGCTGATAGAGTTCAATATTCTTTAGAAACAATGAACTTTCCTCATACACTTTTTTTACAAGTTGCAAAAAATTGTAAGGCAGTCTATGAAACCTTGCTGACAGTAACTATAGAAATAATGAAAAAGATACAAAGATAATCCCTTGGCTCACAGTACAGTGTCTCTGTCACTTCCCCCTTACAGTCTCTACAATTCACGCTGACTCTGCTCATTAAACTGGCAGAAAACATCCATATTTCAATTTTCTGCCTATTTTGCCTCACAGAAACAGGAAAGTATAAGCAGCAAGAACAAATGACAAAAACACACATCTTCTTGAGGACTCAAAAAAACACAGCAGAAAGAGAGATTTAAATGTGTGCTTGTTAGAGGTTTTTTTGTTTTAAGAAGTAGTATACTCTTTTATGCCCATGATCTATCTCCAATAGTAATTTAGTTTCTACAGTGTTGGCAGTCATTGAGATAGCACTATGTTAGCAAAAACCATGAAAAATCACCTTCAGTAGCTGGGGGGAAGGGAGAAGTATTCCTTTTTTTTCCCCCATACTAATTTTAGCAGGTCATATCCCTTCTTAACAGCTTGTTACAGAAAGTTGACAATATGGGCATCTAGCTTTGGTTGAAAGATGGCAAAGGCTGTGGGTCACTATAAAAAAATTGACTGACCAGAGCTTTTGCTTGTATTGTAAACACTATAAATTTTTGTCTTCTTCCAAAAACAAAAACCTAGTAGCCATTGACCATGAAGGTACAGCAAAGCACATTTGCCTGTGCAGAAAAGCACAGCTTCAGTGAAGAATTAAAATACTTGCTTGAGATTGATCCTAGACACTAATATCCTGAATAAAGAAATACTATTAATTACATTATGAATTCATAAAACCCCAGTTTATAAGTCAGTTTAAATACATTTAAATGTTTTTAAGCATGCAGAATATAAACATCTGGAAAATGTCTTTTATTTATTGACTTGAAAGTTAAACTCAGAAGAGGGCATGAAAATAAAAATACCTAAATGAACTTGCCAAAATTTAGTAAGAGAAGTTAGGTCTTCCCTGGTTTGAATGCTGTCTGGAATTCAAATCACTTCTAGAAATTTTTACTACAAACTACACAGCAACCTCACCTTTAGACAGCTCAGCCTTTTTCAGTCACTTCTGCTTGAACAAGAATATATAGAGTAAAAATATTATAAAAGGCCAGTAACAGTTCAAAGACAGCTGTAAGAAGCTTGGTCTAGATCAGAAACAAAGCAGACTTTGCAAACAGAAGAGAAACATGAATTGCAAAGGTAGCCAGCCCAGACATGCTTGCACAGCCAAATCACCTCAATCAAGTCAAACAAATTTACTTTAAAAAGCAAAATGCATTTACATCATTTCCGAAGGAAAGGAGATTTATGCAATTAAAGTGGGCAGGCCTAGAACTCCAGTTTTCAAAAGTAAAAGATTAAAAAAACAAATCCTAAATTAGGAATTGAAGACAAATTTCTTTACTGCTACTTAGCTACTTTGTAGCATCCCAGCTGAGGAAAAGGCTGCTACGTGGCTTGACAAATTACCAAGAATTAGAATCCAAAAGAGGAGACAGGCACCAGAAATGAGGCTTTAATAACTAACAATGCAGCATTGGCTCAACAATGCATTTGGGGTCAGGGTTTTTTTATGCTTGTGTGTGCATCTGCACAAATGAATAAACACAAGGATACTGATATTTAATACAAACAAAAATCCCAAGACTAGCTAAAACAGTCCCAAACTGACTACCTCTGTTTCCAGCAACCAATCCTTCGAGTCAATAGCCACCCTGCTGCTTCTAAGATCTCACAAATTCATCAAATGAGCCCAAAGAAATTAATCCTTTACGAAGAATAACAGAATATTTAAGACATGGGCAGAAACTGATCATGCCAGCTTACATTACAGAAGTACTGAGTATAGCAAACCAAGATTTTCTACTATCATTAGCAAAGATCAAGGGAGAACACTTCTGATTTTTTGTCTCAGTAAGATGGAACTCAAACTAAACCGTGCCAACTAAAACACAGATCACAGACTGACAAGTGTACTGCACTTAAATGAAGGGTCACAACAAGCAGTACTGAAATCTCCTGGATCCAGGAGTATTTACAACAGGAGAAAGTGGAAAATACTGCTTTTTCTTCTCTTTCCCATCAGAGAACAGCCTTTCAACACCTGCAACTGTGCAACAACGCAAGTAAATTCCTTGACACAAGTTTCAGTTCTCTGCTTCTTGACTATATGATTTTGAACACAACAAATATAATGGAAAACTGACTTAACTAGTGCAGTCTGCAATACACAGCAGAAATAACAAGGGAATTCCAAATACACTGCTCAGCATGCAAACTTGAAAAATTATGATGTTATTAGGTAAGAATTATCAAACCCAAGAGTTTACCTAATATAATAACATGGCATACATTGAAGTGGGCACTGCTTTGTTCTCTAGATTAAGTCTGCTAGAATATCTACTTTAATAATAGTCCTAAAGATACCATATCCCCAGTCAACACAATTTAAACACCAAGACTCAAAATGTCAACAAAGACTGTAACTTCAGCTAAAAATTAAGTTTCTACTACAGATCAAGTTTCTTCTCTTCTGGTTTATCACAATACTCATGGTACTCACAAAAGGCTAACAGATAAAAAAAAAATGCAGGAAGGCGTAAAGCAAATTTCTGATCTACTCCAACTATTCTTAGCTTTCAGGATATAGCATTCTAAAAGCACACTGCACACATTTTATAGAAGTTGATGTTTTACACAACACTATAATTGTACTTTTATTTTCTTTAGAAGTAGCATTTCCTAAATATATATATATATATATAAATAAAACCAAAGTTTGCTATCAGTCTGAAGAAATTGCTTGAACACATCGAGGTGAGGGGACACAGATGGCGAGTGGCTGGTTACACAGTCAGGCACCAGGACACAGGAGCCACCTTGCTGTTCTGCCAACAACCTATCACTCTCAGCACACTCCCTAGTTTGTACCCAACTGTATGAGAGAGGAAGAGAGAGAGAATTATTATTATATTCAGAGAGAATTATGGAACAACAGTAAAACCCATCTCAGAATGTTCTGAAGTTCTACCTGCTGCCATGCCTTTTCACTGGCCCTAAAATCAGGAGCCAGACACAGGTAATAAAAACCCTTTACAAGGATCCTTATGGTGCATAACACACTGGATGAAAAGCACCAAACATACATAACACAAGGCAGATACCATTTTTTTAAGTTTAGCATATTAGCATAACTGACAAAAAACCTCAATTAGAGACATCAGTGATGAGGTGATTCCTCCCTGGTTCTACCCCTCCCTGAAAGTCTCCCCCTAGGATAATAACTTTGCTCATGAAAATGTGTTTCAGTCTGACCATTCTCATCCGCAGTTCCCAGAGAATCTAAACTTGGACCCCAGGGCTTGGAGCCACCAGGGAATTTCTTGTGTCTTTCTGTCTAATGGAGAAGGTAAAATGCTAGCTACAAATACAGTAATAGCCTACAGAGATACAAATATATATGTAAAGAATATAGAAAATATATAAAAGCAAACAAAAGCAAAAACCAATTCAGTAGATTAACCTATGCCCCAAAATAAAATACCTGTCTCTAGTCTTAGCACTTATTATAATGCTCACAGTCCCTAAAGCCCTAGAATCCTTTTCAAAATCTTCCTGAACTCTTGCTCTCACTTATATTCTAGAGCTTATCTAAAGAGAAATCAAACTATTTCACCTCTTTATCCATTTTTCCTAAAAAAGTCCTTGCTCTTTTAAGAATGCACGTGTTTCCATTTGGTTTTGCCAGCAATTTGCATTCAGTAGAGATCAATGCAAACTCAGCCAGTTCATACTGAAAGCCAGCACAAGACAAGCTGTGGTACTCTGAGCACCTGTGCTGAAGCAAATCCATACACTTTGCTGAAAAAGTTGCCAAGTACTTTGCACATTTTTGAGGTGGGAAAGGAGAAACATCTATGGATGGCATTAAAAAACCTCATGAAAATACACTTGCTTTTGAACTACAGGTTTGTAGGTTTTTTTCCGTTCGTATGCTAGAGATGATCAAAGTATTAAAAAAAAAAAACCAAAACAACAAAGAAAATTTAACTTCTAGAAAAACATCATTGCAATACAAGAGACTAAACAGCTTGGCTGGTTTCCCCATACCAGTAACCAGAGGAGGATATCTATGGAGCTGTATTATTGCAGGGCAGGCAGAATTACCTTCCACAGACCAGACACCTTGTGTTTGCCAACACTGAAAAGATACTTGTTTTTATAGCCTTGCATGAATTTCACTACAAATCAATTGTTTCAACTGTCTTGTAAACTTCTGGCATACCCAACAGACCGACACACCATGTCTTTCAGTTACACACAGTGTAAATGAGTATCACATTTTGTGTTCAGCCTGGAGGATACAG
This sequence comes from Erithacus rubecula, assembly GCF_903797595.1. Lineage (NCBI taxonomy): Eukaryota > Metazoa > Chordata > Aves > Passeriformes > Muscicapidae > Erithacus > Erithacus rubecula. The sequence continues at coordinate 46,514,709 of NC_136688.1, forward strand.
AAATCCTTCACCAACAGGACAAACAAGCAATCAATCAACATTCCCCTCTTCTACTTTCTTCATTACTCTTTGTGATGTTTGTTATCCCTTCACTGCTATATCCTTCACCTTGTAAAAAGTCCCAGTCAATTTTCAATCTATGCATCTCTTAGCCTAATACAACCCTTCTGAAGTAGAAGAGAGATAAAAAGAAAATACCTAAACTGCATTTAATAGTAAATATACCAACTGACAACAGGTTTATACATAATGATATATCGATGCCATTTCCTTCTCAATTAATTGTTACTTCTTGTATTAATCATTTTGTGACTGCCAAGTACTGGCCTGCCACTTTCACAGAACTGTATCATCAAGATGCTTTGAAGAACAGCAGTAGCTAATTCAGGGTCAACATTTCTGAATAAATATATACATATTTGTTAACCCTACCAATTAATAAAGTAACAATCCAACTATTAAATACTTTAAAAAAACCACCTTCCAGCTAAAAACTGTTAGTAGCATCTTCAAAGCTCACAGACCATAATTTGGAGATAGAAAATAAGACACTCTTAAGAGAATAGGTATGAAATGAATTTCAGTTAGCATCTGTATGAACTTGCTAAAACAAGCACTACCCCCACCTACGGAACATACACATGCAGTCAGCATTTCAACAGAGCATCCAGAGTGGCTTACTTGAAGTAAACACATAAAACACAGGAAAACAGGCAAACTGAGTGTCTGCAAAGTTAACTGCTTTGATTACCACGTTTAAGGAAAGAAAATCAAAGACAATCTTCCAGCCTACACACTTTCACCCCTCGAGCCCACCACATAACTTGAAGACCAAAATCTTATAATCAAAAATATTCGAAGATGATCTGAAGGGCCAAACACCCTCCGGACTATTAGCAGTTAGCTGAGATTTATTATTCACTTTGAGAGTCACTTTTATTAAATACTAATTTCTGGTTTAGCATAATGCACACAAAAATTTATTTTTTTTTTTCCTGGTCAGATATAACTCTCATTTTCCACTCATGCAGGCTATTTGCATATTACCTAACAAAACCCAAAAAGTCCTATACAAAAATATACGTCTGTTTAACCCTTCACTTTTCAACGGATATTCACACAGCACACGGTCTGCCTTAATCACGCTGCCTTCATTTACCCTGCAAAAGGATGGAAAGGAAGCAAAGACAGGCAGGACATCCTTATATCGCCTTTAACACCATCAGTGCCCAGTTTAAACTCCCTTACTCCCCGCCGCCGCTTTCCCGGGCGCGGAGCCCGCGGGCGGCCCCGGCGCGGTGCCCGGGGTGCCGCTCACAGACAAAGCCGAGCGGGCCCGCAGCACAGCGCGGCCCAGCCCAGCGGGCCCGCCGTGCCGGGGGAGCGGCCCGGGCCGAGCCGGGGCCCGGCCGCCGCGGCGGAGGCGGAGCGGCAGTGCCCGGGCCCCGGGAGGGAGGGACGGGCGGACCGCCGCCATCCCACCCCGCTGGCGGCGGCGCCGGGGCCGCGGGAGCTGCGGCCGGCGGGCGCGACACACCCGCGCTCGGCCGCCATGCAGCTCCCGGCGCGCCATCTCCTACCTGCTCGGACCGGACCCAGCCCGGCGCTTCCCCCTACTACAGGCCGCGTCTCATTGTGCTCCCGCCGCCGCCATTTCCCCGCCGCCGCCGCCGCCTCAGTCCCCGCAGCTGTCAGGTCCCTCCATTCACCTGGGCCCGGGACGGCCTCCCCCTCCCTCCCTTGCCCCTGCGCTACGGCCGGCGCTACGCAAACGGAGCGCCGCCCCCGCTCCTCCCGCCCGTACCAACGGGGGCCGCCCAGCGCCCGCGGCGCAACCCCGTTCCGAGAATTCCGCCCTGCGCAGTCCGCACGCTCCGCGTCCCGCACGCTATGAGAGGCAGCAGGCGATTGGCGGCCGCAGCCGGGTAAAAGGTGAAAGGTTCGCGAGGCGGCCAATAGGAGGGCGGGATACAGCGACGGCCGGGGAGCCTGCGGGCGCTCACGTGCGTGCGCGCTCCCGCCCCTCCCCCAGCGGAGCGCTCGCCGTGCCCCGCGGGCGGGCGGGTCTCGCGCGCTGGGGCGGGGGGCGCGCGGCGGCGCTGAGGCGAGGGCAGCGCCCGCCATCTTGGGAGGGGGCCGAGGCCCGGCTTTCGGTGCCTGTGCTGCCGAGGCAGGCTGGCCATGGAGACACAGATCTGAGGGAAGGGGGTTGTTCTGTCGCACGGCAAACACTAAGGGAAAAGGTGATCTCTTTTGGCAGTGTGGATAAAGAGCAGCGCTGAGCTGTCTCATGACCGTGTAACAAAATCCCGCCTTTTCACACATAGGTGGCCATTACCATCAAAAATCACCTTCCTGCCACAGGCAGGTGAGGAGCCTTCAGTCCTTGCTGGTACAGGCCCCAGAAGGTGGAAGAGGAAAGGAGAGCTGGAGGTGGTTGGGTTATGTGGGCTCCCAGGGTGGCATCTCCTGTCACTGCATGAGGGAGATTGTGGCCTGGCTGGACCACTGCTCTCATCCTGCATCTCGGCAACACTCTGCTGATCTAGTAGATGTTACTACTAAATACTTTTTAAAGTGCCCTGAAATATCTGGGATTAAACAGTTGACATTTTTGGCCACCACCAAAAACAGCCAGAGGTTACATTTGAGTTACATTCGTGATAAGCCAGGGAACCAAGTGAGTCTTGTATGATGGCTTGCATAGGGCCTGCATGGTCATCGGCCTTGGTGCCTAATAAAGAGGATGACCATAAGTGCAATGCCACTTCTGGCCACCACTGCCCTTGTAAGCTGTGTGGAAGGCAGTGTGTTTTCAGTGGAAGATCTGTTGTTGGACATCCAGCTTCCTCCTTCCTCCTGCTCTCTACCAAGGACTTGCTATTGTAACACAACCCTGCCTACAAAATCACTATTAAAAAGTAAAGCTGACCGGAGCCATCCTAAGGTTCATTTAAAACAACCAGAGTAAAATTTAGATTCTAAATGATGTAGAGGCCTGGGATATTATCAAATTAAGTATTTTCTTGGCACAAACCTCTGCTGCTTTTTAGAGCACATCTTCTGCAATGCCTCCCATTATGTTGTTAAATGTTACAGTACTAGGTATTTTTATAAGATTTAAAGGGCATCCTTCTGTTTCCTTTATGGATAGAAGAATAATTATATCCCATGACAAAAGCTGAAGAAGAAGAGCAGCTGTTCAGTCTTATCCAGTGGGAACTGTCAGAGCATATGGGTCTATTTTTCCAATTTTAGCTGAAGTACTGAAGGAAATTGGCATTCTTGATTCATTCTAACATAAAATAGAGCAGAAAGAAACCCTTCTTAGTGCAGGCCATGGTTAAATAATGAATTTTATCCATTTCAAGTAGGTTCAAAGAGAAAGCAACCAGAATACTTAGAAAACAAAACAGACAAATGCCAGGAGAATTCTGGAAGTTATTTTCTTATAAAATTGGGTGTCTTTTTCCACAGCTATTTACTCCTCCAGCCTGCCTGCTGACAGGAATTTTTTATATAAAAGCACAGGATACAATCTGTGCAGTTCCTTACAATCCTTTCCCCACTTCCTTCTCTCCATTCTATGAAACAGATATTTGATGTCATGTATTTGTGTAATCAGACCTAACCTTCAGAGTTTAAGCCCAAATTAAAAATTTACTTTTATTTTGATTTCACAAATTCCTTACAAAGATTTTTAAAATGAGATTAACTCATCAATGTGAGATACAACTGAAAAAATTACACATATTTCAAACTGGTTGGAATTTAGAGTTTGGTAAAAAAACACACAGCCAGCCATAAAAACAAAGCAAACAGGCTGTGGGATGAAAAGGACATACTGACTAACTATTAAAATCTGGAAATGAATGGTAACAATGTACCAGTAACAGCCTTTCCTGTATCTTTGGTACTACAAATACTGATATTTACTTTGTGGGGTAAGAGTTGTTAGACAACATGAAAATAGAGATATTTATCTCAGTAGCAGATAGAGAATGGAGGCTTTTGTCTTTTTTCTATTGACTAAGATTAAAAAAATACTCTGTTTGGGTTAGAAAAGAGAGAAACTGGCATTAAAAATCACTTTGTCACAACGAATTGTCTTTGCTCTTGCTGCAGAACTCTCTAATCACACTGGTGGAAAGCAGGTGTTCTGGCTCCTTGTCACAGGTTCTGAAATGGACTCAGAAGAGATTCCTGGCTGTGAGACAATGGTGACCTGTGCTGTTCCTGCTCCTGGTACCAGCCACGATGTCACTGGCTCAGCAGCACTTTGAGACAAGCTGGCACTTACCGAGGAAATACCTGCCCAGGTGTTGCATGCTAGTTTCTGGCCAGGAAAGGATGGGTCTATTCTGCACTCCACTTGGGAAATTTTTCCTTGAGTCTTTCCTCTTAGGAAGCTCCTAATCTGGATACCAAGTTTTCCAGCTGTGAAATCACTGCAGGAAAGATTAGTTGCAAACATTTTAAACCACGGTGCTAATAATAACACCTGCAATGTATTATGGGAAAAAGAGAAGGAAGCTGGAAGAAAGAAAGAACCCTATTTGAACAAATTCCATTTCTAAAACTGAAGCTTAGACTTTAACAAGGTGTTAGGTTGCATGAATCTTTGTCTCACCCTAAAATGCATTTTAAAAAATTTAAAAACTAGCATACTTTCCCACTTCAGTCACCCAGAGGATAATTCCGAGGATATTTTCCATAGTGCAAGAGAAATTTCAGTGATTTTTTTTTTATTTTTTATTTTTTTTACCTCTTTAAATTGCTGACATGAGGATATGAGCTGATGTACTTTAGAAACCGACCCCCCTCTCTTCTAGCAACATTTCCCAGGAAAAGTTCCCTGCTTTTTCCTTGGATTTCTCCAGACTGATGACCTCCTCCATCATCTTCTACTTACAGTCTCTAGAGAGTCTCTATCATAGTGACACATCACTAAAGAAACTAAACAAATTTAAATCACTGGTAAGGAAGAAGGATGGAGAAAAATTAAAGTTCTGTTAGGAAAGAAATCCCTTTTTGACCCCCTATAGCTACCAGTGGATGAAAAGAAAATGGGGAACAAAATTTATGTCAACCACAAGATTTATATTCAACTCTGAGCCTGTAATTGTGTTTCTGGTCTGGAATGTCTCACAGAGAGAGAATATTTTTAAACCAAAATTGGCTTCCAACTCCTTTAGAAATAATTTTTGGCTTATTTTGATGCCATCAAACCTACAAAAGGTTTGGATGCTGTGAATAATTTTCCTATAAATTTAGAAATACATCTAAAGCAGAAAAAGGAGGGAGTCACAAAAGACATTGGTGTGGCTAAAAATATCTGAACATAGGCAGAATGAAGGAAAAGTTCTGCTCAGGTTTACTGATGGTATCAGCCCTTGAAGAGCTGAGCACTGCACTGTTTCCTTTCACGTTTGGGCCAGTAGGGAATCCAATGAGGAAGGGGGAAAGGCTCTTCCTTTCTACCTTTGCTAAAAATGGGTGCAAGTCTTCCCTTTTTCCAGTCACCTGGAACTTTACCTGATGGGTTTTTTTTTACTGAAAGAGGGGAACAATTTCAAAATTAACTGCAATGGCACAGTGCAAAAGATCTGTCATACAACAGTTAATAGAAGTTCCTAATGGCCTTGAGATATACCCTTGTTAATGCTCATTTATGCCTGAAAACCAAGAAATACCACTTTACAATGTATAAATCTATATTTATGTAGATTCCTGATAACATATAGAAAATACATATCAGCAGAGTGAGAAATTGTTCTCCAGGGTACAGAGCAACCATAAAAAAGAAATATAAAAATAATCAATTTGAAGTATTTACAGCAGATGGAGCTGTGCATTTTGCTTTGATCATATGTTATATGATATTCCAAGATAAGGTTTAGTTTGCCAAGGACTGTGGTAAGCCAGTGGTACTGTGTCACCAAGGAATGGAGGTAGTCACAGAAGGCATCTCATAAATTGCTGCAATTAGCTCTCCTGGAAATAATCCTTATAACATCAGTAGAAAAGTAGAAATAGCAGCTCAAGAAAAGATTACCACTGTATATTGGTGTCTTAATGGAGATCACAGCTCGAGTCAAAGACTTTGCTATATCTACTCACCAGTTTGAAGGCTCTCCTGCTCCTGCTGGCTTTTCTTTACCAACCAGGTAAAATGAGCCCTGAAGAGAGAATGAAGGTTTTTGACACTACCAACAAGAGTGTGTGTGATGGCCACAGGTTGTCCCAGGGAGCTCTGGGCTCCTGCACAGCCCAAGTGCATACTCAGTGTGTACACAGGTCTAGGGCTCCTCATCTGAAATGAACCCTGTGCTCGTCTTTGTTGCTGCCAAGATCCTGGCAGTTTCCAACACTGCATGTACTTCATCTTCAAGCTACAAAAACTGTGATTACACAGCAAGGATAAGGGAGATTATTTTTGAGTTTCTGTCAGACTTTTATGCCAAAGTAGTTAAAAGAAAATCAGTCCCATGGTTCCTGACTTACTATGTTGGAATTCGAACTGAAATTTGGATCTCATACCACTATAAAAATTTATTCTGCTTCCACACACTGAAATTACCCACCTTGCTTGAACTTCACATCCTCCCCTCCCCAGTGCATTTGCAAATTCCTAACCACAGAACCCAATTAAAGAAACAAAAAACAGACAAAAAAAAACAACCAACAAACCAAAAAACAAACACAACAGCCCCCCCCCCGCCAACAAACAAAACACGAAGCAAGGATATTTAGAGATTTTAAAGTTTTGGTAATGAAAAGTGGTAGATGCTCTATCCCTGGACAGATTTGGTCAGACTGTAAAGGTATCTGAGCAACGTGATTTGGTGGAGGTGCTCATGGCAGAGCAGTTAGACTGCATAATATTTAAAGATCTCTTCCAGCCCAAACCATTCTATGATTCTGGAAATCTGCAATGCTAACAGCACTGGACCCAAATATCCCAAATTCTCAACAGCACCATGAATAATCTCTTGCTATGTATGCTTATGTATGTAGGAGGGTGGTCAATAGGCAGGTATAGCTACTCAGGAGTGGTTAGAAACACTTAGAAAGCATGTGGGATGATTTGATTTTGTAGAACGATTAGAGTGATATTTACAAGTTCTAAAGCATGATACCTATGAAGCTTTTAGAGAAGAATCATTCCTAGATCTTTCCCATATGCTATTTCCTTTCTCTGTGTTTATCAAATTTAGAAGTATTTCTCAGGACACACATCATGAAGCTGATTCTGAATTGTATTGCAGCTCTTTTGTACTCTTTTTTTTCTTCATATACTGCAAAGGGAATTAAAATGTAAGGGGAAATACATAGTAAATAAGAATTGGTACTGCAGCTAGTAATTTACTAATTCCTAAGTTTTAACATGTATATAGAAATAGTCCAGATAAACAAATTGTAAGAACAGTAAATAATTAAGCACAACTGTTTTTGTAAGCTTTCCCATGGCTTCCCTTTATAATGCCAATTTCTATGCATTAATAAATTAGTAATTCTTCCCCTTTATAAAAATTTAAAACCCATTTGTTTGTTGACCAGAAAAAACTTTAGATTCTTCCTCCAAAATGAAAAGTCACTTTTTGCATAAGTGGGAAAAATGCACTTTCTGAGTTTGCAGTCTTACTGAGGTCTTCTCTCCTAAAAAGTGCATTTGGTTTCTGGGCAGGAAAATTTGTAAATAGATAAAAATAATATATATAATAGATACAATATACTATAATAACAATTAATAAATTAAACAATTAGAATCCACAAGGACAAACCCACAGGTAACAGATTAGATATAGGAAGCCTGTCCATTTATTTCAAAATTGAAGATTCTGTAAAATAAATTGGAGCTATTCACTAGTAAATACTATTTTTATTACAGCGTAACAGTTTCTGAAAACATTTTGTTTACCAGCTGTACAGAAGAATTGAGTTCTTTCTCACAAAAATTAGCTTTGATCAACTAGTGCAAACATCCAGTACAAGCCCCTGACTGAGTGTTCAGAAGAAACATATTTGAAAGTAAATGAAAATGCATTTCCTTCAGTATTATCTGGATATCACTCAAATCTTCCCAGCATTTTTCTTGTTTTAAAAAATCATTATTCCTCACCACTTGCCAAAGAGAAGTATGTATATTAAATATTACATTCCTTACTTAGAAATTATTTATTTAGGATGAAGTTCCTCATTAACTGTTTAGTCATCTAGCACTTTACATTTTAAACTAGAGAACTTTAGCAAGAAAGGTAAACAAGTTCATTGAGCTTTTTACACAGCAGTATACAATAGCACAAGCTGGTACGCCTACTAAAATGTTTTGTTCAAGACAAAAGTACTAGTTAAATTTTTTATTACAGTAAAAATACTTCTGTGACTTGTGTAACTTACTTGGCATTAAAATGTGACTGCATTGTTTCTCTTATGAACTCAGTAGCATATACATTGAAAGTTACTTGATTCACATCAGACCAGTCATTTTGAAATTAGAGTGATTTTCTGTTACAGTCTTAATAATGGCCATTGACCAGGGACCCACCCCCTGTACAAACTGGTCCTTGAACACAGAAAATCTGTTCTGTGAATCAAAGAGATTCCAGAAAGGCCCAGTGAAAATAATGAAACTATTTGGGGAATAAGATATTACCTGGCCTTTACATAGCAGCAATGACCAGGAACTAGCCTTTCTTGGAATGGTTAGTTTTAGTTATTCCTTACTAAGGTAAAATAATTTTTAGTTGGTCCTTCTAACCTTATCATGAAAAAAAAAATGTATTAATCACTCAGGGGCCAATTTTATGTTCCAGAGACATAAACGTAGACATTTTTCCCACTCTGGGGAGAAAATAACATGGGTCTCATTTTCCAGTATCAGCAGTAGCAGCTGCTTGGAAAGAAATTGTCAAAAGTGCCACTGAGGTGAAAGGAGGTTTTCCATGTCTTACATTTAGTGGAGGAAAGACATACTTTGATGTTCCACAATTTCAGTTAAGATAACCCTGAAATGATTATGACACTTGAAAAAATAAGGATTAATTTTTCACCCTTTGTGAGCTCTGGAGTTGTATGAAAAAATGGACAGAGCAAGCCAGTTACTCCACAGAGAACACGACTTTTCCATATCATTTAATATGCATGTATCCCATCCTCCTGCATGAGTGGCTTCATGATCTTGGGCTGTTATGGATGAGGACAAGCCGTACTGTGTGTCCTGTTTATATACAAACCTGGAACATGAACAATGGTAAGTTGGGCAGCTCTAAATTAGTGGTGTGCCAGGAGAAGTTATTTGCCTGACAAAAACCTGCACAATGCAGAAATACAAAGGATTTAGTGGTTTTTGCCTCCATTCAGATCTGTTACCTCTAAGCTCAATGGAAACAGCAGGCAGCCTATTGCCAGTCTGAGCTTGCAGCTGTAGCAGTTTGGGAACTTCCATAGCCACAGCCCACCCTGAAACCTCACTGTTTTCCAGTTATTTGTTCCCTGCTGCTGTTCTCTTAATTGAAGATAGAAATAGATGTTAACTTCCTCTCTTTGGAGGGTTGATTCTGCAGGATTTAGGCAAACAAATGCTGTATGTAAAATGGAGGTAACTGAAGTGAGTGGTGTGTGGTTGGTGTAATTGGATTTGCATGGGCATTGCACAGGCTTCAGTGACTTCCTGGCCTATGCAGTTGGTGTTGATTTAAGTGCCCTCAGGGCCAGATCTTGTAGTGTGTGCTTAGCACACAGATGTGTTGCACTGACTTCCACAGAAGTAGAGGAACTGAACACATCACTGGATGCATTCATGTTAGTGTTTGGCAAGAAGGGACTCCCAAGTATTTAAAGCTAGCATGAGTGATAATGCACTATTATAATTATTAGTGTGTTAGATGGCTGAATGTGATAAATCTCCTAAAGCTTGGATTCTTTGAGGATTAGTGCAGAGAACCCTAAAAACCCCCAGTGGATATGGCATGTACCCTTGTAAACTCAGTGGAGCACTACTTGAATAAAGAAGTTACAGTCATACTGAACAGGAGCAAACTGAGAGGGTCCAGAAAATATACGGGATTTAAGTGGGTTTAGACACCAAATATCAACATGTAGAAATTTCAGCCTTAGGAAGTTTTAATGGAAGAAAGTAGCTCGATCACTCAGTATATTTTGCAACTTTAGCTGAAAGTTTAACATCACAAAATGACATTGCTATGCAGCTTTAAGAATCACACAAATGTATTCAATCATTTCCCCTGATTTTCAGATCTGCTGCTCATTAAAAGCTCTTTGCAGTTTCCAGTTTTCAAATGGATGACACAACCAACGCATAGCTTAATGTTCATTCTCATGAATCATAATTAATAAATAATCGTATCACATACATAGAATTTTACAAGTACTCTTAAAATGGTTTTACAGTTCTATTAAATATATAGATAAAATAATCACTGCTATATAAAAAATCATTTTAAAACAGCTGAACTCTCAAGCTTTGCATAAAATTCTGTAGACACATTCATTACAATCTAGAAACTCAATAAAAATACATTTTAGAGCTCAATCTCTCAAAAATATTCATGGCACTGAAAATTGATTGTCATTTTTTACTGTAGTCTGTGCTTGCCTTTGCCTGATAATTTCTTACAATTTGGCAAAAGCTGTATTCTGGTCATTTTGTAGATTATGTGACTGTTTAACTCGGTTCCTCAACTCTAAGTCATCTGCCCCATAAATGTTTAGTGGGATTCTGTCTTTAATAGTGTATCATTCCTTGCACTTTCTATAAAACCACAATGAAACACTTTGCAGTTAAGTTACATGACTACAATGACATAGAACCATCCTATTACAGTTGCCACTCAGTCTTTAATGCTGCTTCTGTGAACGCCAAACATCCTTTATCCAGTGATCCTCAAGGCACTTCCTGGCACTTACACTTCACAATGCTCTGCTACCCACATTTGCTCAAAACCAGCAGGTTTTAGAAAGTATCCCAGTGTATCTGAATTCAGCTGCTAAATCAATATACCAAATGTGGGCAGTTCAAGCTTAGCATTTTCAACCCAGGCAAAAGCTCAGCAAAAACTTCTGTATTGAGACAGTGCACATATCTGTTGGATAATGGGTAGGCAATGGATTGCCCACCAGGGTTTAAACCCTCCACTATTGCCAGCCAGTCCTCTAGGCAGCAAGTTAAAATAGGCTTTGCCATAATAAATGTTTTACAATCAGGCTTTTAGGCAGCAGCTCAGAATAAGCCACAAAGCCCAAAATCAAGCAGTGTTTTCAGAACAGGGCACTTGCATTAAGGAATTGGATCTTGTACTGTGGAAGAAGAGATGCAGGCTCTCAAGTCAGTTTAACTGGGGGAAGCTGCTACTTGTGCAGATGTCAGTCTTTACAGTTCCAGGTAAAGGCAAAACTCTTGAAGAGTTCAGTCATTTTTTTAAGCACAATTGACAACACCAGTATAATCACTCTTAGTGTTTCACCCTGGATCTTCTCACCCATGGAATGTCTGGGTAAGGCACACTGCTTCTGTTACAGCACACCCAACAAAAACCCAAAAATTGAAAGCAATGTAATACCAAGTATCATGGAATAGCTTAGTATTTTTTTTTTAATCTATTTTGGATGGAAGAAGCAATCTCTCTCAATGGGATAGGCTGGGAAAGCATACATCAATTGAAACATCAAAAGAAAGTATCACTCTTTCACAGCAAGCACAAACAGGTTCATGGATCACAAAATCAGTTGACCCAAAATCTTGACAGTTCTTGTGAACAAGATGAAAGAAGTGTTTTTGTTTTTTTTTTTACTTAAGCTGATTTAAACCAAATTGAGTTGGGACATTTGGATTTCTTTCTCACCAAGAAAAAAGGATCTTATTTCTGGGTTCATGGGGTGAATCCAGCGCTAGTCAATAGTGTCAGAACAGAATAGAAAAGATTTCAGCTTTGTTAAAAGGTGTTCAGAATTTTATCTTTAATGTTTAAGATCTCCTGTCATTCCTTACTTCTCTTGAATTCTATCTGCAGCTCTGTTGCTATATATTTTGATATATCTTTATCCCAGATGCTATTAGTTCAGCTGAAAACTTAGCCCAGGTAGGGATACACCTTATGCTACAACAGAATATGTAAAAGTTATAGCCATGTCATTAATTTTCACTCAGAGTAAAATTATAAAACCCTTCATTTTAGGAAGCACATTGCAGTCAACCTTCTGAATTTTCAGGTGGAAGCAGCAATGTGATGCAGTCTCATAAAGCATATGGTGAAACTAAAAATTTGCCAATGAGAACTAGTGACTTCACTAAAAATCACATGGAGAAAAGTTGCTGCTATGAAATTGAAGACTTCTCTTTTGTCCTATAATGCATGGATTACACCTTCTCTGGCAAAAATTCTATATCAAATATCCTAAAGTAATCATTGATGTGGACAAAAATTACAAGAGGCAGAAATGCTCATGGATAAGCCACAGGAATCTCTTCAGTTGTGCTAGTTGTCAGCATTTCTCTGTACTTAGTTTTACATCTGTCGTTTCTTTCTCATTTAAATTGGACACTTAAAAGATATTTCTAATTCTTTTACCATGCCTTAGTGCCTTAACAGTAGCCTCAGCAAAGCTGGTTACCTATTAGTTTTCGTATCTGCAAAAGACAGAAATCTTTATGCGATCTGTAAGTAAAAGCAGCAAAGAAATCAAAGCAGAAGCAGACTCAGAAGCACTGAGGTACTTTTAAAAAACTTTCGTTTCTGGCCTGAGATTTCCCATGTAAAATCTCCTAAGAAGCAGTAGCATGTATGTTCTTCACACTTCACTTCCATACCAAATTTATTCCTGCAAATCAAACATACCAAAAGGTGCAGGATAAAAATTACTTTAAATCCTAAAAAAAAAAAATCTAACTTCCCTACCCCAATATACCCTCAACCTCATTTTGTTGCTCCACTGGATTTGCTGTTGGAACTGTAAAAAATTCCTGGTGTGTGTTTCACTACCTGTAGCTCTGCTCTGCTTCCAACTCTTTCAAATGGAAAATGGGAAGAAGCATTTCTAGCCTTGCCCTTGCAGGTGGTCAGATCCAGAGGTAAATCAACACCATCCCTCTTCCACAGCTATCAGGCCCTACATAAGAAAATGAAGCCAGAAGAATAATTTTTGAAGACTAGAGCTCTGAATTGTTCATACCTCTACTGATAATTATCTGGTTTTATTTAGCATCTTATAAAGCAAGGCACAAATGTACAAAATCGCATCTACTAAATCAGATAATTTTTATATATATTTACACAATTACCATAATATAAAACGTGCTTTGACACTGTCATAGCACAACAGTAGCAGAATTGAGGCCAACCTGATAATAAACACAAATACCAGGTCCTGGATTTCTGTTTGTGCTTCACCTGAAGGAACATATTCATTTGTGGATACACAAAGCAATACAGCCACTATCCCTTTATTTTCCACACCTCACACAGATCAAACTTTGTTGCTAAGAAGCTGTGGAAGGAGTAAAAGGCAGTAGACCAGCACCCAGAAGAAAATGACAAAGTAGAATAGTTCTGGCTGCTCAAAAATCGTTATCTCATGAGTTGGTGCTGGAGCCTCTCTTGTTTCCAAGTCCTTTTTGTTCCTGAAAACAGGAAAGAATTCAGTAAGAGGCAAGGAGAATAAGAAGAAACCTTCAGTGTTATTAACTACTGTGCAGATCAGAGGATGGACTAAAAGACCCCAGTTTAATGAACCTTTTCAGTCTAGTCAGCTGGAGTGCCCCAGCTAGACTAGGAGGGGCATACTGGGTGTTAGCAGTGTGTTCATTCCAGAGTCAACATATGTAAGAATCAATCTTCTAAAAACTCCAGATAAATTCTCAGGTAGTTTAAGTAAGTAACATTACAGCACAGCCCTCTGATGTAAGGAGATTTCTACCTGTCAAAAAGATGCCCTTTTATTTTCAGAACAGTAAACAGCACTGGGCAACACATCTCACACTTCCTCAGTTTTGTTTATACATTGGATCTCACTTGATATACATTCCCCAAATCATCTACTTTCGTGTTAGGCACTAGAATATTAAACAGAAAAAGCCCAAGACCTCCAACCAAGAAATCAACTAGCAGTTGGGGGTTTGCAGGACAATTCCAAAATTTCAACTTTACAAATTTCCATCTGTGGTTCATAAGGGCAAAGCCTGATGGATTCTCTCAGCTTGGGGCCTCCTACTGGATATATACCTGAGCATTACACAAAATTCAGTTAATATCAGCAAATTATACAACTGATACAACTGTAACAGCTATTTGTGTACTTTATTTTTTTTAATAGAGAGACAGGCCAATGGATCCTGATAATATTTTGTGAATTTTCTGCATCTAAATAAACAACCATTTTACCTAGTTCTGAGAGGTACAATTCAGTATCAATTAAGAGGCAAAATCTGAAACAATCCTTGTTTCTTATAGATATTTAGACCCTAATACTAAAGGGATGCATACTCTGTGTTCATAACCTAGGTCTAAAAATTATCAAAACTCATAGAAGCTCCAACAGAGGCCAGTCCTCCACTGAAGAAATTGATTTTCCCTGACACCGACCTCACTAAAAATGGTTTTGACAGTCTTCCAAACCTGGAAAGAGTCATCACTGCCAGAGTAACATTTGAAGTTCTCCCACTCTTCTCTCAGTCTGACATATGCATCATGTGGGGAAAATGCTCAGAATCTTGCTTAGACAGCTGAATCTTGCAGGTCAAGAAAAGGCATTTTAGTCAAGTAACAGATTGAGCAAGAGGGAAATTTTGTATCTTATACCTATGGGAAACAGGGACTCTGAGCCATTACAGAAGACAGTTGCTACCATTACAATTAATTTCAAGCTCCCTTTGTATCACTGCTAGTAGTACCTAGGAGTTATGGCTTGCTTGCAAAAGTCACTCACCCAATGATTAAAGGATTTTCACCCATATCTGTCATCTTCTGCTCATTTACACCATAGGTTTCCTTGAACAAACCAGGAATAGATTAGATAACAAAAATAAAATACAGCGTCTCACAAAGGTGGTAATTGTGTATTTTATTGTATCTAATTGTATTACTTGTATCTAATGTTTGCTCAAATAAAATGAAAGTGTGCTTATAAACATATTTCCTCTTGGACACCCAGCACTGCAGAAAAGGAAAAAAGTTGTGATATAAGGTTTTTTGCTTTCAACTGCTTTCATCCGCTGAATAGAACTCCCTTCATTCCTATGTATTTCTAGTAGCTCTGACAGCATTGCAAAACTAAAGCATCTGTGTGAAACCTCCCTTTCATTGAACACTATTGGCAGCATTTTTTCAAAAATTTTATTCTTGTCTTGAAAAAAAGCCATATTCCTTTCCTTGCTCAGCACGTCCAGGTTGCTGATGCTGTCCCTTTGTTCTGACTTTAAAAATAAAAATCCAGACTTCAGCTGTATCATGTGCTCCCAAGAAGCCAGTTGGAATCATATCTGTCATTAGTTTCATGTTACAACTGAAATTCTTTTAGGGTTAGCTGCTTCTACTGATAATATAATACACTGCTGCTGTGAGGAAAAGGGACAGGGCCAAATTTTTCAGAAACAATGCTCTTCAGAAGACATCCTGCATTTTTGCAGGATTGAGACTGACATCACACAGAGAATGCAAAAACTAAAAGAAACTGGGGCAGCAAACAAAAGCAGCTTCAAACAAGCAAAATATTGCAGCTATACAGGTATGATGAAGTAAGATTTAAAGTTACAACAGATTTAACTGTAGAATACTACAGTACTCCTTGTGAATTTGTTCAAGGTTCAGTAAAATTTAGTATGTATTTTTGAGAGTTCAGTAGAACTTTGCAACTATGCCTGGTTTCAGCACTAAATTATTATTTAATTAAAATT
Source organism: Erithacus rubecula (assembly GCF_903797595.1). Classification (NCBI taxonomy): domain Eukaryota; kingdom Metazoa; phylum Chordata; class Aves; order Passeriformes; family Muscicapidae; genus Erithacus; species Erithacus rubecula. The sequence continues at coordinate 46,530,619 of NC_136688.1, forward strand.
AGTAGAAGTCACAAGACTTTCATACTATCACAGGACTTTTTACAGTGTGTGAACTTCTGGAGTTTAGGAGAACCAGAGAAACAGCAATAAATAGAAGTCTATGCTTACCTCCTCAGATGAATTATGAGAAAACCTTTTTCGGAGATGGATGTTGGTATCACTGTCACTGCTTCTGTATGTAAAAGCAAAGTTTTTAAATTCATAAAGTTAAGTTAAAAAGAGACACTGCAAATGGATGTGACAGATTTAAGCTACACAAATCAAATGCAAATAATGCATTGTTGTGTGTATTAGAAAATAGACTGGAATTTATCAGCAAAATGATAAAAATTACTTTGGGAAAATGTGACCCACAATAATAAATTCATATGCTCAAAAAGGAATCTTTTCTGAAAAACTGTATCTGAGAGCATTTTTGCATCTTTGACATGACTGACATTTGAGTGAGAGTGTACCCAAGTTTTATGGCCACTGATACTAAAAAAATATTACACTGACAGAGAACAGAAAGCTTGAAGGGGACACAGTTGTTTTTTTAAGCAAACTCTCAAATTCATTAGAGTTCTCCAGGGATAAGCATCAACAAATTACAGTTCAATGTACATGGACTATTCCATCTGCATTATAAAATACTCTCCCTGTTAGAAAAGCAATTATAACACTTCCATGATCAAAATGCACTGGGATTCCACTTGGGTTTTGTGTGGCAAAGTTTGTGGCACTGTCAAATCAAGTCCCACTAAATCACTCGACATGTTTAAGAGAAACACAGGAAGAAGCCAATGAATCCCAATACTTCTTCCTAAAACAAGACTACAACAAACATCCAATGGACAGGGCAATTTCAAAAGACCAGTTAGCTGTATTTAAGTCAAAATTAATGTGAAATACCTGGTAAATTCCTGGAATTCAGCATTTTCTTCCAGGTCATCTTGTGATAGAGTAGTAGTGGCAACTTCTGAGATCTGCAAATTTTCTTCAATCATATTTTTCTCTTCCTCCTCCCCATTACTATTTTCTTCTGGTGTCTTTATGGTTGTTGGTAAATCCTCTACATGTTCTAGTATGGCCTGTTGAAATTACAAAATGTTTTGCTTTAGACAACAAGACTGATTCCCCACCCTTCCAAATATCCTAGTGGTGCAGCCTACTCAGACATTCAATTTCAGATAGTATGAGACTGAATGAAAGTCTCACTGAAGAGAATAAAAAAGCAATGAATTTCTTGAAAATATTTTGGGATACATGGAATCATCAGTTCAACATACATACATACAGTTGGAAAGTCAGATCTTTGTATTAAGAAGTCATGATATGACATGGCTCGTTGAATCAATCCACTAGACTTTTTTAAATCTACCTCCAGTTAGTCCTTCAAGTTTACAGCAAACTGACTTCTCTGCTGTAGTTAGAGTCAGGACCAAAATATGTTCAAGCAACATGTAGAGCAGCATTAAATGGACACTCATTCCTGAAAAACGCTGTCAAAATTACTGTGCTGGAAAACATGCAAGGCACTTCAGAACTCGTGTCTGCAAGAAGAGATGCAGGAGCAAACTCTCTAAACCAAATACCCCCAAAGCACCCACTTCTTTCTCCTCCTCCTCCAGTGCAGACAAGCCTTCATTTTACCCATGTAATGTATCCTACTCAAATTGTTTTTCTAAGGTATTGTAGGCAAACAATTTTTGGATTGAGGAAACAAAATATTATTGCCTGTATCCTTTAGAAGCAATATTAATTTCTATTCATCTCATTACAGATTATTAAAAATACCCTTTCTGGTAATCTGTTATACCTAAGGATTATACAGTATCTTCTAACTATTTTAAAACACAATAAAAATTCGCATTTTTGCTGTACTTTTAGGTAATCTTTTATGCTTAGGATTTTAAGGATTACAGAAGCCTCAAATTATTTTAAAACATAATGTAAAATCACATTTTTGCAGTGCCATTAGTATAACGACTTTATTTCTATTGTAATGTTAGATCTTCTCAGGGAGCTGCAATTCCATTCATTCCAGTAGGGGGCTGTGGCAAACAGTGTAATGGAACAGAAAACCAAGTACATTTTAAGTATTTCTCCCAAACATTGTAAAATGAAAGCAAATGAAAAGCACAGGGTTCTGATGCTAAGCCCATGTATACACACAAAGAAATGCTGGTAATAGAATAAAATACCTCAGGATGTTGTGGAATAGTGGAATCTTCATGGTTGGTGGCCTTATTGCCATCTTCTTCTACTTCTAACTCTTCTACTATTAATGGCACTTCCTTTTCATCAGAAGAATTCACATGACTGCTTGTTTTTGTAGTTTCCTCCTCACTGTTCTCAGTATCTGTTTCTGATGGAGAGGTACCTAGCTTATTCTCCAAGTCTGGCTCTGGAGCATCTTCCTTTTGGTCCTGTTCTGGTAAGTTCTGGTCATGTAAAACATCTGTTACTGTTTCAGAAGAAGCTTTTTCATTTCCTGTGTCATAAGCTTCAATACAAGGCTCGAGGTAAGCGTTCAGAACTGCTGATATGGGAACATTATAATGTGGATAATAAAAGAGATCGTGGGGTATCACGGATACTTTGGAAGAACTGGGCATCACTTCAGCTGCAGCCTCAACTTCATCACAGCTGTCCAGGTCCTCTGGAGTTTTAGGTACATCTGAGAGAGAGTCATCAGATGTTTCATGCTGTGTAGATAGTTCTTGGCTTTCGAGATTAGAACCATCTGGTGAACAAGGGTTTGTTTCTATTGTCTCAAGGACAGGTGATTCCTTTGTATGTTCATCTTGTGGAAGTGTCTGTATTTCCTCATTTAGAAGGTGGAGAATGTACTTTTGAGTATCTTCTTGTTTTGATGTATCTTCTGGTAAAAGAATTGAAGACTGAGGTTTGCTCTCTTCGACTTTATTGATAGAATCATCTGTAAGAATACCTGAAGTCCAGGATAATGGACTCAAAGAAGAAGTATTGGCTGAAAGGCTCTTGGTTTCATTGTCATATTCAGTAGGGGTTTCCTTAGTTAATTCTTCAGAGTATTCTTCAAAAGAGTCAACAGAATTTTTCTGATCTGTCAGAATAGCTGGAGAAAGGTCATCGTTCTGTTTCAGTGGATCATCAGAGATGCTGCCTCCACCTGGCATGAATTTATCATTCAGAACCTCCCAAGAGGAATTGGATTCCAAACTGACAGGTTCTGTAATTTTCAGTGAGGTAGGCCTTTGAGGCTCCTCTTCAGACATTCCCTGTAAATCATCTAACACTTGACTCAGTTTCCCATTACAATTTTCAGAAGTGGTTTCTGATGGGATTCTCTCAGGGATGTCATGAATATGGACCTTTGGAGGAGCTGGATGACTCTTCTCATGATTAACAGTATACATGCTTTCTTCACTTTCACTTAAAATCAAGATTTTGCCTTCCTTTTCTGACGGTGTGTCTTTGATGTGGACATAAGTGGACTCAATTGGAAGTTCCTTGTCAGGATCTGTAAAGTCTTCCTGTAAGTGATGATATAGCATTAGAAGACAAATCCTAGCTCAGATACCATTTTACATTTCCCAACCACGATGGAAAGAATAAATACCTAGTCTTTCAGTCCATTACCTTATGAATGGCCAATTAATGACTCACCTATTTTGAAAGTAGGAAAACTAATTAGGCAAGTCAAGTGCCTTGAACAAAGCTCAGTGTCAAGGCAGTGGTACAGGAAGATCAGAATTCAGACAAGCCTACTCCTCAATTCTTAAGTATTTATCTCTCTCTGCTGCATCTGTGGAGACAACTGACTTGGCTTTTTGACACAATCTCAAACCCTGGGAATAACAAATCTAACAACTCCAATAAAAAGTGAAATATATTGATATACCAGATTATTTCTCCTTCCAAAACACTCTGTTAAAAGAAATAGAATAATAAAAGAAAGGTAGTTTTTAACTTTGTCCATTAAAATGCCAAGTCTTAATGTCAACCAATCTTATTGCTCATCTAATCTAATAATAATAATTAGAGTATTTTAATAATTTTAATTCCAATTACCTTAATAATGCCCACCAATTTTGTCAGCTACAAAATATATCCCAACTATAATCCTTAGTTAAGAAATGAGAGAAAATGCCTGTTTCTCCAAAAGGCCTTTGCCAGTTCTTGACACCGTCATCTCTTGCTTAATCCTCAATTCTTTATTTTTGCATTCAAGTCCTGGTCATTAAACTGCAGTTTACCTCATGCTTATAATGAGTGATTTTTACCACTGTATTGACAAGATTCAGCTTTTGGTATCTTGTGTCTCATACCTGCTAAATTCAGATTGATCATGGCCCTCAAACTTGAAGTAAAAATTAAATTTGAAGTCAAATTAATCATTATAGATAAAGGAATAAATTTCAGCCTTATTTAAACCAATACAGCAAAGCAGTAGAATCCTATGAAACCAGTTTTAATGTCTGAAAGTTACAATTTAAATTTAAATTTAAAAAAGCACCATTCTTCCTAGGCATTTTAGTAGTCATCAATGAAAGCTCACTTCACCAGATTTAACAAAAATGTGGAAAATTAAATCCAGGTCTGTTGTTTATTTTAAGTAGCTTATAAAGAAACCTAGAAAATAAATCTGACTTTATTATGCACACCAAGGCAAATTAAAGAAATGACATGACACAGCAGTAAACACATACCCCTTCCAGCTCTGGGAAATGCTCCAGAAATTGAGCCACATATGTCACAATTGACTGTTCATCGGGTGACTCCACCATGATATCTGTGGAGACAGACACGAGGGGCTTGAGCACACACAGCTCTGAAATGCTCTTGCTGAGGAACAGATTGTCAGACATTTATCCTGCCATTATGGTCACAGAAATAACAGCTACAAACACTTCTCTCTTTTTTTCTGACAGATAAGAGAGATGCTCTTCACTGCTGATGGCACTTGACAGCGTTCTCAACATCCTATTCACGTTCATTTTTTCCTATTCCAAGCACATACTGAACCCAGATCAGAATTCCCTTTTCATTCACTTTTATACTGCCATTTATGCTGTTGTCACTAGACAGTTGATGGTTGTTGAGCCACAATACAGAGGTTTATTTTTAACAGGATGGCCCAGTCTTCTAACAGGTGACAAAAATGCAATTGTGCTTTCAATCATGTCACCAAGGCCTACCACCAGTCTGGTAGAGCTCAGTAAAGAGAAGGACAAGAAAACCACTTACACATATTTTATATACACACTTAGGTTTATGTGTGTACATCTTGTGTGTATATATGCACTGCAAAGGGAAAACTGGGAGATGCAGATGCATTTGAATGGGTATCTCTCCATTTGCCTGGTATGGCAGCCTTGCACAGCTCATCCTGGAGTGACATTTATTCTCTGCAGCACAGGACTTACAGAGCTGTGCTAATGCATTGAGACACCCCCAGCACAACAATTAATGCCCTCTAAGAATGCAGATATCACAAAGCATCTTAAGCATGAACCAGAACTAGTGTACATAGCTAAAGTTATGGTAACATCTTTGACCTCAAGGATCTTACAAATGTGACTGGAAGCATACAATTACAAGCCACTGACCATTTTTATTTTTCTTATCAAAAAGCTCAGCACACTGATCCCATCAGCAGCCTAATCACTGGGAGGTTTTTGGTATGTATCACAGTGCAATATTCATGAATTCACTGTAGTCTGTTACCCAACAAAGTTGATGTGTTTACCTTCTGGTTCGAGGAGCCGAGGGACACCCAGTTTATTCTGTGCTATGCTGAAAGCATCCTCCAGGTTTTCTCGTGCTGATTTCTCCAGTGCATGCTTCATGTCTACCAAAGTACAATCTATGGCTTTTATGACAGCTAAGAAAGCAAGGCCACTCCTCCAACTACTCGTAAAGTCCTGGACTGCAACGCCATACCTAAACAGAATTACATACATTTTACATGGGTGGTTTCTTACACAATCCAAAGTGAAGGCATCATCATTTTCAGACTTCTGAAAGTTAAAATGTAAGGTTGCTGAGTAGCATTTGTCATATTTGAGATATTTTTGGATTTCAAAATATAGAAATACATTTAGAAAACACATAGGTTCACAAACTGAATTGGTGTGGCTAACAGCTAACACCAACCTGCTTGTAGGAAGTAGTTAGTAAAAACAAAGCCCTTAAGAATTCAGCAACCACATTTAACATTCACAAAACCAAATGTCTTTGTGATTCCTGTTTCTGTTACTCTCCAGCATTTTAATGTCATAGCTTGGGAAAACTTCCAAGATTTAAATATTTAAACACATAAGCATAAATGATTCACATTCCTGTGTACTTGGCCTTCTATAGGAGAAAATGGTGTCAGCATATGCACAAACCACAAGAGTTTTAGATGCCCAAAGTTTTGGAGGAAAAACAGCCATCAAACTTGCAAGACAGCCCCAGAATAGAAAATTCTGCACAGATTATGGGATAACAGGATTATAATGATGCTATTATGTTTTAAATACTGCAGTTGCAAGAACGATTTTCTCTTATATGATCTTTTCAATTTGCACTCTTTGACTGGGCTGAAAAGTCTTGGTGGCCTTTACTTCTCAGGTCATCACCTATTAATGATGACATCAGCATTATTGTGGACTAAAACTGTCCTTCCTCTATGGTCTGCATTGGCAGCAGTGAACTACAGATCTCAAAGGTTATTTGCTCTACAAGCACCCTCAGCTTCACTGGAGATAACCAAGGGATGATGCAGTCCACAGGACTGAGTATGTAAGGTGTAAATTTTTGTCTTCAACACCAGACACAGAAAATTTGGGTTCAAAGGCAAGATATAAATCCAGAGACAAAAATGCCAAATATTCAGCTAATATTCAACCAACCTGTATAAGTAACTTTTGACACATGCCCTCTTTAAAACTCTCTGCCAGTCACTACTTCAAATAACAATTCATGTAAAATACACTCCAAGCATTTGCATGTGCATGAGACATCTTACACTACAGTTTTTTAATCTGACAGTGACTCTGCCAGGATAAAAATGCTTTGGTGAAAGAACCACTTTTTTATTAAAGAAGAGAGAGATGTCTTGTGCAGTGGAAATGAACTCAAATGTTGTAAGTTCAAGAGAAGTTACTTATGTTTCACCCACTTCCTCTCTTCAGTTGAAGAAGGAGGGACTCTAATAGGGGCTCTGCCCTTCAAGGCACTCTGCAGCACACAGAGAGGCTTCCTCTGGGCTACTGTTTTATTTAAAAGTCTGCTGATAAAGTGTTTCATACATTTATTTTTTCAGTTCACTCCCTGGTTGTACCCAACCTTTAATCAGCAAAAGATGTCAAATAGACTTCATGAAAGCCAGAGTCTGGAGAGTAGAGAATGATCCTGTTTTAAACAGCACCAAGCAGGTTAGTGCAAGTTAACATTTAACATTCAAACCATGGAGCCAGCAGCAGACTGCAAGGTCAGATGGCTGCTGTAAACACATGGCCATAGTGGAACACCCCTCTGCAGAGACCCTGTGCTCCCCAACTGCAAAAGCAGAAGCCACAGCGCATGGTAACACACCCATGGGGCAGGACAGAGAAAAGAGACTCAGCTTCAAAGGGGCAGGTGGCAAGACACTGTTTTGTTCAAGGGTTTGTTAGCTTACTTTCTGGTTTTCCTCTGAACCCAGATTAGAAGGGCCCTGATGGCTTTCCGCTGATCCTTCACTGTAATGGACATGTTTCTCTCCACGCTGGGAGTGCTGGGGGATGTGTCTGATTCTGGACCACTGGGCCCAGAGGACAGGCTGGAGGAGGAGGAGTTCCTGTTGAGGTTGCCTGTAAGCTCCTTAATCTGTAATAAAAGGTGAAATACACAGTGTTCTGCTTTATCACTGGCTGCATCGTGTCCTTGTTTTCATGCAAACTTTAAAGAGATCAGTGCCATAACTGAATTTTAAGTGATAATTATAAACCTGCTCATTTTAACTCTCAGCTTGTATTTTACAAGCATGACAGCCAGCAGCAGCCCAGGCAACAGAAAGGGCAAGCTACCAGTTCAGGCCAAACTGCTCAAATTAAACAAAAAGCAGAGAAACATGTCCTTGAAAGAAAAGTTAGTTTAACTGAAACTGTTCTTTTCACAGGAATTGCTTGAATGAAATAGTTTTCATGAAGAAATGGTGACCTGCAGCAGCACTCCTGTCCTTGATCTGCACTAACATTTGAGGCTCTGCTGCTTTTGGGCCCCCGTGCCCTCTGCTGCCAGGTGACAGGCTCTGGTCACACCATCTTTGCCTGTGAGCCTGCCTGGCCAAACTGGTTCTGTGCAGCACTGTTCAGCCTGAGGAGCTCAGCTAGGGAGAGAAGACCCAGTGCAACTTTGAGATCATTTTGTAACCTTATAACCATTTTTAAAATCAGACCAAGAGAATGAAAGGGCTTCACAGTCTTACAAGAGTTGCAGAACCCTCCCTCCATCTGTCTCTGTCCATTAAAATTTGAGATTGCCTAGAAGATAATTTTCAAACTATGTGTAGGTTAGGGAGCAGTTTTAATCTAAGCCTGGAGATAAATCAATTTGCAGGCTCAAATAATGTGTTATCAGTTCCAGGTCCTTTGAGATCTTTCACATGACCATGTATATCAGTTGCAAATTTTTGCCATGTTGAGTAAGTCTCCAGGGAACAGTGATTCTAAATGGAATTTCCCACCACATTGGACCAAATCCAGTAAAGGTTATTGAAAATAAACTGTAACCTGGAACCATACCCAGGACATTGGTTCAGATCCAGGGAATCTGGAACAGAACCCTGAAAAGGCACAGGAAAGAAGGGGAAGTAGTAATCTGAAGCTCTAATTCAGGTCCAAGTTAAATGAGGGCTTAAATTGTCTCCAATTTACATTAAAATAGGCCCAATGAAGTAAAATGAAAGCAGCTGCAAGTATAAAATTAGTGTACATTAGGAGGGGAAAAGCTCAGGTTTAGCATGATTAATTATGTTCTTTAGGATTAAAAATCAATTTAAAAATCAGTGTTCAGCTGGAATAGATGGATACCATGAAGACTGATTACTTATGGTTAAAGTATTCAAATTCTATTACCTGAAAAAACAAGATTATATTCCATATTAGTCCAAGTACCAGAGAGGAATTTCCATCTGCTATTTCTGCTGCATCGATGCTAACAAGCTTTACCTGTAGAAAAGATCATAAATTCAGAGCCAAACTCAAAGGAGCAAAGTATACACAAAAAATGCACTGAGACTACTGGATATGTCCATACCACTGCTGCCACTGACAGGCCAGCAAAAATGCAATACTGCAATCTTGTATTAATGAAAATTTGCCCTGATCACAATCACCCCTTTTTCTGGAACTCCTATCTGAAACCCCCAGCATAGCCTGCAGAACAGAAGTGTACTCACTTCTGCATTTTTGGGACTACAAATGCATTTCCTCCATACAAAAATGGAAGAAGATGGAACCCCCTCCAGTGGACCCCATTTATAAATAGTAGAGAGTCATTTCTCATACAAAAACCTAAATTCCTAGTAAGACTTCTTTTTTTTCTGTGCATCTCCTTTCTCCTTTCTTACCCCACCTTACACAGCTTGTCACAGAGCTCTGATTAAATCAGTTAGCAAGGGATAGGGTTGCCTAATCCAAGCAAACTCTACACTTTCCCACACTGAGGTTTTTTCCAGCTGATAACACCAGGATGTTATTCTCTTAGACAACTGAGACTCAGTTTTGGCAAAGGTCACAGAGGAGGGAGGAAACAAGGAAGCTGTCAGTACTGCAGATGGCCCAGGCTGAGTTAAAGCCCAGCAGCTCATTTATTTATCAGGGAGGGACACGGGGAATCACTCAGCAGGCTCTACCCTGCTGCCCCAGTTCCACAGGAGCAGACTCTGCTGGGTTCCACCCACTATGGTTTAATATCTACCCTGGAGCTCTTGGCAGCCAAGGCACTTTGCCAACACTTTCATCACCACCCTTCACTAACCAGTTTGGTTAAGCTGAAAAAGGAACGCAAAATAACTTTTTATCTAGTGGTTTGCACAACATTTTGAGTCTTAGCAAGAAGACACCTCTAGTTGTCATATTTCAAAGATCAGATTTCTTGTTAGCTCCAAGGTATTTGGCATGGGAAAACCTTTAAGACTTGTGCATTGGAATAGCAGCTTCTCCAAAATGGGGAGCAGGTCACATTTATCATTCCAGTGCCCAGTGTGAGCTCTGTCCTCTTACTGCTGCTTATGTTTGTTACCCAGTCCAGCAGAGATACTCAGCTAGAAGATGTTGACTGCTTACTCTTAAGGTGATCCCTCCTCACTCATAAAGTTTAACCTCACTGGAGTAATTTATAGGAAATAGCCCAATATCTGTTTTCTTCTTCTGGAAGATCTAGGTATACCATGGATATGAATTGTTACATGGCTGGGGCTTCTCTTGACCCCCTTACTCTCTCTCAACAATGGAATAAACCCATCACAGGACAAATAAAAAAAGGAATTAATCATTTCCAGCTACAGGGTCTGATCACACTTGGTCACTTAAAAATGTAGGAAGCAATGCTGTGGTAGTACAACACTATGAGGGAAGTTATATCCCTGTAAGGCTTTGATTCCTGGAATTGTGCATTTATATCATGTTCCCAGATTTCACTTTCACTTGCTTTTGACTCATGATCACCTGCTGCAGCTATCAGTTTACCAGATGAATGATTTACGTGATTTCTAATAGTGAAAGTATTTCTGAGAAAAGAAAGTCATCCACCATCAGTGTAACTGAAATAATGCCACTAAAATCCAGATCATAAAAATTACTTGCATTTCTTTTTATTTTCTTTTAATATTGGGTTCCTGATCCTTTAATCCCATTGAACTTTACCATATAAAGTGAGCAAATAATCCTTGTTTTATACTCTGTAGGTGCTCTTGTTGTGCATTTTCATGTGGTTTTTCAGCCTTGCTGCTAGGTCACAGCCTCTTGAGCAGTACACTTCTCTTGCATATATACAGCACATCAGATTAGCAACAATTCCAATTTGCAGCATACATCAAGAGAAAATATTAAGACCAGTCTTTAAAAATACTCACGTTACTGTCCTCCAAGAACTTAAGTGCTTTGGCTATGTTGTTCAAACGAAAAATGCGATGGGTTGAGGATTTGTATTCGTGCATCTAGAAAAAAGGAGTGCCACACTGTTTTAAAAACTGGTGGAAACACACACCACATCATTCAAAGCTTAAAACATTACAAGCACTGAGGCAAAAGCTAGGGAAATTTTTCTATGAAAAATTATTACCATCTTTTGTGAGCAGTAAAATGCTTCAACTGCATGATTGTAGCAAAGCAGGGTTAGCAACCAGCTTTGCTGCTCTCCAGATGTTATCATTTCTCTTGGACCTGCCACATTGATTATTTATGTAATCACTCCCCAACCATGTTCAGTCACAGGGTCAGATTTGCCTGAAAATTCATATTAACAGATTTTCTTTTGTTTTGAATTAAATTAAATTGTCCTAATTAGGAAGCATGAGCAATTTTAATAGCAGGCACAGGCAGGTGGGAGGCAAAAACCTTCACTTTGGCAGAAATGAAAGATTTTGCATGCCTGTCTCCCTGCAATTCCACTTTGGCACACTGTTTTTATCCCATGTGTGCAGCAACAGCTAACAAGAAATTCAGCCAGCTGACCTTACCCCCTTCTCTCACCTCCTCCCTGACCTCCCAAAGCATAGCCTAGGGTTTACCATGATGTATCTCTCTCTTCAATTAATTTCAAGCCTGGCCCTCAATGCAATCTGTGTGAGTGCAGATAGACACACTGCTCCCTCTGCTGCAGCTCTGCCAACATTCAAGAATATTCAAAAATACTGTTGAGCGTGAATGTGTGAGCACACATTAGGGTCCATTCCTGCTGCAGGGTGTGCAGGTGGGCAGTCACTACAGAGCATCCCCAGGTGTATCTGCATGATGAGACAGCTCTCCTCCCACCCAAGTGTGATAGCCACACACAGGAGAGTTCTGATGACAAGACTGATGGAGAAAGAAAACATTAAAGTCAACTGGGCATTTGTATTTGCATTGGGTGTTCCATTTCTGGTATGTGGAACTTTACACAGCTCTTACAAAGAAAGGAGGAGAGAAGAAGTTTCTGATTAGTAAAGCTTTGCCCTGCTGATTTAGAGTGGATTAGTAAGACTAATAAAACCCGACCCAGGATACCAGAATGAAACTCAGACCTACAGCAGACATCAGAAGATCTACTGAATGTCATAATGATCTTAGAATAGAAATAGAACTTAGGGATTAAAAAAATGATATAGCAAATATGTGTTTTCTTGGTAATGTGACTTGGGTAATCTCCAAATGGAATGTGTGAGCATTAAAGTACTAAAGCCTTAAAAACCCTGAGGGGTAGGAACATTAACACTGATCACACCCCATTTACACCTCATTGTTATATTTCCTTGAAATCTACATTATAGCTCAGGACACCCACCTGTAACATAAGGAAATTACAACAAAGTTGCTGAAATTCTTACTACATAATGCAAGACATGAGCCCAAATTCACCCTTATTGCTTGGATATCCAGGTACTCTTGCTTGTAACATACCAAGCTCCCAGGTATGGAGGTTCCTCCCTCTCTGTACATACCAGCTTTTGTCCTGACAGGACTTCCAGGAGTGCCATCAAGATTTTGCCATCTTGTATATCAATAAACAGGTCTTTCACTTTCAAAGGAGGCTTGCACTGTGAAGAAAAGGAACCAGGTAGTTTTTAAAGCACTGTTTTTTGATCACTGTGACTTCAGAGAGGTGGAAGGAGAATTTTACAAGACAGAGATACAAGAAGTAAATCATAGTCTGCTCTAAGAAAGAGCTGATTTCTCTTCACATCGATGGCAATTCTGTCCTATGAATGTTGGGGCCAAGACTGAAATCAGAAAAGGACTAATTCCAGATTTCCCTTAACAGAATCTAATCCTAAATACTCTGCCTAAGAAATAACCACTCAGGGCTTGGGTGCTGATCCCTCAGACTAAGACATGTCCAGCAGAAGCTGGACCACTTTGTGCAGAGATAAGCCCATGATCCAGCCAGCCACAATGTCCCTCCTCATGTGAAAGGCTTCTGGGGGTGCCATTCTGTCTCCCAGCATTTTCTAAGTATTTTAGAAAGCAACATCCTGTATTGTGTCTCTCTTTTCTCAGCAAACTCCTCCAAAGGGAACACAGCCAAGCCAGCTCAGCCCTTAGGGGTAGTCCCAGCTGCAGCAATTACACTCTGCTCAGGTGTCACTCATTCACATGTCCCTGAAGAGCCCAATCTTTTCATCTTTTGTTGGGCAATGCACTTCTGTTCGATTCAGCACTGCTCCTGGCAAAGTGGGACCACACATTTTCATTACTGGTCTTTAATCAAGCCAAGACACTAAACAATGCTCCATGAAAGAAAGCAAAGTACTTTAATTTCAAAATTAAATAACTTGTCTGAAGGACTAAAACCCAAACACTTTCCATTCTTTTGGTACTTAAAGCAAGAACAAACAGAACTCAGAAATTCAGACTGCTCCAAAGTATCCCATGACCAGCAGAGCCAGATCCTCTCAAGAGATGACCTAAATGGGACCACACTAGAAGTTTCCTGAAGAAGTACAAAAAGACTTCATTGCTGCCTCTGAAAAAAAAAACAAGTCACTCTGCACTTTGAGGATAAAGGCAGAAGACACCTTTCTCAGTGAGTGTCCTCAGGGAATCACCTGTAATTAGAGACAGCTTTGGTGAAGCTCATTGTTTACATGCACTTCCAGGGAAAAAACATTAATAAAGCAGAAATTTTTCTCCCTTTCTCCAGAAAAACATTTTTGTTTGTTGAATCTGAGAGAAAAAAAAAAAATTGTATGCACTCCAGAGAAAGCTGACCTGCCCACAAAGGTTCTGAGACTTCATATGCCTGGCACAGCAGAATTAACAGCACCCTACAGCCTTTTTAGTTATATAATTCCCTCTAAATCAAAGACCTTCTTTGCAGTCTCATATTTGACAAGCCTTTCTGACAAGTTCCAAAACTGCAGTTAGTTTAAAGTCCTAGAGCCTGATTCACAAAGGCATCAGTAACACTGTCTTCATTCTGAGAGGCCTTTGGGAGCAATTGCTAGTGAAAACATTTCCAACTAGCCTTATTCTGATTTTCCAGTGAGATTTAAGAGGATCCCTTTATGCCTTCAAAAACACTCACTGCAGAGTAGTGGACTTAAACAAGTATATATGCATGCCTTTCTTGTAAACCCCTTCACTTTACAGTGTCTGAAATGCAATCACTTCTCAAGAACTACTAAATTGAGAGTCAGCCCAAACCTAGCCCAGTCTTTTTTTAAATTTAGCCACACATACTAAAGCATTGTGAAGCTCAGTCACCAGTCCAAGTTAGGGCTCCATCCAGAGCAGGAACCTGGTCTCATTCCTTGATCCTACACCAAATATTGCTGCTGTCTCAGTAATACTGGGATTTTTTTTCTTTTCAAACTCAACAGCAAAAAAACCCTACATTGTCTGCATGATAGACTACTCAGCAGAGGTAGTATTTATCTACTATAAATAAGAACAGTCATTTAGGTTTACAAGCTATATAAAGGTGTCATTAAGAAACAATTACAACTTCAAGATATGATGTCCAAACATTAGCTCTCTGATGCAAGTGGGTATGTGAAGATCCCAACATGACTGACAAGGAATTATTTACTGTTTTCCATCTTTAGATCTGGGATGAAGACAGATTCTGAAGAACAGCTGTCTTTAGCCATGATTCTTCAGATGTTCAAACTTCCAGTTCAGGAAAGAACAGACATCACCATCTCAGAGCCTCAACCATATTTGATTTTATGTGGGTGCATTCCGTGGGGAAATTCTACCCACATGGCAACAGGCTATGGTATTAAAGATTTAAATGCACCTGAGATAATAAATGCCAGTCAAGCATTCATTGTGCCTAGAAATGAAATTTAATTAATCCAGAAACAGACTCTGACCTTCCACTTATTCTCCAGCAAACATCCCTCTATGCACATATGTCAGCTTTGTTTCCAAAGTTTGACTACTTTAGAGGAGTTAACTGCAATCTACCTATGGCTATGTTCTTGTATGCCAGTATCAGGGCTGTTGGTCAGTCTTACCTTTCCCAAGTGCAGGTTTATCCATCTGGTAAAGGTCCTCTTCTGTACATTTTCGCGTTCAACTAGAAATATCAAAAACAAAAAACAGCACTTAACTTTCCAGAAAAGTGGAAAACTGGTAGTAAACTTCTGAAACTGATGCACAGAACACTTAGAATTCATGAGAACTAGGTGAATAAAACAAACATACTCTAAATCAGGAAGGTCCAGTTTCAGTGTTTTATTCGATTTCTTTGCCCAGGCATGAGCTATACATTTGTAGATGCATTTTAAAGGCAGGAGGAAGGAATTTCTTCGTTTTGTAGTCTTCAGTGTTCAGCTTCTGAGAGGTGAACATTATGCTGTGCAGAGCTCTCCAGTGTTGTCACCCTCTGAGCAGGCAGCCTGACCTTTCTATGTCAATTTATAGGATTATTGTTCTGACACCCTCATGCAGATTGGGCTGGCCAGGATTCCATGTACTTGCACACACAAGGAAACAGGACCAACACAACAATTTTGTCTTCATTCTTATAAATGGAAAAACTTCATGAAATCCCATCTTCCCAGTCTCCTAACTAGTGCATTTAGAATCAAAATTCCAAGTCCCCAGACAGAAGAATAATTTTATTTATATTGCAATAAGACTGGGAGTGCTTGTTCCTCACCAGAAGTGCTGTGCACTGGGTGCTGTACAAACAGCTCTTGGGCCAGCTGAAGAGTTTTTAATCACATCTGCCATTTCCTGAATCCATTTCCATAGTGAACTATGGCAAGAGTGTAAGGGGAATCATATTACTGCCCAGCTTTCATTTACCTTCTAGTAAAAAAAAGTAAACCATATATTTAATATAAATGAAGTAGACTGTCAAAGCAATATTTCACTTTAAAGACAATTATTCTCAAGTGGTTCTCAAGTTTCACTTGAATTAAGGAAATCTGGCAATTTATGAACAAAACCCATTAAAACTAGTTATATGCTAGTATTTCAATTTACTCATACAGCATATCAAATATATTTTAAAACCATTTTGTGTTTATTCAGCCCTACAAAAACAGCTAACCTATCTACTGGGAAATCACATTCTCAAAAAGTCTGGGTTGCTTTTACTGGTCAGACTGATTATAGGCCAAGCAGTAGCTTCTGTAAATCAAATTTTAATATTGTTCTTTTTGATCATTTTAACCAAAGGGTCAGCAGCTTCTAATCATATGTGTAACTGTTTTCCTTATTTTGATGCATTGGAATAGAGCTTTTCAGCACAAAGTTCATCTGTCACTGATGTCCAATCAGGCCTTTTAAGTCGTCTTTTTGCATAAAACCTGATTTTCTCCAAGACTGGTTAAAAAAAGTCATTACCCTTTAAGTGCTTTAGAAAACATAGAAAATGCCAAACTAATTATTGCTGTTGGCTTTTCTTTTAAAATGTCTTAGAAGAATGTGCAAAGATTTGAAACAGCTCTCTAGAAATGAAACTGTAAATTATATTAGGACTCCAGAGTATCTGTAAAACACCCACAGCATTTACCACCTACAAATCCCACAGTACAATAAACTGAGAGATGTGTCACACATTTCTTGGGCTTTGCTTTCTTCAGCACCTCAGCCTCAGAACTGGGTTTCCATGCACTCACTCCCACAGCCACAGCACAGCAGGAGAAGTGATGTGTGTCACCCAGGGTGTAACTTAACAATCGAGCTGTTAAAATTAACCTTTGACAGTGGGTGGAGATTAAGCCAGAATTGTTCCCAGATATACTTCTTTCTGTTCAAATACAGGTGTGGGTGCAAAGGGGAAGGCAGAGGAACTAACAGCAGGCAACAGGGACACCTATTAAACTTGTCTGAAATGCTGAGGAATGCTTGGATGGGCACCAGTGCCAGACTTCAGAAAATAAAAAGGAGACCTTATCAAACAGGCTGGATACACAGATTTCCAATGTCAACCACAATAAAAAGGGAAACACAGAAAGGGTCACAGAAGCAAATACAGTGTTTTCTGGTATCATCAGAGGCTTGGTTTCTTGTCATCAGTCGCTTTGGCAACCTTCACTTTCAGTGTAAATAAGGATGCAAAAGAGAGCTGTGTTTATTTACAGATCATCCCTAAAACTGAGCACACACACAGGCTCCTAATTTTGCTGCAGAAATTCTGCCATGATGCAAATCAGGAGTTGCACATATGCCTCAAAGGATGGGTGAGCCAAGCTGGTATTACTGCTTTGGGAAGCTTACATACCAAACATTAAAAAAAGCACATTCAGGAAAGTACTTGCATACACAGACAGGTTTCTGAGATGAATTTGTCTCCATGGCAAACAGCTTCTTTCCAGGAAGAGTGTTGACCCCAGAATGGGCACTATTTGATTCAGTAAAATTCTAAAGCAACAGTAATAACTGGAAGGGGAAGAGGAAAGGAGAGGAAATGTGTTTATAAAATCCCTAAGGCACACAAACCCCTAATGCAGTCCATATGCTTGATGGCAGAATTAATGGGAAAGGTTCAGCACAGGTATTTACTGATGTGTGCCTTTAACTGCTAAGCTGCTCTGGCATTGTGGACCTCCCAGTTTCAGTACAGCCTCTCTTGTCCACAGTCTTTTCATTTTAAGATGATTGCAGAGACTCTATAAACTTTATGCAGTTTCTATAAATTAAATTGAATCTTTTTTCTCCTTCACACCTAATATTATATAAAAGTGAAGAAAATCATTCAAGTCCAAAGTTCCTATACTTACATATATGGTTTACTAAAACTGCACTGTGTTTACTGGGCAGCTAGAGAGCAATAACACTATTATAAAATAATAATTACACCCACCATATGGCTGGCCTGCACACAAATCCTATACTGGAAAAGAAGGATGCCTGCTGTGAGGGTTGAATTGAAAGATGGAATGCCAGAAGGTAGTAAAAATTCAGGAATTGCCTTTTTGATTCAGCTCAGCTCAGACCTTGATATAAGAGAAAAATTATAGAGACAAATTCTGACCACTCACAGAAGCTGGATCTTCCACACTCTTCCAGTAAGCCCAACTACAACATGCTTTCACAGGAGGGTGTAAGAGGCACAGTGCTTCTATCAAAGTGCATGGGTAGGGCACTGACAGGCATTAACTGCAAAAATTTAGAGGGAAAGAAGCCACTGAAGAAGGAAAAGGTGTACTGTTAGGATTGGGTATACCCTATTGTATAACCCACTCAGTTCCCTGCCCCACAACTGTCCTAGAGGACAGAGGACAGAATTTGGCTCAGCCCCTGTAACTGCACCCTAGTCAGTATGCAATATTCACAAAGATATACTGCTTTCTAAAATCTTATAGCAAAGGTATCTAACTTGTCAAAGAGTAAAACTAAGCTAGTTCAAAAACCATTTGGGCAAAATTCAAGGTTAAGCTGCTATGCACAGGGTATTCAGCTGCTTTCCTGTGTGGCACTATTTCCTTCCCCATCAGTCTAGAAATTCCTCAGGCATTTGCTAATGCCATTTCTCCCCCTCCCAAATCTCCTCAAAGGTCACTGCTGTTTGCATCACCTGCAGGAAGCCAATCCCTAAGAGCTTCCATGTTCAACAGCAAATTGGAGATAGCAAATATTGATTTGCTTCTAAATACTATTTATTCTGTTGTTGTAGAACCAGTTATGAATAATCCTCTGAGGCACACCACCATGGGGCTGGGCACTTCAAGGAACTATGAAACATGGAAACTGATTTGAGTAGAACACTTGTCAGTGTGTAATTACATAGCTTTGGGAAACTGCTTGATTTGCATGTATGGATATTACTCCCAAAGCAAAGCAGAAGGTCACTTAAATTTGCTTCCAAACCTATTAGCATTTCATCCAGGATATCATCATCAAATGATGTTAAAACCATCACAACAGGCCAAGCTGGCTTGTAGATCCAATTACACCTTAGCTTCTGGACATCTTGCCAAGTTCCTGTTTTATAATAAGCACAAAATCTAGCTTCCTTCTTTCTACCACCAGCTCAATCTCTGTAGATACACTTGCCATTAACAAGAAGCAAGTCTTCAAGATGGAAATACTGGTGTTGGCCATCTAACTGTGACAGAGGATGCTTTAACCACCCATGGCTTCAGAGGCAAGACTTTTCCAGGATATTACCCATATTCACTTCATAAGTACCCAGTGGCCACCACAGAACCAGTTCATAATGTGCATGGCTCTGGATGTATCCCAGCATTTGCCACAGTCTTTGATCTGGAGAAAATGGCACTTCTTATTACACAACAAAAATATATGTGAAAATGTATGATAATTAAATACTACAGCCTAACTCCAAAGTGGAATATGGTTCAGACACCTTGAGTCTTGGGAAATACAAATTCCTATCCTTCTGCCTTCCTCACCCCCAAGCCCCCATTCATAGAATTAGGCAATCAATCAGTGTCTAATGAACATTGAACAATCCACTTTCAAACTCCAGGCCACTAAATAAAATGAGAACTGGATTTTAAACTGGGCTTCATGGTGTTCCTGCACTGTGACTCAGCCCAGGTATTTCTGATTACTAGGCATCATACTAGCAAATCTGAATACTCCTTTCTCTGCAAACAGTGTTCACAAAGGAAGCCAGACTGACATCTTAGAACATGGATTTTACCTAAAATTGTTCATTTGAGATGATGATAGATGCAAGTAATCACCTAAGGGCAAATAAATACCATGGCATTAGTTAGAGTACATGGTCAGGCACTAGCTACAGGATGCTGATGATAGATTCCAGACACAGGTAGCCCTAGGGAAGTATGGATCCTTGTCCAGGAGAGACCTCCTGCTGTTCAAATACAATACGTGGGACAAAGTTCAGGTGCACAGCCCGAGGACAGAGCACGTGTAAGCAACACATCCACCATGGGAAGGATGATTAAAGGTGTACTGGAACAAAAAGGGGGGTGAGAAGGGAGACTGGGTGTGGGGGCAGCAACTGACAGCAAAAGAACTGGAGAGTTTAAGAAAAAATGTGTAAAGTAGGGTGGGGGAAAGTGCAATTAAATGTTGTGCTTTTATTTCATCTCAACACAGAGTTACATTAAACACATTGAACTATGAATGGTCAGAGACATAATTTCTATTATATGTTTTCACAAGAAAATGAAAAAATAGCTTACAGCATTCCTCTTGAGTATATGGTGCAGTTCAGCAACACTGCTCTGTGAGCACTCAGTACTTGCACATAAAAATCTCCATATTTGTAGGAGTGAGAATTTTAAAGGCATAATGAAATATAAGGAATAACTTTAGCCAAACTGCCCACAAAATTAATTTTATAAGCTTACGAATTCCTGTGAATTCTATATTTTCCTTGTGCTTAAGAAACCCCCAAACAGCTTAGAAGATTAATATAAATTTTCTGTTTGATCTATGCAGGGGTTGAAGGCTTTGTTTTGTACCATATGCCAATTTGATGTAATCTGGAGCACATGAAATATTAAATCTTAAAAACCTTGGTTTTCTAAAGGAAACATTAACTACACTATATAACATGAGTCTGCTCTCAAGTTACCTCTTATGAACAGGGCCTCTAAGCCCTCCAGATGAAGTTGTTAAGTTAATTGTTTGTTGAAACTGACCCATTTATTAGGGTCCTTATTAAATTTCTATGGCAGGTGTTGAAAGCTTGAGGCTTTTTCATTCCATCAAAGTTGCAGAGTCCAAGATATTGGTTCAAAATTCTTTAAAACTTAGTTTGGTGCTGCAGAACACAAACATTGTAAGATCCTGAGCATTACATTTTCATTAGCTGCAGCTAAACAGGTTTCTTTTGGACTTCAGTGTCTGGTTCTAGCAAAATATTTACTACTGCAATTGGCATATTAAGATTACATACACCAGACAAATATTATGAATATGAGAATATGAGATTTCTAAAAAACTCTTAGTGCTTCAATCCTCATAATGTCTGAGACAGATGTTTCTCTTACCAAAGAATTAGATGAATTTACTTATAAATTCTGTTGGGCTTTGGAAGAGAAATCCTACATAAAATATTATTATTAGAGCTGATCAAAAAAGCTTCCAACAACAGGGATTTATATTTTCCCTTGAAAACTAATTTAGTAGATTTAGTAGTGGCAGATGGTAAAGATTCCCCTCCATGTACCCTTCAATCACAGAGCAAACATCTTTGTTCAAATGACTCTTTATATACATAGGAAATGTTATTGAACAGATTAACAAAATTTCTCATTTACATACCAGGAATGCTATGAAATAAAATCTGACAAGGTTAAAAAAGAGAAATACAATTCTGTTCTGAACATTGAATGAAACAGACATCAGAGTTTACTGTGAAGATTGCTGGACCCAAATAAAGTATTAATTAGGTTAAATTCAGTGGGTTGAAACTGATCTAAAAAGTGACTTAAGTGTTGATCCAGCAAGGGGTTTTCAGGCTGTGCAGAATGCCTCTTGTGGTTTATTACACACTGCTCAAGGACCATAACACCTCCTGTGGAGAAGCAGGATTTGCTGTTACCAACAATTGCCATTAGGAGAAATGCAACAACAACCAATAACCTCGTGGTTCAGGAGATGATCCTCGCCCAGAGTTCATGATGCCCAGTGCTGTTTGCTGCACTAGTTCTGGCTGCTCCAAAAGGGAGTCCCTCCTGGCACTGCTGATGTTTCCTGAGGCACCTGAGGCCCCTGCTCTGCAGTGGGCAAAATATCCCACTCCTGTCATTGCTGGAATATTGACCTCTGCTTTAAAGCACAATGCTTAACTTCAGTTTCAACCTCTTGCACCTCTTCTACCTACTTGAGTACATTCGGTCAGATTCTCTGCACTTGCTCAAAAGTGAAATCTGGAGAGTCCTTCTGAAACTAACAAAATCACAGCTGCCATGGTCAGCCAGGTACCAGTCAGCCCTGTCTTCTTCTCAGTTAGAGAAAGGGCTCTTGCATAAAGTTCACACTAACATGGTTTTGCTAGCACAGACCTTTCCCTCCCACATGGCAAAGTAGATCCCACAGCCATTTCAGTATCTGCATCATATATCCATGTATCACTTCTAAGTGATCTCTGGAAAGATCTCCACTCTCATCCTGTGGTATCTAAAATGAAAAATACATCATTCTCCAGAAACCATCTCACATCCAGCAAGTAAGGCCTAGTCACAGAGTGCAGTCCATTCCATCTCCACTTTGCATTTATCTTTACTCATTATGGCAAACCTAGAAAGCTTAAACTGTGAAGCATTCCTAATTCTTCACATTTTTTCATTTCTACAAAGGCAAAAAATCCTTTTGTCTGGTTAACTTTGTTAAGACATCAAAATCTGAAATGCAGTAAGATATTCTGCTCTACATCAGATCTGACAACAGTGCTAATGCCTGAATAATTTGAGATGAGCAAAGAAGCCAAACAAAACCCACATTATGTGCCAGGGTTATTTCTTGACATTCAGAATCAGATGAGAACTACAACATGCCCAGAGTACCACTCTTTCCTACGTATTTCTGTTAATGTTAATATTAAAGTTAGTGTTTAACTGTATTTTTATGCATTTGAAAGCATTGTAATTACATCTGTGAGCAGAATGAAGAAAATGCAGGTGCAGGGGACTTGCAACATGTCTGCTTTCCATAGGAGAGTCCCAGGCAGTTTCCTGAGCTTCTTTAGACAAACCAGTCTTTAACACAAAATTTGAACTTTCCCTTTTATTAACCAGGATCTTTAAAGCACCACAGGATGGTACAGAAAGGCTGAGAAGACAACTGCCAGGTGTGTAATCTTCTTTGGAATTTGCCTTTACCTGAGAGAAACTTAAAATATGGTAGCTTCATTTTCTAAAATCAGGTAAGGAAAGGCAACCACAAATGTGTCACAAAGCTACCTTGCAAAAGCCCTGAAATCAGGAATTGCTTGTTGGGGTGCTGGTGGCTTTTCTGGATTTCTCTTTTCTGCTTCCTCCACTATCCCCAAACAACTTGAGATTACCCAGCCAACACATTATCCAAACCAAGGAATGCTTACAAAGCTTTCTGGACACCTCGGCACTAGAAGAGGTTCAGAAGTAAAATGTAATTACATGTATGCAGAACTGAAAGAGCAGTAATAAAAGCCAGAAAAAGTAACCCAGTGCAGGGACGACCAAAACCTAGAGGTGTGCTCAAGAGATGGAGCAGCCTCAGATGGATATGCAGAATCCAGAGCCACGCTGCCTTCTGCCTCTCTCCCACTAATTCTGCCTTTTAGTGTCTTTTATCAAAGCCAGTAAGCAGCACAGAAGAAATAGAGTGAGGAGCATGGTAATCAGGTGAATATTAGAAACATGCAGAAATACATGCAACTCTAAGAGCAAAAGATTGAAGAGATTTATGGAGATTAATATTAACTAGAGGAAAATCCTCTGGCTTTGGAGGCATAAGCAGATGCTTTGTTCATTGTGGGCGAGACACATGATCTGAAGTAGAGGGTACAAGACTTTTGGAGGGACAGAGAGGAACACAAAACCAAAAACAACATAAGAGGTAGGAGTTACACTATGTAAGGTGCTGTATTGCAGCACAAGGCAACCTCCATTCAAAAAATGGATGAAGGCAGATTGTAGGCTGCCAAAGTTAGATTAAAATGGATAAAAAGCTGAACCACAGTAGAAACCCTTTTTATGATTCATTTTATAGAATGCAAGAGCCTAACAGCAACCAGTACATACTTCTGAGGAGTTGCCATTTGACTTAAATAACCTGTTGGTAGATATTCTAGGAGGCTTCAAGAGAGTTACTCCTGCTTTTCTAGAAAGGGGGGCTGCCACAGAAGAAGTTACAGGCAGGCTAGGGATGGCAAAATTCTGAATGTTCAGTGAAGTCATCCATGTAGTCTCCCCCACAAGACTCCAAGCCTGGACCCTCTAGCACTAACACAGCTTTTGTTAGCTAGCACAGCAGAAGGCCTGGACCCCTCTGCACCCTGGTGAGCACTGCTTTAGGCAGCACAGGGAACTGTGAGCTGCAGGTCCTGGGTACTATTCTGGGTGAAGCTGTCCAGCTACTAGAAGTGAGCAGAGAACTTATTTTTCTGAATTTAGTAGTAGTCTCTCCTTTGCTCCAGCAGGCTTTAAGAACCAGGCTATAATGTATGAACATAGTTCAGAAATAGTATTGGCACAGCTTACCAGTTAGTCAAAACTAGAAGGTATCAGACAAAATCTTGGACTGGGTTTGGCTTAAGGTCTGCAGTAACACTCAAAATTCCAGTTTTTCCTGAGTCTGAGCATGTGGAAATGCAGCCCTCAAGTGACTGACTGATGCTCCTGATGGAGCTCCACACTTTTAGCTGTATGCCTGAAGGCAGGTTTGAACAAATCTGCCAGGATGAAAAGCCAAGGAAGAGCAATGTGTGTATGAGCTCTCCTTTCCTGAGGATCCAACAGTTAAATAGTACCATTTTATGGCATTAAATCAATGTCATCAAAAATCACAGCACATGGAGCTGTGGACACTTCATGCATCTTCAACACTGACACTGGTATGCTTCCTCACTTTGTTATTAAGTAGTTCACTTGTAGCTTCCAGGACGGCCACCACCTCTCTACCTTGCTATTTTTTAAAACTATTTTCCAAATTTCAAATGAGAAGATGGCAGGAACCACGAAAATTCACACTCTATGCCCTTCATAGCCAACATGGAACGTCAGAAGAAAATGCAAATATAAAAGAATTTAGATGTAACAGCCAAGCAAATATCTGTGTTGTTTATGGACATTTCCAAAGACAAAATTTACCAGAGAGATATTCCTCATGTACAGTATTGCTCATAGCAAGAAAATCTTCTTTCAAGCAAAACTCCTGATACCACATAACTGTACTCTGTGTTTGCACTGTACCTTCAACCTCATCAGCTCTGTCATCCTCCTCATAACAATTTTTCATCCCTGGGGACAAGAAATGGGAGAAGACAAAGCAGTGTCTTCTGTTACAGAGAAGCAAATAGGAGCAGTATGAACTTGAGGGACCAATTATCATGCAAGCAACAAGCCCTTCCTTTAATACAATCTGCAATGCTCATATGGCATCATCACATCTTTCCAAAAGCCAAGCTAAAAAAAAACCACAAAAAAACAGGTCATGGAAAGAACACGTATTTTGTTGCTTTGAACTGTGTCCAGCATGGGTAATGATCCCTCCTGAGATGTGTTTAAGAGATAACACTTCAAAATGGGACACAAGCCATTTATTTGCTATATTAGCTTGCAGTCAGAAGTTAATCTGATATTTTAGAGAAAGGCAGACCTTCCAATATATATCATAGTCCCTAGCAAGAGGAATAAAGGCATTTTGGCATGAGAGGGAGGGCCAGCACAAGGGAGGGTGTCAAGCCCCATTTTGGCAGCAGAGCTGGGCTGCTGTGTTCAGCAGCCCTTGGCCCAAGAGCACTTACAAATACAAACACAATCACACGAGCTCACTCTTGCTCCCCATTGCACTGCCTCGCACCTCTCACCCCAAGCCCTAACAACAGGATGCTGCTTAGTGCATGTTCCTCCTGGTTTTTTATCCATTTGCCATATCAAATCAGGAATGTTGTGCAATGGGAATAACTCAGAGAACGAGGGCTGACAGCATTCCTGCTGCTGTAGGAGTCAGAAGAGCTCTCATCAGTCAGCTTCTGTTCTGCCTCTTTTTCCTCTCTCTGACAGGCACACCTGCCAATTTCAGCCCAGAGGAATGCTGGTATGTGCTGGATATAGTTAACAGGTGACACCTCCACCTTCTTTAGGCCTCCAGTTGCCTTTAGAGCTGGAATATGCATAGAAAAACAGGAAAAAAATCAGTACCTTAGCCTTGATTTTTCTTCAACCATAGGAAATGAGATGGATGGATGGATGGATGGATGGATGGATGGATGGATGGATGGATGGATGGATGGATGGATGGATGGACAGCAGAAGAGGACACTGTTGCTGTCAGGACTACACACTCCAGTTCCTTATGGCAATCCATAAGGAGATGGACAATCCAGTAAAATAGGAAAAGACACCAAAAGCATAAGGAAGGCTGCACTGCACACAGACCCTGATGGCTGAACACCTTGTCACCAACACTGAGATCAGGTGAGCTAGTACATGGCCATGGCCACTGCAGGTGAGTGGGATGACAAAATCTCCTCACTCAGGCCCTGCCTATGCTCAGACCTAGAGATTTCAAAGCTGCTTTTAAACTGTTTGTATGTGACTTGTACAAGATTCTTTTATAAGAAGCCCAGGTATCTCACAGAGCTGTGTTAGAGCCAGGACAGAGCCATTCTGCCTCTGCAGGGTGCTTTCAGCTGAGAAGCTTTTGCAGATGTTCATGGTCCTGTGCAGCAGTGCCTTGGCTCATGCCATCCAGCAAATGCTTTGTTTTGGGAGCCTGGTTCTAAGTTGAGAAGCTGAACTCTTGTGTGGAGTTTCTACTCTTTACAGCTGTATGAAATGACTTAAAACAAACAAAACCTTTCAGAAATATGAGACATGACTCATGGGTTTAGAAAGCCAGAGTTCACACATCCCCATTGTATGTCATTTGAAGACCATGGAAAGGCATTATTAACTATTCTAAGGACTCTGGCAGGCTTGAAGTGTGCATGGCAATAAGCACCATCCAAGCATTTGCAGCACCCACAGTACAAGCAAAGTCAGACCAGAGAATTGAGTAACCATGACTAAAACAATCAGGTCCCCTCAGGATTAGAAACACAATGAAATCTTCATCGAAAAAAAAAAAAAAATCAGGAATGCAACAATCTGATTACAGCCTCTTGCATGGCAACAGGGAAACACCAAGTCTTTAAGCAAAAGATGCTAATTTGAAACTGAGGTATCATTAAAAAAAATAAAATTACTCTCAATGCAAAACAGCATTTAGACTCTGCTACAAAACATTGCTAGGAAGGTCATGGATACCAGAGTATGACCTCCATCAAAAATCCTATGTAAAGTATGTCAAGGAGAAGGCTCAAAATCTTAAATGCCTGTGGGAATTCCTTTCAGGCCTCGGGTAAATTTTCATGCTCTGTGCTTCTCATCTGTAACAGTGCAATCATTTGAAGCCAACTTAAAATTGAACCCACAAACACTGATTGCAATGTCAGCCCCTAATGTTTAGAAAGTAAGGAATTCCTAAGATGACTTTCATGATTCATCTATCCAACAATACCAAAACTGCTGATCAACCATTTGCACAGCCAAGGAAGGAATGACAACGGGACTTGATACAATAGTGTGCCTCTCTTAGGCCAGCTTTGTTTGCACTGTATATTGAACCCAGTGCAGTAAAGACAAAAATACCTTTTACCTATTAAACCAGGAAGTTACTGATACTGGAAGTAACAGAAGAGAAAATGTTACACCTCAGCTTCATCAGCAAGACATTCTCCCTTGCTTACCAACATTCATAAGAAAGTCACCAGAAAAGTCAGGATGGGAATTTTGTTTTAGTGTAACTTCACAGAGACTTTTCATGGTTATCCTTTAGTTTATTTTTGCCACTAATAATTATGACTGCAATTTAGCTGTAAGAATGGCTTTGAAAATATACCTTCTCTATTTCAATTTATTTCTACAGCTGCAGAATTACATTGTTTAACTTTTCTTTCTTAAGTGGATTTCCTTTGGCTTTGGCTCCCATTTAATAAAGTGACGAGTTTAGGGAAAACAGCCTTTGCAGTTTCAGTGGATTAGTAGGGTAAAGCCTAACTTGATTGAAAAACAACTTCTCTTCATATTGCTTTATGCCAGTCAGCTCACACTTGCTTACAGCTGCATCTGGCTGACAGATCAGTCAT
Organism: Erithacus rubecula; assembly: GCF_903797595.1. Classification (NCBI taxonomy): domain Eukaryota; kingdom Metazoa; phylum Chordata; class Aves; order Passeriformes; family Muscicapidae; genus Erithacus; species Erithacus rubecula. The sequence goes on from NC_136688.1 coordinate 46,558,543, forward strand.
TTCACTTTTTGTTTGTTTTCAAATGGTCAGCAACAGCAACGCCAATAACATGAACACTCTTCATTTTCTGTGGTGTGTGCAGAGTAGGTGGGAATCCTCTAAGTGGAGACACATTGTCAGAAGAGGGCTTTGCTGCTCTGCTGGAAATCAGCAGTTGATAAAAATGAAGAAAGCATGTATGGACCAAAGACAGTAACATAATTACTAACAATTCCATGCCAGATGAAACACGTGGGTGGCAATTAAGTACAAAAAGCTTGTCAGAAATCCCTAAGCACATAATTTAATCAGGATTTGATGCTATGACACCACAAGATGCTGCACACCTCTTTAAGGTCTGCAGAGCCTGCATTCCTCACTCATCTCACATCCTGCAGCGTTCTGGCTACAGCTGTGTCCCACAGAGGCTCTTCCTTGACAGCACCCACAGCTCAAGACTCAGGATTTAGCTTTTATTTGTCTGCTAAAACAAACAGATTTCATCTGCAGATCATTTATTATAAATAAAATAATAAATAATAGTTACCCTGTTTTTTCAACATTGAACAAATTTAATTTTATAGCTGTTTTTTGTAGGATGGCCACATTAAACTTCACATGTGCAGCAAACAAAGACTCTGACATTAATAGATGAGAAGAAAGAACCATGGGTCATTCAAATTCCATCTTGTCTGCCTCTCCTACCTCGGCCAGAAAATTAAAAATAGAGATAACTGGTAACTTTTACAAATGCCAGTATTGGCTCATATCTCTCTGCTGGAAAAGCAACAATCAAAATCGATTTACTTCTGTGACCACTAAACACAGGATTTTAAAGTGTAATTATATAAATCCTTCCACTTAGACACTTTCAGACCAGTCTCTCCATTAAAAAAAAATTAAAACATATAATCAAGTATAGAAGTACAATTATATAGCAAAGGGCATATTTTCGTCACAGATAACATGCAGAGAAATAAAAACTTTGAGTTTATGAACAGATTAAAATTTACAAAAATAATGACAAAAAGTACTTAGACAAGTTCATAGTATGTACAATTTCAGCAGTGATCTTGTATAAAGAACATTAAATTTGCTCACTAAGTGAGATACAGCAGTCTTCTAGAGAACTTCTCTGGTAAAGAAGCTGCCAAGGGTTTAGAGGACAAAATCATCTGGTTTCAGAAGGAATTGCCAGTCCAAGGAAAAAACTTTCTGCTAGTATAAACTGACCCTTTTCCTCTGGATTTTTAGACACTCATAAAATTGATCTATGCAATTGCAGGGTCAAACACAAGAAATTATCACTATCACTGATTTTACAAACAAGTTACATTTTATTGATTTGTCTGATGTCATACAGGAAACCAAGTTACATCTCAAGCTTTGCTCTTTTAAATCACAGTTTGCATGGTATGCCAGGATATGCTTAGAAAGCACTGATTTGAGTTGCTATGCAAGAGATGGATCTTTGAAATGCAGCTTGTGTGGGGCCTTTTCTTAATGAAATCCACTGAGATACTGAACTCCAGAGTTAAAATAGGTTCTACCATATAGGTTTGAAGCGAATGAATTTGGAGCAGAATGTACTTGCTATAAAAAGTAAGGGGAAAAAAAGTCTTCAAACTTAACATTTGTCCCAAGAGTCACATAAAATTTCATCTTTCAGGGTTGTCTTCCAGGGAAACTAATGTTTCCCTGGAAACATGTTTCTAAATACAGTTGCTCCACTCACATCTTGTACTAACAGTTTGTTCTTCAAGTACAGAGATGGGCTAATCATTGCTGAGTAAGTATCCCTGAAACTTGCCCACTCTAGTAAAATCCCACAATTTCTCAGGATCCACCTATTTTTAATAACATAACATTATGTAACAAACCTAACCTGTGGTTAAAGTTACTTGCAAAAGTCAATACATGCAAGTCCTCATCTCATACTTTACATTTTTAACCTCTGGCATAAAAATAGAGATGCACACTACTGACTCCTCAAGTCTGAGACAGCTGGTGCTCAGCCAGGTACCAGAGGCATTCCAGGAAAGGGGCTATATCCTGACTTCATATCATGCCTGGCACACTGGAGCACTAACCACTTCCAGAAGCAAGATCCAGAGCTGTACCAGTTAAGCTATGAGGAAATACACATTTCTGAGGAGCTCCTGGGAACCACTGGAGGAAATCTGTGAAGTCACCATGGTGTGTGGTTTCCCTCCTTAACTCAGGCAGTAATGTAAGCATTAGTGCCAGTTTCCTCATGGATAAAGCATAAATGCTGGTGAATATTTCACTTCTAGAGTGCAAGAAGAAGGAGCTGCATATTTCCAGCACTCCTTCTGGTTACCCTGCACTGAACTTCTTGCCAATATCCACCTACAACTGAGAGGCAGCCCTGGTCCTGGCATGTTTCCTAACAAGATCTCCAAGTTGCAGTGGGTTTGGCAGAGTGTAATTGCTGTCTTGTGTCTCTGCCTAGGAAGAGCTGGCTCTGAAAAAAAGTCGATGTTTGATACCAGCCTTTGCCCTGTCATCTTTCTGCCTTACCAGAACAGAGGTGCTGGAACACATCATGCTAATCTCTTGTGACTACTCACCTGGCAGATGGATACTTTTGGTGACAAACAATTGCTTTACCTTTTCATACAAGAGTGGTAGCAAGTGTAAGATTATTTGATCTGAAGAAAGAAAGTCTTAGGATTTGACAGAATAATTTTTTTCTCTTTGTGTGAGGTGTCTCACGAGTGGCACTCAGAGATTAATTTGCTGTCTTTGCCAGCAAAAGAACTAAGGAACATCAAATGAAAACACCAGGGCACAGGTATAAAAACAAAACAAAGGGATTTGCCTCCTCAAATCATTGCACTGTTGAAGTTCTCACAGCCATACACTGAGGAAAACAGTAGGAAGACACAGCAGTATCTTCCCCCATTGCAGCCAAGTAGATGATCATTACCATACCTGATATCAATTTACAGTTTTCTTTGCATGACCGAGTGTGGTATGGTCCTACCCTTAGATGGACTGAAATATTAAAAAAAAAAAAAAAAAAAAAAAAAAATCAGGGAGAAGGAAGCACCTGGATAAAACAACCCTTTTGGCTTCCTGCTCCAAGAGCCTTTCACTCACTTTTACTGTTAAAAACTAACACCTCCTGTTAAAGTCAACGGCTCCAACAAATTATTTTATTAATTTAAAATGTACTAACTTATTTATATAACAGCTGGCCTTGTTAAACCAGCTGTCTGTTAATAAAACAGCTGTGAAAAATTTCTGCAGTGCATGTATTGGTGTAGCTATCACAGAGCCCAAGAGTGGGAGACAAGTATTGTCACCCCAAGCTGGACACTCAGAAAAAAACCCTACAGTAAGCATAAGCACCAAAATAAATAAATAGGTCTCCTGTCACACCCTGAAGTTGCCACCATCCAGTGCTTGCCAAGGAAAGCACATTCCAGATACAGGGCCCTTCCTGGCTGCCACAATTACTCCCAGAAACAGGTCTAATCCATCAGGCTCCAGATCTCTATGGGAAATCAAAAGCCAGAAATAAAGTCAGGAAAGTAACACAAAATTATTCTCAGACGCCGCAGAGAATATTTTTAAACCAGAAAGTTTGTTCAATGTGGACTAGAAGCAAAGAGCAGTTACTTTCTCTTACCCTCATAGTGAGCACTATTTCACTGATGCCAACATCCTCTGGAGATTTACTTCTCCATCCCCTTGCAGATCTGTTTATCTTAGCCTGACCCCTAATTCTTTCCTGAAGATCAGAAAATGACACTTCTGCCTGCTTTGCCTAGGGCTGTCCCTGCTTTCCCTTGGGCTGACTAGGTTTATGAACACCCCTCTTCTGTCCCTCCCTTCATCACCAGACCTTTTCTGTAGTGAAACAGGTGTGTGGAGCAGCTAGGGATAGAGAAAATGCTACTATTAAAGGTTTTCTTAACAATTCAACTGTTTGACAGACAAGGTCACCATTGTATTTACTTGCTTTAAGAAGGAAATTGAGTATTTGTACAGAAACCTGCTGCTTCCAGGCATGTCAGCACCTACTGTCCAGTGTCCATGCCTTTGGCCTGTAAAAGCATCCTGACACTTTTGGAATAAACTCTGGGCAGAGAAGTTATCAGTCAAAGAAAGAATTTTAAGCAAAGAATTTGATTCTGTGGGTGTGGTGATACATGAGAATGTTCTTTCAATTCAAAGCATCTCATTGCTGCCTCTGTTCTTTTCTGAGAGGGACAACAAAGGTGTTTCTTAACTGGCATTTTTTTCAGGAATTGGACCTAGAGCAGAAGAGAATACTGCAGTTGTCAAAAAGGACTCTGTGTTCTTACTGAGGAAGCAGCTCAGTCCCCAAGCACTGTGACTACTCGTGACCTATGCACAAGGTGCATATCCAAGCTCTTTTCCCACACAGCCACCTGTGCTGCACTCTCAAGGACACATTCCCTTCTGACTGTCTGCCACCCCTGCAGCTCCTGGGCAGGACCTTCTCACACTGTGGTCCTTAAGCCTCAAATGATCTGCACTGGTCATCAGCAGTTTCTTATGGCTTGGAGATGTTGTATTCATTTCAGACATAGAGGTAAGAAGGTAGAATTGGTTTGCATTAAGGAATTCTGTCAGCAATCCAATTTTGGAGAAGACCTTTCTTTAAAAAGCTTATAGCTTCCCAAGTTGCAACATCGATCAATGAGAAGTTGATGGCCAATTATGGCACACCTGAATTTCTGCTTTCAGTTTGGAAGCACCAACTCATGCTTTACCTTTAAATGCCCTTCTGGTTCTTTCGTGAAATTGTACAAAAATGTCCTTGAAACCAAGTTACCCTGTCTGCAGTTGTCTGTACTGAAGAGGTTCACAGGTGTTCTAGCTGGCTCTGCACACCACATTCATCCCAGTGAAACCCTCTGCCCTGAATGGAGCTGGTGGTATGACCAGTATTAGACATACCAGCCCTTGGAAATGGATCATTTTTGTCCTCCACTCTGCTGCTTTAGGGAGAGTTCCTCCTCGTTAGGAAGTCACAGGCCCAGTGAGTCCTAATTCAAGCCCACACATCCTCTGGGTGCCCGTTTGCAGCTGCATGTCCTTGTGCTCCACACGGCTCCTGCCAGTGCCCCACATCCCTGTCCCAGATTTGTGCCCTCCTGCCAATTCTCAACACTGCAGAGGAGCTCTCAGCAACCCAGTTCTGTGGAACTGATCCCGTGTGCTGAATGACCTGAGGGGCTGAGCCATGGCAGGAGCCCCAACCCTGCACCCCAGGGCACTGCTGCCAGCCTGGGGATCTGCCTCCCTTCCTCCTCCTTTGCCCCAGCCTGAAGGAGAAGTTTTACTCCACACTTTGCGTGCTACTGCCCAACATATGCAGGCTGGATAAGACGCTACTTTTTCTGTCTTTGTTAATCTCTTCGAGCTCCTTTAATTGCAGCCTGGTAGCTTTTTCAGACTAGTGGCTGGCATTACTTTATCCTTTCCCCGAAGAGTTCATCTGCCTTTGCAATTTACAGGCATTTCTCTAGGGGTAAATTTCAATTTTTCCTGGGATGTGGAGTCACATGTTCTACAGATTATCCCACCATCCATCCTTCTGCTTCTTGAGTCAAGTCAGAAAAAATCCCAATATGCATACTTCTCTCTCCCCAAAAAGTACATTCTATCCCATTAAAAATTGATGCAGCATGCACTTTGAACAGCAGAAATAAATCCTGCAGATTCATCAGCTTGTTATTTGCTTCCCCATGCTACCACTAGACAATAATATTAAGTGAGGATTTTTAATTTTTTTTTCCTATTGTCCTCTCTGCATTCAGGCTCTATACTTTTCCCACATGCATGCAAGCTTTATTTCCCAAGGAGCCCCTTTTCCCAGGTAGCTTCTGCTGTATGTACAGCTCTTCTAGTTTTGCTTTCCTGTTCTATTCTTTACTTGCTAAATTGATTATTTCATTCTATTACACATACCAAGTACCAGAAAATAAAATGTTTCAGCAAAGATCAGAAAAAGGTGGTTTCAGAAACACCTCAGCTAATTCCAAGATGAGCTTGTCTTATGTCTCCCTAGGTGCACACAGGCTCTTGTGGGGCTTTCCAAATTCCTGCCCTTGGTAACCCGAGTTTCTTCCCAAATTTGAATGCAAATTGCTTCATGTAGCTTTTGAGCACTCGTGTTTCCTCATAAATGCACTACATCTCTGTCTCCTCTCCAGGTTTGATAATTTGACCTTCAGTAGGAACATTCTGAGGGGCAAGGAAAAATGTAAGTGCAAATCAGAGGCACTTTAAATTTTTTTCTTCATGCATATGAAAGGCAGATAGAAAAGCAAGCACAGCAGACCAATATTGTAAATAATTCAGGGACATGAAAGGTTTCTCTACAGAAGCATCATTATATTTTAAACTGCTTTCAGTTTAAATGTTTTCAACAATTAGGAAACAGCTGTGCAGGCCACTTTCCTTTAAAAGCATCACTCTCATCAATAAGCACAGTGTTCCTCAGCTGACTAAATGCTATTTGTTAGGATTTCCAAAAGGACCACTGAGTCCTGTCACATAATTTGGGTACGACTCCTTAATAAGATTAATCAGCATCTCAGAGCTTGTGGGAAGTGTGCAAGGGTGATACATCAAAAAGAACCATGCAACTAGAGTGTGATGGAAAATAACACTTTTCCATGCCACAAGGATTCTGGGTGAAAGGATGGAAGAAAGAAAAGGAAGGATTTATGCACATTATTGAGTAAGTATCAGTCTGTAGATTTTATTTTTGGAGTAATGTCAGCACCTCAGATATTTTTGTAGTTCCAAAGATGACTATCAAATTCAATTCACTGAAGCATAAAGCTTCTGTAAGTTTTCGTTAAAGTTACACTGAGCTGTCAATTGTTTTTTGAAAATGCAAAGTGTACTAAGTTTTACTGAATAATAATCCATTCAATCTATTGATTGTTTGAACTAGTTCATTCTCTCCACATATCAGAAGGAACTTTTTAATAAAAACCCCCCAAATCTAACACTGTTACATGCAAAATACCCTTAAACTGTGACTAGAGAGAAACCTCAGACCCCTCTCCTGGCACAGAAGCAGGAAAAGGATAAATCTCCATAGGGAGACTGGAGGTACTCACAGGAAAGGACAGATTTCCTGGTGCACCTCTGGAGCTGAAAACTTTATTTGAAGATTTCAGGTCACCTACATGTTAGGAGCCCAAGCAACGTACCTGTTGCCTAGCAAACCATTGAAATTTCTCACTGGGTATTTCTTTAGTAAGCTGCCAGTGTCTTCTGGATGTGTTTATTTAATTTTTTTAAATAGGATTACTTTCATCATCTTCTATTTCTTTGTCAGTTTAGCTTTTATGCTGCATTCTGAAAAAGTTAAAGTACTTGCTTAAAGCTTTCAGGAAAATGCACTCCTACCCTTTCAAAAAATGACATTTTTAAACATTTATTGATGTTCCAAGACTCATGACAAGAAACACAATTAGAGACACTGTGATTTTCCCCATATGCATTCAATTTCTCTATTCCCCACAGTAGCTTGAATCCCAAGTGTAGGCTATGTAATGTTCCCAGAAAATCATTCAAAAATATACTCTTAATGTTGGGTTGAGGCTAATTTCCCTAGCCAAGAATTTGCCTCCTAAAACCTTTGTAAAGCAAAGTCAATTTTAGTTCATTTTCATTATCTTCAGAGATAAACATAATAACTTAATAACATAAGCAACAAAGGACAACACTGTAGTTCAACGGTACAGTAAATCCATCCTAAAGCTTATTGGGACCTTTTTTTTTTTAAACCCACACCATATAAAATGAATATAATCTTAACCTAGCAGCTTTATTATGTAAAAATTGGAAGTTAACTTCATACGTGGAAGTTTTGGATTATATCAGTTACTGTTTGGTGTTCTGCAGCCAGCAGGTCAGTGCAGAGCTGGCAAACTCTTCATTCCATTCTGGCAAATGCAGGAGAAAAGTAAATGTGAGCCCACGTGTGCTCTTGATTAACTCCACATTGTTTTCTTGTACAGTAACAACATATAATCAATATTAACAGCAATGGGCAGTGTTAAAATGACTCCTGGTTTTAATGAGCTGGGGCAGGAGGATACACTTCCCTCATGAGTTAGGTTGCCACCCATCAGCCTGTGCATCACATCCTGGTACCCACCAAAAGGAGGGAAACACTTAATGACAAATCTGCTCTTGGCTCATCTTATATTTTAGCAGAGCCAGTTGCAATCCAACCCAGGAGAGCCTCAGACTTCCTTTTACAGCCTCTGACCTGAATGCACAGCAAGAGGAGCAAATTCTGCCCATCTCATTTTGCCCTCAATTCCTTCCCCATGAGGGTCTGGAAGCAAAAAAGCCCTTATTCCTATAAATAGGGTGGTTGTGCAATGCCTGGATCAGAACTTATTTGCATGGGAAGGGATATTCTCACTATCTTCAAAAGCAAAAAAGGTTTTGTTTGCTTCTTTCAATGTGACTGTCATGTTTGAATATGTTTATAACTCACTCGTGTATTTTGTTATAGTGTATTCTTGGAAACAGAGGTTGTAACTGAAATATTGCTACTTCTTTAACTTAGAAGTGTTTGGGTAGTTGGATTCAAGTCTCCATCCTAGGAAACAATCAAAAGCAGAAATGGAGAAATGCCTGGCTAGAGCAGGCTTCATCAGCCACATAACATGTATCTCAGTCTGCAATACCCCATCAGGCAGGAAAGACCCAGAATGACAATTTGCTTTCTTCTCCATCCTTGAGTGCTACATGACTAAACGTGACGTGTGGGGCCATATCTGTTTTTCCCATCCTTTATCACAGATTCATGGTTTACATATCCAATGAGAGCATGCAGACAACTCTTGTGCAAAGATTTGCCTAATGTTCTGCATCAGCTCAAATGGCTGGGAGTGGGGGATAAGGGAGAGCTCTCTGAATCCTTCTGTAATTCTGTGGGAAACCAGATGCAGGATTTGATGCCAGCTAAAGTTAACCTGATGGACAAAAGGGTTTATTTTAACTTGGTCACTCGATCCAATTCACTGCACAGTCACACAAACACTTGTGCCTGTATGAGCCAAGGGGGAAAAGGGTGTGTTATAGCTCTGCCTGTCTTGGCAGCAGACCTGGCTTATTTCTATTTAAACTGTATGTTAAAGTATGCCTTAAGAGCCCTTGAGCCATTTTATTTAGTCTCTTGAGTCACACATACATCACACAGATTTTTGCTGCTGTCCAGACTGGAGACACTTCATAAACAAAGCATGAGTCCTCATATGGAGGGAAAATTATGGCATGTCTAAAAAAATATTCAGTGATCCAATGGCTACATACAATGGCTGTATTTTCAGATGGAGTTGCAGTTTGGTAGTTAAAGCAAAGGATTGCTGAGGTATGCCACCAGCATGAGAGAAACAACCAAATGAATCTGTTTTCATGTCCCAGTCTCCCTACCTTTCATAAGCACTTTGTAAGGTCTCAGGATGAGAACTAACATTTTGATTGTGTGTCTATGTAAAAACCAGCTGACAGAACCTTTAGATTCCCAAAATTCTTAAAAGCATTCAAAAATGTAACACAGAGCTGTGATAAAAACCAGGTATGTGTAATGTCTGTCAATAGGTTGACTGTCCTTTCTCTCTTGTGTATTTGCAGGGTCTGCACTACAAGAAAAGTCCTTATCTTAAGAATTTCTTCATTTTCTCTCTCCATAATACTTACCTGTACCTATCCAGTGACAAGCCACAGAAAAAAAAGTACATATACTGTTGTTTTGTAATATTTTAATTACACATTTTGTTAGCTGCCCATCCCAATGATGTAAATGGAGGACTTTGTTTTGCACAAGTGGTTGGAGACATAACAATCAATAATATCTTCCTTCTTGCCTGCTTTGCATTTATCATTCCTACCTCTCTGTTTTGCTGGTGCTGATTTCCCCATTCAGTCTTTGATCTTGGTTGTAATCTTGGCACATGATTATCTCTTCCTCTTCCCTTCCCTGTTCATTCTTTCCATCTCACAGCTGATAAAGTGGTGCAGCTCTATAGAGGTAGTTCCTTTCCTTATCAGAGAACAATTAGGAAAACCAGAGCAATCACAGCCCATTTCTGATGCTGCTCTGTGATAGCTGTGGTTAGGGGAGCATTACACATACCTAGTCACTCCAGCTATAACATTTCAGGCCAGCACAAGATGAACACAACACCCCTCAGGCATCTCTGCATTATGCTGCCCAAAGACAGCAGCTGATGCACATCTCAGGAGGCCTGAAAGCAGCATTCAGTCCTCACTCATGCATTAAATATCAGAATCACAAGGGGCTGCTACCTTTTAAATCCAGCTCACCATAAAAGGATCCTCGCTGTTGGTTATTTCATAGCTGAAGAAATGAATAATTAAAGGCAGCACGTATTCTTAACCAGGACTAAATCTTTAGTTAGGAGCAGAACAACATCTAGCAGATCCATATTTTCATATATAAGAAAGAGTTTAGACAAGTCAAATGGACATATGCAGAGGCTGGCAGCAGAGGTCTGACACGTAGAGCTCACAGCCACTGATCCTGAGACACTCTGGATCTCATCTGGGGAATGTGCTCATCACACACATCCCTGCCTTCTGCAGGACTCACACAACTGTCCTGTTTTCACTGTGCTGGTGGCACTTCACAGGCAGATGAAGGTTCCCTCCTTTTCAATTTAATTTAATAAAATAATCCAGGATGAAATGTACCACCTGGTTAAACAAGAGCTGGGCTCAGGGTGTGGGATTTGACTGGAATTAGCTTGAAGATGCCATATCAGTGGAAATGAAACAAACTCATCTTGTTCCAGTGACTTAATGCTGCACAAACAGAAGCTAGTTAAATATAGACCATGGCTGAAAAACCATTTTCCATAGGTGAAGCCTACTAAAATCCCTGCTCTCAGCAAAGCTTGCTGCTAGCTGATGTCCCTCTCAAGTCTCCAAGGGGGCTTTGTGCTGCCAGCTATGCTGGGACACAGTGGATGGACTGGGCACACCTGGCATGAACCACACCTACCCAGGAAGGACGGGAGGTGCACCAAGTGCTTCTCCAGTCCAGAAATCTGTGTCACAGCCCCACGATGGAGGCTGGCTCTGCTGTCTGCTGACAAAGTCCCTTTCTGAATACTCAGTTTGCTAGAGAGAACTAAACCACCTGAAGGCTGATCATGGCAGAGTCCTGTCTGCCTCCTGTCAGGAGTCCTCACTACTGTTGGATGAGGTGTTTCAACATAAGTCACAACCAATTCTCCAAGGAGTGACCACATTGCAGCTGGTATATGCTGGCTGTGGAAGGACAGCCCAAAGGGCAGTGGCACATGGCTCACATGCAGGTCTTGGCTTCTGGAAAGAAACTCCTGAGCACTTGCAGTACTGCATGTCTTACAAAAAGGGCAGGCAGATCTGTAACACTAAGAATAGGTGGCATAAAAATCACTTATATATCCTCCTTCAGTTCTTTTTAAAAGCCAGGCTATTTTAGACAAAGAAAAGCCATTGTTTTAATGGTTGGTCAATACCTAATAACATTTTTCCTGCCTTCACATATTCATCTTTTTTCAAGTCTCCTACGGAAGTACAAACAGGTACATTTCAAGTAACACTTTAGGATAAAAACACAGACAAATGGAGGTGCTCAGACAAATGCAAGTGTTCAGGAATGTACCATCTCTCAGGCAAGTGCCCTTCCACAGCCAATAAATGTCAACTGCAGTATGACAGCTCCTTGGAGAAGATTGGCCGTGACTAACAGTGAAACACAGAAGGCAATGACATTCCCAATGTAATGAAGTGATGGCTTCACTTATTCACAGTCAAGGTGCATTGTTGCATTGTTTTCAACTTTAGGATCTCCTGGAATCTTGTGGCATTCACAGTAATACCCATGTCTTTATCAGCTGGACCACAAGTCACACAGCTGATTCCCAGCCTCTACCACTGCAAGGAGTTGGTCCCAGCAAGGTGCAGACTGTTTTGCTTTCTGAATTCCATGAGCTTCATGTTGGCCTAGTCACCAAGTTTATCCCTGTGGATCTAGGCTCTCTCATTTTCCATTGCTACCCCTAATTTAGTGTCGTTCACACATTTGAGGAAGGCACACTCTGTGCTGATCAAAATGTCAAGCAACAATGTGGATTCCAGCAGAGTACAGTGCCCACTACTTGTTGCAGGCTGGATGTCAGCTCTTTGATCTCCTGGAGTCCAGCTCAAGGTGGTCCCAGCAGAATTCAACCCATCTAACAATCTGTTCCACCAGATTGTGACTGCAGTACCAGAAAGGCCATTTCCCACTGGCAGAATTTGGCAGCTTTGAATCTTTCCTATATTGGCAAGGGTGAAAATATGCAGATGGAAAGAGAAGCCATGATATCTCTGAATTAAATTTTTAAAGTCCAAAACCATCTGAGACCTGGGACTGCAAAGGTCAGCATTGAACTGTACCACAAATTTATCAGCACAAGCTGCCTTTGTGGCCTTTAGTTTCTGAAAAAGGTTAACGATGTTCACAATTGAGATCCAGCACAAATTCAAGCCCATGTCATTCACAACTTGCAAGAACTGATTAATTCCCAATGTCAGTGACTGTGATTTAAGCATTCTTCCAAAACTAAAGAACATCACTTTAGGGAGGCCTCCTTACCAGTTAACAAGATCACACTTTCCAGAAGATCACAGAACTTGTGAGAAGAGATCTTGTAGCTCTCAGCAAAGCCATTAAAAAGAATGACTATCATACAATCCAGAACCGAAGTATAAAATTAAAGCAAAAACACACTGATAGACTCCAGTGAGAACTGGGTGTTCAGATGAAGAGATTACCATTTTGGGTGTACATGCACAAATTAGCAATTAGGGGTAATTGCTTTCAGCTGCATTTTGCTGTTTAAAAAGTATTAATAACTTGTAATTAACATTAATTCAAACACAGATGAAAGCCCATGTTGGTGCTGAGTAGACACGCCTGACAGAAAACAGCTACCTCATATGCAGTGCTGGTGGTTGTCAACCAGAATATTTCTTGTGTTCCCAAACCAAAATTACAACAACAGCTTTAATCTCTCTCTTGTCAGGCACTTCCTGCCCACTAATCACTCATTTTAACCATGGTCAGATCTTCAACAAAAGTACCACAGAGGAAGAACTCATTGTGCCCAGGCTGCAAGGTATCACTCAGCCAGACACTGCTCCTTGGTGTCCATCCAGAGCCCAGGCAGTGGCACCAGAGCTGCACACTGAACTCCAGGGGCAGGCTGTGAGCCACACTGCCCTGCCATACATGCTCTTCTACTGCCACCTGAAGAGATAAACGTAGCCAAGATTTAAGACTAAAATGAGTCTGCTGGAAGATTTCCTCATAATTTGCCCTGACAGCATTTCCTGCCTGTAAATAAAGCCTGTCCAGCCCCAGGCAGCCCTGGTTGTGTTCCTCTGCACATCACCATGCAAGGCAAGCCCGTGCACAGGCAGCACCATGGGCAGGCAGCCTCGGCCACCCACGCCCAGGTGAACATTTTCCTTGTGCTTCCAGGGCAAACCAGTGAAGGGCCAGGGTGATGCTGGGGAAGAAGTCACTTGGCCATCACAGAGGTGTGACCCTGTGGCTCCCCTGAGGTCCATGAGGAGGAATATGGCACAAGCACCCTGCCTGGTCAGCATTTCAGCCAAAGGCAAGTCTGCCTCTTCCATAAGTTATAACTCAAGAATATAACTTTGAAGTCATACTTTTTAAAATTTACTATTTCTGTACTTCACTCAGTAAAAGTACATGTCTGTCACAGGCTTAAATGCATCAGGCTTATAGACTTGTCCCAAAGAATTGTGTTCTCAGCATCTGGTTACTCAGGCTATTAAACATCTGTGCAGAGTGGTTTAGCATGCACTTTTCTGGACAAAATGCTGGATCACACCTAAATGTCCATTTGACATTTATCATCTATCATTTGAACTTATCTGGATCAAATAGAAGTTGACTTGGTGTCCTCAACAGTAGCCAATATCACATATTTGTCAATAAACAGTTCAAAGGCCAACAGGAACAGTTTCTCAGCTTAGCTACACATTATAAAACTCTGGGCAAGACAAAAAACCCCAAATCTCAAGACAGTGACGTACCTGTCCTACATGACATGTCCATTTGCATTAACTATATTCCCTCCTGTCGACTACTGTTGAATTTCTAGGAATAAAACTAATTTTTCCCCTCCACACTCTAACCAGTAATTCTGTTTGGTCAAATGGGCAGCCTTCAACCAAAAGACAAGTCCAACTCTTATGTGAATGGCCTGAACAGGGATCAAATCTGTGACCTTGGCATTATTAGCACCACGCTCCAACGAAATGAGCTAATTCCAGGGTCAGGTACTGACCTTTTTTATTGGGGCTGAAGCTGTGACTAGAGTTTATTGCCCAATTCCCATCACCATTCCAGCATATCTCTGGGTTCACCACACATCACATTCAGTGCTGGAGCTGAGCAGATTGAGGTCCCTGCAGCATAACTGCTTGTGCAAATGTCATGTGATTTAAAAAAAAAAAAACCACAACAAAACTAAAAATCATTATTATTATGAAGCTCCAGCCCAGCACCCATTCTCCCAACAGTGGAGAAGCTCAGAGATCTCATTTCATCTCAATTTCCTGTAACTCCTATTTCAATAGGTCTGGGGTTCAGGAACCTTTTATCAATAAAAGGCTAGTTCCTTATAGTCACTCTGAGGGGATCAAAAAGACTCAGAATAGAATTCAGTCACTTCTATCACCAAAAATTAACAGGAAACAGGTTTCACTGTAAACAAAATTGGCAATACACTATTAAGACATTTTTAAGGTTCTTGGACCACAGGATCAACCCCCACTTCTGACTGTGATTTTCAGTTTAGCTCTGAGAAAAAGATTTAAACTTTCCACACTCCCTCTATTCTACTGATCTTGCAAGTAACACATCCTTACCTGTTACAGAACATTAACAAAGTGCCGTTTTGGTGTTTCCTTGCCCTCCCCCACAGCATTTGGAGAAATGCTGCAAAGCTGTGACCCTCCTCAGACTCCACTGCCTGTTGCCCAGGAGCTGGAGAAGGCAAAGAGGAAGGTGTCCTCTGAGCAGGGGTGCAAGAAAACAGGAATTTCCCTTTAGGGATCAGCTGCAGAGAGAATTACCTGGTTGCTTAGAAACATGAGATTAACTCCAGCTCAGTTTCCCTTTCCTTCACACATGCACTAAAGCAGAGGCTGTAAATCAGCTTGGTGGGAGAGTCAGGATGGCTGGAGTGCAGGGTCACTGTGCAGGGTCACACAGGGGGCAGGGCAGCTCTGCTCCCCTTCCCAGGCTGTGTGAGCTCCCTTTGGTTTGCAGGGAAAAGTGTCTCACTGCTGGGTTTCAGCCACCAGGATGAGAGTCAATCAGGGAGATCAACAGCCACATTGCCTGTGCCAGGATTTCAGCTTTGATGGCAATCAGTGAGGGAATGCAGTTAGGGCAAAGCATCTGACAAGAAGAAGCAGATGAAATTTAAAGCAAATGATATTTTAAGCATAAACAAAAGTTACGTTAATTCCTGCACCTCTTAGTAATATTTTCTATGTGACTGCCAAAGCATCAGTGATTGGCAGCAATAACCACACTTGCTGCCTGTTTGTATCCTTCATACCTCAAGGAATTGGACAGAAAGGGTGATTACCAACAGAGAGACCCAACTGCTGCTTTGCTTACCCACCATCACGTAACACAGAAGAAGGAAAACAATCTAGATAAAACAGACGTCGACTTAATCTCATACAGTTTATGGTCAAACCAGTTTAACATGAAAAAGCACCACTGCTAACACAAACAGAGAGCACAGCCCACAGTGTGTGCTCAAGAGCTTTAATAAAGTCTCTGCAAGAACAATATTCTTCAAGCCTAACACAACAGGTCAAAGCACAGATGAACTGGTATCTGCCTATAAAGTATTAGAATTTGGAAAAAGATACTGGCAAGTATGCCTAGACTCTTTCCCAGTCATTCACATTCACAAACACAGACACAGAGTGGAAGGGATATGCTGTGCAGTACATACCCAATAACCTTGTGGACAGGAGCCAGCAGCGTGGTTATCATTATGCTGGATAGTTACTACAAGCTGAGAGTTAATTATTAGCACAACTTAAAATCAAAGAGAGTTTGATCCAGACTGCATAGCTACACACACACACACACACACACACATACACACAAAGCTTCTACCCTGAAGCACTTCCCATCTCTTTACAGACAAGCTCAGCACAGTTTAGACATGTCCAAGGTGGCACACCATGCCAAGGCAGCAGTGACAGGGAGACTGTAGCCAGGCAGCTCTTGAAGAGCCAGCACCTACAGGAATGGGTGTTGGGGGGTTTTTCACTGATATTTTTTTTGCAGTACCACTTCAATGGTTCTTTAAACACAGTTAGCATGACCACAACAAAGTTATGTTTTTGAGTATTGTTTGTAAGTTCTACACACAAAAATTCTCTCCTTGACCTTGGAAATATTTTTTTCAGGGAGAAAGGACTAGAATTACCTTCTGCTCCACATTTGCATCCTTTACAATGAAAAGCAATGACCTCTCTGCAAGGGCAGGTTTGCAAATATCAGCACTCGGATTTTTAGAGATTATTCAGTGATATTTAATACTGAATTCAAGCTGATGGGGTGGGGAAGGCCAAGGGAATGAAACAACAATCAAAACCAGCAATCATCTGACAAGTTTCTTTTGCACATTAACAGAAACTCAGATTTAGTAGAGTTGTTCTTTTTCCACAGCAAAATGCTCTTTGGGCCTATATGAGCAATCATACCTCAAGGGTTTTTTTCACCTAAGTGTCCTGTTAATTCAGCATTAACCTGATGGACTCAATTATAACAAATAGGCTCTACCTGTGCATAAGCACTTGATATTCAATCTGCATTCAGTAAGAAAACCAGGATGTGGGTAAGCAGATCAGGTTGAGCTCAGAATAGACAGTGATGGGGGAATCACCTCTTGCAGTCTTCACCTGGGAGGGTGCAGATGTACAAACCTGGAGGTTTCTAAGGCAGACACAACAAGCAAGTATTGCATGCAACTAATAGACAGAACACAGTCTTCTACCAACACAACAGAAGAATAAGAAAAGGAGTTTATCCTACCAAAATGAAATAAAAATGACGAGCCAAGCTGGCTAAACAAGGCAGTGTTTGTATAGGGCAGGGGGGGCTCAGCTGACAACACTGCTCTTTTATGTGCTCTCATACTGTGTTCAGTGCATAAACATGGGCTGACGTGACCAAGGGCTCCCCACGAGCCAACAGAGCAACTTTCCCCTGGCAGAGAAGGATTAGTGTTTGCTGACCCTGTCAAAAGGAAATTGGGGTGACCTCTGTCTCCCCCCTGCTACTCCTGCCACCTCGGTAGCTGCAGGGCTTACACTGTATTCTGCAGTGTTTTCATTGCTGGCCCCAAACCCTTCTGTGTCTGCAGAGTTACAGCAGAGGCTGAAATTGAGCCTAATTCTGTCTCACAGCAAATGAGAGTGCTTTCCCATCCTGGCATTTAGCATCTCACATTCTCATGTGCTGCAGACAACCATCAAACCCAGGGCTGCAAGGGAAGTCTACACGACCAGCTGAGAAGGAACAACTTCCAGGGCTTAGGAGAAATGCCACCCAGTGAGCCAAAACTGCAGAGAGGCCTTATGAGAAGGGCAGCTGAGTTCAGGGATCACATCCAGCCCCTGCAAAGTGCCACAACTCTGTGTTTGCTGTTAAGAGTCACAGCCTGAGAAAGGCACAGCTTTAATGAGGGCTAAGTCAACAGGAGGGACCTTCCAGGTGTGTAACACCAGCAGCTACAGTGACTGCAGACAGCAGTAGATGGCATGGATCAAGGAAACATTTGCTGAAGTAGCTTGGAAGTGAGCAGTTCAAACAATCTCCCTACTGTTCACACCAGCATCCTCCCAGACATGGAGGAAACATTTTGTTAGTACGTCAAATCTTGCTTTAGTAAATTGAAATATATTTCCACTTTGCTCTGCTTGCCATTGCAAGAACAGAAAAGGTGAATTAAATCCTAACACTGTTTTTGGGAATGAATGATCCCAGGACAATGTTAACAGCCTGGCATGGGCTGAGGAAATACTCAGGCATCCCCCAGCCTTCTGGTGCCTCCTTCCTTAAGTACTCCTCAAGGATTTTCCATGCATAAATAAGCTAAGGTAGAATGAACTTTAAGTAGGCCTCGCCCTACAGAGTCAAATAAACTAGGGAAAATATAATAGGGACTTGTAATAGGGACTAGGGACTTGTAATATTTGCATTTCAAGCAGTGAAACTTCTTGTTTTGATACATTATACATGCTGGGATTACCAGCTAGCTGCAGACTGGTGTTTTGTGCTGTTTTTTACCATGAAGCACAGGTGGTTGACTTGTTCAGGGACAGGGCATCACTGGAAAACTCAGGTTATGGCAGTACAGCTAAACAGTCTTCTCTTGCTTACAGATGTAGTTGAATTTATCCATTTACTACCTCTCAAGGCCAAATTTCACATTTTGGATTTGCAGTCAGGTTGGACCTTGGCTATGCTATTGGTTCCTGCTGTAATCTCACTTATTTGTAGCCAAACTCTTGAAAGTACAATGATGTACTTTCAAGAGATTGTCCTGTAAAAATGAAATAACTTTTTTTTTTTTTTTCTTAATGGTCACAAATTAGATTTAAAAAGCAATATAAGCAAGCCAATAAATAAACTGGGTTTATGAAAATTAACATTGCATTTGTTTGTTTCATAGTCTGCTGTCTGGAAACATGACCACTTGCACTAGGGTAATGTCATTGATTTCTGTTGCTCAGATAAGCATGCCACCAAAAGTCTGTGGTAAGGCTTTAATTAGGCCAACAAACAGGATCAGGAAAAACAACAAAGTAACTTATCAGCCAGCCTAAAAAAAGGCATTATCTCTCCTTACAAGCCTTGCTTTGCTTATATCACGACACTAAATCCACTGCTCAAATATTTCCCATCCTAGCAATTAAATTTTACATTTACTAAAAGTCCAAGAGCAGCCTCAGCTTATAATTGATTTTGTTAACTAAACAAGATTTTCAGTACAGAAGGGCAAAGAAAACATGAGAACACAGGTATTGAAAACACAGCTTGTGTAATTTGGCCAGCACTGGCTTGGAATCTGAGAGTTCCCCCACCCCCACATGCTGCAATCCCAGAACCCGTGGAGAATCCCCAGCAGCAAAATGATGGGCCTTGGGACCAAATTACCTCCCAGCTGACACTGCCCAGAATTACCATCGCTGGAGTGGGTGGGTCTGCATCCCAAATAAGTGATTTGAGAGACAAGCTGGCTCCCTTGCAGACATGCAGGATTCCTTGGGGACTCCGAAGAGGCAGCAGCAAGCTCCTGAAGTGGCTGAAAGTCATCTTTCATTCCACACTCACTGCCACAGCACTGAATTAGGAGAGCATTTTCTGTGAGGCTGGAGGAATAATTGCATCCCATGGATCAGCAGATGAACAGGTAATGTATAGCCATGGGGCCATGTAGGCAATTTCCCTGGAGCATCCTCAAAGTCTGGAGAGGCCTAATAAACTGCTTACAGGAACCACTATAGGTATATAGCTATTAAGGATATAACCCTGCTTTGTCAGCTGCAGAGTAAACATACCCACGCTCGTGTGGTCACTCTCCAGCATCTTTGTTATTAACAGCAGATCAGGCATCCCCAGTCAGCTTCTTGTTGAGACAGAAAAGCAGGAAAATACTCTTGAAATTAATTCCTAGTCTATTTTGGTTTAGAGTAGCCACGTAACTTCTCCCTGCCTCAAGGCAATGTCAAAAGCAAAAACCGGAATTACAGCCAAATGAGCCTGAGCCCCACTGCTCCAGCAGGACAGGGCTCTGAGCTCAGCCTTTCCAGCTAAACTGCTCCTCTGCCTGCCCCTCCCAGCTCAGCCTCCAGCAGCAGCAGCTGGGAAGGAGCCCAGCTCCACAGGTATGGATCCTGGTACAAAGCACATCCAGCCCCAGCTGGCTGGAGTCAGGGTCCCCTGCCTCCACCTCCTCTGCATCCATTTCTATTGTCTGCACTTGGGTCGACTTCAAGCATGCAATGGGTGATCTGCAAACACCTTGTCTCTTGTAGAACACCAGCAGAGGGAAAAAAGTATCCTTAATTCAGTTTACATTTAACTAAGAACAGCTGAGGCAGAGCCACCTTCATTCTTCATGGGAACCATTACGCCAGCATGCAGGCTGGCTTTCAGGAAAGTTAATTCTCATTAACTTTTGAGGGTGCTCCTGTTTGACACAGCCTATGTTATTCCTTAGCTGCACCAGACCAGAGTGGCAGTGGCCACGTTTATGGCTTCACAGTACCGTAAATAAACATTAAACCGTGTTTTAATGGTGGCAGGCGGGCAGCAGCTGTTGTTGCTGAATGCCCAGCAGATTGGTATTGCTCTCAGAAGGGAAGGCACTGAATAGCCTGAAGATATCATTGGCTACAACAAGCACTTTCTTTCATAAACACCACCTGAAAAAAAAAATCAACCAGCCAACCAACTAAAGACATTGTATGTTGGAAATAGATGATGAAAAGGCCTTCCTGTGCCCCTGCTCTGGGCACAAGGCTGTCAGATTTTATGGGAGGGGAAAATAAGACATTATATGATCGGAAAGAGCATGTTAGAGAAATGAAAGGCAGGATACAGAATAAAATGCATAATTCATGGTTGTAAAAGCCTTGAGGCAAGACCTTTCGGACTTGCTAATTGCTTTGCTGAGAAATAGGCCAGAAGCCATAAGAATGACTCCTACATGCAGGCAAATGAACACATAAAGCATTGCAACATCAACCCAGGGGCTTCCACATCACCACTCTGCACAGGTGTGCTGCTGGCTCACCTGGCAACATGCCAACCAAGGACAAGTGCATGGGATATCAGGCTGATCTGAGGACCTAGATTTAATTCTGGAATGTAGTTCTGTGCATTCAGATTTTTGAACTGCAGGCAGATGCATTTATATAAACTGGCTGCAGACACACTGCAGTCCTTGGAGGACCCTCACTGTGTGCTCAGAACCTTAGCATGCAACTCTGTGCACGTGGGACAGGCAGAGATGAGCAGTTCCTCCACTGCAGTAGCCAGATTTAGCCTCACTGAGCTCAATGGCAAAAAATCCAGTGGGTGCAAGATCAGATCCCATTTGAAGGCAAAGAAATTCATATGACAAGTAGGAAGGATGAAGGCAACATATTATAGTTACTGAAGTTTGCACAAGTGTATGGTTTGGTGGATTTAAGTAATGAAAAAGTATCAAAATCTTTTTGCTTCCTACAGTATAACTACCTCCTCCTCCATGTCCCCAGTGAGCAGCTTTGGATTTTTTCATGCAGCAAGCAAAATCACAGGATTTTGTCTACCTACATGTTCAAGTCTCTCCTACTGACATTCTCTCATTTCAGATAACCCTATTCCAGCCAATTCTCTGATAATATCCTGCTGACTACCACCAGCCACTGCTCTTCTTTGTTAAACCTAACCAGAGTTTTGCCTTAATGACCTAAGAAAGGCTTTGATATTGCTGTTTAGAATTTGTTACTGAATCCAGTAAGAGTAATTCACTGTGTCTGAAGAAAGACGGACTTGTCCCCAAAGACAGGGATCAGGCCCCTTCCTTCTCCACCAGACCATCCAGCTTCCAACCCCTTCAGTTCCCTTCCAGCCCCAGCATCCTCTTGTTCTCCTGTTTTAACTGTCTTCCCCCACAGTGCCCTTAGAGAAGTCTAACACCTCAACTGATAATCTGAATCCATCAACAAAAAAAAACAAAAAACAAACAAACAAAAAAAAAAAATCTCTTTTAGAGCCCTCTCCTTCCCCATTGGTATTATTTACTGGTGTATCAGAATTACCATAAAAACTCATTAATAAAGCACAAATCTGTATCTTCCATAAAGCAGCTTATCTCCATGAGATTGCAGAAGTAAAACTTCTGAAAGTACAAGAAAATGGAATCTGTCCCTTAATTGTACTTTGCTATTGATTAAATTTTTATTGCTAATATACTTATTTCATTACTTAAAGATGTTCCATCTATTTCTCAGTGTCAAGAGTATGAAAAAGAAGAACTTGACAGAGATGAAGAAAGAATAAGATGATCAAAGATCCCTGGGCTTGACAGGTTTCATGGAGAAACCATCAGTACCAGCTTGTGAGTATGAATGAAGCTATCAGCTAATATGATAGTGGCATGAAGTGTCAGAGCATATAAAACACTTTTTTTGTAATACTTCAAATTACATAATGGCAAAAAGACAGACTGCTTTGCAATACCTTCTAAATAAGAATCTTAACTACTATTCCATAAATATAAAAGGAGTCACAATGAAGGTAGGAGAATTTAAACAGCAGTTCAGACATCAATGGGGAAGTACAGCAATGCTGAGGATCCCCAGACTTAGATCAAACTAAAACACCATTCCTAGATCTACAGCCAAATGACCTTTAAGCTACTTTACAACTGATGTGCAGCATGATTCAAACCAAACTGCAACACACTCAATGAGCAACTCTCTCCTACACCTTTTTAAACCTGCCTGTGACATTTTATCTCAATGCTGCTGTCTCTTAGGTTTTGACATCTACAAGGGGCATACAAGGAATTCAGTTTCCCCAAGGCAGGAGGTTCCAGCCCAAATAAGCCAATGAATGACAAAGCATAAAGAAGTGAAATTGGGAACAACAGAAAAATGTTGCTTATCTGTGAGTTCCACCTTTAATAAATGTTGGTAGCTCCCACATTGGATGTGAGGTAAATATGCATTAGCAGTAAGTAGTGTTTGGTGTAGATTTATTTTGTTCTGTGACCTATCCATTATGTCCTAGAGAAGGCAATAAAAACAGAATGGGTCCATTGCAATCACAACACAAAGAACTGTCTTTTACTTCATGCAAAGAATACTAGCACAGATGGTGAATCCACATTTTGCAGGAAAATCCATGTGCTTCCACGTTAATGAGACATGGGTTAGAAGAACACAGTATTATACACTGTCGTCATTATGTCAGAAGTGATTTGTTGTCCAAGCTTAGGTATCCAGATGGTACCAAAAATACCCCAAACTTTCTATAAGCACAGAGCTTTCACTATAATTAAAAAATGGTTTCAGAAAATGTATCGCTTTCTCTGAGTATTTCTAATTCACTTTAACTACTGAACATGCCATGTATTTTGCTTACAGTACTTTAACAAGAAGGACATATATGCACTGGGAAACCTGAAAAGGCAGAGAGCTGGGGAGTGATACCACAGGAGAAGGGAGATGGGCAGAACCACCAAAGTTCAGAAAAGAAGGAGCCAGGAAGCCAAGAGCTACATGGTGCTCCCTTGCTGGATGCACCAGTAAGGTCTAAGAAAAGAACCAGTCTCTGGTCATGCAGGATGGCACAAAAGTGAAAATACAGAACTAAGTGTTCCACATTCAAAATTAGCTCCAACGTAGAGAATGGCCCCTTCTCATTCAGATCAGGTTTAACCCCCTCTGTCCACAATGGTTTATCTACACTAGAACCAAAGCAGCTGGATTTTGTAACTAAGTTCCACTATTAGCACGCTGTATTTTCTGATATGAGCCTCAAAAATCTTCATAAAAGCTTGCAGTGAAATAATTGCTTTATTTTCACTTCACTCTAGCTGACTCCCATAGGTTAGACTGTATTTTTTCTCTTCAAAGTAAATTGTACAGCTTCTCTTAAAAAGCTCACCTTTGAAAAAACAGCCTAAAAAATACCAGGCTAAATTTGACAGTTTTTCCTTATGTTTCAAAGCCAGGGAAGGGTTTTTCTGGAAGAAACTGACACCTTTTTTACTTAAGAAGACTGAAAATCTGCTAAGAAAAAAAAAAAAAAAAGGATGAAAAAAAAAGAAATAAATAAACTACCAGGAGAATATGTGGGTGGCAGGATTCAGTCTTTAATCTGACAGGTGTATGTCAGCACTTCTTCACAAACATACCTATAAGGGATCTGATTGTTTTCCTCTTGCTATTGTACTGTTTCCCAATGAAAGCCCTTGTTTTTTAGGTTAGCTTCCTGCCAGTCTCTTTGTCTGATGTCCAAAAAGTTAGCAGGTTAACAAAACAAAAAAAGCTGACGCCTTTCATCATTGATGTATTTACCCTTCTAAGTGTCTCAAGCAAATTCATCTTGAAATTCAAAATCATGTTGTCAACCATGCAGTAGACAATGTGGTCCAAAGACAGATTTACAGACTGGTAACTAAGGAGCAGACAGAGGAGGTGGCTGCTCAGCTGATGGATATAAATAGCAAAATCCGAGTCAACAGGATATTATTGTTCTTTGGGGTTCCCAAAGAAGCCTTAAGTGATGGATCAGCTCCTACGCACATGCTGATCGCGAGCCACTGCCCGTGTGCAGTGGGAAGAACCTGCCAGGGGAGACTCGGGGCTATTTCAGGACTTACCAGGCTCAGCACTTCCCATGCTCTGGTGGGAAGAAAGACTGAGAAGGTGGGGGGGAAATGCCCAGAAAAGCACCTGTCATTTATTCATTCCTCTTAGTATTAATAACTCATCTCTCTGAACGAGACTAAACAGCAATGCTTTCCTCTGCACATGCAATGAAAGCAAGCCTAGATGAAGATGACCAAACACTGAAGAGCTTGAGAAACTGGGAATGAAGAAAAAGGAGGAAAGGAATCTTCAGGAGCAGGTCAGAATGGCTTATATATTAAGCTGTAACTCTACAAGACACCAGCTTCAACTTGCCTCAAATCAAGGCTGCTTACGGTCCCAGATATCGCAGAGCTTCCATTATAAACCACATTTAAAGGTTAAGCAATTAATTGCCTCATTCCTCCATGACCTTTGCAATAAGAAAACACAGAATCTGATTGCTGTCTTATTTCTAATCTGGTTTTTATTAACTCTCTGATTTCTTTCTCTTGCAGAACATATTCCTATGATTACCTAGGGCAGACACACATCCGTTGACATTCCTACATTCACACAAGATAAATACGCCTCATCCATGCTCTTGGCAACTCTTCCTTGGTCTTTCTCTCTACCCCACCGAGCTCTTTCAGACCTGTGAACAAGGCAGACAGAGTTTCAGGAAAATGGATATAGTACTGCTCTCTGTTAAAACAACATTTGGATGATTCTTAAAACTAAACTGAAGATCATGAATTGACAGAAAGTTCATGCTGGGATAAAATTTAATTCAATTCATTTATGCATGCAAGCAGAAAGCTTTTATTAGCATACATTTCTCAAAGAAAAAAAATACAGTTCCTGGAGATGTTCATCATTAATTACCGTCTTCCATCTAGCAGGAAGTTTTCTTCCTTCCCCAGCTTCACTTTATCTTCTTTCTAGAAACACATACTCAAAACAAAACAAACAAACTTCTAACAAACTCAGGGAACTGAAAGCATAGTACAAAGAGCCAGAGGGAGCACAGCTAATTTGGATCTTAATTGAGGTAACTCCAAAGCCCTTGAAGGAAAAAAAGAGTTTCCACCTGGAAATGATAACTAGTAGCTCATAAAGATGATCAACATGAGACATCAAAAAAGACATCTTCACAAATGGGGAGAAAGTAGAACAAAGCAGGTTTATTTAATTCTATAAACATTTTCTTCTTCTTGCATTTAAAAAACCCGAAGTCAAGCCAAACTGAAATCTGATTGCAGTTAACATTCACACCAATTGGTGTGCACTGCACAGAACACCAACAAGCACATGCAAACCCAGAGGGGAACCACCTGCCACCAAACATGAGAACACCACGTGCTGGGGTGAAAGATGGATCTGTAGCTTCATGGTAATTATCAGCTGGTAAAGGTTTACTATGGACAAGACAGTATGTATGTGTTAGAGTTCACAGGAATTGTTGGGGGACATTTTTAGCTTTTGCTGTAACATAGTGAAGGAGAAAAGATGTGAAGAAAGGAATTTGGTCAGGTAGTTCCAATGGTACCTTGAAAAGAGAATACCAAGATTCAAGACCTGCTCCACCAAAATTTTCCATGTTCATACAGGGAAAAGCATGTCATTAGATTGCCTAGATAACTTTGAAATAAATCCTTTGGCTTTCATGTGTCTTTTATTCTCCAGCCTAACTTAAGGGTGTCATCTTGTGAAATACATTAAAACCACGAGACTCTCAAACACCAAAAAAATAGAAATAAATCCCTGCTAGAACGTAGTAGGAGCACCTTTCAGTTTTAGTCAAGACAAACACAAAGCAGTAAGAAAGAAAGCCTATGGGCATCAATATTATCTGAGTACCAGAAGTCAAGTTTAGACCCTGTGTAAAACCAGAATTCTTAAATGCTACTTCCACATCCAAAACAGCCCCTTCATTCTTCTGTAAGGATGCTGCATGCAAGAACACACATGTGTAGCAGGACCAGAAAGCCAAGAAGAAGTGGATAACCCCCACCAATCTTTCTGTCACGTGGCCATCACATTAGCACATTACGCTGTATTTTCCATGCAGCTCCTACGTTTAGGCTCCAAAACTGATCATTAGTATGATAAATTAAATGAGTGGAAACTTTGGCTCAAAGAGCCCAAACTGTTGCAGCTCTTAAGTCACTCACTCTTCCTAAGCTTTGGTTCATTAGTGAAATGAGAATATAAGAGGTCAAGTGAACATTTAGTTCATAATTAAGTGCCTAAATGACAAAGCTGTTTACTGGCTGGAGTCACGCAGCAAGGGGGTCTCATCAGTGCTTGCTGTGGGCACCCAGACTGCTTCTGCAACTGCCTTTCATAACCAGTCTCAGCAAAAAGGCAAAGGACTCACGATGCATGAAAAAAACTGAGATCCTGCATGAGAAAAAATTGCTTTAGAGCCATCTGTGAGATGGACAAGGAAATCATGCTTTGACCTTTCCCAAAACTAAAGGGTGTTAGAACTAAGTCAAGGGTCTCTTTAAAAGTACTAAGATCTGACTAGTTAAAACAGAATCTCAGTATAACTTGCTGTATTAATTAGTTTCCAAACAGTTTTGAGACAGATGGGTATCAGCTTCCCAGAGCTCCTCAGCTCCGCTGGGATCTCTCAGCACCTGAGAACGGCCCCTTTCAGCCATGCCTGGGTGTGGACAGGAGGCCCTGTCCCTCTCCTGCAGAAATGGGCTCCCATCCCCAGGGTCAACCCATCAACCACTTCCTGACTCCACAGGAGTCATACTGGTGCAACCTTCAGATTCTTAAATTAAAATAAACTCATGATGACTGATACTGTCAGCTGCAGCTTGGACAAAGGATTTTACAGCATCCCTTAGCTGTGCTAGCAACCAGAACATGGTGTTTCCTCTCTTCATACACAAAGCTGTTGAATGAAGATCTCCTATCTTCTTTAATCCTTCTGATGAGGATAAGGAAACACATAATGTTTTTCAAAGGTCAACGCTGAATATGTCAAAAAAACTGTCTACCTTCACAATGCAGTTTAACCAGTAAAAATTCATACTCTATCTTCTTTCCAATGTCAATAACCAAACAACTCCTGCAAGAAGACTGAGCACAAGTTCTTTTAACCAACATTAGGTACCTTAACAACTTTTTTTTTTTTTGTAATGAGAAGAAACAGCAAACTCAGGAAGAGTCCAAAACTTCAAACCACCCCTTGTCCTGTATCCAGAGAGATCTTAAAAAAACCCAAACAAACAAAACCAAACCAACAACAAAACAAACAAACCCAAACAAACAACCCAGAAAACAGAAAAAAAATTAGAGCAGCAGGAACTAAATGCTGTTCAGTGGCATTAATCATCAGGCCAGGAAGTCCCCTACACAGCCTGAAACCTGAGAACAAGGAGAGACCAAATGTTATCCAGATACTCAACAGTTTCTCTTGGAATCACTCAGGTTTTGTACCAGAAACAGGCCTATGGAGTACATTATCAAAAAGGGAGAGTCAATAGGATCATCATCTCATTTGGGCAGGATTTTTATGTTTCACCAAGTTGACATGCAAATGCTGGCCACAGTCCTCCCTGCACTATCTAGGTTTCTGAGCACCACATTCTTCCCCACGGGCCTGCTTCTGTTTGCCTTGTTCCTCTCCCTGGGCAAACAGCCCAGGGAGATTTATGTTTCATTCCTTGTATTTAAGACAGTAAGTCTGAAGTGGACATTTCATACTATGTTATTTATAAATGCTGTATCTTTATTAAATTACAACTGCAGTTCATGTTTATCGTGAACATCAATAAGAGCCAGAAAACTTTAATCATGTGTCCAGATGCAGTCATATGAAAGATCAGATTTTAAGTTATCTTCATTGGCATTGCTTGCATTTGTCACAGAGCCAGGTCTCTCTTGCCCTTCCCATTTCTCACTGAGCCAAGAGAAGCATAATCAGCCCTCAGTTGTGAACTAACCTGACTGCATACACCAAGTGCCTTTTGACATACACTAGGGGGTTCTTCAAAAGGACTCAAAATGGCAAAGTACTTCTATCTGGCCATTAGTGCACAACAGAAAGACAGCCTGTGCATGTAACTGCTCCCTCTGCTTTGGCTGCAGTTCAGAGCTTCAGCTGGAGTCCTGTGAAATGGACACTTCAGGCTGTGATGTGACTCTCACGTATGAATAACACATAACTCCCAATAGTCAGGGGGTTTAGTGCACTCTTATGTGCATCTCTTGAAGAAAATTTAGGAAAAACAGGCCAGAAGAGTAAAAATGTATCTGAGCCATTCCATAGGTATGGGTAAAGCATCTCTGACCTCAGCAGGGCTCAAGGGGAACTCAGGCATATGGAGCATCTGAACAGACATGTTTCCTGGTAATGGGCACTACATACACTACAGAATGGTACTCTGCCATTGGACACTACAGAATAGACTCATCCACAGTCTTAACTGTGAGAAAATGAAGATCCAAAAGGATGAATGCACTAAATATGAGAAGGACTGGAATACAGACATTTGTTTTTAAAATTAACCCTATGACAACCTATTTAATGAACGTATATTTTGTAAACAACTGGAATTATACTACCAATTACACTACAAAAAGAGGAAAAACTGAATAATGAGGCAATATGAAGCATATCAACACTAGATTTGCTAGAAAGTCTAGAAAGGTCTCACTTCTGACTGCTAACAGTAAGAGATGCCAATATTTAAAGTATAAAAAAAATAACTCATTCTTTACAAATATACTAGGTCTGAATTACATTGACCAACATTAGGAGTAACTTCCAAGATACTATGGCATAAAATATGTTTTAATTAATATCTTAAATTAATTAGTGGAAAATTAATAGAATCCCTCAAAGTATTACATTATTATAACAAATATGTCTTGAATCACAAATCAAATTAAGTAATGGGCACAGGATTAGACTTATCTTTTAAGTGTTTTTGATAACATCTATTCAGATTCAGTGGGATTTCTGGTTTTATAAAGAAATCCTCTGCTTAAAGCTTACAGGTACATTGGCATTAACTCTGTAGATATCCAGGCTGTTGCTATTACAACCAACCCTAGAAGATGTTGATTTAAACTTTTGTTCATGGCTATACAGCCTCAAACTACAGCTAAAGTACACCTCAGCTCTTTGCACAGAAATATGCAGCAATTATGATGAAGTAAAATTCATCCTGCAACCCTCCACCTACAGTCCCTGTTGGGGAGATATAAAAATAGAATAACAGGTAGAGAGACACGTAGAAAAATACTCTTATTTCTTATAAGGTGCTGTGATGCCCTTCACCACCCCAGCACTGACACACATCTCACTGCTTATCTGCTAATTTCTACTCCTAAATACATTTTTGAGATCATTTTGAATTCTACATGACAAGACGGATATTTGGCTCCTTCTCTTTAGACATATGCCCTTAAGAATCATTCTGAAACAACAGTAAAGTTCAACAACTGAAGACATAAACAAATAATGTCCAAACAGACACTGACAAGCCAAAATGCCCAAGGCTGCTTCTTCTAGCCCAACAGAAGTCTGTCTTTAAAGGTGGAAAAGGAAATCAAGTAATCTCTTTATAATATTTTCAAACTAAATGCTACACATACTTAGAGGCCAAGTGACATAACCTTGAAATTGTCCTTAGGAAAAAGAAAATTGTTTGACTTTCTGGCCAAGTCAAGTGGGCAAAACAAAAAACAAGCAGAACTGTGCAAAGTCCATTGTATTTTTAAATCATCACTAGTTTTAATGCAGTATTTTGAAGACTGTCATCTTTAAACTATGACTTCAGGCAAGTGGTATGATCTGAGGTCTCACCAGCTCTCCTAAAGCTGAGGCTGAAGTACAGCTCACCCAGAAAAACAGAGAAGGTGACATTGGTGACATCAACCCCATGCCTCCAGTCAGGTCCATGCAGTTGCCAGAGTTTCTCTTAAGGAAAAGTGTCAGTACACAAGTGAGTTCAAGTGACTGTGGAGCTACTGGGCATGATTTGAATTTGGTGTCATTTCATCCATTCAATTGGACAGAGCGCAGGCTTTTAATTTGTTAGAGAAATTAGGCATTACCCTTGTTAAAACTGCATGCTGAAACAAGCAATCTGCACTTGGTGTCACCTCTTACTGTTCCTTTACTTCAGCCAGGGTCTCCCACATCTGGAGCAGGTAAGTCTTTCTTCCATTGCTGACAAATATTGCCAGGTAAGAGACTGTCCCTATGATGACCATGCCCACTAGGACACTTGGGTTTCCAGCATGAACTTGGGCTTCTTATACCTGGATCTGAGTATTTTGGGGTTCACATTTATAATTCTCAGGCTGTTTAACATCACTTTTATACAGAATACTTTGTAGCTGTACAGTGCTTTGCCTAAGGTTCTCCACACAATTTAATCTTTCCAAATGTCACCTGAATCTACACAGAACTCCACTAAATGAACATGCCTACAGGCAGAATGAAATCCTGCTGAGTATAGTGACAAGTTATAGAAGAGTTAAAGTAATGAACAGTTACAGCACCTTACTTTTGTCAGAATTAATGGATATATTAAAAAGGTTTTCTTCTACTTGTGAAATTTCCATGTATTTGAGAAGCATGTCAAACTATAGCAAACAAGCTGGATGCTGCTGTATCTTGTAATTAAAGGAAAATTATTACCCTCTGTAGTTAAGTGCAAAAGTCATTAAAAATAGGCCACATACATAAATAAAAAGTAGAGAGAAACATTTTCAAGACTGATTATAGCACCTGCCTTTGGTCATCCATCAGTGATGCTTAAGTCCCCACAAAGTAATGATGTATAGCTACTGCCACTGCCAGAGTTAACTTCAGTGAGTTAAGCATCTGTATTACTTCTTGAGACAGAGGCTTCAGAATCTTTTACCTCATAAGATGCTGAGATTCATTTAGTGACAACTATATTTACTGCTGTCCAAACCTTATAAAGTCTAGATCTCAAGGATCCAAACAGAAGTTAAGCAAAATCAAAGAGTGCTAGGACTTTATGACTAAGTAATCCACCCAGAAATATAAACTATGGCAAGGATGGGGAACCAACAGGGTTGATATGATTAAGATTATTTCTTCCAGTCTGTCACCCTTCTTTTTCTCCATTATTTCTGTCAATGCTACAATAAACTCCTGTGTAACCCTCCAAATACTTTTGAAGGCCATGCACCCCTCAGCAGAGCAAGAATAAAACTCAAGAAAGTATTTAAATCTACAGAAAACAAGGAATAAACATGTACAGGTTTCTGTGACATCTGAATCAAATTCTGAGTGAGTAGTGAAATAACAAGCAGCAGGACCTTGACCTGTCCTCTGATAGCAGAATGGTAGAGTTCTACCATCCCAGCCCATCTACTCTATCAGAAATATACAAAATGAACACTCAAACCATAATTATTTTTAAGTTGTGGTAGCAGCATTTGTTTGCCAGAGATGAACAATACATCTGACTGCACAATTATTCCCCTCTACATATTTCATTCCAAGGAATATAAGGGATATGTACTATTCAACACACATTTAGACTATTGCAAAGCACACAACCAACATATCATCTAAAAGAGGATGAAGATGTTGCTTCTTTCCAGCAAGTGCAATCCACCACATAAGGAAGTATATTTTTGATGATCCTAAATCAAGCTTCCAGTAGGAAAGATTTTTAAATATTCTTATATTGTAACAAAATGTTCCCAATGGTGTTGTAATGAAAGAGAGAAAGAAGCAAAAAAAAATCTCCTGGCAGGAAATTAATTATTGAGAATTCCCTTCCTTGATGATGCACTTCTACATTCTGTGCAGGCTTTCCATTTTTCTCTCTCAGTATGTGGAGAAATTCACTATGGAGAATATATAAACAGAACAAAGAGCAAGAGGGTATCAGTTTATTAAATGCATTTAGAAACCAAACAGACCAGGAGGGAGGAACTTGGTTTGTGCATCACCACACCTAGTGTTTATTCCTTCTTTATATTCCTCTCTCCTCTTCTCCATTAGATTGTCACTTCTGCTTCTGCTCTCTGAAATCATCTCTGTTGAGAATGGAAGAATTGTGCCTGGCTTTTAGCATCACTTAGCTGACACAGTTTTGAAATGTCACTTCCTCCCTTTAAAAAATAAAACAGAAAATCTCTTGATGGAAAAGGAAAATAGAAGCCCATCATTAAATGCCTAAGTATCGAGATGCAATTCCATTTTAAAAATAATTCTTTTTTTCCACCCCAAGTCCAGCCCATTTAGTAAATTTCACCCCTTGTTGTCAGTTTCAGTCTCCCTATGAAAAAGCTGAAAAACCCACAGAAGCCATATCTCACCATTAGTTACATGACAGAACATATAGTTCCTGCTACTTCTGCAGCCAGCACATGAAACTACAACAACTCAATTTTGTGGGATCATACCACTGCAAAAGCATCTTCCCATTAACTGGCATCTTGGATTCTTCCTGGATGTGGAACAACCAAACTAGGAGGGAAGATGCAACAGACTGAAACAACATATGCTGTCTTCAAATAGAATTCTATGTCAGCAATGCTCTATAACTTAGCTAAGACACAATTAAGAAATTTTCAAGAAAAATAAACAATTTTCACTTTTAAAAACGGAGGCAGAAGGGGTATGGGAAACTACTACAGCAGATGTCTGTATGATTCCTGAAGAATCCTTAATACCAGCTGGGCTGCTTGGGACCCTTTCTCACAGCCATCAGCACTTGGGCTCTTCCAAGCTGGCAGGATGGCTTGGACACAGTCTGGCTGTACTGCCTGGCCTCTATCTGCCTTGCACACCTCACATTTCTCTGGCTCTGTGCATCAGCCCAGAAGTCTCCACCTCTTCATGCAGACATGTTTGCATGTGTTGTTCATATCTGCAAATATTTAGCTGTGGCCTCCCATCCTCTTCTTACTCCTTCTTGGGTCTATATTAACATGATGGGTTCCCCAGAGACCAGGAGGCATCTCCACACATGGGAAAATGCTCCACTGAACAGGAACATTCTGGAATATGGCATACTCTGAACTCTTCATACTCTGAACACAGCTGGTGTTGCAAGAGGGCACTGCAGGAGCTGGAGACAGGGACCTTCCCTGCACTGGGTCCTTCATGTGGCTCTGGGCAGCAGGGCCCTGTGGGGCTCTGACAGTCTGGATGGAAATGCTGTGTTGTCCTCATCCTGTTTTTCATTCTAAACTCTTGACTTTCTAGCACATCAAAGCTGTTATTGATTCTCCAGCTGACAGACAATGATACCAGCAATGATTCAGATTGCACTGTTTTGAGAGGAGAGAATGAATTTTGCATTATAAAGCAGAAGCAAGTTTAATTACTACATATGAGCATAGAACATATGCTGCCATTTTACAAGAAACTGTTCTGAAGAGAAGCACCATGCTCTGCCACCAAGCTCCCAAGCAACAAAAATCACACTCTTACAAGTATCAGACTCACCATCTGTAAAATGTTTTTCATCTCTAGAAGATAATGTGAGAATTATGTGTTACAAATCATATCTTTTGTGACAGCTATTATCACTTGCTTTGGAACAGCACCTCAGAACAAATGTTTTTTCTGCCCTATAAGAGCTCAGGTGAGGCATGAAACTTCTTAAAAACCTATTTAGTAGTGCAAGCAAGGTGATAATATGTGTTTCAAAATTTCTCTTGGATGATAAGAAGAGAACAAGAGTTTTTTTTTATGAACATAATGTCATTCAAAGGAATTTGCTCTGTAGGATGGAATTCTCCTACACAACTACAGGAATTTTAGATAAGGCTGTGTGCATCTGTGCACGTGCATTTTAAGTTCCAGAAAGGGAAATTAACCATTCTCTCACAAATGACTGAGAGGCAAAGCCAAAAACATATTCCTCTTTCTAAGAACAGATTATTTTGTATTCCTTCTCAAAAAATGTCCATGAATTAAGGATTAAACTTGGTTTAATGACTATAGTTTTGAGCAACAGAGATCAGAGGCAGGCCAGCCAACAGTCAACACAGAATCAAAAGGGACTGAGACAGAAGCCAGAAACATACAACTATAATGTAATGAGAGTCAGTCAAAACCCAAGGGCAATACAACCTGGAATCAACAGCCCTAACTGTACCCAAAATCTGAATTTCAGAGGTCAAAATGATGTGGAGTGGCCCCATCAGCAGCTAACCACATTAATTCACCAGAGCTGAAAGAACGGCTATTTTGAGTCTCTTTTCTGATAAATTATATATCTTCCATAATCAATCCAAACCGAAACTAATTTCCAGCAATTGCACTGCTCTGCCAGTAGACAGTGCCTTAATATAATTATGCAGACAGGAAGAGATAATGACCTCTGATTCGAGTCTATTATTTTTATGGAACATGAAGATATATCGCAGTATTATGTGAGCTATTAAGATCAGTATGCTACATTAAACAAGTTGTTCTCCCATAAACCACTGCTGGCTTTTCCTCTTCCATCGGATCTTGTTATCCTTTCCAATGACGAGGAGTTACCTGGTGAGGGGCAAACATAACTTTGGAGGAGCTACTAGTACCCCGTTGATACCGATCTACATTCAGAGCCAGGTATTTGCATCCCTTCCGCCTGCACAGCCTGTGGCAGAACAAGAGAGCATCTCGCAGATGATTTATCCAAAATCCCTGTCCATGATTATTCAACAGTAGCCTATTAGAGGTACATTAAAACGAGTGCTCCGGTAGTCACCGGCTCCTCCTCGAATCGGGCGGTGCGGACCGGAGCCGTGCCCTGACCCCAGGTGCGGGCTGGGGAGCGGCGGGCGGGCTCTGCCCCGGCCCCCCGGGACCCCAGGGCAGGGCGAGCCCCGCCACCTCCCGGCCACCCACACCTCCCGGAGCCCGGCCGGAGCCGCAATCCCCGCCCCGACGGTCCTCGGGGGAGGCCGTGGGTGGCAGCACCGCCCGGGGGGACCCGACAGTGCCACCCTCGCAGCATCCCCAGCGCCGCGGAGCCCCCGCCCCGGCCCTGCCCCGGGGCTCTCCGCGGCCGGACGGGCAGGCGCCGCGCTCGGGGGAAACTTTGGCCCCACCGACCCCCTCCTCCTCCTCCAGCCCCGCAGCCGCCCCCGCTCCGCGGAGCTGCGGGAGCCCGCGCAGGCGGCCGGGCCGGGCGGGGAAGGAGCGGCAGGGAGCAGCAGGGACAGGGGAGCGGGCGGGCAGGGGAGCGGGCGGCGCGGGGGCGGAGGGAGGGCTTTCTGCGGGGGTGTTGGTTTACCTTGGAGGTTCTGCACTCGGATGTCGCTGATGTGCCCGATGAGCTCCTCGCGCTGGAACCAGTCCCACTCCTGCCCGGCCATAGGGACGCGGGGCCGGGACCGGGGGGCGGCGGGAGCCGGCGGCACCGCCACCGCCGCCTTCACCGGCACCGACGGCGGCCGCGGAGCGGAGCGGGCGGGGGCGGCCCCTCTCCGCGCCGGCTGCGCCCCGCCCCGCGCCCCTCCCTCGCTCCGCTCCTCTCACCGCCTCCTTCCCTCCCGCCCTCCTCCCTCTGGCCGGGCGGCGGGGCGCTGGCCGGGGCGGAGCGGGCAGGGGTCTGGCCGTGCCCGCTGCCCTGTCCTGTCCTCGGCTGGGCTATCCGGGCCCGCTCCCGCCGCCCCGTCCTGCCCTCGGCCGGGCTATCCGGGCCCGCTCCCGCCGCCCCGTCCTGCCCTCGGCCGGGCTATCCGGGCCCGCTCTCGCTCCCGCCGCCCCGTCCTGCCCTCGGCCGCCCCCTCGGGAGCAGCGAGTGCCCGCGCCCTCCTGCCGTACCTGGGCACACCTGTCCCTAGAACAAATGTCATGCACCCGCGGCGGCAAGGGGAGAACAAAAGTATGAGCGGCAGAGCTCATGGGGATGAAATCAGTGCCACTATGCATTAAAAACACTGACAATTGCATACTGATTTAGCTTGCTCTTGGTAGTCTGTTCAGGCTCGCAAATTTCTTTTGCGGTCAATTCTCACATTGACTGTGTTCACGTACACCGTTTTTCATCCAGCTTGGACAGTAATTGTTACCAAGGCTCTTGGGTGTCGCTGAGATTGTTCTCTACAAACCTGATGAACAGCGTGAGCATTTCATTTGCATGTGAGGCGTTTCATTGCAATATACCACTATTTGTACCTTCATGCCGGTAAACAGCAAATTTTGACATGATCCAGTCAGACCAGTATAGCATCAAGTGTTAGACTAGCAAAACATGTAAGCAAAATCTACAAAGTTAAATATAAACAAACTGAGATCTAGAAATTGTGGCTCTTTCAAGTCTGAAGTGTTTATGTGATCCCAAGCAAACACTCCACACAACCAGTTGTTTCACCCAGCTCAGGAATGCAGCGCTCTTCCCACAGCCTGCTCCGGTGATTTTGCCTTTACAACTCAAAATCAGATGGAGATGGCAAGAAGGCAAAGTCATCCCTTAAGCATCTAATAAGGATTCGTCACCACTATAACATGCAGCAGTCAGCTATCCCAAAATGCAGTCTCCAAGAGTCTGAGGCAGTCTTCAGCTGTTTACAAATCAAGACTGGAAAGTTTTGCACAGGTGTAAGGACGCATGAATGCCATGACAAAGAGTTTGTAAATCTGAACGTAAGGAGCAGGAAAAAACAGCCTGTGGAAAAGAAAAAAAATGTCTGAACTCAGATAGATTTGCAGAAATCACAATGTCTGGCTTTGCCTTCATTTTACACTGGGGGGACCTGGTTTTTTTTCATTATCCAAATGGACTGAATGTATCAGAACCACATTTAGAGGTGGAGGTGGCAACTGAGCGAGCGTGGCTGTGTGAAGAACAGGTCAATGAAGTCACAGCATCAGTTGAAATGCTGTCTGCAAGAGGTGGCTGGAGATCCCTAATCCACGCTGCAGCTAAGAGCAGGACTAGTCTCAGTACTGGAGGGGAACAGCTGAGGCTTTGTCCCATTGTGTGTGAACATCCTCCAGGAGCTGGGGTGTCATGAGCTCCCTAAATAGCCTTTTCCATTCTGCACTGGCCTGCTTGTGAGACCTCTGAGTGGCCATTTGCTATGGGCAGCCCACCAGCTGGACAAAGGGATGCAGTATGACAGGCAGGCAAATGAATGAGGAGAAGCAAACCAACCTGCAACCTTCAGCTGCAGAATCACAGGCTCACAGATTTGGAGTTGTTTAGGATAGAAAACACCTTCAATATTATCAAGCTCAGCCATCAAACTGTCAGGGCCACCACTAAGACATGTCCCTAAGTGGCACATCTACAGATCTATTAAATACCTCCAGGGATGGAGATTCCACCACTTCCCTGGGCAGCCTTTTCCAATGCTTGACAACTCTTTCAGTAAAAAATTTTCCTGATATCTAATCTAAATGGCTCCTGGCACAACTTGGGACTGTCTCCTCTTGCCCTGTCTCCTGTTACTTGTGAGAA
The DNA here is from genome assembly GCF_903797595.1 of Erithacus rubecula. Lineage (NCBI taxonomy): Eukaryota > Metazoa > Chordata > Aves > Passeriformes > Muscicapidae > Erithacus > Erithacus rubecula. The sequence continues at coordinate 46,596,450 of NC_136688.1, forward strand.
GAGAACAACCCCCACCTGACTACAGTCTCCTTTCAGGTGGTTGAAGAGAGCAGTAAGATCCTTCCTGATCCTTTTCCCTAGGCTAACTCTCTCAGCTCTCTCAGCAGCTCCTCACAAGACTTGTGCTTCAGACCTATCACCACCTTCTTTGCCCTTGTCTGAATGTGCTCCAGCTCCACAATCACCTCAATGTCTTCCTTGCAATGAGGGCCCCCAAACTGGAAGGGATTCAAGGTGCAGCTGCAGCAGTACCAAGCACAGGAGGGCAGTCACTGCCCTGGTCCTGCTGGCCACACTCCTGCTGCCAGCCCCGGCTGACCTGTGATGTTACAGCTGTGATTCACTGTTCTTGCAGATTTCCCTAGTGCTAATTACTGCCTTCACCCTCCTTATCCTCATGCAAGAGCTGCCCAGCTCCTCTCTCATGGTGGTTGAGGGCACAGCCCTCGTCACTGACACCTCCAGGCCTGCACTGCAGGTAGCTGCACTTGACCTGCACAGTCTGGGTCTCAGAGTCAGCCTGGGTTTAGGGTGTAAATGATTAACACTGTGGGTACAGGGAAGTTACAACTTCCGCTTGGAGGAGAAAGGCATTAAACCATTCTTACCTGGGAAAACACCTGCTCTCTGCTGCCCTGTGCTCTGAAGGCACAACAGCAGAGGCTGCTGTGGTCCAGCAGCAGCACAGGCTGGGGCTGCCTTTTCTTCCTGTGCCAGTGGAGGCAAAACCATCAGCACAGCAGCCTGCCCTTCTCTTGCCAGCGAGCCAGGCAGGACTTCAGCCTAGGGTTCAGCCTGTCTGCCACGTCTGAACCAATTTCTAGCCCAGCACATCGATATAAACTGCATCAACCTCGTCTTACATCAACACCATTGGCCAGGAGGTGCTGTGAACAGAAACCCTGATCCAGCTTCACTGAGCAGGTGTGCAGCTGTGTGTGGAGAGGTAGCAGCAATGTCTCCTGCATTTCTCCATATGACACTTTCAGATGGCTTTCCAGCACCTTCCCCAAATCAGCTTTGTGGTTAGCAGAAGCCCTCATATGTAGAAACTCCCTTGAGATAATTGTAAAAAACGTTGTAATGCAGAACCAAGTGCTCCAAAATGGAAAGGTAAGCCTCTAAAGTTGTAAGGACATTAAAAAATGGTAAGATCAACAGGGAATCCTGTATAAATATTTTTCTCTAAGTTTTTAAGTTCTTCCCTGCAACCTAGGGTCTGCGAATCAGCTCAGCAAGGAAGTATGAAATCTGAGATTCTCATATAAAGCTAGAATGCCAAATGTTATGTTAGTTGTTGTGAACTCTGTAAAGGCTTGTGAAAATTGTGTGTGAAAATACTATATGCCTTCTAAGAATAACTGATTGTATGCAGTGAGGAATAAAGAACTTCTCTTAAACAAAAAGTGATTTCAGATTTTATTAACAAAGTCCACTTGCCTTTTGATGTTAAAGGACTATTCTATAACTGAAAAAGCAGGTTAGATTTAATTAAGTCCCTTGGCTCAGACTAGTTACTTAGGGCAATGCTGTAAACACTTGGCAGAGACTCTGAACTGTAATAGCTGGTTTATTAAAAAAAGAATTTGGTCACATATAAGAAGGCAGGGAATCTGATAGGAAGTTCATGGGGAACCTACTACTCTTCTGCATAGCCTTTATCTTTTTTTCTTTTTAGTATATGCAGAATAAAGATGTTAGAGTGCTTTTCATTTCCCATCCTTTGCCTGTCTTACCAGTGAGTGATTTAATATGTTGAATTCTCAGTTTGAGAAGAAAATTTACACTTGAAGGTTATGTAATAGTAGGGACAAAACCATCAAATTCTACAGCTCAGCTTTGTGCCTTTTCAGATGGAGGGTACCTTGTGATTCTTGCTAAAATGGCAGGGGAAGGTATCTGACACAAAGGAAGCTACTTCTGAAATTAAGGAAGATATTTATGCCATTTCTGCTAATTTGCTTTGCCTTTATAAACAGAGTTCTCCATATGAACAGTCATTCTAGGAATGGATTTTTTCCTGCTTTTGTTTAAAGCAGTTCCAGACCAATGGTGACCATAAAAAAGTGTTGTCTATCTTGCAACAGGTGAAAATATCTTGCATTTCAATCCAAACCTCAGAGTAGTGTAACTTCCTATCCAACCATTCTTCAGCCATCCATGGTGTTCTGACCAAAGAGCTACAAAAACAACTTTCCACTGATCCTTTCTAGACCTCCATCTACCTACATTCCCAAAACATCCCTGTTGAATGCCTCAGGCCAGCAAGGTGTTTCTGTACCCAATTGTTTCAGGAAATGTTGTGGGCATTTGGGGTCCTGCCCCTGCACTACTGGTATGGTCAGTGAGTCTTTGCATGTGCTTCTGGCTTGTTAAAGGGGCTGTAGAATATGTGAGGATCTCACTCAATTTTTAATTCTTTTTCTGAAGTCTTACAAGAAGAGGACTGAAAGTGGATGCTGTCTTACCCTATAGCTGAATGAGAAAAAAGGAGGAAAGTTAAAGTCTGTAACATAGGAAAGTAATCTACATTCTTATTTAACTCTTATGTTTTACAGATACATTACAACCTGACTTGAGTGGTCACTGTTTTAAGGCAATAATCATGCCACTGTATGTCTCTTCAACATTTTATTTTCCTTGCTTACCCCATATCCAAAATACTGAGGAAGGCCAGCCTGGAGAAAAGACTCATTAGCTCTCCCAGATGAATAGGTAAGTGAAGATTTATTTTCTGTCTGACAGCAGCCACCCCATAGTCTGGCTCCTCTGCCCACACACATGTAAACAATGGGAGGGGTACCATCCATGTAAAACAGACTTTCAAAGCAAAACACAAAAAAAAGTCAGGAGAGAAAAAGACAGTCTAATTCAACCAAGCCAAGAGGAGACACTGAGAAAAACGTAATAAGAGGATTGAAAAACTGAAAGAAGTAAGGTCATGTGCAAAAAACCCAACATATTAAATATAAGTGCTTTATTACTTCTTTAAAGGAAAAGGAGTGTACACTAAAATGTATGGTCTATTTGTCCAACCAAAGTGTGATAACTAACAGTGAATTAATTTATAAAATGTATATAATCAATAAAATTAATACCAGCTTGGAAATAGGAGTGTTGTGCCCCACTGGACCCATCTTCCTCTTAGTCCCTTCCAGATGGTAAGGGAAGAAGAGGAGTGATGACTCTTGGCCCTGCCTCAGTGTACCACTGAGCATATTTGCAAACTCTGGATGTTGAGCAGCCTCCCTCTGCTGTGTCTCCTCCTTCCCTGACTCCCAGAAGTCCACCACATAAACCACACTGATGAACCACAGTGATTCACAACAACTGTTGCCACATACTGGCAATAAATAGACTATGGAAATTGCTGGAAGGTCTTTATGTGCTATATGTAAGTTTCATCACACAGTACATTAGTAATGCCAGGAGTTACAGTAGCTTCTAACTTGGAAGGTAAATTTGTTTTATTTGCTTGCTACCAAGGTAAAGTTTGATTGGATCAACTTAGTAACAAAATGCACCTGGGTACTTTAAAGTCTGGGTCTTTTGGGGTGATGGGGTGGGATCACAGGGACAGCTTTCATGTGCTAGAGTTGTATAGGTGAGTTCATTCTGATTCTTTATCAGGACAGCTGGTGTGGTGGGAGCAGGGTTGTGTGGGTCACTCTCAGTCCTCCCTCTGTTGGTTTTTCATTTTCTTTGGTAAGTGTGGTTTATTTTAAGGTGTGAATTATTAAGAACATATGTGCTTTATTTAACAGAAGCAGTGGGAAAGGCTGTTCTCTGGCCTTCAGGCTGGTTTTCTTATAGTCAGTTTGGTTTTCTGCCGTTCTTTCATGCAGATGAAAGTTGGAAGAAAAGGAGAGTAGTTATGTAAAACTCATTTGAATATTATGTACTTGTGGAGCTGATTTCTTTCTGTTGCCATGAGCCTTTCCTTTAAAATCTCCCATACTAGGGCAAAACCCTTCCTTGATTCAGAGAGAACTTGACACAGAAAAAGTTCCATCCAGTTTTTGGTAACTTGTTTGTTATTTTTTCCCCTTATTCTTCTTCTATTTTCCTTCTCTTTCTGATGGATGCAGGATGGAGTTGTCTCATCCATGTGACAGTATTGTGTAATTCTGCCCCTTTGAGCCTGACTTGCTCTCACTCGTCTGTGACCAGCTGAATTCAGGACCTTCAGATTCCCTTCTGTGTGCTCCAGCACACTATGAAGATTTGTTTCCCCAGTAGATGCTGAACAAAGGTTGCAATGTTTACCAGTAAAGGGATCACTTTTCCAGCTCTAGATGTTGTGTAGCACCCTAAAGGCCAGGAAAAAGACCAAAGAAGCAAAGCTTTCACCTTGAGAGCATCTGAGCTTCTCCGAGGAGTTTCTATCTCTTTAGAATCCACTCCCTTAACACGAATTTCATAGTTTCATTCTGTCTGGTCTCCATGCAAAGATAGAGATGCCAGCCTGGTGCCAGCCTTAAACAGTAACCCAGGAAATAGAGGGGCCAATTCTGTGTCAGGGCTTCCTGCATGGAAGGAGAGAGGGACAAGAAGCAGTGTCTTGGTGTGTGGATGTCTCTGCACAGGATGATGGTGGCTGCAGGGTCCTGCAGAGTGGTGTAAGCTATGCAGGAAGAAGCAATCCAGCTGAACACTGCTCAGGGCTTGCCATCCCTGCAGTGTTCAGCTTCAAGGCACCCTGGCTGTCCTGGTTACCTTCTTCTGCCTGAATTATCCTGATTAGAGAAACTCGTGGTGCATTCATTGCATACCCCAGAGATACAAGTCAAGGCCTCTGCAATAGTACTTGCTGGCAAAGACTATTTCTGGACATAACTACAAATATTTAATATGAGCTAAATTATAAATCAGCCTTCTCCAACACCAACCAGAAATGAAAGCTTCAAATGAAAATGGAGATTGCCTGGTCTGTTTTTTACCCATGAATATTAGGATTGGAAGCAGGGCAGCAGGTAATTATTAGTGTTCAAGCACTGCAGTAGCATTTGCTGTATAAACAATGCTAATATTGCTGACTTTTATACACATCTTTCCATCTGCAGATTTCAAATCTCTTATATATTACAATTTTCTGTAATTTCCTGGCTTAACCTGTCTGAAAAAAAATCTACAAGCCCTGAAATAATATTTGATATTGCAAAAAGCAACCAGTATATTTTTGCAATAAAATGTTTGTGGAGGAATGAATTATGTGGGATCTATTGTGCGTACTTCACCATAGTAACAAAATGAATTGGTTTCTTAGAAGCCAGGAAGCAAGAAGGCTTCTTTTGAACTGCCTGACCTCTTTCACAGCACTGGAGATGTCAAATATTCTTCAAATACAACATTCAGCTAAACTGCCTGTCAATGCACACCCTTCTGAAGCAATTCAAGCTTTTCCTATTTTCTGTTTGAAGAAGGGGTTTCGGTTTTACATCCAATGTCAAGCCAGGCTGATTGTGAAAGAAATGTGAGAAGACCTTCCTTCCCTGACCTTCCCAAACAATATTAGCTTGGAAAGTAACAAAAATATATAAATGCTTCAAGTTGAGGGGCTGTACCCTGTAGCTGATAAATAAACTGATAATTTTTTGAGGTAAGAAATGGATGACTCTGGTGCATAACCTGCCAGACAGAGGATTTTGCAGTATGAGATGCTCTCAGTAATGATTCCAAGCTCTTTCAGAGCAGGCATTTTCAAACCTTACTTATATTTCACTGAATATTTAATGCCACAGTTCTGCCAGAAGCCTCTGAAAATAAGGAGAATTAAAACCCATCAGTCATTCCTTAGCAGAAGGAAGTTGATGATTTAGAAAGTCTTTCTTCATCATGTTTCAAAGTGTGACCTTGAGGAGTGCTAGGAATGTCCTTTTGGTGCCTGCAGAGCAGTTTAGAAGTCATGGTTGCTGGTATTTCACCTGAGCACAGTTAACTGCAAGCATGTTAGGGTTTGTCATCCTCTAACCAATATGCCCTTAAAGACTAATCACCTTGAAAGTCAAGTTAGAGATCACAGCACACAGTGCAGCCTTTATTTAAGCAGGTTTTGATGTCCTTGCTTTGCTGTGGTCAGCAGGGCTCTCAGTGTTGGTTTGGAGGGCAGACCCCAGCCAGCAAGTGTTTCTAGTGAGGGGTGGCTGCCTGCTTCCATCTGATCAATTCTTGGCCTCTTTTCCAAATATGTTTTCCAAATCAAGTTCTGGAATTCAAACCCATCCTTTAAACAGAAAAATCTGGAATCTGGAGAGAAAACAACAGCAATATTTCGTGGGTATGGAGTGGCAAAAAGAACTTTCTCTGCTCAGTTTGTGGGTGTTGGTGTGTACATGACCACAGAAATGCAGGCTGAAATGACATCTTGCCTGTGGTTCAGTATGGGGATTTCATTAATGTTGCCTTTCCCCATGTCCAACCTCCCTCTGCATCACCCAGTCCCTCCTGTATCACAGAGCTGGGTTGAGGGAATAAAAAAGGGATGGATTCGTATGTATTTATGCATTGCTTTCCCTGTTATAATAACTTCTTTGCAAAAAATGAACAACAGTTAAAGAGGAAGGCAAAAGTATGAGCCATCCTCGCTTAAGTCATCTTTGATGGAAATGTTTGTACTTTACTTCTGGAAGAGGCTTAGGAGTATATCTATTTATGTTGCAGCTCCCTTGACTTGAACTGGCAGATGATCATAGATACCACAGTACAAAATTCAGCTGGTCTAATTTGAGAAGAAAATTTGGAGATTGAAAATACCTTTTAATTCTCCCCTTCAAAGAGCCCAGAAAAGGCATTTGGTGCAATCTTCTACCTCTTAAAACCAACACAGTTGCAAGTATGGGTTTGAATGGAAGTCCCAACTGCAATATTTATCTCCAGTACTGCAGAGCTGTCGAGATAAAAATATGACAAAATCTGATAAAAATTTCCCATTTTTTCTAAGTTCTAGTAAGACTGTCAAAAGATGCAAAACTTTAAAATCAAAAATTTTCTTTCTCATGTTTTTATACAAGTCAATGGCTTATCCCATTTGATCCAAAATAACTTTCATGGGAGCATTTTGATATTCCAGGATAAGGTAAAAGTGTGACCACATGTAGGCATGCTAGAGAGCTCTGCCTTTTGTATTCCATGATTTTTACCAGCAAATCTTGTTGCATTTTATTGCACAACTGATTTTAAAATGTGTATGTCCAGGAGCTCCTTCTTATGATCATTAGCAAGGAATATCCCTGAAGTGTTTGATGAAGAGGCAAGCTGTTCAGGGCTCTTCACACACACAGTTAATTTCCCTCTCAAGAAGAAAACATCAGACCTCAAGGGGTTTTTTAATGCACTGGGGACAAGAAAGACAAAAACCAATGGCCAGAAGCTAAAGCCAAGATGAATCCAAATGAGGAGATTTTAATAGTGAGTCAGTCATCCAGAGAAATGATGATTTGCCAACCCTTAATGTCTTCAGAGAAAGAGCGTGCCTATCTAGAAGATGTGCCATACTAACAGTACAGTTTATTCCAAAGTGGGTTAATTGTGTGAAGTATAATGACGTGTAAACTAAAAGCTGTATCAGAGGATCTGCCTAATGGTCCTTTGCCTTTACTTTTGTGAGATTTATCTTAAAGGAGTATTGCTTTTCTTTTTGTTTTTCCAGCTCTTGCATAGACTAGGTCAAAGTATTTTAATTCCACTCCTTACCGATTTCTGCCTTGGAAAATGAAGCCATTAAGCAAAGCAAAAGTCATAACAGCAACTGTGAAGTGATAACAGTTTGCAGTTAGTGCTTAGCCAGTGGGAACTAATTCACTCATTCACAAAGCCACAAAGCTGCCGTCAGACGGCATTTTTTTTGTCGCTATCAAACAGATTGTGTTTAGATCCACTGACAAAGGTGAATGGTTTGATAGCCATAATTTAATCCTCTTCTATCAATTCAGCAGGGCAGTCACTAAATCACACAGTCCACTTTTGCAAGTTTATCCTGAATTCATAGTCAATGCCACAACATTTGAAAATACACGTTGCTAGATGGTTGTTATAGCACAGTTCTTATCCGTGTGTATACCTAACCTGAGTGGCCTCTCTGCCAAAGGTGTGTGTAAAATTATTGTGTGTCTATCTGTAAATACACATGTATGGAGTTAATAAATATGGGAGTAAGCTGGAGTGTTGTTGGTGGAACATGAGCATGTGAATGTCTGGTTTATTCAGCACTATTTCTGCAGTAATACACATCTCTGCACAAGAGGCTACTGCCTCCTGCTCCTCTTATGTAACTTCATAAAGACTCATAACACTGACATGGTATCTGCAAAGAGAGGCTCAGCGAGTCAGTGGGTGCCCTGTTACCAGGTGATATTTGTCAAGAGCTCATCTTTCCCATTCAGATATGTTTTGAGAGTTAAAACACAAATAGTGACACACCTACAGAATGTTGTCAGCATCATTCATTCAATTCAGAGCACCTGAATCCGAAAAGTCTGGATATTAGTTTGGTTTTGGCTGTGGCTTAGGGCATACAGGATCATATGTAAATCACTTAATTTCTCTGAATTCATATTATCTTTTTTATAGGACTGGATGCTCTTGGTTTACTATGCCCTATTTCTCCCAGTTCTTGTGAACTGCTACACTTGTGTCTTCTTGTGGAGGTAGTTTCAGGAAAGCTATGTGGTTTCATTATTGCCTGCATAAACAGAAAGCAGTGCCTGTATTTTGGCTGATAAAAGTGAAGCAACAGTGAACAGAGTTTTTATTTGTGCATGTTTTAAGGTAGGGTATCAGATACACCCATGTTCAGTTCTCTTTTATGTCTTCTTTTCAAGTGTATCAGTTGGTCTGCATGTGCTTAAGCCCTCTTTGATCACCAGGAATGGTTCCAAAGTCCCTAACCTAAGGCTGTCAGTGCAGGGAAATGGTGTAATCTCCCCAGATTATGGAAAGGGTTACAAACCTAGTACCAGAAATTCTCAGATTTCTTCTCAGTGATGTTGCAAAAGATAACTGCTTGAGTCTCTTTCCCTGCCAGGAAGAAAATTTGGGGGAGAGATGAAGTATGGTTTTGCTGCAGCAGTACTGGAAGAAACCTAAGAAAACATGATCCAGTTGTATCCTAGGGGTGAAAGGGCCAATCAAACAAACAAACAAACAAAGTAGTGCTTATTGCTTTGAGACATCTCATAATTTCTGAGCTGATTTCAATTACTTTTGAACAGCTGCAGGCACAGGGATGCTCTGCCTTTCCTGAACAGCTGATATATCAGTTTTAAATCAGTTCCCAGCTGATAGGGAAAGGATTGCAATCTGCTTAATAGCGCCATTGCTGCAGAAACGTAGAAGTCATTTCTGAAGGAAAAATATTGGGAACACTGCTGTTTCCTGAGACCAAAGGAGATAGGCCTGAAGCCATTGGCTGTATCTGGGAACACCTTGTCGTGTGTGCAGATTTAACCCCACAGGAGCAGCCTTGAGTGCACAGCCACAGCCAATGTCAGCTCTCAGCACATCATGCATTTCATGAGCTGTGAAAGCCACGGCTTTACTCCCTCCCTGGTCCTCCACTGCTGCCAGCGAGTGCCTCTTTCTCGGAAGCTGGAGCAGCAGCACACAATGCACAATTTAACACCTCTCTCCCTGCTTCTTCCCACAGACCAGCCATTGAGCATGGTCAGGAGCCATCAGCACCCAGCTCAAACAATGTAAATTCTATGAGAGCTCATTGTTTTTGTAAAGATCGCATGCAATCTGTTGCCAAGCAGCCTACACAAATATTTAAAGCCTGCCTCTTTCTTCACACAGTTTAAAAAAAAAACAAACCAAAACAAAACAAAAATAACAAGAGCTTTTACTTTGTAAAGGCTGAGGCGGAATTAACCTCTTCCTGCACAAGTACCAGACACTGACATAATGGAATTATTGACATGTGCATGCAATTCCATGGGGATGATGCTGGAGAGGACTTGACTTGGAGGCTGGCTATGTATTTATATATATATTGTTATTTAATTTGCCAGTACGAGATAAATCTTTCCGATCCCCTCTTTTCTTGAGAGGTAACACTTATCTGGCTAACCCTATTTTAACTACCCAATTTCTAATGATCGCCTCCTCATCCCAAATATCCCCAGGTCCAGACACTCCTAGGAAGAATAGCCACATTTGATCATGTTTTTCTCTCTCCCTCCATTCCCGCCATCGTTCCTATCTCACACATGCTCAGCTGCTTACTGAAATCGTCAGACAGGAACAATGTCCATTCTGTAAAAATGTTATAGGAGTGCCAGCTTTAGATTTCTGTGTAGAAACTTGGACGTAGACACATGTTTAAAAATACTTGTTATTATTTTCATTCCTATCACACTTCAGTCTCACCAATATGGATTATCAGGCTAGGTTTTTCAGTCTCTGGGAACAGTGTCCAGGCACAGAGCTGTCTAGTCAGGCAAAAATTATCATCAGTATCACACTGGATAGACTTCATGAAAAAACAGACCAAGTACAAATATAAGCAATGGCTCGAATCCCAGCAGCACTTTTCCATAGGAGCAGGCCTTCATACAGTACATACCTTTGTGTGTGCAACTGCAATACTCAGAACAAGTCATTTCCCAGCCAAATGAAGCCTTTATCAGTGACTCCAGGGTCTGATTGCCAAGGAGACATCTATGATCTCTGAGGAGTCAGGATTATGAAGGTAATTAACATGCCCCTAAGATCTGCCTCAGAAGTTTGCCATTCATTCATGCCATATGTACTTATCCCATAAGAAAAAGACTGTTTTCAAGGCATTTTATGTCTATGCTTTCTTGCATTTGATTTCTGAAGTTCACTTATTATTCTGCTTTCTGAAACCAAAGTTGCATGTTCAGGGCAGGATTACATAAATGTGATCTGAGCTCCCTGAAGTTGTAAAATTTCATGATACATCTCACATAACTTCTAAATCAATTCCTCCAAACTGATTTCAGAACTGCCTGAAATACCATTTAGTATGGCCTGACCTATTTTTGCTAGATAAACTTTAAACTGGGTGGCAAGTATCCCAATTTTAGAAATGACCTTGTTATTTATAACCAGGTCATGATCCTATAATACCTATTAATTAGAATAACTTTCCTCAAAATGTCATTTATCCACATGTTCATAAGGACATAAAATCCTGCAACTTGCCTGAGATAGAACTGAAAGACCTTATTTTGGCTTCTTATTGTGACTTTCTATAAAAATGCAAATACCTACAGCTAATGTGCCACGATGGGATTATCAGGATGGTAACATTAATTATATGCATAACAATTTTCTGCATTGAGACATGGATGTGTAAGAGCACAAACAATTTTCAAGATTTATCTTATTTTAAAATGTATTTACTGACTGTGATTTACTATATTCCTGCTTTGATAATCACAGAGCAGTAGACAAGCTTTTCTTTTGTTGCCAGTTTGCTTCATCTCTGGTTCTCATGCATTGTCAATGAGATCTGCAGTACAAACAAATGAAAAGGATCATTTAAACTTAGGAGAAGCAACTGAATGTAACCACGTAAGAGCTATTTAGAATAATTTGGGTTGGAAGTGACATTTAAAAGTCATCTAGTCCAAACTCTCTGCAATGACCAAAGACAAACTAGATCAGGTTGCTCAGAGTCTAGTCCAATTTAGCCTTGAATGTTTCCAGGAATAGGGCATCTTCCCACCTCTCTGGGCAGCATGTGCCAGTGTTTCATCACACACATTGTAAAAAATTTCTTCCTTATAACTAGCCTAAATGTACCTTCTTTTAATTTGAAACCATTTCTCCCTGTCCTATTGCAACAGGCCCTACTAAAAATTTTGTCTCACCATAAAGGTCCTTTCTGGCTTTGAAGCCCACATCCCCTTAAGAAATGGCTTGCACTGCAGTCGGGGGATGGAAGCAGATTGCCTGTGTGTCTGGCGGCCGGCGTGCCGTCATGGGCAGCACGAACAGCAGCAAAGCGGCACACCCGAGTCCCGATGGCGGCTACAGAAAATCTCCTTGGCCGCCCTCCGTGGTCCGGGGGCTCCGCGGAGCCGCCTGCGGAGCGCTCCGGGAGGGGAGCGCCGGGCACCGGGCAGCGCCGAGCATCGGGCAGAGCCGGGCACCAGGCAGCGCCGAGCATCGGGCAGAGCCGGGCACCGGGCAGCGCTGGGCACCGGGCAGCGCTGGGAACCGGGCAGAGCCGGGCACCGGGCAGAGCCGGGCACCGGGCAGCGCTGGGCACCGGGCAGAGCCGAGCACCGGGCAGCGCCGGGCACCGGGCAGCGCTGGGCACCGGGCAGAGCCGGGCATCGGGCAGAGCCGAGCCCCGGGCAACGCTGGGCACCGGGCAGAGCCGAGCCCCGGGCAGAGCCGGGCACCGGGCAGAGCCGGGCACCGGGCAGCGCCGGGCACCGGGCAGAGCCGAGAACCGGGCAGCGCTGGGCACCGGGCAGAGCCGAGCACCGGGCAGAGCCGGGCACCAGGCAGCGCTGGGCACCGGGCAGCGCCGGGCACCGGGCAGAGCCGAGCATCGGGCAGAGCCGAGCACCGGGCAGCGCTGGGCACCGGGCAGCGCCGGGCACCGGGCAGAGCCGAGCACCGGGCAGAGCCGGGCACCGGGCAGCGCCGGGCACCGGGCAGAGCCGAGCACCGGGCAGAGCCGAGCACCGGGCAGCGCTGGGCAGCGGGCAGCGCTGGGCAGCGGGCAGAGCCGGGCACCGGGCAGAGCCGAGCACCGGGCAGCGCTGGGCACCGGGCAGAGCCGGGCACCGGGCAGCGCTGGGCACCGGGCAGAGCCGAGCCCCGGGCAGAGCCGGGCACCGGGCAGAGCCGAGCCCCGGGCAGAGCCGGGCACCGGGCAGCGCCGGGCACCGGGCAGCACTGGGCACCGGGCAGCGCCGAGCACCGGGCAGCACTGGGCACCGGGCAGCGCCGAGCACCGAGCAGCGCTGGGCACCGGGCATTGCCGATCCCCGGCACTGCCGAGCCCCGGGCACTGCCGAGCTCCGGGCACTGCCGAGCCCCGGGCACCGCTGCCCTCTCCTGGCGCCCGCCCGCATCTCGGGATGGGAGCGAGCCTGGCCGCCGCACCGCAGGTGCAGAACCGAGTGAGATTTCCTGGACATAACCCAATTTACAGGCAACTACAAGGGGGTGTGAAAGACTAAAGATGGTTTCAGTGCTTCCCTGCCTTAGGGGAGCAGTCCCAGCCCTGCTCCCCTCCCCAGCGGGACATGCCGGGGTGCCTGCAGCCTGCTGTCCTGCACTGAGGAAAGCAGTAAATGGGAGAGCTTTTCATTAGTTAGAGCCCCTCATTTGGGGATTGTGTAAAGCTTATTCCCATTCCTGTAGTTAACCTTAAACCTCTAACACGTGTGCTGCCAGTCTCAGTGGAAAACAAATCAAATGTTGAGTGTTGCAACGCTCCACAGAGACATCGGGGAGAATTTGTCAGCCCTGGACCCTAGAGATACACAGAGCCTTTTTATTATTTCAACTTTGAGCAGTCATTTGTGACTGAGTCAAGAGAGAATAAAGCTGCCACATTTTCCAGGCAATTTGCATAGGTGCTTTGCTGTATGAGATGTAGGGAACTCAGAGCAGGGTGCTGCACATCAGTCCCTGCTGCTCATCCTCTGAAGAGCAGGACTTCAATTTTTATCACATCTCTCCCTTTTCTCATCTTCTCCATTCCTGGGGAACTCCTGAGGGGACAAGAATGCTGCACACCTGCAAAACACTCATTGACTCTTTCTCCAACAAAAGGCCTTGTTCAAGGTTCCTGCCCTGGCTGGGGCAACTTTCCCTTGCAATACAGGGAATAAAACAAAGAGAGAGAGGAAAGTCCTTCAAGCCTTTCGCTGGCTGGGGAGGAACCACAGGAGAAAGAGCAGCCTGAGCATTCAAGAAAGATCAGAGGAGAAAGGGAGAAAAATTCCAAATGTGGTACATGGCTCTTGTGAGCACCTCACAGCCCTAACGTGCTGAGTGGTAAAAGAAATGTTCTCCATTCCCTCTGTTTTTATTTTCCTTCTCAGGGAACTTTGCATAGCTGGAGGAGGAAAAGAGAAATAACAGTCTTAGATATTTTTTCAGTACTTTAATTTCTGCTTCAAAGAATCCAATTTATTAGCAGCAGTACCTGAGATTATACTCACCAAACAAATTCTCAAAGGAAGCCTCACCATCTAGGTGTATTTTTCATTATACAATAAACTCTGAACTACACCAAAGGTGTTTTCTCGTAATGTTAAACTCAGTGCCTGACAATTATTGTCCAGCTCCATTTGGTGCCAGAAGTGCATTCAGTGGAGAAGTAATAAATCCTTTCATGCTGTTTAATAAAACGAGAAAATGTGTTGCTCACACTTGGATGCTAGACTTTATTACACAAACACAGCTAAAAAAATAAATGGAGTATTTCCTGTTTAGAAGTGCCTACAAGTCACATGATGTTGATTTTCTCCAGGTGTTGCAACTCTAAATGAAATTTTCACTTAAGTTATTCTTAAAGAAGTGAGTTATTTCAAAATGCAATAATCAACATGTTGTTAAAGGTGCAAAAACCATTGTAAAAACCCCCAGAACATTCAATGTGCTGTAATGAAATTAGATGTGGAATGTTGCAGTTGCCAAATTATTCAAGATATTTGTGAGACACTTTGCCATTCACTTGAGTGCTTTTCTGAGTTTCTACTGAGAGAAAAAAAAAAAAAAAAAAAAAAGAAAAAAGCAAGGAAAAATCCTATGAGGTCTGAGAAACCCTTTCAGTTCTTCCTGGTTTTGTCTCTTTGTAGGGAGCTGGGGTTATTCTCTATTCTGGTGGCCTTGGTTAGAGAGCTACTGCCACTGTAAAGTAAATGCCTGATATAAATAAATATCTTCATCAAGGTGAAAGTGCTAAGTGAAAATCACTCCTGAAACAGGATTGTCTGTTCCTTCATTCCCACTAATTTAAATGAAAGAAAAAGCCACATATTGTATTTTAATAGATGAATCCTTTGGTTTTGGATGTGTTCCATACTGCTAGTACTTGCACAACCCATGTGAACCTCATCCAGTGATGCTTTGAAGAGCATGATGAATATCTGTCATGCATGCCTTATTCCTCCTCTCCCTTGCCTTCCATTTACAGGCTTGTGTGGGTGAGTCTCTCCCCTTTGGGGACTTGGTGGGGGGCAATTAGAGGTGCTCAATAATCTATTTCTGTGGGAGATGTGGAGCAAGCAGCACTGAGCAGAATATCTTGCTGAAGTTCCACCCACAGCTTCTGAACAGCCACTAGAATGGAGACCCCTGCCCAGAATAATTGAATGCAAAGTGCTAAGTTCCCTGCACACCTGAGAAAAATGGATCTCACCCCAAAACTTCAGAGACATCTAAAAGAATTCTGAGCCCCAACCATCTGTTATTCCTACCCATGATAATTTTTTAATATTTTTAAAAATATTTTTAAAGTTCATCATATGAACTTAGCAGTGCCTCTTTTGTATTTAATAGCTGAAGTTGTATCTCCCTTCTGTTAATCTCTTGCTCAAATCTTTCCCAGTTTAAAATGGCTGAGCATACTTACACCACTGGGGTTAATTACTCCTGTTGGTGTTTCTTACAGATAGAAGCAGATCTCAATCATTGGGTGGCTCACACCTTTTCTATAGACTAACATTAACCTGAATATCCATAACAGGCACTGACACTGCACCTCTCTAAATGTCAAAGAACAACATCTCTTAGATATCATCCAAAAAGCTCTTGTGCCTGAAAGAATGACTCCAACTCAAATAATGTGATTTCATGCACAATAAAACAGGTCAGAAGTGACTGCAAACCCTTCCCAAATGACAGGAATTTTGTAACAGGCCCTCAGAGCACAGAGAGTTTCCTTACCAGCTTGACCAGCTGATGGCTCTGCAGCCACCAGAAGAGGTGGGATCTCCCTGTCCTCCCACCCCTCTGTTTTGTGGGACAGCACCTGCAGTCATATGAGTCAAGGAACACACCCACCTGAAAATTACTGGGCTTTTTGGAGGTTTGTTTTTTGTCTAGATCAGTTTACTGATGCAGCTGGCCAAGCAATGTGGTTGGTTGCTGTGCATGGAAGGGAGAAGAGGTGGGACATGCCTTTTTAATAACAGCACAGTCATTAGAAGGCTGGAAGGGCTTGTGAAACCATCTCATAGGGTTTTGCAAGCCTAGTGGTGTGCATCTCCCTGAGGCCCCTTTCTCCCAGAGGCCCCAGTTCAACATTGCAGTTAAATGACTGAATTTCAGGCTCATGAGTAGTTCCCAAGGCATTTCATATTTAATTTCAATTTAATTGTATTCTTAACTTAGATTTAATGATAAGCATAGATTTACTGGTATGTGCAGAGCTAGGTATGTGTTCATGTCCTTCTCAGGAGGAATATCACAATTGCGTGCATGGCAAGTAATTGATTTTTCCTAATGGGTGATTCCAGTTATGAATTTATTTGGCTCATTAGTTGAGAGCTGATTTATTCACTCTTTTTCTTTACTGACAGAAGCAAGTTTCCTTCCACCTGGGTGTAACTGCAGCACTCAGAACTTTCCACTTAACTCCCTCTGCAGATTTAGCCAAACTCTCTCTTATCAGAGTTGGTCTTACAAGAGGGTTTTTGTTGCTTAAAAATTTCCAAACTCAGCAGGATCAAATGTAGGCTTTTAAATCTGCATTTGACCTTCTCCATACACTTTGGGGGCTGTGAGCTTCCCACGTCATCTCCAATGAGAGATAAAAAAGAAAACCTCTGAGTCTGTGGGAACCAGAAGGACCACTTTGCAGCAGTCCTTTTTCCTGTTGGACACAATGCAGAGAGCATCTCTGTAACCTTGTGAGGTCAGATGAGCACAAGTGACATGGGGAACAGTGATAGTAATAGAAAAAGAAAGGTGAAAATAATTGGGGTTTAAAAGGGATTTCAAAGACACTCCAGGAATACTAAATATTGGTATTACACAATTAAGTGAAACCTTCTGCTGGTCTAAAATATATATTAAAAAAATGGGTCTGTCTGAGTTGAAGTGTGATGCCATGCTGCTTACATTATATATGAATAGTAATTGGAAACAGGACATCTGCAGAAATTAACCATTAGCTGTTGAGCACTAAAATCTCTAATTGAGTTTGTAAGCCCTTAATGGCACAGTTAACCTTAAACATAGCTCAGTGCACGCACTACCTGGTTAACACTGGTTAATAACTCTAACAGCTGATAATATTTCACACCCCTGAGAGCACCAGATTAGCAAGAGACTTGGTGGAATGAGCTCAGCTCTCTGCTCTTTTGGACCACAGACATAACAGCTTAACCTTTCTGCTGTAACTGGTCTTTTTGGGCTTTCTCCCTTCCAGTGTGGTGAGAGCACCCCTGCACGTGTGGCTGGGTGAACTGCAGACACTGCTGTGTCCTTGGAGCACTTTGGGGCATAGCAGCAGATGGAAGCTGTGTGGATATCATGGATAAATCCACCTCAGGTAGCTGGAAGAAGTGTCTACTACTTGAAGTGTCCTTGAAAGGGAGCAACACTCTAAATTACACAAGAAGGGCAAATTCTACCCCAAAGTATCAGTGGGAACTGGAGAAATCAAAACTGTGAGGAAGAGCTCACTACTTGCTTGGCTGGGGATTAATTCATAAATCCTAATCCCACATCCCTCACTATTAAATCCTGTGCCCAGGAACCCCTAGGACTGTGCAGCCCAGGCAGATCAGCTCAGGAAGGACAATTTCAAAAGTGTGGGTGGTTTAAAGTCATTGGTACAAGGGGCAGAGCTGACAAGAAGGTGAAAGAAGTGTTGTTGTAATTCTTTGTCAGCAATGAAAAGTAAACTCGACAAGTGGATCCAAAGGACTATCAGCTTTTAATGTCCTAATTCAGAGACTTGTTAAAATAAATACTTTGTTACTGCCAACTTCCAGCACATATCTAAGCAAATTAATTATGCAGCTGTTCCAGAAGAAGCATATGTATGTAGATAGATATAGATATAGATATATAGATATATAGATATATATAGATATATAGATATATAGATATAGATTTTAAGAATCAAAACCCCTAAATATGGACTGAAAAAATTTTTGAAAAGACACACAAATCTCTGCTGCAGCCCTGTGTTATTACGCATGACACAGCTCCTCTGAGGCTGGAGAAAACCAGGTGAAGTCTGCACCCTGCAGGTCCTGAGAGCATCCCTGCAGAGCCCAGGCAGAAATGTCCAATGCTGCCCTGGCCCACTGATGGCAGAAGGAGGGGCAGAAAAGCACAGAAAAGCAAATATGCAGATCTATCCCTCTGCAGCACAGTGCAGGATTGTCAGCAGCTGAGTGGGCAGCCCTGCCCTGCCCTGCCCTGCCCTGCCCTGTCCTGTTCCATGTTCCATGTTGTCCTGTCCTGTCCTCTGTCCTGTCCTGTCCCATCCCATGCTGTCCTGTCCTGTCCCTTATGCTCCCAAGGTCCCAGCTCCTCCTTCACCTTTCCACAGCAACTGCTCTTTTATGACCTGCAGCCTGTGACTGAAGCCAGGAAATTAAAATCAATTTATTTTCTCAATTTACTCACTTGCCTTAAAAAATCCTGCTTATTCTTATGAACCCCTCTTTTATATAATTTTCATTAACAGTACTTACCATGACAATGACTTTGACGATAATTGCCCTTTTTTTCTGGCTTCTTTTGTGGTACATGAAAATTCACAATAAGCAGGTACAGATCAAACCTTTGAGCTAGCAGATGTCTCCAAAAACAATTTTTCCTGTGCACTTATGATAGAAATTCTCCAGCATTTTTTGTACTTACCAAAAACTTTTGCTGACCAAGATAAACAAAACAAAACCCCCAGCTCCGTGCAATGTGGGGTTTAGATTTAAAGTAAATCTTTCTCCCATGCAGAGATTTAGCCCCTCTGAGGCTGCTGTTTTGTCACCTTTTACAGCCTTGTCTCCTAGGCACCCTCAGAGTTTACTGCAGCTGACTTGGCTTCCTGTGCACTTTCGCCTGCACACTGCCCTTAGGTACCTGCAGGAGTTGATCACTTTGCAGCCATTACCCTTTTCCGATTTTCCCATGTGTTTTTAAGGCAACTTGTGGTGATTTTCTAGACTGGCTGGGGTATCTGGGGCTTCTTTGTGCCTTTGTTAGATGTTTTGTTTTTCTTTCTTTTTCCCCAATGGCAGTTATTTTATTACATCCCAGCCTCTGTCTCCAGGCCTCATGCTCTGGGATTCTTGTTTGGTTTTCTCATGGAGCAGCCCTTTTCCCTTACCATTTCCCTGATGCCTTGTATTGCATTTTTATTACAGCAGAGGCTGTGTCTACAGGTCCTTCAGGCTATTTGTTCTGAGACTTTTATTGGATTCTCAATAAATATGTTTGCCATTGGGGGTCCTTAGCTGGTTTCCTTACCTATTTTTATTGAAGCTGTGCTTCCAGACAAAATGTTAACCAGCTATTTCAACAGCAATCTGGTTTCTCTTCTGAGCCCTTGCAGAGTTTCTTACATGTTTGCATTGGCTGAGCTACATGTCCTGCCTTTTTTTTTTTTTTTTTTTTTTTTTTTTTTTTTTTTTTTTTGATGTTTCCCTCATGTTTAAGACCTTTTGTTGATGCAGTCTGGGTGCTTTTCTGCAGCTGTCTCCATTTTACCTGGCAGCACAACTACACCTTTGTGGCAGGCAGCAGGTGGAATGAAAATGGTTCTCTGCAAAGCTGAGAAATCCTAGGATTTGGGTAAACAAAGACAAGCAGATCACATTCCTGCAAAAAGCTGCTGTTTGCTAAATTGACCTGATGGCTTTGGCTTGGGTAATCTGTGCTTCACTGAGGCACATCAGGGTGCATCATCTTCATCAGGAGAGATGGACTTGGGGCCTTACAGGATGGTGGGCTTCTTATGCTAGGGAAGGACTGACAAGCCCTTGCAGGCTTGTCCTAAAGCTGGAGGCTCTCAGTGGGTCCTGCCATGAGGATTTTGATCCAAATTTTCTCAGAAATTCTGATCTGAGTCTTGATTTAGTCCCATTTCCATGGTTATTTGTGAATATGTGTAAGTTGAGGGGCAGTGGCATTCCCTGGAGAGAGTCTGTGGAAAGGATGATCTGTCAGCCTAGATACAGGGGCAGGACTGGCAGCTTTTCTTCCCCAAAACAAGAGTTGCACCCCTGTCCTATTCCTTTTGGGAATGGGGTTGTGGTACAAGTGCCTGGTGTTCACATCAGAGAAACTGATTCCAGGGCTGGTGGGTTACCCTGCACTCACCCCATCAGCATGCTGAGCCCAGACAGAAAAACACTGATGGGTTATACTGGAGAGGGGGAAAAAAATCCTCTCTCTAGCTAAGCCTTCATCTTTTAAAGTAGTTTTAGTGTATTTCATTGGTTTTCTATTTTGAACTTGGTAAAAATGTGTATTTGTGTTTGTGCCTCTCTAACTGCTCTTCTCATAGTCACTTTTGAACTCATGGACCAGTTTCAACCAGATTTGACTGAGGAGAAATCACAAAAATAGGATGCTCCTGCAAATTCTGTCTTAAATAAACAGCTGGGAAGAGGAGAGAGTATCAGAGAATCCACACAGGAAAGAGCCATTCTAAATACTTTAACTGCAGGAAAAGTTTAGATCACAGTTAATGCTTTATTAGACATAAAAATCCACCAATCATTCAAGTTGTCTTTGCTGGATGAAGACCATATCCTGTGTGTAGTAAAAGGTAATTCTGATTGAGCTTTTTCTGGTGCTATAGACATTTGTAAAGTCTTCTTTCACAAACACATGCTGCAGATTTGCCCTTATGCAGTTTTTAAAAAAGAATCAAGTACAAGATGTAAATTCATTTAAAACCAGGATCTGTTCCTTATGATACAGATAGACATAGATATTTGCTTACAGGTAGTTACAAAGCTGCTCTGTGGCATTAATTTTATTGGTAATCTAGAAAATATCAACAGATATTTTTCATTTAATGTGACACACACATTAATAGCCCTGTTTTTGTGAGAGTTTTTGAGAGAGAGTATTTGTATTTTGGGGCCAGAGGATTTGTCTCACAACAAGAAGACAGTGATGGCAAAGAAATTAAGACAGTCCATATCAAACAAGTCTTACCTTGGAAGACTGTTTCTCCTTCAGCATGAAGCTGTTTTCTAGGCATAAGGAAAGATGGAACTATCTAATGCTACACTTTATTTTGCCTTACAAAATGAAAACTGGGACACAGAGAGATTGACACCCTTGACTTGTTTGGAGTCTACAGGTGATCTGACTGAACCTTTCCCAGATCAGCAGTGAGACTGGGAAGAGCCTGGGAGTCACATCCACACAGACAAAGCTGTTGGGACATTACTAGTAGGAAAGAAGATCATTAAAAACTCCATTTATTTGCCTAATTTGGACACAAGAAGTAGAATTTGAACTGAATGAATACAGAAGCTGTAAATTCTTAGTTTTTATCCACTGTATTCAGATCAACAGGGAGAGCTTTGTGATGAGCTGTTGGAGACTTGCTTGGCCCAATAAATCAGTGGCTCTTCAGCATTTTCCAGAAACCCAGCTCCTGCAGAAGCCATGGGGATTGCCTTTCAATTCCTTAAAAACAGTCAGAAACCAGGTTTGTTTTGCCCTTGGCTGTGGGAGACCCAGGCTGCAGTGCAGCACAGGGGGCTGGAGGATTTGGCATCCTGGTCCACGTCAGGAATTTCCCTGGAGTACAAACTGCCCATCTCCCTGGGGCAGCAAAGGGATGCAAGGCTCAGGAACAGCCCTCCCACATGCCAAAACCTGGATTTCTTGTGCAGGACCCATCACACCAGCTTGTCATTCTGAGGCCCTTGAGCTGCCAGGCAACCCCCTGAAGGCAGCCCATGGCTTCTCCTTGTCCCTCTCTGAGTGGGGACAGTGACACAATACTTGAAGAAGATCTTCTCTCAAGTATTCATGATTATTTCCAGGAACAGAAGGAGCTAGGCTTGGGTCACTCCATGTTCTGCAAAAGAACTTTCTGTCCCATCTGCTATGAGAAGTTAAGAGCAGCCTTAATCATTACAAAGCTAAATTATTTGCTGCTGAAGTGGACTGTTTGTCCACATCCAGCTTCATTTGGCCAGCATGGTGAGTAAGAGCCTTGTCCTGTACTAAAACAAAACATGTTCAGATTTTGCTCTCTTTCCATGTGTCAAAGGATGGGGGGAGCTGAGGCTGGAGCTGGTAGGAGCCATGAACTTCAGCCTGGTGATGACACTTAGGCCAACAAAAGTCTGAAACATCTAATGTGAGGACATGCAAAAGCTCAGCTTTCTTTGTGTCAGAATCTGTGGAAACCACAACAGGACAGCAATAACATGACTTTCTCTGGGAGCATAGTGCATTAATGATCCTGCTGTGAATGTGGGACACTCAGTATTTCAGCACGCTGAAGAGGTGATTTTAACTCACAGTTCCCAGCAAGAAACATCTCTTTAAAAAATCAGAGCATTTTTCTGCATTTCTTGGACTCTTTTATTGCAAACTCTGTTTCTTTTTTTTTAAAAATTTTCTTTTGTTGCAAACCTGCAATTGTCTGATGGAAAATGCACCACACATGGATGCTTGGTGTTCTATTAATGGGACTGAAATGCCTGAATGTTTTACAGCAACAATAAAAACCTGAGTACCATTATGACTGAATAAAATTTGGGACACAATAACAGTAGCAATTTTAATTTTTTTCTTAAATGAAAGCAAGTAGCTGTATTATTAAGGGCACAACTCCAATTTATGAGTTATTTTGAGCAAACAAAAGGCTCACTCTCTTAGCCAAAATAGTGGATACTTGCTCACTCTTAACAAAACCATAATCTTCTATTATTGTATCACTAAATGTATCACAAAGCAAAGCCTTCAAATCCAGGTTTTGACATCAGAGGCCAACATACTTACCTGAATTTGGAATTCTGAGATGCATTTATAGCATCTTTTTTGCAGTGACCATTCCCAGTGCATGCTCATGTGCATGGATAACCTGTTGGGATGGTCCATGGCTGGCTGTAGGTGATGCCAACCAGTATCTTGTAGCTGGGCTGGGGGGAGGACTGGTCACAGCTGACCCCAAAGGCACTGGGGTGCAGCCTCCCCACTCCAGATTGCTTCTAGCAATCTGGAATCTTTGGGGGTTATTGTTTATCAGGAATTACTGTTGTCTGATTCCAGCCTAAAGTTATTCCCTATCAAATACCCAGATCTACAGTACAGCTGGCCAGGAGGACCTGAGCTATGATGAACTTTTAAATTAGTTTCTACCTTTTTGAAGTGCTTGTCCCAAAAGTTTATTTTCTTTTCACTGTTGATTCCTTTAAAAAGACACTTCAGATGGTGTGAATTAAAATGCTCTGGAGAGACTCAGGCTCAAAAACTACTGTCTCATGCCTTCATGGCCTCCATGAAATCACCAGCAAAGCTCAAATGTATTTTAGTGAGAGAAGGAGCAAGCCTAATGCTTCCCTCACTGGGGAACAGAAAAGCAATTCTGAAAGAACTCTAAGTTTTGCTTACTGAAGTAAATTTGACATGAACTACTGAATAAGCAGAGTCCTATGACTAAAGGCATCCTGAAATGTGATAAGGGAGACAGAAGAGAACTTACTGCTTTTCAAAAGAGCACACTGGAACTACACAAGCAGAAAATGTATTACTTGATAATGGACATGCTTTTTGGCAGAAATATCTCATGAGTCTACAAGGTCATTTATGTTCTGCAATAGTTGCTTTATAACGAAGAGAGGGAAGAAAAGAGTAATTAGATCCCCATGCTTCAGGAAGGCAACAGATTCCTCTTTACTGGCAGATTTCAGATTCTTTTATCCTCTTGTGAGTGCCTAATATCCTCACATTTCTTTTATATTAAGATTCTTCTCATCCCTTCCACCTTTTTTCTTGCTGGGCAATGCACACAGAACTTTTATCTGCTTTTGTCTGAGCTAAGCAACTTGATTTCATTTTTTTGTACTACTGACAGCTGTGCGTGACACTCCATGGTTTTGGAGTGCATGGAAAATGAGGACTCCATCCCACAGATTATCTGTGACACTCTCAAGAATTAAAGTAAACACTGTTTTGCTTTGCTATTTCAAACAAAGGAAGAAATAGCAGCTGGTTTTGGCTGGTTGAAACAGAAGAGGTTTTTTCACGATGTAATGGAATTTAAACACAAATGTTTCAGGCTGTGGTACAAAAGGGGCAGAGGAAATGGAGTCTGCCACCTTCCCTTGGGAAGCATGAACACACATGTGCCCCAAAAGAGTTTCCCATAGCAACAGTGCAAATTAGAGATATAAACTAGGAGCTCAGTTGCATCCAAGGTCAGCACATGGGGCCTTCAAGGAGGGTCCTACAGTCCTCCAAACAAAAACCCTGAAAAAATCAGATCATCCCTTATTCTGCAGATCACAGTCCGTTCCCAGCTGCTGTCACTTGGCAGCCCTTTCCTCTGGGATTACACCTCTCTGAAGGGATCTGGGCTCCCAGGAGGCTGGCCCAGCACATTGACCTCAGGGATTCTCTGCTTGTGAAGCTGCCTGGCTTTTCTCCCTGCTGCCTGCCCACCAGGCTCCCCACGGGTGAGGTGTGACACAAATGGTTTAAAACCAGAAGTGACACCTTTTCTGCCAGCTGCTGTCACTCCTACTGCACTCATCTGAGCAGGGAGTGAGCAGCATGGCATGCATGTCTGGATGGGATTTTTGTTAGATTTTAGAGTTGTTTTAGGTGCCAGTAGGTAAGTTCTGGCTTTCTTCTTTCTCAAGTATCAATAAATTTGCACAAATTCAAGAGCTGCCTTTGCTCTAACACAACTAGGGTCCATTTTTATGGAACCCAAGTTTTTCCTCAAATAGGCAAAGAAATCCAGACAGCAATAACATGACACCTGTATTCATGGCAGCTACCTTGATCCAACACAGCTCTCCAGGATGTTGACTTCCATTTCCCAAGGCTAGGAAGAAAGTGGTACCAAAGAAAACACTTACATTCATCCTCCTGCTCATCACAAATCCTTTCCTCTCGACCCTGTTTCTGTCATAATAAATGAAATCCTTTTTGCTGTCCTGGAGGAATCACCAGCAATGCACACATTAGCCATTCCCCTCCTGCATGACCCATCTGCCAGCTCACAGGGTCATGCACTCTGCCATGTGAGGTGAGTATGGGACAGTACCAAACACACCACTAAATGTTGTTGCACTGTGTCTGGTTCTTTCTAATTGCTGCATTTAGCTCTTCCCACAGCAAAACCAAGGTGATTGACTAGTGCTTAAAATGCTGTAAAAATATCTCAGACAAGGCATTGCTTTTATCAAGGACAAATACAAACCATTTGTCACTGTCTGAAAGGGCATTGCACACAAGAGCAGGAATAGCTCTTCTCAAATTCTGACCCCAGCTGTGGCCAAGATTTCTCATTTTGGGATGAAACCTTGTGTTTTGGGACTGCTCTGAAGCAAAAGGAGGTACACAAATCTCCCAGCTGCCCTTCCAGCACAGCAGGCAGGCACTAGCAGTGGTTAACTACATTCATACAGAAATTCACCCTTATCTCCATCAAACCTTTCCCTCTAGCTTTCCTGAGGCTTTGCCAGGTGCCCTCTGGAAGGACTGTGCTGCTGGCAGGCAGCTGTGCTGTAGCAGTCCAGTGTGTCACAAGAGACTGAGCCTTTACTGCAACCCAGCCTCTCATGGTCTCCTGCAAGTCATGGAAAACATCAGGCTTCCCCCAGTTCCTCTCCTCTTATTTAAAGCCAGATTCTCAAAGTTTGGAACTGCCATTGCACTGTGAAATGAAGGAAAGCCAAGGGGAGTTGTGGCTTCCTGGTGACAACAGGATGTGCCCCTGGCTCGCCCTGGGATCAGAAGACACCCATGACCCAGCTGGAGGCAGAACAGGAACCCCAGGTCTGTCCAGTGCCTGCACAAAAGGTGTGATGTGTCTTCAGGCTGCCACCTCTGTGTCACCCTCCCACTGGACCAGCCCTGTGCTCAGAGCCATGTGCAGCCCTACCCTTCCTGCCCCACTCCCACTCCCTGCCAGGTCCCTCCTCTTCCTCCTGGAACAGCATTTTCATCTGCAGCTCACCCCACTTTCCTCTTCTCTTTTTCAGAAAACTGCCACTTCATTTGTCATATATGGCTTTTTGTTTTTTGTATATCAGTTATATTATTCTTAGCTTTTAACCATACTGCTGCATCTTTCCTTTATTTCCATTTTCTCATTTAGCCTTGGAAATTTGGGTTCTAAATGATTTTTGATTTTCCTTGAATTTGATTTTAGTTTTCTGGGACCAAATTGCCACCCAGTGTTATTTAACCAATAATGCCAACGCAATAATCACATTTCTCACCATCATCTCATTTTTTGAAGAGTAGCAAGAAGGGCTAAGACAGAGAGAGCCTACCCTGGTTTTGCTTACTAGCCTCTTGCATGGGGTCTGCATTCACCATGAGAAGCCTGGCACTACAAATTTTGTTGATCATGAGTATCATTATGTATATACAGGCATGCAAAAAAAGCTTGTTGCATAGACATAACAGCACTAATAAAAGCACATTTCTGCCAATATCTTAGTTCTTCACTTGAAAAATGAATTTTTGAAAAGATACAGCTCTGCTGTTGTGTACCAAGTCCTGTCACTGAATGTTTTGCCAGTATTGTATAAAAAAATCACAACTCAGCATTACGGGCACTCTGCAAGGTATTTTATCCACCACAGATGAGAAGGTGTGAGCAAAAAAAGAGCTAGAATTGCCATTTACTTCATCCCCAGTGAGCTGTGATGGTCAAGCTGAAAGCAGCAATGGAGCTGTATTAGCAGTACTTGGCTCACCCAGTCCCCAGCAAGCACACTTGGCGTGCCTTGCACAGCTGAGGGGCTGTGACTGCTTCTGCACAGGTGGAAGCTGCATTGTTGGTGCTCAGCTCCTCCCCAGCCCTTGCTCTGCTCAGGCCCCACAGTGACCATATGTGTCAGGCAAGGTGAGTGCATCTGCCACCCTTTGAAGGAGAGGGCAAAGAAAGTGGTTGTGAGTGTCTTCTTTACTTCTGCACTGCCTCAAAAGAGAGATGTTTGAGGGCCTGAAGCATTAGGAGGAAAAAGTTGCTGCTGGTTCCTACAGGTGCAGGTGAAGGGCTCAGTGCAGCACTTTCCATTGATTTCAGACTTTTGGCAAGGTAAGCTTCTCCTCCAGAGCCTTGCTGCTTCTCTTGCCTTCTTTTCTCTTCTCTCTGCTCCAACAGAGCCCCCTAATTACTGCACAGAGGAGAACATTTTCCTCCCACTGCCAGAATTTTTGATCAGATGTCTACAGAATATAATTTTTAGAAGTTTGCAGCATTTTCCTCTTCTGCACAGTATCACTTTATGAGCACACAACCTGGTGCAGAAGGAAAACCTTTCAGTGGGTACCAGCAATAAACATGAACCCTGCCAGCTGCCATGGACCAAATCCATCCCTGCTGCAGCTTCAGTGACATCCTTGGAATTACTCAGGGAGGAAATCTTGCTTACAGCCACATAACCAAATAGCTGTTCATGAGGATATGTTGCTAATTACAATTACTGAATGTTAACAGCACTACAGAAATATTGAGAGTGCCCTATATACAAAAATATTTTTGTAGCAGCTAAAGTCGTAAATGAATGTACTAATTTCAATTTAAAAGCAGAAGCCAAGGGTCTGTGAGTTTGCCCAGAGACCTCTTGTGGTCTAACACAAATGAAGTAGGGGCTGCTGGCACTGGGAAAATAACAGATGAAGAAGAAAGGTAATTGCTAGTCCTGACCTGTCAGAGCTGCTCCTTTGTGCACCAAGTTCAACTTCCCCTTACACTTCCACGTTATCTACAGCAAATTTTCTTCCAAACTAAACAAAATCAGAGGCTTTTAGGAACTTAGAAAATGTCTGCTTAATTTCAGTGTCGATAAGCCCCTGCTCCAACTCATTCTTAATGTATCAAAATTAAATGTTTTGAACATATTTATCTAGTTGCTATGGCTTTGCCTGGTGTGTCAGACACTTTATCCATCAAATATGACAACTGAATAATATTTTTACTTTTAGATATGGATCACAGATCTTTCTCATCATACTATTCCCTTCCCCCCTTTCCCAGGTTTTGAACTCACTGGAAAATCTGTTCCATAATACAGTGGTTAAATGAATTACAGTCACAGATGGCCTCTGGAGATTTCATACATGCTGCAATTCATTTATCCAGGAATGGAGAAAAAAAAGAGACCCTTGTCTTATGAGGGTATTATCAGAGACAGCAGATCAGACACTGTAATGCTGCCTTGCACTCTGCATTTGACCCACTTCCTAAGCTTTTATGACTCGGCATTTACTATTCTTGGATTTGAAATTTTTTAAGATGAACGTCAAAATCCTCAATGAAAATGATAAAATGCCAGGAGCTGTGGCTGATACAATTTATTTGTAAATTCCTGAGTGAAAGTATTGTATGCTGTTGTGGAGAGATGCTCAAGGACAGCAGTCTTCAGCCCTGGCAATAGTATTTCAGCAAAAGAACTTAATGCACAGATGACTGTTGAGAATTAGTCAAACCTTGCAGTGAGCCTTGAGATCCTCATAAGAAAAATACTAGAAGAATAAGAAATATAATATAGAAAGCAGTATATAATGTTGCAGCTTGGGTGTCTTATTCAGCATCAGTCATAAAGCCTATTTGCAGGCAAGCATCAGGGTCAGGTCCCAAGACTCACTTCTGCCTCTGAAATCAGGCCAGCGATTATGGGAGAAAGGGATGGGGTGGTTGATGCATCAGCCATCAGGGAAAAATCAATCCTGCAATAAATGCAAAGAATTTGCCTCTAGAGTGGATCAGAAAACAAATTTCTGTTTGTGCAATGATATAAAAGTACTACTATATGGTCAAATGTAGCATGGTGATTTAACCATCTGCACTGACACTGCCACTCCACTGCAGGGCCAGGCTGCAGCAGGCTGAAAGAAGGGACCATTTGTCCCTTCTTGAAATTTACTCTGCTCTCCTGAGACCCCACCTGGAGTCCTGTGTCCAGCTCTGGGGCCCCAGCATGCAGAACTTCTGCAGTGGGTCCAGGGGAGGAACACAAAGATGATCTGAGGGCTGGAGCACCTCTCCCATGGGGACAGGCTGGCAGAGCTGGGGTTGTTCAACCTGGGGAAGAAAATGCTCCAGAGAGACCTTTTGGCACTTTCCAGTACCTAAAGGGGGCTTAGGGAAAAGGGACTTTTTATATGGAGAGATAAGAATAGAATAAAAGGTAATGTTTATAAACTGAATGAGGGTAGATTAGATATTATGAAGAAATTCTTTACTCTGGAGCATGTTTCCCAGAGAAGTTGTGGATGCCCCATCCCTGAAAGTATTCCAGGCCAGGCCAGAGGGGGTTTTGAGCCTGCTGGTCTAGTGAAGCTGTGCCTGCTCATGGCAGGAGCAGGGGCTGGATTGAGACCATCTTGAAAAGCTCCTTCCAACCCAAACCATGCTATGATACTATGAGTATTCAGCTCTTTCTGAGGGACATTTCACACTTTGATCTCACCCTGCAATTAGGCCCCACAGCTGACACAGCCCACTGGGTGCTTTAATGAACTATCTGTCCAAATGCCAGATAAAGCAGCCACTCTGGCACTCGAGTGGAACAGCATTGGCCAAGAGGCCTCACTCAGTGCTCTGGGTTGGAAAGAAACTGCTCAAAACCTTCTTCCAGCATGGCCACAGGCCTGAGGGGAGACTGCACATCCCAGGGAACTCCTGACCCCCTCCCCACCCCAGCCCTGGGGATGAAGGTGCCTGTGTGGAGCTGGGTCACCTACACCCATCCCACTAGGGCAGAGCAGCACCTGCTGCTGGGGATGCAGAGTGCCCACAGGAATGCTTCCACCCATCCCCTTCTGTGGGAGTTTAGGGAACCAGGGGGTTAAAATGTCAGCTGAATCCTCCCAGGGCTGCCATCCCCCTCCTTGTAAAGAAGCAGCAGTTTAACAGACTCCTTGCCCTGGGGTTTAATGGATGGCTGTGGCTGCAGTGCCTGGGGACCCTCTGACAGGGCACTGTGAAAGGGCAAAGGGGGACTAATAGCTGCTGTGTTTTCCAGCAGCCCCAGCCAGAGATAGCTCTGGATGCAGCTGACAAGCAGTCAACGTCTGCTCCCCGTCTCTGTTTGCACTTCATCGAGTTATCTCCTTGCAAGCAAAGAAATCCCAGCTGATTGAACAGCACATTCATCATCTGGATTTCCCCCCATATCTTTTCCTGTATCAATGGTGCCATAAAAAGCCCACCAGAAAAGTCGACGGAAATCTGCTCTATCTTCCACTAAAAGCTTTTGCAGAGATCTGAAGTAAGGAAAAAAATCAAAACAAACCCCCAACTTTTTTTCCTCCCTGAAACGTCAATCAACGAACATTAAACAAAAAGATTAGTTCTGCTCTTATTTGTTTGTGAAACAAAAAGCATGAAATATTTAGCAGCATTGTAATGAAAAGCAGATGGGAATAATGCTGGCTTTCAAGGCTGCTGGTAACCACCTCCTTTTCATGCCGTGGCAGCAGCAGGACGAGGCAGGCAGCCCATTAGGACAATTTATGAACTGGACTTCCACAGAGGGAGTTCTAGCAAGAGGTCCACAGCCCGTACAGAGCAACCCTGATAACATCTGTTAGGGTTATTCATTGAAGAGGATTATATTACAATCCCTCTTAATACTACGAGTGCTACAGTAAAACCGGATGAGCCTTCAGTTTCATTTGCTCCAGCAATATGTGTTTATCAGAGCATTTTTCTGAAGTTGGAAACCTGGGCTGCATTCATGGTATGTCACAGAATGAAGTTTAGAAAGCTTGAAATATTAGCCTTGAAAAAAACCTCAGTCCCTGCTTTTAATCTCTCATGACTGTAGTGCTCAGCTTCTATGTGCAGCATCAACACACCATCAGCCTTTTTCCATAGAAAGCCACTCCCCATTAACTCTCCAGGGCTGAGATTGATTTTATTTAAACAGTTCTCACTCGCTAACCTTGCTCCATCCTTTATTTAAGACTTTGCTAATGATGTATTTTTTTCCCCTTAATTTACCTAAGCATATAATGAAGGCTCACATCCGAAATGACCTCATTATACCAGCAAGGACTTTGTGGATACGATTTAGTGCACAGACATAAGGCAGAGAACTCTCTAAATGGAGAGTTTTTAAACATTCTGTAAAATCCCTGTTGACTGCAAGCCAGATTCTTACTGCTGTAAATTGACTTAGTTCCAACAGCTTCAATGAAGCTACACTGATTTACTCCACTTGAGGGTCTTACCCTATTATTCTTATTTATTGAACTTGCCACCTTTTGCTGCTACAACCTAAACTTCTATCCTCTAGCAGCAGGGTTGCTATCTAAAACAGGTGTTTCTGCAGTAATATATGACTTAAGAGATTTATAACTACCTGGAGTATTTAATTGTCTTCTAGAAGTGTTTATAATAATTCTTGTTGACTGTCCCAACTCCCACCAATAGCTGTAGTGTTATTTGCAGGCTGAACCTGATCAACAAAACATTCATCCCCCATACAAGCATGAGCTGTTTTATCTGTTCAAAACAGTGTCTGGGACAAAATGAAGCCCCAAGTTTTTTTACGGGTTGCAGAAGAACAGGCGTGCTATACACCAAGCAGGCCACTTTCTGGCTCCACAAAAAACAAACTGCAAGGGAAAAAATGCATTGCAAAGGAAAAACAAAAAGCTGTAAAACCAGAATATTTTTTGTGCACCAATTGTAGCCCTAATGGGAATGTGACTGTCCCACCACAACAGCCTGGTTTAACCCATTCTCTCCTGGGAGGAATTTTGGGCTGCTGCTCCAACCTTGACACAGCTATGATCAGCAGAAGTGTCTGCATTTGTACTTCTGGGGGCTTAGCAGGAGACAGCTCATAGGAAGGCACAAGATCACACAGTTCAAATGCCTGAGGGAAGTCAAAGACCTGCATAAAGCCCCGTGTGTTCATAAAAGCAACAGGGAACCTAGGTCACATGGTCATCAAAAATTGTGGTGGTTTTCTACTTGGCCAGAAATAATTGCCTGTGGAGCCCTTTGCTATCAGGGATACTGGCAGAGTTTGTCTCAAAGACTAAGGAAAGAAACCAGCAATGACCTGGGTGCTAATGAGAGCTGTGCATCCACACACACACTGCAGTGATGGCTCTTCAGAGACCAGCAGTGGTTACACAGATAAACTGCTGGCTCACCAATACCATTAGCATCATATTGAATCATAATACAGTTTAGCAAATTCACATTTTCCTCAGGTCCAGCAGAATTCTATTTAAATAACTTACAGAAAAGCTGATATTTTCTGTTGAAGGACTAGAATGAAGTAGCTACATTTAGCACAGCTATGTTCCAGTGATACCTGAGCAAACAGGCAGGCAGCAGCAAGTTTTATCCTCCTTCACTTGTTTTGTTATTAGAACAGCCCAAATACTCTGACAGTATGAAACAAGCACAGCAAAAATGTGTAACCACCACCCAAATAATTTAAAAGTCCTTAAAAACCAATGCACATGTTTATTTACTGCACTATAACTGCAACATCAAATACAACTATATTTTCATTTCAAAAAAAAAGACACATGCAATAAAATACTCTGGTTTTATAATCCAATTCAGCACAGTTCATTGGTAACAGTGGAGCATCACAGAACAGGCAAGGGCTTGGGGTGATGAATTTCCAGTCTCTTGATCCTACTTGCAAACAGCAAAGTCACATCATATTTTATTTGTCATCAAGGGATAAACTTTTGGAATAATGTGGCTGGATACAGAAGGTTCCAGCTGCCCCTGAACTCCCCTATGAGTCTTGTAGAATCAGATTTTTTTTTTACTTGGGAAATATTATGCTTTGACAAGGATGAGGAATAGACAGTATTTTCCAAGCAGAGAGCAGAAATCCTTCCATGTTATACCACAGCTGAGGTATAAAACAAGGGCCTCTGCTTCACAGGTGCAAAGAAGCCAAGGCTGTGAGTTACTTTAACTATTGCTCTGAAGAATGAAATCAGGTCATTTTCTGCAATATTTCACTGCAGCTTCCTAGTATGTTCATCTCCACATGGGGCTTCAATCAATTTAATCTGGCATTTCAGCTATGGACTAAATCCACAATACACAGGAGGAATTCATAGCCCCGAAAAGAACACAGAAAGTTGTCCTGAAATACTCCAATCATAGCCTCTTAACTACTTAAAAGGCCCTGTTCTTCATTAGAAAAGGTCTTTATTGCATCATAGCTATTCAAACACCACAGGATCTTATTTTTAATATTCCCCATGGGACTAATTTCGAAATGAGGTTCTAAACAGTGTTAAAAGAACTACAGACTGAGGGCCCAAAATGGTACCATTTTCAGCATAAACTCTCCTGACTTTCACCTGGGAGTTTTTAGGCAGTGTGACATAACACTGTCCAGCCTTTCCAAACAATGACCTGATTTCTTTTGGTACATCTTGCATGGCATAACACTAAGGATGACTCAGCTCTAACAATTTACATAAAACATAAAGTTAGTCTTTTGATGCAGCTGCATTTTTATAGAATTTCACAGAGTCAGTATACAGAAGCTTACAGCTTTTTGAACTAATTCTAGCAAATAGGAAGATTTATCTAAGAACACAAAGAATTCCAAAAGTACATGGAAATCTGTAGAGCAAAATATATATCTCTATATAATTTCCCAACACAAGCAATAGGCAGTTTAGAAAAATATGATTGTTACAGTCTTTCTGAACCAGAAAAGAAAGGATTTAAAAAATAAGTTCAGCTTTTCACAAAGCCATAATTTTAATAAGAAAATAGAGTGGTCCACATTTCCCTGAATAAGCCTGAAAGGTTAAAGAAAGGTCCAAGCAAAGCAAGGAGTCTGACTTGTACTTGATATCAGCTGTGATAACATGCACATGTACAGAGACAGCTGCTTGGCTCCAGTATTGTTTACCTTAGAAATGAGCCTAATTTATCACAATTGTATTCAAAAATCATAAATAACATGACAAAAGTGGAACTGGTCCCTGCAAGGCAAATAATTATATTCATACAAGCAACAAGTGACATCAATCCAGTCATTTTCTTGTGACAGTTAAAAGGTATTTTGTACCCAACTGTTACATTGTACAGCACATGTATAAACACAGATTATTATTGCAGACTTTGCTATCAGCTACTATACATAAACAAGAAGAGATGTTCATGCTGTAATTGCCTCTAAGGTTTTTGTTCTACTTGAATATTAACATTTACAAAAGCTGAGGTGGAGACCTGAATTCAGGCCAGGATTTCAACATGCAAAATGACAGAGTTCACAGGAAGGTTTTGTATCCTCCCCATTGCTGACATTTGGAAGTGGATAGGAGCTCTGAAGAATTTTAAAACCATTCATAATATGAGTTTCTCTTGTGGACAGCCTTTGGTTTTCCCTGTGCCCACAGGCAGGTGATCCAACACAGGACATGCTGGTGAAGTTTAGATTCACATCAATAAACCTCCTATTAAGGAAACTCATATTTTAGTTTCAGGTCACTTCTAAAAGAAGGTGGCAAAATGTACCTCAGTATTTGCTGATTTTTAGATTAAAAACAGAGAACAGTTTGATTGCAGAAACTTTGCTCCAGGCTGTTCTTAATAACTATTTAATTTATCAGTCAGAACTTCTTATTAATTCTGTTCAATGTGAGAGCAAATCCCTTCATTTTGTTGCAATTTTTGTGAAATATATGGGATATTTACTCACCCTATATGGGAGTCTTAGCACATTGCTTAAAACTTTCTTCTAGCTTGAAACTAAACAAAAGCACAAAAACTGACGGAAGCAAGATTGATGGAGTGTTGGAGAAGAGATCCAAAACTGTTTAAAATCCAGGCTTATGAATTAAATTGGGCCTGAGACAGCCCACTGCTCTGAGGAGTGAGTGCCTCTGTAGGGTTATACTGGGTTATATATGGGTTATATATGGGTTATACTGGGTTATATATGGGTTATATATGGGTATATATGGGTTATATTGCCAGTAAACAATAATGCTGGGTCTCCTACCACTTGTCAGTGTCAATGGAGAGTTATGTCTCAAGAAAGGCAATGACAAAGAAATGCAACACCTGCATTATTGCTTGTGTAATTGCTTCACAGTGGTCCAGTAGAGTCAAGTAAGCAAAAGAGAAGGTGATATGCTGCTGAAAGGGAAGCTCTGAGG
The DNA here is from genome assembly GCF_903797595.1 of Erithacus rubecula. Classification (NCBI taxonomy): domain Eukaryota; kingdom Metazoa; phylum Chordata; class Aves; order Passeriformes; family Muscicapidae; genus Erithacus; species Erithacus rubecula. The sequence goes on from NC_136688.1 coordinate 46,631,727, forward strand.
CTGGGCAGATGGAGTGTGTGCCCTCCAGGAATCACCCAATAAACTCAGTTAACACAAATAAAAATGGAAAAGAAGTTGAAAGAGTCACATTGATCAAAAGGAAAAAAATACCATCTTCTGAGGCAAAAATTACCATCAAGGTCTTGAAGCAAGACAAAGGTTTCTTTTGCTTTCCAGTCAAGCCCATGTACAAAATGGAGGCTGGAGTTTGAGGACAGACCCACATGTAGCACGTGCACCCCAAACACCTTCAGGAATAGCCAGTGTTCAAGAATTCCTCCCAGGTTAAATTCTTACAGGGTTAGATCTGGGAATGTGATGGAAAAATCAACTTTAAGGTGCTTTTCACCCTAAAGACAAAAAGCCAAACTCAAAGCTTATTAAATCTCATCAAAAATCATTAAAACATGCACCTCTAAACTCTTCCAGCTTCCCTTTAAGAAATGGTGCACCTAAAAGCTGCACCTAAAAGTTACATTGAAGTGGAATGTCACCTTTTTTTAAGTGGAATAATAATTATGCTCCCCATTATATACATATATAGATATATATACATACACATATATATACACACATATATCTATATTTCATGGCAATGGAAAGTACTGTACAGAGGCATTCATTCTCTCTGCAGTGAAACAAAGTCTGTGGTGTGCAGCGCTTATTAGACTTGACAAAGGAAATAATCTGGTTTTGAAGGTGGGAATCACTTCAGGAGAAATAACAGCTCCTACCCCTGAGTTCCAGCGGGAGGCCTCCCAGCAAAGTGCTGCTGAGGGCAGTGGCACAGCTCTCCAAACTCACCTCTCCCTTTTAACACACAGCTTTTCATGGAGCAAAAAGGAGCTAAAATAAATGGCTTGCTATAGGGCTTGATAAATGAGTTGTGAAATCAGTTTGTTAAAAGCGATCATTTTAGTTTTCTTTCTTTCTTTTTTTTTTTTGGGTTTTTTTTTTTTTTGTTTTTTTTTTTTTTGTTTGTTTGTTTTTTTTTTGTTTCCTGCAGGTCAGAAGAGAAAGGTTCTGGCTTATTTAGGGTGTATTACAATGACAGTGGAACACTCCTGGCAGCTCAAGGGCACAGAGCCTGGCTGAGCAGCACTGGGAGCTCTTACCCCAGCAGTGGCCAAGAGAGAGCAACTGAGCTGCAGCTGGACCAGCCCTCTCTGTGACTGAGGGGCAACTTTCTGCACACAGTAATTGGAATGCACATCAAAACCTGCTTAGAGAGGAGAGAAAAAGGCTCTGGGCAGGCTATGAACAATGCTAATAGAGAGGCTTCCATTATTAACAGCTGTTTGTTAAGTGACACCCTCACTCCTGCCTGCAGATGTGACTATTAAGGGCAGTCCTTGAGCCAAAATTGAAGGCAGATGAGGGCAGGACATGGCCAGGAGATTTGGAAGAGATGGTGGCCAGGAATAGAGCCCCCCCAGATAGTGGTGAAGGCTGGTTTGACACAGGGGACAGCAGAAACACACAGAGCATCTGCAGGAGGAACTGCAGTGGGGGAAGAAATGACTGGATTTTAAACTTATTGAAACTGGACCTGATTTTTTGCTCTAGTATTGAGGAACAACAGCCACTGGAAACACTTAACATGACAGGAATGACCTAGGCTGTGGAAGAACTGCAACAGGAAAGGAAAAATAAAAATCTGGGACAATTTACTTTGGAAAGGGAGCAAAGGCAAATCTCCTCAGCTCTCATAAAAGAAAGACAAAACATGGCCTGGAAAGGGTAGTGCTGATCTTTCTGATTCCTTGGATTTAATACAAAGTGGCCAAAAGAAGGAAAATCAAATCGTCCCCACTACCCAAATAAAAGGTTTCTGATCCAAAACCTGTTCAGGGGAATACCTTTTTCACACAACTTGGAATAATGTGGAACTTGCTGATATAAATGGCTCTGAAGCCAGAAAGTCACTAGCATTCAGTAAGGCACTGAATAGGCTTGTTCCCAAAAATCCAGAAGGCAACACCTGACATTTACTTGAAAAGGAACAGAAAAACTCCCACTTCAGTTCTACAGTGTATTTCTGCCTCCTGAGGATTGAATAGAGACCATCATGACTAGCTTTCCATCCATAATAGCATTTCCTGTGTCTTTTCCTGGAGCATCAGCACCCACCACCTACCATTAACCTGTCACAGAGGGGTGTTAATTTAGCAGTTTCTTCTGTAATTGAATGAAAAAAAACCCAAAAACCCCAACATTTCCAGGGCTCAAATCTCAGCTCAAGTGAATCCCCCTGAGGGGAGCTTCCTTCCACAGTCAGGGACATTAAACTGAACTGTTCTGATGGCTGCTGTCTAAATTTTGTCTGGCAGAGCAGGATGGCAAGCCCTTGCTCCTGTGTCATTAGTCCTGCCCTGCTCTCATTATGCCAGACCTACATGCTCCTCTCTTGCATCAGGATATCAGGCTGCCTTTGGGAGAATTAGTGTCTCCTGCTGCTTCCACTGGGATGCTGCACCTTTAGCTGAGCAGTTTCACCTTACCCACACTTCACTAGGAGGAGAGTTGTTATCTCATAGGTGCAATGAGGTAAAACCTGGCTTTTGCTGAAGCAGTTAGGGAACAGAGGTGCCATTTAGGCTACAGTTTGAGCTGGTACATTCCTGATATATATTCCTTGTTTTCCACATTTACTAATAACTCTCTGGTAGACGCATATTCATATTTTAAATTGAATAGAAAAGAGATAATAAAAAAAACAACTGTGTGACAGATTATCCCATCCTGCTTTGTTGTTCTGCTTTTTCTTTTTCTTTTTTAATTCCAGGATCTTTGTTTTGTTTTGTTTTACCATTTAACAAGTGTAACATGATTCTGTAGTTCTTAAACAGACATGTACAAGTCAAAATGCCTTGTGCCTAAAACATCCTGCAGTTACCTAACACCTGCAACTAACCTGTTTCTATTCTAGTATAACCAACAGATATCTTGTCTTAAATATGGTAAAACTAATAAGATTGACAAACATGTTTTCAGCTGCAGCGTAACAAATGTATGTTGTAGTAAAGTCTCCAAAAGCAGCTCTTGCAGCCAGCTGGGTACATAATCTATGACTTGAAAGACATCCATGATGCCTGACAAAGAAATGTTTGTTGGGGGTTTTATACCAGCATTTCTTGAAAGGCAAAACTGTTATTCCAGTTTCCTATGGTGGATAATTTAGTTTCAGTCTGTAATCTTTGGTTATTCCAAAAGGCTTTGTTTGGTCTGGGAATCTGTCACACAGCAGTTTTGGTTGGTTTTTTTCCCTGAGGAAAAGAGGACAATGTACTCTCTTGTCAACACAAGTTAAAAGAATTATTGTACATGAGCTCACTCTTCAAATCTCTTTAGTGCTAATGAGATGTGTATGCACACACATCAAAGTAAAACATTCCCTATTTAATATTGAAAAGGAGATCAGATGTAGCAAAACTCCTGAGGTCTAGAGCAACTAAAGAGAAAATACTATTTCTTCTGATGTGCAGAGATCACCATCTGTCTATCTAGGAATGGCCATTTTTTGGAGACATTTTTTTCTCCACTGTCTACAAATACTCTGACAAAAGGGATTAAGGACAAGCATAAAGCCATTCTAAAAGTTGTCCATATTATTCAGTGATCACTAGGTGGTTTTATTAGTTAGCCTAGTAGCTTTATTTACAGCCTCAAATGTTTGAGCTTTCTCGGTCAGTACAAATAAAGTAGCACTTGGCAGAATTCATGACTGCTCTGGAGATTGAGGGCTAGCAGAGGAATACAACATTTTTAATTATGTGCTTAGAACTGAAGATGTTTTTCATACAGAGATTTCTGGAGAGGGCATATATAAATAATATTTAATACCATTTAAATTGCTGGCTGGAATCAGAGAAAGGGCTGTTAATAGACATGGGGCACAATAGCAATTTTCTACCTCAATGTACTGCTGCCATGGAAAATTCTCTGGAAAGCATCAGGCTTCAAAATCAATTACAGTTTACAAATGAGGCTTGCTTTCATGCCAGAGGTTGGGTTTGAAGTGTGCCTTTGGGTAATGTCTTACTGTAATGCATGGCAGTGGAGTGCAGGATTTTGCCTTCAGCCCTGCAGGGTCATTAATGTGGTCCAGCCTGGGTCCAACAGTGCAGGCAAGAGCTTGGACAGAGCTCTGCAAACAGGCTGGGTGTCTGCAGGGAGTGTAGGCCAGGAGCACAAACCACTCACAGCCCCAGACACATTCAATATCTTTAGAGAGGCTTTAGCACCCTCTGACTGTGGCTGCATCTGGACTGGGGCAAATCAGTGGAAGTCCTCAGCTGCAGACACATCCAGGGCTCTGTGCATCCCATGTTTTGGCAAGGCAAGGCTTAAGGCAGTGGCCCCAGTCTGAACCTGAGCTGTAACACATCTCAGTTACATCTGGATGTCAGATATGAATGAGCTGGGGATTTTATAGGCACTAAAGTGAGCATATAACCACCAAATCATCTGTGAGCAAAGATGAGGAACTGTGCTCAAGATTTTAAGGACTGGTTTGGAAACAGTATGATTTAGTTTGTGTTTTGAGGAATTGGAGCTTTGTACAGTTTCCTGGAAGCTGGACTGGGCAGTTTGTTTTCATTATTCCAATTACTGACTTGATTAATATTTACACACACTTCCAGGAATAAGTATTGCAAGCTTTTCATAAAAGAAAAAAACACAAGAGAATAAAAAATAAATTAAGTTGTAAATTTCACATTTACGTCTCAAACTTACTCTTGTGATTTTTTTTTTCTTTTTTTCTTTGCCAGAAAAATCCCACACCTGCCTTGGACAGGTGAGGTAAATGACATTATAGAAGCCTTAAATTGTTTTCAGTGATAGGAACAATAAAGTTCTGTGCTTTGGGTAGTTTTCATTGCAAAGAAGTAGAAATATTCATAACTTCTGTGAGATATTCAGATTATTTAAGTTAATAAGAATGGATTGACTGAAATTTAAAGCAAAACCTTCCAAGATTACAGACAGGGGACTTAAAGAATAAACTGATTGCAAACCCAGCAGCAAATGTGTGTTCCTAATTTAGTTGTTTGGGTTTTTTTTTCCAAACCTGCCACAACAGTGAAACATCAAGGTGATGGTGCAGTTATTCTTTTAATATCCTCTGTGCAGAATATTTTTCTCCCTGTTACACACTCTCACGGTGTCAAATGCATTTGTGAACCCATACAAATCACCCAGATCAGAAAGGTTCAGCAGAAAGAAATCTGATGTGAGATTTTGTGCTTTTGTGGAAAAAACTTTTCTATCTCCCTACTGATTTCTATTTGCAGCTTTATTATTCCTCATTATTTTCACTTTCTCACTGGCATTTTACTTTCATCACCTGGAACAGCTCAGCAAAACCCAGAGAACTCAATGTAGCTATGTCACAGAAAAGTGTGTGCACACCTGTACACAACCACAAAGAGCAGGTTTTGTTACTGCCCTCTTCCCCCACACTTCTTTTCTAAAGGAAGATTTAATTTGACATGGAGATGGTCTGATGATTAACTCCTTGCTGGGCAGCCACAGAAGTTTCTTCCCCCAGGGCTGGCAGCAATTTTTAGAGGAATGTGCATGGCACTTGCAGAGATGATCAGGAGGGGAGGAGGTATGTCCTTGCCACCAGAAAGAATGGATGCAAAGGAATTAACATGCTTCATTCTCTGACAAATTATATCTCCTCTCCATCTGGCTTCTTCATGAAAGAAATCACAGGCCTTCCTTCACTTCCTAAAGTGAATGTCTTATGGCTCAGCATACATGGACTCTCCTCACCTTTCAGCTTCCAGTCCCTTCTGCCTGCTCTCAGAGCTCTTCTGCTACCTCCTGGCAGCCAGGTTTTTAACCCACATCAGCTCAGCTCCTGCTCCAGGCTCCCCTTGCACTTTGATACCTTCATCATCCCTGCTGTCTCTCCTGGAATTTCCACTCTTCTTTACACTTTCAGAAGACTTTTGGCATATTAATCCAACACTAGCAAACCCAGTATAGCCAGAAACATTATTAGGAACACAGTGAAGAGTCCTGGTGGTGGAAGTCTCCTCAGACACTGATAGAAGCCCTGTGACTCACCCCATTTCAACCTTGAAAACTGAAGAAAAGCTGTTTAATATGCAATAGTACCAATACTGTAGCAGGGAGGGGGAGCCAAAAAGATTCTGAGATTTTTTTTTCCTCTGTAGAGCCTGTACTCTTGTCCTCTGTGTTAATTGTGATCCCTTTTCTAAGGCTTTACAAATTGATGGACACTTCTCCTCTCCATGTTTAGCTGCTCTTATTCCACATTGCCTGCTTTCCTAATGCTGTGCCTAAATTGAGCTCTCTGCTCAATGCCTCCTGATTCTACACAAGTTTGCCTCTTTAATAGAACTTTAAAGATTTTGTTAAATAAGTGCCTTCCTCCTGCAGTCTGTCAGCTATGATATTATTTTAGACCTTAAGCAGAAAAAATCACCAAGAACCCCATACTGATATGCAGAAGAGAAATTCTTCCTGCAACATGGCCAGGAGAGAGAAAGTAACTGTTTCCTCTGTTAATGTTTTTTTTCATTATTACTACTGTGGATAAAACCATGAGACAATAAGGGATAGCTCTCAAAAACAGCATGCATTTTTAGAAAATACCTTTTCTCTCAGAAATCAATTAGGTAAAACACCTCGAAGAAGAGCTTCATCACTCTGAAGTGAGAATTGCTTTTACATTTAAAGGCAATGTTAAAATATACATTCAAAAATTTGATAAATCAGGCATAGGATTAGGTAAATAAATGACAATAATTTTAGAGTTTAGATTACATAGAAATCTATGCTTGACTGTCTTTGATACAATCAGTTTACACAATTTCAATAAACCATTAGTATAAACCAAAAGAATACTAGGTGGGAATCTTGTTTCCAGGGTGGTATTAAAATACTTCCAACTTTTGCTTTACTGACACTAAGCCAGGCTTCATCCCACTGTTTAGGCTTCATAATCCGTTACCAAATGCCTCTTTAAAAAGTAAAAAATCCCACAAACCAAACCACAAAACCCCACAAACACAAAAACAAAAAACCCATTATTTTTTATATAGACAAGATTGGTGATACAAGGTTTTTTTCAGTGCTCACAAATTATGTCCTGATTTTAAAATTCTTCTGCTAGAGAGATGCTAAAAAAATATATATATTCTTTTTTTTTTTTTTTTTCTTCCCCTAGCTTTATTCCCACTGTATTCCACCTCTCCTGATTCAGGTGGGCTGGAAAATACAGTAATTGGAAAAGAAATCTGGTAAAAAATAATAATAAGAGGAGGTCCACCCCCACTCCTACTGAAGACAGTAGAAACATTTCTATTAGCTTCTGCAGTCCCTGTATCCAGATACTGAAAAACCAGCTCAAGATTTCAAAGAGAATAGTCCAAATCTTCCTTGGGCTGAATGTCAACCACTCTATCCAAACATGATTCTGCTCTTCAGTTTACACTCTGGTGCATGAGGACATATTCTTATACTTGCTCTGACTTATGTTGTAAACAAGAATCTGATGGGAAAAATCCCACACCACCATCCTTCAGTATTGCTTGCTGAAAGATGGCAGAAACATTGCAGAATTATCCTTAAACAGTGGATGGTGGTTGTTAGTTGGATTACAGATACGCATTTATACATATATATGTACATACATACACATACACAATCTCTATATACATATTATAAATACAACAATAAAAAAACCTGCAAAAATATTAATTTTGCTGAAATACCTGATTAAAGTGGGTTAATCTTACATTGCAGTTATGTGATCTATCCAGTTACACGATGGCTACAATCTACAACAGCTGCAATGAAAACCGCAGAGCCTGCGCCTGCGCCGGTCACCTCGTGCCACGCCGGGGGTTATGTGGGAGGTGGACCCTCGTATCTCAGCATCAGCTTGAAGGAGCGGGCAAAGTTGTTGGCCAGGGTGCAGCTGTGGCTGTCCTGGGCCAGGGGCAGGAGGAAGGCCAGCAGCAGCAGCAGCAGCAGCAGCAGCTGCAGGGGCAGCGCTGCCCGGCACACGCGCTGCAGGTACGAGCACACGCCTCCGGAGCGCCTCTGCAAGACAAACAAACAGCAGCTCAGGAAACAACCAGGGCAGGGCTGGTTCAAATACACACAGCTGACAGGGACAGTTTCAGAACAGCCCCTCTTGTTCTTGGCCTAGGAGCAGTCTGGGTGCTGGGCACACTGAAGCTGACTGAAGTTAAATCATGTCTTCTAGGAGAATTTCATGACTTTCAAGAATTCCCTGCTGGAAACTGTTGCTTTCTAGAAGGAAAACACTGCTAGCCTTCTAGAATAAAATGATTGCTTCCAAGCTCATTTTGCAGCTACAAAGTGGTGGTTGCACATACTCGTGCCCAAGTTGCCAACTGGTCCCCTCATGGCCACCACATAGCACAGAAGGTCTGTGTTTGCTACTCTCCAGTCAGTAAAAATGAGAGTGCTGGTGCCTGGAAGAGAGGAACAACTTCTGCTCTCTGTCAGCACAAAGGAACTTCATTTGCAGCTCATCCAGCTCCTAGTCATCTGCCCTGCAGCACCATGCATTGGCTTTGGGGTCTACAAGACCAGAAGTCAGAATAAAGGTCCCACAGTGCAGCCTGGCTCAGTGTACCCTATACCTTACCAGGCCCAGCTTGAAACTTTATGTGATACAAAAGAATGAGAGAAACACATCACTGATAGTGAAGGAGATGTTAAAGCCACATCTATTTCTGTGCAGCACTGGGGGGCACACACAAAGGAGTCCCATTACACCTTTCCTTATGCTGGTGCAAACCTAGAGCAGGTCAGTTACCCTCATAAAATTCATCTGGTTTAGCATGACCAGGAGAAAATAAATCTCTGGCTACAGAACTCAGAAAAGATTAATAAAGAAGGGAGATTTCCACTGGCAAGATTCCTGGGTAACTCCTGCCAATGAGCTGAACTGTGCAAATTGAAAAAAAAAAAAGAAAAGAAAAAATCAACTCTCTTGAAAAGAAATCTGATAAAAAGGGCTCAATAACCCTCTTATTTCATCAGACAAGGATTTATACAATGAGCATAAATGCAGTGTTTAATCAGCTACATTAGGTACCACCCTACATCATAAATGTCAGCACAGAACATCCACTGAAGTGGGACCCATGTTTTCCACAAAAGGAAATTAATTTATTGTGTTGAAGTCACAGGCAATTTCAGTCCTGCAGCAAAATTAGAACTTCTGCCCACTATGGAGTGTTTTATAGGCAATGTCTTTGTCCTACTATAGCACTGTTGCCTTTTTCCCACACTGGAAATGAAACTTGAGATAATTTTGGTAAGAAGGTAATATAATGAACATAAATAGTCCATGGGAAACATCAGCAGAGAAGATACAGAGGAGATTGATGGTAGAAGAAAGTAATTATGCCTTTTGCTGTTTTTAATGATCTCTTCCACTGCTTTCTAAATTACTCAGTCCCTTGTAGCTCCATAAAAATGCTTACAGAATTAATTACAAAGGTAAATATACAGCTGCAGTTACACATCACCAGACAGTTGTGTTGCAAAATCCTTCTGTTGTAGTTGGTTTGCTTCCATTATATTGAATGGCTGATGAGATTTAATTATTGTGTCAGGCAGATGTAGAGGCAGCAGAGCAACAGCTGCTTGCTCTATCATTTCTGGCCCACAGTATCTGGGTTGTAATTTGTTCACTGAGGCCAAGGAAAACTCAGATCCCTGGACACTGGAACTGTCAGTGGATAGAGTGTACATGCCAGGGTGTGAGTGGGACTGACTTTGAGCACCACTGGGTAAGTTCTCTGGTGATTATTTACCCATGAAATCAAAGCTTCACCAACCTGGCTGCCTTGCAGATGTCATCTGCTCCTACTGTGACCTGTTCTCAAAGTACAAGGCATAAGTAGCTGTACTAATGAGACTTTCCCTTCTCTACTCCAGACTTGAAATCCTTCTCCCCTCCTGGATATCATCTGCCTATGGGCCAAAAAAAACCTGGAGGGTCTTCTGTATTGACAGTCACTGCTAAATTGATTATGCACAGGAGCAGCAGCCACAACTCTTGCTGGGAGCTGTCTGGGTTTGTCTCTGTAATGCCATGAAACAGCCACTTGGTGAGTTCAGTGTAACCAGTGCACTGTCATCCACAGCTCTGTTTCCACTTACAAAGATTTCTCATTCTCAATCCTTCCATAATTGCATCCATAATATGCAGTAATATGACAAATACATTTATCAGAGTGCCAATCTATAAGGACAAAGACCCTTGGTTCCAGAATATATGAGCAAGTTTGTTTGTAGATATTAACAGGTGTAGTTCTGTCAGTGGAAGATTCAATTTGAGTTAATTCTGTATTGGGACAATTCAAACCATGCTCTTTGTCCTACCACTAAGGCACAGTAACTCTTAATGCTGATATTGTAGGGTAGGATCCTGAGAGTGACTGTTCAATAGTTCATTACAATTGGAATCCTCAAAAATGCTCTCACAAACTCAAACTGGGACTTAGAAGTCCATCTCTCACTGACAGTTGTGATGACCACCAGTTTTCCTAGCAGCACCTAAAACTTTTGTTTTACTGCTGTTAATCCTTTAGAATTGGTTTAGAAAGCTACTTCAATCTGAAACTATTCTTTCATTGCCAGCCCAGCTGTAACACATCTCTTTCTGCCCATGAACTGGTGGGAAATGTGAGTTTTTGCAGTTGTGCTTTGTCTCTGTTCCTGCCACAGCCCAGGGAGCAGATATCTTATCTGTCATTGGTTTCCTATGATGACCACACTGCCAGTTAGCCACTAATGTTTTTCCTGCCCTGATTCTTCTGCCAATGCAGCATTTGATGCAGAGCACTTTCACTGACTCTGCCTTGATTTCTATAGCAAGGACTATTAATGTAACTCAAATAACATTTCAATCTCATCCCATTTCTCAAAGTGCATTGCTTTCAGATATACTGCAAGAAGCTGTAAAATAGTATTGCTTTTCACAGCTCATCCTCCACAAAGAATTAATGCAAAATGTATTTATTAACAAGCTCTCATTTGCTCTCCTTGGAGGTTTCTGCAGAGGAAGATACTCAGGCTAACCATAGCAGATCCTAGGATTAGAAAAATCTGTGGAGGGACAATTACCTTGGGGCAGAACTTCAGAGAAGAAGAAATATTTTGTCTTTATCTCCTGCTCCTCTCCCACCTGCGTGCTGGGTTTATAGGTATTTGTGTTCAATGAACTTTTGTCTTCCATGCCCAGCTTCTCTGTTTCGTTTGATCACACAGCAAGGTCAGAATCTTGTATTTTAGATTCCATTTGTTGTCATGGGAATGACTCAGCTATAGCAAACATGGTATTATGATGCCTCTGCAGGACTGAAAATGAGGCCCACAGGAGCTGTGAGGGTTTGGTGTTTTCAGCAAATTTGCAATGATAAACCCTTAATAAATGAGGGCCTCAACCTGCACACACTGAAATCCACAGGCGATTTATCATTAATTTCAGTGTCTGCAGTGGGATTATGCACAGGAACATCTAAATAAAGTCAGGATCAGGAACTACTTGTCTGTGGAGGTCAGCAGGTATCTTACAAATGGATTCATTAGTTATATACCCAAGTTGTTGTGACATGAAACTTACATCAGTTCCATTGCTTTGTGCTTGTTGGAACAATCAGCGCTTTTTTTTTTTTTTTTTTTTTTTTTTTTTTTTTTTTTTTTGTGGTAGTACTGTGAGAAGTGTTAAAGGATAAAGAAATTTGAAGGAGACACTGTAGATTTTAATAGGCAAGATGATACCTTTGGAAAAAGCATGGAAAATTTGGGGCATTGACTCCCTTTCTGAGTATGAAAAAACAGCATTTCAATTTTACTAAGTCAGGATATTTTTTTAGGTCTGTGATGTGAGAATGAGATGCTTTCAGGATGTGGTGACCTGAGACCATGGCACCAACAGGAAATTCAGGAGGCCAGGATTCAAACCTCTGCTCTACTGGACTCAAAGTGATCATCCTGGAGTCAGGACACACTGCCAACCCTTTAGCACATCATTCAGGGTTAGAAAAAGACAGCCTAGCACAGCTCCACCTTTGCAAGAGACAGTGTGAATATATCATTTCCATATGATAGAAGGTTGATGATGAGAAAGATGAGAAAGTTGGAACCACAGTCCTTGCTACACAGTGGAATTTCCCTTTCCCAATCACTCCAGCTACTGGCATCAGTACAGCTACCACCCAGCACCCACAGTGCCTGCAGTGCACGTGTCAGATATAGCCTCCACTAAACATTCTGAAATCAAATCTTCCTCTGAGAAAGACTGGCAAAGCTCCAGTGAAGTCAACAGAATTTTAATTTCCACCATCTTAGAATAACAGCTGGAATACCTGGGTATTGAGCCAAAGTGTCAGAGACATTTTTGAAACGCACATGGAAAAGGAATAGGTTGGCATTTAAAAACAAAATATACGTTTAAAGTTCACCATCAAGAATAAATGTCCTCCCCCTTCTCCCTCAAAATGCCAGGACAAGCAAGGACTGTCAAGGGCTGTGTTTTGTGTAATGCTAAATGCATGCTTGTTCCAAATGAACTGCACTGGCTGTGAACATTCACATTTGTACTTGATTCATGTTGGGGCGTTTGAATGACAAGCATTGGTTTAGATCTAGGGAGTCCTCAGAACTTAAATCTGTTTGCAGTTAATAACTCCTTACCAAAAGCACCGTGAAAAATCACTTGGATGGGAAACAGCAGCAAAGCACTTTAGAACTTGCTACATAATATTCCTGTGTAAATTGCTGAAGTGTTTTTGTAAAAATCAGTGCCCCTCCTTGGTTTGCTATTGACCACATTCCAGGATATAAGAAAACACACAGTTAATCTAGCTATTTGAGAGAGCAGAGTAATATAGCATCTTATAGCAGCCTCATTAGTGGGGTTTTGCTGCTGCTTGTATGTCACCAGCGTGCCTGACAAAAATCATACCTGCACCACTGAGTCAGTGATCCAGCAGAGAAAAAATATTTAGTCTGGATTTATTCCTCTTACCTCAGAGTATTTCCTGAGAAATGCACTGCTGCCTGAAAAGTCCTGCTCTACCTAGGGATAAAGAGACCCATGCCTTAGTGTCCTACAGACACCAGCAGCCATTCCACTTCATGCCAGGGCTGTACCAGCCCAAGTATCCTCTATTCTACAGCAGTTGGCACAGATGCATAGGTGGCAAGGCAAGCATAATTTCTCCTTAATATTCTCAGCCTCCAGCTACTTTCAGTTCAGGCAGTTTCCTGAGCCTGACAGGGCTTGTTCATCTGTTTAACATTCAGGGAGTTTTTCTTCCAGATATTTATGCAATTTTGCCTTAAACCTACACAAACTATACAGAGTCCTCAATATTCTTTAGTAAGGAGCTCCAGCTGGCATGAAGAACACATCCTTTGTGTTAGCTTTGAATGTGGCTCCTAGTCCATTCTACAAGAAGAGATGGAGAATCAACCATCATCTACACTCTCAGCACAATGATGTGAAACCCTAAGTTAAGTGCCCAGGCAGGGTGAATCCAGGCCTACCTCCACAGTGGGAAGGTTGCAGCATCTTGGGCTTAAACTACAGCAATGGGGACAGAGGAAGAACTTCTTAACAGGAAGAACAGATAGGCCTTGGAAAGGATCACCTACATAGATAAGGATTCTACCACTTCATTATTCCTTTGAGAACAAATAGAGCTGCCAAGAAGGCTGAAACAACAGCTTGCCACACATTCCTTTCACATTCCTTTCATCCTGCATAGCAGCATGCCAGGATAGGAGTATTAAGCACCACCACTTGTCTTGGTGGAGCAGCTGCCTTATCAGTGGCATTTTGCCTCTGAGAGACCCTGTGCTTCTGCCACTCGAGATCCTACCAGGTACTTACTCAGCTGTCACTCACAGAGGCAGGTTATTGACAACAAGATCAGTTCCAGGGGGATCACAGGCTGATCTCTCAAACCAAATTGGTTTTTTAGCTCAGTGTGAGATAGTTTGGAGCTGGGCTTCTCATCAGTTCTCAATGCAGAGCCATGAGTGTCCCTCTCCCAAGATAAACAACACATTGCAAAGCACAGCTGGCCTTTTCAAGAGGGAAATTTGGGGAGTTGGATTGTACTGTCACCACAGAACTGAGATCTTGGGCAAAGCATAATTCTATAAACCACAGCAGGAACTAAGAACAACCTCTGTTGATTAGAGGTTATGTGGCCTCTGCAAAAGGACAGCAAGACACTGAGTTCAGAACTGTATTTTCCTAAAAGCAAACACTGCCCAGGGTAGGCAACCAGCAGTGAGGAATGAGTAAGGGGGGCTTGGGACCCCACTGATCCCTGTGCTTATTCTCCTTTGCAGAAAGAGCTACCAGAATGAACCAGAATGCTGAAGAGAGGTAAACTGTAGATACATGGGCAATTTTAGCTCTGACATTTTCCATCTTCAGATTCCTTGACTTTGCAACCTCAATGTTCCTTTCAATTCTGAAGTGCATAAGCATATGCATGTAAACAGGTAAGTATACAGGAAAATTAGACTGTTTTCTTCCATAGGGAAGAGTCTGGAGTACCTCAACATGGTTGGAGGATAATCTAGAATCTTTGATGGAGGCTTCATTTAAATGAAACAAAAAACAAGGAAGAGCCAGCAGTTCATATCTGAGGTTTCAGCAACCACATATGGAGGATATTTCAGAATTTCTGCTGCAAAGTCACTTAGAACTAAGCACTGTGCCATATGCTACTGTGACACAAACAAATTTATAAAGGTGAGCTTCTGTGTGCATACACAGTATGACATGCTTCCAGGAGAAGCATATCACAGGACAAGAGCTACAGCCTGCTCTGTTAAACTAGCAATGATTTCTATAATTCTCCAGACCCGAGGAAGCAGAAAAAGACTTCAGTCTTCTCTATTCAGGAAGGCAGGCAAGTAAAACAACTTTTTCCAATTTCCAACTTCCACTCATCCTTTCAAGTTGAAATAAACAAATTAAAATAAGCATAGAAAGAATAAAAAATGAAAGAAAAACAAAATGTTCTGGAATTTGTAGAAGAAATTATTGACATCAAAAGCTGGTTTATCGTGTCAACAATGTATGTTTCCAGCTGCTTTGCCAGTGACTTCTCTCAAGTCAAGATCAAACTTCTTAAACTTCAGCAGTCACTATACATAATTTGAATATATTTGCGTTTTATTTAAATACTTTTAAAAAGTGATGGCTTACTTTTAATAATAGGTAGGAAAATTAGAGGTAATGATTAGAAGAGTCTTTCTTACAGTGCCTTTTACAGTAGTGTTAAAAACATTTTTTCAGTTATACACTGGAAACTGGTTGCATTCTGCTATTGCTCAGCAGCTATCTCTCACTCTACCTTTCAGTTAGGACATAAAATTTTATCTGCTGAGAAAATCATTCTAAGCTATGTCCTTGGTGAAAATCTGCAGATACTTCACAACATGGCAGGCAGCTAAAGGACATCTCTTCACATAAAGCAGGGAGCACCAACCACATGCCTAACTAATACCACAGGAACATGAAAAGAAAGTAAAAACCAGGCATCTTGGGAAACAGGATGTCAGCTCCTTGCAGCAGCAGAGCTGCAGGCAGAGGGAACTGGCAAGGCTCAGGTGTGGCAGGACCAGATAACAACAAACAAAGAGCCCCAGATATCCCACAGTTGAGGACACTGGAATGTAAATTGGAAAACGACATGAAACCTACAGAAATAAGAGCACACAGGCAGGGAGTCTCACAGGTGCAGCATTTGAAGAGAAGCTTGTGAGCCTGTTGGAAAAGAAAGGGGATGCTGCTGGCTGGCTCAGCACACTTAACTGTAGGTCTGAGTTAGGAATGGACAGTCAGGATTTTTCTGGAGGTGGGGTTTTTATGGAGTTTTTTTGACTAAGTTTCTTTACTGAGCAAACATCACTGTAGGGAGAAAAGTCAGTCTGCTAATTTTTAATGCTAAGATGCCCTTCATCCTGTGTTTGGGTCATGGTATAATCCCTAAAACAGGTAAGCACAGACTTATAGGCAGAGTGATGAAAAAAACATAACAGAGATATTATCTTTATCTATAAAAGAGATATTGAAAACTGAGGAAAAGATACCTTTTAATAAGTATTTTTCATTTTACTAAGACTGTAATTGTACAGAAGATTTCAAGTAGTTAACACCTATCAGGGCTTGAGGAAAACAAATGGGCCACACACTTTCACTAGAAAGGCACCACTACCAGAGGCAGTAACACAGGATGCTGTGCTTTTCTGCCATCAGGAACCCCCATCATATCTGCACTTGGGCAGAGCAGACCACATTACTGTTTTCTTCCTGGCAAGCTGTGGCAGCTCTTGCTTTGCAGTTTCCTGAATGACTGCATTAATTTGATTGACTCCAGATCAATGGTGTCTCTAAATAAGATTAAATTACACGTTCCTTCTGTCTGTATGTTACAGGAGATTACTCTTAGCAGAATCTCAAAGGAAGCAATTAGCTGACCACTGATGTAATGAATTCTAATTATTTTGTTTGTAGAAACAATAAAGCCAGATCATTTGTTTAGCAAGGAATGGTAATTACTCTGAGCACCTGAGAAAATAAATCAAACAGTGCTACCTAGACCTGTAAGTAATGAGCCTTCGACTTCCTATTTATGCTAAGAATGCTCATGGCATATTTTCAGGTATCTGGGAGCCAACCTTTGAAAGTAACATTTATCATAGTTATTATTGAGCACTTGCTTGATTATGTTCCTGAGTGTGCTAGGTACCCTGCAGAAATATCCATCTACATTGGCTGTCACTGGCACCTGCTAAAAATTCGCTGCAGCCAGTGCAATTTCCTGCAACTGTTTTTTGTTAATCAGCAAGAAGTCTCACATCACAATCATTAGGCTGTTCTGCTCCTAAGGGCACCAGTGGCAGGGGCATGTCCTCAGCAATGGATGAATGATCAGAAAAAAAAGCACATTACTATACATGGAGCAGGCTCTATTCTGCCCAACATTTGGCCATTTAGGCTAGAAATGGAATAAAATCAGAAGGCAATCAAATGAGAATGGCTGCAGCTGGGTCTTCCCTTTCTCCATGTTGATCAGCTGCTGCTGCAAAATATTCACAGCTCAAACAGGAGAGACAAGCAGAGTCACTGGGGACCTTGTGCTGCATAAAGCAGAGATCAGTCCAAAAATACCTCAACTTCTGCCACTTTGCTGATTTTGTGTAACTCAAGAGCATGAGGGAGCTGACAAATTAGAGATAACCTGATCCTATTTTATGCAAACTCACTGGATGTTGCAAACACAGTAATGCAGCCATCTGCACTTCCTGCAGATACCAACTCCTGAGATCAGCCATTCTCTTCAAGGTATTTGGCTTCCTTTACCATAGCTTTGAAAAGATATTCATGCATACAAAAATATATTGCTTAATCTTTCTTTAGTTTCTACCCACATTTTAGGTCTTAAATCAGAATTTACAGTAAACTGCATAGCTTAGAACTCTGCTGTTGGTTTTCTTCTTTTCTTGAGCCAAACAGTGATACACCCAAAAGGGATTAACATTATTTTCTGGTTCTCTTAAGAGAGAGCTCAAAAAATCTTATGGCAACACTGTTTCCCATCCTGATAAACATGAATGAAAAAAACAACAAAAAAAAGACACTCCTGCTTCCAGCTCTTGGATTCTTGTTGTAGTGATACTGCTTATATAGAGAATGAAAGCCCAGAGGTCAGCAAAATCTCACTGAAGTGAGCAGGGTATAAGTTACAGCAACATCTGTACTGGCTGAAGGGAAACTGCAAATCACTTGTTAGTGCAATGGGAGCCATTTCCCTCATGCTTATGAGGAATTTCAGTTCTTCAGTCCTTTCCACCCTGAGCTGCTTCTCTTTGTGTTCAGTAGCTATTAAAAACACACAGAGTGGATGTTTTTTTGTGCTCTTGCTGTAGGCCTGATTGACAAATCTTTGCTGCCTGCCATTATGTTAAGCCAGTATCTTTGAAAATTAACTGAAGGCTTTAGTTTAATTTCAGAGTTTAAAGGTGAATAAATACCAGGTACCCCAAGGCAGTTGAGTCAGATGAATTAAAATTGGCATCTAACTGTACTGGACACATGCTTATGCCTAAAGCTTCTGTTTTGTTTTTCCTTACAAACAACTTGACCCAACCAAACAACATGAAATCAGAGAATTCCTTGACCAGTCTTCTGGAATATCTCTGTGAGCCTCTTCTAGGGAAAAGAAGCACTACTAAATGTTTGGCTGCCTCTACACCAAGTATTATGTTTTTCCAGCCTGAAAAATTCTGGTGACCTTACTGGATGAAACAATTAATGCTGAGCCAGACAGGCAAGAACAGAAAGCCTTTGGGGGACTTCAGGGAGGCTGAGGTTCAACCAAAACTATGGAGAAAAGAGTGAAAATTGCCTTAAAATTGGTCAGTACTTTGCTGGGTAAAAATATTGGAGCTGCTTCTCCACATTTGAGTACTAGAGGAATATCTCATCAGAATGAGGAAAAGTCTTGATTTCTGGCTATGCTTGAAATGCACAGTACTGTACCCTTTACATATCTTCTACAGAGGTGTTGCAACAGGAGAAATCAAGGGTTTGATATACCTTAAAATGACTATGTGATTATGATCCTGCAACACATTATTCATTCTATCTCCTTTGTGTTGGGCAAATAAAGCCTTATTCTACTCCTTCTAAAAACAAATGGAAAGTGAGATGACAGTACAAAGTAGAACAGCGTCTATAAACAAACAGATTGTGACAGAATGATTTGCTGACTTTATGAAAATGGGATCAGAAGAAGTGCTGCTTGGTTTAATAAGAAATTGGCAGTATTTTGTTTTCTTTTAGCTTCTCCTTATCATCTCCTGTACTGCTTCTGTTTCTTATGTCATCACTTCAAAATGAAAATCCATTACAGGAGGAATTCTGCTGCTTAGAATAAGGGTTTAGTCTAATAGCATTAGATAAATCTCTTGACTTTCCCTGGCTTTCTGTATTAGAAAGAAGGTGGGCTGATTGATCCAAAGCTTTTTTTTTTTTTTCCACAAGCGTCTAAAGAATTAGAAGTCCCATTTTCAAAATTATTTGAGGCACTTAACCACTAAATCCTTTAGAGAGAGATATTCCGACTCTACCTTAGTCTCTTTTGAAAAATGAATTAAATTCATATAGCATGTAGATACATAAAAAACTGAGTTTCCCTCCTCTCCCAGGAGATATTTAGCTTCTAGAGATACAGTAAGCCTAGTTCAAGAGTAAAAGCTCTGACATTTTTCCATTTTAAAATCTGTAGAAAATCAACAAATTCTGTAAGAATGGTGCTTAATAAACAAATTGATTTCAGGAATCTTTAGGAAAGGTTAAAATAATTTTCTACACAATGTCTGGTGAAACATTTTTTCAGCTTAATAATAAGAAACTTGCCTTTCTGAATCTGTCTGGTTCCTCCAAAGATCCAGAACTCTGTTTAAAAGAAAAAAAAAAGAAAAGAAAAAGAAAGAAGCATGAAGTTAAGATCCCAGAAGAGCCTGTAAATGAGTATTCACCACACAGGGGGTGTTTCTTTCAAATTCATGGTCACCTGGACAGAATGAACAGGAGATTTTTTAAAATGGCTTTTTAACAACATTAGGCAGAAAGATGACTTTTCAGGTTCTTGAGTACTTGAATCAGATGAGCAGTTCTCCCAGCAATAGCTTTGACTTTACTGACACCTATTGACTATGCTAATGCTTACAGAAGGTTTTGGTTAACAAAGCATGAGTCATTACAACCAATGAAAACACAGAAATATGCTCTTTATCAATAAAAGCCATGCTTAGCTTCCACACATTTTAAAGGATTCATGTTCTAAATAAGCTTTGGATTTCAAGACAAGGTTTGCCAAGGCAGCAAATTTTAGAATGCCTTAAACTTTAGGTGTTCAAGATAAGATATCTTTGAAAGCACTCATATACAGCAAGTACCAAATGCAAACCTATAAATTCTAATCCTTTAATTATGGTATCTTGAAGATGCTCAGAAAATGTGAGTAGTTTAGCTAGAAAAATATTAATTAATAATTACATATGTTTATGCTAAGAACATGGAAATATCTTTAGCATGCCCTGGAATATCTTACATATGATCATGAATTCTGCCATCCTTAACATGTCTTCTTATATAAGAACTCAGCAGCTTCTTTAATAATTTGGCTTTTGCATTAAAGTGCCTCCTCTTAATTTCATTCAAAATCATTAGCTAGCTTATAAGGACTGTTTCAAAAGAACTAGAGGTCCTTCTAGGCACACTTTGAATCAGTTCAGTCAGTGACTATTCTGTCTCACAGCAGGAGACACAAAAAATGAACACCGAATACATTCTTACTGCAGGAACTATCAAAAAATAACTCTACAGAGAATGTTGTATGGAGAAAGGGCAAAAAATAGAAATCCATGTGCCCAGCACCAAGCCTATATCCAAAGTATTCACACACACAAACACCTCTCAGTCCCCAGCTGCATGCCTCTTTGCCATTTATTATTCTGGTTTGAAATTTTCATCCCAAGAAATATTTTGAGCTTAGATTACAAAGGAGAAAAAGCACAAAACTTAATTAAGCAGACACACATATATCCTGTTGAAGTGAGACTAGCAATGTGAAGCAAGCTGAAAGAGAAATGGCAGAGCTCAGCAGCTGTGGCTGTCTGTCACCTACCTCAGGTGAACTCAGGGACTCCCTCAGCTTAGATTTGTAGAGCATCCATCGGTAACGCAGCTCCTCCAGGTCCTCCGAACTTCCAATGACAGGATGGAGATGAAGGAGGTCCTCAAAGAGATGCTGACCATGAGGCACACGAGACTGCAGCTCCTAAAGGCATAGACAAGTGTCAGCAGCAATTCAGGATTCAGGAAAGCCTCACTTTTTAAACCAGGATTTGAAAAAACAGTGGTTATGCAATATAGTACATTTATTTTTGTTACTGCTTTTTTGGCCTGAAAGGATATGAAACACCTGCAGGACTCCTGTAGCCTCAGATATTTCTGTGTTTAGTTCCTAACAATCCAACAAAACGAACAAATTGCCATGGCATTTGGCTATACTCAACAGGAAGAGTGAGAACCAAATA
Organism: Erithacus rubecula; assembly: GCF_903797595.1. NCBI lineage: Eukaryota > Metazoa > Chordata > Aves > Passeriformes > Muscicapidae > Erithacus > Erithacus rubecula. The sequence continues at coordinate 46,652,886 of NC_136688.1, forward strand.
CTGATTTGACACTGATTTTAACCAGCTTCTTCTAATGAACATCTTTGCCATACCACACTGGAAATGTCCAGCCCAACAGCTAAATGCCAGTCATTGCCTTCCCTTCCACTCTGGTTCTGGCAGACCTTTCTTAGTAGAAAGGATGAAATTAGTCCTAAATTCCTGAGTTTCATCTACTCTAGAGTCTCATAAAGCAGAGACCACGGTGTTTGAATTTTTTTGTCTATTTGTTCTTGAGGATTTTTTGGGTTTTTTTGGTGTGGGTTTTTGGTTGCTACATGGAGTGTTTTTAGGTTTTGTTGTTGTTCTTTGGGATTTTTTAATTCTGAAAGAATTTGTACTTATTGCAATATTTTTCTCCATTCACACCCTGAAAACAAACCTCAAGTTTGCTGTGGCGTGCCTTTATTTCCTCTGCAGAAGATGGTGTCCCAGCAAGAATTTTGGTCAGTTTGGTGTTTTCTCCTCTTAGCCACTCTTCAAATTCATGTAGGAGCTTCAAGTGGCTGCTTGTACTTTGCCCTTTTCCCATCTTCTCCTAGGATACAGAACAACAGGAACAAAAAAGCTCTTACTGGTATGTCAGATGTTTCCTCTGAAGGCCTGATTGTGAAATCTTAACCTCCGCAATATCAGATGAAGGCAATGAAACTGTTCTGAAGCAGACACACTGCCCCATCTCACCTGCTTATGGCTGGGATCAACATCAAAAAGATGGAAAGCAGGTCTAGACATCCATCTGCTGTCCACAAATGCTCTTTTCTTCTTCTTGTCATCCACTGGTCTATTTAACTGCCACTTTTTGAGGAGGCTTGAAAACACAAAACCAAAGATATCAGTGCAGTGGACATCCACATGTTGACTGGGGCTATGGGAGACAGGTCTGGGGAAACAGCACTATTGTTGTTATTATTATATCATTATTAATACTAATAAGACTGTTGCTATTGAAATTATTCCCAACTGGACTGTCTCACAGGACTGTCTCTGCACCAGGACTGTAGCTCTGACATTACCAAGTGTTTTGTTTTCTTCTCTTTGGGGGACTAAAAATATTACCCTGGCAATATACCTTTCTTTCTGGTTACAGGAGGCAGTACAAGCCTTCCTCGATTTTGTAATTTAATTTTTGTGCCTATTCTGACAGTATGTATTAATACAATCATCTCTGCAGTACATCATTAAATATTAATACAGACTAGCAAATATAAGCAGCATTTCAACATTGCACAGCAGAGGCAAAATAAATGAAGTCCTCATTTCCCAGCTAAAGAGAAGATTTTTAGCTCTGCTTATACTTCTGCAGGTTTGCAAAAGGCACAAATCCCATTGCAGATACACCCTCCTTGGAGGCATCTCCAAGGAGAACAGAAACATAAGACAGAACAGCACAAAGTCACCCAGTCTATGCCAAATTTCCTCTGACACAGACTGGCAGTACAAGAGTGAGCCAGGTCATACAATACTGCTACTCTGACATGAGGTAAAGGAAGACTCACAGACATTGAGGTTCACATAGTCTTAAAAAGGTATTCTTAAAAGTAACAATTTTCAGTTTACAAACAAATAAAATCCCATCTTGCTTCTAGAATTATGGTATGGCTGTTCACTTTCACAGCACAGAGCATAAAGCCTCAAGTGTGCCTGATCTTATTGCAGTAAAGAGAATCTTGCTGAAGGAAGACCCACATGAACACTTACCCAGTTGCCATCTCCTTCAGTGATTTCCATGACTCCTTCACCTGATCCAGCTCTGCCTGGACATGGGCAGTTTCCTCTGGAGAAGAATTCTCCATGACCAACTGGCCATGAGCTTCCACAAGGTGCAGCTGGATCTCCTTATCTGGAAACTCAGCTAGCAGTCTCTGAAATGCAAACCCCTGATAATTACTCCTAGGTATCCTGGGTAAAGCAGAGGCTATGTCAGACTCAAGGCCATGTTCTAGGACTATGCTGGTTTTGTTGGCACTAGCTAGAACATACCTAGTGGGAAAAAGATATGTTGTGGATGCTTCCAAAGTGCCAACAGGTCAAAGAGCTGATAGGAAAACTTTGAGGGTGCAAGCTGTCAACAGACCTCCTTCTGTAGCCTTCCCATGAAAGATTTTGGTCTCCCATATGAAGGCAACAGCTGCCAGTTGAAGTATCCCACCAGAGTGAATTTAGGATGCAAAGCACTGCTACCCAGGGAAAAGCTGGCAGCTTTGGAACAGCTCAGTTCAACAAGTAGAGGGCCAGCTAGAATAGCAGGAATGTTCAATGCATTGGTGACTGCACACAGGCAAAGGCAGGTATTGTTCAGAGAGATCACCCTGACAGGAGCAGACCACCAATCCTTGGATAATACTTTATCCATCTCTACACTTACTCATTTTCACTGCTCTTGGCTGTTATATGGCCTCATATACCACAACACAGGGCAAAGGAGAGAGGCAAGAGCAATCAACAGTTACTGAAGGAGAAACACACACCATTACTCTTCCAAACCAGGAAATCCTCACTAGAAACCCCCACTCTTAATGTCTGAATGCTGCAAAGTGAATAATTAACAACTAATAATTAATAACTAAGATGCTTTTCTTACCTCCAGGTCTTCCAGCCTGCTCTCCATGTTTTGCTCTCCATCAGCATCCTGGCAGGAGTCAATCTTCTCCCTGGTTACTGAGATCCACTGCTGGAGGTCAGACAGTTTGTCATTATATGCCCAATGCTTCTGAACATGGTCTTCACTCTGCTGTATCATCATCTACAAATGATAAAAATATATCAGCAACCAAAGACAGACAAAAACCTCTTTCTTTACTGGCTCTAACACTATGATGGGCACAGAACCTCATGGACAAAAAGGGATAAACAGCTATTAATGAAAGACAAAAACCCTATCCTTTTAGCATCAGTGGTGTGGAAAACACCTCCAAGCTCCTGCAGGCCTGAATTCAACCACACGAGGGGGTTTAAGAACTAGGATAGCTCCCTTCCTTCTCAGCTGAAAGGGAATACAGAATATACATGTCTGGGGTTTTTCTACCCCATTCAATATCAAATACATCTTACACTCCCTGAATCAGAAATGACTGTACAGACTTGTTTGGCAGAAGTTCAGTTCAGTGATAAATGTAATGATTGAGATTGAAACTAGAATTCCACAGTGTACATTCAGGTAACACTTTAACATGTGTAATTTTATAGTGAACTACACAGCTAAGGTAACTTTATGAGCTCTTCTTCTGAGATTGCTCTGGAGGTCACATTATAGGTATGTTTGCAAGCTACAAAATGCCTCAGGATGAAGCAATCACAGCACTTTTCTCTCACTAACTTTTAGGTCACAGAGCCATAAAACCCGCTTTGGTACAAACCCCCTCTCCTGTAATCTGTGAAGTGCAAGTATCACCATGATAATATGAATTCTTTTGGTCAGAAATCTCAGGCCCTCTCCAGAAATAGTTTATATAGAAAAAAAAAAAAAAGTGATGGCATCCTATCCCCAGGGGAAATCACATTAGAGATAATCAGAGAATCCTGGAAGAGTTATCAAAGTCCTAGGAATTTAGTGCCTTCTTCCCCCTGAAATGAAAATTTCTGTCACTCAAAGCATGTAATGTCTTATGCCCAAAGATTTTTTAAAATATTTTTAAATAGAAGCTACTGACAACTCCCCAGGCAACTAAAAGCTTCTTTATGTTACCTCCAGTGATCTCTTCAGGGCCTGAGAGTCAGATGAAAGTTGGTTCATTTCATGCCTGTGTGTGGTATTTGACTGAACAAGCTTATCTACCTCCTCCATGTGAATTGAAAGCTCTGCCAAATCATCTTGGATCATCTGCAGAGGAAAAGACAGATTCCATATGTGCAGTGTGCTAGGTATGGCATGAACTTTCACAAAACATACACCAAAGGTAGCTTTGCTTGACAGTGTGAGGACAAAAAAACCCAGCAACAACCACAATCATTAAGAAAATAAATTATTTTGATGCCTAGGAGTAAATGTTTCTGAAAAAAACAGTTGGATGTCCTTTACATGTTACCAGGAGATAACAAAGAAGATAAGCTGCTGAGAAGGGCCAAAGGAGCCATAGTATAAGCAGCAAAGAACTGTGGTGATAACAGCCCTGTGGTCACCAAGGATGAGTGCCACAGTACAGCTGAACCATGGCACAGCCACATCCCCTCTCTCTTTTCCTCCTGCCCTTCTCTCCCCTCTCCCAGGTCTGCCTTGAACAGGCTCTGCTGTATGTTGGACCCTTTGCTGAACCAGTTCAAAATACTAGCCAAAAAAATTTCATCTTTTTCTGTTAATTTTTTTTTCTTATCTTGGACAGCTGAATCAGCCCGTGGAGTAAATCCAGCATGTGTCACAGCTGAGTGACAAGGTAAAGAGCAGAAAGAGGAGGATACAAAAGGAGCAGTGGAAACTCTTTTGAAGAGGTTAACCTGAACTAATCTATCTTGTGCAGTTTCACTGTCAGTGGGAAGTGCCAGGATACATTTTCTTTAGCAATTAAACTAGCCCCCAAAAGTGTACCACCAACAGCTTCCAGCTGCTTCTTCCTTCCCTCAAGCTCAGTTTGCCAGGGCTTCATCTGCATTGCTTTAATTTCATTCACTCATGCTATAAACTGGACCAAATGAAATTATCTAACACACAATTGAGGAGAAAGGTATTGAATTCCCAGTGCTAATAAAATATGAACAAACAGGAACCACAGTTAGCTGAGGATAACATGGCCTAACAACACTGCCATGTACCTGGAGTCTCTGGAGTTGTGTCTTTTTACCCAAGAGGTCAGGCCGTGGCTCCTTCTCCAGATCTAATTTGGCTTTGATGGCAGATAATTTCTTCTGCAATGGTGCAAAACCAGCATCAAAGTTCTTATGTTGCAACATCAAATTCTAGATGGAGAAATAAGAAAACAGGTCCAGCATTCAACATCTTTTGTCAATATCTGCTTCATAACCAGAACAAACACTGAGCTACACTATGCAGCAGACCACAAATTTATTTGAGTATTAGATCAACCTAGGAAAAGGGATTTGCACTAAATTTATATGTATAAAACTTGCTTAGTAAAGACTTGATCCTTGTCTTTATCACAGGCAAAGACAGAACATGGGTTTTGTAGTTCACCTGGAGTTTGCTCTTGCTTTGCAGCAGACTTTTGTGTATAATTTCTCTCTCCTTTGAAGCTTCAGCAACTTCTTGAAGGAAAGCTTCTGCTTTTTCTTCACCAAGGACATTGTTTAGCAAATCTTTCTTTAGCTGTAATGTCACCAACTTCTCTTTGAACTGGGAGCTTTCAGCTAAAGCAGCCTGAAAGAGAAAAGTTCTTCCAGTGAGATCATACAAAAAAAAAAATAAATTACATAATCGTATTATTCTCACACAAGTCACACAACCAAAGCAGTATGATGAAGTCAGGTCAAAACAGCATGCTGGGCCAACAAGGGGTAAAGAAGATACCTGGACAGTGCCCAGTTAAAGGAAAAAATCTTCCTGATAATGTTAAAGGCACCAGGGCTGCATCCATTTTGTGAACAGAAAGAGAGGTAAGCTGATCTATGGAAAGAGTTGTCTGTGCAGAGGAGACAGAAAGGAGGGTTTGAATGCTCATCCTGAGGATAAATTCCATCCCTGTTCACAGACACATTTATTCTGGAGATCACAGGGATGGGCAGAAGCACAAATTGTGCATTTTAATGCCATGTCTGTATCACCATATAATTCTTTAACAGAGTCCACAAACTTCCCATACAGGGAGATCAGGGCTAATGCTAAACAATAATTGTTAAAGATTTTCAGCACTTTATGCAGCCTATTCAGATGACAACTCCAGTTAACCAAATAGGGGGCAGAAAATAAGATAATGTGCTACAGCTGGAGCTAAGTAAAGACCTCCATCCCTACTGTGGGTTTTCCCACACTGACAGGACCTTCCAGCTGCTGCTGCCTGGCAGCTGTATGCAGGCTTGGTCAAACCCACATTTCTGAACTTAGCAACACTGCTACCTCGATGTGAGCCAGTTCTGGCTCTGGAGTCTCCAGGAGCATCTGGACCGATGGCTTCCACTGCTCAAAACTTTGCAGGGGATTTTGGATGCGTCTCCTCAGTTGGGTTTCTGTATCAGTGCTCATTTTAGAAGTCTTGCCTCTAACACTGTAAGGATAAAGTGACAACCAAGAGAAGGATTATGAAGAAATCCAAGCCCAAACATCCTATTCTTCAAGGCATGAATTAACACAATACTGGGGTGTAAACCACATACAACACAAAAGCCTCAGTCTCTTCTACTGCCTGGTGTTGCATACCAACAGCTGCTCTGTCAGTCAGAGACATCTGACAAAACTTTATTTAGATGCTGTTATTTAGGACACATTTGTCTGTTGTGCAACTGTGTTTCAGGAGCTACTGTGTTTTTCTAGTAGCCAGCAGTCTCCCCTTGTATGTGATCTTTCTTGGCTGCAGTCACCAGTGTGATTTAACAAATCATATCATCAGAGCAGTCTCACTGACTGACGGGAGGAACAAGTCATGAGTGTCTAGAATGTAACTGCAGTTGCCTGTAAAAAACAAGATTTTATTTCTTTTAAAAAATTACATTAACAAGTCTTTGATAACCTTATTTTAACAAAAGAAGTGAAAAATACATTTTTGTTTCACATACAATTCTTTTAAATTTTTCAGAACCACTCGAATTTATGTTAGTATAGAGAGGTGATTCTGATAAACACTTGGTATTCATGTATATGTACCCACATACATACACAACTCTTTTATCGAAAAAAAAAAATTAAATCAGCAAATCTTCAATGGATATCCAGGCTTCTCTTAAAAAGACTTATCCCAAACATGGCCGAGTGAGAAGGCCCAGCAGTGACACACCCCATGCAGCTGCCTCTGTTTTTCTCAGCTTGCCTGATCTCCCAAGCAGAATCCTGCCTGGTATGGCAAAATGCAGCCCACACTTTATGTTTATAGGGGAACAGTACCTTGCACACTCACAAGACAGGCAGGTGAGAGCAATGCCAGCCAGGATCAATACTGCCTTTCTGTACAAACAGAAACAACAGCCTTACCTGTGTCACTGGGCTGTGACGGGGCTAAACAAAGGACAGTTTACAGAGGCCAAAAGCTCTGCAAATAGAAAGTTCTGACTTGACACGTCCTCTGCCATTTGCTCTGCTGCCCCTGCCAGGCTCAGTGGGAAGCTGCCAGACTTCCCAAAGAAGCTGTGGAGAGAAGCTGGCAAAGGAGCAGCTGCCATTTTCTACTCAGAGCAAGTCCTCTGCCTTCTTTGCTCCTCTTTCAGCATTGCTTACTTGCTAGTTTTAAAACTGAAATCCTTTCCCACAGTGACCTATAACCCTTTCAGCAGGACAGCATACTGTGCACAGAGGGAAATAAGCTGGGATACAGGAAAAGAACTGACCTTCTTTTCTCCCTTAAAAAAATGATCCTTTCTTCTAGTTTGCAAAATTTTGCTGCGGCTTCTTTACTTCCTGATTCCAGGCAGCCTGGAAACGGAAACACTGAAGTCTGGGAGAGGCTAAACTTTCAGAGTTTCCAACCCAAGGCAAGTTGAAAACAGGAACATGCACATAAGCTGCCAGGAGAAGGGGAATAAACTCTGCCAAATAATTGCTAAGGCTGGTGAGTCACCGCAACAAACTCAACAAGGGAGGGCCATAATTCTTCTGAACCGTTTACTACCACAGCTCCTGTCCTGATTTTCTAGTTGCTGGCATGAAAGGCAAGCAAAATACATAAATTATTATTTTAAAATGCTAATTAGATCAAATTAGCTGCCAACAATCTAATTTTCTTCAAACCATACACAACATGAATTATGTAAGATTACTGCTTGAGAATGACCAGGAGCCTCCAGCTCCTAGCAAATGGCTAAAATTACAGCCTGACTGAAACACAGTGGCAGATGTAATTAGAAAAAGCTTTTTTTTTTCTACCCATCACCTACAATTGGATAGCATATTACTTTTTTCTTAGGCCCCTGACAATCCCTCAGAGAAGATCCCCCCACCTGCCCACCATAATCAGACCTCCCAGTACCTTTGATACTGGTGTATTGCAGAGACAACACTCTCAGCATGTGGCTGCACATCTTGGGAAAACCGTAGCAGTTCCTTAAGCTGAGCCTTCAGCCTCTCAATCTTTGACTCTTCTGCAGCCAGAGCTGCTCTTGTTGCCTTAATTATAAAAATAATTAACAGATCACACCTTATGTAGTGTCTGGCATATGAAATGAAGAAGAACTTAGGCTGTGTCTCAGAGTAAGCATAAACCCCCTTTCAGTGGCTTCTTTCTTGGTTATAAGGAATATGATCTTTGTTAAGGCAGAAAACATTTTCAGCAACAGTTTTTCTCCAGCAGGCACTCCCTCCTCCCCTCACACTGCCCAGCCTCTGCATCTGATCTGCAGGGTTCACTGTTTGAACAGAGTGAATCACAAACAGGCCTGGTTTCACTTCACTGATTGCAGTATTTAACATGAGCTGCATTTTTGGAACAGCCTTAACAGCATCTGTTTGCCCGAACAGATCTGAACAGAGACTCACATATAGAAAATGTTAATTCTAGGGTGACTCAGGGAAACAAAAACAACTAAAACCCATGCAAATGCAGCTGGATTGAACCACTCTAAATTTTTTGGATCCTTTTTGCATAAACTTTTCCCAGTTAGTCTTGCATAGCTCTAGACATACAAACAGCAATGAAAGGCCATTTTTGAAAGCAGCAAAACCAGCCCTTGAGAGGAAACACATAGTAAAGATTCTTATCTACTTAATGTATGGCAAAATTTTTGCACTCATTTTTGCAGCTGATTGGTTTTGGTGTAAATACTGGATTGTTACAATCTTGGGACTTCTTAGTACTGATGACGTGTCTGCAAGTAAAGGAAGAGAGGTACCTATCTTACAGAGATGAAGGATACTATATAGCAATGGTCTTACCAAATACTCAGAAATATATTTACTTGGGTCTGTGAATGCACTTGTGTCTATGTATTTATATATACAGTGAGGCATTAATATCCTGCTTCTTTTTAAGTGGAGCAAATTATGTTGTTTGCTCTGTATTGTGCTCTTTTTGCATATAATCCCTTTGAACTCTAGGCACAAACTCCAGCCCATCCTCCAGCCCTGCTCCTTCTGTGCAGTGCAAGATGAAGGCTGGGGCAGTTGATTCCATTGCTGGCACTCACATTTTCCTCAGTGTGTCTCACACACAATCATACTCCTCTCCTCATCATCTCTAACCAATGAGACAGGCATCTGCTGGATGTTACTATGCATGTTCAGTCTCTGGCTGCACTTGATCCTCCACAAAAAGGGTAACAACTTACATTGCATTTTTTCCACAGAGTAACAAACTCATCTTCAGTCTTTTCCCCTTCCCCAGGGTCCAGATCATTTTCTAGTCTCAGTAAATCTTTTCTCAGCTTCTGGATGTCTGCTTCTAGTTGTCTGGCTTGGGACTCATAGGCAGTTTCAGACTGTTGGATCTTGAGCAATCTCTCCTCCTCCTGACTACTCAGGAGTTTCAACTTCTCCAAGGCTTTTCTTAGCTCTTCAAGTTCATCCTTCAGTCTTGCAGATCCAAGTGGAGAGGTATTCTGAATCACCTCTGCACACTGATTTTCAAGGTGCTTCCATTTTTTTCCACCACTCCTAATGTCTTTGGAAATTTCCTGCAAAAAGAAGTTAAATCAAGATTATCTGCAGGAATGGGAAGCCAGGGAAAAAGCTGAAATCAGTAGGAAAAAAAGACCACCTCTCCTAGCTGTATGTATTTTGGTTTTCACTTCTTATTCACTTCTTATTTCAAAATATGTCCTTTTTTAAGTGACCAGAAGCCAGGATTGTCATCTGACTGCCTTCTGAGTAATACTAATTGCCATTGATTCTGAAAATATTGGTTTTCATTAATGCTTGCCACCTGAGATCCCTGACAAAGAGAACAGGAGCTGAGGGCACTAGATACATACCAATAGTTGGATCTCAGAAATTTTAAGCTAAACATTAAAAACATTGGCACAAAAGAAAGGATATTTTTCTCAAAACTGGTATTTTCATCACCAGCTCTAAACTCTCAAAAACTGTGAACCTTCTGGGTCTATTTGGATCATGTTTAATAAAATCTGATTTATTAAACAAGATTCTCAAAGAATCACACAACCCTTGGAGATGAGGCTTTAAGAAAAACAAACCAGGCCAGTTTGTGATTCATACTGGAACCACCACACATACAAACAGTTTCAGGACCTCATACAACTCATCTGCTCAAGCCTATGCTAAAATCACCATTATTTTATACATGTAATTCTTTTCTCAAGGACACCCTGGTATGGTTTGAACAACACATGTGGGCATGAAAAACACACGACCCTAACTCCTTTTTAGAGCTATATTCAAGGACCTTCAGTGCCTTTAGCTTGTCCTCTGCTGAAGACTTGGTTGCTTCTCCAATGCAGCAGTTTAATCTCTCTGTGACACCATCCAGCCACGACTGAAACTGGTTGACATTGGCGCTGTACTGCTCATGTTCCTTGGTTATGGTTTCAAGCAGTTTCACTCTGTTCTGTAACAAGAGACATCAGAAATTGTGAGGACTGTTCTTATCTGGCTCTTTTTCCTTCATACTGTAACCCAGAATTTATAAACAAGACTCCCTTTTCACTAGACCTGATAACACTTGGCCTCCACGGGAATTCAAAGTTTACTTTGAGAAACAGAACAGAAAAGTACACAAAGGATTGCTGCTGACTGGATTTTTGCAGCCTCTCAATGTCTAAGTCCCCAAGAATACAAACTGCAAGGTCCTGCCAGGTGAATTTCTGGCTTTCCAAACCTTTCTACTCCTTCATTAGAAAAAGTTTGTTTCTGATTTTCACTTTGAAAGACAAGCAGTTACATTCCTCTTGCAGGTTAAAAATAAAGACAAGCACATCTTCCTTGTCTCTCAAAATGAAAATAAAAAACACTGCAATTAAGGCATGAAAATTGTTTTAAATTGGTCATTATCTAAACAGACTGCATGGAAAATGACCATTACCTTCAATTGTGTAGTCCAGGCACTTTTGTACTTAAGAGGTCACAATCTATTCTGTGGTGGTATCACAGACTCTGGAAGCAAATTCAAGCCAATGGAAAGCAAGCTTCATTTTTCAAGCTACTGCCTGTGCACCCTATAACCAACAATCCCTGAATTATCAAGGCCCTGCACATCATGAGTTGCTGCTGATCCAGGCACTCCTCACAAATCAGAGTCCCATTTACTCAGACTAGCCTTGTTTGCCAGCTCGTTTAGGACTTTTTGATTTTTACACAAACCACCTGCCCTGTTGTTTCACTAGTATAATATTCAACCAAAGTATTATCTTCTGCAAAATGAGACTGATTTTTTCAGGACTTTCTCCAGATGGCATGGAGAGCAATTGAGGGATACTGTGGTTACAGACTGTGCTAGTTGTCAGACAAAAGGCTTACAAAGAGCTGGCTGAGCCCTCCCCCCACCAAAGGTTAAGCAGGAAAACTTTCCAATGATGAAAAATAAGGTATCCCTTGCTCCTGGGTAGCTATACTGTTTGGGGAGCAGCACATCCACATTCACTAGGCTAAGGTGAGGAGACATGAAGCAAGGACATGGTCCTGCAAAGAGTAAGAGCACAGACAGGAGGAGAATGGGTTTGCCATGGGCTGCAGAGAAAGGGATATGTCTGGGCAGAATATGCCCAGCCTGGGTACTCAAGGAAGCTGGACAGAGGCTTAGGAAACCCTCTCCCCAAGCTCCCTTCACAGGCAGTGAAGGCAAATGAGCCTCCTCTGGAAGGCAATCTAGAGCACACAAAGGAAGTTCCTACTTTAAATCCCTCTGTAGTGTCTCCAGGAGAGTACAGAAAGTTCCTGCAGCCCTTCCTGGTGTTTTAGTCTTACCCTTGGGGTACCTCAGCAAACTATTCTAAGTATCTAGGTTTCAGTTAACAGAGACAACATGGACTGAAATTAATTTGATGTGTCTAGAAGTATTCAATATATTTCGTAAATATCAATATCCTGTATATCCTAACATTTCTTATCATCTTAAATCATCATTTATGCTAAAACACACAACCATTAACCTCTGCATATTTTTAATTTCCTGGGCAAGGGAAAGGAAATGGCTGCCACATCTAAAAATATTCCTGTCAACATAATTAAAAGATAGGCTTTTAAAATTTGGGAATGTTAAAGACACATGTTAGCACTAAGAAAAAAAACAAACAAAAAAACCCCTCCTGCCATTTGCTCATACCAGAGAGGCAATATCACAGTCAAACCATTTAACAAACACTGTCTAAGAGCCTGCCTTCTGATAGAGCTGGACAACTGCACAGGGTCTAAAAATGCTCTTCAAACACCAGTGTAATCTACAAACACCAGCCTCCTCTGCTCAGGCATTCAGCTGGCAAGTCACATTTAGTCTGGCCTGTCATCATGTGAGGAGCCAGAGCAATCCCCTTACAACTCCTGTGGCTCTTTCATTCATTCCTCTGCCCGTTGGAGGAGGTGGCAGGGTGTTATACTCTAACAAGTGTTATACTTTCCAATGCAATTCCCAAGCTGCCTGTAACCTTGGCATTAGATAATAAACTCCTCGTTTACTTCAGTTGCAAAATCCTAGGTTTTCCAGCTCCCTTCTTTGTTCCATACTCCTGAAAGAACGATTTCTTAGCTGGGTTCTCTCACTCCATCCTTCTATGAAATGTGGTATTTATATCCAATGCCAAAGAAAAGCTTTTTCTAGTGTCTCAGTTGGCTGGAAATATAAAGACATATTTTGTCTAACTAGTATGAGCCACTTCCTGATCTCATTTACACCAGCACATATCCAAGTCGGTTAGAGAAATCACACTATGTAAAATCAGTCTCAGAGAGGTCACACTCTCACTTTGAGTATTCAAATTACTTGTTTGAAAGAACAGCTTTATTAAAATAACTAATGAGTGTCTCCAGCTTCAGAACCAAAGATAATTTTGGTGAGGAGGGGGTGAATGACAATTTTAAACAGCACTCTAGATAGACAGCACCTGAATTCCCAGGAACCTTCTTATTTGTATATCCAGATGCCTTGTAACCAAGTGATCTACCTTTAAATATAAATAATCACTGTTGAGGCCTGAATCTTCTGGTGGCCTCTCTGTGGCAGCTGCAGCTACAGAATTTCCAAATATACTTTAGACTTTGGAGACATTAGCATTGGTTGTATACTTATGGCTAGAAAAGTATCTGAACTACATGCTCACAAAAGATGCCAGCTTAGGGGGTTTTTTGTCTCTTTTGGGGCTTGGGGTATTTCACTTCAAAAGAAAAAATGTATTTATGGAGCAAGCAGAGCAATGGAACAAGCATCCCACTGTTGTTGTGATCCAGTGTGATCTGAAGTTAACTTTGTATAATGGCACCCAGGGAGGGAAAGCATCCATCATTGCCAGGCTCCAGTTCTGGATGGGTGTGTAGGTGTGGGAATTAATTGAAGGCAGCATTATAACAGAGGCAGAGAGCAGAACCAATGTAATGCGATTGTTTCTATTTGCATCAGGCAATTTCAGCCTACAAAATTCCTAGAAAGTCACTATGAGCAAAAACTAGGTTTAACTTTCTATATGTTTGACATAGATGTGTCTATATATGTATTTAAAATATCCCTTTGAGTATTTCTATTGATTTGGTTAGTAAGAAATTGAATTCCTCTGCTCATCCACAGATGTCTGCCCCTTGGCCATACCACATGGTCTAATCCTGTCTTTATGTGAGTTTTAGAAGTGAAAAGTACAAGCATTTTCTGAAATCTTTACTCAGAAATAGGGTGAAAGGAAATCACTGCTACTGAAAGATGAAACAGAATGCCTTACACCAGCCTATCCAACAATTGTTCAAGGTGGAAGATTAGTATTGGTCAAGAATTAGTATCTGTGTGCATGAAAATCTTTCAGATAGTGGAACTGGCTACTGAGCAGTGTTGGGCCAGAGCTGACTCCCATCTCTGTGTTTCCCAGTTCTGCAGGCAGGGCAGCTCTGTGTCCCAACTAACACTACTTCCTCCAGCAAGGCTGTGTCCCTGTAATATTCCCTGGCTCCTGGAAGGGGTACTCTGCATCTGGTTATACATGAACCACCAATGTGCTGAAAGATGAGGAACAATTCAAACTTTATACAGAGATAAAGCAATGTTCACTAGGTTACAAGCAGCCTGCAGTTACTTTACAGCAACACACTACAAAGCACCATGCAAGAGTATCCCAATTAACATCACCCCAGGACAATAGCTCATTTTGGGACTTGACAATTATTTCAAACAGTCGGCTGACAGAAAGAAGAGGGATCCTCAGCCCTGCTTCCTTTTGCAGTCCTACCAGGTAAGCCTCATCACTCAAGGAGCAAGTAGCAAACAACACCATAGATTGAAGGAATTTGAACACCTCCCATTATTTATAAAAGTACCTGAGCTTCTTGTCTGATTCCTTCATATTCCACCCTCATTTTTTTCTGAGCATCCTCATCAACACTGGGGTCACCTATCCTGCTGAACAACGAAGCAGCTTCCTCCAGCAGCCTTTCCAGCAGGACTGACTGATTTAGGACATCATTCTGCAAAACCTGAGCATGGCTCAGCTGCCACTGCTTCTCCTTTAAGCCAAGCTGCAACTCAATGTCAGGCTCCAAGGTCACCCTCATATTGTGAATCCATGTGTAAAACTCATCCTGAGCTTTCAGGTACTCGCTCCAGTGCAGCCAGACCCACTCAATGCGGCTGTTGGGGAGAGCAAGAGAGAGGAGTTAGATGAAATGATGATGGGAGCAGGGGAGACCAACAATCCCAAAAGACCTTCAAAGCACTGCACAAGGTTCTCAGCAATTTTAACTTGTGGTGACTTCACAGGGTTTGGATCATTTCCCAGGTCCTCTCTGCTTTGGGGAATATATTTATTCTGTGTAAGGTCCCCATGCCTGTAGAAACTCATCATTCCAGATGGGTGGTGGGCCAGGTTGTGAAGGCAGAGCACTGAGGTCCCACTGATCCTCTCTACCCCCACAGTCCCAAAATGCTCACAGGACTGGGATTAGCAGGGAATTGCTATCTACAATCCAGGCAGCAGAGAGAAGCAGGAAGCACTTTATGAAAGCACTGGAGGAAACAGCTGCCTCAACACACCCAAGGGTATGTTTGTCTTACCTGTGACAGTGAGTAATGTATATGGCTGTCTCTTCCCACAAGGCTTTAATGTCTTTCAGCTTAGAGAGCACCTCATGCTTCTTCTCCTCACCAATGCTGCGCAGAGCAGCATCTGCCTTCACAAGAATCAAGTCCATTTTCAAGCTGCCTTCTGGTTCCAGGGCACGTATTTTCTGCGAGAAAAATAAGATACTGAAAGCATGGAAAGAAAACAGGCAAAATTGACTAAATGTAAACCCAGGAATCATGAACTCCTAGAATCATTTAGGTTGGAAAAGACCTTCATGATCATTGAGTCCAGTTATTAACATGACACTACCATGGGATGGAAATATTTCTACACAACACAGACAATTAACCCTTCCCACTTAACTCCCTGCTGCAGTTTCTCCTGGAAGGAAAATATGAATGCTTTTTCAGACATGATTATTCTTAAACACGCTAAAGGACTGAATTTAATTGAAAGTCACACAGCAGTTGAAAAATATTTAAGTTAGCTACAAAAAACAGACCATCCTCTATGAAATGCCTGTGTCTGTGTTTCCATTGCTCTTATAAGGTTACAGCAATGTGCTGCCACAGGCCAGCTGTTCTCCCCCACCTGCCAAAGCACAAAGAGGCAACCTCCACAGGCTACACTGCAACCTCTCAATTTTAAACTATACTGTAAAAAATCATGAAGTATATTAAAAAGGTTTCCTAGAGCAAATAGATGTTGGCTTAGAAAAGAAGCCAAGAGAAATCAACTAGTGGAATTTTCTGCCTGCTACCAAATCTTGCTTTCACCCTGAATTGCTAAGTTATGAATTGGTGAAAATGTGTATCTTACACAAATAGGAATGCCAGGAACTGAAAGGGGAGTCATCTAATTTTAAGTATCCAGAGGTAGGAAAATCAGCACAAATTCTGTACAATTAAACAGATTAATTATCCCCCAATTTGGATGACAGCTTTCAAAATTACTTTATCCAAACTTCTGATATTATCAAATTAGCTTTTCTTGCTGCTCTTCCATAAACTCCTGGCAAACTGCAGACTTTCCAGTTCAAAGAAAAAGGCTTCTACAATGAAAACACCAAGATTTTCAAAGTCAGTGATTACTTTTGGTAAAATCAGGCCTATGGGATTTGATTTAAAAAAAAAACAAAAACAAACAATAAAAACATGTCAGTTATTGCAAAGGTGAGACAAGTGAAAGGCCTTTGGATCTCCAGTCCCACATTCTGGGAAAAGCAAAGCCTGTTCTTCTGGCATGTAGGCAGCACACCTGCATGTGATGTACAAACAGTTGTTTGGAGAAATTATTTCCTAAGAAAGACATGATTAACAGAATCCAGGGAAGCAGGGCAAAGGGCAGGGCAAAGCAAGAAAATACAAGCCACAGATATCATCCAACAGGTACAGTGTAAGAGTAAAGCTGTATTCTAAGCCTGATATTTATCCCAGTAATTAAAAGCAAACAACAGCTGGAGAGAAAGCAGTTCCTGTACAGTCATTTTTCTTTTTCAAATCCGTTTTTTTAACATGATTTGTCTAATTGGCTGAAATTTTCATTAACAAATTAACAGAAAATAAACCACAGGAAGGAAGTATGAAAAAAAACCCTGGCAAGCCAGGTGCAAAAAGGAACTGAAAACTGATCACTGGGTTTGAGAACAGCCAATAGGTGAAGCACTGAGCACATCAGGAGGACATGAGAGCTGGAGACAGAAGCCAGGCCCAAAAAGGAGGCAGGATGAAGGAACAGGAGGTAGTTAAGGTACACACAGGAAGAAAGAACTTGTTAATCTTTAGAATGATGAATCTCTAAAGTCTGAGTTGCAGAAATCTCTTAACATGACTTTTTGCATGCTACAGACCTCCTCTAAAACCCACAGAAGTAAACAGGCTTCAGCAGTTCAGGCCATATCACATCACCACAAATCTCTACATCTTATAACTTCTTATCTCTGCCATGAATGCTCCCCCTTTGCCAAACTATCACTCTTCTAGTCGAGTTGCTTGTTTCTTGAGACTGTACACATCATTGTTTTCCAGACAAAAGAAAAGGGTGAAAATAATTTAAGGTCACAAAAATAAAACTATAGACCAAGATAAAATGCTTCAGATATTTATGACTGACATGCAAGTCTAGCCACCATCCATCACTCCATGAATAGTGTCTGTATTATGCCTCAGCCAAGATCCATCCCCCAATAAACCTCAGTTAAGGAAAAAGGCTGAAGACATCACTGTGAACTACCTCATCATCCATGTAAGCCTGCAAAATCTTTTGTTCAGAAGAGGCAGGCCAAATATAAGCAGACAAACAAAAGGAGATACTTTAGGGGAAATAACAACAGGAAAGATCTTGCCATTTAAATTAAACAGATTACTTGGAATTAAAGGTAATAAACTTGGAATAAAGGTAATAAAAGTATAAAAATATTTTCAATGTTAGTCATAGACATATCACCACTCCCTCTAATCATGAATGGTATAAATGGGACAAACAGGAGTGTTTCCTTCTCTGAGATTACAAGACCTAGATAACATCTAATGAAACTGAAGTTAATGAATGTGAAATCATTGTAAGAGAGCAGGCACAATCTGCAATAGGATCTCTGTGAGAAGAGCTATACAACAGATGAAGCAAAACCAAGGAAAAAACAAAAAACTTTTACCTTTTCATTAAATAGATTGTAAAGGGGATCTGTGAACCCTGTTATCATCAGAGTTATGGGAAAGGACAAAGGAATTACTCTAAAACAGCCCATTACCAGGACAATGCAATCTTTTTCTATCAGTGCCAAAGTCCTGGAGGGGATGGAACACTAATGTGATCTGATTCTCTTGTACTATATGCTGGTTGTCTGCAAATTACTATGGTAATTGCAAGCAGCAACCAAATTGTTCCAGGCTTGAGGAGAGTGTAAACATTTTAACCTGCCAAACCTGCTGCTAGTGCTGCAAATCAAACTGAAAAGCTTGGAAGCCTGTGATAGCAAACTGCCATCCTCTTTTTCTGCATCTGTAAACAATTTGCAGATAGAAAATTTAAAAAGAATACTGATGTGAACCCACCCACACGGACCCAATGTTCCAACAAGTAGGGGCAGCTGACAATTTGCTAATGGAAAACCCCTGAGCTCCCAGCAATAGCTGCTGTAACAGTGGCAGCAGTGGGAGCCACCTCTGGATCCCATCCCTCCTCCCTTACCTCAGTCTCTCTCAGTCTGGCTTCTAGGGCAGATCGAGGTCCCTTGGTGTTGTCATTGATCCTCAGTCTCTCTTGGATGGCCTTCATCCAAGCTTCTGCATTCTCCACGCTGCTGTCAAATTCATCCTGTAGCTGCTGAGTCATCGCATTTGAAGAAACTGAAAGGATAGGAAACAAGGAGGTAAGCAGGTTTTGGGTAAGACCTGAACAGGAATGAAAGGCAATCCAAAAAAAGCAAGGGAGAAAAGCTAATGATGTTGTGGCTTTCCTTTTGAAAAATATTACCAAAAACTGCAGCAGTATTGCTGTTCAGTTGAGCACAGAGAATATATTCGCTCTGCAGCTTTCCCAAATGAAAATACACCAGGAAACAAAAGAAGGTGGAGAACTGTGGGAGGCTCCATTACAGTAAACAGACTTAATTCAAAGCTTTTAAATGAGATTAATTTGCTGTTTGTGGTGTATTCCAGATTAGCTATACCAAACACAAACACCTTCTGTTTCTTCCCAGAGTCATGTCAGTGGAAAACTCTCCCAGTGCCCTTCTGGGCTCATCTACTGAGCACCTGACACCAGACTAAAGTACTTTGGCACATGCTTAACTTGGAGGTGTTTAAAGTGCTGTTGTGGAGGTGTTAAAGGTGCTGAAAACAGGATCAGATGCTGAGACCATGCAGAGGTTACCTGAGTGCACATGCAGTGAGTCTGGGATACACAGACAACAGGAATTGGCCAGCAACTTCCAAGACAAACCACAAACAAGCCTTCACAGGCAATTATCAACACTGGTGGATGTCTTCTTTTGCCATCTCTTTTACTCCATACCAGCCTCCAAGCTTTTAATTTTCCTCTCCATCTCTCCTGTTGCCCATTCCCCATCAGCAGGAATGTATCAGGCTTGGTTGCTCTGTTGATGTCTCTGTTTAGAACACAAGCTCTCCACTGCCCAGCCAGCCTCCTTTGTGCCTGTAAAATAGAGCAGAGCCATCCTAGGCTCACCCCTAGGACTGCTGGACTAAACTTGACTAATAAGGATGAGCCATAACAGAGCACCCTGTAGGTCAGCTCCACTGAAGTGAACAGAACAAGAGCCACTGACATTCAGTGGGTTTGGATCACATCCTACAACTACTGCCAGACAAGCAGCCAGTGTTTTGTGGAAAATAAAATATTCTTCCTCTTTGTTATTCATCATTAAAAGATTTTTTTTCAGCACAAAGTTTGAGACTTAATTACTGAACCCAATTTTGTTGTGCAGAATTCAGTTCCACAGAGCCCCTCAGTTTCCATGAAACGATTCATGTGGAAGAAAGTGCTCAGTGTGAGAGGCAGAGCACAGCTCCTGGTGAAGCTGAACCAATGGTGTTTTGCAACCACCATAGTTCTCAGCTCTCATAGCTCCCAGTCTTTACAAAGGAGAGCCATCCTTCTGCTCACAAGCTTCCCACCATCCTGCCAATGCTACTTTCCATGAGGTAAAAGGATTTATGCAGTACTAGAGGTCCCTCCCTGCAGCTCCCACAGAGTTTTCTTCCACATTAGACCAGAGAACAAAATGTCAGCATTCACAGCAGTCTGGACTGTTGCTTCCCAGCTGTCATCAGGCTTTTTACTCAACAGGTCCTAGAACAGAATGAAAGAACTGCAGAGCAGTGATTGTACCACCCATGGAGACAGCTGGAACAGAGGATGGGGTCAGACCAGAAGAGCTGCATTTGCATGAAAGAGGGAATTTCTCCCTAAGTGAGACCTTTTAGACAGAATCTAAGGCTGTAGCTTTCAGAACTTGAGAGCAGCTTCAAAAAGAGTGACCTCACCTTGAAAAGTTTTAAAAAATAAAACAGGATGCACTGGATTTAGCAAGGGTGGTGTGGCATGGGGCAGCTACTCCCTCTTTAAAATACAAAAAATATGACAGGATACATCACAAGAGTCCTAAAGATGAAGCCAGCTAATGGAATAATGTTACTCTCAGTGGATTGCTAGATAGCTGTGACCTTCTCCAACTATGACTGGTTCAGAACTGACATTTCTGAACTACAATAATCCAGCTCTTGGAAAAGAGCACATATCTCATTGCAGCTGAAAAACCAACTCATTTTCACATTAACATTCCTCATTACATCTGGCAGTTGTAGAAAGAATGTCCCCTAAAACTCCTCTTGTTACATACATACATACATTTCTAGGCAAATAGTTTCTGAATGCTCAAGTATGAGCTGTGGTAATTCCAAATTATGCTATTGTGAAACAAAAACTCACAGTGCATTTGCTGGATAGACCCTGACAAAAAGTGGCATTCATTTCCTAGGAGAGGTTTCTATTCCTGGCAACATCCATATCATATTTAAAACTGGCTTCAGTACTCCAGTCATGGAGTAGCCAATACAGAACAGAATGTTATCCTAGTCCTACTTTTTACAAAAAGCTGAGGGCAATCTAACATGGTTAAGAAGCAGTGGAAAACTTAGTGTCATCCAAGAGGAAGAGAATCCCACTCACACTCTGCCCTCATGCTGCTGCTCTCTGAGCACAAGAAATTTCTGTCAAAACCTCCCAGCAACACAGCCCGCCCCCACCCCACACACAGTCAATCCAGTCAACACAGGAAACCGTAAAAAAAAGTTATTTCAATATCAAGATCAGCTTGCAAAAAGGAAGAGAAACACTTTGCTACTCCAGCTACAGACATAAAACATCATTGGCTGATTTTGACCAAGCAATTCCTGTATCTTGTACCACAAAGTTGATTAAATTTAGCATGGACTCAATGGGTGTATTTATTAGTAGTTGCAACATGCAATATCTGATATGGATTTGGGCTGCCTTTTGAGACCTCCTGTCCTCCCTCTGTGCAGGGCAGCCAGATTCTGGCTACAACACCAGATTTTGCTTTGGAACTCTTCCCAAGAACTAACACCATCATGATTTATACCTGCAAGGTAAAAGTATGATTTCTGACTTTCTGTCTGCTTGGGAGGAAGAACAGCTGCTGTCTATTTGAGATATGTCAAGATCTGTAACTCCTTTGCAAATTCTTCTACAGGTGGGACTAATGATTAGTGGATAAAAGTTAAGCAAGCAATAGTATTCACCCCATTTCTGTTGCATCACTGGAATGAAAAGATTGAGCAATACTTGTGGACGTGAAATTGAGCAATACTTCTGGACCCTGATCAGTATAAAAAGGACAAAGGAGACAGAGTGGCTCCTGGAACAGACCTAGGCTGTAGAGCTGTGCAAAGCTATCACCAACCTGTTGTACATGGTGTAACAAGCCTATCCCAGGCTCAGTGTCTGGGACCCAGTGTGCCATGTAAAGTCTTCCCTTAATCACCAGTGAGATCCTCTGAGCAATTTGTACAGTTTTTTCACAGTTATTTTCAAATGCATCCAGCTGTTCCAAAATGCTTTCCATTTAATGCCTATTGAATCAGTGTATTAATTCATACTGTGGCAAATGCATTTACACTGTAGAAATCAGTTTGCATCTCTATACATGTTACTAAATGAGGGCAATAACCATGCCTAAGAAACTCTGGCATTGATAACGAGATGCTGAGCAAAACCAAATTTTATTTGTCCAGATGTAGTAACAGTTTCTTGGTAGAGGTAACAAAGAAGTGTATTTCAGAGTGTTAAACAGAATTGACCCAGGACAGCTCCTGCAGTATATCAACAGGTTACAAAAAGCACATTTAGGAACAGGAAAATGTAAGACAGGTTACCTGCAGAAACCTGTAGCTGAACTTCTTCCACACTACTACTCATCCCACGCTCTCTGAATCACCCTCCCAGACCCCCAGAACACAGCTGGGCAGTGTCTGGGTAGGCACACACATCTCAGTGCCACAGAGGGACAGAGCCTCAGCCCCTGGCCAGCTCTGCCAGACCCACTGCACACCCCCAGCACACCCAGGGCTTGCACTGGCTCAGCTGGGGCTCTGTTACATGCACAGATATCTGCACCTTTGGGAGAGGGAAAGATGAACAGACACAGCACATGCTTGCCTCAAGTCAGCATCACTCCTCTCTCACTCCCTCATCCAAGCACAAAACCATTTAGCAAGGAGGGAAGTCAGAATACTGCAGCTACCACCTTTTCCCAAAATCCTGGAGGAGAAGGGGCAGCTGGAATGATGCTGGGGGGCACACAGGCTGTACCCCCAGCTGCCCACAGGCTGAACACCCAACTTGATTTAATGAGTTCCAAAGCAACAGCAAGCTGGGTTTTTCTTTTAAAATCTGCTCCAGGTGTGCTGGGATTGGGCTGAAGAGATGCAGAGGCAGCTTTGTTCCAGCTATGGTCTTGGAGCCATCTTGCTGAAAGAGCAGATAAGTGAATTAGCTGACTGCTCTGCATTATAGCTCTGCCATGGACATGTCTGGGTTTCCACTGCAGACCCTGACACAGACACAGGCACAGGTCACCCCTCATGTGACCCACGTGGCTCCCACTGGGCCAAATTTCTCTGAGCAGTTCTTCCCTAAGTACAGCCACTGCAGGAGCCATGCTAGTGATCTAATAACTCTTCAGAGACATGGCAAGATTTACTTATTTAATATTTCTAATACACCACTGAGAGCTTTTAAGATCATTTTGCAATTGCAGTGTCTTTTTCTTAGGATTACCCTATTTTCAATGTTTCCTAATGTACTATTTTGTCTCTGCCAGTCATACTGGGGCTCCGTTTTTTATTTATTTATTTTAAATCTAAATCTCTTAAAACATTTCTGACAACCACTCCCATTTTACACATTTTTTTTAAATCCTATATTTATAGAACACAGGCTTTTAAATGGTTTCAATATGTCTTGGATTCTTATATTCACATACTATTTGACTAGTTTCCAGAACCCAGTTCTTACAAAAATAAAAGTACAAAAATGCTCCAGGAAAATTCAAACCACTCACCATTAGGGAGACTATTTTCCAATTACTGAAATACTTCAAACTTTTCATAATCCTTTTCATTTGGTTGTGGGATTGAATATGAAAAGAAAAAAAAAAAAGATTTTAAAAAAGCCCACTGAACTGTATCAAGTTTTAGACAAACGATGAGTGTGGAAGCAGTTTTGGTTCTGAGAATTGTATCTGGGATAATTTAGTAACTTTTTTAGCTTCCCTAGATACTATAAAGAGAGCTCTGAGGAGGCACAGAGCTGGGGAGCTCTGCCTGTCTGCTTCAGATTGGAGCAGAGGTCAGGAGCTGGCACAGACCACAGAGCACTGACCCTTGCCTTTCCAAATGAACATTCTTGGTCTGCTCCAGCAGGAGCTACTGTGAATTTTGAATCCAGCCAGCCTTACCAGCCTGAACAGCAGAGCCCAGTTAAACTGCCTGAGTATGTGCAGAAGCTCTCAACGCTTCAAAGAAAAGCTGTAGTTATTTCCAGATAATCTTTTAGAGGCTCAAAACATAAACTCATCACCTTGGCCATCTTCCAACATGGCCCTCTCCTGTGTTACTGGCAGTGAATGTTTATGACAGTCAGCAATTGTTTGTCCTAATTAACAAGCCAGACTATGAATAGGGTTTTTTGGAATAAACACATCCATATCCTTGTTACAAGCATCTCCTTCAACCAAGGAATGCAACATTCTGAGTACATACAGCACTTCCCCATATCATAGCCTCTTCCTCTCCCTTCCAAAACAATCCACAGGAAACCTATGCAAGGCATTCTGCCACATGATCACACCTGACAATATTCCCTTTGCTACCAAAAACTGAAAAGCTGAAACATGTTCTGTGCAGGCTAACTCCCAAAAAAAAGCCTCATTTTTTTCAACCATTTGTTTGAAAACTAATTTCAGATTTTGGTAAGAGCCAGTAAAAGTGGGATATCCTTTTTGTTTCTAAGACTGCTGGAGAAAATATATAATTCCCAGGTCTAAAAAGCTATTTTATTTAAAAGAGGGATTGAAATTTTAAAATAGTTTTATACCCAAATGGCATCATAGCATACAAGTAAGGCAGAATTGGGTCCTGGGGCCATCTTCCCTTCTAGGGAATGATAACCAGTCGATCTGATTACAGCACTTCAAGTCATTTGGAAATAAAAAGAGTAAGAGAGGACTCTTAATTACAAATCTCTCCCCATTCCATACACTCCACACACAGACTTCTGCATTTCCAGGTCACTCTAGGAGACAGGTTGGTCTATCATGATTCCATTAGATAAGTAAAACACAGGGTGAGCTCTGGTCTACAACTTCTTTTACCATCAAGGAGACAGAGTATCTGTATTAGACAACTGTCTGGTTTAGATTTTGCTTTTGTATCCCCATATTACTGAGGTGGGGCATTTAGAGCAGTTATTCAGTCAGCCCTCCTGGGAAGTAAGACTATCCTTTTACAGATAACAACTTGGGTTCAAAAGCACTTTGTTTTTCCCTCTAAGCAATAAGGAAATACTTGAAAGGACAAGAACAAAGTCGAAGATTCTGTTAATAAATGCTGCAGAGGGTGATTTTCAGCCTTTTCTAATCTGTACCACTTCAAGTGTCTCTGCTGAGATGCAGGTATCTTTTCAGGGACTTCAAACTTAACGACAAGAGTCTTCATTTTCCTAGTTACCATTCACAGACACTTTAGTCTGGGAAATCACAGGTTAAACACCTCTGCTTTACACTTCAGTAAAGATTCTTCAAGTCCAAGGAATCTGATGGGGAAATTACCTGAAAGATATCTGTGGGTTTACCAACAATCTACATCTTGAGCAGCTGGGGACAAGTTCCCAATTAGGTTTGGTTTCAACCTTTGTCAGCTCCCTAAGTTTTACCATCAGTCAGCCAACAAAAAAGCCCTGCCAGCCAACAGTGTTAGTTTCACAGTCTCTGGAGATTAAAATTTATGTATTCAATTATCTCCCACTTGTCCTCCAGAGACTATATGATCCCTCAGTACTGGGTGCCAGTCACAGCAATGATAGACTAATAAACCTCTATGTGTCTGCCCATTGGCTAGAGAGCAGTGAACAATTCACAGAGAATATCTGATACATCATTCCTCTTTGACAGGTCATATTATTGTGTACAGACAACCTCATTTTCTCAAAGGTGTGGTTATTCCTATTTGCCAAATGTACTTTGCTAGTTAGTTTTACACTGCAGACTATTCCCAAGTAACTCTTGCTGGCAATCCTCAATACCTCAGCTGTGCTGTTTAGCTTTGGTTTGGCATCACAACCCTAATGAGAAACTGCCCATCTTCCCTGGCTAGCTGGGAACAGCTCTCCTAGTTTGTGTGCAGTTTGTCACAGGGTAGCTCCCAAGGGCCAGTGTCATAATCAGGACTCAGAGTGCTAAGGCACATATGGTGAGTGTGCTGTCACAGCACCCTCAGTGAGCAGAAGGGCCCTACAGGTAAAAGATAATACAGATAATACCTCTGTCCCAAAGAGATTACAGAGGACAAGTCAGAAGGGTTTTGGCAATGAAAGCGAGGCACAGTGTGTACTTAGGGACACGGAGTGATGGAGGGAAGAAAGGGCTGTCAGAGCCTTCAGCTGCATTGCCAGTGCTCTGTGCAAGCTTCCAGCACCCATGCCCTCCACCCACCCCTTGGAACCCGAGATACTCAGAAAGAGACCCTCAAGCCCAGCTGGAGCATGTGGCCTCAGCAGGAGCTGGATCTCCCACCAGGATAGAGGATTCAGGATTCACTGCACTGAACCACAGGCTGCTGGTGGGATACCCTGCAGTAGGAGCCCTGTGATTCCATAGGGGGTCAGTGTGAGAGAGGCAAAGAACCACACCAGAGGTGGGATAATTCACCTTCCTCAGGAATCCTGTGTTCTGAAGCAGCCTACAGTTGTAATATGGATGCTCAGGGCTACAGGATGTCAATCTGTCTGCAAGTCTGTACTCTTTCCTATTCCGCATCACTGCTTCCACATTTGGATCTGGGGTTTTTTACACAAGTAATTTTTCCCCTTACAACATCAGTGTTAAAATCTTTTTTGACTATTTCACCTTTGAGTGTGTAACTTGGAGCACTAAGCACATGGCTTTTAAACTAATAAGTCTTTAGAGTCAAGTATATACTGGAAATATTTCTTAGAAACAAAGTCACTTGCAAGTACTTTGCAAGTACACTGTAAGGGCACTGTTTTTTTCTCCCATTTAGAACAGCTGAAGGACTAATGCTCCAAAACAAGATTTCTCAGATATATCTTTTAAAACATTATCAGTTCAGTTATGCTAATGATATATTTATACAGTGAAAATGAGACTTATGGAATTGGGAAAAAAAAGTAGCAAGTAGGACAATACTAATTTTAGATACTAAAGCTGTTGATTAAGAGTTATTTTCTTAGGATCAAAGCATATGGTTATGGAAAAAATTAGCAGATTTTAATTTGCATGGAACAGAAAGACCTGTTTATATAAAGAAAGAGAAAAATGACCCCTGAAAGAGACGAACACTTGAAATGCTGTCAAGAACATAGAGCAAGCTATACCTAAACAGTAAATAGCTATACCTAAACAGTCAGCACTCCGTACATAATTAAAAGTCATATTTGCATTAATCTGATAATGCCAGGCTTTATATTGCAAAACAGCACTGGTTTGTGTTCAGAGAAACCCACAGGCAAACAAGGCCTGACTGTGTCCCAAACAAAATACATTATTGGAACCATCAGCAACCTCATCCCCAAGCTCAGAAACAAAAGTAGACCACTGCAAAATGCTGGTTATAAATTAATTTTGAGTGGTTGGGAACATTCTTGGAATTGAATTAAACAGGCTGCTTTCTCGTGACTCATTTTTGCCTGAACATGGCAGTTTCCACGTCTTTGTCACCCTCCCACAGAGTGAGCTGGCCAGGCACTGTGGGTTAAAGAGCACAGCCACATCTGGTTTCAGCTGCACAGACCCTCCAGCGGCTGGAACAGCCCAGCACTGCCAGGATTCCGTGCTCTGATCGCTCAGGGCTTCTCAAGCAGGAGGAGGAACACCTTTCTAGCAGTCTTTTATGCCTCATCAGGGACTGAAGTCCTGTAGTCCACAACCCCAGAGGGGATCTGAACCTCCTTCTACTGAGACTCATCAAACCTCAAGCAAAGAGTAAAATGGGAGCAGGACCCAGCAGTGAGCCACGTTTGTCAGCAGTCATCCCCCAGCGAGGAGGACCAGAGAGTTATTTAAAGCTGTGATTACAGATAATTACTGTGCTGAGCAGCCCAAGTAAAGCCAATGCTTTTTCTTCTCACTTGTATCATCCACTAGCAACTGCCTTTTAGAAATGGAGTACTACAAGAAACCAAAGCTCTTTTTTTTCCTGCAAATGTCTGAAGGGATCAGGCAGCTCCGTTCCATTCAGACCCCAAGGGGCCTCAGGGTGTGCTGCTTCTCAGCAAGCTTGAAAATTCCACCCTAAATATTATGGGACATATCCCTGGGGCTGCCAGAGAGCTAACTGAGAGATACATTTAGAGCAGCAAGGGCTAATATCAGCCTAGGATTTGTACACACACCCTGGCAGACACAGCACTACCTACTCTCAAATACTTGAAAGAAAAAAAAAGTTATAAAGCTATAGATTTGCTTAATCCAAGTAATATATAATTCTTCTACAGAGAGTAATAGACAGCATGGCACAAACTCAACTTTGGTCTAAAAGAAATAAAAATATCTCCCCACTAGTTTCCAAAGCTATCTTCTAAAGATACCACAAACACCTGCTGTATTTTAAAGGCGTTTCATATCACTCAAATTTTTCTCCACTATTTCCCTTTACAATTTACAGATCAGGGCACAGCAGTACCTTGCAAAAGGTTGATTCATAAAGTTATCATCTTCCTGAAGGAAAATATGTCCAGCTCTGACAAGGACAATTGCTGAATCACTAAAGCAGAGCCTCAGATGACCTTCTTTGGGTTCAGTGAGCACAACACAAGCAACAGAGCTCGTGCAAACTGTGCTCCCTAGTTAAAAAATAAATCTGAATTTCTTTAGTCCCCATTTTTACCTATTGCATACCCCTAGGTCATGTTTCAACAGTTATATATGCCACCTTAAACCCATACTTCAGGGAAGCAGCCTGAAGTTCAGCAAACATTTTGGGGCTGCAAAAGCTGATATCATGTCTTGAGCACCAGCCACACTCCCAGCTCCCAACAGACTCTCCATTAACTTCACCGACTGTCCCTTATCTCCAACCCTCCTGGTGCACACCACAGCAGGGATATTCTGGCCTCCTTTCTCCTGCCTTACATCAAGGAGTTCCCCATCCTGGCCTGCTGCTCAGAAAACAATTTATCAGGCTTTATTTCATTGCACTGGAGGGGGGCGTGGGCTTGCTCTGCAGAAAAGCGCGGGAATGGCTGATCTTGGCACCCTGCACCAGCTGGAACCCTTGTCTCTCCTGCAGCAGGCCACTGACTTCTGTTTCCCCTCTCACTAGAATTCAAATCCTTGACATTTCAAGACACTTGATATCTTTAACACTTCTATGTCTCTGTCTAACGCAAAGCAGAAAATGAGTGAAAAGCTATTAGGAGCCAAAAGACATTTCCTGTCACAACCCTCTCACTACATTATGAAATAAAAGTAACCTTGTAAAAAATCTTACCAAAATCCTGGGAAATCTGGTAAAAAGGGTAGGTAAAAGTCTGTGGTGATTCCATCAAGGTTCCCTGGTGGGTTCCCAGCATGGCAACCACAATCCAGCCTGGCCTCCACTGGGTTAGAACAGCAATTTGGCACAGCTGGCAGCACGAGTGAGTCTGGCACGAAGAGAAACCAGTGGCTTCCTCCTTAGTAATGCAGGAGGAAGCACAGGACTTCCTCTCTGCCTCCTCCCGTGCTGTAGGAGTGAAAGAGGCGATGGCAATCCAAAGCTATATCAGTGCAGAAAAAAAAATAAAAAAAAAAAGAAAGGAAACCCACAGCAGGGCATGCTGCCACTGTTTAAAACGTAGGTGAGATTTAAATAGCAATAATCCCCAGAAACTATCTAGTTCAGGTCATCAACTAACAAGCTGGTTAATACCTGTAAGGATTAATGCTTGAAAATATTACGCCTGACAGATATTTGCTGAATGGAACTAGTCAAGAATACATAAGGGGAAGACCAGCAAGAAGTAAAAGTGCAGACAGGTACATCAGAGCTGAGATTTTAGAAATCATCAACTCATGCTCTAACATCATAATCTTTTTCCTCATTTTCCACTTCTCACTTTACTCTCAAGGTCTCTAGCAGGAAATTCCCTTCGCAGACTGACACATTAATCTAGATTCTGCTCTCAGTTACAATCATGCAAAACAAAAAGGAGGTTAGATGATACTTTCAGGAAATACCTCTGCTGCAGAATTTGGCTGAATGGAATATACTTTGTAGGCATTAGCTGTCCCTCACAACGGAGCATGTGATGAATTCTCCTTTCCAAAACTACTGGAAAATATACAGCAGCATTCTCCCTTGATTAATCAAGATCCTGCTTACACCTGCTTTTAGATATTCAATAAAACCCACTGGTTTGGTCTATCTATCCCACTACCATTTGCATCATACTAATGGTGTAGATTTAACTCACTCCAGGACCAAAACAGGTACCACACACTCCAGTTGGTGTAAAACCAAAGCAAGTCCATAAGGCCAACAATCTCTCAATCTTTATTATTTGCTGTATGTCATACCTTAAACTATTTCTAAACTAATTTCTAGAATTACAACTCATGGATGAGAAGTGGAGTAATCAGTGAAAGCAAAACATGGGGGAAAACGTTGGTCTACCTCCAAATTAGAAGACACAGATAAAAACAGAGATAAAACTGTGAGCTTCTCCACCCATTTTGGAATCAGACAGCACAAAAAAAAAGTATGGGGAAGGAAGAGGAGAGGAACAAAGATGGATGAAAACCTAGGTGGGAGAACAATAGTGAAAATGTTTATCAAGCTAACCCTGTGAAGTTGCTAATACAGCCAATTGCTGAAGACCAGTAGCCTCAGAGAGGCTGACCCCCACGTGCAGTGGTGACCTCAGCACAGCCAACCAAACAGAATTTTGGTGATAAAAACCTCAAGGGACAGAAGAGAAGGAGCACCTTAAGAATTAGCAATCTATCTTGTTAGCCTTTTGCTAACATGAATAATCCTTCAAACTATATGAATAATGTCAAAACACACCAGGATAAGAATATCTCAAAACACATAAGAATGCAGATTAAACTATACAATGCCTAGGGAATGGAAACTGGAGATTGGGCCACTTATCTGAAAGTCAAATCACAGTTGTTTTAGAATTGTGTTGTTTGAATGAGGGGTTTTAAATGCCTGTAAGTGAACCCCTTTCACTTTTTCCTTGTTCTCTTTCTCTCTTGTGGTATATCCATAGTAACTGTAAATTTGCCATAGTCCTGATAAAAAATAAAAAAAAAAAAAATTTTTTGAAAAGCACTGGAACTAGCAGTACTGAGGAAGCTGAGCATATGTGACTAACATCAGCTATGCCCAGCAGCTTCTAGAGCAAGGTAAGAGTCAGTCTCTTTGGATGACCAACCTAGAAGGCAAAGAAGCTCCCCTGGTGAGCTCAGACAGCCACAAACTAGAGGCAGCAATGAGAGGATCAAACAAACAGTGAAAAATGTAGCATTCCCCACAAAACTTTTTGTAAGTTATATCACAACATATTTAAAATATATAAATCCACATTACCACTTGAGCATAATTCCCTGCAGAGCAAACTTGATTTTATACTTTTCCATATTTTTAAAGGAAAACAGGTTCAGCAAAATATTCCAAATGTTAACACAACATCTGACCTGCCATTCTCTTCTTTCCCATACAAAGAAGTCCCTTTTCAGTTTCAGTGAGGGATGAAACTGTTTTTCCCACTCTTCTGGCCAGCTATCATTTCTGCTATGGTAGTGGAAAGCATTTGAATGGCCCCTTTGGGCTGACATGTCTAAGTTCAAACATAGATTCAGTTACATCTGTAACACCTGCTGTAGCTGTAATTCCTGTAACACATCTGTTGGATAATTTTACAGTACCTGACAGCCCGTGGGCACTGCAAAGGAAACATTTCTGCAAACCAATCCACTGTAAGTGATATTCTGGCCTCATTGCCACCTAGCAGTCTGCATCTTCAGGCAGGCAGTGATGTATTTGTCCTCTAACTGCTCAGGAGACAGATGTCATCACCCCAGCAGGGTTGCAAGGGTTATAAATTATAAAGTTTTGTCTGAGCTCTGACAGAAAGCTGTGAAACCTCTCGGATAGGAAACAGAGCAGCAGTATAAAAATTTTTCTTCAACCATAGCAACTGTGTTATATATTCTTACTACTCTGCAGATCATATTTCTAACTATATTTTAGTTGGGAACAACATTGGTATAAAGGGACTGTCAGTGCAAGTGCTTCTCACCAAAGGATCTGGTTTGGAATTGCTGTGAAAGGACTTCTCAGAAAAGAGACATCACATCAAGCAATTGGGTTGTGCTGAGTAGTGGGCTTGGAGGTACTGGCAGGGATAGCACAGACAGGTGTCAAGCTGTTGATCTCTCTGGTTTTACACAGTTTCACTCTGTAAATAATGTCATGAAGAACCTATTCATTATGCACAGCCTAATGATTCAGGTGTCCCACCTGGCAAGCTGAGCATGTTAAAGGTCTGGCTTAGGTCATCATTATGTTCTATTCCACTCAGCAAGGAAAAACAACAACAAAAAAAGGACTTTGATTTACCAGTTAGCATTAAAGGAAGCAAACAAACTCAACCTACACACCAAATCAAACTCTGAAAAATGTCAGATCTGATCTGAGCAAGACTAAAAGTACCAAGAAGGGGGTTACCTGCTGATACAGTTGCTTAACTGAGAAAAACACCTATTGCAAATCCCCAAACTAAGGTGTAACCTGCTAATAGCAACGACAGCACTTCACAAATACCAGTGATAGCTGACATAGGAAGGGCATTATAGAAAACAATCACCTGCAGAGCACTGAAGCACATCCAGGTAGATTCCTCAGCACTGACTAGCTACAACGATGCAACAATAAAGGACTTTGAAAAAAAAAAAAAAAAGGGGGGCTGTGACATTTTAAGTATTGGGATTAAACGTGTCAACATAATTACTTATAAAAATGGTTTTTATAAACATCTTCAGCTCTGTCATCAGACAGCAAATACTACTGCACTCTGCAGACCAGAATGACAGCACCAGCTCACTTTCATGATACGGTATTCCCAGAATCACTGAGCTTGGAAGGCACCACTGGAGCTCATCTAATCCAACCTCCCTGCTAGGTATGGGTCCCCTAGTAAAGAATGTTACTCAGGATTGTGTCCAGATGGTTTCTGAGCCTCTCCAGAGGAAACTCCACAGCCTCTCCAGGCAACCTATATTATCACAATATGCAACAGCTAGACACGCAAAGACCCGAGGGGAGAAATAAAGTAACACTGAAGGAAAAATTACCTTTAAGGTTGCTGGTAGCTCCATCCTAAACAGGAATTTCTCTTGTAGAAGAAACAAACAAAACCACAAACCAACCAAAAGAACACCCCCTCAAAACAAACAAAGAAAAAACAACAAAAAACCCCCAAACAAACGAAAAAATCTCAAACAAACAAAAAAATCCAACCCAGAGACACTTGAATTGTTTTCCTTTTTGTTAGGTTGCAGACACTTTCTGTAGATTGATATTTCACACCAGCAGCACAACTAATGGAGTCAGCAGGTTAATAACCTGAGAAGACAAGAGAAAATCCCAGGCTCTGGTAAAGCCAAGGGCAATGCTGTCACAGAGCCAAGATTTCTACCCTGACTCCTGTGGACTTAAAAGACAAGGTAACAAGCAAATTTTTCTTTGGGTGCTCTCTTAATCTGAAGATCTAAATTAATGCGCGTCTGTGGTGTTTACTAATCCCGTGTTATTAGCCAGTGTTAAAATCTTACACTTCACACAAAGCCTGTGCTAAACCTGCTGCACCTATAGACCAATTCTGCTGACTTGCATAAGAAACAGCACCTACATTTGCCAGCTGCTGCCATCTGCCATTCACACAACCACCACCAAAGACTCAAGCGCTCATGCAAAGACTCTTGCATTAAGAAAAGTCAGTCACCTAAGCTAGAGGAAATGCACAGCCTGGGGAAGGACTGACAGCTTCAGAACTGACAGAAATTATTTATGTTATTTAGTCACAGGAACTTTAAGCCAGGAGTGTATTTTCTCACATGACCCCATCTTTGCATGCGACTGGCTTGAAAATGCAGTGTGTACATCAGTGCTTGTACACTTTCCAGCTTCCTCAAACTCCTTCAGGCTGCACTGACAATGGGCTACAGAGCCTGGATAAAGACCAGCTGTTACATCTCTCAAACTGCTCCTCAGTCAAAAACAACATGTGTTTATATAGTACAATTGCTGCATTAAAATGGAAGGAAAGTAACACAAGCATGTAACGCTTTAAGTCACATATCACTTCTATGTGAGATGGAGAGAAAACACAGCCAAAAGCAAGCTCTACACGTTTTTCACTGTTTAATTTATTATTGTTGTGTCAGTCCAGATGAGTGAGTAGGCGAGTCAGTGTGTGAGATAATCTTTTAGGCTGAAAACTCCAATCTCGGTTTTTAAATAAAACCAAGTACCCAGATCCACTGTGGGTGGTTTACTCTGTCACACCTGTGGCACCCTCCCACCTGGCACCTACAACACAGCTGCCACACACATCGAGTGCATCCTACAGGATGTCACTGTCCCATTTCACAGATGAAGACACTGGTGCTCTCAGCAGCATCTATCTTTCAAACACAGCCTTTGACAGACCCAACAACACACAAAACATTCAACATCACTGCTCCCATTTTAAACCTCTGACTGTACATCCTCCTTCAAGATCACAGAGCAAACTTGTGCCAGGCAAAGCTGCATTAAGGGAGGCTCAGACTGGACATTAGGAAGCACTTCCTGCCTAACAGGGTGGTCACACACTGCAGGAGGCCTCCTTGAGGGGTCAATGCCCCAAGCCTGTCAGTGTTTGGGCCCTTAATAATGTGCTTTAACTTTTGCTCAGCCTCAAAGTGGTCAGGCAGTTGCACCAGGTGATTGTTGTAGGCTCCCTCTATTCTTATTATAATCATAATGAACTGCAAGGGGAGCAGCATGAAGCCTTGTGTAGAGTGTGTCTGGGATTCCTGGTGACAGGCACTATACCTACTACGTGTAACAGTAAGTTCCCAGCACAAGCAATGCCACATGGGGCTCTCTCTCAGCTTGTGCTCCCAGGTATTACTGTCACATTCCTCAAAAGGCTTTCTGCATAGCACAACTGTAACAGCAGCTATTTCACCTTTCAATGCCACTACATAAACACGAATCAAGAACAAAACAAACAGACCACAGCTTGGTACCCAAATTCCAATCAAATTTCAATCTCCTGGTTCTCCCAGTTTCCTGCTATCTCTTAATTTCTTCCAGTATGCACCTGTTCAGTGATATCTCAAGGCTGAGACTGCCCTGTAATCCTCAGTCTGTTATATTAAAAGCAGAAATTCCCTTGAAATTCCTTGATATGAAGGACTTTATATCAAGTCCATGTCTTTTATTTAAGTTATAACATAACAAAGAAGCTTGTAACAGCAGAGACATTAAAAGTCAGTGCTATCTAAGGAAAATAAATGTTTCCACACTCCCTTGAAATCAGTGCACTTTCCTTGAAATACAATTAAACTGTGTGAACCAACAGAGACATCAAAGATTGCTTATTAACCTGATGTGGGGTGTCAGTGAGAACCACCACCCCTGTCAGACCTACCTTTCTTTCTTCAATATTGAGGTGGGGCCACTTCAGATACCTGAAGTTAAACACCCCAGGGCTCTACTGTCTGAGTAGTTTTTCTGCAATTCAGGCAGTACCATCCTGTGATGCCATTTATCAGCAATACAGGAGCATATGATAAGCAGGAGTTCAGGCTACTTTAAGTTTTG
This sequence comes from Erithacus rubecula, assembly GCF_903797595.1. Classification (NCBI taxonomy): domain Eukaryota; kingdom Metazoa; phylum Chordata; class Aves; order Passeriformes; family Muscicapidae; genus Erithacus; species Erithacus rubecula. The sequence goes on from NC_136688.1 coordinate 46,688,264, forward strand.
AAGCAGTGAATCCATTGCAATATCTAACAGACAGCATGTCCTTGCCTTCCAGAAGGAATGACTTGGAGCTCCAGCTCTGCAGGAGAGCATGTAAGGAGCAATCCTTATGTAAGGATCTCCACTTTCAGTTTAAGAGGCTTCATTTCCTTAATACTTTAACTGCTATGCCCTCAACAAACACTGGAAAACAAACAAGAAGAGTAAAATTTCAAACAGAAGAACAAGACTGTGTTTAAGTTGATGCTGACAACACTGCAGCTAGTCATGGAAGTACAATAAGAAAAGTCTGCATATGCCAATATCAGGCTCAGGCCTGATAAAAATAAAATTGTATTTCAGATCAAAATGTAAGCAAAATTTAAGGCTGTGACATTGGGGCCCTATAACTAATCAATATCAGGCTGTTTTGAACTTTAAACACTGCATTTGATGGCAATTGATGACACAATGACACTTTTCAGTATTTCTTGTGCCATTTCAGATTACTTTAACCACTATTAATTAAAGGCACTGAATTCCTATCATTCAGTTATTTGCAGAGCAGACTTGCATGATTAAAAGGGACCCTGACCACCTGTTTTGCATGTTTCAATTTCACAGAATTGCAGCCTGAAGAAGCTGAGACATTACTGACCACCAGTAAGCACTACCCTTAAAGATATTTTCCTTCAAGACTTAAGACTATTCCACTTACAGCACTCCAAAGACAGTGAGAAGGTTTTCAAGCAGACTCAGAGAAATATTGGGGGACCTGGTGTTTATTCCTGTTGATCTCAGGTGCCTGATACTTTTGTCTTCATATAGAAAATATGGCAAGTACAAAACTCCCTTGCCAGTTACACCCTCTATTAACACTCCGGGGCTCAATAACTTTTCCTGCTACAATGTGTTTTTTTTCTTTCACATGCCTGAGTTACAAGGATTCACACTTGGCCCACAATCCTGGACATACACAACCCAGTTATAAGGGGACCCTTTCTAAGGACACCATTACACCTGTCTATATGGTAGAACAAGTTTGAGAGGATCCATCAAAGCTGAGCCACAAAATCCCATCTGCAACTGGCAAGGATTAACAGTCAAGAAAACCCAAATCAAAACAGAAATCCAGTATCTTGTCATTGCTACAAATGATCTGGGATTTGTCCTGCCAGAACACATTCTTTTGAGTCAGGATGAATTGTCACTGCTTTTGCTCAGTTTCATGGGAACGATGCTTATATAATGGCAGTCTTGAAACTGTTGGCCAATTTTGTCAAAATAAAATAAATCTAAAGACATTAGTGGAGATCACAGCCCTTCTGTACTTGTGCAAATGTGTGCCTGGCAGAACAAAGACAAGAGTTGTGCCCTGGAGATGCAGAGATGTGAAAACAAAGCACTCTGTGACCACGCCAGCTCAGGAAATCAGATCTACAGAGCTGTGTTCCTTGGTTGATTAAAAGTATACACTGAACAGCAGCAAGACTTTCTGTTCCCATGCTCAAAATGCAATGTATCATATCAGTGTTACTTGTATTCCTTGAAGTTTTAAGGGAGATGCCACTTCAGGGGCATTTACTCAGAAAATTCTTCTCCCTTTCTCTTTACAGCTTTATTTGCACCAAACACATTATTGCCAAATGGAGGCTGTCAAATATGAATGTATCACTCAGCCACAGACTTGGGAAAACTAGCAAGTGTCTGATTTTAGACTTGCTTTTCCCTGTTGGCCTGTTTCTACAAAATTTGCAGAAACTTAATTACCTTCGAGCTGTTCTCCTTATGTCATACTTGGCTGAATCTGGAAAATGGCAAAAAAAATATTACATAAGGGACACACACCAAGACTCATGTGTATACATATATTAAGTGATGGCAAAAAACCCCTTGTTTCCAACAGATGCCAGTTATCTTTGTGAAGCTGCAATGCAGTTGTGGACCATCCCCTCGGGCAGTGGAATTGCTCTCCAAACTGATGTGCATGCAGCTACAGCCAAATTCTGAGGCCAAGCTTCCACAAGTGTATACAACAGCTTTGAGAATGATTTGTAAGCCACAGGTAAAGAGGAGGAGCACAAAAAAAAAAAAAGGCTTATTCCCAAAGAAAAGCTAGACACTCTTTTCAATGAGGTTAGTGCAGAGAGGCCACACATTGGACACATGTGCCAGGAACAGACTTAGAGGTATGGTACCAGTCCTGACCAAAATGAGAGGGACAGGAGGAGCACTGAAAAATGACTGAAGGGAAGAACTGGAACCACCAAGAAGAAATACAAGGGAGGCAAGCACCACAATACCACACCCTGAATGGCAACTAATTCTGTCTTCCTTGGGAATCTGAGGGGACTCCGGATCTGATGATTCACAAACAACATGGAAACAGCACTGGGTGTAGGGGAAAGCTGTTTTTATAGAGGGACCATCGGCATTGTCAGATTCCATTTCCTGACTACTAGTTTGCAGGGAACAATGTTACTGTGACTCACCAAAAGATGTTTGTTTCTTGTGGAACAAAAAGTCACCACGGGATTGATTGCAATAAGTTACATCTCCTTGAGATCTAACTGGCTCACACATTTGGCAGCCAAAGAGACTGTGCCAAGCTGATGTGCATTTCAACAACTGCAGATTGAGACACTTTCAGGAAAAGAAGGAAAACACTTGAAGGCAACCAATCAGCTTTTAAAGTTTTGTGGCATTTTTTAAATTCTTTCCCCAGAAAACAAGCACTGCGTATAAAGATTTTCAGATGACATGCACCATGCCAAGGGCTGAAAATTAAGATCCAAAACTAGCAGCAAGGAAGTGGCAAGAGTAGCATAATGATTTTATTTTTCATTAATGATTCAGGACAGCCCAGTTTAGATTTGAGGCAAAGAAGAAGACAGGCATCTTTGCTCTGATGAACTTGCAAAATAAAGCAGTGTCTTGCAACCATAATTTTCACCATTAGTCATCATATACATGCATTATTCCTGCAGATTTCAGTCTGTTAACCTATTTAAGTAGATCTATTTCTGTGAATAAAATTTTCCTGGACAAAGATCTGAACTCACACAAGGCGAAGTCATTAAGGATGTGCGGATAAAAGAGATGGCAAAAAACTGTATAAGAAACCAAAGCCTTAGTATACCTTGGGTTGTGGGGGACTTTACATACGAAGTTACACAGAATGTTAGTTGCTCATATAACAGAAAAACTGGGAAACTTTCTAACGATTTAGGAAGAAAATGTGAGGCGAGGTCAAACCCCCTTACAGGGAATCAGAGCCAAGCTAGGATGTATCCAATAGGTTTGAAGGGGAGAGAAGCGGAAAGAGAGAAGAGGAACAAGGACCTTGCAAGCCGCAGTAGAGTCCCGGCAGTGGGGACCTACAGATTAAGAAATGTGACAGTAACGCTGAGCAACCGGCTTTGGCAAGAGCCTGACATCTTTCTCAGGAAGAAAAGTTGCAGAATGCAGCTAAGTGCTGAAGCTGGCACTCGTTCGCAGATGCGATTTTCTGAAAGAAGCTAAATAAAAGGCTTTACCCGTTTAACACACATTACTTAGGGAGATACGCTGCAGTTCCCGCAGATGCGGTATTAGGCGTTTCGGGAGCGCTCCGGGGCACGCAGGGAGCTGTCCTGGCAAGGACAAGCCGTGCCGCGCCGCCGCTACCGCCGGTACCCGGGCCCGAGCGGGGACCGCGCTGCCCCGGCCGCCTTCTGCCTGCCCAGCGCGCCGAGCAACAGGAGGAGGAGCCGGGCGGGCTGACAGCGAGCGGGACGGGACGGGACGGGACGGGACAGACAGCATGGGACAGACAGGACGGGACGGGACAGAGAGCACGGGACAGACAGGACGGGACGGGACGGGACGGTGCAGTGGCAGGCGCCGCCGCTCGCCGCTTCTCCCCCCGCAGCCCCCACACCGGCAGCAGGCCCCGAGCAGCGCAGCAGGGCCCGTCCCACTCACCGCCGCGGCGCCGCCGCCGCCGCCTCCCCCGCGGGCAGCCCCAGGGCCGCGCTGCCGCTCCCCGCCGCCTGCCCCGGGCTCTGGCTCAGCCTCGGCGGGGCCGCCCGGCCCCGGCCCCGGCGCTGAGGGCTGCGCGGGGCGGCGCGGAGGGCCCGCCCTGGGCGGTGCGGCCCGGCCCGGCGGGCGGTGTTATGTAACCCGGCCCGCCCTGCCAGCGCCCCGAGCCCCCGCTGGCTGTCATTGCCCGGTGAGCGCCCGCGCTCTGCTGTTCTCAGCAGGGTAAAATACTGCAGGGGGGGAGAAGCTGAGTTTCTCACGGTACCGTGTTCTGGGCGCTCGGAGCGCCGGGAGTCACCGAACACCGGGCGACGAGCCCCGGGCGATCCCTGCACATGCCGCTAGCTCCGGCCATCCGTGCCAGCCGTGGGGAAGGCTCTTACGGCTCTTTGGAATGGCCAGCGAGCCGGCAGGCTGCCTGCACCCCGGCAGTCACACGTGCATGGAACATCCCCAGCTCATCGCTGGCAGCGCCGACAGGAATTCATTTGGATGCGTGAAGTGATATTTTGGGGAAAAAAAATCAACGAAAACTTAGGAAACAAAACCTGTTTCCACTATAGTACTGATTCAGTCTGCTGTGTGTGCTCAATTATGGAAAAAAATCAGAAGCAAAAGGAACAGCAGCGGAGGTGCTTTGCCAGCCACAGCGTCGGTTCTGTAGCCCAGCAGAGAAGCCAGAGTCATTCACATCTTGTGCTCCAACTGCTGCATCAGAAAGTTGTAATCATAGGAGAGCCTGTGTGCTGAGCCACTGGGAGGGAAGGAGGCAAGAATGAACAGCTTCTTCATATTTGAACCACAATATAATGTAAACAAACCGAATGAGCATGTGAAAAGTTTGTATTTCATAAAGCACTAAGCCATCCTCTGTGGCAGGGGTTTATATTGCTGCCCTCTGCTGCTGGGAAGCTGGGCGGTTCATCTGCCTAACGAGCAGAAAAACGGGCTATTTATGATTAAAATCTCTGATTACACATAACAGTTCTGTGGCCAAGAGCCTCGAGATACACAATTCAAAGGTGCAGAAGGGATGAGCTCCCCAGTTCTGCGAGAGGCAGGGGATGACAGCTCTCTAAGGCCGGGTGGGTTGTCTGACTCACCAACTCTCTGGGCCCTCGTGGGCTCACTTCTGCCCACAGCCAGCAAGGTGATCTGCCATCCACGTGCCAACACTCTTACTGGAATAGCCCTGTATTTATATTGCTCCCAAAGCATCAGGAATCCCTATCCCTCACCAGCAGTGGAAAAGGTCACAGGAAATGTTGTCAGAACTTCATGGTAAGGAGTGCACTTTTACAGCAGTGCTGACCTTGAAGCTCTGAGTGCCCACAGTGCATACTGTAGTGGTACAATCTGGGGTGATTATGACCTTTTAAATTGTCACTGAGAGGGCAACTGCATGCTGTAAACCATTTATGTTTCTGGGCAAGCCGTTCATCTAACTTGGAAAATAATTTATTCATTAGTTTGGCTTTGACAGGTTTACTTGGAGCAAGTTCATAAAGACAGTGTGTAAAATTGAATCTATTCCTATGCAACTGCCCTTGCCCATGGTAATTCAGAGCTGACTATCTCTCAATGACCTTTGGAATAGTGTGAGGAAATGGATACAATCCAAAAGGGTTGCACTCCAAATGTGTCTAGAATAGGTGGATGACAGAGAATATAAAGTCTTACTTGTGAATTTGCCTTAAGAAAGCAGGCTCAGTTATCATGGTGAGTAGATGAACTACTGTTACCGACAGTGATTAATTCCTGAGGAAACCACCCCCTAGGAAGTTGCTTTGCATACCTAGACCTTTTAAACCTCTTGTATTCAGAAAGCTTGCTGGTGGGGAACAATACATCACTGTATCTAAAAATTGCTTGAATTAAGCTCCTCTTCTGCATTTCCCCATGTGGAGGCTTTCATGGCTCTGATTCTACATCCTCAAACAGCTTGTACATGCTGAGTTAGAAAAATCCCTACACACAGGCAAACAGCAGGCATTAGGTAAATGAGCATTCGGTGCATTACCCAAATAATAAAAGGCTGCCCACAAACCACACCTAAATGACAAAGGAGAGGTTAGAATGACTGCAAGCAGTGTGGAAGGGTGGAGGGGCTTCTGAAAAGGAAACAGCAGCCCTAGCTCTCTTTCTTTGGAAGAAAGGAATATATTTTTAGAAGCAGTTAGCCCAGTCTATAAACCAAACCACAAGTATTTAGTCAGTGAATATATAGCATTTTCAGGAATTTCCTGTGATGAGCAGAATGCCCAAGAGACTGGGTGGAAAGCACCAAATACTACAAACATAAGAGTGGTGTTGGCACAGTTTACTACACAGCAGGGCCTGCATGACGCCTGTAGAGTATCAGAGAACCACTTAAAATGCTGCAGGGTAGCTGCTCTCTCATACTAGTGTAACACACCCATTTATTCATGCTCATAACTGATGACAAACTAGTATTACAAGATATTGGGATGTTTTTCTTTATGTTTGCTTGGGTACAGCAATACAGAATTGTTATTCAAATAATGAGTCACATGGCTGTTAGGATGGGAGGGACAGCAGTTGCTGGCAGAGTAACATTTCTGTGCAGCATACCAGTGACATGTCTTTAGCACGATAGGTTTCAATTGTGGAGCTTCTCATTTTTTCTGTGTTGTTTTATGCTACTAGACATTGCATATTGCTTGACAGAAAGCTTTTGTGGGTGGCTGGGGGAGTTGCTACACAAGCACCGTCTCCTCAGTGAGGAATCAAGAACTACAAACTCTCAATGCTGATGCCAAAGTAACATATCCTCAGGAGCACTAGGCCAAGGACCACACTAGCAAACCAGGCTAACTTCCTGTCTTTTATTGACCCAGAGACCACACGGACTTAAACACAGCATTTCACATTCTCCCTGCTGCACACGTTGGACTCTACCTTTTGTCTAATTTGGCTCCACACCTTAGCACAGACTGACTACCTCCACAGAGAAGTGAGACTTTGTGCTACTTGATCAGTTCTGACACCCTGTCACTTTATGAATATGGCCAATTTTGTTGTTCCATTAAATCTGGCAGAAAAATAACACCCCTTTCATCCCAGCTGGCCTCAGCTATTAAGAATAAGCTATCAGAATAAGCTATCAGCTTATTCTGAGTGAGAGCAAATTGAACACTAAGGAACAGAAATGTAGGCAAATTGGACACTGCAATTCCAATTATGTTCAATAAGAACTACCACATTTTCAAATTCACAAATGGTGTTTGTTCACACCCAATGAACTCTCAAAGCTGGCCTAGAAGTCCAGTCCTGTTCAATGACTCTCACAGCCAGGTGCAACATACTGTAGTTTACTGAGCAACACACAGGCAGGATCATATCAGAAGAAAAGGCACCAGGGAGAACTTATACTTAGGATATTTAGTACCTAAAAGGGGCCTCTTCTATGTGCTTTGAAAGTGTGAAGGAAGCAGCAGTAAAATGGAAGGCTGTAGTGCTAACTTTTGTAACCAGCAATAACAGCAATTTTCCCGTTGGCACTCAGCAAATGAGCCAGAGGAAGCCAAGACTCTATAAAAATCAAGATTTGAAGCCAAATCTCCTGTGTCCAATTCCACTGGATTAGGTTTTCTTCCTTACTACTCTCCACATTTTTTTTTCCAATTCTAGAAGTTGCCAGCAACTAATTTAATAAAATATTCTCTGAAGTCCTCTGAATAGAGAGCAAAGACAACTGTTGGTATGTTACATTCCATAATTAAAATTATTCCTTTCTTCCCTTCCCACCAAAAATAGTTTTATTATACCAATTTCCCTGATACTCAGTAGTCTGGATCTACACTTTCACCTTTATTTATTTCCCTTTTCCTAGATGTGACAGGTTTGTAGGACTATTTGTTTAGATCTAGTCTTTTAAGGGACAGGAAACACATGCTGCACCAAACAACTGTTGTATGCCAGTGTTTAAGAAACTGTCAATCTAGGAAACCTTTAGTTTTACTTTCCTCCTTCCATGGCACACAGACCTTACATCATTCACCACAGCAGCCAAGCATGAAACTTAAACAGATCTACTTACTCTGTGTCAAATGAAAGCAGTGACAGAAAGCAGCTGTGAGGGTGTACTTTTGTCTCCTCCTGTCTCCCAGGACTAGCAAGGATGGAAAAGTAGTATGTGAACAAAGAGCAAAAGGGCTGGTAAGAAAGGGAGTCCAAGGATGATTCAGAGTGATCTGAGCATCACTGTGACAAGGAAAGTGATTGTTCTGAAACTCAGTTTTTTTCCAAGGCTGAAAATGCTTTTGTTTGTTTAAAATGAAGTCAAGCTGATTATAAAGCAGGCATTTATACAAGCCAAATAACTGCTACAATTAAATGACACACAACTTTCAGGGCCAAGGTCTTCAGCCTGCAAGTTGCTATCTATGTCAAGGAGGCTGGGGACCAATCATGGATATTAGCAAGGGAAGAAGGCCACTATGAACTTAAGAGGAAACACTTAAAATTGCTGCAGCATGGAAGCTTCACTCACTGAATTGCAAGAAATTAACTTAAAGGGAAGCACTAGAAAGCATGCAGTTATTTTAAAGGAAATTTAGGAAAGATGCATATGCTTGCATTTTGTGGAGAAGCTGCCTGTCCTGTGAAAGAACTGCTTGCCCTCTAAAGAGCAGATTTAATAACCATCCCCAAAACAAACCTGTTTGTGTGATGCACTTATGAGCAATAAAACCACTGCATGTGCACAGTGAGAGTAATGAAAATCACTGTGTCTGTATGCAGCATTTGGAAATACTCCTTGAAAAGTCAGATTTTCAAAATATACACATTTTCATACGTCAAAAACAGGGAGTAAAAACATTTTAGAACATAAAGAAAAAACAAACCCCAAACCTCCCCCATCTGTATATTGATATTTCTGGTTTTACAAGTTTTTATTTTTAATTAACTGCATCAGTCTAAAAATTCAAGTTTCTGGGCTCCCCTTTAAGAATTTGCCTTTTTACTTCCCACAAGAGATACTTTGATTCCTTTATTCATCTTTGAGTCCACACATTACAAATGCAAGTATGCCAAACACACCCACTCTTCCTCTCCCATTTTAAGTTTCTGCTACATGTTTGGGTCTGATTTTCTCTACACCACATAAAAAGTCTCTAGACCAAGTGATGAAATATAGTCCTACTGTACTGATGGACATTTTAACATACACATGGCAGCTGTATCTGTGGTCAGCAGGCGGGAATTTAAAGCACAGCAAATTCACAGCACACCTGCTGATTTCACAAACACACATTCCTAGAAAAAATGAAAGACTAAAGGGTATGCAGAGAAAGAATCTTTATTGAAATATTGTAGTACCAAGTTAAAAAAATCTTAAGATATACAAAAAACCTTATCATTAAGAAACTTCATACCAATTTCTTCTACTTTACAAATACAGTGATGTGTGCAAAACTCTTGAATTTTTACTTGGGGAAATAGCTCACACAGATGAAATTAATGTGTCATGATATGCTTGATACTGTCTGTCTTCTGCCACAGAGAAAATCAAATGGCCAGTGCCATTTATTAAAGCTGAGGTGAGCTTTTGTAAGGAGATGCATTTCTTAAAAAAATATATAGAAGAGGTATTCAGAAGTGCTGAACAAGAAGGGATGTTACCACGGAGGCTCCAAGCAATCAGCCCTGCCTTTGTACCCGTGTGTAACTCCAGGCTCACCCAGACCCAAGCTGCCAGGGCCCCCTCGTGGTCACGACACAGACGATACTCACCGGTGCTCTTGGGCCTCACTGCACCTGCACGTTTGTAAAATAAACAGAGCCAGTGAAAGCAGCCCTGTCACTGCTGCTGTGACAGAGCGTGCCAGCAGACCTCAGCTGGGGACAACAATCTTACACTCACTGCTCTGGGGTTTTCCCAGCCTTGCTAAAGGCCGAGACACTTCCAGCACTTTTGCTGTGCAAATCAGAAACAAGAATTTAACAGATTTTCACATGCCAGAAGCTTGCAAGCAGCTTGCTTATCCCAAAGAATAAATCTGCTCCTCTATTAGAGGTCATACTATTTGCCCTTGCTTCAGGACAGTGTCACACCTTACAAAGCTCAGTGAAAAGAGACACAGTGATATCAGCATCATTAACAAGTAAATGGTCTAAAGAGTGCCTTATTTAAAGGCCACACTCAAGCCTCAACATGATCTTCCATTCTATTGGTTAAATGTGGGGCTCAGACATTTCTTTGGATGATTACCATGACCCCTCTCTATCAAAGCTATCTTTATATGGTTTAAATAGAAAAATGGTCATGTTTAACCCCATCAGTGAAATTGATACAGGTCATTTTGTAAATATTCTTCCTGTCTCTCATTTATGAAATGGACTGCTGTATTATAAGGCTAATGCAAACACCCTCTTAGGAATATGCCATAAATCCTTTAATTACCTATCCAGTTCAGACACAAACTTGCTTATACATCTCCAGGTTAGATCCAAAATAGGAAGTTAGGTATAGCTCAGATTCCAAAAATGTCAATTTCCCTGTAAAACCCACACAGCATTTCTATGGTTTGGCTGTTTGTTGCACAATTTAAAACTAGCAGATTTCCAAAATAACATAGATGTGTTTCCAGTATTCACAATTTAGGCAGTCCAGAATTTTTAGTACATTTTATGCATTCATAATGCTCTCAAAACTGAGGGTATGTTGTGCTGCCAGATGTCACTGTGATGCTACACTGAGATTTACCTGGCATGCAAAAGAGCTGAAGCTCAAGCTATCCCACTTAAAATTTTAATAAACAAAACAAAAAAACCTCTCCTAAATAGAGCTCAATTGTTAGGGCACAACAAGGGACTTAATTTTCAGTCACTATCACAACTCAGAATGACACAGAGATATCAGACTTGAACATGAAGACATGTCCTGTTCTGATAAGCTGAAATGAGACCTTTCTTTCTCACTAGCTAACTTAGCCCTCACATTTTTAAAAACTAATAAAAAACTTTTTGCTGACAGTATCGTTCTTGGATGCCCACCTCCTTGTACACCATGTGAGAACAAACCACAAATTTATACATGAAAATTCTGTTCTGCAGCAGAATGTTTGAAGTTAAATCAGTTTAGGACTGACTGAACATTTAAGCCCTGCAGTTAGAACACTTGTGCTTTTACAAGTGTTTTCAAAATGAGGTGATAAGTCTTCTAACAGGAACATCAGCAAAATGTCAGGAGTCTTATGGGAATCCCATTAATATTTCTTCTGAACAGATGATTTAAATCATGATCTGGAAAACACAAGAAGTTTCACTTAGACAAATAGAAAACGGGACCTGGTGACATAATTATCTGTTTCTAGAGTGTACATGGACAAATTGTTCTAAGTATTATCAGTAGGTAAAATTGTTTATCCTCTAATTGAGTGCTACATGTTGCATTTGACCATACTAAATATTTTATTAAAAAAACATTCTTTTAAGCTTAATATCTCATAAGCCAATCTCATAAAACCACAGTAATTACAAATTCAGTACCTCTATTTAACCTAGTACACAAGACTTCTGAGAAGCTTTCCAGCATTTTATAGCAGTTTTTTCAGTGTTCAGCAGATGTTACTCTATTTGCCAAACAATATCAGACTGCAAAATTGCTCTTACTGTTGATAGATCAATAATGACACGGGCATAGTCATTATCTCCGTGGCAACAGAGTGGCACCTGTTGGAGGAACATTGTGCACGCTGCTGAGCTCTGACAGCCATGCCTCGGCTTCCTCACGCTGCTGCTCTCTCTGCAAGCCTGGTATGCCCAGGGTACCAACAACCAAGGGCACCTCTTAGACTGCAGAGGGCTAAACTACAGCTCTGGCTACATACACACTCGCAAGGGTTTATTACACGTGAGCCTGATGTCTTTATGTTCATTATTTTTAATGAACCACCCATTTGTAGAAAGACAAAATTCAGGAAGGCAAATACGACAGTGTTCTGCTCATAGCCCGATATTTTGTTGAAAGTAAACAGTTGTCTTTAAGAATAAAAAGCTATCTTTCTTGTCAATCAATTTTTATTTAATTCCACTTTGACTCCTCAGGATCTAAAAGTGCCAGGAGTCTTTACACTTGATTAAAATATAAAGAGACCACTTGGGATATTGCATTTAACACTTGTTATGTCTTTGTATATTGAAACAGTACAGCAAATAGGAAAACATACTTTTGCACTGCATAAGTTACTGCAGTTCCATCCAGCACAAAGAGAGCATTTTTTTTTTCATACAGCACAACCTTCACCATGTTAATCACAACATATTAACCACAGAAAGCACACAGTCCTCTGTGTCTTCATAACCATGGCTGAGTCTACCTGGTGATGTTTTGTTGAAAGCAAAACATACCAACTCACAAAAAACATGGTGCACACCAGCAACATATGAACTTTGCCTTCAGATTAAACATAGAAATAAGTACATCTACTCATAAATACATCTATTTTTAAACACTGCAGCAACACTGTACTTATTCATAACCTATTCACATGGGATGACAAAGGGCAAATTTGCAACAATTCCCTATGGAGTCTGTTCTTAATAAATTTAAATAAAAGGCAATAGAAGTGATCCTGCGGATGGCTTAAAAATTACAACAAAGGCATCACTCAAACATCAGCTGGATTCCACAAAAAAAAAAAAAGAATTAAGCAAACACTTTTCTGAATGCTGAAAGCAACCTGGTCCTGTTTACAAAGCTGTCACAAGAACAGAACTGGATAGTAAAAGTTCTTTTCTTCACAAATGCAAATAAGACAAATGCTCATTAATATACCAAGAGTCCAGATGCTACAGTTGCAATATAAATTAGCTCTCGAAATACACTGTGACTTGTTATTTGTGAGAGACTGTATTTTAGTACAGAGGAAAACTCTCCAACATTTTCTTCTACTTACAGGATAGGCCCTGCTGCTTTAGGAGACCGCCACGCTCTGTGCCAAGTTCTTGGAAAGAATACGGCATCTGCCAGGAGACCGAGCAAAGCTGGCTGCACAGGCGGCCGTCTGCAGGACACGTTCCAATCCAGCACTTCTCTGGCTAACACCAGGCAGTCCTGCCTTTGCTCCAGCAGCGACTGGACCATCCTTTTCAGCAGGCAGCCAGCCCAAACTAGCTCCCGTTTTCCCATCCCGCTGTCACCCCTGCCAGCTGCTCGGGGGACAGGTCAAGCTGTGCGAAACTACTCGAGTCTCCCCTCTCAGCACCAAACTCGAGCATGCAAAGCACCGCTACTTTCTCAGGGACAAACCGCCTGCTTTATCCCACCAAAAATCAACCAAACCCGCAATCAAATCGGTCCCCAGACACAGCCAAAGCCAGGAAGGCGACAGACGCATGCAGCACTTAGCCAGCTGCCCACACACAGCCCCCGCCGGCTGCACGGCCCCGCTGCCCGAGCGCCTTCACCCGCACACCCGGCCAACCCCAGCGCAGCCCGGCTCCACCCCTCGATCCCTAGACAGCCCCAGCCCGAGGGAGCTCCACCGCCGCCTGTACCACCAAAGCGCCGGCGGGATAAAACCCGGACCCCGCTCGAAGGCCGGCGGCGCCGGCACGGCCCGGGGGGTCTTCGAGCGCCCCCAGGCCCGAAGGGAGCAGCGCCCGCCCCGCAAGGGCTCCCCGCCGTGCCGCTCGGCGCTCCCCGCGGAGCCGGCGGTGGGGGCGCGGGAGGGAAGCGCATCCCGTCCATCCCGGGGATGGCGCAGGGCCCGGGATGGAGGAACCGCACACCCCGCGTGCGGCCAACACCCGGAAACGGAAAGCGCCTCACGCCCATCGCCCGCTGGTCTCCGGGCATCCCGAAAAAGCCCCGCCCCGGGGCAGCCTGACCAATCGCGCCTGCGGGGGAGTGAGATTGACAGGTCCCTCTCCCAATGCAGCCGCAGCGGCTCTATTCTATCCACTAGGAGAGCGAAGCCACCTCAGGGTTGCTGGGCGGGACAGATCTCGCTGTATCTCAGCGCTATTGGCTGTGGATGTTGATTGGCGGGTTTCTGCGCCTATGCGGAGGAAGCTCGCCGGCGGCCCGCCGCGCCGTGCGCCAATGGGCGGGGGTGCGGGCGCGGTGCGGCGGTGCCGGCGGCGGGACGATGAGCGCGGCGGTGCGGACGGGGTGGCGGATCGGAGCCGCCGCCGCCGCCGCTCTGCGGGGCCGGGCCGGGCGCCCGCTCAGCCAGGCGGCCGGGGAGGGCGGCGGGGCTGAGGGCGGCGGCGGCGGCGGCGGCGGCTCGGGGTCGCGAGAGGCGGTGGAGCGGCTGGTGCGGGAGCACCCGGTGGTGGTGTTCATGAAGGGCAGCCCGGCGCAGCCGCTCTGCGGCTTCAGCAACGCCGTGGTGCAGATCCTGCGGCTGCACGGCGTGGAGGATTACCGCGCCCACGACGTGCTGCAGGACCCCGACCTCCGCCAAGGTCAGCGCCGGGCCGGGCCGGGCCGGGCCGGGGTCACCTCTGGGTGCCGCCTCCCGGGGCCTGTGCGGCCCGAGCCGGCTCCTGGTGGGGCAGAGCCGCGGCCGCCTCCCTGTGGGAAGGGCCCTCGGGAGCCGCTGGCAGGTCGGGCTTGTCTTAACGCCCCTGCCCCTTGTCCCACCTGTAACTTGCCTGTTCTTGCTTTGTGGGGTGGGCTGGGTTGGGCTCTGCCCTGTTTTAACGAGGTCAGCATCATAGGGAGAAGGGCGGGGAAGCTGGGGAAGGGTCTGGAGCCCATGTCCTGTGAGAGGCGGCTGAGGGAGTTTGGCGGAGTTTGGCACTGGAGGAATGCCGTGCTGCATGGCACGGGTGAGCTTATTATTCTCTACAATTACGTGACAGGAGGTTGTAGCCTGGTGGGGATCGGCCTCTTCTCCCCAATAGGACGAGAGGACAGTCGCAAGTTATGCCAGGGGGGCTTTGGGTTGGAGTCTAAGAGGAATTCCTTCACAGAAAGGGTGATAAGGCATTGGCATGGGCTGCCCAGGGAGGTGTTGGAGTCACCGTCCCTGAGGTGTTTAAGGAAAGACTGGTGAGGCATGTAGTGCCATGGTCCATTTGACAAGATGGTGTTCCGTCATGGGTTGGAATCGATGGTCTCACAGGTCTTTTCTAACCTAATTCATGTTGTGATTCTGTTTGGATGTTAGAACTAGAAATGTGTTGCAGAGATGTGCCATTGAAGTCGCTGCCCAAACGCCCTGGTTTGGTTTTTGTGACCCTGCCCGTGTTCAGGAGGTCTCAGCTATCAGCAGAGCGCAGTTGTGTGTGCAGGGTGATGATTTGAGGTCAGGCTCTTTGTGCCACGCTGCCTCCCTGGTTCAGAGATAGAGAGCTGCAGTAAAGATCCCTGAAATATTTTGTTATCAGATTTGTCTTCCCTGTGAACAGTATGGTGAAATTTCATATGTGACTTTCTTGTAGTACTTCATTCCCAGCTGGTACTGCCTGCTGGGATTCTCTTGATAAAGTACAAGTTTATGCTACTTACTTGCACAAGATATACTTCGTACTAGTTTCACCATTACTGCACAAGTGGTAGTAGTTATTCTATAAAAGTTTTTTTGCCAGTTGCGGAAAGCTAGTAGTCTGTTCTGGTAATGCTTTTCATCTTTTCCTCTTCAGTGCCCATAGCTGACTGAGGTTCTATGTGGTTATTTGAGAAATTTTTAAAGCAAAAGGTATATATACAGGTACATAGTAATTAGTCTTGTAGGTCTGTGGCATTAACAGCTCTTGCCCAGAATGCACTAAAATGTGCTGTAAAGCCATGTGCTGGCATGTATCAGGTGACTTTGTTCTCCTTTGGTTTTGGTGTCATCTGACTAACTCAATTCTTCATTAGCTCTTAGCTAAAGCTGATTTTTCAAGTCACTACTGTAATAGTTGGTATGGTGTAAAAGCTTAGATACTGGAATTTCTGTGTAATTACATCTTTTGTTAATGAAAGTTGGTTTTGTTCAAGTAAATCTTCCTCTGCCTTTGCAAGTGAACAAATCACGGTAATTTTCTAAACTTTTCTTGCATGTCTGAATTTATTAATTGTACAGTTTACTAGGACAAACTCTTATCTCTTCCCACAACTCATAAATTAAAAGGAGGAAACAAAACCCTGAAATCTAACCATTAGCATTTTACTTTTGGTTGAATGGGCTTTTGTGAGCCTCTGAATGAGCAGTGCATTTATAAAATTATAGTCTCTGAGCACTTGACCATGTGAATAGATAATATTTTCTTTCTATGTAACTTAAGTTTTTCCTGCACATGAACTCGGGCTAGTGCTATGTAGTGAGAGAGGTTATTGCCCTCCTGTCTACCAGAGCTTTAAATTGGTGTCTTGATCCAGCCCTCCAGTGTCTAAGCTACATAGAATGCAGTTACAGAGTACCCTTGCACAATATCCTGCTGGTTCTCAGGTGCTTAAAGAAGTTGTTCTGTTCCTTTGCATGCACCAGCTTTGGCACCTGCCCAACTGTGCAGAGGGCGAGCTCAATTTATTAACTGGATCATTGGACCTGCAAGCTGAAGTAGCAGTTTGTACTGAGCTGAGTGCCAGAGCCAGCATGGAGGAAGGAGCTTTGAAGAGTTGGGGAGCAATACAGCTATTCTCAAGGGCAGCAGACTTCTTGTACTGCTTCAACTGTATTACCTAAAAAGCCAGGATGTGCCTGCTTCTGTGGGTAGCAATCTCTGACAGAGGAAAGGACAAGGCTGCTGAAAGTTGTACTTCTCTAAGTTGCCAGCTGTATTTCAGCAGTGAGTGTCTGGAGGCCAGGATCTGGCCTCAAGTGCCAGAGACAGGCAGCATGTGAGCCTTGGCTAGGCTGTCTCTGTGAATGTATCTGCACTGCATGCATGGGGGCTCGTGAGGGGGTGTGGAATCTTTAGCTGTGAAAGTATCAAGTTCATCCACAAATGACTGTTCTGCAAGGAGATTGCTGTATAAGAGCTGGCCACAGCATTGTGTTCACCTGAACCTAACTTCAGTGTTTGAATATATGTGTGCTGATACATTTGTAGTCGGGGCAGGCTGTTGGAGAAAGAGTGATTCAGGCATGTCTGAATTCTTGGTTTCTTGCCTGTATCTATTGAAACACCTTATTTTTAGCTAGTTACATTTCAATTTGGTGAAACATATCCTGTCCTAAAATATGGCAAGCTGTAAAGCTGGAACAACTCCCCTGCTTGCCTCTACCTAAAACTCAGATCTGTGAAATTTATTAAACCAAAGATGTTGGTATTTCACATTATCTATCTGAACTTGAGCTGAAGATACTTCCCTGACACAAATCCTTCCTTATCAAAGATGGTTTAAGAGACTTTGGCACTCTCTTGAGCCCCTGGCAATTTATGTTTCTCTAAGCTGGCTCTCAGCATTGGACAGCGTTAGACTGATCCCAGTCACTGAGGCAGAGAAGTTTGGGATTACATACTGGATAATAGGTGGTTTAAACTGTTGGGGTAGTTCACCCTCAGATTATTTTTGTTGTTGCATCTACATTATCTGAGCATGGCATGCTGCCAATCAGGTGTTCTTGATCCTTCCTCCCACCCTTAGGTAGCCTTCCCTCAGTAAAGCTTGTATTGGTGCCAGTGGTATTCAGGCTTTGCAATGGGCTGCACAGGGAAGGGTGAATCTCTGTTCCTGTAAGTGTTTGGGGATCTGACACTGGGATATGGTTTACTGGTAAATGGTGGTGCTGAGTTAACAGTTGGATTATATGATCTTAGAGGTCTTTTCCAACCTTAATGATTCTGTGATGTCCACGAAAACGTGTTGCTTTTCTGGAGCAAGTATGGTAGGCATGAGTGTTGCTTCATTCAGTTCTTTGATGTGGCCCATCCTTCATTAGTGCTAATGCTACCAGGAGAGGCTGAGAATTGGTAACTGGAGCTGGAGAGAGGGCTGGGAGTGTTCTGGGTACCCGTTTCAGTAGCTCTTTGCACCGATCCTGGTTTCACAGTTACCTTAAATGTGCTCCCACAGCTATCAGGCTGAGCCCCTGACCTGTGGAGTGTTTTTTCCAAAGTAAACAGTGGTTCAGATCAGAAGCTGCAGCTTCTGAAGTACAGCAAGGAGCCAGTCTGCAGAGAGGGGGGATAGAGATCCCTTGGGATCATCACAAACGTGCATCCTGAATGCAGCAAGCATAGCCCAGGCTACCTTGCTTTACCACCACTGCTGCAGTGTCAGTAACTGCTTTAACACCACTGCTTGGGTGCCCAGTGGAGGGAATGGTCAGTGTGTGCCCTGGGAGAGCCCCAGCACAGAGGCATTTAAAGCAGCTTGTCCAGCACGGGAAATGTAGCACACAAAGCAGCTGAGCTTGATGGTATTCTTATTTTTATCTGAAGCTGGATAGGTCCTTGAAAGTACTATCAGTGCTTGTGTGTGTGTGCAGTTGGGTCCTTGAAGAAAGTATTTCCATGAAAGAATTATTGGAGTAGATATTACCTTGGAATGCTTGTTAGCAGTAGGTTTATTATGCAGAGCCCTTGGTTTTCAATTAATGTTTAGCATTGCAGTATCTTAAGAAAAATGAGCCTTTCATGTCTGCAGTGGCTCTGTGACCAGAGTCATCCTAAAGCACGTCTTAATCATGGAACACAGTTTTTCATTGAAACTTTGATGGGTTAAAAAATATTTAGGATGGTTTAAGCAGTTTTGAGTACTCAAAGGCCAAAGGGCACTTAAGAAAATATTGCTAAGTGCAAGTTGACATCAAAGCTTAGAAGTTCTGCAAACTAAGGAAGAATTTATAAGTGATGATGATGAAGGTTAGATGGTTATGGGTTCTCTGTGGCCTTGATTTATATGCTAAACTTTCTATTTTGGGCTTAAGAAACATTGGTTGTCCATGCACAAAATCTGAAGTCAGAATAAAATCAGCTGACATATGTAGTGGTGAGGAACGCTTAGTCACAACAATATTTTTTTTTTTTTTTAAGTTAGTATTATTTTAGTGGATTTTTAATGCATGTTGTATTTTGCTAGGGGGAATTATTAGCTATATTGCATCTTTTATACATTAAAGTAACAAGCCCATTGTATATTTTTGCACCTACACATTTATTAAAAAATAAAGTGGTTTAAGTTCCAAAAAAGCAAGCATAATTTCCTTACATAGTTTTTTTTTTTACCTCAAGTATTTTGGGTTTTGCCTTTTTTGTCTCTAGAGACTAAAATGTTTTCTAAGTGGAAAACAAGTTCTCGTGCTATCAGCTACTCAGGTCTAATATTTGTTGTTGAGGGATTGGCTTCCAAGGTGGGTGGACTCTGATGTTCTGAAAAGGTACCTCTGTAGAGTTCAGTTTGCCATATGGGCTTTCATGCCTTTGGCAGAAAAATTCCAGGCATTGCATGTTGAAAATAAATAAAAATGTTGAATTCAAAACTTGTCATCTAATCAAATTTTTGTGGTTGTGTTATAAAAATATGCAGCAGTAGGTTTTAGCTATTTCCTTTGCCACAGAAATAAGGGCTTTGTGTGAAGGGTCATTTAAAAAGGGGTCATTTAAGGGTCATTTAAAAGGAAAATTAGATATGAAGATTCTTCTGTATAATTTTTTGTGTGATGTCTAAGTGCAAGCTGGTTTCAGTGTGTATCAGCTGCTCAATTTATGTTTTGGGTGGTCTTACATTTGCCTTCTGTGAAGTATAGTTTTAAACTTTAATTCTGTAGTTCATAATTGTGACTTGAGCTGTATTTTGTTAAATGAGCACTTTTAAAGAGACTTCAGCCTTTGTGCCCCTCCCATGTGCTGTAAGGTCTGGCATTGAAAGATAAAGCAATTTGAAATTCATAGGGCCTCTACAGGGGCAAATGTATCTTGCAATTGAAATTGCAGGAATAAGTGTAACTGTGAGTTCAGTAAGAACATAAAATATTTTAAAGTCCCTCTGGGAAATATAACAGAAAGTGAACAGTTCTCAATTTTTCAATACTTCTCATTTCTGTAATTGATTGAAAGAGTCATGTTTTCTTGTTGAGAGTAAAAAGAGATGCAATGTTTTTCCTATTCCTGCTTGAAGTCAGTGTAGGAGCTGACTCCATATCTTTTAACCCACATCTTTGAGTTGGGCTGAGAAACAAACCTACTCTAACATAGTGGTTTTGTTTTTTATTTTTTTTTTGTGGTAGTGCTCCTGTTATATAGGTATCTTTTTTTGCCTTTATGGGAAAGAAATTCAAATATCAGTGGTAGATTCAGGTGGAAGCAATGCATTCCTTTAAAAATACAATTCTATTAGGAGAGGAGGAAAACCTCTAATAATTTTTGTTTTCTTATTCAGGAATAAAAGACTACTCCAACTGGCCTACCATCCCACAAGTGTACCTCAATGGTGAATTTGTTGGTGGCTGTGATATACTCCTCCAGATGCATCAGAATGGAGATCTTGTAGAAGAGCTGAAGAAATTAGGAATCCGTTCAGCGCTTCTGGATGCAGAAAAAGACCAAGAGAAAAAGTAAAATGAGCAAAAAAGCAGCTGTGATGGGAATACAGCAAATCTCCAATAAGAACTTGTTACCCATAAAGCCTTACATACTTTAGGTCGAGGAAGGCATCTGTCTGAACTGACACTAAGTGAATGTCTCTTAGCTCATGGTAAATGTAGTGATCTTGGTATTTTGATTTATGGGTATTGTGAAAATTTGAGTATAACCACTGCACTGTAAAGCAAACATTTGTGAACATTTGTGTTTTTAAAAAGTTCACTTCTAAAAGCGCTCTTCTTCATTGAGGTGGGAGTAAACCAAAAGAACTAATAATATTTTTATGGATTTTGTGTGTGTGATTCTCTGCTCTTTAATACCTGAACCTATACAAACAGCATTTGCATTCCCTTGCTTCTCTTGAAAAAGCATTAAGTAATAGTGCATCTGTTTTTTTGTTTAATTCCTGGTGATAAGAGTTCCTGAGAGCCTGTAAAACCTGTGTAATCACATACAATATAGGAGAAAAACAGCTTTCCAACAATATAGGAGAAGATAAGATTATATGAGAGTGCATGAAATATACTTTTATTCCAAAGGGTAAAAATAAACAGAACTTGTACAAACACGTATATAGTGGTCATTATTATTTGGTAACTTTCTGATGGCTTTTAAAACTGCTAAGAATTGTGCCTAAATATTTTATAAAAACCTTTTCTACCTCTTGCAAAACAGCTTTCCCCTTGCTTATGTACTTTGTGTATGGCAGTTCTATGTCAGTGCTAAAATGTGGGAATTGTTTAAGACTTCAGTATTCTAGCTTGAAATAGTACAGGAGAATACTTCAGTTATTACTGTAATCTTGTATTATTTGCTTGTTATCTTTTTATATTTGTTGTGTTTCCAAGTGTCTTCTCCTGACTAATGAGCTCAGGAGAACATAGTCTTCAAACACGAGATTTACAGATTAAATGTTCATGTGGATGAGATGAGTGCAGCAGAGAGGTTACTGAATAGATAAATATTTCTTTGTGAGAAGTCTCTGAAATGTTCAGTACCTACCTAACCACATTTCTCTAAATGAAAACAAATTATACTAACCAGTGTAGCTTCAGCTCTACAGCAATAGTGCTATGGTTAAAAGCTAACCAAGCTATTTTTAAATGCAGTTTAATTAATACAGACCAGTCTGCTTGTGAATTAGGCAAATGGTTGGAAATAAACTGTGTTTTATGTTGATTGTCTGCAGTAGTTGCTCTTTATTTAAAATGTCTAATTAAACTGACACTACTTTTGATTTGAAGTCTAAGATGTTTTCCACTGCACAGGATATAAAATATGTTCTGGAGAAAGAAGAAATTATAAATGGTCAGTGAAAGATGAGAACGGGACTGGAACCTGTAGACAGAAGAGTTTTGATGCAAGTTCTGGTTCTAAATCTCTCCCACCCACTTGAGCAAGCAGTGGAGAAACTCTACTATAACATTCTGCACAGGAGTTGCCCACCTGATAACAGCTTACTGTATAGTTGTAATGCAGTCAGGGTCAGCAGGATTAAATGCAGCATGTGTGTTGTGTGTGTTCACTGGTCACCACACAGGTCTGAGGAGGTTACTCTGTGGCCACTGTGTAGGAGGAAGTTCCACCTGGGGCAGTCACTTGTGGCTGTAAGGAATGGAGGTGTGAGTGCAAGATTTCTTCTGTTCATGTGCCACATCACATCATGCAAAGCTTAGGGTATTGATAAAGGTTTGTTCTGAGCATTTGAATTCAGATTAAATGAACTTTCTTATTGCTAATCCCAAGTAGATTTTGCCATTCTGAATGTAAAACAAGTTTTACATTCTCTAAACAACATGTTTAGAAAAAGTAAATTTCAAAAGTCTTTGGTTATTTGTGTCGACCTATTGAAATGAATGTACCCAGTAAACAAAAAGGTAGTG
This sequence comes from Erithacus rubecula, assembly GCF_903797595.1. NCBI lineage: Eukaryota > Metazoa > Chordata > Aves > Passeriformes > Muscicapidae > Erithacus > Erithacus rubecula. Next base: position 46,710,634 of record NC_136688.1, read on the forward strand.
AAGAAAATTTAATTATTTTCTGCTTCAATAGTTAACTCTTAGTCTGACTACTAAATAAATCTATTTAAAAAAGAATCCGCCAAATTTTTTGTTGCATAGCTCTCTAGTTTTCTGCACAAGCTAAATATTTTTCAGTAGTATCTGCCAGCAATTTAACATAAAGGGAACTTAATAATTGTCAGGTAGCTTTATCCTCTCTGCAGCAAATTTTTTCTCCCAGCAGGAGTTCCTTCTTTTAAAAAACATGGAAGTTTTCTATTTTCTCTACTTTCTTCCTCTCTTTAGATTCTAATTACTTGATTAAACCTTTGTATAACATACATAGTAGTGTTTACATCAATCTCTACCTGACTGGAACATGTTATTGAGCAAGTAAAAGCAACAGCGATTCCATAAAGTGTGTGTGACAAAGCCACAGTGGGGAATGAAACTGGGACTTCTGCCTGCATCCCCATGCAAGCTGTGCATTTCCAGCCAATGTATGCATGAGTGGTTGTTCTACATTTATAAAAATGATCATGTTAAACCAGCTGCAATAAAATAATTACCATCTACTTAAATTGTAAACTTCAGATGATCACAAAGAGCTTTATTTTGTTGTTGGTTAAGAGTATTTTCCCCAAGAAACTAGTTCTAGGGGATCATTTTAGAAGAAGGGCAGTACTGTGCACTCTGCTCATCATCCTCTGCTGTCCCTCAATCTAGAGGCAAAAGGGAGCCTGTGCTTCTAATCCCAAAGGAATGCCACAGATAAACTGACTTCTTTGAGAAAAAAAACCCATCCCTCTCTTGAGGAGAGATTTACACCTGCTTTTCTTGTGCTCTTAGGCAGTGGAGAAGGCAACTGATAATACTGGAGTGTGGCATGACAACCAGTGGGTTGTCACTGAGCTAATACTGGGGGGCTGGTGCCAGCTGGAAGGATCCATGAAGAATCCTTGGTCAGGAGGATGTAGCAGGGTCTGCAGAGGAAAGGGTGACTTTTTTTCTCCCCAGGAGAAGCAGCTTGTCACAGGAGGTGAGGGGATGGGGGAAGCTGCTACAGCTGCATGTTCTGCCGGGTTCCTCTGCTGTAAAGTGAAGATGGAACAGGTAATAGTGGTCAAGAGCGTGCCTGGGGTGGCTGACTGAAGTTGCTGAGGACAGCCAAGAGCAAAAATTGGGACCTGTCCTTGTCATCTTTGGTGAAGAGAGAGGCAAAACTGCCTGGTCTTGATTTTGGGTGTGCTGCAGTAAGGATAGGGCAGGCAGCAGGGCTGTGCAGAAGCGTGGCCACCTAGAGGGCTGGGTGTGTGAAGCTGCCAGTCCCATTCCTGCTTTGTGTTCTTGTGTGTTCCAGCTGGCTGCTTCTCTGGGGAGATGCTGCTGCATCCATCTTGGATGGATTGCCCTGCTGAGAGCTTACAGTGAAATAGTTGTGAGTGCATGTAAACTTACATGGGATTGTTATTCTGTTATAGGCTTGTGGTATGAGCGTTTGCCAAACTGAAAACCATTACTGTATTATTTACATTTTATTCTGAGGATGCCCTTGTTGTTGCTGTTGTGTTAAAAGGCTGAACTGAGTGAGCCAACCTATCCACCAGATCATAAATTAAGATAATCTTTTGTATTTGCTAGCAACTTCACACCTCTTTGATATGAAACAAGGTGCTTTGGTTTAAGCAAATGAGTTTGTTCATATTTCAAACCTGATCTACTGTCTTAAACCTTCATCAAAGTATAAGGTTTCTTTGCTCATCTTGAACTGGTCCTAGTGAGGAGCAGAAGGGAAGCAGGTTGCAAACGCTTGCAAAATCGTGCTGCTAATTTTGTGTTGGGAGCATTAAAATAAATTAACACAAAAGTTGTTTTCCTGAGAAAACATCTGTTAACGCCTCAGGGCATATTAACAGGTTACACAGCAAGTGTGTTACTCAGCCCTAATGACTTGCCTTAATTTTGCTAGCAAATGTTTGGACATGGTCAATATTCTTCATTGCTTGTCTGCTCTGAAGAAGTAAATTTGTACCATCTAAATGCCCTGAAATACTTAAGTGCCTTTATTTTAGATGTCACAAACATGTAGGCTTATTTTCATCTGATTCTCTTTAAAAAGTAGGCTAGAAATCTTTGGCAGGACTTTTCTGAGAGTCTGTCAATACTAACAGAGTGCATAGAAAACAACCAAGCTTGAGAACATGAAATCGAAGAATTAATTGTACCAAGGAAAATCTCTCCTGAGTTGTCACCAAGAATCCCAGTAAGAACCTGGCAGTGCTTGCATCTAAGAAAGGCAATATTAAAAAGCAGAGCTGGCAGCCTGATCAATAAATCCCTGTCTAATCTGATTTGCATGTCCCTTTTGCAGAAACCAGATCTTCTTACATAGGGTTGTCAATATCCATATTACAGGACTGTGGGAGAAAAAAACCACTCATTAGTTACAAGATAGGTGTCACCTGTAAGTTAAGGAATCTGTGAGCAAAGGTGGAAAGACAATAAGGAAAGGTAAAGAGAGTGGGAGTGGGAAGGGTTTGGGTTGTTAATGGAGCTGGGTGATAGGTCAAGCTTGCTTTTTGTCTGAAAGAGTTGAGATGAACACAGTGCTCTGTGAAGGGTTGTGGTTCATTATCTGATTTTGGCTTTTTCTTTGGGATGCTGCTTGTTTTGTTTAATTGCTCTGTCAAAGCAGTGCTGTCTCTGGTGTGACCTGATCATGGCTATAGAAAGTTCTCACTGATTTAACTACTTGAGGCCTTTCCTGGAATCTCCCAGGGAAAACAGGTTTTAGTTACATGGAAAATAGGACTAAAATGGCTAAGTGGATTCAGGATTTATTTTCAACAATTTTTTTAATCATCCAGCTTCTTGTTATGCCCTGTTTCTCTGGAAGTAAGGGAGTAGGCCAAGAGCAAAGGATTGTTAGGAAGGCCATGGTAAGGCCATAAAATCCATGGTAGTCATAGGGTATAACAGACAAATGCACAGTGCTGTATGTAACAACAAGCATTTGTATCTTCCCAACTTTTGAGGATCACATCTTAGTTGGACTATAGAAATGCTGGCAGAACAGCAGGCTTATAGTCCCCTTTCAAGAAGAAACAAAGCCTGCTAAGGGTGACTTTTATTCTCAAATGACATTAATGTTTTAAGATCTTTAGAATCAGAATGAATAAACAAGCATCCTTAAAGATGGAGGGAGTCACTAGAAACGTTGTTCTAGCTGTAGAAATACATGTTGTAATCTCCAAAGGACCTTGTTTACCTAAAGTATGTGCAGGTGGTGATGGTTTATAATTACCTAAGAAGAATCCAAAGGCGAAGTTCAATATGAATTTTGAAACAACTTTGCCATTAAAAGATGTTAATTTAGCAAACAACAGGGAAATTTTTTTTCTTTTCATTGTTGCAGCAGTTTTACATAAAAAGCCATGAGACTGCTCCTGCACAGGTGCAGGAATGTGTGTCTGCATTTATAGTTACCCTCCTAAATCAAAGCTTGCATGAGGGACTTACTTAGCATCTTTTAAAGATGAGCTTCTATAAAAATTTGCCAGGCATTTAACAGTAAATTAAGTTAAAAGGGGCTTTGGATGAGTATTGAATTAAAAAAAAAAAAATCATTGATTTAAACTTTTTTTGGTTTAGTATATATGCACAGCCTTCAAAGCATGAAGGATTTTATGTACAATTTAGCCTCAAAACAGTGAAATGATTCTTCACTTTGCAGACTAATGAAAACTGAAATACAGAAGTGATTTGTTGCTTGTATGGTAATAGCTATAGAGAGAATAAAGTTTGGGAGCCTTCAGTCTTAAACCTCTAACCTAGTGAGTGAAAACCACTTGCTTTTACAGGGTGTATCTCAACATGCATTTTAGAGCTTTCAAATGCACACTACAAGGGGTATATTTGAAGTTTGAAGTCACACAGGATTTCCCCATTGAATGGTGATACTATGAAATCTACTGTTTCTGCTCTTTTCCATCACTTCACTTGTCTAAAATCTAAACAGCTCTTCAAGTAGATTTTTTTTTCTTGAAGAAAATACAGCTATTTTTTTGAAAAGCAGCACTTTTGATTACTTCAAAGAGGATGTGCTCCATGAAGACTGGGTACCTATTTAAACCTTCACAGCTCAGGAAGGGAACAGATTTAGGACTGGTATTCAAGAATGTGCTGTGCTGCAGATGTAAATAAAATATACAGATTCTAGAATTCTTCAGTATTTCATTTATTTGTTCATCCATCCGTGATACTTCACGAGAGACAAGCAATAGGACTTGAAAGGGAAGATTTGCAAAAATATTGATAGATCCTGAAAGGAACGCAAATTGATGGTAGGGGGAAGCTGTGGAGGGTCTTGCCGGGGAGATGCTCTGGGAGAGCGGCCGGGGCCACCCAGGAGATGGTGCTGTTGGACCGGGGAAGCGGCACAGCCCTGACCCAGAAGCATCTTTCAATGCGGTCCTCCCTGTTTTCCATCTGTGTTGCACGTTACTCTTTGGGGTCCTGGCTTTCTTTAGGGAGAAGAAGGTGCCGGTGTTAGCCAGGTGCGGTGTGCGATGCCAATCCCATCCAGCCGGCCCTGCGCGCTCGCTGGAGATGACGGCAGTGCTTGAAGGCGATGTTTCTCGCCGGGACTGCGTGGCTGCCGAGCTGCTAACGCCGAGGCGGGGAGCAGCTTCACAGCTCGCTGCCCTCGCCGGAGCCACCGCCTGAGCAGCGCCGTGCCCCGGCCGGGCGCTCGCAGCCGCGCCGGGGGAGCGCTCCGGGGGCTGCGGGGGATCGCTGTCCGCCGGCTCCGCGACAGCTCCTGCCGGCTCCCTGCCCTGCCGGCTCCCTGCCCTGCCGGCCCCCTGCCCTGCCGGCCCCCTGCCAGCCCCGGCGGCCCGTCCCGCACACGTGCTGCCCCAGGTAAGCGCAGGGCGGCTCCGGGCGAGCGCGGCTCCGGGACCCCCGCCCGTGTCCCGCACACGAGGCACCTGCGAGCCCTGCCAGCGCCAGGGGCTGCGGGAGGTGCAGCTGGGAGGATTGGAGGTGGCAAAGGGGAATTTGGGGCTCTTTCGGACCGGAGTGTCTCAGCAGAGCCAGAGGTCAGAGGGTGGTGGTGACGTTTTCTGTCGATTTGCTGTTTTATTAGCATCCTCTCATCTCATTTGGTTCAGAGGCTTCAAATCTGGCCAGAAAAGATCAGCAGGAGCTGGAACAGATTAGTGGATGCCCTGGGAGTGACTGTAGCAACAAGAAGCCACCAGACTGGTTACTTGAAGAATATTTAATGGAAGGGAACATCAAAGGCTTTGCCCCTGGTGCAGGAGGGCTTGTGTCTCTGAGTATGCCTGCATGTGTAACCAGGCAGTGACCAGGGTTTTACATGTGATATAAATCTAATTACCTAGGTCTTTTCTATCTGAATGGGTATAACCAAAATAAGATCTTTCTACATGCAGGCAGAGGCCAAAAGCAAACCTCCTGCAGGTATCTGGGTGGGGTACAAGGCCTCCCTACCTGCACCCACCACTGAGCCATGGTGAGTTTGTTGCACCCACTTCTCTGTGGCTGAAGTCAGCATGGGCAGTGGTGGAGGAGAAGTGGCTGGAGAGGAAAGAGCCATCAGAGGGAGGATGGCCTAACCTCACTTGGAGCAGAGCCACTGGGGAAGTCAGGGGTGGAGGGATTTGGGGGTTGTGTCTGTTGTGCTGCGTTTCCAGTCCTCTCTTTTAAAATCATTAAAATGATGACCAGTGGTAGGATTCTATTTTTTTTTTTCTTAACAATAAATGTTTTAAAGCTCAGCTGACATTTTGTGGGGGCTTTTGCTACATGAGTAATGATTTGGCATGAGCTGGGTAGGGAAGTGATTGAGAAGCTCTGCTGTCCAGCCATGCTTAGGTGTGTCAGCAGAAGGAAACCAGAATTAAATACCAAACAGCAATTCAGGAAGTAGCATAACAAGCCCAAAGCAAGCCTGTTCAAATTTCTTTGCTTTTCATGTGAACTTGAGGTACGGTGCAGCTCACTCTTCCAAACAACTGTCAAGTTTTCAGGCAGGAGCTGGATGTTCCTTGGGCTCTGAGCAGGAGATGGCTCAGGGCTCAGGCCACAGCTTGAACATCATCCCACACATCTCTGTCTCAGGAAGACAAGCTCCTCCTACATATTGACGAGGAGTCTCAGCAGGCACCGGACAGTGAGTTACACACTTTGTTTTAGGGACCATTTTGCACTCAGCTCATGAATAAAATTAAGTGCTTAGGATCAGCACACTGACTCAATCTAGGAGACCTCTCTGCTCTGAGACCCCAAACCACCAAGCTATAGTGTCAGGCCTCCTTTCACCCCAGAAACTTTGCAGCTCTTTCTGAGCCAGGTACCCTGTCCCACCAGGTGGAAGGGTGTGCCCTCATCCCTCCCAGGTCCCTGTCAGGTGGCCAAGTGCTTCATTGGAGCAGTGGTGGTTTGACCTCCCTCCCATGCAGCCCTGGAAGACAGTGCTCTAATCACTGCACTATTGCAGACAAGCAGTTTGCAACACCATGTTGCTACTGGTATGGATTACACACCCCAGGTTTGCCAGATACTGTCCAATTACTGCCTTTGGAAAGTATTTAAAAAAGGGGTAGGTGCCCTTTTTTCTCAGCCTGGGCCAGAGCCATAAGTCAGCATGAAATTTCAGATCAAAATGCCACCTTTTTTAGGTGCCTACATCCTGATATCCTGATTTTTGCTTCTTGATTAATATGTAGGAAGGAATTCAAGACAAGGTTGCATCTGTAGCTGCTAGCAGACACATTAATGTAATATAGTCCTGTGCCTTAGTGGGAAATAAAGTACAAAAAAGTGTCAGAGCATCTGGGTTTGGTTGTGTTGAGAGGATTTGTCACGAAAGCTCCTGAGGGAAGAGTGGAGGAAGATGCCATGAATTCCACTTAAGAACAATAATAGAGTCTGGAGGGCATGTATGTTGCCAACAACAATAATACTGGGAAAACAAAGAGGAAATCAGTACAACTGGGTGTCAGAGAACCCTTCCAAATCTGAAAATCTAACCTTAGTTCTGATACATTGGTCTATTAATTAGGGTAATAACTAGATAAAAGGGAAATAAAAGGGAAGTATGATGGACTGTAAAATACTAAAGTTATAAAATAAGAATGCTTCAGTTTGTCAGTCAGAAGAGTTGGAACAATTAACTGGTGGTTCAGAAACTGGATCACTGAAGATTAAAGGCAGAAATTAAAGAAGATAAAGACGTTGCTGAGAATCTAAATGATTTGTTTGCAGTGCTCAGGCACAGAGAATATCAGAGTGATACCTACTGGGACTTGCTCCTTCCTGGTAATCAAGATGTGTCAGAAGGAAGAGCTGGAACAAATCGATAATTTAAAAAGCAGCAAATCATCTGCTCCAGATGGTACATTGAAAAGTTTTGAAGGAGCTTAGTATGAAATAGCTGATCTGCAGCAAAAATACGCCTTTCTTAATTAAAACCAGCTATTTTGCTGGAGAAGTGGAAGGTAACAGTTGTACCCAGAGCTGAAAATAGGATTGAGATAATTTGAGGAAGCACACACTCTCTATACCCAGATATACACTTCTGTTTTATAAGATGGTTGAAAGCAGAATATAAAGTAGGGGTAAAAAAAAAAGAAAAATGATAGTAACTAAAGAGTAAAGTTTCTGCAGGAAAGAGTCATGCCTCATCATTTATCTGTTTTATCTCCAACTGGAACACTCTCATAATGGGCAAATAAGAAGGAACCACTGAAATTTAGATAAACCTCAAAGGACCTTTGGCCTAGGCAGGATAGTGTGAAACAAAGAGAGGGGAGTTTCTGGAATCTCTTGGCTGATGAGACTGTGCCAGGCTGCATGTCCAGAGGAGCCCTGGCCACCATCAGGCCTGTGACTCTCTGGCAGTCCTAGCCCACCCATGTGGAGCCAAGCCTGCTCCCAGCTGTGCTGGGAGGGAGGAACCAGTGAGGGATGAGTGACCCATTTCCAGCCTCTGAGAAAGCTCAGCAGAGGTTGTTCCTGTGTGTCTGTCAGAGTCTGAAAAGGTGAACACCTGAGAAAGCTTACACGCTGCTTTTGAATTATAAGTCCTACAGAGGATGAAGAGGTTGCAGGAGGTCAGAGGAGCATCAGTGGCAGCTTTGGTGGGGAGCTCTTGCTGTGGGTAGCACCAAGGTAGCATCTTTGTGGTGAAGGCATTCATGGGAAAAGCTGGCAGAGTGCTTTTTTCTACTGTCACTCACTAGAAGCAGGTCTAGCACTATTTAAAAGAAAATTAAAGGACAAATTTTGTTGTAGCAAAATAGAAAATTAATATAACAAAGCATCTAACTTCAGAAGAAGAAATAAGAGGAAAAGTTTTAATTTTCCCAATGCTTTGTGTGAATTAATTAGATGCAATATCAGTGTCAGCATTGTTTAACAACAAGCCTGTATGTTTATAGTGAATACTCTGGATGCTCTGAGAGGAAAATCCATACCTTTCCCCTTAGAGGGAATCCATAAGAATCCATAACTTTACCCTTAAAAATGTAGTTTTTTCCTATCTTAATTTTATTCAAATTGGGACCATTTGTGCACTCCTTCTTGTGTTCTTTATTCCCACATCCTTCTTCAGAGGTATTTCCCTGCTTCTATTCTGTCAGTGAAGGGTGGAAAACTGTCCATGTCACTGGGAAAAAAATTTCAGTAGGATTTTGGGCAATAGCTTAAAAAACCCAAGCAACCAACCAACAAATCTTTAACAAGTGTTTCATGTTCAGAGCCTTTGTTAATACAAATAAACAATTTTCATCAATTTCAATCAGAGGTTCTTTGCTCTTTTAGGCAATCAACAGAACTACTACCTCCTTCTTTCTTATTTGTCTTTGCCTGTCAGTCCTCCTCTATTTCTTCTGATCTTTTCTATGCATTCTTCCCTCAGTCCTAGGGTCTTCCTTTCCTTGCCCTCCCTCTCACAGGTGTGTGATGCTGCTGTTGCTTGTCTTCTTCTATACCTGCTCCTGCCTTCTCACAGCCTTGTCAGCTCACAGCTGTACCAACTCTGGTGCCCAGCCAGAGTCAATTATGCCAGCAGAGCTAATTAGAAGTCACAAGATGTTGTGCCTCATTCTTGAGATTTGTACAGCTCACCATTGCAGTGTGCTCTGCTGACTAGGAAATACTTATTTATGATAACAAAATTTATAACAACAAAAAAATAAAAATTAAAGGCTTCTGGAATAATCCTGCTGTTTTTATCTTTGCTCTGTTCTGTGCAATTATTTTATTAAATTAATAACATCTAGTATACAGCATTTCTAGGATTTTGCTGGGTATTTGGTGGGGAACAGCATCAGCCATGAAATGCCTGGAGAAGTGCTGCATTTATGGATGATAAACTAAGCTGTAGATTTTAGAAAGACTGTGTTTTGCCTTTTACTTTAAATTTTCTTATGCAGTCGCATAAGGGAGCAAAGGATGGTGCAGAGGTGCCCAGGACAGTTTTAAATTAGCTAATTTAGATGCAAAGCCAGTTTTGCCACGGCAGCGTGGAGCAGAGCAGCCTGGCTGATTCACTCAGCTCCCCAGCAGTCCCCAGGGTCTCCCTGCTCTGCTTCCTTTTCTGCAAGAAAAGCTCCCCTCTCTGCTGCCATGGGATGCTCATGCCATCTCACAGCAGGTCAGCTGCCTGATGGGACAGTTTGCTGATGTGCAGCTTGTGGCTTTTCCAGATGCACCATCTACAGCGGAGTGAATGGGTCAGTAGATTTGGGTCCTTTCCTTCCATTTATGAAAACACCCATAACTGTCAAAGCTCAAGAGAACTAAGACCCTACAAGAAACCTGAACCACTTGCACATCAATGCCACCAGCAAATGCTTCTTTGAGCTGGTTTCCATGTCTGAGACTCAGACCAACATGCAGTGATCTTGTTATTTCTACATCAGCAGAGTAGCAGACAGCTCTGACATTTCTTCTCTTACCCAAAACTACTTTGGGCTAGATAAAACAATAAGACCTCAGTGATAGTTGCCCAGAGCAGTTCTCAAAACCACTTTATTAGTCATTAAGACAAAGAAAATCATCCTCAGTCACAGGACTATGGGAAATAGAGATTATAGATACAGCCTTGGGGAAAAGCTTTGTGTTAATTATTGTAACGTCTTGTGAACTCCTCTAAGATGTCCAAGTTGTAACTGTTCATCTGGGCTCCACCTAGCAGAAAAATACTTATATGTTTTCTGATCATCCTGCCAGCATAAGGCCCATTGTAATTATACAGTTCATGGTTACTTTTTTCCTTCCTATCCCTTTCCTCCAAGGCTAAAGGGTCTTTCGTCTGGTGGACAAGTTTTTTTTCATATTTTACCTCACAAAAAACATCTGTAATAGGAGAGTGAGACCTCAAATAAGAGGAATTTTCTATACAGTTTTCTATTTGGAGAAGCCAAAGTTAAAAGAAAATTAAATCAGGTTTTTTTTTCCTCAGAAGAGGGATATCATTTTGTCTGGTCAGCTATTGTGAGTTTGTTTTCCCAAACTGCTGAGTTCAGCTGGAACTTTAGGTGCTTGATCTCTTTGAAAATCAGGCCTGGGGCTTCCAAATCCAGGCAAAGGGCCATGGTGGTTTATATAGCAACTCTGGCACAGAGCATGAAGTAGAGCTTCTCACTTTCAGAGGGACCTTCTTACTTCAAGGACTTCAGGGACTATGAGTACTGAACCCTGGCTTATTTAAAGTCCTTTCTGCTTTGAGGTATTCCACCAGGGAGTGCAGTCTCCAGCACAAAATGATGCAATCCCAAATAGGACTCTGCATCTGAACCCCCTCTGGATTATTATCTGACACTATCATTTTTTCTTGTGGAGATGATAAAAAGTGCACTATGAAACCCTACAACATCTTTTCTAAAGAGGACTGGGAGCTGGTATCCTGAGAATATGACAGGAACCTCTAATAAATAAACCTTGATATTTATTAGGTAATCAAATCCATGTTTCACTGTAGTGTAGTGGGGTAATACTTCATTCTGTTCACTGTCCTGATTTGATTGGAATTTCAAGTGCTAAATCTAATCTCTAATTTTAATTCCTGGTTTTTATTTGTTTGCTTCTAGCTGACAATACTGTTGCCCTCTTGCTTTTTTGGTTTGGATGTGTCCATTTAGATCTTATGAAAACAAGTTTACTTTATTCGGGCATGCAGAACTTTTCCAGCAAGTCCCAGAGACTGATTTCTGGAGACTTACTTGACTTTGAGATCACATCCTGGAGGATGGTGGTGTTGAGCTATAATTGGTTTCTCAGAGTTGATTTTCTCCTCTTATTAGTTCACAGAGCAGATGAGCAATTCACTCACTTAACTCTAGATTGGTTCATGAGATTGAAGAGCCTGTCCTTGCACTCATATTTTATACATCTCCTACCATTTCTTTATAAACAGCCAATTGAATTAGACTAAGTTTGAACCCAAAGTGCTTTCTTTCTTTACCACATTGAAGCACAGCTCAGAGTCTGGTGGAGCTCTTAAGGAAATGCACTGTTCCCAATATTCTGCTTCTGTTGATATGCCCCACTAGAGCTCAGCAAATGTGTATTACTTTTATCACCATGATAACACAAGTATGCCTTCTGATGAAATTCAGAGAGGCATTTACATTTCTCTTCTGCTTGTAATTAGGGCAGAGCAGGCAGGAGGAGACCCTGACCTTTTACATCACTTTGTACAGGCACTGTGGTCATGATGCCAGGGCAGGAATTGTGAGACTCTTTAAGCTTTGTTAATGACTCTGCTGGAGATGCTTCCTTCAGGGCTCAGGTTCTGTTTCCCTTATATCAATGAGTTAACCTGTTTTTTAAATCAATGACCTTGCACTAATTAACCCACAGAGCAGGGTTTTTCCTCCAGCCTGTTTCTGCAGTGTCAGTGACAAGTGACCAGAGCCACTAGGTTTGCTTGTGCTGTGTGTCCTCCTTGGGAAAATGGGGAGTAAGTGGTGGGATACAATCCTGAAAACCACTTTGCTGTGGTGCTGCTATGTCCCAATCCATGTGTAAAACCTGGGTATGTTTTAACAGAAGTTAGGCAAACACTGACAACTGCATGGAGTTGTCCACATGTGAAATGTCTGTCTGTGCTTGGTTTGCAGTCAATGGTGGTCACTCAGTCCTGCCAGAGTGGTCCAGGGAGGTGTCCAAGCATCAGTGCCACAGCTCAATTGTTTAAACATACACGTGTGGTGCCATCTGAGATTCCCTGGAGTAAATGGGACATCCCCAAGAGCTGAAGATTTAGCTCAGGCCACACCAGACACCTCCACACAGTCAAACCTAGCTGTGTGCTTTGAGGGTAGGCTGAAATATTCTCTAGGGTCTATTCACTATCAGCAAATTCTCCTGGTGATTGCAGCCTGCAGGCAGCACTCACATGTAGGCACCTGGATGGAAGCACCTTCACCTGCAGCTGCACCCTAAAGATACAGCTCTGGCTTCCAGAGACATTTAGAGTTAAATATGTAGATAAGCACCTCCCAAGGGCAAAGTGTTCGGCCCATTTTTAATAGGTACTATCGGAGCAAAAGAAGAGCCTTTTGAAATTGCCTTTCATCAAACTGGCTGCAGAAGTACACCAGGTATGTTGCTGTTTAAATTTCAGGTTAAGAAAGTGAAAAGCATCCCACCTTTAGATGAGATGTAACCCTTTTAACTCCACTGACCCAGAAAGAGTTTTCTGCAGTTACCCACAGGAAAGGCCATACAGAGACACAGTAATGATATTCTGAACCTCAGGAGCATCTTGAGTATTTCTGAACTTTGCAAAATGATGTTGACTTAAAGATAGTTGAGTTGGAACTGAGCTATGCACAAGCTAAAAACTTACTGTTTTTTCCTTTCTCCAGATAATACTTTGCACCTTTGCAGCCAAAAGATCTGTGGAAATGAGCACAGCTTCTCACTCTATTTCCCTGGACAATTTGAGTCTTCACCACCTGGGTGGTGTTTTCTTACCCCTTTCTCCCATTTTCATTCTTTCTGAAAGATGGAAAGACCACAGTTTTACTTGGGTTCTTCTGGGAGGCATACAAACCATGATGGCTGCTGTGGGATTGATTGGAGAAGTTTAGTGTGGGAGTAATGACATTTTCAAATTAAGGCTGACTGACCCAGATGCTTGTTATAGAGGTATCTCATTTAGAAGCTTAAGTGAATTATATGGTCAAAGTTTTAAAAGGAGATGTGAGAGGAAAAACTGGGGCAACTAAAAAAGTGCAGCAACAGTGAAAGTCTGAGAAGTGCAATAGAGTCTGTATAAATCCACAATTCATCACCCTGGGGACAATTGAAAGTGGAAGTAATTGTAGAAAAGTAAAAGGTAAGTCTTCAGTGGATGATGACTAAGTTCATTCCAGTGGGATTAATTTTACTTACATCAATGAGAATCCAACTCTCACCAGAGTGGGATGATGGCTCTGGTGAGAAGGTAATACTGTCAACTCAATATGTCATTAAACAATATTATTTTGCCACTATAGTTGTCAAAAACCTCACATTTTGCAGGTGTTTTGATTAGATTTATGTTTTTATCTGTATCCAGGTGGTGTGAATGACTGAAACTTTGAACAGAGCCCACTTATTTTTTCTTGATTTCCATATATATATATATGTGTGTGTGTGTGTGTGTGTGTATGTATGTATATGGAAAATGCAAATTTATATATCAAGTAGAGTCCACAGAGTTATTGGAATGAAAGAGCTAAGCAGATTTTGGCTCTGCTCTGAGCAGTTTCCTCATGATCACTATTCTGTGCTTAGATCCCTACAGAGGGACATGTATTTATTTGGACTTCTAAGGAGATCAAGCCACAAAAGGATGCTGACAATTTGATGTGTGTTTCATGTGGTGCCTTGTTTATAAAGATCCTAAATGACCTTACAATGTGTGATGAGGAGAGGCTCAAAACCAATGTGATGCCAGGAGCAGCACCAGGGTGCTGCAGTTCAGCGTGGGCAGGAGTTTGCTGAGATCCCTGGGTCTCATCTCTCCACAAAACAAGGCTCCCTAAGGCAGTCACTGCACACTCCAAATTCCCTCCACCCATGCTGGCTGCTGCAGCCAGGAGTGCTGCATAAAGCTCTTTCCAAGGTTTGCTCTGTGCAAACAACCTGCAGTGCCATCAGTACCTGATCTGCTAGGCTGGTGGGTTTGCAGCCAGAGCCCAGAAGTGAGCTCCACTCCACTGGGGCCAGCCAGCTGCTGCACTCGTGTTCATGTGAGGAATCCTCTCCTGCTGGATGCCATGTGCTCCTGGGAGAGGCCCTGGCACCCTGTGGCCAGCCATACCCAGTGATGCAGCCAGCTGTGTTCCCATCTCTAATTGCCATTGTGTGGAGCAGAGCAGAGGTTATTTTGCTGGGTGGAAAGTATCCAGTGTTCTTTAGAGAAACACCTGGGAGGTTATCACATCCCAGAGAAGCTGCTGAAGGCAAGTGCCCAGAGGAAGGTGACAGGGATAACTTTGGCATCCTGAAGTGGAAAATAACTTAAACAGGCCTGCAATGTAATTGAAGGTGTGATACTTCAAGTGAATTCCTCCATCCATGTACCTCCCTCAGCTCAGCTCTCTGTACTCCTTTCTTTCTTTGAGCCAGCACCAATATCTCTTACTTGCAAGTTTTCATAGGCAAAATTTGATTGAAATTACCAGAAATCAAGGACCTCTGCCTTCACATCCACTTCTATTGCTTCTTGTGATTGTTTGAGTCGATTTTTGCCCTCCCTTTGCTCTTCCAGATGCTGTCACAGCTTTAATATGTCAGTACAAAGCTCAGGCAGCCTCACCAGTCAGTCATCCTGCCTCAGGGCAGCAGGTGCCTCAGCAGGTGTTATTTGCTGGAAGGAGAGATTCCACTTGGGTTGGGCTGATGGGAAGAACAGCTGATGTTGGCAGTGGCATTGGAGGAAAGTGATGGTCCCATGCACACTGGGGCTGGCTAATGCTGTCACTAGAAAATTTCTCTCTTTTGGAAACCATCTGACAAGTGAACCCACCTTCACCATTAGTTTGGGTCATGACAGGAAAAGAAACTTCCCTATATAGAAGACACTTCTTGTCCTTTGCTTATGTAAGTCAGAGCTATGGCTTCTGGGCTCTCACTGAATGCCTCCTTTCTCTGTACTTTTCCAGCTCATTTGATACAGTTTTGAATTGTGGGTTCTTGGAGGGTTTTTTTTTAAAGTTTTTAAAAAAGATATATTAATTACACAAATGCTTAGTGGAGAGCCATGCTCATGTCAAAAGGTTTAAGCCCTGGGTTTAATTTGGATGAATGCCTGAAATTTAGCTCTGAACCAGTGGCAGTCTTTGAATTTATAAATACTAATATCCACCTGAGATTCTGGTCCAAAGCAAGAGTAAGGTTTTTATTCTGTTCAGGTTCCTCATCTCTGCTTATCACTGTAGCAAATTAGGCCTTTTCAGGCAAGCAACAAGTGGTATGACTAACAATCTTGTAGTTCTTATTCTTTCTTCCCAGCAGTGTCAGTGAGAACAGCCAAGGTCTGGCCATCCCAGCCAAGGACTTAAAAAAATGTTTGGTATTTTTGAGGACTCTTGCAAATTTTAATAAAAAATATTTTTGGTTGTGAGTTTGTCTGCTCTTGTACAGAGAACAGGTTCAGGATCCTTCCCATTCCCAAAAGTCTCAGGGAGAGTGAAAGTCTATAACAAGTATTTAACCATAGAAGTCAGTGCCTGGGGACCGAGTGATCAAATAAGATAAACTGGAGTGATATATCAGCTGAAGGCATGACAATAGGATAGAAATAACACTTTAGTTATGATAAAATGTTCATGCATTTAAAAAGTAGGAATTTATGCTTTCTTGGCATCTTGAAAAAAAAGTCAAAATAACATTAAGCAGGTAAGTGAAACCTGGATTTGGGATTTTGTATGTGATAAAATTAGGTAACTCAGCAGAGATTTTTTGTGACTAATTGGTAGGACTGTGGGTGGAAATGTCTGTGGTACTGTGTGCTGTGTAAGCAGCACATCTGCTTACTGCACTTTCTCTTCCCTGAAATCATGTTCTGATCCGTGTTTGCTAATGCCTGTTCCAGCACAGAGAGAGTCAGGCTGCTCTTGGTCACAGGCTGTCTGGTGGCACTGGGAATTTTCACCTTATGGTAAAGTCAGAAATAGCACCAAGGCAGGGCACTTTGTGCTAGTTGGAGGATTCTGTTTCCTGGGTGAAGAAAGACAAGACACAAATGTCACCTCTGTGACTCCCATGCACTCTTGGTCTGAGCACAGGGCTGAAGGTGCCCAGCTGTCCTTGGTCTGCAGGAGCTCTGCTTTCACCTGCTAGAGCTCAGCACAACAGGGAGCTTCTTTCCTTATCCACCCATGATTGAATACTGTTAGTATTTAATACTTGTATTGAATCTCAGATAATTGCTAAAGTGCTGAACTGCTGTCTCAACTTATCCTTGTGCAATTAATGATATTGATCACCCTACACTGACCTTGAGAGTTAATATCTGTTTTTTCCCTTAGTTTCCCTTGATGAATGGTGCTTTCTACATACCAACTTATAATTTTGTCAAGGTGTCTGATCACAGGGTCTGATCCTGCAGACACTGAAATGCAAACAGTGCTTTCTGCAATGGTTTTTTTTTTTTGGGACAATAAGAATATTTATGTCTAGGCTGAAAAAGAGAATCAGTTTTTTATTTTTACAGGATTTTGCCTGGGGGAAGCCTATACAAATATTTGTATAATAGTCAAATTGCTTGAAATCTGTGTAGGATACCTGCACAAAGATTTGAGGCTCCAAAAGTCAGGCCTTATTTTCTCCATCAAATAATTTGGTGGTTCTTTTCTTCATCTAATGATAAAGTTTCTGTTTTTCCCAAAAAATCCTTTCCCAAAGTAAACACCCTGGTTAAGACAGAGAGATAATTGAGGCAATTTATTTGTCTCATCTCATTTGGAGAGACCTTTAGAAGTCTTTTTGCTCTAGGTAATCTGAACAACATCTTTTTCCTGATTACCTTGAACAAAGTGAAGAATTCATTTATGGTTATCTTTTACTAATAGGCTCCCCTGCTTACCTAATCCTCATCTTACTAGTATTATCTGATAGTGAATCAACAGTACTGCTCCTGTTTTTATGACTTTTTTTTCCTTAGGCTCTTGCTGCACTATGTGCCTTTTTGCTTGTGCATATCCCTCTGCTGAGATCCCTCACAGAGGGATCAGAGCTACTGCAGGCCTGGAAACAGAGAATGTAGCAAAAAAGGTTCTGCTAAAGTCTCTGAAATATTTTAATTCTCTGCTGCAGAGAAAATCAAACAGATCTGGAATGTGTGGAGTGGCACTCCCAGCCCAGAGTTTGGATCACTGAGGAAAGCTTTGCAGTGCTGTATCATCCAGGAGACACACAGGGAGGGAGTCTGGGGGAAGAAATCTGCCTCCACATCGGTTTTCTCACATCAGCTCCAGCACTCACTGGTGGAGCAGTATGTGGGAACAGTGTGTGATAATCTCTCTGCTCCTTCTGCAGAGCAGATGGAGCACACCACAGCAGCCAGCACTCAGCACTCAGATTTACCTTCCCCACAGACACATGTAACTGCCCCCTTCCTTTGGACCACTGCATCATCTGAAGATGCCTTGTCTTTGTAAAAAGCATGAAAAGCTCTTCAAACACTGCCTCTTCCCTGCATTTGTACTCGTTCACCCCCTTCCCATTACATCCTCAGCAAATGCAGATTATTGCAAAATCCATTTAAAAACACAGTAGTTTTATGCTGAAAGATATCTAGAGGGCAGTAAATCCAGAGGGAAATATCCTTCAGTGCAAATGAAACCTCCTCTTTTATTTAATTTCTGAAAAATCAAACACAGGGTTACATAAAGCTTTTTTTTTTTTTTTCTTTCTTTCTTTCTCTCTCTCTCTCTCCATGAAGCAGCAAGAATAATAAGATATCTCTATAAGGTTAAGATATAATCATACCTGGGAGCAACCTTTTAATTTGATTAAAGCTTACAGCACTGGGCAAAGCCTCTAAGTTCAGGTGTGAATTATGAAGAAACTGCTTGGCCATCCACAATCCCATCTGAAAGAGTGTTGCTGTGTGACATGGAATGCTCCTGATTTGTGCATAACTCTGCTTGTTGTGAAGGATATATTTAATTTAGTATTAAGATTGTGTTATTGATTGCAATTTTGTTTTCCTTCATGTTTGGTTGAAATTGTAGCTGGCCAAACAGCAGCTGGGTTCCATTTAACTGTTGGCAATGGAAATCAAGGCTTCTGTGACATCTTGCTTTATTGCATACTGCCTTCTTCAGCACATTTTGACAGCCTTTGAGAAGTGTTTCTGCAATTACCCTCCCTAAATTTCATCACCAACAGTTCATTGGTATGCAGTAATAGGGATGTTGGAAACTCCTATCTCTTGTTCCCAATGTCTAATGTTTGGCACTTGAGGTTTGGAACTTGGCCATCAAGAAGTTATCAGAAAGCTTTAAAAAAAGGAAAAAGTTTAAAAATAGCCATGCTAGTGGTTTGAGTTTTTACTCAAATTTTGAAATTTTCACTTCAATTGTGCATGAAAAAATGGCATCTGCATGTTGAAAGATGCAAGTAGAGGCAAATCAGTGCAGCTTTTGTGGATTCTCAGTAACCACAGGGAAAACCAGACAGGCTCCTTTGAGCACACCTGGGAGTACTAGTGTCCAAATGTCGAAGGGGCATCTCCCATTTCCCACTTCCTGAAGATGCACAATGGGGTTAATGAACTGACCTCTGTTGGTCTGACATTTACATTTACTGATAAAAAATGTGGTGTGAGAGTGGGTGATTCTTGTGGTCAAGGGGAATGTATTTGCACTGAAATAGGATAGGATGTATACAGGAGAGGAGGATTGGGGCTGTGTAACTGGAAACTGTGCCTGAAATGAGAAGTATTTACATGACAGCATTTATGGCAAAGGCCAGGCAAGAACA